>NC_080019.1:141339501-146339501 GCF_030020395.1 Manis pentadactyla
AATGCCAGAAGCCCCTCAAAACAAGTATAAATATGAGGTGGAAAGGGCTATGCAAAGCTTTAGGCCAGATTCTTCTCCCTTATGCATTCAGCCTCAATGTGTTTACATCAAGGTTTGATGTTTGACCAATTTTTTGGTTTTTAGAAGCACTCTCTTCTAGATAATAAAAACTGATCGGACAGCTATAAAACTTGTAAATACCATTACAGGGGTCCCATAAATGTAAAACTGCCGATAGAGTTGGGAGATTTACACTAGTGTGTGTCCCTTCGCAGTGGCAAACATACACAAAGCCATGCTAATAACCCTTTCAAATCAGATAATATTCTGACAGCTCAGTTTCACTGACAAAAGAGTCCTGGGCAGAAGCCAGGAGGCCCAGGTGCACTGTGTCATGCCAGTATTTAATGTCGTCTAATATCAGATAGATGCAAGTGAGAGAAAATACTCTGAATAAAGTACAGATAATAGCATGGCCAGCCACTCACTGCAAAATTACTTATGCTCATCATGCTGTGAGCTCTGTATTAAATTTTTCTGTCAAGTGGCAGGAATCACAAGAACTGCCTCAGAAAACCCTCCTTGTAACCTTGGATAGGGATCTATAATATTAGGCTTTCATATGATAATGGCAAATGATGCCCTTTCTGAAAAATTGCTGACTGGTAATGAAAGTCCTAATCAGATTGTGGTTGGAGAGGACCAGGAGGTGGGGACTGATGCCTGTCACACTCTTTTTCCCCCACCCCTTTAGCAAATTTAGCAAACTTGACAAGATGGGTGAGTCTGAGACAATTTATCTTACATGAATTTCAAACAAAGCCCGTGGGGTTGTTTTATAAAACAAGAAGGTGGCTGTTAAATAAATGCTGGGCCACCTGAGGCACTTTCATTAAGGGCTTTCTCTAGACAACATCACAATGTTTGCATTATTCTCCTGTGCTCCCTTGAGAATACAAGTGTTATGTCTTCAGTGACCGTCTATACTGTATGTGAAGGTATGAAGGAAGATGATTTGATTTGCCTTTTGGGGCACAAAATAACTGTAATACCATCATAGTTAGAATTAATATGCAAAGGAGTTTACTGTCTTCTATTTGAAGGCAAAATTCCAAAGGGGGAATAAAAAAACTTTGGAAGATTTTTCAGTGAATCTGATGAAGGTTAATCTTATGCCATTATTTCAACTACAGTAATGTCTACTTGTTTCAACTGCAAAATAACCTTTTAAAAAGTATCAAAAGTATACGCTGTTTTAGTTTCTTAAATAAATAGCTTATTAGAAAACTGCAAGGACTGGAGATGCTTGACGAGATAGGGTCATCGATCATGCCTGTAGGTAATATGAGGCTGACTGTGAGCGAATTGTTAATGCTATTTCTAATGTCAGGGGACGCATTTTCTAGTCAGAGAGAGCCAGTGTGAACTGGTGAGTCTCATAGATGTTTTCATCCATTTCAACGGACTTACCATCTGCATAGGCCTCTCTGCGCAGATGTCCTGGCTGGTGTTTTTGCTTCTTGGCTGGTCTGGCCTTCTGCATCACAGCAGCACTCATGTTGCTGTCTGTAGAGACAGGACTTGTGGGTCTAGGGCACTGGGGTGCATGAAAATTTCGGCGGCCTGAGGAAATAAAATCAAAGCCAAACTCATCAATACCCTAGAATTAAAATAGCAATAATAAAAATAAAACAATAAACTAGAAACATTCCTATCAAAAAAAACTTTAAGTAAACCATTCTAGCAATAATAGGATTTTTAACACTCTGCTTGAGCTACCTGCTGGAAAAAAATACCCTCATAGCATTTTCAGGTTCTTCTTTTTTCCCCACTACTGTACTTATATACTGTTAAAGTTCTTGATACTTATTAGAGATAAACATTCCAATTATTTTTGCAACTAGTTTCACTAAAGTGTTACCAGTAAACAAAAATATTAACTAAGTTTTTGCATAATATATTTGATGTTTGTTGCTTTCTCAAGAGGAATAGCCAGAGTCCTTAAGAAAATCATGTTCTACAACAAATGCTGGCGAGGATGCAGAGAAAGGGGAGCCCTCCTACACTGCTGGTGGGAATGTAAGTTAGTTCAACCATTGTAGAAAGCAGCATGGAGGTTCCTCAAAAAACTAAAAATACCATTTGACCCGGGAATTCTACTCCTAGGAATTTACCTAAAGAATACAAGATCTCAGATCCAAAAAGACATATGCACCCCTATGTTTATTGCAGCACTATTTACAATAGCCAATATATGGAAGCAACTTAAGTGTCCATCAGTAGATGAATGGATAAAGAGGATGTGGTACATATACACAATGGAATACTATTCAGCCATAAGAAAAGAAACAAATCCTACCATTTGCAATGACATGGATGGAGCTAGAGGGTGTTATGCTCAGTGAAATATGCCAGGCAGAGAAAGAAAAGTACTAAATGATTTCCCTCATTTGTGGAGTATAATGAAGCAAAACTGAAGGAACAAAACAGCAGCAGACTCACAGACTCCAAGAAGCAACTAGCAGTTACTAAAGGGGAGGGGCTGGGGAGGGAGGGAGAAGGGGATTGAGGGGTATTATAATTAGTACACATGGTGTGGGGGGCTCTTGGGAAGACAGTGTAGCACAGAAAAGACAAGTAGTGACCTTGTGGCATCTTACTACGCTGATGGACAGTGACCGCAATGAGGTATAGGGGGGCAATCAATCATATAGGTGAATGTAGTAACCATATTGTTTTTCATGTGAAACCTTCATAAGAATGTATATCAATAATACCTTAATAAAAAATCATATATATAAAAAAAAAACTGCAGTAAAATCATAAATTGTCTTCAGTCATCATATTGTTGGGAATATGTGAAAATGTGTTGAATAAAACACAAGTATGTTGATGTTGTCCAAACTGGAATTTTGGCTTGGGAGAAAGACACAGATATAAAATCAGTGATGTTATGCAAAAAAAAAAAGTCATGTTCTAAAAGTCAGTACTATAATTACATCCCTTATTTTAATTAAATATATGTTTGTGCTATTCTTTGAAGACAGACTCCTAATTATCTTAATACATTTTTGGATATTTTCTCTTAAGGTGGCCTGAAATTAAGCTAGCTCACATATTCAGACCTGCCCCAAATTACACGCACTTCTTTTCTATCATAAGATATTTACTTGCTGGTTCTAGATACTTAAAGTGACTCCTTCAGAGACTTCTGTGTTTTTTGGTGGTGGCAGAGATGGTTTTTGGTTACTTGGTTTTTTACGGGGCAAAATTTGCAGTTATCAGTTTATAACTGAACTTGCTCATCGGACATAGTGCAGTCAGTGCTCTCAAAGTCTCTGACTGTCTCGCAGAGATGCTGTATTACCATGACACAAGATACTTAATCCATAAAGACAGTGGAGATCCATTGGCCCTATGCTTGACCGTCACTCTCTTGGTTCTAGAAATTGCAGAGATAGAAATCCAGAACTTTCTGTTGTAGCAGAAGAAACTTCCAGCAGACCTAGACAACATATCTTTTGGCTATAAACAGGAGAAGCCACATATAGTGAAATCAACACATTTAAAAATGTTAACTGAAGCATATTAAATAATAGACATTAATGCAGCCAAGTGAGAAGCAATGTGATGGGATTATTCTTTCTTATTAACTTCAAGTCATATGATAAACAGCACTCTTTCTTGAAAAGAACATTTTAAGAGACAGAGGCCAGTGCATGTTTAGTTCATTATAATTATGAGCCAAATGAAAACCAGAAGTGCCACTCAATTACAATACAATAAAATATTAAACCAAACTCTGTTTAGCTATGGTGGAGGCCATTACAATTAAAGTTACATATCCATGAAAGGAGAGAATTAGGGCTGAGACTGAATCCATTACTCATTCTATTGTGTAAGGCCATCTACTGCTCATGGACCCTGAGGCATAAGGTCCTTTACAGATGAATTTTCAACATTTATTTCTATGTTTCATTGATTTAATGAACTGAAACACACCCTTAATGTAATCTGAAAGCAGTAGTTTGAGATGCTTAATTTCACTTTTTTTATAGAGGATTAAAAAATAAGGAGAAACAAAATCTCTAAAGTTAGATGCTACTTATTATTAAGAAAGATAGGTAGGTTTACATACTTAGTGCATTGCATTCAGTAGATACTGGGGAAAAAAAAATGAAATCTGGTTGAATTTCATAAAGTGTAGGCCTGGCTGAAATAAATACATATTCTACAATAATAGGTTGATAGATACTAGACAGTTTTTTCTTGCAACACATTCTTGATAAATAATATGTAGAAATAACTTCATGATGTGAGTTAAATTTTCTCTGAATATATTCTACAAATGATAAAAAATAATGACCAATCCAATATTAGAAGAGAACATGGAAAACTACCAATGTGATAATTATTAAAGAAAAATAAAACAACAATACAGCAATTATTGATTTGTTGAGACAATTTTTTCTTTCTTAGATGTGTATCTTTCTTGCTGATCACATTTTACTTTACTATTTGTATTTTCTTGGCTATCAGAAATACACATCACCATAGTCTGTATGTCAATGTATATTATTTACATGTATATACACACACACACACACACACACACACACACACACACCCCATGCAACATAAATGAAAATCACATAATAAATGTATGTTTTAAATGAATTATTTTTCTTTCTCATACCACTGACTTTCTAAACAGGGTTGGGAGTAGGAGGTAAATAAAAATCATTAAAACATAATGGATAAAATGGGCACTGGCAATTAAAAGGGAAAACAGAAAAAAAATGTAGACGTTTGGGTTAACTTGCTTTCCAAATTATTAGATCAAAAATGTTTACTTTAGATATGGACCAATTATGCATTGAAATCGTACGTTATGTCAAAAGCATCTATCTTCCTGATTAAATTAATACTCTAATTGAGAGGGCATAAAGACACTGGGGTTAGGGAGAAATAGTCCCTTTTCCAATGGTTGAGTGTTATGCCTGGATACTTACCTGTTTTTCCTACACTATTTCTAATAAATAGGATAAGAAGACTACCACAGTGGAATTTATTTTGGTGACTTTTTTGCACTTAAAAAAAATTATGTAACACCAACCTCATTTAATTATCAGTATGCATACCTAAATACATTACATATATATTAGCTATATTTTAAACATGAGGACTTCCCAAGTACCTTCACTCACATTACATAGGTAAAAATAAAAGCAGATTTTTAAAAACTTGTCAAGAAAAAGGGAGTAATCAAGCTACATCGTATTCTCGGGCCTTGGATTCCTTAGGCAGCAAATAAAAGACCATAATAACAGTTGTACTTCACAGAGGACACAGTATCATAGGAGATAACCAGGGACCGACATACACATTGAGTTTTCCTTCCCAGCTTGGTGAAAAGTGAACCACTTACCAGCAGCGTCCTGCATTTGACGACGTGCCACTTTCAGACCAGCATACTCTGCTGCAGCAGCTACGGCCTGGGCAAAATCGGCATCGGTGAAAAAGGAGCCATCAGAGGAGCTCACACTGGAGCGGCCACTGGAAATGTTGTCCTCCTCTGAGGCTGAGCCCCAGCCATTGATCATGGACCCAGTGACAGAGCTCTCGAGGTCCCCAACACTGGAGGCAGGGGTCTGCTCCAGCCCACGTAACAAAAGCCTCCTGTTCTGCATCTTAGCTACTTCCATGTCAGCCTCGTCCTCTTCCTCTTCTGGTGCATCCGTATCCATATCAGAGACAAGAGGTCCTGAAATGTAGCCGTAGGTGTGGGGTGGGGAAATGGGCCGTGGTGGTGGAGGAGGGCTCACCGGCTGCCGCCTGCAGGAAGACAAACTGGTATGGCTCAGCTCATTTTGTAAGACATAAAAGGATGCATTAACCAAGAAATTAACAACTACACCAATTTGATCTTTGCTTCTGTGGAGCAAATTTGTTCAGAAAAACAACTGGAAATCATAGCATGTCTTCATTTAATTTTCAGTTGTGAAAATTTTACATTAAGACCAAAGCACTGTTAAGCAAGCTGAGCTACCCTTTGACTCAAATTTAATAGAAATATAATCAGCTATAAAATATAAAACAGTTTCCTTATGTTTTATCATTTGTAATATATGTTCAGTTAAAAAAGAAATCATACTAATATTGGAAACACACCTATGTATTTGTCCTAAAGCTTATCAAATATTATGGATAGCATATTATTTCCAAAGACAATAGGCAACAGTTCTGAAGCAGATTGCTCAAAACATGTTTCTTTCCCTTTATTTCATTTCCATTTCTACCACTCCAAGCAAATGGTCTCATTCACCTTGACTATAGAGAGTAGAATTTTATAAGGGTAAAAAATTATGCATTCAGCATATGACACAATTTCCTTTAGATTTTATTCCATTAAGAAAAGGCTATGGGAGCCAGGAGCAGTTTCTCTCTGAATTACTCACTTATGAGCTTCATTAAAGGTCATTAGCTATTTTCAAGTCTTTTGCTTTTAACATTATTTCACCTATCCGTTAAACAAAATGCTTAAAGGTATTTTTCCTGATAGTCCGAAATGAGTTAAGAAATAAAGCTGAGGACAAAACAAGTAGTATCTCACAATTTAAGTTCACAGAGTTACGAATCACTGGTTTCAACGACCTTGCCACAGATCTAGAAAGCGTCAGGTAAAAGAAGCCCTTTACTACCATCCAACACCATCACCAAGTGAGTATAGGATGACTGCAAGGGTAGAAAGCACTTGGACTTCCTGGAAAACAAAGTCTTTGGAAAGAAGTTATTCCCGAGGGAGAATGCCAACAGATTTAAGTCCTAAATTAGGAGAGCACCTGAAGACAAGGAAGACAGGTAGCGATTTCCAGGTGAAGGTCTGAGCGATCGGTTCCTTGCTCGACAGTTCCAGTGCTCTCCAAGCAAGGTCAGAGAGATGACGTAGGGGAAGTGAATGTTAGGTGGGAGGGTCCTGACTGCGCCTTATCAAATTCTGACTCCTGAGCAGTAAAGGGGATAGTTTCCACAAGAGACAGCCATGCTGAGCACTAATTTGGAGGTTAGGTGAGATTCAAATCAGTGTCATCTGGTCACCTCCAAGGTTTAGGAGGCCAGAAAAGATATGGCTTGAAAGTCACCGACTGGCAGCCCACCTGAAGATGTGGCTAAATTGTTCAAGGACTGAAGATGGCAAGAGATGCTGCCCAGGAGAGAGCCCTTCATCTGTGGAGTAAATTGGTGCCAACACCCTTCCCGCCCTTGTGACATCACCTTATGCTACTGATAGAGCAAGACAGGATAGAATAGGCAGTAGGGCTAACCAAAGAGAAGATTGAACCTTTGTCCAGTTTGTCCTTTTTATGTTCCCTCTTCCTTGCTTTAATATTCTGGAGAATGTACCTGGAAGAGTGAGGAGGAGCAAAGTGGTAAAAGCAGAACATGCTCCCTCTCTCCATGCCACCATAGCCACAGTCTGCAAAGGGGGTCTCAAAGTGCACAGTTACAGTTCTTACAGGACTGGGTCTTAAATTAAAAGAAAGCATGAAAGCAAAACCGTATATGATCTGGTCAACATCTAACTAAGGGACCTATTATAGAGAGGGAAAGGGAAGTTAAATACAGCACAGTTTTTCAGGTGGGATGGCAGTTATTTGAACAAAAAGTTTTGTGCCTTTTATTCCAATGAATTAAGACACTTCAGTAAACATGTATTATTAAAAATGGAAAACATTAAAAATGATTATCAAAATATTATAATCAACATATTTATTGAGCACTTACTTTTTAGCTAAGTATATTTTACAATGTTAACATATTTAATTCTCACAACTTTCCAAGGTACTTCTTTTATCATTTTAAGGGGGAGGATACTAAAGTTCAGAAGAATTAAAGACCTTGCCAAAGTTCCCATAATTAGCATGTATCATATGTATAATCCATGTTTCATTCCCAAGGTTATGACCTCTCTTCTAGGAATGGTATATTACCTATATATACACATACACACATGTACATATAATAATACATATATACACTATGTGTTAATTTTCATTTCTGGGTGGTTTCTAAAGCATCTGTGTGTGGCACTAGAATAAATATGAAGAATGTGCCAAAGCTGAAGTTATTTAAGAGATTTAAATGGATAATTGTTTCAATATGGAGTGTGTTACACTCATAGGAGGGAAACCTTTGTTTAATTTGGATTGCCATAAAATACCATACTTAAAAGTCATTTTACCATCTTTGTCAGTACACACATCCAAAATACCACAAGAAACCCCTCTTTTTAAAGACATGTAAGACTTTTTAGCACAAAAGGGACTATTCTGACCATCAATAGAGGGATTTAGAACAGCCCACTTCACTATGAAGGGATCCCAGAATGCTTGAATTTGGATAATTCACATTCTGTAGAGCAAAACATCTTTATGTTAAACAAGGGCTGGCTTTTAACTAATATCACCCTGTACAAATGCTGTGGAAAGACAGGAAAATTTATTCAAACCATCTGTAAATAAGGCAAGCCCAGGGAATGTGTGATAAACATGTACACTTTGAAATATATAATAAACTCAATTTGAAAACAAAAAGCTATTTCAGGATGCTGCACTCAAGTGGGACTTGTCATAAATGAACCTCAACCCCCTAGATTGTTTCCCCTGGGGGGTTTCAACATCTTCTGAAATAATGTACAAGTATATGACTCTGAATCATAACACTCTGGGCTCCTGCAAAAATGATGCCTCCATAAACATGTTCAAGAAAAGACGGGAATAATGCTATTATTTTATAAAAGCAGGTGTTTATGTTTTTCACCACATACTATTTAACAGGCAAAAGACAAATGGGGGAAAATATGTACCTTTTAGATTTCTTTCTAAAAGTCATATAGCTTCAATACCTTGTATAATTAACCATTACTGGGTTTATAAGCAGACAATATATTTAATTTTCCTTTGAATTCTTATTTTCTTTTTTTCCAAAGAACCATTTTCAACTTGTCTATATTAATAAAATATCCATTAATTTATAATTCCATACATGAAAATCACTTTTACTTTTCAAGAGATGTTTACTAAATATCAATACAGTAAACTCAAAATCAGACACATTTGAAACACTATATGCAAATACGTTTAATTATACTATTTCCATAGTTATTGTCTGAAAAGAGAGAAGAAAGATTCCTATATGTTGGTCATTTAGTTTATGGTCTTAGGCAAAAACGGAATATGCTATAAGCTCATTAGAATGACAAAATTGCAATATCATAATAATGCAAGTCTGAAATGTTTATCTAATTAAATATTACAGGGTTACAATGGGTATAGTTCAATAATTTCTTATTAATATCTACCACATTGTTTATATATGACACTGACCCTAATTAATAAACATAAAAGTAAAAAGAAATATCATTTTTTTACACATTCATTGAGTATCTACTATGGTGAAAACTCTAATAGGTTCTGAAACCAAAGGGATGGTAAGCAGCAAGAGCTTAGAGCATGATATATACTTTAAGACATGGAAAGAGTCGATTTTAAGGCATACACACTTAATAAACCCTACTATGTATCGGGCTGTGGCAACTATATTTTTCAAAGTTGTCAGTAACAGTATCTCCCTTCCCAAATCCTCTTCTGGGATGTTAACTTGCCACTTGTCCATCAAGAGAGGGAGTTTAGTGCTACCCTGAATCTGGGTAGATCTTGTGACTCCTCTAACCAGTAGAATGTGTCAGAAAGGAGACTACTAGTTTTGTGTAGTTCTTAAATGGCCTGGCAACCCCCTCCTCCTGCCTTATTGGAAGCCTGCTTGCAGGTAAGAAGTGCCACTACCCTGAGATCCCCGTGTTCTGAGATGTCTGGGCTACAGAGGAGAGAGCCTGGAGGATGAGATTCCATATGGAGGTGGTAAGAGCCCCAAGCACTGAGAACCAGACAGACCTAAGAGTGAAGAAACTAACTTGGAAGTACATCTTCCAGCCGCAACAGACCAGATGAATCCACATGAACTGGAGATGCCTCACCTAGGTGAATCCTTTCAGAATTCCTGACTTAACAAACTTGTGAGTAAAATAAAATGGTTGTTTTAGGTGACTAAATTTTAGGTAGTTTATTAGGCATCAATAGAAACAGGGACTAAGGCACTATGTTAGAAATTCAGCTAAATAAAATAGGTATGTCCTTGACTAAGGGACTTACAGTCCAGTGAAGAAGACAACAATAATTAAATATACAATGAGAATGCAGTATTCACAAAGCTCCAGGACAGATGATGTCTAGGGTGTTATGGGAACACATAAAATTGGCTCCTATTCAGAACTGGGACATGAAAGAAAGATTCTGTGGAGAGTATCTGTCATTTAATCTTGGATCTAAAGGCTATGCAAGTTTAGCTCCCAAAAGAGGAGGGAATAATGGTGTTCTAGGAAGATGGGCCAGCATGTGGGAGGACCTCAAGGTGAGTGAGAACACTGGTCATTCCAGTAACTGGAAGGGACTTAAAGTGAAGGTCATCTGAACCGTGAGGAGGGGAGCAACAAAGCACGAGGATGGGAAGGCACGTAGGTCAGATCACAAAGGGCCTTGATTGCTACATTAAGGAATCTTGCCTTTATTCTAAGGGAAATGGGAAACCATTGAGAAATTTCAAGCAATGCAGGAACTTGATCAGTGCTGCATTTTAGGAAAATGCCTCTGCACAGTCTGCAGCAGGAAGATTAGACTGAAGAAGGGGCAAGGCTAAAGGCAACAAGACCACTTACGGACCATTACTGTAATACAGGCAAGGGAAAATGGCTGTCAGAAGTAGGAAAGTGGCTTTATGGCTGGAGATAAATGTGTATTGCTCTGAGTGATATTTAAGCTGTAAAAACCTGCAGGAATGAGTACTTGGATATAAAGGGGCTGATGCTTAGAATGAAATCTGTAGAGAAATAGCTATCTATCTTTAATAAGTGCATCATTAGGGGAGTGACAGAATGATGAGAAACAGAAGTCATCAGCTGATGGGGCAGGTGTCCAAAGAGGTCAAGGCTTTGAGAAGAGGCTTCACTCAGGCACTTAACTAGAGATGAGAATTACAGCATTGCAAATAGTATCAAAGAGGTAGGCATGACTTTAATGTCCTCCAGTGCTACTTATGTCATTCTCTACACCTTCCTCATAAGCAATAAAAAATCAGTTTACCTTTAATCTATCTTGACTTTTCAACCTCTTCCTCAGAAACAATGGAGGAATTGTTTAATTAAATTACAGCATACATTTCTTTAACATGAGTATCTAAACAAAAGTTACTGACAGAAAAATGCACTGTTCAGTGAAAAGAGTAGCTTACAAAATAATATTGGTATATCACAAAATTCAAAGCAATCTGAGCATAGAGATGAAGGAGTAAAAAGATCTTTATTGAGCTCTTAAACATGACAGTTTCTAACCACATACATCATTAGTACTTCTGTCTTTTTATTGGTGTACTCTTAGTTTCAAAAATTTCTATAGTGAATGTGTCAAATATACCTTCATCATAAAAGAGCAGTACTAGTTTTTGTTTAAATGGGCTTTCGTTTATTTCTTATTATTGTCCAGTATTATTTCCAGAAGCAATCCTGGAAATAAAATTAATACCTTTACAGACTAAAACTTATACCTTAGGAAAAAAAAGACTAAATATAATCAAACATGACTTTAAGAGCAAGTGCCCAGCATATTTCCCAATTATACATGTTCACTTTTAGTTCATACAAATATTCATCCCCTTAAAATAGCAGGGGTTAGGTCAACTCCAAATGTTCCTGTACTTACCAGATTCCATTCATCAAATACTTACTGAAGAGAGTTCTGTGGAACTCAATGACATGAGTACAATATGAGCTGTGCCCTCAAAGAGGTTCAATTTAATTTGGGAAACAGATTCAAATAGCAAATGCTACACAACATGAAAACCTATTGGCTTGATAGCAGAGCTATGAACAGACCACTGACCACTGTGAAGAGTAAAGAAATTATTGATTGATATTTGCCAGGTAAGCAGAGTGAAAGTTTCAAAGAGGTGATGCATTTGAATAGGGCTTGGAAAGAGAAGTGCTTGCCAAACAATCGAAGAAACAGCATGTGCCAAGATACATTAACATACATGGTCTTGGTGAGGACTCCTAAGGATCTTGGTGATGGCCATGGGAGGCAAGAGTGGCTGGTGCCTTCTGCCAGCTGGAAAGCAGCCCATCTGTGGGCCAGGAAGTAGCATTTATGACCAGATATTGGTGAGTTTAAGACAAATTGAGGGAATTTCAAACATTTATTAGAAAAGAGTGTGTCTAGAGGAAGTGGGAGGGAAGAGGTTAAGTAAAGGGGAGGAGAGATTTGTGAAAGGCTCTGAATATTGTTCTAAACAGTAAGACTCAACTTTGAATGGGGAGTAACATCATATGACTTGTGTGTAAAGATAATGTGGTAAGCAGGCAAAAGGGGACTGGGAAGAAAAGTGGAGATATGGCAGTATTCCAAGGGATGGAGACTGAGGGCCTGTCTTAGCAGTTACAGGAATGGAAACAAAGGAACAAAATCATAGATATTTTAAAGTTAGAATGGGGCTTGGTGAATAATTTAATTTGGAGAATGGAAGGAAAATACCAAAAGAATTTCAACAAGAAGACAATTAAGCTGGTTTCAAAATGACAAAGGTATTTCTTATGATTTTTGTCAGTAGGTCAAAATAGGGCAGTAGGGGACTAACATTTGTTGACTGCTTACCCTGCCCACATGCTTTACACAGAAGTATCTCATTTGATTATCACAACTTATGAAATTGCCATCACTGCAGAAAGCTTAGGTATAGATAGAGACTGAGAAGCCTTTAGGCTGACTGTTGGGAAGTCACTTTCAGTAGACTGATGGAAGCAAAATGGTATATATCAAAAGACAATGCACCTAATTACTAATGGGAATTAGGAAAGCAGAAGTGGTTAAACAACCCTAAGGAGTAGGAGCGAAGGCAAGCATGCTACCTAGTGGGGGCTGAGGGTGGCTGAGGAAAGGCAGAGACTGAAAGTAGAAGTCTTAGCAGTGAAGAAAAAGAAGGACAGAATGAGGAAGAGGTTGAAAAGTCAAGACAGATTAAAGGTAAACTGATTTTTGATTGCTTATGAGGAAGGTGGAGAGAATGACATAAGTAACACTGAAGAAGAGGGTTACTAGAAGAAAATACAGGGATCCACTTGGAGCTTAGAGGAGCATGATAAGGAAATAGGTAATTTGAGACAATGAAAAGAGAATGTTGAAGTACTTCAAAGCTTATATCCTCTATTAGCCCCTCATTTGCCTCTAATAAGAGTGGTAGACATCTCTTAATGTGACCTTGATAGGATAGAGATGCCTTATCTCTCCTCAATATTTATAAAATTCTATGGCTTAAGAATATTAAATTTAAATGTAACTTCTCCCTTATCAATAGAAGGAGGTTTAACTACTTTGTTTTAGAGAGTATGATTTGAATCTGGTAATAACTTCCTACTGATAGAATAGTTAATAAACATTGCATATTCTATTTTAATCCACTGAATTCAACCAAAAGCTGTGAGTCACTCAAGACTGTTGAAGGAAGATCTTCAGAGGCAAATGATATACTCAGTTTCAAATGATATTAGAAATACAGAAAGTATATATATAATATAATGTGTCATGGGCAATAAAATAGTATAAACAAAATCCTCAACAAAGAGAGAGAAGAGTTAACATGAGGTAAAAACTTTCATAGGGTAAAAATTGCAAGTGAAGTATTTGCATATAACAAAAATGTATTGGTTGGCAATATTTAAAAAAAGGTCTAAGACACACACATAATTTTCACAGACCAAAAAAGTAACTTAACCATGCATAAGGAAAAGTAAAATACAAAAACACCCATCATCAATAAAATACTATAAGATTAGCAACCCATCTATTTATTATATGATCTCCGTGTGTTTATGAATGCAATTATCATAAGTGGCTGAGTATTAAGGCACATTATTTTATGGCTGCAAGTTCACTAGGATCTATTCATCTTCTGGTCAACAATATTACTTGATATGTTAATTACTGGGGCTTACTGTGTGACAATACTGGGAAAAAGGCTCATGTGACATGAAAAATTACTTCATGTAACAGCATTCCATAAATGCCACTTAGGAGTGGAAATTACTTGATTTGTCAGCAAAGAAATCTAGTGACAACTTACCTCCTGTCAGGTTGGTGCTGCATGTGGCCCATCTCCTCTGGGCGATCCTGTAACATGGGCTGGAGTTCTTCTTGTGGAGAGGGGGTCAGAGTGGCAGTGGACTGATGACTGTAAGACACAGCGGCTGGAGAAGAAGCTGCTCCGCGCACAGGAGGAGTGGGACCTCGTTCATCTTCCTCCTCTTCTAGTTCATCTTGTTGCAAATACATCCTTGCTGGTGGCACAGGACATGGCATTTCTTGGTCATAGCTGAAACGGATTATAAGGACACTTAGATTTATTTCAGGTTACTCAAACTATTTGCATAGTTAGTGGAATATCAGCTTTGAATTGTTCTTCACATCTGCATGTTCTTGGCCACATTAAGGAGTTATTGTTAAAAAAAACAAAAAGCAGTTCACTGTTACAAAGGCTTGGTAATTGCTACATATAATATCTTTTCTCTGTGGGATTACAATTCACACTGGCATATTAACATCTCTGAGAAGTCATACCATAAAGAAATCTGTTTAATGTAGCAAAACTTTGTACTTTCCAAATGTGTTTGATATGTTCTATCCCTCTAACTCAACATGCTTTCTAAAGGATGCCTCCAGGATGGTCTTGCAGATGACCCAAAGATGATATGCTAAACTCAGAAAAATGACACTTGAAAATACTTTCAGGGACTTGGAGGAAAATGGCAGAAAATAGGTCACTTTGATAACCCCCCTACAATGTACACTCTGAGGAAGCAACTACATCCAATACAACTAACCCTGAAAATGACCTGAAGATTACAGAACAGACCATTTACACCTCGTGAAGAAGAGACGACCACATGGTGGAGAAGGGTAAAGGGGTAGAGCTGTGATCAGTTAGGACCCAACCCCTTCACCATCCTAGCCCACAAGCAGGAATGAGAGGAACGGAGTGGGAGGGGATGAACCCTCAGGAATCTGGCACACTTGGCCCAGGAGATCTGCTCTGGGAAGATGAGTATACATGGCATTGGGCTTTGATGATTAACGGGGCTGGACACCAGGGAGAGTTAGAGCACTGTGGGGGACTGAGACTCCTGTTGCTTATGGAGGGCTGGCATGCTCTGTCAGGGACCCAACAAAGAGGCAGCAGTTTAAAAGATTTTCTAGATGAGGGAAGTGTGCTACAGGGGCGGAGATCTGAGGGAACTCTCTGAAGGAGAAAGGGCAGGTGGACAACACTTTTCAGCCCTTCATCAGTCCAACTGGCTAGATGCTTGAGGGAGCCGCCTCTGAAACTCTGCACCCTGCTGGCTCAGCCCCGGCATTCCTCTGTGCATCTGCCCCACCTGGCATGCCCAGCTCAGCAGTGGTCTGCCGTTAGCCATGCACAGGCAGACAGCGGCCCTGCCAACAACAATTCCAGCAGAAGCACCACATGTTACACAAAGGGCATGCAGAGGCTAGCTGCAGGGATCTGTCATTCTTAGCAGACAGGCAGAAAGGTGGGCCTTGCACACAGCCCACCAACAGCTGCTGCAGCTCAGTCACAGCAAACCCGGGCTCAGGTGAGCAGAGGGTTTTGAGCTTCTGGGCACCACAGGATGTACACTTCATAAAGCCATTACTTTCAGACCAGTAGGCATAGCTGATCCATTTCATACAAAGGAAGAAACAGAGAGACCCAGACAAAATCAAGAGGCAGAAGAGTATGTTCCAAACAAAAGAATAAAACAAAACACCAAAAAAAATTGTAAATGAAACAGGGATAAGCAATCTTCCGGATAAAGAATTCAAAATAATGGTCACAAATATGCTCACTGAACTGGAGAAAATAATAGAAGCTCTCCAAGAAAATTTCAACAAAGAGATAGAAAATATTTTTAAAAAACTGCCATTCACAGATGAAGCATACAATAACTGAAATGAAACACACAACAGAGGGAATGAAGAATAGACTGCAGGAGGCAGAGGAATGAATCAGCAAGGTGGAAGACAGGGAAATGCACAGTAAAGAAACTGAGGAACAGAGAGGAAAAATAATTCCTAAAAATGAGAAGATGCTAAGAAAGTTTTGTGAGAAACAATACTTGCACAATAGGGGTCTCAGAAGGAGAAGAAGGAAACAAGGGCAGAAAGTCTATCTGAGGAAATAATAGCTGAAAACATCTCCAATGTAGGTAAGGTAGTAGACATCCAGGTGCTGGAAGTGCAGAGAGTCTTTAACAAGATGAACACAAAGAGGACACCACCAAGATGCATAGTAATTAAAATGGCAAAGATAAAAGATAAAGAGAGAATCTTAAAAGCAGCAAGAGAAAGGCAGACAGTCACCTATAAAGGAAACTCCATAAAGATATTAGCAGAGTTCTCAGCAGAAGTTTTATAGGCCAGAAGGGAGTGGCATGAAAAAATATTCAAAATACTGAAAGGAAAAAAAATCTACTACCAAGAATATTCTACCCAGCAAGGTTATCACTCAGAATTATAGGAGAAATTAAAAGTTTTCTACATAAATGAAGGTTAAAAGAATTCACCACTACTAAACCAGCCTTGCAGGATACGTTAAAGGGACTTTAGATGGAAATGTTAAGTCTAAATATTTTTCATCAGTGAAAATAAACCTACAGTAAAGACAGTAGACTAATTACTTACAAACAAGTATGAAGTTGAAAAAACAAAAGTAGTAAAATCAATTACATACAAAATTGGTCAAGGGATTCACAAAAGATGGAGATTATGACACATACACATAAAATGTGGAGAAGGAATAAGAATAAAAACATACACAAATGTGTTCAAAATCAAAAATACTTGCAGAGGGAGCTATATTGGCAAACAACTTATTTAGTCCAATGCAAGTCATTTTTCCTCTGAAATTAGAATAGATCATTAGTTTTTCAGTTGAGCACCAAATGAAATAGTGGGCTTGCATTTAGGATGGTGGATGAAAAACAGTATATAAATTATCAATAAACAATAAAATGCCCCCTGTACCTTTGTGCTAGAGGTGTGAGGAAGCCATAGATGGGTCAGGGGAATGCTCATGCTGTCCTCTTTTCTCCTTCCACAGGGCATGATGGTTACCGACAGTGCATCATAAGAATATTATCTCTCTCTCTCTCACATTATCTCTCTCTCTCATTCACTCTCTGCCACCTTTCATATGAACCTGAACTCAGCAAAGCTGATGCTTACCTAACATGATTTCTTTCTATCTTCTTTTATTTTACTAATCCTGTCTCCTTTACCAACGAATAAAGGCAATTTGTTCACTCATCCAAACTAGAAATCTCATAGTCATCTTGATATATTCCCTTCTCTCTTCTACTTCAAACAGTTCCTTAGTTTACCTGTATTTTTTCTCCAAAATCTATAGAAGCAATTCCTTTTTTAAAATCTGTTGAATGTGCTATTGCAATAACATTTTAATCAATCTCTGACTCCAGATACTTTTTTCTCCTCCATGCATGCTTCCAAAATTACTATAATACACATTCATCTCAGGTCATACATTTGCTCCAAAGTAGTAACTGAGCTCAATGTTAAAGTAATAAGTGACTCTCAAATTGCCAGAAGAATAAAACATAAATATCTAAACATGACATTCAAATATCTGCATGATCTGGCTTAAACTCCCATTCTTAGCTTCCTCTTACTCCCTACTGTATGTTTCATCTAGGTTATCTATAAGTCCACATCTCTGTGTAATCCCAATGTCCATAATTACTTTTCCTCCTGACTGAGAACTTTTCCATTTGTCAAAGTCAAGACAAAGGCTAGCAGATCAGGAAACCTTCATTGTATCCACTTAGAATCAGTATTTCCCTTTGAATGACAGTTGCATCTTCTGTAGGTTTTTTTAAAAACTACATCAACTTATTTCATTTTAGTCCTTTTTTGGGGGATAAGGGGATTACTAAAATATCAATGGATGCTATAATTAGCCTAGAAAAATAATTTTTAAAAATACAGTCGATCCTCATTATTTGCATATTCCATATTTGCAAACTTGCTAAAATTTATTTGTAACACCAAGGTCAATACTCATTGTACTTTCATGATCGGTCATGTGCAGAGAGAAGAAAAATTTGAGTCACTCTTGTATTCGCATTTCCACTTTCATACTGTAAACAATTGTCCTTTTCATGGCCTGTCTAATGCCATATTCTTCTCAAGTTTTATGCTTTCTATTGGTAATTTCTCTGTTTAAAATGGCCCTTAAAATATAATGCTTTAGTGCTGTCCAGTATTCCTACGTACAAGGCTGTGCTGTGCCTTAATGGAGAGAAATACATGTATTACATAAGCTCTATTCAGGGATGACTTACAGTGCTATTGGCTGTAAGTTCAATGTTAATGAATCAACAGTACATATTAAACAAGATGTCTTTAAAAATATAAATAAATAAAAGAAGGTTATATATGGATTGGTTGACAAAAATGTGTGACCAGAGGCTTGCAGGAACCTATACTGATATTTCCCTTAGGAGCAAAGTTTCAGTATTTGCTAGTTAAGTGATGGTAAAAAATAAAAGTGCAGAGGTTTTGTTTCCTGTCATAGCTGGAACTGTAAAATGGACTTTTTGTGGAGAATGAAAGAATGATGTTTTAATTTCTACAATATTCATTACAAACCATTTTTACAGAGATTTAACATTTTTTTATTAACTGTCTATGTCAGGTGAATTTTCCTCCAATGATCATTCTACTGAAGCAGCTGTTTTCTTTTGTTGGGAGGTACCATGTCCAGTTCTTCAGAATCTGGAGTAAGAAGAAACACACTAACTTTTTAATTGCTGTCGTGTGGATTATTTACACTTGTTAAATCCTTGTGAGTAATAATTCAGTGAAATTTAAATCTGCCATGTTTCAGCATAATGTGATAATATCTAAAAACAAACACAAGTCTTGAGGATACTTTAGCTGTGGTAAAAATCCACCCAGTTATTTTGTGAAAATTCAGAAATATGCAACAAAAGTCCTGATACTTGAAAATCACAAAATCATATATATATATATATAAATCATGATTTATATGTGATCTCATATATATTTATGACTATATATGTAAATCATATATATAATATAAATGATATATATGTATGTGTGTGCATATGTACATGCATGTGTGTGTGTGTGTGTATTCATGATTTCATGATTCTTGGTTCCAAACAAAGCTTCTGGGGTACAAATTCCCTTTCTTGGTAGCATTGAGAAGGTCTTTTAAGCCTGCTGACATTTTTATTCAGAGACAAATGTTGGTGGACCTTAGGAACCATCTCCTTGGTGATCTAGTTTAGCAATTACCTAAAATGGGTTTAAGGAGTCATATTATCCCACTTAGATCTGTTCCAATATTATATTTTACCTTTCATCTACAGAAATACTGTACTCTTCACTGTTGCTGTGAGGAGGTGGATGTGCTGGGGGAGGGGGAAGCAGGTCCGCCCAGTTCATGCCGCCCTGCTTTGGTACTTTGGGCGTCCGTGCCCCTTTCTTGTGCCCTTGGCTCCCTTGAAAAGAAACAAAATCCAAGTCTTCAATTATTGGCCTTTCAATTTTTTCTATTATCCACAGGTTAATTATTTCCCATAACTACACTCTTATAATTCATACATACACACACACATTTAGATAAATCACCTTTCTTCATTAATTTTAAAGAAAACTTTGTACAAGATGCAAAATATTACCAAGTTTAATTTCAGAATAAATACCAAAAAAACAATGAAACCATAAATGAATTTTACAAGTCATATCTTTAATAGTGATCTTCTTACAGCAATTAATTGCCTTATGCATTATCATCTAAAACAAATGAGCTGTAGACTTATTTTCTGAAGTGCCTTTCTGTTATTTAATTGCTGGAACCTAAAATACAATATGATACAGATACGATCTATTAGAGTTCCACTGTTGCATTAAATCACTGAATATATATAATTTGTACTCGTCCACTGACATGTTTTAGGCACAATGAAATTACTAGCTTTCATCAGAAAGCAGGTGCAGATGAAAATAATTGCTGTAAAAACTTTTATAACTAACAACAAAAGAAGCAGAAAAGGGATTTTTTAAATAGGGATAGAAGTGTTTTTAGCCACTATTTCTACAAAATTATGGCTTATAGTAAAATGATGTTTCTTGAACATTCTTAGTAGTTTGAAAAAGCCTAATTATTCAAGTGCTCCAGTGTTCTGATTTCAGATTTGGCATATTCTTTAAACATAGGTAGCTGCACATTTTAGAGTACTCATTTTAGAATAATTTTTGGTCAAAAGATATTTTGGGATAAAATAACCTTTATTCTCCTCCTCCAATATGACACATTTTAGATTCTTATGTAAATTACAGACAATGAATCTATAATTATTTTTCTCATATGAGCCCTTAAAATCAGTGAATTGTCTTGGTCTTTTTTTTTTTTTTAACCTCTCTGAAAGAGTTCCAAATTACATGGTGCATGAAACAGGTTTTAGTATATTCAATGAGCCTTACTTTTTTAAAGTCATATGGGGTTTTCCAATCAAATGGCAGTGTTTGTTAGCCAGAAGTTCTTGAACTGGTATGTCACTGTGCTGCATGTCGGGTGAGCGATAGATTGCTATTAATAAATCATGACTGTTAGGCTTCTACTTGTGTGTCTCTACTCTTTCTTCCTCAACTCAGTTGTCCTGTATTGGAATGACTGTGCCTGTATCACACAGTTGACTATACCAGTGTCTTCCTCTTGATTTCCTGGCACACATCTTCTGTAACAACACTGTCCATTCTGAGAAACCTCACATCACAAATCTCTCCACATCTCATTTGTCTGCTTCATTCTCATCCCTAATTGCCACCAGATTTCACACCTTTGTGTGTTTTTTCCTAAATAGTCACAGAACAGCAAACACTAAATAGCAGCAGAATGTGAGGATCTAGGCATCTGGGCTGAGGGGTAAAGTCAATTTAAAACTAATAACCAGAATCACATTTTTTTCCCATTAGGATGTGATTTTCTTTCTAAGGGGCTAAGAATTCAAAGATTTTGAAATGGCATGGTAGATCAAATATTAAAATATTTTCTATGGTTTTCCTATGAGTAGATCCTTGAGAATTGTTAGTTCAGGGTTTATATACTTTAAAAAGAAAAAAGTGTCATTTAATAAGGTTTGAATTGTTAAAAAAAAAATCAAACAACATATAGGAGAAGAAGAGATCTAAAAAGGTAAAAGCTATTTCTAAGTTTTTTAAATTCAAATAGGGACAGTTTCAAATTAGTGACAAAATGCAAACTACAAAGTGCCAAATCAGCATGCCTTAGTCAAGGGAAGGTGGTAAAATGCAAATCCATACTCATCAGAAAAGTGGTAGAGACACAAAGCAAGCAGGAACAACTTTACTCCAGTTGTTGGGAGATGATATTTCTACCCTCTCCCAGAGAAACACTCTAGAGTCAAGATCAATTGATTTTGTTCTCATTGTGGTGTGACTTGCCACATGTTACTTCTAATAATGAACCGCCTTTAATTAGAAAAACAGTTCTTAAGTACCAGCAAACTCCCATCTGTAGCCCCTATCAAGAAAACAGCTGGCAAACAGCTGCAACAGCATGAAGACTACAGGGAAGAGGCCTCAACGTGGCTTCTGAGGCATTTACAGACTTAAGTTGGGAGGTGACTTCATGAGGTTTCCAAGCAAGAACTGAGGGAGATGCAGATGATAAACTGAAGCAGGTTTCTACTGCACCTAATCTCATGTTATTGTCTCTTAGACTTGTGATTCTGCTCAAGTATGCTCAAATTTTATGTGCATTTATAGTTTTATTTCAGATGGTAACATATTCAGCAGATTAACTATATGTCTGATATATTTAGTTATATTTTGGCTGAGGGAGAAAAAGAAGTTTCAACTGCCTTTAAAGGTTACTCCATGCTTCTGGCTTTATGCAAGCTCATTAACAAAGAGAAAAATCCTTAATCTTTGTTACCAAATACAACATGAAATGGTTTAGCGAGTACACAGTGCTGCAGATTGCAGAGACAAGACCCAAGACTGGAAGATTCCAGTTAGACAGTGTTTAGACATGTCATGTCTGCACACCAGTTCGTTAACATCCAATTCATCAACTTGGAATATTAAAGGAGAATTCCGCTTTCTTTCAGTTCTCTATACTTACCAGATGTACTACTGCCCCGGTCTGAACTGTTGTAGGATCCTCCTGTATTCTGGTCGTATGACTGGTTGTATGGGATAGTTGGAGGAATTGTGTCATTTGCTCTATAATCTAGACATTTCAGATATGGAAAAAGTATTAGGCTTTTATTTTCTCTTTGGTGCCTCAATCATTTATTAACAATTAGGCTTTTAAACCATCATGGTGATCATTTGCTAATACATTCATAAGAGTTCCAGAAGATTTACAAAATACAAAGTCTTTGTATCTGATGTTTTACATGAATCAGACTAAACATAGGTATGACCAGATCATACGAAGGATTATTTCTTCTCTTTAAAATACTTGAAAATCAGCTAAGGTAGAAATTAGAATTGCTTGACTTCTGAACTTGAAAACTGTAGTAACAAATAATTTTAACAATAAGAAATCAGGAAAATATCATGTCTGTAAATCATAATATATAAAATAAAATAAAAATAAAACTGAAATTAATCAGCAAGACTACATCTAATAAGAAACATATCCATGATAAGAAGCAAAGTATCATCTGCCATAGAAATGTTTGTACTTACTCAGAATGTACTGAGTAATTATCTGTCAGTCTAGTTGCATTCTAGGTCTTTATAACAGTTTGACATACCAAGTGTGTTTACAAGCAGTTTAAACAATAAATAAGACTGAAATATTTGTACAGAGGACTGTCTGAGCTTTCCAAAGTCCACAGGAGAGTCATATGCTATGGCAGACTAATGTAACAATAGTTTGAATCTTCACTGTAAATGTATGATTGCAGAAACTGTCCTATTCATCTTTGTCAGCTTTTGTCATGGAGTTGTGCAAGAGTCTTAATAAATATTTATTGAATAAGGTTATTACACCAATCAAGCATTTTCCTAAACTTACAAAAAAGCTAGATAATTGTACTGTTAAATTAAGATAAATAACACTGATTTAATCAAATAAAATATTTGCTTTAGTTTCCTTCTTGTAATCTCCAAGTGTAATAAGCTTTATTTTGAAGAAAATGGTCCCAACTCAAGACAACAGAAAATAAATGTCTCTAGTTATCTACAATAAAATGTATTCTTTACCTGGACGCTTGTACAAAATTGCTGTTATCTATTCAAATTTGAGCAATCTTTTTTTTTTTCCCCTTAGGGGTATGACTTTGAAAATCATGTTATGAGAGGGTAGCCTAAAGGACTTATAAGTAAAGCAAATACCTTTTTCTTCCAACTCACCCATATTACCATAGAGAAACATTCTCCTCAGGCTGTTCTGCTAACACAATTCTGCTGTTACAAGTTAACACTAAATTTATTTTAGGTTCTATCCTGACACACTTCAATCAGAGAAATTTTGGTTCTAAAATCATACATGCTGCCATCTTAGTGACCACAGGAGGTAGGAGAAATACAACAGACGGAACCACTTCTCCAATTCAAGTTTAATTATTTTTCTTCAGTTTGATATAAAAATGCTATTCATTTAGATGACCATGTAGAAGCAATTATCTTCCATTCACAAGTGGAGAGAATGGGAGAGTCTATTTATTTAAAAAGTGAGGTATTGTGATGGTTGCACATCAGCCTTATAAATAAAAGATTGGCTAAGCAATTCCACACCTATGATTAAATTTAAATTCATCTCCAAATCATTTGAAAATACTTATATATTATTATAAAATCAATTTTCCAAGGTTATTGTTGTGCTAATTCACTCTGTGACACTGGAAATTTTGAAAACCAAGAAGTGAAAACACATTAGTAACAAAAGAAAGATTGTACTTGCTAGCCCCATACTTGCACGTTTCCACGTGGGCTGAAGGGTTAAGGGCACCAGTGCAGAGAGGGTGGGAATAAAGGCCAAGGTCTTCACCTTTGTTCAGTTTGTTTTGCTCCATGATGTTATACTGAATTGGTGCCCCTTCTGGCTTCTGCTGTCCAGGTGGTTTCCAGTGCTTCTCGCTGGCGTCCCCGCTGCCATTGTTGATGTTGTTGCTGAGGTTTGACTGGATGAGCTGGGTGGTGGCGTAGGGAGTGGGCTGCCCTGATGGATTGACAAAACGCCCGTCCTTCAGATTTGGGCTATTGAAGGTTTTCATCTCATTGATTTTGTTACTAAGGTCCACATCACCATAAACAGTTGACTCAGGGAGCATCAGATTTGTTTGTTTGTTATCCAGTTGGTTGTTATAATTTGCTATACAATCAGCTATGTGCAACGGAGAGGAAAAGGAGAAAGTCATTCTGCATGGTTATTCTTTTAAATTTCTTTGTAAGTAGCGTTGTGAGTCACAATACAATTGTTATGTAGAGTATAAATGGGCTTAAGTAAGCTCAGTAAAAAGGGCCACATATTCATGTGTAATTTCTAAAGAAAACAACTAAAATTTGAGGGAATAAGAGAGGACACACAGAATTTATAGAGACTAATTGATGTTGAACTTCTGCTAGTGCTATGGTAGTAAATAATTCTCCCAATTTAAGATGAGTTTCCCTTAACAACCCAGTTAATAGAACTCCACTAAAATAATATACATGTGAATATGTGCCAAATTTAAGTTTTCTAGTGAGTGACAACTATCTGGAGCTACTAGTTAGCTGTTGAAGCAACAGAACAAAGGATATAGTAAGTTGAAAATACAAATAAAGGGAAAAAACTCTGCTGTCGCACCAAGAACTTGAGATTTCAATCTTTATAAAGTAACTCTGCTCAAAGTTATGAGAAAAAGAAGTAAAGTGATAGTAAATAGTGTTTAGAGAATTTTATTAGTTCTTCTCTTGATCATGCAGAATAATCATTATCAGTGAAGGATGTTATATAATCACTTTTTCATGGTTTCATAATGACACCCCAAGAAGTATAAAATGATTAATAATGATGACAAAATGAATCATAAATTACCAGGATAATTTGATCAGAGAAATTCTGAAATAATATCTAGTATGTTCACTATTTCAATTTCCCTCTATATATTACTCACTGAGATATTTGAGAATTAAATAACTGAGATATATATATATATATATATGTTTAAAATCTTCAGTGGAAAACATTAAAACAGCAAGAAGAACTAAAAGCATAGTTTAAAATTAAAACATTTTTAGATTAAAAAATTAGTTGTTACAATAAAATATCATTATTTTAAAAATAAAATATCACTGACATAGAAATATCATTATTTTATTCATGTCATTCAAAGTGGCACCAACATGAAGGCAGCACATTGAAGACTGGTTTTCAACGAGATATCTTAAAAAATGGTAAATTAACACAGTTGCTAATAGAAAGTAAAGTAAATATGAGTTTAATTTTAAGAAAAATGTGCAATTTCTAATACTGAATTCAACTACTCTGCATTTCAATAATAATTGGTCAGGGAATGGGTGGGATATTTGACTGATCTGGTTTTTAGTAATTCTGATTTCTAGGCATTTATTTTTTTTTTAGTAGTGGTTAAGTATTATTAAAGGCAGTATGTTTTTTTCTCATTTTTCTTCACCAGTCTTTCTAAATGAGTGCTACTCAGCAGAACTTTCTGAGATGATGGGCATGCTCTATTCTGAATTGTCTAAGAGAGGAGCCACTGGTCACATGTGGTTACTGAGCACTTGAAATGTGTGGTTACTGAGCACTTGAAATGTGTGAAGAAGGAACTGAATTTTAAATTGTATTTTATTTAATTTAAATTTAAATATTCACATGTAGCCAGAGGCTACTGTATTGGACAGCCCAGCTCTCTCTATATTAATTTAAATGAGTATTGTCACTTTTCATGTCCTATAGGGTTCAGTATAATCCTTCTTTTATTTCTAATTATGTGAGCATTTGTCTTTCTGGACAACTAGAATATGGACCACTGGAGAACATGAACTTGGTCACCTGGATATACGATATCCAATTTCTATGGAGACTGGAGACATACAGAATTACTCTGATTTGTTCTTTATGGTGCATGGCCTTGTAACCTAAATGCCATTTTCTATCTCTCTTTTCTTTAATTCCATGGATTATTTTACTCCTATAGTCACATTTTTTATTTTTTACAATTCTTTTAATATCTCCCATATTTGAGAATGCTGAGGGGTTTTTGGTTTTCTAAAAAATCATTTGTAATTTTCTGATTATTCCTTTAAGTATTGCATACTTTACATCCACATTATATTATACTGTCATGCTTGAGCATGAAATTTCAGCTGAGTAATTTCTTCACACATATTTCTGAACCAAAAACGCACAATATAAAATAAATGTACATATACACCTGCAAAGGGATATATATCTTATATCCTTAGGATTTACTCCTATACCATAAAAATATGATTTTGAATTTCAGTTCATTTTCATTTAATTTTTTGTTATTACTGTTGTTCAAGTATATTACTGTTACTACTATTAAAGAATTTGGTTCACTCTATAGGTCTGCTGCCTTTTTGTTCTGTTTTATTCCCCACATCTTGAAAATAATTAAATAATTACAGTGAAAAGTTGAAACTATATACATTCTCACGAAGACGACTTTTACATAATTTCATTTTTCCTTATTTTCTATCTGTCCCAGAGTTTCTATTCTCTATTTTCCCACTGCATCCTGGGAAATGTTCTGGTGGAGAGTGAGACGCAGAGATACGGAGGAGAAACTATGTGCGTGAGGCTAGTTTGCTAAACAATAAATAATCAGCGTTTCATGAAATTGTTAATCGAATTTCCCTGTCCCATGCAGGGGGTGGGAAAGAAATTAACTCCTTCTGGCTTACAAGGGTCTTTAACAAGGCTCATGCCCATCAACGCGTCTCCGTGTCTCACCTGGGCGGCTGTAGGTAGTCAGGTTGCCGTCACTGTTCCCGTTGCCGGCCGTGCAGCAGTTGATGGAGCAGTCATTGTGATTGTTGCCGGTATTCGGCCATGTGTCTGCCAGCCACGGCTGAGCGGCAGGTTCACTGATGTTGAGAAGTCCTGGCCTATGGGAAGAAAAGTAGGTAAAAGCAAATTTTACATAAATAGCAAGTCATACTTCCTATTCAGAATTCCAACAAATCTGTCACCTCATTATTCTTACAAGTAATTTGGTCAACTGTGGTGAATGATATTATTATTCCTTTTTCTTTACAAACAGAACAACTATAAGGTAATATTCTGGGATGTGCCTCAGTTTATATAACCATAACTGTAAACTGGCAGAGTTGTGCTTCAGACGTAAACTAGTGTGCTCCTTGCAATGTTCTAGTCCATCTTTCATCACAGTGATCAAAATTTTGCAAACATGGTATCAACCATAGAATCTAAAACAGAAATACATAATTTTTTTAGTGTCTTAGTAGCTTAAAGAATACCACTGGTAAGATAGTTTCCATTTCTTCATTTTTGACCTATTAGAAAATCATGAACCTTCTCACAATCATGAGCTTCACAAAGAAAATGAAAGAAGCTCCTTTATTTAGACAATGGATCCTTCACAGTAATCATATTTGCATATTTTTCTTTAAAACTATGTTTCAGAAAATGCATGGGGCTCTGTGACATTTTACAGAGAGCATCATCAATGTTTCAGTGCACAGTTCTGTAAGCTTGTCAGAAATTTCTGATGGTGACAATGTAAAATGCCATAAAGCCCAGCATAAACAGGGGAAAGCTACTGAATTAACTCTGGTAAAACAAAGATGTCCACTCTAAGAGATATTAGTGTTTGTGTCTTTCTGGGCACACCAGATGTTAATGTTCTTTCCCTGTGCACTAGGAATATAAAGCACATCACCGGTTATTAATGGGAGCCCCGGACCTCCAGTGCCAGAGATGCACACTGGAGTCCAAAAATGGCATTCTCAGTGTCCTTTTCCAAAACTGACATTATTCGATAAATCCAGCAAAGAGGTGATGATGCGTGGAGTGCTGTTAGAGCCACAGTAAACAGACTGGCACTGCAGATTTGCAGATTTTCTTCATCCTAGCATTTTCTTTCTTAAAGTGCAGTATCCATACTTCTCATTTACCTGGGAAGCAAAAACCTGATATTTTACTCTCTATGGTTCCTATTCTGACACACAGATAGTCAATCAAAAAAATTTACTATGCAAATCATGGTTATTTGAGGTATAATTAACTCCAAATGAAAAATAGAGGTATATATGCATATACGTATATATAACAAAAATGAGTATTTACTCTTTGCTTACAATGTGTGAGACATTACTTTGAGTTCTTTACATGTGTTAACTCACTTAATCCTTGCAACAATTCTATGAAGTAGTTACTATTATTATATAAATTTATAAATTTTATAGATAAGGAAACTGAGATGCCTGGGAAAAGTCAGGAAACTTGTGCATGGCTATACAAAGTGAGTGAGTGTTGGAGTGGGGATTCAAACCCAAGTAGTCTGGCACTAGAGATCACTCTCTAATCCAGGATGCTATAAATACATACTGGAGAGTGCTGAAATTTCCTAAAACTCTCAACATTCTTCCTAAGGGTGGGGAAATGTCTGAAGTCTTGAGATTCTGAATAATACTGTTAAAAATGAGCAAACTTACTATTAAAAACAAGCTTTGAAGAGTCATGTTGCTAAATTGTTGAAATTTGAAATATTTAAATGCAAACTGCATCACAGATATGTAATGGATATCTTGAAATAGATGTTGGTTATAGAATTCTGCATCTAGTAATCTTTAGCTTTCCTTATTTTCTCTTGAACTTAAACCAACCATGTTATCACTAGAGAAGTTATTAGAAATAAATCTCCATATTTGAGACATTATGGGGTGTTTGAAGTATGGGTCAAGTGGTAATTTTACAGTCTGATTTACATGTTTTAAAAGGAATAGACAATATTTTTGTGCTACTACAATTCTCTTTTAAAGACAGTCTCCTTTAAAGCACTTTTAAAATGAATGTTTTGATATCATCATACACTGAAAGAAATTTTCTTGTGTATGGATGATTTCAAATAGGAAGTAGGATTCACATCCTAACTTTCGGTTTGAGCTTGCATTTGGAATGCTAATTGTTTAGGGAAGAAGGAGAGGCATGACTACTGGTCCATAATGAATCTTAAAATACCATGTGTGTATGCATATTTCAGAGGTTTCTGAGGAAGTCAAGGTCATATGCAGTTACTCTGTAAGGGTGTCAGGGTCTTTTAAAACTAATAGTATCATAGGCTATCTTCAAGTGATCTAGTGTGTTTATGAGACAGATTTAGCTGTCCAGCGGTAAGAAATGAAGCAGAAGCAAAACACCATGTTGGTTACAGTAATTAATGTGTCTAAAATCTTATGTTATAATATACATTATCATATGACATATTTGTTTAGTTATATTTTCATGCTGATACATCTGAGTTCTGCTTATTTCTTGGTTGTCTTTGAAAAGATTATTATCAGGGAAAGGAATACACTAAGGTTCACATAAACCAAACTTTTCTAGTTTATGACAAGAGGACAGATCTGTGTCACAAAAGAAAAGAGGACAAATGCCCTTGAAGAATGTTGTGGCCATTACTTTCCATTTCTCTGCTCTTACTTGTCAATCAAAAAAAAAAAAAAAATACTAGAGGGCCCAAGGGCTGGGGAAAATGATGAATGGCCTTGCCAGTAAGGGTAGCCAATAGGTTATCTCTTCTTTCCATTGATAGTTTGAGTTTTGAAGCCCAGGAAGAATCAATGGACAGACCTAAGAGTCGCCAGTATTTTATAGAGACTTGACTCTCCTACTCTTTTCTTCAGGCTTTCTTTGTTTCCTGGTTTATGCTGTGGTTTGAGTTTTAAGTAGGTTTTTTGGAAGAGGTGACTGGGATGTTTGGGGTAAGGGAAACAAATAAATAGCTACCTAATAATTCCGTGAGCATTCCCTGGTCTTCCTTATGAAGTCCTTAGTTCTTTTCAAATTGGGAAGAGATCTTTTTGGTTGCTACAATCCTCATTTTCCATTTTATGGGAATAGCTGTATTTACAATTTTGAAAACTAGAAGAGATTTTTAGCCCAACCTTCTCCTCTATGAGAAGAAAATGTCCAGCTCCCCAAATTGTCATTATCACAGGGACTGAACTCGAGTCTTCTGATAGTCATTCATTCAATGACTCACTCATTCCTTCCTTCCTTAGAGATTTTGATATATTTCAAGATAAATAATTAATATATTGCATTTATTGATGTAATTCAATAAATTATATTTACTGCTCTACAAAAATTTGTACTTAATTATTGATTTAATAACCCATCTAGCCTCTACACTCCAGGATCTCACATTCTATCATAAGACACAAACATGTAAGTCAAGAGTTAGCAAACTATTTCTGTAAAGGATCAGATAATAGTCATTTTTGGCTTTAGAGGATATATATTTTCATTTGCAACTACTCCACTCTACCATTGTAGTGGGAAAGCAACCATAGACAATATGTTAACAGATAAGTCTGTGCTGAATTTGGACTTGATATTTTAAATATGGTGTGTTCTATTGAAAAAGGAGATCTTCAGCATCTCTGAGACATGATCCATATGCATTTCAAAATATCATTTCTGGCTCTAAAAGGCAAAAGGAATTAACAGGGTGTAGTGTTAATGAAGGTAGATGAAGGCAAAAGGAATTAACAGGGTGTAGTGTTAATGAAGGTAGATGAAGGAAGGATTTCAGGGAGCTTTTGTGATAGAGTGGGCCAGGGAGAACAAGTGGCTGCAGTGAAAACATAGTAACAGTGAAGAGGGTAAAAGGTACATCAAAGAAATGCAGTAGCAGATGCAGGGGCGAGCATGACTTGAACATTCTGACCTGGGTGTCACTGAATGAGTTGGGAGGTTCAGTGAGGGCTCACAAAGTGAGATGCCCGAGGGAAGCCAGTGTTTACGGGGCAGACGAGAGAGAAGTGAATGTAGAAGTTTGCTTCACTGATTGTTCTCTTACCACACTGGATCACAGAACACGGACACACGTGCACACACAACCACACATGCAAATGTCACACATGGTTGGGAAATGAGACCTCTTTCCAGTGCTATTCTGAACCCACTTATCCTGCTCTATTTTTTCCAAAGACTCATCAACTGCTGATACTGTGGGGTTAAATTATTTTTAGTGTTTATTATTTACCTTCTATCTCCTATGTTAAATATAAGGTTCACAAGGACAGGAATTTTTATTGACTTTGCTCACCGATGCACTCAAACAACTAGAACGGTGCCTGTCATATGGTAGGTGTTTGAAAAATATGTCTGATGAATACACACATTAAAAATCGTGTATAGAAACTGTGCCATTTTGAGAAATGATGCTAAGATCTTTACTTAACTATTGCCTCTGTAATGTTCCAGCATCTTTTATCATTTCATTTGGTAAAAATATCATTTCTATTTGGCATTTTGGTATTTGCAATAAGTCACTGCTATTCTATTTATAAATTGAAAAGGTTATTTCTGTATGGTGATTTAGCAAGCTTGCCAAATGGATAGATAGCCCACGAACTTCGTAATTTTTCAGTCCAGCTGTAGAATCTAGCATTTGGTAAGTAGAGACTCCTGCCATTATTTCCTATTTGATAATTTGCTGGATTGTAAATTCTTTTAGAGAAGAAAGCAGACTTACATTTTTTGTGTGTATGTGTGTGTGTTCAAGAGAGAGTGCATCTGCACACATTCCATGCACAGAGACTAGTATAGAACATATAGAAGATGCTCAATAAGCACTTGCATATGTCTGAGTAATGAGAAAGCTGAAGTCTGTAGTCATGAATATACACATGTAGAAAGGTGGTTATAAAAATCAGGCATTCCAGATTTATCTAAGAGTGAATGTTCTTATGCTGAGGCTGTTTCATGCATGCCTGAGCTATGATTTAGATGGAATTCCCCCTGGATGCAAAAACATGCCCCAGTTTAATTCCTGAATGAAGTGGATTTATTCCTTCTGAAGACCTCCCTAGCTTTTGGGCCTTACAGTGGCTGGCTTTGTTTCAGAGGTATGAAAACAGGAAACGAGCAGCAGTGCCCAGGAAAGAAAAGTTTAGTGCTTTTGCCAAGTTTGTACAGCATTGGTTAAAGATGTTCAACATTAAAAAAAAAAAAAATCACTCTGTTATATGCTAGAATCAATAATTTTGTCATCAGGTGGTATGTTCCTTGGATTTAGGAATACTGTCTTCCTCATTTTTGTCTTTTCCAGTAGCAACCATACAAAGCAGGGCACTCAGTAAGTTGACCAAATTTGAATTATAAAATGGTTTAGTTGGAAGATTTTTTTCCCTACACCTCAAGCCAGATGTTACTGTTTTTGAAAAAAAAAAATTATCATAGAAAATCCAGAAGCTTGGCTCAAGTAGCCTATACCTTTTTTCAGCTTCTTTAAGCTTCCTATCACATCAATTTGTGATTTCTCTGTGAAGATATTAAAGTTCACTGAATATTAATTACAAAAAATATCATAAATATAGGATTGAGGTTCATTTTAATTAGGAAAAAAAGCCGTGTTAACAAGCTACCTAAAATTCCTTTTCTTATTTCAACATACTTCCCTGCAAATGGAGAGTGAAACTATGTTGAATTAATAACAAGAACAAACATAACCTGCTACAACTTATGAGCAACTGCTGTGTTCAGTAGGTTTTCAAATGAACACTACTTTGATAGTATCTGTTAACTAGCTGTATTTCTTAATCTTCATAAATGCCATTGCTTAATTACTTTTAACTCCTTTTAATCATCGACTAAATTAGGAAGTGTCTTTTCCGGTTAAAGTGCTCCCTCTGGTGTCCACTGACTGAGATGCAGCAGCGCCAGTCACTAGCTGTATTTGTGAGTAAACAGGCTTGGCTCCACAGCACAGCGGAATGGAGTGTTCCTAGAAGATTTGAACTAACTTCACCTTTCAGTTGAACCTTTTAAGCAAAGAAAGTGATGTCATTGAGGAAGATAAAACGAAATATCTGGAATTCCCCTTAGGATCTACAAAACAAGCAAGATAATTACCTCCCTCCACTGCTCACAGCTTCGCCTCCTCTCTGATAAGTTACTAGAATGTTACAAAAAAAAAAAGAGGAACAATTAATAGACATATTTATGTTTAAATATCAAAAGCTATTATTTTCATGAGCATCTTTCCAAAGTGGAATGCTTTCTCCCTTTCTACTTAAAAGCATTGCAAAAATCATCACAAGAAGTAGATTTCTGATTCCACTAGTATTGTTTTTTTGATTGATTAGGATTAAGTATGTTACTCTTACTGTCTTAATGTGCCAAAGACGTTGAGAACTGAGTAAAATCAAACATCAGGACATTCTTATTAAATATAACTATTACACATTTTACATTCACATTCCCATATTTTGAGTTTATTATCAGATCATATACTTTCATGATTTTATATTTATATGAGTGGAAGCTTAAATTTGGAGGAAAAACCCTTACTAGACTATTTTTCCAGAAGTATAAGTACTGCTAAGACAAAGATAAATGTTAAAATAAACCTTTTTCTCCACACACAAAGATGTATGCCAAGTTGTGACTATTAATTAATGTGACCTACTTTTTATTGTGGCTTGCAGAAACCCTTCTCATTATATTTTGATCAGACATGTATATAGTGAAGATATATTTTAAAGCTTTTGAAAGTATTCTCAGCTTAATAAATTATGGATATAAGTATCTAGCTATAACAACAACAAAAAAGATTTGCACATAGGCAAGGGGTTAAGAAGATTAGCTTTTCTGTAAATACAGACACATTTTCTAAGAAGAAATTTGTTTCTAAAAGCTGCCAAATTCTGCTACTTAGAAGAACTCCAAACTGGGAATCTGCTATGGAGAGATAACTGCTCACAGTGATCACAATAATTGGATTAAAACCGAGGAGAGAAGACTACAGGTACATCGTTTCCTAAAGGTGATGTGAAAGAAGAGGGCCCACTATGAAAGAAGCTGAATAGAACAGAATATTAGGATTTGGACTTAGGGAGGATGAAAAGTTTTATCTTTCACATGAGCAGGATATTTTGGTTACCTTTAAGGAAATTGATTTTATGGACTGAGAATTGCAAGGGAGATAAATTTTTTGTTGGAAAACCTGAAATCTTAAGGGGGAAAATGTACCGCCAAGTATGAGATAATCAATAAGATCATTAGCATGTTAAATCATGCTGAGGGTAGAAACAGCGTGTCTGTTTCATGAAACACATGCAAACAAGGCTAGATGCAATGTGGTGTCATGAATAAATAACTGCATTCAATGGATGAAAGGTAACACCAACCCTTTCCACTTCAAATGCATGCCTGACATGAGTCGGTGAAGTATTGTATTCCATTTTAAGTCCCTTCCCCCAAATTACTGCAGAAAATGAAATAAAAACAGAAACACAATAGTACAACACATGCCAAAAGAACAAAGGGAAGAAGGAGGGTAAGTGCAAATATATACCTGTTGGTGTGAAGGTAAAAGACGGGACTGAAAAATCAAAACAAAATATAAACCAGTTATTAAGCTGAAGAGAGAAAGGGAACATATCACATTAGTATAAATCAAGCAGACAGCTGAACATAAAACAAATGTAAATAACTAAGCCTGTAGTTCTGACACTCTGATATATGAATAAAATAAAATCTGAGGTTAAAAAAAGAAGCTTGTCTCTACAAGTACCGTTTGGAAGTGTCTGGCATTCTAGCACAGAGGGGACTTGTGCTGGGTTAGCCTCTGAATGACCCTGTGTTTAGTAACAGAGCTGTAGCTCATGGCTTTAGTACAAACAGGAATCCTCTATGATTAATCATTTCCAAACACTTGGATGATGGATTCTTAAACAAGTATTATCAGGGTCTTGCCTGAATCTTATCCAGAAATCTGAAAGTAAATGCTTATTAATGTAGACTAATAGATGCACTGAAGTATTCATCATTAAGAAAGCCAGAGACTGAGACTTAAAGAAGGAGAAACACGGAGGGAAGGAGGGATGGACGGATAGAAAGAAGGAAGGGAGGGAAGAAGAAAAGAAAGAGTTAGAACAAAGAGATCCATAAAATTGGACTGTTTCACTGCCAAGAAATGCCTAACACCTTATCATATAAACAGTGTAATGCTACATTTTTATCTCTTTGAAATTTGTGAATGGACAGGAAAAGCAGCAGTTTTAAATTTTAATTTCTCTATTACAGTTTACAAGTAGAAGCTCTCTATTAATAGGGTATTTTTTTTTAATGTCACACTATAAGCTGAACAATAGGACGTACCACTGAAAACCTTCACTCTCTCTGCAGTTATAAATCTTAATCTAATCAATAATGCCTGAAATTGAACTGCAGACCTCAAAAGTAGCAGCCTTGCATCCCCCACTCCCTATCTTCTCCCATTCCTGGGTGTTGGGTAACACCAGAGCTATTTCCACGTCATTTCATAGAGGGAGGAGGCTGGCTTATTGCCCAAACTCTTCACGTTAATTTAAAGTAAACACTGCCCTGGTAAACAGGGCAAGGACATCTGCATTTCTCTCTTGAACAGGACAGTCTGCTTTTAAGAAACCTTTAATACACACAAACTAGAATATGGATTACTTCTTGTAGATCGTAAAACTGCCAAAAATGTGTTTTCTATTTCACATTTGAATGTCCCCAAGGAATTTAGTTTAGGATTAGGGCATTTAAGGTTGCAAACTGGAATGCTGTAGCATCCTTTATAATTGTATCTTCTTACCAAACCATTTCATCTCAGCATCATAGAAAGAACAAAAACAAAATCCTCACTGCTGCACACCCAGTTTGTGCACTGGCCTTCGCAGGCAATGCAGCAGTCCCTGTCTTAAGAATGCTATTGTGTTTTCTCTCAGTCAGGTCTTTTCAGAGTCATGTAATTTAGCTGCAATCAAAAATTTAGAGCCATAGTAACAAGCCTTCATTTAAAAAAAGAGGTACATTTGAAAGTAAAGCTATTCAAGCAAGAATAGAGTGACTTGTACATTAATCTGCAATCACAAGGGCATAGGGAAAATACGAAAGGTCCTCGTCAGGACTTCCAGCTAACTGCTAACACCAATTTAAAGAATTGAAAAAGAGTTGAGAAGAGGTTGGTCTAAATGGAATTTCTATGGCTCATACACCAAAGAACTTCACCCTCAAAGCTTCCAATAACATAATAAACTTTTTAGTTGGTGACACTGCTGCCGTCTGTGAATGTATGTGGTCAATGGGCACCAAGTGTTCTAGCAGAGGGTACACCTACATGAACAGGGATTGGTTAAACATGCTCACTATTACCCAAAGTCACACTCCGGCTTGATGGTTACAGGCCAAGAAAATCTTTTACACTAATTTCTTTAAAATATTTCACTTTTTTTTTTCTTATAATTACCACATTGTTTTTGGTATAGACAATTTAAGATTTCTGGATGCACTTTTTTTTTTAAATTGCATTTAACAAGAATTATGAAAAAGTGCCAATAAGGCAAAGTGAGAAAAGCAGAATCAAATGCTCACCAATTACATTTGTAATTATGTTCTATGATTTCTGCTTCAAACACAAGCTAGTTAAAAGGACAATGATATTAGTGTAATGGGTTTTGCACAAAGAGCACAGAGGCATTTGTCAGCATGCTTCGAGTACATTAGTAAAAGAGAAGATATTTCAGAAGGGAAGAGGGTTTCATGTCACTATTTAGATTTTTTTAAGACAATATAGAGCATTAAATTGTTATAACTACACAGCACTTCGTGGCAATAAATATACAGGATTCCTGGCAAATTCAAGAGACTCTACATCTGTATGTTAATTAGTCACATTTCCTCATTCAAATCAGATTTCAAAACACAACAGCCAATACCCTGCTCTGCTCCATAACACACAGACACCCACAAAACCCTTCTCTGCATTGCATTTTAGCCAAAGGTTTTATATGGTAACACATGTCTGACATTGTTCTACTTTGTATACATAGAAAGAGCCAGCTCTCTTGGCAGTAACCTTCAAGACTTCATTTTCCATTTCCCAGGCAGGGAGACTACAGTTTGCTTCATCTCTAGATAGGACACATATCCGAAAAAAAATGTACTTAAGGATGACAGTGCTAAGGCAGTACACGTACATGAAGGGCTTGCTCAGGGGCCACAGGCAGGAGGAACATGGATTTATTTTTAGAGTATGGGCGAGGAATTGGTGTTGACCCTTTCTTGCCAAGTCCCCTTGTGACCAAGGGCACAAATATTTTGGACCACTGTCCCAGACTGTTTTAAAAGTGTATGGGGATGGTCAATAGCACTTTCATTGAGAAAAGTTCTAGCTAGCATTACAAATTCTGACTTTTCCATGTAATTGATCAGAGAAATGACTTGGCCAAGACATGTAGGAAATGTTTCTTAGGAATTACATAGACAATTGTTTTTAAAAGGGTAGTGATGGTGGGGGAGGGGATAGGTTTACTGGTAATTCTCTTTAAATTCACTTTTCAGCAAAGCAAAAGTGCTGTCCTAGACTTGAGTACAGGCCCTATAATGAGGGTAAATGTCTAATATGTCCACCAAAACAGGACAATTTTGAGAGCAAAAAAGAGTACTGTAAATAATGTAGTTGAACTAAAGACATTAATTGGGACTGTCCCTTGAAAACTGGAACTTACCATCACCCTACCTATAGCCTGAATCCTAGGCTCAGAATTGATGAATATATTTGCTGATGAGAGAGGAAGGAAGGGGGAGGGTTACTGGTCTGGTAGTGTTAACAGATCTTCTCAGAGAATAGAAAACACAAATCACCCACTGGACTTTGAGGATATATGGCAAAGGTGTCTGTGAAATACCTCAGCACACTTGGTTCATCCATAAAATTGTAAACAATAGCAGCCAAGTAAACTTTCTCTTCTAAAATAGTAAACACATTTGTGTAATGAAATCACCATCACTAATTAACAGCATATATATATTCAACTCCATAACTTTAAATATAAACATTAACAGAGTACTAAACCTTCTCTCTCTGCAAACTGAGGCACATCATTTAGTCATGCATTCCACATTCACTAAGAAATATCTATTTTAGAAATAATCATAAAGTAATTATTTCACAAATAATCTCTTTAGCTTCACAAAGGAAACAGCACCTCCTTCAAAGCTGTATGAGACAGCTCAAAACTTGTATTTACAGTTCCTGTGACAGGGAGATTAAAATATTTCTGAACAATATAAGGCAATAAAGTAATTCCCTAAGAGAATATTTAAATATAGACCTACCTCGGTGAAATACATGGTAAATGAACTGAGCCTGAAACTGATAAGCTCTATTTGTAGCACTGCTACTCGAGAGAAGTTAATAGATAGCTATCACAATATAATAAAGGCATTTTTGAAAATCTTTATATGTTAAAATAATTTAATACAGGATATATAAAATTATGAATAATTTGGATCACAGATTAAAATCAAGGGTCTATAAACATATTAAAATATGAAAAACTTAGTAAAGCTAATACCTTTTCTGATACCTGCATAAGTACTAGTTAGCCCATCTCTCTTCTTCCGGTGCCGATAGAGCCAGATGCTGAAGACCATGAGGACGATCCAGCAGGCAGCCCCGATGCCCGCGATGAACGCGGGCTGCTTCACGACATCTGAGATCTGCTGAGCGAGGCTGACTTGGCCCTCAGATGACACTGGGTTTCCGTGAGAGTCTGTGAAGCCATCTTCAGATTAATTTGGGTTTAAAACTCAATGAGAGAATGAACACATATAAAATGGCCATCAACACTTTGTTAACTTGGGGGCAATACTTTCTGTTTTTCATTTTGCAAGATTCAACGTTGTTAACTAAGATAGTTCATGAGCTTTTCAGCAAAATTATATTTAGTTTAACTCAGAAAAGTATGATATAATAATTTTATCGGATATATTTAGAAACAAAGACAATAGCACAGATTTTACTCCAGATAACTCCACAGTTCATTGCTAAAAATTTCAGAGGACACCACTAACAAAATACAATGCTAATACATAGAAAATTAGAATTCTAAGTGAATTACTTTAATGCTAGTACACAAATAAGGGATACCATTTAAGCATGTATAGAAAAATACATTACTTTCTCAGACTTCTATAGAAATCCTCAATTATATTTTCTAAAAATGAGAAACAACATTTCATTTCCTCTACAAGGTAGATATTGGGGAAAAAAGTGTGTGTAGGTGTGTATTCCCTCTCCCTGCCACAACCTAATCATATTCTAAGACTTTTAACTACTTTAGAAACACATTATTTGATCCTATATTTGGAAGGGTCTATAATACTCAGGATCATTCAAAACCAATAAAAAATTAAGATAATGTTACCACTGAAATAACTATGAATAATCTTTCTTTTTAAATAATAATCATGGCTAGCAATAGATCTAAGAATGTTAAATATGGACAAGAATTATCAAGTGTTATGAAGAGTAAAAAAGGCTTATGTTTTCTGTTAGCTATTTTGATTCAAGAATTAAAAATGGATGAATCTGATGGCTATTAAAATTTACTTAATTTACATTTATGTTAAAACCTACTAAGATATTCATTTTTCAAGCCCACCCTTTCATCAGGCCAGACTGAGCAGATTGCAAAGCCTGCAGAAAACTGGAAGCTGTTGCTCTATCAAAGCAATATCCTACTTTGTTGTTATTGGGTGAGGCCAACACTGAGGATGCTCAGTGGGCAGGATCCCCAGCAGGGTCCGTAGTGATAATTTTCTCCCATAACATCTAGTGAAACAAGAAGGTGTTTGCCCATTGCATTAGGACTGGTGCTTTCTTACGAGCATTGTCATTTGACTCTGAAAATGTTCTGCTAATACAACATGCTTTAAAAGAAACATTTGGTCCAATCCAAAATTCCTTTTTTTTTCAAAAAAATAATTGGTATAACTCATTATATATGAATAACATTTCTCAAAGAGGACAAAAAAACTCCACAGATTATTTTTTCTTACAAAATGATATTGTGTCATGGTAAAACATGGCAGGAAAAATAAACATCACTTGATGGCTAAGGAAATAGCCTTGGAAAAACAGCATCCCTTTCTATGTAAAATGACTAAATTGCCACTTATGGGGTGGGGTGTGTGTGTGTGTGTGTGTGTGTGTGTGTGTGTGTGTTTGATTTTCTTCTTGAACTTAATTCCAGGTCATTCTATTGATGGTCAAGGCTGAAAAACCAATTTTCACAAATAGTCACAGTCACCTGCCTGCAACTGTTTGTTGATTGTGAGTTTTATTTTATGTTTCAGACTCTTTTATCTATGGTTATCCTAAAAGCACTCCATCCTCTGAAAGTTCACCAGGCAGACCCATTCTTTTTATTCCTAATATAACCTTTGTATCTGCTGGGTTTATAGATTTCATGGCTATTTGTGCAAGGTTAGGTTGGATAGCTTCAGATTTTATAGAGACAGCCAAGAGACGTTCCATGCAAGCAACCAGATGCGCTTAACTGAATCAAGTGTGGTGTGACTAATGAATTAAACGGCCACTCTATATCTCAGTCTTTGTCTCATTGCAGCTGAGGCTACATTAAGAGTTAGAAAACTGGAATACATTTATAATTTCAAGAAAGCCAATTTGACCCTAAAATCCCCTGATTTAAAATCTTAAATAAATACATTAAACAAGGTCCTTTTTCCAATTCATCTTGAAAACCCAGAACTAAAAGTCATAGGTTATAAAATAGGTAAATGACATCAACAATGTATAAGGTCATCACAATGTAACATGTAATTTAAATCCTGATAAATTAATACTGGTATTTCACAAAACCAGGCAACTGTTGGAGTAAAAAAGGTCTATATTTAGACTCTTTTACCCCGTATCTTACATAACATTGTAATAGATGAATCAAGCAATTGTTAAAATAGTTTCTTGTATTGTTTGGAAGTTTGTAGTAAATGAATCAGCAATAAACCAGGAAGCTCTTTTTGCTTAAAAGTTGTGCATATAATCACTATTTTAAAATGTGCTAAATGTAAAAGATGATCCAACAATCAAACTGTGGCCCATGGGTGTGGTAGGGTCAGCAAACTCTCCACCGAAAGTTTGAATGGTACTCACAGCACAGTGTTGTTGGGAGGTTGCCCCCCAGCCAGTGACTGTTCTGTGGTGGTCCCACTCACCTATCTGGACTCACGTGGCTGAGTTCTGGGCAGGAGAGATGTGCACCATTCCCAGACCTCACTCGTTAAGCCCTCCCAAACCCCATGTATTTATTTCTTCAGTTTCTGCACCCCAGGGTCAACCTTGGAAGCCCCATGTTACAGAAGGTAAACACATCAATCCGTGTCTACGTGGAACAGAGTCCCACCCCACAACCTTGGACTTTAGATGGACTTTATTGTGTTATACCACAGGCCTATCTATTATGCACACATATCTGTTACAGCAGCTAGCATTGTTTTAAGAAGAAAACATTAGGAACAGTTTCCAAATTCATTGTAAAGTTTGTTATGTATAGCAACAAAGCTGATTCAAAGCAAATGTTTCCTAATTTTGTTTTGAAATAATTTCTAGAATGTCATCAATATTACCAACATATAAAAACAAGTGCTAAAATTCATATAGATAATTGTTTTTCATAATTTAGCAACTGACAAAATATTGGTAATGCTTAATTTTTGATCTGGAAGGGACAAAGTTGACTACATCTCGTATCTTCTGTAATTTAAATGTTACCTCTGAATATCTGAGTGTTTTCTCTCCCCTTTCCATTTATTATTGCATTAGCTGCTGCTTTTGTTGTTTGCTTTAGATTTTACTGGTAACCACTTCCTAATTTGTAGTTTATGTTCATGCCATATTACCTATAGGAAACTATAGCAACCGAGACTTCTCTTTCAGATTTTTTAATCCATCTAACCACTTTTGAAACACATACTATGTTTAACATTCTGAGTAATTAGCATACAACCATATTTTAGCACTTTAACATCTCAATCTGCTGATATTAAAATTACAATTTTAAATGGACATAACAAATTGTGAATATAAATTATATTGCTGTAAAGTTCCAATATCTAGCTTAAGTTGTGCATGAAAAGTTTTTGTTTTTTTTTTAATCTGAACAACTAACTGTAAGTTCCAGGAAGGTTCAGACTGTATCTTTCTTGCTTACTGAGGTATCCTTGTTGCTCAATTAACATATTTGTTGGAAAATAAAAAATTCAATAGGATAGGATTAGTATGATACTAAATACTTCTGCTTGAACTATCATTTAAAATGTGTGCTTGAATTAAGTTTAGTTTAGTTGTGATAGATAAGTAAACAGATAGGTAGATATGTTTATCTATAGATAGAGTTAAAGCTAATACCAATACTTTTGTACCTTGATTGCCACATTCCATATTCTATTCTGCTTACAATGGTGTCTCTACAAAAGCAGGACACAGGGACAGGGAGGGACTTTCAAAGTGGATCTTCCCCGGCACTCACCTAACTGAATGAACTGTGGTTCACTCTTGACTCCAGCCCCAGCCCCAGTACTGGCTGCCACCTCTATGCGGTATCGGATCCCAGGAACCAGAGAGGGAATGACCACAGAAAAGGTGGAACCATCTACTGTCTTGTTAATATGATACCGAGTTTCATTGCCCAGACACCAAACCTGTAAAGTGAACACAACAAATTTTAACTTTGTAAATTATCGAAGTTAATGCAAGGATCAACATAGTACTGTGGTTTTAAATTTAGATGGAGTTCAGACCTATCAGGAACCAAATACAGGACATTTAAAAGGTAATTTTTCTCTTTGATCTAGTTCTGAGAAGACTCTTCCAGTCAAACCTAGTATTAGTACCTTAAACATCTCTTTGAATACTTTATATACTTTTGAAGAATTATATCAGGTAAATGTACAAATTTTTGCTTGAATATACTGGTTCCTATCAGCCCAAAAAGTCATTTAAAAAAATATATACCTAGAAATTATTTGCTGGGAAAAAAAAAAGACTTTGCAAAAGCTGTGTATATCCAGATAAATAATAATAACTTACCTATCGTCACTCAGTATTTTCATCCCTACTATGAGCTATGCATGATATTAAGGGACCAGTTATCACAAAACAAAGATGAGTAGGAAATTCTGAATCTAGAACTTTACTTCAGTGGTTCTCTGGGATAAAATTACCTGCTGTCACAGTACACTACATTTTATATCAAAACCAATGAGCAGTTGATTTAAAAAGGTAGAGAGCTTCTCAATTATCAAAAGTACCTTTGCATAAATATGGTTATTAAAAATGAAACTGAACATAAGTAGTAAGGATCATCTTTGGATTTTATTAAGCCTGTGATATGTTGAATTACACATAGAATAACAATACATATTTGACTTGAATGAAGAAATGTTTTTCTAATAAGAAAACTATGTTTCTCATTAACTTTAATAATGATTTATTTAATGTAATATAGTTGATATACTATCTTATATTAGTGTCAAGTATACAACACAGTGGTTCAACAGTTATACACATTACTGAATCCTCACCCCAACTAGTGCAGTTACCATCCACGTAGGAGGATGTTACAGAATCATTGGCTGTATTCTCTATGTTGTACCACCATCCCCATGACCACCATACTGATAATGATATTTTTGATAGGAAATTAATTTCCAGAAAATTAAGATTTCTAAACTACAATAATCCTTCATTTAAACGTCATTAAAGGATTATTTAATCTAGAGTGATCTTTTGCAATGACAGTATTTGGACTAAGTTTCCATAAGAAAATGACCCATGGAGTACTAAAACATGCTCTATATTCTTTATAATGTCCTCCAGCAAAATGTAGGATTAACTTCAAGTAGCCTATTGTCTAAACTGTATTAGGAAATGGGATTTAAAATAAATCTAAGAACATCAGTGCCATCACATGGGCAATATCTTTAATGTTCTTTCTTTGAAAATTAATATTATTTTAATATAGTTTCAATGCATAACACTAGCAAATGGCCAGACTCTAAACCAGGATCTGACCATTTGGAAATAAAGAATCCTTTGTGATTTCTTTTTTCTCCAATTGCATTATGCAGCTGAACCAAAGCCACAAACTGATTTTGTACCAGTCAATCAGTTTCTGAAAGCCATTTTATTATTTTAAATTGACCATGAAGTTAAGTGAAATCCACCCTTTTGCGTTTCTTCAGGAGAGAAATGAGCTTTGACTCTTACGGGAAAATGCCTAGTTTACCCAATTTTCCTTGAGAGCTGAGACATCACCTCATTTTAAATCCTTTAAAAATCTGTAGAGCAGTTTATTTTTCTGGACCAAATCATAGCATCCTGTGACTCCCCACTGTTGAAATAACCTTGAAATTCATGAGAAAGCACTTGAAAGTATAGAGACTCTTACCTTTTAATGACTCAATTACACTAGAAGATCTAATTTGAAATACCATTAAACATCCACAGTGGCAGCATTTTAAATACTTGAAAATGTCACTCTTTTGAAGTATATGCAAGTTTCATAAAGAGGTTTTCAGATTGTTTTAAAAATTATTTAAGAATAGATATTATACCTAAAATTAAGCTTAATATATTTGGTTACTTTACAGCTTACTTTGCTACTCAAAAGAAAATACATGGTTTCGGACCTTAACCAAGAATACACATCAGAATCTGGAAAGATCTACTGAAATATATATATGGACAGTCCCATCAGACCTACTGAATCAGAATCTCAGAATGGTGGCCAGACACCTATATTTGGAAAGTGATTCCCCAAGTGATCCTGATGTGAGCATGTGGAAGGTGGATGTGTTCCCCTCCTTAACACCAGTTTCCTATCAATAGACACAGTCTAAAATAGTCACATAAAGAGCTAATCTATTAAGATCATAATTTAGCTAGCCACTAGAAAAATGCTCAGGTATCATGGAAATAAAAGGCAGTATCTAGAAAAAATATTTTTTTTCACTTGCAATTCTTCTAGTAGTAGTGTTTACATAAATATGAAAAAATATACATAAAATCTACTTTCTATTGAGATTTTCCTGATTTAGTTATCAATTATTCATTTATCATAGGTCATTAAGAACCTTCTGAGAACAGATTCACTCATAGGATAAATGTCATGTCCCTAACTTAGTTTTTACTGTACCTTGATATGCTTGAAAATATGTGCTCAAATGAATCTATGTAAGACTCTCTATGACAATACATCACATATTTTAAAAATGCAATTAAACATATAGAAATTTATAGCTGAATTTCCTCTGACACATCAAATTTTATTTAGAGACTAAAATAAGGTTTCTAAGGGGAAAAATACTCATTTTTATTTACCCTAAAATATTTTCCAACTTAGTCCAAAATTTTAAAATTCCAAACATGTTAAAAAAAGAAAACAAACCATATTTGATAGAATTTGACTCCTAGCCAATTCTGTAGGGCAACTCAATGCTACAAAATATATTAGGAGCAAAAAAGAAAAAAAAATTTTTTTTCGTAGCATTTATATTGGTTGTGCGAAATTCAATGGACCTATATATTTTTTGACCATGTAGATATTCTTTTTTAAATTCATTTTTTTCCTCAAATGGCTTTAGAAATAATTATTCCAAAATTACTGAGCAGGAAAGTATTTTAAAAATAATTTTACATGCTGCTATGTTGACCAGCAGATGGCGCCAAATATCTACGAACAATTTAACCACGCTTGTTCTTTCTTTTCTTTCTAGGGGACGTGGGGTGTCTGTCCATCGGTAAATCCCTGTACAGGTGTTACCTTGTACTCTTGGACCATTCCATTTTGAGTGTCATCTGGAGGCGGCTGCCAACTAACAAGAATTGCAGTTCCGTTTCCATCATTCTTCGAAACAGTCACACTTTGGGGTGGGGCACTAGGTGCTATTAAATTATTTGAAAAGGTAGACATACGAGTGCATTAAAAGCAGGCAGTTAATATTTAAATTCTAAAAATAACTATATAAAATTTATGTCAGTAGATGCATCTATTTTAAAGGTGCTTCTTATCCAAGTCTGAGAAATCCCAAACTACTGAAATTTGTTCTCAATATTGCTAACCCATTGTTACTGTGAATTTTCCAAAACCAAAGTTCTATAGATTATCTCCACAAAACATTCCAAGAAAATTCTTATTTCTACTAATCTGTAACTGTAGTCCATGTTCTCCCCTAAAAATTTTCAGAAGTATGAAGTGAATGTTGATCATCCATGGTATTAATATATCCTAACATTTATGTAATCAAACTAATAAAGACATTTTAAGGAATTCTGGTTATTTTTAAAGAGTACACTGTGACAAACAAACTTAAACTTTTATGTAAATATTCATTTTTAATTTCCAGTTATAGGTTGGCCAATCATACTGGTCTGTATGATTGTGTGTAGAACTAAGTGTTTCAGAGGACATGAGACATATGCATAAAATGCTAACCCTGGAAAGTCCTGAGCAAACCAAGAAATTACTCACTTTATTTATAAATCATTACTAAAGTAACATTCAGTAAGCAATTGGAAAATAATTAAAGGAAAGGCAAGCGAATTGAGAACAATATCATCTTTAAATGTGAATTTTAGTTCTGAATAATTAAATATACCTTATATATATGCCATTAAGTAATACAATCCTCACATTTGCATGTATATAGGCCACTATTAAAGCAAGACAAGTGTAACAGAATTTTGGTTTTTAGTAGTTATAATTAAATTCTCCAAGCAAAAGATAATGTTTAATATCAAGACACATTTTTTAAAACTTAATTAAATTAATAAAAGTCTTAAAAATGTACTGCAATGGATAGTAATCACATATTTCCTTATACTTGCCTTCTTCCAGGGTTTTGGCAAATTTAATTTCACTATCTGCTCCTTGAAATTCATTAAAAAAAGGACGAGCCTTAATTTCATAATTGACTCCCTTTTTGAGATCAGGGATAACAACACTGTTTTTGGCTGGGGTCTTCACGTCAAAAACTAGCCACTCTGATTCACCATGGTTGGCTCCAGATGGCCGATAAAGAATTTTGTATCCTTGAATATACTGAGACTGTTGGTCCACCTATTAAATTGACAAAAACACAATCACTTTACTGGTGTATAAAAAAATTATGAAAATGTGACCAAATGCAAAAAATTCTATCTGACTTCACCCCCATCATTTTCTAGTTTATCTGAAATAGAATACTAAAAATGAATCACTATCTTCTGTAAGGTTCTCACTCTTTTAACTTAATATACAATCTTAGGTATTAATTCCTGTTTCACGCAGAAATGTGAGACACCATGGCAGTTCTGTGACAGACATCTAGACACATCAGGGTCAAGAGGATGAGGGAATAAAATGTGTTTTACCACTTTCTAATTTTAAAAACCTACTTAATAGTACTTAAAATATTTCTAAGCTTAAGAAAAGTTCATGCAATAATGATCCTATCACAGTAATAAATACCCTATGTTTCTTTCCTCTGCTGAAGTTAATTATTGCATCATAATAGAAAACAGACACAAAGATGAAACGTTTCTCTATTCAAGCTAGTCCACAGCTACCATAATAAACAATGCTTACATTAAACTGTTATTATTGGTGGAGAAGCAGACAACGGATATATATACATAATTCAACTATCTCTCGTATTCATATAATGATCTCCCTCCCAGAAGTCATCTGCCTATTACAACTGAGGTCAAATATTACAGCAACAATGACTCACTGTCCAGTGCACTTCAATTGAAGAGGAAGAAAGGATGGTCGGGTTGTGGAGGTGCAATACAACATTTCCCAGTTCTCTCTGAACTTGCTTGTGATCCACGCCCTGACTTGTTGGGGGAACATCTGTAACAATCCATGAAGAATGAGTGAGATCCTGCACAATACTACTGACTAGACTGCAAGCATGTTGAAACAATTCTTTTATTCATAGCAACTCTGAAAAGAAGAACCATTTCAATTGTGAAGCCAATCAGTGACACAGAATAAGATAGAACAACTTAACCTTTTCATTAGGATCAGGAGCATTGGGACATACAGAGAGAGAACAAGCTGAAGGCATGTAGAAAGCAAAAAAGAGCAGAAGGCAAAGCAGCATCTAATGGCAACAGCCGCGTCGAAGGGTTCTTCCTACCTTCTTGCTGAGGAGGAGACTAGTGCAAGCTCCTCTGAGTGTGTTATAACCTTCCACAGTCATTTTAACTGTGCAGTCACCCTAGAGCCAGAAATTACAGCAGAGTGGATGGCAATGAAAGGAAAGGAAGCAAAAGTGAAAAGCATGAACAAAAAGAAATTAGGTAACTTTACATCTTATACAATCAAACTGGATCTTCCCAAATATGGATCATGATTTAAGTTGGTGGCTGTGATGGGGGACAGAGAAATAAACAGTAGTTACAGGATAGGTAGAATAGGATAGGGTAGGGTAGAATAGAAATAATAGAATAGAATAGAATAGAATAGAATAGAATAGAATAGAATAGAATAGAATAGAATAGGACAGAACAAATTAATCTGATGAGAAAAGAGCAGTAACATCTACTTAGTTGATAGAATGGGCTACTTTACTTTATCTCAGTAAAGAATGTTTACTAATTCTAATCTCAAGAACACCAAAATTTTAGAAAGAAGACCAAGAACATAGTAAGATATAAACTGCTGTTAGTGTTCATATATGCTGCACTTAAAAATGGCCCATTTCTAAAGAGTTTTCCTAAAGATAGATGTTTTGTTTTGTTTACAAGAGTAAAAAGGAACAGAGGGTGAAGAAGAGGAGAAAATATTTCTTTTGCATCCAAATTCTCCTCCTCAGAATGTTGTGTCTTGGTGCATATAGTCTAGATTATTCAGTATCCCAGAAAAAAACAGAAGTAAGAATTCTGGTCTTCTGAATGATTAAATCCTTCATAAAACTGGCTTTGGACAAGAAGCAAAAACATGAATATTAAAAATGAGGTTGGTGCGTATCTTTGGTGGAGTCCATGGAAGAAAAGTGGATGGAAGAAACAATAGGTCAAAAGTGCTGTTCAACCCTCTCAGATACAATGCCCTTGACTATATATATATATATATATATATATTAAGCCTATAAAGTAAGCTTATAAATATGCAATATGAGGAAAACAACTGAGATAATTTTGGTTACTCATACTTTATCCTACCTTAGGAATGTCTTTGGCTACCACTGGCCCTCAGGATATCTCTTATCACAGCCTAAAGATAGAAAGCACTTGACTGTCACCTTCCATCTCAGGCAGAGATGTACCAGTACCTTCTGGTCTCCATTGCTCCTGTTTCAACTACCATCTATCTCTAGGGTGAAAATGAAGATCTTGGAATAAGAAAAACTTGGATTTGCATCCGAATACAGCAACTTAATAGCCATGTACCATTAGGAAGATTTCACAAGCTCAATATTTTTCTGTTTGCTCACTGTCAGTGGTGATATCAATAATCAATAATACTTCTGAGGAGTCTTACAGAAACTGCATTTTGTAAGGCAAAGATGGGGTCAGTCTTTGTGAACCAGACAGAGTACCTAGCATGGTACCATACATATTGTGTTCAATAAACACTGGTTGAGTTACTGCTTAGAAAACATATTATGTTAGCTTCTGAACATGTTTGCTCATATGTAGTTTTCCATTCTCAGGGAATCTTCTGTCTTTTAGGAAGTATCTTCAAAGACACAAATAACCATTTTAAAGGGTAGTTACAATGATTTGCATTACAATCTCCAATTTTCCTGATTTGAGATAAACTTGCCAATTAATCCCTTCATGAAAACTACGAGACCCCCTTGACTCGTGCAACCATTTTCACAATAGCAGTGTAGAATATTAATTTAGAAAATTTCCCATCAGAGAGAAAAATAAGAAGTAATATCTAATGATGTAATATGGAGAAGCTTATGTACCAGTCCCTCTGGTTCCTGTTTTTCTTCTCCTCCTCCTGAAAGACATTTATTATAATGTAAAAGGTCCTTCACAACATTCAGAATTAAACTTGGATAAATCAGATATGATTCTATCCAACTGCTTCCCAATATTGGAATTCCCTATACACAATCTCTGAAGGGAAATTACCCCATTATTTACAGTAACTGTTCTCTTATCTATACCATACATATTCTGTATATTCTGTGTCTGTGTATATATTCTTTGGAAGACAGAGTTCAAGAATGCTGCAGGGATAGGACACGCAGGTAAAGAACAGCAATAACAGTGTAACAACCACCACAATCCCCACAACAAGCATCACCACCCCTCCTTGCCAGCTACTCATCTCCCCTTCTTTGCATTTCCAAATCTTGTCTTCAGGAAAAAACATCTCTATCACCCTGTGACAGGCTGTAACTTGAACTGAGACTTAGGTCTAACTGACTGCGGAACTGGAAACTGGGCCCTGCATCTGTGCAACTTTAATTTTGACCGAGCTCATTCATACAATCTCCACTTTGGGAAAAAAGAACTTTTTGCTGCCAGTTACAGAAATGGTCATAGAAATCATGCCTGCTCCCTTATTGAATCAATTTCCAGCCAGTCTTTCCTGAATTCCCTTCACCCCTGGCTCTTCCCTTTATTGCTTATACATGTGGTACTCTCCAGTTGGATTTCTTCCAGGTTTTTCCCCAAGTTCCTGCTCAGGCCGATGTTAGCCTGACCTTGAGCTGGGCTTCACACTGTCTCAAAAGCAGTCCAAGTCCACGAGCTAGGCAATGCAGGCTGCTTCAGTGTTACTTCTATTCCTTGGTCTTGTTTCACTGCCTAGAGTTAGAATAAGCATACCCTTTTCCCATGACAGTCTCTTAAAATGTTTAGGGAAAAATGTGCCTACTCTAGCTTATTATTTTGGAGGTTAATCATGCCAAGATTCTTAGATTTCTTAGCCAATGATGTGATTTTCTATCTTCAAGCAGCCTCACCAACTATCCTCATGTCCTCCTCTTAAATGTCTTAAAAGTCTACCTGAAAATGTCCTGCTCGATGCTTTACTCCATTCATGGCCTGAGCAGTTCCAGGTAAAGTGGGGAGCGCAGCAGATCCGGATGTTGTGCTGCTAAAGCCAGCTGAGCCCACACTTGTCCTTGTGGCGGCCGCATCATTCAGTCGGCTCACAGAGGTGTTTTGACTGACTTCCAACACCGAGCCACCACCCTGACACACACTCATGTCTACTCCCTTTAAGCCTGATATCCTCAGTCTTTTCCTCTACAGATAACTTTTAAAACTTAAGTTCAAGTGCCAGGCTTTTAAATTTGCTCCATTAATTTTAATCTTGTTAGTGCTGGCCTATCATTCTAGTCAGTCAAGATTATTTAATTCTGATTCTTTCATTCAGCATACTAGCTGTCTTTCTCAGTTTTATGGTATCTGAAAAGTTTACAAGCTTCCTTTATTTCTAGGCCAGACAGTAAAAGAAATACAAGTTTGATAAAAAAAAGTCTTATGGCATAAAAATAGAAAAGAAATCTGAGTCTTGTATGCTCCTAAATTGATTAGTTAATGTAAGCCTTGTCCAGTCCTGTGGTGTAGGTATTTTCAGCCTCATTTTATAGGTCAGGATAACTGAAGTTCTGGGCTCACTAAATTTCTGAGGGCCATGTAGCTAGTAGGTTGATGAACTTGGATTAAAGATAATTTGACTTCAAAATTGCATGTCTGATTCACTATATTTCCAGTCTTCCAGTTGAAGGGTTCATTTCATTTAGTTTGCTTTATTAACTATTCATGTACAAAGGTAAATTTATTACACTTAAAAAAATTAATTCTGAGGTGAAATGTTACCTACCTTCTCATTTATAAAAAAGAATATTTGCTCACTCTTCATAAGAATATAAATATATGACAGAGTAACAGTCCATCATAAAACTTCCACTAAGCATCTATGAGGTAGAGACCACTGTATTGGGGACAGAAGTTTAAATTTACTTTAAAGCTGTCATTATTTCTGTATTCTTTACCAATGCATATGTAATATTGAAAACCTCACACTACATTAAGGCAAGCTCCAAGAATATTAGAGTTCCTTGGGAGGTGACTCATAATAGCAAGTGTAGGCATTTGGGTGTGTTAATTCACATAGCAAGAGACAGACACGGGCATGTTCTACAACTTTGTTTGCTTTTCCTGTGATTCTGAAATAAAAAGTCTTTCCAAAAAGATGGTTTATACATTCACTGGAAGAGACAAAACATGCAACATGGCTGGCAGACCCTCTGCAAAACCAGGAAGAAATAGTTTAAGTCTTTCAATCACTTATGTGAACAACTTGTTTCTATCACTGTAACTACATTACAGTTTTTTCTGTTGGAAATGTATAACTCAAGGTAAAGACATTATAATTCTCACTTGTGCACAGTGAAAAATTTTTTTATTTCTAATCACTACATCAAGAATTATCTTCCTTTAAGATGAGGGCAAGCTTATTTTAATTGCAGTGACAACATGTTCAGAAAAAGGGTAAAAGTTGATTCAAATTCCTTTTCTTTTCTATATATATATATATATGTTTTATTCCTATTAAAGCATTAAAGTATTAGGAGGACCAAGAGGGTAGAGAGGAGATAATAATCTGTTGAAAGCTAAGAAAAATTTATATTCACAAAAGACAATAGTATCTAGAATGCGGTCCAAGTGAACAAATTTCCAATTTCAAATGTTTTTAGAAGGAGCTTCTGTATGTTCATTTTTCCTTTTATCTGTTTCTTTAGTCCAGCTTTGAACAAAATACATATGACTTCCATTTAAAAGTTTAATATATCATGGCTCACATACTCGACAATGAAAGGCCAAACAATATAGAGATCTGAAGTATTTTTTCCACCCTTTGTAGGAGGTTGACTAGACAGAGGGAACACGAACAAGTTAAAGTTTATCTTCCAAATATCTCTTGAATTTATATGCTTTCCAAGGAGTATTACTTAACTAGGGTTGTAACTTTCAAAACTCATGCAGAAGTTCATGAGTACTAACCTCAACATAAATAAAATTTACCCAAGTTTAAATACAATTATTATGTAATAAAGATTATACACTGATATATGACCACATACAATGTTTGGTAAAAGCCAAGAAATCGAGTGTCATACAAAAATATTTATGTAATATTTTCCCCTCACTGGATTTATGATTTTATAAAATGAGAAACATTGCTCTGTTATTAATCTTATACTGGAGCGCTTAGCCAAGAAAATAATAAAGTTTGCAGACACTGTGTTTGTGTATTAAGAATTAATTGAGCAACTCAGACAACAAATCTATGCTACATACACAATTTTAACATACCGTACAAATGATTTATCTGAAAAATTATAACATGTAAGGAAATTGGGTGTCACGAGGTTGAGTAAATCAGTATTTACCTTGTGTTTTCACTGGATCTGATATCTGGCTTGGATCACTAATTCCATATGCATTAGCTGCCCTCACAAGGAAAAGGTAAATTGCATTAGGTTTGAGTCCTTTAATGGCAAATGTTTCTGTTTTCACATTCTCAGCTACGGTCTGCCAGCTGCTACCAGATGCGTGGCTAAGGACAGATACACAAGTTAGAACATGCATATTTAATGGTAAATTAAAAAAAAGAACAACTAAGTAACATCATTTTAGTTCTACCTGAAGGCTTCTATAATATAAGATGTTGGAGTTGCTCCTGAATTCAAATTTGGTTGCCACGACAATGTAACTGTATTTCTGCTGACATCTGTAACTTCAGGTTTTGAGGGAGCACTAGGGATTAAATTTGGGTCGGTAGGTCTTGGAGGCTGAACTGGAACTCCAAATTCTAATAAAGGAGAAAAAGACAAAAGATGCTTGCATATGTACAGACAGGTAACATAAATGTAGATAATACACCTGCATACCTACTCAGGCATCAAGACATCTATTTCATCTGTGTGCCAGTAAGTAAATGAATGTATTTTAAATTTTGTATTAAGGTAAAAAATATTATCCAGTTTACCTTGAACTTCAATGTAAGCACTCCATGTTGCTTCCCCACTGGGGGTTGATGCGATGCAGGTGTACCGGCCTGTGTCTCCAAGCTGAGAAGACGACAGACAATAAATATTTGGAACAATCAAGAGCTCAATGGGCTGGAAAAGCAATTATAGGTTTGTATATGTCCCATGAATATGGATAATACATAAAATTCACTAACCAGAAACTTCCTCTTAATTGAATATATTTTTATTGAATGTGAGGTAAAATACTGCAATGAAGTAAAAAAAACATCTTATATGGCTATTCTAATTGAATAATAAAAATAAAATAATTAATTGAATGAACACAATCACTATTTTTAGTGTCAGGGACAATAAGCAATGAGGTACATAACTTCAGATGCAAAGGGTAATGTGTACCAGGTTTTATATTTATATTTAATAAGACAAATAATAAGGCTGATTAAGTTCTGCCAATTACTATTCTTGCTATTTCATATTTATCAAAGTTATATCCATATGGATATGCAAGACAAACATATATTTATAGAAAAAGGATAAGCACAAAATTACCTCTTCTTAAAATATTCATTCTTGTTTTCCCCACTTCATTTTTTTAGCCTGTAACTTATGGCAGTTTAATAAGTACAAAGTCACACCGCAGCGGGAATGAATGCTCTCACTCCCTTCTTGAGAGTGAGTGCCAGAAAGCAAACAGGTCACATGTTCAACGTTAAAATAATCAGCAGCATAATGAACCCATATATCTCTGCTGAATGTTAGAACTCTATCCTCAAGTAATGTTTGGTAAAGCAAAAATGTTGTCATCTTGCTCTGGAAATTGTAATAACAAAGTCACAATAGGTTTCAAAAAGAAGTACAACACATTATTTTGTGACACATAAAATGAACTGCTATGCTGATCCAAAAACTCTAAAGAAGCCACCCACAATAGATAATAAAGCAATTGAAATTTATGTTTATTGCTGTCAAGGCTATTCTTTCATATGCCTCATGAGCTTGTCTGATCTTGACCTAAAAAGAAAAAGAAAAATCAAAACAAAATACACAGTCTTGAAAGAACAGGTATGGGATATGAAGCCCTGGAAAGGTAAATCCCTAAATTGTTCCCACAAACCTAAGGGCTTTTCATCATTTAATTCTGATGTGAAATATATACTCAGTGTATACAATGCTTCATAGTTTTTGTTTGCATGTGCAGTACTCTGTAACTGCAAAATGCTGAACAAAATATTCACAGTAGAAGAACTGATTAAGCACATTGCACGTAACATGGTACTGAAAAGTATCTCTGAAAAATACTTCATGGAATGACTGCATCATACTACTGTTTGGAAGGTAGTTTTTCTCCACAAATCCCCATCTGTTTTCCTCCATAGGTCTCAAAAATCTTTCTCCTCCTCCATATAAAATCGTAAATTACTTGCCATGAGCTAAATTATGAGTCTACACATCTTAAATATACATGGTTGAATGTCTGAAAGAATAAAGTATCAAATTAAAAATATATGAATACTGTTATTTAGCATTTCATTAATTCTAAAACTTGAGACTTCAGGACTGGCTGCTGGAGGCAAAAATAAAGTGAAACAAAATGGGAAACCCAGGGTGTCATTTCAAGTTACCTTAGCGTATCGGATCTGCAGCACGCCAGTCTCCAGCTGTTTGATTCGATAATCTTGGGTTGAAACAAGGACTCCATCCTTTCTCCACAGAATCGTGGGTCCTGGGCTGCCTGTGGCCACACAGCTGAGCACTAAAGTACCATCCACTGCTACAGTCTGATTCACAGGACCTTGTCGAATGACTGGGGGAGGCCGGTCTGCAATCACTGCCAGGACAAACAACAGGAAATAGATTTCTGCAACTGGAAGCAATTTTCTAATCACCCAACCAACAGCAGTGGCTCCAGGCTTTGAAACAAACTAATTAAACAAGTAATTAAAGTAGGAGACATGCATTATTCAGAGTGCATTTATATGATGCACTGTTTCAGAATATTAAAATGAGATACAATGTAGTCCTTTCAAATGAACAACTACTGACTGAGCTTGCTGCATGGATCAGGAACCTATTTAACTTTAAGAGTTCAGAAACCAAGTAAGGATTGTGGATGGTGACATAGATGTACAGTGGTCAGAATACTTTTTAAACGTTAAAATTAAAAAAAATAAAAAACACAACAACAAAAAAACATCTACCCAAGCAATCATATGAGACAGATTTTTATCAATGAATCAAAGCCAACTTGATGTGTGATCATTGTTTTGTGCCCAACAACAAAAAAGGGTTTTTTTGTTCGACAATTTTGGATTCAAAAAGGTAATTTGGTCTTTCATAATTTACAAATCAATATAACTGAGTCTTTTTTATCTTAGAATTCTTTCTATTAAAAGAATATGTAGGTGAACATTTCTCAGTTCTAATGAACTCAGAGAAACTGGAAAATTGCCCGAATACATTGCTGGTAGGCTAATCCAAAAACAAAACTCAAACTGATGTCCTAACCTAGGAAATATCACACTTCCATATTGGAATTACAGGAATGGAAAAACACTTTTGCTGCTTTTATTTCCTTAATAGTTTTAATGTACTCTGGAAGGAAACAATGAAAGGCATTTTTTAACATTTTTATTAAGGTACCACTGATATACACTCTTATGAAGGCTTCACATGAAGAACGATGTGGTTATTACACCCATATTATCAAGTCTCCCCATATCGCATTTGCAGTTACTGTCCATCAGTGTAGTAAGATGCCAGAGTCACTACTTGTCTTCTCTGTGCTACACTGTCTTCCCCATGATCCCCTCCACACCATGTGTGCCAATCATAATACCCTTCAAACCCTTTCTCCCTCCCTCCCCACCCACCCTCCCAGACCCCTCCCATTTGGTAACCCTTAGTTTCTTCTTGGAGACTGTGAGTCTATTGCTGTTTTGTTCCTTCCATTTTGCTTTGTTGTTATACTCCACAAATGAAGGAAATCATTTGGTACTTGTCTTTCTCTGCCTGGCTTATTTCACTGAGTCTAATACCCTGTAGCTCTGTCATTTTTATAATATAAAAATAGTTCTTAATTATATGAAAAACCTAAATCCTAAAGACTTTAAGATAATAAATAACTAGGGAAAATCTAAAACAACTATAGTGAAACTATAATTAGAATAAATCCTGCAATACAGAGATGTTCTCATCCCTTGACCTAGGCAATTTCAGTGAAATTCTATAGATTTTTGCATGTACAATATTCTGTAATTACATAATGCTGAACCGAATATTCACAATAGAAGAACTGTTCAAGATGAATAAAAATGAAAAATTAAGTTTAACAAGTTTTTCATTAAGCTTGAATATTCTGAATATTAGTTAAATTTTTTTAAAGTTGCAAATATACAAAACACAATAAAAATAAGCTGCCTGATTAAAGAAAGTTGGTTGCCAGAGTAACTAAATTTTGGATGCAACAATTTTAAAGCTAGACGTGTCATGTTTAAGTTTTATGCACCAAAGATTTTCACAAGCTGGAGTCACAGTTCAATTTGTTCTTCATTTATCATGCAATAATTATTAGTTTTGTGCATTCAATCTAAGAAAAACAAGAAAGAGAGTGAAATTGGTAACTGTGCCTTTCATTGCACCCTTCCAATTCTCTTCCATCCTTGGTTACTAGTATGAAATTTGCTAATAGCAGGGGGTACATTTTAGAAGGCTAGAGTTTGAAACTCATCAGGAGTGTGTCAGATACACCATGGATGAAAAATGTAAACCAATAATTCCTTTGCTTAAAACTGTTGAGTCTCTTCTACAATATCTGTTGAAAAATCAAATTTCCTAATACATATGAAAACAGAATGAAAATAGTTTATTGCATTAGGTATTTCAATTAGACTGTACACCACCTGTGTTCCCTTGATTATAAGAATGAATATTTACTTTTAGATATTAATTAAAATAGTAATAGAGTGTTTCTTTATAACCAATTACAGTGAAGTCCAGTAACAGAGTGGTTGACATTTGGTATTCTTGTTATATTTAGAAACAATCTAGTATCTGGGGATTTATTTTATTTTCTATATCTTCACAATTTTTTTGATATTTGCAACATATTTAGCATCATCATACCTCTCCGTCCAACCCCAGTCCAGTTTAGTGCTATTTCTGACATTTATTTCTTCCTGATTTACACTGGGTCGTTTACAAAACTGAAGCAAGAAAAGAGGAGTAGAGTTGATTACCATTCCCCCTTTAAGTCTCTAAGCCTCAGTTTTTTAATCTATAAAATGAGGATGATATTGTTCTAACCAGCTCAGGGGACTACTACAAAGATTTAAATGAAATTTTAGATATGAAGTGTTTATTAATTGCAAAAAGCCTGGCATATATTGTAATATCACCCCTTACCCTTTTCTGTAAAAAAATAATATATAAATCAGCTGAAAGAGTTCGTTAAGGCAATTTCATGTTTTTAGGCAACAAAAATGAAACATTTTGGTATTGTCACAGATTAGCATAAAATATTGATAAGAATATTTAAATTTACACAAACTAAAGTGTGAAGTACATTTATGAGTCAAACTTAAATTTAGGGTTTATGAGACTAACCTCAAACTAAAGGTCTGATATTTTGCATTGAGATCACTGAAATGAATTACCAGGTAAAGAAAGAAAAAGTGTAAGAAACAGATACAATTTAACCAAGCTGGTTAGTGCGTGGACTTTGGAATCAGAATGATGCATTATTGCAAAATGAAAATGCTGCATGAGTGTGTTTCCCAGGACAGAAGTCAACAGCTGCAAGTGGTTACTGAGCACCTGAGTGTGGCTAGTATGACTGAGGAAGTGGTTGTAGAAATTTATTTAATTTTAAGTAATTTAAATTCTATAGCCTGATGTGGCAAGTGGCTACCATAATGGGTAGTGCAAACTTCTGTTTAAATCTCAGTTGTGCTACTTATTGTGAGTATGACTTGGGAATACATTCTCACCATTCTCTGCTTCCACCTCCTTACCTGTAAAATGAGACATTGCCAGATTTGAAATTGCTGATATGAGAAAAGTTCTTAACATAGTGCCTGGAACAAAGGAAGCCCTGAATAACATATCAGTATGGGGTGATCGTGGTGGTGGCAGTGTGGTATAAGCAGTGCAACAGGTGACGTGACCCTGTTACAGCAGAGAGCATAGAAGTGTACCTATTTCCCCACATTAAATGAAAGATTTAAGAATCCTAAAAAATTTGGGTATATCATTAGAAGCAATATTTTATCATCTCAAAAAAAAGCTATCAAAAATAATGAAGACTATGTTAATACATATATATTTGTAAAATAATTTTAAGGGAAAAAGAATACAAAATAAAATATATACACTGATTGGTTTAAGTCTGAAAAATTCATAATCATACACAACATCAGAGATACTTATCACAATTGCCATTAGTTTATAAACATACTTCACAAACCTATGAGTTAGGCTGTAAAAATAACATCACATTTTAGGGAAGTGAAATTTTGAAATTTCAAGTGACTTGTCCAAATTGAATAGTTAGTAACTGGCAAATCTTTTCCTTTTCTGAGTAAGTTAACACTCTTTTAACTGCATATCAATAAATTTTGAGAGAAGAATACAAGTGATTTTAAACTTATATATCATTTACTAATCATAAAGTATTTGTTCTTATATTCCAGTAATAAAGAGAAGAAATATTTTCAAATAAATAGGTGATAGACATTTCTATGTTTTTGAGTCCAATGCTATTGTGGCAGGCTATGGTTACAGGGGCAAAACATTTCAGACAGCTGCTGCCCCACCATATTCTGGGCCTCATGCTTTACTCTCCCTTTACCTTGGCTCTGTTTGCAAACAATAAAGAAAGGTCACGAAGCTACAGTCTAATAATATTTGGAAATTATTCTGCCTACTAGCTATCCTCTTGGCTTGACTTGGTAATGTATAAATACCGATATTACATAACAGAGTGGCTGACATTTGGTAGTCTTGTTATACCTATATATATAAAGCAAATATTTATAGGCTACCCATGAAGAAGGAGTCCATAGTTGTGAGTTGTTTGTACCATATCAGCAAACTCTGAAGGATAGAAAATGAAACTAAAAATACTGTATCACCACAGCAAACAAAAAACCAGCTTATATCTCCCTGGAGATTATAAGCTACAGGACATTTAGTGTTAGGAGTGAAATGGCTACTAGGGATGTACCCCAAATCCACGAATTCAGTGTTTTTAGTTTAAGTTTAGTTTTAGTTTAGTAAAAGTTGCTATGCTTGATCTAGTCTCATCAATATAACAATTCATGATAATACCATGTCAGATGGAACACAGAAAGCTTGGCTTACAATTATTAATTATGAGAATAAAAGGAGATACATGAACATATTTGACCACAGTTTTCTTTGGCCTTTTTTCATGTACACCATATACAAGTTGCTTATATATATGCAAGCTGCTTTATAAAATTGCAATTATAAATGTATGTGTAATTCTAAGTTAATTGTGGTAGTGGCAGTGTGGTATCAACACTTTCTTCACATAATTATTATATTGATCATTATTATATTTATTACATGGTCTTCACAACCATCATTTGATAGCTGTAATGTATGTAAGAAACTGTAAAAACATTTTAGATCATTTAACTTATTATAGCCAGTACCTATATAATATATACCATAGACACGAGTAAGAGTTAAGATTTTTGAATGAGAGAATCCTAATTTTGAACTCTGATTTAATCAAGAAATAGCTGTTCGTTTCTTCCTCCTTGGCTTCATCCACTCATTCAGAAAATACCTATTCAGCCTCCTCCATATGTGAGACTTTGGTGGATACTGGCTTTTTGTTTAACTTGACTGGACAGAGCTCTGTTCTTGTCAGAGTCAAGTGAAAAACACAGGAAAAGAAAAAGAGAAGATAGGAATATACAGGATACAACCTATTTAAATAAGGCAGTAGGGGGAACACAGTACCCATATTTGAGGAGTTAGGGAATGCTTCTGGAAGGAAGTGAAATGTCAAGTCAAAAGAAACAGCATGTACAGAAGTGTTAGGACAAAGGAAAAGCATAGCAAACACAAAATTAGGGTATGTGAGCAACGCGGTATTCAGAGCTGAGCCTGCAGAGGTCAGATCATGAACTGTGAAGTATATAAATGAACATAAACCTTACCCTGAGAGCACTAGGAAACAAAATAATGAAATTAATGTATTAAAAAATTCCTCTAGAGCTTTTTTGAGTTTTCAAAGGATATCCATAAAATCTTAAACTACATTATACTTACTGAAGCAATAATAAAGAAATCATGTGTTTTCCCTAGGTTAGGATCAAGAAAAATATGTCCACTATTGCCAACTTTACTCCTTATATTGGAGATCACAGACAATGCAGGACAAGTAAAAGAAATAAAAGGTGTAAATATTGGAAAGAAGAAGTAAAACTGCTTTTTTCTGCAGTTGACAAATTTTGTTCATAGAAAATGCAAGATAATCTACCTGTGAACTCTTAGAAATAATGAGTGGATATAGCAAAGTTGCTGGATACAGGGTTAATATATTAAAAAATTATATATATTGCCTCAAACAATACCATAAGAAAATTATACATCATTTACATTAAAAAATCATAAATTCATAAGCATAAATCTGTCAAAATATTTCCAGCAAGACATATATCCTGAAAACTATTAAATATTGTTGAGATAAATAAAGATCTAAATAAATCAATATATACATATGGAATAAATACCATTTACCTAAGTTGAATGGCTCAGATTGTTAAGGTGTTATCCTTAAATTGTTCAATACTTTGAGTGTAGTGAAAATTAAAATTTCAGATTTGTTTGTTTAGGATGTGTATGTATGTGTACGGAAATTGACAAGTTGGTTTTAAAATTTATGAGAAAATGCAGAGGGCCTCTGAGAGCCAATCCAAAAATTTGATACCTACATTATCAGTTTGTAAGACTTTACTATAACATTACAATAATTATGACCATATATACTGGCATAAATAGGTTAATATAAACAGAAGAGAGAGAACAGAAGTAGGCCCAAAAATTTACATGCATTTGAATTATGATAAAGATACCACTACAGTTCACTGCAAAAAGATTGTTTTTTCAATAAATGATGTTGGAACAATTAGTATCCACATAAGGGAGAAAAAAAAGTAATTTAGCATTTATTTTATACCACACACAAAAATTAATTTAGGATGGATTAAAATTTAACTCTTAAAATTACTGGCAATACAGCTTCTAGGAAAAAACAAGAGAACATCTTCATGTCTTCAAGGTAGGACAGGAAATGAAAGCACCAAGTATAAAAGAAAAAAAAATACATTGGTCCTTAAGGTACATCAACTTATAATCATCATCAAGAGAATGGCTGGAAATACTTATAATACACATATCTGACAAAAATATGTATCTGGAATGTATAGTTTCTCCTCAAATTTTTACTAGTTTCCACCTTACAGTTTGGTGACTTTTTCCCCATCACTATGTCTTCATAACATATTTGGCATTAATTGATCATATTTAGGGGAATTGATGAATATAACAAAATCACATTAAGAAAAACTTGTTTATTATCATCAGTTGTGAGTTGGATTTAACAGCAATTCATCTTGTTTAATTTGAAGGAAAGAAAATGGATGATCTTTTACAGTAAGATATTTTAAAATAACTTTCTTTTCCAAAATATGAATACATTCCTATGTATAACTATTCAGTATAAACTTTTTCTTGTATCATTTCTTGCTTTTATGAGTCTAACTTGATGCTAGAAGTTTACAGTGCAACTAAGTTAAAATAAGAATGACTTTAGACTTAATCTTTCTATTGACAGCCTCTTCAGCTTTATACTAAAATAGCTATAAGAAAGAATACAAAGTTGAACATAAATGTATTTACTGGCACTCTCTTTAGACCCTAAGTCAAACTTGGAGATTTTGAAATAACAGACTCTACTTTACCATCAGTAACTTCCAAATATGCTTTTGTGGTGATGCTTCCAGCAACATTTAAAGTCTGGCAGATGTAATAACCAACATCAGATCGTTGGACATTAGTAATAGTGAGGTCACCAGTCTGGGAGACGGAAAACCGGCTGGATGATTGTGGTGGCTGGTATGAAAATAGAAGATTCTGTAAACCCAGAATTTGGGAGAAAAGAATAACAATAGGTTAATTGCTAGGTCCCAATATTTTGAGATATATACATATATATTTATCAATAGATATACAAATATATACACAAATACACCACACACATATATAAATATACACACATACACATATACACATAAACATGTAAATATACAAGGTTTAATGATTTAGCCTTAAATAGTGTCATTTGAAAATTTAAATGAATTCTGAATATTGCTATGTGCATTCATAATGATCTGTTTCAAACAATATTAGACATCAAAGGATATCAGGTGTCAATAGAGTAAAAAGTTTTATATTATTTAACTAAAACAAAGTCAAAAGCTTTGCTTCACATATGTATATGATTACTGGGGTTATAAACCCTAAGTCTTTAATATATAAACAAAATTAAAACTTAAGCACATTCTGACAAATTAAGTTCAAGGATATCACTTTAGCCTGTAAGAAGTATCTATGTTAGCCATTCATTATTAAGAGTTCAGTAACCCCTATCAAGTTGTTCCAAAGCCCAGTAGTGAACCTTAGAGTTTGTAAGAGCATAGATCTCTATATTCTAGTTTCATTGTATATAGAAAAGTCTGGTTTATAAAATAGAGAGTAGGATTTGATAGCAAATGGTGATCACATATGATAGTTTTCTAAGAATCAGAATATATTGAAATACACATCATTTATGTAAAAGATAATTTCATATACTTTGATGAATCTATAATTGATTTTATACATATATATAAACTAAAACATAAAGTAGTGAAGAAGACACCTTAGATTCCTGGTGCTTCTGAGAAATTGCACCGAATAATTATCTCTGTTTTAAATATGTGTAAATCTCTTTTAATATATAATTACAGACATGTAAACAGCAGACTTAATTTAATTATGTTTTTAATTTGGCTGAATTGGAAATAAAGTTAAATTTCATATAAAACAATTACTATTCTATGTATCACTCAGTGTATCAAAATTAGGCAGGGAAAACTGCTTTGAGAATTCAAACAATAAAAGAAATTTTTTCATCTCATTGCTGAAGGTTTCTAGGACACTCAGAGATTTCTCAGTTCTCTTAAAGATGCAGTGGCAGCTATATGACTGAATAATGTGTTGTTTTTTCTTACAGATCTGGCACTCATCTTTGATGATTGAAATATTAGAACGAGATCATACCTGACTCCCCTCTCGCCTCCAAAAAATAGCTGGTTGAGGATTCCCAGTTGCTTCACACTGAAAAGTTACAGTTCGGCCCAAGGCAACAACCTGATCACGAGGTTTCACAACAAAATGTGGAGGTTCTAAAGGAGCAGAAACACAAATTACACGGAGTCAGAAACATGTAGTTATTGTCCTAATTGAGACAATTTGCTCATATCCCAAGTGCTGCAATTATTTTATACAACTCATTATGTGCTGTAGTACCTAATGTACTAATTCCCATCCTTAATTCAATGAAGCTAAATTATTAAGTGCATATTTATGAATGGAAGAGAGTTGTTTTGTGAAGAGGTTTTTCATTATCTGACCTTCTAAGATTAACCTCTATATTAAAAAGAATCCTCGAACTACTGTTTGACCCTGCCCATTCAATGTCCATCTGAAATTTGTATGAATAAGTGTATTTTCCCATTTAGAGCTACTTAAAGGTGAATGGACTTTTATCATACACACAAGGACCTCCTGATGTACGCAGGTCTTAAAATTATTTTAATTTAACTCAAAAGCCCCTGAAATGCTACCATGCAAATTAAAACCCTTTAAAATCCTCAGTCCCATTACTTGAATTACTTGAACAGAAATGAATCTAAAGCAATAGTGGGGTCAAATGCCTCCTTCATTTACATAGGCAGGGGCATGTTCAAACAGAATATATATGGAAATGAGGACAAATTTGAAACATCTGCTCATCCTGACATTATAAATACTGCCAGCTTTGTCCAAACTGTTTGATTTATACAGACTTATATGGCCACTCCATCCAGCAGTAAACGGAGTGTCAGAAAATTGTGTCAGTTCCACTGAGAGTGAAGGGCAGTTGCAAACAGTAGGTGTGCTGATGCAGTCACTCCTGGGGAAGAAGCTTGTTTGGGACTGAGCTTCATGCTTGGAAAAATGTACACTGAATGTAGGTCTTTTTACTGCTGTTTACACTGCTCAGATTCATTCCTTATCAGCTGTCTGAAACACCTAATTATTCTCCTCTCTTGTCTCAGTTCAAATTGAAGTGAACCTTTCAAATCAGACATTTAACAGTTTCTACAGGATAGGGTTCCCTTAATCCACTGTTTAAGACTGTTCCATTATTTCTAACCTTCTCTTTAAAAGTACTTTTAGTTACTTATGTCAGTCACTTAGGATAACTCTTTAAAGTGAGTATGAATCAAAATTATATTCAGATCATGTCCACAAATATTACCACTCTGTTCACAAGAATATGATTTCTTAGTTAATGAAGGTGAGGGTTTGAAAGAGTACTTTTTTCTTGCTAAATATTTTCTTGTCGATTGCATTTAAGACATATCTACCAACATTTATAATATATATTATATATGAATTTTATTTTAAAAATATAAAAAGTGATATATTAGCCCCTTAAAAAAGGGGATATATAAAACAACATGCCAAAGATTACATGGGGCAAAACTGAAGTAACTTCTAGATTCGTGTTCTTTCTTGTATACTTTCTTTTTATTTTTAATTGAGGTTTACTAAAAATTATACCATTTAAATAAAAAATTATAGGATACCTGAAAATCAGGTCAAATGCCTTCAAACATCCCATGACTTATAGGGAAGAAAATACAAAGTTAGGAGGTACTGTTTAGTCTCAGTTTGGTAACGCTGAAGTTCTAGCTTAAAATTTTTTCAGAACTCTGATTGTAACTGAGTAGTTTACTCATGGATTTGGCAAACACTATCATTATCCAGGTATAAAAACAGGCATGTACATCACTGTTTGGGGATTTTCCTCCATGTACATCCACATAGGAACATTTGATTCCTTAGTTAAGTGTTGAAACAACTGATATAGAGAAATCAGACCAAGAAATTGAAAGGACTGATGGTATAATAAACTAAATCCATAATGGAGTTTGGTTTGTTTCAAAGAAAGAAAACCAAATGATTAATTAAATGAATGGGAGAATATGACTTTCCAATATGCAGGGAATTTGAGTAGGAAAATATAAACGTTCATATCATTTAGACAAGTAAAAACTTTGGTGGTCTCTTTCCTAAATCTCAGAAGCATGTCTAATAATGTGTGCCAGAATCCATGTTTCTTTAATAAAATGCCAGCTCTCCTCAAGCCTCAAAGACTTATTTGGGAATGCAGGATACAAACCTGTATGCTACATTTATCCTGCAGCAATCCTTCCACAGAGGACATTAGCCTGGAAATGAATTTACTGTGTTTTGTAGGCATATTCTCAAGCCAACATCAACAGTGACATCAGCCACAAGATATGTCTTAGAAATATAACTTAAAAAAATACTTTTCAATATGTATATTAAATATTAGGTATAGATATATCTCTATGAAAAAATATAAATGGATTAAATATACATCTATCTATCAATTTATCATCATCATCTATATATTTAGAATGAGAAGGCCATTCATCACATCCATCTACTTGATGTTTCTGATCAAATGTTGGAATATTTATCAAAGGCTACCACATTTGAACTTGCTATGATTAAAAATAATCAATGTCAAATAGTCAGTGTTTAGAAAACTAGACAAGAATGAAAATCCACCCACAACTCAACCATGCAAACTGGACCATATTGTTTTAAAATAGTCTACAAAGCATTTTAATGATTCCTTAGTAAGCCATATACAAATTACCTTAAAATATTAGTCAATCTATTGTTTTTGAATTTGGATTATTTCTAATTTTCACAATTAAAAAACAGAGATGACATTAACATCCATCTTAGTTATATTTAAGATTATTTCAACTGGCATTTTCTCTAACAGGGAAATCTCACAAACACTGAGCATTCATATCTTTGCCAAACTGACAATAGAATCTCCTATAAATTAGCATTTCTATATTAATGAGATTAAACATTTACCCTCACATTACCTTGCCACTGATACCCTATTTGTTGTGGATATTGTGTTCCTATGATTATCCTTTTTTTTCCTAAGAACTATTGTAGACTAAAATTTTGTCTATTTATCATATATGTTGCAGATACACTTTTCCATTTTATTACAGTCTTCCTAATTGGGTTAAGCATTTTTTGTTGTTATTTTAATGAATAAAACTACATAATATAGATATATAATAGGCAATAAAGTATATTATATAAATATTCACCTCCATTAACATCTTGTATTTTTGTCTTTACTTTTTAGGTTTAAATTTCAATCCATGTGTATATTTCTGTATACACGGTAGTACATGGAGAGCTATTTTTTTTCAAATAGCCCATTATTACATCACCGTTATTGAACAGTCTATCCTTTCTATATTAGTATTAAATGATATCTTTATAATATTTGTGTAGCTTTTTACCTAAAAAAGTAGGGAGACTCTTTTAGGGTGAAGATTACTCCTTGGCACACCACATAGCATACTCAAGCAAAATTCCCCCAAAATGGTGCTCCAGCATTTTTAAAGAGTGAATGGACCTTCTCCAACATACTGGTTATGAAAGTACTTACAAACCTAATGAGTCTTTATTTACATGAGGACAAATGCCTATCAAAGCAAACTTTGATAAATTTGGACACATCATGAGGTTATTTCTTACATAAAATGAAATGAATCTGACACATAGAAATGAAAATGAGTGCAAACATCTGTAAGAGCAAGGTTATACACCAACAGGACTTCAGGATTATTACTGAACAACAGTTGCAAAAACTCAGGTAGACAGACATGAATTCATAAACGTATTTTGAACCAAAAGAAAAAAAAATTTCTTTTCTGGGCACCTATTTTTGTTTGTTTATCTTAGAAGCTTTAAAATGAAATAGTACTTAACCAAGACATAGTCCTATAAAACACAGGACTATAAAATAAGTGTACATTATCACTTTTTTAAGGAGAGAAAAAAAATACAAGGATGCAGATCACATATCACTTAATAAGACATAAAGTTAGCAACCCCATTACCTTTACTCTTTGTCACAGTTACCCATACTTCCTGCAGACTTTATTCTGTGCAGTCTGTCTTTGTGGCCAATGACAAGTGAAACATGGAGGCTGATTGGTTGAAGGACATGGAAGGGTATGGATGGAAAGGGGAAGAGAAGTTCCAGTCACAGTGACACGGTGATTAGAAGATGGCCAATAAAATGTCAACTTACCAGACCCAACTAAAACAAAAAAAAAAAGAAAACATGGAATAAATAAAAATAAAGAGACAGAAAGTGAAACAGAAGAAGTAATAAGATTTGACTTAACAATGATATTTCTTTCAAACAAGATATCCAATAAATATTTGGATATATGGTTCATATTGCCCATGAATGAATATTTGTTAGCATTTTAAGAATAATTATGAATAATTAAAAAAAATTATAAATGAATCTTTAAAAAATCTCTTCTATAATTAAATGAGAGCTACAATGGATGAAAGCTATAAAATCATAAAACACTTTCAATGACATTACACTTGGCTACCAGATGACAAAGTTAGATAACTGTACATGTAATAGGTTTTAAAAACACTATAAATCTTAACTGCTAATGCTACTTAGAATAGCAATCAAGCATCTTAATCAAAGATAAAGAGTGTTAAATCCTATAACTCCACCAGTAGATTAATGTTAAACATTTCATGCTGCCAATGATATTCTATGAAACCTGAGCTTCTCATACTTGAATAAGCATACCACATTAAAATCTAGTTAAAATACAGATTGTCTTTCTATAGGTCAGGAGTGTGGCCTAAGATTTTGCATTTCTAATAAGCACCCAGGTGTTGCTGGTCCATGACCATAGGTTGAGTAGTAAAGATATTTAAAGGCATTATATTTAAATTCTTGCATACTTTTAATTGAGAAAAACACACAAATACATGAACACATTATGAAAACAGAGGAGATTTTATAACCCTGTCTAATAAAGTCATAATCATGTTATTATTTTCAAGGCTGAAACATTTTAATACAGAAAGTTCAAGTAATACATACTTAAAATACTAGAAAAAATGGTTTTGTTTTGCTTTTTTAGAAATAAAGGTAATTACTGTAAAATGCAGAACTTTCTAATAATAGTCCAGTAGATATTCACAATACATTTACTCAAATAAATAACCCCCATGTCTTTCAGCAAGTGAAAATTAATTAGACTTGATATGCATTTACGTAGTTTAAATAAATGAACTATGCCAAACACTGTTGCTGTAAAATAGTACAGTTTTTAAAACAGAGACAAAAGTTCACTTGCCTATTGTTACCACATATGCAAAGTCTAATGGTAATTGAGAACCACATTCCCTTCAACATGACTGAAATAATGTCTTCTTTTTCATTCTAAAGAAAAACTTTAAGCAAAATTTTTCATTCACTCAGGCCAGAAAAGTTAAAAAAAAATCTTTCTCATTTACTCAGGTACAGTGTTTATCATAGCATCAACAACTATGCTATCCAAATTTGAAAATGTAAACAGAGTCAATTAGATTTGGTTTTAATACTTCTTGAAACTTTAAAGATGAAGTCTTAAATGACAAGAAGAAATATCTAGGAACAAGAGAGACAACCTGACAAACTGTAGCAATAAAATTTTGCCTTGAAGAAACAAAAAGTAGAAGTATCTTTTCAGGTAACCTGTGAAAATAAACTTGATCTTATTAGACTGATGCAGTTAAAATTAAACCTTATTTAAAGTTAGGAGACTGGAGGAATGATTTCTGAGTATTTTCTAGTCATAAATTTTCAGTATTTTAAAATTCCTTAAACATTTAAAACATATCCAACATGTTAGAAATAAGAAAAGTACTAGGAAGCAGCTCAAAGAAAATTTAAAAGTACTTTTTCTTTGCTTTTAGGTTTCACCAACAATTAAGACCATAGGAGTTGAATCTTTTATTAATTAAAATCCATTGGGTTTAAAAACTTCATGCTAATTCATCTGAATATCATATCAATGATAAATGATAATTGGAAATATTTCACAGTCTATTAAGGACCCTAAGAAGTTACCTAAGAACAGCATCGAACATAGAAACTTCCAAAACTTCAGGAGGTTTTCCAGATGGTTCTATTTGAATGATCATTTAAGCTTTTAACAACCATGACTGTCAGGAAATGATTCCCCTTATCTAAATGAAAAGCTGCCTGTCACAATTTAACACCCCCTCCTTTTTTCTAGTTTCAGTAAACAAATAAATGCCATTAATATCCTCCACCTAAAATCCTTTTACCAATTTGAAGGAAATTATCATTACAAACTTTCTCTTCTAAAGAACAAAGGACAGGAATTTAAGCTTGCTCAATTTCTCCTTTCCATATTTCTCTCAAGGTCAGGTCAAAGGTTTTCTCTTTCCATAAAGAAAGCAAGGACCCTACACAACAGTTAATGCCCACTATTGCCCAGTTAGATATGTCCAGACAGAATCAGAGAAAGCAGAGTAATTTGTCCATTCATTATGCTCTGAAGGTTGTGGTTTAGGGATGGCCTCCCTCCCACCTTCCTCGTAACTCTTCTCAACTTCTTTCTGCTTTAAAAGCTGGGAGCATCTCTACCCCAACTCCCTTTTCTCGTTAAGAAAGAGGAAACCCTGTCTGTCTCTATCTCTAATAAAACAATAAAACCATAAAATGGTAGAGCTAGAAGTGACCTTAACTTTATCAGTCTAACCCTATCCTTTTTGCATGAGAAATGGAGAACCTCCTAAAGTGTTAAATAACTTTCTCAAGGTCACAGATGATTAACCAAAGGCTGCCTTCCAGGCTTCTTAACTCAGTCTGAGTGTCTGTACAATTTATCCTACTGGTTAATCAGTTAGGGGGGGACTAGATGCAACAGGACATAAAACGTATTTGATTTTACATTTAAACGGTCAGAAACCATTCAATCTAAAATCATTACTATCAAAAGCATTACTACCTACATATAAAAACTCTTTTTAAAGAATTCCTCATGACATTAAGTTTTTTAGGAATATTTAGTTCTATTTTTAAAAACACATGGGACTAACAGGTGAGAAGAAAGCAGATTTTAAACCTCTTGAAAAGTTCATTTTCTGAGCAAAAAAAAAGTGCAACCATTTCTTAAAGTGAACAAATTTTAATAATTTCATCACTTGAAATCATTGCAAATTGAATGAAATAATAGTTTTTTGAAAGCTGAGAACAAATAATATTTTCACAAAAATACTTTTTTGGTAATATGTCAAATAGGAAGATAAAATAACTTTGAAAAATAAATATATATTTTTAAGAGATTCAAACTTGCGGTTTTATTTTTTTAACATAGCCCATTATGCAGATTACAATTCATCTCCATTAACAGTTCTAATTTTTTTTCTTTAATACTGGAGAGTTTGGTTGGAAAGGGGTGAGGAATTAGTGAATTTGCTACAAGGCTGAGTTTGTATAGAAAGCATACTGTTTTCCTTTTTTGGGTTGGGGGTGGGGGGTTAAAAGAATTATAGGCATATAAAGCAATTTTAAAATGGGAAAAATTGAGCATCTTTCTCACATACACACACACTTAGAATAAGAGACTTTCTTCCTCTTTTGAATATGATGTCAAAATGCTCCAGATAATTCAGTTACTTTGAAATCTCCATATTTTAAGAATGTACATTGTTCAGACAATTGTCTTTAGGTATAAACAAAATGATCTAGAAGAAAAGAGAAACACAAATGGAAGGAAGGAAGGAAGGGAGGGAGGAAGGAAGAGATAAAAAATGTATTTCCTCTTTCTGAAGGAGGAGAATATTTTGATCTGAGAAAGTAAGATGGATAGATAGTTAAGAAGTCTTCAGAGTAGGTCTAATAAATACAGGGACCAGCCAGTTTTGATAATTACTTAGGCTAGAAAAGAAGATAACAGGCCTAAGCAACAGCATGAATGACTTAAGGAAAATATAGAAAAGAAGAAATTAAGAGTAAAGGTTACTGAACCATGAATTGGTTACCAACTGTGATGTCTCTAGAGGTCTTTAAAAATGGGATGTATTTCCATTTGGCCACAACAGTTTAGCTATAACCCTGTCTGGTAAAGGAATAGAGTAGTTGACTCTTAAAGTGCTTTCTACACTATGATTTTGAGTACGGAAATGCAGAGGCAAAGCAGAACAACGGATATATTCCTGTGCCCCCTTCAGATTATGTATATACAAATGTATACTCCACTAGAAAATGTTCCCAAAATAATCTTTTCAGTTAAATATTCTTTTATTTTACTCTAAATTAATGAAACCCTTGGTAAGCACAGTTCACTTGATAAATGAAAAATATTTCAGAAAATTCTAAGTAAAAAAGCATAATAAGCACAACATTATTTTCACACTGAGATCTCAATTTCTGAGTATAATGGCAAATATATTTGTGTTTATCCATACAAGTTAAATAAAATATTGAAATTCTTCACAGCTAACGGTACAATTAATTTAGAATATAATGACAGAAGAGACTGCCAGATTATTTGGGCCTAAAATAATTTAAGTATTTTAAACTTCTAGAATGACTACAGATTTCAGAGTTAAGAGAATTTATCTATAGTAGGACTAATCCTTTTAGAACACATCAAAGAAGCGCAGCTTCCTTAGATGGGCTACATGTGAAATCACCTTGACTAGGGGATTCTTCGGAAAATTCATAGATAGTTTTCATTACTAGTGGCTAAATCCTTAAAAGATGTGATTTTTTTTTCATTCTCATATACAGTGCTTTTTGAACAGCAGGACTCATCAATGAATCTGATAGACTAAAATTATAAATACAACATTCCAGAAGAATGTGAACGGTGTAAAGTAGTGCATGACAAGAATTTTGGAGGGAGAAATCCATTTTTATTAAAAGAGAGGAATACTCAAATTTTCAAGTAGTGAAGATATCTATATTTGAACTGACAACACCCAGCCACTGTTATGTCAGAGAAATATGCATAGATATTCATGAATGATAATACCTCTAATAATTAAAAACTTTCAGGATATCTTAATACTAGGTATGATTTCTTTTTAAGGGAAAAGATTGAGTTTGACATAAAGGCCTGTCATTGTGTCTTTCAGCTTTTCAGACATAAAAATAGAGTGATTGAGAGGAGCATTTTTAGAATATATTTAATGGATACATAAAATACTATGAACTTTTCCCCTCCACTCAAATCTCTCAAATTACTCAGTAGATCAAAGGTTCTGGAGACAATTCTGGTTGCCACAACTGAAGTGGGTTGCTCCTGGAATCTGGTGGACAGGGGCCAGGGATGCGGACAGACATCAACTCCCACAACAAAGAATGATCAATATGAAAATGTCAATAGTACCAAGACTGAGAAAACTTGCTCTATCTTATCCACTCAATTTAAAGTTTAACAGAATAGTAACAAATAATTATTTTTCCTCAAATATGCACAAAGTAACTTGCACCGTGCCTGACATATCATAGGTCTTAGTAAAAGTAATACTCTTAGTCTTTTCATTCATCTTCTAAAAATGTCCCCAATTTCCCAAAAAGCAGTTATTAAATTATTTGACTAACTTTCTGGCCTTACAGATTCTGAAATTGAAATGTAACTGCCCAGCAATCTATATGTGTGCCACCTGACAAAGGATCTCAGGGTTAGAATTTTGATGAAATATTCCCTAAATCAATTTAGAAAGCCAGAAACCTAGACTTTCCCCCTTGAGATAAATAATACATAACCAAATTCATAGCTTTTATTTCACAACTATTTCTCCAGTCAGCCACCTCTTTCTATCTCTGTTGCCACCACTCTGGCCCAAGCTGTCTGAAAGTGCTCCCTGACTACTGTCTTGCTTTTCTCCAATCTGATCTCACAATGCAGTCAGAGTGATTAAAAACAAAACTAAACTAATTTGATTATTGGTTTTATTTTTTGCTTAAAATCCTTCTATGTGGTTCCTTTGCTCTTAAAAAAGCAAAATCCTTAACATGGTCTTACTATGTAATTCTTCTCCTATCTTCTGTCTTTCTCTCCCTAACTTAACCCCCATAGGCCTTCTTTTTGTCCTTAAAATTACACATCTGTATGATTATTCTATAAATGCCTGTCTCCAAAACTAGCCTATAGGCTCCAATGAGGGTATTTAACTATTTTCTTTGCCATCATTTCTCTAAAACTTACCAAATTGAAGATATGACTTACATTGTAAATACCTGTTGAGAGTGAACGCATGACAGTAATGTCCCCATTGCCTGGTTGCAAGTACTCTCTCCTTCCCAGTCACATCTTTATCTTTTCAAATCTACTATGTACACTCTACTGATATGCTAGATATCTGTGTATACCTCTTTCTTTACCAGAAAATAGTAAGTTCTACGAAGGCAGGATGCATGTCTTATTAATCTGCGCATACTTCCTAGTGTCCAGCACACTGTTTTGTATACAGAAAGTGCTTAAGAATCTATTTACTTGAAAATTTTTAATGGCTATCTTTGATTGGTGTATTTCATGGAGGGTCTAGAGCTAAAGTACACAATGGTATAATGATAAAATTACTCACCTGACAATTAAACAACTTTCGATCAAGCCTCTCCAAAACTAATCAGGTCTATCCTACATAAATCAAATAACCTTTCTAAATCTCAGTTTAATAGAGAGTCATCAACATTAGCTAACTATGTGTCAGCTCATATACTAGAAACTCTCCCATCAACTCTGTGGGAAAGAGTTCAATATGACAATTTTGTAAAGGGGGGTAAGTGAAGATTAGGTAACTTTCTTAAGGTCACACATTGGGTAAGAAATGGGGGATTGGAATTCAGGTCTGTAAGCTCTTAAAATTCTTGCTCTTCTTACTACAATGCCTACCTTGTTTGTTAAAAGAAAATATTCTAATATAACTTTGGTTCTGAAATGTTTTATCTCTATGACCTAAACAAAATAACTTTCTAAAAGAAATTATTTACAAAGGAAATCAACAAACTGAAAATACAACCTAATGAGAAAGAGAACATATTTCCAAATCACATACTTGATAAGAGATTGATATCAAAGATATATAAAGAACACATACAACTCAACAACAAAAAGCAAGATAATCTATTATAAAAGGGTCAGAGGAACTGAACAGACATTTTTCTTAAGATGTACAGATGGCCAACAGATATATGAAAAGATGCTCAGCATCACTCATCATGTAAATGCATATCAACACCACAATGATATTATCACCATACCTGTTAGAATGGCCACTATCCAAAGACAAGAAATAAGTGTTGGAGAGGGTGTGGAGAAAAGGAAACCCTCCTACACTGGAATGTAAATTGGTGCATCCACTATAGACAAGAGTATGGTGGGCCCTCAAAAAATTAAAAGTAGAAATACCATATGATCCAGCAATGTCACTCCTAAATATTTATCCAAAGAAAGCAAAAACAAGAATTCAAAAAGATCTATGCACCCTCATGTACACTGCAACACTATTTACAATAGCCAAGACACTTAGGAAACAACCTAAGTGAACATCAGCAGATGACTAGATAAAGAAATGTGGTGTGTATATACAATGGGATCATTCAGCCATAAATAAAGAAGTAAATCCTACCATTTGCGACAGCATGAATAGACCTTCAGGGCGTTATGCTAAAGGAAATAAGGCAGACAAAGAAAGACAGATACTGTATGATCTCGTTGTTAAGTGAAATTTAAAACAAACAATGACAACAACAAAAACAAGCTCACAGATACACAGCTTGGTGGCTGCCTGAGGCAGGTGGTGGGAAGTGAGCAAAATCGGTGAAGGGGGTCAAAAGTTACAAACTTTCAGTTAAAAAATAAATGTCCTGGGGATATAATGCATGGTGACTATAGTTAATAATACTGTCTTACATATTTGAAAGTTGCTAAGAAACTAAATCTTTAAAGTCCTCATCACAAGAATTTCTATTTTGTTTTGTAGCTATATGGTGACAATGTTAACTAGACTTATTTTGGTGATTATTATGCAATATATATAAATATTGAATCATACTGTTGTATACCTGAATATATATGGCAATTACACTCAACTGAAAAAAATATTTAAATGCACAATTCATGTATCAATGTATTAAATTAACATGGACATAATTACTCTGCTCACATATGGGCAGGTTGCATGCATATAAAAAGGTTTTGAGGGAGGAAAAGACTCATGCTATATTTTATATTCTAGTAGAAAAATAATGTCAAAGCAGTCAATTCCATCTCTGAAAAGTGATGTGATGGAACATTTTAGTACAACCACTGTAAAAGTCAAATGTATGCAGTCAAGTATCCAGGACATATGCCCACAGTTTGCTGTATAGTAAGTATAAAGGCATGTCTGACCTCAGTTTTCTCATCTGTAAAACAGAGCCAAAATAAATTATTTGTGAGACATCATTCATGTCTAACATTCAAAATCTCAAAACTGTGGCACAGATATTATATAATTTAACATTTATTTCCGAGAGACCTGTATCAGGACAAAATGACTTATCAATTTTATCTAATAACTTAGTATATTTATGGGGAATAAAAAGCTTAAAGAAATATATAAGAGCACACCTCATCTCTTTACAAATGACCTAAAAAGAACACTTCCAAATGACTATTCCACCATGCATAAAGTTAACTTTTTAAAAGCACCTTTGTAAAATGGCCATATTTACCCGTTTTAATTCTAAGTTCTCTCCTAATAACATAGACCACCCAAAACAAATGTCCTAAAGTTAACTTTAACAACCATTTATGGATTTTCTTGCCCTCATAAATTTGTTATAAAGCAATTACTCAGATATATTTTATCTTGTACTTATTTTAGTATTTTCTGCGGGTGTGTTTTTACTGGCACGTTATTTATCAAGTCCTGAGAATAACAGTTAAAAGCAAATTAAAGGGCTCATGATGCTTTGTAATCAGTTTTGCAAACTAAAGGCATATTCTAAAGTAGTAAAGTCCAATTTATACAGAATCTTTTAAAAAAGAAAAGAATACCTATACTTTCTAATTACTGAAATAAGGCTCAAAGGAAACCAGCTGCCACATAACTATGAAGTGTAGCTATTCTAGTGATGACCCTATGTGTGGAATCTGCTGAAATGATTTGTGAATGAATGAATACTGTTCAGCATAATAATAATGTTGTGTACACCTGTAAAATATTTAAAATGATAGCAAGCAAATAATATAAAAATCAAAACATATGGACACACGAAGTCAAATTTTCAATGTCTTGCATATTTCATTTATCCTGGGCTCATCATAAGAAAAAGGTCTCCTTAAAGTAAATAGTCTACAGCTCTTCTCTTTGTAATTGTCTTTCAAACAAAGAATGATCTCAGTCACTTTATGTCCTAGCAATTCTGGATAAAATAAAACATATCAATGTGAATTAACTTATAATTAATTCTTTTACTTTAAATGATAGACATTATCACAAAAAAAACCCCAAGTCTTAAAGTTATGTGAAATTGTAAACAATCAATCTCATGTTTAAAATGAGCTACCCAGCAATTACTAGAGGAAAGGAAAAGTTGATTTATTTCTCCAAATTTCATTTTTAGGCTGAGTAATTCAGAGTGTATAGATTCACATAACTAAATTACGTATTTCCACATTGATGCCATTATTTCACAATGTAGATTTCTAAAGACAGTTGCTAAGTTTTATGTCTAAATAACTGGCAACCAGAAAGCATTTTCCACTGTTATGTAGATGAATAAAGCACATAAACTCAGACCATTATGGAAGACCCTTGTGCAATTTACTAGTGTGGTACTGTTCTCATTATTTGTCATGAATCATCTTATGTATCAACTATTTCTTGTGCCCGACTGCTCTACTTAATTCTTCAAATACTTGCTTGGCACACACAGTAAGAGAGTGTTTCAAATTCTCTGGGGAAGACCATGTGGTGAATGTTTTTCCTTTTGATTAATTTTTAAGATTTATATCAATTTGTTTGCAATAACTGAAAGCAATCTAAAACCTTTATGACTACCTAAAAAAATCTGAGAAAGTCACACCTTCAACAGTCATTACAGTTACAATGGTATTTCTGAAAGACAGTAAGAACATAAGTTCTCTACTTTATCTCTCTTAACAGAAAAAAAAAAGGAAAAGACTCAGACCATAAAGTGCTGGGTCTCAATCAAATCAAATAGCATAAAAAGTCCCCAGGAGTGGAGCTTGGCATCCTACTTATGCCACTGGATCAGAACAGTTAGCAGAGGGAGCCATTCTCGCAAATCATTCTCTTGTTAAATTCTGTAGTGGGACTTCATTAAACCTCTTGGCTGATGGCATTTTACTTTCAGCCCACTCACAAAGAGCTCTGCTGGCAGTACTGGTCTCCACTCACACATTGTCTTTTGGGGTTTTCTTTTAACAAGCAAAATCTCTTTGTCTCATCAGCCCTTCAAATCTCCTCTTGATTTTTTAAAATCACTATTTTAACTACAAAACAAAAAGTGACACAAATCACACCAAAAAAAACACAACAAATTTCTATAAGGGAGGCATTCTGAATGAGACTCTTGGGTTCAGCATTAGAAGCAGCAGTGTATACACACAGGAGGTGGTAAATAAATATAACATTGTGGGGTGCACATGTGTGCATGTGTGTATGTGTATTATATGTACATAGATATGAAATATCTCCCAGTCCCTGAAGCAGTGTTTGCTATAGTACCTCTGACTTTAATAGGCCTCTGTGATTATGGTCACATATCATGAAGAACCATTCTCCAGAGAACCAGTCTGCTATATCTTGTTGTCTTGCAAATTTGTCACACACACATCAAGGTTCTCAAAGTTGTAAAGTAAAGCTTTGGGGATCTTATAATACGTGTTTCATCAAAATGTTGAACTCACAGTTCTTAACCACAGTCTTGGATTATAGTAAACCTAGCTTGAATCTGCAAAAAGGCCCCTTTCACACTATTAGTTTTGGCTTTGACTCAAATAAGCACGTTAATGGTCAGAAACAATGTATTATTATACTGCCAGCTTTTCTGAATTCTGAAATCAGGTTAAGCAAACTGTTGCAACAAATGATTTCAATAAAGTCTAGATCAAAGAAGGGAAATTCGGAACTGAAGGGCCCAGTTTTTCTCTCTCATTATTTCTCTTATGCCCAGATATCACACAAACTCTAAAAAGTCATGTGACTCTTACCAAAAATCTCATATACTGATAGAAAGTTAGTCAATCCTATTTATGGAAACCACACATTTACCAATAGACCTTCTTTCCCTTAGAGTTTGTTTTAGAATACAAGTTTATTAAAGTTTATCCCCTACAACTGAGAATAAAAATCTACAGTAAGCTATACTGTTTTATTTTTACTTAAATTTTAATTTTACATGCCAAAATAATTATCTAGTATCCATTAAAAAAAAGCCACACACACACATGCAGAGTATGTTGCAGTGTGTGAGATTAAAATGTGATCTGGTTATCTTCAAAGTTATTTCACATCTAGAAAATGGTCAAGTGCACTGATGAACATTTCTTTTAATGGGTTATGCCTTCTGATCCATTTTCAAGACTATTAAAGTTTTAAATTACATGGGCGTTATTACTGGGGCCCATCTATCCAAATTATTTTTATCTCCAGTTAGTTAAGTTGTTCCAATATGTGGATTTATGGAAGGAGCAGAGAAGGGATCCAATATTATTCATTCTATCAGGAAATTTAGCAGCACTGAACATACCAGGAAGGATAATAATTATGTTTAAAGATCAAAGGAAGTCAATGTTAATTATGGGTCTGTTTAATAAAAAAAAAATTACTGAGTATCAAATGCATATCACATATACATAACACAAACAGTATTTTTAACTAAGTGCAAATTTTTTTTTGCATTATACTTCACTTATCCACCGTTGCTTGAAGCAATTAGAACAAAAATTGACATTTTTTACACCAGAATTACAGAAACCTTGATAGTCACATATTGTGTGTCTATATAAAGTATTTTGGGAGATGCACACAAGACTCAGATGATAATCCTCAGATAGGCAGCTGAGAACACTACAGCTGCAGGAAGTCCTAATTCTGACATAGATAAAAACACATCACTGAAGTGGCCTCCACCTCCTCCTCCTCCGTATCACCTTCATCACGTCTACTTTTATTGAGCATTTAAATGCTTCAGACAATATGCTAAGCACTTCATATTATCAGCACATTTAATCACCACAGCAATCCTGTAAGGGGAATATTTTCACCCCCATTTTACTGATGAGAATACCGAGAACCAGAGATTTAATAACTTGCACATTCAGCAATAAAATCCAAGTGCGCCTGTCAGAAATAACTGTGCTCCTGTTTCCTAATAGCAGGGGGAAATCAAGGATGCCTCCCGTAAAAGACTTTCCAAAGAAACCTGAAGGACTAATTTTCACAGATATATCTCCACATCAAGGAGTCACAGAAAATTATCTTTGCAGAAAAGGAAAATAATTACCAAAGCCCACATTAATCAGCTAACAACATTTTTAAATCTCTACAGACGAAATAAATATTATGGAGAATTGATGGATTTTAAATTGTTTTTGAACAAGGTGATGAGAAAAGTAATCATAATAATCATAACTGCTCTTGCATAAGCATTTCATAATCCACAAAGCATTCTTATGAGAATATAATTATTTTGTTACTTACTGTACTTTATTTCCTATCAACCCATTGGTGTTTATATCACATGCACAATTTTTTTTTTTCCAACAGATGAGAACACTGAAATTCAGGGAATTTAAGTGACTTGCCCAAGTCCCTACAGCTTTTCTGTATCAGGTCAGTCCTAGATTCACTCATATAGAAAACAGTAATAACAGCAAGGATGCCCCTAAGACTGTAGGAAGACTAAGAAGGCAAAGTAAACAAAGTGTCCCTGAAAGGTACTCACAGTCAAGCAGGGCAGGCATGGAAATGCGGAAGGGTGGAAATAGTTTCCCATTGGTACATGAATGGGGAGGCCCTAACCCGCACTGGGGAGAAGGCTATCTGCAAAGCTTCCTGGAGAATGTTCACCTGAGCTGAGTCCACGGATAGGAGTAACTGGCAATAGAAGATAGGACAGGTGGGAGGCAGGGCATTTTAGACCAAGGGACCAACCGGAGGAAAGCTACCTGGCGGTATATGCATGAAAAAATATATAAGCAGTACAGTGAAACTACACTGAAGGGAGTATCAAGAGAGGGAACTAGGTAGCCAGGCAAAGCATTAAGTATTTTTTATCTTATCTGGAGAGATGGGAACCATGACAATGTTTATATTAGGGTTTTAGGAGATGAACCTGTAATGTGGGGAATGGATTCTATGAGACAAGTTAGAGACAAAGAAACCAGCTGGAGGGTAACAGTTTCAGCGTTAGGAAGAAGAGAAAGGCCCAAATTAAAGCAATGATAATAAGGTAAGAGAGGTGGGAGGAGAGTTGAGAAAAATTTATTTGGTAAAATCGGTAGAATTTTGTGGTGGTTGACATTGGAGAACTGGGAGAATAAAGCGTGACCCCACCACCACTCGAGACATCTCCTGGTGTGTATCTGCAAGGTTGCCTTCAGCAAAAATGGAGAATGGGAGAGAATCTGGCTTCCAGTGCCTCATCTGCTCCCATTTTCTCTGCATCACTACTATTTTCATTAATAGTCACTCTCTGGGTTAGTAAAAACTTAAAAGCTTAGACAAATCTGTGACAGCTGTTTCTTGTCTTACTGAAAGTTGTAACTATTGTTCAATTCCTAGTTAACTGAGATGTTAAAAAGGGGGCAGCCACAAATGGTAGTGTGTGAGAGATTTCAGCAAAGCTTGTTTGTAGAATGTGGTTCACTAGCAGCAAGGAGAGAAGCTCTAGGAAACATCCCATTAGTGGCAATTAAGTCAGCCAAAAGACAGCACGGTTCTTTTTTTTTCTCCCTTTGTGTCCTCTTTGTCTCATGTCAATCTCAGACTTTAAGGCTCAGCCTTTCAGAAGCTGTCAGTGGCTAATCAATCCTAATGAGGAAGCAGTCTGTTCCTTCATTGCTTGGTAGGCGTAAATACTTATGGGAAGCATCAGACAAAATAACAGTTCTTCAGAACAGAATAGAATGCACATTCTTTTGATGATTCATTTGAGCATGTCTGTTGTATGCCAATGATAAATTTAAAGAGATAGTAACAACATATATGATACCATATTTTATAATTAAAAAAACAAAAAATGATGAAGTTGAGGGAATGGAGTACTTTCACAAGTGAAGAAAATGGACAAAGGATTTCACAGAAATTCAGAAATCCCATTTGTCTAGTAACATCACCTGGTTTAGAGATTTTCAGTATATGCCTTTTTTTTTTTTTTTTAACAGAGCTGTTGCTGAAAGGGCAGAAAAGCAACTGTTTATTGAGCTTCAAAGACTAACTGGTCCCTGTGAGAGGCCTGCAGAAGAGTGCAGTGAGGTGTGAACTAAGATCTAAACATCCAGCTCCCTGTGTCTGACTTCCCGGCACTCAGGGCTAGGAGAGATGGGAAGACTAAAGGTCTTTTAGTTCCTATTGCAAGAGAGACAAACAAAAATGGGATTAGATTTTCTTAATGGTTCAACTCAGTGAAAATAAAATGTGATGGCTTGGGAAATGGCTGGTGTATGGAAATCCGTTTCCGTTTGGTTTCCTGTGACAAGCACAGCGATCGGAATACTGGCACTCTGGGGATGGAGTCATAGATTAACTTCAGAAATGAAATGATTACAGGACTAATAGTTGCTTTATCTGTAAAGTTGCAAAGGGAGTAGAAATATTAATAATGCCATCTCATTTGCCTAGTTTAAGCAATAAGTATCAGTGAAGCAAAGAATCATAAGAAATATTAGAGGTGGAGGACAAACTTGGAAATGGGAGAAATACAGAGTTTAAACTAAACTCTGTGTGGCCTTATCTTATGTCTTTAGGATAGCACTCCACAAAAATGGAATTATTTAAAAAGCTATCAACATGATTTTCATCATAAATTATTACTGATTTTAAGGGGTTTGTTATTAATGCTATAGTAAATATATTGTTTTTCTTCCTTCATTTTCCTTTTAAGTGTTTTAAAGCTGCATCCACCATGCTTTTCCTTAAGGCTACCTTCAATCAAAGAGAAAAAAGTACTCTTTAAATTAACCATGGATTGTTTAAAAAATATAAACAAGTGAAAATTTAAGTTGGCTATCATGTGATTCCAAGAAAACCTCAAGACTCACCTGGCAAACATCTAATAAAGGCCTAATAGGTTTAAATTAAGATAGCAAAGTAATATAAAACAAACCTGTAACCATTCTTGGAACACCAAGAGGGGATGTGAATTTTAGCATTTTCAGTGGCACACTGTTTAAAATTTGGCAGCAAACTTCCATGTATCTATTTTGTTCTGGTTAGATTTTATATTTTATAGGTATGTCATAACCTATAAAATGGTTATAAATACATGAGTATATATCCTTTCCTTTAAAAAATAAGGCCATTGTACAGTATGAAACACTAGTTCAGAAGGTAACTCATTCCTACCAAGGCAAAGCCAGCAGTCCTAACACTTGTCAAATTGAGACATTGATGGGCAACTATAACAATGTAATCCGTGAAAATTGAAACATTAAAAGATGCCTGATTTTTTTGTGCACATTTCAGATTCATAAACAGAATTCTTGAGAAGGTGTGGAGATATTATACATGTGGAGGGAAAAAAGGAGCAAACATTAAGTATACATACAATAATATTGACCATTTAAATTCATAGGTAATAAAATTTTATTTAAGAAAATGACAGAATATCAAGTTCAGGTTAACTGAATTATCTGGTTAACTGGAAGTCAAGCAAAAACACTTTTCTATTATAATCATTCTGAACAGCCTTATTTCATCATTTTTCATTGGTCATGTAGCAAATATTATTTTTCAACAGGTCAAATTACTGCAGAACCTTTGAATCTCATTCTGACAGTTTCAAAGATACACCAAAATTCACATCCAAGTTAAAGGAATCTCATTCTTTCTATTGCTGAAATAATTACAGAGCTCAGGCTGCACTCAGTTTTGATCAGAAACTTCCTAGTACTGACAAATTTTATTACAATTTCCTTCTTTTCCAAATAAAATAATATCTTCTATGTTATAACATATAAGTAACCAATATTTGATTTGGCTCAATGATTTTGGCATTTAGCTGCTCAGGAAGAAATAATTTAACCAATGTTACATGAGATATGTATGTGATGTAGGGTTTAGGGATGCAGTGATTTAGTAAAACAAGGTGTGGCCCATATTTTACTCATTGTTTGGGGTGGTTAATAGAAGTTTCCTAGTGGTCACAAAGAAAAATAAGCAGTTTTTGGGAATATGTGCTCATTGATAATCTTTCTAGTCCTAGAGTGAAGTATCAGGAAACACCCTAATTTTACAGAAAGGCAAACCGAGATTCTGAGAATTCCAAAAAATTGGAGAATAGTCACTCTTAAAGGCAATAGAATCAAAATTGAGGTCCAAAACCCTCTGCCAAACGTTTTTTCATAACAATATCACTCTATTGTATATAAAATGAAATCCTTTTAAATAATTTCTATTTCCAAATGGTCATAATTTTCTTTAATTTATCTAGTTATTTTGCAAAATTTCAATATAAGTCTAGCAGTAGTTTTGATGGCATGAACAAGACAAAACACATTTACTATAAAAGCCAATAGTTATGTTAATGAAAATGTAATGCCTTATATTTGAGAAGTTTTAATTAATTTGTTACATAATATATTATCATGTTTACATTAGGTGCTTCAGATTTATCATTTACAACAGCAGAGCAAGAAGTACCTGTATAGAAGTATCTGAATATTACTATTTTTCTTACTAAATAACTAGTAATTATTAAAATTAAACAATTAAGCCATCAATAATAGTAACACTAGTGTTAATACAATGTTCCTTACTTATAAAACAATTGCATTTACTGTAATATATGTTAAACAGTTTGAATATAATTTAATTTAAGCCTTATAAAAACACTGTAAGGTTGACATTATGATACCCACTTTACATATTGGGTAACCGAGGCTCAGGAAGTTTTAATGCCTTTCCCTGGGTCACACTGTTGGTAAATGACAGAAACAGGATTCAGCTAAACTATCTGATTCAAATGTCAATGCTCTTAGCTACACAATTCTTTGTAACATATTTCTTCCAGCTCCGATAATTCCATATCTCTAAAGAAATTTTTTAAAGCCCTTTATTATTTCTGTCAGCTCATCAAATAAAAAGTCATTCCAGGTACTCATGAACTTGCTTGTTTAAAAACAAATAAAAACAAATTTATGTGCCCCACTCCAGATCTCCTAAATCAGGTTGTCCAGGGTAATGCCTCATAATCTGTATATTTAACAATCTTCAGAGAAATTTATCTATGTAAGTTCAGATAACAAACCGAGGTAAGTTTAGAAAAGTCTGCCTCATCCTAGGTTTTACTTTGCTCTCTTTCAAACACAGCCCCCCAGGCAGCTGTCATAAATGGCAATCCCTTCAAATTTTATCCAACAGAGCCTACCACTGGCTCTCAGGATAAAAGCCCAACAGAAGCTTCTTGAGTTTCCCCTAGGACGTCCCTGTGATGTTTCTACTACTGAAGCAGAAGGCTAGAGTCCATATTATATTGCAACTCATAACTAGTATTTATAGTTAAAGTGCCTACTAGATGCCCAGTACCATGCTACCCACTGTGAAAAGCATACAAATTGAAATAACAAGGAAGTCCTAAGTGTCATGGAAGAGATACTTAAGGAAATACAGGTAGAGTTTCCAAAAGAGCAGAATTGGGATTTCAAGAAAAAAATGTTTAAAAGAAAGTAATTATCAAATCAAAGTTACTTTTCAAATGTTGGAACTAATCAGGTCGGTACTGGGGGTGAAAATCAAATGGTCATTTCAGTTTCCCCTAACTTCTTTCTGGAGCACAGGGTTTGGTTTGTCCAACATCAATTCTCAAAATTAAACATTCACAGTATGAGGAGTGAGGGAAAAGAAGACAATTTTTAAGCCCATACTGACTCCAATAGTCCTTCTGAAAATAAACCACAAATAAAATACAGGAATCAAAAATAACTACACTACTGAATTTCTTATAATCATTTCCTGCTAGTAAATAGATTCATTTCTGTTTAGTTGCCTTTTAGCAACTAGTATTTTTCTACATTCAATCTCAAATGGAGAAAAAAGATTGAACTTCTCAAGTCTCCTTTGAAAAGCTTCCTTTGTTTTTTCTTAGTTTTTTTTTCCTTTTGCAGTTGGGATTCAAGTTACTTTCTTTGACATATTATGTATATTATTCTAGCATTTTAAAATATTCTAACAGTAATGTTAATATGCATATTTTATTTTAATATTTGAATAAAACAATACCTTCTCAACAATATGAAGATCTTCCATAAATTTACAGAAAACCCAATACATTTGAAATAAGAACTTCTAAATTCCTCAAGTAGTTTCTGGATTTGATCATTTGTACCTAACTTCCATTGAAATCTAGGCTTAGGGAACAAGAATTCCATATGGAAAACTTAAGGCTGAATTAGCTTTGGAATTTAGTTTAAAATTGCAGGAAGAAACTCTATTTCGATTTTAATGTCTACCATAGACACAGCAGAATGGCTATTATTTATAAAAAGATCAGACTACCAAGGTAAAGAAATTTAAAACATAAAAAGAAACACATTTATCTGACTAATATGAGAGACAATCAACCTCCCTATCACAATTGCCTGGAGATGGACACACCTTTTCATGGCTTGTATTCATCCTGGGCACTTTCACTCCCTCTGGAGGGCTTTTGAACTTGGTTTGACATCTTTTAAACTTATGCTTTTCTCTAAACGTAAAGGGGTTTTCTTTTCTTAGAGTTTTAGACTTATGTGGAGTTCAAGTCTAACTTAGATTAAAGAGAAGAGGTCTAGATCTCGAAATTCAGTGTGTGTTCTTGATCTTTCCTTTTTTTTTTCCTTTTCTTTTTGTTTTTATGAGGTTGAGCTAAAAACCTCAAAGTGGGACATAATGGCTTTAGAGACAGGAAGGAAATATTCTTTATTCTTTTTTTCTACTGTAAAAAGCCCACAAGCCTCTTTTATAGAAAGCCCACAGTAGAAGCACTCCTCAAAAGCCACCTTTTTCTTCCTAACAGCCTGAGAGGAGAGTGTGTTCAGAAATAATGACAGCTAATGTCAGACCCAGAAACAAGCTAGGTGGTTTTATGGCTTGTATCCATCCCTGTTTACTGTATGTACTTGTCAAATGGGGAATTTTTAAAAAAGGTTTATTGTCTCTCAAATTCCACAATACACTATTTGTCCCTAAAAAAGAAAAAAAAATGAGAGTAAGTTTACAGATGAGATGTAATGAGAAATAATTAGTATGACATCATGGAGAAAGGAGAAAAGGGGTTATGAGAATGAAAAACATCTGGATTATGGACACAAAGGAGGTGACAGAACCATTTCTGCCTACCAGTTAAAGACGTGACCTTGACATTTGAAAACTGGTAGCCGTAGAATAGGGCATTCATTTTGGCTCATATAACACCAAGTAAAAAATCTTTTATCAAAATTAGCAAAGTGAAAATGCAATTCATTCATTCACCAAACATTTATTGAGTATCTGTTATGTCACAGGCACTGTGTACACAGAAGACTGCAAAAGTCCCTAAACTGTGGGTGGACCTTATGTTCTAGAGAGGAAAAGAGTCCTCTCATTTTTGTGTTCTGAATTGTATATACTCATGCAAAGCATATGCTCTGAAGGAATGGTTAATTTATTTCCATTTAATGAAGAAGTTTTAGTGGCAGTAACTGCCATCTAATTAAAAAAGTAAAGGGGCTCCATGTATGATGACCCAGAGGTGAAAGCACATTCTCTTCCTCTACTTGACTAAGACAAACTTTCCATGGTTTTGAAAACTTGATTCAATTGCTTGTAACAAACATTTATAGAGCTCTTAGAGACATGATAATTTCTTTTAAAAACGTTTGAAATAAAATATGTGTAACTTATTGAAAGTCTCTAATTAATAGACCAATAAATAATATTATCTTCAAATATCAACATTACATTTCATACGACAAAATGACACCAAAGAAACATTTCCTAAAGCCTACCTTGGACAGTCAGAGTGGCTGACGCTTCAGCTTTTCCCACCATATTTTCTGCAACACAAGTATATGACCCCATGTCACCAGCCATCACCTTCCGAATTTTCAAGGTATGATCATCTCTGATTTCATATCTAGGGATGTAACAAAAAGCACAGTTAAGTGACTTCCTACATGAAAGATCCCTTCATTACAAATATGAGGCACGTTGGCAACAAATCACATGCAACATTTTCCTCAAAAAGTTCAAAATGGAAAAAGTGAAGTGCATCCTTACTCTAGGTAAACATGCACATAGCAAAGGCTTGTTTTCTATTTATATGGGCTAAGATATTAAACTACTTTCTGAAAGAACATTTTAGGGGAAAGTTGGTACTTATTCATTTATTTCCTCAAGCTACTATACTTACACAAAAGTTAAAAGACAGTGGCCATTAAATAAATTCTTTCTATAGGCTAGGCTGTCAGTGTTTTATAGGTTTTTACCTTTTGAAATTCTTCTAACAATTCTATGACATAAGTACTAGGCTCATCTCCATTTTGCAGATGAAAAATGGAGGCATCAGAAGGTGTGGTAACCTGGCTTTGATCCTCAGCTAGTTTAGTGGCTGAGTTGTTATTTTAACCCGGACAGTTTCATACTCCAGAGCTCACCTGTCTTGCCTCATCTTCCCTCGCCTTACATGTTGGGTTTCTCTGGAAGTTTCACCTTGATCCTCTTTTTACTCTATGTAACATCACTAAGTTATATTATCTACTGTGGTTTACATATTGACTGACCATGCAAACATCTCCAACCCCTATTTCATTTAAGCTCCAAATTCCATAATCCCACTAGCTAATAATTAGACATATCCCACAGGCAACTAATATTAAATGTGTTACATAAAACTTTCTTTTCTTACCTTATCACATAAACCAATTCTATCTCTTAACACAATTTGCCGATCTTTCAGCAACTCCCTCTGTCTAACAAATCATCCAATTCATCAGTTCAGTCTCAGAAATTTCTCTCCACTCTGGATCCCTGTCTCTATCTCATCCCCCAGTTCAGGCAATTTACATATCTAATCTGAACAACAAAGATAAGTGTGCCATTCTCGGCCCTCATTAATGTAGTACCTATAATGCTAAAATTTTTTTTTCTCTAAAAAAAGTAATCCTGTTCATAATAATACCTTCAACTCATTGGTGTGCAAAAAATATGATTTAAAATTCTTCAGTCTATTATACAAAGTCCCTGAAAATTTGACCCCAGTATCTCCAACCTGATATTCCATAATGTCTTGTCACATGCCCTCTGCACAAGTCATGCTACACTTGCTACCACTCAAAATGTGTGACGTTCTTTCTCAGATTAGTGTCTATGTTCTCATGTCTCTTTTCCTGGAACAGTCTTCTCTTTCTTGCTTATCAAATTGATATATAGTTTTCAAGACACTGCATAAATGTCATTTTACCTTGAGAACTCCCTCCTAATTTTCCGCTCCCACAGGACTACATTTATGTGGTAAAAGGGTTTGCTATCTTAGTCTGCAACTCATACGTGTCTCCTGTTGTGAGCTCCCTGAGAGCAAAAACTATGTCTGAGGCACTGCTGTAACTCCAGAACCTAGCAGGGACTCAGTGCTTGCTGAATGAATGGACACACTAAAGAAGACAGCCTGAAAACAACATCCCAAAGCTTCATTTCACTGCCTCACTCCCTAAGGCTGCCAGGGTGTATCTCTGCTCCCAGTCAATTTAAGGTCTTGACAGATAGCAAGAAACTGACCTCTTCTTCCATTCCCCAGTGATGATGTAGCTTAGAAAAGGACTCTTTCATTGGTTCATGGTAATATAGTTAATGCTGTTCCTCCCTTCCCTTCCCTACTTACTCCCATACAAGAAACTGGTATTAACTGTGGTCTGATTGAACAGAAGAGAAAACTGTTTAAGGAATACCACATTTTACAAGGGTTCTCTGGACAGGCCAGGGTCATGATCGACAGTTCTTATCTGAAACCTCAGAGAAAACACAGTCTCCCAATTCTCATTATCTCTGGTACTGTGTCTGGCTCTGATCAAGAAGTCTAGGGCAGACTATTCTAATGACACATATGTGAACAGTGGTCTAATGAGAACTGCAGAAAGTCCAACCAGATGAATCACATCGTTAAATTCTGATCTATACCTGGATTTGGGCAGTTCTCCATCATCCTTTCTCCACCGCACTGTAGGCACAGGGTCCCCTCGGGCCTCACACTTAAACTCCGCGCTGTCATCCACAGTTACTGCCAAGTTACTCGGTCTCTTCACAAACGATGGTCTCTCTAAAATTAGAAAAAGCCATTTCAAGAAAAAATAAAGATGAACAAACTAAAAACCATTTTAGGTGTTCAGTAAGAAGAGAGTTACAATTCAGAATATTTAGAAAATCTCTCCATGTAGTTCCCTACTCCTAAAAGCACCTTCCTTGGCTGAGTGTTCCCTCCCAGTAGTCCTCCCAGGTCTTGACTACTTTATCTCAGGCTGACTCCTCTTCTCTTCCTACCACCAAAAATATTGGTTTACTTTCAAGAAAAGATCATTTCTTTCCCCCTTCTATTAAGATACTAAATAGTAGTAAGAGCAGATTAAATTGCACTTACCCAAAACTGTTAGCTCTGCCACTTCACTCTCACGTTCCCCAACCATGTTGGTCCCAACACAAACGTATTTGCCAGCATCACTTTTGCGGGTATAAGTAATCATAAGCTTTCCTCCTCGTATCTTAAAAAAAAAGTTTTGCATGAACACTATTAAAATTGCTTTAGCTAAGTGTACATTACAGAGGTCTTCATAAGTGAAGTCTTATTTCTAAGCACAGAAACAAAGCATTATTATATCAAAAAGCTGGTGTATAGTGCTTGCTATATATAGCTAGCAACTTGAAACAGAATTTATTGCATAGGTACAGTAAGAGGCAAGATATTTTTACTTACCTACATCTTCTTATAAAGTTATTATATTCTGTATAACTAGAAATTTGTGTTTTCAAACTGTCCAAGTTCTTTCATATTATTCAGTTAAATGAAAACCAAAAAAATTGCATGTATAATTTGGTTAGCAAATGGAAAAAAGAAAAAGGAAACCCTTGGTGCCATGTGACTATAATTGATATGTAAATATACATTAACTATAAGTGATTTCAAGGAAGCATATTTTAGGATTTTAAGATGTTGAAATAAAAATGTCTCTAATTACTTAATTTGTTAGAATTACTTTAAAGGAATATATCTTCGAGGTCCAAAACACTGCAGAACTTGACATGTCCTAAAAAGCATAGGTGTTGCAGCCACCCAAGTGGTTTCCTGGGGACTCACATCGCAGAGACTAAACAGATCCGGATGAAACATCTGTAAAGTCATTTGGATATACTTTTGACCATTTAATTATTTGAAGAAGAATTAATTACAAATGTAAGCAGATTTCCAGTACAATAAGTCATCTGAAGCTAACCATGAATTAAGACTGAGATGTGGAAATTGAACTATCATTACTTAATTTACAGTGCTTTGGGTGGCAGCTGACTTCAGTCACCCATGAATATCTATAATGCTCTGAACTTTTGTCAGGAATAAACAGAATGTTTATTCATGGAGATTCTGACCTCACAGTTATTCTTTACAGTGTATCAGTTAAACAAAGGAGGAAAGAACGGAAGGAAGGAAGAAAGGAAAGAAGGAAGGAAAGGAGGGAGGCAGGGAGGGAGGGAATGAAGGAGCCATTCAAACAGAGGTCATTGAAACTGCTGTTTTATAAGGGTGGGATTATACTGTTTTGGAATACCTCAATTGTTTTATTTCAGACTAGACACACAAACTATGTATCATGTCCAAGCCTTTATGTATTACAATAACCCAAATGTTAACAGAGCAGTTTTAATTTCTGTGGCTTTAATACTTGTTTTGTTTTGGTTGTTTTATTAAAATGAAAAAAAAGATCATGATTCTCTAGGTACCATTATAAAAACCAGGGACTTTTGTCTGCACTGTTCATGACTCTAACCCCCACACCCAGATTAATGCCTGCAGGTAATAGTCTCTCGAAAGGTTTTTGTTGAATGCAAACTGCTTTTATAGACAAAATCTAGTCTGTTACCCAATGAAGCATTTCTATAAAGGTTTATAGAAGTTACAATATATATTAATGATAGTTTTATTGTTTTCATATATACTTTCCTAAATTTTTAAACAGAACAATACAAAGCAGAAATACATTGTGCAAAAAAAATAATCTTCAAAAGTCAACTACTGTCAGTAGATCATGGGCATTTTTCTTTTGGGTGTCTCTTTCTTGATACTGATCAAGTTATAGATATAGATATAAAATATACATATACACATATATACATACACATACTTTTACTGAAATAGAATCATGTGATACATGCTCTTTTGAAAGCCACATTTTCAACTCAATAGTATATTGAAGATATTTTTACATTTTAAATGTTGAAGAAATTGTATACAGATCCACAGCTTCAATTTAAATGACTATATAGTATTCCATTACAAAATCTGGATTTACCATATTTTACCAAACTATTCCCTTTTAATAAATGCTTAAGGTATTTCATTTTTCCCTCTTATGAACAGCATTGAAATCAGCATCTTTTTGCATATATCTTTTCTCATAGTGGGATTCTTAAACAAAATGTATACCCAGCCTTAAGGCTATTAGTTCTCAGTGCTAACTACTATTAGGTTTTATAAATTTGCTTTTGTGTGAATATGTCATTTGAATTTTGGTCTTTAGCATAACCTGCTGTGAGATTTTTGGGGAAGTGTTATAATAACTTCATTTTTCACTTAAGGAACTGGCAGCTCAGAGAACTAAAATCTCTCTTCCCACATACCTCCACCATGTCCATCATTACAGTATCTTTTAATTGTGCTTTTAAATGTCAGATTTCCTCCCTGACTGTGAACTCTGAGACAGAGAAGCATATATAATTCCTCTTTACAGCCCCAGGACTTGTCACAAGGCTGGTAAACAGTAAAATTTTTGTGGAAGGAAAGTGATTTGCCCAATGTGACATAGCAAGTAGGAACAGGGCTAAGATTTTAGGCAAGATACGTGTCTTTGGCTATATGAGATGTACAAATGATGAGAACTGCACAGACCACAGCTCTGTTATCATAATTGCTATTTAATAATCTTGAATTCAATAAATTTGAATTCTTGAGGTTCAGTAAATTTAAGTATCATATTATCACGATCCTTCTTAGAAGGTCCACTGTAAGCTTTTGCCAAGCATTTATTTTGAAACACCTCACATTAAACATTTACAAAATTTTGAGCAAACAAAATCATTCCAGCAAGAAGGAAGGTACCAAATTATATTCCTGATATGGGAGCTAAGTGAGCTGAGCTGGAGTCCCACATGTTCTTTTATTGGTTCTGTAGTTTTGGACAAGACATTAAACTCCCATATTTAATGGGATGCCTCAGAACTTAATCTTAAGAGTCCTTGCATTTTAAAGTGGTCAGTTCATTTCTGAAGGGATTGTACATTAATAAATAAAACATATCAAAATAAGAGGAAGTAAATAAATGCTTTAAATATTCTTTAAGTTCTAAAAAGTTAAATCAGTGAGTTATATCCAATAAAATATCAGGCTTTAAGAATAATTTTAAAATACATTCAAATTTTAATCTGACATTTAAAAGCACAATTCAAATTTTAACCTGACATTTAAAAGCACAATTAAAAGATACTGTAATGATGGACATGGTGGAGGTATGTGGGAAGAGAGATTTTAGTTCTCTGAGCTGCCAGTTCCTTCAGTGAAAAATGAGTCAAATAATGATAAAATAAAAATAATTTGCAACAGTATAGATATATTTTTATAGCTTCAATATAATATAGCACTAATTTACTTTAACAAACTGAAAATACTTGGGAATGTAGCTTTAAATCAACTTGCTTATACACACGTGGGGCACCAATTAACATTATACATTATAGGCTGATGCTATTATATTTTGAAAGAGTTCATATAAATGGAGAGGGACTGTTAATTTAGTTAACAAGAGTTATAAGGGGTCTGCCAGGAGATTGTCAGACATGGAAAAACTCCAATGTTGAAAAGAATGGGAGGAAACAATAACTGAGGTGAACTAAAAATTCAAAGAAAGCTACAAAGTCCTAAAGAATGCATAATGCACACCTATTCCTTTTGCCTTAGCTATATTTTATACCTGGCTCAATCTTGGAAAAATTTCTAACTCAATCTGGCAGGAGACTTTGGTTTTGGTAACATATAGCTATGTTTTGCTACAAAGTATAAGTAGAAAAGGTGCTTCAGTTTCATAAAAAAATAATTTTCAGACTTCTTTGCTAAATCATGTATACTGTTCAAATTAAAAGTAACCCACCAGGCATTTTACAAAATATTTTCTCTATTCATTTGTAAGTAAGCAAACACTAATAGTATGGATCACTATGACAAATATTGCTCAAGAGAAGTTTTTTATGAGTCAGGTATCTTGAGAAGCTTTTTTCATTAGTATCATAAGCATACATTTATTACAGCTGTTCATTTATATGTAACTTCCATATTAATGAAAACAAAGATTTAAATAACTGAGGCCTGACAATAAAAAATACTGAACTTAACAAAACATTTTTGTTAAGAAAAATACATTTTTTTCTTGTAACAATAGCAGAAATATTAATCATCAATGGCTAAATGAAGTCAACTCATGGCATCTTTTTTTTCCACTCAAGAGTCTTTACAACACTATCTAAATGGGAACCAAACTCAAAAAGAAAATACATACAAAATTTAAAAAAATCTAAATCCCAGATAATCTTTCAAATTGATCAAAAGTCGATACAGCCACATAGGAAAGCAAAATGATCGTAGGTCCTAGAGTCAGACTGTCTCTGAGTATATATGTGTGACTTTAGGCAAGGTACTAACTCCTCTGTACTTCTGTTTTCTATCTTCAAAATGGGGATAAAATAAATATCTCCAAGGATGCTATGTAAAAAAATATTTACATGTGATAAATCCTATAAAGCACTTAGAAAAATGCCTGTACCTTATAATCATCATAATTATATGAGAATTACACTTTGGGATTTAATGATTTAAGAGATATTAAAAAAAAAAAAAGGGCAGTTCCTGTGTGGTAACCTCCAATGAGTTCTACACAAGAATATAAAGGGCATACAAAAGTGTAGGCAAAGGGTCTGTTTGTGTTTATACAGAGGATCAAAGCCTAATTGGGCTACCCTGAAAATGAACTAAGATACGATATGAAAAAGAACTTCCAGCATCAGCACTCTCTGGAAGACTCATGCCAGAAGATGATCATCAAAAAACCCCAACAAAGATCCACGCACTGCTACAGCTGTAGATGCACTCATCCCACCAGTTCCTGGACTTGCCATGGGAATGAGGAAGGAGATATCTAAGCTGGCCTGTGCATACAGTAAAACAACAAATTTGACTGGATCTATACTGTTGGAACTCAATCAAGAATTAGGAGAAGTGCAAATTGTAGCGCTCCAAAATCTTACAACTACAGACTATTTACTGTTAAAAGAACATAAGGGATGTGAACATTCCCCAGGAATGGGTTGTTTTAATTTTAATTTGTCTGATTTCTCTCAGACTGTTCAAGTTCAGTTGGACAATATCCACCATATCATAGATAAGTTTTCACAAATGCCTAAGGTGCCTTAATGGTTTTCTTGGTTTCACTGGAGATGGCTGGTAATTACAGGTATGCTTTGGTTATGTAACTATACTCCTATTATGTTAATGTGTGTGCGCAATTTAAGTAGTAGCTTATAACCTATACATGCTGAAGTTACTCTACAAGAAGATATGTCAAAGAAATAATCAATCTTCCCAGGTTTTCTGCCGCCTGCTACTTCTATAGCTTTTCTTCTTCCTTCCTAATTACAACCCTTAAATAGAATTCTTGCCTCATATAAAATCTACCGAGTATCATAATTCTTCCAAGTGGTAAAGATACCTCAAGACAAATGCTGGGCATAAAAGCCACAGGGCATAAATATGCAAAGAAATAAAAAGCTAACCATTTCAAACAATAAGGCTTCTCTCTCACTTACCAACTTTACATTTCCCTGTATGGCCCCGGAAGATGACTGGTTAGCCAGAGACGGGTAAGATTCCTCAAGGGAGGAACAACCTAAGACAGGCACAGTCGCAGGGGGGTCATCAGGTGAGAAATTGGGGATCAACAGAGGTGAGGCTTAGAACCTCACCCCCCCGTTCTGAGAGAAATCTTCTGCATATGTGGATGTTTTATTGCCCTTGTCTAGCTTGGATTAACACATAGTCTACAGGCACACACTTGATCATCTACATTTGCTCTCTTACAACACTAAACTATGTTTTCTACCTTTATCTTGTATCTACCTACCACTTCAGCATTTTATTAAAAATAATAATAATAAAGAGAAATGTGGTATCCACATATAAATCAAGTATAAAAATCAAATGAGTATTCATATTTGAACTGACTGTTTATAGTTCATAATGCATGAGCAAAACCGAAGGTTTCTGTGATGGCTGCCCTTGTACTGTTCACCATGTAAGAACTTATTCACTATGTAAGAATTTGTTCTCCATGTAAGAACTTGTTTGTTATGCCTCAGAAGATTGGAGACTGATGAAAATTAGGCTTGGGGTGGATTAATGATTGTGCATTGAGCACTGACTCCCCTATACAGAATTTTATTGTTGTTAACAACCATTTGATCAATAAATATGAGAGATGCCCTCACAAAAAAAAAAAAAAAAGTATACACTTCTAATGGTAAAATAATAAGTAACCAGGATGTAATGAATATAGTCAAGATATTGTAACAGCTTGGTATGGTGATAGCTGGTACCTAGAATTGTCATGTATATAAATGTTGAATCACTATGTTGTACACCTGAAACTAATGTAATGTAATACTGTGTGTCAACTACCCTTCAATCCAAAAATAATTACCTACAAAAAAAAAAAAAAAAAAAAAAGAGATATTTACCTAATATAAAACAACCTTCCTTTGTTAGTCTATACCCAGAAGCTTTTAATTAAAATTATTTAGTAACACATCTTCCATTGCATATGTCAGAAAAATGTGTATTTGCATCAATACAGCAAAGCCTTAGAAACAACTAATTCTTAGGCTAAATACGTTTTTCTTATTTCCTCTAAAACAGTGATTCTCTATAGGGGCAATCACCTACACTCTCCTAGCAGATACTTGGCAATGTCTGGAGCTATTCTGGTTGTCACAGTGGGAGTGGGGAAGGGGCGCTGACGCCTAGTGGGTGGAAGCTAGGGAGGCTGCCTTATACTCTGCAGCACCCAGAGGAGTCCTCCGCCATAAAAAATCATCACACCTATAACATCAATAGGGCTGAGGCTGAGAAACTTCATCCTAAAGACTTGGCTTTGGCCTAAGGGATAAATGCTGGATTAAAATGACAAAAGAAAAGTGGAGTTAACATTAGATAACACAATAAATGTTTATTCTATTTGGGAAATCTTTGCTGCCGCATCCCGGATTAGTACCAATACTTTCACAGAACTTTCACTCCATCAATAAGACATTTTCACTATAAAATACTACATTCTATTCAATACTTACTGGCAATAATGGTTAAGGATCCCTAAGTAGAAGTTACAACTCACATGGAAAAGGAACCTCACCAAATCTGGGAGAAACTTCCTCAGACATAATACAGTCAGAAACTGATGAAAATGAAGGGACAGACAACAAAGTACTTGGAAAGGGGAAAAATACAACACAATAATGGATGAAAACGGCAGTCTTCAATTTCTGTAAATTCAAAGGGATTTTGGCATTTTGTCAATGGCTGAATTGAACCAGAGCTAACCAAAACCATCATTCTATTCTCCGTAATCACAAACGTGGACTACATGGTGGCCTATTCTTTTCAATAAACAAAAGAGCAGAGAAAATAGTGTACTCTATGTCATATTTAACCAAATATAACATACCAGCTTTCAGGTAGTGCCTACTATTCACACTCACCATTTTATGTTGAATCATATAAAAATATTGATTGTAAAGGGTGACTCTAAACATTCTAAATCTTAGTGTGTCTTTGTAAACCAAAAATTGGCATTTCCTCTCTGCATAGCAAGGGAAAATATGTCTAACACATAGAAAACACTATAAATGTGAAAATAGCACTATTTAAAACAAACTAAGAAATATTTCTTGGCAGGTCTCTTCCTGCAGCTGGATCTGACAGCCAAATTGTAAACCTATCAAAAAGAAGTTTGTATAATGAACAGACACAATGTTAAACACTGCACTATAGCAGAACTACTTCAATTAACATAATCCGGGTAGTGGAGAAGCAGAACGTGTTAAGCTTTCACACAATATGTTGGCATCTAGCCTATGTCAAACCTCCAAGGCAGAGGTCCTACTTCCTCATTATCATACACCTTACCAGCCCACAGTTGTAACCACATTAGAAGCACACATTTCCATAAGCTCTAGACACTGCTTATGGGGGGGCCTTGGCTACCTAAATAGTTGATGAAAAACAAAACAAAAAACGGTCTGAGTGGTCTTGCTGCTTTCTGGGAAAGAGACAGAAGAGGAGAAAGAAGAAGAAGGTGGTAAAGAACTTAGAGTTTCAAATATCTTAACATTTTAATTTTTTTTTTCAGAAGACTCCGATTTTAAAAAACAGTTTCAGGAACATTAAGGTATGGATTTTTACATACTAGCATTTTTCCTCTAAGAAACATAAATGGCTATTTTCCTTAGAAGCAAAAAGTCTCTTCGAGTAACTTCTCTGAAGCACTTGAAAATACCTTGTAGATAATTTTCATCTCCTCTACTGAATTTTTTACTGAGTAGCAAAATAATACACAAAAATCAAGTATAAGATGTAGCTTTGCTACAACCAAAAATGAACAGGATCATTTCATATTTTTGGTAAGCACAAACTCATACTTCCAGAATATAGGAAGAAAAATACATTATCTGAACACATATGGAAGCTTGCTTTCTTTAAAAAAGCATATTAAGTAAACTTTTTGGCTGGTTATTCTATGGAGTATACAGCTTGCCCTGCAATCAATGCTTAAAATCAGAAATAAAGATGAACTTAAAATGAACTCCTTGGTATGTCTTCATTTTCTACCCTAAAGCAAGTCAGATGATTTGCAGTGTCTGTTAGACAGGAATTTTTTTTTTCAGGCATCACTCCCACAACGTTACCCATACACCTCTAGGTTAACATACTAAACCAACTGGGGCTAATTAACTAGTTTGGCTACACAAAATCTTTTCTGCTTTTAATTACATTAAATTAATGTGACTTGAATTCAGCAGACCCAAAACAAAGACACTAATTATATTAAGGGCTTCAAAGATGACTTCAAATTACTAACCACCAAACTGTCATATAATTTATCTAATTTCCTTGAATAGATTTTGCATTCAAAATCTGTGTTTCTTACTAGAAATACTATTTTTAAACTACATCATAACAATGGATTGCCAATGAAAAATTGCACAGTACTTAATTTTTACAATTTCCTAAAAGATGAAAGGATCAGAAGTACAGTAGTAAAGGCTTGATAAGCATGGTTAACATAAGTGAAATTTTTAAAGCACCTAGATTTAGAAATTATTCTTTCTGAAAAATCTGATTCTCTGTTTTCATAATACTTTGCAAAGTAAATGAGAAGTTTTGAATTATAATTTAGTGTATTATCCTTAAACAATTCACTACTAACTGTCTTTGGGCAGGATACCTCTTCATAGCAATGCTGTCAATTTTGCCTGAATCTGTGACCTACAGAACAGATATCAAGCTGCTGTAAGCTCAAGGAGAAGTACTTTGCATGGGTTTATGACTTCTTAATGACAATGAGATGCAGGCACCCCAGATGGCCAGTCATAGCCCCCAGACATTCTCTGTGGGGAAATAAACTGCAGGGCAGTTGGATGGTCCCTGAAGACTTCTTTCAGCAGAGACATGTGGAGAAGAGTCACAAAACAGCTTTCATTTCTTTAAAATTTAACATTAGTTCACCAACAAAAATAAAGCAAAAACAAATAAAAAAATAAATTGAGCACAGAGCAGAGAGAGGGAGGAAGTAGAATACCCATCGCTTTCCAATCTCTCTGCAAAACTGGCATCAACCTTTAATGTAAACAATCAGATTAAAGCCTCCATACTTTCTAACATATACTATGGTATCTTTCAAAAACAATCATTCTTCATTGCATTCTAAATTAAGCAAAAACATGTGTGGTAGTGTAATTATATTGTACAAATGATAGACAAAGGGTTGGATAAAATACATGTCTCTTGGAAGTCTAAAAAAAGTATGACCAAGTAATTCATATAATTCAGATCTTACATTATATCAAAGAAATTACAGTATTTCTTATTTGGCAATATTTCTTATACCCCCAGGTAAGTAATTCAGTAACAATAGTTACAGGAAAAAAACCATGTCAAATGAAAATTTCATGCTTCTCCTAATTATGGTTTGATGTTACATGTCAGCACTTTATATTTCTGAATATATACATTAATCATTTGATTATTGTTTCACTCTTTGGAACCAAAATTTCAATGTGGTTTGTAATCAGATAAAAATTTAAGTTTTTGATAAATTTCCACTACCAAAAATCACTGATATAAAACAATTTATACCTATAATCTAGTCATCATCACTTTTCTTGAGTATAAGAGCATATTTCAAGAAATTAATTTTTATTTATGCTACTTATTTGTACTGATCTTGTTACATAAAAATAATGCACTTTAAAATATATCATGTCCCCATGACAACATGATTTGATATGTAAGTCTCCAACATCAGTTTTATTCTGAACAAATGCATATACAATTAACCAAGATCAGCCAAATCACGAATCTTCTTGGCTCACAAAGTTTATGTGCTCTAATTTTCCTAAAGGCTACTAACTCTCAATTCATTTTCTGAAAAAAATTTCACCTCTCCCTATTGCTATTTCATCCTGGTTTACAGAGACCTAAACAGAGCTAGAGTGAGGGCGAGAGCAAAGGAGAAAATGAGAAGAAGGAAGAACTTCATTGTTTTCAGTATTTCTCAATCAGTCTCTTGGTAAGATACAATCTGGTTTCATGCTGCCCATCCAAAGGCTGTTAGGCGAGGCTGCCATGTACTTATCACCAGTTCAAACTGAGGACAGCTCTACTGCAGAGATGGGTTAAACTAAGAGAAATAAATTGCATACTAATATTTACAATATTTTTTACTATAAATTATAAGAAAATTAATTCAGTTTCAATAACATTATAGAAAGTTTTCACCTGGTGTTACTAATCTATTTACTAGTCCATTCATTCTCATGCAAAGCCTATTTGCTTTTTTACAGCCTACTTAAAGTGTAAATATGTTGATGGAATTTGCCCAAAAAAATCTTGCATCATAAAAGGTTGCCTGGGTAAAGTACACATTCATTGTAAAGGAAATAAGAAAATGACAAATTGATAGCCATCAAATGACCATTCTATATTTTTCTTGGTGACATTAAAAGGGACAGCATTAACAAAGGAGAAAACCAAAACTTGTAGGTCTTTCAACTGTCCTCTTAGGAATGGAATTGAGAGGAAGAATAGGCAATTAGGCTCTCTCCACTGGTGTCCCATATTTGCTTGGACTACATGCATATAAGAGAACATGATCCAATTTCATTTGTTTGCTGGTACACTTTACAATACCACTTAAAAACCAACATGATTTCAGCCAAGAGTTTAAACACACTCCACCATCAGACAGAAGCAACAAGAGACTCATGCAGAAAAAGCAATTATCCCAGTGGGAACACGTGGCTCTCCACACAGCTTGGTGAGCTGCCAGCTGGGAGCACAGGCCTGGGAGAATTGCTGCCTAGGAGTATGGCAGCTGCATTTCTCTGTTATTTCCATTTCTCCTACTAACTTATCATTTCTTCCTCACAGCAATTTATAAATTGGTCGTTGGCTGTTTGCCGCTGCAGAAGCACACCTATGATAATTTGATTATAGACTACATCAGGAAGAGTTGGATTGCTAATTGCAGGCAAGTGAGAACTACCCTGCAGAGAGCGGTAAGTTAAAGGGAGAGGATGATTTTTTGTGTGAAGGTATAAATTATTACGTTTCTACCTTTCTAGTTTATATCACCAGAAGACCTTTTCATGAATCCTAATTTTAACAAGAAATAAGAACAAGAAGAAACAGAGTCTCCTTAAGACACACCTATTTTGCTTGCCTAAGTGTGGCTCAAAATCAATATGAAGACTTGGGTTTGGCATTTCCCTCGTACACCCATTTTCTTGAGCTAGTCTGAGTTATGTAGCCTAAAGCAATCAACTGAGAAAGCCCTCTCTAATTTACTGTATTCCAAACCAGGGGCAGACAACTGCTGAGTGCTGGTGAAATGGAGAGCAGATGAAACACTGAAGGCTTTTAGCTGATTCCCCAGGTGTCTGGTTCCCAAGTCATTAAGATCAGAACCCAAAAGTGAATCCTATAAAACAGAGGCAATATAAAGTGTGGTTTTGGAAGAAAACAGCCTTTGCTGGCTATCCCCTAAAAGTAGGAAAGTTGATTGCTTTTCACCTCTGTGAAAATTTTAGGTGTTACATAGTAGTATTCTGCATGCATATGAAAAATTAATTTAGCTCATAGCTATTAAAAGTAATGTATTTGTCCCATCACAGGTCTCATGAAATAATGTCCTGCTGTTTTAAAGGTAAAAACAAAGTCTTACGGGCAATTTTTACTTTCCTACAAAACCAGGTTTGCTTTTTATCACCTCGTCCAACCATCTGGCTATAATTCTGAATTTACATACAGTCACTGTTAGGACAGCCTGAAATAAAAATCTATCGAGAAATTATGACTATACTCTAGAAATAAAGATGACAAATGCTCATAGCATTTGAGGGGAGAAAAGTTCATTTCAAACACTTGGCTCTTTCAAGTTACAAGTGCACCAGACAAAAATACTTTCAAACAACAAATTCCTTTTTCTCTCCATGGGTTCTGTGCTTAGTTCATCTCCGTAGTTTTGGTCCAGAATGAGAATTCCCCTCACCACCAAATGCTTTGCTAAGATAATGCCTTTTCCAGACACTGTGTATAATCCGTTACTCTTAAACTTTAAATTTACTTACATTCTGAAGAAGACATATAACCACAGCAGACAAAGTCAAATCAAGGTTGAGTATGCAAGGGACTCTTGGATTCAGAAATTCAGCATGACTTTATGGAAATTAAGAAAGGAGAACTTAATGGAAACATAGTTGCAATTTGCCAAAGTTTAAAAAGCATTTAACACTGATTATTCAGATGTTATGCAAGTATGAGCATCTCTAAAGTAACTACTCATTCCCATTCTATGGTATTTTAATCCCGAAGAGTCAAAGAAGAACAAGAAAAGACTTGCAAATGACAAGCTTAATTGATTAATGAGCAGTCAGGGTTCATCAGACCAGCAGGGTCAGAGATTCAATATCCATATGGCCAGTTGCTTCAGTCTTTTTTATTGATCACAAGACCATGCCAGAACCTAGCTCAATTATTTGTCAAATGTGAGCCTCCTTTCATGGGGACATGTTATGATGGTGATAATAACTCCTGACTATCCACCACTGCATATGTTAAGACAAATGAAAGCATATTTACATATTTCCTAAGAGAAAGCAAGTAAGATAATTTACACAAGTGAGGTTGAAAATAAAATCTGAAGAAGGAAGGTTTGTGCTAAAGCTTAAAGAAACTCCTTTTGGTGGGTTAAGCTTCAGAATCAGCCATACACACTTGTCACTGTGGATAAAATGAAAGTTCCTGTGGCCAGAATTCTCACCTGGCCCTGGTTGGCTAGCTCACTGCACACCTGTGGGCAATACATTGCTATTGACTCTATATAAAGAACTCCACCCAGTGCTCTGGGTGACATGGTGGCACTGCTGCAAGGCTGCAGGAAAGCAGAGCAGAGGCTGGAGTGGTGGCAGTGCCAAAGACAGAGGTCCAGAGGATGGCTGTGAGGGACGACTGTGCAGACAGAGAGCCCCAGAGGACAGCTGTTTGGACAGAGAGGCCCAGAGGCAGAGACCAGCTTGCTGCATGCAGACTCACTGTTAGTGAACAGGATTTTAGTGATTAACCTGCCATGGTGGAAATAAAGTTGGGTATAACCCTTTCACCCCAAGAACGTTCTACTGTCATTTCTTTGTCACATTGAATCCATAGTGAACCTGCTCGGGGCTGAAACCCATTGGCAAGACACTCACTATTTCCTAAGAATGAGCGATTAATTCATAGAAAACATGAAATAAAAATAAATGCACCCTGTTCCCCTGTATTTCTATAGTTACCTACGAAAACAGAAGAAAAGAAAATGCTCTATCTGAACAGTTACTTCAAAAATCGTTTGGAGTGGTATTTGTTTGGGACGGTCTTTCTCAGTCACAGACTGTTCAGTTCCCTGGCCACTATGAAAACACACTGAACAGAATATGTAAGTGCAAAAAGTATTAACACTGTTAAGGATCTCCTTGTTCTGGATTGCTCCTAGCCCTAAGTCTATAAGTTACATTGTTTGAACTTGGAGATGAAATTCATAATTTCATGAATCCTAGCTTGCTCCCATTACAAACTCAAGTTGGCGGTTCTAGCCACAAGTGGTAGGAAAGGTGGAACACTTCGGGTGGAATTGATGTCAGCCAGTGGGAGATTAAGGAACAAGATAAAGTCAATTAAAAAAAAATTGGTCTTCCGGAAGATGACTGATTAGCCAGAGACGGGTAAGATTCCTCAAGGCAGGAACAACCTAAGACAGGCACAGTCACAGGGGGGCCACCAGGTGAGAAATTGGGGATCAACAGAGGTGAGGCTTAGAACCTCACCCCCCCTGTTTTGAGAGAAATCTTCTGTATCCGTGGATGTTTTGTTGCCCTTGTCTAGCTTGGATTAATACTTAGTCTATAGGCACACACCTGATCATCTATATTTGCTCTCTTATAGCACTAAACTATGTTTTCTACCTTTATCTTGCATCTACCTACCACTTCAGCATTTTATTAAAAAAAAAAAATAATAATAATAATAATGGAGAAATGTGGGATTCACATATAAATCAAGTATAAAAATCAAACGAATATTCATATTTGACCTGATTGTTTATATTTCATAATGCATGATCAAAACCGAAAGTTTCTGTGATGACTGCCCTTGTACTGTTCACCATGTAAGAACTTATTCACTATGTAAGAATTTGTTCACCATGTAAGAACTTGTTCGTTATGCTTCAGAAGATTGGAGACTGATGAGAATTAGGCTTGGGGTGGATTAATGATTGTGCATTGAGTCCCCTATACAGAATTTTATTGTTGTTAATAACCATTTGATCAATAAATATGAGAGATGCCCTCTCAAAAAAAAAAATTGGCCTTACGTTTCTTGCTACTCTTCTGCATGGAACATAAGTTCTATGACGTCAAGGAGCTTGTCATATCTTTATCATCATAGCACCTACATAGAAGCCACATTATCAGATTTTTCAAGACCTGAGAAATTGGATACATAGAATTCTTTGATTTCAGTCACCATCTCTTTAAAAAACACTTGATGTTCTGGAATTTATGTTAGAAGTACACTATTTTATATTGCCTTGTAGAAGACAAATTCAAATTCTGACAACTGCATACCAAACTAATAAATAAATTTAAATCTTCTGATGTTTTAATATGTTTTATAGGACACAATGGCAAAAACCTAACACCTGAAAAATATTACATCCTAAGTACAGAAAGCTTCTGACAGTTTTCAACACAAAATGTGAGAAAAATGTACGAGTGAATCTGCAGTAAATTTTGCAAAAGTACTAACATATTTAAAGAACAACTTGGATTATTTTATTGCTATAATTAATGAGAACTGTGATGTACCAACATACGCTGAATACATGAAATTGTTGTATTCATCTTTTGTTTTAACCACAGTCTCACAGGGAGGATATATTTTCTTATTTGGGGATGAGAAAATTAAGGCTCAGAGAATATCAGAAACTTGTTCCAGGTCACCCAGTAATTGAATTGAGCATCAAGACAATATAAAGCTTGCTTTTGCTTGGACAGAAAGCAATGGCTCATGATTTTCTTTGCTTCCCATGACACAAAGTACAAATTGCAATGTTTTGTAAGTGAACAAATCCCGAGTCCCAACAGCTTGGCAAAGAAATAGGTGTTATTGCTGGACCTCCCTGAGTGTGTTAAATCTATGGCCTTCCTCCATCACACTCCATGTTCAAGCCTGAGTGATTTGGATATCCAACATAATTGCCACTATGTAGCTGCCATCCAGGTAGCGGCCAGTGAAAAAAAATGTGCATGCTTATACTCTTCATATGCATAAATGCTTTGTAAGAGAAATGTAGCTAGGTAAATGCCTTACATTAATTTTTATTCAGAGGAATGGTTCTTCTTGCATTTATTTTCATGGCATGTTTAAAATTTAAACAGAATATATATAAGCCTCCCTAATAAAGATAAGAAAATCTGACATGATCTTTTATAAGCATGACACATGGGGCGATATTGTGAGGTGATATACCTAAGTGAGAGAAGAATGGCACCTTGAATGTTTAATGAAATGTTTAAAAAAATCCCATACAAGGTAACTGATACAAAAAGGTATCTTAAACATGAGCCTCTTTCTGGTGTGATCAGCCTTTAAGCTTCATGATGATCTAGATTTGTAAAATTTAAGACCAGAAAACCCGTGCCATCTGCAAGTAATTTTGTTAATGTACACCAGACTATTTTACAAGTGTACAATTTATCATATTATCAAATTCTTTGTGCTTAAGCAGATAAAAATTGAAGTGGTCAAATGTTACAAATACAGTATTAGTATTTTTAAGGCAACTGGCATTCAAAGAAAAGAAATGCCAAATCAGCATTAGATTACACATCAGATTCAGCATAAAATTTGGGACTATTCATTGACAGAACATCTTTAAATAAAAGTTTAATATAGAGAAGATGGAAAAATTGATAAAGTCAGTCTTAGCCAATTACAAATAACAGAAAGGAATAAAGTGCTCAGATTAAAAATAACTTAAAATTTAAAGGCTTAAAATCATTTCTTGCATTTTGCAGCATGTTTTAAGGAAAAAAATGTCTTGTACAATCAATTATACTTTTGAATCTACTACTTTTTTTTTTTTTTTAAAGATTACAATTCATTTTGTCTGTGGAAACAGAAAAACAAAATGATGACTGGGCCATGATGAACAAACACAAAAATTACAAGTAATTAGAAAAGTCAAGTTTTTTTTAAATACATTTACAAAAAAGTATCCATATATCATCTAATTATTTTCCAAATTATAGATAAGATTTATAAGCAATACTCTAAGATAAACTTTAAAACTGTATTTTTAGATAAACATTTCATCTGTGATTAATAGAGCACCAAAAATATAAACTGGTTAGAACCCCATCCTTGAAACCACAAAAAAATTATACCTTTAATTTGGCAAACTATTTTAACCTATAATTAAACAAAGTGCTCCCAGACAGTAGTAAAATTCCACTAGTCCTTCGTTATTTGGAGAAATTTAATGACCTGATCAAATATATCAAAGTGCTTGGAAAGTGAAGAAACAAGCTGCTTGAGTGAGCATGCATTATACAGACAAAAAAGGGGAGAAAATGACTGTCTTGCCAATTGGTTTCAATTCCGGACAAGTTCACTATGGATTCAAGAACAAGAAAATGACAGTGGAATGTTCTTGCGGTGAAAGGGTTTATACCCAGCTTTACTCTGACAGGGGCAGGTCAGGAGCTAGAATCCCGTCCACTCAGGGCAAGTCTGCCTGTAGCAAGCCAGTCTCTGCCTCTGGGCCTCTCTGCCCCTGCAGCAGTATCAGTCTCTGTCCTCGGCGCTGCCACCACTCCAGCCCCTGCTCTCCTGTAGCCATGCAGCCCAGAGCACTGGGTGTGGCTCTTTACATAGAGTCAGAAAAATGTATTCCCCACACCTGTGTACTGAGCAAGCTGACCAGGGCCAGGTGAGAATTCTGGCCACAGGAACCTTCACTTTCTCCACACAACATTTGTAACTCTGCTTTCAAGCTAATCTGAAATTCCTATTACAGGCTCTGTCATCGGATCATATGCGTTCATGTAGAGTTATAATACTTCTGGTTAGTGTCCTATATTGATGATTACTTTGAATTACAAGGTACAATTTTTTTTCAGCTGGTTAGTCAAATTTCTGAGATAGTTTCCACTTTTTGGAAGATCAACTGTCACTGAAGGATCATGTTTGCTGACCAGCAGCATCCTTCCACTGTAAGTTTTGGCCCAGGGAATTTCAGGAGTTGGCACTCCTCTATGTCTTCCAATATTGCTTTGATTGAAACATTTGGGTGGGACTAGATTTTGGAAAAATATTCAAAACTGTTTTTGAGGAAACCTAGTTGGATAAAAAATTCTGAGGGCCACAATCATCTCAAGAGATTTAAGAGACCTGACAATCAATGGGTGGAGGATATGAACAGACACTTCTCCAAAGAAGAAATTCAGATGGCCAACAGGCACATAAAAAGATGCTCCACATCGCTAATCATCAGAGAAATGCAAATTAAAACCACATCGCCTCACACTAGTTAGGATGGTCAACATAGAAAATAATAGGAACAACAAATGCTGGCGAGGATGAAGAGAAAGGGGAACCCTCCTACACTGCTGGTGGGAATGTAAACTAGTTCAACCATTGTGGAAAGCAATATGGAGGTTCCTCAAAATACTAAAAATATAAATACCATTTGACCCAGGAATTCCACTCCTAGGAATTTACCCTAAGAATGCAGGATCACAGTTTCAAAAAGACATATGCACCCCTATGTTTATTGCAGCACTATTTACAATAGCCAAGAAATGGAAGCAACCTAAGTGTCCAGCAGTAGATGAATGGATAAAGAAGATGTGGTACATATACACAATGCAATATTATTCAGCCATAAGAAGAAAACAAATTCTACCATTTGCAACAACATGGATGGAGCTAGAGGGTATTATGCTCAGTGAAATAAGCCAGGGAAAGAAAGACAAGTATCAAATTATTTCACTCAACTGTGGAGTATAAGAACAAAGAAAAAACTGGAGGAACAAAACAGCAGCAGACTCACAGAACCCAAGAATGGACTAACAGTTGCCAAAGGGAAACAGACTGGGCAGGGCAGGTGGGAAGGGAGGGAGCGAGGGAGAAGAGGAATAAGGCCTTATGATTAGCACACATAATGTAGTGGGTGGCACTGGGAAGGCAGTATTGATTCTATACTGAATCAGAGAAGACAAGTAATGATTCTATAGCATCTTACTATGCTGATGGACAGTGACTGTAATGGGGTCTGTAGTGGGGACTTGATAATGGGTGGAATCCAGTAACCACAATGTTGCTCATGTAATTATATATTAATGATACCAAAATAAAAAAAAAAAAAAACAGAGAGACCTGACAATCAATATGCAACCCCAAACAGGATAAAACATCAACATTGCACAATACCCAAATCACTCCAGATCATTCTGATTTTTCACATATGTTAGGACTTTTGCTCATATGGAAGTTAATTACACTTCTTTATAGGAAACTGGAATATTTAATAGTATATTGTTTCCTGAAGTCACCTAAGATTATTTTTCAACTAAAAAATATTTCATCTGGCAATCTTTAGCCTCTGCTACTTTATCTCTGGACCCAAACATACTTGTACCCTCTCTATGGTACTTTAGTCAGTTTACATGGACTTGTAAGGCTTCATTAGGAATTACAACTAGGTGTATCAAGGGACTGAGACAAAAATGGGCAAGCCGATGTAAATTACTGAGCACCCTAACCATATCTGTCATACAGGAGACTTATTTCTTTGATGTACACTTAAAAAAATGATCAAAACAAGATATACCACAGTTTTATCAGTGTTTTGTTTTGTTTTTTCTCTTCTGTCCACTAAGTATCTAAGGCAAAAGTGTTCTCTTTTTTTTCTGAAGTTAAAAATCTCTGGTCTCTCATGTTCAACATAAAAATATCATTGCAAAATGGATGTTAACTGGAAATCAAGACAGGAATACTTAAAATAACACCTTACAGTGAAGCTGTTATTAATAGTCATCAAAACACTCTCACTGTTCTGGCATGATTCTCATAATGATCCTAATAAATAGTCAGGGAAGATAGTATTATCTTAGTATTTTCAACCATTAAGGACTTGACCAAGGTCTAGTTATTAGTGCCATTTCAAGATTAGCTTCAGACATATAAGACTTTCCCAAGATAGCCATAAGTTAAGCTTAACTCACTACCTTAATTACTGCAACTTTCATTTTCAAATGAGATTCTGAGGCAACCTCAGATAGTCAATCATTTAAGATGAATTTAGATGCATTCTTAAAATACTTCATAAATCAAAAATGTGTACAGGATTATTAATCCAATCAATTCTGTGCCATGTTTGTACCCAATGGATAAATAAGCAGGAGAAGCTGTTAAATCTTACATATTGAAAACACTACTTTCTATACTGTTACCAAAATAGGACATATTGAATTTAGGACACAAAATAAGTGGCAAAACTGTGTGAAATTAATCCAGTAAAACTCTTTACCTGTGAACTGTGTTATTGTTGTTAGGATGTATTTTAATCAAAGTTAAGTGTTGTTTTAGAAGGTTGGATTATGTCTAGTATGTCATGGGGAAAATGACAATAGGAAGAAGTCTGATGTTGAAACTTCTTTTTCCTGACTCACAACACAGATCCATTAAGTGACTCAGGGCAAATCAATTCCCTTGGCTTCCATTTCCTTCTTAAAAATGGAAGGGTTTGCCTATTCTCAATCTTTCAGCTCAGCTCCATCTCTAAGATCCTGTGAGTATCTGGTAATTCACACTTACAGAAATATATTTACTCACATAATTAATCTGTATAATATCTCTTCTTTCTCTTTCTGTCAAGTCAATGAAAAAAACATGCTTTAGAAAAAATAAATGGTATGGATGATATCTCCTTTTCATTTTACAGGGGAAGAAGGAAATAAATATGTATGTATATATGGGAGTAAAATCAAGTATGGTATGTTCAAATTTGCAACTTTTCAATTCTGAGTATGCTAGAAGGCATTATTGTGATTCACATTGCATTCACTTAATATTTTCTCAAGAAACATGTATTGAGCTCCCACCATAAGACAGACACAGGGAATATAGCTGGCCTTTATGTGTCATATGTATATTAGATGAGTAACATACAATGATTTACAACAGATTAAAAGAGAGACATGTAGTAAAAAGAGAAGGGATGAATATAAATCAAGTGTGGATGTGCAGACTGGGATTATACAGAAGGCTCCTCTGAGGAAGTTGCCTTTAAGTTGGAGCCTGAGAAATGAGTGAGTTAGACAAAGAATTGTAGGGGTCAGAACATTTAGGCAGAGGGATTAGCATATGCAAAGACTCCCATAATATTTTATTTTAAGCTCTTAGTATCCAAGCGTTTAAATACACATCTAATAAATAAGTGATGAAAAATTAGAACAACCAAATTCACACTGGGATTATGTTCATAATTATATTGTCATCTAAGTTAATTTGACTGCTAAAACAGAGAAGGCCTTAGTTTATTACAATTCTTTCAAAAGAATACTTGGACTTCACAAGTAGGTCTGAAATGCTTGACTTTCTTTTAATCTAGTTTCAGTCTAAACATGATGAGTTCATGTATAATTACTTAAGTAGAATTAAGAGTTTTCGGAAAGGTTCAGGATATTCCTTAGAAGATAAATGAGCCTTTCTCAATCAGCATACCTCATCTGATTCACAGCATTTCTCAATTCCCCTAAGAACTGTACATAACTAGAACTGTTCTAGATACACAGGAGAAAAGTCAGTTTGTTACACATAGTGGATGCCTTAGGGCTTTAGGACTTAATTCCCTTTTGAAATCCTCTGTTGATTACTACATTTCACAATAAAGGTGTACATAGAACTCAAATTAATATCAGCTTCTTAATATCAGTACTAGTCTAAATACTTTAATTACACATAATAGTCACCTGAACTAAACACTCATGGTGAGTCTATAGAAACTGGACATTTTCTTACATTTGTGAATCAGATATAGATAGAAATTTAGATGAGACAAAAATTCTGGATCTCTTCTCATATATATTTATAAGGTCTTAATGTATATTCATGAAAGTTGAAATTGCTGTGGCACAAAGTTCCTGATTTTTTTCTATCAAGTTTTCAATGACTAAATATATCCAGAGTTCAGGCAGGTATACCAACAACAGCAATAAGCAGAATACCAATTACTAATATGTATAGAGTGTGTTGTTTACAAAGGCATTTAATATTCATTTTTTCATTGGATTTCTGTAATGACAACATTGAACCAATAAAGGTATTATTAAACAATTCATTTCACAGACACAAAAAATGAAATTTATAGAGATCAAATGTCCATAAGATCATGCATTTAATAAGTGTTGAAACTTGAACTTATAATGTGGTTTTATAATACCTAAGACCATGTTTTATTTCACCAACACACCATTCCAATTATTAAATTTGAAAATTAAGATAGTAGGATAGGGCATAAATTTACTTTTTGACTCAATTCTTTAGTCCCATGATTCATATTATAGATATATATGGATTTAACATAGATTTAAATCATGAATAACTTTTTAAATTTTTTTTAAAAAGATAAAATATATAACATGAATGACTCTTTATGTAAAATTGACAGGAAGAAAAATTCTGGTTCACTACAGCAGTTTCCTTTGACCTTCACACAACAGTACCACACATTTATTTTGCGGGAACGCAAATTTAACTTCTCAGGGAATAGGGGCTCTATGACATCAGTTACATTAAGTATGTTGATTTCCTCTAGGGGAGGAGAAGGGAAAGGAAGCGTCGGTCACTGAACAATGGAAGAAATTGGAAGACCAGGGAAAAGCACTAATAGAAGGAAGGGAGGAGGAGCAGATGGCTTAGGAAGCAGACATGTGGGAACTGGGGCGAAAGGAAGCAATTGGCAAGGGGAGGGCTGAATGCCAAATTTGTCAATGATCTGGAGGTCACTGGGGATTTGGATGGGATGTGAGTCAGCTGTTTTTCACCAACATATCATACCAACAAAGGAAAATCAAAGAAAGTACAAAGACACACAGGAAGAAAAAGAGACTGCAAAAAAAGAATTGATGACATAGTACATTCTATATATTGTATTTCTTCAGCATGGGAATGGGAAGTGTTAAATAATTTTTTTAATGTATAACTGAACTTTTCTCCTTCATGAATGATTTTCAAATCTTTAACTTGCTTATGAAAGAAACCATAGAGATAAGATTCTTCTACTTTTATTTTAATTAAGGTATCACTGATATACAATTTTATGCTCTTTTAATTATTTTTAACACTTTTTTACTTATCTTGTATGAATGTGATTACTCACTCATACATAAAATCAATTCCTGTAAACCACTTAGGCTTAGGGGGACCAACACAGTTTTCCCAGAACTGAGAGGTTTTTCCCAGGATTAGAGATTTCCAGTGCTAGTACCAGGACGGTGCCCAGCAACTCAGGATGGTTGGTTATCCCATCTAAGTTAGAAACCTTACGAAAAGGTTACTAAATTACATTTGTTCATCATGTTAAAACACACTGATGCTGTGAAATTTTTTCCACATTTTTCAAAAGAAAATGAATAAGATATTAATATAGTTATGTGATTAATAGATAAAAATTTACAATAAAATGGCTTCTGGTTGGACTATGGCTCTGATGGAAATAAAAAACTTAACATTATTTCCCAATCACTGAAATTACTTTTTCAATAAAGTGAAAAACAAACTGTAGATAGGTAAAATATTTTTAACATGCTACTTTTGAGGATAGGTAGGAAGAAAAATTAAAATTCAAGGCACAGCTTACCTCAAAGAACAATACAAATCATTCAAAAGTTTTTATGTCACAAAGACACATACAAAGTGAATGGAAAAGGCATTTATTATTATTCAAGTCTAAATTTTAGCTCAAAAGCTAACAATTTCAAACATGAAAATATGAATGTCTTTTAAGCTCTTCTTTTAAATACTAAAATAAATGATTCAGAATAAATGACAGTCAAAGGTTATTATGAAGAGACAAACTCTGGAATTTCAGAATTGAGTCTAGTCAGATATCACTACTTACATTATACTAATACTATTAGTTTTTACTGTATTTTATTGTATTTATGCAAAATTACCAAGTCACATAAGCAAAAAATTTTCTCTAACTCAATTTCACATTCATTGTATAATTCCTTATAATTGCTTAATTTCTGATGATACATTTGAAATATGTACAGCTAAAGATATAAGAACTGGGCTAACCCACAATTTGGACAGTTAATATAAAGTACACATAGCTGAATCCTTCACTGATTTCATAATATCCTTTTTAATATAAATCCTCCTTTCCCTAAATGCCAAATGGTGAAGTTATTTATTATCCTCTTTAGATAATCTCATAATATCTTTTGATGGTAAAACTTTGAGGTAAAACTTCTTATGTTCAGAATGAATAGTTTATCTGAATGATAACCTTTGGTTGAAACTGACCATGTCTGTGCCATTGTCTGTGAAACTACTAAACTCTTCAGTTAGTACAGATCTTTGTTATATTATAGTTTTCATTACTGAACATAATATGGACTGGTTCTCAAAATATGCCTAGCCTAGTCACAAGACCACCATAATCTCCACTGTACAAACTAACTTCTCCAGACACTTGTAAACTTAAAGACAATATTTCATGGTGAAAACTACGTGTTACTGCCATTTTGAGTTGAAATTTGCATTGATAGCAAATCAGAGTACTTAGATATGAAGGAGAATCTACATGGCCCTATAGAAAACGTTATTAGTAAAAAAAGGCAGATGCCCACATAATTGTCCCCTCAGCCAATTAAGAATTTAGTATTGCACTAGTGAAATTTAGTATTTATCTAACAGGGATGTTGTCAGGACTTAGAATAGGGCCTGGCACATAGTAGGTGCTACACTGTTACCTAGCACCACCCCCACCCTATCACCATTAACATTATTATCATCATCGTCATCCCAAGAGACTGAATTAACAGGAATCGGTGTGCCATAAAGAAAAGAAAACAGCTTATTCATTGGTTTTCAAATGGATTAAATGAGATAATATAAAACATCTGGTACATGGCAGGTATTCAATACACAATAGCTATTGATATTACTATGGAAGATTAGTAAATTTTTTGGTATCCCTACAATAACCATTTCTAAGACTTGACCCATTTGTTTAAAAGTTTTCAGATTAAGAAAACTGGAGTGGTTATTTTCCAATTCATTTTCATGACTTAAGAAGAGTTTGCAACATTTCATAAATACTTATCATATATTTACTATGTTCTATACATTAACAATTTATTGTTGTTCCTATAAATATTCATTTACTAATCCAAATCAAAAGGTTTAACTCCCAGTCATAATCAGAGCTTTATATAAATGCATACAACCATCATTTTAATTTGTTAAAAAATGGGTATCAATTTTCCATCCCAATTTATCATATACTGAGGTAAGCCAAATAGTTGGTCTTGTTTCATTAGTTGGATCATGTACCGTTGGATACTTTAATATTTCAACCTAAAAAATACATTTGTTCTTTTGCTTACACTAAGTAATTAAATGTTTTACTTACCAACTATCCTCCATGAGAGACTGGCTATTTCCTTCTTTTTCTATGCCTGCAATTTCTACAGCTACCACCAAAAGAATATTCATCCAGTAAGAGACCCAGTAGAAAGATAAGGGAAACTGATGCCTCAACATGGTAACATTGTATGTGACCCCCAAAAGTGTGTTGATTTATAACAAACAAAAACAATATGAAAATAACACAGATCAACAATGATAAAATAAGAGGTAAATTTTAAATAAATTTAATGCCTTTTCACAATGTTTTGGCATCAGTTAATTTCTCTTCTATCTTTACTAATGACTCTTCACTCCATTTAGAGTCCAAAAATCATACTAAAACTATTTATGGGCCTTTTTGTGTGTACTTGTCAGCTTTTATTCAACCTAATCCTGTAATTGACTTTATACATAATTAGCTTCTTTCATAATCTAGGAAAATATCTGTGATGTTTACTATCAACAATATTTAACTTCTTTAATTCAAGGACAATTTTTGATTTTTGACTGAACAGAAAATTATTTTTTCGATATTTGGTATTACTTTTTTTTCCAATCTTAACATTCTTGATTTTTCAGCCTTACAAAATAATCTTGAATTTAAGAACAATATTTCCAAAATGTAATGAAATGAAATAAATATATCACTGTAAAGTATATCTGAATGTTGTTCTACATCATAAAGAAGTCTTCGGTCTTCTGATTCACGTCCTTGGGAAAATTTCATTTGTTAATAATAATGGTCAGGACTAAGTCTCGGGTATATGAAGTAAATCTATTTAATCCAGCCTGTCAGTTAAACTCCTTCTGCTTCTAACTTTCAACATAAATACTCCTGTTTAGAAAAGAATGAAAGAACACTGGAGACCAACATCATCTAGGGCCTCCTTTAAATAATTCTAAGAAATCCATGCACAAAGAGTTCTAAAAGATTCTCCTGTCAGGTAAGAAAATAAGGAAATGCTATTTATATATGACTGCTTTATCATCATCACAGATGATTTGGCTCAGAGTCCAGAATACAATTTGGCTCAGAATCCAGGTCAGTGTAAAAAGAAGTGACTTAAGAACATAAAAAAATACAGGTGCAGCTACAATTCAATTACATATTTTCCCTTTTTTTGTAGGGTGTGTCTTTGTTCTCACAGCTGGGAGAGTTGTACTTTACATTCTCAAGAAGAAAGCCACCACATTAAAGAACTCTAGAAATTCCTATAACCAAAACTGTAGCAATAACCGTGCAATCTTTACTTGCGTTTCATAAAGATATGTGCTTTAATCTCCTGTTCACCTGTACGCAACACATTTGGCAAAGCACAGTAACAATAGAAATGAGAACAGTCATCTGAAAACAAAGCTTAGGGAACAAGGATTACATAAAATTTCTAATAACTAACATCTCTTAAGAATTTACTTTGAATTTTTGAAAAAAACAAGAATTGGAAATCATGTCAGACATTCTGTTTCTGTTTTAAAGTTTTGTTTGAATTACTTAACTTTCGTTTTGCCTAAAGGGAGAAAATAAAACAAAAACAGTTACAGTCTAAATAAGCACAGTAATTTTGAACCAAAACTGCTGAATTTTCATCTATTCATTTTCCTGCATGTATAAGTGTGCTTTTTACCTCTGGTGTTTTATCAGTTCAACAGTCAAAATTTATACAAAACACACAGACAGTCTTAGAATTAGTAAAAGTTTCAGATGTTACAATTTCTTAGCATATGGAATGCTATTGTGGATCATCATTTTGGCAACATGTAAATGATTTTAAAACTACTGATCCATTAGCATCTTGGCATTGTTTCATAGTCAGCAGTGATTGTAACTTTAAACTGTTTAATTTTCCTGATTGGAGGGGCTTATTATAATGACTCTAAACTACTCATGTGTGGGGCAGCTGGTGCCCTTTATTTATAGAATAACACCCTGGAGACAGAAAAAGGCAAATGAAGATCCTATTATAAAGTAAACATTTCGGCATAAACCATAACATTTCTTCTAATTCACTGTATGATACAACAGGAAGTTCTAGGCATTTTTGAAAAACCCAATATACCACAGCAGTTTTAAACTGTTAATATCACAAAAAATGCAAAGATACACATATGTGCACATATAGAAAACAAAACATCTGAGGTGAACTAAGACCTTTCCAAAGGTGAGAGTATAATCACCTTTATTTTTTACCTACTCTGTCTGATTTCAATCTTCCCAATGCCTCCTGGTCCTGTGGTCTTCACCCCACTACCCCACTGCAACTGCTTGTGAAGGTCATTAATGGCTGATCACCTCATGTTACATCCAACGGTCAATTCTCAACCCTTTTATTAATTGATCTACCAGCTGCAACCAACTTGGTCATTGCCACCTCCTTAGAACACTGTCCTCACTGGGTTGCCCTCTAGTTTCCTCCTTTCTCACCGATGGCTCTCTCTCAGTGTCCCCTGCTCTTTCTGCCTCTCCTACTTGAGAGCATACATTGGACCTATTGTTTTCTATGTATAATCACCCCTTTGGTGATTTGTTTCCTGTTCTGAAATAATATGAACACACTGATGACTCTTACATTCATCAGGATAGGCTACATTGGTCTGTGATAAGAAATTCTACATGACTTAATACACCACAGATTCCTTTCTCACTATTCTATATGTCCACCGTGGGAAGTTAGAGGTGTGGGGTGAAACATTCTGTACACGTAACTCAACGACCCTGGCTACTGCTTTTCAGCAGATCCGGAATCTAACCACTCCTCACCACCTCCCCTCCTTGTAGTTCGGTCCAAACTTCTATTTGTTTCCCTGTTGCCTAGATTATTGCAAAAGCTCCCAAACTTGTCTCCTTCTTTGTCATCCTTGAGTGTGTTCTTCAGACAGCAGGGATTCTGCTAAGAAACCTCTAATGCTTTTCACCCACTCAGAGGAAAAGCCAAACCATTTACAAGGTCTATAAGGTTCTACATAATTTGGCTACTTGTTCATCCCATCAGGCTCTTTGTGTGTTCTTCAAAGTGTAGCTGTCCTCTCCGGAACATGTGGCCTCCTTGGTTGCCACATGCTAAAGAAAGAGAGTGCTGGAGGATGACTCACTAGTATTTATTTAATTTCTACTCAGAGCCCATGAAGCTGAACTAGTCAGACGGGTCTGCCCTACAGCAAGGAAGCTGGAAAGCAGAGTCTTTCATCTGTTCAGAAGGTGAGGAGGACTGCATAGTAATGAGGACTTGTTATGTCTACCACAGATCCATGTTTTCTCCAGTCTCAACCTCAAGTCTGAACTTCTGACTCATTTCCCACTGCCTATTTGACACTTACTTTTGGATATCTAATGGGAATTTCAAAATTACAATGTCTAAAATTGAGCTACTGATACTTCCAACACCAAATCTCTCTCTACAATTAATGGCATCTCTATCTTTTCAGTTGCTAAAACCAATTATTTAAGGTAATCCTTGATTCTTTTCTCTTTCTTACAAGGCATATCTAGTCTGTTAGCAAATTCTGTTGGCTGTTGTTTCACAGCAGATTCAGAATCTTGCACACACAATTCTCCTGGGGAACTTTAAATCTTGGCCAATGAATTCACAATGGACAGAGATTATGTTTAAAACAAAGAAAACTGTAAAGGGGAATATTGTACAATCACAGAATCAGTAAGAGCCCTGTTACTTATGAGACAGAAAAAGGAAAGAAGTCACATAAAAATCATTGATGTCAATAAGAAAACACTTCATTACTTACTACAGATAACATACTTATCTACTTGTATCAGAGTGGGAATATGAAATCCAATAATCTAGATACAAGATTTTATTATGGGATGAATTGAATCCATTATTAACCATCAGTCAGAATGAGATTTTATATTTCAGAAAAAACAAACAAACAATGAACTCTATGGAATAGAGAAATGATATTAAAAGGAGAAAGAGAAAATGTCCTGAATGACTTAGGAAGCTTCTGGAAGCATACTATATTATGGAAATTTTTCTTACAATTTTTACTGTAACATGTGGAAATGTGATATGCCCTGAGTTATGATAATAATAAAGTCATACATGAAAGTCTTAACTCTAAGATACTAATGTAGAAATTACAGTTTTCTTTTACTAATCACCAAACTAAGCAACATGTATTTTCCTCACTTATTTTTGTGCCAACTCAGGGAGAATTGCAATATATTTATTTTAAAGGAGGAACTGAAAACATGAGATAACGCAATCCTTTATCTAAAAGAACCTACTTCACTTCTCTCTTTTTCCTTGGTGAAGAATATACACAGTTAGATCTATAAATGTTCCCCACTGCCAAAATAAATACTCACAGTTATTCTTTCATCTTTATCATCCAGTGGAGAGCCATCTTTCTTCCATGAAATGGTGGGTTCAGGATGGCCTCGTGGAGGCTGGCATTCCATCACTGCAGGCTCTCCCACTGCCACCATGACATCGGAAGGATTCTGTCTGAAGTCATCCCGTAGTACTGTGGGAACAAGATTAAATCATTGTACTCAAGAGTGATGTATACAGTCCTTATCTCTGAATTTCAGCAAAAGACACATTTATTATAATAAACTACTTCTACTGGCTATCTCAATACCTCTTTGAGAATCAATATCTACTTACAGACATATTCAATTTAATAAAGATATCTGGCCTTAAGCATACACAACAGGGATAATTTGATATTCTTCATAGGCAAGTGAGCAAGTGTATTTTTGCTGCTTAGTGCCCTCACTGTTAGCATCTGGTTTATCTTTAACTTGCGTTTCTTCTCTGTCTACTGCCTACATTTTTTCATCTAGGCACTAACAAATATAACTAAGTCCTCCTTTTATACATGACACAATGGAATGATGCTTTCTATTATTAAATGAATTGCAAGCACACACAAACCAAAATATTAAAAGCAAAAATAAATGTATTCAAAACATGGATTGAATTGAGAGAAACTTTAAAGATGTTTCAAATCAGGGTATGAGATTATATAATCACTGTAAGCATGCTCATTATAAAAAAAATTATTGTAAAGCAACTGCATTCAAAGTACTATCTGTTTTCCATTGTCACTGAGTGAGTGTTAGAATGCAACAGTGATGGAAACAGCCCTGCTACTAAAACTGTCACTATGTATATTCTGTATTTTTTGGGGGGGTAAATATTCATTTAATTCTTAAACCTATTCAGGGTACGAGATATTATTATTATTAATCTTATATCTTAAAGGAGGAAACAACTTGTTATTGTAATCTCAACCAGACACTAATGTAATATATGATAAAGTAGTCAGTATTAACTTTGTTGCTATTGGAATAAAACATAAAAAATAAACCAACTATGTATTTCAAAAATAGTTTGTCCAGTAAAACTGTTTTCTTTATCCTACTTCTGTCAAGAAATCATAAATTTTTTGGCATCAGCTAGTCTTAAGTCACAATTCTGTTGTTCACTAGATAGGTGATCTTGAACAAACCTCTTTCCCTATTTACAAGGCAGGTATGGAGATACATATGTCAATACAAAGTCTAAAAACGTTATTTTTCTCCTACTCTACTTTTCCCCAGTGTGTAATGAAATGTGATCAATTTTAGTAATTTAATTTAAGATGGTACTTAAAATGTTCAGTGGTATGTTAAGTGCATAGATTTGAAGAGTTAAATGTTATCTATCTTTTAAAATCTATTTAATTGAATATTTGATACTACAATTTTTGGAAGGGGGAGGTCTTTCCATTCCAATGACATTAAAAATACTTTCATGGATGAAGTACCAAAATGTAAAAAGAAACTTATGCTCAAATAGTATTTCAAAAGTCACTCTCAAATTTTGGTTTTGAACTTTAGACAAGCTTTGAGACTTACAAAATCCTGTATTTTTCTCTTGCAATTCTCCACTTTTCCTCCTGCTATACCAAAGAGGTCTGTGCATACAGCTGACTAAGCTTTAAATATCCACTCAAACAAAACCGCTTTTTAATCTGCATATTTAGACAACTTGGGCACAATATGAGTAATTCAACTCTTGGAAGATAACTACTTAAAAGAGAAGACTGGTGTCCTCAGCTTCAGAAAGAACAGTAGAAGGAAAAAGAAAAGGAAATATGATAGCACCACACTATTGTAATTGTAACTTCAATTATTTATTACATTATTTATTAGTAAGATACAGAGACACAAAGGTAAACTTTGTTGAACTGAAACCCCCAGCTACTGTTACCACATAATAAATGAACAGAGTATGAAGACTTTCACTGTTTATAAACTTACATTGTGATTAGGTGTTAAGAATGTACCACATAAAAATGTAAGGTGTATAGAAGGAGCAAATGAATTGACCTTACCAAATAGTATCTTCCTTTGCGAGATCACATTACCAATCTAAGATAACATTTCTGAAAAGTTTTAACACCCTTGAGACATGCAAAAGTAAAATACTTTCATATAGAAATAAATAATTTCCACTATTTTTTACTTGCTGATTTTAAAACCAACTTGGAAATGCTATTTCTTATTTAAAAACTGAGATTGTATCGCAAATAAACCAATGAATAAAAAATGTCTTTCAAAAATATCAAAGGTCTAAGTCAGATAAATCAAGTTTTTTTCCCACATTTACTGTTATTTGTTTTTTTATAGTATAGAATGAAAAGCTAACAAAATGTAATCCATTAAAGATTACTGCTTAGATAATGCTCATGTCATTATTTTTGCAGCTGTAGAACATAAAATTCTACTATTGCCTATGGCTACAGGCAATCCTGAAGAAAGTTATGAATTTAAGATTTTTTTCTCTCTTCTATAAAAGCAATTTTCTACCTTATACTTGCCCTGAACATTTCCTTTAGGGAAAAATAGAGTCACATCACAAAATGATGTGAACTTTTAGTTAAATTATCCAATTTTCTTAATTCATGTGTATACTTATGTATTAAAACTTGAACTCAAATGGTTGGCAACATCTTGGCCAAAAGAACAATGGTAACTGTAAGTATTCTCTAATGCAGATGCTTCAAAACAAAACAGAACATAAAGCAAACTCTCCCTTTTTTCTTTAACATCTCTAGTAATCAAAGTATATATTTTGGTGGTAGGAAATTATATGAATCATATGAAATTCTAAAACCTGGAACTAACTTTTGAAAAGAATATTACATATTAATTTGTACCCAAGTGGATAACATCTAAAACATTGTTAAACAATCCCAGTACACAGTTCATCTTAATTCTGTATTTCCTCCATATTTATGCAATTGTTCTTTTATATATGTTTTATTTATGATACATGTAATTTGGCTCAACTGCTTTTCACTCTTTTCATTCTGTTAAATTAGAAAAAAACCCATAAACTTCACTGAATCATTGAAACTTCTGGAAGTTTCTTTCTATAAAAAATGATTAATTTACATTTAAAAATAAACCATATAATCATTTGTCTATTTGAAAACTATATATCAATTTTAACACAATTCACAAAATAAGTATATGTTTTCAGAAAAGGATTCTAAAATTCAGACGTGACTTTGCAATCTACTTGAGTAATGTTGAGTGGCAAAGTTAAAAAAAATGTTAAACATAAACTGTTTCAAGTATTCCAAAGCCTTTAATATTTGTAACACACTCTAAGAGCTCTGTGGGAAATTTTAGGACTTAAACATAAAAACATAGAACAGGCAGGGTTCTTTTACAACCTTTATAATCCATCCCATAAACAGACACATATGAGTGCTGAGAAACTTTTTCAATAGCTTGTATTGTTTGTGAGGAAGAGCCTAGAAGAAAACATAGACATCCCGATGTCCAGTGCCACGTTTTTTTTTTTTTAACTATGTCACTGTAAAATGCAATTCTCCTATCTAATCCATTGTATTTCCATCCGGTCCACTCTCTTAGTGCAGAACGCTTGATGTACAGTGATTGCATGCCAATATACTGCAGTCTCATGTCTATGCACTTTTGCTAAGGGTCAAATGCTCCTAAAATGATTTTTGTTCCCTAATCACGTGGGGAACTTCTGTGAACTACAGTGCTCCTGGTTTCATGAATCACAGAATCTTGGAAACCTTAGGGCCTGAGATCTGTGTGATCCAAACTTCTTCTTTTAGAAGTTAATAATCTAAGGCTCTTCAGCGGTGAGCAGAGCACATCACATAAATAATAAAAATGATAATGATAACGTTAACAATACAATAATAATATTAGCAATGACTGACATTTATTAAACATTTACTATGTAAAGAACCACACCAAGTATCCAACAATTTAGTCTTCATAACAAACTATGATGAAGTGCATTTATTTAGTTTCATTTTAGGGATGAGGAATTTGTAAAGAATTAGCAGCAGAGCTAGAACACAGATCTGTAGTCCACCATGGACTCTTCTCTATCAACTTGCCCACCTATGTGGTCTTATACTAACACAGAGTTCACAGTTCTCAATACACAGCTTCCATGATGTATTAATATTTCAGCCTCTTTCCACTGGAACAGAGGTTGAATGAAAAATTTCCTTTCTGACAGTCAACTGGCTATCTTTAAATATGCTCTGCCTTGTTTTTTTCTGATTTTTTTCATGTTTGGAAGAGGCCACTTCAAACTATCAGCAGCATTGTGGGTAAAATTGTAACATATCTAACCTGGCTTTAGTGCATTTGCATATTCTCAGGGGTGAAGAGTTCATCTCCATACCAATGGGTAATTACCTGGGCAACTGAGGGCATGTCTGAACCTGAGAGGTTAAGGGGATGGGGCTGGCTTGTTTGCTGTTTTTTTTCTTCCAGAGTAGAGGAGAAAGATGGACCTGGACTGCTGTTTGCAAGCAATAAATGGGTTCTAAACTTTATTTCTCCCTTTGACTGATTTCAGTTTTTAGAGGTATTTTGCCCCAGGATTTCCTTTCTCCAGACTTACATCTGGTGTAGTTGGCAGGATTCCTCTGAACCCGAAATGTGTTATAATAGGTACGACCTTTGAGAGGGCTGCCCCTAGAAATGATGGGGAGAAGTGACGCTCGTGCCAAGGGACACATGTCTACAGTCGTGTGGTCATTGAGGCACCACCACCACTGCTGGCTGTGCCAACCCGAGCCCGTGGCCTGAGTCTAAGGCAGTAGCTTCTGCCACTGCTGCTGCTCCTGCTGCCAGCCAGAGCCTGGTCATAACTATGGAAAGGAGCAGACGTCTGGTTCACTTTGATAGAGAAGGAACTGGATGCTCTGTACCACACCTTGGTGGCTACAGAGCCCATCACTGGAACAGCGCTGACCAAGGTAATAACCACCTATCCCATTGCAGGGTGGGTACAAGACTGGTGGCATGGCACAGACAACTACTGTATATCATGTGACTGGCCATTTGCCTTTGGCATCCCCAGGGAATAGTAAAGGAGATGCATTGGCCCAGGTGCGCTGGCTAGAAGGAAAACCTGCCAATGAAGTGGTCCAATGGCTACAATAGTGTTTGTTGCACACGGGGCAAAAGACAATGTGGGCTGTAGCCTGTCAGTGGGGCTTGCCATTGACCTTTGAAGAAATCAGCCGAGCCCAGAAGGAGTTTCCTGCACATTGTGCAGACCAGCAAACCACCAAGAGGGGCCTATAGCATCTCTTTGCAGTCTGCAGCTGGTCACTGCTGACTGAGACCGATTAAGGAACTCACTTTACTGGACATGTGTTGCAAGGATGGGTGCAGCAATTAGGAATAAAATGCACATGGCCCTAGACATTTCAATGCATGGACTGGCGATGGCTGGCTCTTCTGGTGCTTGGGGAAAAGACCTGGAAGCTGGCCCCCTGTGTAATCCTGGAATAACAGCAAAGTGGCCCCCCAAAATCAAGGTTATTTGCTACTACAGTCCTTGTGTCCTGGATGCAACCCCTGGCTGCAGCTGCCACATGATGGCTGGAATGGATGAGCTTTGGACTTAATCTGCATGGGACTTTGAATTTAGCTGAATCCTCTGGTTTGAGAATTATCATGATTGTGTTGCTGTTGTCAAGAAAAAAAATGCTTAAAGAGAGGCTTGACTTTGTCTAATGTTCAGTAAAAGTTTTGTGAGTAATATAGCATGGTTGATAGGAATGAGTAAACAAGTGTACAAACATATTTTGTGCTTAGTGAGAGAATGTGCTGTAAAGTACATTTACTTAATCTGCATAGGCTGAATCCTCTGGCTTGAGGATTATCATAATTTTATTGCTATTGTTATTGTATATCATTAGTTTGGTGGGAAGAGGGGAACAAGTAGATTGTAAGGTGAGATTTCTGGAGGGATAGCCTATGGGTGAAATCGAAACATTTCCAGAGTATCTTGCCTGGCTTTAGTGCATTTGCATATCCTCAGGGGTAGAGAGAAGTTCATCTCCATATCGGGGTGATTACTTGGGCAACTGAGGGCGTGTCTGAACCTGAGAGGTTAAGAGGATGGGGCTGGCTTGTTTGCTGTTTTATTTTTTCTTCCAGAGCAGAGAAGAAAGATGGCCCTGGACTGCAGTTTATAAGCAATAAATGGGTTCTAAACTTTATTTCTCCCTTTGACTGATTTCGGTTTTTAGAGGTATTTTGCCCCAGGATTTCCTTTCCCCAGACTTACAAGCATGTTGAAAATTAGCATTCATCATTCTCAGTATGTGTATCTTGCTAACTCTTCTTAATGGTTGTTTTTATTTCAATAACAAAATGACTGAAAAGTCGCACATTAATAAATGTGTTAATTAAATATGGGCATTTTAATTAGAGTGGGTAACTTGGGAAAAACACAGAAAGATAATATGCAGCCCTGGGATTTTCTTTTCCTACTTAAAAGACTACCATGTCAGCAAATTGTAGACCTTACAGCAAATAGTAGAAAACTGTCGACTGGAGAAAGAAGAAAAAAATCAATGACTACTTAAAAAATATTAGAGGTAGAAGTTAATGAGAAGTATATTTCCAAAGACAACAATTTTTATAGATACTCGGTAACAGCATGCTTCTAGTACAGTGTACCACTTTAATCAACATTATCAATCACTTACTAGTCTTTAATTTTGAGTAGAGAATATATTACTCACTTCTCTGTTATGTCTAGTTCCCTACCTAAATGCTCGCTTACTTACTGACATAAATAAATGTTAGGTAATTTCAAAATAACTATCAGTCTTTCATTAGCACATCTATACTGAGTACAAACTTTGTGCCTGGCACCTATGCTGTCATTTTTGGCATTTCCTCGCAGTGAAGTTTACATAAATGCTGATGTCTGTTAAGAAACAACATTAATTTTCATCTTGTCAAAAAAACTGGCAATACAATAGGGCTTTCTTGCCAGTTGTTTGGCAATACATTAAGACATATGTTTAGGGAGCTAGACTAGAAAGTATATCACAATGGCTTTCCTAAGTATTTGCATTGCTACTTTGTAAGTTAACAGCATTACCCAGAAGAGCAGAGTGTTACCAGGGGAACAAATGTGTTCAAAACCCCTTAACATTTCTTAAAATAAAATAATAATTCCAAACTTTTAAAAACATTCCAACAAAAAGGAAGAATGTGTAGAAATATATCTTAAATTACTAAAGAGGAAAACAGAAGTGATGTCATACAAAATAATATTTCATGAGGTATTATTCATATTATGCCAACATCTTCCAAAGCTAAGGGATTTGATTTTTAAAATGCCACATGCAAGTGTCAATTCTGTAAAACGTTATGATTTAATCATAACTGTTTCCTAAAAGGACACATACTCACTTTTTAAAATTTGACCCTGAATATATCTATGATGCTCTTCAGTGTTATGTCATCTTCTAGTTGTGTTTTTTATAGCATACAACTTTATTTTTAAACCTTAAATTATGCTTTGGTTAACATTCTGGAAGAAAATATGCTTGTAAAAGCATGTATTTTCTTAACTACCAGAGCTTTTGAAGATTTCACAAACCTCTTATGCTCTACTTGAGGAAAGCAGTACATTTTTTTTTCCCCCAAAATTATACATTCTGAAAAAGTAATATAGTGATGTTAAACATCACTCAACATTTACAGTGAGTGTAGAACACTGCAAATATGAGGTGTGGAGTAAATGGACAGAATTTCCAGAATCTCCCACCTAGCCTTAGTCCATTTACATACCAACAGGTGTACACCAATAGGTGTTTACCACTGCAGAGCCTGTGGTCCATCTGGAGCAAGCAGTGGAGAGAAATGGCCATTCTCTCCTCCCCTCCATTCTCAGAATGTAATTGGTCTGGTGTTTGCCAGTCACTAAGGACCCGCCCATGAAGTTCCTCCTGGAAGGAGCGGGTGGGGAAAGGGGGCCGTCCAGGCGCTGCAGGGCACCAGAGCACGGATCAGCAATCGATGAGAAAGGACTTGGGGAACATGCACACCACAGCCAGAGAGGACAGTAGGTGCAGGCCTAACTGGTGATTCGAAGCAAGCTGTAAGAAATAAAAGCCCTTCCCCCAACATGCTCTTCCCCTTATTCTCCTTCAGTTTCACCAGATTCATAGGGAACATGTACTAGGAGGGGAACTCCCTTTACTCCCAGAGCTACACAAGGAGATGCTAATAATGGAGTAAAATTTTGTGTTAAAAAGGAAAGCCACATGCCCAAGAGCAAGTGCTGGGTCAGTTCAGCAAGCCAGGGCTTAATAAGGTTTGACCCAACTGCAGTTTCTGTCAACCCCAGAAATGTAGTCTGAGTCAATCAATAATGGCTAGAACCAATGAGGTAACATATCATATGAGCCTTCCCCATCCCTTAAAAAGAAGATGAGCTACTCTGCAAGAGACCTCCTGCTCCTCCTCCTAAGGGTGACCTTGCCTGAAACAATGCCTTCTTTCTTTTGGTAATAACTTTTTCCCCACTCACCTGTCTATTAAAACTTTCCATTTTGTATGATGACTGCTAGATGCAAGTAGATTTCTCTACTTGCTAGGTGGATAGTGCCTGATGCATGGATTGCCTAATAAAGCCAGTTACATCTTCAAATTTACCTGTATATATTTTATTTTTTAACATTTGCCTGTTTTGTTAAACAATACATGACGGAGGTGCAAGCTTCCATAAACACAGTGGTATGTCTCTATGTGCTGGTGGGCTGCAGCAATGGGGCACCCCACTTCTGGTCTTTTACTGATTAGGATGACTTCCAGGTTGTGTCCAAACTTAAACCACATTCCCAGGACACCATAACGACACTTTCCATGAAAAGCGCTCATGGTTGTGTACATTCACTGTTTCATGTTTTAAATATTTCGCTTGAGGAATCAACAATACAAGAGATTCCCTGGTGTTTATTTCTACAACACTAAGCCATCAAAACAAAGGGAAAGTAAGCTGGGCATAATAGATTTAAATTAAAATATGTAATGTATTCCAGAAAAAGTGTACGTCAATAAGGATCAACATTTAAATAGTATTCAGCAGACTTGAAGTCTGGGAGATCAAAAAAATTAAGTTCAGTTACTAAAATCATATGTTCTAACTTAAAGATGTCAGTAGTTCACTAGATACTTTAAATTTACACCAAACTATATATTAAATTGATTTATTAATGAAAAATACAGCATTTGTAAAAACAGCATTTTATATGGTATTATTTGTGGATATGTTTATTTAATAGTCAAAAGCAAAAGCCAGGAATTTCAGAATCACAACACACATCCTTCCACTATGCTGTGATTTCAGTAAGTATATTCACAGTGACTCAGTTATTTCCACACAAAACAGAGAGTTTTACACTCTATCTTGCTAGGATTAGTATGAAGACTAATTATTTAGTGTTTGTACAGGACCTGCCATTTATATGGTATATTACATCTGCAAAGAAATATTACTATTAGTCACTATGTGTGGAATTGCCAAATTTTTCAGCTGCCAGTACAAATTGAAAGGAGGACAAAGAATGCCATTGATGAGGGTTTCTAAGTGCCAGAGCAAAAGTCAGACTTAGGAGTAGCTTGGCAGGGTTAAAAAAACACAGACAGAATGAGCCTATCTAAACTATGGGACCCTGACTGGGGCAAGACAGGCATGTGTTCTTTCTTTCATAAAATTCAACTTTCTATTTAGCAACTTTCACTGAGAGAGTCCTTGATCAAAGGAATATACTTGGGCATTTATTGTCCAGGTCTTTGTATTCAAGTATCAGCTCCATGAAAACAGGAGTTTGTCTTGATCATTCTATACATCCAGTGGCCAGAAAAACACCCAAGGCATAGTGGGTATTCCCCAAATGTTTAAAATATACCTTCCGTGTATTAGGTCTTATAATGACAGAGCACTAAAATTGACATGAGTCCTGCACTCATGGTGCTCAAGGTATAGGCGAGTGAACAGACAGTATTTATATAGATAAATATGTAAATAAACACACATAAATATATAACAACTGCAACTGTGATGCATGCCAAGAAGGACAAGGATAGGATGCTGTGTGAGAAGCTAATGAGGACAAAGTTTGGGTTGGAGGTGAGGGAACACTGAGGAAGTAACAGTTAAGCTGAAGCCTGAAAGATAAATGCAACTTATCCTAGAGAAGTACACTGCAGACATAGGAATAATCCAGGTTGAGAAAACACTCAGACAAGTAGATGAACTTGAAACGACTTGGACCCTCTGCAGTGGGACAGGTTGACAGTGAGGCAACCTGAGCAGGGAGGGTAAGATTTGCTGTACACAGCATCCATGACAGAGGGTCAGCTTTTCTTTTAAATCCCATAAGAAGCTACTGAGTGGGTTTTAAACAGAGCTGTCTCATGATGGAATTATCACATTTAAATATTCATTATAGCTGATCTGTGAATGAAATGGAGAGGGAAGTAAGAATGGAAATGGAGAGATCAATTAGAAGGCTATTGCAGTAATAAAGGGAAAAATGATGGTTCTCTATGACTATAAGGACCCTGGACTTGGGGCAGAGAGGAGAGAGTACAAGTGTATACTGGAGGTAAAAATTAAATGACTTCCTGAGGGGCTGAAGTTGACAGAGAGAAAGATGTCAACAATGATACCCAGGTTTCTGATTTGAGTAACTGAATAGGCCATTTTTAAGGTACAGGAGGGTAGATAGATAATATACAGATCAAGCCTCCCTTGAGGAAGAATAGGAAAACTATATATATAAATTAACTATATATAAAAATACACATTTCATTGATTAAAAATATTTTGGTTTCAAACACTGCCCTTTAGTATTTAACACAAGATTGATTTTTACATCATTAGACCTTTATACGTCTATATTCCAAATCTCAGTTGCTAACTGTTAATATCTCTTGAACAGTTATTCTATATTATAATTTTTAGGATATAGATTTTAATTTAATTTGATGGGTATCTTATATTTAATCGAAAACTGAAAGGAAACTATTTTGATTATACATGCATATAGAGACAAATAGGTGATTATATATGTATGAACATGCGATATAGATGATATATATATGAACACTAATATAACTGACCTATTGTGATGACATCTAAACTTAGCAGGAAATTATGGAAAAAAATCCACTCGGTTATGTTGTTCGGAGAATAAAACAACTCAAACATTACAAGGCATTTCTCAGGACTGCCATAAACTAAGCTTTACTTACTATTTAAGTATAAGAGAGGCAATAGCATATCAAATGTTATTATATAATTAGATATTATACGTATTATTTATAATATTATATATATTATATAATCAGAGTGTTCACTTTTGTCAGAAGTTTACAAAATCTTTAAGCATAATACAGTTTCTTGGGAAGATTCTGAGTCGTCAAATTCTTAAGGATTTATTTTATAATTCACCCCTTTATTCATTCAATAAAATTGCGAGGCATTGTGTTTGGAGGTGGTGGCTTATAAAATAAACAAGACAGTTGATCTCTGCTTTCAAAGCACTTATTTCAGGGGTTTTTTTTTCTCTCCTTTTTTCTTTCCTTTGTTACAGAATGCTTTGTTCAATTGAAACTTTAGACGAAAAAAATGTAATATGCAAAACAGGTAAAGGGGATACTGTTTCTCTTCCCCATCTGGGGCTGTCCTGCAGAAGAATTCAGGGCTAGTTAGTGTTAAAGTGACAGATGAGATGTTAAATAAATTTCCTTAACTCCTATAGCTACATTATATGCAGCTAGTAGGTGATAAGTAAGGGATTTGGACCTGGGTTCAGTTGGATATCAGAGCCCACACTTTGAGCACTAAACTCAACTGGCCCTTTGGGAGATACAGACTAAGATCTGCATTTGTATACTTGGCAGCTTTTAACAGAACTCCACCTTGGTGCCGTTTGAAAATATATCGGCTTTCACTGTCACACTGAACTGAAATGTGGAGGAGTTTTTCATTCCTTGCATTTAAAATGATGCCTTAAAATAGGTCCATATTACTACAGTTTATAAAATCATAACTTTATATTATCTAAGTACAAACTCCCTCACTCCCAATTGCAAATGAAGACCCAAAGCCAAGAGCTAAAAGAACTTAAGGTTATACAATAAGTTATCAGACATAGTAGAACTAGATCTTGAAGCAGCTGTTTTCATAAAGACATAAATATTTTTTAATGCTTGAGAAAGACTAGAATGTTTGCTAATTAAATTATTTGCTGGAAACAAAGGTGATTGTTAAAAAAAAAAAAAAAAAAAGGCATTTTTTACCCTCCCAAGCCCAGGATGCCGTCACCTTAACAGGAGAAGGGCTAAAAGGAGTTTTCACATTTTATAGGGAGTCTTAATGATAACAATTTAAAGGAAGAAAAATCTTCATAGTTTAATATGATCTCGTTCAAACCTCCCTTATAAGTGGTTTTAAAAACGAATACTGTTCTCACTAATGTATCCTTGGTATAACATTTCCCCCTCCAACTGAAAGGATATTTAAGTAATAAGAAAAAACGACATGTATTAAACAGCACACTTACAGACACATCAACTAAACAAAGGGGTCTTTAATTGGTGATGATCTGCCCTAAATCACTGTTACTATTTGCCAATTTAATAACTTTCAGATCTGTTAATTCCTATCTTCTCCCATCAAGGGCTGTCGGGGGCTTCAGAATAATAATGCCAAGTATCTAACAGAGCTTTCAATCTCCAAGGAACATCACAAACGTGCGATTGTGTAGCTGTGTGAGCTGCTATTTCCTAACAAACTACACAGCCCTTGGGGGAGTTCACTCAGCCTTCAACTCTTCAGCAAAGTGTAAGACCTTCTTTTGCCGATAACTGGAGTCAGGCTAACAAGCCCTGACTGAAGGTATTAGGGAGTACATTATTAGAAAAGCAAATCATTTTACAACTTCTATGAACAACACTGTCTTCACCAGTGACATTCAGTACTTTATGCAATATAAAATTCATGTCTCCTCAGGAAGTACTGGAGGCCAAAGGAAAAAAATAAAATTATGCCCTATCAAAATAAAAATCTTGAGTTATGAATTGTTGCTAAATGCTATTTATATATTTGTCCCTTTTTTATATCAGATAATGGAAATGAAACTTCCTTGTGATGGAGGTTAATTCTGTGCTACAAAAAGCACACCTTCCACAATTCTCACCTGAATGTCCATGTAAATCTCAGGTGAGTATGCAAAACCCGAGTCAATATGGAAGGCTAAGACAAGTAATGGAGGGCTGTAACTAGCCACTGATGCAATGAAACTCTGGAAAAGTTATTATCTCAGTGTTCTAGTTCACTGCAACTAAAGATTGCTTTGTAATTCTTTTTTCAAAAATCATAACTTTTAGATATTAAGAAACATTTCACATATTGTTGACTACTGTATCTGAGAAGGCCTAACGCATCTCTCACAAACCCTTTTGGCTGGTGTCCTCCAATAATTCAAAAGACCACATAATACTTCAAAACTGACATTTAAAAGTTTAAATGTTGCAAAACTGAAAATTTCTGGCCTATCATAAACATTAAATTCAAAATAAAACTGTCCTGGCCTCTTCTAAGGGCACCTGAGGAACCACAGACCACTGTGAGCTGATGCCCACCATGGTCCATTTAAACAGATGTATAAATAAGCTCTTTTTTAATTTGTAAGTTTTAAATGATTTATTTTTCTCTTTGAACTTGTATTTCCATTCCAATCCCCACCCAATTTTATCCTCATGCCACATGCTTATATGCTTGAAAGATTTATTTTTGTTGTGTATTGATCAGCTTACCACAGTTCTCAGCTTTGAAATAAGGAACCGTGGAACAGTTCCTGTGTGGCTCTGCAGGTGTTTCCACCTCTGTGGGTGCACCACAGAGAGAATCTAGGCTTCTGAAGAGTATGTCTTTCATGTTTAAAGTGAGAGAAGAACATGAAAGACAACAGGGGAAAAAGAGAATTCCAGAGCAAGGACATGTTCATGCACATCAATCAATTTTAGGAATGATATCTGGAGACGGTGAGAACCTGGAAAACACACCACCACCATGCCCACCTTTGAAAGACACAGGTATTCTGATTTGGAGACCACAGCCCTAAATAAATCCCCCACTTCCACTAGTCATCAGCTTGGAAGACAGCAACTCACGTCTATTACAAATAGAGTCATTACCTAAAAAAGCCCAGCATGTCCAGAACCCCATAAATGAACATGAATTAATTTGAACAAAACTTTGGTTAAATTTCATAAATTTGAGCTGATACGTCAATGGTTTCTTTTTTTTTATTACAAAATTTAAAGAATAACACTCCAAACCAAATGCAGTTTTCAACTTTATTGAGTCCAGTAAATTCTCTAAGGCCTAATCAAAGTACAATGTTAAGTGATTAATAATCAAAACAGAATCAAATAAGCAAAAATTCAGTTTAATGGGTGAAGAGGGTCAAATGTTTTCTTTAGAGATTTTAAGACCTTTGTTTATAATGAGGAACAAATGGTTCTTGGGACTAGGTTGTTCACCAGTGCTTGAAAATGTCCCACAACCAAGTTAAAGAACTGTAAATCCATTAGTGATTCCAAGAAACTCAAAGACAAAGAAACCTCTGAGTTTCTTTGCAATGCTGGAACTTTCTGGATTACTTTTCTTCTTTAAGACACCCTGTTAGAATAGCATTTCTTTTAAAAAACAAATGTATCAACTTTTGGTTTTCCACAAGGGGGGCACAGATGTTAACTTCTGGTTCTTTGACTATTTTATTTTATTTTTTTCTTAGGGCTGTTACTATTTTTATTGAACCACACAGTTTAGAACTAGTTAAAAAAATCTGATTATCATAAAACTTTTGTCTGTATTTTAAATAGTTTGTAGATCTGTTTTCTAAGTATTTGCTAAGATCGACATATATGTAATACAAGTTCCCTCTCAGCATCAACACTTCTTTAAGAGTTGCAATAAAAGTGAAACAAAGAAGGACAATTTTACCTAACAAGTTTTAATCATGTATATTTTATCAAGTACAGGAAGGACATAAAAAAAGATTATTGTTAGTGTATAACTGTCTAAGTTGTGATTAATGATAATTCATTTTAGTGAAAGAAAGCACATTTGGTGATATTATAATTTAAAATACTAAGTAAAGTTTGATTCCTAAAATCAATATTATAATTCCTTATGGACAAAATTAAATGCTTTTTCACACTGTAAAATCCAGAATTTTTTAAAGTATACTTGATGCTATGCTAAAGTAATTTGTTGTTTCTATCCTTAATCATGTATATTTGATATTAAAGACCCCAAAGTTTACATAATTGTAATTCACATTTATTTTCAAAATGGAAACATTTACCAATAATAACAGAAGATTATATTTTACTGCTAATGAAGTTACAAAACAAATTTTTTTTCTAGGCCTAAATATTCTCTTTCGATTCTTTAATAGATATGTTTAGGTAAGTACATAAAGGACCCACTTTAAATGCATGATTATTTTTAATTGACAATAACCCATGATTTCACAGAGGTGAAGTTGAACTTACATCAGGAGCAATCCCATGGTCTTAAAGAGCAAAAAGTTGTTATTTAAAGGATTATCTACTAGTTTGTTTTGTTTCGCTATACAGCATGGCAAAACATGGAATGCCCCTTGACCAAGATATGGCAGGAAATAATGAAATTAAAAACACATTGTTGCTTCTATTCTCAATGGTATTTCCATTGGTTATTTTATTTGTTTTTGCTTGTTTAACCATTTTAAATTCATTGACTCAAAAGAGAAGTTTAAATGAACATAAAATAATCCAGAATACATATTATGTAAACAATGTCACTAAACAAATGATGTGGCAGCATTTCTTAATCACATATTTCTTTAATTTTTCTTTTGTCTTCTCAAGATTAGAGTTAGAGAAAAAAACTTCACTTGAGTTATACATAATAATTTCCTCTTTAATGTTTCCCCTCAAAAAGATGGCCAACATTCATATAAGGAAAAACCAGCTATGTTTACTTTTTCTGATTGAAAATATAACATTTTTAAAGATTACTAACTTTATTCTTTATTAATCAAACTATATATGCTATTTAACCATATAAATAATGAAAAGAAAACTATTTCTCTTTGCTTAGAGACAAAAGAATCAAAGGAAAAGACAATGAAAACATCACAACCAGTAAAGCAAGAACCACAACCAGCAATGATACAATGTTCTAGGATTCAGAGGATCATAGCTGAAAAAAGTAATTCAATATGGAAGAGAATATGAAATAGGCACCAAATCACAGATAAGCAACACAAGAGACATTCACCTCACTCCCAAACTATATAATTGACAGGTCCTACAAGCCATAATTCATTCATCTAAGTGATACTTGAAAGAAACACATTACCACATTTCTAAGAAGGGTAAAGCCAGCTAGAAGTCAAGATTGGCAAGTAAGATAGTCTAGATGGTATTCTACGGTCATATAGATTTAGGCTGGTAGCAGAAGAACAAATAAGCAAAAGTAAAGACATAAGAAAAACCAAATTAATAAATGAATGTCTAGTATGTTTTTTTTTTTTGGATACCCTAATGGGTAGAAAATTAACTACTGAAAATATTGGTAGCAAATATGTAAGATTTTATGCACTTTGAAGTTGTTTTAATTTTTTAATCCCCAAACACTGGCTCCAATTTAAGTAGTTTTAGATATGACACTTTATCATCTTTATCGTCAAAAAGAAAATCATACCTAATTTTCCAAACTATAATCAAAATTGAAATATTCTGAAGCAACTGTAACTTTTAGCTAACACTCCAAGTATGGATTGAAGTATGATAACATGTGGTCACAGACTACCAAATAACAGTACTTTCTCTACATCGCTAACCCCACATCTCTGATTACCTGCCTTTTATTTATGTTTTGTTTTCCATAAACAGACATTTGTGTTCTTACTATGTTCCTATTATGTGAAAGCCCTGGAAACACTAAGTGTCCATCCATGATTCGGCCAATATTGAAGCCACCTGATCACGGAGCTCCTCAGTCAACCCTCCCTCCACCACCTTCAGCTTTTTCACACTTGCAATCCCATTTTCCACTTCTTACCTTGGACCTCAAAAACTGAAAGTCTGTACATAGAGGAACTTAAAGCCCACATAGACAAATCAGTTAAGGTTAGTATGTAAAGTTTTTTAGGGTGGAGTTGTAAGGGATGATTGTGTGTTAAAACATTTGATTTTAGTTAGAAGCTACAACTAGAAGCTGTCTGTGTTTTGGATGTGAAATTTCTTTTTCTTATCGCTTTCAAAATTCTTAATTTTTTAACTGAATATATTTGACATGTAACATGTAAATTTAAGGTATACAACTTGCTACTTTGAAACATTTACATATTGTATTATGATTGCCATTGTAGTGATAGCTATCACATTACATAATTACAGTACAATATTGTCTCTGCTTATCATACTGTGTACATTAGATCACCATAGCTTACGTACTATTGCTTGTATATTTGTACCCTTAAATAACATTAATTTTATCCCTTCACCCCCTATCTCCTGGCAACTATCATTTCACTCTCTGTTTTTTTATGAGTTTGACCTTTTAGATTTTCCATATAAGTGATACGATAGAGTACTTGTCATTCTCTGCCTTGTTTTACTTTACATGTGTTCAAGGACAATCCTTGTTTGTCACAAATGGACATGGATTTTCAATAGATAACTGTGCTTCACCTTTAAAGCAAAAGAAAGAAAAAATTAAGAGTTTCAGTTTAATTCAATGGAAAAGCATTTAGTCATATGTTCCAAAGTTTTATACTTTGGAGATATGAGAAAGATAAGAGATTAGTAGCCTGATCTATTCTATTTTATATCTATTATTTTATATGTTTATTATTTTGAAAAGTAGAGTGTTTTAGTTAAAAGCACTCAGAGATCTTTTTAAGCCCAGTTTTCCTTCAGTTGACATGAAAGAGATGGGAAAACTGAGTTCAGCAAGGTTAAGTAATCGTCTAATGCTGTAATAACCCAAATAGGTTAAGAAAGCCCATTGACTTCCAATTAGATTATCATTATCCACTGACAACCAGAGCAGAATCTAAAGATAACAAAGAGTTTTCAATTAAAAATAAAATTACATTTGAGATGGAATTGAGAGTATTTTTGAAATAGCTCTTATCAGGGCTTTAATGGAAAGTCCTTGGGAGCCACAAGATTTGCACAAAGTGGTTCCCTGGGGAGGGGTTGTTCAATTCATACTTTCCCTCCTTGGTCAACCCAAGAAACCCAACACTTAGAACAGAATTACATTAATAAACTAAGTAATATTACCATATTAAGCATTAACCATATGAGGAAATTAACTAAATACATTCCTGACCACTTACATTTGATACTATATCCTGTTAGTTTGCTATCAGTCTGGGGAGCCTTCCAAGTTTAGGAATTTCATTCTGAGGCTCATGACTTCAGGTTGAAGACAACGCCATCATAATCTCTACCTGTCACAAAGATACAAGGCCTCAACTGATAAAATAAATGGTTCGTTTTGTCATCTTGACAGCTGTAAAAAGTGACAGCTCAGTTAAAACTGAATAGTTACTTTAATTTAATGGAAAATGTACAAAAAATAATTTGATAGTTTGGGTGATTTAAAAAGAATGACTTAATATATCAGGAATTAAAGTCATAATTTGATTCCAATTTTAACACTTACTCAATGAATCAATGTATATATTAGCTGTTTTCAAATCTGTTTTTGTAGATATGTGGTTTTATTGTTTCATATATATATGTGTGTGTTATATATGTTTGTAATTAAGGTACTGAATAGTTAAAGAGGACCACTTCCGCATTCATTATTATGATAATTTCAGACCTTCCTTCAAGATCTGTATAGCTCATGATGTGACATTCCTGTGGCCTACTCCAAGTCTTGCAAGGAAGGCAAATGACTCTTTCATTCAGAACAGTTTTGATTATATGTGTAAAAGAGGACAGATTAATTTTAAAATGTTAGTTCATCTGTAAGTCAGACTTTACAGAAGGATTAACATGATTATTTCATTTTTTAAAATTTGGAAACATTAAATTTATCATGAAAATAATTGCATTTGATAAAAAGTACTTATAAATTGTATCTATGGCCAACCCAGCTATTTTACTAAGGAAGTTATCTTAACTAAAATATATATATATATATATATATTTTTTTTTAACGTAGAAAAAGCCATTTCATGAAGATCATCTTCTTACCAAGGGAAAGAGGAGGAGAAAAATAGCTCATAAACAGAAAAAAATAAAGCACATTTTTAGATTATTATAGTAAACAATACTTACTAGTATATCACACTAATAAGATGGTCATTGGAAGTGTTGTATAGTGTAAGATAAATATATGAGAAGCAAAGGAGATCCAGTTTCATATTATCATGTACTTTAATAGAGGGCAAAGCTAGTTAAACAGATGGCACTCAGGATTTCTCAATGAATTCAGCATCTGTGTGTACATGTTGCATAAATGCCAATTAAAATGTGTCCAAGTAAATTTGCATCCCTTGCTGATAGAAAGTAAGCCAATCTTGCTGGCTCAGGATCAAGGTTAAACTTAATCATCTGCTGAACCTGCTGCAAGTTGTTCTCAAATTGTACAGAAATTCCCAGTGAAATAATAAAAACAGAACTCCTATTGATTTGTATTTATTTACATTCATAACTCATTTTTAAAGCCTTGGGCTAGAGCTCAAAGGAAAAAAAAAGTTACTATTTGTGTAACTTGGCCAAGTACACTTTTAACCACATTTCCAACAAGTACCTCTTTGATTAGAATGCCTATCTGACTCTTCCTTGCAACTTCCTAGTTGAGATAATTTTGTTTAAAAATTATCCTTTGAAATGGTAGTGCAGCATGCAGAATACACTTAATGACTCTAAAATGTCTTACTATGTTGATAGACAGTGAGCGCAATGGAGGGGGTGAAGTCTTGGTAATATAAGTAACGCTGAACCACTGTTTCGTGTATATGAAACCATTATAAGACTGTATATTGATGATACATTAATTAAAAATATATTATCCTTTCAAAATGATTTTGAACAAAGGAAAAGGGAATGAAGCAGTTGGTCTCTCATTATATAGGAAAGAAGAGAGTCTTCACCTCAGAATGACAGACAGCCATGAAAGTATTTGAAACAATTCCTTATAAAGGAACATAAAAATGGCTTCTCCTCAAATCTTTTGCATTCCCTCACCCCCAGTTCATTTATACCTACCTAAAGAATCATTAGGCTACATTAATCTTGGTGTTTTTGAATTTCAAATATTCAATACCCACATTACTCATTCTAAAGGGACAAATTTGCCTTCCTATTAAAATAGACACCTCATTGCAAGGGAATATTACACAGGCATTGAATATAATGTTCTCTTTAAAATCAAGTAATAAAATACTTGAGATAAAATGTTAATTGAAAAAAGGCACATAAAAATAGACATGACAGAACTCCCAAAACTTAGTTCCATAAAACACTAGATTCAAAGTGACCTTAATACGTATTTCTGAAAAAAATGTATGACATTTATGTTTGGAAAGCTCTATATATCATAGCTACCCTTCGGAGGATTATAATGTTCATTAGCTTATTAAGAATATGGAGAAGTCTTCCAGTAAAGAAAACCATTTAACTTTGTTGCCCAATTATTTTCTAAACATACTGGACCATGCCAACTTTACTTCATTAATTTTTATAAACTATTTGAGGAACATCATTGACCTCATTCTAAAATAAAAGTCTTAGTGATATACTTTGGGAAAAGTCAATTTAAAATATGTTTCTAATTCTGTAAAAATACATAATTAAAAAAATGTACATATATATATGTAAAAGAAAGCAGAGGCACAAAGAAAAGATAACTTAGAAGCAGTCCTTTCTCAGAAGTGAGATTGTGAATGATTTTAATCTTTACACATTCTAAATGTCTGACTTGTTACATAGTGAATTTATATTGCTTTTATAAAAAAACATACAATTGTACCACATATTATCCTATTTTATATATTACATAATATACATGTATTCATTTTGCATACCTCTACTACAAATAGCTAAAAATATGGCATTAAGTTTCTGAAAACTTTATGTTAAGAACTGAATCTCATTTAATCCTCACAAAGGCTGACAAAAACTTTTCACTATTTTACAAATGGAGAAACATATTTTCCTTAGTATATGGAAGAACCAGGACTCCATCCTAAGTCAGTCTGATGTCAAATCAAACACTTTAAACCACTAAGCTCTGTTAAAACCCCGAGGACAAGAATTAGGCTTTATATTAGCACATTATCATAGTATATACAATAATAGCCAAATAAAACTAATACTCAACACTTAATCATTAGTTACTAGGTGCAAGGCATGTACGTATGTTTTATTTATTTATTTTTATTATTTATTTTTATTCAGGTAATATTGACATACACTATTATGAATGTTTCACATGAAAAAACAATGTGGTTACTACATTCACCCATGTTATCTTATCCCCCCATACCCCATTGCAGTCAACGCCCAACAGTATATAGTAAGATGTCACAAGTCACTATTTGCCTTCTCTGTGCTACACTGTCTTCCCCATGATCCCTCCACACCATGTGTAGCACTCATAATACCCCTCAATCCCCTTCTTCCTCCCTCCCCACACACCGTTCCCCATCCCTCCCCCTTGGCAACCACTAGTCTCTTCTTGGAGTCTGTTGAGTCTGTTGCTGTTTTGTTCTTTCAGTTTGGTTTCGTAGTTATATTCCACAGATGAGGGAAATCATTTGGTACTTGTCTTTCTCCACCTGGCTTATTCCACTGAGCATAATATCCTCCAGCTCCATCCATGTTGTTGCAAATGGTAGGATTTGTTTCTTTCTTATGGCTGAATAGTATTCCATTGTGTATAAGTACATCTTCTTTATCCATTCATCTACTGATGGACACTTAGGTTGCTTCCATAACTTGGTTATTGTAAATAGTGCTGCAATAAACATAGGGGTGCATATGTCTTTTTGAATCTGAGAAATTATATTCCTTGGGTAAATTCCTAGGAGTGAAATTCCTGGGTCAAATGGTATCTCTATTTTTAGTTTTTTGAGGAACCTCCATATTATTTTCCACAATGGTTGAACTAGCTTACATTCCCACCAGCAGTGTAGGAGGGTTCCCATTTCTCCACATCCTCACCAGTATTTGCTGTTTTAAGTCTTTTCAATACTGGCCTTCCTAACTGGTGTGAGGTGATATCCCATCGTGGATTTAATTTGCATTGCTCTGATAATTAGTGATGTGGAGCATCTTTTCATGTGCCTGTTGGTCATCTGAATTTCTTATTTGGAGAAGTGTCTGTTCATACCCTCCGCCCATTTTTTAACAGGGTTATTTGCTTTTTAGGTGTTGAGGCGTGTAAGTTCTTTATGTATTTTAAATGTTAATCCCTTGTCGGATATGTCATTTACAAATATGTCCTCCCATACTGTAGGATGCCTTATGTTCTGCTGATGGTGTCCTTTGCTGTACAGAAGCTTTTTAGTTGGATGTAGTCCCATGTGTTCATTTTTGCTTTTGTTTCCCTTGCACAAGGAGATGCATTCAAAAAATGTTGCTCATGTTTATATTCAGGAGATTTTTGACTGTTATATTCTAAGAGTTTTATGTTTTCATGACTTATATTCAGGTCTTTGATTCATTTTGAGTTTACTTTTGTGTATGAGGATAGACAATAATCCAGTTTCCTTCTCTTGCTTGTAGCTGTCCAGTTTTGCCAACACCAGTTGTTGAAGAGGCTGTCATTTCCCCATTGTATGTCCATGGCTCCTTTATCATATATTAATTGACCATATATGCTTGGGTTTATATCTGGACTCTATAGTCTGTCCTACTGGTCTATGGGTATTCTTGTGCCAGTACCAAATTGCCTTGATTACTGTGGTTTTTGTAGTAGAGCTTGAAGATGGGGAGGATAATCCCCCCAGCTTTATTCTTCCTTCTTGGGATTGCTTTGGCTATTTGGGGTCTTTTATGGTTCCATATGAACTTTAGAAGTATTTGCTATAGTTCATTGAAGAATGCTCTTGGTATTTTGATAGGGATTGCATTGAATCTGTAGATTGCTTTAGGCAGGATGGCCATTTTGACAATATGAATTCTTCCTATCCATGAGCACCCAATGTGTTTCCATTTATTGGAATCTTCTTTAATTTCTCTCATGAATGTCCTACAGATTTCAGAGTATAGGTCTTTCACTTCCTTGTTTAGTTAGGTTTATTCCTATGTATTTTATTCTTTTTGATGCAATTGTGAACGGAATTGTTTTCCTGATTTCTCTTTCTACTAGTTCATCATTAGTGTACAAAAATGCAACAGATTTCTGTGCATTAATTTTGTATCCCACAACTTTGCTGAATTCAGATATTAGTTCTAGTAGTTTTGGAGTGGATTCTTTAGGGCTTTTTTAATGTACATTACCATGTCATCTGCAAACAGGGAAAGTTTAACTTCTTCCTTGCCAATCTGGATGCCTTTTATTTCTTTGTGTTGTCTGATTGCTGTGGAGAGGACCTCCAGTACTATGTTGAATAAAAGTGGGAGAGTGGGCATCCTTGCCTTGTTCCCAATCTTAAAGGAAAAGCTTTCAACTTCCCGCTGTTAAGTATGATGTTGGCTGTGGGTTTATCTTATATGGCCTTTATTATGTTGAAGTACTAGCACATTTTGTTGAGAGTTTTTATCATGAATAGATGTTGAATTTTGTCAAATGCTTTTTCAGCATCTATGGAGATGGTCATGTGGTTTTTGTCCTTCTTTTTGTTGATGTGGTGGATGATGTTGATGGATTTTTGAATGTTGTACTGTCCTTATATCCTTGGAAGAAATCCTACTTGATCTGGATGGATGATCTTTTCGATACATTTTTGAATTCAGTTTGTGAATAATTTGTTGAGTCTCTTTGCATCTATGTTCATCAGGGATATTGGTCTGCAATTTTCTATCTTTGTGGTGTCTTTACCTGGTTTTGGTATTAGAGTGATATTGGCCTCAAAGAATGAGTTTGGGAGTATTTGCCACCTCTTTCACTTTTTGGAAAACTTTAAGGAGGTTGGGTATTAGGTCTTCACTAAATGTTTTATAAAATTCAGCAGTGAAACCACCTGGTCCAGGAGTTTTGTTCTTAAGTAGTTTTTTGATTACCAATTCAATTTTGTGGGTGATAATCTGTCTGTTCGGATTTTCTGTTTCTTCCTGGGTCAGCCTTGGAAGGTTGTACTTTTCGAGAAAGGTGTCCATTTCTTCTAGTTTATCCAGTTTGTTAGCATATAATTTTTCATAGTATTCTCTAACAATTTTTTGGATTTCTGTGGTGTCCATATTGATTTTTCCTTTCTCATTTCTGATTCTGTTTATGTGTGTTGTCTCTCTTTTTATTTTATAAGTCTGGCTAGGGGCTTATCTATTTTGTTTGTTTTCTTGAAGAAACAGCTGCTTTCACTGATTCTTTCTATTTAATTCATATCGACTTTATTTATTTCTGCTTGGATCTTCAATATGTCCCTCCTTCCACTGACTTTGGGCCTCATTTGCTGTTCTTTTTCTAGTTTCATTAATTGTGTATTTAGACTGTTCTTATGGGATTGTTCTTCTTTCCTGAGGTAGCCCTCTATTGCAATATAGTTCCCGCTTAGCACAGCCTTTGCTGCGTCTCACAGATTATTGCGGTGTTGAATTATTGTTGTCATTTGTCTCCATATATTGCTTGATCTATTTTTATTTGGTCATTGATCTATTGGTTATTTAGTGACATGTTATTAAGCTTCCTTGTGTTTGTGGGCTTTTCCATTTTCTTTGTGTAATTTATTTCTAGTTTCACACTTTTGTGATCTGAGAAGCTGGTTGGTACAATTTTAATCATTTTGAATTTACTGAGGTTCTTTATGTGGCCTAGTATGTGGTCTGTTCTTGAAAATGTTTCATGTGCACTTGAGAAGAATGTATATCCTGTTGCTTTTGGATGGAGTGGTCTGTAGATGTCCGTTAGGTCCATCTGTTCTAATACATTGTTCAGTACCTCTGTCTCCTTATTTTCTGTCTGGTGGATCTGTCCTTTGGAGTGAGTAGTATGTTGAAGTCCCCTAAAATGAATGCATTGCATTCTATTTCCCCCTTTAATTCCCTTAGTATTTGTTTCACATATGTAGGTGATACTGTGTTGGGTGCATAGATATTTATAATAGTTATATCCTCTTGCTGGACTGACCCCTTTATCATTTTGTAATGTCCTTCTTTTTCTCTTGTTACTTTGTTTTGAAGTCTAATTTGTCTGCTACAGGTACTGCAACACCTGCTTTTTTCTCCCTATTGGTTGTATGAAATATCTTTTTCCATCCCTTCACTTTCAGCCTGTGTACATCTTTGGGTTTGAAGTGAGTCTCTTGTAGGCAGCATATAGATGGGTCTTATTTTTTTATTCATTCAGTGACTCTATGTCTTTTGATTGGTGCATTCAGAGCATTTACATTTAGGGTGATTATTGATAGGTATGTACTTATGGCCATTGCTGGCTTTAGATTCATGGTTATCAAAGGTTCAAGGGTAACTTCCTTACTATCTAAGAATCTAACTTAACTCACTTAGTATGCTATTACAAACACAGTGTAAAGGCTTTTTTTTTCCCCCTCCTTTTCTTCCTCTTCCAATTCCATATATTAGGTATCATATTCTGTACTCTTGGTTTATCCCTTTTTATTACCTCTGGTGACAGCTATTTAACCTAAGGTACACTTCCACCTATAGCAGTCACTCCAAAATACACTGTAGAGTCAGTTTGTGGGAGGTAAATTCTCTCAGCTTTTGCTTATCTGGAAATTGTTTGATTCCTCCTTCTCCTTCAAATTTAAATGATAATCTTGCTAGATAAGAGTATCCTTCGTTCAAGGCCCTTCTGTTTCATTACATTAAATATATCATATCACTCCCTTCTAGCCTGTAAGGTTTCTGCTGAGAAGTCTGATGATAGCCTGTAGGGCTTTCCTTTGTATGTGATCTTATTTCTCTCTCTTGCTTCTTTTAATAGTCTGTCCTTATCCTTGATCTTGCCATTTTAATTATTATGTGTCTTGGTGTTGTCTTCCTTGGGTCCCTAGGTTGGGAGATCTGTGCACCTACATGGCCTGAGAAACTATCTGCTTCCCAGATTGGGGAAGTTTTCAGCAATTACTTCCTCAAAGACACTTTCTATCTCTTTTTCTCTCTCTTCTTCTTCTGGTACCCCTATAATATGAATATTGTTCCATTAGGATTGGTCACACAGTTCTGTCAGTAGTCTTTCAATCCTAGAGATGTTTTTTTCTCTCTCTGCTTCAGCTTCTTTGTATTCCCCTTCTCTAATTTCTATTTTATTTATTGCCTATTCCACCATATCTAATCTACTTTTAATACCCTCCATTGTGTTCCTCAATGATTGGATCTCCTTCCTAAATTCGTTTCTGAGTTCTTGAATATTTTTCTGTACCTCCAGGAGCATGTTTATGAGTTTTATTTTGAAATCTCTTTCAAGAAGATTTATTAGTTCAGTCTCACTTGTTCCTTTTTTCTGGTGTTGAGATTTTGCTTTGAACCAGGTTCCTTTGACATATCATATTTGTATGGGGTGCCCACTAGTGCCCAGAAGCTCTACTTTCTGGAACTTCTCAGCCCCTGGGGCGATGTCAGGGGTTGCAGGGGAGTGATGCTGGTTCCTGGGGGGAGGAAAGAGCTGTTCCCTGCTTCTTGGCTGCTATGCCTGTCTCCACTTCGAGACCCAGTGGGCCAAGCTATCAGGTGTAAGCCTCTGTGTTTTGCATTTGTAACTGATGTAGACGGGCCTTCCCTCTGGCTGGCCTGACTCCAGGGCAGGGTTTGCCAGTTTGCAAGCCAGTTTGCGGGTAGCTGGGAGGAAGGCAGAGCAGGCTAAGTATCATGGTGGGGGGCCTTGGAGCTGTGTAGCCATACAGGGAGATGGAGCGCCTGAAGATCATGAAAGTTCCAAACCTACTGGGCAGAGTGCACCCAGACTATTTTGTTTATCTGCCCTTTCTCTGTGAAGTAAGTTCTGTGCAATCCTTGCCTCTTTAGCAGCCCTCTCGCTTTTAAGAAGTCTCTCAGACTGCCCACCCATCAGCAGGATATGAATCCCTGCTTTCCACAAGCAGCTGGAATCTCAGTCTCTCCAGGTACTCCGCCTGTCTTAGTTTTCCAATACCACTAATCACCAGAGCACCATGCAATGTAGGTTCATGCTCCCAGAGCAGATCTCTGGGGCTAGGTATTCAGCAGTCCCAGGCCTCCACTCCCTCCCTGCTCTGTTTCTCTTCCTCCTGCCAGTGAGCTGGGACTGGGGAAGGGCTTGAGTCCTCAGGTCATGGCTTTGGTACAGTACCCTGTTCCATGAGGTCTGTTCTTTCCTCCAGGTTTATGCAGTCTGGTGCAGCCTTCATTCCTCTTGCTCTTTCAGGATTAGTTGAATTAATTATATTTTCAAATTATATGTGGTTTTAGTAGGAGGTCTCTGTCTCACCTTTCGCATTGCCATCTTTAATCCTATCTTCCGTATATGTTTTAACTAATAACACTTCCATTTATTGAGAATTTCTACTGTGCTAGAAACTGGGCTAAGCATGTGTTATACATCAGTTTCATTAATTCCTATGAGAACCATATAAGTTTAATACTATTATTATTCCTATTTTATTGGTGAGAAAACTCAGAGATACAGGTGTACAAAAACCAAGACAGAACCCATATTAGTTGAATTCTAAAATCAGTGCTCTTACTAGTAACAATATGATACCATAGAAGGTACATTGTCATTCCAGAATGTAGTTTTTAAATTGAGTTCTTAGTTTAGGAAGAAAAAAAAAAGCCTTAGATGTCAAATTTAGTTGAACTTTCTTATATCCATTTATATATGTTATTTATTCTACTTATATGTTTCTTAAAATGATGCAATTAAACTATTATCTAAAGTGATGAAAAATCTATACCATAAATCTATTTAGATTCTGATAATTGTTCAAACATGTTTTAAATAAATGTGTTTCCAAAATAAAATGGTTCAGAAAAAGTTTAAAAAAAGATATTTATAATTAATTATTAACCACTAGAAGGTATTTTTTAATAGTCTATGATTTTCTGGCTTATAGGTTTGGACACTCAGTGTGGTGTACTAGATAATCCCCAAAACTCCTCCTTTTTCATTAGTTATGTGTTGTTCCCTCTACTCACCCTTAGCAAACTACTTGGCACATAGTGGGTACATGAAAATGTTGGTTGTTAAAACATCTTTATTATACATGACAGAGTACAGAACACACTACCCCAAAATATGGTGTATTGAGTATCTTAAGCTGCAGGACTGAGAAACAGCAGGTAGAGGAAGACTTGTCTGAGCTCCCCCTTCCACCCAATGCAGGTCTTAAGACTCTCAATGTGAGCAGTGCCCTCCTGTATCTGCAGGAAAGGAGCATCCTTACCTTTGAGGATGCAGGGCCACCCAGAGGAATATGAACAAACAGTCCTTGCTAACTTAACCCACTTTGTTATCCTTGGTTCATATCCTTTCATCCTAGTACATTTCCCAGAACTTTACACTCTTCACCAAACCTAGTATAAAAATACTCAGGTTTAACTCCATCTCTGGTTCTTCATTTCCTTATGAAGGCTCTTGTGTCATGTAAACAACTTAAATTTGTTTGCTTTTCTCTCCTGTTAATCTGTCTTTTGTCAGTCTGGGGAACCTGAAAGAGAACCTAGCAGGGTAGTAGGAAATGGAATTTTCCTTCTCTACACACATTTTACTTGTTTTAGGACTGAACTGATTTAATATTGGTTCTCATTTCCATCTTGGTATCTCCCCTTGATCAAATGTCTTGTTTATTTCTGAATGGCTGAAGTCTGGTACTGTTTCTTTCACAGTGAAGACTGAATGAACAAAATAATCCCATTTAAGCCCTAAAACTATGCTGGGATGTGTGCTCCTTTCTTCTGTTCATTTTCAAAGTTAAGAATTTTGCCTAAATGATTTTAGCTAGTATGTGGTAGACCAGGCTTAAGTGGGTATATCAGATTCCACAGCCAGGTCCTTTCCATTTATCCATTCACTATCACTTAGCTCAGCCCTGATACTATCCATAACCATGAAAACTACAACAATCAAAAGTTATTGCACATTTAAATATTTGTCCCATCTTTAATATTTTCAAGGGTCATGATGATCCTTCAAGCTTAAATAGAAAACTCCTTTAAATGTTTTATTCTTAACAAATATACTTGCTAAAACATTCTTCAGTAGAAAATTATAATGTTACTTGAAAGTATCAGAGGAAGCTCACTTTAACATCTATATCCTGATAAACATTAGTTTTTTATACAAAAGAGAACAAATGGAATATGCTGTTAAAATTTTGCCCCATACTCAACAAAAGTTAAAAACATCAATTAGCACTGCATCCCTAATGTTTCTGTTTACTCTGCAGAAGTAAAAATAGAAATGACCTTCTATTTACCTTACTAAGTACTAATGATGTAAAATGTATTCAGTATTTACCATTTAATAAACATCTACCAAATGTATTTTTAGTCAGTATCTGCTGGTAATTTGAAAATACTCTTTAAAGCAAATCATGAAATTTAATTTTACTTACAATTTTAATTAATTGAAGAGCAGATGTTTTCCAATTTTCCTACATTTAGTATTTGAACTTTATGATTCTTATGTATCATACGCTTTGAAGAAATGCATTATGTGTACATGTCCCTTCGTACAGGATGCCAATTTGTATCCACCATAAAACAAAGCTGATTAACTGGTAAACCATCCAATAAAATTCTATCTTTTGGCCAGCTTAACCTAATAAGAGTTTTCCCACTAAGTCATGCAGATGAACACAAATCTTGGACAATTATATCCCACTAGCACATATGAGTGATTGCCAGGGTGGAAAATGACAGCTTCTGTATGAAGGTACAGATGTTCATTTTCAGATGACCAAACAAAATGGGGAAGAAGTGTTCTCTCCCACACTGAATTCTACTTATATAAAACATTTTGCTCTATTTACACTTTTCTATTAAAGACACTTCTTTGTATTTCTGAACTATAAGTAAAACAATTAAAATAAAACAAGACAGGTGAGACTATCAAGTCATGCACTGGAAGATTGCTATTATTTTCTTTGAATTAGCACTTCACTCAGCATCCACTAATGTAGTCAATATCTGTACAAAGAGACAACGTTTCAGAGAAAGGAGCAGTGACTCCTGCCTTTAAATATGTGCAAAGATTGTTCTTCGACTTGTTGAGAACAAAATACAAATTATGCCGGGTCTAAAGCATTCAGAACTTTTCTAACAAGCTTGCCTTGTTTTCTCTGGCGTTCTTTAATGCCACTCCATTATACCTTAGTCTTCTGGCCCCAGTTTTGCTCTGTTGTTTACTACAGAATTACTGTCTGGGAACCATTTTGGGCTTTATATTGAAAAGTGCTTTTTTCCCCTCCGCTGCTTTAGCTCTTGATCTAGTCAATTTCTGCTGAGGTCTCTGCTCTGACAGCTCTCCCAATGGTTGAGAGCTCAGCATCTTAATTTCACAGGACTGCGGAAGAAGCCAAGTACAGAGCACAGCACTTCTGTAAGCTTTCCACTTGTGCGCAATTCTACCCTTGTGAATTTAAAGCATGATCATAAGATCAGAATCTCATCCTACTGTTATGTGCTGTATTACATTATACTATATTATAGCAGGCTCTGTTTATTTCTTATTATTTTTCCCCTGTTTATTATCTTTCCCCACCTCTCTATTAAGCCCAAGAAAGCATTGTCCACACCACACAGAGTAGCACTGAGAACACAGCAGACACTCAAAAATTATTGCTCGATGAATGGCTCTGTGAATGAATCTCCAATCTCCCAACAGGCACTCTTGTGTGAGGAAATCCTTTAGTAGAGTATCAATAACGAGTTAGCCTTTGATGGTCTTTAGTATGATTCTATGAACAACCAGTAAACCTTTGGTAATTACTGGCAAAAAATACACTCACTTATCAATTATATGATGTTTTCTACTGTCTTTATGCTGAAAATTTCAATATCTATAATCCTAGCCCAGATTTTTCTCCCAAGTCCTAAATCAATAGTTCCCACTTCCTTCAAATACAACCACTTGGATGCGTCACAGAATTGAATCCTAAACACACATGGACATCATCAATACCACTACACCTCTGAAAAAGTAAATAAGAATAACCATTTTTATGTCTTGTGCATTTCCTGTCTCAGCATAGAGTGTACCAAGAAATTCTAGAGCCAATCTGGTGTCCTGGCTCTATATCCAAATAGTCAGATTGATCATAAGATTTTCTCCCAAACCAGTCATCTCCTCTCCGACTTCAAAGTCATCTATTATATAAGATCCTTACCAATTTGTTTGTCTAGACTAACTATATTAGTTTTATTCAGTCTTGGCAGACTCAAAGCATACATAATACATTCCCAGTGGATATATAAAATCTCTAAAAAGGTGAAGCAGTAGCTGTAGTTTGAAATCACTTCCTATGTTATTCTAATATAATACACCACTCCGCTCCTGTTTTCTCTGTGGTCAGGGTTGAAATCACTCTTCTAATCTCTTCAAGTGGTTCTCGTCCCTGGCTGCACATTAGAATCTCCTGGGGAGATATAAAAATTCAGATGTCTGGGTCCCACATCCAGCGATTCAGAAATAATTTTTCTAGGAGGCAGTTGGTATTTCTAATATACATCCAATGTTGAGAGCCACTGTTCTAAATCAACAGTATCCAAAGCAAGTGAGCAACATTCCAGGGCTACATACAACAATTTATTGGCATGGATATTAATAGAAATTCTATTGATATATATTTTAAAATCAAATCCTCAAACTTTTTGATACAATTTCATATGATGTCTAAAGATGCACATACTTTAACAATGCTATACAATAGTGTAGCATTGTACATAGTACACAGTACATAGCAGCAAAATATAGCAAATAAATTTTCAAAAATTGTAGTGTACTTGCAAATTTTCTTACTAAACAGGCATGCAAAACTAAAATGTCTGAAATTCTTTGCTGTAAACTCTGTCCTCCCTCAATGCAACTGTCTGCAAACTGGTTCCCTTTCACCCAGCCCCACTGTCTTCCTGGGCCACATAATCATTCCACTGTAATTATCTCCCAAAACACCAAATAGGATCTTGTCACTCCCTTGCTTTAAAATCTTTATTGACTTCAAGTTGCTTTTTGAATTCCCAAGTGATTGTTTAATTAGATAACCTATAAAAAAGGAGAGATTTTTAATATGGCTCACTAGTTACTTCACAGTGTGCCATCAAGCTCACCAACCAGCCTCACTTCTTAGCCCTCCATCCCCGTATCCTATGTTGCATCCCTGTATTTTCTCTACTATCTAAATATGTCACACTCCTGTGCACACTCACTTTCTTCAGCCTACATTGGTCTTTCCTTTTTTTCTACCTGGTAAACCTCCATTGAATTTGCAAAAGACAATTAAAGTGGAGTTCTCTCAAATATTTCAGGATTGCTCTAGACAATATTGAATGTCTACTGGATGTCTACTGGAGTACTTATATTATGCTGCAATTATTATCACACATTTTTTGTTCATTTCTATTAAATATGGGATCCTCAAAGAATAAAGCTGATTTAGTCATTTTTATATTTTCCCAATTTTTGGCACTGAGCTAAGTATACAATAGTGGCTTAGTATATGCTAAATAAGTTTGTTCAGTTTTTCAATAAATATTTATTGATTGCCTAATACTATCAATACAGGACCTATGAAAATAACAATGAAAAAGTAATTACTAATTTAAAAAATGAAGGAATAATGAATTTAAAAAGTGAACGTTGTTTATTGCAAGGAAAATCAAAAGAAAAATAGCCATTACTAAAAACAAACAAAAAATGCTCAGCATCTCTTACAGGTCCAGGATTTCATCTACACATAGAATTAATTCTGTTTTCTTTCTTTTAATGGGAAGTCACTCTTAACAGCAACTCTATACATCTCCTGTACAATGATAAATTGTTTTCCTAATAGTAATCATAACGAAATTCAAGATTCTAAAATATTATCTGAATCCAAGGTTAAATTATGTCGATTATACTTCTAGGTTCTACTGTATTTTGTGGCATTTTAAAATTCTGGAAAAATTCAGACTTAATGGAATCACAGTGCTAGAAGACATAAATTCATCACTTTACAGATGTAAAAACAGATTCATAGAAGTAAAATGCCTTACCTTAGGTCATACAACTAGTTAATAACTGAGTCACTGGTATAAATCACATCTCCTAATACTGCACTACTTAGGCGATACCAAACTGACTTCTCTGTTGGTGAACCAGGATATCTGGCCCCAGACTAAATTCATGCTGAGTTTCACTTCACTGTCCAAGGAATAGAATGTTATGATGAAAACATATTATTTAGATTTAGTGAAACTTGAGAAATATAAAACATTACTATGGCTCTATGAAATAGTAAGTGGTTTTGAACTAAAGTTTTTAAGCATCTAAAAGAAGGGTGGTTGTTAGGGAATGGTGCTTAATTAAAAAGAAAAAAAGGCGTTTTAAGTAATATGCTTATAATCCTTAAATATACTTACATATGGAAGTGTTTTCAGTATATAACAGTTATAACCAAAAGACTGATAATTATTCATATAGAGATCAAAGTTGTAGCTTATGTTGGCTGAGACTGAGAGCAGATTCCAGGTCAAACTACCCACTTACTACTCAATTCCTCAATTTCCTCATCTGTGGAATAGGGATAAGAGTAGTGATATTTTAACTGTTATAGATAAATGAGATTACCCACGTAAAACCAAAATATTATTGATGGCACATTTTAAAACACTCATAAAATGTAAGCCATAATTATTTTCATTATCAGACACATAAGTAGACAGTATATACAGATGGTTAAAAGGATAGTCACCAAGTTCAGATAGGCACCAGATCAATTTATAGTTCAAAATATTCAGCTGTTTGGCCTAAGGAAACATTATACAGTCTAGACATAAGAACTATGATTACTATGTATCTGTGAATTACTAAATGATAATAATAAGGAACAATTTTAATAATCAAAACTGAATTGGGAAAAAAGAAGGCTGAAGTTCTTATGATACAGGGAATAAAACAAATGCAAATTCGATTTCTCCATAGAAGGATAGAAAAAAATCTCCATAGAAGGATAAAAAAATATATATAAACTTATTGTATATTGGTTACAACCAGTCCTGGATATTAAGTTGTCTTTATGCCTTAATTCTTTACGGAATAATTCTGGATACCATCAGCCATTGACAACTATCAAGGTTACTTATTCATTAACATAGAGAAGCTTTTCTTCTCTTTGGGCTTGATTTTCTCATCTATAATGTGAACATATTTATCTAGATGATTACTAACTTTTCTTCCCATTCTACAGTACTATAAATGTTACTAAAGCAGGACCATCATGTACAGTTGCACAGGTTATTCACTGCACAGGACACGAAACAGAAGACTAATGGGTCTGAAATACAGTTTGAATTCCACTTTACAAACTGTGTTCAGAGATATGACTGCCCAGAGAAAGGACTGTTTTACATCAATTTCAAATATGTAAAGTTTAAGATTATAATCCTACAGTAAAAGTGTCAGAGGTACATTATTAACACCTTACAGTAAACTCAACTTTGTAGAAACATTTCTCATTCTTTTTATCTGTTAAAACAATTAACAAACTCTTTAAGTATTTTTCGTTAAGTCAGTATTTATTCCCTTTCAATATGCAATCAGTACAATGGAGTCCCTTGGTCACCTGTGAAGTGAACATCCTCCTTGTGAGGCCCGAAGCTCTTTTAAACTTACTACCTTCCCCTGTGAAACAGCTATCACTTATGCCTTTACAACTTCACTCCCTTCAAAACACTAAAGTGGGGGTTGCGTATTGGATAGCTATTTTTTGTCATTGCCTTCTTACTCCTCCTATTCCTGATAGAGACCTGTCTTGTATACTTGCCAATTAGACAAATCTCCTTATGAATTCTGCCTATGATTCAAGTCCTCTTTACGTGAAGATAAATAACGAAATACTTTCTTGTTTATTCATACCTTCCCTTTTACAGTCTGGTTTGAGATTAACCTGATCCCAATTATTCCAACAATTTCTTATCCCTAGTAACTTCCACATCTGTCCACCTTATGTTTTCATTGTAGTAGAGTAATGTAACAGTGTATTTATCCGCTGTGCACCTGCATTTGTTTAACTTTATTTTGCAAATCACAATGAGTATATAAATGTCCTTTCACATCATGGATATGTTATTCAGCTTCTTAACTAACCACAGTTCACAACAGGCAGTAGTCCAAAATGGGCTGTTGGTTTTCAATGAGTAAATCAATATTACAATCAGTATTTTTTAAAGGTGCCAGTGAAAACAGCTAGTTCTCATTATAACACTAGCAATTCAACAAGGGTACATAAATTAAATGAATATAAACTACATTTACTTTGTAAAACAGAAAATCAGTGGAGGGAGCCAGAGAAGAGCACAAGTTTCATGGTCAAACTTCCAGATTTGGATCTGGTTCCATGACTTACTGGTTCCCTCTGATTTTTGTCCCTCTTATGCCAAAGATAAGGATAATTGCTTGTACTTTTCCTCTTTTGAAAAGTTGGGTTAGTAACAGTTTCTAGCACACAAGTTTGATGTAAATGTATCAAAAGTGACATTTTTATTATGTAGAAGAGTATAGAAAAGTGACATTGTTAAGGCCACTTATATTATGCAACTAATTTTAACATAAGCAATAGTGATATATATTTCTGAAATGAAAAATACATTTATGAAAGTGTTTTATTAAACAAGTTTTGGTGAATTTCAAGAATTATTTCTTGATACTGTTTTTAAAATCATCATTAATTTAGCATATTTCAGGACAATGTTATATATTTCATATTGCAATTTAATTAATATCATGACATTCCTATGATGCATGTAATATGGTTTTATCATTTTACAAATGTGATATCCAAGCCGTAGAGAAGTTAAGCAACTCACCCAAGTCACACAGTAAGTGAACAAGCCAGGGTTTGAGCTTAGGTTTGTGTGATACCAGAGCTGAAAGTCCTAAATTAGTGGTTTTCAACCTTCAGCTCACATCAGAATCACCTAGATGGCTCAATAAAATACAGATTGCTGGGACTGATGCTCAGGGTGTTTGATTCAGTTACTCATAGTGTAGGACCTGAGAATTTCATTTCTAACAAGCGCCCAGGTAATATAGTTGCTGCTCATCAAGGAACCAGAGTTTGAGAATCACTGGCCTAAATTATGTTGGTTTGATTGTTTAATTAAGTAATCTATAAAAGGAAACTAATTAGTAGTTGTGTTGGTACAGACCAATATTTCAAGTCTGTTGAAATATGACCATTCATAACTTTTATATGATTTAGGAATTAAAAAATTAATTATTTTAAATGAGATTAAAGGCAGCAAATGTACTTCATTAACTGCTTAGAATATAACATAACATGGAAAAAGTAATATTTAATACAGTTAAATCCCAGTACCATTTACTTAGTTGAGACATCAGCATTTTTTTTTAATAATCCATACTGATTTTTGGAAGCTAGACATTACTGATTTATTAAAGGGAATAAGTTCATCCAAGGTGCATAATAATTAGAACTACTTTCACTTGGATGGAGCTTACTTTACCTGCTAATTCATATCAGTATGAGTAAAAATCTGACTTAATACAAGGTATCACCTATGTGTAGTCTTCATCTACTACTACTCATGCATACTGATTTCAAAACAATTAAAAAATATATAATTCAAAAGGTCACTCTTAGGACCTTGAACATCCAGTGTTGCCAAATAAAATAATTAAATCTCTGATATCCAAATTCAGCTTCCACTTTGAGTCCAATTATATTGCTTATTTTCTAAGAATTTACCACATTCATTTCTTCTGAAAATAGTCCTCTCACAGTTACACTTTAACATAATTCCAAATTACCTAATCATTTACCTTTTTAGCACTGTTTTTGTTTTGTTAAAAAAAAAATAACACACAATCAAAGTCCTTGGTTCATTTGACTCTACGATTACAAAATGTTAGGGCAGGGATTCGTATTCAAATTGGCAAGGTTGACATAATTAAACTAGAGCATAAATTTATAAGATGTTAAAAATTAATTGAGGAATTAGGAGAAGATATCACTCAGATATTCTATAATATCATAATTCTATAAATACATTATAGTGAAAATTAGACAAAATTTCACACTATACAATTTTAACAATGTTATAACTAGCTACAATATTCAGGGAAATAGACAAATGCCTCTACCGCTCAGAGGAAAAGACTTATAAATGGACTCATTTCACTAATCTAATATGGGCTAGGCCAAATACTAAGATAGGAAAGATAAGTATTGTCATCTAAAATAATAAATCTATTTAGTAAGTCTGAATAAAGTGCTGAAATTTACTTCTAATAGGTGTTGACTGATCTTGGCAAATCTGGAGAACTAGACCACACATAACTAAAATTCAAAAAGGCATTACTGGTTTTGTGTTCTGGGGGGCTGGAATGAACAAGAGCAGGATTATCACTTTTAGTGATGAAAATAAAGAAAAAAACAAAGCTAGGATATTGACAATAGGATTCTTATTTCAAAAGCATTAATTTGGACTTCACTTAAACTTTTGGCTCAATGAAATTAGGGTTCAAGCATGAACTAATCTTTTAATGAATAAGAATGAGTACTCTTCCATAATCTCTCAGCACCTTGGAATAAATAACTAATGGATTCACTCTCTGTACTGATCTGACTTTTTGAGCAGCACAGATCATATTTCACAAACAAATAAAAAGAAACCACAACCTTAAAACAGAAATGATAGGTGTCATTGTATGGCATTAAAAATTAACTACCTTTTGATTTTACTACATCCTTTGGGAAATTATAAATTGTCCACCCTTTATTTCCAATCTCTTCCACACTCATCATACCTTTTTGTCTTAAAAGAAATCTGATTAACTTGAGAACACTGAGAGGCTCACACTCAGTTTTCCAGTGCTAAGAAGGAATGGTAACATTTCCTTTCCGAGATCACTGAGACTTTTTAGTTCATTGATCTTACAGTTTCAAGAGAAAAAAATAAAACTCCCCTATCTTTATAGCTCCAACCTTTAATACGTAAAACTAGCTATTCCATTTCATCATCACTTTCAGCCAGCACCTCTGTTGAATCAGGATTTGGACAATTCAATCCCATATATCCTCTCCACATTTTCCCAAATTCTCCCATTTTGTTCTAGCACCACATCTATATAGATAACTCACACAAAATCCTAGCTTTTCTTTCTTTTTAAAAACCTTTGTAATGAACTTCATCTCCACTCTATTGCAGTTTATCCTCCGTTGTCCACAAACCATGAACCTTGATATAAACTGGAGGCTGTTGGAACTCTACAAGATAAATTCTCAAATCTCTGACAGCTTATTTTTTCAGTTTTCTTGCTCTTATTATACCTGGTGTCAGGGCACTAAAATTTAGCAAAACATCTAGATCTGGGATCCTACCTCAACCCCCATCTCTCTGTTCACATCTTTCATCTCGGAGATTTACAGCTTCTCCTGTGCAGCTTAGAATTCATGGTCCATTGTTTTAAATACTTGTATCAGTGAGGACAGTCAGCTCCAAAGTGCCTACTCAATTGGCTTAATCAACAAGGAAAGGGTATTAGCTCACCAAACAGAAAGTCCTGAGCTAAGGAACCTCCAGGACTAGTCCATTCTATGGTCAGCAATGTCCTTAAGGATCCAAGTTCCTTCTCCTTTCCACTGTCCAATATTCACCCTTTGCATTTGCTTCCCCATTGTGGTTGAAAGATGGCTGCATAATTCTAGGTTCATAAATAAAAACAATATAAATGGGTGGGGTGAGGGAGAAATGCCGTCTTAACCTTCTGCGGTGTTATCACACTTCTCTTCCTATCTCATTGTCAAGGAATGGGTCAACCACCATTTTTAAAGCCATTTATTGTTATGAAAGTGGGATAACCCAAATAAAGATTTACCTTGGAGCAAGTGAGAGAACAGTCCTTCCTTAAGTCTTAGGGTGGAGGGATGGCACACCAGATTAAAATCGAAGTTCTGCCAGCAAGAATGAAGGTATAAAAAGAAAACTTGCCAGATACACAACCAGCAGTGTCTGCTTTTCTCTTTTCTTGCCAGTATCAATTCCTCTGTTGCCACTTTTTCTTCCTACATTCCTGCACTTTAGGCACACTATTGGGTTAGGCACAAATCAGAAGAATCATTTACAATATTAAAGCTTGTCTATGATCCTACGTTATAGATTAATGTAGGAATGCAGGCAAATTTGCTAGATTATCTGATAAAAGGAGCTTCATGCATAGCAGAAAGAGCATTTGCTTTAAATAAAACAAAACAAGCAAATTTCCACAATGACAATTCAAGACCTGACTGATATTTCTAGAACCTTAGGAAAGCCAGCAACTTTAAAGACCAACATGCACAGATGGACTTATCTGAGTCTAATAAAGTTTAAGTTTTAAGGCTCTTCATTGACACAGGCTTCTTCCACACTCCTGATTATGCATTCTTCTATTATTTTTGTTAAAAAGAAGTCTAAATTTTTTATGAACTTCACACTCCTAAAAATCTGAATCTGCCTCTGCTCAGCATTTTCTACCTGTGAGCTACTGAGCACGTCACTTATCTCTTTATCCATTCACTTCCCTTTCCCTTAAACAAGAGCTTAACAGGAGCCCTACCTTTCTTGCAGAACTGTGAAGAGGATCACAAAAACATATATAGAAGTGCTATGTAGTGATGTTCTGTGTAATTATTATAATCATCAATATACAATGTTCTCTTGGGCTGTTATTTTTCAGCAAGAGACTGATGTTGCATCTGTTCCTGCCAGCTTGTCTCCAGGATATTACAAGAGCTAAGCTCTAAATGAGCTGAGCCATCCCTGATTGCTGCCCAGAATATCCATTCAGCTGCAGGTGTTTTCCAACTATCTACTGTGATGTTACATTGCTTCAGGCTGTGCTACAGGGGACCCTCATAGGGTTTCATCTGCCTGCCATGTGCTCAACTCCCCTCCAGCCCTGGGGAGCTGACTTTCATGTAGGAAGGTTTCAACTTCTCAGGATTGCGTGAGCCCTGGGACCTCATTGTGGGAAAGTATGCCCTGCCATCTGCTGTGAAGCATGGTACTAAGAGATGCTGATAGAATTTGTCTCATAATTGAATGTGATGATGGTAGGTGTCACTTCCATAAACAAGACTAGACAGCACAATAGCTTTGTGGACCTTAATTTTGGTCTGGAATGTTTTTTATTTGTTTTCATTATCCTGCCATTCTTGCAAATGTTATGAGTTTTAAAATATGATTTATTACTTAACCCACTAATGTGCCATTATTAGACAGCTGCTGAGGTAGCAGAATTTGGTAACAAGCAATTTCACCAGTAATTATGCAGTCATGGGTTGAGTGCATCCAAGTGCTGTAAGGGTTGAACAGACAATATCACATAGGAAGCTATTAAGGGGTGCATGGATGAGCAGTCTGTGTTTCGAAGAGAAAGGAATATTCCTGCCCTGGCTAATACTATAGCACTGATGTGAACAATCATGTAACTGGAGATTCTACCCAGGGAAAATCCTATAGTGACATCATCTCCCTCTGCTCAACATTTTTTATCAGTTAAAACAAATTAAAATCAGTATCAAGCTCTACAACTAATTGAGCATTTACTGTCATTCTAAGTTCTTATTGTATATTATTACATGTAATCTTTGTAAGAGTCTTATGAGGTAAGTAATAACATCATCATTTTACATATGAAGAAAGAGGCTTATAGGTGGTTTAACTTACTAATTACAGTTAGTAAGTCATAGAAGTGGACTATAAAAATGAGTCCAAAGACTTCGCTTTAATTCACTGTTCTGTAGCCACATGTACATAATGGTATCTCAAATGGAATTTCAAAAAAATATTTATGCCTAAGACATTCACTAGCTTAAGCTTGGCATCTGATTCCTGCATTTAAACATATTCCATAAGTAACTCCAATGCACACTGTAATTGGAACCCTCCGATTTTATACTTAGCCTTACAAAGTATAATCGTCAAATGTCACCTTATGTTTGATGGTGAGTAGAAGGAAATAAACATGCTAACCATGGGGTCTAAATGCAGGTATATGATCCATAAGCTTTTTATGTTGAAATATGGCAGATCAAGGTTTCTCCCTGCTCTGAGTGATAAATGTCATTAATAGCAATTGGTTTAATGTTGTAGGACATTAGATAGAGTGTATCAACATGCTGATGCTGAAGATAAATTATACTTTAGATTAGGAGTCAGAGGGAAAGTGAAAAAAAAATTTTTAAGAAAAATTCAAAGTATTCAGTTTTATCCATATGGAAGTGTCAACTGATATTCAGATGTAATTTTTTTTCCATAAATACAGGCAATTCTCCAAGACCGAAAAAAAGACAGTCATTGAAACATTTTTTTTCAAAAACTGCGTTATTTAAAAATACATGTATTTAAGTATACTAACTATATAGAATTATTTTTAACTACCTCATCTTAAAAAGGGAGAAGCATATTAATTATCATTGTGACTTTTTCAAACTTAGCATTTTGCCAAATCATATTCTGTAATCAAAGACGTGCCCTCCATTCTCAATCCTAAATCCACAAAAATATAACAAATAAAAGTACTCTAATGTATACTGGGTAGGAGAATAGATTACGGAGCCCAGCTGTCTGGGTCCTGCAGACTGAGCTGGCTGTGTTACACTGGAAGGTCACTTACCTTACCTCTCAATGACTCAGTTTCCCTATCAATAAAATGGAAATGATAATCATAGTGCTTACTTCATTGGATTATTAAGGGGATTACATAAAATTAAAATACATAAAACAAAAGAGGGCCTAATATATAGTAAGCACTATATGTTTCCTGTCATCACTGTTACCTTATTTTAAACTTTAAAAATCCAATTTCTAATTAAGGAGTATGGAACTTCAGGGTTGAGAAGAGCCCTTTATTTTACAAGGAAATGAAAGCCTAAGTCACTTGCAAAGGCCAGTTTACAAGACACACTCAAAACTAGAGAATAGTGAGAGAAACAGAACAAAACAATAGCTTTGCAGCAATGGTGTTCTTTACCAGTGACTATATTCTGAGGGTTTTAAAAAAGAGTAACTTCAAATGACTCATTTTAAGTATTTTTTTCAGAAAAGTGTCTTATAAATAGCATGGTATTGTAATTAAATTTAACAGCAAAAAATTAATACTGAAAAGTATTTAACTGAAATTATGCCATGTGTTCAAACTACTGATGGAACATTTACACTTTTTTTTGCAGAGAAAAAATTTGGCCTGTAAAAAGATAGTATTTCTTTTCAGTACCTACCCTAGATAACACTGGACAGAGATAAGCCTTGTTCTTCAGCTACAAAGTTGACAATCATGCAAGAAAAACAACAACATATGATAAAAGAGCATCAACTGATGTTTTAGGCATCCTTTTAATTATCCCCAAAAGAAAATATGAAGCTGTTTCCCAATAGAAATAATAAACTCTTTCTTAACGTAATTTCAAGGAACAAAATTACCTCTTCTTTTTCCCATAAGAGAAAATATTTACTATCCTGGTTTAAGGACTATATTTTTTTATATAAAATTTTTGGAAACTTCAGCTTTCATAAACAGCTTTCCATATGTAAATAACCATAAGATAAGAAATCAAAGGTACCCTACAGTATGGGAGAATATTTTCATAAATGACAGATCCGATAAAGGCTTAACATCCAAAATATATAAACAGCTCATGCTCCTCAACAAACAAAAAGCAAATAATCCAATTAAAAAATGGGCAGAGGAGCTGAATAGACAGTTCTCCAAAGAAGAGATTCAGATGGCCAACAGACACATGAAAAGATGCTCCACATCGCTTGTCATCAGAGAAATGAAAATTAAAACCACAATGAGATATCATCTCACACCAGTAAGGATGGCTACCATCCAAAAGACAAACAACAACAAATGTTGGCGAGGTTGTGGAGAAAGGGGAACCCTCCTACACTGCTGGTGGGAATGTAAATTAGTTCAACCACTGTGGAAAGCCGTATGGAGGTTCCTCAGAATCCTCAAAATAGAAATACCATGTGACCCAGGAATTCCACTCCTAGGAATTTACCCCAAGAATGCAGCACTCCAGTTTGAAAAAGACAGATGCACCCCTATGTTTATTGCAGCACTATTTACAATAGCCAAGATATGGAAGCAACCTAAGTGTCCATCAGTAGATGAATGGATAAAGAAGATGTGGTACATATACACAATGGAATATTACTCAGCCATAAGAAAAAAACAAATCCTACCATTTGCAACAACATGGATGGAGCTAGAGGGTATTATGCTCAGTGAAATAAGCCAAGCGGAGAAAGACAAATACCAAATGATTTCACTCATCTGTGGAGTATAAGAACAAAAGAAAAACTGAAAGAACAAAACAGCAGCAGAATCACAGAACCCAAGAATGGACTAGTTGTCAAAGGGAAAGAGACTGGGGAGAATGGGAGGGTGGGGAGGGATAAGGGTGGGGAAGAAGAAAGGGGGTACTATGATTAGCATGTATAATGTGGGGGGTGGGAGAAAGGGGAGGGCTTTGCAACACAGAGAAGACAAGTAGTGATTCTACAGCATCTTGTTATGCTGATGGACAGTGACTATAATGGGGTTTGTGGGGGGGACTTGGGGTAGGGGAGAGCCTAGTAAACATAATGTTCTTCAAAAAAATAAAAATTAAAAAAAGAAAAAAAGAAACAAGGACCATGAAAAACTGAAGCAAAACAAAAAGACTATTTGCCAAAAGATATGTTTTAGATCTACAAAAAAAGGTAAAGGCTAACATTTGTCACCTGGTTAGATGTGATTTTAAAAAATCAGTGACAATGCTTCTAAAATTATTATTGAAGTCTATATTTTTGCAAACATTGTATTTAATTAACTTTTATTCCAAGGAAGTTGCAAAGCTGTGGGTCCAATAAATACAACCAAGTTCAATGGAAAAAAAAAAAAGAGAGAAATCAGACACCATCTTTACTGAGATCTCAAAGAATAAGATATTATGGGAACACAGAAAACAAAATGCCAAGAGCATTTCCTTTAGTAGCACAATTGTTTTGGTGGAAGACAAAAATATAAAGATGAAGATGATTTATGACTATTTATAAAACATATAAAAGAGAGTTGGAATACAGTACTATAATCCTGAAGCAAATCAAAAGGGAGGAAAAGCCACTCTATAGCTGTCAAGTTTAAAAGTGCTCCACAGAACATTTTTTTAGAGCCTATCTTTTTTGCAAATGGGAGAGCAATTTCAATTCAGGCTATGTGGAAGGTACACTTCACCACCAAAAGCAACAGTGGGACAGGCACAAAGGCCTAACCCAAGGATCTGGGGAAGAGATATCTGAGCACAGAGCACAGCTCTGGCCTTCATACATGGAAGGAAAACTGTCCTTGGGAAGCAACCTCTTTAAATTAATGAATGGAGATGAGTTAAATCTGAACTTTGAATCTTTGAGGCAATACTTTGACAGAACAAGCAGTCTAGGTTTGAATCCCACCTCCACAGCCTATTAGCAATGTGATCTCGGGCAACTTATGCGGGCTCTATCTTTTCATCTTTACAAAATGTGGATGATAATAATAGTAGCTACTGCATATGATAGGCATGAGGATTAAATCAAATAAATTAAGTAAAGTGCTTAATAATAAGGAATGCCACGTGGCAGTACTCATGTTGGCCATTTACAGTTTTTCCTATAATTATTAGAGCACACCAAATAATAAGAAACATCCTCCTACAGATGAAGAGAAGAGACATTCTTTTAGTCACACCTGGCTTAAAAGGTGTGACTACGCTCTCTCTCTCTCTGTGTCTCTGTCTATGTCTCTCTGCTGCCCTCTTTCTCTTTGTCTCTGTCTCTCTGTCTCTCTGCTGCCCTCTCTCTCTGTCTCTCTCACTCGCTGCTCTCTCTCTCTGTCACTGTCACTCTGTCGCTCTCTCTCTCTTGCTCTCTCTCTCTCTCTCTGCTGCCCTCTCTTTGTCTCTGTCTCTCTGTCCCGCTGTGCTCTCTCTCGCTCTCTCTCTCCCCCCACTCCCTCTGGAGCAGCCACTGTCTCCTTCAGATAATAAAGTCTCTTGCGTGGGCCCGTGTCTCCTGAGTTGTTCTGGGTAAGGAGGGTCGCGGCGAGATACCCTTTCATTGGTGCCATGACTTTGGATGAGGCTCTCCCATTGACTTTGCTCTTCCTCCGGGAATCTGAGCTGCTTTGGGAACCCTCACTGTCCGATCCTCCTTCACGGGCTCGCTGTCCATTTCCCCGGTCACTCGTCTTCTTGCCCAACACCGGCCTTCGATTTGGTGAGTCTCCCCTTCATGGTTGACTCAAATGTCCCTTTGGAACCTGGGAAGTGACCGTTGAGTGTCTGGCACCCCCAAGGGCTCCTTTGGGACAGGGGCACCCCCAACCACGACTTTCAGAGTCATGGTTGATCTCCATAGTTGACCCTTCTCTGCCTCCCCACGGTGAGAATCCTCATCCACTGAGGCCTGGTTTCCCTTTATCTACGTTTCTACTCGACTCAAAAATTCCTGGTACCAGGTACCGAGCCTCCCTGGCGTTTTCACCTCGACCCCACAGTTAGAGGTGGTGACGACCCCCTAACTATGTCTGGTCTTCTCCGCGACCTTCTCAATTGCTCAGGGACACCTCAGCGACTTCTGAACGGTCTCGTTCTCACCATGGGATCTGGTCCCTCTGTTCCCGCAGATTCACTGCTAGGGTGCTTACTCAATAATCTAAAGCCCCTCCACCTCACTCCAGACCTCAAACCTGTTCGCTACTGTAATGAGATCTGGCCACAATATCCCTTGGACCATCAGTCTAAATGGCCCCCAATGGCTCTTTAGATCCTAAAATTCTCTGCAACTTTATACAACTTCTGTGAGCGTACGGGCAAATGGAAAGAGATCCCATATATCCAGGATTTCTCCTACCTCCAAACCAAGCTCTCTCTCTGTCTCCCCTGCAATTCTAAACACCTACTACTTGCCTTAAAGTCCACACCCTAAGCTTTTTTCACATTCTCAAATATCCTCAACTGCCTATAAAACTCCTAGACAACGCACCACCAGGGGCTCTCTTGTCCCCTCCTGGCTCATGCCAGGAGCTCTGTCTGTCCTCTCACTGTATCATCATGTCTCAATCTGTATGTTTGTATCTAAGTGTGTAAATAAAAAATATTTTTCTACCTCCGGATGGTATTAATAAAAATTGATTTAAAGACAAGTGCTTGTAAAAATTGGGCATTCTAAAATTTCCAGAAAATTCTAATAGAAGATATTAAGCATTAATGCTAATTTAAGTTGAACTGAAATAGTCATGTCCTTATGGTTATCAGCTGCCTAAGTTTACCTAAAGTCATTTAAGTTGATGGTATCTGTTAAATCTTTCAAAGAAAAATGCTTAAAGTGAAGTGTAGCTTTGTCTAATGTGAGTAACTATTCAAGCAAGTGCCTTAAAACTTTTAACAGCTTCCCAAAATCAAATTCAAAAAGGTGCTTTTTACCTCTAGTTCACTCTGATATTTTCCAGAGGGCCCCTGGAACATGTCAGAGGAATTTTTTTTCATTGAGGAAAATATTTGGTTAATTTGGCTTACTTACCTCCTTAATTACCTGGAAGGCATTATCACAGAGAATGATGCTAAACTTTGTTACTGAATGTTATGTGTTACAGAAAGACCCGAATTTCCTTATGACAACTGTCTTACTGTAAGCTCTCATCAGATCTTTAACTATTGTCATTTGTAAGTCTTTTTTCATCTATACTCACTGTTTTATTACTCCTAAACTAGTAAAAAACTAGATTTCAGCAGAACAGGTATTAGTTACATAGGATTAAGTAAACAACGAAGATAATTTTGTGGCTTTTTGTTCCAAATGTTGATAAAGTGTTTTAAGCTTTTTCTCTTAAGCTGACAAAAGTTTAGTAAATGACTGCCTTTATAAGCAGAATTGAAACTTTATCTTTCTCTCTACCTGATCCCTCCAGAATTTAAAAACTCTCAGTGACTATTTTTATATTTCATGGCAGTATGTTTATTTGCATAAGTTCAATAAGAATCTGCTTTCCTTGTAAGAGGACCAATTAAAAACACTGGTTATATTACAAAGGCTTTGATTGGAACGTCATACCTGAGAGACACGTGTGTAAACTCAGATATGAACAGACAGCTTTAAGGAACTAAGATTGACTTTATAAAGCCAACAAAGCCCCTTAGAAGAACTGGCTGGTACCTTGCTTACAGAGTTCCCAGCAGCCTTACCAGGTGAGTAAGGAAGGTCACTTCCTGGCAGGTACAGGAACCTCAGGAAGAGAGGAATTCACCCAAATCTACAGGTACTGCAGGCACAAGCTGATGGCAAGTCTGGCTTGGCCTTCTGGCCTCAAGAAGCCCTTAAAAGTTCAATCTGAAATTCCTTGCAAAAAGTTCCAGCAAAGCACATTTAAAAGATCCCATGTAATCAATTACTCTTCTTGCTGCACTTATGCAAATAATCAAGCCAACTGTTAATTATTAATTTTTTTAATTTATTTATTTTTATTTTTTTGAAGAACATTATGTTTACTAGGCTCTCCCCTACCCCAAGTCCCCCCAACAAACCCCATTACAGTCACTGTCCATCAGCATAGCAAGACACCGTAGAATCACTGCTTGTCTTCTCTGTGTTGCAAAGCCCTCCCCTTTCTCCCACCCCCCACATTATATATGCTAATCATAATGCCCCCTTTCTTCTTCCCCACCCTTATCCCTCCCCACCCTCCCATTCTCCCCAGTCTCTTTCCCTTTGACAACTAGTCCATTCTTGGGTTCTGTGATTCTGCTGCTGTTTTGTTCTTTCAGTTTTTCTTTTGTTCTTATACTCCACAGATGAGTGAAATCATTTGGTAATTGTCTTTCTCCACATGGCTCATTTCACTGAGCATAATACCCTCTAGCTCCATCCATGTTGTTGCAAATGGTAGGATTTGTTTTCTTCTTATGGCTGAATAATATTCGATTGTGTATATGTACCACATCTTCTTTATCCATTCATCTACTGATGGACACTTAGGTTGCTTCCATATCTTGGCTATTGTAAATAGTGCTGCAATAAACATAGGGGTGCATCTGTCTTTTTCAAACTGGAGTGCTGCATCCTTATGGTAAATTCCTAGAAGTGGAATTCCTGGGTCAAATGGTAGGTCTATTTTGAGCATTTTGAGGAACCTCCATATTGCTTTCCACAATGGTTGAACTAATTTACATTCCCACCAGCAGTGTAGGAGGGTTCCCCTTTCTCCGCAACCTCGCCAACATTTGTTGTTGTTTGTCTTTTGGATGGTGGCCATCCTTACTGGTGTGAGGTGATATCTCATTGTGGTTTTAATTTGCATTTCTCTGATAACTAGCCATGTGGAGCATCTTTTCATGTGTCTGTTGGCCATCTGTAATTATTTTCTTAATCTGGCTACTTCTAATAAAAATGAGGGTGATTTTAGAGAAAAGTATTGTTTCAATAATGCAGTCTTATCTATACTAAATCCTAATACTAGTCTTTGAGATGTAAACTCGATCCAGAATTCTAGTTTCCCCATGATACCTGGCTATGATTCTCAGTTAGACTCTTCATATTTCTAGTTCTCATATTCAGCCATGCATTCTTAATCTCATCAAGTTTGCCCTTCCAGAATGGAAAATCTAACTCCAGATGTTGCTACTTAACCTAATAACAATTTGTTCTATCTTGCCTAGAAGCCACAAAACTGCAAATAGTAATAGAAATGAAACCCAGAATAGAAATGCCAACCTTCTGAGGCCGTCTCAAGTGATCAGTGATGGAGACCTAGCTGCACCCTTTACTGTGCCCCCTCTCAGCATGAAGCAGCCAGAGCAGTCATCGCCCCCTTTCTCTAGCAGCAGCTACAGTCTATCTGTAGAGGGGAGAATGAGACAGGGACCATAGGCTTAGAATAAGGTGAGAGCCTCTGAAGGAAGCAAGGCAGGATATTTGCAGTCAGAGCAATGTAAAACTACATGCTAGGAAATCCTCCCCCCCCACTAAAACTGTTGAACATTCTTCAGTGAGATCAGTTAATGTTACCCAGATAAAGAAGAGCAGCACATATTTTATTATGCTAATCATTTGTAATCGTGTATAAGATTCACTTTAGCATACTAAAAGGCCCAAGCCTATGTGCTGTCTTTCCTCCTTCAGATCTGACGAGGTAATTTTGCAAACTGAGCAACTAACTTAGCATGCAGACCCAGCTGTAGATGGCATAGTAAAAGGCAGGATTCTTTAGCAAATAGACAATACCTCAGCCCACCTTGGGAGCTGAGCAGGCAGCCTTTCGATATGCTCCCAGACCAAGATGCCAGTATCCCAGAGAAAAATCAAGACAGGAAAATGTTAAGTTAGTTTTTAATATTCAGAGAACACTTAACAAGTCCTTCCCCAAGGCTTTAGAGATAATCCCCACCTTTTCGGACAGGCTCTAGCACAAGACCTCAAATCCCTTACTCTCTCTCTCGAGCTCCACCCTCCTTCAATATGTAGATGATCTCCTCCTGTGCAGTCCCTCCCTACAAACCTCTCAACAGGATACTATTCTCCTTTTAAACTTTCTCAGAAACAGGTATCGAGTTTCACCCTCCAAAGTTTAGCTGTCTGCTGCTCAGGTCGCATACCTGGGAGTTCAGCTCTCCCTGCACTATGAAGCCATTACAATAGACAGGAAAAAACTTCTCCAAACCATGCCCATTCCAAACACCAAACAACACCATCCCTAACTCCCAAATGGCAAAGACCATACACAGTAATCCTTTCCACGCCAACTGCAGTTAAACTCCAGGGTCTTCTCCATTAGATACACAACTCCCACCTTAAACTGTTTGTCTCCCCTTATTCCCCTCCCACCAAATCTCCCACAGGTTCCTACTACTACACCCTGATGGGACCTCTTACTCTCCGCACTCTCCGCATTTCGCGCTGCTCATCTCTGCTTCCACTCATCACTGAAGAAGTTTCTGCCAGCATGGAGTTCTAGGACCTTCCTTACAACCGCCATGCATCATGCTTCAAGATTGTTAACCCTGGTCTCAACACTTACTCTCTCACCAGACCTGTCTTCCCAATGCCAGCCCTTTCTTCTCTTTCAGACTGTCCAAATGATTGCACCATCAAAGATTCCCTTTGTCCTACAGGTTGCTTTTCTCCCTCCCAAATGTAAAAAATTTGTAACCAAACCTTTAACCAGCTTATATTACAGGATTACCAACCCCTCTCCAAAGACGATGATCCTTATTGAACCTGGAACATGCCATCGCCACTGCAGACCAAGGGCTCATCTGAGGACTGCCCCCCATCAATACAAAAATGAACTTCATCGCCCCTAATCAGCAGGAAGCAGTTACTGAAGACTAACCTTCACCCCTTTCCAAATCCTCTACCACTTATAAAACAGAAAAGGGAGGAATGTAAGAATATATTAATTTATCCTCCATTTGCCCCATGGTCCCAAGCACATAAGCAGGTGAGAATTATGCCTGGGCTTGCCTGGGGCTTGATGGGCTTACCCTGCCTTATCTCTAAACATCCCGACCCTCTCCCAAGGCAACAGGCCTAGCGGATCCGCCACAATAAAAGGCATCACGCTGCTGCTCTCTGTCTCTCTCTCTCTCTCTGTGTGTGTCTCTGTCTCTGTCTTCCTGCTGCCCTCTCTCTCTCTTTGTCTCTGTCTCCCTGTCTCTCTCTCTCTCTCTTTGTCTGCTGCCCTCTCTCTCTCTCTGTCGCTCTCTCTGTCACTCTCTCTCTGCTGCCCTCTCTTTGTCTCTGTCTCTCTGTCCCGCTGCTCTCTCTCCCTCTCTCTCTCCTTCTCTCTCTCTCTCTCTCTCTCTCTCTCTCTCTCTCTCTCTCACACACACACACCCACTCCCTCTGGAGCAGCCACTCTCTCCTTCAGATAATAAAGTCTCTTGCGTGGGCCCGTGTCTCCTGAGTCGTTCTGGGTAAGGAGGGTCGCGGCGAGATACCCTTTCAGTAGCCACATTGTTTTGTCATGTGAAACCTTCATAAGAGTGTATATCAATAATACCTTAATAAAAAATTTAAAAAATATATATTGTTCAAAAAGAAAAAAACAGATTGCACTTCATTTTCTCTTTAGCAAACAATGCCTCGGCCCACCTTGGGGGCTGAGCAGGTGGCCTTGTTTCATATGCCCCCAGACCAAGATGCTGATGTCTCAGGGAGAAATCAACAAAGCAGCAGGTTACTTGTATCAAGTTCATTGTAAATATCCTGGGATGACTTAATAAGTTCACACCCCTAAGTTTTTTTCATGTTCTCAAAAAATCCTCATCTGCCTGTAAAACCTCTAGACAACGCACCACCCCGGACTCTCTTGTCCCCTCCTGGCATGATCCAGGAGCTCTGTCCTTTCATTTTATCTCTAAATAAAAGCCTGTACCTTGCTCTTCTAAAAAAAAAAAGTGTGACTAACAAGGAATCAAAATCCAGTGCTGAAACCCATACAGCGTTAGTGTACATGCATTTATATTCCTTGTCAGGCTTACAGTGCAACAAACTGCCACAAAACACAGCACACAGATACCCCAAATCAGTTCATCTAAGAGCTAGTTAGCCATCCTGATTTCAGTGTTCTGGGGCATTTGAAACTAACTGTATCCCATATGAGCTTCTACTCTTTCCCACCCTGCTCTTCGTCTACTTCCCCTCACTTCCACTAATTCTATTGTACCAAATCCTGCTTCTTTTCCAGTCTACCTCCTTCAAGTCCCTCCAATCTACCATCGGGTCCTGTCAATTTTAAACATAATCCAACTCTCAATTCTGTCTGCTTTGCTAAAACTCTACAGCTACTCTTATTAAGTCTATCCTTCCTCCAGACAGGCTTATAGCAACTAACTCCTGGGACCGCCAAACTTTTCCCTCTCTAAGTTCTCCTCTGCTACAGGAGTGTGCCTTCCACATGCATATTTGAAAAATTCCATTCACTCTGTTGAATCCAAAAGACTTTTCATTTCCTTTAGAAGAAAGTCCAAAGCCTATAGCATAGTCCGTAAGTCATGTAGTTACCCTTTTTATACCAAACTAATCTCTCATCTTTCCATCCCTCATACTCTCATCTCTCCAACCGACTGAATTACTTTTCATTCTCGTGCGTTTCTTTTGCTCCTATTATCTCTGTTGACAGCTTTGGAAGCTCTTCCTCTTGAAGTTTTTCCACACTCTCTAAAAGTTTGGGACAGGTGCCTTCCCATGCTTTGTACTCTGGGATCAGCCTCTGTCTCCCTTCCTAAGTTTACATCTCATCACTGTACCTGCAGGTTTTGGGCCCACAAGACCAAAAATTCTCAGAAATTAGGGGCATTGCTATTGTTCATTGGTATTCTGTTAGTCCACTGCTGGTCACAAAGTGAGAGTCAAAGGGATTGAACTTTGTAGTGTTCTCATTTCGTGGTATTGGTTATTTTCAATTAATCCTTATATTATATATATTTTCCTAATTCCATACTCTTTACACACACACACACACACACACACACACACACACACACACATACATGGAATGGGAAGGCTTAACTGCCTACTCTAATTGGAGTTCTGGTAGCCATCGTGGGTGTGATGGAGAGAGAGCACTGCCCCTCACAGCCCTACATTAGCCACATTCCAGTCGGCTTCTGAGCTGTGGTTACCCCAATGCAAAAGGAAGTATGTCCCAAGAGGATATAAAATTAAGTCAGGAATAACTAGAGATCATTTGTTAGCACTTTCCAAAAAGCAGAGAGATATTTGTGGGGGTAGTGACGACAACAGTAACTAAGTAAACTTTGGTATAATGAAATGTTTTATACTACACCAAAATGGTACAAGTTTATTACAATTTTTCTCAAAGACCAGCATTATGACAAATTAAAGTCATAATCTTGAAAAATGAATGAATATATAATTTTAAAAACCTGAAAATCAGATACTTAGGTGTAATGAACTACCTCTGGAAATCATACAATACTTGGCATAAGATAACAAACCAAACAAAACATGACCTCTATATATATGTAATGACTGCTCTTCATGCTAAAAGGAAACAGAATAGCAATGTAATATGCTATAAGGTATTATTAATTTAAATTAAATAATCTGAATCAACCACAACTTTGAGATATATGTGTTATTTTCCATACACTTCACATATGGAGTTTAGTATAAAGAAGATACATGTTATTTAGAAAACATACTATAAAATCCAGATAAGTACAGAAGAATGTAGGATTTTCAAGTAATGAATTCAGTGTATCATCATTCTAGCAACTGTTTGACTTAAATAAAATCCTTTTTCTTTAGAAAAACATACAGTTATTTTTCTTGAATGACTAATTAAAAGGCACTACATTATGACATTTTCACTAAAGTGTCAAATAAGCATGTCATAGCAGATGCACAAAATACATAAAATTACTAGGTAGTATGTATAGATACTATCAAAAGTTTTGATTGACTCATACCTTATTTACTCTGCATTTAGTCACCAAAGCCACAAGCTTAATAGTTCTGTTTATAAAAACAAAGTTAGGCAAGCTGAATGCTAAGAACAAATATATGTGAATTCATTTTTAACTTGTGAATGCATGCATGCACACACATCTTTTTATTATCAGCATGCTCCCAAATTAAAATTGTTACCACATGCTAAATAAACTTTTTCAGATGTTCAACAAAGAGATCAAAGAGATTTCATCATATATTTTTAGATCTCTGACCAGTCAAACATACAGGAACACAGACATGTCAAAACATCAAGTAATCCAAAGGCACAGCAATTTGCAAATTTTCAGTTTAGTGTAACTCAAGAAGAGTAGTTTAGCGTACTTTCATACTTTCCTTACTGACATCTTACAGGTGAGGTTATTCATGGAAACTTCTAGTAGTTACTTGAAGGTAAGACTTGGGTAGGGACTAGGACAAAGAATAGAACATAGATAAGCTGGGAAGAGAGATTTAGCTTTCCAAGCAGATAGAAAAACACAAAACAAAGCATACAAGTGAAAGGGAAATGTTATATTTTGGACCATGAGGAAACCAGCTTGGATGATTTACTGTCTGAGTTTATGAGACTAACAATGTGATGGATTAGTATATAGTGGGGACTAATCATCATTCCTGGAATTCTCTGCCTGCCACAATTTACACAACTTCTGTTAAATCCTTTTTGTAGATAGGAGAAATATAATGGATGTGTGGGTTCTGCCAGTGGATTGAAACCAAATCAATTTTATTATTTGTTCCATTTTTACCTTAAATATCCAGTGTAGTTACTGAATTTCAGCCTGCTTCTATATCCAAACCTATTTCCTACTCTAGTTTTAGAAACTGAGTTATTTTACCCTACCATTTTTAAATCCTTAATATGTGTCTTTGCCAGTACATGAGTTCTGGTCTCCCTTTCTCTAATATTCTGTATTTCCTCTGTCCTCAGTAACCATGACTGGATTACCACTTCCTGCACTCAAGCTTCTCTTGAGCTAACCCTTTATCTATCTGGACCCCCACCTACTACATTATGAAATTATTTTTTGATACTCTGCACTGCTTGCCTATTAGATACCACTTTGAATCACTAATGCAGACTCAATCTTACTTTGTGCTCAAGGATTCACCCTTATCATATTATTTTCCCCCGATGAGCCTGTGTAGCTTCTGAATCATGATCACACTAGCCTGACAAATAGTGGCATCAATTCACTTCAGCACCTTCCTAGAGTACTTCGTCAAAGACTATCTCTTCTTTTGTAACTGGTTCTAAATTTGGAACTCTGGAAAGGTGTTTTGCTAAAAGAACTGTTTTGCTGATGTTCCAAAAGGATTTTAGAATTGCATTCCTATGAGTAAATTTTGTTATTTTATTATTAAAATGCATTTTAAAATCCTGTAATATTTATGTGCCAAAAAATAGACTTCAGAGGAAACCCAGAAACAAATATCAACAACAAAAAGATAGCTAAGTCATTTAGCAAGATGTGATCAGTGTAACCAATGAAATCACAATACTTTTTGGATCTTTTATTAAATGCTTAAAAAATATATTTGCCTAAATATGAATTGGAAAGAAGGTGATAAACAATTTTAGTGGAAATGATCCCATTAAAGAAACTTAATTTGTAATGAAGTTGCAATCAAAGGGTGCCACAAAAGCCATCAACCCTCAATCTTAGGATAGGATAACTTACCTTTATCTGTAAAACTAAAAGCAATATTAACTTTATGTAAAGATGATACAGTGAAGGTTATTAAAAATGAATTCAATCTAAAAATTCAAATTTGAGAGGACTCTAATCAAAGAAATATGAAATAGTTCACAAATAGAAGGAATACTGGTTATCTTAATCTTGCATGCTTTATGACAAACTGTCATACTACTACCACTGTAGGAAGGTGGACACATTATTTTACTCAGTTGAACACAAACTTGGAACACTCATTATTGAGAGATATAGTAAACAATTCACAAGAGGTTTATGGCTTATAAATTATAGATCCATAGGATATTATTAAAGGAAGTGAGAGATTTTTCCAGTCCATTTGTTTAAAAAGTTGCTTATTTTGGGAAAGAATTCTGGATAACGTGAATTAGGGCTTAAAGTTTATTTTTGCTGAAAATTTGTTCAGGACATCATCAGTTATTGAATGGTTTTCTAATTCTCTAAGATTAAAATAAAGGATATTTTGGTCATACTTTTAATTCTGAACCTAGTACAATATCAGATCCATTCAATCTTTCAGTATACAAAAGTATACATCATATACATCAAAAAATATTCAGATATCAAAAATCTAACATTGCAAGCTATCTTTTCTATTCTCTTTAAAATTTTATCCTAATTCTGCTACTAACAAAATGTATCTATAGACAAAATGAATATGCTTTATTTTAGTGACAGATATTTAAGTGTTTAAAAATTCCATACATGTGCCACATAAAATATATATGCAAAACAGTGGCTAGTTGTAGATAATTAGGTAACAAATCTAGAAGTAATTTAGTTGTTGTAAATATAATATGAGGTGCATTCTACAAGTTACATGCTTAACAATGAATATTCTAATTAATTTATATTTTTCCATATTAATATTTTATAACAAATAGGAATTAAACTGGTTTGAAAATGAAATGCCTGTAAGTAATTTAAGAACAGAGATATTCTGGAAACATTTGGTGGTCCATTTGCACATCTGATATACATGACATGACAAAAACAGGAAAAGGAAATGCTTCCTGTGGGTTTATGATGATTTTTTGAGTATTTGATGTCACTGTAGTAATCAATGTATTCACTTTTAGTATGATTATATTAGACCACACTTAAAATATACTTTCCCACCATGATCTTCTTCCCTAAAGAGGTCTCATAAATGTCAAGTCCTTCCAAATAGAAGGCAGTTTTACTGGTCATTATTTCTGCTACTTTGCAACTAAGATCGGATGACTCAACAGGCTAAGAAGTTATACTACGAAGAGATTTTCATGAGAAGCAGCACAGTTTTACAGACAGTGAGAGGTATATCAGCTGGATGCAAAGTAACTTCTTTAATATATAACTTCTCTAGTTACTTTTCTACAAAAAGTATATGCCTTCCATATCCAGTCAATTCTCCTTTTCTAAAGGACACATGGTTTAAGGGAGAACATTTCTCAGTCATATGCTGCCATTTACAATACGAGTTGAAAGAACATTAAAACAAAGCTTCTCAAGATATAACCATTCAAGTTAAAAAATAAGCACAAACTATACATCAAGACCTTTAGTACATCAAGAAGCATGTTATAGAGTCCTTCCTAATCAGCAAATCAATACAGAGCTGAAATATCTCTTTACTAAGTTATAGCAGGAATACTCCAAAATGTAACTAAGATATGGCAAAACAATTGGATGGGCTCATCAAATAATCTGGTACAGAAACAAAACAAAACAAAACAAAAACACTAGATCACAGCTCAGAGATATATACGACTTTTCTCCATTAAACCCAGTTAGTTCATTTGAATTTAAGAAGCAAATGTTTTCAATCCTATGGAGGACTTTTATGAAAAGGATGAGTATGGAAGGAAGCCATGGATTACTACCATGGCCAGCAGCAACATCAATAAGACTTTACACTTTAAAGTCTCTATAAAGTGGTTTCAATTTTATTATTTACTTTAAAAGTTACAATGTCTCCATCAGTAGGCAGACCATATATATGCTTCTATTTGGTAGACAGGAAAACTGAACTAGATAGAAAAAGTATACAAACTTTTTAGGACTTAACCAAGGAATTAGTAGTAAGTATTCTAAATAAATACTTCCTGAGATAATGGCTATTTTTAGTTCATCTTAGGAATATTTATATTGTACCTATATTGAATGAGTAATCATGGATCTATGCAGTCAACTGAATCTAATAGGAGAAATTATGTCTTTGTAGAAACAACAGGGGTCTGGGCTTCAGACACATTGAGCTCGAATTCACACCTCACAAGAGCCAAGATGGCAGCATGAGTAGGACAGTGGGAATCTCCTCCCAAAAACATATATATTTTTGAAAATACAGCAAATACAACTATCCCTAAAAGAGCACAGAAGATACAGGACAACAGCCAGACTACATCCACACCTGTGAGAACCCAGCGCCTCGTGAAGGGGGTAAGATACAAGCCCTGGCCTGGAGGGACCCGAGCGCCCCACACCCCAGCTCCCGGCGGGAGGAGAGGAGTCGGAGCAGGGAGGGAGAGGGAGCCCTGGACTGCTAAACACCCAGCCCTAGCCATCTGTACCTGGAGTGCAGACACACAGTGCGAGGAGGGTGGGAAACTAGCGAAACAGGACAGTAAAACCTGCAAGCAGGTCCCTGCAGCGGGCACCCCTAGGACAAAGAAAAGCAAGTGCTTTTTGAAAGTCTTAAAGGGACAGGGACCCCACAGCTGGACAGAAGCATCCAGGGACACTTAGCCTAGCAGCTGGGAATCTCGGGGAACTCCAGGTGCCCTAAACCCCTGGGCGGCAGCACAGCTCTGAGAACACTCACGGCGATAAACAGCTCCCCACCCATTCCCCCTCCGGTGCGGCACCGTGATAGCAGAGCAGCAGCCTGAGGCTGGCCATGCCCACAGCAAGGGAGCGTCCTCCATAGTAGCCAGGCAAAAAATAGAGACAAAGTCTACACGCAACTGCCCAACACAAGTGGCTAGGTGTCACCGTTCTCCCAGGAAAGAAAGGCCAGGAGCAAGTGGAAAGGGTCTTGGTTCTCCCAGCTGACAGACAAGCCAACAGCATACCATTGCATCTATCAATATGAAAAGGAAGAAAAATTTGATCCAGACCAGACTAACCCAAACATCCTCCACATCCATCCCTTAGAAGGAATCTGGGGAAATACATTTAACAAATCTTCATGAAAAATAATTCAAAATAAAAGTCATAACCATGCTGATGGACTTGCAGAGAAATATGCAAGAACTAAGGAGGGAGAATACAGAAATAAAACAATCTCTGGAAGGACTTCAAAGCAGAATGGATGAGATGCAAGAGACCATTAATGGACTAGAAATCAGAGAACAGGAACACAGAGAAGCTGACACAGAGAAAGATAAAAGGATATCCAGGAATGAAAGAATATTAAGAGAACTGAGTGACCAATCGAAACGGAATAATATTTGCATTATAGGGGTACCAGAAGAAGAAGAGAGAGAAACAGGGATAGAAAATGTCTTTGAAGAAATAATTGCTGAAAACTTCTCCAAACTGGGGGAGGAAATGGCCTCTCACAACACGGAAGCACACAGAACTCCCATGACAAGGGACCCAAGGATGGCAACACCAAGACACATAATAATTAAAATGGCAAAGATCAAGGACAACGACAGAGTAGTAAAGACAGCCACAGAGAAAAAAAAAGATCACCTACAAAGGAAACCTATCAGGCTATCATCAGACTTCTCAAAAGAAACCTTACAGGCCAGAAGAGAATGGCATGATATATTTAATGCAATGAAACAGAAGGGCCCTGAACCAAGATGACTGTATTCAGCACAATTATCATTTAAATATGAAGGAGGGATTAAACAATTCCCAGAAAGGAAAAGTTGAGGGAATTTGCCTCCCACAAACCACCTTTACAGGGTATCTTAGAGGGACTGCTATAGATGGGAGCACTCCTAAAAAGAGCACAGAACAAAACACCCAACATATGAAGAATGGAGGAGGAGGAATAAGAAGTGAGAGAAATAAAGAATCATCAGACAATGTTTATAATAGCTCAATAAGCGAGTTAAGTTAGACAGTAAGATAGTAAAGAAGCTAACGTTGAACCTTTGGTAACCACACACCTAAAGCCTGCAATGGCAAAAAGTACATATCTTCTAATAATCACCTTAATGTAAATGGACTGAATGCACCAATTAAAAGACACAGAGTAATAGAATGGATAAAAAAGCAACACCCATCATCTATAAGCTGCTTACAAGAGACTCACCTCAAACCCAAAGACATGCACAGACTAAAAGTCAAGGGATGGAAAAAGATATTTCATGCAAATAACAGGGAGAAAAAAGCAGGTGTTGCAGTACTAGTATCAGACAAAATAGACTTCAAAACAAAGAGAGTAACAAGAGATAAAGAAGGACATTACATAATGATAAAGGGCTCAGTCCAACAAGAGGATATAACCATTATAAATATATATGCCCCCAATACAGGAGCACCAACATATGTGAAAGAAATAATAACAGAAGTAAAGGAGGAAATAGAATGCAATGCATTCATTTTGAGAAACTTCAACACACCACTCACTCCAAAGGACAGATCCACCAGACAGAAAATAAGTAAGGACACAGAGGCACTGAACAACACACTAGAACAGATGGACCTTATAGACATCCATAGAACTCTACATCTAAAAGCAACACAATACACATTCTTCTCAAGTGCAAATGGAACATTATCCAGAATAGACCACATACTAGGCCACAAAAAAAGCCTCAGTAAATTCAAAAAGACTGAAATCCTACCAAACAACTTTACAGACCACAAAGGTATAAAACTAGAAATAAATTGTACAAAGAAAACAAAAAGGCTCATAAACACATGAAGGCTTAACAACATGCTCCTAAATAATCAATGGATCAATGAACAAATTAAAATGGAGATCCAGCAATATATGGAAACAAATGAGAACCACAACACAAAGCCCAACTTCTGTGGGACTAAGCAAAAGCAGTCTTAAAACGAAAGTATATAGCAAACCAGGCATATTTAAAGAAGGAAGAACAATCCCAAATGAATAGTCTAATGTCACAATTATTGAAACTGGAAAAAGAAGAACAAATGAGGCCTAAGGTCAGCAGAAAGAGGGACATAATAAAGATCAGAGAAGAAATAACTAAAATTGAGAAGAATAAAACAATAGAAAAAATCAATGAAACCAAGGACTGTTTCTTTGAGAGAATAAACAAAATAGATAAGCCTCTAGCCAGAGTTCTTAAGAGGAAAAGAAAATCAACACACATCAACAGAATCAGAAACAAGAAAGGAAAAATCACGACAGACGACACAGAAATACAAAGAATTATTAGAGAATATTATGAAAACCTATTTGCTAACAAGCTAGAAAACCTAGGAGAAATAAACAACTTCCTAGAAAAATACAACTTTCCAAGACTGACCCAGAAAGAAACAGAAAATCTAAGCAGACCAATTACCAGCAACAAAATTGAATCGGTAATCAAAAAACTACCCAAGAACAAAACACCTGGGCCAGATGGTTTTACCTCGGAATTTTATCAGACATACAGAGAAGACATAACACCCATTCTCCTAAAAGTTTTCTAAAAAATAGAAGAGGAGGGAATACTCCCAAACTCATTCTATGAAGCCAACATCACCCTAATACCAAAACCAGGCAAAGACCCTACCAAAAAAGAAAATGACAGACCAATATCCCTGATGAACATAGATGCAAAAATACTCAACAAAATATTAGCAAACCGAATTCAAAAATACATCAAAAGGATCATACACCATGACCAAGTGGGATTCATCCCAGGGATGCAAGGATGGTACAACATTCGAAAATCCATCAACATCATCCACCACATAAACAAAAAGAAGGACAAAAAACCACATGATCATCTCCATAGATGCTGAAAAAGCATTCGACAAAATTCAACATCCATTCATGGTAAAAACTCTCAACAAAATGGGTATAGAGGGCAAGTACCTCAACATAATAAAGGCCATATATGATAAACCCACAGTCAACATCATACGGAACAGTGAGAAGCTGAAAGCTTTTCCTCTGAGATCGGGAACAAGACAGGGATGCCCATTCTCCCCACTGTTATTCAACATAGTACTGGAGGTCCTAGCCGCGGCAATTAGACAAAACAAAGAAATACAAGGAATCCAGATTGGTAAAGAAGAAGTTAAACTGTCACTATTTGCAGATGACATGATTTTGTACATAATAAACACTAAAGACTCCACTCCAAAACTACTAGAACTAATATCGGAATTCAGCAAAGTTGCAGGATACAAAATTAACACACAGAAATCTGTGGCTTTCCTATACACTAACAATGAACCAACAGAAAGAGAAATCAGGAAAACAATTCCATTCACAATAGCATCAAAAAGAATAAAATACCTAGGAATAAACCTAACCAAGGAAGTGAAAGAACTATACCCTGAAAACTATAAGACACTCCTAAGAGAAATTAAAGAGGTCACTAAGAAATGGAAACTCATCCCATGCTCTTGGCTAGGAAGAACTAATATTGTCAAAATGGCCATCCTGCCCAAAGCAATATACAGATTTGATGCAATCCCTATCAAACTACCAACAGCATTCTTCAATGAACTGGAACAAATACTCCAAAAATTCCTATGGAAACACCAAAGACCCCGAATAGCCTAAGCAATCCTGTGAAGGAAGAATAAAGTGGGGGGGGATATCACTCCCCAACTTCAACTGTACTACAAAGCCATAGTAATCAAGACAATTTGGTATTGGCACAAGAACAGAGCCACAGACCAGTGGAACAGATTAGGGGCTCCAAACATTAACCCAAACATATATGGTCAATTAATATACAATAAAGGAGCCATGGACATACAATGGGGAAATGACAGTCTCTTCAACAGATGCTGCTGGCAAAAGCAGACAGCTACATGTAAGAGAATGAAACTGGATCACTGTCTAACCCCATACACAAAAGTAAATTCCAAATGGATCAAAGACTTGAACGTAAGTCATGAAACCATAAAACTCTTAGAAAAAAACATAGGCAAAAATCTCTTAGACATAAACATGAGTGACCTCTTCTTGAACATATCTCCATGGGCAAGGGAAACAAAAGCAAAAATTAACAAGTGGGACTATATCAAGCTGAAAAGCTTCTGTACAGCAAAGGACATCATCAATAGAACAAAAAGGTATCCTACAGTATGGGAGAATATATTCATAAATGACAGATCCGATAAAGGGTTGACGTCCAAAATATATAAAGAGCTCACACACCTCAACAAACAAAAAGCAAATAATCCAATTAAAAAATGGGCAGAGGAGCTGAATAGGCAGTTCTCTAAAGAAGAAATTCAGATGGGCAACAGACACATTAAAAGATGTTACACATCGCTTGTCATCAGAGAAATCCAAATTAAAACCACAATGAGATATCACCTCACACCAGTAAGGATGGCTACCATCCAAAGGTCAAACAACAAATGTTGGCGAGGCTGTTGAGAAAGGGGAACCCTCCTACACTGCTGGTAGAAATGTAAATTAGTTCAACCATTGTGGAAAGCAGTATGGAGGTTCCTCAAAAAGCTCAAAATAGAAATACCATTTGACCTGGGAATTCCACTCCTAGGAATTTACCGTAAGAATGCAGCAGCCCAGTTTGAAAAAGACAGATGCATCCCTATGTTTATCGCAGCACTATTTACAATAGCCAAGAAATGGAAGCAACCTACATGTCCATCAGTAGGTGAATGCATAAAGAAGATGTGGTACATATACACAATGGAATATTCAGCCATAAGAAGAAAACAGATCCTACCATTTGCAACAACATGGATGGAGATAGAGGGTATTATGCTCAGTGAAATTAGCCAGGCAGAGAAAGACAAGTACCAAATGATTTCACTCACATGTGGAGCATAAGAACAAAGAAAAACTGAAGGAGCAAACAGCAGCAGAATCACAGAACCCAAGAATGGACTAACAGTTACCAAAGGGAAAGGGACTGGGGATGATGGGTGGGAAGGTGGGGATAAGGATGGGGAAAAAGAAAGGGGGCCTTACGATTAGCATGTATTGTGTTGTGGGGGCATAGGGAGGGCTGTACAACACAGAGAAGACAGGTGGTGATCATACAGCATCTTGCTACGCTGATGGACAGTGACTGTAGTGGGGTGTGTGGGGGGGACTTGGTGAGGGGGGAGCCTGGTAAGCATAGTGTTCTTCATGTAATTGTAGATCAATGATATCAAACATAAAAAATAAAATAAATAAAAATACATATATATTTAAAAAAATCCCCACCTCACTTACTAGCTCTGTATCTTTAGTAAGCTCATCAACTGCCTGACTTTCAGCTTCCTCATCTGAACACAGGAAATAATGCCTCTCTTTTCTTCCCTCATAGGGTTACTGGGCAAACTAAATGAGATACATATGACAAGGTCTCAGTGAAGTATCTAGAAGTGTTCTTGTGCACACGAACACAAAAAAATGTTTGTGCCTTTACCTCCTGATTTTGTAACATTATATACCACAGACCTAATGCTATGTCAAGAACGTTCCTGTTTTTGCGGACATTTTCAACATTAAGTGAAACAAATTTGAAATAGGGAACATATTAAAAATATAATAGATTTTTAAAATGAGGCACCAATCACTTTTATTATAGAATGTCAGACTAGAGAGAAAATAAAATGGTCTAGACTATACTAGTCACTTTCTGCTAATAAGTCTAGTTCAGCTAGTAAGTGGTCTTTTAATCTTTTTTTACACATCATTTTTTAAAGGTCATTTCTGAGATATTCTCGTGAAACACAATACATTCATGGAAACTTCTTCCTAATTTTCCCCCTAAAAAAATGGTTGCTTTTGGCAGTACAGAGTGACAATACAAGAACAGATCAGCCTAGGGTTCAACTGTGGCTCAGGAAACTAGCTGTACAGGTAAAGTGAGCTTATTTTGCAGAAAACAAAAAGGGAATAAGAAGGAAGAAGGCTATTGGGTCTGGCCAATCAAAGGAAGTCTTGTTACTATATCTTGAGTTACCGCCTCTTAAATATGTGTGCAAACTTCAAAAGATTTAAAAATATACAGTGACACTATTGCAAGGTGTGCTTAAAAGATTTTCCCCATATTTAAGAATCACTTGAATCTAAACCCTGTCTGTCTCTCATGCCGTAAAGTATGGTATCCTTAAGAACACAAAACAGGGGTTCTTCAAAGCCCATGTTCCTTACATTTCACTAAACCCAGCAGATCAACCCCCACCTGTCAGCACTATGAAATACTCTTGTCAAAACGAATGGTACTTAGCCATCTTTCCATATAAGTTACTACATTTTGATTCGGTAAAAAATTTAGTAAAATATATTTGGAGACTTTTGTCTGTTTACTTTTCAGGATTTCTACTATCAATTCTGTTCTAAATATGAGAATTAATGTAATGGGATATTAAGCAAAACTCTGTTTTTTATTACCACAAACATATATATTTTTTTACTCTTACATTTAAAAAGTGAAGCTAAGCTAATCATATTTCTCAAGCAATTTAGCTTAGGTTTCTTCTTTCTTCCAATAAATCATCTTCTGTGTATACAACATAACTAAGGAAAACCACAACAATTTTTTTTGACAGTGGGAACATTTCAAAAATGATTACTTCAAAGTGGCTTCCTTTCCTCCCCTTTCCCCTTTTTTTTGGCAAAGGAGTCTTTTATTAAACCCACTGAGCTTCTCAATCATTCCCACTTTTTTTTTTTTTTTTTTTCACTCTGGAAAAAGAATGTGCTTGGGAAGCCTTTTTTCCCACTGACGAATGGCCTGGAATCTAGTTATTGGATGGGAAATTAAGTATCTGTTCCTTGACTCAACTCACTGAAGCAAAAGCAAAGAGAAAACACTCAAGGTTTGGCAGAAAACTTTTCCTCTGGACATATTCCATTGGCTTATGGCACAACTGCTGAACATCCATTTAGAGTTCCAATGTGTACTGCTTGGTTTCATCTGGTTCTGGCATTTCCCGTTCAAGCTCAGCACTTCTTGGGTTTGTAAGAGCTCCTCGAAGGTTCAGTTTCAAAAACCTCTACTGGTCAAAAGAGTTCCTTCTGCTTATTCCTTTATACAGCTTCCTGTTGGTGCCTGTTTATTAAATGCCCTTTTCCAAGTAACCATTGTTGGAACTTTTACAGGATTCATAATGATTCATTTGATCTTCAAATGCTTGGAAAGACTCTGTGTTGGTCCTATCCTCTTTCTACCACTTGAAAGTCTATCACAGCCCAATTAAAACACATATTTGTGTACTCCTAGGGCTTCTGGTGGGAAAGTTTCTATCAAATTATGAGAAATTTAGAATGAATGTACATTTCTTTTCTTTCCAAGTATTTACACTTTCAAATGTTGAGAAATATATTTGCCAGGAGATTTCTTGTGCCTAATGTAGTCTCCTTTCCCCTTCTGTTTCTTAATGACACAAACCACACGAGAAAGGCACCAAGAAATGTAGAATTCTAAAACTCTTTTCAAAGTGTATATTCAAATTATTTATACATAAATAATTGCTGGTTAACCATATTTACAATTAATTATTTTATCCTCTGACCTATTTTTGACAAATTTATCTCTTTTCTGACTCTAACCTTGGTCTTAAATCCCATTAATTTGCTCTTTTCATAATAGTTTAGGGTTTGAGAATGAAATAACTTTGTTACAACTTAATATTATTACATCTTTAACTCATGCTATTGTAAACCTAAAGCTTGAGCTCTCTGTATTTTAAAATTTGCCCTACAGATAGAACATATCAATCAGTAGATTATATTATAAATTAAAGAATGAAGTGTATAACATATACACATATAGTATAGTATAACCACACCTGATTTTAGCCAGTGGTATATTTACTTATTATATAGCTTGATAATACTGTACTTATAAAGGATTTTGAAACAAAATTTTTTAAAAATTAATTTGCTATCTCTGGTTTTAGAGTTTTTTTGTATCTGACTCTACTCCTAACCAACACAGCACCTGAGGTTTCAGGAAGGGTTCCTGGAGGGCAGTGCTGTCTAAACTGAGAACTCAGAGGTGAGGGGAGAGGGCTGGGATGAGCGGCAGTAAAACTGTTCCATGACGAGGAAGCAGGAGATGAAATAAAGGAGGACAGAGCAGGGCCTGCTTAGAACTAAACAATGGTCAGAAAATTAATTAGTGTTGGTGGAAGTGGGAAGTAGGTTTCAAGAGATTATACTGTAGACATAAATAAGGAATAAGGGACAGATCAAGTAGGACTAACAAGCTATATTAAGGAATCTTAACTTCATATTTTAGGAATTTAGAAGCCTCTCAAGTGTTGATTCTGTATTGTTTTAAGCAGGGGAGTTACATAACCAGATTTGCATTGCAGAAAGGCTAGTTTGGCAGAAGAAATCCAGAAATCTACTCCAAGGACACAGATATTCTTATACAGGGAAAAACTTGTGAAAGCTCATAACACAGAATATGAGTTTAAACACTTTTACACTAAAAGATATGGATTTGATATTACAAATCTTGGTATAACATTATTTTTTAATTACTCATTTATGTGTACATCAGTTCTAAGATGGTATTCCTGCATATGGTAGTTTTACCGGTTTTATAGTGGACTCATAATAATCCTAATTCATTTTATTCTAAAACCCTATACTGAAATAGCATTAAATGCCAATTTACATAGTCCTTTATAGTTATGACAATCACAAAGTCACTTAATGATTTTGATCTTCTAGAATAGGACAGTGAAATTTGATACTGTGCCTTATTCTGTATAGAAAGACCTTTTTTAAAAAAAATCATCCTTTAATAAGGAAATTACTAGAACATTGTATTTCTTTTCTAAGGGTTTCTCACAGAGCAATCTGTAAGAGGGACTGTACAAACAGTGGTAGGATCAAGAATTCAGAAATGTGAAAAAGAAAAAATATTCATTTTTCTACTTTTCTCTTAAGAAAATAGTATTTTATAGTTAAAACAATTTCCCAGAGAAATCAAATGACATTTTATCTATCTTTGGACTTTTCATCATTTTATAACCTAAAGCATTTTCCAAATAAACTAAAATACTGTATGTGATGAGGAATAAGATAGGAAACTAGCTTTCACAGAGAAGGTATTTCCCTCCCATAGGCAAAGTGAGATTTTCTTACTTATTTCCCCATTTAGTGAAAAATGTTGCCATATTTCACTGAAGCTAATGTACCATCACTACAAAACTTACCCCAGTGTCAGAGTTGTTAACATGAATAAAAGGAATGGTATTACAAGCAATGAAAAACTAAAGTGACAGAAAAGGTGGAGTTACTAGGGAACTTTCTTTTATTCATGTCAGAATCAAAACAGTAAGAAAGTTATATACAAATAAAAGCTTCTGAAAACATATGCTTGTATGCTCTTAAGCTCTAATTTAAACATTTGTATGCATACATACAGTATATGCAAGTGTGAGTGTGTGTGTAAACTTAAGTTCCAAAGGGAAGAAAACAGGGAAGGAAGGGGAAAAGACTAGGGTGCGGATAGCTGGCATGCCATATTACAGAATGAGAATGTGCTGTAGCATTCTTATTAGAATTAATATGTGTAGCTCCAGGGGAAAGGGTGTTCCCCACCCAGTATGAATCCGCTATGAAACCAATAAAACGAAAATAAGTCAAGGGAAAGAGTAGGTTGGGAGAAACCATTTTATATTGCTCATAGCTTGCTCCGATTCGCTATCTAGGCCTGGCCCCCTCAGTCAACTCCAGCCACTGCTCATGCTCTGCCCAGCGGTAGGCTCCCTACTTCGCACCCATGCCTTCCGGGAGGAAACCCACTGGCGGGACCTCTGTGACTGGTAGACACCAGACCAATTACTTACCAGGAGTGGAGGGGAGGGGAGAATGGCCATTATCTCTACACCCCTTGCAGGGGAGGCTAAGGGAGGCTGCAGGATGCTGCAGCTGTAAACACCTATTGATATGTAACTGGACGAAGGCCAGGCAGGAGATTCTGGAAATTCTGCCATTTACCCACAATATCCAACAAACACTGGCTGAAATCTTGTAAACAAATTAACAAGATTTCTCATTACAGTTCTGTTGCATAACAGCAACAGAACAGCATTGAATAATGCTTTCATGATGTAGAAACTAAAACTTGCTGATTTTCCTCACAAGGGTTTTGTGAGAGTTTATTAGTATTAGACAAGCATATTATAACAGAATATGGGAATTTGTTGTACAAAATAACTTATTTCACAGGCTATTGTATGGTTTTCATCTCCACAAAAATCGTAACTCCTTCTTCTGCCCAAGAATTGAGTGCAAAACATGCAAAATTAATGTTGCAATGTCTACTTTAAATGTTATGCCAACATCACTGAAATGATGATGGGTAAAAATAAAGTACAAAGATTTTTAAATTAATTGTAATAATAACCAAAGCAGAGAAATGTAAATTCCATATTCTAAATGACTTTCAATATATATATATATTTTTTTAAATCCTGAACTTAAAAACAGGTTTCATAATTCAGCACTCATGTTACAAGCAACTGTCCCAGGTTGGAGAGAGATGGAGGAAGATTTGGACCTAAAAATGTAAGACATATGGTCTTGATTGCCTTTTGCAGCTACGTTAAAAGTTCAGTGTAAAGAAAAGCTTTCCAAACGCCAGTTTGCAAACTAGGTTTTTATGTGAAACTCTAATAAAACAGCAGCAGATGTTTCTATGCTATTAATTTGTTTGGGACATTTTTGGCTGGTTCATTCCAAATCAACTGTTATCCCTTGTCCAACAACTGCAGCATTCATTTTTTTCTTACACATGGAGAAAGAGAGAAAGGAAGCTTTTCCTTTGGAATAGATATTGCAACAATTTGCTGTGTTCATGGGAAAGTGAATGCCAGCATGTGTGCTTTTTAATTTTTTTTTTTCCTCTGAATGCCCTTACAAACTGATAAAAGGTGCTTTTTACTCTTGGTGGGGGTGGGGGCAGTGGTGGTGGAAATCATCCAGTCAAGGAATTGCTGAAGTAAAAATGAAGTATACCTTTTATTGGTAAATATATATTGAGTAACATAGCTAAAGACTAATGAAACAAATCTTGACTTATTTACCTCTAAACCTGCTTATACTGATGCAAACAATTGATACATTTTATTCTAGTGATGATTTACATGATAAAAAGATGATTACCTTATATATTTTCACAGAATCAGAGCTAATTCACTTCCATTCTCCCTCTCCCAACCTTGTAACTCATTCTTAGAGCCCCAAAGTTCTTAACAGATCATTTTTCATTGGTTGTAAAATAATATACCTCTTGCTGATTTTTATTAAAACAGTGAACATGATTTAACTTCAGAAAGAAAAAATAAGATTTAAAATAAGCCTTTCTTTAACTTAGTCATTTTCCCAATTATGTATTAGTCAACCTTTCTGAGCAAAAGTGGGAGTTAACAACAAATCCAGTTGATTCTTTCCAGGGAGGACAAATGTGTTAACTCCTTACCAGTCTTCTCCTGTAACCGGGTAGTTTGCTTTATATGAAATTATACTTTCTGGCTGATAATACTAATAATTCATTTTTAAGGATTATTCTCAGTCCAAACAGATTATTAATATGTTTCAAATTATATACAAATCCTTAATGGGATTCAAATGGAAGCTCTAAAGCCTATTACTCTATGAAATTATTCAGGTTGCTGGTTTAAGTGCCAAAATGATTTGGATTTCAGTTGTGTTTCTAAGACAAATGTAATAAAGTTTCATTAACAAACTCAACTACAGTTGGTTCAAGTTCAGAAAGTCTGCACATTCTAGTGTAATTAGAGATCAGAAAGTTTTAAAGTCCTAATGGAATTTTCTATAATTCTCTCCTTAATTGGAAAATGTTTGCTACTTGGAAATATTTCCACGATAAAGGGGCCAACTAACAAAGTGAAGTACCTTATAAGACTCTTTCTCTGTGTATATCTGCTCTGATCTTTGGACATTGTAGCTACTCTTCCAGGCTTTTGGAAACAGCTAAACCCTACAATATCTCTCAACTGCCCTGAGAACAGAATCCGTGTTCTTGTTTGATGAGCAGCACCTTTGTGATCTGGCTTCTCTCCTGCTCAACTTTGTATGTCATCTGTTGCCACTCTTGACCTTCCTTGCCACTCTATATTCCAGGCAGACTGAACTAATTCCAGTTTCTAAATTAGTCACTATCTCTCTAATCACTGTTTTGATGCTAGTATATTTCCTACCTTCCAAAGTCTTAATTAGTCATCTACTGTGTATTCCATCAGTCTCAAATTAGATCTTTTTTTCCACCTATAAGTTTCTCCTAATTTATTTCTTTCCACAGCATCTACTTGTCCATTATTGTCTCCCCAACATAATGTAGGGAAAAATATCATTTGTATGTGCTCACATAGCATACAGCCCTTATTTTGTGGCAGCAGAATACACTATACTAGTCCAACTCACCCAAGCTCCTTCACAGCAGGAACTGTTTAATTTTGCCATGAAATCTTTTCTTAGAAAGGTACCGAATCTTAGAAGCCATTTGATAATATGCTTAGAATTGAACTCTTTAGAATCTCTACAAAACAGATATTGCTATATAGAGGCCATGTGGCTACATTTCTTGATTCTGCTGATTCTGCTAAATCAAGAATGGGTTATATAAACTTGTACTAAACTTAGTTTCTTTTCTGAACACTTGTAATCTTCCTACAAAATCATGTTTCTCCCATACTCATCTCTGACTCAAAAACTCTCTAATTCTCCATCACAAGTAGGAGCCAAAATTGTAATAATATCCTACAATACTCTGACTATATCATTTGCTCACCCCATCACTTCTCTAACTTCTTTAAGTATACTTTTTTATTCTGTCCCAGCTGTGCTGGGGTTGTAGCCATTCCTTAAATGCCTCAGACACGTTTTCTCCTACAGCACTTTTGCTGTTTCTATTCCTTCTGCATGGATAATGGATACCTACAAACCTCCTTCCCTCAGCTCCTTCAGATCCTTAGTTAAATGTCATTAATCAGTGCAGCTTATCCTGGTCCCCTTATTTAAACTGCTTTCACCTCATTCACAGTAACAGTTATCATTTATTGAATGCCTACTACAGGTTGGGTCCAGAGCAGAGAGATCATTTGTTCATTCATTCATATTTAAATAAATGTTCAATTCCTCCCAAATCCAGTTAGGAACACATAGCTTACTAGGCTGTCCACTTAACTGTATGCCATTTTTTTTCTTGATAAATTACAAGTGTAGGTTTCTGAGATAAATATTTAAAATAGAGTGCAGGATGCTTTAAGCATTGTATTCTACTTCTTACGGACCTTTTCTACTCTTTACCAACTCATAGAAAATGTGGCGTTACAACATTCTTTGCCTTTGATTCTGAGGATAGAAATAATTTGTAATATATAAAAATATAAGGGATCACATCGAATTGCTAATAACCCAGAAATTCAAGGTTGGTTTAAGATTAGAAAGTGTAGATGTGAATTCACTACATCAACAGATAAAATGGGGAAAACACAGATGACATGCTGACCAGGTGCACAAAAATCATTTCATACAATTCAAAACTCATCCATGAAAACAAAACAAATGTCACAAAATTAAGAAGAGGTCATATATTAAAAATTTAAAGCAAATATTATATTTAATAGGGAAATAATAGAAGCAATTTCCAAATCTTTTGGAATCAAGAGTAAGACAAGGAAGCTTGGTATCATCATTCCTATTCACCATTCCTTCACGTTCAAGAGGCTCTAAAAATAAGTTAGCAAAAGTTGGGTCAAGATTCCAGCCTCATGAGTTCCTACAGTTTCAGTGATCATAGTTCCAACCACCAGGTTCCTAACTGGAACCACGTAACTAGGACCTGGTAACTGAGGTAAAAAGATAGGAGTCCAGGATGGACATCTCAGCCCTACAGGAGTTAGGCTGTTTGCTGCTGAAATTTTCTCAGATCATACCCAAAGTCTTGAGTAATTTAGCATTAGAGGGGAATAGACCCCCATGGTTCAATCAAAATAGAGCTAAACAAAAGCTGTGCACAAAACTTTCTAACCAAACCACTTCAGTGGCTATAGTCTGCAGCCTGAACCACTGGAGCTGAGTAAAAGTCCAACTGTATAATGTTGGGTATTCTTTACTGTCTCTTCTTCCTTAATCTAGTATAAGAAAGGTCCAAGTAAACTAACAGTGGGCTTTAGCCCAGGACTGCTGTCCATGGAGAGAGAATGGATGTCAATCCTGATGGAACTGTGGAGGCCCCAGGTCGTCCAGACTCTCAGCTGGCATTTAGATCATGGACTCCCCCTTAGAATTTTGGAGGCCAGGCTCTGGAGGGTGTGGGACAGAGCTGACCCAGGTTCCCAAAGTCCCACAACAGGAAGCTCTGAGGGTAGCACTGTTCATTCACTATACCTCTGTGAGGTCACTGCAAGAACTGACTTCCCTCAACCTCCACACGCTGATGCTGCCAATGATGGTTTGTGGAAGCCCCAGTCCTGCCACCATGATGGCAGCCCGAGATGCCTGGGCTTAGATTCGGACAGGCATCTGATACTCGGGGCAGTGGATGGCTGTGGCTATGTCTGCACATCCAGTCGAATAGAGGCAGTCATTGCCTTGGAGGTCCAAAAGGTGCTACCAGACTCTAGGGGCTGGTAGCCACCTCGGCATATTCTTGCCTCAAGCCCACAGGCACTGCAGAAAATATGGTAGCAGTGGCTGAGGGAGAACGAGCTTGAACACTTGTGTGCACATCTCTCAACCATTTGTGTTTGGGCTTTCAGAAAGGGCCTGCACAGCTCTCCTGTCTACTTTTCTATTACCCCATCCCCCCCAGCACACACACACAAACAAATACACACATGGGCACTTTAATATATTCTGGATGCTAATCCTTTGTTTTGAAGATCTCTTGATTCATATCATTATTTATGGTGTCTTTTTGCACTGACGATCCTAATTTTAATGTCAACTTTAGTGATATATTTCTTTATGATTAGTGCTGTTCAAGTCTTGTTTATCTTAATTACTCAGAAGTCATAAAGTTTTATTTCTATATTGTTTTATGATTTTTCTTTCCACATTTAGGACTTTATTCCATCTGAAATTTATGTCCTTGTACAATGCAGAATAAGTGTTCTACCTTTTTTTTTTCTTCCTTTCCCCATCTGGATAACCTGTTGTCCTAGCACTTTTTACTGAAAAAGATAATCTTTTCTTCCGAACCTGTAATATCAGCTCTATCTTAAATCAAGTTTCATTTGTCTTTGGGTCTGATGCTGGGCTCTCCCCTCCGTCTGTTATCTATTTGCCTGTCCCCACACCAATCTTCATTACCACAGCCTACCAGTAAGTTTTTTATATCTGATAAGGCAAGGCCTTCCACTTAATTCTTATTCTTAGAGTTGTCTTGGATATTTTTGGTTTCTTGTCTTTGCATGAAAATTTCTTATTGCCCCCCCCTCACATTAACACACACACACACACACACACACACACACACACACACACACAAACACACACACACACTCCTGTTGAGATTTTTACTGGGATTTGAAAGAAAGAAAAAAAAAAAGAATCCTTATTCTGAATGAGAGAAAGCAGCGATCTCCAGCTAAGATCCATAGCTATTTATTGCTTAGTGGAATTGGATTTTTACAATATTTTGATTCAGTCCATTCTTCTATTTTTATAAACAGGTCTTTATAATGCATCCAGGTTGCTGGAACAGAACTGAAAGTACAGCCTAACAGAAACATAAAGTGGTCCAATTTGAAAACTAAAAGATTTCATAGTTAGTCCACACTCAGCAATTTATTTTTTGTCAGGTTAGATCTGCTCATGTTTTATTTTAGTGTTTGTATTATCTGTATGATTAGACGCCTATTCCTTTTAAGACAGAGAACAATTTGCTTACTCCAATGAAACTCTTCAGAACTTACATCTTGCACTGTTGTGTTTGATGCTTTTCAGTTTTTGAGTATCTTTATAGGTTATGCTTAACAAAGAATTAAGTATTTTGTGTTTAATCATTTGTATTTATAATAATCCTATACGATGGATACTACTATCTCCATTTTATAGCTGCAGAAACTGAATCTTAGAGGTTGAATAAATTACCCAAGGACAAACAGCCAAGAAATGACAGGACCTGGATTGAAACCCAGGTTTTTTTTACTTCAAAGTAGATTGAATAAACATTTGTTATATGTATAAAAAATGGTAATAGAACTCAGATTTAGAGAGACCAATGTGGATACATTGTAAGTGATTAAAGATGTATGATATTAATTGAGATCTTATTTACTTAAATCATTCATTGTTGATAGGTTGAGTCTACACCAGACCTTGTGATCTGTACTCTGAAATTATTCCATTCAGCTGTGGCAAGCATTGCATTGTTTCTCTTGCCAAGAACCTCAGCTAGTCAAGGGAGCCTCACACACTGGTCTATAACTATATTAAAACTGCTACAAATAACTGCTGAACAGACTGTCTCTTGCATCATTCAAACCAGAAATTCAGTGGCAACATGCCACCACAACTTCTTTCTGATTTGGTAGGTATAAAATTGGGTCTAGCATCCTTTCTTTATGAGAATACAAATAATATCCTCTCTCACTCTCTCTCGTACACACACGCTTGTATACCATCCAAACTGCTTTGTGATCTTTCTTGACTTAAAATATGATTCTAATTATAGCAAAACTTCCTCTATCAGGCCCACTGAGAAAATAATTCAGGCTAGTTAGCTTTAGCTAGTTTCCCTTTTTTTTTTGTACAAATTATATGAAGCAAAATTTAATTTTTTAATCTAAACTATCAGTTAATACACAGTGGAAAGTTCAAATTACATGGAAGTATAATAACTGTTTATATCTGCATTTTATGATGTTTGTTTTATTCTGTTACATCCCATCTCTAAAGTCATTTTACATGTTCAGATGTGCCCATTCTTAAAATTTCATTTTTTCTCACTAAATTGGTAGCTTTTCACATATGATAATAGGTTTTAGACACCAGACTACAAACTAGTTAATATTGTTTATGAATTAATTGTCAACAGATTCATAATAACAATATATCCTACTCCTTCCTCCTCAGCTCCCATAACAGCATATAATGAGTCCTTGGATTTGGCCCAGAAAAATGAGGTTGCTGGATAATTTAATTTAATTCAATTCAATTCCACATAATTCAATTCCTTTCAACAAACTTTTGCAGACATCTGTGGCTAGTTCAATTCCAGGAACCTAGGTCCCTGTCCCTTGTTCCAGAAGCAGATCCCAAGAAAAGGTTTTGAGTGGCATCATGTTTAGGGGAGTGGAGGATTAAGACAGAGGAAAGGAGTCAATCCAGGGTGTATTCAGGAGCAGACCAAGTGCCACTGCAGAAAAGAAGTGAGTCCTACCAGGGCCCCCAGGACACTATGTGGAACATCCCTCACAGTTATCCCACTGGAGGGGAAAGGAAGCTGTAGTACAATTATGCATCTGGGGAAGCAAAACAAATGCCTAGAGTTGGTTGAGGACTACTTTTGGACATGTTAGTTCCCAGCGATCTCAGGGCACCTACATGCTCAAAGCAAGGGCTAGAGAACAAGTCACAAGTATCTGTGAAAGGAAGCCATGGGCTTGAACAAAGCAGGGAGTACAAAGGAGATGTGGGTGGTGAACCAGTAGTATCCACTGCAACATCTTTAACCCACATCCGGAGAAACATCTAGAGATTCTGCTTTGCTATTCCTGGTTATGTTGTTTGTGCCAGATGCCCTAAATCAACCAAATATTCTTGGAGCACTTTCTATACACAAAATCTGTATGGGACACTGTGGGAAAAACAAAGACATCAAAGACACAGTCCCTGCACACCCAATGGACCAACAGTGGGCTTTTATAATAAAATCTGGTGGAAGAGTTCAACATAGACCCTCTAAACTGAAAGAAATTAGATTTTAGAAACTGCAAAAAGACTCTGGGCAGACTACATATTTCATAGCCACAATACATGTTTTCCTCTGAAGAACCAACACTTCCATTGAAAAAAAATTATGTCTTCCTTCCTTATTCTGGTCCAATTTAATACAATCTGTCTAATATTAAAAGGAAGCCAGTGGAAAGGGGGGTAGGAAAGGAGAGGGTTTCAAGTGGTTGTTTATACTTTAAAAAGCATGTAAATATTTTCCAATGATTGAAAATTGGTATTTACAAATTTAGTAGAATATGCTTTGTTCATACACAATAGTCTGTTTGTTAACAGTGACATATTTATCTGGCCTTTCCTAGTCTTAGGAAAAAATTATGTCAAATTTCCCTCAGACTGCCTTCCTATTCTGTCACACAAATTATTTCATGAAACATGAATCCAAATGTTCTGCTCTTTTTCAATTTCCTTTCACCACAAATTCCAGAGTTCTGCACTTCATGGCTTTTCAGTAACAATTCAGTCTTTCTATTCTAATGGCAAAAATGCAATACTGCTGTCTTTAATCAAGTTACTTTTGATATGTCTTCAATAGTGAAGATTCAGCCCTTTGTGTTAAAGGGAAACTTTAAAAAGTAATTACAATGATTTTAAATTATTTTTTTGCAGATGCACTTTTCAGCTCTTGAGGTCCTCATCACCACATTCCCCATCAGCTTCTGCAATGCTTTTGCTCCTTATTTTTTAATGCTGGACAAACAGTGCAGACACAGTGTCATGTTTAAAGGATTTCTCATTGGACAGGCAAATTATTTACAACATACACGAAGTATCTAGAAATTTAACATAAGTTACTATCCTATGTCCTTGCTAACAAGTGTTAAGATCCAAGAAGAAAATAGGTAATAGAGGAAAAAAAATACAGGACAAATATCATTATTAAGTAACTCAAAGCAAACAGGCTAACTCCAGAAATCTGATGACAAACTGTAAATCATCCAAATGTAATTAAGTGGCACAAAGACTGTTGCTCCTTTAAGTCTCATCCAGGCAATAGGAATGCATAAAAAGATGTTGTCTACAAGGCCCTCTAAGGTCTGTCCCTGCCTTCATTTCCAGCTTCAATTTACACCATTTCCCCTCCATAGTCTTTGACCATGAAAAGCTCTTTCCTGTCTCCAGACTTTTAACCATCTACCTAGCCTGTGGTTATCTCCAGTACACTCTTATTCAACTCCCATATTCATTCTCATCCTTTAAGTCTTAGAGACTTTTTTCCCTGACTACCAAATTTAAAGTAGATCCTTAGCGGCATTCTCTGTCAGAGTGTATCTTACATTCCTGATAAACTCTGTCATAATATGTACACAAGTCTGCATGTGTGTGTATCTCATTTATGGTGTATATGACTATGGGAAAAGGAAGGGTTTCTATTTCTTACACTATCAGGTACCCTTCATCTATCACACTTAGTGACTACCCAATTAATATTACTCAATTCAGTGAATAAATGAATAGCGATTTTTATTCACAAATTTGGGATAGAGATCTGCACATTTATTATTCATTGACATTAATGAGAGACATGACATGCTGAACTCCTTGGCGCTGTATTACACTAGCTTTTCAAGAGCATGGGCTAGAAATTATTTATGTTTCCTTATTCCTAAAAGTGTCTAGCATCTTGGAGGAATATTTCAAAAGAAGTTTGTTGAATTAAGTAAATCAATGAGCATGATACAATAGTTCCTAAATATTCAATATTAGTCAGTAGCAAGGAGTATACTAGTTTGTGACAAGATATATATATAATCAGTACTCTTCCACTCTCTAAAAACAATTATTTTACCCTGTTTGATAAAATAAAGTTGACATGAAAAATCTAGCTAGAAAGGATTCATTGTTTGTGATATTTGTGTTATTCAAAGCAGACTGTACAACTTTTCTGGTTTTTGAACAAAATATATTTGTAATGCTAAATGGCAAATGTTGGCTTACAACACTATTTGGAACATCAGCTTATAAAGATGGGATCAAAATAGAATTTGTGAAAAAAGCAAGCTTAAATCGAGTAAACCTAGATTCAATTCCTGATTTAGCTACCTAGAAGATATATGACTTTGGAAATGCTACTTACACTCTCTAAAAGAAGGTTCCTCTTTGTCATTAATTTATTAGAGATAACAGTATCCCTCATAGTTTTTGTAAGGATTGGAAATGCCTAAATTAAGCAAATAACACAATGGTACACATATACATGCACATAGTAACCTCTTAATAAAGGACAGCTATAATAACACTAACTATTATTATTGTTTTATTAGACAACATGCTTAAATTCCCTAATCTGTAATTTTCTCCCCTTTACCTGTTTACGCACCTATCACCTAATACTTGTTCAATCTCAGCGGTGAGTTTCTCTTCCTTCACAAAGCTCCTCCTTTCACCTAAACTCTGCATCTCTTTTTTCACCCTCTCTTAAAATTTCTCTGAACAATTTCCCTCTTTCTATAAAACTCCAGTGAATCCCATTTAAGGCTATCATTCTAACAAGACAAGGGTTTCTTCAAATACATGAAGAATGAGTTAGTGACAAGTAAATTGTCTTTGAATACAGGTAAACATTTTATAACTTAAAAATAGCGGACTCCTAGAGTTTCCATTCACACTTAAAAAGGCATTTATGAAACTTAAAAACTGCTAGCCTAATAGTAAGAATGGGAGTTCACAAAGCCAAACCAGCTAGAGGTCAGCAGAAAATATGCCCTGCAGCAAAATGATCTCTGGCCAGATAATGTTACTCATCAAATAAGAACTGATTTAGAAGAGCTGAACTCAAAAGGAAAGGCGAGTACAGAAGCAAACTATGGAAAACAGTACTGATGACAAGTTGACCAAAATCTTCCCCAGGAGAGGAGTTAGAAATGCCGTGGTCCCAATGGAAGTTTATTCTAAGACAGCCACTTATGTCTTTCTTCAAAGAGACAATGTTTATAAAGCCTTGCATCATCTATTGTCTAGAAAGCAAGGAGACAAGTGAAATACATTTTCTGTTGTCAATTTTTTTCTTTCCCTTAACTCATATCATCACAAAGAAAGAGAATGGGTACATATACCCCTAGAAGATGTCATTCTCCAACATAAGATGTTTAACAGAAGTCCTACCTGACAAAATACATAATCTACATGTCAGCCCTGTTTCATATTCAAGAGACTGTAGCTTCATGTAAATCCGATTTGGATATCATCTGCAAAAGTGATATTCTCTCTGGGACAATCATCTCATATAAAATGTGCTGATACTGTCCAATCTCAGCACCTTAATTAAATCTGCCATATTGCAGGATTTTTATTACATGAAAGGAAGGATGACTCCTGCGAAGATTTTGAAAGATGGATCCACAAAGATCACTTTGTTGTAGTTCCTATTGGAAGAAAACACTGTACATTTAAAAAAAGAATGCCTAACATCTAGGATATATAAAAATCTGAATCCACAGACCCATACCCCTGTTTGTAGTATAGTCACAGAGCTGCATCAATTCCTATTTTCTCTGTTAAGTTCTAAGTCAGCTGTAATTCATTAAGGAAGTTGTTCAAGCCAAATTAAATTTTCCAGAAACTGCATCATCTAACATCAAGGAACTTTGCTTCAGTAATAGATTCAGAAAAGACTAGCTAAGTTTTAAGCATTACCCCTTTAATTTCACATAATCCTACAATGAATATACAATGTACATTATATTTTGTACAATAATCAGTGTGTACCAACATATTATTGCTTCATTGAACTTTCTGTTTATTCAACCATTACAGAAACATCTTCCCTAAAAATGGTTTTAACTCTGTAATTTGCCTCATTTTGAAGCCATGATATGCCATGATTTTTGGATGCAACTAATAGTTCCTAAGAAAAGGCGATTCTTTTTAAGACATTTCAACATCTGTGGAAAAATCTGAGGTTACCAGAGATCAATCAGAGAAGCACAGGCATGTGCTTGGTATAGAAGGTGAGAGATGTTTGTAGATGAAGTACTTCCTTCACCAACATCCCTTTTGGAATTAGGAGCTGAACCTCACTATGAAGGCCATTTAGAATCTGTACTTCTCTGACACCAAAATATTCCATTAAATTATTTCAAATGCTACAAAGGAGGAAAATATAGAGGGATAAAGATACATAGAGTGGGGTTTAGTTCTCCAACTGTTGCTTCAATAAGAGCAGTTCTGTTAAAGTCCTCAACTTTGAAATATTCATCTCTTATACAGCCTACACATTCAGACATTATATAGTGACACCCTCAAATCGTTCACTGTATCATGAGCACCTTCAGCTGAAGTTAACAGTATGGTGACACGGTCTGGCAGCTGACATTTCAAATTTGGGAGTTGACAACTTTTTCTGTGCAACAATGTATCTCTATTTGAATATGTGATTGTGCATATACATAAGTGCCTATACTTAAGTTTTACTCTTACTTTATAAAAATAAAGAGGAATGCTGACACTAGTAGTAAGCATAGGCCTCAAATAAAATGTAACTATAAATCTAAGTTAGCCATGTAGAAAGAGTTAATTTCACTTGGATACTTCAGTAAATGTGTTTCACTTGAGTAGGAAAATAAAAAAATTAACAGAACATATAAAACTGAAGAAATATTGTCACTATTGTGTTAAACAGTAACATATAATTTAAATTACATGATTTAGCTTTCTTGGATGGGAACTTCTTGTCATACCATATGAATCTATTAATCAATTTTTCCTTTGAGCATATAGGGGTTGTCTATCATGCAACACCATAATATTTTATTTCTAAGACTTAAAATAAGTTATAATGATAGGTCTACTCCCATCTCCTGAAGTAATAATTAAGAAATCTGAGTCCACAGAGTAAAAAATAAAGAGACTATTCTAAGTTCATATAGCAGATAAGTGTCAGTGATCTTCCTAATACTTCCTCGCCTACATCTGTGGAATCATGTCTTTCTAGTGTATATTAGTTAAGTTCTCCAGAAAACAGAACCAATAGTGTGTGCGTGTGTGTGTGTGTGTGTGTGTGTGTGTATAAATAGACTGATTTTAAGAAATTGGTTCACACAATTTTAGGGGTTGGTAACTCTGAAACCTGCAGGGCAGGCGGGCAGGCTGGAGACCCGGGGAAGAGATGATGTTGCCCCTTGAGTCCAGACGTGGTCTGGAGGCAGAATTCCCTTCCTTAGGGGATCTTAGTATTTTTCTCAAGGCCATCAACTGATTAGATGAGACTCACTGACATATGGAAGGTAATTTTATTTACTCAAAGTCTACTGATTGAAATGTTAATCTCATCTAAAAATTACTTTCACAACAATGTCTAGATGAGTTTTATCTGGCTACCATGACCATGCCAAGTTGACAAATAAAACTTACCATCTAATAGTGCTGACTCTTTTCAGAAAAAAATAAAACCAGATGCTAACAAGATTGTGATGTATCACCATCAAAAGGTTTAAACTCAGCCTAAACTCTGAAGCTAGGTTATTTTGCTTAGTAGCTAGAGAAGGTTAAGTATGGAAGGCTGGAAGATGGGTTAGCTTATCCAGTAGCTACAAATCTGTCTGCAATATTAATTTTATTTATTCTTCTCAGCATAAAATTCATTTTCTGCAAATTTATTTTCACTGATGTTGCATTTTTCAGTTTTGTGTTAAGCATATTTAGTCTTCCAGAATGTAGTTTTATGTTCTCTAAAAGGCCAATTTTTTAATAAGCTCCAGACAATTTCCTATAGGGCAAAAGGTGGTCAGTGGAACAGATTGCACTGCTAAAAATGCATTAATTTATTACTACAGTCTTCATTTGAAAATGTGTGCTTAATGACCTAAGAAAACGTTGCATGTATCCAAGCATAAGAAAAATATTTTACTGGTAGACAAGTTTCATGCTACCATACTAACCCTAAAAGAAATGTTTCCATCAGTTATCTGGAAAAAAAAAGATAGGTGTCTAAGTTCAAATTTTATTTTGAATCCTAAAATACCCTACCTTCATGATTTTAATCACTTGGGTATCGAAGAATCATGGAATATAGTAACTTTAAAGGGATCTCAGAGAATATTTCTAAATTATGCTTCTAATTTTCTAGCTGAGAAACTGTTGCTCTTGACAAAGGTCAAACAGCTTGTTAGGCATGAACCATGTCAGAAAACTTGGTGCTCTGTGTTCTTTCTACTATAATAAGTGGACTCCTAGGGGGAAGAAATTCTTGATCCAAGATTATATTAAATCAAGTTTGTAGAAATATTATTTAGTAAAAATTATGCAGTCTGGCAGTTTACCAACTAGCTAACTGAAGAAGAAGAACTTTCATACATTCTCCCAATAAACTTCTGTATGACGGCAACTGCACATAACGCTTCTCAAGGTACCTCTTAGGTGTCATGGAGTAGTGTTAAGGGAAGTTCAATAACATAAGGTCATAGTGGTTTCCAATAACCAGGTGAAGTATAAAGAATCACTCTCTGTAAAAGAGACTAATATTCTAGTGTTTTTAAAAGTGCAATAAAAACATACTATTTAGCTTCCATCTATAATATGCTGAATGACATATTTGTAATTGTATCACATATTTCCATTAAAAAGCATACAAACAATATAGAGCAGTGCCTGAAATAAAGTAGATCTTTGATAAATATTTGAAGTAGAAAAGACTTTTGAAGAATTACAGTTATAAATACATTTTGTCATTTTCAAGAAAAAAAATGTAATTCTTAATATATGTAGAAAACCAAATAGATTGAAGATACATCCATAAATTTCACTGATATGTTTCCTCCCTACTAGTAACATCATTAACTATCTAAGTGGACAGGTCAGGATTAGCTCTGTAACCTGGGTCTTATACCTTTTTTGTGTTTAGTCCATTTCTCTACCCTCAATATCTGTGTTGTAGGTAGTAAGAATAGACAGTGTGTACATGCCCCTCCCCATTACATGAGGGGGGATTTGGGAGCATGAATATGCTCTTAGATTTGTGCCTGTTTTCATTATTAAAAAAGACCACAAAGCTTCCTTCTGAAATAAGAAGAGGTTGTAGTTAAGAAAGGTTCTAACTATCTCCTAAGTGGAGAGAATTTATTTAGCAGTTGGTTGTGTGACTTGTTTCTTGTGTAAATAAGGCCAGGTAGTTACTTGTGTGAACATATTTCCTGGTGGAAATACAGAAATATTAGTTACCATTTTTGGAATGTTTAAAGACTGCCCTTTTCCTAGGATTTTAAAAACATTATAAATAGGAATTGGGCAAGATGAATAAACACAAAATTATGTATAGATTTTACAGAGTTTCTACTTTATATATATATATAGGCATGGTAGCTGTATAAAATAAGGTGATGAAAATCCAAATGTGGACTTGTTTAATCATCAGCCAATCTCCATTAAAAGTCTGAAAAACAAATCCACCCATGGGGGCTAGAAACACTCAGTCATGCATCCAGTCCTGTTTTTATTTCTATGTATCTTATTTTGTTAAATGATTGAAAGGTCTGCCCCTACATTTCTCAGTATCAGATTATAATAGAACAATGGCCCACTACCATTACCAGAAGACTTCTCTCATAATATTGCTCTTTATTGACTTACTCTCATTACTGACTATACTCCATGACATGAACACAGAGGCATGTAACATGCTCCCATGCCAGAAGAAACCTTGGAGATCATAATCCATAATTTCTGATTTAAAAAAAATGAAGGAGGCCTAGCTGGAATGACTCATTTGGTCATTCTTTTAATTAATAGGGGCAACAGGAATTAAACTCAGCTCTCATGAATTTCTGGCAGAAAATGTCCAGAAGATAAACCTAGAAATAGATTTGGAACATGGCTGGGATTTTTCTGATGGACCACCACCCCATGACTTCTGCTTTGACAACCCCGGATTCTAATTTTAAAACCACACACACTGACAAAGTACTTCCCAGACACATGGGTGAATCTGACTATAAACAATAGTAATAACTTCTACAGCTCTTTGTCAACACAAATACCAAAGCTGACTCACCTTAAAGATGACATTAAAAGTTCTTCTATAAATATTTAGACAGATGAATAAAATCATTCTGCAAGTAATAGTTTGTTTTTCTGTGATTTTTGTTTTGAAAGTAAACTGTGTGTAAACCAGAAAAGTAAATGAATGTATCCTGATTTTGCTATTTCTCAGGGTTTTTTACTGTATCTGTTAAGTAGCTAATAAAAATATACAGCACACATTTTTCACTGTGAGCAATATACAGAAGAGATGTCAGATTACCCTACCCAAGAGAAAGAGAATACCAAGCAGTATTTTATCATATCTTTAAATAGGCTTATTAAGGCCTAACTGATAAACAAAGAACTGGACTTATTTAATATATACAACTTGATGAGTTTGGACATAAGCATACACCAATGAAATCAACACCACAATCAAGGTAATAAAAATATCCATCACCTTCAAAAGTCTCCTTCTGCCCCTTTGTTACTGCTTTCTTGTGGTAAGAACATTTACCATGAGATCTATGCTCTTAACAAAATTTTAAGTGTTAACTGAATTGTTAACTATAGATACTACATTGTAAGCAGATGTCTAGAACTTATCTTGAGTAACTGAAACTGTATATGTATTGAACAACTCATTTTCCCCTCCCCCTGCTCCTGGCATCCAACATTCTACTTTGTTCCAATAAGTCTATTTTACACACTTAAGTGGAAACATGAAGTATTTGTCCTTCTGTGACTGGCTTATTTCATTTATCACACTGCCCTTCAGGAACTCACCACTCAAAACCAGTCACCAAATGTGTGTCAGGAGGTAAGGAGGCAGGTGATGATAAATGAAACTACTCTGGTAAAATATTGATAATTGTTTAGGCTTAGTAGTGGATAGATGGGAGTTAATTTTACTAATTTTTAACTTTGAGGTTGTTTTACATTTTCAAAAAAAATCAATCACTGGCTCTCCATCTTTCTTTTCAGTTGAAGTAGGTTCATTTTTTCCTATTCTATAACCCAAAGATATCTCAATGTTAGATACTTCTAAAAGTTTTGGTCTCACCTTTTTTGACTCATTAATTAATTCCTGCATGGTTTAACTCTCTCACTTATTTAACTGATGTTTGTTCAGTATGAATTAAATTTTAATATTGTGCCAAGAGCCAGGTACACAAGAGTCTTTCTCTACAGTCATTTTCCTCACTAAATTCAAAATATTTTCTTTGACTCATCCCTTGTTCTTTTGTGTAAACAGAGATATTTATGCAGGTGCATGTACGCTCCACCATTAAAGCAGATCTCCAACAAAATGACTGAATAATAGAGACCTCCATTGATCTAACTCGTTCTCCTTTATTCAGAGGAGAGCTAAGCTTCTGGACTACCTGACATCTGCCTCTCACTGCTGAACAATGATGCTTGAGGTTAATTAATTCCTGCATGGTTTAACTCTTTCACTTATTTAACTGATGTTTGTTGAGTATGAATTAAATTCTAATATTGTGCCAAGAGCCAGGTACACAAAGAAAAACAGGAAGCAATCTACATCTTCACCACACAAAACTGGGGAGAAAGTCAATGCAGAAGTGTGTTTTAGTGTTTTGTGATATTCTTGAAGCAGAGGAGAGAGATACTAAAGCTGTTCAGATGAACTGAAAGGTTAGGGTGGGAAAACATCTTACAGGAAGTACTTCCTGAGGATATTAGTAAAAAAATGAATACAAAGGTGGTAGGAGGCACTGTAGGTATTGAACACAATCCAAGGAGAAGCAGAAAACGAGGTGATGTATTCCAAGAACTATAAACAGTTAACTTTTCATACATCATCAGTTGGGAGGTATGGGATGATTAGCCATGAGGCCATAGATCTAGCAGGGGTAAGATAACAGAGAGCTTCAGATCACATGTTAAGGATCTTGGGCTTTATCCTGTAGGTAATTAGAAACCAAGTCTTTAAATAAGTAAATGATGAGATCAGATTTCCATTCTAGATAGATCACGGTGGCCACTCAATGCAGAGTTGATTTCAAAGGGATATCAGTGAAAGCACTGTTACAATAGTCCAGATGAGAGATCATAAGGGCTTGATGTTGGGCAGTAAGAAATAAGGATAGAAAGAAAGGGTGAAAATTGTTGTAAAAGTTAATTCATAAATTAAGCAGTATTTAATATTTAGTTAGATGGGGGAATAGGATAGAAATGCAATGAAGGGAAAGCAAGGATCACTTCCAGTTTTTAGTTTAGTTGACCAGGTAAACAGTTGTGCTAACAAATCATAAAAGAGAATACTGGAGGAAAAAAGATGTTTAATTATATAAATTAGTTCATTTGGGATATTTTCCTAGGCTTGTTTAATGGACTCGATGAAGTAAGTAAAGACTTAGTACTGGGCTTAGCATACAATAAATGTTCCATAAATACTACCTATGATTTAGGTACTTACAGTAAATAAAGGTAAAGATGACTAATAGGCAGCTAGCTGCAAAAATTATGAAATCACTTGGAAAGGTGGCAAAAAACTGGGAACTCAACATTGTATCTCACATTATGATCCTAAACAAGTTAAAACAGAAATAGTATATAAAGTAAAAATATAAGCAAATGAAAAACAACAAAATGAAAGCATTAAGATCATACCTTTGGCAAATGGGGTCAGCAGAGATTAGGAACATTAAATATATATGAGAGGATGAAATTACACAGAATCTAAGGAAATAATATGAAAATTCAACAAAGAGAAATCCAGTAAGATGACTGAAATGCCATTGCTTATATACTGCAAAAAGAAGGACACTGGTGAGCAAATTAGGAAGAGTTACAATGGAGTGATAGGGACTAGAACCAGATTATAGCAGCTTTCACTGAGAATGCAAGGTTAATAACTAGAAAGAATTAAGGTACACCAAACTTTCAAAAGATCCTGAAAAAGGAGGAGAGAAAGGATAGGGGAGGGAAGGGAAAAAGAGAGAAGAGATTTCAGGATCTAGGGTACATTTTGTTACTGAAGTAGTGATTTTTGAATGTGAAGGCCTAGTTGTATCTACAGAAGGAAGTTGGCAGGAAATGAGAGTTTGAATGACCAGGAGGAAATACCTAGATGGAGTGAGGCCAGAGGAAGTGGAAGATGAATCTGTTCCCAAAGGCAAATGAATATACAAAGGACACAACAATAAAGTGAGTTTTTCGTATTTGATTATTTGAAATGCATCTACAATACCTGCCACAGTCATACTGCAGCCGCCAATGTGTATTAATTTCATCAAGATGCTTACACTATTTAATGACCAGAACTATGATTAACATGGAGACAAGCTAATTTCTTTGAAAAATATAAACCAAGTATTCAAGGGCAAAAATTACTCAATCTTTTCACACTCTTCCTTGGAAGGGTTGGAAGGACTGTCCATGAACTGTCAAAATGATCTGTTCTAAGGGATTGGCCTGGTTTTCAACTGAAGTAGCTAAACCTGTTGAAGTCACTGTTGGCCTTGATTTTTAAAAACATTTCCTGAAAATATTTTAAAGAATTCTGTTTTCAGAATATTATAATCACTTCATAATGAACTGTTAGTACAAAATAAGTTTTCCCTCTCCCATATTAATAATGGAAATAAGAATTTTTCCCAAAATGTAAATATTTGTGTACATAATGACACACACTAGAAAGTCTACAATGAAACTTCTGTTTCCTGCAAAGCTTTAAAAACAGTACACTCAACTTGTTTTACAAGTGAGATTTATCACATTTGAGACTGACCACTGTAACAGAGTAACGCCAAAAGATGAATCAATGTCTTTTCTATATTAAAAAGATGTTTTTGTCATTCAGCTTTTTCATTACTTATAGAACAGAAGCCCCCAATAGAATCATCCCCTCCAGACCCACAATTCAAGGAACTGAAATACTTTTTTTCTGTATTATGTATTTAATATTATTCTCCAAATGTCTTATTTTGCTTTGCTGGATGAAACAAAGTGAAATAAATAGGAAAGTAAATTGCCCCAAGAAAACACCGACATAAGCATTCGGTAGTAAAAACACAGAAGAGCACTCAGTAACCTGGCAGGCAAGACACGTGAATATGACATTTTTAAAAGACAGCAATTCAGTGCCAGGGGTTTATAATCAACATTGTTAATGTCACCAAAAAACAAACAAACAAACAAAAACTCTAAGAAACTGCTATAACACATTGGCCTATATTCACATTACAATGCTGTCTGCTAAATTTCCTACAGGGAGCACTTAAACTTGTATTACAAAAACAGTAATCTTTACATAAAAATCCTACTGGGAAATGATATACCCATAGTTTTATGCAGACAGTATGTCTAAGAAATTATATCAACTTACAAATTATAAATATCCACATTTAATTGACTGGGAAATGCACATTTCTTTGTATTTCTAACTGCTATATTAATCTTCTGCATCTCAATCTGGTAAGATAGCCAAATTAAACATTTTTAAAACCACAGCCATATATTCAGACTTTACACTAAAATTATTCCCATCTTTGAAAAACAGGAGTCTAATTAATTATAATCTTAGGGATGATGTTTTCCACATTGTGTCTTAGTACCATTTTTAAGCACTTAAAAGAAACTTACATACATTGCCTGTTTTTGTCACAGAATTGAATCATTTCAATTGGGTTAGACCACATTTATTTTAGAGAAATTAATGATGTAGAAATCTGGTAGGATCAAAAGATAAAATACATAATTGAACAAATAATATTGCCTAAAACACTTGATACTATTTCCTCTGTCAAGTATGGATGGAATATGTTTTCTGATAGAATTTCATAAACTAATACTTAGAAATGCTTTCATTTCTTGTTTCACTTGTAAGAGAGAAGTTTGGTTCTCTTTCAGGGCTTTTCTTTACATGAAATTTACCATTTAGGAAATCCTTTGGAAAGCATGAAGAACACTCATAATTAAAACTGTCAACTGAAAACTATGACACAATTATTGACTGTGATAAATAATGATAATAACTTATCATTGAGGCTAAGCCAAGAAAATAGTAAAATAATCATTTGTTGATTAAAACTGTAAATTAAGTTGTATTAGAGGGTAAACTTCTCTGCATGATAGGAAAGGAAAGCATCATACTCTACCCAAATTTTTTCTTTTTCCATAAATTTCAGTTGTAAACAGTCTCTTTCTAACATAAGAATGAGAATCACTTTAAAATAACAATTTTAAATTGTAGTGTGCAAATCTAATAATTTCTAAGATTTTTTTTTTATGCCATAAAAAGATGAGAACATCAGTGTGAGCCCCAGAGCAGGAACACAAAAAGAAGACACTGCAGCCTCCATACAATTTCTGTTAGAGTATATCCACCACATCTTAGGGATCGAAACCCAAATGTGTTTTTAATATGGTGGAAAATGAAAAAATAAAAACAATACAAAATAAATGTTATAAAGGAATTATAATTCAAGAATGAATTGATACAGATCCTATGAAATGACAGAATAATTACTTAAAAAACTAAGTGTGGTTTTATCAAGGTTCTTCACAATTAAAAATATTTAATCATAAAGATTTGCTATATATAATACATAGCAAATGTTGGCTATAACCAATGCCTAACTTGACTATAGAAACTCAATATAGAAAAAGCATTGATAATTTAATTGAATTAAATAATATATGGGTAAAACTTCCTAAACGATGGAGAATCTGCCCAATACATCTCTTCTGTAACATTGCCGAACAATGGGGCTTTTTGTTGAATAGATATTCTGGTTAATATTGCTGAGGGAAGTTTTTAAAAAGTTGCATAGTATTATTTCAAATAGCTATTTTCTATCTATTAAATCAATAGCTAACATACTCAACAGTGAGAGAGAATTGTTAAATTAAAAAAGAAAAAAAATGCTATCACAATGATTTTTTTATGTTCTTCTGAATGTGCTACCCAATTCAATTTGATAGGAAAAATACATCAAGTTTGGATAGTGGGAAATAAATGGTAAGAGTATACTTTTTTGATGATATGAATATTTACATAGCAACCTAAAAATTCAGCTGACAATCTATGAGAATATATAAGAAAGTATTCACACTGAAAATGAAAATGTTTTCCTTTCCTATGTACCACCAGTCATAAATATAGAGAAAATAATTAATTTGTTATAGCCATACAAATATAAAATATATAAGTTAACAAAAATATGCAGGGCCAATATAATGCAACCAAAATTTTGGTTGTGTGTGCGCGCGCACACACACACACAAACACATACACACGTGCACATGCTAACAAACACAGGCCCATTATTAGAGAGCAGCATCAATACCATATATGCAGAAACATGTGCTATGCTGCAAAATGAAATAACTCCTGATTATAAAGATGGTAAATCTCTTCAACCTCTTAAGCAAATGGTTTCCAAATAAATTTCCTATTTTGAAAAACAGACTTTAGTATTTTCAGCATTTGACTTTTATCTTCAAGAACTATATTAGAATTCCAGGTGACTTCAGAATTATTAATATTGCTGAACACAATTATATATATATATAAGGGAGCCTATTGTGATTATAAACTCAATTAATATACTAACATTTTGAGGTTTAAATTTTAATTCAGATTGATAAGAATTTACAAGCAAACCTTTCTATGCCTCCATTTCATTGATTCCATAAATGACTATTACAAAATTAACTACCAAAAAAACTCCCCCAAAAGCCCGTCCATAAAGGTCATATTGGGTCTTGCCCAGCTATCCTCCTTCTGGGTCTCTGTTTGATTTGATCACTTGCAAAGACGATCACTATTTTCAATTCTTCCACTTTGACATAAGTTATTGCTCAAAAAAAAAGAAATGGCCGAAAAGAAAAGGAGATTCTCAACCTTATTCCCCTTCCCACACTTAGTAACTAGACCTTTCTGGCTTGACTAAATTAGCCATTCCTTTGACTATTGAAGTCTTAAATTTTGCTGACTACTGGCTACTGTCATGCTTTTGATAAATAAACAATAAAACATTTTTCCACAGGTCTTGAGAGTTTGTTTGGTGTGCATATCTTTTTTTGAAAGATACATTTAGCTGTGAATCATAGCCAAAGGCTTGTCTATCTGAGTAGCTGAGTTCTTCAGAAGATATTAAAGAGCTAAAAGGTATGATTCATTGCATTTCATTCTTACAGTTGTTCAACATTTAAAACAAAAGTTGGTTTGCTAGCATTTTTGATCACCTGACCTTATTTATGTGTGTGTGTGTGTGTTCTGTGTGTGTGTAAATTTGATGGCCTGTCCTAGGCCAGGAACTTTTGTTGGTTTGCACTGGATATTTGTTTTTCAGTAACATTTCTCAGTAACATTAATGGAATATCACAATAAATATTTATTAGAATAGAAAAGGATAAATAATAACTTAATTATCAACAATTATCAACTTAATTAATAAACAATTATCCTCTGAAACTAATTCTTTAAAAAATTCATAAAAGCCCCCTCATTTGGAACAAATGTATGTTCATCCTAGCAACAGCATGATTTTACCAACTTTTATCACAACCACTTCAAACTAAGTCTTTATAGAATGAAAATCATAGACTCATCACTATGTAAGCGCATGAAAACTGTTTCTCTCCTTGAATCACTTCAGTCTGGTCTCAACTGTCCCCACGCCCAGGACTACACCCATCAGCTGCAAAAGCGCCACATGCCCCATCCTCTGCTGCATCTCAGGCCATCTGCAGCAAAAACGTCTCGGAACGAATCACCTCCATGAATCATCTATTTATGTTTATACAGAGAACACAGAACAAATGATAGCAGAAAGTGTATTAGCTAAATGATGAATATGCTACCAGAAGTCACACAAGATATCAATGAAATATCAGGAAGGCAATATGGGACTGTGTCTTACTGTCAAAGTCATTTACAAAATAAATGGCCCTTCAGCAGCATGGCCATTGCATTCATTTTGGCATCTTAATGATCAAAGCAAATCATTGTATGATTGATGCAGCTGTTTTAATCACAATGAGGGCCAAAAGTGAATGGATTAGATGTTCAGCTGTCCTGATCATCTAAAGGAAATAGACATTGCCTCAGAGTTGACAAAAAGAAAGTTGTTGCGATCTGGTATATGTGATATTTGAAAGTGAGAATAATTGTACCTTCATGTGGAAAAAAACAGCTCATAGATTATAATCAGTCTACCAGTCATATTTGCCCCCTATCAAATTATGAGAATCTGGATATCATAATTGTAACATAATGATAAAGAATTATATATATCACTAATGTTTACCAAAGCCTGAATGTGTGCCATGAATTAGCTGAAGGGCCTCATAGGTCTTCATTCACTCAGTCCTCTGAGACGAGTGTTGTTATTACTCACATGTAAAGATGAGGAAACCAATGCAGGAGGTCACACTTGCACAGGATCATATAGCTAATAATTGTGCAAAATTGCATAGCTAGTAATTGAGTCACTCTACTGTAAACCTTAATCCCTTCACAGGAATATGATTAAAACACTTAGCTGAAATGAATATTAAACCACAAATTAAAGTAGAAAGTCAGTTTCTACTTTTTCTCCTATACTAATGTAAATATATGAAGAATAAGCCTTTTAATTTCTAATAATTAAATTGTGAAAGGAGAATAAAATATATATTGTAGTTAATTATTTATAATGTCAATAAGGCAAAGTTATATGTTAATAAATAACAAACACTAGTAACACACAGGTAACTTCAGATTATGTAATATAGGGAGGAGTAAGGGTCATAGATAAACAAAAATTGCAGGTAAAACTGAACTGTAGTTAACTCTTGATCATTAAAGCATATGTAAACCATAGATGAGGCGCAGAAGAAACATGGGATTCTCTCATCTCCCCAGCAGGCCTTGAAATTAGACAGCTTCTTATTGCTGGACTCTTTAGGCTTAAAGGGTATTCACTCAAGCATTGGGGCTGGCTGCCACTGGAAACCTAAAGGAAGCCCTCCTTTCCTCAGTCAGAACAAGTACAAGGTCTCTGCAGGGTGGTGGCCATCATTAACCAGTGAAGCAGTGTGACGCCCAGAACTGCTGACACTGGCCTCAATCCAATTACCTGATTTTTGACCATAAATGGAGTGGAAGTAACGATGGGAGAACTAATTTATACCCTTAAAGTAGGGAAAAGCTTTCTAAAAATGTCACAAAATCCAGAGCCATGGAAGATAAAAAAGAAAATCAATAAAGTCAAGTTCTTAAACCCTGATTTTCTGTTCTGCAAAACTACCATAAACAAAATCAAAAGAAAAATGACAAACTGAAAACATCTGCAATTGTTATGACATATTACAGACAATAGCCAATTTCCCTACTATATAAAGAACTCATACAAATCAATAAGAAAACAGAGTAATGAGACATGAAGAAGTATATGACTGAATTGTTCACACAGACACACACACAATATAAATGACTTGTAAACATATGGAATAATAATCCCCATCACCCATAAGGAGAATGTAAACTAAAGCCATACTGACATATATAGGCAAAAATTCAACAACAAAATAATTGCTTTTTTGCAATCAGTTTTAGAGAAACAAGAAATATACTGCCTTAACTGGTAGGCAATATTCAACAGTTAATTTCAATAACTGATTGGGAAGAGATATTTGGCAATATCTATCAAAATTACAGCCGCATATACTTTTGGACATGGTGATTTAACTCTAGGAATTTATCTTATTGATAACTTTTCCACACTTGAAAAATGACATTTGTACAGGATTATTCACTGTGGCCTGTTTGCCACAGCAAAGAGACAGGAAACCATATACATGTATATTAAGAAGGAACTGGGTGAAGTATACTTTATTTAGACAATTGAATACTCTCTATTTATAATAAAGAATGAGAAACCTTCTTATGTATTGGTATCAATATGATGAGCATGCCTTGACTTTATACGCTTAAAATTATCTCTGGAAGGATCCCCAATAACTAGTAATTTGGAGGCTTCTTGTGGAGAAAAGCTAGGAGGCAGAGAGACTTTACTATACAGGCTTTTTAAAAGTTTTGAATATTGAGCCGAGTATCTCAACTGTTTAATAATTTAATTAAAATAATAATGACTTTCAGACCCAAAAATCAGTGCTTCATTCATTCATCAGAGCACTTAAACTCCCCTTCCATTGAGGCCAAATTTGATTTAAATCCATGATCCCTTTTCCAACAGTGCAATACATCTCAGCAGAAGACTGTTAAGAAGAGTGCATCTTTATATATATAAATATATATACACACACACCTTACCCAGTTTTCTTCTTTATATACTTGAACTCCCCAATAGCTCTTTGCTGTTCCTTTATTTATTTATACTTGCACGGAAAACGTTTTAGCATCACTGGGGTCAAAGACGTACTAAGTAAACATGTCTTAGAGAAAGTATCTTTCAATAATGACATATTTCTCTGGAAGTTTTAATAAGAGCTTTGTTGTGATCTGGAAACAAATGATATGACATAAAATGCAAAGCTGACTCATTCTTTTTCATAGACAGATCTGTAGCGAAAGAATAACAGAAACTAAAGTTCAAGAAGAATTCCCTTGAAGGATATACAATATATATGTAGCGGAAGAACTATCAGGTGGTAGGCCAGTATAATAAATCACACTATATTAAATTGAAATGAAGGATATGACATAAGTTGAAAGAAAGTTGAAATCCTGATTCCACATTTATTTAATTAAGATTCAGTCTACTGAACTTGTCTTTAACTTATCTGTAAATCAGAGTACATAGGGCTTATTTACGTGTGTGTGTGTGTGTGTGTGTGTGTGTGTGACAAATACCAACAAAAATACTGCGCTCCACTAAAGCCACATGATGCAAGTGCCAGCACTGTGTGTGTGTGTGTGGTGGGGGGGTAGCTGTGATCATTCCACTTACATGTGTTATACTTGTTTCAACTGCTGCTTTTATTTCCTTTACATTGCTTTGAAGGAATCGTATTTTAAAATTCACTTGTCCTCCCCTCAGCTACTATAAGATGTATATTTGACTCACTTTACTAAGACAAAGTGAATTTAGCTACGACAAACCTAAACTCAGACCTTCTTCTCCATCCTTTCTTCCTTAGAGAATTCGTTTTTAGACTCCATAAGGATTTTTCTGACATTTAGCTGTCTTGTAATTTTTTGAACCTCTTTTTTCTGTATTACCTAACTGTTTAATATATTCCCACAGAGTCTCTTGACCTTTCAGCTTAAAGGACCTATTAGAAAAAAAGTTTGTGATACACCACAATTTTACAGGAACAAATAAAAGGTCAAAGGATACAAGCCCAGAGATGACAAGATAGTTCACTGGACAATCAATACCAGGCTTTGTGTTGACCATGACGAAAGATTTACGAGCAAAGGGCACATCATTTAGAGGTCTGGAAAACCCTGTGCTTAGGCAAGATCACCCTCTCTGCTCTTTTGTCTCACCTGAAAATCCATTTATCTTGCATCATAATTCTCAGTATTAATATAACAAAATACAAGTTGAAAGTCAGGTTCTAACAATTAAAAGATTTTAAATGCAAGTTTCTCCACATATTTTCAGTTACGTCAAGAAAGCATACATTCAGTGAATAATATGAAAGCTAGGGTGGACTCATGGTTTAATAATTAATGAACCCAGCTTCCACTTGGGTGTGAGTAATGCCCTAAATTTCCTCCAAACCAATCTCTGGAAAACAGCGGGTGTAGGTGACAGTGTACCACCAAATAAGTGTGTTATTATCTCAATGGGTCAATGCTGTATGAAAAGATATGTCTACAACTAAAATAACTTTGCGAAAATAAAAGAACACTTTCTTATGTTATACTTGAAGAAGTTGAGGCAATAAAATTGGTCAAAATTTGTATTCTAAGACTCTACCTAAGGTCTTATTTCAGTATAGTTTTTTAGTATATTTGTATACTTGCACCATCTCAAAGATAGCTACTAACCATCTGGGACTATTGTTAAGTAAGATATTCTGTAATTGTAAAATTCACACAGGTTTTGAAAACTCAGTATGTAAAACAGATGTGGTCTCAATAATTTTTACAATAGCTACACCCTATAATGTAGTAGCATTAAGGACTTTGAGGTAAGTGAAATATACTATTAAGATTAATTTTACTTTTTTCTTTTTAATATGGCTATTATACAATTTAAAATTGCACATGTGACTCACATTTATACCTTATATTATACACTTATTGCCTTTAATGGGTATGTGCTTTGTGTGTGATACATATGCACACCTGTGTGTAGGTATATATGAAATGTAATACATATAGTATATGTATATGTGTATGTATATCTATCTATCTATCTATCTATCTATCTATCTATCTATCTATATATATATCTCATAATTTTAGAAAAAAAAATACTGGAGAGGAATTGACTCAATGATAGCAAATACGTCCATCAACTATGTAGAATTTTTTTTTTTTTAAGGCCACTCTAAATACTACACAAACAAAGGCTGGCTTTGAATGGCACCGGTTCAAGAATAGGTCACTAAAAGCTAAACTCAATGCTCATAAATGTCTGGGGAGCTTCCCGAGGGGAAAGTGATAGCATGTCCATGTATTTTAATCCCCTGGTAGCTCAGGCCATCGCTCTGGAGGACTGCAATAAGCTACCTTTCCAGATAAGGTAATACAAGTGATTATGAAGAAAAGCTTTAAAGTCCTTGTAGTAAATCACAGAAAAAAAACACACACTGTGTTCAGAATTCTTGAGGCGAGTAAATTATTTTTTCCCAGATTGTGGAAGTGTGCTCTACTTTGCTGGTTTGTAAAGGTGTCCTTTGGAGACTGAATTTAGTACTTAGCTCATTTCTATATAACATCAACTAGACACTTAAATTAGCCCCAAAGATTTCTTTCCCTCTGCCAATGTCCTAGGATGAGGCTTCTTCCGGCCACTAAACACTAGGGAGAAGGCAGGCAAGATATAAATGAAAAATCTAATTTGTAATCTCTTTTGTAATTACAAACAAAGTGCATCAAGGAGTCCCTCTTTAGATAAGTCACCGCCAAGTCAGAACAACAGAGGTTTAAGTAACATTTTCCTCCATAAAGGCAAGACAAATATAAAAACCAACAGCTTATCTTCTTGTGCAGACTTGAAGGTAAATGTCAAATTTACCACTAAAATGATCTTTAATGTTATAAATCACCAGCCACATATTATCACTTGATGATCTGATGTAACAAACTTTTATTAAAATGTATGCAAATCTGATCCTCCCCATTCCCCAGTACATCAAAGTCCAAACAGAAATGTTTCCCTGTGAATATCAAGCATCTCTCCTTTAAAGCAACCAATACCATTTTAATTTTTCATGATGACATCTTTTCCCATGATCTTGTTGGTAGAAAAGAAGTCTTTAAGCCCAGGGAAAAATGTGACTTCATAAAAAGAATTTTGGAAAATATAATCCTTGATTCACAGAATCCACAACTGTGAGATCATTTTTAAGGGTTCCAGTCCTTGACTTTGGAGTGTTTCTTTTTTTTTTTTTTAATTGGTCTATCTAGACAAGCCTACACTATGTTCATAGTGTAGTTAAATACCATGCATTGACTCCTGACATTATGCTGTTATTACCTTAAAATGGAAACATTCATTTAAAGTATATAAGTGGTGTACTTTTAAAGAACCTTTCTGTGGTTTTCCAAAAGCATTCCAAAGAGGTTACTTACATTGCTTTGAAACTGGTTTGAGTTATGGGAAGGCCATAGCCTTAGACCAGCAGCTGAGACAGCAAAGGAGATGAAAGTTTTTAGCTCTGAGATCCAAGGGGAAACACAGCTGCTACAGCTGGCCTGCTCAGATCTCAACACTTAGCACAGTGATCGAGAAGGCGATAATGCTGTGTCTTGGCTTGAAAAGTGTATTAATAAAAACAGTCCTTAAGTAGAACAGGGAAATCGATTAATCAGATCTAGGCTCCAGGCTGAAAAATGAAGTGATTCAAAAAGAGAAAGAGAAAAAAAGGCAAGCGAAGGGGAAATCCTCTTAGATTTTTAGAGATACCCATTTCTGAGACATTATCTTGACTAAATGACATCATCAGGCGGGTAGAACATAACTTCTTAAGAAGCCAAGTTTACCTTAGACAGGTTCTAAAGAATTTTAATTACTATAACAGAAAATGGAGCTTGGCAAATGTGGATCTTCTAGAATAGGTGCCAGAATTGTCTCAGGCCGCAGTTCATTTCCTTTCAATAGTCACATTGCAAAACACATGTGAAGGCTGGTAGATCTTACAGATTAACTGCGCCAACATGCGGAGCACCTAAAGCTGTACTTCACAACAGTTGTCTAAGGGGGACAAACATGCTTCCATGAATCTAACAGGGAAGCTATGGTAAAATACCTGGATAGGGCATTTTTCCAAAATACTGTAAATATCAGAAAAATGTAAGACTCCTCTTCTCATATTAATAACAGGTTCCTTCCAACGACTTCAAAGTTCTAAAGAGCCATTATCTTATTAACCCTAACAACCCAGTCAGGCAGGTAAGAATGTGGTATTATTATACTTATTTTAAAGATAAGAGCCCTGGTTTGGTGAGGGCATGTAACTTCCTCCAAGGCCACACACTAAGTTTAAGAGGAGATAAAACTGGGCCACCTCATCTTGGTCTAGACATTTTTCACTGTTCATTTGCAGCAAATTCTCTTTCATGTTAAAAAGTTTACATAATTAAATGCATTTCAGTTCATATATACATATAATCGTTTTGTTTGTGTGACAACAGTACATTTGGGAAAAGGGCAACCTGATAAAGGATTATAAGAATTATCAGACAACTAAGCAGAATTTTGAGACCTTTTTTCCCATTGATTCCTGTCAAAAGGCAACATAAAACCAACCTGCACATTTTGAATGCTAAGAACTTTATCACTTTTCTGCAAATGAACTGTAGCACCATGGAGGACACAAGAAATATTCTATGATTTTATGTTTTCTCAACAACCAAAGAAAGGCATTAGGTCAAATTGGTCTATTAGCTGTTTTCAAGAAAAGGAGAGATTTGTTTGTTGATCTTACTTCGTCAACCCATCTGTAAAAGGAAAAAGGAGTTCCATCAATTTCAGGAGGAAATATTTCTATTCAATAAGTCATTCAATCATCCAAACATGTCTAGTTCCTGAGGATAAAGCAGTGAACAAAGGAGATGGGGTCCTTGCCCTCATGGTGATAAGTGCTAAGTTAAAAAGCTAAAGCAGGGTGAAGGGGTTAGAGATGTAGGATCTAGGTTCAAGCTGCCCTGTTATATAAGATATCAGGGGAATCCTGTTTTCATGACTTTTGTGAAGCATAGATTTAAAGGATGTATGGGAGCAAACCAAGTGGGCATTTGGGGGATGGAACTATCAAGGCAGAAGGTGTCCTACAAGCTAGGAGCGAAGTGAACCTCAGTGGGGAAACAGAGGTCAGAGAGAGATGGTGGGAGGAAGACAGGAATCATGTCAGGTTCATAGTCTCTGGGGAGACCTTAGCTTTGACACAAAATGAGACTGAAAATCTCCAAGAGTATAGAGCAGGACATGAAGTGACTTAACATTTTAAAAGAATCACTCCAGCTGCCTTGAGAAGAATGAGGGATGCAGAGATTAGGCAGCAGTGGAAGCAGAAGCCCACTTAGGTGTTGACTGCAGTCATTCAGGAAAGATAATGGTGCTTGGACTACCACAGTAGTGGTGATGGAAAAACAGGATGAGAGCCTGGAAACATGTTGAAGGTGGAGATGACAGGATTGTTGATGGATTGGATGGGGGTAGGAAAGGAGAGGAGTCAGGCTGACTTCATGGCATTTAACTTGAGCAACTAGAAGATGGGATTTCTATGTACTAAGCTGGGAAGCCTGGAAGTGGGACAGTCTTCAGATGCTTGTTTTGGACACAGTAGGTTTGAGGTGTCTTTTACGTCTTCTAATAGAGATGATGGGTAGACAGTTCAGTGGGGTTCAGTGAAGCCATGCTTCAAAATTATAGAGGCTTAAGGGATCTTAACTCCCTCCATTTACCTGCAGGAAAGCATAGGAAGCATTCTCATAAACACATGCTCATTAGCTGTGGAAGGAACCAAAGTCTCCTGAATCCCAGGTTATGTCTTATTTCACTATATCATGTTATAACTATATGTGAAAAAGGTTGTTATTTTTAAAGGACCTTTGAAAGGTTTCCTTTTTAAAGGGAAGACTTCATGTTCAACTTATTGAGAAAGTGGGAGTAACTTTGCTTATCTGCCTTTCAGAGTGTTCAAAGCAAAATTTAGTCTTTTCAATGGTTTCAGACTTATTATAAGAAAATTAGGAAATACAGAAAGTTGAAAAGTAAACATCCCAGCATGCTGTTTCTGGGTGATTTTTAAAATAACTGATAACTCTCACATCATCTTCCTTTTCTAGCCACTGTCAGCATGACTTCCAAGACAAGTTAAATAATATGAAAGAAGAGTAAAAGGATTTGAGGGGAAGCTCAAAGCATCTTTCTATGAGTAACACCTAATACATATTCTTTAATTCCTACTTTTCAAGTATGTTTAAAACAGATGAGGGTAGGATAGGCCTTTCACATTCTTCTTTTCAATCAACCTCTCTCTCATATACCATACAAACATTCACATATAAACACACGTCTATTTTGGTGTGGCATTGGATATTGATTATTGCTACAAAATTATATTTTCAAATATGGGTTAATAAGCTTTATTTCAGAATATGGCAATATTTCAGTATATATTTTAATAGAAATAGCAATAGCAATCTGTACTTTAAATTTTGTTACTAAATTTTAATATTAAATTTGAAACTAGATAATAAGTTAGTGAGAAAGGAGTGAACCAGTCACACTGAAGGTAATGGCTATAAAGCAAGAAAATGACAAAATAATAGATAATTATTTTTCATTCCCTTCTGCACAATAATACAAGTCATAGGTAGAATACTGAGACAAATATGTTATACAGAATAAAACAAATCTTTCACAAATTTTAGAGAACAGAAAATCTATCAGTAAGTCCTATATGGTAAAGGGCTGTGAGAACAAGAATAGTCCAGGTGGTCAATAAAGAGTAAGGAAGGAAGACATAGCAATGGTGGCCAAGGAGCACAAATGCTTGATTATGGCCACAAAATTGGCTACAGAAACGCTGTTTCCAGGATTGGGGATCATGCATTGCAGTAAATTGTCATTTTTCAGTGCATTTTTTTACTTTCTGTCCTGCTTATTAGTCTATGTAAAATGTTCAATAAAAAACACAATTGCAAAAGATCCTAAAAGATAAATATAGGACACTGCTGCCTCTGGACAGTCCATTTCTGGTCTGGGAACACCTCACTGAGGGATAACAATTTTTATTACCTTTCGCTTTTTCAAACACATCATTTAAATAATTTTAAAAATACAAGATTACATTTAAAATATACATGTCCATTAACTTGCTTATGCAGATGGTCAGGAAAATCTAACTGCTGTCTGTTCTTGAAATAAGAGAATAAGGACATTTGACATTTGAGTAAGTTGAGACTCTCACTAGGTTTTACTTTCCTCATTACATGCCACTTGGGGAGATTATATATTACATTCCATGCAAACACTCAGCTCAGTTCATATCACAGAAAGAACATTCAGTAATTATTGGCTGTTTTTCGACTATATGTTTGTGTACAAAACCTGGCTAATTGTTCTCACAGATAATGTATAAAATTTTATGCAGAGATGGAGTTTGCTGCACAGGAGAAGGGAGAGCTAGACAAGGTTGTCCGGGTGTGCTCTGCCCAGCTGCTTGGGAACTTTGAGGAGCTTCAGGTGCTCCATACCCCTGGCTGCCTACTCAGCTCTGAGGTCCCCCACTGTGACAGGTAGCCTGCTGTGCCTTCCTCCTGGCCTGCTGGCACTGGTTGGCAAACCAGCAGTCACTGTGCTGGCATCAGGTCACCAGAGAGAGGCCCCACTTACAATAGCTAGAGATGCAAAGCACAGAGGCTTACACCTGTGTGCCTGGCCCATTGGCTCTGACACTAGAGACAGGGCTGCAGATGGGAATCTGGAAACCGCTCTTTCCTCCCACCAGGCACCAGCCTGCTCCCCTACAACTCCCAACCTCACTCTAAGGGCTGAGCAGCTCCAGAGACTGGAGCTTCTGGGAACTAGTGGGCACCACAGAGAAATATGAAATATCAAAAGAACATGGTTCAGAACAAAATCTCACAAACCCCAGAAAAAGGGCCAAATGAAAGTGAACTCGCCAATCTGCCTGAAAGAGAGTACAAAATAAAAGTTGTAAACATGCTTACGGAGTTACAGAAAAATATTCAAGTACTCAGGAATGAATTTAAGTCAGAGATCCAATCATTAAGAAATTCCATATCTGAAATGAAACATACAATGGAGGAATTTAAAAGAAGATTGGGTGTAGCAGAAGAGACAGTAAATGTAATAGAAATTTGAGAAGAGGAATACAAAGAAGCTCAGACACAGAGAGAAAAAAGGATCTCTAAGAATGAAAGAATTTGAGAGAACTGTGTGACCAATCCAAATGGAATGATATTCACATTACAGGGGTACCAGAAGAAGAAGAGAGAGAAAAAGGGATAGAAAGTGTCATTGAGGAGGTAATTGCTGAAACTTCCCAATCTGGGGAAGGAGAAAGTTTCTTAAGCCATGGAGGTGCACATATCTCCCAATGCAAGGAACCCAAGGAAGAAAACATCAAGATGTATAATACTTAAAAATGGCAAAGATCCAGGATAAAGACAGACTTTTAAAAGCAGCTAGAGAGAGAAAAAGAACACATAAAAAGGAAAACCCATCAGGCTGTCATCAGACTTCTCAACAGAAACAGTACAGGCCAGAAGGGAGTGGCATAATATATTTAATGCAATGAAGCAGAAGGACCTTGAACCAAGAATACTCTACCCGGCAAAGTTATCATTTAAATTTGAAGGAGGGATTAAACAATTTTCAGATGAGCAAAAGCTGAGAGAATTTACCTCCCACAAACCACTTCTACAGTGCATTTTGGAGGAACTGCTATAGATAGAAGTATTCCTAAGGCTAAATAGATGTCACCCAAGGGATAGACAAAGAGTACAAAATAAAATTCACAATATACAAAGAATTGAGGGGGAAGAAAAAGGAGGAGAAATAAAACAGTTAGGTTGTGTTTGTAATAGCATACAAAGTGAGTTAAATTAGACTGTTAGATAGTAAGGGAATTACCCTTGAACCTTTGGTAACCATGAATCTAAAGCCGGCAATGGATATAAGTACATACCTATCGATAATCATCCTAAACGTAAATAGTCTGAATGCACCAATCAAAAGACACAGAGTTACTGAATGGACAAAAAAACAAGACCCATCTATATGCTGGCTACAAGAGACTCACTTCAAACCCAAAGACATATACAGACTGAAAGTAAAGGGGTGGAAAAAGATATTTGATGCAACTAATAGTGAGAAAAAAGCAGGAGATGCAGTACATGTATCAGACAAAATAGACTTCAAAATAAAGAAAGTAACAAGAGACAAAGAAGGACATTACATAATGAAAAAAGGGTCAATCCAACAAGAGGATATAACTATTATAAATATCTATGCACCAAACACAGGATCAGCTACATATGTTAAACAAATACTAACAGAATTGAAGGGGGAAATAGAATGCAGTGCACTAATTTTAGGAGACTTCAACACATGACTCACTCCAAAGGTCAGATCAACCAGACAGAAAATAAGCAAAGAGACATAAGTATTGAACAACATATTAGAACAGATGGAACTAACGGACACCTACAGAACACTCCATACAAAAGCAACAGCATACACATTCTTCTCAGGTGCACATGGAACATTTTCAAGAGTAGATCATAAACTAGGCCACAAAAAGAACCTCAGTAAATTCAAGAAGATTGAAATTGTACCAACCAGCTTCGCAGATTACAAAGGTACAAACTAGAAATAAATTACACAAAGAAAACAAAAAGCCCACAAACACAGGGAGGCTTAATAACATGCTCCTGAATAATCACTGGATCAATAACCAAATAAAAAACAGAGATAAAACAATATCTGGAAAAAAATGAAAATAATAATTCAACAACACAAAATTTGTGGGACACAGTGAAGGCCGTGCTAAAAGGGAAATAAACTGCAATGCAGGCCTATCTCAGGAAAGAAGAACAATCCCAAATGAACAGTCTAAACTCACAACTAATCAAACTAGAAAAGGAAGAACAACTGAGGCCCAAAGTCACTAGAAAGAGGGGCATAATAAAGATTAAAGGACAAATAAATAAAATTCAGAAGAATAAAAAAATAGAAAAAAGTCAATGAAAGCAGGAACTGGTTCTCTGAGAAAATAAACAAAATGGATAAACCCCTAGCTATATATATCAAGAAAAAAAGATAGTTTACATACATAAACAAATCAGAAATGAGAAAGAAAAAATCGCTATGGACACCACAGAAACACAAAGAATTATGACAGAATACTATGAAAAATTATACGATAAACTGGATAACCTAGAATGAAAGGATTACTTTCTAGAAAAATACAACCTTCCAAGGCTGACCCAGGAAGAAACAGAAAATCTGAAAAGACCAATTACAACCCACAAAATTGAATTGGTAATCAGACAACTACCTAAGGAAAAAACTCCTGAAGCAGATGGTTTCACTGATGAGTTTTATCAAACATTTAGTGAAGACCTAATAACCATCCTCCCTAAAGTTTTCCAAAAAGTAAAAGAGGAGGGAACATTCCCAAATGCATTCTATGAAGCCAACATCACTCTAATACCAAAAATAGGCAAAGACACCACAAAAAAAGGAAACTACAGACCAATATCACTGATGAACATAGATCCAAAAATACTCAACAAAATATTAGCTAACCAAATTCAAAAATACATCAAAAAGATCATCCATCATGATCAAGTGGGATTCATCCCAAGGATGCTAGGAGGATAACATTCGAAATCCATCAACATCATCAACTACATCAACAAAAAGAAGGACAAAAACCACATGATCATCTCCATAGATGCTAAAAAACAATTTGACAAAAGTCAACATGCATTCATGATAAAAACTCTCAACAAAATGGGTATAGAGGGCAAGTACTTCAACATAATAAAGGCCATATATGACAAGCCAACAGCCAACATTATACTTAACAGGGAGAAGCTGAAAGCTTTTCATTTAAGATCAGAACAAGACAAGGATGCCCACTATCCCCACTTTTATTCAACATAGTTCTGGAGGTCCTGGCCATGGCAATCAGACAACACAAAAAAATAAAAGGCATCCAGTGGAACAGAATAGAGAGCCCATATATAAACCCAAGCATATATGGTCAATTAATATACGATAAAAGAGCCATGGATATACAATGGGGAAATAACAGCCTCTTCAGCAGCTGGTGTTGGCAAAACTGGACAACTACTTGTAAGAGAATGAAACTGGATTATTGTTTAAACCCATACACAAAAGTAAACTCAAAATGGATCAAAGACCGGAATGTAAGTCATGAAACCATAAAACTTTTGGAAAAAAATATAGGCAAAAATCTCTTGGACATTAACATGAGCAACTTCTTCATGAACATATCTCCCTGGGCAAGCGAAACAAAAGCAAAAATTAACATATAGGACTATATCAAACTAAAAAGCTTCTCTACAGCAAAGGACACCATCTGTAGAACAAAAAGACATCCTAGAGTATGGGAGAATATTTTCATAAATGACGTATCTGATAAGGGGTTCACATCCAAAATATATAAAAAGCTCATGCACTTCAACAAACAAAAAGCAAACAATCCAATTAAAACATGGGCAGAGGAGCTGAACAGACACTTCTCCAAAGAAGAAATTCAGATGGCCAACAGGCATATGAAAAGATGCTCCACATCACTAATCATCAGAGAAATGAAAATTAAAATCACAATGAGATATCACCTCACACCAGTTAGGACAGTCAACATCCAAAAGACAAGCAACAACAAATGTTGGTGAGGATGTGGAGAAAGGGGAACCCTCCTACACTGCTGGTAGGAATGTAAATTAGTTCAACCATTGTGGAAAGCAGTAGGGAGATTCCTCAAAAAACTAAAAATAGAAATACCATTTGAACTGGGAATTCCACTCCTAGGAATTTACCCTGAGAATACAGGAGTCCGGTTTGAAAAAAACACATGCACTCCTATGTTTATCACAGCACTATTTACAAAAGCCAAGAAATTGAAGCAAACTAAGTGTCCATCAGTAGATGAGTGGATAAAGATGTGGTACATATGCACAATGGAATAGTATTCAGCCATAAGAAGAAAATATATCCTACCATTTGCAACAACATGGATGGAGCTAGAGGGTATTATGCTCAGTGAAATAAGTCAGGCAGAGAAAGACAAATACAAAAAGATTCCACTCACATGTCAAGTATAAGAACAAAGAAAAAACTGAAGGAACAAAACATCAGCAGACTCACAGAACCCAAGAATTGACTAACAGTTACCAAGGGGAAAGGAAATGGAGAGGATGGGTGGGAAGGTGGGGATAAGGAGGATAAAAGGAGCATTATGATCAGCACACATAATGTAGCAGAGGGGTTACACAGGAAAGGCGGTATACACAGAGAAGACAAATAATGACTCTATAGCATCTTACTACACTGATGGACAGTGACTGTAATGGGGTATGTGGGGGGGAACTGACAATAAGGGGAGTCTAATAACCATAATGTTGTTCAAGTAATTGTACATTAATGATATCAAAATTTAAAAAAATTTATGCAGACAGGGCACGTAAAGCAATTAAGAATATGTAAATCAGGGCAGAGTCAAGAAGGCGGCATGAGTAGGACAGTGGGAATCTCCTCCCAAAAACATATATATTTTTGAAAATACAACAAATACAACTATCCCTAAAAGAGAGAATAGAAGACACAGGACAACAGCCAGACTACATCCACACCTGCGAGAACCCAGCGCCTGGTGAAAGGGTAAGATACAAGCCGCAGCCCAGCGGGACCCGAGACCCCTCACCCCAGCTCCCGGAGGGAGAACAATAGGCAGAGCGGGAGGGAGACGGAGCCCAGGACTGCCGAACACCCAGACCCAGCCATCCGCACCAGAGCGCAGACACAGTGCATGCGTGGGGTGCTGGAAACTAGGCAAGCAGGACAGTAAGACCTGTGAGCAGGTCCCGAAGCCAGTGCCCCTGGGACAAAGAAAAGCAAGTGCTTTTTGAAAGTCTTAGAGGGACAGGGACCCCACAGCTGGAGGAAGCATCCTGGGTCATGGTCCAGCAGCTGGAAATTCCAGGGAACTCTGGGCACACTAACCCCCTGGGCAACAGCTCTGAGACCCCTCAGGGAGGTAAACAGCCAAACAGCCCCACGTCCATTAGTCCATTACCCCTCCTCCATACCGGTCCGGCAAGATAAACAGACACAGTCTACATGCAACTGCCAAACACAAGCCACTAGGGGTCACAGTTGTCAGAGTAAAGAAAGGCCAGGAGCAAGTGGAAGGAGTCTTGACTCTCCCAGTTGACAGATGAGTCAATAGCATACCACTGCACCTATCAACATGAAAAGGCAAAAAAAATTTGATCCAGACAAGACTAACCCAGATTTCATCGACATCTTCTACATCTTCCCCTGAGAAGGAACCTGGGGAGATAGATTTAACCAATCGTCCTGAAAAAGAATTCAAAACAAAAGTCATAACCATGCTGATGGACTTGCAGAGAAATATGCAAGAACTAAGGAAGGAGAATACAGAAATAAAACAATCTCTGGAAGGACTTCAAAGCAGAATGGAGGACATGGATGAGACCATTAATGGACTAGAAAACAGAGAACAGGAATGCAGAGAAGCTGATGCAGAGAGAGAAAAAAGGATCTCCAGGAATGAAAGAATATTAAGAGAACTGTGTGACCAACGAAATGGAACAATATCCGCATAACAGGCATACCACAAGAAGAAGAGAGAGAAAAAGGGATGGAAAGTGTCTTTGAAGAAATAATTGCTGAAAACTTCCCCAAACTAGGGGAGGAAATGGCCTCTCAGACCACAGAGGTACACAGAACTCCCATGACAAGGGATCCAAGGAGGGCAACACCAAGACACATAATAATTAAAATGGCAAAGATCAAAGACAAGGACAGAGTATTAAAGGCAGCCAGAGAGAAAAAAAAGGTCACCTACAAAGGAAAACCCATCAGGCTATCATCAGACTTCTCAACAGAAACCTTACAGGCCAGAAGAGAATGGCATGATATACTTAATGCAATGAAACAGAAGGGCCTCAAACCAAGAATACTGTATCCAGCACGATTATCATTTAAATATGAAGGAGGGATTAAACAATTCCCAGACAAGCAAAAGTTGAGGGAATTTGCATCCCACAAACGACCTCTACAGGGCATCTTACAGGGACTGCCCTAGATGGGAGCACTCCTAAAAAGAGCACAGAACAAAACACCCAACATCTGAAGAAGGGAGGAGGAGAAATAAGAAGGGAGAGAAACAAAGAATCGTCAGACCGTGTTTATAATAGCTCAATAAGTGACTTAAGTTAGACAGTAAGATAGTAAAGAAGCTAACCTTGAACCTTTGGTAGCCACAAACTTAAAGCCTGCAAGGGCAGTAAGTACATACCTTTCAATAATCACCCTAAATGTAAATGGACTGAACGCACCAATCAAAAGACAGGGAGTCACTGAATGGATAAAAAAACAAGACCCATCTATATGCTGCTTACAAGAGACTCACCTCAAACCCAAAGACATGAACAGACTAAAAGTCAAGGGATGGAAAAAGATATTTCATGCAAACAATAGGGAGAATGAAGCAGGTGTTGCAGTACTAGTATCAGACAAAATAGACTTCAAAACAAAGAAAGTAACAAGAGATAAAGAAGGACATTACATAATGATAAAGGGCTCAGTCCAACAAGAGGATATAATCATTATAAACATATATGCACCCAATACAGGAGCACCAACATATGTGAAAGAAATACTAACAGAATTAAATGAGGAAATAGAATGCAATGCATTCATTTTGGGAGACTTTAACACACCACTCACCCCAAAGGACAGATCCACCAGACAGAAAATAAGTAAGGACACAGAGGCACTGAACAACACAATAGAACAGTTGGACCTAATAGACATCTATAGAACTCTACACCCAAAAGCAATAGGATACACATTCTTTTCAAGTGCACATGGAACATTCTCCAGAATAGACCACATACTAGGCCACAAAAAGAGCCTCAGTAAATTCAAAAACATTGAAATCCTACCAACCAACTTTTCAGACCACAAAGTTATAAAACTAGAAATAAACTGTACGAAGAAAGCAAAAAGGCTCACAAACACATGGAGGCTTAACAACATGCACCTAAATAATCAATGGATCAATGGCCACATTAAAATGGAGATCCAGCAATATATGGAAACAAATGACAACAACAACACTAAGCCCCAACTACTGTGGGACACAGCAAAAGCAGTCTTAAGAGGAAAGTATATAGCAATCCAGGCATTTTAAAAGAAGGAAGAACAATCTCAAATGAATGGTCTAATCTCACAATTATCAAAATTGGAAAAAAAAGAACAAATGACGCCTAAGGTCAGCATAAGGAGGGACATACTAAAGATCAGAGAAGAAATAAATAAAATTGAGAAGAATAAAACAATAGCAAAAATCAATGAAACCAAGAGCTGGTTCTTCGAGAAAATAAACAAAATAGATAAGCCTCTAGCCAGACTTATTTAGATGAAAAGAGAGTCAACACACATCAACAGAATCAGAAACGAGAAAGAAAAAATCACAACGGACCCCACAGAAATACAAAGATTTATTAGAGAGTACTATGAAAACCTATATGCTAACAAGCTGGGAAACCTAGGAGAAATGGACAACTTCATAGAAAAACACAACCTTCCAAGACTGACCCAGAAAGAAACAGAAAATCTAAACAGACCAATTACCAGCAATGAAATTGAAGCGGTAATCAAAATACTACCAAAGAACAAGACCCCCGGGCAAGATAGATTTACCTCAGAATTTTATCAGACATACAGAGAAGACATAACACCCATTCTCCTGAAAGTTTACTAAAAAATAGAAGAGGAGGAAATACTCCCAAACTCATTCTATGAAGCCAACATCACCCTAATACCAAAACCAGGCAAAGATCCCACTAAAAAAGAAAACTATAGATCAATATCCCTGATGAACGTAGATGCAAAAATACTCAACAAAATATTAGCAAACTGAATTCAAAAATACATCAAAAGGATCATACACCATGACCAAGTGGGATTCATCCCAGGGATGCAAGGATGGTACAACATTCGAAAATCCATCAGCATCATCCACCACATCAACAAAAAGAAAGACAAACGCCACATGATCATCTCCATAGATGCTGAAAAAGCATTCGACAAAATTCAACATCCATTCATGATAAAAACTCTCAACAAAATGGGTATAGAGGGCATGTACCTCAACATAATAAAGGCCATATATGATAAACCCACAGCCAACATCATACTGAACAGCAAGAAGATGAAAGCTTTTCCTCTGTGATCGGTAACAAGACAGGGATGCCCACTCTCCCCATTGTTATTCAACATAGTACTGGAGATCCTCGCCACAGTAATTAGACAAAACAAAGAAATACAAGGAATCCAGATTGGTAAAGAAAAAGTTAAACTGTCACTATTTGCAGATGACATGATTTTGTACATTAAAAACCCTAAAGACTCCACTCCAAAACTACTAGAACTAATATCGGAATTCAGCAAAGTTGCAGGATACAAAATTAACACACAGAAATCTGTGGCTTTCCTATACACTAACAATGAACGAATAGAAAGAGAAATCAGGAAAATAATTCCATTCACAATAGCATCAAAAAGAATAAAATACCTAGGAATAAACCTAACCAAGGAAGTGAAAGACCTATACCCTGAAAACTATAAGACACTCCTAAGAGAAATTAAAGAGGTCACTGACAAATGGAAACTCTTCCAATGCTCGAGGCTAGGAAGAATTAACATTGTCAAAATGACCATCCTGCCCAAAGCAATATACAGATTCGATGCAGTCCCTATCAAATTACCAACAGCATTCTTCAATGAACTGGAACAAGTAGTTCAAAAATTCATATGGAAACACCAAGGACCTCGAATAGCTAAAGCAATCCTGTGAAGGAAGAATAAAGTGGGGGGGATCTCACTCCCCAACTTCAAGCTCTACTACAAAGCCACAGTAATCAAGACAATTTGGTACTGGCACAAGAACAGAGCCACAGACCAATGGAACGAAATAGAGACTCTAAACATTAACCCAAACATATATGGTCAACTAATATTCGTTAAAGGGGCCATGAACATACAATGGGGAAATGACAGTCTCTTCAACAGATGGTGCTGGCAAAACTGGACAGCTACATGTAAGAGAATGAAACTGGGTCACTGTCTAACCCTCTAAATTCTAAATGGATCAAAGACTTGAATGTAAGTCATGAAAGCATAAAACTCTTAGAAAAAAACATAGGCAAAAATCTCTTAGACATAAACATGAGTGACCTCTTCTTGAACATATCTCCCCAGGCAAGGGAAACAAAAGCAAAAATGAACAAATGGGACTATATCAAGCTGAAAATCTTCTGTACAGCAAAGAACACCATCAATAGAACAAAAAGGTATCCTACAGTATGGGAGAATGCATTCATAAATGACAGATCCAATAAAGGGTTGACATCCAAAATATATAAAGAGCTCACACACCTCAACAAACAAAAAGCAAATAACCCAATTAAAAAATGGACAGAGGACCTGAATAGACAGTTCTCTAAAGAAGAAATTCAGATGGCCAACAGACACATGAAAAGATGCTCCACCTTGCTTGTCATCAGAGAAATGCGAATTAAAACCACGATGAGATATCATCTCACACCAGTAAGGATGGCTACCATCCAAAAGTCAAACAACAAATGTTGGCGAGGTTGTGGAGAAAGGGGAACCCCCCTACACTGCTGGTGGGAATGTAAATTAGTTCAACCATTGTGGAAAGCAGTATGGAGGTTCCTCAAAATGCTCAAAATAGAAATACCATTTGACCCAGGAATTCCACTTCTAGGAATATACCCTAAGAATGCAGCACTCCAGTTTGAAAAAGACAGATGCACCCATATGTTTATCGCTGCACTATTTACAATAGCCAAGATATGGAAGCAACCTAAATGTCCATCAGTAGATGAATGGATAGAGAAGATGTGGTACATATACACAATGGAATATTACTCAGGTATAAGAAAAAAACAGATCCTACCATTTGCAACAACATGGATGGAGGTAGAGGGTATTATGCTCAGTGAAATAAGACAGGCGGAGAAAGACAAGTACCAAATGATCTCACTCATATGTGGAGTATAAGAACAAAAGAAAACTGAAGGAACAAAACAGCAGCAGAAGCACAGAACCCAAGAATGGGCTAATAGTTACCAAAGGGAAAGGGACTGGGGAGGTCAGGTGGGATGGGAGGGATAAGGGTGGGAAGAAAAGAAAGGGGGCATTACGATTAGCATGTATAGTGTTGGGGGGGCACGGGGAGGGCTGTGCAACACAGAGAAGACAAGCAGTAATTCTACAGCATCTTACTATGTTGAAGGACAGTGACTGTGAATGGGGATGTGGGGTGTACTTGGTGAAGGGGTGAGGCTAGTAAACATAATGTCCTTCATGTAATTGTAGATTAATGATACCAAAATAAATAAAATTTAAAAAAAAAGAAATTCAAAGGCAAATGCCAATAAAGACTAAGGATGAAAAGAATTTGCCAGAAAATGCAAATTAAAACCACAATGAGATACCACCTCACACCAGTAAGGATGGCCAGCATGGAAAAGACTAAGAACAACAAATGCTGGCAAGATTGCGGACAAAGGGCAACCCTCCTACAGTGCTGGTGGGAATGTAAGCTAGTTCAACCATTGTGCAAAGCAATATGGAGGTCCCTCAAAAAACTAAAAATAGAAATATCATTTGACCCAGGAATCCCACTCCTTGGAGTTTACCCAAAGAATACAACTTCTCAGATTCAAAAAGACATATGCACCCTTATGTTTATCGCAGCACTTTTTACAATACCCAAGATATGGAAGCAACCTAAGTGTCCAACAGTAGATGAATGGATAAAGAAGATGTGGTACATATACACAGTGGAATACTATTCGGCTATAAGAAAGAAACAAATCCTACTATTTGCAACAACATGGATGGAGCTAGAGGACATTATTCTTGTGAAATAAGCCAGGTGGAAAAAGACAAATGCCAAATGTTTTCCCTCATTTGTGGAGTATAACAGTGAAGCAAAACTGAAGAAACAAAATAGCAGCAGACTCAGAGACTCCAAGAAGGAACTAGTGGTTACCAAAGGGGAGGGGTGTGGGAGGGTGGGTGGGAAGGGAGGGAGAAGGGAATTGAGAGGTATTATGTTTAGTACACATGGTATGGGGGGTCACAGGGAGAACAGTGTAGCACAGAGAAGACACATAGTGGATCTGTGGCATCTTACTACACTGACGGACAGTGACTGCATTGGGGTATGGGTGGGGACTTGATAATATGGGTAAGTGTAGTAACCACATTGTTTTTTCATATGAAACCTTCCTAAGAGTGTATATTAATCATACCTTAATAAAAAACTTAAAAAAAAAAAAAAAGGAAAGAAACAGATCCTACCATTTGCAACAACATGGATGGAGCTAGAGGGTATTATGCTTAGTGAAATAAGCCAGGCAGAGAAAGACAAGTACCAAATGATTTCACTCATATGTGGAGTATAAGAACAAAAGAAAACTGAAGGAACAAAACAGCAGCAGAAACACAGAACCCAAGAATGGACTAACAGTTACCAAAGGGAAAGGGACTGGGAAGGATGGGTGGGAAGGGAGGGCTAAGGGTGGGGAGAAGAAAGGGGGCATTACGATTAACATGCATAGTGTGGGGGGGGCACGGGGAGGGCTGTGCAACACAGAGAAGACAAGTAGTGATTTTACAGCATCTTACTATGTTGATGGACACTGAACGGGTATGTGGGGGGGACTTGGTGAAGGGGGGAGAGAAATAAAAAAAAAGAAATTAATACGTTAATTAGCCTGATTTTGGTGATTATTTCACAATGTATTATGTGTATCAAATCATCAAATTGCACACCTTAAATACACATAATTTTTATTGTCAGATATTTTTAAATAAAAAGTAAATAAGTTGAAAACATAAAAAAGAATATGTAAATCAGTTTTACAACATGTACATCAGTATTATAAGCCATATTTGACTGATCCTCAACAATGGAAGATTATGAAAAATACAAAAGTAAGTTAATAGGACTATTTAAAAATTAAACAAATATCATAGGTCATTTTTTCTAAAAAGGTAAGGCCGCCTTTGCTTTTGAGATTTTGACTTTTCTTGGATCAATTTACTTCACTTAACCCAAAATAATTTATAGACTGTCAACCAACACATTGATTTTCTTATTTAAAAAAACACTAAAATTTTAGTGATTTTTCTATGTATAATATATATATATATATAAATATTATAAGCAAACAATTATGGGGTACTAATGCTAGTTATCAATAGGTTATGAATAATACTCTCCCCATATATTATAAATTTAAGCAATGCATTAAACCAATCTGTGTGCTTCCTAGAAATTTAAACTATGTTTTAATTTAAAATCAGTTCCAAGGAAATAAAATATAACTTCTAGTATGAATTCATTTTTAATAGTTTTTATCAATCCCTAAAGCCATTTAAGGATCTAATTTAATATTATACAATGTTTATAATTAAGAAAAGCAACTTAGTATGTGTTAAGTAGAAGTTCAAAGATGATTTGTGGGAAGGAGTACTTTAAGCCTCTGAAATACATCTGACTCCAATTAAGTGAGAATTTTTGTCATTATAACATTTCTCTCTTCTATATAGTAACGTAAATTCTTATTTCCTATAGTATAACAACTATTATTAAACAATATTTCTAGTGACAAAACTCTTTAACAGACTAGGAATTCGACAATATTAAGAAGTCACTAACCAAAAGTTAGGAAAAAATAGTAACAGTCTTTATGATTTAATTCCTCCTTAGGACTTTTCATAAAAATATTTAAAGCTTGTCCATTGTTCAATTCCTTGTCTTCACTCTTCAATGTCCTGTTATTTTAGGGAGGTGTCTATAAATGAGACCAGGGAGTTATGTGGGGATCAAATCATAAAAGACTCTGGGTAACAGGCAAAGGAATTTGGATTTTACCATGAAGACAATAAAGACCCCCTGAGAGATTTTTAGGAAGTAAATGATGAGACTGGGTTCACATATTAGATAGGTTTTTAATGGCAGTGTGGAAAACAGTTTCAAGGCAATGGAGACAATAGGTAGAGACATCTAGTTAAGAAATGGTAAGGAATTTGGTCAATAGATTTTATTCATCCTGGCCACTTAATAGGTTAATAGAGAGGAAAGAGGAAGGTTACATTAAAAATAATTTAGGACAATTACATTCATTAAAACAAGAAAAAAAGAACAGATTTGAAGAGATAATAATTTCAGTTCAGACTTTTTTTTAGGTGACTGTAGGATGCTCAAGTGAAGATGATGATAATAAGAACTGACGCATATAAGTCTACATTTTCTAAAAGAGTCTGGGAGTCATCAGTTACATGAATGATTGCAATAGTAGGGGAGAGGAGGGAAGCAGGATGGGAGGGAAGTAACAGGAAAGCAGAGGAGAGAATGGGAGGCAAATGAAGTAAAAACTGCACAAAAAGGAAATAAGGAAAGTAGGGAACATTACACATGAACACACACACACTGTATGCATATATGTGTGTGTGCATATAGATGGCATACATTAATACCATTTGCATATGTGCCTATGTATATATTATATATATAATACATTTTATGTACATATAAAGGTCTCTGTAATAGTTAACATTACGTGTTAACTTGACTAGGCAATGGTGACCCAGTTTGTTCAGTCAAACAGCAGTGTAGATGTGGCTATAAAAGTATTTTTAGATATGATCAATATTTAAATTAGTGAACTTTTAGTAAATCATCATACTCTCCATAATGTGGGTAGTCTTCAGACAAACAGTTGAAGGTCTTCAGAGAAAGAGCTAAGACAATTACCTTACACACACACACACACACACACACACACACACACAGAACTGCAGGCTGCCTTCGCACTCAGGGTTGCAATATCAACTCTTTCCTGGCTCTGCAGCCCATGTGCATGCCCCGCAGGGTTTTCAGACTTGCCAGCCCTCCCAATCATGTTAGACAATTGCTTAAAATAGGTTTTTCTCTTACTCTAACAATCTCCTAGGGTTTACATATTTCTTTTATATACAGATTTCCTATTATTTCTGCTTCTCTGGAGAAGCCTCACTAATGTAATTATTTCATAGTCAGGATTTGTGTTAAAAAATATATATGCCAAAATATAAAGAGTTGCTTTTCTGTATGGCAGGATTATGGATGAATTCCACTTTCTTCTTTATTCATTTCTCTATTCCATGATTTTCATGGAAGAGCATACATTAGTTTTACTATTATAATCAGAAACATGCAGTGAACTTTTTAACTAAAAACAAGAATTAGAAATTTACATTACAACTTTCAAATAAATCTTTTATGGCAACTATTAAGATTTTTCCAAAATTATATTCATGTTGGAAATTGTATACAATTTTAATACAGGCTTCTCTAATAAAAATTCAATGAAGATTATAGGTTCCTTCCACATAGTTCAACAAACTTTTACAGGTTGCCAAAATATTGCATATTTTAAAAGGCCTTAGCCAAATGGATGAGATGTTTCCCAGGGTACCAAAATTTGCTTATACTCTGATAGACCTGTATAATAACATTTGAAAAAGAAGGTTGAAGGATAGAACTGAATAACAAACTAACAGAAAGAAGATTGTAAAATGGAAGTTTGTTTGGGATTAACCATCCAACCACTGTCCCAAGTGAAAGGTGCCAATATATAAAAATGTGATTTATCTGGTCCTGGCAGTGCACACAGTGCCTGTTTTGAAGATGATATCACTAAGTTCACTAAGCCTGATGCCACGAAACATTTGAATCATACCTTGATCACTTATTCAGAATTCCTGCTCTTTCAGACACATCCATAGGGAGTATGTCTTTGTATAATGGCCAAAGAGAGAAACTTTGGAATTTGGAGAACCTAAATGTCCCAGGTAGCAGTCTGGTTTATGTACTCATAAGTCTCCCTGAGTTTGACTAATGTGAGCCTACTCTAAGAAATAGATCCTACTCTTCAAGTGCCAACAAACCAGGTTTCCAAACTGAATAGTCAGCTGGATGTGTGCAGCAATAAATGCAGCCAGGCAGATTTGCTAATATTCTCACCCTGTGAGAACTATCTGGGTATATAATTTGCCTTAAGTAATTAGTGCACCTTTGCATTGCCAAGCAACATGGGTTTCCTCAATAATATTTTGCACCATAATTATTCAAATTAAATTGGCTATGATAACCTCATTAAATTATGTTTTATATATCATTATATGTCTTTAAACTTCTCTGCTCAGGCTTATTACTTATTATCTGTATTATTACTGCTACAACTAGCATTACTTTGAGCCTAACTTATAAAACAAAGTCACAAATAAGAATACAATAAGGAAGAAAAGTCTATTTTAAATATTAAGCAGAAAAAAGAAGTATTTTGCTTTAAAAAACATCCTAATCTGAACAAAGAACTACTGCAAAGAACCCTGAAATATTATTCAGCCATAAAAAGAAAAGAAATCCTACCATTTGCAACAACATGGATGGACCTAGAGGGTATTATGCTCAGTGAAATAAGCCTGACAGAAAAAGACAAGTACCATATGATTTCACTTATTTGTGGAATAGAAAAACAAAGCAAAACAGAAGGAACAAAATAGCAGTAGACTCATAGTCACTGAGAAGGGACTAGTGATTACCAAGGGGGAGGAGTTGGGACTAGTGTGGGGAGAGGGTGAGGGAGATAAAGGGGCACAATAACTTTCAATCACAATATAAGTTGGTCACAGGGACAGTAATACACCATGGAGAATACAGTCAATGATTCTGTAACATCTTACTATGTTGACAGATAGTGACCACACTAGAGGGGGTTGCAGATTTGATATGGGTAACTGTTGAACCATTGTGTTGTATATTTGAAGCCAACATAAGATATTTTAGTAAAAAAAAAAAAAAGGAAAACACCTGAACTATCACAAACACTCACTCATTCAAAATAAAATGATGGAAATTTAGCAAAATCTTTTTTTTTTCCTTTTTATGGGAAATGAAACTAGGAAACTTTACCCAGATCAAAAACTACTTTTATGTTGTTTTCATTATTATAAGAGAAAACATTTAAAAGTTAAAGTATAGTTAGTTCCAAGGGAATATTCAGAAATTATATACTACCAGAACTTTCTTTTTTTTTTTTTAAGTTTGATGTGTAACAAATTACATTTTAAAGGGAACATCTATTTTCTAGCTAATTACATAATGGTTGTAATTCCTTTAGGTTTTGACCATCAGAAATGGGTTTTGAACAGGAAATCTGGATTGCTATTTCCAGGACTTATTATAAATTTTTTATAGGAAAAACAAAAACTTCAGATAAACTTGAGAAGTATATTTAAACTCTAGTAAATATTATACCCTAGCAAAAAAGAGTATAAGAAAATCCAGGGGATAAGGCCAAGAACAAGCACATAAACAAAGTGAATAAACATGTCACTAGAAGAATACAGATGCTATCTAAAGTCTAATAACTTTCCTATGCTTATTACAAGGATGTCATCTTGGGAGATAAAATACGGTACCATAAATTTAAAGGTCACGGAATTTTTCAAGGTAACCCAAACATTGTAAGGACATATAATTAATTCTCCCAACAGTTAGTGAATAACCAATAATTGCAAGAGCCCCAGCTATGTCTCATGAAGTCTATACCTACTTAATGTGCCCTGACCTTTAGGTACAGTCCAAATTAATAAACTAAGTTATCCAATCTTCTTTGATATATTTTATATAAGTATGTTTACAGCATACTTATAGAAAAAATAATTTTTTAAACTACATTTCATATAGTTAAGTGAATACCTGCATTTGATCAAAATGTATTTCACATTCTAGAGTCAGAGCAATCTATAAAAGGCACTCAAAAATTATCACCATTGTTTAAATCTTAAAGAGCTACGCCTAAAGTCAACCTCTAGTCCTTTACAAAAATCTCATTCCAAATTACGCTTTTCACTTTTTGAACAATGTTTACAGCATTAACTTAAGGCTAATTATATTTAAAAAGTGAACTTTTAAACAAGTGTATTCATACTTACATCCATTCATATGATCTCCAATCAGAAATCAAGTGCTAAATATTATTCATGACATTTATTCACACAATATTCACCCTTCTAAAAGCTGTTTCTCAAGGTCCCAAATGGGTGGTATATTCATTAGGTACCAAATTTGTGGAAACAATTGAATGTGACAGTACAGCAATTGGTAAATAAAAAAAGCTTGTGGCCTCATAGGCAAGCTTCATTTTTTAACTACTGGACATGGCTGTATAGAGCAGGAGGAAATGTGTTTTTGCAATTGTAGTAGGTTCATTGGAAGACTTTGCATCAATAGAGTCCCAATTACAAGACTGATGTTTTGAAGTGTGCCCTGTTCTTAAAACAGCCCCATGTTTCAAGTCAGCTCTAGATACTCCTACTTTATATGTGAGTATAGACTTGAAGAGGTTAAAGCCATGCCTCTCAAAGTGTTGTCTCTGGACCACCAGCATCAGCATCATATGGGAACATTTTAGAAATGCACACTCTCAGACCCAAGTCCAGACCTGCTGAATCAAAAACTCTGGGAGTGTAGTCAGCAATCTGTGTCTTATCAAGCCCTTCAGGTAACTGTGAGGCACGCTAAAATTTACAACAAACATGGGGTAGAGGTAATTTGCCTAAGGTCACACATCTAGTAATTGGTGAAGCTAGAGGGGAACCAGGTCAGCTTCCCTCTTTCAAAGCCCAAGCTTTAAGCCAGTACCTTATATATGGCTTTTAGTTTAAGGCAGCTCTTTTTGTTTCAAACGCATATTTCTTTCTAAACTGGATTGCTTTTGATAAAGGGAGTGTACTGAACATAATGGAAACTTTGATGTTACCGTATCTTACAGTGCCTCAAGGTCAGCACTCTGACACATGTTCGACTGTCATGTAAAACACAGGAAACATTCCGGATATATTATCAAGATTTGAGATTGAAGTATGTGATGCCTCCAGCTCCCAGCTGTTGATCTGGCCAGACTCACTCTCCATTCCACCTTTCTCAGCCTACAAACAGGCCCTTTTGACTGCACAGGGAGGAGTACCATTTTAGGATTGGCACACTGATCGGAAGAGGGTTACTTGAAGTTGGGAAGCAAGCAAACAGGGGACCTACATTCTCTTAGAGGACACATCAGAGGAAAACAAAAGCAAACATATAGTCCCCACCTCTCAAACAGCTCTCCTTCACCTCTTCCATCATTCCAGACCACTCCTTTGCCAGGACCACAGCAGACTTTTGATAAACCAGGCTTTATACAACTTAAATAATGATGAAGAGAATGTGAAAGACTGACCAAGACATATTCTGAAAACTGATTGTAAAAATCCCAAGCTTTTTCTTTTTCTTTAACATCCATCAACCATGCAGTTATCCATTGAGCAATGAATGACCTGTTGAACTCCTTGTCTGTGCCACACAGGGTTTGAGGTGGACTGTGAGGGGCAGGCAGAGCAGGGACAGCCCGGAAGTAGTGCAGGAGAATAACTCCTCGTAGAGATGGAGAGAAGTATTACAGATGGAGTTGAGGTGTGTTTAGGAGCCTTGCTGTTGGATTAAATGTAAGGACAGAGAGTTTGCACATTTTGGAGGCAGTACAATTTCAGATGTGATACGATCTAGGAGAGGACCAGGGAAATGTAGAGGAAAAGATTAGTGTAGATAAGGAGGTCATGGAGCTGAAAGGTCAGTGTTTTGAACAGATCATTTGATATTTAAATCTCCAAGATCAGTGACAGACATTGGAATTGACAGAAAAGCAATAAAGTGTAAAAGTTACTCCTGCATGAGGGAGAGGAACTGGGGTAAGTCAGCATAGGTGTCAATGAGGAACGGTATTGGGAGGTAGAGTCCACTTAAATGAACTATGAAGAAAAACAGGTTTTGGGAAAAGGAGGGAAAAGAAATCATACTTTTTGTTGCCTCATAAGGTGTTTTGAGTGGAAAAAAATGTGGAGAACCACTGCCTCAAGACATAATAATGCCCTAGTTGCTCTGATCTAACTGTGGTTAAAGACATTCTCCTTGGCTCAGAGGAAGCAATGATGGATTTTTGCCCCCAAGGACCTTTACAAAGAAAATAAGGGAGATCAACAAAACAATAATAATAGTGATAAAAGCATATAAATGAATAAGCTTAAAGAAGACAATTCTCAACAAAAGTAATTAGTCTAGCCACAGACTGAACTGGCTGGAAGCAGGACTGAACAGCCATCCTCCGATTCATGTTCCTTGCCCAGATCCCAAGTGGCTTGTGTGGAGTGGCTTCAACTCAACCCAACCAGAGGAAGGTTTTTAGCCCCTGCCAGAAACTTCCAGGTCCTGGCCCTCAAGGTTTCTCTTTGCCTGTCCCCTACTGCTGGAAGCTTCCCTCACTCCAGCAAATGATACCTCCTCCTGCCTTGATTATCACATTGATACTGATGAATTTGCTATAGCTATCTCTAGCCTGAAACTTTCCTAATTTCCTTCTCAAATTGCAATGAAAGTATTAAATGCACAAATCCAAGCTCCAAACTCTGTATCTTCTCACTACATATCCTATTCTTCTTTGTATCTCCTTTATCTTTGGAAAATGGCATCACCTTCCTCAGTTTCCAAGGCTAGAAAGCGTCCCATCTGGACTCTACATTTCCATTCAGCCCCTCATTCAATCAGTTAAGCATCCTGAATTTTTTGACATAATTGCATACTTTCTACCATTTCTACTACCCCTTCCCTTGTTTTTGATTCTGCTTCTGCACAACAGCCTTCCAACAGGTCTTCTGCTGGTCTTTTGAATTGACAACAGGCTTTCATTTTCTAAAACATGACTTTTAATCCATTCTGTCCTGCAGTCTAAAAGCTTCAATGACTCCTCTTACAGAAAAAGTTCTAACTTCTTAGCATGGTTATAGAGAGTCCCATTTTCATTATATAGTGCTGTGAATCCTACATTCCTGCCACATCCTGAATATAGCATATGTCTTTGCTTTTATGTCTTTTTGATCATAAGACAAAAAAATACCTTTCCCTTCCTTATCCTTCAGTATATACTTCAAAAGGTACCTCTTCAAAGTTTTCCTTGATCTTTTTTCTCCCCATTAGAAACAACTACAGTTCCCCTTATGTGCCAAGCACTTTTTTTCTAACTCTCTTGAGCCCCTTATATCTACGTAGGTATACATAGATTTTATTTCACAACTAGACACTATGTTTCTTAGACATCCCAAGATATTTAATATAAACTGTTGAACAAATGAATAGAAAGACAGGGAAAGGTTCCCTAAGGCTTTCACATTTTAAACGACTTGGATTTCGAATGACCCACATATGGCAGACAAGATTGCTATCCAAAGATATCCAGGTCCTAACCCCTCCAATAGACAGACTATACTGGATTATCCTGGGGTGCCAAGTCTAATAATAAAAAACCCTTAAAGGAAGAGAACTTTCTCTGATCAATGAGAGATGCAGCAGAAGTCAGAGAGGCAGCAGGCGTGAGAGAGACCAGGCCAGCCTCACTGGATAGGGCCAACAGAAAAACAAAAGAAGAAATACAGGCAGCTTCTAGGAGCAAAGACTGACTTCTGATCAATGGGCAGCCAAATAACAGGAACCTCATTCCTACAACCACAAACACAAGGCATTGAATTTGGCCAACACCCTGAATGACACTGGAAGTAGATTTTTCTCTAGAACCTTCAGGAAGGAACACAGCCCTACACACCTTCATTCCAGCTCATGAGACCCCAGGCAAAGCACCAAGCTAAGCCCACTCAGACTTCTGACCTTCGTAACAGTGAAATGAGCGTGTGTTGTTCTAAACCTCAAATATGCTGCAGTTTGTTAAAGCAGCAATAGGAAATGAGTGTAACAAGTTTAATGCAGCAATTTTTAAGGACCTGAGGTTCTGAGAGAATCAGTATGATTAGTCTTTGAAAAGTCACTTGTACACAGGGAAAACTTGACTGAATTGAAATAATTAATAATATTTTTTAATGGCTTCTAAATATGGTCCCCAGCTTCTTTCCTACTCTGAATATACTTGAGAGAGATTACATAAAGCTCTCAGCAATTACCAGAGGATAGTGTTTGGGTAGAGGGCATTATGTCCTCTTGATAATTCTAAGACACCCCGCTCCCAAATCCCCTTCCAAGGCTCTGCTCATCTAGCTAGTTAAGAAACACTGTTTTGGCAAGGACTAACCCTGTACTCTAAAGACACTGGCTTAATGAAGCTTAAAGTAACCTTAATTTAATCTTCTCAAAACTAGATCTTAACCTGCCCATAGAAGGTCCAGTTTTCAGAAGAAATAATTAAGCACGTCTATACCAGGCTAAAATCAATAACAGTAACATTGTAATTATGGAAAATATTTATTGAATATTTACTCTGACCCAGAAAATGTTCTATGTGGCATATCTCAGTTAATTCTTTCTAAGAATCTATAGGATAGTCTGTATAGTTCTCTATTGTTCAGATGAATAAGCTAAGGGGAAATAACTGAACTAACTTGTCCTGTGTCTCATTTCTAATAAGTGGCACAGCTCATATTAACCTAGAGGCCTGATATTCTCAACATCTGATCCATTTGAAACTATAACAGCATCTCACAGCCACTGAGAACCTCCCATATTTTATATAGATCATACTTGCATTTTTCACTATAAACCTTTAGATTTCTAGGACTAAATGCAAGAAGTAGCAGCTAGTCAGGAAATGTGCAAACTATGTGTGAGGAAACAGTATGAATGCAGAATGGAAGCCAGTGGTAAACCAGCAGGAGAGGCCACTGCAGAGGGCCAGCCAACTGCAGCCCAGGATCAGGCACTATTTGGCAATTTTAGTAGTGGGGAGCATACGGGGATCTGGGGAAGGTAATCTCCCTACCCCTCAGCCAATAGTTCCCCCCAGTTACTGCAGGAATAAAGCCAAAAATTACACTTGTTTTATGGTCTCTTCATTTCAGGGGATTCTTTGAATCTGAAATTTCATATGCTTGGTTTCAATCCACCATGTTCTTTCAGTTAAATGTCAGCTGCTTTCGGTTAGTAGACTAGGGAAATATGCCAAAATACACCCAAAGGCAGTCACCATTACACTGCATGCTATTTCTGGTCCAACTACTGGGAGCTAAAAGAATGAGGAATGGGAGGGTCTCTCGACCATCAGGATCATTTTGGCAAATGCTGGATAGACAAATGTCTCATCTGGGACAGTATGAAAGAATCCATGGCACATGGATTCAGATTAGAATAACGTAACTTTTTATTTCCTGTAATTAAAATTTATTATACAACAACCTGTTGCCTCTACAGGGCTAAGAGATTACTGCCATCATAACAGCGTAAGGTCCTTCAGAGTGTGCTTCCTGCATTCTGTGTTACTTACGTAGCTCACAAATTCATTGACTACCTCTTCCCCATCTTATTAGGAACATAGATTTACTCCTTCCTCATCAGGAGGAACATGTTCACTTATTATCTTTCAAACTATACTAATCCGTTTTATTTATCCTTCTTCTCCCAAAAGCAAGCAAACAAAACAAACAATTGGCTTCATGGCTTATGAAGGAATCCTATTTACTTTCTGAACCCTTTTCTTTGCCTTGGATGATCAGTTTGCTAGCTCTTAGCCAAAAGAAATAATCCTGGCATCCACATTTATTAAAGTGAAAACAAATTAATCGCCTACTGTAAGCAATGTAAGTTGAGGGAATACAGACATAAATCATTGTGGCTTATCTCCTGGGAGGCCTATGCATGAAGAGCCTATACTTATTTTAAATTTTTAAATAAGATTTTATACATGCAAATAAATTTTTCAGGCACAAAAGAGGTAATAAGGAAGATATTACTTTTTACATAGCAGTGCGTAACTTGACAATTGATTAATTTCTTAACTACTACATTAATTACATTGAAGCTAAATTAACCTCAAAATTCATTTTCAAAATTGGTTTAAGTAAACAGATGTATTTTGAATTAAATGTAACATTTTAGGATCTAAGTAATTAGCAAAAGGATCTTATGCCTCTCATCTTAACTTTGTATAAAACTTATATAGAAAATATCTCATATACATTTTCTTTTTTAGTATTACCTCTCCAATTAAAACCTCTGAGTAAATAAGAAAGAAAAAAAAATTTTTTTTTTAGGGTAAAGCAAAAGATGAAGCATAAAACAAAAAGAGCTCACTACCGCTTGATGTTGTTTAGTTATAAAACCTTTATGATAATGAAGAGTAAAAAGAAACTTGCTTTTGTTTTTGGTTTTATCAGATAAATGTTCATATCTGCACACTACTTTTTTGTAATGGATGGCAATATCTTTACTAAAACAGACTTCCAATTTTTTGCATTACCATTCATTTATTTTCATATGTAATATATTCTCTGAGCCATACAACTGATACTACTTTACTATTCTGCCTGGCTTATGGGGAACTGTTTAGATCAGGATGTGTGTCTGCACATTTAACTTACTAATTTGAACTGGACTGATCAAGTGCAATTCCCTTTGTGCACTCCTTAAAGAAAAAAATAGTAATAATTGGAACAAAATATACAGAAAAAGCAAAATAACAACAGGTTGTTATCAAAATTGCCATAAATCTCATAGCAACACTTCTGCGGTGAAAATGAAGCATGGTTTTGGGCTTTATCATGACTGGCAAGTACACTATAATACCAAAAGGGCAAAATTTTTTTCTCAGTCCCATATTCTTTACTCATTTGGGATTAAATAAATCTGATGTTCCATTCCTAACTTGAGTATCACACAAAAACATAATTACTTGGGGAGTCATCCTTTTTACTGCACACGTGACATACATTCTTGCATGATACAGCTATGGATTCATCTACATTTCTGAGATAAGTATTTGAACACCACTAGTGTCAGGGAGAGTGTCCTATGCTTGTACTCTCCTAGAGCACCTAGGACAGTGCTCTGTACAGAGACATATTCTAAAAATATGTACCAGTGATCAATATATTCTCAAGTTATGTGAAGTGTAATTGCTGTTTGCAAAACAATGGAAGGCATGACAACATGATTTTGGTAAAAATTATTACTGTTTTAGAGATAGTAGTTACCTTTATCATGCTATATATTACAATCTGGAGGGCTACAAGCAAGTAATAATGGTTATTACCTTGAACAATCCTGTTTTCTAAGGAAGACCTCAATTTTTCTCAATGATCCCACACAGAGCTGTATCTGCAAGTTGATTAGATCCCTAAAACGACTCCCACCCTCCAGCACAGGGACACCTGTGGGAAAATTCTACTTCTTTCTGATATACCTCCTGCTTAGCAGTCTCTATGTAGCCTCACAACTCCCCACGTCATTCGCCAGCCAACTCATTAAACCTAGGCCATGCTATTTGCTCCCCTGGTTATTCACCCTGGTCAGTATTTTAATCTGAACAGGAAATTTAAAGTGTTTACCCATAATCATCATTAGTGTGCCTGTTTCACAACTCGCACAAAACAAGGTATAGCATAAATTGTCATCAAAAGAGAATTTTACTCAGTATGCTTCAAAATAAAATTATTGAAGGTTAATTTTGCCACATACTTGTAGCCATCCCCTCATACAACAAGGTATATGAGTTCAAATATTTATGCAAACACAGAACCTTGGATTTACTTCTCCTGGGTTCAATACAAACTATCCAATACAAATTTATTCTGAAGGTCACAGAATTAAAATTCTCCCAACAGAAGATTATTTTAAGGTTTAGATTTTTAGTAAATGGATCTAATGGTGAAAGAAACTCAAGGTTAATTCTGATTTTTGGATGAGAATTAAAAGACACACCAAATTCTATTTGTGGTTTGATGGGAAAAAATGTGCTAACTCAACAGGACAAGACTCCTTGGCTAATAAGCCAACATTCCAATATAAAATATTGGTAGTTTTACATTTCAATGTTGGACATGATTCTCAGATGAAAGGTATAGCTATAGATCTTTTAATATCTATATATCTATATATATCATAGATGGCTTCAACTTTAACAGTAACAAAATACTTCTCAGAAATTCTATCTATGCTCACCAAACAGGCAAAAAATATTACACATTTTGGAAAATAAACTCTAACTTCCTATTATTTCAATTCTATCTTCCTAGTATTTTTAGATGAATACTAGTTACATGCTCATTAAAAGTATCATTCTTCTTGTAATTAAATTTAGAAACAGGAAAAGAAAGGAAATAAAGGGCAGAAAATTATTAGAAAATTGTTATTAATGAATACAAACATTTGCCAACCAAAAGCAACAGAAAAAATAAGAAAACAACTTCTTGTTTATTAATAACAATGTCGATGTGTATGGGAAAAAAAAGAAAAAGGTGTATAGAGCAGCGTTTCCCACCTGTATTCCTTGGACCCCCTGTACACAAAGAGAAATGCTTCACCTAAAGTAAGGTAAGACAAACAGAGCCTGCTAAATCCCACCATCAAGAGAGCCGTTTGCCTCTGTTTACCAAATTTACAACTTGTAGAACGCTGGCTTTCTGCCTCCACTCCACCATACCATTTCTTCTGACATTCACATAAATTCTTAAATAAAGAAACAGATATTATATAGACCTAGAACTAGAAGTAAATTCTGTAATAATGCACTGCCAAAGCATCAACTCACATAGTAATCCGGGTGACAAAAATTAAATACATTTGGGAATCTCAGAACTCTTAAAACTGTTCATTAAATATTCATCCACGCAATTCCCATTTTGCACTGGTAAATACAGACATATCTTTAACTTACATGGCTTTAAAATTTCTATGTATAATGACAGTTCACAGAGTGCTTTGTCTATATTGCATTTATTTTTTAGGAGTAGTGGATGGGATGGTGGGAGAGAAAAAAAAGATATAGTTTGTAACACCAGACCATTAAAGATCTCTACTGGTATCAAACTGTGATCCTACACATAACATCAATTTTCAGAGGAGAGTTTTAGACTGTAATAGATCCTTTTTGTGTTTCAGGTACCACCAACCAAGAACGTGATTAGAATAAGAAGATAAAATTGCCCACTAGATTGTAGTTCTTATATGAAAGATTTTGTATATCATTAATTTTGACAAATTGGGACATTATTTCCATTGAAATTTCTGTTTATACTGCAGAACAATTCAGTAGCTCATTAAGAAAATTCCTTTGCTCTTAACTTGAATATTTCGAGGGATGGTTCTTTTACCACAAACCCAAGCAATCAGTTCCATTCCTGTACATTCTTTTCCTTTCTTCAGATTATTGTTCTATGAAGCTACCTTGTCAGGAAACTGGCAAATTGCCCTCTTCATTTGTATTACCTTAGATGTATTTGTAGTCTTATGATTCTCTCTCTTCATTCCCATGGGATAGAAGCAAAATGCTAGCAGTCTAAGGATACAGGAAATTGAAATTTTGTCACCTGCAGAGGACTCAAAAAGTGTTTTTTTTCCCTTCAGTGTTAAGAAAGGATCTCTTGTGTGTGAAAGAAAATCACCTTCCCTTTCAGTGAAACACATCTGGAAATATTCTTTGCTATAGTCTTGCAGAATGACTAAGAAAGCTGATACCAATGTTTTTGTGATTTATTACAAGAATGCAGTAGAGTCTTTAAGGGATGTTTTCTTTTACTTAGCTATTTGCTTGGGAATCATGATGCAACTGATAGCCAGAAACAGAAATTTTTCTTCACTGAAGGGCATTATGCTCTGGATATTTATACACTGCATCAAAATGGAGTTGAAACTAAATAACCCAGTGGGTTCTTCAGACTTCCAGAAATGCCTTCTGGCTTATTTTAAAAGCCAAGTAGGCTACATATTTGCTTCAAGTGGCCCACAATAGAATTCTCATCTTATTATTCATCAGATCTTCAATTGAAGATTTTCTGCCATCTCCTAAGACTTCATGCTGTGCAGGCAGAAAATGTGACTACAGCAGAGTAACCCAATTTGCCTTAGAATTGAGACTAATAGCAGACCCTTTCTGTCTATTCTTGTCTTACAGGCTTGTTAGACTCCCGATGGGGAGGAAAGTTTCCCTGCTGATAGAGTTGTAGCATATCAAAAATGAATCATGAGTACAAAGAAAGATTATTTTGTTCAATGAGACATTTCTTACCCCCTTGCTCAGGCGACAGCATTTCTGGTTAATTACCCAATTACTACTGATATAAGGTATGTGGAGAGAATTAAGGACATAAGGAAAGGGGACACATGGAGCTACCAAGACTTGATAAGGCTGTATTCCTATTTCAGTTAGATACCAGAAGAACAAGGGCACAAAAGAAAATTATTTTAATACACATTACAACATACTCAGAATTAAGATTATTATCAAATTTTATAGACGATGTGACTGCAAACTGGAGAGATCTCAAAGACAAAAAAAAAGAAGTCAAATTCTAAGTTAGAACTGAAAAAGAAAGAACAGGTAAGCCGAAAAGCCGACAATATCATCCAACAAAATACTTACTTAGGAACTGGAGTGTACTGAAGAAGTGGTTTAAAAATTTATTGTCTTTTCTTTATATAATGGCATCATTTCTTAGATACACAGAGCAATTACCACCTCCCCAACAAAATGGTCTACTATTAGAAATCTTACACTTTTATCCATAATTGAAGGCATTATCTAAAGGTAGCAACAAAACTATAATTGATTTTGATTGTTAAAGTCCTCATACTAAAATTCCAGGATAAAGTAAACAGGAAAATTGAGCATTATATAACACTGAAGCAGGAAGGGAATTATGCACTCAAGCATAAGATAAAAAGGGAAAAAATACACTCCGTACATCACAGCTGTCTTCCATTACATATAATTATCCATTCTCAGCCTGAGCTAGTGAACAAAAGCTTAGAAAGAACAATGGGTATGTAGTTGTCAAAAGGTACAACTTCTCTTCAACTACATAGCCTTTTATTTATTTCTTTTTTAAAGTGTGAGTAGGAACAAAAACAGCCTGTTTCTGTTATAAACATTGTTGCATTTTGAAAGCTTTATCAAAATGATGTTTAAAATGTTGATAAAGAATGAATTTTGGCTATCAAACAGTAAATTATAGTTACTTCTGTTTGGGACTAAAACAATGAAAGAAATTTAAATAAACACATCAGTGTTAAAATTTTAAAGCTGAAAACCAACTACAAATAAGAATCATAGCTTGTTTTTTTTCAAGAAACCTTTCTGTTGCAACAAATGATTCAAGAAGATTGAAATTTAATTACCCTACTCAAACAATATTACCTTCTTTAGCAAAGTTATAACCTTAGTATTTTTAGAGTTAAAATTTTTGAATGTCTCTGCCTCTTTAATTGTCCTACTTAACCCAGTAATTACACTTGTCTGAATATTTCTGAAGTTGAATCTCTCCATTTAAACCAATGTTTTTGTGTGTGAAAAAAGCTTCAAAAATGTGTATTTCACTTCCTACCCACATAAACAAGAAAGCTGGTGTTTCATGACTGCTACAGTTAAACAGTGTAATGAGGAGTAACTTCAACAGGTCACCTTGCATGGGTATTTCTGCTATTCATTTTATTCACAGTTTAGTTCTTATTTTTCGTCTGCACCAACTTTGTGGTCACCTTTGCTTCTGTGGTGTTTGCTCACTTGATTTGCCTTAGGGAGGGCCTGGCCAACTCCATCTCTTTGCCTGTAAGTGACAAACCTTGTGATGAAAGTAAGGTGGCAGTAGGTCCAGAGGTTGCTCATATTAGGGTTTATTCTTGTAACCAATGATGCCTTCCAGGTCTCAGACTTTCATTTGCAGTTCTACGCATAAGCGCGCTTGGCCCTGTTTTCCCCTGTGGTCAAAAGATGACTCTTGCAGGTGAAGCAAATCATTCTCCTATCTTCTGAAGGCCGGAGCAGTTAGGATGAAAAGGCTTTCCTTTCTACCACCTTAAAATGAAGACATGACTCCCGGGCAACATCCTCAAAAGATCAGAAATAGGTAGGAGTAAAAAGGCTTCCTCTTGTGCTACCTTAGAGGAGGGAAACGTTTCCCAGGAGCACCAGAGCACACTTGCCTTTGGAAGCCTCTGGAGTCATGGTCGGGCCTAACATCAGTGACAAGGAGTGAAGGATTGCCTAAAAAGGCTAAGCCAATCAGTATTCAGCCTCTTGAGCACATGGCATCCCAAGTAACATTAAAATACTGGAGCAAGAAAAACCACTGGGCAGAGAGAATGTGAAGGGCCACCAGCAAGCGTATCTACCACTCTTGGGAACAAGGCCTCCACTTATGAACTGCCTGACATTGAGGAAGTTTCCTCTCTAAATCTCAATTCCCATGCTTGTAAAATAGGAATACAAATAATAGTACACACCTGATAAGATTATTTTAAAAGTTAGATGACATACTATGTGTAAAGCATTGGATGTAATTCCTGCAATATGGAACGTGCCTGGCAAATGCCATTTGTTGCTAGCTGTTACGGTGCTATCAAAATACGAGGCACTGTGTTGCCTGTGTTAAGAAAAAGTTGCATTTACTTGTTTTCTTCTAAGCACAACCTGAAAGGAAAAAAAAAAGTCATGTAGAGATATTGGTGCCCATGTGAGTGTGAATGTTTGCAATGGGAGGGAAGGACTCCAATATCAAAGCCAGCGACATAAATCCTCGCTTAATTTTGTGACATTAGATATGATTCCAAACCTCTGAGACTTGAAGATTAGGAAGTTTTGTGTTTTACATGTGAGTCAGGTTCATTTTTATTACATAATTGAAAATACACTGAGCTTTAGATTTTCATCTTTTCTTATAATTTCTTCAATTCCTTTTAAGAAACAAAAATCTTTCTGTCTCCTTAGCTTTAAATTCATATGGCATCACATGATTTCACTGAAGTGTGACTTTTTTTTTCATTCACAGTACTAGTTCAATAAAGTTATATAATTTTCATATGTATCTGGTTTTCAGAAAGTTGCTACTTTTGCACTATTTTCCTCCTTTGTGTTAATGAGCCTTATCTTTTCTAATTTTATTTTTATAATGTGTGAAGGAAAAGCAAGTCTTTCATAGAGCTAAGTATTAAGAAAATACATTCTTTGTGTGTTAAAGACTTTTATAGCAAAAAAGGAATTTGTGAAGCTAAGTTTTGGGGTTAAAAGTACTTAAAATTTTTAGACTGAATGAGCCTACTTAAGAATTTCTCCATCCATCTTTCTGAAAGTGGAATCTATCTGTCACCACTCTATCATGCTCAAGAAACTCAGCTGTATTAAAAACAGAGTAAGAATGAAAGAAAACCATATCCTTTTGCTTTAAATTCATGACCCATCAATTTTGGACATAAGAGCTTTTCTTTGCCACTTGCTATGTTATCAACAATACGAGACTTAAGATTGAGTCTAGGTCACCATGGACCATATTTTATTTCAACTATTTATAAAATGTGAGCAGAAGTTGCCTAACATTACATTGTTTTCTGAGACTTGTGACTACACATACATACTCTAGCCTAAGGAATTTTCAGACTTTTAACAAACACTCTTTTCTATGACTCCTTGTTCTAACCAGTCCCTTGCCCCCTCCTCACCCGTCTCCCCACCAAAGCCGACTGATGTTACAATAAGTGGAACCACTCCGGGGGGAACACAGACAATCTTCCCAGAACTGCCTGTGTGCTTTGATAAGGAAGTAACTCCAAACTATGCAGAGTTTGGGGGAAGGCACAGTGTCTGGCTTGATAAATCTTGTCTGGACTTTCCAACTCTGCTCTTGTTTCAACTTCCTCTGCTGCAATCTGAATCTATTCTGGAATCCTAGAGGACTACAAAAGAACAAAAGAAATTTCTTTTATTGTTATAAGGTTTATGACCTTCCGTTTGATGTTTGACAGCTGAGAAGGATTATTTTCTTTTCCTAACAATCAGTTAACTACCTTTGAGACCCCAACATTACATTAAACAAACACATGGAAGGACAAATTCTGCTTAGTTAGAAATCCAAAATTAAATACATTTGGGGGTGAAGTGGAGAGTGTCTGGGTATTTAAAAGCAGGTAGTTTCCAGACCATAACACTCACATTATTAGTAAGCTCCCCAGTCCCATTAAGGCATTTGTCCTTCCAAAGTCTTACTGAATTCACTAGCCCAAGTAAAAGAGTTTCAGAAATCCCCATGATAATGATAATTCCATAAATACTGCTTTTCACTTTAGAAACTCTTACATGAAGAACTATTTAAAATCTGACGTACTGAGGGATGTTACAAGAGAATGTGTCATTGTAAAATTTACAAATTTTCACTTAGGATTCATGTTAAAATAAGAAAAGATAACATAGAAAATGTTCATATTTCCCAACTCAGAAGAAATAGATATATATATTTTTTGAAGAGCAGGAAAAGCCTGAATTGACTAAGACTGACCTGATAATGTTCTTTGTTTTCTCTTATGGAACAAAAATTAGTAACACTAATATATATTTATCTTTACTCAAAAATTCTTTCCCTTTGTCAACACAGTCTAAGTGGAAACATTGCAAACGCTCCTCTCTCTATTAAATGGCTGGGTCTCAGTTCCTAGGTCAGTCAGCCTTTCTCCATTCCCTCCCCTCCCCCACCTCCTTTAGCTCTCCAAAGGAACACAGGTAGTTCTGTCAGTCGAAAGGGGATTTATTGTGCCACTGTACTTAGATCTCCCTCTGGAGATATCCAATTTTGCCCTATCTCTTCCTTCCAAAGGAAAATAGATGAGCTGGCTAAACTGTTAGATCTTACTTCTGGATTCTCCACAGATTTCTGTCCATGAATTGAAACCCTAGCTGAAACAACATCAAAGACATGAATTCCGATTTTTTCCCCGAGTGACAGTCTATGCAAGTGTTTTATTACTGGTCGTATGCTTGGACTAAGGAAATTTCTCTTTACACATGAGGAAATTAAAAATAGGGTATCAGCTTGGAAAATACTCCTACAAAATAGATATTTTTAATATTTGAGCATGTAAAGGATCCAATATAAAATTAAGCTAAAGAATGTTTCTTCAAAAATCTAAACTTTCTATCAAAGAGAAAGGATTAGGGAATTTTTCATCTCGCCAGGGAAGAAAAGAAAGTCGAAGATCTAATAAATACCTTCTTCGTGTGTCCTCTTGTTTATTTTTTAGGCAACTTCTATAGGTCCTATTTTATGCTGGATATTTTGAATTTCAACGATCTCACTGAAAATATACATTAAATCAACCCTGTGAGAAATACAGATTTTTGTGGATGATTCTTTTATTTTGATTTTATTTGTAATTTTCCAACTAAGCCTTTGGAAATCAAATAACTTATCTAAGGTAATATAGCTTGCATTCAAACCCAAATTGTCTGTTTATCAGCCCATATTTCATTGTACCTTATGCTTCTTTGGAAATGTAGAGAAAGAGTATTCTCTAAAATATATGGCTTCCACTGCTAACTTTACAGGACTGGCAGTAGGTGTATGATCAGTTTTCAAAAGCATGTTCTAAAGGGAACATGAGTTAAAATATTAAATCAGATGGGGTTTAAAGTATATTCAATCACTTTATCAACTGATAGCACTTTTAAGAAAAATTACTTATATCTCCTATAATTTACACTCAACAACTACCAGCACACAGTAGGAACTAACCAAAGGTTATGGGATCATTATTTATTAAAATACACTTTTTTCTTCTCAATCCATATTATATATATAGGTAGATAGATAGATAGATAGATATACACACACACACTAATACATATACACTAATACATAAACACTGTGATGTGAAAGGTGATTAAGGAGGTAACAGAATTTTCTCTCAAATTTATGTATTTAAGGTTTTCTAAAGCCACTTTAAAACTAACTTTAAAATATTATGTCATAAAAGTTTTGTGTACTTAAAACAGGCATTAAATACACTAATTATGTAATAACATTATGTACTAACACATAATACATAGGTAGTAAGGAAACCGGGATTTGGCTTTTGAATACTTGTGTTACATAATAACCTATGTATTATAATAATATAATGTGAGATATTACAAACTAATACAATAGATGCTAAGACTGCAGAGACAAAGAAATCACTGAAAAACCTAGGACATATATTTTTAAGGTATTCAATATTTCTTGGTTTGTTTTTCCTTTTCTAATTATACGATAAAGCTCAAAAAACATTTAATTAGAAAACATTGAAACGTGAAGTTTCATAATATAAGACATTGAGCTAATTTTATTTTAGACAGCATCAACCATTATAAAGTGATTCTTTCAAGATAGATAAAATTTTCAGCTAAAATTTAAAAACTACAATGTTGTCTCAAATTATTATGTTAACATCAACTATTGTTACTACTGTTACTTATCATAGGTACCTCAAACTATATACCTCTAGAAAGTTACTTTAGATTCAAAGCAATAATTCTATACCTATCTACTTTGCTCAGAATGAACAGATTAATAACTCCAAAACCAGATTAAAGCTTCAACATATATTAAAACAATAAGAATTTAAAATGTATGAGGTTTGTAGAACCACAAAGAAGTGTTAAAACAAAGCATTATAAACCTCCAGGAATGTCATGAGAAAATGAGAAAATAACAAAACTTCAAAATGAAAGATTTATTTTGAAGTCTTAAAAAAGAGTAAATTGAGACTTAATCCTCAAATTATCTTGGCAGTAATTTCAGAATTAAAGGAAGTGATTAATTTAAATAATAAATGGATTAGGAATTATTAGAAAGGAAAAATGATAATCATAAGTAATCAGTGTGGTGGGTTCACTAAATATAAGCCATGCCACTTTCCAGATTTCTAGATTGGTTGATCAGGAAAATGTGATAGATATCAAATGATATTTTTATGAAAAATATTGGGACAGAAAATTAGATTGAAAGCAAAAACAAAACAAACACAAAATTAAGTGAAGAAATAAATCATGGGGGCATAAGATTGTGAAGTCATATAAATGAAATATAATGGTAAGTTGAAAAAAACAGTGAAATCTAATAGCCAAAGTGACTTGGTTTTGCTACTTACTAACTAATAATAAAGTTAGGATAGAAAAAAAAAAATGCATGCACTCAGAATAGCTTATGGAAGTATGTTCAAAATCTCTGCCAGTCAGTCCCAAAGAGACTGAAGAAAGGGGTATGTTACCAACTGAAAAATTATCAGAATTCAGGCCAAGCATTCTGGCAGCCTCCAAACATCAGAACACTCAGACAATTTGGTTTTTGGAAGACAAAACTTTACAGAGAGAATCGTGAAAATCTGTCCCACATGGAAATTAAAAGAGGAATCAAAGTGAAAAACATCAAGCTCTTACCTGTCAAATGTTCAGAACTAACAACTCAGAGGAGAAAGAGGAGCTATTAATAAATCCTTCAAATATATAATCCTTGAAATTTAAAGCCCTATTTTCTTTCAGTGACAGATGTTGTTACCTGGAATCAATCACCATTTACCAAAAGAACAATGTATTAACATATTAAATATAGAGCAGATCATAGAGAGTGAAGATTTACCAATGAAGAATTCAGTATTGCCTACAAGGCTTATGCACATTTGAAGGACAATAAAATGACTAGAGAGCACAAAGTGCCAGGAATGAACAGGAAAAGTTAGTCAAAACTGAGTAATCAATAAAAGATAATTGAAAATTTCAAGGATGAGAAATATTATTTCCTGAAAATATAAAACGATTTCCATTTTTTTGAGAAGTATCAGATAAAATGTTAGACAGTAAGATAGGTAACATTTTCAATAATAAAGATAGATTTTATATGATTCAAAACAGATGTATGTAATGTAACCACACATATATAGTCCAAGGAATCAAACACATGTCTAGTTGTAGAAATAAAAGCAATAGAACCTGTATCAACTTATCCATCATTTTATCTTCTTCTTAAGAGGTCCATGTTATGTGATCATATTATAGGGTTTGCTGTGCTTATTCAGACTGTTATGCCATCTATTGATAAGTTAAATAACTATGTATCAATAGACCTAATAGTGATAGTAAGGCAACTAGCATTTGGCTGTGAAATGTTTGTATTACTACATTACGTATTCCAACTTTTACAATCAATGATTGTCAAAATAATAAGCTCATTTGACCTAATGTGGGAAAATCAAAACCATATCTTAAAAACATATGAAAATTCCACTTTTAAAATGAAAAGAAAGTCGAGTCTCTGAAACAAGCCAATCACTGATACAAATGTCTGAATGAATCCATTCAAGATCAATAGAGGCAACATGATGAAGAGTCTACTTGAAGTATACTTAAACTGTGAAAGCTCTGCTGTATTACATTTAAAACACTTTGGCCAGACCAAACGATATACATGAAGGCTCTGAGCTAAGGTAGTAACAGTAAAATCCCATCACTTTTTGTTTTCTAATTTTTGAGGAACTTTATTCATAGTGTATATGATATTATTTAGTATTCACTTGGTATGACTGCATTACTTTTAAAAGCCCACTTAATCCTGCTATCTCAGGCCATTGCCAATCCCTGCATCTGCAATAGGTAGAAGCTCCATAAGGGCAAGGACTTTCATCCATTGCTGCACTGCAGGGTTCAAGGGCCTACAACCGTATCTAGCACAGTGTAGCCACTAAATACAACTTACTGAATGAATGAATGTAAATGATAAACACAAAGGCGATTGATGGTATTGGCATTTTACAATACTAGTCTTGATCATTTGGGCTACACTTACAGTCTATACATTTTAAAATACAATAAATGTAGAAATGCAGAGGAAATAAATTCTCGTGGAGAATCTTAAGGCCTCCCAAGAATACATCTATTGAGAACAAGAAATACTGATATACAAATAAAATTTCCATGTGAAAGAGAATGATAAAGACAACAGAATAACAAGAATATATGTCAATGAAAACAAGTTATTCTTTAGAATAATTCACTGATAACAAAATACAAAAAAGCATGAAAACATCCTAACATAAATCTAAAAGAAAAAAATAGCATGTTGGCTTAATTTGAGAAAAAAAATATGATACACATTCCAATGTTTTATTAAGGGATAAGAAAAAAATTTTGATACATTAGAAAAACAGTTTATATCTAACTTTTTCAATAATTTAAGATAAAATGAGCATTCTTGCATACTTTTAATTAGATTTTTAATTCAGTATCTTTCAGATCAATGCCATGGATCTTTGAAGATACTAATAAGTTCTGAGATGTGTGATTTTAAATTATTGCATAGTGGATACCTATATTTTAAATTACTTAGGAAATACCAGCCAAAATAAAATGGAAAAACTAATTCCTGAATTATAATACAGTATAGTAGCATATTTAAGCTAAATAGAGTATGTAGAACTAACTTTTATCTACCTATGTATCTCACACATTTATTTTCAAAAGTCTTAACAATGTAATAGAAAACTCATATGGTGTTCTGTAGACCAAAAGTTGAATACTACCTTTTACAATCCAGGTAAAAACACCTGATTTCCTACATAGTACACAGATGACAAAAAGATAAAACTTCGCAGTTATGAAACAAGAATTTTAAGCCATTTTTGGTTGGTTGGCCATTTTGGGGAGAAGTTATCTTTACAACCTGGAGAAAATGGGTCACTGTATTTGCATCATAAGATTGTTGCTCCTGTTTGAAATTCTTCATTGTCTTGTCTCTCCAGGTGTTTACTCATCCCTTAACTTGCTGTGCTTTACTACTGTACTGCCTGAGACATTTTAAAATTATTTAAATAGCATGTGTAGCAATCATTCTCTGTCCTGTTAAGCTGGACTTAATAAAAATATTTTAAAAATATAACTGAATAATTATAGGCAGGGTAGAAGACTTATGAGAAAAATTCTCATTTCCCCCAACACACTACCTCAAATTCAAACGACTTATACTTGATCTGTATTGGACGTGTGTGAGAGGGAGTGTGTATGTATCTGCACATATATCATGCCTATAAGTTGGTGGGGTGATATGGCATCATCTATGTATATAAATTTCACCTATCTTTCCACCCATCGTCTAACCTATATAGAAGGTTAGACAAATATAAGCAAAACTCAACTAGCATTTTTTTAATCTTTTAAAAATTCATGAACATCATTACCACATGCTTTCATTCATTAAAAAAAAACTAAATACCATCTGTGCACAACAGTCTAATTAGAGGATTAGAATCACAGACGCTTTGCTGGCTCACATGTTCAAGGACATGCCCTCTTGACCATTTCAGAAAAGAAAATTAAAATGAACAATAAAATGTAGTCAGAAGCATCCCTTTGGATTCAGCATTGGCTACTGGAGTTAACTAATCCCGCAGAATTAGCTCTCCAGCGTTCCCTTTGGAAACTGACTCTTTTTTTCCCCTTGATGTGCATGCCTTCCCCAGCACAAGCCTTAGGATAAACCTGACATCACATGAATCAGGTTTTAATAAGTTCAAACAACATTTCACAGAAAACTGGTATTTACAGTCTGCACCATACCGTAGGGACCAAGTCTTCTGGATTTGGTACCCTCAACAGAAAAGTCTAATGACAATACTAATTGTTCTGAGAGAAATAAATGAGCTAGAGTCTCAAGATTAATATATAATACATACACAGGTCTGTACAATAGGTATAATAGGACTTGCAATACCTATTCATGCTTCATGTTCATTTTAGGGTCTATGAATTATACAAGCTCAACTGACAAAACGAGTTCATATAGAAAAGTCAGACACACCATATTTATATTTAGTTAGGGCTGCTTTTCTTCCTCACCCTCATTTCAAGTAAAATTATTGCACCAGAAGCATTTTAAACCAAGAAGATCATACCATCTAATTCAGGGTAAATCCTACCAGTCCTACCAGTAGGATCAGAAGACTGAAGCCTACACAGCTCTTTGAGGTATCAACAATTACATACATTCTGAAAAAAAAAAAAAAAAAAGAGCAATGAAATTTTGTTGTATTTCATAACCAGAAGAAAACGAACACTTTGTATATCAAAAAGTCTTTTATCTTAGAAAATGCGGGTGGTGGAAAGTACATATCCATCACAATTCATTGAAATGGGTACTTTTATGTCCTCTTCATGTAGCACAAAGTAAAAAAATAAACAAATGTGATAAAAAAAATAATAATGATCACAGACCCACTAATTGAAGAAAAGGAGTAAATCAGCTACACCACCAAAATTGTTACAAACATAAAAAATACTTTTTTTACATTTAAAACAAAGCGCAATATGAACAACCATGCAAATTAAATGTCACCTACACCAGGCTACTGCTCTTTTGACCATTATGGCACCTTGAGACCTAAAGTGTTACCTATTTTTCTACTGCTATTCCATTCACAGTGCTCTACAACGGATTGACCAGTCTGCTAAAGAGCAGCTATTTATATCTTGGTTTCATAAGACAGATCCATGTCCAGCTGGAAATCAGTTTGGGTATTTTCAGCCCAAACCAGCTATATAACTAGTGCTCTTCAAGTAAAATTAGGTCCACACAGATTCTCCACATTCTGATCCAAAAAGAAAAAGCCCCAATTTAAATATAGCTCATAAAGTCCGGAATTATATGCTATTCTCTCCGTGGTCAGACTCTGCTAGTTATTGACTAGTGCGTTCTCTTTGGATTCCAGAGAACATTTCTTAGAACACTGGCTGCTGCAACGATTTCATATTGTCAACAGATGCTATAGGATGCTGCTTATTCAGCTCAGGAGTGGCTGCCAGCAGAGGCTCATTGCTTTGGGCTGAAGCAAATTAATCCCAGCAGAGATGAGTTTTATTTGTTTCTCTAATACTGAGAAGAAATATTGATGAGAGGATTCTGAGCTGTACTAAAGACAAGAGACTGCTAGCGATCCACTGACTCATCTTAGCATCTCCAACTTGGTGGGAATGTATTGTATGTCAGAAGCCCCTCTTGGTCTCCACGGCCCATAGGCACTCACCTCATAGACTCCCCTTTCCACAGAAAAACATGCAGCTCTTTGTTCCCCCTCTATTTACAGTGGAAAGGGTTAGTCTCCTGTAGGGATGTATTTATATCTGACATTAAAATATTTTGAAGAAAATAATAAAAATGCCACTACAAAACTGTACACAGCAACAACTAAAAGCATTTTTCTTTCAATGTCTCATTTTGAAAAGTATGATCATTTTTAGATGCTCAGCATCTTATATACAAGTACTTGGTTTTTCTGAATTTAACTACGATGAGCTAATTTTCTAAATGGAGATGCTATTTTTCATATTCTTCTCTTACTTCTTATTGAGAATCCTTCTTCTATAGGAATAAAACCTAGCAGACTTTATTAACAATTGAATCAGAGTCATGGCCTAGTGCAGCAAACACTCAAAGTACAGGGATAGACAAAGATGGAAAGAGTAATACTTTTCAGTCACTCAACGAAAAATTCCTTTTAAATTAGCTTATGGACACTCAGTGAGAGTACAGTTATTAATTTTTAAATAAGAGTTACCAATTCAATATTATACTTTCAATAGCCACGGTATTAATAAATCAAATGGAAATAAAATAAATACATAAACAGAGATCATGGATTTTAACTATTGTTAGGTGAACAGTAAATGAGTAAAACATGAATTTGGGATTGAATTTTATGTTGTTAAATTTAATGTTTATGTGCATTTCAGCTTTGTTTCCCATCTCTTTAAAAAAACAACAGTATGTGAAAAAGTGGATTTTAGACATTTCTTATTCTTGATTTTAGAGTTCCCAAGCCCTAAATAGTATAGCTTAAGTTAAATACAACTTTTCAAATTTAAAAATGTGATAGAAATGACTACATCTGGAGAAAGTGTGTGCAAACAAGAACAGCCAACTGTGTCTTCTATGAATCCTAAGTTTTACGCTCAATTTCTTGACACAAAAAGATAAAAACAGTGGACAGATTGATATGTGAAAAAAATCCCTGCAAAACTAAAAAAGTAGTAAATAATTTCTAACCAAAACATTGAAAGCTGAATTATTTTCATTTGCTTTATAAACAAAGACCACACAAACATCCCACATGTTCAAAACATCATTGTGTACTGTCTTCCCTTACATTTGCATTCTCATCTCCTATATCTCACCATTTCTTACTTCAAAATACAGCAAGCTGTTTTCAGCTGACATCTCAAGCATATGGCCATCACTGTGAAATATCTTTCAAATGTTCCCTGTCCACTGCATCTTTCTGTCACCTCAGGAAAAAAACTATCCTCTTTCCATGTTTCCAAATACTTGCCACTCAATTTCCGATTTATTTGCTGAGGTCCTCTCCCTGCATTTCTTGCCTCCCCTTCCTCAGTATCCATTACTTCAATTCATCTATTTAATTCATTCTTTAATTATTTTTTTTCATTCATTCATTTCTGTCAGAAACTTGGAGGAAATATATCTCAGTCTCTCTAGCCTCTGAGTAGCCCCTCTGTTTTCGCCACTCTTTTCTCTCACCTATTCTTCTCCAGAGTAAAAGCACTGAAATAAGCCACTAGGTTCAGTTCCAATAGACTGTTTCTTTCTTGAACATTGGTGCTCAAGTTTTAGTTTTGTATTTTTTGTTGGTTTCAAGAGAAATCGCCTGGGGGTGGCATGATAGAATTTAGTATATCCATAAAATGTCATATTTTGTCATGACTTCTGAGTGCTCTCAGCAACCACTGCTGCTGTAATTACACCTGTTTAACTTCAAGCATAAAATATTTAAATGATTACAATCTTCTTCTGCCCTATTCTACTGCATGGTCAATGATTTGCTATCATATAATAAATTTAACTACAGTATATGCTTTTTGGGGTTTACTCAAGAATTCAGCCACCCATTTAAAACTTTCTCTCTCCCATCTAATGACTGAAGTTTCTTAGACTCAGAGCTTTTAGATCTGGAAAATACTTCAGAATATAATCTCTTTAGTTCATAAATAAAGTGCCTGAAGCCCAAAGGGTAAACCAGTTGGCCCAACATTTCACAGCAAAGCTGGGACAGAGAGATTATACTGCATGTCTAAAGTAACACAGCCTGACTGCACTCAGTGGTTTAGGATTGCAGGTGGAAGCAGAAAAATGAAGATAAGGAAGGCAAGGGTCAGATCATTAAAGACCTTCCTTCTATGTGACTGGCACATGGTGACTGCTCAATATGTATTTTATTAATGAAAACTTGATGCCAAACAAAGGAACACAAATTTTAATCTGATGGGGAGTCACTACAGGATTATAATATAGGGAATGGTGATAATAGACAGCAGTGGGGGAGACTGAATTTGAACTCTGTATTTTGAAATCAGTTATTAACAAGCAATGCAACAGAAGATGGATTTCTGTAAGATGGTATTAAAAACAAGAAAGCCAGTTAAGAAAATGCAGTAGTTCAGATAAGAAATGATTAGGTTGTGGACTGAGATAATGCCAGATTGTGTGTGTGTGTTTTCTGTAGCTTCCCATCATGGAATGCAAGTCATTTTCATGAACCCTCCACTCACAACACTCAAACCTGATCACTGAGATGCCATGTAAGATAATCATCATAAAGTCCAACTAATGCCAAGAAAAACTGTGACCACCCTTAAGAATGTTTCTCTAAAAATAAAAGTTCTTCAGATTGCATTTGCTAAGGTGAGGATTTTCCATCTATGCAAATCAAAGGAATGAAATAATTATACTGATAAAGTAATAATAATGATGATCTTACTATGCTGATGGACAGTGACTGTAATGGGGTATGTGCTGGGAACTTGATAATGGGAGTAATCTAGTAACCACAGTGTTGTTCATGTAAGTGTATATTAATGATACCAAAATTTTTTAAATAAATAAATAAATATTTAAAAAAACAATAATGATGGTAACAGTAGCAGTTCACACATTGGGAATATACATGGGTCAGACAATATTCTAAATGCTTTACATGTATTATCTCGTTTAATCTTTGCAGCGACTTTATAATATAGGGGCTATTATTATGCTATTTTATAGATTAGTAAAATGAGAAATAGAGAGGTTTACTCACATATCCAATATTAAACATCTACAAACTGGAGGAGACTGAATTTGAACTTTGTCAGTCTGACCATACATCCCACACTCACTCTATACTTAAAAAATAATAAGTATGATCATATAACCCTGCCCTTTTTATAGATTAATAAAATGAAGTAAATGACATACTCAAGGCCATACTACTGAGAGCAAGAGTGCGTATATGTTTTCATATGGATTTATATTTTAAGCAATTCAATATTCATTCGATGAATAATATTACCTGGATATAAACAAGTTCAGATTTTTGTAAAATTTCTTTCATATTTGATATACAATATTTTCTGCTTAAATTTTCTTTTTATCTTGCTTAGTTTTGTTCAAAAAATAAAGACTTCAAATAGTTTCATCAAATATTTAATGAGCAATGGATGCTTCTTCTCCAATGAGGAGTTAACCCTTACTAATCAGAAGTGTTCCCAGGTTGTGAAGGGCCCCGTATGCTGATACAGGAGGATTTTGCTTGGTTTGCTTTAACCTGTAATTATGTGGTGTTACATAAGTATCAGGTTCGCCTGGTTCCTTGAGATCTGAATTAGATCTAGATCAGTTCAATCTGCCCTTTCGGATCCTTGGAGGTCCAAACACCTCCTCCAGCTTTAAGCCAAATCACTCAAAACTGCTCCTGCAATTGTGATTTCTGTTTCACGTTGCATTGCCAAATATGAAACTGAGACTCTGCCCAGGTTTTCACATGACCCCACCCTCAACAAAAATATCCTTTCCAAAAATCATCTGTGACTTTAGTCCTCTTGTCTAAAGAGTGGGAAGATCATGAGGAGATTGCATTGCACAAATGCATACATTAGGTATTATATTTCTTAGAATGTTGCCTCACAGCAAAGGGAATTAAAGGCCAGAGGAATTCTCTTCTGTTCAACCTTTTTAGAATGCAGTTTTGAACAACTAAATGTTTTTAACAAAGTGAACCATTAAAAAACTGTTTCTGCAGATAGTGTATATTTGACTAATCACAGTGTCCCATTCTCCAAGATGAAAAGAAAAAAGAAAAAAATATTGATGTTAACAATTTATTACTGGTAAGTAACTGATTTACAAAAACTGGCATTTTTATAGGTATGTGGGATTTTATTATCTAGGCTGATCATGGTAGGAAAATTTAAACTGTGATATGGGCTATAACAAAGCAGCAACTGCTAGCTAGTCTTCTGTGAAAACAGACTTCAAGTACATAATGATAATATTCTTAAAACAACCCTTATTTCAAATATTCTTCTTGCTCAAAAATAACACACCATTTTTAGAGTGTCAAGGTAGTTAAAACTAAGTAACCATTTCAATACTAAAATGAATGCTGTCGGCAAACAAACAAGATTACAGAAGTCCATTCTCCACCTTGAAACAGTAGTTCTTTACGTTTCATAAAGCCTTCTGGGCTACTTTCTTGTCTTGACTTCAAAGAGTATATAAGCTTAGATCAGTTTTGCAGTGGAATACGGCAGGATGAGAAACAAGCCTGGCTGTCTTTCAGATCATGGTGAACCAGTCTCCAAAAATGCTCAGAACTGTACAAATTTTAGAAAAATTCCCTTTAGTGGTGCCGTAAAATAGCTAGCAATTACACTAAGATAGATTTAAACCTATAAGTCATTTTTTTTAATCGCTGTTCACCCGCTGGTTTGATTTCTCATGTGTGTTACACTTGATATAATCAGAATGCAAATCATGGGTCCTTAAAAAGTACAATACTATGATCCTCTTTATGACAAGATGATGCATTCTGTACAAAGATCCCTTCTCTCAAAGGCAACACTGATGCCTATATCTATGTCAAAAAGCAGGTTTCTAAGGAAAAGATCTGATCCTGAGAGCGAAATTTCAAAAGTTAAACTATGAGGAAGCTTTAATAAGCGATCATAAACAAATTCGATATGAAAATAAAATGTGTTAGTACTTTTAGCACTAAGTAAAATAGTGTTTTTGTTTTCCTTGTTCTCTATTTACATTAAGGGTTTTTTTCAAAATATGCTAATTTGTGTTTATTATATAAATTTCAAAAAGAATTAAAGATGAGCCAACGCAGCACATTTTTTCACATATGCTGGAGCAGCATATTAGGGGAATGCTAGAGGCTACAACATTCTTTCTTTCCAAATTGAATTACATCTCCAAGTTTACTGTACACAGAACCCTAAAATTAAATGAAATCCACCAACTTGATTTCTTTATAGAGTCATGACTAGGAAGAAAGTACACATATGCATGAGGGTACGTGCACACAAACATGATTCTAATTAGGGTGGACACACTCTTCCAGTGATTGATGCACGCATGATGATTCTCCTTAGTTAGGCAGAAATGTTAGAAGTCAGCAATTTGGCGGGAACAGAAACTGCCGTTTATATTGCCAGTTGGGCAGCTTGACAATATGGGGTTTTGATTCCTGCTTGGGAACTATGTGTTCATAATAGCACAAGCCTCACTTGGATTGAAGGAACACAGAAAATAACTCCAAGGAAAAAAATGACTGAGGAAAGTCAGTCACAAAAGTGGATATATTTGGAGATGCAGACAGCTTAAATATTAACAATTATAATACCAGATCTAAAAGAAACTACACTGGAAGAAATAAGATCTTTAATAAAAATACAGCATTCCGAGATAATGTTATTAAAGCAATATTCACTTGTTCTTGTCCCTCCTTCTGTGTGACTGACTCCCCTGGAACTGTCCAATTTTATTCAAATGTCATCCTCTCAGTGATCCCCCCATATTATTCTAAACTAAACCCTCTCTATTCCCATTCACTCCCTATATCCTATTTACTCCTTTGTCTCCATAACACCATCACCATCTAACATACCATATGTTTTACTTACTCTTTTAATGATAATCTCTTCCCATTAGAATAAGATATTTAAGGCCAGGAATGTTTTCAGTTCATTCACTACTGTATCTCCAGAATATAGAAAATTTTTTATTGTACTAGGTGTTTCAGACTATTTGCAAATAAAGAATTCTCATTAGTAAATTCTGTACATTGGGGAAGAACAGCAGGGTTTTTTGTTGTCCATTATAATAAACTCTGGACTTATCTTTTCAGTTTTATATTTAATTATCAGGATCCTTTACCTGCTTATTTCATTTATATATTTTTTTCTATACAAACAAACTAAGTGGCTTATTTCAACAGGCTTTTTCCATTCCTTTTTATTTGTGATGATATTTTCTACCTTGAGAAATGAACTTTAAACACAACCATATTAGAAGAAATCAAGGCAGGAACAGGTTGGGACAGTTACGAAGAATGAGTCAAAGATATGTGATTATAAATAATGGCTGAGTAGTTTAAATTAAACTAACCCACCCACAGAAACTATTAAATACTTTGGACAAAATATAAAGCACAGCTTTTTGAAGGCACTGGACAGTGACTAAAAATGGGCATAAAGTAGAGAGGATTCAACCTTGAGAGAAGGACTCTGCACTGCAGATTAATGTGGGAAAATGCACATTAGTACAGTTTTCCACTGAAGGCAGTCCCCAGGCTATGCAGAAACAATGAGTTAGAACTCAGTCACAGAACTGAAGCAGAAGTCACAGTTTATTGGCCTGAGATGTAAGGGAATAGAACTCAGAACTGCCAAAGTGGCTAAAAATTGAAGGAGAAAAAAGAAAAATCCCAGAAATGAGAGAGTCACATATGAAGGAGCTCCAAATCTGCATATAACCTTCCCTCAAAGACTCATGAGTTGCACATGTGCAGTGGAGATACCAGAGATTCCCAAAGGGAAGCATTAGATAGAAGGCCAAAAAAGCTGAGACAAACCTGGGGAAGACAGAGTAGAAGTCCTGTCAAGTTAGAAGGGCCACATCTTACGAATAAAATTCATTTCTTAGGCACAAAGAATTCATCTTGGACTAATTAAATGCAAAACCAAAAAAAAAAAAAGCCATACCAAAGGAAAGTAAAACCAAGCAAAGATGGTGTCAGAATATAATTTAACTGCCTATTGGAAGAAGAAATTACACTCCTAAGGAAAAGATCAACAGAATGCAGGGTCACCAATGTCTGATGCCTGGCATACAACTGGAATTTTTAGACATGTAACATACAGGAATATGCAGTAATATACATGCAAAATACAGGAATATGCTGACAAAAAAAAGAAGTCTATAAAAACAGACGTCAATATATTTTCATTATTGGGTTTAAAGACAAGTGCTTTAAAGCAGGTAATGAAAATAAGTAGAGTGACTTAATGGAAAGGATGATCAGTTAAGTGGAAACTGTAAAAGAGAATCAAAATAAAATTCTAGAACTTAAAATAAATAAAAATCTGAAATTAAATTCAGTGCATAAGTTTAACTGCAGATTGGAGACAGTGAAAGGAAGGGTTAGTGAACCTGAAAACTGGTCTTTAGAAATTATCCAGCTGAGTAACAGGAAGAAAAGTGATTGACATCAAATGAGTAGAGCCCTGTGGACAAGTGAAATGATAGAACAGTACCATTTGCATGTAAATAAAAAAATCAGAAAAGGAGAAATATAGCCAAAAGTGAACCAAAATAGAAGAAATACAGCCAACAGTGATGATAACCAAAAATTATTCCATGAATAATGGCAAATTTTTCCTAAAGTAGGAAAAAAAATGTACTGAAAGCTTCAAGAAAAAGAAGTCTATAAAGACAGACTTCAATATATCTCCAATATTGGAGATTTATGAACACTTATGAACATCAATTTGAACATATTATGAACATCCAATTTATAAACATCAGCATGATAAATAAAAAGAAAATCGCACCTCAACACATTATAATCAAACTTTTGAAAAGCAAAATTAAAGAGAAAGCCTTGAAAGAAACCAGAGGAAAAGAGACATAAATTATATCTAATATCTCCTCAGAATCAATAAGAACCAGGAAACAATGACACAGTTAAAAGTGCCAAAAGGTAAAAACAAAACAACTTTTAAAAACTCCAAAGAATTCTGTATCTGGTGAACATATGTTTCAAAATGTACAGGGAATATTCCACACTTAGATAAAACTTGAGCGAATTTACTATCAAGAAAATTGCACTACAAAAATGCTAAATGACCTTCTTTGGAGCAAAGAGATGGAACAGGAGTGGAAACTTTAAACTATGAAGGAATGAAAAGTACCAGAAATGATATAGATATGTGAATAAATTAAAGGCATTTTTTTCTTTGTGATTTCTTGTAAAAATTTATTTTAAAGCAAAATTTCTAACATATTGTGGCATTTATAACTGGTTGGTAGAATTTATAAGACAACATTACACAAAGGATAGTGGACATAAACAGAATTATGCTGATGCATAATTCTTACATTTTATGAAGTAGTACAAATACTGAAGCCAAGGGGACTGTCCTCATTTAAATATATTGTATTTATACATGGCACAATAATTTTTTTAAAATAATGTTAATAGTATAAAGAGTATAGTTAAAAGCCAATAGAGGGACTAAAATTAAATATTTATATATATTTGATATATATGTTGAAATTTTATATATATATATATATATAAAATTAACCAGAAGGTAGGAATAGAAGAACAAAGTAACTTGGGAAAAAGAGAAGCTGAATGACAAAGTAATAAACCCAAAACCAACCATATCAGTAATTACATTAAATATATACTAAATATTCTATTTAATAGGCATAGATAATATTATTAGATATTTAGATTAGTAATATTAGATTAAATTCTTTTAAAAAATCAAGACTCTGCAGCTTTGAGATATGCACTATAAATATGAATACACACACAGATTACAAGTACATGGATGAAAAAATTATATATCATACAGCAGTAAGTATAATAAAGCTGGTATGACAATGTTAATACCAGACACAGTAGAATTCATGACAAAGAATCAGGAAGAGACAATTCATATCAATAAAAATGTCAGTAAACAATCTTAATTTGTATGTGCCTAATGAGAGGGGTTAAAAATACATAAAATTAAATAGAACTAAATGTAGAAATAGACTAATAATTATAGTGAAGATTTTAACAACCTCTCTTAGTAACTAATAGAGAAACTTCATATTGTTAAGATGTCCATTCTGCAAAAAATGAGCTATAGATTCAATGTAATCCTAATAAAAATCAAAACAGGCTTTTTTCTGTGTGTATGCATTAACAAAGTTATTCTAAAATTTTTGAAAATTTAAAGAACCTAGGAGAGCCTTATTAGTTTAAAAAAGAAAAAAGTGAAAAATAATTCATGATATGATCCTAATGATATTGTAATCAAAAAAGTCTGTATATTTGTTCTTGGTATAACCAAAGACAGATCAATGAAACAGAAGAGAAAGTCTGGAAATAGTCTCACACATACATTGTTGATTTCAACAAAAATGCCAAGGAAATTAAGTTGAGAAAGAAAAGTCTCTTGAACAAATCATGCTGGAACTACTAGATAAACATTTGAAAAATAAGCTTTACCTCCTTCTTCACACCACACAACAATCAGTTGGAAATACCTCATTAAACATGAAATAATAAGCCTTTTACTCATCTGAAGATACTATTAATGAAATGTGAAGACAAGCCACTGACTGAGAGACTATATATATATATATATATCAGACACAAAGGATTAGTATCTAGAATATATTTTTTTAATTCTACAAATCAAAGTAGAAAGATAAGCAGGCCCCCTAAATGGGCAAAAGACTTGGACATGCGATTCACAAAAGAAGATATATGAACAGCTAATAAGCACATGAAAAGTTCAACACCATGAGGCATTAGACAAACACAAATTGAACCACATTGAGAGAGATGTCATATCCCCTATAATGCCTACAGTACAAAGACTAAAAAGACTGAAGACACTAACAATGGTGAGGATTGAAGCACCTAGAACAGGTTCAATGCAGGGAACAATCACTTTGGAAAACTGGTTAGTTGTCTTTTATAAAGTTAAATATGTACTAAACATAGAACACAGTAATTCCACTCCAAACTATTACTCCCAAAATGAAAACATGTCCAAAAAAATACAATAACATTTCTTGCATCATATTTAAGATAGCCCCAAGTTAAAAATAATCTAAGTGTCTATGAACAGAGGAATGGATAAACAAGCTGTGATACACACATGTGATGGAATTCCACTCAGTAATGAAAAAAATGAACTACTGAGTGGAATTTTTTTTTTACATGGAATGTGTAAACTCATGGCTGAATTCCACACACACATGAAAGAAGTCATACCAAAACAGCCCACCCTGAATGACTCCCTTCATATGAAGTTAAAGAACAAGCAAAACTAGTCTATTGTGATAAATATCTAAACAGCAGTTGCTTATAGCATGGCAGACAGGTTCTATCTCTTGACTAAGAGCTGTAGGTATGTGGGTGTATATGTACATCAATGCTCATCAGATGGGACCCTCAGATCTCTGCATTTCACTGTAAATACATTTTATCTCAATAAAAGATGTGATCATTTACTCCATATTCTCATATTTATTTCAAAATTAACTTTTAAAATACAAAATTGAGCAAACGCTACTTATCAAATAACTAATATGAGACACCTAATTTGAAACATCAAACAAATAATATGAGATCTGCAATTCCAAAGTTTGAATAGACATTATAATCAGCACCAACATATTATTACATTATTTGCCTTTTGTGTTCACAACAAACATTAAAAAGTTCATCTCTGACTCTACAAGTGTCCTTTCAGTGTCTGAAACAGAAAGGGAAAGAGTTCCTAACACTTCAGTGGTCTTCTGTAATGTACTCTTTGTCAACTTTATAGGTAAGTTTCCTTTTATTCAAAAATACCAGTTATATGACACACTTGGGGAAAAAAAAACCTCATGAGAAAAGCTACTCTCACTATCTTCTTTGACATATAAAAATCTACATATATTTAATGTATATAACTTGATAGGTTTGGGGGATAAGTGTACAAACATGAAACCACCACCACATTCTGTGCCATAAACATATCCATCACCTCCAAACTATCACTACTGTTTAAACTGGCACAAATACATTTAACTATCAGAGTGTTTCTTCTTCATTCTTGTGACAATGATATTATTTACACATGAAGTTGCAATACAGAATACTTCCAGGCACTTTTTCTAATTTTTCCTAGAGTCATTCCTAATGATAAGTTTTCTAATTAGGGTACTGAGGAGTAACATGCCAAATTTAGGTTTGGAAAAACAAAATTACAGAAAAATTATAAAAAATAATATCCCAACAATTACCAGTAATCATGTTTAACTTTGGATATAATGACAATTTTAATTCTAAGCCTAAACAGTTAGTAAGGTTTCTAATTCTTCTCAAGATTAAAAAAAAAACTAATAATGTTGACTTGTTCATTGGTAGCACAGGATCCTTACTCTATATGCAGAAATTTCACTGTGGAAATAAGGTTAGATTCTGGTTAGATTTAATACAGATCTTTGTTCCATGAAGCTAACAATATTTCTGAGCCTCAAAGATGATAAAAACATGAAAAGGGTTTTGTTTGTCCAAAATATCTGAACATTGCACTTCTACCAACATCTGTCATAGAGCCACCTCTAGGCTTAAGCTGCTGCATCTTCAGTGCATGAGAGCAATGAGAACGACTTACCAGAAAATATACTGGGACCGTCATAATAAGAGAAGGCAGGCTCCTGGACCTATGGAAAAGCCAGTGCCTCAGGAAATAAGAGTACACAAGATCAAACTAAAAGAATAATGGTAGCACTTTACATTAAGTAATATTATTTGAAGTTTATTCTGGTTTATTGATTGCATAGAATACATTCATTATAACTTAAGGACCATGAAAATGGAAATTTGAGAATGTAGACCAATAAGTAGCAGACAAACTTCCAGTTTCAAGTAAAGAATAAAGGGGTGCTTCACTGAAATTAACTGCTTTGTTTCATTTCATTGAAGGTAAACTCAAAGATTTGGCCATCTCAGGAAAGATTTATTCTAGTGATAGATCTCTCATGGGGAAAAGGTGGTCAGAGTCCCTCATTAAAAATCAACATAACTGTCTAGTAAACATAATGTTCCTCATGTAATTGTAGATTAATGATACCAAAAAAAAATCAACTGAATTCTTCTAATAACTTGGAAACACATAAATAGAACATAAGCGCATACAGTATTGCCTTTTCATTATACTATGCACCTGACAATCAGCAGAATGCCTGGAATATACAGGGGCTCAGTAGATCCTTGGAAATTAAAAAGAATGAATGAAATTAAGAAAAAAAACTTTTCATTTGAGTCAGGATAAAAAAATTAGTTTATTACTGATTCTTATGAAGGTTGACATCTTAATTAGATACGATGCAAAACATGCCTTGACGGGGAAAAAATGTAAATTTGTTTATTTAGGTGTAGTTGAGATAGACTAATGGTTAGAGTTTGGGCTCGGGAAGAAAGACTTACCTGGTGTGAGAAAACATCATCAGCTTGGGAAAATTAGGTTCTCTCTCTAAACTTCATTTAAAATGGGGCCACTAATATATGCTATTGTATTATGTGGGGTAGGAATGTACATAAAGTGTATAGGACAGTTCAGTGGTATAGTAACTGCTCAAAAATGTTTATTATCATTATCATCACCATCATTGCTATTCTTCTGAGAGCCAGAATGAAAGATGAAAAAATCTTACTTTAAATACTGAGTTAAATGGCTGCAATATTTCCAGTGGGTGGATACACTGAGAAAGTACTTAATTCATGATTCTAAAGAGTTTAGTTCTCTTAATTCTTATGTCTAAATGGACCATTTATCTCAGGCCATTCCTAGCTTATACTTGTCCAAGTTTCCGTATGCCCTTACTTCCCAGTCACAGGAATCCCCCTTTGCAGTCCACTCTCAGGAGAGAAGTTTCCCCCAGTCCTCTCCCCCATCAGGTCAACCACTGTGCCCTGTTTTCCCCTGAGCTTAGTCGCCTGGACTTCATGAAAAGGAAACCTTATTCTGGCATGAATGAACAATGCCTGCAACATCTTTGCCCTTCCCCAGCCCGCTCTTATCCACTGCCACTCCCACTGTGGTAAGCACTGCTCACGGGGAGACGTGTTCTTGACAACATCTTCTTCCTGAATGCATTTGTCACAGAATCACTGCTAGGGCTCATGTATAGACTGTTTATTAATATTAATCCTATGTTTCATGTATAAATATTATTATTTATAAATTATAAATAATTTTTTTAGGCCTGTTTAAGAATTAATCACCATAAAGTTTTAATGAGAAAATGATTTCAAGGTTAAAGCACTACATTCTACTTTGGGGAAAAAAATTTCCCCTATAAAAATGAAAAATTACCTATTTTATTTTCCTATTTCATAGAAGCAAACTCTTTTCTACAGTACAAAAATCAATTTCTCTTAAAACATTATTTTTCTCTAGAATCTGGTATTAGAAACTATTCTCTTCTGAAATGAGAGAAACCTATGGATCATGAAGCAGTATACCTAAGACCACAGAAGGGCTTCTGCTCTTTATTTCACTGCTCACCCATTCTAAAACTTTGGCATACTTGGTTTCCTATTCTTAAAAAAGAAAGACTAGATATCCTGTAAAACTTCCAGTAAGATTTCTGGAATACTGAGATATAGGGTTTTGCCAGAAATGTTTCATCTTTTCTACACTTACCTGAACCTCAATTTCTTTGCTATAAAAGATTTCATTTACCTATAAAATTCAAAAGTCAAATTAAAAGAATATATGGCTGTGAGTAAAAAACACACCAAAAAAGGAACCGTTAGTGTTTCCCTCAGCCAATATATCATTCATTTCCAAAGATAATCTGACAACCAAAAAAATTCAAAGCTATGAAATATAAGTGGCCAGTTATTATGCATTATTACTATTATACATATACTGTGACTTCCTTTTTAAATGTTAAATAAATGAAAAAACACTCAATGATTTACATTCTTAAAATAACCAATAATGAAAGAAATAAACAATACTGAATAATCTTCAACATTTATCTCATTTGTTTACTCTTCTAAAAATTATTTTAAACATTTAGGTAATAGATAAAGAATAAACTGAGCTATATTTTGCAATCAGATTTTTGTGATTATATGTTTAACTGCCCATGGATATTCAGTATTTATGAACAACTGTTACAATAGAAAAATGAGTTTCCTGGTACAGCAATAAAAAAAAAAAGAAAGATAACATAGAAGCAATAAAGAAGAAAGGGGAAATCTAATAATTTTTTGTCTTAAAAACACCTGTCAACTACAGAGGAACAACCATTTAGGTTATAACACACAGCAGAAGAAAACTATTATGGACAGTCACAAAAATTTCCAAAAATAAGAAGCTCTGCTGTTGTGCCTATTGTGACAGCCATATGTGCCTCAGGAATCCCCAAAGACAAGAATGGAGTCTTTGAACACCTCTGATTACATCTCTGTTTTCGGCCTACCTCAGGCAGCCTAAAAGTTCTGTTAATCAATTAGCTGAGGTCCGCACTGAGCCCAGAAAGAGAACACTGGCTGGCGCACATGCGACAAAGCTATCTACAGCCGAGGACAAGCTTTGCTTGCTTTGCTTGTGCATATGCACACGGGCCATTGTTCCATTATTGAGGAATCACATTAATCAGTGTTCAGAGGCTGCACCTCCAAAAAAGACAGTTGGCTGTTCATCAGTGATTTATTACAGAGCCCAACATGCATTTGACGTGAAACAAGTTGGTAGTTTGGAAGCTGCCACTGGAGGGGCTGGGAGGGATGGCTTGGAGCTGCAGGAGTGCTAACGTACACACAAATCAGTGCCTTTAGCAGCCAAAAAACTGTTGCTGCTGACAATTATGGTTGCAACATCCATGCTTTCTCTGAGGGCCAAATGTATTACTTTGATTAGTAGAATTTAGCAAATGCTGAGACTTTAAACTTGGGAAGGGAAGAGGAGAAAGAAAAAAAAAAAAAAGAAATCCAAGGTGGAGAGGATTGTAATCAATGAAAAAGGACTCCTTTGTTTTTCAGAATGCTTTCTGTTTTAAATTGAATCCTTGCTTGTAGGATATATTTTTTAAATGTTTTCCTTGAAAAGAAAACCAAACCATGTCTATCCACTGCCTTATGAGGTGATACAAATTATAAAGTTCAATATAAAATGAAGCATAAATTCAAAAATAAGTTATGTTGCACTACTTGAATATTCTCTTTTTTAACTAAATGACCAGAAACATGAGCATATTGGTTAAAAAGCAACATTTTCCTTGGGGGATAAAATCATCTGTGCTTTGGCAGGGTTTGACATTATCTTCACAGAAGTTGATCAAGCAAACTTCATTTGAGCAGGAAACAGTGGTTGTGTTGTGGTGAACGTTTTAATTCTCAACATAATTTCTTTTGAACCAAATGCCCTTTTTAGAAGTAATGATCACATATTTTGAAATAAAAATTTGGATACAACACTTGATATGTTTCAGATGACCTATTTGGCAAGAGAAGTGAATTTTTCTGAATTGGGAGTCTCCTAGAAAATAGGATCATACTTTTGTCATACACTACGAAGCAATACTCAACATTTCAAAGATGGGAAGAACGGATGTTTAATTAATTCTATTAGATAAAAGTAATTATTCATCACCATCCACATATCTTCAACTGCAGAAGACATCAAAACCTTCAGAGACTTAAGACTACGAAAAACAGCTGCTTTTGGCCAATTATATTTTGGGCTGTCAAGATTCATAATACTCAAACAGTTCCTTCTCCCTATTAAAATGGGGAAATTATTCAAATAAGTATGTTGATTGCAGCAGGAATTTTAACTTAATTTAAAGTAAAAGATGTCCCCAAAGAGTAGTATATTCTTCTTTCTTAGTTTTTAGTTACCTCAGCTGTAAAACGGGATAATAGTACTGAACGACAGGGTTGTTGGGATAAGTGCCCAATCAATGTTTCCATCTGTTTAAATTTAAAAATATTGATCAATATAATAATTTCATCAAGGCTTTAAAAAAATGCTTTCCTAGTAAATTTCTTATTGTATTCACAAAGAAAAATGGGTGGGGGGAAAAAGAGATGAACTCCTAGGGCTTAAATTACTTACTAGGTACACCTCCAATCCGAACAGCGAACACCTCTGCCTACACAAAAATAAATTTTAGCTGACTGCTGGATGGAGACGGAATAGCAAAGATAAGAAAAACCAACAGTGCTGTGTGATTTATTCAATCAGTCATGTGTGTAAATAAGCATGTACATACACTCCCACATACACATTAGATTCTACTTCTACCTACAGATATGCTTCTGTAAGGATACAATTTGGTGTACTTGTGAAAGTAACCAGTACCTTACCCTACTTAATCCGTACCTCAAAGGCCTAGACTAGTGATTCTGAAGCTTGGCTGAATAGAAGCACCTGTGATCTTTTAAAAATTCCAAAGCCCAGGCACATCTCTATGCACTTAATTCACAGTCTTGGAGGCAGGGGGAACATAAACATCAGTATCTTCAGATGCCCTCCAGGTAATTCCAGTGTGCAGAGGAGTCTGGGAACCACAAAGGTATCAAAAGCAATTTCTAGGCAAGTGGCATGTTTAAAAGTCATGGGAATTTATGTATCTTTGTATATCCCAAGTAGTTAGCATTTTGTCTTTGATTAATTTTGTTCATCAGTTCAGTTCAATTTATAGAAATTTTTAAATGTTTAATTAAAATCTTAAGTTGAGACACTTTTGAATGAGAACTTGTGTGGTACACTTGTATTATTTTGAGAGCAGCCTGGACTGACAAGAACACATTTTTGAAGAGCTAGCATTGTATTTTTTAACATTCATCATAGTGCACTATACTTATTTAAAGCTAATATATTTTTAAAATAAATTTGTAAAATGAACCAATATTTAATTTATATCATTCCTTTTCAATAAAATTACTAACTCACAATTTCATATAAGGAACAAGAAGAAAACAAAGTTACAATTAAAATTATTAAAAGATGGTATATTACCAATAGATACTAATTCTTAAGTAGGAATAAAGAGGTAATATTACAAGCAGGGGTTGTTCAGATTTTTCACTTGGAAATACTAAATGCTTGTTAATGTATATCTTTGAAAAATTTGAGAATTGCTCCTAAGTTTATGACAAAAGATCTTTGGCAGAAGTTATACATGACTATTTATATTAGGAAACAAAAAATTCAAAAAACAGATCTTATTTTATACTTCATTTACAAATTTAAATATATATATACATACACATATCCCAAAGTGATTTTTCTATAATTGTTACTATAAATGTTATATCTGCTTTCATTTTACTTTATAAACAGAAGGAAAAAATCAAAGGGTGAAGTGGGCATAGTCTGGGTATTGGCAGACAAAGAGAATCGAAAGCCCAGAGACACCAACAATGCAGCACTTCCCAAAAATCCAGGCATTACCCATGAGCCAAGTGAAGTTGTTCCTTGTTCTCACTTTCATTTGATTTATTCCCAATGTTTTGTGCCAGGACTAGTATCCCAGTGTTCATCAAATTCTGGAGTTATTAACTGGCTCAACTTTAAAACAAGTATCCTTTGTTCTATACTGATCATAGAATAAACACACTAATCTCTTTTATTTTTTTTAAACATGAAGTAATTAGAGGTTGCAGGACAACTTAAATAGGTGAGTATATTTTCTCAAGATGAAAATCTCAGCTCCTACAAAAAGTCCATGCTACACAACTTCATGTATCATTAGAATGGTAGGTACGTTTCTTTGCAAAGTAAACAAACTATAATGATTTTATTAATTTATAGAAATGAGTGTTACTTAATTGTCATATGTTTTAAAGTCATGGTAAATAGTTATTTCTGTACAATTCAACATTCAATAGAAGGGTGATATATGGTTATGCCACACTACATGTAGACAATTTTAGTTCTAAGTTTATATACTCCTGGTTTTGTATTAGGCAATATCTAGGAACTGGGAAAATTGGGTTTGTTTACTCTCCAAACACAAATTTTTAAACAATTGTAAATATAACATTGCTATAAAGCACCAACAAAAAACATACTTTAAAAATGAACATAAGATCTTATATTCAAAAACTGATATTAAACATTAACTTTCTCTTAGATGGTAAAAGAAATCCACAGATAGCATATATTTACAGATTTTTAGTCACCATTTCTCTCCTTTACTTGGCTATTTATTACAAGCTGTTCTCCTAAAAATAGCATCATCTAAAACAGCACACATCCTGTAGAATAAAAGCAACCTTTAAGAACATATCAATATAAATAGGCTAACAGCATTTAGACCACAAAATAGATTCAGATAATTATGACTTGCATTATGAAATGAAATAGCTGTTGCTTTAGGACTTCTTGTCTACAAATACAGTCTTGAACGCTAAAGTTGCTCTCTGGGTACCAGGCAGGAAAGCCTCTGGGACTCTGGATGTGTGAGGTTATTATTTCTAGGCTTTGGCAGTAAGAAATACGATCCATGCCTCAGGAAAAATACTGAAACCAGAAGTCATGGCAATTTAAGGCTCAACCACAAGAAAACAGAAAGTTCAGTTACATATAACTGCACTTCTCTAAGATAGAATCAATACCAACATATTAAAAAGTAGTTGCTAAATTAATAGTTAATTTGGCTTACCAATGAAAAGAAATTCTTGATAGATTTAAGATCCTTTCATAATTTCTATTATTCTCCAATGCCTAAATAAACATAGAATGTAAACTAGAAAATCATTGCTAAATATTTAATTCTCAAAAAACTATGTACAGATTCATGGGTCTTAAGTTATTATATCAAACATTCAGAACATTTTGGGGGGCCTAAGATTTAAACTTTTAAAGTTCTTAAACTGTAGATCTAATGGAAGAACTCTTGGGATGTAGCAAAGATATTTAGTAGCAGATGCTGTGTGTTTTCAAATTAAATCTTGTTATTAAACTTTTTAAACTGGTCCTGGTTTTAGCTACATAGAAATAGCAATTTCAGGATTTACAGTTTCTATTCCTTTTAACTTTGCCTACATATTGCTTTAAAAATGAGTGCATATGGGCAAATGCTTAAGCATGTGAGATGTCCTATGCATTTTGAGTATTTAATGAAATGTTTCCAAATTGGCATTTTATGTTATCTTTAAAAACAAAAAAGTATTATTTGAGTTAAGGAGTATATTAACCCATTTCCCATATAAACTAAAAATGTTATTTTTTCTCTAAAATAAATATCATGTTCTTGAATAGAAAGAATAGAAATTGGAAGCAACTACTTTTACAGTATTGACTCCATAGAAATTAAAAAAAGAAAAAGATAAAATGCAAAATGAAATTTAACACCTTTATTCATCTCATCTATCTCTTTCTCATTATCCATCCATGGAGACATTAACAGCCTCACCACAGAGAGAGAAATTGCTTGTTCATTTACTGTGAGAACCTTTTTCAGATAAGTGGCAATTTGCATCCTCATGAGCAATGTATGGCAATGTCTCATCTGGTCCAATGCAGTATGCAATTTTGCACACAATGTCATGCTGACCTGAAGTAACTAGGATATATTGCTTGCATAAGAAAGATAATGGCTAGGGGAAATATCCACATTCATGTCTTCCAGTCCACAATTTCATTATGCCATGATAATCAAGAACACAGCAGAGGCCACACCTGAAAATATTAGGAAGTCAATTAACCAATGAACTAGCATCAGGGATTTTCATTTAGCCAACAGAAACAATAAAGTTCACTCAGATTAGAGACAGCAGAAGTTTTATGCAAGTCTTCAACATTTATGAAGAAAAACAATTTATAAAGGATGGGAGTATGCCTTGAAGAAATTTTACTTTAAAATACAGTAAATATAAAAGAGAAGCAATGTAAAATATTAAAACTTACTACTAATTATAGATAATTTCAGGTATCCAGTAGGGATTTTTTTAAATAATGCCATTTATTTTAAAATGCTCTTTAAATTGTCAGAAAGCTTTTAAAATTATTTTTGCCTAAAATCAAGAGGGAAATTTGACTACAATGGGTGTAATATATCTTTCTCTAACGGGAATAATTTAAATCTGTGAAAAGTGAGGCCTGACAGGCATAAATTGGCTCCTGTCTTTTGATATTTAGAAGATGCATTAGCTCTCTTTTCTTGACAGAATACAGTATTCCATAGGTAGATTAGGTCCCATCAAATGTCTACACTAATAACTTTTGTGATTGCCCATCTTTCCATTACACTGGCCACTTTTTTCATTGTTTTCTTTCTGTCATTTAGTGCTGGGGGGAGGGAAAGATTGGTTTGATATAATATCAGTGCCCTTTATAGTTCTCTTCAGAAAATTACAGCTTATTTTCATATACTAGATTCTAGGTCCATCTCATATTCTAGAATTCTTGATAAACACCAGCCTAAAATGCAATGGAACTCCAACAATCACTTATCTGTCACCACTTGATATTTGGCAGCTTTGATGATTTTCAAAGCTATTGTAAATGGTGAAATATTTTCTATGCTTATGGAAAAAATATTTAGAACTCCATAAAAAGGCTTAAATAATTAAGTGAAACAAAATGCATGTTAACATTTTAAAAATATGGTGAAACAGAGGTGTATTTAAACATGCAAATCATGTTTAAAATGAAAGAACAACTGTAAGCACTGTTGAGGTCAAATAATTCTTATCCATTGTACCACCTCCAAAGTGAAAATATCCTTCTTTGGTTTGCACAGATTAGGCACCAGAGATTTCTAAAGTCTAAACTGATTCATTTTGCCTTATCATCTGCTAGCTTCAGTACAAAAATAATAACCTTTTATGTAACAAAATTTTTACTTGTGTTTCTGAAAAAGGCAAACAATACAAAATTTCTGTTGAAGGGGAAAATATTACACCTATATTTATTGGTACAGAAACATTTTCTTGAATTGTCCTAGAATTCCAAGCTATTGGGTTACATTTTTTCCATAGTTAACTTTCTTTTATTACTATATCACAGAAAGATGTCACTATGGTCAAGTAGAAGAAGATTCTGAAAAGTTCCTTGTTTATGTATATAGAGTTCAAAAACTACCTTCACAAGGAAGATTAGCCACAATTTAATGGGGTAAAGAGAAATGCTACCCTCTTCAGTTACATACAAGTAAGTAAAAGTCATAAACATAATAATGCTTGCCATTTTATATTACTACAATCCTCAGGGAGATACATTCTTTGGGATCCTCCTTTATAACTTCAATGTCATACACATGGTGTACCATAAATATTATGATTTTCCAATTTGAACTATAGAAAATGTTAGCTACTAAACAATTAAATACTTTCTCCAAAAGTCTATTTTACTTTTGAAAGTTTTGTCCCACAACACACGCATACCCAGTGCCTGCCTTCCAGTTTAACTTCAAAGGGGTTGTTTATATAAAAGAATCTGAGAGGACAAAAATGTGATACTGCCCTTGTTTGCATCTCCATTTAAAAAAACAAGTATAAAATAAGCAAATTTAAGTTTACTTCTTAAAAAAGAACAAAGAGGAAATTTAAAAAAAATTAAAAGTATGTCCTGCAAGGAGAATTTTAAATGCTTGATTATCTTAGAGGGCCATATAATAGAGAATTGAGTAAGAGAAAACAGGCTACACTGCCTTGGCTCAAATTCAGGCTCTGCCATTTACCAATTAAGTGGATTTGGGGTAAGTTAACTAATCATGGTGAGGGTACTTTCATCATCTATCAAATGGCAGCAATGATTTTATTTACTTCAGAGGATCGTTTTATGAAGTAACAGTGATTCTATATGAAGCACTTAAAGCCTGACCCAGAATATTTAATAAATGTTAGATTATGTGAGTGTAATTATTTTTTTGTATGACTACAATTATTACTATTAGTTGTATATATATATTAGGTATGAATTACGTGTGTGTGTATTCATACTTAAAGTATATGAATAAATTCAGTAGGTTTAAGTTCACTTTCCAGAAATTCATAGTGTTGATATTAATAATTAAACAGCAATATTGAATGGAACATACAGTCCATTTGACAAACTTGCATGTACTATGACTCTAACCCATTGTAAATATTCTCCTAAGTTATACATCAGACAGCTTACTACACTTAGTTCATATTTCTTTGGGCCTTTAAGGCTCTATCTCTGGTAAAGTTGTAACTGGGATTTAAAAAAGTCAACAAACATTAGTATTTCATTCTCTATCCAAATTATATTTATATCCATTAGGAATTGAGGCTGGATAAATAAGCTCCCAAAGTAACTCAGAATACCATGCTCTTCGTAAATGTTGGAGCAAGTTGGAAATGGTGGCAATCAAAGAGAACTGAAGTGTACAGACTTATGTATGTACATATTCACACAAACACACAGACCCACAGACATACAAACACCCATATATCTTGTTGCTTCCCTCTTATTAGAGTTCAGAAAAACAATGGGCCATACAATTAATAGAGGAATTTTCATTTTATGTAAACATGGCTATCTTTATTCATTTAACAATTCATTCCCTCAATTATTAAACTACAAAAACAATTCCCTATTATACTGGTATCTGTGTCTCAAGTTTGTTTTCATAGAAACCCAACCCCATTTTTTTTGACTGAGGAATCATTGCTATGGTACAAATAATAATAATAATAAAAATCTTCTGCCATATGTAAAAGAAATTAAAGCAGAAGGATGGTGTAGGATTTTAATACTGTTTAAACTAAAAATATCAAACTATGGAAGATTACACTTCGGCATTAATTATGAATTGACCTGACTTTAGTAGTTTTTCCTAAGGAGCCCTAACAACCTACATTATGTCCCCTGAAAATGACTGGGTAGCCACTACACGAACCCTTTGTTTTCTACCTTCACATTCTATATGTGTGGAATCTACTGCAGCACTGGGATATTTAAACTCAGGCAAGAGAGAGTGAGGGCAGGAGGGAGACAGGTCTCAAACATAAAGCCCTTGCTGTTGTTAGCAAACACTAAACACATTTACAGCTGAGTGCACCTGGGGGAAGGAAGGGAAGAGCATATATGTAAGTAAATATATGTAAAATATAATTTAAAAGGTACTATACTTCATACTTAATATTCACAATAAATCTTCAAGAGAAGTAGAATCACCGTTTCTAGGTGAAGGAAGGGACAGTGCCTTAGCGGCATAAGGTAACTTGCCTCCACTCACAGGATCCAAGCGTTGGAGGCAGGATTCAGATCTGAGTGTGTCTGACTGACAGCAAAGTCAGAGATTTAACCACGATGACAGGTCACCTTCTACAGTTAATGGCATGACTGTCAAGTCTAGGTACGATGGTAGAACTATTTCATTGTACAACTCAATATAATTCTAACAGAAGTGAAACAGTTGTATACACATAGAAGGGCTACTGCTCTGCATTGTTTTGTTCTGTTTTCTTTTGCTGCCTGTTTTTCTGTTTTGTTTTATACATATTTAAGTAGCACTAACAAGAACATTCTTATTCCTGAATCCTGAGGTCTCCCTACCATATTACGTTTTCCCTGACAATCATTATGAACAGACCAGCTGTCCAACACCTCTTGTAAGACAGTTCCTAATTCACACAGAATCATTTGCCCAAACTCCTCTCTCCAGTCTTCTTTAAAAACCATATGTCACAGCTGCATTACAACTAGGCTTCAGTAGGGCCTCATCTGTGAGCCATCTCAATAGACAACTAACATTTCAAAGTGCACACAAAATGGGACCAATAGTGCCTTACTGTTAATTAAAACCATCCTGACAGCCACTGACTTGGCCTTTAGATACAGCTTCTCTCAGTGTTTGCCAAGTTGAGTCAACACATCTGCACCTGTAGGCTGGCTCACAATGAATCAAATGTGAAAACTGAAGTGATCCTTGAAAAAGAGGAGAGGTGGACTCATTTTCCTAAGGTAAGTAATTCTTCTGGACCAAATGTACATGTGCACATTTAGTCCAATACTTGGGACATCACTATTATTGCTTAACAAAGGAACACTAGCATTCTGCTACATAAAGCAGCTGTTTTCAAATTATTTGGTGGCTGGTGCTTCTGCAATCTTAAAACTATTGGGGCCCCAAAATGCTGTAATTATGGGAAATATATCTATTGATACAATTTGTTAGAAATTAAAATGGAGAAAAATTTTAAATATTTATTCTTTTTCTTTAAAATAAAAGTAACCCACTATACAGCATCCTACATAACATTTTAGTAACTACATTTTTCCCAGACAAATAAATTGAGTGAAAAGAATGGCACTATTTTACATTTTTGCAGATTTTTAAAAAAACGTCTGGTTTGATGATTAGACAGCTGGATTCTTCGATCTACTCATTCAGTCTGTTTCAATTTTGTTGAAATATATGAAGAAAACCAGCTCACAAAGACATGTACATAGGACAGAGTATTTTACAGGCCTTTTCAGGTGAGTGGATACTCATCTTTCATACTACACCAACGGTCGACATGTGGTAGTTCCTTAAACGTCAGTGGTAAAGTGGAACTGAAACCACATCAATGACCTTTCTGTAATCTGTTATATCAAAATCCACTGTTTTATCTTGGACTTGAGTGGCTCTTGTCCAAGCATGATTTTGACCTTATGGACTCCCTGGAAGGATCTCTGGACCACATGTAGAGAATCGCTCATGCAAAAAATAGCATAGTAACAAAGGAAGAGGTAGCAATTGTATAAAGAACCTTGTGAAAGGACTTAAGATTCTGGCTCCTTAATACTAGCAATGTGGAGATTAGAAAAGAGTCCCTCCTGGAGACACACCCTTGCAAACTGGGCTTAAAGAGCAGAAAGTCAGCAGGACCGCAGCTTCCATTTGCTCCTCTTGGCCAGATTGGCCTTTGGCTGTGAACAAACTACATACAACTGTACTTGGTAGGCCTGGTTACAGTTACATACAAGGAATGGCAATTCACATATAGTAGAAAAAAAGAGAAGAAAAATTTGCATGTGTGATCCATAACAGTCATATTGTACAACTTTTATTTCTTTATTTTTGGTGCATATTCAGGACAAGTTTGACTATTAGAAGTTCATGGTTAGTAGAAGATAATATCAGGTCCCAACATAGTGCTTTTATTTCATGACATATGCATTATCAATGGAAAGAATGCAGGTACATAAAACATTAAAAAAGAAGGAATCTAATTTTTAAATCTTAATATTAACGCGGGCTTCCTTTTTTTTAAATGTGAACAATTCTATTCCGTTAAAAGGAATAACAATAAAAGGGCACAAATCAAGAAACTGTATGCCACTCAAAAACAGCTGACATTTAATTAATGAAACTACAAAGAAATAAGAGATTCTAAAATAGTAAGCTTTACACAAACTGGAATAGTTAAGATTTTTTTTAAATGTGATGAGATCACTAATTTTAGATAGTTTGCATCAACTAAAGAGATCAGTGAAGAAAGATATTTATAAATAAATATTCAGCAAAAAATTATTTTCTTTTTGGGCTCTAAATTATTATACCATGCTGCTATCATTATCAAATTCAGAATGCTCCCTTATTCAATTTACTTGTATGTAGTTACAATGTAAACCTTATTTTCACCAACATAACCTACTATCAAAATAACTAGTTATTTCCTGCTATACCTGGTGACTAGAGGGCACAATACCAAAACTAAGGTAAGACTTGAGTTGTGTGGTAAATACAAAATTTTGCAAAACACAGGTTTTGTAAGTCGTGACTCTCATGTGTTGGAGTTAACCAATAAGTCTGAGTATCCACTTAAAGTGAATATATTAGAAGTTATACATATGAGTACAAAAATTACTTTATTTTGTACTAATTATGGTTCTCTTTCCTTTACCACTTTCTGAGCTCATTAGAATCACATGCTGTGTGAATCTCTGCCCTTCGGAAAGACAGACACTATTGCATCCCTTATGCCATTAGTTAAGCATAGCCTTCCACTATACCACACTGTTGCAGGCATTGAAAGTACATCCTGTAGCAGTGGTAAGAACAGTTTTTATTCCACAGATAAAGCACATTCATGAGCTGTACTAAACATTTGAGTAAAATGCACTCTAGAGCTTGCTTAAATTTCTTCTAATAAACTTTTTTTGGTCAACCTTTCAACATAGATGCAATAAAAATGTAAATAAATTCCACACCCTAAGTCTAAATAGTCAATTTTAGAGTTTTGCTGAAAATACATTAAAAACAATTAGAATAACCCAAGAATATGAAATGAAGCTTAAAACTATTAAAGATATCTTATAATTACAAAACCTACCTAAGTTGCAGGTATGTAAGTGGTAAAGCAGAACGAATATCTATTACGATCCATGCTGCTCCTCATAACGGTGACTTATGAGGATCTGCACTTCAGGACAGGAAAATGGTGTTTAGCATGATTATCTCTATCTAGAATTCACTAAATACCTGTAGGAGTAAAACTCTAATTGGCCTCAGATATATCAGCAATAATGAATATGTTCTTTGTTAAACACAAAACTACATTTCACATTAACTTTGGAAATGTTTAGAAATCAAAATGAAAATGGCTATGTATATAAAATCAATTTCACAGAAAGGATTAAGTTATAAATCTCATGTTGTTTAGAAGCTTCTAGTTACTTGGTTCAGAAAGGAAAATATAGCCACTGTGAGTCTTGTACAACGTTAAAAGAATGAGAATGTTGCCCAAGAGTTGAAACACAAAGGTTATTCCTCTAGGGAGAAAGAGGTAGATATATTAAACCCAATGAGTGTCTTAATAACAGACACCATTTCTCTAATTAAATGCTCACCAAGAAACCTTATAATTTGATTTTCTGAAAGCAACATAATTTACTTGTGGTTGTGAATATTCTAGTCTCCTAATAAATTCAATAAATCATCAAAATGAAAATTAATAAATTGCTATTCTCATTTCCTTTTTTGAAAGAAAGTATTCACTTCATATTTATATTAACGATACATCACGAATAAAAAAGTGATTCAAAGACAGAAATCCAGTCATTTTGACTACCAATATATTTTGTTAAACAGTTATTTAATTTTATTATCATGTGATTTATAAGATAATTTTAATAATTATCAATATTTATTGCTGATTAACCATCAGGCATCCTAAATTGATCCTAATATTTCCAAATTTAAAAACCAATGATGCCACAATAAAATAATAGAAATATTTGACCCTGAAACTCTCCAAATTTGAATAAAGAATCAGACAACAATAGTAGCATTTCATGGAGACGTTAAGAGAAAATATGGGTATCAAAATCTACTGAGCCTTAATATTAGGTTACTTAATAATAAAGGACTTCTTTATTTTGATTGAGAACAAATGAAGGGTAGTAAATTTGCACATCAAAATGAATGATCTTCAATGTATTAGAAAATCAATGGTGTGTGCGTGTTTATAAAGGATCCTGCATGACTATATAGAATGAAGTTTTTCTTTTAAGTCTAGTACAGTGTAATTGAAATTTCAAGCCTATTTATACTTTTCAGAGGCATCACCTATTTATCTTTTCTATACACAACATGTGTAAGTCAAGAGCCCTCTCTTGACTTGCAAAGTGTGTGTGTGCGTGTGTGTGTGTGTGTGTGTGTGTGTGTGTGTGTGTGGCTTAGGTTTCTATAGTTCTCTTTTTACTGCTCAGTAAAAGACTACTTCAAATCATTGGTAGGTTCACCTAAGGGTTGGTGGGGATAAAGTCAAGGTTCCTGTGGCCAGGATTCTCACCTGGCCCTGGTTGGCTAGCTCACTACACATGTATGGGCAATATGTCATTACTGACTCTATATAAAGAGCCCTGCCCAGTGCTCTGGGTAACACAGTGGCAGGGCTGCAAGGCTACAGGGGAGCAGAGCAGAGGCTGGAGTGGTGGCAGCACCGAGGACAGAGACCCAGAGGATGGCTGTGCGGGTAGAAAGACCCAGAGGCCCTTGTTAGGGATGCAAATTCTCAGGCCCAATCACAGACCTGCTAACTCAGAATATCTGGGAGTGGAGCCCAGCAATCCAGAACTGAACAGGTCATCCAGGTGATTCTGATCTACACTGAAGTTTGAGAACTGCTGTACTAGACTTAAAAGAAACAGAGCTCAGGAGTAATTACACTCTGAGGAGAAAGTTAGGTAAAATAGGTTGTTTTTCCCTGAACTAAGTAATGCCAACTATTCCAAAACCATCTGTCACTAACAGGAGAAATCTACCATTATAAAATAGGAAAGTATAGACACGAAAACCTTTGTAATAGGCAGTAATAGTATAGGTAACTGCATCTACACTTTGAGAAGCTCTGAGACCCAATCTATGATAACTGTTGATTTTCCATTATAGTTTTGAAATCCAGTTTTGCAGAACATAGGTACACATATTTTTTTTAAATTGATATATAAGAGCACAAAGACACAAAATTTACTAAACTGAGATGGAGTGGTTAAGTACAAATCAGAGCATTCCCTTCTTGATAAACAAGGATTTAATGCATGTGCTGAACCCTCTATCTTATCTCATTCAGAGTTATTTTGTGAACTGCCTTACATCTTTTACAAATAGGGACTGTATTAGTGATACTGACTGTTCAGTACTTGCGCAGAGAGATGGAAATGATGTCCAGTGGGCTATAGGAAGCTGCTGATCCTGATCCTACTAAAATGCTCAAGAGTGTCATGCACTAGTAATCTGACCTTTAACCTGACCTTGCCTTTGGGGAATTTTTAGATGGACTAAATCAATTGATATGGCCATGCAGTTGAAGGCCCTGTCAAAATTTTTACAGTATTTGAAGTGGGTAATTGGAATCTGAAATGGCCAATAAGCAGTAAGGAACTACAGTTTTCAATATACTAGGAATCCAACATATTTGATTGCTTTGTTACAGTGTATAACAAGAAGCAAGCAAAAAAGTTAAACACTTTAATACCAAGCAGATACTCCAGAGTCTGCTATTCTGACTCCAAACTGTGTCTGATGAGTCTCTCTTTAAAACAAGAAAATAGTTTAAATGAGAGATAAATGATTGCCTAAATAAATTTAACAAACATCCTGATGGTGTAAACTAATCATTTTCTCAAATAACTTCAAAATTTTGGAGAATATGGAACACAAAGAAGAGTTTTCTTACCTAGTTCAAAGGAAAAATATTTTATAGGATAACCTACTTAAAGATAACCTCTATTTTACATTTAGAAAACAATTAAACAGTAGTTTATTTTTCTCAGTTTAAAAAACTAAAAGATCTATCTTTTGCTTTTGTATTTTGGGTTTTTTGTTTGTCTGTGCCTGGCTCACTAGGTGCTTTTTTGTACTAGACAGAAAAATAGAATGCTTTTTAACATCAATGTGTGTTTTAAATTATACTAATAAGCAACATATCAGCTGCGAGGTGAGACTACATTGAAAAAGACTGCTTCAGCTTACGGAAAATACCAGCTGTCTCCACTCTGTGAAGATGGATTACCACCTGTCCCGTTATCTTCCAAATACAATACAAGGCACGTTGGCCATTTTAACCAGGATAACTGTACCCATATGTTCTTTAATTCTGGTCTGCATGCTGCCTACCATTAAATATTCGTAATGGATCTTTGTAAACAGGAGATTAGCACAGAAGACAGGGTGTTTAAGCAGAGTCTAATCCTCTGTTTTATTAAACCTCCTTCCTTGTTTTCGAAACCTTGTACAAGCTGTAGTATTTGTGGTATCATCAATTTTAACTAACTAGTAAAGCATCCAAGTGTACAGAGAAAACTGAGTTTTGTTTTTTTAAGACATAGTAAATTGAGTCTGTGTGTCACAGTAAATTAAAACTCAGGTTGGCCTAAAAAAAATTAACCTTTAAAATGATCACATATATAATTTGCTAGAAATGTTCTCCTTTTCTCATCATGTACAAAAAAGTTACATTACTGAATGTAGTTGGCAGAAAACAGTATGTAAAAAGCAGATTTTTCAAATATGGTAGCTGAAAAAAAGTTATCTTTATTTGAAAAATAGAATGCATATTTAGAATTATATCAATTCCTTTACTAAGTTTTTAGCCAACAAATGGGGATGTATAAATAAATGTGCACTTCTACAATGGAATAACTAGAGTAAAAGAAAAGTTTCTTTATCAAATGCACTGCTATACTTGGTCAGCCTAATCTGTAAACAATAGTATGTGAAATGCAGATGATTCAATACTGAGTTCTATTTTGGTGAGAAAAGAGCTAACTCAACTATACAGAGATCAAACAGAGTTGTGGTCCTACTGTGTTAACATTATGTGCTGTAGCCAACTGAGCAATGGACCAAACAACAGGTCTGCTAGCACCTACATTGCCTAGTGTTGATATTTTAAAACTCAGGTCAATCTGATTTAATCCAAAATATTTACTAATAACCTAAAACAATGCAGAAATAACTTACAAAAACAGAGTAAGAAGTATATTTAAAATCCCATTTTCTAAGTTTAGATTAAGTAGAAAGATAAAATGGTCTCCCATATAATCTCTCCATTGTAAATAGTCATAAATTCTAGTCCCCTCAGAATAAAAGACTGATACTTGCAAATGTATTCTGATTACATTGTTGAGTTCTAATTTATAATAGTCAAGCACTTTCTTTCCAATTTGTGAAATGATAGAATCCTGAATAAACTTTGAAATAAAAAGAATATGAAGAAGAAAGTAGAGAATAACAAAACACATTACAAAAGCTTTCTTTACAAAACTTTTATAGGAAAGCAGAAAGTGATTGTAATGGTTAAAGACAGAGCCCTTTCACGTGTGCAGATGGGAAGTACATCTAGGAGTCATATTTCCTTAGGCTAAAGACCAAGAAAACTTAATTGCCCAAGGCCTAGAATTTTGTGGTGAGAACAATTCATTCACTGAGCACTAAGATTCAGTAATCAAAGTATGAGGACAAGGGTGTGATTTTCATTTTATCTGAGGACAAATGACTACCAATTCAAAAGAAACTAATGGCAGTAAGAAAATTGAGGTGCCCATATCGCTAGGATTTTTAAATGTGTAGTCCCTTATTTCTTCACTTTTACATTTCATTGTTATAAGTCATTGACTGCATTACACCAGGAACATATGCTACGTTTGAAATTTTCAATTTCATATTATATTCTTTAAATCTCTTCAAAAATTACAAAGGATAAAACTAAGTGACATCAAAAATTGAGAAAAAAATACTTAGAAACTTACCAAATATTTAAGATCAACATTATGTAATACAAGAAAGTTATGCAAATTTAAAGGTAACAGTTACATACATATTTTCAAATATTACTCCACTCAGTGTACAAGTGTTTTGTTGAAAAGTTTAGTGTTAGAATGCCCTAAGAGCCAGGTGGAAAAGCTGTGTATATTTAAGATGCACACTTACCTTGGGTCCAGTTGACATACCATCTGGACCCCCACCTGCTGTAACTTTTCCTGATATTGCTCCAAATCTCAAGAAATGACCAAAATAATCAATTTGAATCAATCTTTATTAGATAAAATTTGCTTAATTTTTTAACACTACCCTTGAAAATAGGCCCTTAGGTCTTACAATATTACATCTAATTTTACCCATATAAACTTAACTGAACAGGTAAAAATGGGAGAAAATGTATTTTTAAGATAAGATGTAGTGAAAATACAGTGAGTATTAATAAAAATGCCAAATTGTTGTACTTTCTTTAATTGAAGTATTATGAATATACAATCTTATACTGGTTTCAAATACACAACACAGTGGTTAAACAGTTACCCATATTTTTAAATCCTTACCCTCTCTACCTCCTCTAGTGAGGTAACTATGCGTCAACATAGAAAGATGTTACCGAATCATTAACTATATTCTACATGCTGGAAAGTACTTTTTCTTCAAGGATCAGCACAGAAAACTTGTCAAATGAGCCTCTTTCCTTTTCTCATGATCCTTACTGGAAGTTTGGTTGAAATAAAAAACAACAAAAACAGTGACAAACTGAGAGGGGAGAAGGGGTGTGTAAAATAGAGATTCCACCACTGTACATGGTATCAAAAAAACAAACAAAAAGACTAGCATCTCATCTGACAAGGTCAAAATTAGCCTTTGCACTTTTGGCACCTGGAAACAATGCTCAAAAATGCAGAATTCACAGTGGCTTAAATTCAGAATATATACACACATATAAGTTATCAAATAATAACACCTGGAATTTTCTGAAAAAGTTTCAGACTTATTAAAAAAAATCTAAATTTGGGGAGATAAAAAGAAAAGTTAGCAGTAGGTATTATGATTTTATTTTATCTGTTTATATCTAACACTCAGAATTTTTACATTCAACATCCATTTAAAATTAACTTCATAATTCTCCCATGTTCATTTTTGAACAAAATCACAATGAGAAATACAGATGAGTTTAATGCTTGTTTTTATCTGGTATAACATATTTCCACTATTTCTACACACTGATGCCTATTTCCTCTTACATCTTTACATATTTTATGACAATTTCAAAACATATTTTTCTATAGTATAACATTTTTTGAGACATGAGATTTAATTAACTAAAGTAAATTTTTTAGATTATGTCCAAAATATGTTTTTAAAAGTTTGCCTATTAGAAAATCAAAATTTGTACAAAAATCAAGTAGAAAAACATTTAGATCATTCTTTATTCAAAGTGATGTTTTCTAAATTAAAAACTCTGGATTAACATAGAAGCAATATTATTTATCTAATCTATTTATATATATATATATATGTCTTATTCAAATTATAATATTAGGTGATAAATAATACTTTATGAAATTTGGAGACTTGTCTTATAATGGTCATGACTATGACCTCAGTATGACACTATAATAACTGAACCTACAATTTACAACCTAGTTAAACACTATAGTTTCCGGTAAATATTACATTATACAGCCTATTTAGAGCCTGGATAGACATTACTGGATGGGCTCAGGTATGCTCTTTTTTTTTTTTTTAATCAAGGTACAATTGATACACAATCTTATGCTCAGGTTTCACATGAGCAGCACTGTGGTTACTACTTTCCCGCCTATTATCAAGTCCCTCACACACACCCCATTAGTCACTGTCCATTAGCATAGTAAGATGCTATAGAGTCACTACTTGTCTTGTCTGTGCTTATTTCTCTTTTAAAAAAAAAAATGATAGAAATAAGAGTTTATGTCATTTCTAGTCAGAACAGGAAAGCTCCCACTTTATTAACTTTGTTATATAAGTACACCTTGAGTAGAAGAAAGGACTTAAGCATTAAGCATTAGCAAACCAGTTAAGAAATCTGAAATCAAAAATTTTTACCATGAATTCTGAGATTGTATTAGTTAGTATATATTCACATCCCAATTAATAATGACAAATATCAGTATAGTAAGAAAAAATGTCTTAAAAATAGGTATTTACTTATTTTAAAAATAAATATTAACTATTTTGTATCAATAAGGGTACCATCTCTTAGAAAAATATTAAGTATTTCTAATATTTTAAGAAAATATTAAGTTAAATTACACAATTACAGGCTATTCTGCCTTTGATGCCATATTAAATATAAATATAATTTATTGAGTAGGGTAAATTAACTTGCTTTATATAGAGAAATATAACAAATTTTATGAAATCTGAATTTCCATCATCATTCTTCAGATGCAATAAAGAAAGGAAAATGGGCCTATTTAAAGAAGGACTGTTAAGACTCTCGTCTCGATAAGTCCTTAGTTATCCTGAACCTGTAGAAAGATCTTGGCTTAAACTCAGATCATGCCCCAGTAAGATATTTTATCTAGGGACATATCATTCACTCAAGCTTTGAAGAAGTTATCTTAGACAGATTCTTCTGGCCCACTACCAATCTAATTCAAAGAATCCAAACAAGAAATTAAGGAAAAGGTAATAATGGGTTTTTTTCAATCCTGGACACTTAGCTTCCATTTAGAAAGTATGCCTTCTTCTTATCCTTTCCTGTGTGATTTCTTATTAATGTTAAAGAATAGAAGCTATTATGAGACAGAGTCTAACCTGTTATGTGAGCACCAAAAACCTGTTGGTAGTAGATTTTTAATCAACTATTAAGGAACACTTATACATATGGTAAGCCATTTATGAGAAAATTATAAAATAATTCTACTTTATTCCTTCTGATAAGGTTAAACTGTGTTTTTGACATTTACATCTTCAAACGAAAATGAAATCAGAGTGGAAATTCCACTTTGCAAAGAGAGAAATATCTAAATATTTGGGAAGACCTGTGGTCCATAAAAAAGGCAAAGTATTCAATGTGATAAGAGAAATGGTCAGTATGAAAACTGACCATGATGGAAGAGCAACTTGGAGAAGTTACTAACCAGAAAAGACTCTAACATGGAAAATATGGTAACTTTTGTTCAACTTAAAGAGCTAAAATGAGCTATATATTTTAGAGAATTTGTTGATGCTTTTAACAATTAAAAATAAATCACTATCCTTTACTGGGCAACTTTTTAAATTTTGTTTGATGTTAACTTGTAATAGTCTTTCCTAACTCAGTATTTGCTTACTCTTCAGAGTATTAAATATATATATATATGTATATATATATATATATATACATATATATATATATATCACCAGGTAGTAGTCTGTGGTAGAATAGATAAAGGCAATAAAATATTGGCTCACTTAGATGCTTGCTTGCTTTCTTGAACTTTCCAAATTCAGACAGTTACATTGATTGTTATTAGTCTTCTCAGTTGCCTTCTAACACTACAGAAAATATGACCATTGAGAGTTGAGTACAAGGTACCCATACAACCTTTCTACTTTTAGGGAACTTCATGTAGAAAAAAATGCTTATGGAAACTGATAACCATAAGTAAAACATTCTGATATGAAAATATAAGGCATCTGGCAATTGACCAGATCTGGGTGTATTTACCTAATTCATCAACACGTCTCTGAAACTAATTTATTGATCACTTCTTGTAGTGCTTTTTGGAGCAAAGGAACATCATCACATTTACATGGTTTTTCATATGCTGATAAATACTTTACAAATTTTAGTTAAAAGGCCAATGATATACTGACAATGTTACCTCTAAAACTGTCATATCAAAGTGAATTATGACTGTTGTTCTGAGCCATAAAATATATGTCATTTAATACTATCAATTTGTGTTTGATTTTCTCAGTGACTATTATATCTGACCCTCAGGAGATCATGGTCACCTGAGCTTCAAACAGCCTCAAGTGAGTCCTCAGAAACGGTGTTGCACTAGATCCTCTGGACAGGGGAATTCACACATCCTCTATGTCAGTTAGTATAAGGCCAGATTGAAACTCTGGGACTTTCACATCACTGAAGCTTACTAGCTAGAGATGAGTAGCTCTTATTTTCTAAGATGAAGATTTAAGTGTTGATTTGACAACATTAAACAAAATTAAGAATAAATTAAGTAGAATCAAAGTAGACAATCCTACCACAAAGCTGCACATGTCACAAAAACAGCTCATCGATACAAGAGAAAGGGAAATAGTATGTGTTCACAATGTAAGCCAACTGAAGCTTTACTGCTTCCCTGCTATTTACTTAGTGGATTGCCTTGTCAATATTTAGGCTTTAAAAGATTGCCTATGCCATGTCAGAAGATCCCAAGTATTGATCTATATATACTGGTCATGTTATTTTAAGGAGTCATATTAGGATTTTTGTTTTTATTTTATTACGTAAAGTCACTCTGTCTTAATATCACAGAATAAATTAAAGAAGATAAGTTAATATAGAGTAAATTTCTTAGGTCTTATTAAAGGACAATAAAGGCAAAAAGAAGCAAGAATAAATAACTATCATTTCTACTTTTAGCCAATCTCATATTTCACTGGGGGAGTACATTTTTGTATATAGTAATCTTGTGATTGATTTGCCAATGATACATAGCTAACAAAGCCATAGTCCTAAATTCAAAATGTATAGTCTTGAACCAATTGACTATGGCAAGATAAAAATGTAAGATTTTCATGTGTGAAAAGGAACTGCATGTAAAACAATATTAACATTTAACTGGTTCTTGTCTATGAGTGTTGGTTAGGAAAACAAACAGAAAAATAAAACTTGAAAAATTGTACATTTTAGAACTTGTGACTACTACATTAACAATTATTTTACCAAAGGAAGTAAAATATACCAGGCTTTAGCATTATTCTGTGAGAAGGTAATTGTCTTGTGTACAAAATGGATTTTGTCTTAAGTGTCACATTCGTGATTAAGAATCCCTCATGATTTAAGGAGTCTCATTAAGTGTGAGAAGCAAAATAGCACAGGGATTACGAGCCTGGACAATGTTACTTAAACTACTTGGGCTTTGATTTCATGATCTGAAAAGTAAGGCTAGTAATACCTACTTTCTTGAGTTCTTTGGAGGATTAATAATAAATGTAAGCCAGTACCTGGCACATAGTAAACACTGAAAAGTAATAGTTACTATTAAAACTAACATGTCCTTTCATCTCACCTGCTTCATCAGCTTAAAAAAACTTAGATTGCATTCTATAATAAGGTTTTACTAAGGGCAAATGTATCTCACTAAGTTAAATATAAAATATAAATTAATTATGTTAGCTTAAATATTAATATTCAATTTTCTTTTACCTTTGGGTCATTCAGAATTTTAGTGCTGATATTCCATATATATAGATATAAGCACAATTTTAATAGCTAAGTATTCTCTTTATGATGCTTAAAAAGCTTCTAAACAGCCAGGAATGTACTTAAGCAGTTTGATTAGTCCCTTATGTCAGATAAATGAACAGTTTTTGTAAACACTGAGTGCAATGTGGATCATTTTGAAATGAGAGATTCTCTATGGTACAGTAAAGGTCCCAAAAGGAATGTTTCTGAAATAGTACAATTTTGTTCTCAAAATAAGTCCACCTTTTAAAAAGCCAAAATTTCAGTAAGATAACATATAAACATTTAAAAAATGTTATAAGTGGCAGAATACAAATGCATATGTTTGCATACAAAATTTGTAACAGTTCACTGGCATAAAAACACACTTTTAAACAGGAAAACAAATCTGGCATGAACAGTTAAATTTGTTAAAAAACTATTATGTACAGGGAAGACAAAATACATGTAAAAGAGCAGAAAATAACTCTAGCCATCTACTGAATTAAATATATAAAAGATGAACTAGGCATCCATGGGAAAAAAAGGAGTGAAAGGCTAGTCAACAGAATAAATACTGTGCAGATATAATCCAAAAATAAGGCTAAAATTGTCTTTCAAAAATAAAGACCAAAAAATAAACTCTTAAAGGAAAAATTTCCTTATGCCCATATCACCAAGTAGAAATATCCAGAAAAATCATGGAAGAATGTACTTCCTCTGGAAGCTGACTTCATCCCTGCCAAACATGATCAAGGCCTACAGTGACTCCTAATTTGCCCTGGACCCACAAATCTGTATCATCAGAATTGAAAAACTGAAAAACATTGATGAAAAAAATACACAAATTCTCATGAAAAGGGCATAATTTTCAAGAAAACATCATAGACATAGTCATTAGAGCTAATTAAATTTAAAACTCTCCTCTCCTTCTTCCTCTTCTTCTCCTCTATTTTTGTAGAACCACTGCCTGGCTTTCTTTCAGGTACTAAGACTGTACAGTTTTGCAAAAGCATAAGAATATCAGAAGTTTCAAAGATATATCATTGATTACTTAAAGATAATCACCTCTTATCTATTCAATGCCTGTCTCCGACCATTCCAAACTGTTTTCCAATAGTTATCCAACTATACAATCATGTAAGATAGCAAAATAGTAGAAAATGAATTCACAGAAGTTAAGATATTATCAGGAAAGCCTCAGAAAATCAATACCAACTATTAAACTTACAGAACATTCATTTACCAAACATTCAGACTTTTTCTATGCCAACCATTGTTACAATGCAGCAGTGATCAAGAGTAACAAGATCCTACAACATAGCTACAGTAATCAAAACAGTATGGTACTGGCACAAGAACAGACCCATAGATCAATGGAACCGAATAGAAAGCCCAATATAAACCTATGCATATATGGCCAATTTACATATGCTAAAGGAGCCATTAATATACAATGGGTGAAGACAGCCTTTTCAATAACTTGTGTTGGGAAAACTGGACAACTACATGTAAGAGAATGAGACTGGACTACTGTCTAGCTCGTTTGTGGAGTTACGTATCAAACTCCACATGGATCAAATTTGAAATGGATCAAAGACCTGAATGTAAGACATGAAACATAAAACTCTTTGAAGAAAGCATAGGCAAAAATCTCTTGAACATAAGCATGAGCAATTTTTTCCTGAACATATCTCCTTAGACAAGGGAAACAAAATAAAAAATGAACAAGTGGGACTACATCAAAAGCTTCTGTAGAGCAAAGGACACCATCAGCAGAACAAAAAAAGTATGGGAAAATATATTTATAAACAATTTATCCAATAAGGGTTTAACATTCAAAATATATAAAGAACTTACACAACTCAACATGAAAAAAATACACAATTAAAAAATAGACAGAGGACCAGAACAGGCATTTCTCCAAAGAAGAAATACAGATGGTCAACAGGCACATGAAAAGATACTCCACATCATTTATCATCAGGAAAATGCAAATCAGATATCACCAGTTAGAATGACCACTATCTAAAAGACAATAACTAACAACTGTTGGCGAGGATGTGGAGAAATGGGAACCCTCCAAAGTGTTGGTGTGAATGTCAATCAGTGTAGCCACTGTAGAAAGCAGTATTGAGGTTCCTCAAAAAACTAAAACTAGAAATAACATTTGATCCAGTAATTCCACTTCTAGGAATTTATCTATAGAAAACAAAATACCTGACTCAAAAAGATATATGTACCCTATGTTCATTGCTTCATTATTTAAATAGCCAAGATGTCCATCATATTGTACCCAAGATATAATAGCTAAGTAGCCATCAATAGATGAATTGATAAAGAGGATGCGGTACATATGCACAATGGAATATTATTCCAACATAAAAAAGAAAGAAAACTGCCATTTGCAACAATATGGATGGATCTAGAGGGTATTATGCTAAGTGAAATAAGCCAGGTGGAGAAAAACAAATACCATTGATTTCACTTATTTGTGGAGTACAAAAACAAAGCAAAACAGAATGAACAAGATAGCAGTAGACTCACAGACACTGAGAAGTAACTAATGGTAACTACGGGGGAGGGGGAGGTGGGTAGGGAGGGTGACAGGGATAAATGGGCACAAAAATTCTCAATTATAAGCTGATCACAGGGATAGTAGTACAGCATGGAAAATATAGCCAATGAATCTGTAACATCTTCTTATGTTGACAGAGTAACTACACTAGTGGGGGTTAGTATTTAATTATATAGGTAACTGTTGAACTACTAGGCTATATATTTGAAACCAATATAAGATTGTGTATCAATGATACTTCAATTAAAAAACAAAGAGTGACAAGCTCCTTGCTCTCAGGAAGGAGACATGTCAGGAAGAGAAATTACTGATGAATAAATACATGTCAATATTCACATGATCTCAGCCGTGCATTTTTGTTTATTTGTTTAGGCTTTTGTAAGTCATTTACTGCTAAAATGGCAAAGGACTGATTAAGATCCCTTTCTTGAGGGCTGTACATAGATGTGCAGGTCACCACTGGACAGATTGCAGAGACCTGAACTGAATGGGAGAACCAGCTTTGAGAGATATGTGTAACCCTACTCTAGAGTAGCCTTCTTTTTTTGTATAAAATCAAAAGCCTATTAGGGGAGAAAAGATAATGGGATTGGGAAGAGGAAGAAGAGAAAATACCTCTTGTTTCAGAAGAAATTAATCCTCTTTCAAGCTATCTCTCCTGCTCATCAACTCAAGTTGCCTAAGAAATATGTCTCTGCAGGAGGTCCTTTGCCTCTTCACCTGCATGAGCTTCCACACAAGGGCTCTCACTGTGAACTGAGTGCTTCAGATGTGTTCCTCAGATGTGTGAACTAAGTGGTGGAAATAATCCCTTGAAGTAGAAACTTGAATTGTTTCCATGTGGAATTAATAACTTGTATTTTCAAATTGATGAATATTTTCATTTAGAATACCTACATGTTACATATGTAATATTATAGGAATATGACCTGTACTTTGGGGTGAGGGAGGGACATCTAAATGTAATCAATTCTATTAGTGAGCCAATAAAACAAATTTTATTTTACTTATATGTATACACATTATAAAATACTACTTTACAATCTGAAGAAATGGTGCTTTTGAATAATGAAACAGGGAGTGATTACAAAGACAGGTATACTCAAGTTTTCTAACATACACTTAGCATCTTGAAATGACACAGTTATACCTAAACTTGAATCTGTAAAATAATTTCAAATTAAATATTAATCAAAGTTACAATTATAATAAATCAATTTCATGCACTGCCATTTTAAAAGATGAAGGCAAACTGAAATATAAATTATTTATAAGAAAAAACAATCTATAATAACACTGAGCTAATTATCACAGTAACTGTAGCATCTCAGGGCAAGGGGAGAGGAAGGAGATTGTCTTTGTTCATATTTTTTCTAACAAAAATCCATGAATAAATTATGTGTGTTTCAACCCTATATTTTAAAATCTAAGGAAAATTTGAATCTGACATTTTTTTAAAACATTGAGAACAAAAAGGAGTTTTAACTGATTAAGGGTTTGTGTGTGTGTGTGTGTGTGTGTTCATTCTTTCTGGCTTTAGTAAAATCCCTTTAAAATTGGATCCACATAGCTACTAAGGAAAATAGTATGGAGGGTCCTCAAAATATTAAAAATAGAACTATCATATGATCCAGAAATTCTACTTCTGGGTATGTATTTATCTGAAAAAAAAATCACATCCTGAAAAGATATCAGCACCCCCATCTTCACTGCAGCATTATTTACAATGGCCACACTATGGAAACAACCTAAGTGTCTGGGTGGATGGATTAAAAAAATATGGTATATATGTGTGAACACACACACACACACACACACACACACACACACACACACACACACAGAGTAATATTATTCACCTGTAAAAAACAGAAGGAAATCCCGTCATTGGCACATGTATGGACCTTGAGGTCCTTATGCTAAGTGAAACAAATCAGGCAGAAAAAGACAAATACAATATGATCTCACCTATATGCAGAATCTAAAAAAACAAAAATAGAAACAAAATTCACAGATACAGAGAAGAGACTGGGTAGAGAGAGGGTTAGAAGAGGTGGGGTGGGCAGAGAGGAGGAGCATATGGCTGAAGGTGGTTAAAAAGCATAAACTCCCAGTTACAAGATAAATAAATCCTGGCAATATAAAGTACATCATGGTGACCACAGTTAATAACACTGTATTAGATATTTGAAAGTTGCTAAGAGGTAAAATCTTTAAAGTTCTTATAAAAGAAACAAAAAAAATTTAGCTATATGTGGTGATGGATGTTAAATAAACTTATTGCAATAATCATTTTGCAATATATACATATATTAAATAATGTTGTACACCTAAAAGCAATACAATGTTATATGACAATCATATCTCAATAATAAATAAATACAGTTGGAATCACTTACTCAAATTAATTTTTTCCTGCCTCCTCTTGGTAGCACTAACTGTTGTAGCTTAGAAAAGGGCTATTATCAGCATAACTGAGTCAGAGAAATAGTTACCAATGTCGAAGACTGTGCCCCTCTAGGATCTAGACTGTATGTCTTACTTTAAGCAAAACCAGAAAGTATTCTAAAAAATTTAAATATTTAAAGTTTTAAATATTTAACATGTTCATTTTATAATTATATGAAAAATATTTGTAACTATTTTTATAGCAAATTTTTAATTAATTTTTTTGTTTTTTAAATTACAGTTGATATACAATATTATATTGGTCTCAAATATACAACATAGTGATTTGACAGTAATCTAAGTTATTAAATGCTCATGCCCAGTAGTATAGTTACTATATCTGTCAACAGAGAAGGATGTTATACAACTATTGACTATATTCTCTATGCTGTACTTTCATCCCTGTGACTAATTTATATTATGATTGAGATTTTGTGCTTTTTAATCCTTCACCTATTTCATCCCCCACTTCAGGCCCTCCCCTATGATAGCCATCAGCTACTTCTCAATGTCTGTGTGTCTACTGCCATTTTGTTTGTTCCGTTTTGCTTTGTTTTTAGATACCACATATAAGTGAAATCATATGGTATTTGTCTTTCTCCATCTGGCTTAGTTCACTTAGCATAATACCCTCTAGGTCCAGCCATGTTTGTTGCAAATAGAAGGATTTCTTTCCTTTTTATGGCTGAATGATATGCCATTGTATATATGTGCCACATTCTCTTTATCCATTCATCTATTGATAGTCATTTTTGTTACTTCCATATCCTGGCTATTGTAAATAATGCAGTAATAAACATAGGGTTGCATATATCCTTTCTAATCAGTGACTTTGTCTTCTTTGGACAAATTCCTAGAAGAAGTGGAGTTACTGGATCATATGGTATTTCTATTCTTAGTTTTATTCATTTCAAACTTTTCATTCTATTCATTTTTAATTAACATGCTAAGAAAAAAATCTGAATTTTAAATTTTTTGGAAGGATTCTATATGGCCATGTCTTTTAACTGATGTTCAAACAATGTATGTTAGATTAGTAACACAAACATTAGGATAAAACTTTATACTATACATGTAAGTATAAATGTTAATGAATAGTTTCTTCCACTTAGGTTATCTAAAAATGTAGGGGGAAAAATGATGCTTACGTCTGTTGATGTATACCCATACATATTTCTTTTTGAATATCCATGCATAGTATTCACTATTTGGTTTAAATTCTAAAACTTAATTTAATTTATTTAAGGTATATTTAATTTCATAGTATGAGCTAATGATCAGAACATGGTGTTGAATAAATTAATGTACTTCAAATTCTTTTCAGGAAGATTAGCTGAGATGTGCAATCAGACACTTGACTTCTCATTTGAGGCTGAGTTGCTTCTAGAAAAAAATTGATTCTCTAGAGAAAAAAAAAAATGAGGCATATAGCAGCCCAGGCAAAGCAATACGGGTAATTTGTATAATCTGTCAATTCAACTGAGGAAGCAAAATGCCAAACTATAAATTAACATCTCCAAATATAAAGAAACCATTTTATGTCCTTATTGTTGGTTGAAGTGTGGCATTGTATAGAACCAATACTGAGGAAAATTCAGTAATAAGAAATTGTTTGTGACCTATGCCAGGTACTACATATTATACACTGTATTTAGAATAAGTGGGAAATACAGATGAAATACAGACAGTCAACTAATTACAATACAAGTTTCATACTATGATAAAAGAATGTAGGTTGGTGTGGGTAAGGTTCACCCTGACTTGTGATGGTGGGAGTAGAATATACAGAAAAGGAGGCTTGGAGGAAGGGACGGTGAGGTCTGAAGCAATACATAATTTTTTCCAGATCAAAGGGGTGAGGGTAGGGAAGCATGAGTTCTAGGCCACAGTGCTAGAATCACACAGATCCTTGCAAGTCATTTTAAAGAGTTTAGACTTTAGGAGCAACTGAGAATCTGTAAGCAATTAAGTGGAACAGATAAGATTTTTACTTGTAAAGGAGTATTACAGTTAATTAGAAGAGAAATGGTGGTAATACTAATTAGAAGAATAGTAAGGTGGGTGTGGAGATAAGTTGAAAAATCTGAAGCTATTCAGTAAAACACATCAGCAAAACCTGATGGTCAACTGATGTAAAGAGATGGAAAAAAAAGGAGGAAAGAATTAACCTCAGGCTTCTGGTCTGCTGGGCTAGAGGGATGGTGGTATCATTTTTATAAAAAATAATAGAGGGAAGGCAAGAAAGAAATGGAAAGAAAGATGCTAAGTTTCATTTTGGACATTTGAGCTGGAGGTACCACCAGGACCTCCAAATGGGCTGAGTGTGAAATTCCAGGCTAGAGATAAGAGAGCAGGGAGTGAATCAGGACATTAGTAGCTGAATCTAAGGAGATAGGTATGGTTATTCAGGGCAAAAAGAGAACAAATTTTTTTAAAAAGAGAAAGAAAAAAATACATTAAGGGGTTGACTTTCTACCTACCAATATTATAGAATATGACCACAGACCTCTGAGGTTCTTCAGGTTTTTAGTTTTTGGTTATTCAGGCAAAAAATGAGAGGAGTGGAGTTAAAGCAACTGTCAGCATGTTCTCAATCCACTGGCCATATAAATATTTCTCTCCAGTGGGATTTTGGCTCATTGCTACTTACTTTCCTGAGGTGATCCCAAAGGAAAAGATGCTATAATCATATTTTCCAAGAATTCCCTTCAGTGAGATTCAGCAAGGTTGCAACCTGTCCTACACTTTCATTTTAGAACTAAGAGAAATAGCTTGGGTAAACCATGGCGAGTGCTGAGTTACATGATCAAATGCTCCCCATGTCCTTCTACATCAAACACAGACTCCTAGTCCATTTTTCTGGTGTCTAAGGTACAAATCTGATAAAAGGGTAACTTAATGTGACTTAATCTAGATAAAATACAGTATTATCTGGTAAAAAGACACAGGGTGATGAACAAGGAGAGACTGAGACAGAATATAAATCCTTTGGGGCGGGGATGTCATTTCCCATTTTCTTTTTAACTTTCTAGCTTTTATTCTAATTTTTACTTCATCATTTACTGGAGAAGATTAAAAGTGTTGGCATCCAGGCATACCAAATAACTTGGTCATAAAGTTTTATTTCTCTTGACAAGTGTAAAATGTCATATCCACTATTAAAACTTCAATTTAAACTTTAGGTTAAATACGACTTCAGATGTTATTAAAGTCACAATTCCACTTTAGATACTAAGAGACTAAGATAGAAACTGTTTTATTATACTTGGAAACCTAAATTAAACATCAGATACACTTTATTAAAGAATTAGTCCCAACTTAATAATGATCTTCAAACATATGAGCTGCTATATATTTTTAAAAGGCTTTTCTAGTATCATTTAACATGTAAAATGAAAAAAGACTTATGCTGTAGCATAGAATAAATAAATTAAAGTAATAACTTTGTGTTAACATATGCCGAAACATATTAGGGATACTGATGAGGGAGGCTAGATAATCTTTTCTCTGAACCTCTCTTAGTACAACAAATGATCTTCAGATAATTTAAACTGAAAATCAGAGGGATAATAGATCAAATGACTTCTAATTGCCCATTCCAACAGGATTCTACTCTTATTAGGAAAACCTGTTTTTCCAACAGTTTTCATCCTAACAAATGTAAAGTGAAATAAAGAATCAAATATTTCACTTTTGGATTATGTTAAGTAAATATAGCCTTCCATGCTTCAAAACACCTAAGATGCATTTTATGTATCAATTTTCCTTGATAAATAAAGTATATTAACAAAGGTTTGAGCACCCTAGTCTCTGCTTAACATCCCACTATCTCTATTCATATGTAGGAAACATCCCACTATCTCTATTCATAATAGGAAACAATTGTTTCCTTCTCCATCCAGGCAAATTCATTTCTCTACTCTTCCGAGCTTAACCCCTACCATGCCAGACCCCTCCAGTGCGTGCTTATGCTCTCTTTTTCCCACCTTTCCTCAGATCTGTGTTTTGCTCTAACCCTCTATCCTCAAACTTGCTTTCTCTCCTTCTCTCCTTCCTCTCTCTCTCCTGCCTCCAGAGAAGCACATTCCAGGCTGAGGCAATACAGCAAAGCACCATTCCTGCGATGGGCTGCAGCATATGGAACTACTGTTAGCCATTCAAAGCTAACATAACTAATCCAAACTCTCAGTTGCACTTACATGGCCAGAGATTTGACCCTGACTTTGTCATCACCAATAACTCCATTCATTCTCTTGCAAAATCCCCACTTCCACTGTCTCACACTCCAAACTTAAGCCAGGTCTTCAACCTCCAAATCTAATCCTCGCTTTTCTCTTCATCTCCATTACTACCGCCAGCTTCAAAATAGCACCATCTCGTCTGCGATTCATCTCCCCCAAACTTTCTGCAAGTCATTCCCTATGCATGTAGTGCTCGACTGTCACATGAGTGACATTTTAAAATGTGAAGCAGATCACGCTACATCCACCATTGCTGGAAAAACCGTGGCTCTCATTGCATTGCAATGCCGCACCATTAAACTAATTACAGGGCCCCATGTGGTCGAGTTCCTTCCATCTCTCTAGTTGTCACCCTAATCATAAGACATATAACCATCTTTCATTTTCTCAAATATGTCCAAGTCTATCGTTTTCCATGACCTTTTAGATACACTGTTCTTTTTGCTTGAAATGCTTTTTCAGTTTTTCTGCAGGTTGGTAACATCCACATATATTTAAGCTGTCAGCCTGACCCAAATCCTTTCTGACACTTGTCAAAATTTTTAAGCATAAAATTAAATAACTTTGTGTTATTTATGTATTACATATTATGTAAGCCTGGTTGCTTATTTTCTGTAATCACCTCCTCCCCCACCACCACTATACTCTAATTTTCATGAAGGCAAAAAACATTTCTTTTTTGTTCACCTCTAAATAGGCAGAACTAAGCAGAATGTCTAGAAAGAGTTATGTAGGGAAAACCACCAATTTCTTTGGATAAACTGCATTTTGGTATTCTTCATATTTTTACATAATTTTTAGGCCCACATTGTGTAACAAAGAGACAGAGAAAGAATTCTTACATCTCCAAAACATTCAACAATGCTTTATTCTAACCTGACAAAAAAAGTTTAAACTGATCATTTATAATGGCTTAAGTTAATATCATCTTAATTAAAATTGATTATGCCACAAAGGCTTATGTATGTTTTATTAAATGAGCTTGTCACTGAACAAAAGTTTTAAAATAAATACAAAGTGATTATCAAGTTAATCTGTGTATGTGGGAAAGACTTTTAACATTTGAATCAGAAGTAAATTAAGAGGATTCAAAGGAGTGATATGATGAGAAGATCTGAGAGATAACCAGATCTACATTGTATTTTATTATTTTTCAAGACAGTATTGTTGATATGAGGAGAGCCTGCCAAGAAATTCCCATAAATAACTAAATGCTGAATTGATTTTCTGGAAGCCTCAAGGGGCTTTCTATCTAAGCATCAACTAGTGTTGAAATAATCATCTTAGTACTTTTCAGCATGTATGAACACCATCTACTTTTTGAGAAAATAAAAGGAGTGGCTAATAAGACTAACAATGGAATAGGTAACCTTTAACCCCACAATTACTCTACTGAATCTGGTCCAGGATGGTGTATCTAGCAATATTCATCAGACAGAGGATGTTTCGCAGCACCCAATCTACAGCTAAAATTTTCCTTTTAGTCTTTATGACATAGCTATGTATTGCAACATATCCAGTGCCTTTTTTGGCTGTCTTAGAAAAAGACTGAATACTAACTGCCCAGTACATCATTTTCCCTAGAGAACACATAGACGCATTAGGATATCCTAGAGGAATACCTACCCAACTTCCAACAGTAGATAATTCTGGGTAATGAGATTACAAGAGCATGTACATACTCTAAAAGTATTCTAGAATAGACATATATTAGTTCTGCAATCAGAAATCAAATAAAATTTTTCAAAGTTATTTAAAAATGGTCTGTGTAAGCTTATTAATCACATTCCTTAACCTTTGATTTGGAGGAAAGAAAACATGCAATGCCATGTGAGGACACCAGGAAGAGAACTTCCACCACAGCCCAACCTTGCTCGAACCCTGATCCCCAACATCCCAGCTTCTAGCTCAGTGAGGAATTAATTTTCGTTGCATAAGCCTCCCAGTACATGATGTTCTTGTTACGGCAGCCTGCAATGCACTAAGACAGGCAGCAACAGAAGAATATATTCTGACTGTTGGTGAAAACTCAAGTCTTTGGTAAATATAATCAAGTCATGGGACTCAACAATATATCACTTCTTTATTAAGTGAATGAACAAATTTAAAAAGAAAAATTGAATGCTATCCAAATGCAACATTTCAAAAAACTGAATTTTTTCATTTGTCCCTGAAACAAAAATGATTAGAGTCAACACATTTTGCATGCCCTGCATTAGCAACAAGGATTCAAAAGTAAGGGTAAATTTCTCATGCCATTTATTTCAATGCAAATGGAATTCAAAGTATTCAGCACAGTCTTGACTTAATAGCAATTAATTTAACAAAGAAAATAATTGTTGAAAATTTTATTTCAATATTAGTATATTAACACATATATCTTGAAATTCATAATGGAGCCAGTCCATTTTTGAAGTCAGAACATCCAGATCCCCTTTGTATAAATAATCCTAGTGTCTGACTGTAATAAAGATAATAGGAATAAAGTGGTGAAAACAACAGCACCAGTAACTATATTTATGATGTATAATTATGTGCCTGTCACTGTACTACACACTCTATATGTATTATTTCATTCAGTCGTGAATCAATTTTGGAACAGAGTCAATGCATTTTAGATTGTAAGTGTAGGAGAAAGTGGAAAGATATTTTAAAATGATTAAACTAAATGACCTTTTAACATACTTTTTTTGAATACTTAAAAATAAGATATAAAAGAAGTTTTAGAATCTGCTCAAAGCACTTAAAAATGGCAAGTTTTTAAAAAGTTAAAACATATTAAGTAGAGGAAATAAAGAATATTTTTAAAGATACAATATAAAGCCATTTCAAATTCAAAGATAAAAAGTCCATCAAAAATGTGGGCACATATAAACTTTATAAATAATTGAAGTGTCTAACCATAATAAAGGTGTACACACACACAATCAATCAATCTTTTATATTATAATGTCATATTCTATTTCCACCTGCTCATCTTTACCATTTCACCTGTAGGAGCAATCCTTCCATCTTTCATGGCCCAGATTTTGTAAATACATTCTACTGTACTTAGGTAAACACATGGCTACTTAGCATACATGGTCAGTTCACTTTCTTGTTTTACGCAAATTAGGAAAATTGGATAATTAAAGTGCTAAATCTTTTTAAGAAGAATCTTTTAATAATAAAAATTTTTTAAGGATTATAATGAATTGAAAGTAGCGGTAACATACTACTTCGAAACATAAAGGCTTTACTTCAAAGTGATTACTATTAAAACACACTGCACTTAATAAAATTTGGAAGACTTTATCTTTGATTAATTGGATAAAATTATTTTTTAGAGAAAGATAGTTCTGTAGAATTATTACAAAGACATCCAGCAGATGTCTGCCTAGTCTGAAGGAAATTTCTCTTTCCTAGAAGAAAACAGCTTAAATAGGAAACAAATAGCCATATGCTGACTGTGCACTGCTTAGCAGATGACATAGAGAGCCATGTCGTACAATGGAAAGTAGTCAAGACTCAAATTAATGTTCCTTATAATTCAATGAAATTATGCAATATCAAATTAATTATTAAATATAAGCTATGTTAAGGGAAAAGGGGGTAAGGATTTAATAATATGGATTAACTGCTAAACAACTGTGTTGTATATTTGAAACCAAAATAAAACTGTATATCAATGATACTTCAATTTTCAAAAAGCACCTAAAAAACATATATACATATATATACAAGTTATGTCAAAGAACCATGCTATCAGTTTGTACCAGGAATAAAAAGGAGTTTTAAATTTTAATGGATAGTGTTTAGTAGACAAATCTACCCATAAAATATTTTCCTAAACATTTCATACACTCTCAAAGAGCTAATACAAAACAAACAAGAGAATGCTACTTGGAAGACCATTTTAAAAAGCTAGATTTGAAACTAAATGAGATAAATAATGAATTTCCATAAATCTTAGAAACAGCAAAATTGTCTAATTTTCTAATTTAGTATCCCCATTAAGCATCATTATTGGTTACAAAGAAAAATAATACTTAATAAAAGAAACTTTAAAAAAGTGTCTGTAATTAAAAATTGTCTTCCTTTACAAAGATAAACTTCCAAAAATTCCAAGTGGAAACTTTTGATATAAGCACTGCTATTTCTTAGGATTCCGATTTTTAGACTTTACAGCTGTGTGAGATAAGTTTAAGTGCATCAAACTCAGTTTCCAAGAACAAGGAATACAGCTTTAACCACATGACGAGAATCAGCACTGAAAGGTTGGCCAGTGCTTTCCACTGGGTCTAACCTGATTACAACTGGATTTAAATGGAAATAAAAATAAATAACCCTATAATTCTAAAGATAACCAACATATACAATACTTTTGGTGCACTATTTACATTTAAATAAATATTAAAAATGCAAAAGACAAGAACATAATCATTTTCATAAAGAAACAAAGGTTTTAAATGGTACTCCATATCTTAATGCATATGTGTGTTTGAGAGATTGACAATTGTTAGGAACCAAGAAATCCAGTTGTTGTTACAGCTGTAAAACTTGGTTTAAAGACAAATAAAACAGAGATAAATGTTTTTAAAAGCATTACCAACAACTGTGCTGTGAAGCCCATGTTGCCTCAAGACTCTTTTGTTAATGCTATTACTTTGGGCTACAGCTCACTGAGAAATTAGATGCAATCTTTGTCTTCCTGTGTCTGAGCCTTTGGGAAGAATAAGAATAGTTCTTACTGAACTTATGGGGCCTAAACTAAAAAAATATGAAAAAAATATTGTAATATTCTCCAGGAAAAAATAAAATAAAACCAAACTATAAGAGTACTTTATAGATTTAACCTACAGCAAGTATGATCCAAGTTTCCTGCTTCCCATCACCCACCCCATACCAGGTTATTCATGTAATATACAAAAGGCTAGTTTTGATTTTAGGACACAAATACATTTAAAACTGGTGAATGTGCAATAACCATTGCCTAAAATATATAAGTGAAATACATGGGAATTATATTGCTACATACCTATTTGTAGCACACTAAAACATGAATTTACTCAGTAATAGTTTCCAAATATTTTTAAATACACAAAACCCATTTTAACTGCAGAGTACTTAATTTTTCACATATAACTTATGTTTCCAAATAATATAATTTATCAAAATGAAAACAAGCTTTTAACTACTGCAATTAAACTAGTATAAAATTATCGGAAGCAACACTACTCAAACTTTTTCCAGGTTTTCAAGTAAGCGCTGTTACTAGTAAGATCTTCATTATCAAACTATCCTTATTATTATCAAAATGTATTTGACAAATATACAATATCTATATATCTCACCTTTCCAAGTATATGAATTACCACTGAACATGATCTTACAGGATTTTTTAAGTACTTTTATAAAATTTTTTTCAATAGATTATAATATTGCTTTTTTCTGGAGCTTGGAGCCATTTGGGAGACCTAAGGAGGAATATCATGCTAAAATTTGTAATTTATGCAAGAAGGAACTACATATTTGAAAATTTTACCAGTAAAAATTACATAATTATCTTATGCCTGGCTTCAGTTATATGATGGTTGGTGTATCTGTTGACTAAGACTGGAAGAGCTTTTGCTACAATGAACTCTCAAGGTAATGGAATGTCTAGCTTAGAAAAAGAATTTAACTGGAAACTAATAGCATCTCTTAAAATACCTACACAAAAGCCAGATTACAAAAGACAGTTCTCTAAATCCCAGTGCATTAAGAGTATCTTGATCATCTGAGGTAAATCTAAAGATGTTTTGAAAAGGAAGAGCTAGTGGGTAAGCATTTAGATTGTCTTTTCAGGTATATAACCTTTTCTAAAAATTCGGACAATGACCAGAAACAAGTAGAATAGAAAATAACACAGAAACAGGAAATGATCTTTGATATTTCTGTTTGTATACACTTCCTTTACAAGGAATTACAATTTCAGAGAATCAATAATCACTCTGTTCTTCCTTCCTGGACTTCAGTTTCTTATATACCGAAAATAGAAGTCAACCTAGGTTATCTATATCATATCTCTAGATTCCCTAAATTTGTTTCCAAATGTTACTTTAATTGGATCTTCAGAGGGAATAATTATTCTTAAATATAAATGTGTCAAAGTTAGAAAGGTTCTAATATCATAACTTTGAAAGATGACTTTATCAAAATATATAAATTATTTTATCAGTAGGCTGAACATTTAAACTTCTTTTGTTTGTACTACATTAAAAGTTGGGCTTAAAAACAAAAACAAAGAAAAGTAAAACAGACTTCTCTTGTGATTTTAGCTTTTAAGCATCTCACTGATTTAGTTCAGAGAACTTCACTGAGAATCAAGGCAGAAGCAGAAAGTATAATAAGTTCATTAGCAATTAAATGTGAATAGAGAAATATAAACATGAGTTTCAAGTATACGTTTTTAGAATGTGAACGACTAGTTCTCACAGTTTTAAGTGATTATTTTTTTATTCTATCTAATTAAATGTTATGCTCCTATCAGACATCTTCGGACTTCTGTCTCAACTTAACTACTGCATGATTCTGTGAGTATGAGCAACTCCTCTAAATTCTCTGGGGCTGATTCCACATTAATAATATGATTGAGTTGGAATAATCTGTCTCTAAATTCTTCTGTATGTCTATAATTTTATAATTATCTGTAGTTTCAAATATGTAATTTCTAGTTGAATGTTGGTGACAATGTTAGAGATTATGAAACCTGACTATATAATTAACATTTTGAACATAAATTATTTCAAAATATCAATCACCTTGGGAAACATATAAATATGTACATAATTATTTATACAGTTTCACATATCTCTTCAATCCCTTTACAATTCTCAATTTCTGCCATCTATAGATAAACATAGCAGGATTCTTTGAAGGGAATGAAACTTTCTGGCTACCTCTTGCATGTTTATTGAAAATAAGAGAAGCCCAAATCTTACTGACATACATTACACATCTAGACTCTAGATATAAAAATTAAATCATTATTCAGCAAATCCTTTTGATTTAATTTTAAGAGTTGTATTTGGTATTTGTATAAATAAAGTGAACCATCAATTACCTGAGGATTACATGTGTGCAATTTCCTCCCAGGGGGCACTATGGTAGCCAAGATGATAAAATATGAAGCATAATACATACATTTCTCTGGCTCTAGCTTTACCAGAAGTAAAATATATTTCTAAGAATTAGAGACAGTTTAAACCATATCTCATCCTACCAGTTGACATTGTTTCTCCTAATGAAGACAAATGAAAAATATCCCACACTATGCTTTTTACAGAAACATATATTCAATATATTAAAGAGCAACAAAGGAGGAGATAAATCAATTTTGATGAAAATGTTCAACAGAAAATAACTCCAAATCGAAAGTAAAATGGCTCAATCACTAAAAGCAAATCCTAATTTCATTCGAATTACCAGGTAGGATGCAAAATACAGAAAATTCAAACCAACTGTGGATTGCATTCATATACAAAGGTAGAGATTTTGTAAAGCCTGGATTCAGGCTTGGCTTTTTATTACCATTATCAAGGCAACTGACCCCACTGTATCATTCCCCCCACCAAACACCCAAAGCCCATTTTACTTACTAGCTACCTCCAGCGAAGCGTTGTGGCTCACAGCTTCTCCGAGGTAATTCCTTGCTACACAGACATAGACCCCTTCATCAGGCCTACTCTTTCGTCCATGTACTATACGTAAGAAAAATAAAGATCCACTTGGCAGCAACATTCGGTGTGAGCGAGGGTCATCTTTGTCTGTCTCCACTCTCTCCCCGCCTTTGTACCATTCAATCGTAGGGGTGGGGCGACCTTCGGCTTTACAGTTCAAAGTTGCAGGTTCTCCTTTTGAGACAATTAGGTCTGAAGGGTGTTCAACAATGCGAGGTGGAAAATCTTCCTGGCGAAGACGGGAGCCTGCAGAAGAATTGACAAAATATCTTCATATTACCACTTGGAAATGATTAAAAGTCATATTTCAAAAGTCTAGGCTTAAGAGCCTTATTTAAACACAGCATAATATTGACCTACCCTTCCTACCCTATTTACTAATTCTTCTGCTGTCCACCTTGACTACACCCTCCAGTTCCTGAATCCTTGTGACCCTCCATTTAGAAAGTGCTCTTGCTTAAACTTTGCCTGTACAAATCCTGTCTGCTCTTCAAATCCCTTGTCCAACAAATCATTTCAGAACCCATCACCCTGCCTGTTTAAACCATGTATGTGCCTGTGTTTACAGAGGAATTTGTCACAGAATTGTTGAGTATTACAAATAAAGGCATAGTTCTTGAAATCTTCCTTTTAACTAACATCAATCAACATTTCAGCAAAAACCCAAGCTGTATACTAACGAATATTATATTCAAATATATTGATGAATCTCTTCTTTATATAGACTTTCATATCTTCATCTTCCTAAATAATAAAGTACATATATATACATATTTCCAATAGTTTTTATTAATAAATTAATTTTGTTACCAATCATGCTAATATTTTAATAGACTTCAAAAATGAAATGTTAAATAACTGAGTTTAAATAATTAAATGTGGTCTTAAATGGAAAATGATATTGGTAAGGGACTACATTCTGGACCTTATGTGTTATTTAATAAATGAAGTCCTGAGAGTATGTGTCATTTAAGTATTTCCTATGTCTGCACCTTAGTTTTTCCAATGAGATTATAATATCTGAAACAGAGAGCAAAATACATGAATATTTTTTTAAATATTCCAAACTTATTGCTGCCATGTATAGAGTTAATATGCAAATTTATTAAACATTTCTCAAATTCAACAGCCCAAGGTTTAATTTAAGGGATCCTCAAATCTTGTTCTTATCTAGTGGTTCCAATCTCAATGAATAATTCAAAGTAGAAACCAGGCTTCCTAGCCACCATCCTTTGTTATTCCTACTCCTCCCCAAAATGTCTCAAATCAATCTACTCATCTCCATCTCTACTGCCAGCTACCATCCCAGATCAAACTACTATCAATTCCCACCAGGATTTAGGAAAGCTCTTCAACAGCTTCACTTCTGTGTCAGTGGAACTGGAGGAAAGCTTTGAAATGCAAATCAGTCTGGGTCCTCTCCTACTTCAGGGGCTCTTAAAATAAACTCACTGCTCTTAAGATAAAGTCCTTAACAAGATCTACTGGAGTCAGTGTGCTCATTCTCCTATATGGCTCTCCAGACTCTTCCTGCTCCACTTCTTTCTCTGCTTTCTTCATCTCAGCCTCCTGTTCATTCCACAAATGCATTGTGCATATTGCTGCTACAGGCCTAAGCCTGTCACAGGATCTGGGCCCAAAATGATCTTGTTTATGTAAGATCACTCTTCTTTCAAATGTCTGCCCTTCCTGATCTGATCTTTACAACAAAAATTAAATGTTCCTTTTATGAACCTAAATGATACTATATAGCTAATGCTTGGGAAGAATGACCAAAATTATACTTTACCTTCATTTGATGCTTTGTATACTGTCTGTCTTTCCCAGTAGTCTGTAAGATCTATGGGTCTGACTTTGCTCACAGTTGCTTCCCTTAATGCCTAGCAGAGTGTTGAACATACTACTGATACTCAATAAATCTATGTTGAATAATGAAAAACTTAATAAAGTGCTGACAGGAAATACCTATTTGAGTAGTATGATCTGAAGCTTAATAATCTATAAAGAGGACTTAAAGATATTATTTTAATTATAACCAATATATATGCTATGTAACCTTTCCTAGACTGTCAGCTCTACATCGGTTTATCTATATCTGTCTGATTAATAATATTGCAATTAACATTTTTTAAATTAAATGAACAAATGAATGGTGAAAGTAAAAGTTATATTATTTGCTTATAACCACTATGACACAGATATATATATATATGATATATACATAAATATATACATAAATATATAATCTGAAAGTTGAATAATAGTTTTATAATCAGAAATATAAATAGCTTTAGTTTAGTACATGGTATGAAACATAGTATAAATTCTTTAAATAAAACCAGTCTCCAAAAGAGGAGGAAATAAACCAGCAACATGGGGAAAAAAATAACTTGGAAACTCATACTCTCTCACAAAGGCTAAATTGAAGCCAAATGAAATCTAAATTGGATTTTAGATAACTCAATTACAACTGCTGTAAAACTTCAGAAAATAAAGCATTATAATATATCACTGAGCTTTGCTTTGGCTGTAATTATGAAAGGCTAATGTTAATAAGAATCAACTGCTGACATAACATATTTAATTAAAGCAAATTTTATTTTAAACTTGGAAGGTCCATTTCAGATAGGAAATAAGGATGCATAGGTTGCTATGAGAAGACAAAGTCACTATTTGAGACTGCCTGGGCAAGGGAGAGACAATATCCTGAGACATGAAACTATCTCATTGTGAGAAATGAGTCAGGAAGAAAAGAGAGGAGATTTCACCCAGAGACACAACTACAAAAAGAATATGCTGCATTTGTGGGACCTGCAGGTTGGTGTAGCCAGGGTATAAGGTGCACGTCAGAGATAGGAAGCATGTGCCTGAAGAAGTAACTAGAAGTAATAACGTGATGGACTTTGTACATTGAGCCAAAGTGCTGGAACCTACCTGAGGCAACAGATCATTCAAATATTTTAAACAAGGGATGGGCATGATCAAGTTCGATTTTTGAAGTCTCATTATTGGTGGTAATGAACCTGGACTAAAGCAGACTAAACTGGGTGGATACTAGTCAGAAATCTGTTTTATGTTGTTAAGCCCTCACAAGCCAATACACCACCATCTTGGCAATGGTCATGAGGCAGGCAATCCCATTACCCTCTCCTCAATTCCAAGCCTTACCTCCCACCAAAGCTAACTGGCCTGGGACGGAGAGGTTAGAGATAGAGAGCACGTATGGGCAGTTTACCATCTCTGCTTCCAAACTCGTGTGAGGTGTCTAGACAGTTCTGTAACCTTGAAATAAACAAACCCTTTCTCAAGTTGGTCTCTGCTACTTGTAACCAGAGTAACTCAACAGAGGAAATAAAGGATTCCTGGAGACAAAAATATTTATCTAAAAAGAAATGGATCTCTTATTATAGAACTTTCATAGTCTGAAATATGTTTTCATATGTGACAAAAACCTAGGTTTGTTTAATTCTACTTTAAACCATCACAATTCTGTATTTTCTACATCAACAATACTTTGAAGGAAACATATTGAAACCATTTAAAATATTCTATCATTTAGAGAATGTGATGTAATTTGTTGTTGTTTGCTCTTTTGGTTTTTAGTTTAGGAAACAGTCCAATAGAGGCTAAAGAAAATTTATCATTTGAGAGAGAGCCTGGCAAGGAAAGTAAGTGCTCTCTGGAAGAGCAAGAAGGGTTAATGCACACAGAAGATGACTCTAAGAACATTTCATTAAGGCTTTAAAAAACGGAAAAGGATCTAGAGATATTTAGTTACAAAATAAACAGGATCTAATCACTGGCAATGTGGGGGAAATGGTAATGAGAAAAGCACAGGATGGAAGAGAAGCAAAAGGTAGAGAGATTCCAAGTCTCTGATCTGAGCAGCAGGTAAAGGGCAGTCCCAATGCAGGTGGAGAGTAAAAGAGTGGGATTTGGCAAGAAAAAGGACAGAGGAGATGATTTGTCTAGTATGAGACAAGCAGAGTTTGCGTTCTTCTTGAATATCTAAATGGAGATGACAAGTTGAAAACTGAATATCTCAGTTTGACCTAAGAAAAGAAATTCAGCTGGAGCCACAGATGAGAATCAAGCTGGAGAGTGAAACCACGGGAAAGAATAAAACTGTCTAGGGAGAGTGTATAAAGGAAGTAACAGCCAATTACAGAACGTGGAGATCACCCAGGCTCCACTAAAGCACACTGGAGCTCAAAACTCTCTCTATCCCTAACCTGCAATCCCATGTAGCTGGACCATAGCCAGCCTGACTTTTGGGAATGGAGAACTCAGGCCCAAGTTTTCACTGTGATGTTTGTACAGCAGAATTCAGTAAAAGAGTTTCAGCAATAAAAATGCTTTTGATATTGTAAAGGCTAAATTTTCAAAATGCTCTGTGGACTACACTTTCATCAGATTGTTAATAAGTATTGCTCAGCAACAGCTGTAGTTCTCAGGGTCTTTAGTCTTTCTCATGCACATTTAGTTTTCTGATACACCAAAGAATATGCAGCATTTCTCAAACTTATTTGACCATTGAACTCTTTTTATTTTTCTTTTTACAGGACATCTCACTGAACTTTGCTAATGAAGAATACACATCAAAAGAAAATACACTCTATGAGTATATAATAATGTGAAGAGAAAATAGACGGTTAGCAAAAAAAAGTTATTTGACTGTAGAGCCATTACCTTTGGAAATCATAACAAGAAACACAGAAATCTCCTATTTCTCATAATGTATACCTTCAGGAAAAGAACTTTCCAATTACTGAGTGATATTTACAATGAGTGAGTGGTTTGTCTCAATAATAAAAATTATAAATGCAATCATCATATGTAGAAAAACTAATAAATTATTCTTTACTATAAAGTATCAGCAGGAAGGAAATTAATTGAAAAGAAAACTAATATTAATTATCCATCATCTGCTTTATCACAACATCTTTATGAGGTGGGTGTTGTTATATCTGGTGTCCATATGGGGAAAGTGAGACTCTCAGCTGTCATTCAGCTGCAGGGTGGCAGTGCTGGGATTCAATCATAGTCAATTCCAAAACCCTTGTTCTAGCCAGCTATTCTACAGATACAACTAGGATCAGAGAAACATGCTTTATCCATTCTTATTTCCAACAGTGTAAGTGTTCATTTTGATTCCTTATTTTTAAAATACAGATGCTAAAAACAGCAGGAAACAATCAAACTCAGTGACATTGATGTTCTTTTGCCACACACGTGTAGAGCACCTAACTGCAAACCACAGGACTTCATTGTTACTTAACTCAGTAACGATGTTGATAATGAATAAATGGAAATAGAAAGCTTTTATTTTGTGTCATCTTCTCCAAATATGAGCTTGGATTTTTGAGTAAATATCCGTATATTACCAGGATTATATATTATTAATTGTATATTATATGGTATTTTTAATATTCTGAGAACCTTAATACCTACACAACTGTTTGCATAATTAAAATTCAATATAACTGGTTCCCCATTTTTTCCTGCCAACATACTTTGCGGAAAAAGTCCCTGAATTTCTAGCAATCATGACTCATGTCCCCAAAGCAGGATTTTGAGTTACATCAAGTTCAAACAGGGAAGAGTATGATGTATAAATCTCAGAAGATTGTAGATGAAAGACCCCTACTGACTACAATCTTTCTCTCTAAAAGAGATGTCCACCTCCACTCTATATAAATATTTGTGACTTGCTATTTATAAAAAAAAAAACTTTTCAATTATAATTCTGAGTTCCTATCAGCCACTTGACAACCACCATTCTAGTTATAGCAATTTGTTTTTTCTTATTCTTCGTGTAATAATATACATGGTTTATATTACACTTGGCAAAAGGAACTTCCAGGTTTCAACCATACTCTGCATAGGAAACTTAAAAGTTACAAAGAAGAGAGGGTAAAAGAAGAAAGGGACTGACGGAGGGAGGCTTTAACAAGGAACTAGGATGATAACGTCGGCTGCCCTTGGCAAGAATCCTGGTTAGAACACTGAGAATAGAACACGACTGGTCAGGCAAGGCCAGCATCAGGGAAAAGGGCAGGGCAGGATTCCTTCGACAACTGCTGGGTTGGAAGATAATAATATAAACAGGAGTGACTGAAATAAGTAAATATTTACACAACCACAGCTGGAAAAAGATATACATGTAAGTGCTAAGTATTTCAAGGAAATATATCAAAGTCACATGAGATTTATAATGAGGAAACCAAACTCCTAGCTGAATGTAAACTGTTCCTCCCTTCAAGACATCACTTTTATAGAAACATAAGCAAGTGACTATTTAAAATAACTGACCTTGTTAATATTTTGTTGAGGCATGCAAAACAAACATACACATATAATTCTGATATTTTTTTCATATATAGGATTTTATTCTTTTTTTTCTAGCATGGCAGTAATATTTGTCTCAGGGTTTTGTTTATGTGTTCAAGTCTGTTTCTTCTTAGACTGAGTGAAGCACTGTTTTATTAACGAAGTCTTGCTTTTATCCAAATTTCTTTTTCATATTATTTGGTGAGTAAAATTAGAAAATCTAAAATGATTAAAATATCCATTTGTATCATATACCACATTAAAGCATCTTGCAGTACAAATGCTTGTAAAAGTGCTACAATGAGGGGGCGGAAGATGGCGGCGTGAGTAGAGCAGCGATAATCTCCTCCCAAAACAACATATATCTATGAAAATATAACAAAGACAACCCTTCCTAGAATAAAGACCAGAGGACACAGGACAATATCCAGACCACATCCACACCTGAGAGAACCCAGCGCCTCGCGAAGGGGGTAAGATACAAGCCCCGGCCTCGCGGGAGCCGAGCGCCCCTCCCCCCAGCTCCCGGCGGGAGAAGAGCAGGCAGAGCGGGAGGGAGATGGAGCCCAGGGCTGCCAAACATCCAGCCCCAGCCATCCGGGCCAGAGTGCAGGGCCCTCGATACTGGGAAAACAGGGCAGCAAGAACAGTGAGCAGGCACTGGAGGCTGGGCGACAGAGGACATAAGAAAAGCGCGCGACCATTTTTTTTTTTGCTTTTTTGCTGCTTTGTTTTGGCGAGCGCTTTTTGGAAGTCTTAAAGGGACAGGGACCCCAATATTAGGGAAACAGGGCAGAAAGACCGGTGAGCAGAGGCCTGAGGCTGGCACCGGAGAATAAAGAAAAACGAACGACCACCTTTTTTTTTTAATTAAAAAAATTTTTTTTTTTTTTAATTAAAAAAAATTTTTTTTCTTGTTTTTTTTTGTGGTCGTTGTTTTGTTTTGGCGGGTGCTTTTTGGAAGTCTTAAAGGGGCAGGGCGGGCCACTTAATCCAGAGGTAGGGAATCCGGGATCTCTGGGCACCCTAACCCCTGGGCTGCAGGGAGCAGGGAGGCCCCTTACGGAGATAAATAGCCTCCCAGCAGCTCCTGCTCCAACGCGACTCCACCATTTTGGAGTAGCTGCCCGAGCCAGGCCACGCCCACAGCAACAGCGGAGATTAACTCCATAGCAGCCGGGCAGGAAGCAGAAACCCTGTCTGCGCGCAGCTGCGCAGCACAAGCCACTAGAGGCCGCTGTTCTCCCAGGAGAGGAGGGCCACAAACCAACAAGAAAGGAAGTCCTTCCAGCCGTCACTCGTCCCAGTTCTGCAGACTATTCCTATCACCATGAAAAGGCAAAGCTACAGGCAGACAAAGATCACAGAGACAACACCAGAGAAGGAGACAGACCTAACCAGTCTTCCTGACAAAGAATTCAAAATAAGAATCATAAACATGCTGACAGAGATGCAGAGAAATACGCAAGAAAAATGGGATGAAGTCCGGAAAGAGATCACAGATGCCAGAAAGGAGATCGCAGAAATGAAACAAACTCTGGAAGGGTTTATAAGCAGAATGGATAGAATGCAAGAGGCCATTGATGGAATTGAAATCAGAGAACAGGAACGCATGGAAGCTGACATAGAGAGAGACAAAAGGATCTCCAGGAATGAAACAATATTAAGAGAACTGTGTGACCAATCTAAAAGGAGCAATATCCGTATTATAGGGGTCCCAGAAGAAGAAGAGAGAGGCAAAGAGATGGAAAGTATCTTAGAAGAAATAATTGCTGAAAACTTCCCCACACTGGGGGAGGAAGTAATCAAACAGACCACGGAAATACACAGAACCCTCAACAGAAAGGATCCAAGAAGGGCAACACCAAGACACATAATAATTAAAATGGCAAAGATCAAGGACAAGGAAAGAGTGTTAAAGGCAGCTAGAGAGAAAAAGGTCACCTATAAAGGGAAACCCATCAGGCTAACGTCAGATTTCTCAACAGAAACCCTACAGGCCAGAAGAGAATGGCATGATATATTTAATACAATGAAACAGAAGGGCCTTGAACCAAGGATACTGTATCCAGCACGACTATCATTCAAATATGACGGTGGGATTAAACAATTCCCAGACAAACAAAAGCTGAGGGAATTTGCTTTCCACAAACCACCTCTACAGAACATCTTACAGGGACTGCTCTAGATGGGAGCACTCCTAGAAAGAGCACAGCACAAAACACCCAACATATGAAGAATCGAGGAGGAGGAACAAGAAGGGAGAGAAGAAAAGAAACTCCAGACAGTGTATATAACAGCTCAATAAGCGAGCTAAGTTAGGCAGTAAGATACTAAAGAGGCTAACCTTGAACCTTTGGTAACCACGAATTTAAAGCCTGCAATGGCAATAAGTACATATCTTTCAATAGTCACCCTAAATGTTAATGGGTTGAATGCACCAATCAAAAGACACAGAGTAACAGAATGGATAAAAAAGCAAGACCCATCTATATGCTGCTTACAAGAAACTCACCTCAAACCCAAAGACATGTACAGACTAAAAGTCAAGGGATGGAAAAACATATTTCAAGCAAACAACAGTGAGAAGAAAGCAGGGGTTGCAGTACTAATATCAGACAAAATAGACTTCAAAACAAAGAAAGTAACAAGAGATAAAGAAGGACACTACATAATGATAAAGGGCTCAGTCAAACAAGAGGATATAACCATTCTAAATATATATGCACCCAACACAGGAGCACCAGCATATGTGAAACAAATACTAACAGAACTAAAGGGGGATATAGACTGCAATGCATTCATTCTAGGAGACTTCAACACACCACTCACCCCAAAGGATAGATCCACTGGGCAGAAAATAAGTAAGGACACGGAAGCACTGAACAACACAGTAGAGCAGATGGACCTAATAGACATCTACAGAACTCTACATCCAAAAGCAACAGGATACACATTCTTCTCAAGTGCACATGGAACATTCTCCAGAATAGACCACATACTAGGCCACAAAAAGAGCCTCAGAAAATTCCAAAAGATTGAAATCCTACCAACCAACTTTTCAGACCACAAAGGCATAAAACTAGAAATAAACTGTACAAAGAAAGCAAAGAGGCTCACGAACACATGGAGGCTTAACAACACGCTCCTAAATAATCAATGGATCAATGACCAAATCAAAATGGAGATCCAGCAATATATGGAAACAAATGACAACAACAACACTAAGCAACAAACTTCTGTGGGACACAGCAAAAGCAGTCTTAAGAGGAAAGTATATAGCAATCCAAGCATATTTAAAAAAGGAAGAGCAATCCCAAATGAATGGTCTAATGTCACAATTATCGAAATTGGAAAAAGAAGAACAGATGAGGCCTAAGGTCAGCAGAAGGAGGGACATAATAAAGATCAGAGAAGAAATAAATAAAATTGAGAAGAATAAAACAATAGCAAAAATCAATGAAACCAAGAGCTGGTTCTTCGAGAAAATAAACAAAATAGATAAGCCTCTAGCCAGACTTATTAAGAAGAAAAGAGAGTCAACACAAATCAACAGTATCAGAAACGAGAAAGGAAAAATCACGACGGACCCCACAGAAATGCAAAGAATTATTGGAGAATACTATGAAAACCTATATGCTAACAAGCTGGGAAACCTAGGAGAAATGGACAACTTCCTAGAAAAATATAACCTTCCAAGATTGACCCAGGAAGAAACAGAAAATCTAAACAGACCAATTACCAGCAACGAAATTGAAGAGGTAATCAAAAAACTACCAAAGAACAAAACCCCCGGGCCAGATGGATTTACCTCGGAATTTTATCAGACATACAGGGAAGACATAATACCCATTCTCCTTAAAGTTTTCCAAAAAATAGAGGAGGAGGGGATACTCCCAAACTCATTCTATGAAGCTAACATCACCCTAATACCAAAACCAGGCAAAGACCCCACCAAAAAATAAAACTACAGACCAATATCCCTGATGAACGTAGATGCAAAAATACTCAACAAAATATTAGCAAACCGAATTCAAAAATACATCAAAAGGATCATACACCATGACCAAGTGGGATTCATCCCAGGGATGCAAGGATGGTACAACATTCGAAAGTCCATCAACATCATCCACCACATCAACAAAAAGAAAGACAAAAACCACATGATCATCTCCATAGATGCTGAAAAAGCATTTGACAAAGTTCAACATCCATTCATGTTAAAAACTCTCAGCAAAATGGGAATAGAGTGCAAGTACCTCAACATAATAAAGGCCATCTATGATAAACCCACAGCCAACATTATATTGAACAGCGAGAAGCTGAAAGCATTTCCTCTGAGATCGGGAACTAGACAGGGATGCCCACTCTCTCCACTGTTATTTAACATAGTACTGGAGGTCCTAGCCACGGCAATCAGACAAAATAAAGAAATACAAGGAATCCAGATTGGTAAAGAAGAAGTTAAACTGTCACTATTTGCAGATGACATGATACTGTACATAAAAAACCCTAAAGACTCCACCCCAAAACTACTAGAACTGATATCGGAATTCAGCAAAGTTGCAGGATACAAAATCAACACACAGAAATCTGTGGCTTTCCTATATACTAACAATGAACCAACAGAGAGAGAAATCAGGAAAACAACTCCATTCACAATTGCATCAAAAAAAATAAAATACCTAGGAATAAACCTAACCAAAGAAGTGAAAGACTTATACTCTGAAAACTACAAGTCACTCTTAAGAGAAATTAAAGGGGACACTAACAGATGGAAACTCATCCCATGCTCGTGGCTAGGAAGAATTAATATCGTTAAAATGGCCATCCTGCCCAAAGCAATATACAGATTTGATGCAATCCCTATGAAACTACCAGCAACATTCTTCAATGAAATGGAACAAATAATTCAAAAATTCATATGGAAACACCAAAGACCCCGAATAGCCAAAGCAATCCTGAGAAAGAAGAATAAAGTAGGGGGGATCTCACTCCCCAACTTCAAGCTCTACTATAAAGCCATAGTAATCAAGACAATTTGGTACTGGCACAAGAGCAGAGCCACAGACCAATGGAACAGACTAGAGAATCCAGACATTAACCCAGACATATATGGTCAATTAATATTTGATAAAGGAGCCATGGACATACAATGGCGAAATGACAGTCTCTTCAACAGGTGGTGCTGGCAAAACTGGACAGCTACATGTAGGAGAATGAAACTGGACCATTGTCTAACCCCATATACAAAAGTAAACTCAAAATGGATCAAAGACCTGAATGTAAGCCATGAAACCATTAAACTCCTGGAAGAAAACATAGGCGAAAACCTCTTAGACATAAACATGAGTGACCTCTTCTTGAACATATCTCCCCGGGCAAGGAAAACAACAGCAAAAATGAGTAAGTGGGACTATATTAAGCTGAAAAGCTTCTGTACAGCAAAAGACACCATCAATAGAACAAGAAGGATCCCTACAGTATGGGAGAATATATTTGAAAATGACACATCCGATAAAGGCTTGACGTCCAGAATATATAAGGAGCTCTCACGCCTCAACAAACAAAAAACAAATAACCCAATTAAAAAATGGGCAGAGGAACTGAACAGACAGTTCTCCAAAAAAGAAATACAGATGGCCAACAGACACATGAAAAGATGCTCCACATCGCTAATTATCAGAGAAATGCAAATTAAAACTACAATGAGGTATCACCTCACACCAGTAAGGATGGCTGCCATCCAAAAGACAAACAACAACAAATGTTGGCAAGGCTGTGGAGAAAGGGGAACCCTCCTACACTGCTGGTGGGAATGTAAGTTAGTTCAACCATTGTGGAAAGCAGTATGGAGGTACATCAAAATGCTCAAAACAGACTTACCATTTGACCCAGGAATTCCACTCCTAGGAATTTACCCTAAGAATGCAGCAATCAAGTTTGAGAAAGACAGATGCACCCCTATGTTTATTGCAGCACTATTTACAATAGCCAAGAATTGGAAGCAACCTAAATGTCCATCAATAGATGAATGGATAAAGAAGATGTGGTACATATACACAATGGAATACTACTCAGCTATAAGAAAAGGGCAAATCCAATCATTTGCAGCAACATGGATGGAGCTGGAGGGTATTATGCTCAGTGAAACAAGCCAAGCGGAGAAAGAGAAATACCAAATGATTTCACTTATCTGTGGAATATAAGAACAAAGGAAAAACTGAAGGAACAAAACAGCACCAGAATCACAGAACTCAACAATGGACTAACAGGTACCAAAGGGAAAGGGACTGGGGAGGATGGGTGGGTAGGGAGGGATAAGGGGGGGAGAAGTAGGGGGGTATTAAGATTAACATGCATGGGGGGGTAGGAGAAAAGGGAGGGCTGTACAACACAGAGAAGGCAAGTAGTGATTCTACAACATTTTGCTATGCTGATGGACAGTGACTGTAAAGGGGTTTATAGGGGAGACCTGGTATAGGGGAGAGCCTAGTAAACATAATATTCGTCATGTAAGTGTAGATTAGTGATACCAAAAACAAAGCAAAAAAAAAAGGGCAGTTCCTGTGTGGTAACCTCCAACGAGTACTACACAAGGGTATAAAGGGCATATAAAAGTGTAGGCAAAGGGTCTGTTTGTGTTTATACAGAGGATCAAAGCCTAACTGGGCTACCCCGAAAATGAACTAAGATACGATATGAAGAAGAACTTCCAACATCTGCACTCTCTGGAAGACTCATGCCAGAAGATGATCATCAAAAAACCCCAACAAAGATCCACGCACTGCTACAGCTGTAGATGCACTCATCCCACCAGTTCCTGGACTTGCCATGGGAATGAAGGAGATATCTAAGCTGGCCTGTGCATACAGTAAAACAACAAATTTGACTGGATCTATACTGTTGGAACTCAACCAAGAATTTGGAGAAGTGCAAATTGTAGCGCTCCAAACTCTTACAACTACAGACTATTTACTGTTAAAAGAACATATGGCATGTGAACAGTCCCCAGGAATGGGTTGTTTTAATTTGTCTGATTTCTCTCAGACTGTTCAAGTTCAGTTGGACAATATCCACCATATCATAGATTTCACAAATCATTCACAAATGCCTAAGGTGCCTAACTGGTTTTCTTGGTTACACTGCAGATGGCTGGTAATTACAGATATGCTTTGGTTATGTAACTATACTCCTATTATGTTAATGTGTGTGTGCAATTTAAGTAGTAGCTTAAAACCTATACATGCTGAAGTTACTCTACAAGAAGATATATCAAAGAAATAATCAATCTTCCCATGTTTTCTTCCGCCTGCTACTTCTATAGCTTTTCTTCTTCCTTCCTAATTACAACCCTTAAATAGAATTTGTGCCTCATATCAAATTTACCGAGTATCATAATTCTTCCAAGTGGTAAAGATACCTCAAGACAAATGCTGGGCATAGAAGCCACAGGGCATAAATATGCAAAGAAGTAAAAAGCTAACCTTTTCAAACAATAAGGCTTCTCTCTCACTTACCAACTTCACATTTCCCTGTATGGCCCCGGAAGATGACTGGTTAGCCAGAGACGGGTAAGATTCCTCAAGGGAGGAACAACCTAAGACAGGCACAGTCGCAGGGGGGCCATCAGGTGAGAAATTGGGGATCAACAGAGGTGAGGCTTAGAACCTCACCCCCCCGTTCTGAGAGAAATCTTCTGCATACGTGGATGTTTTATTGCCCTGGTCTAGCTTGGATTAACACATAGTCTACAGGCACACACCTGATCATCTACATGTGCTCTCATACAACACTAAACTATGTTTTCTACCTTTATCTTGTATCTACCTACCACTTCAGCATTTTATTAAAAATAATAATAATAAAGAGAGAAATGTGGTATCCACATATAAATCAAGTATAAAAACCAAATCAGTATTCATATTTGAACTGACTGTTTATAGTTCATAATGCATGAGCAAAACCGAAAGTTTCTGTGATGACTGCCCTTGTACTGTTCACTATGTAACTTATTCATTATGTAAGAATTTGTTCTACATGTAAAAACTTGTTTGTTATGCCTCAGAAGATTGGAGACTGACAAAAATTAGGCTTGGGGTGGAATAATGATTGTGCATTGAGCATTGACTCCCCTATACAGAATTTTATTGTCGTTAACAACCATTTGATCAATAAATATGAGAGATGCCCTCACAAAAAAAAAAAAAAAAAAAAAAAGGACAGACTTCCAATGGTAAAATAAATTAGTAACCGGGATGTAATGTATAGCATAAGGAATATAGTCAAGATATTGTAACAGCCTGGTAGGGTGATAGCTGGAACCTAGAATTATGTATATAAATGTTCTACCACTGTGTTGTACACTTGAAACTCATGTAATGTAATACTGTGTGTCAACTACCCTTCAATAAAAAATAATTATTATAAAAAAAAAAAAAAAAAAGTGCTACAAGCGTAAGAGGAACAAGTTCAGTCAGTAGTTGACAGATGCACAGTGAATATTAATGGACAATTGGATGACATCTGTCCAAGGTGAGGGTCGGGTCTATATATTAGCCATGACAGCATACCTATATTAATAAAAGAATACCTATATTCTTAAAAGAGCCTTGCCTCTTAATTATCTTTGCATTTAAGCTCCATTTACATTTTAAGGAGCAGACAGCCCCCAATTATTAATATAAATCCTGTCATGGGCACTAATCCTGTCATTTTCCTGTCAGAACTTCATCCTACTAGGAGATATTTGTTACAAATAAGAAGACAGCATCCATTAATTACACACTGTGTAAAAAGTAGACTTAAAAATCCTCTACTGAGTTATACACATCTCCTCAATACACACACTTATTGGAATAACTGTAAGAACAGTCCACACTTTACAGAAAAACTAGTAGTTTCACCTGAAATTATATAAAGAATACAAGGGATACAGAATGCATGAAAATACCTACATGATTAATGGATCATGCCACTGTCTTTTGCTACTTTATTTCATTTTAATTTCCTTTGAAATAATTCTACCTAAAGATTGAGGGGGGCACCTTTTCCAGCCAAAATTTAGAATAACACCAATAATTAAATGGGTGTCACTGATAGTATCTGTTATCATCTGAAATGATTACTAGTACTGAATGGAATGGAAGTGTAGAAGTCTCAAGGTACATCCCTGGTGTAATATTCCTACAGAATCTAATATATTATAGTGCCCCCAGAGATAGAAGAAAGACTAAAACTGGCATAAGTTAAATTTTAGAAACAATATTGCTTGCCCTTCCCCCACCATTTTTTAATAATATGAACCTCAAACAGAAGAGAGTCTCCTGTCATGGGACCAAATACTGCAGAAACTCCTAGGGCATTAACTGCAGGAATTACCTCAACCGACTCACATCAGACAGGATTTCATTTGGAGCTGTAACTAAAGGGATTGGAGGGTAAAAGTTGGTTACCTGAGTCCATGTTTCCTATTTTTGCCCTTTGGTAAAATGTCCATTTAACATGCAAATAGGAGGACTTTACCTTCTGTAAAATGCCGAACAAAAATATTTGTATATCCTAAAGTACAAATTCTCTCATTCTCTTGTCCGCCAGTTTGCCTATACATTGGGCCTATATTATATTACGAATTGTGCTAAGCATTGGTAACACAAAGAATATGAAATAAAATCCCTGGCTTTAATATCCTGAAGCCAGCTCACTAAGGGAGATGGAAATATCAACAAGGGTAATATTGAAAAATAAGAGGAACACAAGGACGGCTAAAAGTAGGAGAAATCAGATTCCAGAGAAGGGAATAGCACAGGCAACAAAAAAAACAAGCAAGAACTAATGCAGCATTTATGGTGAAAGTTTACTAATTCTAGAATAGATTATTTTGGCTCAAATCTTTCAGCTATGTGAACTTGGAAAAACTGCTTAAACTCTTTGAATGTTAATTTCTTCATCTGTAAAATGAGTATGAATACATCTATTCTTTATAGGTTAGCATAATCCCTGATGCATAAAATAATATTACACTGGCCCAAGTTGGATCCATTAATGTAGAATTTGAAAGTCAGCATAAGCACCATTTCTAAATTTGATGATTCTCCTCCACACTGGCTCCTGGAATTACATTAGAATTGTTACTAATTTATGGAGAAATCAATTACTTTATTTTCTAAATTAGTAAGAAAAGTTGCAAACTAAGCCAGAGTCTAGTTTTAGTTGAGAATTCAACTTAAAATAATCTCCAATTTATACATTTCTTGACAGGATCTGACACAATTCCAGCAAAACATCATCCCAAATAGAAGAAAAACAAAATAAAACAAAGCTAGAGCACTTAGCCAACTTATTATTTTACTAGAATCATCAGAGGTTAATTCTCTCTAAAGCCATCTAAAATAAAGCATTTCTGTTCCCTGTGGAAAATATTCCATATAGATCCATTGGTTAAATGAATTTGCTTTCAAAATTTTAAAGCTACACTAATGCTTTCAAAATATTACTGAGTGAATAATGATACTGTCCTTCCTTTCCTTTTCATTACAAATGTTAAACTCCCATGTGTAGCTGCAATTGAGATGAAGTTTTTCTACAATTTGTACATAATGGCATTTCAAGTCAACTCTCTAGAGATACACTTAGATTTCCAAGATTCACAAATAACCTTTATTTATTAATGCCTATACTAATGGAACAAAATATTTAGGTCTAGAAATTTATTGGCTATTTCACCTGCTAGGACCATTTTCACAGACAAAGGCCTTTGGAAAAATATTTTGAACTGTGAAAAACAATATTTGGGTGGTCCGTCTTGTGAATATTTTTTATTGCTATGGAAACACAGTTCATCTAGTATTGGATTTTCAACATATTAGGTCAAATTATATAGTATTGAAATCAATGGTAATCACACTTTATTTCTTTATATATAACATGGAAATAGCAGATGCTTACAGATTTGCTTGAACTGTAACCTCACTACTCAGAACAGAAGCACATTTCCTTATTGAAATAACCACTCAAAAACACTCTTATAACTGTATAAAGTACACCTTGCTTAAAAAACTTCCTCTGTTCCTAATTTAAATTTCTGAAGGGAAAAATCTATATTATCAAAATAAGGTTTTAAATCTTTTTAAAACCTTATTTTTGTGTTTAAAAATATGTTTTTAGGTTATAAAAGTATATTAAAACAAATAGGGATATAATATGATTCCTTAACCACAAAATTTTTTTTAATTTTGTAAAATAATATTTACCAATTATTTCTTTAAAGAGTTGCACTAGATTTTCATCAACATTGATGTAATTTCCTAAGACTCAAAAACAAAATCAACTTAAGTATAAAAAATAAAACTTGCAACTTTACTTCTTGAATTAGGGAGTCATAGTTTAGGTATATTTAGAGAACCCTGAAATCCAGGTGAGTTATTAATGTCTGCAAGATGGCGTATGGAATTGCAATTTTAAGGATAATTGTCTAAAGAAAATTACACTTTTGAAAAACAAAATGCTTAAAACAGCCTTTTAAAGGATTACTAAAAAATCCCTATAGGAATGCAGTCAACTTCACTCATTTTTAAACTCAGTCAATACTTCTGACATGAACAACAATTTCTAAAGAAACATGTTTCACATTAGCAAACTAACTGTCATCTTTACCTCCTCTGTTATCTTCTCTATTCTCTTTCATTGTACCTTGGCTTTTGTTCCTACAGATTCTAAGGTGTACCCTAATAAAGGATGCTGGGAGGCAGATTCTAATCACTTGACATACCAGATACGGAGACTTACAGGGAATTTCAAATGCTAACTTAAAACCTACTCAGTAATCTTTATTTTCTCAAAGGGTAAATAAATAATCCATCAGTCCAAAGCAGAGCTATGTTTAGTTGATCTAATAGAAGAAGATCCAGCATATCCACCACACATAAAATATTAACATATACAAGTGCTGGTATAAAAAATATTTCAAAAAAATTCTCTTATTGTAGGAGCTTTCTTCCTTTTTTTACACTCTAATTTCAGATTTGTTGCTTTTTTTATTTTCTTTTCCAAGTGAATTTGCACATTTATTTCTTGTGGAATAGATGTATGGTGTTATTTTTCTCCTGAAGGTTTTTTAATTGTGGTAATATGATGTGTACATGCATTTATTATTTTGTTAACGCAACTTTAAAAGGGAAATTAACACTTTTATAGTCATTATTTTGATGGTGGTTTTTAATTAATTTTGAAGGGAAAGAGCCATAAAAATCAGTTTTGTTTAGAAAGCATTTATAATATTGAAATTCTTGTGTTTAGTTACTGAATAGTTAGACCATAACTGAAATAATCTACATTTCCAGTAGCTACAATAGCACCTGCCACTCAGGAGTTACTCAAACAACATTTGCTGAATGAATGATTAGATAATGGAAAAAGAAAATGAAGGGAGACCCCAGACATATTTATGAATAGTTTAGAACATGGCATAAAGAAACCTCCATGCATGGAGGCAGTGTACCCGTGAGTTCAAGGGAAAGGAAGGTCAGTCCTGACTTCTGCTTCTGGGAAGCAGACATCCTCAGTGGAAAGGAGCCCCAAGCTGTGGCCTCCCCTGAAGGCATTCGGTGATACAGACTTTTGGTTCACTCAAAGTAGGGAACTCTTTAAAATTAATTCTAAGGCCACTGAAACCCTATACAAAGTATCATGTGTTGTGGAAATGCAAAGATTAACAGACGTGTAAGCTGTACAATTCTAGCAAAGAAACAGACTCAGAGAAAGAAAGAGGGAGGGAGAGAAACCCAAAAGAAGATCCAAAAAGAATCTTGAAATTGATTTCTTAGGGACCATTGAAAAATGGAGAGTTTTTGTTTCCTTCTTGCTAAGATTCTCCAGTTCTGGTGTTTTTTCATGATAAAATGTTTTATTTTAGGTGAAAGCCAACAACAAATTTTGAAAATATGAAGAAAACAAAATTCAACTTTTATCCATTATTATTCATTTATCCACTCAACAGATATACACTAAAAACACTGCAACAGAACTTGTGCTGGGTGCAGGTGATACACAAGGGCAAACAAACAAACAAACAAACAAAAACCAAAGAACCTCGTTCTCTCTCTGGTATTAAAGATGCAAAAAGTTAACATGAATGATATACAAGTATTACTGTTCACACTTAAACAATGTATATATACTTACATATCTCTTAGCCAACATTAAATTTGTGAGTGTGCGCACATAACCAGTAAACAAATGATAAAGCTGTATATGTAAAACTGCATGTAACATAGAAAAATTGGAAGCAAACCTCAAAAATCTATATGAGATTAAATGAACATAAGACACAAAACCCGAGGCGCATAGCTGCTCGGTCATGCCTGGTGTGATCATGAGGAGTTCAAAGACTGGATTTGGATTTAAACTGATTAACAGGTATCAATTGCCTCTTCTCCTCAGGAAGCAAGTAGACCTAATTATTTTACTTATCTTCAATATAATGACAAGGTAATTTCAGGTCTATGCCGCCCAGGGAAAATCATTTTACTTAAACCTTAACTTATCTTTCACTTTACATTTGACTATTTTGAGCAATTTTGAGACCCTTTGCTAATAATAAACTAAGCCCAATTTACATTATCAAAAATACCTATGTCTTTCCTATTTAGCCTATAAGAACTGGTAGAATATCTCAGTATAATGGGTAATTCCCTAGCTTTCTATTAGTGGCCAGAACTGAGATGGAGAGGGATGAGGTAAAAAGTTTTGTTTGTTTGTTTGTTTGTTTTATTTTCTTTAGAACTGTATTTATTTAGAACTATATATAATACAGTCTTTTGAAAAAGGGTAATTTTCTTTTGAAATGAGTATTATGTTTATTTTATGTGTACAAAAAACTGCATGTAAATGTTTTTAGAGGCAAATATAGGCTCGTCAAAATTAAGCCTCCTGAAATATTGGGCATAGGCATGCCAGACTGGAATAACAACCCATTCAGTAGGTAATCTTCAATTTAAAAAAATGTATACAGGTGGGGGAGCCTCAAAATGGCAGAGTAGGAAGGCAGGACGGAAGCCTCCTCCCATGCACACACCAAGGAAGCACCTACAGCAAACACAACTAAACCTGAAAACAAACTGAAGACAGCAGAACACAACACCTACACCTGGGGAATTAGAGAAGACCACACAGAAAAGGGTAAATTCAAAGAGCTGTGATCAAGTGGAACCCAAGACCTGCATGTTCCCAGCCCACAGGCAGGAGGAAGAGGAACAGAACCAGGAGGGGATAGGTGCCCAGGAACTCTGCACACCTGACTCTGGAGATATGCTCTGGGAACACAAGTCCACATTGCACTGGGTTCTGGTGATTAGCAGGACTGGACACCAGGGATAGTTGGAGCACTCTGTGAGGCTGAGACTCCAGTCTTCTGTGGAGGACAGGCACACTCCACTGGTCCCACTGAAACCCAACACAAAGGCAGCAGTTTGAAAGACTTTCCAGCAGTGGAGGGAAGACAGAGGGATGAGGGTTGGATGGGGCTGTCACTGCAGGAAAAGGGTAGGTGGTCATTACCTCCCCAGCCCTCCCTCAGCCCAGAGGGTCAAGCATTCTCAGGAGCCACAGGTGCTCCATCCACCTGCTGGTAGCTCAGCCCCCATGCATCTCCCTGAGCACTGCTGACACTCCAGCCCACTCTGCCCAGCAGCATCCAACTTTGATGCCTCACAGACACAGAGAGACTCTCCCAGCTATCACTGCTTTGTTTCAACCCAACTGGGGAGACATATACAGAATCCATCACCAAAAGCTCCTTCACCCCCACCAGTGGCCAACCTGGATGCTGTGCACTTCGCTGTTGCAGCACAACTAGCTGCCTCCACCACCACAGGGCCTCCCACCACCCAACTCACTACCTCTGCTCCCTCCCCCAACATGCATATCATGACACCAACATCAGCCCATGGGCCTTTCCACCACTTGACTTGCTACCACAGCTGGTGCATGCATATCATGCCACCACTGCTAGCCCATGGGCCCTTCCACCAGGCAACTCGCAGCCTAAGCATGCCCACACCCTCCCAATGTGCAATTGCTTACCACCACTGTGTGGCTTGCTGCCACAGCCAAATACCTGAGGGCTCCACAAGTGGGTCACTTGCCACCACTATGAGCCCATGTACTTTGTCATTGTGCAACTCGACCTGCAACCTCCCTACCTGCCCCATTAACAAAGGAGCCCCACCATTGCTACAGGGCAGATGGTGGCCCCACACACAACAATCGCAGCAGAAACTACTGCTCTGATCACATAGGCCTGGCTGAGACAAACCACCAACCTCAGCAGCCTGAGATAAACCACTGCCAGCAAACAGAAAGGCAATCTCTCTCACTCCCCACCAATAGCAACTGGAGCTCCACAGCAAAGGAGAAGCAGGCTCTAGGGAGGAAAGAGTCCTGAGCTCCTGGGCACCACAGGACACCTTCTTCATAAAACCATTAATTTCTAGATCAAGAAGCATATCTCCATATAATACAAGAGAAGAAACACAGAAACCTTGACTAAATGAGGAGGCAGAGGAACATGTTCCAAACAAAACTACAGGATAAGACACCAGAAAGAGGGCTAAATGCAATGGAGATCACCAATATTCTTGATAAAGATTTCAAAATAACAGTCATAAATATGCTCACCGATCTGCAGAAATGTATTAAAGATCTCAGGGAGGACTTCAACAAAGAGATAAAAGATCTGAAAAATACAGTAACTGAAATGAAATATAAAATGGAGGGGATGAAAAATAGATTGCTGCAATTACAGGAGACAATCAGTGAAATGGAAATTATAGAACAGGAAAACAACAAAACTCAGCAGCAGAGAGAAAAAAGGATCTCTAGGAATGAAAGAATGATAAAAAGAGCTGTGTGACCACTGCAAACAAAACAGTATTATATTTGCATAATAGGGGTACCAGAAGAACAGAGAGACAAAGGGATAGAAAATTTCTTTGAGGAAATAATTGTTGAAAACTTCCCCAATCTGGAGAAGGAAATAGACACTCAGGTCATGGAAGTGCAGTGAGCTCCCAATAAAAGGAACCCCAGCAAGACAACATCAAGACATAATAATTAAAATAGCAAACATCAAGGATAAGGAGAGAGTATTGAGAGCAGCCAGAGAGAGAAAAAAGATTACTTATAAGGGAAACCCCACAGGCTAACAGCAGACTTCTCAGCAGAAATTGTACAGGCAAGAAGGGAGTGGCATGAAATATTTCATGTACTGAAACAGAAGGGCCTTCAACCAAGAATCCTCTACCCAGCAAGATTATCATTTACATTTGAAGCAAACAATTTCCAGATCAACAAAGGCTCAAATAATTTATAAAAGCAAAGCCAGCATTACAGGATATATTAAAGGGACTGCTGCAGATGGGAATGTTCCTAAAGCTAAATAGTTTTGATTATGATATCTAATACATGAAGTGTGAAGAAGGAAGAAGAAGAAAAAAAGAACTTTTAGATTGTTTGAAATAGGGCAATCAGCAACTTAATACATACTGTTACAGAGACAGGAAGTTATCCTGGAACCTTTCATAACCACAAACCTAAAGCCTATTAACAGATACACAAAAGATTAAAAAAGAGAACTCCAACTACAACATTAAAGAAAACTAACTAATAACAAGAGAAGAGTACAAGAGAGGAAAAAAAGGAACAGAAAGGAGCTATAAAAATAACAAAAACAATTAAGAAAATGGAAATAAGCACTTACTTATCAACAATTACCTTAAATGTGAATGGGCTGAGTGCACCAATCAAAAGACATAGAATGGCAGAATGAATAAAGAAACAAGACTCATCTATTTGTAGCCACCAGAGATTCATTTCAGACCCAAAGACATACACAGGCTAAAAGTGAAAGGCTGGAAGAATATATTTCATGCAAACAATAGAGAGAAAAAAGCAGCAGTAGCTGCACTTATATCAGACAAAATAGATTTCAAAACAAAGAAAGTAACCAGAGACAAAGAAGAATATTACATAATGATAAAGGGATCAGTCCAACAAGAGGATATAACCATTAAAAATATCTATGCATATAGCACAGAGAAGACAAGTAGAGACTCTATAGCATCTTACTATGCTGATGGGCAGTGGCTATAATGGGGTATGTGGAGGGGAGTTGATAATGGGGGGAATCTAGTAACCATAATGTTACTCATGTGATTGTATATGAATGATATCATAATAAAAAAAATCTATACACCCAAATAGGTAAGCCTAAATATGTAAAATAAATTCTAAAAGAATTAAAGGGGGAAACAGATTACAGCACATCATTTCACGAGACTTTAACACACCACTCACATCAATAGGTCAACCAGAGAGAAAATAAATAAGGAAACAGAGGCACTCAACAACATATTAGATCAGATGAACTATATCTGACTATATAACAGAAATATAAAGAACACTCCACATGTAAAGAGCAGATATATACAGAACAATACATATAATCAGATCTACTTTCTGACTATATAATGTACAGAATGCTCCACCCAAAAGCAGCAGGATACACATCTTTCTCCAAATGTACATGGATCATTCTCCAGAATAGATCACATACAGGGACACAAAAAGAGTCTCTATAAATTTAAAAAAAAAAAATTGAAAGAGTATCAAGCAACTTCTTAGACCACAATGGTATGAAACTACAAATAAGTTATACAAAAAAAACAAAAAAGGCTACAAACATGTGGAGTATAAACAACATGCTTCTAAATAACTAATGGATCAATGAACAAATTAAAACAGAAGTAACAATAAATGCAGAAAAATGAAAACAAAAATACAACAGCTCAATATTTGTGGGATACCACAATATGGGCCTACTTCAAGAAACAAGAAAAATCCCAAATAAACTCACAATTAAAGGAATAGAAAAAAATAACAAATAGAAAACAAAGTTAGTAGAAAGAGGGACATAATAAAGATCAGAGTAGAAATAAATAAATAAATAACATAAAGAAAAAAACAGTAGAAAAATCAATGAAACTAAGAGGGGATTCTTTGAGGAAAAAAAAGAGTGAGTACACAAATAAATAAAATCTTAAACAAAGGAGTAGTCACAATGCATACCAGAAAAATACAAAGAATTATTTAAGGCCAGCATCATTGTAATACCAAAACCAGAGAGACACACCATAAAAAAAATTTTTTTTTAAATTATAGACCAATATGCCTGATGAACATAGATGCAAAAATCCTCAACAAAATATTAGCCAACTGAATTAAAAAATACATCAAAAAATCATCCATAGTGACCAAGTGAAATTCATTCCAAGGATGGAAGGATGGTATAATATTTGTAAATCAATCAATATCTTATACCACATTAATAAAAAGGATAAAAAAATGCATGATCCTCACAATAGATGCTGAAAATCATTTGACAAAATTCAATATCTATTCATGATAAAAACTCTCAACAAAATGGGCATGGAGGGGATGTACCCCAACATAATAAAGGCCATATATGATAAGCCCTCAGCTAACATCATATTTAATCATGAAAACCTGAAAGCCTTTCCTCTAAGATCAGGAACAGAACAAGGACATTCACTCTCACCACTTTTATTCAACATAGTATTGGAGGTCCAAGCCATAGCAATCAGACAAAGCAGAGATAAAAAGCATCCATACTAGTAAGGAAGGAGTTAAATTGTCACTATTCACAGATGACATAATATCATACATAAAAAACCCTAAAGACTTCACCAAAGAAACTATTACAACTAATAACTGAATTCAACAAAGATACAGAATACAAAATTAGTTCACTATCTATTGCATTCCTATATACTAACAATGAATTAGCAGAAAGAGTAATCAGGAAAACAACTCCATTTAAAACTGCATTAAAAAGAATAAAATACCTCTTGAACATAAATATGAGCAATTCTTTCCTGGTCACATCTTGGGCAAGGGAAACAAAATGAAAAAAAGAACAAGAGGAACGATATCAAACTAAAAAGCTTCTGTACAGTAAAGAACACCATCAGCAGAACAAAAAGAGACCTACATATCTCTATGTACATATGTATATATACAATGTATATCTATATATGCATATATGTGTATATATATTATGTATACAATGCATAAACATGTGTATATAAATTAAAACAATAACATTAGACTTTCATGACTAAAATAAGATTATGGAAGGAGAAAAGTAAAAGAATAGTGATAAAAAATACTTAAGGAATTAAGTATTTTTACTGGCTTTTCCCTTCATAAACTTTTCTCTTGGCAAATTATAGACAGACCATTTCTGGTGTTTTGTTTTGCTTCACTCTAACCATTGCAATGCACAGTTATACTCACATGCATAACCAAAGTGAATCTTATGCAATTTCCACAGTTCTCATTTCCTTTCATAATAGTTTTAATACAGAATGTGCAGAACACCATCCATCTTAACTCAATCTACACCAAGTCCCTTCTCTCTGAAGTATTACCACTATACACATATAAGTAATACCTCTGCGGCCTTGAGGTTAAGATGTCTATCCTTCTTCACAACACTAACACCATCACCACCCCAAAATAGAGTTCAAAGCCCTACAGAACTACAAGAGTTGTAGATTTTCCATATGAATAACAGTTTGAAAAGAGAAAGATGAATCAAAATTCTTATGGAGCATATGATGCACAGGAGATGGTCAAGATGACCACTGCCACTTTGCATCACCTGCTGAACAATTACTTGGTTTGACTTAGTTCTACATTGTTACTTAGTTGTACTGACCTTCAAGAGTTAGTAAAAGCACATGGTATTTTCTCAAAAGGTCTCAGACGGACTCAAGATTTTTATAATTCTCTCATTAATCTTGAATGTCAGAATAGAACAATAGCTGAAATGTATTAATTCTCACAATCTTCAAAATATTCTGATGCAGGCACTATTAGTACCCATAACTTATAGATGAGGAAACTAAGGCACAGAAATGAACGAGTCCAAAATTTCACAGGTACTAAGTGAGGAACAGAGACTCAGATGTGGCAGTCCACTCCAGACTTAAGGCATTTAACCACTAAACTATGCTGTAAAACAGTACAATTCTTTCCGAATTTACCTTTTAGAAGAATAAACTTCATAGACCCCAATTTTTTTTAACTCCCAAATTAATGTAAGAAAAAAACTAAAACTAAAACAAACAACCTTGGTTCTACATGACATCTACCCTTCATCCTCAGCTACTGGATCAGTTTCTTCATCCATAAAATGAGGTTAACATACCATGTTAAAGTTGGAAAAGGAACAAATAAATTTGTCAACCCTCACCTTTCTCATACAAAGGAAAACTTATCAACAGATTGAAAGCACTTGATCAAACCTGACAACAATAATTCTCTGTAGCCAGAACCAGAACCCTGTTCTCCTAGATCCCATGCACAGGAGGTTAAGAGTAAACCTTTTGTACAAGAGACTAATGAAGAGATGTTCTTAGCCTGTCCAGGATGTGCTTCAAAGAGTCTGAATTCTTGAAAATGGGTGCAAATTTCTCTGGATATGCATGGAAATATAAAACTGGCACAGTCTTAAGAGAAGTTCTAATCTTCACAAGACACAGAGGAACAATTAATCTTTACTTTTTTAGATGAGTAAAGAAAACCTTGAGGGGTAAGTATCTACCAACTAATTCAGAGAGAAATACTTGTATGTATATCATATTTGCACAATATCACTGCAGAATTCTCCCAAATAATTTACAGAGAGCTGAGAATCAAGCACAAAACTATGGACTCAAGCACACAGCCTGCAGTCCTTCCATGGGGTTGCCAGGTAATAATACTGCTTCTCTGTCTTCTCATTTTAAACCTCCTTTTACATCTATTCTTCACTTGATGCTGGACTCGCTACAGAATGAGGTAAGTTACCACCTGTTATTATTCCCCTGCCCAAGCAGGGAGTCCAAGTTAAATTAAACTGAGAAGTAGCTTAGTAGGCATTCATAGTACTAAGAAAGGGCACAAAAATAGCTGCTATTTAAGTAGTGAGAACTTACTATATTTCAAGCATTTATTGGGGATCACGAATATGTGATTTCCTCACACTTTATGTATATACCCTTTAATGTTATAAACTTACCCTATTCTTCTAAATCTTACAGTCAAGGTTTTAGGACCTAAAAAGATGAGAGTTTTCAAGGTGGGAGGGGCTTACATATGTTGAAAAGCTCAGAGTCCAAGAATATGTGATGAAGTACCAACAGCAAAATATATACAGTTAATGCCAAAGGAGAAATAAGAACCAATATTTAAGTGAAGTGGGCAGACTGGTTTTTCATAGATGATAAGGTTTTAGTTGGATATGTAGGACTACATATCATTTGGGTTAGTTAGAGGCTCTTTGCCCTTGAAATTATTTGGTGTTTTGTGTTTATGAATATATTTGCATTTTTTTCAAGAGAAATTCATCCACAGAAAAGGCTATCAGATTCTTGAGGAGGGATATTACTGCATAGGACTTAAACAAGACAAATCTATATGTTGCTTACAGCAGATTCACTTCAGACATAAAAACACACAGACTAAAAATGAAGGGATGCAAAAAGATATTCCATGCAAATGAAGCAAAAAAAGAAAGAAAGATATAGTAACAATACTGGTACCAGACAAGAGACTTCAAAACAAAGACCGTGATGAGAGCTGAAGAAGGGCATTATGTAATGACAGAGTTCAGTCCAACAAGAGGATATAACAATTGTAAATATCTATGCACCCAACATAGTAACACCTAAATATATAAAGTAAAATTTATAGACATAAAGGGAGAAATTGAAAGTACTACAGTAATAACAGGGGGCTTTAACACTCCACTATTATCAATGGATAAACCATCCAGATAGAAAACCAATAAGGAAATAGTGGCTTTGAATGCCACATTAGACCAGTTGGACCTAACAGATATACACAGAACATTCCAAGCAAAATCAGCAGGATTCACATTCTTCTCAAGTGCACACAAAACATTCCCCAGGATAGATCACATTAGGCCACAAAACATACAAAATTTAGATAAACAAAATAGTAGGTGTTGTCAGTTTCCGAGGGCTGCCATAGCAAAGTAACACAAGCAGGGTAGTGTGAACAGCAGAAATTTGTTGCCTCACAGTTCTGAAGGCTAGAGGTCCAAGATTAAGGTCTCATTAGTGTTAGTTTCTTCTGAGGGTTGTGGGGCAGAATCTGTTCCATGCCCGTTTGCTAGCTTCTAGAGGTTTGCTGAAGTTCCTTGGTTTCTACTGGATCAATCACCCCAAATTGCTTTCACCTGCACATGGAATTCTCCCTATCTCTGCTTTCTGTCCTAATTTCCCTTATTTATAAGGACACAGTCATGTTGGATTAATGCTCACCCAAATGACTTCATCTTCACTTGTTTATCTCCAAACCCTACCTCCAAATAATGTCACTGTCAAAGACACTGAGGGTAAGACTTCAAGGTCTTATTGTGGGACACATTCAATAAGTATGCGACAAGCAGATGATTGGGAAGGGTGCTTCAGATGGGGCAGAGAAGGCAGGAAGAGAGTTATGTGGCAACAAGAAGTGCAGCATGATTTGCTTGAAAGGTTTGGTCTAAAACTGGAGGAAAATAGGAATTGATATGCTATCTTAGGCCACAAAATATGGAGATCTAAAAAACGATCACAAAGGTTTTTGTATTCTAGTCTAGTAGCAAAAAAAAAAAAGTTCTTGAAAATTTTGAGAAGTAAAATAACATGATGAGCATTGTGTTTCAGAGCATTAAACTCACAAAGCTGGGCAGGATGAAGAGTGGTGGGAGGAAACCCAGGACCCGATGAGCTAATAACCACCCCCATAACACGGATGTGAGGCAACAAACATAATAAAATTTTTAAAAAATGAAAAACTCCAGAAGCATAGTGAAGGAAGACATCATACAACTCAATCTAAAAGCTCTGAGGTTTGGGATCTAAGGGACAAGAAGAAAGCCAGCTTAGGGCTGTTTTCATTTTAAACTTGTATTTGACTTTGAAAAAGAAACCCACACTGTCTAAATTTCAATTTTTTCATACATTAAACATGACATAACTAAGAGTTTTCAAAAACCAACTTGAGGCACAACAAATGATATTTTAAAAAAGGGTGCAAAGGAGACTTTCTTTCCATCCCATTCCCAGGGAGTATTTTATGTCAAGAATTACATGTTTCAAATTATAATCTATAATTATGTATTTTCCTAAAATAACTTTGTTTGATTATTTGTAAATTATATTCAATGTGTTCAGGAAAATGCTATCAGACTAACAGTTACGTTTAAGATTTAATGCTAAATTCCATGTACAATTTATACAGAAATTCTTTTGATGAGAAGTACAAAATGATGTTATTAATATGGCAGTATAAGGAAAAGTCCTGAAGGATGTTTATCTTATTTATGACTTACTTATCTTAATTTTTGCACATCATCTTTAAACCTATCTTATAAAGTGATAAAATATTGAGGCCACGCCTACTTCTTTGAACCCAGTAACAAATGTTCTTTGGGGGAAAGTTTTTTAGTGGGGAAAACCCCATGTATGTACATCAAAAGAGCCCTCAGATGACTACGATTCCAGGTACAAGTCGAAGCTATCAAAGTAATTTATCTTCTTTAAATATGTTTATTCTTTTCAAGAAAGAATTTCAAGAAAGAAAAGAATAATGCATGCAATCTTTATTTAACTGAAAGTATTTTTCAATATGAAAGGTATTTTTGTAAAGAAAATGTCTGCTCCAACTTAAAGAAAATGATATTTAATAAGGGCAACTTCAAAAAAAATGATTCCCAATACCATAAAAGCTATCATGGGCCCAAATGTAATTATTCTTATATGTCAGTCCAGTGCTGTCCAAGAGAACTTTCTGTAATGATTATTAAAATGTTCTATATGTGTTCTTCCTGATACTGAAGCCACCATAAGATGAAGCTTTTGAGTACTCAAAACTCAATTTTTATTTCATTGCATTTTAATTAATTTCATTTGAATAGTTACCTGTGACTGATGCCTCCTGTGTTGGACAACACAGTTCTAATGTATTAAATGGAAATGAATGCAAAGAGGAAAAATCAAAACTTATACCTGTGACTTTTAAGCACTGGTATATACTACAATAAAAATCATAATTTAAATCCCTGGACCTTAACTGCTGGAGAACATCACAGGGAATTAGAGGTGGGACCTTGTTAATAATTCATATATCTGGGCCTTCACTTCTGACTTAATGAACTGAGTCTTTTAAAAATGTGCTTTTTTTAACCAGAATTAACTCTTATGAACATTAAAGTTGGAGAATACCTGATCAATTTCTGCTCCCATTAACTATTGCATTCTATTATTGAAACACATTGCTTTAATTTAAATATCATTGGCACCTCTTAACCAAACAATTTTTTAGAGTCCCATCTCTATAGAAACAATTGGAGAATAAATTACTTCACTTTCTAAAATACCACTAAGTATCATCTAATTTCCCTGGACAAATGCTACACTTCATCAGACCTTGTCTCTCTGTATATCCTATAGTTAATGAGTTGCCTACCTCAAATCCATACCCTCATAATTACTACGTAAATCAGTGCAATGCCATTCTCTGACTTTCAACTTCCTTATCTGTAAAATGATACAAAACAGGAATGAAAACTCCTACTTCACAAGATTATTAATAAGGCCAAACGTAAAGTGCCTAGCAGAGGGTCTGGCACATATTTAATAAATGCTAGGTATACACTTTCCTTCCTTTTTACAATGACTGTTTTTCTATTTATTTTCCTTTTAATCCACTCATCTGTCAATTCTGTTAATAGTTGGCTGAAACCACTTAACCCCTACTAGCAGTTTTAGGGCCAGAAAGAGCCCTAGAGCACTGCTTCTCAGAGGCAGAGGACATCTCAGGACATGTGACTTACCCAGCTGCTCTACTAGGACATGCTACCCTTTCCCACCTCCCCACTCCATCCCATCCCTGAAGCTGGGCTTTTTTTATTACTCTATGCCATGCCTAGTCCTTGCTACTAAAAATCTGCTTCTCTCATCATGACTTTAGACCTAACTCTCCCTCTTTGCACTCCCTCCAACAGAAAAAGGAAACTAGGCAATGGAGGTCTCCCTTTTAGGACAGGACTTGAGAGTGGAAGAGTCCTTGATCTTAACATAAGGCATTGTATCCTGTTTAGAAGCAAAAAAGCAATGATGGCCATCCTTTCTCATCTATTTTTTTAGTGGTGTTATACAATTCTAGGGTTGGTTCACATTTTTTAGTATATTTAATCTTAAAGGGTTAATCCTTCACATCAATATGAAACATTTCCAAAAATTAAATAAAAACCTAAATCTAATAAAAGCATTTTAACATATAAAATGATTTCTTCACCTGTTCTCACATTAGTGTACAACTGAGTGCTGTCTAAAAAAAACTGTGACTTTCTCAAACTCGCTACAATTCTATATGAAATTCTTCTGAGATTTACCTGCTTTTAGTATTCCAAAGGTGAACATATCACACACTGGCAAGTCATTTTGGCATGAGAACGGAAAGCAAATGAACTCTTCTATTTTCTATTTGTTAAGAAGCTAAAAAGCAATGATGACCATACTCCTTCATCATTTTTTAGTGGTGTTATATAGTTCTAGGGCTTGTCTTTCTCTATTTAAATCAATATTCTGTCTTAAATACAGTTGGTTTTTAAAGTCCTATTACAAAAATACCAAAAATGCTCCTGAAGTTTTACTTGTCCTCTCATTGAAGAAGCTAAGTGATTTGAGGACAAACCATGCTGAAATGTCAACTTCAGAAGGACCTCGAAGAATACCAGCAAGTTATGCAGGGGGGGCAGTCTCAGGGATCATAAAATGGAAAGCGTGATACTTTATGGTGAGTGTGGAAATACAATTTTCAATAAAATAGAGACTTTTTAAAAAAACAAAATAACTCACTGACCTTTTAAAAATAACCCAATTAGTAAGAGAAAACTAAACAATCAAATTTGGCCAAACTTCAGTTTTTTCTTTTTTTAGGAGCTGTTTCTAGGTCAATTCAACAACAAACTATGAATTTTTACATTCTATGAGAGGTAATGCATTTTTCTTGTCTGACAAATAAGTTTCTTGACAGACTAGTAAATTGTAGAATTGCATTTTATTACTGGTAAGGGTAAATAAAAATTAATTTTATTATAGGTATAACTAAGTCCATTTTTTATGTATTTCATCTTAATGGCTATCCATGACACTCCTATTTAAAAAATAATATTTACAGATTTAGAAAGGAAGGCCTAGAATAGTTAAGTACCTTGTTTGAGGTCTAATTTCAGTAAACTTCTTGAGCCTGTCTGCCCTACTCCAGTAAGTTGTAAACTTCTGTATTTTGTAAAGCCAAGGTACATATGAGTGGATCTTAAAACCCTACTGCATCAAGCACTACTCTATAAATTAAATAACTATTGCTCCACACACACATGTACACTTTCTAAAATATAAGATGGTTGTGATTGGTAAAATACAAATTTACTTTAAGAGCTTACGGGATTCCTAGCACCTTTGTTGCTCCAAATCAAATGCTACTAAATTATAACTACATGTGAGCCTTAAACAACACAGGTTTGAACTGTGCAGGGTCTACTTTTATGGGAATGGTTTCTAATAAATATACTGGAAAACATTTTTGGAGATTCATAACAATTAGAAAAAACTCACAGATAAACTGTATAGCCTAGAAATATAGGAAAAAAATAAGAAAAAAGCATTCGTGAATGCATAAAATATATATAGATACTAATTATTTTTATCACTTATAACTTCAACATTAGGCTATTTATAGTTATTAGAGAGTCAAAAATTACAGAGACTTATGGTTGTGTAGAGGTCAATGGTCCTAACCCCTATATTGTTCAAGGGTCAACTGTACTATCACTACAGAGGTGTACAACAACTACAGAAGTGCAGATATTAAAACCAAGGCTCCTACATTCATAACGGATGGAGGAGAATGCTGTAGAGCTTAGCAATCCAAGTCTACTAAAACAAGGAAAAGTCAACCTAAATGTCCTTCTCCTAGTACCTACATATTGGTTATATTGCTAGTTATTTGGCACAGAATGTCGAAAACATAATAGCAGAGTACAGTTGACCATAATATATTTTATCCTCACTCTAGATCAGGGTATTTAAAATGCCTACAGCAGTCATAGAATCTTCCTAGACATTCTCAGATGATCCACTTGGGAAGCACAGTATAATTTTAGTATGTGTATTCAGTGATGCATGTGTTGTACTGATACAGCAGCCTATTGTGACATGTCTGACAGGATCATATATGGAGATTTTAGGTCTTCACATTTTCTAACATTTGTCTTTCAAAAAACCCAGACCCAAACATATGAAAATGATCATTTTATATAAAAATCATATACACATGAACTTACTTTTCCACTGAACATAAAATTTAAAATAAACAACTGAAGTATCTGCTATTTTATAGACATTTAATTATTAAACATTATTACTATTAATTCATTGAGTTGAGAGAGACATTTCACACAAAAAGAAGACAGTTTAGTATGCTTTTCAGTGGGAACTTCTGAATCTTTAAATGCAATCTTTTCAGATATATAAAGGAAAAGGATGACCTCTAAATGGTTATTAGGTCAAGGTATATTTTAGAGCATATTTTATTTCTCAAAATAGGCCTATAGAGAGGATGTACAGAGAGGGGTACAAAAGGCTAAGTAAAGGTAATGGAAAAAAAATAATAAACTACACATAAACTACCTCAATCATATTATTTTTTTTCTTTTTATATTCATTTAGATATGATAAATAATGCATGAATGAATGAAATTAAGGTGTCAATGACTTTGAGGAACTGATAAAAAAATCCACTTCACAGATTAAATAATTTAGGATAAATTATTAAACCCAGTGCTTCAAACATACACTCATGCATGCTGGTTCCCTTCTGCTTTCCATCTCTGATGCTGGATAAAGAGACTGAAGGATTTTCTGGATAGTACCAACACCACACTGCATGATGACATGAACAGCTATTTTATCATTAAGGCTGAACCTTCAAACTTCCAATTATATCTACCCCTCTAATCTTTATAGTATACTAAAGTGAAATTCCTTTTCACATTTAATGAGCTAAAAGAATAACTACTGCTTAAGTATCGCTTCCCTAAAATCTGAAATTAGAATAGATTAAATCTAGATGATTTGAAATTATCTACAACATAAAATAACTATAGTAATAGAATGATCAAGTAATTATTACAATGACCAAAAAATAAATCTTTGCAGAAGTAATGACCAAATCGTCTTCCAGTAATGTTATAATTCATCTAATTCACAATAGACAGATACTATTATTTATTTTTAAAATTTTATTTTAAAATTTTAACTTGCATTTAATTGATTCTTTTTACTGGCTATATATTTTTGTTGAGATATAATTGACATACTAGTTACAGATATACAACATACTGGTTTCATGTTCATATATCTTGTCGGAGGATGCTTTTATGGCGACTGCCAGTTTATCCAGAAGAAACTAAGAATAGAGTCAAGTGACTCACTCATTTATTTAATTAGTTAGTAATTGAGCTAGGATTTGAAACTAGGTCATTTGATTGCAAAACTGTTCTTACCACGCATGATGCCTCTGGGTGTTCACTGTTGGTATAGATTGGCAGACAATATGTCACTATATTCTCAGAAACAGAAACAACAGAATTAAGAAGAAAGGCAGATCTCAGATTGGTACGGAACAGAAACACCTAGGAAGTTTGTTATAAAAAATGCCCAGCTTCTGATTTGCTAGGTCAGATACCAAAGCTGTAGAACCACCAGTTTATAACATAAAATATGAACTAGTGATGCAGAGACGGAGCTCTCAATGTGGGCGAGTGAGCTGGCCCTGAAATTATGAAATAGATACTTAAAAGGCCAGATCAACAGCAGCAAAACTGACATCCCTCCAATCTGCCTCACACAAAATGAATTTAAAACCCTACACATAGAAGAATCTCTATGACAATAAAGTTGGATAAACAGGTAAATATCTAATACATTGTACTGATATCTTAAATTCTTTAAAATATCTAAAAGGCCTGTAAACCATTCCTTTCATAAACATTCATAGCAAGGGATATGACCACTGGTCACGTAAGTTACTTCTTAAACAGCTGACTATAGACTATAGTGTAATTTTTAGAATTCCTTTTACTTTCTGTATCAACAAAGCCTTACTTTGAATATTTTCCAGTAGTGTTAAAAGCAAAACTTTGAAGGTCTACTAAATAAACAGGACAGTTCCTTCAACATTCATGCTTTGAAAACCAACCCCACATGGTATAATTACATCACCTCTATCATGAAGATGAAGAATTGGTTAGCATGTTTATGTTAAAATAGCTTAAGGACTTTCCATTTTGAGAATTTTTAAATGTTATAATGTTATTATATTTAAAAAACAAACCACTTACAGGTTTCTGGTCACGGCTGTTCCAACTAGAATTCTATTAAAAGCTCATTAACATGTAAATGAACTTGCATGTAAAATTTCATTTTGTTCATGAATCATTCATTCATGACTTAATAGCTGATTTAATAATTTCATTCATGATTCAGTATCAAGTATCATTCACTGATTATTAAAATCATTATTCCCCCCAATTGTTTTCTACAGCTACGTATTAATTGTCCATGGTGGCGATTTTTATTACGACTGGGGGAGTCCTTGGCCTGTATGCCTTTCCGTCATTCTTCAGGAAACAGACTCCATTCCTAGGCCACAAAGGGGAGCATAGGCCTCAGGGTGTTGACACCAATTACTGGCCCAATGCACCTATGACTAAAGCTAGGACAGTTGGAAACCTTCCCTGGGATTTTCCGACCTAGAACTGGCAAGGAAAAGCTTTTAGATTATGAGCTGCCAGGCATCATGTTTAGTCTTGCATGGAAAACATTTGCCTGTAAAACAGAAAAATGAAACATCCACACAAGAGGAAAGCAGAGGGCTCTCCAGTACATACTGATGGCATTTAGGGATTTGTTTCACTTGCCCCTTAAACCTGATCCCACCAAAGCATTTTCTATGGCTTGAACATATGAGTTGATGAATTTTCTTTTTGTTACTGAATGGATCTCTTTTGCTTACAACTAAGCAGTCCTAATTCACTAATTTTCCTATATTAAATCAAGCTTTTCCTCCCCTTGACTATGTCACTATGGAAACCCTGCCAGGAATTTTACACTAACACCTCTCTGGTTCACCAGTGCCTTCAAGTTTCTCTGCACCTCCTCCTCCTCCATGAAGCCATGACAGACAAGTATAATCCATGCCCTCTTTACTTTAAAAAAAACTATGATATGCCAACTTGTCATCTGTAACTAATATTCAAATTGCCTATTGTTATTTAACCTTTCACATGTATATCTTTGTCTTTAAAGTATATCAGTTTAGGGTAAACCACATGTCTTCAATTTATTTGCAATTACCACAGATTTTTATACACTTCCAAGAACACATAGAACTAGGTAAATGAAGCAGTTCTGGCATACTTTTTTTATATTTTACAGTGGGAACTGAGGAAGTAGTGCTAACTGCAGAATGAAATTCATTTAAATAAACAATTTACATAGATGCTAGGTATTTATCATTTAAGGGTCTTTGAATTCTTCTGAAGTGTTTATCCCAAATAATAATATCTGAGGCAGATATGAAGTACACTTTAGCTTGTACTTGAAAATTTAATTTCAATGACTGTTCGGTGTCTATTGTATTTTTCTCATAAAATATATCATCAGTATTGTACTACTTAGGTCTAAAAAAATCTTGTAAGACTGAAGAGATGAGTTAGTTAAATGAAACCATGAGTATGAGCCAAATTAAAAGCATTTTTCTTAAGAAAAAATATTTTTGCTGTTTTAATTTAACTCAAGAAACATGGGATCATTTAGAGAACTTTTTTCACTATACATAAATTATTTATTTTCAAATATTATAGGCATTGTATGTTATATTTCTATCATAGGTCAATGTATATCAAATGCTATTATTGTATCATTCATATCCACATTTTTTGAAACATCCATTAAATGAATAATATATTTGGACAATAGAAAGAAAAAAGACTGAAAAACTGAAAGGGAAATTCCAATGTGATTCACTACTTTAGACTTATGAAATTTTAAAAAAAGATTTATTTCTTGATGGAATGTGTTTCTACTGAAAACTGAACCAAAAGTCATGGTAGCGGCTGTGGATTCTTCAGACAGATGGTGTCAACAGACCAGTCGATTAGTCAGCTTGGCAATGGAAGAAGGATAGATAGTTTTACAAAATGCCACCAAACTCAACATATGAAAAACAGAAAGAAGCTTGAATTTGCACTCTGATACTTGATCCTGGTTACTGCCTGGTTTGTAAAATAGGCAACTTTTGTTACCAGCAGTTTAGAGTTTCCTCATTGGATTTTCACAGAAATGGTTCTCAACACAAAAGCCAAATCCCTGAAGAGACAGCTGGGTTTAACAGGTGATCACAAGAGATCACTTCTGATGGTTTTCCTATCAAAGCCCCACTGTGGGTTTTCTTTCTTCTTACTTTCTTTAATATAAACTAACAATATCTATTCTTATTTTTTAAAATACATCATTTGAGAATTTACCCATAACATAAGACAAACAAGTCTTGTACCCAAAATTAAAAGTTCCTATTTACAAATCAAAAATTTAATTTTTTGTTGCTCCAGGTAAATTTTATCTTAGATTATATTTTGTCAAATTAATGTTAGTAATTCTTTCCCAAGAGCCTGAGACCATGTTTACTAATGCCACCAAATTAAATCAGAACCAGAAAGTTCCATTTGATTAGCAATTTTGCCAGTGAGTATGGGCCCTTCTAATGTAAATGACAATTTTCATTAACATGGGAATGAGACCAGGATATGGGGTCCTGCAGAGAAAAGAGTTAGTTTGAGAAACAAGAAAACTAGTTCTTCTGAAAAGTGGTGTCTAGGACAAATCTCCTAGACTGAGCTTACCCTTACATCTTTATCTAAGAGAGGATGAGATTGCAGTAAATTATATTTAAATTAAGTCTCTTCCAGGTTAGCTCTGAGTGTAAAAGCCAAGTAAATGAACATTTTGGTTTCCTCTGAAGGTATCATAAACAAACATTTGAAAGATTATCTCATGACCTTGTCTATATTATAAGGGGAATTTGATCAAGTAAAACAGTAACTTTTTATAACTATTTTATCAATGATTTCATAAGATAAAACTGGTAGGCCTTCCTGCCCTCTTTAGGGAGACTGTTGAGGGCACAGGGATAAAGAGCAAGAGATTTGGACTTCAGAGTCCCAACTGGGCCCATTTAAGGAGCTGTGCAAACTCGAGTCACCAGTTTCTCAACCTCTCTCTCTTAACCTAAGTTTCCTGACTCAAAAAACAGAAACAAAAACTGAGTAACTATTGAAAGGACTCAGAGAAACATAAGGTGAAAAAGACATGCAGTGTGATACAAAAGTAACCTTTATTAAATATTTCTTTTAAAAGCTGCAAATTTTAGATAATCTATATCTAGCCAGCAAAATTGGGCTCCACCAAAAAACAGAATTGTTGAATGTGTAATTATATGAACTCTAAAATTAATTTGTCAGCCTCTTTACAGCCCAAGGTGTTCAGGGGCAAACATAAAAGGGAAAAGAAAAGTTTCAGCACTTAAATGGTAAGCATAATGATGTTTCTATATTCATGTGACATTTCTGACCATTATTCCCTAACATTCAACTTTGATCCTGAAAATGCTTTACCTGCTTTATGGTAGAATAAAGACTGTTACTTAATAATTACTTAAGACATGTTACATAAAAATATGCAGGTCAGCCTCATTTTGTTGTCTTGTTTTGTTTTTGTGGGTTTTTTGATCCCAAATTCAATCAGAATTGGTCCTCTGTAATAAGAGTATGCCATGGATTAAGTATGAAACAGAGGAACAGACTCTGTATTACATACACACAACTACAATTGCTTCCACAAGATGTAGGGCCTCAAAATCAAGAGCAAAGGGTTAAAGGTGAGAAATAGCAGCAGCAAAACAGTGGATCTCCATCCTACACTAGCAGCTTGTCACTGTTGCTCTGAACAGGGTGCAAACATGAAGGGTCATCTACAGATGGAAGGAAGAGAGGGGAAACAGCCATTCAATTGTGCAGTTTCATTAAAATCAGTGCCCACACCTGTCTGTAGCCTGACCTTGGGCTGCCTCCACTCTGCCTGAGAGTCCTTTGTGCCTAGATGATCAGGAGCCCAGAAGGCATAACCCTGACTGACAGATCCCTCAGGATTCCAGCCATCTGTCTGCCTGGATTTATATGCAGCCTAGTTTCCTTAATGCGACTTCCTGCTTAAGGCATGTGAGAGCACAATGCCTACCTTCATGTTGCCCCTAAATCCCTCACCAGTTATAACCAAACTAACCAAACTTTCCTGTCTCTCCTCTTCATATCAACATTTGCCCATTTTAGTTCTACCCAAATCTATATCAACTCCGTGTTTTCCTTGGCATATAATTGAATCTATACATTCTGCTACATATAAAGCTTATACATTTTAGAAGCTTTTTTTCATTTAATACGACCAACTAAGAATCTGTTCTTGCATTGCAATAGAAATAAGAGTAAGTTCAACAAAGTGCACAGAATAATCTTTCATGTAGGAACAGGAACAACAGATTAATTTGCTTTAAGACCACAAATTTTTCTTTAAGACCATAATATGTGGTTGCCTTGGAAATTTTGTGAATTTTAGAAAATCTAAGACACAGCCCCACTACATTTTAACAATGAAAATCAGAACGTTGCCTAACACCAAATGCATTCTTTCGCCTTAAATTTTAAAATGTGACTTGAAAAGGGGATTCAGCTAGGCTATAAAACAGATGAACTGATAGAAAACTATTCCCTTTCTCTTATAAAGTAACTGTGGTCATTTAGGTTGAATATTCCCAAATGTGTATAAGATACTCTAAACCACTTAGCTTGTCAGTTAAAACCTTCCACAACCTGACCATAATTTATGTTTTTAAACCCCAATTCCCACAATTCCCCTCAGATCTGGAAAAATCAGAAAAATCACTGGCATGCAAATCTGCTTTGTTCTTTATTCACACACTTCTCTCTTTCTAAATTCCTAAACAGAAAAACGTTCTTCACTTTTCCTCATGTTATATCATTAAAATACTTACTCCAGCCTGAAATGATTTCTCCCTGCAAAGTTTTGTTCATTCTTTGGAATAACTTAAATTGCATATATCATGTAAATATTTATATATTTTTTAAATCAAACTACAGCATAAGCTCCTTGAAGACAGGGGCCACTTCTTTTTTATTCTCTTATTTTAACCAGATCATCTAGCAGAGGATCACAAGTCAAGCAAACAATCAATAGTTTTTGTTTTATTTTAATTTCATACGCTACAGTGAAAAAAAATAAAGGAAAGTATTTAAAAAACTAATTATGAGAAAATTAAAAAATATTCCTGAAATATTTAGAAACATATACCACAATATTGGTATCACACATCTGGACGACTAAGTCCTACTTATTAAACTATATATGCAAAACTATTCAAACTGAATATTGTGATCAATTAGTACCTTACTGAAAATGTACCCTATCTTTCTAGGCTGAGAGAAAGTATTTAGCATCATATGAATTTTTAATATCTACATAGTAAACTGTTTTAATATATGTAAGTGAATTAAAAAATAATAATAATAATAACATCATATAAACTGGGTGTAAAGCTGGAGGCACTGGAGGGAGGGGTGAGCACATCAGACAAGCTCAGTCCTCACCAAAAAAGGAAAAGGGGCAGCAAAGTCCCCAACCCCGGCCTAGTAAGGGAAAGAGACCAACAGATTCTGGCCTGATGACGTGCCAAAATCCCCGGCTGCTGCCCCCTCCAACCTGGAAAAGGAGTAGTAACTTTTTAGTCCTTTGTCTACTGTAAAGGCCAATGACACGTGCCTTAGGCTAGCCAATCCTCACGCCACTGTAGACCTATGCTCTCCCTCCCCCTAACTTCTTTATAAACTCACTGTCTGCCCTGCTGGGCGCAACTTCTCCGGCCTGTGACTGACCAGACTGGCGAACATTGCCTGGGATCATGCCCTATTAAATTTTGGCTCCTTTGTTGCCTCCTCACCTGGTCATTTTGGCTTGATTTTACCTTACATCTGGTGCTGAAACCTGGGAAGGAGATATGGTGTGGGGCTTCTGCCGGCCACTGGTAGCTCCCACCCTTCCTTCCCCAATCTGGTACCTCCCCCTACTTGGACAGTGATTCGGTGAGTCCCTCCTTTCCCCCAGTCTGTTTTCCCAGTCCTGCCTCCACCTGGTTCGGTTAACTTCAAAATCGTAGCTATGTTCAGGTTCTCCAGGCATTAAGCCTGTCCTGGTCCCGAGACAGAGGAGACATCCTCATCTGGGCTCCCAGATCTCCAGGGAAGAGTACGATACTTCCCTGTCTCCTCCTAACCTGAGCGAGTTTGGGATGCTGGGCTCGCCAGTTTAGGGGCTCCGGGAAACAGGTAACAGACATGGGGAACCAGTCCTTTAAATTGAAGGCTCAGACCCCTCTGTGGTGTCTCGTATCCAATCTAACGACCCTAGATATAGTGGAGGAGATCCGTAAACGGAAACTGGTCCGACTCTCTTCTCAGACTTGGCCCCAGTATCCTCTGGACAATCAATCTCACTGACCCTCGGAGGGAACTTGATTTTAGTCTACTCACTGACCTAACTAATTTCTGTCACCAAACTGGGAAGTGGTCTGAAGTCCTGTATGTCCAGGCCTTTTGGACATTGCGCTCCCACCCTGACCTTTACATTAAGTGTTCAACAACCCAGGTTCTCCTGGGCCGATCTCCAGTTAAGGATTGTCAGCCTCTTACTCTGCCCAGTCCTTCCCCCTTTTCAGATCCACCAGAGGACCTCAGTTGCCCACCTCCCTCAGCCCGTGATCTCCTCCTCTTCTCACTGCTGCCATCTTTAGGTGCTTTGTCCTCACCCGCATCACCGCCATCTTTAGGTCCTTTGTCCTCACACGTGTCGCCGCCATCTTTAGGTCCTTCGTTCTCAGCCACGCCGTCGTCCTGCTCCTCTCCTCTTCCGATGTCCGTGCCACCCCCTCCCCCTCTCCTTCCACCTTCACTGCCCTCTTTTCCCACCGGAACAGGTTCCTCCTGCCCTCGGGTTCCAGAAGCTGTGGACAAGACTCCTCCCAGCAAAGACCCACCTCCTTTCTCTCCTAACCCAACATCCCTCCCCACACCCGCCATTCCCCGTTTGTATCCTCCTCTTCCAGTGTCACCACCATCTTGTCCTTCACTTCCTGTTCCCACCCCGCTGCCATCTTATGTGCCCGTGCTGCCCTTAGCACCCAGTTGGTCTAGCCCCCCACTCACCAGATCCAAGGCCCAGCGGCTGCCCCAAACAAAGGCTCAACTAGTAGCTCCTCTCCAAGAGGTTGCAGGGGCAGAAGGGGTTGTCCAGGTTCATGCCCCTTTTTCCCTAGGAGACTTATCCCAGATTGAGAAATGCCTGGGCTCTTTTTCCTCTAACCCCACAGTTTATACCAAAGAATTTGACTACCTAACTCAGGCCTACGACCTTACCTGGCATGATATACATGTTATCCTAACCTCCACTCTTACCTCTGAGGAATATGACCATGTTACCTCCGCTGCCTGACATTGTGCAAACGAGGCACATAAGACGGATCAGGCTGAGCCAATTGGGATGGAGGCGGTTCCTCTGACAGACCCCCAATGGGACTATAATACCCAAGACGAGGGAACTCAGTGGGACCGAATGCTCCGGTATTTACGGCAGGTATGAATAAGATGGCTCAAAAGGCCATTAATTATGGTAAGCTGAGAGAGATTACTCAGAGACCTGATGAGAACCCAGCCTGTTTTCTTAACCGGCTCACCGAGGCTCTCTCCATACATACCCGCCTCGACCCCAACTCATCGTTGGGGTCCATGGTGTTGACAATTCATTCTGTTACCCAGTCAGCCCCAGACATAAGACGCAAGTTAAAATAGGCAGAGGAGGGGCCCCAGACTCCACTCCATGCCCTAATAACCATGGCCTTTAAAGTCTTTAATACTGGTGATGAAGAAGATGAGAGGAGGATAGCATCCCAGACCCAAGCCTTCGCAGCAGCCCTATGACTGGCAGAACAGGGGTCTCATCACACCAAAGACCGGTCCAGAGCTCGTGAGCCTCCAGGATCTTGCTTTCAGTGTGGCCAAGAAGGCCACTGGGAAAGAGATGCCCCAACCCAACCAATAAGCTGACTAAACCCTGCCCAGTTTGCGGTAAGAGAGGTCATTGGAAGGTAGAGTGCCCGGCTGGAGAAGGTCGTCCCCCACGACAGAGTCTCATGGGAGGCAGGCCCCCCTGAGGGACACCCCTCCAGACCTGCTAGGCCTACTTGAAGACTGAAGCTCCCTGGACTCGAACACCCCTATCACCCTTGCCGAGCCCAGGGTCACGCTGTGGGTAGCAGGTATGTCCATCTTCTTTTTAGGGAAATGGGGGCTACCTACTCTGTTTTACCTTCCTTTCACAGGCATTTACATCCTTCCCAGGTCTCGGTCATGGGTGTCATGGGGATCCCCTCTAAGCCTCTAGAGACAGGTCCGGTAGCCTGCACGTTTGAGGGCCATCCTCTTACCCACTTATTTCTAGTCATCCCGTCCTGTCCCATCCCTTTGTTAGAGAGGGCTCTCCTATCCAAGCTTGGTGTCTCTATCTCCCTGACATTTTATCATCCCCACCCAAGTTCACTCATCGCCCTAGCCAGTATAAGTTGTAGTCCTGAGGTCTCCATGGACCCTCCTGTCCCATCAGCCAACATTAACCCAATGGTCTGGGACACCTCTACTCTTGTAGTGGTGAGCCATCATACTCCAGTCCTCATCCGCCTCAAGGACCTGTCCTCCTTTCCTTCTAGGCCCCAATTTCCTATTTCCCAAGCCCATCACAAGGGCATTCAACCTGTCAGTAACCATCTTCTTTCCCAAGGGCTTCTGGTACTGACCAATTCTCCCTGTAACACTCCCATCCTTCCAGTCAAGAAGCCATCAGGGGCCTACCGGCTCATTCAAGACCTGCAGATAATCAACGAGGCTGTAGTCCCCCTTCACCCAGTCCCTAACCCTTATACTCTCTTGTCTCAGGTTCCCCCGGACACCTCCCACTTTACAGTTTTAGACCTTAAGGATGCATTCTTCACCATTCCTCTACACCCCGATTCCCAGTTACTGTTTGCCTTTACCTGGGAGGACCCAGACACCCACCGAACTAGACAAGTAACTTGGACGGTCCTCCTTCAAGGCTTCTGGGACCATCCTCACCTTTTCAGACAGGCACTGGTGGAAGATCTGTCCCATCATGACACTGGAGTCAGCACTCTCCTTCAGTATGTCGATGACCTCCTCCTATATAGCCCCACAAAAGAGGCCTCTGTTCAAGACACGGCTTCCCTCCTAAACTTCCTGGCTCAGCAGGGATATACAGTCTCTCCATCAAAAGCTCAGTTATCCACCCCACAAGTTACATACCTTGGAGTGGCCCTAACTCCTTCTTCCAGAGCACTCATGATGAACTGAACAGCCTCCATTAGAGCTCTTCTACCACCCACCTCAGGAGCTGAGATCTTGTCATTTCTCGGACTGCTGGGGTTTTTCCAAAACTGGGTCCCTAACTTTGCCTTATTAGCTAAGCCTCTGTATGCTGCTGCCAAAGAAACACCCTCTGGGCCACTCACCTCTCCTACAGCCATGGCCCATGCTTTTGAAGAACTGTGAAATGCCCTCCTCTCCTCACCCCCGCTTATGCTGCCTAACCCTAACAAATCTTTTCTCTTATATACTACAGAAAAGATGGGAATAGCAACTGGGGTGCTGATCCAGCCAGTAGGACCCGGACACTGACCGGTGGCTTTCCTGTCAAAACAACTGGATCTCACCGCTAAGGGACGGCAACCCTGCCTTAGAGCCCTAGCAGCGGCAGCATGCCTCGCCAAAGAAGCTCTGAAACTAATCCTCCTACAGGCTATAACTGTATACTCTTCTCATCATTTACAGGACCTTCTGGGCCACAAATCCTTGACATCCGATGGGGACCACCTCCCAAAAGGCAGAACTAGTTGCCCTCAACCGAGCCTTACAGTTCACAGCGGGTCTTAGGGTAACCATTTACACCGACTCAAAGTATGCTTTCCTAATCGCATACAGCCATGTGGCGATCTGGAAGGAAAGGGGATTCCTCACTACCTGAGGGACCCCAATTGTAAATGGTAAAACAATTCATTACCTACTCCAGGCCTTACAGAAACCCAAGGAGGTTGGTATTGTTCATTGATGGGGACACCAGACAGGTACCGACCCGTTCACTAAACTAAAGAGAATGCTCTAACCAATGCTACTGCCCGACAATTAACCTCGGGTCCTGATTATTCCCTGGTGTTGTTTCTCTCCCCCTCTATAACTCCTAATTTTTCCAAAGAGGAAAAACAACAACTTTTAGACCAGGGTGGAATGGCTGGTCAACAGGGATGGATACATCTTAAGGGCAGGATAGTCCTTCCCCAGGCCCAGGTCAGGGAAATCGTATCTACAGTTCACCAATTCCTCCATATTGGTCCAGAGGCTATGTACAGTTTTCTCTCCCCTATCTTCGCCCCATCTGGGCTCCGAAAGACTAGTAACCAGGTACATATGGCTTGCACCACCTGTCATCATGTTTCTTCTCAAGGTGCCCTCAAACGCCATGCGGCCCTCCACCAGTTGCAGGGAGCACTACCTGGACAGGATTGGCAGATTGATTTTACCCACATGCCTAGACACAAAAAGCTCAGGTATTTACTGGTCAGGGCTGATACATTTTCAGGTTGGATCGAGGCCTTTCCTACCTGCCAAGAGACTGCATCGGTGGTGGCAAAGACGTTGGTAGAACACATCACCCCTCGTTTTGGCCTCCCGACTTCACTCCAGTCAGACAATGGACCAGCTTTCATCTCAAAGGTCACACAACTGGTGGCTGACTCTCTAAATATCTCCTGGAAACTACACATACCATATCACCCTCAATCCTCGGGTAAGGTGGAAAGGACCAATGGCCTTCTCAAGGATCAACTTATCAAACTCTCCTTAGAGGTAAAGACCTCCTGGCCAGACCTACTCCCAATGGCTCTCACCCAATTGCGACCAGCCCATAGAGGACCCACCGGACTAAGTGCCTTTGAGTTAATGTATGTAGACCCTTCCTTCTAAACACAGGCCTGCCTACAACTCCACCCCCTCTAGCCTCCTACCTACCTTACTTCTCACTCCTAAGACTCCTCTGGGAACACGCAGACCAGTTCCTGCCTCAACCCACCTTCCCCTCAGATCCAAGAATCACAGAGATTCTACAGCCAGGAGATGAAGTCCTTCTTAAAGAACTCCAACCTCGGTCACTCCAACCATGGTGGACAGGATCATACACGGTGATCCTTACGACTCCCACAGCTGCCAAGCTATTGGGATACTCCCTGTGGTACCACATCTCCAGGCTCAAACGAGCACCCAGTCATGATAGGTGGAGGTCTAGAGAGACAGGGCCCCTCTGTTTGTGCCTTACTCACACTGGTGCTGGCCACAATGACCCATGCAGCTCTGGCAAACTGGGTCTGTAACCAGTGCATCATATCGGGAATGCTCCAACTACACCAACTGGTCCCCCAGACATGCTACTTTCAAAAAGTACCTTGTCAGCAGGGAGACCAATTGTACTGGGCCACTATAATGTTAAGAGATTTCCAAACTGGCTGCCCAGGAGTCATCGGCAAGACCATTTGCTGGGTACAAGACCCTCCACCAAATCCACAAGGAAAGATATTCCCTTGTCCTGCCCAATGCTCGTCTTTCCATTCCTTCATCCAGGCTGCCTGCTACGAACAAGCCTTGGTCTGTCTCTCATCTTCCAGACAACAGTACTGGATGGGGAGAAGCCTGGGTAATCATGCTGGATATGTCTGTCCTGAGAGACAAGGACAACATATCTGCTGGAACCTCCAGCCACCGATAGAGAGGTGGGACAGTAGAGGTGCACAAGACTATGCTGGTACATCAGTACTCGCCCCTTCCCTCCAAGCTTCCTCCAGCCTCCCACCAGCCTTAACCCAGCCCACGCCACCACTCCTCAGCTGGAAGTAGCCAGATCGAGTCAGCACCCATTATAACCAAAAGGCTGCAATGTAAGGTGGGAGGCACTGGAGGGAGGGGTGAACATGTCAGACGAGCTCAGTCCTCACCAAATAAGGAAAGGGGGCAGCAAAGTCCCCAACCCCAGTCTAGTAAGGGAAAGAGACCAATAGATTCCGGCCTGATGACGTGCCAAAATCCCTGGCTGCTGCCCCCTCCAACCTGGAAAAGGAGTAGTAACTTTCTAGTCCTTTGTCTACTGTAAAGGCCAATGACATGTGCCTTAGGCTAGCCAATCCTCGCGCCACTGTAGACCTATGCTCTCCCTCCCCGTAACTTCTTTATAAACTCACTGCCTGCTCTGCTGGGCACGACTTCTCCAGCCTGTGACTAACCAGACAGGCGAACATTGCCTGGGATTCCGCCCTATTAAATTTTTGGCTCCTTTGTTGCCTCGCCTGGTCACTTCATATTTTACCTTACACTGGGAGGACAAAATGTCTTGCTAATTACTTTTAAACTTTACCAAGACATTCAACATAAAATGCATATATAAAAATCCCACATATACATTTCCAGAATCTTAATTTTGCAGTCCTTTCTTGTACAGAAGAGTCTCCATCTAGTTCTACAGATTTCAAAAATTATCAATTGCATGATTGCATCTAATATTTTGATTTTAGATATACATATCTATTTTTAAAAGAGCTATATATTTACAGATATTGAAAAAATAAAAAATACATGCTTCCATCTAGTGGCCAATTCAATCCATTAAGGTAGGGGAGGAATGGATTGAAATCCATATATAACTCCCAACCTCATTTCAGGCAAATCGTTCTAATCCACTCTCTTTGAACCAAAGTTTCTAGATGAGGTGTCTTCAGTTTTCACTGTTTTCATATGCACTAATTTGTATTTGTTTGAAATGCTGAGAAATATAATAGTAATGGCAACAGCCATGCTGGGAGTCCTTATTGAACACCAGGTATCACACACATTATGCTATGCCTAGTAATGACTATTAGATACCAAATAGATAATCTTATACTCATTTTGAAAGTAGAGAAACTGAAACTCAAAGATGTGAATTACCTTCCCTAGCATTCCATACTGGTTAGCGGCAAAGGGGTTCACACCAGGGCTAGTTTTGCTGGTTCTGGAGCCTGGGCTCTCTGCATAACATTCTGCATGATTAAAAGGAAGTACACAAAAGTGAAGGAAAGAGCTGATGATCCCCAAATAAACTGCTTTTTCCCCCTCAGTAATTAAAGTCAGATTCTGCTTAAGCTGAAAGAGTTAATTTTAAAGTTCTGCAGGATTGTATTCCCAGCCACCTCCCTTCCAGCTGAGGTCAAACGCAGCTAGAATCTGTTCTCCAACTATTTACAGATCTTTTTATCAACATCAGTACTCTTCAAGTTCTGACATCTCTCTTTAGGCCAGAAGTATTTATTTAATCAACAAGTACAGTTTGAGGAACATCAGGCTCTTATTCATGGTTAAGTAATTAAAAACGGAAAACACATCACCAAGTGCCTAATATATGCAAGCATTAATTGGTTCAATTGGTGAATGTTTCCCCAGACTGCATTTGTTTCTCATGGAAGGGTGCTGTGCTCCTATCCAGGCCGCACGGCTTTCAGGGTTTGCTAATTAGTGCTTTCCTAATCCCATTCAGAAAACTGGAACAAATTTTTGCTATTCCCCTTCCATAAATGGGTGGTCACTGAGATTAGGTCAAACCAGCTCAGCCTTATAATAGCATCCTTAATCAGCCAATGTGAAATAAAAATGAGGCAAAAACACTGGCTTTTATCTCACACTGTCTCTGGAGCTCATTAAAATGCACGGGCTCTTCTTCCCGTTACAACCCTGCTGTTCTATACACTAATAAGCCAACAAAAGGTGCTGAAAGCAATGGGCTGAATAATTGTTGAAATTTACAGTTCCTTAAAGGCAACTGTTAAAAGATTTCTGTCTCCTCAGCAATGTAGATCACATTCTGATAAAGTCCCGTCACTAAGCGACATCTCCTCTCACTTTTATAAGAATCACACCGCTCTGGGGACAGCGGGGATCCGATAACGGACGACTGTTTATGTTGATGTTGTTTCACATATTTGGCTTTCAACCCACTTTACTAACCAAAGAGTTAAAACAACACCATGTGTTTTCACTGAACTCTGTCCCCTGAGGACCCTGGGCCTCTGCTATTTTAAAAGTGTGATGGGAGCCCACTGGCATAATAAAGAAAAAGGTGGGAGGAGGAAGTGGGGAAAAGACAGGATACAGGCACAGAGAAAGAAAATGAACACATGGGCGCCCATACCCCCAGGGATCTACTTGGACCCAGACCCTGCCTAGTCATTTTATCCACCAAAAATAAATGCTTAAATTAAGGAGCAACCTTTATAAAACTAGCTTCTAAAATAGAGTAAGCTTTTGATCTTACTGTTCCCCTGCCTCAGGATATTCCTTGATATTCATTAAAATGCACTTTGAGCATGTTACAAGTTAAATGATAATTTCCTACACTTTAATACAGGCACAGACATATAATTTAAGGAAACATTTGCCAAAAAAATAGCACGTTCCAAACACAAACACCAAATTAAATTCACATTATAATTATATTTAAAAATCAATACATTAAGTAAGAATTCAACATGTTCAAAGATGTATATTAGCCCAAAACTGTAATTATAAGAAAGTGACCTGCCTCCTTAAGACTGGGCAGGATGTAAGAGGTAAGATGTCTGGACAGAGGGTGAAGATTGCTCATTACCACCTGCCACAGCCCAAAACACATGGGCACAAGGAGCTCCTATTTTCCTCTATGCTTGGCACAGTGTCCCAATGTCATAATAATGTGAAAACTTCAAGGGGTGCCAAACACATTTTTGAAGCTACACAAAATCTCTAAAGGCTCTAAAAATATAAATGTGTAAGGATACTTAATAAAGTGTTATTTTTCCAATAGAGGATTATCTTTTATACAAAAAATTTCAGTATCCTCTTGAACATCTTCAGCGTGGGTTCTTGCATGAACAATCACAGTTTCTCTGCAGCCCAAGTATTTACTTAAACAACGGTTACAATTACCACTAGTATTCACAGTACAGGGCACTGGCTAAAAGACATGCAGTTTAAAAATTTAAAAAACTTTCCTCATTGGACAGATCTTAGTTTCTTACACCTCCCCCCTCTGCTTATTAGTTATATGTAATTCTATAAACCACCTCAAAACACTTCAGTCCATGGAAATGTGTAAGATTTCATCCCCAGTAGACAGAGCTTAAAAACAACCCATTGAGAGAGACACTATTAAATTAAATATGTAATAATTGGGAATAATCAGTGAGTTTAAAATATATATTACTATAAACCACTATTAACATCCAAATTGTCATTACCTTCTAAATCATCAAAGTAGAGCAATAAAAACACAACATAAAACACAGTGTATGTGTTATATGTATTAACTTATTCAATCCTTTCAGCAACCATCTAAGATAGATATTATTGTTTATCTATGATAGAAATTAGAAAGCTCATGAGCATAAAAAGTTTAACGGATTTAAATTCCCCAAGTTCGCATGCTTGTAATTAGGTACTGAGTTTGTGCACTTAATCATTATGCCTTCTGTATAATGAAATAAATTACAATACAGTAGTTCCCCCCTTATCCCTGGTTTCACATTCCATGGTTTCAGTTACCTGCAGTTAACCACGGTCCAAAAACAGATTATCCTCCTTCTGACAATTTTATCAGCAGCCAAATACTGTTATATTGACTAGCTTCATCTCATCACATAGGCATTTTATCATCTCAGATCATTGCAAGAAGGGTAATTACAATACAATAAGATACTTTGAGAGAAAGACCACATTCACACAGATTTAATTATATTGTTATAATTGTTCTATTTTATTATTAGTTATTTTTATTAATCTCCTACTGTGCCTAATTTATAAGGCAAAGAATCCTGGAAGACATTTACAGAATCGCTGTCTTAATTCTAGAGGTTAGGGCATTTGACACTAATGCTAATCAAAAAAGAAGCACTTTTTAGTCAAACTGTCACAGCATTCAACTACTCAAACTCAGTGTTTGAGAAATAAAATAAAAAGCTAAGAAAGTCTATCAATTCGTAATGCAGTCTCTCAGCGAGCAAATCATACTTGGCATTGTAGGGAGTAATAAAGAAATTACAAAAAATTATTAATGAAAAGCACAAATATTTAACATGAAGGAAAATACAAATGAGGAAAAAGAAAGAAGTGAGGACATGTGTCCAATCTCAACCATAAATATAAACATTTGAGTATTTAACTAACACCATCTTAAGAGAAGTCGACACCATCTTGGTTCACTGGAAGGCAGTTGGGGTAGGGGTGGGAGTCTGATGACACTGGGAAGTACATTAAAAGAGAGAAAGGCAAGCTTTCAAGGAGAAAAGTTTAACATCAATTGGCCCAAAGTTGGTACAAGCAGTTTGTAATCTGGTGGTGTTAAATTTAAAAAAACATGAACAAATATTCAAAATATGTGAACAAACAGGAGAATCCATGCTATTCATGCGTTATCAATGCATAACAATAAAAATATTAATAAAAGTGAGATTAATATAAATTATCAAAGCTTTGTGCTAGATACTACACTATGCCTTATTAATATCTCACTTTATCCTTCCACTAGCCTTCTGAGGGACTGTGATGGTGATGATGATCAGGCTCACAACAGAATGATGTGAGAAGTATAGAGGCAAAAGGTTGGTAATAATTATATTGGAAAAAGATTAACTATAAATGAAGTACAAAAGGTACACATCTTTTTGTGCCTTCTAGGACCATCTTTTTTTTTAATTGAGATATAACTGACATATAACATTGTGTAAGTTTGAGGTACACAACCTGTTGATACATTTATATATTACAATGTTATACTATAGTAGCTTTAGCTAACATCTCTATCACTTCACATACTTCTTTTTTGTGATGACAATTAAGATCTAGTCTTTTACCAACTTTGAAGTTTATAATACAGTATTTTTCACTATAACCATTATGCTGTACATTGATCTCCAGAATTATGTATTTACCTACTAATAGTTGTATGTTTGTGCCCTTAAACTACATCTCACTGTTTCCCCCATACCCCCAGTGACCACCAGGCTACTCTCTGTTTCTACAAATTCAGCTTTATTGGACTCCACATAAAGTATCATATAGAATTTGTCTTTCTCTGTCCAGGATCATCCTTTACATATCTTTCTTCCTTCTTTTTTTATTGAAGTAAAGTTGATCTACAATATTATATTGGTTTCAAGTAAACAACATAGTGATTGGACAGTTATCTAAATTATTAAATGTAAATGCTCACCTCAACTAGCGTAGCTATCTGTCAACATAGAAAGAAGTTGCAGAACTATTGACTATGTTGTCCATGCTATACTTTCATCTCCGTGACTAGTTCATGTTTATGAATGAAATTTTGTGCCTCTTTATCCCCTTCACCTATTTCACCCACCCACCCTACCTGTTAAGACTTTCTCTAAGCATGTTCAGCCCTCAGAGCCCCCTTGATGAGTGAGCAGAACGTAGGTCTCTCCCTTTCTTCTCTGCCCTAGAATTACTTTTCCCCTGGACCATAATAATTATATTGGAAAAAGATCAACTATAAATAAGTACAAAAGGTACACATCTTTTTGTGCCTTCTAGGACCATCTTTTTTTTTTAATTGAGATATAACTGACATATAACATTGTATAAGCTTAAGGTACACAACCTGTTGATAAATTTATATATTGCAATATGTTATAAATGAAAGAGGATGAGGAAAAACATGCCATTCAGACCAGCTGGCTAACAGATTAGACTATGCGGGTAAGTGTACCTACCTTGGCCCAAAAATGTGAAAGGAAGTGAAAGTATAAAAGGCAATGTTTCAAAGGTGTAAAGATGGAATGGGAAAGATAAATAATTTTATTTTATAACCAGGTTCCTTTAACTTGTCTCAAATCAACATGTTGAGTGGGCTCAATCTTTGCTGTAAGGGACTATGCTGGGCATTAAGGGACACTTAGCAGCATCCCTGGCTCTGGTGGATGCCAATATACTAACAGTTGTAACAACCAAAACTGCCAAATGTCCAGGACAACCATCTTTGACATATTTAAGCTTCTGTTTTGTTTTGCCTTGTTTGTTTTTATTATTATTATAAATAATTATATCTATGGAGTATTTGAATTAAGATTTGCAGACAGAAGCAAAGGTGAGATTTCAAACAAAGCCTGGTAAATCCATGCTGCAAAGAATTTGTGGAAATTCTACCCATTCAAATATCAGCTCTACAGGGTTAAGATCCAAGTTATATGGATGGTGAAAACCCCAACAATGAAAAGGAGAAGGGACAGCAGAGAGCCCAGCACTAAACCTTGAATGGTTAACATAAATTTAATGATCTTGGAACAGACATCAGCAAAAAAAAAAGTTGTTGAAAGAAAAGAATAACTCTTATGGCACGCCATCTTCTCCCAAGCCATAAGGAGCCTGAAGAAGGGGATAATCAGTGACAGAGTTCACAGCAATTTCCAAGAAAACAAGAACCCAGATGATGCCGTTGCTTTGAGCCAAAGGGAATAACTGACTATCCTAAGGAAAGGGCTCTCAGAAGGGCATTTCAAGCTACTACCTCACCATTTGGTGCCCTGGAGCAGTCCTCAATTACCATAACAGAATGAGAGTTAATGTATATTCTATCATGCTTGGATTGCTAGCAATTACTGTCAGCACAGCTTATACTTCCATGGCAGCATGCAGTACGAAAGAAAGAATAAACCCAGTCCTTCTGAGTTGTGGATGCTAACCAGTCAACCATGCTGGCCAAATCCTGCCTCTCAAATCTCTTTGTAATATATACTATTCACCCAGGCAGAAGTCTCCAATGACAGCTATTCATGTGCCCCAGCTGATCCAATGTGGGCAACAGGGATGGTTCGGCACTACTTGCCTTTACTGAATGAACAGAAAATGTTTCCCAACCCTCAGTCTGGTGCACAAACCTACTGCTTCTTTTAGACTTTTAATGGAGTGCTCTCAAAATGGCACATCAGAGAAAACATTTCATCTGAAGAACATGTACAGAAGGAACTACTTGTTCAGCCGCAATCCTGGCCTTTGGGGATATGTGCAATCTCAGTGCTGAATAACGGGGTATGAGGGGGTGCGGGGAAGCTTTCCTCTCTATTCTAAACACCCCTTAGTCTCCTTTAGTCAAAGCCGCTAATTATGTGAGGCAGGCTGAATGATGAGTAGTGGTTTTGTGATCCCAGCTATTGTTCAGAAGGGCTGAGATCACCAATGCATTTTCCTAGGTATAGAGAATTTGAAGGGAAAAGTCTGAGTACTTATTATCTCTTTGTTTTCTTAAACAGTGCCTATTTACAAACTTTTCGCTAGTGAGTAAAAACATTTACTGGCAATAAAACACAGCAGTGTTTCAGAATGTTAACCTCTTCCCCCAAAACATGATAAAGTGCGCTGAGTCTTTGGGAGGAACAAAGCTGCTTTCATTTTTGTTTCTTGCCACAAACACAGGGTGAGGAGATAGGAAGAAAAGTGGAAGAAAATTAGAAATAGTTTTAATATATGCATTAAATATATATACATACATATGCATGTATGTATTTCCTTGTGGTTATCTATAGTGCAAAATTAAGCAACTGAACCCTACCTTTAGGAAACCTCAATCAAATTAATAAAAACAATACATTATTACAGATTGAGGAGGGGTAACTCTTACTGCTCACAGAATTATACTGTCAAAATACAGGGCATAAGAATGAAGAAAAGATGATTACAGCGGGTGATAACTCCTCTGAGGTAGACTAGCGACTCTCCCTTTGGGTGGATATTTGTTTTCTAAGAAGTAGGGGGGATCTTGTTAAAACATTTATGGTTTTAAAACACTTTTATCATCTCTGGGCCTTGCCTTCATAAAGGTCCTTGAGGCAAGAATCATGCTATACCAACATTATATATTTTAAGTTACCAAATACCTAGAACTTTATCCAAAAATAAATAATAAGTGATGACCAAGATAACAAGTGAGCTCACTCTTGTTTTCTATACACACCGCATATTCTCTTCATAATGTCTGGTGAGTAAGCATACTGCAATGTCTTCTTGAGCATCAAGGATACTGGACTAAATCTTGTGGAAAAGCTGTGATCATGTGAAGAATTAACTGTCCAAATATTATTTTCTCTTGAAAGTTAAAATTTTAAATCTTTCTGGCCATGTATTTTTCCCATACATTTTCAATTTATTTCTAAGTTCCTTTTTCTCTCAGAGTTTTCATATCAATTAAACAGAGCTAAGAACTAAAAGGTAACTTTTTATGAAAGGAAATAAGCTTATCTCACAAGACTGGCAGACCCTTCTATCTGGTCCAGTTTTAGGAAACATTCACTTCTCTTAGCCAAAATGGAAAGGAAAGAGCGGTGAAGGTAGAAAAACAATGATGCCTGCTCTAACTTCCACAACATTAATTCTCAAGTCTCGCATTTTTGTGGTGTAAAATTTTTCTTATTGGACATACCAGCATATTAGCATTATTGAGAGAAACCTTTTATCTCCACCTGCTGGAAGCATGAAACATAACTGGGTCCAGGATAATTATTGATATATTTCAGGAAGAAAAAATAGTTATAAAAACTAGATTTCAAATCACCTGTTTTAAATTATATCCTTTGGTACATTATTTCTGTCACTGAGCTGATTCCATGGTTATAGGATCTTTGTTTTGTGATTGTTACAAGGTTTATTCTTCTTGTCTATTTCTTTTAAGATTTTTATGGTGGCCATTATGTCTCATCAAAATTATCAAGTAATTAAGCTGCAAAAAAAATGATGGAAATAACAGTTGCATAATAGTCAAATTACAGTCCTCAGAAAAGACAGTGTTATGGAAAGATTATATAGCACATATCTTGAGTTATGAGGAATGTAATGTTTATTTATTATATACAAAGGAAACAGATGCTGAGATAAGAGCTTTGAAAATAAGATATTAAGTATTTTTAACAGAGAAAAACAACTTTCTCTTGAAAAAAATCCTCCTCTTCTTTAGGATATAACAGTTTTAGCTGTCTCATGGGGTATGGAAACAGAAAGCAGCTGCCTGGGTTCACCTTCTGTTGTATAAAATAATTGTCACTGCGACCATTCATTTACTAAAAGAAAAAAAAACTGTCCTCTAAAAAAAGTTATTGCTCTTTCAGTTTGATTAAATATAACTGGATGTAATAAATAGTTTAGTGGAAGCCTAAGACTAGTATAGAAAGCCAAAATGAAAGTTAATACATAACAGGTAGAAAAACAAAGTATTTGCCTTTTGGTTAAATATTTTAATACCTTGACAGTGTTTAAAGACAGCAATAGCCACTGTAGGAAAGGAAATGATGGGAGGGGAGGAGAGGAGAGGAAAGGAGAGAAAAGAAAGCAAATACAAAAGGCAGGAAAATAAAAGAAAAAGGAAAACAAAAGAGAGGAAAATAAAAGGGAAGGGAAGAGAAATTATCTGCCAAGAGTGGATTTTTCCTTTTAAACTATACTTTAAAAATGTTTCCTAAGAACTTAATATACTAGATTTTTTTTTCCTAGTACACTAGATTTTTTTCCCTTCAATACTCTTTCAATCATTGTTGATTGGCAGCATGCCATTTTGCTCATGTTGAATGCATAAGGATATGTGAAGAAACTTTTTCAGCTAATATTTCAGAATTTTAGAAATTGTATATTTTCTCCATCCATCTTTTAAGCAGGAGAACAACAGAAGGTCCCTGCCAAAACTTTACCACCCCACACAAGCATTTACTTTAATGGATTTAAGTCAGTTTTCTGACAAATAAGTCAGTTTTCTTTTTGAGCTAATTATAAGCAAAAGTGAAAATGAGTCAGTTACAATATCACTAGTCTGTAACTAATAAAAAAGCAATGGGATACTTACATATTTTCAATATATTCTTAATGGTTCTTTATGAAGTGCTGCACTCGACACAGGAGAAATTGTAAACAAAGAAAGTAAATATCTCCTTTCCCCTTCCAAATTTACATTTTACCTCATTCTAGAAGGAGTAAAGTATATATATTATTTCTCAAACTTCACTGTCAGTTCTTAGCCTTTAATTAGGCTTTGCTACATTAAACAATATTAAATAATATACAATACAAATAATAATTACTAAATATAAATAATATATTGAATATTAAAACACGAATTACTTATATAAAACTGCAGCCACATGAACTAGCACTCCATAGAGTGCTAGAAAGAACAGTAAGATAAATTAATCCTATATTTAAATAGTTATAAATTAATCTCTGTGATTAAGCAAGCTTGATAAAATAATGGTAAATAAAAAATGCTGCATATATAGTTGAAATAAATACAGTTTGAATTGTTTTGCAGTAGGGATTAGTTTGTGCTTGTTCCATTTAGGAATATTTAATAATATATAACTAATAACTGTGGAAATATGAGCACTGTATTCCAACCATAATATAATAACCTACATTAAAAAATCTAAATATGTATTATATTATGCATAATATTAGCAACTGATTATGACTGTGGATCAATCACAAAATGGCCTTCACTCTTTTCTGAAGTCCTGCAGGGAAAACACAAAAGTTCTGAGATGAGACAGAGGGATGGGTATCACCAATGAACAAGAGATATTAATAAATTTCTAGAGGAAAGAAAAATGATGGGAATGTGTTCAGGAAAAAAAAAGAGTTACATCTTAAAATCTGGAAGGAGGCTCTGGAAAATGTAGAATTCTGCAGAGGCAGCCCTCAGAAATCAAGACCTCGTCAGTAGGCACTATGAAAAGGGATCTGAGGATAGGGGGATTGATTAGAGGTCTATTTAAGGGCTACTCTCTCACTGGAAACCCTGTTCTCCCAAAACACAGGCAAATCCAGGCAGGTGGCATTTATCTCCAGCAAAAACAGCTGACCCTTCCCAGTGAAATTAAACAACCTGCCAGGTGAAATTTAGCATAATCCTCACTCTTTAATTTGAGTGATCCTATAGTCTGACAGCTGGCTTCTGAGCTGATCCCCCCCAAAGCAGTCTCACTTTTGTTTACCTCACACAGAACTCCTAGTGAGATTGCCAAGTGAGAACCAGTTGTAACTCAGAGAACTTTTATTAATTATACAGTCCATTTTTCTATAGGAAGGGTTACCAGATATATGAGAAAAGCTGCAGAATGAGATGGTAGGGCCAAAGTCAGAAACAAAAAATTGACCCCAGAGGAAATAAAGATAGCTCAAGCATCATAAACAAAATCGGAGGAGGAAGAATAATAACTCTATTTCTGAATAAACCAAGGAAGATATTACATCTACAAACCAAGAAATGAAAAAGGATAATCAGAAAACAGGAGTATGCTTATGGAGATTAAAATTATGGCTAGAATTAAAAATGAAGGCTGTTTAGTAGTCTCACAGAAGAAACAGTCCAGATTGGGACACGGTGATGGATTGCGCTGGGAGCGTAGTTTCTACTAATGCGTAGAAAAAAGAATAAATCTATTTGATAAACAATGTGGTGGGCACACTCCTTCCTAATGGGCCTTATGTTGTTTGGGTATCCACCACTCACCAACACCTCTCAGGTGAAGGTGATCCCAGTCCTGGCTCCAGATGCCTAAGCCAACCTCCACATGTCACTTCCCTGGTACACTTACTGGTCCAAAGGTGGTATTTATCTGAAGATGGGTCACTCAGGCTGAAGGGAAGAACTTATATCATTAGGCTGAAGGAGAAATTCCTCTCACAATTGCTGAAATGGAAACAAGTGTCCACAATTACTAACAACAGGCATTTGCCTCAACAGGAGGAAGCAGTCCTTAGCTGAAGTGGACTGTGGAGAGACAGGAAGAACATAGTGCTTGATGACATCTGTGAGTAGCTTATGTCCCCTGGATTTCCACTCATATCACCATTTACTTACTGTTCAAAACAGTGAATCAAGGTCTGTTGGGACTTGCCAGCAAAAAGCTGCACAACTCCAGGGTCACTATTTAAATAGAATACAGATACCTTTGGAATTGTGCCCTATGTCAACTCTGCCTAAAGTATTTAAGTCAAGACAAGGGCAGGCACAAGAGCCTCATGTGGTCTCAATCAAAGTCTAAATATACAATGTGATCACAAATTGATCTCATACTTAGAAGACATCCAAGATGTGTTCAAGCATCTCTGTGCATATTCAGTGCTTCCCAGATCAACAAAAAGTCTTGTTCAAGGAAAGCTCTGAAATAAATCAGGTTCTTCAGATTTACCAGAAACTGAAAGAGCAGCGAGGACAGAAGACTATGCCAAGACTTGGACTGCAGAACAGAGTATATATATCCAGTGTGCCCTGGAGTGGAAGGGAAGCTGGACATTCCATGATACTGTGCTAGGACTTTCTCAATTCTCCTCTGCTAATCTCTGCCATTACAGAACCCAATTAAATTAAAAATCATCAGTGTCATCAGGGAAGCATTTCTGGCCACAAGAGGACTGAATTCAAACCAGAAAAAGTGAAATTCGTCCATGTTCTTGAATCAGGCATAGTCCATAACAATATGTGTGTTGTAAAAGATTAATTTTAAGAAGGTGCTCACAGATGCATTCACAAGCATACACACACACACACACTTTTAAAATGTCTCTAAGAAGAAATGAATTTAACAACCATACTCAAATCTTCAGTAAACTGTATTTTAAGGAGACTTTTTTTTCCCAATAGCTGTACATTTTTGGAATTTGAGTCAAGTTTAGACAGCAATGCAAAGGCCTAAAAGTCTGTATTGACTCCCTTCCTTATTTAAGTTCAGGAAGAGCATAATATACTTATATTTGTAGTTGAACCCAGTCAAGTCAGTTCTTGGACTTATTAGGGCATGACGCTGTTGACACAAGGCTAAGTGCAAGCCTTGACCTTTGCATTTCCGCCATGACCTCAGGGACTAGACCTCCCCATCTCACCCCAACCTTTACAACTTGAATGATGTCAGATCAGGCCACTATGTTTTTTAAAGGATCAGCTAGCCCAAATGAAAGCTATTTACTTTGTCCATTACTGTTAGCTCCACTCAGTGTTTTTTTTTTTCAGGATCTCCAGTCAAGTCTATTCTACTTCTGTAGAAACAAAATGTTCCCTGAATTCTTTAAAGTTTACATCTAAAATCTGTTAAACCAAAATGCTTCCCCCCCCCCACCAAATTCTGTCACATTTTGACAGAAACTCAAACTAAAGCAAACGCTGTAAGTAAAAAAAAAAGTTAAATATTAAAGAAGAGAAATGTCAATTTATTAAGTATCAGGATTTCTTTTTTTTACTGTCTAGAGTATTATAGTTTCCAGCACCTACCTTAAGTGCCACATGAGCAGCCTCAAAGTACCTAGTCACTTAAGCAAAATCGGTCCCCCTAAGTGTCAGACTTCTTTCTCATCTGCCTTTAGGATCAATGCAGATACTAACACAGCTTTAAAAGGAAGCTTTGATCTTCTAATCTTATTTCTGGGCCCTAATAAGCAACCTTATGCCCTCAAACTCCATTCTTTACTGAAATCCAGTCTCCATGATTTGAATCCAACTAGTGAAAAGAAATAGACTATCAAATTACTCAAAGTACTTACTCAGAGAAATGGAGAAAAATGGAAGCATTTGGGGGGAGTTTGAATCTATTAAAAACAGTCAATGGAGAGAAAAAGGTAATTTTCCCCTCTAAAAGTATGCTAGTGTATTTTACTGTGGTAAATTGCCTTCTCTATGTAAAAGATAGTAAATCTTTTGATGCCATTTGTTAGGATAGTCTTATCTCAACAAAGGGCATGCATTGAGTCTAAAGTTTCTGAATCTTAGCAGTGTGAAACAGGGCTTTAAAAAGAACTTTTAATTTGAAGTACCAAGTAAATGGGTTCACACAGCACAAATTTTATTGTAGACCAACCTAATTTTCACATTTTCCTCTCAATAACAAGCAAGTCATTTGTTCCCTGCACTCATAATGGAAAGAAAACAAGAGTTCCTTTGTTTGTGTACATTAACTCAATGCCGTAAAAGTCATTCAGTCAGCTTCACTATACTTTCACCTTTAAACCTTAACCTGACTTGCAACAATATTTGTAGCCTCTAAAATTACACTGGTTGAACCCAGACGGAGTTAATCACCCTTCACTGTCTCAGTGAAAAGTATAATGACCTACCATTTAATGTGAAACCATTAAAATGTTAGAAGGGGCAAGAATTCACATCGTGTGTTTATAAATGCCTCACAGACATGAATCCATACATTCAAGCTATCAGGACACTTTTCATATGGCACTTGTTTAGGGAACCAAATGGAAAATAATGACGGCTGTACACCCAGAGCCAGAAGCGTCTATTCTGCTGTCTTACTTAACGCGCCTTATCCTTTAGTGACGTACAATGATTCCAACAAAGTCCAGCTGTAACTAAACAAAGAAAATCCAAATCAAATCTGAGTAATTAATGGCATTCTTTCCTTTCCCTCACTTCCGTTGCTTCCCACACAGGGCAGATCCATTAGCAAGAGCCTTCATTTCCACCTGCTAGCCATATTCCCAATCCTTCCTTCAAGACTTCTGCTTGCCCAAGCCCACAGGGCCTGTTCTCCTCACACATGGGCTCTGCCCCAGGGGTTGGTCATTCATATCAACAAGAATGATGTCCCTGAAACTGTGCAACACTAGGCCGAGAGCACTTCTCTCCATCTCCCTGGCTCCACCTCAGCAGAGCCACTGTCAACGCCATCTGCAGCATCTTCCTAAATGTTCTCCTATTTACACTCTTGCCTCTATAACTCACCCTTCCAGAGCATGCTGACTAATCTTTTCAGTTTTTAAAGAAGATCATGGAATTCTTGTGTTTCACACTACCTTAACTCACTTGAAATAAAAAAGAAATGTCCTTGCAAGACCCTTCAAGTCCCTAAATTAGAGGATGAAAAGTGCACACCTACAGGGCCGTGCAGTTCATAAAAAGACAACAGCGGCTGGGCGGTAGGACCCGTGCGTACCCCGTGTGGGCAGAGGGCCCAGCAAACCAGGGCGCAGGGGCACTGCCAGAGGGGGTGGCCCCATCCAGCCCCAGGAACAGCTTCTGCATACCAGGGAGACTTTCGAAGTTACCAGACCATCTATGTTTTGAAAGCAGTTAGAAATCTGGATTTTTATGTGAAACCTCAATTTTTAAATGTTGCCTACAATTTTAAAAACAATGTGACATAACCCAAATTCCTGTGCCACTTGGCACAGGGGGGTCACTGGGTGATGACATTTTACAACAGTCTCTGCCTTTATCACCATACTTGGACAAACTGCCCTTCAGTTCCTCTGATTTACCAAGCTTCTCCTGCTTCAGAACCTTACCACTTACTTTCCCGTTCTTTTTTATATTCATCCATATTCCTTAGATCCCAGCTAAAACACCTCCTCTTCAAACATTTCTCTGACTATTCTAATATGAGTCCTCCCCAAATTCATGACCATATCACCTTATTTGCTTTTTCTTATACGGTGTCAGTCCCATAGATGAGGATGGAGGAGTTCACACTGGTAAATTTAGTATGAAAGTACTGGCATTCCTGATGTACTAATAAACCCACTTTCAATAAAAACCAATACAGAATATACTCAACTGAGCCAGTAAGGCAGACACACACACACACACACACACACACACACACACACACACACACACACACACACACACACACACCTTTAAAGCTTCATTACTTAAAAACTTCTTGGCAGGCTGACTGGTGGTTGCTTGTTCACTAACCACCTACAATAGCTTTTTCCAAGAATAGAGAAAAATGCTATATGTGCAAACAGCTCTATATCTAATACTTATGCAAGTATATATGTGTTTATATGTGTATGAATTCTATAGAAATGGATTAATATGCAAGTAGATTTTAATCTCTACCTCAATGTAGTTCTGCCAGATGGACTCTTGAGGAGAATCTTCATGTAGACAGAAGGCAGTGGTTCTCAACTTCGGGCAATTTTTTCCCCAAAAAAAAGCTTGGGAACGTCTGGAGACATTTCTGCCTGTCACAATGAAGGGGATGCTATTGGCATCTCACGATACAGGCCACAGAGGCTGCCGAGCACCCTATAAGGAGCAGAAGAGCTTCCAAAAGAAAGAATATCTGGCCCCACAATGTCAGTAGTGCCAAACTTAAGGAACCCCAATACAGGGGGTTCTCTTCCTCTCACTCCAATTTTGCCAAAAGGAGAAACAATTACCCCATGCTTTTATCTTCTGGGGAGGTAGGGAATAATTTTAAATTTGTTCCTCAACATCACTGTGAATTTCTTTTTAAGGTGCTGATTGTTTCTGACTTTGGGCATGTGAGTTCCATAAGGGACCAGAAAAATACCTGCTGTTATTTCGATTTTGTGTGCACCTAGTACAGGACCTCATCCATTCTAAGCCTTCGATACACAAATAAACAAATCTAGGAGCAGTGATTTATTATTTTATGCTTCACATAAGCCATGTCTTTAAATGTTTGCTCAATAAATAAAGCACTCACTTGAATATACTGACATAAATATAACCAGACACTGTGTTGGGTTCTAGGCATATATAGATCAAGAAGAAATTCTCCTTGCCCTCAAATTATTCAAAATCTGACACTGGAAAGAAATGAAAAAAGAAAAACAATATAACTCAAACAGTTTTACAGGAAAGGCATGCAGAGAGCACTATATTAGCACACAGAAGGGCCACTTCACCCAGACTTGAAGAGCTGGGAGATGGGGTGAGAGGGATGGTAGACCAGATGTCCCCCCTAGATATGATGCCTGACCCACCTCAGATGTGCTGACTGCTAAATAGGCAGAGGGGTGAGGGGAGAATCTGCATCTTGAAAGTTGAGACTTGAGAAAATGGAAAGAGCAAGTCGTTCAGCATTGCTGAGATAAGTGAGTGGCTTCTCTTTGAAAAGGAGGGGAGGACACATTAAAACACTAATATAGTGAACATAAATGAATTTCTGTGTTAGTATATCTTGGGCCAGACCTTGTTTCCTTCCCACTCTGAGATTCTGTGAGCCTATAATTTCTTCAGTCACCTCATTATAAGACCGACCTTGAACATTTCTTCAAAACCTGCTTTTGCCACATTTGTTTACTGAAAATCTTTTTGACCCTATGTAGCATGATCATGAATTAACACTTTAATTTCAAAATTAGAAAAGTTTGTAACTCCAAAAAATGTTTGTATCTAAGATTGTATATCAACATTCACGCAAGCTGGGGTCCTATGGACTACAACTTTGTCTGACTCATTTTTACATTTTTTAGTGTTTATCCCAGATAATGTTATAGAACGATTGCTCAGCAAATATTTATGGAATTAAATTTTAACTTGAATCTACTCCAGGCCCCATATTTTTTTCTAAATCAATATTGCATATTGAAATTGCAATGTACTTATCAAAGGGTAAATGTGTTCAAAATTGAGGTGAATGCAGCTAAAACAGACTCAAAAATGACTGTTTCCTTACATTTTCCCTTCTGTAATAACAATTTCCTCTAATCTTATGTACAGGCTCACATTACTGAGATCCAAACAATAATGGTAATAACAAAACAGTCAGAAAGAACTTGTTTTATTTTACATACTGCTCTCTGTCTCCCTCTTTACTCTCAAATCTCTCATTGGAGAACCTTCTCTTACCACTTATATAAGGTTTCTCCCTGTATCTCTAAATAAAATCATTCTCTTAAAATCCAAATAAATGTTTTTTTAGCATTTCAGGCTCTGTAGAAAGCTCAGGTGGACAACCCTCTGGCTTCATAAACTCAACCCACCAAAGTACAAGTCATAGTGTTTCCTCTGTACACCTTGTTACTCCCTTATTATTGAAGTCCCTGTTGCCCAGTGGAGTCATCTGGGAATCATGTGAAATCTCTCCATCTTGCATATAGTCTATTAATTCTGTTATTCATCCTGTTTCCCAAAAACTCTCTTTCCCTGTTGCTTTATTCCATCAATACTGTATTTCTTCATCATCCCTCCCACTATTATTTTATATTCTAAGTCTTCCCATTGCCTGGAATATCCTGCCCAACCAATCCATCTTCCATATCACTTGCTGAGAGATCTTTCTATTCCACCCAAGTAAACAGAATCTTTCCTACATAAAAACCTTTCTTGGTTTCCCTTTGCCACATAATGAAATTCAGTATACTTAGCACGGAATAATAGAACCTTCTTATTCTGTCCACAGGTTTACCCTCACAGTCACTTGATCTGTAAGTAATTCCAAACTATTTCTGGTTTCTCCAGTATCCCACACAATTTCCCTTCTCTTTACCTATACCTGTGTGATTCTTCTGCTTAGTCTGATGGACAAACAAGCAGAAAAAAAGGATATTCTTTAATATTAACTTCAGTTACTCTTTAAATATTCCCAGACTCTAAGAGGAAGTATGTTTCCCTTCTTGCATGTCTGTTATTTTTTTTCCAACATATTCTAATTGTTCATGTATCTTCCTCAATTATCACACAATGTGAACTTTGTGTGTAAAGACCATAACTAAATTCATCTTCACATCACTTAGTGCCTAGAAATACACAACCTACAGCAGGTACCCAGTAAAAGTTACTCTGAATGGCACGTATCTTTTAAAAATGGAGAAAACTGAAATGTATTTTTATGCTTATGTTTATGAGTGAATTTCAGTAAGGCATTCAGACACAATTTAATTCTTTTTAATTCAATTTAATTCTTTATAATTACTTGAAGTTTTAAATTCTCTAGACGTTTTTCTACAACCTCAACTGCACAGCCTATCAGTTGATTCCTAAAAGAAACAGTTAAATATTTAACTTTAACAATATTCAAGGCAAACCTAAATACTTTATTTACTGTTACACTTATGGAATAAAATAATTAGCAGGAAGGATTGTTAAAATATGAGATAACATAGCCTTATTTATCTTTTGTTTGTGGGAGAACTTAATTATCTTTTCATTAGTTATACTTTATTTTTTTCAGAATGCTAAAATAATCATCTTTGTCCATTCAAAAAACATCTACTGAGTACCCATTATGTCCTAAGCATGAAGCAATTATTGGAGATTCTTAGTTCGGCAAGACAGTCATGCGTCATCCCTCAAGAGATGGGAGACTACTGTAAAGAGCAGAATTTTAATAATCATGGAAACTAATACTGAAGCTGACACAGTGCTTTGCCTAAGAACACCCAGTGCCCAAAGAGGCTTACTGAGAAAGTGACCATGCGCACACATCCAGCAAGCAACAGTGACCAGCATACTGGGATGAAATGCAGACATCAATATAAACATGCACGTGCCACACTCAAGCTCCTAGCTACATAACAAACCACACTGCTCCTCTGGCCAGGATACCTAGGGTTTATGATTTTCCCTACTCTCTTCAGAGTTCCTACAATATAAGTGTTATTGATTAGTAGTTTCTTAGCATTAAGTACCACTACTCCAATATTCCTGCTTTCCTAGAAAATAAATTCGTATAAAGAGGTACAATGGATGCTTTTTTAGGGATCTTCGAGTCAAAACTTCTTAACAGTCATTTCTGTGTCTGCATGTCCTGCCATACTATTAAAACAAATTTTAAAATCTTACATTTAAAATTTGTACATTTTAAAACAGCTAGTGATAGTGCCAAGATTACATATAGCACAGTGAGCCAGACACAATGAGTATGATTATTTATTAAATGAATAAGTTAAAGGATAAAATCTTAACCCACCATATTCTTCTATAAATGACACAATTGTCAAAATTTATGTCAATGACTCACCTAAAAGTAAGCTTCTTGTATCACAGTATTAATGCTTCTAATTTGATTTTGGGTTTCCTAAAAGGACTTTAAACAGTAAAGAAGGGAGATGGATATAATATTTCTGGATTCAGAGAACATTTTAAGATGTGAAGTTTATTACTTGTGCTCTCCTTCCCCTTCGAACTGCACCCTCCCAGTCTGGCCCCTATATTATTACTCCAGGATCCAAAATGGCCTCATTCCTCTCCATGCCTGACACTTCCCAATATCTACCACCATCCCACAGTCCAAGTGAAAACTTCCATTCCTCAAGTGCTAAAGAGCTGAGCTCCCAGTAAAAGAGGACCGATAATCTGATTAAAATAATTCACAGTAAATTGTAAATCTCTTAATCCTCTTAGAAGCATTAACATTTTTTTAAATTGAGGGGTGGAGGGAGAGCAAATTGATACAGCTTCTAATTGTTGGCATTTTTGTGTAGCATAAACACCGTATTTTGCTGTTTTTGGATAGAAATGACTATCATATTGGCGTGGCAATCTGCCCAGAAATCTGTCTCCAACCTGTCAAATTAACTCGGAGTTTTCTCTTCACACAGCTGCTTTTGTTTGCTCATTTGTTGTTGTTTTGTAAACCTCTGGTAAGAGGTGAAGTTTTGGAATCTCTGTAGGGATAAGTTGTATATTTAGGGTTTGTTAAGTCAGGGTCTCTACCAAGCAACTCATAAACTAATTCATTTTAAAAAACAATGAAGACCACCAGTCAGCAAAACACTAATAGATACAACACAACAATTTATATTTAAATAGATGTCAGAACACGTCAAACACTGTTTTGAACACTTTACATATATTGATTTAGCTAAGCTTAACCACAACCCTGTGAAATAGATACCAAAGTTATTTCCATTTTATTGAAAAGGAAACAGAAAAGTGAGATAACCTCCTAAGGTAACATGGCTGGTTAGCAGTGAGGCCAGATTTCAAACATGGTATTTTAATTTTGAAGCCCATTCCCTTATCATCACTACACTTGACTGAAAGATGCTGAGAAGGACAAAACTCATTGATAAATAATCCAGTTTACTGTACTGCTCTTAGGTTAAAAACTACACAACTTAAATTCTAGAAGTGGTCTAAATATCAACTGTTTCAATTCCTGAATTCTACAGATGAAAAATCTAGCTCACTCACGGCATTTGGTAAAAAGCTACAGAATGGAAGATTCAATGCCAACAACAACCATGTTTGAATCCAGGTCAAGATTTTCCCCTCTCTGTATTTCAGTTAGTCCATAGAAAAATTATAGGAAACTCTATAAACTCCAAGCAAAAGTAGGCATCCTAATCATATCTGACCCATTTTGTAGAATCCAGTAAAGATAAAACTACTGAGAGCTCCCATTCATAAATTACTTCCAAATTTGGCACTTTATATTTCTACCACAAGTTGTGCAGCTTCTTTTAGTTTTTTGATCCTAGGATGAAGATTTGTGGTATTTGGCAATTCTGGTTTTCTTCTTCCAATTGTTCATTTCTCTCTTCCTAAAAGAAAATTTTACCCAAGAATAAAAGGGAGTTTTAATCCCTTCTGCAACTCTTGTCTAGGCAAATCAATTCATGTATTGAATCATTCATTAATACACTGAATGCGCTAATAGTATTAATTAATTAGACATAAACAGTCACAGTTTGAAAGGAAACCTCGATAAGTAAATGTGCAATACAGCAAAATTGTGGGCAAGGTCACATTTTTGTATAAGGTGCAAGGGAAACACATAAGCACATCAAGTCTACACTGGGTGGGTGGAACAGGACACTAAGGCTTTCTGGAGAGGACACTTGCACAAATCCCTTAGGCTAAAGGGGAAATGGGATGGAAAGCAGGGGAGAAAAATGAAGACAAAGGATGGGTCTGGACAGAGCATTCCCAAATAGAGGACAGCATTTCCAAAAGCCAGAGTGTAAAAGGTTGCTCACCTGGCTGAAGCTGCTGGTTCATAGATAGGAAACCCTGATCAGGCACTCGTGCAATACAATCAAATCAATAATAGCAACACATCCAAACACAGGCATTTGGAAGAACACAGGGAGAAGGAATAGAGTTATAGTCCAGGGACAATAAATATCAACAAGACATAGGCAAATTAGCTAATTCTCTTAAAGGCTGCAGGTATCAACTATAGAAATAATTTCCAAATAAATGTGGAAATCATGCCTGCCCTTTTAAATGATGAAGAATCCATTACTATTGGCAAGCTATTTTGTCAGAGCAGCAGATAACGCTCATCTATAAACATGCCTCCTATGAACAATGAAATGCTGGTGACAAGTTTCTAGCTTCAAATGAATCAGCACTCCTTGCTCAGGGCATATTACTGCTCCTGACCTCTTCCCCTGCCCCTGCCTTGACCTTCTCCCACTCACACGTTATTCCCTGCCTCATGCCTGTGAGCATCTCATCTTATTTGTGAACTGTGGCTCTAGAATTTAGCATGAGGAGGGCTGCCCCTGGTAGATGTCTAACATGAGTAATGCTCTTAATGATCCCCAAAGGGACTCTGCCATATTCTTTCAAACAGGATGAGTCGTTCAAAGACAAAAAGAAATTCCACGCACTTTACAGTAAAACCTAATGAAGAATGGAATTTTCTACATGTAGAAATATTTCACATAGATTTAGTAAGAAATGATCAGTTTTTTTAAAAGTTAACAAGTTTCTTCATATATATTTAGGTTTGCAGTATATCTTCAACACCTGAACAAATTATACCATTTCTACATTGCCTAAATAAATCCTCCAGACGTTATTTTAGAAATATTTCTGAATTATGTACAAGGTTTTCCCACAGAAATGCTAGATATCCTCTTTAAAAATGCATTACTCGGTATTTTATAAATTAAATAACATTTTTCACTGAACAATTATTTCAGAGATGCTTTATTTTCAATTCTGGTTAATATTCAATTGGCAATGGTTACTGATCTTTTAGATTAAGCTTCTCTCCTTGTAATATATCTGTCAAATACCTAATCACCTATAAACATATAATAAAACAAATAAGGGAAAACAGATTTTGGAAAGGATTCTGTAGTAAATTCTTTCTGAAGATAAAGGCTTCTATGCAATTCAGCCACAGGTCCAATTTTTTGTCAATTTCCTTGCATTCCCTTAATGCATTTTCTCAACCTATAATTCATATGCAACAGTGGTGTGTCTCTTAACAGCAATCAGGAAAGCTTAAGACTGTGTTGATAATTTCTCTTCTTACTCAAGAATGTATTTATTTATTCAGTTCTTCAGGGACTCTTAGCCCATCAAAGGGTTTGTGGTTTTGTTTCCTTTGTTTGTTAGCTTTAGAACAAAAGAATAAACATAAACAGTCAAGCTGATCACTTTGGCTGTCTCAACAAATAGAATTTATAAAATGTAAATAGCTCCTAATAAAGGCAGAAGCTTTTGGTTAAATAAATAAGCTATTATGTAACCATTTAACTAGTAACAATACAGCAAGGAAGGCCAAACACCAGAAAAGTAAAGGCTTCTCAAATGTTGTAGATAAGAGAAAGTCGGGGGGTTCTGACATATTTAGAGCAGGGCTAAGCCCCAACAGATACGTCAGGCCTCTGTGGGATGTACGGTCAGATACCACAGCCACAAAATCATGACCTGGGGGCCCACATTTGGTTTCAGGACATATTATTGTCATTATTATCATTAATACTCAATTGCTCCCATTTATCAGTTGGGAGATTAAATTTTAAAATATGGATTTGTGCCTTGTCTTGAAAAGTCTGGAAGTCTCTTTATGCTGGATCCAAATTTCTCCATGGCAACATCTAGCCAACCATCCCTTACACCTAATACAGAGCTTTCCTTATACAAACTTTGTATAGAAATTTCCATTTTCAACCATTATAAAATGTTATCAGAGTAGAAAAACAGAGAATCTCATAAATTTTGTTTTATTTATATTCCCTGCCAAGAATTGTAACTTTAGACCAGGAAAAGCAGTTCTGAGATGGCTCATCAGGGAATTAAGGTAGGAAGGTATCCTAGGATACTGCGAGAACTTTTAGATACAATGAAAAATTTAATAGAAGACTAGGAAAAAGATTAAAACTCTCTACATTTTTAACTAAAAAAGAAGGTAGATTTCTCAAATATCATATTACACTTCAGAACACTGCCAAAACAGATATTCAAAACAATAACATAACCGAGGGAAATGACTCTTTACCAAATGAGGAAAACTGGAAGAAAATGAGAATCGCATGCCTGGTGAATAAAAAGTTTAGAAAGAACATAACTATCTTCAAACATTAAAACAGTTTCATGTAGAAATTACACTAGTTTAATAATGTAGATAACTGTTGAATCACAGTTGTACACAGTATATTTTACACTTCAAACCAATATATTATGTGTTAACTATATTAAATTAAAATATATATCAACTATACTTCAATTAAAAAGAAAAAAATAACTAGACCAGTTTTGTGAAAGGTAACTTTCAAGAGTAAAACCCAGGCCAGTATGATAGGACACAGAGTTGGCTTTCAGATTGAAATGAGAACAAATTTTATAAAAATTATAAATGGGATCTTCTATACTATGAGGAGATGGTACCTGTCACAGAAAGTAATAAGGACAGGAAACAAACTATGTGTGCTGGAACTACAGAGTGGGTCGAAGCACAAATACAGTTAACGTCTTACGGGCCAAATTATGTGACCGAATTATTCTCTGTCGGGTTAAGAACAATAATACACAAAGTATTTTATCAAAACCTGCTTCTCTGTACACTGCTACCCATATCCTCAGAGAAAATGTCAGTCTCTAAGAATTAGGTCATAACATTTACATTTATTTTATATCAGCTCTTCTCCATTAATGCTCTTTTTTATGATGAAAACATAGGCTCCAAGAGCAGTCATGCATACCTCTATTAAATAACATTTAAGGCAATCAACCATTTATTATAAATTCCCTAAGTGCAAAGAATGAGCTTTTTTAAATACTTGTTATAAGGCTGACTAAATGAATGAAAAGAATGAATGTGATTATTAATAATGTCCTTTAAAATATAACAAGGTCATAAGTGAAAATCTGTAATAACCAATTGTAAAGTCTACCTCTTCAAACAGATTATGTCAGTTTTTTAGATCACCAGTCCTGGATGCACTTCTCAAATATTTTCTCTCACTCAACAAAATATTCTATTCTTTCTCTCCACACTCCTTAGCTACTTATTTCAAGAGCCCTAAGTAAATCCCCTTGACTTAGCGTTTCCCAAAATGCAAGTTGCCTTACTCCCATCATATCAAAACATCTTGCATTCATGTGGTGTCAAAGATCCATTGATGTGATTCAATATTCATTTTCCTGTTTATGTGTACACACATGGACCTTTTATTAAAAGCTCTTATACATTATCACCTATGTCTAAACCATTCTTTAAAGTATCTAACAGCAATAAAAGTTGACTCCTGGTTAATAATCTTTGATTGTTATCAAGACTGATAGTAATTAGTTTCCTGAGGAAGAAAATAAATGTTATTAAGCCCTATTCATAATACACAACTAGCATAATTGAACAAATGAATGGCAAATTGAAAAGCAATAAATGCATAGAAATAAATTACTATTAAGTATATTTTAAGATAAAGAGTAAAAACCTGAAGGCTAAAACTTCAGGTCTCATAAAGAAGGGTTTAGATATGATACTTTCTTGAGTAGTGGTATATATGTATATGTATAACTGGGAAAAGCTTCAGTCTTCCTTTAAGCCTTATGTAAAGTCACAAACTTATGGGAACAGAGAAGAGGACATAAAGGTGCCTCTCTCATCTACACATTTGGAAGTAACTCTGGAAGACTACTGAGTTCAGCTGAGAAAACTAATACCTAAGAAATTATAGAACAATCTTAGACACATATATTGACAAGAATAAGAAAAGCAAGAGTAACATTTAAAAACCAACTACATTACTTCTGAAAGGGTATTTATTACAATACTGGTTTTGATAGTTATTACAGACTCTGGCAGGTTCCATTCACAGGGGTCAAGTTAACCAATGCTACATTTTTTGTTTTACACAAAACTTGTCATCTGAGAAGGATACACCTTTATCTTTAAAGGAACAGTAATCACAGATTCTAACCAAGCTGCTGCTTAATATGCTTTTATTACTATAATAACTCATCACTATGTGAACCACTTACTTTCAAACTGAAAACAAAAATTCTACACCAGTTTCTTAGATAAGCTAGATCCTGTTGACAGTATTTTCTAAATTAAGGACAATTTCTATTCACTTATATAATTGAGCTATCATAAAACTTATTGGTTCTTATTAACTTAAATTTACTACAAATCGGAGCAGCACTAAATTCCACTAACCCTTGTTATAGGAGTGGACTTAAGTTTCTGTGTTCTCTGGTGTCTAATGCCAGGGTGCACTCTTTTTTATGGGCTATCATGTGACAAGCAGAAGAGGAACAAATCAGATACACCAGAAAATTCTAACATCTGAAAAGGAACCAGAAAACTTGGCAGCACAATCTAGTTCCTTCATAAAAAAAGGCATTGCAGAAAACTTTACAGCCTTGTTATATGCACACTTTACCCTGTTTCATCTACAGTCATTTTCCTTTAAGGGAATAGTGTAGTGTAGTTATGTAATTGTGAAAAACAAAAATTCTGTGATCAGACAGGCTGATTTCAAATCCTCACCCCACTGAACTAGGGAGACTGACTATAGTCAAGTAAATTTTCTGTACCTCATTTTCCATATTATATGGAAATATGATAATATGGATAAGAGCAATGCATTCATCCCTAAATCGTAAGCTTTATAATAATAATTACTTTTATTTTTATTAAAGATGTTAGTATTATTGATTCCTAGTCTTCCACATTCAATGTACACTTTTGGGCCTATACCACATCAATTCATTTAATTAATCACTTGACCTTTTTTCATCAACAGGTTAATATATATATAATCACCATGTGTGTAAAAACTTTATGCTAAATATGTCACATGCAAAATGGTGAAAGGGTAATTTTGAATATAAGGCCCTAAGAAATGATGAGCTTCTGAGATTGAATAACCCAAAATAGGAAAAAAGACCAAATAATGCAATGAATTTCATTTCCTCTCTAACCACATTGAGCCCTTATGATGCTTCTATTCAACTCTAATTCATCAAGATTAACAGCAACAGTCTCATCAGTAAACACCCTTCCTCTGCACATGTTCCCAAGTAAAACGCTCAGCCTCTTATTTCTCTTCTACATGTTTAGATTTGGCAAAATATTACTAAGTTCATTAATTTAAGCAAGTTCTAGTTCCAAACTCAATGCCAGATTGCTAAGGAAACTTTCACTTGTCCTCAAATGTGAGAGAAAAACAGATGAATTTATCTTCTGCAGCCTGTAGAAGCCAGTTTACTTTATTCAGACAACTTGCTAACTGAATGATCTGAAGACAATGAAATTACTTCCCAAACCAGAAAACCAAAGGACTTTAAAGCTACCCAGAGGTGTATAGTTAACACATAGAAATGTGCTTTAGTGCGCTTTGTTATATGAGCCAGCACCATTTTAGTGAAGTTTCAGAGTAATAAAGACTGCCTTTTAAATCAAGCCTGAGTAAACAAAATCTACTTTACATCTGTGAAACTAAAAAGTAAGTTTTATATTTCCTTTATATAGGAAAGAAATTGCAGATACTTAAACCAAACTAGAAATTAGTGCAACATTAATGGAAAAAATTTCACATGCTAAAACAGAAAATATAATGGTGTATGCAGATTAAGCTTGGAGATCAAATTATAAGACTTAGTGAACCTCATTAGTACTGTAAGATGCCAAATGATCTTTAAACAGACATGTGTGGCCTGCTGCACTTTTTCTTTGGCCCCATTTGCCGTTCAAACTCTACGAGAGATTGCTAATGACATAAAAGGGCCTCACAGTCATATTAGTGGAGAGAAACTAAATCAGGCTTGTGTTTCCTCTTCTGCTAAAATCCAGTAATGATTTTACCAAGTTGATTGTTTTTTCCCACAATGGTGCAAAAATTATGACCATACATATTTCACCACAAAGAACTTTATGGTCCTATAAACACTGTCTCCTGTTATGAACACTAAAATTTTAAGCTAAATCAAGATATATACCTAAAGTAATTTTTAAATACCAAATAGTCTCATGTAACAATTTTAGTACTCTTAAATACTTTCCTCACATTAAAAGAAGAATCTACAGATTATTGGGGATACAAACTGGATCTCTAATATTCAAGTGAGAACCTCTTGCTACAAATTCCAGGGGAAAGTTTCAAGTACTCCATGCTTCTTCCATGGTGACTGTGGATAAGCTGTCCCTGGTTCACAGGTCATGTAAAGATGAGTCAAACATAGGCTTAGGTGGCCCATACTTTGAACTTGGTATTTTCTGAAATCCAATCAAAACCATTCTGAGAAGACATAACCATGAGCTGGTACTACTGGAAGTACTTTAAAAGTATGTTTTCTAATAAGGAAGGCTAACACAATCTAAACAACAGATCCCCCCAAATACATTCTATTATTAGGAATCAAAGCCTCCTACTCCCTATATGCTGCATACAGTCAATCACTTGACACAAAAAGAATATATTCCCACTTAGCCAGAACCACACAGCTCTGCTGACATTTGCTTACATCCATTGATGGTGCTTTTAACACTTCATTTAAGTGTCAAACTAGGTGACAGGCATTAAGCATGTAGACTATTTAGCACCAAACTGGCAATTCAAGAACATTTTCTACAATTGTCTTCTACACAGTCTCTCCCAAATTATAAAATTAATTAATTAAATTAAATAAACAGATAGTCTTTCCTGGCTCTAAAGCACAGACAGCTGTTAACACCACAGAGGTACTTCTTTCACTAAATGAAGTCAGAAGATATGCATAGTCATGCTGTTCAAAATATTGTTTTATGTGTGGAGCAACATTGTCCTAAGATGTATGGAAGCTAAGGAAAATCACAGAACTAAGGGAATTCATTGCAGCCTGTTTTGGCTGAAGGGAAAAGAGACCGAAGTCTCCCATGCAACAAGCAACACCTTCCAGGGTTACAAAGAGCCTTCTGGATGGTTCAGAAAGACACAGGATGATAGAGAGTGAGAAACTGAGAGAGTGAGAAAGGCAAAGAAGTGGAGATCAAAGCTATCTCTCTGTACACTACAGATAATCTTTTCTTCCTCTTCTTCACCAGCAATATGGAAGGAAAGGGCTGAAGGTGGAGGGAGAAGTGGAAAAGGAAACCATGCTAATCCAGAATTGTGAGGAAAGAAGGCGGCCTTTTGATCTCCACAGGATGGCAACTTTATTGGCTATGCATAAGCAGTTTCCAACCAGCTGATCACCCAGGTATTAACTCAGCCCTCCCATGATCAGTAACCATGAAGGGAGTCATCTGCCAACAGCAGTCAAGCAGAAGGCTTATCTACTCCTAAATGACCGCCAGCCCATGTCAAACCGCCAGGGGAAAGCAACCCCAGAGGAAATGACTGTCTCTCCACAGGCTCTTCCCTGACAAGTACCAATTATTTGCCTTGGGACTCAGAGCAAAACCTCTCCCTCAAACGCGTATGAATGAAAATGGCACTCATTGTCCAAATTACAACTAGGAATCTCTGTGGTTCTGGATCACCTGTGGTCACTATTTTGACTTCAGTTCAGTCTCTTCTTTTAAGCATGCCAGAAAATGCAGGCATGAAAAAGACTGGCTGTGAATGGTTGGATGTAAAGATTGTCTTGTCTGGTGATCTAAAAATGTAAAGACCACTAAGTTATTGGCAGGAAAAGGAATGCCTCCTTTCCAGATTCTCAAGTATTCAATCCACAGTCTTGTTTAGGTGGGGTTTTTCCGACAAGTTTTAAAATATAAAATGACTGAACGACAACTTTTCTTATTTATATTCTTCATTTCTTTCTTTCAACTAGAAAAGTGCTTGGTGGTTAAACGCTTTGGACTCAGACTTGGCTCAAATCCTGCTCATCCTGATCTCCTAAAAACTCTTAATGATATAGTTTACCCAACTATAAAATAAGAAAAAAGCAATATTGTACAAATAACTGTACCTATGTCATAGGGTTCTTTCGTATAAGCATTAAATAAGACTGAACGTTCAGTAAATGACAGTCACGTCTTCATAGCGATAGTAGTTGTCATAAAGTTTCTTATGGTACCCCAGAATTTTAACTCAACCTCCTTTTTGAAATTATTTCTTTCTTCCACTTTACTGGTCTCCTCTAAGCAAAAAGGAAGAGATGATATGGAAGGTAACTACTTGGTTTTACACTCCGCTATATAAGTAGTCAATATTCTAAAGTCTTATTAAAAGTAGCTTTAAAAAAGCTATGAATTCATGAAATATTTAAACATGTTTCATAATGCTTTTTTGTTTTAAAAATGCAAATTAGCTTGTATAACAGCCTTATATAATTGTCGTTACATATGGAGTATGCACAGTGACATCAGATTTTCAGAAACCCAGTTTTTGGATTTGCTTTCCATGCTCTGTGTGATCAGAAAGTTCACTGAGATTTGGCTGTTGTGTCTACTTCTACACCACCTCCTCCTATATTTTAACTAGTTGAATTTTGGATCTGTTTCTACAATACTTTCCTAGACTCCTGATTCTGGCTTCACTTTTTTTCTTCCTTTCTTATACAAAATTTCTTAATTTATTCTACAGATTACCTTATTCCTGGTTTTAATCTGAGTAACGACTTTGATTTCCTTATATTTTGCCATAAGCAGTCAGCTTGCAAGGCAGTTATGCTTTTATTCTAACAAATAAACATTTTTAGAAGTGCCCAAAATTAACATAATACCTTTGCATGTTTTTATTAACACAGAAGATGACACACGGAGACTCAACTATTCATGATCTTCACTGGCAAGCTGTTATTCTAAGTTTCCTTACTTAGGTTGACAGTCTTACTCTGGTTGCCCAGTATTTTTACTTATAGATATCTACTCAGTGTAAAACAAACATCATTGTAGATTCAGAATTTAGCGTTTTGCACCACTTTAACACACACAAGAATATTTCATTTGCTATGGTGAAGCTAAGGGAAAATTTCAAGTAAACTTTCTGTTCTAAGGCATTAAACCATGATAATAATGCGTTAAAGGGCCATTATCAAGATATAAGATTATTTGAATAGGTGCCACAGTATTCAGACAAGTATATTTAAACACCAAAAAGTTTATGAAGAAACTAGTAAGAAATTATTGGAATTACCAAAGAATCTGGGAGGGTGGGGGAGAGGAAAAGAGAGGAAAGGATTCCTAGACAGACAAAGACAGACCAGGGACCCAGATAAGTGGTTCACATAGTGAAACTTACCTAAAAAAATCCTACTTCCCAAAGATCTCCCCCCAACAAAAAAAAGAGAGAGACAGAGACAGAGACAGACAGAGAGAGAATAAGAAAGAAAGAGAGAAAGAGAGAGAGAAAAGAGAAAGGGAGGGAGGGAGAGGGAAGGAAGGAAGGAAAGAACTAGTGGATTTCTACTTCATTTGAAATTAGATCTAAGTTTGAACTGAAATTCACTTTTTCACTTAAAAGCAGGTTTTACCAAGAGGAATTGGGGAGAGTTTATAAAGAATGTTTCAAGTCAGTTCCTGAGAGATCACACAGATTTTTGTTTGCAGTGCTGTCCCATCTGCTCCCCTCACCAAAAGCCTAGCTATCCATAGAAAAGAACACACATAAACTCACCACTGAACAAATTCACCCTAAAAAAATTAATTTCTAGAGAGCTTTTTTTTTCCAAAATGATATTTTTCCAGAATAAACAGTTATATATTAATAAAAAACAGTTATATATTAATTATTAGTAGTATAATATATTTTCCTAGAATAAAAACATTGGCATTAGGTTAATAAATAAAAAGTTCAAAAAAGCAAACACATACTCTCAAGCATAATATTTGAGGTTAAGTATGGCATACATCAAAATGGAGTTTATAATCTGAAGAAAACCATAGGACTTTGTGAAGTTGGCAGCCAAGTTTTAAAAAAAGAAAGAAGAAAAGAAGAACCGACAACCAATAGATGCTTTTACAGGTTAAATCTTGTTGAAGGTACTTAACCCCCTCAGTACACTTTGATTTATTTAAGCTCACCATGTTTCTCCTAAATACACTCCATTAACAAGTGATATAGACTGTGATTTTAGTCTTGAGGCAAAATATGAAACACAATCTTTCAAGAACTTCATTCATTCGCTGTCCAGGTGTCCTGACCACACCCAACTCTAGTTACTGATCTGAGTTATGTGATGTTTTACTCAAATCAATAGTGTGGCTTTAGGACAGCACCCGGCCATGAAATCATCCCAGCAGCCCAATAATTTGGCCTCCCAAGTTCAGATTCACAGCAGGAGTTAAAGTTATCACAGGAATGATACAGAACTTCATGTTAAATATGAAAGAACACTTCACAAAGACACCTCTGACCTGCAACCTGACAAATAAATCAGATAAGCACACCTATTAAGAAAAACATATGTTTATCAAACATCAGTGGCTTATATGGAAAATCAAATTAGAAAAACAAAGCCAGAAATCAGTTTAGCTTCAAGATTATAAATGCCTTTTATCTATTTAAATTACAAACCTTGGATACTAGCCACTCATAAAATTATTAAATCTGAGAGGACCTTACACCCTCCCCCGCAGATATTTCTCCAAGTGAAGACAGAATTTGCTCCCTGACTCAACCAGCTTTCAGTGATACCCTATTAGTGTGACCCTATCTTTAATCTACAGCCATGATAAAATGTCCCAACATATACAAACTCAGCGCAAACAGTGACTAATGACCATTAATCCCCCTATCTTCAGTAATCTGCCCCTCCAGTCATTTATCATACTGACACTTCACTTTACACACGTGAATAAACTTTAACCAAGAAGGTGAATCAACAAAAATCTCAAAGGTATCTGAAGCTGTAAATTAAACTAGGGAGAGACACAGCAAAGAGAGACAAATAGATCAGATCTTAATGTTTTTGATTTGTATCCAAGGCTGGAAGTGGGGGTAGGGGACTACTGTTCAATCATTTAGATCTGCTAACTTGGAAAAAAAACTACATTACAGAAAGGGGAGGCTGGAAGTAAGAAGAGGTGGCTCCAAAGAGTTAATTTAATCTATCCATCCAACCACCGTGACATATAAGAAAACTTTGTTTTTTTCTGTTTTCTTCAAAGTAACAATTTAATAAATTTTGTCGTGTAGTTGCCTAGATCCCCTTCAGTCAGAAAGTATATCTAGTGGACTAACAGTCTTCTAGGGTTTGTTGTTTGTTGGCTATCATTTAGCTGATGTGAGTTTCTCTTTTTCTATTTTATATTTCATTAACTTAAGTAAAATCCTTTGTCAAATATAACCACAGTCATGGACCACAGAAAGCTCAAACCAACCTTTCAAAACTGTCTCATAATCATGCAAATTGAATAACTCTAGCCTATAGGCCCTGATGCAACTCGAAGCTCAGTGTGCGACTATAAAAAAATTCCGAGGTCCATGTGTGTGTGTGTGTGTGCGCGCGCGCGCGCGCGTGTGTTTTAAGGCTTGAAATTGGATCCTTGATTGAAACCAGAATCTACCAAAAGGAAAGAAAGAAAAGTTGAGTCGTGGTTCTGTTCACTCGTAGTAAAAGTTTCTTAGGGAGTGTAAGAACACTGTATTTAAGGGTGGATACAGTGTTTGTACTCTTACAGCAGCAGGATCCCATTGCAGCATCCTTCCAACACTTCATATGGAGAGTTTCAGCACTATTTAATTATTCCCCCAAATTCTAAATTCAGCCTTGTTTTCCCTTGCCAATGAAAATTCCCAGGCAACTAACTGTTCCCTTTCAGATACTTGCAACTAACTGCCTCTTTTCCTTCTAACCCAGCCAGGCAGAGTGGCTAGTTTATATCCTACCGTAAGGAGTTATTTCCTAAAGTTTCTTCAGAATCTAATTTAATTACAGACTTCGGTTACATAAAACAACTACTAATAACCCCTTGTGCTCGGAAAAGGAGGGGCGAATTGGAGAACAGGTTCAGGAATCCTGGCGGGTCTCTGGGCCCCCAGTTCTCAGAGCACATCTCCCTCCGCGAAGCAGCGGCCGAGGGATGAAACTCATTTGGCTCATCCTGAGGGCCCAAGCTCACCGCCTGCGGCTGCCCCCTCCTACCCTGCAGCTCAGACGGGAGTGCCCTGAACTTGGCAAAAGGCCGAGGTCTGCGATGTGGCTTGGGGTGAGGTGGGGTGGGGGTAGGGGGGTCTTGAGGGATGAGGGGACAAGGACAATCCAAAGTGCGAACCAAGAACCTGTTCGCCTAAAACTCCTGCAGGCATCGAGCCCATCCGCCCTTAGAAGGGAGAGGTCGCCGAAGTGCAGTACGGCGTTTGATTGTGAAAAGGGAGAGGGGGCGTGCAAGGGGGATGAAGGACGAAGAGAGAAGACGCAGGATTACCTGAGCAGAGACATATTAATCCAAAGAGGTAAAAGTGAGCAGGCTCCGCGATCATTGTCCTCGGGTGGATCCTGCATACAGTCTCATGCCAAGAGGAGGGAGTAGAAATGGGGTGCCCAAATTTATGAAGCCACACACACAAAGGCTTAATATAAGCAACGTGGGTCAGTCCGCCAGTTTTCAAAGCAATTACTTGTCGACCTTTCCGGACGCTTGTCAGTATCTCAAAGCCCTTCTCAAACTAAGAATTTCAAGGTTTGCCTTCTCTGGTTCCAGGGCTTGCGAGGAGGCTCGGCCACTTCCAAGGACCATCCAAAGCGAACAACAAAGAGCCGAAGCAGAACAGTTGTGCGGTTTCCTGCCTCCGCGGTCTTGCCGAGCCTCCCGGCGTGCTCCCCCACACAGAGTGCCCGAGCGCGCGACGAGGGCAGGCGCGGCGGCCGCGAAGTTGGGGTGTGAGAACGGGCTGCGGAGAGCCAAGAAGCGCTTCTCCGTCTCCAGGCGAGCCCAGTCAACAGAGGGCCGCCCACGGCGGCGGCAGAGGCAGCCGATGCAGTAGCGGGAGCTCGGGAGGATAGGCACAGGGTGCCGGGGGTGTGCCTGGGTGACTCCACGCGCCGGCGGCGAGCGAGGGGGCGGTGCGGCGGCAGCGGTTCCCTGGGCGGGCCCTTGTTCCCATCACTTGGGAGATGCGGAGGGGACGGGGCACAGCGGCAGTTCCGCAGACACACGCACGCCTCCCCGGCGCCCCCAGCCCCGCACGGCGCTCACCATCTCCCCCGACCCCTCGCCCGCAGGGGCGCACGCAAGACACCCCGAACTCTTCGTGGCTGGGACACTGGAGCCCAAACTTCTTGAGGGTGGCTGCCCGCAGCTCTGGCTCGTGCTTGCTGCAGACAGGCAGCTCCCCGGGACGGCGGAGAGGGGCGCGGAGGATGCTGCCGCGGACGGGAGCGACGGCCGCCGCGGCTCACCCAGCTCCTCTGGGGTCTGCAACGTCTGAAGTTTCCGCTCTCACGCAGCCTCTTCTCAGGCTCAATTGCTTGTGGGTTTCCCCCAACGTCCGCGCGACTCCCAGTTTCCTCCCTCTCCTCCCAGGCCGGTGAATACTTAAAGGGGCCGCGCGGTCCTTTCCATGCTTCACTCTACACTCTCCACACGCTGGTCTGGCAAGGTCAGCTCCTTAATATTTCCATCCACAAGTCAGGGGTGCCCGACTGCGCCCTCAGGTGAGAATCAAACTGCTCGAGATCAGAAATCCAAGCGAATGGGAACTTGCCTTGCAGCTCTCGCCCCCCTAGCTCCCCTGCACCTTTCTCCAAATGGAACCTCCCAGCCAAAGACTTCAAAAATCCTCCTGGTCCAGCTTTAACCTCTTCCTTACCGCTTAGAGAAGTTGGAATAAACTCTCAAACAACTCTACCCTCATTCTTCCCCGTTCCCATTAAAAATAAATAAATAAATACAAATTTGGGCAAACAAGCCTTTAAGACAGGAAGTAGACAGATGACTATATACATCAATAAATAGGCACTCTTTTAAAAAAAAATCACTTTCTTTTAAATTGCAGTTGTTGAAGGTAATGTATGAAAGCTATTTAATCCAACTGGAGCAGGCCTGGACCGTGGGATCTTTTCCTTATATTTAAGGAAGAGCCTCTCCTTCGACTTCACTGACTCCGGGAATTAAAATGTTAACAATGGGGAAGTAATTAAGGAAGAGGGACAAATGCAAAAAACATTCTTGACTACCCCAGAGTTTGCGGTTTATAATGAGGTTATAAGAGAAACCATTGAGCATTTCAAAACCAGAGGGTGTGGGCTTTGACACACCCACCCTGAAATCCCAACCTACCAGTTCTTAACTCTGCTACCATGCCAAATCTGTTTTCTCTTCTGAAAAATAGGGACTCTTGAGATTAACAAATACGAATAAATCATACCCAAGGCAAAACAAACCTGACACATCTGACAGGCATTCTTGCATTCATTTATTAATTCTTTCTGTCAATTAAATAAGACACTGGATGCAAAACACTGTGTGTTGAGTGCCCAATAAATGGTAGATACTGGTTTGTAGAACAATCCCCTTCCTAATAAATACTTACTTACAAAGTTATTACAATAACTTCAAAATTATAATTTGATACCTATCAGGATATATAGCAAAACCTGCTTTCAGTGGTTATCTCTGGAGGAGAAATATGTGTTAGATCAGGGGTGAGTATGGATTTGCTCTATTCTGTACAATGTTGTGCTTTTCTTTCTTTTTAACGTGAGCACGTACATTGCCTAATGAAAGCTGAAGCTTCAAAAGCAAATCATATGTTCATTTGGTTTGCTGCTGGTACAACCAGTGACCTTGGAGCAGCCTTTTGTAGAAAGAAACTCTGTTTAACAGCAACTATCTCTGAAAGTGAAAGATAGTTTAATCCTGAGAAAGCTGACTGAAAATTCAGTAAACAGGCTGGAGATAAGAATTCAAAGACTCTAACCAAAATCTTTCCAGCAATAAAAACAAGAATGTGCAGTAAATGCTGAAAAACACACATCGATTTGGTCTTTGTGAAAGGATGTTTAGTGAGAAACACATAATATATATCTTTTTTCTTAGGATAAAATATGCTTTTAAGATAAGCCTACGTAGTAATAGAAAATAAATGAACTAAAGCATAGTACTTGAGAAAGAGAAAGAGAGGGGGAGAAAATCCTTCAAATCCTCATGTCATGTGAGTGCATTTGAAAAAGATTATTTTGAATGTCCATGTAGTAAAGGATATTAGGATGTTTACTTTTAAATAAAAAGTGGAGTATGTGTAAGGATTCCTACTGCACTGCTTCTCCCAAGTGGAACTCCTGGTCTCTAGAAGTTGGCTAAGATTTCTCAAAACCTCCTTAAACATTTGTCATTTCTCACTGTCATTGAATGGAAACCATATTCATTCTTATTTATCCCTTTATTTCTCAAGTTAGCAACATTCCTCCACCCCAAAAACACCTCCCTCTTACTCGTAGAGATGATATTACCTAGCAGAGTCAGCAATAAGATTCATCAAGAGGCTAACTTTTGGCCAGCTCCAGATGAGGGCCATCATCATCAACTCATATGTGCTGATCCTTGCTTCTTCCCCTGCCTTATCCACGGTGTACTTTTATGTCAATTACATCAGTAAAGATGGCATCTGAAGACAATAATTTATATTCAGAAGGTATTAGAGATCTGTAACAAGTGAAACTCAATGTACCTGAGAATTTCTGCAACTACTTCCCTTCACTCACTCACTTTTACCCATGCAAACTAGCACTTAGTACATATCAGCTATGTGCAAGGAACCGTATAGCACTCTTTAGGGGCAAGATGCAAATAGAAACTCAGCACCAGAACCTCAGAGCTCTTCCTATAGGGATCTACACAAGCTCAGAATGGAACCTATCTGAAGAGGTAAAAACATAGTGTACTTGGGGTTAAATGGCAGCTCAGTGTATTCCTGGAAATAGATGAATCACAGCAACTTGTCACCTTTCCATTTTTATCCCTGATAAATATTAAATTACTAGAAGAATGCATGAAATGTTCAATGTGTATATGTGTGCCAGTGTGAGTGTATACACAAGAATACAGCACCTACATACATCAGGTTTGGGCACTTCGGCATGTGCATAGCACCCTGTCTTATTCCAGATTGGTTGGGAGACAAAGAGTAAGGTAAGGAGACAGTGTTTTTTGTTTTCATTTGCACTCAGAAACTCTATTTTGATCACTATGATCTGAATGAGTCATGGGTTCTAAAATTCCATTTGGAGAAGGTGGATCTTACTTGGAGCTTATGAAATTCAGGGTCCCTAAAATGTCTCCTTGAGAATTTTGAGGAAATCTGAAAGTAGTAATTTCTAGTAGCCCTATGAATAGATGCTTCTTTGGCAGTCACAGTTTTAAAGCAGTAATGTCTTTTGGGTTGGTCTGATCTGGTTTTGTCTTTCACATTAGTAGTTACAAGAACTCAGGAAATAACAAAACTCCCAGGTTCTCTCCAGGGATTCCAGATACCACTTACCCACATCAGAGGGAGCAGAGGGGAACTCCTGAGGGAAATACAAACCAGACCACTTTTCTCTTTCCCATCTTAGGAAGAAGCCTTAGAATCAGACCTCCCCAGGATGCAGCACAAATTCTATAAGATCTGGTGAGAAGCAGTGTGAAACATACAGCACACACTAAGGCTGTACTATGTATTCCTAGACACCACCTCTCAGGGTGCAAAAACTAGGTTGGCAATTTTTATGCAACAATGCTGAATAATCTGTGCAATCTTTGGTATCAAAGTTGAAAAACTAGATTGAATATTTGAATAATTTAATATTTGAGTATTTTTCTAAGTTTGGATATGAGAAGTCCATTCAAAATGGAAACTAAAGTAACCCTAATAAAGGAAGAATAAACTCACATTTGTTGGAACATCTGCGTTTCAAGAAGCCATGTTTCTAGTAAACATTGCTCACTCAACACCATGCTGCTACTCTAGTAATATCTCAGTCCCATACTCCTGATATTTAAGAACTTCAGTTTTCCTTACTAAACTGCATATAGTAGTTACCAAGGGGAAGCCTTGGTTTTGTTTAAATGAGGAACGCTGTTGTTGCTTAATGGATTCTAGTTGTCATATGTGACAGCAAGAAGTAACATGTAATAAATCACACTTGGTGGGGTATAGCTTCACATGCAATAGAAGTTCAAGGGAGACAGATGATTTAGGATTAGAGTAGTTTGAAACAAAAAAAGAAAAAATGCTTGGCAGGATTTTAAAATACGTGTAACTTCATTCCTGTTCACAAAAGAGAATAAAATTTACCATGATACTTTCTTTCAAATATACACAGGGCACATTTTTTTTTTTTTTAGATAATTATTTTTTATTGAAGGGTAGTTGACGCACAGTATTACATTACATTAGTTTCAAGTGTACAACACAGTGATAAAACATTTATATACATAATTCTAGGTTCCAGCTATCACCCTACCAAGCTGTTACAATATCTTGACTATATTCCTTATGCTATACATTACATCCCGGTTACTTATTTATTTTACCATTGGAAGTCTGTCCTTTTTTTTTTTTTGTGAGGGCATCTCTCATATTTATTGATCAAATGGTTGTTAACGACAATAAAATTCTTACACAGGGCACATTTTAATACCATGACTTTTGTTTGTTTGCTTCTGTGCCCTTTAGAACAGGTAATAATGGTCCTAAACCAGGAACCAGAGAGAGGAGAGGTTTCCTGGGTTATCTGTCTTCACTTACTTAGGACTTAAGGTGTTGTCACCTGGGCCAATGTTTTCAATTCAGAAAAGGGTGGGATAGGGCTCCATGGGCCTCACCTAATCATGCTGTCCAGCCTCAGAATGACCTCCAGGGCTCATTTAAAACTATAACCTGTGATACACTCTGCTTTGCTGTGAAATCGCTGTGACTGTGTTTGCCTTTTATCATCTTGGGGACGTTGTAGATGTTCTCAGACTAGATGCTATATTGCTGAGTCCTTTTGGTAGGACCTAGGACTTTAACTGTTATCAACTGGGTCTCACTAGAATTTACCCCTGTAGTTTTAAGATTCATTTTTGGAGATAAAGGAGAGGACATTGGGAGGTAGCACTGATTGAGGGAGATGTTTGGGGCCCTTTACAAACATTATCTGATCTAATTCTCACCATGGTCATGTGAGCATTATTATCTTTATTTGGAGATGAGGTTGAAAGAGTAAACCATTAACTCAAAGTTCAGAGATCCAGAAACTATGGATCTAATATTCGAACCAGATTGTTTTGAACCAAAGAACAAGGGGGAGAAAAACAAACAAACAAAAGAATTCCAAATAGGATAGGCTGGCGAGACTGGAGTCAATGCATTTAAGGATTTGCCAAAGTCTTTAATATGCAAATAAGCATGCTGAGTCAGGACCCTCCCCCTTCCCATCCCTAAGACTGTCTGCAGAGCTCTATCTTTTTGGAAAACACTGCTTATTCTATGCCTTGCTACTGCTGTGTAATATAGCCAATGTTCCCACCTGCAGAATAAGATCTTCAGCTTTCCTTGACTAAACTTCATATGGTACTTCCTTGGGGAAAAACTTACTTGTCTTGAAATGAGGAATGCAGAATTCCTTACTGAAAACGACTGGACACAAGCAACTGCACTTGTAGGCCATACTTCCTGGAGCAGCCAGAGAGGTTCTGTCAGAACCTGAGTCAGACTCTGTCTCTTCTCTGCTCAAAACCCCCCACTCTCACTTAGGGTGAAAGCTCACTCTTTCCAGAAGTCTACCAGCCTCACATGAGCTGGTTTCCCAACCTTCCCTGACAGCATCTCTTCCCTCCTACACTGGTCCACTTTGCCCCACCCCAGGGACCTCTATGCTCTTCCTAGAATTGTATCAGGCATTCCCCTGCTTCAGAAATTTTGCTGAAATACTCACTTCCATAAATCTGCAAACTTAACGCTCTTTTTTTTCTCAGATTTTAATAAAATCAAACCTCAGGGGAGCCTTTTCTGGCTACCAGCTTTAAAATTACATCTTTACACAATACTTTCATACCTTTTTCATGATTTGTTTTTCTGTGTTTTGTATTGTTTTTCTCCATAGCACCTATCCTGACATAATATGCTACATATTTTCTTATTTATTTGTATTGACTGCTCCATTCCTCCTAGAATGTTATATGAGGTCAGGGATTCTCGACTATTTTATTTACTCTTATATTCCCAGTATCCAAAATAGTGCTTCGAACCTCATAGGCAGAGTCAAATGTTTGTTGAATGAGTGAATGAATGAGTCTTATTTCATTGTTAATTAATCTTTTGAAAAAAAAGCTTCTTTAATAAACCTATTTCTATATTTCTAAAGTGTATTTTACCCAATATATATAGTTTGGTCATTTATCCACATTAACTAACAGAGAGCTAATAGGGAATGTCATACATGGTGTTGATGTCTTAGTGGACTTCAGTGACTTGGAAAGCAAGGTTCTCACTAAGTAAGCACTACTGACTTGGGTCAAATTATTTGGGAGCAAAGTGGTTGGAATCTTAGTTTAAAGTATATAATGTTCCAATTAGAAGCAACCTGCAAGATGAACTTTTCATAAATGAGAAACCTGAAGCCTAAAGGAACTGGCTTTCCTCAAAACTCTCCTTTAACTAGGTGCTGTATTCAAAACTAGAACCTCGTCCTTCAAATTGATAGAGATTTCTTTCCATCAGAGCAGGTAGATCAGAAATTTTTGATCAAGACTCTCTACCTTTAGAATACTTCCATCATTATCTATGGTACAGTATAATACATATTATGTTATTATTGTGTTATAGTGTTACATATTTCTGACTTATTTTCAGTAAGTGGGAAACATGGCTCTTTTTTTCAATCTCCAGCTCCTAATAGAATAAAAAATAAGAACAACAGCCAACATTTATATAGTATTATGTGCTATAAAGGTACTGTTCTAAGTATTTTATATATTCTCACTAATTTAAATTTTCAGAAACACATTATTAGATCAGTTACCATTATTATCCTACTTTATACATGAGGAGATGGAGGTGTTCAGTCACTATGAGGCCAAACACAGCCATGGCTCCCTGGATCTTACCTCGACAACAGATGATGAGGTGCTGCTGAAAGGTGATAAAGTTATTCTTACTAATTTGGTTCTAGCTGGAGAAAGCTATCAATATATAAGTTTTGTTTTGTTGGTTTGAAGATCTACTTTGATTTTGGGAGTAAGAACAAGAAAATAATTCTAAAGTGTAAGCATCTGTAGTTCTGTATGGAATTTAGATGTTTAGATCTTTTTTATTTTATGTCCAAAATGTTCAAAAGGATTTTGCTTCTCTTAACTCTGATAAGAAAGCATAGAAAAATATATAATACAAGTTTGTTAACACACTCAAAGTATACTGAAAAACATAAAGATGGATTATATTTATAAATTGCAATAGAATTTTGCTGTCTTTTGGTTTCTTCCTGATATATCTAGAACCAGGAATATACTATTCTTATCCTGAATTAAAATTCTCTTAAGTTGGGATCATAGTTAACATCTGCACAGCTGAATGACACTCCATAGGCTTACAATTTGAATACAAATTGACTATTTTGTAAGTAATTTACATTATGTTTAATTCTGCAGATGTGTTTTACCAAACTGTTTACTATTTTTGGTTTTTCATTGATTTACAAAAAACCTTTCAAGAAATATTTAGAAGATTAAGGTATATGTTGGGATTTATGTCTCATTTTGTAAATTCATTATGTTTAGTCCCACCTGCTGCTTTGTTTATTCTGAATATTTTAACCAGATTGTAACAGTTACTTTAATCAGCTCATTGCGAAATATTATGTTGATTTGAAAAACATCTTGAAATTCTATTAGAGTTTCCTATTTAGAGCTTATTTTCTCGGTCAACAAATAAAAAGCAGACCTAAATATTTAATGTTATACTAACTTTGTAAAAAGAGTATCCAAGTCTATCATGAATGAAAATAATAATAACAGCAATAACAAATAATTCATTAAGTTGTATTATTATATATCATATTGGAAGTTTTATGTTATTTATTTCATAGCATATTAATGTATCTCTCTTGTAACTTACAGAAAAATGACTTCTCATTTCAAAAGTTAAATTGAGGCTTTGGGATTTTATAGCTTTATGGTGTAATTGAGGACTAGGATTCTAAATATGGAGGTGCTCATTCTTGTGGATAAATACTGAATCCATATCCAATAGTGGTCCCTGAAAACACAACTGTTGTTGAAAATTGACATGAAATGTAAATCTACTGTCTTAACAACAAGGATAATTATATATTTTCCTAAGAGTTTAATCACCTCCTCTCTAGTATCCTGGCCATTTTCCAAAAAGAAGTCATCCAATTCTTTTATTCTAACTAAGTCTTTGTTGATTTGATCTAATCTTATCTTCTCAATTTCCTATCACTATATACTACTTTAAACCTGCTTTATTACACCTAAAAGGTAGAATTTCACCGGTACTGTACATATCTTGTTGCATTTAAGTATCATATGAGTATCTTTGAAACAAAACAGATGTTTGCTGAAGCCAGTAAAACAACCTTACCGAGAAAACCATCATACAGAACTTTATCTTTTTATTCACAGATTTCTAATCATTACCTTTTACCTACATGTTTCAACTACAAAGTAAACAATTGTTTTGCTAATTATAGCATGTTAATGTTGTGCCACAAATATTATTAGAGTATAAACTAATAATATTGCTTGCATTCCTATATTCAGATGCTAATTTTTTCTAATGAGGTTTCATTTATTTCTCTTCAAAATATAGGAGTAATACACTTTTAGAACATTTGAAGAATACAAAAAACAAAAATTTACAATAATGCTATCAAATGTAATCACATATGCTATCAACATTTTATTGTATAGCCTTTTTTCATCTTTCTTTTTTAACTTTGCATGTATAGAATTTTCTTCTTATAATATGTAATAATACCCTAAAAGCTGCTATGTAGCCTACATTTTCACTCAATAGTATGCCATAACATATTTTCCATGTCATAAAATATTCTTCAACAACACCATCATTAAAAGAGTGAAACAGAATACCATTATATGAATGTACTAAAAACATGTAACTAATCTCCAATGGCTACATATTTAGGTTAATGCCAATTGCCAATAAGACACACATAATCAGATTTTTAAAAAATCATATTAGGAATGCTGTCTTGATAGTCAAACTGTTAATAAGTTTAATTTTAATCATAAGCAGTCTATTGAAGCAATACATACACTCCACAATTTAAGCATCTTAATTGTTTGGAGTTACCATGCAGATTGTTCAAATGGTCTTAAACCAACATATATAAGAACTGAAGATCACAGACAACAATGAAGAACTATTACACAATTCTTAACACCTAAAACTTTCACTTTTGTTTCCCAATAGGCTTATTGTTTATTTGTCCAAGGGGTGGCTTTTGTTTTCATTACAACTGGTTAATAAATGAAAAATGTTCATATTTCACAAGTATGCTTGATTTTCACAGATCTTACATTGCACATCAGAAAGTAAACTATTTTCTTTTAGCAAGGGCAATACATCAAGACATAAGGCTTTCTCTAAACAATTACCTTTGCAAACAAATATAAACTTAAGCACAAATTATTATTTTGCTAATTGTTCTTTCAGCTGGGAGTATATATTGCTTAACATTCAACTATCATAACTATTGGCCATGACCATAATGTGACTATATATATATAGTCTAAATAGGAATTAACCTGGATGTGCTATATGCATTCTATCCAAATCACATTATATTAGTTAACATCACTTATTTCTTGATTTTCCTTTAAATCCTACATGTGGCTAATTGTGCAATAACAGTTTGAAAAATTCAATTATCTTCCCTTCCCTGGCGAAATATGAACCATAAAGTTAGAATAATTATAGGAAAGGCGTCAAGTTTCACACTGGATGCCTTAACTGATCACTTTTTAAAGATCAGATCTTTATCTGGCAAATCCATCTGTTTTAAATAATTGTGCATTTTTGTCAATTCTGTTTTACTCATAGAGAAATGTACAGAACACTTGGCAGGGTCTAATTAATAAACCAGATTATCCACTATACTAGATTTTTCTGATCTTATCACTTTAATATTTCACAACAGTGAGAATACTAGAAAAGGTGATAATGAGATAGAGATGTTTCTTTAGACATGTTTTTACATCTTAGAACATCATTAAATGTGTTTTCCAGGTGGAAACTGCATGATTAAGGGGCTAGAATGCAATCTGAGGAGCTTGCCTTTTAACCTAGACTTCCCCTAGGTAACTCCTACTTATTCTTTGTTTCCATTGAAAATCTTTTCCCCAGAAAAGCCCTCCCAGACCTTCCCCAAAAGATCAGGTGTGTCTGTAAAATGCTTAGAGAAACTTTGACTATTTCTCCATAGCACTGATTTTAAATAATGGTTGTGAAAATATACCTTTTAAGCCTACCTTTCCTTCAAGTCTTATGAACTCCGCACTGGTAAAAAAGATTTCTGACTTATTCACCAACTATATTTTTAGCTCTTATCAACATACAGTGAACATAATTTTGTGCTTATGCTCCTGCATAATATACTAAGTTTTGAGAAATACTTAGACTAAGAGGAGGAAGATAGTGTAAATGCAGATATCTGGACTTTCATGCCTTTTACATTTAATCTAACTGTCCAATTCTTCTAGGAAAGGGGCAGTAACTAGAAGGTTGACTCTATTTTGGCATTCTCAAACCAGCAGGGAGGAGGAGGAGATCTGTCCTCCCTTCCTGACCCAGAGGATATCTGGCTCTGTCCAGACATATTTGTGGGTGTCACAACTGGGTGTAGGAGGGACGAAGTCACTCCTGGCATCTAGTGTTCAAAGGCAAGGGATCTGCTAAACATCATACATCATACAGCAGAATCCCACCCACAACAAAGAACAGTCTGGCCCAAAATATCAATAGTGTCAAGACAGACAGTCTTGTTCTAGTCTAACTCTAATATATTTTGATGGCTTTTTTTTTTCTTGTGAATATTAAATAAGATAGTGGACATGTGTCTTATAAATGGGGTAAGTTAGGTTTTAACTGTAAGCTTAGGCAAGCTTCTGTGTATATCTACTGCATAGGAAAATATTGTAACTATTGTAAAATTCTATGCAAACACAGACCAAAGTGTTATTAAATACTTTTATATCATAAAAAGAAAATGTAATTACATTCCTGTGGTAAATTACATATTAGATTTTATATAAAAACACATAATTTTTAATGTTTTTAAATTCCAGTGTGTACTTGGAATTAATGGTGTAAGGCAAAGTGTGAAGTTGAACTGGTGTGGACTTAACCAGATATGTGCTATTAAGAGTTGATCAGAAACCCTTTATGGTGCTAATTGGTAAATGCTACCATACTTGTCATGATCCAGCAGACAGTAACACAATTTTGCTTTTGTGCAGAAAAGGCTTTGAATGAGCATACAGTAAATGCTATCTGTTGATATATTTCAGAGCATGTAAATATACTTTCATTTGTATTTCCTTAGTAAAAAAACCAGATACATCAAATATTTATACAACTTTCACTATACTAGAAGATAAAGGAATGTCTGAGGCAAATTCTAAGTCAAGAGTGCTTAGTGTTTGATGAGGCACAATATTTGTAAAATGCATAAAGATATCTCTGTCCTTGGTAAGCTAGGTAACCATGGATATGTTTCTTAAATCTTTAAGACCTGTTTCCTTTTACATTAAGAGAATAGCAGTTCTTATCTTAGAGGAAGATTAAAACAAATAATACAACTAAAGTGCTAAATATGGTGTTTAGAGTATGCAAAGATTAAATATAAAGTGATTCCTATTGTTGTGATTTCATTGTGAAGATGAGAGCACTACCCTGGGAACTTCAGGATTAAGTTTATACTCAGTATGGAAGACTGCAGGTTTTTTTTTTTTCACTTAATAAAACAAAGTATATACGGTTTGTTGCCTCAGAGATTGTTCAGAAAGCTATAAATGCAGTTTAAAAGACATCTACATACAACAAACTTCTAAAATAACTCAAAATTTAATTGTATTAAGGGACTTTGAAATCAGTACAGTATTTAGAAACCAATATTCTCAAACAACAGCATATCAGTGGGGATCTATTTTTGAATAGTCCAACTGGGTATATGCTAAAATCAAAGTTGCCATGGTATATCTGAAATGTGATAGTCTGCCAGTGCTCAAATATTGTTAATGTACTACTCTCAAAGTATATCCCCTCTTAAATGTTATGACAATAAGTAAACATGGTTTTAAAACCAACCAAGGATTAAACTTCCTAAATTAGAAATTTGGAATTTAAAAGATGTATTTTTCATTTTATTCCTCTGACAAAATGATAAAACCTGTCTAGGACGGTATTTCATTACAAGTTCTGAAATGTACACCCTGGCTTACATAGGGTCTAAAGTCAAGAGAATGAAAATACAATACTCCATATCTATATTTAAGCATCATGAAATTAGCTTTCTTATTCATGCTTATTTATTTGTGGGTAGATGAGACGTAAGGGCAGGAAACACTAGCTTTTAGAATCCATCAGTAATTTAAGGCTGGGAGGTCCAGAGACATTTTCTCTGACACAATAATAGTGATGTGTATTGAATAAATTAACTTTCAAAAACTTAGTAAGGAATACTAAAAAAAAAACTCTTCAGAACCAATGTAACCTTGAGTGAAAATACTGTATTGAGTGAAAATGCAAATAATCCTCACACACTCTTTGAGAAGTTTCATTAGTCCATCATAAAATTCAAACCGTAATTAATATAATAATAATAATAATACAATAAATTGATCTTAAAACAGGAAGCTTAATATTAGTACTGGGAAACTTTTTATTTGTAAAACAGAAATTAGCCAAGAGGCATTAGTTTAGCTCAAATATAATTCTCTCCCTTTCCTGCCACTACGAAATGGGGTAAAGAATCTCCTAATGAAACTGTTGATATTGGGAATCTGAAGCTTTTGAAATTCCCTTCAAAGACAGGATAGCATTTTCCACTAGGGTATTTCTTAGTTCCTGAATATTCCCGTGGACTACGAATTTTGCATTGTAAATTCACTATACAGCAAATTATCAGAAACATAATTTAAAATTCAAAAGACAGGTTGACAAGAAGTCTCCTTATATTTTATTTTTGTTATCTTTGTTCATGAAGAAAAATACATTCTCTAGGAAATGTTTCAATTGGCTGATGGTGTTTAGCATGCAATGCTCTATTGCCCTCTGCTGGCTGGAAAGTGATAAATAAAACTTCTCATCTGCTCCTTAACTACATGGGGGTCTTACATAGGGAAAATACAGAGATAGTTCAAAAAAATAAAACAATATATTAGAGTGATAGGGAATTAAAAAAAAATAAATTTCTAAAACATTCTTATGGCATTTCAAAAACTCCCTAAGTTTTTCTTATTTTAAATTTGTTTTTGTATTAGCTGAATTATTTGATTATTTTCAGTAACCCTAAATATTCTTATTAGTTCAAGAAAACACATTCTATTTCATCATTTCAGAGTGGTAATTGCCAAACTTGAGTAGTCTAGGAATTCTTGGGATTTACCCACAAGATATGTATGATAGTCTTGTTGCTGGCACATATGTGGAATATTTTTATAATGATATGTATCTATTGTGAGTTTATTCAAGACATATTTTTATCTAGTTGAAAGCATATTCTCAATGTACTTTTAGTAAAAGTGTAAATTATAGCTGGATATCAAAGTTCTTTACTAATTAAACAAGTGATTTATTTTGTACATTTCAGTCTTGTTTAAATCATTCTTTATATGCTATTCACATCTCACTGAGAAAAAACTAACACTGTTGTATAATGGTGCATAAATTCTTTAATAAAAATAACAGTGACAATGTCCCAAGGGACATAAATGCATAGACTGGTGAAATTACCTGCTTTCATTTCAGCACTGCACACTGGTTTAATGCTTGATTACATTTATTTCAAACACATTTTCAAAGAGTAACTTTACCACCCATGGCAAAAGATGCAGTCATTATCATTAAGGGGGCCTTGCCAGTTTTTCTAAAAACTTGGGTTAAAAGTTTAAAACAAAGCTGTCACTGTTATTTTTCCTAACTTTTGGCTCATATTTTGAATCTGGGATTTAAAAAAAATTTTCAATAGTTCCTCTCAGCTACAGTGTAAACTGAAATAATCTGTTTTTCATTTCTCTGAATATATTTCTTGGGAACCAAAACTTGGGTCATGGTTCTTTGAAATAGGCTTTCTTCCATGAGCTCTGCCTTCCCATTTTATCCACATAACTAGTGTCTATTATGAATCAAGAGGATAATTTTTCTCCATGGCTTTCCTGCCAAAACAACTGTCAATCTGTCTAAAAATTTCTGGAGTAAATGATATTTTCTAACTTACTCTAACTACCTATGTTCTAGAATGTATTCACATTTCAAACTTTTCAAGAACATGTTTTCAGTCCAATCTGTAAGACACTTGAAGTCTTTAGTTTTCCATAAACTGAAAAAAGGTTTCATCCTAAAAAATATAATTACAGCAATGAAAGGGAAAGTACATTTTTTGCTTTTCAACTGACAAATGAGATTTAAAAAATGCACTGTACAGGTTTTCACATTTAATCTTCATAAAAGCACTAGAAAAGTTTCTTTTTACAATTTCCATCATATGACATAGGAACATAGGAAAATGTTCAGACTTGTTCAGATTCAACAGCATCCTGTAAATCAAAAGCCAGGTCTACCAGTCTCCAAGTTTGTGGTCTTTTTTTTTATGACAATTCACAGCCTCTAAGCGGGGGAAGCTGAGCTGGGAATCTATTTGTATTAGAGTTTTAAAATGATCAAGCCTTTGATCCATTAATTACAACTCTGGGAAGCTAAGGAAATATTCCATATATAATAAAAGATGTCCATGGCAGCACGAATTAAAATAATTTGGGAATAAGGGTTTGAAAAAGAATAGAAATGGCTAAATTTCTAATAAAATAAAAATGGATATGCACAGAAACTATGGTATGCTGTTTAGTATAGTATTAGTCATTAAAAATAATAGTTATGAATTATTTGAAAAGCTGAGATGCTTAGGATAAAACCGTCAAACAAAAGTTTATATATTATGTAACTAAATTGGAAATGACAGGTTTTTTGGTACTGACAGACAGGCATCCTGTGTAACATTAGGTACAAAAAGTTAGTTATGAAGAAATAATATGTATTCTATGAAAACACATTTTGAAAAGAAAATTTATGTCCTGGTATACAGGACATATATATATATATATATATATATATATATATATATATATATGTACTATATCAACCTGTTAATCTAGGGGATAAAAACAGTGATTTTTACAATATATAGTTTTATACTAATTAAATTTTATAATGTATCAATTTTAGAGTTATAAAAAGTATAAACATATAATATTTACAGGGAGAGTACAGCTATTTTGAATACATCAAAATAATAATACTTGATATTTTAGGGTGAGGGAGTGTGTGTATGTGTGTGTGTATATATATATATATATACTTTTTAACTTAAAGTATTTTCAATATATTTGTGTTTTATTTAAAAAGTATGAAATGAGCATTATAGAAACATTTGAAGCTGTTTCCAACTTTTACATCAGGTTCCTTCTTCCTATTTCTCTATCTTATAGATTTTTATGAGAAGTACTGTTTTACTTTGCTGTTCTTTTTTTTTGATATCATTAATGTACAATTACTTGAACAACATTATGGTTACTAAACTTCCCCTACTATCATGTTCCCCCAGCACATATCCCATTACAGTCACTGTCCATCAGTGTAATAAGATGTTAGAGAATCATTACTTGTCTTCTCTGTATGTACTGCCTTCCCCATATCCCTACCCCCCTACATTATGTGTGTTAATCGTAATGCCCTGTTTTCCCCCTTATCCCTCCTTTCCCACCCATCCTCCCCAGTCCTTTTCCCTTTGGAAACTGTTAGTCCATTCTTGGGTTCTGTGAGTCTGCTGCTGTTTTGTTTCTTCAGTTTTTTCTTTGTTGTTATACTCCACAGATGAGTGAAATCATTTGATACTTGTCTTTCTCTGCCTGGCTTATTTCACTGAGCATAATACCCTCTAGCTCCATCCATGTTGTTGCAAATGGTAGGATTTGTTTTCTTCTTATGGCTGAATAATATTCCATTGTGTATATGTACCACATCTTCTCTATCCATTCATCTACTGATGGACACTTAGGTTGTTTCCATTTCTTGGCTATTGTAGATAGTTCTGTGATAAACATAGGAGTGCATATGTCTTTTCAAACTGGGCTGCTACATTCTTAGGGTAAATTTCTAAGAGTGGAATTCCTGGGTCAAACAGTATTTCTATTTTGAGCATTTTGAGGAACCTCCATACTGCTTTCCACAATGGTTGAACTAATTTACGTTCCCACCAGCAGTGTAGGAGGGTTCCCCTTTCTCCACATCCTTGCCATCATTTGTTGTTGTTTGTCTTTTGGATGTTGGTCAACCTAACAGGTGTGAGTTGATATCTTACTGTGGTTTTAATTTGCATTCCCCTGATGATTAGTGATGTGGAGTATCTTTTCATGTGTCTGTTGGCCATCTGAATTTCTCCTTTGGAGAACTGTCTGTTCAGATCCTGTGCCCATTTTTTTAATTGGATTATTTGCTTTTTGTTTGTTGAGGTGTGTGAGCTCTTTATATATTTTGGATGTCAACCCTTTATCTGATCTGTCATTTATGAATATATTCTCCCATACTGTAGGATGTCTTTTTGTTCTACTGATGGTATCCTTTGCTGTACAGAAGCTTTTTAGTTTGACATAGTCCCACTTGTTCATTTTTGCTTTTGTTTTCCTTATCTGGCAAGATATGTTCATGAAGAAGTTGCTCATGTTTATGTCCAAGAGATTTTTGCCTATATTTTTTCTGAGAGTTTTATAGTTTCATGACTTACATTCAGGTCTTTGATTCATTTTGAGTTTACTTTTGTGTATGGGTTAGACAATAATCCAGTTTCATTCTCTTACACGTAGCTGTCCAGTTGGTTTTGCCAACACCAGCTGTTGAAGAGGCTGTCATTTCCCCATTGTATATCCGTGGCTCCTTTATCATATATTAATCGACCATATATACTTGGGTTTATATCTGTACTCTCTAGTCTGTTCCACTAGTCTATGGGTCTGTTCTTGTGACAGTACCAAATTGTCTTGATTACTGTGGCTTTGTAGTAGAGCTTGAAGTCAGGGAGCATAATTCCCCCTGCTTTATTCTTCCTTCTCAGGATTGCTTTGTCTATTCAGGGTCTTTTGTGGTTCCATATGAATTTTAGAACTATTTGCTCCAGTTCATTGAAGAATGATGTACGTATTTTGATAGGGATTGAATTGAATCTGTAGATTGCTTTAGGTAGGATGACCATTTTGACAATATTAATTCTTCCTAGCCAAGAGCATGGGATGAATTTCCATTTATTAGTGTCCTCTTTAATTTATTTTAAGAGTGTCCCATAGTTTTCAAGGTATAGGTCTTTCACTTCCTTCATTAGGTTTATTCCTAGGTATTTCATTCTTTTTGATGCAACTGTGAATGTAATTGTTTTCCTGATTTCTCTTTCTGCTAGTTCATTGTTAGTGTATAGGAATGCAACAGATTTCTGTGTATTAATTTTGTATCTTGCAACTTTGCTGAATTCAGATATTAGATCTAGTAGTTTTGGAATGGATTCTTTAGGGTTTTTTATGTACAATATCATGTCATCTGCAAACAGGGACAGTTTGACTTCTCCCTTGCCAATCTGGATTCCTTGTATTTCTTTGTGTTGTGTGATTGCCGTGGCTAGGACCTCCAGTACTATGTTGAATAAAAGTGGGGAGAGTGGGCATCCTTGTCTTGTTCCTAATCCTAAAGGAAAAGCTTTCAGCTTCTTGCTGTTAAGTATAATGTTGGCTGTGGGTTTATCATATATGGCCTTTATTGTGTTGAGGTACTTGCCCTCTATGCCCATTTTGTTGAGAGTTTTTATCATGAATGAATGTTGAATTTTGTCAAATGCTTTTTCAGCATCTATGGAGATGATCATGTGGTTTTTGTCCTTCTTTTTATTGATGTAGTGGATAATGTTGATGGATTTTTGAATGTTGTACCTACTTTGCTGTTCTTGAAGTAGTTAGCAGGTTTTCCTAATAAATAACAGCCTTATCTGGTTACATTATTCTTCTAGAACTAATTTACTTAGTTTATTTCTATGGAAATATTAACATTGAAGCCAGCTTGACTGAATTACTGATGATATGCATTAAGAAATCACAAGAAAAATATTACTGTAGTATTCTATTAATTTAAAAACCATCAATTTCCAAAAGTGGTAACCTGAAATTTAGCTTTTGTTAAACAACTTGAGTAGTATGAACAAGACAGATCTAATTAAGGGACCTCATAATTTTCAAGTAGCTCAAGTTCATTAGAGATGCCTGTTTACTTATAATTTATATGTATAGTTTTCCAAAAATCTTTTATGTATTGTTAAAAACATATTTTTTATAATCTATGAAGCATTATCTTATTTCCCTTGTAATATCAGCATACTATTTATAATTGTGACCAATTTTGACTTGGGCTATTAAATTAATCTCAATTAATGGGAGTTTCTTATAAGAACTGAAACAAGGTACTATCAAAGTTGATGTTCTAAAGTATATGAAAAACAAATGTTAGGCTTTTTTTTTTCTTTCTCCCTCTCTCTTGTCTTCTCCTTTCTCATTTCATTATAAGCATACAGTCATTTTTTCAGTCAATGTATTTTGGCTTTAATTTGGGTAATGCTATCTTGAATAAAAAACTATGAATTGAATTTATTCACTTCTTCCTTTCTGATTGATATCCACTCCTGCTTCTATGTGGAGAAAGAGCTAAACATTAATTTGCTGTAATTCCAACATCACATCAGACAGGGTTGAAAGTATACTGCCTTTAACATATACACCTCTCTTAAATCTCATGGCCAAAGAAATACTTATTTTGGAAGGAATATTTATGAGTACAAATAAAATATGCACAATTTTCTTCAGTCTAAACTCCTACAAAAGTTAAAAAAACTTTAAAAACATTCTTTACTAAAACATTAATCAGATAATGATGTTAGTATGTTATTAAAGAATATAAGTATAACAAAATTACCAGTTTCCTTTATTCTTCCTTCTAAAACAATGACATTGACTGGGAATTGTAGAACGGCCCAAAGGAAAGAAGGCCTCTGTGTGCCTCAAGTTTGATATTTTAAGTTGAAGGCAGCTGTTAAAAATTACTGAATTATCCAAGGCAGAATCTTGAGTATGGCTCACATTACAGTATGTTGGATATGAAAAGTTGAACACAGAAAGGGTGACAACTTTTCAGTGATTAAAAAATCCTGTGGGATTGGATTTTTAGATTCCAGAGCAGCACATCAAGAGGAATGTTGCAGATTCTTAGGTTCTCATGGCAAATTGTGTCTGTAAATCGATGAAGTGTTTCTGGAGAAACATATCAAGATGGCCCTAAAGAGTATATAAAATTTCTTCTGTATCTTATGGGATTGAAAATTAAATCTGTTGGGTGAAAACAAATACATAACAATGTTAAGAAATTTAATGTATCTAGATTTCAATCGGCCAGAAAGTACAGTGGACACGGTTGGCTATATCACTTATCTTCTCCTTTAATATTTTTTGAAACAACATTTGTTAATGCTTTCAGAATTAATTTTAATGAACTTTTATTTATCGTGACTCTTAAATATTCTAGGCATTCTGTAGGATACAGTGCCAATTTCAAGTGTTTCTTTGTATGAATACAGCATAATTTCTTCAGATTTATTACTTAGATTTCAAAACCTTTCTCTTCCATTCCATATGTATTCTCCTCTGAACCACTCTTCCTCATAAATGCAACTTACATCTAATTAAGCATGATCAGTTTGTGAATAACAGAGGTTTTGTGGGTATTGTTGATTTAAAAATGTAACTCCAAGATCAATATTATAAAGGGATTCTATTGTTTACTCAAACAAAATATTCTTCTTTCATGCCAGAAGGAATATTGATGAAATTAGTTACAGAATTTGTATATATTACAAAGGGATGTTATATTTACTAAGCAAATTGTTTAGAATCTATGCTGCTGGATGTAGACTGTTTTTAATATATGTAAGCATGTGAGGGAGCATTTATGTATGCACTTAACTCCAAGAAAAATTAATGTCTGGAGTAAAACCTTGGTTTTTTTGGTAAAGATATCATACAAGTTTCTGAAGTTATTCAAAGTAAATTGGAAATGCACATATACTTTTACATTTCATGTTAGAATTTAGCTTTGAATTGAGTAAGCTGACTGTAAATGGGTACTAAGCATTTTGACAGATGTGTTCTTTGTGATATTTAACTGTCCATTTAATGTTTTATTTCTTATCAGATAAAAGTGATAATTGTTTTAAACAGAGTTCTTTGGAGAAATAATGCACACAGAAGTTTAATTATCTCCCTATTGTCCCTTCATTATGATCCAAGAAAGTTTTTTTAAAAGCTAAATCAGCTGAGATTATGCTCCTCAGCATCAAGGTGCTGCAATGATAGTGTTTTCTTAACCTTCATAGCTGTCAGCAATTATATAACTATTTATAATAAAATAATAATGTGGGTTGGTCACAGGGATAGTAGTATAGCATGGACAATATAGCCAATGATCCTCTAACATCTTCCTGTGTTGACAGATAGTAGCTGTACTAGTAAGGGTGAGGATTTAATAATATGGGTAACTGTTGAACCACTGTTTTGTATACTTGCAACTAATATAAGCCTGTGTATCAATAAAAATAATAATAACTGAAGGTGAGAAAATTACATATTGGAATATGAATCAAAACATGGAATACCTAAAGCTAAGCTCAGCAGAGACTCATCTCTGTTATATGATGATTTATGCAATGGAACTGAAACAAGAACACAGTTGGCTCAGAAAGACTCACATATACTGAGTTAAAACTAGAAGCAAAATTCAATTAAAACACAACAACCACAATAATAATTCTCTCTGAAAAGAATACCATTACATGTGGTATTAAAAATTAAATCCTACTGAGCTTTCCTATGTCACATGTAGTCAATGGTCAAATCCTATATTTCCTACTTTCAGGACCAGATGGTAGCACTTCCTACATTCAAGAAGAGAGGCTCACAGCAAATAACCTGATCAAGAGCAGAAATACCTGTATTCTCTAAGCCCTGGATAAATACAGACAGTACCCTCCACAGAGAGGCAGGTCCCTTCCCTCTATTTTCTAGAAGAAAAGCATCCCTCTACTAGGTCTACAGGTCGGGGAAAGACAACCATGAAACCAGCGACTTTGCTGTATGGCAAGGTCCTACAGTGGAGACAAAGGATAACTTAGACTCTGTTAGACAATGGCCCAGAACTGACATACAGAATAAGTTGTGACCTGATGAACTACATATTTTGGTAAGGCTAAAGTGGAAAGGTTTTAAAGAGAATTGGCTTTCCTACCTATTTTGAAAAAATAAAGGTAATTGTTCTGTTTCGGGTATCCATGGTGGTACTATCTTCCTTTCCTTATATTTTTTTATTCCAATTCTGGGAACTGTGTCTTTCCCTAAAAAAACACCCTTTATTTTTCCTGTGCAGTTCAGTCTTGGAGTGGAAGTGTTATGTAACTTCAGAATTGAAGTGTAGAACATTGCTGTTGGTGGGGCAGGAGACCAGGGAGCACTGCACTACTTCCCAAGGAGGGAGGGCTGGGCGACAGAAACTGCCATGGCTTTGGAGTCAGATGGACATGGGTTTAAAATTCTGATCACCTACTTAAGGACTATGTGAATATACAACGTTTTCTTGACTTCACTCTCAGTTTCTTAATCTATAGAATGAGGATAATAATAGCTTCTTTTCAGGATTGCTGTAATGTTAAATACATAGAAAATGGCTGATATATAGTAGCCATCCAACAAATAACCATCATTATTATTGCATGTTTTTTGTATGACCTATGGACAATTAAGTAGATTGATCAACCTCAGAAATATAAATGTTTTTTTCTGCTCTAGGCTCACAAAGGACTTCCACTGGGTAACAGACTTCTTGAGTACTTCAGGAAGTACTAATGATGATAACTAAACCATGACAATGGGCAGGATTCTCAGTCTTTGTAATTTTCAACAAGTCTTGTATTTCATGATATCTCCATTAATGGGGGATATACCTCACAACAATGGTGTGCAGATCTAATATTTTTAAAATATTTAGTTATCATTGACTTCTCAGTTATTGATACCATTTCAATAAGTGCAAGATATGACCTTGAAGAGCTAACAGGCTTAAAAACTAAAACTAAAAAAAATAATTTACTAGAAAGGATGAAATCGCATGTCTGTGAATCAGGTAATAACCGAAGGTCTAACTATCTCCAAACTGAATGCACAACTCTCACTTTATTATTGCTTTTTTCAAAGTAAACGCATCAGCTCTTCGACTATCCCTCCTATCACATAGATTTGTACTCTTCTGTCTTTTGGCATAATATATATTTAATTCTTACTGGCTGTTATTAGACTGTTGCTATACAACCCTTGATGTGGATATAGAGCACCCTAAAAATTATACTAGCTTTTATTTTTATTTTGCCATTTCAGTGGTTAACTACAATTCTTAGCTCCTGATCACAAGTCAGAGTTGTCTCTTTCTCTGCATAAAGCATTCAATTATGTGATACTTCCCTAAACTTCAATATCTTTCTAATTAGGAGAAACATTCCAGACATGTTAGAAAGCTCCAATGTGTCCAGCTCACTTTTTAACCCTTTCCCTCTTTTTCTTTCCCATGTGCCTTGACAGAACTAACAGGTCTCCCCAAGTCTTCTCAGATCCCTTCCCCACCCCAAAAGGAGGTCATAACTTTACTCATGTTTTTTTTAATCTCAATTTTCTGTTGAGAGAAACATTGAACACCAGCTTGGATATGCTTTCTTCCATCTTACTCCTCTTTCCTCTAGGAAGAACATATTTCCTTGGGCAAGTCAGGATTTTATAGTCTTATATCCCTTTACACATCCATTTTTCTAGCAGTAGTCATAGTTCTCTATTTCTTTACCTCTGTTTTTGGTTGTTACTTGTGCATCTGTTTCTTTCATTTACACAGTGAAGTCTTGAATCACCTAGACAGTGTCTTGTTCATCTTTGTGTCCCATGATTTAGGTATTTCTCTTCTCCCTCCTCAACTGGATCTTAGAGACATGCATATTTGTAAGCCATTACCTATATGTTAAAGTTGGAATCACAAGCTCCAGAAGTGATTATTAGTTCTAGGTTGTAGAAACATTTGTCCTTTTACAAATCCCATAGGATGTTCTTCACTCATCTCTGCACATGAAATTAATGGGTATATTTTTAAAATTGATTTTCTCTTCTTATACTTCTGATGCCATGACAGTTAAAGAGTGAAAGATACAAGTAAAAACTGGAAATAAGCTAGAATAAAAACAAGCAGAATCATTTTACATGAGAAAGCCAATCAGAATGCTGTTTTTCTAACAGCTTTTATGAACTTCTACCAGATGCCCATGTTAAAGTACAGTTTGTCTAAATTCTGCAGAGAAAGATCTGCTTTCTCCAATGCTCTGGAAGGGTTCATATGTTTATTCCATGCAGGCAGCCTTTAACATTTTATTTTCTTTGAACAGGAGGTTAGAGTGCTGTCAACCTCCCTGTGGCCCCTGAACAAATGTTACACATGTCACTACCCTCTGACTGGTCTGGGAATTTGAAGTCCTATCATGGCCTAAGTTTTGGCCACATATTCATTGTCACTGTGGTGGTGGAAGTGAAGAAAAGCTTAGTGTTACTTTCAGTTCCTTATTTATATCTGTGACAGAAGGAGTAAACAACCCTGGCAAGAAGGGACTGTAGCACAGACATTTGTCCTTGCCTTTGCTTCTGTTTTGTAACACTCTAGGCGGGCAACACTTACAGCCCTGGGAGCCTGAAACACTTTGGACTTACCTTCATATTGTTTTCCAGAATCATAAAAAAATGGATGATAGATACCATCATTTATTAAGTACTAACATTATCGAAGCATCAGACACACACACACACACACACACACACACACACACACACACAGGTTCCAGCTACATATGTGAACTCACAAACACCTGCTCACACACATATACACACATGCTCACTCATTAGTTAGCTCATCCATTTATTCAACAATATTTTAAGCAGCTAAAAGATGCAGGGGAATATTCTATATACACATATATGCATCCCCTCACTCACATATCAATATGATATTTATAGCATCCTAACATGTCTTTATCCATTTAAAAATGAAAATTTGAGACTTAGGAAACTGAAGTGCAGAAAAATAAATACTTTGATTATAGTCACACAACCAATGAAGAGCACAGTCTGCTTTTAAACTCATATATGCCATGAAAACTCTAACTCTTCATATTTCTTGAGATCATTAAATGAATTTAGCATTGTAATTTCTAACAGAACAAGTCACATACAATAGTAAGGCAGAGCCCTGATATTCTGAATATAACAATGGATCACATCTGATTTCTAAAAGTAATACTTTAGAGATTCCTGGCACACATTTTCTTCTACAAGTTGAGTTACTCGATCAAAACTTTCTATATGTGAAAAGTGAGAAGTTTGTCATTGAATATCTAGGCAAATACTCATTAAGATAATGACATCTTTATTATGTGATTTAAATGATAGATACTTCCCCAAATGAACAAATCACCTTATATTTTAGATGTACCATGAGAGTGCTACTGAAATAAGTTCTATATGAAATCTGAATTCTCAGTAATTGCTTCCTGAACCTCCACATTATTGCTAAATCTAGATTTTTCTCCCTACTGGGTTTTCCCATACTCTTAATGTGAATGGGATACATACAACAAAGCTGTATTTTATCTTACCTTTAATTTTTCTCCTTAAAATAAATTTTGCCAAATTTAATTTTTATACTTCTTTTAGTTTCTATCTTTCTTGAAACCATCACACAAGGAGACCCAAAAAACTGCTAAGGTAACACTTTGCACAAAAAAAATAAATAATAGCCTAATGCTCAAGAAGACTGTCAATAAGGTACGCTAAATGCCACACTTCAGATGCTTCCAGGATGCCTATAATTGGAGGTTTGTGGATATTCATCTTAATGGATCACAAAAAATTAATTACATAAAATAAAATCAAATAGTAATAAGATGATATAACAAGGAATTCCATTTCCCCCATGGTTTGAAGCTTTATGCTTTTTGAATTTGCTGTTCTCAGGCACAGAAGTTATATGTGGACTTTAATAACTATTTTTAATTAAAAAAAATTTCTTTTTGGAAAATGATCCATCTGTTTATTAGAACAATCCCTTACAAAGCCAAGGAGGTCACTTGAGGTCAAAACCCGTATCTAAGTTGGTTTAAGCTCAGGGTAACTTAAACAGTGTGTCAAATTGAACTACTAGATATATAAAATAACATCATATAATTTTTTTTTCAGAATGCTTCTCAGATTCTACATTCCTTGTGAAGAACTGGTTTTAAGGGTAAGATCTGGAGGAAAAACGGATTGGATTGCAAAAGTGCATTTAACATTTTGTTTATATTTCCACATCATTATGCTAGATTTAAGCTGTCAAACTAAGTTGATAACAAATGTTAAGTATAGAAATGTGTACAGCAACCAGCCCACTACCAATTCAGGCAAACAAAGAACTCTTGTTGGAGGGTTACAAATTCCAAAGTTGAATGCAAGGTAATACTCTGAAAATTGCATTCTTGCTTGCTAAAATGGCTTGCACTTGCACAGCAAACCAGGGTAGATACATTTTGCAGTGGAATTCTGCAAACTTACAAAACTAGCCTTACAAATGTGATTATAGTATGGCTGAAGTGAAAGTTACCTTGAGAAATAATACTTGGGATAAAGCATAGATATTTTTTGAAATGCTTAACTTTCTACTGCTTAATGCAGAGAAAGTCATATACATCTTTGTTCTCCTTATTTTTAAGCGAATAAATTCAAATGAAAGACAAATGTGGAAATATCTTATTTTCAGTTCATTAGGATTGCATTTCTATCATTTTCTTTAACAGCCATGAAAAAATAATTACATTTATTAAAAAAAAATACATGACCAATATTCTATAGAATACAAATGTTTAACGTCTACTTCCTCCACACAAAACATTTATAATATGGTTTCAGAGCTAATTAATCAACTCTAAGTGCAAAATAAGCCAAAAAGCATGTTAACATATATGTGTCATGAAAGTTCAGTCAGTGACTTACTGGAAGGAAGGGACCTTACAGTATTACCTTCTGCCTGATACCTATCCAAGGCAGTTAGCATGGAATTTGGAGGAGGGGAAAATATATTTATAATTCAAGAGACCCTGCTTTTAATTCTAGAATAGTTATTTGCTGCCTGACTGAGGAAATAAAGTCTCCATTTGCTTTTAAGCAAATTGAGGAAAGCAACACTTGATCAGCATTTAATAAATGAAACAAATTATTTGTATATAGTAGATGGGTTCTGAAACAAAAATAACTCACTTTTCACTGGCTGTACATACCTATTGCAGCATGTCACATTAGGCTCTCAGTGAGTAATAGTTCTTTGAGTGAGAAGTGCTATGGAAAAAAATTATTTGAATCCTTGAAACAAAGGGTGATGCCAGGGTGAAAAACAAACAAGAGATAGAAAAATAGAAGTAGTATAAAGCAAACCAGGGAAGACAGAAATCAAACTAATGTTTTCTTATTTTGCCTAATTTTCATCATTATACTGATGGGAAAAAAGTGAAAGATACTAAGTTTTAGCACAAACAGTGGAAGTTAATAACTGAATATTGATTTCTCTTTCTTTTTTAAAGGATGAAAGTGAAAATGGCAGGAGCTTAGAGATCTGTTGCCATTAAGTTCAAAATTATCAATTCATAAACTCAACCATATACATTTTTTAGATAAAGTTCCTTAAAGTAGATTTAACAATTAAAGATATAGAGATGATTTACACATAGATGTGAAATGCAATGCAGATAACACTCTAAATGACTAAACATGGAGAATTAAAAATTATTTAAAATTCAGTACTCTGAAAATTGCATTCTTGCTTCCTAATTTGTGACTCTTAAGCTATTTTGTGAGGAACATCAATCTGAAGGGCTGAAATATGCTCTACAAATATATTAGCAAGCGACAATTTTTCATTAGAGTGGGTATTTGATCCTCATCAGTTACTCTTCATGGTACCAGCCAATATTTATCAAACTTCCCCTATCTCTCCAAATAATTCTTTATCAGTGTTGTAGGAAACAAAAGCTTTTTTTAGTCTGGGATTTGTTAACACAAAAGCCCCCTGAATTTTGATGAGGAAAAAAAATCTTTATTTTTACTAACTGCTAACTAAAATTTTGCATTTGCCTCAATTATGATTGTGTATAATTATGGTGTGCCATCTCTAAAATGGACTTTGGTGATTCCCTCCTCCTGTTATTTATGACTGTGTAAACCTCTCCTTTAGTGTAGGCTGGATCTAGAGAATTGTTTCTACCAAATAGAAAACAGTAAAAGGAAAAGTAACGGATGTTACTTTTGAGATTAGATATCAAAAATACTGTGAATTCCATCTGGAGTGTCCTTTCTTGCTCTTACTTGCTTCTTCTGAGGAAAGCCAGCTGCTATACTCTCAGCTGCTCTATGGAGAAGCTCTCTTAACAAAGTACCATGTCTCTGGACAATAGTCAGTGAGGCCCCGAGGCTTGCTAATAGCTTCATAAAGGAGCTTGCCAAAGAATCTTCCCTCAGTCAAGTCCTGAAATGGTTTCAATCCCAGTGACGACTTGAATGCAGCCTTGTGAGAGACCCCTTGAGGCAGGGGTACATAACTGGGCTGTACCCAGATTTCTGACTCAAGGGAACTGTAAGATAATAAATATTTATTGTTTTAAGTGCTTAAATCTTGGGGCTATTTGTTATGTGGCAATAGATAATACAGATTTTGATACCCAGAAGTAGGGTGCTGCCCTTACAAATAATTAAAAATGTGGAAATAGCTTTGGGTAGTGCGTGGAGGTGGAAGACTATTGAAGAGCATAAACTGCTTGAACAAACTGTTAGTAGAAGTATCAAGTGTGAGGATGCTGCCGGTGAGGGCTCAAGGGCAAGTGGGACACATGTGATTGGAAATCTGAGGAAGGGGGACTCCTCATTGTATAGTAGGAGAACACAGCAACACTAAAATAAATGAGCCTAAAGAACTGGGTGATCTTGGTAAGGAAACTTCTTAGCACAGTGTTGAAGGTATTACTTTTTTTTCCTTGCTGCTTATAATAAAAATGTGAAAGGAAAGAGATAGATTGTAGGAAAAACTGTTTGTTATTTTTAAGGTGCCAGAAATTTAAAATATTCTCAGTCTCTGAAGATGGCAAATGACATGAAAATTAAAAAATGGCTTTTGAATAAAGATTGTATCTAGAGCATTGCCAGGAAGCTGCGATCTAGAGATGAATCCTCCAGACATAGAGAAACAACTTTATTTCTAAACATCCTCTTCAATTCTGGCTCTAATGGAACCCTGGGTCTTTCCTGAATATACGGCTCTAACCTTCTAGCCTTCCCAGACATTGTCGTTTTCTCTTCCACACTCCTGGCAAGTTTGTGCTTAATGTCAGGTAGGTATCCTCATGCCTCTGGTCCATTCATTGTTCCAAACAAACACCTCGATTTGATTATCAGGGGTTTAAACTATACTGCTGTCATCCTGTGGGAGTTGTCTACTGATCTCTGGTTATAACTACTGCTTTGAAGAGTTTTATATCGGATTTATCCCAACCATGCACTTTCAAGACTAGACCTTGCTGTCCCCAGTAACTGCAACACGCGTATGACCTCAGTTCAAGTGTTTCCCTCTCTCACCATCTTACCATCCTTCCAACTCCCTTCTACACATTTTCTTGGCCCCAGCTGGAATTGCAATCTATTATTCCTGTTCCTAAAATTAATTTTATTATCTCTTTCAGCTCATGTCCTTCCTCCTCTTTCTATTTTCTATTCCTTCACTATAATAATTCCCTTGCATATCTCCTTGGAAGGGTCTCAAAACCTGTGTCCCCTTCTTTTACCTTATTTCTCTGGTCAGAATCAACCTCTGGTTAAATCTTACTCTCAGCCCGCTACCCCCCAATCAGATTTCCTACAGCTGGGAGGTAACTGATGGTCCCAACTGTTATAATTTATACATCTCTCAGTGAATTTGCAACAAAAACATGACTTCCACAAGCTGCCCTCAGCCAATGGTGAGAAACACGGCAAAACTAGTAAAGAACTTGTCTTAAGAGGCTGAGCTTCACCCTGACCTAAGGTCTGAAAACCTTCTTCCACCCTCCTTCATTCCCTTCTTCATTCACAGGGGTAGCCCTGAATCATGGTCCGAAGACTCCCACCAAAATTTCTGGTATCCTCCTATTTTTCTCTAATGGGTATTTTCCCTTACTTTCTCTTGCAGATCTAATCCTGTCCTGGCATTTGATTTTCATGAAACCCAAAACTAAGACAACTGGCATTCAGGCAGCTGAGTGTGGCCGAGAAGCATACACAACCACATTGACTGCTCTTATTTTGAATTTCTGACCACTAACTTCAAGTAGCTTATTCTCTCGTCTGTATGACAAAACTGTACATTCCTCTGACTTCACACCTACACACTCACTTCCTTTTGTTCTCATTCCATGAAGATGCTTTGATTTTTACTTCTCTAAGGTAATGGAGGCAGATAGAAGAAAGCGTTCACAAATATCTACCAACACCAACATAAATTTATGCCATCTGTATCACATACTCTGTTTTCCATCCTGACTGTGGATGAATTCTCCATGGTCCTGGTTACGGACAAGACCTCCACTTGTTCTCTAGACTAATGGTCAGGAAACTTTTCCTGTAAAGGATCATACAGTAAATATTTTAGACATTGTGGGCCATGTAGATTCTGTTACAACTATTCAACTCTGCCATTGAATCGTAACTATAGCCATACAAAATACATAAACATATGGGTGTAGCTGTGTTTGAATAAACCTTTATTTATAAAGCAAGTAGTGAGCTATATTTAGCATGAGTTATAATTTTCTGACCCCTATTGTAGACTCCTGCTCTGACTCCTACTCCATTCCCCTCTGTTTAAAAAATAGCTCTAGCAATACTTTCTCTCTCTCTCCCTTCCTCTCCCTCTCTCTCTGTCCTTCTTTGTTCTGTCCCTCCCTCTCTCTTTCTTCATTACTTTTTTCAAAATAAACTGCATCATTCTCATCAATACATACTATTATTCCTCCATCTTAAAATAGTAATGCCGTATTTTTGCTACTTCTCCTCAAATGACTCCATCATTTCTTTTCTCTATACAGTATTCTAAAGTCCCTCTCATTTGTTTTAATCTAACTCCAGGAAGCATTAGCTTCCACTATTCTATCAAATTGCTCTATTTAAGTTTACCAATGACTTCCACATTGCTAAATCTAATTGTAAATTCTAGTACTTATTTTACTTGGCCTTTAGCACAATTGATCACTCTCTGTTCCTTGAAATGCTATTTTCTCTTGGTTTCCAAGGAACCCAATGGTGCTTTATATCAGCTCCAGAAAGCTGGTTGTGCTAAATATTCCAGAAATTTGTGAGCAGGTTATTAAACTATTTGTACCTTTAAGTAGTGATTATGGGAGTATTTACTAGATGGAAACTGGCAAATGTTAAAAAATCAGGTCTTTAAAAAAAAAATCCAGTCAGTATACCACAGAAGGGATACCTGATTAATCAAGCCCTAAAGACACACTATGTTATAAAATTGGTGGGTGGGTGGGTAACATTAAGCTAATATGTATAAAGATGCTTACTTATGTACTTTACAACATAAATAATATGTACATATATATAAATATAAAGCTTGTATACCCTGGTGTGGGTAAAATTGCAGTCCTTGGCCTGGCTTTAGTATTCCTCCACACAATAGGTGTTTAACAGGGGTGGAGAGAAGTAGTCCATCTCCATATTAATAGGTAATTACAAGGGTGAGTTAGGGCCTGTCTGGACCAGAGACGTTGGGTGGGGCCTCTTCTTCTGCAGCTGGGTCACGAGAGACCTGGGAGAGTAGAAGTGGACTGCTTCTAAGAATTAAATGGGTTTCTCCCATTTTATTTCTCCCTTTGACTGACTTTGGTTTCAAAGGTATTTTGCCCTGGGAATTTTCACCATTGGACTTAAACCTGGATCACTAGGTTTACTCTGACTTTCCTCTTACTACTCTGAATGTTTCCTTTCAATTTCATAAATTCTTTCCTACTCATTGTTCTCATCATTAATCATTGTAGATCTCCAAGTTTGCAACTGTATTGAAGAGGTATGTCTAATATTGTTCTTCTCCTTCACCCTGACAGAATATATTTTTTATACAAACAGACAGTGATCCATTTTAAAATAAATCACACAAAAAATTAATGATAAAATAAAATAAAATATAAAATGAAATAAAATAAAATATATCACATTATGCACTTACTGTGAACAAAACTCCTTTATAGGTTACCATTTTATTTCAAGTAAAAACCAAATTTCTTACAAAGTATCTAGTTCAAGATACATCTCTAGTTCAAGATACAACTTTTGATACTTCAATACTCAAATACTCCACTGCAGATACACTGGTCCCATGCTATTCTTCAAATAAGGTATTTCTTTACCTTAGGAGTAAAAGGATGAAGAAAGTGAAAAGATTAAAAAATATTATAGCTAGAAGGAACAGAAAGAATAGAAGTCCTGAGTATTAGGAAAGGGACACTTATTAAAGCTTCTATGGACATGTGGAGCTAATGTGACAAACCAGAAACTTGAGGAACTCTAGATGAACATGCCTTTCTCCATGGGGCATTTTAATGAGTCCAAGGGAAATTATGGGTTATATGGGAAACTAGTCAGCTAGCATGAAAACTTCTAAAAGATAAAGTTTAAAAAAACTCAGTTTCAAAGTGAAAATTAAAAGTGAATGAACACAAATCATGTCATAAGAGATATAGAAGAAGACGTGTGTGTGTGTGTGTGTGTATGTGTATGTAATATGGGACAAAGAAGTATTTAAGAAATACAATTCTGTCATTGCCTATGTCATTGAAAACAAAAATACTTAGTATAGAAGAAAATAGATAATATAGAAGAGACTAAACAAAAACCCTGGATGTATCCTCACTCTGCCCACTGAAGTAAAAAAAACATATCAGATCAGTGAGCATCCCTAGACCGCAGCTGTTGTCTGAAAATATACTTTCTTATTAAAAGAAATCAGTGCTTCTTGGAAAAATGGCTGATTCTGGGTCTAGGGCAGGGAATGTGCAGATGAGTCTGGAACATCTCAGCATACTAGATAACAAGGAAGTCACCAAAGATCACCAGGGTAAGTCAAAAGGTTTTGGGAGCCAGTGTGGAATGACTTCATTGGTCAAAGATGAGACAATTTACTCTGAGATAAAAAGATGATTTAACATGGATTGACACTTATACAATATATTTACATTCATGAATTCATATTTATACTTGAGAAAGTCTATATATTACCTTCTGAGGATGACTGAACCAATTCATTCCTTAAAAACTGGTTAGATAAAAGGAAAGGATCTAGTACTTGCCCTGTTTTCCCATATGAACTGTACTTCTGGATTGCCAAATGATAAATGATGGTAAATCTCTTTTTAAAAAATTATTCCAGGTAGTAAGTTAAACAAATATAGAATTAGAATGTAACCATTTTGCAACTCCTAAGGAATTAATAAATAGTGAAAAACAGACATCATGTGCTTCCTGTTTGCAAGACTAAGGGTTTACCAAATGTATACAATCTGAGTTCAATCAATCCACTGGAGCTGGCTGCTAATTTAAAGAAAATACAGAGTTCAGAGGAACATATTGAACTATAACATAGGAAAGCCTACAGGTTAATTTGTTGGGTTCCCCAACAGATAACTTTATGGAAAAGTAAATGGGTGGAAGGGAAACTTGTAGATTAATTGAGCCCTAAGGACACATTATATTTAAAAAAAAGTAACATTGACCTCAAATGCCTAAAGATGCTCACTAATGTGCTTGACATCAGAAAGTAAAGCATGTAAGTGATTATTATAAAAGCCAAATTAGTGGTTATATTTGGCTGAAATGAGGGACTTGTAACTTGGATGGGCATGCATGGAAGGTTTCTAAGGTGGCTGGCAACGTGCTATTTCTTGACCTGGGTTTTTGATATTTCTTGATATGGGTGTTCTCCTTGTAATTATTCACTCAGATATGCATTTATTTGTTTTAGTTTCCTGTATTTGCAGTTTATTTTATAAGAACAGGTTAAAAATGTTATCTTGGTACTTTTAATGAAATACTTAAAAACAGAGAATCACTTTGTTTTTCTCATTTCCATGATATGTGACTGAACAAAATTGCTAACATATTTATTTTCAACATTAAAAAAAATATTTCTCAGAGTCAACTGTTACACAAAGCCTGATTTTATCAGGGAAAAAAATGCAAGCAGGAGGTTCCCACTTACCATCCTTTTTCTCTTTGTTCTTTTTTCTACCATAATAATGATCTCTTGGAAGACCCTTGAAACTCACAGATCACATTTGAAAAAATATCATTCAAGATGATATAAGGCAGAGAAAATATTTTAGAGGAACCCTTAGCTTGCCTAGAGAACCTGCAAACATTCTCAGCAGATAACTGATTATTTGGCTGGAATATGTTTAAAGGAGAAGCTTTGCTCCAAAGTTGGCTAAGCAAAGGTATGATTCAAGCATGATAAAGAACAGTAAATGGTAGAGGGGCAGTAACAACTATAAAGCTTTTATGATTTCTTTAATATTGCCAGAAAGTTTATGAAGGTTTCCAGAGATGACTAGATACTATTTAAAAAATAATTGTGTCTTCCTTGCTGGGAATTACAAGTGCTGTATGCATGGAAAAAATTTTGGAGGACACACAAGGCAGGAAAATAAAACTAATTTTAATTTCAAATGCTCTGTGACACTATATGGTTTTTCCAATTAAAAGATATGTCTCATGATTTTAAGGAGTCAGCAAAGCACATAATACTCGTATAAGAAATTGTTGATAATTTTGTTGCATAGTTCTCTTAATGAGTGTTAAACTCTCTATAGAAACTGTATTAAGACAAATAAAACTCAGTCACTGAAGTAACATAGGATTACTTTTTCATTCAGTAAATTTCCCATGGGGAAATTTTAAATCTTCTAACTTAATGATGCTTTCAAAGAGGTATTCTTTATGAAATTAGTTTCATAATTATTACATGGAGTAGTGAAATTGTATTGAATTGGAAGACAGAAAACCTGGGATAAAATTCTGACACTGTCAATTACAAACTATGTGCCCTTGGACAACTCATTCAACTTGTCTGAATCTTAGATCCTTTTCTACAAAATGAGAGGGTTGAACTGCATAAATCTAAGGTCCTTTCTAGCCTCAGCACTACTGTTATTTCCTTCATCAGTATTCCTAAGTCAATCTATACTGGTTTATTTTCAATTTGTTCTGGGGGCAAAATACATTTTCTAAAGACTGAATAACAAAGTTACAATGCCTGTATTAGTTATCTATTGCTATGTAACGAATTACCCTAAGATTTGGCAGTTTAATAAAGCAAATATTTATTATCGACTCAGTGTCTGAGGGTTGGGAATGTGGAAGTGGTTGAGCTGACCAATTCTGACCAAGGACTCTGTGAGTCAGGAAGCTGGCTGTGGCTCCGTCACCCGAAGGCTTGGTTGGTGCTGGATGGTCAGTTGGTAAATTCACTTACTTGGCTGGCAGCTCTCAGTTCCTCACTAGCTGTTGACCAAAGGCTTTGGCTCCTTACTTCACAGGCTCTTTTTAGGGCTCCCCATAACATGGCAGCCAGCTTCCCCCAGAGTGAGTCAACCAAAGACAGAGAGAGTGTGTATGTGCGAGAAAGTAGCCAAGATTGAAGGCAATTCTTCAATAAGCAAATATATGAAAAGACATGCCACCATTTTTGTGTTCTTGACTGCATAGGCCATTTGTGATACAAAGCGAGAGGGTGTGAATACTGCAATGTGTTGATCATTGGAGGTAATCTTGGAGGCTGACTACCAAAAACGCTTACATTAAATATGTACATTAAGGCCCAGATGCCTCTGCCCCTACTGCCCTCCACCCAGTTAGACAAACCTCTCATATAGGGAGTGATGTGGACATTGCTGAAACAGGGGGTCTTTATCTGTATTCCTAACCATCAACATAGGAAAACTTCTTCATTCCTAATAGTATCATATCTTCTTTTTCAGGTGGTTATGCAATGTATTTTCAACTTATTTCTTATACGTCTGTTTACTTCACTGTACCTTAATATTCTCTCATTATAAAGTTCCCTCAGAAAGTCTATTTCTTGCATAGTTTAATTTCACCAGTGGTCTTATTTCTTCCTCCATGGTGATGCCTTATCAATTAACCTTTCTTTATCTCATGTTCTCCATTTGTTCTATTCTCTCTCTTTTTTTTTAATTTAAATTATTTCCATAACATTTAATTTACTTTACAGCTCTCTTATTTACTTCTAAGCTTCTAGTAAGAACAGTACACTTTTTCCTCATTGCCTAACCAGCTCTTTACACTTTGCAATATAACTTTTGCAGTCATTGTCCTGAAATGGGTCATTTTCTCTATTTGCCTGGTAACAGCTCTTCAAATCTGCCTCAACTTCTGCAATATTAATAGTGCCAGCTTGACTCTTCCTCTTAAAACTTCCTTTCCTTTTCCATTGCCATGTACTCTTTCTTCTCCTTACCCTAAGTTTTTATTATCCCTAAACTCTTTGCTTTTAGATTATTTTCTCTAGTCTTTCATTTTGTTGCAATCAGCTAATTGTAACTAAGACCAATACCTCCTTTTGATCCTTAACAGAATATTAAAATTTTGTTTAATTTACTAAAGACTATCTCTCTCTGAATTTATTTACAACTAATATCCCAAATTCAACAAAGATTCAAAATATACCCATATCTCCATTTTGCAAATGCACAGAGGGTATATTATTTCTGTTGATAGTATTTCTATTCCTCAAATTATACAAACTTGGCAATCAAAACAATTTGGTACTGGCACAAGAATAGATCAATGGAATAGAGTGGAGAGCCCAGATATAAACTCATGTACATATGGTAAATTAATATATGATAAGGAACCATGAATATACAATGGCAAAAAGACAGCCTCTTTAACAACTATTGTTGGGAAAACTGGATGAACAGCTACATGTAAGAGAATGAAATTGGATTATTGTCTAACTCCATACACTAAAGTAAACTCAAAATGGATCAAAGAATTGAATGTAAGTCATGAAACCATAAAACTCTTTAGAAGAAAACATAGGCAAAAATCTCCTGAATATAAGCATGAACAGTCTTTTCCTGGACACATCTTCCCAGGCAAGGGGAACAAAATAAAAAATGAACAAGTGGGTCTACATCAAGCTAAAAAGCTTGTACTTCTGTACAGCAAATTATACCACCAGCAGAACAAAAAGGCATTCTACAGTATGGGGGAATATATTTGTAAATGACTCATCTGATAAAGGATTAACATCCAAAATATATATAGAACTCATATGTCTCAACACCACAAAACAAATAACCCAATCAAAAAATGAAGAGAAACCAAACAGACACTTCTCCAAAGAAGAAATACAAATGGCCAATAGGCACATGAAAAGATGCTCCACATCACTATTCATCAGGGAAATGCAAATTAAAACCACAATGAAATATCACCTCATACCAGTTAGAATGGCCAACATCCAGAAGACAAAAGTAACAAATGCTGACAAAGATATGGATAAATGGTAAACCTCCTATACTGTTGGTGGGAATGTAAATTGTTGCAACTGTTGTGGAAAGCAATATGGAGGTTACTCAGAAAACTAAAAATAGAAATACCATTTGACCCAGTATTTCTCCTCCTGGAATTTATCTGAATAAAACAAGATCCCTGATTCAAAAAAACATATGCACCTCTATGTTTATCGCTGCATTATTTGCAATAGCCAAGATAAGGAAGCAACTTAAGTGTCCATCAATAGATGAATGGATAAAGAAGATGCAACAACATGGATGGATCTAGAGGGTATTATGCTCAGTGAAATAAGCCAGGCAGAGAAAGACAAATACCATATGATTTCACTTATTTGTGGAGTATAAAAGCAAAGCAAAAGAGAAGGAACAAAATAGCAGTAGATTCATAGACACCAAGAAGGGACTAGGTGTTATCAAGGGGGAGGGGTTGAGGCATGTGGGGAGGAAGGGTGAAGGTCATAAAGGGGCATAATAGTTCACAATCACAATATAAGTTGGTCACAGGGATGGTAGTATGGCATGGAGAATATAGTCAGTGATTCTGCAACATCTTTCTTTGTTGATAGATGGTAACTGCACTGTTGAACCACTGTTGTATATTTGAAACAAATGTAAGATAGTATATCAACAGTCCTTTAATAAAAAAAATTATATAAACTTGGGATCTTAAAATTTAGCTATCCCTATATATCCCTATATATATATCCCTATATAGCTAGCTATCATCTATCTATCTAATCTATCAGCTATCTATCTATATTTCCCTTGTGATCTGTCAATTTAGATTGTGTAGCATTTAACATTTTGATGTACTTGAGCTAATCAAATACTTTTCCTTCTCTGCATTTCTTTTGACTCCACCCTGTAATTCTCTTCTGCCCTTTGGGACCTTCCTTCCTTGGTCTTCAACACCTTTCCTGTCCATCCTTCTAAAAGAGTTTACTATTCACAACTTTTTAATGACATCCTAAATTTCATAGATTAGGAACACAACTCTTGACATATCAACAAAGTACTTCAAAATCTGGCCTATGGCCACCAGTTAAATTTCATCTCAAGCTACTCTTTTCTTCTCACTTTGCTAAAACAGGAAATAAGTGTTTACAAAATAGACTCTGACTCCAGACTGCACTTGGATTTAAACCCATTTCTGCAACATCATAGTGACATTGAGCATGCATGTCTCCTAATTTTCCTGTGCTTCAGTTTCCTTATAAACAATAACATAATAATGGTAGCTATTTGCTGAATTAATTAGTATATTAAAATAGTTTCTGGGAAATAATAAGAGTTATAATATGTCTTATTATAATTTGAACCTATGCCTGCAATCTTATATTTTCTTTTCTTTTTGTTTCTCTCTCCCTTTTCTGGTCCTTTACTAAATTTACCATGTTTCTTTATGCCTCTTCCCCATCTTTTTCCTCAAATGATTTTGAAGTTATTTATGCTGTTTCTATTTATAATTGGTTGTCCTTATTTCTATTTATTTATTGATGAATTTTTAAAGACACATATTTGACTTAACAAAATCTTAAGTAACCTAATGTCTCTAACTTCCTTCTGAAAAAGAGAAGGATCTATTCACCACTGAATTCCATGTAACTGTTATTAAGTATGTTAGCACCACTCCTGTTTTACCATACCCAATAATGCATTGCTATTACTATCATCTAAAATGTTTATTTGGATATACCAACATTTACCCACTTAGTTTCTTACATTTTAATATTTCCTTGAGGTTAGTTCACCAATTTTCTTCTAAGTAAAGACTTTTTTCTTTTTCCTTTTTTTTTTTTTTGTAATTCTCTCTACAAATGACTAAGTGATACATTTTGTCTTGCCTAATGATAGCATTTATTTTATTTACCCTTACTCTTAAATAATAGTTTTCCTGGGAAGGGAATTCTAGGAAAGGTTATTTGTTTTGTTTTGTTTGCTTGTTGTTTGTTGTTTGCAGTCAGCATTTTGAAGATATTATTCCACTGTTTTTTGATACGTATTGTAACTAATAAGATATATACTGTAAATATCTAATTGTCAGTCCATTCTAGACAAGCTGTCTTTTTCTGGGAGGACAGAACAATTTTTTTTTTTTCATTCTCACTTTTGTTTGTTTATGCAAATCCATGATCTGCTTGCTTGGTTTTCTTTTCCTTCATTTTCTCTAGGACTCAGTATACCTTTACTTAAGGACTCATGCTTTTTTTTAACTTCAGACAATTCTCAGTGATTACCTTTTAATAACGGTCTTTCAGACATCTCTTTAACTACCTTAGTCATACGTTTTACACTCTCAGTCTATCCTCAGTTCCTTCTGGTTTCTCTTTTATGTATTTTTTGACTCCATAGTTTTCTGTGCAACAAACTAGGAAATAATTTCAATTTAGCCCTTCAGTTATCTCTAGTCTCCTGTTTAATATATTAAAACATTTTTTTGTTTTAATCACTATATTTGTCATTTCTAAAAGTTTGACTTGGTTGTTCTTCAGATCTACTTTTTCATATTTCATTCTCAGTTATCATTCTTGTTTTATTCTTTAGTTTTTACATTCCTATATAGTTTCAATATGTCTTTTTGGTAATTTCTTTTAATCTCTATGATAATTTCAGATAAAGTTATAGTCTCCAGATTGTTCCATTAATTCCAGCTCTATTTATGACGTTAGATTGTCTCTCAAGGTTTCATTTTATTGTGTGACTTGTACTTTTTTAAATGGTGAATTCTTTTCAACAGTGTCCTATATGTCCTTAATTATGGGAGTTTTCCTACAGTTTTCTAATACTAATATTTCAGTGATTTCTCAGCTTATAATTTCTCAGTAGTAATTTATCAGCTTATTATTCCTAGCCCAAGTAATGTAAATTTGTAACCCCTGTACCATAAACACACACACACACACACACACGCACACATACAAACACAACCTTCATCATTGTATTCTCAGCAGCACAGGTTCTATGCATAGTATACATATTTTATGGTTAATGTTTTTTTCATGAAAAGATGCATGGATATTCCATGATTTCTTAAATAAATAATCTGCTGTTGCAACTTCTGAACTACGTTCTCTTCTAAAAAACGGTCCATTTTTGCAATCTCATGTCTTACTCAAGTTCATTCCTTCCATCATGGCAACCTAAAATCTAGTATTTTTAAGGGTTCTCTCCAAAGACATTCCCTTCATGAAGGCTTTGTTAATTTTAAGTATGTAGGCTTTTCAAATAAATGAAATATTCAAATTAACATAAATTTCCTTCAGGAATGTACTGACTTTTCATTTTGACATACTCGGAGATGTAGACTAAATATTTGTCTCTTCAAAATTCATATTTTGAAATACGAGCTCTCATCATGATGGTATTAGGAGATGGGGTCTTTTGTAGGTAATTAGGTTAGTAAGGCATAGCCCTTGTGAATGTGATCAGCCGCTTTAGAAAAGGTACCCGAAAAGCTCTCTCACCCCTTCTACCACGTGAAGACATAGCAAGAAGATGACTGGCTATGAATCAGGAAGCTATTCTGTTACAGCACCCTGAGTGTACTAAGATACTTAGGTTTTAATTATTCCCTGCTGTCTGCATTTTACTAGAACTTTTGGGATATACTTAATCTAAAGGCTCTTGCTCTGACACTGTGACATGCTCATTTTGAAACTCTTATGCAAAGGTTCAACTTGCTGACCAATGGAATAATTCAGCTAACTTGTATATTCATTTGGAACTCACAATTGAGAAAATAATGGTAATTTTTTTTGTTGGTATTTAAAAATTAATACATTGGAAAGAGTAATATGTTATTTTTGGAATGTGTGGAAAAAATCAGATGATATGGCAGTAATTGGTCTGGATTTCTTCTTTTTCACTGTTGGTTAAAACTGAGTTGCAGCTGTATTATATAGATGGTTTATGTTCTACCAAGTCCTCCACAGTGTCTATTTCTTTTTGTTTTAGACTTTGTCAGTTCACTCAGTTATATGTCTGCCTGGCTCCTGTAAATATTTAAAGTTTTGGTATATGGATGTGTAACATTCTTCATAGCTCAGTGTTGCCAATTATTATTGGCTTAGGCCACAAGATACAATTTTAATGTACTGCTATCCATTTTAAATCAGTTCATTAGTGAAGTACAAGAACTAATAAACATTAAGTTATAAATATAACTGTCTGTATCTTAACTGAATTTATAATGCTAACCTTTACTTGTTTCTATGTTTTTTCCTCCTATGAAAACATGCTGTTATTATTATAAAAACACATGATTTCACACATACATTCAAGTTAGCTATAATACAAGATTTGCCTAAATATGCCTTGGATATTACTACATGTATTTGTTAACTTAGTAACTATCTATGTACTACAGCCAAATATGATGAATTCATAAGGAGAGATGGGAATTGAAATGACAACTGCATGATGATCTACTGATTAGATTAACACAGTCTACTAAAAACTGACAAGATAATGAACCTGAAATGTTGTTATGGTAGTCATCTAAATAATGGCATGTGACAATGGGGCAGCAACATAACATTTAAATTCAAAACAAGTAGTCTAATTACTAGGTTTGTTTGTTTTAAGGGAAAGAAAGAGCCCAATTCCTTTTAAGGTAAATTTAACCTTATTAGTGTTTATATTCAAAATGTCTGCCATCTAATGAAAGCAAAGTCATATAAATTAATGATAAGATGTTAGAAAATTTTATGCATTATTTTTCTTACTAAGTATTTAATTTCTCAGTTGCTGAGGCTATAGTGTTTATGTGAGTGTGGGCCACAGAAGCAGAGACTCAGATCTGTGGAAAAGCTCTAAATGGATATCTGAGCCACCAAGAATAATAAGTGAAATCTTAAAGCCCCAGTCTCAGGACCTCCATAGTTATATTTCCCAATTATCTGGTGATGGTTTCTGCAGTACCGTGCCCCAGGGAATCCTTCATCCACCATGCAAACTTTGATACAGGCTGTGATGATAGACGCTACTGAAAGGACATAATCAATATTCAGGCAGAACATAGATTTTAAAAAAAATATATGATCTCAGTTCATGTTTTGTCTCTCTGGAGAGCTTCATAAAAGGGAGAACAAAGAACACAGTCCTTAGCATTCGAAAACATAGTTTGCTTTTTGTAGTCTAACACTGTTGGAACACATTTATGCTTTTAATGCTTTGCAAAGGTAGGTCATCCAAAATGACAGGAAGACAGTGAATATAACAATATGTTTGCTCCCTGGTTAGGTCATGATTATATTCAACAAAGGCCTGCTGCAAGTGCCATTTTGCCAGGCAGCATTTTCTTTTCTGCAGCCATGCTTCTTAGATATATGGGAGCAATAAACAAAAGGTAATGCTAGTATTTCTCTTCTGTGAAGTAGGTGCAAAAGCTGTGTGATATGCTTCCATATAGTAATCCACAGATATCCTCATTTATCAATTACTCTTCAAATATAGTCTCATTGATCTTTAGTTGGTTATGTCCTTTTAAATATTTTAGAGTAGGGAAAAAAGACACAAAGAACTGCACTTCTTGAAATCCTTATCAGATTTGGAAATAATCAGAGTCCTACACTTTTCTTTTTCTTTTCCTTCAACTTTGAACAATCTCCAAATGAGGCACCTTGGAATTAAGGGAGCTCTCTATTCGCCTATCTACCATCTTTATTCTACTTCAAAATATCTTGGTTCTCAAAACTGAAATTGGTAAAGAAAAATTATACATAATTAGAGAAGGTGCTGCTATGTACATAAATGTTTTCTGAATGAAGAGAGTTTAGCAAGGTAAGTTGAGCATTGTTTATCAAGATCAAAACTGCTATTTTATTTTAAGCCAACATTGAAAAAAAGAACTGTACTTTTGCTGTTTACTCATTACCTACTAAATACTGCAAAAGTCTACTAGTCAACATGAAAATAATTTTTTCTCATGTAAAAACTAAAAATATCAATAGCTCAAAACATTTTATTTTCTATTTTACTTAGTATATTGTGTTAAATATAAAAGTACATATCACAAAATAGAAGAAATGTTGTGAATTTTTTCCTTCAAACACAAGGTAGAGAATATTAACATAGTACTACTCACAGAAATGTCCATGACATTTAAAAGTTGACTGGTAACTAAGGAAGAAGTTTCTCTGGATTAACATTATTCTTCATCATCTTTTTTTGAGGGGCAGGGATGGTTAATAATGTGCTCTTTGAACTTTACATTTGGTAACACCTCCATAATCAAAATCAACATTCTGCTATGTCAAATATTTATACTGCAAAAATTTACCATGGTGGAGAGGTGAACTGAAAATGTATCAAGGATTCGCCATTGTGTGCTGACCTTCAGGATTCTGGCATCAGCATGTAGCTTCATGTATAAATATGAATTTGAGAGAAAATAAGCATTCCTAATTTTATAAATATGGGTCCTTAATCATTTTTAAAAAATCAATTTTACCGTATTAAAGGCAGAGTTGGGTCCAAATATTTACATGTAAAGTAGTAATACAATATATATACTTTGCCACTTATGTTACGGTACATAAAATAACTTAAAGAGGAATGGCCTAGGCAGTTTTCTGGTGTCACAGTGACTAATGGAGTGCAAACCTGAGGCTGGAAATCAGGGATCCTGCCATAGTCACCACCAGCTGCGCAGCACATGGAATTGAAATGTGTGGTGGTCAGGCAGGAGTGGAGGGGATGTACTAGGAATTATAGGCTGTACATCCAAATAAACCTGAAAGACAAACTGAGTCCACAAAGAGTTCTGAGCAAGGTCTAAGGCTGCCTAGAAATAGAAGAACAAGTACCTTTAACTCCATCGTGTTTCACCACTCACTACAGTACTTGGAACAAGGCGAAAGATGTTATGTCTCAATGATTATCCTATGGTATAATAACATAAATTCATAATGACAGAAATAGAAAGGGAAATTTGGATGACTGATAGTGCTAGAAAACTTTGCTTTGGGAGTTAGATCTAACAGGAGGCAGAACAACAAGGTTAAGACATCAGACTTTGGACCAGATGACCAGCGGCCAAAACTAAACCCACTATCTATGTGGACTTGGGTAAGTAATATAACCTTTTTGTGCCTTAGTTTCCCATAAAAATGGGATAGTAATAATAGCTACCTGATTAGGTTATTATGAGAAATAAGTGATTTTATAGAAATGCTTAGAATCGGGCATGGACTGTATACGTGTTTATTAAGTAACTAAACCAAACAAATGAGGGTCCTGTATTTGTGTGTACATAATTTATATGTAAATATAACAATTAACATTTATTATTTGCTATTTTATTGGTTTCTATTATTTTATGTATTATTTAATAAAATACCATTAAATGCAAACCAGTTTTCTCATAACAACAATAATGAAGGACTTTAAAATAGTAAGAAACTAAAGTTTTACATGTGAAGGTTGAACTGTAGTTTATTATTTGTCTTCACTAATTAAATCAGAATGCAGAAAGTCAAATTCATAGTAAAAATTGTATAAATTAACAAATGCCATATATAAAAAGAATAATTACATTCATGGAACATCTGGAACATAGTGTGATACTTAGTTCCATATTATTTCATAAATTTAGTCAGGGGATTTATTAAAAGAGTGGAAGAAGAGCTGTACAAACAGCACATGGTGGGGTGACTTGCCAATATTCTATGTTGCAATAGGTTGAGAAACAAGAGCCAAATGGCTCTCATTTCCAGGAAAGGTGAATTTCTTGAATTTATGAAAGAACAACCAAGCAATTAGGGATCTCCAAACTATTCAGGCTGCAACTAAGAGGTAGTGACTCCCTTGTTCTAGCAGGCATTCAAGCAGCGGCTGCAGGGCTTTTATTAGATAAAACTAGAGAGGGAAATTCAAGTTTTGTATAGAATGCTAGAATAGATGACTTTTAATGTCCTTCCTAAGCCTGGATGCCAAGAACTGTGTGAATATAGAAAAAGAATTATTGAAAAAGAAAAAGGAAAAGATGGAGTATTATCATATAATTCTTACAGTTAAAGCTGTCATGTGGGAAGGAAAAGAATAAATGAATTTTCTGACTTTTGTCATAATTGGCTTATATTATATGCTAGTGATATGCCAACATATTTGATCTAAACATATCAATTCTGAATGCATGTGAGTTAGCATGTTAATTAATTTCTTGATTTAAAACACGAATTGAATATGAATTGGATTAAAGAAGTGAGGAGCGAACTGAACTGTAAAAACTATTCTTGGATATAAGATAGTATTGTTCAGTACACCTAGGTGGTGTCATCTAGTGGCTACAGCATGGACTGATCTTTGAATAGAGGTAAAATGCACAGTGGGTATTTTTGGTCAATCTTTACATGCTGGGGACTTCAGCAGTTGAGTTTCAAAATCTTCTGATTTTAGATTATTAAAAAGAAAAGCTCTAGAATCGCATACAACTTTTACACATTTCAACCAACAGAGAGCAATGGGACATCCCAACAAGCACTACTGCCTCTCGAGTTCCAAGGTATAGTATTTCCTGTTGTCCATAATTAAACAGTTCATTAAGAAACATGGAACACTCAAAAGTAGGAGTGAAAAAACCATTGTAAGATGTCATCTCAAGTGAAAATAATAGTGTCCACTTGTAAAACTAGTATTAGACAATTTATAAAGCATTTCCCATACAGAATGACTTTTAATCCTAATAGCAACCCTGGAATCACTGATGGAGCTGAATCATTATCCTTCAGAAAGGAAACTAAGAATTAGTGAAGTAAGATTCAAGATCAGCCATTTAATACACAATATAATGATTTAAAATCTAGGTGTTTTGGCCTCTAGTTCACAGTTTTTCCTTCTCTGACATATTGTCTTTCTTCTTACATAACTCTACTATATTGAGTTTATCCTCTCTGATAAGTTGCAGATTCTTTGAGTTAGAAATAATCCTAGAAGCCATGGGTAAAAACACACATATATACCAGAAATAAAACTGTGAAATTAGCATTGTTTTATAAGTTAGAGATTGTGTATATTTTAAACTAATATTTAGTAGAGAAACTGAGAAAATAGCATTGGATCTGGAGAAAATTGATAACGAACTCTTTTGTCAAATATTACAATACTAAAGCATATATAAAGATATGACACATATGTAACAAATATGTGGTTCTTATCCATACTTTTTAAAACATGTTTTATTTAAAAGGCATTATTCATGGTAATCCTCAAATATAAATTCTAGAACTTAAAAATATTTAAAAAAATATCTGAACAGGCTATGCAGACACATAAAAATTGTTGAATTTTATATAAGAATCACTCATTTCAATCAGAATATTCCCTAAAGAATGATGCTTGCAAATACTAATCTATTTCTAAGGCTGTTTCTAAAGTTTTTAATGAATAAATTTAAAATAGTTACAAGTTAAAAGAGGTGGGCTGAGCAGAGAAAGACAAATACCAAATGATTTCAGTTATTTATGGAGTATAGAAACAAAACAAAACAGAAGGAAAATAACAGCAGATGCATAGACAACAAGAAGGGACTAGTGGTTACCAAGGGGGAGGGTTTGCGGTGGGGGAGAAGGGGAAGGAGATTAAGGGGCACAATAACTCGGAATCACATTATATGTTGGTTACTGGGAGGGTAGTACAGCACGGAGAACACAGTTAATGATTCTGTAACATCTTACTATGTTGATAGATAGTGACTGCACTGGAGGGTGTGAGGTGTGAGGATTTGATAATATGGGTAACTGTTGAACCTCAGTTTTGTGTATTTGAAACCTACATAAGACTGTATAACAATGATACTTAAATAAAAAAAAAGAGGTGGGCTGAGAGAACACTCTACTATCAATTTAGAACATGATTAAATAAGCATTGTTCTTGCTGTGCCTACAATAGGGCAAATGGAGAAAAATGCCTATCAGCAATTCCCCATGGGAGCTGCTTATTTTTAATGTATTGTGCTCTGTATCCTCTTAATTGTTTCATGATCTGTTATAAAATTAAACATCACCAATAAAATGAAGTCTCAATTTAGATAAAGTGACTAATGAAATGGCAGACAAAAATAAAATCCACAGTTCCTAAATTAATTTTAATGCAATTTTGAAAAGATATTAATATCAATCAAATTTATAGCTCATTTTTAAAGGCACCAGAGTGTTTTCCCTATATAAAAGATGGCCAAAATTGTTAAGTTAGAGTCTATTTCTTCAATTGAAAAATGACCCGAAGAAAAATTGCATAATAGTAGGATAAATACATTATGGAGAAAACTGTTTAGGACCAAGGCTTTAGATTATGATGATTTTAATGATGTATTTCCTATTTAACATGTTTGTAGATATTGTAGAAAAATTAGAACATGTACATAAGCAAGATGATAATGAAAATGATATGTCCAAAAGAGTGTTACAGAGTTGACATTAAATATATGTTTAAATGGAAAATAAACTACTGATGGGTGATTCATTTAAAACATATTATTATACCCGTCATGTAAATAACCATTCTTCAATGAAAATTTATTTTCAAGAAGGTTTTCCCTTCTTAATATTAACTTTCAGTAAGGTTACTTTACCATTATAGGTGTGGTAATGAGAAATTGAGAACAATCTCAAGTTTTCCAGGAAATACATGTTTCTAGCCATTCACATTAGAAAGTCCTTGCCTGCATGCTCGTAATTTGTATGAATTAGATACATGAGGTTTAAGTATACTAACATACACTCCATAAAATCCAAAAAAGAATTACATTCTATTCTTTAAATTAAAATAGATTATTTCTCAGTTTCTATTACAGTTTCTCAAAATTCAATCTCCTCCCTCAAATCACATGGGTTTAAATTAAAGCTTAAAAACTAAGCATAAAAATGTATAAAAATGGACAAGAAATATGAAAACATTTGCATAAAGTATGATTGCTATTAATGCCTATTAAAACATATTTGATCCTTCAATGAAATCAGCAAGTAGTATGCAAATGTTAGGAAAAGTCATGGCTATACTAATTCATACAACCTTCATGTTTTCAAGGTAGTGTATTAACAGGCTTTAGATAAAACATTCTCTGATTCAAATAATTATGATTTCTTCCCAGTTGGTTAGAGCAATTAAAGATCTGTTTATTGAAATATTCAACTTTTTCTTAACCTTCTCTGGAGTACTGACCATGAACTGGCAGTCTACCTTGGGATGTTTTTAGTAAACTGCCTCCAAAGAACAAGGTTATCTGATCTGGCAAATAAAATCGGGGGTCACAGTTTTAGTGCACGTATCTAAATCCAAGAATTGAAGAGATACACTTCACTTCCATGAACATATTTTAAAAACAGGACAACTGAAGATTTTCTGATCATAAAATCAGTACACAGAGTCCTAGAAATCTTTCACCAAAACCCATGACCCTTTTATAATTAGATAGGCACACATTACTCTGTAAAATGGCTATTAAAGTACACATTTTTCCTGACAGGGTTTTTTTTCTTTCCTTAGTTTGTATTCTCATGAAAAATGAGGCTGCTGTTGCCCATATTAGTTTATATTTCTCTAGCCCTCCCCGTCCAGGCTACGATGCTGCCATTGCATTAATACAATAGGTCAATCATTTGGTTGGCATCATGTCCTTTTAAAAAATTCCCACACTCTGATGATTGTCAATGGCGGTGCCAGTGAACCATTATGCAAAGCCCCCCAAACACTTTGTAATTTCGAATCTGTGAGCACAATAGTAAAGTCCAGGGCTGGAAAGATAGAGTGTACTGAATACACAATACTGAGCTTTGTCTGATAGGGACTTCTGTTAAGAAGAAGGCTACTTAATCTCCCCTTTTGCCCTGGGGATTTTAACTGTTTTTAAGTGTCCTTTTTGAGAGTCTGTGAACTGTAGAATATATGCTGGTAACAACTTTCTTTGGTGCCTTCCTCGGAAAAGTCCAAAGCTGCCAGCACAAGAAAGCTGACACAGTGGTGCTCGCGAACACAAAGGGGACCTTTAGCTGTTTGTGCAAACTGCCTGGCTAAAGTTTCATGTCATGTCTCGATGAAGGATCTCATTCTTTGGCTCATTTCATAGGAATCTAGCTTTTGTGACAGTGTGGAAAGGATAGCTTCTTCACTGATTTGGGAAAGAATGGAAAATTTTGATGTAACATCACGAAAATCTGTGATATATAACACAAATGATTAAATTATGTGACTATTAACAACAATGACATTTAATAGTATATTAAGAATTACCTATGTTGGTAATTTACTCAAGACCATTTTTAGAGTCTATTAATATCATTTTCTTAAATGGGAAGTCTTGGTGAAATGGAAATTTGTTTTTCTATTATTATTCATCATTATAAAGAAAACATTACATAGAGAGCTAAATTTCAATGTGACTTATAAAATTCAAAAGTTTTTAAGTAATTGTATTTAAAATATTATTCCATCTTCGGATAATTATTTATTTCATTCAAGAATATATCAAAAATGCTAAAAAGAAATTTCACAACTAGGAGAGCTAATTGTTCAAACATGTAAACAGCATTCCTATTTGAAGCTTTACTAAATCTACATAAATCAATCCATCAATATGCTGGAATTTTGCCATCCAGAAAAGTCATATGGAGATCTTTTTCTACTTATGCACTTATAATACTTATGAAAGGTTATGTAAATCATATGTACAAGTGAGTACAAAGTAGAAACCTTGAGTGAAGAAGTAAGGATATATTGTTAGAAGCATAACATATAATTTATTTGCAATATTGGATGCATTAAATTCACTATATGATAACCACCAAATTGATGAAGATGAATTTTGCTAAAATGAAGAGAGTAAATATGTAACAGAGCTCTGGATAAATGACTGAGACAGACAAAACTACACATAGAAGCATGTAGAAGTATTCACATTAGATGAAAGAAAAATGTCCTGAGCCTCACAGGGTAACCCTAATCTCAAATCCCAGCTCATATAGGGTAGATACTCCTGTTGTCTTCTTGTCTGGCCCAGCCAATGCTGCCCTTAGATTCCTCCTCAACACCTTCTCACCTCCTTCCCCCTTTGCTCATTGTTTACTGACTTGTATGGTCTGGAGAGGGACATGCTGAACTCCTTAGCTCCCTGGGGAATGAAATCTCCTTTATCTCATGCAGTGTATCATTCTACTGTCATATAGTTAACTTCTAATGAGGCTTTTAGGAATGCTTTATATACACACTGGATTACTTTGAGTGATTAAAATGATTATTTGTGAATAGTGAATGGAAAAGAGTTGGACATGGAAAAAAAAGTAAGAGTGTTTAAGATATTTGGCTCTTAGGCAGAAAACAGAAATGTTACAAGGTAGATTATAAGTATTTTGATGATGTTTTCAAATATAGTGGTTTGTGAAGATTTTTGCAAGTAACTTAGTGTACTATATGTATTTATTGGTTGATGGTAGATTCTGCATTTATCTATCTACAACCAATCTTTTTTCTTTTTTAACTTAGGAGTTGCAAATAAACTGGCTAGAGAGCAGTTTATGTCTGAAAGGATAACAATCTGGAGCCAAAGAAAAACAGCGTCTCACTACCGTATTTTTCTCACTGTGCTCAAACCAGCCAATTCCATTCTTCATGCTTATGGTATCTCCCCTGCCATGTAAATATCCAATTTCACTCTTGAAGCTAAAAAATTTCTCACTGGGAAGTGGTAGGAACTGTCGTTCAATCCAGCATACCCTCAATACTCAAATTTATTCCACAGGGGCAAGTCAGTGGCATATTTTTGAAGGGACGGGAAGAGAGTTAAACTGTGCAAGTGAAACACCCTTTGAATCATAGATATTACTTAATTCTCTGATGGAGGAAAATTATCTCAAGCTTCTTAACTAGGGTGACAGATATCTTTGGAGAGAATCCACTAACTGAAGAATTTCATGTAGGAAAACTCAGTTCTGATCCTTAAGCCAAACTCTGAAAATCTGTTTCAGTCCTATAGAAGAGCATTTTGCTGCCATAAATCTTTCCTCAGCTAATTCTAATCTCCACATTAGGCTAGAGAATTCCAGTGTTTTTCACCTTGAAGGCCTGAGCTTTAAAAGACTATTCATTTGACTGTATTGGCTGACTCCAGAAGTAAAACCCAGTAATTTTAATGTTTATGGATTATTATGAGGTGGTCCAGTTTACTGGTTGAAACACAGAAAGTTGCCAGAACTGAATTCTGACTTTACCGTACATTTGTTGTGTGACAATGGGCAGGCCATTTAATCTCTCTTTGTTTCAGTTTCCTCATCTGTAAAATGAGGATAATAAAATCTATCAGGTTATTATGAATGTTAACATTAGCTAACATTTAGTGAGTGCTTTCTATGTGCCAGGATTTCTTCTAAATGCTTTTTATATATTCTTACAACAAATTTACGAAGTAGGTTCTATCATTATAGGTTAGGTATATTAAGTATTTTGCTAAAAGTCACACAATTTATAAACTGTGAGCCTAGGAATCTGTAGTCTAGATTCCATACTCTTAACCACTAAATCAGACTCCACACAAAACAAAACAAAACAAAAACTCAGAATAAACATACAAAAAAACATCAAGTTTTCAGGACCGTGTTCACTACACACAAGTACTCAATGAAAGCCAACTATTAGTATTCTGATCAGAAAGGTAGATGCACTTGCAATCCTGCTGAGAGGTGATAGGAAAGGGATATATTTATTAACTTATTTTTTCATAAGAGGAACAGTCAATATTGAACACTGTAAGAATTGTGAATTAACTTAACTTTAATATTATACCCTTAATATAACAAATATTTATTTATTTATAGCAAAAAACTAGGTGCCAGTTTTAAGCTATACTTTTTTGCGAGGACACAGAAGGCACGGTTTTAGAAATACAACCTTTGAGAGTTTTTCAATAGTGTAGTATTAACAAAAGTATAAACACTAGTAATCTAATAAAACCTTCCAAATTCAACATCCTATTAGTTGCATATTTAAACAAAGTGAGCACTTAAATCATGATATAACAAAATTGGAGTGCTTAGAATTAAACTTTATTGCTTTATTTGTTTGATTTTGGTGACTTTGAGTACTTCTATTTAAGGTGTTTACCCTGCTGTAATCCTTGCAAGGTATCTTAATCCATAAAATTTAAAAACACTAATATACATGATTGGAACATGATGAGTCATGCTGATTTAATTTATGTTGTTTTATGCTTTATGCTATGTTTATGTTTTAATTTATGCTGCATAGTTAAGTTTTAGCCTCATGTGGTTTCCTGAAAGATCTGATCCAAGATTCAGTTTAAAAGACTGATGGGTAAGCTTGCAGTGTAGAAACAACACAATTTCTGGCAAGATTTCATTAGTAGGATCAAAGTGAGAGGACAAGGAAAAATTATCCTCAGTGTAAGACAGTGATATATAAGACAGTGAAGAACTTTTGAGCACTCTGAGAGACACTAGAGACTTTTAGTGAATAGCACTAAAACATTGGATAAAACCTTTATTTTGATTCAGAGGATGAAAATTCTGTTTTTGTGATTACAAAATAAGAAAATATGATGATTTTTATCATATGGAAGAAAAGAGCAACTTTGCTTATTAGCTGAATACTAAAGAATTGTGTATGAAAACAAAAATTCATATCTCATGTAGTTTAGCCTGAGGAAATAACTTCATTATTGTAAGTTTAAGCAAATTGATTAATTAATTAACAGTGAATACAGTATATCATCTCTATAACCAAGGGCATCTCTATAATTTTAACTAATATAACGAAGAAGAAAACATGCATAACTTCTACATTCATTAATAATATATTCACTATACCAACATCTGGTAAAAGCATATAATTGGCCTGCTAAGGTGCTAGATGTTGGGAATACAAACAATAGAATACCTTTTTAGACTTTTAATGGATCACAATTAGGTAATCAACAAATGGATTTGCTCTTGTCTGAGTTATTATGTGGAATTTTATCCAGTTCTAAGGGACAATGATTTTATACCCAAAGAAATCCTCCAAAAGCACTCTAGTAACAAAGAATTGAAAGTAGTCATCCTAATGTGCACAGCCATTTTGGATGGTGACCACACAAGCAGTTTTGTAGGATAGATTTTTTTTCAGCTCAAAGTCCTATTTCATTCATTCATTCATTCATTCATTCATTTATTTATCTTTAGGGATTTTTATTGACCCTACTTTTGTAACCCTTCTTTTGTCTTATTTATTTATTTATTTTACTAAAGTATCATTGATTTTCTCAAGAAAAACAATACGGTTACTACGTTTATCTCTATTATCAAGACCCTCCCCATACCCAATTGCAGTCACTGTCCATCAGGGTAGTAAGATGCCACAGAGTCCCTATTTATCTTCTCTGAGCTACACTGTCTTCCCTGTGACCCCATACACATACCATGTGCACCAATCATGATACCCAACAATCCCCTTCTCCCACCCTCCCCACCTGCCCTTCCTCACCCCTCCCCTTTGGTAACCACTAGTCCCTTCTTGGAGTCTGTGAGTCTGCTGCTATTTTGTTCCTTCAGTTTTGCTTCATTACTATACTCCACAAATGAGAGAAATCATTTGGTATTTGTCTTTCTCTGCCTGACTTATCTCACTGAGCATAATACCCTTTAGCTCTATCCATGTTGTTGCAAATGGTAGGATTTGTTTCTTTCTTATGGCTGAATAGTATTCCATTGTGTATATGTACCACATCTTCTTTATCCATTCATCTACTGATGGACACTTAGGATGCTTCCATATCTTGGCTATTGTAAATAGTAATAAACATAGGGGTGCATCTGTCTTTTTGAATCTGAGAAGTTATATTCTTTGGGTAAATTCCTAGAAGTGGAATTCCTGGGTCAAATGGTATTTCTATTTTAAGTTTGGGAGGAACCTCCATATTGCTTTCCACAATGGTTGAAGTAGTTTACATTCCCACCAGCAGTGTAGGAGGGTTCCCCTTTCTTTGCATCCTCTTCAGCATTTGTTGTTCCTATTCTTTTCTATGTTGGCCATACCAACTGGTGTGAGGTGATATCTCATTGTCGTTTTAATTTGCATTTCCTTGATAATTAGCAACGTGGAGCATCTTTTCATATGCCTGTTGGCCATCTCAATTTCTTCCTTGGAGAAGTGTCTGTTCATAACCTCCAGCCATTTTTTAATAGGGTTATTTCAGCCCAAAGTCCTCTTGGTATTTTGTTTCATGTATGCCAATGAGAAAATTAAACTCCTCCAGAAAGCGTCAACTTGCTTAATTTGTCCTCTGGATCCTTATAATAAAATTTAATGGCATTATTTGGTGCATTTTTCAAGTCTCTATGAAATGATGTGGCTGTTGGGATTCCTAAACAGGGCTCTTGTTTCTTCTCAATCTAACAGGAGCTCCTATTGTAAGGTATAAAAAACCTTTTATAGTGAGTCGAGGCATAAATATTATTAAACCCATTTTAGATGGAAGGCAAGAACCAAACAGATCAATAAAGAGCACAAACAAAGTTAAAAAGCAGATTTGTGTTGATGGTTTTCTATCAACATAATGGATAAACTAGAAGTGTGTTAAAGTAGACCTTTCAAGTATGGGTTTGATAATAGCTCTTTGCAGAGTTTCAACAATTTTAATAGTATTTGATAGCATTAAGAAAAACCAGAAGTGAATATTAAATGATATATTTAGAAATCATCTTCAAAAAATTTTAAAAATATGCACCCCTATGTTTATCACTATTTACAATAGCCAAGATATGGAAGCACATGAATATGCATTAATTATATTAACATCAGTTGAGTATTATTAGAGTACATATTTAACATTTTTGCTTTAGGACAAGACATAGATTAAGGTTTTCCACAAAAAGCTTGACAAATGTGTACAGGACATATTATATTATCTATTAGACTGCTTCAGAAAAGGTAAGCTGCTGAGGCTGCTGGTGGAAGTAATGGTTGTTACAGAGCTTTATGTGCAGACTATAGGGTCTCCACTAGAGGGAGATCATTAGGAAAGGCAGTGACATTTTCCAATACGCCAGGGAAAAACAAGAGGCAGAAACCTCATTTCCATGCAATCAGGCTTTTCTCACTCCTTACTAATATATGTTTTTAAGTGGGAAGAAACAATCTTTTATTACAGAAAACTGTACAGAAAACTACCTTTTGTTGGAGAAAAGAAAATGTTTATAATAGAGTCTGAGTAACCCTAATCGTTTTCATCTGCCCCAGACAGTATTGATAACTGTGTTTATCAAATGTTGAAATACTGCTGAAACACATCTTTCTAAAGACTTGTTAACTAAGTGGACATTTTTGTGATTTTCTGATACCGAAGGCATCCCTATTTACATATGTTTAAAACTTATTTACTGTGATTGTTGGTGGGAGGTCAACGATTTTGGAAAGGAAAAAGGTTCTCTCTATCATCTCTGTCATGGTGAACAATAGCATCACAATACGAAAGTCAACTAGTGTTCATGACTGTTGTGTTCAATTTCACACTAAATTTGATCTCTTTCTCATGGGGAAAGACTTTAATTCTGCAGGTTATTCGATATGGGAAAGCACTCCATTGCTGTAAGTTCTGCTGTGTGATTCATGTATAACAGAATGACTTTTAAATTGGTTTAGAATTATTCATTATAAACATCCACTATCTTGTTAAATTGGATGTGATTAATTTTTCTTATAAAAATCTTCCATAATCTAAGCTACTGTCTTAAGAACATACAAGAATGTTCAAATGTCATTCAAGAATGACAAAATTTATTTTACCTAATACGCCATATAAAGCTAAATTGTTCTTTGAGATCACAATTTTCAAAATCTACATATTCTTACCAATGTTGTAAAAACAATACAAGATAAAATTGTATACTCTGGATTGTTTGGGCTTCATTACTTTTTAGATAAACACAGTGAACACATTATAGAGAAGGTCAGAGGAGAGGTAAGATGCACGGCTTTAACTCCAATTGACTTGATTTATGTAACAAAGGGGTCTTTTTTTTCCTTTTTGCCATTAGCAGAAGACTCAATATTCTGAGTAAGATTAGTACTGAGTTTTATCTTCATTTCTTTATAGAGAAAAATAATTAATAATAACCAATTACTAATGAAAACTAACCATACTGGTGGCTTCTTATTTTCTGGAATGCTGAGGATAGAAACTCTTATTTTGAGTCCCTTAGAGTGATGTGTATATGTGTGTTGTTTTTTTTTTTTTTGCAATGATGTATTTTCTTCATTCAATAAACTTAAGTAGAACAAAATTGAGAAAGTTTGGTAAGACTGGGAAAATTGGATTGAAAGAATTAAACGTATGATCGGCTATGAACTGTAGTATGACCCATTTATTTTTCCAAAATAAAATTTTAGGATGGTATTTATTCCTTACTTTTAGTGAACTTAATTTTATTTTGAACATAATTAGCTTCTTTCATAAAATATGACATTTATTCACTATTAGCAAAAGAGAACCTATATTTTGATAAAGAAATTTAAACCTCATCTAAATTCCACTTTTAAAGATTTCCACTAATTTTTATTTAAATCACAGACACAATATTTATTCATATAGAATACTCAATCAATAGAGAAAAATATAAAATATACAGAAAGTTTTCATGAAATTTCCTAAACCTAGTGATCACCACTGTTAGTATGAGATGTATAGCTACTTTTCTTTTGTTTTCTCTTTAAAAAAATAACATCTTCCATGTTCATGAATAAAAACATGCCATTATTTGTAAAAGCTGATTAAACTACTTTACTGATATACCATCAATTATTTAACTAGGTCTTCCTCATGGAAATTTAGTTTGTTTCCAGCGTGTCGCTATTATAAACAACATTACAATGAGCAATGTAAAAAATTTTTGCATTGAACAATAGTCTTGTTGAGATTAAATTCTAGAAATGAACTTTGCTAAATCAAAGGAAACACACATTTAAAAACTTAGTAATTACCTATCTGTTCATCTAAAATGTATTTCTAATTCATATTCTAAGAGTTCCATATTTTCAACAAGATTCAAGCTTTAAATGATAATAGTATATACCAAATCTAGAAGATAAATGTGTTCAATACTGTTTCTATTAACATTTTTGGTTGCAAATAAATATGAGTGTATTAGCTTATAATTATTAGCCATTGGTACTTCTTCATTTGTGAATTTTCTGTTCTAATCTTTAACCTATTTTTTGTATTGGCATAGTATATCATTTTACTAATCAGTTTGTGAGTTCTCTACATATTAAGAAAAATAAATGTTTGCTAGTTATCTTGCAGTTATTACTGTTTTTAAGTATATGTGTGTCATTCAGGCCAGTTACTCTCTTTATTATTTTTGGCTAACACGCCATAATTAGAAAGGTTTTTGTAATTCTAAATATTTTTAAGAAGATATTATCCTAATTATTCTTCTACTATTTTCATTCTCCTTGTTTAGATACTAAATTATAGTGTAAGGAGTGAGGTATGTATCCCAGTATAATTTTTGTTCCCCAAGTTATAGTATGGGTTAGAAGTTAAAAGTGTAGCTTTTGGATTCTGACATACCTTAGTTCAAATCTTCATTCTGCTGCTTGTAGTGTCTGTGATTTTGGGCCTATCCAATCTGTACCTCTACTTTCTTATCTTTAAAATGGTCTGATGATTATATTATCTAGTTCCCATAGCTGCTGTGATGGTTAAATGAACACAGTGGCAGTTCCATTGAAATCACTTACTAAATGATGATTCTAGTTACTATTCGTAGTGTTGCTAGCCATGAATTCAATGCCACTTGTCTAATGGAAAGTCTTTTTCTCACTGAGTCATAATGTTGGCTTTATCATGTATGAGATTCTTATTTATGGTACATTTTATTTCTGGATTCCCATGTATTTTGTCTTTCTATTTGTCTTTTACAATAAGAATAACACATTGTTTTAAGAACTATAACTTGTGCTAAATTTAAATTCCTGAAAGATCAAGAGCCTCTTTTACTCTTTAAGAAACGATGTGTAGGTTATTTTTACATTATATTCTAAATAAAACAATGGTAACATCTTTACTGTGTTCATACATACAGTCACTACATAGATGTTTAGTTAGTGCATACTATGTACCGGACGATATTCAAGGTCTGGGAAGTAGGTAAGAAAACAAAAGAGACTATGATTCCCACTTTATAAAGCTCACATTTTAGTAGAGGAGACAGAAATAAACAAATACAAAAACATACAGAATGCTATGCAGTGATAAGGAGTATGGGGAAAAAAATAAAGTAAGGAAGCAATTTAATTAGATCTCACTTAGAGGGTGATCTTGCAGCCAAGACCTGACAAACTTGAGAGAACAGACTCTGAATTTGTGGGAAGAGCATACTTGGCAAAGGGAAATTCAAGTATTGAAGTTCTCAGATGGGAGCATTTCGATAGTGTTTGAGGGAGATTAGGAATTTCAGTGTGGTTCTACCTAAGTGAATGAGAGAAAGAATAATATTAGAAGAGGTCAGAAAGAGTAGAATATGTCAGATGAATATCCCACCAGTCTCATAGGGCCAGTGAGCTGAGAAGCCATTGGGAAGTTTTTGACAAAGAAGTGATCTAATCTGATTTAACGTGAAAAGAGTCAACTTGTTTGCTGGGTTGAGAATAGACTACAAGGAGACGAATATGGATAGAGGGAGAACAGTTCAACGGTAACTGCAGTGACCTACATCAGAGATGATGATAGCTTAGATCGGTGTGGCAGAGATGGAAAAGTATTTAGATTCTTAACACATATTTGAAAGATTGTTTTCAGACTGGATGTTGGGAGTATGAGTGAGATTGGAGTCAAAGATAATTTCGGAGATTTTGTCCTGAGTACCAGAAAGGATGGATTGCTGTTTACTGAGATGGGGAACATTCAGAAGAGCAGGTTGTTGGGGAACACAAATTCACAGGTTACTTATGATGGACATTTAATTTGAGAAGCCCTTCAGACTTCTAAGAAGAAACGTTGACTAGACAGTGGGATATACTGGACTGTATTTAAGAGGAGAGGAGTAGAGAGATAAAATAGAGAATTGCAATATATAGATATTATTTAAGGAATTTTGACTGGCAGTTTCTTTTATTATGTGGATAAGTAAGGTTTCATTTCTGAAGCACCATAGCATTTTGCAGGTATACTATGAATTTTGACTCCATATTAAACTTCTTCCTATCCTGAATTCCTTCAACTTAAAAGCCCTTAATAATAATGTTATCCCACAATTACATAGCACTAGGTATATGCAGAGGACAGAAAAGATAGTAAAGGAGAGGAAGAAATCAATGATCAGTGCCTGTGTAGCAAAATTAAAACCCTGAGTGAATAATTTTTTAATATGCTACTCCTCAATATGATATAATTATTTTAAGTCATAATCATGATAATCAGTAATTATTAGCATTTTCTTGATTATTTAGTTGTAAAATGAAAGTTAATTAAAATAATTAATTTCAATTGTAAGATGTTAATCAAATTCAGCAAAATACTTCCTGTGTAGACTAAAATTTACTCTTACCAAACAATATAATTTCAATCTTTTGCTGTTTTAAATTTTAAACAGACACACACACACTCAAATTCCAATGTATCACATAGAATGGGAATTAAAGTAACTCAAGTTCTGTTTCTTTATCTTTACAGTCAAGATGCTATTATTGATTATTGTAAATGTATGTTTAAATGCAAGAATATGTGATACTACAAGGTTTGGAGACACAAACCTTACCCAAATAGAGCTTGAATGACTCTGAACCTTAGGAATTTACTCTGGAAATAAATGTGTATGACTGAGTCCAATGTGTCAATGGTTGACTGTATAACTTGGGAGTTCTCTTAATTTTCATATTAAACACACAGTTCTGTAAAATATAGGTAATAAATATGTGCTGACTTGAAGATTTTATTAAAACTCGGCACTAAGCACAATTGTCTACAGCTTACACAACTATCTATAGCTTACAGCTTAAAAAATATTTTATCACTAACATTGTTTAGAATTGGCAGTACATGGAAATTTAAAAAGACTAAATTTTCTACAGAGAATGTATTCCCTTATTGCCTACTCATAGGGCAGACAATCTGCTACTATGCCCTCAAGTATGCCACTCTCAAGGATGAGGTCTATTTTGGGTAACTTTGTTTTTGGACAGTGCTACCAAATAAAACACAGAACACAGAAATTGAAAGTTAATGGAATCTACTTTCAATCAGTTTCTCAGATGAATTTTATGTACAGTGAAGGCTTGAAACTTGTTGGATTTAATATTGAACAGAAAAGAAGCAAGCAGAGAAGGAAGGATAAGACAGACTCGAGGATAGCTAGAAGAATCCTACGGGAAAAATCATACTTCCCTGCTTGTTTGAAATTAGGCTTGACCATCTGATTTGTTTTGGCTAATAAATATAAATGGAAGAAAGATGGGTCACTTCTGGGCAGTAGCTTTAAGGGCAGGATGCTTGTCTCCAAATTCTCTTTTTCTTCTGCTGTGTTGAGTGGAAATACAGCACAGAGTGGCTCCTCCATTATCCTGGGTCCTGAAGTGTCATGATGCTGAGACGAACCAAACTTACATAGGTGATGAATAAACAACCTTGTCATGAACTACAGAGGTTTGAGTGTTGCACATTACTGCAGCATAACTAACACTTCTTAACTGTCATCAATTACTTTAACAGGGTAGAATAAGAAAAAAAATTCAAATTAGAATAAAGTTCAGATAAGGTAAAGAAAATGGAAGAATATCTAATTTGTGTGTGAAAAGATCAGCAGTTGATCAGCTGAATGATGGGAGTATAAATCAGAAAGATTAATTTTCTTGCAAATTATCAGTACTCCTTGGCCATTCTTTGATATGCAAACAGGAAAGAACTTCCAGGTCTTATCTTGTTCACTGCATGTGATAGTTCAAATTAGAAGTGAATAAATTCAAATTATCAAGCTACATTTTGCAGAGAAAAAAGAAGCAATGCCACTGAAAACAATAAGTGCTCAAGGACATTAACTCCACTTTTATTTTCATCACCTTTATGAAAAATACTTACTTTTAAATAATAGAGTTCTTTAAAGAAATGGTTAGCCAAGAATTTGTTAAAACTATGAATCTGATTTTGGGGGATGGCAGAGGAGGGGTTCTACACTTAGCAAATATGAATAAATGAACATAGAGGTATCTCCCACTGAGTCTTTAGGGAGAGGGAACCATAAACTAGTACACCCCACTGATCCATTCATTCAAAGAAAAATACAAAGTATCTACCATAAATGTGTCATTCTGCAATACACTGAGTTATCTGGTGAATGATCATAAACACTCCCTGCACCTTCATACAGTTCAGTCAAGTGAATTTCTTGAATAATTAAATTAGCAGGTTAAAATTCAGAATGCAAAATTTCAGTGTCTTCTATTTTATATGTGTTATGATTATGTAAAAATGTATTAGTAAATACTTTGATCCTCCTTCTTTCAAGAGATGCTTCTTAATATTCTACCCTTGAGTGAGCTGGATTACTGAGATACTGGTTATAAATAGAACACAGAACAAGTGATGGTGATTTCAGCGACTTAGTGCGCTTAAATGACATTGTGGCTTCCTTTGTGTTCTGTTTTTCTTGGATTACTCACACTGGGGAATACTAGCTGCCATGTAAAGATAATCAATCAGTATTTTTGGAGAATTCCATGTGGCAAGGAACTGAGGCCTCCAGCCAACAGCCATTATTGATCAAGCTTGGAAGACCAACCTCCACCCCTAGTCAAGCTTTTAGGTGACTGAGGTTCTCAGTGACATCTGATTGCAACCTTATGTGAAACTCTTAACCAGAACCATCCTGCTAAATTGCTCCTGGATTCCTTACCTTCAGAAACTGTGTAAGGCAATGAATGTTTGTTGCTTAAACGAGCTAAGTTTTTGGGGAATTTGTTGTACAGCAATAGACAACTATTGCACTGATCTATTAACTAATGTGTTGTTTCTTTTACTCTTCTGGACATTCACTATATTACTATCAAATTAGCACAATAAACTCCCCATTCTTGAAAATATTTTCACATAATACATACACATTCTTTTCAGCTTTGCATGCTCTTCAATATAAATTAGAGATTTACTTTAAAATAATTTGCACCTTAATTAAACTCTAAAATAATTTTCCATCTATTTAAGCAAAAAAAAATTTCCTCAGAATTTATTAAAAGTGCTTCAAATAATTGTTTTTAAGAGAAAGGCATCTCAATTAAACTGAGGAAATGCTATTTTAGTATGATATGTTTTTGTTTCTACAATCTTTTTGATTGGATAAATGTAATTAAAACCTTACCAACAAAATAGAAAATTTGATTTTCTGTTTTGACAGGAGAAATAAGTTGGAGAAGTATTTCTAATGCTAATTATGCATTATAATTACATTCACCTAGCATATGATATGTATAGTGGGAATAACCTATACGGAACTAGAAAAGCTGGATTTGAATCTAGACAATCCGCTATGATGTGCATTATGCAGGGTTTTAAGATTCCTTCCCTTTTTTACCTACCTCTTTTAAGCTTTCACAAAAGCCAGAAAAATTGCATGGACCACATGTATACCTGCCCTACTCACACTCTCACAACAATTTTACTAAGAACTTTGAATAAAGGTCAGTTGATGACTTTAGGAGGTCTTTAAGTCAGTGAAAAATCATGAAAAATATTGTAGGTGCACATTTACATAGTTCCCAGGATGCAAAGACTTCATTGAGTTCATACGGTTTTCAAGAAAAAGTTAAATATCAATGTATAAGAAGAATTGCTCCAACTCATGTAAGTGTTGCTCATGCCATCCTAATGCTTTATGAAGATGGGTCATGATCATCCTCCCTTTTTTGGTGACCAAAGGCAAAGACAAGGGGAGACTGAGCAGGCAGAAGCTGTGTCTTCAGAGAAAATATTCTGTCTCTTTAATATATTATACATATATATAATACTACAGAGATCATATACATATCATATGCAAGTAGTAAGAATACATTAGCAAGAAATATGTATGTATATGTATTTATATATTTGTATTATCATATATATATATATGTATTTATATAAAATTCAATAAATATGGTACCATTTACTGAAGATTTTCATTACTAACAATTATTTCAAAACCACCATCTATGTCATGTGGCTATGTGGGATTCTCTGCAGCATTTGCCTTCAAGTGCTGAAGAGTGTATAGTTAAAAAATGGAATCTACATGGACTTTTATGATGAGATAGCTATTTCCAGAATAAGATATGCTTATATTCTGCAGAAAGACTTTAACATGCCCTGAGAAAACATCTGCTACATGTATGGCCTTGACTTAAGCAACAGTAAACAATTAACTGAAGTGGCAAAGGATTCCCTGAACTGGTAAAATTCACTGAAGTAATCTTATGGCTTATAATGTCCTATTATTTATTTAATGTCTAACTACTTAGTTTAATACTTACTACAAGGATCCTGATTTCTGGCATACCCCTGGAATTATTCTTAGTGCTTTCTGTGGGAATAAACTAAACTGGTCATGAGGCCCATGCCAGATACTCTCTTGGAGAGTGGTCCAAGACAATATAGTTAAACATTCTTATTTTTAACCTAATACAAGTCTAGATTTCAATTTTGCCCATAATAATGGCTCTAGAACCCATTACACATCTTTAGTAGAAGACATTTTTTCAAGAGCAGAAACAATTGAGAGATTAGTCCAATAATCAAAGACAGAGTTGATGGTGGCTTAGGTCAGGGAGCAGAGGAGGTACTAAGTGGTTGGCTTATGCATCTGTCTGTTTTGAAGGCAAAGCCACAGTTGCCAACACATTGGATGAGACAGAGTCAGAGGGACAGGGACACACACACACACACACGCACACAAGCACAGTCAAGAATGGATTCAAGATTTTTTGTTATAATTTTGTTTTTTGTTTGCTTATCCTTGTATTTTTCTTTTTTCTGAGTAACTGGAAAACAGATATTGCCATTTAAAAAGTTTGGGGATATATTCTATAATTTGTGCACAACCTATAGATTCATGTGTTTCTTTTTTTTATACAAATTGTAGCATACTAAAACAATGTCCTCAATCAAGGTTTTTCTCTGTAAGTGTATGCTGGAGTTTCCCCTTAATTATCACATGTAGATGTATCTCATTCTTTTTAATGGCTGCAAAGGATTAAGCATAAACTACAGATATACTTTATGTATTTACCACATTTTATCCAGTAATATTTAACCATTTATCTAACATACATTTGTGGATTTGTTTCTTTTTTTTCCTACTTAAAAAATGATGTTATGAACATTCTTGCCACTTGGAGAAAGCATGTGTAGGACAAAGTCCTAGAATCAGAAATTCTAGTCAAGGTTGTGTTCACTATAAAGTTGGCAAATAAGCACTAGGGCTATGTCAATTCACACTCCAAGAAGAAATGTGGAAGCTCCTATTTTCCTATACCTTTAACAAGATGCTATGCTTCCTTTAAGTAAATGCCATGTGCCCGATTCTAATTTATGCAGGCGTATAGACTTAGTTTGAGTAGGCAATGTAAGAAAGATCTCTAGTTCATTTTTCTCTAATTTCTAATGAAGAAGGAAAAAAGACAGAAAACATAAGATTTCTGCAAAGTAAAAGAATATATTTGACAAGTGAGGGTGATAGTTATTGTATGTAATCTGAAGAATTTACATGAATATATTAATATGCATTTTAATTGTACATCTCTTCATAATTTATCTAAATATGTGATCAGATAGAGAATAACTTAGCGTGTAATCTTAATATTCTCACACAAAAATTACAACCCCCATTTCAGGCTTAAGGAGAAGAGCATAGTATTGCATATTTTCATTCTAAAGGTTCCACAACTCCCTAACTTCAGAGAATGATATATAGCTAAAACTTAACTTATTTAAAGTAAATTTAGAGACATTTGTGTATTTTCTATATACAAGTGCTTTATATTTTTTGGTAATTGGAGGAATTAATTCAAAATATTTTGTCTGTTCTGCCTTGATTCATTTTCCTCTTACTGTGGTGGCTTCATTTATTCCTCAGGATGAGACGCTAAGATAAATTAGAAGGAATTTTCTTATATATAAATGTAAATATGCTGCTTTTTCTTTTTTCAAGTGTGCAAGACAGTCTGAAACCAAAACCATATTAAATATATTCCATTTGCATTATAGAAGATCAGGTCTTGTAGAAATGAGTGAATAAAACCTCAGTGTTGACTGTTATGAAACTATTAATGAGATGACTTATAAGGTGATACCAAGAGGGCAACATGTTCTCTCTTCCTTTCACCTGATTTCAAAATATCTTAAGATACTAGTTTACACATGATCTCCTGAAGTTTTTTTAAATTGAAATCTCTATTTATTAAATAGAAATTATTAAAAGTATATGAAAACAGTGAAAAAAGTATATGACAAGTATGTGAAAATTCTCACCAAGAGTGATATGAAGTTTCTTTTCTCCTCTTGAATGACTATAGATCTAGTAAAGTTTTACATTTTTTAAAAATTGTCAAAAGGAAACTGGATGGTATTCAGATTATTCATATGGATAGCTATTAATAATCTACAAATATTTAGTATGATACTAGGTGCTGTAAGTAGAATTGAGGAGTGTATAAAATATTGCCTTTGGTCTCAGAGACCTTACATTTGTTTTGGAGAAGTAAAAATTAATAATAAAGAGAAATGGTATTCCTTGCTTTACTCTGTAGTGGTTTGGAATCCAGACTCCCTTTCAGAGTCCTCCCCAGTGGATCTCTGACCTCATTGTTATCACCATGGGAGTCTCTTCTTACTGCCCTTTTCTAGTTCAGTCTGGATTCTCAGCGGAAAAGGGGAGATGGTCTTTGAAGACATTGCACCATCTTCTGCTCCTATCTACAACTTCTTATCAGCACTCATAATCCAGGCAATTGTAAGTCTTTAGGAAAGGTAAACATGAATTCTCCTTCAAGGAAAATTGGACAATATAATAAAGGTGTTTGAATCCAGATAATTTGGAAAACAGCAAGGGCCAGAATGGGAAAGGAATACCTTTTGAAAAGAAAAAGATGAGGTTTGAAAGAAAAAGTATGAGGTTTGAATTTGACACTGTAGAATGTAAAGGACTTAGAGAAACAGCAATTGCAAGCACAGATGGGAAGAAGGCACAGAATTTAGATTGCCTTGTTCCCTTCTTCCTTTCCAAAATACAATATAAATATAGAAATATTCCATTTAAATTCTAAAAGTAAAGGTCAATTTCCTATTATTAGCTTTTGGTAATTGATCTTAATTAACAAATATTACCCTGAAGAGGTGAAATGTGGATGTAGTAGACATTAATAAGATAGACAAATAATAAAAGCATGGCATAATGCAAAAGTCTGCTGTCAGAGTCTACCTAAGGGCGTATATTTAAACAAATATGCAAAGATTCATAAGAATTTAAACAGTGAAGCAAACTTGCAAGTGTGTAACTTTAAATTACTCATTTATTTTAGAGAGAAACATTGTATTTATAAAGGATGGGCATCTGAGTAGAAAATCTGACTTCCTCATGGATTTCCAGTCTCAAAAACAATTCCTGATTCAGAAAATAGAACTAGTGTGCTGTATTTTTCATTGAGAGGTGAAAGTATGCTTTGTTTCAAGTAAGATAATTCATGTTTTCATTAAAAACAAAACAAGAAAGTGCTGAACATATACCTTTGAAATAATTGTGTGACATGGTGCTGTGTTAATAGAAAACTAACCCATTTCTACTTGCAATGTCAGTATTGTATAATTAAATTGACTGTCAAGTCAGTTTAAAACTACATCTAGAAATAAAAGACCAGTGTGTTAATCCACCAAGCTATATATTATTTAAATACTAATCAAGAGATCGATGAATGTTTTCAGTGTTTTGTAAAAAAGCATTGCTTGAAATCTCTGAGAAAAAGCACTACTAATTAAGAATGTACCTTTAAATCCACTCCCAATTCATTTGTAGACATTTTCTTTTTCATATCCTTCTAAATGCTTATATTCTATTACATGTATAATTATAGAACCATCAGTTTTAGAAAAGATGAGTTATCTGAATTCAGGTATTTATTGATACTGATCAATAGCTCTAATTGGCTTGAGACTATGAAAATAAAATATTTTGATGTTTTCAAAAAGGAATTCCTAATAAAGCATGAAAAATTAATCTACACACTATCCAGAGAGAGGCCAGTTGTCTTCTCCTTAGTGTACTTAGGAGAGTTAGTCACTATAGAGAGATGAAGACAATAAAGTTAGGGAAAAAATGGTTTGATGACTGAGAACTAAAAAGAATGTCTTTTCATAGTCATATTCTTTTTTGACAATGCAGATGAGATTTATAGGCTAAGTAATGACCCATATGTCAGCTCACCTCCCAATCTTACAGGCTTCTACAATTGTGGACAGGTCAATATTTAAATTCTTTATTTTGAGTTGTCCTTCTGTTGAACTGGGGTTCCTGATGTGGCTTTATTGAAGAAAGTAATCCTTGCACAGATTTTTATTAGCTAGACAGTAGTGTTATATTCTAAGAGGAATTTTAGATCAATAATTCCAACACTGGTTTCTTATGCCATTGTATTGCTGTGACCACGCTGGTGACATGATATATTAGGCATGCTGAAAAGGAACCATGATATTGACATATGGGAGGAATATTCTCAGGGGCTGTCTATCTCAATGTAGATTATTTACCCTTAAAGCAAAACACACATGGTCCTGGCCTATGCCTGTTAAGCATTTACTGAATCTAGATGACAAAGGTCACACCCATTGGGAATAAATTTCTAAACTATGTAGCATGACTATATATAAGAAACAGATGAAATATTTTATGTGGACTTAGAGCAGATTTAACAGTGTCCCATATTATTGTTAATATATAGTAAACCAGAAAAATAATAACCTTTGAAAGAATAACTTTCTTTTTATAAGGCCATAGAAGAGTTCTTTCACTTCTTTTTGAGTTAACTGATTGTTTTCAGGGTCCTTTCTATTTGTTTTATGCTTTTTTTTCATATTGTCACTGTCCAAAATGGCAACCACATAGACAAAGACACAATAAAAGTTCTGCTCTCACAGTTGTTTGCCTCCATAAAAGTTTGCTATCACTGTGAAATTTACCCATGATAATGGAAATCAATATATTATATTTTCTCTACACACATGATTATGCATCACAGGAAAACAATGAATACATTTCCTTATAATATGTGGCTAATTTCCTGTTTATATGACAGAAAGAAAATACAAATGCAACCTTTGAATTCTCTATGAAGCTTAACTTTCTCCTAACTGAACTTTAAAAAAGATTACTTGACGTTTTCATTAAAAAACCCTAGTGCTACAAATACTAAGGATATATATTTTTTACGCCTCTAAATTGTTTGTTCTTTTGAAGGTACACTTGCACTTTTTTATTTTTGGCTTTAGATTTAATTAGCAAATAAAGTACTCACTTAGCACAAAACACTGTAGTTACATGTTGAGCCCACAAAAATATGAGTAAGATATAGCCTTATTCCAGAAAGGCAGGGAATTTAACAATTACATGGTACATATTATAAACAAGAAGCACCTAATTGCCCTGCAGAAGACAAAATAAGGTCTCCTTTAGAGCAAGTCAGGTAAAGAAAGTCTCAGATGGGGTGACATTGAAACAGACTTTCAGGGAAATGCCACTTTAGACAAGACACCAGAAGGAGGAAAGGGAGAAGTGTTTGAAAATATGTAATTTAGTTTTTGCCTTGGTTTCTAGCTTGGAAAAAAAGGAACAATTTTGGGTTTGTGTAGATCCTATACTATAATTACTTTTGAAAAGAATGTATATATTTTTATCACTTGAAATAATTTTATAATCACATTATAAGCATATTTCATACAATGAAATGAAGTGATTTAATGGAGATAATACTAGAGTAGAAGCTGGCAGATGAACTTTCCTTAATTTATGTGTATTTATAGGCCATTCATCATCCTGAAACTCAATGACTACCCTAACTCCCAAAAGATGTCTTGAAGGTGGTTTTAACTGGGCATGATGTATTCTGAAAGGGAGAAATAACTCCATGGCTTGTATTCTTTAATCTCTCCTTGCAGAGGACAGGGAATTAATTAGAAAGGGAAAAATACATTTGATGGCAGGTAGACTAGACACTATACTAGATTCTGGATTCCTGGGTTGCTGTAAGTTCAGGTAAGTGAGGGAAGAAATGCTATGAATTTAAAAATTCTTAATAATGGAAACAACCTAAGTGTCCACTAATGGGCAAATGGATAAACAAGATGTGGTATGTGTGTGCACATATATATGATGTGTATATATGGTCACACATGCACAAATGGTCCCAAGTGAGTGTACTATTGTCTGACTTAGGCTTTTTCAACTTTATGATGGCGTGAAAGTGATATACACTCAGTAGAAATGGAACCACAAATTTAGAATTTGAATCTTTTTCTGGGCGATATATGGTATGACACTCTCTTGAGATGTGGGCAGAGGCAGCGAGCCACAGCTTCCAGTCAGCCATGTGATCAGGGAAACAAATGATGTAGTTGAAATCTCCAAAAAAACAATAAAGAAAGGAAGAGAGAGAGAGAAAGAGAGAAAGAAAGAAAGAAAGAAAGAAAGAAAGAAAGAAAGAAAGAAAGAAAGAAAGAAAGAAAGAAAGAAAGAAAGAAAGAAAGGAAAGAAAGAAAGAAAGAAAGAAAGAAAAGAAAAGAAAGAAAGAAAGAAAAGAAAGAAAGAAAGAAAGAAAGAAAGAAAGAAAAAGAATCATCAATAGATGTTAAATCTAGAGGGGAGAGTTTGATAAATAGCAAATATTTGAATATTCTTCTAGTGACTTTTCACAGAAAATCAGTTTTAAACTAAAAAACAGTAACTGTACAATGAAAAAATGGCCAATTCTTTGGCTGACCAACATTACCCATGAAAAAATGGAGATCATGTATGGTTATAATACCTTGAATGGGATGTGATACCACCTACATATATTCAGCCAGGAATCATGTATAAACTGAACTTAATAACAAGGCAACGTCAAATGAACCCAAAATAAAGATAATTCTTAAAACAAAACAACTATCATTCAAAATTGTCAGTGTCACAGAGGACAAAAACCAAACAAATGCTCCAGGTTAAAGAAGAATAGACATGATAGGCAAGTATATTGTTATTGACTCCTTTAACAATGTGGTTAAATGACAAAATTGGAGTACTGACTCTAAAGTAATGTATCAAGGTTAGATTCACTGTACTGCAGTCATATAGGAAAATATCCTTAATTTTAAGAAATTCACACTGAGGTTTTTAAGGGTAATAGGCTATGATTTACTGATTTACTGCTAGATGATTTGGAAAAAATGTGTTGAGATGGATGGACAGATAGAGACAGAGAGAATAGCAAATGAAAAGAAAATGGGGAAAAATGTGATAGATGAAAGGGTAGGGATATTCTTGGACATTCTCTGAACTATTCTTGCAATTTTTCTGTATTTGAAATTATTTCCCCATAAAACATAAAAGAATAAAAAACATTGGAAAAGCAAAACAAATGATATACTTACAACAATTCTGTACCCATGCAACCATTCTGTTTTTCACTTTTGTTACAGTATGTAATAAATGAGATATCCAACACTTTATTATAAAATAGGCTTGTGTTAAATGATTGTGCCCAACTGTAGGTTAATGTAAATCTTCTGAGCAAGTTTAAGGTAGGCTAAGATAAGCTATGATGTTTGGTGGGTTAGGTGTATTAAATACATTTTCAAGTTATGATATTTTCAACTGATCATGGGCTTATCCAGATATAACTCCATTGTAAGTCAAGTAAGAGCTGTAATGGAATATTATTTAGCCATAAAAAGATGGGATCCTGTCACTGGTGATAAGATGGATGGACTTTGAGGGCATTATGTTAGGTGAAGTAAGTTAGATGGAGAAAGATGATTATGGTATGATCTCACTTATATATGGAATCTAAAAATACAAGACAAACAAAACAAAAACCTCATAGAACAATAGCTCAGATTTATGCGAACCAGAGGCAGGGGGTGAGGGGAAGGGAAATTGGATGAAGTTCACCAAACGGTACAAATTTTCAGTTATAACAACTAGGAATGTAATGTGCATACAATATGATGACTATAGTTAACACTGCTATATTGAATATGTGAAACTAAGAGAGTAAATCCGAACAGTTTATATATACATGAGATTATATACGTACAGGAGATGATGGGTGTTAACTAAACCTATTATGGCAATCACTTCACTATATATATGTTAAATCATTACACTATCCAATTTAAACTTATCTATCAATTATATCTCAATAACACTGGGGAAGAAAAATAAATAAATATTTAACAAATTATTTAAAAAAGATCTTGAAGGGAAAGATGAATGTGTGGCCAACACAAAATTTCCTCCATGTTATACAGTTTTGCTAATTTCGATATTAGAAGTGGGCACTTACAGTTAGGGCAATACAAAAATCTACTAACACTACCACATACATTTGGGCATCATGATTGGTTTTAGTCTGAAGATGATGGATAATAACTAACACTTATTGAATGTCTATTAACTGCTAGGCAATGTACTGGATACTTTAAAAATATTATTTCAGTTAACACTCACACTGTCTTTTTGAGGTTGTTCTTTTTCCCCTTTCATAGAGAAGTCATTTCGCAGTGCCTTCCACTGGCAGTAAAATCAATTAACACAGAGGTCTGTTTCACCCAAATCTTACTCTTTTTTTTCCTCTAAAACACATTCCTGTTTTTTCCACACTGCTTTCATCAGGAAGAAAAAAGAATAGCTGAGGAAGCTGAGCTTAAGGGCATCATAGCCAGCCCACAAGCATGAGAACCAACACAAAACTGCAAACAGTGACTAAATCGCCTTCAGAGGATCCAGGGTATGAATTCACACAGTCCTATCTAAATTAAGTCTGACTTTTGCTCAGTAAGATGAAATAATTTATAACTGGCAAATAAGAAGTATTCACTAAGTCTTCAAACATCTATTCGAAACCATGTTCTGGGTTTGTGTGCTCTTGTGGCCATCTGATCCTGTTTTCCAGGAAGGGCTGTAATAAAGATATTCCTAGATTTAAGCAGAAGGTTAGTTTGAAGGAAGAACTTCAAGATAAGACCATTGTTTGAACTCTTATTAGCAGATGGGTCCCTCTGAAAACAAGCTTAAAGCACCATTGTTTTGTTCTTGAATAGAAGAGAGATTTCTTCCAGGATAATCTATAATTTACAGGATTTGAAAGCTGGTTGGCTAAACTGAAGGTTTAGCACCTATGGCACAGAAGAGAGGGGTGTCCTTTTTATGTAATCAGGCACCATGCCAATCCAGCAGATGGTCAGAGGTATATATTGAAGGTGCTTGTGTATTATGTGGATAGAGTGGTTCCAGGGGCAACGGAATAAACGGCTGCACCATGATTGGGTAACAGACTTCATTTTTAAAATGCAGACATAGCTACTCTGGCACCTGAGAACGCTTTAGAAAATTGAGATCAATACAGCCTATAAAAAAGAGGCTGAATGACATTCATGAGTTAAAAGACAAATTTGGTGGCCAAACCATGTTCAGGAACAAATGCAGCAACAAATGGACTCTGCCAGATCCCAAGGGTAGATACTGCAAACTCTATTAGCAATTCATGATTCAGAGCCCATGGCCTTATGTGAGTCACTGTAAACAAAATTTTAAATTTGTAAAAATGATGTTATATTATGATAGTTGGAGGAAGTCACTGACCAAGAGCATGATTAGCTTTTACTGAATTAATAATGTATATACCACCTGCCTAGAGGTTTCCTCTCTGACCAGAATTTCAGACTTCTTCATTTTCCTGCCCTGCAGCTTCATGTTATTCAACTTGCTTCTGCTTAAGGCTCTGATCCTCAGAGTTATTCTTTAGGGTTTTACTCTTGGCAGAGCTCAGCTAATCTGAGAATCATGAGAATCTTCAAGGAGAAAAATAGCTTCAGTATGTGTACATTTTAAAGTTGGACATCTGTAAATAGTATAACATTAAGGATGGCAAATATTCCCACAATATTGTCTAGGCTGGACAAACACAAAAAATATTTAGTGAATTCAATTTAGCAGGATTTCCAGGTAACACTTATTTTTTTGAATTTAAACATTTTAGAGGAGTGCAGATTGTCAGGTTAGGATTTAAGTTTTAAAGCACATTGCATGAAATGTCAATAAATGCAAATGAGTTTTGTAAAACAAGTTTCATGTGAACCAATATATTGCTCAGCTCACAGAGTCTGCATTTAATTGAAGCTGATCTCATTACACTCTAGGGGATGTAGTCAGATCTTTGACCTACCTAATCTCAACACCATTAGTGAATCTTTTCATACTAATGTTGATCAGTATTTGTGGGTGCATATGTATCTATACACTTGTAATCGTCTATAAAAGCACATACAAAATAGATAATATTTCAATATTTTCTCCTCAGGAATTGGTACTTTTCATATAATACTGTATGATGTCAATTAACAAATAGATGCCATTTTTAAATGCAAAGTGCAGACAATTTTGTAACATAGGTAATTTTCTCCTCTTCTGATTAGTTTTAAACCTACCAATTTTCAGCCAAGAGAATGTGTTTCACCTGAGAGTCTGCAAATTATCAGGTTCTGACTCTTATCAGAGTATCTACATGTGATGTAACCACAGCTCAAACCATCAGCAGCAATCTCCTGAGAGTCCAAGATTTTCAATCATAAGAGTAGAATCAAGCTGATTAAATATCATAAATTGCAGCCATAAAATACATGGATGTTATTTAGCCTTTCTAGGAAGTAATCGCTGTATAGCCCAAACCTTGTTCTTGCCAATTTGTATAAATCACTTTTATTTGTATCACTTTTACTATTAAAACAAAAATTATTGAAAGTGTGGCAGTTATAAATTTGTGGCAATAGCTGGTTGACAAAAATAATAAAATTTAAATAAGGAGTTGACAGGCCTTTAGCAAATTTTTTTTTGGCCTCACTTTGATAGAACTTTATTATCCTTGGAACTTATACTGAACAAATGTCAGTAATGCAGATGTGTATGTCCAAAGAGACAAGCACATAAAAGTTATTTGTGTGATTTTGCTCTTGATAAATTATTAAAACTGCTTCATTATTTATGATGAGTGTTATTTTCAGGTTTTCTTTCAAGGAGCTTTTTATGATTTTTCTAATTAAGAATGGTTAACTATATCAGTGTATAAAATTATTAGCTATAAATTCCTAGTAGCCCGGGATAAAATGTTATATGTAGTTGATGATAAAACAGGAGGAAAACTTGAAAGTACATTATTGAAGAGGTTGTCCTAACATGATTCCAAATCCAGAAGATAGAAATGGAAAGAGTCAAATTATTTGATATGTAGTAAAACAATGCACATGTTTGACAGAATTCAACTGAAAACAAAGACAGCTAATTCAATCTAATTATGTTAGCTGATGGTTTGCATATATCAGTGGCAGCCTATTAGACGTACAAATGTTAGGCTTTCATGTTTAAGTATATATACTTTAACTGAACATCAAAAAGATAAAAAGAATAGGACACAGCTAATGCCCACAAACAGAAATGAGCTACTAGTAAATTCATGAATAGAACCAAGACCCTGGTCTTAGGTCAGTTTTTACACTGACTGAGGCTTGGTGACTCCTAGGAGATAGAGTTCCCACATATATGGGAAATCAAGCAAATTATCTTGAGTTGAAAGGCAGTAATTACTGTAATAAACTAATGTTGACTTTAATTTGAACAAATGAATGCTTTTTATTGAGTAAGCAGTTTACAAGTGCAAATACCCTATGAATTTGCTGTTTTTCCATCTTTGTACATTTCCATTGACATACACCAAATACACAAAAACAAATAGTGAACTCAAAATAGACATTTTTTACCTCTAATTATATGAAATATTCAGAACTATTATCATCTTTATCACATCTAAAGTCTCTTATAAAAAAGTCATCAAGAAAGAATATGCACACAAACACACACACACACAAACACACATGTATACATATAAACACAGATTATATAATTTAAGATGACACTTAATAAATGTGAAAATAAGACCTTCTCTGACCTTGACTATCACCAAAGCAAATAATTTGTTGCTTTTAACCACTTCCTTCTGCCTTAATGAAAGACAGTGAAGGATATGAATAAATCAAACTTCATTTTAATTTAACAAATACTACATTTGGTCAGGGATTCACAGTGTCATAAACCCAAGACTCTAATCTGAACAGGAAGGAGACTGTGGCCTGAACAAAGGAAGCCATCCACTACTTTGCTGGCATATTAGAATCATCTCATGGAGATTTTAAAACAAAAATACTAGTGTGTGTGTGTGTGCTCTACCCCTGGGGATTCTGATTTATTGGCCTGAAGCAGGTCCTGGGTATGGAGCTCAGGTCAAGACTCACTCATTTGAAAAGAAGAGTGAAATTATGTGCAGGTTTGTCCCATAATTTTGTGGAATTCTGGATTCTCTCAATGAGGAATTCTGAAGTCTTTTGTGGTCATGTTTTTGAAAGACAATGTAATAGGATATTAAAAGTGATTTTCAAACTAGTACTGGTCATATCATAAAACAGAGTTAGTAGAAATGATTTAAGCTAATTTAGGCTATTTTCAGGAATAATAAATAATGGCAATACCAGTTAAAATTTATCTCAAATTGTCCTTCACTGATAAATAAATCTAATGTTTATGTTGACTATTATTAAAGCAAAATGTATAATTGCAATGTGTAGATTATCTGTTTCCTAACAAGAGCAAAAACCTGGTTTAGAAGTTTCTGATTATTTTCTTTTTTACTGTTAATTCCTTTGTGAATATTGCTGAATGATAGGCCTGAATGATCATCCTTTAATTCTTACGCAATAGTATGAATTAGGTAATGTTAACATCCGTCTGACCTTTAGAGAGGTCACTTGGCTCAAGGTCACATAACTAGATTATATTGAGTATAGACACAGTCCATGTTCTTGGATGGGATGAATCACAGAGACAATCATGCCCTTGCCCTGTCTTATTTGAAGGACAAATACAAAGCCATATCAATGAAATCAGTGTAGCACTGGTGCAAGAAAAAAATCTATAGATTAATGTAATGGAACAGAGAGCTTAGAGGCAGGCCCCTGCATATATGGGGATATGATCTATGAAAAGTTGCTACCAATGTAGAAAGGGCAGATGGCTGTGTTAGAAGCTATGGAGGAAATTGACTTAAATGAGAAAAATTAAACACCATGTAAAAAGTGGCCTTAACATGCATTACAAAACAAAATGTGAAAGGCAAGCCATGTTAATAGAAAAAAATGTATCTTTGCAACTGATTCAGAAGAAAAACCATAAGACAAAGATAGTGTGATTGATATGCAAATGGAGGACTTCTGTTTAAGACATCATTCAGAAAGGAAACAGACAAATGATTAAAGGGAAAATTTTTTGAAATCAACAAAGAAATCCTGAGAATCAACAGGAAAAGGGTAATGACTATGGGAGAAAAGCGAGCAAGGTATATAAGCAGGCAATACAGAGAAATCCCCACAGACTATTGCATACAAAGTGGTACTCCAACTCATTATTAATTTGAGAAGTGAAAATTATGTGATGTAATGTATCAGACTATACACCTGATAGATTGGCAACCTCATGAACTGCAGGGAGTGTAGGGATTCTGGAGAGCAATCTGCTAAGCCCAGTTTACTTCTAGGTGAAAAACAGTATGTATTCTAAGATTTCATTTGGATTGCACATATTAATTTTATCTCATGAATTTCATGCTAACTGTGAGTAGTATAGGTAATGGAAGCATGCTTTCTAAGTTTATATTAATATTGGTATTGTTAATCTATATATATATTTATGCATTGAATTGTCCATCTTGGGAACACAATTTGTGGAAGAAAGATGAAAGTGCATTGAAGAAAGTCTCAGTGTAGTATGTATATGGTGGAAAGAATGCAGCCCAAAGTTACATGCCATTAGTCTGAAAGATGTCAACCAACCACACTAATGTTGGTCACGGCCATCAATTAGTATTTATGGAGCTTCTGCTGTGCATATGGCTCTGGGAAACATTTATGTTTGTAGGATGGATTGTCTCCGCCAGTTGCTGAGGGTCTCTAGAGGTCTTAGTTTGAATTCTAATTCCTACATGTTTTGTTTCTGTTAAGTCTGAAGTAAGGTAATATATATATGGAAAGTCCTTGGTTATCCTTGTAAAATCACATAAATTTAGTTATGGTAACAGAGTTGCTATTCATGTAGATGGATACCTTACTTAAAAATGAAAGCACATTGACTGGATGAAAAAAAATTGTTCTAACAATTATTTCTTTTAAAAAACAGCTGATATATTTTACTTTAAAAATAAAATGAACCTTCCATACAAAGGAAAAGATATTATCTTTGTTTTACTAGTTAAGAGGTTTCTAAAAGCCTATAAATCAGAGATTTACCATATTTACATTTATGAGTTCCCTCTGGGAAACATAAAGCTGTATAATTTTTATTAGAATCTACTACAGCAGCTCATTTTTATTATTGTAATGTCACATTTTCAGTGTTTCATTAAATTAGCAACATTTTAAATGAACTTTAATAGCTTCAAATAGTTTTTTTTTTAGTACACTAAACTTGCCTGAGGAAACAAGACAAATAATTCTATAATATGGAACAGCCTCTGAACTATAGAAAGAACTGGATTTCAATTAGCATTTTACTCATGTATTATATGAATTTAAATAAACAATTCACTGTGTTTAGAGCATTCATTATAAGAATGAGTTATTTTTGTGAAGATCTAAAGTCTTAAGCAAGTACTAAATCCTAAACCCACATTCAATTTTAATTAGACTGCTTCTGAGAAAATCCTGGTGTGAATGACATATACATCATTAGAACTTTAATGATATTTAAATTAGAAAAATTAGATTACAAATGGTATGCATGGATTATAGAAAAACAATATAAGTTAAAATATAACACGTACATACCCAAACATAAGAATGATAGTTAGTACTTATTGTCCACGTATGCATTATCTAGTGCCTAAGGTGCTGAGGTTACACAGGAAAGTGAGTAACAGGAATATATTCACCAAGTCATTATATAGAAATGAATTCCCCTCACAACCCCTCCCAATTTGCCCCAACACCTATCCCCACTTATCGAGCCAGTATTTGTAGATAGGTTTTAGCTAATCCAATAATCCGAAGCAAACACAGCACAAATCATTTGTAAGGCAAAATTGCAAATCTTACCACAGATACAGGACCTCACAAAAGAAGAGATTTCCATGAAAATGTTGTTAGAAAACTGCTTATATTTCACGTGCACACTCACACAAACATTGACAGATAATATGTTTCAGAATTAGACCAGTTAAAGTTTGAGAATGGGAAATCCTCAAGTGTGACATGGGTTCTGTTCAAAGAATATGATAATGCTGATAAGGTCAAATGTGAAGTGGCAGATTTCATATCTTGTCATGTTACAATCTTTGTTAGAGAAATTGTGTTAGATTTGATGCTACATTTATTAAGCGAGTTAGAGCAGAGTTACAAACATCAAGCACATTTTCTGAACATAACAAATTATGTTTTCTAAGTTGTAGTTTTTTTTAAAGTTCTAATTACTTTTTCAATTTTAATAACATTTTGTATTTGCCTTTTGTGTGTGTGTTTGTATGTGTGTGTATCCACTTTAAGTGGCCTTTGCTTATTATGATTACAGTTGGATAATGAAAACTGCCTGCATATTAAAATATTGGATGCTGTTGATTTTATTTTTACTTTGTGCTTTTCTTTATTTTCTTAATAACCTGTATTGGGAGTGTATTACTTATGTAATCATTAAAACCTTCAATGTAAGTAATTTTTAGAAGTTGGTTGACAGTTCTGAATTGCTTAATTAAATGAAGTTTATTAATTGACACACTTGTAACACTGTAGTTTTGAACATTATTTCTTTTAAAAATTATCATTGACTGAAACATGATAAAACAATTGGGTAATTCCTTACTATACAAAAACTTGATTTAATTAAGCATCAGGATGCTAGTTCAACATCAAAAATACACCATGGGCCTTTTATTTCATGGTCTGTTCAAGTAATCCCTAAAAGTTTGTTTTTAGTTGAATTGGATGATTCTGACAGTTGCTTGAAAAAGCAAATTCAAGTGAACATAGTATGAATGATAAAAACAATAACTGGCTTTTATTAACCATATTTTTTCTTTTGGCACATAGAAAAAACTCCAAGATACATCTATATAAATGTCTAAGTTATGTAAGGCAGCAAAAGCAATCAGATTATAGCTATTTGTGTATAAAATGCACTTTTGTAATTTAAAGGTGGCCTTATTTTAACTTTTTCTCAGTTTTTTATAGTCAATTTTAAATGTGAACAGCAAATTCCTAATGTCTGTTCAACCACTTTTACAAAGTTAATACAGTCATTCTAATACTTGCATTTGAATTAAATTTTAGAGGAATGTATTAGGTTGCAATAAAATGGTAAAGGCAAAATTTGTTTTCCAAAACTTCCCTTTACTTTCATTTTTACTTTAAAGATAAAGACAATTTGATTATTGAGTCCTTTTCTGAATTTCTCCCTTACCAATTTTCTCCTTATATAGCTACTTGTCATTAATAGAAACTTAAGATGGAAAAAGATAAAAAAGAAACAGGTTAAAACTAAAAAAAACTACCTGTACATTAAAGGTAGTGGTGAATAAGGGTGTTCTGTTTCTGGTTAGTTCAGAATAGTGTCCTGGTTAAATTAGAAAGTGAATAGTCTGAGAGATTCTCTTCAGAACATTTTCACTAATGAGGATTTTTGTGGCAAACCCTCATTCCAGAAATGGTAATTTAGTTCTGTACAGTTCTTTGTGAAAGGACTTTTTGTGTCTCCACTGGTTCTTTTTAAATTGAAAACATCTAAATTGCATTTGAAAAAAGATAATGAACAAATATTTACTCATAGTAATTATTTGCTGCATATACTTAAAATTATAAATTGAATGACAGTATTTTATGTAGCTCTTCATATTCTTGATGTTAAAGTATATCAGAGTGTCTCATGTTTTAAAAACAGAAAAATCTGTTTCAGGCATTTGTTTCTGTATTAGATCTTTAAAAAACTGAGGTCATATGTGACCAGAATGGACATTAAAATCTCAAGACATGGAAGGCGTATTTTGTAAGATTTAAGTCTTGGGCAAAAGTTCTTTTCTTCTTTACTTTGCTTTTATTGTAGCATAACTGGGTTGATTTAGGGTGCCTTTTCAAAGTCCTATTGTGTATCATTTTTAAAAAGGATTCAACATATGAAAAACAAAGTATGCCATGTTATGTAAAGGGATTAAATTAAACTGCAATAATTCTTAAATTAATGTTATTGAATTTCTTAAATCTCTTTAGGCTCAAATTATGAAATGTGTTTTACACATGCAGAAAACTATACAACATAATAGATATTCATTTATACATGACATGAACAGTCTTTAAATTTTTGCCACCTTTGTATTACATTCTCTCTTTAGATAGATACAATAACTTGCAGATATTGCTATAGCTTTGTCTTTATCCCTGTGTCCATTGTTCATTTTCCCAGAGATAACTAGCATCTCCGTATAAATAATTTCTATTCATGTTTTTACGTTTCTACTACCTATGCATGGTTCTCTTACTTCACCTGTAAAATTAAAGTGTTATACTTAACAAATCGATATATCATTATTACTAGTTTTTAAAAATTGTATTAGAACCAACTAACTAGCACCAGAATGAAAACTGAGTAGGCTGGTGCTGAGCCTTCAGTCTTTAAAACTGATTTGGGGGGAAATAAAAAGCTCTTTATGTAACAGTTATTATGAAGTGTTCCATTTTTTTTCATGACCTTTGTTTCCCACTTGTATAATCATTTATACTGAAATTCATTAGCCTGCTGCTGAAAAGAAGCACTAAAGGATATCTAAGTGACCATAGGTTAATTGGATAAGTGTGGTAATTTGAAAGCTTATACTTGCTGACTTGCAGTTATTAATAATACATGAAGTTTACTACAGATAACCCCTACCTTGGTATGGGAAGCAACAGAATAGAGACTAGATTCCCTGTATTTGATAATTGTGGCAAATCAGGAAAATTGCTTTAAACCATCTCTGAGTCAGTTGCCTCACCTGCAAAAGAAATTATAAAATCCACTGCCAAGCTGTCATGAGGATTATATGAGATGATGCCACATAAAGTGTTAAGTGCCCACTAGATGTATGTTATCACAGTGAATATGAATTGGGTACATTTTATACTTTCAGAATAGTAAATTATTAGCTCACTGACAGACTTGCAAGTCTTAAATGTAAAGAATTTTCATTTCCATGTCATCTTGTGATATCCTATTTCTTGATTCAGTGGACATAACGGCTTCACTGGTGGTTTTCTTGGGCTGAATTATCCTACGGAGGTCTATTTCTCCTTCCAGTGATTTTGCAAGCACATAATTGCCTGTATTAAATTCCTTTCTTATGAAATACCTAGAGGACTTTCTGATTTCTTCAACTCTAACTCCTTCCAAAACCTTTACCAGGTTTTGGAAACAGAGGCCCACATACAGTAGACACTAACTGTTGGCTACAGGACCTCCAGGATGAGAAGCTGGGATTTATTAACTCATCTGCATGATATGAAGTGAGTGAAATCTGCATGAAATCAGAAAATAAGATCCTAGAATAAATCTTAAAAGTATTATCACAGAAAAAAATGTAACTACCTCTGGTGATGGATATTAACTAGATCTATTGTGATCATTTTGTAATATATATAAATACTGAATCATTATGCTGTGCACCAGAAACTAATATAATGTTAAATGTTAGACCCTAGCTCTTTGTGGTATAAAGTGACTGAACAGTCCTGTGATGTATCATCTGTGGTCACCTGCAATGGTGTGCCAAATGAAGCGAAGCTTTGGTGGACTGAATGGTTCCTGCAGTAGTCTATATTGTTAGATTAATAAAGAATAGGAGGACTATGTGGGTGGGCTGTCTACTTCTGATGGCATGGGATAATTTAGAAAAATGATACACCCAGTGTATTAAATTCTTGGCTCAAGGTACAGTCAGGGCCAGAGAGAATCTGTGTTGATGTACAGCCTCAGGGTTATCCAGCCTCAGTAGCTAAAATTTGGACTCATTATTGCTGGACTGGGGACTCTTGTGAGAAAATCTAGAGCATTGACTGGAGAGAAAGAGCAGGAACCTGAAAACTGGAATGGATTTATGTGGATGGGTTCAGATCAACCTGAGTATGCCAACACCCTAGATTCCACTGATTCTCCCTCCGGCAGCAGGTAGAGCTTTTCTTCCCACTGGATGAAGGTAGATCTGTCTGGCTTGGAAATCTTTAAATAATTATTATCTTAAAGGTATCCATTCACCTCACACCCCCTGTAACACTCCTAATTACCTCTAGAGCAGAGATCAGATTCAATTCCCAACATGTCACAGCTACAACATTTAACCCAGAAGAGAAAGTTTAGATTGCTAATTTATATCAACATACATGGAGAATCTCTAATGCACTAGACCAGAAAAGAAGAAAAATAATTTTAAAGTGGCTGCATTTTTTAATGTGACTGGATTTAACAGAGATTCTGGAATCAAAGGACTGGTTTGAACAGCTGGAAATGGTTCTAGCTGTGTGGTTGATAATTGACTGAAACTTAGACTCCAATGACATGTTTAGTAAATAAAGTTTGGATGCCAGAAATTCTTTGGCATAATGGAGAGGGAGGAATTCATGTGATTATCAAACACTTGACATGTGGCTAGTCCAAATCAAGATGTTCTTTTAGTGTAAAATACTGCAAAAAACTGTAAACTATCTCAATAATTATTTTGATATTTATTACATATTAAAATAATATTATCTTGTCTATGTTAGGTTAAACAAAATCAAATTTTAAAATCAAGTTTAGTCATTTCTTTCTACTGTGTTTTAAAATACAGCTTCTAGAAAATTTGAAAGTACACATGTGGCTTGCATCTGTGGCATGCATTATATTTCTACAAGGCAATGTGATATAGAGAGATTCAAATGTTTGAGTGGATTTATCTTTTGGGACACACTTACTCATCTTTCAACTCTGACTCCTGATGGGGCCAAAGACAACCTCTTCAACAAGGCATTGGGTACCAAACTCAAGAGAGGAGCTCCTGCATCCTTGAGAAGCATTATAGTGTTTGTTCTCTACAGGCTAGCAATAAAGTTAGGCAGTGCTGCCACTGTAATGAGCTTTGTGATTTTGGTGTGGATGGTAAAGTCGTGGAGTGGTCACAGCCAAATAGCAGCAGTTGGCTACCAGAGGCACACTGCACATGGTTTTCATAGTGTTATCAGACCCCAGGAATAATTTACATGACTCTCTAGGATAGAAATTACCAAAGAATAATTAAATTTTAAGTTAAAGAAAAAATGCCAAGTCTGATGAAAAAGACCTGACTTAGTCATGTGCTGGACAGCCATGGTCCATCACCCATTTGCCAGATCAGGAGCCCATGCCCAGTTCACAGGCTGGTGACCCAATAACTGAAGGAGAGTCCAGGTAACTGTGAGAAAAGACCAGGCAATACCATCAAGTTTATGTATTGTAACTTTCTTTCTGGATTCCCCTAAAGGAGGCTTGTCTATCAACTTGTCTGATTTAAAGAAAAGGAAACACAGACTGTTTGATGTAACTAACACCTGGAGATGCAGAATACTGAGTTTCCTCTGTCAAATATAGTTTAATCCTAGTACATCTACCAGTGCGCCTAAAAACCCATATTGTGACAATCTTCCCAGTCACTGAAGAGTTGAATAGACAATTGGTGGAATAACACATTGTCTTCTTGACCCACTGAATGAGGACATTTTTTTTATAGTAGGAAGTCATTAGATTACCATTCTATATAAAATAAAAAAAAATCAAATGAAAAACCATATCTCTGTGAAAACATGAGCCGATTAATGTCAACTTCAAGGACTAGAAATACACAGTGAGTGTTTGTCCTTATCTTAACCCTATTAAACTTACTGCCTCTTTAGCCTCTACAGAAGAAAGATAGGTCTTGGAAAATATCAGTGATTATTGTATGCTTAATCATGTGGAGATTTAAATGCTAAAGACTCTTTCACATATTGCCTGTTTACTAGAGAAAATCAACATAGACCCTAGCACATGAAATGCAGCTGTTATTCTCGCAAATGCATTCTTCTCTCTCCAGATCAATACCACAATAATCTTGCTTTCACTTGGTAGGTATGGTAGTATATATTCATTGTCTTCCATAAGGGCTACATCTACTCTGCATCTTTGTTCTTCTGGGATTTTGATTATTTTACTCTCTACAAGTAAACATCCTGGCTCACTAGATTGTTGAAATCTCACTCATAGATCATGATGAGCAGTAAACAACAGTTTTCCTATATGCCTTTGTAAGACATAAGAATTTCATATAGGGGAGATAAGTCCCTTAAAAATTTAGGGTTCTGCCTATTATCCCTGTGAATTAGTGGTGAGCAGTCAGGCTAGTAAGTGAAATATTAGTGGCTGCTCATTGAGCCACATTTTTCAGCAGTATGTCTGCTTATTGGGTATCTTTAGATAATGGAGAAAACATATACCACATTTAGGTGAGCTATTCTTTCCTATTTACCACCTACCCACAATGTTATCTTTTTTGAGTCTGACCCAGAGTAAGAGAAGGCTGTCCTGCTGATGTAACTTGCAGTGCAAAGCAGCTCTGCTCTTTGGGCCATATGACTGAGAAAGCCCAGCTGTGCAGCGAGGGGGCATGGTGTGGTGCTCCTGGCAAGTTCTGATAGAATCACAATATAGAGCACCTAGGGTTGTCTGTCTTTAGAGAAAAGAAATTACTGCTTTGGAGAACAGTTAGCCTCCTTTGGAAATTCAGCTTCTGTCCTACAAGTTGCTTCTAGGAATGATTGACCTTCTGAACAAGGGAAACTAAATTCCTCCCCAAATCATGCAACTATCATGAAATGGTTGGATGTTTCCACTGTAAGTCATAAGGTTAGGTGTGCACAGCAGGATACCATCATCAAGTGGAACTGGCATCAGCAAAGTGAGATTAGGCTTGAATAATTACTTGTGCTTTCAATTCTGAAAGCACAAAATATTGTATGTGCAGGTAACTCCTGTTCATGATGTATTTTTTCCTGCTACACTATCATCTCTCGCCCAATCCATAATCATGGCCACCTGGATGTCTCTCATGCTCAGTTGATGGAAAAACTAAGCCTGACATTCACTTAGTCCTGCATGGTATGTTGGATTTGGCCATCTCATGCCAGAATGCCATGAAGGACAGCAGGGAAAGTAAATCCTCATTGTGGGAAGAACTTTTAGTGGTTCTAAAAGAATCACTAAAGGAACCTGGAAGGAGAGATAACTAGAGTTCTGAACTAGATTTACTCAAGGATAGTAGCCAAAAGATTAAATGGATGTTCAGAGTGTTAGACGGGAGAAGTTTGAAGAATGTATAACAAGAAAATCTTGGCCAGAGCCTATAAGGTAGAAGCTTTGAAATAAATTCAGAATTGAGGATATCAGTGTTCTGGGTGAATTTGTCCCACAAAGAAGCACGTATTGGATAGAAGGCTTTTAGTAAACAGGTGGCATTATTGACTGGGGTATCATCAGCTTCCTCCACCATCCACTGCTTGCACAACTGGCTCAAGAACAAGTATGTGTGGCCTTAAAGACCTAGTATTATCCTCAAAAAAAGCTGAATGGCTGCCAGTACTGCTGAGAGCCCAGTCTGCCTACAACACAGAGTGATGCTGAAGCATCATTATCTTACAAAGTATGTGGGGTTCATCCAGGCAACTCGGTGGTAGGATAATTACATTGAACTCCTTTTACCAGGGGAGAAGGAAAGGTGATATGTCCTCACTGTAACTGATGTTCTATGAATACATTATCTTTCCTTCCCACTATACTTCTGCCGGACCCACTCTCTGTGCAATTACCGTAGGCCTTGTTGTCAGGTTATCATGTATAACATGGCTTCTAAGGAAGAAATTGTTTTTCATCACTGAGTTGAAGGAAAGGACTGACTATAGACTTCTATAATAGGGAATGATCAACTGAATGTTCAGTATGCTCAGGAACCATCTGGCTGCCTTATGAAATTAAGTCTCTTTTCTCAAGGAAGGGGTAAATGTTCTGAACCAATGAAGAACTTCTTGTTTCTTTATTGCTACTTTACTAGCCATTTTACTAGCTAGTTTACTGGTTATGACTATTGCTCTCTAAGTATTTCTAGCTCTCCCTCTTCCAAATGCCATTAGAGGATTGTACTCCCTACTCTGTTGAAGTTAAGTGTGGTCATTTGACTTTCTTTGGATAAGTAAAAGAACAGAAGTTATTGCTGTGCAGAAGCTTTTAAAGTCAGTTCATGATTGTTCTTGTTACAACTGCAATCATGGAGGCCTATGCCAAGAAGGCATATCTATGAGCCTGGGGAATCTGGATGATGATATTGAACAGTCTCCCTGCCTTGTAAAGCCATAGTGAGACATACATTTTGTTGTGTTGCCTTGGAACACCTGTGTTAACATGGAAATGTTGTTTTTGCTTGTTACCACAATATAGTCTCCTGTAGCACCCACCTGTAGCTGTGTTACCAACTTGTAGCTGGTTCAGTAGTGTCCTTGAAGCAATATAAAGAATAGTAAAATGTTTTACCTTCATACAAAATGCTCATCTACAGATTGCACAGATGTCCATGAACTGTGAAAATATTCTATAGGAATGAATGGAAGGAGAAAAAAATGACCATCGCCTAAGATTCCCTCTAAAAATTAGCAATTAGAGAGTTAACCAGTTAGTCTTTTTTTTAAAAATAGTGAACTGTGAAATATTATATCCTTTTTATGAGTTGGAGAAGCTAATACAACAAAATCATGAGGGTATTTGCTTAGGACTACAGCAGGGATATAAAGTAGTGAGGCCATGATAATTATGACGGCACCAGACAGCTCCTGACTGGATGCTGAGCGTCACACTGTTGACATGAACAGCTTAGAAGGCTTGGAGCCTGGGATGTGTCTTACTATGTTACTAGGGAGTCATTTCCAAAGCCAGGCTTCTGAAGTCAATGGAGAGAACTGTTAAGCTAAAATATAGTCTGCAAAATTTGCTGGATAAATGAAGATTCTTATTGAATTATCCAGATAATTAAGGAGGCACTTAAATATTGCTGCTACAACACAAGGATTATTTATTTCTTGAAATTTCATTAAATTTTCTTTAAAAAACTTTTAATCTGAATTCCTTATATGCATAGTCTTCTGTCTTAAGGACCAGCATTCCTGAAGAATGCCTGCCTACTTTATGTTTCTGAGCATGTTTACTTACCTACACCTCTCTAAAATTCATTTGCATATATCTTAAAAATCAAAAGCATCCTTTCAAAAATTCAGATAAAAACTATTCGCACAAAGTATTTTTTCCACTTGAAATTCTAACTGAAGAAAATAATAATAAATGCAATTTTCCTATAAAAATCAAAGTCGTGCCATTTTATGTAAGCTCAAGACACTGTGCTCTTTCTTTCCTGACCATAAAAAATCAAAATGTTTAGCTGCAACATTTTCCACACCGAAAGTATTATCAAATAGTAAATATAATAGTCAGTGCTTTAGTTAACACCTTTTTGGAATGATTTAAATGTCCAAAATGTTCATGAAAAGCACTAGAATTAGAATTAGTGTTAATGATGTGAAGGCAACATAAAATATGCTTTAAAAAAGGTTTAAAAATAATTGAGCTATGTCTCCTCAGGCAAGGAAACCAAAGCAAAAATAAACAAGTGGGACTATACTGAACTAAAAAGTTTCTGCACAGCAAAGGAGGCCATCAACAAAACAAAAAAGGTGACTAACTGTATGGGAGGCTATATTTGCAAATTATGTATTCAAAAAGGGACTAATACCTAAAATATATAAATAATTCATATCGAACACCAAAAAAGTAATCTGATTGAAAGAATGGTCAGATAACCTAAAATATATTTTTCCAAAGAAAATATATAGATGGCCAACAGGTCCATGAAAAATGCTCCATATCAACTAATCATCAGGGAAATGCAAATCAAACCACAAAAAGCTTTCTCTTCACACCAGTCAGAATAGCTAATATCAACAAGGCAAGAAATAACAAATTTTGGTGGGGATGTGGAGAAAAGGCTACCCTCAAACACTGCTGGTGGATTTGCAAATTGGTGCAACAACTTTGGAAAGCAGTATAAAAGTTTCTCAAAAACTACCAATACAAATACCATATGACTCAGCATTTCCATTTCTGGGAATTTACCTAAAGAAAACAAGATCATTAATCCCAAAAAGATATACCTAAGTTTATTGCAGTAATATTTACAACAGCCCAAATATAGAAACAAATATCTATATAGATATTTATATAGATAGACAAATGGATAAAGAAGATGTGATACATATATACAATGGATATTACCCAGCCATAAAGAGAATGGAATCTTGCCATTTGTGGCAACTTGGATGGACCTAAAAGGTATTATTATGCTAAGGGAAATAAGTCAGACAGAGAAGACAAACAACACATGGTTTCACTTATGTGAAGATTCTAAAAATCGAAACAAATGAATAGACAGACAAAACTGAAATAAGCTTATAAACGCAGAGAACAGACTGGTGGTAGCCATAGGGAAGGAAGCCGGGGTAAAATAGGTGAAGAGGGAAAAATTAATGAATTAGTGAGAATGTTTGATATCTTGATCTGGTTGATGGCTACAGGAGTGTATATACATATCAAAATTCATCAACCTGTACACTACAATTTGTGCATTTTATTGTATGTACCTCAATATAAAAAGATTAAAATAAAACCTGCTCTCAATAAGCACATGAAATAATAGCAATATCCTTAGTTGTTAGAGACGCACAAATTAAAATATCTCAAGATACCACTACAAACCCATTAGAAAAAAGTAAAATAAATAATTGAGATAATCTGCTTTAAAATATTCTTTCACAGAGTCCCATTGTTGTTAGAACAAAAGCATCCTTTCAAAAATTCAGATAAAAACTAGTCACACAAAGTATTTTTTCCACTTGAAATTCTAACTGAAGAAAATAATAATAAATGCAATTTTCCTATAAAAATCAAAGTCGTGCCATTTTATGTAAGCTCAAGACACTGTGCTCTTTCTTTCCTGACCATAAAAATGTTCAGATCTACTTTTAATGTTCAGATCTACTTGAAGCTTCCTTATCACATGTCCCTTCATTAAGCTTCTGGAAGACAGAATTAGGGATGTCTACTCCCTATTGTCTATTATCATGAAAATGAAACCTTTTTTTTTTCTCTCAATTCAAGGAGAAATACTTTCTTGAATGTTATAAATTTAACCCATTGATCTCAATCTTCTGTCTCATGTGCTTTGTTTCATATTTTCAGAGAATTGGTAGAATTGCCTAATAATTGAGGTCACTAAAAACAAATCTCAGATTTTACAATTCTGGAAAAAATATGTACCTCTTTTCCTTAACAACTGAAGACAACCCAATTGCTTAAAGTGATAGAGTCTCATTTAGTATTTTAAGAAAGGTTTATTAATTTCCTATTATGCCCAAATTTATAATGCACAAACTGGCAAAGAGCAAGTTAATGAAGGGTACCAGGCATGATGATCCGTAAGAAGCCATGTATGCTGTTGATTTTAACAGAGTTTAGGTCTTATATAGCCCCATGTAACTACATCAATGCTCTCCTCAGAGCAGGCGCTCAATATGTGAATTTTGTTTAAATAAATACATAAATGATTATCGAGATATTTCATAGAGAGTAGGATAAGGCATTCTATATGCATTTATAAATTAGTATGTTATTTTCTAGAGCCAAATATAAAGTACTTAAAAAATACATATAACCAGTGAAATGTAGTGTTAGTTTTATCTTGTTCTGCAGTTTATTCTCCTACAGGTTTTCATTTCCTAGCAATTCTATGAAATATCTTAAATAAAAAACACCCTAAAATTAAATTTGGGAAATGTGGTTCTAAGTAAACTTTTACTGCTAACTATCTGTACTATCTTGATTAAATCATGTTAGTTTTAAGGATATCAGTTTCCTCACCTGTAAACCAATGAATTTTGTGTGGATTTCTAATACTTTATCCATATATTGGGAGCTGCAGATATATAGTAGAAAAAGGAGTTAATATAGAATCAGGAAACAGCTTGAAATCTCAATTTATGGAAGCTCTAGACATCAGAGAATAAGAAAGAGCTCTCAGAAATACAACATATGATAAACAAACACAATTTAATTTTTAAAAATATTGCAGACAATACATACCAAATGTGTTTCCCAGAAAGTCAGAAAGAAAATGACCAAGAATTAGAAGTTAGGAAAGAAACAAATAAGAGACCTGGGGAATCAATTGACTGTCTGACCAATAGCAGTTCCAAAGGAGAGCAGAGAAAATGGAGATTGGGTATTATCAAAAAATAATTTAGGAAAATTTCCCATACTGGAAATAAACGATTCTCTAATTTCAAAGGCCCATCAAATATCCAGCATAATCAAGACAAGCCAACAAGAGCAAACATGGCCAAGGCACTGCACAGCACATCATAGTAAAACTTCTTTGTTTTTGATGTTTTTAAAGTTTTATTATGATGTGATTTGTGGAAACTAGGCTTCTGTTAACAGGGGGATACAGGAGGCAAGATGAAAATATGAGAACTAGGAAATAGGAGATTCAATGTAAACAAGAGATTTAAAAAATCCCAGAACTAGAGAAACCATATAGTTTTGGAAAAAAACATGGAGAGTTTTATGAGGACGATGTTTAGGAAAACCTCAGAAAGATGGAATATTAGATATGATTAAGCACTGAGGGAGTTAAAAATGCAATTATTAACTGCCCAAAATCAATGATCTCATACAAAGAAGGAAATGCAATTATAGCATTCTACTTGGTTTATAATAAGGCTCACTGAAGACAGTTTGCTTAGTCATATCAGTTGTATCAATGTAAACTGGGTTAACTTAACAAAGAATGTGATAGAGAATGGGAAAAAAAAATTTACTAGATAATATCTAAACCTGATAAATCAAGAAGTGTTTGTGGATATATATTATTTTAAAATGTAAAGGAAACTATCAGAAGACACATGTAAGAGGGTAAGAAAACAGGGTAAGGGCAGGGGGTCCAAGGATAGGAAGGTGGAATATAGGAAGCTTATTCTTAAAATAGGCCAATGGAGATGGGAGACATTATTTTTTAGTGTGTACAAATGGGGACAAAGTGCATATTTTAGACTAAAAATTAGATTTATAAACTTTTTATGGTACTTAGAAAAACAGAGTTAATGTCTTCTCTAATTAATGACCACTGCTTTCTAAAATGATTGAGTGCTACTGAATGTCCCCCTTATTATTAGCTCCCCCTTATTGCTCAAATTTTTATGTGTCAATAAACTTTAAATTTTGTGTCATTGAGTAAATCTACTCATGGATTATATGTGTATTTCAGATATTTAAATACTCTTAAACTTGTTACCTTTTTATATATTTGTAAAGAACCATATACACCTCCAAAAGTGAAAAAAAATGTATTCTTTTCAGAAGCTCCTTTAAAAAAGCATTGACTATTAGATATTCAATCTCTTTGGGATGTGTGTCTGACCTCACAAAGTGCTGATTTGAACTCCATCTCACTTGTTTTGCAACAATGGCTATATACTGTGAACTGTTGAATAATTCCCAATATTTATGATGTGCTTGGTTAAACAGGAAATGGGCTACTTCTCTGTAAATAATGTGCAAGTCTATTTTAATAACATATCACAGTGCCACCTTGGAAACTGCTCTGCAATTCATTGATTAGTAAGAGAGACTGAAATGTTTTCAAACCTTACATGGCTTTATAGCATTGTATCTGTAGATGGAAAGAATGAATGTATGTTTCTTTCCTTAACTGTATATATTACTTTTTCTTGGGCCTCTCAATTAAATCACTTCAACTTTACATAAGTATGGTATACGTTTTAAGCAGAGAGTACTATGAATAAAGGTTATCATTTGTTGACTAGATCATCAATAAAAAAAATTCATTTGTATGATATGAGATCTATGGATTCTAGTTTGATGGGTCAATTTAGTAGTGATGGTCCCAAGTGGTCTGAGTTGTAGAGCAGATGCTATAGTGACAAATTAACTTACAGTGGAAATCATACACTTTTTAGAGGCCAAAAAATTGGAGAATTGGGGGTGTGTGAATCTGAATCTCAATGAATTGGTGATCTTCTTTGGTACTGTTTCATGGTCTCCCAAAATGTTTTCCAGAAATGTAGAGATTCTTCTGAGAATATTTTCTTCTTTACATGTATGAATGTTAGGGGGAGGGACAGAAGTCTCAGATCAAAGAAGTGAAACAACATGTATTAAACAATAAATATCTGTATATATACAATTTGCATAGTCATTTTGTGATATTGCACAAAAAATACAGACTGCATACACAATACCTGATACATTTACCTGGTAACTTTCATGAAAATATATCCTGTAACTAACTCATATCAATGATTTATTTGACAATTGTTTTGTATATTCTGTAAGTTGATTAATACTTTTATTTTCTTTTTACCAATGTTTTTGCTGCTATATAGAGTTACTAAACTCTAAATATACTAAGCTATAGACAATTTACATTAAATATGTAAAAATGTCCCTGGGTAGATAAACCATCTCATATCCTTCTGAACTGAATTACCTCTAATGTAAAGTACTTGGCAAATCACTCAAATTTATGTGATCATCATAAATGGAATTCACACACACACACACACACGTACACACCTGTTTACATGCATACAAAAGAAATCTGTAGGTAGTTTTGAGGAATACTTTGGACTATTCACCTTCAGAGCCAATAGAGATCTCTTTTTTAATTATCAAGCAGAAAAAACAAATACATATTTTTTCTACTTATTTTTTCTTATCACTTCCAGTGGAGATTTTATGCAAGTGAAAGAGACACAGTATGTTTTCATATAGTAGTGAGGATGTTCCTTGAATAATCAAGAGTTTAGTGAAACAAAATATGCAGAATAAACTTCCTTCAGTACTAGAGTTTATAAACAGTTACAGCCTCAGAAACAAAATTATTCTGAAGATTGCTTTCCAGTCACTTGCACTAAATGTGTTGCTTTAATTAGTTCCCTTGTAGAATATAAAGATAATTATGTAAGTTTATTACCTTGTGGTAATTCACCTAATAATATGTTTAATAGCAGAGATCTGACTACTGATTAACCAGAGGTAGGAAATAATAAATAAGAATGAAAAATTTTAAAAATGCTACATTTAGTCTGAAAGGCATTGTTAAGTTTTCTTAATCCAACACTCCAACATGATTTATGCATTGGTGATATATAATTTTCAGGAAATCCATAGAAGACAAAGAGCACACCCTATTAGTGTATCTAAACAATGCAGTTGTGTAGACTGTGTGAGCACAAGGGAATAGAACTAAGATGCATTGGCAAACGAGTATGCCCATGAGCAAGAACACTATCTCACATTCCTCCTCTCATATATATGAACTTCCTTGGCATTTATGTTATTAAGAAATGGCATTTACAACTCTTGTTCTAGCTAAGTTTCTGGAAAAGTATTACAGCAACTCTCTCACCATCTCACCATCAATGGGCTTTGATTCATTTGTCTTTTAATCTCAGTTCTTATGAGAAAGACAGGAGGAAAATCAGAATGTGTTTTCTATAAGGCTACACTAAATACAATAACTATTAAAGTTGCTTATAAAGGTGTTATTAATTTTGGTACTTAAACTGTTTAAAACCTGAAATTATGTTGATAAGGGATAATATTAGAGAAAAAAATGATTTATATGAAGCTAGTGAGGATGTTTTGAAAGTACCAGTCTATTTTATACCAAAGTGAAGTGTGTCCATTAGATTTAGACTCTTTCTAACACAGTCATCTGTAAGACTGTATTGACACAGAAGAGTTTCCAATTATCTGTAAGTACAATTACCCCAACACACACACACACACACAGCCCACAGCTTAGCAAAGTCTATGGAGAACTGTGCTAATAAGAACTAATGGAAAGAACATAATAAATAGCTGCTATTACAAAAAGACTACTATTACATGGTTACTTGATTCAATGGCCTATATATAAGTGATATATTTATTTATTTATTTGCCTTTATCTTAAGTTTTAGTCAAATTTCCCCAGATGTGTAACTTACAGAATCATATTTAGAACTGTACTTACAAATTCTGCATGAAACATTTCCATATTCCTTCGGTGATCATTCTTAGATATTTATAATACTAATTATTTCCAATACATTCAGTTAGTGAGTTCATTACTTTAATGCTGTTGTATATATGCATCTATTTAAGAAGCAGCTCATAAATAAGGTAACAAGAAGTCATGCAAAAACAATGTTATGTCATAAATTGGTAATTATGATTTGTATCATTTTTGTTAAGAGTTTGCTTTCTGTTGTTCATAAGACTACAAGCATAACAACAGCAGTGACAAAATAGTACACATAATTATGAAGCCCAATTACTGCAGGTAGTCTTAATTCTTTTGACAGCAATTTAGGGAAATATTAAATCTGTAAGAATCTAGATCCTTCCAAACATATTAGCAATATCAACATTTCAGGCTGATAAGTATTCTTTTATATTAAAAAATAGACAACCAGAATACATGCAATTTTCCTGTCAAATTTCTTTTCCCCAAAGTGTTTTGGGAAACTCTAGTAGTATGACTTCCCTGCTGAAGGATGAAGGCTGGAAATGAGGACAAGAAGTCGTTGTGGGTGTTAGCTGGAAACAGGAATGAGCAGATCATTTTACACAGGTGGTTGATGACTGATGGAGGTGGAGCATTTCAGGAGGAATGAACAGTTAGTATTTGGGAAAGAAACACTCTACCTGTGTAGCCCAGCGAATTGTCATCGTTATCAGAGGTGGGGACGGGTGTCCCGTGGTCGTTCCCCCTCTCTGGGTCTTCAGGGTCTGTCGGAAACAACACCAGAGCTGCTGATGGGGTCACAGTAGTAACAGTACTTGCCATTTCGATCACAGCATGTCCAGACACAAGTAAATCCACATGTGACAGAAAAAGACACAGGGACAGCACACAGCACACTTGCTCCTTGCCCCTCCTGTGGCACTCTAAGCCCTGCAGACGTCTCGGCATCGTGGCTTTCAGTCTTTACTATTTCTCCTTAATTTCCCTAATTCTCTGCTCTGCCTGCACCTTTGCTGCACTTCAAAGCTGGGGAAGGGCTCCAACTGCCCTCTGTGAGGCCGCCAGCAGGGACTGAGGAAGCATATGGAGGAGGGAGAGGGCAGGGAGGCTGAATGCTAGCATTGCTAATTTTCTACCTTATTGTTAATCAAAGCTATTGACTGTGATCACTCCCCATCATCGCTTCATCTCCTGCCAATTACAGACTCAAGGGATTGTACCTCCTCATATGGGTGTGGGGGGGAATGGTGTGGAGAAAAATAGGGTCTTGTCAAATAAGAGAGTGGATGATAAAAATGTCATAGTTATTTTGAACAGTGAAGAAAGCAGTGCAATATCACATCTTTTGGAGGCCACAATTTGTCATTTTAAAGGACTGAGATAAATTTACTAAAATGAATGCACGAGTAAAACAATGCTTAACTTTGCCACATTTTGGGCTGAATGTTTCAAAACATTCCAAATTGCTTGAGATTCTCTATTACAATTATCCTGATAAGTATTTGCATTCCTTTATTCTTCTTGAATAAAAAAAATATTTTTTATGCTTTCCCACTGCACATTAATTTTTCAATGCAGAATTTGAGAGATGAGACTAAGCACAATGATACTCAAGTTCCAATATCCAGAGGTTGAGTTGCAGTATAAATCCATTGAGAAGCCTCACGACACCACTACTAATTTTGCTCCTGCTCAATCACTCTACATGTCATATGTACGTGTTAGTAAATATGAGCAGGGTCTCTACCTCCATTGCTGATAAGCAGATACAGACACGATAAAACCCAAGGGCGTACCTCCTAAATAGAACACCGTAGTCATAGGTCACTCAGGCTGAGGTGTGCTGCAGGCTTTTTATCACCTCAAACGGCATCTACAGAGGATTTCCCAGTCTGAGCAGTGAGGAAGCAGAGCTGTTCACTCCAGGAAGAAAGTGTGTCATTTATGAATGAGGCAGTGAGAACACGCAGGTAATGCCCCTCTGGAAACATCACAGGGCTCATTAATTTTGAGTCCCTGCTAGTTTTTTAACTAGGTTGACACGTTTTGTTTCAGGCATAGCTATTCAGGGATGATTAAAAAATTTTTTAAACAGGATAAAAAGTCCAACATGAGTCTGTTTTGTGGCTTTCTGCTTGTAGCCTATTTATCCACCCCACCCTCCCCTCTCTCCAGCTCGTGTGTCATATAATTAACCTGATGTGGCTAAAATGAAGGAGAAAGAAAGGCACTGATCTGTGCAGACTAAAGGGAAAGATGATCATTTTAGTCTATTAATCCTTGTCTTTCTAGTGATGGCAGTTGTCACGTTTATCCTTAAAACTGACTCCAGAAGTGGTATAGCAGGGAAAGGGTCTACTTTCTAACCCATCCAGACTGTTAACTTGTTTGTATGCACAAGTTGTTTAGGCCAGTGTTTGCAGTCATGCCAATAAGAAGGCATGGGAAACAGGCATTTTTGTGTATTTTGAGCAGCGGGTAGCACAGTGTTCTGCTCCAAACAAAGATGCCCAAACGTCCTTGCTCATGCAGACTAAGCAAATAGAAGAGGTTGATGTAGGAAGATGAACGGAGGGTGCTTGCTCAGATATTCTAAAAGGCTTTTAAGGGGATGTCCCTGCTTACCCACTGTCTTGTTTTAAAAAATCCAATGTGTTTAGGGGCACCGTGATTTACAGACTAATTCTTTTTAGTAACAAATGCAGCTTTTCAAAGGAAACACTACTTTTAGTTTATGATGGGATAGGGTATTTAATGTGGATATACATATTTCTGATTGCTCTGTTAAAAATACAATAAAAAATACATCCAAATCCACAACATGAACTAAATCAGTTTGTCTATACAGTTTCATGAGTCTTTGGAATAAGGCTTGTACACTCTTTGTCATTGAACCTTCCCTGAGAATGAGAACATCATTACAAAAGCCACAGAGAAGAGGGAGTTCCCTATCATCTGAAACGAGATACCTAATTTTATTTAAACAAGATTGTTTCACCTATGCCTAACTTATTCTAAGTCGTTTTTCAAATTTGCTTTCCTCTTCACAGCCGTCACCCTTCTAACCCCTTCTTAGGCTCAGGATTAATTAATCAATGAATCTTAACTGTATCTATAAAGCACATTCTATCTACCTACTACTACCCCTAGCTAACAATATGACAGAACTAAAGGAAACAAAAAGTGCCATTTTTACTAATTGCACTTATTTTTTTCTTCCCTCTCCATCCCATCAAAAGATAATTATAACAGAAAATAACCATTTGACTCACTGCACACAAGCAAGAGGATTAATTCAAAGAGTCCAAAAGATATTTATTTAAAATTTCTGTTAAATAGTATTGATTATTCAAGCCATGGAATAGAACATAATGAAGCAAGAGATTATTTAGCACTTCGAATGTGTGAAGGAGATTTTGTGCCACAAGTCTGAATTTAGGGTTGTCCAGGCTTGAATTGAAGTAGATGTGGCTGCAATGGATAAAAACCTCCCTCACATCTAGAAATGCACTGGCCTTAGCAGTGCTGGGTTCTATATGCCTGCCACCCCATTAGAATGAATTTCCACAAGTAATCTGCCTGCTTCATTTTTATACAACTACCACCTTTCAATGGACCTACAACACTGTAAGGGCATAACAATTTTTTAATCCCCTTAAGTTAATAAATGAATTAATGAACAGATGGTAACCAAAAATGCACATCTCACTTAAGCTATAGGCTGTCAATCTGAAACAATTTGAAAATACAAAAATTTGCATTTTCTGCACCAATGTCAAAGTCAGGAAAAAAAGAAAACTGAGCATACATTAATTTAAATAGTGATGCATTCTATATCTCCCATATCTTTAAAAACACATAAAGCATTTTTTTCAATATTAAATTAAGTCTTGATCATAAAGTCATAGAAATTCAGGGATGGAAATATATCAGATGGATCCTCACCACAGCTTTCCATTTGAGATGGAGATTTTTCTGAATTTAGTGCCCATTTGGCCTTCACTGATTTCCAAAGCAATCAATTCTAATTTTACAATTAAGTCCTTTATTTTACATTAAGTTAAAAAACAAACAGTTTTCTAGATTCTAATTCTAGAACTAATACTTCATCTGTGCACATCTGCTTCCCTCCCAACCATCCTTTAAATGCTTGCATCATGTAGGACTCCAGGCTCCATCCTTTTCTTGTTCAGCATGCTCTCTGTAGCTATCTTCATTGGGCTCACAGCTTCAACTACTTTTTATAAGCTGAGGGAACTTCCACATTTCTCGATTAGATGCTCTACCAATGACCAAATCTTATCTCCACTGCTTATTCAACTTCACAAGGATTCCAAGAAATCTCACATTGTTTCTCAGTAAACATTCAACTTGTCATTTTCTCCTTCAATCTACTCCTTTCTTATATTCCCTATGTTAAGAAAGTTGTCATTATATTATATTTTTAACATTTTTCATTTCATTGAACTGTTAGTATCTGGAGTTAAAATTGAACTCTGGCCTATAGACTTAGGTTATAGTAGACTTTGCTATGTGGCTTTATTTCTATTTTTATTTTTGGAGTGGTTTACACATCTATGTAAATATAGATAGGTAGATGAAATATATAAACACATTTTTATGTATTTACATACATTATATATAACTATATACCATTATTTATACAAGATATATAATATACGAGGCAGGTGGTCTTGTAATAGTCTTTCACAGATATAATAAAATAACAACCATGACAGAAGGAATAAAAATCTGCAGCCTTCTTAACAATGAAATTACGACTTTTAGGAAACTTTATCCTTACATATAACAATTCATTAAAGGTGATACAACTTTCTTTAATGGTAAATAAAGTGGGAAATTTGAAATTCGTTTGTCTATATAGCAATTCCTTTATTGAGATTTCCCCAATACCTATGTCAAAATATAATGGAAAGTTTGCATCAGAAAAATTATTATTTTGCAACTTAAGATAAAATACTTCATTCAGACAAGCACCATCAATTGATACCAAATCTATTAGTGAAAAATAATAAAGGACAGTATACTTTACAGGGGCAACGTATCACCGCAGATTTTATTTGCTAACTGCAAAGGGGAAAATTTACTTTCATAATAGATAGATCTTATAGTCACTACTTGAACCTAGTAATCAAATTTAGTGTCACCAATAGTGAGTATCATGAGTGGGGAGACAATTATGTGCCATAATATATATGTCACCTATGAAAATTTGAACTAACAATGTTTGCTTGAATTCAATCAATGCTTAAGACCCAACCTAAAATCTACAGAAAAAAAACAACATATATATTTATATACACATATATACTTACATATCTCCTTAGGATAAATATGTGGAATAATTAAGGGGCGAATTAACTTTAACTTACTTTCAAATAGTTCAGAAAAAAAGTATTTTGAGAGGACTAAAGAAAATATGGCATAGCACTAACAATTATTCAGTCTTATGAAAAATATTAAAGAAAATTTAAAGGATGGTAGATGAAGACAGTGGTCTAAAGCTTTCTCTATAATGTGCAGAAGAAATTCATGTAATGACTTTTCTCTTTCACTGGTAATAAGATTGAAATAGCTAATCTTTTTGAGGCACAAAGACTTGTATCTGTACTACTATCAACCCATATTTTTCTAAATTGTTCTTCTAACTCCCATAGCTAATGTTACTTTGTGGAAATGTAGAGACCTAAGAGCAAAGTCTGTTGTTTAAATTAATTTCATTCCATTTATTTTTAATTTTTAAATTGCGCTTGAAATTCACAGTTCAAAACATTAGAGTTTTCATCTTTATCTTCACTTCCTGTCAAATTCAGTTATGTAAATGCACAATGAAAATACAAGCTTCTTCCTTTTGCCCTACAATAAAGTGTCAACCTGGTTTCTTTATAGATTTGCATTATCTCTCTGCAGCATTTTGGCATTAATTGACATTTTGAAGATGACCATTAATAAAAGATTAGGGAAAAGCAAATGAATATAAACTACTATCAATATAAGAATTGTGTTCTACAAATTGGATCAATTCTCATTGATTCTTTCTTACTAATCAAGAGGAATGCAGGGAATGGGTACTTTAAATGTAGTACTAAGAACATTTAATTAGAAACCCAGGCAATGAATTACAAAATTAAGTACAAAAACTATGTCTGTGGGCTTTAAATTTGTGTCACTATTCTATAAGATCAAATTAAAATTAAATTGAAACTTCTTCTCCAATCATGTATGGTTAAAATAATTGTGGAAGGTGTATTTTATTTGCTTCATTCTGTTGAGCTTGGAGTCAGGGGAGAAATAAGAGTAATGTGATAGAAATGGAGAGAAAAAAAATCAGTAGGTGAATTAAGGTAGCACCTATTTAAAAAGTTCAGAGAATGAAGCAAAGAAAAAAAATTTCTTTTACAGTGAGGACTTTTTCAGAAGTCTATATGCCATAGAAAGTTAGGTAAGCTATATATTAAGTTCAAAAATTGTGCTATAAAATGTTGAATGAAACCTGTTTTTTTAAAGTAGCAATATATTAAAATATAGCAATGTATTAAAATCATCTCTAACTTTGCAATTACAAGGAAAATCAAGGTCACACTCTTATGTTTCTTTCAAAGATAAGAGAACCATGATTATAATGATCCATGTGGATAATTAGAAAATATGTTTATATAAAATGAACCAAAACATTAAAAATTGATGTAAAATATGCATGCATATCATTTTTTTAGTGAATAGATGCTTCTTAAATTTGAAAACTTTATCATGCAACACTGTCGAAGAGAAAAATAACAAATTTAGAGAAGTTTGGTATTTGACTAAACTAAAATAATCTTCATGATAGAGTATGTAACTGTAACGCATGACCTGAGATGGCAGGATTGTATTAAATGAAAAAGTACATTTCACATAATGATCTCAAATTGTATGTTTGTGCTTTTTCTCATTTTCTGGTTTAGGTGATTAGATAACTAAATGAAGCATATGTGAAGAAAGAGAAGTAAAAACTGTACTGATTATAAGCAAAACTAACATTTACACAATGCTCTATTTTTAAACAAAAACTATACCATAATATATATATATATATGTGTGTGTGTATGTGTATTTTTTTGTGTAATTCTTCCAATTCTGTCATGATCATAGACATAATCATCATCAACATCATCAAGATCTGCCTCATCAATGTTCCCATTTTAAGAGATGCTGAAACTAACGCTCAGAAAATTTCTTTGACTTCTCTCATGTAACTAGTAAGTAGTAGATTGGGAATTTGGAATTTCAGATGATTTTTGACTGCAAAGCACCTTCTTTTTCACTATACCTCATGGCTTCTCTTTACTCATCAGTCTAATTCTAGGAACTGGAAGGAATTACAATATTATATATGCAATTTTATATTATATTCCAATATTATATATGCAATGGAAAACCAGGCCAGTGGTTTTTTTTCTCGTCATTAAACAATAAGATTGGATAATTTCATAAGTCTATTTCTGAGCTCATTAAGCATATCACCAGGGCTTCTTCACTGTCTCCTTTTATAGACTAAAATAGTAAGGTAGTTGGTTGTGTAAGCTAGAAATACTCAATGATGTATTATTAAAGTAGAGATTAAAATAAGGCTTTGCCTACATATTTTTAAATATGTAGATTTGGGAATTGCACTGCTGACTAAATAAAATCAAGATATATTCAGCCTCTTTCTTTTTGACAGTTACTTAAAAAAATATTAATCAATAACAGATTTATCTTTGATATGAGCTTAAGGGCACTTAAAACAGGGTCATATTTCCCTCATCTTCAAGTGCCTAACTCTAGCACAGTGCTAAGAAAAGACTAAGTAATCAGTACATTTTGTTGAATGACTTGATGAAACACTGAGGCACTGTTTTGCTGGAGACTTGAGTTCAAGATGAGGTAACTTTTTTCAATGAATGTGTATCAATTATTTCCTTATTTAGGAGTTTGTTATATACTTAGCTATCTAAAGTTATAATCATTATAAATCTAATTCAAAATGGCATTTTAGTAATTCATGTTAGTAATGCTGATAGAATGATGCCTTGCTCCCCACTCCCCATATGTACTCTAGGAAATAGAATCTTGTTTGACTTAAAGCAGGTCAGGGTTTTACAGGAGAAAGTTTTCATTCATGCATGTTAAAATGGAAAGATTTATAAGATATTTGCATATGATAAGCTGTTTGTAAAGCAAAGTGCAATAAATTGTGATAATTCTGAAAACACTGTCATATGAATAAATGAAAAAGTTATTTAAGTATTGCCTGTATTTTGGTTTTAATGAACTCCTTTTGATTTGGGTAATTTCAAATGTAGATTATAAATATAAATATAGGTATATCTTGATTTAAACAAGTGGAATACATTTTTTTTTGACAGGCTACTCTTGAAATAAACATAATAAATGTGGCATTAATATATAGTTTGACAATGCTACATTATATTTTTGAATTTTCAAAACTGTTACAATTCTGAAAAGAAGTGGAAAAATAACTACATGAAAACCCTCAAGTACAATTTTGTTTGGGCTAATTTGGGGTACAGCCAGTTACATCAGGCTGATTAAATCAGATTGAATAATAGAAAAGGAACCCATATTTAAGCAAAAACATTATATCTCTATATCTATTAACATAAAATATACTAACTGTTACTAAGGTAAATGCATTGATGGACAAGCCTGTGACTCAGAAGAATACAAATGTTACAGGAGAAACTTTTAACTCATTTCAATTCAACTTAATTTGACAAAACAAGAAAAGTGCCTTCTATATGGAAATCATTCTATTGATGGAGAAATGCTCATCATTTTAAAACCATTTGTTTCTAGATCTCTTCTAGGGGAAACACTGACAGAGCTGAGCTCTTAAAGTAATTGGGAAAATTACACTTCATCATGACGTTTATTTTTTCTTTGATGTCTGAATGTTGGTCTAAGAAAGTCATGGAGGTTTCCACGGAAATAATAAGTGATGACTATTCCTTTATATAATTAGAAACTAAGATACTTGTCCAGTTGAATTCTGTATTTATCCAAAATGCTCAGATCACATATTCAGTAGCTGATGTGACAGTACCTTGGTGGGACACCATTTAAGCTGCAGAGGTTTGCTCCCTTGAACTTTATCTGTGAGAGTTAATTTCCGGTCCATTTTACTAGTATTTCTGGCTCTCTCCATCTGTTGACTTTTTTTGTTATTCTCTCCACCCACTTTGCTTTGGTATTCAATGGCTTTTCTTTCATTGTGCTTAGCATCTGCTACTATTCCTCTCCCTTCCAAAGCATACGGTAACTTCAACACAGGCTAATTAAATGGTGCTTGAAGTTAGTTAACAGGTGGTGGCCCCAGCTGCCCTTGTATGAACGGATACATCTCACATTGTAAGGAACAGAAATGGCACAATAGTAATATCTGATTTAATGGAGTACTTCTTCCCTAGCATTAAAATGATGTTGGGGGATCAAAAGAATTAGAATCACTCACTCTTCTTTTGTAGAGAGAGAAATCTGGTTGGGGTATGGGAATCACTTTTGAGATTCTGAATAAAAACTCAGGCCTCCTTATCCTTTAACACTACTCTTTTCTCATCATAGAATGTGTAAATTTATTACCACTTCTCCCAAGTGTGTTAGTAAAGCATGTTTCCAACCATTGCAGCTAGTTAACATGTTGAATGGTATTCAAGTGAGGTCCATGTAATTGTTAATCAAAATGTCAAACAATTTATTCAGCATTTTGGAATCACAGCAGTTTGGAATCACTACAACTAAGTGTATATTATTATTAATTTAGATATTCAATATAGTATATTGTTCAGGAGCCACTGGCTAACTCTGTGAGCTTGGATATGTTATTTTCTCTCTTTTACTTTTTTTTCTCTGTTCATCTACAAAATGTGAAATTATAATATCTATTTCATAGGAGTGTTGAGGATTAAATAAGCAAATATTTATAAAGACCATATTATAGTCCCAGATACCCAATAAGAAGTCAGAAAATGTTAGCTAATTATTATAACAGACCCAAATTATAAATCCATTTTCAAAGGATCATTGAATAATTCTCAATGAAAAAAGTATCCTATTTATTTGCATTTTGAAATGACAAGACACACATTCTGTTTCTGTGCCAAATTGGAGTATACAGAGGAGATTAGGTGAGTAAGGTATCAGTTAAAATTGAGGAGAAAACAGATTTGAATATTTATTTTTTGTCTAGTCATGCTACATCATGTATTCTCACTGCATTTCTTCAGCACACATGGACACAGAACACCCCCTCAACCATTCAGGAAGTATTTCCACATAGACAGTAGCTCATCCTTACAGCAGACACCTCCCTCACACTGCAGACTTTGGTTTCCCTAATTGCCTGGTTGCTTTGTACTGACAGGAGTGAGTCCACTCAATTTTATTTCTTGAGGTAAAAAGAACACCTGATATTGAAATCATGGATCTTTTTTACTCTTAGGAGATATTTTTTCCCCCTCTTGCCCAGTGCTGCAACCTCTGCCCTTCATTTGCCCTCTCCTATAGAGGGATAGAAACTGCGGAGGCTTTGGAGGGAGGTGGGGAAGGCCGAACCGTCTGTAAGCTGGGCCCGAGGTGACTGGTAACTGCCAGTTGCTCCTCATGCTGCCCTCCCCAACTGTCCTGTGAGTGATGGCTGCCATCCATCTGCAACCGTTATGGGCATCTCTGAGACAGCATTCATTCAATTGCTAAGGAGACAAATTTCTTCCACAGTCCCTTCATTGTCTACTTTTTCTAACCACAGTCACGGTTTTGTGCTCTTCATTCTAATTGTGCTTTTGGTTATTGGGGTCATTTTATGCCTTCAGCTTTCCCAAAGGTCACAGGGATTAGATGTGTCCAGTTGAGGGCCAGGAGAGCCTTGGAGGTTTACCCCCATTCATCCATTGATTTCCCCTCAGTGTGAGAGTGGCAACAGTGGTTACTTTTTTTCTCCTTTACTCTTATTTGATATTTTCTTTACACCCTCCCCCACTTCCCTTAGAGGAAAGCTGTCTGTAGGCCATTGCTTGGCACAAGGTTTCCCTAAAGCACATCCATGCTGAAAGCTGGGAAGGTACAGGCATAGGGTGCTGCTGACCAAATCAGCTTGCACTTGGTCCATCCGCTATTGTTTCAGTGTCTTACCTCATGGCCATTCAATAGTTCCATTTTATAAAGTCAAGCTGCATTTTAAGACATCATTCCCTTTCCTTGCTATTTGTTACCAAGTGTAATTAATGATACACACATATTATACATATATTCTCTTGATGATAGTTATATATACTGTAATAACATATGCACTATATTACTTTTCCTCTGTTTTACCTTGCTGGTTCTGACTTACCTTCGTTTTTTACATACCACCATTAGAGTATTAGAGTATTCTAATTTGCCTTTGTGCTTTTTTTAACAGAAAACTCTCCCAGCTTTTATTCTTTCATAGTAAGATGATATGTGTCACTTATTAATGTTGTTCCAAATGAGACTGTGTTGTTGTAAATTAATGGAAATTTTTGAAATCTTAGACAGTAAAAGTAGCTATTTTTAAGGAATATGTATATAGGTATGCATGTGGAGGAAGTAAAGGTCCTGAACGATAAATATCCCAAATAACCCCAAATACCTTAAAAGACATTAGGTTATTTATATCATTATTCATATTCAAGTGATAAGGGGGACAGTTTATTAAGTAAAAATATTTTCTGGGCACCAATGTTCTTGGCTCATGAAGAAGTCCATTCATTACAATGGTCAACAATTTAAAACATGGTAGGAGGCAGTCTTTCATAGATTTTTCTTCTTGTTAAGAGTCAAGTGACTAATGACAATTTAGTTGTCACTAGTCAATTTAGTGAGATTATCTGCCTGGTTCAGAAGAAAGATATGATGAATTATGATCTTGTTCATTAAATAATATGACCTCATAAGTAGAAATGCTTTTCAGAAACTGTACTACACATTCACATTCAAATTTGAAAATATTGAACCAATTAATTCCCTCCTTCTGAAGTCTGTTTTATAATTCATAATACATTTATTTATACATGTGGAAATATGCTCATTTGTAGACTCAGTAACCTCTGCAATATTGGCCTCATGTAACCTTTTCTAGCTTAATTCTTAAACCCTTCCAGAGTGTTTAGAGTGGAGACAGCCTAGTGATTAGCACATATAAGATTTTTATTTCCAATGATGCAGTTCCTACGTGGAGATTTTTGGTCAGCACATGTATGGGAAATGGATGGAAAGCTTAATATAGTATATAGTAACTAATAATCTTTCCTTTGGGCTTTTGTGACTATTTTTTAATAGAGGCCAGAATTTTTAAAGAAACACATTTTCCTGCAAAATGGGGAAAGGCACTGAAGTACACAGATATGGAATAAAAATCTGCTGAGTTTTACATTTTGCCAGAATGATGGAAACTATGCATTAGTACTCTAGGGAAATCTTACAGAAATCACAAATAAACACTTTAACTTTTACTGATGGAGAATAAGAGGAAAATCCATAACAGCAATCTCCAATATTTGGCATTTGAAATGTCCTCAGGCTTCAACATAAACCTTAAAACAATAAGAGGGGAATTTCCCTAAGAGTAACAATTTATATTGAGCAAATGGGTGGCCATTCTTGCATTAGTAGTAAATTAATGTAAATAAAACAAACATTTTAGAATATGTACCTTTATTCTTGGATTTTTTTTGGGTAAGACTAAATTATTCATTAATGATAATGTGAGGATTTTATTTTTGAGATGTGTATTTCAATGCCTAAATATTATTATATAAATTGCCTGGCAGCCTAATACCTGGCAACCAAACTTGCCAGTAAATATAAATCTACTATTGGTTATAAAACTGCTTACTTACTCATAATGCTGTAGTTTCAAGGGAAAAATAAAGTATCTTTAATTGTATGTTATTCTGGAAAAGGCACATAAATATAAAACATCATAGTGAATGGGAAAACACACAAAATGAAAAATATGCCAAAGTAATAAAACAATGTAGGTAGTTGATCATTATAAAAATGATCTTGTTTTTTAAAATTAGACAATAAAGATACTACCGTCAAACTTTCCATCAATCTTATATGTACTCATGTACTGTGCCATTAAGAGGTATGTCATATATTCTTGCAAAAAATAATGTATTTAGAAGTCTATTAAGTCATGACAAAAGTCATTCTAAATCCCACCATAAAAACTTAAGTTCTACTGACCTTGCTGATAGAGTCTGAGAAGCTTGGAGACTCTAATTTTATGTTCAGTATACATTTTTAAACTACACTTTTTATTTTGAGATCACAGTATATCCACATTCAGTTTTAAGACATTATATAGGGAGATCTATATACCTTTTACCTAGGTTCCCCTAGTGGTAACATCTTGTAAAACTATAGTATAATGTCAAAAACAGGGTATTAAAATTAATATTGGCAAAATAAAAAGCATTTCCATCACTATAAGGGCCTCTCATGTCACCCTTTTATAGCCACACCACTTTCCAACTGCCAACCTCTCCTTAGCCTCTGGCAACCACTTATCTGTTCTCTATGTCAATAATTTTATCACTTTTAGAAGGTTCTGTCAATGAAAGCACACATAATGTAACTTTTTGAGAATGATATAATGCTCTAAGTATTCATCCAGGTTGTATTTATCAAGAATTGATTCCTTTTAATTACTGTATAGTATTCATAGCATGTCTATAACTGTTTGTTTAACTACTGACCAGTTGAGGTATATCTTGGTTGTTTGTAGTTTTTACCTATTATGAAAAAAGCTGCTGTAAACACCTGTGTAAGGGTTTTAGAAAACATAAGTTTTTATTTCTCTGGTATAAATGCCCAGGAGTGCAATTGCTGGGGCATATGGCAACTGACATTTAGTTTTTTAAGAAATGACCAAAATTTTCCAGTGTAGCTGCACATTCAGTCAACCAGTTTAAAAAAACATGCATGTGCAGATGACATGATATTATATATAGAAAACCCTAAAGACTCCACACACAAAAAAATATTTAGAACTAATAATTGGATTCAGTAAGGTTTCAGGATACAAAATTAATACACAGAAATCTGTTGCATTCCTATATCCTAACCATGAACTAACCAAAAGAGAAATCAAGAAAACAATTCCATTTATAATTGCATCAAAAATAATAAAATGCCTAGGAATAAACCTAACCAAGGAGGTGAAAGACCTATATTTGAAAAACTGTAAGACACTCAAGAGAAAAATTAAAGAAGACAACAATAAATGGAAATCTATCCTGTGCTTATGGATAGAAAGAATTCATACTGTCAAAATGACCATCCTGTACAAAACAATTTACAGATTCAGTGCAATCCCTACCAAAATACCAATGGCATTTATCAAGGAACTAAATGGAGCAAATAATCCTAAAATTCATATGGAACCACAGAAAACCTCAAAGAGCCAAAGTCAATAAAAAATTGACTGAAAAAAATCTTTTCTTAGGATTCTGAGAAGAACAACAAAGCTGAGGGATTATGCTCTCACTAACTTCAAGCTCTACTACAGAGCTTTAGTAATCAAAACAGTATGGTACTGGCACAAGAACAGAGTCATAGATCAATGGAACAGAATAAAGAGCCCCGATATAAACTCCCACATATATGTCAATTAATATATGATAAAGGAGCCTTGAACGTACAATGGGGAAAAAGACAGCCTCTCCAATAACTAGTGTTGGGAAAACTGGACAGCTACATGTAAAAGAATAAAATCAGATTAGTCTAACTCCATATATAAAAGTAAACTCCATATACAAATGGATCAAATACCTGAATGTAAGACATGAAATCACAAAAGTCTTGGAAGAAAACATAGACAAAAATCTCTTGAACATAAGCATGAGCAATTTTTTCCTGGACACATCTCGTCAAGCAAGGGAAGCAAAATAAAAAAATGAACAAGTGAGACTACATAAACTACAGAACTTCTGTACAGCAAAGAAACCATCAGCAAAACAAAAAGGCAACCTACAGCATGGAAGAATATATTCATAAGCTATTTATCTAATAAGGGGTTAATATCTAAAATATATAAAGGACTCATACAACTCAAAAGAACAAATACAACTAAAAAAAACCATACAATCAAAAGAACAAATAACATGATTAAAAAATGGGCAGAGTGCCTGAACAGAGATTTCTCCAAAGAAGAAATTCATATGGCCAACAAGCACATTAAAAGGTGCTCCACATCGCTAATCATCAGAGAAATGCAAATCAAAACTACAATGAGATATCACCTCACACCAGTTAGAATGGTCACTATCTGAAAGACAAGAAGAGCAAGCATTGGTGAGGATGTGGAGAAAAGGGAACCTTCCTACCCTGTTGGTGGGAATGTAAATTGGAGAAACAGCTGTGGAAAGCAATATGGAGATCCTTCAAAAAAATAAAAATAGAAATACCATACCACCCTGTAATCTCACTTATAGGAATTTATCTGAGAAAATAAAATTCCTGATATGAAAAGGTATATGCACCCTTATATTTATTGTCACATTATTTATAATAGCCAAGTTATGGAAGCAACCAAGTGTCCTTCAATAAATGAATGAATAAAGAAGATGTGGTACATATACACAATGGAATATTATTCAGCCATTAAAAAAAGAAAGAAATCTTGTCATTTGCAAGATGTAACTAGAGGATATTACACTAATTGAAATAAGCCAGGTGGAGAAAGACAGATACCATATGGTTTCATTTATTTGTGGAATCTAAACACAGCACAAAACAAAATAAGCAAAATAGTAGTAGACTCACAGACACTGAAAAGTGACTGGTGGTTACCATGGGGAAGGAGTTGGAGTAGGGAGGTGGGGAGGAGAAGGGGGACAAAGGGACTCAAAAAATTCTCAATCATGATATAAGTTGGTCATGAGAATCATAGTACAGCATGGATAATACAGCCAATGATTCTGTAACATCTTATGTGACAGACATTAACTGGACTAGTGGGGGTGAAGATTTAATAATACTGGTAACTGTTGAACCACTCACTGTGTTGTATACTTGAAACCAATATAAGATTGTGTATCAATGTAACTTCATTAAAAAAAAGGCATGCATGTATTCACATGGAAGAAATGCCTCTGTGGCATTAGAATTAGGCTAAAGTTCAACTTCTGAGAGCTCTTTCTTCCCTCTGCCTCCTTTCTTTCTCTCCCTTTCCTGTCTTCTGATGCCCTCTTCTCATCTTTCCCTCCCTCCCCTCTAGTTGGTTTCTTCCTCCCTCCGTCTCTCCCTTTCTAACTGCTTTCCTTCCTCCCTTCCTTTCTTCCATCCTCCCTTCCGTCTTCCTTCTTTCTTCCCTTTCTTCCTTCCTAACCTTCCTCATGCCTTCCTTCTCTCTCTCTCCCTTCCTCTCTTTCTTTTTTTGTGCATGGAATTGAGATATGGGGAATGACTATGTGATCTTAAGTGAGACTAAGATAGATAAGTAATTTTAAGTTTTATTAGTTTTCTAGGCTTTTTAACATTTAATAGCATTTTATTCTTCCTTCATTGAAAGGAAAATACATAACAGTAAGAACAAAAATGCAAAATCATCTTTTTGGTCCTCTTTTTTCAATTGGTAGTGACAAGTTATCAATGCCCAAATAAAAGTCACTTAAGTATTAACAAAAAAACATTTTATATTGTCACTGTGAATAGCAGTCTATCTTCTAAGAGAAAACAATTAATATATTGTAGGTTAGTATGCAAGTTAGAACAAAGCATGTTTGGGACTGTATAACCCAACCAAAATTTTTGCATTCTAGGCTAGTATATAACTGTAGATAATGACCTGAACAAAACAGCCTATATAAAAACTATGTTCTCAAAAAAAGATTCTTGCTTTTGTACATCATAAGTGTTTTCACATACTATAAAAAGTGTCCAGCTAATCAGATCAATTTCTGTGCAAGAGAGTGAAAGAATATTGATGGGGGTCAGAGAGTGGGTTGTCCTGAATTTAAAGTACAATCTTTTATTTGATAAACTCTGACAGCTTGTGAGATAAAGTTCAGATCACACTGGCATTATTTCCCTAATGTCTTGATAAAATGAAATAAAACTCATTAAAATAAAATGAAAGACAATAAAATGATCACCCTTATAGTGTTCTTTCAAATGAAATGGACAAGAGCTGAGAAAAAGATATGTGGATAATTCTACCATAGATGACATAATTAGAGTTAATTTAGTTGGTAAGAAATCATATTTGGTATGTTGTGCCCAACTTTTTAAATCTTTGAGAATAATTCAAATGGATGAGTTCATATGAAAGATAAGAAAGATGAGACTAGTCAAGTAAACTGCCTCAGAAATTTTCATAGAGTATTTCTATTTTTAAAATAACAAACATTTATTTTATTACAAATACCAATAAAACCTCTGTTTAAATAGCAATCTTGAATGTACAAAGGCAATACTGTTACAGAGCTTGCAATTATTCTTATCCCCGTTTCTAAGGACCACCTGTCATCAGTCACCTTTCACCAGTGAATGGATGTCTAGGGCATTGGGGTATATCCCAAAGTAATAAATATGGAGAAGAATAAACTATTGAAAACTTTAAGAAAAGAAAATGGTCTGTAAAAATAAAGCCCATTATCATGACCTATATTGGTTTTTTTGTGAACATAATTGCAGAAAAAATGTTTATCTACTTTTGGGACTACCAATTCTTCTTATATTTGTTTTCATAGATTACCTGAGGTTACCGTTACTCTCCTTATCAGTGTAACTTTCCCTATAACTTTTAACAATTGTTTTTTTTAAATATCAACAACTCGTTGTTATAGTATCATAATGACAAACCAACCAACTCATTCATTTTTCAGTAAATCGATTTAATAACACATTTTTATAATATGTGAAAATATTTATGATGTATAAAAGAAGCTTTTGTGAGAACATAATTTTTATATAGGTAGTTTTGTTTATGCCATTATCTACAGTTATACACTAGCTTAGAATGCAAAAATTTTGGTTGGTTTATACAGTCCCAAACATGCTTTACTCTGAATTGGATACTAACCTGTAAGATATATATCTATATGTATATGTATTTGGGTCTGTACGAAGTATGCAGGTATCAGCAGAAAATATAGTAAGATTACATTTTTTACATTGCTGTTCAGGGCTTTACAGAATTAAATTGTATGCTACTTTATAGAATTATAATAAAAATTGGAAACAGAAAATACATGAAGAGTGCTGGAAGAAATAAAGAATAATATCGGAAAAAATTAATGTCCAGCATCAAGTATAAGTGTCTAAAAAAGTTAATAGATTTTAGTGCATTTTCATTATTTAAGGGAACAGAAAGGAATGAGGAGGTCTTGAATTCAGGGAGAAGAGATGATGGCTCTAGGCAGAAGGCAACAGTAAAAACAGTTTTTTCAAAATTGCTTCTGTTACACATTCACATAGTACAATGGATATTGCTAAAAGTAGGAAGAAATTTAGGAATTGGTTTAGGAAAGGAATGCAAATGTTTACAGAGCCACAAAAAAGCATAAAAGTAATCCTGATTAATACTAGTTGCATAGTAGAAATGTTCTGAATTTACTTTTCAAGTAGCAAGTAAAGGTAACACTAAAATTTTGGGTTTAATTTCTAATTTATTCATTTTTAGAGGAGTTATCTTTATACCACCTGTCAGGTAGCAACTTAAACTGAATGTAACCAACATATAATAATTGGTTCAGGTATTGTTTAAAAGCTGATTTTATTCTATTTTGTATTCCTTACTATGCCTGCCTGAGAAATATACTTTGCCATTCATAACATTCAGAAGATACCTTCTTTTTGTCAAAATGTGTTGCCCAAGAAACTGGCTATTTTTTCATTCAAAAAGAAACATAAACTTGAGCAAGTGAGTTTTCTTTTCAGCAAATGAATCATTTTCAAAAGATCAAAGAGGCTGCAGATAAGATATCCAACATTATATTTAGGTGATGTTCATGAGGCAGCTATATTCCATACACAGCTGTTGTCCCAGGCTGAAATTAGTTGCTTAGAATTCTAGTTAAGTAATCCCATACTTCAAATGATTTTAGGAAATTGGGTGTTAGGGAGACCAGACAGCACCATTCAATTAAGTGGTCCTTGAACAGAAAAGTACTTTCCTTTGAATGGGGGGAGAAAAGAGTTTGATCACATTTAATCTATCATTTATCATACCCAGTGGGTGAGATAGTTAATGAGTCTATTGATTCTTTTTGGTGCTTAGTTTTATATACAACATTTAACCAATGTGAAACTGAATATGGGATTTGTTTTCCATTTGTTATTGATGCTCTTAAATGTCTTTATTTATCCCTGCATGCATTGATTTCAAAAGGGATCTTCAAAGGGCTTTAGGTAATGTCATTTTCTTAAACTGTATTTTAATTTTCCAATTTTCTTCTTTTTAATACAACTTTAGGATTTTTTCTATGCCTATAGTTATCTTCAGAGTGCCCTTTACTTTTACTAGAAAGGAAAAATAAAAAGCACTGAAACATTGCCAAGTATGTTGGTTACAGATATTTCAGAAAAGCTTTTTTCTTGTGTTTCTTTCTCTTTCATCATCTGCCTCTCTCATATCCCTACTGTTCATTTATGTAGGTCACTATAATTATTTTGATTCCTATCTCTTCTTTGAGGGTCATATGGGCTATTTCTAGAAAGCTATCTGTCTTTCACAAAAAGACAAAGAAAGAAATAGAAGCATAATAGACATGCAGAAGCTGCTAATGTGATCAAATAGTATCACAAAGGTGAAGGGGATTCATAATTATAGCAAATGGCTATTTAGAAATTAAAAGAAAAAAATTAACAGCAATCAGCTACAAGTCTGGGAGCAGAGCAAGGGTTAAAATAACATTACATAAAGTAAAAATCAAGCAAAATAGGCTTAGGTATTATGTGAGAAATAGATGGTTTCTGAGTTGAGTTTAATTGTCCACTTTAGTCAATATATACATTTTGTATTTGTGAGCATTCATGCATATGTCTAATGGATTAGTAAACATAAAGTAAATTAGTGAAGCTCTGAAGTTGTCTGAAATTGCCATTGAATAAAATAAGTTAAGAAACCCAATTGATACCAGAAAAATCAGTTCTTAACATAGATAGCCATTCCAAAGAAGCATTCACTGAAGTGTTGAATTCTTAAAATGCATTGTCTAACAAGAATGGTTGGTTAGAGTAGCTGGATAATGTGGATATAATCAATAATTAAAGTCTAGATAGAGCATATCATAACTTTAGAAAGAAAGTGCTCAAAAAAGCAAAATCAAGATGGGGTTAGACAGTGGTATTTTGGAGTCTCATAAACCGGCTCATGAGAGGTAGTTGTTTACATCTGTTCCCAACTCCATATTCATATTGGTACCTGAAATCCTTCAGGATGGGAGTATTTCCACCAAGGAAATCAGCATTTTAAGCCAGGGCCTTCCCCCCTGGGAAACCAGTTATTAATCATTTACCAGCTGTGGGGTAAATGGAAGTTTGCACCCAGGATTTCTCGCCCTATTTTCATATCAATAGGCCATGGGCAAGGCCACTGCTGGACATGGGGTGGAGAGAAAACTGCCCTTCTTTCCTCCCCTCCATTCCTGGTAGGTAATTGGTCTGGTGCTTGCCAGTCACCAGGGACCCACCCATGGAGTTCCTCCTGGAAGGGGTGAGTTGGGGAAGGGAGTGTGTTCCACAGGAGTAGGGGATGGACGGTAGTGGGGTCTAGCTAGTGAACTCCAGCGAGATGTGAGCAATAAAAGCGCTTTCTCCCAACTTGTCCTTTCCCTAGTCTTCTTTCGGGCTTACAGATATACAGCGAACTTGCCCCAAGTGGGAAATACCTTTCCTCCCTGAACTACACTTATTTTTGGATAATTACATCACTTTTAAACTGCTCAATGAGATCCCAAGCAAACTAGTTGGTAATTTCCCTAATTCTCCATGTCTCATTATGAAACAGGAACAAAGTGCATTTCATTATGTAATATTGACCTTTTTTGTTGTTATTTTGTGGTTTTAATTGAGCATTTTATATGATTCCATTTTCTCTCCTTTCAAAACATGTCAATTACTCTTACTTTTAGTGGTTGTTCTAGAGTTTGCAATTTACATTTACTAATCCAAGTCTTCTTTCAAATAATACTATATTGCTTTGCAAGTACCACAAGTACATTATAATAACAAAATGGTTCTAATTCTTCCTCCCAGTCACTTATATTATTGCTGGCATTCATTTCACTTATACATAAGCATATATCTATATAAGTTTATATAAATATATATAATATATAAACTTAAAAAATGTATATATTTATATAAACTTATACAGATATATGCTATATAAACATATACACACACAATATATGTTTACATTGTAATATGCTCAAGCCTAGAGATATTTATCTATTTAAAAAAGCACATAATCTGCTAAATAATTATTCCTACTATTATTTGTAAATGTTATCTGTTAGATCAATAAAAAATGAAACAAATAAAGCTTTTAGTTTACTTTTTTAAAAAAATTAAAGTATCATTGATATACAATCTTGTGTTGGTTTCAAATATACAACACAGTGGTTCAAAAGTTACCAATATTATTAAATCCTCACCTCTTCTAGTGCAGTTACTATCTATTAACGTAATAAGATGTTACAGAATCATTGACTATATTCTCCATGCTGTGCTTTTAGTTTACTTTTGCTTATTCCTTTTCTGGTGCTCTTACTTCCTATATATAGATCTGAGTTCCTGATCTATGTAATTTTCCTTCTGTCTGAAGAACTTTTAACATTTTTTGAAAGACAGATCTATTGGTAATGAATTTCTTCAATTTTTATTTGTCTAAGAAACTCTTTATTTCTCCTCTTTAGGAGGATAATTTTTCACTGTACAGAATTCTAGTTTGTTTTCTTTTTCCTCAACACTTTAAAAATTTCACTGCACTGTCTTCTTGTCTACCTCTCCTGAGAGAAATAAGATGTAATTCTTACCTTTGTTTCTCTATAGGTAAGGTTATTTTTATTCTTTCGACTTCATTCAAGAATTTTTATCTCTGATGTTCTGCAGTTTGAATATGATATGCCTAGGGATTTCTTTGGCATGTTTTTGTTTGGTTTACTCCGAGCTTCCTGAATATGATGTCTGACATTAATTTGGGAAATTCTTAGTCATATGCTTTAGATGTTACTTCTGTTCTTTTCTCCCTTCTTCTTTGTGAATTCCCATTATTCATCTTTTACACCTTTTGTAACTGTTTCACAAGTCTTGGATATTCATTCCTTTTAAGTATTTTTCAGGCATTTTTCTCTTTGCTTTTCAGTTTTGGAAGTTTATGCTGTCATGTGGTCAAGCCTAGAGTTTATTTCCTGAGCCATACACAGTTTGTTAATGAGCCTATCAAAAGCTTTCTTCATTCTGTTACAGAGTTTTTGAGCTCTAGCATTTCTTTTTTATTTTCTCTTAGAGCATCCACTTCTCTGCTTACACCATCCATCTGTTCTTGCCAGTTGTCTACTTTTTTTCATCAGAGTCTTTAGCATATTAATCATAGTTGTTTTAAATTCCAAGTCTGACTCTGCCATCTCTGACTCTGGTTTTGATGAAGTACAGTCCCTTCAAATTATATTTTTTGACTTCTATTATTCCTTGTCATTTTATAAATCAGACAAGATGTACTGAGTAAAAGGAACTTGTGTAAATAGGCCTTTAGTAATGTGGCAAGGTGTGGGAGTGGTGAAATATCCTTTAGTTCAGTCATTTGGTCTTAGTCTTTTGATGAGTCTGTACTCCAGGACTGTGAACCTCACCAGCACCTCTCAGTACCCCTAGTCCACCACCCCCACAACTTGGGTGGGACAGGATGGCTGGAAAGGGATGGAGTGGGTATTTCTCTTCTCCAATGTCAATTAGGCTCTGATAAAACTCCAACAAATTAAGCTCTGAGAAAACAGTTTCCCCTAAGGGCAGTCCTTGTTAAGAAGAACAGAGTGTTCCAATCGGTTTCAAAATAAGTCCTTTCTCCTTTCCTCTGCTGGAAGATTGAGAAGATTTTTTTCTAAATTTTTACTGTGGGAACCTAGTCAAGCTCCTGGAGGTAAATCTTAACAATATTGTTTGATGGTTGGTTCCCCTGGAGTTTTTAACTCTCAGACTTGTCCACATTGAGTCTTCAACACTTCATCAACTACAGTCCAGGTTTCCCTACTTCGGCAGGGGTTTCTTGAGGAGGAACCAGTGGGTTCTGCTGGTGGGTTTTTGCTCCATTAAGTTGTGATTCTCTGCCTATTTGTCTTTCCAGTTTTTGGGGTAGTGGTTTTCCTTGTGACCTCTTTCCTCTGAGAGATCTAAGAAGAGTTATTGATTTTTTTTCAGTTTGTTAATTTTTTTACTTGCTTTATTGGGATGAAGTGGTAACCTCTAAGCTCCTTATATACCATAACAGAAACTGGAAGTCCAGGATATTTTTTTAATGTGATACACACTAAAAGAAGCAATACTCATCTACACATGTATTTTGAGTTTTGCAGGCAAGCTCATATGTTGGACTGTTTTTAGCTACATGTAATAATTGCCAATAGTAATATTTCAAAGATAATATCAGAGAAGGTAGGAAACATGTGGAGTATTCTTATATTTAATATTCAAGAAATAATGAATGTGCTATAAAATTAAATATATATCTTCATTTATATAGGATATTCTTAGAGCATTTAGACAATTCAAAGATAAAAGCACTTAAATTGATGCTTAAATATTTAAAAGTTTCTAAGAAAAAAAGAACTTAAAGTAAAAATAAACTATAAACACTTGGATTATATTTCAAAAACAGCTACAGACTCACATATAAATATTTGTTAAATATACTTTAATGTCTAATTGGTCTCTTAAGACTACCTTACACAAAAAAGTAAATCTTGACTCCAAGCCCACTTCCAGTACATGCCCAATCTCACTAACAAGTACCATTTCTTTATCTCATCTTCTAAGCCAAAACTTGAAGACATTCTTGATTCCCAACCTAACCTCTGATTTCTGCATTTCATACATCCCTCAATCACCAAGTAGCGTTGGACATTCAACAAATTCTATCTTAGTTCTCTTCATGTCTACAGCTACCATCTTCCTCCAAGTACTCCGCATTTCTTACCTAGACCACTACCATAGCCTCCCACCCAGTTTCCTTGTTTCTGTGCTGGTCCTCCTTTATTATCTGTTCTCTAGTGAACAACCACAGTAATTGGTTAAAAATATAAATCAGAATTAGTTCTCTACTTAGAACTGTCAATTAGTTTCCACTATATTTATAATAAGATGAAAATCATTTTATACAGTTTGCCATATCCTTCACATCTTTGCCTTAAACCACAATTTACACTAGTTTTCCCTTTGTTCACATTGGTCTTTCTCTTTGAACAATAGGTCAGGTTCTTCCTTGCCTCTGTACATAGTGTTTTTTTGCGTCTGGAAACTATTCCTGTCTCTGCTTAGCTGGTTCCAACTCATCTGAAGTCTCAGCTTAAAGTATCTCTGTTCCACAAAGTTCTTTCCTGCCGCTCTTATCTAGCCATATCTAACAATGATAGTCTTGGCCTACTCCTAACTTTACTCATATCATTCTGTTTTTTGTCTTTTGCTTTTAGCACTTTTTGTGATCTGAACTTGCCTTGTATACTTTCTTGAATATGTACTGAGTGCTGTCTCATTGGAACATGAGGCTATTGGAACATAAGCCTTATGTGAAAAGGCCTTAAATATCTCATATTTTTTTATTTGCTTCTTAAATCCCTAGTATCTAGAACAGTATTTAATGTGTCTTTCAATAGATATCCAATTACTCTTAGTGACATACAACTATACTTCTTATGAAATGAATAAAGAGAACAAATAAATCTTGAAGCGGAAATAGTATAGATGTTTATATTCAAGGTTACTTTTCATACAATAAAGCTTTCACCTTCCAGAGGACATGGGAATGAATTAATGCAAAGAACTCTACACAGGAGACATGAAGAAAAATTTTAATAGGAATAGCAGTGTATAATGTGTAACTCTCAGGACTGTTGGCTTCTAAGAAAATAAATCTCACTCCAGGGACAGACTTGAAACTGATTTGAGAGTGATAAGGAAAATGAAAGAAGAAATAGATTTCCATTTTCCTCAATATGATTATTTTCAGTGTTCAAACCAACAATTATGAATGTACAAAAAATTTATGCTTTTTGAACACCAAATCTTAAGTTTACAAGTAAGTTTTTGTTTTACTCTAGTCTCTTTGCTCCTTAGCTCAGTACATAGGAACAGTTTAGAGAACTATTTAGTCAGTCTGCTCCCTTCAAATTTAATTCTGTCACTTAATAGCTGTACTATTTTTGGCAAATTACTAAATCTCTCTGAGTCTCAGTTTCCTTACTTGTAAAATGGGGATGATATTAACACCTAATTCATAGAAACTTGTGCAGATTAAACTAGACTGTAGAATGCTTAGAAAATAGTAAGGATCATATAGGTATTAGTTGTTGTTTAGTTCATTGGTTACATCTCTTTCTGTTTGCTTAGTCAGATTCTCGTTATTCCATGACACATACTGGCACTTATTCATAAAGAACCTCTATTAGATTTAATGAGCAAGGAAAATACAAACAAACAAACGAAAAACAATTCTGAGGATGCAATAGAGGTGGCTGTGTTCCAAATAAATCCAGAGGTCAATTCACTGAGACAAGCTGCAGATGGGTAGATAAACCAGGATTTCCGCATATTTCTTTAAGTGATAATTGTGGGCCTTTTCGCCAAGGGCCACGTTTAATGAGTAAAGGGAATGAAAGGTCAATATTTTTCTTACATGATTATTTTAGAGCATTTGTTTCTGGAAATGTCAGGATCCAAAACATGTTGAAGAAACATCTGTGATGGCTGGTCTTACTAAGAAGGCAGCTGCTTACTGGAGCTTCCATCACTCCGCACCAAACTTGGTCCCCACAACTAGCCTTGGGCCTCCAGCAGAGGAGTCTACAGACTTGTTGGACATTGTGAAACTGTCCTCCAGCTTCTGGAGAGGACACTTTTCCCCAGGGGTGGCAGAGAGGTGTGGCTGTTTCTCTAAAGAATACATTTTGAAGAGGAAAAACATAGCTCAAACTGAATAAATCCCAAATCCTTCCCTCAAATGCTGTATAGAAAGGCAAGGAGTCCTTCAATTCTCCCGTAATTATCTAAAAACAGAATAGAGGTAAAAATCTGCTTGCTGTTAGAGAATATGAAGTACAGATTTGTGGGACAAATCATATAGAATTTTTATATTTCTACTTTTTTCTCTGTTTTCCCCTACTTTCCAAATTTTCTTTTTTTTTTTTTTACATGTCCCTTTCTGTCTATCATTAAAATATGGAAATGATGCAACTTAATCTAATTTAGAAGATCACGCCTGGAGAAATTGTTTTAATTTGAAATGTCTTTAAATATTTTAAATCTTCCAGAAATTTTTCCTTCAGCAGTCTATTTGGTTTTGCATATTTCTTTTTTGATGTAAACATTAGATTGGTTTATTTACATTAATTGCCTGGATACCTTCTAATTCAAATAAACATATGTAATTTCTAAGATATTTTAGTAATTGTGCTAAGCAATATAGTAAACACAAACTTGAATAAAACAGAGTACCAAACACTCAGAAATTCACAGTCTTGCAGACCTTTTGAAGGTCTTGAAGAATCTATCGTAGTGCCAAAATACAAAATAAATAATAAAATCATTGGTTAGAATTGCACTGAAGGAAAGAATATACACATGAGCTTTGTTTCTATCATAGTAGGAAATAGGGTAATAGGAAAGATAAAAAGGAAGGAAAATAATGTGGAAGTATTGAACACGGAGACAGAGAAAAAGGCTGATGTGGTTAAGGGGTATGTGTTGACTTTTCACTATATTTCTACTTGCAAACAAAACAAAACAAAGGGCACCATCATTTTTAATTGAACTGTCAAAAGAAAGAAAATAGGGTTATTTTAAGTATTTGCCAAATGCAAAGAAAAGCTTGTTTACCTTATCTATATATGTACTAGCTATTAATTAATCCACTCATGACATTTAGACAGTCATGTAACAAGGGATATATGTGTTGTTGGAGCAGTCAGGAAATAAAGGCTTTTCTGAGGGATATTTAGCTGAGATATGAAGAATGGGAGACAGCTGTTGGAATGTTTCAGCAGAAGACACAGCATGTACAAAGGCCCTGAGTAAGAAAAGATGTAGGTGTTTGCTCAACAAAACCAAAACAGTAGAACATTTAAAAAAGTGAGTAAGAGTCAAGTCTATCAAGGGCTGGATGATGTAGCTCTACATAGACTTCTGTAAAAGCTTAGATTGTCTTCTAAGTGCACTGGCAGGCATTTGGAGGGACATAATACAATTTATGTTTTTAAAATCTTAGCCTGACTGCCATGTGGAGCATGGATGTGTGTGCTTTGGGAGTAGGGGGCTAGTAGTAGTGATGACATTTTGTAATCTACATTTTATAGATTTGGAAAGCAAAGTTCAGGATAAAAGATAATTCACACTCATGACCTCCTCATAGCAGAACCGCATAGCATCAAGTAGCTAATGCTCCATCACTTTGTCCTACTTTTTCAGGGAGCAGATGCTCAGATCTCCATCAGTAAAACTCCAGCAACAGTAACAATAACAAATAATCTTATTTCATGCTAACTCTGAGTGTGAATTAGAGTTAGCCAAATGCAAGCTCTAACTATACCTTAAAATCTGTAATTAAAGGAATCTCCCCACAATTGCTGCACAGAGAAGTTGAGTTACCCAAGGATGCACAGATAATAATCAGTCAAGCTTTGATTTCAGTCTCTGTTCTCTGTATCCAGAGCTCGCATTCTTAACCAGGATTAGTGAAGGGAGACCACTATGTGATATTTAATGCATCGGTCTTTAAAGGCTTATTACAGAAAATGGCAAAAGGAATAACGGTTTGACAAATAAAGAACAATTTGATTTCCTCCTCTGGATATCTGCTTGTCTGCTAAATGGTACTGTTTGATTTCTACAGCTCTTACAGATTAATTCATTTGCATAAATATATATAACATATTCTCTACACTGGCTTTAAATAATATATATATGTATATTTATATATACTGAACTAAGTTTTAACTTATATATCATATTTTATCCTTAAGAATATTCTATGTGATACACATGGCAATTGCTGCTTTTATCTATTTTTAATTGTTAAGTACCATTTCATTGAGCTACTAGGTGATGCATCCAAGGATGTAATCAAATATTTGCTGCTCAGAAAGGCTGGATCCAAAAACCAGCTCTAAGTCATACCTTCTAGGCATTCCTTATTTTACTGTCTGCACAGAATTTATCATCACTTGAAATTATCTTTACTTTAATAATTCCTTTTTCTGTTTCCCTCATTAAAATTTAAGGACAATGAGATGGGGGACATTGTCTTGTTCCCTGGTACTTCAAACTTGCTTGACACGTAGTGGATTCTGAGTAAACATTTGTTAAATGAAGACTGCTTTAAAACATTGTAGTATGATTTAAAAAAAAAACGCAAACCTGGACTAGAATGAAAATCCTTGGAATTTTTAATGCTCATTCTATCACATTGTGCCATCATCTCAGATCATGGTTGTTTGAGATCCAGTAAGGACACCAATAAATCAAGTGGTATTTTGCATTTCAAAGGCAATTTCAGATAGATAAATTTTTATTTTAAATTGACCACAGCTATGCATGTTGGCCAGAAGTTTTTTTGTTTTGTTTTGTTTCCTTTGTTTTTCTGGGTTGCATTTCACATAAGGGAGATGAGATCAGTCAACACAGTCATTTGAGACTGATCAAAGCATTAAGCATTGCATAAAACAACTCTTATTTAACCTCTGCAAATGAATAAGTAAAAGGAAATTCATGAATTCTTAAAATATTGTCCCCTGATGCAGAGATCAGCCTTTCTAGCTTCAGCATTCATTCACATGGGCATCTTTTCCATAGGCAGTTTTAATTTTCCTAAGCAACTGCTATTGCCATTGAATTTTGTGGGGAAAAAAAGGCAAGTTTAGAATAACATGCTTCTTATTAATTCCATACTAGCTGAATAACATTCAGAAAATAAATTCCATTTTACTTTTTCAAAAGTAAGCTTTCTAAAGCAAATTCTTGAACATTTATGTTAAGGCTGAAAATTGTTTTACCCATAACAATTGTTATCTGTAATCAGTTTACTTAGCACAAAAGTATGGAAGCAAAATAAAATAGTAACCACCTCCCATTTTTATTTGTTCTCCATTTTCTGTAGTTGAATTCTGTAACAGCTGCTGCAAAGACATGGAGGAAAATAGACTTAAGTACAGCTCTGCTTGGGTGTACACATGAGTGCCTCTCAAAGGACACACTGAGTCCCATTGTCAATGATTCATGTGGTTCATAAACAAAGATAGGAGGCTACATCCACATCTCAAACACCGAGTGGCACCAGGTCGCTGTGCACAATGCACAAGATAGATTTTTAAAAGATTTATTTTCTTTTTTTACTGGCTTTATTGCTTGCTAAGTCATATTCTACAAATAAAAGAAAATAGGATACCTTTTATAGAGGGCGGGGTAGGCAGTCTGTACAAAAGTTGATGCAGGGTATTTGGGAGGTAAAGTAAGTATTCTGCAGTGAACTGCATTTACTTTGAATAAAATAAACAAGAAGCAAACACCATGACTCTAAAAGTCAAGTACATTAATATGTACAGTGGAAAACTTTTTCCAAAGAGAAGAGTTTTTTTATTGGCCTATAGTTACTAAATGAATCCACTTTTTTTTCTTCAAACATGGCAAGAATACACCTATGTGGAAGTAACATTTTATCTTTCCCAACTAATGGCAATGCCAGGAAAACCCAGGCTTCTCTGCTTCAGGTGAGCATGTAGTATCCTGTGCCAGGAACTGTGCCTGGCATTTTCGGTGCATTATCTAATCATCGCTCCCAATAACCTCAAGGCAGGTCCAGATGTTACTCCCTTTTTGTGAGTGAAGAAGCAGAGGCATCCGGATACTAGAAAGCTGCCAAAGACACACAGGTAGAAAGTGGTAATAGTCAGACCTTGAAGCAGGGAGCCAGGTCATAACCAAATCGCCTTATAAAAATGAATGAGAGTCAGGCCTTTTTCATTTCCAACCTCAACTCCAACTCTTTTACTACAATATATTCTTTACCCTGTTCCTATAATTAACAAGGGCACACTTAATATTTCATTTCTAACTTACAATCTGGCGTGTCTCCAAACTTAATTTTCAGGTTCTCAGTCAGGTATGGAAGGCTCTGGATCATCAGCTAGCCTTGCTAGATGGTCCCTGACTCCTACACAACCTTAGTGCTAGCTATAACCGTTTATCCTTCTTCAGTGATCACAGACACCTTTATTTCTTTGCCCATGCAATTTACACTCCACTTAACATGCCTCTCAACTTGTGTTCCTATGGAATTTCCTTCAGCCTGCCTAGCTCTGCTTTACTATTTTCTTTTGTAATCTCATTCTCTTCATAGCCAATCCTAGTAGCCTGTACCTTCAGCTACTGTAATAATAATGCATTGGATTGTGTGCCTTTGGGTTTAAATATCTATTGGCTATAAAGTAAACTCTTCAAGTGCAGAAACCTCCTTATTCTGGTACTCCTTCCATTTTTCATACTGTTACCTAATAAGATACCAACAATTGTGTATTGACTGTATGAAATATGTAGCATTCTACTTAAGTATATGAAGAAAAAGCATTCTTTCTTGCACACTTTTCAGTTAGGATAGTTTAGTCTTCTCTCTTTATCTGGCAGTAATTCAATTTAGTTATGGAGTAGAAAATTCACCTACCAAATCTGAAAAAATTTCTAATTGCCTCTTGAGCCATACTTTAAGTGGGGATGGTCTGGACAAAAGACACAATGATTGAAAAACACAGGCGAAGATCTTAGTAGAGAAGCTCTGACACTAAAAATTATAAGTTCAAACTTACATAATCCATTTCTGTATGTAAGTAGTAAAATGTGGTCAAGTTCACAGTTACATGTGACTTACTTGATTAAACAAGGAAACTAAACTATTAGGATTGCTGAGCAGCATATTGATAAAGATACCTATAGATTCCTTGACTTTGTATACTTCTTACAATGATAAAGTTTGAATAGTACCACAACCATCTTCTTAGAGACTGGAAGTATACTGTGGTTGTGTATTTGTTCAAAGGACACACATTACACTGGTTTATGCTGTTCATGTTCATGGAGCAATCAGCAAACTGTAGGCAGAACCCCAAATATCATTTTCACAATCATCTTGTAAACCTGTATGCATGTTTTTATGTTTGTTTTGTTTTTTTCACTCTTTCATTACTTTGATGCTGTTTTCAAGTTAGAAACAGTCCTCTGGGGATTTTTTCTTTTTTAGCTTTGTCCCTGGATTTTCTCTGTGATATTTTGGGGAACACACATATTCTTTTATGGCCCACCATCACTGGCAGGCTGGCCCCAAGGTACAGGGTTCTGTGGAACACACTGTGGTTAATGATGATCAGTGGAAACTGAAGCGAGTGGCAGAGGCTGGGACACCCCTTACGGGTCCCTGTTGAGGAACCAGCTGAGCATATTCAGTCATGAGACTGTGTGGTCTTGTTTGCAGAACTCAGCTCAGGCCAGAGATCTGATGTCGAAAGATGAGTTGGAAGGAAAAAAAATCAACCAACCATACAGTTCAAGTAGCTTGGGCTATCGGCAGTTTAAACCTAGATCATCTCCTTATCAAATTTTTAGAATTAGACAAAAAATGTTTAGGATGGAACTAAGAGTAAACTAGGTTCTTGAACAAGAATTATTAGTATATAATAAAAGAAATAGCAATCTATATTGCCAGAATAATTTGTTTCAAAAAGAAGTCTTACTTATTTGGAAAACAAATGTATATATCTGGTAAAAAGTGAAAATAAATGAAGAAATAATCTGTGTACCTACAGGTATAATAACTGTGGCTTGAAGCTCTTTTCAGAAATAACCCATGTTCATTTAGTTTTTAAACCACAAGTAAATATAAGCACATTTTCAAAAATTCACTTGTTTTCCCTCTAACAATACATTATGGATGATGTTCCGTATCACGCCAAATAAATGCATTTATTTTCAGACTTTTCTATTATATGGGAATACTACAATTTATTTACTGACCCTTTTCTAGCTAATAGATAATGCTAGAATGTTCATATATAAGTAGTTATGCAAATATGTCAGTATACTTGTAGTCCAATTTCAAAAAATAAGCAGAAAAAAGCAGCGTAAGTCATAGTGTAAGTCTTCTACATTTTTACTAAGATTTTTATGAGCATATATTATCCCAATACTCTGCCAACAACAGTAAAATTTTAGACACATTATAGTTGGAAAATGGAATCTCAGTGATTTTGCAATTTTGTTCATTATGAGTAAAATTGAGTTTTTCATATTTTCCTATGATCTGTCTGTTCATGTAGTGTGAAATATGCTCTACTGAATTCTTGTTTATATATTAATGACAAAATATATCATGCATTGTTACAATATTTACATATAACAGTATGTAATGTATATTACTATTTTTTGTAGTAAATGTTACAGATTTTTTCCCCCATTTTTCTTTTGCATTTTCTCAATTTTATATATCTATTTTTATGTTCTTATATTGTAACACATTTGAGTAATTTCCTTTATTACTTCTGGGTTTTCTGCATTTCTCAGAAGTACAATTCCTACTCTAACTTATTAATCATTCCATTATATTTCTTCTACACATTTTGCTCTTTTCATCATTATTGTTTAAATTTTGGTCACTTTAAATATGTTTTGCAATAAAGAGTAAAATAAGGCTTGGTTTTATTTTTTTCAAGGTATTAAACACCTTGTGCCAACACTGTTTGATGTATAATAGATCTTATCCCCTTGTTTCAAAGGCTATCTCTCTATTCTATTGTATTATTTTGTTTATTATGAAGCATCTCCATCCTATGCTTATACTATGTTTAACATATGGTTTTGCTGCCAATATTTATTTACAAATGCCAATTTCTTCTACCATGTGACATTGCTGTTTTTGGTTGTGAAGACTGAAGACTGTACATTAAATGTTCACATTAAAAAACTTTCATCCATGTATTCAAAAATAATTATTAAATATAGATTATGTGTAACTCACTTCCTTTAAATGAAGATAAGGCATCAATGGGTTATTAAGCTAGACATACTTTTGGAAGAAATACACTAAAATTGGTATTATTGTGAAAGACAAAATAGAGTATCAGCATACCTGATTTAGTATCATAAGATGTAGTTTATTGTTCAAGACCTAATAAATCATAGCTGTATAACCCTAGTAAGTCATTTGGCCCCTATGAACCTTAGGTTACTGTTGAATAGAAAACGTATTCTCAGTCTACTGCATTGGATTGTTGTCAGAACCATATTTAATAATGTGAATTCAATTTCCAAAAGGTGAATTACCACTGGAAACATTTCAATAGTTCTTAGAATCATTCTAAATTGTATGGTTTGTCCAGTGAAGTTTGTAGCATCAGCAGAAATCTTACATGAAAATTTTCATTTAACCATTATTACCCAGGTTTAATTGTGCTCTAGAGGAATTTAGACACCTAGAGTCACTTTTATTTTGCCAGTTATAATATATCATGGGTGTTCATTAGATATGCTGGTCTAGTTAAAAATATTTAAATTCAGATTCCACACTTGAAGTAAGTTAACATTTAGTGGCTATAGTTGAAAAGGAACAAACAGTAGTATAAATAACCAGGTCTTCAAATTTATAAGATTTACTATTGTATTTATTACCAACTTGCAAATCAATATTCCTTATATTCAATTCATGTCCAGCCCTTCAATCGACTTGAGGAAATCCCTCTTAACTTCATAGTTTGCACTATCTGTGCACCCTATTTATTATAATGATTCTCATGTTCTTGAGTCTAGGCATGGGTGCTTGATTCTGGTCTGACCATCACCTCTGCATTTCCTGACCATGGTGAGTGGTTCACAGATGGATATGTCATCAGTCAAAACCAAGTGAGTTTTAAGTGACTCTTCTCGAAGAGAAACTGTCTCCTGTTAAATCTGAGTGGATATATGGGATAGATCTACTTTGGTAACCCCCTATGTATGAGAAGAATGTACAAATAAGAAGGATGTCAAAAGAGAGAGAATACCTGAAGACATTTTTTAGGCTAGATTTTACTTATATGTGAAGGAAAGTCTTCCCTTTTTCAGCTCAAATTAGTTTAAGGCCATTTTCATTTATAAAATCTTATGAAGAATTAAGGTCACTTAGCAATACTGTGTATTATACCAGGATAATTGGTTACTCAAGTATTCACATTCACAATATTATTATGTGTAGCTTTTCTTTTGCAAATTATATATATGTATATATATACATATAATTTATGTATAAATATAGTCATATTTATATATATATATTTTTTCCAGATACTATTTTTTTTCCAGTAAAGTCTCTTAATTAAGATAGTATGTCAATGCCAATTTTAATTGTTATGTGAGGCTTTAAACATCTTTCTAAGTAAAGAATTTCTATTTTTTCAAAGATACTCATTGAAATCCAATGATTTTGATTTCATAAATCAGCTCATAAATTTGTCATTAATATATGTCAGTGTCTTCATATCAAATGTTTCAGAAGCTTGGTGTTTAACTAAGGTCATAATAGATTTCATAAATATTTCAGAAACGTGGTTAAGAGCATCTAGCTTATAAAGGGAGTGCTAATTGTCAATGTAGTGAGATATATAAACCTCTAAAATGTAAAGATGACACCCTGGTATTCTGCTAATTTTTTGTGATTGACTAGTCTCTTATGTCATGCAACTAGTTGTCCAGATAAACTATTGTAGCTTTCAGAAATGTCCTGTGATCATACTATGGTCACAGTGTGGATCAGCAGGACGATCAGTGAAGAATATTAAAAGAAAGACCGCATAATACATACTTCCAACAAAAGGAAATTTAAGAGCACTTGATAATACCAAACTTTTTAAGTAGCCTCATATTTTTAATGAAAACTTGTTTACTGCATGTCTTTCTCTCACACAGACACACCTACTAGGTAACATCTAATGCTACTCTAAGCCATTTTTTATTGTGCACATCAAAGGGATCAAATAAAAACATACATTAAATATATTTTGCTCCTGAGACCATTCTTCAAATTCAATTATTATGTGTCATTCTGATGCTTGGGACATTGATTATTTAAAGTTGTATTTAATTTAACATGCCAACTTCAGTAACAAGAATTTGTATATGGAATGTAACTCAATCATATATTGTTTGTTCTTATACTTTCCTCATTCTCAAGATTACTTTGTAGGTGGAAAAAAATATATATCATTCTGATAGATTTGCTTTCTTTTTACCCTCCTCATTAGAATGACAAAAAGTCAAAATAATTCTTGGTCATCAAATGGGAAAGTAGCATGAAACTATACTAAGGGAAAGCCAGCTGAGGAGCCTGCTACAAAACAATAACATGTATAATTGGTCCTTAATTATGCAAATTTAACAAATGGCAGAAGGCTGGTTGTATTTCTTGACCAAGGCTGCCTGCCAAGTCAACAAGCTGGCATAAATGTGGGAAGAAGCCCACTGTCGATCTTGACTGCTGCAACTCCTTCCACATTGCCAAAATATTTTTGTGGAAGAAAGAAATCTGTTGATTTGCTAAAGCAAGTTAAATTTATGTTTTTGGTGTGAATGAATATCCCCAATAGCATCCTTTACAAAGTTTTCTTAAGGACATTATTATTAGTTTTTAATCAAAGGTTTAAGGATACCAGAGGAAACCCAAATAACAATTAGCATAGACATTTGTATGGAGGATAAATTTGCTTTGTGAAAATAATCTCTATACATACACAAAAGTTTTTGCAAGAAAAAGAAAAATCATTGAAAAAAGTAAATGAGTTGTCTTTTAATATACCCATTAAAGAAACAAGCTACAGAAAATTAATTATTGCTGTTTCATTTCTGTACCATGAGTTTGTATACATCTTAAAATATCTTAAAATACTATTTGTAAACAAATAGGTACTTTAAAATTAATTTACTCATGTGCTTTCATTGGGGTCTCTGTAAGCCAGAGCTAGCCTCTAGAAACAGTGGTCTCTTCCTGGCCTCTGTTAATGACCTGAAGTTCCCCATTGCTCCCAGATGTTTTATTCATAACTTAGCTCTCAGGGGCACCTGCTGCTCTCCTGAAATAATGGAAAATATCTGTGCAAAATCCAAGAATCCCACAACTTCAAAATGGTAGATTTGGCCTCTGGTGAACTACATTTAGATGTATTTTCCAATATATATTCATTACAGAGATTAACTTGAAGGAACGAAAATAAATTGATTTGAAAATTTTTCTTTCCTCTCCTCAAAATTTATTTATTTTACTGCTGTTTTGAATAAGAAAGAGAAGTGCCATGTTTTCACACCTTGCCAGTGATATTTTCCGCTTAATGTGTTCCAGTTGTAACAGCCACCAAAGTTTTTAACAGCAAAATTTGAAAGAAGTTCCTTGATCATTTGCCAGAGTTTGGGACTCCACACAGCATCTTGGTAAAAATGTATTTCAATAAGTCAGGAAAAATTCCTGAACAGCTTGGATGATATAGCATGCAAAAAGGTGCCAAGAACTAAAGAATAAGAGAACAGCAGAACAAGAGACAGTAAGAAATATGTCATAGCAGAGATTTGGAATTAGACTAAAAGCTGAATTAAGGTGGAACCTATAGTAGGACATGGGGGTTGAGGGATGTCCTTCACTGATATTTTTGCCTTAATCTTTGTATGTTTCTAAAACATTCTCTACTTGAAATAGCATTCACAGGTGAAATAAAAGAAAAATAAATGTGTGTTTTTCTTTGCTATTATGTATCAGACATCAATCAATTATTTATCTTATCTCTCAATCCTAAATCCCAGGGTTCACAGTAATAACATATTAGGGTTTTATAAATTTCTGTAGTAAAATAGTTTATTCGTGTACAGTGGAATTAGTCCAGGATAGTTTTATTATGAGAGAAACATTGTCTTACTGAAAAGTCTATTCATATTTCACTTATTTAATATGACCAGACATGTATTACTAGTTGCAAGCATGAGATACTGAAAAGTAAAATAAAGAGAAAGTTGGGCCCTGCAGGCCATTTACATCATGAATCACTGATAAAAACTTGAATATAACCCCAAGTTTTGGAACAAATATATAAACAATATGTTTAAATGAATTATTCCAACCCTTTTAAAGATTTTTATTTCAGTTATCTGGCTTTCTACAACTAATATTTTGGGAGGCTTTCACTCTGTCTTGAATCAAAGAAAATAATTCTATATAGAAAAGTATAGTGCTCACTTGTTTGTGTGGTTCAGACAGATGAAGGCATGCCACTATAAGGCTTATTCTCCCTGTAGCCATCTTAAGTGAACACTGAGTGCACAATTTTCAGAGATTCATATTTTACAAATGGCATTAGCCTGGTAATGACATTGCTGGTTTTGTAGAAGTATACCAGTAAGATGCAGCCTTGAAAAATTATAAAAATTATTATAAGATATTGGTGTTGTTTTGTAAGAGAAGAAAATGGTGAAATTCTCAAATGTTCCACTTGGTTATATCACATTTGATATTTATGATCCAAGGATGGTGAAAATAAACAAGGAACCAATGAATCATCAATACTACATAGTATAGATGATTGAAGAAGCAACTATTAATATAAATGTGGTTTTAATCTTTTCACAAATCCAACAAAAGAGTCTTTCCTTGGTCTCTAATATTTGCAGACAATATCTAACAGCAAAAATATTGCAGTACTGAGAGAAATCAAAGAGGACACCAATAAATGGAAATATATCCCATTAATTTGACAATTAATACTGTCAAAATGGCCATCCAGACTAAAGTAGTCTATAGATTCAATGCAATCCCTATGAAAATACCAACAGCATTCTTTAATGAACTAGAACAAATAGTTCTAAAATCATATAGAAACACAAAAGACCCAGAATAGCCCAAACAATCCTTAGAAGGAAGAATAAAACTTGGAGGGGTATTATGTTCCACAATTTTAAGCTCTACTACAAACTCACAGTAATCAAAACAACTTAGTACTGGCACAAGAACAGAGACATAGATCAATGGAATAGACTAGGGAGTCTAGATATAAACCCATACATATATGGCCAATTAATATATGATGAAGGAGCCATGGACATACAATGGAGAAAGAACAGCCTCTTCAACAGCTGGTGCTGGCAAAACTGGACAGCAACATGTAAGAGAATGAAACTGGATTACTGCCTAACAACATACACAAAAGTAAACTCGAAATGGATCAAAGACCTGAATGTAAGTCTTGAAACCATAAAACTCTTAGAAGAAAACATAGGCAAAAATCTCTTGAGTATAAACATGAGCAACTTTTTCCTGACCCCATCTCCTTGGGCAAGGGAAACAAAATAAAAAATGAACAAATGGGACTACATCATGCTAAAAAGCTTCTGTACAGCAAATGACACCAATCAGAAGAACAAAAAGGCAGCCTACAGTATGGGAGAATATATTCATAAATGACATCTGATAAGGGGTTAACATCAAAATATATAAAGAACTCACACACCTCAATACCCAAAAAGCAAATAATCCAATTAAAAAATGGGTAGAAGATCTGAACAGATACTCCAAAGAAGAAATTCAGATGGCCAACAGGCACAAGAAAAGATGCTCCACATCACTAATCATCAGGGACATGCAAATTAAAACCACAATGAGATATCACTTCACAACCCTTAGGGTGGCCAACATCCAAAAGACAAACAACAACAAATACTGGCAAGGATGCGGAGAAAGGGGAACCCTCCTATACTGCTGGTGGGAATGTAAATTTGTTCAACCATTGTGGAAAGCAATATGGAGGTTCCTCAAAAACTAAAAATAGAAATACCATTTGACCCAGGAATTCCACTCTTAGGAATTACCTGAAGAAAAAAAGATTCCAGATTCAAAAAGACATATGCACCCCTGTGTTTATCGCAGCACTATTTACCATAGCCAAGACATGGAAACAACCTAAGCATCCATCAGTAGATGAATGGATAAAGAAGAATTGGTACATATTCACAATGGAATATTATTCAGCCATAAGAAAGAAACAAATCCTACCATTTGCAACAACATGGGTGGAGCTAGAGGGTATTTTGCTCAGTGAAACAAGCCAGGTGGAGAAAGACAAGTACCAAATGGTTTCACTCATATGTGGAGTATAAGAACAAAGCAAAACTGAAGGAACAAAACTGCAGCAGACTCACAGAACCCAAGAATGGACTAGCAGTTACCAAAGGGAAAGGGTTTAGGGAGGCTGGGTGTGAAGGGAGGGAGAAGGGGATAAGTGGTATTATGATTAGCACACATAATATAGGGGGGGCACGGGGAAGGCAGTACAACACAGAGAAGACAAGTAGTGACTCCATAGCATCTTATTACACTGATGCACAGTGACTGCAATGGTGTGTGTGTGAGGGACATGGTAATATGGGTGAGTGTAGTACCCACAATTTTGCTCATGTAAAACATGAGCATAAGATTGTATATCAATGATACCTTAATAAGAAATTTTTAAAAATACTGCAGTATTGATTTGTGGTTTCACAAGTACATTGCAGTTTCTTTAGAAGGAAATCCATCAGGAAGATGCATATTTGAAAGACATTTAGAGAAGTGGTTCATGTCATCTGACATCTTGTGACCAATATCACAATCATATGATGACAGTACAAAATCAAATTGCCCCGTTTCTATAATGTAGCCAGAATACAAGTATGTCTTTCTTCTCCCACCACCACTATTGCTCTGGTCTAGCCCTCTGCTGTCACTTGCCTGCATTGTTACAGCAACTTCAGTAATAATTTAAATCATGCTTCTTTTCTGCTAAGAAATATCCAATGTCTTCCTTTATTTCAGAGTTAAAAGATTTTGTTGCTGCAGTGGCCTACAAGGCTGTTCACAATCTGGCACCCTATTACCTCTCTGTTCTCATTCCTTAACTCTCTCACCTCATTCTTTCTGCAAACACCTAGCTGTCTTCTGGTTCTCAAACACTCTGCAAGTTCCCTCCGCTAGGTCTCTTCCCCCAGAGCACAGTACCATGTACCTTCTTAAAACCTTCAAGTTTCTGATCAACTATGACCTTCATAAATCTTACACCTCATTTAAAATTGCAATGCACTCTGTCGTATTTCCATGACACATTCTAACTGTAAAGTTAATTTGTACATGCATTGCTTATTTTATGTCACACTCTCTCCACATTGCTTGGGCCTTTTTTTTTTTCCACTAAGGTTTCACCAGAGCCTATATGGTGCCTCACACATAAGAAGATGCTCGTAAGTATTAATCATTCACATAACATCATGATTCACATAATAATGAAGCTCAGTAACTTATCATAGTTCACACATTTTGATCAGAAGAACTTGCTGTGGTGTTTGTTGCAGTCTGGCATTCTGTACGTGTGGCTATTAAGTGAAGTTGTAACATTACCAGTAATTAGTCAAGGAGCCTCAACATTCTGTTATGAGGCTCTTTGCAATGTTACTTGTAGGGGCCGGCCTATGGCCGAGGCTGAGTCCCACTATGGCTGAACACCGCCCTTCCACTGTAGCTGACCAACGCCCTAAGATGGCGCCCGCTTCCTGGGTGCCACCCTGCCTGGTTTGGTGGCATTAGCATAAGGAAGTTGCTCCTATAGGCTTGCCCCATGCTTCCGCGCTCGTGCTCAGCTCATGCAGAAGGCATGCTACCAATCAGCTTAAAGGTCACGCATGATCTTGATCACCATAGGCCAGCTTCCTTTATATAAGGCATAAGCAGGAAAGAGAAGCACTCTCTCTCACACTCTCTCACTCTCTCTGTCTCTCTCTGTCTCTCTCTCTCCTCTCATTCTTCCTCTCACTAGCTCCCTCCAGCTGTTGCTTCTTCTCACTCACCTTCTCCCGACCTTCCAAGCAACAATAAACAACTGAAGTGAACCAGGTCTGTGTACGTATCGCTGTCGTCACTGCCACAAGGGGCGAACGCGGTAGTTACTGGTTTTTGTCAAAACTAGAATGACTCATTTTTGAGTTGTTGGGAATGTTGAATGTGTGAATTCTGAATACCCTCCTAGAATTTTCGATTCCTTATCATCAGGAAATGATCCACAAACCCTTTTGAAAAGGGGTTGGTTCAAATGACTAGGAATTAGTGTCTTATTATTTTCAAATAATAGCAAGATATAGGTTACCTATGTATTCCCACAAGTTCCAAACTCTGAAGGAGTATCATCCCCCCAGGATCTGGCAATCGTCAAAATTCATGTATTACAGAAAGAAAATTGTCTGCTGAATTTAGGTATTTATAATTGAACAATGTGCATCAAATCAGTTACATATATCGTGTAATCCACTGTGTTAGTCCTTCTGGTGTGTCAGCTTGGATAGGCTACCTTTCCCATTTTTCCCCAAATGCAAATCTAGAGTTTCTGTGAAGATATTTTATTAAGGTGATTAATGTCCATATCAGTTGATTTTAATTAAGGGAGATTATTCTGAATGAATAATCTGGATGGGCCTGATTCTATCAATTGAAAGGCTTTACAAGTAGAGCTAGATCTTCCCTGAAGGAAGAAGTTCACATGGGCACAGCAGTTTTAGCCCACCGGGAAGAGTTCGAGCCTACTCTCCTGATGTTTTGTCCTACAGATTTTCACAACTGTGCAAACCAATACCTTACAATGAATCCATTAATGTATATCTTTTACTGCTTCTGTTTCTTTTATTGAACCCTGACTGATAAGCTATTAGTGCCTCAAGGTAACACAGGACTTGGTGGAAATCATAAGGGCACAATAAATTGCACATTTAATCTAATGCTTGTGGCCAATCCACTTTTGTTAGAAATAAGTAGAAATTAGAGTTTTTACAAACTTGCCCTTGAGTAAATTTTGGACAGTTGATTATTTACTATGCCATTACACAAACTGAATATTCATTATTCATTGAGCATCTTCATTTGGCATTTTTATTCCCCAGAATTAACTCTTACATTCAGGAAATCCTTTTTGTATGATCTCAGTCCTAGTTCATAATATATATTCCAGTCATGAGACATCCCACTAAAATGTAAGTTTCATGATGGAAGGTAGGTTTTTAATGTGTGTGTGTGTGTGTGTGTGTGTATACACAAATTACTTGTTTTACTCTTCAGACTGTCCTGTTTTTCAAGTATCCATTGTATCTTTACCTTTTCTCTCTGTACTTTGGGACAAAATTTCACTAAGCATGCTTTGAATATTACCATTTTTTATATTACATTGTTCAATAAAAAATCAGTTTCCAGCAAAAAAAAAAACAAAAAAAACAAGAAACAAAATACATGTTTGTACAAAATACATGTTTGTAGGCTATCTTTGTTTCTCCATCTGCCTCAAGTCCTCTCTATGCATGTATGTGCAAGTGCACATGTGTGTACATGGGTGAGATAACATATTTTAAAAATTACTTTACAAAATAAAAGGAAATAGAGACCCAGGGGGAAAAAAGTTTGTTCACTAATGTATCTCAGTGACTAAACAAATAATCAATAATATTTATTGAATGAATGAATCACTTACAATATGGAATAAAGAATCTTCCAGGGACATCTTGAGGGCCAAATCAGACTTTTAAGATTTCTTAAGTAGAAAATGAGGGGTCATTGTGAGATCTGGAACAAAGGTGTGAGATGATGAAAGTTTTATGTTTTTGTTTTTAGGAAAAATTGATAAAACAGTGGTGTGAGGGGAAGTTACTAGTCAGGACAGATGAGAGGCAAAATACCCTATTAGAAAGCTACAGTATAGCTTCATAATGAGTAGAGGAGTTCCCCAAAATGATGATAGCAGTCATAACAGATTTTATGAAGGCATGTCATAAGAATTTAGAAGAACAGAATAATGTCATTGACTTCTTGACAAAGATACAGAACATGGATGTATATATACAAAGCAGTTTAATAAAACACCCAGTGGGCTAAATTCATTATGTTGCTTCTGTTAAGAAATAAATTGCTGCCTAGCACTTACTGGAATTGTATTGACATGAGCAACCAGAAGTGGTTAAGAATAAACAAAAACAAAAAATTAAACATTAAAAAACGACCAGCGTGAGTTTAGATTCTGTGGGTAGTTTAAGAAATGCCTCTGTGCTAGTGATTTTAGTACCTAAAACACCTTTATTCAATGTGATAATCAACAAATTGGCAATACCTTGACCAACAGAAAATGAAGTGGTTCAGCACTGGTTGTCTCTATTAGGAGACATGATCAGAAAATGAGTATCCAGAATTTTAACAATCTTTGCTTCTAACACTAGATCTCATTGATATATGTACATCTTCTCAGGCAGAGTGAATGCCAGTAGCATTAATTTAGAAACATCTACCTCAAAGGGTGGTCCAGAGGACTCAATGAATTAATAAATGGAAAGAATTTAGATTGGTGCCTTTCAAATGGTAACAGCTGAATAAACTTTAGCTATCATCATCATCATCAGTATAATAAATAATATACCTTGTACCACATATTGGTCAAGCAGAGCCCACTATTTTGGAGAATGCACAGTTCAATATAAAGACAATTTATGCAGCTAGAAACTTAGAGAAACTGGACTTAGCATCCCTCTTTAGTTTTACAGGGCCATCCATATTAGCATATGTATGATTTGGTTAACAGCATGTCTAGGTAAGAGCGAACAGAGACAATTAACCTCATCAGAAAAAATATTCAGGTTTAATCATCACCTTAGTAAAAGAAAGTGCAAGTTCTGTGTGTCCAAAACTCCTCAATATCTCTAGCCAATATTAAACTCTCCCCCGAGGAGCATTCATTCATTACTTAATAGCCAATATTGACTCAGTGTCCCTGATGTTTCAGGCACTGTGCTAGGACGTGAGGAGAGAAAAGAAGATAAGATAACAGGGGTTCTGGTCCTCAAGGAGGTTATAATAAAAAAAAATCATTGTCATTATTTGTACAAGTAATTATAGGTATTATGAAAGTGCATCAGGAGGGCATTTAAGAGTATGTTTGGAAAAGCCTCAATGGGAAAGTAACATTTAAAGCTGAGACTTGATGAATACAGATGAAAGAAAAACCCTAGGAATAAAGGGTAAATTGGACATTGGTAACACTGAAATGATCATTTAGACAGTGGCACTAATGTTGAAGATAGCAGAATGAGAAGGGAAGTGGAGCCATTAATGAATTTTAAGACCAATATAGCTGCAGCCTACATAGCCAGCAGGACAACAATGTGATGGATATTAATGACTAGGATCATCTACACTGTACTTAGAGGTGCCAAGCATTTGGATTCAAGACCATGCTCATATTCACTTTATTATTTTATTATAATACATTAGTCTTATATTTCTCTATTCAGTCCATACAAATACTTCATACAAGATTCTAAGATAGAAGTGTAGGGATCTTGTCACTTCTTTCTTTTGTTTGTCCCACAAACACATTGTAGACAATAATACTTGTTGAGATTATAGGATTCCATTTTAATCCTATTCAGCCTTACATTTTTTTATTTGTACAAATGGACACACACACACACACACACACACACATACACACAAACACACTTGCTTTTATGTTATATGAATACAATAGTTCAGATGAAATCCAAATACCATAATAGTTCCTTGAAACACTTGATTTCAATCAATGCAAAAGATAACCCTTTTCCATGATTAAAGATTCTAAGTGATTGAAACCTGGAAAAAAATCTTCAGATATAGGTGTTATAAAGGGAGAAATAAAGATATAAGCAGATCCCTTAGGGTTCGGAAATTGTGCAAGTATTTAACCATGTGATGAAAACTCATAAACTATGATCCAGCTCTGACATTGCCATTTTAGGATCAGAGTATTAGGAAGGAGTGGTCAGAAATGATCAACCTTAAGTGTATTTGTTACCTTGATTCCAATTTTGCAACTTTTAGAAGTTTAAATAAAAGAGTGTAATAAGCAAAGGAAGTGTCCTAGACTTACTAAATATACATAAATGAGCATAGGGCCTACAAAATCCTAAACTTAAAGTTTAGGAAAAATTACATAAAGATTTTAACTTAGGTATTCTTCATAGTTTTAACTTGCATAGACATAAATAAAAGGTTTAAAAACCTTAAAATGTAAATGTTCAGAGAGAAATTGAGATGGAAAGAAAGAGAGAGATCTTTAATAACAAAGGAAACAATAGTGCCAGTGCTTAATCTTAGCTATGTGCATATCCTAGAGTATAGCTCTTTCATAAAACATCTCACTAGAGTTCAAGGCCATTGTGCCAATAAGGAGTAAGGGGCCAATGCAACCTTCAAGCTTTCATCCCAGGGCCTCATTTACCTACTAATTACTGATGAAATCATTATAAGCCTCCATCAGTTAACATACCACACTCATTTTTGTTAACACATGAATGCTATGTAGGCTGCTAAATATGAGAAAATTTAAACGTGTTTCCAGTTCTGTTAACAATCAAAGGTCACTCTTCTTAAAACAATCCAAGTAAAGTAAACACACCAACAGCAATCTATACAATCTGTCAATATGGCCCATTATCTATGTATTTAAGAATAGTACTTTAAATACTTTGCATTTTTAACTAGGAAAAGATCTGAAATGTTCAGATAGCTTTGTCCCTAAACTAAAAATTATCTTCTTTGTACAGCAACCTAAATTCAATTTCCTTTCCAGGTCTCAACTAACTAAGACAATGTAAATGTTTGTTGAGTTTTGCAAATCTATTTGAGAGAGGAAAAATGTTGCCTCACATGAACTTTTGGACACAAATATTATTACCAATGAATTTAACAAGTTATCTTTTCTCTCCCATTGACTTAAATACATGTTAAACAAGCCTGCCAGGAAAGACTCAAAGAAGGCTAAAGGACATAAGTTAGGAAGCAAACAGAGCTGACTTTTCATCAACTTAATTTTCATGCTGGGCACTTGCATCAGTCTAAAATAACTTATTTTTTATACATGTGTTTATTTCTCTTTAACAAAGTAATCTACTCTGTATATAACTGTAAGTCCAGGGAAAGGAAATCCTGGGGCAAAATAACCCTAAAAACCAAAATCAGTCAAAGGGAGAAATAAAGTTTAAAACCCGTTTATTGCTGACAAACTGCAGTCCCAGGCCATCTTTCTTCTCTGCTTAAGCAGCAACCACACCGGCCCTCCCCCTCACCTCTCAGGTACAGATAAGCCCTCTGTTGCCCAGGTAATTACCCATTGATATGAAGATGAACTTCTCCACCCCTGAGGAAAGGTGCAAATGCGCTAAAGCCTACTTGTTTACACCTCTGAATGCCTGTTGATATGCAGATATACCAAAGCCAGGCGAGAAATTCTGGAAATGTTTCAATTTTATCCACAGCCCACCCCTCCAGAAATCTCACCTTAAAATTTACTTGATCCCCCTCTTCTGACCAATCTAGTAACATGCAATAGCAACAGCAATAAAATCTTGATAATCCTCAAGCCAGAGGATTCAGCCTATGCAGATTAAGTAAATGTACTTCACAGCACAATCTCTCACTAAGCACAAAATACATTTCTACACTTGTTTACTCATTCCTAACAATCATGCTAGATTGCTCACAAAACTTTTACCAAACATTAGACAAAGTCAAGCCCTCCTTTAAACATTATTTTCTTGACAACAGCAACACAATCATAATTCTCAAGTCAGAGGATTCAGCTAGGTTCAAAATCCCACCCAGATTAAGTCCAAAGTTCATCCATTCCAGCCATCACACGGCAACTGCAGCCAGGGGGGCGCATCCAGGACACAAAGACCATAGAAGCATATAACCATGATTGTCGGGGGCCAATTTGCTGTTATTACGGGAATACACAGAAGGCCAGCTTCCAGGCCTTTCCCCTAGGTGCCAGAAGAGCCAGCCATCGCCGATCCATGTGTTGAAATGTCCAGGGCCACGTCCATTTTACTCCTAATTGCTGCCCCCATCCTTGCAACACATGTCCAATAAAGTGGGTACCTTGATTGCTTTTAGTATGTGGCGACCGACCATAGGCTGCAGATAGATGGTCTAGGCCCCTCTTCATGGTTTGCTGATCTGCACAATGTGCAGGGCACTCCTTCCGGGCTCAGCTGACTTCTTCAAAGGTGAAAGACAAGTCACACCGATGGACCCACATTGTCTTTTGAGGTGTCTGTGCCACGCCACTACGTGGCCTTTGGTACAGGCCTTTGGTGGGCCAGTCTCTCACCCACCCCACGATGGGATAGGAGGTTATTACCTAGGTCGGAGCTGTTCTGGCTATGGGCTCTGTAGCCAGCAAGGTGTGGTACACAGAAGCCAGTTGCTTCTCTATCAAGGTGACCCGGACCTCTGCTCCTTTCCATGGTTGTGGCCAGGCTCCAGTTGGCAGCAAGAGCAGCAGCAGTGGCAGAAGCAGTAGCCTTAGGCTCGGGCCGTGAGCCAGGGTCGGCGTGGCCAGCAGCGGTGGTGGTGCCTCCACGACCACAAGAGTGTAAACACGTGTCCCTCAGCGCAAGCGCTGCTTCTCCCCATCATTTCTAGGGGTGGCCCTCCCAACAGTCGCACCCATTATGACAGGTTTCAGGTTCACAGGAACCCTGCCAACTATACCAACTGTAAATCCAGGGAAAGGAAATCCCGGGGCAAAATACCACTAAAAACCAAATCAGTCAAAGGGAGAAATAAAGTTTAAAACCCTTTTATTGCTCACAAACTGCAGCCCCAGGCCGTCTTTCTTCTCTGCTCAAGCAGCAACCACAGCGGCCCTCCCCTCACCTCTCAGGTACAGATAAGCCCTCTGTTGCCCAGGTAATCACCCATTGATATGGAGATGAATTTCTCCATCCCTGAGGAAAGATGCAAATGCACTAAAGCATTTTTTACTTGTTTACACCTCTGAACTGTTGATATGCAGATGAACCAAAGCCAGGAGAGAAATTCTGGAAACGTTTCAATTTTACCCACAATAACTTCCCTTCATTTAGAAAGATTTTGTGTGATTTACATCATACAGTAGTATGTTAGAGCCTGACATACCAGCCACAAGGGCTAGTCAATACATTTTCAGAGACGTTAAGCCTGTTAATAAAATCCACTATTTTATCTATTATTTAAAATTAAAGTGCATAGATTTATGAATAAATGTGTGAACAACAAAGCTAATAGACACTAAAAACTCATCATTTCCTAATTATTTTACTATTTTTTTACTATGATCATTACTTTTATATTATTTACATGTATTTTATTTGTACAGTAGAAATATTACTGAGCATGTCTTCTAAACTTTACATTCAGTGATATTACACTAGTAGTTTGAAACTGAACATGGTGCATATACTGACTCTAGAGAAACTGGAAAAAAAACTACATACTAGGGATTGACTGAAGGCAGCTTAAACTTAAAAAGTGTCATGCCAGTAGCCATTATATTGTGAATAGCACACACACTAAAAGAAAATATTCTACTGCTATTTGGAGATGATTGACCATTTCAGCAAAGTCATTCACATTATTGAGGAACAAATGAGGTTATGACTCACATCTTTACTATTATACTTTCTTGTTTTACATGTTAGCATAAGTTAAAATTTCAACCAGCATTCATGTTAGAGCTAGAAATGGGACCATTGGTTGGCTAAGGATACAAAAGTTGGGGAATAATCAACAATGCTTTTCTCTGAGAATCAACTGACCATAGGAAACCTACAGTAAAAAGTATGGTGTGTGTGTGTGTCTGCTATTACTTATAAAATTATGGCCAGACAGTCTAAATAAGTATTATAGTAACACACACACACACACATACAATTTCCACTGGAGTCCACCGTTAAAACATTTACAACCATGTCAGTGCTTCTTTGAATATATAAAATATAACAAGGCAGTATATAAATTAACAGTATGTGACAGAGTAAAAGAAAAAACTAGGTATAAAAATGGAGCCAGAAGTGAGATTTATACCAATAACAAAGAACAGTAACGATTATCAAAGCCTACTAAATTTCTGTGGGTAGCCGAAATTTGCTCCAAACTTCCATAGTAGCCATTCTAAAAAAAGAGACCCAATGGATTACTAATTCATAGTGTTTATTAGGTGAAAGCATATTAATTACTTAGGTGAAATTATATTTGATTCTACATGTGTTTATAGGGGTTTGGGTCAAATTCTGATCATTACATGTTATTATGAATGACTTTAAAAGTATCCAAAAAAAAAAAAACTGAAAAAATATCTTCTATCTCTAAAGTAAAATATCTTTATTCTTTTAACTGAATCTTTTAATTTTATTAACTAAAATGTTCTAATATTCTGTATTTAATGGTCTCCAGGAGACAGCACACCCAGAAATGTTCTCTTCTTGTCCCCCACCTCCTCCCATAAGGATCTGGCCTATTCAGAAGGACAGAGTTGGATTATAAAGTTCTCTGAAGGTGGGGTCATCACAGGCTCCTCTCTTTTTTTGTTGATTCGGAGCAATCCCAGATTTGGCATATAGTTGTATTACAAGAGAAGTACAAAACTGGGTTGTTCCCAGATTGGACAAAACTGATTTTTCCATATAAAATTTTAACTGCTCACTTTTAAAGGCTATAGTGTCATATAAAGGCTAGATATCAATAATCTTATTAAAATCAGGGTAGAAAAGAACTAACTTATGCATTTAAAAAAGGAAAAAAGTATCATTTACATTTTTCATTTATTTATAATGTATCATTAATTAGCAATATATATGTATTTCTTATTTTTAAAGGGAAAAACATATTTCGTGAAATACTAATTTGTCATTAGCTGCAAGTTTTATTTTAGGTCTTTCTCTTCATCTCCAACAAGAACCAATGAGTTTGGGCATCCTTATTTTTAAAAAACAAAATAAAACTAGTAGAGTCCTTGTTAACAGTTTTTATACTTACTCTGTTTACATTAATCAATTTAACATCTAGTTCTAGTAATCTTGAATCAGTTAATGAATTACATAAATCATATTTATGTAATATGCTTGGATCAAATTAATAACAATACCTATATTGTTTCTCTCCTTTTAAATAATGAAAAACTTCTCTTGAGTTTATTTAGGACACATTTCCCACAAATGTTAACACTCCTTAAAATGCTTAATCATTACAATTCTTACTGCAATGCTCAGAAATAAAAATTATCCTACAGTAAACACAATAGAAATTGTGCTTATGGCTTTCTTCTAGGTGCCTGCAGATCTTCTAAGACATATTCTTCATAAATAACCATAAGGCAAGAATCATTTCCAGCCACAATGATTAATGAAGATCATCACTAACTTTATGAACATCGTTGACATGATTCTTACTCCTTTTCGATTTGGCCCTCAGAACCACAGACGAAATGTTACAATGATAAATGTGTTATATGAGTTGCATCACTCCATTTGAAAGATTAAAATTACAATTTTATAAAATAATAAACAAAGGGATGTCTGGCAATGTTCTGGTTATCTTCTTTTCTCTTTCTATTCCTTCATACTCAACCTCTGAAGGCTAAGCTAGTCCACTGGCTACCCTAGGGCTCGGGTCATTCTGGTTTATATCCAACAAACAGTGAAAAAATGGAAGTATGCCAGATATCTAAACCCAAGGGAACTCCAGCTGCCTAGAGTCTTCCGGGCTGTGGGTTGTCAAGGAAGCTCCTGAAGTTTGAGGGTGTGTTCAAGTGACATAGTTTTGCAACGCACACACATATTTTGTCTTAATGTTCTCCAATGCATATTTCTATCACTCCTTATGTTCAAACGTAAAGCTATAGAGGATGTCTGATCTCTGGTTAACAGCATAACCATTTTGCTAAACTTTTTAAATAGTATTAAGTAATAGGTGGTGTATAATCTTTTGGCAACAAACCATGGACACTAGAATTTTCTCCGATTATTTTTTAAAACAGTCAGCAGGCTTAATTTGAAGGTTACTATTTTAACCAGTATTTTATTCCTCAGAATTCTACAGTATCTGTTCTCAGATTCGCCTAAAAATAATTATTTTATTTACTATGAATACAATTTAAAATGTTGTCACTAGTAAATAAAAACCTTTAAACTCTGTAAAACATATTAATTTCTAGGGTCACTTACTACTTACCAGATAGTTAATAAATTTTTAAATGTATCTGGACTTCACACACTTAGAGAAAATAACCTATATTTTGGGGAAGAATATAGACTTTATTATTTTACTATTTGGTACAATATTATAATAGATATGCTTTTTTAATAAATATAATATTATAGGGGAGAATTTAGGAAAGTTTGAATTATATATTTTATAGGATTTTAATTAATTTTTTTCAAAAATAATTTGTTCCGCAAATTTCAGTTTTCTATGTAATCTTGCATTTCTCTGTTGCTACCCTGCACACTCCTATCATCTCTAGGCATAGCACTAGACTAAGAGGGAAGCTTAGCTTCTACTGTGATTCCATCAGAATAATAAACTCAGGTCTCAATGACAGCAACAGTACAAAGCTGTATCCATTAAATGTTATACTTTTCTAAGGTCAGGCAAACATTTAACCCTTCATGAAATGTTCAGGCATACCACTACTGGTCTTTATTAGTTGCTTGCATTTTAGAGCCAGAATTCTTAGTGCTTTACTGAAAAGTGGATTGCATCATTGGAACATTCTTCCAGCATTAGCCAGTCTCCTTTCTAATAACCTTCTCCTCCCTACAAGGTCAAGGGGCTAGGGCATATAGGATGGGCGGACACTCCTTCTCCAACCTTTCTCCTGCCACCCTCCACTCCTGTCACTCAAGGGGGTCCCATTCTACACCTCCTTCATTTTACAAGACTAAAGGGAATTATTTCCTCAATTGACTAAAAGACAACATTACAGAGCTATCTTACCTTATATTCAAAAGAAAGCTAAGAGATTTCTAGAAGTAAGAATGGCTTTTATTACTGAAGCTGTCTTTCATATAAACTGAACAGGGCTTCGCGAGAGCAGTCTCCCACTTACTCAGGGCCTCGGCCCTCATCCATGCCCATCTGGGTTTTCTGTAAAGGACAACTAGTTTCTACTGCTTTAGGTTCTCTATGAATTACCTTTCTTTTTGAGGAGTTTGTATTTTAATTTTATTTTGGGCTTGTTACTTGTAGACTTTCACTAAATACAGTTATTTTCTGTCTCCCCAGGCACACTGTCACTCCATTTTCAGCAATCATAAGGTAGGTCAAATTCCCATTTATGAATTACTTTTTAGATCTTCATGATACACTACTTATTCCTTAAGGTTATATTTTAATATGTAGACTCTATTTTATTTTAGATATGATTTCACTTGTAATTTAAGAAATGCTGTCTCTGATTTTTTTTCCAGAAATAAGATTCTTTTTGAAAAACTGTGAAGTAAAGCACATTTGTCTTACTGTATACAAGGTCATGTGGGCAATTAGAAGCCCTCTTCTACCTGCAATGGTAAGGGATATTTTAGAGTAGAAAGATAAATTAATACTAAAGATTGGAATGCACATATCAAGTTTTACCTCAGTTTTTGGCACTTTGAATTTGGTTACCTATACATCAGTATGTTTGTATGTCCTTTTTAAGGACACACATTGGCTAGTAAATGATGTATACTCAATGAAACAGGTATTCTATTAATCCCTTTTTCAAGAGCTGCAATTCATTGACTATAAAATTTAATGAATGAAACCAGTTTTTAAGAGAGTTACAAGTCACATTTAGTCAATGTGAGGAAATAATTTTAGAGAATCTGTGTTTGAAAAATAGAAAGAAAAGAAGTTACTGGCAATTTAAGAATTGATTCTGAAGAAGCATTGTCAAGAAATTAATTGTATATATTTCTACACATTCCCCCAATGTGCATAAACATCTACATAATGTAACAGGAATTGGTACTGTGGTCTCTTTTTCCTCAGTTGATTAACATGCCCATTTTAGAAACAACACTGGCAAAAGATACGGCTTTTGAATGAAAAAGAGGGGGAAAACCCCCACAGTGTCACAGATGGCTGTCAGAATAAAATGAAGCATGGGTCTGTTGAGGGAATCAAACATGAGTGTGAAATACGAACAGAAAGGCACGGAGCAGAAGGCAACATTTCAAAAGGCATTTGGCACCTAGTGGCATTGTGAGGGTTAATTTACTGCCAGGAGCTGCTGGGCCTTTTATTCTCCACAGACACACAATGGACAGATCCCTGAAGTGCCCATCATAACCACAGATGCTGGGGGATTAATGCTAATATGAAAGCTTCATGAATATTAAAAATATCAAAACTGCTAATGATGTAGCAGAGTTTGAAATAACACTCAATCTCAAAGTCCGAGACTATGGCACGCAGGCATAGTAAGACACTCTCTTTTAAAAACTGATTAAAACCTACTCAATTTGTAGCAGAAAGAGGCTTATGCATATTAGGACCTGAATTGGCTGCCAAACTTTACAAATTGCACAGACTAATTACCATAATTAAGCCTGGGATTGAAGAAAAAAATTCCATTTATTTCAGGCTGACTCAGTGGAACTTCAACAAAGAAACCACTGACGTCAGACGGGCTTTTCCCTCAAATGATATTTCCAAGCCCATGAAAAACAAACAAATAAACAAAGGGCCCCATGTTCTTAGAAGCAAGAAGAGCAACTACTAAGTGTACAATGGAGTTGAAGGAAAGAACTGCTCAATATTATAAAAGCCAGTTTAGGTAAATTTGAAGTTTACCATGCATGAGAAGCTCCAATTTTTAAAAAATGTAGAATTCCTTAATTTAAGAAAATCTGAATTATAAAATGTTTATGTCTAGGACTGGTAATTTTTAAATTTAATTTAATTTTTCTTTATTGAGATATAGGTAACATATTATATCAGCTTCAGGTGTACAACATAATGGTTCAATATATGTTTACATTGTGACATGATCACCACAATAAATCTAGTTAATATTCACCACCACATATAGTTACAATCTTTTCTCTTATGATGAGAACTTTTAAGATCCACTCTTTTTGCAGTGTAACAGTATGATTAACCATAGTCATTACGTTGTATGTTACAATCCCAGAACTTATTTTATAACTGGAAGTTTATACATTTTTACCACCTTTGCCCACAGAATTGATACAGATTGAGTGTGTTCTTACTTATTGCATTTACTTCACAAATATTTCTGTCTGATTTAGTGTTTAGTTAGCTTAGTTTCTGGTATGGAAAAAGACATAATAACTTTCTAAATATTCTCTCTTCCCACTGTTATGAACATCAGTATTAACAGGAGTAAATCAGGTTAGAACATATTACAGTTTATTCTTTAGTTTTCTTAAATCATTTGTAAAAAGGCTATGTCTACAAGCATAATGGTTGTTCTCATGTGTTGCCTACCTTAAATCCCATTAGTTTGTCAGGGACTCAGAGAATTTCCTCCTTCCTTCCTTTCTTCCCTCCCTCTCTCTCTCCCTATAAATGTTTTGAACATCTATGTTTTAGGCAGTGATATACCCACTGGGGATACATATCTAACCAAAGAAATATGACTCCCTGCCTCCTTAATGGAGATTAAGATTGAGTGGACAAGATATAATTTTAAAAATTTCCTTTTCTTTCCTCCCTTCTAACCACCACCACGTGTACAGTAGTTTTCCATTACCCAGCTGCAAGCAGAGAGGTGGTATATATAGTATAGTAACAAGCAACATAGATTCTGGATCTTCATTCAAATCCTAACTCCATCACTTAGCAACAGTGTTAATTTGGTCAAGTTACCCACCATACTTATACACTATATCTCAATGGATTATTGTGAGGACTAAATCAATACATTCTGGTGCATAATAATTATAACTATTATAGTTATTATTAGTCAGTGCTAAAAAGGAAGGGAATTGGAGTTATGGGGGCCTGAGACTGGAGGAGGGGTCTAACCCAGTCTGGGGAATGAACAGAGGTGTCTCTGAGGAAGTGAGTATTACTCAGAGTTCCGGAGGCCGTACAGTTGAAGAGAGGGGGGTATTGCTAAGTGTTTTCCATTCAGAAAGAACCTTCCTGTGGAGACCCTGAGGGGTCCAGCAGCCTGGAGTGTCCCCTGGCCCTAGAGAAAGCTAGTGTCAGTGTAGCACAGAAGAAAGTGTCATAAATAAGGCTGCTGGTCTAATTTCCATGTGTGGAAATGCTGTATTTTCTGTTACTTCTAAATTTCCTTGACTTTAGCATCCCCAGGCATTCTGTCTGTCACTATTTTCTCCAATGCCTATTGGTTCTTCGGGACATACATTCAATAAGCCTTTCCTGCAGGGTGCCTCCCCCTGAATCCCACTCTCCAAGCCAGGCTTCTGGAACAGATGCTTCTACTCTGTGTCACACCCATGTCACAGGGCTCATCACTCCATATTCTGCTCCTGTGGGGCTGGACAGGGAGGAAGCTAGCCATGGTGCTTTTTACTTTGTTATCTTTGGTGGAATAATGGCCTGGCAGTGAGAAGGGCCTTAAAGAGAACATGTGCAAGTGTGTAAAGGTTTGTGAAGAAAGCAAGTGAACTAAAATATAGCAGTTAGAGGATACCATAAGCATGAAGATTGCACAGCCTAAATAGTAAACAGAGACTTGATGTCCGACAATGCAGGGAAGGAGGCATTGGAAGTTCCTCCTGTGAAATCAAAGATTTCTCTGGTATATGTGTTAACTCCCATTAAAACTCTTACACTAACTCTTTTATCTTAAATTTAAGATAAATGTAAGAAATCTTTATTATCCTTAAATTTTACTCTTAATCTTACTTAGAAAACCAGTACAAACTTAAATAAAAATTTAGAATGACTACTAGATTCATTTTTTAAAGATACCTCTATTGAAAACAAAAGCTAATTGCATCTTTTCTCCCTATATGCTGATATAAATTAGGGTTTTTTTCATTTGTATTTATCTTTATTTTTGTCTTCCATCTAGCCTTAAAATTACAAAGTCACAATTGATATTCATTACTAATATCATATGATGCCAGAGCAGATCAGCAATGAATTTAGTAACCTGGGATTCAGGTGATAAATTGTTCTAGTATGTCCTTCTCTCCACTTTCTTCTTATCTCTCTCTTTTTTTATTTTTTTCTTGGCTAAATACCTTTTGCATGGCCAGAGATTGTACAACTGATTGTCACTGAGTGACTGCCAAGCTCCAGAGCCTGGAAATGCCTGTTTCACTTTTAGCATCTGTCTTGTGAGCCTGAGTGCAGAGACTGTGGCTAAAAACATCTTGTTAGTTGTTGTAGCCTAAAAATACAAAGGGAACATTAACACTCCTCTAAATAGGGATTCATAGTAATGTGAAAAAGGTTAGCCTATGGCACATAATTACATAGATTTGCCTTTACCAAGGCTAGGGCACAGGACGTGTGTGTGTCCATGTGCACACACAGTGAGGGAGTGTGTAGGATATAAGGCTGGAAATCTAAGTTAGGATCAGGAGTGTTAAAAGAGATTAACTCCTAAAGGGGACAAAAGCAGAAGCAGCCATTTTCAACAGGGTTTAAGTGAGAAATGTAAAGCCATAAAAAAGAAAAATTTTAAAGTGACTATTATTCTATTCTTCCAAGGATATGTTCAGGTAGATAAGTAATAATAAATGAATTCATTACAGATACAAAGGAGAAAAGTCAGTCCATTACTCCAAGGCTGCCTTAGGGGAGCTCTGGTGCCCAGATCTGGACTGCGAAAATGCCAAAGCTGGAGCTCAGTTCGCACAGACCCTGGCCAAGGTCAGGGAAGGGGCTCCAACAATATTATCACATGGCCATAGCTTTGTACATTTGCCAAAGTGTGATTTTTAAACTTTATTAAGACATTTTGTTTTATTATTATTTCCTTATCTTTAAGTTCCATAAATTTTATAAGCTTCACATCCAACAAAAACTAGTTCAACCATGATTGAAACAGACTATTTTAGACTTAGAGGGGCCCAGTACCCCCTCTGAAACACGTAAACGAGGGACATGGAAATGAAAGTGGAGAAACTACGGGTTGAAGACAAGATTATCCACAAAGAGCAAGACTGTCAGAAGTGGCTCCGTGAACTCTAGAAACTGTCTAGGTTTGGAATGACCTCTTGAGGAATGTCAAATGTAGAAGGAATAATAAAGGTAAGAGCCCAAATGGGAAGGAAAATCAGAAATAGATGAACCTTGTTGTTCAGAAACATTCCTCCGCTAGTGTGGGCAGAGGTGGAGGGGAAAAACAGGAGAGCTTTGGTGTTATTGGTTGGGGCCCGCCAGTCGGGGCCAGGTAGAGCTGGAGGGGCCTGCTGGTCAGGGCGGGGGTAGAGTGGGAGGGGCCTGCTGGTCAGGGCGGGGGTAGAGCGGGAGGGGCCTGCTGGTCAGGGCGGGGGTAGAGTGGGAGGGGCCTGCTGGTCAGGGCGGGGTAGAGCGGGAGGGGCCTGCTGGTCAGGGCGGGGTAGAGCGGGAGGGGCCTGCTGGTCAGGGCGGGGGTAGAGTGGGAGGGGCCTGCTGGTCAGGGCGGGGGTAGAGTGGGAGGGGCCTGCTGGTCAGGGCGGGGTAGAGCGGGAGGGGCCTGCTGGTCAGGGCGGGGGTAGAGTGGGAGGGGCCTGCTGGTCAGGGCGGGGTAGAGCGGGAGGGGCCTGCTGGTCAGGGCGGGGGTAGAGTGGGAGGGGCCTGCTGGTCAGGGCGGGGTAGAGCGGGAGGGGCCTGCTGGTCAGGGCGGGGTAGAGCGGGAGGGGCCTGCTGGTCAGGGTGGGGGTAGAGTGGGAGGGGCCTGCTGGTCAGGGCGGGGTAGAGCGGGAAGGGCCTGCTGGTCAGGGCGGGGTAGAGTGGGAGGGGCCTGCTGGTCAGGGTGGGGGTAGAGTGGGAGGGGCCTGCTGGTCAGGGCGGGGTAGAGTGGGAGGGGCCTGCTGGTCAGGGCAGGGGTAGAGTGGGAGGGGCCTGCTGGTCAGGGCGGGGTAGAGCGGGAGGGGCCTGCTGGTCAGGGTGGGGGTAGAGTGGGAGGGGCCTTCTACAGGTCGCACAGCTGCTTAACGGTGGAGCAGCACTGGGCCCCATACCACTCCCTGGGGAATCCAGCCTCGGAAAAGAGATATTTAGCTAAATGGATGGTTGGGTTTGCCTGTATGTATAAGATTATTTTAACTTAGAGGAGATGCATCATTAAAAAATGTCCTTAATTTCTGTTGCCTATGAAGAAAAACAACAAAAATCCCCTTGAGGAATTAAGTCATGATTTAAGAACAAGAAAGTGCAAGTTTAGCTAAACTTCCTTCTCCACTTTCTCTCCTTGTTTTTAAATTTCACGGTTTCTAAACAGGCTGGTGGATCTATTCTTTTCTTTCAACCAAGGGCTAGTAAGGATATTCTCTTTCCTTAAAAAAATATGTTTATACAATGTTCAGGTACCTTTGTTGAAAAAATAAGAGACATGTAACTTTGCCAATAATTAAGAAGGCTGACTTTTAGTAAACTGAGTCCACATCTTCCAAATCACATTAATTTATCTTTTTATCATTTTATGGACCCTTTTTTGATATGGAGGTTGTTAGATGTCACATTTACATTAATTCAGCTCAGCAAAGCTCATGTTTATTTTCACTGACAAAGGGTCTTTAGAGTATTAATAATGTTTGGATGTTTGCTGAAGGCTTTTGAAAAACCACAATAGTTTTTTGGTGCTGATAACCTCAATGTTCAACAAAGCCCTTAAAATTGTCAAGTGATGTTATTGCCTAAGTAAAAAAACAAGAAAATCTCTGATTTGGAAGACATATGCACCCCTGTGTGTATCTCTGCATGATTTACAATTGTCAAAATTTGGAAGCAACCAAAGTGTCCATCAACAGATGAATGGATGAAAAAGAGGTGGTACATATATACAATGGAATATTTTCAGCCATTAAAAAAAGAAAGAAATCCTGCCATTTGCAACAACATGGGTGGACCTAGAGGGTATTATGCTCAGTGAAATAAGCCAGGTTCAGAAAGACAAATACTTTATGATTTCACTTGTGGAATCTAAGAACAAAACAAATCAACAAACAGCAGTAGACTCAAAGACACTGAGAAGTGACTGGTGGTTACCATGGGGGAGGGGCTGGGGTGGGTTGAGGGGAGGGAGGGGGATAAAGGGGCCAAAAATTCTCACTCATAATATAAGTTGGTCATGGGGAAGGAAGTGTAACATAAAGCACATAGAGAATGGTTCTGTAACATCTTTTATGTTGACTGATAGTCACTGCATTAATTGGGGTGAGGATTTAATAATGTGTGTAACTGCTGAACCACTGTGTTATATACTTGAAACCAATATAATGTTATGAAGCAACTAAAAAAGAAAAATAGTACTGATCTTTCTTCTTCAGCTGGCAAAAATCTAAGCAAAGAAAAGCTTATTCTACCAGTATCTTACACACACAAATACCAGAAAGTGTGTGAAGTGTGCATGTGTGTGTATGTGTGTGAAAGAGAGAGGAGGGAGGTGGATCTAATCGTTTTTTGTGTACAAAAGGAAAATACCGAGAATCACTTTTTTTTTGGAAGAAAGAAGTAGAGGATTTAGTGCCATTTAATTTCCTCTTTAAGACTGTGCTAGAAAACTAGCATTTCCTTTATATGCTCAAGTTAAGTAAGAAAATTCTGACAGTTTAAAGAGAACAAGGGTGGTGCCTCAGTCACTTGATAACAACAGTAGGGAGAAAAGCCAGGAACCAACTTCTGGTATTTTCGTATCACAAAGTCTACTCCATGAACACTACTTGAACATACTTGTAGCTGATATAAATGAAACAGAACAGATAGCTCCAACAAAGGAGAAACTCTAACACAGTGAAACTTTTTGTAATATCAGAGGCAAGGGCATTCATGATTTTGTGCGGAATTTACAGAACATCTTTTCCAATGGGATTCTGCTTTGAAGTACAATGTAATAACATTCCATCTTTTTCAAGAAGCCAGAGTGTGATTATAAAAAAAAATATCTTATGTTAAAAATACTAGTTCAGCCTAGATCTACAGAAAATTAATAAACTGAGGGTAACTGGTTGGTGGCCTGGAGGTGGAGGTGGGATATGTTTTCTAATCTGCTTATGGTATAAGTGCATTATTTGGACAATACTTCAAAAGGTTTTAAAAATATGAATATTATTGTCACATAAATCTGAAATTTTGCCTTATAAATCTGAAACTCACTAACACAATCCTAGAAAACAGGTTGTAAGATCATTTAATAGTCACTTTTTGTTGTTCTTACAGTAAACATTAGTAGGATCCCTTTGATGCTGTTGCTTTTGGATTTTTATGCACTGCACAGCAAATATTCCTAAGATTGCTAGTCAGTTACCATCCTGCTTTGTTCTTGACTGGGATATAGTCAGATATGTAGGAAAAACACATCAGAAACCTAACGCAGTTCCTAGAGAGGCTGACTTGATGGGATATTAAAACATCTGTTGTCAATAAATACAAGCAGTTTTGGTATGCCAGCCAATGCAAACTTGTTATTCAAATATTATTAATATGACAGTTAATTCTTTACTATGCTTCAAGTTAAATAACAAGCATTGTTTAAACTCAGTAACAGGTTTGTTTTCCTCCAGAGTTTCGCTCTTTAACAGTTGCTGGTCTTACCCAATCACCAGTCATGTCAAGGGAAAAAAAAAAATAGTGTATTGGCAGGATGCAGGGAATGAATAAACATGTGATTTTTAAATGCCCCAAATGAGAAAGGCTTAGGCTGTACATTATTGCCTGGATATTCTACAAATCATTAATGTGTTAACTGTCATATTAATAATACTTGAGTAACATTCAAGTATTATTAATTTGCATTGACTGGCATACCAAAAGTGCTTGTATTTATTGACAATTATTGCATTGTTGCTCACAATTGTTCCCTTAATCGGGCCTCATTTTCTAAAGACAATAATCCTATCAACAGAAACTTGAAATGTAGGTCTTTCTGGGCTTTGGAAAGCGAGCTCTGCTCTTCTTTCAGAGGATATACAGATTTCCAGGGCCACAAACCAGGCCTGCTGCCATGCGAACTGTTACAGTTCATTCTGAGAGGCTGAGAGTGAGCTGTCGCACAGTCTACAGTCGCTTGTGCTTTAGCGAAGCAAAGAGGCATTGCTCAGAGAGATTGTACCTGGGTGCAAAGGCTCCTCCTCCTTTGGGCCAGCGTGGACAGTGGAGTGGGCTCAGGGCCAGTAGATGGGTCGGTTCAAATCTTTCCTCCAAAATGACTCAGGCTGGAGTAGGGCTGAATTAACAGGAAAGGGGTTTTGTGCTAAAGTTGTTTCAAGTAAAAGCCTCTTTCTAGTCTTGTAGAAGTTCCCAGCCAGACTGGAAGTGCTACAAAGGACCCCTGAAGCTGGAGGGAATTGCTGGAGGCCTTAACTTCTAATTTTTTCTTCTAAGAGTTTCTTTCTACTCTCTCCTTCAGTGTACAGTTTCCAAGCTCCAGAATTGAATCCCATTAATGTTTATTATAAAAACAACAACAGCCATACATGACCATACAACCTGTTTTCTAAGATTGTGTTACTGAGTTTCAATTCTGTAGCTAGAACTGATTTATTAGCAAGCCAGATTGACTATCACTGCAGTCCATAGCATCTCCCAAATTACCTAGAGCAAAAGGCAGGGTACATTTTCCTTCTTTCTTGCAACAGAGGACAGAGCACAGATTTGACAGTCAGTAGACTCCCATTTCATTACATTCTAGCTGTGTACATTTGGGCAAGCTGCTCGACTTCAACAAAACTCAGTTTCTTTCTCTATAGAATGAGGTTAGTGATGACTTCTATTTCATAGGGTTATTGTGAGAATCACAGTACCAACCAGAGGAAGCACTCATAAAACAGAGATACTTACACAACTCAAGTTGTAAAAATAACTCCTAATCTGATCTCCTAACCTTAAAAACAACACAGGCAATACTCAGAGAAGAGAAGGACCTCTTGGGGCTCCACTCTTTCTCTATCTCTCTCTCCAGTGTCCTGGGGTTCTCTGCTGATGACAATATTTTTTTTAGGACTACTTACTTTTATAAGGAGATAATTATAGGAACTGTATATTAAGCTAACAGGATTATTTTCATGATAAATTTCAGACAGCAGTCAGTGGAGAGACTTATGACAAAATGGTGTAATTTTCACTCTTTAACTCACAAAGGTCTCCTTATAGAGATGATACATAATACATAGAGATGACATCTATATTCTCAAATGACTCTTATGACATTTAATTTTTAATAGTATTTCCTGATCAGATTCTTTACTCATTATTCTGAAATTTTGTTATGTATATATTCCAGATAATAACTGAATAAAACAATTGAGATTACAAATAGTCACATGGAGATTTCTGTCATCACAGTACTGTTTAAATCCTATTAGATTAGTGATGACATGAAGTCGGTATAGGCCCATGGGACATGATTGGCAAATTTGAAATTAATTTGTTGCCATAGTCAGTATCTAGTTCCTTTTAAAGCCATCTAATATTTGTGGTTGGTCATCTTGGAGAATCCATGCACTGTTTCATCTCATGACATGAGGACAGCTGGCTTTTCTTTTCTCATATGGATCTTCTCAAAATGGGTTTCATGTTACAGAATTTATAATGAGACATATATACATATAAAAACATACATACATATGTCTTATTATGACATTTTATGAATATGAAAGAAGTCATTGTATATAAATATTTTATATTTATGTAATAGTAAATATATATCTATGTAAGTATTTTATATATAATGTATATAAGATATTTGAGTTCTGTTAATCCGATTTTATAAATAGTCTTACTTGAGTCTCAAATTTCACTAAACATTACTTAGAATAAGGAATGTACTTCAGATAGAGAATCTTGAAAGATTAGAGCTGGAAAAGAATACTAGGATTTAACTGGCCCAAGCCCTTTATTTTAAAGATGAGAAATGTTAAGGCCAAAGAGAATGAGTGACTTATATTCAAGGTGACCAAGATATATAATGAGAATATTTGCACCATTATTCTGCAGCCCAAACCTTATATTCTGTCCTAATACAAATCTTGGGCTAAAGAATGCTATCCAAGATAACTTTATTCATGCTTCCACATATATGGGCATGTAGGCTTTTCATTATACATGTTTGATGTTCAACTATTCCCTCCCAAATGAACCTAGTTCTTTTCTCTCTGATTTATACTGTGCTTTGAGCCAAGCTGTTTCGTATATGTATATCTTTCTTTTTTTTCAGCCAAGCCTCTTCTCCATACCCTTACTAATATGTATGTCTGTCTTTTTTTTGTGTATAAACCTGCTATTTTGGTCACAAGCCCCTCAGCTTAGCCTCCACCATGGCATCCTCATGCCCACTTTGCTAAGCACTGATGATGTTCACATATTCTGCTGCCTGCATTATGGACACAGAACCTATTCTGTGCTTGTTGTAAGTCAGATATGGACAGTTCACCTCCATTCAATGAAATGTGAGTTGGGGATTTAAGAGCTAGTAAGTAATTCATCACCTCCCCTCCTTGCTGCTTATAGCAGTCATGGACATGTGTGAGGTGAGTCTCCCTCACTCTGGGTTTCTGAACAGCAAGTGTGCAGAGGCCTTGCTAACTCCAGGTAGGACAATGGTGAAATATAACTGCGTGACCTCTTATTAGGACATATTGTTGTATAATAGTAAAAATGATAAAGATAATAATGGAAAGATTTTCTTTGCCAAATGTATGCCAGAAAGAGTAAGTGAGCAACGATTTTTCTGGAAAAGCTTCACTACAGAAGTGGATTAGATTCTGCCATATGTGTGAAATGGTGCAAGTATAACGCAGACAGCCTGCTGATAGGAGTGGAAAGATGGATATTCTCCTCAGCATCTATCCCACACCCTTGACAACAATGAAGTCCCTTCAGTCAGAAGAGCTTCAAAAGCATTCAGTCATTCTTTAAATATCCTTTTTATATCAATTTGTATAGCTCTATCAAACACCACTGCTCATGGGAAAAGATGTGATGCTATGATCCGGAGGGCTTAGAAGAAAATGTGGTACATGGAAGAACTTTCCCATCAGTAGAGCCACCCCCAGATGGAACAGGCTCTTTTGTAAAAGGCCAGATGACCATCTGGAGGAGATACTGAAGACGACTTGCTAGACAGTCTCTAAACTGCCTTTCAATGTTAAGATTCTGCCACCTTCTCTCTCTGCCCTACATTAGTCCAGGTTTTCTCTGGAGCTGTATGGGTCACACTCATGTGAGCTCTTCTTAAATACTGTATGATAGAACCATCCTCTAAAGCATAATCATCTCTAATTGAATATTTTTCTCAATCAATTACTGTAAAATCTAAAGCCTGATGCTGAGAATAATCTTTGTCAAATGGTGAATAATTCAGTCACTTGAAGGGGAACCACTGAAATGCTAAGTGTTGGCAGAACTTACTCCCAACAAAAGTTCCAAAAGCAATCCATAAAACAGATGGCCCTGGGATTAGCTTGCCCTGCCAAGCTTTCTGGGACACATTTTAATCTGGCTAGTATCTAATCTGATCTGTAAAATAAAAATCTAGTTTCAGGCCCAGCTATAGAAAAATTCCATACAAGTAACTAAAACTCATTCTAGTATATCTGCAGAAACAAACCTACCTTTATTTTAAGCTATTTTCATGCACACTATTAAATTCTATTTAATTCATGCTATTTAAGTGATAGAGTAAAAAGAAAGCTGAGAAGGCAGGGGACCCAGTTTTTAACCCTGGTTCTGCCACTAATTCCTGGATGATCTCAGGCAAGTCACTGATTGTCTCTAAGCTAAAAGGTACACCAAATGTTGTACACATTACATTCTATGAGTGTGCTATTTCTTTGGTAAAATAAAAATTTAATATTATTCTTATTTTAATACTGAATGCAGACTGCTTATAGATTGCAGTGGAAACTGGCCTGTCCTGAACTGCTACTGTTCTGTAAGAGGTGTGATGGATAAAGTGCAATAAAATGTGTGTACAAATAAGTGTTAAGGAATTGTGTTTAGCTTCTTAGAGACATTTTTACTGTTTTTATAGTTATATTTACAATACTTTCTTTGTAAATATCTTTAGTGTATGTTTGAATTATTAATGTGGACAAGAAAGGCTGTTGGCTGTTGTTTCTTCAATTTACTGCTTAAACACAAAAATTAACATCAGGTTATATTAAATATTTTGCAGGGCATAGGACGCTTTTGTCTTTCCTTACTGCAATAGTAACATTATCAACAGAAAAATAGACTACAGAAAACAAAAATATTTTGTTGACTTTTTAAATATATTTATATGGAGTCTTTAAGATATGTGTATGCATACTGCGCATGTATGAGCACCTCTACTGCTTTACAGTATGTACTTTCCACAGACACACTCCCACAGCATTTTTCTGTTGATAAAAATGGAATGTTTCCTTTCATTTATTTTTAAACTTGCCTCTTCCATTAATATCTTTTTATTGAATCAACAAATTTCATAGAAGCTGGGCATATTTTTTAACTCATGTTTTCATGTCATGTGCTCAATGAGAACACAGATCTTATCTTGTTCTGCACTGTGTTCCTTAAACCTAGTAGAGACTAGAGTTATTTACTTACGAAATAGTTACTGACTAAACACATGAAGGTAAGAAATTTAAAAATGTACTTATGAACTCAGACATTTGTTAAAATTAGAAATACAATTGTTAACATAAGAAATACAGAGATGCTTTAAGGCCACATAAGGAATATCTCAATTGATTATTGATTGATAAGACTCATATAATCAATGTGTTAAATACATAAAATAATTAAGAATAAATGCCCACTCACATGCTAATCCAGGAAACAACTTTTGAGCCAAAAATAAGTAAATATGAAAAGAATTGAATATAAGTAAAATGAATGAGAAAATGTTATGTAAGTTTATAATACTGTTCCTAAGAAAAGGTGATGATGTATGTGCATGTCTATGTATATTTACATGTGTGTATTTCTGCATCACTACAAAATGCAACTATTAAAAGCAAATCTGAATCTTCAGTTGAGGGAATATATATCCATGTTTCCAAAAGAAAAGAAAGTATATTAGGCCATAAATCTGCATTTTTGTTGTAAAAATATTGTAACATGAAATATTCTCAAAATAAAGTGGCAGTTTGATGCATTAAGGAGTTGATCATATTGCTTCAGGCAAATGATAAGAAAAGTAATACTGTGCATTTATAACTTACTTGAATTTTAAATCTGAGTTTTAAGCTCAATTTGAGATCTTAGTTTAACATGAATAATCTTAAAGAAATATAAGTACAGGAAACTTTTTTTTAGAAGAACAAGTACGTGATGTAGAAATTGGTGAAATAAACAGGTGCACAAGAATGGTAAGGGAAAATATGTTCTTGGAATACATTAGAATTTACAATAGCTCTTTACAATTTAATTATTATGAAGCAGAAATTAGAACATGTATTTCTCTACTACTAGGCATCTACTACTAGACATCTCCAATTTATTTAAAAAAAGTTTGTGATTATAGAATTTTATATATTCATTATTGTTTTCTTAAATGAATTTTCCATAAAGGGATATTTTAAATAATGGCCCTCTTCCTAAAACAGAAAGACTTGTAATAATTCTAAAACAATACTACCAACAATATCATATGTTTTAACTAAAATTAACTTCAAATAATTCACATTTATATATTGTTTGGGCATGTGTTCTGAATTCCACATGAAATTCTAGAAATGCCTCTCTCTAGGAAACAGAAATGAAGATGCTCTAACTCAGGACTATCCAGTAGAACTTTCTGTGTTGATGGAAATATTCTTTAAGACCCACATGTGTCTGGCTACTGAGCACTTGGAATGTGGCTAGTATAAAGAAAAACTGGATTATTAACTTTATATAATAGCCACATGTGGTTAGTGGCTACCTTATTGGACATGTGCTGTCCAGTAAAAAACTCATGTTTCTAAGGCTTTGTTATGAACAGCATTGGGAGAGTAGGGTAGAGGGGTAGATTACCCCATTTGCTCACCCACAATGGTGGGATAATGTCATGTGGCTTTAGGCATCTAACCAACTCACTGTCTACAACATATTGGCACTGTCAAAGCACTTTACCTTTCTGCCTTGCATTCTCTTTTCCCCACCCCTGGAGAAGACCTACTCTACCTTTAAAATCCAATTTGAATGTTTCCTTTGTAATGTTTCACTTCACTCAGTTACCATATTCTTTGCATATAAAGAAATTAAAATGTATCTCATAGAATGTCTCACATCTGCAACCTATTAAAAAAGACGTTTGTCAAACCAATTTTCTCTTATACAGATTTTATGCTTCAAAATTACCACTGTTTCTAATGTAACTAGTGATTAACTACTGAATGAGTAAGTGAATGAATGAATGAGTGAAAGTACTAAACTTAGATCCTTCCCTCAAGGAGTCTGTAACAGAGAGAGAGACAAAGAGATAAATACTTTTTCCTATACTCCCTACAATCTGTCCACAGATATTTTTAGGACATACTCCTAGGGTCATAAAGTGAGTCATAGTGTACACAACCCTGTAAGCAGGAATGAGAAGCTCCAGACTTGCTGAGAATAACTTAAAATACTTGGTAGATATGTAGGAACTATTAAATAAATGCTAGTTAATCATTCCTTTAGAGTACTATGGTCTGAGTGAATCATCTTATTTCACCTAGCTGGACTGAAGATTTATTGCTGTTTTCCTGAAAAAAATTGTTTGCCTTGCCATACTTTCATTACTTTCTAGTTTTATATTTTAATTGCTCTGAAATTTAATATAATTTATTGAATTGATCCTTGTATAGGACACAGCTTCAGACTGAGTAGGTGTTAATTATCTGGGGAGTAAGGAAGATAGGAATACTTACTATTTCAACGTCAGATGCACTATGACATCAAGGCTAGAGTACACACAAGAATGGGTTCTTAAGGAAAGTGATCACCTATTTCAGGGTGGTTTATAAGCTTTTCTAATAGTCTCTGTATTCCTTATTTTATATTTTAGTTCTGTGAATAGATTTGCAGTAGATAATTAACAATGTGAAGCCTACATTAAGGATTCAAATAATAAAATACTAACATAAAATAAATATTATTAATATACTACACATATTGTGTGAGTGAATTCTGAGCATAAGGATATGTGTTTACTAATTTCCTTTGGAAATTAATGTGCAAAAGAACAACCTGCTCTAACCTTGTTTCCCACAGGCCCACCTCCTGGAGGAATTTGATTAAAAGGATCAGTTATGAAAGGTATTATACTTTGATTAATGAACTTTAATTTTTCTAAAAATAAAATCAAAGGAAACATTTTCTTTTTTGCACATTCAACAATAAAATGATAACACTCTGGAATGCCTCATACTTCCAGTTCTGGCATTTCTTGGGACAAAAATTTCTGTAAATATAACAAAGGAGAAGAATTTACACTTGAGTAAAGTTTCCCTGTTGATAATTATTTTATTTTAAAGGAAGTTCAGTAATATATTTTATTCTGCAAAAAGACTCCTTTATTAAAGGAGATCAAAGACTAGTTATAATATCTATAGCAGGACACCATGGAATTATTTAAGATTTGCCCTCTTTCACTATTTTTATGTCAATAGGTTAGCATTGCACTCTCTCTGGAGTTGGTTTGACTCTCAAAAAATTATGTGTTAAAAAGTTAAGTTTAGACATTCCTCCTGGTTAGCCAAAATCAATTTTCTAAATTCTATCAGTAACTTTTATTCTGCTACATGGCTTTGGATTGCTTTTCTCATTATGATCAACCACTCTTAAAAAGTATTCCAATGTTCACTAATTATGCTAATTTATTTAATAGATATTAACTGAGTCTATAATATGTTACAGAAATGATATTATGTGTGGTGTATAGTGGTTCCTGCTTTTACTGATATTATGTTCTAGAGAAAGTAATTGATATTAAATCAACATGCAGATCATATGTAATTAATAATTGTAATAAGTGAAAGGAGGAAAAGAAAGATGGGTAATTTAGATTGATGAAGGATTTATCAAGGACAGTTGCTTTAAGGAAATGATGCATGAGCTGAGATACAAAAATTCCAAATGGCATTCACATTTAGTTGTATCCTTCTGTTTCTTACTCTATTACTAATAGATTCACATGAAGTCTTTGTAGAAAACAAGGGTAATGTGTAATGTGTGTTAGCTGGTGGATGTAAAAGAATAGAAGAGAGATAGCAAATCTAAAGGCTCTATAATTAAGATAAATCTCGCATTGGAGGAACTCTCAGAGGACAGTGGCTGGAATATACTGAATGGCAAGATGACTTAGAAGAGGGGCCTATCAGAATATCCAAAATAATACAGGCCATGGGAAAAAAATTTGATCTTTGACTTAAAAAGTGGCAGAAAGCAACCAAAGAGATTTAAACAAAGTTGTCCATATTTTTTTTTTATTTTGGTATCATTAATCTACAATTACATGAAGAACATTATGATTACTAGGCTTCCCTCTTCACCAAGTCCCCCCCACATACCCCTTCACAGTCACTGTCCATCAGCGTAGTAAGATGCTGTAAAATCACCACTTGTCTTCTCTGTGTTGCACAGCCCTCCCCGTGTCCCCCCCACACTATACATGCTAATCATAATGCCCCCTTTCTTTTTCCCCGCCCTTGTCCCTCCCTTCCCACCCATCCTCCCCAGTCCCTTTCCCTTTGGTAACTATTAGTCCGTTCTTGGGTTCTGTGATTCTGCTGCTGTTTTGTTCCTTCAGTTTTCTTTTGTTCTTATACTCCACAGATGAGTGAAGTCATTTGGTACTTGTCTTTCTCCGCCTGGCTTATTTCACTGAGCATAATACCCTCTAGCTCCATCCATGTTGCTGCAAATGGTAGGATCTGTTTTTTTCTTATGGCTGAGTAATATTCCACTGTGTATATGTACCACATCTTCTTTATCCATTCATCTACTGATGGACATTTAGGTTGCTTCCATATCTTGGCTCTTGTAAATAGTGCAGTGATAAACATAGGGGTGCATCTGTCTTTTTCAAACTGGAGTGCTGCATTCTTAGGGTAAATTTCTAGAAGTGGAATTCCTGGGTCAAATGGTATTTATATTTTGAGTTTTTTGAGGAACCTCCATACTGCTTTGGAGGTTGAACTATACAACAATGGTTGAACTAATTTACATTCCCACCAGCTACACAAAAGTAAATTCGAAATGGATCGAAGACCTGAATGTAAGTCATGAAACCATAAAACTCTTAGAAAAAAACATAGGCAAAAATTTCTTAGACATAAACATGAGTGACCTCTTCTTGAACATATCTCCCTGGGCAAGGGAAACAAAAGCAGAAATGAACAAGTGGGACTATATCAAGCTAAAAAGCTTCTCTGTACAGCAAAGGATACCATCAATAGAACAAAAAGGTATCCTACAGTATGGGAGAATATATTCATACGTGACAGATCTGATAAAGGGTTGATATCCAAAATATATAAAGAGCTCATACGCCTCAACAAACAAAAAGCAAATAATCCAATTAAAAAATGGGCAGAGGAGCTGAATAGACAGTTCTCTAAAGAATAAATTGTCCATATTTTTTTAAATGAGCATTCTGTCTTTTTAGTAGAGAATGGTTTATAGATAGGCAAAAGTTCACCTAGAATTCCGAATATTTTCTTAGCACAGGTGAGGAACAATGTTGTCTTGCACTAGGGTGGTGGCAGTAGAGATGGAAAAAATAGATGGATGTGAAATACACATGGTTGAATGTGGGAGGCAAGGAGAAGAATGATTACCAGTGTTCTGGCTTGGACATGGTGGTCTGGAAGTGGCATTTATGGAAATGGAAAAGACTAGCAAGTTGAAGGCTTGTGGAAATTGTTTAGGGCTGAATAGATACAGTAAGAATTTGGGGCATGTTAAGTTTGAGAAATCTGTGTAACACAACAGTGAATCCTTCAAGTAGTCAGCTGCATATTGAAGTCTGAAGCTCAGATAAGTCTGGATTGGACACAAAAATTTGAACTCTTTGAATATGGATGAGGATGAGAATGCTGATGACAGCAAACACAGCACACTTTTTTCTAATTACTATTTAAAGCACTTTACATATATCATTGTTCAAAATGATTTTATGAAGTAGTTACTATTATCCTCATTTTAAAGTTATTTCAAAGTTGGAAGACCTCAGGCTCAAAAAAACAAAAAACAAAAAACAACAAACAGCTAGTAAGGGTTAGAACCATGGCCATCTACATACGGATTCCAATCTACCATCTACTATATTCAGCTATTCTTCAAAAAAAAAAAAGCCTAAACATATCTTTGTCCTTTTTTCCAAGGATATAGCTTTGATTTTCCATCAGAGAAAGATTAGGTGCTGAGAACATGACAAAAAGTAGAAACTGTCCCCTATTCTCTTCTGATTTTAGGATACGAATTTAATCTCAATCCTCATGTTCACATGTGATGACAATCAATGATTGTGAAATCGATACTAATATAGTACAGAGTGAGAAAAGAAGACACTGGCCCGTGGAGAATCCCAAACTGTAGTTTGCCAGAGAAGAGAAACTGACCCTGAGATTGAGAAGTTAGCCAGAGACATGTGATGAAAACAAGGAAATTGTGGAATCATACAAGACAAAATTCAAGGGACAAGAGAGCTTCGAAAAAGTGGAAAGAGTCAACACACAAATTCCTCATAAATAAATACTAATCTGAAGGAAAGAATGTTGAAATAGCTATGGACAGTTGAGATCTTATTCTAATCCCAGTCCTGACATCTCCTGGATGAGTAACACGGAGTAGCTCTCCTAATCTCTCCAGGTTTCAGATTTCTAAACTATAAAATAAATATGGACAAGCTAATTTCCTCAAGTCCTTCCTTCCCCCAAGTGCTATTTTATTATTTATGGCTTATCAATACTTTACAGTAATGATTTTTTCTTTCTGGTAAAAGAGCTCTTTCTGAGCAAACATTCTATAGTTGTGCACATTCACCAAAGACCTGCAATGGACAGCACACTTCCAGTGTGGGAAGTCAGCTTATATGCAGATGTCATGCAAAGTCTCTTTATTGGTGGTAGAAGTTATGTGAAGGTTAGATCATAATAGAATAGTTTCAAATTTCTGCATGGAACACTAGTTTCGTTTTATCCTGACACAGAGTCTTCACTATCAACACAAAATATATTTATACACAAGGGAGCTTAGAAAGTTCTCAAGTGTCTGGCTCTCACTCTTCAAAAGTCGTTCAACTTGGCAAGTTTTATGGACTTGTGTGCATGATGTTGGGATGTGTGTAGACATGCAAACACTGCATTTGCTGAACAATGTGCACTTATATGCAATTCCAAATGGCATTCACATTTAGTTGTGTCCTTCTGTTTCCATGAATCTGCTCTTACTCTATTACTAATATGCCGTACTGATGAAAATCATCTTATTCTTAGTAGTCATGTGGGTGACTGGTTGCCATTAGAGTAAATGAGGACAAATTAAGTGACACATTAAAATTTGACACACCATCTTTCTTCTGCTGTGGATAACTGTTTCACCTTAATAAGAAGTGGGTTCAATAGCTTGAGTCTGAATTGGCTTTGAAATGAATATGGTAGTTGTTATTTAGCATGTTTTGATGTTCTTAGTTATGAAGTGAGTATGTGAGTTTGATGTTCCAAGTTATGAAGCTTCTGACCTAGAAGTGCTAGTTAGAAGACTAGCTGGATTCAAAGATAAATACCCCACTGGGGTCTTTGTTAACACAACAAAACAGTTTTGTTAATTGTACTTGCAGATGTAGAAAACTCAGTGTAGTGATTATGAGCCAGATGGATTTAGGTATAAGTGCCTGGATCTACGCTTTGCTAACTCTGTGGTCTTTGGCAGGTTATTTGGCTTCTCCAAGAGTCATATTGTTGATCATCAAAATGAGCATAGCATCAATACCCACTTCACATGCTATGGAGAGACTTAAACAAAATATTGTGCCTAAAATTTGAAATATAGTGGTGGGCTTACAGAAAGTAGGCAGTTATGAGTAGCTGTTTTCATTTTTAATTTACCTATTAACTATTATTAGCATTGTCCCAACATTGTGGAGTGATGTGAGGAAGGAGCAACTTGAATATGTGATACAGATAAAATATATTACATATCACAGATCAAAACTTGATGTGGGCTGATGCCAAGAGCAGGGGACCACAGAAGACATCTTGTCTCACTGTTGTTTCATTTTTAAAATATTTTTTACTTCTTGAAAATTACATAAAAAAAGATACTATAAAGACTTAATATAAAGACAGTAAAATGAAAACTGTTCTCAATAAGTGATATTCTGTAATCAAGGACAATTTTGTTGAGTTTCTGTTATGCACTGGCAATAAAATGTAAATAAAAATTCAGTTTATAAAAGTGCTTGCAGTCCCTATGGTCAATAAACAGTTGTTGAAGGACTGATTGATGGACTGGCATTTAGAATGAATGTGTTCCTTTGTTTTTCAGAAAACCCAAAAGTAAAAAACAACACTGCTTTTACTCAGAAAAGTTATACAGCAAATTACATGCTAATGACTCTTTTTAATAAATTCAGATTATCTTCTATTATAGTTTATTTATTAATGATGCATATCTTTGCTATTTATCATGAACTCCAAATATCAGAGAAAGCAATGTCATCAGACATTTTGTTTAATCTCTAGAATGTTAAGCATGTTAATTAGTTAATGAACTGGAACTTTCATTTAGTTATTCATTAAATAAAAGTGTATTGAGCACCTACTTTATGGCAGAAACTGAATAAATCATAGTGGACTTCAGGACTTAAAGAAGAAATGTCATAGCCTCTGCCTGCAAGAATTTCTACATGTGCATGTGCATGGAAACATGTCTGTGTGTAGTATATTTGTACCACATATGCATACAAATTTACCTATGTACTCAAACAGCAACAATATAAGTCAGACTGCAATAAGCATGAGCAGTGGGGTGAGAATACATTGTGGAAAAGATGACTAACCCTGTCTGATGGAACTGGTGAAGTTTTCTTAGAAAAGGAGACATCTAGCTAGGACTAGAAAAATGAGGAGGATTTTATCCAGTTGGAGAAAAGGGAATAAAAATGTGGGATGTGAAGAAGGTCATTCCTGGAAGGTGAATGCAAAATACGTGATGATGAAGATGAATATACATGCACACACATAAAATAAAGAGCATGGAAGCAAAGGAGTGAATAGCTGGAAATAAGGAATTTAGCTGAATGGAGGTCATACAGTGTTCTCCCTAGACTTGCTAGTGAGTTAAAGTGACCACTATAGTCATCCAACTTTTAGTTTTATGGGTCATTAAGTGCAAATGGGTTAGGAAGTCTTCTAAGACACACAACACAAGTGAATGAGTTTCAGCTTCATGGGAGAATGGTTTGGGATTTGCAACTAATAAGCAACTTGCATTTTAGCTTTTCTCTATAGTTTTGAATCTAGTGCCTCTGGGACCAGTCCATTGGCAGTACCCAGTGAAATTTATTAATTTCTCCAGGTTAGTTCTTCTTTTATTAAGAATACTGAATATACAATTATATGGTGTTCAGATCTAGGAAATACTTTGATCTATTTCTGACATTTCAATGCTTCAGATAGGTATGTTTTTTTCCCCTGTGGTTGATTTAATTAGATACTACCATGCTTTTAAATATCCTGATTTTGGTATTCTGTTTTTCAGTGGTGTGAGTATCTGTATAGTTTACCTAAATTATGCTGCTTTTCCATATTATCATATGATAAAGAAGTAAATATATACTTATCTTTTTTATTGAGGTGTGTGGTAACCCAGAAGAATGGGAATGAATGAATAAAACAGCCCTTGAATGACTTGTAAGACATCCAGGCACAAATTCAGGTTGTTGCCAATCACTCTTGCTGAATAGGTTTAAAAGCAATGGGATATTTAAACATTCTTAAATGTGGATAATTTGTGGTTTATTATTTTTAAGTCTTTTTACTGAACAGAAGACTCAAGACACTTTTAAGGACAGTAATGGCTAATGTAGCCACTTAAAACCATTTGTAATTTTTCACCATTTTTATATCTACTGTGATGTTTGGGGAAAGAGCCTCCAGCTCCTTAGTCATGCTGAGCTGGCTCAAAGTGTAATTTTACAAATTATCTTTCATGCTGAAATGTATTACTTTATCTTCAGTGTGTTCATCATGATTTATTTCAGTCTGAGTGGTTTAATCTTTGATGTGTATTTGGATCAAAGATCTCATACCTTTAAAAACTAATTACCATTTAAAAATTTTAATTCTTTCTTCCTGTCTGTCAAAGTAGTTAATATTTTCATGAGATACATATTTTCAGGATGTGACTGTAATCGAATGGCATATTCTTCTTTGTGGCTTGAGGATCCCATTGCAGTGTTTTATTGTCATGATTGTGGTAAGATTTTTGCTAAAACTCAGCTACTGTTTTATTTACAAGATCTTTGTATGACAAAAAGAAAAGAGATCTTGTCCATTTATGCATATCGTGAGGGTGACTAAAGCAAAATTTTCTATATTTCTTTCCACTCAAGAACTTTTGTTAAATTTGAACAGTCATTCTAGTTGTAGGGATAGAACAAATGGAAGTATAGAGTGAACACAACTATCAGAGGAGAGATAAAAATGAGGATTGTCAGTGCTGTAACTGCAGGAAGACAAAAAGCAGAGCAATTTATATGAAGGAAAGCAGAGAAATGATCATATATAGGGTCAAGGCAGGTGAAGTAAAGGGAGTGAAAAATATTGTAATGAGAAGAAACAGAAAGGATTAGTTATCATTTATACTCAATGCAGCCTGTGGTTAGTGATTTTTTTGTGTGTGGAGGAAGATGAGGAAGAATCAAACTTAACATGACATAGCTCTGAATTAAAGGACTACTCTTGACATGTTTCAGTATATAAAGTGGTGTTCATGGGAAAAAGTCTTTGTTTTTGTTTCTGTTAACTACTGGTAGAAAATAAACAGTGACAGTAGACAATTTCAATGAGGGATTAAGAAAATAGTTATTTATTTCTTGGTACCCTCATTTTGGTAACTTATATAAAAGTCAAAATGCAGTAGACAGTGGGGTAAAGGGCACAAAAGAAGAAAGATTCAATGTTATACACTGTAATAAGAAAACACAACCTGGACAGTCTTACAAAGATGTGCCAATTAAGTTGATATTTTGAGAGTAGATAGGGCTGAGCAAATATGTTTTTGGGAAAGAGCAGTGTAAGCAAGAGCACAGATGTCTGTAGCTGTGAAAGGCTAGGCCAGCGAATGGCAAGCAATCTAATGTAGCATGAAAAATCCATTAACCATGAGATAACTAAATAACTCTGTTCATCATGTCCTTATATATATAATAGAAGGAGGAAAATACATTTTAAAAAGTTTACTTAAAAATGGTTTAAAAAAAATATTGGTATTTAAAAGTAAGTCCTTAGCTCTCAGGCAAATGATGTTTTGCATCTTATGAAGCACTTTTACATATTTTTGTTGTTGTTGTTGATAAATTATGCCCTTCTACATAAATTGGTTCATATGCTAAAGGTTATAGATAGCTGAAGTTTTCTGATAAATGAAAAAAGCAAATTCTGGATTCTGCAGGAAACACTTTGCATTAAATATTTGCCTGATTCCGACATTATCTGTGTGGTCACAAAGGATTTACATACAATAGGCCCGTTTAACATCAGGAAAGACATTTGACAGAACTGTATTATGTCACCATATCTATGCTGCATGTAGTCTGTGATAGCTAAACTGAGTTTAAGTGGGAGAAGCTGAATATCACCATTTTGTCTGGAAGGCTAACTTGTAAGTGCATATAGGAAACTGGATAAAAATTGTAAAGGCTTATTTATTAAAAGGATAGATAGCCTGTTTTTAGAAAGTCCTTAACAATTAAAAAATTGTATTAGGAGCATACATAGCATCATATATCATTGTAGCATTAATATTAATGTTAATATTATGATAATGTTATGGTAACATTAATAATAAAACAATCTAATATTAAAGAGGAGACGATTACATTATGCAAAAGGTTTGACAATTCCATGCAAATACAAAAATCACTGAGAAAAGTCTATTTATATTATTACTCTTGATTGAAATAACATTAAATGTAAGAGCAATGTATTGATTAATAAAATGTATGTTTCTCCCCAAATTTTAAAATATTAATGAGAAAAAGATTACATTCTGAATAGGGCATATTATTTACTATTTTAATGTAATGGCAGCATGTAATATAAAATAAGAAAATAATATCATTAATAACCTTGTCCTCCAATGTAACTCCTATAAGTTAGAGATCTAGTCACATATATTTGAGGAATTCTTTTGCATTACTTCTTTTGCATTATCTTCACGTTTAAACAGACATAGGACCCTATGTAATCCACCATCATTAGTTCTCTAACCACTAAAATAATCTCTTCAGTGGTTGCTCTGTCCTGTGTCAAGGAACACAGGGAAGCAAAGACACAGATGACCTGACACAGGAATGACCTTGGTAGACTATGAACCAGAAGGAAGGACAAACTAAATGTGGGAATGAATAGATGAATAATGCAATGAACAAAATCTAATGCATTGGTGTATGTTTTAGAAACCCAGGGGAAACTTAAAAAAAAAAAATCAGGACACTTACATTAAATTGAGTATAAAAATCATAAAATATTTGGGCAATCTGTAATCAAATTTTGCTGTCACTTTGCATCTTAATTATATTCTCCATATGTGTGTAAAATTGCAATATTTCCAGAATCTTTCCTGGCCTTAGTTTTTCTCCATATCAATAGGTGTTTCTAAGGGTGGAGTGAAGTAGTCCATCTCCATATCAACAGGTGACTAGAAAGGGTGTGGAGAGTGAGCCATGTACCAGGACCAGTGTGGTTTGGTGGTGTCCTTTTGCAGCCGGGTCACAAGAGACATGGTCAAGCAGAAGTAGACTACTGCTTATAAGCAATAAATGGGTTTCTCCCACTTTATTTCTCCCTTTGACTGATTTTGGCTTTAAAGGTTTATTTGCCCTTCACTGGGAATATATTTTCTCTGCAGAGTTACACCATATATTACCCATTACCTACTCGATGCCCAATAGTAGCAGTTGTTTTCATTGTTGTCTACTTCATTTTCACAGAATTATTTGATACTGCTAATTCCTACCCTCCTTGAAAAATTCTCTTTCCATGATTTTGTCAAAAGTACTAAGTTATTTCTTCTTTCATCTCTGGCCACTGCTTTGAAGTTCCTCTTCCTTGGCTCATGTTGTAAATGTTGAAGCTCTTCAGTGTTCTCACCTTAGCTTTCCTCTCTCATGCTATACAGTACTTGAACAACCTCATACAATCCCATGGTTTTAATTACTCTCAATGCGTGGCCCTACAGATTAAATTCAAACCAGTTTCTTGATATCTGGATAAATTTAACAATTTGTCTGATTGACAGTAATGGACAGTTTCACTTGAGTGATGTAGAAGGTGCCTCAAATTAAACATATCCCAAAGTGAATGCACACCTATTCTCTCAATCAACAAGTTTGTGCCTTTCAGACATTTTCACTAATTCTTTTCTTTGCATCACATCACAAATCCAGTAAATTATGAATACTTAATCTTTACCTAAAGATTATCCTTTATTTAATCTATCCTTTGTTTATTTTCACTATACCGTTCTTAATATCTGTAACTCTGGGGGGAAAATCCCTGGGTAAAATACCTCTAAAACTGAAATCAGTCAAAGGGAGAAATAAAGTTAAGAAACCCTTTTATTTCTTACAAGCAGTCATCCCTGTCTCTCTCTTGACCCGGATAAAGCAGAAGAGAGCTCCACTCAACCTCTCTGGTCCAGATAAACTCTCCAATGCCCTTGTAATTACCTATTATATATAGATGAACTAATGCTCTACACCCCTTGGAAACACCTATTGACATGCAGATGCACTAAAGCCAGGCTAGAGATTCTGGAAATCTTGCAATTTTACCCACAATATCCCACCTCAGAACAATTTCACTCTAGTCCTGTGTTATGGACTGAATGTTTGTCATCCCCAAATTCATAAGTTGAAGCCCTAACCCCAGGGGCCTTTGGGAGGTAATCAGGTTTAGATGAGGTCATGAGGGTGGAGCCCTCAGGATGGATTTAGTGCCTTTGTAAAATTAGGAAGAGATATCAGAGCGTCCCTCTCTGCTATGTGAGGACACAGCAAGAAGGTGACTGTCATTTGCAAGCAAGTAAGTGTTGCTCACCAGAACCCAATCAGGCTGGCAGCCCAATCTCGGACTATGAGAGTAAATGTCTGTAGTTTAAACAACCCAGTCTATGGTATTTTGTTACAGCAGCCCAAGCAGACTGAAATATCCCGGATCCTTGTAAAAATCATTTAATTGCTTTCTGTTTAAAGACAAAATGATATGTAAAACTGATAAGGAAATACTCAGAAAGTTCTCAAATCCCTCCCGCTCTTGGCAGGTGTAGTAGGAAGCCAAGGAAACAGGGTTTCTGTTAAGGCCTCAGGAATGTAGAGGAATCACAAGGTGCTTGGGTACTTGGGATTGAAACAACGTATTTCCACTCCACCCAGCCCCTGCACCAGGACTCAGTGGTATGGAACAGCTTGTTGATCATAGTCATGGAAGCCCATTAGTTTATAATACGTTATCCAGGTAAACTTTACAGAAATAGATTAAAATATAACTAGCAGCCTGAATACACCTATAGTGACCTAATAGCTCCCACTGCAATGGTTCCTGGGTGCTGACTCCTCTGTATCTTTGTCGTACATGTATAAAAGACATGGCCTTGCTGTACTTGGGGCTCAGACCTTTGGATACCACTCTCTTCTGAGCCACCAGTGTAAAATAAACTTCCACCCTCCAAGACCTCCGAGTGCCGCTTGGTTCTTCCATCAGCAATCCAGTCCAAGTTTTCCATAACAAAAGTATTTAACTGACTTCTAATATTTAAAATCTCAGTGGGTTTCCATTGTTCTTGTGAAAAAAAATTGCAATCTTTGAAATGGCCCTGGCCTTCTCGTGTGCCACTGTCACCTCTGTATTTTATAGTTCTGTCAATAGAGTCAATTGCTTTTAAGGTACAGTAAGTAAAACAACAGCAAACATTTTCATAGTGTTTATATATGCCACATATTCTTTTAAGTACCTTCAACATATAAACCTTATGTATTAATCCAACATATTAATCCTCATTTAATGATCAGGACAATCCTATGGGTACGTGTTATTACAAATGTTATTTACTAATGGGGCAAACTGAGGCATAAAGGCTGAGAAACTTGCCCAAGGCCACAGAGTGAGAACATTGCTGAGACAGTGTCTCCATATTTGTACTCTAAACCACCTCTGGACTTTGGAGTCAGCCAGGCCAAGTTTTAAAGGCTAAATCATCCTCTTTACTGGATGGTAACAATCAGAAAATTATTGATAACTCTTATTCTCATTCTCCTCTACTGAAAAATCAGTATAATAATCTTTTTCAAAGGATTGTTATGAGAATTTGAGATAAACTCCTTTAAGAACAAATCACAGTACTTAGCACCTAATAAATATTCATAAATATGAGGTATTATTATTGTTGTTATTATGGTAGTAACTATCATGCCTTCAGTTCCCCATTGAGCATGCTAGATAATACCAATGGAACTTACAAAGCTCTTCCCCTTGCCAGTGATCATTTATCCTTTAATATCCCTTCTTCTACCTGGCTAATTCTTATAAGATCTGGGCTCAGTTTAGATACCAGTTCTTCCATGAAAACATCCATGATTCTTCAAGCCTGGAGCCATGATTCTTCTATCATAGCCCCCTTAAGATAATAGAATCCTACATTATCCACATTTACTCTTTTTCACTATAATTACCTGTTTTTTGTCTGAGTCCTCAGTAACTTAAAAAAAAAGATTGCTTCTTGTTCACAATGCTATCTCCAATTCCTTTAACATTTCTTAAAATATAGTAGATCTGGTAAATGTATGTTTGTGTAATAAATAAATGTGGATTGTGTCATAAATGAATGACCTGGAATGATTTACTGTAGATATGATCTTTATACATTCCTGCATTTTATACAGGCTTAAACATGATCTAATGGAACCTAATACAATCTAAAACAGATCTGGAAATAAACACAGATTTATAGAGAAGGCTAGCAATGAATAAAAAATCTACTTTTTGATCTTTATATTATCACTTCTACAAACCATCAAAGATCATGGACAAGGTGCCTGTGAACCATCATGGAAATTCTATTAATCTATCTGAAAAATCACAAATGTCATTGAGGTCAACTAAGAAATTAAAAAGAAGAAAGAGATAACAGCAACAAAAACTCACTCTATTCCAATAAAAAAAAAAAGAGAAATACTTTGAAAGAAGTTGTTATACTCCCAAACACAACTACTACTATGGACCACATACTTTCAAGCTTTTCAATGGCTTTGGTGTTTTCTTCTAGTCTTACTAATGAAAGTCAATAAATTTGAACATGCAGTAGAATATTTAAGAAGCACATTTTAAATGTCACAATTTATTTTCAGTTCTTCAAGCCTTCATTAATTTTGGTTTCCAAAATCTTGTTCTTCATTCACAAGCTATAAAATTTCCTTTAAGACTTGTTTAATGGTAGGGTCAAGTGAGTTCACCATTTACTAGGACTGACTGTTCTAAGTGCCAAGGACCTCTGCCCTCTCCTCCAGCTGCCTGGCCCTGTGCAGTTCTTGTTTCCACTCTATTGCCTCAGTTCCTCGAGAGAAAAAAATATCTGTCAGCTTACCTCATAGAGGTGTTGCAAAGATTAATAAATTGCAAAGTGCACTGAAAAATTTGGAGAGAATATACTCTGACACACCGAAGTATTACCACAATCACAAGTATCATTTCCAGATGCTGCAGATCCAAAAACAGGAGAGCAGGTCTGGAAATCTCATCCAAGCCTCCCACATGGAGGGTTACTGCCAGGCCAAAGAGTTACATTTTGATATTTAAATACCAGTGGTTTTATATCAAAGCTATCTTGCTGAGAAAGATTTTGTCTGGACACATAAAGCGCCTGAATTGGCACAACAAAAGGCAGCAGCCCTGAGTCTTTAAGAAGTTATAACCACAAGCAACCTTAGTTCCAGGAAAGAGTTTATCTCCATTAGAAATCAAAGAGAACTTCCCTTTCCATTTAAATAGATAACTTAAAATTATACACAGCCAGCTCCAGTAAACTGGCTTTTTCTGTTGTCATGTGGGTCACAGATTCCTTGAAATGTGAGTAGTCTTCCTGAAATGGATGTTAAGTTGGGTTAGTGTTCCCAAGTGAATCTTGGCAGGGTTTTTGTCTGGAAAGCTCGATTTTAGTTGTGAGCAGACTTATTGTTTCAAGAAATTCAATTTAACTCAACATAGGAGTGTACAGTATGGCAAACAATTAGAGTATCAGTAAAACTGGAAGACCCCCAGGCTATGTAGTTTCCTTCTATTTACACTTCAGTGTATGTCATACAGATTTTTATTGTTCTGATGCCTTTCTTTTGGACTACAGGGGCAGAAATTTGGGTCAATAATACTTTATAGTTCCTGGCACAACATATCGCTGCTCATGTGCAGCCCATCTTTTATTTGGCTGACTTGCTTCTAGTCTTCTATTCCTATTCCCCATTGTCATATCCCTTCCCTCAGTTAGGCGAATCACCCTCGAGTGTTTGATGGCTATCTTTTTATTTTAAAGTGTTCCATTAAATGTTGCGATAGTGTGTTCATGTAACTTTCATGTCATTTCAAAGTGAAATTGCATAGGTTATTGATTTTTTTTCTCTTTTTCACTCAGCATTATGTTTCAAAGATCTTTTCCTATAGTTATAGGAATATCTTGTATATTGCCTCTAACTTCCGTGTGGTATTTTATAGTGTGTAGCTTCCATCCTTACCTTTCTCCCAGTGATACACCTCCAATTTCTCGCTAGCTCAAATAACACAATGAAGAGCACTCCTACATGTACTCCATCACAGCCTGTTTCAGAATTCCTCCAGGAAATATTTTATGCTGGGTTGTGGGGATACCGTAGGTATGTGAAGTTAATTGGATTAAAAGCATGACAGGTTGCTTTTCAGGATGGCTGTACGACTCTAGACTCTGTGCAGGAGGTTTTCTGTTTCCTGCTACTCCTTCCAACACTTGGCATTAACCAGCTTTCTAAATTTTGCTGACCTCATGGGTATAAAGTGATATGTTCTTGTTTAATAAGCATGTCTCTAACTTCTAATGGGTTTGCGTATATTTGGTGTTTGTTAGTCTTATTGGTTTCCAACACTGCAATTGCTTTTGTATAACTTTGCCCATATTTTTCTTGTGGGTCCTGCCCTTTTTTCTTTCTCCTGCCTTGGAGAAATTATTTTTATATTTTATATATAAATCCCTTGTGGGTTTTTGACTTTCTTAGTGCATCTTCATGCAATCTTTTATCCGTCTCTTCCCTTTTCCCCTGGGCTCCTTCCTTGAACAGAATCTTTAGGTTACAGTAATTGCTTTCAAAAAGAAAATAAAATCATTAGCTAAAAGAATACAGGGACTACAGTTTGCAGACTTTTCTCTGGGACATTCATGCAAGGGTGAATATATTAATTAATGACCAATTGACAGTTAGCCTAAAGATGGATGAGATGATGACTTCGCCTTTTTTGGTAATAAAAAAACCAAAAGGTAGTGCCAAAGTATGGTGCTACTTACTAGCTAGAACACTTATTTAGAATAGAAGATAACTTAGTTAAATACAACATATTTATCTTTATAGTATGTATCTAAACTTAAATATGAAAACATTTCTTTGCAAACTAAAGATTTTCAGACTAATCAGACATGAAAATATGTACACAAATGTTTTTAGAATGAAATCCTTCTTTACATATTCAAAATTGTAAACACGCACACATTTGCAGTCAAGCAATTAGTGTTATAGCCGATAAGAGATGCCATTTTGAAGTACTACATTTAGGGGACATATGACAATGTTTAACCCCATAAAATTCAGCATGAGGGCATTATTTTTCTCCTATGCTATTTTACTCACTAAAAAAAAGCATTTAGAAAACAAACCTCCATAGAAAAAATTCTGATGAGAAGGTAAAATAATATTTTCTTGAGGAAAAATATGATTCTGTTTTTTAACACTCAGTAAGCTCTGATATAACTCAGCAGTCAAGATTTCGTAACACTGACCCACAAATTCAGCAGGTCAACATACTGCTGTCCCTCTGTTGCACAAAAGGAAGGTGAGTTGTGGAGTCTACTTGCTGAAAACTTTCAACTACAATTTCAATTTACTTACGGAATGGTCCAGTTGGTCTCATCAAATTATACAGTTATAACTGAATATAGAGCATAGAAAAGTAGGCACTCCCTTCATTTCCCTAATCAAGCATAACATAAAAGGCTTTTTCCCTTTAATATTGTCCAGATTGTTGTATCCCCATGGCCATAGACTGTAATCTGTGTACTGGTGAGGAGCAGATATTTGGAAATAAAAGAACCAATATCCTTATTAGTGGTTATAAGTCAGACTCTCATCTCATTGCTCCATTTTTAAGAAGTGTCTAGGCTGCTGTTAACCTCCTCCCACCTTTGTCTAGTTACTCCACCCGCTAAAGAAGCACCTTAAATCAATCATCCCCTTGCTCTGCTCGCTAGTCTGTGAATTACGGTTAAAGGTATGAATTTGACCCAGATCATGCCCTGACAAGGTGACCGAAGCATTAGATAAACTAGCTCTATTACCCTGTTAGATCCCACATCCAACTGTTCTTACTCTGATTCTACATTCATCCTACAGCCTTCAGGTTATCAATTGTCATTCTAGAAATGTCATAGGCAAAGATGATATATAAGACTCAAGGGGTCGTACCCTCCATATCCCCTGACAATTAGAGTTCTTGTTAAAAATGGAAACATCAGCATTTAAAAAAACAATAATTCATTTAGTTTCTTTAAATTATAGTTAGGACCAATGAAAAAGTTGAAGATTTGATTTTAAAATATAAAGACATCAATTAACTAACATCTGTATGTCTGTACTGGTAGCTGACTGGTCTCCACATACAACACTTTTATCATATTAGGAAAAATGCCAGAGATTACTGATTGTACTGAGTTTAGAGGTTAGCAAAGTAAAAACACACAGAACATGCTTATTTTACCCAAGGTTTTTCAAAACAACTGGCAGGAAGTTTTCTAATGCAGATCTGTTTGCTGATGGTGCACACAGGAACGCTTGACTGTCTTTCCCTGGGGAAGTCAGGAAAGACTGCTAAGAAATACATGATTCTCCATCTGTCCTTTGAAAGACCACAGGGAGTTGGGCAGAAGGGGGAACTCAAGGAGAAAGGAGATTTTAAAGAACAGGGAGAGCTGGAGAAATGGTGAAAAGTTAAATGCGAATGAGGGTCTAGAGAGAAGGGGACAAAATGGTTCTGCATTATATGTTGTGGTCAGATTAAAGGATTTATATGTCAAACTAAGGAGTCCTAAATTAATCTGATAATCAACAGGCAATAGAAGAATATCATTAGCTTTGTATTTATTGCACAAGATCACACAGCCATGGGGAGGATGAGTTAGAGAAAAAGAGCTGGACACAGCAGGATCAAGTAAGAAGATGGGGCAAAGACCGGGGTCCAAATTGCTGAGTGCCCACACTGCAGTTTGCCAGTAGGGCTGAAAAGCATAGTCAGAATTCAAAGTCATTCCTTTGGTAGTGCTGCCGGGCAGCTGTGTCTGGGGAGGTCTCTCCCTGAGGACTGGGTGAAGCACTAGGGGAATCCTCAACCCAGACGGGGGAGGGTTCTTGACTCTGGAGGAAAAAGAATTCTTGAACAGGTCTGACAAGTATAGGTGAGGAAGGAATTCATTAAAGCGAGAGTAGTAGGGAATGGCAGCTTTCCTCTAGGCAGCTGAGCACAGGGAGAGATCCTGGACCAGCCTCCAAAAGATGATACCTGGGTTCTTGTTTACGGAGTCAAAGAATTAACCTCGCAAACACTTAAGGTAGACAAGCAAGCAAGAGGCTTTTTATTGATAGAAGTAAAGACACAGAACTCTCAGGCATATAGTTGGAGGGGGCAAAGCTGCCGTTTATGGGCTCAGGTCTAAGGTTTTGTGCCTGCTGCATCGACAACAGAGAGGAGCTGTTTGTTTTCTATAGGTTCCCTCAGAATGCCAGCTATATAAACCAATCACACTAAAGGTTATTTCTACTTTTAGCTAGTATGCCTTGGTCAAACTATGTGAGCTATGTGACTTAATAGTCACTAAAAATGGTTCTTTATCACAGAGGTTCAGTGAGAACCTTCTTATACATTGTTGCATTGTTCCAGCTGCAAGTCTCCTGTTTTTCACATTCCCAGGGTCCTTAGTAAGCATCCCGCTTGTCCTTCCCAGGGCCCTTATCTTGTTCTAACTGAACAGGGGCTGCCCCTGTCCTTCCCTGCCTCAGTAGCAGCAGCTATGAATAATTTGTAATCATAGAATCATTGAAGTTTTAAGATGGAAAGCAAGTTGGAGACCGTGGGGCCCAATCTACTTTTTTCGGAAATGAGAATACCATAGTCCCTAGAGAAGTGGTTTGATTAGGGAATTGCGGTGGTAAGACTCAGGCCAAGCAATTTTACTTAAAAACTGTCAGATCTTGACTGGATAATTAACTCCTTCGTGTGTCCATTTCATCACCCACCTAATGTGTTGATAATTATATCTGCCTTTTTGTCTGTGTATGAGAAATGCCTAATATTGGGTTTCCCTAAGATGAGGCTAAATAAATATTAATTTTCATTGTTAGATAATTACATCTTTAGCTAATACTTGCAGTAGACTGTACTCCTTTTTTTCTGTTTAGAGCCCTAAATGTGCTTGGACAACTATTACTCTTTCATAATCTGGGCATGTGCTTGGCAGGGAACTATCTGCTCAATGGTGGGATTTATGAATTATACCCAGGAGATAGCAGCAATCTCCTGGTCATAGTGACTGATTCAGAACTGAATACAAGACCCATTTAAAACAACAAGTGACATCTAAAAAACTCGATTTTGGAACATTAGTTGGTGCTAACAGGGAAGTGGGTGTAAAGAACGGGGTATAGCCACCACATTCCCAGCATGAATGAGAGTTTTTTAAGAAAAAAGAAAGAAATTGGGTCCTTGTGACAAGCTTGAGTCCAATGTAGACCCAACCTGAAGTTAGATGTAAGGATGATTTCCCAAATATATGTGTTAGGCAGTTAGACAAGATATGAATGGGCAGAGGGAGAATAAGGCCAGTGGAGCTCCCTAAAAGGGACTCAAAGAATTAACCATATAAAACCAGAGAGCCAGAAAGGACTCACAGAGTTAATGAGTTAATTAGTTGAAGTTTCAAACACCAAGAACAACTTGGAACATCCAGATATGACCCAGATAAAGAAAAGTATTAGAGCACAGCCCATGTCTTCATTGTACCAATTAGATCATGCCACTGTAAAATCTACTTAGTCTACAAGAAGGCTCACTTTATTCTTTAACTGAATCTATATGCTGTACATTTGGATTGTGCAAATTTAGCTTTTGTTTTCTCTTATTTGCAACTGAAAATGCCTAAGTAAAATAATATCAAAAGGAAAAAAATGGTAACGGTTAACTTTTACTAAGAAATAGTTTAAGTAACTGATTCTCTAGGGAAAAATGACAATGGAGATAAATTACCAGGATCCCTGTGGGAAAAAAGCAATCTTTAAGGAAGGATTGAATAAATAAACTACTTTTGAGGAAATAAATTAATTTTAACTATGTCATAAAACTATTTTAGAGATAACTCCAATAGCTGCATATTAAAAAATACATGATTCATAAAATATGTTACAATCTGGAGCCATAAGAGATCAAACAGTTATATTTCTCAAAATGACACCCATACACGAGCTCAATTTACAAAAACATATAAAGGTTTCAAGTACATTTATGTAAATTCCATTTGCATGGTGATATTCAGTAAGATTAAATGGGAGTCACTTTTAACTTTACACTATTGCATTACATTTAAAACTCATTTAAAGCAAATGAACCAAGAGAAAACAACTTAAATTTGTTTTAAGTACAGAGTCCTGAGCCAGAGGGTGGTAAATGTGGGCAATACTGAATAAACTGGTAATTTAATTAAAATAAGCTTTTGAAATACCTTTGCATACTATTTGAAAAGAAAAAAAATATCCCATCCTCCAAAATCATGAGTAAATGTGCTTTTACAATCTCATAAAACAGTGCTTCTTATTGGCCAGCCTTTTTGAAGGACGTTAATTATGGCCAGCTGATCTATTAATTTTTCCAAAATAATCTGTGCCAGAAAGGTAAGCCTTATGTTCCTCAATATCCTATCATAACCAACTGTCACCTTTCTGGCCATAACTGATTGGACTGGAGTAAAATGCATTGCCTACATTGGAAGGTTCAGATAATTTCATGCAAGAATTTGGAATTTCAATAAGGAGAGCCCAAGTCGGTGAGAAGAGTGTAAGTGCTTGGTTTTCAGACTGAACAGAGTCCAGTCTGACGTTAGGCACATGGAAAACCAGTGCCATCTTCTCTCTCTTTTTTTTTTTTTTTTGACAAACTATATTTACTTGAGTAGTAGAATTGTTTTGTGCTCCTTGCAACCAGGAAATACATGACTAAGCCTTACAAAATATCCACAAAACTTCTTTTACATGAAGATTCATACTGTTTATGAAGAATCAAATTGTTAACCTTTAAAACTGAAAAAAAAAGGGTATCTGTTCATATCTAATTAGTGGATAAATCATTAGACATCAGATATAATTTGACGCAACTATAGTATTCTGGGGCTTGAACATACTTTGAGAATTCAACTAATTTAATTAGATGAATCACCCACTATTCTCTTTATCGTTCAAGAAGAAAAAAATTATCTGACATGATTTTAGGAACCATCAGTAAAAGATACTTTCCAACAAAAAAATTATTTGTAAAAAATGAATTTTTTACAAAAAGTCTTAGTACTGTCTTAGTGGCAGACAATACTTGATGAAAACTAAGTTCTCCATGCTCAAATCAACCAAGCTTTTTAGATTTGGAGCGTGGTTAGCCATGATACTTAGAAGAGTTTTTCAAGCCTCTGAAAGCTGCCTGTGGCATCTTTCAGCCTTTTCTCTACAATGTGTAACTTCGAATCGCAGGCATAGTTTAAGATTAGGTTACCTGTCCTTCCCAGGTATTTTGATTTTCCTGTCTTGCTTTACACTAATTGCCAGCTAGATTCTACTTTGCCCTTCCTCTTTGCTTCGGTTCATCCCTTTCTTTTTTTGCAAAAATTATTTGTTTAGTGCTTATCTTTCCACAATGTATTATATGGATACCATGGTGAACAAGCTGTAGACACTGCCACCCAGGGCTTTTTTGGCAGAGTGAGATAAAGAGGTACATTCCGTATGGCTGGATAAGCCTGAAGATAAGAAAACCGGGGGCTCCCTGGTAAGACATCTAACTCAGGAAGGACTATAAGGTTTCCTGTAGAAGGAAGTGAACACTGGGCTGGACCTAATAGAGGAAGAGGGAGAGAGGGATGCTGAGAGATTCATTTATACAGGGGCGCAGAAGCAAATGGAACACAGAACGTGAGGCTTGACAAGAAAGCAATGCGGTTGTGCGGGGCTCGTGTGGGCGTGGTTGTAGGAGGGGCTTGATTTTGGTTAGGGAGGGCTTCAGAAAGGTGAAAGAAGAAGTTTGAAAATCAAGCCAGCGCCAGCTCACAAATGACATTGCAAGCCTTGTTAAGGGTTTCTGCTATGCTTAGAAGGCAAGGAGATATCACTAAAGGTTTTTAAGCAAGTGATCATAACAAAGTCATTCACTCTTTGGCTAAGTGGGGACAGATGGGTTTCAAATTGCCTCAATCATTTGTATATTGTTCTTTTAAGGTACCTTATATCTATAGGTCTTCAAGTCCTCCTGGATAATGTAGCTGAAGAAATACAGTTTGCACAGACATAATCTTATTAGAACAATCATTTTACATATGAGAAAAGGAAGACTCAGAGGTTAAGTGATATACAGCAGATAACCCACCAAGTTAGCATGAAGGATAGGAGTGAAAATATAGCCTTCTAATCCTAGTTGAGAACTAATAAACTAAGACTTTTTTTAAAGCTTGATATCTGAAAAATAAAAATTACCTATCAACAGTTTTTCATTATCTCAATATGCTCTATTAGATGATCTATGTAATATAAATGGAAAGGAATTATATTTGTATATGTAGCCACTGTTTTGTTAACATAATATATAAGAAGATATAGACAGCAGGTCTAAATCAGACATCTTAATTTTATTTTTTTGTCACTGATTTCATGTAAAAGATTTTAAGAATGCTATCTCTGAAATTAAGTTGTACTTTCTGATCTATAAAATAAGCATATAATGTCAGTACAGAAAACTATATCAAGGTCTGATCAAGAATCTTTAAAAGAAAGAAAATTTGAATATCATGATCAACAACAGAAAAAATAGAAAAAAGACATTTTGTTAAGGGATATTTTACTAAAAGCAAACATTAATTGAATATTATTATTTGCTTTGTGCTTAGGGAATTTGTTTCTGTCATTATTTCTGAAAAATATGAGAAAGTCAGCCAAGGCATATAAATCAAGTGGTACTGGAAGGACATACTGTTATTTTGTGTGGCTGCTGGTTTCCAACATTCTAGAATCAATTTTCAGACTTGAAAATATTGGTCACCTATATGGCAAATTAGGTAGAATGTAATTATATTATTTACACAAAAATTAGTTTTGTATTTAAAATAAGTATAATTTAAAACATATGTTCTATATAGAGAAGAACCAATTTTCTCTTTTCTTTTTTTTTTTTTTTCTGCTCAGAGTTGTAGACGAGCTCCGGACATGGCCCTGCTCTTACTCCCAGGATATGGAAAGGTGACTATAATCTTGAACACCAGACTGGGTAACCTGAGACATTTTCTCTAGGATTCTATTAAGAAGGAAAACATTGTTTCCTTTGTGGACACAATCTGGGCATCAGCAGCTCTGTAAAGAAGGAATGCCTGTGGGGCGGAGGTGCCAGGAGAGGAAATGAGATGAGAAGACACTTCTGAAAAATAACTTTCCCAGAGGCATTTTGCATTGCTTCAGAAAGCTCCAGAGCTATTCTATTTGGTTCTGGATCAATATCAGCTGCTTCCTTTTCTTGCTTGAGTGATCAAAAGCACAAAATACTTGACCTCTCTCCACTACATCCCATTGAGGTTTCTCACTTAGGCAGAAATATAGTTCTATGTATGTATTTAAGCAGATATCTGACCAAAAAGGCTAGAGTTAAGGAGTGACTTGGAAAATGCTTTTCTGCAAGTCTGAAATCAAACTGACTGATTTTTTGTGAATTATTATAAATAGTTAAATGTAGAACATAAAAAACTGTTCTGAAATATGATAGAGAAATTAATGGTGGTTCCAGGTGCAGGAGGTTTACTGTAATAACCTGTGTATATCAGAATGCACAGGACCAATAACCTAGTACTATCATCTGTATGGTGAGTACTAGAAAACTGATAAAAGCTGAATGCTATGAGTGCTCATTAATATTACACATGGGATTAAAATGGATTTTAATTAAATGTGAATTACACACAAAAGGAATGCTTAAAATGTTCTACATCTTTTAAAAAGCCATTATTGAGAAAGACATTGCCCATAGGTGTTCAAAGTCCTTCACATAGGAATCATGGCGATGTGTTTATTGCTCATGGAACTTAGGGAGAAATTTGTCTTTACCTGGTAAGGATGATCATGAAACTGATCCTGTTTACTTTTATAACTGGATGATGCCTAGCTTAACATTATGCTCAGTGACCACCACCTTAGCCTCCATTTCTGGCCCTCATAGCTGGATATTTCCACATCCTCCTTTCTTTAAGTATCCTCACTCCTAACACTATTTCAGAGCCCCTGGTGTTTGTGTGCTTGTGTTTCATATTTCTGTTATATCTGAGCCTTATTATCGTGATTCACTTAAAATTCACTTGGGAAGTAAATGGGATATAAAAAAAAATTCTAAACAAATGGAAGTTCCAAAATACATTTTGAAGCATTTCAAAGACCAGCTTCAAGATGATTTGGCATTTCCAGAAGTCTTTAAAATATTGTGCATGTGTGTTAAAAAAGTGTTGAAAAAAAGAAAGCAGAGAAGTACTACTACCAACATGTTTTATTGAAGAAAAACTAAACTGAATAGGTCTAGTTTAAACATATTTATTAAAATCTACTTTGCCTAATAAATCTAAGCCTATTTCACAATTGACAACCAGCTCCCGTATGTGTGCTGAGTTAAGCCATAACAAATTTGAACTCATTTTTATGTCAAAAATAAAGTTTTAAACTTGCAACACATAAAAATTCAAATGTGAAGTTTGGCTGCTTTCCTACCTGCACTCCTATACGACTGAATCAGACCTAATTAGCTCACCTTACACCTGCCTTCCAGGGTAGTATTTTTACTTTACTTACTTTACCTTATTTTATTTTATTTTATATATATACAGGAAAGAAAAATATATAGAGATATGTATGTATATATACACCCTTATATCATATTATATGTGTTCAGTTATTTTCTTTTTGTAGTCTCTTAGGAACTTTTTACCCTTCAACTTTTCCAACTAATAATAGTAAGAGCTACTACTTAGTCAAAGCTCACTATGTTCAGGAACTATGCTAAACATTTTACTTTCTTTTTTACATGTCTTACTTTCAGCAACACTAAAATACTGTGAGGTTGCTCTTCTTCTTAATTTACTTTGTGGCTGAACAATGTAAAGTTTGGAATGGTTTCAGAACTTCCCCAAGATCATATCACCACTATTTGTGAGAACATGGATCCAAAGGCAGGTCTTGCTGATGAACCCCATTCTGAGTATAGCTCTGAGTATACATTGTGGAATTTTTCTTACTTGAAGTCTGCCTACCAATATAATCTCCCCAGTCTTGTTAAATCCTAAAAAAATAACGCCTTAAAACTGTATGTTATAGTTCAAGTCAATGTCAGGCCAAGTTATATCATGACAGATCACTGATCAAATTTATGAACTATTTTATTTGAACTTAAAGTTGTATCTGAGTTGTAAAATACAAATATTCAGCACAACTGTTTTTAGGCTGAACTTAAAACCAGTTGGGTCAAATTCATGACTCAATTGTAAAAATTAAGTAATTTCCTCTCCTACTGTTTTATCCCTAATGACCCTTTTGGTTGTTTATGCTTAATTTGTATGTTTTCTCCAACCTCTTTGAAGGTAGAAATTATATAAATAAACCCTAAATAAGTCATATGATATTAAATTAGATCATCTACTTGGCTGCAAAAATCTGACATGACATCAAAGAAAGTTTTACATTTTTTTGATGTTTCCAGAAACTCAGGGAATTTTTCTGTAAGAACTCAGTTTCTTTCTACCTAATTCCCACCTACACTGTCTCTCCTTCCTCCCTCCCTCTCAGTGTTTCCCCATAGACGTTTCTGTAGCAACCTCCGTCTTAACATCCCTCCATCCCAGTTCTTCTCTCTGGGTGTGAAATATTTGTAAACATTTTTGTCCTGTAAAAGCTTAACAAGAGCAAAAAAGAGAAAAAAGCAACTTCCCATTTATCATATGGTGATGGGGTTGATTTCAGCTGCTGTGTGTGTTCCGGGTACAACCATGGCAAATGCTCATGGCTGTGGTAGGACATCCTGGTTCAAATATTTTCAATTCTCTCACACGTGTACAGTAACAGTAATAAAGGAAATTAATCTATATATTGTTTATGTATATAAACTATATATTATTTACCTATATATAATATATGTTTATTTATATATGTTATATAATTATATATATATATATTATTTACCAGTAGAAGTGCAGGAGTAAGAATTCCCTATTTGGGAAGATCTTCCTGCTTTTCGCTTCTCAGTAGCCCAATGTCAGGCCACGTAACAGGGACTAAAATGTGGGACGTAGACTCATTTGGCTCTGGCTCTTTCCCTTCACCTTGTGACTTTGATTAAGTTACTGAACCTCCTTGTGTTTATCTGGAATTGGGAAAAATGAAATTACTGACCATGTAAAATTATAGGGAGAATTCATCATGGTAATGCATATAAAGTATTTAGTACAATGCCTGACACACAGGAAGTGCTCAATAAATGTTCACTTTGTGAAAAGAAGAAAAATGTAGGAGGTGGTTTATATGTCCCAGGAGGCACTCAGGTCCAATCTGAGTGCTGTTATTTTGGCTACAGTTTCTGTTAGTAATTTCTATGTAATTATTTTTTTGTAGTTTTGTATTATAGTATTTACTTTGAGATTGATAGCCTTTTCCCCACTTAACTGCCCTGAACTCCTGCCTCCACCATAAAAGGCATTTGGTTTATAAATGCTGTTTACATTTCTTGTTCTGCCAAAATAGCAATCTTTGAACTGCTGTGTTAAATCCTGAATCTTAGAAAGTGATGATCATATCTGTAAAAGTCAAATGCACACTCCCTCTCTAAACTGCATGTGTATCTTCCTTCATGCCAGCCTGGGCAGGTGATAATCTGTATGTGGATCACTCGATGCTAATGGATCAGGGCAAAACCCCAGTATCCATGAGCAATCCACGTGTCCTGCTGGGCACCACCAGGAGAGGTCAGCTCTGCATGTCATGGGCATGTGTGCCAATATAGCAATAAGTCTCCATATTAAATCAATTCACTTTCATTAGGTACAAAAATAGATCATATGCAAACAGTTTCCTTTTTTGCCAATGCTCATTTCCCACATGTGGGGGAATATAGATCCTCCATCTGTAACCACCTTTTTCTCCCCCTACACTACTCATTTGCAGAGGACACACCCTACAAGAAAGCAGACATTATGAAATAATTGGGGGAGCAGTTTGTAATATATCTTCCCTCCTGTCCCACCCCCACAACAAACAATTTATATGTAAATACACAGAGCTAAGGCAGATACTAGCTGGCCTAAATTAAACGACAGTCAGTCCCTGAGGACCAGTGAACATTGTCCAGGACACCAAGGATTATGGTCTTTTTCCTCAATCGCCTGACAGGACAAAGGACTGTTTGCATAATTGACATAGAGTCTCAGTCTATCCATTTACATACATAGGAATTAAAGTTTGACTGGAGAGCGTATGTGAATGATCACTTATGTACAGAAGACTTTCATTCTTTCTCCCTGTTTTGGCACCACTTATTAAAATATTTCCCCCTTGGACAGCATGATTTGCATTAGCTCCAAAATTTCAATTCCATAAATGGCAGACATTAATGATTCTTATATCTTTATTTATTCCATATATCTACATATAAGATCATTATATTAAAGAAATGAAATCCTAATGGCTTTTATGAGGGAAAGTACTATTTTGGATGTTAAGGGAAAAATCAAACCTATACTAACATATCACTAGAAATTCAGGGAAAAATATTTTGTGCCAGCACACATCCTTATAAAATAAATATTAATTGAATATTTGCTGATTTTCTCTTTCCTTATACCTCATTAGGCAGCAAGCATCTAAATTCTCTCTTAGGTATCTATAAATATTATGATTTTTTTTATTAATGAAATGAGGATTGAAAATGAAAGTCCATTAATATGAATTTTTTTTTTATTTTTTACCAAATAGATTTTTAAGGCAACTTGTGTTTTAAAGCCTTAGACAACTCATTCTAGAAAGCTAATTAGAAAGCTAATTACCAGAATGGAAATGATTCATATCTGTCTGGGGGCAGTTTAGGTCACAGATACCCTTCAAGGCCAGGAAGAAAGACACCATCTTTCAATGTCTTTTTTCTTTAAATTTCTGATTCTATGCTTAATATTCTCTTATTGTAATATGAATGATGCATACATGATTTATTCTTGGATTTCCATAAAAAGTTTAGGTGACTTTTTAACGTGTTTTGTTTAAAGAAGTGATACTGGAGGTCTAAAGGGAAATTAAGCACATTAACTTGCTGTAGGACTGTTGATTCTAATGGCGGGCAATATAACAGAATTTTTCAAACCTTTTTGACCAAGGGATACTTATTCCCCTATGGAGTGTCCCCAAAGAGTAATATTTTATATGATTTGCTAAAATATCCAGATTATAAACTGGGATTCTGCATTTATTCTCCCAGTGATAACACTGCTACCTATTTTGAAGTCTCACAGAGGCTCTCAAGAAGTACTTGAATTCAAAATAATTATTCACTACCTTAATAGTAAGACTTAGGAAAAGGAAATAGGAATTTAAAAGCAACTCTATGTTATAATATATTTAGCTGGAATAAGGTGAAAAATGTGGGGACATTTTAAGCAACCCCATTTCCTTGCTGAAAGAGGACCCCTGATAGAAATCCATTGTGGACATGAAACAGCTACTGAAAAGATCATTTCTAAGGGAGCTGAATCTAATTGTTTCACCCTGTATTTTTTTGAGAAATCATTAAAATAAGTCAATGCTAACCACATTAACCAGTAATAATCACAAATTTTAGCTAATAAATTATTAATGTAATGTAGACCATTTGTCAGCAGAAAACACTTTATCCAATCTCATTCTCTTCATTACCACTCTGAATAGTCTGATTAACTGTCAGTTACATACATAATTCTTGTTACAGTTTGTTTATTGCTTTTCAGCAACCCAGTAAGCCTGGTGGATGAAAATATTTTTCATTTGTCACAGTGGCACGTGCTATGAAGTGAAAATATGAACAGCTGCAAGATCCCCTAAGCTGATATAAGATAACGTATATATTTTTTAAGAGTCCACCTGATTTTTCTTTAACTTCCTATTTAACTAAAATTAACTATAGGATTAGACTTTGGTTTCAGATATGCCCTTACTGTAAGAGGACTACAATTTCAGAAAAAAAAAATCAACAAAGACTTTGATCATCATACCTCAGACTTGACATTTCAACAAATTCCTTCTAAGGAACTTACACTCCAAAACATTCTTAGATTAGCCTTGCCTAACCCGTGGCTCTTAAAGAGTTCTTCATTATTCTCTGTTTAGCCCAGCACAGGCACTATTTTCATCCACTTCCTCTAGGCTGGCGTCTTGGGTGGTAGATTACACTGTTTTACCCTTAGGATGTTTCTGCATTTCTGCATTCTTGCTTGAGCCATGGATCATCCCTACAGAAGTAGCCACATGGATAAAACATAAGCATATAAAGACCATATAAAAAGAGTTTTTTTGGGGAGTGGCAGATCTTATTTTCATTTGTGTTGAGAAATTTAGAGTCTAAAATAAATGTTTCTACTATTTTAGGCTGTAGTTATGTATTTAAAGAAAAGTTATCTCACATAAATATCTTAGTGAACAATGATATTTGATGGGATCCAAATAAAACCAACTCTAAAGGTAAATGATCTATGGTTTTATTGGTAGAGAGGTTTGCTTCAGCAATAATAAAAAATTCTTTAAACTCTGATCTAGAAAAATTCTTATTATGCATGAGATAGATTTATAGAAATTGGAGATGGAAAATAGGGAATTCTTTGTAAAGATTATATAAACAAAATAGTATAAGCAGAAGAAATGCTCATTAGATACTAAAATCTTGTTTAGACAATTTAAGTTTCATGCTGTGAAACTTTCCCAAGTTAATGTAAATAGGCATTCTGCATCTTGCATATGGTCCCCAAAGATGTTTATTTGTTCTACAAAATGATGGATACAATCCAATATTTACAAATTAGGAAATTTTAAACTTATTTACTATTGTCCTCTGAGAACTCTGAAGTTCTGTCAACAATGGGCTGGAATTCCCACATGGAAAAATTTGGCTTTAGGGAGCTTGAACTTCTTAAAGCACCCTCCTCATTTCCTATTTTCTTATATCCAGGCCATTTCATGCAAGTATAGTACCTACCTGGACCCTGTAGGCATTGGTGTTTGAAACTCTTTGTACCAAACATAATAAATAAATTATTTTGGATAAAGAACAAAATACATCTGAATATATTATATCTGATTATACTGAATCCTATTTTATTGCAAAGAGGGATATGATAAATTTGTAGTGCATGATTAAATATCTATGTTCTAGCAGGATTGCAAATAAATTATTCACAAGAGTATTCCAGAATCTCAGGACAAAACTAACTACAAGGTATTAATTTTTAAGATGTTATGAAGTGTTTTTTTGAATAATAATGGTTCTTTTATTTTTAGAATGTAACAAACAAGGGGACTCTCTTCACCTCGAGGTGGTATTGTCTTGATTTTGCTAAAGAAAACTATTATTGACCAGAAAAAATTTATACAGATATATTCATTTCTGTCTGTGAAAAGTCCCAAGTCCATTTCATTTGATGCTACAGATATCAGAACAACATACAGATATCAGAACATCCATAAAAGGATATTCTTCATTATAGACACAAAATTGTCTAATTGTACAATATATTTTAGATAGAATCATGTTGAAATTTGCCATATAAAGGTTAATCTAACCGATAATCCATAAATTTTAAATATTCAGCAAGTTTTTTGAGAATAATTTTTTCACAGAAGTCAGGATTGGTTGCTTTATCCCAGGCTATTTATTTTTCTTTAGTCCAAATCACCCAGTAGTCTCTCTACATTTTTTCAGTTGGTTTATTAGTGGTTTTAAGGGCTGATTTCTTTGCAGCTTAATAGGTAGGCTGGGACTCACTAAAAATAGTTATTAAGTAGTTTGTATCAAGGCCTAATTGTCGCTCATCAGAAAATGCCTTAGGAGTCAAAAGACCTGGGGGTCATTCCCAGTGTACTACTCAATAGCTGTGTGATCTGTGCAAGGTGCTTAACCTCTCTGGAACTCTGTTTCCTAACTTGATAACAAAGATTGCTGGATTAGATAATTACACGTAGGTAGGTTTCTTTCATCTTCAACTTTGTGATCATGAACTCCACTCTAAAACTGAACTTAGTTAAGTTTAAGAGTTTTTACATTACAAAGAAAATAATTAAGACAGGAAAGATTGGATTTTTGCTTACTCTTGTTTTAAAATCATTTATAAGTAAAAATTCTGCTCCAACGTAATAAAGATACAATAGTCTATTCTATTCTATTCTATTCTATTCTATTCTATTCTATTCTATTCTATTCTATTCTATTCTATTCTATTCTATTCCATTCTATTCCTGACAGAAAGTATTCAAACTATTAAATAGCTTCTGACTAATCTAGGTATTACATGTCCCTTAAAGTAGCTTTTTTAAAAAAAAGTTTCAGTGTTGACAATATGCTATATTTAAAGTTGCCTAAGAATTTCAACAAGGAACAAATCAGTATCTGCTTTTATTTCTCAACTGCTAGTTTTTCTAGGGGGACAAAAGGTGTGCTAACTTTTACTTGTGCAGTGAGTATATAATGTTATATAAAGAACAAAGTTGATTCTATCACTGATATTCATAGAAAAATATGCCAAGTGAAATCTAACATAATTGTTATATTATAGATGCATACCAAAAAAGTAAATTAAAGCATGCTAGGGCTCCTTAATGGGCATGTTAACTTGTACCATGTAAATGTGAATCTTTAGTTATCTCTTATCCTATTGTGTATGCTAACAGGATTAGCCAGTATTAGTCCCCTTTACACAAGAAGTGTGATGTGCAGTGTGACCTGCAAATCTCTCCTGGGATTTAAAAGGGCTAAGTTGAACCATGCATGATTTCAAAGCAATTCTCAGCACAATTATCTGCTTGACCTGCAAGATGAACAAGCATATCATTTAATTAATTGCCAAGCTCTCATGAACAGTGCTGTTCATTTTTCTAGTAATCGTATGATAATATGCCCATACTGATTACCATGGGAATGAACAGAATTGCACATTAACTGGTCTTATGACCACTTTCCACATTGCTATCAAATACTACTTTCAATTTTGACACAAATGATTTTTTTATAGGAGTCCTATAAAAGCATCCAAAAGACAGGTTTAAAAGCAGCTATTTCATACAGCAGTGATAAATATTTTTTGATCACTTAAAGTCATAATTCAGAAAACATTTCCTTCCCTACTTATTAATGAGGTACAAATGCATGCCATATCTTTAAATTGTAAAAGTATTTATCAATTTAAAAGCTAGTCATATCTGGTGTGAAGAAGACCAATTCAGAAAGAACGAAATTGATAAAACAAATATATCCATTTACTCAACTAGTACATGATGAAAGATTTCAATTTTGCATGGGTATGTGTAAGAGGAGGGAAAAGGAATCCAGGCTTTTCTGTTGTCAGAGAAAATAAAATGTAAATCTTGCATTGCAATTATTCTGGTGTAAAAACTCCAACCTATTATTGTACAAACTTACTCTGTAAACTCAAATAGGAATTTAGTTTATGACTAAACAAATGAAGAAGTAATAGAGGAAGAAGAAAAAAAAATCTCCAAATTATTTGGTGCCAGAATTTGTCTACTGGATTCTCTTCCCCACAACCCCTCCCTCTCCTCTCTCTCTTTGTCTCTTCCTATTTCTTCATTTTCTCAGCATTTATGTGTCTGTTTGTTAGCTTGAGTTTCTGTTGTGAGTGCAACAATGAGAGATAAGATTCCAAAGTACAATGAATAGCAAAAACATCAGTCAAACAGTTGAAATATCCATTTATATTTCTATTTTATTGTAATAGTCAATTATTTATCATCTGAATTTCCTAATACAGCATAAAGAGAAGTCAATGACAGAGTGTGTAGGTGCATTTATGAAAAATAGTCTTTAAACCGATGGCCACAAAGTATATTTTTAATTGTAATGGTGGGTGTGTGTGTGTGTGTGTGTGTGTAGGTGTGTGTGTGTGTGTGTGTGTGTGTGTGTGTGTGTGTGTGTGTGTGTGTGTATCTGTCCCACAGAAGTTGGCTGATGAGCAACCAGCTTTGTGTCATGGAGTAGGTTATGATGTATTTCTAGAGGAAAAAAGATAATGAATCCTTTACTAAATAAATCATGACTAAAAGTAGATTTTCCTTTACCTCCTTATGTGATTTTTTTGTTTCAGGTAAAACTAGGTAATTGACATATATCAGCAAATGGTTTCCTCAGATTTTCTTCCCTATAGATCAGGATTTCTTAATCTCAGTACTAACGATATGTTGTGTTCCATTCTTGTTTTGGGGACCTGGCCTGTCAGTTGTAGGGTGTTCCGCATAATTCTTGGCCAATAACCACTAGATGCAAGCAGCAACCTCTTGAGTTGTGACAAACAAAAAAATGCCTCTGGATATTATCAAATGTCCCCTGGGGAGCTGGGGGCAAAATCACCTCCAGTTGAGATTTATAACTTCAGATTAATACTCTGAAATGAGAAACTTTGGACAGTTCCCCCTGTTCCCAACAAGCACCCAAACACACACAATTATGGAAGGCATGTTTTCTCTTCTAGAGAGAGGAAATAGTAATGTCCTCCAGACAGGGAAGAGATAATCATCAAAAAGAAAAAAGAAAGAAAAGGAAAAGAGAAAAAAGGAAAAGTAATACAGAGTTCCAAGTACATTATATACATCATTGTTTAAAATCATTCCCAGAATGTGGGTACCCCTGGGAAGAAGAAAAGGGGAAACCTGGGTCTGTAATTGAAGAAAATACACATTTATAGAAAATTATATGATATTTTTGACACTGATGAGAAGCAGATCCAGTTTTATTTTCAAGTTTTAGCTCAAAATAAGCCCATCCAAAGGGGATGTCCTGTCACGTTTAATGCATCTGTTTAATATACTTACAAAGCTTGTGTAACTATTCTAAATTAGTCAATTATTTTTCTTAAATTACCATAGTTTTATGGATCATAGACCAAAGCTTAGTGTCTGGGTGAATTCATCTAATTTCTAAAAGGCATAATTAAAGTCAAAAATAACTTTTTAATTCCAATAGTAACATATAATTTAGCACCATACTATTTTACATCTAAAGCAAAAGATAATTTGACTGAAGGGAAGGAAAAATAAATTTTTGCTATTGAATAATTTTTTGAAGCAATGTTTTCCAAGCTGGAGTGAAAAACTATAAGGACTCATTAAACATTAAAATGAACATTAATAGATCTAACAATTATTCTAATTATGTTAATTTAATTCTATTTTGTAGAAATAAGAAGGTATCTCTCTGTGTTTAGGACACTGGGCAGAAAATGTCCCTATGTATGTACATTAATACTGTTTACATATATAGAATTTTATACATCAATTACAATTCTATTAAAAACATCTTGTTTATATAATGGAAGTTGACAAAAATTCTGGGGCAGTCAACAGGGTGTGATGTAGTTCTCAAAGGGAGAGTGTGAGTTTACAGTGAGTGTACTGTGCTCCCCTGCCTTCCTCACAGATTCTTTTCTTCATTATACTCATTCTTCTTCTGTGACATCAAGATCTCTTCTTATCTTTTTTCTCCTATCATAGTCATCATATTCTTTTGCAGATGTTATTGCTCTTTGCCTCTATTTTCTCAGGCAAAATCAAAGAATACTAAATGTATGACATAACTGGGAAGAAAACAGTTTCTGTAATTAGATATGTGAACATGGCCAGTTAATTAACTTCCTGAACTCTCATTTTTTTCATGTATTAAGTGAAGTTACCCCATATAATTAGTATGTTTTTGGTCAGATAGTAGACTCTCATAAGGACTAAACATTCTTTACTAGACTGAAAATTCAAGAGCATTTTCCTTTTTGGGAAATGGTATTATAGTACATAGAAAATAATATACTGAGGAAATGTAACATAGCATAAAGTGTCTTTCATTATACATTTAGGATCAGATGTAATTTACTATGGATCTTAATTCTCTTTCTATAGCTTTTTTGTCTCTTAAAATGATCGCATCTCTAGATTGTAAAATATCTGTAAAAAGAAAAGACTACAAAGGCATAGTCCCATTTGTTTATCATCAACATAATCCCTAGATTTTCTAAAAATTTGTTGAGAACTAAGATTTATGTTTCTGAACACAATATGATTATATTCCATAGTTGAATGATATTATATAATATGTATTACAAAAAATACTGTATTTGTCTGGTGAGTGATTTAAAATATTAAAAATAAATTATTATTGTTTTTAAATGAGAAGTGGTTTTCGATCAGGAGGGATTTTCTAAGCCTTTGAAGCTGTTGCTGTTGGTTAGATTTTTCTTGTGGTATTCAGTATGTTGAAGCTGTTATTATCTATGAAGAGACTATTATAGAAATTAGTGGCCAAACTGATTAGAGACATTTTATACAAATGGTATAAATTCAGCCTAAGTTCACCTGTGGGTACAGAATGAAAGAGGAACAAAGAAACTTGGAAGCAGATTATCTGTTTCATGCCTGCCTTCTGATGCTCCTGCTCAACTTTGCTCAAAAGTCAAGTTTCTTTAAACTTTAAATGAATTCGCCTGGAGAGCACACCCTTAGAAACCAGGAAGCTACGGACAAAAAGGAATGGTGAATACCAGAAGGATCAGAGAACATGTACCAGAACCATGGAAACATATATTTCAAGAACATCTGAATTGTATCTGATAAAAATCTAAGCTCTCCTCCTCTTTTTTTTTAATAAAAAACTTTTCCTTTAACCCTGCAGTCACTGTTGATGAACAGCAATATCTATCTTATTCCAGTAAAAGTCAGAAGGAAATTGTCCAGCTGCATTCTCAGTCTTTCCATATGCAAATATAAAGAATTGGATCTCTCTCTCGATACTTGGGATCCAGTGGCAGCAATGGGATTATTCTGGGATGAATTCCCTTTCCTGAATGACTTCAATGAATAGGAATATGCATGAACATCAGCAGGCCAAATGACTGATGGCATGGGACTCATCCATATTTATCTTCCCAGGATTGGACAGACATCCTATTGATTTGTACAGGTCATTACACAACATGTTAGCAATCCAGTACCATCCAGTTCAAAAGGAAATTTGAAATCAGGATGGATCTTCTTGAAGGTCTATGCCTAGGGCACAAGGTGGGTAGTCAAGCATGACTCAATTTTGACATCACTACACCCAACCCTCACTTAATGTCAGTCTTACAAAGAAGACTCTAAAAGATGGGAAATACAGAGCTTGTCTAGTTGAAGGAACATTTTAAAGACTATAAGCCTGTTCATATATTCATTATATGAAACCATTTCTGGGAGAACTCCCAGTTCTCCCAGCATATATATACATATATATATCTTCTAATATATATGTATATATTTATCTCACACAAGTGTGTGTGTGTGTATATATACTTGCACAAAAAACACTCCTCAAATAATGTTAGTATATTTACTACATACAAGAGAGATATCTAATTAAGGTGCTCCAAAAATAGCCTTGTTTTATTCTAGGACAAATGTGTATATATATATATGTGTGTGTATTTTACATGTATATTACATGTGTAAAAACAGGACTTAGTAAGGATCACTTTGAAAAGAAAACAAAGCAGAACAAAAGAAAGGTAAAAACAAAATCCAGATGAAAAATCAATTAAGAAATCAGGATTAGTCACTGTGATCATAAGGTTTGAAATTCACCCTCAATAGAGAAAAAGTCTTGGCAAGCTTTTTTATTTAAATCAAAAAAGTATTTTAAAGACACCAAACTATGTCCTATATTCAGTCAAGTAGAATCTTAACTGCTTTCCAAGAGGTATGTTGGGAAGTTTACAATGGTGAAATAGAGCCCTGTTTTCTCCAACCACCCTCATGCTTTCAAAATTTCTGAGGCTTGATTTTTGCAGTTGTAAAAAAGAGGCAGTTAATCCCAGTCTGGGCCTTGACATGCCTGGAGGCACTCAGCTGCAAAGTCAGCTTCATGCAGTGCAACGGCTCTATGCTTTATTTTGTTTGAAAATTAAATGAAAAGGAGACTATTCCGTGGGCTTTTTGATAGGGATTATGTTCTCAAATGACATTATAATCATCCTTTAATCCAGAGGTGACTCTGAAATAAAGAGCCTACTTTAAAATGGTCATAGCACTATTTATTCATCCACGTGTGTGCTGTACCCTATAACACTGGAGGGCCCCGCATTTATTCCAACAATGTATTTACTGATCCAAACATTTTTGTAACTACTCTTTTGGAATTATCCTCAGACCCCACTGCATTTCTATGCCTATTGATTCATGTATGTACCAACTCATTCATTCAGCAATGTTTCCAGTAGGGTTTTAGCTGTTGGTGCCAAAGCTGTGAATGAATGAGATGGATGAAAAGCCTGCCCTCCAAGACTTGCATCTTAGTATGAAAAAACAGGCAAAAATTAGTCAGTTGATTACAGAGCATGTGGAAGGATGGGAAGCACTATGGAGCAAACATCGCTGGGAAGGAGGATACGGAGGGTTAGATCCTATGTGAGGAAGTGCTTTCTGCAGAAGGTCTCCTGCAAAGGTGTCATGCGAGCAAAGATCTAAAGGTGGTGAGGAAGTGAGCCTTGATCACGAAATGACATTCCAAACACAAGGAATAGCAGGGCAAAAGTGTCTTTAATGAAATTTTTTGAGGCAAATTGAATGTGGAAACAGAAACTAAATTTGATCATTCTTCTTCGGGTACTACTTATACTACTACTAAATACCCCCAGTCATGCACCATGAGCCAGAGTGTTGTAATAAGGAGGTTGCCAACTGCTGGGCTTCAGTTTTTCCTCAGTGCTTAGCTCTCCCTCACACAGGTCCTGTGATTCTTCCCATTCTCACAACCTTTTGCTGGGTGTTTAGAACAAATACTCATGAATTAGCAAATTCCAATTTCCTGTCAGCTCCTTGACGTTTTTCTTGCCCTGACTGCAACTTGGCTCATTTCTGGAGACAAGGCCAAGCTGGCAGCATTCTCAAGTGCTTTCTCTGTATTTTCTAGGACTTTAGCTATTTCATGGGCTGGCTATAGGTTGCCATTTCTAAACCATTACTTCCCTGCCCTCCTAATAAAAGCACAACAATGAAAATCAATAACCTTCCTGCTTCTAACAGATCCTGCTCTCCTCTCCTTATGTGCTGCCACCTTCAGTCTCTCTGTTGCTGCCTTTTATTAATTACAGTTTGCAGCAATGGCTCCCAGACTTCCCTGAATCACCAATTTACCTTCACCTTCCTGGTTGTTTCAAACAATCATGTACCCTGAACTCTCAGGCCCTTAATCTCCCCAGTGAGGGGGGGTGGAATATCTCTCGTCCCATTTCTCAGCCACACTTTTTCCGTGTCACATGAAGGAACTCAGCATACCTGAGACTGCTCCACATCTAAAATCACAAATTCAAACACAACCTACTCTTACAGGTTGCTTGTAAGGCAACCGATATTTTAACCTCATCAAAACCTCCGGAACACAGCCTGTTTTACCTCATTCAGATCACCATTCCTACACTTCACTCACTTCTCTTAATATTTGGCATGTATTTCCTGACCCTTCACTTCAATAATTCCATTAGTGCAACCAAACTCTTTGTCTTTTTATTAGACCTGCCTTGTGAAATCCCAGTCCTACATAAACTACCTACTTTATTCAGTGTACTCAGGAGCAGCCATGTAATGGGGAGAAATGTCACACAACAGGGCTGAGACTCAAAATACATGTATGATCTCCAACCACAAGAGGCCCTAGAAAGTGTCCATTTGATAGAGAAATCCTTTCCCACTCTTCTGTATAACACTCAAATCCACTTTGAGCTCCACAACATGTCATTCCCATTTGTGTTCTCACTTTCTATAAATGACCCCAGTTCCTACCTCATAATGAAAACTGAATTTCTCCACAAGAACTTTTGACCTTCTGCTTCCAAATCTGTAACTTCTTTTTCATTTGTGCCACTACTGGTCTTCTTTCCTCCTATTACAGAAAAGGGGCTGCTTCTACATCTAAGGCCAACCCCTATTCTTTGCTTTGAATTATGATCCTTTCCTCCCTTCTTCTTGTTCTAAAAAGAACACATATTTTGTTATCTTTTCATGCTTTTATACATTCGACAGTCCTTCTCAACTTCTTTCCAATGAAAGTTTACCTTGTTCCAATGGCTACTCTTTTTTTTTTTTTAAGGAAAGCAGGAATCAAACCCCTCTCAGCTTCACAAGCTCCTTCAGTTACTGTGTCTTCATAGTCACTATCTGACACACTTTGCTGGTCCATTTTCCTCACTGGCACTTTTCCCATGACCCCTCAGACCAGATCACTCCCCAGCAAAAGTTCTGGATAAAGTCACCAGAGTCACAGTGCTTCCAAAGTCAAAGGTCACTTTTCAACACATATTCTCCCCTTGGCAATCTTTGACAATGGTAGAATTTCTTAACTCCTTCAAGCACTCTTTCTAGTCTTTTTTGATATACCCTCTTTGCTTTTAATCCAATCTCTCTGGTTTTACTCTAACCTCTCTGGCTGCTGGTTTTCTCCAAGATCCTTGGCAATGTAACCACCTCCCCCAAGCCCTTTAACGTAGGCATTACCCAGTGCTATGCTGCGGGCTCTCTTTCCTTTGCTCTCTGTGGAGTCATCCTGGACAGTTTCCTCTGTATTCAACATTTCTGCTATCACCTATATGCAGGCAATGACACAATTATTTTACCACCTCAACCCTCTGTGCTGAGCTTTAGATTATCAATCCATATTGCAGTATCACTATACAAAAATCTAAGAAGAGACCATGTTCCAACTAAACTTGTGACTTTCTGTCCCAAAACCTGGTCCTCTACCTTCTTTGGTTGGCCCAGTGACACATTATTGAAAATTATATGCAAACCTAAGCTTAGGAATCATTCCTGGTCCTGCCCTCCAGCTAACCACCCATGTTCAACTCACGACAGAATCTTGTCAATTTAACTTCTTAAATTACACTCAAATCCATGTACTTCTTTCCATCTCCACTGCCAGTAGTTTACTTTAAGCTACAATTATCTTAATTAACTATCTGGTCCTGCAGGATAAAATCTATATACCCAATCTAGGTAATATTAAAGAAACAAACAAATCAATACACACCTATCAGTGGATAGTTTTTATTAATTAATTAGCTAATTAATTAATGTAGTCATTTTATATACTGTGCAATTGTTGCCAGAGTGGCTTCTAAGATCTGGGAGCTTTCTTCTGCTGTGTTTGAGATTTAGATTTAGTGGAAAACAGGAAATGTATGTAATAATTGTTCAATTTTCTTAAAATTAGTCCAGACTTTCTTAAAAGATCAGACTAACTATAGCTTCAACTATTTTGATTACCTCCTTTGGATATCTAGTAACATTTTCATTGACATTCCCTTTATGTTAAAGTTTTCTCTCAAATCTGCTTCCACCACTAGCCTCTCGATTATCACTTACTTGTACAGAAGACCTTAGTCTCACTATATTCTTCAAAAATGTTAATGTCATAATAGGCATGCCGTGGAAATATTCAGATTAAAGGATTCTAAAAGACATGAAAACTAAATGCAATATCTGATCTTGGATCCTGTCATGTTGGTAAAAAATACTACAATATATCATTAGGTCAGGTGAAAAAAGTTGAAATATGGATTAGATGAAAGTTGTATCCATGTGAAGTTTACTGAAGTTGAAAACTCTCTTGTGATTATGTAAAAGAATATCCTTGTTCTTGGAAATATAAATCAAGATGTTTAAAGAAAAAAAAAAAGGAAAATGGAGTAAGATGCTGAGGTGATTAAGGTTACAGCTGGTCTTTGTAATATCCTTATACTTTGTACTATTCTTATACTATCCTATACTTTTTATTAAAGAGTTAAAAAATTCCTCAGTCTCATAGTTGATTATATTAACTATGTATCAGAGAAAAAGAAACAAAACAAAGAAAAAAGTCTTGGCCCTATTCTTTTTAGCTGTGAGTTTACTGTGCTTCAGATTCCTCAACTATAAAAGGAACTCTTGTTCATGGAGTCCTTTTGTAAATTAGATGCATTGATAGATGTAGTGTGCTTAGAACAGAACTTGACACATAATAAACATGCACATACACTATATGTTAGTTGTCATTAATATCACTATTATCAATTACTTTCATATTTTAAAGGAAATAAGAGTAATAACACATATCAAAATTTTTTCTTGGTATTACTCCATCTGTATGGGATTCCTTTAAGACTGCACATGAAGTTCAATGTAAGTTTGCTACTGATGATGTTTTAAATAAGGGTCTTTATTCATTATGTAGACAAAAATTTAAAAAAATCATCATGATTGATGGTGTAAGACTGGTTTACTGATTTTAAAAAATTGAAATAAGTTGGTGCAGTGTTTTATATTAAATTACACTTCTACAGAAAAGATAGGAAGAAAAATCCACTTTATTAATTCATCAAAACCATATATTCCTATGTGCTTATATGTGCAAATGAGTGTGTATGCAATGGCAGGGAGGCAGGGAAAGGAGGAGGAGGAAAACTAGGAGAGTAAAAAGTAGAAAAATAGGAAGATAAAGAAGAGATTAAGGGGAGTGTAGAAAAGAGAAATAGCTCCATTCAGCTACAAAAACAGACCATTTTTAACATATAGTTATAGTTATTTCTATCTTGTGAAGGGTCAATCAATGTTCTCCAAAAGCAGAAAAAGATTAAGGGCAATTCAAAACATGTGAAACATCAATAGCCTGTGACAGTTTTGTGATTAATGTAAATGTGAAGTATCCTGCACCTTGTGATAAGGACAATAAACAAGATGGGAAGCCATTTGAGAGCATATTTGGAACAATCAGACCAAGAGATCTGACTCTGATGTACTTAAAATTTAGTGCAAGAGATTAGTATTATTTCCAGTTGTCAGGAAGACTTCTTTTTGTTTTTTAACCTGTATACATGGAGAGGGCAATGCATCTATTGGCATGAATGGTTGCAAACATTTTTCCAAATTAGGAGAGGGCTAAGGTTCATGTCTACAGACGGATTGCATTATATGATCATGTAACTTCCATGGTTCACTAAATACATACAACCCAGGCTAAATATGGAGAGATTCTTAAATCTCAAACTTCTTAGACTATATGTCCTTTTAAATATGAGTTCTGGCCAATATCAAATGATAAAACTTTCAAGGCACTGAGTGCTTGCAGCATAGATAATTATCAATGATACCAACTAATTTCATTTTCAGTAAAAAAAATCAGTAAGAATATATTTTTTTGAGATTCTGCACAATGAACCTTAAAGCTGATGCAATTCTTTAGTTTCTTAAAGTCATTTAATATCAAATAAGATAGTGTAATTAGCATCTTGTGTGTATATATATATATATGCATATATATATATATAGTCAAATCACTAATTAAAATGAAGATACCCAAATAACCATAAAGAAAATGTTTGTATCCAGCAAAAGCCACTGCTCTGATCACAAAGGGCTGGCTGAGGCAAACTGCCAGCCACAGCAGACTGAGGTAGACCACTGCCAGCAGACAGACAGAAAGGTTGCCACACCCATTGCCCACCAACAGCATCTGGGGCACCACTGCAAAGGAGAACCTTGCACTGGAGAGTAAAGAGGCCTGAACTTCTGGGCAACACAGGACACCTTCTTCATAAAGCCATTACTCTCTAGACCAGGAAGCACAGCAGATCCATCTAATACAAAGAAAGAAACAGAGAAACCCTGACAAAATGAGGCGGAGAAATATGCAATTAACAAAAATGCAGGATAAGACACCAGAAAGAGGGCTAAATGAAATAGAGATCACCAATATTTTTGATAAATATTTCAAAGTAATAGTCATGAAAATGCTCACTGCTCTGTGGAAAAGTATTGAAGATCTCAGGGATGATTTCAACAAAGGAGAGAGAAGAGGTGAAAAAAGAGCCATTCAGAGCTGAAGAATACAGTAACTGAAGTGAAATATACATAGAGGGAATGGCTGATACAAGGAGAGGAGACAACTAGAGAGAAGTTACAGAACAGGAAAACAAAGATGCTGAGAACAGAGAGATAAAAGAATCTCTAGAAATGAAAGAATGACAAGGCAGCTGTGTGAGAACTCCAAATGAAACAACATTCACATAATTGGGGTACCAGAAAGAGAAGAGAAATACAGTAGGATAGAAAGTCTCTTTGAAGAAGTAATTGTTGAAAACTTCCCCAGTCTGGGGAAGGAAATAGATACTCTGGTCATGGAAGTACAGAAAGCCCCTAACAGAAAGAACACCAGGAAGACAACACCAAGACATATAATAATTAAAATGAAGAAGATTAAGGATAAGGAGACAGTGTTGAAAGCAGCCAGAGGGAGAAAAAAAAGATTACTTTTAAGGGAAACCTCACCAGGCTATCAGCAGACTTCTCAGCAGAAACTTTACAAATCAGAAAGGAATTGCATGAAATATTTAATATATTAAAACAGAAAGATCTTCAACCAAGAATTCTCTACCCAGAAAGATTATTATTCAAATTTGAAGGAGAGATTAAACATTTCAAGTTAAACAAAGGCTCAGGGAATTTATAACCACTAAACAAGCATTATAGGATATGTTAAAGGGACTGCTGTAGATGGCAATGTTCCTATGCCTAAATAGTTTTCACCAGTGAAAATAAACCCACAGTAAAGGTAATACAGCAATTACTTACCAAGCACGCATGGAGTTAAAACAAAAGTAGTAAAACCAACTATACACATAATCAGTCAAGGGATGCACAAAAAGTACAGATTATAACATCTAATATATAAAGTGTGGAGGAGGAAGAAGAAGAAAAAAGGAGTACTTTTATATGCTGAGAACAGAGAGATAAGAAGTTACACAGATTATAAAATCTAATATATAAAGTGTGGAGGAGGAAGAAGAAAAAAGAAGAATAAAGAAGTGTTTGAAACAGAGCAATTATCAACTTAATATAGACTGTACTGTTATCTAAAGCCTATAATAGATACACAAAAAATTGAAAAAGAGGAATCCAAACATAACACTAAGGAAAACCATCAAACAATATGAGAAGAGTGTAACAGAGGAAGAAAGGAAGAGAGAGGAGCTATGCAAACAATGAGAAAACTATTAAGGACATACCTATCAATAATTACCTTAAATGTAAATGGATTGAATACACCAATTAAAAGACAGAGAGTGGCAGAATGGGTAAAGAAACAAGAACCATCTATATGCATTCTACAAAAGACTTATTTCAGACTCAAAGACATGCACACACTGAAAGTGAAGGAATGGAAAAAGATATTTCATGCAAATAATAGGGAGAAAAAAAGCAGGTGTAGCAGTACTTATATCAGACCAAACAGTTCTAAGAGGAATGTACATACCAATACAGGCCTACCTCAAGAAACAAGAACAATTCCAAATGAACAGTCTAAATTCATAATTAAAGAAACGAGAAAAATAACAAGTGGAACCCAAAGTTAGTAGAAGGAAGGACATAATAAAGAAAATGTTTATAATTCACTATAAAATATATATTTGTATAAAAAATGAAACTTACATTTAACTTTTTGTCCTAAAAACAGGTCTTGATTTACTGCTTTATAGGGTATTAAATATGTGATTTAAATAATTTCAAATGCAGTATGCTATTTTAATGATCTTTGGTAGACACTACCAAGGTTTATTTACTTATTTTTTTCCTGCTTCAGTGAACAGTAATTCTTTGGCTAGAAATACTAAATAAATTGTACTAATTTACTGCCGTGAAGTAGCATCAGTTATTTGATTGGAATCAAGATAGGCTCCAATTGTGTCAATTGAAGAAAAAGTTGCTTAGATTTCACAACTGCCTTAGAAAAATAGGATGTTGCTCTACATTATTTATAAATAAACTAAGTAGCTTAGTGTTCATCTCCAAACTTCCAACATGCTAAAAAATAAGATAAACATAAAATTTAGCCTCTTTTATTCCTTTATAAATCTTAGATTGTACTTATTTGTTTATTCAAAATAACCTGATGCCCTTGATTCTCAAGTTATAATTTTCCTTATCAAAGATCTTTCTAAAAAATTGAGTGTTTGTTTTTCATTTCAAAAATATAATTTTGCCAGCAGGGACTCCTTTCATTTTACCTAATATTGACATGTCATCAACAATAGCATCTTCCAATCAGTCATTTGTGGCCTTCTGGCAACTAACCTTGATTTGAATATCCACCACCACTCCTAGTGTTTCACAGAGGATATCCTCAAATTCAGTGAAATAGCATCTCCCTTTCCCCACTCCCCTCTGTTCCCTCAGACCTCCAATTGGCCCTGGTGTCTGCATGTCACTTCTGGCCTATCCAAATTGATTCATGATGTTTAATAACCCAACCCCTTTAGAGAGTTTTTCTAGGGATTTCAACCTCTGCCTTTCTTTCACTGAATTCTTATAACATACACCATATTGTAAGATAAAAGAGTTATGTTTTTAGAGTGTTTCAAAATTGCCTTGTCTTGTATTTCAGGTCTTATAGTTTGTCCTTGAGGACTCTAGTTCCCAGTGCCTCCCTCCATTCACACCCTTGCTTAGTCTCTGCTCATGTTTACTCTGGGGTTAGCCACGTGACTGCTTCTGGCCACTGCAACAATATATCAAATGTGAGGTAAGTAGAGAATGGAAAAATGCTTACACTTTGGGTCTTGTCTTCTAAGCCATTTTTGGAACCCTGCTCCCATTAAGTGAATGAGCCCAGGTGAGCCTGTTGAAGGATGAGGGGACACATGGAGAGAGGCTTTTGTCTTCACAGCCATCCCTTACCTATCAGCAAAGGCCATCAGAAACTAGTTAGCTTCTGCCAACTCCCAAACTAACTGAAGACAGTTGAGTAAGCTCAACAGAAGTCCACGGAACCCCACCCAGACAATTAACACTGCCCAGCCCAAGTTTCAAAACTGCAGTCAGGAGCTGAATAAAAGGTTGTTTTAAGTCATTAACTTTTGAGCAGCTTAGCTATATAGCAATAGATAACTGACATACTGTCCCAACTAAATATTAAAAACTGGTGGGGTAGGAATTATGTCTTTTCTCACTCTTTTCAATGAAAGGACAACCAGAGAACAAAAGAGACTGAATAGCAAGTTAATTAAAAAAAATAGTAAGTTAAGGCAACTTCCTATATTTAAAATCTATATATAGTTCTTTTACATATATATGTGTGTATGTGTGTGTGTGTATTATAAATTAAGATATATAAGAAAGAGGAAAGTATAGGCAATTTCTTAGTGTATAGTATAAAAAAATAATAAAGTGGAAATATAAGAGAAAACAAAAGACACAGGGAATCAATCCAGGAGATTTAATATTTGATGAACAAGATTTCCTTACAGAGAGGAGAGAAAATGAAGGGGAAGAAATCAACAAAGAAACACTGCATACACATTTTTTATTCCTGAAAAATGCTGGTCTTCAAATAGACTGAAAGGGGCAATCAAGTATATGACAGTATTAAAGAAAAACACCCAACTCCAAACATACTCTACAGAACTAAAAAAAGTCTATATATATATATATATATATATATATATATATATATATATATATATATATATACACACACACACACACACGTATATTATATATATATATATAAAAGGTAACTTGATTTTCTCTCATGAAACTTAATGCCAGATGACAAAGGAGCAATGCCTTCAAAGTTATGAGGAAAATAATTTTGAACCTAAAATTCAAGATATAGCCAAAGCATCAATCAAGTCTGATGGAAATGATAAGATACACTAGGAACTCAGAAAATTTACTTTCCAACTCACCCTTGTATAAAAAGTTATTCACAGCTACAATACAAAAAAATCAGGGACTGAATTGAGAGTCAGGAAGCCATGAGTGGATCAAAGTGTGGCGTGGATGGCAGAGGGAACAAGTGGCTATATTTAGCGAGAAGAGAAATGGCCTCAGATGGGAAGTCTCCACGACACAGTGAGTTTCAGTGAAATAGTCCACAAAGAAAAAAAGAAAATAGAATGAAAAAGTGGTAATATCCCAATAATTTTTTTTTCTAAATAAATAAATCTCCTCTTATAATTAAAAAAAGGAAGAATTAAAGCAAAATGGAGAGAAAGAAAGAATGAGAAGGAAAGGCAGAAATGTAAAATTTGAAATGTATGAGAAAGGCATGGCTGAAATAATGAAGCATGTAAAGCCCCCTAGAGGGGCTTGATTTTTATCCACTGGTAAAATATAACAATAGCCTAATGATAACATTGGAGCCATAGACAAGGACATATAATCAATCATAGCATAGCAACAAACTGCTATAAAAAGTACTTATACCAATAATAATAATACAAATTCCACTTAATGGTTTCTTAACTTTTAGAAACAACCTATAGATAAAGCATAGAAAATAACTATGGTAAAAGTATAGCTGACCCAGAAGTTGAGAAATGGACCTAAGAAGGGGTGGAGAGGTAACTCATAGAATCAAATGCAGAGAACACAAAGTTCTTGGCTCTGCCTCCCTGGTGAAATCCTCCCTCATTTCAGGAAGGCCATATCCACTGAACTGATGTCAGGTAAAGCACTGCTAGAAACAAGCAGGCAACAGGAAATTGTATCCACCTACATGCATCCTTATCCTTTGCTCTATTTGCTACTTTAAAAATAAACCCAAATAAAATCACATTTGGATAAAATGCAAAAAATCCTCATTCTCACTCATCTTTGAAACTTGCTTACACTTTGGAGTCAGGCCTACCTCAAGGAAACAGAAATAGTGCTGCAGTTATATTGAGAAAAAAGGGGAAAGATAAATGAGAACTAGATTACATGAGAAAAAAAAACTTACTTGCCTTTTGAATAATATTTCAAATTGAAAAATTAGAGTCTCCTAAGCACATTATTTAGTATTGAACTATATTAATCACCAGAAAAGATTAAAAGGAAAAAAAGGAAATAGCTGTGGTTACATTTGGGGAATGGTATCAGGGGTGGAGAGAAATAAGTCAGATTATTTTCAGGATAATTCTTTGGTAATTGTAGGGAGTGCTGTGGTGTATCATGCAGAACCCTCTCCAAAATATATACCCCAGCTACTAGGAGTATTGGCAGGACCAGCTGTCAGCTGAGTTCTACTGTAAGATGTGACCTTAACTAAGAAGAGCTACCATATCGAAGGTAATTTTTCCCTGGGGACAGCTTGCATCAAATGAATGGGCAATGCAGGCTACTTCACCCAGATCTGGGAAAACTCTCAAGGGCTCTCCACGCTTAACAGTTTCTGGTAATATCATCTTTGGCTTCTGTTTCAAATACATCACAGTTCAGCCTCTCCTCTGCCCAATTTTTTTTCCTTTTTTTAAGTAATCCCCACTCCTTCCAATTTTTTATCTTGAGGTCACTTCTCAATTTATCTCTTGCCCAGAAATCTCCAACTCAGTGCCTCCTTTTCTGGAACCAATATTTAAAAACTTTTTGTATATATTAGTTTGTTCTAATAATACAAAAAACTGAGGTTACTTCTTAAAATGATCATAAAGGGTCAAATTAAATTGTAAATATAGGACACTATATAAAAGAAAAGTTCAGTATTAATAAAAATAGTGATATTAATGTCTATTTCATGGTAGAATACTATTATGAACATTCATGTACTACAGATGTCATAAATAGATCTGTTTAACTGAGATAGGTATCATTTTAAGTATGAAAGAAATGGAAGCAGTTCCTATTAAAAAATAAAAACTAAGACTAAATAAAACTGACAGACACTATCTTAACAACTTAGTAACTGCTAAGTTAATATTCCTCATTTAAGGAGAAACACTACCTAGTTCAGAACAATGTTCTAACAGACGTGGCAATACTAATACATATATGCTCACCTTTCCTTCATTCCCAGACTAGTCGTTTAGAGCTTTAAACCTTCTTAATTTCCAACATTTTGACAAATTGGCTCTTTATATCTATTCCTGCTGTCAATACCCTGGTCCAAACCCTTATCCATTCAAGCCTGCACTTGTTTTAATAATAGTTTCTTAGTTTTTTCTCTCCAACTGTCTTACAGATATACAGGGGAGATGATCTCTTTTTTAAAATTTAGATCATTTGTTTTCAAGAAGTGGACAATTATTTCTTTAGATTCTTGACTATAATAACACAGGTCAGTTCACTTCAATTTTATTCATATTGTCTGTTTCTAACACTAGCCTGTTAGCCTCTAACTTCTGATGTACCACTGCCATTACTTAAGCATATCTTACAGCTGAGGACAGAACCACCAGACGGTAAGTACCCTGTCAGTTCCTGACCTCAAACCTACAGCATGGCCTGACGCTCTCCAGCGTCTCCTTTTCTCCTTCTGCCCTTTATAACAGAAAAGATTTCCTTCCTTCCTTTTATTTTTTCCTTTTTCTATGTAAGGCTGTGCTCTGGTTCTCTGCTTTAGCCTATTTGGTCATTTGATGATGTACTTTACGTCCCACCACTCAATCAATGCTAGACCTTTACTAGCAGCATATGAACACACCCATGATAAAATAAATAATATTTAATAAATAATACTAAATAAGTACTATAACAATAAAATAAATAATAAACAATATAAATAATATGCACTTATTAAAAACAAACAAATAAAATAAAATAAACAATATTGATCAGCTTGATCCCTCTACTCGTCCTCTCTACCACCTTCTCTCCCTCATGAGTCATGGCCTTTGAGCTTCAGTTCCCAAATTTTCATGACGTGATATTTGCCCGTCACCAATGGCTTCCTGTTGCTAAATTCCAAATGGACAGGGAACCTTTGGCATTTTCAGTTTTCTTCTGGATATACTACTAGCTATCATTGGCTTCAACTGACATTCCAATTAAGATCTTCCAAAAGGAACATTTTTTTTTTTGGACCACCACCAAGTTGAAATCCACTTGGACAGGGATTGTTTGAATGAATATGTAATTTTACTATTAGTCTGTTAGCTACATTTAATGAAATTACTCCTTAGAATCAGAATTTGCATGTGTATTGTGCTCTCTGCACAATGAATCACCAGATCTGTGGTATTTACAGAAACGCATCTAAAAGAAACAGAAAGCATAGGTTCTGTGGCATGCATAGTCCCAATCTTCTGGAAAAATTAATTAAAGAAAAAGTAACAAAGACAGAATAGAGCAATGTACATTTAAAAAATTACTCTAAGTTAGATAAAGATGATGAACAGTACTGATTCAATTTGCTGGCTGATTTTGCTAGATAGATGAAAACAGATAAGCAAAGAATATTAGACAGATATTATTAAACTTTTACTGCAGTCCATGGCTTGATTATTAAAAATATCATAAGTTTGGGCACTCTTAAAGAATAGTAGGAAAGAAGAAGAGGCTATAAAGCATCCCAGATTTCTAACATTATAATTACTCTCTACAAGAAGAAACAAGAGAAGCAAGCAATTAAGTGAAATATGGGTATTTAATAAAATTCAGTGTTGTTTTTTGATAATAATGCTCTTGAAAATGTAATAAAAAATCAGAGACATCCTTGACGAAACAGAAACCATTGAGAATCAATGAACAGAGGCAAAGAGAGCAATATGCTTGATGAGAATGACCTTTGGTTTCAACTACAGAAATTGCTGAAATATCTAGAGTCAGTTTTTTCAGTAATCATTCCATCTGAATCACACACTTCATTTTTTTGGCCAAATGCACTTTGCCAAATGATGCAGAAACGTCAACTGTTTCTGAGCAGTCTGTTGCTGCTTTTAAGTATAGAAGAGATAAAAGTGAAAAATCTTACTGAGAAAAATGTTATCCTCCAAAGTGCTTGGATCCAAAAAGCTCCAGTAATAGCAGCACTATGATCAAATTTACATGATTATGACAAAAGCAGCCCCCTCCGGAGCTGATATTGTAAGAGCATCACCACACGTTGTAAAACAGAAATTATCAAGAGTTTGTATCAAGAATGTGTAGTGTGGCCTTCTGCCAAGCATGATCTACTCATGGATTCCTCTTGCTTTTTACCTTATTTAGGCTTCTCCATACCTTTAGGGAAATAAAACTGGATCTAAGTCTGAAAAGTCACAGATAAAGAAACAAACTATGAAGCCATGTAAAAATAAATTTACATAGAAAATTTTCAATTATCTCTGAGTATTATCTAATTTTAAAATGGAATATAATAACTTCTGAACTAAGTTGTTTATAATGCATATTAAACATGGGCTAAAAATGAGATTGCAGATGTATAATAAAAAGGGTATTGAAAACACTATCTATACTCCCCCTGCCTCCCAGATTTTTAAATGAAAATCCATATATTTACAATTTCTGGAAATATCTTAACAAGACCTGTTTTCATGAGGTCTTGCTAGCCTGGTTTCCTAATAAAGTCTTCTAAGGCAGAGTGGACAACTCTGATATGAGTTCAGTATTCTCTGGCACTCTGGCTTTTTGACCTGTAAATTATTTAATGTCTTCAAATTATGCTTTCCTAATTTATAAAGAGGGCAAAGTAGTAGTTTTTGTTTAAGCATTAAATGAGGTCAGCCAACTGCCTGACTTAAGCGCTCAGTACAGGTGAGATATCATGATGCTATGATGAAGGTCGAGACAAAACCTTGGGGATCTCTCCTGACTCTTTTTTCAGGTCCTGATTAGATGTAACTGGTTACTTTGATTTTTAACTCCTCAGTATATTTTAAGACTACTTCCTCTTTTCCTGTCCAATCTCTTTGTTTTGCTTTAGATTCTTGCTGTCTGTTGCATGCACTATCTCAATTGTCTCCAGGTCCCTAGTTTTCAAGGCTTCTACTCCAAATCTAGTTTCCATATTGTAGTTTAGTTCTATAGAATGATTCAGTCATACGAAAACCAGCTTATATGACTTCACTTAAAGATAAACCGCAAAATGGCTAACAGAGTAAGAGCCCTCTGAGGTCAAGCTACTGCATGGCTACCAGCCTCATTCTTACCACTCCCTCTCCAGCCCTATATTGTATTGACTTATGATCACATCTCAATTTAAGAAAGTATGTTAAAATTGTAAACCTGTTTGGCCTTTTGGTTTTATTCATGCTAGGTTTTTTGTGTTTTGTTTTTTTTCTTGACCTTAATCTTTATTTTGAACTGGGGGAGAGAAATATGAAGCCAAACTTTTCACTGCATAGTACATTCCAAAGGATGTCTCTGCCTCTGAAAATATTTGTACTGCTACCATTTGCATGGACAAAACATCTTTTTGTCTTTTCTTACTTAAAAAATAAAAACTGTATTTTTACTCTTAATACAAATACATTAAAATTATACAAAAATGATCAGCTTATTTGCCAAATGAGAGAAGGATTCTCATTAATTTTAAGGGCACAACATTTTAACTGAAGTTGTTTTCTTTTAGCTTAATCTTCTAACAGACTTCTCCTAAATGCCCTCATTTCCAAAAGTAAAATGAAATCAAAATCATCCTCTAAAGGACTGCACCTCTCACCATTACAGATTTTCAAAAGACTATGCCACAAACTTTCTACACAGCTCCAAAGGTGGATGGTCAAGAACGTTTTGAGTCACTAGAAACGCCACTAGAGAAGATGCTTCCTTCTAAGGGGATACAATCATTTGAACATCTGTGTTCTTACTTGTGAGTTTAGGCTTCCATTCATCCATGTATTCATTCATCCATTCAGCAGCTCATATGCAAGAAAATGCAAGTACTAAGTGTTTTTAAAAGAGAAACATTTTTTCCTTCATATTTTTTGTCTGTAAACTGGAATAATAACAGTAGCTACCTTAAAATGATGTGGTAAAATTAGTATAGTAATATGTTTAAAACAGTACTTGGCACATCACCAATTTTCAAGAATTGTTAGCTATTATAGGCTATTATTTCATAATCAACAATAGAATTTTGATATATTTTTAGCCTATAATATTGCATTGTTGGACTCACCTTAGATAGATAGTAATAACTAATTGTGTAAGATGATATGATTCACATGTATTTTTCCTAAAAATTTAGCTGTGATGGTGCTTTGGGGTAATTTAAAAGGTCAGAATTAGAGTAATGATAGAAATTCCATGTAAAATCCCTTTTGACTTAAAATCTTCTATCAGGGACTGCTAAATGTCCCCTTATATCAAATTTCTCCTTCATTATTTTGGTAATAAGTCTTAGGAGTTTTAGCTTTTTTTTTTTTCTATGAAAGGTATGTTTCCTAGACTCCTTTGCATCTAGGTATGAAATGTAAATACTTCTGAGCATTGAGATATTAAATGAAACATTATGTAAACTCTATGGTAGCCTTAAAGGGGGGATTTCCCTCCCCCTTCTTTTTCATCTTTATGTGGCTGGAATATGAACATGATGGCAGGAGTTAGAGAAGCCTTTTTGGAAAAAGATGTGAAAGTTCTGTGTTGAGAATGTCAGAGGAACAAGATAAAAGGAGCCTGTATCTCTTGACTCCATGAAGCAACACCAGACCTGTACTGTTTATGCTCAGATTATTATATTAAAAAAATAATGATTCATTTATATTAAAACACTATTGTATCAGGTCTTTGCTGCAGTAACTATAACTGTATTCTCCACTTAAAAATCCAGTATTTAAAGATCTGACTCATCTACTGATACAATTTTCATCCTATCCACATAAACAAGGTAGGACAGTGTTTTTGTGTTTTAAATTTAGTGCTTTAAAATGATATACATTAATGTCCATTAAATACATAGCTTCAAGAGTATGCTTCCTTATTGAGTGTGATATACATTTAGCCTGGATTAGAAAAAAATATTCTATGACTACTGATGTCAAATTTTAAAAGTAAACTAATACAGATGTAATTTTAAAAGAGATTAAAATAGATATAATTTTTAAAACAATCTAAAAAGCAGATTTCGGATAATACAGATATTTTAAAAGTTAAGGATACTTTTATTCTTACCTTCCCTAAGTGGGAAGCACTAGGTGCATCTGACTGACAGTTAGTTCCAAAAGGGCCTGAGTTTTCATGAGTGATAAAATGTGGTTTTGATGATTAAAGAAATTGGCAACATTTCCTTTAAGAATTCAACAAATACAGATGTTATGGGACAAGTAGAACACAGGATGAATGGATAATTATATGTTCTTCCCTCTGAAGAAACATGAGCTCAAGGATGTTACCACCACATGCAGAAATTTTAACATATGGGAAGGCAGGTGTTATTAAAGGCACACGCCAGGTACTCTAGTGGCACCAATAAAGACAGCAATGGATTCTTTCAACCTCAACAAAATCCATAAACTGCATTGTTTATAACCTTCACCACAAATAATTTCCCTTTGGTCTACACTTCAGTTTTTACTAATTATCTAAAGCTAGTTGACAAGAAGCCTTTCCTATCAAAGGGCAATGTTCACTCAGTCCAGTGTTCTCATGAAACTTCTGATAACAGCTACTATACACTGAATGTCTACAATGTCCCAGACACCTAATATTCCCTATTTCTTTTGCTTCTACCAATAAGCCCATGAAGCAGGAGTTACTATTACTGACATTTTACTGTTGAGAAGTATCTGAGCAAGGATTTGAACCTATGCTTATCAGACCCCACTATCCACGTCCTTTCAATTATGTAATCTTCCTCCTTGGTTCACTTCTTTATTACACAACCAGTCATACTGCATAATAAGAACTCATTTAGGTTAACTGTGCTCTCCCCCCTCCCCTACTGACAGTTAGCTTCTCAATGCTTGGAGCCATATATTACTCACATATGCACTCAATTAATTTTATGAAATGAAATACATGTGACAAAGAAAATTTCCCTCAGACAGTCCTTCAAAGGATAGGATGCCTCTGCAAATACAGTCCATCTTTAAGGCATATACATAAGCACAAATATCCTCATGATGGTCTTTTTCATATTGTCTTTAGAAACCAGTGTGTTTCTGCCACAGAATGTCTCCTGTAAAATTCTCCATTGTCCCTAAATTTATCATGCTTTGCTTTTGTGAAAAACTGTTGCCAAATATATTTTCAATAAAACATTTTCTGTGATGGCATCATTCAGCTACACCCATGTACACCTGTGGCCAAAACAAATAGACAGGCATATTTAGATCAGACAATGGAAAGAATTTAGTATCTATGCTCTTGATTCTATACATGAAACTAAACAGTATCAAGTCTGGGCTTAAAAAATGACTTCCTAACTGTATGTCTGTATTTGAATAAAACATCACATATGCATATGCATCTCTCAATATACATTATCGAAAGTGTTCAAGATAATGGGTTGTTTTCAGTTTTTCCTTTGATTATAACTTGTGTGTGTTTTTTCCCCTTATTCTTCTTTTAAGACATAAGGACATTCTGAAAATAGAATGTTAACAGCTGTTAACAATCTGGTTACAAGAAGTCATAAGTGGCATGAAAGAGTATCAAGAGATTTGCTATCAAGTGAATTTCAAATTACTATACATGATTAAAAATTCTGCATGTTGGTTCACTGCTTAAATGTTTAAAGTCCAAGAAAATTCATCTAGTCATAACATACATATTTTTTTAAACCATGGGATCTATTTAACATTGCTTCCAAAAGATCATACAGTCTGTTATTCTTCAGTAAGAAAATTTGGTGTTAAATTCATTCATCTGGACAGAATAGGATTTTTCTTTTTATTAACTCCAGATACTCTTTAGTACTAAATTTCAAACAAAATATTTTCCCACTGAAAACTACTGGGAGACATCTACATATTCTTTTGAATTTATACTTCATATTGGATTTATAGTAGATCTTTTAAAATTACCCCAGGGTTATGGGGATGTGGCTAGAAACCGCATAGTCAGACATTTGTGGCCTTGCTAAAGTTTATCTATGCATTCGTCCACCTGAGTATTGGAGATTTTCAGTTAACCTGAAATCTGATTTGATTGGGCAACCAGCTGGCTGGCTCTAAGGTCTTTCCAGATATGGGGCTGGGGAGATGGGGGAGTATGAACCTGTGAAAGATATTACACAGGAAAATGAAATAAAATATTAGGTCATGCATGCAGCAAAGAAGAAAGTACAGGGGAAAAAGGAAAAGGTACAATGTGGAAGGTAAAATGAAACAAAGGAGGGGTAATTAAGAGAACTGCCAGGCCCTTTCCCTGGAGACCTTAGGGACAATGCTTTATCATGCCTGAGGACGAGTGACTTACACAAAGTCAAACTAAATGTGAAAAGGTTTTCCTAAATTGATTAAACAATAATGAAAGAATCCAAAATTTTGTCACCAAGCAATGTCCTCTAAAGAACGCAGACTAACTTACAGAACTTTAGTTCCATTGGGGGATTCACCTCAAATATGGTTTTCCCCTGAGTCTGGTCTGGCTGAATTTGTCCCCGGTTCAGTGCAGTCCAATGACGGGTTGGGAATACAATGTTTAATTAAACTGTCTCTCTAGTATCATATTTTTATATTATGCACACTATGCTCTTTTAAAACAACGATTAAAGTTGCCAACACTAATTTGTGTGTACAGATGTAGTATTTTATTCTGAGTGTGTGACAATTTTCAAACTTGTAAAGACAATCTTTAGGAGCAATAATATAACTAAAACATAAGTTATGATGTGTCATGCCAGTCTTCCATGTTTCAAATATACATCATTTAATTTTCACATCAACCCTATGACATAGGCAGTAATATTATCCCCAATTTACAGATGGGAAAACTGAGGCAAAGTGGCATTCCATGGCTCACTATGTTGCACAGCTGGAGCTGAACCCAGTCTTGTTCCTGTGTCCAAATAATAATATACATAAAGTTTGCTACTGCAAACATACGTCTTTATGATGATGAATACTGAAGAGAAGCTTACCTCTCATAATGTATTATTTGACTAGAAAGTCTGCTCAAAAGTATTCCCACCAATGACTTCTCCATTGCCTTAATCATGAGACAGCTTCATATCCAAGTGCTTCCCTCACACTGGTCTGCCTCGGGCAGCTCTGGGACACTCTGCCTACGTTCAAATCCTGGCCTTGCCCTGTATTACCTGTGTTCACTTGCTGTTGTTTGTCTTTTCTGCCTCATTTCTTTGTGTGTAAAATAGGGCTAAATAACAGTATCCCATGTGTAACTAGAACCAAGAGACTTCCAGTGCAAGTTCAACCAGTTAATCCATTTAAAGCACTTAGAAACAGTGCTGGGCAGGAAGTAACACTAAGTAACTGTCATTGTTAGGCAGGTCTCCGCTCATTTCATTCTCCTTTTCTCTAATGCTCAGCAGATCTTACATTTCCTATTATTGCTTAACACTTTGGAGAAGAGCAATAGGTTCTCTTTAATTTTTGCAAGTACAGATGCAAAGGGGAAAATATAGATAGAACTTTAAAAATATGAAATATAACTGTGGCATCTTTTCTTTCTCTAAACAGTTAAATTGCTCCAAGGTGTATGTACCATAGAACATTCGACTTTAAAAAAATCACAAAAAACAGCTTTAAACTGTCCTGACAGTCAAGCTCCATAACAGAATCATCAATAGCAGCTTATTAACTTCAAGCTTTTCAGATGACTTGAAAGATTTAAGTAACAGAAGAAAGGAAAAGTCAGTTTTTTTGGAACAATGGAAGTTAGGGCTTGGCAGCCATTGCTTTTACAAAGGTATCTGGGGAGGAGCATTTACTAAAAGAACTGCTTAAGAAACACAAAATCAGTATCTTTTTTTAAGGCTGTAAGAGAAAAAAAGCAATAACAGAATCTCCCCAACTTTCTTTGCTATTTTGAGCACTGCTGACAACAGAAGCTTTTCAGCTGCTGATCATAAATAGTTGAAAATCTTATTTTGAGTTTCAATCCACAACAAGAAGAAGTATTGAATATTCTCTATGACAATGCTCACAGGCACCTTGGAACTTCTGTGAGCTGCAAGACATAGTCCTTAAGTAATATATTAAGGTGTAGGATCAGTGAGAAAATAATTCATATACCAAATACAAGTGGACACAGTAATGAGGTAGAGGGACTTATTTAAACTGGAAAGCCCCAGACACAGAATAAATAAGCATCTTGGCAGTGGAGCCTGGGACAGACATGAGTGCATGTGGATTTGGGAATGTACTTCCCTGCCGGAAATCATTCAATTATCAAAATTCTTTTCCCCTGAGACTTACAAACAGAAACCTTGGACTGTGCTCAAATATTAAACATTAATGGTGTTCTCCTGATGTTTAAAGAAGACAGGGAAAGCTGTGGTCTCCATTAGATGTTAAAGAAGCAGTTGTGAGAGAACTTCGGACAGATTTGGGGGAAAAAATTGATATTGCCATCAGCTTCCAGCTTTATTTTTCTAGTAAGAAAGAGAACATTTCTAGCCACTCTTGGTTCTACTTTGAGAGAAGTGATCCCTTGTTTACTTTCATGATGGCTGGTAGATTTATTCATTCGTTTAACAAGCATTCATTGGATGCCCGCTGTGTGCCAGACATTGTGAAAAAGTCTGGACACAGGGAAAAAGATGACAGAGCTTATGTCTACGACAGATAAGATGCTAGAGGGGAAGATGGGCAAGAGGTAGTACCACAGAAAGTAGATTGTGATTTTCAGTGAGGAACATGAGAAATAAACCAAAGGCTAAACAGAAAGAATGTTTTATGCAGAGTAGACACGTGGTGGGAAGTTTGGATTTTATTCTAGGTTGGGTAAGAAATCATCGAAATATTTTAAAAAGGGAAAATTTGTAATCTAATATACACAGATCATTTTTGGTACTGAGTGAAGAAATGCAGTAGGGGATGGGAACGGGGGTGAAAGCAGGGAGACCAGTTAAGCTTTTGTTGCAATAATTCAGGCAAAAAGATGAGGTGGCTTGTTCAAGATGATGACAAAGTAGAGTAAGATGAAAACTTCAAATTCAAGCAATGTTTCGAGAGTCAGCAGGACTTGCTGCTGAGGAATTAGGTGTGGGGACTGATGGAAAAGCAAGAATCTTGCCTGACTTCTAGATATCTAGCTTGCATAACTGGACCTATGGTACTTTGCTTTGTTTTGTTTTTACATTATAACCTCAGATCTCATTCATCTTATAACTGAAAGATGTATAGTATTTTGTTCTGTTTACTGAAGGGTGTGAGATTTTAAGGAGCATCTGGTTTGGGAGAAAAGGGAAGAGAAATGGTTCCATTTTAAACATAATGCATCTCAGACTCATATGAGTAGTGGGGAAAGCAAATATGTTTGTATGTATATCAAGTACTGTTAGGAATGTATTCATTACATAATTTTCTTTCTATCACAACTTACTTAATTGTGGTTGCAATATGCTAAACTTTAAAAAAATGCACCCAACTTAAAACAGACTATTGGTTCTGCTCTTAAATTTATGTATTTATATACTCTGCTCTTAAATTTATGTTTTTATATATTCACTTATGTATTTATTTTTTAATACAATATTTCAGAAACACAACTGTTGAATTATGTAACTCAGTGAGCTGGGTAATAGCATTTTTATTAAAAATTCATGGGACCCTAAAATTCAGATTTTCTTGAGAAAAATTTCAAGGTAGTCATGAAAGAAAAGAAAAGTATTTTGTAGGATGGCGATTATACTGTGAATTGTATCTCACATTGTGTACTTGCATGAACAATGAATATTGGGGTTTTGTAGCTTACTGGTTAATAAACATTTCATTAATTTATGGTCAGATTTTGAAATCATTAAACATTAAGTATATAGTGGGTTGAGAAGTATCCTCCCCAAATCATGTCCACCCAGAACCTGTGAATATGATCTTATTTGGATATAGCATCCAAATAAGTTAAGAAGAGGTCATATCATATTGAATTAAGATAGACCCCCTTATGACTGGTATTCTTATATGAAGGGGACATTTGGACACATACACAAGACACACAGGGGAGAAATTCATGTGGAGAAGAAGGGAGAGACAATGGTTTTGTAACACTTTCCTATGTTGGCAAATAGTAACTGCACTAGTGGAGGTGAAGATTTAACAGTATGGGTAACTGTTGGACTGTGTTTTATACTTGAAACTAATATAAGATAGTATATCAATGATACTTTGATAAGGGAAAAGAAAAGTGAAAAAAAAAAGATGAAGGCAGAGTTTGGATTTATGCTGTTAAAAAACAAGGAATGTCACGGATTGCAGGCAACCTGCAGATGTTGGATGGGCAAGGAAGATTTCTTCCCTAGAGCCTTCGGAGGGAGTATGGCCCTGCTGACACCTTGATTTTTAACTTCTTGACTCCAGAACTGTTGAGAGAAAAAAGTTCTGTTGTTGTAAGCCACCTAGCCTGTGTTGATTTATTCTGGCAGCCTTAGGAAACTAGCACAGCATGGAGCAGTAAATAGCAGCCAGGTTTTATTTAATTATTATTAGGTATCAGGTATTAGGATGTGGAAGAAAAATTTCTTATCAAGATTATTTATGATTCTGTTCATATAATAAATATAGCCAAAAATGGCTGTCTTATTTAGAATTTTTATCATCAGTTTATAAACTATAAAAATACACCCTGCAAAGAAGTACACAGTCACACATACACAAGCATTCCATGAATCCACAGCTCTTCATATTTGCTCCCCTAGGTGATATATTAAATTTTATTTCTATTCTATCAAACCTACTAGACCATGAAACTGGCCTTTAAGAGTCAGTTGACCTTACATGTGTGACCTAATTTTGGTCAGGACACTGGAAATTAGTGTATACTGCATGCTTTCTAAGCTAAAAAAATGCATTTACATTTGTTCATATACTATATAGAAGTATACATAATATTTGTTTCTATCTATGAAGCATAAAAATAACCATCAAATGCAATACAAATAAATTATTAGTGTGTAGGCCAAAAAGAAACTGGTTAAGTAAATTCTCTAAATAGTTTAATAATCCACATTAATGTAAAAGTATACAGCCGAGAGAGTCAGAAAAAATGTTTGTATGGTAACATGGCCACTAACAGACTCCAGATGTGTCAATGAAGACCTGAGGAAAGCTCCCAATAGCTTGGGCGTTAAGTGAGACACGAGGCTAAGGTAAACATTCTCTGGAATGAAGAGAGGCTGTCCTTTGCTCTCACAAGAACAGATCTTAGTTCTTACCATATTTAGAATGTGTTCCAATTCATTATCTCACATTTTAAACAATGGCACTGAAGATGTGTGATGGAGCTGTTGGGCCTAGATCTTTTGCTTGACTTCTGGCTAAATTTGGCTTGGTGACAAAATAGTAGATACTTATTTACGTTCTTTCAGTCGAAGATGGCCCCCAAGGCTTGCAGAACCCTTCCACAAAGAATAAGGATATACAAAAGCAACATTAAAAGTATAGGCAAGGGCAAACAGAAGACAAATTGATCTGGTCTTGGGGTTAGGTCTTCTTAAGATATGGAACTCCTGTAGTGCTAAATCTTAACGAAGAAGAGGAGAGTAGAGAATTAATTTAGACTCTAAGATTTAGAGCTTCCCCCACTCTTCCATAATCATGAACATTCTGACTGTAACTGCATAACTCTCATGTGTAAGCCATATGGATTTTTTTTTCCAAGTGATTAAAGCAGAGTGTGACTGTATAGCAATTCCAGTTCTACCACTTGTCTCATTATGTGGTTTGGGCTGCAATGTGGTTTAACCTCCTTGCAATTCGATTTTCTAGTGTGCCTTGTAAGGAATACTTATCCACCTGGCATGAAAGCTCTGGAGTGACTTGTTCTTGAAATGCTTTCCTTGACTTTAAAATGGCACCTGGCCCTGGGAAATCATTCCAATATAAGCTCAGAAAAGCTATATCTGCAATTAATGTGGAATGGATTATTAAAACAGCTGACTGTTTAACCATACCTCTATTCACAGGGTATGAGATCAAGAACATTCTCTCTGATATGAACAATATTGATTTTTTACATGTATATACTTACTATCAGCCCACTCCTAAGTATTGCTTTGCATAACAGAAACTTACAAGTCTTTCTGCCTTTTATTTTCTTTTATCTGAATTAGCTATTTAGGCTTGTCAGTGTATTTAGTATTTCTGAATCTATTTTTACTTCTTCCAGTCCTTGACTAACATCTTTTCTCCACCCTCACTAGCAGAAAAGAAACACACATGTGCTATCAGAATGTTAACATTGCTGCACTAGCACAAATTGATAACTGAAACAAGAGAGGAAACTACCAGAGAAGATACCTGGTCCAGTAAACCTGGGTAATCAGGAGAGACAAGCACTTTTCTGGCATCAACTATAGTACTGTGTTCTGAAAACAGCAACAAACTGGGAGGAAGAAGGCTTCATCTGAAATACCAGCTCTCCCACTAATTTTGTAATCTTGGGAATGTTTGGGCTCCTCTCATCTAAGATAAGCCTTTTACATTAACAAGTAAGTTCATCTGAACCAAGATCTTAGTACATTTCCTCTGTGGAGTTTTCCAGTGCTCAGAGCCACACCTAGGTTATTGTAGCACTTCATAAATGCTTGTAGAATCAAAGCATGAGTGAATGAACTTCAGTTTTTTTCAACTGTAAATGGACACGATAGTGCTTACAATGCTATAATAATCAAATAACGTGTGCACAAACATGTAAAACAATAACAGGCACAAAATAAATAAACCGAATTCCAATACATTCCTTTAAGTAAAAATTGAAGAAAAATTCCACATTCGATAGACAATGCTATTACCTATCTTATACATCAAAATAAGGGAACTAGACTACTTGATTTTGTGGATCTATCACCCACATACAGCCAGGATGGAGTAATCAGTTTTTCCTTTCTCATCCCTCTTGTTTCCATATCCCAAAATGCAGTTTAGCATTTTCTTCAAGAAAAATGATATTGTTCTTATGCTAAATTTTATTGCTGAGCTATTCTGAATAAAAATGCAATGGCTACAGTAGGCAATCTTTTTGGATTGTCAATAAAGTAGTCTTTATATATGTAAAAGAAAATCTGTACTTCAATAATTAGTGTCACTGTATTTTCCCACTTACACAGTAAAAGCCAAATACTGCTCTGGAAGTATAGGTGCATGCACACACATGCACACATACACTATCTTTGGTAGTGGTAGTATATAAGGGAGATTTCAGTAGTCAGAACGAATGCTCAGACATTGCATAATGTCAAATATTAATCATTCGTAAACTCCTCTACCCCACCTCCCACTGACAGCAGGAAGACGTACATTAAGAGAGTTACTTCCCCATAAGTGAGGGAACATCTGCCTCAAAGCTGGGTTAGGATGGAGTCTGGATCATCTCCTCAGCAAAATCTGCTCATGTGGAATATAACAGAGGCGTGCAGTTATGCTTGAGGGCTCTTGCAGGATTTGGGTACATATTTTGGTAGAAACTGTACTAAAGCAGGCATCATCTGGCACACTAGTAATCTGCATTGCATAAGACTTCTGAGTACAAAGTTCATACACACAATTTCCATTCTGTTTCTTTTTCCTTTTAATTCCATTAGTCATGATAATAAAAAACACTGAAGAACAGGGCTTCTTCCATCTGCACATTTAAATAATGACTTTCTGCATTTTTTTGGAACTTTGTGTAAGCAAAACAATACTTTCTAATTAGAAAAAGTCACCCTTTCCCCACAGCCTGTAGACACATGGTACATATGCTCATTGCCAACCTCACATTTTTAAGCATTTTCAGTAGACAGGGCTTGAGGGTATAATGAATGGAAACAGCCTGGCTATGTCAATCCATTTGATTAAAACCAATGGGAAATACAGGTTGGAATGAACAAACTTTGAATATTATGTGATTGAAAGGAATATAACCCAAATACATGAGGATGTATAAGAAAATAAGGAAAAATAAAACTATCAATATTTTATTGATATTTGAGATAGAACTTTCCATAATAAACAGTTAAATAAGTAAAAACTAAGTAAATATTAGAACCTTGAACTAAGTTTAAGATCTCATCTAAATATCTGTCATCAAGATATTTGATGAACTCATAATTAAACTTTAAATTGTAAAATGCCTTACATGCTAAAAAGTACTTTAAGTCTATTAATTTCTGTGTGATGAGCCTCTCAGTATAATTAGAATGTGTCTTAGTCACCTACACATTTCTAGATTTGAACCTGAAGCTCAGTCCTTGGTATTCAGTACTTTTGGTTGAATCAGTTAATGTACCTAGACACTGTTACTTAATAGGCACAATTGGCCTTTTTCATAAATAGGTTATGTCTTCATAAAGAATATATTCTGAGGCCTATCACATATACTGCCACTTTCACAAAACAAGTCTGAAGCCTTTTGTAATGTTTTTTGAACTCTTACGTGGTGGAGAGAATAATCCATTAATAAACAAATGCTAAAATTGAGGTGAAATAAACTGAGTTTATTTAAGTGTATTTTTAGACTGCTAACCTGAGAACTTTGGCAACTGGTGAAGTAGGGTATAAATTTGATTTTTCGACTCACAATTGATTTCTATTAAAACCAGTACATAACAGAGAAAGAAGAAATATATCATACTTTCAGGGAAAAACATCTTTAAAGGCCTTTTCAATTGCTAAAAATAAAACATAAAAGTACAAATTGAAGTTGACTTGCTGGAGCACGGATGGAATTAATGAGAAGATCTTGAAATAATCATGTAAACTGGAACTGCCATTCTTTTAACCAGCCTGATAATTGGATTGCAATGCATCCCTGGTTTGTGCTGTTCTATCATGGAAGGCCCTCCTTTTTCTGGTCCAATTTTGGTTAGTCTAGCATAGGATAAATACCTTTCATTTACTACAGCTCACAGTTTATACAATTTGATCACATTCCATTTGCTCATTGGATCCCACAATGATCACCTGAAGTAAGCTGGAAAGGGAATACTGCTGTCATTTTCTAAAAAAAAGAAGAGGCTGAGAAAGATCAAGTTGACTTCCTCAAGGTCACCCAACAAGGCAGTGGTTGACCTGATTATCAGAATAGTGGTTTGTCTCTGATCTTTCTATTCGGTGACATGCTGGATGTTCTTTTTCACCTGGGGAGATTCCCAGCGTCCTTCCCCTAAACCGCAAATGACAATGGGGATAAGAAACTATGGGAGAAAAGCAGCCACTTTAGATTCAGGCTTGTGTCTTATTTGGGCTAAAACTTCCTACATGAATTAATATTTATTTAGTAATAGAGATATAACTGAAAGCCCAGCTAGACACTAGATGATTTTCAGTCTTTGGGGTGTGTCTCATTCCAACTAGGCCGCCTTTTTCTGCCTTGAAATGTGCTAGCCATCTTTAAATATTTAGCTACAACAACTTCAATCAGATGCTAAACTAAATTTAAAAAATTTGGAATTTGATATTCTCCTGCTGCTGCATACCCAGTTTCACACCCTTACTGTACCTCTGCTACCTACAAGGTGCCTTCCTTTTGTATTTTATCTTGCCTGTTGTTGCTTAACCATTTAATGTTTTATTTATATGCTATCAGTCAAATATTTCTCCTCAGAAAGAGTATAGTTCACACATGTGAAATGTGTTTTAATTCTTAAACATGCAAGAAATTCATATTTACATTTCAAATTTAGGACAAAGTTTGGACACATGATAGTAATATTTATAGGTTTACTTTGTAGTTTCTCCATTTAAAAAATTGAGAACATAATTTATTTCCTGTTCTGTTCTTGTCCCATCTTTAACCAGCTGTAGGTATATTGTATGTATCTCCATTTGTCTTTGAATAAGAATGACACTAACATTTTTGCTTATTGCTGTCTATGCCAATATGAGTATTTTGTGTACTGTGTCAGCGTGGAGGGAGAAACAGCTTCAGAGTGAATTCCCCTTGAAATTCACTGATACCTTGGCCTGAAGTACAGTTTTGGACTCTACTGTTTAGACTACTATTTAATCTTAAATATTGTATTTCCACTGGGAGAAACCCAACACAGATGGCCACAGAGTTTGTTATTTGAAAATGCCAATGACCCCAAAATGAGACCCTTCTCTAATGACTCATGTATGTGTTAAGAATGATACTATAATATTGGGCAACCCACTGCTTGAAGAGGCTACTGAGAAAATTAGGCTACCACCTAAAAATCCACTTAAAAAAATGGTATTCGGCATGGACAAATTTGCTATAATATTTATACCACCATGTGCCGTTTTAAAGATGCTGTGTTGTTAGTGATGCTTTTCTCAAATAGAAGAGACAAAAAAGTATAGCTAAGAATTTCTAAACTCTGGATCTTGGTCCTAAACTTTATTATTCAAAGCATAACTCATTTTACAAAGTCATTGTGTGTACTGCCCTTCTATTCATAAAGCATGGTAATCTGTTAAGCCTGAGTCTCTGATAAAGATAATCAAATAAGAGAAAAGTAATATACTGTACTTACCTTTAGATATCTATATCTGTATTCTGTATCTATCTAGTTCTTGTAATCTTATTGAAAAAGTCAGCTGATTTAGTTGAAATCTAATTTAAAGCTATCCCAGGTACACAACCAAAGAATTCCTGAGAATTATGTAAAAAAATCACTCTAGCTTCTTTATCATGGATATGTCATTTCAAACGTGTTTGGAAACACACTACTTGGTATTCTATGGGGACCTCAGAATAATTCTATTACATATGTAAGAATCTAGTGTTTGTTAGTTAATACATCTTAAAGAGAAATACATGCACTATGTCTAGTGTAGGTATGTATGCATACAGGCACGTGTATTGTCTGAGACTCCAAGAATTTATGGAAAGTGAATTTTCTAACAACTTTGAGTGATACAACCATGGGATTCAAATACTATTTATAGAAATGCATGAACTGATTTATAAAGAATCTTTTTGTTATGAGTTTTAACTGAGTTTGGCTTACATTTCATGTAAGGAAATTTTGTTATAGTATCATTTCTCTTCTTCCCTTTGCAACAAGTTTTACAGAAAGTCTTACAGTGTTGAATCAGAGAACAGAGCTATGCCAATGGGATGACGTTGTTACCTGAGCAGGATTGAGACCAATGCTTTTTGCGCTATGGAGAATACTATTAGTGAAAAGACACAGAGAATGTCAAATTCTGCTAGTGAAAAATCAGTTTCACTTAAAATGGCATATTATATTATCTGGGACCCCAAATATGATACTGATTCTCAAGAACAATAAAACTTCTTGATACAACAATTTAGCTAAAATACACTCATGATTATTTCTACATTCTACTAAGTTAAAAATGAACTCTGATGAATTCTGTATTTATTTAATATCAATTTTCTCTTATGGAAAACAAGACATACAACAGAAACCAAGATAGTCACAATACTTGTAAATCTTATCCCCAGATATTACCTCTTTTATTGCTTTTACCCATCACATGCAAGTTATATTTTGAAGAATAATTTTTCTCTATAGATAAGGCCCTGGTAAATAACTGACCGTGACCTATTTGCCTTACAGTTGATTTTAAGGATTATCTGACTTTCAAGGAACAGTATCTTTTGTATATGTTACCTTGCTAATTTGACTACATTTCAAACTGAAGAAAATGAAAATGTGAATATCTCTGCAAATTCCTATTTCTATATCCTGTAGAACAGCTACAAAAAATTCAGTTTTGCTTTTATTATCAAGACTAAACATCTAGCAGAGGTAAAAACTAAGTAGCATCAGACTGTAAAAATAGGTTGTATATATTCAAGTATAATGATTTTCAAACATATTGAGAGTAAATAAAAAAATGTTTTCCTTCCATCATGCCATCTTTTTGGTAATTGGTATTACTCTTTTGTAATAGTTTCCATCTCCCTTTCCACCCAATGTATTTTCAGGCTCTCTGACCTACATTACTTATATAGTTGGTCAGGCTGCCCTGGTATTGAAAATGTTTAATTACTTGCAAAAGATATTTATGAACCTCTTCTGCATAAGACACAAGAGACAATGTATCAGATCTGACAGGGAATTCATTAAGTCAATTGGCACACCACAGAATGTCATCCCTGTGTAAGTGAATGAAGAAGAAACGTTTTACCTAGTTTGAAAATAGCTGGGAACCAGCTGCTGTTTTCTAGGGTTGTTTCACATTTATTTGACCTAGGGATATTAATCCTATGTTTTATGCAAAATCAGAAAAGAGCTTTCTGGACAAATGTGAACTTTGTGTTTTCTCTGAGGAACTCAGGTAAGGGCAAAATTGATTAAGGATCTTCTCTGATTATATCTGCTTTTGCAGAGCTCAAAAGATCACCTCTCATCTGGGGACAGAACAAAACAACTAAAATAAAGTAAAACACAACAAAAACACATAAATGACCTGAAATACAGAATTCCCTAGGTAACCCATATGAATTAATCAGATAATATGACCTTTGAAATATTTCCCCTAAAGGATATTTCTTAACCATTGAGTCCTTTTGCTCTAGAAAATGATAAGGAAGTTGGAGACACTACTTTAGCTCCACATGATCACTGAATCTCTCCAAGACTACCTAAGTAAAACGTGGGGAAAAAATAAAAAGAAAGGTATTTTGGTAGATAGTTTTAATATTCCCAACATTGGTGCTAGAATCCCAATTTGTGTTCTTGAGGAATTGAAACTTACTTTTCTGACCTGCATTTGATCTATAGTACAAGAAAAAGATAAATACTTATTATTTAAATTCATGAAGTTTTAAGACTTTCGAGGTTGTTATTGAATCATAACTAAGGTATTCTTACTGAAAATCAGTTTTCCAAACAAGAGATGAAGAAATAGGGAACTTGAACCAGTGGGAAACGAAAGGAAAGAAAGAGTAAATAAAATTTTGCAAATCGAATTAACAAGGCTCAAGCCATTTAAAAGTTGCCCATTTAAAGCACAAAGACAAAGAGTTTTAAAAAAGCATTTTACCTAAAAATTTTTTCCTCTTTATTATAGAAGCACTGCACTATATACACTTTAAATATAAATGATAAAATGAAGTAGCATTGACAGAATATAGGGTGTAAAGTTGCTTGCTAAATTGGGATTTCCATGACATGCTCTTACAAATTTATTTATTTTATTTCACATAGGTCAGAGAGGCATTGAGCCTTTCTGAGATTTTTGAGGAGGAATAGCAAATGTTGGATAAAACTAACCAACCTCCATGTCCCAACCTGAACCAGAAATGTTCACTAGTGATTAAAAAATATATATATACATTAAAATTATACAGCTTTAGTGACAGGTTTTAGACAAAATCCAAGGTTTTAAATAGTCACTCAACATTGCCAAGCAATCTTACTCATTTTTCCAAAGGACTGCATTCACACATATTAATACCATCTGTTTCATATCTTCTCTTTCATTGATTTTCCTACAGCTACTTTTTTATTTGAATAAAGTTGATATATAATAGTATATTGGCTTCAGATGTACAACACAGTGTGACTCAATAATTATATACTGAGTTATATTACATTATATATAATACATTGTATAATAATTATACACATTGTATTCAATATATTGATGCTTGTCATGGTAAATGTAGTCCAACATTACCATACCAAGATATTACCACAATATTGGTTATATTCTGTATTCTGTACTTCCATTTCTATAACTACCTTATTTTACAATTTGCAGTTTGTACCTCTTTATCACTTTCACTTTTTTCACCCATTCTCCCCTCCTCTTGCCTATGGTAAACAATAGTCTGTGGTCCATATTTATGGGTTTATTTCTCTTTTGTTTGCTTGTTTTGTTTTGTAGATTCTGCATATAAGTGAAATAATATAGTGTTTATCTTTCTTTGCTTGGCTTATTTCACTTAGCATAATACCCTCCACTCACTGTTGTCTCAAATGGCAAGGTTTCCTTCTTTTTTATGGCTAATATTCCATTGTGTATATGTACCACCTCTTAATCCACTCATGTATTGATGGACACTTTGGATTGCTTCCATATCTTTACTATTGTAAATAATGATGCAATAAACATGAGTATGCATGTATCTTTTTGAGTTAGTGATTTGATTTTCTTCAGATATATTTCCAGAAGTGGAATTATTGGGTTGTATGGTATTTCTATTTTCAGTTTTTTGAGGACGCTCCATATTGTTTTTCACAGGGAATGGACCAATTTACATGCCCATCAACCTTGTAGGATGGTTGCCTTTTCTCCACATCCCCACCAACACTTGTTATTTCTTGTCTTTTGGATAGTGACCTTTCTGTTTTATGGATATAATACCTTCTAGATTTACACCTTTTTTTAAGTGATTCCCTTACCTAATTTTTAGATGTCATTGGTTTTATACTTTTGTCTTTATGACCTTCATATTAGATTTTACATAACTGATCTACTACCTCTGCTACATGTTTGCTTTACCAGTAGAAATTTTTCTCTTTTGTAAATTTCTTTTTCTATCTAGCATCTTTTCTTTTCCTCCTAAAGAAGTCCCTTTAATATTCTTATAAGGCTGGTTTAGTAGTGGTGAACTCATGTTTTTCTGTGAAGCTCTTTTTTATCTTTTCTTCAATTTTGAATGAGAACCTTGCCCTACAGCTACTTTTAACCTGCACTTTCAGTTTAGGACATAGTTTTCAACCTTTTAAAGAAAACAGAAGCCATCAATTAGAAAAAATTAGTTTATTTTCTTGCAATTAATTCCACTAAGCTACATACTCCAATTTCTTCCTGTTAACAAAACAAAGGTACTTTCTGATAACAAAGACCAGTCCCTCCATATATGCACTAGATTCCATTCCTCTTGCTTTCTCAAGGACTTTGCTCTTCTGGTCTTTTATTCTGGCTCCTCCGTCATCAATCATTCTATTTTAAACTTCCCTCCTTGGTTGTCTTGTTTCCTCTCTTCCTCCTTCCATTTTCTTCCTTTATTTTCCTCCCTCCTACCTAAAATATTACAAATGATGTACATTCTCTAGATCTAATGGCAAATAATACCTAACTGTGTAACCATCCTTTCAATTACTAAATAACCTGCTGATCATCTTTAAATACTCCACTTCTCTGACTCCTTATATCTTATTCATCATCAAGCTATTGTATTTCTATCTCCAAACATCTCAAAACTATGTAGTTCTCCTCATTCTCACACTATGTTTTGCCTAGACAACAACCATAAATGACCATAAACCATGAACATAACTACTTAACTTGTTTCTAAGCTTCTACAAATGCTCTATTAGCAATTACGATTTTAAATAAAACAATGACAAACACAGGAACATGTTACTCCAAACTTTCTATTTTGATCTTATGTGAATATGAAAGACTTACCTTGCTTTTTGACACCACTAGGTTTTGGCCATCCAATACTAATAGAAACAGCTTAATGTGCGAAATATTTCCCACCACAGTTCCTTTGCACATATGGTTTTTTGTAAATGAAACATTATCTGACTGCCTCCAACTCCCTCAATCTCTCACATGGCTAGTCTTTCTCAATTTAAATATATGACCGGTCAAGAACCCCTTCTGTCAGTTTAAGTCAATCTTGTCATTATTATATACATAAATATTTTAATTTTATCACAGTTTTTGTTTCTGTCTTTCTCTACCCATTCATCAATTCAGCTATCTATATATTAAATTTTTGTATATTTCCCTTCAGTACATTATAAAGTCCCCAAAAGATAGGAATTATACCTTTTAATTTAGTATTCTAAAAAGAATACTCTTTATCTCTCCTTCAATTCTGAATGAAATTTTCTAAGAACATTTTAAGGCTTCAGAGTGAAGGTATTGAATAAGATTACTACTTGATAATAGGAAGATATGGAAAAAGTAGAACTGTTAACATACCAAAAGTCAATCTTTAGAGATATTCATCACTAAGTAATTATCTTAGTTGTAGTACAAAATAACATGATCAAGATTTATTTTATGTCTCTGACAGGAACTTTTGCTTTTACATTAGTTTGATTAAATTTATTTGAAATTTTTAGGTTTCTGGTTGGGAGCATAGTGTAGAGGAAATAATCTTAGAATAAGAATATCTTGATTGAAATGCTTATATATATATATATATATATATATTAAACGTAAGACCTGTGAAAGTTATTTATTATTAAAAATGTCCAAAATCATATCAAACCAAAATTATTCCACAGAGTTTTTGAAATTATCAAGTCAGATAATATGTATTATGTTCTAAGTCATGCAAAGCAGATGTAACATATAATTATTCTCTTTCTCGTCAGGACAGACATCTCTATTTTTATGTGGAAGGGAGGATTATTAGGACTTTATTTCCAAATTGGAAAAGCAGACTTTTATTGAGGTATTTAGGTCAAAACTTAGCAAATTGTACTCCTTATTTACTTATAAATTCCATCCTCATTCATGTGGTTAATAAAATATTTTTTTGAATCTACCTTATGCCAATTACTGAGGAAAGCACAATTATACAGTGTGAATAAAGCAGACAAATGCCTGCCATAATGGAGAGAAGAACGACTAAACATATAAAACTGCATATAACCATTACTTATAAATGTTTTAAGTTTTATGAAGGAAAATAATAAGGTATTACAAGTGATAAATATGGAAAAAATTACAGCAGATAAGAAAAGAGCTTTCAGAGTTAGCTGTTATTTTGTATATTAATAAAAAAATGTAATGACATAATATTCAGTCTAATGTCCTACTGAAATGGGGAATCCAATATATAATAGCTTTTTAAAAAATAGTGTAGATACTACTCTACAAGCAACTCTTTTTAGAGCAATCAAGTAATACATATATTTTTTTTATTTTGTCTTACTAGTTAAAATATTTTTGGTAAGTATTTTTATTAAATTAATTAAATATTTATTTAAAAATATTAAACATAATTACAGTATTTAGGTAAAATGTGTTCTATATAATTTTAATGCACTTATAAAAGTTTTATGGCACAATGATATTGAATATTAATATCATGAATATATTTTACAAATGAGAAAATACAATTTGCATTAACACCCATGATAAAACACCACTGTCAAAAGTCAGGCTATAAATTATAACAAACGATAATGAATAAATACATAAAACTTTACATACTTTTCTTTTATTCCTAAATTTTAGGATGGATTTGTGTAAATTAATGCCATGGTAATCAATGAATTAATTGATTAGCTATTATAGGCACATTTATATAAACAAATCTTGTTTCTCTCCTTGGAAGCTTCTCACACACATCTGTTTCTCCCAAAAATATTCTTTAAGATGATGAATGATTTAAGTTGCATGTCAATCAGAATAAAATCCAGTGAGAGCTCATATACATGTAATTTCTATTTGTAATACTTTTGGTGAAGATGTTTTAGTTGAAGGATATTTAACTGTGTAAAGACTAAAGTAGTAGTGAAATGGATAGATGGTCTCATCAAAAATATATTTGGTAACATGAAAATTATTAATACTTATAGTTTTAAGCCTCCAAAATATGAAAGCAAACTTGCAGGAGATAGAAAATATCCTTGTCAGCTAATGAACACTGACACGTGGATCCATCTTCTTCTTTGTGAGTGGTGATTGCTATAGCTGCTTCAAGAATCCCAAACATTTTATGGTGTATGAGAATATAGATGACGCATTGTGGATGGACTTCACATTCTTGCCTGAGGATCATTTTTCTATTAATGATACTGAGTATGAACAGAAATCTTAAAACAGTTATCTGATCTAAAATAAACTGATGCAGGAACCCTGAGTAGGCCATTTTGATTGGTGTCCAGTGACCATGGATGGTTACAGCTGCATGAAGTCAGAACCAACTGGTTTCACAGCCTTCTGTTTGAAAGAATGCCCAATCCATTTTATACTAATCAGAATGGATATAAACTTTGTACTTTTTTGGCTCAACATTCAACATGTAAACATCTTTTCCAAACACTGACACATGAATAACTTTTTAGAAGTTTGCTCTCCTATACTGTGTAGAAAAAAAGTTACTTTTTAAGTATTTTGAAGTTTCTCCCATCATTCATCCTTTCACTTATGCTCTTCATTTGCTTATTTAATTCTCTATGTGTTGGAATAGAAAGATTTGAACTCTTTATAATGAAATAGCACTATATGCTATGGCAGCCACTATCCATATGTGGCTATTTAAATTGTAATTTATAAAAATAAGATAAAATCTAAAAGTCAGCTTATCAGTCACACCAGCCATATTTAAGTGCTTGAAAGCTATAGTGAACCATTTCCATTATCATAAAAAGTTTTATAGGACTCTGCTATTCTAAAAGGCTAAATATAAGATAAAGAAATATATAATAAAAATATATTCTCTACTGTTTATAGCCCTAAGTCCAACCTGATTGACTCTCCATTTTGGAAGTGTTCTGAACTAATATTGCCACTTCATTCTCAGAGTTGATACTATTTTCTAGAACGGAATTCCAGACATGGCATCTAAAAACAAAAGTCCAGCCAAGATGATTCTGTAGATTTTCAGAAGTTTAAAATTATCCTAAGTCTTGTAACACTTTATTGCCTTACTAAGTGGCCAATGTGCCAGGAAAGATTTGAAACATTAGGAAGTGACAAAGGTACTTGGCCTGATGGGGGTGTCAGATTGTGGGAACCTTCTGCTTTGAATCAATCTTTCCATTTTTTGCCACTTCACTGTTGAGTTGCTAAAAACTTTCCTCAAAAAGACCCACATCACTTATGAACAATTACAGGGAAATTAATCTATTTGATGCTTTTATTTCTTAATTTTGCAGTCATAATGCAGAACATCAAGCTGACGAATGGCAGTGTGACTTTAGGTTTCTGTCACTGGTCTCTCCTGCAGTTACTCTGTCTTATTCCTAACTCATAGCAATCCTCCTAAAATTTCATCTCCTTCCAATAACTGCTTATTATTTTGAGTATGATTTTCAATCTGATCTAATGTTGACTGTTTCTTATTTGGCATAATATAAGAACATTAAAATTAGTGAAACAAATCTGATGAACATCAACCAGTCCTTTAGGGAATTAAACAAATTATAAAAGATATCCATCATGCTTGGGAAAATTATATTTCATGTTAATTAGCAGAATAATAAATTTCTAAGGATTCACTGTCCATAAACTGAAAGGAAAAATCAGATAAATTTATTGCCAAGTTGTCTTGCAACCGGCCATGTGCAAAGAACAATTATCATGGGTTGATTATGGCAAGCATCCTTTCTGGTGGTTTTGAGTTCTGAAAGAAATGTCACCCTTCACTTAATTGGAAATAGCCCATAAAACAAATCTTATCATGTCATCATGCTTCTGTTTCTTTTGATGCTGTACGAGGCATATACACCAAAAATCTGGATTTAAGCAAAAAAAAACCTCTATTCTAACACCAAACTTTTATCCTGTAAGTTTGAGGTTGCACTGGAAATGATATTTAAAGCTCCCTAAACTTCTTTTTTTTAAATCTTAAAACTAAAAACACTTGCACTTAAATATTTGGGAATGTTCTGCCCCTGCCTGAGCCATGTGATGAGGATTTAACAGGATGGTTGGGTTGTATCAGCCTAGTTGACCAGATTGAGTTGTCAACTTTTTATATACCATCTTGGTTTCAAATGTATCTTTTGGTTCAAATTGATGCCTGAACCAAGTTAAGGCATTTTCCTGTTTTGATTCACTGTAGTGTATCCTGGTTTGCACTGGCCACTTGATTTCACCTCTTTCTGATAGCTTTAGATAATTGCATCACCTAACTCTTCCCCTAATCCTTTGGTCCCTCGCTTTGCATCATTTTGCTTGGCTGGCATCACCTGTACCAGTTTTATTTCAACCACGCTTGCAGAGGGAAGTCAACTGATTGACAAGGATTCTGACTATAGTTCAAACTGATACAATTCTGATTCCGAACTACCAGAGTTAATTAAGGTTGTTCACATAAATGTCTGCTATATTATCTTTTGGATATTTCACATAGTTTAAATTAGAAAGAACAGTACAATGGTATAACATCCTCCTTAAAGTTTTCCAAAAAGTAGAAGAGGAGGAAATACTCCCAAACTCATTCTACGGGGCCAATATCACTCTAATACCAAAACCAGGCAAAGACAACACAAAAAAAGAAAATTACAGACCAATATCCCTGATGAACATAGATGCAAAAATACTCAACAAAATATTAGCAAACCAAATTCAAAAATACATCAAAAAGATCATCCATCATGATCAAGTGGGATTCATCCCAGGGATGCAAGGATGGTACAACATTCAAAAATACATCAACATCATCCACTACATCAACAAAAAGAAGGACAAAGACCACATGATGATCTCCATAGATGCTGAAAAAGCATTTGACAAAATTCAACATCCATTCATGATAAAAACTCTCAACAAAATGGGTATAGAGGGCAAATACCTCAACATAATAAAGGCCATATATGACAAACCTACAGCTAACATTACACTTAACAGCGAGAAGCTGAAAGCTTTTCCTTTAGATTGGGAACAGGACAAGGATGCCCACTCTCCCCACTTTTATTCAGCATAGTTCTGGAGGTCCTAGCCACGACAATCAGACAACACAAAGACATAAAAAGCATTCAGATTGGTAAGGAAGAAGTCAAACTGTCCCTGTTTGCAGATGACCTGATATTGTACATAAAAAACCCTAAAGACTCTACTGCAGAACTACTAGAACTAATATCTGAATTCAGCAAAGTTGCAGGATATAAAATTCATACACAGAAATTCGAGGCTTTCCTATACACTAATGATGAACTAGCAGAAAGAGAAATCAGGAAAACAATTCCATTCACAATTGCATCAAAACGAATAAAATACCTAGGAATAAATCAAACCAAGGGAGTGAAAGACCTATACCCTGAAAACTTTGGGACATTCTTAAAATAAAGAGGACACTAATAAATGGAAATTCATCCCATGCTCTTGGCTAGGAAAAATTAATTTTGTCAAAATGGCCATCCTGCCTAAAGCAATCTACAGATTCAATGCAATCCTTATCAAAATACCTACAGCATTCTTTAATGAACTAGAGCAAATAGCTCTAAAAATTCATATGGAACCACAAAAGACCCCAAATAGCCAAAGCAATCCTGAGAAGGAAGAATAAAGCAGGGAGAATTATGCTCCCTGACTTCAAGCTCTACAACAAAGCCACAGTAATCAAGACAATTTGGTACTGGCACAAGAACAGACCCATAGACCAGTGGAACAGAATAGAGAGTCTGGAAATAAACCCAAGCATATATGGTCAATTAATATATGATAAAGGAGCCATGAATATTCAATGGGGAAATGACAGCCTCTTCAACAGCTCGTGTTGGCAAAATTGGACAGCTACATGTAAGAAAATGAAACTGGATTATTGCATAACCCCGTACACAAAGTAAACTCAAAATGGATCAAAGACCTGAATGTAAGTCATAAAACCATAAAATTCTTAGAAAAAAATATAGGAAAAAATATCTTGGACATAAACATTAGCAATTTCTTCATGAACATATCTCCCTGGGCAAGGGAAACAAAAGCAAAAATGAACAAGTGGGACTATATCAAACTAAAAAGCTTTTGTACAACAAAGGATACCATCAGTAGTAAAAAAAAACATCCTATAGTATGGGAGAATATATTCATAAATGACAGATTCGATAAAGGGTTGACATCCAAAATATATTAAGAGCTCACACACCTCAACAAACAAAAAGCAAATAATCCAATAAAAAATGGGCACAGGATCTGAACAGACACTTCTCCAAAGAAGAAATTCAGATGGCCAACAGACATATGAAAAGATGCTCCACATCACTTGTCATCAGGGAAATGCAAATTAAAACCACAATGAGATATCACCTCACACCAGTTAGGATGGCCCACATCCAAAAGACAGACAACAACAAATGTTGGTGTGGTTGTGGAGAAAGGGGGACCCTCCTACACTGCTGGTGGGAATGTAAACTAGTTCAACCATTGTGGAAAGCATTATGGAGGTTCCTCAAAAAACGCAAAATAGAAATACCATTTGACCTAGGAATTCCACTTCTAGGAATTTACCCTAAGAATGCAGCAGCCCAGTTTGAAAAAGACATAAGCATTCCTATTTTTATCGCAGCACTATTTACAATAGCCAAGAAATGGAAGGAGCCTAAGTGCCCATCAGTAGATGAATGGATAAAGAAGATGTGGTACATATACACAATGGAATATTATTCAGCCATAAGAAGAAAACAAATCCTACCATTTGCAACAACTTGGATGGAGCTAGAGGGTATTATGCTAAGTGAAATAAGCCAGGCAGAGAAAGACAAGTATCAAATGATTTTACTCATCTGTGGAGTATAACAACAAAGAAAAAACTGAAGGAAAAAAATAGCAGCAGACTCACAGAACCCAAGAATGGACTAACAGTTACCAAAGGGAAAGGGACTTGGGAGGATGGGTGGGAAGGAAGGGACAAGGGGGAAAACGGGGCATTACGATTAGCACACATAATGTAGGGGGGTGGGGACATGGGGAAGGCAGTATATACAGAGAAGACAAGTAATGATTCTATAGCATCTTACTATGCTGATGGACAGTGACTGTAATGAGGTATGTTGGGGGGGACTTGGTAATAGGGGGAGTCTAGTAACCATAATGTTGTTCAAGTAATTGTACATTAACAATATCAAAGAACAAAAAAAACATGTCCCTATGGTTGCAAACTTAAAAAAAAAAGATCTACAATTGTTTTAGTATTCAAATGTCTGGGCTTCATGTTTATTCAGAGGGTTATATTATGTTGGAATATGAAGGGAAATCATATAAAAATATACACTAGATCTTTTTTTCCTAGAGAAGAAGATCAGTGTCATATTCATTTTAGTATTTTAAGTGTTTAGTATAGTGCCTGACTCAGAGTAAGCCTAATATCTTAATGAATCATAGAATGAGATTTATTTTACTTATTACTGTATAACTACTTTGCCCCTTTCAATTTCCTTTGTGTAATATGATCACACAAAAGAATAGCATAAATTTTTACTGTTTGGAAACACAGGGAAGAAATATATATAGAGAGAGCAACCCAGTGTAGTTAGAATGATTTCATTGAGGATTAATATCAATCATGTAATGGCTCTGAGAGCACTGGGTCCTCATACACTGAGTAGGATCCCTTCTTTGTCCCTCTCCAGTTTATGAAAGGTGAGCTTCAAGATTTTGCTGAAAATTAAAAATATGTCTGTGAAATCTCTAAGGAACACATGGAAGCTAAAAATGTAATTAGCACTGTATTTTAACAAAATTTGAGACTGTCATTCCCTAAGATACTGTGCAAAATGAGCTGCAGATGTGTTTACTCTGGCAAAAGACTCAAGATCAAAACAACGTCCATAAACATTGAGCAAAAGAGCTATTCCCTCCCTAAAATCCTACCTTCCATATCTCACGTTCCTTTACGAATGAGAATTTCAGTGCACTACTGAGGTGTTTACTGAGTTGTTTCAGTGATACAGATAAAAATTGGATCCAAATCATTTCCTAAAAGAGTGCTTGTCTGAAAATTTCTTGTAGTAAAGACAGTCTGTGAAGAGACAAATTCATCAGGATATAGAGTGTCTGATGCTGCAAAGAGCATTTGGGTAGTGCAGTTTCTATTTTCCCTACCCCCAGGTTAGTAACCACTTAACAGGGCATGAAATTTAACACACCAGAGTCATTTATGTCCCTTCAGGATAGGTTAAAAATATCTTTTCACACACAAACACACACATTGTTGTGAGGAATTTAAAGGTTATGAAAGAGGTTTTCCCCTTTTTTTTTATCTTATGAGAGAATTTTAGCTTATTCAACTTTGGCATATTCACATGGCTTTAATATTAACAACAGTGGAATCTTCAGTTGGCTTGCCTGGGGAAAGAATATACTTGTCAACATTTATGACTTTAACATTAAGGAAAATATCGAAAAATTCAAAGCAAACAAACAAACAAATAAATAAAAAGATTAGTGTAGTTGTCCAGTAAGGACTAAGGACAATTGAAGGAGTTATGCTGTACTGAAAAGCAGGCAGGCAATTTTCCAACAGTGCTCCACCTGAATTATTGCCACAAAGGAAGGAAGGCCAGTGCTATCAGATCTTTCCATGTTGCAAGAGAATTCAGAAATCAGAATTTTAGCTTGAAGTCTTATAATTGTTAAATCCCTGCCTTTTTTTCCCCTGTTCATACATGTTTCAAGCAAAACAAAACACATCTGCCAGCCATATTTTGCTACAGGGCTGCCAATTTATGACCTGTATTTAAGCCAGTCAGTTTGATCCATCTGCAAAGTAGTATGTACTTGCATCTGTATATATAAATCTCCCTGGAGCACAATGCAGTAAGAAAATGCTTTTGGCTGGACAACTAAAGGATACTTTGTACTCTGATATGGTAAAATCATGTTTATCTTATATATTTATTATTTAATTTAACTTAATAACAGTATTTAATAGCAAATAGCTACTTTCATTCCAAAAGTATTTCCCACTACTACCATAATATGACTCTTACATACTGACATTTAAAATGGCTTTGACAATAATGGAGTTTTAGATCCAGAAGAAATGCTATTCTCATGCCAGAGTCAATTAACTGACCAATTTCATTTTTTAGTAAAAGGTAGAAAAATCAGCTGTAAACACATATGTTTTCAAAACAAGTCACTCAGCTGCTGTATGCCTATACTTGACCTCATCTCTGTTTGAAGAAAACTCAACATGTGTAAAAAAACTATTACCAAAACTTATTAGGAAGTAATCATGTGACCAACCATATCAGTTATTCTTATTTTTTCAGGGCTCCTCAGTGTCCTTTAGGTCATAACCACAGTTCTACTTTAAATGATTCAACTCTGGAATAGCCTGTTTTTCTTGTCGCTAACATTGCAGTTGGCACCAATACGGAACTGACCAAACAAACTAGTCCAACTGGCGGATGAAGTTCTTTGCCATAATAAAGTGGCTTACACAAATTTTCAAATGGAAAATATTAGGACATTCAAAAGAAAAGTGCTGGTGGCAACTATTACTTCTTAAAGATGTATTGCTAAATATCCCTCTGCCTACAGTGGTTTCCTCCTCTTTCCTGCCAGGCACACTCCTATGGATCCTTCAAGTTACTGACTGCCTCCTATGCAAAGCCTTTCTTAACTCCCAGAGAACTAGACCTTCCTCCTTAGTGAGACCATGACGTTCTGTGTACATATGTCTGAGTAACTGTTACTATTCTCTCACCAGTTTCATCTGGCCATAGAAAGGTTTATATAAGATTCCCAGCACTTATAACACCATCTGGAACATTGGCTTACTAAATTAATGTTTGTTAAGTGAATGAATGATTGAATAAATCACAACTACAACTTAAGCCTTTAATTACCAAATTTTTAAATTAGTCAATTTATTTTCCAATGTATTTTGAAATATGGATTCTTATACAGATTATCAAGTAAAAATGATGACATGGAAATTTACCTGATCTACAATACAGAACCATAAGTATAAATGAGTATGTGGGGAAGTATAACACTATATTTGCAATTGAGATGATAAGCAATAAAAGAACAAATACAAGATTACGGTTCTCAAAGAGCACATATCTCAACAATCAAGAAATATTTACTGATGACATCTAATGTGCCAGACACTTTAATATGTACTGGAGTAAAGAGGAGAAAAGTATTGAAAGCATTAAAAGGAAGATTTGCAATAGAAAGCAGTAAAGACAAAACCTTTGGAATATAGTATTGTTCAAGGACTATCCCCTCCTTATCTGAGGGGAATGGCTCAGAGTACAAACCTTATATATACAGGCTTTCCTATTCATACATACCTAGGAAAATGTCTACGCTATGAATAGGCCCTGTAAGAGATTAACAACAACAACCAATACTAAAATAGAACAATTATAACAACATCCTATAAAAAAGGTATGTCCATGTGGTATCTTTGCCTCCCTCTCTCTCTTTCAACATACCTCATTCCACTATAGGCACCCTTCATCTTGTGATGATATGAGATGATAAAATGCCTGTGTGATGAGATGGAGTGAGGTAAGTGACATAGGCACTGTGATGCTGAGTTAGGCAATGACTGACCTGACCATGTCAGAAGGAAGATTATCCTCTTCCTGTCTGCGACTGACCACAGGTAATTGAAATGGGAAGGTGAAACTGTGGATAAGAAGGACTGCTGTATTTAGAATCTCTGCATCCAATAGTCACTGGCTATTGAGAAAGACATTGCGAGTTGTGAATGTAATTCTTTGATCACTTTATTTAGACGTCATGCAGAATTTAGATCCACACATTAAAATCTAACATACTTTTGAAAGTACACCCACAGGTCAGTAGAAAAGCCCTCATTAATTGCTTTCAAGAATCACAGGATAAAAAGAAAAAGTAGATTAAAGACAACTAATTACAGTTGTTTGGGGGAAGGGATCATGGTTTAAACTACAATTAATGTGGAATTGGAGGGTTAAATTTCCTCATACCTTAACTTTATATTCACTATCCTTTAATTTTAATCTGATGTTTGAATTGCTGTCTCAAACAATATTCCAATTAGTAAAAATAATACAAAGTAACACACCAAACAACAGATTGTAAATACCAAATCTCTGATATGGGCACTTTTTTCTAAAACAGATGTAAAGGCAATAGGTGGATACTGAATTTCTGTGTTTAAAAAATGTAAGTTGCTGTTACTGGATATGTTGTTTTAAAACAGACAAGCTTTGATTAAAGTAAAATATGAGACATTTGTTTTTGGGATAATGTGAAAGTTATAAAAAATTCATTGAAAGCAATGTATATATTTGAAAATTAAAATATATCTGTTTTGTCAATATATTTTTTTTCTACTTCACGTATTTTTTATCAGGTGATAGGAATAATTTTTTTCTATCTTTTTCAGTTTAGGATGAAGTTAAAAATGTAATAAATAAATGGGGTGACTGTGAAAACAAATGTAATCCTGGAAAAAATAAACATTCTATAAACCATAATGGAAATTTTCATTGTGATGTTGTAATTAATTAGACTGAATTTTAATTTATTTAGTCATTAACATCAAGAATCTTCCTATGAGCAGCCTGCACTGCTTGTACTCTGTTTAAATTGGTAATAACTGCATTTGTTAAACTTCCTACACTTCAGAGGGAAGTTACTACATTCATTCAAATATGTATGTAACTTTGTTCAGTTATTAGAAGAAGCAAACATCTTATTTTTGCAAATAAGGAAACAGCCTTGGAAACATCAAGGAAGAGTCCACAGTAATATGGTTCAAGCCAATTATGTTAATATTTTAGACAGTTTTATGTGTATGATACCATTGTAGGCAACAAGTTAAATAATAGTGTTCTTTGCAACCATTCATTCATTTGTTTATTGTTCATTTAAGAAATACCGAGCACTATGTGCCTGACCCTGCAATAGTGGGGGAAATTTCAAAGGTGGACAAGAGTATTTTCAAGGAGTTAATGGTCTAGAGGTAGAGACATACCCATGCAGTGAAAATTCAATGAAGTGGCACATACTAAGCTAAAATAATTATAGTGCTAAAAATTTACTCTAGGGAAAACAGACACTTAGCCCAATATAGTTATTCATAGAGGACTTGATGTGGGTGATGAAATCTAACCAAGTTTTGAAGGTAGCATAAAGGTGAAGAAAAAGAGAAAAGGACATTCAAGATATAGGGTACAGAATGAGCAAATTGTGCATGAGCACCAAAAATAGAACCCTCTTCTTTATCCATCCAATTGTTCATTCAACCACGATGTTTTGTACTGGTGACTGATCTCAGTGAATGAGACAGATAAGGTGCTGTTCTCACAGAACTTTCATGGTGGGAAATAATAACAATGTCCAGGAAAGATGTGATGAGAGCCTGGACAGGAAAAGTGATAGCAGAAGTGGGAGATATGGAATGAATTTGAAAAATATTTAGAAGGTAAAATTTGTAGACCTCTTGACTGACTGGGTCTGTGGGACAAGGGAGAATGAAAAATCTAAGAGTCACAGGCTTCTGGCTTGGAGAATAGGTGAATGTTCTTTTAAGTGAAATTTAACATAAGAAAGATAAGGTAAAATTAGACACAGAGTTTTTGTTCTGCCTCAAGAGAATATAGCCAGTAGACAAAAGGATATATAATTCAGCTAGCAAGAAGACGAACTTGGCTGCTAAAATGCAGACCTCTTACACTACAGTCAATGGTCTTTCAATAATTTAAAACCATGGAGAGTATTTCTGAGCACAAGAAGATATATTGAAGAATGGGGATTAGTCAACTGATAATTAAAATTTCAAAAAATATACATACATACATGTAAGACAGTCTAGTCTGGTTAGAATATTTTAGTTTTATTTCTAAAGGGAAATTGATACACAACTCTATGAGAAAGGAACAGAAAAGATCTTGCGAGAATTGGAAATTTGATCATATGCCTACTTGTACTTACAAAGATTTGGTGCCATGTTTGAGTAAGTTCCAGGGTAAGTCTTACCAATTCTTCAGATCTAATTAACAAGTATATTCTTCTATCATCTCACCCATAATTCCCTTTTAGACTTAAAAAGTTCTGTTTCCTTTAATGTGTCTCAAGAATCTGCACTGTATTTTTCACCTCTTTCTGTCTCAGACTCTTGACAATATTGATTAAATAAAACAATACAGTTTGGAACATTAAATGTTCTCAGGACTGACCCAATTACCTTAGGACTGTGAAGGTTTAGGCGTTATTGTTAAGAGTATTTCAGGATTACTCTTTGTATCTCTTGCATATTCCCATTCAATCTGCTAACTCTGAGTAGGCATTATTTCACTTTCAAACAGTGGGGATACAGGAGGGTCGATATTTATCCATGAGTTATTAAAGAAGCATTCTTCTCTAAATTTCTAGAATACTGGTAGTATTTTTCCTCATGCGATACATCCACCAACATACACACACACACACACACACACACACACACACACACACACACACACACACACACATACATACATACCTACACACACTTTTGGGGTCAAATTTGGAATAAATATTTATCTTGAATTTATAAAAATTGCTGCTTTAAATCTGTGAAGTTTTTTATTTTCTGGTTTGTGATTAGTGGAACAGGGAGAAGTGTAAATAAAATATATATTCTAAATAAATTATCTACACTGACAGATAGTATCTGCAGGAGAGGGGGAGAGGATTTAATAATATGGGTAACTGTTGAACCACTGTGTTGTACATCTGAAACCAACATAAGATTGTATATCAATGATTCTTTGATAAAAGAAAAAATATGTAAAAATAAATAAATAAATAAAAGACAGGTTAATTATAGAGAAATCATTTCCTATTATTTAAAACAAATATATTTTATAGTAAAAATACTTCATAGTACACCACACAAACCTATATATCAATTTTGCTAAGTGTTGTAAAATAGTTACTCTGTAAAGGTGAAGTGAGAAAATAATAGTAATAAAGTTTTGAGAGAATAATTTTGAGTTAGAACTGTCATAAAAATAATGTCAAGCTAAATGTAAAATTAACAAAGCTGGGAAACAGTTTAGCTACCCCTAGAAAAACTTCTATACTTGATTGTAAAAGGATTGTGTCTAAAGCAAATAGAATAATACAGCTATTGATTAATGATCTAAACTCATGAATCTTTGTAATAGAAATAAGTAACAAAAAGTGAAACTGTTTTAAGAGAATAAATGGAATTTCTAAATTAATTTAATTACCATAAAAACATTTAGAACAGGTGTGAAAATAAGGCTGTAAAATAACTCTTTATTTATGTTTTTTACCACTTAGGTTTGTTTCATGTTATTCCCAATTTTTAGAAATATTTTCCATTCTACTTATATCTATAAAGCTAGTCTCACTGGTTGATTTGATTTTTAGATAATTATATTAGGTACTGTTGAATAGCTTAACATATTGAAAATTGTATTTTAACATTCCCAGTGATCTATAAATCAACATGTTATTCAAAAGCATTTACTTAAAAGCCTATGTATGACTAACTGATTAAAGCTATTCAAAGGTAATACTTTAGCTCTAAGAAAAATACAGCAAGGGAGAGAAGAGTTATTAAATCTCACACTCACTTGACTTAAAATCTATAGCCCCCATGGAAGCACATAAAATTGTGGAAAGCAAACCAAACTCTGGAACTTTTTCCTTCTGTAACATATTGCCTGCACCTGTATATACCTGTAATTTCCCAAAGCGTTACTAAATAGGTCAAAGGTTGTACAGTTATTTCGCATAGAACAGCTCTTCAAACCCAGAATACTAGTGTCTTATTTTAACTATACATTCAATCTGTGCTTGAAATTAGCAATGCAAGGAATGTTATCTGGCCCGTCATGGTCCTGTCTTGTCTTGTACCCAGAGGCACAAAAGAAGTTTTGATCACGGGACCATTCAGGGACAATGAAACAGGAAGCAGGACCAAGAAGACATAAAGCCCTGAATTTCTCCTTAGCTCTGTAGACATTTTGTGAAATTCATCCTACGGGAAAGGATAAAGGAAATAGGGTGATATTTTGTGAAGATGATTATAGCCTTTTGTCTCTCAATAACCTAACACATATAGGGCCTGGCATTCCAAGGAGTCATATAATAATATAAAGTTAATATATTGAACTTTGGGAGAAATAGGTAAATATGTTTAAATTTCATTATCCTTAATGATTTACAGTTAATATTAACATTTGGAAACATAACTTTGAAGTAAAAAACAATGAAGGACAGGGTGAAGGAAAAGATGAGACATACAAAAGCATATGAAAAAGGGAGGGAAAATATGCCAATTTCATTTGCATTATTTGGAGATGATTCTTGCAAGTGAATTCAATGCCAGCTACACATAAATTTGAGAGTTATCAATATTTTAGCATAAAGTGCTCCCAAAACATAAGCAAAAGAATCAAGTATGAAAGAGCTGAATCAATAAACGTGCCCAAAGATGAATGCCTCTTACTTCCCAGTGACACCTATTTCCAAATGTACAATTTTTTTATCTACTTCATTCACATTTTGAAGAAGTTCATGGAGATACAGTTATATTCACCTCCACTAAAAGATGCCAATTTCCCCCATGTATTAAATGCCACACACAAGCAGAGGACAATCATGTTCAGCAAATGAATGGAAACTTATTTTTACTCATAGTAAAACCCTTTTGGACTCCTATGCACACCAACCTCAATTACTCATCTGTACTTAAACTATGTGTTTTTCTCCTACGTGTAAATGTTATATATATACATGTGTGTGTGTGTATGTGCAATAATAATAATAATAATCCATACCTGAACAGAAAACAATTAGAGTTGATATTCTTTTTATAATTCCCAAATAAACACAAGGATTTCATTATATTGTATATTATTTTTCTAGCCCATTTGACTTTTAAAGATAGGTATAAACCATTTTATACTCTGCTATATAACATTCAATCACAATGAAGAGAAGATATGTCACTTTTCCAAACATTTCTTCATCATCTTTCGCATACAAGAAGTGACATCACTGTCCACATATGTCCTTTTGTAATGCTAGTTTTAATAGTTTCCAGAGCACAATGAGTTGCTCAATTGCATAAAAATTTAAGATTATGACATCATATAACAGTAATACTAAATTCTTCAGTTTGTTAATGAGGATTCATAGTAGACTAGGATAAACATGAGTTAAATTATATATATATATATATATATATATATATATAAATTTCTAAGTTTGGAAATATTTTGGACTAATGTACTTTTGCTCTTCATTGCAGATGTGTCCTCTGTCCTGTGTCTAGGATGCTGACATCCAATCTGATAGCATAACCAATCAATCTCTCTGCTTTGGCTATTGCCTGGGTAACAAGACTAGTTTGAGTCACAGATGGCATATGAGGCGAAGTCTCTGGTCACTCTCAGATATATGCAGACTCTGTACTACTCCTTTACTTCTATCACTATATATCCCTATGTCAGTGAAGATTTGAAAAATGCTACCACAAACATATTGAAAGAACACACTATAATTTGCATTTCTATTCACAACTGTGTCTTGTAGGGTCTCAAGAAATGAGAAACACAGTGACTAAGTAGTTACGCCCATCTTCCAGATGGTTCCTCTTCTTTAAATATTATGAGAGGACTATCACAAAAATTTCATGTTAACATATCCTATTGCAGTCTTTTGGACCCAAAATACCACTAATTTCCCATTGTTACCTACTTCAGTTTTCTCCGATGCTGCCACCCCCACCTCACTTATTTTTACTCCAGCCTTTCTCATTTCATTGTACATGCTGAATTTCAAAAGAAAGGGAAAGTAATTTAAACATACTAATATTTGATTTGGTTATAAGTGTTTCTATTTTGTAAACTTGGTGAGTAATGACTTTTAGATCTATTTGCAATTTTTTTTTTTGGTCTCTTTTGTATGTAGTCATGTTTTATACACACTGTTGATTTAAATTAAATTCAGATGGACAGAAATGAGAACATCTTGGCCATTCAACATGAAACAAGGAAATACCCAACTGTCTATTTTGTGTGTATATATGTAAGATGATACAATTTAAATAGCAATTTTCTTAAAGATTCAGCTCACTTCATATGATATATTAAATTAATTTGTTTTTATTATTTCCACGTACTTCCCATTGAAAGTAAAAAATTGTATCTCCCTCAATTTTTAAACTTTGCACCTGATAATAATAGGGGAATAAAATAACATATCATTTCCTTTTTCCTAGTGAAGGGCTTAAAAGTCCTAAAAGTACAATTCCCCTGATACTTGTAATTTACTATTACTACTCCACTTCTGAAATTAAGGAAATCCTTTTGAATGATCTCAGTCTTTATTCTTTTCTGAATGACCTGCTTTGACGGGGGTGGGGGGGGTTCATAATTCGAAACGGTAAATTTAAAGACAATACTTCCAATGTCACAACATAAGCCACAGTTACAGTGACTAAAGAAAAAAAAATTGCAACTCAACATTGAGCATTTTTGTTCAGAATGTTTCAAACTTATGATTTCTTTTGTGTGTGTGCATTGCTGTGTGTTTGTGTTTTCCTAATTACAAACTGGAGCACCGAATTTGCCCAGTTGCAATCTTGGAGAACAATCTGGAAACGTTTGAAATCAAGGAGGCCAGATGCAGAAACACTGTTGAACAATCAATCTTTCCTTACTTTCAAAATCTCTGTTATTGGACCAGCTTCCTTCAGTATCCTACAGCTGCCTGGTAAAATAACCTTCACCCTTCTGTTCCAATATATATTACTATTATTAACATTGAGTATTTCATTTCTCCTCACCTGTTCTTGTCCTTTTACATCCTCACATTTTTTTTCCAATTTCTACTCATTTTAGATAGCAAAGTGTGTAGAACCCAAATAAAAATAATTTGTGTTACACAAATTTTATTACACAAAAAGGAAACGCTTTTATTAGACTTTTTTACCCTTTTGGAAAGGATATTAAATTTTGACAAGGATATTTGATGCTGTTGTAACTGAGGAACAAAGGACATGTGCCTATCCATGGAATGCAAATCAGGACTTCCTGACTCTCAGTGTGTTTTATTCCACATGTAAGAAACTATAAAGATTTCAGGAAAAATGAGTGGTTAGAGATATTTAGAATGTCTACTCTAATTGCATGTAAAATTATTTTTCTAGAAAATCAAACTCCCCCCCACCCCCCTGGAATGTAAGTTCCTCCTATGGTAGGGTAGAAATGCAAAGATATATTAAAAATATCTTTCCTAATTAAAATAATAATAAAAAAGGAAACACCACATCCTTTGGTAATAGAAACACTGTCTCAATTTTAAGACTGTCTCCTCAAGCAGGTAAACTTCATTTCTCATGTTCTGATCTGGAATTTAGCAAAGGTCATAAAGATTAGCATTAAACCAGGAAAATAGCACACCACTGGCCAGAATATGTGTGCTATGTGGGTATGTGTGGGTGTGTGAGAAAGAGAAAGAAAGAGAGAGAGGGAGAGAGGTGGCAGCGAATGTTTGAGACCAATTTTGTTTTGAGGGTTTCCTCAGTGAAGGTAACTTCAAACCAATTACTGCCTCTTAAATTTCCAGGAGGTGAAATGCACTACCATGTTCACCATCCCACTCTCGACATTCAGGCACAGTTGTGGCTCCTCCCACCCAGGGAGATACAAGCTTGGATTTGCTCTGGAAGTTATGCCAGTTACTGTAGATAATGCTCAATAGCTGAGCTGCCTGATCTTTTATCTTTATCTCAAATCTCCTATCAAAATAATATTAATTTTATGGAGGGCAGAAATAACACAGAAGGAGTAATTGTGACTGCATGGAAAAAAAAATTCCAATCCCATAGCTTATAGTAAATTTGCAATTGCTTAACATTAGCTTGCACTTTTGTTTTTTGACATGTTAAGCAAAACATTCTTTGTTAGGGTGACAGTGATTCCATTACCAAAGAATATTATAATAAGCAGGCTGTCATTGTCTCCTAGGCTGAGATTTCATTTTGCACTGGCACCCATCAATGAGGAAGAATGTGGTTTGAATAGTTACATGGTCTATCTAGGGGCAAACATTTACAGTGGGACCAAAAGAATTTGTCACCAAAATTCTATTTAATATCTGACCATGCACGAATGTTTCTATATTGCTCTGTTTTCATTTTATTTAATTTTCAAATTCCCTTCACCTATTTTGCCCATCTCCTCACCCCCTTGCCCTATGGCAACCACTGGTCTGCTTTCTGTGCTTATGAGTCTCTTTCTGTTTTGATTATTTACTTGTTTTGTTTTTTTAGATTCCACATATAAGTGAAATCCATGTTTGTCTTTTGTGAAATTTTTTAGATTCCACATATAAGTGAAATCCATGTTGACTTACTTCTCTTAGTATAATTTCCTCTAGATCCACTGAAGTCACAAATGGCAAGATTCCATTCTTTTTTATGGCTGAGCAACATTCCATTGCATATGCATTTCATTTCTAACTCTTTGCCTCTGTTATATTTGGGATCTTGTAAGGACATAAATGTTGCTGCAGACCTGATCCCTAATATGCTTACATCCTCCTCTGCCGTTTCCTTAACATCAGACCTGTTCATATTGATAATCACTTACTATACAACCCAATCTTTTCTCCTTAAGCCATTTATTTCAGGGTCCTACATACTATTAAGGCTTTGTAGTCTTTCCATATTGTCCTCGGATCTCCCATCCTCAGGATCCCCCAGTGGCAAGTAAACCCTACACGGGTTATTTTACTCACATTTATGTATTTAGTGGCTAGCATAGTACCAGGCTTTTTTGTAGCTTTTAAGTATATTATGGTTATATAAATGCTTGTAAATTGTGGTTCCTTTCGGATAGACTACCATAAACTTTCAGAAAGATGAAAGATGGTTATACATTATAGTTAACTAGACTCTCCATTATTATACATATTCCTACAAATGACCTTAAATTTTCTACATGGAAGCAAGGAATCTAACTACTTATGACAAATATTTGGAGGAGGGCAAGATATGTATCCATCCTTCAAAGATGATTTTGGGCAGTTAAGAATAGCTGATTCTGAGTTCTTATTTTCTTGGAATCTGAACCAAATAAACAACGAATTGTGGATTTAAGATTGTGATACAAGAAAAAAGTTCAGCTATTTTGGGACCGAACATTCTTGTATATCCTGGTGTCTTGGGAAGTTCTCATCATACAATAGTTCTTTAAAAAGAAGTTTCAATGAATACATGAATAGCCAGCATACGCTAGAAAAAAATGATCACCTTTAAGTTTCTACAGCTACAGGTATTTTAACTTTCTTTGTCAAATAACTGCTATTTACTACCAAAAATATGTCAAATATATCAGTATAATTCAGAAGAACAAAAGAAAAACAGCCATTTTGGTTCTTTTAATGAGGTAGAATCCTTTCTCTCCTACCCTTCTAAAACAATAATGAAAAGAACAAAATGCAGAAAATCTGAAGGCAATGGATTTAGTGGATTTAGATAAAGGAGAAACTAAAATTGCATCTGTCTAAATCATAAATTTCAGGTTTCAAAATCAAAATGGTTCTGGTTACATATGCATATAGAGAAATAAAAAATGGAAAATGAGACTGACAGAATGACACAGTAAGCATGAAATCCAAACATGCAAATCCAGTAGCTATGACTGAACACCAAACCTAGCTTTTGGCAATCAAGTTCAAAAATGGAATCATAATTTTTCAAACTCATTCTGTGGGGAGGCGGTACAGGTAAATGTCCCTCCTGTCAACCTGTGTGAAAAATTTCTTATGAGAAGCATTGCATAAGCCACATGAGTGCTGACACATACATTTATATATTACTCATTTAAAAGTTAGAATGAAACTCAATAATTCATCAACAATCAATCTCCCTTAGCTCAGAGAATACAATATATGGAAATGAACCATCACATACACAGTTTCACATTTATAGCAGCACAGTTGGGCCAATTACCAGATATATAAGACCTAAATGATTAAAGGTAACATCCTATGTGTATACTTAGCCATAGAATTGGATCTTGCTTGCCCAATCCTGGGCAGGTTCTATAGGGTGCTTAGGAAGCAGAAGTTACATAGATTTTCAATTGAAATGAATTTATCTTATTTTAATGCAACTTGAGGAGACTAGTTTAGCACAATCTCAAATTGCTACTTGGAGTTTAAGTTATGCCAAAAGAGAGCACAGGTTATGGGAGTTTGGATCAATCTCTTTTGAGAGGGATTTTATATTCTAAAAGGTCGGAAACTAGTATTATGTGTGTATGGAATCAGACTTTATCAGAACCTTATCTGCCATAGTTTTTTGCTTGTCATCATTCCCCATCTTTGTAGCTGCTCCAAAATGTGTTCAAACTATAAAACATTACATATTCTTGTTGGTACATGTAATCTTATGACAACTAGATCTTAAAGCATGTATTTACAAGAGAAGAATTGAAAATGTTATGTTATTATAGTCCTTTAAGGCAAATTTATTTTTTAAGACTCACAAAATCCCAAAGTCAAATTCTCAGTTTTGCTTTGGCTTTAACAAGTTTGCTTTTGATTTCCTTATTTTCAAATAAAAGATGTGGTTGGCGTTCAGATGTAACTCTCAAATTTACTTCTCTTTCCTCTGGAAAACTAAGCAGATAGACTAATTATACATTTTTTAGCAACTGCATAATGTATAAACATTTAAAATAAACTGTTGGAAATATTCACTTGAACTCAATTTCCTTTTAAGCAGTCTAGTTTAGCCCAGCGCTCTTCAATGGGTCATTTGTTATGTCAACTCACTATAGAGTACATCAAAGGAGCTTGTCACTAATTGATTACATTTTTCTACCGCCATGATTCACAGCGCTATAGGGACAATTACATAACTGTTTGACTTAGGCAAAACTGTGACTTTAAGTAAATACAGTTCTTTGTTATTATGATCTCTAATGGGCATATGCACAGTAAGTATCATAGTATGTAACTAGATCTTGCTACACTGTCTATGTGACTTGTGACTCACAAAAATCCCTCTTTTGTGGCAACTGGAGTTCTGGGGAACAGCTGCTGATCTCACACTAAAATTAAAAACATTTGAGTTGTTTTGATTTATGTTAGCTCCCATAGGAAGAAAGAAATGAAAAATGGAAGCTTCATGTAAACAAAATACCGTTTCTCCAAGCTGTATAAAGAAATTGTTCTAAATATACTAACATATTTCTTTTTTTGAAATATGGTAAGACCTTGTTACTAGACTGTTAGAAGGGAGGATGGTATCCTAGTAAGGATAGTATCCTAATAAACAAAGTGCTAAGATTTTCTTTCAATCTACAGTGATCTGGAGGTGCAACTTTATCATCCCACCTCTGAAATCCAAAACTGTGTAATATTATATGATGTTGTAATGTAATGCAGCCAGCAATGAAGATCATTAAACTAATACACTCTTAGGAAACCTTAGAAAATCGTTTTTTCTTTTCTACAGTTCTTAAAAGAGAAAGTCCAATGTCTTAGACTTTAGTGTTTTACTATATGCAAAAAATTTATTCAGGGAATACTGAAATAGACAAATAGTATTCTCATACCGATAATAGTTTAATTAAATTCACTGATGTTGATTTCTGTGATATGGATATATTTTTTTAAATGTCAGTTTTTTATACCTTTTAGTGGAGAGGAGCAGGTCCTTTTATGATTAAAATTCTCTTAGGATCTTGTGGACATAGATCATTAAGAGCAACCTGTAACCACACCAGCTGGTGTGATTGATTGGCAACACACGAACAAAAAGCCTTTGGGTTTAAAGGTGCATTCTCCTCCTCCCCCAACCTAGCTCATTCTATACTTCTTATTTGATGTTTTGTTTTTTCTTCTTTAAAAAGATGGTCTCTGACCCTGGTGAGATTGTGAGGGGCAAACACATTATAAATGACACTGTGCCTTCCCTCAGGAAGCAGGGTTTAAGAGTCAGAATTTTTCAGTAGTCCATGTTGCCTATTTCTCTATTTTATGGTCCCTTTGAAAAAAGACTCAACCATTCTTTTTAGCAAATAGTAATGAAATATTACTTCAGCATGAAAGTAGAATTTCTTTGTTTTCTTTTGGGATCGTCCATAATAAAATGCCAGTTTGTCCTTAAATTTCCTCTAAAACAGTTTTAAAATCACCAGTCAAAAAGTTCGTTTTGTTTCTTTAATGCGTTAAATGTATGTAAACTAAGTTATAAATGATTTAAAATTAATAGATATTACAAATGCTAGTTCTTCACTGAAGTGCATATTCAGAAGATTTTAAAAAGCAGGAAGGCAATTTGGATTTTAATTGGAGTACTCAAAAAATTCACTGAGTAATCTATGAAGGATTTTATTTGAAAATTTCCATTTTCAATGTTTTTGAAGACAGAAGCTACAGATTAAAGCCCACATATCTGAATAAACAAAAATGAAAAACATATTCAATGCAATGTCAATCTAATGGTTACACAGCATATGAACCGTTCCTTTAAGTTCACTATATTGAGAATACTTTCTCATGTAAATCAAAGAGATTTAATAAACACACCAAAGAAGCTGGCTACTTTCTTCTGTTACAACTGAACCTTCCATTCTTGTGGGCTAGGACAATATAGTATGTCATTTGAGGTAACAGAGCTGTATCCTTTTCATCACCTAATGTATATCATCAGACATACTAAAGTTTATATCACATTAGCAGGGATCAGTCTTCATGCCTTCCATTACTTTCTTTAGGTATAATGGAATTTAGAGAAAAGAATAGGAGCTTTGGAATTTGAGAGACCTAGTTTGAATTCTGACTGCAACACTGACTAGAGTCTGATGTTCAGTAAATTACTTTATTCTCTGGTCCCAAATTCCTCGCAGGAAGGGGATTAATAGGTGGCTTATTGGGAATTATGAAGATATGTAAAGCACTTGGCTGAGTTCCTGACACATGGTGAACGTGGTGTCATTATCATTTCTCATATAAATAAGTCATGCATGCTCTAGTATTCACTCTTCCAGAGGCACAGATACACTTTCAAAATTAATAGTTACCATTGCTTGCTTCATATGATTTGAAAATAAAGTAATTAAAACTAAAGTGTTTGTCAATGAATATACTCATATTTGAAGGAAAGATTATACTTGAAGGGAAATAATTTTTTTAAATTGGGAGAAGTTAAAATGAGAAAATAAGATATTTTTTCACTTTATTTACATGAATTCCTGCCAATAAAATGGAATTTATTCAAAAATTTAAGGAGAATTTAGAAGTATTAATAAAGGTACTGAGGTACATTTGATTAAGGACTGAAAATCTAAGATAATTTTCCACATTGCTAATCATCATGGAAATGCAAATCAAGACTATAGTGAGATACCACTTCACACAGTTAGAATGGGCCACTCTCCAAAAGATGAGAAATAACAAGTGTTGGCAAGGATGTGGAGAAATGAGAACCATCCTGCATTGTTGGTGGGAATGTAAATTGGTCCAACACTATGGAAAGCAGTATGTAGGCTCCTCAAAAAACTAAAAATACAAATATTATACAACCCAGTAATACCACTTACAGGAATTTACCTGAAGAAAACAAAAATCTCTGATTCAAAAAGATGCATGTACCCCTATGTTTATTACCATATTATTTACAATAGCCAAGACATGGAAGCCACCAAAGTGTCCATCAGTAGATGAATTAATAAAGAAGATGTGGTACATATACACAATGGAATATTATTCAGCCATAAAAAGAAATAAAGCCTGCTATTTGTGACTACATGGATGGACCTAGAGGGTACTATGCTAACTGAAATAAGCCAGGCAGAGAAAGACAAATACCATATGACTTCATGTATTTGTGGAATCTAAAACAAAACAAAACACAACAAAATGAACAAAATAGCAGTATACTCATAGACACTGAGAAGGGATTGGTGGTTACCATGGGGGAGAGGTTGGGGTGGGTGGGTAGGGAGGGTGAAGGGGGATCAAAAGGCACAAATCTCTATTGAAAGTTGGTCACAGGGATTAAAGTACAGCATGGAGAATATAGTCAATGGCCTGTAACATCTTCCTATGCTGACAGATAGTAACTACAGTAGTTGGTGTGAGGATTTAATAATAGGTATAACTGATGAATCACTGTGTCTTATACCTGAAACCAATATAAGATTGTTTACCAACTGTGCTTCAATTAAAAAAAGAAAAGAAGAGATAGTTTTAAATATCACCTGTTATAGAAGACATTAAACAAAACATTGAAAAAAACAACAAAGGTCTATTGAAGTCCTATAAAAACATTTAAAATTTAGAATATCAATTATAAAAGAAAGGAAATAGGATTAAAGGAATATTCATAAGAATTAAATGAGGATTTCATTTTAAAATTATATGTCTTACAAAAAATATAGGGTATTGTGAAATGGGATTGAGCATGTAGATTTTCAGTTTATAAACTGTTTATGGTATACATACTTTCTGCCAGAAGGCTTAGTCTTCTACTTTCCCTCAAGTAAATCCTTTGTGCTAAGGAATAACTATTTGTAATAACTTAAAATTCTAGGCTGAAAGGTCAATACCTCTTGCAGTTATTCAATCACTGCAGGACTCTTGCATTGTGCATTGATATTTGCCCTGGGCATGTTTCATTTGAAAATTTAGGACAATCATATGCATTCCAATGGATGGAAACATCTAATAAATTTTCCAAAACAACAATAAAAAACACAGACTTATTATAATGGGTGGAAATATACAAGAAATGTTCAAGACTACAACAAGTTTTCCCTTCAAAGATGAGAGCTACTTTTTAAAAAAAATTTTTTTTAATTTTATTTTGTTATCATTAATCTACGATTACATGAAGAACATTAGGTTTACTTGGCTCTCCCCTACCCCAAGTTCCCCCTACAAACCCCATTACAGTCACTGTCCATCAGCATAGTAAGATGTTGTAGAATCACTACTTATCTTCTCTATGTTGGAAAGCCCTCCCCTTTCCCCCACTCCTCACATTATATATGCTAATCATAATACCCCCTTTCTTCTTCACCGCCCTTATCCCTCCCTACTCTCCCATTCTCCCCAGTCTCTTTCCCTTTGGAAACTGTTAGTCCATTCTTGGGTTCTGTGATTCTGCTGCTGTTTTGTTCCTTCAGTTTTTCTTTTGATCTTATACTCCACAGATGAGTGAAATCATTTGGTATTTGTCTTTCTCCGCTTGGCTTATTTCACTGAGCATTATACCCTCTAGCTCCATCCATGTTGTTGCAAATGGTAGGATTTGTTTTTTTTCTTATGGCTGAGTAATATTCCATTGTGTATATGTACCACATCTTCTTTATCCAATCATCTACTGATGGACACTTACGTTGCTTCCATTTCTTGGCTATTGTAAATAGTGCTGCAATAAACATAGGGGTGCATCTGTCTTTTTCAAACTGGAGTGCTGTATCCTTAGGGTAAATTCCTAGAAGTGGAATTCCTGGGTCAAATGGTAAGTCTACTTTGAGCATTTTGAGGAACCTCCATATTGCTTTCCACAATGGTTGAACAAATTTACATTCCCACCAGCAGTATAGGAGGGTTCCCCTTTCTCCGCAACCTCACCAACATTTGTTGTTGTTTGTCTTTTGGATGGTAGTCATCCTTATTGGTGTAAGATGATATCTCATTGTGGTTTTAATTTGCATTTCTCTGATGACAAGCGGTGTGGAGCATCTTTTCATGTGTCTGTCGGCCATCTGAATTTCTCCTTTAGAGAACTGTCTATTCAGCTCCTCTGCCCATTTTTATAATTGGGTTATTTGCTTTCGTTTGTTGAGGTGCGTGAGCTCTTTATATATTTTGGATGTCAACCCTTTATCGGATCTGTCATTTACAAATATATTCTCCCATACTGTAGGATACCTTTTTGTTCTATTGATGGTGTCCTTTGCTGCACAGAAGCTTTTCAGCTTGATATAGTACCATTTGTTCATTTTTGCATTTGTTTCCCTTGCCCGGGGAGATATGTTCAAGAAGAGATCACTCATGTTTATGTCTAAGAGATTTTTGCCTATGTTTTTTTCAAAGAGTTTTATGGTTTCATGACTTACATTCAAGTCTTCGATCCATTTCGAATTTACTTTTGTGTATGGGGTTATACAGTGATCCAGTTTCATTCTCTTACATGTAGCTGTCCAGTTTTGCCAGCACCATCTGTTGAAGAGACTGTCATTTCCCCATTGTATGCCCATGGCCCCTTTATCGAATATTAGTTGACCATATATGTTTGGGTTAATGTTTGAAGTCTCTATTCTGTTCCATTGGTCTGTGGCTCTGTTCTTGTGCCAGTACCAAATTGTCTTGACTACTGTGGCTTTGTAGTAGAGCTTGAAGTTGGGGAGTGAGATTCCCCCAACTTTATTCTTCCTTCTCAGGATTGCTTTAGCTATTCGGGGTCTTTGGTGTTTCCATATGAATTTTTGAACTATTTGTTCCAGTTCGTTGAAGAATGCTGTTGGTAGTTTGATAGGGATTCAATCGAGTCTGTATATTGCTTTGGGTAGGATAGCCATTTTGACGATATTAATTCTTCCTAGCCAGGAGCATGGGATGAGTTTCCGTTTGTTAGCGACCTCTTTAATTTCTCTTAAGAGTGTCTTACAGTTTTCAGGGTATAGGTCTTTCACTTGCTTGGTTACGTTTATTCCTAGGTATTTTATTCTTTTTGATGCTATTGTGAATGGAATTGTCTTCCTGATTTCTCTTTCTATTAGTTTATTGTTAGTGTATAGGAAAACCACAGATTTCTGTGTGTTAATTTTGTATCCTGCAACTTTGCTGAATTACAATATTAGCTCTAGTAGTTTCAGAGTGGAGTCTTTAGGGTTTTTTTATGTACAATATCATATCATCTGCAAATAGTGACAGTTTAACTTCTTCTTTACCAATCTGGATTCCTTGTATTTCTTTGTTTTGTCTAATTGCTGTGGCTAGGACCTCCAGTTCTATGTTGAATAACAGTGGGGAGAGTGGGCATCCCTGTCTTGTTCCCGATCTCAAAGAAAAAGCTTTCAGCTTCTCGCTGTTCAGTATGATGTTGGCTGTGCGTTTATCATATATGGCCTTAATTATGTTGAGGTACTTGCCCTCTATACACATTTTGTTGAGAGTTTTTATCATGAATGGATGTTGAATATTATCGTGTGCTTTTTCAGCATCTATGGAGATGATCATGTGGTTTTTGTCCTTCTTTTTGTTGATGTGGTGGATGATGTTGATGGATTTTCAAATGTTGTACCATCCTTGCATCCCTGGCATGAATCCCACTTGGTCATGGTGTATAATCCTTTTTGATGAATTTTTGAATTCGGTTTGCTAATATTTTGTTGAGTATTTTTGCATCTACGTTCATCAGGGATATTGGTCTATAGTTTTCTTTTTTGGTGGGGTCGTTGTCTGGTTTTGGTATTAGGGTGATGTTGGCTTCATAGAATGAGTTTGGAAGTATTCCCTCCTCTTCTATTTTTTGGAAAACTTTAAGGAGAATGGTATTATGTCTTCTCTGCATGTCTGATAAAATTCCGAGGTAAATCCATCTGGCCCGGGGGTTTTGTTCTTTGGTAGGTTTTTGATTACTGCTTCAATTTCATTGCTGGTAATTGGTCTGTTCAGACTTTCTGTTTCTTTCTGGGTCAGTCTTGGAAGGTTGTATTTTTCTAGGAAGTTGTCCATTTCTCATAGGTTTCCCAGCTTGTTAGCATACAGGTTTTCATTCCTTTTCCTCCCTTCTTCATATGTTGGGTGTTTTGTTCTGTGCTCTTTTTAGGAGTGCTCCCATCTAGAGCAGTCCCTGTAAGATGCCTTGTAGATGTGGTTTATGGGAGGCAAATTCACTCAACTTTTGCTTGTCTTGGAATTGTTTAATCCCTCCTTTATATTTAAATGATAATCATGCTGGATACAGTATTCTTGGTTCAAGGCCCTTCTGTTTCATTGCATTAAGTATATCATGCCATTCTCTTCTGGCCTGTAGGGTTTCTGTTGGGAAGTCTGATGATAGCCTGATGGGTTTTCCTTTGTAGGTAACCTTTTTTTTCTCTCTGGCTGCCTTTAATACTTTGTCCTTGTCTTTGATCTTTGCCATTTTAATTATTATGTGTCTTGGTGTTGCCCTCCTTGGATCCCTTGTCATGGGAGTTCTGTGTACCTCTGTGGTCTGAGAGGCCATTTCTTCCCCTAGTTTGGGGAAGTTTTAGGGAATTATTTCTTCAAAGACACTTTCTATCCCTTTTTCTGTCTCTTCTCCTTCTGGTATTCCTATAATGAGTATATTATTCCTTTATGATTGGTCACTCAGCTCTCTTAAAATTCTTTCATTCCTGGAGATCCTTTTATGTCTCTCTGCATCAGCTTCTCTGTGTTCCTGTTCTCTGTTTTCTAGTCTACTAATGGTCTCTTGCATCTCGTCCATTGTGTTTTGAAGTCCTTCCAGAGCTTGTTTTATTTCTGTATTCTCCCTCCTTAGTTCTTGCATATTTCTCTGCAAGTCCATCAGCATGGTTATGACTTTTGTTTTGAATTCTTTTTCAGGAAGACTGGTTAAATCTATCTCCCCAGGTTCCTTCTCAGCGGAAGATGTAGAAGATGCCAAAGCTGTCTGGGTTAGTCTTGTCTGGATCAAATTTTTTTTGCCTTTTCATGTTGATAGGTGCAGTGGAGTGGTATTGACCTGTCAGCTGGGCTAGTCAAGCCTCTTTCCACTTGGCTCCTGGCCTTTCTTTACTGGGACAACTGCGACCCCTAGTGGCTTGCGGTGGGCATTTGCGTGTAGACTGGGTCTTTGTGTCTTGCCCGGCTGGTATGGAGGAAGCTCCCTTGCTGTGGTCGTTGCCAGCCTCAGGCAGCTGCTCTGCTATGGCAGGGCCCCAGAGTTGTAATGGACGGGGAGCTGTTTGGCTGTTTACCTCCATGAGGGGTCTCAGAGCTGTTGCCCAGGGGGTTAGTGTGCCCAGAGTTCCCTGGAATTTCCAGCTGCTGGACTGTGACCCAGGATGCTTCCGTGCAGCTCTAGGGTCCCTGTCCCTTTAAGACTTTCAAAAAGCACTCGCTTTTCTTTGTCACAGGGGCACTGGCTTTGGGATCTGCTTAAAGGTCTTACTGCCCTGTTTCCCTAGTATCCAGCACCCCACGCATGCACTGTGTCTGCGCTCTGGTGCGGGTGGCTAGGGCTGGGTCTTTAGCAGTCCTGGGCTCCCTCTCCCTCCCAGCTCCGACTCCTCTCCTCCTGCTGGTAGCTGGCGTGAGGGGTGCTCGGGTCCCGCCGGGCCGGGGCTTGTATCTTACCCCTTTCACCAGGCACTGGGTTCTTGCACGTGTGGATGTAGTCTGGCTGTTGTCCTGTGTCTTCTGGTCTCTCTTTTAGGATTAGTTGTATTTGTTGTATTTTCAAAAATATGTATGTTTTTGGGAGGAGATTCCCACTATCCTACTCACGCCGCCATCGCCATCTTGGCTCCGCCCCCAATCTCTGCTCTCTTTCACACACACAGTTCTGTTCCCTTCTGATCATTTCCACATTTATATGTCTTGCCACTTGACATGGCTCACTAAGCCAAAAGAGTGATGATTTGAGAACGGTATTCTCTCCAATTTCTACTCTGCTTTTGAATGCAACCCTGAAAGAAGTCAAGATGCTTTAAAATAGTGGAATATAATTTTATTTCTATATAGTTCAAGCTGATTCGGAGAGCTAAATACATAATAAGCAAAGTCTAAAAAATAATTTGCCAGAGTGAAATTATCTCCCTTATTCTCTTATTTGGAGCTTATTATTTTCTACTTTTTGTATAGGGCTAGTTCTTTTGATCAATTGTAATCAGCCTAAAAGAGTCAATTTAGTTGTTCTTCCCCTTTAAATTCATGTTGTCTGAATTGATAGAACCAACTATTATATAGTAAGATATTAAAAGGAAATGTTGTCTTAAAACCAGTAGAATTGGAAGAAGAGAAACTAAAGCTTCCCTGTGTTTTTTAAGTTTAAATTTTATCTACAACACTGTGAAATCTTCAGGAATGGCAGTTAAAACATCTATCACAAAAAGAGAAGGTATCATTCCTATCATCCATTCCTGCTGGAATTGGCATCACATGGAGAAATGGCAAGATAGTTGGAAAATGAGTATGGGTAACCAAATGTGTTGTTGTGTGTGATTTGCAATTTGCCTTTTATATTAAGTATAGAAAACTGTTGAACCCAATCATGAATATCCTTTCTTTCACCCATAATTATAGAGAATATAATTCCTTTTTTCCAAGTATGGAAAAAAATTCTACCCAAAGAGAGCACATAGATCAATTTAATTCTGAAAGTTGGGAGCAGGCAGGAAAGGAAAAATAGTTTCTGTCATATTTCTAATGGTAGCCATGCGATGCTTCAAAAAGGGATGGTGAACAAACATTTCTTGAATTCCCTCAGTTTTCAGTTTTTTAAAAGTCTCATTTGCCTTAAATGATAAAATGAAACTTTAGGTTTAAAAGTCCTTTGATAATGGAAAGCACTGAACAGATGCAAGGGATTATTAATTATTATTAGTTAATTTAAACAAAAGAAGCTGCAATCATTGATCCAAGTTAACTGTTTTTTCTGTGATGATTTTATTCCATCCTGAAAGTGTGCTAATATCAAGTAAGTAACTAACTGCTTAATGACTGGATTAAATATTGATTATATTTAATTAAGAATGGGTGATAAAGGTATTTGTGCATCACAGGAAAATGGCAGGATTTCATGTACCAATCCTACCTTTCATTAATCTTACACACACACACACACACAACAGGTTTGCTGATGTGTATCTGACATACTACATTACACATATTTAAGTGATAAGTTTTGACACACACACATTTATATGTGTGTATGTGTGTGTGTGCATATATACACACACACACACACCCATGAAAACCCCACCATCATCAAGATAATGAACATATCCATCACCCTCAAATGTTTCTTTGTCCCCTTTGTGTTCCCTTTCTCCCAGCCCTTGCCCCTTCCCCATCCCAAGCAACCACCAACATACTTTATGTTACTGCACATTAGTTTGCATTTCCTAGAAGTTTATGTAAGTTAACAATTGTTATTTTTCTAGCTTCTTTTACTCAGTTTAATAATTTTGCAAGATTCATCTATAATTCAGTGTGTATTAAGAGGTTATTCCTTTTGATTGATGAGTAGTATTCCATTGTATGAATATACCACACTTAATTCCTTCTTACATTGATATACATTTGAGTTGTGTCCAGATTTGTATTATTATAATGAAAGCTACTATAAACATTCCTGCACATGTCATTACGTGGACATACATTTTAATTTATTTTAGGGAAATACTTAGGAGTAGAATGACTAAATCATATAGCAGTACATATTCCACTTTTTAAGCAATTGCCAAACTTTCCAACTGTTTCCTGAAGAGTTACAATTCCCCCAGAAGTGTATGAGAGTTCCATTTCTTCTACATCCTAGCCAATACCTCATATGATCAGTGATTTTAGTTTTGGCCATTTTAATATGTGTGCTATTATTATGTGTGTTATTCATTTTTTTTTCAACATTTTAAGGTCTAAAAGGCAAAGCTCACTCACCAACACATCCTAACTCATACTTGGAGACAGGTTGAAAAAATTTCAGCCTTCCTTCACATTTAAGAATTCAAAAAGATATATTGTACAAAACATTTTCAGAAATGTGACTCTACAAATAAAAGTAATTTGTATTATTGTGTTAAAAGAAGAGGCTTGTAATGCATTTAATTTCTTTTGATATAGATAATTCCCTGAGAAATAATATATGTACATATATAAATAATAATCTAAGCACTGTTGCTTATAAGAAATAGAAGTAATTCCTTTATATGTTAAGAAATGTAAGTAATTCCCTTACATGTTAGTATTTTAAGTGTATGTAGATAAAGGTTAAGAAAATGGAAAAACCTAGGATAACAGCTGGAAGAGTGTTAAAATCAGAATCAGTTTTGCAGAGTATTTAATCTCCAAAAAGCTACTTAAAGAGATATGAAGATGCTTAAAATTAGTAACAGGATATAAATTTGAGATAGTTTTTAACAGAGGAATAAGCAAGCTGATACTTATTGCATAAACCTTTTTAACAGCAAAATACATACAAATAATACAGGATGCATTTGTAATGCCTTCTTTGAATATCTTCTACTAATCCAACCTTTCTAAACTTACAATTTTAAAATGAGTATTTTATGACAGTTGTAAAAATTCTGTTACACCTTTGACAGAATGTGGTGTCAGGAGGGAAAGAAGATAAGGTAGTAAATAAACAAAATAAATAAAGCCAACCTTAAAATTCAGAAGCTCAGATTTCAATCTGGCACACATCATTTTTTGAGCTCTTTCCTTCCCAAGATATCAGCATATAGTATTCTTTCATTCCCTGGACAATCACAGCATACAAAAACATATTTCATCTATGGGATAAGGTAGTTTAAAATTCTTGAAACAGGCTTCCAGAGGGATGGAAAAATTGGCTAAATAGTAAAGTAATTTTCATTTACTCGAACCAATTAAAGGGGAAAATAGAACCTTTATTGTAAATATCATTTTTAATAACTTATATAATACCCCATAAAAATGTAAAAGGAATTATTTCCACATTTGCCTGCACTGTTGGGAGAAACAGGTCAATACCTATTACGGCAGATTATTGAGGGTAAATTTGTCATATGGTTTGGTCAGTTCTTTTCTCAGTGGCAAAAATACATAGAAAATAAAAACTAGGAAGAACTTATCAAAGGAAAAAATTGAGAATCTTTATTCCCTTAGTTCTCAGTTCTTCAGGAAAAGGAGGATGGGGTCAGAGAAGCTCAGAATTTGAAGAAGGGTTTGCAAAAGTCATTCCCCTTGCTCCCCCAAGACACTTCCTGCTGGAAAGATGGAAAGCATTGATCAGTCAGTGTTATCTGAGCCAATCTGTTTACCTCAGATTGTAAATCACCTCAGTGTATCTGAGCCCCCGACCCCTCTGAGATGTCCAGTTCACCCCATAGACATTATCCATTTACAGGCTTTTTTTTTTAAGTGAAATAAAAACCCTATACATTTAAAAAAAATGTGTTTACACAACCAAATGATTTCACATCTGGTGAAATTCAATCTGCCATTCTGTAAAAACAACTCTAAAGTGTACTGCTCAGAAAATAGTGCAGTGCCTTTTAAAATATCACTGGAATATAAACTGAAATAAACTGTAAATTTTAGGATTTTAATGGGTGGCTTAGTTCCCTAATACTTTAAAAAATTCATTTCTCTGATAAATCCAAACTTGTTAAAATTATTTCATTAGGTGAAATTGCAGAGTTACTGTAAAGCAATCTATTAAATGCTGTGGTTCTTATTAAAATTTTTGACAGTTGTTTCGGTGAGGTATTCACAAGGGATGTGAATCTTTCGGTAGTATGTCAAGCAGATAGCTGGAAAGCCAGCAAACAGTAGAAATAAGATTTGTTGATTTGGGTTAATTCCATTAGGAAAAATCCATTTAGTGAATTGATCCACTTTGTAAGTAATGTCTATGTTGATATGAATAACATTATACTAACAAAAAAAATTGGAATTACCTTAAGCAACACATGATCATACACACTGGAAACACTTATATTTGAAAGCAATAAGCTTGATTTATATTAACTTTTACCCTTCTTATAAGAAGTGTCCTGTTTATAGGTAAAATATTTCAAGAATTTGTGGCTAATTTCACACCTACAAATTCCCACAAACTGCTACATGGAGGAAGCCATCTATATATCAGGTTATAAGAGCAACAAATATTCTGTCTCCTTAAACATATTACATTATTTTAATATAAGTACTTGTAGCATGTTTTTTTCACAGAACACTGTATGCACTAATTATGCAAAAACTGCATAATTTTTTATTGCAATGCAAATAGTACAGTTGTAGGGGAAATAAACATTCAAAAGATAAATAAAACCAAACACATCAAACCACTCTACACTTTAAAGAAGTTAGGGACTACAATGGTGAAAAAAGTGAGATAATTCAGGTATGGGAAATTGACATACTTATTTGCATTGAAAATGTGTATTTTCATTCTGTAAAGCTCAAATTTAATTTTCAGGATAAACTACTAAAGACAAGCATTGACTGTATATTACTTTCACTCACTCATTCATTCATTCAACAAATTCACCTGTATACCTACTATGGTTCCAGTGTTATGTGAATGGAAATGGCAGTGAGCAAAATATAGTTCCTTTGCTCATGGAGAGAAAGAGGCATGGGGACAGTAAACTATCAATATGTATGTCATATAGTGAAAAGTTCTACGCAAGTAAGAAAGCAGAGTTAGGCCAGGGATTGCAGTGGTGTTTTATATACTCTGGCTTGAGAGGTCGCTTCTGAAAAAATGAGACTTAAAGCCTAAATGCAATGAGCAAGTAAGCATTGCATTTGTTCCTGAATCTGTCATTGGAACTTTGGATTGTTCTTCTGTAAGATTAAATTGCAAATTGATAAGACAGCAAATAAAAAAAATGACATTTCATAGATAGTTGATGTTATCTTGACTTTTTCACTAGGAGTGCTATTTAAGGGTCAGATCTATTCCCAACCTTAACATACAAAAACTGGAAAACATTCAAGGCTAACTGTTAGTACTACATCTAAAGGACAACTTTTAAACCTGAAGAGATACCTCTAGGAGATATTTACTGATGGCTTTGCAGCTCAAACATGTCTGCAGGGACACTGCCCCAACTCCAAGTTAGAGAATCAATGCTAAAAAACAAAAACCCAAAAAGCTAACCCAGCCATAATGTTACTAAGTAGTAACCAGACTGATCGTAAGAATCATGTGAAAGTTTATGAAGAGGAAAATCCAGATCACTTAGGCTATTTGAGGTTTATCTGCATATATGGCTGGGAAGTCAAGGGGGCACTTCTTTGCTAAATGACTATAATAAATTAAACCCTGAGTCACACTTGGACAGTATTAAATAATTTGAAAAATTAAGTAACTCGAATAAGGAAAAGGCCTAACAGTGAAGTCTGAAGCAGTCTGTATTGGACAAAGATAATTTAAAAATATTATGTGAGATTATGAAATATAAGTATGTTTTATATATTTATTAGAAGACAATTTACCTGAGCATACCTTTTCCAAATTCTAGAAATCAGGAGCATTTAAAGAATCACTGTGCCCAGCAAAATGCTCAACCATATATTTTTGGCTGTGTACAGTAATAGCAACAGCATGATAGGAGATACAAAATACCAACTCTAAATCTAAGATTAAGGTACAACTCTGAGTCACATCCAAACAGGAGTGAATTTAAATTGTGCTCCTTTGAACCATATTTAACTATTGTCTACTTGCTTAATTTTTTTACATAACTGTCTAATTGAGCATTCACAATCTAATAAGGAGCACACCAGGAACCAAACAGACCCCCTCTTAGGCCCTGAGGGGTAAAGGTTTTGTAGCACTTCCAGATTTTCAATTAGATCCTAATTATAACATGCCTCATTTAAAGCTACAGGAATCCCGACTCCGTCAACACTACTGGACCATAACATGTCTGTCTTAATTAGATCTGATTAGTTCTGGGCCCGCTCACATTGTGGACCCCGACTCTGGGAAAAGCTACTCATCTGTTTGGCAGCTGCTGGTATGGAAGAGCCTCATTCATCAGGCTGCAAGAGAGTGTGTTCCCTTCCCTTCCTCTCCTGGGATGCGGGGTCTTTGATACCCCACAGCTCCATAGGATCAGCCAAATAATGCACCTCACTTATCACCTGCAACATGGTGAAGCTGGGAACCAAAACCTCAGCAGCTCAGGGCCTGGCTGCAGGGTGAGCGTTCTGAGTTTCTCCCACTGTCCCAAGCAATACAATTCTCTATGGCTATTTTAAGTTTTGTTCTGCAGAGGTTGATTTATTCATCCCATGCATCCTGTTAAGTCTATATTACAAGAAGACTACAGGAAATACTAATCACGCATTTTCTGTTTTCAAGTATAACTAGTGCTATCAATTTCATTGATATGGGGGTGGGGGAAGAATTTAATATTCTTAACCAAACCACGTGGTGACACTCAGTGGGCTTTTCTCTTTGCCATTCGATTTGCTTCCAGAAGACACCAGATAAGAATGTCTGTATTGATATTTTTGTTTCTTGATTTGGTTCACTATGCTTGTTTCATGACTCATTATGGCTCACAAGCCACAGGGACATCCTCATTTACTCTGCTTTGTGTCTGGGCAACATTTTGATAATGGTTGAATTAATACTGGGCATTGACATCTTTATCTACAGTTAATGGGCCTTCTCATTTAGTTGTGAGTAATAGCTGAGGGATATCAGATATACTGGTCTTCAGTTATAATAACAGTAACACATATTGTGGGCTTCATCTATGCCAGGTTCAGTTTAAGTGTTTTTACATATATTACATATATTAACTTTACATATATTATATATATTTACAAATATTACATATATTAATCCAAATATATCTATCAGGTTGATGCTATGTAGTACATAGCAAAATTCCAATTTTACAATGAGCAAAGAAATAGAATTTGGGATTAAATAAATTTTCCAAATACCCCATTGTGGAATTGCAGAGGTAAGATATGAATCTCTTTATATAATTAATAGTGGGCCTTATATGAGATTTGCTTAACCTGGGACATTGAGTTCTAGGGATAGAAAAATGAGTTTGTCTCACTTATATTAGGATTAACATGCTAAGTAAAAAGTGTAATTACCCCTTTGGGCTCATGTATACTCACTGCCTCCTTGCTCATTAAACTCCAGCCCTTATTTTGATTTCTTACATGTCGAGTTCATGTCAGCCTAAGAGCTGTTACCCTAGCTGTCCCCTTTGTGTGGAAAGCTGTAACCCTGAATATTTACAGGGTGCCCTTCTCTGTCACACCTTACCACTAATCTCAGCATTTATCTCCCTTATTCAGAAAGAAGAAGTTTCTTTGATTTCATTGACCTTTTTTCTAAATCTCTCCAGCCATCAATCTCTTACATTATTTTATACATTATTATCTTTACCACAGTTAATACTATCTCCAATCGTCATATTTACTCTTGCTTTGGAGTCTGATAAAGTCCATGGAAGCAAAGAGTTATTGATCTTGTTGATGGTTGTAGCTCCCAAACTTGGAAAGGTATTTGGCATAGGTAGGCTCAGCAAGTACTTGTTATATGAAGTCAGATGAACCATTAAAAGCTAACAATGTTATCCAAGGGAAATCTGAAGAATTATAATCAAGTAGTCATTCATCCAATCTCAAAGAGTATAGCCAGAGTCCACAGTCAATAAGGCTGGCTTAATTCACTGAGCTGAAATATAATCACAATGAGAAGAAGAGATCAGATCTCTAACTCCCCTACTTTGTTTTTGAGATATAGTCCCTAATTTGAAACCCAAATTGTGTGTCTGATTCCCAGTCTCATTTTTCCAAGCCTGAGATCTAGCCTTAAAAATCTGCTTTAGTATACCAAGCTATTTAGAGCAAGTACATAATTTTTTTCAATTTCCTAACTCCCCAGCTATACCCTCTTCTTTTTAAGAGAGTATTGAAGTAATCTAGACCAGATTAAGGTCTGGAAATTTTATGCTATAAATTTTGATAATTACTACTAATCAAACTGCCTGAATTTTACATATTCCTTGATCTTCTTGCCCTATTTGATTTTGAATGTTGCTACACTCCAGGACCCACTGTCTTTTATATATACTATCTCATATAGACTCTCACCTGATCATACAGATTTAAAAACCATTCATGAAGGTATTTATATCCCTTTATCTATTCCAAACCGATCCCTTTAGCTTCAGATTGATTTATGCAAATCCCCACTCATTTTCACATACAGAAATCAAATTTCATACATAATTTTCTCTCCCTGGCCCTTCACCAACACTTCCTGACAACTCTAGACACTCCCAAGCTTGCTTCAGAAAACAGTACCATCAAATCCTATAAACTCTGTTTCCAAAATATTTCTCAGATCCAGCCACCTCTTACTATTTCCATTCACACAACCAAGGTTTGAACAATTATCATTGCCCACTTAGACTAATGCATCATCCTTCCGAACATTCTGCTCCCCGGCCAGTGGTGACCTCTAGAATGAGGTCTTCCTTGACCTCCATATTTAGATGTAGATCATTTTATCTACACATCATGAACCATTTTCAATTTCATTCCCCTGGTTTATGTATTTCATTGAAACAAGGCTCACTGGGTATATATTTTATTTATTAGTTCACTTATTTATTGTCTATATTACCAATGGGATATGAGCTAATTGAGGTCAATTCCAGTGCACAGAGAAAATAATAGCAGATAATGATTGTTCCAATATTTTTTGTTGAATAAATATATGAATGAGAGATGTTATACTCAAAACTGTAACTTTTCTTCAAAGCTAAGATACCATACTCAAACCAAGCTCTCTCATGTAAATAGGCCTATCCCGTGAAATTAGGACCAAGCCATTAGTCAGTGCTTCAAACATCTTCAGGCCTCTCTGAAGTTGGAGTAGGATTAATTTAGATTCATGCTGAGACACTGATAGCTAAACCTAGCTGCACCACACACATATCTGTACAAGTGTATCCATTCATTCGTTCACCCATTCATTTAACATGTTTCTGTAACTGTGTTAACTGGGCTTAATAAAAAGAAGGGAATCACACTGAATTACTACCTTTAAGTCTTACAGTCTTTTGAGTGTGATAATCTCTTTAATTTCAGCAGACTATATACTAAAATACCTACATGTACACATATATAGAGTGGAAATGAAAGAAAACTCATTCAATAAGACCAGGGTTGTCATTTAAGTCACTCAAAATACTGTTGCATTTTTTGAAATTATGACAGATCACAAAAAAACCTGGTGTATTCCAAATGCAGTAGTTGAAAAAAATATATATATAATTAAAGAGTTACTAACATTCCAAGGAGATTAAAAAAAATTTGTCAGAAAATAGACTCTAATAGTGCTTATGCCTGTTCACTAGACAATTTGACAAGGGCCTAGATTTAAAAGCACCATTCTATTTCACAAGCTTTTATCCCTACTTTTAGGGTGCAATCTTTGTGAGATTAAGACCAAGGGACTGTCTATAGAAAAGGGATTTACTCTATGAAGCCAAGAAAATTGCTTATTTTTTTTTCAGTGCTTTTGGGAGCTTTCTTCTGAAACTTTATAAATCCTTTTTCTATGTAGTTCAAATAGAAAAGACTGCCAGATTCTAGACTTTCTTAATGTCTGATCTCCCCATCATCAGAATGAGCATATATGACTAATCTTCCAGAGATTATGAGTCATGTGTGGAGAGAGAGAATCCCATGGTCATTATGTGGATGAAATAATTCCCTTTTTCAGCCCCATTTAGCTAAATTCTGACAACCCAGTCCATACACAGGTGGAAAAGAGGTCCCTGAGAAAGCTTATTTCACTTGTTGCTAAGTGACTAACCAGTTAAAGAAAACTAGATGAATAATCAAGATTTTAAAAATGATTTTATGGTATATCATCTGCAATATGCATTTATGAGTCATGTAGTACCTATTTAAAGTTACTTCACAAAACTAGACATTTGAGGACAAGAGATGAAGATAAATGAAGGAAAACAGGAGGCCACAGTGCTGCGCTACATTCACAGGCAGTATCTGTAAATGTCTGATTCCTTTTGTTTGTCTTTAAAACATTGGAATAAAAATTAGAATAACACACAGCCCAAACTTCAAGGTTTAGACTGATACCACAGAAGGCTAAGAAGCTTTGGTGTTTCACAGCAGTTTTAAGAATGCAGATTGTCTGCAACTTCCAGACTCTCCCATAGAAGCTTACAAGTGAGACCATGTTATCTACACTTGGACTATTTTCCTCTCAGACTTATATTTCCTATTTTATTTTGAATTTCGATGATGAGCTTCCAATAAAAAGAAACCTGATGCAAGCTTCCAAAAACTCTGCTCGTTTATTCTTTCAATAAATACTAATTGGGCAATATGAGTTGTCATGCACGCTCCCTGTCACACACTCACCCAGGTGCTGTAGTGGAGCGGTGAAGGGCATACAAGCAATCGTTGCCCTCATGGAGCTTACATTTTAGTGGAGGCAACAGCCATAAACAAGATAAACAAGAAAACATACACTATGCTAGACAGTGATGAGAATCAATGAGAAAGTAAAATTACACAGAGCAGAAAAACACTAAATAACAGAGTCGGCAAATGAAATTTTAGAGAGAATGACTAAGGGTGTCCTTACTGAGAAGGTATCTGAATATATATGAGAACAGAGAGGTAATAGGGGTCAGATCATACAGGCCCTTATGGGTCCCTGTAAGGACAATCTTTTACTCTGGGAATGATGGAATGCTGTGGTGGTTTTGAATAGAATAATGAAGGGACACACATTTAAAAAAGATATTCCTGACTGCTGTGTTGAGAGTATACTGAAAGGTAAGGATGGAAGCAGGAGACTAGTTTGGAGGTTGATACAATAAATGAGGCAAGATGGCGACACCAGCAGGATGGTAGCAGGGTCAGTGACAAAAATGATCATAAACTGGATACATTTTGAAGGTTGAAAGGACAGGATCTGCTGACAGATGGGATGTGTAGTATGAGAGAAAGGGAGGGAAGAGAAAGAAGTACCTATAAGTGGAATAAAATAATCAAGGTTGACTTTTTTTTTGCCTCAGTGACAGGGAGAATGGGTTTCCAGTTCTGAGATATTTAAGTTAAAAGAAACTCAATTCAGGAAATACTGGATTTTAAATATCTGTCAGACACAAGTATAGATGTCAAGTACAGGGTTAAATATAAAAGTCTGGAGTTCTGAGGATATACTTTTGGCAATCACCAGTAAATACAGGGACAGCATTTACAATTCTGAGTATGGTTAGATCCTTGAAGGAATAATGATAGAGTGAGGAGATATCCATGGAATGAGCCTGAAGTACCCCAAATTTTAAGTTTGGGGAGAAGAAAAGGAGTTTACAAACACTGAGATGAAGTTGTGAGAGAAGTTCAAGAAAAACTAGAAGAGAAGTGAAGAAAGTGAGTAAAAGGAATAATCAATTATTTCAAGTAATATAATGGCTGAGAAAAGTCTTACATTAAACCTAAAGTGAGATTTGATTCAGCAATAATGAGATTATTGGTTTCCTTGATAGGGGAAAAATGTCTGTTTGGAACACTCCAGGGAAGAATGAAAATACATAATTTGGAAATAATTGTATACCACTCTTTCCAGGAGTTTGGCCACAATGACAGTGGCTAGAGAGAGATGTGGGATGAAACAAGGTTATTTGTTTGTTCAACTAATGGTAAAAACAGTATGCTAGATGCATGTTATTATATTAATAAGATTTTTTTTTAAAGAAGAATATCTCTGTGATGCAGGAGACAGACAGAGAATTATCAGAGAATTCCCACGGAGAAAATGGGATCCAGTGTGAAACGCAGCTTTAGTGAGGAACATGGAAAATCCCACGTTGGTAATGGTGACAGACTTTCAGTCATGCTGGCACACAGGTAGGGAGATGTGTGGATGTGGTGGTGGGGACCTTTGGAAGTTCTCTTCTGTCTGCTTCTATGGTCTTAGCAATAAAGACTAAGGATCACTTGGAGCAAAGTAATATGAAGGGGTGAGAAATTATTAATTAATTAATTGTCTGGAAGGTTGTGAGAGTGAATGGATATAAATGCCTGATAGCATCAAGGGCCCACTTGAGGTTATTAAAGCATTTTACTCCAGTTATTTCCTACTTTACTTATTTTGATTACTTTTTGAAAGGTAACATGTCATTTGAAATTAAATATATCACTGGCTATAATGATTATCAGGAAAGCATGCAGCTGCCCTCTAGATCACAGCACATAGTTCACTACTTCAGAATACTAAAGAACAAACACACACAAGTAGTGACTCCCTTTTGTTTCACACTGCAAAGCTAAATACATGCCATAGACATTTTCTTCACCACATACAATTAAAAGTGTACAATTTCTAAAAATGTGTTTTATCTCCACAGTTGAATTAGAAATATTTATATTGTACAGATTGACTTTTGCTTCTTTATAGCTGACTATACAAATAAGCACTCCTATTTTCAAATAGCTAGAGGTCACTTCTTTATATGTCTGTATACATTTATATTTACTATTTTTAAGGATGACACCATTCTCCAATTTAAGCTAAAGATATTTTTCTATTTCCACAGCTACCCTCCTTCTTAAAGGCTGTCTTTCTTAAACTGTATCACATCACTTCTGTTCCTATTTTCAGAGCCCACTTGCCTCTGCACCACTCTGCTTCTGGTTTCAGTAATTATTACCTTATGTGCTTATTTTACAGTAGGCTCTTTGTTCATTGTTCCACATTCCATATCTACATATTTTAATGTTTTTCTTAATACTAATAAATTAATTAGCTGAAACTCATCAATCAGATAATAGTAATCTTCTATTAAAAACTTTTCCAACTGTTAACAGGATAAAATACACTATTATTTTACTGGCATGTCAGACCAAATCTAATCTTCCTCTCATGCTCTGAACAAATACTCTGCATCCAAAGACCTTGGCTGTAATGTTCACTAGACCTAGGTCATTACTGGCACCCCACCCTCTCCAGCATCTTGTAATCCCACTCCATGATTACTCACATGTTCTCATTTGAAATGCCAAATTATTCCCACTGGGAATAATTTTCCAATGTCTTGATCACTATATTAGTCAGGGTTCTCCACAGAAACAGAACACACACACACACACACACACACACACACACACACACACACACACTGTTCTATTCACAATTTCAACTGGATTGTTTGAGGCCCACAGACACTAGGGAGGGTAATCTGCTCTACTCAGTGTACTGATTCAAATGTTAGTTTCATCCAGGAAACACTCTCAAAGACACACCCAGAATAATGCTTTACCAAATATCTGGGTGCTCCATGGCCCAGTCAAGCAACCATCACAAGTACTATCTACATCCTGATTACATGTTATCTCCCCAGTTCCCTTGGCAGAAGTGAAAACTTTCTTCCTTGAATTCCCCATAGCATATTGTCTATGTCACTTGTTAAATAGTCCTACAATCCAGTTTTATTAAATAGGTTTCTGCTAAATTTGTATTAACTAACCAACCAGATTTTCAGGTCCCTTAGGAAAGTACAGCACTGAATTTACTATCACGGGCTCTGGAGCCAGGCTATCTGGATTTGAAGCCCTATTATGGTATTTTCCTCTTTCTTGCAGTTTATAATGCATGCTTACATTACTTAAGAATTAACACACAATTCTAGGCAGACACCCAAAAACATACAAACTGACCAACCAAATACTGCCACTTCCTCTCTAAATGATCCTGGGAAAAATATTTAATTTGCATGAAGTTACTCTTGCAAAATGTGGATTGCAGTAGTTCTTAATTTATAGACTTGTTATGAGTATTAATGTAAATAATAAAAGTAAAGAGCTTAAAATAGTGTCTGGCATGTAGCTAGTCCTCAAAAATTATGTCAATTTCATTTTTTACTATACATCTTCAGTGGTCACTTTTCCAACACATAGCAACAATTGGCAAATATTGGTTGGTGAGTGGTTACAACCAAAACTCAAAATAATAAAGGAAAAATTATACTTTAAAGTCTCTCGCTTTAAATCAAAAGCTAGAAATGATTAAGGTTAGTGAGGAAGGCATGGCTAAAGCCAAGATAGGCCAAAAGCTAGGTGTCATGTGCCAAGCAGTTAGCCAGGCTGAGAATGCACAGGAAAAGTTCTTGAAGGAAACTAAATATGCTACTCCAGAGAACACACAAATGATGAGAAAGCAAGGAGCCATATTGCTGATATGGAGAAAGTTTTATTGGTCTGGATAGAAAAGTCAAACCAGACACAACATTCCCTTAAATCAAAGCCTAATCCAGAGAAACCACACAATTCACTGAAGGCTCAGAGAGTTAAGGAAGCTGCAGAAGAAAAGTTTGAGGCTGGTTCATGAGGTTTAACGAAGAAGTCATCTCCGTAATAAGAAAGTGCAAGGTGAAGCTGCAATAAGTGATACAGAAGATCTAGCTAAGATAATGAATGAAGGTGACTACACTAAACAACAGTTTTCAATGTAGGTGAAACAGCCTTCTATTGAAAGAAGATACTATCTAGGACTTTCATAGCTAGAGAGAAGTCAATGCTGGCTTCAAAGCTTCAAAGGAAAGGCTGATTCTCTTGTTAGGGTTTGATAGAGCAGGTGACTTTAAGTTGAAGCCAATGTCATTTACCATTCCCCAAACCCTGGGGTCCATAATAATTACATTAAATCTACTCTGTCTTCTTCATAAATGAACATCACAGCCTAGATGACAACACATTTCTTTACAACATGGTTTACTGAACATTCTAAGCCCACAGTTGGGACTGCCTATAAAAGCCAGGCTTTCACTTAATATTAAATACAGTTTTCTTATCTCAGGTAGGACAAAAATAATGACTTAGTCCTGTAATAGAGGTTTGCCCAAAGTAGAACCTTGTGTTTTAATATTCTATTAATACTATGTATAAATAAATATTATTTATAAATAAAACTATATTTCATATTGATGTTTTCACACTTATTTCTATTTAATTTTTAAAATAATAGAGGAAAATTGATATTATCATTCTTGCTTTATGGATGAGAAAACTGAGGCATAGAAAGATTCCTTTTTATGGTTGCAAACAGATTCTGCCATTGCTCTCTCAGTGAACACAGATGTGTTCTTTTCATGACACCATAACCCTAAGTTGAGGAAGGTTTGAAATGTAAGATTAAGGAAATATATGTAATAGGGTGAAAAGAGGGGCAATGGACTGATTTTATTCTGAAAGAGGAGTTAGGTTTGATTTTGTTTAAGATAATAGCATGCATCCAAATAAAAAATATAAAATTAAATACATGGTATAATTTTCTATTTTAGGTGTTTTAAATATTATAATACCCCATGCCATAAACTATAAATAGTCATGATCCTTAAAAATAAACAAAATGCTTTAAATATTTCCTTCCTATGATAGTAGGGATTCACACAAATTCTTTCATTTATTCAATGTAATTATTCATCAAATATTGTTGAAGTCTTTTAGGTGTCAGATACTTTTCTAGGTACAAGATATATATGATAGTTATCACACAATAAATTACTACCCCAATAGAAAAATTATAGAAAACAAACAGTAGGACTGTGATGACTGTCAACTTTATGCAAAATTGGTCACACTACTATCCTTATAAAATTTAAGCTACATTGTTGAAGTTGCTTAAATTTGCTATCTCATAGACACCTGGGATTTTGAAGCTGATAACTGAAATTCTCTATGTAAAAGCTTCTGTAGGAATAAAGGTAGATAAAGTTACTGATTAAACTAAAGTATTACTTTCCAATACATTTTGTGATTGCTTATTAAATTCTAGCCTCCAAAACAAGAATGTTTAGAACCTTTCCCTTTGCCACCTGCGGATGCAAAATAAATAATGCTCCTGTCCTCCTTCTATTGCAGGTCAATTTGTAGGGTAAATTGAACACTGAATAAATGCAGCTTTTTTTTTTTTAAGATGAGAAGTGACTAGAATTGTAAAATACTGCTAATGTATTTTGCTAGAGGGGTCTTCACATTTGGAAAGATTTTATCTATACTTTTTCTTTTGAGTTTGGATGCCTTGTAAATATCTAAATGATCTGTAATAATAATAGCTAACCCGTATTGAACACTTGCTCTGTACAGAGCACTGTTTCATGTATTTCACACATACTGTCTTTTGTGCTCCCACTGACTTTCTTTTAAAAATTTGTGATGGTATCCGTCTTTTACCTCGAGGATTATTTTGTGTACGTGTGCAATAGGACACTATAATTTGTATACACTTACATCACACAATGGGCACTTGGTACACACTGGTTCCTTTACTCTTTTATTCAAAGCTGCAGACTGCAATTCAGCAGGAACGGAAAGAAATGAGGTCTGAGGTTTCCTCTTTTGAAAGCAAAACACTATTATTACAGTCTAGAATGATATGAACCCCATTGTAAGCAAGTTTAGAGACAAGAAAAATTCTATTTCAGCTTAAACAGCAATGTTGTTTCCTCAGGTAGCATCACTTCCTGTTTTATATGTAGATCAAGGCAGAGAAAAGAGAAGGGCTGTATTTTTGGGGATGCTCTCCTCATCAGGCATGGACTCAGATTCAAGAATTCAGTATAAATCAAACCCACAGTTTGGGCATGATATGGTATATTGACTATATATCTTATTACTTTTTCTTATTAGCTTAGGTCAGTGGTTTCAAACTTTAAGAGATATCAAAGCCACCAGATTTTTGAGTCCAGTCTCCAAAATTTCTGATTCACTGTGATGGGTTTTAGATCCAAGTATTTTACATGTTTTTAAAAGTGTCGAGATGCAACTAATACTGCTGTACCAGGAACCACAATGTGAGGACCACTGATTTAGATAATGTAGATAAAATCTGAATTAATAGCTGCTGGAGATGTGGTTTACTTGAACAAAACATGCCATCAATCTAACTTAACCCAGGTATACAGGAGATCTCTGTGTGGGCCACCTGAATATAAATGATTTAATCGGGGACTGTGGAAAAGCAAATGACATGAAAAAAGCCCTTGGATTAAAGAAGGCCAAAAAACATTTTTGTGAGAATTAGATGGGGAATAAATGTAAACTGGAAACTAACAAGTATAAATTATTTGTTAAATTCCATGAGTATACTGAGTATTACGAAGGCCTAAATCAGGGACAACCAGACCTCTCTGGGAGGTCAGAGAAGGCACCCACAATGACTGCATGCTTGAAAGGAGTCTTGAAGATTGTAGGATAAATAAGCATCACATAGACTAGAAAAAAGGGCCTAATACCTAAATACTGCCCCTGACAAGTGCCAGAGCTTGCTAGCAAAGAAAACCAGTTCAGAGAGCATAAACGTAAAAGAAGCCATTCCCATCTCTAGAAAATACAGCACCAAGAAAATGCCCTATTTATTGACAGCAAACTAGTAATAGTGCTCATTTAGTCCTACATTGCTCCATTTGCCTAGAAGATTCATCCAAGCAAGCACTCTTACCATTTATATTCACATCCCTTCAGATGGAAGATGATATATAGTTACTTAAGAAGTCTTTCATGAATGAAGAAATGGAATAAAGGATATTAAAATTTATACCACATAAGGTAATTCTTGTTTTATAACAATTCCTAAAGCAAAATAAAACAGAAATAATTACACATGCATTTCAAATTTGTATCAATTTTCTTTTTTCCTCTTAAATTTATTCAGCCTGTGGTAAATGAGATTTGTAGGAAAAGTGTGCTCATTCTTTTAGGATGTTCTTCAGTTGTAATTTCACAAATCTAATGTGTCTGTAAGATTTCTGATACCCCACCTATGTCTGCATGCTTTCAATTCTACTGGTTTTAAAGATAATATAGCTTTACTTTTTGAAGTGGTATATCTGTAGCAATTCTAGTTAAAATGATGAATTAAACATACCATTAGCTTATTAAGCATTCATTGCCTCAGAAAACTATCTACAAATGCATCTGTCCATGAGTACATTTACTAATTATATCATCAATTTAAACCCAAGCACAAATGAGACTCTTCAAAGCCATTTGTAAAGCATGGCATAGTACCAGACACAGGATTAAGGTTATGCTATTGTCAGTCAATACAGAACTGATCATCATTTATTGGAGCTTAAAAACTACCCTATCTTTTGATATGGTATAGAAATAAAAATTCCTTCTTAATAACTGTTTTTTTTTTTAGGATCAATGTGTAGGAAATTAAAGTTTTTCTTCTATTCGGACGGCCCATATGTAACTGTAATAGCTGGCCAAAATTACATAGCCAAGGAAGTTCAAGTTCCAAATCATGCATGTTCCTAACTGAATATAGTACAGATGCATGTCCCACAGTAGTGTTAATCTGTTTATTGCTATAGTAAATCCTTAAGCATTTGTCCAACTACCATAATTCTTCTGAAAAGACAAGTACCTACAACAACTCCACATACATAACAAGTGCAGGGCTAGAAAAGAAATCATTTTTTTTTTCTAACTGTGAAATTCAAACAGATGCTGCCTGAAGAACCAAACTGATAAAGAAGATCAAGGGCATTTGGATAGAAAAAGATGACTAAAAGCCAGGATACCCTTACCCTCTTCTCAGCTCAGCCTCACACTGGCCATTAAGCTTTAGGTAAAGACAATTTCAACATTTCACCACTGATAATGCCTGTTGCACAACCTCACAGAGATTAACGTGGACACTTCTGAAATGGAAAAGATTCAGTAGTTCAGGTCAGTGAATATTTGTTTAGTGCCTACTATTTGCTGGGCACTGGAAAGTCAATATCAAAGCAGAGAGTTCTCTCATCTTATGGAGGTTCACATCTCAAAGAGTGAAAAAGTGTTGAAAGCTCTTGTAAAGAGTGAATAGACAAAAAAAAATGTCCTTAGTATGTACACAAAATGACTGTAGAAAGTGATTAGCCCTTTCTAAAAATCACAGGAGTGGGGGAAAGTGGGGAGTAGCTACTTTAGACACTGGAAGGGCAAAGGAGCCTCTTTGAGGAGAGACATTAAATTTGAAACTTGCATGATGAGCGTTCCAGGGGAAGATTTTCCATTAGAGGGGACAAATACAGGATCCTTGAAGTAGGTTCTGAGTGCTGGGAAGAGAGAGATGTTCACACAGCCAGACCATAGTGAGCACAGGAGAGAACAGCAGCAGGTAAGGCTGGAATGGAGGTCAGGATCATGCACATGCAGCACCTTGTCACCCAGGTTAAAAAATGCGAATTTCAGCCTTTGTTCAATAGAGGAATTCCAAAAGGTTTGAATCAAGGATTTACATATTCTTATTTAAGCTCTTGAAAATACTATACTTGGCCCCAATGCAGCAAATGGCTCTCTGGGAGGCAAGAGTACAAACAGGGAGGTTAGGGAAAAAAGTATCTGACTTCAGGGTGAGAGTTGATGGTGGTGGGTGAGTGTGGGAGCCATGGAAAGAGTAAAAAGTGGAGATTGAGAACCTTTTTATAACACAGAACTGATGAGGCCAATGCTGTTGATTACTTCTGAGTACTGAATCAAATGAGAATGTGGGGAGTCTAGAAAGGCTACACATCCAATTATCATTAATATTACCTTGATTTGTAAAAAGGTAATTTGAACTTGAATGTACAAAGTTGGGTATTACAATATTGTAAACTTTCTCTAGGCTCACAGGCCTCTATATTCACATTCTTAGAATGCTGCTTGACTATCCAGGTTTGGTAAATGCAATAGGATGCCTCAAATAATCTTATGCATTATTAACACATATAATTTTATCATTTTCCACTCCACAAGGACGAGCGTCAGATAGTAGGCTTTGGAGAAGGTACACATAAATAGAATCATGATTATATATAATCATGAAAAAACAATATCCTCTCACTGGCAAAGAGTATCTTCTGGCTTCAAAAAGTTATATAAATATTGACATAATGGAAGAGATTTTTAAGGAGTTTCAAATATTTGAAAATTTAAGCAAAAAGGAAAGGACCCTGAAGAGAAAAATAAATCTGAAGTAAGGTACACCAGTGGTTGTATATAGAATACAGTGGACAATTTTTATCCTTCATGGAGAACAAAACTTACTGATTTGAGTTTGCATAAATAAATTTTATTTGTCCTTTTTAAATTATTACATGATTTTGTGATGCTAGGAAACTATAGTGATTATATCTCTCAAGGAAAAATTCAACAAAATTATTCTGGTATGTGAGGTGTATGATTTAGGGGTGAAGGGTTGACTCTGGGACCAAACTTCTTGGGTTCAAATCCCATCTCTGTCACTTACTCTCTGTTTGACTATCAGCAAGTCATTTAACCTCTCTGAGCCTCCCATCTTCCTCAATAAATGAGTTCACTTATGTGCATTAATGAATACATAATTAAGATTAAAAACTGGAAGTATTATTCACATTGCATGTAAATGATAGGCAAAGAAATGCAAAAGGTAGGAATTTTTAAGAAAGATAATTTAGCCGCCATGAGAATTATTGAAGGCTACTTTGCAGTCCTAACTTCAGAAACACATTTCAGGGCTCTGCTTTCTTTGAAAAATTGTGACATATTTAATTCTAAGAGAAGTATTAAAAATAGAGTCAAATACAATAGAAGTGACTGACACAGTTAGCATTAAATATAAAATGTATACATATACAAAATATATTAAATAAAAAAATGCATTTTGATGATTGAATATTTATTCAGAAAATGCACACTTAAATATAAATTTTTTTAAAAAAAAAACAACCTTTAAATATGGCATACATATTAGAGAAAACATACCAAGCATTCATTACAAAGTAGATAATATTCTTAGTCTGATTTCACTGTAAACCTAGACAGAGCTCCTGGGTTCCTTAGCTTTGTCATCATGCTCAAATCATACAAACATGTATCATGGCCATTAATCAGCATTCTATAACTGAAGATGGATTTCTCCAAATAAATCTTAAAATATGGCTAAGGAACAGGAAAATATGTAATGCCCTCTATCCTACAGAAATAAATCACCATTTGCTACTTTTTTGTGTGTCAAGCAATAAATTTCAGAGTCAAAAAGTAAAGCGGAGAGAGTCCCCATGATCCACCCTCTAGTCCTCACCGATCCTTAGCTAAGGGCTCATTCTTTGGAAATGATTCATATGACAGCTAAAAACCAACAGACAAAATCTGCTTCTTTTCAATTCCTGCCAACAATACAACAATGGAAATAGCGCAACTCTGCATGAAACAAAGCATCACGGATCTGATCACATTTTCATTTGCTTTGGTTGGCTAGAATGACTTAAATTTTCTTTGTCATATATGTAGACCTAATGAGGCAGTCAAGCATTGTTGTTCTGTTAGGTCATTTAAGCAATGAAGAGCCTTTACCAAATGCATTTAGTCAAAATTTTGCACAACACATAAAATATGATTTATTATTTAAATGTGTTGTCTTATTTTGCAACAAAAACTGGTGGATTAATTATCGCTAGCTCTCTTTCATAAAATACAAGTTTCATTATAAATTATCTTAGATCAAAGGAGTTAGACCTAGCACAGGTTTACTTAAGTGCAAATGTCTTATTTATAAAAGTGGCATCATGTACATGAATGCACACAGGCTCTTTCTCTGATATGCTCAAATTTATATTATCTTTTTTGGAGAAATGGTATTTGAAAAGGTCAGTTGGCAGCTCTAGTAAGAAAATTCATAAGAAATCAACCTTACTTTACCTATGTGTCAATCTTAAATATAGGAACAATTTAAATGGTTAAAATGAAAGCTTTTTAAATCTGCTTACCATGATTTTTCAAAAACATTGGCAGGGTGTTTGAGTCAAATTCATACTGAGGAGTCAAACTAGGGCAGAATTTTAAAATAAAAGCTTTGAAAATCAAGACAAAGTTATATGTACATAAAATCAATCTATAAGTAATAGAGTTTTATAATCCATGATCTTCAAAATATGCAGGAATATGGATTTTTAAGGATAGAAGGGGCTATAAAAGAAATCCAATAAAACTTGACTTTTTTAATGAGAACCTCCTCTTTAACAAGTGGTTTGTATATGTTCTAGAAGAATTCATTCTCTTAAGAATAGACTATTCCATAATTATATTATTCCATTATTATAAATCCTTCTTTGCATTTGTCAAAAGCTGTTTGCTTATTGGTGCAGGTCTTTCTCCTGGGTAATAATCTGTTGATGTTCTCTTCCACATTGCAAATCTTTAAAATGTTTAGAAGTGTCCTCTCTGTACTAAAGTTTTCCTTCTGTAGGTCAGACACCTCCAGTTGCCTTAACTATTTCTCAAGTTACTAGGAAACAGAAAACTCACTCTCCCGTTTATACTCATCAAGGTTGTCAATAGTCCTCTCACTATGTGTGGCCCAGAACAAGCCAAGTGTCTAATTGTGGTGTACATTTCTCTCAACAAGTGGAAGTTAGAAGACCTGGATTCTGGAATGATATCATCATTTGCAGTTGGGAGTCAGTTTCTTTTTGTAAATAGAAATAATAATTTCTTATTCTTAAAAAATGTGTCAGCTTCACTTGGTACATAGAATTGTGGTATGAATTACATTTAAAATAAACAGGGCTTTGAAAATTACAAAGTAGCATAAAAGTGTGGGGTAAGTATTGTTTTCCAGCATTCTCTTAAATATTAATTCAGTCTTTTTCTTTATTATATCTGGCTGAGTATCCACTTTTTACTCATGAACTGTTGTCACATGAGATATAATAATACTAATTATTTAGTGTCTAGTAAGTCCCAAGTACCATATTAGTACATGATCTGTAATATTTTAACTGACATGACCTTGCGGAGGTAGTAGAATTAACTCTATTTTACATATTAGGGTTCTCATCTAGTAGTTATACAAGATTATATGCATATTCTTATCAAACTTCCCTTATTGGTTTCAGATCATTGTTATCTAGACCAGTGGACTTCAAATATTTTTGGTTAAACTCATTATTTGGTTGAAAACAATTGAACATATTTTCAATAACTCTATCAATTTTTGCTCATAAATTATATTTAAATGTACTAATATATTAATATGTATGTTAGTAAAATTAGCCATTTAAAATTTAATATAAATTTAAATGTAAATTAAAATTGTTTTCTCAAGAGGATATCCTGTATGTCTGTGGATTATAGGCAACATGCTTTACACCATCTCTATCTTTGCTCTGTATCAGAAGTTGGCAAACTAAGGTCCAAAGGCCATATCTGGCCCACAGCCTACTTTTGTATAGTCCATGGTCTCACATTTATACTGTAAAATGGTTGAAAGAAAAGAAGACCATAATCGTAAAATTATATGAAATTCAAATCTCACTCTGTAGAGTTTTATTGGAACACAGCCCCACACATTTTTTCGGTATGCCTTAGCTATGACTAATTTCATGCTACGACTACGGAGAGGAATGCTTGTGACAAAGATTGTATGGCCCACAAAGCTTAAAATATTTACTAACTGATAATTAAAAGAAAAATCTTGTGATCCCTGCTATAGACCAGTGAAATCTTACTTATATCAGAAGTCTGAAGAAATCACTGGAAATACAAACTTGTTTATTTGGGGCACTGGCCTCAGAGTTTGAGATTTAGGTTCTACTCCCTGTTCCATTTCTCACTAGTTACATGCCCTTTGGACATGGTCATCAGTTTCTGGTCCTTTGACTCTGCATTTGTAAAATGGTGATATTACATTGGATGAGCCCTTTATGGTCCGAAGTTCTTTGGTTTTATACTCCTGAAATGTGACAGACATATAGAAATACATTTGATAAGCATGCACCACACTAAGAGTCAGATATGTATGGGTTAAAAAGTATTTCTAGACTTGATGGGATAGCTAACCATAGTAATAACAAAAATAAATCTTACCATTGATAAAATAGTTGGCATCATTTCACATAGGGCTAAGAAGTATATTTTCAAATTGTTATGCTTCAAAGAACAGAAACACAATTTAGGGAAATGAAAGCTTCAGCATAAATAAATTATGGCCCCTAAGATCATAAAAATGTAAATCCAAATTTAATGAGGAATTAAATACCCTAAAATTTACCATTTAATCAACAGTTTGTTCTTGATACTATGAAGTTTATTTTACCTTTTAGAGATTTTTATATTTTTTTCCCCAAAGCTCTCTAGGTTGCTAAATAGACTTATTTTACCCATTGTTTTGTTTTCACTCTGAAAAATAATTAAGACTAAAGTAGTGGTATAAACATGTACAGTATGAAATATAATGTAAAAAGTGACTTTTGATTTTTGTTTAATAAATAGGAATAAGTTCCCTGTCTTTTAACAAGTAGGTGTGCTAATACCAACTTTCTGAATTATTTCTCTGAATTAGCTTATTAACAGTGGCAACAAATATTGTAGACCTTGTAACAGAAACATGTAACATGTTTAAGAAACATGAATAAGAAACTTTTTCACCCGGAGCAGTTACAGCTTGTAAAAGTATTACAGGAAAAGTATGCCAAATAATAGAGGCAGATTTTCCAGATGCCTAGGAAATCCCCCTTCTGTGTGGAAAACATTTGGAATCTAAATAAATTCTTCCAGGACAATAGGTTACCAGTTTCTCTCCTGTCTTATAGTCATTGTCTGACTAAAGCTTGTTGCTGATAATGAAGGAGCATAGCATTCCCAGACATTGAGATTGTGACTCTATTTGTGTAGTGACCTAATTTCAGAAGAAAAACATTAGCATGCAGGTTCTAACAAGTATTGACATATTTGAAACCACAAGGAGGCAGACATTTAATGCCAGGCTTATCCCAGACAATCTAAGATGTGCAATTGCCAACATCTATATGAACTATCAAAAATCAATCTTAAAATGAGTATATCAATGCTCAAACGAGTTTATATCACAAATACTCTAGGGCTTTCTACTGAACAATTTGTTGCTTGCCATCAAACAACAGAACCGAGAATGAGGAGACTGAGAGAACTGACACAACCTTCGACCTTCTAGAGTGTAAGCTCTTCCATGAGAACACTGGCATACAATCTGGGGGTGTATTTTTATTTCTTTTCCACTTTCACATCCCTCTAAACATGCCTCTAGAAGCATGACTGGCCTGAAGCGGGCACACAGTAAGCAGCTGCTGAATAAACAGGAGTGAAATGGGAAACTGTTACATTAGACTCAACCTCGAAAATCGGCACTACCTCAGTGTTTTGAAAGTGGCCACATCTGCCGTAGTGCCCTAAGCGATCTTTCCTGGTAGCAAAGGTCCTGCTTGAATTAATTCATTAATTCCTAAATAACTTTTGAGTACCAATCATTTGAAAGGTGTTTTTCTATGGAAAAATATTTCTAAGAGATTAAGCGATGAATACTTTCTACCTCATGGACCTTACATTCTAATGAGAAAAGTTGGGACATAGAGAATAAAATATCAGTTTAATGTAAACTATGGACTTTGGATAATAACAATGTGTCAGTTAGTTTAATCAGTATAACCAATGTATTACTCTGACCGGAATATTAATAGTGGGGGAGAGACTGTGCATATGTGGGGTACATGGGAACTCTCTGTACTTCACCTTTAATTTTGCTATGAACCTAAAACTGCTTGAAAAAATATCCTATTAAAAATTCATTGTTAGGTCAGATGGTGATAAATGCACTGGAGAAAAAGAAACCAGGATAAGAAGGATAAAGGGGTACTAGCAAATATTTTAAAGGCACATTATGATGACAAAAATTAGCCTGAAAGTTTTTATATATTTTCTTTTCTTTTTGATTATTATTATTTTTTTGTCTTTTCCCCCATCTTATAAAATGTCTTTGATTGAGGCATGGGCATTAGCCAAGTTGATAGTATATATCCTTATTAATTATCAAACCTGAAAAAACTGTCCCTCCCAGAATCCTCATTAATGATTCACAAGGTCCCACATGATCCGCACCCCATCTGCCCCCCCTCCAGCCTCATCTACTCCCCCCATTCCGTGCACCCACACTGTTCTTCACATTTCCCAACACACCAAATACTCCCACACATCAGGCATTTTCCATTGTTGTTTTTTTTTTTGCCTGGGATGTTTTTGGTTACATTGAAACACCTAAAATCTGGAAATAATCACTTGAGTTGAATTCTAGCTCCATCATTATTAACCCATAACCTTGGCCAAACTGATATTCCTCTGTGGCTTTAGTTCCTTCATCTATAAGATGGAAATATGACCTAGCTCACAAGCTGATTGTGGGAATTAAATGCATTAATGGGTGCAAAGCATTTAATTAGTGACTAGCACATGACAAAAATTTTGTGTTTCCAGATTACTACACAATTCTTCCTCTACCATTTCTTCAGGTCTTCACACTGAAAGGCCTACTATGATTTTCTCATTTACTATAACAGCCTCCCCACAAACCCTATCCCGTTTTCATTTTTTACTGTGTTTCATAGGACCTATCAGCATCTACCATATTAACTGTTTTCCTTATTTAGTTTAGCTGTCCTCTACAACTTAAATATTAGATCCATGAAGGTAGACTGGATGATTGTTGTGTTCCAGCACTGTGCCTGGCCAAGAGTTGATGCTCAATAAAGTTCTGTTTAATGACGTAATGAGTGCATACATGAATGAGCCCACTCAGAAGAGAAGACCTGAAAATGTTTACACATACCTTTGATCCAACAATCTCTGATTCAAAGATATACTGGAAACACTGGTAGATTAATAATTTTGTGGCATGCAAATAATTATTTCAAATTTGAAACAAATCTTTAATTTACTTGTTTTCAGTTACATTAACATAAAACAAAACTGACTGCTTTCTTCTCTATCTTACTATAGTTTTTTGGTCTGCTTTTATAAATTAAGAGTTAAGGGTGTGATCTCCCCTATGTTTATTGCAGCACTATTTACAATAGCCAAGATATGGAAGTAACCTAAGTGTCCATCACTAGATGAATGCATAAAGAAGATATGGTACATATACACAATGGAATACTATTCAGCCATAAGAAAGAAACAAATCTTACCATTTGCAACAACATGGGTGGAGTAGAGGGTATTATGCTCAGTGAAATAAGCCAGAGAAAGACAAGTACCAAATGATTTCCCTCATTTGTAGAGTATAACAATGAAGCAAAACTGAAGGAACAAAACAGCAAGAGACTCAAAGACTCCAGAAAGGGGCTAGGGTTACCAAAGGGGGAGTGGTGGGGGATGGCAGGTGGGGAGGGGAGAAGGGGATTGAGGGGTATTATGATTAGTACACATAGTAGGGGTGGGGGTCATGGGGAAGACAGTGTAGCACAGAGAAGACAAGTAGTGTCTCTGTGGCATCTTACTACACTGATGGACAATGACTTCAGTGGGGTATGGGGGGACTTGATAATATGGGTGAATGTAGCAAAACATATTGTTTTTCATATGAAACCTTCAAAAGAGTGTATATCAATGATACCTTAGTAAAAAAATAAAAAGTTAAGGGTGTGTTTTTACAAATTAAAAGTTAAAGAAAGCATATAAGAGGTATTTGACATCAAAATAACTAAAGATCTTTAGTACCAACTCATGGAATATATTATTTTTATAATCCTCTTTTGTATTTATAAATCACAACAAAGAAACAAATATTCTCTCAAGAAAATCATAGTTGGGAATGCCGGAATCATATTGACACATAAGTGATCTAGAAATGGCTTTCTTATAACCATACTATACATTATAAAAATGTATATGGAAATATTTATTTAACCAAATTTAATATAAGCCAAATAGTATGCTTATATAACCACATAATATGCTAGCATATTTGCACAACTCATTCTGAAATTGAAAAATGATAAAAAGAAGTTGTTAGAAAAATATAAACAAATTATTTTATTACATTATTTTACTAAAAAGCTTTTAATACAATCAAAGAACACTGAAAAGATTTTCATCCTATTTTTAAGAAAACATTGTCTTTTATTAGTTAATAGTTTGAATAGCCCATCAAATACAAAGAATACTAGGCTACAATGTTAAATCAGTAAAAAAGGTAATAAAAATTGCTTTGTATACACCACGTAAAAGGTCAAAATTAATCGTAATTATTAATTTGGGTTGCTTTTAATACTTTACAGTTTAAAACTCACTGAATTTCTTAAAGTACTAAGGCAAGTGTCATGTGAATACAAATTTTTTAAAAGTCTGTCTTTGTCCCAAGGGACTCTACTCTCCTACTCTGTTGTGTTAGCTCTGCATATCTGAGCTTCGTACGGAATATGCTGTAATGAAAGGGATAATGGTAACGCCTATGTCAAGGTAAAGTGACAAGTTTGTCTGTAAAGTTCTTGGGTCTTGTTGGTATTCAATAAACAATAGTTATTTCTAATGATCTTCTGGAGGAACTAAAAATATGCTTGTCAAAATTAAACATTGCAGAGAATTATATATAATAATGAGGCAAAATTTAAATAGTTTGTTTCAAGGTGGTTGCATTAGAAGGCTATAAATAATTTCAATAATGTCTTTTTAATGTAATTTGAACAGTACTCTTTTGGGATTATCTCTTTAGTCAGCATAAGCATTACAAAAAAAATCAGTGTAATTTCAATAGGCCCTCCTAATATTTGACCCCAAATGGTGTTATACTGCTTGATCATTCATCTTATTTGTGGTCCCTATCACTGATATCTCTAGGATTTTGGCAAAAACTATGGCTACCATCAGGAAAAAACATCAAAACAAAATACTAAGGTCACAAGTAAGCCTCCATGTTGCTAAATGCACTGCCTAATTTTTAATCCTTGGATCCTTCCTTTCCCCTGACATGTTTTCTTTACTTGGAACCCCAGGACCACTGTCACTCCTGGTTTTCTGTCCAGCTTTCTGTCTGTTCTTCATCAGGCTCATTTCATCTGCCGGAACCTTCTCAACTTCTAAATGTCCCTTGAACCTCTTCCTCAGCTATGTTGCACGATCCAAGTAAGCAGAGTACCTGACACCTGCTTTTCTGATCTTTTGCTTTCTCAGGTGCAAGCCATTTCAGGCCTGAATGAGCAAGGAGAGAACTTCTGGGGCTCAAAAACTTATGTTATCAGGAAAATAAAAATGTGATCATCTGAGTCTGACATACCCAGTGAGTGGGCAGCTAACGAGGGTTTGTCTTGTTTCTCCTCATCTTAGGAGAGAGAGAAAAAATAATTCCCCTTCTTGGGATGTTAAGAAGAAGGTGTCACTCAGTGATATATCTTGCACCACCTTTTACTATGCAACTTCTATTTCTTAGAAGCTAAGGATGCAAAGTTTGTGTGTGTGTGTTTTAAAGATCAGGTCTTGTGAGAAAAACACAGATATAAGCACTTTTTATGAAACCTTTGAAGTGTTATAATTAAGTATACAGAGGAAGTATATTGCAGTTTAGCAGAGAAAGAAAAAAAGCATGGGCAAACCTAAGGAGGCTAGTCCTGAAGCCTGGTGTTTCTGGGTGAATTCCAGCATTCAACATGGCTCTTACAGAGTGAAAATGGGGAAGTGTTTAGAGATAATGCAAAATGTTAGGCAGATTTGATTAGGCAATTCCCAGAGAAGCCAGAATGGCTCCCAAATATTTTATGGGCTATACTGATTCCTTAGTAATTATACAAATGCATGTAAAATCACAATGTGATATCATGATACACCCATTCAATTGACAGTATTTGGAGATAGGGACATCCAAGTATTGGTGAGGGCAGAGAAACCAGGAAATCTCATGAATTCCTAAAGCACAGAGGCATCTGGAAATAAATCTGGTGTACTGAATGAATTAGGTATGCACCTAGACTGTCACTGGAATGGAATCTTTGGAGAAGTGTTTTTGCTACTTAGGCTCAGGAAGTGATTGCTTTTAAGAGGCCAAAAGTTGGCTGAACTGGGGAGCTGTGGCTGCAAAATAATTAAACTAATATCCCTGTACCACCAAAACTGCTTCTGGGAAGGATTTAGATTTATCTGAATAGGCAACTGAGATTTTGCTTTTTTGTCTCATTTTTGTCTGACATGGTACTTTGCCATCACATTCATTTCACAGCTTAGTAGTTGCTGTTTTATTTTTCTCCATTCACTTATTTCCTACTAGCTTTTTGTGTCTTATTGTGTCACTATAGTGTTTACTCCAACTTTCAAACTTACATTAAACTTCTAGCCCATATATTTTTAATGTTTTGTTTTACATATTTTTTCATTACATTTTTATTAATATTTTTATTGGCATAATCCTTTGAATGGCAATTGGAAAAACAGCATATCATTGAGCTTTCTCTTTCTATGCATTTGAATTATAGGCTGCTAATTTTTATTCAATAAGCATGACAATTAGGTGAAAAATTTTAATCAGAAAAATGTTCCAAAGTATGTGAGTTGGGAACAAATGTTTATTATATGCTGGGGAAAATGAAAAAGGAGGCTATTCCAACTGGTGGGAAACTCAAAGGCATGCACATAAGTAGCACAGAAGAATGGAAAGCTGGCTGGATTTTGCTAGAGGGGAGAGTCAGTCTGTAGTGGGGAAAGATAAAATTAGAGAGGTACAGAAGTGCCAGCTGACAGAAGACCTTGAATTATAGGCCAAGAGTTTAGACATGATATAGTCGGAGTAGCTGATTCTTGAGCAGGAGGGTGATGTGATAAAAATGGCATTTGCTGAAGATTATTTCTGTAGTTTACAAAGGAATAATTGTAGCAAAAAGAGACTGGAATTGGGATCACCAGCAAAGGTCTTGTAAGCCTGATGTGAATAGAACAGGCCTGAAGTCATAGAAAAAGGGACAAAATGATGAACATGCCAGGCATTATAAAGCAAGTCCAAAGCTTGGTTCCTGCATTACCTATTTCAGAGTCATTTGGGACGTCTGTCAAAAATTCATATTCCTATTTAACATGTCAAAACCTTTTAATGTCATTCTTTCCAGGTGAGGACTGAGAATGAGCATTTCAACAAAGTTATTATTTTTTTTACAAGTTCTCTATGTTATTTTTTTTTCCCACATGAAAGTTTAACAAGTTCTGCTCTAGAGGAAGAATTAAGAGAACATGGTGACTGTACTTGAGAGTGAAGAAGGTAAAAAAGAGTACGATGATTACACAGCAGACAGTCCAGGACTCAGGAGAAATGACGATGCAATTAATAGAAAACATTTTTGGTAAATCTTATTTTAGAGGAGTTTAGGTTCACAGCAAAAGTGAGCAGAAGGTACAGAGATTTCCCATATACCCTTTGCTCCCACACAGGCACATACTCCCCCATTATCCACATCCCCCACCAGAGTGGTATGCTTGTCACAACTGATGACATACATTGACACACCCTTATTACCCAAACTCACAGTTTATATTAGGGTTCACTCTTGGTGGTGTACATTCTATGGGTTTGGAAAATTTTATAATGACATGTATCTACCATTATAATATCTTACAGTGTAGCTTAACTGCCCTAAAAGTCCTCTGTGTATTCATCCCTTCCTCCTGCTGAACTCCTAGCAACCACTGATCCTTTTACTCTGTAGTTCTGCCTTTGCCAGAATTCCATATAGTTGACATCATACAGAATGTGGCTTTTTCAGATTGGCTTATTTCACCTACAAATTTGCATTTAAAGTTCCTCTATGTCTTTTTGTGGCTTGACAGCTCATTTTTTTTTTTAGGTGCTGAACAGTATTCCATTGTCTGGATGTACCACAGCTTATCTATCCACTCACTTACTGAAGGACATCTGGGTTGCTTCCAAATTTTGGTAATTTTGAACAAAGCTGCTGTAAGCATCCACATGCATGCTTTTGTTGAGACATAGTTTTCAACCCCTTTGGGTAAAGACAAAGGAGCATGCCTGCTGGATCATATGATAAGAGTATGTTAAGTTTTTTTAAGAAACTGCCAAGCAGTCCTCCAAACTGGATGTATCATTTGGCATTCCCATTAGTAATGAATGACAGCAGAAATTTGAAGTAAACTAAGCAATTATAGTAAGTAACAGCTAAATTGTATTGCCAACATGATAGAATTAAAAAGAACAAAAGAAATACCCTCACAGAAATAGGCTCAAGACAAAGAGCATTGTTTGCATTAAAGAAAGAGGCCTGCATGTAACAAACATTTGGAAAATATTGCACTATGATGCCATCTGAAACCATTAAATACTTCATGTTGTTTTACGTAAAAAAAATACAGGGTCTAAGATATAGGTGTCCCCAAGTTTGAGTGGTGGAATAAGAAAACTCAAAAGCAAAGGAAGACCAGCAAACAAAGTTGTAGAAAAGAATCTATGATTGAGCAAACCTAGGAAAGAGAAACACTGAAAACAATTAAAACTGAGATGAAGAATTTGTCAGGTGTGTTTATTCTACTATCCTTAGATTTTGTGTACAAGACATAAGTGTTTGGTTCCCAAACTTTACTTGGGATGGGATAACTTGGTATGCTTGTAAAAAGCTCAGATTCTTAGGTCTTAATCCATAACTGAGTCAGAATATCTAGAAGAGAAATGCAGGAATTGACATTGGGCAAGTTTCTCAGGTGATTCCTATGATTGTTCAGGGGCTACGTCTTTCTTCTTGAGATTCATGATTTCTAAACAGTCCACAGAGAGACGGTGGTGCATGCTGAGATAATGCAGGTGTAAATACAGACTTGCTTCCAGACATGGCTGACGTTACAGAAGGTGTAGATCGAGGTACTCTTCTAGATCAACACGGAGTAGTGGATCTCAGTCTGAGGTGATTTTGTTGGCTAGGGGACTTTGATAACATCTGGAGACAATTTAGATTGTTGCAAATTGGGGTAGGAGGAAGTGCTACTTTCATCTAGTAGGTGAAGGCCAGTGACACTGCTAAACACCATACAAGGCAAAAGTCAGTCCTCAGTCTCCCAGAGCAAAGACTTATTGGCCCAACTGTCAATAGGACAAAGTCAGAAACCATAAAAAATAAAGGAATAACAGTTAAATGCAACATGTGGATCTAGTTTGGATTATAATTTAAAATAAGAAACAACAGTGGCAGCAGTTGTAAAAGTCATTCTCAGGACACTTTTGGGAAATGTGTGCAGGGTTAGCCAGAGTATAATTTAGAATTAATTAATTTTTCTAAGGTGCGATGTTATTATGATTACAAAAATGAATGCTTTTATTTAAGATACTCATGTTGAAGTCTGTAACCTAGTTTCCAATTATAGAGCAAAGAAAATAATGTACCTACATACACATACATATCTTTAGAGAGAGAGAACTGTGATAGAATTATCAATGATTTTTCATACAGGAAGAGGTATATAAATGTTCATTTATTATTCTTTCAATTTGTTGATATATTGGAAATTTGTTCACCGATACGTTGTAGAAAGTGCCATTCTAATTATTTTAACAATAAATGCTTTGGATTTGGACAAATGGGCTCCTTCTACTTGGTCTGACATTGAAGTTGCTGTTGACTGCCATCTTCTCCATGCATTAGGCCATCCCCACTACTTGTCCATAGCCACTGAAAGTCTCTGAGATGTGTTTGCTGATGGGAGCAGAGACTTTGGTGGCTGACACGTGACTTAGCGAAGAATCTGACAGCTTCGGCCAGTCTTTTATTTCACCGTTCTTCCTTCTTCCTTTTCTTTAGATGGCTTTTGCTCTCTGAGGGCAAAATATTCCAGACTGCCTCACTAGAGAGAAGTCTTTCAGCTCACTGCTGTCCTAATTACCGGTGTGGGACCCATGAATGGGAAACCATCCAGTGGCTTTCAAAAACTGCCTCTCCAGGGACACAACATAGGAAAAGAGATAAAAGACCCACACTGTTTTACTTTCACTCAAACTATCTAGACCCTACCACAGCCACTTTCTAATCATGACATGATAACTCAAGTGACTGAATTCCTACTGTGGCGAAGCTGTAATCTCTCTCCCACTCTCTCTCCTTTTACCCTGACACACATTCCAGGGGAAGCAGCAGTTTTGCTGAGGCAGGTATTTCAGTTTTGGACGGTTTATAAGTTGTTGCCTCTTTTATGAAAGAGGCATTTTCATTCTTGCTAAACATTAAAAAAATCAGTCTTTCAGGGCTTCATGATCCCTTGCATCCTGCAGTGGCCTTCAGATAACTGATTTGTTTAATAGAGTGTCAATTTGAAATATATTGTTTTCTACAACTCATCAAAATATTCAGATATTACTGAGAGGTTAATATGGTGGGAATTCATATGGAATTAGGTCAAGAATAATTTATGAGAAGAGCCTAATTAAAGTCAGTTTCATATATACCAAACCCTAGGTAAATAAATATGCTGATATAAATTCACTGAATTTACTTTCTTATCTTTGATGTGAATGGCTATACATTGGTTAGTTCCTATTCACAGAGAAAGACAGTCATCTAATTGTTAAGTTAAAATTAGGATAAAATACATTTCTATAAAACAGAGTTGATAGTAGTTTAAAAAATGTGGCTTCTGGTGATGACAAGATTATGGATATAGCCTATTTTTTCTGACCAGAACTAAGGGCTCTCTAAATGCTGTTTTCTTTTACTTTCAATTTCTTAGAGGTAAAAGATCCAAGTGGGATAAATAGAATTATGTTCGGATTGATATTTAATTTTGTTTTTATGATGATGTGGAAAATTATGTCTTAGGCAGCCTGGCTCTGGCTTCACTTAATATGACTTTTATCAGAACCTGATACACTTTAACTCTTTCCAAGGTTCCAGTTTTTTTCTTATATCTGAACAAACATGCTTAGCACAATAGTCTAAGTGAATACTTAGTATCTACATAAATACTTTCAGGCTTTAATTTTTTTCTGAGTAGAGATCAAACCATTTCTCAGAAGTTTTATGATGCTGCAACCTGATCAACTTTCCAAATGAATCTTGACTCTTCCAAATAAAATTTTCTAAATTAGAAAGGTTCCAATGTGAAGTTCTATTTGCTATAGGAGAGCTACCTATATCATCTTAGGTCACTGAGACATATTATTTTTAAATTGATCATTTTGCAAAATTATGTATATGCTAGAATCATATGCATGTATTATGCTAATGATATTTTGAATAACTATTCAGAAAAAAAGATGGGTTATACTTTGCATTTAGAGTTTTCTAGTCAATACTTTATTTAATGCTATGATACTTATGAAATTGTTGACAATAAAAATATACAATTTAATTAAACCTTTTCTTGGACCTCATAATATGGAATTAAGCAAAAAAAAAAGTTTGCACAAAGTAGCATGTAGTTTTTTTATAGCGAAAGTGTGTGTGGATATATATTTTTTTATAGATAAATAGATGAATAGACAGAAAAAGAGAAGACTGGAAAGGAATATACCCTGGATTTTAACATTTACATAATATAGTGTTAATATCTAGGAATTGATAATATGGAGGGGACAGGGAGGAATTTGTAATTTTTCCTTGTGTTGGTTTTATTTTCTAAATATTTCAGTAACACAGATTAAATAGTAATGTGTGTAGTATGCCTTTAATAGCCAATGAACACTTAAACTGCTTTATATTAGGATTCTGTAGAGAACCTTAACTTCTTTAAAATGTCAACATATTTATTGGTCTGAAAATATTTCTGATGACAAAGTCAAGTATTAGCTTGCACGCAGCACAACCTAAATTATTCTCACAAGGAACTGCACCAAATAATGACATGATAGGTAAATAAATGCCTCCTTGTCACTAAATTAAGGGATTTAGTTTCTAAGTGACATATGACATGTCAATAAATTTTGATATATTTCAACCACAGACATTAAATGGCTATGCAGTGTTATTGGCAAAAATACCCTGATATCCTTGTAGAGGAGATAGGATCAGAGAATAACTGGCAAACAAGGGAGTTGATGGTGAGTCACCGTAAGCAGAATCAGAACAATTGCTTTAAAGTCTTGCTAACATGTAACAACAAATATATAACATTCAAATGTCAAGGAAGGAAAATAGCTTGTCCAATCTCCTGAGCACACCAGTTAGAAATAAAGAGGTTCATTTTGAACAAAGGTACTGAATAACCTTAAAGCCAAATATAGTATACTGTGAATAGAAGTTAAGATGCTAGATATGGGAGAGCACAAATGTGACTCAGGTAGCACAGGGTTCAGTGTTTTTGTTTTTGTATTGAGATACACATAGATAATAACACAAAACACAAAAACACCTTTGATCATGGCCAAAGTGACAACAAATTGCATTAATATTAGAATATATGCATTTATTTGCAACTCTTACATGTGAGGAATTACTTATGGTTATAAGCTGAAAGACGGTTAGATTTTTCTTTCAAACATTCAGTCTTTTTTGGGAGGTGATGAGGAGACAGGAAATACAACAATGGAAAAAGAATAATAATTTGGAGGCAAAGGACTGGGAAACTAACTCTAATTGGGATATGGGGAAGGCACCCCATTAGAGGTCATGTTTGGGCTAATTTTGTGTTATAAAACAGTTTTCTCTCTCCAGTGACAATTGTCTCAGGCAAGCATTTGGCTCATGCTGTGTGTTACATTTCTCAGTGAAAGGTGCCAGTGAGTCATGTATTTTATGTTTTTGAGTGGTAAAAGGAACACATGCTTCAGAAACTTCTTATGCATATAGCAAGGCTAATGTTTGTATGCTTTCTCCCATTTCCAAAGGGAAAGAACACAGGAATTTTCTCTCCAAAACAGGTCTGGTTATGACTGAATAATAATTAAACTTAAAATCCCAAAGTTTAATTAGAAAAATAATATCAAGTAAGTCTAAATATAAACATTCCACTACTTCAGTAACACTCAAACAACATATTATAGCATAATAGTTAGTCAAGAGTTTAGTCAAATCTCTGTTTCTGTATTGATTTCCTATGGTTTCAGATTCTGAGTATACGTGATAAGGCAACCCTGAAAAATCTTTGCAAAAGAAAGTAAAATATGATAATTTAGCATAAATATTCATGAGTTACGGATTTATTTCATTTTTCAATTGGTCTAATAAAAGTCATAGACTCACAGAGTGATAAGAAATCTATGAAGACCAACTGGAATAGTATGCTTGCTCATACTCATGAGGATACTCATTGATTCTCAGAGAGAATTTCAATAACTTGTTAATCAAATGTTGCATTAGCTAAATGTTCATCAGGGCTCAACACTACAATAATAGTTGGAAACTTTAATGCCCTACTTTCAAAAATGGATAGTCAATTGGTAAGAATACAAACAAGAAAATAGGAGACTTGAATAGTACCATAAATAAAGGGGCCCTAACAAACATCTAAAGAATGCTCTATTCAACAACAGCTATGTGTGTGTGTGTGTGTGTGTGTGTGTGTATGTATATATTTTTTCTTCTCAAGTGTACCTGGAACATTCTTTAGAATAGACCATATGCTGGGTACAAAACGAACATTGTTGCATTTAAAAGTAAAGAAATTTGTAAGGCATCTTCACCAATAATAATGAAATGAAATTTAAAAATACTAATGGAAAGAAATTTGGGAAACTCACATGTATGTGGAAATTATACAACATACTCCTAAATAACCAACTTGTCAAAGAACAAATCACGAGGGAAATTAGAAAATAAGAGAGGAGTAAAATGTAGTCAACATACTGATACTTAATGGGATTCAGCTAAAGCAATACTCATAGGGAAATTCATAGCCATAAATGCCTCTATTGAAAGAAAGAAAGATCTCAAATTAATGACCTCACCTTCTTTCTAAGATATAAGTAAAATAAAAGCAAAGTGAACCTAAAGCAAGCAGAAGGAAAAAAATAAAGATTAAAGTAGGAATTCGTGAAATAGAGAAGAGAAAAACAATAGAGAAAACCAATGAAACCAAAAGCTGATTCTTTGAAAAGATCAAAACAACTGACAGACCATTAGGTAGATTGATCAAAGAGAGAGGTAGGGGAGAAGTGCAAGAGAGAAAAGATCCAATTAGCAGAGTTGAAAATATAAGATAGGACAGTGCTATCAACTTTTCTGAAATAAAAAGCATTGTAATACTAGGATATATACCAGTATATTAAATAACTTAGACGAAATGGACAAATTCCTAAAAATTCACCTATTGAAACTGACTCAAGAAGAAATAGATGATTGAACATATCTATAACAAGCAAAGAGATCGAATTAGTAATTTTTAAATACCCAAAATAGTATCCCAAGCACAGATGGCTTTACTGGTGAATTCTACCAAACATTCAAAGAAAAATTAGTATCACTTTTTCAAAAAATCTTGTAGAAAAACAGAAGAGGAAAGAAACTTCCTAACTAATTCTAAAAGGCCCTAAAGCCCTATTACCCAAACCAGACTAAGACATCACAAGAAAATAAAGCAGATGATATTTACTGTGAAAGTATATTAAAAAATCCTCAACAAAATACTAAGAAGTGAATCCAGCAAAATATAAAAAATAATATGCACCATGACTAAATGGGGTTTAGCCCAGGAATACAAGGTTGGCTTAGCATCTGAAAAGCAATTAGAGTAAAACATCATGTCAAGAGGATGAAAAACAAAAAACACATGATTACCATTGCAGACATAAAAAAAAAGCATTTTAAAACATTCAACACTTCTCCATGATTAAAAAAAATTAAAAAGAGGAATAGAAAGGAGATTTCTCAAACTGATAAAGGACATCTACAAAATGTCACACTTACAATCATAATTAATAATGAAAAGCTGTGTACTTTCTTCCTAAGATAAAGAAAAGGAAAGATGTCTGCTCTCTTCGTTTTTATTCAGTATTGTGTTGGAGGTTTTAGCAAAGACATATAGGCAAGAAAGTGAAATCAAAGGCATCCAGATTGAAAAGGAAGAAATACAACTGCCCTGTTCACAGATGAAATAATCTTGTATATGGAAAATCCTAAGAAATCAATTGAAAACTGATTAGAACTAAGAGTTCAGTAAGGCAGCAGAGTACAAGAACAATAAACAAAAATGAATTCCATTTCTTTACAATTGTAATGAACAATCCAAAAACAAAATTTAGAAAGTAATTCCATTCATATCAAAAAGAAAAAAATATTTAGAAACACATTTAACAAAAGGAGTGCAAAATTTATACTCTGAAAACTATAAAACATTGTTAAAGGAAATAAAATATTTAAATATATGGGAAAACACCCCATGTTCATGGATCTGAAGATCTACTATTGTTAAGATGGCAATATTCTCCAAATTGATCTGCAGATTAAATGCAATCCCTATTAATAGAATCCCAGCTGGCTTCTTTGTAGAAATTAACAAGATAACTTAAAAATCCATATGGATTACAGGAATAGCCAAAATAAATCTTCTAAAAGAACAAAGTTGGAATGCTCATATTTCCCAATTTAAAGCTTAATCCAGAACAACAGTAATCAAGACAGTATAGTATTGACATAAGATAGATAGACTGATGAAAAGAACTGAGAGTTCAAAAATAAGTCTATGTGTCTATAGCCAGCTGGTTTTCAAGGCTACCGAGACCATTAGACAGGAAAAGAATAGTCTCTTCAACAAGTGGTGCTGGCACAACTGTATATTCACATGCAAAATCATTAAATTGGACTTTTATTTCACATTATCTGTAAAAATTAACTCAAAACAAACCAAACACCTTACTGTAAGAGCTAAAACTATACAATTCTTAGAAGAAACATAGGGGTGAATCTACATGATCTCAGATTTTACCATAGATTCTTAGATATGACCTCAAAAGTATAAGCAACAATAGAAAAAAAAACGATAAATAAGACTTCATCAAAATTAATACACTTTGTGCTCCAAAGCACACTACTAAGAAAGTAAAAATGCAACCCAGAGAATGGAAGAAAATCTTTCCAAATCATCTATCTGATCAGGGCCTTGTGAGTAACTCAGAACTCAGTAATATGGAGACAATAAATAGGCTGAGTATATAATTAATACTTCATCAAAGAGAATATACAAATAGCCAATAAGTACATGAAAAGATGCTCAACATCATAGTCATTAAGGAATTGAAAATTAAAACCAGATGTGATACCAGTTAACTCTCAGATGGATGGCTGTAATAAAAAATACAGTCAATGATAAGGTTGGTGAAGAAATAGAAAAATTGGATCCCTCATATTTTGTTAGTGAGAATGTAAAATGGTGTAGTCATTTTGGAAAATACTCTGACAGTTCCTCAAATAGTTAAACAAAGAGGTTTATTTGACACAGTAATTCTACTCCCAAGAGAAATGAAAATAAATGTCTACATCAAAACTTATATACAGATGTTCATTGTAGCTTCAGTCTAAGTAGCCAAAAGACAGAAACAATTCAAATGTTCCTCAATTGGTAAATGGATAAAAAAATGTGGTATAGCCATACAATGGAATGTTATTCCACCAAAAAAATGAACAAAGTATGGTTACATGCTATAACACGAATCAACCTTGAAAATCTCATGCTAAGTGAAAGAGGCAAGTCACAAAAACTCCATATATGATTACATTTATATGAAATAGCCAGGACAGACAATTCTATAGAGACACAAAGTAGATTAGTGATTGTTTAGGGCTGGTGGGATTGGAGGATAGACAGGAAATAGCTAAAAGATGTAGGGTTTTCTTCTAACTTTAACTGTGATCATAATTGTACATAAGTATTCTAAAATCCATTGAATTTTACACTTCACATGGATGAATTACAAGGTATGTGAATTACACCATAAAAAAAGCTCTTAAAAAAAGAGATTCAAAATCTCTGCTAGACAAAGGGAAATAGTGCTTAAATAAAATAATTTTGCTTTACAGTTTTAATTGCCTCGGACATATATTATCTCATTTGATCTCAGAGACAACCTTGAGAAAAAATATGTAACTACATAAAGTAGTTTAGGGAACCTTCAGTGATCACTCAACTTTGTGCTAAGGTTTACTTTAAAAAGATCAATGATATATATTGATATTCTCTTTGCTGTCCAAATATCATTCAAATTTAAATTGTCCATATGGTCATATGGTTGATGGTAATTAAACAGGCCATAGATTTCTGGCTATCTTCATTAGTTTAGTGACATCTTATTTTAAAAATTATATTTGTATTTGTTTGATTTTGAATAATGGTAAAGAGAAGGCCAAAAAGAGATTTTACTTTTAGAAAATCTAGGTTTTTATTCCTTTAAGTCCTTAATCATTTTAGTATAACACTTCCCATAATTCTTTCCCTACAAGATTTTTGGTGACTATTCATTTCATTCTTGTTCAATTCAACTCTCTAAATATGTCTCTTTATTACATCTTGCCTTTTTATTTCTTTAGTGAAAGATAAAGCTATATAAAAGCTAACTTCCCAGTGGTTCTCTCTAATGAGAGGGATCTGATTTTTTTAAATGGTATGGGAAATTAAAAGGAGGGCATTATGTGTTCTCTGCCCACATGCCTGTGCTAGTTCCCACAGGTGGGAAGATTTAAAGTACACTATGTGCAACCTGTTTTTCTGGTAATTAGAAATCATGACATATGTTTTTGCAGCAGGAAGAAGCTAACTGCCATTTTAAGCATTTCTCTGGCCTTGTTGAGGTAATTATTACACAAACATCCCAACAAAGGTAATTTCAAACAGGGCATCCTGCTACTGGATCTTCCTTTTGCTAAGTTTCTTCCTTTTGAACTGCAGGACTGCTAAGTAGAAATGCAAGTAACCCATTAAACTGCTAGGTTTTTCCTTTAGAATACAGGTCTCCGTAATACTCTAATCATGCCAGAAAGTCATGGAAAAAAAAAAAATTTCTGCACAATGTCTAGACAAATTATATTTTGCTTTTCTGTTCTCTTGCTTTTACTATTTAATTCATCAGCTAAAAGACTTATAAATGCTCATTGCTTATAAATTTGATAGATTAATTTCATATACACACGTTTTAAATTTACATATACATAACTATTACACTTATTGAAGGCAACCAACATTACTTTAAACTAGTCAATCTACTGATATTGTTTGTAATATCTAGAAAGAGTTAAGAATGAATATTAACTTTTATACATGTAGAACTGGATAACATTAACTCTTTAGTAATAAATAGCCAGTTTGATTATTGACAAATTATTTTCCTTAAAGTGAGACCTATGCAAAAGTCCATGAGCCAACATAGTTATTTTATTTAATGTTCAAACTGTAGCATTCACTGTTCTCCAAATGTTTAGTCATTCAATATTAAATATGAAGTACTATTCTGAATCCTTGAGAGTCTTTGAGACAAAATGTTAAGGATTTGGTAGGAGAAAGGGACAAATTGTGCAATTTTGTGAGAAATACTATAATAGATGCACAATTAACATAGAAGTAAAGTGGAAGAAAAATTCTGAATATTTGAATTGGAAAGAATCAATTTCATAGAGAAGATTATACATGCATACATGCACACAAGCACAGATTCACACAAAAATAATTTCCAAGTATGGGAAGCCAAACATGAAGTGGACATGCGATTGCTGACTATATTATGAAATGACGGAAAGTTCAGTATGGTTGTATTACTCAATCCCTCAATTCAAGGGCGTGGACATAGAAGTGCTGGGGCTAAATTCAGAAGGTTCTTTTATATCCAGCTAAATAATGTGAATTCATTCCATCAATAGGAAGCTCACAGAAGTTTTAAGCAAAGGGCTTAAATGCAAGTAGCCCATTAAACTGCTAGGTTTATTTTCCTTTAGAATACAGTCTCTGTAATACTCTAATCATACCAGAAAGTCATGGCTAAAAAAAAAATTTCTGCACAATGTCTAGAAAAATTAAAGTTTTGCTTTTCTGCTCTCTTGCAGTGTTGCAGTGTGGAGAATGTATCAGAAGTTAGGTTCCAAAAGAACAGAAAAAAAGTCATTTCCATAATCTAGGAAAGGCACTGCACTACTACTTTCAAAGCAGCTGCTTCTATTGCTATCACCACTACGGCTACTATCAGCACCACCGCTGACTCTACCCCTCCAAGACCACTACTACCATCACCACCAGTACCACCACTACCACCAGTGGGTAGAATTTATTGAATACTTACCATGTGACAAGGACCCTTCTAAACTTTCAACGTGTACAATCAGGTTAATCCTTACCACAGTTCATGTGGCAAGGAGAATGATAAGGGACAGCTATAATTCTTATTTTCCTCATTCTTTTCTTCCTTCTGCACCTTCCACTTGATCTTTTCTAGATACCCGGGCTCTTGACTGCACCTTATCTCAATCAACTTCCTCCTGACCTTTTCTGCTCCTCTGCCTTCCGAAGGCCTGACTTACCATCTGGACTGTTCTCTCACCAAAATCCTTGATTACTTTGCATCCCTGTCATCCCACTGGAGCTGCCCAGGAGAATTCCAACCACAGATCGGTGCTATATTCCACATCTCTGCTCTGCAACTATACAGCTGAGTACTTGGATTGTATCACTCAAATACGTTGGCTGGCACCATAACAATTCAATGCTTCCAGTCACAGCAAGGCGTTCAGCACCACTGACCCACCCTCGTAGGTTTGTCATCAGCTCTGACTCTTACTTCCCTGCCTGTCGGTTTTGACGCACTTACTACTATCACGAGTCATCTATTCAAACCAATATGGAATACCACTACAACAGGATGAAATTATAAACTAATCATGTTGATCCTCTACTTAAAGTTTTATAGAAATAATAGTAATAAGAATAGATCAAGTGCAGAGATGTAGATTTGGAGTCATGAGCATATAGGTCTTAGTGGAAATCATATGAGAGGAATCATCATGATCATAAATATATTTTGTTTCTATACAAACTACCCATAAATAACATTTTAATATATAAGAGGTGTATTTCATGGGTTCACTTCTATGCTTGAAATATAAGAATTCAGTAATTCAGTTCCCCATCCATACACTATCCCAGTATTTAATTTTTTATAAAACAGAGAAGAAATATTATTCATCATTTCAGAAGAAATGCTCACAAAATTAATATTTTGACCTCAGATGTATAGCATCGTTTGATACAATTCATTAGCAGAGTAGGTCTCAACGTGAAGACCTACCATCTTTGTAAAATATGTAAGATGCTTTGATGAAAATACAAACATCCTCCTCTTACTACTCATCTTATTTTTAGCATAGGACTTTTCAACAGTAAATGCATTCTCTTTGGGATCTAATCCACTTTAGGAACATAAGACACAAAAATTAACAAAATATTGACACAATAGACTCACCTACCTGAGATGAGTAATATATGTGGCAGTGTGGATCTCTAAGGAGACTCAAGATTCTGTACCACCCAACTTTTTAACCTCATGTCACTATTTTAACTTCTTCATGTCCTTTTATGTACCAATATTTGAATTTTCCTCTAGTTGTCTAATTCTTACATTTCCTAGTAAATGCACTAATCTGAAGTTTGCCTTTCCATTAGTAAAGGAAGGTGACCTCTCCTCCAGTGACCAGGAGAGATTCTCAGGGCATTTGGGGCAGTGTTATCAGACCAACCAGAAAACTTGAATTTCTCTGAGTTAATAGAATTTTTCAAGACACTCTAGTTACACTCTAACTTCATGCTATTAAGTTTTTTGAATTAATGTAAAGGTTCTTTATTCCTGGGCACTTTAAATCTTTTCCAAAATGAACTTATTTATTTTGTGGTACATTCTTAAGAGCTGGGAAATCAGGCAGCCATTATATGGTACATCTGTCAAACTTCATTATTTTTTTCTCTTTATTTCTGCTTCTGGAAGAGTTTGTCTTCAAATCATCGCTATAGGTTCAGCATACTACATAGAAGGAATGAGGGATTTTACCCTAGAAGTTCAAGAAAATTCTTTAACTGGAAAAATAACCTTCAAAAATTATAAAACACGCTCTATTTGTCTTCTTTGCTCGTTTGTAACAGGTAGTGAAAGCACACACTTAAATGATGATCCTTTGTATTTATAAAGTGGTGACAATAACCTTTCAGGACCTACACTGTCTGTAAATCAAGAGCCTTCTTCTATATTTACTTAAGGGGCAAAAACATCTGTTAGATACATACCCAGGACACCTGCAATACATGTTTCATGTCAGAGAGTAAATGAAATGCCTCAGATATTAAGCTACAAAGTGAATCATTATGTCAATTAAAAGTATTAAATGAGGTAATTACAAGGAGATCATAGTTGATATAGATTTTAGTTATAATGTATACAATTATCCTCAGTTATGCAGAAAAAATAATGAAATTGTTTATTTGAAGTATTTACCTCCCTGAAAGCGGCAGCTTAGGAGAGGTTACCTGTACACACTAAAAATGCTAGTTTGAACTGGATCTGCCACAAGTCTAGTTGTAAGTTAACAGATTTCCTGAGGACAGGGTGGTTTGGAAGGAATAAAAGTCTTCTAAAAACACAACATATCGCTAAATCGGATTCCTTAATTCCGACTTTGTTCCAAGATGGTCTCATTTAAGTGTAATTACTAACCTCTAGCACCAACCTTCTCCAGTTGTGGAGCTGGAAGGCATTCCTTCACTTAACAAAATACGAAATTGAGTTACTGACTTTCTTAAGCTGAATAAACAGAATCAAATTTCACTTTCAGATCAATGCAAATAAGGAATAAAACATGAAATTAATAAATGGAGAAATCATTCTATGTTCAAATGTTTTTGGTTTCTTATTTTCATTCCCAGAAGAAATATATGATTAGAGTTTGTTGGTGTTTCTTTTGGGTTCCAAATATTGATTATGAGCAGTCTCTAGAGCAGACTCTCTTGGTTTGAATTCTGGCTTCATCACTTACACAGATGTGTGACTTTGGTCATATTGGCTATTCTCTGCCACACATTCTTCATCTATAAATTACCATGTAAAAATAATACTACCTACCCCATAGGGATGTTACAAGGATTAAACTCTGAATCCTTGAGAGTCTTTTAATAGCTGTAAAACACTAAGAATAGTGTTTGGCATAAAATAAGTATTATATAAATGACAGCTATTATTATTGGTACAGAGAAATGAAGTATGATTCAGGTGTATTAGCCATCAGGGGTCCAGAGGAATAAGCAAGGGGCAGAGGAAAAATTCTAGTTGAGTCCAATCTCTGTCTCCTTTTTGGATTTGGTAAAGACAGATAGATATCCCAAGTGGTCATAACTGGCTCTCCTAGAAGCATCTGAAGCAAATAGTGCTTTGTGACTGGGGAACCTCTCCTTCACTTGATGATACCCAGATAATACTTTTTGTTCTTGTAAATACGTCTTGAGATTTCAACACATGTATTGGAATCCAAGGTGTGGCTGGGTGTGCTTTAGTTATATTTTCCCATGATAGAAGTCTCACTATGCATGTAATAGTACCTGCATATTTGAGACCTATTTTCTATTTCAAGAAAGGAAACAAACTCAAGAAATGTGAAATTTAAACTAAACCCCTCAAACTTGATCTACAACTTTAAGAATGGAATAGAGGTCTCCTTCTTGCATATGGAAAAACACAAATAATTGTTTAAAATTATTCCCATTCACACATTTTGCCACTACACTACTGTACTATTAAACACATATTTTATTGTCTTCACCATTTTCTTGGCCATGTAAATTGAAAAATACCACAATTTAGGATGACATGTTATCATTAACATCAAGCAACAGGCTTTTTATTCCTACAAATATCCACCTATAAATAATCAGTGAATTGATTTTTAAAATGTGTTTACTCAGAGACCAGTCATATCATGTTCTCTGTACTACTGTATGATTACCTCTTTATTTATCTGTACCACTAAGTTAATTACAAAAATGCTTGCACTGAGTGAATATTTTGCTTGCCTAGTCAGCATCTTAAACCAAATTCATCTTCTAGCAATACTTAATGGAAAATAAATCACACATCAACATGCTATAACAATATAATGGTGAGACAGCAAATGAATCACTCTATTAATTTCTTGATAAATATCAGAAACATACTTTGGTCAAAGTCAAAATACGCCTTTCTGCTTTTTTAAAAGTGGTTAAATTATGGGAAATAAACATCATGAGATTCATTTTATATACAAGGTAAAAAAAAAACAACTGCCTAATTCAATTATTGGCTTAGCTTTCCAACAAAGGGAGTACCATATTTCATATCATATGACATCATATCACCTGTAATGTCATCATTCACAGATAACATATCATTAAAACTATATTCATATACATACATAAACTGAAGCTGGCTCATTTTGTGTCTGGATATTAATTATTCTGAAGTATTTCTTGCTGTGACTGGATTGGTGTTTGCTGTTGACCTTTCAAGGGTTTTAATTACCAAACCTTTAATTATCCCATCCTCTCAGGGGTTTTAATTACCAAAAATCCATGATCCTGATGGGTCAAATTTTCTTTTTCATTCTAAATGCCAGATTTGCCCACTTTCACCCAGTCTACTGAGTAGATATGTAAACAATTATCCAACCTCAATCATTTTGCATATAATCAATATTTTGCCAGTTTTATTAACATGAACATATCTAGGATTATAAGAAGATCCTAAGGAAAAAAAACATTATCATCAACATGATAAAAATTTAATCAAAAGGCACCATGAGGGTAGGGCTAGAAATACCAAGCTACACCAGTCATGGTCCTTTGTTCTTAATAAGCTTGCAATTCAATTTGTGATATAACAGCTACATATAAAGAACTTATATAGATAGCCCTATAACATAGAATACCCCAAGAGGCCTAAAAACACAGAGAGTGTGGCCTTCAGAGTAAGTGAGTTGGGGTCCTTTTGGGAGGATTTCTGGACTTGGTAATACTTGAGCTAAGTTTGAAGGAAGAGGGGAACTTTAATCACCAGATTAAAAAGAAAGAAAGATAATTTCAGGCAGTGAAAATTGTGGAATACTCTCTGGAATCTATTTAAATTAGTGGCACCCAAGAGAATATATGAGAGATTACATTATATGTGCTCTGAAAAATTTTGGATGGACTTGAAACATTCCTAACCTGAAGTGTCAGTAAGGTTTAATTATTGAATACTTCTTTTAAGAAGAATCTAATTATAGTCTTAAAGACATGATATTGGCCCAATGTCTTAAAGATCCTATCAGAATGTAAATCTTTCATATACAAGATACACGTAATTTAAAAAAACTCTTACAAATGGGAATTCTGAAAAAATTTTAAATGACAATGGGAAAAAAAAGAAAATGATTTGAAATCAATTGTTGACTTTCCATAAATAAATCTTCTGTGTGACCAATTTCCTAGTGACTCCAAATGCTTATAAAGTCATTTATGGAGACTTAGGTGTGTTTTTAGAAAGTGTTTCCTAAATTTCCCTACCCTTCTCTTTATAAACTTTAATCCATGGGTCTCTCCCTCAATGGAGGACACAAACAAAATAAATACAGCAAAAGTAAGTCAAATCAAATATAACAAAAGTAAATTTATATAAATTTAGAGCTTATGAATATACAGAGTGGCTACATTTTTATAAAAGTAATAATGATAATAATAATTATAGCTCTCACCTAGTGAGGACTAAGTTTCAGTCACTTTACATGGGTTAGCCCTATTATTTATTCCTCAGGACAAGCTCATATAAAGTGGATATTTTAATTGTCACCATTATATCATCAGGAAACCAGAAGCATAGCACATAAGTAACTTGCTTTAGGTCATAGAACTAGTAAGTGGAAATGCTGAGAGGGAGCTGGCTCCGGATTCCAGAGTGCTGAGGCATGGTTCAGGATGTTTAAATAAAATGATGATCTTGAATTGAACCTCCTCTTTCAGGACCAATAATTCCCATCTCTGGCTGCACACCCGAGCAGTCTTTAAGGCCTTTACCTACTACAGATGGCCATGCTCGGCATCGACAATTTCTGATTCATTATAGATCTGTGGTTGAGTTTGTGTTTCTGTACTTTTGAGATGCTCTACAGATCATTTTGATGCACATTTCCAGGGTTAAGAACCTTGATGTAGATTCTTTGTTTAATCTGAAGCATCATGGTACCTAAGGGACTTGTCATATCCTAATTTACTATACTATATTTGTTACCCTTCATTAGTCTACATAATAGCAAATTAAAGTTGAATGACCTGAGACAAATATTTCTAATATTTTTTGATATACATTACAATGAATCTTAATTTGGAGAGGATAAACGGTCTTTTTTAAGTAATGGAATTTTATTATGCATTTTTGTGTTAGACAAACATGGACTTCCTGTCCAAAGATAATCCTGATTGAACCAGAGTCAGGTAAACATGACACAAGCAAGAAATCATGTTTTATTGTAAGATTTGATATAGGTAGCTAAAAGAGAAAAAGCAAAATAAATATCTTCTCTAACAAGGCAGTCATAATCAAATTTGCATAACTAGGGCCTACTAAATAATGACAGAATTTAATTCCAAGATCAATAGCCACTTTAAACCAGCAAAAGGAATGAACAACTTTTAGAAGACATTAATGAAGATTAGCAAGGCTGAAAAACTTTAAATTCAATGTTGAACTCTACTTTTTCTGCATATGTTATAAAATTGGAGGGATAAAATGTTAGTAAAGAACAGTCCTCATTTGTTTTATCTCTTAAATTTGTACGGCCTCTCTAAGCAATTTCAGTTATTTGTAAATATTAAAAACTCACTGCAAACTTAAAAGTGTATTGGTCAAGAAAAGTGATACATTTCTTGATTTAAGAAAACACTTTCTCAATTAAGCAAATGCCTGTCACAGTTCCAGAGGCAAATCAGTGCCATCTAGTGGCAAAATCAGTTAAAAGATTATCCTTTCTGATGAAATTCAGGAGAGGGTGCCTATGATACAAATCTATATCACATACACATATATAGGTATGACTTTTAAAATGTACATTTACTTCCTAAAGAGACTTAGTTCAAATAATGATACAAACATACAAAAGTCTCATTAAAATAAAATGTATATCTAAAACATAGACAATATATGAAAGATATAAGAAGGCAGCTAGCTTCAATGGATAAATAATGGAAGGAATAATCAAATAGTTTTTTTTTTAAATCGTAGATTAAAGTATGTTTTCAGTGTCAAGATTGTGCTTAAGGTTATCATAAGTAGGATGGCTAATAATTCACAACGAAAACAGACTTTGTTTGTTCCTTTCTTTATAGGAGAGACCAGGCAAAAATAAAATTTCAGGACACGATCTCTAAGCTAGAGAATAGAAGTTGCTGAGAAAAATGCTCAATAACCATGATGAAAAGTCATAATTTTTTCTCACTATATATTCTGAATAACAAATAAAAATATATTTCTCTAGTAATGTTCATGAACTGTCTTATCTTGAGAGAAAGGAATGGCTAGATAAAACTAAGTTTCCTTTCAGGCTTTAATTATCTTAAAAGCCAGGTATCCTCCCTCATAATTCATCTTTCTTGGTTTTAAGATAATATGTCTGTTTGACCCAGCTTAAGTTCTGCCTTTTGTTAGTCCTTTTCCTGAGACTCCAATTAACTTTACAAAATTTCTCTTCAGGGAGGAGAAATCTAGGCAAAAGGATTAATTTAGCTAACAATGTTGTAATATAAAAATCTCTGTAGGAGCCTTTCTGACCTATTCCAGGGACTCTGCCAACTCAAATGCTATGATGATAAAAGGGCTCTTCACAGCCCTGGAGATGAGGCAAAAACCCATTGCATCAGATCCAATTGCTCTCAGAGGAATTCAAAAGAATCCAAAATAGTCTTAATGCCTAAAAATGTCAAATTTTCTATCTAGAGACTAGGATCCAAAAGGGTACAGAAGGTTGGCTTATCAGTGAGGTAATTTTCTCTGCCTGATGAGGACAGCTTTTATGTGTCCCAAATGAACTATCAGAAAAGGAGAAAGCCCTTCTTTTCCTCAGTCACTCAGAGGAAACAACACAGTTACATGAAACACAGAGCTCTGAATCAGACCAGCCATGCAGCCTCTCTTGCCCCCAGTCTCAGCCAGGATGCCTTTTCTTAGTCTGCCCTGAAACACAGAAGCAGCTGTGATTTCTTTCCTTCTTTGTATATGACTCGCAACCCTCTTTCTTCAGTGAGGCATTTTGTTCCTTTCTTGCCTTGCATTCAAAATGACCATGAAATATGAAGAGAGAAAGAAGTGTAGGGAATTGTGGTAAAATTATATTTTTAAATTAAAATCATTTTTAATTTTTTCATTGATGATGCCAGTGCTTTTATAACTTTTGTGAGGCTATTTTTACATGGACTATCCTCAGATTATCACACATCGTGATTCAGGTACAAATGAGTTACACGGTAATGGTCACTCAACAAATTTCACGAGAAGGACCATATAATTAAGGGGTACATCATTAAATCATGACTATTAACATTTTGTAATGGAAGATACCAGAGAGTCAATGAGTTCTAGGTCTCACACAGACACACACACATGCTCATGCACTTCCCCACTTGTGCACACCCGTACACGTATAAGCACACCTATGTACACACACGGACATGGAGGACCTCAAATTCCTTTCATCATTCTGACTTACAAGGTGAAAGCACCACTATCACATTTACAATAAAAGCAATTATCATTTCAGTGATCATTTGCCAAGAAACAATTTCACCATAAGGACCAGAGTCCAAGTTCTGAAGGATTAGAATATAATAAACATTTAATATAGAATTTATGTTCACTTTAAATACAGCAAATACTCAGTTTTAGGAAACAGAAATTCTAAGTTGTTGATAAGTGTGTATTTTGTCATAACTTGATTATGTATTTTCTCTGTTTTGATGATGGCCTGACAATACTTTCGGTTTTTTCATTTTAACTTTACCATTACTTTTCAGAAATATCTCTATTCAGTTTAATAACTCATCCATGCACAGGTGTTTTTACCATATTCTGATTTTTTCTCCTTTCCTGTAATTTCATTTTTATTTACTTATTTTTGACTAATTTTTTATTCTCTAGTTTCTACCTACTGAGAATTGGGCCTTAGCAGGCCATTTTTCCCTGTGTGAGTGTCAAGGTAAAGCAGCTGTGGTCACAATTTGCAGGGATTAGTCAATCCAGATTTTGTATACTTTTGATTCTTAACCACTCTTTTTTTCTTTTTTTTTCCTTTTTACACAGTATACTTCTACTATCAAAAAAGACATAGTTATCAAGAACTCATACAACCTTTTTTACAGATACTCATGTTAATCATATTTCAGAAACTTAGCTTTGGTTTAGCATTTTTAACAAGTATGTATACCTTCTGAATGCGTTTCTTTCCAATGAATTGACTGAGGATACACTGTGGTATCTGATACAACCCAGAAAGACATGAGAGTAAATGTTCTTTGAAATAGGACCCTCTGGGGCTATCCTCTCTTAATACCTGGGGGCAACTTCCATTCTGGACGAGTTCTGAATTCAGTTCATTCTTCACTCTAACCCCAGCCTCCATGTTTCAGTTCTCTCACTCAACTCCCAGGCATATCTGAAAATGGACTGAATCAAAATTTCCAGTCCTTAGACTCTCCCACTTCTATCTTATCGATTGGCCCTCTCCTTGCTTCACTTCATTTCCTCTCATGATTAACGTCCAAGGTTCATTCATGACTGCTTCACCAGTAGTCTTACTGCCCATCTGTCATTAAAGTCCTTTCTCACTTTCCTGGCAAAGGCACAATCTTGTATCAGTCCAGCTTTTGGGCTTCACCCTTGAATATCCACCCAGAATTCATTGTCAACAACCTTAACTTAGTCCTGAATAAAGAGAAGCAAGTGCAATTCTGTCATAGCTCCCCCTCTTATTCCCCATGACTTTGCGACACTTGCCATTTAGCCTGAAATCTTGGCTCCTTCACTCTTTGCTTTATCTTTGGAGGACCTTGAAATGTATAAAGAAAGAGAAGTTATCGAATGAAAGTGCCACTGTCCTCCACTGGGTCTATCACCTTGCATCTAGACTTCTACTTTTATCTCCTCTTTCCATTAAATGGCACTGTTTGGCTTTTCTTTTGGGGTAATTTAATATCCTAGAACACCCTCATTTGAGTCTTCTCCCTCCAGTTTCTCCATGGGATTACATCCACTCTGGATTTCCTGGGACCCGGTACTTCTGCTTACAAGCTCTCATCCTCTTATGTTTAATTCTACCTGTAGAAAAGCTGCTTATGCTGACTCTGGAGTCAGACAGACCTGCTGTTCTTTGTAGGCTTATGGAGTACTAACTAGCAAGCCGGTGCAAGATATTTAACCTCTTTAAACCTGTTTCCTCACCTGTACAATGGGAATAATAAGAGCAGATACCTCACACAGAGGACTGGGGTGATGAATAAATGAGAATAATGGATAAGGCCAAAATCTGGCAAGAAAGCTTTCAATAAAGTTTTGCTGTCATTGCACTTCCTGGTTGGATTCAAATAAACCTGTCCCATTGAGGGTGTGGGAGGATAGCCATCTCCTTTATGCACAATGTTCCCTTTTCTGTTACTATCTGGTTTCACTCTGCTACTTCACTATGAAGCTTCTTAAAATAAGTGCTCTCTCCACTTCACTTCTTACTTGCTTCCCAGCCTATTCCCTCTGGCTTTGAAAGTCACCACTCTGCTGCAAGTCCTCATCAAAGTCACCAACATCAGCTCCCTGTTGAAAGACCCTTATCTTAGTTGCTCTCTGGGGAAGACTTAACACTACTGGGCAGGTCCTACATACTCATCCCCTCTTTTTGTGGCTCCCTTGGACTCTGTCTCTAGAATGCCCAGCAGTCAGCTGGCATGACACATAGCACATAATAGTCACTGATAAATATGTGTTGCTTGACTTCACAACTAACACATGCATGAGAGTTCTAGGGTCAGATTCTCCACTGATTTCCACAGAGGTTTTCTCAGTCTTCTCAATGGTCCCTTCACTCAAGAAACAGCTGGAGTCCTGAATTCCTTGTAATGCAGTTCATTTCATATTAGATTTCTGGGAAGATGCTAAAACCACATTAGTCTCTTAAGAATACTCCATATTTAGGATGTCCTAGAAAAAGAGGGAAGCCTTTAAGTTTACATTATGCAGCTTTCAAAGCTGTTGAACTTGGTCAGAAATAGGAAACAGAAATGGTAAGACACATTTCCATGGAGGCTCAAATTACATTATTTTCAAAGTTTAAAATTTGCCTGTCATTAACCATAAATTACAGCTATACATTATACTTATTCAATCTACATTTCTTGTTAAACATCTAAATTATGTCACTTCACCAATTTACAGGAATTATATGATTAGGTATAATTATCCTAAATAGCTGAACACAATTAAAATAACTTACACTCAGGAAGTTCATACATAGTGTGATAATTTTTTTTCCCTCTTGACTCACTGTTCTTGGTTTCTATCGGAAGGAGCTAAAGGCTGGCTCAGTTTGATAGGATAAGGGAATTTCCAGCTTTCAGGTGACCTCTGGCTCAGCAGCCATCTACAGTGATTCTTTCCTTGCAGTAAGCACATTTTCAGACAACTTGGGCAGTTCGAGTCCCTGAGCTTATAACCAACGATATCAACTGCAGTGATGCTGACTCTGATACTTCGTACTGCTTGAGGACCCAGTGGACCTATGTAAGGCTGAAGCTGGAAGTTTATCTTCAGATTCTCTGCAGTGGAGACTTGACAGACTGCTGTGTACCCCCTGTTCAGCTGTGAGGCAGCAGAATGCAGCAGGTGAGCACGCTAAAGCCAGGATACCTGCTTCAAATTCCTCATTTATTAAAATGTGTGTGTCTGGACAGTCATTGAATGCTTGGTAGCTTTGTCTCTACAACAGCACCATACGGATAATGATACCGTACAATGACTGTGGACAATGGTGACTCCTATTGTAGATTTGAGCATATAGGAAGTACATGCCACTGTTCAAACTCAAGTTAAATATCGCTTCCTCAGAGGCCTTCCCTGATGGACACTTTTCACTCTTCTCACAATTCATAATGGAATAACATGGGTTTCTCAGTTTGATATTGCTCTCTTTTCTGCGGTCATGCATTGCATGAAAGTAGACAGTGTTCTCGTTTGTTCTGGGCTGACACAGGCTGGCACACAGTGCACTGATGCATAAGTGAATGGTGAATGAATGAAACCCACTTCCAATCTTTTCTGCTGTTTTCTCTTTACCTTTCCTTTGCCATTTCCCAGAAGCAGATAATCAGTGTGTTTTTCATAGTTATCTGATAATCTCATTCATACTAAGGTCCTAAAGACTTTTTGCTAGGACCACAAGAGTTACTCTGTGGAAAATAACTTTCAAAAAATATCTGCAAACTTTCATGCAAGTGACAGATGCTGTTATTACCACCCACAAATTAAAAGTGAGTAGATTGTGTTTGCAATCCATGGAAACAGAAACTCATTGGGATTAATGTCCAGTCCAAAGGTTGCTAATGAATTATTCTTGGACTCAGAACACCCACAAACCAACCTCCTAAAATTCTGCCAGGTGTGAGGCTGGTGTGCTGAGAACTGGCCTTGCCCCACCCACGGGGATTTGTTCTATTGCTGCGAACATCCTCTTCGCTCTCTCCCTCAGGCAGCTTGGCTCCCCCTGCTGTCCTCACTTCTCCCCACATGGGCCTCAGACTTCAGTGGGTGGTTTAAACTACCTATTCTGATTTTAGTTATTTCAATCCACTTGCACTGTTTTTGCTCCTGTCTCCTTCAGAAAGAAATCAAACACAGATGTGTCCTACTTTTAGTCACTTAGATACCTCCAAACAGACTAAAATATTGGTAATGTTTTTACATTACAAAAGTTTATTTTTTTCAAGAGGATTCACAGTAGTAATGTCTTAAGTCATACCTGCTTCTTTGTGCTTTTTAATCTAATTCGATTAATACATGTTTAATTTACATGAACCTTTACAAGAACACATCTAGTTTGCATAGCTAATACCTTCAAATACTCGGTAAATTCATATAACATTCACAAAAATGAGCTTTCACAATCTATAGGCAATCTAAATGGTGGGAAACAAATTAGAAAATCCTTTATTGTGTATGTATCCTCAAAATGAACATATCTTAAAACAATTGCACAGGCTAAAGTAAAGGCACAAGAGATCCACAAAACTCAATTCAGAAAGATAATATATTTTTCTTCTCTCTGTTTTAAAGTAAAGCAAGCTGTAGGAAATCTGCAATCCTTAGTCATATAGAAATCTAAATTTCCCATATAGAAAGAATAGAATATGGGAAAACAGATAAATTCCATGTGTGAAATCCCTTTGATCCACATATACAAGTAACTGCCCTTACACAGTTTGGGAAAAGGCAGCTCATAGTACTTACTGAATACCGAGCTTCCAGTCTGAGTATAATTATCAATATATTTCAACACAGAGAGAAATTGCTGGATCTGGCCTATCAAAATCCACAGAAAAGAAAAAAAAGCAACTGGAAATGTTTTTTTGCCCTTTCCTAACTCCTCTGCTCTGACCTCATATAATTCTCACAAAGTCTATGTCCCCTCCAAATTCATACATTGAACCCGTTACCCACAGTGGCTGTTTTGGGAGATGGGAATTTCAGGAAGTAATTTAAGTTAAATGAGGTCATACAGGTGGAGTCCTGATCCAAAAGGATTTTGTCCTTAGAAGAAAAGACAGCAGGGAGATCCCTCTGCCTTCCCCACTACTCAGAGGCCATGTGACCACACAGCAAGAAGGCAGCTGCCTGCCAGCCAGGGAGAGAGCTCCCACCAGAAGCTGGGTTCATCAGCACATTGATCGTGGGCATCCCAGCCGCTAGAACAGTGAGAAAAATACCTGTTGTTTAAACCACCCAGTCCATGGTGTTTTGTCACCCCAGCCAGAACAGACTAACACAGGGGCAAACTTAACATTTCATACTAAAGTTTAAGTGTTTCTTAATTTTTTTAGTGGACAAGTAAATTCAAACTCCTTTATTTATATTAAAAAAAAACCTCACTATTTGTATATCAAGAAGCAAAGCTAATGATGCATACTTAAATGAGCTTCATGCTTCAAGTCCTGCATGTCTATGTTAAAATATAATTTTTTTACTCCAACACATAAGCTATATGTCTCTGGACTGGATCCCCTGTCTACCCTTTACTTTTTTATTTTATGCTTTACTCTTCTTACTCAGAATAGATATAGAAAATGATCCATGGACTATGACCTCTTTTATGACACTTGAGAGAGTCTGTGTTATGAATTCTGAATAGCTTAAAGAGGAGAGTAACATTACAAATGTTTCTTGCAAGAAGAGCTATGTCATCTGTAATCTCCATACACAGAGAATGACTCCAATTGTAAAAAGAACAATAAATAAATTGTCAAATATCGAGCCACTAAAATTTCCCTAAAATTATGGATTTGTATCTGATCTTTAGTATTTATAATGGGGTGGCCTCCAACTTATTTGATAAAGATCTGAAGGAATTTATTGTGTGCAATTTAGTTCAGATCTTTACTGAATTAACTTACTTTTGTGTCTTCCTTGGCTATGAAGCCAAGAGGAAACATAACTGTCTAAGGGACTTTTATTTCAACAAAAACTCCCAAATGCAAAATTCAGCCTAAGGGCCATTGTGTAGATTTAAAACATCCCCCCTAGGGAACTTTAGATCTATAAACCAATCAACTGATTACCCTTATCCATTTATGCTATTTTCTCTCATGCATCACTTCCATCTGGGGCTTTAACTAGCATTTTATCTCTTATTGACTATTTAATAGGACCATCATTCTTATTTTTTACTTAGTAATTATATCATAAGTTTATATTAAAAGCAAAGCCAGTCTCAGTTAACTACTGAGGAACTACACAGAAAAGTGAAGGGAATGGATAGGATTTTTAAAAAATTGGAGTAAAAGAAAAAGTATCAGTCATGGAGCCTCTTAGGGGTAAAATTCAGAGCTACTCTTAAAAGAGGCTGATGTTTCCATTGATTTTATCACCCAATTCCCATGAGAGTTTCAGGAATGTCAGTCCTTTGTGGAATATGTAAATGAGTGTCTAGTTATATTCTGAAAATAATTTCACAGACACCTGGATGGAAAATATAATAAACATTCTTAGAGCTCAGACTTTCTTTCATATGCATATATTTAAAAATAAAGTGATGAGAACATGTTTTAAAATGCAAAATAAGTCTTCTTTAGAAAGAGGGTATCTATCCCAGCTACTAAATGAGGTTGACCAATGAAAATTAACAATTTTTAAAATGAAGTAAAGACAGTGTCAAAATTTTACTTTTTTGAAGGATACACATTAAAGTACACACAATTTTGGCTAATTTAATATTATTTTGAACCTTAAGATATGTGCACATTTTAAATGACCATGAATAAAATGATCAGCTGTCACAGAAGCTGGCATTTGCAACACAACACTGACCCCCTGTAAAATACTTTCATGGTATCACTGTTTACTTCCAGTGTTCAGTCATACATAGAAACACAGCATCTCAAGCAAGAATTTTTAATTTTTGACATTTTCAAAATTTGATATTTCAGAAGTTATTGGAAACCAGCTCTTAGTTTTGGGACAATGATTGGGCATATTCTCCATCCCTTCATATTTATGTTACTAGAAGAGATGCCTAACTTACCTTTTTTCAACCTTGCTTGTATATGTATCTATCTATCTATATATATGTATAAATATATATAAAGAGAATCTATCATGCTCTCTAAAAGCTGTCAGTGGACCAGTATTTCATGGTCACAATCAATGAAGAGAATTTTAAAACACAACAGAAGGTTAGCTTTAGGCAGTGAGTTTTAGCTTTATGATTTCTTATTCTTATAGAAGAGATGTGATTTTAAGGAACATTTTCAATATGATTCTTGAATTTGTCTATTTTGTGATTCATTTATTCAACATCTATTTATTCAGTGCCAGCTATGTTCAACACAGAGTCCTAAGCATCACAGGAAGACATAGTTTGTGTCTTCAAATCCATTATGGAAATTCAGAAAATCAACAAACTCCTTATAAAAGAGGGTGAACTAAGTGGTATAAGTTAGATATGGATCTAGATTTCAGATATGGGGGAAATGTCTCTCAGCTAGAGGATTGGGGAAGCTTCAGGATTTCCTATGAGTTGATGAAACTCATCATGCAAGTGGGTAATTCAACAGTCTGATGTGAACAAGATAGGTAAGTTTTGATAGGTGAGGAAAGGCAATAAGGTGGGGCTAGAAAGACTGAATCTACTTTGGAAGGGACTTCAAGAAGAAGAATCATCAGCAGCCCAACAGAGTGGACTGAAATTCCTACTTCTTAATCTACGATGGGATTGTTACTATTCATTAGTCAGAAGAGTGCACCTCCATGACAGTTCCAGGACAATGGCAGAGGCCAATAACTAGACATATCTATGTGTCAGTTCTTGGACTCAGAGTTGAAATAGTGACCAGCCAGTGGCTCTGAAGATCATGACATGATCTATTCCCTTCAGAGAAATTCTGTGCTTCTTAGGGGACCCAGGGCTACAGTTCAGGTTGGGGACAGGACAGAAGTTTTCCAAAGGAACCTTTGTCAGGTGGACTAAGAATACCTCTGGAGGAAGTGGGAAAACTGTAAGCTGCAGAGTTAAGTGGAATAGCACTGGTCTCCTCCAGTCGCCACAGTATTAATGGTGTTAAAAATTTTGCAGATTAGGAAGCTACAGCTGGAAAAAGTTAATTGCTCAATATTAGATAATTAGGAGGTGACAGAATTAAACCTTAAACCCAAGCCTTCTATTTCTTGAGTCCATTTTATTCCAAATAATATAGTATGTTGGAAATCAACAACTGTGAAATAAATTTGTTAGAAGATTAAATGTTTATATACACAATGGAATATTATTCAGCCATAGGAAGAAAACAAACCCTACCATTTGCAACAACATGGATGGAGCTAGAGGGTATTATGCTCAGTGAAATAAGCCAGGTAGAGAAAGACAAGTACCAAATGATTTCACTCATCTGTGGAGTATAAAAACAAAGGAAAACTGAAGGAACAAAACAGCAGCACAATCACAGAACCCAAGAATGGACTAACAGTTACCAAAGGGAAAGTGACTGGGGAGGATGGGTGGGAAGGAAGGGATAAGGAGAATAAGGGGCATTACGATTAGCACACATAACATAGCGGGGGTCACGGGAAAGGCAGTACAGCACAGAGAAGACAAGTAGTGACTCTATAGCATGCATCTTACTACACTGATGGACAGTAACAGTAATGGGGTGTGTGATGGGGACTTGATAATGGGGGGAATCTATTAACCACAATGTTGCTCATGTAATTATATATTAATGACACCAAAATAAATAAATAAATAAACAAATAAATAAATAAAAATGAAAAAAAAAGATTAAATGCTTAGATAAAGTTTGAAAAAGATCCATATAAAGCTACCATCAGATTAGCTTTGAATCTCTGTGCTTTGAGTAGAGAACCACAAGCAGGCACACGCCTATTAAATCAGCATTTTTTTCATCCTCATTGTGTGTTTGAGATGTGACACAACAGCTGGCCCCTGAAAAATTCAGAGATTTAATTAAGTGTCCAAAGCTGTAAACTGATGAACAACTGAGATGTTTCTCTTCAGTTCTGCCAGATGATAATAGTATTATGAAATTTATTTAGAAAGATGGGAATTTCTACACCTATAAAAATGATTACACAAAAATGTGAAAATATCATATTGTAGCTAGTTAGTATTTGAGGTTTAAAATCATATGGAAAAATGAAGAGCCTTCCCAGAAATGCATGGCAAATATGCACTGTATAATAGACCAGGTTTTGGCCTAAGCACCATTAATTCTCCCAGAAGTTAGAGACCAGGTGCCATCAAAATGCCTGGAGGGTTCTCTTTGCTGTGCTAGTTAGGATCTATATTTTACATAATTTCCAATCCATGTAACTCTACTACTAAGTTTAAATAACCAAAGGTGTGCTATTTTCATGTATTGCTATACTTCTGAAATATTTTAAAAACCTACTAATCTTCTCTAATTTTGAACTGAATTTATTTTTGAGACACTCGAACTATCGGAAGTCATGTAAAAACTACACAGTCCTTACTTTCCAAACCTCTAAACTCTGTATAACACTACTTACATCTCGTTACTAATGAAGAGTCCACTAGAGGCCAGCTTTAAGACTGTGTACTATAATGTTTATTTTCAGAAACTTGTTCCTTAAGCTCTTTCTTTCATGTTTATTGATGCCTCAAGTTCCATAATTTAAATTCATTCATTTATTCACTGCTAAATTGAAAATATGTGATGGGCAGTATTTTAAACTTAGTAAAAATGTGTTTAATAGCTCTTTTTCAAACTTATCTTTAATTGAAGATAGCACTGGATAGAAAAGAATGGATGAAGGGGTTATCTCCAAGGAAATAAAGAACAGGAGACCAAGATCTAAGGCGATCCTTGTCAACCACTTACACCTTAATTTATCTAATGGCAGAAGCACATACAAACAAAACAAGAATGAAATGAAAATTTATTATTAGATCATTAAGAAAAACACACAGCAGCACTCTAAAATGGTAACATAATTAAGAAGTCAACTGCTGAGAAAAACAAGTTTTTCAATAGACTTAGCAGACATAATATCTGCTTATTGTATTTGAGGCCTTTCAAAAAATATATCCTTTTTATCTTAATGTGGTGACAGCTATAATGTAATAAAAAGAGGAAAAATACACAACTCCTTCAAATAAATGTCAAGCCATATTTAAAGATGTTATTTAATCTGTTGCCAGGGTATTAAAAATTCGTTATTCTGACACCTAAAGTGTTCTGGCAGAAGTTAAAATTTTAACAGCTTTTCTCCAATAATTTCTTGACTGATATAACATTGTACAAATAATCCAATCCTGCCAAATACCTTTGAGGAAACAGCAAGGGTAGTTTAGATACTGTTTGTACTTACATAATTATTCTAATACAAAATTATTTTTATAGAATTTGGGGACTTAATTGAGCAATGAGCAGAAAAGCCATTCTAGAGCCACTGTCCTTTAGTAGACTTGGACTTCTTTTATTCTGAAATATTACCACCTACTTTATTTCTAATTAATTTATTAGATTTAGTGTCTGTTCAACATGTATATTTATCCTCTTCATTATATTTGGTGTCACATATTATTTTGACCACAGTTGTACTTAGTAATTCATCAGTTTGCACTAATGAAGAAAGCTAGGCATTAAGAATAGCTAAATGCTGTTCACTTGATAATATACAGTTACCTCTCTTGTCAGAGTCCAACTGCTCATGTTCTGTGTTCCAGCCACCCTTTACTTTCCTCTTAATTTCTTATTGAGTGATGTGTTCTTACTAGCACATCAGAGAAAATAAGATTGAACAACATTCCTAATGTTTAAAATTTGATAATCCAAATAATATAGACAAAGGGCTTGACTATTTTAACAAAGCAGATTAGCAAGGTTTGTTATCCACCAGGTAAAATATTGACTAACTGAAAGGATGGATCTGATGTTCTCTCATGCAGCTCCCTCTGTGCCTCTCCAACTACACCTCGGCCTCCGGCCCTGCATTATCCCCTTGGATGAGCTCACACTTTTGATTGCAGAGAAAGTAAATATTTAATGTGCTCTTAAGTTATACATTTGTTGAAAGCACATACAGAATCATCTTCTTTCTCTCTCTGTCTCTCTCTCTCTCTCTCTATCACACACACACACACACACACACAGTGAAATACTGTTCACTTTAGGCCTTAGGCAGGGCTTGCCTTACAACCATCTGGAAGTAACTAGTCTGGGAAATCTCTCACTTTTGCCACACCCTCAGCCTTGTTGAAGGGTTTATTTTCCTGTGTGCCAAGCGGAGATGCCCCCAGAGGGTTTGGCTTCCACACAGCACTTTCTACTCAACACTGATACACCTTCACACTACTAAAATGTACTGTTTCTTGCCTTAATTCCTCAAGATTTTGCTGTGTTCATCTTCCATATAAGTAATGCAACTGGGTGAAAAATCCATGACTGCTTTTGAGAATATAGATAGCATTCTCATATTTTCACAAGAGTGCTCCAAATTTTATTCTAAAATTCTGATTAATAAGGCATTTCATCCTGCTATTCTAATCTCTTTCTCAGTAGAATTGTATTACTTCTTGCAATTAATCAGATGCTGCCTTGGGAGAGCTCTTACTATTTTCCTATTTTTAATTGCATGATTAAATTTTATAGGCTCATATATTTACACTTTATATTACTGAGAAGAGAAATAAACTTCTTGCAAAATCAACTATTTGTAATAGACTTTTGCATCCTGTACATGATCTAGCATGATACTTTGTTGCATAATATAATGAAAAGAGCGGTGAGTCGGTGGGGCCTGAACTCTAGTTCCAGCTCTGTCTCTCACTGTGCAAACTTGTACAAACAACTTGAACCCTGAGCTTCAGTGTCCTCACCTGCAAAGTGAGTTTAATAATACCTTTCTGCTTAACTCCCTAACCAATGGTAAGGATCAAAGAATCACAAATGTTTCCCAATGTACTTTGAAGACAGTACATCAAACTAAGCATAATTACATAGCAGAATCTTAATAAATAAATTAAATTTAGAAGGACAGCATTTCATGGACTCTCTTTATAGGTATTCTATAGGTTATTTAGTAGAACACCATACACTACAGGCACTTTGTAACTCAGCTACTGACAGAATACCACAGACTTTCAAAGGCTAGAACTGGACAGGGCTTTATAGATAATCTAAGCCAACCTATTATAGATGAAGGAAGTGTGATATAAAGGGGTGAAAATGTCTTTCAAGACAGGATACTAAGTGATGATCATGGTAGTTACTGTTCTCAATTATTTCACTCTCTCTCTGGATGGAATAACATACACACACTCTTACCCTGTTTCGTGGCAGCAGGGGTACTTCTTCACCATTTGACCTTAAGCATGTGAGTTTCTTGAGACAGTGGAATGTTATTGGACATGATGTAAGAGAGAACTGAACAGCAATTCTGATGTTTGATGTGTTCATCGTTGCTGTTGTAATGACCTTCCAGCAAGTTGCAGGTAGAAATCACCCTTCAAGTCAGACCCAGAATGAAGGGATGTGGAGTAGACCCGAACCCCACTGCAAACTGCTCACAAACCTGGAGGGCATTTCAAATAATATTTACTCTACTTAACATTCACCTTGTAATCTACACATCTCAGTGCTGTATTTGTATAGTCATACTACAATAATTCAGACTTGTAGGACTGCTCATAATATGGCTGAGAGTAATACTATTTTAATACTGTTTCTTATGAACTAATACTGTAAAATTAAGCTATGTTTATATTTATACTTATTAAACATCTAATATTATCATAGAAATCAAGGCCACTCATTTGTATGTTATACCAGTGGTTCAAAGTGTCACCCCCAGACCAACAGCTACATCAGGGTCACCTGGGTTTTACTAGAAATATAAAACATTGATCCCTGCAGACCTACTGAGTACAGGAGCTCCTGGGATGGTTCCAGTAATGTGGTTCTGACAAGTCCTACAAGTGACTGTGATACATACTAAAGTTTAAGAAACATTGTATTACACAATCATGTATTTAATCATTCATTTCCTGAAACAAAAAGATGTGCCCATCTGTTCATTACAAATCATGAGAGGCATCAAAATGCTTTTCCAACTCCCTGTACTTTTATCTCTTCTTGATCCTTTTCAAATTTTCACCATTCCTGAATTTCATCCTGTTCCTTCCATTTATCATTTGGTTCCTTTTCTTACAGATCTCTCACTCAATATGCCAACTTTTCTACACCTGCCCTTCTTAGTTTTCCTTCAATTGCAGGAAGGGATTGCCACATCTCATTTCTAAGAGTATATTCTTTCCAAGTATATACAAACAACATGTGAGTTGTTCATATATATTTCTTTCCCCTCTCCTATTCTTTATTTTCAAATTTATAATAGAAAAAAATATAGTGGAGCCTGCTATCTTTTCAGCTCTGAAGTGGCCATCACTCATTGCTTCACTACCATAACATCTACTCAAAATTCCTAGCAATGCAAAGTCTAACCCTATTACTTTCATGGAATTTTGTAAAATTTTCAGTGAAGTTCTTGATAAATTTTATAGTTTGCATTTTGTGAAACTTTCTCAAGCAATTTTATCTCCATACATTTGTCCTCACATTCAACAATCTGCTGTTGTCTAGCATAATCTACCACCAAATGGTCAGATGGAGTCCATTGAATGGTCTCAGTTAATGGGCTCTCTGCATGCTGCCCAATGCAATGTGACTTTGTAGCTCTTTCTGTCAAGAGGGGGAGTCTATTTTCCCAAACCTTAAATATGGGCTGACCTACTAACTCTTGCTTTCACAATTAAAATGTGACTGTGCCAGGTCTGTGTCAAAGCCTCAAAAAGCCTCGAGCACTTCTGCTCATTCTCTCTTGAAAGCATGTCCCTATTGTGATGATAAGACTGAGCTGGCCTGCTGAGAATGAGAGACCATGTAGAACTAAGGCAAATTACCCAGTTGAGGCCTTAGTAGATTAGCCACCCCTCCAGTTGATTGCAGGTGCATGAGTCAGCTCAGCTGAGTCCTGGAGAGTGTAGCCTCCATCAGTAGAGAGGCTTGGATGACTCTACACTTTTGTGAAATAAGAAGTTTGTGTTGTTATGAACCATAGATCTGATGGTTTGTGATGCAACAATAGCAAACTGATACAAAAATAAAACTTTTTTCCAGCAGCATAATTCTTGGCCCTAGTTGTCAAAATTGCTGTTCCTCCCTCCTTGATAACTGTGCTGATTTACCCTGCATGAGTTCAACTGCCACTTCTATGTTAATATCACTTTATAGTATCATCTTTAGTTCTAATGTCTTACTAACCTCTAGCTTAATGGGTGGAATTGCATTTAGATAATGATCAGAGTCTAATAACAAGACTTATGGCAAAATTGCATAAAATCAAAATCATCCTTGAAGCTTTATTATTTTGTCAAATAAAGGAGAGAATTCATGGTTTGATATATGAAATTCTATATGTTAATATGCATATGTAAACATATTTATATGCATATTATCAAGAGTACATATGCCAAATATAATTTCATACTTCTCTTCAAATTTAACATATTCAAATGGAACTCATCACTTCTCCATGCAATCTAGTTCCCTCTATCCACCCAGCCATATTTTCTCATGCTTCACCATCATTTTCTAATTTTAATTCATCTCTTACACTTGTAAATATCTTTAATCTACATTTCTATTACCAACAGTTTATTCTAACTCATCACTTCACACCTGAATTATTTCATCTTTTGTCAGTCACCACGGTAGAAAAATTATGATCATCAAATCAGATCTGGCATTAAGTTGGAGAATGAGGTAGCACTTTAAATTACATAATCAGGATACTAGACCCCATTTCCTTCCCCTAAACATTGAAAAGTTGGAGTACTGGATTGAAACTAGTAACAATAAACTTTAAGAGGAATATATTTGAAAAGCAGTGTACTTAACATTAAACCTACTATTCAATTTAGAATTAAAGACATCTGGCAAGAAGTAATAAATAGAGATAGAAGTAGTAATAAAGGTATACAGAAGAAAAAGTCAAAAGTTAGATGTGGACTCCTTTGGGTAAGAGGGATTAATCTAGGGAAATATTTGGAACTTATGTTTTGAAAGAAGAGGTATGACCACATTTTCAAAGATTCTTGAATGAAGAGCTAAAGAAGATTGAGACATAGCTACAATAGATGTTGTTATTAATTAATTTTCTTGTAAAATAATTTTATAATATTGAATACAGCCCTGAAATATAAGAAGCCCTAATGTTTCCTAGGCCAGATGCTATTAAAAATTAAGGTGAGGCATGATTCTTAATAAGGCTGGTACTTTTCTAACATTTTCTTTTAAACACATAGCCACTGAACTGAGTTTCATTATCTGTTTCCCTAAGATGGTATCTAATTTATGCTTCTATCTCATGATAGTCCTCCTATTCTCAATTCCTTGTAATCAACTTTTAGTTGATAAGTTGCACAGATGATGAGATGTATATTTAGATGCTGGTATTTTCCAGCATGTCTTTGTATTTCAGGTGTTTTACCCTTACACAGAGTCCATCTTCTAAGAAATAGAAAGGGGAAACAGCTCTATGGATGACTCATGTAATATTAGCCACTAAGGACACTTGAAAGAGTTGATGCTAATACACTGTGGAACACATAGCTCACATTTAAAAAGACAAGTCCTCAATGGGCTGCTGGGGAGGAAAGGAATTACCTATTAGCAATTCAAAAAGAGCTTCCTATTATACAAATCTTTATATGTAGGTTAATTGCCTGCCAAGATTTCCTTTTAAATCAAAGTTAAAGTATGCAAGATCAATGCCATACAAAGAAAACGTCATTATTTTTGACTTCTTCAAATGCTGCATAGAGCTTATGTACTGATTTTATTCCACTGGGAAGCTAGAAGTTTATTTATTTATTTATTTGTACTTTTAACCCTGAAATGTTGACAGTAAAATGAGAAAACAATTTCCATAAGATTGTCCATGGTTTAAAATATGAGAAGAAATAGTTTTGTCAATATTTTTTTCTATCTGATATATAATAAGTGACTTTGAACAATTAAAAACTAAGTAACACATGGGCCTGGAGGTTCAGTTTTATTGGGATTCTTAATTAAAGGAAGGTATATTATAAGCACACCCATGTTGCTTAGTGTCATCTCTTTGATCCTTTTAGTTCTACTTTTCTTAAGGATCTGGAATAAAGCTACATTTTTTTCTTTCCCTCTAGTTTAGTCAAACATTCTCAGACAGGAATATTTTTCAGTCTTCTCACCTATAACAAGTCTAGATAAGAAAAGTAGGCATGAATTTCATGTCCCTTTCAAACTTCATGTTCTCAGTTAATTCATGTCTCACTTAGCTCCCATATAATAATTTCCCCTTCTTCCATTTATTCAGTTTCATTAAATGAATTGCCATCATAGATTACTGGGCAGGTTACTTAACTGTCCCTTTAACTGGGAGTAGCTTTGGTTCTTTGCGATTTACACTGTAAATGCTTAGTAATCAATGTTTTTGTAAAGATCGGACAAAACACCAAAGTAATAGTTTGTGCCATGTGCCTTATTTAGTTAGTTAGTTGTTTATTTTGAGGACTATTAGTTTAGTTTAGAGATAATTCAATTTTTTCCTAACAGATGGTCTGGATATATCACATATGCAGTGCATCAAAACATCTTAATCATTTAAAAACAAGCTATTGAGAGCAATTGACTGATGCCAAAAAGAAAATATTGGTGGGCTAGCTTGAAATTTAATAATATTCCAGAGTTTATAGAAAACATATTATACTTTTATAATTTTAAAGTTAATATTTATATAACTGATGACCAGTTTGAATGTGCTATTCTTCAGTTTCGTCACACTGTGTCTACTCAATTTAAAATTCTATTTCTTGAATTCCACATACGAGTAGAAAAGACAGTGACCAAAATTGTTTTCTGAAATCTTGTGTCTCAACATACATAGCAAAAACAAACATATATATAAAACCAAATATATGCAGTGATGAAAACAATGTATAAATAGCCATTCATCTGTTAGATGTTTATGGCAAGGAATAAAGGGCAATTCTATAATTGTAAAAAACTAAGCAATTATGAGGATGAGAACACATAAATCTGAGAAAATCCAATTAGGCATTGAACAGAGGAGATATTTTAAACTATTGTATTATGAGGTAAATGAGAGTTTATCACTAAACAATAAAGTTGAGTTTAATTTAGAATGTTTGCTTTTGATGCTTTCTTGCCTAAATCCCTTTTAGCAAGTCAAATACATATTAAATCCTAAATTTTGCATTAAGATCTATTTATGTTCAGGCTATAGCAAGTTCCACACACACACACACACATACACACAATTGTTTTATGTTTATCTATGGCATATTCATGATTACATGAAGTAAATACTTTGAGTCTGTTAAGAATAAGATTTCTCAAACAATCTACTCTCAGAAAGGCATGAGCCTCAGTCATCACTTAGGAAACCTTGTCTAATACAGGAAAGTAGTATACTCTCTTGCTTTCTTACACAGGAAGTGTGGAACAGAAACTATTGCATAAAATTTCACTGACAGAATATTTTTAATTTCATGATACATAGAGAACTATACTAACATTTCTCTGAAATTAAAGTTAGCTGCTCTGAAATGAGTGCTAGAAAAACCTGCTTGCTCTAGTCATTTTTTTCAGAAAGGTCTATCCCAAATATGAGTGAGTCACTCTTTAGGACTTCAACTATTTGTGTTTCTTAAATTTAGACACTTGAAACTGAGTTTGAATTAAAAAAAGAAAAAAGGAAAAAGAGACCCAATATATACTTTATCAATATTAGAAGGTTATTTTAAAGCTTTCTATATATATCTGATCCTGAATCCTATGTCTTCTTATGTGCAAGTGTTGTCACAAATGTTTGGAAATTGCTTTTTTTAGGACTGCAAATTCAATAAGTTTATGACCATGGTGCCTGGAGGTGAAGAGTATAGGGACTAGTATGTTGATGCAGATAAACTCTTGCTGAACAGGATGTTTTCTTTTATAAGTCAATATCAGCATTGTAAGGTTACACTGCTGCACAAAATATCTCCATGTCTTCAAAGGTTATCTTTCCACAAGACCAGCTAATCCTAAAGGCGACATAGAGTTTGCTGGGTAAAAATGTGGAACCTGAGACTCTCATGCAATAAGCTGTTGTGAAGTTTCAGCTCTTTGTGAAACCTCCCTGGGCTGTATGCTATGCTAGGCTTGTGTAAAAAAATGGATTTCTCTTGGACCTTATAAATGAGTTGTTATCTGGTAGAACATGGGATAAAGAAAAATGACAACTGGTAAGAGTCACTCTCAGGTGAAGGTTAAAAAAAAGCAGATATAAAATTATTTTAGTAAAGAAATAGAAAAACTCAAGGAGGTAGCTTCCAGAAATACCATTCTTTAGGTGGAGCAGATTATAATAAAGACTCAGCTTCCATGATACAGATTTACAAACAACTGAAGTGCTCTTACAAATTAAACACTTAAAGTATTCTCTTTTGCAAAATCATTGAGCAGTCCATGACATTAAATTCAATGTAAATTTATTACTTCCGACTATCTTTGGAAAGCAATTCAAGATTGTGAAGTCATCTTTATAATAGTCCTCAGTATGTTGGGAAAAAATATCCCAGTATAAAAATGCCTGGATGTCATAATATCACAGTATTTTTTACCAAAGATTGTTCTTCACATGAGCTACCTGAGAATGTTTTAATCAGAAACAAATAGAGCACATCAGGTTGTGCGATTTACACTAAAAAGATGTATGAAAAAATAAACTACTATAAACCTCAGTTTCAGAGACTTTTATTCACCTATTTACCTATTTATCCAGATGATTTCTACTTTTGTATAGACTCATTGACTATGTAATGGAGAATAAAAGAAAAATAGGAAAGAGAAAGGAAAACTAATTTTAGTGATATACTAGTAGTATTGAGGTTGCTCCATTCATGATTAGAAGAAGGAAGAAGAAATACTAGGGTAAAAATCTCACTAATTGGAAATTATGGAGGTATTCCTATCAGTTATGGAGGTATTCCTATCAAGCACTGTGCTAAAGTCAAGAATGATTTCTCACTGGACCCCCGTATTCTCTATCAGTTACTGTGCTCTGTGTGGGGCAGTGAGAAATGACCAGAGATGCTCGTTGTGCTCACATTGCGGCTGACAGGGCATTCAAGTTGGAGCGTAACATGGATCAAAGCACAGATGCAGCAAGAGGACGGCGGGTCAGGAGATGAGGAGCAATACTTCCAAATACGTACTGTCTGTTCTAAGACGAATAGATTAGTGTCATGTCACAGCATTTTGAAGCCAAAGGAGTTTGGGTTTAATTCCCCCATGTAGTGGAGTATGCACACCTTACAGATATTGTTTTGAGATGTGAAAAGATAAAATAGATCTGTTTTATTCTTACTTTGTATCAAAAAGACAAGAAAAATCAAGCTTTACTCTTATTTATTGCACAGATTTACATTTACTTCTTCAGCCAGCCATATGTCAGGATGGTCATTTGTCACATGTGAGAAGGCACAGCTCCCTGAGAAGAGGAAGGTAGTAATTTTGCAATGAAGGAGGACATGTGGGGTCATTCTTCATCTATGTGTTTTCAGCACTTTGTGAAGTATTTTATAGTTCATGTATTTAGGAAAGGAAATTTGAGCTTGCCACATTTACTTTTAAATCATTTAGATTTCATGAAATGGAAAAATGCATGTGAGATCCTGGCAAAGAAACTGTGGATTTGTAATAATGCAAATAATTATAAAGAATTCAGAAAATAGCAATGGAAGTAATAATAACATTAACTATTATTGTTGTTATTATACCAAACTCTTCCTCAATCATATTTTGGGTAACAGTTGCTATTTAAAAATAAAAAAAAGATTGTGTGCTATTTAAAAAATGATCTTTGCTGTATATATGTTTGGGTATATGTAGTTCTTGCCTTTGAATATATATGTATCACCCTGTAATATTAACACATAATAGTAAAAGTCATGATCAGATTTTTTAAATGACTTCTTTCATGTTGATCTCATTTTTAAAAATTCTGTATTACTTATTTTTGTACATTTCTCCATGCACCATGATGCATTAAGTATTTTCTAAATAAAAAAAATCAAATATTCAGTGAGAAGTGCTTAAATAAAATAAAAAAATATTTATAAGGGCAGCAATGACATGTTTGTTCTCGACTCTGTTTAGAAAATGGAAAGCCACTACAAGCTTTGGAATAAAAGAACCAAATGTTCAAAACTTTGCATTAGCAATATCATTCAGGTTGCAGTGTGCAGAAGAATTTAGAGTAGGATACTGGGTGTGAGAGATGATTCCAATGTGACCTCTTATGTGGATAACTTATGAGTTCCTTGCAAGCTGATGCGATGTTTTCCTAATATTTGTATGTCCAGAAATTCTCACTGTGCCATAACATACATTATATGATATAAGCATATTGGCAGACCTCGTACATATTAAGTGGAATGGAATATTCACAAACTCCTTTATTTGTTAATCCTTTGAAAGACTACTGTTAATACCATCTTTTGACTGATTCGTCATATACTGAAATTCAGATCTTCTGTCTCTTTTCCCAGAACACTTGATATTTGTGCTCCAGACCTTGTATTATTGTGAGTCATACTATAACTTATCCATGAACTTATACTATAACTTATACATGGATAACTAACTCATAACTACCTAAGAAAGAAATTCATATGTTCATATCATTAAACAGGGATAGAGATACCTGTAGAGGTAGATCCAGGGACTCCAGTGCACTGCTCTCTCTTTTACTTGTCATGTCCCCTAACCAGCTTCTCTGGGGGGAGGCATGAGAGGGACGGACAAGTGGTTGGAGAATATGTCTGCTGCAGCATCATCACTCACAGAAGACAATTCTGTGAGAAGGAAAAGAGACTATCTCCAAGATTGCAAGTTTAAAAAAATCTAAAAGAGGACCATAAATAAATTTTATATGGGTTCTTCTGAAAACCTCCCCCTGGTAAGGAGAATTGCTGGCTTTTAGTGAATCCAAAGGAAGGTAACATAAATGAGAACCATAAGCACAGGGAAAATGGAAAAAAGGAACCTAAGTACAGATCTTTGTGTTTATTATTTGCATCATGCCATGTGCATACATGGAGAGAATCTCTCACCTGCAATAGCCAATATTCCCCTACATCTGCACTAATTCTAATAAAGTCATTATAACTGAACATACCTGACACAGGGTAAAATAAATAGTAAAATCTCCATTGCTAATCGCAATACAGTCTGTTCCACAGTTAAAACAAAAGGTCAGAGACATAGTGAAAAATTAAAAAATAAAAACACATTTGTTGATACCAGCATCATTTAAAAAGAAAAAGGAGAAACTTCTAAAAGTAAAATAGCAGGATCAGTAAGTTATAACTAAATAATTAAATGAAAGATGGATAATTTTAAATTTACCATGATGTCTCATATATTAAAATTTGGATGGGAGCAAGATTTGTTTGAGCATAACTTTTGACTCTGGCAATGTGTAAAAGTTTTCCATATTTGGAAACAATATTCAATAAAAAGAATGAAAAGCTGACCTTGAATTTGAATTGAAATATCAACAAATGAACATAACTATATACAAAGTAGATAATATAACCAGAGAGAATAAAATTTATGTAACTTCTGGATAGAGTCCTGACTGGACACTTTTAGCTGCATAGATTAAAAGAACAAAAAGAAATGCGAAGAAATTTTGAACTGCACTTCATAGGTGTATTCTTAGTAGTAGATGTTTTGTCTGTATTCTAGGGTAGAACAAACAAAATGCATATATTAGTATGGCTGGGAACCAGGAATCTCACCATGGGAAATGGAGCTACAGATATAGAATCAAGGATAGGGGATATAGGAAATAAATAAGAAAACAGAAATACATAATTGATTTCCAATAATGATAAGATCATAAAACAACATGGAATTTACATGATAAGTAAGGCAATACTGGCCATCAAGAAGGGTCACTCTTTTAACTTTGGAGATGAGCTCTGAATATCTAAATGGACCTCTCCATGATCCAGTTTTGGAGAAGAGCACCTTGAAGAGAGGAAACAAGTATAAAGGCCCTGAGACGGTACCAAAGCTGCCATGTCTGAGTGCTGGATGTCTCTAATTTGTCTGAAGGATAGACTCAGATGCTGGGTTGACAAACAAGTGTGGTCAAGGCTAGAAAGGGCCCTGAGGTCAAAGGAGGAATTTGGATTTTCATCTGAGTGAAATAAGATAATGTTGGATCTTGCTTAAGTAGGGAAATGATATGATTTTATTTAGAGTCTGTAAGAATCATTTTTCTTTCTGTGTAAAAAATGGATTATAACAGGATAAGGATGGATTGGAATGATAATAGTGGAGATGGAGGAAGGTAGGTTAGTTTAGGATACATTTCAGAGATAGAGTAAAAGAATGTGTATTGATAGATTGGATGGGAGAGAGTAAGAAGTACCAAGAAAAAAGCCAATACTTGTAATTAAAGCTACTGGATGAATAGAAGTACTGAACCAGTTCTGGGATAGAAAGTAAGGGGAAGCACCAGGTTGAGATGGAGAAGTGGGAGAACCAAATATTTTATTCTGGCCATGTAGTGTTTGTCATGCCTACTTATACTCAACTGAAGATGGCTGGAAATAGTTAGATATAAGATAATGGAATTCAAACAAAAAAAAGAAAGAAGAAAGGAAGGTGAGAAGAAAGGGAGGAAGGGAGGAAGGAAGTCCAGACCTAGAGATATAAAATTGGGCATTGCACACACATTAGATGATATTTATAAGCAAATGGTTATAAAAGGTGATTTAAAGAAAGACTGTAAACAAGAGAAAACAAGCTCCAAACCCAAGGAACACTCCTTTATTCAGGGACCAGTAAAAAGAGAAGAAATATGAAAGAAGACCAAGAGAGGAGCTAATAAGGTAGGAGGAGAATGAGGTATGTGTGGTGTAGTGGAAGCTAAGAGATGTAAGGATTAAGGAGTGGAACTGTCAAATGATGCTAAGAAGCCCTAGTAAGATGAGAAGTGATGATCCTATCTGACAATATACAGATGGCTGATGTTCTTAATAAGATCAGTTTCAAATAATTCCTTTAAATAAAAATAGCTCTATTTTTGCATTAGGAAGGAAGTCAGAAAATATGGATAAAATATGAGTACTTTGGTAGATTTGTCAATGGCTAGATAAAAATAATTACAAGTGATCAGTCTCCAGAGTAAAAGAGGAAAGTGTATATATTGGTGCATACACACATAGGGATGCAGGGATGGTAAAGGGCAGTTTTGGGGGCTTAAGAGAGGAGAGTGAGAATGTGGGAGATGAAACCTGAGAGGGAAATACAGTAGGACCAACAGCCAATTTTGAGTACATATTTGCTCTACTCACAAAGCAATACTTTCAGTTTGGGCGTGTGCAGGGAATAGATGACAGTAGGACAGGTGGACAGCATGATGGCTGTGTGGTGAAGACCTGAAACAGGACACATTCAAAGATGGAGAGGAAGAGGAATGTTTTAAGGACACCCCAAAGCACTACTTTAACCATACAACACAGTTCTTATTAAATAACTAAATAGAGCAGGAACGGACAATACCATAGGTCCTGTGTAGGTCCTCATCTAGGACCAACACTATATACATCATTATTACTGTTAAAATTTCATGTTGAATTTCTTTTGTAGTCCAATAAATAATATAAATCATGACAGGTCCGGCAGATGGTGGCTCCTAATCCACTTATAAAGTGAGGAATAATATACTTTTTGGCCATAAAGTAATGTTTTCAGTCAACAAGTCCTCCAAACCTCTAACACCCCAGTCCTTACCCCATTACAGCATTCCACAGTAATAGCTCCACAAAGGAATACAAAGAACTGCTTTTTTCCCATATAACAAGAAAAGATATACATATATATGAACTATAAAAAATATTTTCCTGAGTTCATCTGAGGCATGAACTTTTGATAAGTGAGGCCTATTAATGATGTTATCACCAAGAGATAAGAGGAACAGAGATATGTAGCATTATGGCCAAAATATGCAAGGGAGAATCACTTAGGAAGAATTATTGTAATTGTTTTTGTGTATTAACTACCATATTTGCAAATACATGCTTCAGTTTGGGTTTCACCAAATTTGTTATGACAACATGAAAAAGAAACTAATAGGCAAATGGTTTCTAAAAGGTAATCCAAGAATCACTTTTCCCTTAATCTGTATTCAAATTTCTAAGACTTTCCAATTGGTATGTTCCATATATGAATGTATGTTATTTCCTGTTATAAGGCTGAATCACTATAAAGCAGTCAAGAACACGGGACCAGAAGCCCAGATTACATTTGCTCAGAATTCTTCCTGGAAAGTCAAAATCAAAGTGGACCCAAAGAAAATAGTCTATTTACCATTTGTCACCCCAGGAACTGATCCTGTGAGAGAGAGTCAGAGAGGCAATCATAGATGAACATTCAAACCACCCCACATAGCCGACAATCAAAATGTGTGACATAAACTGTTCCTCACAAATTACCATAACTGACTGGACAGATAGATCTTTTGGTCAGAGAAAACAGGCTGTGTATCAGAGTTTCACCACAAGAATAAAACTTGAGGAACAAGTTACTTTTAGTAAGAGATAATTACCAGTTTTGGAAAGAATGCTGTAAGCTACACAATTACAAGGTCAGATGAATCTGTTTCTGCTGTGAACTTCTCTTGACAGCACTTCAAGAAAAAGACATTAAAGTAGGAATGATAGGAATGGTGTATAGACTTTATGCATGAGATATTTGAATGGGTTTTTAACTTCAGGGAGAACAATATTCCGAAAGTTAATGACAATTGACAATATAGTAATGACATTTCTGATTATTAAATGTAAAAGTACACTTCTATGGTGAAACTAAATAAAAGATAGCATGTGAAATCTCTCTGTTAGGGCCCATTACACTACCCAATTAATATTTTCATGTGGTTTCCCCCTAAGGCAATAAAAAGACCTTCGTTTTTCACAAAGACAGTATATCACCAAAAAAAAAGTGAAACGTCTAAGTAAATATTTAAAACTATTTTACAAAGTTCCAACTGGAAGAAACATTAGAGATCATTGAACCCAAACGTCTCATTTTACAAATAGGAAAACTGAGACTGAAATGTTAAATGACTTGCTCAAGGTCACAAATCATGAACAGCTGTCAGCATCAGGCATAGCCTAGTCAAATCTGAAAAGGTTTCTTCCTTTCCCTTTGAAACATAATCTGCTCTGCTTTTCCAAGCGGAGTGTTTCACTTCCCTACCTTTTCAGTGTCTACCTATGCAAAATCACTCAAGACCTTTCTTCTCTGTCCAGAAGTCACTGCCCTGTTGGACCTTTCTTCCATGCTTTTCCCATATATCATTGATTATAGTTAGAATTGGTGCCTTTCCAGTGCCACTGAAACTATCTGAAACAGTATATTGGAAACCAAAGAATGCTGGTATAGAACACTACTTGTTTTTTTTCCTACTTTGAGGGGTGCATGGGAGTAGTGGGAACATGAGTTTTGATAATCACCTTCTGGGGAGACTATCATTCCTTAATAACTCAAAGGACTGGTGGGAATTTTAGGCCCAGTCTCTTAACCACTGTGTGTTGGCTATTTTTAATGGATGAGAAAAAAGCTAATATTGAGTGGTTTGAAAAATAGGCTCTAAAATAGGCTGTCAGTTTGAATCTAGGTTCCACCCTTCACTAGTAATGATCTTGGGTAATCATTCCATCAGGACAGTTTGAGAATATCTATGTAAATTGCTTGCAATAAGAATGTGAACAAAAGCTAAATATTAGGTTATTATTATATCTAGTGGGTATTGTTTAACTCCTCAATCCATTCTCATCCTGTTAAAATCTGGCCTTTTCTGTGTCATTCCACTGAAATTGATGTTGCAAAGGTTACTACTGACCAATGAAATGACAAATTCAGTCCCATTTTTAGTACCTGTTCTGTATCAACACTCACTACCACTTGGCACTGTTTACTTTTCTGTATATATTGCAGTTCTCTCTTTTGACTTCTGTGAACCCTCACTTTCCCCAGTACTTGAAATATTAGACGATATTTTTTTTTACGTTTCTTTTTTTCCTTATGATGTCATTTACTTTCAAAAATGCCCTGTATGCCAGAGTATGCCATATATATATATATATATGAGTGTATGTGTTTCTAGTATTTATCTAATTCCAGAGATAGATACAGACCTAATTCCAAACTTCCTGATGTTTATTTCTGTTTCAACACATGGCACCAGAGAACAGAATGCATTAGATTGTCCTGCACTAACTTACCCTGAATTCCCTATTTTTAGAAATTTTATCTCCATCTCTGCCAATGAAACTCTCAAAGGCTTCTTTGATTCTTCTTTCCAACATGCCTTGAATGACAATTCATCCCTATTTGCTTGGGACAGTTCAAATTTATACCTGTCATTTCATCTCCATTATTAATAGGAATGTCTTATCCTCAAAACTGCTGTGGTGTGGATGATAAATTATATGATTATCCTAATAATGTTAGGCATCCAATCTACTTCACAATTGTCCCCAGGGTCTTGATATTTCTTTCCATTCTCTGTAGAGCAGGATTCCATTTTTTTTCTTTCTGGACATCATCATCAGTCTCTTTAAGGATCATTATTACCAATATATTTCTGATTATTACATTCTCCATGTGTCTACTAAAATGATCTTCTTAAAAACAAGCCTAGTATTGTCATCCCCCATCATAACTCATTCTCTCTCAGTCGCCTACAACACAGAGTCCAACAACCTCTTCTAGTTCTTTTCCATTCGTTCATCTCCCTCCCGTGCTAACTTCAGATTTGAAGGCAGGCCATATAGCAGAGTAGTGGTTTTAGAAAGAACATAAGTTAAATAAAGAGTAGACATGTAGAAATGTCTTTCCACAACAATACCTATGGAATAAATGCTAACAGACCATATAACATTTCCTAACACTATATAACTGTCATTGAAGAGGGACCATATGTCTTTCCACCTGATTTACAGCACTATTGTAAAACTCAAATATGACAATGTGAGCATGTTTAAACCCACCGTACAAGATGCATGACTATTGTTTTCTTGTTATTTTTCTCTCTCCTAACCAAACCAAATGCATTTACTATTAATAAATGTTTCCATCAAGCATGGAAAAATCCAAATGAGTTCCTCTGCTATTCAAAGGGAGAGAGAGTGCACTCTCCAAAAAGTAAATTTTGAGAATTCTGCTATTCAAATTTTCTTTCTTTGGTATAAAACTATGTATTTAAAATTTACATTTTCTACATTTTTAATGCCAATTGAAATCCTAAAAACTTTAGAATGTAAAATTTAATATAACTTCCTTTAAAGATTTTACATTTTACAAACTCATCAACAAACTACTTTCCTCATTTTTAAGACTGTATTTGGAGGTGCTGATAGCTCATCAGAAATATGCCCAAATTTCATCACCTTGAGGGAATTATCTCTAGAGAGCAATGCACAATGGACTATATTAACTGCAGTCCTCACCCTCTATCTCGACAAAACATCCAATATAATGCACATAAACAGAAAATATCAAGATCAGTAAGAATAACAAAAATGCAGAATTAATAAAGCATATGTATGATATACATTAATTCCATACTCCAATGTGTGTATATATGTTAATATGTGCAAAGCATGTGTGTATATGTATCTTAATTCCATACACAAACTCTAACTCAAATAGATTAAATGCTTAAATGTAAGAACTGAAACCATACAGTTCTTAGAAGAAAACCCAGGTAGTAAGCTCCTTGACACAGGCCATGGTGATATATTAATTGTTTATTTGACACTAAAAGCAAGAGCAACAAAAGAATAAATAAACAAGTGTGGCAACATCAAACTAAAAAGCTTCTGCACAGCCAAGGAAACCAACAAAATGAAAAAGCAACCAACCACAGGGGAGAAAATATTTCCAAACCATAAATCTGGTAAGGGGTTAATACTAAAACATATAAAGAACTCACACAACTCAATAACAAAAAAAAGAAAGGAAAAAGAAATCCAATTAAAAACTGGGCAGAGGAACTGCATAGACATTCTCTCAAAGAAGATACATAGATGGCCACCAGGTCCATGACAAGGTGTTCAATGTGACTCATCATCAGGGAAATGCAAAGGACATACTACCTCACACTGGTTAGAATTACTTTTATCCAAAAGACAAATAACGAGTATTAAAAAAGATATGGAGAAAAGGGAAGTCTTGTGCACTGTTGGTGGGAATGTAAATAGGTATAGGCACTATGGAAAGAAGTACGGAGATTCCTCAAAATTAAATGCAGAATTACCATATGACCCACCAATTCCACTTCTAGGTAAGGAAATGAGAACACTAACTTGAAAAGATGTATGTGTTCCCATATTCATTGCAACTTTATTACTAATAGACAAAACTTAAGTGTTTATCAGTAGATTAAAGGGAAAAATGAAGTTGCAGGGTACATACACATATACTCACTGCAATATTAAGCCATAAAAAAGAAACCTTGCCATTTTCAACACATGGATGAACTTTGAAGGTATTATGCCAAGTGAAATAAGTGAGACAGAGAAAGAAAAAGACAAATACGGTATAATCTCAAGTGTCCTAAAAAGAAAAAAAAATTGGAGGTTGCTAGAAGCAGGGTTAGGTAGCTAAATGGGTAATGGGGGTCAAATGGTAGAGATGGGACAAAAACTGACAGGAAAGAAATGGGCTGACATAAAGACAGCTATGCTTAAGTGGAGTCTTATTATAAGGAGGATTCCTTTTCAACAGGCAATAGATATGTCTGATCCACTGCTACATAATCAACAAAAAAGGGAAGGGAAAATACCAAATGTCAGCTTTGAAGGAATGGAAAATTAATTTCAGTTGCAGTAGGAAGGTCATGAAAACTCGAGCATCTGGATAAAGTGCAGGAACTCTGTGAAGATGCTGTCATGGTTATGATAAAAACTTAATAGAAAAAAGAGAAAAGCAAAAAACAAGAAATGACAAAAACAAAAGCAAAAAACAAAACAAAATCCTGCAGCTTATGAAAAACTGAATGCTTCAGGAATTAAATTACTTTTAAGAAAGGATTCTGCTTAAATCACATTTTTCAATATATATTAAAAACATAATGAAATGATCAGATATTTCCCTATAGAATCACTGTGAATATGACAGTTGTGGACATGGACAGTTGCAGTGTGTGCTATTACTGACTCCAATACACAAAAAGACACCTTTGTCTACATTGCAATCTGAGTAACATAAAGGGTCATCTTCCTCCATTCACGAGGCAGTTGTGTAGTAAGAATTACTATGGAAAACAGAACTAGCTTCTATGTTTGGATAATTAAAGACAGAATTTATGCCTGCATGAAACCTCAGTGGGATATTTTAAAGGTTTGCATTTGGGAGAACCACCCTAAGCACTGAAGGACACGTGGCATCTCTCATTTCTCCTGACTGGATGCTGTTGACAATGCCTCTTCCATAATTACAACTCCACAGATTCCCAAACTGTCCCTTAGAGTAATGATTCTCATTTTTTTTAAATGTGTTATTTCCACCTTCCAAGGAGACCTTTAGACATTTTTATGGTAACGGAGCTCCCTCAATGAAATTTTAATAGCACAGATACACTGTACTTTATACAAACAGAAGTAATATTTCTTCATCCCATATTATCAAATTTTCTTCTCAGAGGGAAAATTTCCCCCATGGTGAATGGCTGTCTTGAGAAGACTAGACCACCCCCACGGAGAATCACAGCTCACGCAGACAAAGAGAACAGGCCGCCGTGGCAGAGCCCTGTCTGTCCTGCCCACTGGGATCTTATCAATAACAGATTCCCAGGTCTGTGGCCATGCAGCTCCTCTAAAACAAGAGTAAACAGAGAAACATGAGATGCTCCAAGTTTGTGTATGTACACGGCTGGAACAGTTTTATAAAAGTGTCAGATATTTCACTCTTTTGTTCAAACCCCTCTAGTGTCTTCACATTCCATCTAGATTAAAACCTCAAACCCCTACATTGGCCGATATGACTCAGATAATCTGTCCCCCTGCTTCACCCTTACTCTGAGCTCTAGGCACACTGACTTCTAAGGACACCCTCCTGAACAAGCCGAGCAACTCCAAACAGCCAACGCTGTGCATTTGCTATGCCCTCATTTTGGAACACTCTTCCCCCTAAAGGGAGCAAAGTGCGTTTGCTTACTTCTTTCAGCTCTGTTAATTTGTGCAATGAGTGGATATACTCTGATTAAACATAGATTTTGAAATCAAAGGTGATTATGCACATGCTGTCATGTACATGTTTACTTATGAAGACTGCCAGAACCCTTTAAAACACTTACAAACCGAAAAGGAACACATATCTAACACTGTATAAAATTTGCCTTAAAAACATCAAGATTATTTTTAATAGGAAAAAAGTCCCGATGCTTCCAGGTTGACAGGAGAACATGGGTTTGTTGCATTGAGCATAAATGAAAGGTGTTTCATATTTTTCCACATATTTTCATTTTCTATTTATATAATATTACCTGAATGTGGCCATGAAATACACTGACATTGTCTTTTATTAATGAACTTGTGATAGACACTGCACAGGTGTTTTCCAAACATGATCCAACAATGACATTAAAGACCTGAGTTGGTAATTCACTCACACTAGATCCTTGTACAGCCAAGCAGAACCCATAACACTCAGGTTTATTGTGTGCATATTTATCCCTGGTTATGTATTTAGTTACTTCTCCAGAAAAGCTTGGTTTGCACTGATCAGTTCTACAGATTATGTCACCAAATGTAAATCTATGTCAAAATACCATTAGTGGGAGTTCTCAGCCAAACTATTATATTAGAAACATATCACACGCAATCAGCTAAAATAAATTCAACAGTCTGCATTATTTCCTATACATAAAAACCAAGCATTAAAATATTTTGTCAGGTTTTTCAATCACTTTCCTGAGTCACTCTGTAAGACTGTAAGAAATACATCTATAACAACCCCACAATACACACACACACACACACACACACACACACACACACACACACACACACACACAGCAGAGCATATTTAGTAAATGAAAATATCAGAGGAACACATGTTCTGCTTGTACTACTTTGGCATACATCCGACAAAATTTTTATATGACTCCCCAAAACAACACCCACGTTTCAGGTTCTTTTTTTTGTGTAAACATTTTACTTCCCCTCCCCCAACACCTTAAAACTTTGCACTTGTACTTTGAGAAGGCTTCACTTTACAAACAGCAAGGCAAACTTTCATAGAAAGGGTCATTTTCAGATTTTTTTCCCTCCAAGTTTGATAACAACTTAGTATTTAAGGATGAGAATGAGATTTCAAAGCATTTATATTAGAATTCCTTATGCTGTTTTATATAATGTGGGCTTCATATTGGCAAAAAAAATGTGCATTCTAAGTAATGCACACTCTAAATAAATGTTTCTTCAAATAAGTACTATATTGAATAATGACATAATGTATTATTTGTTCTTTGTTTAAATCAGTATTGGAATTTTGGTTAAATGGTCTCTAAATGGATGGATTTTATTTAGAAACTCGGTGATTTGATAAAGATAATTCTAAGATACCCTTAGTTTTCCTTAAGTTTTATGGACCTATTCATCTGATAATAAATAATCTTAACTTTAGAAATACAGTGTAACAAAAGGAGAGGAAATAGCATCGTCAACAATTATTACCTACTAAATATTGACTCCTTAGCAGAGCACATATTAAAAGCTGAGGAAATAATACATATTATATTTAAATTTGACATAACAAAGAAAAGCTCAAATGGATTTGCAGTCGAAAGTCAATCACTTGGAAATTATTTCATTAATTCAGTAGTCAATTTTTAAGAATTGTTGGCTTAAAAAAATTAGACCTAATTTTCCCAAGCTTACTATTTGATTATGGAATGCTTACTTATTCATTCATTAAGTAATTCACTATTTATTTACTTATTAAGGACCAGTCTCTAAAATTGGTGGCTAAATTTGGTTTTAATATGAAGATGCTAAGGGTAGCAAAAATTTAAAGGCTAAAGGTATATGAATGGATATTTAGCTTTCTGCATTTCCCTGATTGAAGCACTCAAAGTTTTCTGAGAGTAGATATAAATGTGAATTGGGTCTGCTTTCTTCCCCATAGGGAATATTTAACCACTGAGAAGGGAAATTACATTCTTTGGTAAATGGCTAATGTTGCATATGTGAACATTTTAGACAATAGGGAAAGAGACAGGATCCCTTTAGTTTAAGCATTTTAATTAAGTTCCTGAAATACTGACATGCATGTAATGTGTATTTTTAAACACAAGTATGTGCCTATCATGGATCAATGATCATTGAAGTCAGTACACATCTTACTCATGAATATCAGAAAAAGGAGAGGGGAGATAAATACAGGTACTCTGCAAATAAAACCAAGAGATGGTCCATAATTTCTAAGACATAAAGTGAAAATATATTACATAGCAATAAAAAAAATGAATTTCTTGGCAAAGACAGAGAGAGCACCAAATTTCTCTATTTTTCATCAAGATTTAACTCTAGTATCATTTATGTGAACATTTTGTACTCTTTCAAGCAACTTTTCAGGGAGATATTACAGACTATAATAGATATTTATCACCATTCCATTCACTGCCATCTTTATGCTATGTCTGCCATTTTTCCACTGTATACAGTGACCTTGGTTCTGAACCAATCAAGCAATATGCTCTCAGGAAACAGCTATCTGCCTGCTGGTAAATATTACAGAGAAATATGTACAACAGATAAAGAGGCATTTTGAGGAGAAGAAAAAGTTCATATTAACAATCACACCACCAATAATAGTTATAACCACAATTAGAATGAGCAGTGTTTGAACATTTATGTGCCAAAACTTTCTGGTCAGGGTGGTAAATCCTCACAACTTGTGGGATTTAGAAGTTAATACTGTTATTTCCATTTAATAGATAGAAACAAAGACACGGAGAAATCATGTTAACTGTTTTCCCCAAAATTAAATTTGGGATGGACTGACCATCGTTTTACTTTAAATTATGTATTACTTTTCATGGGAAATTATTTTGATGATTATTTTCATCATGACTTAATTTATTGAAGAAGAAATTTCCTTTTCAGTGACTGATGCAATTTCTGGTAGAGCTTATAGCCTTCTTGCCTATAAACTTTGCTCAGGCTGCAAAGCTACTCTAGGATAATTAAACCATTAGAGGCTTCAGGTTAATGGGCTGCCTAAATATCTTCAAATTAGAGCTCACTCTGTGTCAATCCATTCCCCAATTACAATCTTCTGTCAGAAAGAAACCCCCTTCCTTCCTTCTGTCTCTATTTTTCTCTGATTTGAAGTGTTGTAACAAGGCTAGAAATGTTAATGCTAATCGTTTCATGGATGATTTTCTTCATGGTAAAAATGAGAGATGAACCAAGACTACACTTCTTTTGAGCCTGTTCAGCATTTTCTTACATTAATTAAACAACACCAAACTGACATATAGTGTGAAAATTTTAAGGGTGAGGGTGTTAAACAGATTTATAGAAAAAAAATGTGGCTACTTTGGCAGGGATTTTGGACAAGTTACAGAAGTGATATATTCATCACCACATTTCCTTAGGCACACTGTTCTACTTCACTACACTGTCCAAAACTAACGGAACACTAGCACATAAAAATTTTTAACACTTCTGTAACCTAAGAACAATTTTAAATGGCACATAATAGGTGGTTTCTAAGGAGAACTAGTGAACAGTAAAATCTGAACTTGTCTTTTTCAAAATAACAAGTTTTCAAAGACATTATATACTTAGGTGTGGCTTTACTATAGCCTTGGGCTAAATTTTTATGAGTTCAAATCTCCAATTTTAAAATCAAAGTCACATGGAAAATAGCAGTCAAGTGATAGAAATAAGCTACACAGTCAAATCTGTTGGCTCACATCTGTACCATAATATGGTGGTGGGGGGTGAGGGGGTAAATCTTATATAGACTCTCTTTCAGTCTCCTTCAAATTTATAAATAAATTTGTGAAGCAAACCATTGTATCTGAACTCATTACAGAAGAGATAGTTAAAATCATCATGCTGGAATAATTTAAGGTCACTTCTCTCTGGCAAAAGCTGAGGCGAATGCTGGATTTCCCAAAACTCAGGTAACAGACAGTCATTCCACTCACCTTGTTGGATTCCTCACCCTTTCATGATATCTGTATTCATTTAATTTCTATCACTTTTAACAAAATTGAATCAAAGTTGTTATTGCTGTTTATTTTGGAATCCTGCTTCTGTATAATTTTAACCTTTCAATATGGAATGGTTTGAGAATGGATTACCTGGGAAATTGCTTTTCTATTCATGTGTGTGACAGCTGAGTTCAGCTGTTTTCTTAAGCGTCTATGAAACAGCTGAATACTTTCTCCAGGTCCTCAGCTTTGAGACTAAGGCAACTTGAGGCCACAAAGTTACATTGGAATGTATGTGATCAAGGAATTTGCTTTCTCTTCATCTGCTACAGCTTTAGGTTACTGACCTTTGTGGCACAACTCTGGGCAAAACCATCTTCTATGACTCTTGTCCTTGCTACATTTGGGTGTATATATTAACAACTACATGCACTACAATTGGGCTTTAGAAACTCAGTGCAATAAAACACACCAAATAGGCAAGTTCCAAATTGAAGTCTCAGTCTTATAAACGTAATTGTAACACCCTTATCTGCCATCTGGTGTTTGTATTCAACCTCAGACAACAGGCAGAGCAATCTGGAGAAATGGAATGAAACAAACTTTTGGCTTTTATGTTGTTACAGTCCTAGAGTTCCCTGGGAGTAGATAAAATGACTTGGTGTCAGCCATTGAAGGCAGCTCATATTCTGCCATCAGTTAAACTTAGTTTTCTTACAATCCAGTGTTGATTGAACGGGAAGGGACACAGGAAGCACAGGCCTGTGTTGCTGCATTAAGCATGTCATTGCCTATAAAGCATACACTTACAATGACTGCTAAATAAAGCTAGAGCTCAATGAAATTATTGGCATTTTAAAAAACATTATTCTAATTAACTTAATAAATGTTAAATGGTTTCAGCTTGAATGTATCTTATCTTACAGAAACAAAGTAACAAAATAGATAATGTATATCCCAATTCACTTTATTTCAGTTTTCTTGATATAACTATTAAAAAATCTCTGTACTTTTCTTGTATTAAGAAACAATAGCATAAATTGTCCCATTGAAATTATGTTCATTTATTTCAGCTATAATTTACAAAGAATTAATGATACAGAATACCCTAGTTCTTTCCAAAATATCACACTACAGATGATCATGAACATGCAACTCTATATTGTTCTCCATAAAAAGGAATACGCTGCATTTTCCATAGTTTCACTATGATGATATATGATTTTATCATGATATAAAGATAATCCTGTTGAGTTCCATGAACTTTTCTAACGTAATGCATGAGATCTCTACCGTCTGACAACGACTGTAGCTCATATGGAAAGGATGATTTGTTCTGCAAAGGGAACACTGGCCGTTGTACATTATGACATCTGGTTCTGCCTTCTTATCTTCAAGGAAGTGCATTATGCTCTTCCTCTAAAAGGGTGCACCACTCCCCATTTGCTGCTCACTGGCATATCCTATCAGCGCCTCATGTTTCCCAGTTGTCTGCCCTGTACTGTCCACTTCGGGCTATGTCTTAGGGTAGCTTAGATACTAAGTTTTGCCTGGAGGTAACTCACTACTTACACTTTAGTATAAATTTATTGATTTTTGGAATCAACCTTATTAGCCAATCATCATTGCAAGAATATTTTCTCATTGGGTATAAAAAGGGAACAACCAACAGTTAAAGACTCTTGTAACTTTATATTGTGGATTAAAATAAATATACTAGTCTAATTTACTGCATGTGGTATTTCTTTATAAGCCGTATTTCTTAAACCTTCATGAAAGAGAAGAGTTCAGAAAGAGAAGAGACAGAGAATAAATGGTGAAACATTGTTTTTCAATAAAAAATTGTAAGCCTATTAAATGGCTCATAGCTTTCAAAACCAGTACTCTGAAAGAAGACAGGCTGATTGTATTACTTAAATTTGTGTTCCCCAGAGGTTTATTTGAAAAGTAAAAGGTTGAAACATAAGAGTTTAAGATTTTGTATTGCCCTCTACCTTCTTGCTTCTTTGTCACTGAAGAACACTGCAGTGATCATAATATAGGAAAATAGAGTGAGTCACCTCTTGAGACCTCAAATAATTTAGAAACAGAAAACTGTACCTCTATATTATAAACAATTGGCTTATCATAACTCCACCCATTTCTCTTATGCCACCCCTGTTCCCAATTCTTCCAAGCATTATTTCCTTAAAAATATATATATTTTAATTTGGAAATTTTCAAACTTGCCATTTGTAGCTTGCCACTGATCCTCTAAAGATATTTACTTACATCCAACCAGAAGGAAGACTTTGGGACTGTCTACATGAAAGATCTTGAATATCCTCAAAGTGAGCTGTTTTGAGGCTACTATTTTAAAAATGGAATCAAAGCTGACTAAGGAACTCGGTTATAGGTTTCTCATAGTTAGATTGTTCTCTGAGGGAGAGTCGCACAATAGAAAGAATACTGAATTAGAAGTTGAGACACTGTGATTATAGAGCTGTGTAATTTAACTGGGTGAATGTTCTGGAGCAAGTCATTTAACTCTCTGGTGTATCAGTTTCCTCTACCTTAAAAGGAAGCAGTCATATCTATCCTTGCTAATCAAAAGATTAATGTAGTCATGAAAGTACATATAATGGATATGAAAACATTTTAAACTTACAAGGCTAGCCAAACAAAAGTTGTAACAAATATGAACCTGAGTGAGAAGATTTATTTTGCAGTGGGGATACAAATTTAGACTTCACAGCTCCACCTTAGAATAGTGAGGCAGATTACAAAGGCAACCTACATTTACAGAGACAGAATGTCAAGGAGACCAATCGCTTATGATTTCTGGACAGTGTAAACACCAGACCCATAGGTATGCCTTTCTGAATCATCAGAAGGAGAGAAAAAAGAGATATTAAGTGAAAAAGGGAAAAGAGAAAGGAAGATAAAAGGCCAGTGATAATTGATTAATGAGAAATACAAATGGAAGCAGAACAAGTTACATCTATAACTTTCCCAGCTTCTGTGGCTTCCAGGCTCCAGTGATCCATCAGAGCATTCCAACTCCCACTCCAGGGGAAGAACAAAACCACAAATGGGTCAAAGGTATGATTAAAACAAAGTCATAAGCTTAGCAATTGGCTCTAAGTTTACTTGCATTTTCTAGAGGAAGTTCTAGTAAAATAAGTGTATCGGCATGTTTCCTTTGAGCATTCACTGACTTTTTAAAAGAAGTACCCCCTTCTCCAGATTCCTGGGTCCATTTCTGTATCTCTTTTTGAAAAGAGATACAGAGAAGAGGAATGCTTCTACCCCTTCTAAGCTTTACACACACACACACACACACACACACACACACACACACACACACGTAAAGTGGGACTGTTCCACTTATGGTGACCTATAAGATGGTAAAGGGAAAAAAGACAGTGGCTGTATCTGGCCAATTAGCTCACAGGGAAACACATGTCAAATCCATTTGCCTCTCCTGTAATGACACCAGAAGCAGATTTAGTTCTAAACTAAAATAGTAGTTTAAGTATTATGCCCTAAATACATAAACACATATAATAGAGAAAATTTGTGGAGGTCTTGCATTTCCATAGGGAGAGGATAAATAAGTTAATGACTCTAAAGAGTAATATATTTATTAACTGGCCACTCCTAATTTTAAAGCAACTCTTAAGTTATTCAAGTCAGAGTTCCTATAACATTTGCTGTATCTAATTTTCCTTTCTTGTTACCCTCAGAACAAAGTGCTTAGATGTAAGGAATTTTATTACATAACTAGCATTCAAATACTAACACATGTCAAGAACATATTTGAACTTTATGTAAAAGAGGTAATGTTAACTTACATACATGGCCCCTGGATCTGTTCAAAGTCTTTACACGTCTCAGGAGTGGTAAGAGTTAACTAGAAAAGCCAAGCAAAAAGTCTTGCAGTGAAATCCAGAACAATATTGCAGATGTGTGGAGCCTGCAGAAGGTGGAGCCCATTTATTCTGCATGCATATTTAATGTGTAAAATTATTTTTAAGTCTTAAAACAACCTCTTGCAAATGCTGTCAACTACAAAGCTAGGCAGACGCATTCCTAACTATAAAGAAGAAAGACAGAAATGCACCAAGAGGAAAAAACATCCTGTTTACTCACGATTCTTTTCACCTCTCCACCTTGACCCAGCTTTCATTCTGCCCGAGACACCCACAGGAGAAGTTATTTCTGCCATCGAGAGCAGCAGCATCAGTAAGAGCACAGCCATGCCAGGTAAAAATAACCTCTATGGAGAGTCCTGTCACAGACGAACCTGAAGGCTTTTACTGGGAATAGAAACCTGGAGCCAATCCTGTCATTTTATTCAGCAGAAATGCAAAAACGCTGGCTTTCCCATAAATTTTGAAAAAGCAGAGATGTTCTCTTCAGGCTTTCCATTTGAATTATGCAAAGAATGTGAAAAAAAAATTAGAAGGGATGTAAAACCTTCCTCTCTACATAAGCAAAATGTCAGGAGAGCGAAGCTGACAATTTTCTCTGGTCTTTCTGCAGCTACCAGTTCCTAACCTGCTCCTGCCAACTCTCACTTCTTCCCAATGTTTGTCAACATTTTTCATATCACAGTATCAAAGCTGAGATTTCAGCATTTTCTCACCTACCCATTCTGTACCACAGATTATAGTACTTGACAAATCTGAATATTTAATTTTGGCACTGCAAACACACCTCATTTCTAACAGAGGTGGTTGTTGACTGAAAAAAAACCCAAAAAACAAATACCACTTGTTCTCAAAGCTCTAACATCTTGAAGAAGGGATTAGATATATAAATATCTGCTGCTAAGACATGATAAAAATACCTCTGAAAGAAGGGAGTGGTAAATAATCATCTTTCCTACTTAACTTGTACTATTGGTTTTTATATTCAGAGAATAAGGTAAAAAGACAACCTGCCAAAAATACCCCAAATGCATGATGCAGGGCAAAATGTAATATATTTTGCACATTCAAGGATCATCTGCATTGCATCATAAACCCTTTGCTTTGCCTACACATGTTGGTATATTCCATCTCTCCTGTTTCCTGCAGAATTATTTTTGTCACCACATGAGCTGAGCAGAACTTTAGCAAGTAAGGCTTCTCTGTTTTACAGTTAAGTCTATTGCCCATAGGTAAATTGCAATAATGTCTTGATTGTTTTGAAACTACATTATAATGACATAAGAAGCTTGCCTCCTCTTTGGGACCAAATTAATTTTTTTAGTAATTTTTCTTTTTTGCTTCTAAGAGCTATGTAGAACAATAATATATATACATTTATTTTAACAAGCATATAAAGCTATTTTAGGACACTGCTAAACACACAGTAATATTCTACAACTTGACCTATTTCTAGAGCTAAATAGTTCACACAGCTGCTAAAACATATTTCTAAAACACATACCTGAGAATGCATTGCTTACTGCAGCATAGAAGAAAAAAAAAGTTCTACAGCAGTCATGCAGGAAACATAAATGGTTGAAACAGACTGGGTGGAAGCCAGGAAGGGGAGGTGGGGATTGTGGCCATATGCAGAGGAAGCCTTGTCAAAGGTGGCAGCTGCCACTCAACTTAGGCTGAATATCGCCATGCATGTTAGATATTCCTGGCTACTAGCTGTTTCAAATTTTAAAGAGAAGCTAGAAATCCAGATTATGATGAGTGATATCCTCATCATTTTAAAGCAAAAGTGGCACAACTGTAAACTTAGTCATTTAAGACAGAGCATTCTGAATCTGGTTCTAACTTAAATTTTCTAGACTCTTTGATTTTAGAACTATTTCTTGAATGCCTATATCAGATATATGAATAGTAAGTATCCATAACATAAGCTCAAAGTTTAAAGGGAAAGACATATTTAAACAAATTTTTTTTTCATGTGATATGATAAGTGCAATGAAAATCCATACACAATTTCCCCGGCATCACAGAGGAGAAAATATCTGACGATCTGGGTGTATTGAAGAAGGCTTACTATTTTTCCTCATTCCTACAATGAACTGAAAAATCTAGCCGTATTAGGCTTTTCCCCATTCTCCAAAAGAACGTGAACTTCCAGACTGTCAGGTCTTGTCACATATTGTCTTTCTTCCAGAAATGCCTTTTTACCATCTCTACTTTGTATAATCCTATTAAAGCTTAATAGCTTAACAGAAGTTTATCTACTCAGACATTCTTAGACATTATTATCTATTTTTCTCATGAATTATTCACCTGGAAGTAGAGATCTCAGTAATTATTTTAAAGGTTAAGTGTGGTGTGTGTGTTTATGTGAGCTCATAAATAAGTGTAGAGTCCACTGTGGGCTTGACTATATTATATTTTCTTCGTATCCCTAAATTCAGTAATGACTGTTGCACATAGAATAAAATTGTCAAAAGTTTGTTGAACCAATGGTACATTTTTCCAATATTTTGGATATTTATTTGAGTTGGCAAATTTTAAAATTAAAATATGACTCTATAACATCTGTCATGTACAGACATATATTTATTTATATATATAACTTTCAGGATAACTTCCTTCATGCTCTAGACATGTATTTATTTATATGCCGTCATTCACTTTCCTTGGTCATTAGTATTATTAGATGTTACAGATAAATAGGAAATCCTACTTATATTTATTCCCTTTCAGTTAAAGTCAATCATAGCCATCCAATAAAAGCAGCACCTGAGTCTCCTATAATCCATACTTTTCTAGTAAAAGCTTAAAGCTTAGTTTCTGTATTAACTTTTAGGTCATGAGGTTTGGGAACTCATCAAGTAGGAGCAATTATAAATATGGGATATGAATCTATTTATATGCTATCATTTGCTCTCCTTGGCCATTCATATTACAAGATATTATACATAAACAGGAAATATAGTAATATTCTAAGACCAGATTTTGAATCTGCCGACAGATTCTAAAACCAGCTTTTAAATATGCAAACTTTTGCACATCAAAGCACTGAAGATTATCAGCAGATGGGCTTAGTCTGCTCTAAAATTACAAACTGGTACCAAGCCAGTTATTTAGCAGTTACACCCTAAATTCCTCATGTCCATAGCTATTTCAACGTAAAACATTAAAGAGGCAAAGTGCATTTCTGCACCTTCTCTTCCTTTCTGCTCCAAGCACTCCTTCTTGGCTATGCAAACACACACTGGTCTGACCTGATGGAGTTGAGCAATCACAATCTTCCTAAATGAAACTGCTCAGCACTATCATGTCAACTAACTTAATATATAAATCCTGACTCAGGGAAGTGAATGGGAGCAGTCAAAGCCTCTTGTCATTCACTCATTCAACAAATGTTTTCTGAGTGTTCAACATGTGTCAGGCACTAGACTAATTACTGAAGAGTTACTATGAATCAATAGATGTGATCACTTTCCACATGGAGCTGGTATTCTAGTGAGTAGGAGTAGATACAAGAAAATCCCACTGTTAGATGCATACTTTCAAATTGCATCTCCAGTAAAGAAAAAAAGGAAGATTTCAAAAAGAGATAGTAATGGGGTAGGGGGACTTAATTTAAAGGTCATATGAGGCCAGCATCACCTTGATACCAAAACCAAAGACACTACAAAAAAATTACAGACCTGTTGAGTGCAAATCCAAAAATCATTAATAACATATTAGCAAACCAAATTAAAAAATACATTTAGAGGATCATTCTCCATAAACATGCAGGATTTATTCCATGGGTGCAAGGATTTTCAATATCTGCAAATCAATCACTATGACACACCATATTAACAAAGGAAGGAAAAAAAATCATCTGATCTTTCAGTGAATGCTGAAAAAGTATTTGACAAAACTCAACATCCATTCATGATAAAAACCCTCAACTAAGTAGGTATATAGGATAAACCTTAGTGTAATAAAGGACATGTATGACAAATCTACAGATAACATACTTAATGGAGAAAAGCTGAAAGCTTTTCCTCTAAGATCAGAAATGAAACAATGATGCCCACTCTCACCATTTTTATTCATCATAGTACTAGAAGCCCTAGGCATAGTAATCAGACAGGAAAGAAATAAAAGGCATTCATACCAGTGAGGAAGAAGTAAAATCGTCACTGTTACACATGACATGATACTATACATAGAAAACCCTAGAGATTCCACCAAAAAAACTATCAGAATAAATGAATTCATAAAGCCACAGGATACAAAAACAATGTACAGAAGCCTGTTGTGCTTCTATATATAATTAATGGACTAATAGAAAGAGAAATTAAGAAAACAATTCCATTTATAACTGCATCAAAATGAAAAAATACCAATGATTAAATTTAACCAAGGAGGTGAGAGACCTGTACTCTGAAAACTGTAAGACACTGATGAAAGAAAATGGAGAAGACACAAGTAAATAGAAGACTATTTTATATTCATGGATAGGAAAAATTAAATATTGTTCAAATGATCATACTATCTAAAGCAATCTTCAGATTCAATGTAATCCCTATCAAAATACAAATGACATTTTCACATAATCCTAAAATTTGTATGGAACCACAAAAGATCACAATTAGCCCAAACAATATTGAAAAAGAAGAACAAAGATGGGGGTATCACTTTCCCTGATTTTAAACTATACCGCAAAGCTACAGTAATGAAAACAGTATGGCAGTGGCACAAGACCAGATAGGCACTAGTGGAATAGAATAGAAAGCTCAGAAAGAGACTCATCCCTATATGGTTGATTAATATATGAGTTAAGAATATACAATAGGGAAAAGACAGTTTCTTCATTAAAAATAAGCTCAAAATATATTAAAGACCTAAATGTAAAACATGAAACCATAAAACTCTTAAAAGAAAACATAGGCAGTAAACTCTTGAACATTAGCATTACTAATATTTTTCTGGATATGTCTCCCCATGCAAGGGAAGTGAAAGAAAAATAAATGGGACTACATCAAACTAAAAAGCTTCTGCATAGCAAACAAAGCCATCAACAAAATGAACAGACAACCTACTATACAGGAGAATATATTTGCAAATGATATATCTGAAAAGAGGCTATCTATTCCCCAAATATATAAAGAATTCATACAACTCAACACCAAAAAACCTACAAATAATCTGATTAAAAATTGGAAAGAAGACCTGAATAGATATTTTTCCAAAGATGTACAAATGGCCAACAAGCACATGGAAAGATGCTTTAAATCACTAATCATCAGAGAAATGCAAATCAAAACCATAATGAGATATCACCACACACAAGCCAGAGTGGCTAATATCAGTAAGACAAGAAATAACAAGTGTTGGTGAGGGAATCCTCTTACACAGCTGATGATATTACAAATTGGTACGATCACTATGGAAAGTAGTATAGAAGTTTATCAAAAACTAAAAATAGAAATACCATATAACCCAGCAATTTCACTTTTGAGAATTTACCTTAAAAAAACAAAACCAGTAACTGAAAAGGTATATGTTTATCCTGTTTATCACAGCATTGTTTACAATAGCCAAAATATGGAAACAACCTAAATGTCCATCACTAGATGAATGAATAATGAAGATGTGGTATACACACACATACACATATATATATATATATAATGGAATATTACTCAGCCATAGAAAAACAAATAAATCTTGGCATTTGAGATGACATAGATGGACCTAGAGAGTGTATGCTAAGCAAAATAAGACCAAAACAAATACCATATGATTGCACTTATATGAGGATTTTTAAGAGACAAAATAAACAAACAAAACAGAAATAAAGTCATAAACATAGAGAACAGACTGGCAGTTTCCATAGGGGATGGAGTTGGGGAATGGGTGAGATAGCTGAAGGGGATAAAAAGGTAAAAACTTTTAATTATAAAATAAATTAGTTCACAGAGATAGGACCATAGTCAATAATATTGTAATATCTTTGTATTTACAAATGGTAACTACACTTCTCTTGGTGAGCAGTTAGTCATTAATTATTGATTCACTATGCTATACATCTGAAATCAATATAACATTGTATGTCAACTATATGTCAATAAAAAAATGAAAAAATTAAATTTGAAAAAAGAAATAAAAATACAAAACAGTTTTTAAAGAATTAAAGAAAAATTTAATGCTAAACAGGTTTAGGAAATGGATTATATATCAAGGAAATAAGCATCAGATGAGAAATTTTGACTTAAGCAGAAATACAATTTAAATGTTGGTCAAAGAAATGATGACAAGTGTTAGAATATTCAGTATAAGAGTAAAAAGATGAGAGAAGAGAACTGGATGTGCATTTGTAAGGCCACGTCAAGAGGGCTTTCTGTGGCTGGAGTAAACAGCATTTGTAGGAAAGCCATAGTGACAGGTAGGTTAGTGTCATGTAGCAGACAGCAATGATTTGAGGAGGTTGGAGCTAAGTCTGAGAGCAAGGCAGAGATGTCAAAAGCTCTGAGCAAGCAATGCGAGGAAGAGCCCCACCATCACTTCAAGTAGAAGGAATAGTATAGTATAATCTCGGCAAATGAATATATCCTTAATGCTTAATTAGCCAAACAAGTTTCTCTCTCAGTCATGTATTTAACCAGCACTGCCTACACATACAAATCACCTGACTAGTGTGTCACAGGCTTCCCTCCCCTGAATGTCACAAGTTCTACCCTCCAAAGGGTGATGAGTCATTTTTTCAAACTAGATTTTAAGGTTTTATCTCTAGAAAACTAGAATGTCAACATGCGAAGAAACTAGAGCATCTACTGCTTAGCTTGTACAAGTTGGTGACCTTTATACTTCCATGACTCTATGTCCTCCTTGCATGCAGAATTTTAGTTAAGATGAAAAGGGCTTATTTTGGATACTAAGTCCATTGTCTAATTTACTACAAAGTGTAGTGTTCTGAGGGGCCAGTTAATCTGGGAACTGATGACAGGGAATGGATGTTCATTTTGTCACTTCCCCAGAAAATGCTTCAAAAAAGGAGACCACAGGTCATCACTGTACAGGAGTCTCATAATACAAACAGTCAAGACTCTCCAGAAGATTTCCAGAATTTCCAATTCTTATCCATGAAATGCATTACAAGCCTCCTAATAAAACATGGAAAACATAATGGCATTAAAAGAAAAATAAAGACTTCTGCTAGAACTTCAGTATGGATACCTGTGATACTAAAAAATATTGCTACTTGTATGACATCAGATTTATTTAGCCCATTCTGAAAGTATCATCAGTTTGCTGCCTGAACAGGAGTTTCAGAATTCATGAGATTCTGCATTTTTAGAACAGTAAAAGACTTAATTTTATCATTGATGGAACAAATTGAAATGTTTATATACAGAGGAATATTGAGTAACCAATATTCATGAGAAAAGAGAATGATTTATTCTCTTTAATTTTCTGGTTAAATAAGAGTAAACTAGAGAATCTTTAACGCATGTTAGTAAAACCTCTCTGTAATACATCTTACCAATAAGTACTTAATCTAGCATACCACATTTAGTTTTCCTTTAACGATTGAGGCATTTATGATAACAGAATTTCATGAAAGTTCTGGTATAGAATTGTGAATATAGCCATTGATCAAGGTAAAGGGTACCCGTGAGAGGTTTCAGGGAGTGTTTGCAAAGATGACCGCAACGGTTCCTGCCACCTAAATCTCATTTACATGTTGCTTTGTCAATCCTCCTGTGGAGCCGTAGAGTCTATTTTAATACCAGCTGAATCTGGGTTAGCCTTGTGACTTACTCTGACCAATGGAAGGCAGCAAGGGTGACGTGTCTGACTACTGAGTTTAGGCCTTATGAGATTCTACAGGGCCTGCTTTCACCTTCTGGAGCTCTGCCTAGAGACTGCCACAGAAGGAATCTGGCCTGTCCTCCTGGCGGTGAGGGACGTTGTGCAGAGCGTGGGGCACCGCCGCTGACAGCGTACCCCAGCTGCCTCACATGCGAGCAGGCACCACGAACCTTCCACCGAGCTGTTAGCGGTGGTGAGCCCTGCAGCGGGCTGTGCAGATGAATCCATGCACGCTCAGCTCTGGCCTCAACCTCTTCTGGCCCCACTTTTCTGCTCTGTAAAATGAAGGTAACTGCTTTATCTGACTTGCAGGGTGGCTGAAAATAGTAAATGAGTGAATGCAATTAAATATCTTAAAATACTACATGGTTATGATAAAGCAACACATTAATAAAATGTTGGCAAACAATATTATTGTTGCTGTTGCTACAATTTTTACTTGTCTTTAACAAAAAAAGAAACCAAGGCTCAGATTAAATGTTCTCCCAGAGCCACAGAGTTATGGAACTAGGATCCAGAACAAGGTCTTTTTGTTTCAGGTTATGAACTACCACACCTTTCCGCACCCATTTGGTGACTGATTTATTCAGGGATACTATGTGTTAGTCACTGTGGTCAGTGAGTCCATATATAAAATACCATTAACATTTTAATTAGCCCAGTTAACTAAAAGAAGCATTTTAATATGCCTTTTCACAAGATGCCAGACCGTCCCTACCTGTCTGGAATCATCTTCCAGAACTCCTTCCCTTCTGCTCACCCTGGCTTTTGGCCCCACTTTCCATGCACCTATGGGCACTCTGTCCTATCCAGTTCTGATGCCCTTGCCCTCCTGTTTCAGTGAGAATTCTTAAAATTACTTTTTTTAAATTTTTTTATTTTGGTATCATTAATCTATAATTACATGAGGAACATTATGTTTACTAGACTCCCCCCATCACCAAGTCCCCACCACATACCCCATTATAGTCACTGTCCATCAGCATAGTAAGATGCTGTAAAATCACTACTTGTCTTCTCTGTGTTGCACAGCCCTCCCCATGCCCCCCACACACATTATACATGCTAATCATAAGGTCCCCTTTCTTCTCCCCCGCCTATCTCTCCCTTCCCACCCATCCTCCCCAGTCCTTTTCCCTTTGGTAACTGTTAGTCTTTTCTTGGGTTCTGTGATTCTGCAGCTGTTTTGTTCCTTCAGTTTTTTCCTTTGTTCTTATATTCCACATATGAGTGAAATAATTTGGTACTTGTCATTTTCCGCCTGTCTTATTCCACTGAGCATAATACCCTCTAGCTCCATCCATGTTGTTGCAAATGTTAGGATTTGTTTTCCTCTTATGGCTGAATAATATTCCATTGTGTATATGTACAACATCTTCCTTATCCATTCATCTACTGATGGACACTTAGGTTGCTTCCATTTCTTGGCTATTGTAAATAGTGCTGCAATAAACATAGGGGTGCATCTGTCTTTTTAAAATTGGGCTGGTAAATTCCTAGAAGTGGGGTTCCTGGGTAAAATGGTATTTCTATTTTGAGCTTTTTGAGGAACCTCCATACTGCTTTCCACAATGGTTGAACTAATTTACATTTCCACCAGCAGTGTAGGAGGGTTCCCCTTTCTCCACAACCTTGCCAACATTTGTTTTTGTTTGTGTTTTGGATGGTGGCGATCCTTACTGGTGTGAGGTGATATCTCATTGTGGTATTAATTTGCATTTCTCTGATGATTAGCAAGGTGGAGCATCTTTTCACGTGTCTGTTGGCCATCTGTATTTCTTTTTTGGAGAAGTGTTCAGATTCTCTGCCCATTTTTTAATTGGATTGTTCGCTTTTTGTTTGTTGAGTTGTGTGAGCTCTTTATATATTTTGGATGTCAACCCTTTATCAGATCTGTCACGTATGAATATATTTTCCATACTGTAGGATACCTTTTTGTTTTATTGATGGTATCCTTTGCTGTACAGAAGCTTTTCAGCTTGATATAGTCCCACTTCATTTTTACTTTTGTTTTCCTTGTCCGGGGAGATATGTTCATGAAGAAGTCGCTCATGTTTATGTCCAAGAGATTTTTGCCTATGTGTCTTTCTAATAGTTTTTTGGTTTCATGGCTTACATTCAGGTCTTTGATCCTTTTGAATTTACTTTTGTGTATGGGGTTAGACAATGATCCAGTTTCATTCTCTTCCATGTAGCTGTCCAGTTTTGCCAACACCATCTGTTGAAGAGGCAGTCATTTCTCCATTGTATGTCCATGACTCCTTTATCATATATTAATTGACCATATATGTTTGGGTTAATGTCTGGAGACTCTATTCTGTTCCACTGTTCTGTGGGTCTGTTCTTGTGCCAGTACCAAATTGTCTTGATTACTGTGACTTTGTAGTAGAGCTTGAAGTGGGGAGTGAGATCCCCCCCACTTTATTCTTCCTTCTCAGGATTGCCTTGGCTATTCGGGGTCTTTGGTGGTTCCATATTAATTTTAGAACTATTTGTTCCAGTTCGCTGAAGAATGCTGTTGGTAATTTGATAGGGATTGCATTAAATCTGTAGATTGCTTTGGGCAGGATGGCCATTTTGACGATACTAATTATTCCTAGCCAAGAGTATGGGATGAGTTTCCATTTGTTAGTGTCCTCTTTAATTTCTCTTAAGAATGTCTTGTAGTTTTTGGGGTATAGGTCTTTCACTTCCTTGGTTGAGTTTTTTCCTAGGTATTTTATTTTTTCTGATGCAATTGTGAATGGAATTGTTTTCCTGATTTCTCTTTCTATTAGTTCATTGTTAGTGTATAGGAAAGCCTCAGATTTCTGTGTATTAATTTTGTATCCTGCAACTTTGCTGTATTCTGATATCAGTTCTAGTAGTTTTGGAGTGGAGTCTTTAGGGTTTTTTATGTACAATATCATGTCATCTGCAAATAGTGACAGTTTGACTTCTTCTTTACCTACCTGGTTCCTTGTATTTATTTGTTTTGTGTAATTGCCATGGCTAGGACCTCCAGTACTATGTTGAATAATAGTGGGGACAGTGGGCATCCCTGTCTTGTTCCCGATCTTAGAGGAAATGCTTTCAGCTTCTCACTGTTTAGTATGATGTTGGCTGTGGGTTTTTCGTATATGGCCTTTATTATGTTGAGGTACTTGCCCTCGATCCCCATTTTGCTAAGAGTTTTATCATGAATGGATGTTGAATTTTGTCAAATGCTTTTTCAGTGTCTATGGAGATGATCATGTGATTTTTGTCCTTCTTTTTGTTTATGTGGTGGATGATGTTGATGTATTTTTGAATGTTGTACCATCCTTGCATCTCTGAGATGAATCCCACTTGATCATGTTGTATGATCCTCTTGATGTACTTCTGAATTCAGTTTGCTAATATTTTGTTGAGTATTTTTGCATCTATGTTTATCAGGGATATTGGTCTGTAATTTTCTTTTTTGGTGGGGTCTTTGCCTGGTTTTGGTATTAGGGTGATGCTGGATTCATAGAATGAGTCTGGAAGTATTCCCTCTTCTTCTATTTTTTGGAAAACTTTAAGGAGAATGTTTATTATATCTTCTCTGTATGTCTGATAAAACTCCATGGTAAATCCATCTGGCCTGGGAGTTTTGCTCTTGGGTAGTTTTTTGATTACTGATTCCATTTTTTTGCTGGTAATTGGTCTATTTAGATTTACTGTTTCTTCCTTGGTCAGTCTTGGAAGGTTGTATTTTTACAGGAAGTGTCCATTTCTTCTAGGTTTTCCAGCTTGTTAGCATATAGTTTTTTGTAGTACTCTCTAATAATTCTTTGTATTTCTGTGGGGTCTGTCATGATTTTTCCTCTCTCATTTCTGATTCTATTGATGTGTGCAGATTCTCTTTTTCTTTTTATAAGCTTGGCTATGGACTTATCTATTTAGTTTATTTTCTCAAAGAACCAGCTCTTGGTTTCATTGATTTTTGCTATTGTTTTATTCTTCTCAATTTTATTTATTTCTTCTCTGATCTTTATTGTGTCCCTCCTTCTGCTAACTTTAGGCCTCATTTGTTCTTCTTTTGCAATAATTGTATCTTTAGATTATTCATTTGGGATTGTTCTGCCTTCTTAAATATGCCTGGATTGCTATATACTTTCCTCTTAAAACTGCGTTTGCTGTGTCCCACAGAAGTAGGGACTTTGTGCTGTTGTTGTTGTTTGTTTCCATGTATTGCTCAATCTCTATTTTGATTTGGTTGTTGATCCATTGATTATTTAGGAGCATGTTGTTAAGCCTCCATGTGTTTGTGAGCCTTTTTGCTTTCTTTGTACAATTTATTTCTAGTTTTATACCTTTGTGGTCTGAGAAGTTGGTTGGTAGAATATCAATCTTTTTTAATTTACTGAGGCTTTTTTTGTGGCCTAGTATGTGGTCTATTTTGGAGAATGTTCCATGTGCACTTGAGAAGGATGTGTATCCATTGCTTCTGGGTGTAGAGTTCTATAGATGTCTATTAGGTCCATCTGTTCTAGTGTGTTGTTCAGTGCCTCTGTGTCCTTACTTATTTTCTGTCTGGTGGATCTGTCCTTTGGAGTGAGTAGTGTGTTGAAGTCTCCTAAAATAAATGCACTGCATTCTATTTCCTCCTTTAATTCTGTTAGTATTTGTTTCACATATGTTGGTGCTCCTGTATTGGTTGCATATATATTTATAATGGTTATATCCTCTTGTTTGATTGACCCCTTTATCATTATATAATGTCCTTCTTTATCTCTTGTGACTTTCTTCTGTTTTGAAGTCTATTTTGTCTGATACTAGTAGTGTAACACCTGCTTTTTTCTCCTTGTTGTTTGCATGAAATATCTTTTTTCATCCCTTGACTTTTAGTCTGTGCATGTCTTTGGGTTCAAAGTGAGTCTCTTGTAAGCAGCATATGGATGTGTCTTGCTTTTTTATCCATTCTATTACTCTGTGTCTTTTGATTGGTGCATTCAGTCCATTTACATTTAGGGTGATTATTGAAAGATATGTACTTATTGCCATTGCAGGCTTTAGATTCGTGGTTAAAGGTTCAAGGTTAGCTTCTTTACTATTTTACTGTCTAATTTAACTCACTTATTGAGCTATTATAAACACTGTCTGATGATTCTTTATTTCTCTCCCTTCTTATTCCTCCACTTCCATTTTTTATATGTTAGGTGTTATATTTCATGTTCTTTTGTGTTTCCTTTGACTACTTTTGTGGATAGTTCTTTTTATTTTTTGCCTTTAGTTAGTATTTGATTGTTCTGCTTTCTTTGCTGTGATTTTATTTTCTCTGATGACATCTGTTTAGCCTTAGGAGTGTTTCCATCTAGAGCAGTCCCTCTAGAATACCCTGTAGAGGTGGTTTGTGGGAGGCAAATTCCCTCAACTTTTGCTTGTCTGCGAATTGTTTAATCCCTCCTTCAAGTTTAAGTGATAATCGTGCTGGATACAGTGTCCTTGGTTCAAGGCCCTTCTGTTTCATTGCATTAAATATATCATGCTATTCTCTTTTGGCCTGTATGGTTTCTGTTGAGAAGTCTGATGATAACCTGATGTGTTTTCCTTTGTAGGTGACCTTTTTTCTCTCTCTGGATGCCTTTAATACTCTGTCCTTGTCTTTGATCTTTGCTATTTTAGTTATTATGTGTCTTGGTTGTGTCCTCCTTGGGTCCCTTGTGTTGGGAGTTCTGTGTGCTTTTGTGGTAGAGAGGCTATTTCCTCTCCCAGTTTGAGGAAGTTTTCAGCAGTTATTTCTTCAAAGACACTTTCTATCCCTTTTTCTCTCTCTACTTCTTCTGGTACCCCTATAATGTAGATATTGTTCTGTTTTGATTGTTCACACAGTTCCTTTAATATTTTTTCATTCCTGGAGATCCTTTTATCTCTCTCTGCATCAACTTCTCTGTGTTCCTGTTCTCTGATTTCTATTCCATTAATGGCCTCTTGCATCTTGTCCATTCTGCTTTTAAGTCCTTCCGAGATTGTTTTATTTCTGTATTCTCCCTCTTTAACTCTTGCATATTTCTCTGCAAGTCCATCAGCATGGTTATGACCTTTATTTTGAATTCTTTTTCAGGAAGATTGGTTAAATCTATCTGCTCATATTCCTTCTCAGGGGAGGATGTCTGGGTTAGTCTGGTCTTTATCAAATTCTTCTGCCTTTTCATGGTGATAGCGGTCGTCATAGGCAGCTGGTGCATGTGTCAGCTGGGAGAACCAAGTTCTTTTCCTCTTGCTCCTGGAGTTTCTTTCCTGGAAGAACGACGACCCCTAGCAGCTTGTGCTGGGCAGTTGTGCACAGATGGGTTCTCTAATTTTTGCCATTTTGCTGTGGAGTAAGCTCCAAGATTGCTGTTGGAGTGGCTACTCTCAGGCTGCTCCTCCGCTATGGCGGGGCCCCACCAGAGGGGGAATGGTTGGGGGGCTGTTTATTGCTGTGAGGGGCCTCCAAGCTGTGCTGCTGCCCCAGGGGTTAGTGCGCCTGGAGATCCTTGGGATTCCCAGCTTGGGCTGAGTGCACCAGGATGCTTCCATCCAGCTGTGGGGTCCCTGTCCCTTTAAGGCTTTCTAAAAGTACTTTCTTTTCTTTTGTCCCAGGGTTGCTGACTGTGGGGACCCACTTGCAGGTTTTACTGTCCTGTTTCCCAGTATCCAGCACCCCACGCACTGTGTGTCTGCCCTCCCGGTGTACATGGCTAGGGCTGGGTGTTTAGCAGTGCTGGGCTCCCTCTCCCTCCCCACTCTGACTCCTCTCCTCCCCCCAGGAGCTGGGGTGAGGGCGCTCGGGTCCCGCCACTGCTTGTATCTTACCCCCTTTGTGAGGCGTTGGGTTCTCACAGGTGTAGATGTAACCTGGTTGTTTTCCTGTATCTTCTGGTCTGTCTTTTATGAATAGTTGTATTTTCAAAAATATATATGTTTTGGGGAGGAGATTTCCGCTGTCCTACTCATGCCACTATCTTGGCTCCTCTCTTCTACAATTAATTTTACTACACCCTCTGCCCCAACATCTCCTCCTCTGTGAAGATAACTACATCACTCTGAAGGTTACCAGGCACTATCTCTGCTCCACCGGCACTGTCAGTCTGTTACTGCTAAAATGATACATGTTCTAAAACTTTTCATTTGCTTACATCTTTCCCATTAGATTGTGAGCTCACAGAAAGCAGGATTGTGTTTTACCTATTTTGTCTGTATCTGGATCTCAATGAATGTCCACCGAATGAGTGCATTCTTTTGGCATAATGCACACCATTTGGATTCATGCCCCACTTTCTTGTTTCTGTGTTTTTATTCATTTCTTGGTGGTTTACAGTGAAAATTTCTGTTTGAGATTCTAGAGGTGAATCAGGGTTTATTTTGAAAGGCTGAGTTTAGAGAGTAGGCCTGGGCTCAGATCTCAACAGCGTCACTTATTAGCAACACAGCCTTGAACAAGTGATGCAAATTCTTTCCTTCATTTAATTCCATAGAATGGGGAAAATGGTAGCTATATCACAGAATCCATTTGTGTATATGTACCTATGTAAGAATGAAGATGAATTGCATCTATATATGTAAATTGCATTGAGTATATAGAGACTCAATCTTCTGTAGAAATTTTTATTATCATTATGGAAAATTTAATGATGAAGCTCTGCTTTGTTTAATTTTCAATTGTGAAGGTCAAGTTTTCTTTCATTGTCCTAAAAACATTAAATTTCTTAAATAGTACACTTACCAGAGAGAGGCCAAGCATTATAACAGAGCTGTTAGCAGACAAAGAAAATAGAACTGAGCATCCAGATACTGCCACCAATCTTTTAAACTTATCTTTATATAATCAGGACCTAATTTTTTTAGTATGCACATTAATATAAGCATACAAAAGCAGAACAGTTCTGACAGTGCAAGTACGAACAATGCAAGTCTACTAAAAAAAGACCAAAATCAACCAACACCACCACTAACGAAGTATTTTTAGGTCTTATTTTCCTCATTATTTTATTATTTTTTTGTCCTTGGATGTGTCTGATCTTTCAAAAATATGGCATACAATCAAACAACTTAAAATACTATAAGTAGAATTCAAAGTTTATGTATACATATATGTATGCATATACATGCAGGTGTGTATGTATGTATGTATGCGTGGATATGTATATGTATATTGTGAACATTATGAACTGAATTATGGAATCACAATACTTACACTTGAGAAAAAAGAAAGTCATTGTATTACTTTACTGATCCAAGCATACCATTTCTATTGCATATCTTACCTTCATATTTACAGCCCTTACTTTAGTGACACTTAATACATCTCATTAACTGCCCTTCAGAAAGCTTTACAACCCCATTTCTATCAAATATTTAGCTACATCACATTTCAGTGTCTTTATTCGATACAATTAAAGCCAACAGGGTTTCTTTCTAAAGGTTCCCTCTTTGTATGGAGAAAGGGTATTCACCTCTTAATGTATTTTGTGCTTCAAGTCATATAAAAAGACCTGTGCATCTTTCCAGACTAAAAAAAATACAGCTATATGGCTGAAGTTGCAGAATATTGCAAGACACTTTTTTATCCAAGTGGAAAAACACTTTGAAAATTAATACTATAGATGAAGGATTAACACTAGCATTTGGGATTTATTTTAAGAAGCCAGTAGAGAAAGGACACTGTTGATTTTAGGAGAAGTATGTAAACTTTCACCTAACATCATAACACACATGAATACAGAGAATAGTAATGCTTTACCTTTATTTGTTTTATACTGCATTTATTTGACATTTTATTGATAATTAAATGACTTCTTGTATATATGAACATTTTTATTATAAATTTGATTTGAATTCATGCTAAGATATGTTTAACTATCTTGACAGTAAATGTACTCCATTCTACACTGAATTTGCCTCCACTATCACAGTAATATTTGAATGTGGAAAAGAAGAGGGTCCTTGATTGACTCAACTGTTTTAACCAGCAACAGAAATTTTTTTCATCTCTTCAACAGAATCAAGCAAGGTGGCCAGGCTGTTTCTGGCTTTAAATTGATTAAAGACAGAAAAGAACTGGAAATTATGTTAGTAACATAATATGCAAATCTTTGCAAAGGGAGATTGATAAACATTTAAATTAAAACCTGGGCTAAGTAGTTCAGCTGATATACTAGTTACTTTAGTTTAACCATCTTCAGGAGGGTTGCCTGACTGTACCATTGAATCTCTTGCTATCGATAATGGAAATACTCATCATTACCACATTAGTTAAAATGTTTGAATTAGTGGCATTTTGCGGACAGAGAGCAGAATGGTAAAAAGCAAACAGCTTTCCCGATGAGTTTAGAAATAAGGATGATTTAGTGACAAAGGAGGGCTGTATTTAAATCCAAGTTGGGTGTTGGAATCACAATTTACTTGGGTTTAACAGATATATTGAAGTTCCCAAACTATCTTAAAACTATTCGTGTAATTCTTAAACAGACCAAAGCAACTGTGTGAGGATGTGATATACAAGTAGAACCAAAATTTCTCTAGGTTTTTTAACTTCTTCTTTTCTCCTCTTTTGGTGGTAAAACTTCCACTCTTCCAGGATTCTTCCCTTTCTCTTTTTTAATTGTTCTGCCTTAAACTCAATTCATATTATCTTCGTGGTGTAAGTCAATCTCTCAGTGCAGTTTTAGTTGGTATATGTCAATTATTGGACAAGAGATAATACCCAGCAGTGACAGAGAGATTTATCCATTCTGCTCCACTGTCTTAATACATCCTGAAACAAACATATGGATGATAGGAAGAAACATTCAAAATCAACCAATCAATCTACATAAAAAAAAATAAAAGTAGATTAAAGTTTAAAAAATAAAGCAGATTTGTGGTTTCATCATTAGCAGACTAACAGGCAATCTGGAAAGAAGTGAGATTAATCAGTGCTGAGCCATCACAACTTTAGGAAATGGGAAAATAATCCTCCCCAGAGATAAAATGTCAAAAGAATTGTCAAAGTATTTTATTTGTTACTACTAAGGAAACTGGGTTATACATTGTCAGTCCTTATTTTCACACTGAAGTATAAATATTCATAGGAAATAGTGATATGTTAAATTCTTGTCACACTTTCATGAAGTGTGACATCTCAAGAGACACCTTTATGGTGTTATAAGGCACACATTCAGATCCCGATGATCTGCTTATGGATAAATAGATATGCACAGGTCATTCCTCCTAGGTAAGCCTGTTTTCTCCCCTGTGCTATGCACATATTAAGAATGCTTGGCTCACTGAATTTCTGTGTGGCTCAAATGAATAACACATGGACATATGATTTATGATTGTAAATAGGCATACCAGTACTATTTTTATTAGTTTCCTTAACAGCAGAGCACTGATTCAGCATCCAGCATTTTGATAAAAAATGTAGAGTAGCTTTCAGGAAATATCCTGTGGAGACCCACAGGCACATATGCTTGGAAACTGCTGGTTAGTAGAACTGTGGAGAAGAGTGAGAAGGATAGGAAGGAATATATGTGAGATGGAGAAGTGCCAGAATGCTTCTTTCATAGTTTTCCCAACTGACCATAATAATACACAATTTTGTTCATAAGATTTATCTTCCATCTTGGTTAGGTTTCCACTTGAACTTTCTAAATATAGGGACTTGGAAGATTTTTGTTTCTGTGCAATTGTGATGCTGTGGATACGTCCACAGTAATATTATTATTGAATTAGCTTCTCTTACAGATTCCTCTAAAGCAACGTCTTTGGTAGTTAGAGGGCTGCATGTGGTTCAACAGACAGCATCTGCTTTATGTGGATCCCAAGTCCAGGCCTTTCTCTTATTATCTTCTTATACTCTATTTTGATAAAATTAAACAGTTTTTGAAAATTATAGGAGATATTATCAGATATGCATGACTGGAAAAGATGACAGAGGCACTCTGTCTCTGGTCTGGGTTAGTGTGAGGTCTCCCTCACATTAATCATGCATAAATGTAGCCACTGGATCCACACCTAAGTTACCAGTTGAGGCTGATTCACATTGAACATAACCTAGACCAGACTGGATCTCCAGGTTCCACATCATTCTGAAGATATTGGACATCCCTTAAGCAAATCCAAATGATTCATCAGTCATTTGTTTATTTATGCATTTAATGAATATTTGAGTGGTCACAATATGCCATACACTGTTCTTCAAACAGGAAATGTAACAGTGTGTGACGAAAACCCTGGTTCTCATGGAGCTTACCCTGGAACTCGCCTTGTGTTCTCAAGGAGGTGGACGAGCAAACCAAACCTGGTGCCGCCCAAGGCCACAGGCCCTGATGCAAGAGTAGCCTCAGGAGGCAAAAGCTTTATACTGCATTACTTCTCTGAACTCTGGTGCAGACCTGATCTAAGGAAAACCAACCCGCCTTGAGCCAACAACTTGTTCTGTTGCAGATGCATTGCGTTAGTCACATTTTAATTCATAAAAGTGGGAATTTAAAATACAAAGAGAAAATGCAGAGGATACAAGAACAGAGACTGAAAGGAAATGCAGTTAAGAGAGCAGAGGTCATATTCGGCCAAAGTAGAAAAGACAAGGAAAAAAAAGACCTAGAAGAATAGAGGTAGAGGAAAAAAAGCCGATGGAGACCTGCTCTGAGACGCCAAGTACTGCCTGGGATTCTAGAGCGAGGTTCCACTTGACCCAGCTGGAAAACATTCCATACACTTCCTAAGGAGAGGCCTTCCTATTACTTTTGCTTTTCCCATGGAGTCTGACTACTTCTCTATTTCCTCTATTTGTCCTCTCACATTTTATTCACTGATGAAGATGTCCATGTATACTGGATCACAAGGAGGACAAAGTCCTGGAAAGAAACTTGTTGGAAAATGAACAGTGTCCCTGGTAACACCATAACCATTTTAATGATAATTTATTTCAATTGGTCTATTCAAGAGACTAGCAAAACTGCTTTATACATAAAGAATGCTCATGTAATACTAAGAACAAAATGCCCAAACAATTGTCCTTGATCTACCAAAGCCAGGAAAGATAGTGAAAATGTCACAATAGTTCAGGTTTCGACCTGACTGAGGATTCTTTGCAAGATGCCTCATAACTGTACAGTGTAGCAGGGATGGAGGGAGAGAACAGTAGCCTCTTAGAGATTCCAGATTTTCCCTGGTTGAGCACCAAACAAATAGACACCAAAAACACCTAAGACAGATATAAAGTTTTATAAAAAGTCTACATAAAGCGAAGACTTGAAATCTGAAACAGAAAGCACCATGATTCCAAAAGGCAGAGAGTAGGAGCAGTGTGGGTCCCACACACACAGTCACTCACTCAAGAGGTTCTAAAATTTGGCCGAAGCAGCCCAGAAAAGGATACTGAGAAATCATTTTCCCAGTCACATATCTGGATAAAGAATTAGAAACAAGAATCTATATTCCATACTCTCTCACTTGTTGGTATATACTGCTTTGCGTTCTGACAACTGCATATACTTTATTCTCATGCCATATTGTAGCATCAGCCATTCTCACAATTTTTTTTTTTAATTTTCACAAATATTTGAAACTCACTTGAGTTTTTTATATTTGGGCAGAGTGATTCCTACTTGCCTACATTTATAAAGAAACCAAAATGAGCTGAAGAGGTAAGTAGCAGCCACATTTGATGAAATTCAGTCTAGATATACTATTATACATGAGCACGTATTTGAACTTTCACTCTGAATTTTTATTACAAAACAGTAGGGGTAAAAATAGCATTGCATCAGCACCTGATTAAAGTATTAAAGTAGGAGAGAAGATTCAATGCCTTTTAATATATTGTGACAACACAAATATATATAATATACATAACCCAGGTCCTTGAGGCCCCACCACAACTATCTCTTCTTTCCCTCTTTCTTCATCTATTACTATAGGGCTTGTCTCCAAAAATGTTGTTACAGCCACATCTGATAGAATCAGTTTTATTGTCTTTCTGTTTTCACTCAACTGAATGGTAAGAAAGCCACTTAAATTGATTAAAGAAAAATTTTTAAAAAGTGATTCAATACACACTGTCAAAATTAGGCCTTAACAATCTTCAAAAATAATTGATGATGATGTCAAAACAACTAACCCTGGGCAACATACATTTGCCAAACTATTTAGTGGCTGTCAAGTGTCATGAGCATTTTTATGTAATCTGCAAATAAAAATACAAAGCCTTTTAAAATTACTCCATTAAGTCCTTCTCCTGCTTTTAATAAAAATATGTCATGTACTGTTTCTTTCTCAGATTAAATGGAATTTTATGTATTGGAATCTGACTCTTTCAGCCTCTGTTCTTATTCTCCAAGGCTGAAGTTATTTTCCTTTCTGATTATAAATGTAGGCCTTTTATATTCAGTCCAAACTCATATCAGTTTGCAGACAACAGCTCCCATCTGAGTAGAAACTGTGTAAATAAAGGATAAATTGGGTAACTTGTATATGAATAGCTATTGTATTCAGAGACTAATGGCATTTTTTCAAGTTCTTGGATGCTAACTTTATCAGTTTATATTCTGATCAAGATGCCTTTTGACACCCTTCTTAAGAAAGCATCTGTTTTTCTTTAGGATGGCCAGCTCTGTATTATTCCTAATGCCTATTTAACCAGTAAATGAAGTACTTAGCATGTTACAGGGGAGGTGCTCAATAAGATTATTACTGTTATTATTGGTACTATATCCGCTGTTGTTAATATTAAGCAGTAATACGTCAAGATGTTGTTGGTGGAAATGCACAATATTACAGTTGGGATGTTTAAATAATGTGGTCATTTCTTATGATGTTAAACATATTCTTATCCCAGACCTGGCAATCCCACTCCCAGGTATTTGCCCAGGAGAAAGGAAAACATCTTCTCATAAAAAAGACTGTATGTGAATATTTATGTCAGCTTTATTTATAATCACTTCAAATACAAAAACAAACCAACTGTCCATCAAATGGTGAGTAGATGAGAAAATTGTGGCACATTCACATGATAGGATACTAATCAATAATAAAAAGGAATGGCTGTTAATACATGAAACAACATGGATGGATCTCAAAAGCATTATGCTAAGTGAAAGAATCCAAAAAAGAAAAGCTACATATTAGAAAATATGATTTAGATGACATTTTAGAAGAGGCCCCACTGTTGAGACAGAAATCTGATCTAAGTTTGCTGGAGGACTGACTACAAACAACCATCAGGGAACTTTAGGGGATGGTGGAAATACTGTATATTATGGCGATGGTCACATTATATATTTTTCAAAAGAGCTAGCTGAGGACAAAAGGAACTCAAAAAGGGTATAAGTATTGTACACATTAATTGCAATTTTGTGACCAGTTGCAGAAATGAAAGCATGTAGTCGCTGTTCCTATATTTTTCATTTTTCCTCTGTATTTATATATATTTATCACTTTCCATTTTTCTTCCTCTTTTTGTTCTCTACATTTTAACATATTTTACAGATTGGGAAATTGGGATTGCAACTAAACTAGAAGAGCTTGAATACAACCCCAAATGTATATTCAGTTCTTGATGGGATTTGAGTGCTCCATTTTGGGGAAAAGAATGAACATATGTATATAGTATAATGTTATTTTAGACTACATCAAGTTGTTATAGTTGCTATGTGGAATTTCAGATTTTTGTAGAACATGTGTGGATGTTGAATAATCAAAAGTGTGGACTCTAGAAGATGCCTGGTTTAATAGCTCTTCTAACTTTCATTCCAACTTCTATAGATCGTCCGCATCTTACAAAGTGGTTATGACCCAATAAATCCACGGTAAATTGGAAATATCATTCAGTAAAAGATGCATTTAATAGACTAACCTATTGAACATCATAGTTTAGCCTAGCCTACCTTAAACATGCTCAGAACACTTACATTAGCCTACAGTTAGGCAAAATCATCTAACACAAAGCCTATTTTATAATAAAGGCTGACTATCTTAGGTAACTTATTAAATACTGTACTGACAGTGAAAGCCAGAATGGTTGTATGGGTGCAGTGACTGTAAGTGCACAGGTGGTTCACCCTGACAGTGCGGCTGAATGGGAGCCACAGCTTGCTTCCACAGCCCAGCCTCCCAAAGAGCATTGTGCCGTGTATCCAAAAAAGTTCAAAATTCCAAATTCAAAGTATGTTCTCTGCTGAATGCATGTTACTTTTGCACCATCATAAAGTCAAAAAGTCTTAAGTCAAACCATCATAAGTTGGGGACCATCTGTATGTGCAGAAGTGTAGAGGTAGAAACTACTTTCCCAGATTCCCTTACAGCTGAAGTTCTGGATGTAAACAGGGTCTGTCACCTAGCTGTACTTGCATGAGCTTTGGAAAGCAAAAGGAGGTGGCAATCATTTTTCTGCTGTTGTGAACACTGCAAAAAAAGAGTGGGCAGAAATCAGTGTTTCCTGCTTTCTGCACCACACGTCAGTGTCTAGCCAGCAGCAACCAGGCACGAGAGCCAGCTGTGGTGAAGATCCAATCCCAGCTGCAGTGGTGAACTTCATTCCAGTTATCCAGGTGGTCCCTTGATTTCCACTGTTCCAGCTCTTCTAGCAAGTTTGTAAAGCACTGTATGTATTCCATGTATTAAATCCCATTCTTTTTGAAATAACACTAGTATTTTCTGTTTTCTCAAATACACTAACACAGACTTGAAAAACAAAAGTGGAAATGAAATAGATTCAGAAGACAAAACACGACACAAAAAGAGGAGTACAAAACATTTATTAGGCAATATAATGAGGATTACATCACATACACATTTATTTGCACAAGTATTTCTTCTTTTTTAAACCACTTTATTGAGGTATGACTTACATACAAAAAGCTGGGCACATTTAATGTACAGAACTGGATGAGTTTAGAGATGTGTACACCTGTGAAACCATCACTACACCCATGCCATGAACTATCCATCATTTTCACAATCTTCCACCCACCCATTTTTGTACGTATTTATGTATGTGTAATAAGAACACTTAAAATACTATGTTCAAAGCAAATTTTTAAGTATATAATACAGTATTGTTAATTCAAAGCACTAGGCTATAGAGGAGATCTCCAGGACTTACTCATCTTAAATGACTGAAACTTTATAACAATGTTTCTTCTTTTCTTTAGTCTTAATATTCAATTTTCAAGGAAATATAGAAAATAGCAAAGGCCATAATGGAGCTAAAATACTATGCAGGCATCTTACAGAAAAATACTCTCTACAAAAAAAAAGATTTCAAATTTTAACATCAATGAACTTAAATTGTCTGAAGTATGAGTAAGTTCCAACAGTACCTGTTCAAGCACAATAAATTCTGACAATTTATAGCTAAAGCCAAAATGTGCCACACATAGTTACTCATTCGTAGCCTGCATTCTTTGGGACGAAGGACAAAGTAAATAGAAAAGGTGCCACTTTTGAATAACACTCTTAGCAAATAAAATGACAATGTGTAAGATGGTAATTTAATTATTGAATTGGAATAGAAAGTTCTCACTACACATTGATTCATCTATAGATACTAATAACTGCTTAGCAAATAGACCTCGCTAGAATTTAAGTTTAGCATAACATGATTTATTCTTCAAATGAGTAGCAAAATAAAAATATCAGTGACGAAATATTCAAAGTGGCAAATAAGTACTCTGAAATATGTGAATTATGGAAATTCAGTAAGTTAGATATTAATAGAAAGGAATTCTACTATTCAAATAAATATCTTGTTTTATTTTCAGAGACACTCTTGCATAGAAGTTTATCCATCTGAATTCCACTTTAAATATTAACATCCCTATGGTTAATCTAAGGCAATACAGGCCACTCATTTCTGTTTTGAATTTGGTATGACGAATTAGGGCCAGAAAAATCTCTGCTGATTCACAAAAATGTACATTGATTGTCACAGGAAGGTTTTGCCAAGGGTTTGTGAGCAAAAAATTTAGAAAAAAAAATTGAAAGATAGGTTTTGGCTTTAAAAAGACTTATTTTGCTATTTTTCAGCAACACAATAAAAATAATTAACATTTGCACGTCCCATGTGAAACTATTTAACATGTTCTAATAAAGTTTATGGAGTCAAAGTAAACAATTCAATTTTGAAAAATGAGGATAAAAATGATTCATCAGCTAGAGATACTAAGTAAACTTATTTAATGTTTAAAATTATGAAGAGTAGTAGTAATTTTTATTTGGCAATATTTGATATGAAAAAATGTTATTGAACTCAAAATTTTTTAGCATTATCACGGGAAATTTGAATTTGAATTTGAATTTCAAATTCCAATTTCAATGTTGCATTTGTTAAGAAGGAAATGTAGGAGTTCTTATGCTTAAAAGTTAATCATACTTGAAATACCATTTAAACATCAAATTACCTGAATTCTTATTAAAACTAAGAAAGTCCTTTTTGCTAAATGGAAAAGAAGTGATAGACATATCCCTGACAGTTGCTACCATTTACTCCTGTCAGTCTATCCATGGTGACTATAATGGTTTTGAAAGATCATTATCAAAACTCTATCTAGAATTTCTTGTGGTGACTCCAAGGATGCATAACTCATCAAATATTACATTTACAAAAGCAAGCTAATTTTTCACTAAAAATGAAAGAATTTGCACAGTTTATACATTTTCAATTTTAAAATGTATCTAATATTTTGTGTTTTCTCTAAAAAAAAACAAGAAAATAGAGTGTTATGTTCTTCAGTAAACTGCACATAGACACTACAAATTCTCTCTAGTTTATCAAATACTGCCATTTAAATATTTTTTGTGTTCTGTGTGAAATTGGTTGAGATGGTTTCATCCAAAGTATAGGGAATAAATTTAAGAACATTGACTCAGTCAAAGGGTTTCACATCTAAATGGAGATTAAGCTATCTTGTTAAATTAATAAATTTTTACTCTGAAAAATGATAGCATGCATTCTCAGTGCACAGTCCTAATCCTGATGTACTTTAAAATATGTTAGGAAACAACATGGTTTACATGAGAAAACCTCGATACCTCTTTTGAATTACTTAATTCTGTTGCATGCAGTTATCTGGCACTTCCTAATAGGCCTTTACCAACGCCAATCACAGCCTCAGGAAGAAACAGAGAGCACCCATTCATTGTAATAACGTCTGCCCTGCAAAATACATGTTCTCTCCACAAAGTTTCGATTACTGTCATACTGCAGGCTACACACACAGGAAATACGGGAAAGCTCTATCCTTGATATAAAGTTCTGAGTTGTTTCCTAAGAGTTAATATAGTCTAAAAATAAAAGTTAGGTAAAGTAAAATTGAGTATAATAAAATATTGCTGTTGTTTTTAAAATGTTTTGAATCATTATTTATCTCTGCATATAGTTTGTCTTTAAAAAAGATAGACTCCCTTTTATTAATTTTGAGTCTACCACCATGACAGGCACCTCCTTCAGGTTCATTCTTCTCTTTTACCTACGCGACAAAGAGCAACTGTTACAGCACTTGAGGTTGAATCCATGCAGGACAGTGTATATATGCCCAGGCTTATAGCCACCAACAGTACTACTGATTCTAGAAGGAACAACTGAAATTTAAATTCTTCAAGGTATTTCTTCAAACTGAATAATCTGACTGACAGCATCTTAGGACATTCACTACAAATGTCCTAAACTCTGGCTTTCTGACATTGTGGATACCCTCTTAATTTGATCAAACTTCCTGCTAAATTTGTATCAGAGGATCACCCTTCCTTTGAGAGCTCCTAAGCAGGTCAAGAGCAGAGTGAATGTAAGACAACTGAGACCTCCCTGAAATAACTTTTGCTTGTTTTCTGAGCCTATTTCTCTGAGGGGAGGAGATTCCTACTTTAGATACTTCTTTTAAAAAGCTGATTACTCCTAAGGTTTGAAAACTAAAGAAAGAAGAAACTATCTTGAGAATTGGAATCACGCATGGTGAACTTAAACCACTGTGGAGATAAAACCCTGTGTAAATGTTAATAGCTCTATATTCCAGGAAAACATACTGGACCCTTGTAAAGAAAGGATAATAACTCAGTAAGAAAAAGACTACTTAGATTTTAATCCTATAGATCATGGTTTCATTTGAACCAAATCTTATTAATATGTTATGTGCTAATGAATAAAATGCTATTCTTAAAATATTTAATTAAACCACACAAATCACATATGGTCAGCTTGCAATTAGAAACTTAAATTGTTTTCCCGCAGAAATGTTTGGATTTCTACAGTGATGGACAAATCCTTTTATTTTTAGTCTACCAATCCATACCATGTTCAATTTATATTTTTCAATGAACTTTACAATTCTATGTTAAAAATTATAATTCCCCCTTACAGGGACTTTTATCTTCCATCTTCTTTCACCACAGATTGCCTCAGTGTCTTCGGTCTTCCATTTCAAAGAACTTATTTTCAACGTTTATTCCCAAAGAAAGTGAAGCCTTAGTAGACTCAATGTTATTTATTTATTTTGCTTTGATCTGTAGGTCGTCATGTAAACTAAACAGCACATTTCTTTTTCACTTACATATGGGCTTGCTGACTGACAGAGCTCTCAGATTTCTTTGTGGTTAAGGAAAGTTATTTTTGATACAGTGTGAGATATTTTAAAAGAGTGTTTGAAGTGTTAAAGCAGATATCTGGGCCAAGAAAAATGAAGATCATGTTCTTAATTTTGATCATTCCAAAAACTTCAGGCTGAGCTTCCTGGTATCAAAAGAAGCATTGTAAAAAGTGAGGGTAGTTATAAAAAGATGCTTATAGCATTTAGGGTCACATTAGCTTTAAAAATTAAAACTGTATCCCAGGCCTTTAAGGTGATTTTTAGAGTTATTTTCTCTCAAATCATGATTCTTTTTTTCAAATCATGAATATTGGTTTAATCTCTTTTTTCTCATGCCTAAGTTCCTGTTCAGATAAACCTCTGTTTCTTTATTCTGGATTTTTGATTGTGCCTTAGTTAAAGATAATCTAATTTTATGCATTTAAAACATGCATTATAGTGGTTGATCTGCATGTCATCATTAATCTTTAAATCATAATATTGACATAGACTGTCCCTCTCATGTTATTCACTGCTAATATAAGTCAAAGTGAGATCAGGGTACTAAGAATCAAAGAAAGGCATATCCACCTTATAAATAATACAGATAAAAAGCCATCAGCTTTATTCAACCTTACCAGTAGAGCAGAACCAAAGGAAAGAGATTGAAATAAATGGTAATCCACGGGTCAATGACCAGTTAATACTGCCCATGTTAATGTCAATAGCAACCTTGTCTGCATCTGCAGCAAATTCTGGCCCTACCTTCCCTCTCTCCCTCATCTTTCCCTTCCTTTCTGTTTCCTTTCACAAACAAAAAGTCAAACAGGTGTTATCTACCGAAGCCGAGCAAAGATATACCTATGAGCCAACAAATATAGTCACTTTAGAAATGTACTCATATGTTAACTGAAACGTATTTGAAGAATATTCATAGAAGCTATACTGGTAATTGCCAAGTACTGAAAGTATGCAAATGATAATTGATAGTAAAATGTGTGAGTTATGATACATTCACACAATGAGATAATCTGCACGACAATGTGGACAACTCTCACACACATAATATAGATGAGATAAACAAAAAAAACCCCTACATACTGTGTGGTTCCATTTCAATAAGTGCAAAAGTAGCAAAACTAACCTAAAGTAATAGATGTTAAGATAATGGTTGTATTTAGGGGGAGGTAGTAACTAGGATGGGGCATGAAAGGCACTTCTGAGAAGCTGATAATGTTCTATTTATTAAAAAAGGTGTGTTTACTATACAAAAATTTATTAGTTGTACACTTGAAGTTTGTCTATTTTTATAATATGTATATATCTTATACTTTAATAAAAAATGCATACTCCATATTAAATTTGTATAATATGAACTATGAAAAATAAAAGAAAACAAAAAATCAGAACCTCACAAAATATAATTACTATTAACCTCCTGTTTTTTTCTTTCCTGTTTTTGAAATAAAGTAAATGATAATATAATGCAGACATAGATTAAGATTTCTCTTTTACTGTGCATCTATTCCTCACTGTTTATTATGTTTGATGTTGTATAAACTATTTACAGATCTTTTAAGCAGATTTTTAATATTCTGTCATATCAGTGTATCATAATTTAAATGCCTTTTTTATTATTACCTTTTTACTTGTGGAAGAATAATTTTTGAGTGAAGGACATAAACAGTTATAAGAGCCTTGATCTTTTAATATTCTTGACATTGCCAACCAAAATGTCTACTCTATTTAATATTAACACTAAAACTGTGGTATATTTTTAAAAATTATCACAAAACAATATATTTCTTCCCCAATGTGCTTTATCAAATTAGTATGTTCAATATTAAGATACAGTGTTCCTTAAATCAAATATAGATGAGAAAATAAAGTATATCAAGAAAACAAAAATTACATTTTAATATATTCTTATATATATAAAATAAAATACTCTTGACAAATCGTCATTGGTACTTATAAGTATAGATGTCAAATTGCTTGGTGTGAATTCTTAACATAGAACCCAGACAAGGAAACTCAATAGCTCATTTCCTATTCTATAGAGAAGAATAATAACAAATGGATTTTTTCTCCAAAAATCTTACCATGTGTTTACTTATACTATATTGGTCAGAATCCTTCTTTTTGATTGAAATGAATAAAATATATATTTAGCTATATAAAAGCATTTGAATTTAATTATATTTTTTAATTTTTTTCTTCCCTTCCACAGAAGTCTTGGCTCCTGTGTTTGCTACCTGAGTGAACAACCAGTAGCTTAAACTAATACATGGATCTGGCAAATTCCCAGTGATGCTACCAGTTCTTTGCTAATATCCTAACTGGCTATAAAAGCATTAACTTTAAGTACTGATTCATTTATTTCATTAAGTCACTGCAACCTTAGGGAGCTTGGAACCCTGGAGGGTCACTGGGATAGGCAATTCTTCAACAGACTGAACTGAAAGATGGAGGGTATTCCAGGTATGAAAGAGGAAATGGGAGTCTGTCAAATATTTTTATCTACACAACCAGGATCTTAAGGTTTAGATGGATGAAAAATTTATTTTGTGCCTTCTGAAATATTTTTGAGAACAAAAATTAAGTATATTGTTTAGGTTAGACATGTTTGTGAAATAGTATTTCATAAATTTAATTATAAGTATGAAGCATAACATAACTTAGAAAAAATAGTTCTAAAATACTTTTTAAAAGTTATGCTTATGTTTGAAAAAGTGAAGCCAGGCAAATTTGGTACTAGGATATGACAGTTGATAGCTAGCTTAAATCAGTAAGGCCCTAGATACTCTCTTTTTCTTCAATTTTAGGAAACAATGCTTCAGAGTAAGAAAGCCTTTTAAAGAGAGCCTATTTTCAGAATAAAATTCACATTTCTGCTTCATCTCAAGAAAAAGTAATTTAAGTATTCCACGGAAATAAATTTATTAGAAAGCATTATTATCTAAATCTATTTTTAGTCATGTCTATGTTCTTCTGAATGTACTAATTGACAAGACACTTGCTTTTGTCTTTGCTTTTTAAAATCAACAGTTATTTGATATAAAAGGAAATTCCTTCCCCAAATGGTGCACACCAGAGAGCTGGTAAGTAACAACAGAAGCAACTTAACAGTTAGGATATAAACAATATTTAAAATTAATTTCACATACATAGTTTCCAAAATTTCTCCACTCTTTTATATCAATATATCACTTTCATAACTTAATTTAAATCTTCTGAAAATTTAAAAATACAAGTTCTGTAATTATTTATTGAATGGCTACTCCCTTTTATGTTCATTCCTAGTGGGAGAGGCATCCTGATGTCAATTCTAATTCAAGAGCTAGAATGAAGATCAGCAAGAAAGATAAAGAAGAAAGGATGGGAGAGAGAGAGAGAGAGAGAGAGAGAGAGAGAGAGAGAGAGAGAGAGAGAGAGAGAGTCAGAGAGAGAGAGAGTTCTGGGAATAACTGAGAGAAGGGAACAATATTTTGATGGAGGCAAGATCTGGAAGACTTCTTTAAGAGGTAATATTTGAGCTACACCTTGAAAGATAGCTAGGAATCCAGCATATTGAACAAAGGGTATTCCAAACAGGGAGGAGTGAGTTGGAAGAGCTAGCCAATACTCTGTCTCTATACCAGCAGGTCTCAATTCTGAACCCCATTTAAGCCATCTTTAACATTGTTATGAAAGTAATTTTTCAAGGAGACAACAGTGTCAAGTCACACTCCCCACTGCTTCAAAATACAATAAAAACCCTTTAGCATGGCATGAAAATGTTTATCATCAACTGGACTCAGTTTATTTGTCCAGCCCCGTCTCCCATTACTTATCTTCCTTCTCCAACCCCATTTTCCCCTAACATATCAAACTACCTGTAGTTTCCCAGATATGGACCTGGCATAGGCTTCATCTTCTGTCTAGAATGATCTTTAGCTCATTATTTATGTCCCTGATTTTTACTCGTCTTTCAAAACCAGCTTGAGTAAAACTGGAAATGCTAGGAAACTCTAAATAAAGGAAGATTCAAATCACTGATCCATTAGCCTTAGGTAACTGCTCACTGTGAGGACTAGGATAGTCCTTGTCCTCAAATAAATTGCCCTTGTTTATATGTACCCTAAGAACACTTCTTGGCTTTAATGACAACTTTAGTTGTCTGCTTGTTTGTTTCTCCCTTGGATGGTAGTTACTGCATGGCTTGGGTTTTCTCCTTTAGAACCCAACACGAAATAAAAGTTCACTTGTTTTGGTTGTTAAATTAGACTAAATTGAGCAAAGGCATGGAAATGAGAGAATGGAGACACTACTTGGGGATCAAGAATTGACCCTTGGTGGCTGGGGTACAGAAAGGAATAAAGACACTTTACAATGGTGAAGAAAATGGTTGATGGAAATAATGGCCTGATGTTGAGGACTTTGAATGCCATCATTGGGAATTACATGTCAGTTCTATTTCACAGGCATTCTGACAAATGCTTTCAACAGATGAGTGAGGCAGTTTATAATTTAAAACCTTAAGTAAGGAACATTCATATCATATTAGGGTTCTATGCAGAGAACTATCCATATTGCATTTATTAACTAAAGTCATGCTTATATTTTTGTTGTCAACCATAAAACATATATGCTACATGGAAGTCTCTTTAATTATGGTTTTTAGAGTCTTTCAATAAGAGAAGCTGGGATTGAATTTCAAGGGTATAGAAACTGTTAGAGTATATTATAAGTAACAGACAACCTAAACCATCTTTCAGAAAGGAAATTGTTAACAAAGCGCTTAACATAAAATGGTATTCAATGAACCTTGAAAATTTTAACTACAAACAGAACTCTAATGAATCAGTGATGTGTAGTTTCTTAGGCACTGAACAATAGGCCACCTTTTGTCTTTCTCTCTGATTGTACGTTTATTTATATCTGTTTGATTTCAACTATGTCTTCCTCTGCAGTGATACTATTAGCATTTTTTTTTCAAACATGACCCATCAGTCTTAAAGTAAATAGCTTAGTATTATTTTTGCAGTATCTTTTGGCTATAGTGTTCTATGGGATAAGCTATAGAGCTGGAATAGATATGTTTTATACATTTTCACAGAGAGAAAACAGTCCATGAGCATGTGAAAATTTATCATTACTCTCCTTAGTCCTTCAAATAGCCACATCTTGAATTACTACTCTCAGAAAAAAGCAATTGGTCATCCCAGATAGAATGATATGACTCCAGTGTGCCTACATGTATGGTATGTCAGAAGGAAAAAAATGAACCTCATTTCCTAGAGTCTGCAGATTGCTAGTGTAAAGGAAGGTTAAAAGAAAACTAAAATGATTTAGAAGTAGTAATAGGTTAGACATTTTAGAGGCATGAATCTATGCTCCAGAGATTACTTCAAAATTGACTGAACTTAGAACCACAACATAAAATGATTTTGTATTTAACATAGCAATAGCTCTATAAATTTTTCTGCTACAGGTATATCAGAATTTGATTTCACCAAGTAAGTTATGCTGATCACAGTGACTTCAGAGGTTGACTTTAAAGAAAATAAAAAGACCAATTTTTACAAGAGGGGAGAAAAATGTAATTGAACCACTTTTCCATTATTCATTATTATACTTTAAATCAACAATAACATAGAACGATGGGAATCCTGGTCTTTACAGGATAATATAATATCTCAGCTGCCCAGTTCTTATTTTCAACTTTGCCCAGACATAAAAATATAAATAAATTAATGAATAAATAAATGAATGAATGAATAAATAAATAAATAAATAATATTCACAGAGAATTACCTGAATATAAGAAGTCTATTCTTATCTTTATAGTCTTTAGAATTGATTCCTGGACCAACTCAAACTATCAGATATTTATATACCATTCTTTAGTCTTCTCATAGATTTTCTTTCCCTGAATTACACTTTGATGGAATACTATCAACCTGTATTGAGCAGAAATGTAAGAAAATTCATATATATTGTATCATTGTATATCTTTATATGAGGATTTCTAGTGGAAATTTCTCAGGCTTTTCCTGCATATCTGGTTTCTGTTTGTTTAATAGACTTACAGAATCATGTAACTAATCATGTTTTCCAATAAAAGGTGCTGAGATTGAATTTCAAAAGAGTGCAGAACCTTTTAGAGTAATACATTTTATATTTTACTATAATTTTATTATGTTATTATAAGGTTATATAATATTTTAACATGATTGCTAAGAAGTTAATTTGGTCTATCCCTATTTTTGTACTTACAGACTATATTTTGGTAGTGGGTCCTGTTTTTACTGCACCCAAATCCCTTTTCCCTGAAGTGCATCCATATGCCAGCTGCAGAGAGTTGTGGCTACTCCACTAGTACATCCTAGAGAGAGGTCTCTGGGGAAATTTGGGGGAGCACTTTTTGGTTACTTAATAATAGGGAGACAATCTTAGAATTTAATGGAAGGAAACTAAGGAGGATAGATATCCTGTAATGTTTAGTATCAAGCATGGCTGGAATGTCCCGCCAGCCACTGACATAGGAAAATAGCTAGTCTTTAAATAGTATTACCTACAACATAACTTCATTTCACTTAATGGTATAAGAAATCTTGCATTGCTTTAATATAACTAAATTGCAATACTATTGTAGATGGGAAGTAGTTTATAATTTTTCATGTTAAAACTTTATCCTGAACTATTAACCATTCCAGACAATAAGATGGTCAAGAGTACAATTATTTTTTGTATTTAAATGATCAATACAAACCATTATCTGTCAATGTTTTAACCTGTTGCATATATGGCGCTGGATTCACATGCCTTGGGGCAAGCATCTTATTACTTAATTAGTCATTCTAATGCATTTTGCCTGAAAATTCATATCAGAGTACATTTATTATTATGAATAATTTCCCTTTTTCATATTATAATTATGGCACTGTACTAGATTATTAAGTAATGTATGTAATTAGATTATATTAACTATGAATTTCCTTTAAATGTGATGAGAGGGATGTTTTTATTCATAAAATAGAAAAACTGGACTAGCTACATTTGAGGAACATAGCTTAAGAAATAAGCATAATATTAATATTTTTATGATGCAGAAATATGTGCCTTTAAAAATATTTTATGTATCAATAACATTTTAGAACAATTTGAAAGTCAAAAGAATCTCTGAGTGATAAGAGAATAAGTGAATATTTGGATAGAATAATTATAGTTTTGTAAGACTGCTGGATTTTTTTAAAAGTCTTCTTTTGAAAAAATATCTATAACATCAGCAAAAATGTTAGCAGGACCAGTTACAACAATAATGAAAATCAGTAAGTACCTAGATAAAATCTTTAAAAATGATCTACATTACCTTTATAGAAAAAATGATATGCTTTATTGAAAAATATCAAATACTTATTAAGTGAAATATACAGTATAATTGTTGCTAAAATAATTATTACAACAATATGAAATCATAACAAATTAATCTAAGGTTCAATACTGTATCAGTGAAAATTCCAATAGCATTTCCATTGAACTTGACGAACTTATTCTAAAATCTACATGGGTAAAAGGCCAAGAATATAACAAGGTAGGGAATTTACCCTACAGATTATAAAAACTTACTGCATTTTAGAAAATGGTTTTGTTACTGAAAAACAAAAAATATACATATGGATTGGGATAGAGAATAGAGGAAAGAGATTAGGTATATATGGAATCTTGATATATGATAATAGGCCCTCCAAGTCAGTAAAGGAAAAGGTAGACTTTCCAGTAAATGAAGGAAGGATAAATAGCTATCCACATGACAAGAAGTTAAATGGATCACAAATTCATACCGATCACGAAAATATATTCTAGGTGTACTAAGCATTTTTTAAAGGTATGTACATTAATTTAAAAAGAGAAAAAAATCCTAAGTATTTGAATGTAAATTTAAATAAAACTTTAGACCATACAGAATATCTCTATCACCATGAGATAAAAAAAAAAAATTAAAGATCACACAATTACAAACTATGTAGAAAAAGACTGGTAATATCAACTACTCTAATAACTTCTTTTCACAAAGACAAAAAGAATGAAAAGAGAAATCATAAAGCAAGAGAAGACACTGCAGGCACAAGATTAATGCTAATGCTATATGAAGAACTGCTACCAACCTATAAAATGGCAAACAAAAGAATTTCTTTAATGGGCAAAAGTCATAAATAGATATTTAATTTAAAAAAACCCATCAAAATGGCCCATAAACATGTAAAGAACAGTTAAGAAAATACACATTAAAACTCTAATAGGATACCATTTCACAATTACCAGACTGGCAAAAATGTAAAAGCTAGTCGATATCGAGTGTTTGCAAGGATAATGAGAAGCTAACATTCTCATCCACTGCTGGCAAGAATGTAAATTTAAACAATAGCTTTGGAAAGATTTTGCATTACTTCAGGAATCTGAACATTCATGTGTCCTACAGCTATTCAATTCACTCCTGGATTTATATTCCAAAGAAACTCTTGACATGGGCAACAGGAGATAAATACATTTTAACAATTTAAAGCTTTATTTAAACTTTATTATTTTAAATAATGTCAAATAAAATGTCCATGAAAGACAAGATGGATACATAAATGTAGTATTCTCAACTCACCACAGCAGTGACAGATATTAAATCATACTGCATGCATCAACATTCATAAATATCAGCAATAATGCTGAGAGGAAGGAGTCACGGAAGCACACACAATATGATTCCACTAGTGTGAAGCTAAACAATTGGCAAGGTAAACAATTCACACACATTAAAGCTATAAGGGGAGGCAGGAGAATGACCAACACAAATAACATATGATGACTGTGATGGCAGGGGTGAGTGAGGAAGGGGTTATCTAAGAAGAGTAAAGGGGGTGATCCAAAGGTACTGGTAATGATTTTTTTTTTAACCTGAGTCAATAACCTCAGTAGGGCTTGCTTTATTATCATAAGTCCTGTTGTATCCCCTCTGCCTTATCCTGGTTATATGCACACACATAAATGCCCATCTATTATTTATGTATTTCAACCTCAGAGCCCCATTCATTATTTTTTTAATTTATGCACAAAATGTTAGGAGAGGCAGTCTTGAGAATGTAGTCTCAGCTCCCACTTAGCCATGTAAGACTGGGTCTTGGGTGGGCTTGGAAAACTGCCTTGCTAACAGGCAAAGAGTCTACCCAGCCTTTGTTAGACTTATCCCTCGTGTGGGACTGTCTTTCCCTGTTTCAGACTCCATGAATGCTCTTTTTTCTCTGCCTACAATGAGTGCTTCATATGGCACCTGGCCAATCCCACGGTTCTGTCTGTCCTCTGCCAGAAAGAGACAGTCCTTCAGCTGCAGCGCAAGGACTTCTGCATAGGCAAACTGCCCAGTGCCACTTTCTGCTTCGTCTCTTCTTAGTGTAAGAAATGCATTGTTCTATCCAGTGCTTGACTGTGCTGTGTTTTTGCTGGTGCCTCTGATACCAAGATGCAATGGTCAGAAGTGCTTAGAGTCCTCCCTCAGGATTGGTAACCAGTGCAAATATTCTAATCCCTTAGGATTGATAACTGGTGCACTGTACTCTACATAACACAAAACATCATGAGTATTTAGGTATGTCATACCTAAATTAATATATATATAATCTGTATATACAATACATTAATACATGGTACATACTATATATGTGTGTGTATATAAATATAAGGAACCTCAATATTTCAGTCCATTATTTGAATAGACATTTGAATTTGTCACCATATACATTATAGCCAATTTTTAGTGTTTTGAAATAAATAAGATCATGATGAAATTAGTGTTGCTTATAATAGATACGTACAAAACTTAATTAAAGTATTATAAATGGAGGATTTTCTCCCACCAAACTGTCACATTTTCGGAGGACATCTGTTTATTTACAAACCATGGTGTTTATCTTGTTCTTGATATGCATGCTAATGATATTATTATAATATGCCACAGTGAACTTGTACAATATCAATTATAGCTATGAAACTATAAATTTTGGACCATAGAAGTATATTTATGATGATACTCTGCTCTCTTAAGCTAGTCTTCTTGGCTTAATAAAAAAAATCTCACACTTTTTTAACCTGTCTGTATTTTTCTCAAATAAAGAAAATAGTAAATTTTAAATCAATAGGAAAACATATATAACTTGACAATATATACTTTATAATTTAAAATACTATTACAAAAATTCTAATATGATTTCTAGTGACACTTTGATTAGAGGAAGATATCAACTGATAGGTGCCCTGACCAACTCACAGCAGGTCAACGTGGAAGCTTGTGAGAGAAAAAGTCAAATGACAACCTGTAATGCAAAACCCTAAAAATGAGCCTCAAATAATTAACTGCCAAAGTATAAAAGAGGATAAAAATGCATGTTAAACAAGCACAAGTGAAAAATAATTAAAAGATATTGCTTACTACATATAATGTAGTGGGGAGGGGGCACGGGAAAGGCAGTATATACAGAGAAGACAAGTAATGATTCTATAGCATCTTACTATGCTGATGGACAGTGACTGTAATGGGGTATGTGGGGGGAACTTGATAATAGGGGGAGTCTAGTAACCACAATGTTGTTCAAGTAATTGCACATTGACAATATAAAAAAAATGCAAGTTAAAAAAAGATATTGCTTACTGTAAAGTTAATTTTGGTCAGTACAGTAACAAATGCAAACATACAGTTAAACAAGCTAAACAGTTAAACAGTTAAAGATAATTAAACTAATATGATCTCGGGTTTCATTAACAGAAAGAAATACAAGCTAAAACAAGAGTTGATAGCTTACAATTTAATATGAATGCTGACAGAATGGACTGCTTCCAAAGACAGGTGATGAGCCAAAGCAATATTATAAGATCATAAGCTCTTTAAAGAAATGAGATTGAGTGGTCTAGATTACAGAGAGAGGCTGGGCACATGAGAGATGATTTCCAATATTGTGAGGCCACTCCCACAGCCAAGCACTACTCTTGCTGTGGGTGGCTCTGCAGGGGAAGATCAACAGAACGAACAATTTTCTAACAAAACAAACTGTTCAAAAATGGAATAGATAATATCTACACCAAAGAATGGTCATCCTCTATATGAACAAAACTAGTGGTATTGAAAAAAGAATTCAAGTGTTGGATTGGAATTCAATGAAATAAACTCCCTAGCCTCTTTAGACTTTAGATCCATTGATTTAGACCACAGGTTATTATATAATTTATTTACTTAGGGCTTAACTAAAAGCAGTAAACTTCTAGAATCTAAACAAAGATATTAGAGATTAAATTATTTGACTACAATAAGAGTTCATTTGAATCTAACAATCATATTTAAGGATTATAAATAAAAAGCCATGAAAAGTATTCTTTAAAAATCCAAAAACCAGCCTTGAAGTGTGCTAATATATATATATATATATGTATTTCTATATAATATATATATGGGGTTGAGTTGCTTATTTTTATATTCCTAGTCATTAGGTAATTTGATTATAGTGTATGCATTAGAATAGAAAAGATATAGCTTGTTGAGCTCTTTCAATGTCTGTCAATGACAAAACAACAAGTGTGGGTTCTTGGGATTATCTACACCATTGTACTAGCGATGTTGCAGCCACTAATAGTACTACTGCTATTACTACTAAGCCCATTCCTATTATTGCTATTGCTGTTATGACTACTGCTTCTACTAGTACCATTGTACTACTACTACTACAGTTACATTTCTTGATACACTGTTATAATATGCTAGTTACTCTTCATAGAATGCTATATACATTGTCCAAGATCTTACAGGTTAAAAGTAGAAGGACCAGCATTTGAAATCAGGCAATGGTTTCAGGTTTTACACTCATTAATCTATATATTCTAGTCAGAGAAAAGATTCTATTGAAATGTAAGGCGAGCATGACTTTTTAACATACAAGTAATATCCATCTATAGCAGGAAGTTTTTTCAGACAGAGCACATCATTCTAGTTCTAATCACATCTTTACACTGTAATTAGCATTTGTAAGCTCAGTCTTTTTGGTAATTCTATTCACTTATTTTTCTCTTGCTTTGCAAGTGCCCTTTCTAGAATCTAATATTTTTATAGCATTAGCAGTTTTGATAAAATACCGGTTAATTAGCCAATCATGTGTGGTATTTGTCCTCCACTATGTTTTAGTATTCTTGCCTATGGGTACCCATGCCCCCCACCATAGAACCAAAGTTTATGTTTCTACAGAGAGTAGCTCTCTCTTTGCCATAATATAAGCTTAATGTCATTTAAATATCAGAGTTGGTAGGGACCTTTCTATTCTTTTATTGCTATCATGAAGACTAATGGTTTTAAAAATCTGTCATTATTACCATAGAGTTAAGTAAGGAAAAATATGGTGGCTTCCATGAGTATCAACATGTCACAGCCTGAGATGTTATGTGATTTTAAAAGAAACTGTGATTGAGTGAATTAACCATCATATACATACTTCAATCATAACTATTCTCTTGGTTCTTTTCCCGTATTTGTACCCAAGCCCTTGGAGGGAATGGTAATTTCTACCAAGAAGATTCAGTAATATTTATAGGAAGCTACCCATATAATAGGGAAAAGCCTGCATTTCTTCAAATAGTTTGTTTATAAGTCAGGAAAAAAAATCACCAGAATGAGCTCTTTGATTTATTAAATCAGTAGAACATTAATTTCATTAAGGGAACAGACAAGAAAATGGACTATTACTCAGGAACTAAATATTGTTCATTTGGAATAATCTATTAATAGATGTACTCTAGTTAGAACATGGGGGGAAACTCTTTGGCCTACATATTAGATCTACTTAGTAAAAAAGCAAAAATCAAATAAATGCATATATTGATACAACAGAATATTTGTGTAAGCGTATTATATTAGTCTCTTCAATCAGGATATGTTTCAAATTAGGGACTTTTGTTTTCTTCAGGGAAATTCCTAGTAGTGGAATTACTGGGTCAAATGGTGTTTCTACTTTTAGTTTTCTGAGGAACCTCCATACTGTTTCCACTGTGACTGTGCTGATTTACATGCATCTCTATGTTTATCATTGCATTATATACAATAGCCAAGATATGGAAGCAACCTAAGTGTGCATCAATAAATGAAGGGATGAAGAAGATGTGGTATATATACACAATATTATTCAACAATTTGAAAAAATCCTGCTTTGGCAACAACATGGATGGACCTAGATGGTGTTCTGCTAAGTGAAATAAGCAAGGTATGATTTCACTTATTTGTGGAATATAAAAACTAAACAAACAAAACAGCAGTAGACTCATCAACACTGAGAGGTGGCTGGTGATTATCATGGGGGAGAAGTGGGGATGGGTGAGTGGGGAGGGTGAGGGGGATAAAGGGGCGCAAAAATTCTCAATCATAATATAAGTTGGTCACTGGGATGGTAGTACAGCATGGCGAATATAGTCAATAGGATGACAGATAGTAACAGCACTAGTGGGGGTAAGGATTTAATAGTATGGGTAACTGTTGAACCATTGGTTCATTGGTTATATATTTGTAACCAATGTAAGATTGTTTATCAATGTCACTTCAATTTAAAAAAAAAGATACATTTCAGTGTCTTAATAAGTATTCATAAAATATATATAAAGTCTTTAAGTCTGTTCTTTCTCAGAGTCAAGAAAAGGAAAGTCATGCAACAGTCTAAAAGTAAATACATGAAAGAGTTATTAACACAGTTAACCTAATACCTGCATTAAAAAAATGAATTTTTTAAAACCAAAGTCCATCATGGCACTGAACTTAAGTCCTTTTTTTTACTGCACATATATGATGCTTATGGTATGTCAGGTACTATATAAAGGAACTACTATCATCCTCATTTTGCAGATGAGGAGCTGAGGCAAAGAGAGGTTAAACTTAACCAAGACTCATTTCAGAGCCTGGACTGTGAATAAATACCTCAAGTAAATGATTCTGTTGTTTCTCCCTTCAGTTTCTATGTTGAGAAGCAAAAAGCTCTGTAACAAGAGTGAATTTATGTCTTGAGTCTTACCAGTGGATTTGCCAACAGACTTATTGAAAAAAAATGACTGGTTTAGAATGGGCACATGATTCCAGTCAGACTAAACTAGATTTAACAAATATGATTTTAGAGAGTTTTATTGATAGTGTAGACCAAGAAAGGGTCAAATTCCTCTTACTAGGTGTTCAAAGAGAAATAATTGTAAGCCAGGGGAGTATCTCCCTGAGAAAAGGATCAGTAGGGACAGAAAGGATGGAAAGAAGGATGGAAGGAAGGATGGGAGAGGGAGGAATGGGACAGGACCTGAGGGAGGGAGGGCAGGAAAAAAGAAAGAATGGGGAGGACAGGGAGGGAAAGAAGGAAGGAACCAAAGAAAGAGAAAGGAAAGAAAGAATGAAGACATGGAGAGATAAAGGCAAGTTCCCTGAATATATCAGGACAAATAAAAACCCAGAGATCTTTAAGGTGTGTGCATTTTTAATTTTTCTTAGGTCAACTGATAGATTTCTATTACATACAATATAAGCGTATAGACTAATAAATTTGTTTGAGACACAAAATTCAATAGAGCAAGTTGATGGCTGATATAACACTGAAATGCTCCTCTTGATTCTATTAAGAAAACACTATTCTTCCTGTATTGTATATATTGAGATTTTTATAGAAGAGTTTACACAAGAAATGTGAATAACCACTAACATGTTTGAAAAACACAGTTTTGAGTACTTTTTCACGGTCTAACATCCTATAACATTCTGAATTTCCTTTTATAAAAAAACTGAAAGATCAATATATGGCCATTGCTTAACCAAAAAGTACTTTTTCACATTGAAGAAAGAAGAAAGGAAAATAGTAATTATTCTACTCTGATTCTGTGTCAGACATTATTCTAGGTCCTTTGTGTAAATTAACTTCTATTTTCTACTGATTTATTTAATATCCTTCTTTTGACTGGCTAGGCTGAATTTTTTTCCAACAAAATGGAAGTTGAACATTCTCAGTTTTTATTCTTCTTTCTCTTTTAATTTTTCAATCCCTGCCTTTTTAGACCATACTGCACTTTATATGACACTTTTTGTCATATACCCCTTATAAAGAATTAGCAGACCCCTGAAAACTTGAAGATGTTTACAGTATCTCACATCAATATGGAATTTGCATTGAGTATATTTACAATCACTGAAGAAAATACTGCAAAGTTTATAAAAAAGTGTGAAAACATCATAAATAAGCAATTATATAGGGAGATGAAGATCAAATAAATAACTAAATGAGGAGATTTTCAAGATCTCTAGTAATGAGGGAAATGTTAACTTAAATGTTAATTTAAACAAGTAAATGTTATTCCCTTTATTATTTTTCCATATTTTGAGATATGACAAATTATCTATCACATTATGTTGAGATATTTTGAATATCAGAAGGGTAAACTTGCAAAGAGAGTAACCTCATCTTGAGAAGGGAGGTAAAAGTAGACTAGAACTCTTATGGAGTGCTGCTAGTCGTGTGAACTGGTAAAGCCATTATATAAAGCATTCTGGATGTATTAAGTGAAATTGATTATGCACATGCTTTAAATCCAGGTATTGTATGACAAAAAAAATTTGTAAGGGAACAGACTGTATGCAAATATTCACTCCAACTGTGTTTAGTGGGAAGATGGTATAATCTATGTGTCCATGAGTAGGGGACTGAATAATTAAAATATGATAATGGTTACTACCATGGAACACATTACACCAGAAAGAAGCAATGGCTTAGATATTCAAGTCCAGGGCTTCCAGACTAACCAAAACCTCTGCCATCAAATTCGAAAGACCACTGGCATTGCCAAAACAGATACCATTAGTCACCATGTTGGACTGAATAACTGAAAGCCTTCTTCCATTTTCCTTATGTAAGGGAACAGCTTCTCAACAAAAAGAAGATGGATGCTTGTCAAAAGGTTGTCATTGGGTCACAGACCATTCAGTTTTGTCAAAATGCAGATTTCCTGGAAACAACCCAGAGCAATTGACATAGAATCTTTGGAGTTATAGCTCTAAGGTATGTGTTTTTAAAAGGCCTTGTTTATGCATACTGAAGTTTAATAATTATTGGGACAAAGCCAGGTTGAGCAGTCACAAAGAAGAGAGATGGTGCCAGTAACATTAACTTCAGGGTGTTGTTCAGGATTCAGACTGAGTTCATGAGTCAGTGAAGACCCACATCAAATGTAGAGTGCTGAAAACCTGGGAAAATTAAAAGCAGCAAGCCTAGAGTAAATCACAGCAGGACATCAGACCGTCAAAGGGCCAGACCAGAATAAGAAACTTGGAGGAAATAAGCATCCAAGAGCAAAACAACATAGCTGTGCAAAGACTGCACTGAATCTCAGAAACCAGTTCATCTTCATGCAACGGACGAAATCATGGAAGAAGGATCTGACCACAGCAATAATGAGAGAGAGATTTTTCAGTAAATGTTGATTCCAGCTGCTCAGCCTCTTCAAGACTTTCCTGTGTGATAAGATCTTCTCCCAGTATTTGGTCAGCCTGAATAAATAAATGCAAGTGTGTGACCAGAGTCAGATATGACTTGGGGAGAAAAAGAAGAGTATGACTCTCAGCCAATGCCCAATAATCAGTTTTCAAAAATATCACATTGAGGTGAGGAATGTTCTAGTCTATTTACCTATTTAATTATATTTTACCAAAACATTAAATACAGCTTGCTAAATAAAGTACACTATTTAGAACAAACCTGAAAAGTAACTGGAATCATTTCATTACAGGAGGGAGAAAAATTAAATATTACAGCATGTCATTACTGAGAAATAAAGGCAAGAAAATGAGTGCTATAAGTACTCATTTTCTATTCATTTAGCAAGGCATATTTTTAATTATGTAATTTTTGATGATTGTTCATTCAGGTACTCCATGTTAACAGGGGTAACCTGCTATACTGACATGAGATACTTTGACTTACAGCTATAAACTGAAGGGAAAAATAAAAATGCAAACACACAGGCATTTTATCTACTCTTTCAGTTGACAGACAGCTTCAAATTTCTAGTAATATTTCTAGCATGAGATATGGAGATGTCATTCAAAGGTAAAGGAAGAACAGTAATTTTGGCAAAAACACAGTGGTCAGAAACTATCATCTCTATGAACCAGGGCTCAAGAAATTCCAGTTGGATACTTTATCCTTAAACTATCATTTACCTACATTTATTCCATTCTTTTTACTTTAAATTCCCATTATCTCACATCCACACATCTTACCTGATTTTTCATTTCTTTCATCAATTTCAATTTAAAGACTGACTCTCCACAAATCACTTAAAAGGCTTTAACTACACCCTGCTCGGTAGCAGGAGTACACTCAGATTGCTCTGATGAGGAGTCAGAAGCTGAGTAAAGCACAGAATTTGGTGACTGAAATACACAATCTCAGAAGGGTCTCTTTTCTGCTTTGACTATTTAGTCCACCTAGTATATACCCCTGGGAAAGTCAGCAAAACTAGCCTTCAGATGTTGGCAAGAGTTTCTCAGGGTACATGCTTAGTATCCTATTTTTCAAGAGGGATTACAGTTTAATATGCTCACTCTGAATATCTTTTCTTATTACCTAATTGGTTGAAGTTATTAAAAACTTCTCAGCAAGTTGAGTTTCAATTCACACCTTGTAAAAAAGGCTAAAATATGCACACAGAAGACTTTTGCAACAGAACAAGCAGTGTTGCTCTTTGGAGTGACTCATTATAACACAAAAAGTGGGGCCTGAAGCTAGACTGAGATTTAACACTCACCTCAGTAGAAGAGGTGAAGTGCCAACATTTAACATCAATCTTTAGTTTTCAGTTAATACAGCTCATTATGGACCAGATGGCTTGGCTGTTCTGCCATTTCCTGTGTACCTTTTTACAAGACTAGAAATGTACCTCCCTTTTTAAAAAGTAAAATATCATAATAGTAAGGTGAGTAGTTTCAGGAGAGATGTTAAGAGTAATTTTGGATTCATTTAAAAACAGTTTCTAAAACACAGGTAAAATATTTCAATAGCAAAGTGCTGTAAGGAGACATTTAAACACTCATTTGTAATTCCCATATATTATCATAATAATTTCTTCAATTGTAGGGCTTTGAGTAATTTCCCTGCATTTCTACTGCAGATATAGGAAAGAGACAGTTGATTCACGGGTGGTTCAAATAGAATCACCGAAGTCTGGGGATAGAGAGGCACTGACCATTTCTCTATGCTCTTAACACAACTGTTTGAAGGATTTAGCTAGGAGCTTTTTCAGCTATAATGTTATGTGATAACAACTAATAATTTACATTTATTTTTTAAAAGGGCTTATATTTGACCATTAAATGGATTTAAGGATGATTACCAAATATGAAACATGACACTCTGTACTGTCCAAAGATTTCATATAACTAAGCTTCCATCTGTGTATTAAGTAAAGAAACTGAAACAGTACTAGAAATACCTTCATGTCTTCCAGTCTATCCTGAAAGTATCATCTATTGAGCAGCTCTAGTTGGTATTAGCTGTTTGTACTTGAACTATTTTTTGCATTCATGCTCTGTTATTATATGTAAGTACATGTTGAACTAGAGTTGATCAAAAGTTTCACAGTTTGATCTTCTTTATGTGATACATTTTAACTTCTACCATCTTCACTGAAACGAGATATTAATTAGAAGATCAAATATTTCTAATGGAAAAGTAAGGTAGCCTTTAAGATTACTAGATGGTGAAGCATTTGGTCCTTTATAACAGTTTAATAAGAAGACCTTTGCTGATGAAATTTTAAGCATTTTTCTGAAGGCTTTAGCTCAGAGTATGCCTACTTTACTTCACTGAAAACACCAAAACATGTCCTGAGAAACAAGAAAGTTACTAGTTTCCTCAAGACAGAATGTTAACCAGAAGCTGCACACACAGCAACAAGAGTATATTTTGGAGGCAGAGACCAGCACAGTAAATTACATGCAGTTTAGAGGGACAAAACTATGCTCACTAGTTCTGTTCTTCTTTCTCTTACTTTTAACCATTTTCAGGTGATTGCTGTTCAAAGCAGGTGTTGCTATACTAGTATCAGACAAAATAGACTTCAAAAGAAAGAAAGTAACAAGCTATAAGGAAGGACATTACATAATGATAAAGGGCTCAGTCCAACAAGAGGATATAACCATTATAAACATACATGCACCCAATACAGGAGCACCAATATATGTGAAACAAATACTAACAGAATTAAAGGAGGAAATAGAATGCAATGCATTCATTTTGGGAGACTTCAACACACCACTCACTCCAAAGGACAGATCTACCAGACAGAAAGTAAGTAAGGGCACAGAGGCACTGAACAACACACTGAACAGATGGACCTAATAGACATCTATAGAACTCTACATACAAAAGCAACAGGGTACACATTCTTCTCAAGTGCACATGGAACATTCTCCAGAATAGACCACATACTAAGCCACAAAAAGAGCCTCAGTAAATTCAAAGAGATTGAAATCTTACCAGCCGACTTTTCAGACCACAAAGGTATAAAACTAGAAATAAATTATACAAAGAAAGCAAAAAGGCTCACAAACACATGGAGGCTTAACAACATGCTCCTAAATAATCAATGGATCAACAACCAAATTAAAATGGAGATTCAGCAATATATGAAACAAATGACAGCAACAACACAAAGTCCCTACTTCTGTGGGACGCAGTAAAAGCAGACTTAAGAGGAAAGTATATAGCAATCCAGGCAAGGAAGAACAATCCCAAATGAATAGTCTAATGTCACAATTATCGAAATTGGAAAAAGAAGAACAAATGAGGCCTAAGGTCAGCAGAAGGAGGGACATAATAAAGATCAGAGAAGAAATAAATAAAATTGAGAAGAATAAAACAATAGCAAATATCAATGAAACCAACAGCTGGTTCTCGGAGAAAATAAACAAAATAGATAAGCCTCTAGCCACACTTATTAAGAGAAAAAGAGAGTCAACACAAATCAACAGAATCAGAAACGAGAAAGGAAAAATCACGACGGACCCCACAGAAATACAAAGAATTATTAGAGAATACAATGAAAACCTATATGCTAACAAGCTGGAAAACCTAGGAGAAATGGACAACTTCCTAGAAGAATACAACCTTCCAAGACTGACCCAGAAAGAAACGGAAAATCTAAACAGACCAATACCAGCAATGAAACTGAATTGGTAATCAAAAAACTACCCAAGAACAAAACCCCTGGGCCAGATGGTTTTACCTCGGAATTTTATCAGACATACAGAGAAGATATAACACCTATTCTCCTTAAAGTTTTCCAAAAAATAGAAGAGGAGGGAATACTCCCAAACTCATTCTATGAAGCCAACATCACCCTAATACCAAAATCAGGTAAAGACCCCACCAAAAAAGAAAACTAAAGACCAATATCCCTGATGAACGTAGATGCAAAAATACTCAACAAAATATTAGCAAACCGAATTCACAAATATATCAAGAGGATCATACACCATGACCAAGTGGGATTCATCCCAGGGATGCAAGGATGGTACAACATTCGAAAATCCATCAACATCATCCACCAAATCAACAAAAAGAAGGACAAAAACCACGTGATCATCTCCATAGATGCTGAAAAAGCATTTGACAAAATTCAACATCCCTTCATGATAAAAACTCTCAGCAAAATGGGCATAGAGGGAAACTACCTCAACATAATAAAGGCCATATATGATAAACCCACAGCTAACATCATACTGAACAGGGAGAGGCTGAAACCTTTTCCTCTGAGATCGGGAACAAGGCAGGGATGCCCACTCTCCCCACTGTTATTCAACATAGTACTGGAGGTCCTAGCCACAGCAATCAGACAAAACAAAGAAATACAAGGTATCCAGATTGGTAAAGAAGAAGTCAAACTGTCACTATTTGCAGATGACATGATATTGTACATAAAAAACCCTAAAGACTCCACTGCAAAACTACTAGAACTAATATCGGAATTCAGCAAAGATGCAGAATACAAAATTAACACACAGAAATCTGTAGCTTTCCTATACACTAACAATGAACTAACAGAAAGAGAAATCAGGAAAAGAATTCTACTCACAATAGCATCAAAAAGAAAAAAGTACCTAGGAATAAACCTAACCAAGGAAGTGAAAGACCTATACCCTGAAAACTACAAGACACTCTTAAGAGAAATTAAAGAGGACACTAACAGATGGAAACGCATCCCATGCTCCTGGCTAGGAAGAATTAATATAATCAAAATGGCCATCCTGCCCAAAGCAATATACAGGTTTGTTGCAATCCCTATCAAATTACCAACAGCATTCTTCAATGAACTGGAACAAATAGTTCAAAAATTCATATGGAACCATCAAAGACCCCGAATATCCAAGGCAATCCTGAGAAGGAAGAATAAAGTGGGGGAGATCTCACTCCCCAACTTCAAGCTCTACTACAAAGCCACAGTAATCAAGACAATTTGGTACTGGCACAAGAACAGAGCCACAGACCAGTGTAACAGAATAGAGACTCCAGACATTAACCCAAACTTATATGACCAATTAATATACTATAAAGGAGCCATGGACATACAATGGGGAAAGGACAGTCTCTACAACAGATGGTGCTGGCAAACTAGACAGCTACATGTAAGAGAATGAAACTGGATCACTGTCTATCCCCATACACAAAAGTAAACTCCAAATGGATCAAAGACCTGAATGTAAGTCATGAAACCATAAAACTCTTAGAAAAAACAAAGGCAAAAATCTCATGGACATAAACATGAGTGACTTCTTCATGAACATATCTGCCTGGGCAAGGGAAACAAAAGCAAAAATGAACAAGTGGGACTATATCAAGCTAAAAAGCTTCTGTACAGCAAAGGACACCATCAATAGAACAAAAAGGTATCCTACAGTATGGGAGAACATATTCATAAATGACAGATCTGATAAAGGATTGACATCCAAAATATATAAAGAGCTCACACTCCTCAATAAACAAAAAGCAAATAATCCAATTAAAAAATGGCAGAGGTGATGAATAGACAGTTCTCTAAAGAAGAAATCCAGATGGCCAACAGGCACATGAAAAGATGCTCCACATCGCTAATCATCAGAGAAATGCAAATTAAAACCACAATGAGATATCACCTCACACCAGTACGGATCACCATCATCGAAAAGACAAACAACAGCAAATGTTGGCGAGGTTGTGGAGAAAGGGGAACCCTCCTACACTGCGGGTGGGAATGTAAATTAGTTCAACCATTGTGGAAAGCAGTATGGAGGTTCCTCAGAATCCTCAAAATAGAAATAGCATTTGACCCAGGAATTCCAGTTCTAGGAATTTACCCTAAGAATGCAGCACTCCAGTTTGAAAAAGACAGATGCACCCCTATGTTTATCGTTGCACTATTTACAATAGCCAAGATATGGAAGCAACCTAAATGTCCATCAGTAGACGAATGGATAAAGAAGATGTGGTACATATACACATTGGACTATTACTCAGCCATAAGAAAGAAACAAATCCTACCATTTGCAACAACATGGGTGGAGTAGAGGGTATTATGCTCAGTGAAATAAGCCAGAGAAAGACAAGTACCAAATGATTTCACTCATATGTGGAGTATAAGAATAAAGGAAAACTGAAAGAACAAAACAGCAGCAGAATCACAGAACCCAAGAATGACTAATAGTTACCAAAGGGAAAGGGACTGGGGAGGATGGGAGGGAAGGAAGGGATAAGGGTGGGGAAAAAGAAAGAGGGCATTTTGATTAGCATGTATAGTGTGTGTGGGGGCACGGGGAGGGTTGTGCAACACGGAGAAGAGAAGTAGTGATTTTCCAGCATCTTACTACACAGATGGACAGTGACTATGAAGGGGTATGTGGGGGGGTCTTGGTGAAGGGGGGAGCCTAGTAAACATAATGTTCTTTATGTAATTGTAGATTAATGATACCAAAAAAAAAAAAGTTCAGTCTGAAATTCCTTACAAAAAGTTCCAGCAAAGCACCTTTAAAATAGCCTATGTAATCAATTGCTCTTCTTGCTGCACTTATGCAAATATTAGAGCCAAGTGTTAATTATTTTCTTGATCTGGCTACTTCTTATAAAAATGAAGGTGATTTTAGAGAAAAGTGTTGTTTCAATAATGCAGTCTTATCCCTACTAAATCCTAATACTAGTCATTGAGATGTAAACTCAGTCCAGAATTCCAGTCTCCCACAATAGCCTGGCTAATGCCCTTACTGGGCCCCTTAATAATATTTGTGATTTACTCTTAGTTGCCCCTTGTGTCCTCAGGTTCCTCCAACAGCAGCTAACCCAAATGACCTGGGTTCCCACCAACCAGATGTTACTTCACCATTATGCACCTCTTCCCACTGAACACCCTCCTTCAGCCTAATACCAGCCTCAAACCCCCACAACACCCCTTGCCAGTCAGAAGTAGCCAGATCAAGTCATAGCCCATTATGACCAAAAGGCTGGAATGTTAGGCTGGAGGAAGGAAAAACAAGGACATGCAAACAGAACAGAGAGATGCCATAGGGGGAGAACAGACCAGACCCCAAGGTCCGTGCCTTATATGGAAAGGGGACAGCTCTCCCTGAATTCCATCCTGATGTGCCAACTAAGACCTGGATGTCAGCCTCCTCCCTCTTGGAAGGAAAAAAGCTTCTAGTTGTCTATTATGTCACCTTTAGCCAATCATACCTCTCAACACCCCCTAGGAGAGCTTGCCCACTCCTCCCCCTCCTAATCCCTTATAAGCCCCAACCTCCCTGACCAGGTGTGACTTTCCTGGCCTGTGATAGCCAGACCATGGAACATCACCTGGGAATTTGCATTCAAATAAAGTACCTGGCCCTTTGTTGCCTCTCTTTGCCTGCTTATTTTGGCTAGAATTTATCTTACAATAACCAGTTTTTAACTAAGGACTCTAGGACGATATATCATCTCATATACTACTGATGACTATTAGTATAGACTTTCTGTAGGAAATTTTAAAAGTGAGTTTCAAATGCTATTTAACAGTTCAGTTCTAAAATTCTTAAGAAATAAAGATATAGAGAAAGATTTAGCTACAAACGCGTATATTTTGTTATTACAAAAAACCGGAAGTGCTGTGTCTAAATATGATATCACTTTTTGCAAATAAAATTCATTTATTGAAAGAGGACCTATCTTCTTGGTAATTCATGTTTACTGGATTATAGTAACTATATAAACTTTAAGTACATCTTGAAGTTGGCAAAATTAGATGAGTTATACTTACAATAATAGTATGAATATAGCAAACTATTAGACTTAGATCATTAATCTACCAATTACTAGATTTGTGAACTTGAGCAAGTTACTTAATTTTAACTAAAAATCATGTAATAGAACTACTTTAGAAGGTTATTAAAAGAATTAAATTAGATAATAACTGGAAAATGCTTATAAATGTGTTCAGTACCTGTAGACACTGAGTATTTATATTCTCCCCAAATTCTCATTAAATTCTACTCCCCAAAGTGATGGTATTAGGAGGTGAGGCTTTTAAGAGATGATTAGGTCATAAGGCTCTGTTCTCCTCAGTGGATTAGTGCCCTTAAAAAAGAGACCTGAAAGAGCTCCCTCACCTGCTTCCACCATATGAGATTATAGTGAGAAGTCAGCTGTTTATAAGGAAGGAGACTCAAATCAGATACTAAATCTGCCAGTACCTTGATTGTAGACTCCCCAGCCTCCAGAAATATAAGAAATAAATTTCTGTTGTTAATAAGCCACCCAGTCTATGGTGTTTTTTTTTTTATAGCAGGGCAAATGGACTAAAAGTATCTAAGAGCTATAATAATAATGATAAATGTAATAAATTTTAAAAGTGCTATTATAGCTTTCATCACGATTCCTATCAGACAAGAGGTAAAATTCTTAATAAACTTTAAAAAGGATGTCAAATTGCAACCCAAGCAATAGAAAATAAATCAATGAAACCAAGAGCTGGTTCTTTGAATAAATTAACAGAATAGACTCATCAAGAAAAAAGAGGGACACAAACAAAATCAGAAACGAAAAAAGAGAAGTTACAACTGATGCCACAGAAATACAAAAAATTATTAGAGAATTCTATGAATAAATTGGACAATGTAGAGAAATGAACAAATTCCTAGAAAAGTACAAACTTCCAGGACTGGCCCAGGAAGAAACAGAAAATCTGAACAGACTGATTACCAGTAATGAAATTGAATTGTTAATAAAAAAACTGCCAACAAACAAAATTGCAGGTCACGATGGCTTCACAGGTCAGTTCTACCAAATATTTAAAGAAGAGTTAATGCCCATCCTTTTTAAGTTATTCCCAAAAGTAGAAGGGGAGGGAATACTTCCAAACTCATTCTTAGGCCAGATCACTCTCATACCAAAACTGGACAAAGATACTACCAAAAAAAGATTATAGAGCAATATTCTGTTGAATGTAAATTCAAAAATCTTTGAGAAAGTATTAGGAAACCAAGTTTAAAAATACTTCAAAGGATCATCCTTCACAACCAAGTGGGATTAAATCCAGGAATGCAAGGACGGTACAATATTCATAAAGCAATCAATATGGTACACCACATTAACAAAATGAAGAATAAAAAATATATGATCATCTCAAAGTTTCTTAATATTGTGTTTACTAGGAAACCAATAATAAATTTAAATGAAATAACTTACCTGTAAACTGAAATTCTGTACTCACATGGCCCTTATAAAATCATATGCAACTTTATTCTAATTTATTAAATATTTCTTAGGTGATAAGACTGAAGTCTTCTACTTATGACTGTTGTTTTTCCATGAAGTAGAATATTATCAATATGCATTATATTTATGCTTGAATAATCAGGAAAAAATACATACCTTACTTAAGATAGTTCCTTATGAACACTTATCTACTAAATATGCCTCTTTATTTTACTCCTTTAGTAGTTGCTTAATTAACACAAGCACATTTATCTCAAAAACATTATCAATCAATAGGTATGATCCAATGACTTTATGGCCACACAGGAAGCACTGAAAATAGTTATTATTTACAGAAAATTATGGCATATATTTTTCTTTTTTAAAGGTTATGTGTTAAGTGTATGACTCAGAAGTTTCTTTATATCTATATGTAATTTATTGTATGGGTTGAACAACAAATTAAGTGAAATTAGTCCTGATAAAGAATTATATGAGGAATACAAGGAACACCTATTATAAATAGAATTTTCATAGCAACTTACCAAATAATTATGCTTAATTTTTCTCCCACTGATTTATCTATATGCATTTCTTCTCTGAAAATACTGTCATTTAAAAATGGTTTTTCAATTTAAAAAAAAGTTTGGTAAATAGAACTCTAAATTCCTGTCTTTTCAGACAATGGAAGTTTACATATATTTTAAGAATAAATCCAGAATAAAATAATCTACCTTTGGGGGATACTGTATATGCAAGTCATTATTACATGCAGCTCATAATTTCTAAAAGACACAGAAAGTAATTTCATAAGGTATTGAGAGGAATAAAATAAAGTTCTATAACCCAGAACCCAGTATACAGAAAAACAGCAAATGTTGGTGAGTTTGATATTGCTATAATTCCGCTTATGAACAATGAAGAATGTAAATACTTGAAACTGAATGAAGCTACTTGACTAGTAAACTTAGATTTTCATAAATTTTCCTTAGAACTGGTAAACTATAAGTAATGTGTGGAATTTATAACACAAAAAGTGGAATATTAAGCATTCATTTGGATCCAGAAATCCAGGACTATGTGAGAAACAATCCCTTTTATAAATTCTAATTCATAATAGTGAAACAACATAACCACTGTGCTGGCTAGTTATCTTTCACTTTTAAAAAGTGCCCGGTTAGGAAGAAAGAGGAACATTGATAATTTAGATTTAAATTGATAAGCTAATGTACCTTTCCATTTGCTTAGAGTTTTGCCATTATTTTATAGTAATTATGCTGTAACACTGACTGTAAATATCCAAATGTGTTTAAAATTGACCATGTAATACGTGGCCCAATTTACAAAATCAACTACCCATCTAAGGCACTTTCTCCAAAATGGAAGAAAAGCTTTTCATAAGTTAAATGCATTTTAGGTAGTGTTCCAGTGTGACTGCGTAATAAATTTACAGCAATAAAGCAAATGCTTCTATATACAAAATAGCCACATTTAGGACTTAACCAGATGTCTTTGTGTGGAAATCTAATGATCCTTAAATTAAGAATATTTATAGATCTGAAAGAGAAATTAGAATATAGCAGCAGACAAAGCACTTAAAAATTGCAGTTTTTTTCCCTGAGCCAACCAGGACATTTAAATTTAACCTCTTATAATCCTAATGGGAACAATTTCTTAATGAATAACATGCAACAATGTAAAATAGCAACCTCGCATGACTTGGTTGCCACAGCATATTTAAATTGGATGATTTAAAAAACACTAATTCACATTTGCTTGGCTTAGCTATAAGGAAATCAATATAGAACTGGTAAAATTGTATTGAGTTGATCAGAGATGCAAATTTATAAAATCACTTAATTAAAATAAAAACATTAAAGAGTTTTAGCCTGACTACAATTTTTGTTGAGCTAAATTTAAGCCAAAAATCTGTTTTATTGATGAAATGTGGTAGACTAAGAAGGTCCCAAGTTCTTTGACACTCTAAGATAAGGCCTATTTCCCCTCCTTTTCATCTGGGCTCGCCTGTGATGCTTTGACCAATACAGTGGGACAGAAATGACAATTTGCCACTCTTGAGGTGAATGGCAGTTCCTGTATTGGCCTTTTGAAGCTGCCATATAAATCTAACAACTAACTCTTGGAGCCACCTCCAAGTGACCTTAAAAACACAGAAACAGGGGGAGGCCATCAAGAAAGGGAGCGAGCTGTCTGGCCCCTCATCCATATCCTATGGACTAGAAGAGTCACCTACTCAAGCCCTGCTTGAATTTCTCACCCACAGACTTGTGAGATGTAAGTTCTGAGGTAGTTTATTACACAGCTATAACTAAGTGAAAAACAGAGGTTCTTAGAACTAAGACACCATGCAATGATAGCAAGAATATTCTAATACTGGCACTTTTATATTCTTTGACAGTATAATATAAGCACATATATTTTGAAAAGTGTGGCAAAATATGAAATGTTCCCAAAGCCATAAAAATTCTACTATGCTTTGTCTAAAAAAAAAAATCTGGAGAATTTGACCTTATAACTAAAAATAAGCAAAAAATTATAGATAAGTGTGGAATATATACATATATATATATACACACACACAAATTATATATAATATATATCTTACTTATTAAATGAAAATTAGCAACTATAATAATAAAAATGAAATAAAATAAAACAAATCATATTCAAGAGGCCAGTACTAAGTATTAAGTAAAATAATAATTTTGAGGGCTGTGGCTATATGAAAAATAATTGTGCATATACTGTATAGTGGAAAAAAGAGACTATACACTTGTACCTATTTTATTGTTATATATATGTGGCAGTTACACACAATACTCTAGAAAACAGCATGGACAAATGAAAATGATATAAAGAACTTTTGAGAATTTTAAACTTCAATATTATGATATGCTATTTGAGCGGTAAAGTCAATTTTTAAGAATTTATTGCTTGAGGATATGGATTGACACATCAAATGGTCCAAATGTCTGACCTTTTAAAAGGTCTGTAATATCAAACAGTTTTGTAGAATTACCAATGATGCAACTTTGGAAAGAAATTAGCTACCTATGAAACAATATAAAGAAATATAACCCTTCATATGTAAGTTTTCCATGTAAATTTAGGAAATGTGACATGTTTGGAGTTTGACATTTTGGCAACAGAACTTATACTCTAATCACTTTGTATTTCTCCTACCTGCAAAATCCTGACATGTAGTTAGCACTTAGGAGTTTTATGAATGAATGTGTGGATGAATAAATGAAAATCTGTGACATACCACATTACCCTTGCAATAGTTATCAATATTAGAATTTGCATATATGGCAGACATATGCATAGATGCACTGTTTCTATACTTCAGAAACGATTTGTGATTCATCTAACTTTTTGAAAAGATGTAGAAGATTTTCATGTAGAGTTATTTGATTTGCATGGTGCTTCTTAAAGAACTGTTTCTGAATGTTCTTTACATGTTGGCTTTTTTCCTATTGTCTATCAAAATCTTTTCAATGAATTTCAATAAATTATATCATGACTCAGGTGATGTGACTCTATCCCCCATTGAAGAAATGTTAGTTAAAAGAAAGAGGAAGAAAGTGATTTTTAAAATTGAACTGTTTCTCTGGTGAGTTATTCCACATAGCATAGCTTGAAGCCAACTTTAGGTTGTAACATTATTACAGCATAGCATATGGAAGAATCTACTAACTAAAGCAAAACAAGACAAAACAAACAAAAAAATGAGCGAATAATTCTTAAGTCCACCCTGACCTGATATTTGTCTGAAAATGTTTGCATAATTTCTTCTTTTAAAAGTCTTGACATACATTTCACAAGTCTTACAATTCACCTATTTAAATGATACAACTCAATGACTTTTATTATAACACAAAATTGTACAACCATGACCACAATCAATCTTCTATCTTTTTCACACACCAATGCAAACCCATTATCAGTCACTCCTTATTTCTAATCCGTCAACCTAGTCAACCACTAGTCTGCTTTCCATCTGTGTAGATCGGCCTCTTCTGAATATTGCTATAAATGGAATCATACAATGTAAGGTATTGTCATGGCTGGCCTCTTGCATTTAATATTTTCAAGATCCATTCATGTTGTAGGATATGTCAGTCCTTCATTCCTTTTCTAGTGCTTTCCAAAAATGTGGTATGGTTATATAGTGTTTTGTTTATCCATTCATCAGTTGACAAACATTTGTGTTGTTTCCATTTTTTAACTATTATGAATAATGCTGTTATGAACATTTATGCACATGTTTTTCTTGTAGGACCATATATTCTCTTGGATATATAACTAGGATAGGAATTTCTGGATTATATGGCAACTCTATGTGTAACCTATTGAGGAAATGCCAAACTGTTTTTCCAAGTGAGTGTAAATTATATTCCCACTAGTAGTGTATTAGGGTTTCAATTTCTCCACATCCTTGGTAAAACTTGTTATTACCTAAAGTTTTGATTATAGCCATCCAACTGAGTGTGAAATGGTATCTCAATTTGGTTTTGATTTGCAATTCCCTAAAGACTAATGATGTTACACATCTTTTCATATGCTTATTTGTCATCACACATATTCTTTAGACAAATGGCTTTTCAGATCCTTTGTCCATTTTTAAAATTGACTTGTCTTTTATTTGGAGTTATAAGCATTCTTTACATTTTCTGGATACAGATTTCATAGCAACTTTTTCACTTCCTTGATGGTGTGTTTTGAAACACAAAGCATATAATTCTGATAAATTTCAAGTAATCATTTTTTTTTCTTTCCTTCCTCACTTGTGTGCTATGCCATTTTGAAGAAAGGATTATCATCAAAAATTTGGGTGAACATTTTTACAGCAAGCAGCCATGAATTCTGTGCATAGAGCTCAGGTGCCCTGAACATGATTAATTTTCTGGCAACTCTTCTGGCCTTAATCACATACCAACATCTTTGGGCAGCTGTAGATTCATGGCACCTCTATGGGATTAGAATGCAAAGAGAGGACAAAAACCCTAAGACTTAAAGAATGTGATATGCTTCCTAGAGTGCTGAAAGCAGAATTATGAGGGCACTCCTGGTCAAACTTGAATTTCATTTTTAACAGTATATGTATGGAATCCAGGTTACATATGTTAAGTTTTTGGACTGACTAGTTTTCTTTCCTGTTGTATGGCACAAAATTTTTGAATAAATAATGTTATATTCACTTTCAATGAAAATACTATGTTATAATTAACTGTTCATATATATAACAATGATGATTATTATAAATCAAAGAATGATACTCATTAATATTCTAACAATGGGTCTCCTGGGAGGCTAAATGGTCTCTAAACCAGCTCTACTCTGACAACATAGAATAAGATCCTTTCAAACACTGTCATTTATATCTTTAATTTCTTAATAGTGCTTTCCTTCATTTTATTCATTATGTACTTTTGTCTGTAATAGTGAACAACTCTTCAGAGACTTCCGTGTTATGTGCTTCAAACTCTAAAGTGGCAACTTCTTGAATTCCTAAATAATATACTATTTTAATACCAATGTAAATATTTACTGTCACTGCTGGATACAGTACACTGTTCAGTCATTTGGGACTCATTTTAATAAATTCTTATGAAATATTATCATTATTTACCAGTGGTTTTCAAATATGATAGTTTTACCAGCTCCACTGTGACCCTCATTTTATACTTTTTCTAAAACATTTTAGGTGATTCTGTTCAGTACAAGCTGGAGGGTCTTTTGTTAAAAATGCTTAAATGACCAGGTTCTCCAAAATCATAAGAATATGTTTCTTCAGTCATCTAAATCTTCTTATATGAGAAAAGAGTTAAAGACCTGGATTGTTTCTGGATGGAAGAGAGGACTCCCACTATTTATCATACAAAAGTTAGTCCTTTTTCCTCCCCATTAACTTTTCCTTAAGAAAATTACCAGCTTCCAGCTTCCAAGAATTAACAACAGCATTGATAGTTAGGTTTCTCTTTCATTTTTCATCTGGTCATTTTTAAATACTCTTAGTTCTACAGCTTATACATGTAATAATGAATTGGTGTTAGTTTTGTTAATCTGTTTTGAAAAAACCAGACTTGTATCTAAATTTAAAAGGCTGAGATCCACCTCAAATCCTCTCTGAAATTGCCACTTATTTCTTCTCTCTGTGACCAAAAGATCATCTTTACTGCTGAGGACTATAAATGTATATTGAATCTGTACTCTTAAAAAATACACATTTTTATAATACAGATTTTAAAAGAACTCAAACTTTAATCACTGCCATTTAAAACAATCCATGCCTTCCTTTAAATAAATAAAGTTTTCAGTGTGATTATACAATTGGACATACGCATCTTAGTTCAAAAACTCTTACGTCAATTGTATTTGTATGGTACAATTCTTTTCTCTGTATTTCAGCTGAAATTCTTTTTAGAATTCTTAAAAGACAAATTTCACTGACTGAAGCCTAATAAGATTTTCCCTTTCAATTCTAATGACAAAGAGATCAATATAGCTCATTTCACAAGTTAAATGAGCAAGCTTTATTTAAGAGTACAATGAAGCTCAATTACTGTTCAAAAGGATTTCTGGTAGATAATATATTAAATCTGCAGGCAATTGTTTCTATACAATTAGTAGATTCAAGTGGATTCTTCATGTGTATTTTACAATAGGTTAGGCAGTGGAGTAATGAAGCCTCTCAGATGTTAGGCAATTATGAGGGGCTGGTGGCACCTGGTATACTTCTTAATGTTTGCCAGGAAAATGTGAATTCACTTAATGGCTTTTTGATTAACTCAGAGTAATAAATTATTATTATTTACATTATTATGGTGTTGATATCTACCTTTGGTAAAGGGCATTGGAAATAGTATATTCTTTAGGAGTCAGACTATCTCAGGAACTCTTTAAAATATACCCAGGGAAAAGTGGTCAGAGTAACTAGGGGAGTGGAAACTATGATATGAGAAAAGGTCAAGGGATGAGATTCACTTCACCTAAAAAGGAAAAAAAAAGAATGTCTAATAAAAGCAGCCAAATATTTGTTTGGCTCATGGAAAAGACACATGGCCCCAGGGGGGCAAAATGTAGTGATTACCTAAAGGTGAATGTTTGCAGTTTGTGAAGAAGTTAGAACTGCTCAGCAATGGGAGGGACATCTCAGCAATATCATAGTCCCTAGAAGTATGCAAGCAGATCCTAGGAAAGGTTTGCAATGGATATTGACCTGAGAACCTCTATTAGACCATGATTCCAAAGCTTCATTTTTCCGTTTGACACCAGCACACACAACTGAAAGATTTATTCAATTCTTATCATATGGCTTCCAGTGTGCTAAGCACAGCTTGGAGCAACATCTGGACTCTGCAATTTCTAGAAGTTTAAAGTATTGATTAAAAAAACAAGCCTAGAAATCCTAAAACCAATACATGTACAAACACAAAATTTGTTACATTTATGGGGTCAATTAAAAGTTTTATGAAAATAAGGACTCTGCTGATTTACATTCACAGCTGTCTTGCCCCAGTACTTAGGGCCTGATACTTAGTGTATTCCTTATTTACCAAATACGTGTAACATGTCAGACACTATTCTGAGCCTATTAGAAAGTGTAACTTTTAACTTACTCTTTTAGCAGTCCTATGAGGGATGTATTATAATTATCCATATTTCATACTTGAGGATACTGAGGAACAGAGGGGCTAAGGGACTTTTCCATATAACAGCAGGGTTTGAACATTCTGGCTCAGAGCTCATGCTCTTAACAGCTACTTATTCTGCCCTTTGTTCATAAAAATTAAATATGTTAATTATTAGAAGTAAATCATTAAGAGAAAGATAACTTTGTTTAGGTGACAAGACTGACCAAGTAAACAGAACTTGAAATTGATGAGAATTCAAACAAGCACAGCCAAAATAGAAAGAGTAAGAAGGAAAAGGTATTTGCTAATTTATTGAGCACCTAAAAGAACTCTGTCCTGTATGAAGCACGGGGTATATGAGAGAAAGATGAAGACCAGCTCCTGCCTCCACGGTGGAGTATGGACCTGGATTTGGGCAGACCTTGATTAACCACATCTCAGTGTCTCAGGGACTATGCCAGGGTTGCCATTTGAACTTCCCTGATTATCAGTTTGGGCCATTTTGAGGACTAAAAGAGATAACAGAGATCATAAAGTGTAAGAGTACAATAAATGTTAATTGCCTTGACTTTTTCCTCTGTTTCAAGGAGTAAGTGAATGCTGTATGAGATTATGTGTGTAAAGTTCATAAAAAGGTATCTGGCATGCAGCAAGTACTTAAAATCTACTTAAAAGCTTACTGAAATAACAAAATGGTAAGGCAAAAAGAACTCCATACATGCAGATGGGCAAACTTAAGAGATCAGTTTGGCTAACTGGCAAATTCATGTTCAGAAATACTGTGGTAAGTGTATAGATAAGAAAGAACAGTTCAACAGAGAATTTAACATAACTAAAGAGTGAGTATGGAAGTTATCAAGGCAAGTTAATGAAAATTGTAGAATAGGAAAATTATGTGGTAGGAATAGTCAGATAGGTAGAATAATTAGGCATTGGCATACTGAATAAACTGAGTTTGGTATAAACTGGAATAATAATAAATAACTATGATTTATTGCAGAAAACTAAAATGAACTGATTGTGAGGTCAGGATGGTGGTGGCAGTATATAAAACAAAAAACAAAACTAAATAAAACTCAAAGAAAGCAAAACTCAAGAGGAGAGATTGCTATGGATTTACCTTAGTTCATGAAGGATGCCAAACACTTGATTTACAAAAATGAAGAAACATACACACAACATGTATGCACATCATGAGTTTGGAATGAAAAACAGCAACCAGAATTGAATCTCAACTCTGTCGCACAAATATGCTTGAATGGGCAGCATACTTGACTACTGTAAATTTAGTTTTCTTATTCAGTGAAGAAAATAATGTTGCATAACTGTTGTGAGTCGGAAATGACTGGAAAAGTATATACCCAACACTGTTTAGATAGTTAGCCTTTAATAAATGGCTCTTCTGTGGCAATCTTGATAACTCTATTGCTATAGTGGTCTTACATTTAATTTTTAAATCAATCACTAAAGATGGAACTTTTCTGTGCTACCTCTTGAGAGGCCATCTAGAAGTTAGGGTTGGGTTTGTGCCTAATATTACTTCACAGGTGTTTTAAAAGTGTTCCATTTAAACAAAGTTGCATTTAGCCCTTGCGTATTCTCTTATGAGAGAAGAATAACTGTACGTCATTTTTATGTGGCAGTGATTTTACAAAGAAAACGTACTGTGTCTTTGTGGCTAAAAAAGCAATTTGTATTATATTTTGGCTAATTTACTCTGAAGTAAAAGTGCTTTGAGTACAGTCACAATTTTAACTAATGAGAAAAATTTCTTACTTTATACAGTGAAGCAAATTGCCAGTACCGCCTATGTTCATTCTCTCTCCTCTTTCTCTTTCTAAAAAAAAGTATATATACATAAAAATATATAATAATGAGTACATGTGTATATAAATATATATAATGATGAATCTATCTTTTTCCTGATTTTGATCAAATTACTGCAATATTTGTTTTAGTATACGAATGAAGAAAAAAATTCATGTGTATCTATTTTTCTCTTTTTATTTGCCATTAAAAATTTCATCATTGGAAATAGGACATATAAAGAAAGAATCCAGAACGGGAAGGGATCTGGCAACAATAAACCATGGGAAAGGGTTAAAAAAATTTTTTTATGTTTATCAGGGGAAAAAAATTTCCAAGGATAGCTATCTTCAAGAATTTAATAGACAATTACAGTAAATGATATTAATTTACTCTGTATATACTGGAGAATGTTTGGAACACTGAGCAGAAATAATAGAAACAATATTTATTATATTTTCATGAATTTAATATTTATATATTTCTGCTTTAATTTACATTTCTTTACTAATAAGATAGGGTTTTTAAATATTTTCCATGTGTTTGTGTGTTGATTATTCATACTTTCAAACACATAATTATCTTAGTCTTCATTTATTTTAGAAATATATAATTTATATATAATATAGATTTTAAAATCTAGTGTTTATAAGACTTCATGCTTTAGCATATATTATTCATTTATATAATATCAAATGTATTGTGAATTGATCGATTTATTAACAAGGATATTATAGATTTATCACAAAATTATGTTAAAATATTGCTGTATAGAGTTGGTTATATTGCTGAAGGTGTGTTCATGGGAATTCAAGATCAGCTTAATTTAATCAATTATTGAATTATTGTTTGAAATGCTCTGCTGCTAAAAAAAATATTTTTTTTACTAATATTTTCTGAATTCTGACACCATTCTGAGTTTTTTTTTTGTTACAGTTAAAAATTTATTCAGAAAGAAACATTGAGCAGAAAGCTTATCCCCAAATGATTATATGGGAATTATTTTCTTAAGAGAAAAACTATTGGTCAGAAATTACCTGATTAAAACTTAGTTCCCTCTCTCCAACTTCAGGAACAATTTCCCTAAATCTTGCCCAGTGTCATACTTTCTAGTTTTTAGGATACAGAGATTCTGAGGAGCCCAAGAAATGAACAAATTCTAGAACATCTTAGGAGTCTAACATCAGTATAGGCTTACTCAAAGATTGAAATAAAATCATTTAATTTATTCAATGATAAACATAATTTTTAGTTCATGCCTGAGTGTGAATTATTCTTCTAACCGGAAATCACCTACCTTATACTGCTAATACAGACACATTAAAAGTTGTAATTGAACAAGAACTAAGAGCTTTATGTATTGATTAGAAAGGGGTCCTAATTTTTAAGAAACTTCCCACTGTAAGAGTTGGCAAGTTCCTTAATCAAAGGAAGAGAGGAAAATTAAAATATAACCTGGTCCTTTTAATTACCAAATTTTAATTTTCTGTAAACTTGAAAAACAATTTTTGATGAGTTCAATTACATTACTATTTTATAGAGTCCCTACTTTGTGCCTAGCTTTTTAGTTACCACAAGAAATATAGATGTAAGATGATTATGGATCAGAGTTTATAGTGCAACTGTAATTATAATGATAATATTCTGGAATATTTTGTTTCTGTATCATTCAAAATTGCCAATATGTGGTGATAATAGAAAATAGGACTCATTTTAATTGATTTTATTACTGTTTTTAAATTCTCTACAGAAAAAGTCCTTTATGCACCAGGTATGGACCAGCCAATAGCCCTTCTCACCAGTCCCACCAAAATTTTTTAAGAACAAAGACACAGTGTACATGAAAGTTCTTTGTAAACTTTCAACTGCTATAGAACAGTAAGGGATATTGTTAAGGGTTTAGAAACCCCACCATTGGAGTTTACTAGAGGTTTTGCTCCTTTCTTTAGGAAAGGGTTTCTTGCATTTTTTGAACCAACATTCTCTTTGGAAGATTAACGAAGCCTATGGGTTCCATTTCAGAATATTACTTTAATGCATAAAATAAAATGCATAGGATTAAAGTGATAAAATAGCTGATGAAAACTTTAAAAAAAATCTGTGCTGTGGTAATTAATGTGCTCCTTTACTAATACACGATATATTATGATCCAGTGACAGAACATTAAATTTCCATAATTTTGAAGTATTGAGATGTATAAATGATATTTAGAAACATCTACAACTATAATGTTATGAAACTAACCAGTGAATTTTATTGGTGACCAAGTCACTAATATTATTGTGGTATAACTAATATTACTGTAGTGTTATTACCTTCATAATTGGAAAAATGTTATATTCCAATGAAGGTAACTGAAAATAAAGATGTGTAATTTTTCCCATTCAGGTTCACAAATTCTCTGAGTTCCTGGATCCCTTAGGGATCTGTGAATCCCAGGTATTACTCCTTGGGTACCTTATAATGAACTTAAAAGTTGATTTAAAAGTTCTCAACTTAAAAGTTCTCATCTCAACTACTAAATACGCTTTTTCTTTGGGAAATTCCCACCAACAAGCTTGTAAATCACAATTTTTTAAATGGTGAATTTAGGTACAATGGTTTATGAGCGGTATGCATTAAGTCCTGGAACATTATGTTTTCTTTTTATTAAATGCAGAGGAGAGATGGCACACAACAGTGCTTTTAAAAAACATTTTCCCTAAAGAACTAAAACAAAGCAAAACAAAAACCAGTAAGTGGGAAAGGCCACAAGGATAAACATGTTGTAGCTTCAGTAAGTTGGTATGTGTGAGAAGGAAACTATTCTAAGTTAAATTTCAATATATGATTTGCACATAATATTCTATTTTGAATTTGAGGTTTTATAGGTAAATGAAATATATATAGTATTTTGATCTAAATAACAAGAGAGCTTTAAAGCATGCATTCCTTAAAGAATCAAATTTAGGTGCACTGTATCATTGCTATACAAAATTCATTATTGCATATTTACTAGTTTAAGATCCTTGGATTTAGTTCCCTAACTGATTTCAGATTATCATACATATCCTTGTCCAAAGGCCTATGCACCATTTTAACATTAAGAAGTTAAATAATCTAGGTTAATCTATCTTAACTAATTAAATCTACATTGTAAAAATGTAAAACCTATTTTGAAAATGTAAAAATATGTCTTAAAAATTAGTAAAAATATGTAAATCTATTTAACTAATTAAATTTGCATTGAAAAAAATTTTTCTACTTTTTCATTTTGTATGTATTATACTTTTTTCCCCATGCTATCGAGAATATATGTATTAGCTTTGTTGTACATCAGTGTACTGTGTTCAGAAAGTAAAAGCAAACAGAGGTACCAAATACAGATGCAAGAGTCTTAAGTTCTATGGAAGAAAACAAAATAAAGTGAGGACCTGAAGCTAGGATCTTGATTAAGAAATGTAAGGTCCTAAACAATCAACTTGGAGTACTAGGGTAATGTCTTCATGTTCTTTTGGACCCAAACTCTGGTGCAGTTGCTCTGATTCTAGACTGAAAGTATTCTTCAATAATTGAGGGCTAGAAGATACAGCTTAACCAACTTGGAACTGAGTCAGTGCAGACCAAAGAGAAACTAGACATGTTAGCTTGTCAGCATAAGACAGTTACTGAACACTGTGCCTGGACTACGTCAACAGCTGTGGTTTGAACTGCCTCCAGCCTACCCTCACATATCAAATGTGAGGAAACTACCTTCCCAACCCAATATGTCACCCCACTTCTGGAAACTCTTAGCTTCTCAACAGGGTTATTTAGCTTTCTTAGAATGTAATGTGTACTTCAAGTTTCTATCCTTTCATTTCACTCTTTTTAATTAATTTCACCCCCACCCACCTTCCAACCATTCCAAATGTGACCTGTCTTATGTAGCCTTCTTCATTGCTCCCCCTTCCTGCTAGGAAGAACTGATGACCCCTCTTCATTACTCTCAGGAAGCTTTGCTTAGTGCTTTATTACAGCCTTCCCCTGATCCATGTGTCCATGCAGAACTGTATGCACACCACATATATTTGAGATTTTTAAGCACTATATATGCAATTGAGAACCAACTTAAGTTGGTTCTTATTATCAATGCACCTACAAATAGGAGGAGTTATAGATAAATCACAACAAAAACAAGAGTGTAATATTGAGAACTGCTAAGGTAGAGAAAATGCTGAGTGATGTAGAGGCAAATCAGAAGAGGATATTAGACAATCACACCATGCTCACAAAATCTGTCTTATTCCTTCTCCAACCTAGTCTGTAAGTGGAACCTAGTCAACAGTTATACAAATGAAGAAATAAATAATTATGGGAAATCACACTTTATAAATACCTATGGTCTAGAGTACAAACAATGCAAAGAAAAATGGGCCACAGCTGGTGTCAGGAAGTCACTCTTTTGTAATATATCTTTATCTGCCAAGTCCTTACCATGGATAGTTGGATAGATACCTCACTATGGTCAGTAATGAATGTAAGAAATTTATAGTATCAAAATAACCTTTATATTTTAAAGGAACGTCAAATAACCCACTGATTAATTACCATTAATTTGGGTAAGTGGAACTGCTGTGACTGAAAATTAATCAAATATATTATTACATCAATTGATAGTCGGTCCTTTTAGCATTAGATCTTTCATCAGGCATCTTAGGGTTATATTCGACCTTAGGCATAAGTGGTATAAGACTTTGCATAATGTTATCATGCTATATTTAGTTCAATGTGCCTTTAAATACTCAAGCCACCTAAATGCTGAGTTTCACATTCCCTAGTTCTTCTATTAAAAACCAAATAGGAAATTTGCATTTATATTAGGCATTTTGACTCGTTTGACATTGAAATCTAAGCAAACCGTAATGATAAAGGTAAAATGAATATAAAAATATACATAATACAAAGTACCCAAAAGACATTTATGCACACGTTCCAATTTGTTTCTATAGTCAGTATAGCCTAATTTCAACTGCAATTTTTTTTTTAATCTTTGAAAGGTGATTTTGTTTGGATGCCAAATAATCTTTTATTAAGAAACATTACAAATATTTAGAAGACAGTCATCCTTTCCAAAGTATTTTGGCACTTATGATGTAATTGTCACACTTTATATACAGCTTTTGATTCTTTGATATAGTAAACTGGGTCTTAAAAAATATGCTAGAACGTATTAGTCAAATGATTTCTAGCCTTTGCTTTAACCTTTATATTACAATTTCTCAAGTGTATCTATAGGGGGTTCAATGAGATCGTATGGGCCTAAAGATCTTTTTCTTTCTAGAGAGGCAAAATTCATATGACATTTCCCCTCCTTGCTTATAGTCACATTCTGCTGGGTGGGTTCAGTAAATTTTTCAGCTCACTTAATGTATCTGGCTGTACACACTGGCATTATCTTTTGTAATATCACTGATATGTCATTTCACTAACTAGAGACTTATAGGAAATATACAAAATGTTTTCTGTGTGTGTGCACATGTGTTGTTAAACAAATATAAATTATTACAATTCTCAATGACATTTTCAAAACTTAAAACTGTACAAACTTACTGTGAAAATCAATGCACATTTAAAAAATTGGTACCTGCTTGAGTGTAGAGGGAGAAGGGTGTTATCAGCTTTCCTTTAACAAAGGAATCCTTTACCTTCATGGGACCATGGTTCTTTTGTTCTCAGATCACTCTAAGTCATTGCATTACATATGATTTTATTTTATTTCTAATTGACTATACACAAGCATTTCCAGAGCTATGCATAATACAGCAATTTCTTTCCAGCACAGAGGACATGTGAGATCAATTGTTTTTACTCTATGTATTTCCTATTTTAACACACAGTAACTAATTTTACTTGCCAGGTTTTACAGCCTTTTATTGGTTATGCAGTTTTATTTATATTCTTGCTTGCTACTAATTATCACATTCTGCATAATTTATAATGTATTCTACTGATGGTGAAGCCTGAATAATGAAATCCATCTATAGAAAGAAATCAACTGCTCCCAACAAAAATGCCACAGAGAGTATGAACAGAAATTGTAAAAGACTTAGGAATTTATATTTAAAGTGACCTCACTTCCTTTGTTTCACAAAAGAAAAAGACAGACATTGGTAAATGGAGCTTAGTTGAATTTTGTCTAACGCAGTTTTACCTACTTTCTGTAAGCCACGTGAGCTCTGTATGGATGGTTTTGGGTCCTTAATTCTTACTCCTACTACCTGAGGATAAAAATAGAAACAGTAAAAAATGAAAACCATGTGTAAGTGAACATTTTATCAGTGGCCTCATCTATAAAAGCTGATTCTGTGGGAAGCCAAGGCACATTCATTATGACCATTATTTACACTTCTTCTAACAGGAAGAAAGAACCTACTAATGCATTCCTTTCCTTTGTCTATCAACTAGTTCAAGCCACATATAGGAAAATGTATTATAAACAAACACTTCCCAAACCTAATAGTCAAGTCTTTCTTAAATAGGCCACTCTGCACTTTCGAAACCTCGGGACATATAAAAACCATTTTTAGTCCCTATTCTGATGTGCACTGATTTCGAACTATTACTCTGGGCCTTAGTTAGTTCTCCTTGTTACTTCCTTACTGCCAGTGAACTTGGGCTTGTTTTCAATTTCAGCAATTGCTGAACTTGGTTCAGAGGAAATTTTGATATTTTTTCTATCAAACTTAAAACAAAGAAATGTGCCACAATGTTTTTCATTTCTTAATATCATGCAAATCCACATGCTTTCTTTTACTTTTGCCAAGTGGTAAGGATATCTGTGCCATCAGATTTACAGGAATAGAAGGTTAACTGAGAATTAATGGCTCTTCATGTGAATTTTACATGGAAAACATACACTCTATGCTCTTCTACTACCCCCTCAAAATACAGATCTATTTACCCTAAGTTCATTTAAATCTCAATTTATGAATATTTGAGGTTGGATCAAGTTCATCTTCATCTAATCATTCACAGATTTATATATTCAAATACAAATTTTATTCACCACTTTATGTTCATTATAAGAACACTGCCAAAATTGACTTTTTTAGTATTATAAGAAAAACTAAACTTTTGCATATAATTTTATTATTCAGTTTGGAAAATACATATATAGGCCCTGTCTATGCAAAGAAGTATAAGTTGTACTCCTTGTTTCCAGAAACTTGTTTGGTAAGACATATAAATAAATAATGATAAGGATCATTTATAAAGAACTTTATAGAGGCTAAACAAGACAATATAAAATAAATGTAAATTGAGTGGGAAGTAATTGTTAGAAAACGGAGCTGGCAAGGACTATGATAACCAGAAAAGGACGTAAAATTGGGTTAGATTTTGAAACCTCAGAATAAACCAGGAAAACAATGTTTATGTATAATTTGGGCATCAGTATTTGACTTGCAGGACAGATGATTAATTGTATCCGAAAAATCCATTTCCCATTCTTCCATAATAATTGTTTTCATTCTGCCATTGGCTGCTTATCTGGAGATGTCCCAGCTTCCCTTGCAGCTGGGTGGGCAGGTGACTGTATTGCCAAAGGAATGTGATAGGAAGTCCTGTGTACAAAATCCATCTCTTGCACAATCTCCCAAATTTCTTTTCCCTGCTTTCCAAGAGGTGGAACACAACATGGCTCAACCTGCTCATATCAGTATTACTAAGTCAACAAAATTCCAGAGCTGAAGGGGCAGCCAAGGAAATCAGGTGGTTCCTGGAGAGTTCTTCTAGAAAACAGTAGCCTTCCCAGGGTGCCCTACCCACTGAATTATTGAAACCACTGTGTTTTCTGTTTTTGTCATGATAGTTCAGTTTTTGCCCTGTCTACTATAACCCCTGGCAAGGATGATAAAAACCCTATCCAGAGGCACTGCAACAAAGAAAAGATATTGAGATGAAATGAAAAATGGATAATTTGCTCATGAGAAAGACCAAGGAAAGAGAGCATGAAAAACAAGTGTTAAGGATTAAGAATTGCAGGTTCACTGAGTGGGCAAAAAAAGGAGATTCAGACAGGCTTGCTTTGGGAAAACAAGAGGTGATGAATTCAGGTTTTGATATACTACCTCTGAAGCAATGATTCCACAGTCAATGAAATTTATATAGCAGGCAATCTTGGATCAGGGCAGGATGTCAAAGCAGAAGGCAAGTTGAGAATTTCAAATATGGAATCTGTTCAAGTAGAAGCAATAGTGACAACCAGGATAATTAATGCCTTCTCAGCCAGATATATGGCGATCAAAAAGGTATCACAGAAAGAGACATGTGGTCCTGGCTGAAAATTATGCCTTGAGGTATAGGCATGAGTGTTAGGAGAACTGCTTTCAAGAACATAACCAAGTCATTGCATGAAAAGACACAGGTTTCTGATGGTAGAAATGGCACTGACCTTGATCACCTAACCTGGGCTGTTTGCTTTGCTTTAGAGAAGCATGGTGACTGACTGAGTCACAAGTCTTTTTTGAGCTCAAACTTCCTCAGTTGTAAAGAGGGGTGATAGATGCTTAAAGTGATGATCAAGTTCTGGGATGTTCATTTCTTTCTTCTCTGGCTGGCTGACAAAATTCTAGGCATTGTTCAAGAAAATTCTCAGATATCAGTACATCTGTGAAGCCTGAACCCTAAGGAAAAATCCACAACTTTTGATTCTGGTATATTTAAAAAACAGTGTTTTTGGAGAGAAGATTTCATTAATTCTTGTGGATTTCAAGTTGCTCTGCTGTTTTGCATTCACTATTAATGACAGAATATTTTTTCAATAGATGGCACAAATAATAATTTCAGACATACAAATGATGATATAACTGTGATACTTACTGTAACAGGCTGGGATTTAGAAAGATTGCTTTTATAATTTATAGGCAATGGTTTGGGTGAACTGCCTACTGAGAGTTTGAAAAGCCTCAAGATGCATACAATATTTTGTTCAAGTGCTCTACTGTATTTGAACACCAGCTGATAGAGTATAAACATATTGTGACAAATCACATAGTCTGGATGTCTTTATTACTGCACAGAATACCCTTTATCTTTCACTAGATTCTTAACTTTCTCAGTGGGAGACATTCTCTTATTGGCACCATCCACAGTGTTGAGCTGGGTCTGGGTGACTGCTAGAGAGTAGATACTAAATCAGTGTTTGTTGAAAAAATGGATGTTTGAATGAGTGCGTGCTTTGGATAAAATGAGACAATATAGCAATTATTTTGTTAGTATACAGTTGGTAATAAAATGTACACTTTTACTTAAAATAAATGAATTACTTAAAAATAATGTGTAATTTGATTCTATTTCCCCCTGATCTAAGTTGATATTCTAATTTTAAATTGATAAACATAATCACATTTGTTGAAACAGAATAATTAATGGTAACATTACAGAAGATTAAAAATGAAAACCATAAGTAGTTCCTACACTAATAAAGGTTAATAAAATATTTTCAATTCCAGTTACAAACTGGCCTTCAAATACACAGCTTAATATTCACATCAGGTCTTGTTTTGAGGCAGTTTAAGGTTTATATCTACAATTTATTTGTTTAGCCAACACAGGTAATAGATACTATGAATCAGATGCTATGTTTCCCAACTCATTTAACCCTCATAATAATCTCAAACCCACTTTATAGATGCAGAAAATGAAGCACCGCAGAGGTCTTGTAGTTTATCCAGTGTCCAACTGCCAATGACTGTAAATGACAGACACATGTTAGCAATTACCAAACTCAGTGCATTGTCTTCTAACACCTGACCTGACTACTCTATTCTAGCTCTAATGAGGTGCCACTCGCAACTCTGTCTTAGAAAACAGGAGCTTGGAAGTCATCCTCCAAGCCTCTTTATCTTATCCCACATCCAACTGGTTAACTTTAGTGGTTTCCCATAATCTACAGAACAGAAAGAAAACTCCTTAGCAACTTCTTTCCAACCTTGATTTCAACACCTCCACAAACCTCTTGTAGAACACAGACTCTGGAACCACACAGCCTTGGTTTCAATCCAGTTTTGATGCTCAATAGCCATTTGTCCTTGAAAAATCTGTTACTTCTTGAATACCTCAGTTTTCTTATCTATAAAACAGGGTCAGCACAGCATATTTATGGTGAGGATTAAATGAAAGCTCTCATAAGAGTGATTAGCATTTAGTAAAAGATTTATAAAGTATTAGCTATTTCTGTAATTGTATATTATTACATTATTACAGCTCCTTGTGCATAACCCTCTCATCTGCAAACAACTCCAAACTCCTTGTAGGTCATCAAGCATGTCTTCTTAATGTACAAAAATAAATATTAGGAAATATCTTTATACATGGTGCTTTCTTTGCCTATTAAACTCCTACTCTTCCTGTAAAACTTTTCTTGGCCACCCAAGTTAGGCATGTGTCCTCTGTTTTTCCAGAGTAAGTATTTCTACTACACTATCTATCCTAATGTATTGTAATTACTTGTTTTCTGACTAATGAGAGCTCATTTCACTCCTCCATCCTCTAGAAAATGCCTAGATTTCCAATGTTGCTTGGTGGGGCAAAAAATTAAATGAGCAAATGAACAGTAGAATACATCTTTATACTTATAAAGCACTTTCACAAGTGAAGGCTAACTTTCTGGCTGCCCAGCAAACATTTCAGATAGGGCTTCAGGGGCACACCTATTAATGATAGCCCCCAAATATGTTTTTGCCAGTATGTACAAATTTTGAGGTTGAATGGATAACAGAGATGACAGGCAAAGAATGATTTTCTATTCTCTGGAGCCCCTTTATTCTACTTTCCACCCCATTGGTAAAGGGTATAGACCCAGTATGCCTAAGGTTTGAGTTGACACCTTAATCTTCCTTTCTCTAGTACTAGGTTTCTGGTCTATATTATTAAGGAGTTTTAATTCTTCACCTTGACCTTTGGGTGGCACCTGATTTACAGATTTAATAGCTTTCATAAGACCTTAAGTAAATAGTTTAAGGAATTTACCTTTTCTCTATTGAATTAACTCCTGAGGCCAAATATAGAGCATCTCATTTTAACATACACAATGCATTTCTCAAGATTTAGCAGTTGAGAAATTTTATTAATGTAAAATGATCATTATATTTCTTTCCCTTAGATTAATAAAAGGAAAATGAGAACAGTAACTCCCCAGTTGTTTTAAAGGAAGTACTATGTAAAAGTGCAGAAAAGTTATGAAGGTATTAAAAAGTTAGCCAGTGAAGACACAGGTGAGTTCAGGGTTAAAATGAATCATCTAACATACATCATTGCCTTCAATGGAACAGAAAGGTTTATATTTACAGTCTATTAATTCATACTAAATAAAAAGTAATTTATGCTTCTTTTTTAACTAAAAAAAAGTGTAAGTAACAACATATTAAGATAAAGTTAAAGAAAAGAGCCTGAGAATTATCTGAACCCGAATAAATAATATCAAATGAATCTCTAGATGGCGAATAAGAATAAGCTTGATTTCACCAACTGTCTTCATATAATTAGAATGAAAGAAATAAATAATGTCCAACTTTTTCATCAGTAGATAGGGATTTTTTTTCCTCAAAATATCATCCCATCACTAGAGCATTTATGAAGCATTTGAAGAGCGCATAATCAGCTGGACAAGCTTGCTGCCGCTGACGCATTTCACCCAACCTGTAGGAGAGGAAATGGACCCACAAGGACAGAGACTTTAAAAGACTAAAGTCCTTATGGTGAATATTGCTTAATGTCATGTTTTATGGTTTCCACTGGTTCACAAACAGCCACAGCCTCCAACATCAAAACAACAGAAATCATGACAACCAAACAAAAATAACATTTTCTGTGGAATTATTTTTAAAAATCTGAATTGCTATCTCCAATTTACACCACATGATATTTTGAACTTATTATTAAGAGAATAAAAATCCTTTTGTGTTGGAAAAACTATGTTGGATTAATAACCTTGGATTGTTTTACAGATGCTTAATTAACCACCAAAGACAATAAATGCAAATCTAACAGACATACACTGCAAATGAGGAAAATGCAAATACTAAACCTTAGAGCTATGCACTCTAAATATATTTCTTAGTCTAGACCAAGCTTACATATGCATGTAAAGTGACAAGAAAATCAGGCTTAATTTGCTGTGGGTCAACTTTTGCTCTTGGATGCTTTATGCATATCTTTTGTTAAAGTCTTGAGTCTCCAAGTTCCAATATGGATTTCTCCCTCTCCACTTCCACAGGAAACAATAACAAAGAACCAAGCACTCTAGCCCTAACCATTTAGACTTACTATACAATATGGATAGGTGATTTTTAAATGATTTTGCAGGTATTAATGAATAAAAATTAAATCTGATAATACACATATAATAGCATGTACTAACATATATTGGCACAGGTGAAAGAATAGATTTTTTTAAAAGGATTTCAAACTTGTTAACTCAAGAGAAAAAAATGGCAATTTCAATTGTGGAATTAAAAAATAAATCGATTTAGCTCTTCCTTATCATGAGTCTGAAGATACAGCACCAACATTAAAAAAAGGATATGGCATTAGTGATAATGTCAAACACATACTGAAAATTAGTTTATCAGAAATAGAGCTACCCATTAATAGATAATACTTCTCTTTTTTTAAAAAAGTAATTTTCTACTCTACAAATTTAGCTTATCTAGATATTGATACTAAACAGACTTTGTGTAACCATAGTTTCTTCTGTTTAAATGGAGGCTCTCTTTGCCCCCATGTTAGTAGCATTTTGTTCACCCACCATTTGCCCAAATCACCATCATCAGTGTATGGAGCTGCAGTACAGTATTTATAAGTATATGTCTACATGTCAGGATTTTATACAATTTGTATTTCAAAGGAGGTATTCATACGCTAACAAAGAATCTGGTAACCCTTCTAACAACTCGTTTTTTTAATCTTTGAAATGGTTCACCTTACGGGCAAATTCAAATAACCAATTCTTCCTTGGTGCAAAGAAACTTTGAACATCGCTTACACATTAGGATGCCTCATTGTTTTCATATTAATTACTAGTTCATTCACTAGCCTTGCTTTGGAATTTTTCTCAAAATGCAAGTGTGATCATATTATTCACTATTAAAAGATCTCAAATTTAAGTTTTGTATGGTGTATGTAGCCCTTCATATTTTTGCCTATTCAAAACATCTCTTGCCTGTCATGCCTTATTTTCTGCTGTCCTTTCAATTTCACCTTCCATGAGGTGGGGGTCTCCCTCAGCTTTTCATAATAAACTTATTTCACCTTCTGACTACAAATCATCTCTGAACTATTCCAGCTGTTTTGACCACTCACTCTCATTAGTTGCATGAACCTTTAAAGAAGAAGTATCAAGAACAGGTATGCGAGAAGTGAGGAGGGAGGAGATGGGAAGAGCTGGAGGAAAGGAGAGTGAAGTTGGGTGAGGAGTCCTGCTCGTGGATCAAAGCCTACCTGTGAGTACTCGGGCCTGACCTGACTGACAGCTACAAAGGCATTACAAGGAGCCTTTACCTGGCAGGGCGCAGAGGGGACAGCTGCCCTCCCCACAGCAGAGCCAGTGTGCACTAAGGCAGGGCCATCTCTGAAAGGCACAGCAGTCAAGAACTTAGGCCCTGTAGGAGGCCTAGTGCTTGTTTGCACACCTAGCTCAGGCCCCTTCACCCAGAGACCTCTTCATGTGGGTGTTTGCCTGAGTCCTCCTCACTGGGAGCAGGGGTAGAGGGTGGAACAGGAAGTCTTGAAGATACTTTTCTCTACTCTGATTTAGGATTCAGTAATTTCCCACTCCTATCCTTTCCCCTCCCTTTTCCCCTCCCTCTCTCTGGACTGCGGGCACATGGAATCACATGAGCTTTATTCTAAGGGCTCCTTACAGCGCAACGACCTATAAACCTACACTGACTCACCTGATCCCCAAGCCCCTAAATGGAGAAAAAATGGAATGAGAGGCTGAGGAGAGTGGCACTTTCTCTGGTTTCAGCCTCTTGCTGATACTACACCTCATTAGAAGATTGAAGACTTGACCATTAGCTTTCCCTTTGGCTTGTTGTTTAAATTGGCTATTCCGACACCTGGCAGTTTAGCTCAGCTCCTGACAATGGGATGACAAGGTAGCAATGAACTCCAGGGAGCTTCTGTACAACTTGAAGTAAATGGCAGAGCAGAAGTAGAACTGTCTATGTAATTTTACCCTGGCTCTTACTGTCATGAATCACTGTTGCCAGTAATAATTTGTTAAATTCATGGCATTCTAGAGTCTTTAACACATACATAAAAACTGAGGAGCAAAGTTAAGGAATGCAAAAAAAAAAAAGATTAAATTGTTTATTCTTTTATCTTCTCCAGTAAGAGAGGCACCCTATATTTACTTTGGCCATCCTTAGAGAATGAATCAGTTTAGAGTTCTGATGGTGTCTTTCACCCACATGGCAGTGAGATGGGACAGGGGAAAATACAATGGTTACATTTTCTTGGAAAGTGATTGAACCTGATATTTTATATTTTGAGAGACTTAAAAGAATGTAACTAGATTCCTGGGCAGAAGAGGGACGTAGGTATAGTGAACTGAACTCTGAGTGGACAGTTGAGCCAGCACTGTTCCAGTGTTTTGAGGATGGTTTGCAGCTTGAAAATGGCTGTTCATGTGAAGAGGGAAATGCACCTGCCAGTACCTAAAGTGGTAGGTGGAACAGAGGACCGTTAAGTTCCAGCCTAAACACTCTAGGCCAGCTGTTACTTTTCAACTGTCACTCACAGTTGAGGTTGCTTGAAGGCATAGGGTATACTAGACACCCAATGTGTCAAAGGGACCAGGGCTTGTAGGGCCCTGAAGTTCGATTGGGGTATGTTTTTGCACCACAAAAGAGGCAGTTGGGTGCAGTCTAGAGTTACATGTTAAACCATTTGTGAGTTATTTTTTTCACAAAATTAGCAAAGATATTTATCTTAACATTTCATGAATTAGCACAACACCAACAATTTATAAATTAATTAATTCTACCTGGAATCAAAGATTATATGTATGAAACTGATGTAATTGCTCCAAAATAATTTCCAACTGAAAAGTCACTTGACTGAATCCTCAACTCTATTGTTATTATTAAAATTCCTGTTACAAGTCCATGATAGTCACTTCAAAACAGAAATTTAGTGCTCAGGTCCATATTGCTTTCATATAACAAAATCTAATTTTAGATTTTAAAGCATAAAAGGAAGCCAGAATATCAATCATTAATACAGAGCAAATATAACAATTTTGGAAGATAAGAGGTGTCAGGTATTCCTTAAATCAGAGTTTTAGTGAACAAATCCAAAATAAATGCTTAAAATGGAAGAGTTATTCAATCCAGTTAAAAAATATACGATAGTATAATAACAACTAATTCCTCTTGGTTTTAATAGCTATTCACACTATCTGCTCATTATTGCTTAAATTTCAAAAAATGCATTTCCTATAGAAACATAAACCATTATTTAGAATTTAGAATTTAGAATTTTATAAGCCCAAACTGAAAAACAGTAATTGCTGCAATATTTTAGAATTTATAGTATGTAATGAATCTCTACTGGAATGTATTAAAAAAGAAAAAAAATGGATATTAATCAACTAAAATTAAAAAAAATAATTCACTCATTTAGCAAATACTTTTCCAGTGTTCATGATGTCAGACACCATGCAAGGACCTGGGATATCATCTAAATAGTTGCTAAATGAGTGAATTATTTTTACATAATATACAATTTCTGAAAGAATCAAATTGAAGTTAAAATTAACCAGTGTTTTCTGGTTAAGTGCTTTTTTTAAATTTAAAAAATATCTGAAAAGTTGTATTTTTTCCATTGATTTTATAAGTGATTCAAAATCAAAACAATTATGAATTCCATACCAAAGATAAGTTTGAAGATCATGGTAGAATTATGAATCTTAGTCATGTATACAGGTAGCTTTTTGGATTTATCTCTGTAAAAGTCATGCAAGGTCTAGACATTTGATTAAAGAAAATCATGAAGACTACCTGCCAAATTCTATGAAATGTGGACTTTGGCTACTCTTAATATCCTTCCCCACACATTTTTCTCTCCATGACCTCACACTCTTTTTTTCTTCTCCCAGCAAACAGGCAGCACTTTCAAAAGTGAATTTTAAATTTTAATGAACAAGGCAACATAGACCTATATAAAGACATAGAAAAAGAAAAATAATAAAAGAATGGAACAAATAAAATGCCATATTAAGACTATGTCATTTCAAAACAAGTAAAATAGGTCTTTAGGTAAACAATTCTTAAAGAAGATAAAGCCTCAATAGTTTTATAATGAAAAACAAAGAATACATTTAAAAGAAAGAAAGAAAGGGCTTTTAAGAAAAGGTCCGATTTTAAAAAGAAAGAAAGGAAGAAAGAAGGAAAGAAGGACAAATTCAAGACACAGTCAAACAATGAAAAGTGAGCTGATATAGTTTAGAAAAAAAAAATCCACATTTGAAGGGAAGAAGATAAGAGCAGGAAAGGAGGAGAAGAATACAGCTTAACACAGATTCAGGGTACTCAAGCATGAGGAATTCACATAAAACAAAATGAAAAAGAACAAAATTGTACACTTATACAGGACAAGTGAGACAACACACTTGACAGTTGCATGACTGGTTTCATAAAGAATTGTATAAAAATAAAAAGGAACAGAAAATAGTTTAAAAATTTAACAAAATGTAACCTTTCATTAAATGCATACGTGAATCCACACTTTGAAAGGGAACTGTTATTCCAAGAAAATTTATATGAAATGATCACTTTGTGAGTCTTTGTCCAGGAACCCCACCTATCCTCATAGCTAAGTCATTCACATGGCCCCAAAAGGAAGGCATCCCGAATGACCCTCCATCAAAGGGCATCACCACTTACATCTGACCCACCATCCAAGTTCTTTGTGTTACATTTTTCTTTAAAGCATTGGTCACTACCTGACATTAGATGGATAGGCAGATAGACAAATAGATACAGACATAGATGTTTGTTTATTACCTGTTTCCCCAATTAGTATGCATGCTCCAAGAAGCCATTTTCTTTTTACACTGTTATCTCCAGCAACTCTGCTGGTACATCAGGGTATTTGATAACTATTTGTTGAACAAATATTTAATACTTTCAGTAAATAAAGAATCACATATTAATCTGGGCAGAAAAGAGTAGATTACATTCAAAAGGGAAATATCTGAGTTCTCTAGAGTAATACATTTGCTTAAAGACAGAGGAACAAAGCAATAATTCTCAAACTATATTTTGACAGTTGACTTCTAGTTATAAAGAAAACAGACAGGAATCCATTAGAATGCTTGGGGAACACATGATTCCTTCTTGAAAAAAATTATTTTTGAAGATATATAGGTGATCAAGAAATTAAACATCTCCAAAATGAAATCTTGATAAAGAATGGGCGTGATCTATTTAAATGCATATCTAAGGCTAAGCAACAGTGTGAATTATGGTTATAAATGAAAGGGGAATGTTACAAACTTTGACACTATGAAAACATTAATAAAATGAATAACAACTAAGACATAGGAAGGAAGCGTTGTGTGCAGGGGTTCTGATGTCTGTCCTCCATTGCCAGGAACTTACACTATCTAAATTTGGTATGAGGTTGAAATGGCTGAATTTTTTAGTTTTTAATAACCTTGTATTCTTAATTTAAGAGATATTCTGATATTTATTTCATTACTTCTGTATGCTTATGTATCTCACACCTCTTTAATTTTACAACTATCTATATTGCTAACATGAAAGCCTCAGTTTTCTCATCTATGAAATAGGGATAAAAGTGTTCATCATATAAGGAATAGGAGAATTAAATAATTGACACATGTAAAGCACTTAAAACCTGGTTCAGCTATCATCTATTTGTACAATATACATGTATCAAGGGAATGATTTGATAATAGCATTTGATAACAATATTTGCTGCTTAATTTTTTATATAATGAGCATCCATTACTTTATGAATATGGAAATAGCCTCTCAAATATAATATGTTAACTAAACAAGGAATATGGAAAAAATTTCACTTATTGCAATAGGTGACAATTATGTCTATTCCTGAATATTATCTGTTCATGCAGAATTAAAGGACACTATGATGTATAAATTTTTTAACAGTTTGTTTCTAAATATGATTCTCTTAAAACTCACATAAGCATTTTCCAAATCTGGTTGTTTACTGCCTCCTCCCCTATCAATTTTGCTTGGTTCTCACTTACAGAAAATGTACTTGAAAAACAAAAAGTATTATGTTTTCTCCAACAGCGATGTCTTAGTAATAATCATCTTTATTTAGAATGTTTTTCTTTAGTAAATATTAACAAGTAAGTGGAGCAGTAGGAAACTGACAGGACAGTCTGTAAGCAGAGTAGTGTTTGTGAAGACTTAGAATATGTTGATGCTGACAACTTTAAGCAGATTTCCTTTCTCAGCAAGGATTAAGAATTAGTAAACTGACACACCATTTAACCAGTCTTCCTACTCATGGTTAAAATAATCCCTGAGGATGTAAGATGAGCTAATGTTTTTATTTCTTCAAAATTGAATTTCAAATTCACTACCAGTATCTACTAAGGTTTTTATTTATTTTTCTTTAACCTAGAACTATTTATAAATGTTTACAATTTAAAACACATATGACATTAAGTACTTCACCATATGAACTCATTACATATAAAATAATGCCTGTTTTTATTTGCTATTTCTTCTGGAAATTATGCTAACTGAAGTGTTGATTATAACTAATTAAAATCCGATGGAGCAACACCCAAACTATATTGTGTAAATGAGACAGTATCTACTCAGTACACATGTGCATCATAAAGATAACAATTAATACTGAATAATGCTAAATATTAAATCAATGACATTTATTCATGACAGGACCCAAACTGGCTATTTTCCGCCTTGAAAAATGCAAACAGAAATCTTGGTACATGTTGCCCTCTAGTGGAAATTTTAAAATTGGCAGTTAAAGTATATTCTGGTGCCCTTTCAAAATCTGCAATACAAAGTTTCCTAATTACAAATGTTTTTAAAGACAGATTAACTCATTTCATTGAAAATGGTAAATACTCTAAGAGTAATTTTCGATTAATGGTTTGTAGTTGATAGGTTTTATATTTAAAAATCAGGAATTGTAAAAGAAATAATGGCTCTCCTAGCTATTAAAGGCCGAGAATGTGTGATTCATGTAAAATAAAAAGTAGAAACAGAAAACTCAGGCATATAATTATTTTGTCTTAGGATATTTGCGAAGATATGTATTTAATCCAGCTCTATAAAACTATCATCAAAAACTCATCTCTCTACAACTAGGATGTAGAAGGTGTATTTTAGTTTCATGGTGGAAAACAATAATTTAAAAAGCCCATGATATCAACAATTAGAAAATAGTGTTCATAGAAATATGAAAGAAATCTTTTGGGAAGAATTTTTTATTTCCCTTTGATTATCTTTCAAAGAAAATATTTTATTATGCTCTATTTCCACTATTTTTTCAGTTTAAAACTTTAATACATAATGATAAGGGAGATATTTTTCTAATTTACACTCTAGTATGAAAGAGGTGAATGTATGGTATTATACAAACTATATTCTATTTATGACATTCAGTTAAAACTATTTTGTCATTAATTCACCATTTTATATCACTTCTTGATTCCTCCAACAACTTCACTGTTGCTGATCTTTTACAATACCTAACTTAAGCATTTACATTTTTAGAATAAAATCTTATTTATGTATTTGTGCAGACTCTCTTTCTCTAAAAAAAGAAGATTTAAAATGTGGTACCTCAGTTAATTGTAGAGACAACAAGGTCTGTGATTTTACTTATAATGTGAGAAATTACATAATATTTAATCAACTACATTTTGTATTTACTAGTTAACAAACGCTCCCCTTCCAAAACCATTCTTTTAAAACACTTTAAGCTGGTGAGGCATAAAACTATCAAGAAACTCTAAAATAACTTAAAGTACCTGTGGGCTGTTTAAAGAAAGGTTAAAACATCTGTAATGCAAATTAAAGCTAAAAATGAGTTAAAATAATGCATAAGAAGATCTATCCAAATTGTAGATTATTTTTATTCTTTCTTAAAATCATTTTCATTTCATATTTTATTTTATGGTTTATGTATTATGGATTAAATATTCACTATCTTTTTCTTTATTCAACTTATGTTTTAAAACAATGACCATAAGCAAAATATTAAAGATAGGATTAGAAATTTTTTTAAAAAGTAAAACATGGGGAATACAAGGAAATACATATCGTGTTATAGTAACGTGAATTGTGCCATGCAAATGTCAAATAACTTCATGAAGCATCAAAGGGTAGCTTTTGGTAGAACTGTCAAGTTTTCATGTCTTCGGTGAGCAGCAGAACTCCCCTTTGCCTGTGTCTTTCTCATTTTCCACATACTCTCTGCTCCTCTGATGGTTCTGCCTGGGCAAGACCCTTACCATGCTTTCCTCCTCCTTCACGGCTGCCCAGCTTCACGTCATCTTCTCCATGGAAATCTCAAGTGAGTCCTTGACACTAATTTTAATATGGATTAAAGTTCTATTATTCAATTATCTTTTGCACTTTCCAATTAATAGAGTTTTTTAAGTGGGGAGGGCAGGAAGGGATGGTATTAGTGCTTAACCAGTTTTCTACTTAACATACTTTCAAAAAGGCTATTTATTAAAGGAGGACAGTTGTCTAATACATTGTCAATCTCAAGGTCCTTTGCATTTTAGCAAGGGGCCCTAGCAACAGAATGAGGCTCTGATGGGAAATTTCAAGTGACCATGTCAAACCAGCCATGTTATTTATACGGACATACTCAGAATATAATCTGAATGCATCCTCTCTCTCTCCCCTCCCCTACCCCACTTCTCCTTCCTCACCTCTCACCACTCACCCACACACCCTAAAAAGTGACATAACTTTGGCTAATATTTGGAGACACCATGCTTCCAAGATAGCAAGATTTGGCAAGCCATGGCATAGCCCTTCACCTCTTTGGGGAAATACACTTTTACTGGAACACTGCCATGCTCCTTTGTTTATGAATTTCCTATGGCTGCATTCCTGTTATAGTGGCAGAGTTTGAGAGTTTGTGACAATGAAGCCTAAAACATTTATAGAAAACATTGTCCAACTCTGCTCTGAAGTTCTTTTTGTTTTCTCGGCCAGTCTGTGAGGCTACCCATCAATAACTTTCTCACTGACCCGGCACAGATCTGGAGATCCTGCCTTTCATCTTTCAGAACAGAACAGGGCAGAAAATTAATTCTTGGCATTGACGTCCCCTGGGGGAATACAGGATGAAGTGCAAATCTAATATCATGACTACTAAAGCTAATAATGCTGATGCCCTTAGAGTTGAGGGTCTCTATGCCATTTCCCATTCTGTCAGGGGACAGGGCAGCCCTGCAGTCAAATGGCATGAAAGAGAAGCAGTCAACTGTGTTCTCTTCCTTGCTTTCAGAACTCTTAGAATAAACTAGGAAAAAAATTTCATTCACCAGACAGCCCCAGTTAAAAAATTATTATTTTTTGTCTATACTCATTAAATCCTCTTTCAGATTGTTTTCAAATTAGGAAACAAGTACTTTTAATCCCCTCACTGCACTATAAAAACGTTTTTCAAACCCAATCTCTGTTTTCTTAAGTATCTCAACATATATGTTTTTAAGCCATGAGATTTACATATACCAATAATGGCCATTATCAGTTTTGACTATCTACACTAGTGTCTCTTTTATCCTTTAGTTGAATCTAAGAAATATGTACAGTTGTTATAGTAACCATAACAGAATTACAAAGCTAAGGCTGGACATAGGCATTTGAGTCAATGAGTTCTAACACATCTGAGTATACAGAAAGCACAGTCCTTTGCTTACCTTACATGGAATCAGGCTAGTAAGGCTCAAGGAATAAATAGAGCATGATGTTGTCCAGTGATAGAGCAGCTCTCAGAAAACTTTTACATAAATTGGTGTTGAGTATCCTCTGGTAAGTTACTTCATGTCTTTACTTATCCCCTCTCTATAAATAACAAAATCTCCAGCACCCTACAGTGGAGGATATGTATGTAGAGGGAGTGAGACGATATACTCAGATGAAGACATAAGTAAAAAAGCAGCAACTACCAAAGCATGTTTATAACTTCATAATTGTGTCTGGGAAATCTGTTTTCAGTCTACTGTGCAAAATGATGATAAATGGAAGCATGTTTTTCCCATCATATTTAAAGACAATGGCCATTGTCTGGATTTGTCTATAAAAACTCAGAAATAGTTGCAATCTATTCAACAAATACTTCTTTCAATTAGGATAAACTTTGAAAGAAAAGCAGTCTGATGGTTGCAAATGAAGTTTTGTGTCTTCATTATTTAAATGTACCAGCTTTAGTTTTACAAGCTACAGAGGAATTTGCTCCTGGTAATATGATTTCTAAGGTCTGGATTCCTTGAGGTCCTGTAAAACTGTGCCTTTACAACATAAAACACATGTGATGATGCTCTAAAAATTATGAAACAAGTTCATATTTTTAATATCAAACAACAAAAATTATAACAACCATATTTGAAATTCTGTAAATTCAATTTAGCAGTAACATTACAATGGCACTGAATTTTTTATATTCTAATGGACATTATGTTTGAAAGTAACTATTTATAGTTCATATATATAAAGATGTACACATATATACATCTTCCCCTTAATTTTTTGAGGTAAATTTTATTATCCTCAGTACATAAACTTTTGTGGAATTATTTTTGGTACATCTGTTGGCAAAGTGAGGGAATATTTTCAAATCTCTACACTGTAACATAAATGTATACATATATATAATTTTGTTAGAATCAAAATTCATGCTTTAAAATACTAGAAATTAAAGATCTACTTTCTAATCATTTTTCCTGTGTAGACTGCATTAAATATAGACCCTAAAGCCAAAGAAATCACGAAGAAAAAATTTAAGGAGCTTTTTCTAAACTTTAAATTTGAAAGAAAACTACATGCAGAATGGTTGCATTTTCCAATGAAGAGTTTGAGTGAATAATTTAATGATTATCACTGATAGATTATTATGTCTCAGTAGTATTTTAGGTAACAATTGAAGAACTTGTAATTTGAGCTGGTTATTTATCCCTTAATTGCCTAACCATATTGGAATGGACAATACAATTGCACATTTCATGCTGTTTTCCTAGATTTTTGTTCAAAATTTTTTTCTTATTTGTTGCCTCCCAGACAGATAGTCACAACCACAGCAATTTCACCATTAATATAAGATATTTATTAAGAAAAATATCAGGGAGGTGGAGCCAAGATGGCGGCATGAGTAGAGCAGCAGAAATCTCCTCCCAAAACCACATATATTTTTGAAAATACAACAAAGACAACTTTTCCTAAAAGAGAGACGAGAAGACACAGGACAACAGCCAGACCACACCCACACCTGCGAGAACCCAGTACCTTGTGAAAGGGATAAGATACAAGACCCGGCCGGGTGGGACCCGAGCGCCCCACATCCCGGCTCCGGGTGGGAGGAGAGGAATGGGAGCGGGGAGGGAGAGGGAGCCCAGGACTGCTAAACACCCAGCCCCAGCCATTTGCACCAGAGCGCAGACACAGTGCATGCGTGAGGTGCTGTAAACCAGGGAAACAGGACAGTAAGACCTGTGAGCAGGTCCCTGTAGCCGGCGCACCTGGGACAAAGAAAAGAGAGTGCTTTTTGGAAGTCTTAAAGGGACAGGGACCCCACCGCCAGACAGAAGCATCCTGGAACCCTTAGTTTAGCAGCAGGGAATCTGGGGAACTCTGGGCACTCTAACCCCTGGGCAGCAGAGAGCACAGAGGCCCCTCATGGAGATAAATAGACTCCTGGCCGTTCCCCTCCAACATGGCTCCTCCATATTGGAGCAGCAGCCCGAGGCAGGCCACGCCCACAGCAACAGCAGAGATAAACTCCATAGCAGCCGGGCAAGAATCAGAAGCCCTTTCTGCATGCAGCTGCCCAGCACAAGCCACTAGAGGTCGCTGTTCTCCCAGGAGAGGAGGGCCACAAACCAACAAGAAGGGAAGTTTTTCCAGCCATCACTCGTGCCAGCTCTGCAAACTATCTCTATCACCATGAAAAGGAAAAATGACAGGCAGACAAAGAGCACAGAGTCAACACCTGAGAAGGAGACAGACCTAACCAGTCTTCCTGAAAAAGAATTCAAAATAAAAATCATAAACATGCTGACGGAGATGCAGAAATATACAAGAGATAAGGGATGAAGTCCGGAGAGATATTACAGACATCCGGAGGGAGATTACAGAAGTGAAACAAACTCTGGAATAAGATGCAAGAGGCCATTGATGGAATAGAAACCAGAGAACAGGAACACATAGAAGCTGACACAGAGAGAAAAAGAAGGATCTCCAGGAATGAAACAATATTAAAAGAACTGTGTGACCAATCCAAAAGGAACAATATCCGTATTATAGGGGTATCAGAAGAAGAAGAGAGAGAAAAAGGGATAGAAAGTGTCTTTGAAGAAATAATTGCTGAAAATATCCCCAAACTGGGGGAGGAAATAATCAAACAGACCACAGAAATAGAGAGAACTCCCAACAGAAAGGACCCAAGGAGGACAACACCAAGACACATAATAATTAAAATGGCAAAGATGAAGGACAAGGAAAGAGTTTTAAAGGCAGCTAGAGAGAAAAAAGATCACCTATAAAGGAAAACCCATCAGGCTATCATCAGACTTCTCAACAGAAACCTTACAGGCCAGAAGAGAATGGCATGATATATTTAATGCAATGAAATAGAAGGGCCTTGAACCAAGGATACTGTATCCAGCACGATTATCATTTAAATATGAAGGAGGGATTAAACAATTCCCAGACAAGCAAAAGTTGAGGGAATTTGCTTGCCACAAACCACCTCTACAGGGTATTTTAGAGGGACTGTTCTAGACGGGAGCACTCCTAAGACTAAACAGATGTCACCAGAGAAAATAAAATCACAGCAAAGAAAGCAGACCAACCAAATACTAAATAAAGGCAAAAAATAAAATCAACTACCCACTAAAAGCAGTTAAAGGAAACACGAAAGAGCACAGAATAAAACAACCAACATATAAAGAATGGAGGAGGGGGAATAAGAAGGGAGAGAAGAAAAGAATCTCCAGACAGTGTATATAACACCTCAATAAGTGAGCTAAGTTAGGCAGTAAGATACAAAAGAAGCTAACCTTGAACTTTTGGTAACCACGAATCTAAAGCCTGCAATGGCAATAAGTAGATATCTTTCAATAGTCACCCTAAATGTAAATGGACTGAATGCACCAATCAAAAGACACAGAGGAATAGAAATGGACAAAAAGCAAGACCCATCTATACGCCGCTTACAAGAAACTCACCTCAAACCCAAAGACATGCACAGACTTAAAGTCAAGGGATGGAAAAACATATTTCAGGCAAACAACAGAGAGAAGAAAGCAGAGGTTGCAGTACTAGTATCAGACAAAATAGACTTCAAAACAAAGAAAGTAACAAGAGATAAAGAAGGACATTACATAATGATAAAGGGCTCAGTCCAACAAGATGATACAACCATTCTAAATATATATGCACCCAACACAGGAGCACCAGCATATGTGAAACAACTACTAACAGAACTAAAGGGGGAAACAGAATGCAATGCATTCATTTTAGGAGACTTCAACACACCACTCACCCCAAAGGATAGATCCACTGGGGAGAAAATAAGTAAGGACACGGAGGCACTGAAAAACATACTAGAACAGATGGTCCTAATAGACATCTATAGAACTCTACATCCAAAAGCAACAGGATATACATTCTTCTCAAGTGCACATGGAACATTCTCCAGAATAGACCACATACTAGCTCACAAAAAGAGCCTCAGTAAATTCCAAAAGATTGAAATTCTACCAACCAATTTTTCAGACCACAAAGGTATAAAACTAGAAATAAATTCTACAAAGAAAACAAAAAGGCTCACAAACACATGGAGGCTTAACAACATGCTTCTAAACAGTCAACGGATCAACGACCAAATTCAAATAGAGATCAAGGAATATATGGAAACAAATGACAACAACAACACAAAGCCCCAACTTCTGTGGGACGCAGCGAAAGCAGTCTTAAGAGGAAAGTATATAGCGATCCAGGCACACTTAAAGAAGGAAGAACAATCCCAAATGAATAGTCTATTATCACAATCCTCGAAACTGGAAAAAGAAGAACAAATGAGGCCTAAAGTCAGCAGAAGGAAGGATTTAATAAAGATCAAACAAGAAATAAACAAAATTGAGACAAATAAAACAATAGAAAAAATCAATGAAACTAAGAGCTGGTTCTTTGAGAAAATAAACAAAATAGATTAGCCTCTAGCCAGACTTATTAAGAGGAAAAGAGAGTCAACACAAATCAACAGAATCAGAAACAAGAAAGGAAAAATCACGATGGATCCCACAGAAATACAAAGAATTATTAGAGAGTACTATGAAAACCTATATGCTAACAAGCTGGGAAACCTAGGAGAAATGGACAACTTCCTAGAAAAATACAACCTTCCAAGACTGACCCAGAAAGAAACAGAAAATCTGAACAGACCAATTACCAGCAACGAATTAGAAGCGGTAATCAAAAAACTACCAAAGAACAAAACCCCCGGGCCAGATGGATTTACCTCGGAATTTTATCAGATATACAGGGAAGAAATAATACCCATTCTACTTAAAGTTTTCGAAAAAATAGAAGAGGAGGGAATACTCCCAAACTCATTCTATGAAGCCAAAATCACCCTAATACCAAAACTAGGTAAAGACACCAACAAAAAAGAAAATTACAGACTAATATCCCCGATGAATATAGATGCAAAAATACTCAATAAAATACTAGCAAACCAAATTCAAAAATATATCAAAAGGATCATACACCATGACCAAGTGGGATTTATCCCAGGGATGCAAGGATGGTACAACATTTGAAAATCCATCAACATCATCCACTACATCAAAAAAAGGACAAAAACCACATGATCATCTCCACAGATGCTGAAAAAGCATTTGAAAAAATTCAACATCCATTCATGATAAAAACTCTCAGCAAAATGGGTATAGAGGGCAAGTACCTCAACATAATAAAGGCCATATATCATAAACCCACAGCCAACATCATAGTGAACAGCGAGAAGCTGAAAGCTTTTCCTCTGAGATCGGGAACAAGACAGGGATGCCCACTCTCCCCACTGTTATTTACCATAGTACTGGAGGTCCTAGCCATGGAAATTAGACAAAACAAAGAAATACAAGGAATCCAGATTGGTAAAGAAGAAGTTAAACTGTCACTATTTGCAGATGACATGATATTGTACATAAAAAACCCTAAAGATTCCACTCTGAAACTACTAGAGCTGATATCGGAATTCAGCAAAGTTGCAGGATACAAAATTAACACGCAGAAATCTGTGGCTTTCCTATACACTAACAATGAACCAATAGAAAGAGAAATTAGAAAACAACTCCATTCACAATTGCTTCAAAAAGAATAAAATACCTCGGAATAAACCTAACCAAAGAAGTGAAAGACCTATACCCTGAAAACTACAAGACACTCTTAAGAGAAATTAAAGGGGACACTAACAAATGGAAACTCATCCCATGCGCTTGGCTAGGAAAAATTAATATCGTCAAAATGGCCATCCTGCCCAAAGCAATATATAGATTTGATGCAATCCCTATCAAATTACTGGCAACATTCTTCAACGAACTGGAACAAATAGTTCAAAAATTCATATGGAAACACCAAAGACCCCGAATAGCCAAAGCAATCTTGAGAAAGAAGAATAAAGTGTGTGTGGGGGGATCTCACACCCCAACTTCAAGCTCTACTACAAAGCCACAGTAATCAAGACCATTTGGTACTGGCACAAGAACAGAGCCACAGACCAGTGGAACAGATTAGAGACTCCAGAAATTAACCCAAACATATATGGTCAATTAATATTTGATAAAGGAGCCATGGCCATACAATGAGGGAATGACAGTCTCTTCAACAGATGGTGCTGGCAAAACTGGACAGCTACATGTAAGAGAATGAAACTGGACTACTGTCTAACCCCATACACAAAAGTAAATTCGAAATGGATCCAAGACCTGAATGTAAGTCATGAAACCATAAAACTCTAGGAAAAACATAGGCAAAAATCTCTTAGACATAAACATGAGTGACCTCTTCTTGAACATATATCCCCAAGCAAGGAAAACAAAAGCAAAAATGAACAAGTGGGACTATATTAAGCTGAAAAGCTTCTGTACAGCAAAGGACACTGTCAATAGAACAAAAAGGTACCCTACAGTATGGGAGAATATATTTGTAAATGACAGATCTGATAAAGGGTTGACATCCAAAATATATAAAGAGCTCACCTACCTCAACAAACAAAAAACAAATAATCCAAATAAAAAATGGGCAGAGTTGCTGAACAGACCGTTCTCCAAAAAAGAAATTCAGATGGCTAACAGACACATGAAAAGATGCTCCACATCGCTTGTCATCAGAAAAATGCAAATTAAAACCACAATGAGATATCACCTCACACCAGTAAGGATGGCTACCATCCAAAAGACAAACAACAGCAAATGTTGGCGAGGTTGTGGAGAAAGGGGAACCCTCCTACACTGCTGGTGGGAATGTAAATTAGTTCAACCATTGTGGAAAGCAGTATGGAGGTTCCTCAAAATGCTCAAAATGGACTTGCCATTTGACCCAGGAATTCCACTCCTAGGAATTTACCCTATGAATGCAGCACTCAAGTTTGAAAAAGACAGATGCACCCCTATGTTTATCGCAGCACTATTTACAATAGCCAAGAATTGGAAGCAACCTAAGTGTCCATCAGTAGATGAATGGATAAAGAAGATGTGGTACATATACACAATGGAATACTACTCAGCCATAAGAAGAAAAAAAATCCTACCATTTGCAACAACATGGATCAAGCTAGAGGGTATTATGCTCAGTGAAATAAGCCAAGCAGAGAAAGACAAATACCAAATGATTTTACTCATCTGTGGAGTACAAGAACAAAGGAAAAACTAAAGGAACAAAACAGCAGCAGAATCACAGAACCCAAGAATGGACTAACAGGTACCAAAGGGAAAGGGACTGGGGAGGATGAGTGGGGACGGAGGGATAAGCGGGGGGAAGAAGAAAGGGGGTATTATGATTAGCATGCAAAATGAGGGGGGTTGGAGAAAGGGGAGGGCTGTACAACACAGAGAAGACAAGTGGTGATCCTACAACATTTTGCTATGCTGATGGACAGTGACTGTAATGGGGTTTGTGGGGGGTACTTGGTATAGGGGAGAGCCTAGTAAACATAATATTCTTCATGTAATTGTAGATTAATGATAACAAAAAAAAAGAGAGAAAGAAAAGGGGGATTACTCCCTGATAGGATAAAACTAACTGCAAATCAATGAGTAATGCATGCTTTACATATCCTTAATTTTGATCTTTTAAAGGGTGTCAGATGATCAGCTATGGAAGTACATTTTTCTGATAATATTCCTTTCTCTTAAAAACAAAGAAAAGCATTTCCTGTGTGGTGATCTCCATAGGTACTTCACAGTAGTATAAAGGTCATATCAAAGTGTGGGCAAAGGGTTTGTTTGTGTTTACACAGAGGATCAAAGCCTAATTTGGCCACCAGAAAACGAATTAAGATACGATATGAAGAAGAACTTCCAACATCAACATCCTGGGGAAGAGTCATTCCAGAAGATGATCATCAAAAAACTTCAACAAAGATCCTGGCACTGTTGCAGTTGTAGCTGCATTCATCCCACCAGTTCCTGGATTTGCCAATGGAATGAAGAAGGAGATACCTAAGCTGGCCTGTGTATACAGTAAAACAACAAATTTGACTGGATCTATACTGTTGGGACTCAACCAAGAATTAGGAGAAGTGCAAGTTGTAGCGCTCCAAAATCATGAGACTATAGACTATCTACTGTTAAAAGAACATATGGGATGTGAACAGTTCCCAGGAATGTGTTGTTTTAATTTGTCTGATTTTTCTCAAACTATTCAAATTCAGTTGGACAATATCCATCATATCATTGATAAGTTTTCACAAATGCCTAGGGTACCTAACTGGTTTTCTTGGTTTCACTGGAGATGGCTGGTAATTGTAGGTCTGCTTTTGTTATGTAGCTGTATTCCTATTATGTTAATGTGTGTGTGCAGTTTAATTAGTAGTTTAAAACCTATACATGCTGAAGTTACTCTACAAGAAGATATGTCAAAGAAATAACCTTCCCATGTTTCTTCCGTCTGCTACTTCTATAGCTTTTCTTCTTCCTTTCTAATTACAACCCTTTAGAAGAATTTGTGCCTCATATAGAAAATTACCAAGTATCATAATTCTTCCAAGTGGTAAAGATACCTCAAGATAAATGCTGGGCATAGAAGCCACAGGGCATAAATCTGCAAAGAAGTAACAAGCTAACTTTTCAAACAATATTGCTTCTCTCTCACTTACCAACTTTACATTTCCCTGTATGGCCCTGGAAGATGACTGGTTAGCCAGAGACAGGTAAGATTCCTGAAGGGAGGAACAATCTAAGACAGGCACAGTCACAGGGGGGCCATCAGGTGAGAAATTGGGGATCAACAGAGGTGAGGCTTAGCACCTCACCCCCCGTTTTGAAAGAAATCTTCTGCATCCGTGGATGTTTTGTTGCCCTTGTCTATCTTTGATTAATACTTAGTCTATAGGCACAGACCTGATCATCTACATTTGCCCTCTTACAGCACTAAATTATGTTTTCTACCTTTATCTTGCACCTACCTACCACTTCAGCATTCTATTAAAAAATAATACTAATAATAATAAGGGAGAAATGTGGGATTACATATAAATCAAGTATAAAAATCAAACGAATAATCATATCTGACTTGTTTATAGTTCATGATGCGTGATCAAAACCGAAAGTTTCTGTGATATGACTGCCCTTGCACTCTTCACCATGTAAGAACTTTTTCACTATGTAAGAACTTGTTCACCATGTAAGAACTTGTTCATTATGCTTCAGAAGATTGGAGACTGTCGAGAAATATACTTGGGGTTGATTAATGACTGTGCATTGAGTTCCCTATACAGAATTTTATTGTTGTTAACAACCATTTGATCAATAAATATGAGAGATGCCCTCTCAAAAAAAAAAAAAGAAAAAGAAAGCATGAGAGTTCTACCAATAGACCCTTATTAAGGGAACCTCTAATGGATAGATATCAGGTAAGAGCTCTGTGATGTAGGAAGCCTTAATGAGCAAAGATATTGGTGAATATGTAGGTAAATTTAAGTAAACATTGAGTATATAAAAATAAAAAAAATATCAGTAATTGTGTGCATTTATGTGGATCTGTGTTTTTGTGTGTGTGTGTGTGTGTGTGAACAAGATGCTTGATAGGGCATCTGAAGTTCTGGTAAAACATTCTACATTCAGTAAGACAGACTTATATGATTGTAATAGAAGACACATCTCACTTTATACCTCTTAAAATACTTTATAGATGCTAAGAGTACTTCCCAATAAGTTTTTGAATATGCAATTCCTTGACAATTATGTTCCTTCTTAGTTTGAAATGAACTCCTGTGTAATCTATTATTGAAGTGAAATTAGAGTGAATTTGCCACATAAAGAGTCTCATTAATTCATCTCTAGACAAATCCATTCTAATTTGTCAAACCTCTTCCCATATATATATATGTTGTTTTTTTCCTTTTAAATGACTGTCTTGTTCTGTTCAGGTCCTTTTCAGTCTCCTAGTTAAGAAAGAAATTGGAGAGGGGGCCAGGTGGAGAAGAAAGAGAAAAGCGAGAGAAGAGGCAGAATGAGAAAGAAAAAGGAAGAGGAAGGAGACAGAGAAGGGTGGGGGCTTTTCCTTAACCCAATAGAATGCAAGCAATATGATGAGCACTTTCATATTGGTCAACTAAAAGCAATTTCCATGAAAAAGTATTATAGTTTTCCCATCATCTCAAAAGGGAATTCTTAGTAATTATGTTCTTATAAATCTTGTATTAGTATAATAAAACAAAATGCAGTATCGGATATCAGTTTTCTAATTATCTCAAAGAAAAATAAATCAAGTTTATAAATGAAGCCATTGAATTCTGCTTATCAAACTGAGCAAGCTTGCTTTTAGCCCGGTTTTTCTTGGAGACTGGTCGAGTGAATTATATAGCTCCCTCTTATTCTGTACATAGCCAGCGATTCATAATAAATGTGATTTATTGGCATACAATAGTTTGGTTTACTCTTCTTAAAAGCCAAAGATTTCATTTAAGGAAGAGGTGATCAAGCAAAGTATAAATGCCCTAGAACATAGAAAAGAGTAATATTTTTCTCAAGGTACAGGATGTGCCTAAGTGTATTTAATAATACATTAGTAAGCCCATAGTAAAAACAATGTCTACAAAGTGAGAAGCATAGGTAATTCATTACACAAAATAAAATGTTATTTTGGGGGAGTCATTTCTACCATGAAATCAGAGCTATCTTGAATTTAAAAACAGCCACCTAAACTTGTGTCTTTTTCTTCTGAAATAACTGGTCCAGTATACCTGTGAAAATGGCTGGTTCTATTTTACTTTTTTTTCCAGGAAGGCAGTCAAATTTCAGTACTTAACAGTATTTATGGCTAAATTAAATCTCACTTCCTATAGTTTAAATACCTTTCTTTTTGAAGTTCTTGTTTATGCTCAATTTCAGATGTGATATCTTGTTTACTTCAAAGCTACTCTACAGACTGCATCCTGTCTGAAGAAGCTGCTGGGATTTGGGGCTTGTTTATTCAGGGGAATTTAGGAAATTCCAAATTTCAGTATTCTCAAAGTTCATTCACTATGTGGTCATATATAGTATAATTCTAGGAACAGTCTTGGATTTCCCATTACTTCATCTTCTTCATGTTATTGTATATTGATTTCAGTGACTCTATGATCACAGTTTGTCTCCCATATATCGCAGACTATAGATGTTTTTGCTTAATATTGCCCAGCAGTTAGTACAAGTTGGACACATAATAAGCACTCAATATATCTTGGTTTCTGTACAAGGTTCTACACTTGAATAAATAATGTTAAATACACTCTTCTATGGTCTCAACCTTCCTCCATGAAATATAATATGCTTCTGTGAACAACAGATTTGAATAGTGGACAGTTTTTGGTAATCCTCCTATTATTAATCAAAAACCATTTTATTTCCATTGTAGAATGCACACCTCAGAGTCATAATGCTCTTCTCATGTGTCTTGAGATAAAACTTCTAAGGTATGAACTTCACAAACCCTAATAAAAACAAATAAATAAACAAAAAAGGACACTGATGCTTAGAAACAGTAAGTAATTTTTAAGACCATACATCTAAGAAATGGGACAAAAAGACAGGAAAAGAGATCTGACTAAATTTACATGCCTGAAATCGACAACCAGCTTTCCATGTCTGATAATACTGTTATTTTGAATATCCTTTCTGCTTCCTTTTATTTTTGGATGGGTATGGTTGGAAGCACTTGAAGCTCTTCTATGATTCCAGCTGTCTGTGGAAGATTGCAGTGGTTAGACCATTCCATTTTAGGAAAAAATATCTTCACAGATTTCCAAATCCCCCTTCAAGAAGAAACAAGTCTGTGTAAAGTCTGACGTGTCTATGCATCAAGAAAAGTCATGGAAAGGAAAATAAAATTATACAAGCTGTTGTTGGTTCAATGAGAAGATTCCAAGATTTGGATGATAAGCATTCAGACACTGTTGGATACAAGATCATCAGTCCCATACTTCCTCAAAAATGATGTCCTTTGTTTATTTTGGAATTCAAGTGAATTAAAATGAAATGTTTAGAAGTAGTTAGGGTCTTCGTGAGATACTGGAGTGTCAGGGTGTCCAAAAACCTCACTTGATATGCATGCTTTCTTACTCAGAGTGTTTTTTTTAACCATTTGCACACTTTCTAATTTCATATTAGACTACCAAATATTGTCGACCTTAGTATAAATTGGTGAAACTTTTCTTTTACTCTAACTTACTCATTTTAATGAACTACTTTCTGAATCCTTTTTTTAGGAGTTAAGAATAGTTTTCTAACAGGGCTATTATCCCTGATATAAAAATGTAAGGCAATATTTACATAAAAATGAGAAGCAAATATTTAGAAAAAAATTTTTTTGCTTTTAAAACTGTGAAATATTAAAGTTATTCAATAAATACTATAATTATAAATGGTGTTTTATTCAAACAATAATTATGTGTTGTATGCATATTATACGTCAGGTACCCAAGTTCCATCAGCACAAAACACAGTTGTGGTAGAGCTTTCACAGAGGAGCAGGGGTATGGTAGAGAATAATCCAGAAAAGGCATAACAAATTAATTATAGATATTGATATGGACTCACAGAAACTTAGGTTAAAATTCCAGCTTTGCCTGTTGCCGGCTTGGTGGTATTGGACGATTAACTAGTTATCTTAAAGACTCACATTTTTCATACCCATCTGTAACGTGGGAACGATTCTAGCTACCATGGGACATTATATTGCAGATTAAATAATCTATCCGCTTTAGGTAAATATATTTTAGGTGAGTATAGTCACAAGTGAAATAAACTTTTTTCTCTTCCTTTAGGTGAGTATGTTAGTCAATCACTCTTCTCACTTGCTATTTTCTGAGGATACTGACCTTTACATATCTGGTTGTCTACTTCAGTTTTCTCTGAAATTTTTATTCTATTTGCTTCCATTCATATACTCGGCATTCAGATAGGACACCCAGCTCCACACGACAGCCAGAGTGGCCATTTTTTTGACCAAAGAGAATATTGAGTACCGGGCAGAGCAGATCCCAGTTCAGCTGGCAGACCCACAGCTCAAGACCAGAGAGGCATCAGAAGTCCTACCGAGCTGGAGAGTCATCTTCACACATGATCTGGTGCAGCATACTTCTTAGAAAAGGTGCTTCAGAGAAATTAATGTTTCTATCACACTGATGTGTGGGCAGACTTTAATATATGAAAACTGATCCTACTTTTTATTTGAGCATAGGTAACATGAGCAGAGAAACCCCACCAAGATTTTATATGAAATATGAAAAAAAGCAAAGACATTAAGCTGTATTCAAAACCAGTTATAATTATTTTGTTATCTAGAATTCATCTGTTTTTGCGCTTATGCCTTAACTTTTAAAATTAGAACACTTCACGTATTTACTGTAGTTTACATTTTTGAAGGGGATATACATATGTTTATTAATTTGGTTCTCTCAAACCTGTGAGTTAGCTGCAGGCTGTGATCCCATTTTCAAAGATGAGAAAAAGATGTTCTGGGAATCTTGGTGATCTGCCTACGGCTGTTTATAAAAGTGCCACAAAGATTTCCACTCTAGATTCTGTACGTTCAATCTCACTCCTTTTCTACAAATTGGAGTGTTATTGTTAACTGACCTCACAAACGGGAATAAACCAAACAAATGCTAATGATAATTTCCTTCTCCTAAACAGGAAATATTTTATCACAGAGACTTTAATTACTATCATCACAATAGAATAATATATTCCAAAACAAAAAGTTGGCATCACACTTAAGAAGCAGAAACAAACAAAAGACTGAGAACTTACAGAGAAAACCTAGTGTTAGACATTCAGAGATAAACAGTCCTAAACTCTTAAGTCGTACCATAAAAACAAAATACACAGTGCCGGATTTTAATCCAAGCCTTTCAAAATTTTCCTTAGAAAAATATGATATGCCATTTTTTTTCAATAATGCAAAAAGCAGATCTTCTGAGTTAAAGTGCCCGTTATGTATAACAAGGGGGAAAAAAAATACAGAAGTCATGATTTAAAGACACTGGAAGCAGCTGTTTGTATTGAGCACAATGAATCAACCTAACCTGACCTTCACATGGAATATTTAATATCTTGCAGAGGAGTTGGTCTTTGAACATCAAAATCTCATTTCAGATTACTGATCTGTGAAATTCTAGGAGACATTAGAAAATCCCATGGAAGATAACAAAGAACCCAAAGGAAATACAGGCAAACAAACCAACAGTGTATTTAATGGAGTGTAAGAAACTGTGTTTAAATGTTCTGACCAATCTATGGAACTTTAAGCCTCATTTTATAGGAAAACATTTAAAAATGAGGTAAAATATTACATACTGTACTATAAAAAAGAGTAGATAACTTAAAGTAACTAGAATATGTAAAAATATATCTATAAACCTATAAATAAACATGAGAATTGTAATATATTTTCCTAAGGGGAAATAATAATGCTCAAAATTTAAATAAAATCATCTTTAAGTTTCAAGGAACATCAACAGAGAAAAAACATTACACTAAGGTAATCATCATGAACTGAAGTCATACCTTCAGTTACAGGGAAAGTAATTAAATTACTGTCTCAGACAAGGCGCCCTAACCCCCACCACACCCTCTGGTAAATTCACAAGACTCACTACATAACTAAGAAGTAATTCAATTTATAATGGCATCTTTATAGAATGATAAAGTCACTATTTGACCTACATAAACCAAGGAGAATGCCTTGTCAGAATCAGCATTTAAAATGAAGAAAACTTAATAAGAATAATCTGAATTAGCCATGGTAAGGAAGAGAAACACCCTTCTCCGGGCCCATAGGCTGCTTATTGTTGAGTTTTATTGATTTGTCAACTTAAGTATAGTGGTGATTATTAAACATCGTGTCTTGCTTAATCTGTATGAAACTTAATAGCAAATTAGAATACCTCTCTGGCAGAATTATATTGCCTAAAGTGCCCAAAGAGATGAGGTTTTTTATGGTGGCATTTCAGTAACTTTCATAAAAAATGACCCTGTGTAGCTCAGCATTAGATAAAAGGCTCATTGAAGAGCTTCATCTACTCTTTTTCTTGGTAAAAACCACCGAGATCAAACCGTTTGTGTTTTGGCCATAACCTTTGCACACCATTATGTTTCTATGCACTTGCCCCTTGTTTTGGGGGCAGTGGGGCCCACAGGGCACTGAGACTGGAAGGATGTGGGCAGTGACACAGCAAGGTGAGCTTTCTAGGATGTGGGCGGGGGAGGCTGGGAGAAGGAATGAGAAGACCTGATGCACAGAGACCTGCCTGCTCTTTCGCAGAGGAAAGAAGAAAACGGAGCTTAACACTTGTGGCTTCAGTTCCAAAGGCCCTTTGAGCTGGGAGAGCCACATGTGGTGTGTGGGGATGGAGGGGTCACATGAGTCCATCTGAGAGTCTCACAGCATGCTTTACAGTCTGTTGATTTAGATAAAGTGGAGGCATGCATGCTGAAGCTGGGACAGCAAATGGGAGGTCATGATTGTTCTGCTGAAAATTCAGTTTGGTTAATACTATGTCTTACCCTTTCTTTTTTTAAATTTGATGCTTTGGGACTGGACACAATCTTTAGTTTGCTGGGGTCCATAACCCTCTCTGTGGTCTTATACTTAGTCCTCTTCAAAAGGGCTTGACAGCACATGAATTTTCTATCTGTTTTCCAGAGTACTGGAAAAGTGTCTAATGTTAGAGGGAATTAACTCTAAGAACACTTTTATCACTGGAAAACCTTTTAATCTACTGGGGCTCAGTGTGAGTGTGAGTGTGAGTGTGTGTGTGTGTGTGTGTGTGTGTGTGTGTGTGAACCTGTAGTGATTTACATGTAATGTTTTGGATGCTTTGTCCCTAGAAATTATATAACAATGAGAAATGAAATTTTTGGCTGAATCATTATATTCAGAAAATTCATACACATGAAAATATACACAACATTTTTAACTACTCATTGAATATTTATGGATTGTAAAGAAATACGCTTTTGTTCTTAAAGTTTCTTCTGTCTATATCAAAAGAGTTTCTTTGTTTAGCTAATTTTTAAAGCTACATTTATCATATTTGCAACTGCACCTTCTTCTCATTTTGCCATGTTAGAGAAATGTTTCTATGTAATTCAAACAAATTCTGGGCCACATTCTTACTATTCCTTTTTGAGTATTTTTGATTGGAAACAAGGTTCACTCTACTACATGTAAAATTTTCCAAGCCTTGCTTTCTAACTTCCCTTTCCAAACAGAGCCTAGTGATGGGAGACTTTGTGGCTCATGGCAACATGCATGCAGTCAACACAAGAGACAGAAACACAGCCCAGGCCAGTGATTCCCCCATGCCTCCTCATGCATTATTAAAGCCAGCAAAGCTTCCTGGATTGCTGAACAAAGCTGACCGTACTCCACCAATGCGTTCAATCCACAGGCTTCTGAACATTTGCCAATGCTCTGTGTTGTCTGCACATGGCAGATATAATTGGCAAACTGAATGAAGAATTCTCTATTCTTACTAGGCAGTATTCCAGATAGAAGATACGAATAGCCTGAAGAGCTGAGCTGGCATGTGAAAGGGGCTCTGCTTTTCATATAACACTTATTATGAAGATGCAAATTTCCTCTCAACCAGAAACGATATTTGTGCCTGCTCAGCAGACATTCCTCTGTTAGCAATTCATCCTTAATGTTTTATTTTTTAACATTTTCTAATTGCATTTTGAGATGACATAATATCTTCTTGGAATTCTCCATGAACATATATTTACAAATATTCATATCCTCAGTGTTACATTATTTCTATATCGAAAATACCACATCCAAGAATTTGTCATATTCAACATTCATTTGATTGAAAGTTCAGTTAGGGAAATTGAATATAGCCATTGGATCAGACCCATATTTTAATCAGGTAATATTCCATAAAAAAGAAACATTAAAAATATATGCATCATTCCAGTCAGCTGCTCTGTAACCATTTTTAAAAGGCATTTGGCTGATGTGTTTACATGTGTTATTTTGTACATGTGTTATTTTGTAATTTGTTCTTACCAGCATATTTCATTTATTAAATGAGTGAAATATGCTGTGTACATATGTTCTAAAAATCACAAGCCTTTTACAAGAGAAAGAAAATATCTGTTGCAAATTTGACTTTCACTTCAAGTTTCTTCCCTCAGTGTTACCTTCTAGAAATAGTCCATACATTAAAATAAAGGACATAACTGTGAGATCTCATATCCAGTTTCCTTACCTTTCTTCACTGTAAAAACTTTTGAAACCTGCCAATTAATAATCAAGTTGACAACTAGATTTACTATTAGCATAATTGCTAAATTTTAATTTGAGATTAAAAGCAAACATATCAACATGAACACATAGCATAGAAATGCTATTCACACACTCTCGAACTCACTGCTCATAGAGACACCACAGTATGTGCTGTGTAACAACTCAGGCAGAGCACTCTGCTAGGCCAGCAGATAATACCCAGCTCGAAAGGAAGCATCTGCAGCCAGCAGCCAGAGATGCCTAACTTGCTATTCAGCATGGAAGATTTCTTTTTTAAGTCATCTGACCTCCTGCTCTCCTCCAGCCTTTCCTCCCTTCCTCTTTTTCTCGCCCTCTTGCAGTCTTGCCCCCTCTGCCTCCCTGAGCACACTCCTTTCCCCTCCTCAATGGGTCTGCTCCCCGAGGTAGACGTTTCCTCTTTCCTTTGTATCCTTTCTATCTTACGCATCCTCTTCCTAGCTTCCTTTTTCTCACTCCCCTTAGCACTCTCTCTGACTACTTTTTTCCCCTGTTGGGCTCCTTTCCTCTGTCCTTCACTCTCAATCTTCAGGGATCCACTATGTCCCCATCTTTTTTTCTCTGCTCTCGTTTGACCAGTTTCCCTCTTACCCCTGCCCCTGAATGAGTCTTTCTCTTCATTCCATCTGGTCCATTGCTACTTACACTTAGTATAAATGCTACTTGTCAGGAAACTATCTACTTTCACTACATTATTTTACAAATAATTCAATACTCCCCCCACTTCTTCTTTCATAACTGTCAACTCACCTACAATTATGTATTAAAAATGTATGTTTTTCAAGACTTTCATTAGAAAGATACATAATTTTAAAAGAGAATAAAAATAATGCAGTGGAAAATGTCTCAACCCTACTCCTCATTCCTACTTGCCCAATTCCTACACAATGTTCCCTTCACCATCCTCTATACACAGGTTACCATTATTTCTAGTTACTTTTGACTCTTTCCCTAATCCCTTTGTCTATATACAAACAAACAAACAAAAGGCAATGGATGTTCTTATTCCCTTTTTATTATATGAAGTACATTAGCAGCTATGTACACCACTATGCACTATTTTTTAACTTAATATATTCTAGCAATCTCTCCATACTAGTAAATAGATGCTTAGTCATTTGTTTCTTAAAGCTGCGTTTTATACAACTATCTGTATCATACATTGATTAAATCATTATCTATTGATGGATATGCCACCTATGTCCTGATAGAAACAAATAATATTTAATATACAGCATTTCACATGTGTGAGTTTAGGACATATTTCTAGAAGTGGAGATGCTTGACAAAATGTTATGCATTTTTAATAAGAAAAATATTATACAGTTGCATACAATGGAATCTATAATAAATTTCGCTCTCATGAACAGTATATGAAAGTGGTTGCTTCCCCACAGTTTTGTCAAGAGAATGTTATCAAGCTTACATCCCAGGGAGTGAAAAACTGCATTGCAGCATATTAGCCCCCTCTCTATTGTACCATAAGACCATCTCACTCTTTTAAACTCTCTTAGTCTAAAAACCTGCTAAATCTTTCCTTATTTTAAAGAAACTATTTTTCTAACCTCATTTCTCCCTCTAGTTATTAGTTCTTTTCTTATTTTCCTTCATTTCTCCACACCCAGACATTTGTGAGTTCATTTCAACCTAGCTAGTACACTTATCACTCTATTATCAATGCTCTTGTGAGAGTTACCAGTAGCCTCCTAATTTTCAAATCCGTTGAGCACTCTTCATTTCCCTTGGTTTTTCTAGAGTGTTTGACACTGACCATTGCTGTCACCCTCCTAACAATGTTTTGCCATTGGCTTTGGGAAAAATTCCTCTTCTGATTGTTCTACAAACTCTTTATTGGTTTGCATCAATTTCTTTGGTAGGCTTTTGTTCATTTTTTTGATCTTCAAATATTAGTAGGTCCTAGGACTTAATCTTTGTTATCTTCTTATTAAAAAAATCCCTCCTGACCCATTTCCTTTGCACCCATGGCTTCTAATGCACTACTGTAATGACATTAATGGTCCCAAATCTTTATCTCCAGCTCATTTTTGCATCTGTTTACACCCTGCTCTCAGTATCTGTATAATACAGAGGAGCAAGAAGAAAAAAAAAATATGTTAGGATTTTCACTTGTGAACTAGGTATGACAAAATAGGTTTTGTAAATTAATAATAAATAACACGTATGGAGTACTTGGTATGTGGAAAAGACTGAAGTATGCGTTGCAGAAATTTGGGATTATACTATGAAATAACCCTATAGCATACCCTCATCCAACCCTTGAACTGTTGAGGACTGAATGAGGAAACAATGACTGAATGAATATTTAGTGTTTTAGGGACTGATGATTTAGAAGAGTCCAGAAAACTGAAAAGATGATCTGGAAATATATACAAGAGACCTCTTACAGGATGTATTGAACAGGTTGGACTGGAGAGCCACCTGGTGGTAAGAGAATATGTGAAGAAAGGTGGAGCTTGCAGTGCATCCAAAATCACATCCCAGTGAGGAGTTCTTCTTTACCTGGACTGAACAGGGCAGAGCTGTTGGGATCTGACTAGATCTCATTTGGGATTCTACTCTTACAACTTGGCTGTTCCAGCTTATTTAGTTTTCCTTATATATTTTCAGAAGAATATACTTAATTCCTATGGGCTTATTTAATTTACCAACCTGCCTGTAGTAAGAGTTGGAAGAACAGCATGAGAGTGAGGATTATAAACACAAAACAAAACAAAAATAACAGTTGAGTTATCCACTCAGAGGGTCAGAGATGGGGTACTAATGGCATAGGCTGTGGCTACCAGCCTCCCTCCCTCCTTTCGCATCTTTCTCCTCTCGGAGGTGGTCTCAGAATTACCAATGAAACAAAACAAAACAAAACATCTGCAGCTTCTTCATATATGCCAGAAATAGGCTCAGAATTGTGCATGAAACTACAGTGAGTCCAAAGATCCAAGAGGAGTGTTTTTACTATTTAAGAATGGTTGTTGCTGGTGGTGGTGGGTGCTAATAACACCAAAACAAACAAACAAAACAAACAAAGCCTTTGCTATGTTATGCTAAGAATAATAAACCATCCTCAAATCTCAGTGGTTCTCAGTAGTATACATTTCTCATTCATGTTACATGTGGCTGGGGTCTGGTTGGCTGTTTTATTTATCTATTCTAAAACGGAATGCCAGAATTTGAGCTGAAGGTGCAGCACTATTGTGAGACATGGTATTCTTGCGGCAGAGGGAAAAGATCAAGAGATCTCAATGAATCTTTCAATGGTTCTTAAAACTTCTGCTCAGAGATGGCACTGGTCTCTTTTCCCTCATATGGACAAAGCACGTCACATGGACAAGCCTGGTATTGTCAGAGAGGGAAAGAGACTCTCACTATAGGAAGTGGCATGTAGATGCAGATGTATACTAAGTGTAACATAACTTATGGTCTAAACAAGGAGATATTGAGAGTGAATATATTTTTCAATAATTAAGCCAAGACAATAGATATAAACTGGGATTGTCCTGGCAAAGTTGGATATATTGTCATCTAATTATAATCCTCTTACAGGGAAAATGAGAGCAGGTAATTGAGAATAATTGAGTTGATTACATTTTTCTATTAAAAGACTTGGCACGCACAGGGCTGCAAACACACATATGCAGAGGGAAGCAAGGAAAACAGGCCAGAAGGAAGCCTAGATCAGGTGCACGAGGAAGTTAAGTACTAGCTTTAGGCTGTGATGGCACTTCTGAAATACAGATTCCTTCAGCACTTCTGAAAGACAGAGGAGTCCTGCTTCTCAAAAGATAACTAATGGGAAGAAAAGAAGAGTCTGCAGTGTCATTTCTCTGGCCTCTGGATCTCAAGGCTTTAGCAGAATAGTGAGGATGAGAGGCAATAAAGATCCAGTTCTGTTGGTTCAGTAGTTGCAAGTTCTTAATATGTAAAAATTATTTATTCAATTATATTCCCAAATGAGAGCAAGTGGAATTATTTACAGAATTAAGATAAATATAGAAAAGAGAAATCTTATGGGTTGAGGCTATTTTTTAATTAATAATTTGAAATACATAAGAGTTACATCAATGATAGATTGAATTGGAGTGGAATAGTATCTATGAGTCATTGAGGAAGAATAATTAGCAGATAAATGATTTGGTAATGTATTTTTATGTCTAACATTTGGTTTTAATTAAACTAAAGTTTCTTAGCTGAGAAACAGTTTCAAAGCACTAACCTAAAAACAATCCTGCCCACTTTGTTTTTCAACTACCATTTTGTTTTTGAAATAATTCTTTTGAGGAAGACTATTAAAATCATTTGTTTTCATTTAAAGTGTACAGCAAAAACCTTTGATCTAAAGAAGAAACAATCATTATTAGATAAAATTCTCTAGACTATAATTCAGTGTGTTACAGAGAAAATATGTGTTTCAGATATTGTCTGGACATTAGCTGTTGTCACTGAATGAAACAAACTTTGCTCTTAATGCTACTGCATCATCTTTTTGACCCAAGAGCAAGCCTAAATGAGTAATGGCTGGGATGTTTTGGGAGAGCATCACCTCCTCTCCCCACAGTTGTTCATTTGCTAATCGCAGTATTTAATTGTACTAGTTTTCTATCCTTAAACGTGTTCCAGGAACACAAAATTTAATTATTATTTCCATTCACTTGATTTTAATAAAAATTAAGCAATTCAAAGCAAGCACTCTTTTACCTTAAATATCTTCATTTTTATCCAGAAAATCTGTTTAAACAAAGTGTTCTTAGGGATTATTATTTATGAAACACTGGAAATTATTTCCCTGAGTTAAATACTTATTTTTCAGTCTGTTGAAAATTTGCTGTTTTAACCACAAGGTGGCAGAATAAGACAGGAGCTCTGGGTTCCTTTTCCAAATCACCAAACTTCAAACACCTAGTTTTATCAAATTAAGATGAACAGTGCTAAGATAAATGTACTATGTGCCTTCGTTAACCTAGAAACAGGTAAGAGAAGTGACAGGTAATAGCCTTTGAAAGAAAACAACTGAATACCCTGTCATATCCCCAAGACGGACCTCATTCGAAAGGTACTCTAAAGTTGGTTTCTAGTAAACATTTGAGTTGGTTTCAAATGAACATTTCTCTTAGCAGATTTTTTAAAACACTGTGACCATATTTGGTCCTGGGCATTGTTCACCAGAGGCTTGTTGTCTCCGCAGTCTGTCCCTGAGATCACACAGAAGATGCCTGGGGGAGTGTCCCGAAGGAGGTTGTTCCTTGAATGTTTCGAATATCTGCCAGTATACAGAGGTGATTGCCTTCCTCTCTCCCTGTTCCTGTCATCATATTGTTTGTGGAAATATAAAACGTACATTTACCTTCAGCCACTGATCCAAGGGAAGTAACGTCATATTAACATAATAAAAGAAACTTATTATAACCTCCATATGATCAAATACACAAAGTTAACAACAGCAAAGCATTCAAGGTGTCATCTACTAGTAATTTTATTTCAACTCACCTGAGTCAATGCTACTCTGAGGAAATCATAATTGAATACCTGCTTTGTAAAATAAATGCTGATTTCTGTATTTTAAGAACATCCTAGTAACTGTATTGCTAAAATGAAATCCAATGACATTCGAGACCTTTTGTTACCTGTTCTTCTGCAATAGCTCTATTTACCTAAACAGACCATGACCTTTCACACCACTGCCTTTGCCAACACAGTTTCTTCTTGGAACGCCCTTTCTTAGTCTGCTCCTCCAACTGGCACGCTGCTATTTCTCCAAGAAATGACTCAAAGAACATCTCTGAAATTTTTTTCTGACTTATACCTTGAAAGCAGAAATATATAATCATTTCCTCTTCTGAAATCTTAGAATCATTGTTCCTTTTTCATTATTATGATCATTTAATTTTACGTGCTTTGTACATTTATGTCTACTCAAGGTGAGAAACCTTATTTTATCATCTTTATATCTCTGATGCTTACTGGGGAGCTTTAAACAAGGCGCACTCAAGAAGCCCTTTGGTGAAGGAGTAACAAAGTCAGTGACACCCACAAATTCATGTAGTACATAGTCTGATGTATCCCTGTACTGATATTTCTATTCAAAGATAAGTATGCTTTTAGAGTTTTTTTTAACCTAGTTGTTTTAAAAACAAATTACCTGATGGTTATTTATGTGCTTAAAACAACAAGCTCAGCTTGATCATTAGGAGGGTTTTCACAAAATGTATTTAAACAGTACATGTATATATACCTATATATATATGTGTGTGTGTGTGTATACACACACATATATATACATATATATATAAAATCTATCATTTATATATAGATAGTTGTGTCTTTCTATACATACATATAGCTGTATGCATGCAGTGATAGAATTCTCAATCCTCTAGTGAAAGAAAAAAGTCACAATGGCATTCATTCTAAGTTAACTGAATATATAGACCTTGCATTTTCATGCAAAAAGCATCCAAGATAAGAGATAAGAGTCTTTACCAAGAGAATGGTATAACACTGACTTCATACAATCAGAAAATCATTTAGGATTACTTTAGAGCTATTAGGCAGATTCTACTGTCAGGGGAAACTATGACTTTCATAAGCTTGTTGCTTGTTTAGGTATATACGATCTGATATTTAGATTTCAGGGGGGATTTAACATTTTGACAAGGTAATCTACACCATGAATGGCAAGAGTTACCTTCCTGAGGAGAATATTTGATGACAATAAGGAATAGACTCCTAAAGGTACTAACAAGAAAGGAGTTTGGGACTGACATAAAGAATCTTGGAAACAGGTAGGCTCAAATATTTCCACTTAGCTCTCCTCCATTTGACCCGTGCACGCACATGTGTATGTGTTTGCATGTGAGCCATTGTTCTTGTTTCTATAATAAATGAAAATGTGATTATTAATAGTGAATTATAAATCTCTTAACTAGAATTTTAAAATTCCATTTAGAAACCATACTTTACATATAAAATTTAACACTCAACATATATAAACATGTAAAGCATTGCAAATTAACACTTCTTTAATTTTAGTAAGTGATTGAGTATACATAGAAAGAAGGAAAGAATTGATAGTTTCTACCTGAATCAGATAAGATACTACCATAAAAATGGAAAATCTGAATAGTGAGTGTAGCTGTGGCTATACTTTTTTGAAGGGGAATTATTTTCTATGTTACAATTGGAAGACATACCAATTCAAGTAACAATTCCAAAGATTTTCCAGGGATTTTTTTTTAAATGTAAGAAAAGCATTTGCCTAAGTAACTTCAAAATTATTTAAAAACTGGGGCAAAGGAAGCAAAGAAAAAATTGGACTCATCTTAAGTTAACTATGGTTTATTGAATTGATTTATGTATGTTTGTTTGTATCTCTCCAACCAGACTTAAAATATCTTCAGCAATGGGACACATGTCTTACTCATTTTGTATCTTAATGCTTGGACACCAAAGGTACATACTATGTTTTTAGTTGAATTGAAAACAAAACTTGTTCCTCCAGTAACATAAATGTACAAAGTACTACTATTCCTCTGGTCATATATACTTATGACACTATAGAGGTTTCAAAGTAGTATCTATTAAATACTTGGAAATCTGCTGTAAAAGTTCTCAAGCATTGAACACAACAATGTATTTCTCAATCTTATATCCTTCACTTTTTGCAAATAAAATCACAATGATTTCTTTAATGAAAAATTTCCACATTATCCTATATCTGTCATATTTGTCAATATAATAAAAAATTGGAGAAAGCAATATTAAATATAGAAATGTTTTATTAGAATGTCCACTAGAAAGAGGTAGTGTTTAAAATTTTTAAGACCCAATACATACTCTATAGTGAGTCTTATAAAAATAAATATTAAAAGCTTTACTGTAGTAATTATTACTGATGTAAAAAATAGCGAAAATAATTTCAAGTTGCTACCATGTCATGCAATATGTATACCCTTAGGTACGTATATTTGGATAATGTTCAACTTAGATCATTTTATATACATATTTTATCAGCAATTTTAATATTTATTTTTCATCAATTTAACTTCTAAGGCATTAGTGATTTTTTTTTTACTGCTAAAATAAGATTTTTTTGTTAGTTTCCTTGGAAATCCATGTTTATTCCAGGGCTATTATTCTCTAAGCTATTTTTCTCTTTTAAAGTATGTCACTAATAATAAATTGCCTCCAGATTTTCTGACTTAGTCCCAATGAAATCTCAGACATAATTTAGACAAGTACATTTATTAAAATTCAATTCTCCTATATAATATCAAATGTCATAAATTTAAACACTGTATCCAGTTTTATCTTCTAATTGGAAGAACTTATTTAAGTGCAAAATGTTTTGAATGTCTGGAATTTAATGTTTCCTTAAATTAAAAAAAACATGAAGTATATAAAATGAACATAAATGTCAGTATACTTATTGCAGAAAGAACTGAACAGAAAGTGGAGTAAATATCCTTTAAGAGTTATTTGCTACTGAGCAATAAGGCACAGAGATAAGCTATATGTGGGTTTATAAAGCTGACTCTGTCACTAGCTTTGTGACCATGTGGCTTATATGAAGTAACTGAGACTTAAATATGTCATGAATTGAGTGCAGTAGTACTTGCCTTATAAGGAGAGTTGTTAGGTTCAAGAAGAATGTAAGTAAAATTAATAGCACTGCGCTTACCAAGTAGCAGATATTTTAAAAAGTGGTACCATGTATTATATTTTCTGTTACCTAAAAACATGTGCCATTTGATTTCTACAACAACCTGTATAGAAACATTCAGAGATGATGACTTTTTTACATCTAATTTTAAAAGATAGATGTAGACTTTGAATCCAGGATTTTGTGATTTAAAGTTCGTAGTACTACCTCATCTAAAGTTCACAAGAACCCAATTTTTGTCTAACAATTCACTGCAGTAATGATTTATGTTATTTTTTTTCCACATTTAAGGACTTTAATTGTAAAATAAGGAGGTGCAATTAGACAACCTTTTGCAATTATGATTAGAAAGAATTGGGATAAATCCTGAAGATTAAAACAAATCCAGTTGTTAAAAATGTATTAACCAGCATAATTTTTTCCATGTTGCATTCTAACATCTTGTCTATGCTATGACAGAAATTTTACCCTTTATTAGTATGAACTGGTGTTCATCACTGCTTCTACACAGGGAAATCAATTTTCCTCTGAATCCACAGGAGGTTTCCATGCATAACTTATATAAAACCTAATGGTAATTATTTGAAGAAATCAGTTTTATAGTTGCCTGAGAATATATTCTAAAACCAATTTAAATAGATATTACATTATTTAATTTTGTGATTTAAAGTCCGTATCACTAGCTCAAAACAAATCCGTTCAACAAGAAGCACATTTCCTAAGACAGATAAACTGAGGTCTATACAGCTCAATGTTTATTTAATCATTTGATTTTTTAAAATATAAGATTAAGCTTCAAATTTTGGAATCTTAAACAATATATTTAATTTTGTTTAGAGTACTGAAAAACATGTTATTACAATTTCATTCATATTTGTTAGTAGAATGATCCCAAATAATTCATCTGCTAACTGGTCTGCCAATTTTACTGATAAATCAAATTCCTCTAAATTTTTTATGATTAATACTACTTGCAAAAGAATAAGATCTACTGCACTACTTTAACATGTCTATACACAGAAAAGAAAATTCTTCCTTATACATTCATTGACATCTCAAGGAGATATCAATTATTTTTAAATGACAAAACAAGAGAATTACAGTCTCTGAGATTATCAAAATCCTTTTGGATAGCTCAACTCAACAAAAGGACTAGCGACATTTACAGAAACATTATCAACCCTCAAACTAAATTCTTCAAAAGGACAATTAGATTTGCTCTTTTCAGTAAAACACATACAAATTGCATTAAACAGCTTAATGTTCCTTTATATTCAGAGATGACTAATATGCTCACATGCAAGATTAAGTCATCTCTCCTGTTTTAAATCTGGCCTTTCATAAACTGCTGACAGAGCCCTTGGAAGGATATTGTGCCAATGTAATGAAAATCTCCATTTTCATTAAATTGCTTGAGTATAGGCTGTGGTACATTGTAGTTCATAAATACAAGTGTTGGATGCAGTAGGTTAGAAAAGAAAGGAGTCTTGCTTTTGCTGTGTATTAGAAATATCCTCAATCTCATCTACTAAAAAATATCAGGCTTACTGTCATAGAATTCCATCATAAAGGAGCTCAGTGTAGATGGATTAGTCATTTCTAACCATATATCCTGTCCCATGACCAAAGAAAACAAGAGACAACCAAGAAGCAAATTAAACAGGACTATGTGTCTAGTATAAGTGGGTTAATGCTGTTTGGTTTCTTCCATTCAACTATACATACTGCATCAAATCTTGCATCAAAAATAAACCCATGAAACTTATGCTAGAAAAGGAATGGATGGCTGCTCTACCTCTCTACAAGAAAATAATCTTGAAAATAGTCTTTGCGTTTTGGTGAGAGGACTTGTTAAATTTGCTAATCTTCTTCAGCAGATCAGGAGATAAACCTAGAGAATTCAGTTCAGAATAATCTAGGTAGTTTTAAAAAAGATAATTATCCACCCTTAGTTGGATTAAAGAAAATAGGTGAAGGTAATATAGGGAATGGAAATGAAACTCCAACCATTTTTCTGTTTCTAGAATTTTTTTTTTTTTTTTGAGAAGAGGGAGAGTAGGGAGCAAAATGAAATCCCCCACATGCATTAATGTTTTTCTTATTCAGGGATGACACACATGTAAAATAATTAAAAGGAAATACGGTTGTGTGTTACAAAGTTCTGAGACAAGTACTTCAAAGTAAGGTTCTTTTGGGCTAAGGGGAGACAGCCCTAAGTTTAACTTTCCGGGGCTATGCAGTCTCATGACATCGACACTGAGTTCGGAATGCTCTTGCCTTGCATCTAGCTGACTAACACCGGTTGGCTAGAAGGTGTGGCAGACATTCACACTTATGTATGAATAAAATAATGGGGCTGTACTACACCAGGTTAGAAAATAAGGTATGTGTGAATACTAACTCTCAGCAAGCAAACTGAAAAGAGATTCTACCGTTCAAAATACAAGAATAATTTTCTGAATATGAAGGTTAAAATTCTGTTTCTGTTTTTTGGTTGATTGGGAAGAAGACTGGAGTATATGGATCTTTCTAACATAATATATGAACATGTGTCAAATTATTTATATTTTACAGCAGGTTAATAAAGCACACGTAAAAACAATCTTATATTAAAACAAATGAATAGCAACAAATTAATTATGCAAAATTAGCTCATTTGTTTAGTAGAGTTTAGTAACCAGAGATATCATTGCCCTGATATCTCGTTTTCTTTATTTTCATTGATTTACTTTGGGAGAATGCTGTCTGGGTTATCATGCATCCTATTGTTTTCACAGCATCGTAATTAAATTTATATTATGTAATTTCAGATGAAAATGTATTAATCCTTGTTTCTGAAGATAAAAACATGTTGTATTTGCTTCATCTACATTTTTCATGGTTTGGAATACCTTTGGTAGATGTCAAAATAAATATTCATACACAAATAGATGTGATTTTATCAATATATTATACATTCAAACAGTGAGACTGTTTTGGTTGTTACAGCAAAGAAGCTAAATCCTTAAGTTTCAGCTCTGAGACTCTTTCATGTTTTTAATGGATAAGTAATTACTAGTTACAATGCAGTATTTGAATCACTGCAACAGTTATTGTCTGTTGAAATCAAAGAGACTCTTGCTCCTAGATAGCTCCTTAGACCAAACGGCAAGGCTTAAAATGATGCGAATTTACAACCATGCATTTTAAAAATCAGTTAAAAGAAAAAAAGTTTGATATTTTCCCCAATAGAATACAATGCCTTTTGGAAATATTGTCAGTGATACAATTGAATGCCTCAAGAAGACGATGCATAATTAAATGCATAAAACTATTTCTGCAACATATACTTGAGATCAATGACAATGCCCGTTTTATAATGTTTTTGTTGGTTTTTAGACAATGCCTTGTAAGACTTTTATTTACTGCTTAATATTCTACTTATATATATATTATATGGCAACAAGTATCTTCTCAAATATTTGTAATGTCTTATGTAAAGATGGTTTAAGCAGAATCACTTCTTATTATGGATGTTATTTAAAAAGATAGAATTTAAAGATTTGGTCAGGACTCAAGGAAAATTAAGCATTGGATCAAAATGACTTAACTGAGCCTTCAAAATTTCTATAAAAATGAAGTCAAAGTAGTGAAAATGTTATTTAATCGAAATATAATAAGTAAATGTATTAAAATATTCTAACAGCGAGCTTTAATAAATAGAGCCGTGATTCACCAATTTCTTTGCATTCATAGAGAAAATGTAATTGTTTGCCATTTTGAGGTTAAAGAGCTAAGGACATGAGATGGATACTTGGAGAATAAGCCTTTTCTTATCCACTGAATAGAAGAGAAATCTTTTTTGATACAAAAGTACTCCTGTGTCACAGTATAATTTGCTTTAACATACATACAGTATAAAATAACATCATAAAATGATAAAATAACTTTAAAATAATGATACTTTCTGATTCATAATTGCAAACTGTTTCTAAAACAGAACCATTTTAAAACTGCATTTCATTACTGCCAAAACACTTAGAGCCCTGATACTGTTTTCTTCCAATTTTATAGTCTTTTGCAGGTCCTATAGCAACGATAGGTATGACATGAGGGTCTACCTACACACAAGGACCCTCAAATATGTATCAACACAAATAACTGTCTTCTGAGTTTCAAAGAGGTATTTTTCTCATTTGCCTGTTTGACATTGCTAATTGGATTTGATATTCTGAACTCAACATGTACCTACAAAACCAGAGTTATTATTTTTGTGAAAACATACATTGAAAGAATGGCATCACCATCTACAACACAAGAAGAAATCTTCAAGTGATCCTAACACTCCTCCTTTATCATACCCATATGTAATCATAACCAAGTCTGATCTACTTTGCCTTCTAAGAACCTTTCAAATCCATCCAGAAAATCCTGCCATGACAGCACTAGACAAAATTGGGCAATTGCTATTGTTTTCTTACTGACTTGGTTTATACTCCAGCTTCCTACTGAGTAGCCAGAATGATCTTCTCAAATTGCAAAATGTTTAACTCACCCATACAAATACACATGTCCTTCCATGGGATCTCATTGTTCTTAGACTAAAGGTGGAAATCCTCTCCATGACCTACAAGATCTTGCATGCTATGTCCTCACTTTCTTGTCTTCTCTTGCAGGACAAGGCCCTCACTCTGCTCAGCCTTACCAGACAACTTTCATTTCTTTAAAGGCATCATTCTCCCTTCAGATAAATGTCAATTGCATATGTTGCTTCCTTTGCCTGGACTCTCCTACCCCAGCACTCACCCAGACATTTTTTTTTTAGTCATCAGGTGAGACTTTATTTCTCTTGGAAACCCTTCCTCAACCTCTCCAACTTAGTTCGTGTATTTTGATTTCCACTTGCATGTCAGTAGAAATGCTATGCAACAGACAGGTATTTGTGTCCCTCCAAAATTCATATGTTGAAATCCTAAGCCCCAGTGTGATGGCATTAGGAGGTGGAGCATTTGGGAGGTAATTAGGTCATGAGGGTGGAGGTCTCATGAATGGAATGGTGCCCTTACAAAAGAAACCCAAAGAGTCCCCTAGCTCTCCTTTCCTTTGTGAGAATGCAGCAAGAAGACAATAGTGTATGAACCAGAAAGTGAGCCCTCATTAGACATCAACTCTGCTGGTGACTTGATCTTGGGCTTCCTGGCCATTAGTACTGTTAGAAAGAAATGCTTGTTGTTTAGGTTACCTAATCTATGGTATTTTTGTTATAGTACCAAACTGACTAAGCCACTTGTCATCATAGTATTCATCATACCTCCATTTGACATTAATTTGTAGAATCTGTTGATTAATCACCATTTTCTCATATGTCCTAAACTCCTTAAGAACAGGAACAAGTAGTAGTCATAGCAGGTGCTAAATATATTGAATGAAATTAATGAAATATTATCTATCAGCTCTGTAAATGCTTGACATGTAAAATGATAAGAATGTATATGTATAATAATAATAATGTAAATAACATAAAGCTTTTTCTGTGTCTACATAAATGTTAAGGAAAAGTTTCCCAGAGGGAAACTTTTGTGTTTCTTTTTTGTTTGTGTTTCTACAGGAATATATAGTCCCAGTACCTCTCCCAGTAGCCTGGTAGAATCAGACACATGTTTGCTCAGTATGTAAACACATTACATTAAACATGGTATTGCCTTAAGAGTGGCATGTTCAGCTAGGAAAACCAAACCCCACACATTAATCACAGTATGAGTCTGAAAGCGTGAATCCAAAGTTATTGCTAGGAAAGACCTGAATTATCATCTGAAAAATTGTATAGTCAACAGGAACAGGAGAACAGAGAGGAATAGTATTTAAACTTGAGAATACGATATTCTGGAAAGAGGATTTGAGATATGTTCTGAAACATGAAGATGTTTGATAGGCTCTGAATTTGTAGTTAGGGTGAATGGTATGTGAATATAAGGTCTGACCAGAGCTAAGTTGTGGACATGCTGGTCAACCCTGGAAGGGAGCTTGGGTGATACAATTAGACCTTTACCTGAAGGTAATGAAAGTTCTTCTGTGAGTTTTGGTTTGCAGAACACAGATTAGATAAGTGAGACTAATATTAGGCTCTTTCAATAACTCAGTGTAAATGGATATGGTTACAGAGCGGCAGAAGAAATGAAAAAGAGGGATAGCTGAAAGACACTAGAACCCACAGGAAAAGGAGACTGACAGCTACTTACCTTAACACACACGGTGACTTCAAGTTTTTATGCTATATTTTTCCAAATAGAGGTTAAAGAAAGATAAGGTCAATTATAGATGTATTATAAAATGGCAAGGCTGGAAAAACGAGTCCAAAATTGGTTAAATACGTCAGACACGACTGTGTTATGGAATATAAGAAAGTCAGTTAAAGTCCAAAATTTCTCAAACTACAGAACTGGTAAAGAGGGAAGACCATCAGGCAATACAAAATTAAACCCCTGTTACTTTCTCATAGATCATACAAGCTTACAAATGCATATCTCTGATCTCTGTATCCTGACCTGCTGGAATTTCTGTTGTTACTGTCAAAAAAGGTTGGAACTTTCAAAAAATCTGTGGAACAAGGAAGCAAGAATCAAGAACAGCTCAGAAGAGGGCTAGCTTCCAAACAGGGCAGACTCAAAAAGTTTTCCACCTCAGAGCCCACTTCAACATTAGCCTACATTGTTAGAAATTCTCTAATTTATAGTTTCACTTAGACTAATCCTTTCACATTGAATTATGTTTAGGGGACTACTGCTTGGTCACCATATGTAATAGTGAAATTAATAAGACTGCATTTTAAAATATGTCTTAAGTAAGTAATTCAGAGAAGGATTAGGGAATGTTAAAGATAAGTAAAAGGGAAGATTTTTCTTGGAGAAAAGAGTATTTCCTGGTGCCTGGGTAGGCCTGGGCCATGCAGGAGGCATAGGGTATGGACATTGATATTTCAGAGGATACAGGAAACAGAAGGAAATAAAATATGGACTCCACAGTATAAATAAATCTTTGGGGACTAATTTATGGTTTATCTTTGTGAACATTTAAAACATTTTCTATGCCATCAACTTGATCATTAATTGTATATCACCTAGTGGTTTCTTTTTACTTACTTACTACAACTATTTTAAATATGTATCTTATGATTAACTTTTCACATAATTCCTAATTCAATATTATGACTTAATGCCATAAGATTAAATTTTTCCTAAAATTTTTGTGTTACAGTAAGTCAACCATTGAAATTATATCAAATAATAAGTAAATATTTACCTTTTTTATGGGATTAATATTCCTACTACTCTTTTTGTATTGGATTTCTGTAGGTAACTGGAAACATCTATTTTTGTGGGCTTTAGAAAGTGAGGATACGGATTGGGTTAATTCCAAACTTTCTTTCTTCCTTTTAATTGCATATCATGATTCTAAAGATGTATTAGACTCTCAGTATATATTAGCTTAGTATTGTGCCTCTGGCCCTAATTAACCTCTTTTAATCAATTTGTAAGCTCTTTTGAAATATAAAAATGCTTTAAATATCAGGACTTTACTATATTAATGATCTTCCACTGAAGCTTCAAAACAAGGTATAATAGGGACTTTCATATTTTGGCTGCTTTTCCACGGAGGTGGGAAGAAAGACATCTACCTCCTAATTCTGAAGACCTATAAAAATATGTTATATTACATGGAAAATAGGAATTAAGGTAACAGAAGGAATTAAGGTTGCTATCCAGCTGACCTTGAAATAGGGAGATTATCTGGGTTATCTGTGTGAGTCCAATATACACAAAGGGTCCTTATTGTGCACGAAGGAAGAAGAATAGTGAATGTCGGAATGATGTTAGAAGAGAAAGATTCAAATTGTCACTGTTGGATTTGAAGATGAAGGTGGAAAGTTCTAGAAGATGGAAAAGGCAAGAAAATGTGTTCTCCAGGAAGGAACACAGACTCACTGATACCTTGATTTTATTCCAATGAGCACTGTTGGACTTCTGACTTCAGAACTATAAGATGATAAATTTGTTGTTTTAAGCCACTAAGTTTTTCACAATTTGTGACAGTGATAGGAAATTCATATGCTACCATCTCTTTGTACAGTGTAAAGACTTTCTGGTATCTTCCTTAGTTGGTACTGTCTAGCCTGCTCACAATAGTAAGTTTCTAAATGCCCTTCCCAGTTTTTGTGATTCTAGAAGCTGCTCTATTAAGCCAAGTCCTAATGAGCATATCGTTACATTTTGTCTTTACATAGAGCCTGAAAAGCTCTATAACCCTGTTTTTAAAGAAAGGAAAAATGTATTTTATTTCTTGGCACTTTCTCCAAAGTAGGAAATCTTAATCTTTCCTGTTTCAGCAATGTTTTCTTTTGGATGGTTTTCAAGAGAACTAAATGCACAGCTTATTCAAGGTTCAGTCCTCAGCCTTAGGGGCTGTTTTTTCCTCATCAAACAGCCTATCCATCTATTGACAGATTTATTAAGGCTTTTGTAAAAATTAAGCCTCCTAGATTTCCTGTCTCCAAATAGAATTTGAATCTGATCCTGCAGGCACTCACCTGACCTCCCCTTGAACTGCTATCAGGGGCTTCCAGTTCTCTCTGTTTCTGACTCTCTAAGCATGCATAATAATGACTGCAGCTTTTCCTCTGAAATACAGATTTAGTCAGTTCTTGATTTATCTTTTGGCTCTTATGATCCACGCAATACTTGTTTATTTTTTCCTTAGTTTAATGTTAAGATAAATCATCTTTTATACAGTTTTTCCTCTAAAACACTTTGTAAGACTAACTCTCAAATCCCCTATCTTAAGAAGCTCACCACTATATTCCAGAATTGAGGAAGTGTTACTGAAGATTTATCTAGAAGTCTTCAATTCTTACTCAGAATATTTAAGGATGTATCTGCTTTTAACAATCAAACTCTTAGGGATACAGTGGGAATCTAATTGATAATCCATTTTAGGAATACTGAAATGTTCAAGCAAATCAAGCAGGGTACAGTTTTATGAGAAGGGCAATAAAAATATACTATTATACAGCTTGGTGTCAGGTTTCTTACAATAAGCTGCAAACATCCCTCCTCTAAAAGTGCATGTTTCAATGTTATTTAGAACACTATAATTCAGTGTGAGCTACTGAGTTCCCATGGAGGAAAGAGGGAACTGTGGTATTTTTTCCTCCCAACGTGTATGCAGAAGTACTGAAAATGTGGCAGACACTGCTGGTGACCAATGCAATAATTATTCTCCCCTCCTCCTCTGTTGGTGCTAGAGCTTGTCTGATGAGACTGAAATTTCAAATCACTTGCTTTCCTGCTCTCTTTTTGTAGAAAAGTCACAGGTAAGATATAAATACTAGTCAGTGGGATTTTAGGAAAACTGTGCCAGAGACTTCTCAGAAATATATATTTATGTATATATAACATAAATATATATGTATATTTTTATAAGTATGCACATAGGTAATATATATACATATACTTTCTGTAATAAAAGATTTCCTTCCTGTCGTTCTTTGCAAGTATGTTGACATTTAAGGATGTAATGACTGGAGCCATGGCAGTCATCTGTGACCATGAAGAAAAGTCATGAGACTGGAGAAACATATCCTCAGCCCTTGATTTCCTTTCTTAATCTCATTCCTTTTACCCATTTGGGGGTGCTATAGACTGTTTGTGTCTTTCCAAAATTCATATGTTGAAATCCTAACTCCCAACTGGTCAGTGTATTGGGTCTTGGGGATGTGATTATGTTATGAGGGTGGAGAATTTTAATCTTATAAAAGTGACTCCAAAGAGTCACTGCAAGATGGTGACTATCTATTAACCAGGAAGTGGCTCTTTCCAGAAACCTAATCTGCCAGACTCCTTAGACATCAGCCTCCAGAACTGAGAGAAATAAATGTATATGTTTATAATCCACTCTATGGTACTCTGTTATTGCAACCTGGATAGTCAAAACAGAGGGTGTTTTTTCCATAATTTTTTTTTGGCCTATATTAGTATGTGTTCATCATATACATGCAAGCATTTTATAATATACTGAGATTAAATAATACCCATCATTACCTGGTTTTTCTGCCTTCATTTTCCCATTAACAATATATCCTGAAAATCTATCCATCAATACACACACAAACACACACACACACACACACACACACACACACACACAAACTTTTCAGGCTTTTTAAACAGCTACATAATAGCTCCAAATAACTGTACAAATGTATGCATATATGTAAAAAAATAACTTTCTGTAAAGATAAGGGTTCTCTTTCTATCAGGAGCATTCTTAAATGCTCTTCTCATTTCAGATAAATAAATAAATAAATATATATATATATATCACAGAGAGCTTTCTAAATTAATCGGAGTGTATATACATACAAAAACACACACCCATACACACACCCACACATACATACATGAACACACAAGCACACATATATAGTACCATAATCTGTTCTGAGTGCTATTTGTTTGTCTAGTCCAGTGCCAATACCATGCATGGTAACTTTATGGAATGTTTCTGATAGGTCAAATTCCATGAATGTTATCACCAAAACCACGAATAAATGTTAGAGAGCACACATACTATATAATTTTAAGCAACATTCTTATATCCATGGTTTGGTAGCTTTTGGACTTTAGATACCTAACAATTTTGTATCTGAAAGAGTTAAACAGATTTAATGTATGTGTCCAATTCATAACATAAGTAGCACCATATCAAGAGTGTATGACTTACTTTCAAAAGAATTCCCTTATTTTGAAGATATAAGGTTTAAGGCAATGGAAATATACTTCACTAAAACATCACAAAGAGATTTAAAAATATTTCACTTGTTAGTGCTAAAGAAACCCAAATATTTTGTCTATATGAAAAATATGAAAAAAAATGGGTACATTTTAATTGAGACTATCACAAAAATGCATGCCCCAAATTATGAAGGTGAGTCAGCTGTGTCAAGTTAGGCAGTTGCCTCCGTGCTTCCAAAATGTTCGCTGTTGGTCAACTGCAACCTAAAATGTACATTACTGATCCTGGCACATCAACAAGAGGAAGGCTATACACTACATTAGCAAGTGTTACCTGACAGTTTTCTAGCAATGCCCTGGCAAACTGCTAACATTTCAGATGACTGTGTTCCCCCTCCCTGACATTTGGCTAAAGGGTTTCATTGTTTAGAAATTGGTGTCCCTAGTAATTAAAAAAAATCTCTTGCATCACTGAAATGCCTAAAGATTATTAATAATGTTTCCTTTTAGAATTGTATGTAAATGCCATGTTAAATTTTATTTTTTTTTTGTAATCTCTTTAATCAGAAACAAGGGAATTAGCCAGCTGTTTGGAACTCATGCTAAGATGTAATTAAACATCTGATTGAATTTCAGAATATTAAATAGCCAAGGCTAGAGTTTGTACTCAAGACAGAACATATTCATTACAATAAAAAAAACCCCTACCATATGACAAGGGTACAGTGCCGGTGAGGGGCTTGCTCCAATACTGTGTCTGTGAGAGTTTTCCTCAAGAAAAACCAAAAACAAAAAAACTCATAGTTTGGTAAATAATTTAGCATAACATGTAAATCATGGAAACCAAATTTGTTATCAGCTGAAATATATTGCTACAGTTGATTACCAATGTGTTTTTAACCATACAACCTTTTCCAAACAATGTTGCACATTTTGCAAGTTTTACAAAATAAAACTATCAGCTATTTTGTTATAGAAATATTTTTCATTTTCTCATTTTAGACTATACAAATTTAAAAATTGGAAAAAACTAATTTGAAAATAATTTTAAGTTAACTTATATATTAGTTGCTTTAGGAAAGATCTATGGTGTATTTTCTTTTGAGGTTTATGATGAATAGGCTCTATCCAGTAAACTTATGGAATAATTTAATATCACTTCAGGTCTTCTGTTATAGACATGCCATGATATTCTTTGCACTTTAAAGTATATGTTTTGAAAGATGAATATGAAAAAAAAGAAAATTAAATGTGCATTTTAGTATTTTTAAAGTGCTAATATTACATTTTTGCTTAATTGATAATAATTCTTGCAAAAGTCAGGGCCGTTTATATAAGTCATTTGCAGTCTGCAAAAATTAAAACACTATCTTTGAGCTTTATATTAAGATTTGCATAGTGGATCAGACTATTAATCTTTTTAGTCCAACATCACATGGACAATTTTTCATGCCTAAGAAGAAGATAAAATCCTCCATAACGCATATGCTCAATAGTGCAATGAAATTTTATTTCCTGGACTTCTTCAGGGTAAAAAGGGTGTAGTCATCATTATGTTTGATTTTATAATGTGGACTATCGCCCAGAGGAATTCTGCAAAGATCCAAAGATTAATTTTATACGTGGCAAGTTGGACTTGAATCTAGGCTTTGAAACTTGTAATAATTCTTTCACTAATATGATTATTTTTCATAATTCCTTGGAGGTTACTGTAATTCTAGTACATGAGTCAACAGTGTTTGATAAGTTGCAGAAATCATACATCTCAGGGCTATGAAATTTGGCACATTTTACCAAATATTTTTAAAGCCTACAATTAAAATAGTTGATAAAGTTATTTAACACAGGCAGCTCCAAAAGTTGCTATCTTATACTTATATATTAAAAGATCATGGAATCAATAGTTCAATAGTACTCTGCAATATTTTCATAAAATGCAATTTAGCTTTAACTCAGAATTTAAAGGATTATATATGCTCACTGAGTTGTAAATTCAAAGAGTTGCCCAAATACCAACCATATAGGTTCAGTTGATAAAATACCCTTAACTGAAATTATTTTTTATTTTTACAGACCACATTAAAACCATCCTAAAGGTGAAGCTTTTGCAATGTCTTTAGTGTCTACTGACCTCTTTGATTGTGTAATTGTATCTAATTCTATACTTTCAATATCAGCTCCCGGCCCTATTGATAGTATAAGCAAATGTTAGCATGACTTCTAGAATGTTCATGTTAGATCCTTATTTATTTCTTTTGATTTTTCCACAATAGGATCAGTTCAGTTCCTGGATGCAGCTGATTTGTCTTGACCTTGGACCAGGCTGACCTGGGAAGGCTGAGGGTCTGCAATGAGGACTTCATCCCCAAACAGCTGTACTCTGCTGAACTCTAGTCACGCTACATTTAAGGTTCCAGCAATACTGATGAGCTGCACTGGAGGCAGGTTATGTGGGCTCCAGCATACCTATATCTGGGTATACCTGTGCTTCAGAAGGTCTGGTCTGCAACAGAGTACTGAATTATTATTCTTGAATGCACTTCTGTACCTTTTATTATGTGTAAATGTAGTTTGACCAATGAGGTGTTTGTGTCTGATTCATCATTCAGTCTGAACCTACTACTAAAATGTGTTAGTGCAGTAACTGTGCATGAGCTAAACATGGGCAACTCCCAGATCTAGTTCCCTGGTCTTTCCGAGTGTATGTGGAAAAAGTGAAGGTTCCTGTGGCCAGGATTCTCACCCGGCCCTGGTTGGCTAGCTCACTACCCACATGTAGGCAATGCATCGTTATTAACTCTATATAAAGAGCCCTTCCCAGGGCTCAGGGCAACATGGTGGCACAGCTGCAAGGCTGCAGGAGAGCAAAGCAGAGACTGGAGTAGTGACAGCACGGAGGACAGAATAGCTATGCAGGCAGAGAGGCCCAGAGGCAGAGACTGGCTTGCTGCATGCAGACTTGCTCTGAGTGAACAGGATTCTAGTGACTAACCTGCCACCTGGAAATAAAGTTGGGTATAACTCTTTCAACCCAAGAACATTCTACTATCATTTCTTTGGTCACATTGAATCCACAGTGAACTTGCCTGGGGCTGAAACCCATTGGCAAGACAATGTGTGTTTGTACGTGTGTAATATTAAAAATTCAAAAAATTAAGAGAACTCTATTAACAAATCCTCATGCATATGCATACATCCCCCAACATCAAATGTCAACTCAATCCAGTCTACCACTCTACTCCAATCAAGAGACAGCCGAGGTCCAGTAATAACAATTTATAAACATATGAATTTCAGCCTTTTGTTACACTAATTTCTCTGCCTGAAGTGCTTTTAACATCCCAGTTCTTCGTTGCCAGCTCTCCAGACTCCTTTCCTGTCTAGTTTCACTTTTACCTTCTTTGAGAGGTGCAACCTGAAAGCTGAGTTGCCTCTTTAATCTGTCTTCACAGCATTTTGAGGTTATTTCATCATCTTTTAAATCACACTTTTTGTGCACACCTGCATTCTCTTATTAGGTAGTTCTTAAGGCAATGAAGATGATCTTTTCAATTATTTCATATCCCGTGCATAACTCTTAGGGCCCAGTAGTGTTTGGATGAACACAATTACAAATCTTTAATAATACCATATTTATTACATTCTGCATAATAATTTATGTGAAATTTCTTACTATATTTATCCATTAGACTTAATGGGTGAAACAGCTTCTGTATGAGTAAATGTCTGCTAAATAATATTAGGATTTATCACAATAGTCTGTCTAAAATAAATTTTGAAAGTGTCCAATTCACAGTGGGCATAAAAATATTTAGGTAATCATAGGCATATTTGTCTCACTTTTGTCAAAATTTAGCTTTGGAGATTGCGTTAAGTCTAAAAGTGTCGGAATTGCTGACGTCAGCATCTGTAACACCATCAACAGATCCTAATGATGTTGATCCGGATACATTCTGTCAGCATTTCACCACCTGGTTCATAGGGTTATTGAACTGCTCGTTGTAATTTAAATGAAGTGACAGGTCAATTCAAGCAAATGATTTGACCTTGTTTCTGCTACTTGATTTTGATTGAAATTACCTACCACCAGCAATGTTTTGACCCTGGATTAACATGCCCCCTGCACCCAGTGGTGTCTCTGTCACAGAGGAGGGTAGAAGTTCAGAGGGTTCTTTGGGGGGAGGTGGATAAGGATGGGAACATATTATTTCGCAGTTTCAAGGGAGAGAGAATATTCACTTAAGGAAAACAAAATGGTGCAGTTGTATACGTGTATATAGAATGTTTCCCTTTATCATGTATATTATAAAATTTTGAAAGTTGAGTTTAAAACCCCGCAAAACTTTTTTGCTAAAATCTGTACACTTTCTGTTGCTCTCCAAAGTTTAAGTGTGCATTCTCTAGAGAAAATTTTTATGTGTGCCTTTTAAAAGCTATTTATAAGATATATCAATTTACATTTTACTTTAAAATATGTATCTTTAATTTAAACATAATTTAACCAAAAGCCCGATGATATTTAGTGGTTGAATTCCTAAATTACACTTTAGTAGAATTACTAAGCACATTAATCAGCCAGGTCATCAACTCTGATTTTATAGGGTTTGCTCTTCAGTTAAATTAGATTATCCACTGGTGAGGAATAATATTTTTCCACAGTCATTGGGCCAAACCTGAAAATACAATGATCTTTCATCTCTAAAGGGTTGTCAGTAGCAATTAATGGGATTTATTATTAAAATGTCTACAAATCACAGATTCTAATTTTATGCTTCAGTGTATGAGTCTGTATTATATTTGCTCACAAATTTACATAATTTAGAAGTTGAAACTATTCCCAAACCTCAAATATTCATTCTCTGCCATGGCAAATGTAATGTCACATATTTCTAATTTCCTTTTCCAGGTTAAAAATTTATGGCAAGGAGGCGGAGACAAGATGGTGGCATGAGTAGGACAGTGGGAATCTCCTCCCAAAAACATATATATTTTTGAAAATACAACTAATCCTAAAAGAGAGACCAGAAGACACAAGACAACAGCCAGACTACATCCACACCTGTGAGAGCCCAGCACCTGGTGAAAGGGGTAAGATACAAGCCCGGGCCCAGCGGGACCCGAGGCCCCTCACCCCAGCTCCCGGTGGGAGGAAAGGAGTCAGAGCAGGGAGGGAGAGGGAGCCCAGGACTGCTAAACACCCAGCCCCAGCCATCCGCACCAGAGCGCAGACACAGTGCATGCGTGGAGGGCTGGAAACTAGGGAAACAGGGCAGCAAGACCTCTGAGCAGGTCCCAAAGCCGATGCCCCTGTGACAAAGAAAAGCGAGTGCTTTTTGAAAGTCTTAAAGGGACAGGGATGTCACAGCTGGACGGAAACATCCCAGGTCACAGTCCAGCAGCTGGAAATTCCAGGGAAATCCAGGTGCACTAACCCCCTGGGCAACAGCTCTAAGACCCCTCACGGAGGTAAACAGCCAAACAGCCCCCTGTCCATTACCCCTCTGGGGCCCTGCCAAAGCAGAGAAGCAGCCTGAGGCTGGCCACACCCGCAACAAGGAAGCTTCCTCAATACCAGCAGGACAAGATACAAAGACCCACTCTACACACAATTGCCCAACACAAGCCACTAGGGGTCGCAGTTGTCCCAGTAAAGAAAGGCCAGGAGGCAAGTGGAAAGCTGATAGAAGTGTCAATAGCACTCCACTGCACATATCAACATGAAAAGGCAAAAAAATTTGATCCAGACAAGAATAACCCAGACAGCTTTGGCATCTGCTACATCGTCCCCTGAGAAGGAACCTGGGGAGATAGATCTAAAAAGTCTTCCTGAAAAAGAATTCAAAACAAAAGTCATAACCATGCTGATGGACTTGCAGAGAAATATGCAAGAACTAAGGAGAGAGAATACAGAAATAAAACAGGCTCTGGAAGGACTTCAAAACAGAATGGATGAGATGCAAGAGACCATTAATGGACTAGAAAACAGAGAACAGAAACACAGAAAAGCTGATGCAGAGAGAGATAAAAGGATCTCCAGGAATGAAAGAATTCTAAGAGAGCTGAGTGACCATTCGAAATGGAACAATATCCGCATTATAGGGGTACTAGAAGAAGAAGAAGAGAGAAAAAGGGATAGAAAGTGTCTTTGAAGAAATAATTACTGAAAACTTCACCAAACTAGGGGAGGAAATGGCCTCTCAGACTACAGAGGTACACAGAACTCCCATGACAAGGGATCCAAGGAGGGCAACACCAAGACACATAATAACTAAAATGGCAAAGATCAAAGACAAGGACAAAGTATTACAGGCAGCCAGAGAGAAAAAAAAGGTCACCTTCAAAGGAAAACCCATCAGGCTATCATCAGACTTCTCAACAGAAACCCTACAGGCCAGAAGAGAATGGCATGATATACTTAATGCAATGAAACAGAAGGGCCTCGAACCAAGAATACTATATCCAGCACGACTATCATTTAAATATGAAGGAGGGATTAAACAATTCCCAGACAAGCAAAAGTTGAGGGAATTTGCCTCCCACAAACCACCTCTACAGGGCATCTTACAGGGACTGCTCTAGATGGGAGCACTCCTAAAAAGAGCACAGAACAAAACACCCAACATATGAAGAAGGGAGGAGGAGGAAAAAGAAGGGAGAGAAAAACAGAATCATCAGACTGTGTTTATAATAGCTCAATAAGCGAGTTAAGTTAGACAGTAAGATAGTAAAGAAGCTAACCCTGAACCTTTGGTAACCACAAACCTAAAGCCTGCAATGGCAATAAGTACATACCTTTCAATAATCACCCTAAATGTAAATGGACTGAAAGCACCAATCAAAAGACACAGAGTAATAGAATGGATAATAAAGCAAGACCCATCTATATGCTGCTTACAAGAGACTCACCTCAAACCCAAAGACATGCACAGACTTAAAGTCAAGGGATGGAAAAAGATATTTCATGCAAACAACTGAGAGAAAAAAGCAGGTATTGCAATACTAGTATCAGACAAAACACACTTCAAAATAAAGAAAGTAACAAAAGATAAAGGACATTACATAATGATAAAGGGCTCAGTCCAACAATAGGATATAACCATTATAAATATATATGCAACCAATACAGGAGCACCAACATATGTGAAACAAATACTAACAGAACTAAAGGAGGAAATAGAATGCAATACATTCATTCTGGGAGACTTCAACACACCACTCACTCCAACGTACAGATCCACCAGACAGAAAATAAGTAAGGACACAGAGGCACTGAACAACACACTAGAACAGAAGGACCTAATAGACATCTACAGAACTCTACATCCAAAAGCAGCAGGATACACATTCTTCTCAAGTGCACATGGAACATTCTCTAGAACAGACCACATACTAGGCCATAAAAAGAGCCTCAGTAAACTCTAAAAGACTGAAATCCTACCAACCAACTTTTCAAACCACAAAGGGATAAAACTAGAAATAAACTGTACAAAGAAAGCCAAAAGGCTCACAAACACATGGAGGCTTAACAACACACTCCTAAATAATCAATGGATCAATGACCAAATCAAAATGGAGATCCAGCAATATATGGAAACAAACGACAACAACAACACAAAGCCCCAACTACTGTGGGATACAGCAAAAGCAGTCTTAAGGGGAAAGTATATAGAAATCCAGGCATATTTAAAGAATGAAGAACAATCCCAAATGAATGGACTAATGTCACAATTATCGAAATTGGAAAAGAGAAGAACAAATGAGGCCTAAGGTCAGCAGAGGAGGGACATAATAAAGATCAGAGAAGAAATAAATAAAATTGAGAAGAATAAAACAATAGCAAAAATCAATGAAATCAAGAGCTGGTTCTTCGAGAAAATAAACAAAATAGATTAGCCTCTAGCAAGACTTATTAAGAGGAAAAGAGAGTCAATACAAATCAACAGTATCAGAAACAAGAAAGGAAAAATCACGACGGACCCCACAGAAATGAAAAGAATTATTAGAGAGTACTATGAAAACCTATATGCTAACAAGCTGGGAAACCTAGGAGAAATGGACAACTTCCTAGAAAAATACAACCTTCCAAGACTACCCAGAAAGAAACAGAAAATCTAAACAGACCAAGTACCAGCAATGAAATTGAAGCAGTAATCAAAAAACTACCAAAGAACGAAACCCCCAGGCCAGATGGATTTACCTCGGAATTTTATCAGACATACAGAGAAGACATAATACCCATTCTCCTTAAAGTTTTCCAAAAAATAGAAGAGGAGGGAATACTCCCAAACTCATTCTATGAAGCCAACATCACCCTAATACCAAGATGAGGCAACGACCCCACCAAAAAAGAAAACTACAGACCAATATCCCTGATGAATGTAGATGCAAAAATACTCAACAAAATATTAGCAAACGGAATTCAAAAATACATCAAAAGGATCATACACCATGACCAAGTGGGATTCATCCCAGGGATGCAAGGATGGTACAACATTCGAAAATCCATCAACATCATCCACCACATCAACAAAAAGAAAGACAAAAACCACATGATCATCTCCATAGATGCTGAAAAAGCATTCAATAAAATTCAGCATCCATTCATGATAAAAACTCTCAACAAAATGGGAATAGAGGGCAAGTACCTCAACATAATAAAGGCCATATATGATAAACCCACAGCCAACATCATACTGAACAGCGAGAGGCTGAAAGCTTTTCCTCTGAGATCGGGAACTAGACAGGGATGCCCACTCTCTCCACTGTTATTTAACATAGTACTGGAGGTCCTAGCCACGGCAATTAGACGAAACAAAGAAATACAAGGAATCCAGATTGGTAAAGAAGAAGTTAAACTGTCACTATTTGCAGATGACATGATATTGTACATAAAAACCCTAAAGACTCCACTCCAAAACTACTAGAGCTAATATCGGAATTCAGCAAAGTTGCAGGGTACAAAATTAACACACAGAAATCTGTGGCTTTCCTACATACTAACAATGAGCTAATAGAAAGTGAAATCAGGAAGACAATTCCATTCATAATAGCATCAAAAAGAATAAAACACCTAGGAATAAACCTAACCAAGGTAGTGAAAGACCTATACCCTGAAAACTGTAAGACACTCTTAAAAGAAATTAAAGAGGTCACTAATAAATGGAAACTCATCCCATGCGCTTGGCTAGGAAGAATTAATATCGTCAAAATGGCCATCCTGCCCAAAGCAATATACAGATTCGATGCAATCCCTATCAAAGTACCAACAGCTTTCTTTAGTGAACTGGAACAAATAGTTCAAAAATTCATATGGAAACACCAAAGACCCCGAATAGCTAAAGCAATCCTGAGAAGGAAGAATAAAGTGGGGGGGGATCTCACTCCCCAACTTCAAGCTCTACTACAAAGCCACAGTAGTCAAGACAATTTGGTACTGGCACAAGAACAGAGCCACAGACCAATGGAACAGAATAGAGACTCCAAACATTAAACCAAACATATATGGTCAACTAATATTCGATAAAGGGGCCATGGGCATATAATGGGGAAATGACAGTCTCTTCAACAGATGGTGCTGGCAAAACTGGACAGCTACATGTAAGAGAATGAAACTGGATCACTGTCTAACCCCATACACAAAAGTAAATTCGAAATGGATCAAAGACTTGAATGTAAGTCATGAAACCATAAAACTCTGAAAAAAACATAGGCAAAAATCTCTTAGACATAAACATGAGTGACCTCTTCTTGAACATATCTCCCGGGGCAAGGGAAACAAACGCAAAAATGAACAAATGGGACTATATCAAGCTGATAAGCTTCTGTACAGCAAAGGACACCATCAATAGAACGAAAAGGTATCCTACAGTATGGAAAATATATTCGTAAATGACAGATCAGATAAAGGCTTGACATCCAAAATATATAAAGAGCTCACCCACCTCAACAAACAAAAAACAAATAATCCAAATAAAAAATGGGCAGAGGAGCTGAACAGACCGTTCTCCAAAAAAGAAATTCAGATGGCTAACAGACACATGAAAAGATGCTTCACATCGCTTGTCATCAGAGAAATGCAAATCAAAACCACAATGAGATATCATCTCACACCAGTAAGGATGGCTACCATCCAAAAGACAAACAACAAATGTTGGTGAGGTTGTGGAGAAAGTGGAACCCTACTACACTGTGGGTGGGAATGTAAATTAGTTTAACCATTATGGAAAGCAGTATGGAGGTTCCTCAAAATGCTCAAAATAGACTTACCATTTGACCCAGGAATTCCACTTCTAGGAATTTACCCTAAGAATGCAGCACTCCAGTTTGAAAAAGACAGATGTACCCCTATGTTTATCACTGCACTATTTACAATAGCCAAGATATGGAAGCAACCTAAATGTCCATCAGTAGATGAATGGATAAAGAAGAGGTGGTACATATACACAATGGAATATTACTCAGCCCTAAGAAAAAAACAAATCCTACCATTCGCAACAACATGGATGGTGCTAGAGGGTATTATGCTCAGTGAAATAAGCCAGGCAGAGAAAGACAAGTACCAAATGATCTCACTCATATGTGGAGTATAAGAACAAAAGAAAACTGAAGGAACAAAACAGCAGCAGAAGCACAGAACCCAAGAATGGACTAATAGTTACCAAAGGGAAAGGGACTGGGGAGGACAGGTTGGAAGGGAGGGATAAGTGGGGGAAGAAAAGAAAGGGGGCTATACGATTAGCATGTATAGTGTTGGGGGGGCATGGGGAGGGCTGTGCAACACAGAGAAGACAAGTAGTGATTCTACAGCATCTTACTATGTTGAAGGACAGAACTGTGAACTTGGTGACAAGTAGTGATTTTACAGCATCTTACTATGTTGATGGACAGTGACTGTGAATGGGGTTGTGGGGGGGACTTGGTGAAGGGGGGAGCCTAGTAAACATAATGTCCTTCATGTAATTGTAGATTAATGTTACCGAAATAAAAAAAAAAATAAAAGAAAGAAAGCTCCACTTAGCTAAAGGAATTCCTCCTGACAATTGCCAGGATAGACAGTGTAAACCCTTTTTATTAACTGTACATAAACCTCAAGATGGACTCAGTGCAGATGTCATTGGAGTAGATCCTGTGGGAAGGTTTGGTCTTAATTTAATCAAAGGCAAGACTTCACCCATTGTGGCTACCCCCAATCCTGAGGGAAATATTGAGCCAGAACTTCCCAAAAATGACCCTAGGCTAGTTACTGTAACAGAGGTAAAATATCTAAAACAGACTCTTGAAATAGTAATAGGTTATGGAGACACCAATGCCTGGGTAGACTGGGTTAAATTTTCAGTACTTGCTTTGAATAAAAGCAATTGTTACGTATGTGCTGCTGGATGGCCACAGGTGCAGGTGGTCTCGTTCCCTCTCTGCTGAGACACAGACCCCACTGGGATGAACTGCATGTTGGCCCTGTACCAGGACAAGGACACTTGGAGGAATGAGACTTGCAAGGGCTTGTCTTTACTCTTTCATGAACTAAAGAAGTCAGACCCAAGGACAGTCCCCTCTTTTTCTATAGGAAGATGAATCACTCCTCATGTCTCTCTAGGCAAGGGGAAGGTTTCAGAACTCCTATGGGGAACTTACTGACTTGTACCCATGTCCTAAATGTCTCTAAAGAGGGCAACTTCTGGAAATTATGCATCCCCCGAGTGGATGTTTAGTGGTACTGTGGAAAGGAGAACTTGCTCTATTCGTTGCCACCCACCTGGACTAGGACTTGTGCTTTAGTCCAATTGGCCATTCCATTTACCCTGGCATTTCTCTCCAAACCCAATGAAAAAAAATTTTTTAGAAGTTGTAGATCATTACAAAGCACCACTTTAGCTAATGAATTAGCTGAAAACTGGCACCAGTGACCCTTTTATAGACTGGTTGGAAAGATGGTTTGGAAAATAGAAAGGTATAGTTGCCTCTGTTTTAACATCCCTTGTTACATAGTTGTGAGACTTTTAACTGCTGTAGGATGCTGTATCATCCCTTGTGTAAAGGCTTGACTCAAAAGCTTATAGAGGCAGCCATAAACAAGATTAGAGAAAAAAAAAAAATTATGGCAAGAAAAAAGTCTCACTGTAATTTTCTGAATAAAGGTATTCAGCAAAAACACATTAGGAAAAAAACTGACTTGTTGAATTTTTTAAGGTAAGTTTAGCTAATTCATATCAAGAGAAATGCTTTCAAGGTTCATCCACATCTTCAATGCATAATCTATATTCAGAGGTGTGTAGTGAATTCACATTTTAGAAATAATAAAAAATACATTGTTACCGGTAATAATGCATGGTTTTGAATAAAAAATATAAAATATCTGCTTCTCAATTAAATGGAATGTCTCATTCAATTCTCACAAAACCACTGTTATTTGCACTAATGGATGAGGTAACTGAGATGTAAGGTGATTGAGTTCCTAATCACTCAGCTACTAAACTGATGAGCCAAGATTGCAACATCGCTCTAATTCCACAGCTGGTTTCCTCCCCACTGCTTTATTTTGCAGTACTCAGGAAGGTACAAAAACTGTGCTTTAGACAGTTCTACCTTCCACATCATCAGCCTTTATTCTCCTCTAATCCATCAGTACTCTTTAATTAAATAAGATACCTTTAACTATAAGGGAATTTCACAGGAATGTGTTATATTATAGAGTGTGGCAATTCATAACTCACTGCACATGAGAATGATGCAAAAATGGGATTTAACAGTTTTTGATATTTACTTGATTAAAATACCAACCTGTATGTGGATTTCTTTCACACAATTAACTGAACAATGTGTCTGACTTTCTTGGAAAGCCTTTGTTCATCACACATGCAGGAGGGAGAGGAGCTATTCATTAGCTGTCATCTTCTCAAGTAATTATAAATTTGAGAACACGCTTGGAATCATTTTGGGGACTATTGTTCCAGGGGAAAAATAGACGAATGTAGATATAACAAGCAATCCTAAAGGGTGATATTCTCCAGATCTACCTTTTTCAAGGCTTTAAGTTTAGTCCCAGGAATTATCATTTCTCTTGTTCTGCATAAAATGTGACATTAAACCAGGCATACTCTTCCTTTCAAGTTGATTTGTGTTCCTGACACAAGGGCATCAAATTACTGTTGGGCACCCCCCTGCCCTTGACTGCCCAGGAGAATAAAATTGGTTAAGAGATAGTGCCTCACCAGAGAGCCCAATTGAAAGAAAGCACAGAGCAAAACCATTGATTTGACTTGTTAAATGGATTATTCAAGCTGCATATACAATTTTCTTGTATTTTTAAGTTGTCACTAAATTGATTTATGATTAATGCTGGGTGAATAGTTCAGAATAATCAATCTGGGCTTAATCCATACAAAAGCATACATATATATTCTGTCCACCAACAAAAGCAAGCCCTTTTATTAGCTGTGTTCAGATTTGACTTATGACATCCCTCACTCTAAACAGCTCACGATTCAAAAAGAGACCTCATCTAGTTCTTACTCGTTTCCTTCAGAGTCCCCATGGGATCTAGTAAATGCATTTGTGGAAATAGACTCTAGGATTCAATGTAGTCATGTGTATGCAAATGTGCTAGTGCATTGTATAGTTTCATCACCCATTCCCTCTGTTTATTTGTTGTCTTTCCTTTTATGCTTGATGGAAGCTGGACTATGCAAAAATGTATAGCCTGAAAGAAAAGAAATGGTTCCAGAAAGCATGGGAATCTCACACTATAAAGTGAGACACTGGGGTACAGAGGGCATGGATAATACTTTATACAGCACAATACAACCAGGTTTTGATTAGACTTACCCAGAGGAAGACTGAAAAGTATTAGCAATATTTGTAATTCAAATGAATAAAGGAAAAGACTTTCATATTTAACATAAAGTTTTTTTTCTTTAGCCTGCTTAAAAGCTACTTTCAAGCAAAGAAACATAAACAATTTTTTTGTATCATATTCTCTTTCAGAGCCTTTATCTAGATAAATAATATAATTTTTTCTGAGAGGAGTATTTTATGTCTTATTTTGTGGTTTTAACATATAATAACTTATTTTTCCTTTTTGTATTTTTAGTCATTTTATGGATCTACAAAATTTGAATATTTACAATAGCAATTTGAATTTTCTACCCATAGGTAAAAATTATTGAAATTAGGCCATTTTCAACCTACCCATATAGATTAATGCCTTCAAAATTAATTTGTAACTAATCAGATAAAGTATTTTTAAATAACAAAGTATCCTACCATTGAATGACTTTGCAGGTATTAATGTAAGTACAGACATGGGCATATTCACAAATGTTAGTTTGTGTCTAGGAAACATTTGAAATGCTATATTGCATTGCTTGTATTGGGTAGAAATTATAGGCTATACATTTCCTAAGTTTTTTGTATATTTTTTTCTGATAAAAAAGCAATATACTATCAAGTTTGCTGAATTACTAACCTTAAAACATTGATAAGTGGAATGCTGCAAATTGCATTTTCTTGATTAAAAAAAAACATGCATCTAAATAGCAATTCATATTAGGGTTCAGAATGAACCTTAAGGTAGGAATTGTGAGCTAATTACTTAGCCTTGGACTTTGTATTTTTTAAATAGCATGACCTTTAAGTATCTTTTATCACTAAAATAGATGTAGTGTCTGTCCAATTTACCTAACTGGCTTTTTCTGTAACAATGGAATCACAAAGGAAATGAAATAAATATGTTAATGGACTTTTTAATCTCTAAAATATTATTTGGTGATAGTTTCTTAGAAATTGATATTTAATATTTTCCTGTCTTATATTGATACCTAAATAGCATCTCTGGAGAAATGCATGGATTAAAGCAAATGTTACTCAATGAACAGTGTATGACCAAAATATAATAAACTGCAAAGTTCCAAAGAAATTGCTTGTGGACTTTTAATGAACTCACTGGTACCTCAGAGAATACAATGATAACTGAAAAAAGTGATGCATGCAGAGAAAAATACACCAATTAAAAGTCATCAAGTCCTGAAAATCATATATATCTACTCTCCCAATCTGTATTGCCTTCTCAATCACTGCAGCAGTCTGGCTAGGAAAGTCATTTTCTATTTCCTCACAAATGCTATCTATACATGGCAGTGTAGATTTGACAGTAAGTAGATGTCATATACCTTTAACCCTCTTGTAACTATTTTTTGTCAAAATGTTTGTAATATGAAACTTTAACCAGATTTAATGAATATACAATATTTGAGATTGGACTAAATAAGTTATTTGTCTGGCTCCTGAGTACCCAGTTCTACCCTAGTTTTCTTGGGGAGTAGAGGGAGGAAAAAAAGAAGTAGAGGGGAATTCTGAATTATAGATGCTGAAAAATGTGGCAATTATGGAAAATCATTTCAACATGTCCAGTTGCTTGGCTTTGAACTTGAAGTGAGAGAAGTAACATAGCTTAACACCATTACCTAATAAAAGTTATACCTAACTATGGAATTATACTTAGTGATACTTTTTTCACAGCACATGGGCACTCTAAAACAATTATTCTTTGTTATTAGCAATCAAAACAACACACAGATATCTACTAGTATATGTACTTTTTATGTCCCTACTAGAATAATGGCTCTGCTTTGTCACATTCCCATGGCATTCATTACTAAGGAACAGAACATTCAATCTAAAATTTGAATGGTATGTTTGATATAGGAGATGGAATAATGTTAAATTTACAAAAGTGCTTGTTTTTATCATCTGCCGTTTTTGTATCTTTTTGAATGCTTATCCATTTGCAATATAACTTAGTGACTAAGTAGTGTTTAATTTAACAAATATGGAATAACAGATTTTTAATGAGAATGAATGAAGCATGTTTCCAGCAAGTATCTGAGCACTGGTACTACTGATAATAACAACAAAACTACAACAATAAGTGCTGTTAAACTTTTACTGAAAATATGGAGATTCAATCATAGATTTGCCTGTCTCAGTCTATGCTCCTCATTTGCTTAGATCAAGTGGTGGGAGTGCATAAAGGTTATTAAACCAGAAGCTTATCATGAAGAATCTATTCACTGTCTTCTTTGCTATTTATAACAAAACAAGAATGATTTTAATATGGCTTCTACAGCCCTTGTCTTAGTCACTCAGGCTGTTCTAACAAAATACTGTAAGACTGAGTGGCTTAAACAACAGAAATTTTTTCCTCACAGCTCTGGAGGCTGGAAGTTTGGGATGAGGGTGTCAGCATAGCTGGGTTCTGATGAGAATTTTACTGATATTTTGTCTGTTTCTCCATAGAATGTAAATCTTATGAGAGCAATCTACTCCTCTGCTTTTTCCTCAATGCTTGGCATAGAGAATCACTCAATAAATGCTTAATGAATGAATTAATAAATGAAGAATTTACTCATGAATTAAAAACAGTATCAACAATGACATTCTAAATCTTGGAATTTCAAATTGCCTCCAGAAACAGTGACTTCTTCTCTCCTAGATTCCCTCAAGAAAGCAAATGATGAAGCAGCAGTTCCTATACTCTCAGCCACAGCAAACATGGCATTAAAAAGGAAAAAAAAAGGTTTCAAGACAACAAAATTATATCCAATATACTAAGATAGCAAGTATAGGAAGAAGGAAATTGAATTCTCTTATTTTTAGAAGCTTATAAACCAAGCATTTATTTAAGAAAGTGGGAAAAAAATGAGAGAAGTGACATGTGACAAAATGTAAAGAAAAGGCAGCAGAGCATGAGCAGGGAAGGAAAGCACCTCTTCATGCTGGGGAGGATTAGAACGGATTGGTGGCAACTATAGGTTCCCATCGGGGAGAAGAAAAGAAGTGAGTTACGAAGACAAGATTAAATTTAGCTTGGGAGAGAGGAGGCAGAGGGCTTAGTCCCTGTCCCTCAACAAGGCCCCTCTTGCTGCCCTTGGCAGAAGACACCACACGCCAAGGAGACATTTCAGGCTCCACAGTCTGACAGCTCTTGCTTCAGTTCAAACTCAGCCACTTCTTGTGTCACTTAATCATTCCAAATAAATGTCTTCATATGGGAAATGTAGGCTTTACCTTGAGAGACTACCATAATGAATTTTAAGCCCAACACTTTGTAGTATTTAACAAGTGAATATTATTTGTGACAATATTAATCAATTCATGGGTAAGGGGAAAAGGGATAGGCAGGCTCTCCAAGATGACAAAGTTGGGATGTTAGGCTTTTTTTTAATAACAATTTTACAGCTACTGGAGACGCTAAAATGAGGTTGTTTATAAATTTATTCCTCTACTTTCAGAGAAGATCTTAATTCACTAAACTCTAGCACTCTCAGCTAATGAGGCCTGCATAGTGGTTTACACAAGTGGTCTGGCAAAGTTAAGAGTTAAGCACATGATAGAACCATCCTAAGATTACATATGGTGAAAGAACACTGTCCTCCTCTAGGGAGAAAAGGACAAGAGTTGAGAGTTTAAAAAAAATGTTTTTCATTTCTGATCAAAATGAATATTTGCATTATGATTTGTAAGAGTCCAAACTGGCTACGTGTCTAGAAAGTCTGTATTGTTTCATGACTAGGTGTCCTGCAGCTACATTAGGCACATTCTACTTTCCTAAGGAAGAGGAGGAACATTGAAAATCTTGCTGACTATAGGGAACTTTCCTTTGGAAGCAAATACAGGACAATCATTACAGCCCATGTCCACTCGGCATTATCCCACTCCACTGACAGCAGATCACTGTAACAGCTTGGTTGATGACAGCCTGCAGTCATCCCAAACAGGTTACGCTCAGAATGCTCTGCTCAGAACAGCTATGTTTAGACATACTTATCAACGGCAATTAAAAAAGAAAAGTGCTGATTCTGGAAGTGAAATAATTGAACTAACTGTAATCTTAGCAAGACTTTATTATGCAGTGTAAAAAATACTAAATCGGTTGTGATTAAAACCACAGCTCCTTAGAATTTAAGGTAAGGAACACAACCAGTTAATTATGTCAATACAGTAAAGTAGATCTAAAAAGTCATGATCAATCATGATGGTGGCACTTGAACTGGATTTGGAGTTTGCAGAGTTTGTACAAATATGTGGATGAAAATGAGAACTAAGTTCATTGAGCATCCATCTAGGTTCTTCTACAAGTTCTCACATTTAATTTATCTTTGTTAAGATACAATTAATTTTACCTTGCAAATGAAAAAGTGAAATGATACAATTTCAGGAACTTTTAAAGTATACATGATCTAGTCTAACTGTGAAGGTTTTGTTGCATTGTGCTTTTTTTTAATGCTCATGATAAGTAAAATATTTTAAAATGATGCTTAGGTTTGAGGAAGTATGTGGTTTTTGGACGAATGTGAGTACAGAGAGGATGGTACATACTGGGGATACAGTATAATCAATCCTTAGCAATTTGGGGGATTCTGAGAATACCCCATCAACATGTTAAGATTTCTGGAAAAAAATCCTTTCTGGGATGGTGGGGGTCAAAGGAAATGGGAATTTGTCATTTTACTCTCTTTCCCAAATTAATGCTTTTCATTGAAAAACAGCATGCCTCACTGTGTCCTCCCAGTTTTAAGAGAGGTAAAGCTCGGTGATAGCGAGGACTATCACCTAAAACCTCAAGAAGATAAGTGATATTTTTCTTTCCTTCCGCTTTCCCAGGGAGACAGAGACTTCTGGGAGAAAAGCATGGAAGTTGCCTTGAAGCTGAGGACATGTGGATGAGGTTTCCCCATATCAGGTTTTGGGTGTGCGCAGAAACAGTTTTAAATATCACTGTCACTCTTGGCTGATTCACTAGCAAATGCCCAAGGGTGTCCAGACAATCATCTGAGAGAAAAGCACTAATTAGCAAATAGTAGCAGATGTTTTCTCACTCAAGAAGAAAGAGACTGCCTCTTACTCTGCAAGTTCATGTGCCGTGGAGGCTGAGAGTGAGACTCCATCATCAAGCATACTGTTGATCTGTTTTTTCACTGGGCTTGTCCTTTCATTAAAAGTCTTAAACAATTTCTGGGTTGAGTAGTTATAAGAGAGAAGTACCTCACAGAGCAATGGGTTTCCCCTTCCCTGTGCAATGTGAATACTCATCCTAGAGCATGTATTCAAGAGCTGCCCTGGGAATGAAAAGTCTACTAACATGGTTCACATAAAATTAGACAGCTAAAGTGGAACCACTCTGTTAAGCAGTCTGTAAGGATGAGGAGAGCAGTACTGAATTGAGTAGAACAAACATTTGCTTATTATAGGGTTATGAATATATTCATCTAAATAGGTACTTACATCTAAATAGGTACTTCTTTCTCATTGACAATTGCCAACATATAAATAAAATGGCAGAGATGTTAAGAGACTCTTTACAGTGGCAAGTGGCAAGATTCATGTAATGTGAACAGGACCATGTAGATGCAGCTATCAGGACTAGCTTCTGTGAAAAGGAGCCCTCTCTCCAGTTCCATGTGCCCATTCCTGCATCCCATCCTGTGCTACTTTCTGAAAGCCATGCCAACATCGTCTCTCAGCAAGAGCAGGACTATGAACCAGGGTCTGCCTCCATCTTTGAGCAGCCAGCAATCAGCACATTGAGAGCATCAGTCAGTGCCTAAGTAGGGAAAATCCTCATGAAGAAACACTCCTGTGACACTCCCTTACTGGTAGAGAATATGGTGCCATTGCTAGTGGATGTAGAGATAGTATTTTGTACTTGGCATGTCTCTGAATTGTTGCTTCAAGGATTTAGAAAGTACTCTGGTCTCTCATTGGCTGAGAATTCCTATAAAACTATCAGGTTCTATCAAAATAAACATATGAGGAGGAAAATCCAGAATTAGAGCAAAGTAATTTTGAGCAGATTAATATTACTTGTATTAATTTCATTAAATTAGTGCACATTTATTGAGCACCATTTATAATCCAGACATCAAAAGAATGGCTGTGAGGACAGACCAACCACACTGCCTTCAAGGAGCTTATGATACGTATATATGTAATTTTTGGTATTTGACATGATACATGACGCACACATGTAGTTTCATATCAATGGGAGCACAGTATACTATCAGAACACTTAGAAAACACATCTAATCCATGTTATGGACATCTGGGAAGTAGTTCTACAGGAAGTTCTATTTTAAAAAATAAAGTAGTTCCCCTCTTAACTTTAAAAATAATGGATCTCCAAGTTAAGCATATGCAAGCAGAACTCTTATACATGAGAAGCACTTCTCAGTTAACAGTAATGTATTTCTAATGGCAACCTAACTTCATTGAAAAGCTACTGTTCTCTGAATCAGCAGGGTCAATAAGTCAAAAGTACATACCAAACATGGACTTTGCAGAGCCCTCTCACAGTCTAAAGAGACTGAGAGGCACTTCAGTACATGGCTTTCTACAAGTCATATGATGTCATTTGGAATGGGAAACCTCTTAACTTTTATTCAATAGCTAGGTTTGAATCTGTATAATATGAACACATTTAACTGTTTTACTGAACAAAAATCACCTTCCCCTTAAGATTATGGCTTAGTTTCAACATACACTTAGAAAATTTAAGAAGTTTATTGCACAATACTGAAATATTGGGCAGAAATAATTCTGGATATTGGTAAAGACCAGAACAAAGAGCTCAGTCACTGTAAAAGTATGACATTTAGAATAAGAATGAGTGTAAAACATTAGAAAATTCTTCAAAAGTGGTTGGCAGAATACAAATAATTTCTACCCAAGAGCTGGAATTTGGAGATAGAAGGTGGCAAAAAGTAGATCCACTTAATAAGAAATACATTTACTTTGCAGATATATCATGAAAGCTATTCTGAATTTGCACTATTTTAAGTTTTGTAAAATATAATTTAAGTTTTCTTTATTCTCTACCTCTAGTCAAGAGTGGAAACTGTGCAGACTCTTTTGGCTGACAAAACAAAGTTTTGCAGGGTGAGGGTCAGGGGCAGGAGAAAATATTTAGGCAGAGAAAAGCTCTTAGCTATTCAAAGTATATGCCCCATTCATGTGACATCCAGATACTGACAGAACAGCCAGTTCCTGATGACTACAATATTCCCATGGTGGCATTTCAACTTCCTGTCCTTTATGTGATGAAACAGATACAGAATTTTATGTGAAGCAGGAGTTAAGACCTTTCAAAGGATGATTTTTATCAAGTTCCTCCTTAGGCCACATTAGATAGAATTACTCCATTGTACAGAAGAATAAACTGAGAGAACTCAGGAACTGACTTTTTTCCCTCTTTTTGTGTTCATATGTTAGTTTAAGACTGACAATATAAGGATAATGGGGTGCCTCTTCATCTCATATCCTATCATCTCTTTATGACTAAGAAGGAAAGGGTCTGAGACTATTTCCCTAAAAGTGACAAAGAGCCTTCTTTGTTCTTCAAACTGTACTGTGACTTCAAAGGCTACCTGCTACAATGGGAAATCTAGACAGTGCTATGCAAAATTATTGTAGAACAAGTCTCACACACACACACACACACACACACACACACACACACACACACACACACACACACACCCTAGACCTCTGGTCAAGTATGCTTGGAAAATACATACAATGTTTCATGAATATTCATTGTGAATATTAACATATTAAAGATATAAAAAAAGCCACACATATTTCTTCATGTGATTCAAGGCATTTTCAGTTTCACGTATGACATTCAGTGCTGCATTCACGTAAATTAAAGTAGTGATTTTTCCTTCCTATGACTTGTGGCATAAAAACATTCATCTCCTTACTCTCAAATCAGTTCTTCACATTTTATCTTTTTAAATTGAATGTGGACATAAAGAGAAGTCTGTCATGAGGCAGAGATTTATAGAAGCACCTGTTATTCTATTACGGAATGGTAAAATCACAAATTTAATAACCAGAAAAATATGCATGCATTTCCAATATGTAAGTACAATCTTGTGGAAACACTCTAATGTTTATTTCCAACTGAATGATCTGAACCAATACAAATTATTTTCCAATTTAATAGTTCAAGTTACCCAGTCATTAGCTTGGCATTGGCAGGTAGTTGGCAGTTTATACAGAGAATATGAAGCCGATCAATTCTATTTGTTAGGCTTCAATTCCTGCCTGCCTCGATGTACTAAACCCTGAGAAAATGCAGCAGTTCTCAAGATAGGCATTTTGTAAACTTTCACACTGCAGTTTCCTGGGGTTGCAGGTATTTATTACTGCTGTAGTCCGTACTTAGTTATTAGAATATAGTAATTGATTGGAATATTAAATGCATAGATTGGACATGCACTATGGCTGAGGCTATTATATCTCACATAAACAAATGGAAATACAAACCTCTGCATTATTTTTTTAACCACCATAACTAAAGGAACAGACTGCTCATTCAGTAGGTGTGAAATTCCACTTTGGGTACAAGCTACTCTAATTTCACAGTTGAATCGTACAGTTGTCACAGAGCCCCACTGAGTAAATCTCACATTTGCATGCACTCAAGGTCATTACTGAATGTGATCCAAATGAGATTCGACACCTCCATTTATTTGTTGTCAGGGTGTGGGTTTTAAATTTGAACAAACTCTAATTGTGCTTATTCCACAGCAGGCTAGGGTGATTTCAGTCCTGTCTTAACTTGTCATAACAAAATTTCCACTTCTAAAACACTCTCTTTCAATAATTCTACTCTTTGATCAGATTTCCAAAGCAGTATTCTGGTAGACTGAATTTATATCATGCCACACAACACACAGGATACAAGTTTTATCATTTCGTATGATTTCTCTCTGAGAAGGTAATCATAAGAGCATTTTCCATTAGAATATTCAGAATATACTCATTCAGAAATGAATATTAATATAAATTTCCAGGAATACCAAACAGCATGTAGGAAAGGTTTTTTTCACTGTGCAGTCACAAAATACTGTACATCACATATGCACCAAATGTTTTCTTTTGAACAATATAATTTATGATGTAAATAGAGTGTTCAATAAGAAAGTAACTGCTATTCAAAATTTTATTATACCCTACACTGTTAATGAGGGTTAAAATTAAAGAGCCATAAATTCCTGATAATAATATATGGTCAACTTAATTTTATATATTATAATATTAATCCCAATGAAGAGCTCAAGCAATGCAGAATGTATCTGTGACACAATTATACTGATGACTGTTCTCTTCTCTGTGTTGAAGTGGCCAAGGCTGTTGCTTCTTGGCTATTTTAATATAAATTAGTTCTTACTGCCTGCAATTATGAACCAAGAAAAAAAAAAAGAGGATTGATTTCCCAACACTTGCTATAAAATTGTATGTTGGGGTGATAAATAAACAGTGAACTGATGAATGAGAAATCAATAACAGTATCTTTTAGCATTTGTTATTGCATAGATAAATACAATGATTGTTAAGTCATTTTCTACCAATAGATTTTAAGATCAGCTACACTCTAAATATAGAAATTAAGTAACCTAGAACATCACGAGCTCAAAATGTCCCAATACATACATTTAATTTCAGATCACACATTTTCTATCTCATATGCACTTATTAGTTTTGTGTGATTTCATGATACTGAGATAGATATGGCAGGACCTAGAAAGGAATAAAGGAAAATCTGGTACTTAAATAGTTTAGAGTTCAATGGATGATAACTTATAACTATAAAAACTATAGTTCTTTCTAAATAGTGTAATATTAATGACAGTATGTCACATATAATAACAAATTACATCCCCAGAGCTAAGGACCAACAGTTACACTAGACTGGTGCATGGAATGAGTGAATTTGAGAAAGTAAAATGCTGAGATAAATTTGACTGGTGCATGGAATGAGTAAATTTGAGAAAGTAAAATGCTGAGATAAATTGGTCCTACGTTCTGGAGATGTAATTTGTTATTATATGTGACATACTGTCATTTGCAATACTGCACATTTAAAAAATATATAAATTAAACTGTATTTGCTCATATTAATTGGTCCAGTCTCAGAATGCTTGCCAAGCTCAGAACTTCAGTTGGGAGATATACCAAGTCAGCCATTCTTGATGACCCCTGCCAAAGCTATTTGAATCAAGAAGATAACTGATTCTCGGGTCATCAAACTACAGGAAGAATAGTGATTCATTAAATTGGTCTATTTCTATCAATTCCCAATGTGAACTATTGAGGCTGTTAGCTAGTAGGGGTAGAAGAAGCAGAAAGATCAGAGCAAAAAACATGGAAGAGAAGTTGCTTATCTACATGAGTGGTGCTATAGAATAGAGATGGATGAAATTCCAGCAGTGAGGTAATCTGGCTGCCAAAGCTGTGTGGGACCCAACCCAGACAGATCTCCCAGATGTCGAGCTGCATTCTCAAGAGGCCCGCAACCAATAAGAACTGAGATTCCTGCCTTGCCGTAGGTTTCTGTCAGGCCTGGTGACATGGTTAAGATTCCTATCTTCCTTACTGCCATCCATTTTGTCACTAAAACTTTAGAGGTTTCATGTAACCTGAAGAATGTCTGTAGCAAAAGCGCCTCGCCAATAGCAAAATGATAACTCTCTCGACAAAATCCATCCTATTAATCTATCTTGAGTGACAGAATGGTGATGTTAGAGCTAATATACCAGGAATTGCATAGTATAACCTGCAATTTATTCAATCAATGGGTAGATCCAGTGGAGTGTGTCTGCCATACATGCTGTGATTTGCCATGTGTATTGAAGTGGATCAAAATATGTGGCTTCTTTGTTATATAATTCTCTAAGAGTTAATCTGGTATAGTGGATTCATGAAAGATACATTTGGTTTCGTAAGAGTGCAAATAAAAGTGTCTTTCAGTATTGTAATCCATACCTTAAAACCTTTATTTTTATTCCTTGAATGTATACACTCAGAGAACTTCAGTTCTTAAAGGGATTGTTTTTAATACTGTATTTCATCAAACCTGAGTTATTATCATTCATAATATATATATTTTTATGTATGTCCTCCCCAAAATCAGCACACCAAATATGATTGTAAAAATCACTTGATTTCAGAAATATTAATATGTAAAGTCTGAGAATTGTTAAAAAAGTGTATAAATAAATCATCTAGTTGTTCAACATTTTCATTTAGATGATGATTAAAAAATAAGCATCATAAAGAATTGCTTTTCTAGTTACTGGCAATTAGGATTCAAACTTGAGTCTTCTTAATCATAGTCCAATGTAATATCCACTCACCATATTGCATGAAATTGTATGTAATTCACACAGTCAAAAGACAATTATTTTTATAACTTACTCAAATAAGCTTATATTAACCTATTTATTTATTTAATGACTTTTACAAAATATTTCATTTCATATATATGGACATACATAAATACACATATATTATATATGTGTATACTGATAAAAAATTAGTAAGCACTACCATTTCTATAACTAAATGGAACATTACTTTCCACTTCTGTTGATACTTTTAATCTCAGATTATTCACATCTTAATGAATAACATTTATAAAAGATACTTTAGATTCTACTAAGTTAATGATCAACTGAGTTTGCTTCATACACATGACATGTAGCAATATTCTCTTCCACACTACAGTCAATGCAATATTTTTGTTTTTTTAAAGAGGAAATTGTATATCTTTTGTGTTACTATGGCCTTTTAGTTATCACTGTATTGTATAGAAAGTTAAACTTTTTCATACAAAGACTGTCTTTTAAGCAATCCCACAACTCTTTAATAACTGACTATGACTTTTAACTTAAAGAGTTCCATGCATTTTGTAGAGAATAAGTGAAGTTCTTAGAGTTGAGTTTAAGCTATTTTATTCCATAGAAAGAAATGTAAAACTCTGTAGAGTTTTTACCTGCCTTGACACCTGTCATTATAGCTATGTGATGATGTCAAAAACTTCAGTCAGCAATTTAGGCTTCAACCCTATTAAAAAAAAGTTTTAATAACTAAGAAACACTAACTACAATAGGAATTTTTTTTATTCTGAAAAATAAAAAAATGTTTTTATTACAAAAATTTTAAATTCTGAAATGAGAAAAAGTAGCCTTTAATGTCAGAAGATAATTAAGTAAAGCAACTTTTAATTTTTAACCATTATTTTTATGCATACATTATTAAACTATTTGATAATATTTTTGACTAAAATTTAGTCTAATGTCTAATCCATTTATCTGTATATATAGAGAGGAAATCATGTAGATTTAAAGAGTGCACATTCACTTCCATCTTTATTCACTTAAGTTGTGGATTTCTTATTCAGATATGTTAGTGAGTATAATCTTAAAATATATAATTGAAAGAATTTTTATTGCAACTCTTCTCTATTTCTTATTAGACTTGGAAAAGAAAAAAGTATTTTTTTCCGTGAAAAGTTGCTTTCCAGGGTTCTCAAGCCAGTGACAAATGAGAGAAAGATACACAGGTCTGTTAAATCTCATCTTTGGTAAGCAGGCCATGGGGTTCATGCTTTGAATCCATAAAGTTTAACAGACCTCCATTACTTCATTCAAGCATCCAATCAGTGTTTGATTCATTGTTATTTAGTAACTCTCCAATAACAAGCCTAAGTAAAAGAGTCTGCCAAATTTGTTAAACATTTTAGTGAATGTCTAACTAATGCATCTGGTATTAGCTCTAAGCAAACTGGTGTTTGGGGACAAAGTTGGATTTTTAAGTTCTGAAGTACATTACAAATGTCAAAATAACATTGCTTCATATTACATAGTCATACTTTTCTGTTATAACTGTTGTCTTTGTTTAAGTTAAAACTTTTATTATAGTTAATTAAATATAATTTTAAAATAAAATGTGATCACATTAGCATAGCATATGCATAAAAAATAAACACAGCAACTTCTTAGTATAACTAAATAATATATCTTTACAAATACTTGCTTTTCCCCCTTGAGTGAAACATTTGTCTGGCACATAACATAGGAACTTGATATGCAATCACAGGCCATCAATATATTCATTGATTCTATTATGTTATAAATATCAGCATACCATAAAGTTTGAATATATCTCCTATGAGAACTTGCTACAAGGTAGAAAGAATAAGAAGTAGAAAACTCTAGGATTAGGATTTGTAAAACCTAGGTTAATTCTTGCTGTACTACAGTTTTGCTATCTATAATTTGGCAGTAGAAAATTATGTTCTTTCTCTTCTAGATTTCTTGTGAAGAACCAAAGGACAAGAGCTATGTCTTCACTATAAAAATAATTCCTAGTATAACACCTTACCCATCACAAGTATTAAAAAGTATATGCTGACAGCGTTAAAATGAAAACTCACATACAAATTCTATAGGTCAAAATGTACACTAATATTAATGTACTCTAAGATACATAAGAATACACTTTCTTAACTAGTGTGCTACTAGTTAAATATGCTAATAGGCTCTTCAGGAATAGCATGTAGCTTTTTATCTTTTCTGTTCATGTCAGGTGATTAACACAGGCTTTCTTGAGCAGTAGGGCAGGAATGCTAGGACTAGGTGGTTGTTACAGGTACACGAGGAGGTAGTGGTAGTGAATTAGTTATTCTGGGTCCAGAGGCCCACATCATCTTCACACCATGATCTCACATTGTTAAGGCTTAAAATTGTAAAACTGCATTTAGTCTTTTATCATTGGTAAGAAGTGCAGCAAAGACTACCATGGGCTTTTTATGAAGTGAAAAATTATAAAATCTTTTGTTATCATGTGGACTGTAGCAAACACATATTAGCCTGTTGTTTAAGTTGCCAGGCAAGAAAAAAATTGTTAGCAACTATTATGAACTGTATATGTCATCCACTATCTCTGCTTCCTGCTTCTAAATGCTTTCAACATTGTTCAGGAATGACATTTCACCTGTTCCGTTTTCTTGTTCCAACTGTTATCTGACTAATATCAAGTCTTTGTGATAGATCAGGACTTCTCAACTAGTCATTCTGAATTTTTTTCTTCAGGTGATTGTCATATTTTGCAGTGTGGTTATAATCCTCTTGACAGAGTTACAAAATTTCTCTACCAAGGGAGGAAACAATGTTCTCCCAATCACTTCTTGACTTGGATTTATAACTTCTCCTAAGCCTTTCTACAAAAGTACTAAGTTATTGAGAAGCAAAAAATGATAGATGCTTTCAAGAAGTTTGAATGTGATTATAGTTAACAATATTGTATTACATCTTAAAGCTGCTAAGAGACTAGATCTTAAATGTCCTCATCACAAAAAAGAAATGATAATCATGTGACATGATGGAAATGTGAGTTAATGCTAAGGTAGTAATCAAAGCACAACACATAAATGTATCAAACCAACATGTGCACACCTTACACTTATACAATGTCACATCTCAATTATACCTAAATAAAAAATAGAGGAAAGCAGATAAACATATTTCAAAGTATTAAGGGAAGTACTGGGTGGTGCAGAACTCCTTAAAGGAAGGATAAGACAAGATTTCCTACAGTAAAAGATGTCTGACCTGAGGCCTGTGACACTGGGGTCACTAGCAAGATTTTCTGGACCAAGTGTAAGCATATGTTAAGTAAAAAGCCAAGTTGGTTTTTGAGGGCTTTCAGTAATGTATTGCAGCTGCAGCTTGGATTGAAGGAAAGTATGAAAGGTAAGGATGTAGATTTAAGCATGGATCAGATCATAATGGACATTGTAAGCCAAACAACCTTTATCCCTAAGTCTGGGAAGCCATTGTCTTTTTAAACAGAAAAACAATGCTTTTCTTGTGAAACCTTCATAAGAGTGTATACCAATGATACCTTAACAAAAAAAAAAAAAAAGAAAAGAAACAAAAACACAAATCAAAAGAATGCTGGAGTGGCTATATGAATATTAAACAAAATAAACTTCTGAACAAGAAATATTACCAGGTACAAGAGGGACATGATAATAAAGGGTAAAAAAAAACAGAAAAACAAGTTGGTCATATTTATAATTTTAGAAGACTACCTGTGATACCATTTGGAGAATGAATTGAAGTTAAAGGCAGTGGGTGGCAAGTTGCTACAAATTACAATTAAGAAATGATGAAAGACTAAAGTAAATGAACAGCACTTTGTACAATGATTTGAACAAATAAACATATGTTCAAGCAATTGCAAGATGAAGACTGCAGTGAGGCCACATAACACAAATCACTGGGTTTAGAAGAATTCTCCTTGTCTATTGGACATAAAATGCCTGAGGGGAGAAGAAAGTAGGAGACTAGAGAGAGAGACAGAGAGCGAGAGTGCATGCACAAGGATGATTCCTATCACCTCAGGGTTATTTGCTGATTTGAGGACAAACGTCATTCCTAGATGATTAGAATTAATAACCCATAGGTGACAACAGGCTTTACTTCTTAACTTCCCAATCTAAAGCTTTAGACATGTGGACTCCATAGATAAACTCAGCAATTAATCTTTATCTTTGACAAATGGCTACTTCTTGTCAGGAAGTTCAATGACAAAGGTCAGAGGCTGAAATGTTCTATTTGAATAATATAATCTGTGAACTATGTCATGCACTATTGTCATAAGATGTCACTTAACCATAAGTAAAACTTTGACACTTTATTTTTGCTAAAATCATTCCCATCTTTAATATGGTAAATACCCCACATGCACAAAGTCACATACATAAAATTCAAGTATTAAAAGGAAAAGAAACAGTCAGCAGAAAACACAAAAATTTGAATATTGACTATTTTTACTTTGTGTAATATATATATTATTTAAATATCACCTGCCAAAGTTATTATAATGTTCTCTATCTTGATGCTCAAATGAGAATAGAGTTGAAATATGTCCAGCAGAACAAATTTAAGACTAGATGAGTGCTTTCTGATCACAGGATGTAAATATTTACTGAATATTATTTCAGTGAATAATGAATATTCCACTTAATTCGATAGTAATGAGAAGCAACTAAAATAGTTTTCAGTCAAAACAACACCATGCTGTTTCAACATACATTATTACTAAACTGTTTTTTTTTAAACCGGTTATTTTTAACTTTCCAGATAAATTTTTCATTGTTTTTTACAATATGTGGTTATGAAATAAAATACCCCACATTTTCACTGAAGCTTTCATACCAGCATGTGGGAATACTCTTTCCAAAAAGCAGACCAAACGAAACACAAATTCTCCAGTAGGTTTTGCTCTCCCAATGTACTTCAAATAGTTTATTTTTATACAAATATTTGAAGCACACTGGTGATAAACAACATAGAGACTTTTGACAGATTTGAAGAAATTCAGCTGAAAAATAACAAAGTTATAAAAGTGTTGGAGATTGCCTTCCCAGTATCCAATTTATTTCATCAGTATGTGGTATCTAGTGTTTCTGACACTCTCCCCTTGGAATACATAGACGGCTAGAGTGAACTATATTTAGGGGCAAATGTGATCATCTATGAGCAAAATCACTGTGCCTGCTCACCTCCTATCCTTTCCTGTGGACCCATTTGTGTTGTTCCATTGTGACTCCCTTCTGCTTGCAGCCCACACACCTGATTCTGTAAGGTTAAATTGGCACCATGGATGAAGTTTCACAGAAATGATGTAGATAATTAGGTCATGGCTTCTAAAGAAAAGAGACAAATTTCAACCACAAATGGTGTAATGCAATCAGAAATACCTTAGGAAAGCAAATCCATCGATTTATGCCCACCCCTCTCTTTTTCTTCAGTGCTTATTGCTTGTATCATTGTTACTAGTAATTGATTCTTTGGCAATGAAAGGCAATTTTTGTGATAAGTGTGATTCTGCCACATGGTTTTTTACTATCTTCATCCAAAATAAATAGTTATCCCTGGTATAGATTCTCTGCAAATACAGTGCATATTAATGACTAGGAGAGGTAAAAAGCCATGGTCATCATTGATAATCTGTTGAACTTTCCAATGAAAAGGAAATGATTTGCTTGGAGTTTGGTGCTTGATTATAAAACCAAAATATTCATGCGTAAATGAAATCATTTTGTTCAAGGTATAAAATTATATAAGTTTAATACATTGCACAATATATCAAGGAACTAAATTTGGAAAATTTTACATAAAAACACCTCATATCAAAGTAAAACTTGAATAAGCTTATATTTAACTATTTGCAAAAAAACTAGAACTGAAACTGATTCAGAACATTCATTTCTGTCATAAATATTAGTTAAATTTTCAGATTTTAGTCATAAAATTCCTAACAAATGGAATTAGGCTTATTTTGATATGACAACATTTTTTAAATTAAGATTTATTTACTTTATGTAAATTTATTCTATAATGTAGACCATGTGAAATTAATACTGGATTCTGAAATCAAATTAGATAGTAGTATGTCATTCTATAAATAAATTTAAATAGATGGTGAAATACAAAAAATATAATGAAAATGGATAAGAGTTTGCAAAGATTCCATTTCCACAATAAACACACTCTCTTAGGTGGAAAACTATTATAATATGTAATTAGAAAATTCAGATTGAGCAACCACTAAGGATAAAGCAAAACCGAAAACATTAGACATTTTCTGCAATTTTTCATGTGAAAAAGAATACTTCTAGTGGGACTCTGAGTTTTTGTAGTGAACCGGCTTTGCCAAATGACCATTTATTACCTAACTGTACTGGCCATCCATGGTCAGCTCAGAGCATAAGGACTTTCAGCAACAAGCCCGGTTCACTGCACTGCATGATATTGTACCTATTTCAGGAAACAGTAATCATATGTCATTCTGTGATCTACTGCTGTGTTCTGCTATGTGGTTTCATAAATAAAGTTGAGAGGTCATTTCTAACATAAATTTCTGTTTGTCAGAAATTTTCAGTCAGAGGAAAATATGAAACGGAGTATGGAAGGCCAAAGTCAAACACAAATTTATCACCCAGGTGATCTTTTATGTATTTAATACTGGTCAATTTAATTGTAAAATTGTGAAGATTGTATTGATATTATTTGTTATAATTCTGCAAATTTATAATACATACTTTCCAAAAGTGTGTATTAAGATGTCTTAGCAAGAAAGTTTTTTAAGTTTTTTAGGAAGAAGCATTAGCTGCTTGGCACAAGAGCTAATTCATTAAAAATACATCAACAAAAGTTTGATGCCATTGATGAATTAGTACACTATCTGAAAATTCCATGCTTTTAAATTTTACAGTAAAAAGAATTTATCAAGTGATACCAGTTTGTATATAGAAGAAGAATATCTTGATAATGTTTCTAACTGTAAACAAAGCCCATGGGATAGCACACATAAGTTTCCTTCAAGTTTTCCAGTAAATTTTTAATGATGGTGAATAAGTCAAATAAAATACTGGCACACAAATTTCAATTCAAGTTACTACAAAGAACCAACAGGTGCATATGAACTTAAGTTCCGTAATATTTATTTTTATATGAATGGCAATCAAAACTAATTCATACAGATACCTATGAACTTTACTCATGGAGTTGACATCAATTACAGAAACATTAATTGCTTTAATTAATTAATGAAATGACTACATTTTAGAAGGCCCTAATTGGATATGCAACTTAATAAGGTTAGTTTTCTCAGTTTGTATCATAATGCCGCTCCCTCACTCAAATTTAAGTCTAATGATGTAGCATCATGTTTCTCTCATAGCAGATGTTAACAACCATGCATTTGGGGGATAAAATTAAGCATATCAGTAGGAAAGCAGATGAAATTTTCATTTGTAGTTGTTTTTAATTTCAGCTGTGTCTGTTTTACTAATGAAACTAACCTAGTAAATATATTTACCAGGCCAGGATTTGATTGAATGTAATGCAACCTAACCGATTTGATTTAAACAGATAGAGAATGATCTGCAAACTCTGTAACACAAACCACCATCAAAAACGCAACTATTTCATCTTGTTGTAAATAAGTATTTAGACGGCACAAAACCTGGGAGAGGATACTGCAGTTATATGTGGGCATAGTTGTTTTAACATTTTAAAATATGGTGATACAAACTCAGTCATCTAGAAGTGTTTAAAAAAGAAAACAAAACAGTGATATGGATACCTTATTAGGCCCCTCTAAAACGTAGAGGGTTTTCCAAGTACTCAGCAGAAAGGGAAACACTGTATTTTTATTGTCTATTTACACATGGCCAATGTCCATATTTCCTTCCCAGAATTATTAACTTTTTCCAATATCCAAAATATTCTGGCCAATATTGTCACCTATTTACCTTATCACAATTTGGAAGGTCTGAATATAAAAAAGAAATTAACTGTGCCCATATGATATTTTCTGCAAACACAATTCTTGCTGAATGATATGATAGTTGTTATTCTTGCCACTTTAAAATATACTGATAAGCTAGAGTGTTATTCTGATCTCTCTCTGATCTAAATTCCTTTCATTAAGTCCATGATTTTTTACAGCTCCTTGAGAAGATGGGCAAAAGAATTTGTGTACCTCCCTTCAGCATGTTTCATTTAGAATTTTCAAATTAAGAAATCGATCAAATAGCTCTTCCTTTTAACTGAAATCTTGATCTGGGTGATGGTTACGTGAGGGTATATGTAAGAAAAATGATTTTTCTTCCTAGAATATTGTGCTTTTCATCCATACCAGAATATTTAAATATATTTTAAAATCAGTGACCTCTGACTTCTTTCACAGTTACTGAAATACAATATCCATCGGTGTTGATTCTTCATTTTATGAAGAATCAGCAATTGCACTCTTTATAGATGTTATTGTTACTATTTTAAAAGAAAACCAGTAAATATGTAGTTAAAAAATATAAACCATAAATAATTCATGCATTAAAAGTTAATGCAAAAATAAATCATTATCTAAGGAAAACTGATTGTCAATCAGCATAGTAGAGGCCTAGACAGTATACTTAAGTACGGGCACAAGGAAAATTGATTTGAATGTCTTAATGGACCATGACAAAATCATCTCTCTCCATGTTCAAGTCTTCAAACAATTAGAAAGTAAAAAAGTTGGATTTGGTGAACTTCAGTTTCAGCCTTGACTAATCCATAAAGTTTTTTTTCTCTCTACTTTCTACATGAAAAAGAAAAAAAAGCAGACTGACTGAATTTTTTTTTTTTTACTAATCTTGACTCTTGCTTTCTTTCTGTCCCATTGCTGAGTATATATGGGGTCCATAAATAAACGTTAGGGCAATCTCATCCTCCTGAAATTATATACAATTTTTATTTGTTCATGCCTATGCACCCTTTGTTCTGAGAGAAAAAAACTTAGTTTCCAGAATTTAAGAACAATCATCTCCTGCCCAAAAGGCTAAATCTTGGTTGGTTAAAATACCTGCTTTGTTCACAGTTCATAAGTAAACTCTATTTTAACCTCACATAGGAACTAATTTTTTAAATAAAATACTTATGAATATAGTGTGTTACATTATTATTTATATTCTGACTTTTGAAAACAGAAAATCCACCTACAACAGAAAAGGAATTTATAATCTACCTGTAACTTTGTTAATACTTTTATTTTATGTAATATATTTAACTCAACTCTTTGAACAATATAACATAGTAAGGTGAGATAGTTGGCCACATATAATAGCTATTTCCTCTTTTAGAAGAATGTGGTACCATACTTTAATAGGATTGTGTTTGGTGATCTAAACTCTCCCTTATTAACTAGGTATAGCCATCAACACCCCTACACACACACACACACACACACACACACACACACACATCTGGTTATTTTGAAGAAAAGAAACATGTTGGGTCAATTGGGCATGCTTCTGGTCTTAAGTTTTAATCAAGTAGTTTGATTAATCTGTACTATTTGTTTTAACCAAAGTCCCAAATAACCTTTAAAATATTTATTTCTTTTGCTGGCAATTCATTAAAAGTACCTTCTCTCAAACTAGTAAAACAAATGTTGAGTCAAAACATTTTAATTGAAAATAGGGACTAACAGGCATTAAGATAGATTGGAACTCAAGCCAGCGAACATACAGGTACTACTAATAGCCTTTTATATTTGTGCTGACAAAGTAATTAAACCATTAAAGTTTGCATAGAATAATAACTTAATGTATACACTATAGTCTTCACTTACATTTTTCTTCTATTCAAAAATTATTTTTCTTAATTATCCACAGTGACTTTACAGTTGCTGTGTGAAATCGTAAGTCATTTAAATATACATTTCAATGTTTACATGTACAATATTTTGTCTGACACTGTACATATTAATAAGGTAATTCATTTAAAAAGGAAATATGTCAAAGCAATCTCTGAAAGAACTCATACACATTACTAAGATCAAACCAACTTACCTGAATGATCTTATGTGGAAAGACACTCCCTGAAGTTCACGCATACCAAACTTCTCTGAGATAAGTTGAAAGCTAAGAAAGCAGCCAAAAATGATAGCAAGCACACACCTCAACTGCATAATCTCATAAATAGATTCAGTGTTTAAACAGATGATCAATTCCTTATTAACTCTAGGAAATTGAATTACTGAAGAGTGTGTGTGCATGTGTGCGTGTGTGTATGTGTGCACCTGTAAGAGTGAAACTGCTTGAAAATTACAGATAACAGGATTAGGATCATAATGAACAAAAATTACTTTCTGATTGCAGTTATTTTTATGTCCGTGCTTAGTTTCCAAAGAGAAAGTCCATTTTTTCAATCAAAATCATGATGTTAACAAACTCTGGACTACTAAAAGCACTCACATTGCCAAATATTGGCTGTTATAACACACATCCGAAAAGCAAATATTGAAACTGACTGACAATTGAAGCAAGGACAAGAAGAGAATATGACTAAGAGAGATCAGAGCATTTGTGCATTAAACTATAGAAAAATTGGAAAGAAGATCTCACAAAAGTAAATATTATGAAACTGATGAAAATAAAAGACTATGAAAATGTGGCAGTAGAAAGAAAATGTATAGAATGTGCATCATACATCGCTTTTGACTAAAGGAATATTAAATGACAATAAAATAATAGAATAAACAGTTGTATTTTATATAATTTTATGATATTCCTTAGTACAAATGATTAACATTGGTTGGTGCTTTGGCTTCTACAATTACACTAATAATTATATTTAATTCATACTACCCTTTGAAAATATAATAATAAAAGTGATTCATCTTTAGAGTAATTTGAATCAAAGAAAAATTTAAATTTTAGATTATTACAATGGAAAAGCTAATGAGTTACTTTTCTGGCCTTAATAGGACTGAGTGATAACTGTCAGTGGAATTTCTATCTATAAATTAAGGATATTATAATAGTGCTGAAATAAAATCACTGAAGCAGAGTCTTTTTTCATAAACAGTACCACAAGCAGAGGAGTAATATTACATGTATATTATTGTTATGTCTGAGGTTCTGGACAATTACGATTTTGACTGTAATTCATGTGTGTTTTAGGATGTAGCAGCAATAAACTACTGAGCATCAGCACATCAAGCCATTATTAAGAAGATTAAAGCAATTTATGAGAGGCAGTAAATTGTAAATGAGTGACCTTCCAAAGGCCAAAGTAATCCCAGGATAAAAGCATCACATATCTAGGGCTACAGATGAAACTTAAGTTAGTGAAAGTCAGATATTGAAATAAAATATAGTTATGAGTTCAAATCATGTAATAAGTTATTCAGGGTCCATTACTCTATAAGTAAATACATATAAAATATTTTGCTAGTCTTCAATAGCACATATAGGAAGTTAAAAGCTGACGGAACTCTTCTTAAGATAAACATCTTTTTAAATTCAAAGAGGAAAATAAAGCTAACAGTCAAATTTTAATGACACCATATAGTGTGATTCAGATTCAACTAACACATTTATGAAGGAAGTTTTCTAAAGTTATGAAAATAAAGGAAACATTTAATTAAAAAATGTATTATTAGTCCTTCATTTTAAAAAAGGGAAAAGCATGGTATTTAGTTTTCATAAAATAAAGTGATACAAATGCCCCTACCTATTTTGATTCAGTGTAACTAAGTTTCAATTGGTTCATGAGAGTAGGCTATTGCAAATTATAATTTTTATACATGTCTCTATGATACATGCCCAATTATTAATACTCAGGCGAAACAAAGTTTACTTAACTTTCTTCTAACAACACAGTATAATATCTGTAGACAGACAACTCATTGAATATTGTGGAAAAATGTAGAGAGTATTTTTCTAAACCTTCTAAATTTAACATAATTTCCTGAGCCTTTTGTATTACTACCAGAGATTAAATGGCTCAATACAATTTTGCAGATCAAAGAAAAATATTCAGGTGGAACTGAAGAAACACAATTTAACAGAGGTAAATTTGTAAAATGAAACATGCTACTCTCATCTTAAAGTCATTTTTGATGAAAAGAGAAAGTAATTCATAAGTCAAATAGTATATATTAAACAATAAAAAGCTTTATTAGAAGTAAAGTGATGCCTCTAAAAGAAAATATACAATATTCAATAAGAATATCTATTACCTGTATATTTATAAATATAACACAATCCTTTTCTTATTAGATGAAGCACCTTAATTTGATGAAGATAATTATAAATAATGAACTACATATTCATGATATATACTACTAGAAACATTGTTTTAACTGTATGATGTATATCTTAACATTGCTATGAGCAAACTAAAAAAAGACTAAGAAAATAAATGAAATTCATTATCCATTTATATAATTTTAGCTAAAACTGTGCTGATCATATTTTTAAAGTTAAATTATGACATGGCATAAAAGGTAAAAGTATGGTATTCTGTAATGATAAAAGGAAATCTTCAATCCTAAGTATTTTATAGCATGTGTATATGATATTCCCAATTATAATACCCACTGTCAATCTAAAGAAGTGGCAAAACAAAACAATAAAAGTTAGAAACACAAAATTGGTTTTAGGCAAGAAAAACACAAAATTGGTTTTTAGACATGAAAAACTCAGGAAAATTCAGTTAAAAATACAAAACTTTTTTTTTTTCTGGCAAGAAAGAGATGGATTTTTCCAAGGTGTTTTTCATCTTTCCACTTTTCTAACACACTGTGTAGACCATATACATCTCATCCTACCTGCAATTACATACATCAAACAAGATTGGTAAAATCTTGGATTACATAGTGTGAGGTGGCAGAATGGACTGGCATGTTGTGGGCGAGAGCATTGTGAGTTTTGGAGTGAAATAATCTAGGATGGGGTCAAATCCTAGCTGTGCTAGGGTTAAACTAGAAATAATAATTCTTTTTTCACAAAGATTTTTCAAGGAATCAATGAGGTCAGTGCAAAGAAGGGCAAAGAGTGAGTGCTCAATGAATAGCATCCATTGATGGTAAATGTATTATTTGTTACCCAGAAATTAAAAACATAGTAAAATAGGTATACTATAGTCTTCAATCATATTATCCTCAATTACCAATAGCTAAACATTGGACAGTAAAGATACATTATTCATGCAAATATTCTTGTGAAAAATTCTACAAAATTATCCTTTAATTAAATTATAAATGTGAATGATTGCTAGTTTAAAGAACATGGCAAATTGGCAACACATTCAATCAGCTTTAGCTTTCAGATTCTGCTTAAAACAGTTCTTTTTATTCTTGCAGAGCCTCCAAGTAATGTCAGTAAACCTCAAAAGGTTATCTTAAATCCCCATAAATAACTGCTAAAATATCTTTTGATCAATCAATAATCTAAGACATAATGATTAAACACATATCTTAGAGCAAATTCTACTGAATAAAGACCAGATGAAGAACACATTGTCCAAATATGCTGTGGAATTTGGATTTGTTTGGTTAACCATGCAAATGCTGTGCAACACAGAGCAGGCAAGTAGTGATTTTACAGCATCTTACTATGCTGATGGACAGTGACTGTGAAGGGGTATGTGGGGGGGACTTGGTGAAGGAGGGAGCCTAGTAAACATAATGTTCTTCGTGTAATTGTAGATTAATGATACCAAAATTAAAAAATTAAAAAAAAGAATACATTATAACAAAATACATAAATGCATGCATATATATGTATGTATGTATATAATGCGGAAAAACTAAGCACAAAAATAGGACTATGCAGAAAATCTAAGACATATTTTTGCTTGTTTCCACTGAGTTCACAGATTTTTGGTAGTAAAAGAAGTCTATAATAGACAAGCCTACTTTCTTCTCCCTCTCTCTTTTTTTTAGGATAGTTATGTTGAATCATGTCTCATGTTTTATTTTGTTGTCTCATGACTTGGCTTCTCATGTAATGTGATATACTTACATAAAATAATAACATATTTCTGATTGCTCCAGGCATTTCTGGAGTCAATGCTTCATGATTTTAATATAGTATTTTCTATATTTTAATTGAATTGATCATGCTGGTTCCATTGAGTCTAATTTTCCAATTATTTATGTATTTTGATACATTCTGTTGGTCCACAAAACTATTTGCTTTGTGCAGTAAGCCCCTTTCTCAGCCTTTACTGAAATTTGACAACTCTAGCAACTTTATCCAACTGTTCTAATTCATGATCATATTTTTACCTTAAGTATCAGTTTTCTTCCTTTTCATAGTGCTCAATTATATACATACTATTAATTTATTATACAGTTCTTATAACTGTCATAAAAATTCAATTAAGTCAGCAGCAATTTTGCCTATCAAATAATTATCATAGTCATCTTTACTTTTACTTTTTGTTATCTATTTTAATCAATCACATGAACATATATGTCAAAGATCCTCTAATACTATGTTTTGTTCCTTTCTATTATTAATGTTTTAGTTGAGATTAGTACATCTGAGACTTGTACATCAAGTTAGCCTACCCAGGTCTACCATATAATAAATTTAACTTAAAAAACATCATTCTTGATAAACTAATTTATTTTCCATCTGTTGAAATCAAAGTGTGCTATGATATGCCATATAAATGAATCCAATTTTATTTCAATAACTGAACTCTTCTAAAAGTCACAGTGAACTAAGCACAAATACAAACAGGTACACACTGATAAACAGACAAAATAAAACTGAAAACTTACTTCCTACCAGACAGCAGTTGACTAAACTTTGCCTTGGCCATTTCTGATTAACATTTTGAAGTTTTCTTACATGCTTCTGTAGTTTCTTTAGATTAGTGATTTTCAAATGTTTTCTAAAATCATATACTTTCTGTTTTTGTGTGTGTTTCTTTTAAAAGGAAATGCAAAGAATGAATGGCATATGTCTATGGCTTAACTGTTGTAAAGCAGTTCAATGAAACAGTATAAAAATATAAAAGTCTTTCTATCATCAAGATGCCTAAGAAAATAAATGTTAACTTGTGGGCACCCTTCTGTTTCTTTCATGGCATGCTTTCAAAAACTAAAAATTTTGGTGACATATTTGAGGGCTTTAAGATACTGATCATACTAAACAACCTAGTAATAATTATAACACAATCATCACTGTAGTCTAAAAATATGTCACAATATCTATTAAAAACATTCACAATTAGTATGTTTCCCTTGTTTGCCCTGAAGTATTATGTCACTGAGAGGATTGTCTAACAGTTGTGACTTAAAATTCTTACACATTTACAAGCAAACTCTTACATATTATGTTAAATTTGTTTTTTTTCTTTGATTTAGGTTATAGTAGAGTTGTGTCATATCTGTCTGCCACAGCAAATTATAACTTCTCTAAACTGTTTAATATTTTCTGCCCACTAAATACTGACATAACACATTGAATAGTTTGTTGGGAATCTGAAAGGGTTTCAAGGAACTATGTAAGATCCTCTATTCTGAAAAAGTAACTATTCTCTCATCCGTCACCCATATTAAAGTCCACCTCTTTTCTCCTATGGTGTCTTCTCTTCTAACTCCTCCATGAACCTGAAGCAACTCTCCCTTCCATACATTCTTGGTTTCAGTCATTGTCATCATTGTCCAGGCTCAAAATTGCCTGCTAATCTTCCACTCATCTACATATTTCTTGTCCCTTTCATATGTTCAAAAATTCATTAACAATACATGGTTTTCAAAGAAGAGTAGCTGCTGTTTGTTAAGTGCCTTCTATGGATGAGATATTGTATTACATACTGTACAGTCTTTATGTAATCTTCACAATCACACCACAAGGTAAATATTTTCTCCTTAAGTAACAAACAAAACAAGTATACAAACCAAAAACTCTTGGGCAAGTTTCCCATTTCATACAGAATCCAAGTGAGTCTGACACTGAAGCCAATGCTTTTGATTAATATCACTCAGCTTATTTACCATAAATAAAGCAATCTGTTAAAATGGCTGATTCCTATACATACTTGATAAAAGCTTACAAAGATGAAATAGGGAAAACAGCTCATCTTTAAAGAGAGAGTAGAGTACACATAGAAAATAAATTGAGAGAAAGATTAAGTCTAAACTTTATGGTTGAAACTTGAATAAACCTTCTACCTTGTGATCATTAAAAATCAACATCCACACCTTCCCATAGTGCATGGAGCTGTTTCTGTGCATCCACGCACACGAGACACTGGACCCAAGTAAACTCGTTCCACCCAAATAACACTGCTAAACCGGTCCTTTTATCACCACTAAACTACTGGTTTCTTAAACAACTATTTTTCCTTTCCACATAAATAGTCTCTGGTCATCCTTTTTAATCCTATTTCATTTGTTCTATTTTCAGCCACACTTAATAATTTAAGATGTAAAGAACTATTTTTTTATTAGACATACTATCATTTCTAATTATCATGCAAGTAATAATTTTACTGTTAATATTGACAAAACTTATATTAATATTACCATCTTCACACTTGATTCTGATTTCATAAACAAGTACTACATAAGATATTCTTTCCAAAATCATTTATTTTCACTGAAGACATTACAAAGGGATTATTATTCTACATATTTAAAGTATCTTTTACAAATGAGGTTGATGTCACATATTTAAAAGTTCTTAGGATAAAAATCTAGGTGACTTTTGGTTTGGTAATGAGTTTTTCCAACATTAAAAGCATGATCATGAAAGGAAAATATTTGATAAGGTATACTTCATTAAAAGTAGTTTAAAACTTCTGCTCTACCAAAGACACTGTTTGGAGAAAGAATAAATAAGAACACAAACTGGGACAAAATATTTGGGAAATACATGTGTGGTAAAGGATTTGTAATCAGCAAATGTAAAGAAGTCTTAAAACTCAGCAAAAAGAAAATAAACAGCCCAATTAAAAACTGGGTAAAAGAGCTCAGCAAAGAAGAAATACGAATGGCAGCGTAGGGTAAAAGGACAGAATTTCCAGAATCTCCCACTGGTCTTATCCATTTACATATCAATAGGCATTTTCCACTGCAGAGCCTCCTGTCAGTCTGGGGCAAGGGGTGGAGAGAAAATGGTCATTCTCGTTCCCCATCTGGTCTGGTTTCTGCCAGTCACTAAGGACCTGCAGATGGAATTCCTCCTGGAAGGGGCAGTCAAGTAGTAGAGAGTCTTGCATGGCTGCAGAGCACAAGCCATGGTGAGAGGGGACCATCAGTGCCCAGCCTGGCCAGTGAATTTGAGCAAGCTGTGAGCAATCAATAAAAATGGTTTCTCCCAACCTACCCTTTCCCTAGACTTATTTTGGTTTCACTGGTTTCACAGGGGATTTGCCTGGGGCTGGCAACACCCTTCCCCCTGGAGAAAGGCAAATAAGAATATTAAAAGATATTCATCTGATACTGACACTTTCATCTAGAATAGCAAATTGAAACAAAGATGAGATATCACTATACACATATTAGAATGGCTAAAATAATAAATATTGACAGTGCCAAATGACAGGAGTGTGGAGCAACAGGAACTCTCATTCTTTGCTGATGGGAGGCAAAATGGTACATAAAAAGATTGACAGTTTCTTACAAAGCTAAAATTAATTTTAAAACTTAAGAAATCATAAACGTTTTTTGGTGGAAAGATACAGTAAAACTATAGTTAGGGAAGACCAATGCCAAAAATAGAATTCAATAAAATAAGTTTCATTTCATTGGCAAACTGATTCAGTGAATATAATCAATATATTAGTTAATTACAAGGTGGTTATGGAGCAATACTACCTTCTAACCAGTATTAGCCAACTTTTATTAAATCCAATATTTACTGGTAAATACTTAACATCTACCCCTCATGGTACATAATTTTTAGCATGCTTTTGAATGTAAGGTATTATAACGTCAGTTCTCGTATTGCATTGACGTTATTTAGAACCTATAAAACACTCGAGGGAGAAAAGCACAGTATTTACTGAAGCTCCTTTTTATCAACCTGTAAACTTCTGTGAAAAAAAAAACTATACAGCTAAATAATAAAGAAATACAATATTAACTTTAGTACACTGCATACTGCTTAATAATTTCAAGTATCTTGATGGTAGTAAGATCCCAAGTAAATAGGCTTAGTTTTCTGATGAACAGATTTCTAAACCTGAATCTGGAAGAAAAAGATAAGCCTTCCAGTGGATAAATTTTAATCGTGTTTATATTCTTATTATAATCTATTTTTCTTTGTATTTACCAAGTATGTGGCTTTAAAAATACTCATATTAAGTAGAGTTGGTTGCTAGTGAATATAGGTTCCTTTATATAAAATAACTTTTAGGAACATGAAGAGAAATGAGAACATGAGGAGGAATATGCCAGGCTCAATATCCTTCTGTATACATTTCATCAATTCAAAGACATTTTTTCCCCCATATTCTGATTCTGAATTCTTACATATGAGGGCATCCCACAATAGCTATGAGCCAGACAGCAGTTTGAAGTGCTTGTCACTGGCTGTGATGTGATTACTTGGTCATAATTGTTCATACTGTTGTCATTTCAGTTGACTTATGTGCATTATGGGAGATTCACAAGTTGAGTTTAATTATCATTTAAAATGTCTTCCATGATTCCACAACAAGTGAGCATTGTCAATAAATATTATTTTTATCTGAGCCTTAGAAACAAAATTTCTGGCCCACACTTGATATTATTGAAGGAAATATTTACTCTTGAAGGAATATCTGCAGAGCTCTATTTCATGTAAGCCAGGAATTAAGCTACTCAGGAAACAATACATATTTAGGTAGAAGTTGTCTATGGTGAGAAATTTCGAAAGAATTGTTTATTACCTTCCAAACTAGATGCAAGAGAAACAGTCTTCTCCTTCAGAAAGGATGAAATAAACTTCAAAGCATTAAGACATTGGTCTGATTAATGCATCACACAGAACTATCCTTAAGACATTGCTCATGGCTTAATTGTTAGTTATATTATTTTTAGCTATAAATAATGGTGCAACTTATATCACTGACATCTTTATATTTGGCAAAATTTAGCTTATTTAAAGAACATGAAATCAGCTACAAATTGTTAAAGAATGGACTTCCTATTCTGCAACTATTTGAAAATCACAACTTTCTCATCATAGTAGAAAATTAAAACAAAATACCTTAGGTACAATGAAAGAGGTAAGCTATTAGAATCACAGAGTTACAAGGAAAATTTGTGACCCAGTGAACAATGACATAACATGAACGAGAATGGCAGCATAGCATTCTGCGCCCTCACCCTCAGCTTGTAGTAACAGTTAGGCCATGCTTCTGCCTCTTAATTGAATTTCATGTCAATCTATAAACTATACAGGTCAAACATTAAGATAAAGGTGAAAGATCATTTAGATAGGAAAATGAGAAACTGTATTATATATTTCTACAGAATTTTTTTCACATACAAGGAATTCAGTCATTTGTGTAGACATGTTATCTTAGTTCCTTAGTAATTTATAGAAGGACTATTAACATGGATGGGACAATATCTCATCATTGCTAATTCTTAATTTTAAAAGGATTTAAAATTTTTCTCTAACCTCTATACCAATCTGTTTATATTAACCAGACCTATATGAATAATTTAGAATAATTGAAGTACTATTTTATATACCACACACACCTATACTTAAATATAAGTATTATGTATATGTAATACATATGTGTGTATTGTGACATTCATTTCCTTTACATATATATAAATACATGTCTTCTTTTAAAATTCTCACAGTGGATTTATTTTTTAGGGAGAAGATTAGTTTTTATGCTTTAAAGGCCCACACGCATTCCAATTTTCATGATAAATTTATTTATATATTTTTTGTATTTTAATAGTACAGAACACCCATTTTATTTACTTATTATTGTGTCAATAAAGGAAATAACTTTCCAAGAAGTTCTCCCATGTGAAAACATGGCAGAGGCTGGGTCTGTTTATACAAGAAAGGATGCAGACATGTGCACAGTGGAAGGCTGCAGCAAAGAGACGAATAAACAGGTGCTCACTACATCTAGGGATAAATAGCTGAATGAAGTAATGACAGTGTCTCAGGCAAATAGAGAATTTTTTACAAAAGGCTTTCTCTACCCTCAGGCACAATTATAACAGCTGAACCATATAGCCTCTATCAGTCATAATCTAGAATAGCACCTGTTTCTATTAACCAAGCAATAGAAAAGCAAAAATTACTTATGCCAGTCCATATGAGGCACTCTGTTAGCTGCACTGCATTCCAATGGCTTAATTAGGTGGAGAGTGTGGCATATGGAGTTTTGCAAGCCAGGTTCATCTCAAAGGCCATATCATCAAAGCAGAGTGGTCCTGGGCTCTACAGCTAGATGACAAATACAAGTTCCTTCATTGAGTGTCTTGTAGCTGAAAGTGTCTGTTTGCTTCCATCTACTTAAGCAATTAGGCAAAGCCTCACCCTAGTAGATTAAGACTAAGAAAGAGCCATGGAATTGAGTGCAGCTGGCAATTTCTCTAGTTATTAAGATCTTATCTTCAACTGAGTGATGGTCTCTAGAAAATAAGAATGTATTTTATTTTTTCTTTAAGTATCTGTTCTCTTTCAAGAGTTGATGCTTCTATCAATGTGGTTTTCAATCCTATTTAACACCACAAATTCACAAATATTCAAATAAATAAATAAATCAGTCACATCACAATGTCAACTGACACGGAATAATCAAAGAATTTCAAAACTGCATTTGTCAGTTAAGGATTATGAAGGACAAACCTTAGAAACACAATTACAGGAAAGGAGAAATCATATATACCAGATACTTTAATAGCCATTTTCTCTGTACTTTGGTTGTATAACTAATTTTAAAATGAATGCTAACTCTAACTTGGTTAACTGTCCAGAAATATTAAATTAGTGTTAATATCTATATATGAGACTATAGCAAATAATGCATATATGTGCAAATGTGCATGTGTGTGTACCTGCGAACTGTGACTTTAAATAACATTATAGTTCATTTTGAACTTAATGTTGGGAAGTTATATTAATATTTTAATGTTTAATATTATTAAGCAAAAATTATAAAGCAAAACTGTTTCTAACACCAAATAGAAGTATATTAGTATGCTCATATGTTTTCTACTTGATCTTTTATAATAATTATATTGTAAATCATCTAACAATAACTACACATTAAATCGAATGACAGTGGGGTCAGCTCTTTATGTCCGCCTCATTTCATTAATGGGCCACCTTTGGTCCAGCTTCCCACAATCCATCTTGGGGTCATTCTTAACTTTTTTTCCTCTTTATCCCCCACTTCCCATCATCAACCAGTTTTCTGAGTCTATAGAGTCTTTATCTATATATTTTTTTTCAAACCTGTTCCTTTTCCTTCTCTGTTGTCCCATCTATCATGAGGTTTCTGCCGTAATTTTTCTGTAACCTCTTGCAGTAACTAATTTATTATTTTATTAAAAAATGTTCAGGGAATACTTTTTATGTACTGTTTACATTTTAGGTATTGAAAATAGTTCTGAAAACCTCCAGAGTTTTTTTCTCTTTTCTATCATAATGACAGTTTACTGTGATTGGCAAATTAGATGTGTAATTGATTTTTCTTATTTTTCCTCCACAGAGAAAGAGATACCAAGACTGTCTTCATTCATACAGTCTCCTCCGGGCTTAGAACAAGCAGGTGGTAAATAAATATTTGTTGAATTAATAAATGAAAAAGAAAACAAGCAATTGGATGTACCACAATTTCACTGAATTACAGTTCTTAAAAATATCTTATTAAGTTACTTCCCTGTTTAAACTCTCCCAACATCTCCCTACTGACCAGCTTCTTGACATAGTATAACAGGCTTTCCAAGATTTGAACTTCAAATATAGCCCTTATATATGCATTTTTCCTTTCTACCAAACCAAAGCAGAGTTCTTCTTACTGTCATCAGAGCTGTCTCTTGGAATGAGCCTGGGTTTTTCTTTCCCACTCACCCCTTTTTCAACCAGATAAAACTTGCAAACTAAAATGCCTAGTGCATAGTAGGTGCCTAATAAATGTTAACTGTCCATCAGACTTTTATTTACCTGCTCTGTGAAGCCCTCCATGACCTCCTCAAGTTGTTGCACTGGGCTCTAGCCAGACATTCGGTATGACCCCTGCTAATCACCACCACAGCTCCTCATCCTTGCTTACGCGACTGCTTTTCCACAATAGCACTTGTAGTTACTATCCACTAAAACCATCCAGTGTAGACTAAGACAGTAACACACATGCTAGATAATAACAGTGTTCTTAATGTTAGTAAGAGCAGCTTCCATATGTAATATACTCTCAGTGCCCCAAGTTCTTTGATTATTTTATGTATAGTCCAGACATAGCACAAGCTAATTCCAATATTTTGAGGGGTTACACTGACATAGAAGAGGTTAAGTTATTGATCAAGGAAACTCTGCAACTTACATATAGCAGCAATACTGTTCAAACACAAAAGGCCTACCTGACCCAAAAGCCGTATTTTCTTCACTAGGAGATTCAATACTCTTGATGCCTTCTGAGTGTTTTTTCCATCTCTCTCCTTCCCTCAAGCCCCTCTCTTTTGGTATGGGTGGGTTCTTTATTATTTTGATTAAAATTAAATTGTGAAAGTAACTTCCAGAGAATATATGCTTTCTCTTATTTTATGGTTTTCTAGCTTTCTATAAAGCTTATACTAAGTTTTTATTATATTTCATTTGTAGTGAATATTACTTCTAGGTGTCCTATTTTGGCATAAGTCATAAATTCATATTTTGTCTTTTCATGGTTCTTAACACAGTTGGCTTGCCCACTAGACACAGTAGCACCGAGTGGGCCAGTAATGCTATTATGGGCCCATGAAGATATTTTAATTTATTTTCAAATTAGAAGAAGAAAAAATGTATTTATATTCAAAGACTATATTCATGTTGATGCCAACACAGTTTTCCAATATAAGGTTTGATCTTCTCATGGAGGACCGGATCCCAAGAAGGCAGAAACATCTAGGGCTCCTTTAGCCATAATGAAGCCCCCAGTTCTTAGATTCTTTTTACATAAAATTTGAATGATTGATATATTATTCTAATTTGGATATAAATTCCCAGCCACTTAATGTCTGAAAAAACAGTATATTTTGGGCAAAATTTAGGGAAAATTATACTCAATAGGCAAAACTAAGTAGTGTATAATTTTTAATTATACAGGTTAATTTTCACTGATCTACTTATCAATTCAGTGGCTTGTTGAGCTAAGACCTTTCATCCAGTGTGAAATTTATGTTTCTGAATCTGTAAATATTACCATGAGATAAAAACAGCAAGAAAGAGAAATAAAAACAAAGTAAACAATAAGTAGCCTCAAGTCTACTCCCCCAAATCCTTACAGTATGTAAAACCAGTATCTTCAAATACTTTTATCCTCTTCTCATGAAAATCTTTCCTCAGAGAATAAACATTTTTGGAATGTATTCAATTATTTCTTTCATCAACTTGAATTTTGACAAAAAGCAGTGGTTTGGAGAGCTTCTGTGTATTAGACTGATTTGGGATGTTTGTAAAATAATAGGTCCCTGGGCTTCAAATCCAGGTTCTCTGTTTCAGGAGTTCTTCCAAGGGCCTTAGAAAACTTTACTTTTAATAAATATATAAAGTGTTTCTGAAAAAAATTATGGAAAATGTGTTGAGAAACAGTTCTCTAGTCATATATTTATCAAGCAGCATGTAAAATTATTATCATTCTTGTTTATAGTAACAGCTGTATCATTGCATAATTGGAAGAGTTAAATAACATGTTAAAGAATTTTTAAACCTAAATATAACATCCTAATAGAAGAGACAAGTAACTTCTTAAGCTTTTAAAATTAATTAACTTCTGAATAGTCAGTGCATTAAATAAAATCAAAGTGCATATGAACGACAAATCTCTACAGATTCTAAATAATATGCATTTCCTTATCACTGTCCATAGCTACTGTGCTATAGAAAGGAATATTAAAAAAGCATCCTTGTGGATAAAAACCTTCGTGGGACGTATGCATGTACCATTATTGGTTAAATAATGCATTCTAAAACAAATGCTTAAAAATTCTATCACATTTCTATTTCAGAAATTAAATTACAAATTTTTTTTTTGCATTATAAGGAAGATTTAAAAAATTTAAAATAATTTTTCAAATCTGCTCGAAATCTGTTGGGTATGTGAAAAATAAAACACAAGAACTAGGAATATATGATCATATGCATATATTTCCTATTATTTCTAGAAATGTACATGAAAAGTTCTTTCTTTAAAATTTGCAATTTATCTATGGATGATTCACACCCAGATAACACTTAGCTCCTTGCAATTACCTTCCTTTGGGTAAAACAAGATACTGAAGTGGTGGATAGATGGGTGGGGAGGGCAAGCAGTAAATCATTTCAGACAATTTCACAGTCAAGGCTTGTTGACATGAGGCAGGGCAAAGGAAATAACCCTGTCAGCACCTGCATCTTTAATGGGGGAAAATGCCGCTCCACATTTATAGAGAGGAAAAAATAAATCACATTTAACTTTAAAGTAGGCTGTGGGATTTATTCAAATAGAAATGCAACCTTGTGTGTACCCTCCTCCCCATATATTTCCATTTAAAAATCTTATAAACCTAGAATTCAACATTTTTTTACCATAGATATTCTTCAAATTTTCCATTCAGTCCACCGTATATGAAATGTATACTTTCAAAACATATCATTAACATTTGTCTTTCACTGTCTTCCTGACATGTGTTGCAATCAGAGGTAGATGTTTAAAATGCAAAGATGGGAATCTGTGAGATTCCTTTGTAGCAGAGATTAAATAAAGCTGTGGCATAGCCCAGATACAGCATGCCTTAAGAGAGGAGGTAAATGGGCAAGGTGAATGTCTAGCGGTGATTTTAATACAGAGGCACCTTTAATGAGTTCTACAAGCAGTGAATGCAACAACTCAAATGGTTGTAGAGGTCCAATCATTCTTATAATTCGCCTCTTTATCATTCCTTTTCTCTTAAAACCAATTTACTTTTCACAACAAGAGTATTTCTTGATTTAAAATGTACAAGTAATTTCTAGCCTTTATGCACGAATCACTTAACACACAATATTGTAAATATATAAAAATGTAAAACATGGCAGTTTTTAAAGTGTATCACATAAGGAAATAAAAAACATGAGCTGGGTAATCCATCAATTCAAGCATTATAGTCAAATGATGTTTTAATGTTTAATTACATCAAGTAACCAAGTCACAGCTTGACGGAAAACTGCTTGATTATTGTGGTAATAACATAATCTTCATTATGGTGGTATTTTCACTGCTCTTTATTTTGTGCCCTGAGCATCTTGTTCCTTTACTTCTGCGAATGAAAACTCACCAATTTAAATTCTATAGGCTATATACTTCTCAGTTTTTTTGAAACATGTTACATTTTTTCATTTATCTGAAATAAATTTCTGAGGAAGGAGCATATTCTTTACTCAAGGGTAAGTCTGGAAGTAAATCAGTTCAATGAGGAACTGTGCTTTTTAAAAAGTCACTAATATTTGATCTTCCCATCTTTGATCCCTATGAACTATGTTAAACTCAATCCAGGTCCAGGGCCTCTACTGAACATAATAAACTGGTAACAACAACAGGAGAAAGAATCAGGACTTCATTCTGAGATTACTGTGAAGGAGGGGAGATTCTGAGGCTGATGACACTTTTCATGAGGTTTCCTCATATCCGTGGTCTGAAACCAATGCTCCTAGATGCAGGCAGTTAGGAAAATGACTTCAGCTCTGCAGGTGTTCCTTTTGGAAAGCTAAGAGCATATTTCTTTTGACAGGTAAATTACTGTGAAATAATCCTTGAACTCTGAGGTTCTGAACAAGAAAGACCTTTAATTTTATGCATCCCACATTGGGGCACCCTTATTTCTTTTGAAAGTGTTGCCTCAAACTGGGTCAAGTTACTAACCTGTATGAATATCTTTAACTAATTGATAACCAGTTGATCACCACCGTAACCAAATCACTTCTTGTATTGAGCAATAAAGTCATGTATTCCTGGTTCTCTTTAGTTTTAAAAATGCTTTTATGTAAGATAGTAATTGCAGAGATTTGACAGATTTGAGGCCTATATGTTCAAGTTGACTAGTCTTTTCTGAAAATATACAGTATTTTCTTTAATGAAGAGGTAACTATATTCCATAGATAAACCTTAAACCCACTCCACATATACATTCATACATGCATCCCTTCTTCCAGATATATAGAAGAATAAAGATGATTCACAGTTGACCATTTCAAGATTTGATTGCCTGCTCAGTAATTAGATCATGGACTAAATTTCTTGTCATGGAACTTTTATCTGGCCAGTTTGAAGTCAATTATGCCTAAGCTATATCTATACTTATATCTATAAATCTCTGTCTATAGTCATAATTTCAAAAACAGAAATATTCTTTATCCTGACAATCTGAAAGACAGTGTATTATTTTGTACTTAAATTGGCATTTTTCACATACTTAAAAAATGCATGACATTTTCTTCATACTTCTCATTTTTCATATTTGGTTCATTCATTAATTTTAAGCAATATTCAACAGACTAGTGGTAAGAGAAGAGAATGTAGGAGCAGGTTAAAAGTAAAAACTTATAACAATTTCAGTTCTTGACATAATTTAGTAAAAATGAGCTGAATGCCCTTTGCTAAAACAGACTAAATTTTCTGTGTCAATACTTCTAGCCTATGGCAATGTTTTTAACATATATAAATCACTTTGTTCACACCTCCCTTATCTTCTAAGTCAAAGTGTCAATCTTAACTCAGCAGGAGGAAAAAAATTCCAACCCCTAGATTATTTGGGAATTCTAATTTATATGGGATACACATAAGTTACAGACAGTTGTTGATTATTAAATAAACAATTAACAGTAAAATCAGTAAAAATCAAGCTTCACAGTTTGGTTTAATGAAACCATATGTCATTCTTTTATGAAAACTTTGCTAAATTATGATGATCCAAATTAAGTATAAATAAATATATCAAATAATATATCCAAAGTAACCACGATTTTTTCCCATAGTTATGTCTAAAAGGAAAGGTGGAATCATATTTAGATTAGTGAATCAATGTAATTTCTCTATTTTTCTCCACCATAACATTAGGTTTAGCTAATTTCCTATAAAAGAGTTTAAATAAAGCTTTTTATAACAATGACATTCTAGCACAATTAATAAAACTATGACTTCCAGGAAGTAGGTTTCTAATGTCACCAAAAACAATAGTACCTATGGCAGCACCAGTGGCATGCTTCATATTTATTCTGATGTTGTTCAGCCTGTTGATGAACATGTCCTAACTCTAAAGGAATTGCAGTGTTAAGTATTTTACTTTTTGTGATGTTCCTTTTCTGTGGTCCTAACACACATTGTGACTTTGCTATTCTTTTTTGTGTCACACATTTTGTCCCTTTTGTAATTGTCTAATTCACTTGGTTAATATAACTTCTTTCATGTTTCAGTAACAGTGAACTTTTCTCAATTTCCTTACTTTCTCTAAGGAATCAACAAAGTGCTCTGTATTCAAGAATACTGATCCCTGAATTATATCAGCACATATACTTAAGAAACCATTCACACAGACTAACAAGTTCCAAAGAAAATGAACAAATGTGATTTACAGCACACAAGATGAATTTAAAACAAAGAAGGAATGCTGGTCAAGGTCTGATGGAACAAATGCACAGCACTTACCTGGGATAAGCTGTGCCAGGAACAGGTGATCGTTGGTCAAACTGAGGAGTGATATTATGACCAAAAAAGGAACATACTTCCATTTCATCTTTGTTCTTTCCTTGCATTACACCCAGCCAGTGATACAGATACGTTTTATCTGGGAGTAAAGAAAAAAGAAAACCATTTTTTAATGGTTAACTATGTTAAGATAAGATAATATTAAAAATATTTTGTGAAAAATTATAGTTTAAATGCACCTGTAAATCATCTTTCAAAATGATAAAACATATAATAAAAACGAACACAACTTAAACAGAACACTTTAGAATATACATTCTGAACAAATGTAGTATTTACTAATTTTTGAAAATTAATTTCCCATCAGATATCAATACCAAACAAGCCGATCATTTTCTCAACTCTTTAGGGAGTGTTGGATATGCTTTTTTTATTTCCTGCCAATTTAGTTGGAACACTCTCAATCAGGTCTAGGAAATAGATGGTTATTCATTTTCTAAACAATTATTTACAGACTGCTATTAATGGGCCAGTCACTGCTACTTTGGGGACAGAGCAGAAGACAAAATTAAATATTGTCTTCATTCAGGTATATAAACAATTTTAGGCCATTTCAGTTACAAAATGTATAAACAAATTGTAATAAAAACTTTTGTAGATGTTCTATACTGAACAAGTCACTTTGTATCGATCATGAAGGGCCCCCAAAACTATGAGACAGTGTCTTACAGGCAGCAGAGCTCTCAGTCAGTGGGGCCTTTGACAGGATGAGGATTCTAACAAATGGGAGAATAAAATTACAGGAATTCAAGTGGAAAACTGATTTGTTTTGCCTGGGAGAACTGACCAAACTAATACTGAAGAAATGGCATTGGAGATGTTGAGGTAATAAGTGGAGAAGGTAATGCTATTCTGGATCAGAGACCAAAATAACCGAATATTCAAAGTGAAAAAAAATCTACATATACCTAAAGATAGGTACACATATAGTACATGTGTACCTATACATATTCCACCCGCACACTGGTGTATTCAGGGGGCTGTCAGGTGAGCTGTTTGGCTGGATGATAAGAGTTTGCCAGGATATAGTATGATAGAAAACTGAAAAGATAAAGACAGGTAATGAGTTCCTGTACAGTTTGATGATAGATGATAATATGATAAAAATTGTTTAGAAAAAACTTTGCTAGGAATGTGAACAATAGAGTATTCATGAGGAAAATCAGCACAGAGGCTATAATCGCAGTGCAGAAACTTAGAGTGAATGCTCACAAAGGAAACTGGCAATGGAAATGGGGCATACAGCTGATGTTTGGGTGGGGAGTCAAGTGACATTATACAATGATACTTTGCTAGGACTTGGCAGTTGATTAGATTTGGAAGAAGCAAAGTTGAATGACAATTATTCAGTGGTATGCTTCATTTTTATTCTGATGTTGTTCAGCCTGTTGATGAACATGTCCTAACTCTAAAGGAATCGCAGTGTTAAGTCAAAAAGACATAAATCTAGCACCATATAAAATGTAGTTTGTCCCCAAAGAAAAATAATGCCCTATCACTCATATTTGTAACAGAGTGCCAACGTGGAAAACGATGGTCAACTTCACTCTGTAGGTTTATCTGCTCAAAGCTATTATCAATTTGTCTATTTGGGTTCAGCTGTCTTTACTTTATTACTTATCAGTGAAGAGTTAATTGCCAAGTTTTCCTTTAGTAGAGCACCTACTTCTCCTGCGAGACAGCTACAATGATCTGACTTCATTTACCGTCTTTGAAGATTTTTTCTTCTCTCTTAATTCTGCAAGCAACTCCCATATGAGTTAGAAACTTGCCTCCAAAGAACTGTTAGTTATTGTAGGCTCATATTTGTTGTCATTCTTTGCTTGGAGCTAACATCCTTGTAACTCTGTTTATGCTGGTATAACAATCAAAAATGACTTTATATACCCACAATAACTTTCATGCATTATCTCTTTTAAGTGCCAAATGAGAGTAGAAAGTAGATTAGATGTCAGATGATCTAGATTTCACAAACCTAGACGAACACTTATCCCTTTCAGTCCATAGGAGGCAGTTGTTAGTCTGTCCAGAGGCTCCTTCTCCAGTTATCCATTGAATGCTTTGGCTTACAGTTACATTTCTCAGTGATGGACAGATAGTTAGTTCTTCCAGAGAAAAATGTATAAATACACTGCATCCTGGTAATTTCTGCTTGACTGGTTTTGATACAATCATTGCCCTATTTTCTTGGAGTCTACTTGCCTAGGGATTTTCTTGTATTTCTCATCACTCTAATTTCTGGTTATTGTGTGTGCTAGACATTGGATCCCTGTTTTGAATTAACACTAGGACTCTGATTCCTTAATTATACATAAGTAGCCTTGACTTAGCTTTTGATGTGAACAGAGGTATGTATGAATCTAGAGGCTGTTTATGATTTTCTTATTATTTAAAAACTTAGAACGATTAGTTAAATGACACTTTAAAGTATATTTCCTTAAACTGGGGGTCTATGTATCTGTGGTTGATTATATTCTAACAACATCATTAACAATTACATATAGCTTATCAGTAGAATGTAGCTATTGATAAAATGAAGGCTCAGAAAACATATCCACTCTTCTTTTAAAATCAATGCAATAGTCAATGAAATAAACCTGAAATTATAAACTTTTATTAAAACTGGTTAAACTCCTGTAAGTTATGTTAACAGGCAAATATTATTTCAAACTTCTATGTTTTAGGATGAATATTCATCAAACAAAATTTTATTATTTAAGGACAATTCTGTAAATTTACATAGTGGGTGGTTAGCAATATAACATGATCTTAAGGTAGGACTCACAAATCAGATGTGATAACAGCATTGTTTGCTGTGTACACATATCATAACACATTGAAATTTTCATCTTCAAAAGTCCTCTCTGAAAGCAAAATACCTCAAGGTAGGTTATAAGCTTAATAGCAAATACACTAACCCCTTATTTAAAAATCACACATTTTTATGTTTTAGCAGCAAGAGAGTTGATTTCAGTGAAGAATGTATTATAACTGTGTTAAGGCACACTCAAGTATTATAGTATCATGAATTTAACAACCATAACCCCCTGTAAATATAAGGAGATTTTTCATTTATCAAATTACTAAGAATGTATATCCATACAGTTTTGAATTAGAAACATATAAGAAAAGAAAAAAACGTTACAATATCCCTTTCTACTATATATTGTGAAGTATAAGGCTGAATATGAGATTACAGAATTATTTAGTGTAATGTAAATGTTTTAAAATATAATTTACTTAGGAATGAATAGAGTATGGAAATAATAGAGTGCAGTATTTTAGAAGCATGGATGGTAAAACCAAGTTGTTTGGCTGTGAATCCTGGCTCCACCACTCAGATGTCGTTTAACTTTGGGCAAACAATTTAAACTCTCTTAATCTTACCTTTCTCAAATATAAAATGTGAAAAAAAATAATAGCCACATCACCGGGTGAGATAATACACATGGGGTGCTTATAAGACTGCCTGGTCTAGGCACATGTTTGGATTACTTAAGCACATGAGCCTTTGCTAAACTTATCAGTGCATCATGAGGACTATTTTTCAGGTTCTGAAATTTTTCACCCTAAGTGGCTGTCTTTTTTTCATATTTTGGAGGGCAGGAACTGTACTTACTGACATAACTTGTTATAAACTAAAGTCTATTCACTTTCAAGTTATACTGATCTTATTTTGTTTTTTTCTCACATGAAAAGAGAAAGTACTCTACAGAATCAAAATATTCCTGGAATCTCATTTTCTTGGCCTTCTCATCATATTCAGCTTAATTTCATAGTCCAGTAAGTCAAAAGTTAGGAAAGTTGGAAATGCTCAACAACAACAACAAAAAATCAACTGTTGATTATCTCTGTCCTAATCTTACATGGAGAAAAAAGCAGTGGCTAGTAGGGTAATAGCTGTGCCTGAAAACTGCCTGTCCTTCGGAGGTCAAAGACCAGAAAAGACCAGACTCATTTTGGGTTTTACATATAACAGAAGAACCTATCCACAATCCACATGAGTAAGGAGATACTCTCCCTTTACATATTAGACAGAAGTTCGGTCTATCCAAATCGGACTCTTCCCCTAGAGCTCATAAAGGAAAACCAGTCACCAAAAGTAAATATCTCTTCTCACATCAATCTTTAGAAAATTCTGGGTCTTTTTAAAAAAATTAAGAATCCAAAATTAGGTTTTATGAGAGAGCTATAATTAAACAAATAATCCATAAGTATTTCTGAACAGTCACTATATGGAGAGCTCTGTGCCAGGCAGTTGATATTCAAACAGATATGAAACAAATCTACTGTCTCCGTGTTTGAGCAGATAATTTACTATACATGAGCAACAAAGACGAAAAGGAGTAAGTTGGCCATGCAGGTCGCAGTCTGAAGGTGGGATAGGAATAGGGCTAGTCTAGGCTTTAAAGGATGTGTGTAAGTTACACAAGTGCAGAAACCAGGAACAGAAATTCAGTGAGGGAATACATGTTATGTTTACACAAGTGCTGCTACAATGCAAGGTTTCTGTAAGAAGGTAAAAATGAGTAGCATGTGATATATATGCCCCACTTCATATATGCAGTTTATCTGTTAGTACATCAGACTTATTTATACAAGGAAAATAATTTATGAATTATTCTCTTGCACATGAGAATAAAAGTTCAGAGTCTTTATAAGACGTTTCCACACAAATGAGTGTATTTAGCAAATGAATGAACTGGGAACAACTCTGCTATTTTTCTTACCACAAAATCAAAATGTCTGAGAATTGCAAAGTCTTAAATACAAGATGAACCCAAGCATTTTATCAAGAGTGTGCTGGCAAATGGGAAGATAAAGCTTGAACAATTGTGTAACTGCAATTATAAGTGGAAATAAAGGGAATCAAGAAAAAGAAACTGTGTAGAGGATTATTAACATATTCTAGTATGCATGATGAAGAGAATCTTACATCCTCCAAGTCCACAGAGTGAGATAAAAAGAAGGATCTGGAGATGCACAGGACTCTGGAGGTTCACAAAAAAGAAGTATCTGGTACTGTTTCCAAAATTTCAGCCTCACAAATGGAAAGCTTAATCAGAAATGTGTGTGTGTGTGTGTGTGTGTGTGTGTGTGTGTGTTATATATATGTCTATAGTTAACTCTACTGTGAATTCATTATTGCTTCCATTTAGTTAGGAGTGGGTTTAATTTGAAATAATAAATTAGAGGTGTATACCTTCCAAAAATGCAGGTTTAATGCTTTCAAACAGACTAAGCAAAATAGACAAATTACTACCAAATTCTTGTTAAGTCAGTGTACTGTTACATCTCCTATAAAGAATATATTATTTAAAAATAAAAATAATGTACTACATATAAAAGAGTACTTAAAGCACAGATTTAGGGCTAAATAGATTAACTTTTCTTCCATGTATGTATATATGGAATATATGCTTACATTATAATTAATTTATTTAATACATTTGGCTTCTCATATACTTAGGGAAACCTTTCCTCATAGGAGAAGGCAAATACTATACATATAGTCAAATGTTTAAATTATCTTATACACCACAATTATTAATATCCTAGACTTAAAATGTCATTACTAACTGTCTGACTTTATTTAGATGCATGGATTTTGTAAAGAAAAGGAAGTAAGAACAAAACATTCTTTGGAAAATAAGTTTTAAATCAATACTGAGAATAAAATACATGAACAGGAAGTATAGGTGTAAAGACAAGATAAAGATAAACCTGGAAAACTGGGTAGAGAGTTAATCAGGAGTAGCAGAAATAAGGAAATTAGAAAGATTGTCAGTGGTGTGTCAACTAATTTCCTGAAGATCCTGAATATGTAGGCACAACTACATTACCATTCACACATCAGTTTTATTTGGATGGATCATGTATCCTACATCCAATTAAGCCTATTCATTTCACAAACACACAAAAAAAACTAATTAATTCTTATCACTTTTCCAGGAAACATTTTAAATATACTGTGAGAAACTCAGGACATGGTGATAAACCTCAGAGTATGTATAAAAATTGAGAAGGTTTGAAACTCTTATGCTATATTCAAAATGCACTGAAATAGCTTATCAAGTCAGAGTAAAGAGTCAAAAACACTGTTTTTAATTTACTTAGTTCACTTACCATAGTTTATTACTAGTCCCAAGTAGACAGATAAATTACCATCACTTAATAGTCAGAGAGAAGATATAGTTATCTGAGGCATACAGTTAGAATTCTTACTCAAAACCTATACCAAATTCAGGAAAAGTATCATAGACTAAAAGTGTGTGTCTACTCAGAATTCATGTTGATGGTGTTAGGATCTGGGAGCTTTGAGAGGTGATCAGGTCATGGGTGGAGCCCTCTTGAATGAGATTAGCGTGCGTATAAAAGACACCCAGAGAGGCACAGCGGGAAGAGAAGATGGCAGCCTATGAACCAGGAAGTAGTCACTCACCACACACCAAATCTGCCAGCGCCTTCATCTTGAACCTCCCAGCCTCCAGAATTATTGATAAGCCACCTAGTCTAAGGTGTACTGTTGTAGCAGCTCAGATGAACTAACACAGTAAGGATTTTGCCATATGGAACTAATGTTCTTGTAAGGTATCTGTTATCCTAATAAATATTTCCATTATTTTGAACTTTTGGTTGTTTTATACATTTCACTGATTATAATGTTTAAAGATATGGCACTGGAATTTGTTATTTTAAGAAAGGAAAATGTTAAAATAAGTAATACCAACTAGCAATAAAAATGAACCTGACCATCTCATGTACTAAAGATGTTACAATGTTACAATTTTAGGAGACATGCAACAAAGGACAGAAATTTATGATAGTACTACAAAATGAGAATCAGAAGCATTAGATGGGTCTTAAAAACACTGTAAATGGAATAGTTAAAATACTGATTAACGTCTTCAAATAAAGTTCTGTGAGCAGCCTTAAAACAGTCAAGTTAAGATTCACTAGAAGTTCTACTCTATGTTTAGTCTCTTTTCAGCATGTTGAAGCCGGTCCTTCATCAATGGTTTACAGCAGGGCTAGCATGACTTTTGGATTAGATGTTTTAATATAGAGCATTCCAAGAATTCATATGTGCATTCCAAGATTAAAATACAAAATCAATAAAGACAGTAAGATGGTTGTCAACCACTGGCTAGATTAGGTTATCAAAATGATGGAAATGCACGTATATATAAAAATAAACATAATAGGCTATCCACATGGCATGATGAAGATAAACACCCGTTTCTGTGCTGTAGCTACCATAATCATTCAAGAATCAATGGCATATTAAACTGCACAAATCCTTAGGGGCAGAGGGAGAAAAAAGCACAGCAGTAAATGGAGAAAGGTTCAAATCAATTCTTTACCCTAAACATAGTGAAGTTCATTTGTATTGTTAACATCAAGGCAAAGGTAACAACCACAAAATGGAGATTTTATCTTCTTTTCACTTTAATTATAGGGGTGCCTCATGTAACTTAGTTTTCAGACTTGTTTCAAAAAGATTGTATTCAGCTATTAGTGGAATTGGATTAAGAATAAGACATTTTTAAATGATGTAATGTAAAGAAATTCTACATGTAAAGATGTAGAATGTAAATACTATAAAGAAAATTCTGCCAGAATTTATTTTTCTTATTTTGTAACTAAAATGAAAGTGTCTCTGTCATGCACACTTTTCAAAATGAATATTCAAATTCACAGAGATGTTTTCCTAAAAGTAGACTCATGTACACAAAGACAAAGAGAAAGCAATTTTCAAAATATTGTGCTCACATTAGTTCAGTCAGATGAATTCTATGCCCACTTGACCTTCAATCATATATTTCATTTCATCATTCTGATGAAAATTAGTGGGAGACATGACGTTTGTTCATTCTAGTTGAAAGGGAATCCAGTTGAAGATATATTTTTCTGGAAAATATCATCTTTCAAGTAACATAACATGGAAATAAACATCAGTAGCCTCACTTTTCTAAAAGTAAGTGCTGCCTTCAGTAAATGGAATATATCTTAGCACTGATAACAAAAATAGAGGCAACTGGACATACTGGTTTGGTCAAAGAAAAGTTATATATGAAACTGGTCTGGTCTGACACTAATGTTGAGAGGGAGAAATGTAGAGTGGTAGCAAAGGGGAGAGCACAACAATAAGATAAAATGAAAGAAACTAAACAGTTGATTTAGTTAGCATGTCCTGCTGGCAAATCCTGGAATTAACAACAAAGCAATTGTACAGCAAGTGAGGTTAGTAACCTTCAGAATATCTTCAGCTTCCATCATTCTCTTTTCTCTGTTCAGTTAGGAAAAGGAATATCTGGTGACTTATATATTTTTTATTTGAAGTATTGTTATTATACAATCTTATACTGGTTCCAAATATACCACACAGTGGTTATCCATCCTATTAAATCCTCACCCCCACTAGAGCAGTTACTATCTGTCTGGTTCATTATTTTTCACTTTAGGGACCAAGTAAATTAAAGCCAGCAACACAGCAAGTAAAAGGTGAAAAAATCCAAGCTATGCTACTTTTAAGGTTCAATTAATATTAACATCTGATGAAGTTAAAAAAGTATATTTAATGGAATACGATGTCACTATTAGATTACCTCCTCTAAAAAAGAAACAAGACTATGCCAAAAAGTACATTAAAATAACCATACACATTTGCCTATACTTTATTCATTTAATATTTAAGAACCTATTAAGTGCCATCCTAAGATTTAAAAATAAATAGGACACAATCTGGGCCCAGAAAGAACTTACAAGAAGGCAGAGGTAAGCAGACCCAGACAAGTTAAATATAAGGTGGAAATTTCTATAGCAGTGTGAAATAGAGTGCTCTTCCATGAGATCTACAAGAGCACAAAACAACCAGGTCTGGCAAATAGGAAACTGTTCCTCAAAAAAGTAAATATTGCAGATAGATCTTGAAGGAATAGTAACTGTTGGCCAAGCCAGGAGAGTTTAGGATGGAGAAGGATGGACCTCAGAGGGAAAGGACCAACTGTGCAAAGGCAGGGAGGGGAGAGTATCTGCTTGAACAACAATAAATAACTTTGTGTGGATGGTTTTCAGATGTCAGATATGTATGAGGCTGTGACTGGAAAAGAAGCTGAAAAAAAAGATTGCAGCCAAAATGTAAAGGACTTGGTGTGAAAAAAAAAAAAGATGTTTAAGCAGAAGAATAAATTAAACAAATGTGGTTTCTGGGATCAAAACTCTGAGTCATGGACACGAAGGGGGAAAGTTTTGGAGACCATGATGCTGCATAGGTCATTGCAGTATTCCACAAGTCTCGCACCATGCCTGCCGTGTAGCAAACATGAAATACATGGTTGAATTAATGGATGGATGAGTGAACACAGTGACAGCATCTGCTCTAATGCACTTGCAGAGGGGACAGAAGTAGAAACATAAAGCTCTAATATTCATGAAGTCCATCTGTCTGCAAAGATTGCCATTACATTAGACAAAAAGTCATAGTGATTAAAGATGGAGAACGCTTTCAGAAACACTGTACTTACCAATGTCAACCAGAGCGAAATGCCCTCAGTTTTCATTGTTACCTCCTTTTATTTTTTTAAACAATTTAATTTCAAACATACTGCCCTAAATGTGAGTGGAAACCTAAAATCCGTTTAGTTCTGTTGGGAGATGTGTTATAGCATCATTTTTAAGTGGATGTGACATTTAAATTAAAATCTATTACTTTCAGTTTGATTTTTTTAGTGCCTCAATAACTATGTTTTCTACAGCTATTCATATTGAAGCTCAATATTAGTTTCCAAACTGTGAGTACACTGCATATTAATACTTAAATGAGCTGGAAATCTTTAGACTGGTTAGGAGCAAATAGCTCTAGAAATATCATTATCCAAAGGCACATAGAGCCTAGTCAATCTTAGCAATTGCCTTTGCTTTTGTTGGGCTAGTTTATGAAGATAGAGCAGCTGAGAAAGGACAAAGGAGCAAGCATTAAATTTCAGACAGACTTAGTAATGCTATAGTGAGAAAAACATTAATGAAGGAACAAAAGCAAATTAAACTAATTTTAATACATCAACATGCACAAAAACTTATAATAAAAAGATGTCCACACAAAAGGCTGCACATGAAAGATGGGGGAAATATTCTGTGACTGGCAACTGTGTTGCATATATTCTAGAAGGCAAGGGTTTTTGAAAGGCAGTTAGCTTTATACTCAGTGTTCCTGTGAATGTCCTCAGCAGGACCAGAAATAGAGGATTCAATTTTCAAAGATAATTGTGTCAGATAAATGTCTCAGGCCTTTTCAGGAAAAATCTGATAAACACCTAATTACTAACCAAATGATTATAGAGCTACATAGTTGGGCTGGTGTGAGAGCTACTGGGGAAGACCTGGCCATTCAATGTATCAGGAGGGAAATACAGTTGGCTTGTAAATTAATTTAATTTATTTGGCTAATGAAATCTTACAAACTAACCTAAAGAAATAATTTATTATTTTAACAAAAGAACAACAATTTCAACATAAAATGGCCTATAGCCACACAAAATAACTCCTTACCACAACTATCTAAAACAATCTACTGAAAATAAAAAGCCTCACATAGAATTTTGGGTAGTTTATTTTCTTTGGGAAAATTTTGTGCAACTACACCAAGACTATCTATTATCCTGAAATAAATCTTAATATTTTAAATGTTAGATTTGGTTCAATTCTTCTAATAAAGATAACAGGCATAAGTGCATGATTTTTCATCTTTAAATGAATATGTATATGTATGAACACTCAGGGGGACTCTTGACTTTTTGAATGGGATTGGATTCCCTGTAATATTCATGACCTTTATTTGCTATTCTTTGTTTTCACATACAGTGTAAGACATAAAATAGGACCAAATATTATGTGCTGCCTTGACATCTGGTGAAACTGAGATGGCCTCAAATGGCCTAACTGCAAATTCCCTCCCTCTATTCCTGTAGATAAAGTCCTCCAGCCAAACAACCTTCTTTATCGAGGGGACTGACCAGGCACAGTTCCTGTTTATCCCTCAGCATAGGTTTTCATTGCTCAGCCAACCTATGAAGTTACCAAACAAGCCAACCACACCCTTCTGGGCAAAGAGGAACCCCACTCTCTTGATACTACAAATTCCACTCTAACAGCCTCTGGTCATTCCCCTCTGGAACAGAGTGCAACCCCCACGTGACTTCTCTGAGGCTGAGTGTATGCTAGTAATAAACTGCTGTGGATCTCATCTGTCCAGTCTGGGATGTTTTTTATGTTCAACCATCCCCATAACCCTACAGTAAGAGTCCCTCCCTTACTGGTGAGGTGAATAAGGGGTGATTATAGGACCCCTCATGTTGGTCTAAAGCACAGAGCTTCTCTTTCTTTAAATTAAAGTATGCCATTTGATTGGTATGCTTCTGGGGTGACTGCTAATGTGGAGATCTGGAGAGGCACATAAAATGTTTGGAGGCTCTGAGTAAAATGCTTTCCTGTGTCAATAAGTGACATAAAGGTCTTCCTTGACTTATGATGGGGTTCCATCCAGGTAAACCCATCACAAATTGAAAATATTGTAAGTCAGTAATGCATTTAATACAGCTCACCTGCAAACATCACAGCTTAGCTGAGCCTACCTTAAAGGTGCTCAGAACAATTACATTAGCCTACAGTTGGGTGATATCATTTTATACAAAGCCTATTTTATAAAAAAAAGTATTGAATATCTCATGTAATATATTGAATCCTGTTCTGAAAGTGAAAAGCAGAATAGTAGTATGGCTACAGAATGGTTGTTAATTGTATTGCTTTTTTGAACTCATGATTGCAAAGCTGCCTGGGGGTTGCAGCTCCCCGCCTCTGTCTAGCATCACAAGAAAGGATACAGCATGTCATTAGCCCGGGAAAAGATCCAGATTCAAAATACAGCTTCTACTGAATGTTATCACTCCAGCACCATCATAAGTCAAAAAATCCTAAGTCGAACCATTCATTATAAGTGGGGGACCTTCTGTACTGACATGTACTGACACTTCCCCCAATTCCCTCACATACTTCCTAGTGACCTAGTGGCTACTTGTGTAAAATGATAAAGGATAAAGTCAAAGAGGAACATAGTAACACAAAACAAAAACAATGTACTCCATTATCAAAGGATAATCAGAAAAGGGATTATCCACTAAACAGGTAAAGATCACTGCAAATTATATGCAACAAGTTTCCCCATGTAGGAATAGTTCTTAAATAATCATTTTCATCTTAAATATAAGATTCTATTTAGCAGAGGCAATTTTGTATTTTTTTCATTGTTTTTGTATTGTGACATGCACTGTCACATAATATTTGCCATTATTTCAATTCTTTTGTCTTTAATTTACCCCTATTTCAGGCTAGTATAAGATCATGGGCAAAAAGTTTGAGTAGGGTAGAGAAGGAAAAATATTAAAAACAAAATATCTATAGAAGTAGAAGGAAAGTACACATCTCCAATGTACCCACTGTTAATAAAATCACCACCATCTCTTATCTGGATGTGACAATTGCCTCCAAACTGATTCCTCCATTCCTAGCTTAGCTTCCATCTTCTTTCTTCCAAAATCATGTGATTATTCTTATACATGACATTTAGATGGATTCCTTTATGGTCCTATCCCCATGAAAATATGCCTGTCTTGTCAGTTCAGGAAAATCTTCATAAAAGCTTGATTTCAATACACCATTTCCTTTCCAAACACTTTTGCAGAGGCCTTTCAATGCTCATCCCATCGGGTCTAAACTTAAACCCAGTCAAAGTCTTCATAACTGAACTCCACTGTATGTACCCATGTTTATTCATCACAACTCTTTCACCCTTCACCCATCCAGCCAGCCTTATTGTTTTCCTTCAGTCTCCTCTTTTCTTCCCTTTTTATTTTTTAGCAGTATTTCTTTTTTGCAGCTGTTCCTTTCCTACAGGATAACCAGCGCATCCTTTCTTTGCCTATTCAAGTTATGCTACCTACTGACTAGACAATAAGATCAAACTATACAAATACTTTTTTAATGTTCAAGAACTCTCCCAAGCAAGTCTATTTCATAATACTTCACTAGACATTGTAATTTGGGGATTACAGGTCAGAATCCTTTCAAATAGTATGGAAAGCTACACCAAATAACATGGTATCCTTTTCTAATGCAGTGTGTGTCATTTTCACTTGTGATTTTGTTTTGTTTCATTTTGATTAGGGATTGAAAGCAAGACTTGTGGGGTCAGTTCTAGATCTTGTACTGAGTGAATAACATAAATGACCCAATGGTTATTGTGTCTGACAGAAAAATAATATATGAACAGAAGATAACAGTTACAAACACTATTTGCAAAGGAACTTATGGATACATATGAGGGTAATAAAATATTAGGTGCTATTCCATCAGAGACTGCCAAAAATCAGATGCTTATTGAAAGATGTAAGTTTGAAAATGTCAAAAATACAGTTATCTGCCTTTCACTATGGTATTGTGGAAGACTCTGGAAGAATACCAGCAGTAACTATCACTAGTACAAAAGGCAAAAGAAAAACAGAATGCAAAGAAAGCATGGAAATGAAGAGAATGTGTACACATTTCTGCTACTGAGCTTATTTTCATGAAGACCACTAAATATAAGAACTGTGAGCAACATCTCAATTGACTTAGTACATGTCTGGCCATAGTATCAGTCTGTCTTATCTTTGATGCATGGATTCATAAACATTTCCCCTACCTGCATTGAGTGCATGTATTGTAATTAAATAAAAGGGATGTTAGGGGAAAAAAATCAAAGAAGTGACAACCCCTCTGAACAGTGTGACCAAAACTGACGACACTGTAACCGTCAGAGCTTAACTGACCAGGCACACTTAGAGGCAATTCCTACTTCCCACTAAAGTTATAAAAACAGGGCAGATATGGGTGCCCCCCCCACCAGAACTTATGTGTGTCAGCTACCTTCTCAGAAACATCAATGCCTCACACTTAACTATTTCATAGGTTCAGCTTTCAACCTGGAGACTTGCTCTACATTTTCTTACTGAAATATTAAGAATAAATAACCATTATCAGATTATTTTCTTAGCTACTGAACAAACTTACAACTTTGGGCTTCCTTTGTATAGTATTCATCCCTGACCCTAGCCATAGTCTTTTCTAAGACTTCAGCTCCCTCATGTGTTCTCATTCATTCTTTTGAACTCTGTAACTCATGAGTTGAAGTCACTTTTGCATAGATTGGTCATGAATAACTCTTCATGGTGACAGTCTTCCCACCATTCATGAAGTCCACCTGGTCTGCATTAGTGGACTTCTTAACTTGTGATCCTATCACACTGCTGCTGACTATTCAGTCTTCTGACCCCCCTGGATAGCCTTCTTCACCTCTATCCACTGGGAATATATTACTAGACCAATGGTCACCTTTGATCTCATGCCTGTCAGATTTCTCTCTTTTGGATCACTTAGGGCTCTTGTCTTTATTCATGTCAGCATTATTACATGCTTCAAAATGTAAGGATTTAAAACTCAAACACTTGAAGAAAAAAATATTGATGAAGGATAAAAGAAGGATCATGTGCTCCTGAACTATACTGAGCTTTCGAAATAAGATATTGTTTTACTAACTGCAATTTATTTCTTGTAGCACCATCAATAAAAAAAATACATCAAGAATTTTTATGCAAATAGTCACCACTATTAATACTCAAAAACATTATAGTGACCTGAAAAGCAAACATTTGACAAATCTGTTCCTCCCATAGGTTAGGATGCTCATTGAATATCAATGTTTTCCTCATGTGATGGACTATGACATTTGTTTAAAAAAATCAGAGGAAGAATAAAACAAATTTATGGGCATAGTTAGCATATTTTAAAACATACTGACATTAAATAATAGCCTTCTCAATAACAGAAAAATCCCAAGATATTTATTTTCCCTGCATTGTAATATAGAATTATCTTCAATTGAAAACTTGTTACTTGTGTCTTACAAGATATTTTCTCTTTCTTTTTAGGCAATGGGTTCAGCTGCACTCATTCCTAATTTTCCCCTAATGATTCTTGAATTGTTTATTGATGGAACTGAATTTATAAAGCATGGTAATTTAAGAAACTGAAAACTAATTTAAATAGCTTTTAATTTCTAAAATAAATTCTCCCTCATTCAGGCTATCTGTTCAAATGCATACTCACATGCACTGCCCTCCCAGGAGAGGAGCTGTCTAACTGAACACGATATTTTACAGCCCTAAAACATGGCTTGTCATACTCAGGATATTGAATATTTACAGTCATTATAGTAGGGGCTGTGTATAAAAAGTCTCAGAGGATTTAAAACTAAACAGAAGATGGAGGATACATCACACTTACACCATATGTATGTGGTACTACATTGGTCAATTAGTCTAATTTCACCAAATAACTATATGAGCTGTATTCCTTATAAAACTTGAAAATAAATACACACGTTATCAATTATGCTGTCTTCCTGATACACAACTAAACTTTCATGAACATGCTTACAAGTTAGCCACTTGGAAATTTGGGTTATATTTTCTTGTAGAAATTATGATTAGGTTTACTGTGGGGTTCATAAATGCCTCCTTAAGCCAAAATGTAGCTGTAATAATTATGAGTCCTTTACTACTCTTCGATATTATGTTTATTGCAACTCCTACACTGTTCAAGGCACTGAAATTTTCTGTTTCTGAGCCACTTTAACTTTAAGCCTATCTCTTTTAAGATGCAATCATTTTTAATTCTGTATTATCTTATAATACTGAAGAAAAAGTCTGAAGGGAGGTGTGGAAGTGTTGCCATGATTACGAGAAAACTGTCACACTCGGGCAGCTGTGACACATAAGGAGAAAGGCTGGATTGGGTCGGGTCAGAACGTACTGGCAGAGGCTGTTTATACATATTGGTTACAATGAACAAGAAATTCCTGTGCTAATATTTACCTAAATAGACTTCATTGGATTTTTTTTTCTCCATTTAATCAACCAACATTTTTACTAAATAAAGCAATTTTACCCACTGCTTTGGCATCATGTAAGTAGAATCACAGTTAAACAAATGATTAAAGTGAACGAAGGATAAATTTTTTTTTTTATGGTCCCAAATCTCTATGTGTTTAAAGCATTTCTTCTTGTTCCCTGATGTATCACTGTCGCGGTGCGGTGGATTGTACAGTAAAAAAAAAAAGACTTGTCCTACCAAAATGTCACCTGTGTCTTCCTCAAATAGAATTGTTTTTCCTGCTACCAACTTCTATGGGGAAATAAGTGAGCAAAAAACCCAAAGGCACTGCCACTTCAGACCCATTCATATGGCATTATCAAAGAAGTGGAGAGTAGCAAGTATTGGCAAAGATGTAGAGAAAACGGAATACTTGTGCACTGTCGGGGGGAATGTCATATAGTATACTATCTGAAATAGTATGGTGATTCCTAAAAATAAAGATAGAGTTACCATATGATCTAGCAATTCCATTTCTAAGAGAATTGCAAGGCCTTGAACAGATATATTTGTGCACCCATGTTCATAGCATTATTTACAAGAGTCGAAAGATGAGTCTAAAAACCAAGAGTCTAAAAACAGATGAATGGATAAATATATTCTCTCCCTCTCTCTCTTTCCCTCTCCTACAGAACTACTTTCTCCACATGGTAGAAAATAGAGTCACTGAGGTGGCTGGCTTATTGTAGTGTCTTTAGCACTTGAGGGACCGGTCAACTTTGCTTAAATCCTACATACAAAACTCACAGAGAAGGAATGCAACAACCTCGCTTGGGTCGGGTAACCATCTTTAGTTCAATCTAATATTACCAGAGTACAATGTTTTGTGGGAAACTCACTTTTACCACATGGATAGAATAATCAAAGACACTGTATCTGGAAGACAAGGATGGTGAATGTAGAGAGGCTGAGCTGAGCAGACAACACTGTATCTACTTTTAGGTTTTGCATTTTTTCCTTTTATCTATGTAAATCATTTTTATTTGTTTATTTCTGTTCTCAGGGAAGCTACAAATTGTCTTTCAACCTTGCCTAACATATAGCATCATTTAAAAGAAAAATGTGATGGTTCTTCAGTGTTAACAAAATGCATACTTATTGCAATTCCATTTAAATATGTATAAAAATGTTAAAACAACATGCTTATAGCTCATAAAATATAAAAAATTATAATTAAACACACTAGAAGGCAGTGATATTGAAATTAAAGGCATTTGATTTAAATTAAATTAGATATTTTTCTGCAATGAAAACATTATTTGCAATTTGAATGTGATTCTATGATGAAGAAATGTCTTTTGCAGTTTTCATGGATATAATACTATATCCATGTGACAGCAATTCTCTTTTGAGTGTTATCTTTTACAAATATGGCAGAACTTATTGCTACAGAGTGCTATATGGTTATTTGGCCTTCATTTTATTCATAATTTCTTGATCAAGTTAGCTTCTATTACTTTCACACTGACATGTAAAGACTTAAGTGGTATAATATATTAGTCACAGAGAGGATAAAAAATTGAAGCATTAATTCATGCAGCACTATACTTCTGAGGTTGCTTTTCCAGATTATGCAGAATATGGATATATAATTCTGAGGTTTTTTCAGATTATGCAGAATATGGATATATAATTTTAGGGAAGAATTAATTATATAAATTCACACCAGTATGAAACAACTACTCTATTATAACTTTAATAAATAAAGCATTATAATATAAAATATATGTCCTTAGCTTGAGACACTGGAATAAAACTGTAGACAGAATAGAAAGAGGAGTGAGATAGACTGAAAGACAGGCAAATATATGTAGAAGAAGAAAGTTTTCCTCCGTAAGCTAACACTATTTGATTTGAAGGGTAAACCCAGCTTTACAACTTTTATTTGCTAATGTTAACATATGCAGCATCTACTGACTTTACCAAAAGTCTATATTCTCATTCATAATTTTCAACAAATGTTTTGGATATTAGATAGAATATCTGAAAGGAGAAGAACCTCTCTTTGCTAGAAAGTGACTCATTTCTAAAATGTCTGGGAAAATCATCCCAGATTTTCCTTAGACATCACCATTACCATTATCATTACCAAGTACATGAAAGGTAACTGACAAATTATTTTATAGTATTCGGGTACAGTGAAATATCAGACATATTTTCTTCTTCTAGTGTTGTAGTGTTATGCTTGCTTTATATTGTTTGGTTAACATTATGACTTTTATTATACTGTAGTTAAAATTTTATCATATGAAATCCTGATACACTCTACAGAACTCCTAACAGCTTTTTATACCAGAAAGCCTATATTTATGGAATGGAATCCAATCAAAATCCTGGGAACAAGAAATATAAAGGGAGCATTAATGAAAGTAGGAGACCAGAATGCATAGTTCGTTCAATCTGCACTTTGCAACCAACAGTAAGTTAGGGATCAGTACTCCTAATTTCAACTATTATTTTAGAACTTTTCCACAACTCCAATAAGGGTAATAAAGTCACATTTAGCATTACTGTTCTAATATACAGAAAGAACATTTTTTTCAGTAGACATATATGTCAAACCTGATTTGTGATATCTAACCTTACTGTTTTCTTCTAAGTACAAGAGTTCAACAAAAATATTTTTCCTTCTCTCAAAACACTGAACTTATTAAAGAGTAAGAACATGTGAGCATGGGAATAAACTAAGAAAACCTTTTGGAATAAAGTGTGTAGTAAAATGACTACTTTCCCAGTATAGTTATTAATGGTCACCATCATATTAAATGGGAAAAATGTAGGAAGAGTCGGCCATACATGAGATGAATCTTAGTCTAACATAAGCATCAGTTTTATTAGTGACAGGCATCAGATACTCAATAATTTCTATGATGATATGAGAGTGCCAAGAATATCAATTAATGTGAAATGAACAAGCATTTGAAATGGCGGGCATGAAGAGAAAGATAATGAGTAGATCCATATACATAAAAATTTATTAGGAAATTAATTTTAAAATATCAAATTAAGTAAGACTTCCTCTAGAGAAGAACAGAAAACCAGTCTAGAGTACAAATGGTGTCAAAGGAATGGTGTCTAGAATCAATGAAAGTAAATATTCTAAAATATATAAACAAAATAAAGTGAAAAATACATGGAAAAGAGTTTTTGCCATAATCTGCCATAGTTTCTCATGTTTTTTTTTAATGGCTTCAGTTCTGTGTAATATGATAAATTGAGGATATTGAAAAGTTAGAGAGATTAAATATTGATTATTTTGGCTTTGGAATTTGGATAAAAAGTAGAAAACTCATAAATCCATTTATATTGCCAAGGACGGAAAAAACTATTGGAAATTTTTGCATTCTCCAAGCAAATATTCTCTAGTACCCTCATGAGGACTGTCCTGTTCTCACCAAACCATGGACAAAGGGAATGTGATAAGGGGATCTGGAGAGCTTTCACTTGGGCTGTGCATGTATATATACCTTGGTAAATTGAAATTCGTGTGCTGGATGATGCCTTCCTAACAAGAGGTATACAGATTTGATGATGGATCAGCTATTTTTGCAAATTTGTAAATAACCCCCAAAAGAAGTTCATAATAATTATTGAAAAACAAATAGACATTAACTTACTCTTTATGCTAATTCAAAACATGATTATTATAAAGAATAAATATCCTATAATTTATCATAGACATAATGTTACTACATCATTTTGAAAATCACTTCTCATTACTAATTAACAAAGAAAGAAATGATTTATGTTTTGATTTTTAAGAGCATGGCATATTTGGACTTAAAGTGCTTTTACATCAATATCATGTAGGTGAATGAATATAACAGTAAATAAAACACTAGGAAGATGTCAGCTTTAAGTTAAACCATATCATTAAGTGAAAATGGTCTAAACTTGTCAATTAAAAGCCAGATATGGTCAGAGTGGATGAAAGAAAAAAAGCAAGAACCAACCAACTAGAGTATATGTCTGCAAGAAACACAGAATAAATAGAATGACCCTAAATAGAATAAAAGTAAAAGGTTGTATGGAAAAAGACATGTCAGGTAAACACTAAACCAATGAAATATGAACTGGCTATGTTCCTATCAGACACAGTCAGTTTCAGAATAAACAATATTGCCAGAGATAGATAAAGAGATGATAAATGGCTCAATTCACTAAGAAGACAAAAATCCTAAATGTGTACACGCTCAGCAACAGTTTAAAAATGTGGGAAAAGGAAAAAAATAAACAAATAAAAGGGGAAGGGTCATAATTACTATTGAAAAATAAGTAGACATTAACTTCTGTAGCTGATTTCAATGATAAAACTTCAATAGTAGTTGGAGACTCTTCTCTCAATTACACATATAAAAAGCATAGATATCATTAAGATTATAGAAGACCTTACCTATACTATTGACCAACTTGACTTAATTGAAATTTATATAGCACTCTCCCAAACAGAATGCATATTCTTTCAACAATATATGGAATATTCACCAAGACATATCTCATTCTGGGACAAAATAACAAATCTCAAATTGAAAAGAATGAAAATTGCATAAAGTGTTCTTTTTTTCCCTAAACAAAATGGAGTTTAAATACAAAACACTGTGAGAATTATGCACAGAAATTCCCAAATATTTGTAAATTAAGTCTTACATTTATAAATAAACCATGTATCAAAGAAGAAGTCAAAAAGAAAATAAAATATTTAAACTAAATGGAAAGGAAACCATAACACATAAAAATTCCTGGAATGCAGATAAGTACAGTTCAGAGTGAAATTTAAAGCATTACGATAATAAATGAGCTTAGCATGCCTCACGATTAAAGGTAGATGTAAAAAATCAATTGTATTTATATTGGTTAAGAAAAAACAATTGGAAATTCAAGTACGAAAAAACAGTAATTTTTATTAAGTATGAAAAATCATGAAATACTTAAAAATACATTTAACAAAATACATGCAACATTTGTATGCTGAAAACCTTAAAATGTTTGTGAGAAAAATTAATGGATATCACCATAAGTAGAGAATTATACCACTTCCATGAATCATAAGACTCATTGTCATTATAACTTCAAATTTTCTAAAAGCGATCTATAATTTCAGTGAAATCCCAATTGTAATCACGGCTTTTTTTTTTTGATAGGAAAAAAGAAGCTGATTTGAAAAATTCACATTGAATGCTAAAGCTAAGCAACTAGATTAACCAGTAGGATCTGAAAAAGAACAAATTGGAGGACTCACAAATTGGAGTCAACAAATTGGAGTAGCTGATTTCCAGATTCAGAAATAAATAGTTTTGTATTGGAGTAAGTATAAACATGTAGAGCAAAGAAGTAGGTTAAAGAGTCCAGAAGAGCCCATATATTCAGACACATAAATGTATAGTCCTTAGGCATTAAGTGCCAAGGTTATTCAGTGGGAAAGGGGCAGGACTCACAGGAAATGAATCTTGACTATAACCATATAAAAATTAACCCAAAGTGTATCATAATAGTAAATATAAACCTAAAACTATGTATGTGTGTATATGTATATACATATATATATACATATACATATATATATGCAGAAAATATTATATATATATATTTGTAACCATGGATTAAACAAATATTTCGATAAGACACAATGAGCACTAATTATAAAAGAAACTGGACTACCTCAAAATTAAAATCTCTTGCTCTTCAAAATACAACATTAAGAAAATTAAAAGACAAGCTAGGGATGGGAGAAAATATTTATGAAATAGATTTCTGATAAAGTACTTGGATCCTGAATGTATAAAAATCTCTTCCAACTTATTAATAGGAAACCAAAAACCCAAGAAACAATTAGAATACATTTTAAACAGACATGTTACTGAAGAAGAGATACAGATGGCAAAAAAGATGGAAAAAAAAAGTTCAGTATTTTGAGTCACAAGTGAAATACAGATTAAAAGATAATCTGTACCATCACCCACACTAGAATGACCAACATTTGAAGTCTGGCAGTAGAAAATACCATACAGAGCTATGTGCTATGAGTTAAGTAGTCTAGTATCTATGCATACTTAATAGTTGTTACTTCAGAATTATTGAAATAGAAACCTAACTTAATGAAACTGAAATCTAATGTTAACCATTACTAGTTCTGGTTTTTCTCTCTGAGCAGTTAAAAACCTCTGGTAACATCTAGGGCAAACTCTATTCAACATAATTTAAACCAATAATCCATCCTTATATGAGTTAAGGCCTTGATATCTTGCTAATTTGGAATAAAATCTATTATTTTAATACTTAAATAGTGCTTTTAAAAAGAGAAGCAATCACCTCTGATATCAAGTAATTAATTCACAAAGTTATTACTGTCAGATCTCTAATTGCAGCCAAAAATCTTTCTTGTTTTGTGAAAGTTCTGGTGTCAGCCACCAAACCTGTGTCCATCACTGCGGTTCAGACACGTCTGGCCTGGTTGACAATCCTAAAGGACAAAGCCCACTGGACAAAGGAGCTTTCTGTTGCAAACTCACACAGGGAAACGACAGCCGACTGTGACATGCTTGACTCGGTAACATGTCTGGTCATTGATGGAAGGGAGCAAATCTGAGAATTCCAAATAAAGGCTTGGAATTCTGGTGAGCTCCTTCTCAGACCCAAGGAGCTTATGGCTGAGGAGAGAGAAGTTTGTTGCTAATAACTGTGGACACACTGTTATTTACAGCAGATTGCTTTCTGTGAATGTCTGTCTCTCTTTGCCAAGAAACACTGCATGTAAATCTTGACATTCAGAGATTCAGGGCATGCACACAAGAGGTGGAATGATAGAGCACTGCAGTGCCCAGCAAAGAATGGTCAAGTTCTATCTGGTAGTGGGGAACACAGCAGGATAGGACCAGTGCCAGGCAGCTGTTGGGATACACTGAGGAGCAGATGAGACACCCATTAGACTCCCAGTATTTCGGGGACTCTTAAGCGGAATGAAGTTCCCCTGATCAGAAGATGGTGACCAAGAAAAAAAATGGTTTACAGTTCGTAATTCTGTCAACATTCAATATTCTTAATTCACTCCCACAGATACAATAGCTCTTAGTAAATTTTTCTATAATCTGGAAAAGAATGGGTTGGGAGAAAATTAATAACTTCTTTTGAGATTCTCTGTATTATTGATATCCTGTATTTGTTTTTACAAAATATCAAGCCATTTAGGTACATTTTCATTATAGCCCAATATTTAAAACATCAAGAGACAGAGCATGATTTCTATCTAATCCATTAAAATTAACCATCATAAATTAATTTAGAATTATGAACAGGTAGAAAAAGTAGAGAAGTCACTTAATTTCCTGTGCATTACATTACCTATTGGACAGAAAAAAAGTGTTCCTTTTGTGCCTTCAATATTTGTAATGCAGCTATAATTTAATCATGTTTTTTATCTGATAAGAGAATGGGAAAATAAAAATAAAAACCATTTGTATAATGCCTTCTAGCACAGTTCCAAGAGATCAATAATAGTTAGTACTACGTGGCACTTTATATGTATCAGGCACTCTTCTAAATACTTCACATATATCCATCCACATAACAACATAAACTATAGTAACAGGTGGTGTTATTTGAGAATAAATCAAAGTGCCAGGCTTTCTAGATGGTCTTGTTCAACTTCCTCAACTTCTGAATAGAGATGCTCGGGTACAGACCTAAACACAACTGGCCACAAATTCATGTTGCTACACTTAAATTTTATAGACCCTTTACATTAGTAACTTGTGGCTTGGCTTTTTTAGATTACCCTTTGTAGCTACATGCATGGTACTTACACATCTAGTCAAAATAGTAAAATCAAACAATATGCCAATTACATACATTTGGAAAAAAAATAAAAATTTTGATTACTAATATGTTGCATAAAAAGGCATAAATACAACTATAATTTTCTTGCTCTCAAGAGTCAACAGATAGGCCATTAATGCTAGCAAATATGGTTGATATAGACTCTTTCTTATGAGAAAATAGGTAAATTACTGCCTTTTTTTTAGATGGTAAGCTTTGAAGTCATATATGGAATAAGGATTATTGAACATCATCTCAAAATACTTAAAGAAAATATACATTCTGAAAAGTGAAGAGTATTCTTTTCATTTTATTGTGTTTAACTTTGTGAGGATTCCTTCCTTCCTAATATTTTACAGGATTATTATAACTTTGATAGTTAATAAAGCTGTTGTCAATAAAAGTGGTTAAAATCAAATTATACACAGTCACACAAACTAATTGTTAAACCATAAGACAGAGAGGTGCAGAGAGAAAGGAGTAAGAGAACGTGAAGGACTACAGGAGGTAGAGATGGAGTGGAGATATTTTGGATTCTTTGTTACTGCTCCAACTCTGTTAGTTGGACTCTTGTCTCTTCTAAGCGTAGTCTTCTGTAACTAAGAGAAATTAGCAGTAAACTAAATGTCCATTGAGGTACATGCACATATCTTACTTGATTATTTTGTTTCCACAGATTTTTCTTTCATTTACTTTTTCCACTTCCTTTATGTTCATTATGCTAGCAGTCTCTCCCTCCACCATTTTATCTGGTTTAAATCTTAACTAATTTAAATATGGAGATCCTTTAGAAGAGATTGTATATTATAAAATGAGCAATCTACAGTTAAGTTTTGGGAAGAACTAAAGCAGAATTTCAGTATAGAATAACTTCGACATGTTTTGCTTTGACTTCCTTTTAAACTGAGACATCTGATATTAACATTGAAAATGATTAGGGACTGTCTGGTTCATCCTCTCTCCAGTTCCATCCTTTATTCATGTACCAGAGAGACAACAACTAAAAAATTGGGCAAAATCTTTTAAATTTATGTTGAATCTAGAAAATACTTGTTTATATGAATTTTAACAAGACACTTTATTAGGCATTCTTCTTCAGTTTCCGAATAAAATGACTTGCTACAGCTTTTCTTTTCCCTAATCCTTACAGAACAATCCCCTGGGCTGTCACAATGCCCATCACAATATCCTGTCAGAAAGCGATTCTTCTGAAGCTTCCTATGACAGCCCCTTACTTTTTTCTTATTGCATTATTGGTGAGGTGTTCCCAGTTCAAGACATTGACAGAACAAGGCTCCCTTCACATAAACTTTTTATCCCTATCCTATAAAAGCCTATTTTTGAGAAGAATTGAAAGCTCACTGTATAACACTAACAACAATAAACAGTTCTTCTGACAGAAGTATTGCAGGCACTATCTCTGGCTTCACAGGAGAATTTGAGGTGACAGCAAAGATGCTACTGAAATAACTTTTGCATGAATAGTATTTACAGGGATGACTGAAACATACTAGCTTTATAATAAAAATCCAAACTATGAAGACAGAAAATTTTAATTATACATTCATACTGCTTCTTCACAAATACCAACATTCTTACCTGAATAACTGTTGAAAAACAGTTTTCTTTGGAAAGCTAAGAAAAACAGTCAGCTTAGTCGAACACAATAAAGGCTAACCCCCATGAATGGCCATAATTTAATACAATTGAAAACTCAATCACACTAATTTCAAGAGCTCAATAGCCACATGTAGTGAGAGTTTGTGGTATTGGACGCACTGTGAACATTTCCATGATTATGGAACGTTCTACTGGACAGTCCTGACAGAGTAGGTAACTAGTAAGAAATGGAAATTTTCCAGTTTTTATGTAGCAGTCTTGCAAATATATGGTCTTACGTAGGATGTGATCTAAAAGATCACAGGGAGAGTCAGTGACATTTAGTAACTGACTTCGACAGACTGAAAAAAGAAAAACTTTAAAAAATACTGTATTCTGAGAAAATTTAGTAAGATTTGGGGTAAGAAACACATAATTTTGAAACATTTATATTCCAAATTTTATATTGTGTTTTCCATTACTTACAAATATATTATACTTTCATTGTGTGGCTAGTAAAAAAAAAAAATTAATGTGACCCTCCCCAGGCATTTTTTAGAAAAGAAATATACATGTTTGATTGAATTTTGTGTTGGAAAAAGTAGTCTCTGAGGTCTCATAATTATAACTTTTAATATGCAGTATTTTAAAAAGTTAAAAAATATATGATGAATACAGCACAAGCAAGACTGTATTGGCGGTTTAGTCTTATTTTCATCTGTAATTTTAGAGCTAATGCACAATCTCATCTTCAGATATCTTCAGCTATACTTGCTGTTCTATACTGTATAAGATCAATATAAGGGAGATAGGACTGCGATCATGTGGATGGTTTAACACGTATCACAATACTTTATTATTACAGCATGACTTTAGAATGACTCCATTTCTCAAAGGTGATAGGGCTGTCTGAGGTCTACCAGCAATTCTAAATGAGGTAATAAAAAGCTCTATCAGACACTGTGTTTATTCCATAAATAGCAGAGTAGTCCTCAAGCCTTCTTTCTTAGAAGCATTTTTTATTTAAGTGTATTTTGATGTTTTTTTTTTCTTGATATTCATGAGAAAATGCTGTTTCCTCTGAATTATTTTATTGTGATGACAGAAATGAAAAGGAGGGCGATAACCTTTAGGCAGACAGGATGAAAGGCAAACAGATAAGGTATTTTCTAATTCTGACCTGAAGCTTCAGGAAGCTCAATAGATTCAGGCTACTGTGTTAGGAAAGTAAGATTAAAACACCGGAAGGATAGCCACTGAAATTGGCATAGGCCATGTGATCAGAGTATCGGTGATATTTAACACCATTTGAAAGAAAAACAGCTATATTTTGTGCTGCAGAATATCTAGTACCAGACAAGTCTCATCTGCCAAGTTATATTTGCCAAGACAGTAAAAAGCAGTCTGATTTCCCCTCAGTACTTGTAATTTATTTAGCGTGAATCTCAGTTTCTAACTTGCCAAAATACAACCATACATATCCCCTTAATTATATCATAGTCAGACTTTTGAAGAACCTGGCGAACTGACTAATTTCTTTCAAAGGAGATAAGTCTCATTACTTTTTCAATAAAGAGTTTAAGAACAGAATTAAGGACTCTTTGAGAGAAAGGAAAGCTTTTTCAATATTAGAGCTTATCTGCTGCTGGTGAAATACTCTTTCCTTTCTCAGCAGGCTGGAAAACCCAGTCACTAGGTATGTGAGAAAATGGTGCTTCTTCATTCTTGTTCAATCCTCTTCCCAATCTGGTCCCACAAAAGCCAATTATTTTTTAATGTGATAAGCATGACATTACTTTAAAAACGATTAAGTCCTCATTTTCATTTAGTGTTATTCATAAAATTGTTTTCTTTAAAATTATCAGAAACGATTGCTTTTACTTGTGTCATCTTCAAGCAATATAACTGTAAAGTAGTTAAATTATATTTTAAAAGGTATAAGGTTAAGAACAGAAAAAGCCCTGCACACAAAGGAATTTCTATAGTTGTAAAAATGTAAAATCAAGAATGAAGACTATGTATGATCCAAAATCAAAAATGTAAAATCAAGAAAGAAGACTATGTATGAATGGGAAACACTTTCAAAGAAAGAGAAAAAACAGCCTCTTACTAGTTTAGAATATTCTTGGGTTCTTCATAGTTCCATGTTGTTTTGTTTCTTCATTTATTCCCCAATCTTTATTCTTCTCATTGTCTTTCACTTGGAAAGAAAATTCAGACAAGACCCATGATATACATAAAAATATTCTGTCAAGATTTTCCTGCCATGGAGATAGAAAACTCCTATAAATTGTACTTAACCCTGCTGAAGGTTTATAAGAAAGGATCACCTAAGTGCTTGGAACTTCCCAACAGAAAGATGGTCAATACAAAGCATTACTAATAGTTGACTCTGATATTAGTATTTAGAATCTTTTGTCTTGAGGAAAACTGCTCATCATATAGAAGTGCATGAATGCTTTGGGTTGAATTTTCTAGGATTCGGAATCATTTAGTCTGGATCTTATCTCAAGTGAGGTATTTTTTTTTTAAATGGAGAAATTTGTCCCAACCTATCTGATGAATCATTATAACTTTTAACACACATTGGTAGCCAATTTAAAAATACTTCCACTTGGAACTACTTTGCTTTTAGAATCAATATCTCACACTACCTCTTTTCTCTCACCACTTCTTCCTTAAGTAATAACACTTTTGGCTCTTACTTCATCCCCAGCCCACGACTTTTATTTTCATCTGATTTCACATATAACCCAAATCAGTCTTGTTATCAATGGTCAGTCATTTCAAATACTACTCATCCTTCAAGCTCTGAGTCATACAATTTCAAGGAATTTTTCTTTTAGTGTTTTATTTTTATTCAGCTCCCATGCTACTTTGCAGTACTCTCCTACCATCGACCCTATGCTATTTTGTTTTGTGATTATTTCTGTAAACATCGTAATCCTCTACTCAACTGTAATCATGTGGAATATGCCATGATAAACCCCACTGTGGAGTCCTATGTCATTCATACCATTAGGTTTTCTCACCTCCTAGGAAGCACTGAAAGTCAAGAAAACCGAACACCTGGGCTGACTAGAGTTTCCCAGAATGTAACCTCAATAGAACCTCCAAAGTATACAAAATTGGACTTTGCCTCCTTTACTCCTTCATTCCTCAAGCTTTCTTTACTGAGATGTCTGACACCATTCTCAACTATGTAAAACTAAGCCTGCCTTTGGTCTTGTCCAGTGTGAGTGGGTGCAGGAAAGGTGTGCTTCCTCCATCCTGTGTGGCGTACTTAAGAGCAGTCCTATGCGACAAGAACAAAGCAGATCAGTGGTGATGGTAGTGTGGTAGGTCTATTCATAGGATAGCAGGACATGATTTTCTCAAATTTTCTACTGTCCATGGGGAAATGAGGGGACACATCTGATTAGACATTTGAAATCTGCTGCTCAGCATGCTCTCTTCATTCTCCGTTCTTACTAATCAAAACCTATGTTATGCTTTAATATGGAACTTAACTGGTATTACTTTAATTAAACCATTACTGATTAACCTCTCCTACCAATCTCTCTTTAAAGTTCTTAAAATACCTAGTTCAAATATTTGCTGAAATATTTATGGAAAAATGTAGAATTTTCCACATTTTAAAATATTTTCTATTTAAAAATTATCTGCTTAATAATTTCCATGACAGTGAAACAGTAGGCACTGTTTTTATATTTAAAACCATAAAGGAAAAATTAAAATATACCATATATGACTGAAAATATTTTAATGAATCAAAGTTCATGGTAGATTATGACATGACATTTATAGGGATAAATCAACAACCAATATGTATTCCATAGACCTCAACAATATACATAATATGACAAATTGTATCTATGAGACTGGGTTTACTATAATCAAATTAGATAAGTGACAAATGATAATTAGTAAACAAGAAATAAAATCATAGTAACAAAGTAAAAAATTTAAACCATTTATTAGCTTGTAGTAACAGAGGTAAATGCATGAAAGAGGGTTGAAGACAGAGCCAACATTTAGAAGCCAGGTTAACTCCTTAGCTATGTCCCATCACAGTAGATAGAATTTGTTGTACTGGAAATAGATGAACACAGGTGTTCTGTCTACTCATGCTTATCTAAATACTATATCAAATTACTTATTTGATCAATTAACCCATGGTCAAAATTTATCTTGTCAGATTATTTCAGATTTACAAAATAACTTAGAACTCCAGTTTTGTCAATATAGGAAACTGAATACCTGGAAGCTTTCTTTCTATAAAAATCTGCCTTCACAAATATTAGACAGACTATTACTAGGTACCTTATTAAATATGCAAACGAGATAACAAGAAAGTAAAGGAAGTATCTTGGAGCTGTAAATGTAAGACAACTGAAAACTAGAACACTAGGAATATAAGATAATTTAATCATGAGGTTTCAGTGAGGGCTTGGTGATCTCACTAATTTAGGACAACAGTTCTTAGGTGGAAGCAATTTTGCCCTCAAGAGGGACATGTGGAAGTGGATGGGGACATTTTGGTTGTCACAACTGGGAACACAAAATTGGCTGTGTATTTCTCTGGCATCTTGTGCGTAGAGAGTAGGACTAGTACTAAACTTCCATAATGCACAAGATACAAGTCCCTCACCCCTCCTACCACCTCCACTACTACACAATTACCCAATCCCAAAATGTCAATAATGTTGATGTGGAGAAATCCTGCTCTGGGACTTATATATTAATTCCTAGTTGAAGATGGGAGAGAAGGGCTTGTGCTAACAAGATCTAGGGAATAAGAACTGAGATACCTTTATGTTACAAACTCAGAACTGAAAAAGAGTAAACATATAACAAAATGTGTAATTACATAGACTGCTGATGCAGAGATAATTAGTTCTGTGTGAGGAAAATACAAAAATAAATTATTTCTTCAAACCACATGTACAAGGAAATTGTATATGTGAAAAATAAACTTTTTAAACTTTACTTGAAAACATAGGAGAAAAAATATGCTGTAATTTTATACACTAAAATAGAATCTTCAATGTATAAAAGAATTGAAACAAAGCACAAGCAAAAAGACAAGCCTATCCAAAGGAGAGAAAAGGATGTAGAGAAATCTACAACTCTACAAGCAAAAGACAAACCATAAGAAAATAAACAAAGCCTATAAATGGAAACACTAAGGAGGAAAGACAAATGGCCAATACAACATTAAAAATATGCTTAACTTCACTATCAGGAAAATGCAACTGAGCTCTAATCACATATTGTTTTTCAACTCATTAAATCTGCAAAAATTAATCACTGTCACTGTACTATATTTTGACAAGGATCTGAAACACTTCCATATACTGCTGATGGGAGTATAAACATTTAAACAAATTTGAAAGGATTTTGACAATATTTACTACAGTAGAATATGGTATATTATTCAATTATGTAACTATAGTTATATGGTGTATACACACACACACATTATATATACAATCTCAGATATGCTCCCAGGATAAATGTACTATAAAATTCATTGTTGTACTGTGTTTTGTAGAGGAAAAACTAGAACAAAGTTAAGTGGTAGTAGTAATTATTGCGACTTTTGTGATAACAACTAATAGTAACTGTAATAACAAAGCTCGAACAAAAACTATGTAATAGAATGAATAAATTGATACAGCTGTCAATAGAATAGTGAAAATAAACCTTCATGTATAAACATGAAGAGAGCTCATTAATTAAGTAAAAGTAGTAATATGAAGAGATATGTATAGCATGATGTAATTTAGAAAATACTGGACATCACAAAAAATACACATGATATATATCCACTAGTAATTAAACATAAATGTAATAGAAAAATGGTATGGCACATCACAACCAAACATGAGATGGTCATCATTTTTCAGAGGTTAGGAGGAGAAGGGAATTTTAGGGTGTGATTTGTAGGAGTCTTCAACTGTATCCCTCATGAGTTATTATTTCCTAAAAGACTTTAGAAATGATAAAATATTGGCAAAGTATTAATTTGTTGGAGCTAGTGGTTAATATATGGAGTTATTTTTTTCTGTGCATTTCGTAGGCTTACAATACTCCTCAATATTAAAAAAAAAGAAGAGCACCATTGTTTTAAAAAACTCACCTATGATTAGAATTATGTGAAAGCAATTCTGGAGCAGCAGCATCTGTATAAATTTGGTTATTCAAATTTACTTCAAAACCTGCCACATCAAAAATCCTCTTCCTAAAACTGAAATCAACTGATTTTTTTACAGCACGCAGCAGTGCATCATGACAGCAGCCACCTCTCAGCCCTGGTGTGCAATGGGGGGCTCCCCAGGAGACGAGCCACTGTAACGCTTCCCTCCACATTAGGTCCGGAGAGCCTGAAGCAGTCATGGGTGCTCCTTGACACATCCAGAGGTGCTCCTTGGCATGGTTTAATGTTTCATTTGGTGCCAAAAAGTATTACACTTTCATTCCACTTACATTCTTCTTCTAGTTGTGCATGACTGAAAAATCTATTAAATGTCAAAAAAGATCACTGAAAAGAAACTAATATTGCTCAAAACAAAATTTATTTTACCGTAATTCGCCAACACTTTTTCTCCTACATTATGATTGAAATCTAGGTCACTGTACAGTTCAACATATCCTTTGCCATGCCAAATTTTTATAGATAACAAAATGCTCAACTTTCCATGGATTAAGTTAAAATGTAAAGTTATACATGTCAGTGAAACAGAAACTCTCGTGTCACATTCAATAAATTAATTTATTATTGTATTCTTTAATTCTCAAGGTCACTTTTCCTGTGTTTTTTTTAGTGCACCACACTAGTTCCTCAGTATAGACTGGGCAATCATCCTTGTGCCAGTTAAATTGTAGAATTCCATATGGGCAACTCTATGCAGAATTATTTAAAACCTCTTTGAGGTGATAGCTCTTATGGGCTCACACGAGTGATGGGGGTATGTCATACAATCTTTTACTCCCCTTCTCTAAAATCTTTTCCCCTTCTCATACCTCTTCCACACTTGATAGCATTCTAGTATTTGCTAGAGGAAGCATCTCCCCCCCAGTGCAATCTTGAATACGTAGCCTATGTGCAAAATTAGAATGTACTGGTGCCTAAAATCATTCAGATGACCCTGGATCCAGGAATTTTGTTTTGGTTTCATACAATCACAATTTCTTTATAATATAGGATAAACAGTGGGCTTTCTTACACAGGACTTCTATGAAGCCTCAATAAAATAATCCACATGGTTACTTATCACAGGGTTTGGCACATAATTTCCCTGCAATAAATGTTACCTGTAGAAGGAACAGTGGTGATAGTATTTGTAGAGGTAGTAACAGTAGTAGGGGAGGTGGAAGGCGTATTTGTTATTGTTTGAATAGTAATGAAATGCTAATAACCCATATGGAAAATTGTGAAACAAACTGACACACAGGAAATATTCTTCCAAATTTGAAATTATTCTAAGAATTCTTTTTCAAATATTCTATTTCAAAACGGTAGTCATAAACAAATCGTCCTTACTAAAGAAAATAATATAGCATAGCTCAGGTACAATAGCATTTTATTAATGATGGCATAAGTAGACGTGCATATCATTGCAATATTTACTAAATATGTTTGCCCATTACCTCATCAAAGAAACCATTAAAATTTTTCCTGAGTAGTTAGGAATTATTAAGTTTAGTTAAAAAAATCAATCAATTCTACATCATACAATACCTTACTAGAGGATTATTAAATATAAAAATATATCCATATTATTTCTGTATTGTTTCATGGAGAAATAAATGAGAAATAAATTAATTTAATAAACAATATTTTTTAATACAGAAAATGTCCCATCAAATAAAACTCTTGACAAAGAAACCTATCTCTTTAGGATCTAAATCCTGCATCTATTAGTAGGACACACTTTGCTTCTTTTGTTCATTTCCAAGGAAGCTAAAACCTCTCTCATATTTCACTGCCTTTTAAATTGAATAATAAAATGTTAATTTGTGTTTTATGATTTTGTGTCAAGGTTTCCCCACTACCACCCCTGACAAAGGATTTGGCATTGATGTGAATGGTTATCATAAAAGATCCTTCAAAAAAAGAAAAACATACAAAAGAAATATTTTCTAGGCTTTTGACTCAGATTTCAAGATGAAATTATTTGCATTCGCATTAGGGCATCTCTTCTAAAATGCATAGATCAGTGTCTGAGATTGTTCAAAGGCCATGAGAACATCTTCTTTCGTGTAGTATGTCTAGAGAAAGCCCAGTAAAAGGCAGTTCCTAGGGTAAGAGGTTGTTCAATAATGTCAGATGAATCCCTCGAGTCTTGCACTCCATCATATTATTTTCTGCTAATGTTGACACAAATGAAATGAATCTTCTGTTTCTATTCAGCTATACAGTATTACCAAAAGGGACAGGTGATAGCTATATCAATATGATAATTTGAGTTTGCAAATTCTAAGTGGGGGGTGTGTCTGTGTTACATTTCCCTAAAATTCTGCAAAGTGAACGTTAGAAAAAGTACATTTTGCTTTGCAAAAAAACACAAAACCTTGACGTTGAAAATTGAAACTATCAAATTGTGAGTTTATAAACAGCATGACCTATCAAGAATTGCATTTGAATCTTATTTGTTATGCCTGTTATTACGTACAGAGACAGGCCTACAAATAACTGAAAAGCACACTGATGAAATATTTATTACTAGCACAGATATATTTGTCCATGTATTATGAAAGGATTCTTGAGTTTTTGGACATAACTTAAGATTTAAGGAATATTCACATGCAATTAGTTACCAAAGAAAAATGAGAAATAAAATCAGCATCACAAACAAATGTTACTAAAAGTTCAGGCAAATTACAAAATAAAATACTTAAAATGACTATGCTTGTGAAGGATGCAAAGGTATTTCATTCCAATAAAAAACCGAGTTTCAAGGAATCATGAAAATTTGAAACCAGAAGCAAATATGATGGGACTCTATTCCAATGCTGTCATTTTACATAAGAGAAAAATTGAATCTCAGAGAAAATATGTGACTTGCTCTTTCAATACAAAATAAAATGATATTTTTTATTTAAGCCATAAAAAAACATAATGAAAAGTAGAAATTGCATTGTGTATTCGGAGATATGTGTTAAATTTTGCATTAAAAACTTTAATTGTTCTATCTCTTCAACTTTTAAAAGATGCACAAAAAAATATAATTCTTACATTTACACACTTGTGGTTGATCTAATTTTATAAAGTAATCATTAACTTATGAATTGCATTCTGTCTAGATTTCCTCTTTCAACAGGATTTTTTTCTTCTCATACAGAGCATATTTTCTTTCAGCCTCTCTATTATCATTTTGATTTAAATCCTTTGCTTTCTTGGATTGACTGATTCTGATGAACTATTCCTATTTCATCTGCTTCTGTTTGGCTCTGCTGATCCACAGTAATTTTGTAGCCTTTGCTACATCACTACCTCTTAGGTCTGTGTAATGAGGTATGCAGTGCCTTCATTTTTTTCCCCTTTATGGTTCAATCCTAACATATAACTTCAAAGTGAGACTGGTATTTTGTTAGTTAGGAAACCTACAGAAGTCACATTAATAGCACACTGTTTTATAAGCTGTCATCTGTCATGGGAGAATTTGAGAGGAATTGTCCTTCTGCATAATTAGTTCCTCCCTCTCCCTTAATAACAAACCAAATTCTTAAAACACATGAATAAGTATGTTTGGACATTTTGTCACCAAACCATACAAAGTAAACCTCAGGACATTACTGAATATTTAGCATCAAAAATATAATTGACAAGTTTGTCTGGTTTCTTACCATATCATCATAATCATAAATGCTATATATAAAACTTGTTCAATCCTACACTCATCTTCCCTGACAGTATCAACAGAGGCTTTATTGGTATAAATGGCAGATCACAGTTGAGCATAAATAATGTTCTAACTGAACATTTTTATGACAGAGAAATATAGAAAACAGCAATGTATCTTCAGAAAGGAAATTGCAAAGTGTTTACTGCTCTGAAATAGAAGATCAGCAAAGTTTTCAGCCTGTGAAAAGCAAATTGGTGTATAAAAATCAATCACCTTTAGAGCTCTGATGAAATGTTCAACTGAGTTCTGGACAACATTAAAGGTGGACACTTACCTTAATATCTCATTTATTTTAAGATCACTTATCTGGCAACATCAACTATACAGAACACAGTTAAGAACACAGAAGAGAATAGATAATATTTGAGTGCTTAATGTATAGCACCACTTCAAATATATATTAAATGTAAACTTCACAAGAATCATTTCAGAGAGATACAGTGGTAGAAAATAAATCACAGGAATTAAATAGCTTGTCCATGAACATAACAACAACGTATGCAGGTAAGACTCAAACTTAGGTATCATGACTCCATATATATGACCTATATATGTACATAACCTATAACCCATACTTCACCTCTGTAATATATAAACAACCTTAAAGCATACATGCATACATAGTGCAAGTGCAGAAACAAGAATAAAAGTTATAAATTCCTTGTGCTAAAATATGTGCTTTTTCCACACAGAAACTCTAATTTATTGAGTTTATCCCCTGCCACGTTTCCCATTTAAAATATATACTTTGCAGTACATCCGAATTTCACAAGCAATTACTTAAATGAAATATAAAACTGCTCCTTACCATTACACATTTTTTTTTTTTTACACGTTGGCTAAGACTTAGTTAAAAGGCTAATACGCCAACTGATCTAAAAATATGTATCAAAAACAATCTATGTAGAATTGTAATTCTAAGGGGTGGGCAGAAGAAATGAGAGGTAAAGGGTGGAGGAAGGAAATGTCCAAACAAATCATCTGGCTGCTTTTTAAGATGTGACATGTAGTCAATCCCTCTTTCTTACTCCACCGATCTAATACTATCCACCCACTTACATTGTGTCTCAGAGTCCCTGTTCCGGGCTGAATGTTGGTGTCCCAACAAAATTTGTACATTGAAGCCCTAACCCCCAAAGTAATGGTACCTGGAAGCAGGCCTTTGAGAGGTGATAAGGTTAAGATGCGGTCCTAGGAGTCGAGTCCCCATGATGGGGTGAGGGGCCTCACAAGAAAGGGAAGACAAGCTAGAGCTTGCTTGTTCTCCACCATGTGAGGACACAGCAAGAAAGCGGCTGTCTGCAAACCAGGAAGAGAGCCCTCACTAGGAACTGATCTGCCAACACCTTAATTTGGGATTTAGTCCCCAGAACTGTAAGAAATAAATGTGTTGTTTAAGCCGATCAGCCCATGGTACTTTGTTAAGGCATCCTGTCATGGACTCATTTGTGCTCCCCCCAAATTTGTACACTGAACTCAAATCCTCAGTGTGATAGTATTTGGAGGTGGGGACTTTGGAGGTACTTAGGGTTAGATTAGGTCACGTGGGGGAGGCCCTTGTGATGGGATTAATGCCCCCATATACAGAGGAAGACACAGGTTCTCTCTCTTTCTTCATGCATCCATGTACCAAGTAAAGTTCATGTGACAATATAATAAGGTCATCTAGAAACCAAGAAGAGGGCTTTCTCCAGAAACCTTGATTTTGGACTTCCCAGCCTCCAGAACTGTGGGAAATAGATGTTTGTTGTTTAAGCCATCCAGTCTGTGGTATTTTGTTATGTAGCTTAATGCTGACAAAGAAAGTTCCTTCATTCCCAATTCTTAAATTTGTACAACTCAACAAAACCCTTCAGTCCTGCATTGTTACTCTTTTTCCTCCTATTCCTTCCCTCTCCAACTCCTGATTCCCTTTCCTTGCACTCAGTGCCCCAAAAGTTCCTAGCAGTTTTGAGCCTTTTTAAATGCACAGAACATGTAAGCAAATATTCTTGTCAATAATGTTTGAATTTCTGTTAATTCTCAATGTAAGTTTATTAAATGAAGAATTGGAAACCTATGTTCTTAAAATGTCTGGAGTAAGATGTTTAAAAATTGATAATAAATTCATATTACCCTCTCATTTTAGAATTCACTCATTACAGCTATACTTAGGTTTTTGTTACAGTATTATGCAGTGTCCAGGAGAAGGGGTATAAAAACCTTCACCCATCAGGAAGGCAGAGTGGTTCCAACAATCACCTTTTAGACTATGGCAGTTATGCCCACTCCTCTTGGAAAATATGATAATAAGGTTTGGAGATGAATTGGAGAAGTATTTCATTGTAGGTAATCAACCCATGGAAACCTAGAAACATCTAAGCTATCCCAATATTCCAAGAATGCATCTGTGGTTATGAAACAGCAGGTTAATTTATGATAAGTGTGGTAGTCAGAATAATGCCTCCTTAAGATGTTCATTCTCTAAAATCTATGAATAGATAACCTGATGTGACAAAGGTAATTAAAGATATGATTAAGTTTGTGGACCGTGAGATGGGATATTATCGTGTATTATACCCTGGATATTATATCCTAGACTATCCAAGAATACAATTATATGTTATATTAATAATATGATCATTATCATTTTAGGGTGAGTCCAACCTAATCACATGAGTCCTTAAATGGAGAACACTACTCTGAGCTGAAATCTAAGTCAAAAGAAGATGTGACTGTTGAAAAATGATAAAGATGAAGGAAGGAGCCATGAGTCAAGAAATACAGGTGGGGCTCTAGAAGCAGGAAAAGGTAAGGAAACACATTCTCCTCTGGAGTGTGTAAAAAGGAACAGAGCCCTGTTGGCACCTTGATTTTAGCTCAATGAGACCCATATTAGACTTCTGATTTACAAGACTAAAATAATTTCAGTTGTGGTAATTTGCTGCAGCAACAATAAAAATGAATACTATCACTGTGATGCTTTAAAACCACAATCTGAAAGTTAAATTAAGGTTCATTAAAGCCTACCTTTCTACCCTGGCATGAAAGCATAGAATAAGATTTTAAATAAATTCTTAAGATAGAATCAACTATGATAAAACACCCTTAGACTTAAATAACATGTTTGATTAGTTAGTAAATTTACTCACATGCATTGTCTTATTATTCTAGACTCTAGATTGATGAAACCTTATTATTATCCCTTCTTTTCTTCCAGCGGTATTGACACATAGTATTATATTTTCTATTGACATAATTGTACTGATTTTCAAAATTGCATATATATGCCACATCTTCATCGATTCATCTTTTGACGAGCACTCAGGTTGTTTGAATGTCTTGGCTATTGTGAATGAGGCTGCAGTGAACATGGGACTGAAAATATCTCCTCAAGATCATGATTTTATTTTCTTTGGGTATATAAGAAGAGGAATTGCTGGGTCATAAAATAATTCTATTTTTAATTTTTTTGAGGACCTGATACTGTTTTCCATAACAGCTGTTCCAATTTACATCTCCAGCAAGAGTGCACAAGGGTTCCCTTTTCTCCACATCCTCAGCAATACTTGTTTATCTTTTGTCTTTTTGATGACAGTCATCCTAAAAGGAGTGAAATATCTCAATGTAGTTTTGATTTGCATGATCCTGATTAGTGACATTGAGCATTTTTCATGTATCTGTTGGTCATCTGTATGTTTTCTTTGGATAAATGTCTATTCAGTTCCTCTGCCCATTTTTTAATGGGATTGTTATATTTTGCTATTGAGTTCTATGAGTTCTTTGTATATTTTGTGAACTAGCTATTATCAAATTTTTGACATGCAAATATTTTTTCCAATTCCATAGGTTCCTTGTTTATTTTGTTAATTGTCTGTTTTTGCAGTGAAGAAACTTTTTTTTACTTCTCTGTTCACAATATACTAGTAAATTGGGCTAAATATGAATATTTGCAACGTCTCTCTTCCAAAACATCTACCTTTCTGGCACTTCTCAGCTCTTTGTCCATGTCGAGTAAGTAGAAATATATTGTGGGAAGTACAGACACATTGGATACAGACAGACTTACATGAGAACATCATTCTATTTTTCTCTTTATAGTAGTATGATCTTTGAAAAGTGACTTTAAGATTTTGAAACACAATTTTCTAGTATACAAAATAGAGTTAACTATTATAAAAAGGCTACAACTATTGGGTCAAAATGGAAAATACAAAGTTAAGACATAATAAACAGAGTTTACAAATATAGTAGGATAAGTGCTGTGTCCTCCCATTGTCCCTTCAGATTTTTATATACCATGGCATTTCCTCCTCTATAATTTATTTTAAAATTAGTAAAATCCAAAAGTATAAATGATTTTATTTTTTTATTTTTTTTAATTAAGGTATTATTGGTATACACTCTTATGAATGTTTGACATGAAAAACAATGTGGTTACTACATTCACTCATAGTATTAAATCCCCGCCCATACCCCATTGCAGTCACTGTCCATCAGTGTATTAAGATGCCACAGTCAATATCTGCCTTCTCTGTGCTACACTGTTTTCCCTGTGACCCCTCACACCATGTGTACTAAACATAAAACCCCTCAATCCCCTTCTCACCTCCGCTCGACCTGCCCTCCCACACCCCTCCCCTTTGGTAACTATTAGTCCCTTCTTGGAGTCTGTGAGTCTGCTGCTGTTTTGTTCCTTTAGTTTTGCTTTGCTGTTACACTCCACAAATGAGGGAAATCATTTGGCACTTGTCTTTCTCTGTCTGGCTTATTTCACTCAGCATAATATCCTCTAGCTCCATCCATGCTGTTGCAAATGTTAGGACTTGTTTCTTTCTTATGGCTGAATAGTATCCCTATGTGTATATGCACCACATCTTCTTTATTCATTCATCTACTCCTGGACACTTAGGCTGCTTCCATATCTTGGCTATTGTAAATAGTGCTGTGATAAACATAGGGCTGCATATGTCTTTTTGAATCTGAAAACGTAATACAAGTTCTTTCGGTAAATTCCTAGGAGTGGGATTCCCGAGTCAAATGGTATTTCTATTTTTAGTTTTTTGAGGACCCTCTATACTGTTTTCCACAATGGTTGAACTAGCTTACATTCCCACCAGCAGTGTAGGAGGGTTCCCCTTTCTCCACATCCTCACCAGCATTTGTTGTTCTTAGTCATTTTTCATGCTAGCAATCCTAACTGGTGTAAGGTGATATTTCACTGTGGTTTTAATTTGCATTTCTCTGATGATTAGTGATGTGGAGCATCTTTTCATGTGCCTGTTGGCCATCTGAATTCCTTCTTTAGAGAAGTGTCTGTTCATATCTACTGCCCATCTTTTAATTGTGTTATTTGCTTTTTGGGTGTTGAGGTGTGTGAGCTCTTTATATATTTTGGATGTTAACCCCTTGTCAGATATGTCATTTACAAATATATTCTCCCATACTATAGGGTTCCTTTTTGTTCTGTTGATGGTGTCTTTTGCCATACAGAAGCTTTTTAGTTTGATGTAGTTCCATGTATTCATTTTTGCTTTGGTTTCCCTTGTTCAAGGACACACGTTTGGGAAGAAGTTGCTCATGTTTATTTTCAGGAGATTTTTGCCTACCTTGTCTTCCAAGAGTTTTATGCTTTCATGACTTACACTCAGGTCTTTGATCCATTTCAAGTTTAATTTTCTGCATGGGTTAAACAATAATCCAATTTCATTCTCTTGCATGTAGCTGTCTAGTTTTGCCAACACCAGTTGTTGAAGAGGCTGTCATTTCCCCATTGTATGTCCATAGTCCCTTATCATATATTAATTGACCATATATGATTGGGTTTATATGTGGGCTCTTTAGTCTGTTCCATTGATCTATGGTTTTGTTCTTGTGCCAGTACCAAATTGTCTTGATTTACTGTGGCTTTGTAGTAGAGCATGAAGTCAGGGAGCATAATTCCCCCCAGCTTTATTCTTCCTTCTCAGGATTGCTTTGGCTATTCAGGGTCTTTTGTGGTTCCAAATGAATTTTAGAACTATTTGCTTTAGTGCATTCAAGAATGCTTTTGGTATTTTGATAGGAATTACACTGAATCTGTAGATTGCTTTAGGCAGGATGGCCATTTTAACAATATTAATTCTTGCTATCCATGAGCACAAGATATATTTCCACTTATTGGTATCTTCTTTAATTTCTCTCATGAGTGTCTTCTAGTTTTCAGAGTATAAGTCTTTCACTTCCTTGCCTAGGCTTATTCCTAAGTATTTTATTCTTTTTGATGCAATTGTGAGTGGAATTGTTTTCCTGATTTCTCTCTCTGCTAGTTCATTGTTAGTGTATAGGAATGCCACAGATTTCTGTGTATTAATTTTGTATCCCGCAACTTTGCTGAATTCAGATATTAGATCTAGTAGTTTTGGAGTGGATTCTTTAGGGTTTTTATTATGTACAATATCATGTCATCTGCAAAGAAAGGACAGTTTAACTTCTTCCTTGCCAATCTGGATGCCTTTTATTTCTTTGTGTTGTCTGATTGCTGTGGCAAGGACCCCCAGTACTATGTTGAATAGAAGTAGGGAGAGTGGGCATCCTTGTCTTGTTCCCGATCTTAAAGAAAAAGCTTTCAGCTTTTTGCTGTTAAGTATAATGTTGGCGGTGGGTTTGTCATATATGGCCTTTATTATGTTGAGGTATTTGCCCTCTCCACCCATTTTTTTGAGAGTTTTTATCATGAATGGATGTTGAATTTTGTCAAATCTTTTTTCAGCATCTATGGAGATGATTATGTGGTTTTTGTCCTTCTTTTTGTTGATGTGGTGGATGATGTTAATGGATTTTCAAATGTTGTACCATCCTTGCATCCCTGGCATAAATCCTGCTTGATCATGATAGATGATCTTTTTGATGTATTTTTGAATTTGGTTTGCTAATATTTTGTTGAGTATTTCTGCATCTATATTCATCAGGGATATTGGTCTGTAATGTTCTTTTTTTGTGGTGTCTTTGCCTGGTTTTGGTATTAGAGGGATGCTGGCCTCATAGAATGAGTTTGGAAGGATTTCCCCCTCTTCTACTTTTTGGAAAACCTTAAGGAGGAGGGGTATTATGTCTTCACTAAATGTTTGATTAAATTCAGTGGTGAAGCCATCTGGTCCAGGAGTTTTGTTATTAGGTAGTTTTTTGAATACCAATTCAATTTTATTGCTGGTAATTGGTCTGTTTAGATTTTCTGTCTCTTTCTGGGTCAGCCTTGGAAGGTTGTATTTTTCTAGAAAGTTGTCCATTTCTTCTAGGTTATCCAGTTTGTTAGCATATAATTTTTCATAGTATTCTCTAATAACTCTTTGTATTTCTGTGGTGTCCATAGTGATTTTTTTCTTTCTCATTTCTGATTCTGTTTATGTGTGTAGTGGACTCTCTTTTTTTCTTGGTATGTCTGGCTACGGATTTATCTATTTTATTTTTCTCAAAGAACTAGCTCTTGCTTTCATTGATTCTATTGTTTTATTCTTTCCAATTTTATTTATTTATGCTCTAATCTTTATTATGTCCCTCGTTCTACTGACTTTGGACTTCATTTGTTGTTCTTTTTCTAGTTTTGTTATTTGTGAGTTTAGACTGCTCATATGGGATTGTTTTTCTTTCTTGATGTAGGCCTATATTTCAATATACTTTCCTCTTAGCACAGCCCTCACTGTGTCTCACAGATTTTTGTAGTGTTGAGTTGTTTTTGTCATTTGTCTCCATGTATTTCTTGATCTCTGTTTTTATTTAGTCATTGATCCATTGATCATTTAGGAGCATTTTGTTAAGCCTCCACGTGTTTGTGGGATTCTACATTTTCTTTGTGTAATTTATTTCTAGTTTCATACCTTTGTGGACTGAGAAGCTGGTTGGTGCAATTTCAATCCTTCTGAATTTACTGAGGCTCTTTTTGTGGCCTAGTATATGATCTATTCTTGAAAATGTTCCCTGTGCACTTGAGAAGAATGAGTATTCTGCTGCTTTGGGGTGCAGAGTTCTGCAGATGTCTGTTTAGTCCATCTGTTCTAATGTGTTTTTCAGTTCTTCTGTCTCATTTTCTGTCTGGTTGAGCTGTCCTTTGGAGTGAGTGGAGTGTTGAATTCTTCTAGAATGAATGCAATGCATTGTATTTCCCCTTTTAATTCTGTTAGTATTTGTTTCACATATGTAGGTGCTCTTGTGTTGGATGCATAGATATTTATTATCGTTATATCTTCTTTTTGGATTGACCCCTTTATCATTATGTAATGTCCTTCTTTGTCTCTTGTGACTGTCTTTGTTTTGAAGCCTATTTTGTCTGATACAAGTACTGCACCTCCTGGTTTTTTCTCCCTATTAGTTGCATGGAATATATTTTTCTCATCCCTTTACTTCTAGTCTGGTATGTCTTTGGGTTTAAAGTGAGTCTCTTGTAGGCAGCATATAGATGGATCTTGTTTTTTCATCCATTCAGTGACTCTATGTCTTTTGATTGGTGCATTCAGACCATTTACACTTAGGGTGATTATCGATATGTATGTATGTACTGATATTATAGGTTTTAGATGCTTGGTACTGAAGATTCAAGGTTAACTTCCTTTCTATCTAAAAGTCTAACTTAACTCACTCAGTATGCTATTACAAATACAATCTAAAGGTTCTTTTTCTTTCTCCTCCTTTTCCTTCCTCCTCCATTCTTAAAATTTAGGTATTATATTCTGTACTCTTGGTCTATCCCTTGACTGATTTTGGGGGTAGTTGATTTAATTTTGTACGTGCTTAGTAATTTACTGTTCTACTTTCTTTATGGTGGTTTTATTACCTCTGGTGACATCTATTAAACCTTAGGAACACTTCCATCTCTAGCAGTCCCTCCAAAATACACTGTAGAGATGGCTTATGGGAGGTAAATTATCTCAGCTTTTGCTTCTCTGGAAATTGTTTGGTCCCTCCTTCAAATTTAAATGATAATCTTGTTGCATAAAGTATTGTTGGTTCGAGGCCCTTCTGCTTCATTGCATTAAATATATCATGCCAATCCCTTCTGGCCTGTAAGGTTTCTGCTGAGAAGTCTGCTGATAGCCTGTTGGGTTTCCCTTTGTTCATGATATTTTTTCTCTCTCTGGCTGCTTTAATACTCTTTCCTTGTCCTTGATATTTGTCTTTTCAATTATTATACATCTTGGTGTTGTCTTCCTTGGTTCCCTTGTGTTGGGAAATCTGTGCACCTCCATGGCCTGAGAGACTACATCCTTCCCCAGATTGGGTAATTTTTCAGCAATTACCTCCTCAAAGACACTTTCTATCCCTTTTTCTCTTTCTTCTTCTTCTGGTTCCCCTATAATATGAATATTGATCCATTTGGAGTGGTCACACAGTTCTCAATATTCTTTCATTCTTAGAGATCCTTTTTTCTCTCTGTTCCTCAGCTTCTTTGTATTCCTCTTCTCTAATTTCTATTTAATTTATCTTCTCCGCTGTATCTAATCTGCCTTTAAAACCTTCCATTTTATGTTTCCTTTCTGATACTGTGTTTCATAATGATTAGAAATCTGACTGGAATTCATTCCTGATTTCCTAAATATTTTTCTGTACCTCCATGAGCATGTTTATGGTTTTTATTTTGAAATCTCTTTCAGGAAGATTAATGAGATCAGTTTCATATGACTCTTTTTCTGGTGTATGTAGGATTTTTCTTTGAACCATGTTCCTTTGATGTTTCTTATTTTTATGTGGCACTCTCTAGGGCCCAGAAGCTCTACTCTCTGCAGCTATTCAGTCCCTGGAGCAATGTTAGGGGTCACAGGGGAAAGGTGTTGGTGCCTGGGGGGAGGAAAGCTGTTTCCTGCTTCCAGGCTGCTATGCTTGTCTCCACTGCAAGAACCAGTGGGTCATGCACACAGGTTTAAGTCTCTATGCTTTGTATTTGTAGCTGCTGTTGGCAGGGCTTCCCTCTTACTGGCCTGATGCTAGGGAAAGGTTTCTGGTTTGCAAGCCAGGTGCAGCCTGGCTAGAAAGAAGGTGCAGCAGGCTCTGTATCATGGTGGGGGGTCTTGGCCCTGTATAGCCAGCCAGGGGCTGGAGCACCTGAAGATTGAGAACGTTCCCAACCTGCTAGGCAGAGTGCACCCAGACAATTTTGTCTACCTGTCCTTTCTCCTAAGCAGTAAGCTCTGTGAAATCCTTGCACCTTTATCAGCCCTATTGCTGTTAGGAAGTATCTTAGACTGTCTGCAGCTGGATATGGATCCATTTTCCACAAGAAGCTGGAATCTCAGTCTCTCCAGGTATTCTGCCTGTCTTAGCTTTCCACCCCCCCTAATCACCAAAGCATCGTGTAGTGTAGGTTTGAGCTCCCAGAGCAGATTTCCAGAGCTAGGTGTTCAGCAGTCCCAGGCCTCCACTTCCTCTCCATTCCATTTCTCTTCCTCCCACTGATGAGATGGGGTGGGGGAGGGGCTCGGGTCCACCAGGTCATGACTTTGGTACATTACCCTGTTCCATGAGGTCTGTTCTTTTCTCCAGGTATATGCAGTCTGGAGAAGCCTTCTTGCTGTTGCTCTTTCAGGATTAGTTGTATTAATTATATTTTCATATTATATGCCATTTTAGGAGGAGGCCTCTGTCTCAATTCTCATGCTGCCATCTTTAATCCTCTCCTACAAAATGATTTTAGTAGTACAAATATATAATATCTAGAATGCATTATATAGGTTGACAAAAGTTTCAATAAGAAGGATTCCATCACTTGGAGATACTTGATTCTGTGCAATATGAGAGTGATGAAATTATACTGTCCCCCCATTAGTATATATAAGCCCAATTAAGAAAGGGATTAAAATTCTGTTCGTTGTTGCTTTTCCAGAGTCTAGAACATCATTTCACTTATAAAGTGTTTGTTCAATAAATAGTTATAGAAAACATAAATTTCTGTAAAGGGCATAAAAAACATGTTTTTCCATTGAGTTTACAAATTAAAGCAGGATAGACTAAAAAAGTTCCATTTTGTAATGTGGTAGGATTTTAGTGGGCTTAATATAAATTATAATATATTTATATTAAAAAGTACACATAGCAATTTTAACATATAAAGTAAACTTAATGCATAAAAACATACTTAAAATGCAATAATAGCTTCCCTTTACTAATATAGAATGGCTAAATAACATAAAATTTAAAAGTTCCTCAAACATGAAAATGCCAGTTATTAACATTCATCACACAAGCCATATTGAAAAAATAAACAATCAACAGGTATTTTTCTGGCTAATTTTGAATTTAGGTACAAAATGGCTTTAAGTAGGCTTCCCTACTGTCCTTCTTTGGAACAAGTAGAAATGTGTCCAATTTTTAAGTGCCACAAGAGATATGCACTATAGAATTCTTGTGAACTAATCTGCAGAAGCTAGTGGACAATAAATATGAAGATCATAGAACACAGACTTTCTATCTGGCATCTGTGGGATGGCATTATACACATATGGAAATTAACAAAAGAGTCCTTCCACTGATTGATGGATGGAAGGATGACCTTGCCCTAGTTAATATTAAAAGAGGTACATCTCACTCCATAAAGGATCCAAGAGAGATATCTCTATTTTCGATAAATTCTGTATGACAGATGAATATAGGTATTGCTTATCTCTGACCACTGACCTCAATTTATTAATTTTTTTATGCTTCTTGAAATTGGGAAGAGAAAAGAGAGGCAGAAAGATTGGATCCATGAGTAGAAGTAGACCTTTTTAAACATTCAAGAGTCTTTTGACTCTTCTTTCTACAGATCCCTTACCATAATGATCTCCTCTTCTTTCAAAATGTCATTTAGTTGAAGCTAAGAGTATCTTCAACAGAATACTCAGTATTAGGATTTCATAGTAGCAGGATTTGCCAGGAGGCTGAACAGGATCAAGGAGAAACAATGACTAGCTGCAGTAGACAGATTCTATGTATTTCTTTTTTGCAAATAAGGGCTTTTGTTTCCAATAATTAAGGAATAGGAGTATGGCAAAGCTGGTTGGGAACCTAAAGCTATTTTAGGTAAAGACCTATATTTTACAAAACAGGGAAGTGAGTTAAGGGATGTGTCTTGAAACAAGGCAAGCACTAAGAGAACTATGTTTAGGGGTAGTTTGTCCACCAGAGAATTCTCAATACCTGATCCAGCCTTTCTAGCAGTTGTCTTTTTAAGTGGTGAGGGTTATTATTTGACTTACTAATAAAATGATAATACACATTTAGTATGGGAATTGGGGGTTTTGTGGAAGAGGGAGGAGAATCATTGACTTGTATATTCATTAATGAGTCAGTTAACTTTTCTTAAAGATTTCCGTTTGTAACATGAGGATAGGAACAACTGTTAGCATGATGACTGCTGAACAATAAGTATATAAAATTTTATTTGTCATCATCTACAAATTGATTTTATATCATCTACTGATTTTAAATCAGTTTTATCACATGCAGTTGATTATTGCAATGAAAAAGTGATTTTATTTTGTTTTTTTTTTGTTTTCATAAATAACATAAACAAATCAAGACTAATAAAGGAGGATATGTCCAAAATAACAATGGTTAAATTCCCTCTCATTAAGAGAAAATTACAAAGAAACTGTGGACGTTTTGGGTATTAGTGACTGCTTTAAAAATGTTTGGGAGAGCTAACTATTCTTTCCTAATCTCTCAAATGAATACAAAGACTAACTAGAAAACACATTCCTACAAAAACAGAATACTTTTTTATAATTTATTAATTCTCTGATATTGAATGACTGGAAATGTTTGAATAAAACTTAATAAAAAGAAGGACAGAATGGCACCATCTATGAATGCTAAGAATTCATGTATAAGATTTCTATATGAAAACATTACTAAGTTTAAAATTAACTTGAAAGTGTAACTTAGAGACACTACTCCTTTTGCCTCTTGTTCTACTGAATTTATATTCTCAAGGATAAGGAGGATCATAGAGAGCTTTTGAATGAATCCATATGGTGATAGAATTAACTCAGTATTTTGCTGCTTGGAACCTGGTTTAAAGCTTTTTATATTGAAACACTCACTGCCCTAGGCAGTTATACCCATTGATGTCAATCTACCCTGAGTGACTTGAAGGAACCATAAAAAGCATCTATCAGTGATGGCAGGCAATGAAGGAAAATTTGTATGTAATGTCAGGTGGCTAAATACCAAGATATATGGTAATGACAATATAGGCAAACATTTGCAGGAAAGAAAAATAATTATTTAAAATGATAGTCAAAGTAAAAATATACACATTCAGCCTTTGCAATTTACTTTCTTTGATTAAAAAGAGAAAATCTTATGTTTTAAAGATAATGTTCAGATCAAATTTGACAGCTTGAATAATGCACACTACATAAAATAATTCTAATGACTTGATGGAATACCCATGGTCTGTGATGGAATGACCACAGTTTGAGAGAATAATTCTCTATACTACAATGTCCCTGATGTCACAGAAGGAATGGTTAATTATTCTTTGATAGTAATAGTGGGAATATTTCTAATGAAAAGGTTGTTGTAATAATGTAAGCATGCATTACTTTCAAAGTTTCCAATAACTTCAAATATCTTTATATTATAACATAAAAATACTACTAATTTCTACCTCCAAGGTTTTGTTTTTCAATACAGCATGCCATGATATCATGCTTCACTTGGCATGAATGTATTCAGTATGCTTTTAGGTACCTTATTTTCTTAATGTTACCAATTAAAATTGCATTAGTAAGTGTCCATTTTCATATCTGCATATAATACGCACTTACAAAATTTAAGAACTTGAAATTTGTAGAACTTATTTATACTGACCATCCAAATTACTCAAAGCATACTTAAATTTTAAGAAATTAACATAATATAAAACATGATGTTTAAAAATAACTGAGATTTCAAGGGTTTTGAAATTTTATAACACAGGCACTCTAAAAACCCAGTTTGAGATGCACTGATTAGAGATGAGTTTTAATAATTAATACATAGTAACGTAAATAGGCAGAGTCTTATGACATAGATTTAAGGACTTGAAACAATTCAAATTAAACATAAACAAGATTAGCATTTACTTGTGGAGGAATTGTTTTGGAATACTCACCCAAAATCATTGATGATTTTCAGTGGCTAAGCACATTTCTTAAGCTGCATAAAGCCCATTACGCTCACGTTTATATACAGCTAAGCCTGAAGTGCTTCAAAGAGCTTTCACAGAATATCCACAATGCAAAATGGACTTAAGGTTCAAAAAGAACAATGATTTTTGGTATTACAGACCTTACAGAAAGCAAGTGGGCACTACTATGGGATAATAGAATAAAGAATAGTAACAGTAGCTTGGGTGTTTAACTGCTTATATGGTAGTTAAATTAAAACTAACATTACAGCCTGTGAAAGGACATATGGGAGTGGGCATAAAGTGCATTGACTTCTGTTTCTCATGTTAATATCCACCATGAAGCATCCACCATAAAAGAGCCACTAGACCACCAAATAGAAAGACTTGGCTACTTGGTGTCTAGCCTTTGAAATGGCTCAGTGCCAGCACTATGCAGAGATGAACACAGGGATGGCAGCAAAGGAGGGGAGGCACAGGCCCAACAACATGAACACATTTATCAGAGCCCATCTAGCAATGTTGCTGCCAAAGGCCCAACATGCCAGAAAAAGAGATCAATGTTAGGTTCCCAGTATGGCACCATCCTGCAAAGAAACAGCATGGTCCCTTAGTGGGAAGTTGATTACATTAGTCAAGAACGCATTCTGGCAGGAGGAGGTGCTTCATCAGATACAGGTTTTCTCTTTTTGTACAATGGAACTCAGCTAGCATCACTACCCTGGGGCTTACCAAATATTTTACCACCATCATGGAATTGCACACCCTATTACCTCAAAACAGGGGCCTGCTTAACAAAGAGGTGTGACAGCAGGCCCCAAAACTCAGGGCTACACACCACACTATCCAGGAGCCACTGTCCTGAGAGCAGTTTACGATATCCTGCAAAAGGCACAATTAAAGTGCCAAAGGGAAGACCATACTTTTGAGGATAAGGCACCATATTCCCAGAGGTAGTATACGTTTAGAATCAGAGATATTTTTATAATTCTAGGTCTCCAAAAGGTAAAACCAGAGTGAAAGCACTGCAATAACTACTAAGACCCCCGCCCTTCAGAAGCTGTGAGTCCCCCTTCTGCCAATGTGGACTCTGACAGCGTAGATGTGCTTATCCCTAAAGAGGGAGCAGTTTCATGGGGAGCACAGCAAGTGTCCATGTCCTTTATAAGCTATGAGGATCCCCTGGGAACTTTAGATAATGTTTGCTAAGAGACTGGCTGGCAAGAAAATAAACCTCCATTTGGAGGGCCAGTTCACTATGCCCATCAGAATACCAAGTCTGCTCTAACACAGAGGGGCAGGGAGAAACAGGGTAGCACCTTGAGGCTAACCTGGGAGTTCCTGGGTACTCCAATTCCAAAGACACAAGTGTAGAGACCTCACCCTGAGGGAGACAGTGACCTGGCTTCAAACCTGCAGGCATGAGGGTATTTGTTGTGCCATTAGGTAATCACCAAGACCATCTGAGGTGCTGGCTAAGCATGAAGGAATCTGGAATAAATAGTGTAGTGGGAAGAAAATCATTATCAGCTGTGGACCCAACAAGCTTCACCCTTGGGGACTGTAGTTCACTACCTTTCCTTTTCCCATTTTTTCTAAGGAAGAAAGCTCCTCAGATATCCTAGAGGATTTGATGCAAGAATTTATGCTAAGAAGTAGACAGAGCAGGAGAAGGGACAGACTTTGGTATACGTTAGGATGTGCTCACTAGGCATATGCCCCTTCCTTGAAGGACTTTTGTCTTACCTTCTGGGAGCCCTGTCAAAAGGCAGCTTTCAGCTGTCACCCCCTTCAGGAATTACTGAACTTCAGAGATATATTTCACTCAAGGTCACAAACGTTGCCAGACTGGTCCAGATCAAGTGAGGGCAGAGTCTATAGAGTTCTTTCTGGTTATTTGCTCCTCTTTTTTACCTTGTTTCCACAAGTGTTTATGTGAAAAGTATACTTTAATAAGCATCTCAATAAGCATGCCATGTTCTGATTCAGAGTATGCTTCCCAGAGATTCCAGCTTGATGTACTGATGGCCTACTGTAGTACAGGTGATTTATAAAGTGTTTCCTTCTGATTGCAACCCAAGAGTCTATGCATCCAACCTAAAGTCATTCCTTTCATTTATCCTGATCTCTTTCCTTTCCCTTTCTTCCTCCCCTTTTTACTCTTTTCTTTCCTTCCAACCCTTCCTAGCACTTTTGTTTCTTTAACAACCTGTCTTCCTTTTTATTTCTTTGTTTTTTCTGTCTTTATTATATATTTCACATGTTTACATAAACAAGGGTACATTTAGATATTTTACAGTACAGTAAAATACACAATAAAATTGCCTAGACATCTATTTTGCCCTCAAGAAAATTCCTTCTTCCAAAGCATGTCTTCTATATCACATTTTACATATTGAAATTTCACATCTTTGAAAATAACTTAGATATGTCAGCTAGTTAACAGTAGAAAATGTAACAAATACTCCAGTAAAGACAATGTAAAATGATTTTTCCTGCATTTTTCATTGTACTTTATATATTTTTCTTTTAGTCTCTTTCAACGCCTAACTGTAATAATCTTCTTCCTTTGAAAACGGTTAAAATCTGAGCAGTGCCTGTGAAGTTTAAAATGCAAAGAGCAGCCCTTTTTTACAGGTTTTCTATGATAATGCTTAGAATGAGTCACTCATCCTGAAAGTGGCCTTCTAAATTACTGTGAAATAACCATGGATGCTATTACACACACTTACAGATGTGGTTTAAATTCTCTGGAACTCCTCTGCACTTTGAATGAGAATTAGCAGCTTTGAAAGATTTAACTTCACATTGAAAAAACATCAAAGCAAGTGGCAAAATGAATTTGAGATTTTTCTTCAGGATTGAGATCTTCGGTGCTTTTCATGCCAAACTGCCAGCTAGAAAATGTTTCTTTCTCTTGCAAATTTTCTACATTATAGGTAATTTAACTGTCTTAATCAATAGCTGTTAATGAGGTTTTTTTTCTTTCATATCATCAAACCACCATTCTTCAACTATCAAAATCCTGCTTTTAAAACAAATCAAATTTCAAAAGGAGAGGGAAAGGGACACTTTAGTCATATTTAATTAGTACTTGCCTGCGTTTCTCCTCAATGGAGTTTCTACCTTGTAAAGGAAGCCAGCACCCGCCACTTCTCGAGGCTTCTGCCAGGTATAGTGACAACTACAGGATCAGAAACTTGCTATTTGAAAGAGACTTTATAAACATCATCATTTTATATATTTTCTTGCGTAGTCTTTCCTCTTAGCCTGTTAGATTCCCAGCAGGTCCCTCCACCACCAGCATTTTCTCAGCTACTAGTAAGGTTGCTTGGAACAAGGATGAGGAATAAGAATAGGGGTGCAAAACTGTGCCTTAGAGCTGCCACACAGCTGTGGATGGAATGAGTGTTTTTATAAGATTGTCACTTACAGCCCTATGGAAATATCTAAAAGGAGGTCTTGTGTCCAAGAAAATAACATGGTGTCTTAGCAGAACTACAAGACAATCCAAAAATTATACAAATTACCAGGCATATAAGGTGGTACTCCACTGACTGCTAGAAACAAACATATACATATTTATATTTGACGTTAGAACTCAGAAGCTAAAATTCTGAAAAGTGGAACCAATAAATATAGCCATCGTTTTTATAATAAGTCTCCTAATGAGGACATAATTCTGTTTTTTAACATAGGTCATCATTTACTAAATTTCAGGTTTTCTAACAATTTTATTCACTTGATACCAATTCTGATAATTGTTACAGTACTTATTTGAAGAAGTCATGCCACCATATCATTAATGAAATTATTATAGAACTATTTTACAAAAATGAAGTGATTTAATGGGGAAAAAATAGTTTATTGGATTATATTCTATCTGAAAGCAAGGCTTGCAATTCTTTACGGATACAGACATACACCAGGGTGCATCTTAGTTCTCATCTATGAAAGTAAAAGAACTCCTCCACCTGGTAATTCCTCTCATTCCCTTTGTAGTTAGTCTTGCTTTTATATTAATTTATCATCTGACCAATACCAATTCTACTACATGTTCACTGAGTATTATCTACAACCTTTCCTCTTTTATGCCTCCATAGCACTCACTTTTATTCACAGAGCACTTGCTATAATCTGTCTAATCCTGTCATTTTATAGATGACATTTGGTGACTGTTCAGTCCTGGAAACCATCTATTCCATGGTTCTCTTGCTTTTTTCTGCATTGGCCCCTTAAATCATTTTCCAGATTCCTTCTCTTGTATTCTACTCTTCTCAATCTATGTCAAAATGGTCTTACACTAACTTCAAATACACTAAGATAGCTACCAATTCAGGGTCTTTGTTCTACTATCCACCAACAGATCAAGATAAACATCTGATACAGTTTTGATTTTCCATGAAACATTGAATATGTTACTGATTCATGTAGAAATATTTCTGAACTCTATGTTTTAGGTTTGCAATAGGTGCCTCTAGTGTCATGATGAATTATAATTATTTTTTATTTGTATCTCTTTCTTCTACTAGTCTGGAAAGCCCTAGAGGGAATGATAGTATCTTAGTAGTTTCTATTATTTAATTCTCGAGAATTCTCGCAGAAGCCTCGAGAATTGGTGGGTGCTGTTTTAAATAGAATCTTCTATATTAGATTATAAGCAATAGAGGGCAGAGATTTTGTTTTACCTTTATATCAACTAGCATAATGTCTTGCAGTGAGCAATCAGTAACTGTTACATTGTGTCAATTACTTACCTATATGTGAGCTCCGACTCTGTTGTTATCATCATTTTAGTGCTACATAATACACATTCTATACATGCTACAGATTCCCAGGTCTCTGACTGTATCATCTGAGTTTATTTGGCAAGAGTTCTTACCTTTTCCATTCCTTCATGGACAATTACAAGTCTTATTTATGCCAGTCACATTACTAGATAATTTGGGATTAATGAAGTGCAACTATAGATATAATCTCTACCTCACAGAGATTAAATTTAACTGGTGGTTTAGAAAATGTCTTATGCTAAGAGCTGAAGAATTTGGAGGGAAACCGACCTGTATATGCCTTTCTTAGAGCACTGATGATGACTTCTCCTGAATCTAGCCTCCTGGAGGAACAGTCTGGGTGTCTGCGTCTACCTATGTCTTTTGAGAAGCCAGATTCTTGGTTACTAAAGGAGAGATGCCTTTATCTTCTCCTCCTCACATAATGACATGCACATGCTTAGCATTTCATTCCAGTGAAGTTACGTTCTAGGATTGGGCATGTTCTTTGTGATTACACTGTACATACAAAATTGTTCTGGAGAAGTTACAATGCCATTCATTCTTAATGTGTAAGTTTAAGTGTTAACACTCTTTTTATGTTCTATGATGGCATATTATATCCACTTTGCCCCCATTTCTAACTCTCCACTATAAAATTTTCCATGGGAACAGAAACTAATAATAAATTTTCAATATCTTCCAGTATTCCAGGCATTTTTTCTAAAAATTAAAGGTGCAATGATAAGCAAGCTTGACCAATAGACTTTTCATCTATCCCTAGATGAAGATTAGATGCTTTTTATTTTGTTATATAAGAGATAAAGGCACAATAAATTTAGTATGACAAATATTTTTGCATATATGTTAAATTACTTTTCCTAAAATAAATGATTAAATTATGCTACATAATAAGAAATAATGAATTTGAATATTTCCCTCCAGTCTGTTTTCTTTTCATTATGGATATGTTTAAAAAATATTTGTGGAAAATATTCTGGTTATGATTAATGTATAATTATAAGTACACATCATGGGGCTATTTATTTTTATAGATATTTTATAGAGTTTTGAAATGCTGCATATATTAGAAAAGGTATGTCCATATTTGTAAAATCAAGTACTTCACATAATGTACATATGATTTCACAATATACCATTATAGTCTCCATTTAATACTTGGATTCTATTTAAAACAACCCCACTGATATCAGCTTCCTTCTTTCCTTTGTATTAGATGCTCCATTTTACTGTAATTGTACATCAGTGTCATAAAAACATTTTCTCATATATTTCTGTGAACAAATATAGTGGAAGAAAAATGTTAGAAGCTCAAATATTCTTTGGTTGGTGTCTCTTTAAAAAATATTTAAAATAGTACTAAATTGTGTCAAAATAGCTTTAAGGTCTTACAATTTAAATGAGATAGTCAAGAACAAACAAACATGGTGGGGCAGGAATAACTCTACATTTATGAGATCACCAACTCAAAGTTTCAAGGTAAATTTTAGCTTAATAATCTGAAAGAAAAAAGGAGGGATGCCTACAGATTGAGAAAATCAAACAAAAAGATGAGACAAATTAAAGGAGCAGAAGAAAAAGGTAACATCATGGATAAAGACAGATGAGATTGTGAAGGCACCTGAAATTGCAGGAAAGGATCTTAAACAAGTTTTTAACAGACATTAGTAACTTAGCAACTCAGATAAGTAGTCTGAAGGAATCTTCAGTGTTGGAGCACTTGAAAAAGGATCCTCCTCTTGAACTGTGGCTACCTGGAATACTTTTACACACGAATAGAAAACACAAAGGTCTTTTTCCATTAAGACTACTTTGGGTTAGGTTTGGTAAAAGTGTGTATGCTCTCAGTTATAAAATGAGTGAGGTCTGAGGATCTAATGTGTAACATGGTGACTATGGATGGTAACACTGTATTGCATAATTGAAATTTGCTAAGAGTAGAATTTAAGTGTTCTCACACACACTCACATACACACACACAAGTAGATAAGTGAGGTGATGGATGTGTTAATTAACTCAGTTGTGGCAATCCTTTCACAATGTATATGAATATCAAATCATCACATTGTACACTTTAAATATATTACAACTTTATCAATTATACCTCAATAAAGCTGAGGGAGAAGAGAAAAAAAGAGAAAAAGAAAATGTAAGAAAAACCATCCAAAATAAAAACATTAAAGTTAACAGTAGAGGAAAATGTGGCATATTTATGAACAAAGTGATAACATTTCATAGAGGGATCTTAGGAAATTGCCCACAATCTATTCTACAACTCCTAGTGTAATACTGGTTTGGAGTCCTCTCTGAGAATGGTTAATTCAAATGTTAATTTATAAAATCTGGCTATAAATAAAAAGCAAGATAAAGAACTTGTCTGGGTTAGTGGTCTGACGAACTTAGAGCAAAAGCACCTGAACATTTGCCTAACCTGTATTCTATTATCTTCCCTGTAAATGACCTGAGTTCCCCTTTCATTTCTTACATTATTACCAGTTTACTAGCCATTCATTTATATTCTCTCATCTGGCTTTTATTTAACCTTTATTTCTGTGATTCCACTGTCTTTTATTTTAGATACTCTGAATTCAAATGTCTCATTTTAAATATCACTTTAAACTTTCAGTTACCTAAATTGACTTGGCCACAAGCAAATCACTGAGATAGTGAATTAACTTTATTTATGCTCTCAAATATAAATTTTTTCTAGACTCTAGTGATTCAATTTCTTTAAATGGCTATTTTGACAATCCTAATAATAAAATAATAAAATGTTTAACCAAACTTTCCTAACATGATATAAAAGTAATGAAATGATGTTTACTACACATCCTTTGTATTCTGTCTGTTAATAGATTTCATGTTTCAGTCTGATAAATGACATATGTCACATAGCTCTCTCGATTTTCCATTTCACATAAATGAGCCACAGAATGAAAATCTGCTTTCGTTTAAGCAACAGAGAAACATTTTAGAAAGTTTAAAACATTTTGATATAATAGTATATTTTTTAATATCCATAAAATAGCATTTCTCTAGAGATACTGTACTATCTCTCCCTATATCACAGCAAATTCAGAATAACATACTGTGAAAATCCAATGAATGTCATTTTCATCTTATCTGATCTATTGCTAACATAATTGCTTCCTGGGGATAACTAAACAATGTTCTTAGAGAGTTCAGAATATTTCAGTAAAAAGGATTAACAGGATTTGGGCTGTAAAAGGTTTGTCTTAAAGAACATGAACACAGCTTGAAGCATTAATTCTAAACATCATCATCTTAAATCTTAAGACCATTTGAAAGAAATGAAAACTTTTTACTTTTGAATATTTTTAGTGAAACAAGATAGATATGTGTTTTTATTTACATAGGCTCAATTTGTTTGAAAGAAAATCTGACATAACTAAGATAGCTGAATATATAAAGGTATCAGAGATTTTTATCAGCGATGTCATAATAATGACATAATGAAGCAATGTCATAATAATGATCACTGCCATAATGTCCTGTTTTGAAGCTTCTCAGAACATTACCTTTATTTGTATTTTCAATCCTAGTGTTAAAATGAATTTTCAAGTAAAATTTTGCAATTTCCTTAAAATCAATGATTCAATGATTTTTATGGTTAAAAATTATATTCCTTCAAAGAAAAATTTCTTATCTAGAAACTGGCAAGAGCTTATTCTTAACATAGGGAGGAAAATGTTGTACATTAGGATTTGTGGCATTTTTCTCATTAGCTCCTGTTATTCCCAGTTTTGATCAAAAGTTATTCCTACAGCACTTTCAGAATGAACACATCTGGTTGTTCTGATTGATGGTGGCAAATTGATGCTTATATGACATGACATAATGGGTTGAATGAGCAAGATTTAACAAACTTTTTTCTTAATGCACAAATTATGATAAAAATCTTATAAATACAGAATATTTATTGGGTCTTATTATCTACCTTACTGTAGGTTTTAGTATGAAGACACGTTGAATTGAATTCCTATGTAGAGTATATCATTTTAAGTTAAATGCTGAGGTCCAACCACATTTCGACATTTGAGGAGCATGGCCCCATCAATGAAAAAGGCCAGCTCTCCATGCTAAACACTATTCTTTCTAAGTATTTTGGCTTTTTGTTTAACTCAGTAGTTCCCTGAATGAATATTATTGACTAGATTAGAATTAAATCTCTGTGAGGCAAGAAATAATTAGTGAAATAAAAATATGGGAAAATTGCAGGCAACCACTGATAAACCTTTCTTTATCTTCCTTTAATGAATAAATGGCATCCCTCATATTAGAGAACATTCGTTCACCCCAGGGAAAGACGAACACTCCTCAGCCCCGAACCAAACCAAACAGACATGCAAAAAGCAAACCAAAAAAATCAAAGTAGTAACTGAGTTTTACATATTTACATAAAAATTTGTAAGTAGATAGGCATACCTCATTCTACTGTGCTTCACCTCACTGAACTTTGCAGATATTGCATTTTTTGGAAATTGAAGGCTTGTAGCTACCCTGGGCAAAGCAAGTCTATAGCCACTATTTTTCCAACAGCATTTGCTCACTTTATGTCTCTGTATCACATTTTGGTCATTCTCACAATATTGCAAACTTTTCCCTTATTATTATATTTTTTATGGTGGTCTGTGATCAGTGATTTTTTTTTATGTCATTATTGTAATTGTTGTGGAGCACCAAGAACTGTACTCATATAAGACAGCAAACTTACTGAAACTGGTCTGCATTCTTTCTGCTCCACCAACCGGCCCTTCCCCTGTCTCTGTCTCCTCAGGCTTCCATATTCCCTCAGACAGAGAAATTAGGCCAGTTAGTAGCCCTACAATAGCCTCCAAGTGCTTAAGTAGAGTCACAAGTCTCTCACTTTAAATAAAATGCTAGCAGTGATTGACTTATCTCAATCACTTTGATGGAAGGCCTATCAAAAGCTGAGATAGACTAAAAGCTAGGCCTCTTGCACCAAAAAGCCAAAGTATGAACACAAAGGAAATATTCTTGAAGGAAACTAGAAGTGCTACTCCAGTGAACACATGAATGGTAAGTAAGCAAAACAACCTTATTGCTAATATGGAGGAAGTTTTCATGATCTGGATGGAAGATCAAACTAGCCAAAACAGTCTCTTAAACCAAAACCTAGTCCAAAGCAAGACCCTAACTCTTCAGTTCTGTGAAGGCTGGGAGGTAAATAAGCTGCAGAAGAAAAATCAGAAGCTAGCAGTTTGGTTCATGGAGTTTAAGGAAAGAAGCTGTCTCCATAAAATAAATGTGTAGGGTGAAGCAGCAAGTGGTGGAGAAACACAGGCAACTGATGGAGAAGCTGCAGCATGTTATCCAGAAGATTCAGCTAAGATAATTAATGAAGATGGCTACACTAAATAACAGATTTGCAATGTATATAAAACAGTATTTTATTAGAAGACACCATCTAGGATTTTCATAGCTGGAGAGGATGAGTCAAAGGCTGGCTTCAAAGCTTCCAAGGACAGGCTTACCCTCTTGTCAGAAGCAAATGCAACTGTTGACTTGAAGTTGAAGCTATTACTCATTTACCATCCCCCAAATCCTAGGGCCCTTAAGAACTATGCTAAATTTACTCTGCTCATGCTCTATCAATGGAACAGCAAAGCCTGGATAACAGCACATCTGGTTGCAACATGGTTTACTGAATATCTGAAGCCCACTGTTTATATCTACTGCTAAGAAAAGATTCCTTGGAAAATATTACTGCTCACTGATAAAGCACTCAGTCATCCAAGAGCTCTGATAGAGACATACAACAAGATTAATGTTGTTTTCATGCATGCTAACACAGCATCCATTCTGCAGCCCATGGGTTAGGGAGTAATTTCAACTTTCAAGTCTTATTGTTTAAGAAATACAATTTCTTAAATAAGGCTACAGCTGCCATAGATAATGATTTCTCTGATTCTAGGCAAAGTCAATTAAAAACCTTCTAGAAAGGATTCACCATTTTAGATGCCTTAGAAACATTTGTGATTCATGGGAAGAGGTCAGACTATCAACATTAACTAGAATTCTGAAGAACTTAACCCCAATCCTCATGGATGACTTTGAGGGGTTCAAGGTTCCAGTAGAGGAAGGAACTGCGGATATGTTGAAAATAGCAAGAGAACTAGAATTCGAAGTGGAGCTTGAGAGATGTGACTGATTTGCTGCACTCTCATGATCAAATTTTAATGGATGAGAGTTGCTTCTATGATGAACAAGAAAAGTGTTTTCTTGAGATCAAATCTACTTCTGGTGAAAATGCTGTGAAGATTGTTGAAATGACACAAAGAATTGTACATAAACTTAGTGGATAAAGCAGTGGCAGGATTTGAGAGGATTGATTCCAGTTTTGAAAGAAGGTCTGCTGTGGGTAAAATGCTAACAAACAGCATTGCATGCTACAGTGAAATCATTCATGAAAGTCAGAGTCCACTGATGCACCAAACTTCACTGTTATCTCATTTTAAGAAATTATCATAGCCACCCCAACCTTTAGCAACCACCACCCTGATTGTCAGCGGCCATCAACATCGCAGCTAGTCCCTCTACCAGCAAAAAGATTACAACTCACTGAAAGCTCAGATATGTTAATGTTTTAGCAATAAAGCATTTTTAAATTAAGGTATGTACATTGCTTTTCTACATACAGTGCAACGTACATTTAATACACAATGATATAGCATAAACAACATTTGTATATGTACTGGAAAACCTAAAACCTCATTTGACTCACTCTATTGCAATATTTGCTTGATTGCAGTGGTCTGGAACCGAATTTGCAATATCTCCAATGTATCCCTGTGTGTATATATATATAGATACATAGATACTTCTATCTATCTATATGCACAAATATTTGGTGATTTTCTCTCTATATATAATACACATTTATATATATTATATATCTGTATATATATAATATATAATCTCTATTACACCTAGTAGAAGAAAATGAGAAGAGGAAAAAAATTATTGTTGATCTAATGACATCCCAAAGTAATAAGAAACCATTTATGTGAATGACTTTTCCTAAATTTAACTAAAAGGAATTTTTTAAATTTTAGAACGGGGTTTGAGTTAGAGAAAATTAATGTTTATTTTACAGTTTTGTTCACCTGAGTTTGTGGCCATACCTTTTACCTCTTCCACTAGTTGGGACTTAGAATAGAAATTCTTTTAAAATATAAAGTGCAAAGATGGTAAATTTTAGTAGATAGTTTTATATTCCAGGAGATACCACCAGTTTTTTTAACAATCACAAATTGAAGAAGGTAATCAAAGTAATGGTAGTATTTAGAGTAAAAATATTTGGAAAACATTGCTTCATCAGGAAAGATAAAAATCCACATTGTTACCTAAAGATATGCTATAAGTAAGGTATAGGATATTTTCATGTAATATGGCTTACTTACAGGAAGGTAATTTAAAGTAAATCATAATTCACATTCAGCTGGTTTAAGAACTTTTCACAAATCTGTGCCTTTTATAGTTCACATAAGTACATAAAATAGATTTAAACTTGCCAGAAATACAGTGAAACAAGAGAACTATGGTTAATGGCCCATTCTATGAAAATGGGCAGCAGGATCTTAAGCAAAATATTCTCTGCATGCACCAAAATAATACCTCAAACTGTAACTCAGACAGCTGTAACAGTTAACTGATGATTAGTACTGACTCCAAAACAGTCTGTCAACCGTGTTGTAACCTGTACCTCTAACACACTGAGTATGGACAACTCTATAGACTCTACTGTAGGATCTGCCAAACAGAGCTCACCTATCAATGTGATCTGCCAGACTTTGTTTTTTGACAAAAGCAAAAGCACATATGGCATACATTCACTTAATAAGCTGACCTTTCAGGTAAACGCTGACATTCTTCGATGAAGACTTAAGAAGCACAGGGCACACACAAGCCTCACCATTCAAACTGACATGGTTTAGACAGAATTAGCAGGATGAGAAGCCACAAATACTCATTTAGTTGTGTAAGGTAGATTTAAAAAATAGATAAAAAGGCTGTAGAAAATGTTAGAAAAATATTTAGAACTTAAGTTCCTGGAATGGATTTGGACAGCAACTTACTGAAATATTTTTGATCATATTGATTCTATAATTCACAGGGAAGAAAACACAGGAAGACCTAATGTAACTGCTTCAATTAACTGGTTTGCTTTTGACACCCAACTCACCCAGATTGTGTAACTAGCGTTCTCTGCTTCCTTTTATGTCGGGGCTACATATGCTGTGAGGAGGAGGCAAGGAAGAGCTGACTCATAATTAACAAGGAAGTAGTTATATGGATGTGAAATAGTCAAACATAGTGACAGGTATCGAAGTGAGATACTGATATGTAGTGTACAGCTTACCACCTGTAACTCACACTCACCTGATCATAGGAAATTAATTGCATAAATTATTTTAGAAGAAAAACTTTAAATGCAATGTCTTTGAGTTTCTTATGACTGTGATGGAATATTACAATTAGGAAACAGAGGAAGATGTTATAGAAATGAATTCTCTTTTAAATGGGAAACTAGACTGAAGAGAGGTATAGTTGACCCTTGAACAACATGGATTTGAGCTGCAAAGATCCACTTACATGTGGATTTTTTTCAATAAATATGTCGGAAGTTTGTGGGGTTTTTTTTTTGAGGTTTGTGACAGTTTGAAAAGAACATCCTTGTTTCTCTAGCTTATTTTATTGTAAGACTACAAAGTATGTGTTAATCAACTGTTCATATTATTTGTACACTTCTGGTCAACAGTAGAGCTATTAATAGTTGAGTTTTGGGGAAGTCAGAAGTTATATGTGGATTTTTGACTGCACAGGGGTCAGCACCCCTAACCCCCAAATTGTTCAATGATCAAATGTAATCCAATTTACAAGGGAGTCTTGTTCTAAATTCTCCCATTGAACATGGAGAAATAGGATAATTTATAAAAGCCTAAACTCCAGAATTGACCACTTTGCACAGTTCATGTTTAGAATAGTTTATGTATAGTATTCATGTTGTATTGAGTTGGTTCATAAAACAATGATACTTATTTCTAACAAAGACTTATGGTTAACATCCAAATATAATTAAACAACCAAAATATATTTAAAACTAGAAAAGGAGTTGAACTTAAGTGGAAATATGATTTAAACATGGTTAAACTTCTAAAATTGATAATATCCAAATTATAAAAAAGTGTACAAAGTACTGAAATTTATTGTATTGACAATACTGAAAATCACCTGGGTGTTGTATATTTGTTAATCTTCATAAATATATACAGTAAACAATAACAGATGCCAATTAGTATAATTGAGTGTTCAGAAAAATAAAATTAATGCCTTTATTACTTATAATGTATTCACCCAAATGTTTCATTAGCTTACTAATGTAATATTAATGAGGAAAATAACTAGACTGTGCAGGTCCCCAAACCTGACCTGCAAGCTAATCATGACATCTCCACTCCCCTTTCATTCGTTCCTTCTGCACAGATTTTCTCTTAGATTGTCATTCATAGATCACAAAAGAACAATTTGGGTTACTTTAAGAATTAATTATACATTTGTATGAAAGTCACTACAACAACTGTTCCCCCTGTGAGTTCATCAGGCTGTTTAATTTGCTCTTATATTTTCATTCAGAGAAGCTGGCAATCCCACAATAACACACAGCGTGTGCAGACAGTAAGCCAAATAATGGGACCAAATTCTTCACTTCCACTGACTTTACTCATTTAAAAGGTACACACACTAACACCTTATAACCATACTAGGGACACAGCTGGGGAACTCTTCACTTGCAATGAAAAATGACTTAAAATAACATTCTCCCTGTCAGTCTTTGAAGACTATTTCAGTTAAAGTTACAGTTTTCACTTGAAAACTAGTTAAAGTATCACCCTCTGCCTTTAGACAGAATCATAACATTGATTTATCCAATGCTTAATAATTCATCTAGCAGTTCATTTCTTAGATTTAACTCAAGGAAGACTTGCCTTCAAATAAATCTAAAAACTAAAGCATATAGGATACATTTCAGATTAGATTAAAACCCTCTTGTTTTTAACTGGAGGACTGACCTTGGAATAATTCTATTCTGTGATCATACTTTAAATTTTGGGGGCAGAATACATCTCATTAGTAATTCTGTAGTTGCTGCTGATCACATCTTTCAACCAGAATGAAATCCTAATGCCTATTATTATTCCTCACAAGGATGAAGTTATCTCAAAAACTTCAATTTGATACTCGAAAAGAAATCTAGTCCCTAACACTTGAATGTAATGACAATATTTTCTCTGTGCCATGCCAACACCTGGGCCCATCTGTGAGAAGGGCCCTGTGCCATGCAGAAGGTGGAATAACAAGTGCAAAAGCATGTAGATGCCAATATGTGGAAGGCAAAGTGAGAGCCCGTGCAACTCATCAAATAGCTGATCTTTTGTAAGAAAATCCTCTTGATAGTGAGTATTGCCAAGAGAGGGCCAAATGCTTCATTACTAGTCTCCACAGCTGCAGATGCTTGTGGGCGTTCATAACATCAAAGGATATTTCCTCTATTCCTATTTCCAATCTGCCTGAAAACCAGTCACCTTACGTAAAGAAAAAAATGATGGGCTTATTTTCAAAAACAAAGACATTTTGATTGTTGTGTCCTTTAACAATTTCTTTAGATTTCTTATTTAATATTTTTCCTCAATGACAGAATTAACAATTAATGATAATGTTGCTTTAATCATGCAGTAATAACTGGTAAAAATTCATCAAGAACTCCCTTGAAGATAAAATGAGTATTTTACATGGTGGGGTGGGTGTGAGTACATGTAAAAAATTTAGACTAATTAATACACAAACAAATGTGAGAGATTTGATGTTCTAGAACTGGCTTACATAGGTAAGGTATCACAGGTAAATAACAAGATTACAGGTTCAATCTGAGTAATAATGAATATGGCTCATGTCAATGTAAGATCAATTGGCTTAGGCTAAAGAACCAGCCAAATTTCTTTTGATCCTTGAGTTCCTGCTTGGGAGGCAAAGTAATTGAGTATTTGGGGGAAGAGATGAGCAGGCTCTGTTTCTGGAAATCACATAGAAAATCTGTTTATTGGTGAAGAGCAGTGATCAATTTAATCTTTTCTTGGTCTGAGGCATTTTGGGTCTTTTATTTCAACAATTTCTGAACCTGCGTCTTTTGCTAACAGCAGTCTGATTTCCTGTATTTGAAGACACTTAGTTTTCCCCAGTAAGTGAAAGTCCCCTTCGGGGGCTGAAGACACCAACTTCTCTGCATCCTGTGGGCTACACACGAGTCACTGGGTTACAGTAAACTCAGATGTAAAAAGAAGCCAATACAAAATGTTCTTTTTATTTTCAGTTTTCCCTACAGGGCAAATCTTTACTACCAACCAAACTAAAGTTTTCTTCACAAAGAATTAGTAGTTACAGAACAAAAACCCCAGGGAATCCTTTCAGTCGCTAATAATAAAAAAAAAAAATCACACGACAATAATGTACTTCTTTCTTGAATGTACAATATTGATATTTGTAACAACAAGCAAGTGGCAAGTAGAGTGACTCAGAGTAACTCTGAACATACAGTTGAGACAGACAGCTCTGTGAACTGGACATGCTATTTGAACTATTTTTAAGCCTCAGTATTTTTCATCTGAAAATGGAAATAATATTATAGAGTTGCTGGAAGGATAGGAAAGGTGTTATGTTCGTAAAAGTACATTACCCTAAGCACAACATTTGATTCTTATCAATACACATAAGTAATTAATATTAAGCCACCAAATTCACTTTGACCTTCATAATGTCTTTTAAAATAGTAATTTCTGGTATAGAAATTACTATGTTTGTTGTAAAAATTTTGGAACATAGAGAAATATAAAATATGAAAAGTAAAATAATCCATAATTGTACACTGAGATGTAAAAATTATATTTTTTCATGTGTTGCATAGTCTTTTGCTCCCCTTTCCTGACCACTTTCAGAAAGGATCAGTCTGAATATATCTCTTATAATTGCAAAACTCATAAATTTTAGACAGCGAAAAATGAAATTTAGATTCATTTTGTCTATATGCAACTATTTCAGCTCCCAGACAGTATACCTATTATATAGTTACCTACAGTATACCTATTGCATAGATTTGAATAATATGTTATGTTTTTTGTACAAGGTAACACTTTTGCATTGCATTCTGAAATTGTACCAAAATGTATTTTATTGATCTGTATCTTTGTGTGCACATATGTACTTACAGAAAAGGAGAAAAAATCAAAGCATACTTTTAGTTGAAAAACTGGTAATATGCACAGAAAGAATATTTACATAATTTTGATATATTATTTTTAAGTTATTCCTGCTGAGAACCATATAACAAAAAATGAAAATGGCATTTAAATTATGTTTGCATTTGGTTGGCACGGTACTTCCGTTGATATCATTACAGCTATTTAATGATCTCAAATTTGAGCCAAAATTTCAAGTGGCTGAGGAAAAAAGCATTAAAAGTACATTTTGGTCATTAGAATAGTGCAGTATGCGCATATGAGCCTATGTATCCCACAGGAATTGGAATGAAGCAGGAGAAAATGAGCATTTTCTTTGATTTATAGGGTTTTTTTCATTTTGAAATCTTACATACTCATGATTATATTAGCTCAGTGTTAAATATTTAAGAATGCAAAAATATCTCTAAGACACATGACTCCAACTCTCGATTATTCAGCTTCATGGGAGGTGGCGATCATATGGATAATTGAAATTCACAGATGATAAAGATTTCAGACAACAGTTGCTCACTCTTCCCTCACAGCTGCATTTACAAGAGCTGCTATTAAGATCAGTTTGAGTTTCCCCTCCTCTCCATGAACTTGGACAGCTTCCAAGTGAGAAGGCAAATGACAAAATGGCAGGTAGCTGGAGGGTAAAGAGAAATACCAAGGTGATCTGAACACGCTATATATTTATGAATAATCATCACTGCCTCACAGAGAAGGAGCTGATGGAAAAAATATAGGGATAATTTGTAATTAATATTTTAAAATCATTCCTCTTGACTGTTGATCAAATGGGGATAAAAACATATCGAATCTTACAAAATTGAAGTCACAAGAGACTGATACCAATCAGCAGAAAATGTTGACTAAATCTTGTTTGATATTTACAAATTTTTTTTTAAAAGCCTATGTGGTGTCATGGGGAAGGAGGAAAACTCTGAAGACAGACTAAGTGGGTTTAAACCCCCATTTTGTCACAACTGCCTAGGTGACTTTGAGAAAGGAGTTTAAGGTTTTTGGTACCTGAATCATTGTAACTATATAATAGGTATGCGAAAGTTCTTATGCCATTTGGTTGTTGTAAGAATTGATTGAAGCTAGAACACATCACATTCTTATCCTGTGGTGTAACACACTTAGCATCTTAAACTTTCATTATCTCAAAGTTCCTGTGGGTTCAGAGTCTAGGCAGGGCTTAGCTGGGTACTCTGCTTCAAGCCTCATAAGCCTACAATCAAGGTAGGCTGCGTTCTAATCCCGAGGCTCCAGTGAGGAAGAACATGCTTTCAAGTTCACTCAGGCTGTTAGTAGGGCTCTGGTTTCTGCTGCCTATTGTCTGAGGGCTGCCCTCAGCGTCTTGCCACATAGGTTTCTCAGCTAGGGTGAGAAAATCTCTGGAGTACGTCTGGCAGCTGGATGGTCTTATATCATGTAATGCAATCTTAGTAATAACATCTCATCACTTTTGCTACATTTTGTTGTTCAGAAGAAAGTTACAGGTTCTGCTCATACTCAAGAGGGGATGATTACACAAAACCATGAATACCAGGAGGCAGGGATAATGGGGAGATCAACTTAGCTTCCAACCACCACAGATCAAGAGAAACCACACCTAAAGGACCTCATCTATACCTTGAACTGACTTAGATGTTGAGAGTTTCAGACTTTGAGTAAATACTATTATGGGATGAGATTCCTGGGACCTGGGGAATGGCTGAATGTATTTTGCATGTGAGAGAGACATAAGTCATTCTGGTCCAGAAGACAGACTAGGATGGACGGACACTAAGGTGGCTCTCCCATGATTCCCAACTGCTAAAGGTCACACCTTTGTGTAATCTCTTTCCCCTGAGTATGACCAGCACCTATGACTTGATTCTAAACAATATAATATGGCCAAGATGAAGGGATGTCACTCCCGTGACTATGTTATATTCTATAAGACTCCTTCTTGCTGGCCAGCTTGTTCTGAAGACTTACTTTGCTCCTTTGAGGAAGTAAACAGCCATGTTAAGAAACCTGCTAACTAACATGGTCTCTTCTAACTATTAGGGAAGGCACCTTCTCATAACCATGGCTGGCCTGTAAGAGCTGAGAGTACCCAACAGCCAATAAGAAGAAAGCTCCTCAGTCCAACAACCATAAAGAAATCAATCCTGACACCAAACCATGGACTTGAGAGTAGATTTAGCCTCAGCCCAGCCTCTCTATTAGTACACAGCCAGGACAAAACCTTGACTGCTGCTTTATGAGATCCTGAGCATAAGACTCAGCTAAGCCATGGTTGTACTCCTGAGCCCAGAAACTGACGTAACAACTATATATTATTTTGAACTGCTGTTTGTGGTACTCATTACATATTACACTTACAAATATCACACTTGAAAGCTATTTACAAAGTGACTTCACATAGTAAAAACTCAATAAATATTAGCTCTTGATATTTTTTTCCACAGAGGCAGTAAAATGTTAGGATTCAGAAAGAAGATTCTAGAGCTAGATCCTGAGTTTAAAACTTGGCTGTACTATTTATTGGTCACTTATCTGAGCCTGGGTTTTCCATTTGCATAATGGAAATAAAAGCAATATATACCACACAGAGTTGAATACAAGGATCTAGTGAGCTAATAATGTAAATCACTAGAATTCCATGCATACATGAAGTCTGAATATATGTGAGAATTATTACTATCATGTGGATAAAGATTTATTATAACCACTAAAGTAGGTCTTCTTTTACTCTGTAGCTTTCTTAGTTTATCTTTTCTAATAGATGAAGTATTATGTAAGACTGTTGTTTGAAATAGTTTGAATATACTTTAAGGAATACTAATAGTAATTAAAAATGTCAGATAGTAATTAAAAATCTCTAATTATGTTTCACATAAGAATTCACTAATAACTAAAGCTCACATTTTCAAATCTTAGTAGCAGTTCCTTTGATTTCTCTGAAGTACTAGATAAGTTACAAAAGGCATTTGATTTCCAGTACATAGGACATAACTTGGTAGAAATGATATCACAATGTGGTAGGCACAGATTATAAGTAAGAATAGTTTCAGAGAGGGGCAGTGCTTAGTTCAAAGATGAGGAATCTTAATACTGCTATTCAATACTAGGCAATTAACTGCTTTGTTGATCATATCTATACCTTGATCATCCTGTATACTTTATTCCACACTGAATTATGAGACATTTAGGAAAGGGTTACAAATGGACACTTAATGAATACTATTGGAGGAAGTGATTTTAAAAGTTTTTTTCTATTGTTTTTTAAATTACACAGCTAGTACATGAAAATATTCTGATGGTAAAATATTAAAATAGTACAGACTTATAAGGAATAAAGTATAAGTTTCATTTCACTTGAATTTCATAAGTTACAGTACCCCCTCTAATTAACAACTGTTAACTTTTTGATATAACACTTAAGGAACATTTCTATGCAATGTATGTTTGTGTTTATTGAATATAACATATTTATATATGTAAGGGTAAAGAAATATGTCAATTATATAGTTATTGCATTTGAAACATCTTTTGCATAATTTCATATCTCATAGCTTCCTCATTTAAGTTTTAGAGTATTTCATATTACAGGTATGTCATGATTTACTAAACTCAATGGATGATCATTTAAGTTACACCAAGTATTTTCCTTTGAAAGCATTTTGTAATAGGCACCCTTTTTCAAATATATTAGTGAGCAATTGTGACTGTAAAAATATGTAAGATGTATTAAGGTTTTGCACAGTTTTATTTAAGAATATCTGTATACATTTAAAATAAAATAGTTTTGAATGGCTTTATTTTTAAATACAATTTAAATAAAAGCTACAACTAAATAATGCTTAAATTTAATGTTTTTCTTTTCTCCATGTTAAAAGAATGCAATGTAACAAGCAATGTATTCAATAGAGTGTTTTTAAAATTACCTTTTGAATCTCAATTTCTCTTTTTCTGGGAGTAAGATCTACAGCCATAATGGACTCAGTGGGAATGGAAGAGTGGGAGGGAAAGAATGAGAACATTTCTCCCCCAAAGGAAGAAGCATTTCATCACTGATGTTGAGACCCACTGGTTCTACTCAGTTTTACTATTGTTCTCACAGTTTTGTCAGCAAAGATGCTGTCTTATCTGAATGTAGGCTTGTCTGCTTGCATAGCACCCAGCCACTCCTGTGCACACGTGAACACACACCGTGGTGTATGCCTGCTGTGTGCTGTGGTTGGGAAGACAATATTTGCCAATGTCTTTCTCAGCCCACTCTCACTAACTGCAAATGATTTTCAAGAATATGACTGTTTTACACTTAAAAATGGCATGGTGGTAAAACTTGGACAAGTATGAAGAGGCCACACAACAGACCATAAACCTGAATAACTGCATTCATAGCTCAGTAGAAGCAGTGAGCCCAAGAACATCTCTAACATTAGCATTATAGATGATGGACACTGATTAAAAACGAACACATTGATCATTTGCTCAAGCATAAATTTGCTATAGATTTTCTGTAACATTTTCATCCTTATGATTGTGTGAGCCATCTGATGATCTTTTATTTCAGGGGCACAAGCATTCATGTAAAATGTCTTTACATTAAATAGCTTTTACTTATATAAGAGATTCGTATCACGGCAGTTCTATGAAATTACTTCATAGAGGTTTTATCATGTTGGTCATTATTTAGCATGGCAGCTTGTTTTTCCTCTACCACAAAAATAACATCAGCAATGGTATTGTGAAGAAAAAAACATACCATTTTTAATTGTGGGCTTTAGATTTAATCCAATGAACAAGTCCTTGGTCAATACAGTTCTCTTCTTATAATAAACAAATTAGTTCAGTTTAATAACATTAAATAAAACTTATTGCCATAGACTTGCTAAGTTTTTCAGTATTTTGGTTTTTCTGTTTTATGTATTTCATATTAAAATTCCTTATTAAACCAGTACTTCTTCTATTTTAACTTACTACACACTTTCATTAAAATACCAATCATTTTATAGCTCTAAAAGTTGGTGTATTTTCTGAAATGTTTTAAATTAATTTATAAAAGAAAGTTTCCTTAAATAAAGAGTAGCTTTATAATCTGTGAAGGTTTCTGTCATTATTTTACATAACATATAAAGGATTTATTTGAGATACATAAAGTTAATTATAAACTACAAATATACTATTTAATTCTGGAAATGTCTATTATATGATACATCATGTTACATAGTCCCACAAATTAGTTATTGACATTTATAGTACTGCTATTGTGTCATAACCCATAATTCCTACTGGGAATGAAAACTAATTAGGAAAGTTATCGCCTATTACAACTAATTAATCTATCTTTGGATAATACAAAATTATGTTCTTAATCATCATGGTAAAAAATATATAAAAGATTTAGTAGTGTCATGTAATGCTGCTAACAATCATATTTCAATGTAAAACATCATCACACAAACATTAACATGGAAATTTTGCAGATATTTCTGTCACTGTAAACTTGGAAGAAATTCTTAAGCCTTAGAATAGTTACAGAATGTACCATATTTTAGTGGGGACATTTTCACTCTATCTTGATAAATATTTTTTATAAAAGAAGTAATTATGTATTTAGGTGATGGTGGCGGGAAAAATGGGGAGCGGGGAGAGCAAAACTTCAAGTATACCAAAACCTTGCCATGTTAAGACACAGATTCTGAAATTTGTGAGCTTGGTTTTCATTTCCAATATCATTCTGTCAGTCTGAGGGAAGCTAGAGAAGGTCCAGTGTCTGACAAAGGTTACAAATACTGTAGGAAGTGCCTCACAAGAGCTGGATTGTGAAGAATTACTCTTAATATAAGAGTGAATTAGAAATATTCTCCCAACTTGCAAGGGATCTGAAGGAATTTTTTTTTTTCAAACTTCATGCTGAACAGAAGAAACAAATTTCATTAGATTCCATAATCATAAGCTACAAGCTACAAGAACATACCATCAGTGTGTTTAACCCAAATGAATACCACCAAGATAGAAAAACTCAAGCATATAAATTGGTTTAAAATCCTTTTAAATTGTTAATCCCCATGAGTAGATAGAAACATTTTTTTTTTCCTGAAATGAACACCTTCATTTCTGGCCTAAAAGAATTTGTACAAAAAGATTTGAATAACTTCAAGCAAATAGTCCTAAAATAAAACACACAAAAATAAGGCACTATGACTAAGAATGAACAGAAATCCCAGATACTGAAATTATTAGATAAGATTTTCATATTTTTCAAGAATAAAAATAAAAGTAGGAGTAAATATAGAAAAACACAGAAATATCAGGAAGATTCTTTTAAAACCCACATAAGAACTTCTAGAAACTAAAAAAAAATATAACCATGGAAGTTAAAAACATATTTAAAAACATAAAAGACATAGAATAAATAATGACCAAAGGATAATAACCATTATACATTATCTAAGGTTCACAATGGATGACAAAGATTTGGAAAACAAATATATGTCAACAGTCAGGATAGTCAGAGTAAAGAAGTGTAAAGCAAATCTGTTTGGAGTTCCAAACAAAGAGGAAATAAAAATTTGGAAAAAATTATTGTTTCAAAGTAGAAGAGCTTGAGGTTTTCAAGAAATGAGGAAAGATACCAAAAATACAACAAATTTCCAACTAATAAAAAAGGTAGAAAGTAATCCAAATTTAGCCATATCATGGTGATTCCTCAGCATACTACATAATTCTTAACAGGTGCAGAGACAGAAACTGATTACCTTCCAAGGGTGATAATCTATCTGACTGTAGATATCATAGTTGCAGTAAAGAAGCCACATGAAAGTGGGATCATATTTGGATCAAGTAATTACCTTGAACATCACTGTTAACCTAGAATTCTCTACGCACTGAAGATCTCTTTCAAGAATGATGATCAAAACAAACCAACATAAATTTCAGGTTTTATGGGAATGATCCATTAGTAAGGAAAGAAAAAGAATGCAGGATAACAAGGAGAATATTGCTAATGTTCTCGAGTGCATGGGAATGGGATCTAAAATATGCAGTGTTTCCATTAGAAAACAAGGCATATCAGTTCAGCATATCAAAGAACACCAAAATTCCACCAACATGAAAATAAAAAAGTGTATTTCTTAACTGTGCTTTTAAGTCCAATGTTAGTTAGCTAGATGTTCTGTCTTCATCATGACTATACTTACAGAACAGCCATTTCCTAGAATATTACCTCCCTCCATATCACAACAAAAGAGATCTCTGTGGGACTCTATGTTTATTTAATGGTCTGGTCTAGAACTGACACATTTTCATTTTCAGTTCATTGGTCAGAACTAACTCATGGACCAACCCAACCCCAAGGGTATTACACAATGTCACCATGTACCCAGAGGGAGAAATAACCTGAATCCTTGGAAGGCAGTAGTAATGATTGCCACACACAGAGTCGATCATCACTTTAACAAGAAGAATGTCAAAGAACATTTCTTTGACAAAGAAACAAGTTGGTACATGTGTAGATGTGCTAGTGAGTGCTAGCAGAAATTTTTTCCTGATTACTTAATAAGAAACAAGATTACCATCTGAGATTGAAAAAGAGGCATGAAGCATTGTATTGAGAGGAAAAGACATGAAATAGAACAGGAAAATGGAGTAAATGAACTTGAGAAATAATTATGATTGTGGTCAGCATAAAGTACCTGCTTGATATTAATAATCTTAAATTAAGTGGGCCATAATTAACTGGATTGTATATTTTTCCCAGCCATCTTCAAATGGTAGAAAGAGGGGGGAAACTGTTTTTAACAAGGGCTGCAGTTTTTCCAAGAGAGTATGCAGTAGAGAAAGAGGCAAAGGAATTGGCAGTGTATGCATGGTAATGATGGACCACAGAGAACAACCCAGATAAAGAGAGAAGAAATGCACGAGGATGAAGAGAGAGAAAAGTTTAAAAGAAACATTACAAGGTCCCCAGAAGGTCAAAGAATTTATAGAGTTGAGCTGTTAGAGAAAATGACATAGAAATGGTAGAAATGTTGGTCAGAGTGAGATGCTTGAAGTTGAGGTTATTTAATTAATTATTGGTAATGACTGGAAGACAGTGGTTGGACAAGCAATATCTTTGGAGATGAGTTCAAAAAATTGAGAAGACAATATATTAGAAAAGTTCCTTACTTACATGGATAAGCAAAATTACTAAGGTTAGAGATGGGGCAGTATACAAGAAACTGACAGTGAGAACATGCTAAAATCTTTTTGAAGGAGGAAGATGAATAGATAACTGATAAAGGAATGATAGCTGGTATAAAAGATATGAATAGAAATGGATTAAGAGTGCCAAGGAAGAGCAAAGAGGACTCCTAAATCACCTTCAACCTCAGAGATATAAGAGATATAGAACTGAAAACAGGTACAGCATTTTAATATCTCAGAGAATATCCAAATTTTGATATACAGCTTAGAAAGAAAATGATGTTTCAGATGAGTAGCTGGGTATATAGAAAATATTGTTGACAATGGGAAATAAGTTTCAGAGGCCAGTGTGGAAGGAACCCAGAAGTGGAAATTGAGTGGGAGATAGGGGTAGAATATGAAAATGTGAAGTCATGTGGCATTTAAAGAGTGAAAAATAAATGGGGACGTGGAATCCTAGCGTTAACTGGTATCAAGTGGGATAAAGGATATAATCAGACTAGTTCTGCTGGTCTTGTGGCAGATAGTATCGGCAAGGCTGTGGAGTAATTAAAAGTACTTGTTCAGAGCCCAAACCCCTTTCAAAGTGGACATGGAGGCCTCGAGATTTAGTAGGCTTGTTCCATGGACACTCAAGTTCCTCTTGACTCTTTTAAATATAAGGAAATTTTCAGGAGGATAGTGTTTTACAAAAAAAATGAAAGAGACAAAGGTTATCATTCAAAATCATGAAAACAAATCTTCACTTTATCAAGAACAGTATGTTGCATTATGAAGTATTTTTATTTAATTCTATCTGTGTGCCTGCTAGAAGTAGAACATGAGTAGTTTATTCTTCTATTATATTATTACTGCACATATAAATTACTCTTATCCTAACAGTATTTTAAAATTCAAACTTAGGGGCTTTTATATTCTAAGCATTTAGCTGAATATGGACCAATCAAAGAAAATGTAATTTTCTTCTCTAAAAGAAAATCTCTGCTTCAGGCATTAAATATTCTGCTAGAGTTTCTATCCAATAAATAATAAACTAATGCTACATCTTCAATTAAACAGACAAATCCCTATAGGGCATCTAGAATAGATAACATTACTCCAATCATTAGCATTTTTAACTCAAAAACTGCTGTAAACCATATACTTTCTAGAATAAAAAACTAAAAAACACAGCCTTTGGAAAAATAACAATAGATGCCTAACATGAAACATGAACAACAGCATCAGATTTCCAGTAAAAATACAGGCTTCGTCCAATTTCTGCCCTTAACTGATTTTAACCTGGCAGGCTAATTCACCAAGAAATGGCCAGGCACTTCCCATCCTGTGATTCCATGGTTACCTGGGCCTCTTATCCCAACTTCCAGCTGAATAGTGCTTGTTATATCAATGTCTCTGTATCTGCTCATTATCCTTTAATAAATATGCTGCAAACTGGACAGGTGTCAGATGCTAGATCTTTGACATACTTTTCCATTTCTTCTACTACACCCAAAATATCCCAAGTACATACCTGGTTGTCAGTTACAAGATAAATGAATGAAAATAAGGCATTTGGTAAGAACATTCTAAAAACAGCTACTGTTTACAATATATCTACCATGTATCAGGCACAGATGTATTATATACATATTTATGTACATACAGAATATACATACATAACGTATAAATAAAATTTATATAAAATTATATAATATATATTCTCATAGTCAACTGAAAGATAAGTGTTATTATAAACATCTCTGAGGTGTAAAAATTATGGCTTTAACAGATAGAATTTGCCAATGTCCAATAAGAGGATTTAAACCCTGGTCTATGAATTCCCAATTTGCTTGAGAACAAACCCTTGTGCTGTATAACATTTTTTTCATTAATGAGATGACTCCTAACTCAAAGAAATAGCTAACTAGCTATGGCATGGAGTTCCTAAAAGCCAGACAGTCCAACCATAGAACAGAATTTCAGGGAAATCAGTATGATTACCTCTGCCCTTCGCAAAGCAACCCCATATCATCTCAATGTTCCAGCTCCCAAAGGAGAAAAGCAAAAAAGCCTAACCCCAAAACTTATAAAAGAAATACTAGTTCATGATAGTAGTAGATAAGGTATGAAATATTGCCCATTATATGAATATTTAGAATAGATGTGTTTATACAGAATAGTTTTCTATAGATATATTTATCTTTATTTTGCAATAGGGTATAATTTGAGCACAGAAAAATTCATCACAGCTATTTCAGCTAAAAAAGTGGAGGTGGGAGGATTTGAGCTCTCAGTATAAATCAAATCATAAAATTAAAAGACTTGCTTTCTATTCTTAAGACTAACTGTGTAGCTAATGTGAATCTAAGTATTCAGAAATTGTTTCCTGTATTATGCTAACTAGTATCTAATTCCATCAACATGATAACCATGCTAGCAAGTTTTCTGTTAATAACAAGCTAGTTTTAATTAAAGTTAATTTCTAGCCAAGAACTCCTAGAATTATGATTTCAAAAGTGGCAAGGTTCAAATTATGATATTCTACTATGTTAAGTAACTTTTTATGGACCAGATATTTCTTTTCCAAACAAATCAACCTGTAAATCACTTATTTGATTGCTCATTTATGAAAAATATTTTTTGTGCCTAGTCATAGAATATCAGAGAGAGCAAAATAGTTTTGAATCTTGCCGTCCTGGAGGGTATCTTCCAGAGTGGGAAACTGACATAACTAAATTTTTTTAATAGAATTATATGTTGCTCTTCTAGAGTTAGAAAAAGTCTTTAATAGGACTATAAAGCTTATGCCTGAAGAAAAGCAGGAATCATCCAGAAAAAAATAAGTGTGAGGAGGGAAATAATATTGGCATAGAGAGCAACAATAGCTCAGGATAGGAGGCAAGAGATGTGTTAGCAGGCTTACGAGAAATAAAAGGAGCTGTGATTTGATGAATATAGAATGCAAAGCAGACAATGTCCAGAGGCAAAGCTCAAGAGTTGGGTATCAATCACCATGCACACGTTCCATAAGGACATGCTTATTTATTATGAGAGAAAGGTGACACCATGGAGAAGAAATTTTTAAAAATTAAAAGTAAAATGATCAAATTTGTTTCTCTACCCTGGCTCTAGTTAGAGAGTGACTGATGAAACCAGATGCTGAAGTGGACAGTGCCCTGTAGTCTGATTAGCAGGTTAGTGTTCTGTGATGGGAGCAGGTAGGAAAGTCACAGAACAGCCTTGAAAGCACCCTTCCATTCAAGGATCCCAGGTGACTATTCTAGCAGCCAGACTCCAAAAGAAAGACACAGGAAAGGTACTCTTTCAAAAGTAGCTACAGAGGTATGCATATAGATTTTATTCTTAGTCAATATACAGAGATTTGCTTTTTGACAATGTGAAATCTAAGGTGCAAAATTTAACTTATACAGCCATTTTATTCAAAGACAACAAAACAATTCAGTAAATTGGACCATCATCAGATTAGGTTTCTCAAATATCATTTGAAGATTATAACCTTGAAAAATTACTTAAGTGTCATGAGCTGGGATACATAAATTCCATTATGTTTTGTTAAAGCTGAAACCATGTCTTGTTCTTAAAACTTTTGGACATGATCAGATTTGGAATTTGGGTATCATCTTTAATAAAGAGAAATTCAGACAAGTGGAAGCCTAAATTGGATTCTGAAATGAGGATTTTAAACAACTTCTGTGTATCCTCCACATAGCAAAGAAGAGATTTCAAGATTCACAAAGTCTTCAGGAAAAAATTAATAAATAAAACTCTCCAGAAACAATAGAAGGGTGCAGAAATGTATTCTAGCTATTTAATTCTAATAAGAATTACTTAGTAGACATACTCATTTTGATGGCAGGAGACTCAGCTTTCATTTATTGTTTTACAAATAATACATTAGCCACGGAGTACAAAAATAGCCTATTCTTTTATTTCTCCTTGTTATGTCCACATTTTTATAATGTTGTGACAATGTTTAGGGGATTTTAAACCAGATTCATCAGTGACACAATGATATGTCTTATGACAGTTTTAAAAAATGTGGTTTACCACCGACCTTGGCCTATCTTAAGATCAGCTTTTGTGTCCTGCTTTTACATTTTCTCCGCCTGAAACAAAATTCAAGCTAATAGAATAAATGGCTCACATTTTCTCCACCAATTTAAATTAAAAGAGCATCAGATGCTGCCTTCAAATGTAATCCTTAAAATAATGGTTGAAGGAATGTTGGTAAATACTTTACATTCATATATACTTGAGTGTTTAAGTTCTGGATCCTGTCTTTTTTGATTCTGTATTCATTTTCCTTAGGTAATGTGCCGTTAGCAATGATATTTGTAAGAGTGTATAGTACATATGAAACATTTTTTCACATTAACAGGTGTTTAGCAGTTGATCAGGAAAATTATTTTTAGAGTATAAAAATATAGACTCTTAACAGAAGTATAACTTCATTTTTTGCAAGGCAATTTGGTAATAAATATTAAGAGATTAAAGCATTTTACAAACTGGACCATGTAATTTTGCCTCAAGGGCTCTTCTATCCTATGAAAACAATTATAATAAAAATATAGGTATTTTTCTTTTTTTTCCCTCACTCTTTGGAAGAAAATGAATTACTCTGAAACCAAAGGAAGGAAAACACATTTTTTAAAGCTGTAGGACCTTGACAGTGTTCTGATTATCTCCATCAGGAAAAGGAAAGAGATGGAATGAGGCATGTTAGCTACTGCTATGTTTTGTTCAGAAAACTTAAGTAAATGAGGTAAAATATGTGCACCTGATAAGTAGTACATGTTGTCTTTTTATTAAAGTAAAAATACTCAAAATAAGACCAATAAAAGACATTAGCTATTTGTAGTGCATAATAAATCAATGCAGCATTAAACAAACCCATTGACTCTGTTGGGTATTTAATACTCTACCTTGCTCTGTTTGACTAAAAATTAAAAGAACTTTACCTTGAATTCCAATTTGATTATACTAATCCAATTTGTACAACTGAATACCAATTCAATGTACCCCTTTGAAACAGTGGTAGAGCTTTCCATCATTCTTTTATTTCATTAACAACAGCAACAGCAAAAAGCTCTTAAAACCTAGAACAGAGTAAGAAAGCTTGTGAACAGATCATGCAGAAAATTCCAGCCGTCTGAAATTGGCTACCGAGCAACATTAAAGTGATTTTGGAGGGATTAAGAGCCTATAAATAAGAAATTACATCTTAAAATACCTCATTACTAAAGGTGGGATATGGAGTGACATACTCAACAGACAAGAAAGGTATAAAACATTGTGTACTGTTATTAGGTTTATCATCTAACACACTGTTGGGTGAATAATTTTATCATAGAGAATTTAGTATCAGTAAAATTGATGTGTATATAGTTGTTCTATTCCTTTATTTTAAACAAAAAATAGGACCATTGTGTTACTTAGGGAACTATGTGAATGTTATAAGGAACATTACGTACTTTCTTGAATAGAATGAAAATAAGAAATTGGTAGAGATGGTATTTTTGGTCACTAAAATGTAAATATATGAGTGTGTTTACATATTTGTGAGAAAGTGATAATTTGTATGCTTTCTAAAATTTTCAATTATACATTTGTATAGCCTTTAACTTTCCCCAGAAGACCAATGATCATCCTTGGGGCAAGCCCTTCACCAATGCCCAGACCTTGCACATTTGGCTCCTCAGTGTTCTTGCTTCCTATACTAATTAGAACCTGGCCTTATTGTAATACTAAACCATCAGCCTATTTTTGTTGGTTATAAAATACCAATAATAAATCTTATTAGAATAAGAGATTATCTGGAAATTGAACTATAACTCAGATTAAGTGAATAATTTATGCAAACAAAGGATAGAAGAAAAGAAAGACATCCATAGCAATGAATCTTATATACCAAATTAGAAATAGTACCTGGGCATTTGTATTGTTTTCCCATGAGGTCTAAATAAAAAGAATAAAAGATGATATCCTGATATCTAAAATCTTGTATCTAAACTGATCCCCCAAAATGGGGGAGAGGTGGAAGGAAATGGCAACAAGGTGATTTACCTCCTCATTAAGTCTCTTTGCAAGTTGCACTTTCTAATGTACAGTCATAGCTTTAAGATGACAGTGAAAGAGAGGCACTGTTGTATTCTCAGAGAGATCTTCAGTCTGAGATTACATAAAATCATCACTACCTTCCAGCATTTTGAGTATGGAACAGGTATATTTTATCTTTTTTCCTGAAAATTATTCTGATCCCTCTTTAGGAAATACAAAAAGAAGTCACAAAATACATATATTGTCTCAAAAAGGATATTTAAGTTCATTTCTTGGACAAAGATCCAAGGGATCTAGTGGGAGACAAAGCTCTAGAAGTAGGAAGCTGACAGAGGCAAATCTTCAGAAAAATAATCTCCCCCTTGGAGCTCTCCACATGGGCCATGCGGGGGAGCGGGATTAAGGCAATTTCCACCTGAGTGTCTAATAAGTTAAAGGTAAGAGTGGTCATTCAAAAATATTTAAAAAAGAATGAATAGGTAATGAGTGAAAGGGTAGATGGATCGATTCATCATCTGTTAAGCAGTTTAGCAAAACTAATTAAATAATATACAGTTTTAAAAGGAGATGAAGATACATAGTTCACCCATATATATGACAAAAGAATACAAAGACAACTAGATTTTATTTTGAAATGGTTAAGATATTTTAAGGGCAAAAAATTATTCAATCATTTTGGATCATCTGGAAAGAGAGAATAAGTGCCAAAGTACAGACTCTAAGTAATGACAAAAGAGGATATAGATATATACTACTGCTTAAAACTAAAGGGCAATAATAATGAAAAAAAAATACAAAAGTACCCCCAAAATGACCCAACTATACTGTGAAAAATACCTGTAAGTTTTTATGGTATGATGGACATAAACAACTCATAAATTAATAATACAAGTTTTAAGAGTCTGACGGATGGTGAAATGCAGAGTACATAAAAAAGGAAATATAACCAGGGTATTTTAATCAGAAACACAAAAATATTTACTTAATTCCTAAAACTTGGAAATAATTACTACTAAACTTGTAGTGTAGTGGGAAGCTTCATTGTAAATATTGTCAACTTCCTGTAAAAACTAAATTGGGTAACATAAAACAAGAGTTAGATATATTCTCATTCTATTCAGTTGAAATATCTCTATCTTAAAAAATAATCTGAGATTGGATTAAAGATGGCAGTGTGAGAGGAGAGACAGAGGCTTCCCCCTAAAACCGGATACAATTAGAAAATATAGTTGCCGCAACTAATCCTGAGAGAGCAACAGGAAAGAGGACGGTGCCAGACTGCACATACCTGGAGAAAAGAGCAGACCTCCCTGAATGGGGTAAAGTACCAGAGCTGTGGCTCCGTGGGACCCCAGCTCTTCCCCCACCCCAGCTCACCAGCAGGAGGAAGAGAAACGGAGCAGGGAGGGAGTGGAAGGCTTGGGACTGCTGAATACCTAGCTCTGGAGATCTGCTCTGGGAGTACAAACCTATATTTCATGGTGCTTTCATGAGACCTGCATGACTACCGGGTTGGAAAGTTAATACAGGCAGAGTTCCTGGGGACACTGGGATTCTGGCCACTTGTGGAAAGCAGGGATCCATATCCGGCTGCTCTGGGACAAAAACGTATACCTGTGTGCCAGGCCCACTGGCTCAGGCAGTGGAGACAGGCACAGCAGCAAGGAGGCAGGGAACAGTGCTTTCCTCCCTGCAGGCACCAGTACCGCTCCCCTGGGACCCCGGACATTGCTTCAGGGGCTGAGCAGCTCCAGAGACTACAGCTTCTGGACACTAGAGGGCGCCATATACAAACATGAAACGCCAAAGGAACCTTGTCCAGAGTAAAATTATTAATACAACTCCCAAGAAATACTTAAATGATATTGACCTCGTGACTCTTCCTGAAAGGGAGTTCAAAATAAATATCATCAACACTATAATGGAGGTACGGAAAGACATCCAAGAACTCAGGAATGAATTCAGGTTGGAGATACAATCGTTGAAGAGCACGATGGAGGGTATTAAAAGCAGGTTGGATACTGTGGAGAAGCCAATAAATGAAACAGAAACTAGAGAAGAGGAATACAAAGAAGCTGAAGCACAGAGAGAAAAAAGGATCTCTAAGAATGAAAGAATATTGAGAGAACTGTGTGACCAATCCAAGCGGAACAATATTCGCATTATAGGGATACCAGAAGAAGAAGAGAGAGAAAAAGGGATAGAAAGTGTCTTTGAGGAGGTAGTTGCTGAAAACAAAGACCCAGAATTAAGACCCATGGTCTCTCAGGCCATGGAGATCCACAGATCTCCCAACACAAGGGACCCAAGGAAGACAACACCAAGACACAGTAATTAAAATGGGAAAGATCAAGGATAAGGACAGACTGTTAAAAGCAGCCAGAGGCAGAAATAAGATCACATACAAAGGAAAGCCCATCAGGCTAACATCAGACTTCTCAGGAGAAACCTTACAGGCCAGAAGGGAGTGGCATGAAGTGTTTAATGCCATGAAGCAGAAGAGCCTGGAACCAAGATTACTTTATCTGGCGAGATTATCATTTAAATTTGAAGGAGGGATTAAACAATGTTCAGATAAGCAAAAGCTGAGAGAATTTACCTCCCACAAACCATCTCTACAGTCTATTTTGGAGGGACTGCTATAGATGGAAGCATTCTTAAGGTTGAATAGCTGTCACCAGAGGTAATAAAACCACAGTAAAGAAAGTAGAACAGCTAATTACAAAGCAAATGCAAAATTAAATTAACTATCCTCAAAGTCAATAAAGGAATAGACAAAAAGTACAGGATTTGATACCTAATATATAAAGAATGAAGGAGGAAGAAAAAGGAGGAGAAATAGAAAAGAACCTTTAGATTGTGTTTGTCACAGCATACTAAGTGAGTTAACTTAGACTCTTAGATAGTAAGGAAAGTAACCTGGAACCTGTAGTAATCACGAATCTAAAGCCTGAAATGGTAATAAGTACATACCTATTGATAATCACCCTAAATGTAAATGGACTGAATGCACCAATCAAAAGACATAGAGTCACTGAATGGATAAAAACACAAGACCCATCTATATGCTGCTTACAAGAGACTCACCTTAAACCCAAAGACACGCACATACTAAAAGTCAAGGGATGGAAAAAGATATTTCATGTAAACAATAGGGAGAAAAAAGCAGGTGTTGCAGTACTAGTATCAGACAAAATAGACTTCAAAACAAAGAAAGTAACAAGAGATAAAGAAGGACATTACATAATGATAAAGGGCTCAGTCCGACAAGAGGCTATAACCATTATAAATATATATGCACCCAACACAGAAGCACCAGCATATGTGAAACAAATACTAACAGAACTAAAGGAGGAAATAGACTGCAATGCATTCATTTTAGGAGACTTCAACACACCATTCACTCCAAAGGACAGATCCACCAAACAGAAAATAAGTAAGGACACAGAGGCACTGAAAAACACACTAGAACAGATGGACCTAATAGACATCTATAGAACTCTACACCCCAAAGCAACAGGATACACATTCTTCTCAAGTGCACATGGAACACTCTCCAGAATAGACCACATACTAGGCCACAAAAAGAGCCTCAGTAAATTCAAAAACATTGAAATTCTACCAACCAACTTTTCAAACCACAAAGGTATAAAACCAGAAATAAATTGTACAAAGAAAGCAAAAAGGCTCACAAACACATGGAGGCTTAACAACATACTCCTAAATAATCAATGGATCAATGACAAATTAAAATGGAGATCCAACAATATATGGAAACAAATGGCAACAACAACACAAAGCCCCAACTTCTGTGGGATGCAGCGAAAGCAGTCTTAAGAGGAAACTATATAGCAATCAGGCATAATTAAAGAAGGAAGAACAAACCCAAAAGAATAGTCTAACATCACAATTATCAAAACTGGAAAAAGAAGAACAAATGAGGCCTACAGTCAGCAGAGGGAGGGACGTAATAAAGATCAGAGAAGAAATAAATAAAATTGAGAAGAATAAAACAATAGAAAAAAATCAATGAAACCAAGAGTTGGCTCTTTGAGAAAATAAACAAACTAGATAAGCCTCTAGCCAGACTTATTAAGAGAAAGAGAGAATCAACAAACATCAACAGAATCAGAAATGAGAAAGAAACCATCACGACAGACCCAACAGAAATACAAAGAATTACTAGAGACTACTATGAAAACCTATATGCTAACAAGCTGGAAAACCTAGAAGAAATGGACAACTTCCTAGAAAAATACAACCTTCCAAGACTGACCAAGGAAGAAACACAAAATCTAAACAAACCAATTACCAGGAAAGAAATTGAATCAGTAATCAAAAAACTACCCAAGAACAAAAACACCGGCCCAGATGGATTTACCTCGGAATTTTATCAGACATACAGAGAAGATATAATACCCATTCTCTTTAAAGTTTTCCAAAAAATAGAAGAGGAGGGAATACTCCCCAACTCATTCTATGAAGCCAACGTCACCCTAATACTAAAACCAGGCAAAGACCCCACCAAAATAGAAAATTACAGACAAATATCCCTGATGAACGAAGATGCAAAAATACTCAACAAAATATTAGCAAACCAAATTCAAAAATACATCAAAAGGATCATACAGCATGACCAAGTGGGATTCATCCTAGGGATGCACGGATGGTACAACATCTGAAAATCCATCAACATCATCCACCACATCCACAAAAAGAAGGACAAAAATCACATCATCATCTCCATAGACGCTGATAAAGCATTCGACAAAATTCAACATCCATTCATGATAAAAACTCTCGACAAAATGGGCATAGAAGGCAAGTACCTCAACATAATAAAGACCATATATGAAAAACCCACAACCAACATCATACTGAACATCGAGAAGCTGAAAGCTTTTCCTCTAAGATCAGGAACAAGACAGGGATGCCCACTCTCCCCACTGTTATTCAACATAGTACTGGAGGTCCTAGCCACATCAATTAGACAAAACAAAGAAATACAAGGAATTCAGATTGGTAAAGACGAAGTCAAACTGTCACTATTTGCAGATGACATGATATTGTACATAAAAAATCCTAAAGACTCCACTCCAAAACTACTAGAACTGATATTGGAATACAGCAAAGTTGCAGGATACAAAATTAACACAAAGAAATCTGTGGCTTTCCTGTACACTAACAATGAACTAATAGAAAGAGAAATCAGGAAAACAATTCCATTCACAATTGCATCAAAAAGAATAAAATACTTAGGAATAAACCTTACCAAGGAAGTGAAAGACCTATACCCTGAAAACTATAAGACACTCTTAAGAGAAATTAAAGAGGACACTAACAAATGGAAACTCATCCTATGCTCTTGGCTAGGAATAATTAATATCGTCAAAATGGCCATCCTGCCCAAAGCAATATACAGATTTGATGTAATCCCTATCAAATTATCAACATTCTTCAACAAACTAGAAAAAATAGTTCAAAAATTCATATGGAAACACCAAAGACTCCAAATAGCCAAAGCAATCCTGAGAAGGAAGAATAAAGTTGGGGGGATCACGCTCCTCAACTACAAGCTCCACTACAAAGCCACAGTAATCAAGACAGTTTGGTATCGGCACAAGAAGAGCCACAGACCAGTGGAACAGAATAGAGACCCCAGATATTAACCCAAACATTTATGGTCAATTTACATATGATAAAGGAGTCATGGACATACAGTAGGGAAATGACAGTCTCTTCAACAGATGGTGCTGGCAAAACTGGACAGCTACGTGAAAGAATGAAACTGGATCACTGTCTAACCCCATATACAAAAGTAAATTCGAAATGGATCAAAGACCTGAATGTGAGTCATGAAACCATAAAACTCTAAGAAAAAAACATAGGCAAAAATCTCATGGACATAAACATGAGTGACTTCTTCATGAACATATTTCCCTGGGCAAGGGAAACAAAAGCAAAATTGAATAAGTGGGACTATATCAAGCTAAAAACTTCTGTACAGCAAAGGACACCATCAATAGAACAAAAAGGTATCCTACAGTATGGGAGAATATATTCATAAATGACAGAATCAATAGAACAAAAAGGTATCCTACAGTATGGGAGAATATATTCATAAATGACAGATATGATAAAGGGTTAACATCCAAAATATATAAAGAGCTCACACACCTCAACAAACAAAAAGCAAATAAAACAATTAAGAAATGGGCAGAGGAGCTGAACAGACAGTTCTCCAAAGAAGAAATTCAGATGGCCAACAGACACATGAAAAGATGCTCCACATTGCTCGTCATCAGAGAAATGCAAATTAAAACCATAATGAGGTATCACCTCACACCAGTAAGGATATCCACCATCCAAAAGACAAACAACAAATGTTGGCGAGGTTGTGGAGAAAGGGGAACCTGCTTTTTTTACATTCCCACTGCTGATGGGGATGTAAATTAGTTCAACCATTGTGGAAAGCAGTATGGAGGTTCCTCAAAAAGCTCAAGATAGTAATACCATTTGACCTAGGAATTCCACTTCTAGGAATTTACCCTAAGAGTGCAGCACTCCAGTTTGAAAAAGACAGGTGCACCCCTTTGTTTATCGCAGCACTATATACAATAGCCAAGAAATGGAAGCAACCTAAGTGTCCATCAGTAGATGAATGGATAAAGAAGATGTGGTACATATACACAATGGAATATTACTCAGCCATAAGAAAAAAACAAGATCCTACCATTTGCAGCAAATGAATGGAGCTAGAGGATATTATGCTCAGTGAAATAAGCCAGGTGGAGAAAGACAACTACCAAATGATTTCGCTTGTATGTGGAGTATAAGAACAAAGAAAAACTGAAGGAACAAAACAGCAGCAGAATCACAGAACCCAAGAATGGACTAACAGTTACCAAAGGGAAAGGGACTGTGGATGATGGGTGGGAAGGGAGGGATAAGGGCAGGGAAAAAGAAAGGGGACCTTACGATTAGCATGTATAATGTGGTGGGGGGCATAGGGAGGGAAGTGCAACACAGAGAAGACAAGTAGTGAGTCTACAGCATCTTACTACGCTGATGGACAGTGACTGTAATGGGGTTTGTGGGTGGGGGACTTGGTGAAGGGGGGAGTCTAGTAGCCACAATGTTCTTCATGTAATTGTAGATTAATGATAATGAAATAAAAAAAAATAATAATAATCCAAAATATTTTTTTTTAAATGAAGATGTTCACTGCAACATTATTTTAAGTATCAAATATTAGGAGACACTTGAATTTCTAACAGTTAGGAAACAGTTCAATTCCATACCTTCCTCAAGGGAATACTGTGTAGCTAATTAAATATGGGGAATTTGAAAAACTAATTTGGCACAAAAATATTCTTTTACACAAACTTAAATAGAGAACAGTACTGCAAATTGTATAGATTCTGATTACAACTATTTAAGACATTTAAAATTGTTAATAGTAATAAACAATGGAGAAAACAAATACCAAAAATAAGAGAAGGCATGATTTAGCTAACGAAGTCATGATTAATTTTTTTCTCTCATACATTTTTTTCATGTGCTTATTCTGCCTTTGCTAAAGCTTCAATAAACAGTCATAGATGAATAGGCACAGCAGATGGATAGGTAAGGCAGGTTAGTGTACCTCTTCTAATTTGTTCTTTTTTTCTTTATAATACATATAGGCAAACAGATAAGACAGATAAAAACTTGTTTAGTTAGAAGTGATTTATAGATTGCTTCTAATATGGCTTAGTTCTCCCAAATATGAAAACCCTAGAGAGTCAATTGTCGATTTTGTCTGCATTTCCCTCCTGAATTATTTTCCATTCAGTTAACAAAGAGGAGGATTTTTAGCTAAACTACCATTAAGAAGTTACTTAATTCATTCTGAAAGTATTCCTAAAGGGACCAGTACTAACAGAGAAAGTATTGCTGGCATGATCAAAATTTTTGAGGAATTGAAGTGTTAGTCAGGGAGTGAGAACATTAATAATTTATAAAGTAAGTCATCACATAAAGCTGAAAGAGTTGATTCTGGACCACTAAAGAATAAATCAAGAAACTTGCTGAGGAGATGTTGAGAATGCTGATAAGCTTCAAAATAATAGGTTTTTTTGACCTCTCTAAACAGTCACTGTATTTGATCACAAAATGAAAGTTAAGAGAGGTCTATATATTTAGAGCATATCTTCCTGTTCATAATATCAATTATGGACAACATACAAAGTCTAACCATATTTCCCTTTTTCAAATAAGAAACATCAGATAGCACTATAAATGACTTGTTACTAAGAAGATGATACGTGATATTATGTATATGCTATATATATATATATATATTCATTCTGTTTCTTTGGATGTAACAGAATCTAAAGAAATTTAGTGAGTTTGAGTGAACAAATGCATTTTGAAATGACACCAGTGGCTCAAATTTAAAAAGATTTAATACAATTGATAACTATTTTTTGTCCTAAAGTCTGAAAGTGATCTAGATAATTGTATGAAAATTCCCTCAAATTCCATGTGTATTCCCCAAGAACACAATACAAGTATGGGGAGTCTACTTAGCAATAGAGCATGATTTGTGTGCCATCCAGATCTCTCTGGCATCTCAAAATCTTGATTTGCCATAGATACAATAATATTCCCAATTAAACTGAGGCATTCATTCCTGCTTAGATATGATTTTTTCTGGAGAAAGCAACGTACTAAGTTGATGGGACATCTTAGATCCTCTCACAGTGTCTTCTAAGGGCACATCTACCAAAGATACGTATTGGAAGCACCCTGAATCCATGCATGGGGACTCAGAGACAGTCTAACATAGGGGCTGCTGTTTATTCAAATACATGTCTTCTTTTCCTTCAAAATTATAAATCCCAGTTTTTAGCTGACCAGCTGGTTGACCCCAAAAAATACTAATTTTTTGAAACTACATGCTGCTCAGTGGGATATAAGTGAAAGTGATATATGGTAGCTTCTTTGAAGTATAGTTGCTATTTGCCTTTAACCCATTCTTAGGGTTTCCTTTCTCTATCCTACTGCCTGGAACCTAGATCTTGCTCTTTTAGACTATGATGCCAAGGGTCACACCAAAGAGATGAAGGAACTATGAGCCTGGGTTTCTGAAGAGTTCATGCAGCCAAGCCAACTTACTAACACTTCTATGTTATCACACAATTCAATAATTTGATTATAAACATAATAAAAAGTTAGAAATTTTTCAATTAATTTATATATAAAATAAGAATGTTTGCAATTTATTTGAGTAATGAAGTAGCACCATGGGTCTTGCATTCAGCTTGACTTCTTTAGATCTGGAGTCATGTATAGTTCTGATGTGGAAGTCATTGAACTTCTCTATTCCTTGATTTTTTTATGTGTAATACAGGGTAATAGGTGACCTATACTATTCATTGAGTTGCTGTTATGAAAAAGAATATAAACAAATAAATATGGCAAAGTTTAGGAAGCTATAAAAACACAGAAGATAGTAAGCATTATTATTATGCAGAGATTACACAGGATAATTTTATCTGAGAAATCATTTCTCTTTATTGTATGTATCTTTTATTTGTACTCTCATGGGAAAAAGAAATTACAGTATTGTAGAAAAATTTGAAAACAGATAAAAAATGGGAAAGTTAAAATTCACCTGACATCCAAGCATATGTTGATAACTACTAGTAATACTGATAATATTATGGTCAATTTATTTCCTTCTGTTGGTAATACTGCTACTGTTACTACTATCCCACACAACTATGTACACAGTACTGGAAGTAATTTACTATATTACATATTTTATGCTAGGTATCACATATTTGTGCTGTTTCCTTTTTTTATTTGTCATTCCATTGTGGAAAATACATCACAATCTTCAGCCCACATTATTTTTAAACAGTTAGACAACATTGCATTAAATGCGAGTACCATAATATAGTTAACTACTCTTCCACTGGAGATAAATATTTTCCCAATTCCTACTAACAGAAATAAACAAGTATAAAATCTTTGTGTGAATCTAGTTTTCCTTTGAAGTAAAATAGAATATTTTTGTTTTCAAAATGTATAAATGTAAAAATGAAGATGCATTGAACCAACTCCCCCTCCAGAAAAAGTTATCAAAGTCACAGGCCATCAACAGTGTAGAAAAGTGTCAATAAAAATAATCAGTTTTCTTAAGTGACCAACTTTAAGTATATGCAAAGTAATCATTATTATTATTATATATGCTTTACTTTTAATGCTAAAATAAATATGGGGTTATTGTATTATATTACATATAAGAAATAGACATATGGACGTTATTAAATTAAAAGCAGTACCCCAGGTTACATATATAGTATCAAGACAGTTTAGATAATTACATATAAGCAATAGAAGCATTATGGAATGTTATGCAATACATTCAGAAATAATTTAGGCATGTGATATATAATATGATGAACAGTAAATTCCATAAGTCCAAAATACTTTTGGACTTGGACTTGGTACAATAAAGCATTTGTATATTCTCATTTTTACTAGTGGTGACTTTATAACTAAACAAATATATTTTCCATTAATTTGTTCTATAAACAAAACAATAACATAAGAATTTTCCAACCTTCCTGACCATAAATGAAGCCAGTTTTGAATAATATTTTTACTGTGGCACAGACATTTAGAAAGAGCCAATCTGCCAAAGGCAAAATATGAAGATGTGGCAAATATGAATTCAGTTGACCTGATACCAACTATGTTGGTTCCCTGCCAGTAATACCAGCTGCACAAGAACTGGAAGACAGCAGGTGAAACTGATAAACCAGAAGTAATTCAATAACACAGCATGCCAATATACTAGTATTTCGGTCTAAAATTGACTAGGTTATTAAGACATGTCTGAAGTCACATGGAAATTTAAGAAGAGTCAATCATATTTGATTGGCTAGGGTAGAAGAAGAATGAGAGACAACATTTCTCATTGTGAGTAGTAAAATGCTACCAGCGAAACAGACAGCTCAGGACTGGGGACAAAGAGGTGTGGATACCTAATCAGAGAAATTTTGAACTTTATTCTCCTTACAATTAATCAATTAATCATGCAGAGAACCATTTATGAAAATGGTGACAACTAATATCAATCAAGAAACCTGAAGGAAAACAAGATATAAATTTGATTCCTTCTTATCCCCAAAGGAATAGTGTTTGTTTTCCCAAATATTTTCCTATAGAAAACATTGTTTTTTTACTTTAGGTATTAGTTATTTTGTTAGAAACCTTCTGAATAAAGCTTTTATCTGCAGGATTTAAAGCTAAGGGTAGTTGGAATAATCTACCTGTTTTGCTGTCACGTAAGAAAAACAATTTCATAAGCAGCATTCTCAATCTATTCATGTTGGTAATCTGAGTCTTATGAAGGGCACTGAGAAAATACACAGTCTGTTCCTGCTAGAATGATCAAATACCAGACAAAAGCATTTTAAAACAATCTGTAGACCCAGAACAATCTTGATGAGCCAGGAAAACATATTGCAGAAAATAAACATTAACCAGGCAAGCATATTCGACTATTTTGCTTCCAAATTCTCATTGTTGGAATGAAAATACACATTCAAAAGGCTAGATATAAAATAATTTGATAAAACATTATTTACTTTCCAAATGTTTTATACAACATTGTATACTAAATCAATGGTTTGGTCTATTGCAAAGTTATTATTTGTACCACAGATTTTTTGATCAACTGCTATTCTGTGTACAATATATGATGCACATATATCAGGAGTGTGTGTTCATTCTTTTAACTCACAGCTGTACTCTATTGCAATTTTAGTGCAACAATAGTTACAAATAATTTCACTAAATTGTATGTTTGTGTGTTAGTGTATTCATATGTCCTTGTGTGTTTCTGTATGCTTATGTCTTATCGGTTAAGTGAGGGAGAAATAAAAGGAGAATGAAATGAAAAGTCAACATCTTTTGACTTTTGGGAAGTTCCATCAATTATTAAAAGAGGACTATCCTTGAAAGGATAGAGTGGAACATCAAAAAGAGACAGAAAGAAAGGACTAATTTGGGGAGTGAAAGTGCAGAAGTCAAAAGTACTGAGGAATGGGAGAAATACAGACAAAAAGGAGATGGAAAGTTTCAACAGACTTGAGCTGCTTACAAAGATCTGCTGACAGCATTATTTTATTATTAATTTCAGTATAATGTACACAACATTTCAGATATCCAGAAAACTACCTTCATCTTAAATGCATTGAATTTTCATTACTCATAATGTCCTGTTTCAAGCGCAGATATGTTCCAAATTTCTGTCAACACTTAAACAATTTAAGCACTGAAACAATATTTTCCAACATTGTATACTACTCCTAAAAGTCACCTAGCTTTATGACATTTTAAACTCTGCTAATTAAGAGCATCATCAGAAAAACAGTAGGATTTTTCTTTCTTTCTATGACCTGAGATAAATTAAATCTATCAACAGAAAATTTTCACAAAAGCATGCAAAATGATTTCTTGCATTTAACTGTGACAGTGGGGTATTTGAAGTGTCAGGGGATAAATAACCATAAACTATGTGCAAGAATGTTCTAACCAATTACAATAACATGTATTCCTATTCTTTGCTTTTTCTGTCCATCGATTATACTTTTGTAGTGTTATAATCTCCCATTGGTCACAGTAATGAGACATTGTGTAATTATTTACCTTTCACACTGTGTCTAAAGAATAAAAGAAAAAAAAACAATTTGTGCATGCTAAGGATGCTAAATATCCAATATAAGGTAGGCATGGCAACAGAATATTCTTTTTGTTGAAAGAGGTTAAAAGTAAAATTGAGAGATAGTCTCATTAAAACAGTACAAGAAACATAATGACATTTCTCTTAAATAAATAATAATGTTGCATTTCTGGAATGAAGCTAATGAAATTTTATATTTATGGCTAAAACCCCAAGCTGCTGTTAACATTTCTATAAAATTAATTTCAGCTACAAATTTCTGTAAGTTGGATATTCATTAATTTTGTATTGGTCACTTGTTGAACTAAAAGAAATGCTGAAGCAGAAGATATCTGTAAGAGAAAGAATATTGATAGTCACTGAAGCAAGCATAAATAAGAGTGCCTTGCTGAATGTGTGTGGAAAATAATGACATTATTTATACTCACTGGCAGATACAGAATGGTTTTTGGCAAGAATAGTCAAAAAGAAGTGATTTGTGGGCTTCTTTAAGAACATAAAGTTCTAGGAACTAATCTAAAGTGAATTAGTGGGGGCTAGATGATTAAACATAGGCAGAAAAATTCTAATTTCTTTTAATGAGTATGCCTGTACATGCATAATTATGTCTAAGCAGTCTACTAATTTACATTCATTTTAATAAAATATTTTCTGTGAGAATTATTTTGAGCAAAGTTAAATCATGTCCTTCTGATGTAAGACTATATAGTAATTATATCTCCCTGAATCAGATAAATTTTTTCTGAAAAAATCATGCAATAAATGTCAAAAGAGTTTATTTTTATGAATGCAACCTTTCAATAAAAGAACTTTTGTGAGTGAATAAACTTTCTATAAAATGTATATATACTAGTTCTACATAATATAAAAGGGAGATGATCATTGAAGTTGACCACATGTAATTCTAACCATCCTGACAGCCAAAGTAACAAAGAGATTATGCAGCTCTGGGTTATCCAGTTTCCATATCATATTACAAAAAAAAACCCAGAATGAATGAACTGCAGGCCCAGTTAACATCTCACTTGGAGTTAATGAGATACCACCAGTACCACTCAGTCCAGTCAAACCATCGTGAGATATGATAAATAGTTTTAAGCCACTAAGTTCTTGGGTGACTTATTAGACAGCCATACATAACTGGAGAAATGTTTCTCATACTCCACTAACAAGATCAGGCAGAGTCTAATAACCACAGTGATTTCAAATGAGTGATGAGCATAAAGGACAGTCAAGATTTCTGTTACATCTATGGTGTTCTCTGGAACTATCTGAGATTTCCATTGAAATCAAAGTCACAGATGCTGCCATACAGTATTCTGGTTTATTGCTCACATAGGTAACTAAGGAAATGCTAAATCAGAACTTTACAGAAATAAAGATGAATCTTTGATCTCCCATCAAAGTTTACGGATTCCCCTGAATTCTATGCACAACTGTGGACTCCAAGTCAAGCATGCCTGTGCTAAACATTTGCTTTGTGATGCTATGATTTTGAAGATTACTCTTACTTAATACATAAGCATTGCTTGTTAAATAATTACAGTAGAACTGATCCAAACTCTGAAGAGAACTATGAGGCTACTGTATATGACTGGAATCACTAAGAAATATAACTGTACCAACCTAACCTCTTATGATGAATGCCCCCTCAAAGTTATAAATATTTCACTGAATCAGCAGTTCAAATGTGATTCTATAAACAGGCAAATATCAAAAGTTTTAGGTTGATACAGTATTGTCCCCAAACTTAATAACAAAAATCCATATGGTTAGCACATGCCTATGATTTTTTCAGGCCCACTTTCAAATTTTACTAAAATGTATCCCTCAAAGTGTTAAATGACACGATATCTTCATCACTACCCTCCACATGCTTAACCTTTTTTTCCCTACATAGTTTAGATGCAGGATAACAAGTATGGTCAATCCTGAGTGCTCGATGCAGCTAGTGGTATCAACCTGAAGACATCTGTTAAGGATTTGAAGTCTGAGCCAAGGTTGCAGGGAAGAACATGATGGACCATCAACATTTTCCCTGTGTAGTGGAGGCATGCGGGGTAGAACTTTTCACAGAATTCACCGTGTTTCAAAACATGAAATTAAAGCCCCTCCCCCAAAGAAAATTCATCAAAGGCCAGCTAAATTTGCATTGAAAATGAAGACTGTGCCAGTAAATAACAATGATCCTTATGTTCTTTCTATAGCCTTTTGACCAAAATGCCTACAAATGCATAATCTTTGCAGAAGAGGGTTTTTTTTTCAAGATTAGGTTAAGTCAACAGGTGAGACAGGAAACATTTTTTTACTGTTATTCATTAGGCTAGTGGACTATTAAGGAACATTTTTTAAGGTAGTATTACAGAGGATTTGAAGGAACCAAGAGAACATGGCATCTTGAGAAAACTAACTTAAAATGTTGAGACTTATGTATGAAAGATTCAACTCTATTGGTTGATATTAGAAGATCAAGTCTCTAAGGGAAAACTTCAAAATAAATTCACCTCTCATGCCTTTTCAAAAATCTAATTCAACCGTTAAAGAATCCAATTCATTCTGTCCTATTGTCTCCCAATTTCCTAAGTTTCTGAACTCTCCTTTTATTAAATATTTCATTTCCCATTGACTACAATAGAGCTAAAAACAATGACATCTGTGTACAAAAACAGCTTACTAAATAAATTTTGCTAGCAATACTCTCTTGAGGAACACAGGCATTAATGGAGACCTTATGATTCGGTTGACAAATGTTGCTTTTAGCCAACATTTTGTTATCCCTGAGTGGCTGGTCATTCAAGTTAATTATCATCATCTTCAGAAAAAGCTCCTGCTGCATAGTGAAAGCCTTGACTCTACCTGATCAGAGATAATCTCCTATAGCTTTCAGAAACAATATTAACAAACAAATTGAAATCATTTAATCAGCAGCTGATTTTATCATTAAGTTTGTGTATTCTCATTTTCTATTCATCATTTTATCTTTTCATTTTCAGTCTTTGTCACAGCAGTGTTTGATGGCTTACATAGTTACTGCAGTGCCTGAAAAATCCCATCTAGATGTGAATAACAATCTGCAGCACACTCAGTGATCTGGATTTCCATCGATGCCATGCAGAGGTCACCTACGCCCTGAGTCTGGAGAAAAAGCTCCAGCAGCTTTCTTTACAATCACCACAGATAACTGCTCACAATTCTGCATTTGACAGGCAGGTAATATATTTTTAAAGGACAGTGATACTTAGGATAATGCAGTACCTTTAACCACCAACCATAGCTATTTGGGGGAAATATAATTAGGATTATAAGTTTTCCTGTTCAAAAGAAAACATATTTTATATCCGTACCACTACTCCCACCATTCCCTGGGCAATGGGACATACAGGGATTAAACAGATGAAGTGTGTTATGGAAATGCCTTTATTTATGACCTAAAGGCATCCTTCTTTTCCTTAGGATCAAAGGTGGAGTTATTATCCATGCTAAGTCTTTGTCTTGAGGCAGAGTCTATGAACTCTGTCATATTTCTGCTGAATTATATGATGGTTTTGAAATGTGAATTGATATTCCCATGAGACTGTGCTCTAATCAGATTCATTTCACTAAAAAAAAAATTCCGGAAAAAAAATAGAATTACAATATTTTATAGGCAATAGGAGAGAAGATCAGATGCATTTGATAACATTTACCAGATCCTTACTATAAACTGATAGGCGAATGTGATTAGCCCCTCTAAAATTTGATCTTTCCAAACTCTCTTAAGAGAATTGGATGTTCTGCCCTTCATATGATTTAACCTTTATGGATTTCACATTTAGGTAATTAGTCAGATTGAGCTTCATTGTTTTAGGTATTTTGATACCTTGATACTTTATATTTTTGAGGCAATAACATATCAAAATCACATAGTAAAAATTATTTCATTTTAATCACAAAGAAGCAAAAGAAAGCTGTTCTCAGTAATATGAAATTTAATCAAAATTTAATATATAATTTAAAACTTTTTTTCTATAAGGTTTACTTTCAATCATAAATACCAATTAAACCTTTTGAATAGTAAGCCACATTTCATTAGGAATTAAATTACTGTATGAGAAATATGATTTAAGTTACTCCAATACTAACAGAAACAATGAAGTAAAGCATTCAACTGCCTTTTATAAGTTAAAAAATTAATGTGTTCCTAAATGATCTCTCTAGTGATGCCTATATTATTCTAATGAATTGTACTAATAAAGGGTCTTGGTTTAAAGTGTAATTGTTCCAGCCTTTTATAATTCTCTATTTCTCACTTTTTTTTAAGCAAGTCACTAACACTTGATAGTATTTATAAGGCTTAAGTCCCAATTTCCATGCTTGTTATATAAGTACTTAAAATTTCTCTTCTTCTCTCTTTGATACTAGTTAAGGCAAAGAACATTAGAACTATTAAAAATCCCTTTAAAGTTTTTATCTGATTTTCAATCAGCTGAATCATAGGCAATCAAGAGACCCAAAACTCATGTTACCCTAAGCATATGTATTAGTCTTTGTATATCTAAACTATTATGTTTCTACCTACAATAGGCAGCATCTACAACGGCCCCCAGTGACTACTGCCTGCTGGTGTTCATGGCCTTGTGTAATTCCCTCCCCTTGAACAACTTGCTTCCAATCATTGGCAAGATTGAGGGGATGACATGTCTGTGACTGGGTGACAAAAGATTGGGACTTACGTCTTGCTAGCACTCTGCTTTTTTGTTGTTGTTGTTGTGGCTTGTCTGCTCTGAGGCAATCAGCCATGTCAGAGAGGCCCAAAGTTAGGGCAGACTGGCCAACAGCCAGCAAGAAACTGAGGCCCTCCATCCAATACACCTGCCACAACTATGTGCATTAGCTTAGAAATTGAGGCTTCAGATGAGACCCCAGTCCCAGCTGATACCCTGATTAAAGCCTCATTAAAAGATCAAGAAACAGGGAACCAACTAAGCCATGCCTGAATTCCTGACCCCCTGAGAGTGTGAGACAAATGTATTTTAAGCTACTAAGTTTGGGTAATTTGTTATTTATCAGTAATGTAAGCAATGCACTCCCTTAAACTATATTTGCCTTGGCATTTCCTGCCATTTAAAAAAAATCTGGAGCATTCCTACAGTCCCACACTGAAGTGGCAGAACCCTCTCATTTTCATTCTTGACTCTTCTTCCTTGCTAACTAACACTCCAGTTCTGCTTTGCTTATCATTAGCTCATAAATTCTAGAAGGATGATTCCCTTTCCAATACCTTGGGGTTGAATCCTATTAACCTCAAACACTCATTGTGGACAGTTTTTCCTTGTCAGTGACAAATCGCTGTGGGTGGGCCAATTCTGACCAGTGAAATCAGTGTTAAAGTCTAGTAGAGGGCTTATAGGGAAGGTTTCCCAATACAGTGAAAAAGGTGTGTGCGGAAAACACCTCTCTCCTCACTCATATCTGCAAGTGATGCGGTCACCATGCAACCAGGAAGAGAACTCTTGTCGTTTTAAGAGCAGCAGAGAAAAGTTGAATGTGATACTTGTAATGCTGTAACACCACTAAATTAATCATTCTAGAGTCATTGGTTTCCATCTTTATTTTATGTGACTCATGCTAATTTTATATGGGTCTTCTGAACCTTGCAGTTTAAAGCATCCTTACTGATATACTTGCTAAAATGTATGCTAACTAAATGATACTTAACACATGCAGTGTCTCTGTTCATGTACCAGGACAGGCTGAGTGTATTTTGTGGCACTTACCACTTACTACAGTCATGCTCAAATATAAATACTTGTTTTTAAAATTTTTCTAAAACCAAAATCATATCTGGCACTTATTTAATCTCAACCACAATTTGCAGCTGTGGAAATTTAAGAGAACCTCATGCAATCAAATCAGGAATGGAAGACTGAACTCAAACAAGAACCTATCACCTTTCTCAACTGGGCTCCTCATGTGAATTTCAGAGCACAATATGTGATGTGAATGTCTATTTTATAAATTCTGCAGAGGGTGGTACATAAATATTACACTATTGCCATTCTAGGAAAGAAGTTAATTCATTATAGACAAGGAGGGCCTTCAGGCACTTGGAATTAAATCTCTCCTGGGACACCAGTCGTGAAAAGGTATTCTGGTTTTTAATCCCTTACTTCCTCAGCTACAGTTGCACCCAGTACCCGCCCCCACCACCCCACCCCCTGTCTAGTCTGTTTCTCTCCAACAAATCTGCAACACTAGAATACTCTTGATCCCTCTGCGTGCAGCATCAGACTTTATATAGAACTCTTTCATCCAGCCATCTTTTCCAAAAATTCCTTTTTGTAATGATATTATATAGGGATTCTGGTCTGTATGATAATGCCTGATATATATTAGAAATTTAATGAATGGTCTATGTTGAAACATGAAAAAGGAGCATTTGTACATTAGTCCGTTATGATTATGGCATAGTCTAAATTCCAAACTTAGACTAAATAAGGAATGATTTCTTATATACTAAGTCGGTATTTTATGATTCTCTTGTATTGTACCTTTAAATTATTTTGTTGATGTTATGTCTAAAAAATGGCTTTTCAGAATAGTCCATTCTTTTTCCCAACATCAAGGTTTTGATAGTGTTTTTGATTAAGTCAAATATATTTCTGCTTATGTTTCTTGCAAAGGGAAAATATATTTTTCAACTGACATCTAATTCTATGAGAATAAAGTATAATGAAGGGAATAAAATGCATACAGGGAATGTCTGAAACTAAAACTTCAGTACTTGCATTTATATATAAGTGGGGGAACAGAGAGTTGGACATTTCAAATGCAAATTCAAAGAGCGCTTTGTGACACAGTGTAAGCTCCATCTCATAGTCTTAGGGTTGACTAATTGAATTGCCATTGATAAGGTGTCACTTAAAGAGACATCTCTGCAGTGAAACATGAGTTTGCTGTAAATGACCTGTCATTGAAGTCATGGGTAATGTCCGTGTCCAGACTGAATTAAAAGGTACCTACTAGCAATGTGCTCTGGAGGAGTTAAACCAGCAAGGATTGGAAGAACTCAGTGTCCATGATCCACTAGAGAATTATGCCTCAGGTGCTATGTTAATTTACTTGCTGGCAAACATTAATTGAAGCCAATCAATAAACCAGGTAGAAAAACTGGGAATTGCAGCTACATTCATTTCCAACTGGATTTAGATATATTTTTACCTAAATTATGTGGAATATTAGTTTTGAATTTTCAATTATATTAGTGTAGATAATATAATCAGTGTTTGTATAATTTTCATTAAAAATATCGAAAAATAAATTCAGAGACATGGACTTAAATAGTGATTTCCCAAGTGTCCCATATTTAGCAAATAATTACTTAGACAACTAAAATTAAACACCAACCAGTACATAAATATTATTCACCAAAGCCTACATATTTATCAAGTACCTACTTTGAAACCATAGTGTTTCTATGTCTGTGCCGGATTTCAGCCGTCTTGCTATTTTAGAGAAACAATCAACTGACTACACAGACAGGTAAAAGCGTTTTCTACAATCTGCCCCACTAGCAAGATATAAAAACCTTTTCCATAATGAACATAGTTTATGTATCTTAATCATTTATACTGAGGTTTAATTAACCCCTTAAACTCTCTACCTTCTTTCTTCCCCCTCCATCTCAGTAGAGATCAAATACTGACCATGATTATTCCTACTAAGATAATACGCAATACTCATATCCTATTACAAAGTGAATAAACACTTTTTCAGAACAAATTTTACAGATAACACATACTAACCACAAAAATTCAGTAGTATCTTTTTCTTTAAAGCAAAGGTGTATATATTGTAGCCTGCTTTTAGTTTTAAGCATCTTTTAAAATTGCTGAGCATTGCTAGGCTACCCTTCAAGGTATTTCAGTGGCTTCAAATTTTTTTTTTAAGGTAGCATTGATATACACTCTTATGAAGGTTTCACAAGAAAAACAATGTGGTTATTACATTCACCCTTATTATCGAGTCCCCTTCACCCCATTGCAGTCACTGTCCATCAGTGTAGTAAGATGCCACAGAGTCCCTATTTCTCTTCTCTGAGTTATACTGTCTTCCCTGTGACCCCACACATACCATATGTACCAGTCATGATACCCCACAATTCCCTCTTCCCTCCCTCGCCACCCACCCTTCCCCATCTCTCCACTTTGGTAACCATTAGTCCCTTATTGTAGTCTGTGAGCTGCTGCTATTTTGCTGGTGAGGATGTGGAGAAAAGGGAGTCCATCTACACTGCTGGTGGGAATGTAAATGAATTCAACCATTGTGGAAAGTAGTATAGAGGTTCCTCAAAAAACTAAAAATAGAAATACCATTTGACCCTGGAATTCCATTCCTAGGAAATTATCCAAAGAAAACAACTCCTCAGATTAAAAAAAACATATGCACCCCTGTGTTTATCCCAGCACTTTTTACAATAGCCAAGATATGGAAACAACCTAAGTGTCCATTAGTAGATGAATGGATAAAGACGATGGGGTACATATACACAATGGAATACTATTCAGCCATAAGAAAGAAACAAATCCTACCATTTGCAATAACATGGATGGAGCTAGGGGTATTATGCTCAGTAAAATAAGTCAGGCAGAGAAAGACAAGTACCAAATGATTTCCCTCATTTGTGGAGTATAACAGTGAAGCAAAACTGAAGGAAAAAAATAGTGGCTTCAAAATTTAAAGGAATAATCACACCCCATGTGCTTATTGTACTTATACATGTTTACATTTATGAGGATTTGACTCAGAAAGCAGACAGTATGCCAATATTGGATTGTTACTTAAAAGGACTTAAAATTACATATACACCTAAATTCTCAGCTTAGAGAATTATGAATTATTTTAATCTCTTCATATCTCATCTATATGTCTTTGTTTTATTACATCATCTCTGACCTTGATGTTAAAGATTATTATTAGTTGAGGAAGATTTAAAAGGTGAAAAATTATAATTAAAAAGGTGAGAAATTTATAAACTAACCATGACAAAGTGATTAAAAATAAAACAAATTTTACTATTGATAAATACACATACCAAAGTTATCTTACCTCTAAAATATACCTGCATCTCATTTGGTGCAAAAAATGTGTACAAAAAATTTCCATATAGTTTATATAGTAATTTCTTTTATCAAATTTAAGCAGCAGTTGCCTTTAAGAAAGTTAATTTCAGACACTTCTAATTGTTTCCAGTTGGAAATCACATTTGACTAATTTTTAATTCTGTATTAAACCATTTGATGAAAATTTTTCTACAAGTTCTCTTTCTGTAAAGCACTATAATTTGCCATGATTTCCTTTATTTCTGGGTGAAAAGCTCAATAGATTATATAAAAGAGTAATATGAAGTGGTGTCATCTGTTATTTTTAGGGACTTTTACAAAACTGGGTAAAGTGCTAATGTATCTAAGACATATATCATCAAATGATGGCCGTATGAGAAATAAAATGTTTTAGATATGAAATATATTTCTAATTTCCATCACATTCCTTGCACAGTCCATTTTATTTGGGAATCATTGAAGTTTAATACTAAGCAAATTATCATATACTATTTTTAGTTCTGAATGATTGTATTATGTTTTTTTTAAGCAATTCTTCAAAATATCAATATTTTGCTTCTTTGTTACAACTAACTTTAAACAGATTGTCCTTTCCATCCACTGCGTAATCCTAACATTGCCTGATTTAGCTTTAGGATTAAATCAACCTGTGGCTGAGGGAAAGTTAAAGTTTAGTAGGAGTAAAGGTTTGCATCAAATCCCACATTCTGACATGCAGTTTTCCTGGCTGAAATGATCTCTTCATGAATTAGAGCATATGGAATTCCTATAAAGCTAATTAAAATTCTCATGTGATGTAAAAGCCACAATTAAGGGCTTGTTAATACACGTCTCTTTGAGAAAAACAATCTTGTTTAGAAAAAATGCCTTATTAATGTGATATTAACTGCTTCCAATCCTTGGCTGACCAATGGTTCAGTAAGTTAGAACAAATTCAGCAGGCTTTTTTGTATATGTATACATATATAATCTCTGTATTTTTCTCATTTTCAATTGTCCAAAGATTTTGCTCATAATTTGCTTTTCATTTGGTGTTGCATCATTGTTAAGTTATGTCAAGTTTTATTAGCTGAGGGAGACAGTGAAGAAGAAACTATATGTACAAACTGTCTGCCACTGGAAAGAAAGGTTGGCATTCGGCAGTCTAACTAATTAAATGTCACTGAGTCCAGAGGCTAAATGCATCAGTTGATGATTTGGTAGATTTTACTGCTGCATATGTAGATTTAATTATAGATTGATTGAAATTAATAAAGTGGCAGTACCTTCCAGAAACATATTTTATGATTCATGATTTCTATATGAAAGAGCTGTTTAACCGCTGACCTTTACATAATGTTATACTTTGCTAAATTCATTAGAGAGACAATTAAGTAGCAAATTAATAAGCATTCACCTATGTATTGTCCACACTGATGATTCTTAAGTTGATTCAAAGTTAACATTTTTGTTCCTTCACCTGGTATCAAGGATCTTACCCTAACTACCATGGTTCTGAGATGAATTCTGAGTATGTATCTAGTACATATGTATATTTTGTATATATATATATATTTCCTAGTGTGTGTGTGCATATATATATTCCTAGTATATATTTTATACACTATAATCCAGAAAAATTTATACTTCCTCCTCCAGAGTGTATATAAACATAGTTTTCCTATAACCATACTACCTAAATGAAGAGAAGGGAAATATGATTTAGAGAGTTAACCACTTCTCAATCGTCTTTGCTGTTTCTATCTTCTACTAGTGGTCATCAAGAATCAACAGAGGACACTCTCTGTGCCAAAAACACAGAGATGTACCTCCTATGTAATTCTACAGTCACCCATTGATCATTCATTCCAGTGCAACAAATGCCAATGGCTTTCAGCCCCAGGCAAGTTCACTATGGATTCAGTGTGACCAAAGAAATGACAGTAAAACATTCTTGGGGTAAAAGGGTTATACCCAACTTTATGTCCACGGTGGCAGGTCAGTCACTAAATCCCATTCACTCAGAGTGAGGCTGCATGCAGCAAGTCGGTCTCTGCCTCTGGGCCTCTGTCCTTGGCACCTCCACCACTCCAGCCTCTGCTCTGCTCTCCTGCAGCCTTGCAGCAGTGCCACCGTGTCACCCAGAGGACTGAGCAGAGCTCTTTATATGGAGTCAATAGCAACATATTGCCCACACATGTGTAGTGAGCTAGCCAACCAGGGCCAAGTGAGAATCCTGGCCACAGGAACCTCCATTTCATCCACACATTTATGTATGTAATCAAAAGTAGCGATTATCCATAGCCATTTATATTTGAATTTAGTATTCATTTTATTCATTTTGTAATATCTACAAAGCAAGTTTATTGTCCCTACCCCACTCCATTGCTAGCCAATAGGGAAATGCAACCTGGAGTGAACAGACTGGCATAAAAAGAACTAATAGGTAGCTATATTTGATCTGAGAATGTTTTCTTCAAAACATGCTTAATGTCCTTAGAGTGAATATAAATTATCAAAACTCTTACATCTGGCAGAAACCTAAATCAAAAGTTCTGTTCTTCCAGGGACTGGCAGTTGAAATTATGATTTGTAATCACTGTAAAAATGTCTGTTTCCTATATTCAAAGTTAGGTCATTTCCTCTTCCACATTTTGTAGTCAGAAAACATGCTCTACTGGTGACTTTTTAAAGAACAGTGATATCTCTTTCATATAATGTTCCATCTTTAATATGTCTTTGTCTTTTGTGAGCTGAAACTGTGACATCAGATATTAATGAAAGAAAGCAGTATTTTAAAAGTGGGGGTGGACAGTGAGCAATACTTAAATGCCTATGAGTTCTGCTATTCTACAATGAGATGATTAGAAAGATACAGTGTAATTAACTGTATGGTACTTTAAGAGGATCTCCCTGTTTTGCGGCAAAAGGCATACATCAGAATCATCTGTGAAGCATCTAAATTATGTCCCTGGGCTCCTTAAGCCCAACCCAGATTATCCAGGAATTAGATAACGTTTGGGTACTTACATTTTAAAAGGCCTTCCAACGTGATTTGGAAGCTGACCCCTGCTTAGAAGCCATTTTATGTTAAAGTAAGGGAGAAATGAAGCAAATAACATAACCAACACTTTCCATTGGAAGCATCTCAGTTAAAGCAAAGTCTGTAATACCTACCACATTCAAAGAACACAGCAAACAAAGAAAACAATTTTAAAAACCCATTACCTATGAAGTAGGCATAAATATTAGCCAGACTTATTCTACAGGCTAGATAGATGTAACAATTTTCCAAATTATTATAGGAGAACATAGATGGAACCTAACATACCCAAATTACACAAGAACGATAACCTTAGCCTACAAGGTTTATAATATTAATAAAATTAAGCATTGAGAATGTGAAAAATATATCTGTTCAGCTGTTTTGAAAGCAAATATGTGAGTGAAATAAGTCCCAATCTTAAGAAACTACTAGGAATGGGGTAAAGAGAAATCTAAACAAATATTCAAATTTGAGACTAGATCAGATATTCAAATACAATATATTTAAAAATGCACAGTGCATAAAATTATACTGATATTAAATAAAGGTGCTAGTATCCCTTATTTAAAATTGTTATATTTAAATAATTATTTTATGTTAAGGAAATAGGACAATTCCTCAGACACAAAAAAAGGGGCTGAAGCAATTACTTAGGCAGCCACAAATAGTCAGGAAAGGTTTCATATAAATACTCAGCCACAACTGTATATACCCTTCAAAACTCCTACTCTCTCTGTCCCCATTCTCAGTTAAACACCTTGTAATCACTAAACATGTTGCAAAACATGTTGAAAAAGTTTTCTCATTTTATAGTCTATGTGTCACAAATGTGCCCATTTTCATCTTCTCTGCTCCCTTGTGGCTCTGTGAAAAATCTCTATCTGTGGTCAAGACCTTCCTTTATTTTAAATTCAATAGCCACTTATGCTCATATTTCTTATTTCATGTTTCAGAAAGAGTTTACAAACCCTTTCTTTGTCTTCTCCATTTTCTTCCTACTTTTCTCTCATCAATTTGAAATTCTAGTCATCCCTTAAATGTTAATACTCCAAAATATCTTGTCCAAGAACTTTTACTTATTCTCTTTTCAGTTTGCATGGTCCTCCTGGCTTAGTGCGTCCATATTCCTGGTCTAGAGAGTGGTATCTATGCTGAAGATCCTCAATCTGTATCTCCTGTGTCTTCACAATGAGCTTCAGACCCATTCACTGGACACCATCATTTCCCAAAATGAGATCATCATCTATACCATCCTACCAGCCCCCAAAATTAACAAACCAAAAGATCTGTGTGCCTTAGCCTATGAATTCCATTTTCCATTGATTTGCTTGATTTAGACACTGGAGTATCATTCTGGAATCTTCCCTATCCCAAATGCAATCAATCTGCAAGGGCTACAGTTTCAGCTTCCTAAAATTCTGGAATTATTTCACCATCTTCCCATTTTTCCCACCCCACCTAAGTTAGACTACTGTTTGGCAGTGGGTTTCAGGCCCGGGCAAGTTCACTAGGATTCAATGAGACCAAAGAATGACAATGGAACATTCTTGGGGTGAAAGGGTTTATACCCAACTTTATTCCCACAGTGGCAGGTCAAATACTAGAATCCCATCCACTCAGAGCAAGTCTGCACGCAGCAAGCCACCTCTGCCCCCGCAGCCATCTCAGTCTCTGTCTTGGGCGCTGCCACCACTTCAGCCTCTGCTCTCCTGCAGCCGTGCACCCAGAGCCCTGGGTGGAGCTCTTTATATAGAGCCAATACAACATACTGCCCACACGTGTGTAGTGAGCAAGCAGACCAGGGTCAGGTAAGAATCCTGGCCATAAAAACCTTCACTTCATCCGCAACTACCTTTATCTTTGCTGAAATTACTGCCAGAATCCAATTATTTCTTTAATATCTATATTTCCTAGTACCCTTAGAGTTAAAACATATTCTCATAGGCAAATCTAATCTTATATCCATTGCTTTGAGATTTTTTTGTCAAGTGAAAAGCACCAATAACCATTTCCCTCAGGGAAAAACACAAGACTTTGTCATCTTGAAGAATTCTTCGTAAACTCACCTCTTTTCAATTAAATCTTTTCCCGTGCCCCCTCCTCTCTTTTTTGTCCCTCCCCTCAGTTACATACCTAATCTAAGTACTCAGTGCTGAAAGTAGGCTGAACCACTCTCAAATCCCTAAATGCATCTTGTTGCTTCTCAACTCCAGACCATTTTCTTTGGTATTCTTTTGGCTAGGTCCTTCTTTACCATCATCTTTTTGATTTTAGGTGCAGATTTAAAGTCAGTTCTTCTAGATACCTTCCTTGACCAATCCAGTCACAGTACAGAATGTTTTTTCTATACTACCATGTTCTCTGTACAGTCCCTATTATTATTACTTAGCACACTGCTTTGTGATTGCCCATTTTCCTATATTTTTCCATGTTGCTATTCCCCTTGCCGGCAGGAGCCACAGCTATATTGTTCTCACCTGGGCCAAGCTTTGTACCCCTCCCCCTTCATAGTGCTGCTCTACCTAATCACCTTGTGTTAAGATCCACTATCATCACCATCATTTAACCTTCCATTGTGTGTTTAACTTTTTTGTGACTCCTTCCTCAGTGTATAAATATGCACATCTCTCTCATTAAAAAATATACAAACCAAATCTCATTCTTTTTTATGGCCAGTAATATTCCATTGTATATGCCATAGGGCATTATGCTAAGTGAAATAAGTGAGATGGAGAAAGACAAATACCACAATTTCACTTATATGTAGAATCTTAAAAATAAAGTAAGTGAACAAAACTGAAATAGACTTATAAGTACAGAGAGCAGATTGGTGGTTGCCACAGGAGAGAGGATGAGGGGGAGAAAAATTAGTGAGATTGTTCAATATCTTCACCTGGGAGATGGTTACCTAAGTATATACACAAGTCAAATTCATCAAACCGGAGACTAAGATTTGTGCATTTTATTGTATATACCTCAGTATAAAACTTTTAAAAATTAGAAGACGTATAAACAACACAAAACAAAAAACACACCACCCAATAACTCTAGACCATCAACCTGCTGAGCTTCAAGAAAATGTTGATTATACTGGTGATCTCTATTTTCTTGGTTTTACTTTGAATATTTGTCCAACTGTAATTTCCCTTTCACTTTCATTTCACCACTAAAACAGTATTCAAAAGAGTCGTTAATTATCATTGCCAAATGCAGCAAGCATTTATATTCAGTATGTCGGCTATCTGCCTTAAAGCTCCTTTTTCATCAGTACGGAGGAGCTCCACTGGATTCCTGCATTCCTATTTATAGTGAAGACTAGAGCTTAATGAAACACAAACATTTTTGTTCAAAATCAGTACTTCTCAAAATTTAAAGTGTATGCAAATTACCTGAGAGTCTTGTTGAAATGCAGCCACCAGGTCTGAGCTGGAGCCTGAGAGTTCACTTTTCTAAAAATCTTCCATGCCAGTGTTGCTGGTCTGTGGGCTGCACTTTGAGCAGTAAGTCTCTGCAATCACGTTGGAATAACTAGTGAGCTTTAAAAATAGCAGTCCCCTGGAGACTGGTGTAATTGGCCTGGGTGCAACCTGGTTGCTCGGAGTTTTCAATGTTCTCCATGTGATTGTAAGTGTGAAGTAATGCCCTTGCTTCTCAAAAACCAAAGGTGGGTGGAGCTCCACAACCTGCATCACCTGGAAGGAACTGTAGTTTTAACAAGATCCTCAGGTAGTTTGTGTGAACATTAAGTTTGAGAAGCACTGGATTAGACATTTCATTAGTTCAAATAGACATTTCTTTTATATATATATATATAAAGTTTACTCAGATATAATTAACATATGACATTGTATTTACTTTAAGTGCTGTCTTGCCAGTGGGTTTCAGCCCCAGGCAAGTTTACTGTGGATTCAGTGTGACCAAAGAAAATGACAGTAAAACGTTCTTGGGGTGAAAGGGTTATACCCAACTTTATTTCCACGGTGGCTGGTCAATCAGTAAAATCCTGTTCACTCAGAGTGAGTCTGCATGCAGCAAGCTGGTCTCTGCCTCTGGGCCTCTCTGTCCACACAGCCATCCTGCACAGCTGTCCTCCTGGCCTCTCTGCCTGCACAGTTATCCCCCACAGCTGTTCTCTGTGCTGCCACCACTCCAGCCTGTGCTGTGCTCTGCTCTCCTGCAGCCCTGCAGCTCTGCAGCCGTACCACCCAGACCACTGGGTGGAGCTCTGTATATAGAGTCAAAAGCAATGTATTGCCCACATGTGTATAGTGAGCTAGCCAACCAGGGCCAGGTGAAAATCCTGACCACAGGAACTTGCATTTTCTCAATAGGTGCACAACATAATGATTTAATATATGTATATGTTGCAAAATGATTACCACAGTGGGTAATCATGCATGATTACAATTATTTTGTCATGATGAGAACTTTTAAGACCTACTTTCTAAGCAGCTTTTAAACACACAATGCAGTATAATTAACTTTATAGTCACCACACTGTACATTATGTTATCAGAACTTATTTATCTTATAACTGGAAGTATTTACATAGACTTTAAAAATATCAAAAATTATTAAGTTAGAGAGCAATAACTTCAGTAGCCCAACAGGGCACTCTTACTAATTTCATCTACAGGGTGTCCTATAAATCCATGCAAATTATTCCTTTTCCTTGTTACAACACAAGCTGATTGCTGCTAAAATTAGCAGTATGGTGGAGTGGAAAGAGCATGAATTCTCAAGTCAGGGATGAAATCACTTGCTCTGCTTTGTTATTCTGAGAAAGTCACTCAACTCTTGCGCCTTACTTTCCTTAACTTTAAAGTGAACAGATATCTTAGGGATGTGCTGTTGCGAATTTAAATGAGAATTTTTGTAAAAATGCCAGACACTTTTCCAAATTGAAGCTCCATACATCCACTCAAGTATTTATTTATGCAGCAATTATTTATTGAGCACTTAATATTATAATAAAGATAATAGAAATGTTAAAAAGAAAAATAAGGTTCTGTTTTATATAGAGTTCCCATTCGTGTGTGTGTGTGTGTCTAGAATGAAATAAGTAAACAAGATAGAGAAGGCTCAGTAGAGTGAGAGTCTACTACAAAGTGAAATCAGTAAAGTCCTCAGTCTCACCTGAATGATAGATGAAAAAATCACCCCTGTGACAATCTAGGGGGCAGCATTCCAGGTAGATATCAGAGTAACCACAAAGATTTTGAAGCATGAGTGAATCTGGTGGGTCCCAGGGACAGAAAACCAGCTACTGAGGCTGACGAACAGCAAACGAGAGGACAACAGGATGCAACCAAAGCTGGAGGGTTAGGAAAGGCCCACATTGTCTGAGGCCTCACTGAGAATGACAAGGAGGCTGCATTTCAGCCTGACTGCAAAGGGGAGCCACAGGGATTTTCAATTAAGATATGATCGTGTTTTCATTATTAAGAAATTGTTCTGACTGCCGAGAGGGGAATTGATTATAGTGGGAAGGGGCTCAAATGGAAACTCTAGCGCCAGTGATGAGCTTCTGACTTGTAGCAATATAAGGGAGAGATGATGTTAACTTGAGATGAACAAAAACCGTAGCTAACATGTCATTCATTCTGTGCAACCTGGGGGTGCCTCCTCAAAGTGTCAGATGCCTCACTGGCCAACAGGTCAGTGGACAGTGTTAGTGATGTTCCATGTGAGAATACTTTGGAGTCATCTAAGTTTCCATTCCTTGGTCTAGTTATGAGAAACTACCATAAAGACAGACTTAAATACATTTGTGCACTATTAATTGCCAGTGACTTTTGCTGAGCTCCAAAGTTTTCTCCAAATACATGGTTCAGTCTCTGTGACTCAGCAGGCACTAAGTTAATGGCAGTGTCCCTAGTTTATTGATTAATTTCATTCACAAGTAATTTGGAAAGTTGTATGAGCAATATATATTATGTGCAGTTGTTGGCTGAGTATATTTCAATTGTTTTTTCTGCTTCCAGTCTCTAAAAGTTTGTTTTAAATATACTATGTCTACTGTTCATTCATTAAAAACCATTTATAAATTTGCTTTTATACAAATGTGTAAATAAAAATACTAGGGAAAACGTAGTGGTCAAAACAATATACATTGTAATCTTCACAAGTCCTACTGTTTTCTAAGAGAATACCCAAAATATAGACAATCCCACCAGAGTGCAGTAACAGGAAAATACAGCACTTCAGGAGCGTATGTGACAGAGAGAAGTTTAGGGAAAGCTTCCTGTAGAAAGAAAGGTCCTAAATGTGAAGTAAATAATAAGTAGGACAAAAGGAGTAGAGGATCCAGAGAGCAAACAATATCCAGAATTAAGTGAGATTTTTCTATCAATGTTTTCTAAATGTGATTACTGCAAGAACCCTCAACTAGTCAGATGGCTGAAACCTAATCTGAGCCTACCTGCATTGAAGCAAGAAGAGAGACAAAGATGAATTAATTCAGATGTTAATTAATTCAACTAATAATATTAAACACCCATATTAGGCACTGGTAACTGGAAATAGAAGTGAGCAAGAGAAAAAAATTCCCTAGAGCTCTCCCCTAGGGCATGGGAGGCAGAGAAGCAGCAGTCAGTGGACAAACGAGTCAGTTTTTCCCACCCCAGTTCATTGTTTAAAGTCAGAAATGTAAAAATACAACAGATGTTCTTTCTTCTATCAACAAATTCCACCTGTGGGACACTCCACAATTTTTTTGAACAGGTCTGTCAGAAAGTAAGTGATTCATAAAATCACCTGACAGAGCCAAGCACACAGAACACTTATGACAAGGCTGTCAGGGCTTACCGGCTCACCAAGTGATGAATGTGTAAGGAATACACCTGCTTTAATTATTTCTCCCTGGACTCTTTCTACAAGGATCAGGGTTTTTTTTTCTCCTTTTGTTTGATCTGAATTTGTTCTTCCTCTTGCCACCTATCTCCACATGTATTTCTTCCAACTTCCACTGGAAAACAGTCTCTTAGCCATTTAACTTGGCCAAAGATTGCCTAAGAACCCTTTGAGGATTGAAAATTTATTTCTTCAAATAAGCCGAAGGGTACTGTTCCTCCTGGGGAATGCTCAACTTCTGCAGCGCCAATTTTAGTTTTTCACAGATTATCTAGAATAACTGAGTAAATTTAACATCAAATAAAATGATGGGGTGTTTTCTCCTTTCAATTCAAAAGGGTATATTTCATAATCATAGCATCTATGATAAATTATTTTAACACTAAGAAGAGAAACATTTTACTGAGATTTAAAGACAATGTGAGGTGGGAGAATCTCCAGAAAGGCATTAAATATTAACTAGTGGTTTAAAATCCAGAACGGAGATGGTAAAATAAAATCTGAATTTTCTCAAATATAATGGAGACTTGATACAAATAAATATTGCACATAAAATCTTTAACATTCCCACCACCTTAGCCTAAAGATCCAATTATCTGCTAACATTTTCTGCTCAAACCTGCTGAGCTTATTCATCAGCCCTCCAGTTAGAAAATAATAAAAGGTCTGCAGTGTATTTACACTCAGAGGGAAGAGGTATAGGTTGGAGAAGGGCAATCCTTTTCTTCAGAGTTATAAACAGCAAGCAGTCTGTGACAAGAAACATATTTGTTCTCCAGATTGGCTAATTGCATTATGCTGTTTTGAGTAAAAATTAGGGGAGATATTCAAAGCAAGTATTGACTTGATATTTTGCCACAGAAGTTTTGTAGTAAAATACTAGGGCTATTGCACTATCCATTCAATGTCATCTAGAATTTTCATTCATATCATTCACTTGCAAGCAGTCCCAGGCAGAATGCATCCTGAGGAATTAGACCCTTGCTATAAGCTACTCAGAGACTACGGGAAGAGACAGTATAGATAAGGCCAGTATAATGCCATGCATGCTATAGAATAATATGTGCTGGTTGCTACTGGAACACTGTGGGGGGGGGGGATAAAAACAATTAATGCTGTTCCAGTTTACTTAGCATTTCTGTGCAAATGTCTAGGAAATCACATACATATGATGGCTTAATGGATAGCACACCAACTGATTTTATTTTCTCACAATCATGCAGAGTTTAGGAAAAGAAATGCATACAAATAAATTTGTTTGTTAACAGGATGTGTCTGAAGATTTATAGGATTGAAGCAGGAAAACACAAGGTTGTTTACAAAGAATAAGTTGTTAACTATTTCCTGAAGTTTTGTGTCATACATCTCCACCTCTGGCACATGTGTGAGATGATCAAGAGAATTTAAAGTCAAGAGCTGCTAAGATAGTCAATTAGTAGCGAGCCCAAAGCTAAAGGGGCTAATCAGAAGGGTATCTGGGAAATATTTAAAGGATGAAGGCAAATATAGAGAGACAAAATAAGGTACAAGTTTTTTAATTGCCCATCCTGATAATTATGCAAATATTCCCCCCATAAATTGGGATTCCCCCCAAAATTGCTCTTCTTTATGGTCTGTGTTTGGGTTTCAGTCCTTACAGGGAGTGCAAGTTTGACAGGTTCAAAGAAATTATAATCAAGACAATAGACACAATATGTGAATGATGATAATATACTGAATTACCATAAAACTCAAATTGGTAATTGTTCAATTGTTAACCTGAGGTCTTTCCAGATTTACCATTTTTTAAAATATAAAACACCGAAGATTAAAAGCAAAAAGACTTAAGTAATAATAGAGAAAAAAACTGAGGAAAAGATCATTTTCTGGGAAGATGTTCAAGAAACCCTTCTGCAGTGTATATTAAGGGTCAGCCATCTTTCAGAGCTTTGGAGATAGAGTGCCCCATGGCCCACCGTTTCCCCCAACAGGAGGCTCACAGCTTACCATATGGGAAAAATTTTCCTAGGATACACTGCTAAGAAAATGTACCAGTAATCAAATCAAGAATATTTCAATATCACAACCATTTGATTTTAATGAGTTTGAATTTCCAGACTACGTGAGATTTAGATTCTTTTCATGTACTGGGGAGAAAAAATGATCCAGCTCAGAATGACAGCAAAAATTCTAAGAACAGTTTCATGCTGATGACCTCATATAATTTAATTTATTTATTTTATGACAAAGCATTTCTAAAATATATGAAAGCTCTAATTATTAACTTTGATATAAAAACAGTAAATTGTACCAATTCTAAAAGCAAATGTACTATAAGAGATCCCACTATATCATTTAAGGCATTTCCTCAGATCTGCTGATCTCCTCTCTTATCACATCCTCTGATTTTTAAAGAGTGCATATATTGAACTGCATACCCTGATGAATTTTCAAACTTCATATAATATATATACATATGCCTAAAAATAAGTGTAATTGCATGTAGGAATTCATTAAATAAATGTCAGTGCATTTCATCTTCCAATTACTCTAATTTTTACTGTAAAATATAGAGTTGAATATTTTGTGAAGAACACTGATTTTTATGTAATAAGTTAAAATTATGTTCACTCTACCAATCAACATTTTGTACATCACAGCAGCATTGCTTATATTAATATCTATAAAAGTTATTTAAATAATCGCTACATAGATATGAAAGGACTATGTGGTAGATTATAAAAATGGTTGCAAATACTTCCTTTCCTAAAAATGGTTGCAGATTATTTCCTTTTGTAAATTCATACCCATTCAGCAAGATAGTTCGTATTTTCCAGTCAAGAAGTAGTTTCTTTCCCCAAATTCTGAATCTGGGTTGCCACTGACTTGGTTTGGCCAAGAAAACATGAGCAAACTTGGTACAAATGAACCTGCAACAGTTTGTGCTTGGGGCTTGCTCTCTCACCACACTTTCGAGAGACCATGTGAAAAGCTGGCACTGCCTTCTGGAGGAGGAGAGTTCTTCTGGCACAAACAACCCATCTTAGTTTAGTCTCATCCCTAGCCATCCATTCACCATTTACTAGTACTGGTGTTAATTATCAGGCCCATTTCACTATGGTACTGGTAAAACACTTAGTACGGTATTGCTATGGAGGTGTGTTTGTCCTGGTACTTCTCCATCCAGATCTTCTATTTAGTTAAGCATATTTAATTCTCTGTCTCTGGTGGTTTGCATCTATTATCCTAACCAGTCAGTCACACAGAAGGTGTTTATTGACACACTGACATTGACTCTCCCTGCTCTGCCCTGGAACATTCTTGCAGAGACCAAATTCCTCAATCACAAAACTGGTACCTGTAGGCCTAACACCTAAATAGAACATGACTTATAAAGTGTTTTTTTAAAAAAGGGAAAGAACCTTGTTAATTTGTTAATAAGCATTATTAGCAGTGACCAACTCTGAAAAATAAAATAAAATCCAGTTCTTGCTTTTTGTTTTAAACAGACCAAATAAATTAATGTACTTCTTCAATTCTCATTATGATTGTTACTGACTGCTTAATGTATCACAGAAATCTATAATGAGTTCTGTTCACATTCAACACAAGCAAGACAATACAATACAAATAAAAACAGGATCTGGAACCAGGCAGAGGTAGGAGTAAGCATACCTATGCTCCTTACAGATTATGTCTGTAAGCCTTTGTTTCTTTATATTTCAAAATGAGTGCAATAATATCGATTCTGCAAGCTTGGGAAAAGATTAAAGTAAACATGTTAAAAAACCTTGCACATTGAAACAATATAAAAAAATGAACAAATGGGACTACATCAAATTAAAAACCTTCTGTACAGGAACAAAAAGGCACCCTACAGTATGGGAGAATAATTCGTAAATGATTTATCTGATAATGGGTTAACAATCAAAATATATAAAGAGCTCATATGCCTCACCACCAAAAAAACAAATAACCTGATTAAAAAATGGGCAGAGGACCTGAACAGACATTTCTCCAAAGAAGAAATACAGATGGTCAATAGGCAAATGAAAAGATGCTCTGCATTGCTAATCATCAGGGAAATACAATTAAAACCACAAGGAGATATCACTTCACACCAGTCAGAATGGACACTATCCAAAACACAAGAAATAACAAATGTTGATGAGGATATGGAAAAAAGGGAACCCTCCTACACTGTTGGTCAGAATGTCAATTGGTGCAGTCACTGTGGAAAGCAGTATGGAGGTTCCTCAAAAAATTAAAATTGAATTACCATTCCACCCAACAATTCCACTTCTAGGAATTTAACCGGAGAAAACAAAATCCCTGATCTGAAAAGGTATATGCACCCCTATCTTTATTGCTATATGACTTGCAATAGCTAAAATACAGAAGCAACCTAATTGTCCATCAGTAGATGAATGGATAAAGAAGATGTGGTACTTATACACAATGGCATATTATTCAGCCATAAAAAGAAAAGAAATCCCACCATATGCAACAACATGGATGGATCTAGAGGGTATTGTGCTCAGTAAAATAAGCCAGGTGGAGAAATACAAATACCATATGATTTCACTTATTTGTGGAATATAAAACAAAGCAAAACAAAATGAACAAACAGCAGTAGATTCATAGATGCTGAGAAGTGACTAGTAGTTACCAAGGGAGAGGGGTTGGAACAGGTCAGGCGGGAAGGGTGAGGGGGATAAAGGGGCACAATATTTCACAGTCACAATATAAGTTGGTCACAGGGATGGTAATACAGCATGGAGAATACAGTCAGTGATTCTGTAACATCTTTCTACACTGATAGATAGTAACTGCACTAGAGGGGGAGATGATTTAATAATATGGGTAAAAGTTGAACCACTGTGTTGTACATTTGAAACCAATATAAGATTGTGTATCAATGATACTTTAATTTAAAAAAAACCTTGCACTAAACAGCAAACTTTCAACAAATATCATGGGGCTTCTCCTTTTTGGACATAATACAAAAGCATAGTTAATTAGAATATCATTACAATTATAGGGAAATATAATTAGTCCATTAATTAAGAACAAGGGAACTATATATGTATATAACTGGCTTAAAGTCAAGCCAATTTATTCTGATTTTCTAACTCTATGGCTTTTTGTCTTTTCCTCTTAAAAATGCTTTTGATTGTGAATCCATGTTATTCTTTGTCTAGCTATAAATCATTCAAGGGTGCAGTACTGTGAACTGCTTCAGGGTTTTTTGTGTGTGCTACCTTATGTATGCACTGACAACAGAATACAAAAATATGCTTTGGAACTTTATAGCAAAGTGGAAAAAGGAAAGTGAATAATCAAGTCAATCCATGTCATTTTCCCCTAGTTCTAAAGAAAGTGGGATATCTAGTTGGATTCATCCTTTTTAGGATTATTCATAGACTAATTTTATAGAAAAATTTTCAAATCTATTCTTCCCATACATCCATCCAGAAATGAAATGGTACATTTTTGTACAACATAGATATGAATAACACATTCTCCTTAATCTACAAAAATACTGAAATTTTGGAGATCAAAGACTGGAGAAATCTACAATGACTTTTGGAAAGGAAGAAATAGGATGTTATCTAAGATGACTTAATGAAAGATATGAATAACTAATTTGTGATTAAGCATTCTATTCATGATATTCTGGCCACTTTATTGCTTTAGTACTTAAACCATAAATTTTTACAGTCCATCTTCTAATTTGGAATTCTTCCAACATCTTTTAAAATACCTTTATAGAAAGTATTTTAAAAATAAATATTTCAATCATCAACTTACATTATATATTTATATTTATATTAGCCTAATTACTACTTCAATTTTCCTCTCTTGATGTCACTTTTTATTTCTAGGCTTTCTCATGTAAAAGCAATAGGATTAAGAATGCACCCCCAGATTGTCTTCCACCTTTAATATTTTGGGACTGTTATACTTAACATTTTTACTTAGTTTGCATACTTTGAACCACAAAACAATTCAAAATTATCATTGAACCTACAAAGGAGTCCACCATTTATAATCAGAATTGCCTAAAATAATAATTTCAATGAACACACATATTTGTTGCATGATAGCTTATATTTTCATAAGATTTGGTTGATGATTACACAGAATCATATATATGATGTAATCATATGTAAATGATATAATTTCTTATTTATGTGTTACTTCAATATTTTCTTTATGCAAATCAGTATTTCAGTTCATTAGTGATACTCTCCTAAATAAAGAAGTAAATTATTATTTAACTTCTAAGTTGTTATTCAATATTGTTTTCTTTATACAAAGGAGTATTTCAGCACATAAATCATCCAGTTCTGAGTAGGGAATATAAACTCACATTCTACAAACTGGATTTTCCTTTTTAAAAACACAGGCATATTTCACTTGCAGATATATTGCTAGATTTCAATGTTTGACTAGGGGGAATCTAAGCTGGAAACACAATGTGCTCAGGGAATGTTGGAGCATCCAGTCCTTCATTTTTCTTTTTATTTTGGAAATATTTTTATCAGGGCTTACATAAATACTGAGACTCTTACAAGGAATTTGGAAATGGAAATAGAGACATATGTGTACATATACACACATACTGATTTAAAAAGCACTCTACATTAATAAGCCTAGATCAATTGAACACATTTATTAGAGAAAGGATTATATGATTTGTCTATATGTAAATGCTATACTTCTAAGCTAAATTAAAGATATGTTAAGAGAAGGAATAAACTGGGAAAGCAGAAATCTCAGGAAGCTAAAACTGAAAAAGAGTACCAATTTATGGTACATTTATTATAAAAGAAAGAAGGAGCCAAGTTTATACTGCTTAGTAAAAGGGATCACAGAATCTCACAGAATCAAAATTCATAGCTCCTCTGAGTATGATGGTCTGTATAGGCACAGATGGAACATTCTATTTATTTACAGTCACCTCACAATACAAAAGACACCCAGGAAAAACTGAGAGTAATAAAGATGACTAAAGGTCAGATGGGACTCATATCTGAGAAATGTGCAAGACAAATAAGCAGTAGGTTTCAGAGAAAAAAATCTCCCAGTTACAGGAAATATACAATACAAATGATAGGAAAATGCTTTTTTGGATATTCATATTCAGAGTTTATGAAGTAGTAGTGAACAAAAGAGAAACTTGTGATACATTGTTATAAATATTTTTCAATAAATCTGTTATATCATTAAAAGCACAATTTTATTATCTTTATAGCAGATGAAAGAGATTGATCATAAAGCATTTCTATTTTATCCAGGTAGAATTATATTAATAGTATGGCTCTCTATTAATGTTTAAATTATCTTGTTTATATATAATTGGTTTTATTCCAAAATTTTAGTTTGAAATAATAGCTATGTTAACAAATGGCATAATCCTACATTTCCTTTTGGGTCTTTTCTGTTTTCTTAAATCATCTGCATTTTTTAGATGGTAGGGCTACATAACATGCAGGTACTATGAAACTATTTGTGTACCATAGTAAAAAAATTATATGACTTGAAACCATAAAACTCTTAGGAGGAAACATAGGCAAAAATCACTTGAATATAAACATGAGCAACTTTTTCCTAGACACATCTCCTCAGGCAAGGGAAACAAAATTGAAAATGAACAAGGTGAACTATATCAAACTAAAAGCTTCTGTACAGCAAAGGACATCATCAACAGAACAAAAAGACACCCTACAGTATGGGAGAATATATTTGTAAATTATTTATCCAATAAGGAGTTAACATCTAAAATACTTAAATGCTCATATGCCTCAACACCAAAAAAACAAAAAACAAAAAAAACACAAACAACCTGATTAAAAAATGGGCAGAGGACCTGAACAGACATTTCTCTAAAGAAGAAATATAGGTCAACAGGCACATGAAAAGATATGCCATATCGCTAATCATCAGGGAAATGCAAATCAAATCCATAAGGAGATATTATCTCAAACCAGTCAGAATGACCACTATCCAAAAGACAAGAAACAAGTGTTTTGCAAGTATGTTGGGAAATGGGAACCTTCCTACACTATTGGTGGGAATGTCAACTGGTGCAGCCACTGTGGAAAGCAGTATGGAGGTTCCTCAGAAAACTAAAAATAGAAATACCATTTCACCCAACAATTCGATTTCTAGGAATTTAACCGGAGAAAACAAAATCTCTGTTCTGAAAAGGTATATGCACCCCTATCTTTATTGCGACACGTTCCGCAATAGCCAAAATATGGAAGCAACCTAAATGTTCATCAACAGATGAATGGATAAAGAAGATGTGGTATATATGCACAACAGAATATTATTCAGCCATAAAAAGAAAAGAAATCCTGCCATATGCAACAACGTGTATCTAGAGGGTAATATGCTCAGTGAAACAAGCCAAGTGGAGAAAGACAAATACCACGATTTCACGTATTTGTGGAGAATAAAAACAAGGCAAAACAGAATGAACAGAACAGCAGTAGACTCTTAGATGCTTAGAAGTGACTAGTGGTTACCATGGGGCAGGGGTTGGGGTAAGAGGGAAGGGGATTAAGCAGCAAAAAAATTATCAATTATAATGCAGGTTGGTCAAAGGTATACTAGTATATCATGGAGAATATAGCCAATGATTCTGTACATCTTTCTATGTTGACAGTGTACTAGTCTACACTGTGTATACTGCGGGGGGAGCAGATTTAAAAATATGGGTGACTGTTGAACCACTGTGTTGTTTACTTGAAACTAAAATAAGACTGTATATCAATAAAAAAAAAGAAGGGGTAAAGATACATGGTGATAAACCATTCAGAGATTTTTTTCAAAATACAGAATTTATACAAGCATCTCTGTATCCACAATATTGGTGATTAATAATCCTCTGCATTGTTTATACTAAATGATGAGTCATTATACCTTAAGAATAAAAAATCATCATCACCTGAAAAAAAATTATATGACTAAAACACACAATTAATTCATTCTGCAATATACTTAGTTGTTCTAGAACTCACCAAAGATATGATACTTTTAAATGTTTTTTTCTGTGTAGGTATGTAATCTAAACATACTGAGCATAGGTTGTGGATATAGTCTTCTTTCTACTAGGAAACATAGGCTGTCTGGGAATGTTTTTAATCTTCATTTACAAGAGGAAAAATAAATAAAATATGCTTGAGCCCAAAATAGTGTGCTAGGTTTATAATTTTGTGAGTCATATGAAAACTTCTCTTGCTTTTAAATATTAATCATTTAATGTTTTCCTTGAATTCATTCAATTCCCTGTACCGTACCTCAGTATGCAGGCACAAATTGAGTTAGCCATTAATTCTCTGTAAATGCAAGTTTTATAGACTATTTGTTATTTATATTACCTTTCCTTCTCAAATGTGAATTATGTTATTGTATTATTGTAACTCACTATTAAATGCAAAAAATTTTGCACATTAAAAAAACAAAATCCTACAGTACTGCAATCTAAATGTAGAAAAATCAATTTGTCTATGAGAAATTAAAAAATTCAGTTTTCAAATAATCGATCTAAATTAAAGAGGGTATTAATAAAATTCAATAGTTAAAATCCCTTACGTGTGTTTGATAATTTAGCTAAGTGCTATTATGTAGATTAACTATAAATTTTACATAGAACTAAAAGCTAGGTATGTGTATATGGTAGGATGGTAAAACTAAAGATATTCAAGGGTACAAATTGAGGTTATTAAACAAAGTACATATCTAGTCCCGTACAGGGACTATTACACACTAGTAAAGGTATAAATGAAGAATAAAGATCATCTTTCTCCCAACTAGGGAAGCGACTTTTTAAAAAATATTTAAGGATAGTTATCACACTTTAATTATCTTGTAATTTTGGTCTACAATAATAAGGGCAAGAGCTCACAAAGCATTGAAAATTTGATTATGCAGGTGACAAATTAATTTTCCTTACCACAGGATTATTAATGAATGGTCAGAATGGTAGGTTCCATGTAATTTTCCATTTCCTTTTTCAGAAGACAGGTGCACAATCTTACCATTAAAATATAGTATGTGGAATGCCTCTGGACAGAGTCCTTGAATACACTCAGTAATACATGAAACCAGTCATCCATGCAACAAAGATAAGAGCTTAATATCAACTGTGTGCCAGCCACTATCAGATGTGCAGAGGTAACACAGAATTAATATAAGCCTCCAATTCTTCAGTATTTTTAATTTAGAAGGGAAACAAGTGGTTGTAACACTGTCTGATGTAACTCCTACTGTAGTTGTAGAAGCAATGCATTGTGCAATCAAAAAAGGAGAGAGTTACTATTTCTGTCTGGTAAACTCCGGAAATATTTCCTAAGTGTATGCCACATTAAAAATAAGAGTTTACCAGGTAAAGGAAAGAGAGGAAGAGAATTTCATTATTCCACTCTGAAAGGAAAACATGTGAAATGGAGTTGTGGGAGGCTTCTGGATACATCCCTTCCCATATACATTCAACACATATCTATTGAAAAACTCCTATATGCACAGCCCTCTGGGGAAAACGCTGAAATATAGAGAGGCCCATCCCCCCTTCCCTGTACTGACAATATAACAAGGAAGACAGGCAACTGATAATTGTGATGATTTTTTTAAGGGAAAGTAGAAGTGCCAGGAGAGCATAGGTAGGGCTTCAGAACATAGGGTGTTTCAGTCAAGGGAAAGGAAATGACATAAGGGAGAAAGGTGGGTTAAGATGGTAAAAGGTCTCATAAATTATGTTAAGTTGTTTGAACTGTATTCTGCAGGCATTAGACAGAAGTTTTCAATCAGAGTGGCACAACTCTTTGGCGTATTAGATAGTAATGGTGGCGGCATTAAACAAGGAAAAATAAACCAAGGAGAGACAAAAAGTTATGGACAACAAGGAGTTAGCTACAACATTCCACAAGTTGACACAAGGAATGCCTGAGTAACTATTTACAGAGGTGGTAAAGAGGAGAGGGAAAATGGAAATATTCCTAAAATGCAATAAAATAATTAAAAAATTCCTAAATATGAGGAGTGAGGGTAGGCCCAATTTGAGAAGCTGCTCCACAGGTGTACTTAAAAGACCTAAGGAATAGGAGGTGAGAAGAATGAATAATATTGAGGATCTAGAAGGCAATTATCTCAGGGGTGGGGGTGAACAAATGGTGATGAGCTCATTTGGGAATATGAGAAACCTCAAACCTGAACAATATAATTTTAAAGCTGGGGACAGAGATTTCTGCCAGAGAAATATACTTGGGTGTCATCAAAATATTTAGAGCAGTGGCTCTCAGCTAATGGCTTCCCATTAGAGTCACTTAAATCACTTAAAAATATCAGTGTTGTTTCCCTTCCCAATGACTCTGATTTAAGTGTGCTGGGGTACAAGCTGGACAGAGGAATTTCTTTTTTAACTGCCCAGGTGATTCTCCGAAGTTGAGAACCTCTGCCAAAGAGGGACATGTTTCCATGAGGTCTTTTAATATTAGAGACGAAGTGAAACAGAAGAGTGTTTGAATTGAAGCTCTGCCAATTAGCCACAAAACCTTGCACATGAAAACCACAGATCCCCTACCTGGAAGACAGTGGGGATGTCGTCTACTCATTGATTTGTAGGATTGCCTGCAGAAACAGTATAAAGGAAGTCACGGTGCTGAACAAGAACCTATAAATATCATCAGTTATAAGTATCATCAATTATGATTCTTAATACCACATCTTAGTCTCTATTATATAAAGGATGAAGTGGAGAGGAGATCACAGAAGGAGAATACACAGAATACAAAGAAGTAAGTTCTACAGGAGGAATCTGGGGAATTCACATTTAAGAGAAGTAGAAAGGTCAAGTGTATGGAAGAGATCTAGAAGAGAATGGTGTCATGGAATTTATTAGGTAAATTTCAAATGTCACAAGAATTTGAAGAAGGATGAAGTCTGAAGCTTGGCTTTTGATTTGGCAAATTTTAAATGTCTGAAGTCTAAATGTGATTAGATTAGGGCTGTAGAAATCTACCATTGTGTGTGGGATGAAGAATTAGAAACAGCCAAGGAAGGCCAAGAAAGGATATTATTTCAAGAAGTTTAATTTTTAAGAGGAAGGCAAAGGGTATAAGAGGATAACTTGAGGAAAAAGAAGGATTATGATAACTGAAGAACTTTTTCCTAGGGTGAAATAATTATAAAAAATAATTAAAGAAGCCAGTTCATAAACAGGTTTAAGATATATGAAAGAGGAAAGCTGGTAACGTTTGGCCCCAATGAGAATGGCTTTCTCAGAAGAGAAGAAACTGACTTTTCTGAGATAGGAGTGTATGAGCAAGCGTTACGCATAATTGTAGAGGTGGAGAAGGAAGCAAAGAGAGAATGCAATTAATACTGCGGGGCTGAAGCTGCTCTATGCTGTAACATGAATTTACTGAGGGTGGAGATCACTTACACTCACTTCAAAGCCTTTCACTAGTACCCTGCCTTATAGAGACTGATACTTAATACATGTGTGATGAAGTGAACTATGACTTTTTCAAATCAGAGACCACGGTCATTCTGGGAGAATAAGTAATGGAAAAGGAGAGTGTCAAAGTAAATCGAGGAAAATTCATAGAATTAATGGCAAGATCCTATGCACACAGGAGCATCTCAGCAGCACAATGTTCCATGTCCTCCTCCTGCCAGGAGGACTGGAGGAACTGAATGGAGAAAGAATGGGAGTTAAAGAAAGAAAGTGCCGGCTGGGGATCAAATGTACAGCATGGTTTATAACTAATAACACTATGCTATCTTATACATTTAAAACTTGCTAAGAGAGTATATCTCTTACCAGTAAATGTTCTCACCACAAAAAAGAAACAGTAATCATATGACATGATGAAAATGTTAATTAATGCTAGGGTGATAATCATTTCACAATATATAAGTGTATCCAATCACCATTCTGTACATTTAAAATTTACAAAATACTTTATGTCAGTTACATCTCAAAATAAATAGATAGATATGTAGATAGCCTGGGCTGCAGGATAGGCAAAACTTTATAGCCTTCTGACAAAAACATTTCTTTGTTGCTCTGGTACTAAGGCAAAAAAAAGAATATATTCACTACTATAATAACTATAGTTACAGCTCAAGACACAAATACAAATTCTTTCTTGATACTTTCCCCTATCTCTGCCCAAGTTCTTATTCCCTGACACCACTTTCATAACAGTTTTCGTATCTCTAAATTACCTCACAATGGTAAGAAAGAAACTGATTTGTCTAGTTGGAATATTATTCCAATAAGCTAATAAAATCAGGGTTCTTTCCACACTCTTGAGCTTACTAAGCTGAATTTAATTCAGTGGAAAAATACCTGCAAACAATAGCACCAGGCAAAAGAGCATGACTGAATTAGCCTCATGCATTACCCTCCTGGAAAAACAATTCACAGCTCATGCCCTTTGCATGGTACATGAACAGCCTTATCTTTGTGTAATATACAAAGGGAAGTAAATATCAGGGTGCTTTTTAAGTATGACAGATCATCATCATCCATGAACAAGAATTGCCTATAAGATGCCAATGGTATCTACTATCTACCTAGAAACGTTCATGGTGATAGAATAGGAGGATGGATTAAAGCCATATTATATCAGAAGGTGAACTGTTATACTAAGGAAAGAAAACATGAACGGGGAAGATGGAACTGTTCCTTTCTCCCAGCATCAAGAACAGCCAGTGTTCTCATCACCATTACAACAGGACCCCTCCTTGGGCACATCCTGCCCCACGAGGAGTCAGCAAAGGAGCAGATGCTCCATAAACTGCAAATCACAATATCCGCATACCTTCGTGTCACTGGAATAATCCCATTTGGTCACATTCGTCTTTGATCTACCAGTTTGCATGTGTAGGTGACTAAAGTATTGCCTTATTAGCATATCAGCCCCAATACAAAGGCCTCCTGGGGTTTCGCATCTACTTCACAGCATTAGGTTTTGCAGTTGTTTCATTCCAACACCTCCAGCATACCTCACCAGCTGTGGTATGCAGAAGCACAACACTTAAGATTTTTTTTCTTTCTCTCTATTAAATATGATTGTTTAGTACATCCCATAGAACAGATGCATTTTATTTATGTTCATTCAGCATTAAACCTTTTTTGGCTTATTGCCTTTTCTCTTAATATTAATAGGCAGAGAGATTCTTCTATAGTGCTGTTAAAAAATTAACATTTTAAAGGGCATTGAAAGGTCACCTTGGAAGGATAAATATTTTTCTAAGGGGTGAAGGTGTCCAACCAAAAATGCCAAAGTAAGTTTTTTATGAGGTAAAATATGTATAACATATAATTAACCATTTTAACCTTTTTTAAAATGTACAATTTAGTGGCATTAAGTATATTTGCATTTGTGCAACCAACAGTACTATCTGTTTCCAGAACTTTTTCATCACACTAAACTGCAAGTCTGTAACACATTAAACAATAAATCCCATTCCGTTCTTCCCCCACAGCTGCTGATAACACAGTTCCATTCACTGTCTCCATGAATCTGACTATTCTAGGTAACGCATGTAAGTAGAATAATATTTTTGTTTTATTTCATTTAAGATAATATTTTCAAGGTTCATCCATGTTGCAGCGTGTATCAGAATTTCATTCCTTTTTAAGGCTGGGTAATATTCAATTGTAGATACCTACAGTGCATCACATTTGTTTATACACTTATCTGTAGATGATATTCAGGTTGTTTCTACCTTTTAGCAATTGTGAATAATGCTGCTGTGAACATGGTAGTAAATATTTATTCCAGTTATTGTTTTTAATACTTTGATTATATACCTAGAAGTGGAACTCTAAATCACATGGTAATTATGTTTAGTTTTTGGGGAAATCATTACTATTTTGCAGAGCAGGTGCACCAGTTTACAATACCACCATTAATACACAACAGTTCCAATTTTTATACATCCTTGCCACAGAGGCATTTTCCAAATTATTTTTTTTTCTTTTCTGGTAGTAGCCATCCCAATGGGTATTAATATAAAATTAAATTTGAAATATGAAGAAGAGTAAGTGAATTTACCTTCACATGTGAAGGAATATAAATCTTAAGAGATGGAATTGTTACCATGGGCTGAATACTATTTCCATATGCCCATGTCTTAAAGGATGATGTTTGCTGATGTCAGGCAAACAAGTTTTGGGTGAACATCTAAGGAAGTCACCAAAGGTAATCATTAACTCTCTCTTTGGTTTCTTTGGTGCTTCATGTTGTCCTTATCTTCTTGGTCAGGCTAGGAATACCTGTTTCTTTCCAGGAAATGCTAAAATCTATAAAGTTGCAAATTCCTCACCAACATGATCATGGGTATAATCCAACATGGTGGCATCTTTCCATTGAAAATCAAATGTCAGCATCTCCTACAGAATTCATTCATTCACTTGTTCATTCATTTGTTACAAATTTTACTGAGTTTACTCATCCCAACACTGTCCAACAGAAATTTCTGTGCTGATGGAAGTATTCTGTAACTGTTCTATCCAGTATATTAGCCACTAGCCACAAACAGCTATTGACTGTGTGAAATGTGACTGTTTAAACAGAAACTTAAAATAATTAAACATCCAGTTCCTCTTTCATCCTAGCTACATTTTAAGTCCTCAATAGGCACTTACCGCTACTTGTTAGAGTGTTAGTACAGGTTTAGATGGGAAGTTGTTCATCACTGAAAAATTGTTCCTCACTTTGCCCTAGTTAGTCAAAGTCTAGTTATTAAAACTGATCCATGAGTTTTGCTTATAATAAAGGGTAGTAGAGGTAAGTGCCAAGTCCTACTGAAACACTAATGAAAAAAAGATGAGCTTCCTAGGGGAAAATTAAGAAATGTTTCTAAAAGAATGCAACAATGAAACTTCGAGGAATGAATAGGACCTCACTAGGTAGAGAAGAACAAGGATATTTAAAGAAGATAGGCAAAGGCAATAAGTTGGGAACAAAGTGGTGTGTTGAGGGGTGGTGAAGTGCAGTGTGTTAAGAGAAACCCTATGCCCAGGGGCAAAGTGGGAGAGATGGAAAGAAGTGCGAAGAGTGGTCCCGAATCCGAGCGCGAAGAGCCATGTGCCGAGGACTCAGAGCTGATGTTATATAAAGATGCAACAAAAAGAATGAATAAATGATGGTGCACTATGAGTTTGCTCATTTCTTAAAATAATTCCTTTTCTTGATCAGAGGTATGACAGAAAGCATTAATTGAGAGGCACTGAAATTAATGGACTGGGTATAATGTATTTGGTGTGGAGACTTTTAAAAATTTTTCCCTTTTTTCAGGGAAACTTTCTCTCATAGGCTAAACAAGAGATTTCTTAAAGTCTCTTAAGTTAAAACTCAATATTTAAATAATCCAAGACTTAGTTAGCACAAACTATCCTTGTATGGTATTTTGTTGTTCACCATAGAATATAAAGCACATTCTTACGGAAACTGTTTATGCCCATATATAAGCAAGTGACGTTTTGCATCCCTCCTTCTTCATTCCAGGGTAAACTTGAATATAATATGCACAGTGCAGTACAGCAATTTCCTTTCAACACTTTTTGCGAACGGATTAATATTTTAAGTGCTTGTGGAAGTGTTACTCGTTGATCAGAAGCTGTTGGCTATTGGGCTGGAAATGCTGTTCTGCCTCCAGGTTATAATTCACCTGGCGAGTGGTCGATCACGCTTCACTCCGAGGGTGAGTCATGATTCTTTCTCTGATCTGTTGAAGTTCATTGCTAAAGTCCTTGCTAGAGTTCTATAAACAAAGGAAGTGTGTCTTTGGGATATTCATTAATATTCTCTATAAAGAACTAAAACAGGAGTAAATGTTAGGCACAGCTAAGGACTCATTACACATGAACAATTCACATACCACTTAAAGAGATTATATAGTTTGTCATAAAAAAGCGTTGGTCTTTAATTCTGGCTGAATATAAACCTATTTGGGTTGAAATTTTAATTAATGCTCTTCACTCTGGTTCATTAAGATTGTGATGGTTCAGTGAGATAGTCCACATTCCAACCTGGCAGATGAAAATCAGAAAAATGTGACTCAAATGAGGACAGATGCCAAGTAGCCATATAGGCAAAAAAAAAAAAAAAAAATCAACCCACATATGGAACATTTATATGTAACAGTCTAATTTCTCAGTACATGAAATCTAAAATCAATTCTGGATGGTTCAGAGGACTGAGTGTAAAAGCAAAATTTAAAAACTGAAAGGAAAATATATACAAATATTTTATGACTTTACTATGGGGAATTGTTTCTAAAATAAGACATAAAAAGAAGCCACAATGAAAACATTTCACTACTTTTAATGAAACACAATATATTTTCAGTAAAAGACCTGTGAAGCAAAAGGAAAAGGATAAAATACAGCTTAGGAAAAAATATTTGCAATGCATATACCAAAAATGAATTAGAATATAGAATATATTAAAAGACTTCTATAAATATATAAGAAAAAGATTAATGTCTCATTAGAAAAATGGTGAAATGTAGTTTAAGCATTCATAATAGAGGAAACCTGAATTTTCAGTGAGAAGATACTCACTGCATATATAATCAGAAAAGATAAATTAAAATCATCTAATTAGTAAAATTAAGAAATGCAACAATATTACATGTTGATATGGATAGATAGAATGGTAGCTCTCATGCACGTGCTTGGAAACTATAAATGCCACAAGTACTGTGCAGGATCTGAGTAATTCTGAAAAAAGGAAAGAAGTCAATTCCATATAATCAACCAATTTCAGCCTCAGACATATACCCAAAAAAGTATCAGATATATGGAAAGTGATGTATACACACACACACACACACACACACACACACACACAGTCATTGCCATAATGTTCAGGGAGAAATAATGCCTATTTAATGAAAAAGTTTTCTGAAGGATGCATACAGTATTTTACAATTTATATAAATACTATAGTCGTTTAATAAATACTATATTAAAAAGTCAGAGTGACTAAAAGCTCTAATTATTCTGCACGGTAGCACCTCAACTCTACAGGCTATCTTAAATGATTATTGAAATTCTGTTCTTGACAAGTATTCCTTTCTGATGCAAGCCTCTTCTGCATCAATAGAAATGAATTGTGTGATATCCTCTGTGGTCAAATCTTTCCTAGAAGCATAGTAATCTAGGAAAACACTCTCATAGCTTTCAGTAAGATCTAAGCAGCTGTGCTAATTGACTTTTCCCACCCGAACTGCCAAATTAAGCATCATATTGACCTGAGTTGGGGAGCAACTTTTGGGATAAACTCCATATACCTAGTTGCACGTAGAATGCTTGTTAAAATGTGATTCCTGAGTCCAATCCCCACATAATCAAAGACATTAAATCTGCTTGGGGAGGATGATCCAAGGGGTGGTACTTAAGTGTTATTTTGTTGATTCAGAAGTTTCCTTGGTTCAATGGCCAGTCTGAAAACACTGCTTCAAGAAATTCACAATCTCTTGGTACAAATGAATAAATACATGCAGTGGAATTTCAATGATATTATTAAGAAAGGATCAGAAAGAGACATATTTAAATCTATTTAATATAAAGGTCTTCACAGAAGAGGTGACTCTTGTTTTGTGTCTTCAAAGATCACCCAAGGATCAAGAAAGTGATCAAGAAACCATTCCAGGCAGAAGTTCTAACAAACAAAAGCATTCCTCTCTAGGACTGAAATATCTTGAGTATTTGAGAAAATGCAAGTATATATTTCACAGTAATTGATATAGCTGAAGACTGAAGGGAGGAATTCTAGGTCCAAATTATAGAACACCTTGAATGGCATGATAAGGAGTTTTGTCTTCATCATCTGTTCTCTAGAAAGATGACTCCTGCAGACATAACATATGTGAATTCAAGGGTGTCAAGAATGGAGGTGAGGTGACAGCTTAGAAAGCTGATTACAAGAAGTAGAAGTAGAAATTGAGGGCAGGTGTGTCTGTGGGGAGAAAAACCATGTTAAAGAAAAAGAATCATCAGTAATTTTAGTTCATTGCTTAAATATAGTGGGTGAGGCAAACGGACATGTCAAAGCTGAATTTGTATGTGGTTTTGAATAATTTACTATATTTCTCTTTAAAATATTTGTAATACATCTCTAGGTGGAGATGTCAAGTAGATCTTTGGAAATATAACTGTGGAAATCAGGAGCAATATATGAACTAGAGGTTTAAAATTTGCATTTCATTATTGAAACTCTAGAAATATATCACACCATCCAGGGTGACTGAGGAGAATGAGAAGACAAGAAGGGCTAAATGCAGATATAATGAACTAATAGAAAACTGTATTTGACAGATAATTTATGTAAAACGATATGTTATATAGTGAATGATCAAAAAATGTTAGCATACTCCTCTCAACCTCAAAAAAGACCAAATTAAATAGCAGAAGTTATAACTGATTCGAAACTTCAGAGATGTATAAGAAGGGTCAGAACAGCCAAGAGAAATTTCATGGAGGAACATGAACCACCATAGGCAAATGAATTGGATTTGGCCAATTAAAGGGGAGAAATTTCCAGATCAGAGATACCATGTGTACAGAAATGTGAAAGTGGAGGTGTACAATTTCTGTCTGAAAATAGTATGATGGATTCTTCCCAGACTCTTTGGCCATGTTTAGGCTAATTTCAAAACAAACAATATAGGCCCCAAGTTTCACCCCTCCTCTTTAACCTCCTAAGATGATGATACAGTTGGGGTAGTGGTTAGAGGCAGGGCTTTCTTACTACGGAAGTTTTTCACTGGCTGTGACATCCTTGGAAAAGTCATCACTGTTCATACAATATTGGTCTGGAGGAGAAGCAAAGTATGTTGTAGACATGAAAAAAGATATTTAGGAGACTCAAAACTTATGAGTACTGAAACAAAATTAAAAAACTAATAAAAATCCTTATTTAAACATAAGGGAAAAATAGTTCATGGCATACTGGACAAACACACACTCTGTCATGAGTAAACTTGTTTTCCAATCATAGATCTGCCCCTTATTTGCTGAATGGCTGTATATATTTGCTTAACCTCTATGAGCTTGTCTCTTCTTATGTTAAAGAAATCTAATAAAGACTTTATTCAAATAGGTGATATGAAGATTGAGTAAAAAATCTATTTGCAGTTAATATGGGTAATATGTCTAACACTGTGTCTACAATCTTCTCCTATGTGACCTTGGATGTCAATTACTTTTCTAGTAATTTCCTGTAGAATTAGGAGAATCATTTCTCCATATAGCACTAAAATATTTTAGGTATAAACATGACTGCATCAACAATCATATTGCTCACTTGCTTCAATAACTTTAAAGGAATAAACAATTGTTTGGCCAGGTCATAATTCTAGCCTAGTGTATGCTATTATGCTTTATTAGTTTCTGGAACTCACATATCCCCAAAAGAGACAGATAGTTGAGTTTTCTGGGAGATAAGGAGGAACTCATTCTCTACCTGATTGGTTAGAACCTCACCTCTAGTTACATTTCAAATGGTGCAGTGCACCTGCTTATTCATCAAGCTGCCAAGGGCTTTCTTTACTGCCTTGCCTTTTCTTTTAAAATTCACATCTTTGCAGTGTCTTGAGTTGCTCAGCCTCATAGTGAAAGTAATATATTAAGCTTCTTAAATAAAAATAGCTCCTAAATTATCAATTATAGATGGATATCAAAAGGTGGGATTTCGTACCTGAATACATTAGTTTCCAAATATTGCATGCAAGTGTGTAACTTCCCTTTCATCTCTGCATAATGTTATTTTTGTATTTGAATTGATTCTATTATGCCATAAAGTAAAAGACAATTATACAGACCAATATAATTCTCTTTGGGGAGATATTAAGATATTTTCCTTTATTTTATGCAAGTATTTTTCTTCATTTTGTGCATTACTTTGGGAAAGTAAGCTTTACACCTATGGGACTCCCTAGGCAGCTGTTAAATCTCCCATACTTGGCACAGTATTGTATCACTGGAAATCACTACTCCTTTTCAGGAAACAGCCTAGAAAACAACCTAGGTAACACTGGCTCAAGGGCAGGGGAAGGGAAGGGAAGTTAAAGGAAACAAGTGGGAAAATAGAGCAAATGTGTGATTAACAGCTGTTTTCTGGAGCCAGCCTCCATCAGGGATCTGCAGCTGTGTCATTGTGCTTCAATCCTGCAGATCTTACAGGACTGAATTGGAAGACACATGCAATAGGAGGATGTGTGGAGAAAAATTAAAGAAAGTCCAAAATCCATGGCAAAGTTATGAGGTGAATGCCCTCACTCCTTACATACTCCTCAGCTTTACCCATGCCTCCTACAGGACTAAGACAGATTTCTAAGAAACAAATAAAATCCTCTTACCAATTGGATGTTAATTCTGAGTTGCTGCTATTGATATTTTTGGTTGGCTTTTCTTTTTCCATTTTCAGGGAGCAAAGGAAAGGGGTTTATGGAATATCCACCAACCCTTTAATAAACCCCTTTAATAAAATCAACATGCTGCAGGCCTTCCAGAATGCTTTCAAAACAACTGCTTATGCCTCCTCAATATACAGAAGAGATGCAGGCCTTGGGGTGGAAATTGAGTCTCTCAAAATAATTGGTCTGAGGAGCATCCAAATTTGGGCCTGAAAGCCTAGCTACCAAGCTTCTAGTCTGTCCTCTAATAAACTGGTGGATTCTCAATTGCTTTCTATTTAGTATTACATCCTAGTTTTCAAACACAATGAGGGGACAAATGGAAAGTGGGGAAAAAATGCAATGATATTGTTTTCTCCCTTATGCTCAAAGGAGTGTATTTTCTCGCAAAGGTTCCCTTCAAGCAACCAGCATCCCATGTGAGCCATCTCCATAGGGTCCTTCATCTATGCCTCTTCCTCAAAATTCTCAGCGGTGGAGGGCGGGGAGTGGGGTATTGGCAATCCATCGCCAAACAAACTAAATCATCTCCCACCACTCCTTGGAAGCACACAAACCTTCTCTTAACAGGCCTTTGTAACACACAGCCTGATAAAATCACTTAAAAAGAAACAGGACAGATGACCCAGAGGTGTTTGCAAGGTCAGAGCACTCCCTGATGGGGCATGAAAGGGTGGGAGGTGCTGAGGTCAGGGTTAAATGACACTGCGAAATGAAGCCCCTGCCTTGCTGTCTCCCTCCTTCATCTGTAGAAGGAGTCTCCAATGAGCTCCTGAGTCTGGAAGGCTGCCCCGCTGGTGCCGCAGAGAGGCCAGGAAATGAATTTCAAAGCCGCATCTAAAGCAGCCCACTTTTAAGAACCAAGAAAAGCGTGGCTGGTGATTGAATTGCCCGAAATCACTTGCTACCTTTCTCCTCTTGCAGCCCCATCAACGTTTCCCTCCTTTCCTTTTGGGGTGCAGGTCCTCTAGGAAGCTTGGGATACAACAGCTCTGACCCAGGGCTAGAATGGGATGCCTCAGCATTCCTTCTCCCACTCTGATTGCCTGCAACACAGTGTTCCCTGAAAAGATACCCCGGGAACTCTGCGACCAGGTCTGCGCGCCCTGGGCGGGGTCCCACAGGATCAAGGGTCGTGTGGTCGCTGGGCGCAGAGGCCTCCACAGCCCTGCAGCCTTCGGCGGAGCGGCAGCGGTGACTGCGGCAGCGGGATTGCCACGCCGAGCTCCCCGCTCCGCCCGCCGGCAGGGCTCTGCCTTCCTCTCCCCATTGTGTCCGCAGCGCTGCGGAGCTGAGCCGCGCGCGCCGCCGCACCCGCGCCAAGCCCGGAGCCTCAGTCGGGAGGAGCGAGGAAGGGAAGGGGGGGGGGCAGGGAGAAGGAGCGAGAAGGGCCCCCAGTAGGACACAGAGCTTCATCAATAATACAGAGGCGCCTGGACCTCCCTGCAATGTTTTCCAGCTAAACGCCACCAACTGGAGTGCTTCTTGGCATGTCCCACGCGGATGGTTTTTGTGTGTGAAAGATGGGACGCACCTTGTTCATTCATCTATCTTCTCTTCCTCGGTGCCTCATATAAAGTCCCCGCGTCTAGGCTTTAAACCTTCACCATCTCTACATCAGCATTGCATATCCAGGCAAAAAGCTGCGGGTTGGAAACGCAGGTCTGGAAAGACCTCATTGCCTGCGTACCCCCAAGAGTTCACCAAATTTCATCTAGTCATGCTTATTTTCAAAGCTCGCATTCCCATCTTTACTGGAGAACGCCTCAAAGTTTGGAAGCTCAAATGGCCTCGGTGCGGCTGGTTTCTGAGCCTCCGGCCACCTAGTACACCTCGGTGCGGTTAGACACTGCAATTACGCGGCAAAGTTGCCCAACACCAACCAGAGCAGGCCGCTGATGCTGGGAGCATCCGAAGAAGCAGCTCTCTTGTGTGTCCTCAGGAAGCCCAAATGCGGCACATCACCTCCTCAAACAAGGGTTAACCCAGCCACACACAACAGACACAAATCCCGAAACTTCTTTGTGAAGCAGGCGCAGCCCACCCGAGCCGACAGTCAGCACAACTTGCTAGGAAATAAACATTGCCTCCCTGCAGGGAAACTTGTTGAATCCTTCCCGAGCGTACAGCTGCAATTTCCGATTTAGCCTGAAGGTTTTTTATTCCACCCCCCAACTACCCCCGTGCACCAGTCACAACTGCTGGACAAAATGCAGAGTCCTACCTGCACGCCAACGACCACCAGTGTAAAACCGAGCGTGTCCCTTCTGACCATTTTAAAGCCGGCTGTCACTTTGCAATCGTTTGAGAGACTTACCCTTCGCGAAGGCGGCTGTCAGAAATCTAGAGGTTCGGTGGTGCAGGCGCTGCCCTCCCAACTTTGCTGTGCGCAGACCTCCCCGAGTTTAAACCTAGCAAAAGCTGTGTGAGACTTATAAGTGTGAGAGTGGGGAAGTAGGGAGAGAGGAAAGTCGGGCTTCTTTTCAGTATCAGCACCCTGGAAAAATCCAATCCTTCTTCAGTAGAGAGTTCTTTCAAACCCGTTATCTGTATTACTATTAATGCGCAGAGCAGACGGCATTGCATGCAAATAGGACCAAGTGTGAGCTTCTATTGGTGGCTGCGGAGGCCCCTGGGTCCTACTGCACGGGCTTCCAAACTACACCACGCAAGCAGCTTTGGAGGCGCGGAGGAGAAAATGGATTTAATTGATTCGTTACCTCTGGTGTTGTAATGCCTGCTGCAGTGTTTAACCGAGGGAAAAAACCCTCACATTTAAACTCCTGTCATGTGATCTATCATTTCATACCTGTTTTTAATTGTGTGGCTTGCCTTTGAACATACAAAGGATTTTAAAAGAACATTTTGTGAGGAAAATTCACACAAATACTTTTGGCAGAAAACCCTCTTTTTGCTATTATGCATTATCTGGAAATAAATCCAGGAAGTCTTTATATATAGTCCGATACTTCTGCTCTTCACGTATGTAAGATATCCCTTAATTTTATTCCTGAAAATGCATAGCCACTCCAAATAAAATAACTAGGTTAACATAGCAGGAGTACCATACGAATGTACCAATAAAGCAGGTGTATTTTTTAAATGCTATTAAAAATATCATCAATGACAATGCCACGAGCATCGTTTTCATTTTGCAAAATAAGAAATTTAGAAATATTTTTTGGTAAATAATGACACAAAATATACATCAACATAAAGATATTGGTAATGTCACAATATGTCAAGCATTTACTATTAATTACCACATTTTCTTTTTACAGTTTCTCTCTTAGCAAGCCCATTAGTAATGCAAATTGGCACAACACAGAGATGTAAAGTGAGACAGGCCGGTGGTGAGTGGCGATTTGAAATATTGAAACATTGTGCGAAAACACTTCGAGACATAATCATTAAAGGTACCTATCTTAAAAATTACAATATTAACAGATGAATCTATATATATGAATTTAAAGTCCTTAATCATGCTTTTCCCTTGACCTTTAAGTCTGTGAAGGAAAAAGAGAAATTCACATGTTAACTAAAATGACACTGTCTCTCCTCTAAGTTCCATCTAAGATATTTGCTAATATTACAATTTAAGAAATATAATTTTATTGTTTCCGAGATGTAAAAGTAATGTAAATTAAGTTACACAACTATTAAGCCTATAATGTATAGCTCAGTGCTGTTAGAAAGTGATGCACTAAATAGGGTCAGCAACAAGCACCTCATCAATTCACCAGTCCTGTGTAAACTAAACAAATGAAAATGCAAAATGCAAAAATGCAACAGAATTGAGATCCCATTCCAAATACATGTATATCATTTGAATTTATGTAGTCTGTGCTACAATCCTTCTTCATTTCCATAACTCCTTCCCCTTCCAGCCCCTTCCCTTCCCCCATCAGTAACCCTTGACAACAGAAGTGTTACTTCGAGTCCAGGTTGCCTTTGCTGCCTTCCAGACCTAACTTACAGATCACATCCTTGTAGGATGAAATATAGAGTTAACTCTTACACTACTGAGAAGCAGAAGAAGAGTTTCCTTCATGTATTAGAAAATCCAGCATTCTTGTGTATATTTCCAAAGTTTTTACCAAACATTTTGAAACATCCATATTTACTTATTCAGACTGAAAAGGCATGATCAATTGGTGTTACGTCTGAGTCGATTTACTGCATTTCCCCGTTGTTATTCTGCCTCTGGAACAGCTTTTTGGAGTGTCTCTTACTCAGGGTTATTACAATCACTTTAGACCAGGTAAAGAATTTTTCAATTTATAATACAGTTAACATTAAAATATAAAGATATCACTATATTCAGTATAAACTATAAGGGACTCATTCTCTGTAAAAGAAAAAAAATTAGCTATTATTTGGTATAGTAAGGAAAGAATAATGATCATGCAGAGTTGAATGGAGATGATTGATATTCAATTCATTTTTCAAACAAGTATATTATTGGTCCTTCAACTTCCTGCTACAAGTGGACTTCAAAAAGATAATCATTTCCAATGAAAATGTAAGTTGAAAGTTCTACATTTTATGAATATGGTTTTAGAACTGAGAAAAGATGAGTTTTATTCAGCAGTTTGTACAAAATTAATGCAATCTATAATTTAAGAGAATTTCAAGAGTAGACAAAAAATGATAGTGAATGAAAGAAAATAAAACAAGACCAGTCCATTAACACATTTAGTATTCACTTGTTTGATCAATTCTCACTCTCCATATAAAAGACTAAGGAAAACATACAGCCAGCTAATCAGAATCATAAATTCAACTTGCTGGTCTTTCAGGAAAAATACATTCTCTATCTCTTCAGTGAGTACTTGTGTTTATCCAAATTATGCTTATGTGTTATGAAGTATATAAAGTATATAATATATAGATATTTGTACATATATATAGCAATAATATTTTACTTCTTGGGTACTAGGGGAAAAATATTCTAAATGATAATACTGAAAACATGATAGTTTCATGATGAATCTAGATGTTTTCATCATAGACCTAGATCTGTAGCAATATCCATGATCTATTCTTTACTATTTGAAGTATTGTTGGACCTCTCATATTGTTGGTGCAGTTTTCAAGGACAGTATATGCTCTGTCAGAAACTGATTTCCATTATGCCCTTGAATTGTGATGACAGTGCCTTATTGTGGCTAAAATGAACATCTATTGAAGTTGGAAAGCAAAACGTACCTGGCATACCCCTGAATGCCATTACTATAATCAGCTTTCTTTCTAAATTTAAATAGTAAGCATTTAATAGCATACCATTTGGGGAAGTTTAATGAACTAATGACATTCAGCTACTATTCAAGCTATTTTATCTTAAAAATACTCTGTCTTTAATTAATAATTTTGACATATGCATAAGTTAAAAATTTCCAAAGTCATAGACATTAATTCATATGTCTACTTTAAATCCATTCATGTTTGATTTTTGACATGTGGAAGGAAAATTGGTAGACAAATTTAACTTTGAAAATAGAAATATAAAATTAAGAGTTTGATCAAATGGGCATTTTTGGGTGTGAATCAGTAGGGAACAGCAATATTTATACCAATTGCTAATTTAAATACTATGATATATTAATGCATTAAAATGCCTTCTAAATAATGTAGAAAGTTGCAAAACATTACAAATAGGCAGCTTATAAACTAATTTGGATTGATTGCTAAACTAGTTAAAGGAAAGTACAAATCAAAATTTAAAAATAAATATACATAAGTGAGGAGAAATATGGAACTTAAAGAAGGTGAACTAAATCTGACACTAAGTAGAAGAGATGAGAATTTCATGGTACAGTGATTTTGGTAAGGTGATCACCATGAATGGAATGCTAATTTTTAAAATTCTATAAGATTGGCAAGGAAAAGAGACATGGAGGAGGATATTTTACTCTATATCAAACAGGATCATAAAGCAAGCAAGATAAAAGACAATAAACATGTATAGAAGTGAAATGCTTTGGCAAAAGATCAAAGAACAAACAACAAAACCAAAAAAAATGGGGTACATTTATATACTGCACTGCAATTAGACAAAGTGTCAGTAAACATTCTTTTAATCAAGCACTAAATTCTTAAGACTATTGATATTTATTTATCCTAATCAATCTATGAATAAAAACTCCAAATATTTTTGTGTAAAAGAGACAAAAAAAGTAAGCCTACCTAAAATGCTTATAAAATGTTATAATGTTTAGTCATAGCAAACAAACAAATGGATGTGGATATAAGTATATAAAATACTATGATACCACTCCTTCCAGCTATTAGGGTTGCACACACAATTTACTTTTTTTGTACATTTATTACATCAAAGAGTATGGTCAGATCTTGTGGTTTACCCTTCAAAAGACACAACTGGTTATTTGGAGGGAAATCTGTACTAACCAAATCCTAACATATTAAAAAGCTACTTATTTGGTCTATTTTTAGGTCTCCTTTAGGACTTGCTTATGAAGCATAATAAAATAGCAAGCATTTTAAATTACGTTTTTATTCATATACCATAGTTCATACTAATATTATTTGCTTTGTCCTAGACTAACCTCTGCCTGTATAAATGTTAATATTAAAATTAAGTGTCATTTGCTTATTTAGTGAATATTAACTGTACTTTTCATATGGCAGTATGATAAGCACATAAAGGAAGGCAAAGCTATAAAAATTAAGAGCAAATATTATTTTTATTTAAAAGCCAAGAGAAATGAATACAATAGCATCATCCTCTAAGAAGAGAGGAATTGCAGAATATAAATTTTAATGTTAAGTAATAGTAAGTATAGTAGTTTGTATTTCCTATCCTGGGGGGTTAAGTAACAGAAATTCTACTTGCAAATAACATTCTGCTCCTTTCTTTACTACTTTTTAAATAACGTCCCCTGTTGTATCTCCCAGAAAGGGATGTTTTACTTAAGCAGCATTTAAACATAGGTAATCAGAGTTTAGAAGCAGAAATCAAATTTTAATGATTTTCAGTATCCATATTAGTATAATACTTTGGTCTAAATGTCAGATTTCTTATTATTAACTGATTTATTTTTGTCATATAGTAAAAATATCTTATTCTTCAATTGTATGACTCACTTGTGAAATAAGAGTTGCCTAAGAGTAGATAGGTAGATAGATAGATACAGATATAGATGGATATAGATCAATAGATGACAGTGATAGAGAAATAATTGAGAGGACAGATTAAAAATAGATTTTGTCTCTGGATTTGGTGGTGGAAAATGACCATGACTAATTTGGTAATGTAATTAAATGATGTTTAACTTTAAAAGAGCCCTAGTTTTTGTAATTATTTTTAAACTCCGGACTTTTAAAATGGAACATGGATTTTGAAGGGCAAGAGGTCTTAATAATTCAAATCGGACATGCAAACAAATTAATATAAATATTTTTAACTAGGATAATAATAACAAATTTTCAAATGAAAACTGTCTCAGATTGAAAGAATAATTTGGAGAAGGCTAATAACTGGAAGTGAGGTTTGGAGACTAAAATCAGCCATACCCTACTTCCTGAGAGAGGCAGTACAAAGTTAATGTGTATGTATCTAAAACTTGGCAAGTACTTAGAGCCTAAGTATTCTTTTGCTCAATCCACTGAGGTAAAACATTTCCATTTGAAGGGAATATAACACTCATAATTAAGAAGAGATAAAACATATTAAAAATCATTAATATCTGTGTATTGTGATTATGGGTGACTTGTTTTTACTTTTTTTGTTTTTTTGTTTGTTTTAAAGTCCACAATGCATATGTACTAATATTGTGGTTAAATAATTAAAAACTTATATGAATATTAAATCAAATAATCGAACATATTTCCATTTATCTCATTATTTCTATACCTTAGGAAGGTCACTAGCCTTTTGAATCTCAAATTACTGCTAATGTGGAAATAAAATCTTATTATTGTGAGATTAAAACATGTGACAAGGTTTTGTAAGCCCCACATTATAAAAATAATGGTATTGATATTAGAAGAGCACCTAGCTATTTTAACTACATTCAACTATTTAGTACTGAGTAAGTATCCATTTTTGTGATTTGGAAATATGATCACCAAAGCTCTCTTTAATTTTTTTTAAACTTTCCAAGGGAATAAAACAATAAATAAGAGTAAGAAATTGCCTGGTAACTTTCAAGAATAGGCTTCTTAAAAAATATGCTGTAAATAATTAGGGCATTTTAGGGCACAGCTAAAGGGTATGGATTTATGCTTGTTTAAATGTATTGAGAAGGAGTCACATGTAGCAAAACTTATTTTCTATTTCACTAAGCTACACAGCTTTTAGATCTTAAGTCTTAGAAGCAGTTTATCTTGATTCCAGCTAAGCATTTGACAAGGGTTTTTGTCATTTCATTGTATACAAAGTAGAGAAAAACAGTCTGGATGATAATACATTTAGGTGAATTTGTAGCTAATTAAACAAGTGGACTTCCTGTGTTAATTCATCAATGTCAATGGGAGGGGAACCTCACATGTCCAGTCACAAGACTGTGTACTTGATCCTATGAGATTTAATGTATTACCAGTGAAGAAATCCTCATCAAATGTGCAGCTGAGGTATAGCTGAGAGGGAGAGACAACCTCTTCAAAAACTAACTGAATATGAAAATGGATGCTCAAAACTTAAAAATAAAAATAGGCAAACACATAAAAGCAGAAATATAGTACTGAGTAAGAGAATATTTGAAAATTAAGCTCAGAGATCAATGAGAAACCACTTAGGGGGTTAAACCAACCACAAGCTCAATATAAGCTAATGAAGTGATGTGAGAGCTCGTAAAGCTGTCCTAAGCTTCAGTCCCCCAAGTCTTGTATTATGATCAAGGCAGGTAGTAGTCACTCTGCTCCTTGCAGTTTAGAGCATATCAAACTCTAGGTCCTATATTTGAAAAAGAAAGATAGGAAAGAAAGGAAGAGATGGAGATAAGAAAAGAGAGAAAAGGAAAGAGAGGGGCAAAGGAAACAAAGAGAGAACTGGAAGACAGTGTCGTTGGGCAGCTGCGTCTGGGAAGGTCTCTCTCTGGGCACTAGGTGAAACCTCAACCCGGACCGGGGAGGGTTCTTGACTCTTGAGTGAGAAAGTAGATTGGATGAGTGCAGGTAAGGAAGGAATTCATTAAAGCGAGAGTGGTAGTGAGTGGCAGTAGCTGGGCAGGCAGTAGAGAGTGTAGAAGAGAAGAGAGAGGGAAAGGACGTTGAGCTGCTCAGCATAGGGCAGATGCAGATCCCTTGCCAGCTCCTATAGCCAGGGTCCGCCTGGCATCCAGTGTCCGCTTAAACCAGGGAGGCATGGGAACTGAAGTCCTACCATCCACAATCTGGAGTTGCCGCAGAGCACTGGATGGAGTGAGTTTAGGTTCTGAGAACTTCCACTTCTCCACTGATCTGACATAAAACAGGGACAGAGAAAAGGATTGTGTTAAGACTAGAAAGTTGAATTACATAGCAAAGTGTCAAAAACTTTTACCGTCAGAGGTGGAAGTTACTGAGTTCTTGTCTTTATCATGGAAAGGAGTTCAGAGGCAAGTGCAATCGGCCTATGAAACAAGAAATTTTATTTGGTAAAAGACAGTACACACACAGACAGCAGTGCAGGCGACCTGAGAGAGGAGGAGCACTTCAGGGTTTGGGGTTTGGAGTTTTATAAGGCCTTTTGAGCAGGTGATTTGTAATTCCTTTGAAGTTTTGTCTTAAGAATAAGATTGCTCAGGTGACTGTGATGGTCCGGATCTCAGCCTGCTTTACCCACATAAGTTCTTTTATACTTGGAAGGTCTATCTCCTGTCCTGGTTACAAAGTTACTCAATTGATTGAGGGGCTGGAAGAAGAGGAAGAAAACCATGTAAGATTAAGTTAAAGAATAAGATGAGCCTTTTTCACAGGCAAAGTCGATTTTACAATGGCATGCCCCTTGTCCCATTTCCCTGCTCTGTCTAGGAAGGAAGGAAGGAAAAAAGAAAACTAGAGAGCAGGATATAAACCGAGATAGTAATAGATCTGATATCAGAATAAGAAAAAGAATTAGGACAATTAAGATATTTAATCCAATAACGATTTTTAGAAAATACAATTGCTGAGTGCTACTATTTGTAGAGTTATAAAGAAGAGATAGTAAGACACACTGGTACTCTGGTACTCTATGAATCTAAGATTCTGTGGTTCATTTTCCATGAAAAAGAAAAAGTTATTGGTCTTGGACACTTATACATTCATTGACTATAATGTGAAGTTTGAACCTAAGCATTCTTCAGATCCCAGCGGGGATTTAAAAAAAAAACACAGGATATAAAAGATGCTTGTTTAAAATATGCTGAGTGGCCATGATTTATCTATGAGAGATTCTCACTTCCAATTATGCACATAAATGTGCAAAAAAAACCCCAAAACAAACAAAAAAACCCACAGTTGCCCAGAAAGCTAGAAGAGGAGAGCAAGATAGATAAAGAGCATGATATGTGTAAGTTTTAATGCTAACTGTATCATTCAACAAAACATTCAAAATAAGCTAAACATACTCATTTGCCAAAAAGTTGATGATGATGGCATGAATTACGGTAAAACTCTGTAAATTCTTGGCATAAAATGATAATTCTAAGAAGATTTATTTTTAAAAATAAAAAATAAAGTATTTCACTGAGATAATGTAGGTATACTGTGCCAAAATTAAACAAGCAACTTATTACTTTCTACACAGAATCATTTCCAATTTTTAAAAAGTAGCTGTGTATTTCCACATGCACTCATATTTTGCATACTGGGAAGAAAACTCTGTTTGAAATTTTTATTTACTTATTTTATTCCGTAACTATGAATACAGAATCAACCAATTAATTTGTGGTTAGATGGAAAAAATGTAAAACACAATGCTATATTGTATGTGTTATTTTATGATGTAGATATGTCTGATTGAGGGCTTATCACATTATTCAGTGAACTAAATTCTTCACTGAGAAAGAATGGACTCCATAATTTAAATTATACAAAAAAGTCAAAACAAATTCAAGTAAAAATAGTCAATATAAGACATATGCTGAAATAAATACTAGGTTGCCAGACTTAACAGAGAGAATAAAATTTTTCTTGTGGTAATATCTTGAAATAATTAGATATAGAAAAAACATACTGATGTGTGCAAAAATTAGGTATTTATCAAGAAAAAAATCCCAAATGGCAAAAGCTAACTAAGATGGGATAAAATACGTTTGAATATAAAAGTATTTATTAAAGACAAGTAAAAGGAAATTTCTATAGGCAGAATTTCAGGTGAAAAACTTTACACTGAATAATATTTTAAAGTTTAGTCCACTAAATGTGTGTTTAGGAAACTACATAGCATATATTACAACATGCATGTGTACACAAATGTGTGTTAAGGGACACCTATAGCACGTATGTGTCTGTGTGTTACAGGATGCAGTGTCCCTACTTAAACTCCTCTCTATGAATGTCTAGTATCCTTTTTTGAATGGAAAGAAAGCTTTAATAGTAAGGCACTCAATAAAATGGAAGATAATTTTAGCTGTGTGTAAGTAGTGTGTTAATCTTTGACAAATAATCAAGCGTCTGTCCCTGAGGTGCCTCTCCTCCAACAGGATCACACATATCCATGTGAATAGTTATAATTAAAAAATTATGGCAGAGTTTTTAAGAACAAGCACACAGCTTACCATGTCTCTTTTCCCACATTACTAGATGATGGGTTGTGTTTCTAATATGAGCTTCTTGGTTCATCTGTGTTCCAGTAAAGGAGACAAGGAATAAAATCACAGATGACTCATGAAGGGCATATTGCATGAGTGAAAAATAAACCTTTATTATGGCAAGCACCTAAGACTTGGAGATCACTGCTTATTGCAGCATAATCTAGGAAACCCTAACTATACGGTATGGAATTGAAAAAACTAGATTCTTTTAGTTACTTTTTTGTATACAGCCATACAGTAATTAGAAACTATATTCTATCTAGGAGTTGGTGAGTATTGTCCCCATAGTTACATCTTCATAACTACCTTTGGGAGGAAGAAATTTCCTCTACTCCTTGAGGTTCTTCTAACTGGTTTGAAAATCAAATTGACAGGAGACGGGTTAACAGGAGAAAAGAAACAAAGTTAATTACGTGTACTTAGGGATGCCACAGACATGTTCCAGAGACCATCAGGGACAATGAGGTGTATGTCATCCTGAGCCAAGGAGAAGTGGGTAGGGACCTGAGACTTCAAAGGAAAATGGAAGTAGTTCACAGGAATGTGAAAAGAGTAAATGTTTGATAAGCAAAATACTTGATGGGCCACACAGTAAATGGGGCACAGAATCTAAGTTGATAGCTTCCCTCCTGGAGTAGTTTTTCCATATAACTTCTTTTTATGCAGGTGTGTGTGTGTGTGTGTGTGTGTGTGTGTGTGTGTGTGTGTGTGCACGCGTGTGCATGTGTGTGTAGGGGTGGGTGTCAAAGTATCTTCCTGAGTCTTTTGGGTCTTGATGGTTTTTCAGCTCAAAATAAATTGGCATTTCACAGTGGCACATCTTGGGTCAGCCTGCCCTTGGTCCCTACACTATAAAGACAACAGATCCAAAACAAAAATAGCTATAATTCTCCTTTTAAGTCATTTCAAAATGTGAATTATTTAAAGTTTCTTTTTAGAGCCTTTATTTAAAGGACAGTATCTAAAATAGAAACGCTAGTTTAGGGGCCACAATGATAATGCTACATAATTTGAGTGCACCTTGGGTTTGAATTTTCAAGACACTATTTTTCCTACACTGAGTGTAGAAGGCAGAGACGGAAATGCATTCAATTAATTATAAAACTCTGGTAATCTGGAATTATGTTTTGCTTTTAGGTACAGGAAGAAATTCCTACAAAATATTTCATAGATTGTTTTGAGTATTTACTTTAAAAGACTCAAAGAATCAAACAAAAACAATAGAATTACTGATATTCAAAATTAACCCCCTTCAAACTAACAATTTATATGAAAATCCACCTCATAAAATTATAGAATTATAGACTGATTAATGTCCCATTAAAAATATCACTAAATGCAACCAGTTTGAAACAAAGAAAATGATAGAGGTAGTATGAAGGATTAAACATGATTTGTAAAGCACCTAGAAGATAATGGAACCATGTACTAGAAATAGATGCTGCTCATGAATAATAAATCATGCCAAAATATGACCACTAATCACATACTTGTACTACAAAATTTAAAGCACAATGTTTAGTAGACAAAACCTAATAAAAATTCATATCCAAGAGTATTTGTAGATATTATGAAAGCATATGTTTGGGAATTGACTACAAATACAATGTAAGTTATAGAAAATCATGTGATCATATGTCTTATAGAAATATATTACTTTGGAGGAAGTTGTAAAACTTTGATAAACTATTTCAATGCAGATGTATGTTAATGATTTAATTAGTACAGAACATAAACAGCACATTGCTTAAATTTGCAAATTTTAAATGACTTGCTTTTTGAGTGGGCATATGTATTTAATAATAGTTAAAGGTGTGTAAACAGGAAAAAAATATGATTTTGCCTTCAGCATCAGGAGCAACAATGTAGAAGCTCTCAGCAAACTGTGAGAACCAACTTTGCAAATACTAAGTGATATTAAGAATTTATCAACAATTCAGCTGTAATATTTCATACGGCATATGCTAAATTATATTATTACTCATTCAAGTTCTGTGGCATTCTGAAATGAATAATTGACTCACAAGAACAAATTACTATTCTGAAATCCCACTGTAATTAATATCTTCTGGACCCATCCTGCGGTTTTCTTAGGGGGAATTCTACTTTACAAAGAGTTATTTAAACACCGTAGGAGAATCATAGTCCATTTCTTCTAACTTGATCCAGGAAGGATGTGGATACCATACCACACTGTACTCCAGGCTGAGTTTCCAATACTGTCAACATATGGGTCACAATCTTAACAGTATCATTTGCTGTATGGCTCGTATACAGAGAGTGCACCAGAGAAAAATTAAACAGCTTTAATTATTTCAGTCTAAAGCCTTTCTTTTGGTATTTATTCTTGTCTATGATTCTCAGCATCTCTGAGCCTCTAGAAAATAATGACTTTTAGAGATCTGAGGCAAAAGCATATGTTAAAAGGAAATAGACACCACTGTCTATCTACCTTTTCAGCACTATTCAAGCTTTTCAGTGTCCTCCTAACTGCCTCTTTCCCTGTGCTATACAGAGTTCCTCCACTGAAACAGTGCAATGTTGGCTCCTATCTTTCCCTAAATGGAAAAGGAGCTTTCTAGATCTATGCCTCCTCTCAACCTACTGTAATAAATTAGATACTGCACATCTCACTCTCATTATGAATTGTGAATTCCCCATCAAGGATTAAAATATGTTATCTGATAAGCATTTTCTGTTTTCTGTCTGCTTCAAAAGATTTGCCTTTTATCTAGGAATCTTCATCAGATGCCATGGACCTCTAATTTTAAGGAACAATTTCTGATAAGCTATGAAATACCAGATGCTATGGCTTAGTTTGTTTTTGATCTCCCTTGAAATTGCTTTAGGTTGGAAAGCCTGAGCATATTTTATAGATGGGAGTGAGGTCATTGCTACAGGAAGAATGTAGGTGAATAAAACTATTCCATGACTCTGTTGTTAAGCATGGGGCACGGTATTCCTTTTGGGGCTTATGTAATTCCAGTTCCTGGCTAAAGTTGATGAACCAATTTGCTTTTAAAAATTAGCTATAATAGCAGTTCAATGAACAGGATGAGCCACAAAAAGGAGGAAAAGCATCTATCCTTTTATGGAACTTATGAAAATTGTGTGGTCAAGTGTACAAAGAACACCTCAACACTACATGGTACATAATTAGTTATACAGTTAGTAAGGTGCATCCTAGGTATAAATACTTTTGAGAACAACAGAAATCATTCATCTCTGGGAGGTGAGATTAGGCTCAACCGAAATAAGACCAGTTAAAAAATTTCTTTAAAAATTTCCCACAATACAAAGAAGGACTATAGATTCCTCAACATGAGAAAAATGTGAACAAATGAAACTTCAGGAAGGGACAATAAAAATGATTAAGGGTCTAAATGAAATGATTAATGGACAGAGATGAAAAGACGGTATCCATTTAATCTGGTGAAAAGACTAATGGGGAATTCAATCATTTGAAAGCATGTGTAGGGTAAAAGAGCAGAGAAGGAGCAGATTTTAGGTTAGTCAAGAGAAAATAGCCAGAAGTAATGGGATGAAATTGAGTATAGGAAATTTTTGAGTGACTATCAAAGAAAAGGCAGTCTTGTTAGGTCTGTTAGGCTGAGGAATTGTTTCCTAAGGGACATAGTAATAAGCCCCTTTGCTTGAGCCATTTATGTAGACCACACAAAGAAGTGGGTAATGGTATAGGAAACAATTCTATGTTCACAAAATTATGGACATTATGATCTAATAGCTCCTATCCTGCCAGCACAAAAAGTCTCTAATGCATATAATTCTTTGCTGTCCAGCTTTTGCATTTTCTCATTTTAGGAAAAGCTATAGGACACTGAATAGGAACCTAAAAATGGACTTCTTCCACATACTACTTCAGTGGGTTTTGTAATTGGATCACTTTCTTGTTTCCATATTATTTGCTATATTAGCTTTTGAGAATTAAGATTTTCTTAGCAGGAGAGAGATTCAAATTTATACTTTCCAGATAAATGGTGGTTTGTAATACAAGAATTATAGTGATATATTTCATTGATCTACTAACCAATATAAAACTAATAAAAATTACTTTTATCCCTTTGGTTTGATAATGTTTTCAAGTTATCACAATTGTGATAAAGCTGTAACTTAGCTAGTTTAAAAAACTGAAAAGGTTTAGAATATAAAATCATTTTTTATATATTGTCCCATGAAACTAATAATGATAAAAATGGTTCTGTGATACATATATTTTCATAATAACTTTATTAACAGCATTGTTTATTTTGGTTTATTCTAGTGTATTCAATCTGATTTAAAAGAGGGGGAATCTATGGATCTGATGAACATTAACAATAAACTATAAAAATTGATCATCTAGAATAATATAGTCCTAGATATGCTGGAAAAATAAGAAATTTTTGCCTGAATAATCTGATAATTTTTTTTCACTAGGATTTTATCCAGGACCATGAGAGGATTTACCTGACATTACATATGTAGTAACATATGACTGAGCTGTTAAAAAATCATTGATAATATTTAGAGTTTCAAAGGTGTATCTACATCTTCTCATACTTAACTCTCAGCAACATCCTCTAAGAAAACTCTAGCTCAACAAAATTAAGTGACTTTCTCAAATTCACTCAGTCAATACCAGAGTACAATGCTGATATCATGTCTTTATGCTTCAAGGGCTATTATATTTACACTTCATCACTTGATCTCTCATAGTGAAATAGGCAGTAGACTTTCTTTAACAATAATTTCATTTTCTGTTTGCATGATCCTCCTTCCTGAATATGAAACAACATGGTATATAACTTAAGAAGAAACAGGTTGTAAGTCAAAAGCCTGAAATCCTGCTCTTGGTTCTGTTGTTACCTTATCTTAGGTAAGTAGTTTAATTTTGTGAGTCTAGTTTCTTCATACATTCAGTTACATATAGTTTAACTGAATCATTCAACTCTAAAATCTGACCCAAAACTACAATGGCATAGTTTTCAAGTAATGTGAAACCATTTAAAAATTAGGTACCTAATTTTATCATTGGAATTTTACATTGAATGCATTAATTATGAATTACTTAATTTTTCAGTGTTTGGAATGAGTGTGATAAATACTAATATTTTTTACTGCTAGGTATTAAGAAAGTGAAAGAATCAATGTCAATTTCCCATCAGGCTTAGGGATTTATGTTTTTTAAAGGCAGCAGAGTGGTGGAATTCATTTTCTTGCTCTCCTCTGCACTACTTAGACCACTGCCAATTTCCAGACTTGCAGTTTAAAAGGAATATAAAAAACTGAAGAAGCTGGGGATGTTTATAGTACAAAAGTAGACTTAGATGATTTTTTGATAGCCAAAAGGCATTTTTGTCATTACTCTGATCGGTATTCCAGAGAAAACAAAGCATCAGTGCAAAGTGTTGCATGATAAGGTAAAGCCAGGTTTATTATGTCACTCTAGCATGAAGGTACACACTTGTGCAATATGATCCACTACACTTAAATTCAGTATGAGAGTCATATATTAGTGAGAATCACTTTTGTTTTTATTTTTAAACTCATCCACCTATCTGAGAAAATCTGGTGCTTCCTGGTAGGTTTGTAAATTTATGGAGCTGCCAGGTACTACGTTAGTCTCTGTAGATATAACATGGAACAAACATATAAATTTTCTGCCCCCATGGGCTTATATTCTAGAGGGGTGAAATAGACAAATGAGAAAAATAAGCAGAATACAGAATTACTACAGACCATGACAATTGATTTGAAAACATATTCAGTTGGATGACCAAGAGAAAAAGGCCACAGTACATAGGGTGAGCAGGGACAGAGTCTTTGAAGAGGTGACATTTAAGTGAATATCTTACACATAAAAATAAGTCAGCCATGTGTAACACCAGAAGAAACACAAGTCAGATACAGGGATGAAAGACAGGGGGAATGGATTTAGGAAGCACAATGGAAAAATTGCAGTAAGCAGTGTGGAAGTATCTACACAACAGGATGGGGGAGAGAGCCATGGTGATACTGGATAGACAGATGCTGGCTATATTACCAGTGGCAGAAATAAGGTCTGAGTGAATGATTCCTGATAATTATTCTACAGGTCCAATAATTAATTCAAGAATATTATTAAATTTTGGAAAATTTAATCTCAGAAATGCAGGCACTTTCAAGGGATCATTTCCTCCTACTTCCCATATTCATGGTCTACACAAAATCCAGCCACATAAATGTCTACAGCAGCTTTTTTCTTATTGCCAAAACTTGGCAGAAGCCAACATGTCTTTCAGTAGGTGACATATAGATAACCAGTGGTATATCTAGAGAAAGGAATATTGTTTAGCACTGAGAAACAATGAGTTCTAAAACTGTGAAAAGACATGGAGGAATTTTTAAAATGCATATTATTAAGTGAAAGAAACCAACTTTATGGCTTTCTGGAAAAGGCAAAACTAGGGAGATAGTAAAATGATCAATAATTGCTACGAGTTTGGGTGGGAGAGATGAATAGGCAGAACACAGAACTTTTTAAGGGCAGTGAAATTATTCTGTATGATACTACACTGGTGGATAAAAATCATTACATATTTTTCAAAACCCATGAAATGTACACTAACAATAACCTCTAATGTTAACTGTGGCCTTTGGGTAATTATGACGTGTCAATTTAGGCTCATTGACTGTAACAAATGGCCCAATCTGCTGGGAGATGTTGATAATGCAGGAGGATGTGTATGTGTGGAGGCAGGAAGTATGTGGGAAATCTCTGTATCTTCCTCTCAGTTTTGCTGTAAACCTAACTAAAGTTTCTCTAAAAAATAGTCCTAAAATTAAATTATAACAATTTGTGTAATAATTCAATTATTAAATAATAATATTTAAATATGTGAAAGCCTGTGATCTCTGTGGGTCTCAACCATTCATTCACTGAATATTTATTAGACATTTCTTATGTGCCAGTATTTCTTCTGAGCAAAGGGAACAAAATACACAAAGAAGCATTTGTTCATGGAAGATACATTAAAGTCTCTAATTCTATGTTGTGTAGCTGTGACAGCCATTTTCATATTTTATTTCTGATTCATTTTTTTGTCCTCTGCCCTATTTTGTATATCAGATAATGACATCCCAGCCAGCTTCCTTAATCACAGATTTCCAGGTGGATTTTTCCAGTTGGAAGATACTGGAGGGTGTGAGGAGAGGAAAGGCCATGGCATTTCATGCCTCTTTCTTGGAGTCTTCACTCACAGCAGCTGTGTCTTCTGCTTTCTCTAAATCTACAGCTCCCGCTTGACAAAGCCTCAGAGAAATGCAAATTGAATGTAAATTAAAAACATAATGAGATACCATCTCACATCCAGATCAGCAAAAATTTAATAATGGACAAAACCAAATACTGGCAAAGATGAGAAGCAATGTGAAGACTTAAACTGTTTTGGTGGTAGTTAAAAATGGTAAAAACATTTTGAAAGACAAATCTGAATTTTATAGGGGAGTTGTAGATAAACAAATCCTACACATCAGTTTTAATTATATGCTCTAAAGATACATTCGTACTTGTGAACCAAGGGAAATATACAAGACTTTCCCTAAGTTTTAATAGAAAAAATTGCCAATCACTTTAATAAGCATTTAAAGAAGAACAGATAAATGAATAAATGAACTTTGCTCACTCAATATTCAATGAAATATTCTAACAGATTAGTAATATGTGAATTAGAGATCCTTGTATTAACCTGGTTTGGTTTTTACAAAATGCACTTTGAATGAAGGAAAGCAATCATAACAAATCAGAGAGTACACACATAGAAACATACGGAGTATAATTCCATTCATATAACGTTCAAAAATGTGCAAAATGAAATATTTTTAAATTGAAGACAGAAATGATAAATTGCTTATTAAAAAAACAAGGCAATAGTAAAAAACAGAATATTTGTGGGGGAAGGATTAGGAAAGAAGATGAATTTGAGGATGGAATCTCAGGCATTTACAGAGTAATTGGTGATGTTCTCTCTTAAGATAATGGATGGGTACATGAATGTTCACTTTTTATTATTCTTTCTCTCCTTATATCTTATCTAATAATATTTTGTATTTTTATAATTTTTTTCAAAATTAGAGTAGATTTTCATGCAAATATAGAGCTCTATAAAATTATTGTCAGCACCATATTATAATAATTATTAATGATAACAATAATAAGTAATGCTATCTGGTTCATAAAACACATTTCAAAAATATAAGAAATGTATAGGTCAATGCACCGGTCAGATGCACTAGAGGCTGACAAACCAGAGAAAGTACTTATCAGAGAAATACTAAGTACCTGTTCTATGTGTGTCATTATAATGGGAAGTGGTTATCATAGGGTACTTGCAATCTTCTCTTTTCAATTTAATTTTAAATAGACCCATACATATACAGGGATACCTGAATAAGAATGGATAAAATAATCTCAAGTTATTTTCCTGCAAGGAACCATTTTTCCAAACAGAAGTATAAATGAAGTATTTTGGAGTTTGAATCCCCAGGGAATGCTTCAATAAAATGGACCCATTTGTCATCACATATGCCTGTTTTTACATCACAATGCACTCCTGGAAGTCACACCAAAGGCTACACTATTACAAAGTGGAAAGTTCAACACCATCAATTCATCTGATGCAAGACATTTTGCATTAGTGAAAGAATTATCAAAAAACATTTGTCAAGTTTGACTCACTTGACCTTTGATAAACATATATATTTTTTGCTATGAATGTAGGCAGCAATCAGAAAGAATAACACTTCTTTAAAGACAAAATCATCCCCAGCACTAGAGAAGATGGAATTTCTCTCTTTTACACCATTCCCCCCTACCAAAATAGTTGTCTTTAGAATCTAGAACTTTCCCGTATGTACAGAAGGGATGAAGGGTAGCAAAGGTTTTGGTATTTCTACAGTACATCAATATAATATGGAGTATCAAAGGGCAGTTAAAGTAATATTAATAATATCAAATACACTTATAGTACTTGTTTCAGGCAGTATTATAAGTACTTAAAATATAATAAATCATTAAATTCTTAAAATCACATGAGGTAGGTACTCTTAACTTATTTTCACAGATGAGGAGACTGAAGCACAGAGTAATTAAGAAGACCTGTCATTTTTCACAAGCTCATAAAAGGAATTTGAACCCAGAAATATACCTTAGTCATTAACCTGTACAGCCCCCAGTGCATACAGAAGTTGGGCCAAAGCTGGAGCATATGCAAGGGCAAGCAGAATAAAAGATCTGACTGGGTAGAACCATTCAATTTAGCTCTCTGGGAACTTAATTATGGATGGAGAGGCCATGGGTTGGTACAGGCAATTTGTGCCATAGTTAAAGTCAAGAGGGCAGGCTTAAAATAAAAAGGAAAAAGCAGGTGGAGTAACAGAGAGCTTCAGGTAAAAGGGACAAAGAGATTAAATGAGATCATTCATTCCCTGGAAAGTTCCCTGGGAATGCTCACCTTAACCTCTGTGCAGCTTGATCTGCTGTGGCCTTCTGGTTTTACATTCTTCAGGTGCAGAATTAGTTTTCCTTGCTTGTGTACTCAATGTTTGTCTTTTTGAAAGCTTACATTTTGAAACTCTCCAACTGAAGAGAACGTTATAAGTGTGTGACAAAGACTTACCCTCACCTCTAAAACATTTGAGGTAAACATCAAATGTGGCACGATGTTACTTTTCCCTTTACTGGTGATGCTCCGTTTGGTCACTTAATTAAGGTGGTGCCTGCCAGGTGTCTCCACTGTGAAGTCACTCTTCTGTTGATATGACTTTGAAATTATGTAAATAATTGCAGATGTAAATGTGTACAAATAGGTTTCCATCGTTCTTTGAGTACTTCCCTGCTTCTCAGAGAGCTAGAGGTGTTAAGTCTGATCTTATGTATTTCTTGTCCTAGCCCTAAAATCAGTCTTTCCTCAGAGCTCCCATTAGCATATAATTCAAGTATTAAAGGTACCTTTAATACTTGAATACATATTTATATATAAATAGAGAGAAATCAATCCCCTTATATGTAGCAATCTCCCTTTACTTCTGCTGCTCTATTCCCCATCCATGCAGATACTGCCTCGCCCTGCTAGTTCTCTGACAATCTGTGCTGGACCACAGTGCTGTGCAGGAGCCCACAGTCTGCTTGGACTCCAATACTCTGTGTCTGAATGCCCTAGACTTAATTGTTTTTAAACACCAAATAATCATATTAACTGTATCAAAAGTCTTCATATTTTCTACTAGAAGAAATACTTCATGCCTGACTTGATTGCCTAAAGGCTTGCATAAAACCCCAGGGGGGGCATTTTAGAGTACTAGTTAAGTTTCATTATCTTCCTGTTAGGATTTTCATATTCTTGGAAGGACCAAACTCCCTGTGCTAGGATGGCACAAACCCCCCTTTTGTAATTTAACTCTGCCAAGCTGAAACAACATATGCATTCCTTTATTGGTTGCTTGTGGCTCACTTCGTAAGGAAGTATTGAGAAAGGGGCTGCGAATAACTTTCAATTATCAGATATGAACATGTCTTCTTAGTTTGTTATAAATGGCAAAGTTGTCTTTGCTTCATTCATTGAATGGATTAGTACAGGCTGTGAGAAATTTTATAGTCAAGCTGGAAAGAAAGAAAATGGAAGCATGGAAATCTAAGTGCAACTTCCAGACTTAAGGTATTTAGCATTTAGGTTTTATCTTATTTTATTTATTTATTTTTTTACTTTATACTTGAAGGATGGAGTCAGTGAAATGAAATGGAGGTTAAAAAATTAGCAATCTTATTATTCTAACTTCAGGGATCTTTTAGCCTTTCTAAGAGTCAGTGTGTTTATTTTGAAAAATTATGATTACTTTCATTAAAATGTTCAGTTCATCATGGGAGTTAGCAAGTAGCTCATGCACAAAGAAATTATCAGAGGAAAGGAGAAGGAAGCATAGGCTATAAATTAAGACGGGTTATTCATTGAGAGTCTGTGTGGGAAAGCAGCCCATGGAAATGCAAAATCTCTTTAAGAGAGAAGACAGAAATCGTATTTTGTGTTGGCATCTCCAAGACCTAGCTTGACTGACACATAATAGTCATTCAGCCAATGTGTATCGAACAATGACTAATAGGCACAGTATTGCTAGTGGGAATTTCTGGCATGTTGTGAAATGGGTAAAATCCATCCATCTATGAATATCCATCAAGATCCTTCACAGTGAATATGTGGATGAAGCGTTTTAGTCATGAAATTCAGTGACAGGGCCCACAATGACCAAGAATCTTGCTTTAGCCATACTGGATAATGTTAACTAAGGTCTCCACATTGTGACAGGCCCTTGGCCTCCAGATTGTGTGTCTGTATTTAAGACCATTAGCTACCTAGCATATATCCTCCCAAAGTCATGGCTACCAGTAGCCAGGACATTCCAATGGGCATATCTGGTATGAATCTCAGAAGATGGAAGAAAATATGTCATAGCATTGCTTCAGAAAAAAAGATTCAATGTATACATAAGTAAAGGCATGTATTCCTTAGATAAGTGTTACAGTGTTATTCTTTTGGATCTGGGCATAGTGTTAAACCAGTCATTTTTTAAAATAAAAATACTCATAATCCAAAAGGTATCAGTTAAAATAAAATCACTCAACCTACTACCTACACTTTGCTCCCACCCTGTTTCCCTTATCCACTAGTCCCAGTCTCCAGAGGTAGCAGAAGACATGTTTCCACTTGCTTCTGTATGGTAGAATAGGATTTCTAATGAAATTAGAAATTTCATTATTTTCTTATTTTCAAGTGACTTTCATCTTCGGATAATCCTGGTTATCAGAAGGCACTGCATAAAAAGGAAACATTACAAGACTAAATCCCACTCATGCTAACTAAGAATCATATTTTGGATAATCCTGTCCCGATATGATAGAGTATATTTGCTCAGGGTTTATGATAAAAAAATAGTGTTGAAGAGAAGTTCAGATGGATGAAGCCTTGCATTAGTCTTTAGTTGATAAGCAACCAAAATAACATGAATACAATTTTACTATTTTTTTTTGGATTTTCTTTTGAGCTTCCTTCAAATGAATTATGTAGGATCTTTAAGATATTTTTTATTTTTACCTTAATTCAGTTTAAATAATTGCATTAGGTAATCATTCTTGGATAAGAGTTTCCATTCATTTATCTTTTCATCTATTTATTCAACAATTATTTATAAAGCCATTTTTGAAATTTCCCTACTTAGTTCCTCTCATCCTACACTATCGACTATTCAGAAAGTTTGGGAAAAGTTAGAAAGTTTTATGTGTTTCAGACCAATAGTTTTAGTTCAAACACCTCTTTTTTCAAGAAAGAATAGCTCCAAGAAAGAATTAGTAGCTTTATTACAATCGATCTCCTGAGCTATGACTGGGTCTGTGCCCATTGGTCTCCTGAGAGAGAATTTTGGCCTGTGGCTCTGCTGAGTTACCAGAAACTGTGATTATGGTTGTAAGGCTGTCATTCTGTCCTAGGAACTGACTTTAGAGCCAAGAAGATTAACTGGTGCCAGAATGAGAAATAAAATTCAAGAACTTTAAAGGGTCTCTACAGAATTGCCTGGGGTTAAAAACAAATTAATAAGCTTCTTTCTTAGGGTTCAAGACACCTTCAAACCTGCCTTCTCACGCCAGTATCTCCTCCTTTTTATTTACATAAAGAAAATAAACAAATTAAAATAAGGACAAAAAAAAAAGAAAAATTAAATAAGGACAAAAAAAGAAAATTAATGAATAGTAAGAGCAATTTTCCATGAAAATTACAAAAGCAAATTAAACTCTTGTAAGGATCTATTTCACCTTTTTACCTAAATGATATGATCTTAATATCACAACTAACAAAAGCCCTGTGCTCTGTGTTAAGAATTCAGATTTTTTTGTATGTGTGGGAGAACACAGGGGTGAGGATAAGAGTATTATATCCCTATTAGAATTCTGAGATGTCTAAGCCACAGGCAAGAATTTTTAGTTTACTACTAATTCTTTAAGTCTGCATGTTCATATTGTGGTTTACCTCTGTGGGTGACAAAAGTTTATGCCACAGTTTATTCTGTGGATGACTTTAGTGTCTACAGTCAAATCAAATGATGCAGAATTACAGGAGTCCCTCCCCACTATCTGGGGGCGCTGTGCTCAATGACCCCCAGGAGGGTCTGAGACCACAGACAGCACTGAAGCTGATACAGGCCGTTTACTCCCATACATACATCTCTAAGACAAAGTTTAATTTATAAAGTAGGCACAATTCGATACTAACAGTAACTATAATAAAATGGAACGATTATAAAATGTACTCCAATAAAATTATGTGATACGGCCTTTGTCTCTCTCTCAAAGTTTTATTGTACTGTACCCAGCCTTCTTCGTGTGACAACCTGAGGTGATAAAATGCCTACACAATGAGATGAAATGAGGAGAATGCAGTGTTGGGCTACTACTGATCTTCTGACGCATTAGAAGGATCCTCTGCTTCCGGGCTGCTAGTGATGCAAGTAACTGAAACCATGAAAAGCAAAACCGTGGGTAAGGGCGGACTGTGGGGACTGTCGCAGACCTCCAGAGAGCACGTTCATGCAATGACACACTGTTGCAGCTCTTGGAGGTGAGGTTTGTTGTAGTGATTTTGTAATATAAATGTGTTCTGGATATCAATAAACGCACTGCAGCATTCAGACGAGAAACAGAACATGATGAGAGAAGCTTTCTTTTGGTTGTGATGTCCTCTTACACACACTTGTGATTTTCCTCTTTACACAAGTTATGCTTTTATCTGTTTTTATTTGTTCTGTACGATCGAAAGTTTCATACTATTTGTCCACTTTCGACTTTGTTCTCACTCTCAATTTTCATTCTCCTAGGTTTCGTTGTTTGATCTCCTAGAATTCTTCTATTCACTGCCCAGGTTCTCTCCATCCTGGTTTAGAGGGCTGTTTCCATAGTCCATGCATCAGTATAATAGGAGTAATGTTTTATCCATAAGGGATATTGACATATTTATTTTACACATTAATAATGTAAATGAAATAACTGAGTCCTATACAGTTCACACTCAGAAATGATGATTAAGGCTACTTAAAATTAGGGAGAGTTATTTTTACATTAGCTGTGGACTATATAAACTATTCCCAATATGAATAATCATTATATTCTTTATAATTATGGTTAAAATGAAGAAAGCAAACTATAAGAGAAAATAATAGCTCTGAACTATCCAATACATTTTTCAAGAAATTTCAAAATGAATGTTAAGGACGATGACATTAAGTGTTGATGCTTTTTCATGATAGACTTCCATTTATCAAAAATTCCTAAATAATTTATATTTAGATGAAGCATAGATCATTTTTAAAAAGTATCACTTCCACAAACAATAAAAAATATCATTATTACATTTATCTTATATGTTAAAAATTTATTTCTGAAAAAAGTCTTAAATGTTCTGGGTATGTAAACAAAATTATAATTATTGTATTCTACAGTTCTGAAGCTATTTGTTTTACCTTTTCAGTAACAGTTGATATTTTCCAGGAAATCTAAAGGACATATGCTTTTCTGGATTTCTTTCAAAGCAGTACATTAAATGACCTTGATTATGCTTAGAATTTCAATTTGAAACTTCTAAGTTTGGATGTAAATTCCAGTTTGATTTTGTGGAATTTCTACTGAGGCAAGACAAATCAACTACAAAACAAATAGTGGCAAAATAAGCCTCTCAAATGACATATGTGAGGATAAGTGAAAAAATGAAACAAAAACATAATGGATAAATCAGTAAAGAAGGGCAGTCATATATTCAAGATTATTTCTAATTGTAACATTCAATAAATAATTCCCTTTGATATTCAATTACAAAAAACATAAAGAGATATTGGATTGACTTTTTTGGTTTTTTTCTGAGTGTTAGTATGATATTGTGATATAGAAAATCATCTCAGCTGATAAGAAAGAAGAGGTTGTCAATAAATTATTTTTCTTATTTCAACTTCCTCACTTTGAACATGTTACTAAAATACTATTCCTAATAAAGTCCTTCCCTTTCCCATATCAGTCCCTTGTAGCTTCCTAGCAAACACTATGCAGAAATTCATTTAAAAAAAATATTTCAGTGAACGAATTTACTCACATAAAACAGGATCCCTGACTCAGAAAGACATATGCACCCCTATGTTTATTGCAGCATATTTACAATAACCAAGAAATGGAAGCCACCTAAGTGTCTATCAATAGATGAAACGTATACACAATGGAATATATTCAGCCATAAAAAGAAAAGAAATCCTACCATTTGCAACAACATGGATGGAGCTAGAGGGTATTATGCTCAGTGAAATAAGCCAGGAGGAGAAAGAAAAGTACCAAATGACTTCAGTTATTGTGGAGTATAAAACCAAAGCAAAACTGAAGGAACAAAACAGCAGCAGACTCACAGACTCCTAGAAGGGACTAGTGGTTACCAAAGGGAAGGGGTCGGGAGGGTGGGTGGGTGGGGAGGGAGAACAGGATTAAGGGGCATTATAATCCACAATCACAATATAGGTAGGTCACAGGGAAGGCAGTATAACATGGAGAAGAGAAATAATGACTCAAGAGCATCTTAGTATGCCGATGGACATTGACTGCAGTGGGGGTGGGGTGAGGACTCAATAATATGGGTGAATGTTGAAACCACAATGTTGTTCATGTGAAGCCTTTATAAGATTGTATATCAAAGATACTTTAATAAAAAAATTTACTGGGACTCTCTGTAATGATTGCTGAGAGAGTAGAAAAATAAACATTGGTTGGGGCTTAACTTAAGCCTCTTGAAATTGCAGTACGAAATGCTTTTAAAGGCTAAACATCCATGGGAAGAAGTGACCTTTGCCTAAAAATGGTACTACGAACTGTAGAATCTATCTGGCAAAGTGCTGAGCTCTTGGTGAATACCATATGATAAACAGATTGCTTTGAAAATAACCTTCATAATATTAAAAGGATTAAGCTGCTACCATATGAAACATTTTAATTCACTGACAGCAAAGAAAAAAAAAGAAAAGAAGAAAGTGCCAAGTAGAATGAACTTTTCACATTGTGAGGTATACAAAGAAAGCGTAAATTCTTGTTCTTCAAAGCAATCTTACTAAGGTGAAAAAAATTCACCAAGTTAATTTATTAGAATGAAGAATACTTTATTACTATATGTTAAATTCACATACTCTGTGCAATGCTGATAGATAATTTTTATTGAGTACTTTATCTACTTTAACTATCACAACAGCACTATGGTGTAAGTACTCTTCTTATCTCGGATTACATCCCTGGAAATTCAATCCAAACGTATGAATCAACTTGCCGTGATCACAGAAGCTTGAACTCATGCAGACTTACTACAGCATCTAAGAAGCCACACACTGAGCTGCAGCTATGAAAATTTACAGCAGAGACATCAGTATATGGTAGAAAGGCCAGGAAAAGTTTCGTGCGGTATGTGGCACTTGATATAGATCTCAAAGAAGACCTCCTATTTGAATAGTATTAATAAGTCTGGAAAACCAGTGGCAAAGAGAAACTATTTGTTTTTCCCAGATGAGCATGGTAACATTGGAAGCCAGAGATGAGTCTAGACTGAGTAGGATAAATTGGGTCAAAATTTTATTGATGTGCAAAGCAATAAAATATTATAGATTTTATACTCTCGGAGGTGGGAGATATTGACTATTTGGGAGATTTATACAAGTTATTTATATAAATATTTCTTTCACAGGCCCTGCAGTTAATGTTAAGGAGCAGTCTAGAATAAACTATTGTAATATAGCCTGTAAGGTACAATAACAGATACCTATAAATATGCACAAATAAACCAGGGACATCTGAGTTTTGTCTTGAAGGTGAAAATGTTTAGGAAAGATTCATTGACACTGATGCGTAGAATGAATTAAGTAGGAGAAGAACCTGGTATCAGGTAGAAAAGATAAGGGACATTACAATAAAAGAGAGAATATGTGGTAGAGCCACGATCAGATCCCAGTTTATTTTAAGCATGATGGGTTACTTGTCAGAAGAAGAATTAGCTCTAAAGAATCATCATTTTGGATTAATATTATACAAAAATAAGATCACTCTGGGACAGTAATTTACTTATACCAACTATGATGTTGTTAAGACCAGGGTTATGGGGTTACTCATTCTGTTCTAAGACCTTGACATACAGGCCAGTAAGGTAATTTAGAAGTTTTTCCAAAAAAATGGCGAAGAAAAATAACATGAAAACCTCCATAAACTTCATGCCTATGATTGTCAACGTTGAAAAGCATAAAACCCTCAAAAAAATTTATTCAATTTAGTGTGGACCAAGAACATCATCATGTAGAATTACATTAATCAATAAGATTTCTCCTGTGCTTTCCAGATAGAGGTGAATATTGGATCCTGTCTACATAAGATCTTATTTACTCATGCATAGTATCTCCAGCACTATCACCTATGTAATCTTCAATGTTTCTGCCTTGTCATTACTAGCAATAACAATAATAATGAGAACAATATCTCAGGCCTCAAATAATTTTCAAATTAGGTACAATATGAACAAACAGGTATAATTCATTTTGCACATAACATACTGGCATTATCTAATTTAAGTTTCACATGCCATGAACTGAGAATTTTTATAAAGCTTTGCACAGATGAATAAACTGAGACTCTTAACAGCCAGTGGGTATCTGAGCTAGGTTTCAAACCTGGGAATGATTGCAAAGCCCAGTTTTTCTACTATTCTATACTTCCCCTTTTATAAGCATTATTTATGGTTCAGAGAAATATTTTAATTTTTGCTGCTTTGCTGCTCCAGCTGCCTATAATGAGTGATTTAGTAGTTGCAAAATGTAGAAATGTAGATGAGAAAACATACAAGGATTTGCCCACAGGAGTGATTAAATCTCAAGCTACAACAGTTCTGATGCTTCTTTTGTAGCACCCTTGAAATTTAAATTTTAAATTATAAATCCAAATCCCCCAAGTATAAAAAAGAGGAATATCTATCCTCAAATCCAGTCCCTTGAACATCAGATGCATCCCTTTTCCTGTCTTTTGGGTTTCCTTACTACAGACTCTCAGCCTCCCTTTTCTTTTCTCTGGGCTATAACATGAGGTCTAGCTCTGGACAACACAGTAAGGAGAGAAGGTGTAAGAGCCCAATACAACAGAGTCTTCACTCTACTTTGCCCCAGTTCTTCACTCTACTCTCATCAAGCCTTGTTTCAATAGTTCCTCCAGCTACATTTATCTCTCTCGTGTACAAGCTCTTGCATCCTGGAAAAAGATGGTACTTTCTTTTGGGGTAAGCTGTATGGACTTCAAGGTCCAACCCATCACTAAAATTTTACAGTTTTAAGAAAGTTCATAGAGATGACCCAATACTATCAATGTTCATGGAATTCAAAGAATCTGGAGTTTCTCCCTGGAATTTTTCTTCCTTTAACTTCTTGTTATTTCCAGAATTTTTCTGGAAATTTTCTGTATGAAAATTTGACAGTCATTTCAAATATTTACTATCAATTCATTTAAATAAGTGATAAGCATCTATGTATATCAGCTCTAGATTTAGGCATTGTGACGTAAGAACCAGAAGAATTACTGCCTCAGATATTCAGGGGTCATTTGCTGTATCTGTGTCTAGAGACCTAAAAGTCTTAGTAAGGGCATGAGGAAAGTAAACTGAAATTATATGACATGTTCTCATTTATATTTATTCCCCAGTTAGAGCAGCTTGTGATAATGGTCAAGGCACCAAGAAACAGTATTGAGTTCGGTTTGATGACTGGCCACCAAAGTTTGCATTATCATCAATAAAAGAAAAATTTTCTGCTATGCTCAGTCACAATTTTTTAGGACATAAAGTCTGAACATAAATTTAAATAAAATACAGCAAGGAAGTCTCTTGTCAATAGTGCCCTAATGAAAGAAGTCATATGACTTAGGTTTTCAGGGAAAGCTTTTAGAAATCATGATCATCCTGAATTTTCCAGGGGTTCTCTGAGAAATAAAACAAATTTTATGTTTGTTCTCAAGACATTGCTTTGAATGGGCTTGCAGTTAACTATCCAAATTGTTTATTGATTCAGTTTTCTAATTAATAACAAACAGACTCTAGTATCATCTGTCTCGTTATAAAGCTTATTTGTGTTGGCAGAACCAGTAAACATTTTCTAAATGCTGGAAAAAACTTGGATCCAGTAAATTTAACATGATTTCTTTCTGTTCATGATTTTTATTTAGGTGAAATCAGGCTAACGTAATAAATAATGCAAGCTTGAGAGGAGAAAATAAGTTGCAGAATGGCTGACTGCTAGTTAAGTAGTGGCGAGATCTGAGTGTGTGAAGTGTGGGCAGTGTAGACAAATCTAAAACGTATTGTCTTTTGTATTAGTTATCAGCACTAATATTAGCACTAGTTAGCTTCCCATTCCTCATTAACTGTGTCCCTAAGGTAACTCCCAAAGTCAGTAGATGGAATATTTGCAAAATGGGAGGTTTCGAGGAAAACTGTTGCGGTCTCGAGAGAAAGTATGCTGTGAAATCTTGAGAGAAAAGGGTTGGCTGCCACCCCAGGAGCCACAGCAATCACTCATGTTTCCACTCCTCTTTCCAGTGTGATGCTCCTTGTAATATCAATAATGTGCACTGAGTAATCACTTGCCATGTTCTAGACAATATGCACTTGAATTAAACATTATTTCATTTAATATTCCCAACATGGGTTTGAGGTAAAAGTTGAAGTCTGTTTTATCAGATATGGAAAAAAGCCTTAGATAGGTAATTAGCCACACTCAATCAGCTAGAAAGTGAAAAAGGGTGATTCAAACTCAGGCATATCTGTGTCCAAAGTCCATGTTTTGTTTTATTTTCCATTCTGTTACATTGCTTCAAACCTGTACGGACCAGCCTAAAAGAATATTATTATGATTAGGTCTCTCTTTAAATTGAGGTAATAGGTGTATAAATATCTAGTTCTGTTTCTAGAATGAATAGCTTATCCCAGATTACATTGTTTGAGCAGGGGAGAGAGATCTTATTTTTATATCTGTAAGTTAACAGTGCTCATAAAACAAAACTGGATCTTTTGACTATTGGAATGATTAAAGAATATTTTACCTGCATATATACAGGTATCTTCTGTATTTTTAAAATTAGTAATCCCTTCAAATCATTAAAAAGATAAATCTTTACTAACAGGAAAGTTAATTACCATGGCATCAACATGTATTTTTAGGTGTGCAGAGAGCATCTCTAGAAAGCTGCCCCACTTTTGATGGTGACTAATTAAGCATCCTCTAAGTAATGACCTGAGAAAGTGCCTTCCATGTTTAGCCAGCACCTTAAGTAGCATCTGATTATATTTCTCTGATCCATAGCCAGGCAGCCTCAGGATGTGTGAGTTCTTAGAAGGACCAGTAGCAGAAATGGCACCAGTCCCAGCCTGACTCTCATTTCTTGGTTCAGCTTGGGCTGGTCACACCAATCTAGGGCCTCATTTTCAATTGTCAAATAACCCTAGCATGACTGCCATGAGAATTAAATAAATTAATGCATTAAAAAGTAATAAACATACTATCATATATGAAGACACTTTAATTGCCTATATTTCAACCTAACTTTCGATTGCTTTTTCAAAGATATTTATTAGGCTCTAAGAGCTTATATATATATATATATATATATATATATATATATATATGTATACACATATGGGTAACTTTATTATTATTTTTTAAATTTAAGTTTCATTGATATACAATCTTTTTTTTTTTTTTTTGTGAGGGCATCTCTCATATTTATTGATCAAATGGTTGTTAACAACAATAAAATTCTGTATAGGGGAGTCAATGCTCAATGCACAATCATTAATCCACCCCAAGCCTAATTTTCGTCAGTCTCCAATCTTCTGAGGCATAACAAACAAGTTCTTACATGGAGAACAAATTCTTACATAATGAATAAGTTACATAGTGAACAGTACAAGGGCAGTCATCACAGAAACTTTTGGTTTTGCTCATGCATTATGAACTATAAACAGTTCAAATATGAATACTCATTTGGTTTTTATACTTGATTTATATGTGGATACCACATTTCTCTCTTTATTATTTTTAATAAAATGCTGAAGTGGTAGGTAGATACAACATAAAGGTAGAAAACATAGTTTAGTGTTGTAAGAGAGCAAATGTAGATGATCAGGTGTGTGCCTGTAGACTATGTGTTAATCCAAGCTAGACAAGGGCAATAAAACATCCACGTATGCAGAAGATTTCTCTCAGAACAGGGGGGGTGAGGTCCTAAGCCTCACCTCTGTTGATCCCCAATTTCTCACCTGATGACCCCTCTGCAACTGTGCCTGTCTTAGGTTGTTCCTCCCTTGAGGAATCTTACCCGTCTCTGGCTAACCAGTCATCTTCCGGGGCCATACAGGGAAATGTAAAGTTGGTAAGTGAGAGAGAAGCCTTATTGTTTGAAATGGTTAGCTTTTTATTTCTTTGCATATTTATGCCCTGTAGCTTCTATGCCCAGAATTTGTCTTGAGGTATCTTTACCACTTGGAAGAATTATGATACTCGGTAAATTTGATATGAGGCACGAATTCTATTTAAGGGTTGTAATTAGGAAGGAAGAAGAAAAGCTATAGAAGTAGCAGGCGGCAGAAAACCTGGGAAGATTGATTATTTCTTTGACATATCTTCTTGTAGAGTAACTTCAGCATGTATAGGTTTTAAGCTACTACTTAAATTGTGCACACACATTAACATAATAGGAGTATAGTTACATAACCAAAGCATATCTGTAATTACCAGCCATCTCCAGTGAAACCAAGAAAACCAGTTAGGCACCTTAGGCATTTGTGAAAACTTATCTATGATATGGTGGATATTGTCCAACTGAACTTGAACAGTCTGAGAGAAATCAGACAAATTAAAACAACCCATTCCTGGGGAATGTTCACATCCCTTATGTTCTTTTAACAGTAAATAGTCTGTAGTTGTAAGATTTTGGAGCACTACAATTTGCACTTCTCCTAATTCTTGGTTGAGTTCCAACAGTATAGATCCAGTCAAATTTGTTTTTTCACTGTATGCACAGGCCAGCTTAGATATCTCCTTCATTCCCATGGCAAGTCCAGGAGCTGGTGGGATGAGTGCATCTACAGCTGTAAAAGTGCGTTGATCTTTGTTGGGATTTCTTGATGACCATCTTCTGGCATGAGTCTTCCAGAGAGTGTTGATGTTGAAAGTTCTCTTTCATATCGTATCTTAGTTCATTTTCTGGGTAGCCCAATTAGGCTTTGATTTCTGTATAAACGCAAACAGACCCTTTGCCTACACTTGTATATGCCCTTTATACCCTTGTGTAGAACTCATTGGAGGTTACCACAAAGGAACAGTCCTTTTTTTTTTGTTTGTTTGTTTGTTTTGTTTTGTTTTGTTTTTGGTATCACTAATCTACACTTACATGACGAATATTATGTTTACTAGGCTCTCCCCTGTATCAGGTCTCCCCTATAAACCCCTTTACAGTCACTGTCCATCAGCATAGCAAAATGTTATAGAATCACTACTTGCCTTCTCTGTGTTGTACAGCCCTCCCTTTTCTCCTACCCCCCCATGCATGCTAATCTTAATACCCCCCTACTTCTCCTCCCCCTTCTCCCTCCCTACCCACCCATCCTCCCCAGTCCCTTTCCCTTTGGTACTTGTTAGTCCATTCTTGAGTTCTGTGATTCTGCTGCTGTTTTGTACCTCCAGTTTTTCCTTTGTTCTTATACTACACAGATGAGCGAAATCATTTGGTATTTCCCTTTCTCCGCTTGGCTTGTTTCACTGAGCATAATACCCTCCAGCTCCATCCATGTTGCTGCAAATGGTTGGATTTTCCCTTTTCTTATGGCTGAGTAGTATTCCATTGTGTATATGTACCACATCTTCTTTATCCATTCATCTATCGATGGACATTTAGGTTGCTTCCAATTCTTGGCTATTGTAAATAGTGCTGCGATAAACATAGGGGTGCACTGATCTTTCTCATACTTGATTGCTGCATTCTTAGGGTAAATTCCTAGGAGTGCAATTCCTGGGTCAAATGGTAAGTCTGTTTTGAGCATTTTGATGTACCTCCATACTGCTTTCCACAATGGTTGAACTAACTTACATTCCCACCAGCAGTGTAGGAGGGTTCCCCTTTCTCCACAGCCTCGCCAACATTTGTTGTTGTTTGTCTTTTGGATGGCAGTCATCCTTACTGGTGTGAGGTGATACCTCATTGTAGTTTTAATTTGCATTTCTCTGATAATTAGCGATGTGGAGCATCTTTTCATGTGTCTGTTGGCCATCTGTATTTCTTTCTTGGAGAACTGTCTGTTCAGTTCCTCTGCCCATTTTTTAATTGGGTTATTTGTTTTTTGTTTGTTGAGGCGTGTGAGCTCTTTATATATTCTGGACGTCAAACCTTTATCAGATGTGTCATTTTCAAATATATTCTCCCATACTGTAGGGATCCTTTTTGTTCTATTGATGGTGTCTTTTGCTGTACAGAAGCTTTTCAGCTTAATATAGTCCCACTTACTCATTTTGGCTGTTGTTTTCCTTGCCCGGGGAGATATGTTCAAGAAGAGGTCACTCATGTTTATGTCTAAGAGGTTTTCGCCTATGTTTTCTTCCAAGAGTTTAATGGTTTCATGAATTACATTCAGGTCTTTGATCCATTTTGAGTTTACTTTTGTATATGGGGTTAGACAATGGTCCAGTTTCATTCTCCTACATGTAGCTGTCCAGTTTTGCCAGCACCACCTGTTGAAGAGACTGTGATTTTGCCATTGTATGTCCATGGCTCCTTTATCAAATATTAATTGACCATATATGTCTGGGTTAATGTCTGGATTCTCTAGTCTGTTCCATTGGTCTGTGGCTCTGCTCTTGTGCCAGTACCAAATTGTCTTGATTACTATGGCTTTATAGTAGAGCTTGAAGTTGGGCAGTGAGATGCCCCCTACTTTATTCTTCTTTCTCAGGATTGCTTTGGCTATTCGGAGTCTTTGGTGTTTCCATATGAATTTTTGAATTATTTGTTCCACTTCATTGAAGAATGTTGCTCGTAGTTTCATAGGAATTGCATCAAATCTGTATATTGCTTTGGGCAGGATGGCCATTTTGATGATATTAATTCTTCCTAGCCACGAGCATGGGATGAGTTTCCACCTGTTAGTGTCCCCTTTAATTTCTCTTAAGAGTGACTTGTAGTTTTCAGAGTATAAGTCTTTCACTTCTATGGTTAGGTTTATTCCTAGGTATTTTATTTTTTTTGATGCAATTGTGAATGGAGTTGTTTTCCTGATTTCTCTTTCTATTGGTTCATTGTTAGTATATAGGAAAGCCACAGATTTCTGTGTGTTGATTTTGTATCCTGCAACTTTGCTGTATTCCGATATCAGTTCTAGTAGTTTTGGGGTGGAGTCTTTAGGGTTTTTTATGTACAGTATCATGTCATCTGCAAATAGTGACAGTTTAACTTCTTCTTTACCAATCTGAATTCCTTGTATTTCTTTGTTTTGTCTGATTGCCGTGGCTAGGACCTCCAGTACTATGTTAAATAACAGTGGAGAGAGTGGGCATCCCTGTCTAGTTCCCGATCACAGAGGAAATGCTTTCAGCTTCTCACTGTTCAATATAATGTTGGCTGTGGGTTTATCATAGATGGCCTTGATTATGTTGAGGTACTTGCCCTCTATTCCCATTTTGCTGAGAGTTTTTATCATGAATGGATGTTGAACTTTGTCAAATGCTTTTTCAGCGTCTATGGAGATGATCATGTGGTTTTTGTCTTTCTTTTTGTTGATGTGGTGGATGATGTTGATGGACTTTCGAATGTTGTACCATCCTTGCATCCCTGGGATGAATTCCACTTGGTCATGGTGTATGATCCTTTTGATGAATTTTTGAATTCGGTTTGCTAAAATTTTGTTGAGTATTTTTGCATCTACGTTCATCAGGGATATTGGTCTGTAGTTTTCTTTATTGGTGGGGTCTTTGCCTGGTTTTGGTATTAGGGTGATGTTAGCTTCATAGAATGAGTTTGGGAGTATCCCCTCCTCCTCTATTTTTTGCAAAACTTTAAGGAGAATAGGTATTATGTCTTCCCTGTATGTCTGATAAAATTCCGAGGTAAATCCATCTGGCCCGGGGGTTTTGTTCTTTGGTAGTTTTTTGATTACCTCTTCAATTTTGTTGCTGGTAATTGGTCTGTTTAGATTTTCTGTTTCTTCCTGGGTCAATCTTGGAAGGTTGTATTTTTCTAGGAAGTTGTCCATTTCTCCTAGGTTTCCCAGCTTGTCAGCATATAGGTTTTCATAGTATTCTCTAATAATTCTTTGTATTTCTGTGGGGTCCGTCATAATTTTTCCTTTCTCGTTCCTGATACTGTTGATTTGTATTGACTCTCTTTCTTCTTAATAAGTCTGGCTAGAGGCTTATCTATTTTGTTTATTTTCTCGAAGAACCAGCTCTTGGTTTCATTGATTTTTGCTATTGTTTTATTCTTCTCAATTTTATTTATTTCTTCTCTGATCTTTATTATGTCCCTCCTTCTGCTGACCTTAGGCCTCATCTGTTCTTCTTTTTCCAATTTTGATAATTGTGACATTAGACCATTTATTTGGGATTGCTCTTCCTTTTTTAAATATGCTTGGATTGCTATATACTTTCCTCTTAAGACTGCTTTTGCTGTGTCCCACAGAAGTTGGGGCTTAGTATTGTTGTTGTCATTTGTTTCCATATATTGCTGGATCTCCATTTTGCTTTGGTCATTGATCCATTGATTATTTAGGAGCGTGTTGTTAAGCCTCCATGTGTTTTTGAGCCTCTTTGCTTTCTTTGTACAGTTTATTTCTAGTTTTATGCCTTTGTGGTCTGAAAAGTTGCTTGGTAGGATTTCAATCTTTTGGAATTTTCTGAGGTTCTTTTTGTGGCCTAGTATGTGGTCTATTGTGGAGAATGTTCCATGTGCACTTGAGAAGAATGTGTATCCTGTTGCTTTTGGATGTAGAGTTCTATAGATGTCTATTAGGTCCATCTGCTCTACTGTGTTGTTCAGGGCTTCCGTGTCCTTACTTATTTTCTGACCGGTGGATCTATCCTTTGGGGTGAGTGGTGTGTTGAAGTCTCCTAGAATGAATGCATTGCAGTCTATATCCCCCTTTAGTTCTGTTATTATTTGTTTCACATATGCTGGTGCTCCTGTGTTGGGTGCATATATATTTAGAATGGTTATATCCTCTTGTTTGACTGAGCCCTTTATCATTATGTAGTGTAGTTCTTTATCTCTTGTTACTTTCTTTGTTTTGAAGTCTATTTTGTCTGATATTAGTACTGCAACCCCTGCTTTCTTCTCACTGTTGTTTGCTTGAAATATGTTTTTCCATCCCTTGACTTTTAGTTTGTACATGTCTTTGGGTTTGAGGTGATTTTCTTGTAAGCAGTATATAGATGGGTCTTGCTTTTTTATCCATTCTGTTACTCTGTGTCTTTTGATTGGTGCATTCAACCCATTAACATTTAGGGTGACTATTGAAAGATATGTACTTATTGCCATTGAAGGCTTTAAATTCATGGTTACCAAAGGTTCAAGGTTAGCCTCTTTAGTATCTTACTGCCTAACTTAGCTCGCTTATTGAGCTGTTATATACACTGTCTGGAGATTCTTTTCTTCTCTCCCTTCTTGTTCCTCCTCCTCGATTCTTCATATGTTGGGTGTTTTGTTCTGTGCTCTTTCTAGGAGTGCTCCCATCTAGAGCAGTCCCTGTAAGATGTTCTGTAGAGGTGGTTTGTGGAAAGCAAATTCCCTCAGCTTTTGTTTGTCTGGGAATTGTTTAATCCCACCATCATATTTGAATGATAGTCGTGCTGGATACAGTATCCTTGGTTCAAGGCCCTTCTGTTTCATTGTATTAAATATATCATGCCATTCTCTTCTGGCCTGTAGGGTTTCTGTTGAGAAATCTGATGTTAGCCTGATGGATTTCCCTTTATAGGTGACCTTTTTCTCTCTAGCTGCCTTTAACACTCTTTCCTTGTCCTTGATCTTTGCCATTTTAATTATTATGTGTCTTGGTGTTGTCCTTCTTGGATCCTTTCTGTTGATGGTTCTGTGTATTTCCGTGGTCTGTTCGATTATTTCCTCCCCCAGTTTGGGGAAGTTTTCAGCAATTATTTCTTCTAAGATACTTTCCATCTCTTTTCCTCTCTCTTCTTCTTCTGGGACCCCTATAATACGGATATTGTTCCTTTTGGATTGGTCACACAGTTCTCTTAATATTGTTTCATTCCTGGAGATCCTTTTGTCTCTCTCTATGTCAGCTTCTATGCGTTCCTGTTCTCTGATTTCAATTCCATCAATGGCCTCTTGCATTCTATCCATTCTGCTTATAAACCCTTCCAGAGTTTGTTTCATTTCTGCGATCTCCTTTCTGGCATCTGTGATCTCCCTCCGGACTTCATCCCATTTCTCTTGCGTATTTCTCTGCATCTCTGTCAGCATGTTTATGATTCTTATTTTGAATTCTTTGTCAGGAAGACTGGTTAGGTCTGTCTCCTTCTCTGGTGTTGTCTCTGTGATCTTTGTCTGCCTGTAGCTTTGCCTTTTCATGGTGATAGGAATAGTTTGCAGAGCTGGGATGAGTGACAGCTGGAAGGACTTCCTTTCTTGTTGGTTTGTGGCCCTCCTCTCCTGGGAGAACAGCGACCTCTAGTGGCTTGTGCTGCGCAGCTGAGCACAGACAGGGTTTCTGCTTCCTGCCCGGCTGCTATGGAGTTAATCTCCGCTGTTGCTGTGGGCGTGGCCTGGCTCGGGCAGCTACTCCAAAATGGTGGAGTTGCGTTGGAGCAGGAGCGGCTGGGAGGCTATTTATCTCTGTAAGGGGCCTCCCTGCTCCCTGCAGCCCAGGGTTTAGGTTGCCCAGAGATCCCCGGATTCCCTACCTCTAGATTAAGTGTCCCGCCCTGCCCCTTTAAGACTTCCAAAAAGCACCCGCCAAAACAAAACAACGACCACCAAAAAAAAAAAGAAAAAAAATTTTTAAATTAAAAAAAAAAAAATTTTTTTTAATTAAAAAAAAAGGTGGTCGCTCGTTTGTCTTTATTCTGCGGTGCCAGCCTCGGGCCTCTGCTCACCGGTCTTGCTGCCCTGTTTCCCTAGTATTGGGGTCCCTATCCCTTTAAGACTTCCAAAAAGCGCTCGCCAAAACAAAGCAGCAAAAAAGCAAAAAAAAAAAAAGAAAATGGTCGCGCGCTTTTCTTATGTCCTCCGACACCCGGCCTCCAGTGCCCGCTCACTGTTCTTGCTGCCCTGTTTTCCTAGTATCCAGGGCCCCCTGAGCATATACTGTGTCTGCGCTCTGGCCCGGATGGCTGGGGCTGGGTGTTCGGCAGCCCTGTGCTCCGTCTCCCTCCCGCTCTGCCTATTGTTCTCCCGCCGGGAGCTGGGGGGATGGGCGCTCGGCTCCCGCCGGGCCGGGGCTTGTATCTTACCCGCTTCGCGAGTTGCTGGTTTCTCTCAGGTGCGGATGTGGTCTGGATATTGTCCTGTGTCCTCTGGTCTTTATTCTAGGAAGGCTTGTCTTTGTTATATTTTCATAGATATATGTTGTTTTGGGAGGAGATTTCCGCTGCTCTACTCACGCCGCCATCTTCCGCCCCTCGATATACAATCTTATGTTGGTTTCAAGTATACAACACAGTGTTTCAAAAGTTACCAATATTATTAAATTCTCATCCCCACTAGTGTGGCTATTATTTTTCAACATAGGAAGATGTTACAGAATCATTGGCTATGTACTCCATGCTGTACTACCACCCCTGTGTTCAATTTAATTATGACTGAGAATTTTTGTGCCCTTTTATCCCTTCCACCCTCCCCACCCACCCAGCTCAACCTTTCCATCGTGGTAACACTGGACATTTCTCAGTGTCTAATAGCCTATATTTTGAAAAAGTGTTTTACTTTAAAAAAGGTAAATGATTTTAAAGGAAATGAAAAGCACTAGAATCCTAAAATAGGAAATACGGTACATTAATAGAAAGCTAAATTACTGTGAATTCTTTGGAAATTGATGAATTAAATATTTCAGCTAGTTTCAGTTTCTTGCTTCTGTGTTGTTTCTCAGTCTGATTTTGCCTGAATAACCACAGAAGCCCCATGCTAAGTGGTGACTCAGATACACTTTGTAATAATAGGTATGCTAACTGACTTTTAATGCTAGTTTACTTTCAAGTTGCTCTCCTCATGTCCGCGAAGTTTAATAAAGCTGAAAACATTTTATTTTATTGTCTCAAACTATTGATTATCTGTTTAATGTAATTTTGAAAACTCTGTGATATATTGCCTTTGCCACACTGATTAAATGAATTATCTTAAAGAAATAAGAGTTCTGCTTTCAAACAAGAACCCTAATACAGAATAAAATTGCTTCATTCCTACTTTACTTGTGGCTCCATTAGAAAGCACACAAATCTTTTTCTCAGTCTCACAAAGAAAAGGAATTTGATTATTTCACAACTGATTTAGATTTTCCTAGGGGCATTGCATGATGATTTAGATTTCTACTTCTTGATTTTATTGCCAACATCAGCTTATTTAAAGAAATGAGTAACAAAGTCACTTATTTCAGAGAAATGGAAACATAAAATGAAAAATCTTTTGAATTTTGACCTCATTAAACAAAATCACAACTATCTGAGTTTAAAAGGAAATACTAAATAAAAGCAAGAGAAAAGATGTGTCATTATTTAAGCCAATCCTAAGATTTGTCTAATATCAATATATACTAATAAGGCAACAGATCTGGGAACAAGTAAGGAAACAAGTACTGTATTAGTTAAGTAGCTGCTCTATAACATAATAGTACAGACTTGGTGACTTAAACAACAGAAATTTATTTCTCACAAGCTGGAAGTCTGAAATCAAGGGGAAGGCAGTATTAGTTCACTGAGGCCTCTCCTTGGCTTGCAGACAGCTGCCATCTCCCTGTCTTCACATGGTCTCATGTCTGTGTTTATCTATGGGTAATAATCTCTTCATTTAAGGACACCAATCATATTAGATTACAGCCCACCCTACTGACCCCATTTTAAGTTAATTACTCTGTAAAGGCCCCATCTTCAAATAGAGTCACATTACAAGATACTGGGGGTTAGAGCTCCAACATGAATTTTGGGAGGACATGGTTCAATCCAAACTACTACTTAATGTAAGGATGATGTATGATGTATTTTAGTCTCTTTATCCATCTTGAGAATGTTATGTTCGTTGAGATTGGTATTTGCTAACAGACTTAAATCACTCTCAGGGATGTATCAACACTGCAGAAATACATTCTGCTGACCACACAGCTCTGACCTTGGACATTGTTTTTTTCTTCCTATACCTATTCCCTATCCTAGGAATAATAGGCAAGCTTGTTCAGGGAAGAGCTCATCCTTTACAAACTGCAAATTATACAATAAGTTAGACAAAGGAATGCAAGTACAACATAGAGAATTTAATGAATAATATTGTAATATCTTGGTATGATAACCTATTGTGTAACTACACTTATTGTGGAAAGTGTCTAGTAATGTATACAATTATTAAGTCACTATGTTGTACATCTGAAACCAACATAGTACTGTACATCCACTTTATTGCAATACAAAAATGCAGGTTGATACCAATTACAAGAGTACGAACAATGACAAAGCTGACACTTTTACTACTGTTATGGGTCATCCCTCAGTCACATTACAAAGACAAAAATAAATTTTAAAAAATGATCAAATCATATTGGCAAATAATTTGAAAAAAGGAACATTTTCAAAAAGTTAATTTGAAACAGAAATTACATGCCTTATGGCAAATGATAAATCTCATCCTAACATTAATACTCACCCTTATACCGAATATTAGTATGAAGTCATACTGATAAGGAAGATATTTTAAATTATTGCTTAAAATACTTCAGTGTCATCCTTTAAAATTTAGTGTTTGTGTATGTTTTATAATGTAAATAATATATTAATATAGTAGTAGCTGTCTATAATTTATAAGTAAATATGTATATTTTTGTCCATGTTTAATAATTTTTAATCAATGTGGTGCACACTGGAGAAGGTTAGGTTCCAAGGGATCTAAGTAATGTCAATCTAATGGATAGTGCACACACACAATTTGCTAATAATCTCATTTAATTGAAAAACTAAATACACATCTAAGTATGTTCTTTTCTATAAACTAACTTAAAGAGATAATTAATGCTCTATATTAGTGGTTTTTATCTAGTGGTTTACAATAGCCATACCTAGGAAATCCACTTAAGTGTACAGATGCCAAGTATCCCCAGAAATTTTTATCTGAAATGAAGCCAACGAATGTAGTTTCAAAAAAACTTCCCTGGTGTTCAAATCAATAATTCCCATTTATAACATCATAAAATATTTATTCAGGTATTTTAATGTATTGATGTATAAATCATCTTTGTTTCTCTCTGTCTCTGTCTTTACCTCCTTTCCCTTCGCTTCTGAAAATACACCAGAGACAGACCTGGAATAGCCTTGTAATCTCTAGGCTATAATGAGTTCTCTGTTGGATATAGTATTGCATATATATTTTCTTACTCTGAGACTTGTTTTTGCACTCTCTTAATAAGGTCATTTGATGATCAGAATTTGTCAGTCTAATGTAGTATGGTTTAAAATTCTTTATCTTTATGAACAGTGTTTACGTCCTGTTTAGAAATCATTGCCTACTACAACATAAAGATTTATTTTTCTTATAAAAGTTTTGTTTTTACCTTATTCATTTAGATCTGAAATCCATCTGAAACTGATTGCTTTGTACATGGGAGACAGAGGTTAAGATGTATTTGATAATTAATTTTTTAAAAAATGAGTGAGCAAGTTATAGAGAAGGTAATGCTGATGATCACTGAATCCACATAGCAACCAAACTAAGACTAAACAACCAAGAGGCTCAAGGTGAAAAGATATTGAAATATTTTATAAGTAACTAATCTTAGATGGTGAGGGATGGAAATAATGATTATAATAATAATAAAATTGCATATCACATTATAAATAATAAATCAGAAACATTATACATAACAAATATCAAGAAGTCAGAGAGAAAGAAAAATGTGACAAATGTTTGTACGCTATTTCATCTATCAGAGCAAGGAATCAATCAATTAAACACAAAAGTACATGATTCCAAGCTTCCATTGGATTTTATAAACTTTTCTTAATCTTAGGAAACAACAACATCTCTTGTAGTGAAGAGAAATGGTCCTTTTAATATCTCAGAAGATGAAAGAGGGGGCGCTTTTCTTCAGAGAAGGACTATCCATAGTATTAAATACTTTATGATGTAGAGGTGAGTGAGAAATGTGATTGGTTGATTTTGGAGCAATCATTTTAATAGTATAGTGAGTGGAGTCAAAAGCTAGCATATTGCCCAATGTCTTATTGAATATCAATGAACATTAACATGCAGCAGTTATCTATTTTACAAATTTATTTATATAACATTCATTATTTAATAGTGTTCAATGCAAAGTTAGACAATGAAAATAGAGGCTATCGTTTATGAATGAAATTTTCATTCTGAGGTTGAATTGAATTGTAAATCATGTCTAAACACATTAAACTCACACCTTAACTAGGTGTGACTTGCCGAAACTGAAAAGATTAAGAAGTCATTTTTAAGCATAGATTTAAAGCAAACACATTAACATGTTAAATATGATTAAATGTTCTTTATCCAGATTCATTTGGAAAGGTTTCCATTTGAAATAAATATATACAGCATCATTCATTATACTTAGAAGCATTAAATGAATGGCTCTTTTCAAAAGGAACAGACAAAAACTTCCAAATAAACTTGGTTTAGAAGTACGTTGGTATGTTCAATATAAGTACATATAAAGTTTAGATTTAAAAATTGTTAAATCCTACCCTATAATTTGTGAGAAAAGCAAATTTACTATATACATTTGAATGTCAAATGTTTGGATGACATGAAAATCTATTTCAGCTATCACCACACATTTTTTCAGTGTAAGAATAGTTTCAAAATTAACTTTGTATATTTAGTTATATATAATTATCTCTTTAAAGTATCCCTCAGAAGCACATTGCTGTATGGAATGCTGACAGATGGGTACAGAATAATTATTTTAGCCAATTGTTACAAAGTGTATTTGTCTATGATTTTAAAAAAGTTTCAGTGTACATCTTTGTAACTATATCTTTGTCTATATCATAATTTCTTTAGGAAAATATTTAGAAGAGAATTTCAAGACCAAAGTGTATTTACACCTTTACGATATTTGTTGCATAAATTGTCCTTCATAATAATTTCATTTGCAGTATAGAACTCATTTACTCCCTCCCTCCCTCTGTCCCTCCCTCCCTCCCTTCCTTCCTTCCTTCCTTCCTTCCCTCCCTCCCTCTCTCCCTCCCTTTTTATTAAGGTATCATTGATATACATTCTTATAAAGGTTTCATATGAAAAACAATGTGGTTACTACATTCACCACTTCCCTTTCTTTGAGGTCACTGCATAGTAGTATCATTGAAGCATGAGAGCTAGTATAATAGTCCACCAGCACCACAATAATGTTGTATAACAAGACACCTCAAAACTAAGTAGATTATAACAACTATCCTTGTTTTTCTCTTTCTCCTTTTTTTTGCTCACAGCACTGATTGCACACTGTGGGTTGGTAAGTGCAGGTTTTAGCCAGAGCCCAAATTTCTTGCTGGTTCAGGTGAGCTTCACATCTCTTTATTCTTCTTGGGCCAGATGCTACCTGGGCATGCCCTCCTTATGGTGACCACCAAATTGCATGTGGAAAAACGAGAATACATGATGCCTTGAGATCTTTGCTCTGAACTGATTGACATTCTGTTGTTTCGGCCAATATCCTATTGGGCACAAGTCATGAAGCAAAGTCCAACATCAATGGGAAAGGAAAGTCACCCTGCTCAAAAGAAGGGTCATTTGCTGAATTATCATCTGTTACTCTTGGTAATTCATTATTTTCTCAATTTGCATTATTGTATTAAGGGTCAATATTTTGGGACTTTTTTTGTAATAGTGCATCCAGGGTTTAGAAGTTTAAAAAGTTTATGTATTCAAGTTTATAAAATATTATTCTTAAGGATTTCTGCCACTGATGCATTTTTTTTACAAATATTATCAGATATTGCCTCCCTGTTTTGCTATTAAATATTCACTTATAATTTTTCTGATTTCATAATTATACTGTTCCTGGTGCATAATACATCTTCACACAGCTACTTAATCTGAATGTATTTTGGTATATATGTGAAGTAGGTGCCAGTTTTTAAATTATTGCCAGTTATATTCATTTATTTGATATATTTATTAATTTTAACTTATTATTTATTTGCTGAATTTATTTATTAGATAATTCAAACTTCACTGACTACTACTTGGCCAGTTTAATTTTATTAAAAACAATAATATGAATATAATTGCTCTCTGCATTTTGTTTCTTATTTTTTAAAAATATGACTGACTACCACTGACTACTATTTCACTGGTGTAAGTCTATTTCACCAGTGAATTCGACAGGTTCTTGGGTAAATTTATACATTTTACCTTTTCATATCCTCTTTTCTCTTTAATGAATTGATTCTAATCCTTTAATACAATAAATATTTTTTACTTTATTTTGTACTTTATCTTATGTGTCCTATTGACTTTTCTAGCTTTTATTAACATAGTGCTTAGGTTATTTTTATTCATTTTAAATATAAACACACTAATATATTGAATTTTTTCCCTATTATGTAGGTCACTTCCAACAAATATTAGCAATAGTGCATCTGTAGTCCTTAATACCTAAATCTTTTATATATAATTTAGTTTTCTTTTTAATTTCAAAATTATTTAGGCCATAGCTATCATCCATGTATGAATTTTATTTTAATTATTATTCTTAATTTTCATGATTTAGAATTATGTTTACATTTAGTTTTGGGAAATTAGTTTTTATCATCTTAATTTTAATTTATTTTGTGACTCAATGTATATTTAAAAGAGTGTTCCCTTGTTTTTGCCTTTCTAAGTTGTTAAAATTGTTGGTCTTATTTTTAATACTTATTTCTAATATTTTAGTGATATGATCAGAGAACATGTAATATATCCATTTAAATTGCTTGAGTTTTCTTTATGGTTTCTTTATGATTTCTTTATCTGATTTTGTAAAAATGTATTACACAGACATTCTGTATACATGGTTATTTTGCACTATAGATTGAACTAGATTTTTTGATGTTTTATCTCAACTCTTATGTACTTATCTGTACTTTATTTAATGGATTATTTTTCATTCCAGCAAAGGAGCATGATAGCCATTAGATTGTCCTTCATTATTGGGGCATGTGTTGAGATCATCCTCTCCTATCTACTTCTAATTAGACACACCCAAGTGACTTGCTTTCAATAATGAAATATTAGGTAAAGTGATATTTGTTACCCATTTTTTAGTGAAAAAGCTAACCACTGAAACTTGACAACTATATTTCTTTTGAATGTAATGATCTTGGACACTTGAAAAAAGACTGAACTTCCTTCAGCCTGATCCTTGAGTGACTACAATAAGCAGAGGCTCTTGCCAACCCTTGTTGGATAAGTGGTATGAGAAAGAAAGAGTCTATGCGGTTTTAAGCCACTACATTTTTGAGGCTTTTAGTTCCCACAACATAGTTCATCATTGTCCACTGAAATCTTGCCCTAGATTAAAAAATATTGGTTTCTAACAAAATTTAAAATCAAGCAAAGCAGTCTAAAGGGTAATATAAGGTAGCTATCACAAAGATAGTTGTGGGCAAAGTCTGACCCATGTGCCACCAGATAAATATTTCTGTATCGTTTCTTCCCATAGTGATTGATTTTTTGACAGCTTCTCTTTGCATTTCTGGTAAGTTTTGTTTTATAAATTTTATGAAAAGGTTTTTTTACAGGTTAATCTTTCAATGTCTATTTATTGAAATAAGCTGATTCTTTGACCAATTTGCAAAACAGAATGTTTAGATATGAGAAAAGTAATCACAATGTATAATAGAAGACATGCACACATATGTAAACATAGCATGCATATATGTATATAAATAGGCATTATATGCACACACAGGTATATTTATGTGTTCATACCACATGTATATGGTAGTTTATTTTTTTAATCTTTCTAGCCAGTAAATTCTCAAGTACCCAGATTTCTTTCCTGTGTATGAAATATCCATTCAAATAATGAATGAAAATGTTTATTTAAAGAATAATGTAAATAAAACAGAAAATAAGAAATAGCCATTTATAAGATGTCTGCCTATAGATAGGTATTCTTGAGCATTATACATGCACAAATCAATTTGATACTCCTAAAATTCTTATAAGTCCTATTATTATCTCCATTAAAAAAAGAAAAAAGAACTAAAGATCAGAGATGTAAAGGGTCATATTGTTGATGAGGGAAGTGGGCCCTGTAGCCAGTCTAAATTTGAAGCCCATGGTTAGTTATTCTCTGCTTGATTCCACCTCATTTCACAAAGGCCTGAAGGCAGAGCAGATGGCTTGGTGACCCCAGTCAGTGTGTGGGGATGTCGGTCAGTGAGAGTCTTGAGTGGACAGATCTGCAGCTCACTTATCGCTGTTTGCCGATCCCTGCTCACTTTCTCAGATCATCTCTCTTCTCTGCTGGTTGACACTTCAAAGTTGTCCTCCTCTGATGATCAGCCTTTTGTAACCATTTTTTTCTTTTTGTGTTCTCCATTATCTTTTGTTAAAAAGAAGCAGATGGTAGTTTGTGACTTCATTTCTCTAGATCAAGGTTACCAGTTGCCAACGAAGAAGTTCAGTTTCAAGCTTTTCATAAAAATGTTCAGTATTTGATGAAAATAAAATACTTGTCATAATAACAAGATAACAGAATTTACACGATTTAGCAGACAAGCTGCTGCTTTTAACTAATTACATTTAAAGATCATGTTTACATGTGTTTTTTTTTTACAGAGGATGCTATTATCAACCCAATTTTTCAGATGATGAACCGAAGCTTGTATTACAAGTTGGTTCAAATAAATTAGTAAATGAAGAGCCTGGACAGAGGCCCAGGATTGCAGTAGAAATGTTGATTTTCCCAATGGACTATGCATTGCAGAGTTGATTAGAGGAACAACCCAGAACAGTAAATAGCATTGACTTTCCTGTTTCATGTCTCATATCTTTCTTAATTATGTTTACATATGCTTTCCAAACCATAGACCCCTTCTCAACACAACACTCCGTGCGTTTCCTGCTCAGACACTTCTTGCTCTCCTTCTTGACTTTGCCTTTCTGTTTTCAAAATCCGACTCTGTTTTTCACAGCTACATCATCAGTTCTTCACGGACACTGATCTTCCTTGTTACCTATCTCCCCAGTCTCCATTTGCCTCTGCGTTTCTCCTCTCTCCCTTTATCTTATGTCCTCTCCGCTTTGGTTCAAGCAGTACTACCGCAACCAGCTGAGTGTAGGCAGTAAGATGAGACATCGTGGTGACATTTCTAAATAATACAGACACTCATCAGAATTGCAGGATTGTCTCAAGAGTTTGCATTTTGTTCTAGTGACTCCTAAATGCATGAATTCTGAGCATATGTAGTTCCAACTTCTCTTCTTCAGGGGATTTTCTAAAGTAACATTCGACCTGAAGTTCCCATGACTAGTTCCTGCCATAGAGAACTCTCTAACATTGAAGCTGAGGGTTGTTAGCTCACTTCTTCCAAAAAACAATTTTAGTACACCATTTCCAATAGGAATTATTACTAACTTCATTTCCCAAACTTAGCTCTGAAATAGTCTGGTCCTTGGGAGTTTCAATGAACTTTTCTTGAAAAATGTCTATAAAACTGGGGTTAAATATTGTAGTTTCTTTTCTGTAAGCTTCAGAGGATTCATTATGTTATATTTAAAGGTAGTTAATATTTCTGGGGCCATGTAATACCCATAACACTTTTTATGATGCTAATCTTCCTAGGGCACAGTTTGAGATGCACAACTATTCTGTCATCATAAATTATACCACAGTATATTTAAGTTGTCAAGAGTGAAAGGAAACATTATCTTCAAGTCTATACAGATAAACAATTATCTACTGTAGTAGAATTTGACCCAAGTAATTAACAATCTTTATTTGTTGCCTACTGTCTTTGCTGTACTGTGTTGGAGAAAGCACAAACCAAAACACTGGTCAAACACATTTTAAAGAGAACAAGATACAAGTTTTGCTTTCAAGAAATTTATCCAGGTCATGATTAAATGTAAAAGCATTTTAATAGTACAATAAAACAATTATTTGGTTCAAAATGTGTTGATTTTAGTGTTTTTTTTTCTCTGCTTCAGAAAGTACCAATTGTTTTTTAGTTGTGCTAATATTTTAATAGTACCAAAATGCACCTGCGCTAAACAATACTATTGAGCTACACACGATGTTTCCATGAGAAAATTCCTTGAGAGTTCCAAGTTTTCATACCTGTGACATAGCTTCCAAGTAGCTCCCTCCTCACATCCTCCTGCAGACCTCCCTCCCTGTTAAGGCAACTGGAGTTAGACCTTCTTGAAAGAACCTAATTTATATGACAACTAAACATAAGTCTTGCCTAACACATTTATTTTTCTGTTTGGTCCATTATTCATGCTTATGAATACATATTCACTAGTGTCTCATGGTAATTTAGTAAAACTGTCTACTAAACTATTTAAATTAAAAATCATTAGCATAGATAATGAAAGACCAGTTGCTTTAGAAGAGAAGAGAGAAGTAGCAATGATGACATTATTTAAAAGCATTTGTAAACTTAACTAAACTTTTTATCCTACTCCATCTGAGTTTCCAGGATGGGACTGCTCTTCAAAATAATTGCTAGTTCAGTGTCTCTGGTGATTTTTCAACAACAGAGAAGAAAAATTCATACCATTGTAAAGATCTGATAACTACCAGGACAAATAATGTCTGAATGAGTTTATGACAGGCATTAACATTCTTCACACCTGAGTGAAATGAGACTCTGCCTGATTAATAGGATGTTTAATGGGCCCAATAGCTGAGTTGTGATGGAGTAACTTGGATTTGTACAGTTTCCTAAAGAATAAAGACAAAATATAAACCAATGGAAAGAAAATACTGGTAAAGGATAAATCTTACATTTATTTCATTAGAAAAAAAAGTGAAGAGGAAAAGTGGAGAAGGTAATTTAATAAGCTATTTTCTCAGCCTATTTTTTTAAAAATAGTTATGAGTCCCTGAGACCAAAACTCTTTTAATATTCCTGTACTTATATAACAATTAGAAAGGGGAGCTACAAATCTGACTTTATATCACCTTATAAGATAGTACAAGGCAACAGTGGACAATGGAGGAAGGCTAACTGATGTCCTCTTAAGACACCCCTTGAAGGGATGAGGGAGTTTTGCCCCCACCTCCAGGATGTGTGCAGCACCCTCCTGGTGCCTCCAATGCAGTTATTGGAAGAAATATTGTGGATGAAATCGCTGGTGACCATCCTAATAGAGCAAAATAAGTGAAACAAAAGTAAGGACCCAGCTGTTCTAAAGCCATGTATGCACATGACTGTTGCTACCTCACCCAACCTCTCTGAGCTGAACCTGAGGGATGTGCCCCCCTCAGCCTCAGGCCTGGATACGGCATCATGGAGTGCTGTGTGCAGGGAACTCCACCTGGGTCAGGAGGGGAACACCACCTAAAGATCACCAAAGCAGTCTCTTATTTTACCTGCAGAACAATGTCTTGGTGCTTGACATGCACAGGCCAAGAAGTTCTCAGCCTTGAAGAAGCCAGGCTGACCAGTGACCAGCCAAACCTAAGAACTCAGGAGAAACAGAGCCACCTGTACAATAAGGCTTCAGGGCATAACAGTTGAGGAGTTCAAATGTTTCCCTCCCCTTGTTTTGGGTACTATTTTTACTCTATAATTTTATCATTAGAACATCATAGAAGAGATCTACATAGCAGTGCCAGACCCATTCCTTTTAAATGCCAGTACTGTGATCTTTGCAGACATGATGGGCATCTTTAAGAATTTTTACGAGATACAACAGGGTCAGAGTCTAAAGTAGAGTTTAATAAAGGAAGCAAAAGACTATTATTCTCATCTCAGAGAGGAAGGAATCTTGCTTCCTCAAGGAATTCCTTGAATTGCTAGGTTCCTCATCACACATGGTTTTGCTACTCAGAGATTCTTCTGCCTGAGACTTGCTGACAGACTGAAGCTTGGTCTAGCACCAAAGACCAGGCCTGTATTTCCCCATGTCATAACTCAGCAGAAGCCGGAAGCCAGGGTTTTGAGCTGAGACTTTTTACAGGGAAACAACACTTTTATAAACAACCGGTACTAATGGCAATAGTTTCTAGAAAACCATTTGTCATTATCTACACAAATTAAAATTACAAATATCCTTCACCAAAGCAAACCCTCTTCTAGGAAATCTACCACTTTCAGAAAAATAAGCATCAATGAAGAGAATATAGATATAAGGACACTTACTCTATAGTTATTTTTACTGGCAAAAATTGGAATCCAAAGCAGGTGAATAATTGTAAAATTATGATATATCTATCTGAAAGTTGGCATATTATGCAAGCATTAAAAAGAATGATTTTGAAACTTCCATTTAATACCAAGACATATCCATAAGTAGAACAAGCTAGTTATAATAGTGGTTGTGCAAGTATGTTCCATTTTACAGGGGAAAATGTTAAGGTTTTTATTTATGAAACCTTATGTATTTCTGTGATATTCTTACATATACATACATATTATATGTATATGACATGTAGATGTATGCCTATATATTTGTATAAAATTATATGGGGGCTTGGAGAAAAATTACATGGAAATACACATAAGAGGTAATTTTAAAAGTTTGTATGAGTTAAAAAGAAGGTAAGGTGAAAAGTGGTGAGCAAAGAAGTAAAAATATTCTGTATTCTATTTTTTTATTTTGGTATCATTAATCTACAATTATATGAATAACATTATGTTTACTAGGCTCCCCCCTTCACCAAGTCCCCCCCACATACCCCTTCACAGTCACTGTCCATCAGTGTAGTAAGATGCTGTAAAATCACTACTTGTCTTCTCTGTGTTGCACAGCACTCCCCATGCCCCCCCAACTACACATGCTAATCGTAATGGCCCCTTTCTTTTTCCCTTCCCTTGTCCCTCCCTTCCCACCTGTCCTCACCAGTCCCATTCCCTTTGGTAACTATTAGTCCATTCTTGGGTTCTGTGATTCTGCTGCTGTTTTATTCCTTCAGTTTTCCTTTGTTCTTATACTCCACAGTATTCTTTAAAAGATAGAATTATCTAGCATTTATATAACAAAAGATGCAAAAGATACTTAGAATTCCCTGAATATGAACTATATGAAATACTGTGTCACACAAATTATCTTAAAATTATCAATGTTTAATTTAAAATTCATTTCCCTTAAAACTTTATTGCAGTTTCTCCAGAGACTATTAGCTATTGCATCCTGCAGATGGACTAGACCTCAGTCTACAATTAAATTGATTTGAGTCTTTCTGCAATTTTAAGTCCAAATGATTAAAAATGTGACTGTATAGATTGAATGCTTTCTTGAAAGATATTATAAATGTCAGTCAACTATACATTTTTAAGGGGCAAATTAAGAACACTGTAGAATTAAATTTAATCAAGACATTATTAAAAGTAATGTGAGCATAAGTGAATGAATCCTCACATACTTGGAACTTCTCAGCTCATATCTCCACTGCTTCAGGGCCTCTCCCCTCTCCTCCCCTTCACAGAACCTGGGGAGGGAAGTATGTCAACTGCACTAAGGAGTGAGTTTATTCCTTCCCACGTCCTAGCAACTTTGCTGCCTACAAGATAACAGGCAGAGTGAGACTCACCTGTGCCTCTGCTGGCAGCCCCTAGATGAAGAGAACTTTGCTCTTTGCCTGTGCTGCTCACTCCTGTAGCCCCATTGTGATGCAACCTTGAATGTCAAATGTCACCAGACCCTTTCAGTCCTTAGGGTTCCTCTCCCCATGTTACAGCCTTAGTCAGCTCAGGCTGCTGCAACAAAAATACAAGAGAATAGATGGCTGAAACAACAGAAATTTATTTCTCACAGTTCTGGAATTTGGGAAGTCCAAGATCAAGTTACAGGTTGATCTGGTTCCTGGTAAGAGTCCCCTTTCTGATTTGCCAAAGGCTGGCTACCTTCTTTCAGAATTCTCACATGGCAGAAAGAAGGCAGATGAGAAAGTTTTCTGGTTTCTTTTCTAATTAAGAACACCAGTCTTATCAGATCAGCATCCCCCAAGACCTCATTAATCATAATTACCCCCATAAAGGCCATATATTCTGATATAATTATGTGGGGGATTGGGGCCATCGACAAATGAATTTTGGTGGGACAAGAGCATTCAGCCCACAGCATCATCTGAGGCTTACAGCAGTACTGGTCCTGCTTTCAGTCTCACAAAACCTCTCATGAAAACAGCTTTCATCCATCAGTATTCAAAATCAGAGCACTTAATCTGGCAGTACTCAGATGCTGTGCTTTTACTTTGATTGTCTTCATCTTTCTCATTGTCTTTTCTATAAGCTTATGAACCATATTTTCACCTTCAGATACTAACATACATAATACATACATAGGTGCATACATAATATATATGTATGGAGATGATATATATTATATGTATATGTCTATGTAGCAAAAGAGGTATAACTTGACAACATGGAAATGTGGTTGGGGATGGGGTGGGCTTTGGAAATCTTCTCTCTAGGATATTCAATCTCAATTATGGATCAGCCACAATAGCTTTTTACATACAACTGTCTTGCCAATGGGTTTCAGCCCCAGGCAAGTTCGCTATAGATTCAGTGTGACCAAAGAAATGACAGTAGAATGTTCTTGGGGTGAAAGGGTTTATTACCTGGCTCATTTTCCCCATGGTAAGTCTAGCACTAGCCTCTCTGTCTCCACACAGAGAACTGGGCTGAGCTCTCTATATAGCGCAATAATAGTTTATTGCCTATGGATGTGGAAGCAGTAGTCTAGCAATAGGCCAGTTACATCATCAGGTGGTTTAAGTTCAGTGAGGATCCTGGCCATAGGAACCCCAACTTCCCCACAACTAACAAATTACTTTGAGAGTACCTACCTGTCTTGCCAATGGGTTTCAGCCCTGGGCCAGTTCACTATGGATTCAATGTGACCAAAGAAATGACAGTAGAATGTTCTTGGGGTGAAAGATTTATACCCAACTTTATTTCCACAGTGGCAGGTCAGTCATTAAAATCTTGTTCAGTCAGAGCAAGTCTGCATGCAGCAAGCTTGTCTGTGCCTCTGGGCTTCCAGGCCAGCACGGCCATCCTCTGGGTCTCTGTCCTCAGGGCTGCCACACCAACCTCTGCTCTGTTCTCCTGCAGCCTTGCAGCCATGCCACCATGTCGCCCAGAGCACTGGGTGGAGCTCTTTATATGGAATCAATAGCAACATATTGCCCACACGTGTATAGTGAGCTAGCCAACTAGCACCAGGTGAGAATTCTGGCCACAGGAACTTTCATTTTATCCACACTACCTAAACTTAAACCATAATTAACTTGTCTCAGGACAAGTGTCATAATCAGACTATTGGATCTTTAGGTGACTAAAATGCTAAGAGTGTATAAAACATGTTCTAATCATGATAAAGAAATATGATAATTACTGCTTCCTTTAAGTGAAGGGAAAAAGGGAGACATATGCAATAAATACTAATGGTAAGTAGCAAAAGTATTAAATTACAACTATGATTCTTAGGGCAAATACTATTTTATTTTGTTCTTGAATTGCTATGTTTCAAAAGAGTTGAGTCTTAACAAAATAGTCATATAAAATAATGACATACTCAAAAGAGGCAATATAAACTGAATGACTAACTTATTCAAATATAATCTCAATAGCATGGAGTACTGTCCATTTAAAATGTCATCAAAATTACCAGATACGGTATTTGAGCAAATAGATCCAATACTAGCAGTGACCTTGGGGGAAGTGATGTGTGCTTGCTTTATATCATAGCATTTCAGAATTAGCACTAAGTAATGAAGTTGGCAGAGATAACCATCAAATAAAAAATAAGTAATTGACTGCAGCAATATAGACAGGATACATGGGTCTGGGAAATGAGCCAAGATAAAGGTTATAGTAAATATGTTTTATAAAAATATGGATAGGACCTAGAGGGCAAAATAAAATTTTGGTGCCAAAACAGTATGGTGATTTAACTCATGACTCTAGATAAAATAGAAAATATGCAAAGAAAAATACCCACTACAGTAGGCCTACAATCAGATGTGAAAATCCCCAAATTAATTATTTTCCTAATAGAAATATTACTTCTTTCCATATTTTGTAAAGTAAATTAGAATCTCATTGGTTTCAAAATAAACACACTTAAGTTAGGAAACATGTTTTAGGCAATTTCATTGAAAGTGCTAATTCAATCCTTATTTATAGCAACCTTAAATTTACACCAAATACATGAATAAGCTAGTACTACTCATCTATGGGCAACCTGAGCTGCTTCATGATATGTGAAGAGGAGGGCAGCTAGCTTAGAACAGAGTCTATGAGTATGTTAGTATGTTAGGCATAGGAGCACTGAATGAATCCAAAACCAGAAGGCAAAAGATGTGTTCACCATTCAAAGAATCAGGAATTGGAAAGAGATCAAGAGGGCAAAAGTAGGGAAAAGAGGGCCTGCTATAGGATGTAAGTATGTTGGGCGGATTATAGGGTTTGTACAAGATAGCAAAAGTTTAGGTGGAAGTAGTCACCAACAGTGAGGAATGGAGCAGTCATCTTACATTTCTCATGTTACACACACACACACACACACACACACACACACAAGTAACCATGATAAAAAGCTAAGAATTATACTGAACTTGAGATAGAGAAGGGAAATGGGACAAGGGTCATGTCACTGTAAAATCTACTGTGAAAAAGGCCCAGCATTTTCTTTAAATGATCTGTGTTCTGTTCTTCCTCTTCTTCCAGCCCCTTAGTGAATTAAGTAACATTGTAACCAGGATAAAAGACAGATCTCTGGAATGTAAATGAACTATGGGGGTAAAGAATGATAAGATCTGGATCAACATTCACCTAAATAACCTTATTCTTAAGACAATACTTCAAATGAAGTATTTATTCAAACCAGTTCTAACAAATTATAATAACCCTCAAGCCTGAGGAGATCCATTGCCACCAAGTGGTCATCCTGGCTGTATTCAAATCAGTTCTACTCAAAGGATTTAACCAAAAGGACCATGAATGGGCCTTACAATACCCACCTTCTCCAGCCTCTCCAGCAAAACGTCTTGCAGACACACAGGCTGATCTTGCTGCTTTATCTCTGCCTCCTGCTTCGTCGTCAGAGGCTGGAACCGCTGCTCCGGTCTCAGTTGTTGCTACAGCTCCAGTCATCCAATTTCTTTCTGTCTGCTCCTGACTTTTCAAGATCTGCTTGTGTGTCATTAATTACCTGTATGCATCATATCTTATACTGACACCTACTCAAAAGGCAGTATAAAACCACAAACCCTAAGCCCTTAAGTGTGCCTCCTCTCTGAGTTTGCCCACACTCCTGATGTAATGTCTTATCAAATAAACTTTCTTGCTGCATAAGCTTATTGCACTTGTTCTCTGAATTCTTTTTCACGATAAAGGCAAGAATTTGCCCACCTCCACCTCAGGTGGTAAATACCTGTCACTTTGAAATTTCATTCAGCTCTCTAGTCTTAAACACAATCCTTCTCCCTCCCCAGTTTTATTTCAGACCAGCAGGGAAGTGTCTGTGGGAACTTCTGAACAGGGAGGGGCTTGCACCTTCGAGTCGCCTGGGTGACCCAGAAAGCACTGTGGCTGCTTAGTCACGTTCTTTAGCAGCCTGCCCAAAAAGTCCCCTTTCTTTCCTTTGGGAAGTTCTTAGAACACAATATCACTCCATACAGTGTGCCTCTTGGCTCCCCCAAATTCTGGGGTGGTGGATATGTAATTCCCACACCTTGCAGGTCAAGTGGACATGGGCACCAGGTGACCCTGGCTCTTGGAGCTGGCGAGGGATTTACTCTATGCCAGATGAGTTCAATGAACTTTTCTTTTCTCCCTCTGTTCTTCCTTGCTCTCTACTGCTTGCATGGCTGCTGACATTTGCTACTACTCTTACTTTAATGAATTCCTTTTTTGGGGGAACTTGTTTGACCTAATATCAAATTCTTTCTGGGTCTCAGAGCAAGAGCCCCCCCACCTCCCTGAACCAGGTTGACGTTTCACCTAGTGTGTGGGGACAGAATTCCCCAGACATGGCTGCCCAGCATCAAACTCACTGAAATTCTAATACTTCCAGCTTAGGCAAATGCCACAGGAAGGATACAAGATGTCATTGATTTTGAACGATCACATAACAAGAAACCCAAAAGGAAATACATTTCTTTGGCTTTTAGCCAAATCTAACTTTAATTTTCTATAAACTTTCTTTGGGGGATGCGGACTACCTACCTATTGCTGTTAATAGAGCACTAAGTAGGTTTGAATATGAGGTTCTGCTAGTCTACCAGCTGAATGAGATGAATATAAAGGATTTATAAGAAATATAAAGGAGAATATTAGGTGCTGCACCTTTTGAATTCACAATTCAAAACCTCATCTCTAAACATGTAAAAGTCATTCAGACTCTGCTGAGTCACCTTAGTTAAATGAAATAAATTGCTATTACTTTTAATTACATTTTTTACAAGTTTATATTTAACCATTCTTTCAGCCATACAATTTTCCAGTTTTACACACTTTTCTTTATTGAGTTAGCCCTTAAAACAAGGGTTGCTGTAATTAAATAGATCATGACTTTGAATTAAGATCTATAATTTGTAAATTACACTTCTCCATATAATTATTAAATGGATTTAGCATATATCTAAACTCCATCTAATAATTGTAGTCAGCTTTTTATTATCCAGGAGTTATACATCTAACTTGCAAATCAGATTTATTACCTTCTACTGACTACATTATTTTGGCCATTTAGCTCTTTAATTATTCATTAATTCATCACTTTGAAGACTTTTCTCCTATTTCAATAGTTATGAAAATGTATATAAAAATAGAGCAAAACTAATAGTATTTTATGCATTAGCATTCCATTATTATTTGGCTACACATATTGAAATTTTTTATAATAAACTAATGAATAAAAATTAATTTTCATTTGGTTTCAAACATTGTTCAACTATGAAAATCTGATATTTTGAATTAGAAAATTACATATTTCACATTCCTATGCACTTGTTGCTATAAAGGAGTACAGAGTAAGAAAAAATCAAAATGCTGATGGAGAGAATTCTGGTACTGCTTAGTATGTAGAAAGCATTGTTTAAAAATTGTTAGAATTAGGATTTTAAAGTTTCTTTTCTCCAGAACACGACAAACCTTGATAAATTATCATATTCTATGAGGAGAAAAGCTTTGTCTGTCTTATTTTCGTGTATCCCCAACTTATAATACAGAGAGGGCTCTTAACATTAGTTGAATTACAGTTTAGTTTTTTATTTATCTAAGTAAAGGAGACTGCCAGTCATCCTACTATCCCTGTAGTAGGGTCAGGATCAGGATTGAGGATAAGGATAGGGTTAGATTGAAATATCTATGCATCTTTATAAAAGATTATTAAAGGTTATGAGGAAATGATTGCTTTTTAATTATTTGCACTTAAATATTTAGGTACCTGGAAGATTTGAATAAGAAAATCAGTAAACTTGATTAAAATGATTAATGTCTTGTTTCATTAGAAAAAATACAATGGACAGCAGTATATTGGGAGAACATATGGTGGTTCAGATTGGATAATTCCAATTCTCACCAACATAGAGCACATGGAAAGAAGGTACCTGGTGTCTAATCTGGGATGTGGACCCACCTATGGCTGCCAAGATATCCAACTAGGCTGGCACCACTTATTCTTAGAGGAGAGTAACCAAATCAGCCAACATCTGGATTTTTAATTAGTTGGGTAGAGGATTTTTTTCTCAAGAATCATGTGGTGGGGGCTGCCATTTTCTGCGAGATTCTTCAGTGGCAGTAGGTGGATCAAGGGCAGCATCAGGGGCTATATTGTAATCACTGTGGAGAATGTGGGGGGTCCAAGTAGGAGTGGAGGCTTGTGGGTTGTCAATATGCCAAATGAGAATAGTGTGGGCCGGAAACAACGCAGGATGTAAAGAAGGGCCCACAGAGCCATGCCAGGAGTGCTGAGTGCTTACTGACACTAAGGGAGACCTGGGAAGTGTTGTGGAAACCATGAGTTAACATATGTCTCCCAGCTATTGGACCTTAACATATGTTTGAATGTTCAAAGACAGCCAAACCCAGCACAAGTGAGCAGGCGTTGCTTAGGTCAACTCAGAAAGAGCAGAGGACCTGTGCCCTCTGTCTTCTTTCCTACTTCCAGCTGTGCACAGAATATTCAAGACCCACATATGTTAACTGCAGTCAAAGTCATTGCAAAGATTCTACTTCACTGAGACAGGGCTGTTAGGAAACTTCTGCTTTTTCTTTCCTTTTTTTTTTTCCTTCAGTTATCCTGAGATAGAATGCATGTCTTATCAACAGGCCTTGAAGGAGAAACAAAACAAAAACTAAACAAACCACATCTTGACAGCATCCTCAATAACATAATCTCTTTAGTAAACAAACCAAAAAATAATTTCCCAGGATGCTAGAGCTCTGAGCCTCAATTCTGAGGGAGCTTAGCAGGTTTTTTTATTTGTTTATTTCCTAATGGAAGTGCCAGTTTTTCTATTGATTTTTCAACCTTCCCTGACTGTATTCTCAAATGTCTATGTAGTCTGCCATATAATCTATAGGTCCATGCTGATAGAGTCATGTAAACCTATCAGTCCAAAAGGATTTATCAAGCACAGGCTATGTACCTAATGTTCTAGGGAATAGGAAAGAAGTAAAGGGCACATCCTGTGTTCTCAAAAGATGAAATGATATTTTGTGGTAATCAATGACAAGACTGTGTGAGTGTAGATGGGAAGTATACTATTTGACAAAGAAAATGATTTCTTAGCTGCTTGAAGGGAATATGGAAATTTTGATGAACATGGCATCAGGAGTCTTTGGGCATAGAATATTTCCCTTCTCCTTTTCTTTCTTTTGTATTTTTATTTATTTATTTTATTTTGTTATAATTAATCTACAATTACATGAAGAACATTGTTTACTAGGCTCTCCCCTACCCCAAGTCCCCCCACTGGAAAACCCCATTAGAGTCACTGTCCATCAGCATAGTAAGATGTTGTAGAATCACTACTTGCCTTCTCTGTGTTGCAAAGCCCTCCCCTTTCCCCGACCCCCCACATTATACATGCTAATCATTATACCCCCTTTCTTCTTCCCCACCCTTATCCCTCTCTAACCTCCCATTCTCCCCAGTCCCTTTCCCTTTGGTTACTGTTAGTCCATTCTTGGGTTCTGTGATTCTGCTGCTGTTTTGTTCCTTCAGTTTTTCTTTGTTCTTATACTCCACAGATGAGTGAAATTATTTGGTATTTGTCTTTCTCTGCTTGGTTTATTTCACTGAGCATAATACCCTCTAGCTCCATCCATGTTGTTGCAAATGGTAGGATTTGTTTTCTTCTTATGGCTGAATAATATTCCATTGTGTATTGTACCACAACTTCTTTATCCATTCATCTACTGATGGACACTTAGGTTGCTTCCATTTCTTGGCTATTGTAAATAGTGCTGCGATAAACATAGGGGTGCATCTGTCTTTTTCAAACTGGGCTGCTGCATTCTTAGGGTAAATTCCTAGAAGTGGAATTCCTGGGTCAAATGGTAAGTCTATTTTGAGCATTTTGAGGAACCTCCATACTGCTTTCCACAATGGTTGAACTAATTTACATTCCCACCAGCAGTGTAGGAGGTTCCCTTTCTCCACAACCTCGCCAACATTTGTTGTTGTTTGTCTTTTTGATGATGGCGATCCTTACTGGTGTGAGGTGATATCTCATTGTGGTTTTAATTTGCATTTCTCTGATGACTAGTGATATGGAGCATCTTTTCATGTGTCTATTGGCCATTTGGATTTCTTCTTTAGAGAACTATCTATTCAGCTCCTCTGCCCGTTTTTTAATTGGATTATTTGCTTTTTGTTTGTTGAGGTGCATGAGCTCTTTATATATTTTGGATGTCAAGCCTTTATTGGATCTGTCATTTACAAATATATTCTCTCATACTGTAGGATTCCTTTTTTGTTCTATTGATGGTATCCTTTGCTGTACAGAAGCTTTTCAGCTTGATGTAGTCCCACTTGTTCATTTTTGCTTTTGTTTTCCTTGCCCAGGGAGATAGGTTCATGAAGAAGTCGCTAATGTTTATGTCCAAGAGATTTTTGCCTATGTTTTTTCCTAAGAGTTTTATGGTTTCATGACTTACATTCAGTTTCTCCATTTTTTTTTTGGTTTTAAGTTGATCAATTAAACTTTTTAGAATGCATTTCACTCTGTTTATCTTTCCATCCACCTTTTGGGAGACTCTGATTTTTACTCTCTCCTTAGTCTAATGTTTAGATTATAACCTTTTGTATGTGGGTACTCCTGGTTTGGTGACCACTATCGTGTTAGCACACATTATAGAATTAATAATTATATTTGCTGACCCTATGATGATTACTTATTTTGCTGTTCTTTTGTGTCTTGGAGGAATCAGAGAATATGAATATCTTTAATCCTAATCCCTGGGAGTTTACAAATATAAACTGGAACTTTAACTAAGTAGACTCATTTCTGTTTCAGGGTGTGTCTGGCTCTGTGCACCAGAGACATGGAGAGGTTGCTTCATCTCTGCAGCAACACCATGAGTGGAATGGAATGTATAATCACTACTCTTCTAGGCATCCTTTGTCCAGGTTTAAATTTATTTCAAACCTAACTAGGCCATTATTTCCCCATTTTTCCTAATGAGAGGATCATACTTCCATTTTCCCTGCTGCTAAGAGCTACTTTTATTTTGCAATGTATTCTAGCATCAAAATAGACACATTCTCCATCCCACATGACTCATTCAGTTTCATAGGTCATTCTGGTATGAAAATAGAAAAAAAGAAAGAAACCCACAAACAAGAAAATACAAAGGGGTGGTAACAAGCGAGGATACGGGGTATTTTTGAAATATGGAGTCAAGCCAAGGCCTGGCATATCTGCCACAAATACCCACGTACAGATGTAGATATAGATAAAGACATAGAGATGAGCAATTCTATCAATATGTTGACAAGAAGCATATTCTATAGCTCTGTAGCTCTGGGTGGGTCTGTTTCTCTTCAATTTTCTCTTTTTTATATATTTTTTATTTTGTTATCATTAATCTACAATTACATGAAGAACATTATGTTTACTAGGCATCCCCCTTCACCAAGTCCCCCCCACATACCCCTTCACAGTCACTGTCCATCTGCATAGTAAGATGCTGTACAATCATTACTTGTCTTCTCTGGGTTGCACAGCCCTCCCCGTGCCCCCCCATGCACTATACATGCTAATCGTAATGCCCTTATCCCTCCCTTCCCACCCATCCTCCCCAGTCCCTTTCCCTTTGGTAACTGTTAGTCCATTCTTGGGTTGTGATTCTGCTGCTGTTTTGTTCCTTCAGTTTTCCTTTGTTCTTATACTCCACATATGAGTGAAATCATTTGGTACTTGTCTTTCTCCGCCTGGCTTATTTCACTGAGCATAATACCCTCTAGCCCCTTCCATGTTGTTGCGAGTGGTAGGATCTGTTTTATTCCTTATGGCTGAGTATTATTCCATTGTGTATATGTACCACATCTTCTTTATCCATTCATCTACTGATGGACATTTAGGTTGCTTCCATATCTTGGCTATTGTAAATAGTGCAGCGATAAACATAGGGGTGCATCTGTCTTTTTCAAACTGTAGTGCTGCATTCTTAGGGTAAATTCCTAGAAGTGGAATTCCTGAGTCAAATGGTATTTCAATTTTGAGTATTCTGAGGTACCTCCATACTGTTTTCCACAATGGTCGAACTAATTTACAATCCCACCAGCAGTGTAGGAGGGTTCCCCTTTCTCCACAGCCTCGCCAACATTTGTTGTTTGTCTTTTCAATGATGACAATCCTTACTGGTGTGAAGTGATATCTCATTGTGGTTTTAATTTGCATTTCTCTGATGATTAGCGATGTGGAGCATCTTCTCATTGCCTGTTGCCCATCTGGATTTCTTCTTTAGAGAACTGTCTATTCAGCTCCTCTGCCCATTTTTTAATTGGATTATTTGCTTTCTGTTTGTTAAGGTGTGTGAGCTCTTTGTATATTTTGGGTGTCAGTCCTTTATCGGATCTGTCATTTATGAATATATTCTCCCATACTGTAGGATACCTTTTTGTTCTATTGATGGTGGCCTTTGCTGTACAGAAGCTTTTTAGCTTGATATTGTCCCACTTGTTCATTTTTGCCTTTGTTTCCCTTGCCTGTGGAGATATGTTCATGAAGAAGTCACTCATGCTTATGTCCACGAGATTTTTGCCTATGTATTTTTCTAAAAGTTTTATGGTTTCATGACTTACATTCAGATCTTTGATCCATTTCTAATTTAATTTTGTGTATGGGGTTAGACAGTGATTTAGCTTCATTCTCTTACATGTAGCTGTCCAGTTTTGCCAGCACCATCTGTTGAAGAGACTGTCATTTCCCCATTGTATGTCTATGGCTCCTTTATCGTATATTAATTGGCCATATATGTTTCGGTTAATGTCTGGAGTCTCTATTCTGTTCCATTGGTCTGTGGCTCTGTTCTTGTGCCAGTACCAAATTGTCTTGATTACTGTGGCTTTGTAGTAGAGCTTAAAGTTGGGGAGCGAGATCCCCCCCCCCACTTTATTCTTCCTTCTCAGGATTGCTTTGGCTATTCGGGGTCTTTGACGGTTCCATATGAATTTTTGAACTATTTGTTCCATTTCATTGAAGAATGCTGTTGGTAATTTGATAGTGATTGCACCGAATCTGTATATTGCTTTGGGCAGGTTGGCCATTTTGACGATATTAATTCTTCCTAGCCAGGAGCATGGGATGAGTTTCCATTTGTTAGTGACCTCTTTGATTTCTCTTAAGAGTGTCTTGTAGTTTTCAGGGTATAGGTCTTTCACTTCCTTGGTTAGGTTTATTCCTAGGTATTTTATTCTTTTTGATGCTATTGTGAATTCAGTTGTTTTCCTGATTTCTCTTTCTATTCATTGCAAGTGTATAGGGAAGCTACAGATTTCTGTGTCTTAATTTTGTATCATGCAACTTGGCTGAATTCTGATATTAGTTCTAGTAGTTTTGGGGTGGAGTCTTTAGGGTTCTTTATGTACAATATCATGTCATCTGCAAATAGTGACAGTTTAACTTTTTCTTTACCAATCTGGATTCCTTGTACTTCTTTGTTTTGTCTGATTGCTGTAGCTAGGACCTCCAGTACTATGTTAAATAACAGTGGGGAGAGTGGGCATTCCTGTCTTGTTCCCGATCTCAGAGGAAAAGCTTTCAGCCTCTTGTTGTTCAGTATGATGTTAACTGTGGATTTATCATATATGGCCATTATTATGTTGAGGTACTTGCCCTCTATGCCCATTTTGCTGAGAGTTTTTATCATGAATGGATGCTGAATTTTGTCGAATGCTTTTTCAGCATCTGTGAAAATGATCATGTGGTTTTTGTCTTTCTTTTTGTTGATGTGGTGGATGATGTTGATGGATTTTCGAATGTTGTACCATCCTTGCATCCCTGGGATGAATCCCACTTGGTCATGGTGTATGATCCTTTTGATGTATTTTTGAATTCAGTTTGCTAATATTTTGTTGAGTATTTTTGCATCTTCGTTCATCAGGGATATTGGTCTGTAGTTTTCTGTTTTGGTGGGGTCTTTGCCTGGTTTTGGCATTAGGGTGATGTTGGCTTCATAGAATGATGTTTGGGAGTATTCCCTCCTTTTCTATTTTTTGGAAAACTTTAAGGAGAATGGGTATTATGTCTTCTCTGTATGTCTGATAAAATTCCAAGGTAAATCCATCTGGCCCAGGGGTTTTGTTCTTGGGTAGTTTTTTGATTACTGATTCAATTTTGTTGCCAGTAATTGGTCTGTTTAGATTTTATTTCTTCCTTGGTCAGTCTTGGAAGGTTGTATTTTTCTAGGAAGTTGTCCATTTCTCCTAAGTTTTCCTGCTTGTTAGCATATAGGTTTTCATAGTATTCTCTAATAATTCTTTGTATTTCTGTTGGGTCCATTGTGATGTTTCCTTTCTCATTTCTGATTCTGTTGATGTGTGTTGACTCTATTTTTCTCTTAGTAAGTCTGGCTAGAGGCTTATCTATTTTGTTTATGTTCTTGAAGAACCAGCTCTTGGTTTCATTGATTTTTTCTATTGTTTTATTGTTCTCAATTTTATTTATTTCTTCTCTGATCTTTATTATGTCCCTCCGCCTGCTGACCTTAGGCCTCATTTGTTCTTCTTTTTAGAATTTCAATAATTGTGACATTAGACTATTCATTTGGGATTGTTCTTTATTCTTTAAATATGCCTGGATTGCTATATACTTTCCTCTTAAGACTGTTTTTGCTGTGTCCCACAGAAGTTGGGTCTTTGTGTTGTTGTTGTCATTTGTTTCCACTTATTGCTGGATCTCCTTTTTAATTTGGTCATTGATCCATTGATTATTTAGGAGCGTCTTGTTAAGCCTCCATGTGTTTGTGAGCGTTTTTGCTTTCTTTGTACAATTTATTTCTAGTTTTATACCTTTGTAGTCTGAAAAGTTGGTTGGTAGAATTTCAATCTTTTTGAATTTACTAAGACTCTTTTTGTGGCCTAGTATGTGATCTATTCTGGAGAATGTTCCATGTGCACTTGAGAAGAATGTGTATCCTATTGCTTTTTTGTGTAGAGTTCTATAGATGTCTGTTAGGTCCATCTGTTCTATGTGTTGTTCAGTGCCTCTGTGTCCTTACTTATTTTCTGTCTGGTGGATTTGTCCTTTGGAGTGAGTGGTGTGTTATAGTCTCCCAAAATCAATGCATTGCATTCTATTTCTTCCTTTAATTCTGTTAATATTTGTTTCACATATATTGGTGCTCCTGTATTGGGTGCATATATGTTTATAAGGGTTATATCCTCTTGTTGGACTGAGCCCTTTATCGTTATGTAATGCCCTTCTATATCTCTTGTTACTTTCTTTATTTTGAAGTCTATTTTGTCTGATACTAGTATTGCAACACCTGCTTTTTGCTCTCAGTTGTTTGCATGAAATATCTTTTTCCATCCCTTGACTTTAAGTCTGTGCATGTCTTTGGGTTTGAGGTGAGTCTCTTGTAAGCAGCATATAGATGGGTCTTGCTTTTTTATCCATTCTATCACTCTGTGTCTTTTGATTGTTGTATTCAGTCCGTTTACATTCAGCGTGTTTATTGAAAGATATGTACTTTTTGCCATTGTAGGCTTTTGATTCGTGGTTACCAAGGGCTCAAGGTGTAGCTTGTTTACTACCTTACTGTCTAACTAAACTCGTTTATTGTGCTATTATAAACACAGTCTGAAGATTATTTCTCTCCCTTCTTATTCCTCCTCCTCCATTCTTCATATGTTGGGTGTTTTATTCTGTGCTCTTTTTAGGACTGCTCCCATCTAGAGCAGTCCCTGTAGGATGCCCTGTAGAGGTGGTTTGTGGGAGGCAAATTCCCTCAGCTTTTGTTTGTCTGGGAATTGTTTAATCCCACCGTCATATTTGAATGATAGTCCTGCTGGATACAGTATCCTTGGTTCAAGGCCCTTCTGTTTCATTGCATTAAGTATATCATGCCATTCTCTTCTGGCCTGTAAGGTTTCTGTTGTGAAGTCTGATGATAGCCTGATGGGTTTTCCTTTGTAGGTGACCTTTTTTCTCTCTCTGGCTGCCTTTAATACTCTGTCCTTGTCCTTGATCTTTGCCATTTTAATTATTATGTGTCTTGGTGTTGTCCTCTTTGGATCCCATCTCTCGGGAGTTCTGTGTGCCTCTGTAGTCTGAGCAACTATATCCTCCCCCAGTTTTTGGAAGTTCTCAGCAATTATTTCTTCAAAGACACTTGCTATCCCTTTTTCTCTCTTCTTCTTCTTCTGGTACCCCTATAATATGGATATTGTTCCTTTTGGATTGGTCACACAGTTCTCTTTATATTGTTTCATTCCTGGAGATCCTTTTATCTCTCTCTGCATCAGCTTCTATGCATTCCTGTTCTCTGGTTTCTATTCCATCAATGGCCTCTTGCATCTTATCCATTCTGCTTATAAATCCTTCCAGAGTTTGTTTCTCTTCTGTAATCTCACTCTGGACGTCTGTAATCTCCCTCCAGACTTCATCTCTTAGCTCTTGCATATTTCTCTGCAGCTCTGTCAGCATGTTTATGATTTTTATTTTGAATTCTTTTTCAGGGAGACTGGTTAGGTCTGTCTCTGCAGATCCTCTCGAAGGTGTTGTCTGAACTATCTTGGACTGGACTAAATTTTTTTGCCTTTTCATGGTAATAGTGGTGGCTGTAGGCAGGTTGTAGGTCTGTCAGCTGGGAGAAGAAATTCCTTTCCTACTTGCTGGATGTCTTGCCCTTCTCCGCTGCCTGTGTCAGTTATCCGTACTCCTGGAGCTGCCACCAGGTTAGTCTCCTAAGCTGCTGTGTGGGTGGTCTCCGTCAGAGCAGCACGGAGTCCTGCGGGTAGTGGCAGGTGTGCCAGGTGCGCTCCTCTATGATAGTGGCGCCCCTGCCGGGCAGCTGTGTACCAGCAGCGGCCTTTGGGTCTGGCCTGGGTGGCTGTGCTTTGGGCTGGAATTCCAGTTGGCTTCTGGGAGCATACTTGCTCCCTCTGGCTCTGCTGCAGGTGTGTGCGGATCTCTCCCACGCGGGCCTCTACTGGGCTCCTCTGGTTCCACTGCCACTGCTGCACATGAGCCACACCCAGGCTGTTCAGTTCCTGGCACTGAGGGCTCGCACTTCCTTTCCTGTTCCCCTTGGTGCTGTTGGCACACTTGTTCCACTCCCAGTCCCTTCCGGTGCCTCCGCCCCTGGCGCACGCTGCCACTGTCCCGCTACTGGGTCAGTGTGTTGGGGTCCGTGCCAGTTGGAGGAACGACTGGCAGGCTGCTTAGTGCTGTGAGGGGCTTCAGAGCTGCACTGCCTCCCTGGGGTTTAGGGCGCCTAAGGTTCCCTGGGATTCTCAGCTGCTGGCTAAGTGTGCCGGGACGGCTTCATCCAGCTATGGGATCCCTGTCTCTCTAAGACTTGCAGAAAGCACTCGCTTTTCTTTTGTCTCAGGGGTGCCGGTTGCAGGGACCTGCCCACAGGTTTTGCTTTTCCATTTCTCTAATATGCAGCACCCCATGCACCTTGTGTCTGCGCTCCGGGTACGGTTTCTAGAGCTGGTTGTTTAGCAGTCCTGGGCTTTCACTCCCTCCCCTTTCCGACTCCTTTCTTCCCGCTGGGTTCTGGGGTGGGGGAGCATTCAGGTCCCGCCTGGCCGCGGCTTATATCTTACCCTCTTCATGTGATGTTGAGTTCTCACAGGTGTAGATGTAGCCTGGCTGTTGTACTGCATCCACTGATGTCTCTTTTTAGGAATAGTTGTATTTATTGTATTTTCATAAATATGTATGTTTTTGGGAGGAGATTTCCTCTGAACTACTCACGCCACCATCTTCCCATGATCTGCTATTTTCTAGTCACCTAAAAATACTGGTGAGTGTCTGGGCCTAATTGCATGTTTTGTCTCTCTCTCTTTTCTGTATATGATAAAATCTTTCAGATTACCTGACTTAAGTCTGATCTATTTTCTGTTAAAAAAGGATGTCATCAGACGGACCCACTAACTTCTTTGTAAGAGAAATTGCTTGGATGTTTTCCTGAGTCTATTTGTGTGTGTGCCGTTTTTTCTAACTATATCTTACAAAACAATAGGTCTTCCCCACCAGTTTTGAGGAGAATGGTTGTATACTTGAAAACAGATACATCAACAAATAATGATAACATCCATATGATTAGAGCTCTCTTTGTGGGAAAGAATTTTGGAAAAACAAGAGAGAAAAAAGATTTGTGGCAAGGAAACTGAGTCACAGTTTGCATTCATCCCTTTACTTGTGTGCTTATTTCTAGTAGGGAGCAGTTGTATAGGATAAAAAGAAGAGTTTTAGAGTCCTGCTTACACTTTATTTTTAAATTCCATAGGATCTTCATTCTTGGGTTTTACGAGAGTCCTCAAAGTGTTCTTGTAACTAGATACCGAGGGTCCTATTAAACACATTCCTCTTTCTAATCTGGGAATTTTGCTTTCATATTTGCTCATTGGCAACCAGAAACCAATTAATGATGTGTTTTTTCAACTTTTCTGCTCCTTCAACAGAATGTCATTGGCTCTTTTAGGACTGACGCTTACTCTCGAGAATTAATTTTCAGAAGCTTTACCCAGAGACTTGCAATGAAATATATCCGTGCCTACAATAGCAATAGGCTAAACTAGGCACATAGAGAGAGAAAGCATGTTGGGCGGCTTCTTTACTTCATTTCTCTTCTGTATGATCAAGGGCACTGGAGTTAATGTTCTCAAATGTTCTTTCCTATTTCCAACTGCTTTCTCATATGAATGTGTACACATACACTCTCTGGCTCTCTCACCAGTTTAACAGCCAACTTGTAATCTTAAGTGTTTTAAAAAATCATTGAAGTGATATTACACTGCATTCCTCTCCTGATACTAATATATACAGCTTACTATGGAATATTTTGATATGTGTCAGAAACACAGAGAATATGGTATTATGATGGTGGGTAAAACATTCCTAGATGCCAGGAGTGGCCAGCAATCCCTGAGACGATGAATGAAGGATTACTCCACACCTTACTTTACATCAGGAGAGGAGAAGGCAAGGGTCTCAGCACTCAGAGGCAGAGAACCTTTTCCTCTGCTCACTCTCCTATTTATTACATGCTTTCAAATCTTTATAACATGATTAAAAATACCACAGGTGCAGATCAAAGAGTGCAGAAAGTCACAGGATGTAATCATGCTTAAACCTTTCATACAATCAAAGGTTTTCATGTGTTGATTATTATCAGAGACACAAGGCAGAGCTTTTTATGTGCTACATGCTTGGTTAAACTAGAACTATACTGTGCAAAAGCAGCATTTGTGACAAACACCTTCAAGGCTATTGGAACAACAGGAGCAGGCGACTTTTGCGGCTTTCCAATGATCAAGTCTTTACGCAGACCCCAGTATTCCAAGGGTCTGTGTCCTGTCCTGTAGCCCCATTATGCCCTCTGGAAGTTTCTATCTGTATCTTAGCAAACCAAGCACTGTGCACAGCCTCGTCATTAACATTTCCATCCCTCACACTTAGACATTAGAACAAAGCAGTTCTAGGTTTGTTAGTAACTGGATGAGCTACTTGCTACAGATTCTTCATTTGTGGAATACATTTCATAGGGCTACTGTGAGAATTAAATAAAATCAACTGATTAGATGTCTATGTGTATGTGTATCAATTTTCCAGTGTCTTATACTTTATGAAATATTTAGATACCTTCCATTTCTTAAGTCTTGGTAGCATGATCTTGCTGATTGGATTTGGACCTTGGTACTTTAGGCATTTATTAAATATGTATGTAAATGAATTAAAAATATAAATGTATATATCATATATAAATAATTTAAATAAATGGTCATATATTTTATTATATAAATACATACACACATATAAATTTTTTGCTAAGTCTGTACACTCTGGAGCAGTGGGAGAACAAATTTCTCTTGTTATGTTGAACCTAAGAATTCTACAATTTATGAGTCCCTTATAGGCAGTAACACAATTCTTTAGTTGTTCAAATTTTCTGTACTTCATACATAGGTATGATTGGTATGTCTTATATGTTTAATGTCACAGAACACGTGCTCACCTCAGCTACCATTCCTAATCATTTGCTAACCTGCACATTTTCACAATTTTTTAGAGCTATGAGTTGATGACAGAATCTTAAGTGTTGTGATATGATATTCCAGGTTAGGCTATTGTTTTTGGAAAAGTAATTGTTTCCTGGCCTCTGGAATAACTGTTTAACTCCAGAGGCACCATCATCTGTTTAGTATAAATGCAATGTTTATTCTTGTAATCAATAGAGCGTTGCAATTTTTCTGTCGTTGACACTTATAAGATCTTTCTTAATAGTTTTCCCGCTGGTCTGGAAGGATCAGGCTGATCTTTAATGAACCAGATGTCAAGGACTTAACTATCATTATCCAGGGTGTACTTGAAACTATTTTGACAATTTGGTAATTTCTACAGTATATGACAATTCTAGTTGCAAGCCCATTTTTTTTCTTGACACTACAGCTGTGCTACAGGTGTTCCCTTATTCAGAAGTTCATTCATTTATTTAATCAGAGTGAAAGATATTTTAATACTTAGTATTATTGAGTATCCACTATGATTAGTTTCTAGGTACAGATAAGACAAGTCCCACCTTGACACTATTTAGTTTATATTCTAGTGAAGGGGCTATAACAATTTCAGTGTAGGACCTATGACACAGAGTATAAAAATTATGTTCAGAGAACTAGAGGAACTTATGTCATAATGATCTACCTATCACAAGGGATTAAGGAGAAAATTTGAACTAATTTTGTAATGAATGAATAAGAACTTAACTCAAGTAAAAGTAAAAGAACATTCCAGGCAGAGAAGACAATACATGTTGTAACAAAGTAGCAGAAGAGTACAGTGAGCATTTGATAAACTAAACTAAGTTGTATATAGTTGAAGCCAATGAATCGATAAAAATAGGAAGAAATGCAACTGAAGATACATTGAAAGACTGAGTTCAGGTTCAGACCATTTAAAATTTTGGTCATTATTTCAAGGGGCATAAGAGGACAAAAAAGATTTTACATGCATGAATGTGTGGGTAGGTGACATATGGCATGATTAGCATTTTAGCTGGAAAAGATCACATTGACTGCCTTGTGAAAGGGAGAATCACTTAAAAGAAGAGGCTAGTGGACAATTGCTGATGGCCAGATTAGAGATGATTATAAAGGATTAGTTTTTATGTTAATAATATGGTAGAAGTAGAAACATTGGAAAAATTTTAATGAAGTAAAACCTGCAAATGTTATTGATAAACTACACTGGGGAGAAACAGACAAAAAAGAGACAAGGTCAAAGATGATTTACAGGCTTTTGGCTTGTGTACTTGGTTTTCTGGCCATATCATTTCATTGATAAAGGAAATACTGGAAGAGTTATAAGGCTTAAGATAATGAGTTCTGTTTGGAAATATAACATTTTTGTATTCCATGCAATATACAATAGATGTGTTAAGTACAGAGTTAGATATGCATGGTTTGAAATTCAGAAAGAGACCTAGACTGTGAATGTGTTTGGGTGGGGTATAGAGTAAGAGGTCATAATTGACTCCAGGAATGTGGTTGATACTGCCCAGAGAAAGAATACAGCAACAAGGAAACATGCTCCAAATCAAATCTTAAAGAACTTCAAGGTTTATTTACTAGTTTGGGAAGGATAAGGGAACAAAGTACATTGGGGAATGGCTAGGGATTCAGGGAAAACATTAAGAGAGTGTTGTATCATGGAAAACAGTCCAGAGAGTGTTTCGCTATAAAAAGATCAGGTAAATGAGAGCTATTAGATGTCTATTGTTCTAGTGATACCGAGATCGTTTTTGACCTCGGCAACAACCATTTCACTGGAGTAATAAGAGCAGAAGACAGATTAGAGTAGATTGAGAAGTTCTTGGGAAGTAAAAACAGGTAACCTGTGTTAGAGGCCAGCTTGTTCAAGTACTTTGATGATGAAAAGAATCAGAGTTAGAACATTCATTAGAAGAGGAGTTCAAGCTGAACTGTCATTTTCACGTGTAACCAGGTAGCAGCTGGAAGCGACTTGGTTTGGGGGTAAATTAGAGGCAATTTAGAATTATTTTATGACAGCACAAATATAGTAGTTATTCTACTTTTCATGAAGTCCAGTAAAATAATATTATATATGTGTTAAATAAGATATGTAGGCAAGATGGTAGAAGTTGTTCTTGAATATAATTGGTGTTTTGGAAGGTTTTGGTCTGTTTTCCCTTTCATTTCTGAAGACAGTAGTTCTCTTGGTTTTGCTTGGATGTGGTTTCACCCAGAGAAAAGGACATGAAACCTAATTATCTTCATAACTTTCCTTCCATTCTCTGATTCTAAATACCAAGATGATAGCATGTTAGTTTCTGATAGGAAAAAAGGGGACCTTTATTTCCCAACATGAATGTACTATGTCCTGAATTTATACAACTTTTGGGTAACGTTTGCTTCAGACCATAAGACTATTCAGTGACAATAACATGTTGGAGAATTGGAAACTCACTCTCACCAAGATATTATATACAAGTGTCTCTAGGCAAAATGTTTTAGAGGCAATGATTATTATGCCTGCACTCCAAATGAGATTTATATCTGTAGTGACATACACATATTTGAAATCCAGAAATAGTCTTTCTAAATGTGTGATTTCTCAATATCTCACATATGAAAATATTGAAACAAAATCAAGTATTGTGTTATTTCAATGTGAGATCTCACCTAAGGCTTTTAAAAATATATATTCATGGAATGAAATACAGAAAATGTTATGATAATCTTCAGATATCTGGAACTAATCACATAGACTTAGGGAAAAATAACTTAAATTTTCAATGGTGATTCAAATTACATCTTGAGCAACCATATAACAAAGGTACAGAACTTATATCTTCATTTATTTCACATAAAATAAAATGTTAGAGGAAAACCACAGGAACCTGTGATATTTTTTCTAACTTAAATATAATAATTACAGAATGAGACATGTGGCATGTGAAAACTTAAAATGAGGTCACTAATTTCAACTTGTTAGATAGCATGTTGAAGGTCAACTTAATGAGAAAGTTGTGCTTACTTCTCTGTGTACAAATCTAAATAAATATGCTTGTATTTAGTATTAAATGTGTGCTGTATTGATAGGTAATAAATATTTTTTCTGGGTTATTGTGAAGCTAATTTACATAACTGATCATGTAGTTTTAACTATAAACTTTATTTAAAAAAATGAAGTTTCATGAAAAGCAAATAGCTCACAGACAAATAAGTGATTCTTAGCAGTGGGTAAGTACAGACATGATACATAAATGAGATACCCTCAGGCATCTTTAAATTATGCAGTAGTTCTTTTTTGCTCGGGAAATTCAAGGATTTAATGACCTTGTCAACACAGTAATAGTACTATGCTCCTACTGCAATATATTGTTAGAGAATTTGGCATCATAAAATATCTTGATTTCTGGAGAAATAAAATAAAATATCTTCATAAGAATTAATCATATCATAATTCTTTATCTATATTGTAGGATTTCTATTCATCTGACAAGGCTCAGGAAAGTCAAGAAAAAGAAATTGCCAAGAAATCAATACATCTTTTCAGAACTTAAAATAATTTTCATTGAAATACCAAAAAATGAGTTAACACATTTATTATTTTTCTTTACCATATAAATCATTACTCTATTCTTATTTTTAGATTTCTGAGCAAATGAATTCAGTCATTCATTTTTATGATTTTCTTTTCTTATAATATATACTGTCCTATTCAAACTTCTATATTGAAAAACTAATAGGTATGCATTTCTAAATATTTGGACAACTTTTATTATGAGATTTTTATCCCTGCAAACAAAAGTCTGAATGAATGTTTCTATAATGGATACAATGACAAATGAATGGTAATCAGTCAGTATTGTGGCATTCTTATAATTAATATATGTTCTCTCTGAAAGTATTTTCATAGTAATACACTACAAGAACTCTTCCATGTTTTTTTTCCTTTTTTAAAAAATTTGTTATCATTAATCTACAATTACATGAAGAACATTATGTTTACTAGGCTCTCGCCTACCCCAAGTCCCCCCAACAAAACCCATTACAGTCACTGTCCATGAGCACAGTAAGATGTTGTAGAATCACTACTTGTTTTCTCTGTGTTGCACAGCCCCCCCTTTCCCCCACCCCCCACATTATACATGCTAATCATAACACCCCCTTTCTTCTTCCCCACCATTATCCCTCCCTACCCTTCCATTCTCCCCAGTCTCTTTCCCTTTGGTAACTGTTAGTCCTTTCTTGGGTTCTGTGATTCTGCTGCTGTTTTGTTCCTTCAGTTTTTCTTTTGTTTTTATACTCCACAGATGAGTGAAATCATTTGGTATTGCCTTTCTCCGCTTGGCCTACTTCACTATGCATAATACCCTTTAGCTACATCCATGTTGTTGCAAATTGTAGGATTTGTTTTCTTCTTATGGCTGAATAATATACCATTGTGTATATGTTCCACATCTTCTTTATCAATTTATCTACTGATGGACACTTAGGTTGCTTCCATTTCTTGGCTATTGTAAATAGAGCTGTGATACACATAGGGGTGCTTCTCTCTTATTCAAACTGGAGTGCTGCATCCTTAGGGTAAATTTCAAGAATTGGAATTCCTGGGTCAAATGGTAAGTCTATTTTGAGCATTTTGAGGAACCTCCATATTGCTTTCCACAATGGTTGAACTAATTCACATTCCCACCAGCAGTGTAGGAGGGTTCCCCATTCTCCACAAACTCACCAACATTTGTTGTTGTTTGTCTTTTGGATGGTGGCAATCATTGTGATTTTAATTTGCATTTCTCTGATGATTAGCAATGTGGAGCATCTTTTCATGTGTCTGTTGGTGATCTGAATTTCTTCTTTGGAGAACTGTCTGTTCAGCTCCTCTGACAATTTTTTAATTGGATTATTTGCTTTCTGTTTGTTGAGATGCGGGAGCTCTTTATATATTTTGGATGTCAACCATTTATCGGATCTATTATTTATGAATATATACACCCATACTGTAGGATGCCTTTTCATTCTATAGATGGTGTCCTTTACTGTACAGAAGCTTTTCAGCTTGATATAGTCCCACTTGTTCATTTTTGTTTTTGTTTTCTTTACCTGGGGAGATATGTTCATGAAGAAGTTGCTAATGTTTATGTCCAAAAGAATTTTGCCTATGTTTCTTTCAAAGAGTTTTATGGTTTCATGACTTACATTCAGGTCTTCGCTCCATTTTGAATTTACTTTTGTATATGGGGTTACACAGTGATCCAGTTTCATTCTCTTACATGTAGCTGTCCAGTTTTGCCAGCACCATCTGTTGAAGAGACTGTCATTTCCCCATTGTTTGTCCATGGCTCCTTTATCATATATTAATTGACCATATACGTTTGGATTAATGTCTGGAGTTTCTAATCTGGTCCACTAGTCTGTGGCTCTGTTCTTGTGCCATTACCAAATTGTCTTGATTACTATGGCTTTGTAGTAGAGCTTGAAGTTGGGGAGTGAGATTCCCCCAACTTTATTCTTCTTTCTTAGGATTTCTTTGGCTATTCGGGGTCTTTGGTGTTTCCGGATGAATTTTTGAACTATTTGTTCCAGTTCATTGAAGAATGCTGTTGGGAATTTGGTAGGGATTGCATCAAATTTGTATATTGCTTTGGGCAGGATGGCCATTTTGACAATATTAATTCTTCCTAGCCAAGAGCATGGGATGAGTTTCCATTTGTTAGTGTCCTCTTTAATTTCTCTTAAGAGTGTCTTATAGTTTTCAGGGTATAGGTCTTTCACTTCTTTGGTTAGGTTTATTCCTAGGTATTTTATTCTTTTTGATGCAATTGTGAATGGAATTGTTTTCCTGATTTCGTTTTCTATTGGTTCATTGTTAGTGTATAGGAAAGCTACAGATTTCTGTGTGTTAATTTTGTATCCTGCAACTTTGCTGTATTCTGATATCAGTTCTAGTAGTTTTGGGGTGGACTCTTTAGGATTTTTTATGTACAATATCATGTCATCTGCAAATAGTGACAGTTTAACTGCTTCTTTACCAATCTGGATTCCTTGTATTTCTTTGTTTTGTCTAATTGCCATGGCTAGGACCTCCAGTACTATGTTAAATAGTAGTGGGGAGAGTGGGCATCCCTGTCTTGTTCCCGATCGCAGAGGCAAAGCTTTCAGCTTCTTGCTGTTCAATATAATGTTGGCTGTGGGTTTATTATATATGGCCTTTATTATGTTGAGGTACTTGCCCTCTATACCCATTTTGCTGAAAGTTTTTATCATGAATGGATGTTGAACTTTGTTGAATGCTTTTTCAGCATGTATGGAGATGATTATGTGGTTTTTGTCTTTCTTTTCGTCGATGTGGTGGATGATGTTGATGGATTTTCGAATGTTGTACCATCCTTGAATCCGTGGAATGAATCCCACTTAGTCGTGGTGTATGATCCCTTTGATATATTTTTGAATTCGGTTTGCTCATATTTTATTGAGTATTTTTGCATCTATGTTCATCAGGGATATTGGTCTGTAATTTTGTTTTTTGGTGGGGTCTTAGCCTGGTTTTGGTAGTAGGGTGATGTTGGCTTCATAGAATGAGATTGGGAGTATTCTCTCCTCTTCTATTTTTTGGAGAACTTTAAGGATAATGGGTGTTATATCTTCTCTGTATGTCTGATAAAATTCCGAGGTAAATCCATCTGGCCCAGGGTTTTTTTTCTTGGGTAGTTTTTTGATTACCACTTCAATTTCTTTGCTGGTAATTGGTTTGTTTAGATTTTGTGTTTCTTCCTTGGTCAGTCTTGGAAGGTTGTATTTTTCTAGGAAGTTGTCCATTTATCCTAGGTATTCCAGCTTGTTAGAATATAGGTTTTCATAGTATTCTCTAATAATTCTTTGTATTTCTGTTGGGTCCGTCATGATGTTTCCTTTCTTGTTTCTGATTCTGTTGATGTGTGTTGATTCTATTTTTCTCTTAATAAGTCTGGCTAGAGGCTTATCTATTTTGTTTATTTCTCAAAGAACCAGCTCTTGGTGTCATTGATTTTTTCTATTGTTTTATTCTTCTCAATTTTGTTTATTTCTTCTCTGATCTTTATTATGTCCCTCCTTCTGCGGACTTTAGGCCTCATTCACTTGTTCTTCTTTTTACAATTTTGATAATTGTGACATTAGACTATTCATTTGCATTTGTTCTTCCTTCTTTAAATATGCCTGCATTTCTCTATACTTTCCTCTTAAGACTGCTTTCACTGTGCCCCATAGAAATTGGGACTTTGTGTTGTTGTTATTTATTTCCATATATTGCTGGATCTTCATTTGAATTTGATCATTGATCCGTTAACTGTTTATAAGCATGTTGTTAAGCCTCCATGTGTTTGTGAGCCTTTTTGCTTTCTTTGTACAATTTATTTCTAGTTTTATACCTTTGTGGTCTGAAAAGGTGGTTGGTAGAATTTCAATCTTTTTGAATTTACTGAGGCTCTTTTTGTGGCCTAGTATGTGGTCTATTCTGGGAATGTTCCATGTGCCCTTGAGAAGAATGTGTATCCTGTTGCTTTTAGGTGTAGAGTTCTATAGATGTCTATTAGGCCCACCTGTTCTATTCTGTTGTTTAGTGACTCTGTGTCCTTCCTTATTTTCTCTCTGGTGGATCTGTCCTTTGGAGTGAATGGTGTGTTGAAGTCTCCTAAAATGAATGCATTCCAGTCTATTTCCTCCTTTAGTTCTGTTAGTATTTGTTTCACATATGCTGGTGCTCCTGTGTTGGGTGCATGTATATTTATAATGGTTATATCCTCTTGCTGGACCAAGCCCTTTATCATAATGTAATGTCCTTTTTTATCTCTTGTTACTTTCTTTGTTTTGAAGTCTATTTTGTCTGATACTAGTACTGCAACACCTGCTTTTTTCTCCCTACTGTTTGCATGAAATATCTTATTCCATCCCTTGACTTTTAGTCTGCGCATGTCTTTGGGTTTGAGGTGAGTCTCTTGTAAGCAGCATATAGATGGGTCTTGTTTTTTTATCCATTCAGTGACTCTATGTCTTTTGATTGGTGCATTCAGTCCATTTACATTTAGGGTGATTATCAATAGGTATGTAATTATTACCATTTCAGGCTTTAGATTTGTGATTACTAAAGGTTCCAGATTACTTTCCTTACTATCTAAGAGTCTAACTTAACTCACTTAGTATGATGTTACAAACACAATCTAAAGGTTCTTTTCTATTTCTCCTCCTTTTTCTTCCTCCTTCATTCTTTATATATTAGGTATCAAATTCTGTACTTTTTGTCTATCCCTTGATTGACTTTGAGGATAGTTAATTTAATTTTGCATTTGCTTTGTAATTAGCTGTTCTACTTTCTTTACTGTGGTTTTACTCCCTCTGCTGACAGCTATCCAACCCTAGGAACACTTCCATCTATAGCAGTCCCTCCGAAAGAGACTGCAGAGATGGTTTGTGGGAGGTAAACTCTCTCAGATTTTGCTTATCTGAACACTGTTTAATCCCTCCTTCAAATTTAAATGATAATCTCACCAGATAAAGTAATCTTGGTTCCCAGCCCTTCTGCTTCATGGCATTAAGTACATCATGCCACTCCCTTCTGGCCTGTAAGGTTTCTGCTGAAAAGTCTGATTTTAGCCTGATGGGCTTTCCTTTGTATGTGATCTTATTTCTGCCTCTGGCTGCTTTTAACAGTCTGTCTTTATCCTTGATCTTTCACATTTTAATTACTATGTGTCTTGGTGTTGTCTTGCTTGGGTCTCTTGTGTAGGGGGATCTGTGGATCTCCATGACCTGAGAGACTATCTCCTTTCCCAGATTGGGGAAGTTTTCAGCAACTACCACCTCAAATACACTTTTTATCCCTTTCTCTCTCCCTTCTTCTTCTGGTATCCCTATAATGCGAATATTGTTCCGCTTGGATTGGTCACACAGTTCTCTCAATATTCTTTCATTCTTAGAGATCCTTTTTTCTCTCTGTGCCTCAGCTTCTTTTTCTTCCTCTTCTCTATTTTCTTTTTCATTTATTGTCTCGTCCACCGTGTCCAACCTGCTTTTAATACCCTCCATCATGTTCTTCAATGATTGGGTCTCCAACCTGAATTCATTCCTGAGTTCTTGGATGTCTTTCCATACCTCCATTAGAATGTTGATGATTTTTATTTTGAACTCCCTTTCAGGAAGAGTCACGAGGTCAATATTATTTAAGTATTTCTCGGGAGTTGTAGTAACAATTTTACTCTGGACAAGTTTCCTTTGGCGTTTTATGTTTGTGTATGGCCCCCTCTACTGTCTAGAAGCTGTAGTCTCTGGAGCTGCTGAGCCCTGAAGCAATGTCGTGGGTCACAGGGGAGCAGTACTGGTGCCTGGGGGGAGGAAAGAGATTTTCCCCGCCTCCTGGCTCATGTGCCTGTCTCCACTGCCTGAGCCAGTGGGCCGGGCACACAGGTAAGTTTTTGTCCCAGAGCAGCTGGATATGGATCCCTGCTTTCCACAAGCAGCTGTAATCCCAGTCTCCCCAGAAACTCTGCCCGTATTAGCTTTCCAACCCGGTAGTCATGCAAGTCTCATGAAAGCACCATGAAATGTAGGTTTGTGCTTCCAGTGTAGATCTCCAGAGCTAGGTATTCAGCAGTCCCAAGGATTCCACTCCCTCCCTGCCAGTGAGCTGGGGTGGAGAAGGGTCTCAGGTCCCGTGGAGCCACAGCTCTGGTACATTACCCTGTTCGGTGAGGTCTGCTCTTTTCTCCAGGTTTGTGCAGTCTGATGCCATCCTCTTTCCTGTTGCTCTCTCAGGATTAGTTGCACCAATTAAATTTTCTAATTGTATCTAGTTTTAGGAGGAAGCCTCTGTTGCTTCTCTCATGCCGCCATCTTTTTCTTCCATGTTTATTTAAGGTATCATTGATACACAATCTTTTGATGGTTTCAAATGAGCAACGTTGTGTTTACAACATTCACCCATATCATCAATTCCCCCCATATGCTCCATCACAGTCACTGTCCATCAGCTTAGTAAGATGCTATAGAGTCACTACTTATCTTATCTGTGCTATACTGCCTTCCCTGTGATGCCCATACATTATGTGTATTGATCATAACCCCCTTAAATTCCCTTCTCCCTCCCTCCCAACCCACCCTCACCAACCATTTCTCGTTGGTAACCACTAGTCCCTTCTTGGAGTCTGTGAATCCAATGCTGTTTTGTTCCTTATTTTTGCTTTGTTGTTATACTCCACAAATGATAGTAATCATTTGGTACTTGTCTTTCTCCTCCTGGCTTATTTCACTGAACATAATACCCTCTAGCTCCATCTATGTCATTGTAAATGGTAGGATTTATTTTCTTCTTATGGCTGAATAATACTCCATTGTGTATATGTACCACATTTTCTTTATCCATTTATCTACTGATGGACACTTAGGTTGCTTCCATATCTTGGCTATTATTAATAGTGCTGTGATAAACAGGGGTGCATACGTGTTTTTGTTTCAGGGATCTTGTTTTCTTCAGATAAATTCCTAGGAGTGGAATTCCTGGGTCAAATGGTATTTTGATTTTTAGTTTTTTGTGGAACCTCCATATTGTTTTCCACAATGGTTGAACTAATTTACATTTTCATCAACAGTGTAGGAGAGTTCCCCTTTCTCCACATCCTCACCAGCATTTTTTGTTCCTTGTCTTTTGGATGATGGCTATCCTAACTGGTATGAGGTGATATCTCATTGTGGTTTTAATTTGGATTTCCCTGATGATTAGTGATATGCAGCATCTTTTCATGTATCTGTTGAATTTCTTCTTTGGGGAAGTGTCTGTTCAGATCCTCCACCCATTCTTTAATCAGGTTATTTGCTTTTTGGGTGTTGAAGTATGTGAGCCCTTTATATATCTTGGTTGTTAACCTCTTATCAGATAAGCTGTTTTTGAACATATTCTTCCATACTGTAGGATGCCTTTTTGTTTTTCTGGTGATATTCTTTGCTGTACAGAAATTTTTGTTTTGATGTAGTCCCATTTGTTCATTTTTGCTTTTGTTTCCCTTGCCTGAGATGTGTTCAGGAAAAAGTTGTTTATGTTTATATTCAAGAGATTTTGCCTATGTTTTCTTCTAAGATTTTTATGGTTTCATGACTTACATTCAGGTCTTTGATCCATTTCAAGTTTACTTTTGTGTATGGTGTTAGATAATAATCCAGTTTCATTTTCTTACATGTAGCTGTTCAGTTTTACCATCACCATTTATTGACTAGACTGTTATTTCCCCATTGTATAGCCATGACTCCTTTATCCTATATTAATTGGCCATATATGTGTGGATTTATGTCTGACCTCTCTATTCTGTTTCATTGAAGATACCTTCCATTTTTAATAATTTCAGAGTTTTCCTGCCATAATATTTAGTTTATACATTTGAATTTGTTAATGTATGTGGAAGACTGGGTTAATGTTGTCTGGTAATCCAGTCCAGGGAGATGTTTCTTTGTACTAGGTGAGACCTCAAACTAAGGAAGATTTCTTGACTCTGAAAAAGAATTTATGAGCAGGTTGAGCAGGTGAAAAGAGTAGTTTAATAAGCAATGTACACATTCTAAGAGGCAGTGTGGGCATGTTCCTGAGGTGAGCATCATGGATCGGTTCAAGTTGGGTGGTTTTATAGCTGGAGTTTAAGCTGGGATTATATTCCTTTCCTCCTGTAGGGAAAATGAAAGTTCTTATGGCCAGGATCCTCATGTGACCCTAAACTACTTGATGATGTAATTGGCCTACTGGTAGACTAATGCTTACACACCCACCCTTTGGCAATGAGCCATTATTACTGGTGTTACAGTATAAAGAGCTCTGCCCAGTGCTCTGCCTGAAGGAAAGACAGAGATGGATTTTGATGCCCCAGAGACAGACATGATTCCAGCACTGGACCTGCCACCATGAGAATAAAGCTTGGTATAAATCCTTTTATTCCTAATGTTCAGTTGTTTTTATTCAGTCTCACCAAATCCAGGGTGAACTTGCTGTGGATAAAATGAGAGTTCTTGTGGCCAGGATTCTCACCTGGCTGTGGTTGACTAGCTCACTGCACACCTGTGGGCAATACATGGCTGTTGACTCTATAAAAATAACTCTGCCCAGTGCTCTGGGCATGACATGGTGGCAGGGCTTCATGGCTGCAGGAGAGCAGAGCAGAGGCTGAAGTGGTGGTAGTGCCTAGGACAGAGGCCCAGAGGAGGGCTGTGCAGGACAACTGTGTAGAGAGGCCCAGAGGATAGCGGCTGTACGGGTTGACTGTGCAGAGAGGCCTGGAGGATGGTTATGCAGGATGGCTGTGCAGACAGAGGGGCCCAGAGGCAGAGACCAACTTGTTGCCTGCAGACTCGCTCTGAGTGAATGGGATTCTAGTGACTGACCTGCCACCTGGAAATAAAGTTGGGTATAACCCTTTCACCCCAAGAACGTTTTGTTGTCAATTTCTTTGGTCACAGTGAATCCATAGCGAACTTGCCCAGGGCTGAAACCCATCGGCAAGACACTTGCCCAGGGCAATCCCCCTCAGGAGAGACACCTCCTCAGTGAGATCCAGCACATCCCTGGATGGATTATACATGCCTTAATCTGATGTTTTGCCAATGGGTTTCAGCCCCGGGTAAGTTCACTGTGGATTCAGTGTGACCAAAGAAAATGATAATAAAACGTTCTTGGGGTTATACCCAACTTTATTTCCACAGTGGCAGGTCAATCACTAAAATCCCATTCACTCAGAGTGAGTCTGTATGCAGCAAGCCAGTCTCTGTCTCTGGGCCTCTCTGCCTGTGCAGCTGTCTTGCACAGCTGTACTCTGGTCCTCTCTGCCAACACAGTCATCCCACACAGTCATCCCCTGGGCCTCTCTGCCTGCACAGCCATCCCATACAGCCGTCCTCTGGACCTCTGTCCTCGGTGCTGCCACCACTGCAGCCTCTGCTCTGCTCTCCTGCAGCCTTGCAGCTGTGCCACCATGTATCCCAGACCACTGGCTGGAGCTCTTTATGTAGAGTCAATATAACATATTGCCCACACATGTATAGTGAGCTAGCCAACCAGGGCCAGGTGAGAATCCTGGCCACAGGAACTTTCATTTTATCCATATCTGATTATCAGCCTTTATAGGGGCTGCTGAAGACTAGAGTATCTATTTCCTTATGGGAGAAAAACATCTAAGCATCTTCCAGACTATTAGGGTGGATAAGTTCTTGATGAGAAAGGATGGACCTTGTCTTGCCAATGGGTTTCAGCCCCCGGCAAATACACTATGGATTCAATGTGGCCAAAGAAATGACAGTAGAACTTTCTTGGGGTGAAAAGGTTATACCCAACTTTACTTCTATTGTGGCAGGTCAATTACTAGAATCCCATCCACTTGGAGTGAGTCTGCATGCAGCAAGCTGGTCCCTGCCTCTGGGCCTCTCTACCCGCATAGCTGTCTCAGTCTCTGTCCTCGGTGCTGCCACCACTCCAGCCTCTGCTCTGCTCTCCTGTAGTCTTGTAGCCATGCCATCATGTCGCACAGAACACTAGGTGGAGCACTTTATATAGAGTCAATAACAATGTATTGCCCACACATGTGTAGTGAGCTAGCCAACAAGGGCCAGATGAGAACCCTGACTACAGGAACCTTCACTTTATCCACAGCCTCCTCAGCAAGCTCAGAAGTTTCAGAGAAGTCAGTTAATTTTAAATCTTTAAGAGAATCTATTTAGAAATCCCTATTCCACATGTCAAGATTCCAGGTAAATACAAATAGGCTCCTGCTTTGTTGAATGTTTTTTAATCTATTACAATAATTCTTGACACAATTGGGTGATGAGATAGAAAATCAACAAAGTGTCATTTAAATTCTTATAATACTACTTACTTTGTGTAGGGAAAATGAAAGTTCCTATGGCCAAGATCCTCACGTGACCCTAATCTACTTGATGATGTAATTGGTCTACTGCTATGGCTAATGCTTACACACCCCTTGGCAATAAGCTATTATTGCCTGTATTGCTATATAAAAAGCTCCACCTAGTGCTTGGCAGAAAGCCTGGAGCAGAGACAAGGTTTGGAGCACAGAGTGAACCTGGAATGGAGGCTGATGGAGACCAGCTTGCAGCATGCAGATTTGCTGGGGGCAGACAGGATTCTAGCGCTTGACCTGCCACCACGAGAATAAAGCTGGATATAAATGCTTTTACCTACCTCCAACATTCTGCTTTTGTTATTCAGTCTCTCTGAATCCAGAGTGAACATCCCTAGAGCTGGGAAGCCCCTCTGGCCTGGAGCTACACTTTGAAATGAGAGATATTTTCATAACTTCTAATTAGTATTTTGGCTGTTCTGATATAATTAATATTTTAATATTTTAATGACTTAAAAAGCATTCAATGCTGTATTGATCATATCTGATACTTGTTCAAACCACAGATGGGTTGTTTTTCTTAGTAGTCTAAAAATCTTACAGGGAAACTAAGTTTTATTTTGAATATTAATGGTTCTGATCAAAATTCTGATGTGGTTCTGAGTGCATGTAGGAGGAAAGGGTTCCCACACTATGAAACAATTCTCTAGACATTAGGTAGTTTCCTACAGTTCTACTCAATTCTAACACTGCCCACCCAGAGCTAGCATCAGATCCTACAGGTTAAAGGCCCAGTCAGTCCTACAAGACTAATTTGTGCCCTGCACCAACTTCAGATGCCAATGGCAAGTCCAGGTTATCACCTGGGCTTTTGAACTGCAAGTTATGGATTGGAGTTTCCAGTAACCCCCTCCTTGAGTTACATTAATTTGCTTGAGTCGCTCACAGAACTCAGAGGAATATTTACTTACTAGCTACTGGTTTATTATAAAGGTATAATAATATATATAAATAAATAAAATTATACAGCTCAAGCATAGCCAGATGGAAGAAATGCACAGGTGAAAGATGGGGAAGGAGTGGAGAGTTCCCGTGTTTTCTCTGAGCATATTACTCTCCCCAAATTTTCACATGTTCACCAACGCAGAAGCTCTCTGAACCCTATCCTTTTTGGTTTTATGCAGGATTCAAAACTTCCAAATGATTGATTTGAAGATTATTGGCCTTGTCAATTGACCCGGCCCTAGAGGTGGGAGAGGGAGGATGGAAAGTTCCAACCTATAATCACATGATTAGTTCTTCAAATGACCAGCCCCCAAGACAGTCAGGTGCTTTCTAGAAGTCTCCTCATTAACATAACAAAAGTCTACATTGTCAAATAAATTAAATTGGAATTGGCAAGGAAGAGTCTCTGTGTTAACTGTTGAGTAGATAGATAGCCAGGCAGGAGAGGGAGGAAGGTGGAGACTGTGGCCAGTGTTTACACTCAGCTAGATGCTTGTTAAACATTCTAAACATCCTGTGTAAACTGTTCTCCCAGAATATGAGGGAGGAGGCCAGACCAGCCAATACTGACTGGTTTCATCATAGAAGAGAAGTTGACCCTGACTTCACTTCAAAGTACATGATATGCTCATTAGCATACTAAAAATCACACCCCTTGATGCCATAACAGTTCCAAAGAACACTATCTAAAGGCAAAAAAGAGGTGTCACTCTATTTCCTGGAAATCCCATCCCTATGCCAAGAGAACCCTGTCTACCCTGACTGTACTTCTTGGGCCAGACCCAAGTGAACAGGTCTTAAAATGATATAAATGTAAACTCAAGGTTAGGAACCTTGAAAAAGAGATGAACAAAGTAGAAATGCCTGATTGAGAAAGAAAAGGGATTATGGAAATGGGCAAGCTGGGATCTATATATTATGAGAGATATGAAGTCCCATAAGAAAATTACATTACATGGAAAAGTGCAAAGGATACCACATTTGCTAAGACAAGAATGTGCTAGTGAAGAGACATTTGTATCATTAAGGCGTTCACTGATGGCTTTCCTCTGAACAGAACTGGGCTCACTGATAATGGGTTTTTTCTGGTCTTTGAAAGAGTGAAGTCCATTTAGTAACACTTAGACACTAGAATCCAGGTAAGTTAGATAATTATTGTACTGCCTAATAATTCAGATTTGCAACCAAGGGGATCTGGTCCACAAGAAATATGGTGATACTTAATAAAACATGGCATTCTTAGGGACAAACAGTTAAGCTCTAAACAAGGGAACTAACTGCTAAACCTTTTATTTAAAGCAATATAGTACGAACAAGAAGCTGAGGTCAATGGCACTAATAAACAGTTCAAAAATCTCTTGACTAGTTTCTCAAACTAATCCAATTTCAGACACCAAACCCACTGATTAAAAAAAAGTAGCTGGTTCTCCATGGAAAGGACTGGGTCACATCATGGCTAGGGTACACTTCAAAGGATTCCCCTAGTCCTTCCACAAAGACACCTAGAACCATTAACTCAAATGATTTTATAGTAAGAAAAGGTGAATGTCCACATATTTTACTGTTGGACACCAGCTCTGGGTAAAAATTGATACTGGGGACCTGAAGCATTTATTGTATCTCCTTGATTAGAGAATATAGAGTCCAGAATTAAGTGGACTTCTGGCTGAAGTCTGGCTTTCATTGTGTCTGTAGATTAATGTCTGATGATCATTTAAGTGGGTCTGAGGATATAACTGGGTTGGACATACTTGGCAGTTTGAAGTAACTCCCACAATGTACCGTCATGGGGAAAAGCAAGTGGAAATCTTTAAAACTAGTTCCTGCCAAGGGAATACATAAAAACAGTATTATTGAAAGGGGAAGAATGGGAGAGATTAATGCAATTTCAAAAATCAAAAGGTTGTAGAGATGATGACTTGTATCATATCTTCCTTCAATTCCTCATCTTGGCCCTACAGGAACCAGGCAGATCCTGGAGAATGGCTCTGGGCTATTGCAGGCTCCAACTTCTGGTAGACCTGATCACACCAGCTATAGCAGATAGTAAGTATACTGTAGCCAGAGCAGGCTAACACAGCCTCAGGGACATGGTGTGTGATCATTGAATAAATAAACACATCCTTTTATATTCCAGTCAGTAATGAGAATCATCAACAATTCACATTCACAATAGTATACATTTTAATTTTTCCCCAGAACTATGTAAACCTTTCCATCCTCTGCCATGATATAATCCAAAGAGATCTGGACCATGTGGATATCCTACAGCATATCATCCAGATTCATTACATCAGTGGTATCATGCTCATCTGGCAGATAGAGCAAAAGGTGACCAGCACCCTGGAGGTCATGGTGATATAGATGTGGGAAACAAATCCTATAAAGAGTCAGGCTTTGCCTCCTCCGGAAATTGTTAGGGGGCCAGTGACCCAGGGCATGCCAGATCAGCTTCTTCAAAGTTAAGAGGAAAATTTATGGAACTTCTCTATTCCCTACAGAAAAAAGGAAACACAAAGGATAATAGATCTTTTTGGGATCTAGAGATAATAGATTCATACCTTGCAATACTGTTCTGGCCTTTATACTGGATGATGTGGAAGGCTAATGGGTTTGAGCTGGGACTGAACCAGAAAGGAGGTCCAGACATCATAACAAGCAGTTCTGCCATGTGAGCCATATTATTTGCTGACCTTATAATGCCTGGGTGTCAGTGAGAAAAAAAAATGCAGTGTGCAATTTAGAATAGGTGAGTTTAGAAGTATAACATGGACTCTTGAGGCAGTAGAACAAGGCCATTCTGTCTGCAGCAGAGACGTATACACCTCTGAAGGATAGCTTCTGAGGTTCAATGAGTTCTGATAGGACAAAATGCTTGACCATAGTGTGCCAAGTAATGATGCATCTGGAACTGCCATCATAGACTGGATTCTTTTGGACACACAGAACGTGAAGTGGCCTCAGGTGTCAATCAATGGCATACTGGAAATCATATATGTGGGATCAAGCGCGAGGTCCTGGTCAGAGGGTGCAAGCAAGTTGTGTGTGTGGTTGTACCAGTTTTCCACGTAACTGCCATGTTTTTTTCAGTGTCCTTCCCTCAGCTCACACACACTGATGGACACAGAATGAAGAAAAAGGCACAGCCTGGATTTTGGTTGAGTAAGGTTGGTACGAGGAAGCATTCCCCAAATGGCAGCTGCAAATGCAGCCCCACTCCGAAGTGGGGTTAAAAGACAATATGAGGACAAATCTTCCTAATGGGCAAAGATTTAGAAAAGACACTCTGTTTGGGAAAAGAAGTGGATTGAGTTTAAAATATGTATCAACTTATAGGAAGTGGAAATGACTTGGCTAGCTGGCTAGAGGTCTGGTAGAAGAAATATTGGGAGATCAGAGGCAAACAGATCTGTGGTCGGACACGTGCATGGGCATCTGGAGCACGCATGAAATGAAGACCTTTGTGTCACATGTTGATGCCCACCAGGGAACATCCATCACAGAAGAGACCCTGAGGTGTCAAGTAGACAAAAGGACTCAGTTTGTTGGTGTCAGCCAGCGTTTGCTAGAATTCACCCCAAAGCTAGGATGGTGGGAACATCTAACCACAGCTGCCACTGTTGCCAACCTGTTAACAACATTAGCTCTAAGACATTCTTCCCCAAAGAAACAAACTGGGCATTGGTGACAAACTGACTACATTTGCCCCTTCTGTACAGGTTTGTTCTCTAGAAACAAACACTTGTTTCAGGCTTGAGATTGTCTTTCCTGTCCACAGAATTTCAAGCCTCACTCCCCAGGGTAAATCAGAGACCACTGTTTCGTACTATATTCTCAAAGGAAATAACAGATTCAGGAACCAAAGTGTAGAAACAAAAGTTGCCCCACCTTCCATTATGCCCCATGACCCACTAGGGACTTTGTTTTTCCCATATTTTGGATGCTACCCAGTTGGAGATCCCTTTTCTGTTCTCCAACAAGGATGTGTTCTTGCCTGGAGGACAAGAGTCACAAAATGCTATAAGTTAGAGATGCGACCTGGGCATTTGAGGAATCTAGAAGTGAGTTTAGGAATTTGGGAATTCAAAAAATTGGGATAATTGAGCCTGAGCAGCAGAAGGAGGTGGGGCTGTTGTTCCAGAGTGGAGACAGGGAGGAATATGTATGGAACATGGCTGACTCCCTTGGGTGACTCCCTTGGGTGACTCATGATACTCTCTTGCTAAATTATAACTGTAAACAGACAAGTGGAACATTTTCAGCCTGAAAAGGGAATGGCCACTGGGGCTACAGACATTTCAACATGAGGGTTTGGTTTACCTCACTAGATAAACTACTATGACCAGTAGAATGTGTAGCTGAAGGTGATGAGAATTTGAAATGAACAGTGAAGGGAGAGACGAGTACCGATGTGGTCCTGAGACACCTGGAGCAACTGGGTCTGTGGTTCTTCCCTCTTTTTCCCACTTCTAATTTTTCCCCTCAGGAAGAGATTCTCACAGAAACCATGGAGGAGCTGCTTCTCCCACTTCCGCAGGGGAGGATCAGCCCAGCACAGTCAGTAGATGGCGGCAGATAAAGAGAGGACTGCTGAGATCTCCTTTCAGAAAAGGACCCACGGTCCGACTGTGAAGACAGTGTCCAGCTGACAGCCTCTAGCTACCAGCTGCTCCAAGGTCCACTCTGGTTTCCGAGCTGAGGTCGTGCTCTTCTGGGGTCACCCCAGCTAAAGACCGAGCAAAGTAGCGTTAGGTGAGTTCATGCTCTTCTTGGGGAAAACCTTGGACAGTGACTGAGCAAGACATTACTATAAGGGTCTGACCATTTCTGCCCAATGGAGGATTCCTCGAAGGGGGCCATTCTTTCTCAGAATCTCTAGCTGGCAGAGATTTGACTGTGGTCTGATGGCTTCCCTTGTCTATTTATATTTCCTTCCCTTCCTCTTCACAGGAGTTACTTCTTTATACGCTTGTCCTCCCCGCTCTCTCAGTGCTTGCTTCCTCAAGAACTGTACCTATGACAAAATGACCTGAACAATGTGCATAGTATTCACAATTTTATCTCAAAGAGAGTGCCTAGAAGATAGTTATTAGCCAATAAATCTTAGTTAGTCGAGAGATTTAATGCCATGCTCTATATGTGATTTCTGAGAAAAGAGAGTGAAATTATTCATCCAATTCTCCCTCGTCTCTTATGGCACATTCTTCTGATCAGAGATCTGTCACTGGAGAGGGGTAACTGAAGCTGAGGTACTGGCATTTTTTTTCCCCTTTAAATTCAAGTTTGTTTTACTGACTATTGAGAAAAGAATCAAATGAGGCACTGAGATAACTGTATAACTGCCACAAGGTTTTTTTGTCGTTATTACATGTATTTTTTTCCAAAACACTGTGACATTTTGCAATTAAGCTGAGATTCATACATAGGTGGTATTGTGGCCAGTTGTAGAAGGCAATCCAAGGATACTCTCAGGGTCTGATTGTCTCAAAACTTCTCTTATGACTCTATGTCCCAAATCTCCTCAACCTAATGCTATTAATCACAGGCCGATCAATCTATATCTCTCTATCTACCACCTATGATTAATATCTATCTGCCAAGAGAAAGGTATAGATTTATTCTAAGTAACTGGCTCACAGGATGTTGAAAAATATGAAATTTGTAGGGTAATCCACCTAGGCTGGAAATTCAGGTAAGAGTTGATGTTGTAGTCTCATGAATCCAAATTCTTCAGGGCAGCAGACTTGAAATTCTGGCAGATTTTCTATGCTGTCATCTTGAGGAGAATTCCTTCTAGAAACTTCAATTTTGCTGTTAAGACCTTCAATTAATTATGAGATTTATAGAAGTTAATCTGCTCTATTCAAAGTTTACTGATTTAAATGTCAATTGCATCTTTAAAAAATGCCTTCACAGTAACACCTAGACTGGTGTTTGAGTAAACTGGGTACTGTAGACGAGACAAGTTAACACATAGTAAAATTAACCATTGTGGTAGTACTTTATCTGGATGACCAAAGTTAGAGGCATTTCCTGTTTCTGGAAAAAAGGAGAAATCTTGGAGTTTCATATCATCAGAAATAAACTTTCCCAATTAGTGAGGAAATTAAAAAACTAGGTTTTATGAACAAAGAAGTTTTGATTGAAGTGATCAGAAAGAAGGGACGTGCTCAGGAGCTGAGCTTAGGACAATCCTTGGCTCCCAGTTCTCCTCTTATGAGAAGTCAAGAGACCTCTGGAGGTTAAAGGAACTGTTAACACATTCTCCTTCTTACTGTTTTTGAATGACAGTCTTGCTCAGAAATCTTACTGAAGTGATTTAAAGGCTCAGTGCAGAGGCAGACACAGGAAATACAGGCATTCCTGTGTTGACAGTGAATAAGAAAAAAGATCATTATCTGTTTTTTTTCCTTATCCTCTTTCATTGGACCACATTAATTTCAAATTTGATGTTCAAATATTTATGTGTTAGAGAAATATAGAACTAGACTGTATTTTAAACATATTCAACATGCACTCTCTGATTCAGGAAGAAAGAAATTTGGTATTTAGCCAAAAGGGAGAGCAAACATAAAGTTCTTCATTTTACTCTCAGGTTCGGTGAAAGGCTTAATTTTATTTTAAAACTAAAGTTAAAAGGAAATTCTTTCCCAGGGTAAAACTAAGATAATGCTTAAAAGTACAGTTAATATTTTTAAATCAATGATTTGAAGGCTGATTTTTCTACTACTACACTGAAATGGAGCATAGAGTGTTAGAAATGGACTAAATATGAGAAACTCCATTTGCTTTGACACCAGAATCTTTGAAGCAGAAGTGGATCCTAATAAAGCTTAAATCTACTTCTGGCAGGGTACACTAAACAGAAAACAACGTTACTTCATCTAGTCAAAAGATTTGATCTATCTCAAATAAATGTTCCATTTAGTACAATCATGTTTCTGAACTAAAAGTTTGTTCTAACTGCCCTTTGATTTCCTATACACTCCCATTTAGAACAACTTAAAAATAAAACTGTTCTCAATATATTCTTTATTTGACTTTATAGAATTTTGTCTCTTTATTTTCAGGTCATATCTTTAAATCAATAAAATCTGCAAAGTAAATTATGAAGATTAAAGAAAGTGAGATAGAATTTGAATACAAAGGGAAATAATCAACATTCTAAAGATTTTATTATATATGGAATCATCAGAGTACCTCAGGGCACTCTGTCAATTTAACTAAGTTCTTCTAGAAATGTATTTGCGTTAACTTAGTGTTAAAAGGAAAGACACAAGTCCATCATGGTGTCACATCTTGAGGCCAAGTCATCAAACCAGGGCTTAACACCTAACCTAACTGCAGTTTCAACCTCCCCCCAGAAATGTAGTCAGTCAGGAATTTTCTGGTCAGCATCAATAAGATAATCTCACATATTCCCTCTTCATCCACAAAGGAGGTTGAGGTAATCCACCTTCACGAGACCCTTATCCTTGCCTCCTCTTACATAGATGGCATTGGAATGTGTATAGCATGATATTTTAGGACACTAACTAAATGTATCCAGGCCACCTTGCTTGGTGTATTTGTAAATGCAACCCTTTTTCTGCACATATCTGCTACTGTATAAAGAGTAACTAAGATGTCTCCAATAAAGGGGCTCTGGTGCAGTTTCTCAGAGTCCCCTGATGGGCTGCTCTTGAGTCAAGGTCCTCAGTAAGACTATGAATAAACTCTGTTTCCTGAATGTAACGGTTATGTTGATTCTAGTTGATATTAGAACTACCCAAGTACTATTTGACATAATTCTAGATATGAAAGAATAGTAAAGGACTATCCTTATTGTGTAGTTTAAAAACAAACAACTTTTCTTTTGAAAGGTTTGTGCAAAACTTGTGTCATAATTTATTTTTGTTTATTTTACTAATGTTTTTAAACTCAGAAATTTGGTAATTTAATGGATATATATTTTGTTGATCCCATTATTTGAAAATGTCTTAGTTCTGGTGTTTTTGTTTGAGCATTTGCAATAGAATATATGAGGGATTAGTAACCTTATTTATTATTTCTGTGATTGAAGATCTCTGTATATAGCTTTTCAGTATAACAGGTTTGTTTGTATAGATCCATTCTATCATGTCACATTTGTTGCTGTTTCACATTTTGGTTGGAGAAGTTGATGGGTGGGCATTCTATTTCATATGTAGATATTGACAGTCAATTTCAGTAGAATTTTTGGTAGTTTTAAAAGTATACTAACAGGTTTTACTTGAGCCTTCATTATATAGTATAAAAAACTTGGAGGAAAACAAAGGTTCTCAGCTGATCAATAGTTGAGTGTCTGGAAATAGGCCCAAACATATGAAATTAACTGATAATTGGCAGGGTGACACTGCAGTTTAGTGGGGAAAGGGTGATGATTTGAATAAATAGTTCAGGGTTAATTGGATTTCCAAATGAAAAATAATGCATATTGACCCCAACTTCACATAAGAAGAAAAATAATTTACTCCAAATAGTTTGTAGATCTAAATGCAAAAGATAACACATTTCAAGAACAGATAGTGGTTTACTTGCATATTTAACACCATTTATCAGAACACAAGCATCCTATTCTCCCACCCCATTCATTCTTTATCTTACAGTTCCCTGCTTTTTCTTCCTTAGTTCATGGAACATGTTATAAATATACACCATCAGAGGATTATATTTTCCATGAAATCAAAAAACCCTCCTATGTTTATGCCCATATTTTTTGTTTATTCTCTTAATATAATAGAAGCTCTACCTATGTCCTATCCAAGAACAAAACCCAACCCAAACTCCTTTTAGGTATTCTTTGAAAGAGATATCGTAAGATAACTCTGAATATCTAAAGTTTGAGTACTGCAGGGCTGGATCTTCTTTATCTTTTAAATCTCCTCTCCGTAAATGACACAACATCCCCATGGTCAATGACTTCTTAATTTCCATCAACAGCTTGGACCTATCCTTTAGATCCAGATTGATATAACTAGATGACTACTTACTATCTGTACGTGTCTCCCTGTGTACAACTGAAATGGTGCCCTTATCTTCAAGGAAAGCTTTAATCGTGTGTTCGACACAATAAATAGTGCTGTTGGCCACTTGGTTCCTCATGCTAAACACATGAGTGTTCTCTGTTCTGTTCATCAGTATTCCATCCTTTCTCAGAAATGCATTTCCAACTCTCTTGGTCTCTCTGGGTTCAGTGTTAGCTCCCAGATTTGCACCAGAGTCCCCTCTGACCTCCACAACTCTACCACTACTACTACTACAGCAGAGCTTCCTCAGTCTGCCTTCTAAATGGTTTCCATGGCTCCACTTTTGCTCTCCCCTAATGTTCTCCATAAAACAATGATTGTGCCTACTTTTGATTTAAATATGTAAATGCTAATTTAGTGAATTTTTATTTATTTTAGAATTAAAAAAAAAACTACAAAAACCCAAAATCTGAAAGCCTTACTAAAATTAAAGAGCCCTTCAGCATCTTCCTCCTGCTTAGTTCTCCCCCAAAGGTTTACTAGGCTTTAGCTGTATTGGTCTCCTTTCTATACTTCAAATACTCTACATGTTACTAGACCAGATTTTGCACTTACAGATTCCCCTGAAGTCTCTTTTCTTCCACTTTGTGTGACTGGCTCTTCTTTCTACAGTTCACTGTTTAATTGGTACTTCGCAAGTTCTTGCCAAAGAGCTAGATATTTCCCATATACTCTATGGGACAGGTCATGTTTATTTTCTCTATCATTCTTATCAAAAATTTAAAAACATGTTTATATAATTATTCATTGATTTTATGTTTCCTCCACTGGAATGAAAATCCCGTGAATGTGGAACCTTGATTTTTTTGCCCACCAGCTAATCACTATAATCTGGTTCAGTGAAATGCTTGCTGTTTCTGTTATAGTTGATGTGCAGTAAAGATTTTGAATAATTGATTACATCATTCCCAGATGATGTCAGATATTGAATGGATTAACATCTTGCTGCTCAAAGTGTGGTCTTAGATCTGGGAGCTTCTTCGTTTTGAAGAGTGAATTTTAACAAAATAGTAGTTGGGTAGCATTTACAGTAAAGTTTGAGAAACACTAGATTAACACTAAAAGCTTTTACTTTTAAACAAGTACTACCAGAGAGTCCAAGATCTTGGTATCCAAATAAGGTTAATCATAAAATGCTTTTGGAAATGAAGAGTATTAAGAAGTACTTGCAATGGGCAAATGGACCAAATGAGTATAGAGTAGATAGGAAAAATGGAATGTTTTAAGACAGGCTGTCCAGAGGGGCTAGTGAACCACGTATAAACAAAATCAAGACTATACAAAGAGCCTTATGTTAACAATTGCATTGCATAAAATTTGGCATATGGATGAGGATACACGAAAAATTTTTTTAATAATTAGAAACCGAAATGTTTTCTCAGCCATAAAGAGAAATGGCAATTACAGACATCCACAATAGATTGCTTAATATCACATGTGGGATGTTTATGACATATTGTTGTGATTACAGATAAAGGGAAAATTGGCTGTAAGTTTTATTCTAGATGTGATTCAATTTGTGCCTCTGACACAATTTTTATATAATGTACTAAGAAAAAGGATATTGTGAAATTAAGTGTACTATTTCCCACCATTTTTCTGAAACACAAAACAACTAAACTTAAAAATTAAACTTAAACTAAAAATAAAATTGAGCTGATGCCTAAAGTTAGTCTTGAGATTAACTATTTTGTGTGTATATTTTAATTGGCTATAAAAGTGACAGTGTTTTAGCAACCAACATATTAACTTTCTCTACAAGAGCAGGAATACCAATAAGAATTCCAGGTGACATGTTGAGAGCTTTATGTGTGTGAGCAGAAGTAAAGAGATACCAACCATTATATTTTGACTTATTTACTAAAAACACAGTTTAGATAAAAAAGTACAACTTTAAATATTACAAAGCCACTTGTTCTTACAACTTTTACTGACATTTTTTTAAATAAAAATGGATTTCCCTAGCCAATAAAACAACTGTTATCATGAAGAATTCCAATATGGACGATGTTAGGGGCAGCACATCATTGTATCATCTGACCAGACATCAGAAATCTGTATTACAATGCAAAATTGCTGAGGACAAAGACCACATCTTCTTCATCTCTATACCCCCGGACAAAATGATCAACACCAGTTCCTGACCCTCCAGTGGTTCCTGAATGAATGAGTAAGTACAAAAGTAATACTTCACTGATTGTTCATCCAGGTATTAGATGACAGTTCAATCTCAGAGCAGAAAGTTTACTTTCCCACTTGTGTCAGTCAGGATAGGGTAACACATGAAGCAATACTAAAATCTGAAAATCTTGATGGCTTAAAATAGTGAAGGTTTTTCTGCCCTCCCTTATGCCTTATGTCTACCATGACTGCCAGGGTTCCTGCTCATTGTGGTCAGTAAAGCACCCAGAATGATGACATATCAAATTTTCTGACAGTTGCCTATTGCCATGCCAGACAGGGAAAATGATAAATTACTTACTGGCTTTGAAAACTCCTCCGTACATAAAACTGCACTTCCCACATTTGGTTGGTCAACCCAAATCACATTTCCAAGAACAGAGAATTACATGGGAAGAGAGGCATGACCCTATCATGTGTCTGAAAGAAAAGAACTGAGAATATATTGCCCACAGTACTAATGATGGTTACTACACCAAGTTTTTTCCAAAGGGCTTAGGATCAGAATATATTGCTCTCACTCTCTCTCACATTGGCAAAACAAAAACAATGTGTATGTATCAGGGGTAGAGGATGGGTAGTGAGGAGATCAATTTTTTTGTGTGAAAGAGGTCTCAATCATAAAATAAGTTGGTCATGGAGATGGTAGTGCAACAATGAGAATATAGTCAGTGATTCTGTAACATCTTCCTATGTTGACAGATAGTAACTACACTAGTGGGTGTGAGAATTTAACAACATGAGTAACTGTTAAACTGCTCTGTTGTATCTTTTAAACCAATGTAAGATTGTATATCAATGATACTTCAATAAAATGAGAAAAAATAATTTTTCTGTTGCAAGAATTTTAATTCAAATGAAAGCCTCGACAATTTTATGACAGATACAACATGTACTTGAGTAACATAAAAACTAGCTTAAGAAAAACAAATGTATCTCTCAAGCTAATTTGTGATGTTTTGCATGTTTTGAGTATAACTGAATACAAGTTCATATGTGTATTTATATATATGCATATACATTCAAACATATATGTATATATATACACACATACATACATGTAACATCTCACCTCCAGCCCAATCAAGAGGACACATGTAGAGCACATCCTGAACATAATTGGTGGCAATCAAGTTTTCACTCACTCTTACTGCTTGTAAAGATGACATTCAGATTTTACATAATATATATTGCCAAATTTTACTAGAATCTTAAACACAATATTAAAGAAGCTTTATTAGAAAGCTTTTATCCATGATGTCCAAATTTAGAACTGTAAGACCACAAAATTAAATAGCTCTATGGTCTTACTTCACAAGCATCTGAAAAGTTAATATACACAATATATACAACTTAATATATATTTTCAAATAGTATTTGTACCAAGAAAATGATGAATTCATATGTTTGGCAACATATTCTATAAACATTCTATATTATTAACAATTTTAAAAATTTTATTAATAAAATCATTAAGCATACCCTTAAAGTAATTTTGTTTTGAAGCCAAACATTTATTCCTTTGAGTGCTTATAATTTTAGAGAGCATAGGATTCTGAAGAATGGAGATACCCTTATTTAAAGGATACCTGTGTTTCTAAATGCCTTGTCAAAGTGAATTATATTCTGGAAAAGAATTCCGGGGTATATATAGGTCAAATTCCTCCTACACGCACCATTGCAATAAAAAGTATGCCATAACAAAAAGTTCATGTAAGTGCTGGCTGAAGGCCCATGTTAATAGAGTTCTGTAGATCTAGTGAGAATGAATTCCCTAGTACTGAGTAATTGTATCAAAATTTTTCATCTTCAGAAGTCATAGAAAGTTTTAATTGCCAAAGGGTTTATTCTTCGTTTTGAATTCTTGGCTTCTTATGATTTTGTTGAGAAACTGACCACTTTTTTCCCTGTAGGAAGTAGGGGTGTAGTACTTGATTCTTAACATTGAAAAATGTTTTACCTAAAATATTCTGCTGATCTAGGAGGCTCAGAGAGTGGGGGTTTATGGCATCTGTGGTCTAAGGGAGTGGAAAGACTGCATTGCTAAGAGTTCATAAGACATTTCCTTCTAAGTTTGTACCATTGTATTGTAATAAGCAGGTGACCATTGAGTGTTTTTTTCTGAAATCAGAAAATATTAACACTGAGGAGCCAAAGCCTAATCATAAACCCATCTTTGCTGTGATGGGATAGAAGGATGTTTTTCTGAGGCATTAATCAACCCTGGGAATTCTCCTCTTCTCTCTGCCAAAGCGATTCCTGTCTGTTGTGCCTGGGTATTTTTGGAATCATTGCCTTAAGAAATGAGCTATATGAAAAAGAGTTTTACTGTCCCTGGTTTCTTGATAAACACAGAGAATATATAATTTTGGAAAAACATTTGAGAGGAACAAGGCAGAATCTTTTCTCCTGTCCCACTATGTTTTCCCTAGTCTTTTACTCAGTCCTTGCTTGGACCACACTCACCAGACTCCCATAACTTCCAACCCCCCTCCCTTACTCCCTCTGCAAGCATACACAATATAAGATACTGGATATACAGAAGGTTTTTCTCAGGCACACTGGATGGTGGCGGTATAAAATTAAGGCCTCCAAACTCTTTCATCCCAGTTGCTTGGGGGATAAAGGCAGCAGAGGTTGCAGCGAATCATCCAGAGGTTCATATTACATTGGGACAGAGCAAAACATATGGTCTGATTTCATATGGTCTTAGTGATGGACATTCTGCAGAAAGCCCATGGGAGAGGAAATTGAGGGTAATTTAGTGCACTGGTGAAATGAGTGCACTGATAAAAAGGTTGGCTGCCAGGTCAATGACACAAAATGTGAGGACAGCAGAGAGTTTGGCAAATAAATTTAGAAGGAAACTGACTGTTTGCCAGACTTGGGAGAAGTTTGAAAGCGTGAGAATCACACAAAAGGCAAGGACTGGATTCAGAAGAGAGCGGGGATGGGAAAAGTGAAGAGATAGGAGCTGGTGGTCTGAGAAGTACCTGCATAGAACAAGGTCTTGAAATGAATCAATTTGCATGATTACAGATATGGTCTTCCTGGTGAGAGTTCAGGAATGGTGAATGCTGACCTCATGGGCAATTGGGAGGTCAGTGGAGTACATGGGATGTCAAAATTCTAGAGCTACTTTTCAAAGCAGCATTTTTGACTATCAGTGTTTAAAGTAACTGAAATTTGGTTAGGTCGGTTGAAAGTAGATGAATTCATGCCACTGATAAGCAGAGTTTAAGCTGGCTTCTATAACATACTTTCCTAGTTGCCTCGTATTCATTTTCCCATATTTTTCTTTCCAGGAGACTGAGATTTTGTTTTGTGTGATAATACTCTCAGTCAGATGTACTCACAGCCACGCCTCTCTTATAGCAAGGAGTGGCTGTCAAATACAGTTCTTGCCCTTGAGATGTACATGGAAGTAGCTAGGAGGGCATTCCTGGAAAAGATTTTGTTGCTTGTTTATTTGTTTGCTTGTTTTAAAAGAGAACTGACTTGGCTGTTCTGGCCTCTACCATTTCACCCTTTGCCCGTGCTTTACCTACCTGGAACAAGGACCTAATACCTGGGTGCACAGAAGCCAACTTTTGAATATCAAATAAAGGCCTTTGGTTAAGGATGTCTGAACAGAAATCTAGAAGGAGTCTGGACTCTGATGGCTTAGCAAACATGACAAAATTAATCCTCACATCATTAAGCCCTGATAGGCAAGGATCTGTTGCAGGTGGCTGAACATGATCCCTAATTGGAAAAGGATCCAGGTGCAATGACATTGCTGCGGAAAAGTTATAAGGAGCAAAATCCTGACTCCTCCAATAGCTGATGTGACCTGATGGAGAACTCACTGATGAAGAAGAAGGGCAGTGTTTGGCTGCTATCCTGCTGCTTCAAATCTGCCTCTCCATGTGTTTGGGATTATTCAGATACAAAAGACTGTTGGAATTTATTTATAAGAATCCATACTATGCTCATCAGTTTTATTAAATAATGTTCTGTGAAATTTATCCTTAGGTTAATTTAGAGGGAGAAAAAATTTGCCAGGTCAAAAAGTTTGAATAAATTTTAGAGGATGAAAAATATCCTCAAAAATCTGAAAATTAGTTGCAAAGTCACAGATAATTAAATTATCTGGTTTTACTGCCTCACAATAATAATGCAGACTGAGAATTATAGTAAAATTAACCAAAATACAAGGCATTGAAAAATTTAAGGAAAAAACCTACATGGCTTGATTATCTTCTTTAAATATCTGTTTTATCATCAAAGATATAATTTTAACAATAATGATCTCTTTACTTCATAAGACCATATTTTCATTTCTATTGTGCAATTTGATTAAACACATTTGTCATCTACCATTATCTCTCATACTTTCAAATGAATATTTTCAAATACAGATTCTCAAAATTTATAGATAGGAAACAATATGTAACTACAGATACCACTAGAGCATATTCTATAAATGTAGTGGAGACAAGCAGTAATGTATGATGTTTGTATATGACATGTAGTCAGATCTGATTATTTTACTTGATATGGCTACACAAGCTATGGAAATGCATGGGGCAAATAATTTAATATCTTTGCTTATAGGCCATTTCTGGTTAGAGGGCCTAAAATCTGAGCCTGACTTACTATAATTTAACCTAAGATAACTTTGAAAAAGAAGATAAAACTTCTGTTCTGTACAAAGTTCAGGCTATCAAACAGCCCTTATTTTCATTGCACACACACACACAAACACAAATTTCATTGTTCATTGTTTTAGAAAACTCTGTTACAAATTAAAGGACCTACAGCCTGAGTGAGTACAATTTACTTTCAATAACTAATGTGATAATACCAAGCATTATCTAATTTAGAGTCCTTAAAATTGACAGTTAAATAGAATGAATGTTATTAAAGACACTCTTCATAAAGTGAGCCTCCTTGCCCAGATAAAATCTACTATTACAAATTTTGGGTCTCATTTATCCTAGTAAAATCTTATTATATTCGGTTCCATAGTTCAGGATGGTTTTTGCACATATATTGAGGTTTCTAAAAAATTTTACAGCCTTTTTCTTATTTCTTAATGATAGTCTGTAGATTGAAAATCCTGGATCTAACATCAGTTCGACAATGAAATATATAAGGTTGAATAAACAATTTAGACTACAAAATATTTTTTAAAAGGACAAGTCACTGCTTCCCACTCAGTAATAATAGCATATGTGGGGGAAATTTTTCTCTGATAATTATTTCTGACACACTCATCAGTTGAAAACTGTAGTTGCAAACGCACACTAGTTCCAGGCCTAAAACACCTCAGTAGGGAAGATAGACAGATGGGAAATAGGATATAAAACGCTGTTCAACATCATACGTAATTAGGCACTTGCAAGTTAAAACCACTACATGCCTTTTGGAATGACAAAAACCCCAAAGTGTGACAACACCAAAAAGTGGTGACCACGTGGAGAGAGGAATTCTCATTCACAGCTCATGGGAATGAAAAGTGGTGCATCCACTTAGAAAAACATTTGACAGCTTTTTACACTACTAAATATACTCTTACCATATGATCCAGCAATCATGTTCCTTGATATTCACCCAAAATAGTTGAAAATATACCCACATAAAACGTGCACACAAATGTTTGTAACAGCTTTATTCATAATTCTAAAACTTGGAATCAACCAAGATGTCCTTCAGTAGATGAAAGCATAAGTAAATGGTGGTACATTCAGACAACAAAGTATTATTCCATGCTTAAATAAATGAGCTATAAAGCAATGAAAAGGCACATGGGGAAAACTCAAGTGCTACATCATGAAGTGAAAGAAGATAATCTGAAAAGACTGATTCCAACTATATGACATTCAGGAAAAGGCAAGACTATGAAGACAGTAAAAAGGTCAGTGGTTTTGAGGGGGAGAAAGGATGAATAGGCTGAGCACAGAGAATTTTTAGGGAAGCAAAATTATTCTGTATAATATTCTAATGGTGGATACATGCCATTATGCATTATATCAAAATCCTTAAAATGTGTAACACCAAGAAGGAACCCTCATGTGAACTATAGACCCTGGGTGATAATGATTTGTCAATATAAGGCCATGAATTACAAGAAATTGTACTATTCTGGTTGGAGACGTTGATAGTGGGGGGAAAGGGTATGGGTTAATTTTTATTTTTCACTCAATTTTTCTGTAAACCTAAAATTACTCTAAAAATAGTTTACTTTTTAAAAAAGATGACCAGAACTTACATCTTGACCAGAGAGTTTTCATAAGAAAGGAGGGACCAACTGAAGGTCTATGTTGTAAAATACCACACTTGGAAGTGTAAAGTACCTGTAATTTTTCTGTGGCCACCAATAGCCTCAAAACAAAATCTGGAAAAGTCAATGAATAAAAACAAAGCCTCCTAAAAAAATCTTCTCTCAAACTAGTCCTTTTTATTCCACTATACATTTTGTCATAGCACTCAACAATTTTTGATATACAATTGCATTTTATTTGTTTATTATCTGTCTCCCCTGGCGGAACATGAGTGAGCCGCAAGAGATTTGGGATTTGACTTGTACTCTTCACTGCTGTGAATCCTTTGCATCTATCATGCTTCCCAAAATCCTCAACATTATCTGCGTAATGAACAGAGTGGGAAGAAATGGAGTTGAACTCTTGTTATAATCATTAATGTTTTGATTGTTTGAAAAACATCTAGAATAATTATTGCACAAGATGAAGATAGTTAAACTTGGGTGGGAAATACAGATATGTCCATTAGATTATTTTTTATACTTTTTGTATGTTTGAAATATTTCATAAGTGAAGATAATTAAAATCTCTATAAATACCAACAGTCAGTTTAGAATTCAGTAAAATATTGGGAGAGAAAACACCCAAAAGCTACAGAAAAAAGTCATGAATATAATCAAAATTACTAGTTTGTGCATGAAGAACATATTGATTTTTGAATATTTACATGGAATACCTGATCATAGCTTTTTAGAGTTTGCTTGTAAAAGGTCATATCAGGCCTATCCATTTCTTACGAAATCATTTCTATCTTGTTAGTAGTGTGTCATCTTATTCTTTAGGAATAACACAAGGTGGCTTCAAGTATTTTCATTGTATGTCTGGGATTTTCATACATAAATATTTCTTGAACTGTGTTTCATTCTTATTTAGTTCTAACTGAAATTGAAATTTCCTCTATCTTTTTTCAAATGCTGTTAACTTGCATTTGTAGTTAGCGCATTTCAGTTTGATTTTGAATGTCGCCTGAAGCAGAGGCCAGACCCAGTGGTGTCTCCTAGCGAGTGCTGCTGGTTTTATTCTGGTTCTTCATGAAAAATCACCTGCCTCCCAGAAAACACCAACCTAATTGGTATCCTTGCTGTTTGTATCTAGGGAAAAGCTGTGAACTGAATACATTCAACTGACTCTCAAGAATAAACAGAACATTAGCAAGATGATTTGTATCTCTGAGGAAATATGAAACAAATCAATATAGTTTAGAAACTGAATGAAGCCAAATGTGGTTTTGGGATTTTTAGTGTTTTTCATTAGAAGTAATTTAAAATTAAGAAAATAGAGAGTCTCAAAATAAATTAGATCATATTTAATTTTAGCTAGAGTTGCATGTTTCTTTTCAGCATAGATAGTATTAAGTTACTAATCAAGTAGAACCAACCATTTATTAGAAAAATATCTAACAGCTATTTTACTGGAGTAAATAACCTGATTAATTTGGGTTTATTATAGAATTCACTTAAGGCATTTATAGACATTAATCCAGTATAGACTGTATTTTCATAATTTTATCATTTCTCTTTTGAGGCTATAAGATACCTGGTTCCAAGTTAGCGTGTTCAACACAACTTTTCATCTGCAAATGTATTTCAAAAAATCATTCTACATTTCAGTCATTTAGGATAGCCCTTTGAAAGGCCAAGTAGTTTTTGAGAGTTGACATTTTTTTTGAAAATGACATAAGTTCTAAAACATTTAAATAAAACCCTAGGTTACTGATTCCAATACTCCTTTCAGATGGTTCCTGAAGATTAAGCTTGGAAAGTGCTGAGGAATTAATCTCCATTAACAGAGACATATGACCTACACTAAATTATTTTTTTTTTAAGTTTGCACATATTCATCACAGAGGTCTTCCTTCCTAATACAATAACATACCTTTGGTTCATGAAAACAATATAAAGAGCTATAAAACTGATCTACCTCTGAAAAGGTTAGATCTGTTCTATTTGTCCTTCAATATAAGTACTTTACAGTGATATTCTGGGAGCTGTCACAGGGCACCTCAGACCATGAAGTGGTTACAATGGATATTTTGAACCCTGGAGAAGGAGGAGACCAAACCATATCTTAGAATTATTCTGTGGCTATAGAGCACGTTTCAGCAGGCACAGCTGGGGAGCATTGTCATCAAAGCATGGCCATCACTGTCATTATATTATTGGGTGATCTTATCATGGGCACTGAGCTGACACTCTTAATGCGCACAGCCTGTGAGCCTAATGCCTGCAGTTCTATAGCACAGGGGTCTTTGATGTAACTATTTAACAGATAAGGAATCTAGGACCTAGAGAGGTTAGAACACTTGTTCAGGAACACACTGTTGGAAACCAAAAAACGTAAACCTAGGCTACTTAACACAAAAGCTTCACAGCACTATGAGTATAATTTTATTCCTCAGAACTAATGTTTTAGATTAGGATTCAGAAAACTTCGATCATTTCCCTGTTTTTTCTGATATATTTTGGGCCTGTAGCTATAAACATATTGACTATTTAAAAAACGTGAAGTGCTTTGAAAAATAAGCAAATATATTTTTATACATAAAATTTATTAGACATAAAAAGTTAAAACTTTGGATAAGCAAATTAAAAGAATAATCACCTGAGAAAAATGCTGAGATAATATACACTACCACTTTTGTTTATTTTCGTCCACTATTTTGCTATAAATATTATTTGTATATATGTATTATGAATACTCCACAAGAATAGTTGATCGTTGATATTTACTTACAAATATTTTATGAATATTTATGTAGGATAAATAGAAATGGGTCTTCATTTTAATAACTAAACAGTGTTGCTAGATATGGATCTAGAGTAGTTATTTACCCAATCTCTAATTCCTAGATATATAGATATGTGTAGACATTTCCAATTTATTTGCCCTCTCTCTCTCTTTCTACATATGTAGATAGATAGATTTAGGTCGATAATAGAGAGATGATAGAGCCTGTCTTTCTGGCCCTCAAATTTCAGAAAACATCTACTAAATTAGAAAACAAACTGTTTCTAAAGATTCACTTTGCCTGAAGGGATAGAGGAAAAAAATTACCAACCTTGTGTGTGTGTGTGTGTGTGTGTGTGTGTGTGTGTGTGTGTGTGTCTGTTCAATTCACAAGACATAGACAATTTTCTCTACCATTGGCCCGCACTCTCCCAGTTCTTCAACTCCCTTCTCTAGCCTGAAGGTTGGTAATGAGTAATGCAGACACAGTCACCTCCACAGCAGTTTGGCACTGGCTACACAGATGATTAAACATCTTGCTCTATGTACTTGGGAATTACCATTTTGTTCTCAGCTAGGACCCACACTAAAACACAAGGAAGAGAAGGAAAAAATTAAACTCTTTGGCAGGGGATCCAGACACATTGTCTTCTAATTATGTTCTTTATCTCTGAAGTAGATTCAGTATACCTAAAAAATAAAACTTACAATGTAATATCTTTGATTTTGATCTTTCATACTATGCCATTCAAGGTACTTTGGTTGCAGTAACAGAGAATGACCATTACTGATTAACAGAAACTGAATTTTTTGGAAGAGTAAGATTGCATACAACATTAATAATAACAGCTGAAAATAAAAATAAACTCAGAACCAGGCTTCGAATAGATGGGAATGAAACTGATCAAAAAGATAGCCAGTCTTCTAAAAACCAACACTAGAATGCTTGAAATCCAACTGGAGATTGATATTTACAGAAGGAATCTGATATCAGGACCTTCCAGACATTCCTTTGACTTCTGTGCTTGAAGGGAACAATACCTTGCTTTACTTTGCTAATACCTACAAGGTGCACATAATAGGAGAGATGTCCCAGAAGGGCAATCAGGTGTGCAATAAATGGGCTGTGGAAGCTAGGATTCCAGAAACAGCAAAACACTCACTATAACTAAAAGCTACACTCTCAGGAACACTTCTGCAGCTCAAAACTGGAAAATACTGATATGTTCAAACTTTCTGAGGAAATTAGCACTAGAATAACTCTGTTAAATGGTGTATTTTGTTACATTTTATTCAACCTACCTAATCAATTCATAGTAACTTTATTCACATGTGATATAAATGAAAGTCTATAAAATGTTTTTACATCAGAAGTAACTTAGAAAAAACTTGGAAAAACATATATTATAATGGAAAGCATACAGTTTGATTCTACCGCCAAATAGAACTTGAAGCACAAAAATGGTAACTTAAAAATATGGCAGAAATTCCTAAACTGCAAAAAAAATCACCTTTCTATGACGAGTGTCCAGGAAATTCTGGTATAGACCCTTGGTACTTAATGTTACTAAACATCACTCAATAAAGCACCATTTTGAGCATCATGAATTCGCAAGATAATTACAAGGGAAAAACATCAATCAAGCCTTAAATTATTTCTATATCATATATCAGTCAGAATGATGAGTTAATGTTAATCCAGTTTGATGAGTAAAATGATACAAATCATTTTGAGGGGACACTTATTGTTGTGGCATTAATAGATAGGAAACAGGAGGTCTTAGCTCAATATAGAATATTCCTATTGGGACTTTAAATTACAGAAGCACAAGTACTGAAGCACAACATCCTCTGAGATATCAGTGACCTGAGAATTATTTTTCCCTTTATCACTTTACTATTATATTACCGTAGGGCTCTGATGGATCCTAAAGTAACATAACAAAAAATGTAAAGCCATTTATTCTAGATGAGATGTTGCAAATGGCTCTGTCTGCCCAATCACACTGGAGAAAATATTCTCTTGATGAATCAGTTAGGCTAATGCTACACTCACCTGTTCTGGAGCCTGTCTTGGGACTCTGTTGAATATGACCCTATTTCTTAGGATGAACAAGGAGGGGCTGGATTGAAAACAGGCGACACTGTACCTGCCTACTTTCCTGAGAAAGTTGAGCCTTCAGGTTCTTAATCTGTTATCAGTAGGAAAATGGCAAGTTTGGGATTAGCAATGACCTAAGATGTGATAGTGAGAGACCTCAAAAAATAGCAAAGTGTTGCTAACAGGTGCTTAGTAGCATATGGCCCAGGTGGTTGATTAGTTGGCCCTATAATTTTTCTTATTAATACCTACCTGAGGGGCAAGATTTTAGCCATACCACTAGAAAAATAGAATTATGAGAAATGTAAAGGCGTTAAAAAGAATAAAAAATAAAAGGATGTGAGCACAGATAGGAAATCTGAGGTAGCTTCATATAGGGAAAACTGGGTTTTAGGACAAAGAGGGATGATTGATTCTTTTAAGTGGGATTGAGAAGCAGGGACCAAGCTAAACCAGTGTCAGTGTGCATGAATGTGACATTGCTGAGCCCCAGAATGTGGCAATGGGGTTCAATCTCACTAGCAAGACTTATAGAACTTTTGATAACTTAAATGGATTTCCTTCTCCCCTAAGTATTCTTGACCTAGCAAACTCTTAGAATTTTCTTATTTTCATGATTTTCTCCTCTGTATTGTTTTGTATATACCCAGTTATTTCTTCCTTGCTTATCCTTTTAGATTGCTGACCCCCTTGATTTACCAGTCAGTGATTTCATTTGAATGGACTTATAAATTTTGTGTGTATGGCTAGCTCACTGAAAGGCAGCAAATGATGGGGGTCCCCCAGTTCTCAAGCATTAACAAGCAAACAGTAGTTTACTTATCTTTAAGGAAATACTCTGGGAGGTAAAGAAGAGGGCAGAGAAGAGATGGTCTACAGTGCAAAAATACTTGTCACTACAGCAATTGGAGATGCCTTAATCCTCTGTGGTAGCAGCTCTCAAACAGTGATCTGTGTGTAATGGTGTGTTAGGTATTAAAGTTCCTCATGGTTCTGTTGTTGAGCCAGGAATAACCACTGTTGCAGTGAGTTAGATGTGGGAGTGTAAAAAAAAGTGATCTGTTAACTTTGGGAGTCATCCATCTTTCCAATGAGTCTGTGAGATCAAAACTATTTAAATGATAATTGTCTGAGGTCATTAGACTTCTTCATTTTTATTCTCTCATGATTATACAGTATGTTTTTTCAATGGCAACATGGCATCAACAGATTGAATGCAAAAGCAGAGATGAGCACAACTCTCTTCTATTAACCCAGATGTTAACAATGTTTATAAAAATATAAATAATACCTACTACTCACAATTAAAAAACAGAGAGATTTTTTTCAAAAATATGTTATTTATGTTATGTAGGGGATTATTATTGCTCTTTTAAAATGAATTAAAAATAAGTCTTGTTTCAGTTTTAGTGTCCAATCAGTGGATATTGATTGATTTAATCCAAACAAAGTGTAAGAGTGTAAAGGGATCCTAAGACCAAAAAATGTTGAACACTGCTACTCTGTGGAGAAACAGATGGCACAAGAAGGTTTTGAGAGACTCAAAAACATCTGGATGAATAGAAATTTCTACAGCTCTGTTTAAAAAGCTGTGCTAAGTATTTATCAATGCAACACATAGCTGAAAACTTTAAATTTAACAAGAGGCATATTCAGATCTGGCACAGTGTGCTGGACACTCTCAACATATTTATAACTCTATGCCTCTGGATGACTGTTAGGGACTTTACAGCTGAGCCCTAGCTTCCACTCAGGAGCGAGGGACCACAGTTGTTAGTCTCTATGTGGAGATGAATACTTTTCTCTCTCTGGGCCTGATGACATTAGGCAACAAACTATCCAATTAACTGCTCTTGTTTTATTCCCATGTTGACTGTGAAATCACGTAATTACAATTTGACTTGCCTATAGGGAAGGAATATGCTGATCAGTAAACAGAAATACTCAGTCCTCTTGATAGCTATCTGTTTTATATCATAATAATTAGGTCTCACTTGTTTGTCTTATAAATTACATTCTGTGACTGTGGTTTAGCCTAACTTCATGCCCCAGGGACTGACTGATTCAGGGTGCACAGTCCCATTTCAGAGCCTAGTAATACGAATACCATGCCCTAGGAATGGAATTCCTGTCAAGGGAGGACCTCTTCAGGGAACTTGCACTGCCTTCTTTCCTAAATATGTCTTTCTGAAACTTGTAGCAATGAGTAAAGATTCGTTTTACCCAGCTTTGGGACTGTAAGAAACATCAACTGCTCACATCACATGCCTTTTTAACTGCCTATACCAACCTGCATCCACTAGACACATTCATTGTTGAAAGATTTGTTCAGAGTATAGATTTTAACCAAGATTTTTATGTGCCTTAAATATTGTGGAGTACTCTACTACCATTCCACTACACAGGAAAAATAAAATGCAACTGAGGAGTGAATTGCCCATTGATCTCCATAAAAACACTTTTAGTCTGTTTGACCATTAAGTTCTCTTAGTATCTTATTGAACTTTGAGCTATAACTTGAGCTTTTATACCAACTCTTTACAGTCATGGTTTCAACCAGAGAGATGAATGATTTAAATTAGGTGTCCAGGAAAACTATTAACCTTTTCAGGTAAATTGTATTATTTTCTCCACTACTGTGAATTATGTAACTAAAAATAATGTTGTATACACAGACAAAGGATATTAATTGTGACCCACCATGAAAGGGTAATGTATGGAGTTGTGTTTTCTGGGACAATGGGTTTGTGCTGATGGTATCATACTCTTACAGAACTGCCCCTGGCATATGTCTCAGAGGTTCACTGTGTTTCACTGAGAAGGCTGTGGCTCCTGCCAGCCTGTGTTAACAAAATAAAAACAAATCCCAGAGGCTCATATAATCACCATTTCTTCATACAATCAGCTGGTACATGAGGTTGCTTACCTGCCTGTCAGTCACCATCATTTTCCTCTCCAGTTTGTCTACCTTGCTCCTGGACCTATGGATTAACTGGACACCACTGTGTTAAGTCAGAACTGTCATGTTCCCCTGAGGATAACTTCATCCCCACCACCCTCTTAGTTTCTTGGAAGCAATGGAGCACACACTGGAAACAATTAAGCACAAGTATATATTCTATAACTGTGGAACAATTCATTCACTGCATAATAAAGCAATTCTAATGTCTGTTGTTCACTCAGGAACAAAATAATTAGTCCAGAGAATTCTGGCTTGAGATGGCCTGAATATAAATGGGCTAATAGAGAAGATTTTTCCATCTATAGGAAAATAAAGTAACAGTGAAATAATTTTTTCCTCTCACATACTTTCCTGTGGTTTTCACCCATAGAAAATGTTAAGAATTTATCAGGCAGAAAATTGTAAAAGAGATGTGTCTTGTCAGTACTAAGAATGTCATGGTTTTGCAGCTTTTCCACAACTATGGCTGACATATCTAGGGTGGAAAAGCCCTTCAGATTGTTCTCAGAGGGAAGAAAACATGGCTACATTGCTTGCCAAGCTTGGAGAGAATTCAAGTCAAATAGAACTAACTATAGAAATATAAGGATAAGAACACATCTCTCAGCAATGCCACAGTCCATGTGAACTGCAGAAACCCCTCTGTTTCTCTGCTTACTGCTTCAGGCAATCTGCCCAGTGACAAGCATTAGCTATTGAGGTTAAAAGAAGTTTTAAGCTCTGATCTTTGTTGCAGTAGAACTTTAACTATTAGTACTGCTGTTTGAAACACTTCTTCATTTTAAATTTGTCTCCATCGAGTCATATATACATTAGATGTGCATAGAGATATTTGCATATGAACATTAAAATACCTGAAAGTTTTCCAGTAGAAAAAATATTAATTTCAATGTGGTTAAAGGGAAGACAGTTAAAAATAAATAATATATAGATATCTATCCCTCCTTTCAAGAATAAAATAAAACAGAATAAATTTTGTCTTTCTAACATAGGCAATTTAATCATAAATATTGAATAGTTCTTTCACTAGACTATATATATTTTTTAATTTAATTTTTACTGATATACGGTCTTATATATATTGGTTTTAAGTGTACAACACAATGGTTCAACAGTTTAACTGAAGAAAATAAATCCCTGATTCAAAAAGATTTTACTTATATGTGGAATCAAAAAACAGAAGAAACAGACCCATAAATACTGACAATGGATTCTTGGTTACCATAAGGAGGGGGACAGAGGGAAGGCAAAATAGGTGAAGGGGGTAAAGAGGTACAAACTTCAAATTATGAAACAAATTAGTCATAGGAGTGGATGTACAACACAGAAGATATAACCAATAATATTGTGATATCTTGGTATAGTAATGGGGTAACTTCATTTATCATGGTGAGCATTTAGTAATGTATATAATTATTGAGTTACTATGTCATACATCTAAAACTAATATAATATTGTATATCAACTATGTTCCAATTAAAAAAAAAAGAAAAAAGTCAACTCTCTCCAATCTTTCTTATGACTGGCTGAGCCTGTATTTTAACCTCTCACCTCTGTTGGTTTTGCTTGTTACATTTAAGGAATCCCTTAGTATTCCTTTTTCTATGCTCAAGTCTGTGTAATTTACCTACTTTAAATTACCATTTTGATAATAATGTCAGTGCTTTAGGATTTTAGGCTACCTTCCTTGTTTTATGGCCAGTATTTCCCTAATGATAATCCTGATTCTAAGTGAATTTTATCTAAATATGAGTAAACTACAGATTGCTTCAGCATTGATTATTATGCAAAACATCAGATACTTCTTTTCCATTATATGATATAAAAAGAGCCTAGTTTTAGAGTGATGTGTCTATTTTTCCTACTGACCTTGTATTCCTGGTTCTATTTTAGATATAAAGCTTTTCTTCATATATTTTAGAGTGGATGTCACATACACTATTTGGCTCCTTGTTATCTTAAACATCTGACTGTGATTTTTAAGTTGGATGATTTGAAAACAAAGCAGTTAATAAAAGAAAAACCAAAATGACTCTGAATAAACAATATATATGTTCAAATTTATTAAGCTACTAATTTGCTTGATTTTTTATTCTCAGACTTAGCATAGTGAGGGATTTTTGAAGGACCCAGTTTGAAAATTTGGTGACAAAGATATCAGCAGAAGAGGTATGTAGATAAAACTTTATGCCTGTGTAGGAAGTGGAGGGCTATTTGGGGGCATGTGAATGCCTCCAGTCATACTGAACCTTACTGATAAAGACATTTTGGGCAGAAATACTCTAGATATTCATTATTTTCAGGCTTTCAAGGGATTTTCTTTGTTTTGTTCCTATTTAAATGTTTCTAATATAATTTGTTCATTTGGTATAAACTTTTATTTGAATATATGCAACTAAAAAGTACATGAAAGGTAAGAGTACAAATCAAAGAATTTCCATAATTAACACACCCATGTAGTCAACACTTGAATCAATAAACAGAATATTAGCAGCATCCGAGAACCCTCATAACCCCTTTCAGCAATATCCCTTTCTAAGGGTTACCAATATCCTAACTACTGATTAGTTTTACCTGCCTTTGAAATGTATGTAAGTATAATAATCTATTATATATTCCTTTGTGTCAGACTTTCAAAATCTACATTATAAGATTTATTCATGTTTGCTGTGTCTAATTGTAGTTCAAAATTCCATATAGTATTCCATTTTATTAATACACTGTAATTCCTTTATTCATTCTTCTGTCGGTAGATGTAGAGGGTATCTTGGTTTTACAAATAATGTTCCTATGAACAGTCATGTCCTTTTCTTTTGGTGAGTATAGTATTCCTTTTTTTTTATTGGGAATATACCTAGTAGAATTGCTGGTTCTGACGATATGCAGTAGTAGATACAAATAATGATTTCAGAAGTGGCTGTATCAATTTATACTTGACATATACTCTGAAAGTGAGTGTTCTTAAATTCTGTATGCTGGGCATTTCATCTGCCTTTCATCTGCCGACATGGCCTTGCATTTTCTTAATGAATAATGAACTTCCTTGAATAATACATTTCTTGTTTTTTTGTGGGATGCATGTTTGCACATTTTTTAATTCCTTACTGAGTTTTATGAATACTTTATGTTTCTGGATGTGTCTTTTGTCTGCTATATGTATAATGAATATTTTCTCCCATTCTTAACTTGACTTTCACTTCTTTTAATGATGTCTTTTGATAATCACATAGTTCTTAATTTAAATGCAGTCTAATTTATCCTTTTTTTTCCCTCTTGGCTAGTGTCCAGTTTGAAATACGTTTGCCAATTCTAAAGGGTGGCAGGTGTTACATGTTTTACTAGGGGCTTTATGTTTTATTTTTCTGATTTAAGTCCACAATCCATCTGTAAGTGCTTTTTGTGTATAGTTTGAAGTAGAAATCAAAATCAAATTTTCTCTATGTGGACAGTCAATTGTCCCAGTACCATTTCTTGAAAAATACCATCCTTTATCACTACTATTTAGAGTCACCTTTATCATAAGTCAAATAACCATATGCGTATGAGTACTAGAGCCTCCATGCTATTCCACTGATCAATTTTTAAATTATTTTATCAATATTATATTAATCTAATGGATATAGCTTTATTATAGGTCTTCATATGATTCCTCCAGATTCTCTTGGCGATTCTTGATTGATTTAACACTTCAGATTCACATATGGCTTTTAGAGTTTGTCAGTCAATGCCTCCCACTCCTTCCAAACTACAACAAACTTTAAGAGATTTTAAGGTATCATACTGAACATATTGGAACTGAATGTACTGTACTGAACATATGCTCTTGGTATACCTGAGAGTATGTGGGGGCAGCTTTATACTAAGGAATCCCTCTTGTCTCTTAGGCAATCACATTATAAAAAAGAGAAAGCTATTGCCATCAATAGATAACACTGGGAAGACTGAATCCTTGCTAAAGGCAATCTAGAATAGCTACTCTATAGGTGTGTGTCATCTCCTCTCATTACAATATAGAAGGTCAATAGAGAAAACGATATTTATGGAGTACTGCCTGAAAAATATGCAAAACATCCATGGCTTTTGAATAAATTGATAGAATCCAAGCTTCTTCTACAGTGCCATGCCCAACTGACAGCCAGGCCTCGAGGGGACCACACCTGAGCCCAGGCAAAAGGATGTAGCAGTTTGTTAAGTATCTGTACCATCAGCAAGGAAGATTCTGTCAGTGAGGTATGTACATGGTATGCATTTTCCTTCCCACACCTGGGTACTATTATCTTCCTTTGCAATGCACCAGATTCTCAGAGCTCCTTGACTGAACTGTTTTGTTTTGTTTCCCTCATAGGATCTTTGTGCGTACATGTGTGTGAATTTTGAAGTGGTGTTATATGGGCTTACATTAAAAGAAATGTCTCTAAAAATTATTGTCGTACATACTTTTTTATTCATTGTAAGTGTTGTTGAAATGTTGAAATAATTATGTTGTCCTCACAAATAGTGTTCTTTTTGAGAGGACAAATAGGAAAATACTACTTTCAGGTTTCTACCTGTGAGAATTCAGTCATTTTCATCTTATGAAGACCATGAATCATGTAATTAGTTATGCCGTCTTTTTAAATTGGGAGTAAAATGTTAGGATAAGTGTACAGATTATCTATACTCTGTAGACAGTTTTTTTCTGAAGCAATTTGTTTCGAACATTATTCCTGTCTTTACCTTATTTTTCTTATCTCTTTTTGTCCCATTTTTCTCTCTGTTTATTTTCTTTCATTTTATTTATGTTGTATTGTGACTTTAGTTGTTCTATTGCTAGTCTGAAAGATTTTTTAGGGCAAATAATAAAGAATGAATAAAAATTCTATCAAATCAATAGAAGATAGGTAGAGAAATGTTGGATGAGAGAAAAATTGAAGAGTTAAAAGGGATTTATGGGCAACTATGTTAAATAGCTTTTGACCATGGACTCAACAGAGTTATGAGTTAGAAATAATTTACATAGAAGGGAGGACATTAAGACAGGAATAATTAAGAAAATGGGATGCCATGTTAGCAGAAATGATTCTTTGTACCAGCCGCTGAAAAACAACAAATGACAGTTTGGTTATTGTCCAAAGCAAACCATGAGGCAGAGGTGTCAGGTAAGGAGAAGCTTTGTAGGGTATGAAAGCATTTTTCTACATTCCCAGGCCACTCGCAAGTTGGCTGCTCACATATCATTGCAGCACAAAGGTTTACATTCAGCCTGAGTTCTAAGGTAAAATTTCCTTGGAGAAGATCAATTACTCAGCTATTAACCAGGAAGGGGAGAGATGGGGAGATGAGCAGTCACATGCTGCTTACATTGTTTCTACTAACGCAGACTAACAGAACATTGATTGAAATAAAGACAGTGTGCACGGGTAGTCATAAAATTCTCAACCAACTTCTGCAATCAAGTTAATCAGGAATTGCAGACAGTCTTCAGAAACTCCAGAAGAAACACACACACACACACACACACACACACACACACACACACACACACACACGTACAACTGAGAAAGACTGGAAACGTTGCACTGAAAAAAAAATTCTACCTCCTGATTTATGATAGAGATGATGAAGTTGGACCTGCTCTAAGGACAATGGACAAATGAATTGAAGAATTGCCAGGTAGTGAAGGGCTCTCCTGAGGCTTGGTTTGGAACTTCTAACCCTGACCATCCTGGCCCTTATAAGGAGAATTCTCAAATGGGGATGGAGAGCAGTGTGACCTAAGGCATAAATAGTAACCTTTGTTGAACAATCAAAAATTAAACTGATGCAATTTGGCTGAAATGTTCCTAGAGAAATACTGGAAAGTAAAAAAATAAAATAAAACCTTTTAGATATTAAACAGTTTTCTGCTTTGTATACCTATCACATGCACAAAATGTCCTAAACTATTGAGAAATTTTAAAGGATCATAAACACATAAGTAATTCTGGGCAAAATGGTGGCTCATTTCAATAAGTAATACTCAGAATATTACCATAAGATCATTTCTTAACCTGTATCATTTAAATTCTCTGAGAACTCAGTTTCACATCAGTGAAGTAAGAGTGTTTGATAAGATAATCACTAGGATACCTTCAGACTCTCAAAATGTATAATTCTCTAATTATATATGATTACTAGTGATTGAGTTTTCTCACATTATTTTATGGACAACCACAGTGCCATGCATACTAGAAAGCTAAAAATGCTTAATGCATTAATGCATGAATAGATTTTCATTTGTATTACTTAAATTTAAACAAAGACATCTAGAAACACATTTCCCACCAAAATAATTATTTCCCCCCAAATATATTTAAAATATGTTCTCACCATTCTAATTATTCATTGTAAAATCAAACTACAATTTGGTTTAATAATAATATAACAGATGAGAATATTAATCACACACAGCAAAAAATGGAATACTACACTAAAATGGCCTTAACATATACTTTGATTTTGCCCCAAAATATCATTATCCTCATGCCTTGTTTTCATACATAACAAATATTCAAGAGCTCATTGCAGAAAGATGCCACAGAGATATGCAATACCACCAAAAGAGTCATGTGTGACTTAGGGTAGAGCAGGTGTTTAAAAATAAATACACAGCAATAATAAAGAGCTATGCTGTCTAAAGAAGGTTTGTGGTCAGAGAAGGGAAATTTAACTTTCTCAAAGCTTATAAAATTATCAAATTATGAAGCTTTACAAAATCTTGAAAATATTTCTCTCTTCAGTATGAGATTGAGTAGTTAGCAAAAGAGAACACAGACATTTGGATACAAGGACAAAATTTCAGTCTAAAGGTATGTGTGAAAGATTGAGGCATGAAAAGGTGATATTTTTATGCTTCTGCATGTTTAGAGCTTTCTGAGTAAATTTTACTGGAACTTGGATGAAGGGACTGACTTGGAATGTGAAAGATGACTAAATGGATAGTGAGAGCTTTAGACAGATTGGACATCTAAGATATGGGCTTTTACATATCAGAATGGAGTGAAACCTGGAGCCACAGAAACAAATTAAGGGCTGTATATCTGGAGATACTCATCTTCTCTGTTCCCCAGAGTCATTTGTTTATATTTATAAGGATAGAACTTAGGGGACTTCCCTTTCTCTTCCTAAGGAGAATTTATGTACCTTAAGGAGAACTTGTTTCCTTTGCCTAAAGAGGGAGACAACAAGTACATGAGCTCCTACATCCTAATTTTTTTTTGTTGTTGTTGTTCATCTCCTGTGGTGCATGAGTCCCCTTTTGTGTACATTCAGGGTCCACCTGTCTATCACAGAATCACCCAATGAAAAAGCAATATTGGGTTGTGGAGAACCAATGCTATTACTGTTGTGACAGTAACTCTGAGCTCTGCTCCAGAAACCTTGTTCATATTCAGAATATAAGCATATATATTAAACATATATCAGTTGCCAAACAAATGAGAGTTTCTCCTATACATTTTCCACCAGTTCTTTTCTATATTTCAAGCACAGGGAACTCTTTCTGGTCATTACAAAAAGCTGTGTTTGTTTTTCCCCCTCAACATGTTTATTCATTCATTTTATTCACTTATCATTCAATTCATTTATATTTCAACTGTGTCAGACACCTAATAGAGTATAAAGACAAAACCGAAGGCAAAAGCTTAGACATGAGAAAAAAATAAAGCTAATCCTAAAAAAACCAGAACCCAAAACAACCAAACAGCTAGGCACATGTGATATTGTACAGTCAAGAACAGTAAGAATAGCAATTCTGTTTAATTTTCTTAGATATTACTGTACCATTTGCTGCAGCAGTTGCACCATTTTACTTTCTCATCAGCAACGCACAGGGTCCATTTTCTACACGTCCTTGCCAATTCTTGTTTTCTGTGTTTTTTTATAATAGCCATATTAATGGGTGCTAAGGATTATTTTCATTTGCTAGATATATCAAGAAATCTTTATTATATTTTAATGAGTTTTTGGAATAAGTGATTATGTCATATTCTAATTTCTGGGTTTAAGAATGTTAGTAACCACTCTTTTTAAAGTCTATTGTAAAATACCATTCTGATTATTTGTAAATAGTAAATGGTGTTGTTTTTAAATATATATGGAAAACTTTAAAAAAATCCAATTACAATATGATTTGTAATTATACTTCAGAAAATAACGGAATGCATTTTTCTTAGTATTTTATAGCATAATCCAGAGAACTGCTAACTTGCTGATAGGATGAACAACTGATAAATACTGATGATTAACTATGATCTTCAGTTTATATTTAATTGGTCCTCAGGCAAAATACATACCCATGGAAAAATTAAATAGGTATTCTGTAACTATTGGTAAAGTATTCATAATTTTAATTTGAACATTTAATAATGCACTGAAGAAAATCCCATAAATATAGATATGCTATTTAAATCTACCAATTTTGTTTTCTTTAAGTAGTTTATTTACTTTTAGATCAAGAAACTTGATGAAAAAGTTAATTTCACAACATCAAAAGCAAGATAATATTTTTACAATAATAATATTTAGTTTTATTTAACAACTAACACGTGAAAATATAAATCTGCTTTTATTTACTTTAAATGAAAGTATGCTATTACAAATAACCAATATCAATTTGCATTTAAATGGAATGCTTCTTTTTTTAACTCAATTGTTTTATAAAGGACATGATTACAGCCCACAGTTTATAGAATTGAGTAGATTTCATAACTCTACCTCTTACTCAAACTGGCAAGCTCTACCTATTTCTAATTTCCAATAGATTGATTATCATGGGCTTAGATTTCTGTATTCAAAAAAACAAATTTTTTAATGTGCATTCCCAATTTTCCTAGTTTCATTTCAATAAAAATATACTTTTATTTCACCAATATTTAACTTTGCCTCCTTATACCCCCATCCACCAAAAACTCTAGTTAACTAATCCTAGAAAATATTGACTTTTTCTTGCTTTCCTCATCTTTCACCAGCAAACTTTATTTTTGTAACATTCCCTTGTCTATTTGAACTTGTGATATATTTTAATACCTTGTTAATTTGGGGGTTATTTTTATTGCTTTAGATCATCTTAACAGAAAAAAATTCCTTTTTTAAAAGAAACTTTTTTTCCTATTGACTTTCATTCTAATGTCAAATGTGTTTTTAGAGCCAGGATTACTCTGGGGGTAATAAAAAGCAGTTAAAATGATAAAGACTGTGTTCAGGCCTGTGATATATTAGGAATATAGTAACGATGTTCTTGGAAATTATGTGTGGTACTATAAAATTTACTGTTCCCTGAAGTTGTTTATTAGAAGTTCTAGGCATTATAATACCATGAAAAATAATTGTGCCACACATTTTACATATGTGATTTCCTGAAGTCCATTAACACATACAACCCTCAGTTCCTCACCATTTAACAAAATAAGATTGCATAAAGAACTTCTATAAATCATTAAGAAAAAAGGATTACTTTTGAAAGATAAGGAAAATTCTTGAACAGGCATTTCACTGAAGAGTATATTCAAATAGTCAATAAGTATAAGAAAAGATATGCAATATCATTAGTCATCAGGAAAATGGAAATTTAAACCATAAACATTTTGTGAAAATAAATAAAACAACAATAACAAACATTGGCAAATATCATAGCCACTGAGATACCCAAAATGTTTGTGGGAGTAAAAATTGTCACAAACACTAGGGAAAAACTTTTAGCAGTTCTAACTAAATTTATCTAAAGCAGTTCTAACTAAACCTATATAAAGATATATCTACACTATGACCCAACAATTCCACTCTCAGGTATAATATATATCAAAGACAGATGAGTTTTTATGTCCAAAACTATGCTGTACAAGAATATATCAACTCTAACTGTAATAGTGAAAACTTCACAGAGCTAACAATTACATAAAATGGAGAATCTATAAATAGTAGTATCATCTCAAAATGAATTATAATATAGCAATGAAAAGGAGTGAATTGTGCTACATAAAACACCATGGATAAATCTCAAAGATTTTATTGAATAAAATAAAATTATGAAATTTAACAAAAGGGTAAAATAATCTAAAGTTATTAAAATTCAGAAGAGGGAGTACATTTGGGGAATCTTAGTGACTGATGGGGAAATAGAAAGGATTCTGAGATGTTTGTGAGGTTCCTATCTTGATCATAGTGACAATTACTCAGTTGTATATATTTTTTAAAGTTAATCAGTCTGCACCCTTAAGATGTTACTTTTAGTAGATTATAAGTGGGTTAGTAATAATAATAATGCAAAAAAAAAAAATTCTCTATAACCTTTCCCAAATCTAAAATCTAGATTCTCTGAGGCCCTAATCATTCTCCTATTCTTACCATTTTCCTTGCGTATATCCACTTACTGTGCCTTGCTTCATTTGCTTCATAGTCAGTGTAAATCATTCTCATGCCTGGCAATTCCTTAAAACTCAAATGAATAATCTGACACAGTTATGACTTCAAAATTTCCACTGCCCCAACTCTCAACTTCATCTTAACTATCTCTTTTTTCTCCCCAATAAACTTTTATAATTTAAGTGTTAAACAGACCAAGGTAGCAATGTCATGCATGAATTGTAAGCTGCTTTTCTACACTAGAGTGGAGAAAAGCACTGGAAGATACTAATCCTATAAACTGATAATATATTACTAGGCACCCTTTTAAATAACCATTATATTTATTGACTTTTTGACTCTGATCCAATTTTTTATCATGTTCTGTGGAGGTTTCAACATCACCATCTGGAAAACATATTATTGGGGAATAGTTTATTTCTTTAAATTGAAATTCATTAACATAGAAAAGAATTAAATTGATGTTATTTTCTTAATAAATCAAGAAGCTTTACTTATCTTGGTATCTGTATTTTCCGAAAATAATACAACAAGAATGAAAAACAAAGCCTTAAAATATAGACATCTCTCATGGTATAACAGAACACAAAAATATTTTTCTTTTTCTTCAGGAATTTGTCATACACTCATCTCAGATCAATCCTCACACACAAATGTGTGTTTTGAGTCCCATGTTATTTGAAGAGAGTGACTTCTCTATAACAATGTGATAGCACATCTGAATTCTAGGGGATTTTATACCTCAGTAAACATCAATACAATGCAAATGATGATTTACTGGTTTTCTTTTATCTATGATCTTTTATTCATTGCCTCATGCCGAGCGAATGTGAGACATAGTCTTTGTTCCTCAGATACAAAGAGAGGGTGCAGAACTGTTGGATCAGCTGTCCTTTATTTTTTAAAAAATGAGAAGGCAAGCATTAGACATTTTAGCATTTTACTTTGTGGAAAGTCCCTTCTAGCATTTAAACAAATTCCAAACAATGATTTGTCCTTAAGTAAATGATTTTGGTTTTGGTTTTCAAGTACTACATTTAAATATATTTCTTACTCAAAAAGGATTTGGATTAAATAGAAATTAAAAGGGCAACCTTGTTACATTCAGATATTCAGTGTTGACATCCCCAAACCTGCTTTAGTTTCCCCTCTTGAGCTGCGATGGCACGATGAGGTGTGGAGAAGCAGAGTGTAAATACCAAAAAACAAGCACTCGTGCTTCATGGGAGAGGGTATCGCACTCATAGATTAGTAGTGTTTAATATTTAATTTCCAAATAGGACAAGGTGTTGATCTCACATTACCTCAGAGTTGAAGAGCACCTTGATTCTCAACAAAAGGAAGTGTTTCAAACGAACAAAATTGCTGTTTCTCCAAGCAGACCATAGATCTCCACGTGTCTATCAACAGCGGCCTGAATCTCTGGTTGGACGGCCCTTACTTTGGTACCTTGCTTTTTTGTGGTTGCTGTTTCGTGTTTGTTTTTTCCGTGTTGAGACATAAGTGAGTACCTGCATTTTCATTTTCGTACCACTGGTCGGTTCTACACACAGAGACGTTCTCAGAATCTGTGACACCGCAGAAAATGCACAGACCCGTCCCACAGCCTTTCCGAGTCGGTTACCTCAGGCTAATCATCTTTGTCCTCATTCATTTCTTTCAACCATTTTCTCTTTCAAGTCCCTTCCTTTCTCTCTCCATCCTTACTTTCCTTTTTCTTTCTCTCTCTTTTTGTTTTCAATAAGCATTAAACCAGGGTCTACTATTTAACACACGTTGCAGTTGCTGTTGGATGAATACAGCAGAGACTCTGTCTTCAGAGAACTTTAGCATAACTTTTCTAGTGTCAACGAAACAAATGACAATAATCTTATAAAACAATTGCTATAATGCATATAAACACGGATTTGTTACTGTATTGAATCCTGATGATAATACTTTAGAGATGAGTATTATGATGTTTATTTTGCTAATTAAACTATATGCTCATTGTAGAAAATTATATTACACAATAATGATAATAACAGTTATTATTGTAATGGTAAACATTTATTACACACTTGCTTTGTGTCAGGCAATTAAGTAAGCAGTTTGCATTTACTACCCAAGTTAAAATTCACAATGCAACTTTCTTGTATGTCCTATTATTATCCTATTACTGTCCTCATTTTCAGGTATAAAAGTTGAAAAAAAAGATATTTCACTTAGAAACTGGTTATTCTTTGTTTGAGCTAAAATCATGATTTCCGAGCCTTCACCATTTATAATGCTCTAAGTGATGTGACTATCAGTCCAGTTGCACTGGTGGGCATGTTCTGCTTTTGTCTTCCCACATTCACTTTCTCTTTTCCTAGTTCCTAGCAAGCTGGTTTTTTATTCAAGTATTCATCTCCAGTTGGGGCTTGCTCCATTATTTATAGGTCTAGGTGTGGCCCTTAAAGCAATTAGCAGTACCTCAGTGTGGACGCATGAGTGGTTTGTAGATGACAGTGATACCCACATCCCTCCAAGGAGATATTGGGTGAGGGCTTCTGAGTAGGAGAGATTCTTCATTCTTGTACAGAAGACATCTGAATAATCAACTTTCTCCTGATAGTGAACAAGGTAGCCCTTTGAAGCTGTTGGAAGTCATCTTGTCAATGTGGGGATGATCTAGCTTATGTATCTTAAAGCAAAACAGAAAAACAAGACAAACAAACAAAAAAACATGGTAAATTGTGCTACAGGATCATTCCTTATTTAAACTATTCAGATACATATGCCCCGAATTTCCTTTTACTATTTCTGCTTGTTTGGATTGGATTTGTCTTATAGAAAAGCAAAATATTCTAACCTGATGCAGCTCAATAAACAAGGTATTCTTCATTATTCGTATAGTATAGATAAATTCATAATACAGATAAAATAGTGCTTGTTATATTCCCTTCAAATTCTGTGTTCTCTCCAAATTTTCTCCAGTCACAGTCTTTCTGGATCAGTTAACCTTGACATAGAACTCTGCCATTTCTCTCCCAAATTTCATACTGATATCACGACTTGTGTTATTGAAATAAAATCGTAAAGACAGTATTCCTTAAAAGACTCATGTTATGAACTATGCAGGAAAGTTTAAAGATTGGGATGTAATGGGTCATATCTACTTATATATTTGTTCAATAATATTCACTAAGCATCTGTTATATGTCTGCCCTGGGGAATAGAAATTTGAACATATAAATACAATCCTTGTGCTCACAGAACTTACAGTCTGGTTCTCTTCCAACACACATACAATTTTTAATGACACTATTATAGATATGGTGATCAAGCAATTTAGAAACTAGTAGGAAATAAATGTAAAAACATGTAACATAAATTTTTCTAGTAGTAGTCAATCTAGAATACCCCAAATGAACTGAACGCTCATGTTTAACAAATGCCCTTCAACTATATATATATATATATATATATATATATATATATATATATGTGAATGATCAATAATTAGGAAAATGTCACAAGAGTCCCATGTTGTTCCTGTAGGCACCTTTGCTACATGGAATACATGACATTCACAGTTTTGACATGATTAAGTGTCAAGGGAGTGACATTTCTGAGATAATGCAAGGTTGAATTGTACTAACAATACAGGTTTCTATTACCTTGAAAGGATATATGTATAACATTCCTGCCAGCATGTGATTAATAACTTAACAGAATTTGATTCTTTTTTGAATAGGAAGAGAAAAATACTATTAAATTAGGGGAAAAAAAACACCAACACAAAGAACAGGTGACACTGTACTGGAAATATATTATAACCCATTGCATTTTTTTTCATTGTAATACTATTTATGGATATTACTGAAAATAAATATGTTGGTTTTTAAATAATGTTTCATTGCTACATAGACTATTATTAGAGTCAGGCATTCCAATTAGCCTTGTCTCATTTCAGTATTTTTGGTTAATTGTTATTGGTTAAATATTGTTAGCTATACATTCTGTTTGTTTTCATTTTAAGTGTATTTCAAATAAAACACACAAAATATTTTTCTTCTATTGAATTTTAAGAAAAAACTATTTTCCACATGCTTTATAGAAAACTTGATCTTCCACATCTATTTATAATTTTTAAGAAAATATTATTGTATGGTTGGAAAACCTACAAAATCTACAGTTTATAAAAAGTAGTTAACTGAATTTTTTTAGCTAATGTTTATGACAAGAGCAGATCCTTTCCCATTTGTTTTTCTCCACAGAAAATTGTGAAGTTATTTATTCAGATAAGATTCAGTTGAATTTGTCACTATCTGGTTTAAGAATAGCATGAAAATTGTGGTTTTATAAAAATGTGTTTAAATATAATAGCTTTAAATTACCATTTGGAAGGAACTTTTAAAAATTACCAAGGGTGATAGATAGTATGGGATATTTTCAGCCTAAACAATATACTGAAGGGTGCTATGTATTGAATTGTGTTCATCTACAACCCCTCCAAATTTCAGAAGTTGAAACTCCAACCCCCAATTTGACTGTAATTGAAGACAGAGCCCATAAGGAGATAATTAAGGTTAAATGAAGTCATGAGAACAAGCCCCTTGAAGGATTAATATCCTTAACATTGCAGAAATGCTGGAGAGCTCCTCTCTCTACCACGTGAAGACACAACCATACTGGCATCCTCATCTCAGATCACAGCCTCCAAATCTGCGAGAAATAAATTTCTATTATTTAAGGCACTCAATCTATGGTAATTTGTTATGGAAGCCCAAGCTAACTAACACAAAAGGAGCTTTAAAATGGGCACCTAAGACCACAGCAGAAGATGAAAATGAAAATAATAATGGAATGGTTACAAGTCATTAATCTGCATTCATTATTTTATTCAGCAAATATTTATTACATACCCACTATGTGCAAGACAGTGAGAAAATAGCAATAAATAAGTCTCTATTCCTGGCTCAGCAAGGAGTGTATTTTAACAGAAGAAGTAACAATTGATATGTAATATCAGGTAGTTACAAGTACTATACCGTATAGATGGATAGATAGAGATATATCTCTATCTATCTGTCTATACAGCAGTGTATAGGTACAGAGTGTGATGGGACTACTATTTTAGATATAATGAAATAGTAGCCACAGAGACCTGAGAGAAATGGGGGTGGATGGTGGGGGAGAGTTACACAGATATTTGGAAGTAAAGCATTCTGGGGAAAAAAGTATGAATGTCTTGAGACCAAAGGGGTAGCATCCATGGTGTATGTGTACAAACATCAAGGAATTATGGACGAACAAATGTATGTGTGGTATGTGTGTAATGGAAGGAAATGGGGACTGGGGAGGATGGAGATCATACTGGACCCTGTAGGCTATGATAAAGACTTTGAAATATACTCCAAAAGCTGTGGCATACATAATACTTTAAATTGAACATACACTTTAATTTGAAACCATGCAAAGGTTATAAAGAAAACTGAAGAACATATAACTGATTAAAATATCCTGACTTTTATTAATAATGAAAAAATTCAGAAAGGCAAAGAAAAAGCAATGGTTCATAATATTTGTTTTAATGTAATCATACACTGCATGTAGTGAATGCAGCCTCCTTAGTTATCTGATTTAAAAAAGCTTCTCCCACAAAACTCTGACCCTTCTTAACATCTCTTCATGACATTTGCTATTACCCCACAAATGGGCTTTCTGGAATCTATATGTTTGTTTCATTGTCCCTTAGTTTTATGTGTTTTACCATTAGAATGTGAACTTCATGAGGGAAGGGATTTTGTGTCTCCTTCAACATTATGTTCTAACTGGCTAGACTGGTGCTCATTAAATGTTGAATGGCTGAATTAATGAATTTCAGCAGTTGAAATATAATTTTGATATGAAGATGAGATAAATGTCATAGATAAAATGCAAGAAGCCATAATACAGTGGAGCATTTGTCTGTTTGCGCTACAAGGTAGCAAGTCCTGGAGGACTGACCGGATCTGTCTTCATTATTTATGTTAAAAGCATCTGATACAGAAATTTATAAACAAAGAAAGTCACCTGCTATAGATAATCTAAAGAAAAATTGGAGTTAGTAAGAAAGCCACATTTCAAATTACAATATATATTAAACTCATAGAAAAAATAATTCTGTTTTAATATGACAAAAGAAATTGAGAAAATAACAGGCTGATAAAACATGTTGCAGTGTAGATACTGAAAATACATTGAATGGAAGAAGTAAAAAAACTGCAAGAAAATGAGATACAAAGAGTAAATGAAATAGGGTAAATGGGCATCTACTTTAACTTGACATTTAAAAAAAAGTATAAAATACTCTAAGCTATTCTTAAATATTTATATTTATCAATATAAAAAAACTAAATATGTTACATTTCTACATTCTAGTCCACTTTGAGAGGATGCTGACAAAACTATTTTTATAGTAACATTTCCCTAGCTACCTTTGTAACTACAACTTAATGTTTTTTTCTCTTTTTTATTTTTGCATATTTAGTATAACAGGTCATCTAGAAAATTTTCTATATTTTTGCATAGCTTAATTTTGAGAAAATAAAAATTATATCATATTTAAAATGTGCCTGTTTTTTAAAAGGAGACTATTAGCTGTCTATGAGTTAAATTTGAGTGAAGTCTGTATTATTAATTTCAAGAATAAAATTTTTTCTTATGATTATTTAAACCAGACAAGATTTCAGTGTCACTGGGGAATTAATGCAGGAATGATCTAGGGATTTGCATAGTAATTGGTTTGGCACATATGCCATACTGTACAGGGCTATGGACACAGATGGTAATGAATATACTAACCATGGTCCCTGAGATCAGTATAAAAATGTGATAAAATTGATTTTTTTTCATTCTTTGAGGTTTATAAGTAACTACGCTGGATAATGAACTAATTTAGATAATCTTTAAACAAGAATATAATCATATTAATGGTAATTATTAGAAAGCAGCACAAAATGCAGCTTTTTAGTTTCTATTCCAAGTGTTAACTATCAATGAGAAGAATAGTTATTTGACCTGTGATTGTTTCAATGTATTTTTATAGTTTATATGTATATAAAATAGTTCTGGAAGTGTTATTTCACATAACAATATCTCCAGAGGAAATATTAACATTCTTTAAGCAATGAATATTCTAAAAATATATACTTAAACGAATAGTGGAGATGTGGCACAGTTATGAATGTTTTTACATACAAATTAAACTCTAATAAATGGAACCAGAAAAAATTCTATATGAAAATACCATCTAAATTAATGTTGATTCTTAAAGTATTAAGTGATTTCTGAGTCACATTTCCATTCCATAACTTGGAAATTGTCTGATGGATGATGTGCCATCATGATTATCATTTGTTAATATGTACAAATAGTTAATATTGATAAAATTAATTAACCAATTAAAATCATTAAAATGTTTTCTTTGAACACCTCATTGTTTGCCATTTTGGCCACAGAATTTATACAAAATTTATACAACAAAATATCTAAACATGATGTAAAGCTATTTTTGTCAATCGTATGTGAAATATTAGAAAATAATATACAATATTTTTGTATTCAAATTCAATATTCAGTATTAGTAGTAACTTTGAACAGGTCAGTGGACAAATTCACAATAGAGGATATTCAAATGAGAAATGTAGAAGTGTTTACCATTCTGGAAGTTATCTAAAATCATTTCTTTTTAATCAGGGTTAATTCATCAGCAAAATATTTTTAAGTAGCATTGTAACTTAGTCATGTACAATTTTCATATATGTCCATTGGTTTTTCCTGACCCCTTTCACATTTAATTTTATATGTGTTTCCTTGCTAGCATCTTCCCCCCCACCACTCCAGGGACTGGAACATTATTCATGTAAGATAGCCTGTGAATTATTCATCTTTAAAACCTATTAATTTTAGTTCTTGGCACATAGAAGTTGCTCAACAAATGTTTGCTGAATGCAGGAGCAAATCCAGTTTTATCTCTTATTATCTACAAGGAGAACGTTTTCAAGATAATAGTTAGGGGTATTCAGATTTTTTAAAACTCTGATATGCTAGAAATGCTACTGGCAGTTATACAAATTACATAGAACTTGCAAATATCTTTCAAAATACTATTAATCATAAAGTTTTACCTAATATCTTTCCAAATGCTTTTAAGCATGAAGGTTTCATAAGAATACAATCTTAACAATCCTTAATACTAGAGAATATTTATGTCTCCTGGCATACAGTTTAGTATGAAAATACTAGCCTTAAAAAAAAAAGTAAAATTTGCACTTTATGCTACTCTGCTTCTCTAATAAAGGATAATTTAATGCTTTCTTGGTGACTGGGAGTTATCGTGAACCTCAGTTATGTGACATTCTATACTATTACAAAAATAATGTGACTATAGATGTTGACAGCATGAATCCTGTTATCAGGTTTTAATAGTCTCACTAATTAGGAGCAAGATACATTGGAAAACAGCAATTATTTTGTCTTCTTCCTTATTTTAGTCACTTTATTTTTTTATTATTATTTGCTAAGTCCCAGTAATTAGCTGAGAAGAAGCACAGGTCCAGAGCTTGAGTATTTTGGTTGAAGTCCAGGATATTTTGGTGTGTAAAAAAAGGGTAAACAAGAAAAGACATGAAGTGAGCTATATTCAAAAAGAAATCCTGAGGAAAATATATAATTTACTTTAAAATTTGTCACAGACTTCATTTAATATGCTACCTGGTACTTCCAATGACCTCTAAAACAGTAGAAATTTCCCTAAACTCCGGTACCTGCACATGGTGCCAGATGTTTTATTTAACAGAGTTGAAACTGAAAATTAATTTGGTTGTCATTCATTGCCCTTTTGAGGATTTAACCATAAAATGAATCAATGGAAAGGAAAAGAAGGAGACAAAAATGAATGTTTATTTTACATTAAATATAAAAGGTAATTTTTTGGTACCATCAATCCATAATTATAATAGAATCCTATATAGAGATAGATAGTCAATAGTTAGGCACACATATCATAAACTCAGACAAATCTACTTACTTGCAGAGATACTTGGTGTAAAAATCCCCTACATAATAGAATGATTTATTCAAATGTTCTTTAACAGGGCTTTCAAATATTTTAATGTGAATCTTTAAAATCATATAGCTTATTTTTTGTAATTTAAATTTTCAAGCTGGCAAAACATTAATGAATTGTGAAGAATGTCTTAACGTTTTTTAGAGCAACATTTTTTGTTCATGATAATTATTGTCAAGCAAATATTATTTAAGGTCACCAGAATACCTTTGCAATTTGCCTATTATTTTTCCTGCTAATGGAGAAATTTGGTCTAATGCTTTTGTAAACTTATCCCTGTGGCATTTATATCAATGACATTTTTATTCCTTCTGTATTATTCTCATGTAGTAAATAACTCCTGGTTTACCTTTATTCACATACCACCTCCCCATGAAAGGGCATCTATGGATACAACTAAAGGAGCCAGAGAAGTTAAATGTGATGTCATCTATGCAGAATGCCAGTCAGGTAGAGGGTGGCCCAAGGAGAATGCTAATCCTACCTCTTGTTATGGTCGAGCATCTCAACACCTTGCTCTGCTAGGTGTTATCAGTTGAGAGGAAATATAAGCTTTGAGAAATGAGAGAGGAAGAAATATTTATAAACTGTTTTCATTTTTAAGGTCCTTTCTCAGAAACATATGTCTTTAGTTCTTATTTATTGTTTATTCATCTATGTTTTCTGTGTTTTTTTTCACATTGGAGTCCAGAATTCAAGTGTTTATTGGTTAGAATGCAGCTTATGAGTGTTTCTAGAAAGGAGAGTATAGCTCTGGGTTCGGCAAGCTGTTCTGTAATGTATTAAGGCTCACTGGTGTTTTCTTAGCATCATAGTTAAATAATCAAAGAATTTTTATTTTCTCACAGTCTGTTGCTGTGATAGATAAAACATACCAACAGCGAACAAATAAATAAATGAATAAAAGGAGAAGAAAACCTAATAAATGGTAAAGTACTTAGGTACTGGCCTGACCCACCATCGATTTGAGTAAACCAACTAAGGTCTCTTGGACTTTCAGTTTAATCTCCCAAATTCCTTTAAGGCCTTCCAGTTATAAAAATTTTCAATTTCTAGAGGAGACCATGAAATGCTGCATCTGCTTTCCTCAAGAATACCTTCCTCTTTTATAGCTTCCAACAATGACTCATGTCTCTTCTTTCTGGAACTCATTTTACTTCACATTTTGGGGGGAAGCCTCCACTGATTCTTCTTTTGGAACTGGCACAGAAGTGCTTCTATAATCATAAGTTAAGTATCTCTCTAGATTGCAGGCTCCTATAATAAATCCATTGCTCCTGCTCCATCAACTCCTTCACCAAACCACACTGCCTTTGCCTGTTTTCTTGGACTCATTGTCATGATGGGAAGACTTGCCCACTTACTGCCTAGCTGCGACCATTGTCACTCATCTATTCATTTTATATATATATGTGTATATATATATATATGTATATATATATATATATACATATATACATATATGTATGTTTTTAACCTCTAAAATATTTAAAGAACTCACATGCCTTAACACCAAAAAATAAATCAATAAATAACTTGATCAAAAGATGGGCAGAGGACCTGAATAAACATTTTCCAAGGAAAAAATACAGATGGCCAACAGGCACATGAAAATAACTTGTGCATTGCTAATCATCAGGGAAATGCAAATCAAAACCCCAATGACCAATCTAACACCAGTTAGAATGGTCGCTATCCAAAAGACAAGAAATAGCAAGTGTTGGTGAGGATATCTGAAGAAAAGGGAGCCCTCCTACCCTGCTGGTGGGAATGTAAATTGATGCAGCCACTATGGCAAGCAGTACGGAAGCTTCTCTAAAAACTAAAAGTAGAAATACCATATGACCCCTAGGAATTCACCCAAGGAAAACAAAATTTCTGATTCAAAAAGACATACGCACCCCTGTGCTTATTGCCATATTATTTACAATAGCCAAGATATGGAAGCAACCAAAGTGTCCAGCAATAGATGAATGGATAAAGAAGACATGTATTATTCAGCCATAAAAAAGAAAGAAATCCTGCCATTTGTTACAGCATGGATGGACCTAGAGGTATTATGCTAAGTGAAATAAGCCAGGAAGAGAAAGACAAATTCTATATGATTTCACTTATATGTGAAATCTAAAGTCAAACCAAAACAAAATGAACAAGATAGCAGTAGACACATAGACAATGAGATGTGACTGGTGGTTATCATGGTGAGGAGCTGGGGTGGGTGGATGGGTGGGGTGGGTGAGGGGGATAAAGGGGCAAAAAAATCTCAGTCATAATACAAGTTGGTCATGGGGTTGGAAGTGCAGCATGGAGAACACAGCCAATGGTTCTGTAACATCTTCTTATGTTGAGAGATAGTAACTGCACTATTTGGGGTGAGGATTTAATAATGTGTGTAACTGATGAATCCTGTGTTGCATACCTGAAACTAATATAATATTGTATATCAACTATAGTCCAGTAAAAGACACTTAAAAACTATGAAGTATTTTCATAAGATAAATCCATTCTAATAAGAATAATTGAGATTATTTTCTTCCTAAATTGAAAAGTTAATATTATCCTTTCATTAAAAAATTAACTGATGGAGGGAAAGGATGGTAGTTTTCTAATGGTCTTCATGTGGATAAATGAAATGAAAAATATGGATAAATAAAAGTCATCATCCTTTCGTCTTTCCCATTTTGTTGTTGCTGTTAAAATATCACTGTCCCCCGAGATCCCTACTCTGAGAAGGGCTCTTCTAGTGCAGATGCTAATTACACCTGGCGATTAATCTTTTAGGATATAATTATGAACAATATATCTAAAATGTTTGTGCAGAAGTAGATCTCAGAATGATAAATACATGAAAGTGATGAGGAAATAATGCTTTTCAAGTAGTTTTGTTCTATTTAGACTTGTAATGTGGGTTTTGTTTTCAACAAAAAAGAGCAGTATCTTTTTAGTCCAGAATGTGTACTTTGTGGCCTTGGGGCTTATGTGAGTCAAGCTAGCATTCCAGTACTGTTCATTGACTGAGATCTCAGATGTTTACTATGACCTTCCTAGCATTTGCATTAGACATATTTATGCATTGCAGTGAGTCAGGAGCTCAGTGAAAGAAAAGACACTATGATTATATGTTGGAGGAATAATGAAGTCATGTAAAAGAAGGAAAAAATGCTCCATACATGATAACAGCAAAAGAGCACAAAATCCCTTTAAAATACTAGATAGCAAATTCAAGCCCTGTACCATGAAAGGTGTTGTTGCATCATGAACCTTTTGCAATTACAGTTTTTTACCCTAATTCAAAGTTTCTTTAATTATTATTCAGGGCAAGGAATCCTTATATTTTATACATCCAAAAGAGAAATATGTTGACTCAGCTGGTTTGAAAGGAAATTGTTAGATATTTTTGTACTAGCCTTAATTAATTATGACTGAAAATTCATACATTTTAAATCATTGTGTATGGTCTAACATTCTTTCTTTACAAATGTAGTAAATATATAACAAATGTATCTTCATATAATTCTTCAATTGTTAAAAAAATAGTTATATTTTAAAATATTTTAAAAATAGCTATATTCTTATATAGTGTTTTTAGTTTATTATACATAATGAATTACTTCAATTTATTTAGCTGATACCTTTATAAATGTGAAATTACTGTCATCACATTAGTGGCTTAAGTTGAAGAGGGAAATCTTTGAAGAAAACTATTATCATTTAACATATAATAAAATTTTTAAAGCATTTTAGAACCAAAGGGTAGTTAAGGCATGCATTTATCATGCTCAAGCTAAACTCACAGTTTTAAGACAACTGCTTTTCTTAAGTTTTAGACAAAAAGTAAAAAATGCTCAGAACTTTTTCTTTAATTAAAAAATATTTACCTGGTACCTCTAACAATAAATATTGGTTAACTGCTCATGAAATGATTTTCAAAAACCTGAAATATTATTACTTAATAGCATTACCATATAAAATCATAACCAACTTGTTCCAGATCAGCTTTGATAAGTGTGTTCTTAAGTCATCCTGGGACATGTGCTTTGCGCCAGGGCTGTGGCATTTATCCAAGTCTCCCTATTTCATTTATAGCTCACAGGCTGGCTATTTTTGTGTCTCCATCATCTCCGATCAAAGAGATTATCACAGCATTTCTTCTTCATTTTCCTGTGTCTGAGTTTCCTGCTACCACCTTCTTTTGGCAGAAACCAAAGCAGAGAGTAGAAAAGTGCTTGAGAGAGATTTCTACTCTCTGAGTATCAGTTCTTCTCAAAACAGGCTTCTTACCCCAGCCTCTTTCTCTCTCTGAGAATCTTCATTCAACTACTGGAGCAGATAAGAGCCACCCTTTATTTAAAAGGCTACAGCTTTTCTTTAATTTCTTCAGACTCCTGAGGGCACTCCACAATTTATTTCAAGTCAAGATTTTTTTCTAAGTTAACTCTGCATGGTGTTTTGCTAGTTATATAATCCTTTGCGGGGCCCTTAAGGGCTTAACACTCTAGGAAAAATAGAATATGAATTTTAGTAACAGCAATTCAAACACGATTTAATAAGGACAGAAAAGTTAAAAAAAATGACAGAATCAATTTAAAAAATTTAATTTAATTAAGTAGACTTTGTCCACAGACACAGAAGAATTTACTTTATTCTTAATGTTGGTAGAATATTTCTGTATTAGTGCTTTCTTTTTTTTACTTTTTAATGAAACACTCTTCTGATCAAGGTGTTTCTTAATCGGAGTTGATGTTTCATGTCCTGTAAGGGGCCTCAGCAATACTGCAGTCTAGGAGTGGAACACAGAAGCTTCAGAATGTTGCCCTTGCTCAGACCTTAATTTTGGACTTGACCAGGATATTTATTATGAACAATCAATGCAAATTCTAATTCCAAGATAGGTTGATCCCTCTTCTATCACAGATGTGTGGTCTTGGTTTAATAAGTAAGGTAGGACAAAGGAAAAGGAAAATAAGAAAGCAATTAATGGTTTCCCTTGTTAAAATACAGAAATTTTATTGAAACAGAACAAACCCCGAAGGAAGCAAACAAGATTTTAGAGAAAACAGATAAGCAGCAAACTCTTTTTTACATTCTGTTAACCCTGAAATCCAGAAGTACAGCCTTTTAAAAAATGTTTTGCCTCAGAAAAATGAACTTTTAGGAAATCTATCCATTGTTTGATTCATTCAAAGAACAAATATTTGAGCTCCATTGTACCAACTAAGTGAGATTTGGTACCTAGCCTCAAGTAGCTTAAAATGTGGTTAAGGAAATTATACTCACAGGTATGTACATTAAAGAGTGAATTAAGATTTACAGGATAACTAAATGCTTTGCTATTATTTAAAAAAAAGTCAAACACCAGCCTTGAAAATTCCCTGAGTAGACAAAACCAGTTTAGTTATACAAACAAAACATTATTTAGCTTATTTGGAAGACTTACTTGACCTGAGTTATTTCTTGACTATGCCTCTGAAACCATAAACAAAACTTAAATGTTTTCCCAAGGTTGATATGAGGTAACCCTTGACCTATTCCCTATCATTTAAAATAATTCCATTCTAACCAGTCACTGTGAAGAATAAGCAGTCTCTGCTTTCTCACTGTGTATATAAGCTGCTTCTTAATAATCTACCCCCTAGCCTCATTCCCTGGTTTTGTTTGCATGCTCCCAGTTTGCCACTATCTTTTTGGTGTGTGTACAGTAAGCTTTTACTATTACTACTTCAGTGATTCATCGGTTTTATTTTGGTTCTTAACTTTTGACTGCTCACTAACATTAGTTTTGCAACTCCTCAGAAACACAGTATGTAAAACAAGTGTGAATGGCATTACTTCTATGAAAGCTTAATTGAGAATCCTGAAATAGTATGCCCTGCATTTCCATTAGTTTCCTGGCAAAAGCCTTTGGATCATTTGAAGAGAATTTCACAAAAGAGCTGTTTATAGGAGGATGGGCATGGGGCAGGTGGAACAAACAGAGATTCCATTTCCTTGTAGCTGTTCCCACTCTGAGCAGAAGTTGGCAGGGAGAAAGCAGCTACCAGCTAATGGAACCCGAAGACAGACAGATGTGGATGAGGGTTACAGCAACCCAAAATGATCCTATAATAGGGATGCCTGGGAATAGGTACATTTATTGTTTTATTCTTAAAGGCAAATAATAGGTTTCTGATTCTCTAGATCTGGCATTGTAGCTACTGAGACTCTTTCCTGCCTTCTGTACTTTTCTTTGTGTTCTTAAACTAACACCCATTCTTAACTTGAGTATTTCTTCATTCTCTCAAAGTGAAGAGAGTTGATTACTATCTTCAAGAGTTTAACTGTCCTAATACTTAATTGAAAGAATATAGTATATAATACATACAACATACAAAATACGTTAATTGACTATGTTAGTGGTAAGGTTTCTGGTCAACAGCAGACTATTAGTAGTTAAATTTTGCTGGAGTCAGAAGTTATACATGGGTTATTGAGTGTGCTGGGGTTCAGCTCCCCTAACCTTGGTGTTGTTCAAGGATAAACATTAGTAAACCTAGCGGTGGCTTGGAGAAAAATGGGGTGAGGATATGAATTCCAAAGGGGAAGGGGCAGTGTTTCAGATCTGGTAAAGATTTAGGACTCCGAATAATAATTTATACATTCTGGGCATCTTTGCTGGCCTCCCTGTCTTGCGGTCTCCTCTGTCTTATCATACTAGATGTCCAGAAAGAAAACCTAAGTAGCTCTCTCACACTTGGTCCTAGTTCTGGAGTATCCAGCGCCTCCAGCCAGGAATTCAGCCCTTGCTGCCCCAGCAGTATCTCCGCCGTTGCCTCAGGCCAATGAACTCGCCTGCACTGTTCATCTGCTGCTCCAGCTTCTTTGTGCTTTTCCTTATTGTTTAGTATTATGCTCTTACAACTTTAGATTCTGACTTTGCTCTTTATTTCTTTTCATATTAGTTCACCTACTTATACTCATGCCAGAGTTATCTTACTAATATTCAAATCTGAATATATGTGTTGCCTAAAAACTCTCTTCAATTTTCCAGCATCCTGTATTTCCAGTGGGCGTTTAATTGTGAGTATCCCCCACACCCCGTGCACTATAAACTTCCTCCACCTTTTCATGCCCAACACTTAGCCCCCTGTCAGGACTGAATAACATACTTGGTAATATAATATACAAATTGGTTTTAAAATTTGAAATTTGAGTATTTTCTTTCTATAATTTGTGTTATGGCATAACCCAGTTATCTTCTCCCTATGTGAATGTATGACATTGAAAAAAGCAATCATGGAAAATGCTGTGAAAAGTGATCATAGAGAAAGAGCTTTTTCTATTTATGTGCTTTTGGGTTTTAAGCATGTTCACTACCTTCTCATACAGAGGCTAAACGATTGAACACTGATTTTATAGAAGGGTTTATTTCAAATATCTAAAATCCATTTTTTAACATTTTCTTTGTTTCCTAACAGCTGCTCAGCACTGTAATAAAGCATCATGTTTCTCAACATAATTATTGAATGGAATGATTTTTTGAGGTCTTGCATAAGCTGAAGATCTAGATTCTGGATTGATTACCAAGCACCAATCAGATTTAACTTCATGGAGGTTGGGCTGGCAAGACTCCTTCCACACTCCAACTACTGAAGGGTGTGTGGAAAATAGAGTGTATCCCTCTGGTTTCAGACAACACCCACAGATCTAAAGATGTCTTAGCAAATCTTATTACCGTAAGACACACACACACACACACACACACACACACAAAGTGAAAGAATATCTATTTCATAAGGAGATTTTAAATTTTTATAGGTATGTTTTGAAAATAGATTCATATAACTAACACCACTGATATTTTTCCTCTTGATGTAATCTGTTTTGGAAATAGATTCATATAACACCATTGAAATTTTTCCTCCTGATGTATTTGCCAGTATTATGTAGCAATATCTATTCCTGTATGTTCACATGTACATACTCACAAATCATTTATCTTTAAACAAAGATCAAAATTAACTGCCTACAAGGAACATATGGTTATATAATCATTGTTTTAAAGAAACATTTGCTTAGTGCTGCTGCTTTGATGAATTCTCTATGACTCATGCCCAAATGTAAGGTGCCTGATATTTATAATTTGAACTTACAACACTAGTTCTTCTAGACACACACTCTGTCCCACAGGACTCAGCTTTATTTCTATTTTAACACAACATAATGATATTATAATTCTTTGCTTACACGTCTGACTACATCCCAAACTATGAGCTTTCCAATGAGAAAAGAAACCTAATCATTGCTGTATATATAGTAGCTAGGGAAAACAGTAGTACAGTGGCATGTGCTTGTACGATAAATGTATGAAAAACTAAATGAATGAATATATGAAGAAGTGAACTAGACTTTAGAGTTTAGACTTTTAGATTTCAAGTGTTCAGTTCTTTGAAAAGGATCTCAAGCTATACATTGCCTTGAATTTATATATACATATATATTTTGATTATGTGCATATTTATATCATATGTGCATACACACAAACAATCCAAATTCCTACACTGTCAGTGTCTTATGTGTAAGTTTTCTGAACCTCAGTTGCATATGAGAGAAGTAGTGATAAGGAACTTACTCCAAGTCACATGGCCCAAAAGAAACTAGAATTTCAAGGCCTCTAAATTTTTCATTACCTAATGATTTAATTACCTTATGATATTCTCCACTAATGTTATACATTGATAAAACAAATGTTCCTATGTCCCATAATTGATGACTAGGTTTGATGAGACAAGAAACTAATAAAACAACAATAGGTCAAATACAAGTTCATACAAAGTTCTGTAAAAGTAACTTACAAAAGACAATGAAATCCAAAAATTAATTAAATATAAAGAAATGTATCTCTAGTTTAGAATTAGAAGCAACCCTAAAATGACAAATCTTCATGGAGACAATAGAGAAATTATGAAGAGAATTGAGGCATCAGAAACATCATTAATTTTATGAGGAAAATGCTGTAACCAGGGCATTATAGTAGCTATTGAGGAGAAGGAAATTACTCAACAGCTAGGTTTCTTGTTCTCAAGTGATATCTGACATTTATTTTCAATTAAGGATCAAGGGAATATTATTGTGCTGTACCATCAACTATCAATTGAACAACTACTAATTTACTAGAATCTCTACTACATACTGTAATATAGCAGTGAAGCAAAAATAAATATCTTTGTCCTAAAAAATTTTAGACTTTATTATTAAAGACATACATTAAAAAAGTGGCTGCACAAATTTGTGATGAATATTCTAATATGGAAATATACATGGGAAATATACAGAGCATTGCAGGAAATAAAATTGGGAGAAAGGATTTCTTCAGAGGATCAGGAAAAACCAGTCAGTGGAGCAAACATTTAAGCTGAAACTTGTAGGAGCTTCCCTGAGTCACCCAGTATTAAATATAACCCTAAAATAACAAGATTTATGGTTACATAAGTCTGACCTGTATTTCCATCAAAACCTAAAGTTAACCAATTATGATAGCCTGTGGCATCTGTACCTGTCAGTTTAGTTATCTTCGAGGCAGGGAAGTGTGTTCAAGGAAAAAAATCACGAAACAGAGAATTTCAAAATGTAGCTATCTTTCTGCTTCTCTTCTCCCCAGCCAGTGTTTATTCTTCCCCGACTGAACTCTGAAGATCCCATTTCCTACTCCCCAACAAAGATTGTTAGTGCTGAGCTCCAGAATCTCTCTGCCATTAAAGGAGATTCAGTGAAATGGATTGCTTGTTCTGTGCTCATGTGTAAAGCAGAAGGAAGATATCTTCCCCCTCCTCCATCCAGCCTACATTCATGGGTATCCTCTATTTGTCTACTGTCTCTCTCCCTCTCTCTTTCCTCTACCTATCCATCTGTCTATTACTGTCTGTCTTCCTACCTACTTAAACACTTATCTAGAGAAAGAAGGAGAGAGGTAAAGGTGGGACATGGACTCAGTAGGGAAACAGGATGAAAAGCCAAGCCAATGGCACACGTATTGCTGAAAAATGGGGACTTGACTCTCCTTTCGTACCACACAAATAGGCAGTCTTTCCTTTAATATTTTTAATTTTTTTTATTAAGATATGATTGATATACACTTTTATGAAGGTTTCACATGAAAAAACAATGTGGTTACTACATTTACCCATACTATCAAGTCCCCACCCATACCCCAATGTAGTCACTGTCCATCAGTGAAGCAAGATGCCACAGATCCACTATGTGCCTTCTCTGTGCTACACTGTTCTCCCCGTGATCCCCCACACCATGTGTACTAAACATAATACCCCTCAATCCCCATCTCCCTCCCTACCAACCCGCCCTCCCACACCCCTCCTCTTTGGTAACCAATAGTTAATTCTTGGAGTCTCCGAGTCTGCTGCTATTTTGTTCCTTCAGTTTTGCTTCATTGTCAAATATATTGTCATTTACAAATATGTTCTCCCATATTGTAGGATGCCTTTTTTTCTGTTGATGGTCTCCTTTGACATACAAAAACTTTTTAGTTTGATGTAGTCCCATGTGTTCATTTTTGCTTTTCTTTCCTTTGCTCGAGGAGATGCGTTCAGGAAGAAGTTGCTCATGCTTATATTCAGGAGATGTTTGCCTATGTTGTCTTCTAAGAGTTTTATGGTTTCATTACTCACATTCAAGTCTTTACTCCATTTCAAGTGTCCTTTTGTGTATGGGGTTAAACAATAATCCATGCAGTCTTTTCTTTTTATCCATGTTATCTTTTTGTATGCTTGTTTCCAAGATCAAATAATATTTTTTCTGTTGTCTACTCTATTACACCAATGTAAGACAGAGTTAGAAGCCACATAAGTGCAATTTAAGCAAAGATAAATGGTGGCACTTTTGATTCATTTCACTTTCATTCTCAGAGGACAGCCTCCTACATATTCAACTTGTATCTATATACAATTTTATAAATCACCCATGTGAATCTAGAACTTAATCTTGTTTTTAAATGAAATGGCAGTGATGGTAGAACCAACACCATCCATGATATCAGTGTGGGGAAGGCACGCTAGAAGGCAAGCCAGGTTCTCCTAGGGAAAGAGGCATGATTGCTCAGTCCCACATATCATACAACTCAGCCTGAATTACAAGTTCTTGACTATTTGAGGCATAATGTTCCAGGAGCATGATTTTCCTCATTTGCAGATATTAATAGTACTTTTCAGGGAAACTGTTCATTTTGGCAAAATCAGCTATGCTCATCACTAATCCATATATTCTGAGGATGAATACAAGTTCCATTATGACCACAGTATTTTTGTGCCCATCTTTGCCACGTTTACAATTTTGAATCAGCTCACTGACAATTCTGCTGGCACATTATCAGCAACAGGGAGTTTTCATCACTATCATTTCATGCATTAGTAGGAATTTCTAAAGATAGCTATATAAATCCATAATGTGAGCAAAACCTTTAGGAAGTAAAGAAGATGAAAGCTAGACAGTCCTGTAGTTACCTAAAATATAGCGAATGCAGAATTTCACCTTAAAGATTTGCACCACCTTAACATAAGAATTTAAATCTTAATTAATAGCATAAAACTTATTATCTTCTAAGTAATGGAAAAATTATGGAAAAAATCTAAATAAGTATAACCTTTGAATGTATGTGCAATGAAAAGTAATATATTATTCATTCTTCTTATAATTCTACTATACAGAAACAAAGGTTATTAGATTAGAGAAGATAAAAAGGAAAAACTATGAAAAAAGAAATACAAATAAATTAATTTTGACAAGGTGGCCAAACTAGCTTTGGGTTCATTCATGTCTTTGTTTTATATGATATGATAACTTCAGTCTCAGAATCTCATCATCACCAGTAGATGAATTCCCATGACTTACTGACAGGTAACACTGTGTTCAGTCTTTCCTCACTTCTACTGTTGTTTTTATACAGATGAGCCTTTTACATGGATGTGTTCTTTATATTATTCTCCTTCTAAATTATATTTAACACCAAATTAGAAATACATTTGACTCTTACAGGATTGATTGGCATTAAGTCCATTTATATGTGGATGTTTTTCAATAAATAAATTTTTGGAGATTTACAACAAAAAATTTTTCTCTTAGCTTACTTCATTATAATAATACAGTATATAATGCATAAAACTTATAAAATATTTTTTAATCAACTGTTTATGTTATCAGGAAGAATTGTATTCAACAATGGCCTCTTAGTAGTTAAGTTTTTGAGGAGTCAAATGTTACACACAGCTTTTTGCCTAAATAGATGGGGTCTATGCAAAGTGAGTGATCAACACACCCCCACAGTGTTCAAGGTTCAACTGTGTATCAAATAGTAAACCCACTCTCAATACTTACCTGACATTTTGAATTCACTTCTTCATATGATTCTTCCTGAAAATACATGTTTCTTACTGTTCCTTACATGTTTTGCTTATTCTTACTATGCTCCATCTGCTAGTCTTTCCTATCTTCTCATTTTTAAAGTAAATACATGCACTTTCCCTTTCTGGCTCAAATGTCACTCAAACAAAATACATAATATTGATGGCTAAAATACAGAAAAAGGATTTTTACTTTCAAAACTAGCAGAGTACCTGTATTTGTTGCATATGAAATGCAAATTAAATACATTGTTTGATGAACAAAGTTCAAAACATTCATTTCTTCATCTATTTCATCCACTTTCAATAAGTAATTATAACAAACTGTGTTCAGTATAATGAACAGTCACAATGTAAGGTTTTGAGTGGGTTGTATTTGGACACTTAATTTAAAACTAAATTTAGTTCATTGATTAGCACACATCAGTATGGTCCGTTATAAAATGGATCAACATATAAATTTCAGCTCAGTGCTACTGCTACTTATGCTGGATTAAATTAATGCATCAAGAAATAACTGCTATGTGACAAGTTTTGTAATTAGTATATACATGGAGCTTGGTTAGAGGGGAGGATAGATGGGCTAGATTAAGAGAATGACATTAAAAAGAAACAGAAAAATAAAGAAAGAAAGGAAGGAAGGGAGGAAGGAAGGAAGGAAGGGAGGGAGGGAGGGAGGAAGGGAAGAAGAAACTCTTCTGGTCCATGCTCTGAAATTTTTGAAATCTAGTCCCTTTCCTCAGTGTGAGCTAGGCAAGCACTGAGGAATACACTTAAATGGGTTTATAAAGATCTCCAGGGCTTCCCAGATTCTATACAGAGATTTGGCCAAAGTAGTGAGTAATCGACACAGCCCAGCAGAAAAAATTAAGAGTGGTTAAGCGATAGGACCTCTTCCACGGTGGAAGAATCATACCAGCATTTAAGAGAGAACCTACTAACATGCTAGGCAATTCTCTGTTGATTCACATTTACATGCTCTGAATGTTCTCATCTTGCTGAGTCATCCAGATTTTGAAAAAAAATTACAAGCTGATATTTCATCAAATTTTAGAACATATGTATGTAAATAATGCTTTGAAATCCAGAGAAAAGGAATATTCTTTTATTTTTTTCCCCTCTTGAAGTATCATGGAGTATTTGGGTTATAAATTAATCATTGGTAGAAGTATAATGTTAGAATTAATAGACATAACTGATGAAATATTTTTTATGTGTGTGTAATTTTTTTTATTAAGGTATCATTGATATACAATCTTATGAAGGTTACACATTAGCAATACTGTGGTTACTGCATTCACCCATATTATCGAGTTCCCCCACACACCCTACCAAAGTCACTGTCCATCAGCTTAGTAAGATGCTATAGAGTCACTACTTGTCTTCTCTATGCTATACTGCCTTCCCTGTGACCCCCCTACATTATGTGTGTTGATCATAATACACTTCAATCCATTCTTTCTTCCTCCCCACCCACCCTTACCACTCTCTTTTCCTTTGGTAACCACTAGTCCCTTCTTGGAGTCTGTGAGTCTGCTGCTGTTTTGTTCCTTTAGTTTTGTTTGTTGTCATACTCCACAAATGAGTGAAATCGTTTGGTACTTGTCTTTCTCCTCCTGGCTTATTTCACTTAGCATAATATCTTCTAGCTCCATCCATGTTGTTGCAAATGGCAGGATTTGTTTTCTTCTTATGGCTGTATAATATTCCATTGTGTATATGTACCACATCTTCTTTATCCATCCATCTACTGATGGACACTTACGTTGCGTCCTTTTCTTGGCTATTGTAAATAGTGTTGTGATAAACATAGGGGTCAAATGGTATTTCTATTTTTAGTTTTTTGAGGAGCCTCATACTGCTTTCCACAGTGGTTGAACTAATTTACATTCCCACCAGCAGTGCAGGAGGGTTCCCCTTACTCCACATCCTCGGCAGCACTTGTTGTTCCTAGTCTTTTCGATGCTGGCCATCCTAATCGGTGGGAGGTGATATCTCATTGTGGTTTTAATTTGCATTTCCCTGATAATTAGTGATGTGAAGCATCTTTTCATGTGCTTATTGGCCATCTGAACATTTCTTTGGAGAAATGTTTGTTCAAATCCTCTGCCCATTTTTTAACTGGGTTATTTGCTTTTTGGGTGTTGAGGCATGTGAATTCTTTACATATTTTGGATGTTAATCCCTTGTTGGCTATGCAGTTTATGAATATATTCTCCCATGCTGTAGGATGCCTTTTTGTTCTGTTGATGGTGTCCTTTGCTCTACAGAAGTATTTGAGTTTGATGTAGTCCCATTTGTTCATTTTGCTTTTGTTTCCCTTGCCTGAGGAGACGTGTCCAGGAAAAAGTTGCTCATGTTTATATTCAAGAGATTTTTCCTATGTTTTCTTCTAAGAGTTTTATAGTTTCATGACTTACATTCAGGTCTTTGATCCATTTAGAGTTTACATTTGTGTATGTGGTTAGATAATAATCCAGTTTTTTTCTTTTACATGAAGCTGTCCAGTTTTCCCAACACCAGTATTGAAGAGACTGTCATTTCCCCATTGTATATCCATGGTTTCTTTATCATTTATTAATTGGCCATATTTGTGTGGGTTTATATCTGTGCTCCCTATTCTATTCCATTGATCTATGGGTCTGTTCTTTTGCCAATGCCAAATTGTCTTGATTACTATGGCTTTGTAGTAGAACTTGATGTTGGAGAGTATAATCCTCCCAGTTTTATGCTTCCTTCCCAAGATTACCTTGGCTATTCAAAGTATTTTGTGGTTCCATATGAATTTTAGAACTATTTGTTCTAGTTCATTGAAGTATGCTGTTGGTATTTTGATAGAGATTGCATTGAATCTGCAGATTGTTTTAGAAAGGATGGCCATTTTGACAATATTTATTCTTCCTATCCATGAGCACAGGATATATTTCCCTTTATTTGTGTCCTATTTAATTTATCTTGTGTCTTGCAGTTTTCAGGGTATAGTTCCTTCACATCCTTGGTTAGGTTTATTCTTAGGTATTTTATTATTTTTGATGCAGTGGTGAATGGAATTGTTTTTATGATTTCTCTTTCTCCTAGTTCATCATTAGTGTATAGGAATCCAACAGATTTCTATGTGTTAATTTTGTATCCATGTGTTTGTGGGAATTTTCATTTTCTTTGTGTAATTTATTTATAGTGTCATACCTTTGTGGACTGAGAATCTAGTTGGTAAAATTTCATTCTTTTTGAATTTTCTGAGGCTCTTTTTGTGGCCTAGTGTGTGATCTATTCTTGAAAATGTTCCATGTGCACTTGAGAAGAATGTGCATCCTGCTGCTTTTGAGTGGAGTGTTCTTTAGATGTCTCTTAGGTCCATCTGTTCTAATGTGTTGTTCAGTGCCTCTGTCTCCTTACTTATTTTCTGTCTGGTTGATCTGTCCTTCAGAGTGAGTGGAGTGTTGAAGTCTTATAGAATGAATAAATTGCACTCTATTTCCCTTTTTAATTCGGTTAGTATTTGTTTCACATATGTAGGTGCTCCTGTGTTGGGCTCATAGATATTTATAACGGTTATATCTTCTTGTTGGAATGACTTTTTTATCATTATGTAATGTCCTTTTTGTCTTTTACGACTTTATTTGTTTTGAAGTCTCTTTTGTCTGATACAAGTACTGTAACTCCTGCTTTTTCCTCCTTATTAGTTGAATGAAATATCTTTTTCAATCCCTTCACTTTTAGTCTGTGTATATCTTTGGATTTGAAATGAGTCTCTTGTAGGCAGCATATAGATGGGCCTTGTTTTTTTTTATCTGTTCAGTGACTCTATGTCTTTTGATTGGTGTTTTCAGTCCATTTACATTTGGGTGATTATCGATAGATATGCACTTATTGCCATTGCTGTCCTTAGTTTTATGGTAACCAATGGTTCAAGGGCAGGTTATTTTCTATCTAGCAGTCTAACTTAACTCGCTTATTATGCTTTTACAAACACAATCTCAAGATTCTTTGTTTTTTCTTCCTCCTCCACTCTTTATATATTAGGTGTCATATTCTGTTCTCTTTGTATATCCCTTGACTAACTTGTGGGTAGTTGATTTGATTTTGCATCTCCTTAGTAATTAATTGGTCTACTTTCTTTACTGTTGTTTTATTTCCTCTGGTGACAGCTATGTAGCCTTAGGAACACTTCCATCTATAGCAGTCCCTCCAAAATACATTGTAGAGACAGTTTGTGTGAGGTAAATTATCTCAACTTTTGCTTATCTGGAAATTGTTTAATTTCTGCTTCAAATTTACATGATAATCTTACAAGGTAGAGTATTCTTGGTTCAGGGCCCTTCTGTTTCATTGCATTAAATATATCATGCTGCTCCATCCTGGCATAAAAGGTTTCTGCTGAGAAGTCTGATGATAACCTCATGGGTTTTCCTTTGTATGTGATCTTTTTTCTCTCTCTAGCTGTTTTTAATACTCTGTTCTTGTCCTTGATATGTGCCATTTTAATTAGTATATGTCTTGGATTTGTCTTCCTTCACACCCTTGTGTTGGGAAATCTGTGCATTTCCATGACCTGAAAGACTATTTCCTTCCCCAGATTGGGGATGTTTTCAGCAATTATTTCTTCAAAGACACTTTCTATCCCTTTTCTCTCCTCTTCTAGTACCCCTATAATGTAAATATTGTTCTGTTTGGATTGGTCACACAGTTCTCTTAATATTCTTTCATTCCTACAGATCCTTTTTTCTCTCCGTGCCTAAGCTTCTTTCTATTTATTTTCTGTATTTTCTATTTCATTTACCATCTCCTCTATCTCATCTAATCTGCTTTACATCCCTCCATTGTATGCTTCGTTTCAAATATTGTATTTTTTAAAGTTTCTATCTCTCTCTTGAATTACTTCCTGAGGTCTTGAATATTTTTCTGTAACTCCGTGAATATGTTTATGATTTTTATTTTGAGATCTTCATCAGGTATATTGGTGATTTCAGTTTCACTTAGCCTTCTTTTTGGTGTTTGTGGGATTTGGGTTTCTACCAGTTTTTTTTTCTGTTTCATATTTGTAATATTGACGATGGAATGATAAGTTTGTGTAGGCAGTGACTTCTAGTGCCCAGAAACTCTGCTCTCTGGAGCTGCCCGGCACCTGTAGCAATGGCGGGTGTCAGAGGTAAGCAGCGCCAGTGCCTTCAGGGAGGAAAGAGCTCTTTCCTGATTCCTGGCTGCAGTGCCTGCCTCTACTGCCAGGGCCAGTGGGCTGAGCATGCAGGAAGAAACCAGTGCATTGCACCCCTATAGCTGCCATATTCAGGGCTTCCCTCTAGCTGGCCTAGCACAATGGCAGGGGCAGCAGGTTTGTGAACTGATCCAGCCAGGGAGGAAAGAACAGCAGGCTGCCAATCATGGTGGCATGTCTTGGCATGCATCTGCCAGCCAGGGGGATGGAGCACCTGAAGCTCCTGATAGTTCCCAACCTGCTGGGCTGAGTGTGCTGGGACAATTTGTCCACATATCTTTTCTTCTGAGCAGCATGTTCTGTGTAATCCTTACCCCTTTGGCAGGCCTCTCACTGTTAGGAAGTCTTTTGAAGTGTCCACCTTTCTTTTTACACGAGTGGCCTGTTGTGGGTACCTGTTCTCCACAAGTGGCTGGAATCTCAGTCTCTCAAAATATTCCGCTTGTCTTGCTTTACAACTCCACTAATCTCCAGAGCACCATGTAATGCAGATTAGTGCTCCTGGAGCAGATCTTCAGGAAGAAAACAGTGCATTACACCCCTATAGCTGCCTTGGCGTTCAGCAGTCCTGAGCTTCTACCCACTCCCCACTTTGTTTCTCTTCACCTTGCCAGTGAACTGGGGTGGTGAACTACTTGGGTCCCACCAGAACTCAGCTTTGCTACTTTACCATTTTTCCATGAAGTCTTCTCTTTTTCCCAGATGTAGGAAGTCTATCGCAAGCTACTTTTCAGTTGCTCTTTCAGGATTAGTTGTATTTGCTCTATTTTCAAATTATATGTGGTTTTGGGAGGAAGTTTCTGTCTCACTTCTCATGCTGCCATGTTTAAGCCTTGTGTGAAAGGTTGGTTTAAGTTAGGTGAAAAATTTTAAAGGACATATTTTTAAATGAAACTTCCAAATACCTTGTTTCAGAATGGAATAATGGCAACAGCTTAACTTTTATGACATACAAATACATGTTAGAAACATTAACCCATCAATTAATTTAGGGCTTAACTGATTACGTTAATCTCTTTGATTCTCATTTTTCCCATCAGCAGAATTCAAAATCATAATATTTGCTTCTTAGAATTCCCTTGTGGATTGAATAAAGTAGCTCTTGTGAAACAGTTCAGGATTTAAACCATGTGTGAAGGGTGCTAAATGAATGGTGGTTTCTTGATGACTATGTTGATGCTTAAGAAGAAGATGCCATTAAAGACAATGAAACCTGGCACTGAACATATTCAATAAGTACCAGTATGATTTCTTTAGAAAATATCATATTTCCATTCATGCAACATTATAAAGTGTTGCAAATAAGAGCCTGAGGTCAGTTTCAGAAGTGTAGTGAATAGCTTTTGACTTCATACAATGAAATGCTATTACAGGTAAGAAATTGCATATTTGCATTTGAATTTCATTGAAATTAATTTAATCCAAGTGGCAGATGGAGGGAGATAGAAAGCGAGGGAGGAAGGAAGAGAGGAAGCAAAAGACTCAGTAACTGAAAAAAGGAGACATGTTAAAATAGACAATAATATAAAGAGCAATTGCTAAGTTAACTAAATCCCCTATACTGTGTTACTTTTGCTTAGCAACTTTTAAAATAAATTTGTCTTGTTGTATCTCAATGTATCAGTAATCACTCGATTACATAGAAGAGAAAAATATAGAAAATTATAATGATAATTTGGTAATATGTAATTGAACTGTTTTTGAACAGTCTTGGTGACATTAAATGATTAGCAAAATACACTTAAAAAACTTGTTATGAATACTCAAAAATGGCCTTGAAAAGAAGAACAACATCTTCTGTCTCTCTCATCTTGTAAGCATTATGGCTGTTTGAAGGTATGTTAACTCTAATACTTAAACTTATCTTTAGGACAGTTTTGTAAAAATAAGCTTTTGCATTATAAAAATAAGCTTTCTGAATGAGATGGCATAGATCATATGCCATGATGTTGAAGAGCTTCTTTCCTGAAAGTCTGGTTAGAGTATATAAGAAACTTGTGTGCCCCTCTTAAGTAAACTAGGAGGTGCTTGCTCTATTGTAGAAAATAAGCTAGCCATACATATATGTATATATATAAATATACTTAAAGTTTATATGTATATAGGCCTGTATATTTCTTAAGGTCACAAAATTTTTCAGAGTAAATTTTCCTCAATTAACATTTGAAATATTTAATGAATTTGAAAAGTATTTATAAATATAGAATGATCAAAATCAATATGTTGGGTGAGCTTATTTTTCAGGTTTCTGATATGTGAGTTTCCTCTTATAACATGAATATATCATTGACAGAATTCAATAGACATTTTTCTTATATGTTTTATACTGTTGCTGATAAAATAGAATTCCATTAATATTATTAATATTATTTGAGGACCCATTGTTTACAAGATATTGTCCAAGGAATAGAAAAGAATGAAAAAGATAAAAGATTTAAGACATTAAAGGTATATGCTTAATTGAGAAGGGCACTATTTAAATGGTTAAAATTCAAAATAACTTTATAATATTAATAATTAACTGTGAATGTTGTTCTATGGAAACTCAGCAATTGTAATTCATATTTTTCTCAGCATTTTGTCATGTGTTCTATTTCATAAATCTGAGACCATTTTGCTTTTCACCATTTCTATAATATTCAATTCTAATTGGCTTATAAATAGTACCTATTGTTGGCTCTTTATAATGTTGGTGATGAATGCTGGATTAATATAAAAAATAATTAGACTTACAGTATCACAAACATTTATATTACATATACATATACTAGTAAAAGAAACGTTTTATCAAAACATTTAAAACTACACAAACATTTTTTAAAAATGTTACTATCTTGATAACAATGAAATTCATTTTAAATGAGAACATTGGAACAAATGGGTAGAAATCAAAACACTGCAAAAAACTGTAGGATAAATAATATTTTTAAAATATTAAATAATACCAATGACAATACTTGACACAATGTTTTCATTCTATTCTTAGTGTGGTTTTTTTGCATTTCTATACAGTTTGTCTAAGTTTTCATTCAGTAAGCAAAAATTTATTTCATGCAAATATGCAAAGTATCATGCTAGGCATTGGTTCATATGATGATGATTACAATACAACCTTGTCATCAAGGAATTCAGAAGATAGTAGAAGACACTGTCAACAAACAGGCAACTGGAATACTGAATGGCACAATATAAAATGTACAATGGAGGCATTTTGAAGAGACAAATCAATCTTCGGTGGAGGTCTGAGAGAGTTGCAACACTTTCCATGAGGAGGAGGAGACATTTAAGATGACTGGGGCAGGATATATACAAGTTAATAAGGTGAAAAAAATGTTTACGTGAAGGACTTTTTATAACATCCTTGGAAGTTTATCCTGAAAACAGTGCAAACTTCTGAAAAATTGCAACAAGGAAGTGATAACAGGCTTACACTTTAGAAAGTCTCTACCAGCAATAAACATAGTGAGCATTCATGTATGTCAAGATGGCTGTGTTAGCAGTATTTGAATTCTTTCTTAGAGGTACATCTTGCTTATTGGATGTTTTGGAAAAATATATATATATATTGTATTAAATTACATCTTTTCTACACCCTAATAAAATGTAGCTTCCTGAGGGTGGAGGCCATGACTTTCATTTCACACAGAATATTTTACATTATAAGATATTAATGACAAGGTTTTGAACTGACAGCCTCACCCTTGTTTGAGATGTTAGGACGTATACCAGATTACATAGAGTGCAGTTTTAATATGAAATAGTCCCTTCTTTGTGAATGCTGCTGCTCTTTTTCTTTCAGCAAAAGTTTCACTGACTTCTATTTTAGCCAAAAAAAAACAAAAAAAAAAAACACAAGAAAAAAACTAAGCCAACACTAATTATAGACATCTCAGGAAGATAAGAAGATGAATTGACTTTTCTGCTTCTACATACCAGTATCTCGGTGGTAAAACAAAGCATTTTTCCCTTGGTCTCTTTTAAAGGGGGTTATTTTGTAGAAGTTCAATGCTACCAAGAAATTGGTAGTGTTTATTGCTTGTCTTTAATGGAAATTACATTTTATGGGGAATTGAGATTGATTATCCTTATCTTGACAAGTGAAGATTGAGGGCGTATACTACAGAATAGTGTTCAGTCTCAACAGCAAAGGGGAAATATTTAACACTTTAGTTACTAGGTTTTTAAAACTGGGATTATAGAGTCTATTGATACAAACATTTCCAATTTTAAAATTAACATTATTTAAGATCTATGTAAGAAATTATTATGCTTTTACTGATGCATTTTCGTAAAGGCAAAAAAAAAATCCCTCTTTATTGATCAAGAAAATCTGGTTTGGTTTCAAGTTTATTTATCTATCAAGAATAATAAAGGAAGAAGTAGTGTAAACATGGGATGTAATCAAGTTAGGAATATTATGAGAAATTCAAACATGTATTTTTCTAACATCAGAGGTAGGAAAATAACTAAGAAATTTGTAATAATATTGGTCTTTATAAAATATATTCTCAACCTTCAGCTCCACTCTATGTTCTTAGAAATTAATAATAAAAAAGAACACATTTTCTAATAGTATAAAATATTATCTTAACAATATAGTTTATAAAATATAAATTCCAGGCCCAATAATATTATTTAAGTTTAGTTATTTCTATAAAACCACTTATGGACATATTGAGCTATATGAACCTCTTGTATTATGTTCATTGTCTTATTAATGCCTATGACTTAAAAAAGATGATTAAAAATAACCAAGACCCAGTTATAAGACAAATAAGCACTGGAGATGCAATGTGCAGCATGATAACTATAGTTAATAGTACTGTGTTGTGTATTTGAAAGTTGTTAAGAGCATAGACTAGAAGTTCTCATCACAAAAAAAAAAAAACCTGTAACTATGTGAGGTGATAGATGTTAACTAAACTTAATGTGACAATAATTTTACAATATATACATACATCAAATCATTATGTTATACACACTAAACTAAAACAGTATTTTATGTCAATTATATCTCAGTAAAACTGAAAAAAATTTAAAATTAATGAAGACCTGAGAATTCTTAATCCTAATTTGGAAGCCAATTTTTAAAAATTTATATGAGAATATATAAATACATACCTGATGACACACCTACTGAATCTTAGTCTCATTATTACAATGTCAAAATACCTAGGGATTAAATATAATACTGAGCAATAGAATATGAATTAAAATAACTTTGAATGGACTGGTGTATACATCTTATGATGTAGAGGCACAGACAAATGCTCACATTTTTAAAGATATTTTCTGAACGTCACTTGATATTTCACTGTTCAAGAGTCATTTCTTACATCCTAAATAAAGTTTACAGTGAGACCATAAATACTCTCAGACCCTATAATTTCACAGCCATTTTAATAACTTTGTGGTTGTTATTTAGTTATCACCTTTCATTTCAGCTAGCAATTAGTTTCTAATGCATAATATATTTTGACACAGGGTACAGCAGGAAGCTTGAAACATGACATATTGACTAAACAGGGTTCCCCTGGTTAGGCACCGCCCTTCCAAAGTGTAGCAAGGAAAAGCTATCCCACAGGGAAAATGAAAACAAGGGTCAATAAGGTAGGTGAGGAGAGCTGTAGGAGTATGGAAGAGGGACAGTGATTACCTGGGCTTATTTCATGATTTTGCCTAAGGCAGGGCTCAACCTCAAGTATCAGTAAGTATGTCCCATCCTTGCTGCACTACAAGTAATCCATAACATTTAGTTGATTTGCTTTACCTACTGAACAAGACTGGTTCTTCAGTTATCACTGTAAATACAACACCTGAATGTAAAACACATAGGTTCACAGAGAAAAACTGAACCTGTGGGAAATCATTTGGCTTAATAGCATTTTATCTGGAAGATCAATGGACAAATCTCTTTGAATTTAAATTGACCATCTTTATGTTATTAAATATTTATACATTGTGTGAAAGGGAAGATTTACTAATCATTTATATAATTTAAACGAGTTAATTTCATTATACAATATGATACATCAGATTTTTAAAGACTTATGTGAACTAAATATGTATATTGGATAATGGAAGAAAATAAATTTCTTACTATTTACTATGAAATGGCAATTTGGAATGCAATTTATGCTATTTTTCATAGAACTTCAAGGAAAATTTGTTACAATGTTATTATTTTTAAGCAGCAGTTTATAAATAAGTTTAAGTTGTAACATTGATGTCATCGTTTCAATAGATCAGCATAGTTTATAAATGTGGGCATTCTATTTATTTATATATTGTGGTAGGAAATAGTACAACTAGATTCTGTATGCAGTGCCTAGAATTTTTTTAAAGTTAACTTAGTGCAAATGTGGTATCAAACTTCACTTATCCATGGAATACACACAGTAAATATTTGTTGAATGAAAGTATACATTAATTTCTAGCGGAAAATATTTTATCAAGATGTGGTTTCACATGAACTAATAATATTAAATAATAACATTAAAGCACTAAAATTAGAAGGATATAATCGTAAGGTAGTGTGTGATTCCAGCATGATAGTCAGAGTTTATGGAATTAGGCATTTTATCCATCATTCTCATTGCCAGCTCAGAGCCTGACTACTTTGTACATTCATTCCTGAATCTGAATAAATGTAGTACTGGCCCTGTAGCTATTGCATATTCGACTTTATCCATCACGGCTGCTAATGATTATTTGGCTCTGAGGATTAGGCATATCCCCTTCAATATGCCCTTTCCTGCACTTTGTGAATGCATTAGCCCCTTTGACCTTCCTTACTGATGAGGGGACACAGTTGTTAAGTTGCCGATTGGGAGCAATTCTTTATTTCTTTGATGTTTTCCAAGCGCTTGAATAATTTCATGTTGAGTGTAAAGTAACTAGAGGTAAAGCATATTTCAAGATATGTGTGAGATGGATGACTAATAATGTTTCTTGCTAATAATGTATCTTATTTAGCCCGTTTTACAACTATTCTGTCTTAAGAAATATTGTCAGCTTAAAGACTTGTGGAATTTTAAATAGAAATTCCAAATAAGATTTGTAATAAAATTTTTGTTTGTTATACTATGAATTACTATGCATCAATGGCATCAATGTAATGGCTAATCATTTTTTTTAACATTTTTATTTTATCAAGGTAATACAAGAACATGGTTAAAAATTCAAATAGTACAAAAGGACTACTAATAAAAATCACAATGCCCTGCCCTGTGCTTTCTCATTTCCCATCTAATCTCCCTCATCCTTTCATAGCTGATGGGTCTTGGGATAGTTACCTTCCAATCACCAGTCTGCACCTGCTGTATCCTGGGCTCTCAGTTTTTGCATGTCATCTGCCTTTATAGTACATAAGGATTAAGTTCACTTAGTATGGCTAATCATTTTTCATGTAGAAAGTTACACTGACATGTGTAACATGTGGTATTTGCAACCAGTAGTGGAAAGCAACTAACAAACTGCTTGAGACAGATCCATGTAGAGATTCCAGTTCTGCTTCTTTGGGTCAGTTTGGGAAGGTTATTTAATGTTTTAATCTCAAGTGTTTTCTATATACTGAAGACAATCATGCAAACCTTCCACATTGTTATAAGAAGGAAATAATACAATATACACCAAGCTCCCGCACAGTGCCTGGCACGGTAGTGGGTTTTCCTGGAACCGCTGCTCTTTCATTCACTTTTTCAGTCTTTATCTGGGAAGTCCAGAATTTTTCAATATTTTACATCTATCTTTAGATGTCATTTTGTAATTTATTTTCCTTTCTTTCATTGGAATACTGAGCATTTACACTGAAACTAAAATGCACATACACATCTTATTTTTTGAGCCTGGATTCTAAGGAATCTCAAAACAAGGAATGTAACAGCTTGAGCTGTTATTGTAATAGTTTCAAGAACTTCCATTTTAAGGGTTGTGAGATGCTGACCTGCAAAATTCAAACTCTTTGGTTCCTTGGTTCCTTTCATTTTTGCATCCCCCTCCAGATCTTGGAAGTTTTATTTATTTACCATTGCAATCTCCTTAGAAACCTGAGCTAAACTCAGTAAATTCAGAAGTTTTCCCTGAATAAAGAAACTTTACCAAAGAAGTGCTCTTTTTCTCTGCATGTCTTTAGTAAATATGTTAAGATCCTAGTATAAAATATCATACATCTGAACTCTAAAATTTGATTTTTACTAATTTTGATAAAGGTTGGCATGATGTTTACATTTCTTACATATTAAATAAGGGTTTGCTAAGCAAATTAAGAATCTGAGTAAGATATTTTTGTGGGCAGGTAAGATACTTAAATCATAAAGAAATACATTTTAGGTATCTAAAATTTTAGACTTAGTTTAAAATGATTATATGCTAATTAGACACAATATCTATTCACAAATGTAATTTAAGCCAGTCTATTAGGCAACTCTGCTTGGTTACTTTAGGATATTAAAGTAATTAGAAATAATAAGGCCATGTTCTTTACAACTGTCTTTTATTTAAACATTTCATTACTACTAAGAGTGTGTATTCAAATTGTTTCCTATTATTGCATTCAAGGTAATGATTTCTACTTAATCGGCAAATTTTTGTTTAATTGCATAGTTTTTGTCCTTGTAAATATTTGATATTTTTAAAGGCATATATTCTGTACCTTAAATAAAAACCAAACTTAGAATCTCATTTAGTAGAGAACTCATTTTCCTCTGACATCCTTGTTTCTGCCCCAGTCCTGTGGCCTCAGCACGTAGTCTCAGTGTTGCTGACTAACTGATCTGGAGCAGCATTTCCATATTTCTGTACACAATTGTTTCTCATTAGTTGGATAACATAAAAATTGTCTCAGCACTTGTCCACATTTTCTAACAATACTTTTCAAAAGTACATTCGCTATGGATTTGTCCTTATATATCTTATGTACTTTGATGCTGAGTTCATGGAAAATTAATATGAAATTGCTAAAAGTTTAAAGAAAAGGAACTTTCATACATATTTCAAGTAAATAAAAAGGTATTTGTTGTGGTACCTCTTATTGCTTCTTATTGTTCTGAGAATTAAAATCATTTAAAAATGGTAATGATACACTATTATTGAGTTTAGATGAATGCTAATTATTTCATGGGTATTAAAACATTAACACTTAGCTATTTTAATTAAATTATGCATATAGAAAGTAAAATTCAATATGCACTCTGAAAATAAAGCCTGACTGTTAGTTTCAAGATCAAGCTTCCCTCCCCCCTTTCATTCTGCCTGTGCGATGAAGCGTGCACTTTGTTGTTTCACTATTAATAATTTGCATTTTACTGAAATGTACCTAGTTATTTCCTTTTAAATGGTCGTTTGACTAGATTTTACTCCCTAGTTATAAATTAAGTCAAATTCCTTTCATAAGTTTGTTAAGAATCCCATTCAGTTTATAAAGTGCTATGCCAATGTATTCTCAAAGTCATTTCCGATATACATGTCACATTCCTTTATGCATATGTCTGATCAAATTTAATTGTTCCAGTTATACAAGTTAAAAAAAGAACTTGCCTCATTAATGCACAGCCCTTTCTCATAGTCACAACAAGCACCTGAAGTTGGAAAAAAATAATGGTCATAGAGATGAGAGGTACTTCTATAATTAAACATTTATTGAAGTTTTATTTTTGGAAAGAAAAGGTCACTGTCCTGATTCAAATATTGATGGCTTGGTCAAAAAGACTGAAACTTAAAATCAAAAGAGTCTCCTTTAGGGAGTATAAAAATGTCAAATTATGCCTTAAAATCTTATAAATCCAATCTATTGCTTAAGTACTAGAATTCTTCATTCTCTCTCCATTTCCAAACCAGCTTCACATAATAAACCTCCACTCAAATCAGGCAAATGGGGAATGGTCATTCTGTTTTCAAAGGTAAATCTCAATACTATCTTTGATGTGCAATTTATTCATTATTTTCCCCTTTAGTTCTCAATTTTGAATATTAGCTGCATTTTTATACACAGATTTTAAAAATTCATGTCTAAGATATTATAATGAACATTTTCAGTCTGAGTAACAATGATATTCTGCTTACAACTGTATCAGAGAGCAAGGTTGATAGTTTATATATGTCTATCTGTCTACCATCTATCAATCGTCTATCCATCTATCACCTATCATTGTTAGTGGGCCAGTAGAAACATAATCTTCATTTCTGAATTATAAACACGATAATCTGCTCAACTGCTTAACAAATGTTCAGATACTCTTAGAACCATTCTTATTTTTCCTATCTCCCTTACCACCTACATAAAGTCAGAGAATGAATCCTATATACCATAGAAATACCCTCTCATTCTATGCTTGCCTGCATAATTTGGTTCAGGACATCACATATATTTATTGCAGCTATTGTAGCTGTCTCCCAAACAGCACAGGTGCTTCTTGTTCCTTCTCATCTTCACCCCCAGACTTACATTTTTCATAATCAACATTTTCTAATTTTTCTTCTTCAAAAAAGTGTATGTTGATTATTGGATGTTTGCATGCAGAATAATACCTAGATTTCTAAGCATACTACAAAAAACATTTAATTTCTAATTTCCAGCTACTTGGTCCAAATCCATCTGTCACAACAACATCTGTCCATCACCCTTTCCAATGACATGCTTTAGGTTCCAATCACACTGACCCCACTATTCACTGGATGTGACATTGTATTTCACTGTTTTATATGTGTTTGCACTTATATAGTTCATATGTGTGTATGTATGTGTGTGTATACACACACACACACATATAATTTTCTGTTCTGCCTGGGTTTTTCTTTCAACTTTCTTTGGCTCAGATGTTAAAGATTTTAAAGTGTGCCTCAAATCTTACTGGTTCTATTAAAAACTCAGAACCCCTCTCACTCAGTCTAGATTAAGTAATAATTATTCTGGATTCCCAAAATACTTTAAACCTTTATTGTAACATTTCCAACATACTCATCAATTTATTAATGAATCCCCTTGACTCAACTGAGGTCTTACCTCATTATCAGTATTTTGAGGAGCTTCTGGTACAAAGGTCATCAGTAATGTTGAATTAATGCATATGAAAGTGTCCAATTATTCTTTAAAAACCATCAGTGTGAGCAGGAAAATGATAAAGATTTTATAAGGAAGATACAAAATCAGTGAGTCATGGATTTTCTTTTTAATTTATTTTAAGATAAAATATAACACAGTACTTTAAATAAATAGAGTACTTACTCTTTAAATAATCGGAATCAAAGTCAAAACTTCATTAAGTAATTTCTTAGATTAAAATGAGAAGATATCTCTTGAGCCCTAAACTTTTAACTTTTGAAGCTCATAAGAAAGTGATTAATTAGAAATATCCCTTGTATATCCATGCAATCATTTGTCTTTGGAAAATCAAAGTAACAAACTCATGTTCCTTGTTAAAATATTGAAAATTTATAGCCATTTAGACCATAAATTTTTTCATAATTCTGCCACCACATTTAACAGTTACCATATTTCATTTAGTTGTTTTTATTTTTATTTTAATGATCTTGTATACAATCTGAATCAGTTGTTTGACATATTAAGAAATGATCTTATTAAATACACTCACTGAAAAACATCATTAAATGTGAATATATGGCACAGTCCATCATTTGATCACTAATTCTATTCATTCCTTCTTTTTTTTTTGGACAGACAGCTAGATTGCATTAGGTGTATATAAGTGAAATGAAAGATTCTTATTCCTACAGGATATAATCCTATCTTCTAAAGTTTTAATGATATAAATATGATAGCAATGAACATTTTCCTACATATCTTATTACTTATTTAAGATTGAATCTTTGCAATGAAATTGCTGGGTCAGGGTAAGGAACTTCTTTAAGTGTCTGGAAATATGTCATCAAATTTATTTCTAAGGTTATACAAATTTACATCTTTCCAGCAATGTTTTAGTACCTATACTTTTCTACACTGAAAACCATAACTTTTAAAATCTTTACTATGTGGATATGACACCCTCTCTCTGTATTTTTTTCATTTTCCTTCCATTCCTATTCCAGAAATAAATCCTACTTCTATTAATATTGTGGAGCTTTGATGCACAGCTTTATAGGCCAGCCACTGTTTTGGGACTAGCATTTATTATCTCATTCAATCACTGTAACTCCTCTTTAAGAAGAAACTGAATTATCTCTCAGTTTTAATATTTTTATGATGTAATTACCTTTTATGTATTTTCTTTGTTGAAAATAACTTCTATCCACATCTTTTGCCATTTTACTATTGAGGACTTTTTAAAATTTGTATATTTAAGTAATTTCTGAGACTTTTAATGTGGTAAAAAAAATGTATCACATAAACTAGGCCATCTTAGCCATCTTTAATTGCACAGTTCACTAGTGATAAGCACATTCACATGTATAAACAAAAAGTGGTAATGGAACATTATTTGGTCTTAAAAAGGAAGGAAAGCCTCTTACATGTTATGGTATGGATAAACATTAAGGACATTTGATTTCATTTACTTTTAATGACTTAACTCTTTTATTATTATCAGTATTTTGTTTGTAATGTTATAATAAAAGAAACAGGAAGTATGTTTTGATTAATAAAAGTATTATAAGCAATAATTTGATAACTACTCATTTTTATGGGAAAGATTACTTGTGAAAGTTAATTGAAATATTCTTGGTTAGAAGTTTCAGAACTAGAATGTATAGCATCAACTGTAGAATCTCTATGTAGATAACAGGACAATCCCAGGGATAGTGAGAACTCCCTGATTGCCTCTTGTCAGAGGCAGCCGCCTACTGGGTGGCCCTAGCAGCCATGTTGATGTCAGGACACCTGAGCTATATTTTAAACAGGAATTGGTAAGTTTGACTTCAAGGAGGGTGAGCAAAATGTTCCTCAGGATTTAATTTAGCTATGTTAAATTTATATTCATGTCTAAATTTTGAAATCCTTAGATTGATGAAAATTAAGTTTATTTTTAAACCTTCTGCTCAAGTAGCTATACTGTTTTATGCCAAGGTCATTTCACAAATACTTTCTTGAGCAACTTCCTAATCATCCCTTGCCACATCACATTTTTTTCCCTAGCTCATGGGCTCTGACAGGGAAATAACTCACTGTACTATTTTTCTTGGCTAATGATATTGGTATGTATAGGTCATTTTGGTTTACAAGTCTGAATGAATTTCAGTTTCCTGATAGATTAGAATCCTTGTAAATAACCTAGGAATATGATCCTTCAAATACTGTTATTCACACCTTGCTGGCCTAAGAAAAAGGATATTGCTGTTTTTATGGATTCATTAAACTAGTGGGGGCTTGCTATATTGTTCATATCTTTCCATTGAAATATAGTCTATATAAAAATTAATCTTGAAAAACAGCTAAGGTTCTCAATACAACATTATTTATTCAGACATGAAATTGGAAGAAGTTACCCCTCAAAGACCATAAACTGCAGCCTAATAATTGCTCTAGAAAGCAGAGAGGAAAAAAACAAATATCAGAGTAGAATAGAAAAGGTGTTGTTTTTCTCAACTATAGGGGCCGGAGTTAAGGAATAGGTTGGCAAAGAAATCAGAAAGAAATCAGTACTATTTCTGAGGATTAATATTAATTTGTTTCATATTATGACTGAGGAAACAATGACTTTAAAGATACCATAATATATACAAAATTGAGAAACATTTAGCAGTTATGTTGATTACAATGAAAAAGAAATAAAGGACTGAGACCAAATGTGACAAAAAATTGTATAATATACAGAGAGACTTGGAGAAAGGTAGGATTAAAGTAGGTTCTTCCTTAAAATCTCAATGGTTTTATAGATATAGCTCACCAACATACATTTGTTTTTTGCCCTAGTAAGTTTATTTAAATCGATTTAACACATGACATGTTTTCATTTTTATAAATATAACTGCTTTTTTATCATTTTTCCTGAAAGAGTTGATTTCATGAAGGATTACCAATGAAACTAAAATAATAATGTTATCCTCATTTTAATTCTTAAAAATGTATGTAAAAGGTATAATTCTAATAATACAGTAGTTATTTTAAGTGAAACAGGTAATTCAAGATGTATATGTTCCAAATGTAGAAATTTTTGCAAGCCAGTTTATTATAATTTAAATAATTTACCCTATTATTTAAATAGTATCAATTTGGCAGAGAAACAAATTGGATTTATTAGAACATGTTGTATAGCATGGATAATATAGTCAATGATACTGTAGTTCGTATTTGGAAGTTGCCAAGAGGGTTAATCTTAAAACTGCTTGCCACAAGGAAAAAAAAGTAAATTGCAACTTTGTATATACTTATTGTGTGATCATTTCCCAGTGTATATAAATATCAAATCATTGCATTGTGTACCCAAAGCTGATATAACATTACGTGTCAATGATACCTCCATTAGAAAAGCAAACTCAAATAAATAAATACAAATAAAAATACTAGGTTCATATTGAGGCATCAAGAAATCTCAAATCCCTTCTCAGGGTTTTTTATGTTGTAAATGACACAAAAATAACTCCAGTTGGGTTTAAAGAGTAGAATTTTCTGTTTCAGTCAACTAAAGAGTCAAGAGAGCTAACCTCACTTAAACTCTGTATAAGAAATCAAACAATGTTTGCCTTCTTTGGCCAGCTTTACCCTCCCTTCCCGTGTTACCCAGCTAAGTGATCTCCAGTGTGCTACCTGCAACTGCAGCTCTTCCATACTTGCCCGCTTCCCCTTGTCATCATCTGGCTGGAGGAAAGAGCTGGGTCTCTCTAGCTGCAACATTTGTGGCATAGGTGCATCTCCTGAAAATTTCAGTCACAAAACATCTGTTTCTCAATGATCAGAGACATGTGACATGTTGATTGGCTTAAGCCAATCACGGAAAATTTTTGGAGCTGAGAATGGAATAGTTTGCACAGCAATAACATGGATAAGAATGCAAGAGGAATAAACCTGCTCTCACCCCAACACACACACAAGTTAGGATCATGTGGATAGAAGTGGAAAAGGGGAGCCAAGGAGCACTTGTCTGTGACACACAATGGTATTAATATTAGGGGGGCCAACAGACTGGAACCAGTGCAAGCAGTGTGATGTAGTAAAAATGCAACTAATTTTGTGTCCCACTGCCACTCAGCTGGGGAAACATTTTTTCTTCTGCCCCTAAACAACAAGACTGGCAAGCCTCATGATTTTTATGTCACTCTTAGCTAATAAGGAATCCCAGGGTTATTTTATTAACAAAATGAAGACTTGATTCCAAAAGTAGAATGTTCATCCCAGTGTATTTTAACACTTCAATCTTTATTCAAGAGTGAGTATTTACCAATTCTCTCATTTCATCTAGATCTTTGTTGCTGGTGAGCTGCCTGACTTTGTAGGAAGTGTGGTTGGTCTCCTTTGTCCCACTCTTACCCATTCACTTGGGCCTGTGACTGATCCCTGTAGGGCTGGAGTACCTGCAGAGAGGAAAGGGACTATTCTGACTTAACTGAAACGATCTTAAAATGGCTTTGGCATTTTGGAAATGGTAGATATTTGAAGTTCACTGTACGGTCTTTGTGATGTCATGAAATTTTCATGAGTCTCTTGTTGGATCTCTCACTGTAACACCCATGGGATGGAGGTTTTCTCTCTTTCAGCTGGCTTTCTGGCCTTCCTTAGCTTCTTATTATCAAGGGTTTTCTTCACATTCTTTCACAGAAATACTCTTGAGTTAAATCCTATTTTTAAGTGAGTCTAGATTGACTTCTATGTTTGACTTGAGGCACACACTGTTACATGTTTCACCTCATCATTATTGGAAGGGCAGTCACTTTCCAAATGTAAGTCTCTCTTCTCTCTCTGTCCAGCTTTTCAGGAGAATAGCCACATGCTCATAGCTTGAGAATATTTAGACATCTTTTACATACCCATCCAGTGTGCCCTGATAATTTTAGAGGGACTCATATGAACATTCCAAAGGACTTTCCTTGAAGTTCTTTCTTGTAGTACCTCCCCTTCCTTCTATAATAGAGTGAAAAACATTAGGACTCTCAAGAAATCTCTGTGCAGATCCTTGTGACACTTTGAGACTCTTAGAGTGAGTTAAGAGCTCCAAGTGAGAAGAGATATATATTCTGATTTTTGTTCTCACCCTTACTCCCCACCCCATCCTCTCTGTCTTAATTGGTACCTTAATTTGTTTCAAAAAGAATTTAAACATTGTCAAAGGCATCGTTGTTTACATTTTTCAATTTGAATACTATCATAATAGCAAAATGTCAACAAAATATTATCCACATTATTTCTTAAATTTTTATTTCCACAAGAACTTGTCTGAAACATCACACACTAGGAAAGATCCAGATATTAGCAATAGTATAAATGTTTGACTTCTTCCAATGTAATAGTCTTTTTTGAAAGTGCTTTATTTGTGCTAATATGTTCAATTTTTTAGTAGCTTATGACATATATTAATGGTATTTTAATCTTACAAATAAGAAAATGTGGGCACAGAAAAGTTAAATAAACTTGCTCAAAATCACAGACGTAACATATGGCACATCTAGGATTTAAAATTAGATGTATGATTCCAGATCCTCAGTTCTTAGCCGTCCATATTACTTGCCTCAAAAGCCTGTATTTTTCAAAGGATTTCATGTTGAACAGAGAGTAATATTGCAAGGAAGTTACTTTTGTGTAACAGATGCTTCTGTGTAACTGGAAGTTAAGTAAAAGGAATTAGTCTCTGATCAAGTGTTAATATACTGTCTTTTTTAGCTCAGAAAAAAAGATTGAGCCCCTTCACTCTGAATTATATATTTTACTGGCTAAAATGGGTTTATGTCCCCACTTTACACCCCTTGAATGAATTTTCCTTGGGGACTGAAGCTGTTAGAGGGAAGAGCTTTCTAGAGAGAATAAGATAAATGATTCTAGGGCCACAGCCCCACTTCTGGGTCTAAGGCATATGTGTGATGACTCATCTTTTAGCAACACATGGCTCCTGCATTTTTCATGATACAAAGCTTTGTTTGGTTAGTGATAAAAAGGTAATTTAAAAACTCCTGTCATAGGAAACTAGATTTTTAAGTAAATACCACCCTAGTCATTTTGAAGGACTCAGTGGCTAGAAGTTCTTTTCTTTTGTCACAGGGATAAAACGTTTGTCATGTAACATGAGCATGTCTTGGTTCCCTTGCACACAAGTTGCAATTAGGGTCATATCATGTCATGTTCTGCACACAGCAAATGTTTAATGTTGTACTCCGGTGCTGCACTAAGTACCTTATCATTCATTCTGGATGACTCCCTTGAAAATTGCTTCTAAAAGTTTGTGCCAAAAATGCTCATGAAATGAACAATTTACTATCCTTTAGCTATTAAGATACTGAAAACTGTCATTTCAGGAAATTGGATACTGTACCCTGTAAAACATGTTGTTCTGAAGGTTTGCTTCAACAATTACTACCTATCATACATCAGCTTATGAGTGTTGCATTTAGTCAGTTAAATTTAATACTATAATAACATTCGAGTGTCAGGAAAAGCAAAATACTGAAATCTCATTTGGTGTTTTGCACCTGAACAAAGTTAAGGTGTTCATATCTGTGCTATTGTTTGTCTTTCATGCTTTCTTTATTTAGCTATTGAGAAATTCAAACTATTTCTGGGTACCTGTAGGTTTGTTCTGCACTTTCAGTAGTGATTACTCTCACTGTATTAACATCACTTGCAGGTAATGTCAAGTATTCAGAAGTAAGGTTTTTATTTTAAGTCTTTCCCTACAATGTCTATTGCCAATTATTGAATTTCTATGATATAAACTTTTAATAGAGGGCAAACCAAATGTATTTATTTTTGAGCAATTTAAATGGCAAACATATGCTTATAACAGGTAAAAAATATACCTGTAACAATAATTGAAAGGGTGGATAACAACTCAAATGCATGCTCAACTTTCCAAGCTCCATTTAAGGCCTTGTTCCAGAATGAAGCTATTCCAGACTTTCACTCTGTGGTGACTTCTCCCTGTTCCCAAATCAGAGCACTTATCCTCTTATCTGACAAGTAATCAAGTAATCAAGTGCAACCACCTGACATCTTTTGAAGAATGATATTGCTACTTAACATATGTGTTAATATTTTATATTTTAAACACCACAGTAATGAACATAATAAATTTGTAGTTAATTCAAACTGTTCTGGAAAATAGAGTAAGAATGATGGATTATAGTTCTGGCACTGAATGAGTCAAAGTCTCTCTAACTCAGAGATTTATTCTTCCTTTAGAAGTTAGCTATCATTTGCCTTCAATAAAATACATGAATATTAAATGTTCAGTTCAATGAGTGTACACTTCTCTAATCATCACTCAAACTTTTCCAGCACTCAAAGAAATTCCCTCATTCTCCTTTCCAGGCAATTCCTACCACCATCCCACTATCCGGAGCAACCATTCTTGGATTTCTGTTACCATAAATTAATCTTGCCTGACTTGGACTTCATATCAATGGAATTGTTTGGAATGCACATTCTTATATTCCTGTCTTCTTTGTCTAACATAATATCTTCAAATCCATGTTGCTGTATGCATTTCTAATCCATTTGTCCTGTTGTTTTGAATAAGACTATTTGTTTTCATTCCCTATTTTTTGGCATTTGGATTATTTAAAAATTTTGGCTACTAAGAATCTATGTTTTAACTTTTCTTGAGTAAAATGAGTGTATTCAACAGATTTTGAGAAAAGCTTCTATGTTAGTATCGAGAACTACAAATAAAATTGTATATTGCCTTTGTAATTTAAATTAATTAGTTTATCACGGCAGTCTTCTTGGTAGATTCCTTAAGATTTTCTAAGTAGACTGTCTTTCCATCAGTGAAGAGACTGGTTTAATAGTTCATTTCTAATCTTTATGTATTTAAAATTTTGTTCTTGCATTATTGCATTACCTAGTACCATTGCCCCAATTTTAGGATAGAGTTAGTGAGGGCAACATCCTCACCTCACGGTAATATTTTACCATTAAGTCTAATATTTGCTGTAGGATTCTTGTAGATACTTTTTGAACTAATTAAGGAAGTTCTTTAATATTCTTAATTTGCCGAGAGTTTTTATCATGAAAGGATGTTGAATTTTGTCAATAACTTTAGCTACATTATTAAGATGTTTCAACCTTTATTTTCTTAATGTGATGAACTTCATTGATTTCCAAATAATATTCCCATCTTGGATTCCTGGGATAAAACCCACTTGATCATGATCTATTCTTTCTCTTGTAATATAGCATTTCTCTGTCATCATTTTGTGACATCAGGGTTCAGCTGGACTTTATAGCCTTCATTTCTATATTCTGAAAGGGTTTTCCTTGAATAGATAGGACATTTTTTTAATGTTTGAGGGGTTTCACTGGTGAATCCATCTAGGCTTTGGGTTTTTTTGTGGGAATATTTTTTATTAGGAATTACATTCTTCAGTAGATAAAGGTATGTTCAGATCATCTATTTCTTCTTGTCTTAGTAACTTGCTTTAGTGTTGGTAAATTGTATTTTCCAATTGATTAAAGTTGTGGAATTTAATAAAATAAAGTTGTTTCTAATATCTTCTTATTTTCCTTTTACTGTCTGTTGTATCTGTAGTGATTTGTTCCTGATGTTGTTAATTTGTTATTGTTTTTTTGATCAGTCTTTCTCTAGGCTCACCAATTTTATTAATTTTAGCACAGAATCAATTTTTTACTTTCTTACTTTTCTCTGTTCCACATAACATATTCCATCTGTTACTATTATTATTATATTTTTTTCTTCTGCTAATGTTGCATTTAACTTGTTTTTTTTTTTTATAACAGACATTTAGAAGACCAGTATTAATTCTCCCTTTGGTTGTCATGTGTACATTTAAAGCTATAAACTTTCCTCTAAACACTGCTTTAGCTCCATCCCACAAATTGTGAAAAGTGGTGTTGTCATTCTCACTGAGTACAAAGTGTTTGCTAATATCCTTTGTGAGTTCTTAGACTTAAAAGAAAATGGAAAATTAATTGTCCCATTTTAGCTAAAAGAAACATAAACTTCTAACTTTTTATATGCGTTGTCTTGTCTTTTCAACATTTTTCTTGGCAAAACTGCAAGTGAGAAATAGAAGAAAAAGTTTATCTATGAATTTGAGTAATAGTTTTTTTTGTTCAGTCACAAGGTTAAAGAAAGATTCTCAGAAATTTTGGCTTGAATTAAAGTATCTGTATATATAACTCAAACTTATTCAAGAATGAGCTTACATAATGTTCTTAATGAAAAGAAGTCTATCTTGACAAATTCGTCTTTACTTTAAAAACAGCTCCGTATCCACCACATCCATTTTATCACCATAAGAATATTAATGCAAACATAGTATTCTAGTCAGCACAATAATGGATTAATTACCCATGATTTAAATTTTCTAAGATTCATATATTGGTTTAATGTGTGCAATAAGCTATTATTGTTGTTCCTCTAAATTACACTTACAAAAATATAAAATTGTATGTGTTCCCCTTTCCTGTATCAAACTGAAACTTCTGTTTAGCTTGACATAACTGTACCACGGTGGTCTTGGGGTGATGGGTTTATTGAATACAATCCCAATAAATATGAAAAAATCAGTGTTACCCAGAGAGCAGTCAGTGGCCATCATACAGTGAAGTTATAGAGCAATATACATTAAATAAAAACAAATAAACAAAATACTTCTATAAAATAGAAGAACTATATATATATAGAAATTAAAATTTCTTAGAAATTAGTGACATTGGAGCTATTATGTTTTAGAACTCAATGAATGCAGATAAAGGGCTTGTTATATGGAGTTTTGTCATATTTAAAGCTTATCCTATTAAGTCAATTTTTTTCAATGTCCAGGCACTTTGTTAGAAGTTAGATATTCATTGTAACCAAACAGATATGATCTTGCCTTCTAGGAATTCAGAGTCAGTTACATCTCATCTGCTCACTATCCATTCATGCGCTTGCCTATCAAAGTGAATCTTTACAGTGTGAAAGTTGATACAGAGATATGTAGATTAGACAGAACCTATTTTCTAGATACTTTTATCTGAGTAAAGAGGAAACAGAAGAATATAGGTTATATATATTATATCATATATTGTAGTATATATATTCTATTATATATTATAATATATGACTGTACTGACAGTATATAATAAATGACAATAATGCACGAGGGAAGGAATGCATATAAAAAGAGGTACAGATAGAAAATGTTATGTAAGCTCAAAGCAGAGTGTTCCATTTGGGAGAATTTACCTGGATCACACACACACACACACACACACACACACACACACACACACACACACACAGTGGTAGAGTATTAAAAAGGGTGTGTACTATTATAATAATTTTACTAGTTCATTTGGCAAATTTAAAATATTTCCAAAATCACAGAATTACTTGTCACTACTTAAAGTTGTGAAAAGGAGGAACTTTTTCAGGGCATCATCAAATAGGAATATGCTAATAGGCATGGAGTCTGGACAGAGTAAGATCTGTTACAGAATCCAAAGAGCTTCTCCATCTTGAAGCAGGGGAAAGGCTATGGCAAGCAGTATTGAAGGGTTAAGGCAAAGAGGGTCTTTTGGGAGACAAGTTACCATGGGCATCTCACATTTCTGTGTGTGTTTTGCTAGGAGATGCTTTGAGGGCATTTGTCCCACACTATCTTTTCAAGGTTGTTTTTAGTGCCTACCTCAGGAGCAAACACCAAGTATGTTTATTGTCCAGTATAATAAAAATAAATTAAGTTCTCTCCAGGCATAGACAAAGCAGGCATATAGCTTGTTTTAAAAGATATGTGTTCCCTAAACTTAAGGTTCTTCATCAGTGATACAAACCCACTGTGTGTACAACATTCACCTGGGGCTTGGGAGTCAAGGGAACAAACACAAGCATGGAGCTTGCTGTGTTACAAGTCATAAAGTGATTTGTCTCTGATCCAGGAATTCTGTCTTCAGTCAGCATTCATAAACTGTGGCACATTGACTTATGAGCTGTCACGTAGAGTAATATCTCACACAATTTGCAAAGTCTCTATCATGGCAGGAAGTAGGACAGAAACTGAACAGGATGGGAAGGGCAAGAATATTGAATTGACTCAGACAGGAGAGATTTTAACTGCACTGGAGAAGTGTAGTTATGTACACTGCTAGGTCTAAGGTGCTGAGGACTCCTGTAGAACTAGCTTTAAGAACTGCCTCCAGTTCCTTATCAAGGAAAGGCTCTAAATGGATGAAATATGAGGCATGACCGTATAATGCTTGGTGAAGTGATTAGGAGCTTGCCTGTTCCATTTCCTTACATTTTACCAGGAAGGGGCCTACTTCTGGTGTTAGTCTCAGGAAGAAAGTGAGCATTCTGATCTGGTCATGATGCTGGCTGTACCTGAATCAAATGGTGCCATCGAATTCCCCTATCATGGAACATAAATTCCATTTACATAAATTTCATTCCAATTACAGAGATCTGGCAGTATAACCTGGTAAGTTTTATAGATGACACCCCATTGATGATACTGTGACAAGATGGCTGATGGGAACTAGAGGATATGCCAGTACCAGGGGTTCTATAATTTGAGAGGTAGTTAAATAGATGTAGAAATGGGAGACAGATGGCTGAACAAAAGAGATGAAGTGATAAGATAACATAAACAGTCTTAAGTCAGACACCAGTCTCTTCACCCAAATTGCAGATGGCCTTGAGCAGGTGATGAGGAAGATAAAAGTAAATATTGTGTGGACAGCTCAGACCAGTGCCCAGGGAAGATGAATTTGAATTTCTATTGGACAAAGCAAGTGCACCAAGAAAAGAATATCCTGGACACAGAGAAACACAGGAGCAAAGTAAAATTTGAAGAAATTTGACTTCTGAAGTGATAATGGGTTGGAATTCAAGATTCCACTATCCCTGTGTCAGACTGATTTATAATTAATTAGTTTCCTATTGATACAAATAATTTTGTCAAGGAAGAAACAAGGTGATCTACATGATAATCAAATGATGCAGAAAGAAACAGGACAGAAACACTAACATTCTTGCAAGAGAAGAGCATTAGAGAGCAGGTCGGTCTTGAAAAAGCCAGTGAGGAATTGAGGCACATAAGGCTCCTTGGTAAGAGCATCCTGTATTTTGATGTTAACATGGAATGACTTCCTGGGAAAATTTTTCTAAGTGTCAGAAAAGGATGTCAAGCCAGGTACAGGGAATAGAGGAAGTAATGGAAACAGTATTTCTACTGTCCACTCTCACCCTACCTTCCCTGACTTCTGATGAATGTTGAGACCACACATAATCACTCTTATTCAGTCACTTTAAGGTAAACATCCTTTGCTTCAGATAACAGAAATGGTGTTGTTTTTATACTTGTGTACTTATGATGACCCTGAAATTTCCAGAGAAATTTGCAGTGTTGTCAGAGATAACAGTTACATGTGTTATGTGTCCAGCCTCAGGGAAACAACTTAAAACTATTTTCAATTTTGAATTTGCTACTTTACCAGTAGCCTAGGGTATATTGTTCAGCCATGATTCTTATTTATGTTTTGGTGTGTAAAATAGAAGCTGCGAAAAAAACAGAGCTGGATCTAGCATGTCACAGCAGACATATTTCTTGATTTAGACAGCATTTTCTTCACTGATTGCTAGCAATCAGGGAAAGGAGGGAGAGAAAAGCACATGGAAGGATAGCAAATAGGTAGGAATAATTTCCCCCCCCTAATTGGAGAGACTTAATTGTGCATTAAGAAGGTAACATACAGTAAAACTCAAGAACAAGGTCAAAAAACCTTACTGGCTATATCATATAAATGGACTGTATAACATCCAAGACTAGAATTCCCAGGTGTGGTGCTATCATCAACAGGCAGAGATCAAGTCTTAGTGAATTTGAGGGTCCCAGGCAGCCATGCACTAGCTGCACATTAAAATGTTTAACAATATATTCAGTGTAGTCAGAGACCTTGATTGGAGCTGTAGATGTGGTGTATTGCAGGCATCTTCCACCAAGATAAGCTGTTTTGGTGTGTAAAACAGAATCTCCAGAATCTCCACTCGCTCTAGATTTCATATGGTTTGAAATATAGAACTAAATCCACTGAAAAGTATTTGCAAATTTTCTGGAGCATGAGGAAAGATACCACCCTCTAAAGAAAGTTTTGAAAATGTTTGGAGAAGTTATTGCTTGTCACAGTGACTGGGGAGAGAGGTGTCAGGTGCTGAAGGCTGTCAGTGGGCAGAGACCAGGTATGCTACACATTCTGAAATGTCTTGGAGAGTCCTTCAGGTGAAGAAGCATTCTGTATTTCACAGAATTCAAAATTCCCCCAAGCTGATCAATTATGTGAAAAACTTATTTAAATTTATCTTATATAAAATATGCATTTTTTTCAGTATTTTTAACATATACTAAATTCTCCAGGGTGGGATACTGCAATATATATTGAAAGAAGAATATAATCTTTTGTCCACATATAACTTTTCAGGGCTACCTGAATTAGCGTCCTAATAACTAATTAACTATAATTATTGCTCATTTCAAGAAATTGGTCTCTGATGTCAACAAAGATTATGGTACTTGAATTCTCAGCAGAACATTCCTGTGCTGCTATGCCTTTTCAGCTGGGTTTCATTCGTGACCATATATGTATGTATGTATATATATATATATATATATATATATATATATATATATATATATATATATATAACTGTGTGTGTGTGTGTGTAGGCATCATTCATTGGGCCTTAAGTATTTATAAATAAAACTGTTTTGTTACAAATTGCACGATCTTTTTTCTCCTTTATATGAGTTAGTATATTATGTTTTAAATTCAGCATTGCAACATTTGTTATTAAAATGGGACTTTGTTTTGAGATACTTGAGAACTGTTTTTCTGGGCTATGCATGCATTTGACCAAGCAATATGATCACCTCTGCTGCCATTCCTACAGCTCTCCCCTGTCTCTGTGCCATGCAAAAGAGGTGTGTCACTGAGTGGTTTGTACTTCTAAGTCCTCTGAAAGTGATGGCAAGGACACTTAGGGGATGTTGTGTTAACTCAGTTCATTCTGGTGATGGGCAAGATGGATCCCTTTTCTTCAAGCATGAATATCATCCCTTTCCTTAACCATTGTTCCATATTCTTTTCTCTGAAGTCTCCAATTATGTATCTAGCTTTTTTATTAATATCAAGAAACAACTGAATTCATTTATCTTTCACCAATGATACACATTTAATTAGAAAATAAAATTTCCCCTTCTGCTTATACTAATGTTTCACAAGTAATTAAAAATTGATAAAATTGATATGAAGGCTCACATAAAATTAGGCAAATAAATGAGACATGCTTTAGAAGAGATACCGTAGTCCTTGGTCATCATGTTTAATATTACATGAATTATTTCCTTCAGTGTTTCCTTGGGAAGCTCTGTTTTTATTCCTGACTGACTCAGTAATATATGGCCTCATGCAGAACGTTTTTGTAGGACCATAGTTGTGCTTGGGTCATTTTGTATAATTTTTAATAAAGGGCCATATAAAAATGCTTTTAGACACATATTCTAAAGACAGGCCAGATCTGATAGCTTCTTTTCATCTTTATCTCTCTCTTTCTTTCCTTTGTAATTTGAAAGTTGGCCTGTTTTAAAGCAGTTCTGTTAATGCAACAGCGGTTTTGAAGTTCTGTATTAATAGATACCATTTTAAAGGAGCCACTCAAGAAATCATTAGCAGCTTATATAAAAAGGAAAACAGCATATAAGGCACACTTTTATGGCTGAGATCTAATATTCACAACTGAGAGAAAAGGAGGGGAGAAGTCTTTCTTCATTAGCAGCATGACCAAAGCACTTAGGGATTTCACTCCCTCACATCCATTATTTCATCTATTGTCCTAATTTAATTTTCCATGATTTTCCTGACAGTGAAGGTTGGCAACTCTTAAGTACAGTACAAAAGGTTTGCAGCACTCATGTTAATAATTACACAAGCTCTTGAAGCTTTTTGCTGAAGGGTGTATTGTCAAAAATTTCAAATTTAGACAAAAGCAGAAGCTACAGATGTGAGTGGAACTGGAGTCCCTGAGTGCCTTTGTTTTTTATCCACAGAAAGAAGCCACCTCATGAGGTCTAAACGTTAATAAAGCATTCATACCATTGGGAGCCTTTTGAGAGCTCTAAACAGGAAAACAAGATCTTTGGAGAACTGCCATCAAATTGTTGCTGCTATTGTCTCCCCTGTCACTTACCAGGGTCCTCTGACAACATAAAACTATGATTTCTACGGTCTTCCTGAGTCAAATCAATTAGTTTTCTAATGTGCATGTTCACCAGTTTTAGAACACCTGATCCAAAAATATAGCTTCTTAATTGTGGAAAAAAGTGAACTTTAGTCTGTTATCCCTCTACCTTTTTTTTTTTAAGGATGCAATCATTTGTCCTTGTCTGTTGCTGTTTCTAACAGGGTGAAAGGGCCTCGTATAACCCAGGACTGTGCATTACCAGTTTTACATAACTGTAAACCTGTTTTTTTAGATATTTAAGGATATCTATACTTTTATGAAAAATAATATACAAATAAACATAAAAGGTGTAAATACATTAATTGGGTATTTGAGATATAAAACCAATAACTTTTTATTTTCAAAATTCTACCTTTCCCCATCCATTGAGTAAATGTCATTGTAAAGAGTTAGAGCTATAGCAGAGACTTGCTTATCTTTGAATTTTAATTAGATTTTTTGAGTTAACTGAGAAATAACAGGTATCTAAAATAGGCTATTTGTAGAGAGAAATACTTTTTTCCAAATTTCAAAATCTTCGAGAACAAGCTTACTGTAAGTCATTATTTGAAGAGTATGAATATAAGCAATGTTTCTTCCCCATAGGAAGGAGCATAGGTCCTCCTGAAAGGTCAGCCTGAAGGACAGGATTGGTGGAGTTGATACCAGGTGAAGACTGCCCGAATGCCTGAGAAGGGTCCTGGTACAGCCAACTACCCTTCACTCCCCTGTAGGTTGAAGGGAGGACTAAAGCAGAGATTTTGTCCCATTTACTCTTTAGAGTCCATGATGCAGCATTAAAACAGACATGAAAACAAGACACTGTTGGCAGGAAGATCTCAGACAAGGGTCCTGTTTCCACATGGCATTGAAGGAACACTCAAATACTATGTCACTTTCACAGAGCTGAGAATTGAGTAGGTGATCCAGCCTAGGCTGGAGGACAGGTTTTCCTGTGAGACAGACACCTGCCCAGAAACATCTAGGCCACTATCAGTGGAAGAACACAATGGAGTCCCTGGTTTTAGCAGCCCCAGAGGGTTGTGTAAAGAAGTCGCATAACAGGAGGTTCGCTGGGTGGACTCAAGATGAGTGGCTGCATGGGTTAAAATATAGCCATACCTCATAGTAGCTATGTGACTTTGGGCAAGTAACTCGCACCTCACTGGACTTCCATTCCATCATCTATATGAGATTATTAAGAGTGCTTTCCTTTTAAGAGACTGATTTATTAAACTAAATCAATTATAACTATAACACACTTAGAGTAGTACCTGGTACATGGTAAGCACTATATGCATGCTTATTAAGTTAGAGTCAGCAGCGGGTAAGGGCCGAGCCCCTGTGAGTGATTATTGTTTCTCCTCCCAAGGAAACAATCAGTTACACTAGCCTCAAGCACATGCTCATGGGTGCTTAGAGGACAGAGACCAATGTCCAGAGCTAGGTGAGATGAGCTTTCCTAACCACTTATTATACAGGGGAGATAGCAGGTGATACATGCAGACCAGATACCCCTTCAACACCACTCTCATTTGTATAAACTTCTCACTATACCAAGGTTATATGCAAGGGAAAATAAAGAAGTCTGTTGGAAAGAAATCATAAAAGACTGAGAATTTACTGTAGAGAAAAATAGTAAGAACAAGTTCCCACACCTTTTTTACCCCATTAGTGGCATTTATGGATAAAATAAGAGATGAGATTAATTAATTATAGGTTAAAAATATTTTCCTTAATTATTTTTTTATTTAGTTACATGTGTTACATCTGAGTCATTGCATTTAGAACTCACAAAATATCTTTTTGCTGCTCTATTTTCTTTTGCTTTTTTACTCAATGGATATTAAAACTACATGTACTATATTATGAGTCACATCATGCAAGCTTCTTTTTTTCTAGACAGATTGTGATTTTGATTCTTGACATGTTAAGAATTCTACTTTGGACCTATCCAATCCATCTCTGGCCCCACCTCTATCAAAAAAGTTGACCTACATCCATTTTGTGACTCTTCACTTTAATTTCAAACTGAATTTCCAAAAGTAAGAACTTCAGAAGCTGTAAAGAAAATATTTTATAGAAGGGAGGAGAGATTACATATGGAAAATTTATCACAAGTATTATGTACCTACAGTGCTTATACATTTTTAGAAAGAATATGAAATTATATTTACCTATGATTGTCTATACTTAGCTCTTTGATAACTTGAATCAATATTGATAAAATCATTAATAGGATACTATATAAAGTTCCCTATGTTATTAGAACTAATACACAATGTGGAACATCAATTTTGATTTTATAATATGTGGAATTTTTTGTGTCTCTATTTTAGAATTTTTTTAATTAATTGAACATAATTATGAATCTTCTAAATTTATTTCAATAAAATACACTTTGTGTATCTGTTTAAATAAAGAGAAACTCATGTGAAATCTAAAATCTCAAATTTAATTTTAGTAAAAGGATAAATTATTTAAGTCAGTTGTATTATTGAAAATGGTTATCATTATTTGTTTTGAAGTAATATATAATCCATTACAGCCACTCATGTTAAGAAGAACAAGAAGAGAATATTACTATTGGCTTTCATTCCACAGTCTGTATGAACTTCCACCAATTTAGTAAGGCAAAAGGACTTACTAAAAACTAGCAAATGAGAGACTTACTATTTAGATTTACTGAAACTTCACAAAGAGAGAAATAACTGTCCTTCTAAAAAATAATTTTTTGCATAATGTATTATAATTTTCACAGCATTTGTACATATCTCAAAAACTTTTAAAAATAAGTTGTATACTTGATTTTCTCCTAGCCTAGTACCTCTTTGAAAAGCTAAGGAAAATAGTAAGAAAACAAAGTAGAAACAGAGTGATTAAGTAACTTGTCTGAGGTCATCCAGATAACGAAAGGTAGCACCAGAATAGAAACAGAAATCTTTGGGCCAATGTAACATATATATAATTGGCTAGAAGATAGTTAAATAGGAAAAACACCATGAGAGAGCAAGCAGAGAGCTTTTAAGCCACTTGTAGCTGTGGTATTTGACAACGAATCTCAGAAATGAATTAAAAGGACAAAAGGAGACTGCAAGATCATATTTACCAGCTTAAAACAGGCCAGTGTTTTTTCCTTTTCATTGTAGCAGTGGCAGGCATTCAGGAGATTCAATCTTTTTATTTAAGGAATTTTGTAGAAAGTGTTAGCAGAGAATGCACATTCACACTTAGCTTCACCTCTAGCATTTGATAGGTAAGAAAATACAATGAACAGCAGAAAAAGAAACATAAGTCTCTGAAATGTATGTAATATTCAGATGCTGTCTTTGTGAAAACATTCCATTTGGACCAATCCAAGACCGCTCCTCAGTACAAGAAGTGTGCAGGGCCAGGAGAAATCTGCAGCTTCAACAGATGTGACCCTGTGAAGACCTCAGTCCTGTTGTAGACTATGAGTTTAGTACCTGGAATCCCCAGACATCCACCCATTTGGACCTAAGTCTGTTTTCAGGCCTTGTGCAAGCCCCTCTCCCTAGTCAGTCCACCAGAGGGTAGACCTCCAACCCCCAAGGATACCCAAGGAGACCCAAAGGAGTCTTTTTCTGGAGAAAGGGGATTGTATGGATAGCTTGGATGTCCACATATGAATTTGCTTGAGGCTTTTCACCCTGTAGGACAGGGTCAAATGTGGGATAAGATCCTGAGTTATAAGGTTTTAGCATGGAACTTCAAAGACTACTAGAATTTTGATCTTTAACCTGGTCTTCTAGGTCATTATGAAGGTATATTTCCAAAGTAGAAGGTTAGATATGTTTTTTTTAATGATTTTGATTCTTTATTTAAAACTTAAATATTTACACATGGGGCATGCAGCCCTCCCTTTGACCCAGCCAGGGTCCACGAATCTCAGCAGCAGACAAATCTTCAAACTTGTGATTACTGCATATGCAATTACAGATTGATATAAGTTATTTCATTTTAACATCTTGATTCCCAATGCCACCATTTGATTCAATTTTAATATCATCTATTCCCCATACAACCACCTTACTAAAAGACCATAGTTATTTCATACTTGGCCTATGGCACCTGCTTGAAATGTGATCTCCCCATTCTCATCTCATCCTTCTTCCAACACAGACTTCTACCTTCCTAGCTAAATACAATTAATTAAAATTAGTTGACATAAAATTTAATAATAGCATTTCGTAACTAAAAATAACATTATGATGCCCATCCCCCCCCAAACACCTGATTAAAAAGCTGCATTCAAACTCCTTAGACAAAAAGGCATACTTGAAAGCTTCATATTTGTCTATTCTCTATGGTCTCTGATCTTCCATGTCTTTGTAGGTATTTCTCCTTCCACCTGGAACCTGTATTCTATTATCTCAGACTGAGAAACCATTATTCATCCTTTAAGAGTCAGCTCAAGTCTTCTCTCCTCTGAGAAGCTTTCCCCATTTCCACCAAACTGAGTTAGGTGCTCATTCTTTGCATTCCCTTCTGTGCATATTTCTGTTAATATTCATTGCTATTATTGATTTTCCTGTCTGTTAACTCTAGAGGCTAAGCAATTTGAGAGTAGTGGTTGTGTTATTTTATTTTGTTCATGAAATCATATACAAACATTTGTTCAGATCACTCTAATCCATGTACAGTGTAAGTCATTAGCAATGTAATAATAAGATACACAGGCCCTATCAGTAAGGATGTTTATCTGACAACAAAGTATGGTTACACTCACTAGGCTCTGTGACATGGGCTTAAATGGGGTTAAGCATAGGTTGTCATGGCAGCTGAGGACGGGCACTCAATTCTAACTTACTGGATGAGAAGGCATCGTCTGGTAGATCAATGCCTTTTGCATAACTCACATACACGAGGTATCACTATGTAATCACTGAGTTGACGCTAATACAAGAATGTGAAAAATTGGGTGTGTCCAGGTGTGGACTGCTGAAATTAGAGAAGGAAAAAAGTAGAGTCAGATGAATGAAAAAAGAGGTGCCATTCAGAATTAATACAATGTCACTGTCTAACCACTCAGCTGAGAGCACAGTGAGCAGAGTCAAAGCAGGTATTGAGAAAATATATAGACCTCTTATCTCAGCATTCTAGGAATGGCATAGGGTCTGCATGATCTTTTGCAGCATTGTTCCTATTTAAAAGGCTTGAGTTTATAGATGAATGTTGTATATATAAATATTTCTTACACAATTCAAATGTATGCAGTTCTTATACAATTATCCACGTTAGTTTAAAGGAAGTAAGTACTTCACAGTTTATTTTTTTCTTGCCTCTGGATTGGGATGAAAAAAATATGCTAGAAAAAAATAATCTAAAAATATAGTAATTATGAGTGAATGATGTTTTAATCAGTTACACATTGGAATAAATTTGCAATTCCTAATGCCTATCTATACACACAGATTTATGATAACTACTTAGGACTATTTAAATTCATTCCATATGATGGGTTCAGGTTTTCTCCACTATTTCTTGATAGGTTTATAACATAATGTAGCAATTAAAAATACCAATTATTATTAAGATGGATATTTACTAGTTAAAACTAACAAATTTTCAATACACATTTTCTTTTCTTTCTTTTTCATAAGAATGAGGAGATCAGTAAATGGAATCATGTAGTGAGTGAAGCAAAACATGTGGTTATTCCTTTCAAATGTGTCATGGTTGTTAGGAAAGAGTATAAAACCTAAATGTGATTTATTCCCACTAAGATGTTTAAACATTTTAACAGTAAGGTATTAACAAAGCGCCACGTGGTGGAAGCTGCTCGGGCTGAGGGTGGGGGTGGGGGAATTGATAAGGGCCTGGCTATACCTGTTTGAGTTTTTTTTAAACCTACCAGTAAGAATAAGACAAATGTAAAGGAAAGATATACCGGGCTTAGGCGACGTCAGGGGAAGACTGTGAACCCTGTAGTACTCAGCCAATGAGGAACCAGGGGAGGGACTCATGCACTAGGAGATAAGTTATTAGCGCCAAACTCCCCAGGTGTGCCTGCCCACCAGACACCCGATCTTCCAAGACCGTCTGTAAAGCCTCACTCTGCTCTTCTCTTTGTCTCCGTGTCCACTTACTGAATTTGGACCAGTGAGTGTGTTTCTCACAATGGTTAACATGGCCTCCTCCTTTACTAGGAGAATCACAATTTAGGAATATATAAAACTAGGCCTTAACAAAGCTTTGAACAATATAATTGTATCTATAAGAAATCATGCCATGAGCATAAGGCTTTGTCTACGTGACCACTGGGGATTTCACAGGCTAGAAAAGACAAGGAAACAGATTCTCCCGCTATTGCCCCCAGAAGGAATGCAGCTCTGCTGATCCATTTTATACTTCTTGTCTACAAACCATCAGATAATGAATTCATGTTTATTAAAGACATTCACTGTATGGTAAATTGTCATAGCAGCAATCAGAAACTTATAGAGCTGGGATCCAGTTTCTGCTGCAGGATCTTACTGCCACTGCCATTTGTTGCCAGGAAGTAGTAACTATACCCTTGAATCCTGACACCGGCCTCAAGCAAGACATCTGTGTTCTTGGATGCCAGAGTGAGAGCAGTTAAGCAGATGAACTCTCCCTGACTTCTACCTTTTAAATAATTCACATAACTGCAATGGACAGTAGGAATGTAATTGCAAAGTTTGTAATTTCTTTGGTACATCAAAGTATAGAAAAGGAAGTGGGAATGGATATCAAGGTCCAATCAACTCTCTTTAGAATACACAATTAACTTATTTAGCCAAGTGTTCCTTAAACCTTACATGGTTAACTTTCCTTGGTAAAATAGATATCTTTTGTATTCTGAAATATAAAATGCTAATTAAATATGTTAATATGTAAGCCATTGTTTGCAATGTTTTCTTAAGACCATGTTTCAAAATCTTCACACTTCATTTCCACTTGAAAAGATTTCCAATCTTTCATTTTGATTTTTTTTTTGATCAGAAGTCTACATAGTTTTCTTAACCTGACAAATAAAACTGTCAATTTTTTTTTTTAACCAGCAAAAATGGATTTCTTCAGAAATAGAGAATTGTAATTCAGGACATTCAAGCTAAGGCAAAACCATAGTGAGTCCAACAAACCAAGGAGGGGAATGTATTTTATGGAGAAAGAGCAAGTTGGAAGGGATTGTGTTGAATGCAAGTCCATTAGAGAAAAGCAAGCATTCAAGGTGATGGCAGTTTCTCATTGGCTGGCTTGCAGGGGTAGTTAATTTCTTAAAAGAGATTCAACTTACATCCATCCCTGTTGGGCCTCTAATTGATAACTCCTTCCTAATGGTGATTCTTCCTTTGGGTCTATAATTGTCAATTCTTTCTGTTATTGACATGGAGTGGTATGGCTCATCCTAGCCTCCTGACTCCACTTTACTGAGGTTTCCCTTTATCAATTTTTCAGTTTGAATTATTTTCCCATTATTTTATTCAATAGACAAAGTAAATCTGGCTTTCTAATTATGATTTGTACAGCTCTTTACTATGTGCTTACATTCAAAATTTACAACCTACTCTGTTTTATAACTTACTGTATAATAGTTCAGTCCTACATTAATGTATTTTCATAGCAAGGCTAAACAAAGGATTTAATATGGACTCTAAAATTTAGACAGATATTAACATTTTTGTGGTATCTTAATGTCTGCATGCAAACAGTAGTTTATAGAAACACAATAGTAAATTCATGATCATGTAAATTACAAGAGTTTTCTTTGGGAATTATAAAAATTTCTTTAGCTGTGAAACATTTTACAATGAGTACATTGTTGTCTCAAAATTAAATACAAACAATATATGATATGTGTTCTTTCCCAAAAAATATTTACAGTATAACAAAGAAACAAACTGGAAAAAGCATCGGACAGATGTCTTTTAAGTGTTATAAGACACAATCCTCTAGTGTTAACAACTGCTCTTACAGATTGTTATATATAAGAATTATACTTCCAATATTATTTTTAAATGAATTTCTGCTAATTTAGATGAATTTATGAATTTTAAATAAATTTTGAGCAAAATTTGAATATTTCTTTTAGCAGCTGTTCTTTTTATTTTTTATGTGGGAAATAAGAGAAAATTGTGAGTCCTTTATATTACTATATCTGAATTATTTTGTCTTAAAATCACTCCATCAACTAGGAAAAATCATTCACATAATTGTAACTAAACTAAAAGGTGAGTCATATAAAGGACTTAAACATGTAAAAGTTTTCTGGTAGGCCGGAAGCTATTTCTCATATTACTAAAATTATTCTTCAATATAAAGTTTTGTTCTCTTACATTAATCATGGTAGATGTAATTTTCTACTTAGTCACTCATATTTCTTTTTAATGGCTTTAATTTAAATATAAAAAGTGTTGAACTCTGTTAATAGCAATTAAAATGTAACATCATCTAATTTTTCCTGTACTAAACATTCAGCAAGAAAACTACATAAATTATATAACAGGTTATACAAACTTAATGAAATGATGATTTATTTGCATTTTCCAAATTATCTGGCCCAGCATTATGCCTAGTCCCTAGAGGTAATGGGCTCTTAATGAACACATGCAAGCCCATTCCTGCACAGAAAACGGGGATTTGGGAGTTTGGCCTCAAGTCAATGGGATCATTGTCATACACTCCTGAGTCCTCTACTGTCTTCCACTTTATGCCCTATAATAGTGTTTGTATTATCTACAATTTAAGTCTGATGTTAGTCTCTGATTTAAAGTATCATTAATTTGGGGTTGATATTCTAAACTTGAGAAGCAGACTAGGACAAATTAGTCAGCCAGTCATCTCATATTCTGTTTCTTGCACATGTTCGTTCATGTTTCTAATATGCCCTCTATGCTTCCCGTGCCTGGAAAAAGCAACTCCACCCTGCTTGGCTCTTATGCATCCTTCAACACTAGCTCATGTGTCATCTTGCCTGGGAAACTTTCCAGCCCTCATTCAGACAGAGTCAGCTGTCTTCATTCTGTGTGCACAGAAGCACCTCGTGGGGTTTGAGGTGTGAAAAAGAGTGTGCAAGAAGAAATCTTACTTTGAGAAAATATTCACAAGGTTCAAAGTTGCCTTCTTATTTCTGGCCACCTCAGTTTCTCAGAATAGCCCTAGAGGAACAATTTCTCCTCTGTGGGTAAGATACTTTTACCTTAATTTCAGTTTGATAGAAAATACAAACTAATCCCCACAGTCATTACTGCTTCGGCTGGTAGAGAGGTGGGATTTAATCTGAGGTTAGCCAGGCCAGTGAGACCCTTCTCCATTAATAAAGAATGTGGAGGCAGAACAATTTTGATCATTCTTTTTTGTCTTTTGTTTGTTTTTTATGTTTTTCTGGCCTGTATCTCAAACCTATAAACTTTGATGACTATGCTTTTTTTTGGAGGGGGTCCGGGTGTCAAGTGTGTATGTACAAAATGTGCTTTAGTAACCTTTTCATTTACTGTATCTTGTTCTTTCTGTTTTTACTATAGATTCAAATTACCACCTGATGCCATTTCCTTATCCCAATAGTTTGAGCTCATCCAATCATGTTCCACTGTTATTATGAAATATATTACATTTCTATATGTTTTAGGCCTAACCTTACAGTTGTATACATATTATTTTATACAACTGATTGCAAAATAAGTTCTGAAAAGAAAGGAAAAGTATGCATTTGTACTGCCTTTTATAATTATACAATTGTTTTTACTGGTACCGTTAGGTTTTGTGGCATGTGATTTTTTTCAGAGGTGACTTGGTTTCAACCTGAAGAACTTCCTGTAGGATTTCTTGTAAGGTGAATCTTTTAGCAAAACATTGTCTCAGGTTTTATCTGTCTGGGAATCTCTTTGTTTTAACTTGATTTTTGAAATTTAATTTTGATGAATGTAAGGTTGTTGGCTGACAGTATTTTATTTTCCAACATTTTAAATATATCATCCCACTGCCTTCTTACTTCTATTATTTCTCATAAGAAATCAGCTATTTTCTTAATGGGGTTCCTTGACTGGGAGTTTGAGCTGCCAGGCAAAGGAGACCCATTTTGGCAAAACTTACTCAAGATGGAACTCTTATCAACCTGAGCTGCTCAGGGGAGGGATGGGGTAGGTTGTGTCTTAAGTGCCACACTTTGAGTGTTCTTACTGAGATTTAGTAAATTTTCTTGAATAGAGGTTTCTTCATTTGCTGTATGCCCTTATGAAAACTTACAGACTCTAAATTGTACTGTTTTATTATTTTCACTGTTTGTGGCTGTTTCCCAGGTGAATGGTTCTGGTAGGTGTCTTATATACACATTCCTCACATTGACATCTGGCCACTGTTTTTAACTATGTGGATGAGAGAAGTAGAAGAATTCTATATAGAGATTCAAAGAAAATAGACACACGGAAAGAGAAAGAAGTAAGAGACAGAGACAAACCTCTCCCTGGGTTCCCTATGACTTTCCAGTCCCTGGTTTTAATCTATAATCTTGTTACTGGGTTCTGGGAGACACCAATACATCCTTTAAACACATAACCCTTTTTTGCTCAGACTAATGCTATTGCTGGGCAACCAAAGGCACTCCAACCAAGTACATAACTTGAGTTAAACCACAGAAGCTTTGAAAGCCAAGTAGGAAGGGATGTGGGTTCAAGGATGGCACTGCCAACAGAGATTTATTTATGAAATTCTTTTTATAACAGTCTAAATTTTCTAGAGTTGCAACAGAATTCTTTCAAGAATGGTTACTCACCAGATGTATACCCTTTCACATTTTCTTTCCTCAGTTCTTTCATCTGTAAGACAGATATAATAATGGTACCCACCTAATAGAGATATAATTAAAGCAAAATTAGTTAAAGCATGTAAAATGCTTTTTGCAATGTCCAGCATAGCAAACATGCAATTCAAGTCTAAAATTCCTTAAGTGAAATTTTGGGAACAGTAGATAAAAACAATAGTTCAATTACATTAATACACTGATAACATAAATTCTTTTTAGGTTTAATTTACAGTGATTAAATAATTTAATTAATTTAATTCTACTTGACTAGATTCAAGGCTGGGCTTAATGTCCATACTGTCTGTTCCTAAAACTGAGTCCCATGTAAAATTTTCACATTAACTGCATTTATCTAACAAATTGTTAGCATTTATTTCCCTTACGATTTTAATAAAATTGAGTAATTTTGTTCCATACCATTTAATTGCATTGAACCATATTTAGTCACACTAGTTTAACATTTTCCAAAGGATAACCTTTCAAGCACTTTCAATAACTACATGGTCAAGCCATAATCTATCCTGGTAAAATGGGACTGTAGTTAAGTTGAGAAGGAAAAATATTATTCTAGAAGACATCAGTGCAGTTATGCTCTGAGAAAATTACTGTTACTCTAAACATAGACAGTTTTAAAATCTGACAAGTTATTCACTTATGTCAGTGGAGTACATGATGGATTTTATTACTTTCTCATATAGGTAAGAATGTGCCATGTAGTGAAATGTTTAAAAATTGAAGTCTTTTTTTTTTGTTTATTGTATGCTATATTATATAAAATATATACATTTTTTCATAGAAAAATGTCAAATCGTTATCCATATGATAGATTTAGAGTGAGTTATTTTTAAAAGATTTCTATTAATTAATGAGGTGTGGAAATGAGTGAAGGTTGTATAAACACCAGCAAAAGGCAAATGATTTTTTAGTAACCTTTATCATTGTGATGATTTTCTCCATAATCTTGAAAGAACTAAAAAACTATTCAAAATTTAAAAACATAGTCCTTAGACTTTTTCCTATTTTTAACATAAAAATCCATGGGAAAAAAAGTTTAATGCCAGCTCAATGATAATTTTAAAGGATGTAAAAGTGCATTAAATTATATTTAGAATAGGTAATGCTTTTTTGCTTACCATAATTAGATACTGTAAATATGGGCATATAGTAAGAGTATAGATGAAAGACAAATCACAAATATACCGCATAGTTTCAGAGATATCAAGCTATCCAAATGAGCACCAAATTCTGGCCCTTCCATAATGCAAGTAAGTCATTTCCCTTAATATTTCATGTCTTTATATCATCTATTTCTCCCCTCTGAGAATGAAGGAAACATACTATAAATCAAGCAAATCACTTTTGCATGATAGATGATGAAAAACATTTGATCTTTTGATCTTGAAACCACGTAGCCAAAACGCTTTTACTTCCTGGCTTGAGTCCCAGACTCCAAGAGTCATTCAAAGGAAATATTTTCATGTTATAGTGTTCGATATTTTGCATCCTTTTATAAATCTATTTTTTTAAACTACTGGACTTCTTCATAATTTTCCTTACAAATAGCTATAGAATATGTTAACAAAATGGAAAAATTATGAAACTAATTACAACATGATTTTTTCAGAATTTCTCAGCTATAAACGTAGCTAAGATATTTTGAGAGAGAAAGCACTAAAATTAACCATGTAACAAAAACACTCACCTTTACTACTAGCTATGCACAAAAGTTTGTGCTCAGTCCCTGAACACATTAGCTTACCATATCTGTGAACAACATGAATACTTGATAAACCCACACAACAATACCAGAATAAAAACTGTGTTAATATTCTCACAAGCAGAACTGTCCAAGGACTTTAAATATCCCAGGGTGAAAGGCAGAAAGCAGAACATAAGTTTCTTCTCGCTTACTACTTCTGAAACTTCCATTAACATATACACTCAAAAAATGAAAAATTAAAAGTATTTGAATTTGTGTGTTCATTTATTATTATTTTAAATATCATTTGTACCTACTACACTGTATAGAACTATAAGAATATTAAGTGACTACCCATGCTAGTTGCTCTATTTAACAAATGAATCTCCAGGGCATTGGACAAACCTACTTTATATATTATGCAATTAGACATACACGATAGAATACTCAGTACCAGCTGAGCAAGCCTGCTGGTTCTTTCATGTATAACATTTGATATATTATATTTGAAATATTTCATAGGGGAACTGTTTTACATAAAGAATACTACCTACTTTATTAAGAAATTGCATGAAATTTGCTTACATTAAGTTATAAAACATTCGAACAAAATATTTGGAAAAACTTCATTGAGAAATATAAATTTATGTCTTAAAGGTTTATCAATTTCAGAGTAATAATATCAGTTTATTTATTTTTAAGTAAGATATGTGTTTTTAATAATATGGATTTATAGAATAAGAATTTGGGAGACAGGAACTCTATCTCAACCTTCTGTTTACCTAACTGAGTAGCAAATTGATTTTTTTCTCTAGGTTTCTGTTACTTGACTAGGTGACTTAAAAACTGGCTTCTTCTTATACAGTATAAGCAAATTAATGTTGTAATCAGGAATACCACTGGAGTCACATCTTGCCTTTGGAATTCAAAATACCACACTACCTTCTCTGTAAAATCATCTGTAGATAAAGTGTCTTTGGTCATATTGCAAAGTAATCTTGCATTGCTAACGGTTATTCAAAAACTATAGCAATATTTGACACAGAAAACTTTATGATAAGGCATGATAAGGTAAATACAGTAAAATTATTTTACCCAGAGAAAGCTGAGAAAGCTAAAAGCTATAGAATAAGAAAGAACCTTAGCTTGGTGGATAGTGCTTTTGGACTTGACTGGGATAGGTAAAAAATGATACTTGCTAGAGAAATCATAGTCCATAAGGCAAGAATCATTTCAATATCTCTTAGATAGAAGAAATTTTGAGTGTACTTGCCAGTCACAGACATCTGGGAAATCAAAAGCAGCTCAGAGAGCAGAAAAGGAATATCATGGACACTAACATTAAGAGCAGATGACTGAGGGGGTTCTCAGAAATAATTAGTAGATTACACATAGTCATGTAAGAGGTGAATTATTCAGCCAGTCAGGAATTGCTGGGAGCTGAATTAATAGTCAATGAGACTTTGAGAGCATGACAATATTAAAACACTAACCAATTTTTTTAATCCTCATTTCTGGTTTATAAAATGAATGCAGCTCTGCATCAGTGAAAGTCTTGGCAAGAATTAGAAGGCACACTAAGCTGGGATTTTGAAAGAAAGTTAATAAAGGGCTATCCATATCTATCTATCTATATCTATCTATCTATCTATCTATCTATCTATCTATCTATCTATCTATCTATCTATCTATATCAATCATTTATCTATCTGTATCTATCATCTCAAAAGGCATTCAAAGGATTGCAGAGAGACACCCATATATGCCTGAAGGAGCAAAGAGAGAAAACTGTCAGCAGAGCTGGCTGAGAGCTAGTTTGTAGAAATGGAGTAGTTTAACAGGAGCTTTATCCCAATTTAGAGGAGTATAACCATTGCTAGAACAAAGAGGGAGGAAATGGGATGAAATGTCCTGAGCTCTGTCCTACTTCTCAGATCTTTTGTCTGAGCCTCCCTTTGGCCAAACCAAATTGGAAGCCAGAGGGCAAGAGAGCTCAAGTGGTACAATTTGTAAAAATCAGTCTCTTAGAGTCTTAAAACAGGGCAGAGGTTGCAGAGAATTGGAATGTGTATTGGGGCAGGGTGTGAGGGGTTGGGGATTAGAGGTGGGAATAAAAGTTTTCAGTCTAACTAGAATAATCTTGAAACCATTAAGTAGTTGAATTATTAACATTTTTAAATTAATATATAAGTTGGAGAGCTTTATATTGACTTCTGTTGTACTGTATTAATTTAGTAAGATTCAAAAAAGAAATTTTACCATAGGTATAAAATATAAAATGTAAATATTGGAAAGTCATGTAAATACATACATAATAGCACAATTTAATTGTTGGATAAAAAATACATAGTACATAGAGAGAACATATGAAATATAAATATGCTGAAAAAATACACACACACACACACATTGAGTTTAGTTTAAACTATTTTCTTCAACATATTCTATTCTCAATGGAAATCTCTTAGAAAAAAAAAAGAGTTCATTGAAATTGACTCCTAGGGTCAAATGTCTTTGGATCTTGTATAAGGTCAAGCATGTTATCTAATGTTAAGTATTAACCAGGACCAAAAATGGCACTAGTAGTAGATGAAATAGTTTCAAATGGTCCTAAAGGTAGGGACAAGGACTAGTGATTCATTCCTCCAAAGATTGATGATGTTTGTAAAGCAAAAGAGATTCATTGACTTATTTATTGATTTGATTTATTGGCTTAGAAAGATTTTTTACCCAAGAAGCATTCATGAACGTGCCACAAATACAATCAGAGAAAATGCAGCATGTGCAGCTTGGCAGAGAGGGAAGCTCAGCAGGCAGCTGCGAGTGAAGAGGATTTAATGAAGAAGAATGATTTTTGTGGCAGAGATATATTACACAGCACAGCACTGCTCTGAGTCAATAATGATGACTAACCAAGGCGGGATGGGAATTAGAGTAGCAAACGATGCCTGTGGAGTGAATGTAGGAAGAGAGGAGGAAAACACACCATGTAATTATGGTGGTTTTATTTTTCTCCAAACTATGGAGTATTGCAGAATAAAAATTAGTGAATGAAGAGGAAGTCACACAAAATAAGAAAAATCAATAATGCATTTCAGTTTGAACAGAGAGCCAGATAACATGGATTTACATAACAAATGAATAAAGCAAAGCACCTTATAAACCATATAAAATGTTGAGGCCCCGGTTGATGACTCAGGTAGAGTTGATTACAACAGTTTGTAGCAGGGAAAAAGAGGAGCTGATTCTGGATAACTGATGATAGAAAACAAATTCACTGAAAAATATTGGATAGTTTATGGGCTCTCCAGAGATCCAGAGCACCAAGTATGGAGGCCACACAGGCAGAAACCATTTTCAAGTCATTACACAGATTTGGCCAACCAAAGCCACAACCTCCGCCACCTCTGGGAGTCAGGGAATGTCCATATGCCCCATGGGAACTGCTGAGCCCAAGTCATAGAAACAGCCTCTAATAATGCAGCCGCTGCTGAGACTGGCCTCTGCATTTAGCTGCAGTCACTCCAGGCACCTGTCATTACAAAGCCTTTTGTTAATGTCCCTTGTTCTTTTGGTCCTTAGTTTCTATTTCGGAGTCAACATGTGACCGGTAGTAGACTCTTTGGAGTTTGCACTTTAACCATAAAGGACCGAGCAAGTGAAAGTAAGGATCCAGTACAGTTGGCTTCTACCAGAGACGGAGTGTGCCTCGTTAGTTGGGGGACTCTGCAAACACAGTGTGGAGATTCAGGCGTTAAGTAGACAAAAAGAATGGCAAATGGCATTTGAAGCAAATGGCATTTGAAACAAATAGGCAAATAGAACTAAAATATTGCGCAACATGACTATTCAGAATGCAAGGGGCCGTATAAGTGAAGACACCATGTGCTGTGAAGATCACTGTCATTCTTCAACTGTATATAACTATATTAAATGTATATAACTCAATAGAATTATTATTATAATCTGGATTTTTAAGCAGATTAAATCCATGTTGGTTTATCTCTGTGACCTCATCAACCATTGTCTTTCAAAACATGTATTAATTAAAGCATAGTAATAGTTCCTGCATTGCTTGGCATGACCTGATTTGGTTATACAGGCCAAATCATATTCCATTCAATATAAATGCAGCATGAGATCATTTTTTACAGTTTCATTTTTAATTTTTACTCACCAGTGGCTACTTCTTTTCTGATAGTAAGCACACTCATATTTATCCTACCATAATTCTTGATATATCCTTGAACTACCATTGTATCACTCTCTAATTGATGTTTTTAAATGTGTATATCTTTGTCTCTACTTCTTGTCTTTTAAGACACTTCCAAACACCTTGGAATTTGACTGTTTTCTTTTAGTAGTTCAATGAACATACTTTCAAGGTGGGTAACTAATATATGTCATGTTGGTGAATCCAGGAGCCTTTCCAGTCTTCATTATCCATAATCTTTGTCAGTTTTGTGTATATTGACCAAATCACCATGGAAACTTTCTTCCTTGGCTTCTATATTACCTCATGTTTATGCTTGCCTTCCTACCTCTGCGATCACTAATTTTTGGCTCCTTTTCCTCTGCTCATATTCTAAATGTGAATACCTTCCCAATTCTAACTTTTAGCCCCTTCTCCACTTTGCACAGCCACCCTTTGTCATTCATTCCATAGATGACTTTGTAGAGTAATTAACTGTCTAATGCAAGTGTGTGATTCCATAGTGTGCATCTTTATTCTCAACCCCTCTTCCAAATTTTCTTTCCATTTCCATAAGCATTGCAAATTAAATATTTCAAAGGTTAAATTTATCACAGTTTCTCCCAAATGTGCTATCTCTGCAGACTTTTTATTACATATATTTTAAGGTTTCAGAGAAGCTTAGTGGCAGGACATCTGGTCCCCAAACCTATCTATTGAAACTAGTCTTACCCGAGCAGAGCCAGGAATCTGTATTGTTATGTATGTTAAATTTTCCATGCATACTAAACCTTTAAATGCCTGGAAAAGAACATAAAATGATAATAATTAGAGAAATGAGAAGCTTATTAGGCCTATTATCTATCAGCAAGAACACAGTATGTTATAGTTTATGTATTTTATATGTAAACACATATTTTATGTTTTCAAACTATAATCTCCATTGTCCTTTCACTCAAATTTTCCATGGGCCAAATGATGAAATTTTGGAACTCTGTCTTTAAAGAACTTGTAGGTATAAAATTTCAAAGTTTCCAAATGCAGATGCCATATCTGAGAGAATTTTTGTTGCTGTTCATTTTATGGCACCGATATATTCCAATTCTGGTAAAATCCTCTAGTGTTCTCCTAGTGACAGTTCCTCTTCATCATTTGTTTATACTTTCAAAATGTTACACTCACTCACTTATCCACATGCTAAATACAAACACATTGTTGCCATGGACCTTTTTGCTTGGCATCATAATTTCGTTTGTCTTCTAACTGAAGAACTGAACATAATACTCCATATGCATGGATTCTACTAGAATGATTTGTAATCCTAGACATATGCAGTATTTGTAAGGTTTCTTTGGATGGACCAGCTAAAGTATATATAACATTTCAGCTATGACAGAAATTGTGTAAAGCTAGGGCTATTTAAAATGAACAAAAGCTAGTGATGAAACCTAAGTTTATTTAAAATATTGATCAACTTCTGTATTATGTATGTAAATACATAAAACAATAAATAAGATCCAAATATCCTATTTCTCAGAACCTCTGGGATTAGTCACTGAACTGTTCTTTCAAAGCCCAGATACATTAGATGAAACATTGAAAATGGTAACTTGTAAGAATGAATAATATGCCATTTCCTTCCCACTTGTAAGAAAAATTTCAGAAAAGCAAAATATCCTGTATGTATTTTCTTAATAATGAATATGAGGACAATGTCATTGTTAATAATATTTCAGAGTTGAGATTGTCAGTCATTGATTAATAGTCATGTATATTTTATTAGACAAAATGATTGTTGACACATATGCACAAGTGTTATGGATTAGATCAATTTTGTTAGACTTTTATGTTAAGAAGCCCACATTCCTTCAATGGATAAAAACATAGGATCTCCACTGGCAGTATTCCAGTAGGATTACTTGTTGTAGGTAAAGAAAGTCAATAGAAAGATGATACAGTGACAATGCTTTTCATCTCTTTTTTATTTAGTTTCCCTGAGATTAAAAAAAAAAAAAAGAAACATTGGGTTCCAACTAGGTTTATTATTATTCATTATTTTTTCTGCAAGACAAACTTAGTTTTGTACAGTTAAGCTTATAAGCAGAAGTTGAGGGAGAAATGAATGATGGCATTGAGAAAAATGTAAAGTGGTTACTTCTCTTTTTCTCTCTGTGTTTTTCCTTAAGAACAAAACGACTTTGATTATTACTGTAAAAGTCTTTGTTAGCCATATATATATGGCTATAATATGGCTATATATATATATATATGGCTAATATATATTAATCATGGTTTTTAGAATGTTAATAATATGAAAAGGCCAAATGCAAGATAAATGTTCTTGCTGCACCCAACCAGGTTTCCACCCCACTCCTAGCAACATCCACCGGTGACTTTGCAGTGTTTCTATTTTTATGTCTTTAGTTATTCATAACTTCAAACAATGGGCATTCAACTCTTTATCTAGATGATTTATCTTAACCATTGACTCTCCTTTATAAAACCAAGAATTTAGCCTCTTATATTATTCCCACTTATTTACATCTTCCTCCAAAATTTGCTATTTATGTTTTCCTTTAAGCTATCCTAGTACTTACTTTTATGAGTTTAAATATAATTAAACTTCCATTTATTTCTCTAGCAACCTTAAACTGAACCTCTAATGAAGGATGGGTGAAGCAGAATGCAGAATGTCTTCCAACTCATTCACCATCAATCAACCATTTTTTGTGAGTGTGGTAGGCAGAAGAAAGTGTCTCTCCAAAGATATGTTGGTTTTTCTAATACCTGAAACCTGTGGATATTACCTTACATATCAAAATATGTGATTACAATAAGGCTTTTGAGAGGAGGAGTTTATGCTGGATTATTTAGGTGGGTCTAAGTGTAATCTTATGCGTATTTTAAATGAAAGGCAGAGGAATATTAGACACACAAGTAGGAGAAGGCAAGGTGAAGATAGAAGCAGAGATTGGAGTGACACAGCCATAAACCAAGGAATGCCAAGAGGAATCAGAAACTAGAGGAGGCAAGGAAGGATTTTCCCCTACAGCCTCTGTGAGAAGTAGGGTCTTGTCAACACCTTGATTTTTAAGTTTCCGGCTCCAATAACTTTATCAGAATACATGTCTTGTTTTAAGCACAGGAGTAGGTCTGTTGTTTTAAGCCTTTTGTTTAAGCCACAGGGAACTATATAAACTTACTGTGGTGGCTTGTAACAAATTACAAGTAATTTGTAATTTGTGCTAATTTGCTACAAGCAACTGTAGGAAACTCACACAGTGAGCCACACCTTGGATTCCATGTTGTCAAGGCTTATGATATTCCACTGTTAAATGTAATTGAGGCTTACTGTTTTGTTTTGCTATTTTCCATAAGTTAATTTTATAAATATAAATTATAGAATGTTTTAAACATTATATAATATAAATATCATACACTATGGAGCCAGTGCTATGATCAGACTGATGTAAAGAAAAATGTCAGTAAATTTAGGGCACTTACGAGTGTTTTAAAAAGAATTAAAAAAAATATTTACTCCACCAATTACTCAAAATAACTATATTTATTTTGTTTTTGGACTACAACTTTATTGTATAGCTTTTTTCCTATCTCTTTCTGAATCATATTCTTTTCTTTCCATTCACTAAATATGCATAGCCTTTATCACATTAATCATACAATTTGGGTAATAAAATCTACTTTATTATTAAAGACATTCTTCTATTCTGCATTAAATTGCTTCTTAGAAGCAATTTAAGCAATTTAGAAGTTTAAGCACTGCTGCATAACTGCCATCCTAGAGCACTCTTTTTTTTTTTTTTTCACTTTTGGATTACTCTCATTGTTTCTCACCTTTTATATCTGTCTTTTTACTTTAGTCAATTTTAGGCTTTCTGGGATTTCCTTAGCAATACTTTAAGTTTTTGTATATTTATATTCTACTCCACCACCGAGTATTTATTTGGCTTGTTATTAAGTTCTAGCATCAAAATTGTTTTTACTAATAACTTAAAAACATTGTTCAATTAACTATTAGGATTTAGAATTAATGATGAAATTCCTGACAAATATCATTGTGTGGACTTGGCCATTTTCCTTATTCTTAGCCAAGTAATTAATGTCTTTTCGTTTCATTTCCTTTCTCTGGAAGATCTTAAGGGATTTTTGAAGGGAGTTCTTTTTTTCTTTTTTTTAGTATTTTGAAATATTATAGGATTCTGTCTAGATATGCATTTTTATTCAATTATCTTCTCAGCCTTCCTTCATTCTTCAGGAATTTTCTTTCATTGTTCATTTTTTTATCCCCTTACTTTCTCTTTTTACTTTACTTGAAATTCATATTAGATAAATGGAATAATTCTAAAAGCCTCTTAAAATTTTTGTCTTGTTTCTTACAATTTGACAGAATTTCTCAATTTATAATCTATTTGTTCCACTGACTGAACTAATTCAAGTGGTGAAATCAAGTAAAGGAATGTTGGGCTAAGGCATAAATGACTACTGTCTCTAAACATCAACTGGAGCTCAACTTGACCTCAGACTAAGCATGGGCATGTTCAGTACTATATATCAGAAGGGACTGGATAGCTAGAAAGTGAGGAGATTGAAGCCCAATCAGGAAATTCATGGAAATCCATAGGATTAAGCAAGTCAATAGCATTAGTCAGAGCTTGAAAAATAAAAACAACTCATTTCAAAGTGTGGTCTGTGGTACAGTTAGGATCTTAGTCCAAATGTGCCAGTCATTCTATGTGGTTTAGTGGCAAATGATATGAATCTTACACTTTCATGCTTATGTACAATAAGATATTTCCTAATGACTCATAAAATATCTTAGGAAAGTTTGTATTTATCAACTGATATTAGCAGGTTCTTAGAATTCAATGATTTTTTAATTCTTGAGAAGCAGTGGGTGCCCCGGTCATGGGCCCCACTCACACCAACTTCCCTGTGAAGTGGGTCCAGTTATCTGAGGTGATAATATGTGGAATCTAATGTTGATGGATCAAACACTCCATAATCCCTTCAGTATTGGTGTTGGGTGAGGTCTTGTGAGTGCAAAGGTGGAACCATACCTGAAATATGTGTTTGTTTGTGTCAGAATCACTGTGGCCACCTCAAACAGGATGCTGTCATGGTTCTTTGGGGTCTCTGGATATCAGTGTCAGCTCCAAGTCCTCAAAAATGTTCAGATGTTCCCTTTCTTTAGTGTGTAAGTACTCCATTATATGGCAGTGATTCTATTTAAATAATAATCAGGATAATTGTTTCTATGTACAGTTACCATCTATTGTGATGTCCTTCCTCTTAGGGACGTGGTCTCTTCAGTCAGTAGTTTATAAGTCAAAAACCAGCTCAGCTCAGAAAGCTAGAGAAAAGATTGGCTTTTTACTGGAGCAAATGCTCACTGCTTCTTAGTCATTCACTTTTTCTGGATGCCCACCTATTTGTACCTCTGGACATGTTTTCAGTTAGCCATGTTTTCAGTAAACCATTTCTACTTCTCAGCAGGCCCCTTGACCACTCCTATGACCTCATTAGGATAACTGTACTCACTTGGCTTCTAACTGCTGCTGTTTGGCCTCATTGTTCAGGGTCCTGTCATCTATCTTCTCTGCTATGAGACCAGTTCTGGGACTACCTGTCCTACCATCATCCCTGGCACATAGAAGAAAGCTGCCACTGAGCCTCTTGGTGTTGCTGGTACCCTGCCCCCTGGTGGATTTAGTTAGGCCTTCATACATGGCCTATTCTCCAGACCATCTGTGGGACATGACCATTTGACGGCTTTCCAGCCTTACATGCTTTATCTACTCTAGCCTTCTTACTTCTCAGATCCTTTTAATATCTTCGGATTGATATCAGGGAAATTACTGCATTTCAATCCCACATTTCTAGGAGACATACTAGAAACAAGTTTGTATCATCTCCTAGAGTTCTTGCCAGAGTTTTATATCTTATTTCAAAGGAAAGTGCTCCTGAAAAATCTCTTTATTCTATTTTATTTCTGAGTTCTTTCCTTGATCCTTTGACCTTGAGAAACCAATTCCGTGCCTAGCCTCTTTGCTTCTTTGGATTTTACTAGCTAGTTCTTTGAGCTCCTTTAAGATAGAGTCTCTTTCTTCTTCCATTAGATCAAGTACACTGGCAAACATTTGTTATGATTTAATCTTGTCTATAAGCACAGCAGCCACAAGAGGAGTTAGGAACAGTTTTCTTATTGTTACTTACGGGGAATCTCACCTGGCCCTGGTTGACTAGCCCACTGCACACCTGTGGGCAATTTGACTCTATATAAAGAGCTCCGCCCAGCGCTCTGGGCATGACACGGTGGCACGGCTGCAAGACTGCAGGAGAGCAGAGCAGAGGCTGGAGTGATTGCAGCACCAAGGACAGAAGACCAGAGGACAGCTGTGCAGGACAACTGTGCAAGCAGAGAGGCCCAGAGGATGGCTGTGCAGACAGAGGGCCCAGAGGCAGAGACTGGCTTGCTGCATGCAGACTTGCTCTGAGTGAATGGAATTCTAGTGACTGACCTGCCACCTGGAAATAAAGTTGGGTATAACCCTTTCACCCTAAGAACCTTTTGCTGTTAGTCACATTGAATCCATAGCAAACTTGCCCAGGGCTGAAACCCATTGGCAAGACAATTGGCAAAAGTTGGCAGGATTCATTGTTGACCAAGGAAAAAGACAGGCTGCCCTTATGAGAGGGGTGCTTTAGTGGGCTGCCCCTATGAATGGGGAAACAATGGATCATCCCCCAGTGGGTATGTGGTCTGAGGTGGCTTGCCTTCTAGAGGACTGGCCCCACCCCAGGACTGGAGGCAAGTGGAGGTGACACCTGAGGCAGTGGGGGTGGCCCTTGGAATAGTAAGCAGATCCTTTGAGAAGCAGAGTGCCTGTGAGGCGGCAGCGACTGTGGGTTGGCTGCTTCTCACAGTATTAAGAAAGTCTACAGAGGAGACCCAAGAAATGGTGGCACGAGAACACGAGCTGCAAACTTCTGTGGATTCCCTGAAGAAAGAGATGGCATTGGTACGAGAGCACAGGCAGCAAGGTGCCATTGGAGATGAGATGGCAGCCCTGCCAGGTGCTCTGAAGGAGGAAGAGGCCTTCAAGGAAAAAGACAAACTCCTGATGGAAGCACAGGTGGAGGTGGTATGAGAACGTCAGCTGTGAAGCATTGAGCTGAAGGTAAGAGACCTTCTGAAGACTGAGGTAGCATTGCTGCCAGGTACAGTAGAAAAGGTAAAGGTTGTAGCAGAGGAGGCACTGGGGGGTTGGGGGGAGAGAGAGTTGCCATCAGCCCCAGAAATGGAGGAGCTGGGGAAGGATAAAGAGGTGATGCTGGAGGCACTGACCCCTCCTGTATTGAAAGCACACCCAGTGATTATAAAAAAATAAAGACCCAGCAGCTGAAAGTTCCCCAAGGAGAGGAGCAGCCCCCTCCCCAGGTCATGGAGCACTCTATGGTCCGCCCCTATACTCAGGCTGGGCTGGTAGCTGTGGGATTTAGGGGTGGATGAAATTGTTCTGTCGGGATCAGAGATGGGAAAGCTGCCTTCCCTGACAGTGCAGCCCGCCTTGAGGAAGCGATTATAAAATGCGAGGTCACACGTACAGTAGCTGAAGCAATGAGAACCCGGAAAGAACTAAGACCTGTTACAGCAGGAATTTGAGGGGCCCAGTGAGAGTTACGAGGACCCAGATGTGGGTTGATTTAATATAAGCAGGAGTAGATGGAAGGAAATTAGATGGGAAGCCAAATAGGATCTTACTGAAACTATGGCAACAGCTGAAGCCAGAGCAGCAGTTCCAGCCATTGAGACCAAAGAGGCAGAGGTCAGAGACAGAGCCATGAGTCTGGCCTGTGTTTCTGCAGGCCTTTTCACTGGAGAGGCTGGAGGAAAATGTTAAAGCTTCCTTGCACAGGGACCATTGCAGAGGACTAAGGGCTCATAGATTGAGAGGAGAGAATCCTAGGGGTGGGGGGGGGGAGGTGAATTGTTGAGAAAATGAGAGTTCCTGTGGCCAGGATTCTCACCTTGTCCTGGTTGACTAGCCCACTGCACACCTATGGGCAATTTGACTCTATAAAAAGAGCTCCACCCAGTGCTCTGGGTGTGACACAGTGGCACAGCTGCAAGGCTGCAGGAGAGCAGAGCAGAGGACAGAGACCCAGAGGAAAGCTGTGTGGGCAGAGAGGCCCAGAGGACGGCTGTACAGACAGGGACCCAGAGGCAGAGACTGGCTTGCTGCATGCAGACTCACTCTGAGTGGATGGGATTCTAGTGACTGACCTGACACCTGGAAATAAAGTTGGGTATAACCCTTTCACCCCAAGAACGTTTCACTGTTGGTCACATTGAATCCATAGAAAACTTGCCTGGGGCTGAAACCCATTGGCAAAACACTAATTTTCAAAAGAATTCAAGGTCCCTCTGAGAAAATATATTGAGGAAGAAAAAAAATCCTAGGGAAGAATGGGCTCATTGTTTGATTTTTGTTTTATACTGCTTCCATGAGAAAGTTTGTTCATGGTAAGGGTGAAAAAAATGTCCATTTAAACCTTAGGGTCAAGGAGAGAAGCCAGTTGTTTTTCTGCTTTAAAGTGAATGAAATTTGTAATCCAATATATAGAGTCACACAAATGATTCACTTTAAAAATGTTCCTATGGTACAGCATGCATGGGCTAAAATCTTTCCAAACAGAAGGAAACTATCAGATTTTGCCACAAAATATGCCTCTGTATACATTTTTTAAGACCAGACAACAAATTATGGAAACAGTAATTTACTAGATCTGCTTTATACAGCTGTTTCTTATATAATTCAAAAGAATGAGACAGATTTATTAACTACATTTTAGATATTCTATTTTTCAAAACTTAAGTATGAAATATTTTTATCCTTGTTTGTATCTCTACTTTGATCCGTTGAACAACTATTTATTAAATATCATAATGTATAAAATACAATGTTAGTTTCTGAGAAAGATTCTTAAATGACTTAGATATATAGCCTAAATTAAAAGAGCTTGAAGTTTATATGTTAGCTTGAACACGATTAAGTATGAAGCATGATCCTTCAGTACTAATAAAGCCACAGTGTATTCAAACTATAATACATTCTACATGATGCTAAGTTTGTCTATACTTCAGGTTTCGAGTGGTGGCCAGGATGTTATAGCTTATAAATAAATTTCCTATAATTAATGGTATTTTAAATAATGATGTTCAATTAATATAAAATATCACATGGGTGTCAGGAAAGTGTTTCTGCAAACTGTCGATATTCTGCAGATGATGTATTAGTTTACCAGGGTTGCTATAATTAAATCCTAAAGTGGCTTAAAAGAACAAACTCCTGCTTGATGGCTCTCTCCTAACTTCTCGTGGTTTGCTGGAAATCTTAGGCATTGCTTGGCTTGAAATGTAGCACCCTAGTCCCTGCCTTCATTTTCACATAGCATTTCCCTTGTATCTCTTCATATCATCTTCCCTCTGTGCAGGTTCCTCTCTGTCCAATTTTCCTTTTTCATAAGGAAGCCTGTCATATTGGCTTATGGCCTGCCCTAATGATCTTATATCAACTTGATTACCTTTGTAAAGATACTATTTCCAAATAAGGTCACATTCTGAGGTACTGTAGGTTAGGACTTCAGCGTATCTCATTTGGAGGGCACAATCCAACTCATAATGAATGAATAATGATTATTTGAGACTATAACCATATTTGTAGTTGCAAATTTCAATTAGAAAATTAAGTCACATTATTCACTTTGCCTGGAAGTTATTTTTTAAATTTTTGGAATTTTTTTTTTATCTTGTTGAAGTCGTAGGTCTTTTGGTACATGTGATTTTTCTGGCTATGCATTAAAACAAATAATTTAAAAGTCTATATCTTTCATCTGCCCAGCCTACTTCTGTATGGACTTTAAAAAGTTTAACACCCCAATAACTTTGGGTCCTTAAAGAAATAAAAGTACACATCTTGTTGGAAACTTTACTTTTCTTAATTACTTTATTAATGTTCTTTTCTACCAGATTTCTTTGTAATTTTCTGTAATATCTATATACATATATAGTAGGATATTATTTTTCATTAAATATGAGTGTTTTATAAGGCAATGGTTCACAGCTTTGGCGCTATTTTAAAATCACTTGGGAAAAGGAAATGTTGAGAGATTTGATCAAAACTCTTTTAAAGCAAATAGTTAAAGCATTGTTGGAAGTAAATAGCCCTAACTTGGTTTTGCTGTTGATTTTGTGTCTTTAAAAAATTTTTCCAAATAGCTTGTGATACTTTAACATTCAAGTTACTTTAGAATGATTTAATCTTTCAATAGGCCTAAGACATCCAGAAGGAAAATCAATGTGGTTATTTCATTCCAGGAAAATAACTTTTCATAAATGCATAATGTATTGTAAGAAGAAATACAGCTTTTAAATGAATTATTCAAGTAATTTTTTTCTGGTAAAAATGGTTTCTATGGATAGACACTTATTCAGCATACTTAATCCTCTTTGTTTCACTTCAGGAACATCACCATATCTTTTTAATTTTATGACTGTCCTCTGTCTAGTACTCTTTTATCATTATCCACCCCATCAGTTCAAAATGGAATATCTCTTATCAGAACCACTTTCATATTTCCCTAAATGGGATAACCATGAACACTCTGAAACATATTCCAAAGGTTTCTTCACTGAAGCCAGACTATTTTAAAATATAAATCTGGTAGTATTACCCATCTCGTTAAAAAAAGGTGAATTATTTTTACTCTGAATGTAAAAACGTGGTCAACAAAACCCATGTCCACAATGCAGGCTAAAGTTAAAATTTGGAAGCTTTGCAGTTCCTTTTTTGGTATCTCCTCTTTCTCCAGATTGAACCTCTGGATGTGTCTTTATATTTCATGCCCCAGACACTTTTATTATTCTCCAGCTTACTGATCCTCCACTCCATGTCCTCAGTGCTTCCTTTCCACTCAGATGTAAAAAAGTTAACAGTCCTATTTTAATTTTCACACATTCTTATATTTTCTATATATGTCTATAGGCCACTGGCATTACTTAGATCAAAATGACAAGTTCTTATTGTGCAATGACATGTTCTGGAGCATTCCAGTGATGGAGATTTGTTGGGTTCATGGGATTTTCTTTGCAAACATGAACACTTACCAGACATGCAATCACCATCTACACTATTAAATTTCTTACCCCCAAATAAGTCAGAAATGTTGAAAAAATATCCTCAACATGATGACATATTGAATAGTGGTAAAAGATTATAGACCAAAATTCTTGTAGAAAATCAAATATTCAAAGTTAAAATTATCTTAATAGTAAATATTGAAAACAACTCCAACACAAGTATAAACTTCCAATTATGACATAAATAAGTCTTGGGGATATAAGGTACAGCATGGTGACTTAAGTTAATAATACTATACAGCATATTTGAAAGTTACTAGAGAGTAAATCTTAAAAGTTTTTATGACAAGAAAACATTTTTGTGACTATATATGGTGATGTATGTTAAATCAAATTATTGTATTGATGATTTCAGAATATATGCAAATATTGAATCATTATGTTTTATAGCTGAAACTAATATGTTATAGTTTATTATATATCAATAAAAATAACTACATTGGAAATTAAAACAGATTTTCTTTATTTATCTAATTAATAACACCCTACTTTTGTTTGATGAATTTTTATTTAACAGTTTTAACTTTTAAAAATTATATTGAGTCTGTCCAACCAAAAACTCTCAAATGTATTTGAAAATTAGATGATCTTATACCAGAGTTAATTCTGGTGTTAAAGTTTTATTTAAGAAACTACTCCAGGCCATGAGGAACTAATTGGTATTTAAAATATTGGTGTATAAAACCAGATTGGATTGTAAGGGGCAGAGCCAAGATGGCAGCATGAGTAAAGCAGCGGAAATCTCCTCCCAAAATCATATATATTTTTGAAAATTCAATAAATACAACTATCCCTAAAAGAGAGACCAGAAGATACAGTACAACAGCCAGGCTACATCTGCACCTGCGAGAAACCAGCGCCTTGCAAAGGGGGTAAGATACAAGCCCCAGCCCAGAGGGACCCAAGCACCCCTCACCCCAGCTCCCGGTGGGAGAAGAGGAGTCGGAGCGGGGAGGGAGAGGGAGCCCAGGACTCCTAAACACCCAGCCCTAGCCATCCACACTGGAGTGCAGACACACAATGCATGGGGTGCTGGATACTAGGGAAATGGGACAGTAAACCCTCAGAGTGAGTCCTCACAGCTGGCGAATCTGGGACAAAGAAAAGTGAGTGCCCTTTGAAAGTCTTAAAGGGAAAGGGACCCCACAGCTGGATGGAAATGTCCTGGGACAATTAGCCCAATAGCTGGGGAACTCCAGGTGCCCTAACCCCTTAGGAGGCAGCACAGCTTGGAGGCCCCTCATGGAGATAAACACCCTCCCACCCATTTCCCCTCTGATGCCGCTGGAGAGGAAAGCCACAAACCAGCAAGAAGGGATGTTCTCCCAGCCAAGACATGCACCAGCTTCCTGTAACTACCTCTGTCACCATGAAAAGGCAGAAGAATTTGATATAGACCAGACTAACCCAAACAGTCTGCCCTGAGAAGGAATCTGGGGAGATAGGCCTAACCAATCTCCCTGAAAAAGAATTCAAAATAAAGGTCATAACCATGCAGATGGAGCTGCAGAGAAATATGCAAGAGCTAAGGGATGACATCTGGAAGGACAGTACAGAAATGAAACAATCTCTGGAAGGATTTATAAGCAGAATGGATAAGATGCAAGAGGCCATTGATGGAATAGAAACCAGAGAACAGGAATGCATAGAAGCTGACCCAAAGAGAGATAAAAGGATCTCCAGGAATGAATCAATATTAAGAGAGCTGTGTGCCCAATCCAAACGGAACAATATTTGCATTATAGGGGTACCAGAAGAAGAAGAGAGAGAAAAAGGGATAGAAAGTGTATTTGAAGAAATAAATGCTCAAAACTTCCCCAAACTGGGGGAGGAAATAAACGTTCAGACCACAGAAGTACACAGAACTCCCAACAGAAGGGACCCAAGGAGGACAACACCAAGACACATAATAATTAAGATGGCAGAGATCAAGGACAAGAACAAAGTTTTAAAGGCAGCGAGAGAGAGGAAAAACGTCACCTATGAAGGAAAACCCATCAGGTTATTATCAGATTTCTCAACAGAAACCTTACAGGCCAGAAGAGAATGGCATGATATATTTAATGCAATGAAACAGAAGGGCCTTGAACCAAGAATACAGTATCCAGCATGATTATTATTTAAATATGAAGGAGGGATTAAACAATTCCCAGATAAGCAAAAGTTGAGGGAATTTGCCTCCCACAAACCACCTCTACAGGGTATGTTAGAGGGACTGCTCTAGAAGGGAGCACCTAAGGCTAAACAGATATCACCAGAGAAAATAAATCACAGAAAAAAAGAAGACCAACCAAATACTAACTAAAGGCAAAAAATAAAATCAACTACCCACAAAAGAAGTTCAAGGAAACACAAAAGAGCACAGAATAAAACACCCAACATATAAAGAATGGAGGAGGAGGAATAGGAAGGGAGAGAAATAAAGAATCAACAAAGAATCAACAGATGGTGTCTATAATAGCTTAATAAGTGAGTTAAATTAGACAGGAAGATACTAAAGAAGCTAAACTTGAACCTTTGGTAACCACAAATCTAAAGCCTGCAATGGCAATAAGTACATATCTTTCAATATTCACCCTAAACATAAATGGACTGAATGCAACAATCAAAAGACACAGAGTAATAGAATTGATAAAAAAGCAAGACGCGTCTATATGCTGCTTACAAGAGACCCACCTCAAACCCAAAGACATGCACAGCCTAAAAGTCAAGGGATGGAAAAAGATATTCCATGCAAACAATACGGAGAAAAAAGCAGGTGTTGCAGTACTAGTATCAGACAAAATAGACTTCAAAACAAACTAAGTAACAAGAGATAAAGAAGGACATTACATAATGATAAGGGCTCAGTCCAACAAGAAGATATATCCATTTTAAACATATATGCACCAAATACAGGAGCACCAATATATGTGAAACAAATACTAACAGAATTAAAGGAGGAAATAGAATGCAATGCATTCATTCTGGGAGACTTCAACACACCACTCACTCCAAAGGATAGATCCACCAGACAGAAAATAAGTAAAGACACAGAGGCTCTGAACAACATACTAGAACAGATGGACCTAATAGACATCTGTAGAACTCTATATCCAAAAGCAACAGGATACGCATTCTTCTCAAGTGCACATTGAACATTTTCCAGAATAGACCACATACTAGGCCCCCAAAAGAGCCTCAGTAAACTCAAAAAGATTGAAATCCTTCCGACCAACTTTTCAGACCACAAAGGTATAAAACTAGAAATAAATTGTACAAAGAAAGCAAAAAGGCTCACAAACACATGGAGGCTTAACAACATGCTCCTAAATAATCAATGGATCAATGACCAAATTAAAATGGAGATCCAACAATATATGGAAACAAATGACAACAACAATACAAAGCCCCAACTTCTGTGGGACTCAGTGAAAGCAGTCTTAAGAGGAAAGTATATAGCAATCCAGGCATATTTAAAGAAGGAAGAACAATCCCAAATGAATAGTCTAATGTCATAATGATCAAAATTGTAAAAAGAGCAATTGAGGTCTGAGGTCTGAAGTCAGCAGAAGGAGGGACATAATAAAGATCAAAGAAGAAATAAATAAAATTGAGAAGAATAAAACAATAGCAAAAATCAATGAAACCAAGAGCTGGTTCTTTGAGCAAATAAACAAAGTAGATAAACCTCTAGCTAGACTTATTAAGAGAAAAAGGTAATCAACACACATCAACAGAATCAGAAAAGAGAAATGAAACATCATACAGACCCCATAGAAATACAAAGATTTATTGGAGAATATTATGAAAACCTATATGCTAACAAGCTGGAAAACCTAGAAGAAATGGACAACTTCTTAGAAAAATACAACCTTCCAAGACTGACCAAGGAAGAAACACAAAATCTAAACAAACAAATTACCAGCAAAGAAATTGAAGCTGTAATTAAAAATCTACCCAGGAACCAAAACCCCGGCCCAGATGGATTTACCTCAGAATTTTATCAGACATACAGAGAAGACATAATACCCATTCTCCTTAAAGTTTTCCAAAAAATAGAAGAGGAGGAAATACTCCCAAACTCATTCTATGAAGCCAACATTATCCTAATACCAAAACCAGGCGAAGACCCCACCAAAAAAGAAAATTACAGACCAATATCCCTGAGGAATGTAGATGCAAAAATACTCAACAAAATATCAGCAAACCGAATTCAAAAATACATCAAAAGGATCATACACCATGACCAAGTGGGATTCATCCCACGGATGCAAGGATGTTACAACATTCAAAAATCCATCAACATCATCCACCACATCAACAAAAAGAAAGACAAAAACTGCATGACCATCTCCATAGATGCTGAAAAAGCATTTGACAAAATTCAACATCCATTCATGATAAAAACTCTCAGCAAAATGGGTATAGTGGGCAAGTACCTCAACATAATAAAGGTCATATATGATAAACCCACAGCCAACATCATACTGAACAGCGAGAACCTGAAATCTTTTCCTCTGAGATCGGGAACAAGACAGGGATGCCCACTCTCCCCACTGTTATTCAACATAGTACTGGAGGTCCTAGCCATGGCAATTAGACAAAACAAAGAAATACAAGGAATCCAAATTGGTAAAGAAGAAGTTAAACTGTCACTATTTGCCAGTGACATGATACTGTACGTAAAAAACCCTAAACACTCCACTCCAAAACTACTAGAACTGATATCAGAGTACAGCAAAGTTGCAGGATACAAAATTAACACACAGAAATCTGTGGCTTTCCTATATACTAACAATGAACCAATAGAAAGAGACATCAGGAAAACAATTCCATTCACAACTGCATCAAAAAGAATAAAATACCTAGGAATAAACCTAGCCTAGGAAGTGAAAGACCTATACCCTGAAACTATAAGACACTCTTATGATAAATTAAAGAGGACACTAACAAATGGAAACTCATCCCATGCTCTTGGCTAGGAAGAATTAATATAGTTAAAATGGCCATCGTGCCCAAAGCAATATACAGATTTGACGCAATCCCTATCAAATTACCAACAACATTCTTCAGCGAACTGTAACAAATAGTTCAAAAAATCATATGGAAACATGAAAGACCCCGAATAGCCAAAGCAATCCTGAGAAAGAAGAATAAAGTGGAGGGGATCTCTCTCCCCAACTTCAAGCTCTACTACAAAGCCACAGTAATCAAGACAATTTGGTACTGGCACAAGAAAAGAGCCACAGACCAGCGAACTGAATAGAGACTCCAGACATTAATGCAAACATATATGGCCAATTAATATTTGATAAAGGAGCCATGGACATACAATGGGGAAATGACAGTCTCTTCAACAGATGGTGCTGGCAAAACTGGACAGCTACATGTAGGAGAATGAAGCCAGATCACTGTCTAACCCCATACGCAAAAGTAAATTCAAAATGGATCAAAGACCTGAATGTAAGTCATGAAACCATAAATCTCCTAGAAATAAACATAGTCAAAAATCTCTTTTACATAAACATGAGTGACTTCTTCATGAACATATCTCCCCAGGCAAGGGAAACAAAAGCAAAACTGAACAAGTGGAACTATATCAAGCTGAAAAGCTTCTGTACAGAAAAGGACACCATCAATAGAACAAAATGGTTTCCTAGAGTATGGGAGAATATATTCATAAATGACAGATCCGATAAAGGGTTGACATCCAAAATATATAAAGAGCTTACACACCTTAACAAACAAAAAGCAAATTATCCAATTAAAAAATGGGCAAAGGAGCTGAACAGACAGCTCTCCAAAGAATAAATTCAGATGGCCAACAGACACATGAGAAGATGTTCATGAACATTGCTAGTCATCAGAGAAATGCAAATTAAAACTGCATTGAGATATCACCTCACACCAGTAAGGATTGCTACCATACAAAAGACAAACAACAACACATGTTGGCAAGGTTGTGGAGAAAGGGGAACCATCCTACACTGCTGGTGGGAATGTAAATTAGTTCAACCATTGTGGAAAGCAGTATGGAGGTTCCTCAAAAAGCTCAAAATAGTTATACCATTTGACCCAGGAATTCCACTTATAGGAATTTACCCTAAGATTGCAGCAGCCCATTTTGAAAAAGATAGATGCTCCCCTGTGTTTATCACAGCATTATTTACAGTAGCCAAGAAATGGAAGCAACCTAAATGTCCATCAGTAGATGAATGGATAAAGAAGATGTGGTACATATACACAATGGAATATTATTCAGCCATAAGAAGAGAAAAATCCTACCATTTGAAACAACATGGATGGAGCTAGGGGGTACTTTGCTCAGTGAAATAACCAGGAGGAGAAAGACAAGTACCAAATGATTTCACTCATATATGGAGTATAAGAATTAAAAAAACTGAAGGAACAAAGCAGCAGCAGAATCACGGAACCCAAGAATGGACTAACAGTTACCAAAGGGAAAGGGACTAGGGTGGATGGGTGGGAAGGGAGGGCTAAGGGTGGGGAGAAGAAAGGGGGTATCATGATTAGCACGTATAATTATCATGTAGGGAGGAGCATGGGGAGGGCTGTGCAACATAGTGAAGACAAGTAGTGATTCTACAGCTGGACTGTAGTGGGGTGTATGTGTGGGACTTGGTGAAGGGGGGAGCCTAGTAAACATAATTTTCTTCAAGTAATTGTAGATTAATGATAACAAAATTTAAAGAAATGGCAAGAAAACCCCCAAAAAACTAGATTGATCTATTGCCATTTAATGCTCACTGCAATATAAGTGATGTCTTAACATATGTATGTCTTAAAGTTGTTAAATTAATTTTTATGAGAAAAATCATGTTTCTATATATAGAAATAATTCTATGTTTAGTACATTGTTTGGAAAATATACAGAATGTATGACCATATAAACAAATAAAATATGAATAATATAAATGATAGATGACATATTAGTAGTATTGAATATTATAAACAGCTTTGCCATTGGTATTGCACGTGAAGGCCTTTTAAAGAAACACAAAATTTTAATAGGATGCCCTTTTACATAATATCTTCTGTCAAAAGCATTTACATTTACAATTGGTATATAAAAGCTCATGAAAACTGAAATATTCTTAAGGCAAGGAAAAAGTTTTATGACGAACAAGAAATCTGATGGATGCTACTGTAAAAATGAACTGTCTGCATTAAAAAGTGACAAATTTTATAACTGTTCATAATGGTGATCTACTAGCTATAAAGCAGTTAGCAATATATAAAATTTTGATGATAAAAAGATTCATCACACTTTATTGCATTATAGAAAGCTGTAGTGCACATTATTTTTATTCATCTATTTCCCTTCATTGTATTTTTATTCTAATATAAAAGTAATTGTGTATATTTAATATATGTATTAAATTATTAACCATGAAATTTTCTCTTTTTAACAGAAATTATATCTCAAAACATGGATTTCTATCAATTTCACTGATGGTTTATTACAGTCATGATATTTTCTAATATAAATATCTCTAATATTTGAAAAATCTCCCCAGAGTTTAAATATATAAATATTTTATTATTTTATTTAGATGAGAACTTGGTAATTTGTTGGAAATTCACATTACATTAAATATCTTTTCTTCATCGTATTTCCACATTATTTTTGAATATCAATAGATGTTCTCTGTGAGACTGAAATATTTTTAAACATACTACTTCCAATTCTACATTTTAAGTGTTATCTTGTAAATGGATGCTTTTATTTTCATATATGGATGAATATATTTTATTCTCAGTAACTGTTGTTTATTCCTAATTGCCTGAGGTACTCCAATCATTGAATCATTGGCCTTTACTCTTTTGTCAGAATATGGAACTACAATAGAATTTTTTAAATGTTGTTTCACAAAAGATTTTTTTATTGTTTGTAAGTTTGTAAGCAAGACAACAGTTTGACATAAAAATTGTTAGACCTGAACTCTTGAGGGACAAAATATTTAAGTTAGATCACAAATGTGATTTAATGTCAATAGAAAGATCTTGGCTGAATCAAAGTATGTAGACAATGAACCAAAGAGATGGATATATAAAGAGTTTATGTAGAGTTTTCTTCCCACCCCAAACAGATGAAGAGACCAAACCAAAAAGAAAGATGGAGTTTCTAATGAGAATATTTCCAAAACTTAAGCAAAATAAGTATCTAAAACCTGCCCAAAATAAGTATGGGGAAGTGAGAGAGAACACCCACTGGTAGAGTCCAGAATAGTTGTGGCCACTACCTGACTTCTCAGGTAACCCTTACCTCTAGATGCTGCTTGAGTAGTGGTAATAGCAGTTAAGAGTTCCTGAGCCCAGTCCAAGCATGAGAAATATAAAAATGATAGCAGATCAAAGGGACCTTGGGACTCTTCTTAGAGACTACTTTGCACATGTGTTCCTCTTGATAACTGAAAGACACTTTTGATTCACAAATACACCAGTGAGCATCAAAAAAAGGTAAGATGAAAAATGTTCTTCAGTAGAGGCCAGTAATATCTCCTAATGTATGACCACATGTATTTCCCATTTAAATTCTTATGAGTTTTGAGAATACAGTTTTATTAGATTCCATAAATACAACTATTTGTAAGTCTGAGGTTATAAAAATTATTTTAAAAACAGCCTCTGCTTATACCTTAAATGTAGCTATAGTGTGGATCACTGAAAGAGTAAGTTATCTAAGTTGTTTATCCTGTAAACAACTTTACCTCCACTCTTTTATGTTTTCAGATATATATATATATATAGTATTTTATACTATATATATACTATATATATATTTTATACTATATATATATATAAGCTATATACAGTATTTTCATACATAATATATAAAATATTTTTTTCATATTTTATATATGTATATACATATACTTATACACACACATAACTGAAAGACACTTTTGATTCACAAATACACCAGTGAACATCAAAAAAAGGTAAGATGAAAAATGTTCTTCAGTAGAGGCCAGTAATATCTCCTCATGTATGACCACATGTATTTCTCATTTAAATCCCTATGAGTTTCAAGAATACAGTCTTATTAGATTCCATAAATACAACTATTTGTAAGTCTGAGGTTATAAAAATTATTTTAAAAACTGCCTCTGCTTATACCTTAAATGTAGCTATAGTGTGGATCACTGAAAGAGTAAGTTATCTAAGTTGTTTATCCTGTAAACAACTTTACCTCCACTCTTTTATGTTTTCAGATATATATATATATAGTATTTTATACTATATATAAGATATATACAGTATTTTCATACATAATATATAAAATATTTTTTCATATTTTATATATGTATATACATATACTTATACACACACATATATACATATTAGAATTTAATAATGTTTATTGCATACCTGGTTGGGATGTTTTCAGAAGTGATTTATCAGACTCATTTATGAATGTCTGTTCTCTTAAATGTATGCTATTTATACAAGCCCCTTAAATCTATAGGCTCATAATGTGTACATCATTATACCTCAACAGGTAAAAGAAAAATTGACAATTCTGGCCATATCCTTTCTGCTTAGTATAAACAAGTACATTACATAGAGTAATCTAGTTAACACATTTCTCTTACCCAATCCTTCATTTTTTTATTATGTAAATAATAGAATGAGATCCTCTTGCTTAAACCTCTCCATGGTTTCCAGTTGTGTTTGGAATGTAAACAAAACCCTTTCCTAAGGTCTGCATGCAATGACATTATCTTGTCCAGGCCAGGCTTTTGACCCTAATTCATACCATGGCACTGCCTGCTCACTGGCTCCAGCCATTCCCGAACTTCTATAGTGAGGCTCTGCCATGCCTTTTCAGCATCAATGACTTTACACTTCCTGTTTACTCTCCTTTAGATCTTCAAAACGTTTGATTCTTTCTTGTAATTCAGGTCTCAACTGACATATTGTCTCAGGTCTTTCCTGAATATACTAAATGAAGTAGCTTGCTCACCAAGTTACACACATACACTCTGACACCCACAACAGTGTCTGTTTTCACACTTGTCACTATTGAATAGCACTTTTTATTTGACTACTTCAGCTGAGACTTAAAACTGTAATAATAATAATAATAATAATAATAATAATAATAATAATAAAAGGCTAGTGAAGTGTTTATCTATTTACATATCTCCTTGACATAAGTCTTGATGCTGATTTTATTGAATCTGACATCAAAAGCAAAAGCAACAAAAGTGAAAGTAAACAAGTGAAACTACATCAAACTCAAAAGCTTCTGCACAGCAAAGGACACCATCAACAAAGTGAAAAGGCAACCTACTGAATGGGAGAGTAATCACAAATCATATCTGATAAGAGGCTAATATCTAAAATATATAAAGAATTCATACCACTCAATAGTAAAAATACAATCTGATTTTTTTAAATGATCAGAAGATCTGAATAGAAATTTTTCCAAAGAAGAACATACATATGAGCAAAAGTATGGGAAAAGATACTTAATCTCACATAATCCTCAGGGAAATGCAAATCAAAGCTATAATGAGATAGTACCTCACACCTGTTACAATGGCTAATAGCAAAAAGACAAGATATAACAGTGTTAGCAAGATGTACAGAAAGGGGAACCCTTGTGCACTTTTGGTTGAAATGTTAACTTATTCAGTACTATGGAAGTTTGGAGATGTCTCAAAAAACTAAAAATACAATTAAGATCTAGCCATTTCACTTCTGGGTATCTATCTGAAGAAAATGGAATTCTAATTTGAAAGGATATATGTGTCCCTATGTTCACTGTAGCATTATTTATACCAACCAGGATATGAAACAGGCAACCTAAGTGTCCATCTGTAGATGAAATGGTTAAAGAAATAGTGGTGCATGTAAACAATGGAGTATTATTCAGCCATAAAAATGAATGAAATTTTGTTATTTGCAACAACATGAATGTACCTTGAGGGCATGAACCTAAATGAAATTAGTCATACAGAGAAAGACAAAAAGCTACGATCTCTCTTACATGTGGAATCTAAAAGAACAACAACAAAATAACAAAAAACAAGCTAATTGAAGCAGAGAACAGATTGGTAGGGGCAAGAGGTGGCTGTGGGGGATGGGAGAGAAGGGTGAACTTTTCTTTTTAGTTTAAGTAAACTGAATGGTATAAAAAAATCTTTAAAAAAAGAAAAAGAAAATATTTAAATAAGAGGAAACTATCAGTCATGGTGGTCAAGATGAATTTCCAAAATGCAAATGCTTAAAATGAGTACTGGCTTTTTTTTTTTTTCTTAAAGTGATAGGCAGAATCACTATTCATTTTTGAGAAAGTAGCTGTCAAGTCCAAATACTTATAGTTAAACAATTATTCCTTCAAGTAAATCGTATTCCATAAGAAGAACAAAACGAAACATAAAAGGTAGTTCAGGTCATGAGTCAAAACAATTGCCCAAATTGTTTTCCTTGAGACAATCATTGTATGCACCAGAAGTGCTTTTGTATGCTTCCCATTTTATTACACAGAATGTAAAAAGGTGCTTATTCAAGAGTCAAGATTTAAATATTTTTTTTGCTTCATCAAGAACATTTTTAAACAAAACTGCAGTTTCATTTTTGATCTGTGTATGTTTGGTGAAGAATTCAATGACACTCACCATGATATGGTTGTGCTGCTTTAATTTCTGCTAAAGTGCCTGTGTTTTCACCCCCAACAGTGCCAATGTCAACATGACTGAAAAGGCACAGGGCATCATAGTATTATTATTAAAATAGTTTCAGGCTAACAGATTCCCTGAAGGTTCCTAGGGGCTGCCCCAGGATCGTATAGTTTTGAAAATCACTGACAAGCGTTCTATATTGGATTGTGCATGAGGGGCGGCTTGTATAACCCACTCCTTATCAAAAACAGTTTTAATTTTAAATTTTACAGATAGAAGAGACATTCTGAAATTAGGACAGAAGAAAAGAAAAGAGCTTATGGATGACTTACACACTGTTATCAATTTTGCTATCCTTCTGTCATATGCAGTTTCATTTTATAAAGGGATTGATGCCCTAAAAGCCCTGGGTATAATAGGCATTTCAGTTAATATGTCTCTAAATGCCTACATATCACCTACAATGTAGACTATCTAGTTAGGGTAGTTATCATACAATTAAGATATATATGTGTGAAAATTAGTTAAGGAAATCTCCCTGACATGGTGTGTGTGTGTGGGCTTGCATGGTGAGTGTGTATGGGCTTGGATGGTGTGTGTGTGGGCTTGCAGGAGAAGCTCTGGTGCCCATCATTCCTCATAAATCTCAAATACCATTAGAAGAGATCAATACCATACTACCAAAGTAGTTTTAACTACTTTACCACAAAGCAGGAAGAAGACTTGCACCTCTGCCTTTTTGCTACAGCCCAGCCAATGAGAGACTGTCACAACTCAGCCAATGAGAAGCCACAATATGTGGGACTTCCAGTTTACTCCAATGAATATTTTGCTTACAACTAGCCTCCCAACTTGGCCCCTTCCTCTATAAAAATGTATTTCTCTCCTTTGTTCTCTGGACATGCTTATGGTTCTGCTTTATCGTGTATGTTATGGATTGCAACTTTCTGCTCTTCTGAAATAAACCTGTTCTTGCTGGTAAAATATATATATATATATTTAAAAGCTTCATATTCCTGCCAATTTATTTCAAGAACATCCTGAAAATGTTATACTTACATATAGAGATGGAGCCAGTACACAGAGATAATTTTAATAGCTGTTACCTTGTCTCCTCATTCCTACTTGTTCCTTCACCACTTCTAAGAACATGAGTAGGCACAAATCAGATCATTCTCTTGGGAGAGTTTAGAAGTCATTGAAGTAGTCATATAAGCTTTATAGGTTCTTGGTATATACTTCTAGTACATTCCAGAATGTAACAGAAATTGAAAATATACATTGTTCACACAAGTTCCCTATAAAACAATATCTGGAAAATTTCCTAGAGCTGAAATTAAATGCCTTTTGCAATTATTAGCAAATATTTCTACTGCTATGTGGCTATCAATAACCTCCTATTGTTTTCATACACATCAATACCTAGGCTAGCACCAGACAAAAACAAACTGAAAAGGGATAGGTGTACCCACAGAACTTCTTGGAATGGACTAACTCCATTGTTAATATTAGTCACTTTCTCTTTTCCCATAGCTATATATTTTGCTTAAGAAGAACTTGAGACAGGCCACAAAGAAATGCCTGCCACACATTCGCTAGATCAATTTAAAATCTCTTACCATTGTTTGCATTGATTTTTAGTTTACTTGTACTAGATTCAGTGCAAAAACTTGAAATGTAACTGAAGTAAAAGTTAAATTTAGTCTAACTACCTAGTTCAAATCTATTAAAAGCCATGATCTTTCCCATGTTGATTAAATGATCTGTCCCTGTTTACCCCACAAAGATAATTGTGTCTATCCCATAAATTTTTTTGAGATTAAGTAAATTAAATAAGGATAGAGAACAGTGCCCATAGTAGCTGCTTAAAATATTAGTATTATGTTATTGCTATTATTATTATTTATACTAGTTTGTGTGTTTAATCTTCTCTTAATTAATTTGGCAAATGTAATTATAACTTGACTACATTTATACTTTAATTATACTTGTTAATCATAATAAATGTTAATTATCCTCCACATAATACTAATAATGTGGTTATTTTGTTTCTAATTTAGCTTTTAGATTTTAGCCTTTAGCTGCAAAGCCTGTGACAAAATTGTTCTAATGAAATTTTCAAGAATCAAAGCACAGAACTGAAAACATTCTCCTCAAATAATTCTAGAGAAAAAAAAAAAATACAGCCCAGCCAAAATTATAAATCTTCCAAGACTATCATTGGCTGGAGAGATTGCTTTCGGCAAATGATTAACTCAAGCTTTGGAAGTATATTGTTTAATCTATTTTACAAAGGAAAACAAGACAAAGTCAAACCAAATAAAACCTTACAACCATTCTTTGGTTATATCAAATTAGGGTTGAGATCCATGTGAAATAAGTCTAATTAATGGGCAGCGGGTATATAGTTCATTATTTTTAAAAATATGCAATTATAATTGAATAAGAATGAAGTAAGATTGTAATAGAACACTGGTAACTTTTGGAGTTTAAAGATAAAGGCTATCATCTCCCTTGTGTGTTGGACAGACATGTGTTTTTGGCAACCAACTTGAATTTTTGCCGAGACCCTGTTACAGCTATCCTTATCTACATTTCATACAGTGAAAGAGAAAATAAAGAAAAATCCCAGTCTGCTCAGGCAGGAATAAATGCATTCAGCAAGATACAGGTCATTCATTCTATTGAAAAAAATTCTGGCAGTTCACCAGTTGGCAGTGAAGAAAAGATTTCTTTTCAGTGGTAAAATTAATTGTATTAAAATTACAAAATTCTCTCTACTCACAAAATATCTTTTTTAAAAATGAAGAGCAAAGCTAAACAAAGAGAAGAAGAAGGAGGAGGAGAAGAAGAAGAAAAAGAAAGAAGAAAGAAAGAGGAAAGTGCCACAAAAGAAGGGAAGGCATTATTCTTACTAAAATAATACATATTCTGCAGTAACTTGTTTTTATAAGGTGACTGTTATCTGTGGGTGAGTTAATTTGGACTAATTTGAAGAGCTTGGAAAGAGAAAACTAGAATATTTAAAATATTTTTAAAAGATCGATTTAGAGGGGAGAGAAAGTAATGTTAAGTGTTGGGAATGTATTTAAAATATGTGTATGTACACTCATATATATGTGTGGATATGCACACATATATATAGGAATATAATGGATATATATTTTTCTTTATTTATTACATATTTTGACTGAATATTGATCATTTCATCATAGTATGTTTACAGTTTCTGGAGAAAGTAACTTTTAATTCCATTATTGATTAGAGATTGATGAAGACTATGAAAAAAGAGAATGAAATGCTTTCAAGTGATAGGAAACAGGACAAAATTTCTTAATAACGATGTTTTTAATGAAAACATTTGATTCAGATAATGCTGCTCAAGAAGACTTTTCTTCTATTTTAATTTATTTGTGAGAATTATTTATGTAACAAAGTACTAAGCACATCTCAAGAAAATTAGAAGACAAGGTAGGATGTGGTAGAACCCTTATCATAATAGGGGGAAGACCAAAAGGTCTTTAACATAGTAATTGAATAAAATAAACGCACACACTTCCATAATATGACCTATTTAGTTTTCTCTTTTAAAGGTCAATGTCTTCAGTGATATTTTTGTGCTTAAATTATAATTAACAACAGACTTTATAACTATTGAAACTTTTAAAAATGAATCTTTCATTTTTTCAAAAAACGTGAGTAAAAGGTAGCTTACTTTACTCATTTGTAGGAAAGTATTACTGGATCAAGAAAACATTTTCTTAGGAAATTTACATAGGAATTTTTAGCAAAGTCATTTCTGTACAGTCTAGCTACATAAAATGTACTTGCAAAATTCATTTAATAGAATGCAGTCTCTTACATAGAGGGTCTAAATTTTTATTACCTTTCTGAGTAATTTCAAAAAGTAAAGGAGAGTATATTTTTCTTCAAACATATATTGGAACTTCAAACAGTTCCAATATTCTGTTATCTCTATTCATTCACTTGTTCAATACACACTCACTATGTTTCTAACAATCATTATGCTGAGTCCAGGAGAAAAACTGACAAAACTTTTGCCTCTGTCTTTAACATACTTAAAGTTTAAAATAGGATTTTTAGTTCCTTTTTATGAGTTCTGTGCATCCATTTATTTGCCCTGAGCTACCCACTCTTCATCGTCAGTGTTTCTCCCAGAAGACCCAAAAGGGAAAGATGAATGTTGGTATGTCAGGATATGAACACCTAAGTTGTATCAAATGCTATGTGTAAATGGAAATACTATATTCTGTTTATATGTTCATCTCTATTAAATGTTGAAAATGAGAGGGTGAATGAAAAGAGAAGAATGAACTTAACTACAAGTAATAAAAAGCAAAAAAACTGGTTCTAGTTCAATGAAATAGAAAAAAATAAGAGCAAAAGCAACAAATACAAAAATGCTAGGAGAGTAGGGAAGAGACTTAGTAAGAGCATATATATGCATATATATGTATATGTATGTATATATATATATGTATGTATGTATGTATATATATGTATATATGCATATATATATATGTCCATCCTGCAACAACTTGTTTTTATAAGGTAGATGTTATCTAGGGGTTAAATAGCCTAATTTGAAGAGCTTGAGTAATAAAAAATAAGACTGAAAGACTCTGATGGAAAGGCTTTGGCTATGCATATACATTTATTTTTCTGTTGTATGACATTTTATGAGTCGATTCTTATAACTTGTTATTCTTAATTTACTCTCCAGATTGACAATCACATTATTATGTTATATAGTCCATTAAGAATCTGAATCTATTTATTATGAAATTATAATAAGTAACTAAAAATACTACTTCAAAAGTACTGACTTATATGTTCTCAAGTTCACTTTCTTTACAAAATGATAAAATATGTATTTATTATTTTATGTCATATTTAAAAAAATTTTGCACACCACGATTTGGCCAATATAATTCTTTAATAAATGGTAATGGTGATTATTCTCCCTCACACCTATTGAATAGAAAACTAGTTTTACTAGTGAAATAAGAGGTAAATTGAATGACAGTGTGAACAAGGAATCTCTAACAATTCTTAACCAGTGAAAACCATTTAATTACTTCAGTTTCTTTAGCGTTTAAATCTGGCTTTGTGCCGAGTTCTAATCAATAGAATGTGAGCAGCTGTGATAAGGATCACTTCCAAGCTAATGCTTTTGAGAAAGTGTTTGTTATACTATGAACTTGACCCTTTTCTTCTGACAGCCAGATGATGATGAGGTCTTAGTGGCAGCAGAATCAAAGATGAAGTTGCTTGAATTCATAGATATTTAGGTGGTAGAAAGCTACCTACTAATGAGGAATAACTACCTGTAGGCTCTGTAAGCGAGAAGTATACTTCCATTGTGCTCGAATCACTAAATGTGAGGTTTATTGGTGACAAGAGCTAAAATAATTCTAAATTGAAGTTACAAACCCAAGCCTTAACTATTAGTCTTTTCTCAAAATTTGCTTGTTATCCAGAAATCAGTAAAACAAAACAAAACACATTCTAACTTTAAGGATGAGAAATCCAGCAGTCTTAAAGATAAAGGCTACCTCTCCTTAGCAATGGCCTGGGAGAGATGAATAATGACATTATCTTTCCAGCTATGCCAGAGTAGAGAGGAAGGAGAAGCAGAGGTTTCATGTGCAGTTAGTGTAGGAAGTCTTGATTGGCATCTTGCAGGGAAGCAGATGACCTCCCTTGTCAATTTGATTTGGAGGCCTCCAGTCATTGCACAGGACCAGACGGCAGGTGGAGCCTTCTTTGGCTAGGAGTTGTGTACAGTCTAGAGTCTTTGAAGTTTGCCTGCTGTCTCAGTAGTAAGGAAGATCTTGTTTAATCCCTTCCAAGGAGATTCAGAAGCAGTCTTTGTTCTTAGTGATTCCAAATCAGAACGGTGGGGGAATGATGGAAATGTTAGTTTGGAGAGTTCAGATATTTGAGGAAACTAGAAGAATTCAGACTCCAGTCTATTTTAGAGGGATATAACAAAACCTCAATGACTATTAACAGAATTAGAATCTACTTTTACAAAGGTGCAACAGTTTTTCTCTCTACAGTCACCCCCATGTTCTTAACCACAGTAAAACTAATTTGTAATAAGTTTGGCTTGGTTATTTATATAAGTGCAGCAGGAATAGTGATTGATCATGTGAACTTACAAAAGGTTGCTTTGCTGGGACCTTGTAAGCAAGTTAGTGGCTCTGTGTAGTCATCTTCAGTTCCTTAAAACTATCTGATCATATCCGAGTCTATGTACATGTCTCTCAAAAATGATATTGTGGCCCAACCTTTGTTAACATAACCAGTGCTTCCAATAGTGTCCCATTACAGGGAGATTGGATTCTCATTGAACCTATGTAAATAACCAACTATATTGCTATGAAAAGAATATTCAAGAGTGTTTTGAATTCTGGAGGAAATGGGGAAAAAGTAAATGTTCCATCACTGTTCAGAAAGGTATATTTTACTAGCAGTCATAAAAATTATAATCATCCTCCTCAGTTCATTCAGTCCCATGTTATTAATTCTTGCTCTGCTTGAATGTAGTTTTACCACTAATTTTGGAAATTCTTACCCAGCTCAGTTTTATGATCTTAATGTTATCAGAAACCTCTATTTGTCAAAAGTTCTTTTCATGAATATTCTTGAATATAAAGCACTTTTGTAAAATCATCTGATTAAAACAGTAAGTCTGTAAATTAAAAAACTTAAAAAAATCCTTTGTTAAAAGATCTGATTAGAGTTCATCATAATGGAATTGACAAGGAAAGTTCTATAACATATAATGTGTTAAGAAAATAATTGGAATTTTGACTGATAATATTATACCAGGGCATATTACATTTCCAGGAATTTCCTATAATTTTTGGAACACTTGTAACCTATACAGCATAAAGAAGGCTTAGTATTGTTTTTTTTTTTTATTTGACAATGCTTCCCAAGTAATTTAATATATCAAGTTAGCCAAATTAGTTTAATACTTTTTATAAGGAGAGAAAATAAACCTGTTAAGATGTTCATGGGACCCTCTGGAAAATCTCAAAGTCAATTCTTGTCAAAAAGACCTCATTTAGAATTTAATTTTGGGGAATTTTGTCAAAAATATTAAGAAGTTTAAAAACACTAAGATAATAGGTTACTGTGAAATAGTACTTAGTTATTCATTTAACCATGGTAAAAATTAAAGACTGAAGGCAAATATAGAAAGTTAAATAGTTGTAAAAAACAAACCAACCAAAAAACTTTAAACTTTTCTTAATAGAGTGCAATGCAACTTTCTTAACTAATCAACTCTCTGATAAACTACACAGAAAATCATTTGACAAAAATGTAAAATCTTTATTCTCTAGGCAGGTTACTCAAAAGGTTAAAAACAAAACTTTCACAATTATTTTATCAAGAGCAGACCAGTAGTTCAGAAAATTTTGTCCTTTTAACAATAAGAAACCACATTCTAATTTGCACTAAGGTACTTTTGAAATTAAAACTCATTAACTTGGTAAAATTTATTTCAATCTTAGCCAGTCCAGACCACATACAAAATTCTCTTTCAATCATTCCTTTTCTATAAGTCTCCTACAATTTTCCTTCTTACATTTAGATATTGTCCTACGTTTTCTGCCTTTAAATAACTAGCCTCACTTTAGAACAAATTACTTTCTTTTCTTTCAACAAAAATGCGTTTCCATTTGTCATGCCCCTTTTTATAGAAGCACATATCTTACTTTCCTTGTGTATAGAGATATTTGTTTCCCTTATTAGTGCTAGTAGCTTCATTTACATATATTAGATTTCTTTTTAATCCTTAGAAACCCTTAATTTCTAGTGCAAGCTGAGAAGCAAGCGTGAACTGTCTCTTACATCAGTATTCTTTAGTTTGGCAAATTTATAAATACATTTTATAATTTCTAAAGACATATACTTACTCATAATACATTTTTTTCAATGTGGCATGAAATATAATTACTAATGGTCCCAAATATTTTTCAGTTTCTCTGTAAAAAGGAAACCAATAGTAGATAAATCTATGTGTAGTAATTAATGTTTCACTATTTTAATTTATTTGGAAATGATCTGGATGTTAAATGAACCCATCATTTAACTTGATTTAGCAAAATTTTAAAGTTAACAAACAATAATCAAAATAGATACCCCATTCTGTTTGTTTAATTTGGGAACATGTACATTTAAGTACACTTCATAAATTAATAATCTTGTGTAATTGGAACCTTTCCCATAATGGCTGTTGTACTTCTAAATTGTCTTTGTGATTTTGTTTATTGGGTCAAAAATTTACAAGAAGGATTGCAGTTCTTAAATATAAAACCAACTGGAGTCCTAAAGGGAGGAACTTCCTGAGGACACTTCGATAAAGAGTCCCATAATGTAAAAAAAATGCAAGCAAACAAAAGGGTAGAGTACTCCCCGAGCAGGGAAACAGCTCCAGCAGCACTGGCCATGAAGTAGCAGGGCAACTGTCTCCAGGGCAGCTGCTCCCAGATACCAAAGAAAGGTGATGACTTTCCCCCAAAGGATGGAGGCTGGAACCTGAGAAGACTCACAGCTGGAGGAGATGGCAGTCCTAGGAAGCAGGACCACAAAAGGCTTATGCAGATGCTGCTCCATTTTCTAGGGGAAGCCAGTCCATGAAAATGGAGTCACTTCAGGTCCTACTTAAAAACAACAAATGTCAGCTTAAAAACAAGAAACCAGTCCAAGAGGCAAAGTATTTATTTGGGATCAAAAAATTATAATTTGGGGTAGAATTAGGTAGAAATTTGGTGTACATTTAGGTAGAAACCCAAATAGTGTCCCAATTACAGGAGATGGACTCAGGGGTTTATGGAGAAAAAAAAGAATGATTAAGTAAGTCATTTTAAGAAGAGTTCATTGGTGCTAACTAGTTGGTACTACACTAGGTGGTCAGGCAAAGTGGTTACTGGGCAAACGTTCACTTTTATCTGTCTTTTCAAAACAGGATTTTCACATTCTTGCTGACTTCTTGGAATACTGACAGTTTGGCCAAGTTCAAAGGTTTAGAAAACAGGACATATAAGGTAATTCCTCTGACATGGCTGCTCTAGGCCTAATTTAAAATGGCTCTCCTTATGTCAGTTTCCACAGTATGCAGTTAAATGTCATCTGATTGATTTGTTGAATTCCTCATCTCTTTTCTTAATTCCCATTAAATGAAACAATATTTGCTTCAATTGACCCAAACATAACCTTTAATTTAAATAAAGAAAAGCTTTTTGTTAAAGATCTTTTTTTAAGATCTAAGTAGATTAAATCAACAATCTAGCAGCCCTGCATTCTCAGAAGAGAAGATGCTAAAACTACGGTAAGAGAGCTTTAGATTTGATAGTTTTGTGACCTGAAGGAACTCTTCCTTGTTTCGAAGCCTTGCTAAGGCAGGCTCTTCAGCTGTCACAGTCACAAAGCTGATTCTTAAACATTCTGAGGTGCATCTCTTCTAACCTCCCCACTTACCTTTCCAACCTCAGTTCACTTGTGTTTGCATTCATGTGTGTTTCGGGGCATTGTTATATATGTGTTGCTCTTTTTATTTACCAATCTATTTATACTTCGGTATCTTTGCAACTTCACGCAGAGGTTAGAATGGCAGTTCTGAACTGGTATATCTTCAATATATCGTGTAGACTGATTATTGACTTAAGTTTCCCTCTTTTTTCCCACTAGTCATTATCTCACATTAGTAAGTTTTTATGTATAAATAATTTTGGACCTTAAAGTATATAATGTAATATATATTTGAAATATATATACATATACAAAATAATATATATATATGTGTGTGTGTGTGTGTGTATATATATAAATTTGATGTTAAAAATTTGCTTTTAAACCAGGTAATGATTTTTATTAAAAATCTGTATCCCTTCTTTTTCTTTTCTACATTGCTAGTGTATAACAGTGATTAAATGTACTTTAGCTACTCATTCCTTCAGAAGTGATTGTGGATCCTTTGTAATAATATTCATTATGGAATATTACATTTAAAGCAGACATAACTTCATAAAGCCAAAATGATATAATTGCTTGAAGAAAAAGGAATGGATGGCTCAATCTTCTGTTAAGTGGCTAAAAGCTTATGGATTAGAGTTGGACAAACCTGGTTTTGAATCCCAGAATTTCCACATACAAACCATTGGCAAGTGTCATCTCTGAAAACTTCAGATAATACTAACCTTTTGACTTGTTATATGGATTACATGAGATAAATTGGTGTAAAATGATAATATTTAACATTATTGTTATATTCAAAGAGGAGTGGTACCATGCATAACCAGCTTTAGGAATGCATCAGGTTCAACTCAGCATTTCGGTTTGTTTTTGGTGGATTGTTTCAGTTGTCATATGGCAATAGGGCTGTTTTCCTTCTCTGTTAGGACAGAACCCCCTCCTTTTATATCAAGGCATCCCACTGTGGCTAGGTCATTATTTAACCATGACAAAAGTTTGAAAATTATTAGCATGTGGGACTTGGGCCATCACATTTTGTTTTAGCCATTATGACTGGTTGTTGATGTTAATGTATGGCACCCTGCGGTGATTTTTGTCTCCTTACTCTTTGACTTTCCCTTCTGTAACATTTCACATGTGGAGCTGGGGTGATTAATATTTTATGCAGTTGTTCTTATGTGAAGCATGACAGTGAGGGCTCCATTCCACTCTCCAGAAGCTTTGCTGCCACTGAAAGGTAACTAATAGCTTGAGCTGGGCCTCTCTTGGCTCTGGGAGGTCTCCTGTGAAAAAGAAACAGACAATATCTTGTCACATCATAAATTTATAAGGAGTTAATTAAAGGCTTTCCCTTGCATCTTAAACACAATTTGGAATCCCATATCACAAGAAATGATTCCTGTTTAATTATCAATGGCTTGTAAAAATTTGCTGCTCAAAGTTTATTTTAATGTCAGGCAGATTATTAGTAAAAATGGAAAATTGTGCTTGGAACATGTCCAAAGAATATAAACTTGAACCAAACTATGTGCACATATTTTTCTTCTTAATTATTTGTATAGAAAGACATATAATTTAATTGTGAAACTTTTGAAACTGACATTTATGACTTTATTTTATCTCATTAAGCTGTAAAACTGAATATTCATTTATTACACCATTTGCATTTTCCCAACCAATATTTTCTATTAACTGCTGTTTCTGTCTTTGATTATTAAAAAAAAAAAAAGAACAACAACAAAAAAGTGTCCTATAATTGTGCTGCAACAGGATTGTTGGTCAACTTTTAAGAACTTCCAAGAAATGCTGTAGGGACATATATTTCAATTCTGATATGGGACATTGTCAATAATATTTTATTGGGAAGGGACTCGTATCCGCAGACCATCAGAATATTAACACATCTTGTTTTACAATATTAAAATTCACATTTATTACCATAAAAAAATCATATTTTAACATGGTTGAGGAAAAATTGAGTTTAAAATATCAGTTTAGATTAATCTGGAAGAAATTTACCCTGATGGACTTTTCGATTATTCTTGTTAGGTAGCCTATTTGAACTAATGTACAATAGATAATCCATTTAAGTGTGCTTATCAAAAGCCCTGAAGCTGTTTGTAGTGATCTGAACAGGTTACAGCTCTTGCACTGAAAAGTAAATAATCGAAATTATAATAAGTAACTATAGGCATGATGAAGTCATTAGATGTTAAAAGGGATTTTTTTCAGCACCTGATCATTGATTACTCTGATGTATGTGTTTATTTTAGCAGGACTATTGGAAGATTATAATTTACTTACACAGTAGCACAGGAGTAAAATATATCCCTGCATGCATTTTAATTTTATTACTTAAATACACAAACTTTTACTAAGGGCAAAATACAGAATCTACAAAAATTCCATTTTGTTATAAAGGGAGTCTTAATAGATAGATCAGATTTTTAGGAGTAATAAAGGGTTTTTGGTTTGTTTTATTTTTTTCTTTTTACTCCCCTTAATCATAATGTAAAACATTTTCAACTTCCCATTCAGTTAATACTAGTAATAGGAAAGTAAATTTCTTTCTAACAGTTCAGGCCCCCTTTAAACTTTTATTGAGCAAAATATCTGCCTATATTTGGAGAGGGAAAACCTAAAACAACTCCTGTTTTAAAGTGCATTCATTTATATTTATGAATTTGTGTTCTATCTCAATCTTTTTGTAGCTCAGATACAGGTATATGACTTAGGCCCCCATGCTCCCATGCTAGACTGTTTTTCAGAACAGTGCAAGAAACAGGTGATGTGTAGAAATTTTATTCTATTAATATCGGGGGACACTCAACTTTTAGAGACAACTGTGCCAGTGGTCCAGGTGTCCAGAAAGACATAGGGTATGCATGCTAAGGAACATAATTAGCTGTGACATAGCTATAGTAATTCCAGAAGTGGTCTGGACATTGATCCTGACTGTGTAAGTCTTAATGCTTGACTCTGTTTCCCCTCAAGACTTAGTGATTTAGTGAGCTACCAAATATGGCATAATATATTATTTTTTCCCCTTAAATGGACAAGATTTGGTTCTATTGGTGACCAAGAAGTTTGCTTGTATGTAAATTAATATTCTAAAAGTGGCCAATTAACTATATGGTGTAACATAGTATAGGTTATGTAGAATGTCACTATCCTTGAAAATATACCTACATACCTTTGGATAGTAACTAAAGTTCTTTTTTTATATCTGCATTCTCCTCTTGTTCACAGTTGCTCCTTACAAGGCATCTTTGGTAAGGGTCTTAGAATTGTACTGCTGTACCTTAGTATGGATTCATTATGACTGGTAGGGATTTGGTTTGGTACAATAGTCTAGAGAAACCCTGAGAGCTGAGGGAACATTGATGTAAGGTGGAATTATGAATTAGGGCAATGAAGACCCATTTCACTTCCTGAATTGTTTTGCTAAAGAGTTGTCTTAATCATTCCCATTTATCATATACTTTCCTCTTCTACAATGTATTTACATATTTTGCTGATTGTGTCTGTTTTAATATAGCCATTAGAATTTACTTGTACTGAAAACTGAATGTGTACAAATACAATTATGTAGGCTAGCACATCTTAGTCATTTGAACTTGTAATAATCTCATGAGATATGGGTCTTCAGTTTGAAAGAAGGGGAATGTGAGTGTTAAGTAACTTGTCAATGTGTGAGAATTGACAAACCCTGGAACATAGATTCAAACCCAGGCCTGTTTTCCTCAAAATTCATATGTTTTCTCACTGTATCATCTGCTGCAGTTGTACACATTATGATTTTATTATTCAGCTGATTACTGAAGGAATTTTCCAATTCTACTGGTGATAAATTCCTAAAGATCCCTAGATTTTGTGTTCTTAAATGACTGCCTAAAGGATCCAATTCACCAAGGAATTGATTCAGGTATGTACCCAACATCCATGACACTGTGCTGAAAATGCAAACAAGGCATGGACTAACTGCGGACTAAATCTGGACATCTTCCACTACTGTTTATCTTAGTTCAATACTTAGTTTATGTATAAAAGATATCAGAAATAAATGTGAAGATTCAATTTGGCTGCATTTTCATAATTGGTGAAGGATAAACTTATAATCATGTGCATATAATTTCAAGATTGATATCCCAAGTGCTGAAATATCTACTGAATTTTATATCTAAATTCCTATTGGACAAATTGTGGGGGATTGAATGATGAATCCCCCAAAAGATATGTCCACATCCCAAAACCCAGAATCTATTAATATGACTGTATTTATAAAAGGTTTTTCATAGATGTAATTAAGGATCTAAGGGTGACATACATCTTGGATTATCAAGGTAGACCCTATGTGTAATGACAAGTGTCTTTCCAAGAGACATAGAAGAGAGATGCATGGAAGAGAAGGCCACGAGAAGAGGAAGACAGACACTGAAGTTATGCAATCACAAGTCAAGAGTGCCCGGCGTCACCAGAAGCTGGAAAAGGCAAAGGTAGATTCTCCCCAGAAGCTACTGGAGGGAGCAGACGTCTATGGACAACTTGATGCAGGACTTCTGGCCACTGGAAGTGTGAGAAAAAAAACTACTGTTGTTTTAAGTCTCCAAGTTTGTGTTAATTTGTTATGGCAGCCCTGGAAATGAATACACATATATTTTTACATTTTATGCCATAATCTCAAATGTCATATATTTAAATGCAGTTTATCATTCTTGCTTTGACACTTCTTTCTTCCTTACTTTTCTCTCAGTTAAGCCAGAAGGCTTAAAATGTTAGAGATATTTTGACTCTGGCTTTTTTTTTTAATCACTTAATTCTATCTTCTATCCATCATTATTTGCTTTCTTGTATAAGTTGTTTTTTTTAATTTGTTTTTGTGCTTCATGTTACGTGCCAGTCATTGCCACCAATGAGAGACACAGTGCTCAAAGAGACCGACATAATCTCAGACCTCAAAGAATATCCAGTCTAATAGGCCTTTAACCAAAAATTGCATTGATAAGTAAATACATCCTGACATTTTGAATTTGAGGAACAGTTTCCTCACCCCTAAGATTCCTGATCTTCATTCACTTAATACTTATGACCTACCTGCTCCACAGCAATTATGCGAAGGAGAGAGGAGGCAGAAGAAAGAAGTTTAGAAGTGAATGAAAGAAAAACAGAGTAGGGAAAACATTTAGTGTAGAAAACTTCCTTAGCGAATTTGGTGAACAAAGAAGAAGGAGGGGAAAACACAATTAAATTTGAGAAACTAAGTCCTATTTCATGTGTGATATCCTCCAGAGAGAAACATATGGGATTTCCTGTTTTGGTAGCAAAACTTGACCTAAAGTGGCTTGATACTCTACATGTATATGTATAAATTCTATGTGTGTATGTTTGTGTATGTGGATGTGGATGTGCAATTTTTGTTTTTAAATTGAAGTGATGGTACATTTTGCTTCATAAATGTTTAATGTACTTTTATTATTGAATACTTCTAAGACTCTATTGGTGGTGTTACATAGTATATGATATAAGCATGCTTTTACCTTTTTAGAATCTGAAAAGTTATATATTCCAAAACCCATGTTGACTTGTACCAATTTAAAAAAGGAAGTATTAATATGAGACATTTTTCCTTTTGAACATTTGATAGAATATAGCTTCACAGGAAACACAGAACAGCAGCTTGCAAATGTGGTTGTGGTAAGACTGGGTGTGACTTCCAGGAAGATCAATGATGTAGTAAGAAACTGAACCCTTCAGTATATAATATAAAAAGAGCAAGAAATGCCTATGGTTCAATGTGTGAGAACTGCTGTGCATCCTACTCTGACCCTGAAATGATAGAAAAGGCAGGGGCTCTGGGATTCCGGGCCTCTCTGCCACTGTGGATCCTTCAGCACCTGAGGGTTACTTAGATTGACAAATTTTAGTCACAATGGAGGCAGCAGGGAGGTACACTAAATAACCCGAGTTCTGGATTGTGAAGACACTCCACAGAGTCTCTAAATGCAAGGATGACTGGATTACTGGCCTAGGACAGCTCTGTTTAATTAATATTGGTTCTGTGCAATTGCCAACAGTTCTCCCTTTTACTCTCCAAAGCATTCTGATTTGTGCAATATTGTATGTGTCCTTATGGGCTTAATTGTGTTTCCTTAAAATTTATATGCTGAAGCCCTAACTCCCAGTATGTTAAGAGTGTGACTGCATTTGGAGCTGAAGTCTTTAAAGAGCTGACAAAGCAAAAATAATGCTGCTAGGGTGGGCCCTAAGCCAGTCTGACTGGTGTCCTCCTAGGAGGAAATGTGGACACACAAAGAGACAGCAGGGGTGCGAGTGCCCAGGGGCAAGATCATGTGAGGACCCAGTGAGACAGCGGCTGTCCAGCGTCCAAGCAGAGAGGCCTCGGGAGGAACCCACCCAGCCAGCACCTTGACCTCGGATGCCTAGCCTCCAGAACTGTGAGAATATAACTTCCTGTTGTTTCTGCCCCTCAGTCTGTGATATTTTGTTATGCCAGTCCTAGCAAGTTAATAAATATGGACTCTACTCATTATTCTCTCTCCTTCTCCTGCTCTCATTAATTAATCTAGGTGAGAAATTAATAAGCGTTAGAGCTAATATTTAGCAATCACCATAGCCAGTGTGAAGTAGCCGCTGCATATTTTCAGCATTTAGGAAAAAAACAACAACATGATACCAGGCTTTAAAAAACACCCATAATAACACCAGATTTGCCAAAACCAATGATCCTAGCTTTTGTAGTATTTAGTAAGTCCCTTCTCTCTGTAGGTAATAAAATCCCAGAAATGTGCTAATATATCATTTTACCCTTGAGACCCTGAGGTTTAAAGGGGGATGGGCCCTATATTTTTCTGATTTTACTTTTAAATAAACACAATAAAATTGTTTAATAAAATAGTTCAAGGAAGAATTTCTGTAATTAAGTCTGAGCCAGATTAGGTGGATGACCTCACATGATCTGTTTACATTGACTTTTGCCCTGAACTATTTAAAATAAATTCAAAAGCAAGCACATTTTACAAAATAGTCCCACCTCTTAGTATTTAAAGAAATGCTCTGAGGACCTTTCTAAAGAAATAGATGCAGTCTAAGGAGAGGTCATATGAGTATTTTGCCAAAACTGTGACAGCTGCTTAAAGAGGAAATATAATTTAAATTCCTTTGGGGCTCTTTGAGCCACATTGCAATGCTGCTTTACAGAGTTAACTCTATAATGACTGGCATGTTATCATTATCAGGAATTTGGTAAAATCTGTTATTTTTACCTTGTTCATGTCTTTTCTGTTATTTAGCCAGCAGCTAGAAGAGGACTCATCCTTAAGAAAAGCAGGCAGGCGCAAATATTCTGAGCTGTGATATTAGGGGTAGAAAGGGTAGTCTGTGCAATCATCTTTCTCCCAGCAACATGTCAGAAAGCCTTCTTCCTGCTATTGGAGCAGAGAGTTTTAATGAGATTTGCATCATGGGCCTCTGAATAGACCTGATGAAATTTATGAAACTTTGCCTGAGAAAAATGTACTTATACACAAACACACAAATACTTCCATGAAAGGGTGTTAAGACCTGCCTTAGAGATTTAGTCCTTTGGATAGTAAGGACTTTTCATGAAGAGTGACTTATTATTTATAATATATGTAAGCATGGGGGAAATAGCTCCACATGTAATTAGAGTTTCTTAACATAACAGGAAATAGGTAACATTCAAAAGAGCAAAACAAATGTGACACAGGAAATGGTCCTGGGCAATATATAGGAAAAGGGTATTTTTCTGTTCACTTAAAACATATCCTGTGATTCACTCTTGGATCAGCTTGCTTTATATTACCATCCCTGCACTAATCACTGCGTATGATGAGATAAATCTACACAAACCGACTGGCAAATTTGGGTTATGTTACTTCTCCCGGGTCAATCACAGTCGTTCAGATGACTCATTTTGCTTCTTAAGAAGTTCTTCTGCTTCATGACCAGGGCATTTGAGCAGATGGTGTTAAAGCCTCTCTAAAATCGATGGTAATAAATCCCAAAACATATTCAGAATTCAAGGCATTTTTTTCCAGAAGAAGGAAGAATGAACACACTGTTTTTCCAAACTGAAAGCTGATTATTAGACATTTTTAATTGGTGACCATGTGTGTGTGTGTGTGTGTGTATATTATATATATAAATATATATACACTATACACATTAATACATGTAATATATATATATATATATATATACATTACATGTGTTAACTCATAAAATGCTTGAATGTTGTGCTATACTGTATACTAAGGAGGAATTTTGATTCTCACTAAACATCTACCTTAGGCCACCTATGAACAAATGGTCTCTTTAGTTCTAATATCTCAGGGATCTCTGGGAATATGTTTCTTTCCATTGTTACAGTGTTTTTTTCTTCCAGGTCATAAGAACTTAATTGTTTAAAAAAGACCAATTCTAATAACTGCTCCAGTATCTGGGTTTATATATAAGAATATACCCTGCATTCTCTATCTTTCCTCTGCTTCAGCACTCATGTTAGATATGTTCTACCCTCCTTAATAAAAGTGGCTCTGTAATATACTAATTATTGTACATGTGTGAAGGAATATGACAGGGACGCATTTCCAAACACACTGAATCAATTATCTGTTTCAAACGTGGCCCAAGCGTTCTAAGTTCAAAACCAAAGACATTGGCAACCACACATTTCACTGTTTATCATCCATTCTTACATATGGGTCTTTTTAAAGTTGATTAAAAAGTTAGATTGAATTTTTCTATTATACATCATTTTCATATGCATTATTTATGCATTGATTAGTCAATTATTTTCCTGAAACTTGTTGAAAGATTTACCCCTAAAAGATGAAAAGTTTTTATGAAGGGAATGGATACTTAGGTGATTAACTATCTGCAGCAAAAGTTCATGGTTCCCTGTCCACATCACTTCAAGGGTTACTGTCATAATGCTCAGTGGAAGACTTCAGCTGCTAACGTCTACATCTCTTTACTCTGGAGCTTTCTTTGATGGTGGGAACCCACTCTGCCTTCAGCATGGCCAGCTGGAGCTGCCTCCTCATCCCAACCTCCAGCCATCTCCCTTCCCCTTGCCCTCAACAGCCTCAACCAATTACCACCAGGAGCTAGAGTCGATTCCCTCCCTTGTGGAATGTTCGTGTAACTCTGAGGGTCCAATTTTTCAATGGCGTCCAGAATTTGCCATTGGATTGAGTTCCAGTTTCCTGCTAGGATATCTTCTTTAAAAGCACCCATGTAATTGGCTGCCTTTTGAACAGTGTCCCACCAAACTCATGACCACCTGGAAACTCAGAATGTGACCTTCCTTAGAAATTGGGTCTTTGGAGATTAAATTAGTTAAGTCTCCTGAGATAAGATCGTACTAGATTGGAGTGAGCCCTAAATCCAGTGAGGATGTTCTCACAAGAGGAAGACAAAGGCAGAGACACAGAGGGCAGAAAACCATGAAAAGGGGTTATGGACTGAGAGTGCACTACCACAGACCAGGAGTGCTGGGAGCCACCCGAACCCTGGAGAGGCAGTGTCCTTAACGATTCAACCTTGAGCCTTTGGAGAGACTATAGCTCTGTTGACACCTCGACTTTAGATTTCTGACTCCCAGAACTGTGAGAGAATAAATTTCTGTTCTTTGAAGCCACCAAGTTTGTGGAAATTTGTTATAATAGCCCTAGTGACTAAATTCACTTCCCGCAATTGCCTCACTTCCCTACTCCTCTGTGGAAGTTTCCTGGAATCATGTTCAAAATAAACTACTTGCATTCAAATCATTGACTAAGGGTCTGGCAAACCCAAATCAAGATATTGACCAACCTATTATGGTAAGTACTGATTTTCTGAATTTCACTCTGCCCTCCTCAAGTTTCCTGGGAATGAGATGCTGAATGCTAAATACACCTTGAGCACACCTGTACTCACTTTCTAGCATTCCCGTGTCAGGTGCATGGTTTACAGAGCTGTCAGCCATAGGGGTATATTCCAGAGTCAGTAAAGAGCTCTTCCCACACTTCTCCTCACGCTTCAGAAAGGCAGAAAAAGAATTACAGAGATGGCAGTTATGCCTCTGTTTCTGGCTGGACCACAATCTGCCTGAGCCAGGCTTGCTGCTTTCAGAGTTTGTTTTTAGAAGAATAATTGTTGTTGACTTGACATGGATCCAGGAGAGAGATCCATAGAGTACCATACATGGATGGGCATGGTCTGTGCTGGGAAACACACTCCCCTAAATGAAGGGTAATTTAATCATTTTTAATGTTAGTCATTTTATACAAAGTCATCAAATATGTTGAAGTTTCCAAATATTTGGAATACAAATTCTTCACAGTAAAAACTTTGTTTTGTTCCTTTTCAGTTGTTTATGTTCATTCAAGTAAACACTTTTTCATATTTTTAGTTTTATTTCATATTTTAGGTTTCACTATAGCCATTCAAGTATATACCTAATGCCAACTTCAGCATTTTTGTTTTTAGTATGTTTTAGGAACAGTGATTAATACAAATTTGTACTGAAAGTTTAAGATGCAAGGGAAAAAAACATCTAATTCAGGACAATTAAGGCATCTTTCTGTGTTGACAGATGGTAATTGAACTAGTTGGAGTGAGTATTTAATTGTGTGTGTATTTGTTGAACCACTGTGTCGTATTCTAGAAATGAATGTAATATTGTGTATCAAGTATACTTCAATTAAAAAAAACTTGAAATACAGGTGAGCAAGTTTAAATGTTGGCAGGGTTTCAGATTCTGATATGAAACTTTCACTATTGAGTCTCAGGTGTTTTCTTTTAGCACTGAGTGCTACCATCAAATATTAACCATTTCAGTAGCTACCAACTGGGATATGTTTAGTAGTCATTCAGCTGCTAGGGACAGTAAAAAGGATTAAATGGCTCACAGGTATCTTTTCATGTAGCTCTAATTTTGAATAAAATAGACTGGCTTCCTAAGATTAGGATAATAGATTTCTAAGCCTAGTAATTACAGCACTTTGTGACTTAGGTCAAGCTTTCTAGAAAAACTCTCGTATTCTCTTTGTTCCTCTGAAAATCATCAGCTATCTAGACCACCCACTGAAGTTTCCCATGGCCTATGGAGTAATGTCTCTTTCATGTTCTCAGCCCTTGAATATGGAATATTCTGCTTAATTTGAGACCAGTTGCCTTATAAATTTTGGAAAAAGTGCTATGTTTCTATGGAAAAATTATATATAAAATATATATTTGCAGAACTATAGCATACATAGCTATCTTTCTGTAGAACTATAGTTTATATATGTATGAGACTTTAACCAATTTTAATAGAAAGTACTTTTCTATCTGCTTGTACTATAGAATTCTTAAAAATGTATGGGACAATGGCAAGAAAGGACTGAAAATACATTTATTTTTAATGAAAGGTAACTTTATATTAAAGATGCTAAATTCATGTAAATCTATGGCACATATATAACAATTAAGACCCCATCTGCCTGTTTGGTATAATTTATCAAATTTGAAATTGTTCGGTATATGATATATTTTTCTAGTTGACTTTTTTCTTTTTATCCTTTTCCCTAATTATGACTTGTTTTAAATAATAAAAGATAAATATGCACACGAGTAAAAGGTTATTTTTTAGATGGGTGAATTAACTGAAAATCTCAACTTGGGATAAATCATTTCTGATAGATCATTAACACAGAAAGTTAAATAGGAAATTAAACCATCAGTAGTAAAATGTTAGAGAATTTCTTTCTTCCTATTTATAGAAGAAATAAAATAAAATGTCTTCTTATTTATAGCCCTTTAAAATATTTACAAGTTTTAGTTCATAGAGCTCAGATATAATTTTTGGTCATTAGATATAAATCATGCTATAATTTGTTTGCTAGATACTGTTTATAGGAATATCTAGTTAAAAGTTCAACCTGGGTATTGACAAGAGTTAAACTGAGTAAGAATATTGGTTATTAGTCTGCTTTTTGGTTTTTAAGCCACTCACACATACTGGTATTGATCTAAATTTGTGATGTATAATACATAAATATTTCATCTCTCTTTTCCTTTATTTAATTATATTTTGGCTTCTTCAGTCATCAATAGGCTGAACTCCCACACCTTGACCCCAAAGGTACACATTAAAAAATGTTACATACATGTTATTGTGCTACAAATGTTTTTCATGCTTCTTATTGTTCTTCACTGAATATTCTGAGTTCTGCTCATTAGGATACATATAGATTTAGTTCATTCTGTTTGACTGCTATATTTTATTCCACCATTTGCTCAAAGCACAGTTTATTTATCTATTTTTAAGTTGTAGGACACTTAGGTTCTAATGAATACCTTTGTATATGTCTGCAGCTTTGCCAATGTTTCTCTAAGGCATACCAGAAGTAGAATTGTTAGATCATTTAAAACATTTCCTAAATGTTGTCCAGAATAGCTGTGCAAATTTTATGTTCCTACAAGCAGTGCATAAGGATTTCAGTTTCTGTACAATCTCACTACCAATTGATATTATTAAAATTAGATTCTTGCCTTTTAATGGTTAAAAACATCATTTCTCATTATTGTATTAATATGTATGTTCTAGTTACTAATGAATGTAGACATCCCTTATATGTTTATTAGCCATTTTAATTCTTTCTTTAGTGAATTGCCTATCAAATTATGTTAATTTGCATAGATTAAATATTTTATTTATAGGATTTAATCCTATATCATTATGCTATGTCACAACTATCTTCTCCAAATCTCTCTGCCTATTTATCTGTTCACTATGATATCCTTTGCAGAAAATAAATCATTAATATACATGTGATTAAAATCACATTTTTTTCTTCTGTTGCTGCAAATTTTTGCCTTTTAAATAAGAACATCTTCCCCACCTTAATCCTATATAATTATATTTCTTTTTATCTCAATATTCTGTGTCTGTTTTCTCACTTATATTTTATTCTTATGAAATAATTTTATGGTTTAATGTATTACTCTCCAAGTAGTGACCTAATTATCCTGGGCCCCAATAAACAATTGATTGTTCCCTGACTGCTCCTGCTATCATTTACAAGCTCCCATAATATACTTGGGACTCCTTCTCTGTGAATACGTTAGTGCCATCAATTTTATTTGTGATGGATTTGCAGTGTGTCTTAACTTAATAAGGATGTCTCTTCTTTGTTCTTTTTATTTCTTTCAAAAAAGTTCTGTATGAACATTTGCTCTTCCATATGAATTTTAGAATATATTTGTACATTTCACCACAATTCCAACTATTATGATTGAATTTATATTAAATTTACAGTCTGGATAAATGATAATTGATACCTTTAAAATGGTAAGTCTTTTCTATGACTCTATATTGTCAATGTTCCATTAGGATTTTGTTCACTTTTAGAATATGGCTTGATTTACATTTTTTGCAGCTGTGATAAATATTATCTTAATTTCTATGAAACATAAATAGGATGTTGTTAATTTCTTTCATTGGTAATATATCTAAATACCTTGCTGAACTCAGTATTGAGTATTATTAATATTTCTAATAATTTATGAATTGTGTTCAGTTTTCCAGGTAAAATTATCATGCTCCCTGCATTTTTTGTCTTATTGCTTTGGCTAGATCCTCAAATCTAGTATTTGCAGCAAAGCTGGAATTCAGCTAGTACATGCCATCGGAACTTGAATTCATCAGATTTGAATGTTTGTTGTTAATTTTGGACTACTTTTTAAATATTTTGAGTATTACCCCTAAATTGTGTAAATCTTTATTTTGTTTTCTATTTTAAGTTGAATGTTTCAAGGGTTTTTTATTATGCACAATTACATATTTTATGTTTTATATAACTAGCTTTTATCAGGTTGAGAGTGTTGATTTTATTCATCTTATCCTAATACAAATTTCACAATGAACAGTTGTTGAATATATCAAATGCATTGAATCGGTATGATTTTCTGTTTTATTCTGTTTGTATCACATCTTCTAGGTATAGACCTTTCTGATGATAAACAATCCATTTATTCTTGGAATAAACACTTTTGTTTATTATTTTAGTACAGCAGTGGAAACACTTAACTGGTAGTTTAATTAGAAATTTGGTTCAAATTCATAGGCAAATTAACTTACACTTTTTAGTATTTGCACTGTCCTTATCAGTCTTGGATCAAGATTATACTAACTACAAAAATCAATTACTACTACCACTAATAATAGAAATAATTATTGTGTGCATTGGGTGCTTCTCACATAGTAGTCATTTTATATGCACTAGACTTGTGTAAATTCAGCAATTATAGCATAACTCAACATATCTTACAAAATGATCATCAGATTTCTGTTTCTTTTCTGTTTTCTTTTACCTGCCATATAGTGATTTGTCACAATTACTGTCATTGTCATTTAATACAGAAAACATATCAGCTCACATTTACTGAACACTTGAAATCATCTAAGTCTTATATGTTAATTAATTTATTCCTCAACAATGCTATAAGGTAGGGACTATTATTATTCTCAATTTCTGTGAGGAAATTGAAGGATCTGTCCAAGATCACAACAGGGGGACCTGGAGTCAAACCTAGACAGTACCTAACCACTATGAAACTGTCTTTTAAAGATGATGAACTCTAATAACCTATAGACAAGAAGAATTCTCTGCCCCAGAGAGTTTGAGAAAACTCCTTTATAATAATATCAGTTTGTACTTTCTTAAAAATACAATTATTACCAGGGTAATTTCTTTAATGTTAGAAAGGTAAAATTTTGCTACAGTAACATCTACCAGGTTAAAGCATAGTTAAGATTTTATCAGAATAGCCAGATTGATTAATAATATATGCTATCTAAACAGCACTTTTCAGACATTATGTATTAGGGAAATTGTAACTGGGTAAAATATGGGTCATAAAGCTAAACTATATAGGTCTGTTGTTTCTAATACTGTTAAAGTATTTCTTTTATATTTGTTTATAGATTCAAGAGAAATAATTAAAAATAATGCTCCCATTTAGTCATAATGTTATCCAATTAAAAATTACTTTGTGATGATGATATTTTTATATTATTAAAAAATACTTTTTTCTTTCATTGGCAAATGTTGCATTTACAGAACTACTTGGTTTTATAATTCATATTAATAGAACCTAAAATATTTTATATATATATAGTTCAATAATGAAATGGCATTTAAATCCTAGGTACAATGTTTATATAAATGAGAAGTATGTTATTTTGAAAAATATTACTGGACAAGTTTTATCATGATGATTTATTCAGTGACACTGAGGAAGTGCATAGTGGAGTTATGACAGTGAAAAATTATTTGAAGTGTTTCCATCTTATCAGTTTCATTAACTATTATCTCCTGCTGAGTTATAAAATACTTGATATCAAGCAGGATGTTCATTGACAATACTTTGGCATTGTACTTTAGTCTACTAGATCTGAAAATTCTGCACTTATTGGAAAAGTGAGGAGAACATGGCAAGAATTAAGCAGGACTTTGTAGGAAAAATAAAGTGATAAATTTTTCATTAACTTCAGGTGGCTACTGGAAAAAAAAGGAACAGAAAGATGATTTCTATGCTACTCACATACCTTTTAGTATTAAATTAAATTAAGTTAATGATTAAAATTTATGATCTGTATAGTTTTAATTAAAATACTATTAAGTTATCTGACATCATAAACACATATTAACTCTAAATGCTAATGTAAAAGAATAGCACTCTCTCACATGTACAATTCCAAGAGTGTGTAATTCTCTTTTCATATCAAATTACTATCAATTCACCTAATCCTTTTTTTTTTTGGAAAATATTTAGAAAGATGCAAATGTATAATATGAATAAAAACTACATACAATTCCTATCTAGTGGACATTTAATAAATGTTTAATGAATAAATAAATGATGTGGTAATGTTTATATCTTACAAATACTTAAAAAATCATTTATACATACCTTTCAGCAAATGTATTTTCAAATCAATAGGTATATGTGGTCAACTTAATAATGGCCCTCAAAAATGTCCTCACCCTAGTCCATGGAACCTGTGAGTCACTGATGTGGCAAAAGGGACTTTGCACTGGTGGTTATTTCAAGGGTGTTGAAACAGGGAGATTATTCTGAACTATTCAGGTGAACTGGATGGGTCCTTATAAGGGAGAGGGTCCTTTCAACAAGGGAGAGGAACCAAAAGCGTTCTTATAAGAGGGAGACAGTCGATCAGAGGGACAGGAGGGAATAAGATGAGGGAAGCAGAAGGAGATTTGAAGATACTAAGTTGCTGACTTTGAAGGTGGAGAAAGGGACTATGAGCAAAGGAAATGCATGAAGCAGAGTTCTAGAAGCTGGAAAAGGCAAGGAAATGAATTCTGTCCTAAAGCATCCAGACGGATCATGACCTGACCAACACCATGGTTTGGACCCATTAAAATTCATTTGATTTCAGACTTCCAAAACTTTAAGATAATACATTTTTTTGTTGAAGCCACAAAATTTGTGTTAATATATTATAGCAGCAATAGGATACACATACAGCATATTATATGAATATGATTATACATATATATATACATATATACACATATACCTCTGAATGCAATTTCATCACAGTACCAGCTAGTCTAGATTAGCTTGAAAACCATTTCTTTACTTTCTCACCTTCTATTAGCCCCTCATCTCTTAGCAATCTCACATTCACTCCTCTTCTTCAGTCCAGTTTTATCTGCTTCAAAAATGGTTTTCCAGGTTCTGTGATAAATGTTTAGAATACAAGTTGCAAATTTATAAAACTACATTTCCTTTCTGCAAGACTACCAAGAAATCGTAGGAATAAACAAAACAAAAAAGTTAAGAACTAGTGTTTTAGAGCTGTTCTATCTAGTGCAGTAGCCACTAGCAAGATGTGGCTACTGAGCCCTTAAATATGATTAGTTTGGATCAAGATGTGTTGAAACTATAAAATGCATCCTCAGTTTAGGGCAATAGTCCCACAGTCTAATCAGTACAGGCATTAACTAGAAGGCCAGTGCCCTTGGCCATATGCTCAGTTGGATAGGAAAGGCCATATGCACTTGAGTAGGTAAAATGGTCAGGTGGTGGAAAAGAGAAGTTTCTGGGGTTTCTTGACATGGGAGTCCCATGCACTGTGATTCAACGAACCTGTTGATAAAATCCTAATAAGCCCTACAGTTAGAATGGAAGGATCTAGGAATGCAATGGATGATAAAATTAAGATGAAAGTTTGGATGAAAATGGACATATTTAAACAGGCTTTACATGAAAGGTTGTGTCTTTTTACCTGAATGCATAATTGGAATGGTTATTATGTCTGAGTGGAGAATGTTTTTCCCTACCCAGTATCGTAAAACAGATGGTGTATAAGTCTACTCTCAGACCTGTATTGATTGAACATGCTCAATGGAAACCATTAAGACTGCCTAAGGCCTCACAGGCTATTAAATTAAAAATGCCTGTTGAACAAAAAAATGTTAGAAAGTCAGCATCTAGTTGGTTTACTTGGATTTGAGGGATGCACATTTCACATCTGGAAATATTGTTAACTCCTATGACTCCTATGAGTCCTTATGCAGACAGGGGCTTATGGCAAAAACCTCTGAGCACTACCCAACAATGACTGCTGGGATTTGGGATGTGAGAACTTCCATTTGAGGGCAATTACTAGCTTGCTATCAGACATTATGTGAAACTGTTCCTATGAGTGATGACATAAAATTATCTTTGAAATTGAAATACCCATAATTTCTTGGGTAATGTCAGACAAACCACCCAATGGGAAGGACAGTGCCAAGAGGTATTCCATCATAAGATGGAAATAGTTTGTGCAGGAACATGCTGCACATGGGAGAATGCAAAGAGACATGCAGTGTATTCATAAGCAGGTAGACTCTCTTCCCCAGGACCAATGTGGGACTGCCTGAAGGGCTGCTTGATCCTACTGCTGTTATAAATAGCTCTTGATAGATCAACAAAGAGAGACTTGGTTTATGGATGGTAGTTCCTAGGTGAATGGATAGCATCCCATTTGAAAGACTGTCACCCTGACTGAAGAAGGTAAAAACAAATCAGGTTGGTAGGCTAAAAGTCCATGCTATTTACTCCATGCTTGAGTTTTTACTGTACCATGGGCAGTAGCCAATGACTTAGACCTATAGTAATACTGAATGGATAACCATAAGGACATTGTCCTCTGGAAATCACTATGGGAATTTGAGAAGTGCATTAAAGTAGGACTTGTTGATGCTCATTAAAGAGACCTGTTCTAGGATCAAAAGGTGATTGGAACCAAAAAGCAGATATCCTGATATGGTTGGACTTTGGGAGCTACCACAATGAAGAGATGGGTTGAACCTAGACATGTGCCTCTTGCATCCTGTTTGTTCATTGTGTCAACTGATTCTTCCTCATGGTGGCTCATTTCATAATGTGATTTTGAATAACTTTTGTTTGATTTATTTTGGTCTTCTATAGTAGTCTCATATTGGTTGTGTGCATGCCCTTAGAAAAGAGCTTTTCATTTTTGCCTTTGTAGAAGCTCTGGGAATTCAACCAGTTTGGAATCACTTTTTATGTTACTTATGTTGGCACACAGCTAGTATAAGTTTGGACTCCTTTCACAAATAGAATGCAAGTATTTTGTCATGCAGCATCATGAAAATTCCCTTAGTCTACCTTGTTTGAATTATGCCCTTCCCCATAACAAAAGAGAAAAAAGAAAAAGAAAAATGAGGTATGTTGAAAATCTAAGCCCTAGCAACTGTAAATATAAATTTGTTTGGAAATAGGTCTTTGGATATATAATAAAGTGAAAATGAGGTCATACTGGATTGCATAGTAATTTCCTATATTCAGTGATTGGTGTTCTTATAAGGAGTTTTGGAGACACAGATAAGACATACGTAAGAAATAAGGCCATGCAAGCAGAATACAGGGATTGGAATGCATCTCTCTCTCTTTTTTTATTTGTAGGCTACATTTGTATGGTTTGAAACAAAGTAAGGGGGTCCACATTGGCTCATTCCATAGTATTTTAAGAAACAGAAAGCTCTCATCTCTAACACCTCCCCTACAAATTTATGCTCCCTTAATAGGAAACAATTGTTTGCCAACATACCTGATGTTACTTTTCTCTTACTTTTATACATGCTGTCTTCTCTACTGGGGTTCCATTTTCCATTCTTATTCCAACTCCTCTACTTTTTAGCTAAGCCCTCTCTGAGTACCTCATGGTGAAACAAGCATTTTATTAGCTTGTATTTTTGTATGTGTAAGAATATTTCATAAAAATGTGAGTTTATCAAGGGCACAGAGAATGATATTTTCATTTTTATATCCCAGGGACTTGCATAAAAATCATTCAATTTTTTAAGAAAATGGGGGACAGTATTTTTGGTATGCTATTGTTATTAATGGTATTAATTAGAAATTATTAGGGAAAATTCCATGACCTTAAATCTTTTTTCTTCTAAAATAACAGAATTAAATGTTTGCTCATAGAAACAGTTTTCAGTATAGAGAAGTATTTTGTCAATGTGCATTAAGTGATGCCAGCATTATTTCATGACTTGAACCTGATGCTATCCTTGGACAATGTGAACCCATGCTTACCACATTCTCCATAATAACCTAACAAAGTAAATCACATGGCTTTCATGGAAGATTTTCAATACTATGAGCAAGTGGATGAATTAAAAAAATATATAAACTTTCACAGTCAAAGGCAACCAATGAAATGTATTCAGCACATCTTAAAGTAGGTACTTTTGAAATTTGGGAAATGTATTGATTTCAGGATTCTGTGCTATTTTTCATTTTATGTGTCACTACAAGGCTGGTTTCCAGTAGTGTCTAGTACTCAACAGCACTCTGAATTAACAATTATTTTCTGAAGCTCCTAGTTACATTCGCTATCCTCTCAATTTGGCTGCATTCAGGAGAAATCAAGCTGAACTCATTCAGGAAACAAAGAAAGCTTTTTCCAAACCATGTGATAAGGTTAAATGAAAGAGCTGCCTTTGGCAGAGCAGAGATCTTTTCTGATGAATTAAATTATACAGTCCATTAGAATAGGAAATAAATATCATGCCAATTTGATTTAACACATGGATCGTGTATTTGGCCTTAGGGCTGAATGTTATCTTCAATAGTTGCTTTCACTAAGAAAATGTGAATGTCTAAATCTCAGAATGACACCATCTATTTATTCATTTGTTCATGAAGTGAACATATATTGAGTATGTACTATTAGAAATAATGCCATAGAGAAGCTCATACTCTACTAGAGAAGAATGACTTTTAAAATAATGCAAAGTGTGATATTTCTATATAATGAGTCTACAACGAATATGTATAGAATCTTACTAGTGTGCAAAAGATGGGGGAGGTAATTTTTTCTTGATATCTGGATACGAATAACCCAGTTGGTTTCCTGAGATGACTTCAAGTCCAAGTGTTCAGCTGTACTGAGTAGAAGAACGGATAAAGAACATCATGTAGGCTCCCCCTTGCCCATTTTTAAAGATCTTTCTTGCTAAAGCTGTATACAACATAAGTATCCTTCTCAACATAACAACCCAAGAACACACTATCAGTTAATCAGAGGTGGCCTGATGTAAGACAAAACCTTTGGTTATGTTTGCTGATGTTTGCAAATTCCTGTGAAATTTATTAAAGTGACCTGATGAGAATATTCAGCACAACAAACCTTCAGAAGAATTTCCATGAGTAAGTCAGATTTACTTGCTAATATGACTTATATTTACACCAAATCAACGTGCCCTGAAGATAAATTATGCATGTATGTATGTTTGTGTGTATGTATCTGTGTGCTGCATATATGTGTATATGAGACATATAACAATATTTAATCTGATCGATCTCCTATAAAAATATAAGAAGTACAGGGTTATATATAATTGAAAAATAAAACATTCCCAATGAAGCAAAAAGAGCATAAAAGTTAGATATATTTTATTTAGAAAATGAAACTTTCATTCAGACTCTGTTCGTGGATATAAAATCAAGGGTATTTGTATAGTTCTCTAAATATGATTACTAAACATAATGTTTTGATCTAACAGCAGCATCTCTTAATTTAAATATCTTTGGAACCTGTTACTTGCTTTCTATGTTGGGTTGTGTTTTATTAACCTATAGCATTTTATTTTTTCTCATGGCATCACTGTTACATCATTTTTGATTAGCCATTAGTGGTTTAACTCACAATGTAGACTACAAGGCTGTTGTTTATATGATAAATACTACCATCATTTATTTTCTATGACATTTTAACATGAGAAACTGTGCTAACATAATTACAAGATGGTCTGGAGCTGTTAATTCCACAAAATTCATTGTGATTTCATTGGAATTCTGTGATTATATGGTTACCAATGAATTTATGCAATGTAATGAGAGCTTCAGTTCATCCAGCAGGAACTAAAATGATGTCCACATTATAGCTTTGCGTTTTTACAGAGACCCAGTTATTCTTTATTTTCCTATTCATAATGGCAGGGAAACTGGTTTCTAGATATGATACCTTCATATTTGCATTAAGAATAACAGAACCACAAAGCAGTTGCTATCATAAAAATATTCTCATGCAAAATATGATGAAATTTTATTATTTTTATATTTGAGTTACCTATGAGTATTTTTCAGATAAAATGCTATAATGTGTATATATTTTATATGCATAGTTTCTCTACTATATTAACCAGTACATTCTAAAAGTACTAATATTTTTCTTATAGTGAATTTATCTCTACAGCTAACAAAACAATCACCAAAGTAAAATTAAAAGCTTGACATCTATCTCATATATATTTTTTTCTATTTTATAATGAAAACATTTGTTTGTAATTTTATTTTGACATCTCAGGTGATATATAGGAACAAGTACTTCTGGTGTCTTTTTCTTCACTAATACAATATCTGTTTGTTTTTCCAAACGAAGTCATAAACCACTAGCATAAACTAACAGTAAAATAAAATCCCTTTAGTTTTAACTCCAGGCCCTTTTTTAAATTGGGAAAACATATCATTCTCAAATTGTTATATTCTTCTAATCTTAAAATATTTTGTTTACAAATTGTATGCAACTTGAAAATTATTATCATTTATGAATTATGTTTACGAATGCAAAATATGTTACATTTAACAATCTGTTACTGTTTTTTTTAGAGACCACTCACATGCTTTCTGATGTATGGATATTATATATTCCCAAATGACAGCTGTGTAAATTGTTTTCTGTTCTTCTTGCTCCACTTTCTCTTTTCCAGCATTTCTTTCTAATGCTTATATTTTGATTTATTTTATTACCAATGGTATATTCAATAGCGCAGTATAATCTAACTCCCATTGGAAGTCAAAATAAATGGGGTTATCTGTAAGAAAGTTTCACTTATAGCTTGATAAGGTAAGATTGTTCCTCTTGCTTTACAACTATTGACAAACTCTCCCCTTGTCCAAATGTTAGGTAAAGCTTTTCTGAGCCCATTTTCTGACTAGGCTTCATCCTAGGGCCTTGCCGCCTGCCTGCCTTGTCCAGCTGTAGCAAGAATCCTGCTAAGACAGTTTAACAGGAATTCTCCTACCCTTGATAACTGATCACATTGGTCTGCTTTCGGCATGAATCGTGTTATATCTATTTAGCAAGAATCTTCCTACCCTTGATGTCTTCTCTTTGCCATTTTCTATCCACAGAGCTCCTCACCCTGCTCAATGGCTATAAATTCTCACACATCCATGTTAAATTAAGAGTTGAGCCCACTCTTTCTCCCTTATTGCAATAGTCCTTGAAAAAAGTCTTATCATTTTAACAAGTGTCAGAATATTTTTTTCTTTAACACTGTTAAAAAGTTATTAGCATTTATTACTGGTAAGTAATTTATTACTGGATTAGTATTTTTATCTATTTCCTTATTAAAAGAGATTTAACCAAAGTCTTATCCTTGCAACCTTCAAATAATGACCACTATGAAAATTTTAACCATATATAATCTAAAAGCATGCTGAGCTATAAACTAAATCAAAAGAAAAATGAAAAACTAGGAAAAATGTCATTGCAAATTAAATATTTCACAAAGGTTTTAATATCTGAATATAGAAAAAAACTTTTAAAATCAACATAATGAAAAACAGAAAATCTATCATTAATATGACTATGAATTACACAAGGAAAATGATATGCAAAGTTTTAAAAAATCCATTCAAAGCTGTTCAAATTCAGAGACTTCTAGATGTCCTCCAATGGCCATTCTAATAAGCCATTTTTCTTAGTAAAAAAAATACTTGCTTTTTGTTGTCTCCCTTGCAGCTATGTGTGGCCTTTTGGCTAACGGTCTCACAGTGATATGTAATGGCAAGTGTTGAGAGACATCTAAGAAGCCTCCTTTAAAGAGAAGAGGCAGCATGAAGTTGTGGCTTCAGCAGTTTTTGGGAAAATGAACATGAGATCAGAGACATGATGCTAGATCGTGGCTGATTTTGTGGTACCTGGGCACCTACTTCTCCATTTCTTTTGTTTTATTTTTAATAGGAAAGAAATTCAATATTATGTGATTTAAGCTTCTGTTGCTTTGGATTTTCTTCTTTTATTCACACAAACCTTGTTGTATATGACACAAATTCATTCACAAATAAAGAAAAACAAATTTAAAATATTACTTTTAGCAATCAACTTAGCCAACATGAAAAAAAGTTGAAACTTTCTGTAAGGGTATGAAAAAACAGGCACTCATATTGTCAATGGTGTGCTGGATGTGAACTGGTAAAAAGTTTTTGAAAATCACTTTGTGTCATTTATTCAAATTTTAAAGTTATTTATTCCTTGTTCTAGCAATTAGACATCAAAGAATTTAAAATTTTCTTCCAAGGAAGTTTCCAGGATGTCTTCCTAACACTTTTCCTTGCATGTAACTTTCAGATGGCCACATATAGCTGTAAGGGAAGTAGCTATAAAAATAATGGGTTGCAATTGCAGATTTATTAATTATAGAATTTGGGGTAAATATAAAGTGCAACAATAAGGCCCAGGCAAGTAGAAAAGAAATGGAACACCCGTTTATTGGTAGAATCCTGCATAAAAGGATAAGAAAGATTTCTGGACACTGATATGGAAGAATATCAGGGAAAGACTGAGTAGAAGCAAGTCTGTCAGGTTCTTCCTTTCTTGGAATGCTTTAGGCAGATTTGACTTTGTCTGTTCTCTGATGTGTATAACCGGTAGCATTTTCCAGTTGGGAGATAACCTCAAGGCTGTTAGGATAACCCCAGTTTTTATCAGTGAGTTCTTTTAGCATGATTCACATGATATATCCTGAAATTAAACCATTTAACACTGGACTGACTTGTTTTGCAGATGGTGCTTGATTGTCATTCCAGAACGCAAATGCCTCCGAAAGTGAACAGGAGACTTACAGGAAGCTAAGACTGACGGCTTGAGGCTTCCCAGATACTGAAGCTGCCCTGGTGATCACACTGGATGAGATCTACAAATCTCGTGAGTCTCTTTAGAGTGCAGCCTTTAGTGATAATTGGTTAATTCAAGATATGTTCATACACATAAAGCAAATTGGAAAATACATTGCCTTTATAAGACAAAATGCATTGATTTCCTCTTGCATAGGTAGGAAGAGTACACATTTGGATGGATACACATGATATTGTTAATGATGAGGTATACACTTACAGATAATGCTTTATGCACTGTTTTCCCATATGCAATATTAATTTGGATTTTCCCTGAAATTAGTGCAAGGAAATAAACATAAATTCTTTTTATAACTGCAGGTAAATAAGAACTGCCCCACACTTAATTACGTCAAGATCTGTGGTAGCTTTGTTATTGAGTTAAACATTACAAGGTTGGTGAGGACATTCAAATTTGATTTCCAAGTCCAAGTCTACTCAATGAAACTACAAACATAATTATATCAAGATTGAGAATTGCATTACAATAAACCTATTAAAGTAGAAACTCATGGGAAAGTTGTCTTAAAAAACAATCAGGATTTAAATATGCTTATCCTGATAATGACAAAGGAAGACTAAGTCAAAACCTTTTGAGCAAATTTACTTACTGTTAACATTTTCAGTGTATTTAAGGCATCTAACATATAGATATTGTGTTGCCTTCTTTCTTCGTTTTACAAGAAACTGTCCTATGTTAGGTAGCTCAGTTCTTTGTAGTCTCAAATAATCTTTTCCTACAACTCAGTTTCTCATTCTCTCTAGTGTCAAGATATTGAAAATTATGTCCTCTGATCTCAATTTACTTTCATAAAAGCTCATTTAAAACGTTTGGAACTTACATGTTTTACATTTTCATGGTGTTACCTCATAAGAAGTTTTATTATTTAGAAGGGATTTGAGGAAGGGCACTGTTCAGATTGGACCCTTCTGTATTGCTTTTACTATTACCACTTTTTAAAAAATATTTTTATAAAAGAAGTTAGAATCATGGCATTGAATTACCATATAAATGAATTCAAACTAACCTTGTTTAAAAGAAAAGCATATCTTCCTTTTAATTGTTTTTGTTTTTGTTTTTCACTTTCAAGCATGGAGGTAAACACTACTGTGGAAAAAGAATGTAGGTAATACATTTCTGCAAATCACTGTGAGGCCAATGATTGAGTTTACATGATAAATAAATCTTATTCTTGTATAGCCACTAAAAATTAAAGTAGAATTTGGTAATTCAGCAAAGACCTGAAATAAAAGTAACACATTAGCTAAATCTTCATATTCTAGGCTTTGCTCAATCTGTACCTTTTCAGTGTGACCTTGAGATGAAAAAAGCCTCATGTTTTGAATTCCAATCTTTTGACCTCATATAACAGTGCTATAGACAAACTAAAAAGAAGTTTGGGGGCAATAACACATGACAATGCAATTCTTTATACATTGTTTATAAATCTGATGATGAAGATGAAGGATAAAGAAAATTAAGGAACACATTAGAGGAGAATTGAAAGTTCTGGCAATTATAGTAATTTTTTTCAAAGTCATCTATTTTATAATACATAATTGTTTTCTGAAAATAAAGATTAGTTACATCATAAAAGAAAAAGTTATTTTGACACTTTTCTTGTTATGTAAATAATGATGCATCATCTAGAACTGGAGGACAATTTCATTCTAGTATGTGACAAACTGTAATGGTTTAACAACAACTTATTTTTTCTTCTCACTTTTGAGTTGTTTTAAAGCATAATATCATTTAAAATATTCAGTGATGGGAAGTGTAACTTCTTATCCTAAATAATATTCCATCTTATGGCATCTGTTTTAGCTACCAACACTTACCTAGGATGTGCTCAGGAATAAATAAAAATCAGAATTTAACACAGACTTACTACATGAAATTCCCTGTGTGTATATATATATATATATATATATATATATATATATATATACACACACACATATAGTACCTATATCAAATACCCAGATGACTGATATGACATACATATTTATTGTATATTTTGAAATGTGTTCTTGTGTATTCTGAAATTTAGTTATCATATCAGTCTTATGGTATAGGTATCATATTTTTTCCTCATTTTACAGATAAATAAATTGGAACCCAGACAATTTAAGAGGAGTTTCCAGAAATGGCAGCCTGTTAAGACTTAAGCACAGATAGGCCTAGCCTTTTTAATAAACACATTCCATTGTTTTCACATAACTCTATTCTACATTAAGAAAAAAGGGCGGGAGATCATTTTTAGCTTCAATGTACTTAGAATCTAAAGTAGAAGATTGGAAATATGCCAAATAAAGTAAATAACAGCACAATATTGAAATAAGGTATAATTAATGTGATATTAATTAATTATATAAAATATTACACAATTAATTAATAAAGAACTATTAAGTATAATTAACATTTAGACTTTTAAAATCACTCCTACATATCTTCCTTACATAAAAATATTAGAAGAACTTGTCATTTGGAGGAATTACTCTAACTGAATCAGAATAGGAGACAACACAATGTCATTTATTTTAATCTTTTTATTGTATGTGATAAAATCCTTAGCAAATGTCAAATATCAATTTTTTGGCACCCAGATTAAGTTATGCATCTGCTGATAAATGAAAACTCTGTGAACAAAATTCTAAAAAATTTTTCAAATTATATTATTAAACAAGCATAATAATATTTAATGTTAAATATTAGTAACTATGCAATGAGAAGAAATATTTTAAAGTTAATAATCTTATTTAGATGTATTTCAACTACAATTATGAGAATTTTTTTAAAAATTAATATTTGATTAATTGTAATTAACTAGGTTAATTTTTGCTTTGGTATTTTATCAGGTTCTCAGTGAAAACATTCTTCTTTAATACAGTTAATCTAAATAATTTTGTTTATAATAATGGTGGTATTATTTTTGAATTTGGACATCATGAATTTGATACCTACAGATGTTATAGGTGTTTCATTTCAAAGCAAATTAATATAATCCAAATGGAGAGCTAAAATTATTAGTAAATCTATCTATATTTGTTTTAACTCAATAGATAATTCACTTTAATCACAAGTAAATTAGGGTTTGATTAATAATCCTACAGTTTTGAAGTGAAAAACACAGTGGAATTAATAAATGTGCTTCTCATCTTTATGGAGAAAATATGCTTCATTCATGATTTAGCTGTCTGGGTTATAGCAATTTAAAACTCCAGGTAAATACACATCTTTTCTTAGAGACCAAACTATAAATCCCCAAAGCAAAAAAGCCATAGTCTTTACATTAGCTTTTACTATGTTCAATACAGTAATAAAAGTCAGAAGAAACTTCAATATGAGCTCCTTTTCATTCCCCCAGCATCCTGCTACAGCCAAGTAGTTGAACACTTGTAAATTCTAGCATACAGGGCATGGCACTCTACACTAAGACATGATTTTATGTTAGTTTAATACACAGTAACAAACTGCAAAACACAAATTATTTTCCATTATTTTTCTGAGAAAAGAAGAATTCTACCGAGTGAATTGCGATTTTTTTCTTTAATGACTTCTTCTGGTTTTAAATCTATAACTGTGTAGGCCAACTTTTTATTTGCAATCATTTTACTATTTTTATTAATGATTTTATTAGTATTCAGTTTTCAATTTTATCTTTGAATTTTCTTCCTCTTGCAGTCCTGTATTTGTCAATCACTCTATCGCTTACATTGGTTTTGCTAGGCCGGAAGCCAGAGATAAGTGGGAGGAGAGGTCAGACTGATCACAGAAAAGCTGGGACTACAGACAGCTTCCACCAATGAGAAAATCCCAGTAGGAGGAGCAAAACCACAGAGAAATTCCGCAAGCTAGCGTCCAACTGGGCAAGCTCCGGGGGGTGTCCTGAAGTGACTTTTCCTCATTATAAAGTCATTAAAATAATCTGCATTGCAGTTTAGACTCTCTTGGTGGGCAATCAGAGAGAATTTTGGGAAAAAGCACGAGCAGTAAAAGTTAGCTTACATCATTGCCAGCCTCTCAGTCAGCACTTGTTTCTATAACACTACCTCTCCTAAAAACTCCTTGCAAACCCCATACAAAGGAACTTTCGCCGAATATTCAGGGCGCGTCAGACACTATGTGGTGGTCTGCTTTATTACAGAGTGCAATAAACCTGCTTGCTTTCTCAGCTTTTTGACTTTAGTTTCACTCTGTTCAGCATCTCTGCGATGCCAAACCAAACTCCTTCCTGTTTCACGTCTTTAGTCCTTTTCCGCTCCACATGTCTTACTTCATGTGTTGCCACATGGTACTGATGCCATTTTGCCAGTGTCTATTCCTCTCCTGCTTTCTTTAGTCTCTCAGTAACATATATCATATATTTACTTGTGTTCTGCTAGATTGTATAGATAAAGACATCATAAAAGTTATTTCAGAATAAATTCTTTCAAGGTTAATTTCTAATGCATATTTATATATGGCATTGTTGAAAACTTGCAATTGATTATAGGACTGTTGCCAATTTCAGTGGTAAGATGGACTGATTCTATTTTGTCCTGATGAAGGACAATCTTTAATAAATTCAAATCATCCAATCACACAAAATTTCCTTGGAGGATCTCCACAGGTGTGCATTAATGGCTGGTAGTTCAATTTGTGCATGCTGTTCTTACCAACAGATTTCAGTTTTTCATTTGTTGGACTGAAATATCAGAGGGCTATTATGAAGATTAAATGAAATAATTTATGTAAAATGTAAAATAGATTGGCATAGTTCATGCTCAGTAAATGTTTCTACCTCTAAGTCAATTTCCTTTTTCATAAAGAACACAGCCAGTCACTGACTCTCCTAGGCATTATTAGATATTTACTTTATAGGAAATTGTCTAGGACAGAGTTCTTTCTCAAAGAATTATGTACTTTGGATGTAATGAGGAAGGTAATTATTTTTGGTCCATTTAAAATGTTTTTATTCTTTTTCCCAAGAGTCAGATGTTTCATATGCATTGAGTACAATTAGTAGAGCACATCAAATTGTACAGATATAAATTACACTAACTGTGGCAGCCACGGAAGTGTGTCCCTCAGATCTCCCGTCAAGAGAAAGCCTGCTGAGAGCAGTTGAATTAGCTGACAGCTTCCACCTAGCTGAGTCTTCTGGTTTCACTTTATTTCATGCCTAGGCCACACTTTTTTCTGGCTCCCAGTGAACTAGTTACCACGGTTGGTGCAAGAAACCTGGGCCATTTCTGCTCAATATTGGCACCTTGGATAGGTAGTCGCTGCTGTGGTCTGGGTGAGGCTTTCTCAGAGCTGCACTGGAGTGCGCTTCCTCGCACCTGTGCTTCTCGCTTATCTTACACCTTCCACAAATGTCAGCAATGCAAAAGGGTATGAAGGTGCCCCCTGCCTACCCCTGATCCTTGCCTTCTTTAGCAGTCATCACAGGCGTTTCCCTCAGTACATTTTTTTGCTCTTCAAATTTTGTCTTGGCATCTACTTCCCAGAAGACTCGAGCTGACACACTATTGAGATTTTTTCTTAGATCTCGCTTAAAGAACGTTCCGTCCCCCAATCATGCCGAGCCTCTGTGATCAGAAATAAAATTAGGTACATAAAGAATATTACACATATTATAATTCACAATTTCCATGCCAGTACATAAAGGTGTAAGAAATTACCATATTTACCATGAAATGAGACCTCCATTTTGTTTTTCCAAATGAGAATAATATATTCACATTCTGTAGTATAACGACAATCAATTGGAAAAGTTTAGATATCAGAATCATCAAAGAGGCTCCAATAATTTCAGAAGAAAATTTTATAGAATTACGGATTTTTAAATCTATTCCTTCTTGTCTGGAACTCTTTTTTTTTGATAATACAATGTACTTCATAATTAATTTTATATGACATATAAAAATTGATATTTTAAAAACCTCTATGTGGTCTTCAAAATTATCCTATTTCCCTCATTTTACATAAGAGCTAAGGTCACCATTACTGCCAGAACCAGAATTAAAATCCTTATCTCCTGCTAGTGTCTTTTCATCAAAATAGTATAGTACTTTTAATATTGCTTTTGATCAGAACACTAGGTTTAAGGGGTTATGCATGAAGTTTTCTTCCCACTTCAAACATTTCTCTATCAGACCTCCAAATGTTAGATTGTCTCAGGGCACAAAGGCAGAAAAGTTACATAAAGTAAACCCACCTGTATTAGAACTTCAGATAAAGGGAACTGGGGATTAAGAAAGACTTGACAGTTATTGCAAAACTCAGGGTTTCAATCCTAAATGAAGTGAAGAATTATTAGTGCATGCAAAACGTCCTGCTTCAGCTCAAAGAGGAATCCTTCACATGTTCTAAGAATATATACCATGCCAATTATATCATTAGATTTGACTTAAGTGCCAAAATGAAATTTCCTTCCATTCCTATTTAAATTCACAGTAATTCCTTACTCTAATATAGTTGTATATTTTTGAAACATTGTTTTCTTGAAGACATAAAACATTTCTTTAAAAAATCACTATATAAGCACAACATTAATAGCTTTTTATTTGATTAATATCCACTTGTACCACATCACCTTTTCTCATAGTTTATGTTAATACATGCTAATCTTTTAATCCTATAGAGAGCTACAAGTGTGCTTGGGTGGGGGGACTAAATCCTGTGTTCTCGATATATGTTAATGCCAAGGGGATAGAAAATGAGCATACTGTTCTGTATGTAAATTTTATAAGAGCATGCAGAAAAATTTGTTGCTAAAATCTGCTTCAAATGAGAGGGATTTTCATTAATGATGTAAAAACATGGACTAGAGTCTCTTGGGATGTACAGAAGAATCCACAGTGGTAATCTCAAAAAGCAAAGCCTATTAGGCAGATGGTATCATGGAGAAAAAAAAAAAGAGCAGGGATCCAGATCCTCCTTAGAATGAGAAATAAAATGGAGTGTGCCCTCCTGAAGGGAAGAAGACAGGAAAATACATATTCATAGCTAAGAAATTCATGAAGAGTATTAGAATCACAGCAAAAATTTTAAATAAGAGAGAATAAAGGTTAAAAACTTAAAAAGATAAGCATATCAGACTAGTCTTATGCATTTGAACACTTAATTTACTATAGCTCCATAAAAATATTAACTGGAAATTTGATCAGCATTTTAATGTTTATTGTTAGAACTGATTCTAATCTGAGAATTGTCAGATCACAAGTTTTTAAAGCCATACCGAATTGGATATAAATTACACATTAAAACTTTTATCTAATATTGTGATCCTCACCATTACTTTCCACCCATATTTTCTGAATAAATTGTGTGAATATAGCACCAACATTTTCTAAACTTCTGATTCATTTACAGTTGATGCGATGCATTACTGGCTTTCCAAAATTAAAATTACTTCATTATTTATTTTTCAGTTTTAAAACAACCTGTTTATCTCTTAATGTTATCTAGTACTGAAACATATCAACAATATAGTAAAAATAATTCAGGAGCTCCTATCTAGTTATGAACATAGCACTTTTGAGAAAACCTTTCAGACATCACTCTATGTCATATACTTATATAAGTGGATGATTTCAAAAATGGAACAAGATGTGTGTTCCTTTATATATCTTTTGTGGCTAAAATGTTTTCCATGATATATTTCTTGTCTATAAATATTTGTCTCTTATACAAAGTGTTACTACTTAGTACTTACTATGTGCCAGACATATAGCAATGTAAGCAATATATAACAGCTGCTAAATGTTGCTTGTTATTGTCATACCATTTAATCTTTACAAAGATCCTGTGTATTAGTAATCACTATCTCCATTTTATAGATGAAGACACCTATTAGTTTATTAAATTTTTCAGAGTCCCAGTTAGTTTTCCTTTATCTGATATCATCAGATGTTTTTAACATCTAATTAATGATGCAGGGTATTTAACCCAAAGTTATTTAGTCAATTCTTTCCTGAAATCATTTTACTTTATATAGAATGTCTTGTCATTTAAAAAGAGTTTGGCTTTTTGCATTATACTTTTTTACCTATTCAGAATAAAACCTTAGAATAGAACTTATTAGTTCAAAGGCAGTAATTAGATTTTGACATATATTGACAAGTTACTATCCAAATAACTAACCAAAAACAATAGAATTTTAATTTATCAGATTGATGACTGATATTGCCTATATTTTTAAGTTTTTCCAGTCTGATAAATAAACAAAGGAGATCTCATTTTTTATGTATTTTCATGTTTGTGATCATTGGCTACTTCTGAGTTTTCTACTTACTATTTTCAACTTTTTACTATTAAGCAGTTGGCCTTTTTTATTTCTTTGTAAGAACATATATTTGAGATATTCTAGTGTAACACATGAATAAATAGTTTTTCTTGATGTATCACCTTACTTGCAACATTTTAATAAGAACTTTAGTATGATGATAATTATAATTTTATCTCATTCAAAGGTTATAAAATACATAAAAAATTTTTAAATGTATTAACATAAAATATGGTCCATGGTTTCTTTGGCAGGAAATTGCTTAATTTATAAATATGTGGTTTATCTCCTAATCCTTTTTGTGCTTAATTTTTAATTTAATTTCACTGTACTTAGAGGAATTCTCCATATGATTATAATATTTAAAAATATGTTGTGACCTGCTTTAAGAATCAGGAAATTATTGCTTTTGACAACTGTTCTGTGTACACATGAAAAGAATGTTTTTGATATTGTTGAGCAACAGAACTGCAACATTAAGTCCTAGAAGACAGGATGAAAAAAAGCCAAGAAAGTTGTAAATAACCAAAGGATAACCAAAGTGGCTGTAATCAACCAAGTGTGGTATCTCTAGCTAAGTGAAGACAGTCTATCAAGAATGAGGGTGGGGCCATCTGTGTCATATGCTGCTTACAAAATGAAGTGATTACCATTAGATTTGTCATCATAGTCATTGGGAATTTTGATAGTAGAAGTTTTAAGAAGATGGTAATAAAACATTATCTGAGTGGCTCTAATACAGAAAGGAAAGGAACTTTGGAGAAGAGATGTCTGTTTCATTTCCTCATGGGTATAAGAAGGAAGATTCATGTTTCTATTATTTTATTGTCCTCTCCAAGTCTGAATTCTGAAGTAATCTAGAAAATTCCTCCTTTAGAAATATCACTTCTACAAAGTCTTAGTTATAACTTGGACTAAATTAAACATATAAAACATATTTATTATGATTGTGCTTTCACTTCCTAGTGATCACTATTAATGCTACAGTAAGCTCAAAGAGGCTCACTTAACATAGAATAACTTCCCCTCCACTTTTAACAGAATAAATTAGAGAGCAGGTCTTCTATTGTTTCCTCTTGCTACCTAGTTACTTATTATTTGGACACCAAATATTTGTTTCTGACAGAATTATATTCTAAAATTAGCTCCACAGAGCAAGGTGCAAGATAAAAAGTCACCTATCAAGGGAAAATAACAATAACAGTAACAAACAAAACAAAACAAAAATTGACCAGTTAGGGTGATCTTAAGCACATCACACATAAGAGCAGTCTATCAATATTGTGCTTGAAGCATGATATTCTAGTCATGTAATTTCTTATCTCTGTTTCTTTTATATGGGATATTTTCACTAGTGAAAAATAACACTATACATAAACAAATTGATTTTTACAGCATAAAATTCCTGAAATAGAGTAAGCAATTTTCCTTTAGGATGCATGGAGTGCCTGTAGAGAAAACCAAAAGATAATAACATGGTAAAGATTTTTCCCATAGAAGTAAGACTATAGGTGACAATTTGCACAGAACATATGCAAGGTGCAATCATTAAAAACACTATTCTTTCACAAATGCCTTTTGTTTCTACCTTGTTCTAGTGTACTATTATTATTTGAAATTCACAATATTTTATTTTAATCTAAGCAGTTATCATTTAATGATTTGAAGTAATGGCTATAGTCAGCCTTACATATATAATCAGAAAGACCAGTTGTATGGGTCACACTACACTGGAAGTAAAGAATCCTCTATGCACAAAAATCTCCCCAACTCTGTAACCATATGTCATTAGCAAAATTGTTTGAAAAGTTCATTCCATGGAACTGAAGTTTCTGTTAACCTGTGTCATTTTAAATTTTATTTTGAACAGATAATACATTGTGCCATTAAACATGGCACCAAAAGGTCACTTTCTTTTAACTTTGTCATTTATAAAATGGGATAACAGTTAAATCTGTCCCCATAGGACTGTATAAGATTAAATAATTTACTTCTAGAAGGATGCCTATATTCTTATACATAGGACTGTATAAGATTAAATAAATTTACTTATAGAAAGTTAAAATGTGTTCTATATATGTCAGTTATTATATTCCCATATACTCTATTTATTGAAATCTCAAAATTTCAAGAGTGTTTCAATTAATCCAGACAATAACCTTTTAGCAGGTAGTATTATTATCCAAATTTTACATAAATTATTCATTACAGATCTAGAGAGATAAACTAAGATATAAAAGCTCAGCCACATGCGGACCTATTAAATAGTGTCATCATTCTTCTACTATATGATCTTTTAGTTAGTCTTCAATATCCAAGCATACTGTACCTCAAAGTATCTATTTTTTCTGTTCAAAGTGCAAAGATCCTACAGAAGGAGAATGCAGGAAGTTTGATTGAGAAAATTTATTTGAATTTGTCAAGGAAGAGGCAATTTATAATCATGAATATAAGTTTTAGTAGAATATTTGAATAATAGTCAGGTTTAAGAATATCAGAAAAAAATTATATGTCCAGTGGGTGGAAATAATGGATATGCAATACACTTTACTAATTCCAACCTTTACAGGGGGGTTATCCTGAATTAAGAACAAGTTTGAGAAGTTTTTCAAGAATAGAAAAAGAAACAATTAGTCTGTATATGGAGTTAATAGATTTATAGAAGATTTAGGCATATATACACGGGAAAATATGTGCAATTTACTCTTTTGTTTATATAATTTTCAGTGGTTCTTCAGCCATTCAGCTTGTTTTCACACACAAACATACAAAAACAACTCTAGAAATGAATATTTGACTTTTTACTATATTGGTTTATAAAGTAGATATACAAAAGCTTTTATTTCAATATCAAGAGCTTAAATACCTAGAAGAAGTACTGAGACATAAGTTAAAACTTCTAAGTTTTACATTCTGCATATTAAATATGTATTTATGATTATGAATTCTAAGTTAAAGTTTGATTAATACACTTTCTTCCTTTAAAACTTTAGTCCTTCCTAAGTTTGATTCCAGTTTAGTTTATTAAAATATGGATTTTTTTTTACATGTTTGATTTCAAAAGTTTGACTTGGTAGGAGTTTAAGAAAAATTACTTATTGTTCAGCATATATTACTTTGAGAGTTCAAAGTACATTTGCATGCATTAAGTGTTCAACTATGTAATTAAATATGCTAACGTGGCAATTACCTGTTCTAATTATGATCCATAATTAGTATAAGTGCACATAATTATGTAGTTACATGAAATATCCATGTGAGAACAAAAAAATCTTACATTATTATTGAAGATGAAAATGAAGAATTAAATAATAAAGTGAATCAAATTTAGAGGAAATATCCATGGCTCTCATAATATGGTCTGTAATTCTTTTTCATACTGATTAATAATTATTTGTTTAGCATAACTAAGTTAATTCTTTCTGTTGTTTTTAAGAACTATAAATCATAGAAAGAAGAAAGAAAGGTCTAAACATTGGATAAAGTAGTTTAGCATTTAGGTGACTACCTGAATACCCAGGATAATTAGTTCTTTAATAAAAAGGTAAGAAATTTCCTAATATCAACAGTGCCTAGCAGGAGTTATGATGTAATTGATTTCAGAAAAATTAACTTAGATGAACCATTCTAAAATTAAAATAATTATCTTTGATAGATGTTTCTACATATCTAAGTGATTTTTCCCTATCTAAAGAGTAAGTCAATTCATTTATTTGTCCAGAAGTCTTTTTAGTAGAATATTATCCTGCTTACTTTTAGATTTTTATGGGCAATGTTTTGTGATTTTTTTTAAACACCTATGGAAGGAAATTGATAAAAGCTGCCTAAGTTTCAGCTAGGTAAAATAATGAAGTCTATTGCCCATAATGCCATTCATGTAATAATAAGCAGTTAATATAAATATGCATATTTATATAAATATATATTGCATAATTGAATAACTTAATTAACTCATGAATAAATGTAGAAATAGTCTTTTGCCATCTTCATGTGCTGACTCCTATGTTAGAGTAGACCTAGAACTGTTTCTTAAGAAAAAAGTACAGGCTGAACTAAGATGCCCTTACATTAAGACCTGAATGGCCTGTGCAATGTTCTTAAGAACATCAACCCTAGCTCTTGGACGTTATACAGTACCACACCTGTCCTTAACTGACAACATAGAATGTTGATATACCAAGTGCTTGTCAGAAAAGTATAACCCTTTGATAAGTTACACTGAGCTTATCTGAATATTTATTGAGAATTGCCTAAAGGAGATGCAGTTCATTCTGCTCTCTAGGTAGCCCACATTTAATCAATCCTTAGAAAGCAGCGTGTTTAAACAATATCAACTTAACCTGTCATAGAATTGCCTGTATTGAACTGCACTCTTGTGTTATGCTTGTGACACTGACCTTTATTTTGAGGTTATAAAGACTTTATGTCTCAACCTGCAAATGCCAAAGAAGCATCCATTCAAAAAATTTCCTGTTTCAGCTTGCACAGAGTGTCAATGCACAAACAGTTCTAGGAGTGTATTGAGTTCAGAGGTCTAATGGAAATGGAAGAACCAGTTTTGATATTAAAGTATCTTCTATGTTTGGCTAAAACCCATTGTGAATATGAAGTGTTCTGAACATTACGGAAGGAGTCTGAGTAGAATGCAAATGTAAACAAAATGAGATCATTGCTTAACAGGAACTTCTAATAAATGACACAATGCACATTAAATACGAATACATGAAATATCAATCCACATTTAATGATAGGGCTTTCAAACTTTTTGCTCTCTTCATAGTCAACAGATTTCTCTTTGAAGTCCTAGAGAAATGTAGGTGTCACTTTTTACACTGTCAGCCTAATACCACACTGAATTGCTCCTGCGTGTGGCTTGTTCCGTCTTGTAGTGATGATCTTGTTTTTACTTAAAATTGAGATTCTTCCATTGATCTGCAGAAGGCTGCCAAGAATACGTGTGAGGTACCTATTCACAATTCAGCCTTACAAACAGAAAGTGAGTTACTCTCACTTTAAACGTGCCCTGAGATTTGAAAAAATATAGCTTTATATTCTGTCCTTCAGTATTTCAAAGTGCAGGTCACACTTGTGAAAAATTGTCTGTCATATCCCTGTCTAACAAAATACTCTGCGTAGGTTGTAGGATTCAGAAAGTCTTTGAATATGCAAAAGGAGCAATAATAATTTGTGGTTAAGTCTTCTCAGATTTATAGTGTTAATGTCATCAATGCTGTTCCGATACATTGTTAGTTCATAGCATCTATACAGTCCTCCAAGAGTGGTTTGTAATGTGTGTGTTTTGTGAATATGGTAATCAGTAGTAATCATGCTAGAGTTTATAATCATGAAAAGTACTTGTGCTAATTTTGTAGGTTTTAAAATAAGAACAGGTAGCTGGCTAGTAAAATTCACCTTTTATCACAAGTCTATTTATCATTTATTTCATTTTCAAGTAGAACCTAATACAATGAGATATATTGAACAGTCCATACTACCAATGAATTACTCGTTCACATTAAAGCACCTTGGCTTTATCTCATGCAAAATTATGATCATGCTATTCAGACATAATAAATATTTAATATTTTAAAAATCAACAAATAATGTATATTTGCCTCAGTTCAAGAAGTTCTAAGCACTTTAAATATTAACTCATCTGAAAATGGCAATAACACTATGGATTCTATTCCTGCCACCTGCATTTTACAGATGAAGAACTGAGGGAAAAGGAAGAACAGTAATTCATTCAGTCACTTAGTAACTGGAAGTGGGAGGATTGTAACCTGGTACTAGGTATGAAATCCAGACTACCTGACCTTAACCACCACACCACTTGGCCATTTGCTGCTGTTACTAGAAGTTTACTTTATATACATAAGAATTTTAAATAAAGTAGACCCTTTCCCTTTTTTTAAGGATTATACCTATTTCTGTCTCACATATTGCAGTTCAAGCCCACATACAGAGGAATTGTGACTTTCTTCTCTGTGCATAGGAACTTAATTTTTGCCTTTTTCTCATAATTAATCATGCAATAATGAAGCATAAACATACATGTTAAATGTCGTCTGTCAACTAGTTTATCTTTAATCATAACTCATAATCTGTTAAAGCATCTGAGGTAAAGACTAATTGAAATCATGGTAATTTTTGCTTTTATGTTCATGAAATAGCTGCTGCCATTCATTACCTCTCAAGAGGCCAAATTTCAGTTTTGCACAGAAGATAAACTCTTGTTACTTCATTAATGAATGTTAATGGCTTATTTTTTAATAGTCTTTTGATAAACGTACCTACTTTTATTCTGTACTGGTGCTTTAAAAATTGTCTCCTTAGAAAGCAAGTCAATATGAAATAAGTCTTATCTTCAAAGAGATTCTACTAATTAGAAGACATTCCTGCCATTCAAAGTACATACATTCTCAAATAGGGGACAAACCTGAACGCAATACAGACAAAACATTCTTATTTATCCCTTTGACATTTCCATTACTTTTTCAGTTCTATCACTAACTTTTCTCTAAGTGCCACATTGTAAGGTGGGGGTTAGTATAGAAATACTGCATTACAGAACATGGAAATGTATGCAAAGTTACCAATGCAAAGAATAATCATCAGTAGAAGACAAAAGTATGGAGTCCTGTATATACCAAGAATAATTCAAAACACAGACTGCAAAAAATTTCTCCCTGTTCTCATGTTTTGGGGAATATAAAGACTGCCACTCTTACACTGGGCTATTTCCCCCAGGACTTTTATGGGGCTTTTGATGGCATTTATAATTAGGTTGTTAAGGGGATGTGACATTTGTCCAGTGAACTTACTGCAGTGAATTAGGATGGCATTAGGCTTCTCCTGTCCCTGTAAACCCTTGTTCTCCTAAATGCATATAATATAGAATATTTATCAGACCCCTATGAAGTTATAATCTAACCATGACAGGAAGACATAAATATATTCAGTATTTCAATGTCCAAAACTGAAGACAATATGCACAGAAACATGTTTTTATATTATTGAGTTTTACTTGTTATTTTTGAACTCAAGAGATAGTATATTATTTATTTCAATTTTAAAAGTGATGGTAACAGCTATGTTATTTCTGTTATTTTAATTTGACTGGAAAAATTTCAGATTTCTTTCCCTTTGATTTTCTCTTATAAATATTTAAAACTTGATTTGGAGCAAAATATATACCTGAAACGTAATCACATATCAAGTAAAACAAAAATACTGTTACACTACTCTCTCCTGTTTCTCTTATAGAATCATGAAGCTTTGTTACAAATATAAAAACAAGTCATTTAAACCGAATTTACACGCTCATTGTAACAATCAGAATGTTTCTTCTGTGTGGAACTGAAATCTAGAGTAGACTTCAGTTTCATTCATGGTCCAAGATTTCTTCACAGTTGGTATGTATATTTTTAATAACTCTCCTCTGCCATCTGCAGTATATGAAATTAGCCCCCCTCCTGGTTACAAGATAACTAGTAACTCCAGGTCACAAATACACATGAGAAGCTTCAAAGACAGAATAAAACTTCCCTACTTTTTTTTTTTAATTGAAGAACACGTATCCCAGAAGACTTACCATGTTCGCCTAATATCTCATTGGCCAGAATTGTTTCTCTTGCTCCTACCTAAACCAATAACTAGTAAGAGAAACTGCTGATTTCAGCATGTCCTCCTTATTAGGGACCACTTGTTTGTGTCCCCACCAAATTCATATGTGGAAACCCTAAACTTCAGTGTGATGGTATTTGGAACTGGGGCCTTTGGAAGGTCATAACCATGGAGATTTCTGATGGGGTTAGTGCCCTTATAAAGAGATGTAAGAAAACTCACTTACTCTCTCTCTGCTCTCTGCCATATGAAGAAACATCAAGAAGGGAGCTGTCTACACGCCAGGAAAAGAGTGCTCTCTAGATACCCAGTCTTCCAGTCCTTTGATCTTGGACTTTCTAGCCTCAAACACTGAAAGAAATCAATGTTTTGTATTTGTATTTTTGTTGGAACAATCTGTACTGACTGAGACACTGATGCACTCCCTGGTAACTGGGATTGGGACTGTCTTTCCAAGTCATGCTATGCACAGGAGTGCAGATGAATAAAACTGTGGACGAAGGGAGGCATCTCAACAGGGAACTTATTTACACCAGAGCAGGAAAATAGACTCAGCCTGAGTCCTTAAAGTTTTGAAAACCACCAAATCAGCTCTGCAAAGAATTATGTTCTATGTGAAAATAAACTTACATATGTTTAATCATTAGAGTCACTCTTACTCACAGCCCTAATCAATAAATAACTGATTAGATAACATTAGAAATTTTTAAAGGCTGACATAAGTACTGTGTTACTTTGTCTGAAAGGTCACAGATTCCATAATAAAGTTAAAAACAAACAAACAAAAATGCAGTAATTAGCAACCTTAAATCATTTCCAGAATGGAAATGTTTGAAAATGTAGATCACCTCTTATCTCCAATTATTAAGAATTTTTCACTGTGTTACAGAATTGGGATTTCTCAGTTTTAATAACAACTGAAATATATATTAATTAAGGTTTCCTCTAGAGTAATATAGTTCTTAAATATACTAAGTCATTGTAACATACATATTTATGACAAATTAAATAAAATTAAAATTTCTGTTTTGCTTTTACCTGATGACTGATATTTCAGATAAGTTTTGCAAGTAAAATCCCCTATGTAAAACCTCATCTCCAAATTATTGAATAAACTAAAATTTCCCACGTTCTCTTCAGTACAAATGGTTCTACACTCTGATGACTACCCAAAATAGATCCTTACCAGATCTAATGATGTCACTGTTTTCCTTATTTTGGTGAAAGAGAAATTAGTCAATGAGCTGGATGTGATTAAAGTTAAATTACGTTATTTTAATCTTCCCAAACTAAAGAATATCTATATTCAGGTAGTAATATTAGACTTAACACAAAAAATCACAACTAACCTTTGTTGTACTCTGTAGTAATATTTTTAGAGAGTATATCACTGTCAATGTTTTCTTTGCTTAAAAGCAGCATTTTTCTAACAAAAACCCCACAAGTATGTAAAGCACAGTGATATCCACTATCCTGATGTGTAACAGTGATCAAGTGCATGCTGTTATTATTAGAAGAGAACTTTGAAAAAATAGAAGGAGATGTAATTAATAATTCATATTGGCCTATTACCTGTAATGAGTTGATGGAAAGTGGGAGGTTTACCTCTCATGTCTTGTAAGGGCTAAATCATCTTGGTTCTTATTCCCTAAGGCCTAAGATACATGCCACTTGCAAATAGCATTAACTCTTTAGTAGGTAAAGAGTAACAAATAGGCTTCCAAATAAATAATCATTACAAAACCTTCAGTGAAAAATCTGCATCCTTCTCACTACCTTTTACCAGTAAGAAAATGTTTTTCCTTTATATTCCTCTCCTAAAAATATTAAACAATGGACTAATGTAGTATGATGGACTAGATTCCATTAATGACTATTCTGATAAATATAGCTTTAAAAGCTGGGTTACATTTTAGTACTTAAGAACGTGTCTTTGAGTTACAGCAAATCAAAGACTAGAAGACAGAAACCAAATACAAGTGAAAAACTTTGTGTGATAAGGTAATCCAAAGTCAGCTTTCACCTTCAAAAATTTATTTCAAATCTTAATGAATTTGACCTTAATTTTAATGGTTTTACAGAAGTAGAGATGAAGGAAATTAACAGTGTCCACCCAATATAGAAAGTATAATGTAATTTACAGAAAGCTAAGATATTCAAAATTATACCTTAGTGCAAGGCTGAACAAGAAATAAATCTGCAAAGTAAAAGTGAGCAATAAGTAAACATTTCTGTTTTGACAGAGACATTGGGTAAATTAAGAAAAAAAAAGGAAATCTCAACTGAAAATAAAGATCTACAAGTCAACTGTTATGCAGATTCATGGCATAAATTTACAATATTTATATGGTTTCAAAACACAAGGATAATGTCATTTAAAGTGGTCTTCAGTTGACACTGATTTCATGAAACCAGTGGAAACTATGGAATCCATTTCAAGGAGGAAAACAACCTCACATTGACTTTAAATAATTATTATGGATAAAATTATAGGAGGTGGATTTCATAACCAAAATTCATGCAGCACTCAATGAAACAAGCAACAAGAGAGTGAGTCTGCAGAAAAAACACACAGTGTAAACAAACGTGTGACAACTTCAATATTCATAATATAAGATGTAATTTAGATAGGTATAATTAAAGGATTTTAAGAAGTAAAAGGATACAAGAATTCTGATGACTCATCAGAAAAATACATAAAACACATTTATGAAATGTGTAACTTTGTAAAACATCCAAATAGACTATATATATATATGAAAAAGTATACATACACATGAAAAGAATATAACAACCAAATTAAATAATTAATTAGTGGATTGAATGAATAGGATATTAGATGCAACTGCAGAGTAGGATCAGTTAATTGGAATTAAAATTAAAGTATTCAAAATGTAATCAAGACAGTAAAATAAATTAAAAATATGAAAGACAGGTAAAGCCACATCTCAAGATGAATCTAAATATGGATAATGAATAAATCTGTACCTCGATGCATCTTAAAACATTAACCAAAATCAAAGAACAGATCTTTGAAAAAAAAAAAAATGCTGGGTGAGCCAGAGTGGAGGGCGATTGGGCACCGTGGGAATCTGCTAACTAAACCACGCCACACAGTGTGCTGAACAAAATGGGTCTTTGGATCTTACAGTTAGACCTGAGAGTGTCTGCCCAGCATATCTTGCATGTCATTACCATATGTGGGGAATTTCTCATATTTCTTAAGTATTTCCTCAATGTGAAAAACAGAAATTGCATTACCATTAACTACAAATAAATAAATATAAGGGCTGCCAATCAGATGTACTTGTGTAAGACTTCCACTGAGAAGAGAGAAATGTGTGAAAGAAAGCAATGTGTGGATTTGGATTTCTTCTTTGATGAAGGAACAGTGGAGGCTCCTTCCGACTCTCGGAGGCAGCGATTGATGTCTTTCTGGCACCTGATGCCCAGGATCAATAGTTCAAGCAGCTATGACTGTTACCTTACTGTAGTTTGGCTTTTGTTCTTAGATTCCACCTCTCCAAGTCAGATTTCAGTCCACCTGGAGAGTGTGAACCAGCAAATACCATTTATAAATAAAATTTATGGTTAAGTTTGTAACAGTAGTTTTCAATATTTGTTTCTAAGAGCCCTGCTTATTACAGAAATTGATATTGTGAATTATTTAGAGTCATCTTCAGTCTCTTAAAGGAATGAGAATCAAAGATAGGTTAACTGGTTTCATTGAATTTAAAGAGCATCAAGTGTTCCTCTAGTATTTGAGTATGAGACTCTAGCAACCCACGACATACACTGAAGTGATTAACAGAGAATTTCCTTTGATCAGCTGGAGCAAATCGAAAATTGAAAACAAATCCTTAGGAGATCTAATAGGCTCTTTCCAAAAAAAATACCATAAAATTTAAGATGAATAAAATAACTGGCTAACTGTCTTTTCTAAATATGCTGGAGAATTTATATAATGAGCCTTTTGTCTGTCTTAATTTCAACACAAAGAATATTATGAGAAATAGGTACTTTTCATGACTTTGTTAAAAAAAAACAAAAACCATAATTTCTTCTAGTTATAGGGCTAAAATAGCTACAAACCACAAATAAATATCAAACTAAAAATGAGTTTACTCCGTAGCCTCACTGTATCTCTGATGTAACAGGACACTGTTATGGAAAGAGTGGGACCTTGAGAATTGAAAAAGGAACATGTGTCAGAATTTATAAGATTGAATTGATTGGTATCCTAAATATATAAATCCCACTTAGCTTCATCTCCATCATAAGCAGCCTTCCTATCCTGTCTCACAAACTTTTTTCCTGCTGTACTAGAAAACCATGAGAAAATTTTGCCAAGGAGAAATCAATTCTCCTCAAGCTCCACACCCAATGCTAGGTGTTGTTCTTAAACATAACTAGAGTTAGATTGCAGTATTTGCTTAATTTGCTTGTGAAATGCAAAGGTGCAATCCTGAGATGAGGAGGCCCAAGTGCCAAAGAACTGCTCTTTTTACATAAACCAAAATTCTGTAAATATGTATGGATACTGATGGTATTAGAACAAGAAGAGAGAAATGCATTTTAGATGAGATTGAATTTATTATGCTAGGTGAAAGTATCAGAAATTCTGGATGTAACATGCTAGATTAAAAAACTGTTAGTAGTTCTAATTATTTTCTGGTAGGTTGACTAGAACCTGGTTTTAACAGCAGCTTGCAATAAATGAAATTGAGATGCCAAAATTTTCTTGGTCTATCATGCCAGCAATCCAAGGTTTTAAGAGTGATAGTAATGTTGGAGTGGAATTTACATCTGCTCATGTACCCCTCAATACTGCCCCTCTCGGAGCACAGAAATCACTCTTCATTGTGACTTAGATCATACATTACTGAGTGGGTTGCCAGCAACGTTGCAAAGCACTGCGCAATTCTTTTCTATGATCTCATGCTGGCGATGATGACATCAGAACAGAATAACAGGTTTAAAATGGACTGAATTGTCAAATCACTACACTGAAATCCTAACCCTTAGTGTTTCAGAATGTGATTGTACTTGGAGACAGAGCCTTTAGTGAGATCGTTAAGGTAAAATGAGATATATGTTTGGTCCATATTAGATATGACTGGTGTCCTAATAATAAGAGGAGATTGGCACACAGACACCCACAGACCAAGGACTGGCCATGGAATTTTGCAGTAAGATGGCCTTCTGCACAGCAAGTAGAAAAGCCTCAGAAGAAACTAAACCTGCTGACACCTTGATTTTGGATTTCTAGCCTCCCGAAATCTAAGAAAATACAGTTTTGTTGTTTAAGTCATACAATTGGTGGTATTTGTTATGCCAGCCATACTAGGCTAATACAGCTGTGTGGTTGGACACTGGATTGGCAGAAACCAGTTAACTTCTCTTAACTACCAGAGACAAGGGAGATTACTGTAATATTCAGTGAGGGCAGAGTACAATCTGAGTGCCCTGACTGACCCAGAATTTGACAGCAGCAAAAAAATATACCAGAGTCCTTAGGACCAAAATATATCAGATCCCACTAAAGTCTTACTTGATGTATATAATTAAAAAAAATATTTTATCTGCAGATAAAAGACTTGACTGAGCCTGAAGGTATACATTAAGGATCCTGATGTGATACTTAAACTTGCACCATCATAGGGTGTCCCTTTAATCAAGGGACAGAACCAGGGTCCCTTGATTAAAGGTTAGGATGGGAAACCTTGAGAAATAACTCTAATGAAAACCTAAGACTGTATTGCAATGGTTTATCATATTTTTCCCAGTGGGATATGTGGTTGTTCATTATAGAAACTGTTTTGGGGAAAAGAGTAATAACCAGACCTTTCAACAGTCATACTGCTCAGGTTAGTCCCTTACCCCAGTCATCCCAATGTCTACTCAAAAGTGGGCAAAAGTAAAAGTGTGGCCATTTGCCATGGTGTCCAATTTGGGGATTACACATAAAATTGATAATACAGACTTCCCTTCACTAAGGTTGACCTTGCTTGTGCCAAAGCTCAAGTGCCCAGTCGGCTTGAAAAGCCTACACTCAGTCCTTATATGTTACCATATTCATGGAAATCAGCCAGATACCTGGTGGCAGGTTGAAAACTTTGTAATAAATCATTGAGGGGCAGTGATGTTATGTCATTTAAATTATATTCTGGGTTTTGTTTGACTTTCTTGAGTAGATGTCTTCATCAAACTATCTGTGGAATTCCTGAATATCCTAATCACCAACATTCCTATACAACATCATTTCTGATCCTGTACAGTGAAAGGATTGTGGCAATTAATTAATTAAAGCAAGTTAACCTAATGAAATCTTTGGCATTGCTGTCTAACTCATCCAAGGAAACAGGACCTTTGAGAACCTTTGTTAGAGTGCCACCTGCTCTCTTTCAGAGCTGGATTGCTGTCTTATGGTATGTGTGATATTCTTTGAACCAGAGACTGAGGCATTGTCATGTCTCACTTATCGCCAAAATAGGAACTAGGAACATGGGCTTGGAGATAACATTTCCCAGAGTAAATTTTAATATCTCATCTTCACATTTGTTCTTGTTTCCGTGACTTCACGTTTTGATGGTTTAGTGAGGGGAGTTTGAAATTTAAGGCCTGGGAGCCAACCTGGTCCACCATCTGTTTTAGAAATTTTATTGGAGCACAGCCTATTCGTTTATATGTTATCTATGACTGCTTTCCTGCAGTTAACAGTGAGAGTGAGGAATTGCAAGAAATATCATATGGCTACCAAACATGCAGTATTTACTATCTGGCCCTTTACAGGAAGAGTTTGCCTACTCCTGGATTAGATTTCATAGCATCTACGGTAGGAATGTATCAAAGTGTTCTCCAGGGAGCACAATAACAGCTTCACTGAAACAAGAACTGAAATGTCGCCTTCCAGTTTGGGGATCTTGATGCCCCTGTTTGACCTGGTGAAATGAGAGCTTCCAGTGTTGAATTAAGTAATTATGCTTACCATAAAAGCAAGTATGTTTACTGCTACATCATGAAGGAAGAGAGAATACACTTGAAACTGAATAATAAAAATGTTTGGAAGACTAAGCATGCCCTGGGAAGGACGAACATGAACTTATATTCCTCAGGAATAAAGGTTGGGGTCAGTGATCCCATCAGGTAACAGACTTCAATCAGCTGAAGTGCCAGCTGTGAACAAAGGGACGACACAGGATATAGGAGGATGAAGGCAGAAACACCAGTTGTTGGCATGTGACCAGCTACAAAGCTAAATGCTCTATTATCTATCCATATACTTTCCTTGCAGCATCATACATTTATATGTAAATCTTAATAATTTTTCTTTCCCTCAGCCTCCTTCTGAAACTATTTTAGGTCTGCATTTTAATGGTGCAAGTTTTAACATTCATACATGGAGTAAAGTGAAGATAGAATTAGAAACTTGGTTTTGAGTTAGAAAATGATGAGTGTTTGTGTTGCCCCATGTTTGAGGAGGGAGTGATCCAGCCCGCTGCCCTGCATCCAACCAGATGACATCCTTCACATCTTATTGCAGGTAATGTTACCACAGAACATAAAAGTGACTGGAGCACCTGTTTAAGTCATGTTCAACATGGAGGTCTGGCAAGTCAGCAATGTTTTATTTTCATATTTACAAGTGACATTTATAAAGTGTTAGAGAGAAACACTTTTTCTTATTTTGCTCTGGTTGTTTGGAAGTTGAAGTATAGCAGAAGCATATACAGGAAGGGTGCATACTCCATGAAGTCACGGAAACAAGAAGCATATGTGAAGATGAGATATTAAAATATACTCTGGGGGACATTTGTTATGGCTGGAGTCCACTCAGACCTATATATATGCAGGATCTCCCTCCCTGATTCCTAGCTAGTGTTACTCTTTTCCAAGATCCTTTGAAGAAAGGACATAGGCAGGTCATTTAGGCGCTCAATCAGATACATCCAAACAAAGTTTTGATTCAGAGCAGATCAGTGCGAGAAAGAGAGGACCACATGGGAAGTGTTATCTGGTAAGGTTACAGGCAGCAATGACTGAAGTTTTGTGCTGAGCTCTGGAGGCAATGGGTTACAAACAGCCTGAAGCCAAGGTTGGGCAATGTCATCAGGTGCATATTCTTCAAGCATGACTATTCTCATGAAATAGGGTGGGGTTTGTTTAGAGTATGTAACAGTCCTGAGTGACACAATGCCTTTGCTTTGGAGTATTTATGAGGAGAGCAGTACGATGCAAAAGAGCACAGTTACAGAGTAACAAATTATTTTAGTCATGATTTCTATTATACATCTAACTGTATTAACACTATAGATAATACCTGTATATTTGGAAAGAAAGGATAATGATTTTGATCCATCTCTGTAGAAATGTCATATTTCAATAATTACTAAATATCTGATCTACCTGTTTTTAATATAGATATCATCACTACGGGCACATTATTTCAGTCACATTAAAAATATGGCATGAATAATCAAAGCAGAAAATTGACAGGAATAGATAAACTCTTGTCAGATACATCCCACTCGCATAATTCACCCTAGGCACACACTTGTTTATTTTGCTTTTGATAATTTGCATTATTTTAATTAAATTCTACTATTCATACTTTTTAAGGGGAGAATATCTGATAAAAGTTTACTAGCCATTTTGTACATAAGTATTTTTTTATGCTTTATTTCATGTACCTAAATCTACTATTCTAATGTCTTGTACTTATCCCAAGTAGGTTGTTATTTTTCCAATTTTGTTTATAAACTGCATTTCAAAAATTGTAAACATGGAAAACATAATACTTGTGGCAGTTTTCCAAGTTAATTAACTAATTAACACACCATATGTGATAGTCTACCAATATATGTATCAATGCAATAGTATGTGTGTGTTTGCTGGGGAGAGGGAATGGTCAGGAAGATTCCATACGAATACCAATCCCTTTCTTTATATTTAAAATTTCATGCTGTCTATTAAGGCTGTGTAATGAAGGCATATGTATTAAAAGCTAAACTGTGCCTTTGCAATCTCTAATTTAATGCCATTCTAGCTCATTATTATTGAAAGCAAATATAGCTAATTTAAATTAGCATATTATTTATATTTATTAAAACTGTAATGTTATTAGAGGGCTTTTATAATTAAATGATGCAATAATAAGATATTATGCCAAATATTTAAAACAATTAGCCCTTCATAGAAAAACTGTTTTAATTTAGAAAAGCATCATTTCAATATATTTCTATCCAGAATTATGGAAATTCAATTTTGGTTAATATTTTAAAATATATAACCTTAATTTATTTTAAATTTTAATGAATGTATATTCTTTAAAGACACCAAAATTTGGAGCTATCAGCTTCAAACCCTTTTGGACAAAATATTTTCAAATACATAAATTAAATGTAAGAGATTGTAGTTGAATTTCATGAAAGGTAGGCATTCTGATGAATGAAACATTTATTCTACTATCTGTTATGTACATTTTGGTAGGTATCCAAAAACTAGTACATTATAAAAAGTAGAAATTCATGATAAGAATAAGGACCATAAAAGAGTAATGAAAAACAAATGAGGAATCACCATGCTTTGCTAATGGAAACAGAAAATAAATGAAATTGAAATGCTAAGAGATGGTAAAAAACTTCTTCAGTTCTACTGCCCAGCCTGCCAATAAAACAAGACTCAATGAGATAAGACAGGCAAATGCTGTTCCCCAAACATACGGCTCCCCCTCATCATCAATATCTCACATTGTATGCCTGCAACTTTGAAACAGACAGCAAACAAACCAAAAAACAAAAGAGCAATAAGAAGTGATACAATGTATTTCTGAAGTGTGGTGCGAATCCAATCTTTCACACATACAATTTTCAAGATAAATTTCCTAGAATCATTGATATATTAATTCATCATTTGTTCAAGAGAAGAAAATTTAGAGGTTATTATTATTTAGTTTCTTTTATAACACAGAGACATGTATTTTGTAGTTTGGAATTTATTACACCATTTGTGTAAAATTACTGATAATAAACAATAAGAATATAAGTCTTTTAGAATTGAAATATTACATTCCAGAAGAAAACATTAAAAGTTTATAAAGTCCAAAATATCTCAATATAAAACAGAGACATTTCACATTATTTCATAAAAACAATGCTTGTCAGATATAATGGAAGATAATAGAATATTCTGACCTTTGTATTCAATCCAGCTTTTCTGTGTAACTTTAACATATCCTTCTTGCACATGTATAAAAAATAATTTCCATTCCTTATTCTTTGTTGTATGAGGTCACTGAAGTATCTTGCTCACTGATTTTGGTAGTTGGGCAACGTTTGACAGAGATGGACCCAAGTGCTTTGAAACAACAAGTGTTGGTCTTTTTGGAGTGGCTGTGTTTGTGCTGGGGCATGCTTTCTGTGCTCTACCATGTTGTTTGCAGTCTGCCTTAGACATCGTTATCTGATTGAAAGAAAGTTACTGCCACCAGAGGTGAGGGGAAGACTTCCTAACTTCCTGGGCACCTGTGCAACCCTTCAAGGGTGTGTGGCTTTCCAGATTTCCAGGAATGTTTTGGAGCTTTTCGAAGCCCTCTGTGGACATCTCAGTCCCCGTTTTTTTTTTTTTTTCTCAGTGTTTTGGTCAGCCTCTTGTTTGCACCAAATAGTTATGCCATCTCAGGCACCTGCAATGTGAAAGAATGGTTTCTGAATTTTTTTGACAAGTGCCCTGGGGAAAACACTGTTCTGCACTGAGAAAACTCCAAGCCAGGTCAATAAGGATGCATTTTGTGAATAGAACTTTTAGGTCAAATAGAGACAATGTTCTGAATGTGGGGCTTTTGAGGGCATTCCAAACCTCATCTGTCCACTCCAGAAATTGCTAGGTTTCTGGGTTTCACAAATAATCCTGGTAGCAAAGCTGCTTGTTTTTCAAGGCTAGGAAGAAACGGAGGGCATAGGGTGGATTCAAATACCACAAGGCCGACTGATCTACCAAGATGAATAAACACTCATGGGACTGATGCAAGATTGTGGTTAATTTTCAGAGTTCTGAAGAAGTTGACTTTAACAGTTTTTCCATTCTTCTCATTGCTTTTTGAGGGAGTGGATTTTCAGAATACCTACTTCACCATTTTGGAAAGACTTCACCCTCAGTCTAGCCTCAGTTTGCAAGTTTTGATTACTAATGAGTTTAATTAAACATCTTTTCACATGTATATTTCCCATTTGGATTTCTTGATTGAGAAGTGCATCATCAGAAATTGTTCTTTTTTGCTGTTAGGTCATTGGTCTTAATTTTATTTTGTATATTATTACTCTGTATAGCATATGAGTCCTCAATTGGTTATATAAGTTGGAAATAGCTTCTATTACATTGTGATTTGCCTATTTTCATTCTATTGTAAAGTCCTTTGCTGAACAGAAGTTCTCATCTTTAATGTAATACATTTTCTCTATAGTTAGTGCATTTTCTTTTCTTAAAAATATAATCTACACTGAGATTGTAAAAATATTATTTTACATAACCTTAAAACATTGTAACTTTGCATCTCATAGTTAGGCATGTTATACATTTGAAGTATTTTTATCATACAGATTGAGGTATTAATAAAATCCATTTAATTTCCATATGGATATACTCTTTCCAGCACCATTTATTTAGAAATATTTATTTTACACACTTACATGGAGTGCTACCACTGTCCTAAAAGTCTCAGTATATACAAACATGTACAACACTATAACAAAAATATGTTCTACTTATTTATCTATTGATTCATCAGTGCTAGACTGTCTTCACAGATTTTATATTTAATATTTCATATTTGTTCGGACTGAGTAAAATAGAGAAAAAAGCTTCTTAGATTTTAGACCAAAGAGGATCACATTTTTATGGAAGAAAAAGAGACATACTGCAGAGAGGAATATAAAGGCAACACACCATGTAGGGGAGGTAAGCTTTTGCCTTCTTCCCTTCTTGGTTCATTGACTGGCCTAATAAATAAATTAACATAAAACAGATTAACAAAAGAAAAACAAATTTAATTTTGTACTTAAAGGAGTCCCAAAGATCTGAGACTCAAAAATGTGACCAAACTAGGCGGCTTTTATAGCTTTTAAACAGACAAATGTTATATTTGTGAAAAATTGACAAGACAAAGAAGTATTTGGGGTAGTAAATTAGTGAGGAAGTAACAAGGTTTGTTTATACAGCCTCCTCAGCCTTGAATTTCCTATCTTTGGAGATAAGGATGCCTTTTACCCTCCTGGTGTAGAGAAGATACACATGGGAAATTTATTTTCTGCTTTCAGGGGGACAAAAGATGGTCACAGTGAACTTGCACAGTCTGTTTCTCAAGCAACTTTAACTCAAAAATAATTAATATGCCAAAGTGGTATATTTTGGGGTGGCATATTATACCCCCTCAACTATTACAGTATATTAAAGACATTAGCACATGTAGTTTAATTCCATTGCACTATCTGATGATGATCTTATCAAATGAGGTAACCTAAATATCTCATTATCTTCATTGCCCTCCTTTCTCAAATAATTAAAGAATAATTATTACCAGCAAAAATCATTTTCCATAACTGTACAATAAAAATGTTTGTATTTTCCACTATTATAAAGTGAATAATCACATATTCAGAATAATATATAATTATACAGAATTGATACTCAGTAATAATGAATGAATTGAGAATTACAATTTTAGTTCATGAATTTGTAAAAAGCACAAGTTTTTTTTTTACACTCTTGGTTTAGTGTTAAAGTGAATGTGACCTTTCATATTTTTATTCAATAATTTTACTTTAAAAATTTTCCTAAAATGTTTCCTAACATTTTACTTAATACTGAAATGTCATTTCCAAACCTGGAAGTAAATATTTAATGCAACTTAGTATTATTTATACTTGCCATTGCTATTAATCAGGCTTTTCAAAGATTTTCTGAAATATTGCCTTATTTGAATAAAAATAAAAAGTAACTTTTTAAACCCAGATAAAATAAATACTGATTTAGACAAATCATCTTCATTGGATAAAAGTATTGATCATTAATGTGAAGAGTATTGTCTATTGCAATATAAACAGTGTATCTACTATGCCTTTATTTGGCAAATAGAATAAAACTCTGTACTCAAATATAATTAACATTTATCAGTGAATAATATATAAATCAAACCAAGTAATGATTTATGCTTTCAGTTCCATCTTAATGTAAGTTTATTTTACGTAGCTGTGATTATTTTAAGTAAGTTGCAAATGCTAGGGGCAATGTATATAAAGTGGCAGAAAATCATTATACCCTCTGATGTTAAAAAATGGTGAGTACACTATTACTAAGCACAGATATATAACATGAGCAATGCAGAAACATTTAAACTTAATTATTGCAGTAAATTTTGAAGCATTTTCAAATTTTCACAGGAGTATTTCTAGCATAGCAATTAGGAGTGTGGCCTTTAATACCAGACTGAGTTGAAACCAAGTTGCACTGTCTGTTACAAACTACATAACATGACAAGTTATGTGGACATTCTCTGTCCCAGGTTTCTCACTTGTAAAATTGGGATAATAACAGTTAATACATAGAATTATAGTGGTGACTGAATGAGATATAACATGCAAAGCAAAATCCTTAGAATATAAATGATTAAATAAAATGTTACCAGTTTTACTAGTAGCTTAATTAGGTAATAATATATTTCAATAAATCAGGTACAGCTTTACATATTTATGATAGTTTAAAGCAAGTAAGCCAATTTTCACAGTTATAACCAGAGAATATTCATATTTGTTCTGAAATAACAGCAGTATCATTCCATAGGTGGTGTTCATTGTTCTGACTCACAAATATACATAGAAGTGGGAGATACATGTAACTCCCCAACTTTGAAACAAATATTGAACTCAGTAACACTTGTAGATTTTATTAATATATAGAAGTTCAAGAATGCTAGCTTGACTTTTTACAGTTATTTCAATGAACAGCATTGGTGTTTCCTGTTTATATGTATATATGCATATATGTATCTTCAATAATATTACAATGCAAAATTGTATCAATATGACACCTTATTTTGAAATATGTTGAAGTTCTTCTGTCATTAAAAATATATATTACACCATGCATATTTTTTTCTCCCAAGTTTATAAATAAATTGAAAGCAATTAGTACAAAATATGAGAAAACACAAGTCAGAAGCAATAGTCTGGAGACTATTTATCCATCCATTAGTTTTAACATAAATTTTTAACTGAGGGAAATTAGAGAACAATTATGCTGCTTTTCTGGGTTGTTGTAAAGTCTCTGTCATACCTCTGATTACAAAGAGGGGACAGGGGACACTTCCAGGGGTGATGCAAATTTACTTTGTTGTTTATAAGACATTGTTCATTTATCGCACCTCACAAAACTATGTACTAAAATAGTAAATTTTGTATGTAAACATATCTTAATTTTTTAAAGACTCTGGAATCATAAAAGAAAAATATATGATGACTTCTTTCTGGGGAATCAGCTAAAAGAAATCTTAATAACTGACATTAATTAAATCAATTGCCAAGAATTTATAAAGCAATGGTTCTATTCAAGTCCATCTATGATTCTTCTATTTGGTTTTGCTACCTTTTTATTCTTACTTTTCTGTCCCATACTGATATTCATTGTTCTGGTCAATATTTTATATTAAATTGTTACTCCTCATTTCTTCAATTGCCTCATGTACTTTTGTTCTGACTTTTAATTATTCAGCTTTTATCAGCGACATGTGCTTCCATTTTTCCTTCTATTTCCTTCATATACTGTGAGCTACCTAAGGTAGTTCCAAGAAAATGAGCTCTGCTAATGTCCTCTGGAACATGCTCCTTGTAAAACTACAAATAGCCAATAAAACACAGTGGATTTGATAACTTCCAATGCTTCAGGACAAGATAAAATGTGAGCTGAATATCTTGGGCATTTTTACTCAATTCTCTATTCTTTACGGGTCCTTTCTTCACTGGTTATTTCTTTTCCCCTTTAAAATTGCACACAAGAAGACTAAACCTGCTGTAATAACCAGGTTAATAAGGCTCTCTGCTTATGATTTTCTGGAATGTTGCTATGCAAAAGATTTTACCAAATAATTGTGTGCTGATTAAGAATCTAAAAGTGGTGAGGTAGTGAATAAACAAGTGGATAAAATGGAGTCATTACTGTACTCATTGTCTCCTAAGCAGGAATTTGTATGCAGAACTATAACACAAAGATGACCTATAGAAAATGTTTAATCTAATGACTGCTTAATGATATTGGGATGGAAGATAGTTCCAAAAATCAGTTACTAGACAACTCAGAAAATTAATCCAATTAGGTCTGGACAAACATCTTTTCCAGTAGAGTTACTACACAGTTTGTTTTATTGTAATAATTTATAGTTAAGGTAAATATGTTCCAAGATGTATCATAAAATAGATTTGTAAACATTATTGTGACAGTGAAAATAATCTCGAAAACTGTTACTCTTAGAGCTAAATTTAATAAGATTATGTATTCCTCTATTTTTAAGATATTTCAATTTTTTCCACAGATTAAAATGATTTAGATGTATGATTATTGTTCTTCAAAACTTTTCAGTATGTTTAAGTTTATGAAAACTAACTAAAATAAAAAGTTGCTAAGCAAAAAACTGTTTACTCAAATAATTTGGATGATTCAATATTTCGATGAGTTCATTATGATATTTTGATGTATTGCTTTAATTCTCCACTCCACTTTATACTCACAACTGCAAAAATGGTCAGTCTATAAAAGCGTATGGTAAAATTTTGAAAGAGATGTATAATAGTCCTCTTATTCTATAATTCATTCCATATTACTTTTCAATCTTTTGAAATGTATTGAGACCTATTTTATGGCTTAGCATAGAAGTCTATCTTTTCTATCTTGATTAATGTTCCAAATGTTTGAGTATAGTGTTCTGTTAGTATCAGTTAGGTCAAGTAGGTTGAAGAGATGGTATTTGAATACATACATACATATGCATATGTTTATATATATTTGTCCTTGTTATTCGTAAATATTATTTATTTTTATATGTACATGACATCTATGTGTATATATGTATAGCTTATCCAACATTTTAAAAAATATTTCTGTTATGCTTTTTCCAAAAAATCTATAATTGCAGTGGTAGACTGACACTTTCTTTTCTTATTGATGAGCATAATGGTTACTTTTATAAAACTGAAAATATGCTTGAATTCCTTAGCAGCCAATTCATATATTAATTTGGAATTAAAACATATCTATGCTCTGACAAGTAGATAAGAAAATAGAATGTAACCTTTTACAGTTTTCTTTTCATGAAAATTGGCTTTTATCTAAAGCAGCAGCAGCAGAACTCATTTTCTTAATGGTTATTTCATCACTGTCAACTTTGTTTATTTTGGAGTCAGTTTATGACTGTGCACAACATTTTGTTTACTTACTTATCCATGATATCAAACTAAGTAGAGTATGCATTCTTTCCTCTGACAGAATCATACTTACCCCAAGAAGTAGAGGAAGACAACAGCTATCTATGGAGCAGCAACTGAAGCAATATTTCCCTTTTCTCTGAAACACAAGGTCCATGTAAGTTTACATCATTTCCAACTTCTCAAAGCTTGTGGATTCTCCTGATTCTTCACTGAAACTTAGTATACTGTTAATGCTAATTGGAAGGGTGATGAATCACTCCATGAGCTATTTTACAATTGGTGTTGTTTCTAATCTTTTACAAACATTTTTATATTGAGATATATACAATAAAAATGCATAATCTTAGTATACAGCTTGATGAATTTTGACATGTGCATACACTCATGTAACCATCTAGTTTTTAATCTTTCTTCTTTGAATGATTATTCCATTGAGGTTTTCACTAAATTGAAACCCTGTACTACTTTTTAATTAGTATCTCTTTCAGAATCATTATCTGGACCTCCTGAGTTGAAAGCCAATGATCATGTGGATTTTTGTTGTTTTTGTATGGTTGCTGCTTATAGATCTTGTTTTGGAAATACCATAGGACTTTATTAATCTTTATGTTCAAGTTGAACTTTTAAAATAAATTTTGTAGGCCCCAATAATAATTCCTAAAAGTTATGCAAAAGATGTTGTAACTGGATTTGACTTTTATTGATATCAAATTTAATCACTTTAATATAATACATCTCCAGAATTGGATTATGCTTCCCAAATAAATTGATGACTGATGAATATTGAAACAAATTTCAGATTGAGCTTAACCTAGTTATAGAATGAATGATACTATAAAATTAGAAATCATTTTGCCAAATCCAGTTGGAAAATTATAAGGATACTGTTATAAATTTCATTTTTTATTTAAACACTAAAAGTTTTGTTTTATCTTTGTGTATTAACTGAAGATCTTTAGGATAAAAAGAAAATGGAACCATGGAGATCACTTTTTAAAAACGTAATTTACTTTCATTCTTTTTGCTGAAACTTTAGAATAATGTATAAAAGATAGATGGTTTCAGTAGTACTACAATATTTATTTATTTTCATTTCTTCTTACTAAAATTTTGTTTTGTTTAATCCAATTATTTCTTATATTAATACTAAGGCTGAGTCATTTGTAACATAACTAGAATTACTGATTTTTAAAAAATATATAAGCCCAAAAGATTTGAATTATTAACAAATACTTAGTCCAAATTTAATGTGAGAACTTTGTTTTACCCAATCCAAGAACAATATTTTTGTTGTTGTACATTAGTTGAAATTCTATGTTAATTTGTTTCTGGCAAGATTTTTACCACAACTTGCTCAAAAACTTAAAATATTAATGAGCATAAGACTGTTTAAAGATCTAATAAAACATATTATACAAAGAAATAGGCTGACTGGAAGAAAAAAGACATCTTGGAGGAGCTGATGTAACATACAATTTCTATATACTTACTATCTTTATAAGTTGATAAAAATCTAAGAACTACTGAAACCTGTTTTACACATTAGTTTAAGTAAAAAACTTGAACACTGAAAAATTGTTTCAAGCATTCATGTTTTCTGCATTTGAAAAGGGCAGTTTTACTAAACATTTTCCTGAAGTGAATACTATTAATATCTATGTTTACAAATTGAATTAAATGTCAAATGAAAATCTTATCCTCCATGTTCTATACATTGATAGCATTATCTGTAGCATTTTAGAGCTGTAAATAATGAGAATTTTCAAAACAGTTTAATTTTGAAACATTAAATAATATTTAGTATAAATCCTAGAAAATACTTCTGTAGATAATTAGAGTTACACAAACAAAAATAAAACAGCTAGTGATGTATATGAGGTATGAAAAAAAGCTGTATAATATATTCCTGAACCAAGGGTTGGTTGGCAGACTAATTTCTGTATGGGGTCAGATAACAAGGCCATAGGGTATCTGTGCAGCTACTCAACTCTGTCATGGTACAAAAGTAGCCATAGACAACACATAAACCAAGGAGTGTGGAGTGTGGTTATGTTGCAAAAAATTTCATTTACAAAAAAGGGCTCTTGGTGGACTGCCTCTCCCAACACCATGAAGCTATTTCAAGCCCACAACATTTGCTTGAATCACATTTCTAGTAGGAAGGTTTGTGACCTGGATACTTGCATAGCATTTATTCATATTGAGCCCAACTCTGTGATGTCATTCCTCACAGTTACAACATAAAGGAACACAATCATGAGCTTTTACAAATGGAGTATTTAAAAGTTAGGGAATCTTTTTTTAAAGAAATACTTCCAGAAAGGGGAAAGATACAAATGTGTTGCATCAGATTGTGATTAATAAGTATATTTAACCATTTCCTTAGATATAGGTATGTCATTCCAGTATGACATTATACTCATAAAACATCAATCAACAGAAATATTTTAATATACATGTGTCTATATATGTGTGTATATATATATATACATATATATACACATACATAAAATTTCACACATATACAATACAAACGTATATACAATTATCTAAGTACATATATCAGTTTGCTAATTAATTTTGTGCCAGTGATATATTTATACTTACATATGCTTATATGTTAACCAAATTTAATTATGTTTCTGTTGAATGGTTACATAATCCACGCACCCAGATAACTGGATAACTCAGGATATTTAAGTCACTAAGGTGATTTTCTAGTTGCCTGGAACTGAAAATATGAGCAAGAAATTTGAACCCTTCACTGTTTCTACACTTTTCAGAGGTATCACTAAGGTAAAGACCTAGTACATTGATCCATTACTATAAAGCTCATATTGGATTTCAATGTGTGTCTTTAAAACACTAGTCATGGTGCAATTTTATGAATTATTCACACATAATCACTCCAGGGGATTACATTTAAGCATGATGTGAAAGTGCCTTAAGGCAGGCAGCCGTGAAGAGTCTTGTCCTGTAATCGATATTCAGAATGCATTAGGATGATGATAACATAATGTTCATGACCTAAATGTGTTAAATTTACCTATTCAAAGATGATGGCAGAGAGGATGATGATATCAGATAATCATTTAATCACCATTTTCTCCACTTATTTGTTATTAGAGGAATATATGTTTAATAAGAAGAAAGGAAGACTAATTCACTAAGTGGCATTGATTCAACGTAATACATAGTCATAAAGGCCATCAAAATTATGACTATAAGAACTAGTGGAATAAGTAAATTGTTTCTCTTAAACTAATAATAGAAAAATACTATTATTATCATCACTAGCAATCATGCTTTTTAAATAAAAGTATGTGCTGTTTTCACAACATAAGTGGGTTAGAAGATACAAGCAAAATTATATCTTAAACAAGTGAAAATTCCTAATTAAATTAGATTAAGTATTATAAATGATTTGGCACAAGATAGAATTCCATAACTTGAAAAAATTATAACTTTTGAATTTCTCAGTATAGTATATAAAATAACAAATATAGTCTAGTGATCAGTAAAATTAGATGAACATTATAACATTTGTATAATTTTATAACACTTGTTTTTATAGCTTGTTCTCATTTCCAAATCCTTTCTCAATCCATAAAGTCTGCAGCCCTCATTCCCCAAACATGGCTGGATACAACTACGTGGATACTGTTATGATGACTGGGAATTGTGAAAAAACTTTGATGCTGGGATGAGCTTGATATGAATGGCACTTTGAAAAGAACAAGTACAAATTTCACTGAGCAAGAGGATGGCTAGTAGAAGATTAACAATAAAGACCAGATCCTGTGAGAATCTGTAAACAGTGGTAAAGATCAGTTGCTATGGGGGGCTTTTAGAAGGTTTGAAGCAGCATGATGACTTAAGAGTCAGTATAAAAAATGTGACCTGAGAATTCTCTGGGAAGCAAAATTCTCTGGAAGCCAATAATTGGGTAGATTCAAGACACATTCTGAATGTAGAGAAAAATCTTCTGACGGATTGATTCTAGAGAGTGATAAGGAAAGTAGAAGGTGGGAATGAAGTTAGTGGAATAGAAATAGATTGTAGGCAGGTGGTCACAGAGAAGAAGCAAAGTTCAGTTCACTTTACCAGTGAGACATCATAGCAACCAAATACATGAGTGTGGAGTCTAGAGTTTATGTTCCACGTCAGGAAATACTTTTAAGAGTTGTTGACATGGAAATGGCACTTAAGGCAAAAAGGAGGATGCAAATCAAAGATATGTCTACCAGAGAATATGTAGGTTGTATTAAGAAAGCCAATAATAACTGTTTTGACAAGTGTACTTCAATTTCTTTCTGCTAAATTTCATGTCACTTTTACTGAGTGCCAGAGATGGTGAGAAGAAAACAGTTTTATTTAGGCAAATACTTTAGTACATTGTTTATTCTATCTTTTAATTAACACAGTTATAACTCGAATACTTATATGAATCAATTTAATCAAATAAAATTGTTGCTTAATGACATTGGCAAATATTATTTACTACATATAATAAAGCTGCTCTGGGAAAAATAAGACAAGAGTTGTGAGAAGTATAATTTACAACTAAGTTTAGGTAATTACTTGGTATCATTTCTATTGATTTTACTATTTTTGAGCTCTGTCTAGCATTTTTAACAATTAGTCAATAAATGAAACCAAGATTCAAAATAATTAAATAAATAAACACATATTTTAAATATTTTTTTCTTTAGGTTTAGAAATAACAACTGCTTTCCTCAAAAGCTATTTTCTTCCATGGAAAACATTATATTTGAGAAAATGTGTTTTATACTCTGTGAATACAGAATTCATTACATTTTTGTTTGACTTCAGGAGGTAGATATCCTTGAGGTTAATGTGAGAAAAATAATAAAATAAAAGGAATTAATTTAATCTGAGGGAAAAACTCTTTCCCAGGATTTCCAATGTGAAACTACTTTTAAAGGGAAAATATGTCTCTTACCTCCAAGGTAGTTTCATTTCTTTTTTGCCCTGCAGCCTCAGCTCTGTAAAAGAAGAAAAATTTGTACCTTAAAAATGTCTAGTATCTCACAGTTATAATATTTGTTGATTGGGCAATATTTGCTACTGGTTACTAACTTGTTTTACTAATTTAAATAACTACACACATATGTTTCTTTGAAAGTATTCTTTAATTCAAAATTTTCATTTAGCCTGTTTTTCCAGTGATGTCAATATACAGATTGTATAAGAGCATTAATTATGAAAGACAATATACATGAAACAATGATGAAAATTATCTCAGTAATTGACAACTTGCTAAGAGTAAAGATACTCTACTTATTAATACAATTCTAAATTCAAACTGTAAATGTTAATAAAAATATAAAACTTGCACTGATATAGTATATATAAAGTGTGTAGAAGAGTGCCTAGCACACTGAATAGCCAATGCAAAGAACTCTTAAAAATCAATAAGAAAAATCAATGAGCAAATATCTGAACAGACACATCACCAAAGAAGATACACAAATGACAAATAAGCATATGAAACATCATATGTCATTAGAGGATTCAAAATCAAAATAACAATGAAATTAAAAAAACAACAAAAGTACAAACTACTAGAATGGCTAAAATCCCAAATATGAAAAACACCAAATACTGGCAAGGATACAGAACAACAGAAACTCTGATTCATTGTTGAATAAAATATGGTACAGCCACTTTGGAAGAAAGTCTAGCAGTTCCTTACAGGGCTAAACATATCCTTACTGCACAGTTGCACAATCCAGCAATCATGTTCCTTGTTATTTACTTAAATTAGTAGAAAACTTATACCTACACAAAAATCTGCATATTATGAATGTTTATTCATATTGCCAGAAATTGGAGTCAACCAAGATGTTCTACAGTAGATGAATGAATAAACAAACTGTGTACATATACATTAGTATATTATTCAGCACTAAAAAGAAAAGATCTATCAATGCTATCAAGCCAGAGAAGGACATGGAAGAAACTTACATTCATATTGCTAAGTGAAAGAAGCCAATCTGAAAATATTACAAATGAAAGAAGCCATCAGAAGCCTTATTCCAACTGTGTGGCATACTGCTAAAGCAAAACTATGAAGCAGTACAAAGATAAATGTTTGCTAGGGTATCAAGGGGAGAGAAGAGTGATGAACACAGAGGAGTTTTTTAGGGCAGTGGAACTATCCTGTATGACACTGTATTAGTCATCAATTAAATCAATAGCTAAATAAAGCAATAGTTCTATTCAAGTCCACCTATGATTCTTCTGTTTGGTTCTGCTACATTTTATTCTTATGTCATTATACTTTGGCATTATACATTCTTAAAAACCCATAAAAAGTTCAGCACAAAGAGTAAACCCTAATGCAAGCTATAAGCTTTAGTTAATAACGATGTATCAATATTGGCTCATCAATTGTAAAAAATGTAACACTAATGCAGGAGGTTAGTAATGGGTGGGGAGGAGGGGTGCACTGGAGAGGGTTACATGGGAACTCTACTTTCTGCTCAGTTTTCTCTGAACCTAAAACTGCATTAAAAAGTAAGTATCAATTAAAAACAAAACAAAAACAAAGAAATATGAAATCTTTTAACTGCATAGGTATGGGAATTTTTTTTTTTTGTAGATAATTATTTTTTATTGAAGGGTAGTTGACACACGGTATTACATTACATTAGTTTCAGGTGTACAACATAGTGATTCAACACTTATATACATGACAATTCCAGGTACCAGCCAGCACCATAGGTATGGGAAATTTTTATGATGTACCAAGGTAGTTCCAATCTCATGAGTGTTAAATGACATAATGCATTTAAAATACTAAATATAAACTTGGCATATAATAAACACCAATAAAAGATTACTTTTTATGTTGATGACTGTACTCCTGTGGTGGCAGTTACCTGAAATGTCATGATCAGACTTTAAATCCTACCAGATCATAATTTAAATAACTTGAGAAAAATTTGAAAGAGTGAAATATGAATTGGGCATTTCTAAACAGGTAATGGAAGCAAATGACTGGAATTGGTAAGGTTAAAAAGTTTAAATCATACACTAAATTTCTAAGCAAGCAAATAGATCCCCCCATTGAATGAAGAAATAATGAAATATCAGTTGATGACCAAGAGCATGCTCCTGCTTTTCTCTACTTTCAATCAAAAAGATATGTAATCAAACTGTAAGCAGAGGGAAAAACCAAAACATTTTTAAAAAGCTAGTAACATTCAAATACTGATGCAGAAGTAGGGAAAAAATATGTAAAGAATCTAATATTTACAAGAGGGGTCATGTCTACAAATCAGAGGCACAGAAGACTTGCACATGAACTTTCAGTAGTGAAGGAGAGAAACCACAGAGATGATGGAAATGCCAAAAGAATGAAGATAAGTATTATTGCAATTTTCCAAAATGGGAAACAAGGGGACTCTAAAACTATGTGTCAGTTAGCCAATGAGCTTGACATATGATTTGGGCAAGATTCTAAAACAAATTATGTAGAAGATTGCAAAAAATCTCAAATTTATAGTGTTAATCACTAGGCATCCACATGAATTCACATGGTGCAAAAAATACCAAAAATAATTCCCTTTCTATTGTCATTGGAGCAATTAGGTCAGTGGACAAGGACGATATAGAAATTATAACACCTTGAATTCATCAAAGAATTTTGCAAAAATTTATATCAGAATTTTATGTGTGATTTTCTAAAATGATGCATGAAATGTTATCACATGGAATTTTTTGTCATTGAAGAGTTCTAGCTAATTCTTGGTATAAATTTGTTGCACTGGTTCTTGTAAGTATTGTATATCAGAAACACCTTTGCAGCATATTCTAAAATGTGTTACATGTGCTTAGACATGCTTAGATACAGGCACTATCCCAGATATCTTGATTTAGTAAACCTGGTTATAGCTAGGCTATTTCATAGAGCAACTTGTAAAATAATATAATACAATGAATTTCTCAATTTAATAAAATTAATACTATTTATAACTACCCTTTTAGTTATAGGGCTGCACTATTTATTTTCCATAAAAGACTTTATTCTGTCTTTAACCATTCTATAGCTATTCCATCAGTAATTCAAATGATGATGATTATATTATTTTCAGTTTTTACAATAAACTTGATTTCCTAACATTAAATCTATTTTCATCATAACATGCAGAGTAACCCTTTAAAAGATAAGTAATATCATATTATGAATCCTCTCAAAAACCATCAAGGGCTTCTCTTCTCATATGGAATAAAACCTTCACCCACAAACTTCAATATAAAGGAAATCTCCACCTCTCAGATCTCAGCTCCCAATGACTTTCTCATTCACTGTACTTCAGCTGAACTGGACTTTTTAATTGTCATTCAAGCAAGCCACTAATGCTACCATCTTCGTGTCTTTGTATTTGCACTCTCTCTATCCCAGATATCCACAAGGACTGCTCCATCCCTTACTTGTATGTTTATTGTCTGTCTCCCACACAGGATTGTCATCTGTTTTGTTCAGTGTTATATCCACAGATACTTAATGGCTTATGGGGTGGCTGAAGAGATCTGATGGGTATCAGAAAGTCATTTGATAAAACTCATATTTTATTTTTTCTGAAGGATTCGGTGTAAGGCAGGCACAACTGCTTTGGCTGAAGATGAGACACATAGAATAAAATGAGCACAATACTTGAGGCAGTAGATGTATAGGAAAGCAGAGGCTGGGATGTGTAGAACACAGCTGTAGGTAATAACATATTTTGAAGAACCTAGATATAAAGAGAAGCATATGTGGAGGATCTGATTGCATGGGCATAGGAAATTCTAGAATTGATAATATATTGCTAAGATACTGGACAACTAGAACTAGATTGCATCCTAAAAGACAATAAGCAATGTTCTCTCCACCACAAGGCCAATGGAGTTGGCTCCTAGCTCCCCTTATTTCCTCATGAGTCCATACATTAAACCCATAGTCTGAGATAAGGCAAAACATACTCCCTGTAAACAGATGTATAAATAGTGTGTCTTCTTTTTGTTGCTTTTTCCCACTTCACAATACATGAATATCAAAATTCTTTTTTTCATTTATTAGTCAAATCTATTCTCCTAAAGAAACTTTGAAAATACACTCTTTACTCTTCACCCCTCAAATGCTGTATACACTGTTTAAAAGTTTCTTATCCTTTGGATTTTTTAATGAGCTTACCTAAATTCAAAGCTTTCATTTCAGATTTCACTGCAGTTCTTTTTTTAAAAGCCTCTTTCATAGATAATTTCTCTCATTGTTATCAAGATCTCTAGCTACTCTAATAATATATTTTATATCTCAGAAATGTCATCTAAGACCAATTCTAATTTCAATTTATGGCCTTTTTCTTGATCAAATGTAATTTGTTATGATGATACTATTTATTGTAACTACCATTGTATTTTCATATTTGCCCTTAAAGCAGAAACAAAAATTGCATTTCTTTAATTATGGTTTTGCCCCACAAACTGATATAATAGCTGAATTATTATGGGGATCTAAAAATATTTAATTTTTGCTTGCAGTATGTTAGCGAAATATTAGACAATTTTACTTTGATTTGTATTTGTCTCATTAGATTTTCTTTTTGCAGACATAAAGCAAATTATATAATTTATATATGATTTTTGGTTTTACATGATTTTTTCAGTTTTTTTTTTCTTTTAATGCTTTATTTGTGAGACACTTTCTTCAAATAAAATCTTACCTGGAACTCTGATGTGTGAAATAGGTTAATAGTTGTTCTACTTTAAATTCTATCCACTCAGCCTATGTTTCCTTCCTTCCCACAATAGTTAAGCATTTCAGAATTCCTTCTCACACACATTGAAAAACCACAGTTTTATAATAAACTTTAAATCATTCCATGCTTATCATAGAGCAGAACTCTCAAACAGGAAGGTTTTTGCTTTGTCCCTGGGTGCATTTTGTAATGTCTGGAGATAATTTTGATTGTCACAGCTATGGTGAAGTGTTCCTCTGGCTTCTAGAATGTAGAGGTCTGAGATGCTGCTGAATATTCAGCAATGCATTAGCCACCCCCACTGACCAGAATAATTATTCAGTCCAAAATGCCAAATGTGCCATTGTTGAAAAATCCTTGTTATGAAAGTTTATTATAAATGAGCATTTATTAGGCAACAAAATTCATAATTTTATTATCACTGATGATATTTCACATGGCTTTGTCCTGACTACAAAATTATAAATCAACTTGACAAGATTATTTGCACAAGTTATTCCTTAATTCTCAGTAACGATGAGCAAGTACATCTGTGTTTCTTAACACTAGCCTGGAGATGAAAATTAAGAGGTGGGTCAAATCTCAATTAAATCATGTTAACTTTTACTCCTTAACCTGCTTCTATAACATTGTTTTACAGCACAGCAAATAGTACCAACACTAAAACTAGTTACCAATCTGTTTGGAACAAAATCTTAATCATCCATGGCCTTTTATTGCTTCCTTTCTCTCACCTGACACACCTCACCTACTGAGTGTGTGTGTAAAGTGGTAAAAGTGATTATCTCGTTTTTTCTTCTCAAACCACTCCCGCACTCCCCACTCCACCCCCACAGGCCACTTCACCATACACTTGTCAAAATTATACTTTCAAGGCAGAAATGAAGTCATGTTTGTCCTTTCCAAAATCTCTCCAATTTATCCCCATTATATATAACATACAAAAGACAAAAACAACACCTTACCAAAGAGCCTATTAAATGGCAAGTAACCACATGAAAAGATGCTCAACATTTTATGTTATTAGAGGATTCTAACTCAGAACAGCAATTAGATACTGCTATACTTTGGTAACAGTGGCCAAAAGCCAAAACACTGACAGCACCAGATTCCATGCATGATGTGGAGTGAAAGGAATTTTTATTCATTGCTGATGGGAATGCAAAGTCATACAGTCACTGTGGTATTCAATGGCAGGTTTTTCCAAACCTAAACATACTTTCATCATACAACCCAATAATTGCACCCTTTGCTATTTACCCACATGAGTTGAAATTTATGTTCACACAAAAAGCCTGCAAATTTGGAAGCAACCAAGATGTCCTTCAGTAAGTGAACAGATAAACTGTTTCACCTCCAGAAAATGAAATATTATTCAACACTAAAAAGAAATGAGCTATCATGCCATGAAAAAAACCTGGAGGGACCTTCACTGCATATTAATGAGGGAAAGACTCCAGTCTCTAAAGGCCACACTGTATTTTCCTGCTATAGTTGCTGTAATACCAAAGACTGGATGGCTTAAACCTAAATTTATTTCACAGTTTTGGAGGCTGGAAATCTCCAAGACCAAGGTGTTTGATTTCTCCTGAGGCCTCTTCTCCTTTTTTTGGAGAGGGACATCTTTTTGCTGTGTTCCACGTGGCCTTTATTCTGAGCACACACCTCTGGTATCTCTTTTTCTTCTTATAAGGACACCAGTCATATTGTATTAGTGTCTCACTCTTATGATGCTATTTAATTGAAGTTACTTCCTAAGAATCCCTATCTTCAAATACAGTCACAATGGGGATTAGGACTTCCAATATAGGAATTTTGCAGGGGACATAATTCAGCCCACAACAGCTAGATTCTTTAAGATTCCGACTACATGACACTCTGGAAAGGACAAAGGAGGAGGGAAGGGTGAATAGGCAGACCGCGGAGGATTTGTAGGGCATTGAAACTACTCTGTATGACACTATAATGAGGTGTACATGTCATCAGATATTCTTCTAAGCCCATAGAATGCACACCAAGAGTGAACCCTATCGTAAACTGTGGACCTTTTATGGAAACGATAATATCAATGTAGGTTCCCTTATTGTAACAAACATACCACTCTGACTGGGGATGTTACTGTGGGAGGCTGTAGGTATATGTGACAGTGAATATAGGGGAACTCACCATACTTTCTGCCCAATTGTTCTATGAAGCTAAAACTTCTATAAAATATAAAGTCCGTAGAAAAATAAAAGGCAAATTTACTCTATTAGTGTCATAGGGCTGCTATAACGAAGTACCACAAACCAGGTAGCTTAAAACAACCTAAAATTGTTGTCTCAGGGTAAAGCCTGAAATCAAGGTTTTGGTGGGACTGTGCTTCCTCTGAAACCTGTAGATTAATTCTTCCCTGTTTCTTCCTAGCTTCGTGTTGCTTGCTGGCAATTTTTGGTGTTCCTGGACTTAAAGTTGCATAGCTTTAATCCCTTTCATTGTCATCACAAGGCACTCATGTGCATCTCTATAACTTCCCATGGATGTGTTCTTATAAGGGCACTAGTCATATTTGCTTAGGGGCTCACTCTACTCCAGTATGACCTCATCATAGCCAATTATACTGGAAAGGATCATATTTCCAAGTAAGGGCACATTTTGCAGTACTGGGAGTTAATGCTTCAACCTCTCTCTCTCTCTCTCTCTTTTTTTTTTTTTTTTAGCTTGGGGGACACAATTCAACCCATAGCATTTACCATGATTAAATGGTTAAACAACAATCCGGTCTCTGCCTTTTCTGGAATTCAGTTTCTGCCCATCTGCTCCTCATCTATTTTGCCAAGGTCATGTGGGCCTTGTTGTTCTCCTGGTGCACATGTTTCCATACCAAGGCCTTGCAGCTGTGGTTTCTTCTGCTCTAAGTGCCCTTCCCTGGGCACAGTTATGTGCCTCACTTCTTCACTTCATTCAGGTCTCAGCTCAGATGGGTCTCCTGAGAAAGCCTTCTCTGGCCGACCATGTTGCCATGCTGTATCTTCTTTACTTCTCATCATAATACTTGTCTGATGTTTGTTTGCATCAAATGTATACTCCCATTCAAGAATGTAGGGGAATGGCTTAGAAGGGATATACAGTGAATGGATATATGCATATTGAATGAATGATAAAAAGTCTGATGAGATACTATTAGGTCAGTCACCAACCTTATCATTCTAACCTCAGCCCATGAGACCCCAGGATAACCTAAATAATTTCATCCTCTTTGCAAGTATGTAGTCCTTGGGCCATTTTCTGTATCTTTTATTGCTGACTAGGTTTCTCTTTTTCTCATTATGCTGAAGTTCTTTCTTTTGCGAGGGTTGATTCCCAAAGTTAGATACTAAAGAAAAATAAAACCCTTTTATCACAAATTTTATCTTTAAAAAAATGCCTTAAGCCCCCTAAAAGCATAATTTCAATCATGAATTGAGAGTACAAAACCCTATAAAATGTGTTTATAAATGTAAAACATATACTGTAATTCATGGCACATAGTAAAGAGTACATGTACAAAATGTGATTTTGTAGCATCTACAATTATATAAATTAAAGATATTTTATGCAGTTGAAATTATAAGTTAAGTATAAAAATGATATGACTATTTCTCCTCCTGACAAAGCTTCATGGCATAACCCTCAGGGTAATGCCATCTATGGTAGTTGTGTCTGTGTTATTTCCCTTGACAGTTCTAACTACCTTTCTTCACTATGATGCACTATGGAGATGTGAGAGCAAGGTGCTTCTCCCACCAATGTTAACCTGATTTTACTAGATTACAAATACATTTGTGCTCCTGGTTTATCATAATATCCCTATTCAAACAGCTAGTTGAATAGTCAGCTGACCAGTCCTTTTATTTAATTGTCCCTTTGAATGCAGCATCTCCTCCTTTCATATACACTCAGAGTCCTCTTGCAGGGCCAGCTGAGCAGCACACACAAAGTCACTCTCAGGTTATTCCTGCTGATAACCAGCTGATACACTGATCAGAGCTGAGGCACACTGCCTCTTGCGATTCAAGGTAAGTATCTTTTCCATTGAATGCACTAGCTCATAAGGTAAAGGAAACCTTCATTCCTCTTACACTTATTACACAGTGAGAACTATAGAGTCTATCTACAAAGTTGCTTCCCATGTCTGTCCAATTAGATGCATATAATTATCTTAACATTGTCCAGATTGGTATAACTTCTTTCTGCAACCACACCCTCCTGAATAATTCTTTATTTGAAAGGTAGGAGTCTGTTATACATTCCCTATAATCACAGTTCGAAATCACTTTCTCAATGTCTTTCATGTACTTAATATTCTTTGTTTCTGATCCTTCAAGATGTATGACTTAATTGTGGTCCACAATTCATTCTTTGAAATTGACTAGAGAGTCTGTTCCTCTTGATGTGAACTTGGCCCCCTTCAGCAATGAACCTGGATAACCCCTGGGCTATATAACCTCCAGATGTCGGATGCAAAAACCCAACTTGTTTGTGTAACTCTTCAGATGCCTCTTCTCAGAATTCCCATGTGCAGCTTGAAGTGCCAGTGGTTTCAAGAGTTAGACCTAAGGCAGACTTCATAGGTATTGTGATTCACATGTTGTTCATACAAAACAGCCCTTCTGTCCTCCTCTTCTGTCAAACTTAGATACAAAAACACATTCCAGACCACTTGCTACATAAGTATTCTTGTGATGTTCTGCACAGACAAGACATTACCGCCTACAAGCAATATTCAACTACTTTTCTCAATAGTGAAGGGATTCAGCTTATCTATCCATGTGGTCACAACATCCTGTGAGTAAGGATAGGCATTCAGAACACAGCTGCCCAGATGTAAGAGCTCCTGCTCTGAAACAGAACAAGGTTCACAATCTGGAAAGAAATCCCATGGCTGTGTTTTAGGAGAGCTCTAACAGAAATAAATATGTGAAAAGAAGCCAACTGTTCCTAAAACTAAGCTGCTTTTCTTTATAGATGTTCATGAAAATGGCTCAGGTTTGAGAATTTCCTGTGTAAACATTTTAGGTTATCAGAGAATAAAATAATAAGGATTTTGATGACGGCCCCCAGAACCAAAGCAACAATATTAGGAAGAAATTGAACTTTAACTATTTGTTATGAATCCTCAGTGTGTAAGTACTTGCAAAGAAAAATTCACATTTTGTAGCATTCTGTGTCTGATTATTTTTGTCAAAAAATAGCTACCAAAAATGTTTTACTTTATGGGGAGAAATATGCATAGGTACTATCAACATGGTACAAAACTCATGCTCTCTAAAATCCAAGTCTCATTTTAGGCATATTTTAGTGTTGACTAGAGATAATAAAATATATGTGCACGTCTAAGAAAATTTAGAAATCCTAAATCTAACACTGGACTAGCTAGAGATTATTATTTAACACAGCAACTATCTCCATGTTTCTGTTTGGTAAAAATGAGCTCTGTTAGGTCTTCTTCAGTCTATTTCATATGTGTATGGTCAGTAGCTAGCAGAAACCAGAGAAACTGCACAATGAATTTTTATGGAATTAACATAAAATTAACAATAACTTTAATTCATTGAATGTCTATTGTATTCAAATCCTCTGCTTATGGGCTCTACAGTTTTAAATAATCAACTACTGAGGTATAACTTACATAGAACAAAATGATTCCATTTTGAATGCACCAATCAGCTTTGTCACACATATAACAGCGACCCAAATCAAGCATAGAATATTTCCAATTCCCCCCAAAGTTTCCTTTTTGCAGCAAATTCCCATCCCCTCCTCAATTCAGGGCTTCAGGCATCCACCTAAATACTGCCTATTCTGTATTTTCCTTTTCTAGAATTTAATGCACATAGAATTATTCAGAAGGCATTTTTTACGGTCTGGCTTCTTTTCTTCAGCATTAACTTTTTTAAAAATTAACCCATATTGTAGCACCTATCAGTGGTTTGCTCATTTTTGTTGCTGGGTCCATGTTTGAATATACCACCATTTGTTTAATCAGTCATATATTGTGGGGCATTTGGGTTGCTTCCAATTTGGGACTGTTATGAGTAAAACTGATTTAAAAAATCTTGTATAAGTTGTTATATGGACATGGGTTTGCATTTCCCTTGGATAAATATCTAGGAGTGATTTGCTAGGTTGTATGGTAAGCATATGATTAATTTGAAGAAATACACTGATTTGCCTTCTCAACATAGTATATGAGAATTCCAGTTGCTCCAAATCCTAACCAAAGCTTGACATGGTCAATCTTTTAAATTGTATTCATTCTAAAGGGTGTTGTGGTGCTAGATTGTAGCTTTAATTTACATTTTCTTAATGAGTATTGAGAGTAAATATCTTTTCTTGTGTGTATTGCCCACATGTGTATCTTGTTATGTGAAGTGTCTATACAAATATTTTGTCAAATTTTATTAGTCATTTGTTTTCCAATTATTATTTGTAAGGATTTTTATTTATCAGGGTATAAGGCCTTTATCAGATATGTGTATTGAAAATATTCTAGTCTTTGTCTTATTTCCTTCCTTTTGAGTCTCATTGTAGGACTGCTATACATAAATACTTTTTTTCTTTTTTCTGTTAATCTGTCTTATATAGGGGGAAATAAAGAATCTGTCTTTTATCAGCTCAGAACGTTAAAGGGTGGAGGGAAAATTATTTTTCCTTCTCTACATTTAGTGTGTGGTCAAAGACTTAAGGTAACCCTTATGCAAATTTCTGGAAATATTCCCTGTATCTCTTTCTTTATTTGGTCTTGCAAATTTTATCTTCCTTCATGTCCCTAAATTTTGATATGTGTCTTATCTGACATGTGTAAGTGTGGCTCTTGTGTTCTGTTGCATTCTGTTCTATCTCTAAGCTGGGGTTTACCCCCCAATAAGCGAGCTGTCAGGCAATTATGGCTTCACCTCATTTGCTTTTCTTTTCCCTCTGATTTCTCAGAGATCATCCATCCATCACCATTACCCACTAAACTGTACATTCATAGGCTGAGACCTCATGAGGCCAAGCAAAGAACAGGCTTCTGGGGAAACAACAATAGCAAGGAAATAACAAGGACAAGGGAGTGTTAGGGTTTTGAGACATCTGAGTTTTATGCAGCAAGAGTGAAGTGACCTTAGTGAACACCTGGGACATCTAACAAGGGCTCTAAAGATCCTATTTGAGATCAGGGCTAAACTTGACCCAGAATAAAGATTATCTATACGTGCACTTAAAACTCTTGGAAACAAGTCCTGTTAAAAACACCTGGAAATTGAAGACAAAAGAAATTTGGCACTATGGTAAAATCAGAATAAATGATTTGTTTTCTGTTTCTGGGGTCCACTGTCCATGAATAATTAACTCAAACTATTTGAAATGTGTTACTAATCTAGAAAATCTCTTTAAAAATCATGCATTCTTCCAGTTTGTAGATGAAATATGATACTTCTCTCCATCCTGAATTTCGAGAAGGAATATTCTTGTCATTCTCTTCCATTAAGTTAATTTTCTTTTGATGAACTTAGCTTTCCTTTTAAGATCCTTTTCATGTTAATTTTCATTTCTAAGTTGATGCTTCTCTTATTTTTCAGTCTTTATATTATTTGACTTTAACCTTAATCCCTTAGTTCTAAAGTGCTTTTAAAACTATCATATATTAGCACATAATCTTAAATAGCATTTATTTTCTTTCTTTTAATTTCTATTGATTTCTACCTTATTTTAGCTGTTTCCATTGTTAAAATTTCCTTTAGATAGTTGGTTAATTATATTAACTACTGTAAAGATTCTAGAAGTTACATATTTCAAGTTTTTATTCCTAATTTATTTATTTTTTAATCAAACATGCTCTTAAGCACTTATAATAGTATATTCATTATCAATTCCTTTTTTCCAGTATTATTTTATATTATATTCAATGAATTCAATATTTTTTTCAATAATTATAACAAAACATAAATTAGATTAAAGATCCAGGAACAATATCTGTGATACTTTCAAATCAATATGCATTATTTATAAGATTTAGTCCCCCAAATCCTTACCTCAAACCACAAAGGCGACCCATAAATTAGTGATTCTTCAGTCATTTAAAAGGTTACTGAAATACAGAAAAATGCCTGAACTAGGCCTTCTCTAAACATTTATGTGGACATTTATTACCAAAGGTGTAAAAGATAATTTTATTAGAACATTTATTTAGTTCTTTCAAGAGTAATCATACAGTCATTCCAGAAAACAAAGCATCTGTGAAACAACCCAGTGCTAACTTAAGGTCTCTTGTTTGAAGGGTGCATGTTTGAACACCGAAGAACCAAAAAGAGCCCTTTTGGAGTATTGTTCAGCTCCAGAGAACTTACAGACTAGAGAATGGGACAAGACCCATCCTTGTGCAAATCCAGCATTACAGTGGAGCTCCAGTGCCTCACCATCAATCCTGAGAACTGAGCTGCCTCCCCAGTGAACCAGGTTATTTCGAGGCTGATACAAAACATCAGTTGGTTTGATTTATTGGCAGGAAAATGAAAGAGGGTTCTGGTGTTCCTTCCTCTTCTTATGAAGACATCAGTCCTATGGGATTAGAACTCCACCTTTGTAAATTCGTTTAACTTTAATTATCCCCTTAAAAGCCCCATGTCCAAATACAGCCACACTGGGAATTAGGGCTTTACATATGAGCTTTAGAGGAAAACAGTTCATTCTACACCAACTACTGTTACAGACATCCGCTTCGGTGAGATTCAGAACCAGAGCACGAGGTGAAAAAATTGCAGAAGTCATGAAAACATTTCATAAAGTTAAAAAACATGCAATACTAAACACTATGCATTTTGGATATATACATATATTAAAACAATGATAAAAGAAGGAAAATTACAAAGCCATACTTGGCTTGTTAACCTTGCTGTCATGAGAGAGTGAGAGAGGCAACCACAGCTGAACACAGAAGAGAATCCACAGTATAGATAATGTTCTATAGCTTAACTTGGCTGGTATATGTATGACAATTTCTTCTATTATTCCTTGTAACGTACATTTCAAATTTGATATTTCTTACCCTAATATGTCAATTGTAAGATCTATCCTTAGTTCAGTTAAGTTAAAATTGAAAAAAATGTGCATCTTATCATTAACAAAATATATCCTTTTATACTAATGACGTATTTTACTATTCAAATTATGAAACAATCTTTCTGTCAAAGTGATTCAGTACCATTAATACATATTTTCTGAGTTTATTCTAATTAAAAAGAGGTGATTTTTCCTCCTATTGTTCAAAACAATAGTGTATTTTTCCTTAAAGCCTGATTTTGCTTTTCTATTACACTTCAACCTGAATGCAATAAAAAAGTATCTTAGTGTAATTTCACATTTAATATTCTATTGTTCTGTGTTCCCTGTATGATCTTTTTTCAGAGAACATTTTGATATACCTTAGATACCTAAGATCATATGTGATTTTTTTTTCTACTTTTAACTGGAGATTTGATTGTTTCAGTTTCTGTTGGTCCCACCTAACTAGCCCCTAAAGTTCTTAATTCCATGAGGAAGTAGAGTGATGGCCTTTCAGTTTTTGTAAACAGAACTTTCATCACTTTTCTGTGTCAGGCTCTCGAATTGATTGGAAAAACAGTACGCTTATTTTGTTAATTAACTTTAATCCCTATACAGTCAGTTAAAAATACAACTCTTGGTAATGTACTGAAATGTAAGAAATTTAAATGTCTCTCTCTATCCTAAATTCTGTTAAAATCATTTCAGCAGAAAGGTTGTCAAATTTCCAAGTAAACATATCATTATCTAGCATTCATGCATTATGGATCTTTCCTTCCTTATTTTTTTAGTTTTACATCTCATGCATTTCATTATCCAGTATCGAACTAGATCATGCCCACTCTACAAGTTGCGTATACTGTGCCCTTGTGAGAGCACACAGTTGAATTAAAAGTCAGTTCCAGAGCAGGCATTTGTGCTTAGGTATTTTACAATTAATTTAGTGTAACAATGCTAATTTAAGTCTGCATTAATATTCCTTTTCAAACATGTTGAGAATGTAATTGCAATGTACACAGGACAAATAATAATGGAAATGGCTTGCCCAATTTATTACTTACAAAATAATTAGTGTAATGGCCAATTAAAGGATGCTTTTAAATATGGTTATTATATTGTTTATCATATAGAATTAACTCAAGGTAGGTGAAAGATGTTATTAAAAACATTAATTTGATTCCTCCTATAAATGACATAAAATTATCATAAAACAAAATATATGGCCATATGGAAGAGCACTTTCATGAATTCCTGAAATAATTAGAAGGACTATCATGGTAATTTGTCACTAATAGAATGAGAAGTCTACTAGCACATTTTCTTTTTCTCATTTTCAAAGTAATAAGTGATTAGTCTGATAAAATTAGCTCTTTATATTTTATATAATAGATACCACATGTTCATATATATCCTATTAGCAATAGTAATATTTTTGTTTCTTTTCTTAAAGATGGTTGCTTTTATTCCAAATGTATGAGGTAAAAAATGTTGATCAGTTCTAATATCAACACTGACTGCTTTTTGTTGTCTTTCCACAGAGAGTGGAGTTAAAACCAACACAGGTAAGGGGAGGAGATTAAAAATCAGAATGGGTGAAATAAAATAAATCATACTGTTCCCTCTTTCCTCAAAGCTATGCTTCAACCCAATTTCCAATCTTCTGTTGGCATTTCAGAAAAAAATATCTGTGCTTATATTGCTTCCCTCAATGTTCTTCAGAACCTTTCTGTTTTTTGAGATTTTAATTGGTATTCTGTAGCAAAGAAAAAAAAATGTTAGTTTTGTTGTTATTGTTGTTTGTTGTCCTAAACAAACACAATTCAATCTCTAACAGCAAAACTACTAAGATTTTAAAAATAGATCTTAATAATCCTGATGGATTTCTAAGAATGGGAAATTGATTTCACTGTTTCCCCAAAACAATTGTTTATTTAAAGAATAAAGAATCTAACAACATTTCTAAGGATACTATACATCATAAAATAATTTCTAAGAATACTATACATCATTTTATTTATTTACTATGCATTTCAATTAATTAATTTAGTTAATTTGGGTAGAAAAAATGCTGCTTCTCATATACCAAAAAGTTTCTACCCTCATGCAAGCTCTATGATATATTGTTTAAATATCACAGAATATTATTCACAAAATGGCCAGTTACTGTATTTGAATTATATCCTTATCTCTTCACTCTTGATGAATGCTGCCAAGGCAATTATTTGGTAATTTGTTATGATGAGCCAACTTATACTGCAAGCTTTCTATTCAGACTTATAACCAAGAAGTGATGAATCATGACTGGTTGTAGGCAATTGCTTAAACAAAGTGAGACTTAATAATGGTAAGGGAAAGCTTCATGTTTCATATAAGGGTGAGCAATATTGTAAAAAATATATCACTATAACTTCTAATGCCAGCTGTTTAAGAACATTTAAATCTAGATGGGGGTGATGTTTTTCTCAAGATGCTGCAAAGGAGAGGAAGAAACCATTTCTGCTGAAACTCCAAAGAGATGTGTCAAATATTTCCTTTCCTCTTCCTTTATATTAATCTTTACTGCTAAAAATGTGAATTGTTTTAGCCATCATGGACTAGAACAGGGTTGTGATAGCTGTTTTAACTTAGATATCCACTGACACTATTCAAAATGTAAAGGCTTACTTTACTTTGGTGGCATTACTTGGCGTCTGGTGGCTGATTTACATCATGAGATCGTAACACCTAACATTCCATAACTAAACTGCTTAAGTCATTTTGTTTTAAATAATTGACTCGAGGGAGACCAAAAATAATGTGGTTAAGAAGGGCCATTTTCAGTTCCCTTTTTCCATTGTCTTAAAATATCACTCTATTATCGGTTATTGAGGTATGAGTAATAATTATTATGAATTGATAACATTTTATTTATTTGCTAATAAAATAACTTTGAAATGTCTTCTAAGTTTGTTTTGCAAACTTGAGCAATAAAATATGTACTCACTGGAATAGTTTATTTTAGCTCTGACAAAATTATAAAAAGTTGATATCATATCAAATTTACAGTCTGAGTTTTCCTCTCTTACATCCTTCGCTATCTTTAATCTGTATTTCTTTACTATTACCACGTCAGTGACATCAAAGCATCTCTGAACTTTTGTATCACACCCTGACCTTCACCAACAATATATTTTTATCTATTTATTACCCATTTCAAAGTCTATGAATCAGTCTAAGTGCTAAATACCAAACCATATATTAAGTATTTGGAGTAAAGATAACATAGTTACTTAAGAAGTAGTGAAAAATATGCCCACTTTCTTCAAAAACATATTCTTCTTTTAGCATAATGCTATTCTGGCATTAATTATGGTAAACTCTTTTATTTTTACCAGTACCATTAATTTGAATGTATTTTTAGATACCATTGACACTTTCAAATGTGTCTACTAGCAGGATTTTAGTTATTGTAGAATCAGTCATTAATCAATAACCATTTACAAAGCAACTAGTGTTCAGAAAGTTGTTCTAAATATTTTGTGAGATTTAAAATATATTCAATAAACCCTGTTCTAAAAAAGCTTGCAATTTAAAGGTATTTTGCATGGCAATATTTGTTCCAATATACTTATTTTGCAACTAATTTATCCCTGAACAGATTGTCCATATTTTTTTAACTTCTAAAGACGTTAAATACAGTTCAGATTTTGTCACTATAGACAGTGTTCAAGTTTTCTGTGAAAGATTTCTACCAACTTCTAATATTCAGACAGTAAAGTGGGTATCTATTCTTGCTTCCCCTTTTTATCTTGGGGAAAAAACACCCACACTACAAATGTGAAGCTGGAAATAGAGTATGTTAAATTCAAATTCTATCATTAATGTCAGCCATTATTCTAAAAGATAAACTATGCTTATATCCAGAATGATGACAAAAAAATGTGTTCCACAGAAGATATGTGTATGCCTTTTAGGAAATAAAATGTCTTCTGATCAAGATAGTTGCTCTCATTTGTGGATTTTTCAAACTCAGTTGCATTGTTTCTGCCCAGGGTTAGGAGGGTAAAGGTTGAAAGACATAATTAAAATAATTAAAGACAAAGCAACACTTGCTTTCATTTTGAGTATACACAGATATAAACATATTGTTTAAAAAAATGGTCAGGCTTACATTTTTCAAATGCAGCACACCCTTATCACATCAATAAAAGGTAATGAGAAAATTGTTTATCCATATTGAGTATAGAAAGTAAGTTTCCATTCTCTCTTTCTCTTCTAGGCTTTGTAACATTAGACTAATAGCTATAAAAATACTTTCTTAACAATATCCCTTTGTCCTTTGCAATAAACTCCAATTTCTTTTGAGGATTATTAGCCCACCATACCCAAAAAAATATCAGTCACATATGGCTCAAGGACACAACTCTGTAGGACAAAGTTTAAAATAAGAAATAGAGCATAACCACTGTGCTACTGTGCCTCTCACCATTCTCACCCATTCTTATCATCCCAAGAAAATTTTAAAGCTAAGTTACTGTATTTTCCTTAATTTTTCTTATAAACAAACTAAACAATGCATCGTTCAATCTTGCCAACTTTTGAACAGCTTGAGTAAACTCATTAAGTAGGATTTATACTACATGTATTTGTCTGTGACTTGATTATTATGATTTCCTTTTAGCAGATTACATTCATAATTTTCATTCAAGTAGATTCCTCATTTGAACTTTGTTCATCACCCCCACCCATACAATATTTTATAGCATGTATATCCAGCAATTACTTTATCCACTCTGTTGTTCATAGATACCTGTGCTGTCTTCAGTTGGGGGTTATTGAACAAGTTTGTTCAGAGGCCCTATGCAAATATTTCTATGGTCTGCACACTGGAGTTGAAATGCTGTTATATGTACATTTAACTTCATTTAGTAATAACACCAAATAACTCAACTGCTGAATTGGTAGCAGAACTCAAGAGTGTTGTGTCAGCCAAGCACAGGGAAATCAGCTTTCCTGGCAAGTGTGGTGGCTGAGGCACTCCCCAGCTCTGGAGCCGTGGGGCTCTTTCCCGTGCCTAGTCTCTGCAATCACACCTGCGGGTTGGCAGGCAGCACTGCATCAGGTTCCTCACCAGATGACCATCAACACCTGGGAGGCTTTCTCTGGGATTTATTGTCCCTGACTATGTAGATCCAAGTCACATTCTCTTGGGTATGTAACTAGGAACAGAACTGCTGTGTCATGAGGGATATATGTGATTTCAACTTGGGTATCTACTTAGGAAATTGGGTGCAAGAAATGTTTGCTTGTGTTTTATGCCTGCTTTTCTCTTGAGTTCTGTTTTTATTATAAATATGTATGAATTTTCTATATAAACTGGATATTGCAATTACAATATCTTCTCCAAATGTGTGGCTGGCCTGTGTACTCCTTTTATGATTTTTTTTCAATTAAGAGTATTTTATTTTATGTTGTCAAATATATCAAAATTATTTTTTTACATTTGTGTTTTTGCATCCTGTTTTAAGAAATGGTTGCTTAAAGTTGAATATTATTACTTAATATTTGAAGATAAAAATCTGTATTTTCTTCCAAAAGGTTTTAAATTTTGCCCTACAGAGTGTGTCCTTGATACATATGGAACTGATGTTCTTCTCTTTGGGTATGGTGAATTATTAAGCCTTAAGAGAGCTAAAGGAATTTGGAGTTTATTGCAAAGGGCAAGGAGATATTATTAAGAAAGTATTTTAATAGCTATTAGTCCAATGCTTCAAAGCCTAGAAACCAGAGAGAATGGAAGCTTATTTTCTGTATTCAATATGGACAAACAATTTTCTCACCACCCTTTATTGGATTTTCTATCTTCTCTCCATTGATTACCAACACCAGCTCTAGCAGATGTCAGAATTTGATACATTTGTGGGTATCTTTCTGGGCTTTCTGTTATATTTTTCTGTCCTGGTGCCAATACCAGCATTAAAACAGGAAGGTTTTACTGCTCTAAAGCTCTTTCTTTTTGATGGGGACTGAATTCCAATGTCCAACTTTTTCCAAGGAATGTTGGTCATGTGATTCTATTGAAAGCCTGCCACTGTTTTTAGAAAAAGCTAAATCCTTGAGGGAGTGAAAGGTATCATCCAATAGGCTCCTCTATGGTCTGAGTGTCTGTGTTCCCCATATTAATATGTTGAAATCCTAATTAGCAAAGATGATGTTATTAGAGGTGGTGCCTTTGGAAATTGATTAGGTCATGAGGCTCCACCCTCATGAATTAAATTATCAAGACCAGACCTAGAAACTTTCCTCACTGTCTTTACTGATGATTTCTTTATCTTTCCCTTCTTCGTACTTAGTATGTCAATTTTAAGAGTTCTGGCCTTCTTTAGGATTCTAAAATCCTATTTCTCACCCTTCAAGGGCATCAGGAACACCTCCTGTTGCTGACATGTGGCCCATTAAAATCCAGGCGACAAGCCAGCAAGACTGGCAGTTAACCCAGGGCAAATGCCACCATCAGCCTTCCCTTTATTCTGTAGATTCACACTCTGATCTTATTTTTTTTCCTGTTCTTTATTGAATTTTCATATTTTTTTCATCAGTTAAGTTGTGATGTTTTAATATAATTTAAAATGTATTTTAGCCAGCAGTTTTTGGTGTGTTATACATAGATTTTGGTCAGCATTTTAGCTGTTACAAAGCTTTCCATCTTGCTTTAGCTGAATACAATTCCATCTGAACAGTAACACATGAATTATTCTTAAACATTTAATTAAATAAATTTTCTTGAGTAGAGTATATGACTTTTCAAAGAAAGATACTATGCAAACCCAAGATATTATCATTGCCTATTTTTATAGAGAATTATAATCAAAATAACTTTCAGGATAAAAAGCCTATAAATTGTGTTTACAGACTCATTTTTTCTTTCTTAAAAAACATGAAAAAACTAAAATAATATAAAGACACAGTGATTTATTGGTACAGCATAATTAACATAAGGATGATAGTATTTTCAGAGGGTCAACAATGCTCCTTATTTTAGCAGTTAGGGTACTTAAATTGAATTTCTAAATAGATGAATAAGGTTGCAGGCTGATTTTGTGGCCTTTCCTGTAGAATCAAATAGGTCAGATGTTTTGAACCTTGTTTGTGTCTTTCTTATAACCTTAACTCAAGCAATTGAGAAGATGATACACATACTGGCTTAAAATGAAATAGAACACCATCAAAGACTACGGCTGAACCAATCACTTATATTTAATTTCCAAGTGTGCATGTTCAATAACATAACTGTCATTGATGGGAATAAGTGCTGTTCCCAGAGGAGGGAGGGCATGACTAGCTTTGTATAAAATATCCAAGAGCCAGTGGCTTCCCTGAACTATATGACCTGTGCCAATTCAGCACATCTTTTTTGATAGTGCATGACCCAAATGTGGACGGACTTGGACATCAGAATTTTTGCCTAGTAAGCATGAGATCGTTGCTATGTTGTTGCTCTATAGGCTGTGTTGTTTTCTTGCTGTGTGACATTCCTTTGAGCTAAATTAATCTGGTGCCAAAGGAAGGCTATAATGTCTCATAGGTATGGCATCAATATAAACCCAAGATCACTGTTACTCCCAAAACAATGTGGGCAGTTAACTAAACATCACAGAAACAAAGTCATATTGAAAAATGGGGAATTTCACAAATTGAAGATTTTCTCCAGAAACTTCCTGAAACAAGCTAGAGATGAAAGGTTTATGTAATATACTATATATTTTTCATAAGTGTGTGATTAAAATGAGGTTTTACATGAGATTGAAATCCAGGTTTATATGGGATATAAGGGATAAAAATACCTTTTTAGAACATAAAAAGAATGAGAATAAATTTTATTGAACTCTACAGCCTAAATATTTATGTTTTCAACCAATAAAATGCATTTGATAGCCCTTTTTTTCCACTAAGATTTTAGTTGTTTAAAATTATTCTATGAAGACTTTTATTCCAAAGTTTTACATGTAGGCAATTCATCTAAAAAATTAAGACAATTCTTGTCTGGGCATTACTTACAGGAAGATATTTGTAGATGCAACAAAAAGCCTTTCTAGAAATATTCTGTAGTCAAACTGTGGAATTTTGAATCATACCTAATCTTTCATTGGCAATTGTCTCATTACATTGTTAAAGAAAATTATTTTCTTGTTCCTTCTGCTTCTAACTTAGTCAAAATAACTTCACAGCTTGGCATATAATTGATACAAAGCTGAGATTGAAAAGTTATATTAACAGCAAGATAACATGAGAAAGAAACAGAAATGGAAAAAATGCTTCTGAAAATTAAAAAAAGAACAATGAAACACGTGATATCTGTTTAAAACCCTAAATATTTAAGATACATAGGAGAAGAGAGATAGGATTTTATGAGTACATTATGTGAATATATTTATGGTGACATATTTATTCACTCACTTAAATTCTATACCATATACTTAGGAATAATAACTCTGTATTATATATTGATAATCTCTACAATCTCCATAGGGCATGCAAAAATTTTATAGATACACATGCTGATCAGATTTTAAAACACCATATATGATATCTTGTCTGTCAATCCATGTTTATCTGTATATATTTGTGTGTACATGTGTTTGTGTGTGTATCTCTGTGTGTATATTTTATATACATCATATTAGATACAATTGATCCCAGAAAAATGCAAATCTTCCTATAATGGATTCTACCCTTTTCATTGAGTATGTATAACCTTTTGAATAAAGTATTTTTAACTTAGCAGTACCTTGGCCATATCTGAAAACATTCAAGGCAATTTTCTGAAAAAGTTTGAAGGGGAAAAACACATATTGATCAGTACTAAGTAGTAAAAATTTATTGCAATGTTGTCAGTTGCCTTATTCTAGATCAATACAAATCTCACCAAAAGCTTCTTAAATGCAATAAGAATCTGACAAGACCTTTTTGTCACAGATTAGTGTTAAAGCAATGAAAGAGCCCCCAAGGAAAATTGCCTTTCTGGCTGAAAGGCCAGCTGTATTCTGTTTCTCAAGTGTTCTGTGCATGTAGGACATCTCTATTGATAGTGTGGATGTCTAAAAATTAATAATAAAATCAGCTTATACATTTTGTGTGCAGAGGAATGCAAATGAGAATAACTTGAGAACTTAAATTCAGAGTCACTGTTTCTACCAAAAATTTACTGTTGATGCATAGTGTATTGCTGAACAGGGTTAGATTAGAGAAGTCCGAGCCCAATTAAATCCTGCAACATTTTTATACAATTCCATCATTTGATTTTAAATTAATAAAAAAATTAACGTGATATTTTCAATAAGATGTAAGAATTCATTTATCTTAGGAAGGAAAGGTTATAAATGGGATACTATTTGAGTCTAGGTTTTATCCACCAAAGAAACTACACAAAATAGTAGAATCTAATTTGGAACTGAAGAACGAGTTCTCAGGAGCTTGAGACAAGCTGCATTTCATGAATTCTGATAACACTAGAATTCAGTCATCTTGGCAGTATTGGAAAGACAGTTTGCATAAGTAAGCCCACTGGGGCTTGCTTATTTTGGTACATGCTCCTTTTGGCACTTCCAATTATTTGGACAGAGAAAGCACATGCATCTTCCCTGATATTTATGTGAATTTAATTTTATGAAAGGCATCGGTTTAACTGTGTAGAGAGTTCTCTTTTTTGAATACAATAAATCTGATTTTGGAACTGTAACTTTTAGATAAATCCATTATTGTAGCATCCTTTTCCCTGGGTAGATAAATTAATGAATGTTTTGCATGCCAGTCTTGTCCTTACGCTGTGCCTCTTCTCCAGATTATTGTCTTTGTGATCTCAGACAATATTTCTTGCTAGTGAACCTGTGTAGCACTATTACCACAAATTTCTATTAATTTCCAGAATTAGTCTGATTTTGAATATTATATTAATTTATGTAAAACATCATGCTAATACATATGTTGTTTTATAAATATATATATGACATAAACCCAGAATGATTATGATAATCATCACAAATACATATATAAATAATAAGTGCATATTATATATATGAATTATATTAGGTCATACTTATACTTATTATATTAATTGTATATTATGTAATGTTATGTATAATATTATCAATGGGAGCCTAAGCACAGTGATATTGTTCTGATTAACTAGTATCATGATTTGCAGTTAGTTTTTTCCAGTTGATCTAATGGATGCTGCTACCTCAAAGAAATTCCAGAGTCAAAATTGGCAAGGTAGAGCATGGGAATTATTTTGCAAAGAATGTTAAATAGTTACTTATTTAGCTTATTCTCAGTTGTTAGCCTCAAGGAAAAATACCCAAAGGATTGCCTTGAATATTATTTATTGAGATGTAGGACAACATCTGCATGTAAGTAAGGAGCAGTGGGATGTTTTAGATTCTTAGTAATATCAAAGTGGACCTATCTTTATTATCTGATGGAGTTTAAAAGACATTATTGGTGTTCCCTTCCACATTAGTGGTTCTAACATAAAGAAGCATGTGATTAATTACACAGAGGAGCCTGTCCCTGCATGGGCTGTCACCTGCAATCACAGCTTTGGAACCCACTTTTATTTAAAGATTTGAGAAATGCTGCAGGACAAGAAAGCAAATGAAAGGAGTGTGGCTTGAGAAAAAAATATATCTGGCTTCAAATTCAGACTCTTTCTCTGACTAGCTCTGTGACCTTATGAAGTTCACTTCAGCTCTTTGACCTCAGGTTGCTGGTTGTTCAAAATGAGGATAGTCATGGTATATCATTCTAAGCAGTGTTGCTGCCTTACAGCCTTCATACTCTTTGTTTGCAGCTAGATAAATGGTGTGTTTATGTGAGTTCTCCTTTATCCATTATCATAATAGGCATGCTGCCCTCCATCACATTTTAATTTCTTGTTCCTCCCCCCGAGGCTTTATTTTTCTTGTCTTTCCTAATGATTAATGGCTAATCTTTAGGCTTTGCAACAGATCTTCTCAAGTTGTCCTCTGTAATGTGGGATATGTTCCACAGTAAAATATGATCCCTTCTAGGTATCTCCAGACTAAAGGTGAAACTGCAGCCTGTTTTGGACCACAACCACACCTGTTAATTTACATCTCATCTATGGCTGCTCTAGCTACAAAGGTATGGAGTAGCTATAGAGAATGTATCTCCTGAAGCCTCAACTGGTTGCTATCTAGCCTTAACAGAAAAGTTCGTAGACCTCTGATCTAGACAATGGTGTAGTGATTTTAAATGAAGCACATCTTTCTGGTATGAAGAGGATCTAATCTGTTATTGGATCCTGCAACTAAAGTGCCTCTACTTTCAGTAACAGTCACTAGAATCGTTAGATAGACACAGGTCAGAGGACAAGATTTAAAGCTTTCAATTGATCAGATTAAGCACATCTTTCCCAGATTTTCTGACATTGAACACTTGATCCTTCCTTACTCTGAATTAGGCTTTAGATGGTGACTGTTATAACAAAGATTGGATCACATTTTAATTCCCATGGGGAATTTTGTCTTTTTCTAAAATCATTCAAATGATATCTACCCTCCATCCCAAATTCCCAAAGACTTGAATTCCCACTTGGGTGGAGAAATCTTAAGCTAATGGCCCTACTTCTTTAAAAATTTTATGCTTCTTGTACTTAACATGTATTTAATTCTGAAAAAGGAAAAAAAGAAAGAGCTGTAGTTTCTATTCTTGTAAATACAGCATCTTTCATACCTACTAAAACCAGTGTAAGAATCATTAAACAGATGCATTTATTCATTGAGATATTATGCTCCTGTGCCTACGCACATGGAATAAATGAGGCTGAGCAGCCATGCTCTCCCCAAGGGCCTCCAATTGGGTTGAAATATCTTTCTGCCTGAAGTCCCATGTTTCAGAACCTAATCAAAATGTGTGGATTAGGAATCTTGAGCATTTTTGACAGTATAGGGAACAAAAAGGAATGAAAACAGGTGTCTCTGGGTAATTTTTACATCAATGTGTTTTTCAGATACTGACAATAGTGAAAGGGGGTTACAGCTCATTTTAATTTCCAATAAATCAAGTATGGCTTCTATATATCACGTCTATAGCTCAGTGTATATGTTTTGTAACTGCTTTCAAAAGATAGCCTGGGAGATGAAAATGTCAAGAGAGCAAAATGAATTTTATATTAAAAACAAATTAAAGATCGTTTATTTGGAGATGAATTCTGTGACTTCTACCCTTACAATACAGTTTTAAAACTTTACATCTCACTTCCCCTTAGATTCCCCCTTCACCAGGCCTTAGCCGAGGTGGTTCATACAGTTGTATGGCCTCAGGAAGCCCTGAAGAGGGAGCTCTCACACAAGTACCTCCGCTTGCAGCCTGCATGACTAGCAGGAAGAAGAAATACAACAATTACCTTGACAAGGGAGAACATTTTTCACATAGGGACTTTATCTCCTGCTTTTAAGAAAAAGAAGGAAGATCTCTCCCTTCTCCAGCAACAATGCAATAATCACCCTTTGCAGCCAGTGGCAGATGGCCCCAGCCTCAAACTCTTGTTTTTCTCCAGGGAACTTTTGCCCCAAACAACCCTCCCAATTTCAGACTAAAACTTAATAAAAGCTGATCTTCCCTTTGTCTCTTTGGACTTGTCAATGGTTTGCAATAATTTGTTTGTCCCAAATTGCAATTACTTTGCTATCCTAGAATAAACTCATTTTGCTGGTAAAATGGCTGGCCATTTTGTTATTGAGGTTGTTAAGTTCTACCTGTGCTCTGGGACCCTTGGTTTTTCTCCACATACCTTCTGCTTATGCAGAAATGGTCAAGATGGTTTCTTCACTCATATTATGGTACCTGGGTTGAAATATGTAGCATAGCTGTGGCTGGTTAGGTATCTTTCTTACTATTCAGAACTTTCCACATGGCTAACTTGGGCTTCCTCACAGCATGACATTCTCAAGATAGGTTTTTCACATGACAGTCAGCTTTTCTGAGTCTTCCAAGAGGCGCAGGTGGACACTGCAAGGACTTTTTTCATCCAGTCTCTGAAGCCACTTTTACCACATGTACTGATCAAGCAATGTGCCAAGACCATTTGGAATTCAAGAGTGTGTGTGTGTGTGTGTGTGTGTGTGTGTGTGTGTGTGTGTGTATGTTTGTGTGTAGAGGATATAATGACATGAACAGAACATGTATGCACAGTGTAAAAATATGGCTGACGATTAATAGTGGCCATCCTTTGCTTTTATTTTCACCTTTGTCACTCCTTTAGTGACAGCAATATATATCCAACAATATGAAAGAGGGGAAAGAACATGGGATTTAGCAGTAGGGAGCCATAGATGGCAATTACCAGATGAGTGGCTTGATATATCTTGCCTCATCTCTGTGATCCTCAACCCCTTACTTGGGTATGCAAACCATGTGGCACATGGTTGATACTAACTTAACTGGAACTGCTATTATTTCCTTCTTAGATCTAATGATTTTGTTTTCCTTTCCCCAAAATGACATTTAGATGAACCATGTTGTTAATGACTTTCCCATACAATATTATTTTGTCTTTCTGCTTTTTGTTAAGCCCAAGTAGTAATACTGTGAGAAACTAGCTAGAAACATGGGTTCTTTCCTCTTGAAACAAGTGTTGCAAATATGCTCTCCCTTACCTATTTGTAATCAAGAGAAGTCCTTCTATGTAGAGCTTAGAGATGCTAACACTAGATTATTGAAGAATCCTTATGTTACTTGATGAATTAAGGGAAGATTTGCAGCCTTGGACAATGGCAAGGCACATAGCCCAGTGCTAAGGAACATCTGTTAGGTGTTGTTATCCCACTTGTACATCATAAAATGCATAGTGGGGATAAGTCACACTAAAAAGGAAGCCTTCAGAGTCCAGAGCAAAGCAGATGTTCCTGTAAGATGGTCAAACTAAAATATGTATTATAACTGGCATCTGAGGCAGAAAATAAACAGGATTTATACCTTACATAGGATTTTAATTACTCTACATTCAGAAAAGTTCTATTGTTAAATTTAGTATTCTTATTCAAAGGGAGGGATATAATTCCTGAAGGCATCAGTTTTATATACAAATCATGTTGTGATGATAACTTTCATTTTACCATTACTGATTTTACTAATTTTATGTTTGACATAGGAAAAGCCCTTGTTTGAATAAATATAGAACTTCATATCTTTAATGCCTAACTTGTAGATTATTTCATGTACTATAAAATACATGATTTTATTTATTTATTTTTTGGTATCATTAATGCACAATTACTGGAACAACATTATGGTTACTAGACTCCCCCTATTATCAATTCCCCATCACATACCCTATTACAGTCACTGTCCATCAGCAAAGAAGAAACTCAGATGGCCAACAGGCACATGAAAAGATGCTCCACATCATTAATCACCAGAGAAATGCAAATTAAAACCACAATGAGATATCACATCACACCAGTTAGGATGGCCAACATCCAAAAGACAAACAACAACAAATGTTGGCGAGGTTGTGAAGAAAGGGGAACCCTCCTACACTGCTGGTGGGAATGTAAATTAGTTCAACCATTGTAGAAATCAGTATGATTTTTTTAATTAATAATTTTTTTATCATCTGAATTGTTTATCTTTTTTATTGAAACATAATTGTCATATAAAATGGTATTTATTTCAACATACAACATAATGATTTGATATATGTATATATTGTGAAATGATCATCACAGTAAGTCTAGTTAATATCTACCACCACATGTAGTTGTATATATTTTCTTATGATAAGAACTTTTAAGATCTACTCTCTTGGCAACTTTCAAATACACAATACAGTATTATTAACTATAGTCATCATGCTGTACATGACATCCCGTGACTTATTTATTATAAACCAGAAGTTTGTACCTTTTGACTACCTTCACTAATTTTGCCTGCCCCACCTCACCCCCTGCCTTTGGTAACCACCGATCCAATCTCTGTATGAATTTGTTTCTGTTTTTAGATTACACATATTAAATGTTGCAAATTTTTATGTAACATATTGGCACCTTATCAGAGACAATGATTTCAGTTACTGGTGTATCACAGTTGTTACTGGCTGTATTTTAGAAAGCTAATTTGCTTTTCCATTCTGCCCTATACCGTAAAATACAATAGTTCCTTGACTTTGCAAGATTGGACAGTACCATTAAGCTCTATTATTCCAAAGCTTGAAGAAAGGATGATGAAAATTGGTTAATACACTGACATGAAGCAGTCCAGAAATTCTATTTACTTTACTGATCTGAAGAATAAAATAAAATTGGGAGGCTTACTTAAGCTCTGTGGCAAAAGTGCCATATCCAGGCTGCCTCCCATTACGTAACCTAGCAGCTTCCTTTGTAAATCTGGTTAGCTCGCAGGATTACTTTTACTCCTCCCTACTTGGGAACTCATTTTGAATGCTATTGCTGGGGCTGTAGCTGTCTTTCCCCATCTAAAAACTAGCATCGATGATAATTGCCTCGTCTTTATACTGCTTAGGTTTTCAAGGAGTCTTTGACACACCACCTCTGCAGTGTTTCCACCAGCCGTCATTTACAGAGACTACCTCACAACTCACAAATAATTGGACTTAATTGCAGGTGCACTCGGACCTTTGCGATATCAAAACAAGAGGCCAGAAATCAATTGTGGCACAATTATTACAGAATGTCAGAGTCACATTACTGTACCAAGAATTTTAAAAAAATGAACTGACAAACTGGAATGAGCCTTTAAAATGTATTTGTCTCATTGCAATAAGTTTCTCCTCTTTGTTCCCAGTAATGAAGCCTTATCTTCTCAGACTAGCTGCTTACTAATTGCTATCCTCTGTGTCCTTTATTATAAAAACATTGGAACGAATCTTTCACAATTGGATAAAGTATTTCATCCTTTATTAGCTTCTTTCCTCTACAGACGATGTACAGCCAGTAAAGATGTTATTCTTGTTCTTTGAAACAAGTAGATTAGTTCATTTTCTCATGGGGTCTGGCAAAGTCCTTCAGCAGACGTGACTGGCAGAGGAAGAGGCTGAAGATGCTGCCCCCCGGGAACAGATTGCTGACTTGATAAATCTTTGGGTCACAAAGGTCACCTCTTGATGTCTGGAAGAAAGATCGACTTACTAACAAATACCAGCAAGACATCCTTGTGTAGTGTAAAATATAAAGAAAACAAACCAATATTGAAAGAACATTTGCATTCTGGCAACACCAACACTTAAACAAACACAGGTAAAACATTTTCAGTTTTAAAATTACGTGATGGTTGTTACAGTTTTTAAGTCATTGCTGCAGGGGAGCACATGCTTTTCTTCATTGTTTATATTTCCAGTGGGTCGTGTAAGAAAGACTTAAAGAGTGAACCTCTAAACAGGCAATTTTCAACAGACGTAATTATGGTCATATCCTGGAACAGCTACTTTGACATCTAGGAGTAAAGATCATTTGAAATTACAAGGTGCTTCATAAAAGCTGCTAGAAATTAAAAATCACATGGACAGTTGAGGTTAAACTGCTCCTTGTTAATGGATTCATAAGCCTCACTGTCATATTTGGCTACAAAATTTCCAGCTTGTAAGAGAACAGTAGTAACTGAGATTAAAAAACAAAAACCAAACCAAACCAGGGTGTCCCAGTCATTTAGTCCCACTAGAACCACTCCACCACATCAACTATTCTCAAATTTGAGAAACAAATCCTGTTTCTTCCTTCTATTAGCTTTTCATTTTAATCAAGAAATTGAAATATTCTGAATATATGTTACAATGCTTTGACCTAGTGTTAGGAAAAATGCAATATTGCCAATGAGCCATTTCCTTTTTTGTTTATATTCCTACCTGGTGTTTTAAGCAAAGACAAACTCCTCTTCCCTCAACAATGGACCCTTTCCTTTCTGTCTAGTGAATTAATCTCACACACCAATTAATCTCACATACTCTTCAACATGGCACCTGTGCCCTAGGAAATGTCTTCAGTACTCCATGTTGTGGTAATTCTTTGTCTGAGAGAGCAAAAGAGGAGCATAGGTGATTCCCTAAAAGAGCTTCACCACTGACAGGAAGTAAAACCAGACTGCTGCTAATCAAGGCGAGCCTCTACCAGAATGGTCCAAACCCTGTTTCATTTTTTTTTTACTAAGGTTGATTTCTAATTTTAGTATTTTACATCTATACACATACATACACACTCACACATTGCTAAATGGTGGTGTGGTGTCTGGCAAGAATTCCAAAATAAGACTTCATTTTTAATATTTTGTAAATTCAGTATTTAGATATGCCCTCGGGATATATAATCTGCCCTACAGTAATTAATACAGTGAGGTAGATATTTAAGGTGCTGTAAATCATCCTAAAATTTGGGCAATTCAGGATTTGTACAGAAAACCAGAATGGTTAGAATTCCATGAAGGACTTCTGTGATCATGCAATGGTGATAGGAGGAAGAGCTTTCATTTTTGTCAGGCTCTTCATATGCACCTTCCTCAGTCCTTACACAACCCTGCATAGATATGACTACCTTTGTTTCATGCACGGCATCAGAGCTGTTCACCTACTTGCCTTGGGTCACAAATACTTTCTGTGGAGCAGTGGAACCTTCATTATGTATATGTCTGACTTCAGCACCAAATGTTTGACCAATCCAAGGGTGACAGAGTCACATAGTTTTGAACTAACATAGGAAGTGCTAATAAGAAAATATGATTATGAAGAAAGAGGCCAGAATTTTCTTGGACTAAGATGTGTTTGGGTCAGAGACTTTGATAGGGTGTAAGGACTGAGAGGTCCATGAGGGACACAGTTTTTGGCAAAACTTATTTATAAATTGCTGCCTGCCAGAGTGGGAGGAGCCTCAGAGGATTATGGTTCCCATAGGCTGAGTCCCTGGAAATGAACTGAAAATAACTCAGGATTTTCTATTTCGTTTGGGACATTTGGAAGCTGGATCTGGGCAGCAAAAGATGCTTCCATGCAAGGATGACCTGAAATGACTGAATGAGACTCACATAGAGAGAGTGCATCTCAGAAAACAACTCATCCAAGCATCTCATTTTATACAAAGAAAATGAAGTCCCAGAGAGTTAAAACACTATTTGCCTGTCATCCTATATGAACTTTCCCTAGGAAATCTCCTGCACTCCCTGTCAGTGCACATCATTGATGTTTGAGCCCAGCAGAATTCCCAGCCTTCCTCCTAAGGCACACATGCTGCCCCATCTAGGTGGAATTTCTTCCCTGTTTGGTTGCCTGGGAAGTCCCATGTCACTCTTTCAGGAAGAAGACCAAAGGTACAAGGTATATTATCAGTAAAATAGATTGGTAAGTAAGGTATATTATCAGTAAAATAGATTGGTAAGTAAGTAAATAAATAAATAACTTTAAAATGTACTATTTCTCCCTATATTGGCAATTCCTAGATGTTGGCTGGATATACGCGTATATAGCTTGAAAACTGCCTGGAACCAGGGAACATGATTCAAGTGCACTTTGGAGAAGAGCCCATTAGCATTCAGTGACCTTCTTTGACCACAGCCTTCTTCCTAGTAAAGCTTTCCAGAAGCAGCTCAAGAACAGGTCACTGTGTGCGCTCCACTGCACCCTCACCAGGCTGCTCACAGGGACCAGGGATCAATGTCTGGGTACTAACCTAGGGGTCAATTTCCAAGAACAGGACTTATTAAGAGGAAAGATGTATTCTGGATGGTAATTTGCTAGCTCAATTAGTGCCTTCTCTGGAAGTTTGAGCCTAAGGTATGAGTGGTGCTGTAGAAATAAAAGGCAGTAGAAGCAGGGGCATAGAGGAGCTCAGTCACTGAAGTGGCAGAGAACTTGGAAAGAACAAAAGTTCTGCTTGCAGCATTAGGAAAAGGAGGATAAAAGATGGCTAGAGGAGCATGTTTTTGAAAGTTCTAGCTGTGCAATCTAACCATTTTTCTGCTTTTCATTAATTCCCATATATAGGTATGGGGAGATCTGCATTACATGAGATAATCTTATCATATCTCTGCTCCTTGCAGCTTTGTATGTGGACAGTTGTGTATGATTTGTGAGAAAATAAAGTCTGTTTATACAGTGTTCCTTGTGGGAAACAGCAAAGCAGTAACTTCCTAGGAAACACCAATACTTTATTATAATTGTCATTAATTATATTTCATCTTTCATGGCTAAACTAAAAAAAATCATTAGAGAAAAATCAAAGCAAATTTAAAAACATGTTCAAGCCAACAATAGATTTAAAAGATGTTTTTCATTTTCATGTGAAAATTAGAAGTAAAATATGACTGTTTACAATTTGTAAATATTTAGTTGCTGAGAAAAAAAAAAGTAAAGCCTTTTAGCTTTAGGATTATTAAATTGCTGAAAAACACTAAAGTGCCAAAATTTGTCACAAATACTAATAGCCTCCATGCCCCCATTTCCAGTGGATATTTTTACACCTCATTTTCCTCTACATAAAATCACCATTTGTTGCCATCCTTTTATAAAATAAAGCTCCAGAACCTCTACTTCTCAGCTATATGAAGTAACATAAATTAAAAGATACATAGATCTATTTATTTTGCTTGCCCCACCCTATTGAAGAAAAAAATTGCATTGAAGAAGGTAAAATATTGCTATTAAATTTTCAAAACTAAGAATCTAATACCTCTTAAAATTATGTAAGGAAAAGTTTATATGGTTCTAAATGAAATGAAATGTATCCTGTACATTAAGAAATGAAGATACTCTAATTTTCTATTGATGACTTAGTGAGGCTTATAATAAACAGTAAATGTGGTTGCAAATAAAAACAGTATGTGTTCCATTTCAATAAATCATATGGAAAATCAACATATATAGTCATGTATGTATATTACTTAATTCTATTATAAATTAGTAAAGCAATACACTAAGTTTATTTCCCAACAAATTATAATTAGAAATGTAAATATCCCAATTAATAATAGAAGGCACAGGCATTTTGTTACTTCATAAATAGGAACTGATTTAAATATATTCATGCACTGTAAACTGTCGCCTGGTTTCCACTCAGAGTAATTAGGCAACCATGAAATTAAAGGGAATAATTTGATTACATTTCCCATCACATTATAATTTTTTTAGGGTTGGAACAGGAGGAGAAGCAGATAACAGTCTTATATTTTCTCTTGCAATTGATGTAGTATGATGTCTCAAAGTGCTTTTTATTTTTATAGCTAAACATACATGCCTGCTTCCATATACCTGTTACATTTTAAATACAAGTTGTAAAATAAATACACAGGTTTTTCTGTTATCTCTAGATTTCTGCTAATTGTATGTTTAAAGCATAATTTTTAAAGGCTGAAGAAAGTTTGACTACCTTCTGCACCTCTTTGCTATCTGTGTACAATTCTTGCCTTCCCAATGACGCCTGTTGAGGCCAACACAGTGAATACTGCAGTTGGGAGCCCAGCTCCCACCAGCCCACTCTAATCCCTCTTGGCCTAGCTTGGTTTTCTTTCTATAACATTTATCATTTTAAAACATACCATGTAACTTATTTAGTGGTTATTATCTGCCCTCTTCACAGTCAGCTCCTGGACTGCAAAGATCTTTGTCTTTTAGTGGATCTGTCCTAGCTTGTTTAACAGGGCTTATTTAATGACAAAATATATTTGTTAATGTTTCATTGGATCACATTTACGTACATGTATTATGTTAAGACAATCACATATAAAACATTCAGAACACAATTTTAAATATAGTGTGTATTTTAAGCTTGCTTAGGAAAATGGCTGTTAGTAACTTACAGTCTCTTATTAATCAAATTGAGAAGGAAAAGTAATGATAAACGTTAATTTTGAAGCAGGAGGTTTGAAATGGGGTATATTTTTAATGTTAAAAATTTGTGATATGATGCAACACAGGAAAAGTAAGATAGAATGCGTAGGAAATGCAGCCTCATTAATCAGTTGATAATTTTAATGAAAGGATAACTATCAATATTAAAAATATCATGATAGAAGTCCAGGAAGTAGTGGTGGGTTTTCAAAACTATATTGTCTGATGCTATTATAAATAGGATATTTGGAAAGTCAAATAACAGTTTTTCCTTATACTTGTTCAGCTAGCTTGATGGAGAATTTCATCCCAGCACAGAGGAAAATTTACATAGAAAGGAACTGTATTCGATTATTATACAGAAATAATAGAAGGAATTTTGTTCTATGTGTTGAGGTGGGGGAGGAAGGTGCATGCATGCACTACTGTGTGTGTGTGTGTGTGTGTGTGTGTGTGTGTGTGTGTGTGTGTGTGTGTGCATGCATACAGTATCCTAGAACTGGTTAAAGAGTTTGTAACCTGCCTGTGACTCAATATGAAACCTTAAGAGGTGAAAATTGCCTGTTTCAGCTGCTGGAAACTCTCTGCCCCTTTCATTCTATTTGAACTACAAGCAGAGAGGGGTGAGGAGAGTTTCTGACATGTATAGTCAGGTGTGGTGTCTGGTAATGACGTCCATTTACCATCTGATAAGAAATTCAGAAAGTGCTGAACAATACTCCTAACTTTCTAAGTATTACTAAATTGTGCAGCTTCACCATTTCTGTAATTTCTTTTTTAATATACTGTTTTCCCTAATTTATGGTCAATGGGTGTCTTAAGGTAAAATGCCCTGAGTATTGGTGTTCAATAGCTCTAAGGAAGAAGTACATTACAGTTATCTTTCCACTTTCCAGGCAGATTTGGGAGGAATAAAACTTTCCCAAAGATAAATTATGTGGGGGCTTCTACCAAAAGAAGAGAAAATTGGCAATAGTTCCTTAAGGACCGTAGCAGTAAAGTAAAAACTGGATTGGGCCTGTGAAAGGACCCTTAAATATTTTAAATATTCATTTGTCTGCCACACTCTCTACCTCCCCCTATTACTGACACCAGTCCATTTCACACATTTCTTTTCCTGCCTAGGATTGGCTTTTCAGTCCTGTTTTGGACGGTATGGACGCATCGTGGGACATACAAATGAAAAATGTAAGTAGTCAGGGAAGCTAAGGCTCAGATGTGATTTCAGGACTAGAAAGGAATAAACGATTGCCCTTTACTTCTCAAGAATTCTTACCAATCACCTGCTACCAGAACTTCATTAACTGTATTTGACATCATACATTTTAGAGGAGAAAAATAAAACTGGCTTTGCACAGAAAGCCAGAGATGAGTTCTAATTAATTGTAAATTATCTTACATGATAAAGTGTGGATTTTACCCACTTCTGAATATCTATCGCATCCCAGTATAGTTATTCTTCCTGCAGGGCACAGCAAAATGCTAAAACAAAAGATGAGCGACACTCTCACTGCTAAGGATAATGAGCTTCGGCCCTGAGCCTTACTGAGAGTTCACTGACGTTCATGCCCCCAAATTGCCCACCCTTTTCCTGGCAATGCTGTGGACCTCAGGCTTATTTTCTTTGAGAGCCACTTAGAATTTCTGTTGTGGCCTTCTGGGACTGCTCTTTATTGCACCAGCTGGAACTCTTCATTACAACGGCTTTGGCCCCTTGACCCTGAGGTACCTCTGAAGCGTTTCCTTTTGGACACTACTCGCCTGGATCGCATTTTCCTCCTGCAGCCACCAGTGCGGACAGCTTTTGCTGAGACAGGAGAGAAGGGGATTTTTCCTAGCGTTACAGCTCCTTAATTAGCCTTGTTGGAGAACTGGCCCTCTTAGTTCCTGTCTCAAAATCCTGGGAACAAGTCACAGCAGGTCTGGGTCAGCCCAGGGTGTGACGCCAAAGTTCCCACAGCTCGCAGCTGCCCGCAGTCAGACGTCTACACTTCTGAGTTTGTTCTCATGGAAATTTCTTTTTCTGCATGACCGAGGATGTAATCCAAAGGGTGAGAGAGTAACACTGCGAGAGCAGAATGGTCTTTACTTACACTGTTTTTATCCTAAAAGCAATCACACAGATTTGTTCTGATTTGTATTTAAAGTTGTAAGGTTGGAGGCACCAGAGGGAGGAGTGAGCACGTGGGACACTGATGATGCGCCAAAGTCCCCGGCTGCTGCCCCCTCCCAACCTGAAAAATGTGCCTTAGGCTAGCCAATCCTCGTGCCGCTGTGAATCTAACCTCGTGCCGCTGTAAATCTAAGCTCTGCCTCCCGCTACCTTCTTTAAAAACTCGCTGCCTGCCCTGCTGAGTGCGACTTCCCCAGTCTCCATTTCCGTAGACTGGGGAACATCGCCTGGGAATTGTGCTCAAATAAACTGCCTGGCCCTTTGTTGCCTCTGTCGCCTGCTTATTTCAGCTAGAATTTATCTTACAAAAGTTACCTTAATGAATGAGAAATTTTAGAAGCTTGTAAAGACCAAGAGAAAAAAAAAAAAAGCACACAAACACAAACACTTCAAGATTGGCTTTAGGGTCAAATTTGCTTTTAACTACCTCCAGTGTTTTATAGGTAAACATAATTAGCACCACATAAGGACAATGCATGAGAAGGCCAAGTTCTGTAAGATTCACAATACAATTTCAAGATTTCCTGGAAGCCCAGCTTAAAAGCCCATTGCCTTTGAAGACTTACTGCTGTGTTCACCTGATTCGTTCCCAGACCCGGTGGCGCTGCCAGTTCCTGCCCATGTGGATGCACAGACTGATGTTTTCCCATCTGTTCTACTTGTTGTACAAGTTCAACTGCATCTACCTAGTATGATTTTGTCTGTATTCTATGCTTTTCTCTTCTCCTAGGATATGAAATTTTAATTGTTCTACAGAACACTTCCAGCTTGACTAATTATCTAACACAAGCCAATAAATATGGAAAGCCTGTGTTGTAAATGATATTCACATACTTACCTATCACATAGATAGATATGACAACTATAGATGATGTTGTCTTAAGTTTGAGAGAGTTACTACAGATGCAAAGAGAGAGAAAACTTTGTAAATTCAATCTGTGACTGTTCAAAGTCACAAATGTATAGAGCAAGGAGAAATTATGGACTCTACTTTGTTAATTGTGCAATTGGTGCATTTCAAATTTTTGTTTGTCCTGTTAAGAACTTTTACCACCTCAAAGTTATGTCTTACATAATGCTAGAGGCTTGTGGAATGCTTTTCCTTAATTTTATTTTCTTTTGCCCCTCATATTTCTGCATTTTATCATTTAGAAATTATTTAATTTCAGTTTAGTTACTGCTAGCAGTTTTGACTAGTTTACCTATTATTTCACATTTTATTTATTTTTTTACAACTTTAACTACATTTTCTTTAAAAATACCTTCCTCCCTTCAATGTTTACTGCTCTCCATTTTATTAGATTGTTAACATGAAAATGAGTGGCAATGAGAGAGAGATGAGAGTTTATTTGGGAGCAAAGAATTACAATTTGGTGAGCACAGATTCAGGTAGAAACCTTAATAGTGTCCCACTTGTAAGATGAAAGTAGGTGTTTTCATGAGGAAAGGGAAAGGAAGGAATTACATGAGCTGAAGAAAAGAGAAAAAAAATGTCTTCGGGTGCTAACAAGCTAAACTATGCTGGGTTGTGCATTGATTGACTCCTGAATCTATATTCAGAAAGTCCACAGCCATCAATCTTGTAATCAGTATGACTGTTCTCCCGCTAACTTCTCAAGCAATTTCATAAAACAATGGCAGTGCCAGGCCAAAAGCTTTGGCCCAGTTCAAACAAAGGTGGGTAAGGCAGTTTCTCTGTGGTGGCCATTCTGGCTCTATATTAAAATGGCTCCAGACATGTCAGTTTTTCACAGGAGTGTGCAGCATTGGCTTCAGTTTCTGAATTTTAAAGTTTGTTTCTAATGATTTTTCCCACTAGAAAATAAATACATAAATGTTCTTGAGTTGAAACAAAAGTATTTATTTTCCTTTTAAAATAAAAATGCTAATTGAGGTTTAATGACTTAAGCTTATTGCATTGATCTTGGACTGTCTCGATCATGTATGAACAATATGTGCAAATGGACTTTCCATGTGAAGTCATCCGTTAATGAAAGGTTAGTTTCTTTGATTTTCTAAATTATTATTTATGTAAGCCCTCACCCTTTTTCATAAAAGAAAAATGCCAATAACAACTACACTGGGATATGATACTTTACCTATCATTTTGCAAAAATCTCAAAATTTGATAATACATTCTGCTGGCAAGGCAGGGGAGAAAGAAGCATGTTCCTGTATTTCCTTTTTTTATATATATCACTTTATTTTTTAATTTTTTTTGTAATTTTGGTATCATTAATACACAATCACATGAGCAACATTGTGGTTCCTACATTTTCCCCATTACCAAGTCCCAGCTACATGCGCCGTTAGAGTCACTGTCCATCAGCATAGTAAGATGCTATAAAGTCACTACTTGTCTTCTATGTGCTATACTGCCTCCCCCGTGCCCCCGCCATTTTTTAATTGGATTATTTCCTTTTTGTTTGTTGAGGTACATGAGCTCTTTATATATTTGGGTGTCAACCCCTTCTCAGATATGTTATTTGTGAATATATTCTCTCATACTGTAGGATGCCTTTTTGTTCTACTGATGGTGTCCTTTGCTGTACCGACTTGTTCATTTTTGCTTTTGTTTCCCTTGCCTGGGGAGATATGTTCATGAAAAAGTTGCTCATGTTTATATTCAAGAGAGATTTGCCTATGTTTTCTTCTAGGAGTTTTATGGTTTCATGACTTACATTCAGGTCTTTGATCCATTTTGAGTTCACTTTTGTGTATGGAGTTAGTAATCCAGTTTCATTCTCTTACATGTAGCTGTCCAGTTTTGCCAACACCAGTTGTTGAAGAGGCTGTCATTTCCCCATTGTATATCCACGGCTCCTTTATCATATACTAATTGACTATATATGCTTGGGTTAATATCTGGACTCTCTATTCTGTTCCAGTGGTCTATGGGTCTGTTCTTGTGCCAGTACCAAATTGTTTTGATTACTGTGGCTTTGTAGTAGAGCTTGAAATTGGGAAGTGAGATCCTTCTACTTCATTCTTCATCCTCAGGATTGCTTTGGCTATTAAGTGTCTTTTGTGGTTCCATATGAATTTTAGAACCGGTTGTTCCGTTCATTGAAAAATTATGTCAGTATTTTGATAGGGATTGCATTGAATCTGTAGATTGCTTTAGGCAGGATGGCATTTTGACAATATTAATTTTCCCTACCCAAGGGCATGGGATGAATTTCCATTCATTAGTGTCCTCTTTAATTTCTCTGAAGAGTGTCTTGTGGTTTTCAGGATATAGGTCTTTCACTTCCTTGGTTAGGTTTATTCCTAGGTATTTTATTCTTTTTGATGCAGTTGCGAATGGAATTTTTTTCCTGATTTCTCTTTCTGCTAGTTCAGTATTACAGTATAGGAAAGCAACAGATTTATGTGTATTAATATTGTATCTGGCAACTTTGCTGAATTCAGATATTAGTTCTAGTAGTTTTGGAGTGGATTCTTCATGGTTTTTTATGTACAATATCATGTCATCTGCAAACAGTGACAGTTTTACTTCTTCCTTACCAATCTGGTTGCCTTTTATTTCTTTGTGTTGTCTGATTGCTGTGGCTAGGACCTTCAGTACTATGTAGAATAGAAGTGAGGAGAGTGGGCATCCTTGTCTTGTTCCTATCTTAGAGGAAAAACTTTCAGCTTTTCACTGTTAAGTATGATGTTGACTAAGGGTTTGTCATATATGGCCTTTATTATGTTGAGGTACTTGTCTTCTATACCCATTTTGTTGAGAGTTTTATTATGAGTAGGTGTTAAATTTTGTTAAATGCTTTTTCAGCACCTATGGAGATGATCATGTGGTTTTTGTCCTTTTTTTCATTGATATAGTGGATGATGTTGATGGATTTTCTAATATTGTACCATCCTTGCATCCCTGGGATGAATCCCATTTGATCACAGTGTATGATCCTCTTGATGTATTTTTGAATTTGGTTGGTAGTATTTTGTTGAGTATTTTTGCATCTATGTTCATCAGGGATATTGGTCTGCAGTTTCCTTATTTTGTGGTGTCTTTGCCTGGTTTTGGTATTAGAGTAATGCTGGCTTCAAAGAATGAATTTGGAAGTATTCCCTCCTCTTCTATTTTTTGGAAAACTTTAAGGAGAATGGGTATTATGTCTTCTTATATGTCTGATAAAATTCAGCAGTGAATCCATCTGGTATGCAAATTTTGTTGTTGAGTATTTTTGTTTTTTCACTACTCATTCAATTTCATTGCTGATAATTGATCTGTTTAGATTTTCTGTTTCTTCCTGGGTCAGTCTTGGAAGTTTGTATTTTTCTAGAAAGTTGTCCATTTCTTCTAGCTTATCCACTTTGTTAGCATATAATTTTTCATAGTACCCTCTAATAATTCTTTGTATTTCATTGGTGTCCACAGTGATTTTCCTTTCTCATTTCTGAGTCTCTTTACGTGTGTAAATTTTCCTTTTTCTTGATAAGTGTGGCTTGGGGGTTATCTTTTTTGTTTATTTTCTCAAAGAGTCAGCTGTTGGTTTCATTAATTTTTTTCTATTGTTTTATTCTTCTCATTTTTATTTATTTCTTCTCTGATATTTATTATATCCCTCTTTCTGCTGACTTTGGCCCTCATTTGTTCTTCTTTTTCCAGGTTCAGTAATTGTGAATTAGACTATTCATTTGGGATTGTTCTTCCTTGTTCAAATAGGGCTGGATTGCTATATACTTCCTCTTAAAACTGCCTTTGCTGCGTCCCACAGAGGTTGGGGCATTGTGTGTTATTTTCATTTTTCTCAATGTATTGCTTGACCTCTGTTTTAATTTTGTTATTGATCCATTGATTATTTAGGAGCATGTTGTTAAGCTTCCATGTGTTTGTGAACTTTTTAGTTTTCTTTGTACAAATTATTTCTAGTTTTATACCTTCATGATCTGAGAAGTTGGTTGATAGAATTTCAATCTTTTTGAACTTATTGAGGCTCTTTTTGTGGCCTAGTATGTGGTCGTTTCTTGAAAATGTTCCATGTTCACTTGAGAAGAATGTGTATCCTGCTGTTTTTGGGTGTAGAGTTTTGTAGATGTCTTTTAGGTCCTTCTGTTCTAGTTGTTCAGGGCCTCTGTGTCCTTACTTATTTTCTGTCTGGTTGATCTGTCCTTTGGATTGAGTGGTATGTTGAAGTCTTCTAAAATGAATTCATTGCATTCTATTTCCTCATTAAATACTGTTATTATTTGTTTCACATATATAGGTGCTTCTATGTTGGGTGCATAGATATTTATAATGGTTATACCCTCTTGTTGGATGGCCTCCTTTATCATTATTTAATGTCCTTCTTTGTCTCTTGTTACCTTTTTGTTTTGAAGTCTATTTTGTCTGATATAAGTACTGTAACACCTGCTTTTTTCTCCCTATTGTTTGCATGAAGTATCTTTTTCCATCCCTTCACTTTTAGTCTGTGTATGTCTTTGGGTTTGAAGTGAGTCTTCTGTAGCCAGTATATAGATTGGTCTTGCTCTTTTATTCCATCTATTACTCTGCATCTTTTGATTAGTGCATTCAGTCCCCTTACATTTGGGGTGATTATCAGTAGATATGTACTTATTGCCATTGCAGGCTTTGGATTTGTGGTTACCAAAGGTACAAGGGCAGCCTCTTTACTATCTAACAGTCTAACTTAACATACTTACTGCACTATTGTAAACACAATCTGATGATTCTTTCTTTCTCTCCCTTCTTTTTCTTCCCCCTCCACTCTTTTTATATTAGGTGTCTTCTTCTGTACTCCTTGTGTATCCCTTGACTGACTTTGTGAATATCTGATTTAATTTTGCATTTAGTTAGTATTTAGTTTCTCTACTTCCTTTACTGTGGTTTTATTTTCTCTGGTGACAGCTATTTAGCCTTAAGCATACTTCCATCTAGAGCAGTCCCTTTAAAATACACTGTAGAGATGGTTTGTGGAAGGTAAATTCCTACAACTTTTGCTTATCTGGAAATTGTTTAATCCCCCCTACAAATTTAAATGATAATCTTGCTGGATAGAGTACGCTTGGTTCAAGGCCCTTCTTTTTCATTGTGTTGAATATATCATGCCATTCCCTTCCAGCCTGTAAGGTTTCTGCTAAGAAGTCGGATGATAGCCTGATGGTTTTTCCTTCGTAGGTGATCTTTTTTCTCTCTCTGGCTGCTTTTAATACCCTGTCCTTGTCTTTGATCTCTGCCATTTTAATTATCATATGTCTCCATGTTGTCCTCCTTGAGTCCCTTGTGTTGGGAGATATGTGGACTTCCATGGCCTAAGAGACTATTTCTTCCCCACATTGGTGAAGTTTTCAGCAATTATTTCTTCAAAGACACTTTCTATCCCTATTTTTCTCTCTTCTTCTTCTGGTACCACTATAAGGCAAGTTCTGTTCCATTTGGAATCGTCACACAGTTCCTTTAATATTCTTTCTTTCCCAAAGATCCTTTTCTCTCTGCCTCAGCTTCTCTGTATTCCTGTTCTCTAATTTTTATTCCATTAACAGTCTCCTCTACCTCATCTAATCTGCTTTTAAATCCCTTCATTGTCTGTTTCATTTCTGATACCTCCCTCCTGAATTTATCTCTTAGCTCTTCAATATTTTTCTGTAGCTCCATCAGCATGCTTATGACTTTATTTTGAATTCTTTTTCAGGAAGATTGGTGATTCCAGTATCACTGAGCCCACTTTCTGGTGTTTGAGGGATTTTAGATTGGGCAAGTTTCTTTTGCCTTTTCATGGTCCTGGAGCAATGGGAGTGGTCGTCGGCAAGTGGTGCATGTGTCAGCTGGGAGAATAAAATCCCTTTCCACTTGCCGGTCACCTTGCCTGTCTCCACTGTCTGTGTCGGTTAGCTGCACACAGGGTACGGCCTCTGAGTTAATCCCCTAGGCTGCCGTGGGTGGGGCAACCCTCAGGATGGCCTAGGGCATTGGTGGGGGTTGCAGATCCATAGCATGCTTTCTGCCACAAGAACAAAGCCAGTTTGTGCTGCCTGGTCTCTGTACCTGTCTCCGCTACCTGTTCAGGTCAACCATGGGCAGGGAGCAGTCTCTGGTTTAATCCCCTCAGCTGCCATGCAGGGAAGCCCTTGGGATGGCCTAAGGCACTGGCAGGTGTTGCAGTTGAGTGTAGTATGTTCTGCTGTGAGAACAAGCCCCTTTGTGCCTCCAGTCTCTGCACCCATGTCCTCTGTGTGCCAGTCAACTCTGCGCAGGGAGAAGCCTCTTGGTCTGGGCCTGTTAGGCACATGCAGGGAGAAGCCTCTGTTTTAAGCTGTGTAGTTCTGTATGTGGGGCTGCTGTCTGGCTGGTCTGCAGCAATGGTGGGGACAGCTGGTTTGCTCACAGATGATGGCAGGTAGGAAGGAATGGCAGGCTGCTTATAGCAGTGAGGGGTCTCAGAGCTGCATTGCCAACCAGGGTGATAGGGCACCTGAAACTCCTTAAAGTTCCCAGCCTGCTGGGTTTAGTGTGACTGGATGATTTTGTCCACCTGTTAAACCCTTGTTCCTTTAAGACTTTTAAAGCACCTACTTTTCTTTTGTCCCAGGGTAGCCAGCTGTGGGAACCTGTTTGCAGTCTTAGTCTCAGACTTTGCTTTTCTGCTTCTCTAATATCCAGAGCACCAAGCAATGTGTGTCGGTGCTCCCAGGGCAGATTACTAGGACTGATTATTTAGCAGTCCTGTGCTTCCACTCCCTCCCCACTCTGATTCTTTTCTTCCCACCGGTGAGCTGGTGTGTGGTGAGGGTTCAGGTCCTGCTGGGTCACGGCTTTTTACTTTACCCTTTTCCATGAGATGTTGGGTTCTCGCAGATGTAGACTGGCTGGTGTGCTGTTAACTTCTGGTCACTCTTATAGGAATAGTTGTATTTGCTATAGTTTCAAAATATATATGGTTTTGGGAGGGGATTCCTGCCACCTTACTCATGCCACCATCTTTTCCTCTCTCCTGTTCATGTCCTTCTGATGTCATTGTTGATTGACTAATCCCCTAAGGAGAAATATTTGGTAATATCTATCAATATCATAAATTCATGTATCCTATGACCAGCAATTTCACTTCTGGGAATTTATCTTTCAGATGCTTTTGGCACACATGCAGAAAACAAATGCTCAAGGTCAGTTACTGTGGCATTGTTTGTAATAAGAAAGAATTGGAAACAGTCCAAATGTCTATCAGCAGAAGATTGCTCAAATACATTAGAGCACATCAATATGAAATAATATTGGGCAAAGATAAAGAAGAACAAGAAAGCATTCTATTCAATTATAGGGAAAAATATGTTAGAAAATGAAAAACACAGCATAGAAAAACATATGTAATATGCTGATTTTACAAAAAAAGGTGAAAAACGAGAATATATATTTACATCATTTGCCTGTATTTACATAAAGATAACTAACTCTAAAAACAGGCACAAAAACGTTATCTAATGTAGTTGAGTGGGATCCAAAGAAATAAGAAGTGAGATTTCTATCCTATTCCATTTACTCTGAACACATTAAGTATATTACTTATTAAAAAATACACACACATGCACAAACACAAACACAACAGGTAAGATCAGAGGGAAGAATAAAATTTATCAGAAAATTCATGTTAACTCTTGCTACTACAATTGAGCAAAGAGCTTGGTTCCAAGGAAATTTCTGGCATGATGGAAATATTTTTATCTTGATTGTGGTAGTTGTTTTACAGATTTATATATCTGTCCAAATTAATTGATTGGTACACTTTAGATTATTACAGGTCATTAAATGCAAATTACACCTTAACATAATTGGTTGAAGTAGCTTTGCTCTGTATCTTCAAAATTAATAATAACAATTATTATTATAATTGTAATTAATTTATATAAAGACCATTCTCTCTGATAGACATTGCCTTCAGTAGCTATTTATACAAAACAGAAGGTATTTTTCCATGTCTGTAATGTAAAATCACATATGAAGATATTTTTTAGAGTTCAAAGCAATTGTATCTGATCTATGCTTAATAGCTCTTAGAAAAGAGTGTCCACATGAGTAACTTATTCTTCAAATAATTTATCTCCACTTGACATACTGTATATTATGTACCTATCCTCTACTTTTAGAATGTAAAGTCCCTGAGAACAGGGACTTTGTTTAACTCACTGCTCTAACCTTGGCATCAGATGTTCCTACACATAGTAAATACTCTGTAAGTACTTGTTTAATTACTTAATAAATGGTTTACAAATATGCTACAAACAAAGCTGTTACAGAATTGCCATGTTGGACAGTCAAATATTCTCTCTCATTAGCTCTAAAGAACCAAGATTTCCTCCAGCATTGGAATGAATTGTCTTTTATTTGATTAAGTTCCAAAGGAAGGGTTTGCTTGGTATTTACAGAAGGAAAAAGCACAAAAAAATCATTGAATTACACCTTTAGCAACATGAGATGTTCCACCTGTGACATATGAAAGCTGAGGCTGGCAGAAGGAGTGAGTTTAATAAACTTATTAAACACTAGGTTGGCTGGAAACCAGCAACTATTCAACTTGCTTGATTTCTCTCATGTGTAGTCTCTCTGTTTTTGTTTTTCATTTGTTTTGTTTTGCTTTGTGTGTGTGTGTGTGTGTGTGTGTGTGTGCATGTGTGTGTGTGTGTTGTGTGTTTGCTTGTTTTGTGCCCATCTCAAAAGTTGAATTAGTATATATTACATATATTTTATAAAGAATCTTAACTACTAAAGATTTCATGATCATCGTGAACTTTGATTGGAGTATTTATTCAAGTATGTATTTATTCAACATAGTTTTATCAAGACTTACTGAGAGCCAGGTGCTGTTGTAGGCAGAGGATAATCAACGGGGAATTAAACAAACATGGTCCTGCCACCAGAGTTCACACATGTATGAAGGAGACAGAAAACATAAAAACATCAAGAAATGCAAAGTGCTAAAATGATACACAAAAATTGAAATTTTGCTCAGTGCTATGAGAAAATATATAGCACTTTAAGTGAACAGTGTTGAAATGATGCTACTTGCAGTGGTGTGGACATGGGCAGGCTTCTGTGGAGGACACCTTTCCATAGAGACATAAGAAATGAACTGGGCATTGTGGAGATCTTTTGGAAAAAAACCTATTGTGGATAAAGTGAATATTCCTGTGGCCAGGATTCTCACCTGGCCCTGGTTGGCTAGCTCACTACACCTGTGTGGGCAATGCATCATTATTGACTCTATATAAAGAGCCCTGCCCAGCACTCTGGGTAAGAGGCCTGGAGGATGGCTGTGTGGTCAGAGAGGCCCAGAGACAGAGACCGGCTTGCTGCATGCACACTTGCTCTGAGTGAACACGAGTCTAGTGATTGACCTGCCGCCAAGGAAATAAAGTTGGGTATAACCCAAGAACGTTCTACTGTCATTTCTTTGGTCAAATTGCATGGTGAGGAGTTTTCTTTTATTCTAAATGTGGTGGGAAGCTATTTTTAGTGAGAAGAGAGGGATGTAATCTTATTTGTATTTTTAAAAGACCACTGTAGTGATTGTGTTGAAAATAGGCTTTAAAAGGAAATAATGAAAACCACAAACCCCTATTAGATTCCTGGAGTCTTCAGGAGAGCACTCAGAGTGGCTTGGTCTGGGTGAGTTAGGTTATTAGAAATGGTGGAAATAGTTAAACATAGTTTATATAGTGAATCTAGAGTGTATATTTTAATGGATTTGATGTGGGATATGAAGGGTATCATGCATAAAAGGAGTCATGAATACCTCTTTTATTTTGCCCAAAGCATATAACTTAAAGATAGGGAAGACAGCTTTTGAGTATCATCTTGGTTATAAATTTGATATGCTTATTAGGCACTAAAGGAGAAGCATTGAAAAGAAAATTAGAAAAAAAATGAAGTTGGACTTCAGGAGAAAGTCAGGGCTAGATATATTCATATGGAATTTATCAATTATAATAATCTTATAAATGCAGAATTTATAAGTGACATTGTAAAGCATCAGATTATAGGAGATCATCTAGGAACCAAAAGAAGCTGGCAAAGCTAAGTGGTGAGAGACTCATGCCTTTGTTATTCCATCATTTAAAGGTTTGGAGAGAGACAAGAGCCAGCAAAGAACTCTGAGGAAGATTAAGGTTAAAACAGGTAATGTGTGTTGATTTTCCCTAGGTATCTGCACCCCCATGATCACTGCAGCATTATTCAAATAGTAAGACATTGAAACACCCTAAGTGCCCATGGCAGATGAATGGATAAAGAAAGTAGTATATATACATTATGGAATATTAGCCACAAAAAGAAGGAAGTCCTGTCATTTGCAACAAGATAGATGAAAACTGAGGGCATTATGCTGAGTGAAATCAGTTCGAGAAAGACAGTCTATTGATCCTCCTTACATGTGAATATAAAACAGCTGAACTCATAGAAACAGAGTAGAGTGGTGGTTGGCAGGGGCTGGGGGATGCAAGAAATGAGTAGATGTTGGTCAAAGGCTATAAACATCCAGTTATAAGATGAATAAAGGGATCTAATCTACAGCCTGGTTACTATAAATAACAATATTGTGTTATATACTTGAAAGTTACTAAGAAAATGTATCTAAATGTTCTCACCATGAAAGAAATAAAAAGGTAATTATGTGATGATATGTTAACTGACCTTATTGTAGTAATCATTTCACTACATATGTGCATTATATCATCACAGTGGACATCTTAAACTTATATAATCTTGTATGTCAATTATATCTCAATAAAGCTAGGGGGAGAATACAGGCAGAAAATAAATAATAAAATGAAATGAAAATACACCAGGGAGTATGTTGTCCTAGAAGTAAAATGAAGAAAATGCTTTAAAAAAGGAGGTTGTATTAAATCCTGCTGAAATTGGAATAAATCAAGATTGAGAAATGACCATTGAATTTAATGTGAGTTTTGTGTCTTTCGATCTTGATAAAACGAATCTCTGTGGACTGCTAGGGATTTGTGCCTAATTATAATGTATTGATAAAAAAAAAAAGATAACTGGAGACAAGATTTTAGATAGTTCTTTCAATAGTTTTGGCTTAAAAGGGATGTTAAGATGGCTGTACTCCAGCAATCTATTGCCTTGCAGTAGTGCTTCAAAATTCAGAGACAAATTGAACAATTATACTTTTCCTCCAGGTTCACAGCTGGGAGATGGGCTAGTCTGGTGGGTGCAATACAGCTTCACTTACATCCCTGGCAACTTAGCAGGGAGTTTAGTAAAGATGAGCTTAGCTGGGTCCCTCTCCTCCCTGTCATCTCAGGACCTGTCCTCACGGTCTCTTCAGAAAGATACACTTCTTGCATGATGGCTAAGGGCTTTAAGAGTGTGTATTTCAAAAGACAAGAAGAGGAACCTGCCAGTCCTTTAAGGCCTGAGCCCTGAAACTTGTTCAGTGTCACTTCTGTGATAGTTGATTGGCCAAAAAGGTGCAAATACTGTCCTTATTAAAGAAAGGGTCATAGACCCCAACTTTCCATAGGAGAGTAGCCTAATCAACCACTTGAAGGTTGTACGAAAAGGTTTATACAAAATGGGAAATATTACATGTGAACATCAATTTTCTTAGATTGAATTACACTTAGATTTATTTTTAAAACTCTCTTCCAGGTACTCTGATCCTGATGCTGTCTTCTAGCATGGCCTCTTCTACATCTCTAACAGTTCTGCATCCTTCTCTTTATATTCTAACACTGCTGAGCTATTTTAATCTATTAGTCCTCTCCTAGATACTATGTACATTCCTTTCATGCCTTCATACATTTTCCCTATCTCTGTTTTCTTGCAAATCTTACTAGTCAGTCATTTTGTAGCTTTAAACTTACTTTGAAAACCTTTTTTGACTATTCTTAGTAGACTTAAATAAACACTATTTCATACACCATTATTTATCCATAATTATACCATTGAACATTTTATACCATATTATAATTGTACTTTTGTACCTCTTCCATGGTTGTAACATTCTTGAGGGCAGGGAGTAGTTCTTTTGACTCTAATATAGTGCCTAAAAGATAGACATGCTTGTGGAATTAATGGACTTCACTACTATCTCTTTCTACATATGTATCTTGATTAAATTATGAGTTCAATAATGTCAAATTCAATTATAGACAAATGACATCTGAGAAGATTATTGCAGATTAATAGTACATGCTGTACAGGCATACTTTGGAGATACTGTGAATTCAGTTCTAGCCCACTGCAATAACACGAATATTACAATAAAGGGAGTCAAAGGAATATTTTGGTATCAGAGTGCATATAAAAGTTATGCTAACACTATATTGTAATATATTAAATGTGCAATAGCATCATGTCTAAACATTCTTTAATTAAAGAATATTGCTAGAATATGCTGACCATCCTTGGAGCTTTTAGAGAGTTTTAATCATTGATCACAAATCACTATAATGAATATAATAATGAAAAAGGTTGAAATATGATTAAAATGACCAAGTCATGAGAGGCCCAAAGTGAGCAAATGCTATGGGAAGAAATGGCAGGGTTGCCAAAAACCTTCAGTTTGTAAAACACACAGTTTCTATGAGGCACAACAAAATGAAGCACAATAAAATGAGGTATGCCTATAATTATTCTTGAGTTGCAATCAGAATTATTGAGATTAATTTCAATTTTCCATATTTTATTCATAGTTATTAGATCACTTTCTTCAAAGGTTTCCCAGAGTATGTTGGCTTTTTTTTTTTTTTTTTTACTGATAATAGACCAATATTTTTTAATGCTGAATGCTTTAGATACATGCCATTGGTCACAAGTACGATATATGAAATAATATAGCTGCAAAAATTCACTTCAAATATGAGAATAAATATTGAAATAATGGTTGGTATATATCAAAGTAATATTAATAAATAATTATTTTTATGCTCTCATCACTCAGCTAAGAGAAATTATTTCATGTATCTATATGTGGATAAAATTCATTCTACATAATCTTTAGTTATAATTTGTTTTTTTAGGATAACAGGTCTAAAAAAGACAATGTAATATGTGAACCAGTCTCCAGGGTGAGCACCTGACTATGGCATCCATTTCTCCCACAACAGGCTGTATCAACCAATGACTGCTGACCTGACAGAGTGCTGGAATTACCTCCTAATGATTGGAGATGTGGTATCAATATGGATATAACAACATAAAATCAACCAAGTTTGGGGTGCTGTTCTTTAGGGTTTTGTGTATGCTTTGAGTTAATGCCCATTATATGATCTGCCGTAGGTAAATTATATGGGTGTGGAAGCCAACAGGTGGAGTAAGAGCAGCCTGTTCACCATCACACCAAGTAACTCACATGGAGAATTGTGATTCCACTTCCTCAAAATCTGTCTCTGCGGATGCAGATATTCTGGCTCACACTGGTGATTCTCTTACAGATAGGGTTCAAGTCCCACTAGGTTTAAACATTTGGACACTACCCAATCCCTTCTGAGTCCTCATGGCAGTGGGCTAGTAGGCAGAGGGAGTTACAATGCTGGAGTAAATGAACGGGTTATCAAAAGGAGATAGAATTGCTAGATCTTAATGAGGCAAAGGAAGAAATCTGATTGCCATTCACATAATTCTCTGTGGCATCAGGTGGTATCTCTATGCCCAGAATAACTATGAATGAGCAATTACACCAACCTTGGCTTAGAAAGACACAGAACCCAAGGGCTCAGGCTCCTTAGAGATGAAGTTCTGATTCATCCCAGCTGGCAAACCATGTAGACCCCGCAGGTGTAATAGACGAGGATGAGGTGTCTAGTATGGGTGGTAGAGGTAAAGCTAATAAGTACAAATAATGATCTTAGGAACATCTTCAGGAATAGAGGCTAAAGTGGCATCCAAATAATCCTCTTTATTTTCCTTTTCCTCAAAAATTGTAACCTACTTGAAGAAGCTGTTGCTGGTTGAATAAACTTAGTGTGTAAAGTAAGAGGGACTGAGCAAATGTTGAAAGTGGGCATGGTGCACTAATAGTGTTCCATCCACGCCTGAGATTCCTTTGACCATGTTTGTGTACCCATCCTGCCCTACCTTCCGCCTGGTTTGCTATTAACAATTTACATCTATAACTTCGAGAATTGTTCATGGTCCCAGGAAACACCTCACTCACATGCAGTGACTTAGACTTTTATATACTCCTTATACCAGCTCTGATGAGGCATACAGCTAGTAACTGACTGGCATGAGCATGAAAATAGCCAGAAATTTTGTCTCAAGGCTGTATAAACTGTGAGAAATGATTTACCTTCCAGATTTTTCTGGAACAGATGGCATCAGAAGGAGTCTGGGACACGCTTGGTTTCTTTCCCTTCCTTCTCTTGCCTCCCAAATCTCTGGCTGGCTTCTCCTGGGGCACTTTCTAAATATATCACTTGCATTGGAATCCTTGACATAGGCTATTTTTCTGAAGAACCAAATACAAACCCCAATGATTTATTTCATATCTTAGAGTGAAAATTCAGTACAAAGAAGTGATTAAATCCCCAAGTGCAATGTTTTTTTTTCAATAAATGTAACAGAGAATTATTTTCTATAGGCATTACTCATCCTGACCATGTCCTACTTATAATCCATACCACTTGTTCTGTGTTAGAAATATAGATATGTTGCAAGACACAATCAAGAAAGGGAAGAAAATACTCACTTTTTATGCCAATGAACTAATGATAACCTGATTCTTTTTACTAGCTTATTCCACATCCAATCTGAAAAACCTCATTACAAAGAAATGTTGCTGATAATATTAAAATAACAAAATAATTAATCTACATAATATAAAATGTAATGTGTTTACTCTTTCCTAATATTTTCCCAGTGGTATTAATTGTGAAACCGATTAGCCTCATATACACAACTGCCCTGAGAAGAATAATTAATAAAAGTAAGGAATTATAAAAATGCATATAATTAAACTTTAATAATGTTTTAGAATTTAAAATTTTACTACTACAAAGATTGATTTTTGGTTATTTTCATTACAACTAAAATTCCATAGTATTATTATGACAATTTCTCATAATTATATGACAGCAGAAGAATGTCTTGACTGGGAAAGTTTTAAGAATTTTATTGCAAAACTGTTTCTTGTATTTCTCCTATCCTGAAATTCCTAATTTGTTATACAAATTTACCTGCACGTTTACCCTTAGCCTATGTCTTTCTTGATCATCAAAAAAACTCTCTCATACATTCCAATAATTTTCTTCCCCATATTCATGTGCAAAAAAAATCATCCTTTATCTGAAAATTTTGCTCTTTAGATGAGGTACAGAACAGGGAAAAGAAGCCTTCTCCTACATGTAATATGTGAATCAACCTTCAGGACAGGAAATGATTGGTTTCACAATTAGGTTAAACTTGGGAGTGAATCGTATTTTGTGTATTTTCCACTTTAATAACACTATAGAGACAGCAAAATATGTTTAAAAACACTATAACACCTGAAGTAACTACTACAGATTTTAAAAATATTTTCTTTAATTTTTAAGATAGAATAATAAAGTGTTTGCAAATACAAAACATTGAGCCTGTATTTAATAAATATGTGTTAAATTAATGAATGAATTGATAAATCACATCTCTGTAAATCAAACAAATTTTTTATTCTTTGCCAACTGAGGTTAAAAATGCTTCTCTGCAATAATCTCTGTTTTAAATTAATGTTTTATGATGAAGGGGAAACACTGATAATTGAGGCCAGATGAGGACCAACTGATAAAATCCATTTAAGACAATAATTAAATAGGTGAAAATTGGCCTATCATAAGGTGACTCCTACTGGGAAAATGTATTTTGACTAGTGTGAAATATATCCATGAAAAAAATAGTGATTGAGTCAATTATAAAAACATATCCTGAATTCTGATTCATTTGAAATGTGAGAATTGTGTTAGATTCATAATGATTTTTACAGTTGTGTCTGCTAAGTTACTGTTGGAATCCATAGGAAAAATATGCATAAACCAAATGACAACTTTCTTAGAAGATTCTCATTACAGGGTAATCTTGTTGCTAACTTGACAGAGAAAAAAATTATGGGAGAACCGTTTTCTATACTATACATCAAAGGCAAAATTACCATTCCTTATATATTACTGTGGCAATATTTCATTTCATACTATTTTTTTGCTTTATGATTGTGTGCTTTGTCAGTGTGGATGGGGAGCTCCCTATGAGATTCCAAGTAGTTTAAGGATTATTGTCAGTAAACCTGAAGATTTAACAGGAATAGTAATGGAAAAATTATATTCTGTTGGAAATCTCTGGAGGTTCTGCTATATGAGGTTTAATTGGAGAGGCCTAACAACCCAGAATACCAATTTCTAAATCAAGATTATTAGTCATAAAAAACATAGATAATCAAAATCCATCTTGGGGGTCTAATTACTGACAACAGAAGGTAGGAATACAGAAAATTGTCCTAATTAACTTTAAAAGTTCCACTGATAATAAATCTTTCTGAAAGAGAATGAATGCCCCAAAATACTCATTATTTAACTACTTTGCTTTGTAAATTCACTTTTTAAGAACAATGATGGGGTTCTGTTGACCTGAAGTATTTTTTTGTATTTCTTTTATTATTAAACCCCTTCAACTTCCAGATATAAACATTTTGGAGACAATCTGAAACTTTAGTTATGAAAAGATGAAATTGAAGGTTTGGGTGGTAGAAATGTTCTCTGCAAACAAATGTTTAACTATAGTAAATAAATATGTAGTATAATTATATTCTAAATACTAAAATATCATTTTGGCCAAAAGGACATGAGATTAAATTTTTTATTTGTAGTTACAATTCAAATTAACAGGTAAAGTCTTCTGGTAATTATTTTCTCATAATCTATACAAAAGATATCTTTTGCCAAATATATAATTTTATGAAAATATAATTAATATAACTTACATGTACTTGGTTCATGATTTAAAAATGCAATGAATTAAAAAATATGTATACCTCTAACTAATATGAAATAAATAAAACCATAACTATATATAAACAAACTCAGAATTCTGCAAAATGTTGCAACAAGAATGGGCATTTGCTATATTGGGCATGGGAGCCCTGGATCTTATATTCCTAACTTAAAATACACCTTTACATTCAGTGGATTTTTTTCTGCCTATGCTCTGACCTTTTCTCTATTTTCTCTGTGTTGCCCCTCCTCTGTAGTAGGGTGTGAAGTGGTTAGAAAAGAAATGACAATACCAATTCACAACTCCGGAACCCAACTGGGATCAGTTGCTAAAAATATTTCTGATTAGAAATAAAGAAATAACCTGCAACAGTGGGACTTTTCAGCTTTAACAGCAGGAAATCTCTTCACGTCTGAAATCTGAGATACCACCCAAATAATTGTCCTGTAATACTCTGCCTCACAATGTGGCTACAGCAATAAAACCCTGCACCATCATGACTTTGTTTTTTCAGTATACAGAGTCAGCCTACATATTTACAACCAGGTATGCTTATTGAGTTTGAAGTCATAAAAAGTGGGAAACATGGTAGTGTTCCATTTAATATTACTCATCTAAAAAATTTAGTTATGTTTATTATCTGGGAGATTTTTTTCTCATTATTAAATCTATGATTTTTTCCTGTTTTCTACATTTCTTTATAAGAATTATTTTTCTGGAGAAGCAGAGGATGCATTCATGTTAACCTCCAAATTTCTATAACTATGCATTGCTTTGTGACTAGAAAATGGTCCAGCATTTCTGAGAAATTGTTCAGCAACACAAAACTGATTGAGTTATAGTGTTAGTGCAAATATTATTATAATTGATCCTAAATTTTCTGTCATCTGTGTGAATTCTCATAAGGAAACTTCTCTAGAGAATTTACCAGACACTAAACACTATTACCCAACTATCCTTAATTTTTGCAACATTAGGAAAAAAAATGTTTTTTGCTCTTTTCTCTTTTTGTTCTGCCTTCCCCATCCTTTCTAAACAAAACAAACCAATACAACAATGAAGGCAATAAGAAAAATCCTTTTAAGATTTTGGCCTTGTTCATAATCTTCCTCTTAACTGCTTCCTGACGGGGCCCTGGCAGCCTTTGATTTCAGAATCCAGAGTTTTCCTGCCACAGTTGACTGTAGTGACAAATAAGTGGATCCAAGTTGTGCTTATCAAATTCTGTCTCCTGGAAAGAGATCAGTCTCTGGGAAGTAAGAGATGCATGATCTGAGCAGTGGTGAGGTGGGGACCCTTTACCTTGTAGACAGAGTAGCAGAGTAAGCTGAACTTCAAAGGAAAGCAGGGGAAGCAGATATCATAGAAAAGCAGTAAAAAACAATAACAAAACAAGCAAACAAAGAATCAAGCAGAGAAAATGTCCTGATTCCTTCTCAGCATTCCATTCCCAAGTTCTTGTTTCTTCTTGAGGCTTGGCAATGTTCCTGCCTTCAGCTTCAAGACATACTCCTATAGCATGATAAACATTTCTTGTATTTACAGTTTAAATTGTCTTCTATATGCACCCAAATGTTTGCCACTGCAATGTGGAGACTGAGGAGAAAGAAGGGGTCCCACTTTATTCTTGACACTGAAAATTCTTCAGTTGTGACTACAAAGAATGATCTACTGCCTGAGATTCAGGTTCTTCTAAAGTAACAGGAGCCTGGTGATACAGAAATCACAGGATTGCTGTAGGGGACAAATTTTATGGCTTAGGTAAAGCACCTTGCATAGCCTTAGCATGCTTAATAAAATGTCCTTATCCTTCCCTGTCTCTTTTTACCTCCACTGACTAATGGCCTTTAGTAAAACAGCAATTTTTGAAAACAAAGAGGTACCTCCCCTTGGGGAAGCCCCTTAGACTTTTCTTCCACCATGGGCCCTGAGACCTCCAAGCAAAAGTGTGGGAATTTGTCCAGATAGTTAATAGTGATTAGGGAAACGGGTACTTGCAGGAGCAGAGGAGAAGCATGTTAGGCAAGAGTAATAAGAACTTACCTTAGGTGTAAATCAGGGTCAGGAAACTTCAGCTTCCCAGCAAGAGCTAAAGGTCAAGTCTTGGATCATGTCCTTGAACTGTTTCACAGGAGAGGAGACCCCACCAGATGGACCCCAAACTCACCAATAGCACTTAAACCCCAGACTAGTTGGAGGCAGAATATTAATAATTAAGATTCTGAAATACCTCCCAGTGACCTATTGTTCAACCAATCAGAAGATGTCCACAAGCTGATTATGGATAGTGAGACCCTTACTCCTAATTTTCGCTTTAAAAACGCTTGTACACCAATGGAGAGTTTGGGAATTTAGAGCATTAACTCCTACTTCTCCTTAATTGGAGGCTTGTAAAAAATGCCAGATTCATCACATGCTTGTGTCAACCTCTGCTTACATGGCACTGGGGGGCAGACCCAGCTTTGGTTTGTTCGGGAACATTTCCTCCATTTTGTATCTTATGCTTTTGTGGAGGTTTTGTTTCTAAACTGAAATTAGAAAGATTGGCCATGTATTAATTTAAAAATCTATAATATGAAATTTTCAACTTCTGGCAAATTTTGGAAGTTGTCTGTGTCTATTAATGAAGCTGCTTTCCATGCTGGCATCCTTGTCCCTTGTTGTCTGCCCTTCTTGGAGGTTCCTGAGATCCCCAACTGTCCTTTCTTCATATCTATTTTAGTTAATGGAATTAAGCTTCTCTAAAACATGTGGCCATAGGGGATACTGTTTCTTTGTTACAGAATGTACAGGAACAAATTTCTATTTATATATTCCTGTTTATTAGCTAAATTTTGCATGAGATTTACAATGAAATGGCCTTACAGAAATCTCTCCACTATCCTGTGTTTGGATTTGAGTTTACTGTTTTATTGATTTTAATTATTAATATATATATATATTACACATATATATGTAACATTTTTAAAATATAATTTTTAATTGTTATTTAAAAACAGTAGTATACCCTAAGTAATCTAAAATGTGCTTTTCTTCCACACATACATTTGTAAAATTCAATTTATTTTGTATAGGTATCGGGCCAGTAATTTTCATGGTTTCATAATATTATATTTGTACTTGAATAGAAAGCAATAGTTCATGGAATTTTGGATTGCTTGCAAAATTTTGCTCCAGCAGTCAGTAAACCTATGCATATTCTTGTATAAATCCTGGTTAAAATATTCAAGAGATTCATTAGAATGTATTTTTAAGAGTAGGTGAATTGTCATTCAAAATACCCTTAGATTTGAATACTCTTGAAATTAATAGTGAAATATTTTCTAAAGTGTTCAAATCAATTTATAATCTTACCAACAGTACATAATATTTCTTCTCTCCACACTCTTACAAATTCTTGACAGTGAATTTCTCCCAAATTCTATTTCTCCTACTTCATCATTAGTGTATAGGAATGCAACAGATTTCTGTGTATTAATTTTGTATCCTGCAACTTTGCTGAATTCAGATATTAGATCTAATAGTTTTGGAGTGGACACTTTAAGATATTTTATGCACAAATATCATGTCATCTGCAAACAGGAACAGTTTAACTTCTTCCTTACCAATCTGGATGCGCTTTATTTCTTTGTGTTGTCTAATTTCTGTTGCAAGGACCTCCAGAAAATGTTCCATGTGCACTTGAGAAGAGTGTGTATCCTGTTGCTTTTGGGTGTAAAGTTCTGTAGATATCTGTTAGGTCCATCTGTTCTAATGTGTTGTTCAGTGCCACTGTCTCCTTTCTTATTTTCTGTCTGGTTGATCTGTCCTTTAGCGTGAGTGGTGTGTTGAAGTCTCCTAAAATGAGTGCATTGCATTCTATTTCCCCCTTTAATTCTGTTAGTATTTGTTTCACATATGTAGGTGATCCTCTGTTGGGTGCATAGATATTTATAATAGTTATATCCTCTTGTTGGACTGCCCCCTTTATCATTATGTAATGTCCTTCTTTGTCTCTTGTTACTTTCTTTGTTTTGAAGTCTCTTTTGTCTGATACAAGTACTGCAACTCCTGCTTTTTTTTCCCTATTAGTTGCATGAAATATCTTGTTCCATCCCTTTACTTTCAGTCTGTGCATGTCTTTGGGTTTGAAGTGAGTCTCTTGTAGGCAGCATATGGACACATCTTGTTTTTGATCCATTCAGTGAGTGTATGTCTTTTGATTGGTGCATTCAGACCATTTACACTTAGAGTAATCATTGATAGGTATGTACTTTTTGCCACTACAGGCACTAGATTCATGGTTACCAAAGGTTCAACAGTAATTGCATTACTAGCTAACAGTCTAATTTAACTCACTTAGAATGCTATTACAAACACAACCTAAAGGTTTTTTTTTTCTCGTTTATCTTCCTCCTCCATTCATTGTATAGTACGTATCATATTCTGTACTCTTTGTCTATCCCTTGATTGACTTTGAGGTTAGTTGATTTGATTTTGCATCTGTTTAGTAATTAATTGTTCTACTTTCTTTACTGTGGTTTTATTTCCCCTGGTGACAGCTTTTTAGCCTTAGGAATATTTCCATCTATAGCAGTTGCTCCAAAATGCACTGTAAAGGTGATTTGTGGCAGGTAAATTCTCTAAGCTTTGGTGTATCTGAAAATTATTTAATCCCTCCTTCAAATTTAAATGATAATCTTGCTGGGTGGAGTATTCCTGGTTCAAGGCCCTTCTGTTTCATTGCATTAAATTTATCATGCCAGTCCCTTCTGGCCTCTAAGGTTTCTGTTGAGAAGTCTGATGATAGCCTGATGGGTTTTTCTTTTTAGGTGACCTTTTTCTCTCTCTAGCTGCTTTTAAAGCCTGTCCTTCTCCTTGATCTTGCCATTTTAATTATTATATGTCTTGGTGTTTTCTTTCTTGGGTTCCTTGTGTTGGGAGATCTGTGCACCTCCATGGCCTGAGAGACTATGTCCTTCTCCAGATTGGGGAAGTTTTCAGCAATTACCTCCTCAAAGATACTTTCTATCCCTATTTCTCTCTCTTCTTTTTCTGGTACCCCTATCATTCAAATATTGTTCCATTTGGATTGGTCACACAGTTCTCTCAATATTCTTTCATTTTTATAAATCCTTTTTTCTCTCTGTGCCTCAGTTTCTTTGTATTTCTTTTCTCTAATTTCTATTCCCTTTACCATCTCTTCTACTTCATCTAATCTGTTTTTAAATTCCTCCATTGTATGTTGCATTTCAGATATGGAATTTCTTGATGATTGAATCTCCATCCTAAATACATCCCTTAGTTCTTGAATATTTTTCTGTACCTCCATGAACATGTTTATGGTATATGGTTTTTATTTTGAACTCTCTTTCAGGAAGATTGGTGATTTTAGTTTCATTTGGTATTTTTTCTGGGGTTTCTTAGAATTTGGTTTGAACCAGGTTCTTTTGACACTTTGTATTTGTATGTGGCACCTTCTAGTTCCCAGAAGCTCTAGTTTATGGATCTACTCAGTCCCTGGAGTGATATCAAGGGTTGCAGGGGAGCGGCACTGGTGCCTGGGGGGAGGAAAGAGCTGTTTCCTACTTCCCAGTTGTGGTGCCTGTCTCAACTGTCAGAACCAGTGGACCAAGCAGTATAAGCCTCTGTGCTTTGCGTCTGTAGCTGCCACAGGCAGGGCCTTCCTTTGGCTGGCCTGACACCAGGGCAGGTCTGCCAGTTTGCAAGCCAGTGTCAGCAGGCCAGGAGGAAGGCACAGTAGGGTGTATATCACAGTGGGGGGCCTCTGAGCTGAGTAGCCAGCCAGGGGGATAGAGCACCTGAAGCTCCTGAAAGTTCCCAACCTGCTGGACAGAGTGACCCCAGAGAATCTTGTTCACTAATCCCTTCTGCGCAGTAAGCTCCATGCAAACCCCACCCCTTTAGCAGCCCTCTGGCTGCTAGGAAGCCTCTCAAACCACCTACCTTTCCTTTGTCCCAGAATAGCAGGATGTGGATTCCAGTCCATCACAAATGGCTGGAATCTCTGTTTCTCCAAGTATTTTGCCTGTCTTAGCTTTCCAACCCCACTAATCTCCAGAGCACCAGGCAATGTAGGTTTGTGCTCCCAAAGCAAACGTCCAGGACTCGGAGTTCAGCAGTCCTAAACCTCCAGCCCCATTCCGCTCCATTTCTCTTCCTCCCACCAGTGGGCTGGGGTGGGGGAAGGGCTCGGGTCCCACCTGATCAAGCTTTGGTACGTTACCCTGTTTTGTAAGGTCTGCTCTGTTCTCCTGGTATATGCAATCTGGTGCAGCCTTCTTTCCTGTTGCTCTTTTAGGATTAGTTATATTAACTATATTTTCGTATTATATGTGGTTTTGGGAGGAGTTCTCTGTCTCATCCCTCACACTGCCATCTTGAATCCTCTATGCTTTTTTTTTTAAATAAACATTATTTTGTTTAACTTCATAACAGTCCCTAAGTGGGGTGTCATTATGCTAATTTTACAAATAAGGATATTTTCAGTGTTTTGAGGTTCTTAATCTTGGAGAATGAATTTACAAAGGAAAACTCTGTATTGTATTTCTCTTAACAACTATAAACATCTAGCAAAATAAGCTGACTAAAAATTTTAGATCCACAACAAAAAAAATCATCTGTGAATTTCCTAAGATCGTGATTTAAGAGAATATTGTGTGATATTTTCCTCTTTCTCCTCTTTTGCTCTTTTCTTGTATAAGGGAGCATGACAGTTCATGGGGACATACTTTCCTGTAGGTCAAAACTAGTATGAAATGTTTTTTAATAACGATACCAGGGTTCTTGTTCATGGAGTCAAAGAATGAACTTTGCAAACACTCAAGGTAGGCAAGCAGGAAAGAGGCTTTTTATTGAGAGAGAAAGCAAAAGTACAGAACTCCCAGCACGTGGGGAGGGGACAAGAGTGCCCATATTTGGGCTTTGCCTAGGGGTATATATACTTTAGGTTTAAATGAGTTATCTATTTTTTACTGGTTCCCACCAGGATGCCAGCTATGGTTTGACCAATCTCATTAAAGGTCATCTCTACTGAGGTTCATATGTTTAAGTCAAATATTTACAGTCAGTGAAATATTTTCTTATCACAGAGTTTCTGTGGGAACTTCCCTATACATTGTTGCATTGTTTCAACTGCAAGTATCCTGTCTTTGTCATTACCTGAGGCCCTTATCCTGTTCTAACTAGACAGGATTACTCCCTGTCCTTCCCCTCTCACCTTCCACCTGCCCCCCTGCCTACAGATGGAGACCCTAACTGCTGTTAGGGCAATGGGCAATGACAGCTCTTACTGCTTCAAGCTGAAAGGGGATGAAGTGGAGGAGTGTACTCAGGTCTTCATCACTGGTCAATCAAGAGGGCCCCGGAAAATGGACATTTCCATCCTGGGTTCCATTTCCATCATCACCTGTAGCTTTATGGATTCTAGGCAAGATAGAACAAATCGTGTTATTAGATTAAGTAAACAAGGACCAAAAACCAAGATGAGGAGGAGGATGAGCCACTGAGCAAGATATATTTCCCCAAAAGGATTTTGAAATCCAGTCCCATAATGTGGTGGTCCATGGGACATCAGAATCAGACATGACTTGGACCTGCTTATCGAGACCTTGGAGGGAATCAGAGACATTTTGTGAATAGTCTGGAATGTATATACAACACTCAATTTTAATTATGGCACATGTTCCTCCTTCAGCCACCATTAATATATCCAATACCATTCTGTTCTGTATAACTGCTTGGTGCATCAATCTAACTTCAGTATTCAGAAGAGAAATTCCTTGGATGGTATAATTCAAGCCTTTTTTGGTAAAGTTGGTTAGTGATTTTATATGCCAGATTACATCCTCTAGACCAAGAGATGACATAAAAATAGAGACTAGGTGGTCATATCAATGAAAGATGTTCCTAGTCCATCAGAGTTGGAGAACTGGAGGTTTGCAGGGCATGGGATATCTTTAACCCAACATTCTTGTAACCAAGAAAATCCCAGTGCGCATCTTCCTATCCTTCCTGGAGGAAGCCATGGGGTCAGAGGTTAGACCCACATAGCCAGTGGGTGTCATTTGGAGTGGGCCAATGGATCCTTGGTCAGTAGGGCCAGTATGTGGCAAACCAATCTGTAGTTTATAGGATTATTATGTGGGAACAGTGATCCCTAGGGACCCACCCAAAATTTCGGGTGCAATTGGATAATTTTTGGAGTGGTTTCTTTGTTCCCAACACATAGATTTTTGCTTTTGGCTTACTGCAGTTGGGGTGATCCAACTAAACTTGTCCCAAATTTGAAAAAAAAACATTTTCATATCTGGGATTACTCTGAAGGAAAATGAGTACCCTAGAAGTATTCTGTAGTTGGGGAAGTGCTAGAATGGTAGTCAGATTTTTAGTCATATTGTAGGAGAAGGGGAAATTATGCCCTTTACTTGATAAGATGTTATTTATGGGCTGGGAGTCCATATTCCAGTTTGTTACACCTGTATAGAATCCAGTTCTGGTGGTGCAAGTGGTAATGACAGCTTGTAGCTGATAGCAATTGTGTCCCTGAAGTGGGTCACAATAACACAGAGCAAGAAGGAGAATGATAAGTCTTACTCCCCCAACAGTGCTAAAGAGGACCCAGAACCAGGGAATCATAGGGTACTTACCTTAAGTGTTTGTCATTTGAAAAAATTCTTCAGATCTTTTACTGGCTCACAGAAATAGCAGGGTAGAGGATCCTCCTTCTCCTTTCTGCAGTCTAGGGTCTAGGGTGTTTTCTCCAACCTCATCTGATGATCTCTTCCAAGGCTTTAACTGGGTGTGGTGTATTCAGGTGTCTACTCCAGCGACCTTGACAGTTGTGGGAGAGGAAAGAATGACAGAATATGGTCCTTCCCAGTTTAGGTCTAAAGTGGGAGAGACTGAGGGAATAGTTTTTACTAGCACCAGGTCTCTGGGCTCAAAGAGGGTTATCTCAGGGTCCCTCTTGACCCTTCAGACAGCCTTCATATGAGCTTTTGGAATTCTGCTAAGCCTGTCACATATTTTACCAGCCCAGGAGTTTCTTGATCTACCTCTAGATCATTCTTTAAGAAGGGCTGCCCATATAGCATCTCAGAAGGGCTAAGGCCTGAGGTACTTGGAGTGTTTCTTATTCTTATAGGGCAAGGGGAAGTAGTGTTGTCCAAGGCAGGTGAGTTTCCTGTGACAGCTTGTGTAAGTGTTTCTTAAGGATCTTATTTATTTTCTCTACTTTCTCTGAGGATTGAGGTCTCCAAGCACAGTGTAAATGATATTCAGTGCCCAGAGCCTGAGAGACTTCCTGTGCCACTGCCGCCCAAAAGGCAGGTCCATTGTCAGTCTGGATTCCTCGTGGCAAACTGAAATGAGGAATAGTTTCTTGCACCAGTGCCTCAACAACTTCTTTACCTTGTTCAGTCCTGCAGGGGAAGGCTTCTACCTATCCTGTAATGGTGTCTCCCCATACAAGAAGATACTGCAATCTCTTATTGTTCAGCATATAAGTATAATCTACCTTCCAGTCCTCCCCAGGATATTGCCCTTCCACTGTAACCCTGGAGGGGCATTCCTGTGGTTGAGGCAGTTATTTCACTGTCATAGGTCACATCTCTTAACAATTTGTATTATTGTTTTCAATAATCCCTTGCCTGTGAAGAGGCTCTTAGATAACTGATAAGTGTTCTCAAATCCCAAGTGGAAAGTCTGATGTAGTGTTTTGAGGACCTTCCTCTGGGCCCTCAGGGGTAGGATGAGTTTGCCATCCTCAGTTTGGAGCAACCCAGAGGGGAGGAGGATGCCTTCCTGAGAGAGAGCCTCTTGTAGCTCTTTTGGGCTATAGTGAAGCCTCACATCTGTAGGGGTTCCAGCTCGTAAGAGAGGAGCTTGAACCTCAGGATTCCTTGGCTGTTGGGCGGCCATATTGGCTTGCTGATCAGCCCTTCTGTTTCCTTCTGCTATTTCATTGGCTCCTTTTTGGTGTCCCTTACAATGGATAACTGCCATTTCCTGGGGCCTATCAACAGCTTGTAATAAACGTTCTATGTCCTGGTGGTATTTTATAGGGCTTCCCTCTGAAGTAAAATTCCTTTCTTTCCAGATAGCAGTATGAACATGCAAAACTAAGTATGCATATTTAGAATCAGTGTATATGTTGACTCTTTTTGCTGTTCCTAATTCTAGTGCCTGGGTTAGTGCAATGAGCTTGGCTAATTGTGCATTTCTATCACGTGGAAGAGGATGGCTTTCTAGGACCCTAGAAGGAGAGACTATAGCATCCCCTGCTCTATACTTTTCTCCTTCCACAAATGAACTCTCATCCATAAACACAGTCAAGTATGGATTTGGGAGAGAGGTGTCTTTTAAATCCTCATGAGCAGAATAGTTCAGTGCTAATCCTGCCGACAGTCATGCTCTGGGGTTCCTTCCCATAGATCTGGAAGGAAAGTAGCTGGGTTTAGGACTGAGCATGTTAGGAACTGGACTACTGGTCCTTCAAGGAGAAGCTGATACTTGAGAAGTCAGCTGTCTGAAAATCCTAGCTCTCCTTTAGTATTCAAAATGCCTGAAGTCATGTGAGGTGTGAACTGTCAGGTCTCAGCCCATTATGAGTTTGGTGGTGTTTTGCCAATGGCTTTCAGCCCCAGGCAAGTTCTCTATGGATTCAGTGTGACCAAAGAAATTGACAGCAAAATGTTCTTTGGGGTGAAAGGGTTTATTACCTGGCTTGTTCTCCCAGCGGTAAGTCGGCCACTAGCGTCTGTGCCTCCGCCCAGAGCACTGGGCAGAGCTCTCTATATAGAGCAATAATAGCTTATTGCCTAAAGGTGTGGAAGTGGTAGCCTAGTAACAGGCCAGTTACATCATCAGGTTGTTTAAGTTCAGTGAGGATCCTGGCCATAGGAACCCCAACTTCCCCACACTCTACCCCTCCAGGATTCTTGCCTTACAATCTACATGCTTCCAATCTTCCGCAATGGTCCCTGTGCAAGAAAGCTGGAGCACTGTAACCAGATTCCACAAAAGCAGCAGAGGATAACAACAACTTAGAGATAATAGAAATTAAGATACAGCAAGATTTTGATACCGGTAACAAAAATTATAATACTCTTCAAGCCAGAGGAGGTTCCTAATAAAAAATTATAATAATCCTCAAACCAGAGGAATTTCCCAATCCACAAAGACTTTAGAGGCTATAAGACACATGTTTTAATGCCACCAACATAGACAAATCTTGTCCATCAGGTAGGATGCATGCAAGAGAGTGGTCCTGTGATAGGACTGTAGCAGGACTGTCTAGTATACCATACTTTTACTCCTTTCCCCCTGGGGGTTACTGAAGGGTCTATATATAGTGCTGCTGGAGGTGCATGCACTGGCCATAATGATAAAACAAAACTCCCCAGTAAGATGCTCCTACCTTCTGGCCTTTCAGGATATACTACTGTGACCTTTGGAGGCCACTCTGCTATTATTCCAGGAATACACAGGAGGTCACCTTCCAGGCCTTGTACCCAAGGTGCCAGGAGAGCCAGCCGTCATTGGTCCATGTGTCGAAAGCTCCAAAGCCACATCCACTCAATGGAGTCTCCAGGTTTCAGTGCAGTTGGTGCTGGCAGCAAAACATTATTCTGGTGGCCAAACCTCGGCTTCAGTGTTTCTTCTTTGGTTTATACTAGCAGTTGTATGGGGGAGGCAGCCATATGTGTTAATATGTCTACAGGGCTCAGGGTGCCCTTTCGGGGTCTCTCATTCAAAGGCTGTAGCATGGTCCATAAGCAGACTGACCATTCCCACAGACTATTGTTATCTAACTTTAGTCTGGATTTTAACAAGCCATTGTGCCTCTCTATCATGTCTGCTGTGGTAGGATTGTATGGAACATGAAACTTCCATTTGATCCCCAGCTGTCACACCCATTCCTGCAGTGTATGTTCAATAAAAAAAATTATAAAAATCCTTGAACCAGAGGAATTTCCCAATCCACAAAGACTTTAGGGGCTATAAGACACATGTTTTAATGTCACCAACATAGGCAAATCAACATAAAATGGGTGCCCTGATCACTCTCAATCACCTGTGGTCGGCCATAGGCAGCAAAGAGATGCTCCAGGCCTCTTTTGGTTGTCTGCTGGTCCACACAACGGGTAGGAAAAGCAATCAGAAGTCCAGTAGCTGTGTCCATACAAGTCATTGCATACTGATATCCTTCTTACACAGGTAGAGGCCCAATATAGTCTATCTGCCACCTGATGAGAGGTATAGGCCCCTTAGCTATTGTCCCATGTTGCTGTGGAACTCCATGTAAGTCCCTTTTGGAGCACACGACACACTCCTGCTGGGCTCTACTAACTTCCTTGAAGGTCAAAGGCAAGCCCCACCAATGAGCTACAGCATTGTGTTTTGCCCTGCATGCAACAAACGCTGATGTAGCCATTGGGCTACATCAGAGGCAGGCTGTCCTTCTAACCAGTGTATCTGGGCCAATTTATCTGCTTCATCATTTCCTGGGAATGCCAGTGGCAAATGACCTGTCACATGGTATACTGTAATTATTTTAGTCTGATGAAAGACTCATAAGTTTTGCCACAGTTCTTGCCCCTAAAGTGGTTACTGATCAACCATCCAGTTGGCATGGTACCAGGTTGGTAGCCACAGGGTCAAGCCCCAATGGATAGCCCAGCTGTCAGTGCAGACAACTATAGGGGAGGGCTCCTGGCTAATCACAAGCCACACAGCCCTCAACTCTGCCCATTGGCTGCTCTTCCCCTCACCTTTTTTCCATCCATATTGTCTCAGTCGTAGGATGGAAAGCTATGGTCCTCCATTTTGGGAGCTGCCCATGGCTGAAGCCATCTGTGTACCATGCATCTTTGGGTATAGGGGCTCTTCCCTCCCAATAGGGACTCTGCTACTAATGGTTCAAAAGCAAGTTCTTCCTGCTTTTCACTAGTATATGTCACTGGCACCAACAAACATTGGAGTTCTTCACTCAAGGGGCTACTAGAGAGGGCACTATGCTGTAGGTAAGCACCCTACTCGGCTAGTGTGGGCATTTGTGCCACACCACTCCTTGGCTTTTGGGCCCAGTCTCGTACCCACCCCAAGATGGGATAGGTGGTTATTACCTTTATGGGGGCCATTCCAGTGATGGGTTCTGTAGCCAGCAAGGCATGATACACAGCAGCCAGTTGTTTTTCTATCAAAGTGTATCGAACCTCTGCCCCTTTCCAGAGTTGTGACCAGAATCCAATGGGTTGGCGAGTTCATTCAAGCCACTGCCAGAGACCCCAGCCATAATCATCTTCAGTGACATGAACGTCCAGCTCACAGGGCCTTGATGGGTCTATTACACTCAAGGCCTGTTCAGCCTTGACTACCCATTTTGCTTCAGTAAAGGTAGATGCACATGTATCATCCCAGCCCCACCTGATGCCCTTTCACACCAACTGGTATAAGGGCTTCAGAATTTGTGCCAAGTGTAGGATAAACACTCTCCAGTAGCCAAGAAGACCTAGAAACTCCTGTAGCAATGCCACAGTTGTGGGGGTAGGAAAGGGCTGGACTTTGTCTATAACAGCTTGTGGTATAACTTTGATCTTACCCGAACAGACAACCCCCAAGAATTTGACAAACCAGGTCGCTGAACCTTGTTGTTGTTCACAGCCCAACCTTTCTCCTGTAAATGTTGCAACAGTCTAGGTGCTGCACCTTCTAGATCTGAAAGATAATCAGACATGAGCATGACATTATCAATATAATGGTACTGCCTCACCATTGACAGTTTCTCCCATGTAGCCAAGTCCTGGGCTACAAGTCCATGATAGATGGTGGGGCTGTGGAGTTACCCCTGTGGAAGGATGGTGAAAGTCCATTGCCATCCTTCCCACATGAAGGCAAACTGTTCCTGACTTTCCTGCTCAATGTCAATGGAAAAGAAGGCATTAGCAAGATCTACCAAATAATGGTATGTTTCTAGTTCATGGCTGAGGGTATCCATCAATCCTGCAATAGAGGGGACAGCAGCATGCATAAGGGTATGACCTTATTCAGTTCTCTGTAATCCACAGTCATACACCAGGAACCATCTGGCTTTTTTACTGGCCACACTGGGGAACTGAAAGAACTATGGGTGGGCTTTATAATACCCACCTTTTCCAGCTCCTGGAGAGTTTCTCCAATCTCTTTATGCCCTCCAGGCAGTTTGTATTGTTTGGTATTAGTCACCCACTGAGGCACAGGCAAAGCTATGGCCAGGTGCCTAGCATGTCCCCTCAGAACTGCCTTCACCACACATACTCTCAGTCTGAACTCAACTGTAGTGGTCTGCAACCACAGAGCCTGCAGGATATCAACCCCCAAAATATACTCAGGGATAGGAGATATATACACTGTATACTCCTTTGGGAGTAGATGCCCTATTCCCAAAGGGTTTTGGGCTTTTTTCACTCTGATAGCCTTCCCCCCATATCCATCTATGATAGTGTGGGGTCCTGGGGAACCGCTCAGGGTTACCATGAATCAGTGAACATTCAGCCCCAGTGTCCACCAGAGCCAGGACACGTTGTATGTTCACTGGGGACCGATGGATAGCTATTCCTACATATGGCCTCCAGTCCCCCCTGGTCCCTCAGAGCAGATACCTTGACCTTCTCCTCAGTCAAACCATGTTCCAAAATCACCTTCCTGTGTGGGCTCAGGTGAGGTTGGCTCACTACCCAACAGGAAGTCTTTCTAACACACAGGCCGGACACATGGCTCTGTCTCTGAGCTCTGCCTCTTTGGTCTGAATGGCTGGAACTGCTGCTCTGGTTTCAGCTGTTGCCATAGCTCTAGTAAGATCCTATTTGACTTCCCATCTAATTTCCTCTCATCTGCTCCTGCCCTTATTAAATCAACCCACATCAGGATCCTCATAATCTTCATAGGGCCCTTAAAATTCTTCTTGTGAGTAGCAGATCTTATTTCTTTCCGGATTCTTATTGCTTCTGCCTCTCCTAAGTCTGCTACTGTCTGTGTCACCTTGCTTATGGGATGCCCTAAGTGAGGGGAAATAATGGCCACTAGAGACCCAAAGAGGGATGTAGGAACCATTTGAAGTACAATATTTCTCATCCCAGTAGTGAAAATCTATTCATCTGAGCCATAATTCTCTGGACGATAGATGGCATTTCTTATGCCTAGCTCTCATAGCACCTGTTGCAGCTCAGCATATGTCTGCCATCTAACAGGAGAGGATGACAGATCACCCAGACTGGGCCACACAGCACAAAGTGCAGCCATAAGCCAATCGAGGAGGGAGTGACTCCCTGAGGTCTGATGTGCATTTTGTAATCACTGCCTCAAGGCAGGTTGCACTGTCAGGGAAGACAGCTTTCCCATCTATGATCCCGACAGAACAATTCCATTCACCCCAAAGTCCCACAGATGCAGGAGCCAAGCTGATATTAACTCCGAGGGCTTCTGCCTAAACCGGGAGCCCAAATCCACCAGCTCAGTCTGAGTATAGGGGCAGACCATAGAGTGCTCCATGCCCTGGGGAGGGGGCTGCTCCTCTCCTTGGGGAACTTTCAGCTGCTGGGTCTTTATTTTCTTTAAAACCACTGGGCGTGCTTTCAGTACAGGAGGCACCAGTGCCTCTGGCACCACCCCTTCATCCTTCCTCAGCTCCTCCATTTCAGGGGCTGATGGCACCTTTCTCTCCCCTCCCACGAGAACCTCCTCTGCTACAACCTTTACCTTTTCTACTGTGCCTCGCAGCAATGACAGCTCAGTCTTCAGAAGGTCAAGCTCACTCTTACCTTCAGCTCAATGCTTCGCAGCTGAAGTTCTCATGCCACCTCCGCCTACGCTTCCCTCAGGAGTTTGTCGTTTTCCTTGATGGCCTCTTCCTCCTTCAGAGCACCTGGCAGCGCTGCCGTTTGATCTCCAATGGCTCCTTGCTGCCGTCGCTCTCATACCATGTCCCTCTTCAGGGAATTCACAGAGGTTTGCAGCTCGCGTTCTCGCACCGCCATTTCTTGGGTCTCCTCTGTAGACCTTTTTAAAACTGTGAGAGGCAGCCAACCCACAGTCCCCACTGCCTCACAGGCACTCTGCCTCTCAAAGGATCTGTTTGTTATACCAAGACCCACCCCCACTGCCTCAGGTGTCACCTCCACTTGCCTCCAGTCCTGGGGTGGGGCCCAGTCCTCTAGGAGGCAAGCCACCTCAGAGCACATACCCACTGGGGGACGATCCACTGTCTCCCCATTCACAGGGGCAGCCCGCTGAAGCACCCCTCCCATAAGGGCAGCCTGTCCTTTTCCTTGATCAACAGTGAACCCTGCCAACTTTCGCCAATTGTCTTGCCAATGGGTTTCACCCCCAGGCAAGTTCACTATGGATTCTGTGTCACCAAAGAAATTGACAGCAAACCGTTCTTTGGGGTGAAAGGGTGTCGGCTTGTTCTCCCAGTGGTAGATAGAGCACTAGCGTCTCTGCCTCCACCCAGGGCACTGGGCCAAGCTCTCTATATGGCACAAAAATAGCTTATTGCCTAAAGGTGTTGAAGTGATAGCCAAGCAATAGACCAGTTACATCATCAGGTGGTTTAAGTTCAGTGAGGATCCTGGCCATAGGAACCCCAATGTCCCCACAGGTGGCCTCTGGTACTAGCAAAGCTGCTGCCATCACTGCTCAGAGACAGCATGGACACCCCTTGGCTACAGTGTCTGGCTCCTTACTGAGGTATGTTGTGGGCTTTTGCACTTCTCCCGGGGTTGGGTCAGGACTCCCAGAGCTATCTCTGGCCTCTCAGTGACTAAAGACTACCCATAGGAAGGCTGAGAGGGGGAGCCTGAGGAAGGTCCTTTGTAGGCTCTGAAGGCCTGAGTAGCCTCTGACTCCCATTATAGAGTCTGTTGCCAATTCTGCTGGGCCTCTCTTAATAACTGGTATAAAGGCCTGGCCAATTCCTCATACTCAGGGATCCAAATCCTTCAACAGCCAGCTATGCTGAGGGAGCCTCAGGGTTGCCTGAATGTGCTAGGAATGGGCTGGTGCAGAACTGGCTTCACTCCTTCTTCTCCTAGGGCACAGAGTCCATGGGAGAGTCCAAGTCCTAAGTACTTAACATCTGTTGACTGATCTGTGCCTTAGACTGGAACACCCTGTAGCCACATTCAGCAAGATAATTGAAGAGATCTTGGGTAGCCTGATCACAATCCTCTCTGGTCTCAGCACAGAGAAGAATGTCATCTACATACTAAATAACTGCCACCCATCCTGGCAGGCAGAAGGAGACCAGGTCCTTAGCTAATGCTTGTCTGAACAGATGGGGATCTCAGAACCCCTGGGGCAGCACGTCCACCTTAGCTGAGTAGGATCTTCAAAGGCAAACAAGAACTCTGATTCTTGGGTCACTGGGATGCAAAAAGCATCATTTAAATCTAACATAGTGAACCAGGCCGCTTCCTTTGGGATCCGAGCGAGCAGGGTGTAAGGATTAGGCACTGCTGGGTGTAGAGAAACAACTGCCTCATTGATAAGGTGGAGATCCTGTACTAAGCACCATTCTCCATTAGACTTCATAATCTCAAAATTAGTGTGTTGCAAGTACTGTTACAAGGGGGCAGGAGGCCCTTTCTTTTTAAATTTTCAATGATTACCAGAAGTCATTTTCAGACCTCAGGCTTAGTGGGTACTGTCTGTGGTGGGGAAAGTGGTTAGGGGGTTTAGGGGTAATGTGATTGTCCTTCCAATCTTTCCCCCGCTGGCCCAGACCTCAGGACTGATGTCCATGTCTGTCAAAGGGCAGCACAGAGCCTCTGGGCTTTCTGGTTCATGTGCACAGAGGCCTGGCCTTTGGAGAGTGTGTCCCTCCCGAGGAGGGGGGCTGGGATTTCTGGAATGACTGGGAAGCCGTGCGAAAACAGCATTGAGTCCCAGTAACAAAGGTTGTGTAAAAAATTTGGTCATCCGTGCCCCAGATACACCTCTAATAGTCATTGACGGGGAGGAGTGAGGTCCCAGATTGAAAAGGAGGACAGAATATGTGGCTCCCGTATCCAGAAGGAAATTAATAGTTTGGCCTCCTACGGTTAGGGTTACCTGGGGCTCCTGCAATATGATTGTGACAGGAGCCAAAGTGGGCAGTCCTGGGCCTCTTCAGTCCTTATCCTGGTCCTGGGATCCTGACCCCATTTGCCTATGTGTCTGGGAGTAGTCCCGCTTCCAGGGGTACCCCTTGCAAAGAGGACATGGCTTAGGCGGCCTGGCTCGAGGGCATTCCCACTTGAAATCTCCTTCCTTATTACAGCAGGCCCTTGGTCCCTCTCTCCTCCTTCCAGCTACCAGAGCCTCTAGGATTATTCTCTGTAGGGCCATGGCAAGAGCCTCTGCCTTTCGCCTGTTTCTCCTGTCTGTTTCCTTCCTCTCCTCCTCATCATGGTTATAAAAAAACAAAGTAGCAGTTTCCAGGAAAGTTTCTAAATCTTGCTTAGGACCGAATGCCAATTTTTGTAACTTCCTCCTGATGTCTGGGGCCACTTAAGCAATAAATTTGTCCCTCAAAATGACCTGGCCCTCCACTGATTCTGGGATAATAGGTGTGTGCTTTTTTAACACCACCCATAGCGTATCCAGGAAGACCAAATGCTTTCCTTATCTCCCTGGACCACCTGAGACAGGTTAGAATAGTTAAAGGGCTTGGAAAGTGCTTTCCTTAAACCTTCCACAATGAAGGTGATAAAATGGGTTCTATCCCAATTATCTGCATTGTCTATGTCAGGGTACCACTTAGAGTTACTCAGAGGTATGGCCTGACACCCCATAGGGTAGCTGGCAAGCCCTTCTTCTGTCTTACCCCAGGCATTCACTGCATACCATCTGGCATCATGCAGTTTGAAACAAGACAGACAATTTGCAAAATAAGAGAGAAATGATGAACTAATACAATGTAATAGAATGAAAAGGCCAGAATTTGAAATGGAGTTGAGAGAAATGAAAGGAAGTAGAGGAGCATATTTATGAACATATTTATTAGCAGATATTTTAAAGAATCTGTAGAGAGAGAATACAGATAAAGAGAAATCAGTAAGATGGAAAGATGTTAGAGAAATCAGAGTGGAGATCAATCTCCTGGACATCTAAGAAGGTAGTTCAAGGAGGAAATGTTGTTAAGCTATTTCCATGGACTTCCACCAAGATTCCTGCTACAACTTGTACCTACACCCAAATCTATAATCACATCCATAATGTTAGAATATGGCTGCAATTCTGGGAGATATTGGACCACTTATCTGCCTTATGTTATCCAATGTTATAAAAAAAAAAATAGAAGTAAGTAAAGTTCTATTAACCTGAAAAGATAAAAATTGGAGCAAACCTATGTATGTGACCTTTTGTGCATCTCTGATTCACCAATTCAAAATAAACCATAACAGTAGTTTTGTATAGTATAATTTGATTTATACTAAAGGGGAAAAATGAATTGCAATCCCTATGGTGTCTAGAAATTGCTATAGTTTTTATTTATCAGCCAATAATGACAACTTTGAAGACCAAGTCTTTTAACTCATCATCAAATTACCTTAGTTACAAGCATATTATTATAAAAACAGTGTTGGCCAAAAAAAAAATTTTCTAGAAAAAAAAACACTTATGAAAGATGTAAGATCTTTTCAAAGATCCCACCTGTCTTATGTAATGATTATAGATAATTTTGTTTCGAAATTTGAATGTCTTTTTACTCCTATGAAAATATCTGTCACTCACAATCAGGGCAAATGAATTGCAAAACAGCACATTGTTGGGAGTGGAAGTTCTGTGGCATTTTTAATACAAAACCAAACAATTTTTCTCTTCATTATCAAGACAGAAAAGCCATTTTCTACTAAGGAAGAAAAGTAAATATTAGGAACATTATCTTACTGAATGGCATAGATTTTTAGTATTTTTGTATAGTATCAGCCTCTTGGTCTCTGTTTGTAGTATGTTATGGTATGTATGGAATATTTTGTTGTCTTTATTCTTATGTCATTTAATTAATATCACATTGTGGATCCCAACCAAACTATGAAACCAGAAACTGTGACTGGAATTTGCTTTATTCCCTTTAATATGTTACCATAAAATACTACTTGAGTGTTTCTACATAAGTATTTCTGAGAAGTAAAAAGATGAAAGAGAACAGCAGTGCAACAGAATGGAATGATTTTCTCATCTCCACTAGCACTAGGAAATCATTTGCGTTCAACATCTCTGTATCATTCAGTTCTTTTATCCCCCACCTTCACAGCATGTGTGGTGTTTCTGTTGCTAACATCACAAACCACTTCAAACTTACAGGCTTAAAACACCATATCAGTCTGTTATATTTTTGTATGTCAGAAGGCCTGTATTGTCCTAAAAGGCTAAATCAAGGTGTCAGCAAGCTGTACCCATTTCTGAAGTCTCTAGGGCAAAATTTAGTTCCTTATGGTTGTAGGACTAAGGCCCCATTTTTTTTCTGGCTGTGAATGCAGGGTTATGTCCAGTTTCTAGAAGCCATGTTCATTCCTTGGCTCATAGCCTGCTTCCTCTATCTTCCAAAACAGTAAAAGTGGGTCAAGTCCTTACATTGCAATTCTCTGAAGAACTCTTCTGCCTTCTTCCTTGCCATGTAAGGTAACATATTGACAGGCATAACATCTGTGGGCAAAGATTACAGGGGCCAAAATGCTGTTTACCAAACACCAGAAGTCTCAATTTAGCCACACTTTCTTACATCCTCTTCTATGAACACTTCTTATATTTGACATCCATGCACATACTGTTAAATTACCTTGTTATTATGTTTCCCCCAATAAATCCATATATAAAAGTGCTTTTACATTCTTATTTTTCAAGGCCCATCTCAAAGGCTATTTTTTTTTCAGAAAACCTTTTTGATTTCTAATTGGAACCAGTGCCTCTATCTCCTAGAGTCCTTGTTGGAGAGTAGGATGGATAGGATGATTAGGAAAGGGGACTCAGATTTATTCCATGTCTGTGGTATGCCAGGTGCTTTAAACACATCTGTTGTGCACACTTACCCGATGAAGTTGGCATTATTAATCTTGTTTAATAGGTGAGAAACATGTCCCATAGAGGGTCATTCACTTCCCTGGTCCCACATGACTTGTAATTGGAGGAAATAGGGTGTAACTGTTCATCTAGTTATCTGTGAAAACATCTGTGTTTTCCTGTTGCCTCAGTTCACTTTGCACCTCTGTCAGAGTCCTTAGCAGAAGACATATATTTTAATGACACAAATATCAATAGTCCTTCAAAATAAAATAATTTAAGTCCTCACTGCTCACTGCACATATTGTGAGAAGTCCACATCTTCTTTGTAGTTTTTGGAATTGTGCACGGCTAACTTCTCTCCATGTAGTGGCTCACTTTGGCTCTGGCCCCAGTGGCCCTCATCCAAGTGCGCTCCTGAGCCTGCATGTAGCGCGGCTGGCTTCCCTCTGCTGCGCATGTTTGCCCCATCATCCTGTCTTCTCTGTTGCCTGTGTCTGCCCAGTCGTCCTCAGATCCTGCTGCGGCTATTCCCTTTTCACTTCTTCATCAGAGACCAGATGTTTTATCCTGTATTTTATAAAACATCATGGATGCATGACTGTTGTGTTTTACACGTTTTCTCCTAAAGTTTGGCAAAAATAGAGGGGTACTGCAGGAAAGCACAGGCAATAGTTGAAAAGTAAATATAAGACCCTATCATTCTTAAAAGTTCCTCAGTTGTCTCTGCCATGAGACATTTCTCACTTGCTGTGTGTCTTCTTGAGCCCCATATGCTGTTAAGCAGCTGAGCTTCCACCTCTCTCTCCCCAGATCCTTCATCCCAATTCTTTTACTCTCCCTATTCTAGATCACCTGTAAAGCCTTATGTCTTATTATCTGCCATGGGAAAAATGAAATGTCTAGTTAATTTATGATTCAAGCAGAGCTATCTGGAGGTGTGTAGAAGATACTCCAATTCTATTCCCACTAGAGAGATGGGCAAAGGAGGGAACATACTTTATTCATGAAAAAGGCCCACAGTAGTATTTTCCAAAGCTGAGGAGCTAACTATCTCTAATGTGAGTGTGTGTTCCATCTCCTGAAATTAGGATGTTTCTGTATATCTGTTTCCTGCTCTTGTCATGAATTTAGCATGTAGGGATAGGTAGGCAGCATACATGCATCTCACCACTAGAATGTGAGCTCTTAACCTTTGGGGAGAGTATCTGACTCATCGGTCTTTGTGTATCCTCTCCTCCTAGCCAACAGTCTGCAGGTTGTCATTTTGAAATGATCAGCCCATGAAGCTCCCCTTAGTGGTTGGCTCCCTAAACTACCTGAGAAGAGACCAAAGAGGGTGCTTTTTGGTTTTCCAAATGATTCTATGATTTACAACATAATTAACTATGCCTTTTTTATTCAGTTACTCAAGTTTAACTGCAATGATTCTTGTTTTATCTGGTACATTTTTCTAATAATTAATTCAGCTGCCATTACATTATAAAATTAAACATTTAAAATAATTAGTCACAATGGGCATTCTACTGTAAAATGGATTGTATATGGTGCACATGTGGGCTTTAGTTTTCTTAAGAATCTCTGGATGTATTTAGTCACAGTCCTTGACATGAAAAAAAAAAAGGTTAATTATTTAAAGGTTGCTATTTGTTCACTCTATTTTCTAGTGTGTTCTTCAATGGTACTGGGGGTGTCTAACAAAAGAATAAAATGAAAAATCTACACTAAATTCATTTTCCCTATGTTTCCGTACTTTTGATTCTCAGAATTAAGGGACACCATAACAATAAGTCACCTCATTTATGTTTTCTGAATATGCCATTGATATGAAGTATTTGTTAAAATGTAATCCCATTTAAAATCCTTGGATTAATAGGTTTTAGGCAGAATTATTTTGGTCTGTGCAATTTACCATAGTTATAATGCCTCCTTAATGCTTTTAGAGATGGTGAATAACAACTGAATTTGGAAGCATTGTGCGTAGAAATTGTAAAGTACAACGTATTCACTCTTCTTTGGAAAACTGCCAAAGCAGTGGGCAAGCAAACTGCCAAATATGTGCATGGGGCATCCGTGAATGACAGACTAAAGTGCATATGAGTATGTGAAAACAGGTGGTCTGGGATGTCTGGTATCAGCAAAGCATCTGGGCCCTGAAGTGTGACTGCATTCTATTTTCTACTCCCAGGGGAAAACAATGCTAATCATGATCACAGAGGCTGGCATTGCTTAGAATCCTTTGTTTTGTGACCTTTGCAAGGTATGAGAATAAATAGGAACCATGCTTTTAGTATTTGAAATCTCTACATGTCTCATCTATAATTGCTCTGGATCATATCTATTCTTATAGTACTGTTAGTCATGCTAGATGCACATATGTTAATATAGATGTTCAATTTGGCCCTTTTTCACTTTTGAGGATGCACATATGCCAAAAGGATGGGATGGCTTTCTGCCTTCAATGTTCGGCTACAGATTCAACCCCTAATGAATGTTACAAAATAAATGCTATTTATAGACATAATGTTTCTTTCATGGTTTCTGTTTTAAGCTCTTTCTTTTAAAAGGTAAGACTCCAAAGCACCTCTCTAAACTGTATTTTCCAGATTTGCAAATTAAACTGCTATGCATTTTCTAGAAACAATAAAATGCTCTTTCAATATATACTTGGCAACTATTTAAATATAAGTTCGAACTGAACCAGAACAACTTTGATTATACTCTAAATAAAGAGTGAGCAAAAATAAAAGCAACTGGAGTGGACAGTTTTATTTGCTTAATATTTAGGGACAACCACTTTTTCTACATCACTATGCTGTATATCAGTGATGCTCAGCAATGAGCAAACTTTATAATCATGAAGGGAGGCTCAAAAATACTAATGTTTAATATCCAAATGCCCATGTAAAATATGATTTAATTATTCTGGGGTGAGGTCCATGTTTCAGTATTATTAAAAGCTCCCAAAATGATTCTAATGTCTGTCCACCCAGTAGTAAAAACTACTGCTCTATCTGAAACTACTTGAATATTCAATTCCCCTACCTCATATCGTGCTTGTAATATACTTCTCTTGTATTTCTGGGCTTGGTGAAAATGTCTTTTGTTTTTCACCTTTCTTTTTCAATGTTCTACTGAGCAGAAGATTCTGTTTTTAAAAAGAGCACCAATTTTGAAACACGGTGAGCATGAATTGCGTGTTTTGATACCATATTGGTGAAAAATGGAGGCATTTCTCTATCCTTAACTCTCATCAACACTATTTTGTTAATTGATAAATGAAATAGAAATGCATAGAAATGCATAATCATCTTTCCTTTTACTTCTAATTCTAAATTGACTAGAAATTTGTCACTTTTTAGCTTGGCATTTCAGTCTAAAATTAGTTAGAAACTTAGAAAGAGATTTTGGTGTAAGAATCCTCTATGTATCTTCTGTAAACAAACATCATGAGGAATTGTCAACATTGTTCCCTGGTTGATACTATTGCTAAAAACTTACCTTGCATAATTGTAATTCTTGGCATGAAATATATATTGATAAGTGACTTTGTGGAGTAGAATCTAGTCAGCAAAAATTAGGTTAGCAGTATCAGCACGTATTTTACTAGCTATAATGGACTATACGTTTTTTTAAAACTTTTATTTCAGTGTGAACACATACTCTGATACTTGATAGATATTTTTATTTATTTATTTATTTTTATTTTGGTATCATTAATAACAACCACATGAGCAACATTGTGGTTACTAGATTTCCCCCATTATCATGTCCCTACCCCAATACACCATTATAGTCACTGTCCATCAGTGTAGTAAAATGCTATAGAGTCACTACTTGTCTTCTCTGTGCTATACTGACTTCCCCGTGCCCACCCCTATATTATGTGTGCTAATCGTAATGCCCCTTATTCCCCTTATCCCTTCCTTCCCACCCACCCTCCCCAGTCCCTTTCCCTTTGGTAACTGTTAGTCCATTCTTGGGTTCTGTGAGTCTGCTGCTATTTTGTTCCTTCAGTTTTTGCTTTGTTCTTATACTCCACATATGAGTGAAATTATTTGGTACTTGTCATTCTCCCCCTGGCTTATTTCACTGAGCATAATACCCTCAACTCCATCCATGTTGTTGCAAATGGTAGGATTTGTTTTCTTCTTATGGCTGAATAATACTCCATTCTGTATATGTATCACTTCTTCTTTATCCATTCATCTACTGATGGACACTAAGCTTGCTTCTGTTTCTTTGCTATTGTAAATAGTGCTGTGATAAACATAGGAGTGCATATGTCTTTTTGAAAGTGGGCTCCTGCATTCTTAGAGTAAATTTCTAATAGTGTAATTCCTGGGTCAAATGGTATTTCTACTTCTAGTTTTTTGAGGAACCTCCATACTGCTTTCCACAATGGTTGAACTAATTTACATTCCCACCAGCAGTATGGGAGAGTTCCCCTTTCTCCACATCCTCACCAAAATTTGTTGTTGTTTGTCTTTTGGATGGTGGTATCCTAACTGCTGTGAGGTGATGTCTTATTGTGGTTTTAATTTGCATTTCTCTGATGATTTAGTGATGTGGAGCATCTTTTCATGTGCCTGTTGGCCATCTGAATTTCTTCTTTGGAGAAGTGTCTGTTCAGATCCTCTGCCCATTTTTTAATCGGATTATTTGCTTTTTGTTTGTTGAGGTGCATGAGATCTTTATATATTTTGGATATATTCTCTCATACTGTAGGATGCCTTTTTGTTCTACTGATGGTGTCCTTTGCTGTATAGAAGCTTTTTAGTTTAATATAGTCCCATTTGTTCATTTTTGCTTTTGTTTCCCTTTCCTGGGTAGATCTGTTCAGAAAAAAGTTGCTCATGTTTATATTCAAGAGATTTTTTCCTATGTTTTCTTCCTACACTTTTATGGTTTCACAATTTACATTCAGGTCTTTGATTCATTTTGAGTTTACTTTTGTGTATGAAGTTAGTAATCCAGTTTCATTCTCTTGCATGTAGCTGTCCAGTTTTGCCAACACCAGCTGTTGAAGAGGCTGTCATTTCCCAATTGCATATCCATGGTTCCTTTATCATATATTAATTGACCATATATGCTTGGGTTAATATCTGGAATCGCTATTCTGTTCCACTGGTCTGTGGGTATGTTCTTATACCAGTTAGAAATTGTCTTGATTACTGTCGCTTTGTAGTAGAGCTCGGAGTTGGGAAGCGAGATCCCCGCTGCTTTATTCTTACTTCTCAAGATTGCTTTGGCTATTCAGGGAGATATTTTTATTTTATCAAAATAATCTGCATCAGTAAAATTAAAACTTAAAATTTCAAATATGTATCTTACAGCCTTTAGATATTACCATGAAGTAAGCAAAGAAAAACAATTTTAAAATTGACCTTAGTGATTTTCCTGCATTATTTTCTTCATTGCCCGTCTCATTTACTCTTCCTTCATTCATTCCTTCCTCTTGTTGTATCCTTATTGAAGATATTATCCATAAAAAAAAAGACATGCAGTAAGGAAAACATGTGAAGCAGGACCTTTGTACTTTTTCCCAGTCTCTCTGTTTTCTTTAGTCTTCATGCAGTGTTGTCCTCACTTTGCCCCATTACCTCTGGGTGCTGCCTTAGAGCTTCCCACTGGGCTTGTCTAGTCCAGATCATTCTCAGGCTCTGCATTTTATGTGCTATGCTCTAAGAAAACAGCCAACATTCTCACACTGTCTGCCTCAAAAATTCTTGTGCTGCTGTTATTTCCTTGATGGTATGTGAGATGTCTAGTTAGATCAAATAATTCACAAAGTATTAATGGTAAATAATAGCTTATTCTAAAAAATGTTCTTCTTGGCCATTGGATTTTATTGATCCACAAATATGCCTGCAGCAATTAGACAGAATATGCAGTAAACTAAGGGGAAGCTCTGGCTGGTGTCAGGAGCTTTTGTGGCCATTATGTAGCCGGATGAGAGCCTCAATTTTACAGGTCCCAAAATTGGTGTTATTAGTTCATCCAGAGATAAACAAGTACACTGACATGACTCACTGTATCATAGTTTATAAAAGATTGATATATAAATGAGATACAGAATAAACTTTCCAAGTTTACACATACACACACACACACACACACACTTCTTAATACCTAGAACAATGCCTCACACATATATTAGGTATCCAATGAATAGCTGGTATAAGAATTAGTTGATGAAATAAAAATTTCATACTATGTTGTGAAGTTCTCTTTACTTACCTGTGTTGTTCACCTGGGTTTAAATCCTATAGTGATAGGGACTGTGTGATTCACATGAGTAATGTTGGCTCTAACACAATGCCTTGGCAAATCAGTCATCATCTAAGAATGAAGAGTCCATAGGGAATGTTGGAGAAAGAAGAGATTTGAGGTCATTTGGAAAAAATGATATTACTTAAGGAATATAAAGAGGTTGTCTGGTGGTTTGGGGTGCTTTTTGAGGTTCTGGTTCATATTTATGAAAGTGTATTCAGCATTCAGTTGGGATAGCTTAATAAAGCAACATTCACCTTCTTAGCTACAGCCAAGGAGTACACAAACATTTAATTACAGCTAGGGTAGGGATTTTTCCAGGAGAGTAACAGGGAGACAGAGAGAAAGAGACAGGAGAGAGAAACAAGTGATAAATTATCAATAAGTGAGAAAGCTGGACAGGATTTATATTAAAGAATCTGCATTTTTGAGAAAGTAAGCAAGAAATTCAGCATTGGAACTATAATGAGAAACTAAGCATCTCTCTGTCACCTTGAGTACTGAGCTATGTGAGTAGAGTGTGGGTAGGAGACCCATTACTGGGAAGAGCTGTAGGAGAAAGTGTCTTGAAGAGACAGCCAAGTGTGAGTTGGAGTACAAAGATAAGAGGAATATTTTTAAGAAATGTTCAGATACATAGAATGATTTGTTGATGACAAGATCTGAATTTCTAGGGGCACAGAAGAAAAATTTGGGAAGGAGGAAGGGAAGGAGAGAGGAAAAACAAAGGAAAATGGGAACAGAGTAAGAGATGTACAGAAAGTACATACATAGGCATCTTTTGATGGTGAAGCATCTAATGGTGACTGAAATGAACAACGTGGTGAAGCATTGTGGGATCAGTTATGGAGACTGGCTTTCCAAAGTCTTGCTACGAAAAACAAGATTCAAATATCTCCATATCTTCCAAGTCATTGATAAACTGTTGATTGAAAGGGACTGATGATGTATATTCGATTCTTGCACAAGAGAATTTGCTTTCATTTGTCATCAGTTATTTTTATAACTCCTTTTCCTGTTATCCATTTTCAGTATAAAGACACCTCTGGTCCTGAATTTGAGTATCACATACAGAGAGTGAAGATAACTTAGTGAAATATAATACCCAGGTTAGGACAAACAGCTTAGAAAAGCTAAGTGCCAATCAGCGGGAATAGATGAGGTTATCTTTGGGTAATAACAATAAAATTGTGTAAGACTCTAAAACATAACCATGTTAAATCATAGATACATATTTTTTGTTTATTTTCCATTCTTTGTACAAAAATAATTTACATACATTAATTATTTATGAGAAAAACCTTTTAAGTGTATTCTGGGACTTTGATTTTAATATTTGCCTAAATAGTCTTCATTATTTTTCTCAAAATCATAGCTAAAATTTAAGCATTATCAGAGGCAATAATGAAAGAACATAACTAAAATCCATTTTTACCACAGATAAGACTTTCCTAATGTTTAATTTCAATGCCATAGCAAAAAAGTTACCATCACTTATTATGTGAAATTAAGAACTTACATTTTACTAATGGCACAATTTTCTTGTTAATTTGTTCTTTCCTTAATAGCACATAATTATTTGAATAAAATTTAATGTCTTGTCAAAAAAGAAAGGCATTGTGAAAAGGCACATTCAACTCCAACTAAAACGTTCAGTTAAATTATAAAGAAATTTGAGAATAACATTAATGCACTCTATATTGTTTTTTTGCATTTTTGAAACAGTAAAAAATTGTAATGGATGATCAGTTAGATTTTACTAATGTTTAGTAATCATGATAAGTTATTATGGAATGATTAATTTCTCAAGTACATTCTAGTAAGAAGCAACAAAAATGGAAATAAATATCAAAAAAATTCACTAATTATGAATAATTTTTATAAATACAAAGTAGGAAACGTATGAAAACAGTGAATACTTAGCATCTATATAATATCACCAACTTCTTCCAAGAAAGCCTTGTTTAATATACACATGATGAATTCTGGGAAGAGAATGTCTATTGTCAAATGCACCACTTTCAACCTGCTATTGAATACTACTTAGGCCCCTAGATTCTTTCATGTTTCACTGATTTAAGTATTTGTTGATCACATGACATGTATGTATGATTACACATTACAATAAACACTGAAAAGAAAAAGTCAAGATTGAAATGAGAGATTACAGAAAGACCTAAACCAAACTGGACATCAGAGATGTTTTTTTTTGAAGAAGTAATATTTACATTACAATCTGAAGGATATGGCATAATCACTCATAAGATAATGCAGGAGAAGAACATTGTGTGCTTAGAAAGAATGTACAAAAGATGAAAATCAGCTGGTCTATGGAGCTCTGAAAAGGGTCTGGTTTTCATCACATTTAAATAAAAAAATAAGAACTAGATTATCTAATGTGTTATAAAAAACTGCTAACCCCTGTGGCTAATTCTGAAAAACGTAGTCTGATGATTTAAAAGTGATTCAAAAACTACCATCAAACATTCTGAAGCCTTTCTATTATTCTAAATAAGACATAAACTCTACTTTCTCTATTTTGCTGATATAAACTTTTAATTAAACTCACAGAAAAAAATTATTACAGGCTGAGAGAGTTAAGTGCTTCTCCTTTCACTTTGGTTGCCTCTTTTCATTTACTGTGTACACACATATATAAACAAAGGTGTATGTTATGTATCAGTAGTTCTATAATCAGTCATCAACTAATACATGCTTTGGCTTAGTGCTTTATGTTTCTCTTTCTGTTCTAATTAGAGTTTATTTTGGTTTGCTTGGTTAAGAAAGTGTTAGTAGAACATAATGATGTGTTTTTTATTTTAAAAAATTCATTAATCCAACCCAAGTGACCACTCAAAACGTCATCAGATTCGTTAGTGTTTTTGCTATTGATTTCTCAGGAGGTTCAATATTCTTTTTATTCACGCGTATGCCACTTTTTTCAGTCACACTACTCACTAACCAGCACAGACCTAAGGGACTTATTTACACTTTGCCATTATTAAAAAGAAGTGGTGATTTTCTAAATGGTTTCTAACAGTGTGAAAGAGCTAATTCAACTTTCCAAAGTGCTTAACCTTAACTGTGGAACAATCCATGTAAGACTGATTCAGTATACCTATCTGCAATTATTGAACTAAAAAATTTCTAACACTAAAATTTGGAGCCCAAGTGTATCTCCTCCAGTTGAATATTAAATCCTAAAAGAAACACCACTCATACCCATAATATGTTTTAAAGAAACTCTTAAAGCATTTACATTCTTTTTCCATAACATTATATGAACAAAAATAATTATTTTTATTCCACATAAAATTAGTGTTATTCTAAATGTTGTTTATATAAGCTTAATATAATGGGCATATATAGAATTTTCAGTCCTAAATAATATCTTTCATCCAGGTAAAATGGAACAATACAAATAAAGAACCTTTTGAAATTTAGGTGCCAAATACTATTTTTCCCCATGAAACTATTTGCTCTGGTATAAAATTACTAGATAATTTTTCATTTCCTTGCTTTTCTTTTCCTATATAAAATACATTAGGGTGTTTTAATCCTAAAACATAAGCTAAAGCATCTAAGATGATATGATCTGATAACCCATTTTAACACTCTTAGATGCTAAAGGAGTACTCTCTGTTTATGGTAGGGGCAGTCCTGAGAGCAGAAGGTGGGTAAATCAACTGTGAGGAAGTTCTGTGTTCTTGTAGTGAGATAGGGCCGAGAGAAGAGACAAGTATCATGATTTATTTTCCAAAAAATCTGAGATAGAAACAGTATAGTAAGAACAGGAAGGATTCCATCTTAAGGCTGATTCCATTTTAAAAACCAGGAAGTTAGGAAGTAAGATTCCTAACATATTCTTTAGCAAACACAGAAGAACACAGTTCACTTTGGGGGCAGGGCAGGTGGTCTTGATTGATATGTTCCCAGAGGGAACCTGCTATCCTGGAAAGGAACTGACCAATTTCTTGTGTTTTAATATTGCAGAATTACCTGGAGTACTGGTAACAGAAGAGAATAATAATAATTAATGTCTCTCACTGGAAATAAGCATTTTGAGATCACTTTACAAGTTTATACCTCCTGGCCATTTGAAAAATCCTTAAAAGAGGGAATTCCCAACCTTTCAGCACCTCCTCTCTGAGGACACCCATACTCTTTCTCTTTAAGTGTATACCTGTAAATGAAGCTTTCTCACTGCTCAACTTACTGTGCTTTGTCTTTCTGCTATTTTATTCTATTTCCGGGTCTCTGCTCTACTCCTAGTAATACGTAGAGAGGGTCTGCTGAGAGCTCAGATTCGGGCCTGCACATTTCCATTGCCTGGGTGACCCGGATGGAACTGCAGCTTCAGGAGCCTGCCTGAAAATCTCCCTTCTTTGGGAAATTCTCAGAACATAATCTCACTCTATCTGTGCTCCACAGCTCCCCAAATCCCGGGGTGGTAGGGGCTAGTCCCCATGCCATGCAGATCCAAGTGGACATGGGACACCAAGTGACCCTGGCTTTAAGAGAAGGCAAGGGAATCTGCCCTATACCAAGAAAATGTTCAGCAAACTTTCAGTCTGTTTAAATACTGTGTCTCTTGACCTTCAATTCTTTGCTGCATCTCTGCATTTTCCTGATCTTAGCTGCCTGCAAGGTCACTGCCATTCATTTCTTTTTATTCTTTTTATGAATTTCTAGTGAATTCCTTCCTCACCTACACTCTTCTGAATTCCTTCCTCTAATGAATTCTTTCCTCACCTACACTCTTCTGACCTGCTTGAGAAATTGTTTCTCACTCAGAGTCAAGAACCCTCCCCTGCCTGGGCTGCAGTTTCACCTGGTGCACAGGGAGAGGCCTCCCAGACACAGCTGCCTGGCAACAGTAGTAGCAAAAACCCTTAGCTTCTTAAGGTTTTACATACTAGACATCTTCATAATAACAAGCCCAACACCATAGAACACTTTTTCTAATAGTCAATAAAGTGAATCAATAATGGCTGTAATTTTTATGAGAAAATGATAATGGAGAGTCTGAGTTTGGTTTTGGAGGAAACACAAAATAAACTGTTAGGCTGAAAGATAGACATGAGTTGGTGGAAGAATAAAAAAGGCAGTAAAGCTCACTAAAAGGAACTCAGAGAGTTAACCAGATAAAACCAGATAGCCAAAAAGGACTCACAGCGTTAATGAGTTAATTAGTTAAAAGTTTCAAAGGAATGACTTAGAATGTCTGTATACTCCCTGGATAAAACAAAGTATCCGAAGGCAGCCTATGTCTTCATTGTACCAATTAGATCATGCCATTATAAAATCTACTTAGCCTGCTAAAAGGCCAACTTATTCTTTAACTTAACCTATATGCTTTCCTTCCTATTCTTTCAGACCCTTAATCAAGTAACTTTGTAACCAGAGCAGGAGTCAGACCTCTGAAATGTAAAGAAACCTATTTTGACAAAGAATGCTGAGAGCCAAACCAGCACTGTCACCTAGATAACCCTATTCTTAAAACAAAACTTCAAAGGGATTATAAATCATCTGTATACATCATGCCTTATGCTGAACTTACCCAAATAGCCCTATAAAACCCCAGACAATAAATCCTTAAGCATACTTCCTCTCTGAGGCTGCCCACACTCACCTTTCTCTGAGTGTGTCATTTCTCTGTCCTACTTAGGTAAGTAGGGAGGACTACTGTGAGCTCTGATTTGTGTTTGCAAGTTCCCATCACCTGGGTGACCTGGACAGAACTGCAGCTGTATCATCATGTTCTTTAGCAGCCTGCCTGAAAATCTCCTTTCTTTGCCTTTGGGAAGTTCTCAGAACTAATCTCACTCCATCCAGTGCTCTGTGGCTTCTCCAAATCCTGGGGTGAAGATTCAAGCAGATACTGGATTACAGGTGACCTTGGCTTTAGGAGTTGGCAAGGGATATGGCCAATACCAAGCAGAAGTTCAAAAGCTTCCCTTTCCTCTGTTTTTCCTTCCTCTCTGCTCTATTCAAGTAAACCTGCATTTGTCTAACTTGACTCTGGTCTGCTCCTCCCTTAGAGTATATTCAAATAAAACTTTCTTTCTGTTTAAATACTGTGTCTCTGTCCTTCAATTCTTTGTTGCAGCAGGGACAAGAACCTAGGAGAACAAACTCAATTCCTAACAAAACAATTGTCAAAATTATGATAGGGTGAATATCAACTATGAATTTGACAGTTCAAAGTTTTATTTCTTATTCCTCATATTTAACTCTGATACCAAACATGATTTCAAAATAATCTTTAGGCAATTTATAACAAAACCACACAAATCAACAAAATTGTGAGATCAGAAAAATAGAAAACAAAGAAACGTCTAATGGGGAAGAAAAGAACTAAGGTGGTGTGGCTGTGCAAAACCAGTTAAGAAGTTTGTGTGATCACAAGTCTGATAATACTTCCTATTGGGTGAGTTAATATGGGAAAGTGCTTGAAAGATGAAAGGAAATACCTGGTGATGTTATATGACATATGAGGGTTTACGGGGGCATATGACAGAGAGTCCAGGAACAGCAGCCAGCTGGATGATGTTGCACACTGCTATCATCAGTTATCAGGTAACTGCTTAAATGGAGTTAGGGGACAAAGACTACATTGTGCTAGGGTGAGGGCACAAAGGCTATGTACTATACTAGGAGAGATCATTCTTGTGCCACCAGAGACCCACAGAACAAAACCTTGGGCAGAGGGGTGTGCTATCTAAGAAGATTCTTTCATTGATAAGGTGGGCTTAGATTTGGTCAGCTGCAGGCCATCAATATACTGTGTACTTAGCATACTGCCTGAAGGAGAGGACCATGGGGACACATGGTTATTCTGGGATGGAAGTTTACCAATAGACAGTGCTTGTCCCAAGAAGTCTGAAGCAGTTGTACATGTCAGAGAAGACGGTGGGTTGGACCTCAGCTCCAATGTAATGCATCAACCCCAACTCTAGAATTGTGGAACTGCCAGCCTGCCCTACAAAATTTTGATTTACCAGCTGTAGGGCCAAGATATGCCACTTTGGCATGCAGATTATGTCAGAGCTGAAAATAATCAAGGCTCAAGGCTCAAAGAAACTATGACCTTTCCTCTAAAGACATAAAGAGAATTTAGATAGAGGACCTGCTCCATGAAAAGAGCTATCACCATAGAGAACAATTACAATATGAACTAAGGGTGGTAGTCACGGAGGATTAGCAAGGTCTCCTTGTTAAAATTTCTCTGTAAATTCCATTGTTTCTTACAGAATGGAAGTCCCAGCAAGCATTAGTTTACCAAACACTTACTCTCTCTATTCCTGTGGGTTGCTTCCTTTCCTTTTGAAGCCCCAGACTCCCATCCCCTTCTCCTTAGATCAGGATGACATATATACCTCATCTTCCATGAATGTTCTTGGAATCTCATCTAGGGATTTCCTGTACATATGTACAGAAATGTAATTAAACTTTGTTTTTGTTTTTCTTCTGTTTATCTGTCTCATGTCAATTTGGTTCTTAGACCAGCTAGAAGAATCTTGGAGAGTTAAGGAAAATTCTTCCTCCCCAACACAACTCCCACAATTACATGAACCAACGCTTGAAATGTATATGCATATCTACTTTTGTTATATCTGTTTTTGTTTATCATAAGATAATGAAATTATGAAATGTTGGCAATTCTTTTCAGGCTTTGCCTCTAAAAACCTGGACAATAAGATAAAAGTGGGAGGGAATATGGAATTAAATGTTGGTTGAGAGTTTGCAATAATAAGGGAAAGAAAGAATACACAAAACACAGAAATAATAACTGATACATTTCTTGGTTCAAGAAGGTTGGTGGGTTCAAGGCTGAAGGGATAATTGGATCTAGAGCACAGTAGGAGTTATTATCCTTACATGGTGATTGTGAAAACTTGGACCTGGGTATTTTGGTGTCTAGATATTATAGTGGTCAGTGACAGGCTGCCAAAAATTGTGCCACTTTGGCATTGTAGTGGCTTAGGGCAGGCTGCCCCAAGATGTTCCACAATGACCTATTGAATTAAAAGCAAATGAAGAAACAGCCAGTGCAGAAGGGATACTCTGAACCTGCTCTGCCCCAACACTTTCCTCTGAAACCAGAGAGGTTGGGTGGGGTCCCTTTTTGCAGCTGGGTCATGAGAGACACAGGCATTTAGAAGTAGATGACTGCTGTGATTTTTATATGTTATTAGTCTGGTTACAGTGCTCCAAGTTTCTCTCATAGGGGCCATTGCCAAAGATGGGTAGTGAGTAGATTGTGAGGCAAGATTTCTGGAGGGGTGGACTGTGGGTAAAATTGCAACATTTCCAGAATCTTTAGCCTGGAATCTACATAATGAAAGGGAATACTATTTGGCTGAAAAAAGAAATAACGTTCCTTGAGAGGGAAAATTAATTGGAATGAAGATGTTTTTACAACAGTATTCAATGTGAGAAGAATGTGTAACAATACTTAGAAGAAATAATCTCAATGAAAGAAAATGTCATGAACAACTTAATATGCAGCCAAACCTTCACCAAAATGTTTTCAAGAAAAGAAAAGAAGCAAATAAATCTCTAAATATGAAAACACATCCAATTAATGAATCTGTGGGGCAATAGACATCCACACTGATGGTGAAAATATTAACTGGTACAAACCTTATAATGAGTCAGTTGCTAACACTGATGAAATTTAAAACATATATATTGCCAGAGAAATCTCACTTCTAAGAATTCATCCTCATAATATACCTATTTTATGTAAATGACATATTTTCAAGTTTATTCAGCTAATTGTAATACTTTAGACTGGAAACAACTTAAATACATAAATTATTTATATCCATATGGAGAGATTAGCATATGAAGAAATTATGTATATGCTGATATAGAAAGATCTCCAAAATACATTATTAGATAAAAAAATACAGAGCAGTATGGATAATATGAGATACATAAAAATAAAATGATGGAAAAGTAAGTTATTTACTTGTTTCTGTTTGTACATGTATCTAAATGTTCTAGAAAGAAACATAAATTGTTGATGACAGTTATTTTGAGAGTAACGTATGGATTGGAAAAATGGAGGATGGGGAAACAGGAGATTTTCACTATAGACTTTTTTGGTATTTGGTTGTTTTGAATCATTAGAATGTATTATAAGTTCAGAAAAGAAAGTGAATAAATTTAATGAAAAAAAAATAGGTGAACTACCTGAATAAATATTCCAAGGCTCACAAAATTATTCCTTACTAAGGTTTTCTGAAGGCAACTTAGAAAAATGCCACATTTATAGCTTGATTTTCAACAATATTGACTATCTTCTGAGAAATAAAGAACCCTAAAAAATATTCTGTGATCCTATCCAGCTATGTGGCTCTGTCATGTGATGAAGTAATATCATTATCTCTGCTTCAACTAAAATTGGAATATGTGACAAACCTACTGAATTATAACAACAAAACAAGAAACACCACCACCAATAAATCTTGCCACTATCATTAGTCATCATTTAAGATTTGAATATTTTAAGGGCCTGTTGAACTCATTGCTATCTATGTGGCCATGGTGTTCTATCTGTCATCATTGCAATACTGGTTACTTCTTAGGTGATCTATGTCATTTAAAAAATACTGAATCTATTTTAGGGAAGGGTTTTTAGAGAAAATACAAAAATTACACACAGCTTCTCACTGATAAAAAAAGTTCTTTACGTATAAAAAAGTTCTTTCATGTATGAAAATCACTGCAAGGTACATTCAAGTAATACTAAAGGGAAAAGAACAACAACTAATATTGAACTGTCATTTTCCAGATATAAGTAGTGGCTCTCACACTTAAAATAATATATATTTAACTAGGAAAATGGTAATATTTGGAGCCAATTCCTGTATTACTGGGAATAGAGTACAGAAACACAAAATTGCATCTTCAGTAATTTTATAGCCAGAAAAAAATTATGTTTTCTTCCATTTTGTTGATTAGAAAATATAAAGTATTATTTTTGGAAAACTCTAAAAGTGAAATTTCTAGTTATTCCATTGCCATGCAGTCATAATGGTTGGAAGTACAGTGTTTAACTTTTGGGCAATACAATGCTGCATCAACTTTGGATCCTACTTATTGTTTTCAAATAGGAAATTAAAGTGTAGGAAAAATCTAATGGAAAATCAAATTAATATTACTAAATAGAACACATGATCATTAAATATCTTAAATGAGAATAATCGCCTGCTTAATAAAAACTTTAATTGATTTTAATAAGTGATTTTAATAATTTGCATTATTTGTTCATAAATAGGGTACATCAAAATCCATTCTGTGTTTGCTTTAAAAAACATCATTTAAAAAAATAGTTTTACCATGCATCTGTGGTGCAATCACCTGTGTTTGAAAATGTTCTTTTTGAAAGGCTTCTGTAAATTCAAATCAACAGTTTTGTTTTTCTGGATTTTAATCTCAACTAGCCTTTTCATTACCATCTAAAGTGATTCTATATTCCCTATTCAAATATATGATAATTAACTGGGCTGAAATTATGTACAATGCAAGTCGTTGTCAGAACCCCAAATTGCAATACATGGTATAAACCAAAGTAAATAATCCTCTCTAAGTTAATGTATCTTCGATTTGCATTGACAACATGTACAAACTAAAGCAGCCATTTAGATCAAAGAAAGCTGCAAAGCATATTATTGAATATGAGATGTTAAATGAAGGCTGAAAGAATAGATGAATGAAATTTGCAATTCTTTATGTGATGCTCAATGCTCCTGCTTTTAAATTAACACTCTAATTATCCTGTTTATAAATCTGCTTATATGATATATATGTTCTTAGTACATTCAATATCTAATTACAGCACTCGTTAATAGAAGAGTATTTTATAAGACATGTTAAAACATATCTCCTTTCTTGAAATCATAATTGCAGAAGCTGTAGCAAGCCGTGCCTATCCTATTAGAACTGATGAATCCCAATATTCTCTGGAAAAAAGTACAATATATTAGAACAGCCACACATATATGGATCATTAAATAAATAACTTGTATAAGCAATTGTAATGTGGACACTTTGATAGTCACATAAAATACTTTTCCACTCATTTTTACCACCTGAGAAACTCTTCAGCATTCTCACCAGAGAAATATAAAATACATAAATATAATGTCTCTTTGGAAAGGGAATAGTTTTTAATCAGTATAAATTATTTTTACTTTCTTTCCTCCATTAAAATCCCTTTATGTTTTTGTTGGCATGAGAATAGAATACAAGAAAAATGCTTCAAATCAATAAATAACAAAATATTCAGTAACATTTCTTCCTATAGAAAATCACAGAAGACAACAAAAAACCCTATTATGCCCAAAACTCTTCTCTGAAATGGTGGTGGGAGCATGTCAGTCAGGTGGTAAACACTTCCTTTTGTTTTTCACTTTAAAACGTTGAGAATCTAAGTTCATGATTGGCCAAAAGAAAGTGAAAAAAAAAAATCCTGTCTCTAAGACAGTGAAATTATGGGGCACAAAATTATCCAAAGCGATCATCTGGAACAGTTTTCAATGACAAATGATTTCTTCCCTAACAGGCGACATTTGTTGATGTCTAAAAGCATTTTTATTGTCAGTGTTTCACATGGACAGATTGACAAAGACTCCCTCCTTGGCCAAACTTTAGTGAGGTTTCTCTAAGCCCTCTTCTCAACTAGGCCTCTACCTTGGCATTCAACATCCTTGGCCTGCTGTCAGGCCAATTTTAGTAAAAAATCCTGCTAAGTTAGTTTATTGTGAACCCCACTCTCCACCACATGATGTTTGATCAAATTCTTCATCCCTGAGCCTTGATATCTAAATTCTTGGTCTGCCTTTAGCAAGACTCTTGTTAAACCACTTAGCAAGAATTCTACATTTGGCATTTATTCAGTTTCCCTTAGTAATTTTCTATCCTTCGACTCCCTTACACTCATCCTCTGCTATAAATCCCCGGCTTTCTTTGCTGTATTCAGAATTGAATTCAATTTCCCTCCCCTATGGAAATAGTCTTGACCTCTACTGTAATATTCTTGAACAAAGTCCTTGCAGTTTTTAACAAGTGTCCATGAAAAGTTTTTTAAGAAGTGTCAGATAATTTATCTTTAGAAGGAAATTTTGGCATATGGTGAGTGGAGGCCAGAAAGGATGTGCTAATAATCCTAAAAGGCACAAGACAGCTCCCAGAAAAAGAATTATCCAGCCCAAAATGTCAATAATGCCTGGTTGAGAACCTACTCTAGAGATATGAGTAGCTGACATATATGCAACCAAAGATGGTCCTCTACATCTGTCTTCAGTAAAAGAAGTAAGCCAGTTTGAATATGGATTGCATTTTCATTGTTAAGGCTTGCCTGTGTTGGTAACCCATACTCTATGCTGCGATTTGGGAAATTTGTAGGGAGGAAAGCTGTTGTACTAAGCCTAATATAGTCATTGTGCTTTGGAAAATAATGGATATGTATCTCAACGCAAGCAAAGAGATGGTTGAAATCTGACTGTTGGGTTGCTCTTCTGATTGACAGAAAACAGACTCCTGAGAACATCCATTAAACTCTGGGAAAGGGCTCCACATGGTCAGAATTAAAAGAGTGACATTTTAAGTCAAGCATTATAATAACCATCTTAGTACTGAAGAAACCCCTAGGATGTTAATGTAATTCAAGAAAGGACTTCGAGAGGTGACTCTTGAACTTCCTGCTTACAAGTGTGAACTCATGTAAATAACTGGAAAATTAATCTGAGAATTAATAAGAATGGACAACAAAATATCACTTTACATGATGTGTCAATTATTAAATTTCATTATATATGCATTAATGCTAAAATAGTGCAGAAATGAAAAGACCAAATAGTCACAGAAGGCTTAATAGAAGAGTTTAGAAGATGTAGAAATGAATAATGTACGTATGACTTAGCTCAACATTAGAATAATGAAAGTCCTAAAAAAAAAAAGAGGAGCTGTTATTGTTATCTGTTTTTCTTGTAAAGATACTCAAATGCAATTTAGTGAGAAGAGAAGGGAAAGGAAATGTTAAGTTATAAAGACTGACTTGAGGAAGCAGAATAGAGATAGAGACCAAATACTTATCAAGCTTGGCATAATGCTTGCACAAATTGGATATAAGTTTACATGGTGAATGTCTAAAAATATCAGGTTGTTTGTTAGACTCTGAAAGATTAGGAACATCATTGAATGCCAAGTACCGAGGTTCTCATCACGATAATATCCCACTCTATGCCTCAGGCAAATTGAAATATTATGTGTCTCTACTCACAGAGTGGTCCTTGGCTTGGTCCCCTTCTCTCCTTTGTTAAGATTTTATTTTCTCAGAAAGCAAAATGGAAGGAAAAGCAGATTTCCTGTACACCTATAGTCCCACACGTGCAAAGCCTCTCCCCTTAGCAGTCTCCTCCACCAGAGTAGTACATTAGTTACAACTGATGAACCTACATTGATACATCATAATGATCCAAAGCCCACAACTTAGAGTTCACAACTAACGTTATACATTCTGTGGGTTTGATCAAGTTTAGTTATGAATCCTTCATTACAGTGTCACACAGAGAATTTTCACTCCCCTAAAAATCCTGTGTTCTACCAATTCACCCATTCATTCCCCCCACTCATCAAACATTTGGCAAACACTGATCTTTTTTACTATCTCCATTTTGCATTTTGCTTTGTCTTTGTGTTGCCTTTTCCAGAATGTCAGATAGTTGGAATCATACAGCATACAGCCATTTCAGATTGACTTATTTCACTTACTAATATGCATTTACATTTCTTCCATGTATTTTCATGGCTTGATAGCTCATTTATTTTTAGCACTGAATAATATTCCATTGTCTGGATGTACTCCAGTGCACCCTCTTCTCTTTCAAAATCATGTTCCCCTTTCCAGAACACCACTCCCTAGCCCTTTGCCATTACCAATTGCTCCCTGTGTAGTTATCAAGACCCTAACCCCTATGATCACTATCTTCTGCAAGTTATTCTGACTCCCCCACACTTTCATGTGAATAAAGCTTCCTTTTTCTGTCTTTCTATAAGTCCCTGTGCTCAGTATGCTTATCACTCTTCTTTGTAATTATTTGTTTACTTATCTGTGAGGACTTTCTCACTAATCTCACCATTTCTGATATACTCCTTTAGACCCAAGGGGAAGTCAGTAAGCATTCCTGACTGACTCTCTCTGCTTAAAAGCTTTAGGAGAAATAATTACCTTCAGTAATTACAAACACACCCACACAAGGCAAATACTACAAGACAAGAAAAAAACCTTATATTGTCAAGGCAAATAATGAAGGCTAAGGAAAACTTTTCTCTAATATTGATTGTAGCTCTTTTGAAAAGATCTTTAATTTCCTTTTTTTTTCTATTGCAAAGCAAGGAATACTTTTTTACAATCATCAAATATGATTATTTATTTAAGATAGGGTAATCATGCAGTATTTGAGCATAAAGCACACTTAGTAAAATGCAAGCAGTCTAGAACCAGACTGCCTGGATTAAAATCCTGTCTTTGGCTCTATTAAAAAATTAATTTAATTTCTTTGCCTGAGTTTCCATCTCTAAAACAAAATTAAAAAGGGGAGTGGAGGAATAAAAAGATAATAACTCCCTCTGAAGTCTGTGTTAAACATTAAGTGAATTATGAAATGTTAAATGCTTGCAAATACATCTGGCAAGCCTAAGTATTCAACAATTGTTACATATTATTTTGTTACAAAAACATATTTTAGATTAAGACAGTTGCTTATCAGTTTCCAACATATAAGAATTGTTTCTACGTTAAATGTAATAATGACAGGCGTTCACCTGCTCTGCTTCAGACACTGCATAAAAATAGTGGTAAAGGTAAGTATAGAAAGGTGTACCAAGCATTTTCAATATGTCCTCCTGTATTTATTCCATTCTTCTCTATACTTTCTATGAAACTAATTTTTTTCCCTTTGATTTCTATTTTTTTCTTGCCCCTGGAGGGAAAAAGAAACTAGAAAAGAGAAGAGTAAGATCAGGTATTATTTCTCTAACCCCAATCATGCGATGTTTACTGAAGGCTACTGTTCCTGTTAGGAAGTTCTCTACTGAAGATACTTATACTTTTTTGGTTCTGTAAACTTATTTTTTCTTGTGCTCATTCGGCTACTTTATTAGCTTTATTTTGTTGTAACAAAATACTGCAAACTTAGAGGCTTCAAGTGCCTCAAATGTTTCCTGCAGATTGCAAGACTGACTGGACTAAAATCAAGGTAGCAACAGGGCTGCATTCTTTCTGGAGACTCTACTGAAGAATCCATTTCCTTGCCTTTTCTAGCTTCTAGAGGCTCACAGTCTCTTTCCCCCATCTCCAAAGCCAATGACATTTCATCTCTATGAACATTTTCCATAGCCATTTCTCCCTCTGAGCATAGTCAGAAAAGGTTCTATGCTGTTAAGGACCCATGTGAATGTCCCCATTTTAAGGTCCTTAAGCTAATCACATCTGCCAAGTCCCTGTCCCATGTAAGGCAAAAGGTACTGGGCATTACAATACGTATGTCTCTTAGGGCCCCTTTTGCTGCCTACCACTGCCCAAGAGTGACAAGAGTGATACAGTCCCCAGGGGCTGCTAGCCCTGAGCACGGTAGCATCTTTTCATATTTCCCTAATTTGCCTGCACATTTATGAGTTAAAATCTTTACAAATAGCTCATTTTGATAGTGTAAGGATTCTGACAGCCCCACACTGGAGAGAGGATATCAGTAACAAAGAGTTTGTGCAAATCTTTTAGAAGAGTTTGAGCTGATATAGAATTGGTAGCTGGATTAGTAAACAGGAAAAAAAAACCTAAAGGATCTTCAGAATGAGACAACTCTGTGAAACAAGACAAATACTCTCGCAGAATTCTTACAAAAATTGGAGACCATAGGAACTAGGAACTGAAGAAGACGAGAGTGGAGTGGAGCATTTGAAAACTGGGGTGTTGAGTAAATATCTGTACAATGTGTTAATGATGCTTTCAGGCAGAACAAGAGTGATCTATTTTCTTGAGACATTAGTGGCAAGATTCTGAATTCCTGGGCACCTAAGAAAAGAGAAGCAGTAATGAAAGGCTGGAAGTCATCTTTCCAAAAACTAGAGGGGTACTCAGCCATCTGGCCTTGTCCTGGAGCTCCTAAACCCTTTTAGGTAGGACTATGGTTCTCAGTGTTGGAAGATCATAGAATCCATCTTGAAAGTAAAGACTATACCTATGTTAAAAACCTGCATATACTAACATTTGAGGTCTTCTCTGTCAAAAATGGCCTTCTCAATACTCAGTCACCCATGAGAATCAAATAGGTGATAAACATCATCCTAGCATACAGATAGATGTTTCTGGCCACATTAGAGGAAGGGGTACTCCCTAAAAGGAGTAGAATGTTTTAAAATAGGCCAGCTAGAGAACAACAATAAATCCTTTAGAATGTTTTTTAATTCTAAACTATCTTTAAAAATGTGAAACACACTCTATAATACAAAGCCAGTGAAATTTCCCAGATAAATGAAGCAATAGAAACAAGGTTTGGAAACAACCGTACTTCCACCATCTTCCAAGACAGTCCAATGATAGGCTAATCACAATTTCAGGAAAAGCGGGAAAAAATGAAGGGGCACAGTGGGAGAGGGGACTAAGGTTGAGGGTTCAGATACTTAACTCCCTGTCTTATCTGTTGGCTTCTAGAATGTGAGCATGGGAATGAGCTCAAGATTTAGTGTTCATTTCAGGTACTGGGAGTCCAGCTCACCAGCAGCCATGACTAAGGTGGTGGAAAGCAATGATCAGTCTCAATAGACTCTTCCTTCATGACCCTTGTGTGGTTCCTTTGCCTATCTTCTTTTATTCCTGCATTTCTTCTAAGTTTGCTTACCAGCCTTCCCAACAATGCAGTGACCTACTCAGGACCCTTCACATAAATTTCTGTTCTGTTTAGGTTAGCTAGATGTGGTTTTTCTTCCTTGTAACTGAGATCAATGAATCATATAATTTATTACCCTTTTAGTAGTATTTGACTTTTAACTATGTGTGTGTAATAATTTATATGAAACATAAGAAGAATTACCCCCAGGGAGGCCTTATTTATGGCAAAATTCTAGAATGTTTGGATTTTTCTCTCAAGTAGAGAATAATTTGTCTACTCATTAGTTTTATTGAGGAAATCATAGATTAAGCAATGATAAATTTTGAAGAATCTATGCATTTGGGGTGGGTATGAGGTCTAAAATATTATAATCATTAACAATCAGTATTTATTAAACTATTTAAATGAATAAAAGTAACTTTTCATGATAAGGTAGAACATTCTTTATTTTCTTTTAGTTGTTATTCTTGCTCAGGGCTTGTTTCATCTGCTGAAACAACTTGCCTCCCCTTTTTCAGTGGTAACATGATTTTTCCAAGTTCTTTCTATTAATTACCAACTCCTCTGTACTGGATAAGTATGATAAGGCAGGAAGGAAATGCTTAGTGTTAAGATTTAAATAATCTCTTTCATTTTACCTCTCTTCTTCCCTCCTTCCCACTACATGCACACACACCCCTTTAGCATTTCTTTGTAATCCATTCTCACTGCTAATTTAATAAAGAGTTTTTGTGTAATACTGAACAATAATATAGATGCTTACATAATAAATTTCATGCATCTAGAAAAATATGTGGAAGTATAAAATCCTAGTTTTTAAAATATTAATATCTGTAACTAAAATAAAAGTTTCTTCTACTTATATACATAGTATTTGTAGAATTTATTTTTATAGGAGCTAAAGCCTATTTTAGAATTACTGGGGAAAAATAAATGGAAAAATCAGAGATGTGTGTTATTCAAATTCTATTGGACATGCCATATTTTGTCAAGTGAGAAGCAAAGCTGCATAGCCTTCTTTTTGCTGTGATTAGAACATCTGAACTATGTATGTCATTTTATGAGAACATATTACAATCTGTCTAATCCCATTACACTAGACAAACAAATTAGCCCTAAAATTGCTGAAATTTATCATAGATTCCTATAATTGTTCATGCATTATTTGCTCTGCTCTCCTTAAACATGTGTTGCTAAGCCCATTTTAGGCTTCCACAGGAGAATTAGCCTTTCCAAACACACTGAAGGCCAGATTGCTTAACTACAGCACAGTGTCATGCTACAGATAATCCATGCCCTTGATTAATGTTCTTATAATCAATTGCTGTCTGGAAGTGACTTCTTCCCATCACACTCTTCACAGAAAGAGCAGATGGTATTTAAAAGGTTATGGCATGAGGGCATTACAGAGGTCAAATGGAACATCGATCAAGTGGGCAGAAAAATTGCCTTTTTCTTCTTCTTTCTTCTTATCCTAAGGACCCATAAGGGAATATGGTGTATGAATTATAGTTTGATCTATAGTTCAAGCACTAAGATATTTTCTTGTTTCAAATTTCTGTGTTGTTTTGGGTAATGAACCTGGAAATTGGATTTCTTGTGTGCCAATAAAAATTGTGCCAATATGAGCACCTCAAACAAATAATTCTTAGACTTAAGAATTTTTCCAAAAATTTAATGCAGCCAGAGGGTTCCAACTTAATAAAAACTTTAATATATAGTGACTGTTGGATCAATTTTTATAGAGGTAATGGTTTTATTTATAGAAAAATCACACCAAATTTTCATTTTTATGTGAAATTAAATGCAGTGTTATTTGTATAGAATTTTTTCTCTCTTTTCCTGTCCTTTATCACACTAGTGACAGTCTATCATATATATCAGAGTGATCAATTCGCTTTTTAATTGGTATGCTTAGTTCTAATGAGGGAAAATCATGGTAGGGAGGCTGCATTCCCATGTCCAGAATATAAAGATTGAAATTAAGTAAGAAAATGTCAGTGTAAGGTGGTTTAAAACCTGAAATGTGTTATTTTCATAAATTAGTGTCTTCAAATAAATTGACTTAGATGCCCTGATCATGAATAGGTCACTTCTACATAATATAATGATAATAAAGATATTCATTTTATAAACAAGGAGGATATGTGCCCTTGGTTAAGGGAGAAAAAAAAAGGATTTCGAACAAAGACTTTGGTAGAACATTTATGATATAAGACATTTGCGGAGCTTTCTATTGTTCAAGGTGCTATTACCTAGTTAGTCAATAATCATTTACTAAGTGCCTACTTTGTACATAGGTATTAACCATTTGAGGATGCAAAAATATTAACTTTGGTGTCAATAATTTAATACATTTAAATAAAATGAATAAAATACCTACCTTTTTTTTTTCAAGAATTTTCATAACAAAATTGCTTGAATGTCAAATGAGTGGTCCTCATGTCATGATATCACTGAAGAAAAGTGATAAAACTGATGTCTGTGCTCTAGACTGACCAAGGAAGCTTTCAGATTGCTGAAACAAGGGATGTAAACATGAACAATATTCAGAAAGTCATTGGAATCTGGGAAGACATTGTAGAGAGAAGGTATACTAGAAGCAAAGACACAGAAGTAGAGCATCTCTACTTTGTTTAGGTCAGTAGAGCTGCAGTGGACATTTCATATGGCAAAAATGCTTAAGGGTAAACTTTAAAGAACCTGAAATGTTGTGTGTAAGTATTTAAACCTAATGATATATGCAAATATTTCTAATATAGGGCATTTTATTTGACATAATTGTATATTATGTCCTTCCTGTGATATATAAAGTCTTTCTGCTTTTTAAACCTTATCTGTTACAAACATAAATGGCTTTCAGCACTGTCCTAAGTATTAGTATCAATTAATCTGAAACTAAAGCAAACTAATTTTACTAGATGCTACCCTAAAGGAATTTAAATCTACTCATGAAAAACAAAAACAAAACCTGACATGTTAAAGGATTGGAGAACTTACACTTTGTGGTATGACATGGCTTATGGTAGGAGCTTGGGGGTAATCATTGATTTCATTGACAGAGACAGATACTGGACTTCGAAGAGTTTATTGAGGGACTATTCTACATCAGGCCTTGGGAACTACAAAGCCTAATAAAATACAGACCTTGATTCTTAGGAATTTCCAATCTAAGGAAGGCATGCTGCTGTATAAAGCATGGTAAGTGATATGGATCCTATAGGAGAGACATATGACTGTGACTCAGAAGATATCTTGGAAAAGCAGTGTGACCTTGGACTGGAACATGAACTTCAGCAGTGTATGAAAGAGAAAAATATGAGAATGGATTGGGGGAGGTGTTCACACTGCAAATGTTTTTCCCTACTTATTCTTACAGCGCTGGGGGCAGGACAAGGGGCCCTCCTTCCAACACACTGAGAATGACCAAATTTAGTCTGGAAAAAAGCAAATAATATGAAAAAAGCCTGCATGTTAGAATTATCTATGCAAAGTGGGAGAATAGAAACAGGAAAATCAGCTAGTTTGCCTTAATTCTAGAGATGAAGGTTATCATCTTAACCATGTAATCTCTTCAGGTATCAATATTATTATGCCTTTCTCCAAATTCCCAACATGATTAAAATATAAAAACCTCTACTCTATACAACAGAAAAAAAACGGGGCTGCTGCCTGGCTCACACTCTTCCCCAGAGACCATGTCTGAGCTGACATATTTACCATTGGGAAACCATTCCTCCCTCTTTTCTATCATTCCCTTTCTATCAGGGAATATAAATGGGAGATGTTGTCTTCTTACATGATCTGCCTCCCTGGTCACAGTGATTGGTTTAAATATGCATGTGACCAAGACATAGGGACCTCTTCATTTCTAGTGAGCAGTGCTGTGCAGTGTAATATAAGCCAAAATAGGGGATTTCCCTTTCTGAGTTTCCTATCATTCCTTCAGAAAATGATGGTAGAAGCTTGGAAGGTCATTATATTAACAATAAATCAACCATTAACACTTGATATACTCATGCTTTATTTTTGCTATGCATAAATTTAGTCATATATTTGGTGAATATTTATTCAACAACTGCTCTGGGCATGATGTGCATTTGTAGGTGTACAGGGGATACATAGAATGAGACTCATCTCATGCCTTTAAAGTATTTTTTGCTAAAATATTTTTATGAACAATGGGAGGGAGCCAAGATGGTGGAGAGAGTAGAGCAGCGGAAATCTCCTCCCAAAACCACATATATCTATGAAAATATAACAAAAACATCTCTTCCTAGAATAAAGACTAGAGGACACAGGACAACATCCAGACCACATCCACACCTGCTAGAACCCAATGCCTTGTAAAGGGGGTAAGATACAAGCCCCGGCCCAGCGGGACCCGAGCGCCCGTCCCCCCAGCTCCCGGAGGGAGAAGAATAGGCAGAGCAGGAGGGAGACGGAGCCCAGGACTGCCGAACACCCAGCCCCAGCCACCCAGACCAGAGCGCAGACACAGTGCGTGCGCGGGGCCCTGGATACTAGGGAAACAGGGCAGCAGGACCAGTGAACAGGTACCAGAGGTCCGGCACCAGAGGACATAAGAAAAGCGAGCAGCCATTTTTTAAAAATTTTTTTAATTTTTTATTTTTTGCTGTTTTGGTGAGCGCTTTTTGGAAGTCTTAAAGGGATAGGGACCCCAATACTAGGGAAACAGGGCAGCAAGATCGGTGAGAAGATGCCTGAGGCTGGCGCCGGAGAATAAAGAAAAACGAGCAGCCATTTTTTATTTATTTATTTATTTTTTAATTTAAAAAAATTTTTTTTTTTTTTTTTTGTGGTCGTTTTGTTTTGGCGGATGCTTTTTGGAAGTCTTAAAGGAGCAGGGTGGGACACTTAATCGAGAGGTAGGGAATCTGAGGATCTCTGGGCACCCTAACCCCTGGGCTGCAGGGAGCAGGGAGGCCCCTAACGGAGATAAATAGCCTCCCAGCCGCTTCCCCTCCAATGCGACTCCACCATTTTGGAGCAGCTGCCCGAGCCAGGCCACGCCCACAGCAACAGCGGAGATAAACTCCATAGCAGCCAGGCAAGAAGCAGAAGCCCTGTCCACACGCAGCTGCCCAGCACAAGCCACTAGAGGTCGCTGTACTCCCAGGAGAGGAGGGCCACAAACCAACAAGAAGGGAAGTTCTTCCAGCCGTCACTCGTCCCAGATCTGCAAACTATTTCTATCACCATGAAAAGGCGAAACTACAGGCAGACAAAGATCACAGACACAACACCAGAGAAGGAGACAAACCTAACCAGTCATCCTGAAAAAGAATTCAAAATAAAAATCATAAACATGCTGACAGAAATGCAGAGAAATACGCAAGAGAAATGGGATGAAGTCTGGAGGGAGATCACAGATGCCAGAAAGGAGATTACAGAAATGAAACAAACTCTGGAAGGGTTTATAAGCAGAATGGGTAGGATGCAAGAGGCCATTGACGGAATTGAAACCAGAGAACAGGAATGCATAGAAGCTGACATAGAGAGAGATAAAAGGATCTCCAGGAATGAAACAATATTAAGAGAACTGTGTGACCAATCCAAAAGGAACTATATCCATATTATAGGGGTACCAGAAGAAGAAGAGAGAGGAAAAGGGATGGAAAGTATCTTGGAAGAAATAATTGCTGAAAACTTCCCCAAACTGGGGGAGGAAATAATCGAACAGACCACGGAAATACACAGAACCCCCAACAGAAAGGATCCAAGGAGGACAACACCAAGACACATAATAATTAAAATGGCAAAGATCAAGGACAAAGAAAGAGTTTTAAAGGCAGCTAGAGAGAAAAAGGTCACCTATAAAGGAAAACTCATCAGGCTAACATCAGACTTCTCGACAGAAACCCTACAGGCCAGAAGAGAATGGCATGATATATTTAATGAAATGAAACAGAAGGGCCTTGGACCAAGGATACTGTATCCAGCACGACTATCATTCAAATGTGATGGTGGGATTAAACAATTCCCAGACAAACAAAAGCTGAGGAAATTTGCTTCCCACAAACCACCTCTGCAGGACATCTTACAGGGACTGCTCTAGATGGGAGCACTCCTAGAAAGAGCACAGAATAAACAACCAACATATGAAGAATGGAGGAGGAGGAATAAGAAGGGAGAGAAGAAAAGAATCTCCAGACACTGTATATAACAGCTCAATAAGAGAGCTAAGTTAGGCAGTAAGATACTAAAAAGGCTAACCTTGAACCTTTGGTAACCATGAATTTAAAGCCTACAATGGCAATAAGTACATATCTTTCGATAGTCACCGTAAATGTTAATGGACTGAATGCACCAATCAAAAGACACAGAGTAATAGAATAGATAAAAAAGAAAGACCCATCTATATGCTGCTTACAAGAAACACATCTCAAACCCAAAGACATGTACAGACTAAAAGTCAAGGGATGGAAAAACATATTTCAGGCAAACAACAGCAAGAAGTAAGCACGGATTACAGTACTAATATCAGACAAAATAGACTTCAAAACAAAGAAAGTAACAAGAGATAAAGAAGGACACTACATAATGATAAAGGGCTCAGTCCAACAAGAGGATATAACCATTCTAAATATATATGCACTCAACACAGGAGCACCAGCATATGTGAAACAAATACTAACAGAACTAAAGAGGGAAATAGACTGCAATGCATTCATTATAGGAGACTTCAACACACCACTCACCCCAAAGGATAGATCCACCGGGCAGAAAATAAGTAAGGAAACGGAAGCACTGAACAACACAGTAGAGCAGATGGACCTAATAGACATCTATAGAACTCTACATCCAAAAGCAACAGGATATACATTCTTCTCAAGTGCACATGGAACATTCTCCAGAATAGATCACATACTAGGCCACAAAAAGAGCCTCAGTAAACTCGAAAAGATTGAAATCCTACCAACCAACTTTTCAGACCATAAAGGCATAAAACTGGAAATAAACTGTACAAAGAAAGCAAAAAGGCTCACAAACACATGGAGGCTTAACAACACGCTCCTAAATAATCAATGGATCAATGACCAAATCAAAATGGAGATCCAGCAATATATGGAAACAAATGACAACAACAACACTAAGCCCCAACTTCTGTGGGACACAGCAAAAGCAGTCTTAAGAGGAAAGTATATAGCAATCCAAGCATATTTAAAAAAGGAAAAACAATCCCAAATGAATGGTCTAATGTCACAATATTCGAAATTGGAAAAAGAAGAACACATGAGGCCTAAGGTCAGCAGAAGGAGGGACATAATAAAGATCAGAGAAGAAATAAATAAAATTGAGAAGAATAAAACAATAGCAAAAATCAATGAAACCAAGAGCTGGTTCTTTGAGAAAATAAACAAAATAGATAAGCCTCTAGCCAGACTTACTAAGAAGAAAAGAGAGTCAAAACAAATCAACAGTATCAGAAACAAGAAAGGAAAAATCACGACGGACCCCACAGAAATACAAAGAATTATTAGAGAATACTATGAAAACCTATATGCTAACAAGCTGGGAAACCTAGGAGAAATGGACAACTTCCTAGAAAAATACAACCTTCCAAGACTGACCCAGAAAGAAACAGAAAATCTTAACAGACAAATTAAAAGCAACGAAATTGAAGCAGTAATCAAAAACCTACCAAAGAACAAAACCCCCGAGCCAGATGGATTTACCTTAGAATTTTATCAGACATACAGGGAAGACATAATACCAATTCTCCTTAAAGTTTTCCAAAAAATAGAGGAGGAGGGGATACTCCCAAACTCATTCTATGAAGCTAATATCACCCTAATACCAAAACCAGGCAAAGACACCACCAAAAAATAAAACTACAGACCAATATCCCTCATGAACGTAGATGCAAAAATACTCAACAAAATATTAGCAAACCGAATTCAAAAATACATCAAAAGGATCATACACCATGACCAAGTGGGATTCATCCCAGGGATGCAAGGATGGCACAACATTCGAAAGTCCATCAACATCATCCACCACATCAACAAAAAGAAAGACAAAAACCACATGATCATCTCCATAGATGCTGAAAAAGCATTTGACAAAGTTCAACAACCATTCATGATAAAAACTCTCAGAAAAATGGGAATAGAGGGCAAGTATCTCAACATAGTAAAGGCCATCTATGATAAACCCACAGCCAACATTATATTGAACAGTGAGAAGCTGAAAGCATTTCCTCTGAGATCGGGAACTAGACAGGGATGCCCACTCTCCCCACTGTTATTTAACATAGTACTGGAGGTCCTAGCATGGCAATCAGACAAAACAAAAAAATACAAGGAATCCAGATTGGTAAAGATGAAGTTAAACTGTCACTATTTGCAGATGACATGATACTGTACATAAAAAAAACCCTAAAGCCTCCACCCCAACACTACTAGAACTGATATTGGAATACAGCAAAGTTGCAGGACACAAAATCAACACACAGAAATCTGTGGCTTTCCTATACACTAACAATGAAGCAACAGAAAGAGAAATCAGGAAAACAACTCCATTCACAATTGCATTCAAAAGAATAAAATACCTAGGAATAAACCTAACCAAAGAAGTGAAAGACTTATACTCTGAAAACTACAAGTCACTCTTAAGAGAAATTAAAGGGGACACCAACAGATGGAAATGCATCCCATGCTCGTGGCTAGGAAGAATTAATATCGTCAAAATGGCCATCCTGCCCAAAGCAATATACAGATTTGATGCAATTCCTATGAAACTACCAGCAACATTCTTCAATGAACTGGAACAAATAATTCAAAAATTCATATGGAACCACCAAAGACCCCGAATAGCCAAAGCAATCCTGAGAATGAAGAATAAAGTTGGGGGGATCTCACTCCCCAACTTCAAGCTCTACTATAAAGCCATAGTAATCAAGACAATTTGGTACTGGCACAAGAACACAGCCACAGACCAATGGAACAGACTAGAGAATCCAGACATTAACCCAGACATATATGGTCAATTAATATTTGATAAAGGAGCCATGGACATATAATGGCGAAATGACAGTCTCTTCAACAGATGGTGCTGGCAAAACTGGACAGCTACATGTCAGAGAATGAAACTGGACCATTGTCTAATCCCATATACAAAAGTAAACTCAAAATGGATCAAAGACCTGAATGTAAGTCATGAAACCATTAAACTCTTGGAAGAAAACATAGGCAAAAACCTCTTAGACTTAAACATGTGTGACCTCTTCTTGAACATATCTTCCCGGGCAAGGAAAACAACAGCAAAAATGAACAAGTGGGACTATATTAAGCTGAAAAGCTTCTGTACTGCAAAAGACACCATCAATAAAACAAAAAGGAACCCTACAGTATGGGATAATATATTTGATAGTGACACATCTGATAAAGGCTTGACGTCCATAATATATAAAGAGCTCACACACCTCAACAAACAAAAAACAAATAACCCAATTAAAAAATGGGCAGACGAACTGAACAGACAGTTCTCCAAAAAAGAAATACAGATGGCTAACAGACACATGAAAAGATGCTCCACATCGCTAATTATGAGAGAAATGCAAATTAAATCTACAATGAGGTATCACCTCACACCAGTAAGGATGGCTGCCATACAAAATCAAACAACAACAAATGTTGGCAAGGCTGTGGAGAAAGGGGAACCCTTCCACACTGCTAGTGGGAATGTAAATTAGTTCAACCATTGTGTAAAGCAGTATGGAGGTACATCAAAATGCTCAAAACAGACTTACCATTTGACCCAGGAATTGCACTCCTAGGAATGTACCCTAAGAAAGTAGCAATCATGTATGAGAAAGAGCAATGCACCCCTATGTTTATCGCAGCACTATTTACAATAGCCAAGAATTGGAAGCAACCTAAATGTCCATCGATAGATGAATGGATAAAGAAGATGTGGTTCATATACACAATGGAATACTACTCAGCCATAAGAAAAGGGCAAATCCTACCATTTGCAGCAACATGGATGGAGCTGGATGGTATTATGCTCAGTGAAAAAAGCTAAGAGGAGAAAGAGAAATACCAAATGGTCTCACTCATCTGTGGAGTAAAAGAACAAAGGAAAAACTGAAGGAACAAAACAGCAGCAGAATCACAGAACTCAAGAATGGACTAACAGGTACCAAAGGGAAAGGGACTGGGGAGGATGGGTGGGTAGGGAGGGATAAGTGGGGGGAAATGAAGGAGGGTATTAAGATTAGCATGCATGGTGGGGTGGGAGAAAGGGGAGGGCTGTACAACACAGAGAAGGCAAGTAGTGATTCTACAGCATTTTGCTATGCTGATGGACAGTGACTGTAAACGGGTTTATAGGGGGAACCTGGTATAGGGGAGAGCCTAGTAAACATTATATTCATCATGTAAGTGTAGATTAATGATACCAAAAAAAAAGGCAGTTCCTGTGTGGTGACCTCCAATGAGTTCTACACAAGGGTATAAAGGGCATATAAAAGTGTAGGCAAAGGGTCTGTTTGTGTTTATACAGAGGATCAAAGCCTAATTTAGCTACCCCGAAAAAGAACTAAGATACGATGTGAAAAAGAACTTCCAACATCAGCACTCTCAGGAAGACTCATGCCAGAAGATGATCATCAAAAAACCCCAACAAAGATCCACGCACTGCTATAGCTGTAGATGCACTCATCCCACCAGTTCTTGGACTTGCCATGGGAATGAAGAAGGAGATATCTAAGCTGGCCTGTGCATACAGTAAAACAACAAATTTGACTGGATCTATACTGTTGGAACTCAACCAAAATTAGGCGAAGTGCAAATTGTAGCACTCCAAAATCTTACAACTACAGACTATTTACTGTTAAAAGAACATATGGGATGTGAACAGTCCCCAGGAATGGGTTGTTTTAATTTGTCTGATTTCTCTCAGACTGTTCAAGTTCAGTTGGACAATATCCACCATATCATAGATAAGTTTTCACAAATGCCTAAGGTGCCTTGGAAACCCAAAGAACTAAAGAGGTAGAGAATACAAACAAGCTCCTACATGGTCAAAATGATCCCAGTTATATAAGGATGCTAACTTCTGTGACCCCAGTGGTGAGGGGGTTGTGACATTCCTGCACATCTGTTCTTTAATTAGAGTAAAGATAATTGACATGAATTGTTTGTGATGTGCACTGCAGGAACAAAGAGCAATAAGTACATTAGTGTGCTCTTTAAAATAATTAGAGTGATGGTGATTTTAAGGGAAAGCCTGGTATCAAATGGATCAAAATTTTTATTCAGGGATGTGCTTAAAGATAAGTTAATTCTAAAAAGAATACTAAAGCACCTCCATGTGTATTTTATACCAATGCTACTTTCATATGATTTTTTGCATATTTAAAAAAATTTTTTTTTACTGTATTGAGTCAGAAAATGTACAAAGGGTACATAAAATGCTTACTCTGCTAAGTTGACCTGCAGTCTTCCTCCTCTATGAAGATTTTGTGCTCAGTCTTGTTGAGGAAACAAAGCAGCTAAACTAAGAAGTTTGTGTTCATCTTTCTCAGCTGACAGTAGAGGAAAAAGTAAGATTCTGCTCAGGAATAATGGATGTTCGTTATAGACTTATTTATATTTATGATTTTCTCAAACAGTACATATATATGGTAATTAATCTAACAGTATAAACGACTTCTGGAACAAGCAGTAGTATGAAATCTCAACCCAATTTACCTTAGGTTTCACCTTGTTTTTATTTTTGTTACTAGTTACCTCCATAATTATATTAAATATGCTTCTATTTCTAATTCATCTCCTACAGACTATATATTCTTGAAAAACAAGAATGTACCTTACATATGCAAAATGTCCTTCCTCTGAAATTCTCTGAAAAGAGATGTAAGATACTCTTATTACTAATCTAGTTATTATGGCAGTTTCTGTAACTTTACATAATACACATAGGAATCCATTTCCTATTCCATCAACTATAAACAATAAGTACTTCTTGTCTCTACTTTTTTAAAAAGGAGAAAATGGCTGCATTCCATCAACTATAAAAGTAAGTACTTCTTGTCCCTACTTTTTTAAAAAGGAGAAAATGGCTACATTTATTTCTACCTTTTTCCCTATCTTCCACATCATGCCATTGTTAGCTACACTTTTATTTTCAATATCAAAAATGTTTTTAATGTTTACATTCCATCTTGCAAACACAGTTATGTCTTTTGCGTTTATTTATAGGCATATGCGACTATACATGCGCTTGACTTTTATGGTGTGGTCATCCAACCTATGGAATGCAGGACCCTCCAGGGATGTCAGATGTCAGCTGCGAGCAGCTTTGACCATAGACCACTTTATTTAGCCTACAGAAATTCTTTTCTCTCTAACAAACTAGAGAGGATGCTGAGAAGCTTGAAATCCTCTTTTTCTACCTACCATATATTCTAAATTCCTACTCATTAACTCCTCCACGAGCAAGCAGCTACTGAGTTTCAGGCTGATGGAAAGAAAGGTATGATTAAGAACTTAGGCTATGTGAAACTGACTTTGAGAGTGGGTGGAAAATTATTCATTCTTCGAACTGGACAAGAGTCCAGGGACCAGTACTAGAGAGAATTAAGGCAAGGATTGGAACATGGAAGACTTCAGGGGAAAGCTGGAATGTGAAGGACTCTTTTTCTCTGAGAAGGCAATGCTGGTTTGTTTGAACTTAATGGGGTCTCCCTTGTGCCCGAGAAGCAGGAGAAAAGAATGGGTGAATAGAAATCTCTCTGTCCTTGATATTCCTTTCACCTAGTGCCCAGTAAGAACCTGACTTCTTTCACTGATATGTTGAAAATTCACAAAACAGACAACTGTACCTGATGGGCCTGTTACCCACCAGAGAAAAGATTAAAATGTACTATGAGGGGTCATTAGAAAGAAAAAGGTGTAAGTGAAATGCTTAGAGCAGCTTTGAAACAGAACGAGCTGGAACTGCTGGAGACCAAAGAAGACTTGCGACAAAAATTATTAAGATTATTTGAGAAGGTTAAAAAAATTACTAAAACATTAACTTTTGATAAGACAAATGAAAATAGACTTGGCTGTGGACAAAAAAAAAGAGATAGCAAAAATCAATATATAAAATTAAGAATGAGAAAGAAGAACTACATGTAGGTCCTGAAGAGAATAAAAGAACTATGAGAAGACAGTTTCTGTAAATTTATGGCCATAGAATAGGTTAGGGATGAGTTTCCTCAATCAAGAGCTTCCCAGTAGCAGCAAAATCCTCAAGTCTGGAAATACGTTACTCGGTAGCTATCAACCAAAGTCAAGCAGAACGCAAAGGGGGAACATACCAATGCAGAGAGGATCAGAAGAAAAAAATGAGCTATTTCAAATAATTAACTGTTTTCATGGATAACATTTTCCAATAACATACTAGCAATTCTAGTATGCTCATCCAAATAGTTGTCCTAAATCTGTCCTCTCATATCTTACCAGACGGTCCCCAAAATATTGTTTGCATCAGTACACAGACTCTCACCTACCTTCATTGTGAGTTATAAAGTAGTCCTACTCTAACAAAAAGAGACAAACAAACAAACAAAAAGCATACAATTAAAAATTAAAAACACCTAAATTTGGATTGAGCTATAAACCTGGCACTTTGTATGACAGGGCACCCTGATAACTTCCATGGGTGCTGGTGAAAAATCTCCAGCACTGCTTGCTAATTCTTCATGGAAGGTAGCTTTAATCCAAGGGTCTGAATCCTATCATCATCTGTTCTCCAGGTTTCTTGTGGAAGAGTATTACCCTAGTACCTGGTTTTCAGCAGTATGTGAGTTCCAGCTCCTCGGCTTTTTGGAACAATCCTGTTAACTACTCTTGAGAAGGGCCCTAAATAAGCCAAGAGTTTCAGCCTTGCTCACCCACTTTAGATATGGTTCTTTTGTTATGTTTGTGGTCCCTAAAGATGTTTACTTTTAAACTGACTTTTAAACCTTTTCCCATTTTTATATACCATCCACTGTTACATTTCTGGAGCAGAAGAAAAGTTTAAAGCATAAAAATCTAAAGTAAACCATCTTAATCAGAATCATTGCATTTTAAAAGAACATTAGGAGTTTTTAACCATTAAACATGTTGTTACAGCATATGGAAGGCTAGTCAAATTCCTGCAGTTTAAGCACATTATGTATGGTAACTTGACATCAGAGGGTAGTTGAAATATAGAGACATTAGTTAACATAGTCAAAGTAAATAATAAAATTGTTATTCATATTTCTGAGACTCAAAACCATGTATCTTGGCTCCTTAATTTGCTCCTTTTTGCTCACCATATTGACTTCCATAATTGGAAAACAGAAAAAAAATAATAATTTGAACAATAGAGTAAATGAAGTTCTTTTTTCTAAACTCAACTCCAAGAGCCTTGGAGAAAACTATGTGTCTTTTAGCCAAAGTTCCACCATTCCAAATGGCAGCAGTATTGTATTGAAGTTTCTGTATACCTGTGTTGTGTGACTCATGGATTTGCCATGAATAAACAAAGTGATATGTTGATGGATGTGGGATTGGGGGGCCAGGTGACAAGATGAGAAGATATCTTTCACTATATACTAACAAATGTCTTTTTCTGTTATGTACAACAGTGTGAGTGACAGCCACATGTAAAACTGCCTAAAGAATACTGTCCCATTTTAAGATCATAGGCAAGGACAAAGAGCTCCTGGGGAGGCTGATTACTAATTTGTTGTGTCACCCTGGACAGAGTGCTTAAATCCCTCATTTTAATGTTTCCACAGGTCCCTAACTTGATAAGGAGGTGGCCTCAACTTAGTCTGTGTACCCCCTTTACTTACTCACTTTGCATTCTTATCCTTCCTTCTGCTTGTGGAGGAGCATGTTCTGATGCTATTAACCATTTCATCCTTCATGCTCTGCTTCAAGCTCTGCAAGGCACAATTGATAGCCTTGCAGAGCAAACTTTTCCTAGGGAAATGAATGACTTTTCGCACTCACCGTGATTAACATTTGGAAAGTAGAAAGAAATCAGGCAGAAGGGAAAAGAATCTGGATTTCTTAGCCTATCTATATAATAATGAGTTCCTCGCTGTAAACCAAATGAGTTAATTGCATCCACAGGAACAATTCAATTTAATTTAATTGGAATGTGAACAGAGAGATGTCTGAAGGCATCAAATCACACCTGGAAAGTAAAAAGTCGTAATCTTTCCCATTAAGTTAAATGAGAATAGGCCCATTTTAAGAATGACTTGTAATGCCTTTAGCAATATAACCTAAATTTTCTTTTTAAAATAGTCTCTAATGTAAAATAATTTATTTATTTTCAATGTTCCATATAGGTCTGAAAACCTAGATTATATTAAATATGTAAATTAAAGCTAATTTTTAAAATGTAAGTTTATCACTTAAATTATTGGCACTTTATATATAAGCAACTAAAGAAGTTGGATAAAAATATGCATCATCTGCCATCAACAATAATTTTAAATTGCTACATACAAAGTACTTTCATAATTACAACATATTTTTACTTCCATACCAAATCTTGGAAAAAGTTAAGTATTATTATATATTTTTACTAATAGAAAATATGAAGCAGAGAGAACTTAAGTAGTATTTTTTAAACCAATTAAGAATAAATGCCATCTGTAAGGTTAAAATTTAGATTTTCCAAGTCATGCTTCTATTTTTTAAAAATGATGTCCAACAATCAGAAAATGTTCACATTTCTAATAGCCATTTTTTTGTTATTTTACTATCATTATGAATCCATTCCTGATTAATTAATGTCAACTTTATTCCAAATACTAACATGTGTCTTTTTGTTACTGGTTTTCTTTTCCTTGGAGATGATATATCATTAATTCATACATATGGAAAGGGAAAGCAATTGATTTACTGTCAAATGGCTATCAAGTAATTCTCACTTTAAGTGATGATTTTTGTTTAAGGTAAGATTTTCATTCAGAGGCATAACTGGATGATCTGCCTCATCCAAGTCTAATTTGTCTCAGGAGTAGGCAGAGATTGGATGTTTTGTGTTAATTCATCATTTCATCTCCTAACTCTATTGAATACAATAAATTTAAGTTTGGTTTTGACCAAAGGACCTTAAATATTCCTATATTCAAATTTACCATTTATTATATTCTATGTATTATACTTTACCTCGGTTTAAGCCTCTTTGTAATTCTAGCCAGTAGAATGAATCTTCTGGTGTCCTCCAGAGCATAGTAGGGAGTCATTATTATGATAAACATGAATGAGATATATTCCATTGCTGAACCTGGAGCTGAATATTGCAAGGCAATCATTTTCCAGATTTTTTCAAACATTAAGATATGTGTTCCATCCTTCTCCCTTTAAGAGTGGTCCTGTGTCTCACCTTTTTTAGAAGCTAGAATGGATACTTGGATCATGTAAAGCAACTTCTTCTGGAATTTTATGATGAAGAAATGTAGCATACATAAAGGTTAAAAATGTGTACTCTAGAACCAGAGGGATTAGGTTAGAATCTCCCTGCTCTACTCCTTCTAACTGTTGAACCACAGGTAAGTTATATTACATCTGGTATTCTTAGTATTATTATCATAAAATGAGGGTCTACTTCATAGGATGTGTGATGGACAGGACTCAGATGATCTTCTATGGTCCCAGCTCCTGGTGTTCATACCTTTGTGTGATTCCTTCTCCTGGAGTGAGGGAGGGACCTGGGACTTGGTTCTAATCAATAGAACATGGCAAAGGCAGTGATATGTCACTCTAATTATTAAATTATGTTATATAAAGATACAAACTCACTAGAAGACTCTGTCCAGAGACTTTCTCCCTTGCAGACTTTGAAGAACCATGCAGATATGTTAGGAGACCCACAAAGCAAGGATGACTTTTAAGAATTGAAGCCCATAGAAGCTGAGAATAGTTTCTACCCAATAGGTAGCTTGAAGCCAGTATTCTCAATCCTACAACTGCAATGAATTCTGCCAACAAACTGAGTGAATTTAGAAGCAGGCTCTTCTCTAGTTAAGCCTCCAGATGAGAACACAGCCCTGCTAACACCTTCATTACAGGTTTGTGAGATCCAAAGCAGAGCATATGGCTGAGCAGAACTCATATACTTGAACCAATATTACTTTGAATTAATAAATATATGCTGTTTTAAGCCACAGAATCTGTGGTAATGTGTTACATAGGAAGAGAAAACTATCAAAGTGTTATGAATATGTATATTCTTTTGTCCAGAACAAAACACATAATGTGCACTCAATAAATATCTGCAAGTATTATAAACATATGGTAAAGTCTCCATGAACTAGGGCTAGATAACCATCATGAACAAATAATTAGTTTTTAAAAATCATGTAAATACCAGTATTTCATTGTATACCTTTTACAAAGAGAATGGTACACCAGTAAACAAAACTAGTCAGAAGCCTCTTAGGATGATTTCATTACAAAACTAGATTTCAGATATTGAGAGGTAAATTTATACATACACATGCACATATGTAAATATATGTGTATACATGTTATATATGTAATGCACATTAATCCATATATGTGTAGATTATATGTATATGTATATTACTGTTTTCTTACAATTTATATATTAGACATTTTACACATATTACATATATATATTGTGTGTGTGTGTGTGTGTGTGTGTGTGTGTGTGTGTGCTTCAGGTTGGTGTTTTCCTTTTGCATTTACTTTTAAAAATTCTTCTTTATTTCTAAACCTTATGCTGCCTGAGGGAGTGGCTCTAACATGATTGTAACAGTTGCTTCTAGCACAGTAAGTGGTGGATAGTAGATATATAAAATATTTTTGAAATGATTAATTTCATCAAAATATTCATTTATAAGTTTTAGTCAGGAAATGTTTATTGAACAGCAATTACAATTTACGCCTTATAGTAGACAGAGGCTGTATTTAGTTTCAATAGGACCCTAATCTCTAGAAGTTCATTATCTAGGATCAGAATCAGATATTCACAAACGAACATTTACAACATGCTACATGCTAATACACATATAACTGATTAAGAATGCAGAATTAACTGATATCATTTTCTAGCTGACTGGGACAATTAAGCATTGTAGAAACGAGGATATATGTGAAAAGGAGTAATTCACAGGTGGGAGAGATTGGGAGAGAGGATCATTCATTCTTTCCTTTTCAAGAAGATAAAGGGTTTGGCAAAGGGTCTGACAAATCAACTGTACAAGCCATCGTGGCTGAGTTTAGTGATTCAGTGGTACCTTTCTTATGTATGAGAGGAAGGGAAAGTTAAGGAAATACCAGCAATAGCTTCATGCCTCCAAATGAACAGGGTTTTGATATGGAAATAGGTGACTTTGTCCAGTTTGTTTCAAAAATGTTTTTTAATGTTTTCAGAGGAAAAACACCAAAATTAGAGACTATCTTTTCCTGTTTAATTTCACTCTGCTTCTAATTATTGTATTACTCTTGGGCAAAATTAACTACAAAATCTTTTGATAGGACAAGAAATGGGCACCTTCAGAGACTATCACCACTCACTGTTCTCTTGAGGGAGATTGGCTCTTTCCCTTAAATTGTCTAAATCCTTTCTCTCTATTACCCTCACCAAACTTGAGCATTATAGAAATCTGCATTATGTTGTGAATTCTAGTTGATATGATGTTATATGTCTTCGTGATTTAGCCCTGTCTTTAATTACGGAATACGAATTCCTCAAATGCCCAAGTAGAATGAAGAGTTTGGATCAACCAGCAGGCTGGAAGACATTTGAGGTGCAGGTAATGTTCTCACTCAATGGTCTAAGTGCTTATAATAAGACCAGGATTTTATTGATTTATTTTTGCCTGTTGTAGTTTTATAAATTGAACTATAAATCATTATATGTGTGTATGTATGTATAATATTCACACATGTAGTTTCTATTTGTCTAAGATGTACATTTTTATCTTTCTCACAGGCACATACACACACACACATACATACATACTCTAGGCCTTGGCAGCATTACATTGCTCACTGTCCTTGAAAAGATAGATGATAACTTATAATTATAATTATACACACTCACTGAAGTAATGAAGAGAATTAGAAAATGTGTACACAATAGCAGTGCAGGAGAGAGGAATTATAATTGGCAACTATTAATCTAATAGAGAGTAAAAGAGATGGCTGGAATAATTAACACATGCCACACGGAGTGATCATTTATGATAAGAATGACTGAAACAGCAACATTACTTATCTTTCCCCACTGGCAAAGAAAGTCAAAATGCAAACAAAATGAATCTCTGGCCCAGACAGCAGCCATCATGTCTCCGGAACTGTGTTGAATGTGGCCTCCTTAGGAATTCATTTGTTGATTCTCCTTTAAGCCTTGCCTTTCCAACTAAAAAAATAATATATTCTTGTCCTTTTTCATCAAAGTTGGTCAGCAGCACACTCAAAAGAAACATCCAACTTATATTTAAAACTGTGTTGACCTTAAAAAGATATAGCCAGTTATCTTAAGTACAGAGAACAAAGGGGAACAATATTGGTGACAGAGAAGAGGAGGGAGTTTAGTGGGGCTGTTTTGAATGAAAGTCTATTGGAGGAAAGTAAGAGTTCAGGGTGGTGACAGTTTCTCATTGGCTGAGTTGTAGCTAGGCAAGGAGAGAACCTTCTTTCCTCCTGCTGAGGTAGTAAAACTTCTTCCTGCGCAGGAACATGAAGTAAGATGCAACAGAAAATTCATGAGTGAGAGCTCCCCTCTCAGGGCTTCCATTTAAAACAAAGTTTCCCGTTTTTAATTTTCACAACCACCTTTGCATAAGAAAATGCTTGTCCCTGGGCATAACATGGAAAGAAATTAAACAGCCAGTGATTTAAAAAACTTAAGTTTATTTCCTTTCTCTTTTGGCTGTGGCCTATTTGTAAAATATGTATCCCATCAAAACTACAAATTGTTTTAAATGATCCATGGACAAATCATGCAGGCTTCATTATTAAAGGGAAATTAGATTTATTCACATTATTCTTTGACTTTTTCTCCACATATAAACAATTATATCCTAATGAAATACAGGAAATTTTTGGGTTGAATTTATTTCCAGTTTACTTTGAAAGTATCAGAAACTATAATATGAGACAGGCTTGAGAGAAGCATTATTAGAATGCCTTTAATCTCATGAACAATCCCTATGAATCATGAGATGAGGAATAGTCAAAAATATCTTCAAAAGGCTACTTACTGCCTTTTAAATTTTTTCTTGTGTTATTATTGAAATTCCTAATGGTTACAATGGAAGTTTCCCATTAAGTCTTCACTCTGTTCTTACTACTTGTTTCCAAGAATCAATTTATTAACAATTGAAAACTAGGAATAGTAAGTTAAAAAATGTTTACTTTTGTCATCTGAAACAGCTTTTAATTCTTGTTTTCTCAACAGTCATGATAAAAACTCTCAAAAAAGAAAGGAAAAGAAAGAATTTGATAGTCCAACAAAGAAAATAATAAAAAATGTATTGCTAACATCTTATGAAGTAGTGAGAGATTAAACTACCCATATAAAATCATGCAAACACACAAGAATCTTAAATGAATATTGCTGCTAAGTGGAAGAACCGAGCTGAATGATTGGATTCTGTATTACTGCATTTATATGACATTTTGAAAAATGCAAACATTAGGTGGTAAAGTGATCAATGGTAGACAGGAGTTTAGGAGGAGAAAAGTGTTGAATAGATGAAGCACAGAAGATTTTTTTAGGGAAGTTAAAATATTTTATGATATTGCATTGCTGGGTACACATTGACACTGTGCCAGTACTCACAGTTTTAACACCAAGAGTAAAGCTTAACGCATAGAAATTTAAAAAATAAATCATTTAGGAGATAAAGGATTCTGTGATGAAATTTAGACTGAAGAAAGATCACACTATATTACAAATGTATGAAATAGTCTAACAGAAGTTAGGGTGTGGTGGGAGAGGCTGACCTACGGAGTTTTAGAATTTAGTGGAGACTGTAAGACTAAAAGAAATAAAAGCTATGTGTAAGTACTGTACTGTAGTTGATAAAATTGTTTCCACAGCGGTTATGGGTCATCAATTATGGAACCACTGTGCATGTATACTGGAATTGAACGTTTAAATCAATGATTAACTTTGTAATGGAAGCCAAGTTCTCACTATTGGAGTAGGAGATTACAAACAAAAGGAAAAGTCTAGAATGATCCATGAGGTATTGTATCAAGGTTGGAGATATCAATATGATCTCATGCTAGTCCAATACAGATGCAGAAGACACCCAGAGAAATATTAATAAACAGGGGTATATATACAAAGGTTAGTATACACAAAAATATGTCCTTGTTCTGGCTGCTGGGAGGGCCTAGAAGCCATGAGACCTGAGAAACAAATGAATTTATACCCAGATACTGTTTTCTGCCATTCTCTAATAAAAGGAACTAGGGCTTCTTGATGAAATGACGTATTTTAGAGCTGGGACCGTGTCGGGGCCCAGGGGTTGCCATTGAGGTTTTGGGGCAATGCGAAGAGCAAAGAAGGCAGTCAGTGGGAGTCATCATGGAGGGTGCTTAAAAGAGGCACTTTATTCTGCATAAGCTGTACTTCTTATACTGCTACAGTGCTAATGCATGGTTGCATAAATATTGCAGACACACAGGTGTCTGGCCTTCAAGGCCCTTATCTAGCTCCTTTCCAATGGATACAACATGCTGTGCTTTCAGTTTTCTCAAGGCCAGACATATCTGGCTCCATACAAAGCCAGACATATTTGGGGTAAAGCAGTGGACAGCTGTTCTCATAGAACAGTGGGGAAAGTCGGGGGGGTGGGCGTTCTCTACAGACAGGAAGTATACAAAATAAATCTGGGGCATTTTATAGCTTCAGAATGTAAGGAAGTGCTCAAAAAAAAATCGACCACAGAGAAGGGACAAGGAGAAAACTGAAGATGCCTCCCCAGTGGTTATGTTGGAGCAATTTTGAGCAACAAATAAACTAGTGCTGTATTACAACCCACAATATAAACTAAAGATCCCTGATTCCATGCTAATATAAATAAATAATTAAATATCTGAATAGGGGAGAAGAGACAAATCTCCTTTGCAGAAAAATTCCAAATAATTTATGAAGATACTGCACTGAAGGAAGTGAAACATACTTCCCTTAAATTTAAGTATGTGCTGTACACTGTGATTTTCTTCCAATGGGTAGTAAGTGGAGGATGAAGAGTAAATTTACAGTGGAGCAACCTGTGAAACATAACCTTTAGCCAGGCAATCAAGGTCAGCATCAACAGCGGTTAAGTCATGATAGTGTGCACCCTTGATATAATGAAAATGACAATTTATCTCTATGGTCTTCTTCTCTTTCAAAAAAAAAAAATTCTAGTCCAATCAGAATAAAAATATAACACAGATTGAAACTGAAGGACAACTATAAAGTACCTGACCAATATGTTTCAAAACTGCTAAGGTCATTAAAAAACAAGAGAAGTTTAAGAAACTGTCACAGGCAAGAGTCATTGACACACGACAACTAAATCTAATTTGATATGATGGATGAGATTCTAGAACTGAAAAGAGACATTAGATAAAACTGAGGATATATATAAATGAAGTATGAACTGTAGTTAATGATAATGTATCAATTTTGTTTCAGCAATTGTGAGATTTATTTTATTAATGTAAGTGGATAACAATGGGGGAAAACTAGAGGTATATTGGGCCATATTTTCAACTTTTTTGTAAATCTGAAACTATTCTAAACTCAAAAGGATATTTTTTAAAAATTGGCAAATAATTTGAATAGGCACACTTAAGATGTATGGATGGCAAAGGAGCACATGCAGAGTTGCTCAATTGTGATGGTTATAAAGAAAACAGTTAAAACCACAATGAAATACTACTATACACCTATTGGAATGATTAAAATAAAAACAAATGAACATATCATATGATGGTAGGGATGTGCAGGAGCTAGATCTCTCATTTATTGCTGGTGAGATTTAAAATGATATTACTTCAGAAAATGGTTTGCAAATCTTTGAAAAGTTAATCATTCACTTACTATATGATCCAACCATCCAACTCAAGTATTCACTCTCTTTCCACTTTAATTATTACAATCAGTACAGGTTGAATTACTAATTCTGAAATTTTCTCTTCCCTTTCTTTCTCTTTCTTTGTGCCCCTTCCCCCCTCCACACTATTTAAGTTATGCTAAAAAATTATTATTCAATACAAGTGATTTGATGTTTGTTAAGGATAGTACATTAATCCTTTGACAGGTAAGCCTATGACTCCTTTAGGAAGATGTAGACAATGGATATGAAGTTAGAAGAAATCTCAGAGATCACCTAGTAAATTTTTTTCACTTTATGGTAAGAGTCCTTAGGGTAAAGAATATTTAAATAGCCAGCCCTAACTCTTGCATGTAGGGACAGTAGAAAAATAAACTTGTAGGCCTGCCACTTTCTCTTATATGTTACAGAACTGCTATTGGAATACTATAGTTTATCTATATCTGTTCAACCCTAAGCAATGTAGTGTTTTGATTTCCATATTTTTTTTGAACTTTTTGCATACTATATATCATGATTGTTACTCATTTGCAGCTTTATTTTTTCACCCATGTTGAAATGCACTTTAGCAAATGTATTCTAACTATTTTATAGTGTCCTATGATCTTTTTATCATAAAGATATAAGGCAAATGGTTTTTGACTCTACTCTTCCAATAGCTACTGCCTAGAGAGTAGACTAAAACTCTTATTTTTGGAGGAAAGGGAAGATAGACCACAAGAAGTTGGTACTTGAAAAAGACCTCATCTTGGAAAATTATGAGGGCCTTTTGATGAATGTTTAGGGTATCCCCATTTTTTACATATGCACTAGTACTCACACAAACTTGTTTCCTGTCCCCTTATTCACATACTCATCTTTTCACATGAGAGAAATATTCTTAGGAATAGAAGTGTTGTTTCATAGATATGTGCATCTGTAACCCTACTAGTTAAAGCCAAACTGACTTACAAAGTTTTTTTTGTGTTTTTTTTTTTCAGTTGGAACCCATAGGCAGTGTATTAGAGTTTGTGGTTCTCCATATTGGTCAAACTTGGTATAATACTACACATCAATATGGAAATAATTTAAAGATGAATATGTGTAGAACATTAGAATGGGATATTCGTAGAAGAGGAAACTGCTCAATAATTTATGAAAATTTTTTATGTATTCAGTAGTGAGGAATATGAAAATATGATAATAAGATAATCTCATATCCATTATATGTAAAAAAATATGAAATATTAAATATAATTTTAAATGTTCAGTTTTCAAAATATTTGCCTTGTTATTTAGACAAATCAGCTAAAAATTACATTAAACATATTATGGAGTTTAAATGAAAAATGCCACTAAATAAGCCAAAACCTTTTGACCTTGGGCAGTTAATCTTTCTCTCTCTCAGCTTCCACCACTAAAAATGGGAATTCCAATATCTATCTCATGTTTTCTGCAAGAACGCAAAAAATAATGTTAAGAGCTTGTCCAACACAGTTAGCAAAAAGTCAATATTCACCAAGATTTTTATTGCCATCATAATTATTACTAAGAAATGCCAATTCAGTTAATAAAGATGAGACTGTTGATTTTCTCTTCCACCAGTGGCAATCCTGGAAATACACTTATTGTGCTTCACCACAGAACCTTATTCAGGTAAAATTTGCAATAGACTGAAATGCTTGGATAAAAAAAGAAGGCAAAGAAAAAAGTTGGTGCTGACATAGATTCTTGCAATTATTCAAAAGAAGCACAGTTGAGTAAAACATACATAAACCCTCTTTAAGTTGGAGCTTGGTGGGCATCTTGGTGATTGTTATTTCATATTAGGTTTCTGTATATCACTAGAGTCTGTGCCCTAGTTTTAAAATACTCCCACATGGAGAGCTGTGCATCTTTGAGAAAGTAATTATATTTCATCATAAATAGAGTATAGAATCACTAGACATTAAACAGAGACATGAGTCTCTGTGTATATCTACCATAAAGGTATGAGTGTATGCATAGATGGTTTTACAAACTGATGATAGATAGATACAAATAGATTACATACATACTTGCAAACATTCTAACAGGTAAGAGGAGTTAAGTAGCTTCTGAGAAGGAATAATTATAATCACAATCTCATATATGTTAATAGTCAACACATAAAATTGTTACAAACTTCCATACATTATACTAAGGTTTTACATACATTATCTTACTTAAAAATCATTACAGTCCTATGACAAAAGTATTGTTGGTTTCTCTTATTAACAGTTGAGTAAACTGAGGCATACCAAGATCAAATAACTCACTCAAGACTGTAAATAGTGAAAGTACAGACAGGATCACAACTCTGTTCTTTCAGTCTCTAAAAGTCCATGTGTTAGGTACATTTCACTTCTTAGCTGTGCTAACAAGAACAGCTAAGTCATCTGAAACATTTCCCAGGTAATATTAAAACCAAACCTTAACCATTCTTACATATTATTAAGCTATCTTGTAGGTTTTGTTCTTATTTTTTAAGGAATCAAAGACCTTAAGCTGAAAGGGCCAGATATTAAAATTGAATCCTTAAACAATTTTGAAATTTCAAAAAGGAAGGAAGGAAGAAAGAAAAGATGGGAAGAAGAAAGAAAAAGGAAAAATTTAAATGTATCAATGCCTACATAAACTACATAAATATTCTGAATTTTGTTCTTTGTCTAATTAATTGGAATCAAAGAGAAAATAAATTCGACTAAATTTTTAACAATACCAACTTTAAGATGGAATCAAAATTCATTTCAGTTACATTCTGTTGATGGCTTAGATGTATAAAAATACAAAATATTTAATAGTTTATCTGGATATTGATCTACTATGTAAAACAAGATTGACTTACATAGTATTTCCGGTTCTCATATTCTATCATTTTTCTACATACCATGTTGGAGTGGGAAGAGGAAAAGTAAGAGATTGACACAAAGAATGTTAGGAAAATAAATGGACTAGTGAATCCATAATTATTTTCATGACTAGTACAAGGCATAGTGAAGAATCACTGTGATTTTACTCTACAGAAATTTCAATGCTCCCTGCTGTGCTGAGCATTAGGGAAAAAAATTATACAAATGTCAGTTCCTACATTTACAAATCTATACAGACTAATTAGCAATTAAATGGAAATTTTAATAAATGCTGTGAATCAAGCCTAATTGTATATTCTGTCAGCTAGTTCTGATGTGAGAAATGCCATTCCATACTTTGTCTCTATTACTCTGAATAATTGAGAATAAAGCGGGTGTGAATTGCATAACACTTCCTCTGTACTTCAAAAACATCAAGGAAATTCACAACTCTTCTATTTACTATAAAAACATTAATCAATTTTACATTTTCATAGATATGAATATGAAATCATGCAGATGTTAAAAATGTCTTCTTCTGAATTATGTCATAGTAAAATGAAAACATTCTGCCAGAGAACAGAAATCAGTCTCCAACTATAACAATTTATGTTCATGCTCCAGGCACCCTAAACTATAGTCCATGTAGTAATAGTACCACTCCTAATAATAGTAATGTTATAAAAACACAGTTGAACATAGATTATCCATCTATATGCCATTTGTAACTTGCAGTAATGGGAATCATGAAATTCTTTTGTTTTTAGCTATTGAATAATATTCTATAAAACATGAATATCATTCCATCTAAAATGATGACATTATTATACTAATAGTTAATGAGGAGCTATTTTATTTATATTTCCAATTTTCTTAAAAATAAGAATATCAAAAGAATAAAGATCTAGGACATACTCTTTTAAAATACATAAATAGAAGAAGTAATCTGGCTTAGTAGATAAGGTTTTGACTTGGAATCAAAGCAAAGTGCAAAAGTTCAACTCCAAGACTCCCCAGTGTATGCCCTCTGAGACTTAGAGCAAGCCAAGTAATAGAAGAGCACAACTCTTCTATTTACTATGAAAACATTAATCAATTTTACATTTTCATAGATATGAATATGAAATCATGCAGATGTTAAAAATGTCTTCTGAATTATGTCATTATTCAGGGCCTTAATGCCCTCACTGATAAAGTGAGAATAACAGTTTCTATCTCAAAAGAGGTGGTAGGGACCCATTGAAATATCTTCTAAACAAGTTCTAGATTTTATATCACAAGACAATAGTAATTTATTGCTAACATACTGATTACAGTACTCAATCATGTAAAATAAATTGAAGTTAATTTAATCAAATCAATCTGAAGATTAGGAGTCAAAGAGGCAAGTAGTAGATAATATTAGAAATTATTTTTGCATTTCTATTGTGATTTCTATCTGGGATTTTTTAAATTAAATTTTTGATATATCTGTCCATAATAAATGTACTTATCAATATTTGATGTAGCTGTAGAATTCTGTTTACTAAAGTACCAAGACTGTACTTGTATTGTTTTTGGAAAATCCAATCCAATCCAGGGAGATCTCCTTCCTGGCTAGGTGAGACCTCAACTCTAGAAAAGGCTCTTGACTCTGGTAGAGAAAGAATTTACAAACAGGTGAAGAGGTGCAAGCAACAGGAGTTTATGAAGGCAAAAATACACACTCAAGAAGGGAGTGCTGGCATGCTGGAAAGACAAGCAGCCCAGAGGTGTTGTCGTTCAGGTTTAAAAATAAATGGGGTGAATATTCATGGGTGCTGGGGTTGGTAATTTGCCTAATGGGCTGGGTTGCACATGCCTAGTAAAGAAAGAGAAAGTGTTTCCTCTTAAGAGGAAATTCTTCATAGGCAAACCATTCAGACTTTATTTTGGTATATTCAGGTCTGCAACCATCCTGTTGTTCTGAACCCTGAGCATTCTGTTACTTTCTACATAGTAAGCATCCTGTTATCTCAGACCTTCTAATTTGAACCCTGAGTCCCTCTGCTCCCTATTCTAACCTGTCTCACTTGTTCAATAAGTACAATTTTGTAATGTTAAAATTATACTTAGACATTCATATCTCTACATTGTGAATCCCTTTATATAAATTTCATAATGTACTTTATATAAGTTGGCTTCAGCAAACTTGTAAAATAAAGTTCATATTCTGTTATCATTTTTTGTAGTTTCCATATTATATCTTTTAAGACAGAAATATTTATCACTGACTTTTTTTTATTTGCATTTATGTGATTTATTTTTATCACCAAAGATTTATGCCATTTTCTTAGTTCATGCTAATATAAAAGGAACTGATAATAAATAGTACAGTTCACTGTTCCATATAATCTAAAATGTTAGCATGAAGTTTCCTGAACCACTGAAACTATCCTAATAATATTACAATAAAGAATCCTTAAGCGACATACACTTGTAATAAGAAGTGGTTTTGTGGCTCTTGTTTTTTATTTTGTTTTGTTCAGTTTGCTTTTTAATGTTAACATTACAGAGTCTAGAGATAAGTGGAAAGAATATACAGCTTTGGAAAGGAATGTAATAGTGGGTCTTCAAGATGTCTTCCAAAGTACCTCACTTCTGTTATTCAAACCTTTAGTGAGATCACTTTCACTGTATCAGGGTTGATCTGTGTGACCAATATAATGATAACGGGGTTCTTGTTTACAGAGTCAAAGAATGAGCTTCGCAAACACTCAAGGTGGGCAAGCAGAAAGAGGCTTTTAATTGATAGAGAAGTAAAGATAGAGAACTCCCAGGCATACGCTGGGAGGGGCAAGGCGGCTGTTTATGGACTTTGGGGTTTTTTATGCTGGTTGCCTCAAGGAGAGAGAAACTGTTTGTTTTAAATAGGTTTCCGTCAGAATGCCAGCCATATTTTAGCCAATCATACTAAAGGTCATTTCTATTTTTAACTGGTATGCCTTGGTCAAGCTACTGTGAACTATGTGACTTAATAGTAAAAATGGTTCTTTATCACAGGAGGTTCAGTGAGAACCTTCTTATACATTGTTGCATTGTTTCAGCTGCAAGTCTCCATTTTTTACATTTTCAAGTCCTTAGTAAGAACACTGTTTGTCTTTACCAGGGAGGGCCCTTATCTGACTCTAACTGGACAGGGGCTTCCCCATTCCTTCCCTGTCTCAGTAATATGGCATAAGTGACAGCATAAGTGATGTAACTTTTGAAGCTTGGTTATAAAAGATGTGGCTGGTTTTAGAATGATTTCTTGGGGATCACTAGCTCTGAGTAAAGTGAACTTTCAGCTTGTGAGGACATGCAAACAGCTTAATGGACAGGTCTGCACAGAAAGAAACTGACAGCCCCTAACCCCAGTGGGCACCAACTTGCCAGTTAAGCTGCGTGAGAAAAGTTGGAAGCATATCTTCTATCCCCAGTCAATCGTTAATAACACTGCAACATGGTTAAAATTTGCCTGCAATTTATGAGAGACCTTGGGCCAAAACTAGCCTGCTTAACTACTCCTGAATTCTTGACTCATAGGAAGAATGAAGTTAGAAATGCCAACTGCTGTTTTAACCCACTATATTTTGAGGTAATTGAGTATGCAATATAGATATCAAGTAGATGTAGAAAGTAGTAGTTAAAATTATTTCATATATCATGAAGTAATCTTTTTATAAAAATTCAAGATTCTACATAATGAGATGCAGTATTTCTCAGATTCCCTAGTAATCATATTATCTTTGAATATAAGATTTATTGATTTAAACATGACGTAGCAGTTCTGGATTTATTAACATTTGCAAACAGTGTTTTTTCATTTTCATTTGTGAAAACTAGGCTGTTTTAATCAAAATTCCCAAGGCCATGACATTTTCACTGATAATTACATTTCATTTGTACATTTTAATACATCATATATTTCATTGGTTGACAATCTCATTACTCATGACATTATAAAAGTTTACCTATTAAACAATAAGTAGGATTTAATTGAATTTCTATTAATGATTTAACCTGTAAAATATTTTTAAGAAATAAATGAAAGAAAAAGAAAAAGTAAAAAGTAAACCAAAAAGGCCTATAAAGTCTTATAGAAAATAGTGGTAGCTTTTCTTTTCCTATGATGTTATTTACTAATTACTAATGTACTTTTCCAGGAAATTCATAAAAACAGAGCTTTTTCTGGATTAGCTTTTACTGTAAATTATTATTTTTTTAATATTCATTTTCTATATTAATTAAAATGAAATTAGTGGGTTTTTATGCCTTACTTGTTTTAAAACATAAAATATAAATACATTAATTTTTCAATTATAATTCAGTTATTATTAAGTATGCAATTAATTTTTTTCAAAAAAGATGAAAAATTTACTTTTCCTTTAACAAAAATGAACCACAGATGATATTCTTTTGTTCTTCATTTTTGAATCATGGGTTATTTTGTTTCTCAGTTGGAATGATTTACTAATATAACAGATATTAAAACAATTGCTTTTAGAAATTTTCAAACTAAAATTAATTTTTGCTCAAATGAAATGAAATTAAAATTAATTTTTGTGTAGCTTTCTTCTTAAAAGGAAAATACAAATTAAAACCACAGGAAATACTAATATAAACTTACTGAAGAGATGAAGATCAAAGTGTTTGACATAGTAAGCACTAGTGAAGATAAAACATTAGAGTTTTATGGTGGCAGTGTGGTAGATGCAGTCAATTTGGAAATGATGATATTAAGTCCTCTGGTAAAACTGAAGCAGCAATCACATTCCATGTTCTTAGATCTTTGTCCAATATACATGGAGACATGGCTCAAAATATTCTTAATAATATTTATAACACAAAACACTGGATTAACTCAAATGTCTATTAACAAAGACTATAAAAATGAATAATGGAATATGTATATAATGAAATATTAAATAGCAGTAAAAAGTGAGTGAACTGGAGCTATGCAGATCAATGTGACTGATTTTCAGGAGCATAATGTTGAATAAATGAGGAAGTTACAAAATATCACATACTGTTTAACTTCTAATATTGAAATTTCAAAAATGTGCAAAACTGGACAACATATATTAGTTATAGAACACTAAGCAGAGGAATGACAAACACAAATTTAAGGATGATTTTCTTTGGGTGTGGTGAAAGAGCCTGTATTAGGAGGCATAAACAAGTACTCCAATTCTGGTGGTAATGTTGTTTCTTTTGCTTTGCAGTATATATATATAAATGTTCTTTACATTTTTATATGTATTTACATATTAATTAGATATATATGTATGTAAATGTATATATACATATATATATATTAAATATTTATAATTATTTTAGTAAAAGTTTATGGACATGAGGAATTCAACCAATGTCATTCTAGAATGATAAATTATATATGCTGTGGACTATCATAGAATAGTTAATATGTGTAAAAAAGTAATCCATTATAAAAAGATTAGAATAGTTACAGATGAAAATACATAGGAATCCCTTAAACTATATAGAGTTTAAACTATTTAGAGAAAGCAGGTGTGGAATAGTAATTAAGAGAGGAAAAACTCAGTTTAAATTACTTTGGTAAAATACAGGTGGGCATCTTCACACAATCAAACTGGCAATACAAGAAACAGACTTCAGAAAAATCGGCACGATGTTAGTAATGACAGGTAGGAGTTGGCTTACATGGCTTTATAGGACAAGAGCCAGAGGTGAACAAAGATGAGGGAAAGAAGGAGGAAGTGGGAAGAGGAAAAAAAGAAAAACCTATCACCCAAAGCTCATAAGGATAAGTAAAAATTCAGTGTGTAAAAGGATAAAATGAAATATATTTATTGTAAACTATTTGTAAACAAAAAATATATATTGTTAAAATTTAATTTACAACCATGCACCATTAATGGAGATTTGCTTAGACATAGAGGAGAAAACACATTATCTAAGTAACAGGTAAATATTTATGCCAGGAAAACAGTTACATTATGACAGTTGAATCTAAAGGCAAAATATTGTCAGACTCACCAAAGTGGATGCTGACCTTCTGTGTCAATAGAGCATGAAATTATTTGTCCTGTACATTTTTTTCATAATTCTTATCGCTTCCTTAGACAAGATCATACATGAGTGTAACTGTAATAAAATGTTCAAGCAGGACACTTATCTTAGTTTTAGGGGCATAAATTATGAGTACAAAAAGAAGCTCTCTTAAGAGTCATCTACATTAAACAATGCACCACTATTTTATGGTTAATATGCTTTCATAGTGACAGATCATAAAACATAACCATGCCTGTCAGCAGAGTTATGCTTATCTTTCCAAAACCTTGTATTATAAATGGCACATGCAGGACCAGCCCTGGAGTCAGATCACTTTAAATGGGGCAAAAGTTTTTAGATATTCAACTTAAAAATCATCCAAAGATGCATAGTATACTTAAAATTACATAACCCTACCATATCTGTGTAATAGTCATCATTCTGCTATGCAAATAGGCTTTCTGACTATCATCATGCTCCACTGAAGTAAAGCCAAGGACTGGAACAGAGATTTTACTTAAAATTCTGTGGTTCTGTGAAGCATCTGTACGGGAGTGCAGCTCCAAGATAAACAACCCTCGTGTGACTGACCCAAAGTACATGACACAGACTGCACCGTAGCCATTGCAGCAGTGGACTCTAATGTAGGGCCCAGCACACCAAGCCTTGAATCCAGCAAATTCTGCTACTCAAGGCAGCTGCCTCAGGAGCTTCCTCTAAGGCTAGTTTTCATTCTTCTACTTAATGTGTCAGAAACACTGGAGACATTTTCAGAAGTGTTATACACTCCACAACTTTAACATGTATGTCTAGAACATCTTCCAAAAGAGCTTACGTTTCTGTCATTTCAGGAGTAAAAATTTCATTGTATTTCATCATACATTCTGGAGACTATGTACTTTTTTCTTCTTTACACAATGCTTTGGACAAGTTAACTTAACATTCATTCTTTGAAGTAAGCTGTCCACCTCTTTCCACTTACCACACTATTTAGGATATACAAAATTTGTGTCAGCTAATATGAAAAATATTGATGTAAAAAATACAACTATGAAAATTTATTTCACTATCTTTTCTCTTTTTATCACAGATCTAATCACAAGAAAAGTAGTTCTCATTAGTTCAGCCTGCTTTTAGCTGTATACTAACTAGAAAGAGACATCTCAATTTTTCTTATACATAGAAAAGAAAGCTCTGATATTTTGGAATCAAATTTGGACTAGGAATAAACTTTTAACCAGCAAGTTCTCCAAGATTGGTGTTTGTTTCTTTATTTTGCACTAGTCCCAGAACAAAACATCTACTAGTATTACTCTCTGGCTTGGTTGAGCTTAGCTCAACCTCTAAAATGGTTCTTTTTTGATTCCTGCTTTGGTTTATTCTTTCTTTTCAAATAATTGATATTTCAAAATGTTTGCAAATATTATAAATATATTTTGTCTCTTACATAGTGTCACTTTTTAATGTAGCAATTTTGATAATTAAAAGAATGCAAATGTATAAATCTATATCCCCTTCATCTATCTTCAATTAATTCTATGTATGTACTCTGTAAGCACAATCAAATGCAATGAGATTAAGTGCACACATATAAAAGTTTTAACACATTTATGTATCTATGTGATCACAGTTGCAATAATGAATAGACCATTTCCCTCATTCTAAAATGTACTTTGCATCCTTTCCCATTCAAGACCCTGCACCATCCCTGTATCAGAGGAAATGACTGACCAGCTTTCTCTCACTATAGTTATACTTGTTTATTTTTAGTCTGCTTGATTGACTTTAGAGATTCATATAAATGCCATCATACATTCTGTACTCTATTGTAGATGGATTTTTTTTAGCATATTACATTTTTTTGATCTATTGTAAATTGTATATTAAAATTTGAATTGTATATTAACATTGTATATTAACATTTGTATTTTTTGCTGGTACATAGATATATAGCAAAGTATTATATATTAAGCTAATATCTTGCAATATTGCTCAATTTACTAATTATTTGTAGCAGTTTTGTGGCTTGCATAAGGTTTTATATATACACATATATGTCATCTGTGTATAAAGAGTTTTTTAACTTGCCTTATTATACTAGCAGTGTATCTTATTGTAATATCTAGTATATCTAGTACTTGTAACTAGTAATTGCTAATATAGCTAGTATGTCTAGATCTAGTACCTGCTGTTTTGCACATCTAATCATTTTTTGGTAGGATAGTCATGGTAAGTGTTACAGGATGACTGTCTGGATTTAGTTGTCTCTTTAAAGAGTGTGATTGTTTTAACCTGTAATTACTTGTAAAACAGTTTGACCACTTTGAGGCCTATTTTTAACCATTGTTATGTAAGGTCTAGCTAGATTAGTCTCCATTTCAGGGGTACTTCAGTTATACCACTTTTAGCCCTTTGAGGACTCCTATTCCTGTTTGACCTCCAAGAGCTCCCCCCTCTGTCCGGTTAGAGTTTGAATGTCACTTTCTTGTTTGAATTCTCGATAAAGTTCACCTTACAATTTCATGGTAGTTCAGTGCCTGAGTTTCCCACTGCAGTGAAGTGGTCTAGTGATCAGTTATTTAACCTTATTTAAATAGGGCAGACTTTATTTGCCTACTTGGTGCTCTTTCTGTAAGTATCTCCCTTCTTTACTGAATTGGTGCCACAAATTCAGTTTTTCAGCTCCCCCTTCACCCCTAAACACAATCTTTGCCCTCTCAACTCTCCAAGTTCTCTAGAGTCGTTAAGGTTTTCCCTCTCTGCTCCGTCATTTAAACATGTTATGCAGAGATAAAGTTAAGCTCACACTGTTACTTTTTCTCAGATCATAGTCATGTTTGTCAATGGTTCATTGTCTGAAAACTTTCATTATATGTATTTTGTTCAGTTTCTCATTATTTACAGTAGGCATTAAATCTGGTCTTTGTTACTCCATCATGGCCGAAAAAGGAAGTCTCCTTTAGTCTGCTTGATATAGTGAAACAGAAAAAGTACTAGGTGCATGTGTCTGTTAGTATGTAAAATTTGATGAGATCATTGATCACCAAAGCATAACAACAAATGCTTAATTTAAAAAAAATAAGTTAAAGCAAATCTAGTTAGATGAGTAACCAATGTAATACAGGTATAAGAAGGGCACTTTTAATTTACTGGTTTCCTGAAATGTCTCCTTAGTGCAGATATCAGTTTTCATTTTAATCAAAAAATGACTCATAGACAAGACTATTTCATGAAGCTTTTCAATAAGATAATGAAAATCATCACAAAGAATCCTAAAAATCACATTTTAGTATATTTCAAGTATATCATAATTTTAGCAGTACTGCTTGTGGGATTAAAAATGAAAATCTACCAAGAACTATGTCTAGCATGTCCTTATGCAGACATGGAATATTAGATATGGTGATAAATTATAAATATGACTGAATATGGAGCTGAATGATTAAACTTAGAACGAAAGAGTATCAATAAATACTGCTTGACTGATTTATAGGCAAGGTTTTATTCTGAAATGCATTCAAAAGTTAAGAAGAAAAGCACACAATGAAAGTATCTTATTGTCAGTTAAAGGAGAGAAGCTCCAAACTTCAATCAAGATCTGGAAAAATCTCAAAGCTGGGCATTTTGATCTTATTTAAAAGAGCCTTAATTCATCTCATAATGCAGGTTCAAATTAGTGGGAAAAGATGAAAACCAGTTTTATATAAAACCTCTTAAATAAATCCCCCTGTCAGAATAATTCAAGCATTGTATGTTTTACTGTGTAGCACTAATCTATCTTGTTCCTCAGTCTGAGGTCCCGTCAATGACTCTTCAACTATATTTGAAACTATCATACTATAGAAAGGTCAAAACAGAAAAAAAAGCCAGCAACACTGTTATTGTGTATGTATAGTACTCCTTATTATTTCAAAACATGTTTTAACAGTAAGGAGTTTTTTTTGGTGTCGTACAATATGTTATCAAGTTAGGATACTTCTTTCTTTGTGTATATCTTTTGATGTAATGGAACAAAAGAACACTAGTATGCTCCTGAGAAGATGATATTTTCACTATAGGAAGAACTTCATTTAATGTCTGTTTGATATTCATATAGAAAACTATCTTGACACAGGTACTTAGAAATTTCTATGACAAGTCATCTATTACTAAATTTATAAAGAAAAGAGTATTTTAAGATTTCCTTTATAACATGTAGTCATTTATTTCACAACATTCTGACTATTTTGGTACAAGAAAAACATGCAATGAGTTTTTGAATTTTGCAACATTAGCTTTTAGACTAACAAACTGGTTGAATGTGGTTCAGTCATTAATTTTCTTTGAATCCTGGTTTTCTCATAGGTAATAATGGAATGTTGAGCTATAGGATTTCCTAAAGTATTTTTGCTTATTAAATCAATGCGACAAGTTTTATTTCCACAAGTATCTTAAATTCTACTGAATTAAATATGGATACAGTGTTTTTCAGTCCCCATATCTTCAGAATTCCATTACTGTAAGACAGTTTTATTGTAGTTGAGTAACATAATCAGGAAATATCCTTTGTGGATTTCTTTAAAAAGACATTAGTGACTCTCTTTTAAAGTTAGAGATTCATGTGATATATTTCCGATGCACATCCTGGAATATATTATGGTAGTTTTAAGAACAAAATTGATCCCAAGCCCCTAAGTTTTCAGCTAATACCTTCCTGAAATCAATTCTTGGAAATTCTTATAGTGTTACAAAAATGCATGGTATCTATTTTTTCTTGTACATTGTAATAAGTACACAGAATTATAAATCATAAAGATACAAAGGAATAATTCCCATTCATTTTGTTCTCTGATCTCAGGCTTACCAAACAAAATACAAAGCAGAAAAGTCATTTCATACATGAGATAAAAGAATGCCTGCCTGGTTTTGTGGTCATTATAGGCTGAAAACCTCTGATTTAGAATAAAAGTTAGCTGATGGGGAAAGGATGCATCATCTTCCTATCTTCTCTTATAATGTGGAAGGACAGTTCAACTACTGACTGTTTTACTCAGTTTAGTTCCATCTTCACAATTGCTTGTGAAATGAAATTTCTCTAGACATCAGACAATGGTTTATATTTCAGTATTCTTGTCTTTATTCTTCTCCTAGAAATAAGTAAGAGTTGCTTCTTGAAATTTTAACCAGAAATCAACCATACTTGAATTTTGTGTTGCAGTTCGCTAATTGTGATGAATAGGTTCGACGATTATTTAGTCAAGACACTTAAAAATTTTGTTTTACCCTATCCTGAATGATATTTGTGAAAACCTAGTAAGAAAAACAGAGGTAAAAATTATTGACACCTTGATGATATTAAAGAAATATGTGTCAACTAAGTCCTTGTTTTATTTTGTAGAATCAATTATTCTTAAATTCAGCACATTAAGTGCATGTTCTGCATTCAACTAAGAATGGACATTGTTTCTGCATAATGTTACCTCACTATATATGTACATAATACATCTGAGTTAGTTACTAATCTTCCAGCAGATGCTCAGATGACAGTAACTGATTGTGATTGAGAAATGAACTTTTGCCTATAAGTCAAGTTATTTGGGATATCTTTGATCACCAGCCTTCACTTCCCCTTCAGCAGAATTCCCCACTTCCATTAGTATTTTGATTTTAATTGCATATCTCTCATAGTTTTTTTTTTAAGAAATCCAATGCCTACCTGCTTTTCAGTTGTATAGATCTACAGGTCTTATTTTGTAAAAAGATTACATGGTGGCTTAATCTTCCATATAGCTTCTTTAGTGACCATGTTCTACCATATTAGTATTCACGTAATTAATAGAAAGTCATCACAAATTTTGAAATTTTTTCTTATATTTATTATTTGAAATTTTTGGAATTCTGTAAGTATGTGTATGTCTTTGTTAAAATTTTAAGAGAAATTTGGACATAGTATATTACAGATAACTGGCTTGCTATTCATTCTGCCCATTTTCTTTGAACATTTTTAATGTCTACTTAATGTGTGGGCTAAAAAGAATCACTGAACATAGGAGTGACAGGAAATACAGTTTTAAAATATCCAGTCTGGCAATTCAGAATAAGTTATATATGTTAAAGTCCTTGGTATAAATTAAAAAAAAAATTATTTCCCAAACTTTGCTTTGTACAGGAAAATGCTAGTAGATTAGGGATTGAGAAAAACAGTGCATTCTCTTCTGATAAATATTTAGAAATGGTGTTGGTACTAAAAATCAAGTCATACTTTGTGTATCGTTTTGAATAATAATGTAATATTAGATCTATAAAGAACTTCCATCTAGCGGGTTCCAGGCAATTTGAGGCTTGGATGTATACTTTTGAAACACTGGGGAGGGGAGCTGCCCACTTTCCTTCTATTAGCATTTATATTGAGAATCCAATGGAGTTTGGCTAACACAAGAGTTGAACACCAATTACAAGTATGTTGGTTTCCATAGAGTTGCATGAATACATATTATGTTGTCTTGGAAACTAAAGTATCTATAAACACAATTGCTCCCATTTAGATAGAGCAGTTATAGACACTTTCTTGGATTCTATACTATACAAACTGCATGTTCATATTAATATTACCATGGTAACAAGGACAGATGTCCATTAAATAAGATGAAAAAATAAAGTATTTGACTCTTTGAAAATAGATCCATATATAACTACAAATGTTTCCTTTTTATTTGTGTCTATTCTTTCTAGAATGTTGATATAAATAACATCTGTCTGTAGAGAACAAATTCCATGTTTCACATACTTTCAGAGGTATTTATAAAATTTTAAAATAATTGGTGACTCAGTTAATAACCTGTAAATTCATTGATTAATATTTATTTGCTGAATTTAACTATGTAATATTGAGGTTCATTAAAATAAGCTAACAAAAAAGAAAGATAAAGATAAATTACATAAACTAGCTAATAATACTCCTCTTTGAATCACAATCGATATACTTAGTGATGTTTTTACCTTTGTATTTCCTTCACTCCCCTCCCTGCATTTACTAAAATTAAGTCCAAATTATTAGTGTTTTTGTTAAGATAAATGAGTTTTCTTGTAGCAGAAATGAGGATCATCATAATTGTTGTATTTAAGTTGATTAATTGTTAAAACCTGAAAAATTTAGATCTGTAGTTTAATGTAAATGTAAACAAAGTTAATTAGAAGAAATACCAAACCACACATTTTTAGAAATATTTGCTCTTTTTTAATGGATTCTTTCCCTTAATATAAGAAGATACACATATTTCTTATACAAACATATCTTTTAAATATCCCTTTAAATATTTTACAGTTTGCATATTTTATCATTGATATAATGAATCCCCTATTGATAGAAACTTAGGTTGTTTTAAATTATCCTATTACTAATTATATACAATGAACATCTTTACACTTATTTGTAGATTTGCTTACATCTGTATAACTTAAGAAAAGATTTTGCTTCTCATATAACAACTTGATGGAGACAATATTATAATTTACCTATGACAATATTCGCTAATAATAATAATAATGTGAATAGTGTCTATTTTCTCCTGCATCTGCAAAAATGAAAGATGTCTGTATAAAATGTTATCACGTATGTACTAATGCATACAGATGCAGGACACATTTAAAAATTTATCTTACAAATGTGTTGCACATACAAAGATGGTTTTATTTATATATATATACACTTATGAGACAATTTGAAGTCATCTTTTAATTGTTTAAGAATTTTAAACTTGGAATTAACAATAAAATCAACAATCCAATAATAAGCATATTAATCCTTAATAAAATTAAATAATCAATATGATGAAGTCCATGAGTTGGAGGGACAAATATTAAGCAGAGTCTGAATGTTGGATCACCACTCATTGAGTAGAGGGTTGAGATTCACTTCAGATTACACAGCGCAGTGAAGTGTTAATGTTATTCATGAAACACAAATTAGAATTTAGACAGCTCTCAGTGATAGAAAGAGGGATAATTGCAGGGGATTATAAAGAAGTGTTCTGTATTATACTTTATATTACTTAATATTCAAGTATGGCTCAAATAAATAAATGTCAGTTATTGTACAATGTGTATAAGTAATCTCAGAATTTCATGTCTGTAGTCATTCCATGATATTGCTGTTGAGATGAAAACACGTTTCCTCATGACAGTTTCCCATTTTTTATATTTTGATGCCTATCCTCTCCTTTCAGTGGTCAAGTTGATTGAAAGCAATTCTCTCCATGATTTTATGTTACTTTGGATGAAGTAATGTCAACTCACCAAAGTAATAAAACAAGTTTTTATTTTACCCTCTGATCTATGTCCTCTGTCCAGCACCAGAACTTCAGCAAGTGTTGGTCTATTACTATCTTGGATATATACCCTCATTGCTAAATAAAGCTTCTCAGTATCTTGATATTGTCCAATTTTAGTGATTCCAAGTTGTATCTCACTATGGTTTTATTTGCATTACAGTGATCATTTTTGATGGTGATCATCAGTTGATAGATTGTCATACATTTATGTACCTTTGTGAGTTATCTATTAGAATATTTTGTCCATTGATTATTTGCCTTTTATAATTGAGTTATAATATTTGTTCATAAATTCTGGACAGAAGTCTTTTTTATATATGTGTTTTGTAAATATTTCATTTGAGTATAGGCTTGATTTTTATTGTAATGATATTTATTGAAGAGCAGAAGTCTTTTGTTTGATAATGCCTGATTTATCATTTTTTATACTTTTTATTTTTCCTTGAGAAATCACTATTTGTTCCAACTTTTACAAAAATTATCACCATGTTTTCTTCTACAAGTTTTATAATTTAGCTTTTGCATTTAGTATGTGATCCATTGAACGTAAAATTTTGTTGTGGGAGGTAAGTCCTATTTTCCATATTTATATGTAATTTTTGTAACACTATTTACTTAAAAGACATTTTTGTTTAAGACATATTTATTTCATTGATGAATGGGCCATATATATGAACCTCCTATTCATCTCACTAAGTTACATGATTTCCTTGTGCTAATACCACACTGTCTTCATTACTGAAGCTTAATTGTAAGTTGATGTCAGTAAAATCCTCTAAATGTGTACTTCTCATTCAATACTGCTTTTCTACTTCCTCTATATTTCAGTTTGGTGATTTTTACACACCAAAATTTAAAAAAATAAAATGTCTTATGGGATTATTTGGATTTCATAGAATCTATAATCAATTTGAGGACAACTTGAACCTTAATATGAATTTTTCTTACCTATTAATATGGTATATTTCTTCATTTATTTTGGTTTTCTGTAATTTTATCATTCATCATATGAAGCTTTATGGGGCAAAGGCTTTCACATTTCTTATTTAATTTAATCCTAATATTTTATCTTTATATACTATTTGTATTGCAGGTTTAATTTATATTTTCTAATTGTTCATTGCTAATTATGTGGAAATTCAATCTATTTTTGTATTTTGACCTTTGTCATTTGCCATATTTACTTACTAGTAGTTCTAGTAGCTTTTTTTTTGTATATTTTAAAGTATTTCCTATGAACGCCATTATGTCATCTGTGATTAAAAGTGTTTTCACTTGTTCTAAGCAATATACTTCATACTTGTTTTTACTGCATTAGTGCATTTACTAGCTCTTCCAGCACAATGTTGAACAGAAGTGGTAAGTGCAAACATCCTCAATAAATTCTCCAGCATGGGGATAAATCATTTAGTGTTTCAGCATTAATAATGGTGCTAAATTTATGCTTTATGTTGATTATTCTTATTAAGCTGAAAAAATTATCTGATTCCTACTGTGCTCAAAATATTTATCAAAAATGGGTGTTGAACCTTCTGCATCTAATGAGATGTTCTTGTGTCTTATTCCATTTTAACCCTATAATATAGTAAGTTACATTGGTTAATTGTTCAAATATGAAAAATAAACTTGCATTACTGGAATAATCCCCACCTGGTCCTGATGTCCTATGTGTAAGATAAATTCCAACCGAAATAAGCAGGTGAAGAGAGGCAACAAAGGGCCAGGTAGTTTATTTGAATGCAATTCTCAGGCAAGGTTCACTAGTCTATGGAAATGGAGGCTGGGAGGCTGGGGAAGTCATGCCCAGCAGGGCAGGCAGCAAGTTTTTAAAGAAGGCAGGCGGAGGGAGAGCAAAGTTATACAGTGGCGTGAGGATTGGCTCACCTAGGGTATGTGGGGGTCTCTCATTGGCCTTTAGCCAGGTACTGGAAAGTTACCATACTCTTCTAGCTTGGGGGAGGGCTCTAGTTAGGAACTCCTGGAATGTTGTCCGATCAGACTCTGGAATGTTGTCAGAACTGAACCTGTTGGTCTCTTCGCCTTGTTTGGTGAGGCCTGAGCTTGCCCAGCAGGCTCACCCTTTCCCCTGGTCCCTCCAGCCTTACATTCCAGCCTTTTGGTCATAATGGGTGACGACTCTATCTGGCTACTTCTGGCTGACAAGGGGCATCATGGGGTGGGTTTAAGGCTGGTTGACGGCTGGAGAAGGCTCAGTTGGGAGGGGCGAGTACTTGTGCAACAACCGTTGATTAACTTTTATGTGTGAAATTTTTGCCATGTGCTGTTGAAGGAACTTGAAAACACATGAGGCAATTAAGAGTAAACCACAAACCGTTATTAAGGGGCCCAGCAGAGGCATTAGCCAGGCCATTATGGGAGACTGAAGCCACTCATAAGGGCCTCCTTCAGGTACTGGTGTTTTGTGCAGGTCTTTTTGTAGTTCTTGTAGTTTTTTTATGCTTTCTTCCATGACCCCAGACTCATTGCTATAGTATCAGCATTCTTCCTGCAAGAAAATACGGGTTCCGCCCTTTTCTGTGGTAAGCAGATCTAAGGCCCACCGATTTTGAAGGGTGACTTGAGCAAGGGAAGCAAGCTGTCGCTGGAGGGAAATAAGAGAGGTTGAGGTTACTCCCAGGGTCAGGCTCACTCTGTCGTCTAATGCTGCCAATTGACTTGCTAGACTCTGATAGCTGACTAAGCTATGGCCTAATGCTCCTGCCCCTGTAGCTGCCACGGCCACTGCAGTAACTAGGCTCACTCCCACTAGCAAGGTAGAAAAACTGCCCTCTTTTGTCTAGTGTTTTGAGATATAGACCATTCGTCCAGTGCCTGTCTTACCTCAGGTTTGCTGTACAATGTTAGTTGCGGCACCAGCATCACCGAAAAGCAGGGTCCTACCGTGGTGCTGTTGATGCATTGGGTAAGCACATTATTGCACCAGAAGAACCTGCCTCCTTGAAGAGAAATTAGAGTGTCTACTGTCACCCATCACTGGCATTGGTTTCTTATTGGTAGCCCCGAGATGTTGAAACGTTGGGTCAAGTAGCAAGTCAGAGAGAAAGATGCTCTCTTGTGCTGTTTCTCTGTGGTCCTGGGTCTACGTTGAGTCTCGGGCCTAAGGCTCATCTTCCACATCGGTACCTCCCTTAAAGGGAGGCCGCAGTCTTTTTCAGAGGAGTTTACTGGTTGAGCCTGGAAAAAACTAATGGTAACTGCCGCCACTGGGCAGTGTTGGAGGGAGGCGCAGAGGAACTAATCGGACACATTGCTGAGGATATGTGAAGCATTAAAAACCGTACTGTTTCTCTAATGACTCTGGCCCAGGAAAGTGGTCCTCCTGCTGGTTGAAGGGAGCGGAGGTAGGGGTCTGACTGAATCCTCTGTTTTAGTGCCTGTTCTATTTGTAGAATGTTACTAGCTACCTGGACCTGGGTGTTTAGGACTTCCATGAGAGTGGGATTTACAGTGGTCTATTCTCTCTTGATGTATACTGTGCCCTGTGGGGAGGCTTGGTTACTATTGTATAGCTTGCCCTGTACTCCTCTCTCCCATCATTGATCTCATATGTCACTAATGGTAATGTATAGCTTATCTTGTATTCTAAAGAACGTGTTAGAAACTCCCCTTGCTATATCTTCTACTGCATGAACTCTACACGTGTCTAATTCAGGATGACATCTCCCATACATGTCGGACTGGAAAAGACATGTATGAGAGATTTGGTCATATGGAAAGCACAGCATAGGGTTTGAGAAAGTGTTTAAGATGTCTGTGTGTACTGGTATTTGAATCAGTGCCTGACAACCTACACATGGGCAACTTTGGGTCTTTGATTGAAAGACTTCTCGGTCTTTGATTCTGTGAAGAGTTAGTTGGAGCTTAAACTTCTATGCAGAGTAACCCTGCCTGGAGACCACCAGGCAACTCATTTGGCTGGTTGCACTTGACATGACTAATCCGCAGCTTAAGAGGACCCACCTCACAAGACACCCAATCATCATGTCTGGGCACCCGTTTGAGCCTAGAAAGGTGATACCAGGAGGAATGCCCATGTAGTTTGACTGCTGAGGGCATAATGAGGATTACTGTATAAGGCTCTGTCCAGCAGGATTGGAGGGATTTTGGCTGGAGTTCTCTTAGGAGTACTTCATCTCCTGGCTGAAGAATCACTACATCTCCTGGATGGTTGGATGACATAGGTTGGGGTAGGAGCTGGTCTGCATGCTCCCTGAGAAGATGTCTCAACAGTGTAAAGTAAGGAAGGTAGGAGGCCAAAGGAGGAAAGGTAGCTGGCAGGCCTGTGTTTAGTAAGAAGGGCCTGCCATACATCAGCTCAAATGTGCTTAGTCCAGCTGGTCCCCGGGGGGCAGCACACAGCCGAACAAGAGTGATGGGGAGAAGATCGGGCCATGAGCGCTTTACCTCTAGAGACAGCTTAGTTAGTTGGTCCTTTAGGAGACCGTTAGCCCTTTCGACCATACCCGACGATTGGGGGTGATAGGGTATATGGAGGTTCCAGGTGATATTGAGAGCCTTGGCTGTTAGCTGAGTGACCCGAGAGATGAAAGCAGGCCCGTTGTCCGACTGTAGTGAGGTAGGCAGGCCAAAGCGGGGGATGATATGTGCCACCAATGTCTGTGCCACTACCGAAGCTGTTTCCTGGCTGGTGGGGAAGGCTTCAATCCACCCTGAAAAGATATCAACCAGAACTAGTAAATATCGGAGCTTTTTATGCTTAGGCATATGGGTGAAATTAACCTACCAGTCCTGTCCGGGGATTGTTCCTCTCATCTGGTGGAGGGCCATCTGGGTCTTCAGAGCACCTTGAGATGAGATGGTATGACAAGTAGTGCAGGTTTGGTGCACCTAATCTATGGCCTTGCTGAGACCAAGGGGCAAATATGGGGGATAGAAACTGGTGCATGGCCTCCAGGCCAATGTGTAGAAACTGATGAATTTTGAATATGGTATCTCTGTCTTGGGCTTGGGGTAGGGCAATTCGTCCCCCAAGGTATATGTACCCCTGATCTCCCAACATCTCCCCTTGATGTAGAAGCAGTCACTGTTCATCATCGGGGTATTGGGGCAATAGAGAGGGGGAAAGAAACAGCACAGAAGGTTGGCTAGACCCAGATGTTAACTTTCAGGCGGTGGCATCTACCAATGCATTACCCCTGGTTAATGGATCATTTCTAGTCTGATCTCCCTTATGGCCACCTCTTTAGGGTCCTGTAGGGCCTGTAGCAGGCAGCTGATAGCCCTGCCCTTGATGAATGGGGTTCCTTTAGTGGTAAGGAAGACCCTTTCCTTCCAAATTGCAGCATGAGTGTGTGTAATTGGGAAGGCATATTTAGAGTCAGTATAAATGGTGGCCCTCCTCCCAGCTGCCAGCTGTAATGCCTGGGTGAGAGCCACTAATTCAGCTTTTTAGGAGGTGGACTCAGATGGGAGTAGGTTTGCTTCTATCACCTGTGACAGAGTCACCACTGCATAGGCCGCCCTTCGCACCCCATCACTCCCCTTCACCGAGCTTCCATATACGAAAAGTCAAGTCAGGGTTTTCGAGGGGCATGTCTTGTAGGCTCTCTCTAGGTTTTCTAAGAGCCTCTACAATCTCTACACAGGAATGAGTGGGCTGATCCACCTGATCACTGATGGGAAGCAAGGAGGCTAGGTTAAGGGGTGGAGAGACTTGTAGGGTTACCTGTGGATGTTCAATAAATAGAAGGTGGAATTCCTGTACTCTTGAAGGACTCAAGGAGGCCAGGGATATATGACTGAAGAGATCTTGTAACCGGTGTGGGGAATACACAGTAATGGACTGTTGGAAAGTTAATTTCAGGGCTTCTTGGGCCAGACTTCCCGCAGTTGCCAGGGCTCGGAGGCAAGGCTGCCACCCTCTGACAGTCGTATCCAACTGTTTGGAGGGAAAGGCAATGGGACAGCACCCTGGCCCCTCTGACTATACTAACACTCCAGTGGCCACCCCTGCCCTCTCTGCTGTATATATGGTAAAGGGCTTAGTTAAGTTGGGGAGCATTAACGGGGGGAGATGAGAGCAACGCATCCCACAATTGATTGAAAGCAGAAGCTACCTCAGTGGGTGAAGTTAGTGGTCCAGTAGGAATCTCTGTGGCAGCTGCATAGAACGGTCTGGCCAGAAGGGCAAAGTTAGGCACCCAGTGTCTGAAAAACCCCACCAATCTTAGAAAGGATAGTCTCTTGGCTCCTGAAGTAGGTGGCAGGAGAGCTTTAATCGCAGTTGCTTGGCCCACCCTTAGGGCTTTAGTGGTGGGAGTTAGAGTTAGCCCAAGGTATGTAAAGCTGTGCTTTGGCAGGGGATACCCTGTATCCCATGCCTGCCAGGAAATTAAGAAGGGATGTGGTGTCTAGAACCGAGGCTTCTTTTGAGGGGCTGCAAAGTAAAAGATCATCTACATATTGGAGGAGAGTACTCTCACCTGTTGAATGTCATGAGAGGTCTTCCACCAGGTCCTGTCCAAAAATATGGCAGCTATCTCTAAAACCTTGAGGTAGAACTGTCTAGGTCAATTGTCTAGATCGACAGGTGTCAGGGTCTTCCCACATAAAGGCAAATAGTGGCTGCGAATCTGAGTGGAGAGGTATAGTGAAAAAGGCATGTCCAGAACAATAAAATGAGAGGTACCGGAAGGGACTCGAGACAGAAGAGTATATGGGTTAGGCACTACTGGGTGTAAGTGAATAACAGCCTCATTGATTATTCAGAGGTCTTGAACGAGGCGATACGCTCTAGAAGTCTTTTTTATTGGCAAGATGGGAGTATTGCATGGAGAGTTAGCTGGCACTAAAAGCCCCTGCGAGAGCAGACGATTAACAATAGGCTGTAGTCTCCTCCAGTGAGCCTGTGAAATAGGAAATTGAGGCTGAGAAGGGAAGCAGGATGGGTCTTTAAGGAGTATTAAAACCAGGGTGTGTTGGGTTGCCACCACAGGGGTGGAGATGTTCCACACTCCCGGACTGACAGCAGTCCAGGAAGTCGGGAGACTCAAGTTACCGTCTTCTAACTCTCCTTCCCTGACCAAAGCAATGAGGATGTCTCGGGCATCCTGTAAGCACTTAAAAGGTGGGAGGCAAATAGAGGTTCCTAACTTATAGAGCAAATCCCATCCTAACAGAGGGGTAGGACAGGAAGGCATGACTAGAAAGGAATGGCTAAACGGGATGCCTTGGAAGGTGCAGGCCACTGGGCCAATCTCTAAAGGCTTGTAGAGGGTTCCCATGACCCCAACTATGGAGATCTTGGCAGGGTTTAAAGGCCCTTTAAAAGAGGGGAGAACAGAGTAGGTAGCCCCCATGTCCACCAAGAAGGAGATGGGCTTACCCACTACCCACAGCTTGTCTCTGGGCTCGGCGATGTTGATCGGGGTGTTCGAGTCTAGGCATCTTCAATCTTTGAGGATGCCCAGCAGGTCTGAAGGGTAGTCCTTTGAGGGTGTCTGCCCCCCAAGGGGCTCTGCTGCTGGAGAAGTACCACCCCCGAGTGGATAGTCTACTTTCCAATTACCTCATTTACCGCAGCTCGGGTACGGTCTGGTTGGTCTGCGTGGTTGGTTGGGGCCCTTCCGTGCCCAGTGCCCTTCTTTACCACACTGAAAGCAAGGGCCCGGAGGTTCGAGTCAATCTTCAGAGACACCCCAATGATCTCCATGAGCCTGCCGCTGAGCAACTGTTATGACGCGAGTCTGTTCTGCCATTCAGGCAGCTGACCTCTTCTCGCTCTCGTCCTCTCGGGCATGATAAACTTTAAATTCCATATTTACCATGTTTCCTAGAGGGGTCTGGGGACCATCCTCAGCTTTTTTAAGCTTGCACCTGATGTCAGGAGCTGATTGAGTTATAAAATGCATGGCCAGGAGAGAGGAACTTAATGCTGAGGCCAGGTCAATCTTAGTAGAAGCTCCTAGAGTTTCTTTTAGGCGCTTGAGGAACTCTGACAGGTTTACATCAGGCTTCTGGGTAATTTCTCTAAGCTTATTATAATTGATAGCCTTTGTGCAGTTGAGTTCATACCTGCCAATAAGTAGCGAACCATGTGATCTCGGCATTCTTCACTCTCAGGAGAATTATAATCCCTCAGGGGTTCTTGTAGAGGAATAGCTTCTCTGCCCATAGGTTCCCACTCATCTGTGGCATGGGCTTCATTGGCACAGTGCTGTGCTGCCATCATGACATGATCATATTCTTCCAGGGTTACAGTGGATTGGAGGACTACATGTACATTGTTCCAGGTGAGCTTGTAAGCTCGGGTGAGATATTTAACTGTTTAGCGAACATTACGTTTTGGAGGAGAAGGACCCCAATTGCTGTTCTATTTGGGACAAGTCTGCCAGGGAAAAGGGTACATGAACTTGCACCACCCCTTCAGCCCCCACTGCCTCCCTCAGAGGAGCCATCACATGAGCTTTAGACCACTGTGACTTAGAGTGGGTTACAGGAGGGCTAGACCATTTGGGCACTAGCTGCAGTGAGTAAGATGGTGGTGGGTTTGAAGGAGGGGACAGGAGGTGACCTTGGTAGTGGGGGATACAACCTGGGAATTGATGTGGAAATTGAAGGCAGGGGACTAGGATATGGGGGTGTTTTATCTGAAGTGGAGTCAGCATCTGTGGAGCAAGATGGTGGCATGACTGGAAGAGAAGGGGAACAAGATGGTGGAGAAACCGGAAGAGAAGGGGAACAAGATTGAGGACATTGAGGAAGGGAGCTGGCCCCCACAGTGGGCCTGGAGGAGCAGGAAGGGAGGTAACTGAGATCTTCTGCAGAGTCCATCAGAGAAGAGCCTCCCAGTAATAGGAGTGGTAGAGATCGGCGGTCCTTGGTGGAGGCCTGGGTTAACAAAACTTGGGAAGGAGTACACTTCACACACAAATCTGGGCAGGTGTGCAGAGTCCAGAAAGCCTGCACATATGGGATTTCACTCCACTTTCTGCTCCAGTGGCAATAATTAGTTAAGTTAGTGAAGAGGCCAAAATCGAAAGTTCCCTCAGGCGTCCAGCAAGATTGATTGTCCAAGGGATACTGAGGCCAGGCCTGAGAGCAAAGGAAGACCAGCTTCCATTTGTGAACTTCCCGGGACAAATATATAGTAGCCTAATTAGAGATGAGACACCGCAACAGGGTCTGGGCCTCTGCTTTTGAGGGCTGGTTCCCCATGTCTGTGTCACTCCCCAACTAATCCCACTGAGAGGAACACCCAGCATCCCAAGTGCGCCAAGTCAGGGGAGACGTCCTGGGAGCCTGGGTGAGGGACGTCTCCCATGCTGCAGGGCCAGAGGTGGGCTGGATGCCCGCAGATGTCCTGGGGCCTGGGGTAGGGACGTCTCCTGCACCACAGGGCAAGGGGCAGGCTGGATGCCCACAGAGGATGGGCCGAATACCCAAGGGGCCGGATGCCCCAACCTGGATGTAGCTACGATTTTGAACAGACCAAGTGAAATGGAGTTAGGAAGGGAAACAGACCAGGGGAAACTGAGGGACTCACCGGAAAATAGTCCACACAGCGGAGAGCAGGCTGAGGTCCTGGGTCAGGGAAGGTGGGGGTAGGGCCACCGGTGGCCGATCGGGGCCCCACGCTCATGCTTCCTCCGGGTTTTTCGGCACCAAATGTAGGATAAGTTCCATTTGAAATAAGCAGGCAAAGAGAGGCAACAAAGGACCAGTTAGTTTATTTGAATGCAATTCCCGGGCCAGGTTCACCAGTCTCCGGAAATGGAGGCTGGGGTAGTCACACACAGCAGGGCAGGCAGCAAGTTTTTAAGGAAGGCAGGGGGAGGGAGAGCAAAGGGATACAGTGGTGTGGGGATTGGCTCACCTAGGGTACATGGGGGTCTCTCATTGGCCTTTAGCCAGGTACTGGAAAGTTACCACTACTCTTCTAGCTTGGGGAAAGGCTCTAGTTGGGAACTCCTAGAATGTTGTCCGATCAGACTCTGGAATGTTGTCAGACCGGAACTTGTTGGTCTCTTCACTTTGTTTGGTGAGGCCTGAGCTTGTCCAGCAGGCTCACCCCTTCCCCTGGTCCCTCCAGCCTTACACTATGCATATTAATGGATCTGATTTACCAAAATCTTGTTGGATCTTTGCATCTATTTTCATTATAGATGTCTTTGGGTTTTTTTTGTTTTTGTCTTGTAATTTTCTTATAATGTCCTTTGCTGCTGATGATATTAGGTTAATTCTGGCCTCAAAAAAATGAGGTAGGAAGTATTTTCCCATGTCCTATTTAGTGGAAGAGTTTATGTAAAAGTGTTCTTTTTTCCACTAAAGCTTTTCTTATTCAAATATAGTTGATAAAAAATATTACATTGGTTTCAAGAAAATATTCACCATGATAAGTATAGTTCCCATCTATTGACATACAAAGATATTACAAAATCATTGACTGTATTCATTTAAATGTTCTGTAGAATGACTTTTGAAGCTATTTGATCCTAAGGTTTCTTGTGAAAGGTTTCTTAGCTTTGATTTTGATTTTTAAGAGATAAAGAGCTATTCAGATTACTCAGTTCTTCATGAGTAGGCTGTGATATTTATGTCTTTAAGGAATTCATTTTAATTTAATTTATTTCCTTATCCTTTTCATATCTCTAGGATCTATAATAATGACTACTATTTAAATTTTGCTAAAACTGATTTAATAACCTGTTATCACATTTCCTGGATGTTTAACAGATACTGAAAATATAATATGACCCAAATAGGGTCCTTAATACAAAACCTTCAAAAACAATTTCATTCTTTGAATATTTGTAACATTATCTATTTCCTCAAACCAGTCAGTTGTGCCATCATTTATTTTGTCCTTTCTTACTAATATTCCTATGAAGTTATTTGAAAGATATTATTTTACAATCAATAAATATTTTTAACATCTCTCCAACACTATTGTTACCACATAAATCTTGTCATCCTGCCTGGAGAAACAAGTAGTTTTCATAGACTCCTGTGAGGTTTTTGTTTTTGACTTTTTGTGTTCATAGTTTTTCAATAATTTTCCCCTGGCTTCATTGACTTTACACCATGTACACGCAGATCAGTATTCAGCCAGCATTCAGCCAAATGTTCTAATGAAGTCTCCCTCTCTGTGCTGCCGACTAACAACTGTTTCTGAGCAGTTAACGCAGCAATTATAAACCTCATCTGATTTGATTCCATCTTCTCAAAGATGGCAATCCTGTACTACTGGTCCAATGCCTGAGAAGAGTGGTTTTATATATTTTGTCCAACTTTCTAGTTGTTTATGACAAATGGACAATTGCTATAGAGGTTAATTTGTAATGGGCAGAAGCAGACATCTTACATTATTTTTAAACTTATTTTTATTGTATATGGAATTCTGGATTGACAGCCCCATCCTCAAATACTTTAAATGTCTATCTGCTGTCTTCTGGCTTTCCTCTGATGATAAGTCTTCTGAAGCACAGTAGGTCCCACAGGATTCACCGTTACACTGGTCAGTACTCAAATGTCTCCTAATCCTGTGTGAGTTCTGGGAACTTTTAATTTTATTGTATTAGGGTTAGGTTTTTCTCATCTTCGTGGGATTTCATGCTACACATGAATTTCATGGTACACATGTGGATTCGTTGTCAGTCACAAATTCAAGGAAAGGTTCATCATGTTTCTGGAGCTGTTTCTCAGTGCAACACCCTCCTCTCTAATACTCTGCACAAATTCCAGACAACTCAACCCTTTTGAACTTTGCTATCCATCTTCTCAACTCAGTGTGAAAGCTGTGCTCTATTTGGGTTCCATCTCAATGGGACATAATCTGGAAAGTCTTTTCAGACACAGAGCCAGGCTGTTGCAGAGTTTACCTGCTTTATTTTTGCTTTCCCAGATAATCACAGTCTTGTGCTATTGTCCAATGCCCAAGGATAGTTCTCTCTGATGTGTTTTCCAGGTGTCTAATTGTTTTTGAGGGAGTGATATTCCAGCCCCAGCTACTCTCATATGTTCAGAGCATAAGAGCTACCAAAATTTTCCATTAAAGAAAGCACTTAGGTGTTTGTGATTGTTCCCTTATCTTTAGACTTTGGATAATAATATATACATTATAAAGGGTTATTGGCTTTATCTCACACTGCATTAAACATAAGATACCTTAAACTTTTATTATGCTGCTTTCACATAAAAATGCTCTTATCTCCAAACTCGCAAATGCATCGGGAGACCAGTGACCTAAGGCCGTTTTACTCATACTATGAAACTAAATGGGCAGATTCCTTTGACTCATTTGCCAACTTGCCTTCATCAGACCATCAGATGTAATCATGCTGTGTGCGATGTGCCCGTTTACGTCTGTCACAGCAAGCAGACTCCTTATCCATCAGCACAAGGCTTTCATTTTCAGATTGGTTTGTACATCTCATTTTACCTTAATTTTCCTTTTGCCTGTCCTCTTAAGTCCTTCCACTGGAACTGTAAATCTACATTTACTAAGTTTTCAGTTTTTCTCAACCTATTCTCTGAAAATTTCTTCTACTTGCTGGTTTTAAGTGACTCTTGGATATTGTTCCTTAATCTGCAGACTCTTCAGTTGGAAGCTGCTGTTTTCCATCATCTCTCCTTGCCCTGGTTCTGAAAAACATAGCAAGTATCCTTCCTATTTCCATCTATGTTATCCAATCATTTATTTTTCTTTCTCAACATACTCCTCTCTCTTTTAAGATCATGCTGTTTGTATAGGTCATCCACACCATTTCTTTCTGCTATCACCTACTTAATTTTGGGTTTATCCTCATGATTATGTAAAACTTTAACTTTAATCCTGCTTTAATGCACCAACTTAAAATTTGGATTATTAATATAACCCCTGCTTCAATGTGACCAATTTTCTCCATAGAGCTAGCAACATTCTTATTTTTATTGAATTCAAGTGCCTTCCTCTCTTGTTATTTTCTTCCTAGTTTTAGTGACATTATCCTTTTAAGGTTTTCCCTAATAATCACTTGTTTGGTTCATCTTCCTCCTCTACCAAAAATTAAATGTGCACCAGAATTCTCTTTATTTTCTTTACTCTTTGCTCAGTTCACTCCATTTCCTGACAGTACTTACCTCCTGTAAGCGTATTCCCACTTACCTCTCCAGTCTCATTATCTCTCATTAGCTTAAATTTCATATGTAAGCTACTGGATAAAAGAGAATATGTTTAATTGGCAACTCTTGCTTAATATGACCAGCATAGCATTCTTAATTTTCAATACTCTTTCAAAAATTATTATATTCTCTGATCTTTCTCACCTTAATTTATTTGTAACATTATCTACCCAGTTGAAAAAATCAAATCTAAGGGCCATGCTTATTTTCCTACTACTCATTGTTATCCACATCCAATTATTTAACAAATACAGTCAGTTTCTCATTTCCCATAAATTTACATTGCTATTTTCCCCTTCCATCACTAATGCCACCACACAGACCATGGTAATTAAATTAGTAAGAATATTTCCTCAGTTAGTTCCCTGGTTTCCCACTTTGTTTTTCCACAATTCAATCTCCACTTTATAATCAGAAGGACTCTCAAAACCCTCTGTGGGGAACATTTCACTATAGACACATTGACTAACCATTTCTTGTAGAAAATCAAGTTGATTTTCATTTCTGAATTTCTACACTTGCTTTTTCTTGGTCTGAAGCACACTTTTTTAGGGATAGTAAACTACTTTCATCTTCACTTTTAGTTGTACTTCTCAGCTGAATGTCATACACTGTCAGTAGTCTTATTTTACTAATCCATGAAATAACAATTAATCTTCCAATAGTGTTTAATGTGTTGTCCCTATTGAATTCAAAACACTTATCACAATGTGATTTATGTTAGTTATTCATTTTATTTTTTTTTCTTTCTCATATTGGTTTTAAGCTCCTCAATGAATACTTTGTCTCTCATGCTTACTAAAGTGTCCCAGAATCTAGAGGATTGCCTGTAAACAAATATTTAATGTTTGTTGAATATAAATAAGACAATGATGTTAAAGAGACAACACGTTTCTAAGTAGCTACAGTGTCTCAATAAATGATGTTATATCTGGTCTAGAACATTTGAAATACCTGTGTAGCCCCATACCTCCAACTATGCTTGTCCTATCAGATAAGTCTGCGTTAGACGCTTGGTTTTTCATTAAGTGGACACTCCACATACTTTCTTAGACCTACCTAAAATCTGAGATTAGGGCTCTTTTCTAGATGCCAACTGATGGTATCCAGTTCTTAGAAGGCTTCCATCTCCAGTTCTGTGCTTTGCTATCCATACTCTTTCTCTCCTGTATAGACACCTCTGTCCATAATTAAATTTACCACTGTTCATAACTTAGTCAAACTCTGAATTAATCACTAGGCATTGCCCTCCTAAAATGGACTGTCTTGTACCCAAAACCAGTGACTTAATTATGCCTCTGGTACTACCCTATGAATTTTTAACTACTGTTGCCAAGCCTTTGAATATTTATGTGCATTAGGTTTCTGTACCCACCTTAGTAACCTTTTCCTTCACCTGCCCACAAGTCATGTTTCCAAGTCTTAGTTTACTTTTTGTGCTTAAGCACACCAGAATGATAAGTCAGCACATATTTATTAAAAAGTCTTTTTAATACCCATATATTATATCTAGAATACTTAGTTAGGGATTATTTAGTGAGTTTAAATTGAATAAGCAGCCACCCACATAGTATAGTTTCAGGGATGTAGGTAAGTGATCCTACTTCAAAAGAATTTTTCTGTAGGCACCCATGATGTTCAAAATATACATATAAGGCACTTTTTTTCACATAAATTGTACAGAAGGGGTCACCTGATAAAGCATAAAAGTGCTACCTGAGATGGTAAAGTAATAAACTACCTCCTGGCATTAACTGTAGGTCTTGTGGGGACAAAGAGGCCCAGATTTCTCACAAGTAGGTAGCATTCTTAATAACTGGAACCAAAGGCTTACCCTAACCAGAGTTCCAACTGACCTAAAATTTGTTTTCATTCAGTTTCATGAACAGCAAAATATAAGTAATGGACTATCAGTCACATTACAAACATAGCATCTGGGTTAGATATCTGTTTTACTTTTCCAATTTAAGTTAAATCCTTATTATAGCAGAAATTTGGCACATTATGCTATTATTCTTAATTCTTAGTTTCTTTAAAATATAACACTAATAATTCTAGAATTTGAATTATTGAAGAAATATATATGCATACTTTTTTTTTTTTTTTTAACAAGGACAGTGTCCCTTGTGTGTTTCCGATTCCAAAATTACCATCTGGTACTTCCATGAGTTATGAGATTCCAGTTGTAGGCCTCAGACGAAACAGTTTTTCCATGACTTTTTCTGTTGTTACTCACAACAAAGTGAACGTGTAACAGTGTACAGCATGGTGAGACACTAGAGGCAAGGAAGAGAAACACTTGGAACCGACCAAACAAATTAAAACTAAGTAAAGAGCTTTTAGTTTTAAACAATCTGCTTAAGGGAAAACAATAGTGTATTCTGAAAGCACAAAGTGTCATCATATTCCTCTATCTTTCAAACTCATATAACAAAAATGTTGTTATTGAGTCAGATTATCATATGAGGGGTGTGTATGTGTGCGTGGGTGCATAATTTCAAAAATAATTGGTTATTAAAAATTAATATGACTGTAGTCTGATCCAGAGTAAGTGCCTGGCCTTAAATAAGCCCTTTTCCCTTGTGTAGATCAAATAGTATATTAATTTCTTTTTGATATTATAAATGGAATACTTTAAAAATAAAAATAATCTGATAACTAACCATTTGCCATTGTTTCTTTTGTTGCCTATCAATACAGACAAATGGATAACTGCTTATATAATTTTATTTTTCTAATTTTTTTGAATTCCTATCTGAATACTAAGTTTTTTTTAAATAATGAAAAATCCTTAAAAGTAGAACTTTCCAGATTTTTCTGACTTTTATTTAAACCATTAAAAACATGATGCTTCCAAGCTAATAATCATTTTAGGACAAGTTTTGAGACTACCTTCAACTGGAGTTTAACTGAAAGGTAAAACATTATGAAAAAGATTTTACAAAACTGAATTTGACTGATATCATCCTGTGAGATTTATTTCTGGGAAAACAATGTTTGCTTGAAAATTTGTTTGACTCCTTCATTAGTCATGTCATTCTATTTGTGAATTTCATTTTTTAGAAGCAATTGACTGATTATGATAACAGTTGTTCCAGTACATAAAGACAACCAGATACAATTTAAGCTCAATTTTTTATTCAGTTTTTTATTCTAATATAGATTGGTCCCTAGTGTAAATTTTTAATTTGTCTGAATACTGTATTTTTTGTGCATTTTAGTGACAATATTTTAATATATTAATCATCTGAAAAATGTGTATATGTTAATATTTCTTGAGATATGCCAGTTCTGTATTTCCCACTTCAGTATTCATGGATTAACAAAAATTCCTATTCCTTCCATTGCTTTCTGGACATCTTATATAGATCTAAGTACTATAGTAAGTTTAGTACATGATTAGCAATATACCCACTGAATGAATAGACATACTGCATGATATGCATTTCCTTATTTTGACGTTTTCCTTCTTTGGTAAGGGAGTTTTGGGGGAAGTGTGGAAAGAAAAGTTTATCTTTTTAGTTATTGTTTATTTAATTTTGAATTAGATGGAGAAATCTCTGGGCTGCGAGTAACAAGAATTCAAATTTGAGCTGGATTAAATAAAAGGGATATTTTTGCATGTTTTATATGGAAATCCAAATATTTCAACAAAGGATGAATCCAGCAGCTTAAAAGTTAATGGTAGGCTCTTCATCACTCTCTATCTCCTCCCTCTTCTTTCCTGTCTGTTTACATCTACCACTCATGCTAAGGAATGGTTTGTTTTAGGCTCACCAGGGGAAGCTCACCACTAGGACTCCCAGACTCACACTATCCCAACCTGGGAACCAAGAAAGGACAACTTCTTTCTTTTCCTTTTACCCATTTATGAATTCAAGAGTAGGTTTATTTTTATTTTGTTTTATTTTTGGGGTAGGCTTAAAAGTATGCTTACTATAGCTTTTTAATATAGTTGGAAATCAACTTTTTGCTTTAAAGATAATAACATGATTTCTTTTCTATTGAGGATAAAATTTTTAATAAAATCATAATCTTCACGTTCAAATCTTTTTGATCAAGCACTATTTACTTCACAAAGCAATATGCAATAATTTTAAATGGGAAGAAAGCAAAATAACTGGTATTTATCTCATATACATTCTCATTTTAACGGCAAAAGATAGAAAAACTATATAGTGTCCTGGAAATGTACATTAGATCAAATTACCATCTATATGTTTTGTTTTGAGGTAAAGTTGTGAGCCAATTAATCATAAATAGTGTAAGCACTGAGTATGGACTTTTAAAAGTTAAGTGCAGGTTGGTCAGATGGTAGGAATAAAATAAAACACAACAAAGTAAAAAGTATATGTGTATGTATACATTTTGTGTGTATGTGTGTATATATATATATGTGTGTGTGTGTGTATGAATATATATTTATATATTTAAAAGGAAATAGACATATGGCCTTATAGTTTTGGCATTACCAAAAGATGAATATAAGCAAATAAATAGTGTTATGATTCAATGATGATTTTAACTAAATAAACTAAAATAATCTCTATCCAACCTTGAGTAGATAAACCTTATGTAATATTTCCTTTTAATGATATTTATAATTCTTTTCTTCATGAAAATGTATATTCTTTATGCCTAAATTATTTAATATTCTTGTGAATTTAAAAAGTTATCATTTTACTATTAAATTATATATACACACACACACACATACATACATATACAACACATACCTATACACACAGACAAATATATGTATGTATATGTGTGTATGTGACTATGTCTGTATAGACTACTCATGAATGTGTGTTTGGACAAATTTAAAATAGCTTATTTATCCTGATAATAATTTTAGAACAAAATGTATTTATTATATGACAATTGTTTATTGTGTGATGAATCCTTTTGTCATCAATAATCTTTAAGGATCATGCTTTACAAAATATTGAAAAACATATATGATTTAAAAAACAATAATTTTTAAGGATTAAGCCCTACCAAATGTGATATATAGAATCCTGTATTTTGAAAAACAAATATGATTTTAAAAATCTGAAATAAATATCCTTCTACAAGTGTGTGTGCACTTATATCAACTTTGTAGGGAATCAATCAAAAGTCAGAAAAAAAAGGAGAAACAATATAAGGCAGGAAAGACAGATTAAACAATAATTATATCAGACCCACTGATTGAATGTACATGTAATACATCAAACATATTTTTTTTTGTATTCCAATAAAACTTCATTTTCAAAAACAGGCAGGAAGACAGATCTGGCCAGTGGACCACAGTTTGCTGACCTCTAAACTAAGCATAAGGGTATATGTTTGAAAGTGCTCATGTTCATCAAAATGTCTCTTATTAATATTTTATAGTTTCACATACACACTTTATTCATTTCCTAGGACTGACATAATAAACTACATAAACTAAATGGCTTAAAACAATAGAAATTTATTCTCTCACACTCCTGGAAGCTAGAAGTTCCAAAATCAAGTTCTTGGTAGGCCATGCCACCTCTGAAGTCTCTAGGGAAGAACCTTTCCTTGCCTCTTCCTAGCTTCTGATGGCTCCCAACAATCCTCAACCTGTGCCCCCATTTTCCCATGGCTCGCTTTTCTGTAACACATCAAAAGTATCCCAAATGTGCTATATTATGGGCATATTTCATTCTATTGACAGGAAATCAGTTTTAAAAAATATATAACAGTGGTGTTCTTAGAGATCCCTCAGAATAAACAAGAAGTAATAAGGAATTTAGATAGTAAAGCTTTTCATTAAAATATGGAGATATCCCTAATGTAAAAATATTTGATTGAGTTATGGTAAGGGCATTTTAAACATCTTCTTTAGTATATCAAATAATGTATGCATAGCTTTAAACACCAAAAAAAGTCTAAATATAACAATTGTTTTTAGTTAACATAGTGACATTTTTGTCAGAAGTTTTTATTGTTTCAGTATCAAATATCACATATGTAAATTAGATTAGAGCTGTGCTTTTCCAAAGTAAAAGTCAAAGTGTGGCCTAACGGAATATGTAAAATTAAGAGTGACATATAGATTGCATTTCCAGCAGGAATGAGCATGGAATGCTTCAAATGTTGCATTAGAAAGAAAAAAGGAATCCTGAAGACTTTTGTGGTTCCAAGTAGCCAAATAAATCAGGACTGTGTGTCTACAAACCTGAATTATATGCATATCATGGAATAAATCTGGAATGTCGGCTTCAGTAATGAGTATACCCAAACCACATCAATATTTCATTTACTAATAGTAATGTACAGTGAAAGACAGGTCATAATGTGTTTGCAGAAGCATTCAGGCAAGGAAGTCAGTCATGTAGGTTTATTTTGCAGAGTACACTGATTATGTTTGAGATTGTGTATCATCTCAGTTTGAGCCTATAAATCTATGTGGAAAATTGAAGACCAGATTTTGATAAGGTATTATTGGAATTAATAGAGTTGGATAATACATAGCCTACATACAATCCTTGGGAAATAAAACCTGTTTTTCTCCATCCAAAAAAGGAAGTGATTTTTTTTTTTTAGTTTTCTTTAATATGTTACAGATCTTATTTTAAAAACACCATTTTAAGTAATATGAAATATATTAAAACGCTGTGCCTTTAGGAAATTTAGGAAAAATATATTTTAAATAAAACATTTATTTAGAAATTACATGTTTTTTTTAACTTGTGGTTAGATATCCTTCTCCCCAATCTGAAAATTATGGCTTAACAAAGTGACATACTGTACTTAATATTATAGAGATATGAATGTCCAAGAAATAGAATTATCATTGTTTTCACCAATTCTGCCAAAACAGAATTAGGATTTTAACTCTATGCCTGGTAAATTTAATTCTGTGCCATTCCTTATCTTCCTTTAATGCAAAATGTCAGGATACTATTTTATAAAATTAAACAAGGTAGCTCAGCCTTGGCAGTCTATTTTTTTATCTCATCTGCAAAATAACAATGTTGTGGTAAGTTATATTCAAGTGTTTGCCAGTTCTAAAATGCTTTGAATCTGTTAGTGCAGTTGTGGGCAAACTGGCACTCATCCATTTCTGGTACAAATTCCAATCAGTAGAAACTTTATGTAGAAGAATTTGACAATATTTAACAAAACAACACATGTATTTATCTTATGACCTAAAGATTACCATTCTAGGAATTTATGCTGAAGATACACCTCCAAAATTATGAAAATACCTATATATAAAGTTATTAATTGCAGCATTGTTTGTATTTACAAGTTACTGGAAATAGTCTAAATGCCCACACACTATTCTTTATTTTAATTTAAGGGCAGAAAGAATAGAACTAATAAGGGCAGAGAATGACACTACTATAAACATACTTTTATACAATTCTAACTTCTAAAGTTGTGTTAATAATTCATATACTCAAAAAATAAACTCAGAAATCAAAAGGGATAGGGAGAACACACTAATATAAAAATGAATAAAAGCACATAAGTTGAAGTAGATTTAAAAAAATTGTGTAACTATCGTAAAATAGAAAAGAAAGCCTAATAGTAGTTGAACCATGTCCTATTAGGCTAAACATAAATCCTGGAATTTAGTTGGTCCTTCAATTTCCTATTTTTGGAATGAGTAAGTAGGTTAATATATTTGGATAATGAGATCGAGATTTGTCATTGTCAAAGAGAGAAGTTAAAATACAAAAATAAGAAAGACTGAATGAACTGTGTAGTTTTGGATTGAAATTGGCAGATAGATGATAGCTAGATATCTAGAGATCAGATAAATGATAGATATCAAAATAGGGAAAATGTTTATAGATATATGTGAATGTGTGTGTGTGTATGTATATATATATATACATACACACACACACACATTAATTTATTTCTTAGCTCTGTCCTCTGTTATAGGCCAATGAGTCATAACCTTCAGTAGCACTGAGCACAATTAGTGCGCAGATTTTGGCTTCTACACATAAGTTACTGTTAAAAGGAAGTAGAGATCCTCATGTCATGGCTGATGCCAGGACTAGATCAGCCAATCCTAGATGAGCCTAGAATAATGCCTTCCTGTGCTAACAAGGAGTTCTTAAAGAATGATGGAAATATTTCAAAAACATACAATGAAAACATACATGCTATTATTATATCAGCTCTACATCTGGATACTGAAACATCTGACTGACACTATAATGTTCTTGATCATACTGAAACTACATCTGGCATTTAGTTTAAATATTTTATATCATTTTTATATATTTAAAAATTTTTTTTCAGATTCTTCCATTCTACTTTTAGATTTTAAAAATTAGTTAAATATAAAATCTACCAGTGAACAAATTTTAGCAGTCAATGATTTGTTACTGAAAATGGTTAAAAAATAGTACATCTTTCCTAGGACAATATTATATGTTATATTATTTAAATAGTTTATAATGCTCTGTTATTTACAGAACAATTTAATTATTAATATCTGTATGTAGACACACACACTGAAGCAAAGTAAAAATCCTTTTGAAAAATCTTTTTATCAATCTTCATTTTTTAGAACAGTTTTATGTGTACTAAAAATGTAGAGGATAATACTAAAGTATCCAGTTTCCTCTATTGTTAGCATCTTACTTTAGTATTTCCCATTTGTTACAATAAGTTAACCAACATTGATACATTGTAATTAAGTAATGTCCATAGTTTATTTAGACTTCATTAGTTTTTACCTAATATCTGTTTTTGATTGCAGAATTCCACCCAGAGTACTATATTACATTTAGTTGCCACATCATTTTAGACTCCTCTTGGCTATGGCACTTTCTCACTTTCAATACTTTTTATAGCTTTGAGTGATTTGAACAATATTCAGGTATTTTGCAGAAAGTTCTTCAGTTGAGATTTGTCTGATGTTTACTGCATAAGACTAGTGTTCTAGGTTACTTGGAAAAAGAACACAGAAGTATAATGCCATTACATTACATCCTATCCTACTTATTCTATCCTATAATAAGTGTACATATTATCAACATGATTTGTGGCTCTTGATATTTCTATACATGTGCACAAAAAATATATAATTAAATAAATGGGTGACAGATGGTGAGAGCCAGGTTTCTCACTGTTGGAGTGGGAGTTCATAGATAAGCAATAAGAGGAAACTAGAATGATGCATATGGTAATGGATTGGAGGCATGAGAATTAACTTACTCACCTTAATAACTTATTCACTTTTATACAGTGAATAACTTATTCACTCTTATACATACAGAAATATGTATAAATATGTATATATATGTAAGTTTGTATGAATGCATATAAATTTTCACTGAATATTCTTAATGAAGTGAATTTCTTAAAGATTTTTCAGTGCAATGATCTTACAAAGGTTGTTTATTTAAAAACAAGAAAAAATTTAAAAAATGAATTAAACATTGTTAATTCACACTAGTTGAAAAAGATTTCTGGGGGAAATAAACCAAATATATAACAAAGCAAAACAAAATCAAAACACCCCAGTAGCATTAAGCACATCTAATTCCCTGATCTTGTTTGCTTATACCATTCTCCAACAAAAGAAACCAAGGACGCCTGTAGTTCCTCTGCTGATTCTAGGATTAGGGCATGGGACAAAAATATCTTCTGTAGGATATACATAAGATGATCACACAGCATTTAGAAAGTGAAAATGTGACCACACACACACATACACACGCGTGCGTGTGCACACACCCATACACACACACACCCCTACAGTGAGAGGGAAATAGGTCAAAAGAGTACAAGTGACAAATCTTAAAATAACGGAACACAAAGTATAAAATAAATCTCCATAAGAATATAAGTGATTGAATAAATTGATAATTAACACATGGAAATAAGAGATCAATTGTCATGCAGAAGTTTTTCAAATAATTTATGTAGATATTCCACCCTCAAAGTGGGGGAGTATGACTCCCCACTCCCTAGATGTGGGTTAGTAACAATGATTTCCATGTGCACAGTGTAGAAAGGTGGGGAGGGATCTACTTTACAGTGGAGAAATTTCACTAGGTGATTAAAGGGAAAGAGTCAAAAAGCCTTTTTGACTTTAAATTAGAATCACTTACTGGGGATGCAAGATGGCGGTGTGAGAGGTGAGACAGAGAACTCCTCCCAAAACCACAAGTAATATGAAAATGTAGTTAACTGATAAAACTAACCCCAAAACGGCAGCAAGAAAGAGGGCTGAACCAGACTGCACACAGACCTCATGAACAGAGAAGACCTCATGAAACAGGATAGTGTACAAAAGCCTTAAACAGATGGGACCCAAGCCCTTCCTCCACCCCAGCTCATGGGCAGGAGGAAGAGAAATGGAGCAGGGGAGGGGATGGAAGCCTAGAGCTGCTGAACCCCCAGCCCTGGAGATCTGCTTTGGGAGCAGAAACCAACACTGTGTGGTGCTCTGGACGTTGGGGAGCTCAGACAGGTGGAGTGCTTTAGAGACTGAGATTCTGGCCATTTGTGGAGGAGGGGAACCATACCTGGACACTCTAGGACAAGGGAAAGACAGGTGGTCTAAGAGGCTTCCTAGTAGCGAGAAGGCTGCTGAAGGTGAGGGTTTGCATGGAGGTTGCAGTGCAGGGGAGGGAAGAGCTGGACAAGGTTGTCTGGGTGCACTCTGGTTGGGAACTTTGAGGAGTTTCAGGCACACTATCCTGCTGGCTGCCTGTTCATCTCTGAGGATCCCCACTGTCATACTCAGTCTGCTGCACCTTCCTCCTAGCCTACTGGCACCAGATCGCAAACTTGCAGTCACTGTGCTGGCATCAGGCCAGCCAGAGGGAGGCCACATCTACAACAGCTAGAGATGCAAGCACAGAGACTTACACCTGTGTGTTTGGTCCACTGGCTCTGACATCGGAGACAGGCACTACAGATGGGAATCTGGAAACAGATCTTTTCTCCCCCCAGGCAACAGCTCTGCTCCCCTACGACCCTCAACCTCACTCTAGGGGCTGAGCAGCTCCAGAAACTGGAGTTTCTGAGCACTAATGGGTACCACACAGAAATATGAAATGTCAAAAGAACATGCTTCAGACCAAAATCTCACAAAACCCATAAAAAGGGCCTAATGAAACTGAACTCACCAATCTGCCTGAAAGAGAGTTCAAAATAAAAATCATAGACATGCTTATGGAGGTACAGAAAAATATTCAAGAACTCAGGAATGAATTTAAGTCAGAGACTCAATAATTAAGAAATTCCATACCTGAAATGAAACATACAATGGAGGGATTAGATGTAGTAGAAGAGACAGTAAATGGAATAGAAATTAGAGAAGAGGAATACAAAGAAGCTGATCCACAGAGAGAAAAAAGAATCTCTAAGAATGAAGGAATATTGTGAGAACTGTGTGAGCAATCAAAATGGAACAATATTTGTACTATAGGGGTACCAGAAGAAGAGAGAGAAAAAGGGATAGAAAGTATCACTGAGGAGGTAATTGCTGAAAACTTCCCCAATATGGGGAAGGAGATGGTCTCTCAAGCCACAGAGATGCACAGATCTCCCAACACAAGGGACCCAAGGAAGACAACATCAATACATATAGTAATTAAAATGGCAAAGATCAAGGACAAAGACAGACTTTTAAAAGCAGCTACAGAGAGAAAAAAAGATCACATATAAAGGAAAACCCATCAGGCTATCATAAGAATTTTCAACAGAAACCTTATAGGCCAGAAGGGGGTGAGATGATGTATTTAATACAATGAAGCAGAAAAGCCTTGTCCCAGTAAAACTATACCCAGCAAGGTTATCATTTAAATTCGAGGGAGGAATTAAATACTTTTCAGTAAGAAAAAGTTGAGAGAATTTACCTCCTACAAACACCTCTAAAGTGCATTTTGGAGGGACTCCTATAGATGGAAGTATTCTTAAGGCTAAATAGATGTCACCCAAGGGATGGACAAAGAGCACTGAATATGATTCATAACATACAAATAATGGAGGATGAAGAAAAAGGTAGGAAAGAAAGAAAACAAAGAAGAACCTTTAGACTGTGTTTGTAATAGCACACGAAGTGAGTTATATTAGACTGTTAGATAGTAAGTGAATTACCCTTGAACCTTCAGTAATGAGAAATCTAAAGCTTACAATGGTAATAAGTACATACCTATTGAAAATCACCCTAAATGTAAATGATCTGAATACACCAATCAAAAGACATAGAGTCACTGAATGGATAAAATAACAAGACCCGTCTATATACTGCATGCAAGAGACTCAATTCAAACCCCAAAACATACACAGACTGAAAGTAAAGGGATGGAAAAAGATATTTCATGCAACTAACAGGGAGAAAAAAGAAGGAGTTGCAGTACTTCTATCAGGCAAAATAGACTTCAAAACAAAGAAAGTAACAAGAGCAAAAGAAGGACATTACATAATGATAAAGGGGTCAGTCCAACAAGAAGATATAACCATTATAAATATCTATGCACCCAACACAGGAGCACCTACATATGTGAAACAAATACTAACAGATTTAAAGAGGGAAATAGAATGCAATGCATTCATTTTAGGAGACTTCAACATTCCACTCACTCTGAAGGACAGGTCCACCAGACAGAAAATCAGTAAAGAGACAGAGGCACTGAACAACACATTAGAACAGATGGACCTAATAGACATCTACAGAATGCTCCATCCAAAAGCAACAGGATACACATTTTTCTCAAGTGCACATTGGAACATTTTAAAGAATAGATTATACACTAGGCCACAAAAGGAACCTCAGTAAATTCAAAAAGATTAAAATTGTACCAACAAGCTTCTCAGATCACAAAGGTATGAAACTAGAAATAAATTACACAAAGAAAATGAAAAAACCCACAAACACATGGAAGCTTAATAACATGTTCCTTAATAATCAATGAATCAACGACCAAATATAAACAGAGATCAAGCAATATATGGAGACAAATAAGAACAATAATGCAACAACACAAAATCTGTGGGACGCAGCAAAGGCTGTGCTAAGAGGGAAATATATTGCAGTACAGGACTGCCTCAGGAAAGAACAAGAATCCCAAATGAACAGTCTAAACTGACAATTAATGAAACTAGAAAAGGAAGAACAAATGAGGCTCAAAGTCAGTAGAAGGAGGGACATCATAAAGATTAAAGCAGAAATAAATAAAATTGATAAGAATAAAACAACAGAAAGAATCAATGAAAGTAGGAGATAGTTCTTTGAGAAAATAAACAAAATAGATTAATCACTAGCCAGACTTATCAAGAAAAAAAGAGAGTCTACACACAAAAACAGAATCAGAAATGAGAAAGGAAAAATCACTATGGGCACCAGAGAAATACAAAGGATTATGAAAACTACAATGAAAAATTATATGCTAACAGGAGGCAGAGCCAACATGGCAGCGTGAGTAGGACAGTGGGAATCTCCTCCCAAAAACATATATATTTTTGAAAATACAACAAATACAACTAATCCTAAAAGAGAGACCAGAAGACACAGGACAACAGCCAGACTACAACTACACCAGTGAGAACCCAGCGCCTTGTGAAAGGGGTAAGATACAAGCCCCAGCCTGGCAGGACCTGAGGCCCCTCACCCCAGCTCCTGGCGGGAGGAGAGGAGTCGGAGCCGGGAGGGAGAGGGAGCCCAGGACTGCTAAACACCCAGCTGCAGACACCTGCACCAGAGCGCAGACACAGTGCATGAGTGGAGGGCTGGAAACTAGGGAAATAGGGCAGCAAGACCTCTGAGCAGGTACCGAATCTGATGCCCCTGTGACAAAGAAAAGCGGGGGCTTTTTGAAAGTCTTAAAGGGACAGGGATTTAACAGCTGGATGGAAACAGCATAGGTCATAGCCCAGTGGCTGGAAATTACAGGAAAAACTGGGCACACTAACCCCCTGGGCAACAGCTCTGAGATCCCTCACGGAGGTAAACAGCCAAACAGCCCGCCCCCCCGTGCATTACCCCTCCGGACGCTGCGAAAGCAGAGAAACAGCCTAAGGCAAAACAAGTCCACAGAAAGGCAGAAAGGAAAATTCCTACACATCGACTGGGAAAGACACAAAGACCCAGCCTACACGCAATTACCCAACACAAGCCACTAGGGGTCGCAGTTGTCCCAGTAAAGAAAGGCCAGTAGCAAGTGAAAAGTTTGGCCCTCCCAGCTGACAGTCAATAGCATCTGTCAACATGAAAAGGCAAAAAAATATGATCCAGACAAGACTAACCCACACAGCTTCGGCATCTGCTACATCTTCCCCTGAGAAGGAACCTGGGGAGATAGATTTAGCCAGTCTTCCTGAAAAAGAATTCAAAACAAAAGTCATAACCATGCTGATGGACTTGCAGAGAAATATGCAAGAACTAAGGATGGAGAATACAGAAATAAAACAAGCTCTGGAAGGACTTCAAAACAGAATGGACGAGATGCAAGAGACCATTAATGGACTAGAAAACAGAGAACAGGAACGCAGAGAAGCTGATGCAGAGAGAGATAAAAGGATCTCCAGGAATGAAAGAATTTTAAGAGAGCTGAGTGACCAATCAAAAAGGAATAATATACTCATTATAGGAATACCAGAAGGAGAAGAGACAGAAAAAGGGATAGAAAGTGTCTTTGAAGAAATAATTGCCTAAAGCTTCCCCAAACTAGGGGAAGAAATGGCCTTCCAGACCACAGAGGTACACAGAACTCCGATGACAAGGGATCCAAGGAGGGCAACACCAAGACACATAATAATTAAAATGGCAAAGATCAAAGACAAGGACAAAGTATTAAAGGCAGCCAAAGAGAAAAAAAAAGGTTACCTACAAAGGAAAACCCATCAGGCTATCAACAGACTTCTCAACAGAAACCCTACAGGCCAGAAGAGAATGGCATGATATACTTAATGCAATGAAACAGAAGGGCCTCGAACGAAGACAACTGTACCCAGCACGAATATCATTTAAATATGAAGGAGGGATTAAACAATTCCCAGACAAGCAAAAGTTGAGGGAATTTGCCTCCCACAAACCACCTCTTCAGGGCATTCTACAGGGACTGCTCTAGATGGGAGCACTCCTAAAAAGAGCACAGAACAAAACACCCAACATATGAAGAAGGGAGGAGGAGGAGTAAGAAGGGAGAGAAATAAAGAATCATCAGACCGCGTTTATAATAGCTCAACAAGCGAGTTAAGTTAGACAGTAAGATAGTAAAGAAGCTAACCCTGAACCTTTGGTAACCACAAACTAAAAGCCTGCAATGGCAATAAATTCATACCTTTCAATAATCACCCTAAATGTAAATGGACTGAATGCACCAATCAAAAGACACAGAGTAATAGAATGAATAAAAAAAGCAAGATCCATCCATATGCTGCTTACAAGAGACTCACCTCAAACCCAAAGATATGGACAGACTTAAAGTCAAGGAACGGAAAAAGATATTTCATGTAAACAACAGAGAGAAGAAAGCAGGTGTTGCAATTCTGGTATCAGACAAAACAGACTTCAAAATAAAGAAAGTAACAAAAGACAAAGAAGGACATTACATAATGATAAAGGGCTCAGTCTATCAAGAGGACATAACCATTATAAATATATATGCACCCAATACAGGAGCACCAACATACCTGAAACAAATACTAACAGAACTAAAGGAAGAAATAGAATGCAATGCAATCATTCTGGGAGACTTCAACACACCACTCACTCCAAAGGACAGATCCACCAGACAGAAAATAAGTAAGGACACAGAGGCACTGAACAACACACTAGAACAGATGGACCACATAGACATCTACAGAACTCTACATCCAAAAGCAACAGGATACACATTCTTCTCAAGTGCACATGGAACATTCTCCAGAATAGGCCACATACTAGGCCACAAAAAGAGTCAGTAAATTCCAAAAGATTGAAATCCTACCAACCAACTTTACAGACCACAAAGGCATAAAACTAGAAATAAACAGTACAAAGAAAGCAAAAAGGCTCACAAACACATGGAGGCTAAACAACACGCTTCTAAATAATCAATGGATCAATGACCAAATCAAAATGGAGATCCAGCAATATATGGAAACAAACGACAACAACAAAACCAAGCCACAACTACTGTGGGACACAGCAAAAGCAGTCTTAAGAGGAAAGTATATAGCAATCCAAGCATATTTAAAAAAGGAAGAACAAGCCCAAATGAATGGTCTAATGTCACAATTATCGAAATTGGAAAAAAGAAGAACAAATGAGGCCTAAGGTCAGCAGAATGAGGGACATAATAAAGATCAGAGAAGAAATAAATAAAATTGAGAAGAATTAATCAATAGCAAAAATCAATGAAACCAAGAGCTGGTTCTTTGAGAAAATAAACAAAATAGATAAGCCTCTAGCCAGACTTTTTAAGAGGAAAAGAGAGTCAACACAAATCAACAGTATCAGAAACAAGAAAGGAAAAATCACGACGACGGACCCCACAGAAACACAAAGAATTATTAGAGAATACTATGAAAACCTCTATGCTAACAAGCTGAGAAACCTAGGAGAAATGGACAAATTCCTAGAAAAATACAACCTTCCAAGACTGACCCAGAAAGAAACAGAAAATCTAAACAGACCAATTACCAGCAACGAAATTGAAGCGGTAATCAAAAAACTACCAAAGAACAAAACCCCTGGGCCAGATGGATTTACCTCGGAATTTTATCAGACATACAGAGAAGACATAATATCCATTCTGCTTAAAGTTTTCCAAAAAATAGAAGAGGAGGGGATACTCCAAAACTCATTCTATGAAGCTAACATCAACCTAATACCAAAACCAGGCAAAGACCCCACCAAAAAAGAAAACTACAGACCAATATCCCTGATGAATGTAGATGCAAAAATACTCAACAAAATATTAGCAAACCGAATTCAAAAATACATCAAAAGTATCGTACACCATGACCAAGTGGTATTCATCCCAGGGATGCAAGGATGGCACAACATTCGAAAGTCCATTAACATCATCCACCACATCAACAAAAAGAAAGACAAAAACCACATGATCATCTCCATAGATGCTGAAAAAGCATTTGACAAAGTTCAACATCCATTCATAATAAAAACTCTCAGCAAAATGGGAATAGAGGGCAAGTACCTCAACATAATAAAGGCCATCTATGATAAACCCACAGCCAACATTATATTGAACAGCAAGAAGCTGAAAGCATTTCCTCTGAGATCGGGAACTAGACAGGGATGCCCACTCTCCCCACTGTTATTTAACATAGTACTGGAGGTCCTAGCCACGGCAATCAGACAAAACAAAAAAATACAAGGAATCCAGATTGGTACAGAAGAAGTTAAACTGTCACTATTTGCAGATGACATGATACTGTACATAAAAAACCCTAAAGCCTCCACCCCAACACTACTAGAACTGATAATGGAATACAGCAAAGTTGCAGGATACAAAATCAATACACAGAAATCTGTGGCTTTCCTATACACTAACAATGAACCAACAGAAAGAGAAATCAGGAAAACAACTCCATTCACAATTGCATCAAAAAAAATAAAATAGCTAGGAATAAACCTAACCAAAGAAGTGAAAGACTTATACTCTGAAAACTACAAGTCACTCTTAAGAGAAATTAAAGGGGACACCAACAGATGGAAATGCATCCCATGCTCATGGCTAGGAAGAATTAATATCGTCAAAATGGCCATCCTGCCCAAAGCAATATACAGATTTGATGCAATCCCTATGAAACTACCAGCAACATTCTTCCATGAACTGGAACAAATAATTCAAAAATTTATATGGAACCACCAAAGACCCCGAATAACCAAAGCAATCCTGAGAAAGAAGAATAAAGTAGGGTGGATCTCACTCCCCAACTTCCAGCTCTATTATAAAGCCATAGTAATCAAGACAATTTGGTACTGGCACAAGAACACAGCCACAGACCAATGGAACAGACTAGACAATCCAGACATTAACCCATACATATATAGTCAATTAATATTTGATAAAGGAGCCATGGACATACAATGGCGAAATGACAGTCTCTTCAACAGATGGTGCTGGCAAAACTGGACAGCTACATGTAGGAGGATGAAACTGGACCATTGTCTAACCCCATATACAAAAGTAAACTCAAAATGGATCAAAGACCTGAATGTAAGTCACGAAACCATTAAACTCTTGGAAAAAAACATAGGCAAAAACCTCTTAGACATAAACATGTGTGACCTCTTCTTGAACATATCTTCCCGGGCAAGGAAAACAACAGCAAAAAGGAACAAGTGGGACTATATTAAGCTGAAAAGCTTCTGTACAGCAAAAGACACCATCAATAGAACAAAAAGGAACCCTGCAGTATGGGATAATATATTTGAAAGTGACACATCTGATAAAGGCTTGACGTCCAGAATATATAAAGAGCTCACCCCCACCTCAACAAACAAAAAACAAATAACCCAATTAAAAAATGGGCAGAGGACTGAACAGACGGTTCTCCAAAAAAGAAATACAGATGGCCAACAGACACATGAAAAGATGCTCCACACAGCTAATTACCAGAGAAATGCAAATTAAAACTACAATGAGTTATCACCTCACACCAGTAAGGATGGCTGCCATACAAAATCAAACAACAACAAATGTTGGCGAGGCTGTGGAGAAAGGGGAACCCTCCTACACTGCTGGTGGGAATGTAAATTAGTTCAAACATTGTGTAAAGCAGTATGGAGGTACATCAAAATGCTCAAAACAGACCTGCCATTTGACCCAGAAATTGCACTCCTAGGAATTTACCCTAAGAATGCAGCAATCAAGTATGAGAAAGACCAATGCACCCCTATGTTTATCGCAGCACTATTTACAATAGCCAATAATTGGAAGCAACCTAAATGTCCATCGATAGATGATTGGATAAAGAAGATGTGGTACATATACACAATGGAATACTACTCAGCCATAAGAAAAGGGCAAATCTTACCATTTGTAGCAACATGGATGGAGCTGGAGGGTATTATGCTAAGTGAAACAAGCCAAGCGGAGAAAGAGAAATACCAAATGATTTCACTCATCTGTGGAATATAAGAACAAAGGAAAAACTGAAGGAACAAAACAGCAGCAGAATCACAGAACTCAAGAATGGACTAACAGGTACCAAAGGGAAAGGGACTGGGGAGGATGGGTGGGTAGGGAGGGATAAGGGGGGGGAAAAAAAGGAGGGCTTTACAACACAGAGAAGACAAGTAGTGATTGTACAACATTTTGTTACACTGATGGACAGTGACTGTAAAGGGGTATATAGGGGGGACCTGGTATAGGGGTGAGCCTTGTAAACAAAGTATTCATCATGTAAGTGTAGATTAATGATAAAAAAAAAAAAAAGCAGTTTCTCTGTGGTGACCTCCAATGAGTTCTACACAGTGATATAAAGGGCATATAAAAGTGTAGGCAAAGGGTCTGTTTGTGTTTATACAGAGGATCAAAGCCTAATTTGGCTACCCCAAAAATGAACTAAGATACGATATGAAAAATAACTTCCAACATCAGCACTCTCAGGAAGACTCATCCCAGAAGATGATCATCGAAAAAACCCCAACAAAGATCCACGCACTGCTACAGGTGTAGATGCACACATCCCACCAATTCCTGGACTTGCCATGGGAATGAAGAAGGAGATATTTAAGCTGGCCTGTGCATATAGTAAAACAACAAATTTGACTGGATCTATACTGTTGGAACTCAACCAAAATTAGGCGAAGTGCAAATTGTAGCACTCCAAAATCTTACAACTACAGACTATTTACTGTTAAAAGAACATATGGGATGTGAACAGTCCCCAAGAATGGGTTGTTTTAACTTATCTAAATTGTCTCAGACTGTTCAAGTTCAGTTGGACAATATCCACCATATCATAGATAAGTTTTCACAAATGCCTAAGGTGCCTAACTGGTTTTCTTGGTTTCACTGGAGATGGCTGGTAATTACAGATATGCTTTGGTTATGTAAGTGTACTCCTATTTTGTTAATGTATGTGCGCCATTTAATAAGTAGTTTAAAACCTATACATGTTGAAGTCACTCTACAAGAAGATATGTCAAAGAAATAAACAATCTTCCCAGGTTTTCTTCCGCCTGTTACTTCTATAGCTTTTCTTCTTCGTTCCTAATTACAACCCTTAAATAGAATTCGTGCCACATATCAAATTTACCGAGTATCATAATTCTTCCAAGTGGTAAAGATACCTCCAGACAAATGCTGGTCATAGAAGCCACAGGGCATAAATATGCAAAGAAGTAAAAAGCTAACCTTTTCAAACAATAAGGCTTCTCTCTCACTTACCAACTTTACATTTCCCTGTATGGCCCTGGAAGATGACTGGTTAGCCAGAGAAGGGTAAGATTCCTCAAGGGAGGAACAACCTAAGACAGGCACAGTCGCAGGGGGGCCATCAGGTGAGAAATTGGGGATCAACAGAGGTGAGGCTTAGAACCTCACCCCCCCTGTTCTAAGAGAAATCTTCTGCATACATGGATGTTTTATTGCCCTTGTCTAGCTTGGATTAACACATAGTCTACAGGCACATACCTGATCATCTACATTTACTCTCTTACAACACTAAACTATGTTTTCTACCTTTATCTTGTATCTACCTACCATTTCAGCATTTTATTAAGAATAATAATAATAGAGAAATGTGGTATTCACATATAAATCAAGTATAAAAATCAAATGAGTATTCATATTTGAACTGACTTTTTATAGTTCATAATGCATGAGCAAAACTGAAATCTTCTGTGATGACTGCGCTTGCAATGTTCACCATGTAACTTATTCACTATGTAAGAATTTGTTCTCCATGTAAGAACTTGTTCATTATGCTTCAGAAGATTGGGGACTGACAAAAATTAGGCTTGGGGTGGATTAATGATTGTGCATTGAGCATTGACCCCCCCTATACAGAATTTTATTGTTGTTAACATCCATTTGATCAATAAATAGGAGAGATGCCCTCAAAAAAAAAATTATATGCTAACAAACTGGATAACCTAGAAGAAATGGACAAGTTTCCAGAAAAATACAACCTTCCAAGGCTGACCCAGTGAGAACCAATTAAATAGAACCAATAAATAGATCAATTACCAGCAAAGAAATTGAATTGGTAATCAAAAACTACCTAAAAACAAAAACCCCTGAAACAGATGATTTCACTGCTGAATATTATCAAACATTTAGTAAAGACCTAATACCCATCCTCCTTAAAGTTTTCCAAATAGTAGAAGAGGAGGCAATATTCCCAAACTCATTCTACAAGGCCAACATCACTGTAATACCAAAGCCAGGGAAAGACACCACAAAAAAAGAAAATTACAGAACAATATCCCTGATGAACATAGATGTAAAAATACTCAACAAAATATTAGGAAACTGAATTCAAAAATACATGAAAAAGATAATCCATCATGATCAACTGGGATTCATCCTTGGGATGCAAGGATGGTACAACATTCAAAAATCTATCAACATCATCCACTACATCAATAAAAAGAAGGACAAAAAACACATGATCATCTCCATAGATGCTGATAAAACATTCAACAAAATTCAACATTCATTCATGATGGAAACTCTCAACAAAAAGGGTATACAGAGCAAGTACCTCAACATAATAAAGGCCATATATGACAAACCTACAGCCAACATTATACTTAACAGTGAGAAGCTGAAAGCTTTTCCTTTAAGAACAGGAACAAGACAAAGATGCCTACTCTCCCCACTTTTATTCAACAGAGTTCTGGAGGTCCTAGCCACTGCAATCAGACAACACGAAGAAATTAAGACATCTAGACTGGCAAGGAACAAGACAAACTGTCCCTGTTTGGAGATGACATGGTATTGTACATAAAAAACCCTAAGGAATCCACTCCAAAACTACTGGATCTAATATCTGAATACAGCAAAGTTGTGGGATACAAAATTAATACACAGAAATCTGTTGCATTCCTATACACTAACAATGAACTAGCAGAAAGAGAAATCAGGAAAACAATTTCATTCACAATTGCATCTAAAAGAATAAAATACCTAGGAATAAACCCAACCAAGGAAGTGAAATACCTATACCCTGTAAACTATGATACACTCTTAAGGGAAATTAAAGAGGACACTAATATATGGAAACTCATCCCATGCTCTTGGCTAGGAAGAATTAATATTGTTAAAATGGCCATTCTTCCTAAAGCAATCTACAGATTCAATGCAATCCCTATCAAAATACCTACAGCATTCTTCAATGAACTAGAGCAAATAGTTCTAAAATTCATATAGAATGACAGAAGACCCCAAATAGCAAAAGCAGTCCTGAGAAGGAAGAATAAAGCAGGGGGAGTTATTCTCTCTGACGTCAAGCTCTACTACAAAGCCACAGTAATCAAGACAACTTAGTACTGGCACAAGAACTTTCCCATAGATGAGTGGAACAGAATATAGAGTCCAGATATTAACCCAAGCATATACAGTCAACTAATATATGATAAATGAGCCATGGATATACAATGAGGAAATGACAGCCTCTTCAACAGCTGGTGTTGGCAAAACTGGACAGCTACATGTAAGAGAATGAAATTGGATTATTGTCTAACCCCATACACAAAAGTAAACTCAAAATTGATCAAAGACCTGAATTTAAGTCATGAAACCATAAAACTCTTATAATAAAATGTAAGCAAAATCTCTTGGACATAAACATGAGCAACTTCTTTATGAACATATCTCCCCGGGCAAGGGAAAGAAAAGCAAAAATGAGCAAATGGAACTATATCAACTAAAAAGCTTCTGTACAGCAAAGGATACCATCAGTAGAACAAAAAGACATCCTACTGTATGGGAGAATATACTCGTAAGTGACATATCTGATAAGGGGTTGACATCCAAATTATATAAAGAGCTCGTGCACCTCAGCAAACAAAAAGCAAATAAGCCAATTAAAAAATGGGCAGAGGAGCTTAACAGACACTTCTCCAAAGAAGAAATTCAGATGGCCAACAGGCACATGAAAAGATGCTCGACATCGCTAATCATCAGAGAAATGCAAATTAAAACCACAATGAGATATCACCTCACACCAGTTAGGATGGCCAACATCCAAAAGATGAACAACAGCAAATGTTGGCAAGGATGTTGAGAAAGGGGAACCCTCCTACACTGCTGGTGGGAATAAAAACTAGTTCAACCATTGTGGAAAGCAATATGGAGGTTCCTCAAAAAACTAAAAATAGAAATACCATTTGACCCAAGAATTCCACTCCTTGGAATTTACCCTAAAAATGCAGCAGCCCAGTTTGAAAAAGACAGATGCACCCCTATGTTTACCACAACACTATTTACAATGGCCAAGAAATGGAAGCAACCCAAGTGTCCATCAGTAGATGAATGGATAAAGAAGATATGATACATATACACATTGGATTATTTTTCAGTCATAGGAAGAAAACAAGTCCTACCATTTGGAGCAATATGGTGGAGCTAGAGGGTATTATGCTCAGTGAAATAAGCCAGGCAGAGAAAGACAAATACCAAACAATTTCACTCATCTGTGGAGTTTAAGAACAAAGCAAAAACTGAAGAAACAAAATATCAGCAGACTCACAGAACCCAAGAATGTACTAACAGTTACCGAAGGGAAAGACACTGGGGAGGATGGGTGGGAAAGGAGGGATAAGGGGGAAAATGAGGCATTATGATTAGCACACATAATGTTGCAGTTGGGGGGGACACACGAAAGGCAGTATATACAGAGAAGACAAGTAATGACTCTATAGCATCTTACTACACTGATGGACATTGACTGTAATGGGGTATGTGGTTGGGAATTGATAATGGGGGAGTCTAGTAACCATAATGTTCAAGTAATTGTACATTAATGGTATCAAAATACAAAATAAAAAATAGAAAAAAAAAGAATCACTTACTCCAAGATACTGCTGTAGTATCTGAAATTTTTTCTGAGTGTGGTGTCAAACTTGATGGCATGCTCAGTCACAGAATAATCCAGGGTTTCATAATTAAGAATGGGTGCCAGAAAGAACTTAGAAAGAGACTGTATTTTAATGGTCTGTCTTACTAACACTGTTAGGAGAAAATAAAATATAACTTATGGATTCAGAAATATGTATTCCAAAAATAATGTAATTACTTAAATTAGTAAAAAATTGTAGAAATGATTCTGAAGCAAATAAGTCTACATATAACTTGTTTCCTAGTATTATTCACATTTACCTTATCATTTTAATGCTATTTAATTTTAGTGACTAAGAATTGCCTTGCATCTGTTGATGCTTAATAAATAATTTTTTATTTGATTTGATTATGATTTCACTGAGCAGAAAGCATGCTATAAAGTGACTCTTCATCTTGGCATATTTTTTTCTGCCCTTTAAAAATGGAGATTTATGTATATGATAATTGCATTATTTTAAATACTTCTGCTGATGAAAACCCAGTTGGTCTCCCAGGGAAAAAAAAAATGGAAAAACTATCTTCTTTACCAATTAAAAATCGAGAGAATAAGGGTTTTAATAAGCCTCCTGGGAGACTTGTATTTTGTATCTTTGATAAATACCTGATTATAAGGACAAATTATATGAGTAGCTATAATTTCTCAGTAATGTGATCATTAAAAGACCTACCAACTACAATATATCGGTATTAATTGGGGACAGATGATCATTGCAGTGACATGCTCAAGTCATTATCCATATTTCAATACTTCATGAATAGCTGAATATTCTTAATAGAGTGATTATTTTTTAAAAGATTTTCAGTGCAATGATCTTTCTAGGGTTGTTTATTTAAAACGAGGGAAAAAATAGAATTAAGTACTGTTAATTCACACTATTTGAGAACGATATGTGGGGAAAATGAACGAAATATTAACTTTTCATTGTTATTGGATGTAGAAAGGGCATTTACTATAATTACGCTGTGTATTACCAGTTTTGTTACGGAAGCAAAATCAAACAAAACTGATGTATGTGTTCTAAATTATTAATCCAATTTATATTCCAAATACTTTACTTGGAAATAATGTACATCCAAAAATCCCTACCAAATTCCTGTATCTCCTAATGATTATTACTTTTGCTTATATAGTTTATTTAATGACTGTGTGTAGCTTTCTCCACCTATGAAATTCAAGCTTCAATGTCTCTAGTATTGAAGGGATTCCAAAGCAAATCTAGTTTGTTCACATATTCTTCCATTTTTTAATTCATTGTGTATTTCTTCGTTTTCAACATATCACAATCATTTTCTGTTACTAAGCTTACCAATATGTCAAAAGAAGTTTTTACTACAGACTTAGTTCCTAAGTTTCAGCCTGTGCTCCCTTTACTAATATATTCTTCATGACTGCAGTTTTAGTGTAAATCCAAATTTTGGACACAAAATATATGCTTCATTTCTCTCACAAAATTACTTTTTTCTTCATTTTCCAGAGTGCATAGCCTCCCCACTGGCTTCTTTTGTGCCTTTCTATTCTGCTCTATTTTCCTTTTGAATTGGACATATTTTTCTTTCATATTTTAAATTCTTATATGTTAAGATTCTATAATTTCTGTTAGTTATTCATTTTCTCTTCTAACTTTCCATCCTACTACTAGTAATCTTATTTCCACATTCATTAATTCATGAATTTCAAAAGTATATTTCCCTTGCCTTGAGCTTCTGTCACTGTTTTAAATGCTACAACTCTATTGCCTTATTTGATTTTTACAAAAACTTGTGATTAGTGCTGTTATTATTAGTCTCTAATTTCAGATTATCAGAGGCACAGAAAGTTTCAGTAGCTTTAAGGTCACACAATAAAGTGATGGAGCCAGGGTTTTAACTAAACTGTAGTACTTCAGTTACAGTATTTCATGCATGTTTTCTGCACCCTAAAATTAACAAGGCTGTTATTTTCTAAAAAAATACATTTTCTTGCTTTTGTTTCTGTTTTTTTTGCTAGTCAATAACCCAGTCCCTCAAATTGGAAGGTTTGTTATCCTCTTTGTTATCCAAATTCATTACATTCTATCACTTCTCATTCATACATGACTTGCACATATAATCTCTCTATTCCCACGTTTATTGCCTTAATTTTTGATTTTGTGATCCTTTATTTTGGCAATTACAACAGTATCCCAGCCCTGTCATAATCTCTTCTTTTATTCCATTTCCAATTAATTGATTACTATATTGCCTGCATTATCTTAACAAAGATAAAATTTGCCATGTCACTAGGTCTATAACTGTCCAAACTATTTTGCTTAGATAATAGCATTTTAAATAATATTTACATGCCTTAAATGGGCATTGTGGTCAGTGAGAGCTTATGGGTATGCTTACTATATTAGTTTCAATGGCACTTTAAGAAAGAAAACTGAAACAAATTTAACTGTGACACAATGAGCAAATCACTGTAATTGGATAGACTTTTCTGTTGACAGGTCCAGCCTCCAGCCTAATGCTCTCCTGGATTCCTTCGGCTTGACAAATTTCTCATTCCCTATAGACGTCATGTGTCATTTCCATTGGTATCCTTCTTGAAAAAGAAAGGAGAAATAAATTATTGGCTCACTTTCATACTTGACCTTATGAGTATAATTTGTATGACTTGTTCATTAGTATAGTATTAAACAAATTGAGAGCAACTAAAACCAAACCTACATCTCTCTCCATTCTCAGCTCTCATCCGCCTTTGAAACGATCAGCTTTCATGTCAGCTCACCCAGACTTCCAGAACTTTTAACCCCACCTTAACTTTTCAGGGTTTTCTCCACCATGTCCCTCATATAACCTACGTGAAATTTTCTACATTCTGGAGACACTGTAGCTGCTTTTTGTTCTTCCACCTGGAATATTCAATTCTTTGACAAACTCCATCTCATCTTGCATAACCTATCAAAAATATTGTCTTTTCAATCAAACCCGCTTCCCAGTTTTGCCACGCTGTCTGTTGATCTAGAGTCTGCATGCTTTTTTTCAGGGCTTCTCATACTTTATTGCAATTTATCTGCCCCCTCCTCCAATTTCCATCCTTGATCATTGTAATCTGAAGAGCAAGAATTTTGCTCATTGATTCATTCTATATGTCATGCTCTCTTTTCCATTTATGCTTTTGTATTAATTTTATAACTGGTATCACTTGGTTGATGTAGTTTCCACTCTTTTCTCCTCTAGGTGCCTCTTGTTTTATGACAGTTAATGATGGTTACTTGACTTTATAGTCATATTTTTGTCTTATTTTCACCCCTTCACCACCTTCTGCCCTCATCATTAAGCTAGTAAGTACTGTGAAGATAATGATTTTATCTCATTGATTTTTATTCCCCTTAAAGCCCTCAGCACATTGTTAGTGTTAGTCTCAGAATAATTGTCTCTAAAGCCAGCCAAAACCTACTTTAACAGATTGTTGATGGTCTTCATATTTTAGTCTGTTAGACTTTGTTATAAACCATTCTACCACCAAAAAGAATTCTAATTATTTTCCTTGATGAATTCTGTATTTCAATTAAATCTTATTTTTTATGTGTAACTTAATTTGTAATTAAATACATAGAAAGCTGACCATTAGAGTTCATCCTTAATAAAAAATTACTAGCATTACCATATTCAGTTGAAATAATTCCTACCAAAAAATAGAAGAAATGAAGCATTTAGTTGGTTTTCATTATCTTTCTAAAGGTAAATACATAGTTTTCACTAAGTATCATTTATAATAAAACCTAACAGCTTGCCAGACTCAACAGCGCTGACATTAGGACAAGGTGCAATGGAATACATTAATCACTTGTCATATTTTTAAATTTTATTATTTCTCCAGGAATGAATGGTAATAGATTATTATTGTCCTATTTCTATTCTCTTGTAGATTCTTTTGGCTTAAATATATAACCTTAACCAAAACTGTGTGTGTGTGTGCAATACAAACTTCTTATTTCTATGAAGAATGTGATTAGGTATGGAGGGATGAAAGGATGACCAAAAACCAATGGAAAAATCTCAAACACAGGTGCAAAAGCAGGGCTCTCATGGTTACAGAAATGGAACATTAAAAGACTGAAGACTAATATTATGATGCTGGTATGACATTGCAAATCTTATTGTAATTTCTAAAATAAAATGTCTATTTTAAAAAGGTTTTGATTTACTCAAAACTTTTGGAATTGATTTTATGCTTCATTCAGAAAAATTGAGGAGATAGTAGAAACATCCCCCCCCAGTTTCCCTTATTATTGATAACACATAATTATGACACATTTTTTGTAATTAATGAACCAGCATCAGTATATTATTCTCAATGCATGAAGTCCATGCTTTATGCACATTTTCTTAGGATTTTACCTTACGTCTTTTTCTGTTCCAGAACAGATTTTATCCAGGATACCACATTGTATTTAGTAATCATGTTTCCTTAGGCATCTCTTTGTTGTAACAGTTTTCCAGATTTTCTTTTTTTTTTCCTTTTTTATTTTTATGATCGTGACAGTTCTGTGGATTACTGATAAAGATTTTGTCACTCACTTGGTACTTCCCTGACAATTTCTTCGAAATTAGACTAAGGTTACAGATTCTGGGGAGCAAGACTACAGAGATAAAGTACCATTCTCATCACACTATGTCACGGCTACATATTTTCAATATAGCATATTGCTGCTGAAACTGACCTTTATCTCCTGGCTGATTTGAAGAAATATTTGTCAGGTTTTTCCAGTATAAGGTTACTCTTCTCGCATTCCCTCCACACACACACTTCATACTGTACTATAGAAGGAAGTCACTATGTGCAGTCCATATTTAAAAACAGGAAAGCCATGCTCCACTTTCATGAGGGTGAAGTATCTACATAAATTTAAATATTTCTGCATGGAAGTTGGCCTATTAAACCCCATTTATGGATTCAATCAATTATTTATATGAGTATGGACTCATGAATATACATTTTATATTATGGATGATAATCTAATATTATTTTATGTGTTTTTTTGCTCAAATTGTTCCAGTATTGACCATTAGGATCTCTTTTACCCAGCTCCTATGTTCCTTGCACCTAGCACTATCATTGTGTGTGTTTTCTTTTGGTTTTTTGGTAAACACTCCCTTACTTTCTGACGCTATAAGATATTCATGATTATCTTATATATTTCCTATCCCAGTTGTATTATCAGCCACTTTTCTAAGGAACCCTGGTACCTTTTAATGGGGAATAGTATTGGTGATCACAGAATGGACACTGGATGTTCTCATTGTGACTGAGATCTCAATCAATCAGCTTATAGAGCAAGGAAATATATGTATGTATATACATCCATTTATCTATCGAATCTTCCTAGATATTTCTGTATATAGCCAACTCTCTACATTAAGGTAAACATAAGTTAATATGTAACTCTAATCTATTACCACATGTGTCATTTTAGCCTCCACCCCTTCTTAATATGTAAACTCCAAGTGAGAAACCTGACTCTAACCATCCATTTTCATTATACATATATAGAAGTAACAAAATTTTTAACTCATACTCCTGTGGGATACTACTTTATCAACTAGAGTGCACTGCTTATATATAGTTGATTTTGACATAAATTTTATAATCCTTGCTCAGATATTAACCTTCTGTCCTATGCCGTGCTATACTGACATTAATATTAGGATTATTTTGGTCAATTCTTTGGAACTTTCTATATATGCAACCATGTCATTTGCAAATATAAGCAGTTTAACTTTCCCTCCCAATCTGTATACATTTATTTTGTTTCCTTTCTTGTAATAGCTAGGACTTCCAGTATGATGTTGAATAAGAGTATCATAACATCCTTACTTTGCTCCCAATCTTAAGTGGGAAGTTTCTATTTTTTCACTACTAAGTGTGATGTTAAGTGTAGGTTTTTGTAGATGTTTATATAATTGAGGAAGTTCTCTAGTTTCAGCTGAAAGCTTTGATCATGAATTGGTTTGGATTTTTTTAAATACTTTTTATAAAGCTATTAATATGGTAAGATTTTTCTTATTAAGCCCATTGATGTGGTGGATTACATTGACTGATTTTCAAATACTGAATCAGTCTTGTGTATGTGGAATAAATACCATTTGATTATGGTTTAATTTTAGTTATACATTGTTGGGTTCAATTTGCTAATATTTATTGAGGGTGCTTGTATCTGTGTTTCTGAAAGATATTGGCTATAGTTTTCTTTTCTTATAATGTCTTAATGTGGTTTTGGTATTAAGGTAATGTTGGTTTCATAGAACGTTTCTACATTTTAGAGAAGGTTTTAAAGAACCAATATTATTTCTTAATTTTTTGGTAGAATTCATCAGTGAAACCACCTGGTTCTGATGCCTCCTTTTATGAAAGTTTATTATTGATTCAATCTTCCTAATTGATAGGATCATATTCATATTATCTATTTCTCTTTAATTTTTCTTGAGAATTCATCTATAACCCATGTATTATTTGTTTGTTGTTTAATCTTTGTATATTTGATATTTTCCTGCTCTCTTTCTGTTTCTGATATATTGTTTGATTTGTTTGTGTCCTCAGAACATCAAAAGTATGTATGTAAGTATGTATGCTTTCTATTACTTTAAATTCATTAAGCTGTGTTTTATAACCCTGAATACAGTGTACCTTGGCAAATTTTCCATGCAGGTTTGAGAATGTGTATTCTTTGGTAATTGGATAGGGTCTTTTATAAATTTCAATTAGATAAAGTTGATTGATGGTGCTGTTCAGGTCAACTATATCTTTACTTATTGTCTGCCTGCTGGATCTTTCAGTTACTGAAAGACAAATGCTGAAGTTTCAACTATTTTAGTGGATTTTTCTGTTTACTGTCAGTTATATCAATGTTTGCCTCATGTGTTTTGATGCTCTGTTGTTAAGTGCATACATATTTAGAATTGTTACATATATGAGGAGAATTGACAACTTAATCATTTTGTAATATTCCTTTTTACCTCTTGTTCTGAAAATAATTTTTCTTGCCTGCTTTTTCTGAAATTAATATAATTACTAAAGCTTTCTTTTGATCAGTCTTAGTATGCTATATTTTCTGCATCTCTTTACTTTTGATCCATTGCAGTGTTTATATTTAAAGTGCGTTACTTGTAGATGCTGGATCTAATATTTTAACTCTTCTCTGACAATCTCTGCCCTTTAATTCATGTATTTAGATAATTCATATTGAATTTTTGATGATCTTAACAATGTGGGTAATATTTTACTTGTAGGAATACCAGAATCAATTCTCTACCTACCAATTCCTTGCTCACTTTCTTCTGAAATGAGCAGTCTCCATCTAGATGTAGAGAGGTGGAGATCAAGAACAGGGAAGTAAATGAGTGAACAATTACTTTGCCCAGCTCATCTTTATTAATCAAATATACTGATACAGTATGCACAGTGAATAAGATAAAAACATTATTGCTATTAAGGTAATATCCATAAAAGAATATTGTGTGAATGGAAGATATATCAAACTAAACATAAAAAAGTCAATTTGTTATAGCAGCTCTAAAGTAAAAGAAAAAAATAAATAACAAAGGACTGAAGATAATTCTGCTGATGAAGTAACCAATGAGTTATGACCTGTAATATTAGACAGATTAGAGTCAGCCATGTGGCTGTCTCTCAGGCACAGAGAATCACAAAAAACAAAATCCTTAAGGCAAGAATGAGTTTAAAACGTTTGAAAAATAGAGAGACTACATGCAGATCAGACAAAATGAATAAGATGAGAGTTGCTATGAGGGAAATCCTGATAGGAATTTCACAACAATGAATTAGGTAGATCCCTGGAGTAGGATAGGATGTGGTAGGAACGTGGACTTGATTCGCAGCCTCACAGATGGACATAGAAGGATTTTAGCAGGGGAAGGATATAGACTGAGGTGGTGGCTTTGAACATGTATCTCTTCTGTGAACTACACAAATCTTGTCTCTGACTCAATTGGTTTCCTGAATTTGAGACTCCCAAAACCAAAAGTATAGTCAAGATTTCCACTTAGAGACTTTTTAGGCATTTCTGACCTAATGTGTCCCAAATAATTGATCATCCCTATGCTTGCCTGCCCTTGCCCCACAAATAGTCTGTTTCTTTCAGTCTTCCCCAATTCACTTCAAATATATATAGAAAAATCTACTACTTTTTCTCCTCTGTCATAGTGTCCAAACAGGCCACTATGGATCTAATTAGAACTATTGCCAAAACCTCCTCAATAGTCTTTGTGTTCTCATCCTTGTAGTCATATGAATCCTTTAAAAACATCAGGTCAGGTCATGGCCAGCACAAGACATTCCAATGCTTTCCTTTTTAATCAGATATAACGTCAACGACTTACCACTGTCAACACAATCCTAGCTGATCTAGGCCTTTACACTTTTCTGACTACATCATCTTCCAGCTCGCCCTTCTGTCACTCCAGCCACACTTACTTTGCTACATTGCAAGCAAGTGACTTTCTTAAAGCTTTGCCTTGTTTTCCCAGCTTGGTAGAATTCCTGCCCAGGTATCCACATGGCTCATTTCCTCATTCCTTCATGTCTGTAATCAAAGGTCACTATATCCAAGAGAACTTCCCTGCCTCTTACGGAAAACACTACCATCTTCCATGCTTTCATCATCTCTCTCTATTCCATTTCTTTGCTTTGTTTAACTTCACAGCTCTTAACACTATTTAACATATTATATATTTCTCTGTAGTATCTCCTTCCAGTACAATATAAACTTATTAAAATCAGGGTCTTTGTTTTGTTTACTGCTGTATTGTCACAACCTAAGTCATCACCTAAAACATAGTAAATGCTTGATACTTTGTTGATTGAATGCCGACTGTGATATTGACTTAAAAATGCAACCTGCCTGCCATTAGATCACAGCTAAGAGATTAATACTGCGAAACTACTTTGAAAAGAGATTATTCTTGAAAAGAAGTAGTGTTGATTTGGGATATGGAGAAAGTAATATAGATGAAGAGATCTGGAGATATTTCTGAAATATTTTAGAGAAAAAGGACATAGGAATTGTTTCCAGAATTAAGATAAAGAATAGGGAATTTAAGATAACTCTTGGGTTCAAGTTGGTGCAATCTACTAACAGAAAATAAGTTAAGGGTTGGATGGGGGTAGAATCAAGACCATTTTTTACCATCTATTTCAGATGCCTATTACATAGCACAGTTGGATATTTGAGTTTTGATTTCAGTAAAAGGGGTAGAGATACACATTTGGGAGTAATAATATAAGAGATTAGTGTAGCCCATCATTCTTCACTTGCTTCTTCTTCCATGTGATTTAGTAGAATAGATTAATTAAATACCCCCAATACAATGACTTTGGACTAGGTCAATACGCCTTTCTGTGGCCAAGGAACAAAAAGGAAGGTGTTATAAGTGGTTATTTGCTTGATTGACATTGTTACCTTGAACTTCTGCTTTCTTCCAACAGAGGAGAGTACCCCTAGTAGTTGTCAGTTCAAGGAGAATAAAAAATACATGGAGCAAGCCTGTACAATGCACAGACCTGAGATAGTCTGACTCATTCCGTAACTACAGGTAACTAAACACTCAACGGGAGAAATATATACTTGGTGAGTTTATTGGTTGGCTTTTCTGCAGAATTACTGCAGTAGACACCTGGCAGATATAGGAGCACCTGGTTTGTAAATGTTAGTCAGAGTCAAAGTGTGAAATAAGGTAACCAAGGCAAAGAGGAAACAGAGAAGGTGAGAGTCTAGGACAAGCACTAGGACACCCATGTATTTTGAAATTAGATTGAGGGAGGGGCAGAAAAAGAGGTTGAGATTGGTTAGTCCTGTGTGTATTTAGGAACCCAAGAAAGTAAGGAAGGGACAGTTAACTGTATTGAATGCTACTAAAAGGTAAAATAAATTGATACTAAAGAATTGTTTCTTACATTTAGTATCATTGAACACAGAGCAGCATCAAAGAAGATATCTAAAAAAGGCAGAAATTCTATTCTCTTTATAATATAGTTCTTCTGTATTTGAGTTAAAGTACAAATAAGTATACCAAGTAAGACAAAAGTATCTGTCTTTTTTCATGTGCTATAAATATAAAGGTATGTGTTATCCTGAAGCCTGGGTAGTTTTCTTTTTGTCTTCTGCCAATTTGTCACCAAATCATTTTAATTAATGGCACTCAAAAATTTTATTGCATTAAAGGAATTTAGAAAGTGTATAGAATTAAGTTAGGCAAAATTTAAATAGTAAAAACTGTATTGTATTTATGGGGTTACATTTTTCTCTGTGTCTCCATCAGTGTTGTACTGAGAACTAGGAGGTATTGACCTAATACTGTAGTTTTCGATTTAACTTTTATTACTTTGCAAATGTTTAACTCTTAATACTTGACAAGATTTTTTCTCAGAAGACAAATAACTCACTCATAATATAAACTCATCTAAGGGTTTATCACTAAGGATTTACACATGTAGTAGATACTTTATTTCTACATTTCAGTCACACACAATTTTAATTTTAATTAAATCAGTTTAAAATCAGCATAATTTAATTCATTTCTACTACTGGACTTCTCATATCTCCATTACCTTATTTCTCTATGATTATATTTCTTTTTGTACTCTACTAACATTGATTTTTAGCTACTTCCTTCCCTGTTCACTTGTCTTGTGTTTTTCTCTTGCCCACACTGCCGGCCTTTTCTCTCTCACATGCATGTACATGCACACACACATACACTCAAAATGCTTCTATGCACACCTTTTGACAAAGTAAAAATAAAAGGTAATTTTTAGATTCTTGTGCAGTGTCACTGAATATGTTATAACACAATATGAAGTTTAATCACAAAACTCTTCGTTACTGATAAATTGTTATTCTTTCAAAAAAATATGGTATGGAAAAATTTTCCTGAAAAAGCACTGAACTACCCTGTCTTTTTATTATTTATCTTGAAATAGAACAAAAAAATATTACCCAGCAAGCTTTCTTGATTTATCATGTGTGAAAGTAATTTTCTTTTGAACCTTCTGTACCTCAAGGTAGTGGAAGAGGGATTTATGAAGTATTTTGTGCTGTTAAAAAAAGTACAGTTTCTTTAACTTCTGTTGGATCTGTTCTAATTTTTGGTCATGCTTTGCATTTTAAAATAACTAATTTCCAAAGGCATTCTCAGATCAGAATCATATTATATTATAGTCTTTCCCATTGTTAATGGAAAGGGAAAGAAAATAAGGGAAAATTGCATAATTTTGTAGGCGTGTTTTTCTCTATTGCTTCTGTATGAAATACTTAAATCTTCAGTATGCTATTAAAATTTCAATATTTATGCTGAGGGAAAATAAAGAGGAACATTTCAATTGTTAGACTAGCATTTTTTTAAATTTTCTTGATTATAAGGAAATGCATGCCTTTCCCTTCTCCAAGAGGTTTACCAGATTATATCAATCTCACCTACTCACTCCCCAAATCACCAGTTCACTGGTATTTTGTTAAGCTAGATTGAATAGTGCTTTTTGTCCTGAAAGAGCTTGGCATATATCTATTCTTAGCCCAATTTTTATGAATGAAGAAACTGAGATTCAGAGAGGATATATAATTTACTGAAAACTGACCACTCATTTGTGTGCTCATACACAGACATTACTATTGTACTAGCTACATCACAATGCCAAAGCTTGTTTTTGATCTCCCACACTGTGGTTCTCTATTTCATGATTTCTTGTCTATTTTCCTGCTGGTAAATTCATTTAGCCAGTCAATTCCAGCTGTAGATTAAGTCTTATTCCCAGTCTATGTGGCCAGCTTGGATTTGAGTCATTGGATATAAAGTATCTTTCGGACTATGCTTTCCTGTATCAACATTAAACTAGTCTTTTTGCAGGTTCTGTCCTGACTGTGGTAACAAGTACCAGTAACTGGAAAAACCTGCACCAAATTCCTGGAGTTTTTTTATTTTCCACTTTCAGAGATTGAATCTCAGGCCTGTGTAATAGGTTTCTATAAAATGACTGATTCCTGCACCAGAACTCAAATCTCCTAGTAAGTCCCTCTTCTTTTTCCTACTGTGCTATAAGAAGTACTGGAGAGGCAAGCTTGCAAGGACAGTTCTTGTCCCTCACATCTACATTCACTATTAATGGTTATAGGGATTTCCAGACTAGCTCTTTCCTTAACACTTGTATACTCATCCCACATTTTATGAATTCCTAAGTCTTCTATCAGTTGCTCTTGTAAGTAAACATATACCCTAAGAATATGACTACCCTAAGAATAATCCTTTATGACTACTCAGAACAATCAATTTTCTGGCCTTCTTTACCTTCAGTTTAGGGAATACTAACCTTCCTAAACTCCACCATAACCTGACCCTGCCTAACTTGTCTGATTTTCTGCAGAGTACCACTTATTATTTAATATTATTTGCAACAATACCCTTACTATGGAGTATAATGATGTACCATTGTAATATAAAGTTGAATGAAATCACTGCACTGCTTATGCAATGCTATTGCTTATGATTAGCAATCATTCCATTGTATATTTAACTGCAATAACAATGACCTTAAATATTGATAGTCTTTAAAAATGAATGTACACATTTCTAAAATAGGTATAGTAATTAAGAAGAAGATTTTAGACTTCATCATTACAAATATTCTCCATAAGAAAATTCATTGTTATACTAATTAGAATTAATAAACAATAATTCCTTTCTTCTTAAGGAAGTACTTAGCATATTTTTAATTTTCCCTTGTGATTTAAAAATTATCAGTTGCATCAGTGAGATTTCAGCATAAGTATGCCAATCCATTTTCAACTTCAAGGGTAATAAAAACTGTCAGATAGCATGTGCAAGACAATTTTTGAGAAAGTCAAACTTTGTTTGCTCTTCCATCTGCTGAGATAGTTGTCTTCATTATTCAACAAGTCAGCTCTGTAAAATTTTAATAGGATGATTTCTCAAATTTGATATGACATCTAGTAAGAAATTATTTAAATAATGCTTTCAAATATGTGACTTTAGCCTATGAGTTAAAGGTTAATCATGGATTCCTGCTTATTAAAGAAAAAAGAATCTGACATTCCACATTTGTACATTTTAGGTTATATCATCAAGATATTTGAAAAATGTATTCAAATGTTTAAGAAAATATTAGTCTAGACAATGCCTCTATCAGGTACTATAATGGCAGAGTAACTGATAAAGGGATTATTTGATTATTTCTTCATTCTTTTTTTATGTCCTGTACTTGATTTATTCCTTTTCAATTTTCAAAGAATATAGAAAAAGACAGTCCTAGAATTTACAAACCTATCTGAGATGGAAATATTCTAGGATATGTCTTCAAATTCAGGGTAAAACACATAGGCAGCAGAAAATTCTGATTTAAAAAAAATATGAAAGTCTGTCACCTGCCACTGGCAATAACAGAAACTAATAATACTGATTTAAAAAATAAATGCAAGAGAAAATTTTTTAACGATGATATTTTAACTATGACTTAAATCTAATTTACTTTTATTTCTTTACACTGACAGATATAACCATTGACATAAAAGTGAAAAACAGATTCATATGTTACTAAAGTAAAAAGCATGGACTTATATCTATAGTGAGGATATAGGAAATGTTAAGTCATTTTGAACATTACATTCAGTTGTTTTCCAATAACATATCTACCATCAATATCATGAGAGTCAAGAAAATGACACAGTTGAATATGCTATATAATATTTATGTAAGCCTCTATTCTTAATTTTTTTCATCTGAAAAGTCTAGTTAAAATAATGAAAGGTATAAACTAAGTCTTTTTTGTTTTTCTCACACTGTATTATATAGAAATAGTAGGATACTTGATAAAGTCAAAATCCAATTTTCTTGGGAAAAAGAAAACACCTTCTCCTTAGATTGTTTGCTTTCTTTTTGGTCAGAAGAATAAAATAAATCAATTCTAACTGACAAAAATATATACTAGAGTAGCCAGAATTTGTTTTATATTGAGCTCATGCCATAGAGGGTGAAAAATAGGAATGAAAAAAAATGAATCAATGAAGGAAGAAATAGAAGCAGACAGAGAGACAGAGAGACAGACAGAGAGAGAGACAGAGAGATTGAGAAAAGGAAAGAGGACTCTAGGTGAGGTTGGTTCTGGTAAGAAAATACATTTATTGAAGAAATTGATTCAACCCAGCAGTTCAAATCCTTAGCAAATCCATTGTGTTAGATGAAGACTGGCTTTATTAATGATTCAGGTGTTTGGTGCTCAAATATTGTTAATCCATTATCTAGTTAAAAATGTAGGGTTTCAACAGGAATTTACTTGTTGAATAGTAGTAAAATAGAAGCCATAATCCTGCTTTGTAAGAGGTTTACAGCCCGATTAAAGAGCAAAAAATGATTAAAATGTATTTAATACCTAGATCATAAATTATCAAATTATATAATCACCTACAGTTTTCTGAGGTTCAGAACAGAGTGCAGGAATTTCGCCAAGAGCAGGATCACCATAATTTGGGATGTGTGATAGGCTTAACAATGGCCCCAAGATATGCAGGTATTGACCCCTGGAACCTGAGCATCTTGCCTTATATGGCAAAAGAGAATTTGCAGGTGTGATTATAAAGACTACCTGGGTTGGCTCTAAATGTAATCACAAGTAAGCTTTTTAAGAGGCAGGTAGAGGGTGATTTGAATCCAGGAGAGCAAGAATGTGATAATAGAAGCAGGGAGAAAGAGGCAATTGCAATGAGAAACCATGAAACCAAGGACTGAGGACAATGTCCAGAAACTGGGAAAAGCAAGGAAGCTGATTCTCCCTGAGAGCATCCAGAGTGAGCAAGGCCTGCCGACACCTCAAGTTTGATTCACTGAAACTGATTTGGGACTTCTGACCTCAAGAACTGCAGAGAATATGTGTGTATTGTTTCAAGCTCCCAAGTGTGTGGTCATTTGTAACAGCAGCCATGGGCAACATTCCTAGGGAATATTCAGGGTATGTTCCTGAATTGATTTTTCTTGTATTTGTTAACTGCCATATGCTAATGATTATAGCTGTGTTCCATCACCATAAAGATAAAAATGTTACCTGCAAACATGAAGCTTTTATGTTTTGTAGCATATAGAATGTAAATAAGTAATCCCATAAATAAGTGACAATTTCAGAGTTTTAAGTATTATGCAAAAAAGAGGGAAGAATGAGATGAGAGAATAACTTTTAGGAGAGGGAAAAAACAGGCTATATACCGGAAGAAAATATTTTCAAATCACATATTCAGCAAAGGACTCACCAATATATATAAGGACTTATCTCAGAGCATAAGAAAATAAGCAACACAATGAAAAAAATGTACAAACCACACAAACAGACACATTACCTAAGAAGATATAAAGATGGCAAATGAGCACATGGACGATATTCAACATGATGAGCATTTTCAAAAATGAAAATTACAACCACAGTGAGATGCCACTAGACACATATCAGAGTAGCTAAAAACAAAAACAAAACTGAAAATACCTAGTATTGGTAAGAACGTAGAGCAACTCAAACTCATGGATACTGGCGTGAATGCAAAATGATAAAGCTACTCTGAAGAACTGTTTGGCAGTTTATTACAAATATAAACAGATGGTTAATATATGATCCAGCTATCCCACATTTGAAAATTTATGCCAGAAAAATGAAAACATTTGTTGATACAAATTCCTGTATACAAATGTTTATAATGGTTCTATCAGAATTTGCAAAAAGAAACCTGAAAATAACTCAAATGTCCTTCAAGAGGTAAATAATATCCAAACGGTGATACATCCATACCATAGAATACTCATCATGAATAAAAAAGGAATGTATTGATATGAGTAAGAACTTGGGTGAATCTTAAGGGCATTATGCTGAATAAAAGAAAATGCTCCCCAAATTGTGCCACTATTTGATTCCATTTATATGAAATTCTTACAGAGATCAAATTATAGTGATGTAGAACAGATCAGTTAATGTCTTTAGTTTGTAGTGGATGGAGTATGTGACTACAAATGATAGAATAAGGGAGTATTTGGGGGATTTTGGAATATTTTGGGGTCCTGATTACAGTTGTAAATGCACATATCTAAACATGTATTAAAACCCATAAACTGTACACCACAAGAAAAATTAGTCAATTTTATTGTAAGTTGATTTTAATTTATTTAAAAAATAAAATTAAAAACATTCCATTGTGGCTTTCCTTTTGTTCATTAAAAAAATAGAAACAGGGCGGTGGACCCAAGATGGCGGTGTGAGTAGGACAGTGGGAATCTCCTCCCAAAAATATATATATATTTGAAAATACAACAAATACAACTAACCCTAAAAGAGAGACCAGAAGACACAGGAAAACAGCCAGACTACATCGACACCTGCGAGAACCCAGTGCCTGGTGAAAGGGGTAAGATACAAGCCCCGGCCCGGCGGGACTGGAGGCCCCTCACCCCAGCTCCTGGCGGGAGGAGAGGAGTCAGAGTAGGGAGGGAGAGGGAGCCCAGGACTGCTAAATAGCCAGCCCTAGCCATCCGCACCAGAGTGCAGACACAGTGCATGCATGGGGTGCTGGAAACTAGGGAAACAGGACAGTAAGACCTTTGAGCAGGTCCTGAGCCAGTGCCCCTGTGACAAAGAAAAGCAAGTGCTTCTTGAAAGTCTTAAAGGGACAGGGCCACCACAGCTGCATGGAAGCATTCTGGGTCACAGTCTAGCAGCTGGAAATTCCAGGGAACTCTGGGTGCACTAACCCCCTGGGCAACAGCTCTGAGACCCTTCACGGAGGTAAACAGCCAAACAGCCCCCCATTCATTACACCTCCGGGGACCCACCATAGCAGAACAGCAGCCTGAGGCTGGCCACACACACAGCAAGGGTGCTTCCTCCATACCAGCCAGGCAAGATACAGAGACGCAGACTACACGCAATTGCCCAACACAAGCCACTAGGGGACGCAGTTGTCCCAGTAAAGAAAGGCCAGGAGCAAGTGGAAAGTCTTGGCACTGCCAGCTGACTGATGAGTCAAAAGCTCATCATTGCACCTACCAACATGAAAAGGCAAAAAAATTCGATCCAGACAAGACTAACCCAGACAGCTTCGACATCTGCTACATCTTCCCCTGAGAAGGAACCTGGGGAGATAGATCTAACCAGTATTCCTGAAAAAGAATTCAAAACAAAAGTCATAACCATGCTGATGGACTTGCAGAGAAATATGCAAGAACTGAGGAGGGAGAATACAGAAATAAAACAAGCTCTGGAAGGACTTCAAAACAGAATGGACGAGATGCAAGAGAACATTAATGGACTAGAAAACAGAGAACAGGAACGCAGAGAAGCTGATGCAGAGAGAGATAAAAGGATTTCCAGGAATGAAAGACTTTTAAGAGAACTGAGTGACCATTCGAAATGGAACAATATCGGATCCGCATTATAGGGGTACCAGAAGAAGAAGAGAGAGAAAAAGGGATAGAAAGTGTCTTTGAAGAAGTAATTGCTGAAAACTTCCCCAAACTAGGGGAGGAAATGGCCTCTCAGACCTCAGAGGTACACAGAACTCCCATGACAAGGGATCCAAGGAGGGAAACACCAAGACACATAATAATTGAAATGGCAAAGATCAAAAACAAGGACAAAGATTTAAGGCAGCCAGAGAGAAAAAAAAGGTCACCTACAAAGGAAAACCTATCAGGCTATCATCAGACTTCTCAACAGAAACCCTACAGGCCAGAAGAGAATGGCATGATAAACTTAATGCAATGAAACAGAAGGGCCTCGAACCAAGATTACTGTATCCAGCACGATTATCATTTAAATATGAAGGAGGGATTAAACAATTCCAAGAAAAGGAAAAGTTGAGGGAATTTGCCTCCCACAAACCACCTCTACAGGGCATCTTATAGGGACTGCTCTAGATGGGAGCGCTCCTGAAAGAGCACAGACCAAAGCACCCAACATATGAAGAAAGGAGGAGAAGGAATAAGAAGGGAGAGTAATAAAGAATCATCAGACCGTGTTTATAACAGCTCAATAAGCAAGCTAAGTTAGAGAGTAAGATAGTAAAGAAGCTAACCTTGAACCTTTGGTAACCACAAACTTAAAGCCTGCAATGGCAATAAGTACATACCTTTCAATAATCAACCTAAATGTAAATGGACTGAATGCACCAATCAAAAGACACAGAATAATAGAATGGATAAAAAAGCAAGACCCATCCATATGCTGCTTACAAGAGACTCACCTCAAACCCAAAGACATGCACAGACTTAAAGTCAAGGGATGGAAAAAGACATTTTATGTAAACAACAGAGAGAAAAAAGCAGGTGTTTCAATACTAGTATCAGACAAAATAGACTTCAAAATAAAGAAAGTAACAAAAGATACAGAAGGACATTACATAATGATAAAGGGCTCAGTCCAACAAGAGGATATCACCGTTATAAATATATATGCACCCAATACAGAAGCACCAACATATGTGAAACAAATACTAACAGAATTAAAGGAGGAAATAGAATGTAATGAATTCTTCTGGAAGAATTCAACGCACCACTCACTCCAAAGGACAGATCCACCAGACAAAAAATAAGTAAGGACACAGAGGCACTGAACAACACACTAGAACAGATGGACCTAATAGACATCTACAGAACTCTACATCCAAAAGCAACAGGATACACATTCTTCTCAAGTGCACATGGAACATTCTCTAGAACAGACCACATACTAGGCCACAAAAAGAGCCTCAGTAAATTCCAAAAGATTGAAATCCTACCAACCAACTTTTCAGACCACAAAGGTATAAAACTAGAAATAAACAGTACAAAGAAAGCAAAAAGGCTCACAAACACATGGAGGCTTAACAACACGCTCCTAAATAATCAATGGATCAATGACCAAATCAAAATGGAGATACAGCAATATATGGAAACAAATGACAATAAGAACACAAAGCCCCAACTTCTGTGGGATACAGCAAATGCAGTCTTAAGAGGAAAGTATATAGCACTCCAGGCATACTTAAAGAAGGAAGAACAATCCCAAATGAATGGTCTAATGTCACAATTATTGAAACTGGAAAAAGAAGAACAAATGAGGCCTAAGGTCAGCAGAAGGAGGGACATAATAAAGATCAGAGAAGAAATAAATAAATTCAAGAAGAATAAAACAATAGCAAAAATCAATGAAACCAAGAGCTGGTTATTCGAGAAAATAAACAAAATAGATAAACCTCTAGCCAGACTTACTAAGAGGAAAAGAGAGTCAACACAAATCAACAGAATCAGAAATGAGAAAGGAAAAATCACGACGGACCCCACAGAAATACAAAGAATTATTAGAGAGTACTATGAAAACCTATATGCTAACAAGCTGGGAAACCTAGGAGAAATGGACAACTTCCTAGAAAAATACAACCTTCCAACACTAACCCAGAAGGAAACAGAAAATCTAAACAGACCAATTACCAGCAATGAAATTGAAGTGGTAATCAAAAAACTACCAAAGAAAAAAACCCCCGGGCCAGATGGATTTACCTTGGGATTTTTTCAGACATACAGGGAAGACATAATACCCATTCTCCTTAAAGTTTTTCAAAAAATAGAGGAGGAGGGGATACTCTCAAACTCATTCTATGAAGCTAACATCACCCTAATACCAAAACCAGGCAAAGACCCCACCAAAAAAGAAAACTACAGACAAATATCCCTGATGAACGTAGATGCAAAAATACTCAACAAAATACTAGCAAACCGAATTCAAAAATACATCAAAAGGATCATACACCATGTCTAAGTGGGATTCATCCCAGGGATGCAAGGATGGCACAACATTCGAAAGTCCATCAACATCATCCACCACATCAACAAAAAGAAAGACAAAAACCACATGATCATCTCCATAGATGTTGAAAGAGCATTCGGTAAAATTCAACATCCATTCATGATAAAAACGCTCAACAAAATGGGTATAGAGGGCAAGTACCTCAACATAATAAAGGCCATATATGATAAACCCACAGCCAACATCATACTGAACAGCGAGAAGATGAAAACTTTTCCTCTGCGATCGGGATCAAGACAGGGATGCTCACTCTCCCCACTGTTATTCAACGTAGTACTGGATGTTCTAGCAATGGCAATTAGACAAAACAAAGAAATACAAGGAATTCAGACTTGTAAAGAAGAAGTTAAACTGTCACTATTTGCAGATATCATGATATTGTACATAAAACACCCTAAAGACTCCACTCCGAAACTACTAGAGCTAATATCGGAATTCAGCAAATTTGCAGGATACAAAATTAACACACAGAAATCTGTGGCTTTCCTATACACTAACAATAAACTAATAGAAAGAGAAATCAGGAAGACAGTTCCATTCACAATAGCATCAAAAAGAATAAATACCTCGGAATAAACCTAACCAAGAAAGTGAAAGACCTATACCCTGAAAACTATAAGACACTCTTAAGAGAAATTAAAGAGGTCACTAACAAATGGATATTCATCCCATGCTCCTGACTAGGAAGAATTAATATTGTCAAAATGGCCATCCTGCTCAAAGCAATATACAGATTCGATGCAATCCCTATCAAATTACCAAAAGCATTCTTCAATGAACTGGAACAAATAGTTAAAAAATTCATACGGAAACACCAAAGACCCCAAATAGCTCAAGCAATCCTGAGAAGGGAGAATAAAGGGGGGGGTTCTCACTCCCCAAGTTCAAGCTCTACTACAAAGCCGCAGTAATCAAGACAATTTGGTACTGGCACAAAAACAGAGCCACAGACCAATGGAGCAGAATAGAGACTCCAAACATTAACTCAAACATATATGGTCAACTAATATTCGATAAAGGGGCCATGGGCATACAATGGGGAAATGACAGTCTCTTCAACAGATGGTGCTGGCAAAACTGGACAGCTACATGTAAGAGAATGAAACTGTATCACTGTCTAACCCCATACACAAAAGTAAATTGGAAATGGATCAAAGACTTGAATGTAAGTCATGAAACCATAAAACTCTGAGAAAAAAAAATAGGCAAAAATCTCTTAGACATAAACATGAGTGAACTCTTCTTGAACATATCTCCCCAGGCAAGGGAAACAAACACAAAAATGGACAAATGGGACTCTATCAAGCTGAAAAGCTTCTGTACAGCAATGGACACCACCAATAGAACAAAAAGGTATCCTACAGTATGGGAGAATATATTCGTAAATGACAGATCCGATAAAAGGTTGACATCCAAAATATATAAAGAGCTCACACACCTCAACAAACAAAAAGCAAATAACCCAATTAAAAAATGGGCAGAGGAGCTAAATAGACAGTTCTCTAAAGGAGAAATTCAGATGGCCAAGAGACACATGAAAAGATGCTCCACATCTCTTGTCATAAGAGAAATGCAAATTAAAACCACAATGAGATATCATCTCACACCAGTAAGGATGGCTACCATCCAAAAGACAAACAACAACAAATGTTGGCGAGGTTGTGGAGAAAGGGGAACCCTCCTACACTGCTGGTGGGAATGTAAACTAGTTCAACCACTGTGGAAAGCGGTATGGAGGTTCCTCAAAATGCTCAAAATAGAAATACAATTTTACCCAGGAATTCCACTTCTAGGAATTTACCCGAAGAATGCAGCACTCCAGTTTGAAAAAGACAGATGCACTCCTATGTTTATCGCTGCACTATTTACAATAGCCAAGATGTGGAAGCAACCTAAAAGTCCATCAGTAGATGAATGGTTAAAGAAGATGTGGTACATATACACAATGGAATATTACTCAGCCATAAGAAAAAAACAAATCCTACCATTCACAACAACATGGATGGAGCTAGAGAGTATTATGTTCAGTGAAATAAGCCAGGCGGAGAAAGACAAGTACCAAATGATTTCACTCATATGTAGAGTATAAGAACAAAAGAAAACTGAAGGAACAAAACAGCAGCAGAAGCACAGAACCCAAAAATGGACTAACAGTTACCAAAGGGAAAGGGACTGAGGAGGACAGGTGGGAAGGGAGGGATAAGGGCGGGAAAAAAGAAAGGGGGCCTTACGATTAGCATGTATAATGTGGGGGGGCACGGGGAGGGCTGTGCAACACAGAGAAGACAAGTAGTGATTTTACAGCATCTTACTATGTTGATGAACAGTGACTGTGAATGGGGATGTGGGGGGGGCTTGGTGAAGGGGAGAGCCTAGTAAACATAATGTCCTTCATGTAATTGTAGATTAATGATACCAAAATAAAAAATAATAATAAAATAGTAATGGTAGGAAAAAATCAGAAAAACTTAGATGAGTAATCAAGGAAAATATTCTGAGGAAATGAAATCTGATAAGAAATTTGGGTGACAAGAGGGATCAACCATATGGAGATTTATAGCAGATGGAATCTGACATTGGTGAGGGCAAATGCAAAGCATTAAGGCAGGGATGACGGTTGTATGTCTGAATGAAAAAAAGGGATAATATGGATGACACATGGTGGGTTCGGAAGGAAGGTAGCACTAGATCAAGGTCAGAGAAAGATTGGTTAAGGAAGGCTTCACTGAACAAGTAGATCTTGACTACTCAGCACAAAACAGTAGTTGAATAAAAAGTCTTTTTTAAAAAGGGGCCAAGTCTTTAACACATGCCTCACCAAGAAAGATATGCACATGGAAAAAAAGCATATGAGAAGAGGCTCCACTTCATATGTCATAAGGGAAAATTTAAATTAAAACAACAAGATACCTCTACACACCTATTAGAATGGCCCAAATCAGGAACTTTGGCAACAGCAAATGTTGACAAAATAGTGGAATAAGAGGAGCTCTCATTCACTGCTGGTGGGAAGGCAAACAGTACAGCCACTCTGGAAGACAGCTGAGTGGTTTCTTCCAAAACTAAATGTACTTTCACTGTATAATTCCAGCAAAAGTGTTCCTTTGTATTTACCCAAAGAAGCTGAAAACTTATTCCTATACAAAAACCTGCACAGAAATATTTATAGCAGCTTTATCCATAATTGCCAAAACTTGGAAGCAGACGAGATGCTCTTCCATGGATATATAAACTGTGGCATGTCCACACAATGAAACATTATTCAGGGCTACAAAGATGTGATCTATTAAGCCCTGAAAAGATATGAAGGACACTTAAATGCATATTGCTAAAGAAAAAAGCCAATCCAACAGACAGGATTACAACTCTGCAACTTTCTGGAAAAGGCAAAACTATGGAGACAGTAAAAAGGTCACCAATTGCCAGCGGTTGAGGCTCATAGGAGGGTTACTAGAAGAGAGGTTTCTTAGGGCAGTAAAAATTTTTGATACTGTTTAGCTATGGGGATGCAAATGTCACCACATATTTGTTCAAACCCATGGAATGTACAACTCTGAGAGTGAAGCCTATGGTGAACTGCAGTCTTTAGAGGATTACGATGTGGTAGCACAGGTTCACCAACTCTCACAAACGCACCACTCTGGTGGGGAACATTGATAATGAGGGAGGCTATGCATCTCTCCTCTCAATTTTTTGTAAATGTAAATTTGTTCTAAAAAAATTAAGCCTTATAAATAATTATATGATCTAAAACAAAACAAACAAACAAACACCTATGCTTATCGCAGCACTATTTACAATAGCCATGAAATGGAAGCAACCTAAGTGTCCATCAGTAGATGAATGGATAAAGAAGATGTGGTACATATACATAATGGAATATTATTCAGTCATAACAAGAAAACAAATCCTACCATTTGCAAGAACATGGATGGAGCTAGAGGGTATTATGCTCAGTGAAATAATCCAGGCAGAGAAAGACAAGTATCAAATGATTTCACTCATATGTGGAGTATAAGATTAAAAAAAAACTGAAAGAACAAAACAGCAACAGACTCACAGAACCCAAGAATGTACTAACAGTTACCAAAGGGAAAGGCACTGGGGAGGATGGGTGGAAAGGGAAGGATAAGGGTGGGGAAAAAGAAAGGGAGCATTACGATTAGCATGTATAATGTGTGGGGGGGCACGGGGAGGGCTGTGCAACACAGTGAAGACAAGTAGTGACTTTACAGCATCCTACTATGCTGATGAACAGTGACTGTAATGGGGTGTGGAGGGGGGACTTGGTGAAGGGGGAGCCTAGTAAACATAATGTTCTTCATGTAATTGTAGAATAATGATAACAAAATTTGAAAAAAAAGCTTTTCATAATTCTCCCTGCATGAAAACACTTTCTTCTGCACTGTTTTAACTCCTCTGCCAATTTGACTAATTTGGAAAGAAACTTACACTGCTTGGAATGCTTTTTTTCTCCTCTGATTCCATCTCTTCCTCTTTTACCCTGTCCTTTTTTTTCCTCCCTTCCTCTTTTCTGTTATTCTTTTCTCTATTTGTATGTTATTTTAATATTTTAAAGTATCTTTTTTTTGTTTCTGCCATGGTTCCATAACCAAAATACAAATACTTTGAAAGCAAGGGCACACCTTGCAGTCTCCTAACACACAGGAGAGTATTTCCTGCATGGTAGACTTGATGGATTTTGGTCAGATTTTTGTCTGTTTGCTTCTAAACATTTTCAAAAATGTATATGTTGTGGAAAGACATGTAATATAGTTTTCTTTAAATAAGCTAACACAGTAGAAGCAAAAATGAATTTTTAATATATTCCATATTTATCTCAGTATTACGTTCTCCACTTCCAACATCAGTCATCAAGATAATTTAAAGTAAAAAGTGGTCTTATGGGAAAATATAGAACAGTCATAGATATATTTAGATTATGAAATAGAAGGTTAAGGAGATAACTTATACCTATTTTCAAGTGTACTAAGCTTGATTATAAAGATTATGTTGACCATATTTTTCTAAATTTATAAAGGTTTTGACAAGAATAAAATCATCATAAGTTGCTGCAATATTATTAATTACACATAAGGAAGAAAAATAAGTTTTTAACCATGATGGTAATTAACTACTCAAGTTATCACAGGAATGTAGGGTTCTTGTCCTGGAAAATGAAAAAAAATACAAACATATGTATAGTCCTAGATAATTTGTATTTTAAAGCAAAAGTTTAGTACAAATTAACCTTCCTAGATTGTGGCTCATTTATTATATAAAAATGAGACTCCCTTTAAATTAAAAATACTTTGTGGAATTACTAAAGTTGCTTCATTTGGACTCAGTGTCTTAATTTGTAAAATAAAATAAAATGATTTATACTAGAGTAGTTTTATTAACTAAATGAGAGAATATTCTTGAGAGTTTTCTCTAAATAAACTGAAAGCACTAAAAAATAAAATGACTTCATGTTAATACTTGATAATTTCTTTTTTTTTAAACTTTCCAATTAAGCATATTATCTATAAGAAAAGGGAGCATATTTTTTATGTGTCTTAATTTGTCTGAGTTTAGCACACAACTGGGCACAGAGGATCATTTTACTGGATTGCACATATTAAGGCCATATCCATATTCTAAGTATTGATCAAGAGCAATTTAATAAAAATTTATATAAAACATTGAACTATTGTGGTAGATGACACAGGGTATAAAAATGTGTACAATAATGTCTTTTCTCAAGAAAAAGACAAAATTTACAGGATATGATTAATGATGTGAAAAAATCATTTTATACAAATTTATATTATTCGGTGCAAAGGTATTGTTTAGCCCTTCAAGGATAGTGAGATCAGCAGAAATTGAACAGCTGTGGAAGGCTTCATTTACTTATTCATCAGTTTAACAGGTTTTACCTGCTTCACTGTCTTCTGGGTTGGCAGTTACCAACATAGAACCGTTGGCTCTACATAGCTTCTATAAAAGCAAGACTGGGGCAGTGATGAACATTGCAGACAGAATGGAAAAATAGGAAGGCATAGAGTGAACATGAACATGGTGTGATTTCAGGATGTCCTGGTAAGTGCTGGAGATCACAAGGAAATATGATTCGCTGTACCAGATTTTAGAGGAGTTTAAGAGCCAGACAAGGCTGAAAGGAATGGAATAGGAAATGTTCTCTTAGACAAGAAAAATTTATTTTGGATAAACTCTCCTTACATCCTTAAAGGTAATGAATGACTTCAACATTTAGATGCTTGAAATCCAGTTCACAGTATCTGGGATTTTTATTGTATACTGTGATATATAAGCAGCATTGGTTGAAAACATTTCATTTGTTTTTTGAGAAACATAAAAAATGTACATAATTTTATGATAACTTAAAAAGATTTAATATGTACAGGACAACAGTTTAAAAGACTTGAGGCGATTTCTATTATCCATGAACTGCGCATATTTATTAAAGATTGCTCCGCTAGCAGTACAGAACTGCTGTTGAACTCCTACTTCTTATTTATGGTTTTCTCCCATAGGAAACATTTATAAAGGAAACATTATCACTCAACAGTTATTATCATTTCAGAGGTTTCCTCTTTCTAGACTCTCACTTTAGTTTCTTTCTGAACCTTTGCTATATGACCTATAGGGATATCCTTAAAGAGGTCTCCAATAACCAGCTCCAATAACCACAGTTACCTTTCCAGTTTAAGCCAAAAATGTGCAAAATAAAAATCTATCAATAAATGAGAAAATTTCTCCCTGCCTAAAAAATTACAGCCTCTGTGGCTAAAAACCCAGTGCTCTGTTTTCATCATTAAAATCTAATGTTTCCTTTCAAAATGTAAATATTTTATGAATTACTCATACTCTGAGGCATCATTAATTTCTATCTGAATTATCAGTTAAGAACTCAGCAGGTATTAATTGCAACCACAATCGAAAACAGATAGAAAAAAAATGCAGTGTTTTGTGAGAAAATTCTTAGAGAAGAGGTGGGCATCATGCAAAAGGAAAACACAGTAGTCCCCCCTTATCTGCGGTTTTGTTTTCTGTGTTTTCGGTTACCCGCAGACAACTGAAGTTGGGAAGCAAATGATCCTTCTTCTCACTTGTCAGAAGATTAATAGTAGCCTCACACCACATCACAAGGCCTTTATTTTTCACCTCACTTCATCTCAGCATTGCAGACACTTCATCACCTCACAGCATCACAAGGAGGATGAGTACAGTACAATAACATATTTTGGGAGACCACATTCATGTAACTTTTATTACAATGTTTTTTATAATTGTTCTGCTTTGTTATTAGTTATTTTTATTAATCTCTTATTCTGCCCAATTTGTAAATTAAACTTTAACATAGATAAGTATGTATAGGAAAAAAACAGGGTTTGCCATTATCTGTGGTTTCAGACATTCACAGGGGTTCTTGGAATGTAAACCCTCCACTCACTGCAAATATGGGGACCAGTGTAGTTGTTTATTGAAAGAGTGAGAATCATCACATAATGCACACTTCATAAATTTGATAAAACATGCTACTGATTCTAACCCAAATATGTTGTCCTACAGCTCTCCAAAATAAATTTTTTTCTCATTCTCTTTATCAGGTGATTCTTAATCTAGTTGTCACTGTTATGAAGTTCTGCTTTAAAATATTTTGGGCAGTAATAGATCTTCTGTTTCTGAAGCAGGCACCAAAGTGTGGTAGAAGGAGGAGGGCGATGGAACATTGACTAGTACCAGGACGAGCAAATCATAAATTGGGCTAAACCAGACCATGGGATCATCTGAGCAACAGGCAAACACCTATTGAAAGGAACTACAGATAAATTCTAAACTTTCAAGACCTGGTAACTCTAAAACATTAGTTAATCTTCAAATTCACAGGGATATAAATGAGGCAGTAATTAGATTAAGTAAAATGAAGACCTGAGGAGATAAAGACCTAATTTGAAATAAGGCAAATCAGGACCAGACTATCATTCTAAGTAATTTCTGAGTAACCAGAGTCCCAGGGGTCTGCCCAGAGCAGTAGGTTTTGGATGAATGGGGAGAGGAAGGGCAAGTTGGTTTAAAGACATGATGTAAGCCCGGCAGAAAGAACATCACACTAAGAGAAAGGAGACAAAAAAGCCTGGTTTTCTTTCACTTTCTCTTTTTCATTGCTTTTTCTGATCAGCCTCATGACCTTAGGCAAGTCATTTAATATTCACACAGACCTCAGTCGACATTCCACACTTACATGGCCAAAAGTATGTTGGACACTGGGGATGCAAAAATGATAAAGTATAGACATAATAATATGGCACATGCCTGAAGGAAGCTGACCAGAGGATAACATGAAACCCCTTTATGTAACTTTGCTAGAGATGCAGTAAAAAATTCTTTGTTACTGGTTTCTGTATCGTTTGCTGTTTTTTTATGCTGAAAAACCACCTCAATAAATTGGGAAAAATTTTATTTTCTAACAGAGAATCTAATGTATCCATTGTATTTTTTTCTATGGTTCTTTTTCTTTTTTAAATGTATTCAGCTTATGACAAGACAGCATATCCAGGTCAATTCCTAATAGGGAACTATGGGTACATTGGGGCTGAGAACCAAGTCTTAATCTTTATTTTGAAGTTTACTTGATTTGATATTTTTGTCAAAGTGAGACTATCCCTTGTGTTAGGCAAATTCACAATGGGATTTTTTCTTCCAAATTATAAAGTTCTTTTCTTTACTTGATATGAACAAAATTTTTGACAGTGGCATCCCTCTGTCTCCTATATGAAATCATAATCAAAATCTCTCAATCAAAATCAAAATACTTTCTAAATGTATTTCAAATCCATCTACTTTTTAGGTTGAACGACTATCACACACAGAGTGGGCTTTCTTTCTTATGCCCCTACATTTATCTAAGCCTTCCTAACCATTGCTGAAATAGCAGGCAGGAGATCTGCTCACAATGCAAATGTGGTCATATCTTGCCAGTGCTTAAAATCCTTCAGCAGCTTTCTTTTCCTATTTTTAAATATACATTAATGTATAGACACACACACACACACACACACACACACACACACAGACATTGAATGGCCTGTCATCTGCCTCCAGTCTATTTCTCCAACCACTTCTTCCATCTGTATGGTCTTCTACCATTTCCTCAAAAGCACAATATTCCATCCTACTTAGAGTCTTCTCTTAGGCTAATTTCTTGTTGATATGTCTTCCTCCTCACTTCTAACCAAACAAATTCCTCTTCGTTTGTCAAGATTTACATTAAATATCACTTCCTCAGAAACCTTCACTATCACCCAAACTGGATTAGGTTTCTATCTCTTTATATAGTTATCTGTTATTTACATATTTACTTTATACATCTATCAAAACTGATGATTATGAAATACTAATAAGTGAATTGATACATTATTTTCATAGGAAGACAACTTCAAAAGAAATTATATAAAACAAACGACCAGTGCCAGACTGTAGTGTTTTGTGTGTTTGGGCTCCCTTGGACAAGGATAAATTTATTATCAGTTCATGTGTGTCACAGATGCCTACCCCTTATGATATCTCCATGCTTGCCTTGATTCCTGTCACGTATACCTTTTGTAGGCATTTCAATGGATCTACTCACTGGAGAAGGCAACAGCTTTCATGCTTCCGTGAAAAAACCAGGGAGTGGCCAGATGCCTAAAATACTTTTTGTATCAAGTCTCTTCGATTGGATCATATACTCTGTGAGTGCAAGAATTATGCCTGACTATATTCCTTTATTGGTACTAGGCCTCACATATAAAAGAATTCAACCAATGTTATAAGTGGATAAATGTTACTGTTCCAGTGTTGCTTCTGTCTAAACATTTTATCTTATTTCGATCCCTAGATTTACCCCAGTTAATCCTTAAAGTATGTAGATATGTATTCATTATTCTTGTAATGAATGTATATACTTCAATGAACAACGTATGCATATACAGACCCAAGGTCAGAAAGCTTATGTATCCAACAGTATTTGAAATTCCACAGCCCTAATACATTTTGAAACCACTAACAGTGTTTAACTCAATAACATCTAATTAGTTTTTTGAAAGACAAAATGGAAATTGAGGGGTAATTGAATTTATCCGATTTAAGCATTCACATCGAGAGAGAGAGAGAGAGAGAGAGAGAGAGAGAGAGCAGGAGCAAGTATGGAAGAGAAAAATCACAATCAAAACATTAAGAGAAAGGAAACATGTCACTACCAGCTTTTTCATTCAAAACGTTTTATAGCACAACTCTGTTTTCACACAATATGTTCAATAGTTCTTATTCCAAGCTAAGGCACATTACCCTTAAATCAGACACAAAATGTCAGTTCTTAGCCAAAGAACAGAGAAATTCTTTACAAATCTTACCCTTACAAATTAAAGCCTGATGTTAGTTCTGCCAAATCCTGTAGTAAAATTGCCTTAATGAACTTAAATGTAACTAAAAGAAAGAAATTGCAGTTCAAAGAATTGATACAAGAAGTTTCAGTTGGAATTTTCTCCTCTGCCACTTATTTTAAAAAAGAGTTGGGAGAGAGGTAGTCTGTAAAATGCAGTGTTTTGCAAATTGAGGCTTATCCTAATGCTCAAAAACATCTAGTTCTTGCTACTGATTCTTTTTAAAAGACTATGCAAATGATTTTAAAGAATTTTTTAAGTGATCAACAAAATTAATTAGAATCATAAAATAGTGTTCAGAGAAAACAACCATTAACACCAGAACTGTGGCTTTTATATGGTCAATAGAACCGTTTACAAATTGGTAATTTTATTTTTCAACAATATTCATTTGTGTGAGGTGCAAATATCACTGTAACCATTATCACTGTGGGTTTAACACCAATGCAGGAATGAACACTAGCATTCTCTGTGCCAATTGCTTTTTGCTTTCTTGTGTTCTTTAAAATTACAGTTCTTGCATATAATTCATTTATTATTTTCTGTGTGAAGCCTTTCTTTCTAAGTATCTTCACCTAAATGTCTGCCCTCAAACCACATGCTCAATTATACACAATGAGCTGCCATCCCCTCGCAGTGCCTATGACAGTGTGCTCTCACAGCTCTTTCATTGTGCTTGCATGAGCTCTTTTCTCCTATAGATCCACAGACTATCAAAGTTGGGAAATTTGTTTTGTATATTTATATATCAGTGTTTAGCCTGCATTGATTCCAAAGTAGTTGCTTCAGAAGTTTAAGTATTTTAATCTATTGTGTAAAATCTAGATGATGAAACAGTTTATATACTTGCAGTTAAAAAAATGCATGCTTATATCACATAGACTGTTTCTTTTAGAGTACTTCATTTTGAATATATGGGACATACCGCATCACTCTGACACCAGGGTCATATTGTTTAAATCCATAAGGATGACTTTAAACCAGGGACATCAATGTCATGCACCAAAAGGAAAAAGATAACCAGTATAACTGAAAGGCAATAGGATAAATTCATGCAATAGGCAATGGTGGGGACTATGGTCAAAGAACATTTATTTTTGCCATTCTAAAGGAGGCAACTACTACTAACTTCCAAACAATTGCTGCACAGAAAAAGCTCACTTTTGGATATACTGATTTTTCATGATAAACTAGATCTTAAACTAACTAGGTTATATCCCACTCAAAACATATTTAAAACAGTTCTTCCTTCATTTAATTTTTTCTTATGCAACTTCTCAAATTTAGATAATTACTAGCCTGTATCTAAACTAAATGAGGCTTTTAAAATGTTCATGCTAAGATAGAAAAGATACAACTATTTTTAGTCTCCACTGTCATATTTCTGTTGAACATTTTCTGAATATCTAATTCCTATGAGAGAAATCCAATGTATCTTTTTCATAGGATTGTCAAGTCTAACACAGGTTCTAATTTACATTTATACATTTTGTCATACTTCATAATTTGAAGCAATCATTCTATCAATCAAAGCATTGTGCTATTTCAGGGGCCGAAAAAATTTCCATTCTTCCCTTTAGATTCTTTGCTTGGTCTAATAATTAATTTGACAGAAACAAACTAACAGGAGGAAAGAAATTTTGTATATATGGGAGGCCCATAAAAATACAAGACTCAAAGGTAGTTAGGCAATTGATGCTTCTGTGTCATTCTGAGCTAAGGGATGGTATGGAAGCCTTGAGAACTAGAAGAGGAGGAGGGAAATTCACAAGAAGATAAGAGCAGCTGTTGGGTAATCAGATGTTTGTTCTACCATGCAGTAAGTCTTTCAGGTTAAAAAAAGTTATCTTTGAAGTAGCTCTCTTTCTGGCCTAGGTCTCCTATCCAAATGCTTTTAAGGCAGTTAAAGAATAGGAAAAGTTTTTCTTCAGTCTGCAGGGTCCCCGTTGTTTCAACTCAAAATAATTCACTTGACTAAGTGGTGTGTTCTGGGGCATTCTGCTCCTCCACATTGTCTTTGTGTTTGAATTCATCTGTAAAATGCTCTCTTAAATGAGATTTGCAAGGGGACTTAAGGAATCTGAGTTTCTTATTTAAATGAAGATACTACATACTTCACTAAGCAATAGTCTGATTTACCACATTCGCTATTTGATTAATAAATTACCTTTCCCATATCAAACACATTCATTCTACAGACTAGAGTGAACATGTATTTTTTTGGTTTAGATTATGAGATTACATGACATAACTGTTCAACAATTGAAAAATTATTCCAAGTAATTATTTGCATCGACTAATTCAGGAAGGACTTTAGAAAGTAGAGAGTCTTTTGCTTTTCCTTATTGAAGGTAATCAAATCAAAATCTTATACATTTAAAGTGAGATCTTTTTCCTATAGTCTTTTTTTCCTTGGTCTCATAATCTCTAGAGTATGTGTTCTACAACTCCCTCTGTATTATATTGCTGATAATTTTTAACCCAGTGCTTTGATAATTCACTGCAGTTGACTTTGCAAGATCCTGGATTTGAAGTCTTATCATAACCAATAATTTCTAGTAGTTTTATCCTAAGCCAAGTCATAATGTATTCTAAGATATTGTATTTATAAGATGAAGAGCTTTCTCACAGTGCTCATATCCTTACACTTCTTATTCCTAACCTAACTTCTCCTTCATTTAGACACTATGAAACATGGAAACTTTTAACATTTTTTAAATACTCTTTTAGGTCATAGTAATACATTTTTCCCAAACTCTTAGTGTGTTGTGTTCTATTCCACTGCTTGGAATTTTTAAGCATTTTTTTCCCCCTAAACTTCTCTAAGTAAGCAGCATAAGAACAATTTTTTTTTCTCTTATATGTGCCACAATTACCATAATGCCTTGAATATTATAATTGTTCAATAATTTTATAGAAAGAGGTACCAGTAAAATCTAGACTGGCATTGTAACTTGGAACACAAAGTTTGACTCGGGCTTCCTGTAAATCAGAACAGAAATGGAGAAAAATCAGTTATAATACTTTCATTATCTAATAAAAGTAGGTAAATACATTCATAAGGAGAGGGAAAAGACATGTTTTCCTGGCTCTAAATATAAGGAGAAAGAAATTATGTAGATGTTTTGCATAACTTAATGGACAAGACTTTGAGAGCAGTGTCATAGTATAGACTGATTTTTCATCTCATTTCCTATGTCCAGCCACAATAAAAACAGTAACGAAAATGCAGAATGAATCTCTATGAGTGACTTTCTGTTGGACTAAAAGTGTATTACAGCATAGATTTGAAGAGATTTTATTGTGAGAAAAAAGCACTGAATAATTTCATATTCCTGAAAGGTAAAACTGTAGGTAGACTGGGAGATGGAAACACTAGAAAAGCAGGTTGGAAGTAAAAAAATCAAGAAGTTAAGGTATTTTGGGTTAACTCTGAAGGTAAAAATTGAAGGACTACAATGTGAGAGACAAACAGGACTTGCTTTAGAACGACAAATGAGATCATCTGTGTCACTGCCTCATTCCATGTATTTATCCTATTGAACTTATCACACAGATGTATTTTAAAGGCTTCTGTAGAAGCAATGCTTGATTGAAAAGCAGGATAATTTGTGACCATCAATTGGGAATTGGTTACATAATACACTATAAATCCATATTTATACAGATTATACTGTACTTTACTGTGGAAATGAAGTAGTTTAACATTTACAAGTAGAGAAAGACCTATAAAATGTGCTAATAAAAGAAAGAGGTTCAACCTCAGGCTTTTGCCCCAGGACAAAGGTTGCTAGAAGCAGGATCTTTCCCACATTGACAAGAGGGAGCAGGAATAACTTCAAATTCACAACTTTTTTCCAGTCTCTTGGAGACCTGAGTTTACAGAGTAAGTACCTGGTCCAAAATCTAAAGAAAGATGTTGCTACAGAGAAAGTGAACTAGAAAATTCGACACACTAGTGAAGACAGAACTGGTCTGGCAGAGCAGGACAAACCCTGGCAGTTTCAGAAACAGAGACACTCCAGATCCTCTTGGAGTCTCTTTCTCCTTGGGGGTTTCAGCTCTGGGAAAGTTCACTCTGGATTTGGTGAGACTGAAAAATGACAACCGAGTGTTGGGGATAAAAAGGGGCTCATACCAATCATACCAAGCTTTATTCTCATGGCGGTAGGTTGAGTGTTAGAAAAGCATCTGCACCCAGGAGTCTGCAAGTAGCAAGTCTCTGTCTCTGCCTCCAGCTCAGCCTCTTCCCCAGGCTCTCTCTCTGTTCCCAGCCTCTGCTTTCTGCTCTCCTGCTTTCTTGCTCTCTTCTGCCCCTAGCATGGGGTGAAACTATTTTTCATAGCAAGACAGGCAATAATACCTGATTGTCAGCAGGTATGCAAGCATGTGCCTGTGCAGTAGGCTAAGTATTGCATTGTCACATGGACACAATGGGCAGGTAGATTAGGATCAGGTGAGGATCCTGGCCATGGAACTTCCATTTTCCCTATACTTCATAACACCGTAGAAGCACAGGAAAACAGGGAAAGAGCCCAACAAAGCTCACTGTGGTGCAAACTTGGAAAGGAGAGCAACAGCCTTTGGAGAGAGACAAGAAACTTCACCAGGCCCTTTCTCACTGTCCTCACTATGAAAAAAAAACCTTAATGTGTAGAGAAAGGCTGACTACTGCCCTTAAAGCATTGGTAAAAATTCCAACACACTAAAAAAGCAACTTACTCCCAGGGCAAGCATGATTTCACACTGAGCCCCTAACAAGTGATACTAAATGACATAACCATCCTGAAGGAGAGTTCAGCAAGTTTTGGGGAAAGATTGAAATGACAAATTCAATTTCACTGCCAGATGCTAGAGTTATTCTAGTTATCCATTTCATCTGAAGTGAGTTGTGATTATTTTTTTAAGGGAATTAGTTCATTTACCTTAGACTTTTAATCTCTGCAGAATCTATAGTTATATCTTATTTTTCATTCCTCATACAAACGTGTCTTCTCCTTTTTCCATTTTGCTGGAGGTTCTTCCATTTTATTGTTTTTCCCTCAAAAAACAAGGTTTAAGTTTCCTCAATTTTCTCTATCATTTGTTTACAATTTCTTTGATTTCTGCTCCCCTCATCATTTTTTACCTTCATTGTGCCTACTTGTATTTTTTCTGTACTTCTTTAGTAGTTTTGTAAGGAGAAAAGTTAAATTATTGATTTGAACTTTTCTTTTCCAATATCAACACTTAATGATATAAATTTCCCTTTAAGCAATGCTTTATCTGCATGCCATCAATTTTTATATATTTTAGTTCTATTTTTGTTCAGTTTAAAATGCTTTCTAATTATCTACAGTGACCTATAAATTATTTAGAAGCATATTGTTAAATTTCAAAGTGTTTAAAGATTTTCCTGTTATCTCTGTGTTGATTCCATTAAGATCAGAGAATATCTTTGTATGATTTCAAATTTTAAAAAGTTGACATTTGGATTATGATTCAGAACATGGTCTCTCTTAGTGAATATTCTATATGCAATTGAAAAGAAAATCTAATTTGTTACTAGTTTGTATTGTATTTTTAATACTGTATTTTGCATTGTGTTTTTAATATTATGGTATGAGATTCTGATCTCATTTAAAGCCTATGGATTTTAGCAGACAATTGGCCTGGTTGCATTTAGGCCTCAAGTCTCCACCAGATTTCCAAGGTATGTCATTTCAATATTCATTCCATTTTTAAAGTCTTTGCTATACTATTGTGATCTGTCTACATTTGCCTACCCAGTGGCCAGTTTGTAATCAAGGTAATGGTCTAACTCTGGTTCAGTTTTCACAGTATGCTGTATGCTGCATAATATCAGAACCACTCATGCACACCTCAGGGCTAAGCCCAGAAGTTTATTAAAAATAACTTCATGCATCACTGTCAGGAGCTTTTTCTTCTCCACTGTATCTGTAGTATTTCCTGGTTCCCTGAGGCTCTTTTTTTTTGTACCACCAGAGAGAAATAAGGAACTTTATTTACCCTTCTTTTCCATGTACTCCTGTATCTGTTCCTATGTTCAGGAATAAGATTCAAGAATTCAGAAAAGGGAAAGAAAAATGACAAGGGTTGGCCCCACAATTTCAGGATCATAATTTGTTCAATCAGAGAAGAAAACACCTCTCCCAGAGAGTCAAAGTAACCTGCCTATCCTCTATTGCACTGACCATTGTTAGGAAATCCTATTCCCTTTCCTGAAAACAGAAATGGAGTCATCACCCTGGAGTTATTTCTGCCTCTGATGATGACTGCTCCTGGAATTAAAAAAAAAAACAAAAACATGCCAGTTCAGTGACACTTTGAATTCTGCTCTTCCCCAATTATCCTGCTGCTGTTTACTTTTCAAGTTCCTTACATGCTGCCTCTTGTGAACCTTGCAGGTTTTTACCTGCATTCAGTGGGAGGTAGACAGGGTAGAGCATACTTACACCATCTTACCCAGAATCAGAAATTATCAGCACTTCTTAAAAAGGCAAGCATATACCTATGACTCAGCAATCTCTCTCTTAAGTTTTCACCCAAGAAAAATTTTAAAAGTCATATTCACACACACACACACACACACATATATATATATTAACTTTCTTGAACACCCATAAAAAAATACATCAACTAGATGGCTTAAAGAACAGGGATTTATTTTCTCACAGTTCTGGGGGTTGGGAATTCCCGGGCTAAGGCTCTGGTAGGCTTCAGTTTCTGGTGAGCTCTCTCTTCCTAGATTCCAGTTGGCTACCTTGCTTTGCCCTCACAGGATGGAGAGATAAAAGAGAGAGAGAGAGAAAGAGAGAGAAAGAGAGAGAGAGGTGGGGTGGGGAGGATCTCTCTTGCTCTTCTTGTAAATCCTCAGTTCTGTTGGATTAGGATCTTACCCTTACTTGCTCTATATTAGCTCATTTAACCTTGATTAGCTCCTAAAGATCGTGTCCCCAGGTATTGTCACATTGGGGACTTAGGGCTTCAATGTATGAATTTTGAGAAGATATGATTTAGTCCACAGAACATAGAAAACACACACACACAAATATGTGTATATGTATATGTGTGAGTGTGTATGTTGTGTGTACATATATATATATATAACATTTAACATTTTCAGCAATTATGTGCTTGTCAGTTCTTTTATGATTTCCCAAAACCACTGAATTAGTTGTTGTTTTTGCATATCCTCCCCACTGCCTTCCTTTTTCAAAAGTCAGAATAGTTTTTCTAAGTCATTTATGTACATCAGAATTGCAATTCTTGGTTCTCCCTAGACAGAAGACAGAAATTTAGAGATGTTAAAGGAAAAAACTCCAGCTTTCTGGTTGCAGCTCTGATGAGCAGAGTCCAGGTAAATAGCTAAGAAGTCATCACTCCTGCTCTTAACAACAAGAAAATTGAAAAGAAGTGACTTTCCCTGTAGTTGCAGTGTGAGGGACAAGTGGTGTGGTAGTGAAAGATGAGGCTAGAGTGGAAAGCAAATTCCAAAGCATGAAATGTCCCTCAGTCTCCAGAGAGGAGTTTGTCCTCCAAGCTTTGAGAAAAGTAGGATGTGCTTGAATGTCTTTAATTAGTGAAGGGGCATGACCCTTTAGATTTAGATTGCTAAGACTTTGGAAAGAGTCCACTGAATGTGCTGTAGAATAAAAAAAATTTGTAGAGAAAAAAAATCAATTACATTCTTTTTGACTCATCTGACAAGTAAATATACTGTTTACAACTTCACACTTTTATTTAATCTAATAATACTATATACTACTAAAATCATAAAAGTTATACAATACTGTATTTTACAGGTTGTTTCCGTTATATGCTTTTCTAGACCTCTCCTTCCCTTTCCCTCCATAAAAGAAATTATTTTCATTAAGTTTTGGAGAATATTTCTTGGGGTAAGAAAATCTTATGAGGAAAGCTTTAATCACTTAACCTTAGATGTGTTAGTTTTCTTATGACAAGGTTACATCATTACCATCATAGATCATTTTGAAGTTCAAGTAAGGCTGATTGACCATGAGTCCTTGGCCACAACTATTGGAACAGGAAAAGGAAACTCAGTGTGGGTGAATTGGGTTCTCTGAAATATAAATGCCATATTTAATCTCTTAATCTTGATGATTGTGATGGATACCTAAGTTATATAAATGATGGAGGTAAAGATGAATGGTCTTCAAAAGTCCTATATTAAAGTCCTTGGAACAGTAAACAGTTATGACTTTCTTGGGACTGATTTGTCAACTCTTCCTTGGATTTGATGTGATACCAAGTGTCCTTAAAATAAATGCATTTTCTTTGAGCTATTTGATTTATGTTTCTTAGAAATAAAATTACATGCTTCTACATTACCAATTAACTTGATAAACTAAAGAATTTAGCATCTGCTAGTATTAAAATATCTAGTGCATTGGCATCTCTTTATCTGAGCAGAAATAATTCATGCTTGTATCTGGTTCAACTCTTCAAATATATACCTGTTAGGTTTTAATACCTTTTCAGATGATTCCATCTATATAAAACAGAAAATCCTAATTCACCAAATTTGGAAATTCAGGAAAAAAATCTTTTTTATTACTAGAAGCTCTGAGATAAAATGATAGTTAATTTAGCAGCTCAATGACATCATTAAGAATAAGAATCCACATCTCTCAACAGGACAAATGTATTCAGGCATTGTTTCAACATTATTGAAATAGCTGTGGTCATCTCATTCTCCCACAATATCTTTTTTTCTAACTACATGATACCACTTAGAAATCCTTGTATTTAAAGGAATAACTTAGGACTTAAGATAAAATTAGAATCCTGGACAGAGAAGCATATTTGATATCATCAAATATAATACTCTGACTTAAAGATTTGAAACTGTGTCCCCCACAGTTTTACTTAATTAAATGGCTCCCTGGCCAATAAATTATTATATTTATAGCCAAAAAGTATGAACAAGGATCAGCTAGAGATCAGTTCAAGGAACAGAAAAGGTGAACAGTGTATTGAAAGATTGTCTCCCAGAGTACTATAAATAGGTGGTGATTGTGAGTCATGAATTATGTGAAAGAAAGGAAGCTGAGGAAGGCAAAGGATACATTTAATCAGTTTCTGATTCCAACTTGCATTTGGTACATTGTTGTTTTGTCTTCCACATGTGTGCATTTCTCGCTTTTGAGATGTCAAATTCCTGTGGAATCATTCTCAGGCCTCTGAAAGAATGTTTCATTCAGAATTCAGATTCTATGGGGATTGCACATGAAGACTTGGTTGCTGTTTGTAGGAAATTTACAATAAAAATCGAGGATACAAAACTAATACAAAGAGAAGATATAAAAGTTAAGAATAAACTAAAATGCTTATTGCATTCAAAATGTATTGCTCAGAGTTTTAAAATTTCAAGGATCACTTTGGAGATAAAGACTAATGCCAGTCACTTCATTTGGGCACTGATATTTCAACCAAAGCATCATTACTTTTTCCTGTTTTACATAATGAGTTTCCACCCAAGATTATACTTGAAGAAAAAGAAAAAAAAATGCAGAGTTAGAAAGTCATGAAAGAAGTGGTGTTTGAAGTAAGGCCTAGAAAGTTTAGTAATATAAATTTTATATTTCATTTTTCTCTTTTTCCTCAGGGCACCAATGCAATATAAGATAGTACATATACACACAATATATGAAAAGGTATATATAAATGTATTCTGATATAAACATTATATGTAAAAATCAACCTTGCTTTCATATTAGTGACATCAATGCCTTCATAATGATAGCAAATATCTTTTATTTTATATTCTTAGGCTTCTCAGAAATCGAGTCTACACATAGGCAGCTTTTCCCTTCCTTTTTATATTCAAAGTTCCCTTTTGTGGTTTCTCTTTTATACAAATTGAATGTTATATGTACACATAAGATAAAAGAAATCTTCAGTCAAGATTTAAAAAAAATTTTTAGCCATCTTCTTTAGTTGGCCACAAGAGCAATGAAATCAATTTTCAGAGGAATTTCAAAGCTAAAGCCGTCAATATAATATGCTCTCTGAGATCAATAGGAGCTATCCTTCACTTGTTCTCATTTTCTGTTTCACTTTGTACCTCTTGGTTGCTCCTGAGCTGAATCCTAAGTGTCAATTTGGAAATCTGCTTTTTTATCTTGAGTATTCTGATATAAGAGCAGTTAACTGTGGAGACAGAAATACTCTTGTGAATGGCCAGCTTTTAATATACTGAACAATTTTTCTGAAATATTCTTTACAAATAACATTTTATTTAACTGAATTTAAAAAACATTAAGACTTAAATGTTTTTGGGCAGTTTTAGGTTCACAGAAAAGTTGAGAGCAAGGTACAGAGATATCCCTGACCCCATGCACGCCCAGCCTCCTGCATTATCAACATTTCCTACTAGAGTGGGCCATCTGTTAACAGTTGATGAACTCACACCGACACATCATTAGCACCCAAAGTGCATAGTTTACATCAAAGTTCACTCTTGGTGTTGTACATTTTATGGGTTTGGATAAATGTAAAATGACATATATCTACCATTATAGTATCATACAGAGTATTTTAACTGACTTAATAATCACTTGTTTTCCAGCTATTCATCCTCCTTCCTCCAAATGCTGGCAACCACTATCCTTCTCTATAGTTTTGTCTAGAATTTAATGTAGTTGGCATCATACAATATGTAGCTCTGCCATACTGGCTTTTTTAACTTAGTAATATGCATTTCATGTTATTTCATGTCTTCTCATACTTTGATAGATCATTTCTTTTCAGTGCTACATGATACTCCATTGTCTAGGTGTACCATGGTTTGCATAAATATTCACTTACTAAATGACATTTCAACTGCTTTCAACTTTTGACAATTATGAAAAAGGTTGATAGAAACATCCATGTACATGTTTTTGTGTGGATACATTTTTAACTCCTTGAATGCCTTTAATTTCTTAAATACCAAGAAACACCATTGTTAGAATTATATGGTGAGATAACGTTTAGTTTTATAGGAAACTGCTAAACTGTCTTCCAAAGTGATTGTACCATTTTTCATTCCCACCAGCAATGCATGGGGGTTCCTGCTCCTCCACTACCTTGCCAGCATTGGGTGTGGTCAGTGTTTCAGATTTTGCTCATTCAAATAGGTGTGCAGTGGTATCTCACTTCTATTCTAGTTTGCATTTCCCTCATGATATAAAAGGTGGCACATCTTTTCATGTTTTTATTTGCCATCTGTGTATCTTGTTTGGTGAGGTGTCTGTTAAGGTCTATGGTTCATTTCCTAATCAGATTGTTTGTTTCTTTATTGTCATATTTTCTTGACTTTTAAAAGTTCTATGTATATTTTGGATAACAGTCCTTTATCAGATGTGTCTTTTATAAATATTTTCTCCCAGTGTGTGGATTGTCTTATTCTCTCGACATTGTCTTTAGCAGAGCATTTGTTTTTAATTTAAAGAAGTCTAGCTGATCAGTTATCTTTTTCATGAACCATGCCTTTGGTGTTGTATCTAAAAAGACATCACTACATGCAGGTCACCTAGGTATTGTCCTGTGTTATCTTTTAGGTATTTTATACTTTTGACCTTTACATTTTGATCCATGATCCATTTGGAGTTAACTTTGTGAAGTATGTAAGGTATGTGTCTAGATGCTTCTAATATTTTTGCATGTGGATGTTCAGATGATGCTATATCCCTAGAAATTCCACACTTCCTTAAAGATCAAGCAATAAATTTGCATAGATCCTAGAAAATAGCTTATCTTTGAAAAAGCAAATCTATAGTGTGCAGGAAACAAATAAACTGCATAGAAATAAGACTGAACTTCATATTTTCATGGGTACCTCATGAAAAATATTTTGTCATTTTCTCATCAATTAATTGCCAAATGTAGATATCCTCCCAAGTGTTACTTTACTTTATATTATTGGCAAGGGTATGATATCATCCAAAATGTATATTTGATGGTAAATGATACCAGGAAAGGATTAGTTCTCTAATATTCAATTATTTTCCTCACAAGATTAAAACACTTCATAGAAAGCAAGATATTAATAACAAACAATGAAGATCAATTCATATTCTCTCAATTAAAATCCTTTTAAAGGCAATGCATTCTACATCCAAACATAATAATGGATTATTTTGACACCACTCTATGGAGGCTATTCAGAATTTACTAAAAAGATTATGTATATCTATACAAACACACACATACACACAATCTAAAATTTATGTACAAATGTTCCTGCATATTTATATATACATATATATTTCTAATAGACTTTACGTTCTACCAAATTGCACACTTTGCACATTAAAAATAATAAGACTTGTGGGAAAAAATAGGTTTGGGTGCACCACTCAAAAGACATATAACTTTATAGCCAGAGCACAGCAAAATAATCTCCACAACAATTAGTAATAAAAAGGTAGCACCATTTAATTTCTACCAGCCTTTGTACTTAGCATCCCAAGTTCTCAATTTTTTTTATAGCCTTAGAACTTGGGCTCAAGCTTTCTCATTTGAGTAGATCCTAGAAGGCTTTCACTTCTAATAAAGACATTTTTCAGAACTGGGATACACTGGGAGGGGTGCTGACAAGTATATCACCTGCAATTGTAGCTTCAAGAAATAGCTTAAAATGGTGGACTCATTACTTAAAGATGCCCAAAAAGGAACTACTTCCAATTAGGGACAGTACTTGTCTAGATTTTAAAATAAATTGTTGATTTTAGATTAATGTTAGATTTGTAAAACTTACAGAGATAAAGCAGGGAGTTTCCATATCTCCTTACTCAGTTTTCCATAATGTTAAGATCTTATATTACCATGGCACATTTGTCAAATTAAGGAAGCCAACATTGGAACAATACTATTGTAATCTTCCTCCAGATTTCACCAGTTTATCAAATACCACACTGCCTTTAGTTTTCATGTTTATTAGCCTTTCCTGGTCTGTGAGACTTTCTTAGTATTGTTTTCAATAACATTGACACTTTTTAGGAGAAATGGCCAGGTATTTTTCCAGCGTCCTCAATTGGGGTTTGCCTGATGTGTGCCTTGTAACTAGATTAGAGTTAGGGGTTTATTGGCACAAAGACCATAGAAGTAAGGTGCCACTCTCATCACATAATTTCAAGGATAGATGAGATCAGCATGATTTATCCTAGATCACTTGGCTGAAATAGGGTTTGTGAAGTTTCTCCATTGAAAAGTTACTGTTTCTCTTTCCATGTCCTTATTGTTCTCTCAGGAAAAAAGTCACTGTGAGTAGCCCATACTTAAGGGGTGAGGAGTGATGTTTCATCTTCTTGGAAGTAGTATTTAAATATCACCTCACACCAGTTAGGATGGCCATCATCCAAAAGACAAACAACAACAAATGTTGGTGAGGATGTGGAGAAAGGGAAACCCTCTTACACTGCTCGTGGGAATGTAAACTAGTTCAACCATTGTGGAAAGCAATATGGAGGTTCCTTAAAAAACTAAAAATAGAAATACCATTTGACCTGGGAATTCTACTCCTAGGAATTTACCCTAAGAATGCAGCAGCCCAGTTTGAAAAAGGCATATGCACCCCTATGCTTATCGCAGCACTATTTACAACAGCCAAGAAATGGAAGCAACCTAAGTGTCCCTCAGTAGATGAATGAATAAAGAAGATGTGGTACATATACACAATGGAATATTATTCAGCCATAAGAAGAAAACAAATCCTACTATTTGCAACAATATGGATGGAGCTAGAGGGTATTATGTCCAGTGAAATAGGTCAGATGGAGAAAGACAAGTACCAAATGATTTCACTCATCTGTGGAGTACAAGAACAAAGAAAAAAATTGAAGGAACAGAAGAGCAGTAGACTCAAGAATGAACTAACAGTTACCAAAGGGAAAGGACTGGGGAGGATGGGTGGGAAGGGTGGATAAGAGGAAAAAGAAGCATTACGATTAGCACATATAATGTAGTGGGGGACATGGGGAAGGCATTATAAGACAGAGAAGACAAGTAGTGACTCTGTAGCATCTTACTATGCTGATGGACAGTGACTGTAATGGGATATGTGGTGCGGACATGATAATGGGGGGAGTCTAGTAACCAAAATGTTGCTCATGTAATTGTATATTAATGATACCAAAATAAAAAAATAAAAAATAAAATGAATCATTTGGATATATCCTGCACAGGAAATTTTTCCATTCTCCTCCATTTATGTATTTATTCATTCATTTATATCAGCATGGATACATATTTTATGCTACTTTGTTTATTTCGTGACTCAAAGTGTTCCAGTTTTGGTCATATGGAGCTTGCTCAGCTGGCTCCCAGGTCCTTTGACGTGCACCTTTCCTTGTTTTTTTTTGAGTGCTTCTTTGCTCTGTGGTACTACAGGCGATCCCCTCTCACAGTGTTTCAACTCTTCCTTCTAGCCATTTCCCCACCTCCGAACTCTTCATAGACTCGTATTTGAAACCAAGATATTTGAGGTGTGGTTGTGCTCGGTGCTACTGGGCTGTTATTGATTACAAGCCAACTGGGCACACAGATCTAAGAACTGTGTATATATATATTGCACATATATATATATATATATATATATATATATACCTCTTTAATTAATTTTGTATCTGTCCATTTGTGTGTGTGTGTTTGTGTGTGTGTGTGTGTGTAAATATGAGTTCATACTGATATCTCTAACTCTAATCTCACACTACGAGCTCCATTCCAGCCTTCCCTTCCCTTTTTGCTTATCTATCACTTCCTTTCTGACAGTGACAATCTAGCTCTCACATTCCACCATCCATTTACTTTTAGTTCATTCTCAGCATACCTCTAAACCAGTTCAGAATAGCTAACTCAAACCCCTGTAAGAAATTTCTCAGTTAGATTACAGTGTTATGTACAGTTCCTTTTGTGTTTATCTTTATAATGTCCCATCAAAAGACCTTCTTCAAATGTTACGTAGGTCACATCATTTTTCTTTCCCTCTGCTTTTCAGCTTTTTACATGAAGATCTTTGTATATCACAAATAATTTCCTTTAATTGTAAGAAAGCTTACATCTGGTTACTTCAAACAATAACACATAGTGAAAAAAATAGCCTATAAACCAAGAAGTCTTCAATATAATTTCTCTCTTTACTAGGTGGGAATGAAGTAATTTTCATCAAAGCACATAATTTAAATGAGAACAGATGGTGCTATCAGGTTCAGGTATTGACTGACTTCTACACTCAAGGGAATTGGTGAAAAGTCATATCCAAGTGTGACTAAGCTATGTGAGTATATTCTGATTCAGTATACAAGTGGTTTTTCTTACAGCATGTGGTCATTAATCAGCCATTTCTATTCTTTTATTATCTGATTCCAAACTGTACTGGAAGAGTTAGTACCATATACTAGGATATTTATTCTATTACATGTAATATTTTCTCTAAGAAATTCCTCAGTTGTAATTTGACATCAAATACACAATTGATTTATGATTATATAATAATATAAGTCCATCTATTTATTTTCCTGTGTTGTAATTTCTTTACCCCATAAATACTGGTAAATTTTCTATGAAGTACAGTGCTATGTTACATTAGTTTTCTATTGTGGTTTAGCAAATTACTACAAACTTAGCAGCTTAGAGAAACACCTATATATTATCTTACAATGTCTGTGAAGCAGGTCCTCTTCTCAAGGTTTCACAAGGCTACAATGAAAGTTCTACCTGGGCTGCATTCTCATCAGGAAACTCAACAAGAGAAACATCTACTTCCAAGGTCATATAGGGAGTTGGCTGAATTTATTTCCTTGTAGCTGTATGACTGGGGGCCTCTACTTTCTACTGGCTGCTAACTGGAGGTTCCTCTGAGATCCTAGAGGCAACCCCCACACTGCCTGACATCATAGCCTTTTCCATAGGCAATTTCCTCCTACAAGACCAGCAGAAAAGATCTCTCCTCTAGGCTGCTAAGACAAAGCCTTATAGAATGTAACATAATCATGGGATTGACATCAGTACTTTAGCCATGTTCTATTTATGAGAAGCAATTCTAAGGCTCCTCTCCTAGTCAGGGGCATTCACACAAAGGGCTTATACAAGAGTGTGACTCATGGGTGAGGGGGGCAATTCACCTGGGGGTGTATGCCACAGAGGTGTTGCAGATGTTAGGGTAAATGCAAAATATATACTCTCACTACTTACAAGCTTTTCTATCTAGTATGGCAGGAGATAACAACTAAGTAATAAGGCAAAGAATAACTACAAACATTAATGTGTTGTAAAGCAAAAATAAACAGGCTGCTATAAAATAAAATAATGCAGGGAGAACCTATTTCAGATGGACTAATATGGCATGGCCTTCTGGAGGCCATGTATCTTTCTAAGGACTGAGACCTAAAGGATGAAAAAGAGCTAGGCATGAGAAGAACAAGAAAGGGAGGAGAGGCAGAGTATTTCAGACAGAAAAAATAGTATGATCCTCAAAGTAGAAAAAAAGTGACTTGATTTAGAAGCTGCAATAGGTATGAGTTACATGAATATAATGAAAGAAAGGCATGGATATGAAGAGACCACTCATAATTTTTTAGGCCAAGAAAAAAGCTTACATTTTATTTTAAGAGCAAGGGGTGTTAGTGAAGGGGGAAAGTAGCATGATCTAATTTACAAATAAATCATCTTAGTTGGAATAACTAGTTGGAAGAATAGATGGGGAAAGACCAGTTAGGAGGTTACTGCACTATCTCAGGAAAAAGATGGTTGAGACATGGCCAGGAGTGGTGACAGAGAACACAGGTGAGTATATGGCGTCAAAATATATTCTCAAGGTAGGATATATGGATTTGGTTTCGATTTTGCAGTGTGATACAGCTCAATTAAAATACTGAATGCACATGTCTGGACCTCAGAAGAGATATGTAGATTATATTTAAAGATATGAGAAAAGTTAATCTTGCTTAGGGAAATTTTTATATAAGGAAGTGGGCCTAGCATCAAGATATTAAATGCTCAGTGGGTAAAGAGTATATGGCAATGGAATATGAGTAACACTGGCTAGCGAGTTTAGAAGAGAGCAACCAAGAAAACATGGAATCATAAAGACAAGAAAGGGTCAGTTTTCCCACTGAAGGGAAAAACCAGTTGTGGCTGCTGCAGCCAGAAGCTGCACCACATGAGGATAGATGGTGAATGATATGTATCCATTGTTAACACAGACAAGAGCAGAACTGGAAGCAGAAGACTGATGTCAGTATAATCAACGTAAGCAGAAGGCAGATCAAAGTTAACTGAATGAATGTGATAAAAAATTGAAGACCACATATAATGTGTAACTATGAAGAAAAGCAAAGAATAGAAGTGAATCTGAAGAGAAATGTTGAACATGGGACAGGCATTCTTGTGCAACAAAATATGTAAGATTATCATTGTGCCTTACTCATATTAATAACATAACAAATATGCATCCTTTCCTGTCTTTAATATGCACTTGTATAACATGCTTATAATGAAGACACTGCAATATTTTCTCTTTTTTGTGGTGGAAGACTTTAGTGGTAAAAGGCTAGGTTGAATGTTACTTGAAAGAAACCTCTCCTACCCAAAAATTATTCACTGGACATTGCTCCCTTTGTTATGCTAGCAGACAACCGCATGGCCTCATGCCTGCCACATGTTGTGCTTTAGCAATTTCAAAATCATACTACTTATTCAGAGAATGGGCAAAAAGATGATCCTAAAATCATCTTCGAGTTACAACTTCCGTCTCCTCTTACTTACCTTACATGCACTTCCTTCATTCACACATGCTGTTTTGGGGAGACATTCCTCGAATCCTAAGAGGTGTGCTTCCACTTCTGTTTCGCACAAAGTCTAATCCTGGGAAAACATTTATATTTTCTGGACTTCAGTGTACTTATGTGAAAGTATAGGGTGCGATCTGAATTATTTCTTTAGTTAATTTTCAAGTTTCAAATGCTGTTATTTTACTTTTTGAAATTTCTTCTTCTGGAAGAAATACTTGTACAGAAAGGAAATACAAAGAGCATACATAAATTCTTACCACACTTTGTTCACTATTCTGTGACATTATTATATGTAAGAAACAAAATATTTACTTGGAAGAAAAAAAATAAGTTATGATGCCATTAAGAGATGAAATCCAATTATATATCACATTGGAAATTGTGGCTCAACACTATTTTACTATAGGAAAGAATAGATTCTTCTTAGCTTACTGTTTATTCATAATCTTCCTATTTTTACTTATGGACTTAACACAGATACATTACTTGAATTTGACAAAACCTACTAAAACAATGCAAACAGATTTACTAGTAAGGCAAACTGAATAAATTTGATCAGAGCTTCATTTTCTCTTCCAAATAAATCAACATTGTTTCTTACCACCACCTTAATTTTTATCAGTCTCTCACTCTAGTCAGTAAATTATTTGGAAGAAGAAAAAAATTCTATGAACACAGTAAGTATCCAAATATTTCAACATGGATATAAATGGATAAGTAATAGGTGGGAAGAATGTGTATATAAATTAAAAGAAGCATCTGAGGCTATTGAGCTAATACAGCAGCTAACTCACTGAGTAGTTTTTTTTTACAACTTAATATGACTCATGTACACATTCAATGAAAGGAATTGACTTCTAAGATCAATTTTTATCAATATATATATTGATGATTTTGGATAACATAAACCATATTATGTTATCTAGAACAATTACCATGATTTAGCCATTCTTCAATAAAAGATGAAGTTGATAATAACTAATATAAATTTCTAAGATTGATGCATAATATTTTACAAAATAAAAGGCACTTTATTTTAAATAAAAATATTTTTCTCTGGATCAGACTCTGGCTTAAGTTCAAAATGCTGTTAGTTTTTTAAAAATTCATAATACATGGAACACAATTAAATAGTCACTGTTCATGCATTTCCCAACATAAATTAACTAAATGAAAAATACATCGACCCTGTTAATTCTCAATGCTATTGTTACAGATAGGAACAACCTTAAAATCAAAATAGTTGAATAAATGATGAAAATTTAGGAAACCATTATTTAGAAACTCAAACTACCAGGATCAACACAATGAGAATAATTTATAAGTTTACATTTATATTGTCTTTAAAATATGTATGTATATTTGTATATTATACATATTAGTTGAAAGGAACCATAAATTTATTAAATTTATAATGTAGGGGCTAAAATATATCACAGTATGAGCATGATTTACTTGAATGCACTAATTATTTAAATTATCCTATTATGTAAATCACCTAAATTTCTCATATTAATTGGGTTAGTGTATAATATTCATTGTATTATATATGTAAGCCTGGCCAAGTGAGACTTTACTAAAGTTTGACTAAAATTTGATATTTAATCATGTATTTTCCATAATACATAGCACTAGGTTAAAACACTTAGTTTTGGATGATAGAATATGTAATATATAAAATGTTAAATAGAAAACATCTACTTTTGAATTTGATATGCTATAAACCCAAAGTAGTAAAACACACAAAACACAATAGCAAAACAATGAAAAGAACACCACCTTGGAAACAAATTCAAAACATTTTGTGATCTTAGCTCTTAATATTTTTAACTTAAAATATATAATAAATCATCTAACATGCATCATTTATATAGAATCCATGTATAGAACTTTTCTATAGGGAATAAGTAGCCTTTTTCACACTAAAAAAGTGGCCATGAAAGATTTGGATTGTCTAAATATTTGCAGTGTGCTTTTCCAATGGAAATTTTCTTTTACATTAATCATTATTAATGGAAGCTGTCTGAGAATTAATAGTAAAAGGAGAAGTATCTTTAAAATCACATGCTAGAAATTATCTATTACCTACAAAAAAATCATCTTCGTGGACCCATGTGCAAGTAATAAAACATATAATAAAAGCTGTGTTGCCTGCCATTTAAATGACTTCTATACTTTTGAGTCCATAAGCATCTTAGCTTCTTTTTAAAAAATTCTTCAAATTAGTTATATCCCATGTATCAACACTTAAGCTGAACAGAATAAGGTAGAAAGACCACTAGAGTTAATAGTAGAATTGCTAGAGGGTTTTTTTTCTGCTGTTTTGTAAAGTAGAGAAAATATAAATTGTTCAAAAATTCCTTCATTAGCTTTCTGTTTCTTCTCAGAGTTCCTTCTCTCCTATTTCTGAATATTCATAATATTAAACTTTTTTATTGTTGGAAAACATTGTTTTTCTTATTTATTCATATACCTGATTTATTTATAATGATAGATTGAGTGTGAATACTCATATCAATATTTTGAAACTTCAAGGATCCCAGAATAGTTCCTTAAATATTTGACCTTCAATAAACTATTAGAGAAAATGAATTGCTAGAAAACTTTGATTAAATCAACCTAACAGTATTATGTTGTTATATCACACTTGATTGAATGGACCCAATTCAGAAAGAAAGCACACTGAGCTATAACTTGATAAAGGAGCCACATTCTGTTCCCATATCTATCTGTAGCAATGGGGTCGTAATCTAATTTGGGAGACTCAGGCAAGACAAAGGCTGTTCTGCAAGGTGGCCCTTATGACCCATAAATGTCATACTCCTTGAAGTGTCTGGAACATATAAAGATGCTGTATGGAATTGCTGGCCATCCCCTTATGAGATCACAGTGAAGATCCTGTTTCTGGTTAAAAGTTATACTGTCTTCTGCAAATAACTATTTACCTTTTGAAAAACATATTTCGATTTGCTACAGGAATCTGAAAGAGACTCAACAGGTAACCAATTGACTTTGTCACCTGAGCTGTCTAACATGATCCACCACATTATATAGGCATATATGGCAGCACCTTATCCTTCAGTTAGATAACATTCAGATTCTAATTGGTTCTGCAAGTACAAGTAAATTGCAGGAACCAGTTACTCAGACTCTCATAGGGCATATTCCTACTGTCATAACACCTTTCCTTAAACTTAAATTGCCTGCCTTTTGAGATTTACTTTTAACCAGTTGTCTGAGGAAGAAAACATTTAGACCTGATTTATAGACAATTCTGTACAATATGGTGGCACTAAGCTAAAAGTGGATGAGCTTCAGTGTTATATTCCTATTTTAGAAGCCTGGGGAAGAAAAAGAAAACAGTGGAGGATAGAAATCATCCTCACAGGTAGAATTTTGAGCAGTGGATATGGATCCACTTTATCAATGTGGAGATGGCCAACACTATAGCTCTACACCCATCAATGAGAACTATCCAATAATTATGTCATCCTGTTAAGGATTAAGAAAAAGAAGACTGGAGGACTAATGGCAAGTGAGTCTGATGAAGAGGACTGTGGATGGAGCTCTGTAAGGTGAAGGTAGTTGAGGCTTTTGTATCTCATAGAAATGTAATCAAGGGAATCCACCACAGAGATGAGTGTCCATAATTATGTGGACATCTTGTACACTTACCTCCAAGTCTCTTTTACCATACAATGCAGGGCTTGGCCAGTGTACTTACATAATTAGTCAGGTTGGCACAGGTTAATGTTATGTATAGGCTATAACACAGCCCTCAACACCACTGATTTGTTTTCAGAAGTGTTCAGCACTCAAACCACCACCAGCAGAGGCCATTACAGAACCACTGATATGGCACCATTACCTGGGCAAACAGCTGCTAGGCTGCCTACAATGGAAGATTTTTATCAAGGAGAAGGCATGACATTAAACTGACTGGGTTCTCATTAAATTGTGTCGGTTCTCAATGTAATAAGCAGTAATCCAGGATTTGAGTTTACCCCCCTTCATGCAATGTTTTGTTTTTCCTCTTTATACGAAACAAATTAGTTAAATTCTGGCCATGCTCATACCCACTCATTGTCTGGACTGCCAGTTATCACCAGGTCTATCTTCTCACCCATGAAATGCATGATATAAAAGCCAGATCAACTCATCTCTCAGAGGAGAACTTCCTGATTCCTTTAGTGGAACAGGTCACTCCTTCCTTGTGTTCTTTCACAGCACATTATTCCTGCACAGAACTAATTAGAAAAAGACAGCGATTGAGAAGATGACCATTCATCTGAGTCAGAGATTCTCCTTTATTCATTATTAAATTCTCATTGTTTAACACATATATAACATGGGCTGGCTGAATTAAGGAATTAATTTATGATTATATGGAAGTATTATAGCATAGGTAGTGGTCTGAACACAGATAAATATCATAACAGTAGAGGAAAGTTAGTGGTGACAAGCAGTGAGACTCTGGGTAAACTGAATAATCTCCATATCCTCAATTTCCCTAACTGCAAAATGATTATAACTTAATCTACTTCATCAATTTTAGCCAGGATGCAGTTGAGAAAATCAACTAGGTTTACCAGCAGTATGTTATTGTGATTAAGTACAAGGATCCTGGAGCCACCTGTCTAGTTGAAAGCCCCACTCTGTCCCTTAGTAGCTGAATAACCTTGGTCAAGCCACTTAGTCTCAGATCTTTATCTCTAAAAAAGAGTAGTGCCTATTTCATAAGGTTTTTGTGACAATACACACAGATGCATGGATAGTAAGTGAAAACAATAGATACTAAATAATTAGGTTTATGACTAAACCTAGTGTAAATTAACAAAGAAAAAAAGAGGATATAGTATAATCCACTACCATACTCTGCTTAAATGATTTTTACAGTTAGAAGATGGTACGTTTTCTAATTTGAGCTAATCATTAACAATTGAAAGTATGCATTTATTTCATGGATAACTTCATTATGCTAATTAGACTTTAAAATTATAAAACATAATCACCATACAGATAATCTATTACTATTTCATTAGAACCTGTATTAAAGGAAAACATGGAGTTAACATTCATAAATCGCAACCAGAGATATTTTCCCAGTGATTCCTGTAGAGAAATTCACACACACACATATACGCATAAATTCTATGATCACAGTGTTGATTATACATTGAATTTTCTGCAGTTAGTGAGTTAGATACACTTTAATGAAGGCAGCTAGCCCATACTTACTCAACATCTTGAGCAACAAAAGTTGAACTGACAGCTACCTGACTTTCCCAAGTGTATCAATCAATACTAATACCCACACCATGCTAAGCAAAGTCTTGAATATCTATCAATTCCTTTAATTTGATCTGTCTTTCTAGAACATTTGCATGAAGTCTCTTGAAAGGCATCCTGCCTAAGGTAGGTGAATTTATTACATTAATAAAGGTTCTAATATTGCTAGAGCTAAGCATAAGACTTATTTACTCAGTTATTCCTGATGGATAAAAAGCAAATAAATAAGAAAAGTAGTCCAAAGATCAGAGAGATTGTTTCTGGTATGTTTGTTGAGTTTAATAATTCACATATTTCTCTATTATCTTCTCCTGTTAGTTCTACACTTGGATTTAGTGATAAACATTCCAATATGCTAATATATGTGCTCTAAATTAGTATTACCACTGTGTAATCTGGATTACTGCTGAGAATTCTACAGAATTATTCATTAAAGTACCTAAGTAGTAAAAAGTACACTCAGAGCAAATGCATTAAGGCTCAGTATTAAACATATAGCTAATCTCTTTTATTAATACAATAGTGCAAAGATTAATTAGGCCTCCTGATAACTTAAGGAAATAGCCTCCACTTTAAATTTGAGGTACTTGTGAGATTGTTAAGATAACTGATACATTTTGGGGATATACTTAGTGGCATTGATCTGTAACTATTATTATTTCTTATGTTACAGGCACCAAAAAGAAACAATCACTATGAAACAAGTAAGTTATGATTTTTTCCCAATCAGAACCTAAACAATCAAAATTTAATTTTCATTTCTACTGTTCTTCCCTCTTCATATGTTTAAAAATTTATTTTTAAATGTATACTTCACAGTATGATATTGGAGAATTGGAACAATGGCAGTAGGAAGTTAAGTCTGTTGCCGGGAGGTCTGTGAAAGCCATGCATGATTACAGTTTCTAAGATCAACAGTGTTTTACACCCTATAAACCAACTTTATATTCACTTTAATTTGCCAGTGTGAATGTGTGTTGTAATACCTACCTACCACATCCCTGTTTCTAGTATGTCTGTTCTTCAAAATGTGAGATGTGAAATCAAGAATTAGTAACATTTGAGGTGACACAGAAAATACTTGTAACCCGGAGGAATGTTCTTCTAGCTGAGAACTAAGTGCATCTGAGGACACATCGTGTAATTCACCCTAAGGATCATTTTCCCTTGTCACTTACACAGCATGTAACCTGTGCTTCAAATGAGGGATGTGAATTATGTGCAGCATGGGTAGGAAGGACAGGACGAAGGAAAATGGCATATCTGTCTTCAAATCTGGCATGCATCTCTAGTAGCTCAGCGGCTCTGTCAAAAATGAGGTCAGTATAAACAGCTCTGGAAAAGGAAGGAGGCTATACAAAGAAATAAGTCAGCTGAAAAGAGTAACTATAAACTGATCATTTCCCTCTTTTTTATTAAAATATCTGTTCCCTTCATCTTTGAACACTCTCCAAATCATGAGCTTAGTACACATGTAGAAACTCATTTGCTAACAAGGAACTGATACAAAAACTTATAAGACTAACACAATTCATTGTTTCATGAATGACTCTTTTTTTAACCTTTTACTTTGAAACAATAGACACATGGGCAATCACAAAAGTAGTGCAGAGAGCTACTATGGCCTATCACCCATTTTCCCCCTTACGGCAAATAGCATCTTGCATGACTGTGGTACATTATCAAAGCCAGGAAGCTGATGAATGACTTTGAAAATATATATCTTTTACAAAGATAATAAAGAGATGAACATTTTAGGCTCTATTTAATATTATAATTAAGTAGTTAGACAATTCATCTATCTTTTCATTTGTAATTATGCTTTTACCCATTTCAAAGAAGTAAGAGATAAATTTCACTGATGATATTTTAAGCATCGAAGACTGCAAAGTGAATCTTTCTTTACTGATTTAGTAACAATGATTTGTTTTGCATTTGTTGGTGTGGGTGGTTTATATTTCCATATTATAAATATGAAGGAATAACCTAACTTGCTATTAATATTTTTCACTTTTATGTAATTACTGTTTTCATAAAACTTATTTACCAATGCTGCAGAAGTTCTAATATATGCTTATAATATTCCTGGTAAGCTGAAGAAAATACTGAGGATTTCCACTATTAAATTAATTACACAAGGAGGCTATTAGACCTTGGTGGCTCATGTTGTGGCAGCCTGTGTAAGGAGACCAAATTCCAAAGCTGTATGATTATGAAATCAAAACGCTAAGGGCAGCCAATCACAAATGGCCAACTGGGCTTTAAGCAATAGCCAGTCAAATAATTTCCTGTCTTTGCTTCTGTATCTCATCTTTAAGTCTTTCCCCATGGCTCCTGGCCAGGAGCACTTGTAACCTCTTCAGGTTTGGGGCTGCCAAATTTGAATCAATTCTGTTCAAATGAACTCTTAAATTTTTTAATATGCCTCAGTGTGGGTAAAATTGTAGTATTTCCAGAATCTCTTGCCTGGCTTTAATGAATCTCCATATCAACAGGTGTTTCTAAGGGGTGGAGAGAGGTAGTTCATCTCCAGATCAATGGGTAATTACCTGGGCAAGAAGGGCTTATCTGAACCGGAGAGGCTGGGGGGGAGGTTTCCCTTGTTTCTACCACGGTAGGGGAGAGAGAGAGATGCCGAAAGGCTGGATGGCTGTTTTGTAAGCAATAAACGGGTTTTAAATTGTATTTCTCCCTTTGACTGATTTTCATTTCAGCTCAGTATTTTGACCCAGGATTTACTCTCCCTGGAGTTACTATCAGTTTATCTTTTAGCACCACTCACAAAAAACATTGTATTTCCAACATTTATTTGTATATCATTTGTTTTGGAATATATAGTATATGTGTCTACTGGAAAAAAAAAGTCAGAAATAAAGAACAGTTTCTCAGATTTATCCACCAAAGCCCACTTAACAGATGATAATTCTGAAGGGACTTATATCTGCAGTGAAATGGTGGGAAAATACTGTTGCAAAACAAGTAACTAAACAGAAAAAACATTAAGTCAAAAGACAAAGATAATAACAATAATAATAAGTGAATGCTGACAATCTAAAGAAAGAGAGCATAATTAGAATAAGTGACTTTGGCGGAAACAGTTCCTTACATAATTTCAAGTAATACATATATTGAGGATCCTGGATTTTTACTATGCCTCGTTTCACTTTTTATTTTTTTACATTTACTATAATACACTATTATTCATATAATTTATAAATCATAAGGTCATTTTTCATTAGAAAAATGATTTAAAGATTGACAGAAAAGGAAATAAATGATAGATGTTGATATGATACATGTATATATTTCAAGAAGAAAAAATACATAGCATTCTGAGGTGAAATTAATCAAGGTATTTATAGCAGAGAATTCTGTTTTAAGCAAACATTTAGTAAAAATGATGTTTTTTTTCTTTCTGTAATAATTTGGTTCATCAGCAGTGATTACTTTCACTCATCCAGTCATTCAACACATGTAAAGTAATATACTACTATTTTAAAGCAACTGCTTTGTCTTTAAGGCATCAAATGAAGTACTTTTAGTACAAAATTAAAGGAAAATTAAGTATGTACACAAATACCACCAAAGCATGAATATACACAAATATTTTTGGAAAATAAAAAATAAACATATTTTAAATCAAGTATAAAAATCAAACGAATATTCATATTTGAACTGACTGTTTATAGTTCATAATGCATGAGCAAAACCGAAAGTTTCTGTGATGACTGCCCTTGTACTGTTCACCATGTAACTTATTCACTATGTAAGAATTTGTTCTCCATGTAAGAACTTGTTCGTTATGCTTCAGAAGATTGGAGACTGACGAGAATTAGGCTTGGTGTGGATTAATGATTGTGCATTGAGCATTGACTCCCCTATACAGAATTTTATTGTTGTTAACAACCATTTGATCAATAAATATGAGAGATGCCCTCTCTAAATAAATAAATAAATAAATAAAAAATAAGCATATTTCAAGGAAGCAAGATAATAAACTGGGTTGGAGTGGAACACAGGAAGTCATCTTTTAGCAGGTAACATATAATTCAGACTTACATGGGATGCCAATGAACAGAGGCATATAGCAACTTACGCAGGGAACACAGAATTAATTTAAAAAACAGAAGGAAATAGAAAAGATATGTCACATTTTATTATTTAATTCTCCTGATTATTACAGGCATTTTTAGGTGAGCACTGGATAATAAGTTTTACATTTCCAACTGGGGATGGCATTACTAGAGTCAGATCCACTGTGTGTAAAATGGATTTGCAAGGAATTGAGGTAGTGATGACTTCCAGAGATACAAACACCAGAACCAGAGGTATGGCTTAGCAAATGGAAGGAAAAGATTGAGTGAGAAACAAAGAAAGATGGACAGATAGGTATATGAAGAAGAAGATAAATCAAAATTGACTTTAGTGTCTGGTCCAAGGAGCTTAGATTTTTGTCACTGAAAAATATTAGCAGTTACAAAAGGAGTTAGATTAAGTGAGAAAAAGAGGTAAGTTCAGTTTAGATGCATTGAGTTTAAAGAGCTCATGATAATTACACTCGAAGTGTCCAAAGGGAGAGATGAGGACTAATGTGCGGCTGTAATTAGGAAATTTAACAAAGAATGGGGATTCATTTAATCTGCTTCAAATTGCATGTCTTCACTATAAAGAACATCCAAATGAGCAGAACAATTACCAAAGGGTCATTGTAGACTCAGGACAGCTCTAGGAACTTTAAAAATAGAGTCTGTGTGCAGTCTTGTCCAATCAGCTGTGGCTAGGAGGAAGAGCGTGTTGTACTCTTCTGAACATGTACTTGGAGAATTTTCACCCTGAGGGATTCTCTGGGTAGGACAGAAGACCACAGAATGGGCTGCATAAGTTAATGGGTTGTGGTCGTGTGGATTCTATGTGGTTACCAAATCTTCTGCATTTTCATCGTGGGTGTACAGCTCAGCTATATTTTCCTGCCTTCTCTGCAGTTAGGTAGGGCCCTGTGACTAAGTTCAGAGCAGTGGAATTTGCATTACAGAAATGATTGCCGCTTCTAGTACTGATCCCTTAAACACCATGTATGATCTCCTTAATTTCTCCCATCTCCATTTATTATCGGGATGATGCCATGGGAATCTTAAAGCCACATTTTGAACATGACAAGAATCCAGATCCCAGAATCATCATTTGGGTTAAAGCCACTGGGCCCATTGAGTAAAAATAAACTTTTACTTTATAAAGTCATTGAAATTCAGGGGTTTGCTATTGAAGGTAATATTCATTGTCCTGATATATTTATACAATGGCAGTTTTTTCCAAACTAAAGTTATATAAGGAAACAACTTTTTAGGAAAAATTACCTACACTAAAGAGGAAACTTTGTTTAATTGAACTAGGTAGAGTCTTTTTGTTTTTAAGTCCTTTTGTTTCTAAGTACCGTACAATTATAAAACAAATACATTAAGCTCTACATATGATAAAATTACAGTGTACATGAATTTAATGTGCCTGTATGTTATTTGCCTTAGATTTAGGATGATTTATCTCTCTGGCACCCAGTGCATTTGATGTTTCTAATCACATGGAGAAGGAAATGTCAGATGACTAAAATTTAGAACTCTCAAGAAAGGTTTTTCTACTTTCTGTATCATGCTTGATTCTTATTGGTTCTGTACACAGCCCTCAATCTGAACCTGGAAACGTACAGAATTTCCTCAGTTGAGATCTGAATCATTCCCACGATTCAGGGAATGAGGTCGCCCGCTCACTGTAGTTGAGCTTCTGCATTGTACTGTGCCTGTCTGCTTAAGGCTGAGTAGAGTTTTATTTATTTTATTTTTTCTGGCCAGGTTAAATAGCTAGCAGAGATGATGGAGAAAGTATCCCAAAGCTTAATTCTACTGGGGCTTGGAACAAATACATCAAAAGATCACTGAGGTCCTCTGATCTCAGTTTAAGAATCCTATTCTGATTTGACAAGGGTCCTGTAAAAAAAAAATCAGGGTTTCTTTCTGTTTGGATGCTACATCTAAGATGCTTTTCATTTTTTTCTCCTCAGTAGGTTTTGTTTAGACTTTAACTGTTTTATTGTGACACAATTTACATACCATATGATGCTTCCACTTCAGTGGAATTTGACGATTTTCACTAAATTTACTGAGTTTTGCAACCGTCACCTATATCCACCTTAAGAAAATTTCATCATCCCAATAAGGTATCTATTGTCCATTTAGCAGATATGCTTTTGGCCCTTCAAAATCATTCTTCTCCAGATCACAGTTTTTATCCTGACTACTTGGAAAAAATCCCACATCATCAATTCATATTAAAGGTTTGAAAACATTCATATGCTAGAATTCACTGTAGATTCCTTTTTAAAAAACTGAGCATCACTCACATAGAGGTACATTTTACTTCTGAGCCATTTATTTCTTTGGATTATGTAAATGATGAAGATATATCTTCTATTAGTTTCTCCTAATGCAGAGCCTAGTTCAAGAGTCTGGTAGCAGATCTGTTCTTTGCATGATTCCCCAAAGAAGGAAGTAAAACTGGAAATAGAGGGAAGATGAGCAGATGGCACATTGCTGAGCTAGTCATCTCTGTGGCAACTGGGGTTTACTACCAGGTGAGATGTCTGGACAATGTGCCCAGGATTATCCTTTGAAAGAGAAAATGGGAGCCTTTAACCACTGAGTCCACTGAATGAGGGTTTTCCCCAAGGTGGGCATTCACCTACTCATCGAGGTTGCTCTTTGCCAGGCTTGAGTCTGCCTTCATGGCTTCAGGGACAAGCCCTGACAGAAAAGCAGAGGATTTAGAAGGTGCAGGTGTCTGAGGTTAAACATGAGCAACATGCACAGAAACCATTAACCAACCTGAAAACATTGTGATATCCAAGCTTCAGGGAGTCCGTCCATCTCCTCAAGCATCATCTTTACATGAATTGTAGTGTCATTTCTAGCATTTCTAATACTGAGCTCTTGAATGATGGTTCTAGGGCATAATTCCTCCTGCTGTATTTTTCCCTATCTTAGACCTACATCCTTAAGATCTGCTTAAGTGCCCAATTATATTTTCCCAGTTCCTAAGGGTACAGAGTCTGTAATTCTTTTAGGGAATGAAATATTTCCTCTAATATCAAGGACATAATTCCCTACTTGGTCTATGCTGAGCACTAACTGAAGTTATTTTTAGAGGTCATTAGGGGAGATATGGGTGAATTTGTAAAGATATCATATCATCTTACAAGGCATTTGACTCAGTTAAAGTCTTAGCATGGACTCCAGATGCAGAACCTTATATTATTTGGAAGAGTGAGGGAGCTGCCTTTACCAGTCTGAAGGATTCTGGGTATTTCACAGGCCTAAGATCCTTCTCAGAGGGTCTGTTTAATAGGACCACTGCTAGTACAAACTGTCTTTATGTGGTTCCCCTAAAACAAGGCCCTGAGCCACAGACTTGTGTACAAGTGATTGCTTGGGGAAATGATGGCAAAAAGCAGAAGTGATGGAATGGGAAGAATAAGAGAGGGTAAGACGATATACTAATAAAGGCTCCATTATTGATTTGATTATTGCTATCGGCATCTGGAGCTCAATCCCACTAGAAATGCCCTCAAGAACTTTGTAGAATGCACCTTAGACTGTCCCTTCTGAAAAACTAGAGGCTGTAGAATTTATACATTGACTACTAATCCCCGTTTTTTATTATTGTCTAGGAAATTCAATGATTATGGACTTCCATCACCCAGGTTATTGTGAAGCTCATGGCTTTAAAGAATGCTTAAGTCAGAACAGCAGAGAAAGGAGAGAGGAGGGGTGGGAGCTAGGGAGCGAGAACTTTGATGGGAAGCTGGAAGACTGCACATCTGTTTTTGGAAACAGTAAGTGGGAGATAAAGGAATGTGGTATGGGCACAGATGATAATATACAGATTTGGGAAAAGATGAAGCTGGATAGATCTTATGTAGAAGTTACTCAAATGAAGCCATAGGTTTGAAAGAGATAAGTGTAGTAATGACCTCCTTGGAACTGGCTATAGAGACAAACTTCCCATTAGATGACACTGTAGACAGAACTTAGAAAGGTTGTTTGCCTGCTTCCCTCCATCTGGGAAAAGTTGTTAGAGGTAAGAATATTGCTTTATCAGAGATTATCTTGAATTGACTAAAATTAACTTTTGTTCACTCAGTAAAACTGGAAGAGCAAATGAAAACCAAGTTTCATCTTTGAAAGATAAAGAGAATTACATTCCTTATACTCTGATGGACCGATAGTGATTGCCACTTCATATCACTGAGTCCTTCTGAAATTTTACAGAATCCTCTTAACAGAACGTAACTGTAACAGCACTGCCTAAAAGCCCACTATTTGAAGAAAAGCAATTCACCTTGATACAAGGGCTATAACCCTATAAAAAAAGGGGATGTGCTGAGATGAGGTGATGCTCAGAAGTCACTTGTGATTGGAAGAATACTAGTAGACTGTCATGAGGCTCAGTTTGATTGAGGAAGACACACTAAATAAATGAATTTATTTAAGAACTTAGACTCTTCCTAGAAGGTAATGTCTCAGAACTTACTCAAATCACGAAAGAAGAAAATCATTGCCAAGCTATGACATTTCTTGATGTGCTATATTTCGGTCTGGCATAGATACATTGATCTAGGAGACTTGCAGAGTACTATGGGATTGGAGGAAGGGGCTGTAGTGGATGATGTTGTTGCCTCACCTAGATCCCATGTACCAGTATTTGCACTCTACCCCCAGCTTCTGTGAGTGTTACTTCCTTCTCTGGAGAATTACTCTACATCAGATACATAAAGCTGCCAAAGTCTTGCATTCTTTCCTCCAAGTTTGACTAACTGTCTGAAGAAATTTGTGCTCAAGAGTTTTCTGTGTGAGATCAGACATAATTTAGTATTCAGTGAAACCACATGCCTGCTAAATTTTTCTTCTTGCCCCATATTATTTTCTTCAATTACTCTTTTTGGAGGACGTTCCTCATTGAACCATTAAATCACTTGAATATGATTACCATCTCAGGCTGTACTTTTAGGAAAGCCAAACCAAGAAATAACCCTAGGGCTGGCTGCACATGCTTGTGGCCTGTGTAGTCTCATAGTGCCCTGCACTCAACTCACTGGTCTGCTGTTGTCTTGAAATTATAAATTTCTGAACAAGGAGTCCCAGTTTCCATTACCACTCATTAAGATCTTAAAAATATTGTACAGTTCTGCATATGGAACAAATTAAGATAGCATCTAAGAGTTAGGAGCATTCCAAGTTCCTTTTTTATTTAGTTGATATTAAAGAAAACAGCTTGAAACAAGAGTTGCTCATAAAGAGAACCCACAAATTATAACATAGAGGTATACAGTAGGATACATAAGGAATCTGAGGAGACATTATGGGGCCACAAGGGTCAAGTTTTACCTGGGATCATTTTCCCAACTCTGTAAAGACATCTAAATTCTTGAAACTCTCAGGAAGAAGCAGCCATGGTGGGACAGTTAGCTTGAGATCCCATTATTGATTGTCTCCCAACGTTAGCAAAGAAAGTGTGTACTTGTTATTTAATGGAGCTAAGTATTCCTTATTCCAGCCCAAATTCTAGTCCACATAAAAAAAGGCCAAACTTTCTCAAAAGATGTTACTTGATTTAAGTTAACAAAGCTCTTCCTAGAAGACAAGGTATCAACACTAGGAAGGAGAGTGAGAACTTTAAAAAGTAAGGAAAATTAGCAAATATTACAGAGAGAACTTTAGAGAAAAGGCCCACTCGTAGTTCATGCATTGTATTGCATTGGGAGTTTGTATCTAAGAGTTCCCAAATAAAGTCATTGTTACAGATCTCCCGCTGTTTCTTGGAGATGGGTATAAAGAGAAAAAAAGTACAGTTTACTGGACCGACAAACACAGATTCACAGTTTTATCAGGTGGGCAAGGGGAAGAATGGCAGAAGATATTATTTTGCTCTATGAACTCTCTACCCACTGCCATTGTTTTCCTTTCTGCCTTTTCCTTTCCTATAGTCTATGGGGCTAAAGAATATTCTACCTTCATCATTCTGAGATGGAGAAAGATATTTAATATTGAGAGATTTAAATACTTTTTAAAAAATAAAAAAGCATGATTTTATTAAATACAATTTTGTTTAATTTTATTTCTGAAACAGAAAGTATGGTGCATATCATAAAATGCTGTAGAAAATTGTTTAAAAGGAAAAAAATTAAAAAGAAGCTGTAGGACCTCCATTTAATCATGGAAGAGTAGCTAAGCCCTGCACACCTCAATGAGATCGTTTATACTTGAACATGACAGGCTAAGGACCATGCTGGTCATTCAGGTTATAAAGCTAAACCACATATCAAGTTTACAATTGCCTGGTCCATCACCTACTAACTGTAGTAAAAGGTGATAACAATACCTATTTTATAGGTTGTCATGAAAATTAGAGGAAATGTATGCAGTGTGTGGTCCACTTCTGCTACATAAACAAATGCAAAAAAAGACTGGCCTTCATCAATAGAAAATCATATTCTAGACCTCATTTGTTTAGCCCTCAGAGAATGTTCTCATTAAGCAATGTTTTAATGTGTTAGTATAAATTTTATCAAGGATTTTCATAAAATGTTTTCATGAGAATTCTGCATCTTCTGAGAAATCTAGTCAAAGATACTGTCCATTATATTGTCCATTCAATAACCCCAGGTAAAAGATCCATAAAGAAATGCTTTGAGTCTAGCATTAGAGAATGGTTTCCTATTTCTATTTTTATTTTATCAGGGAGAATCACTTTTCTTGTCTTTCTTTTTTTTTGCCCCCTCTTTTTGGTTGCCAAGGATCCCAGGAATAAAATAAATATAACATTGGCCTTTGTCTTCCCTCTCTCTATATATATATAGGTTTGGGGTTTTTATTTTTATTTTAGCCTTATTTGAAATGTGTACATTACCACTACTATACTATTATATGCTCCTATGACTACAATCACTACAGTTTAGCTCAGGATAGTAATTTGTCAGATCCAGAGTAGTCATACATTATCTCACTAAAGTTCTACAACTTTTCTATGATAAGGCCAGTGTTCTTATTATCAGCCTCAACTTAGCAGGGAGGAAACCAAGTCTCAGAAATAACTTGACTGATAGGTGAAGTAAGAATATAGTCAGTTTTGTTATCTCTAAATCCTGGGTTATTTTTATGCAATTACAAATCTTTTCTAGAAGTAGACTAGAAAAATGTAAATATATAAATGCCTTGAACTGAGTAAAGGAGAATATTTTCCTCTGTTTTTTGCCCCCTCACATATAGCCCAGATATGATTACTCACATGACTTGTAAATGTGGGTTTTTGTTCATTTGACTGTTTTTAGTTTGTTTCTTCAGTTTGCTTGCAGCTAATGCTGTGGTCAATAATGGCATTCTGCCTGTGAAGATGCCTGATAACCTCTTCTGAAGTATTTGGCCTGGACACCTGTGCTTCAAATTGCAATAAATTTATCATTACTAGACATTATGCTGAGGGTATTACCAAACTCATAATTTGCCTGGTTTGAAATGATTTTGAGATTTAATTTTGTTATAATTCTCACAAAAGCTCAACTAGACATGATCATTCCTGTTGTCCATATGAAGAAATTAGACTTGAGTAAACCCTTTAATAGGCTGGTCTGTGACTGGAATAAAAATAGTCACCAGATACTATATGTCAAAAACAGATTAATGTACTCCACAAACATCATCTCTTTTAATACTTGCAAAAAGAATATTGTGAGATGTATATTGGTGTCAATTTTCAGAGGAGGGAATCAAAGGAAAGTTAATGATTTATCCACCTCTCATCAGAGATCAGTCTACTGAACTCTCCTAAGCTCCGCCTCTTCCTCTTTTCCTCCCTTTCTTGTCCTTGCTTTTCCACTTCCATCACACTGAGATATTACCCACATTCCATAAAATACACCCACTTAAAGTGTGCAATTAAATTTTTTTAGTGTATTCAAAGTTGTGTAACCATTCCAACAATCTAAATTTAGAATATTTCACCATCACCAAAACAAATTTGTAGATTTGTCTTTTCTGGATATTTCATGTGAATGCAGTCCTGCAGTATGTAGTCTTTTGTGTCAGGCTTCTTTCATTTAGCATAATATTTTCAAGGTTTAGTCACATTGTAGCATGTATAAGGACCTCATTTTTTTATGGCTGAATAATATTCTATTGTATGGTTAAAGCATATTTGTTGATATGCCCATCAGGTGGTAGACATTTCAGTTGTTTCTGCTTTTTGGTGATTATGAATAATCTTGCTTGTGCATGTTTGTGTGCAAGTTTTTGTGTGGAAGAATGTTTTCATTTCTCCTATATATACCTAAAAGTAGAATTACTGAGTCTTACTGTAACTCTATATTTAACAATTTGAAAATCTAACAAACTCTTTTCCAAATGGTTGCATCATTTTACAATCCTACCAATAAGGAATGTGGCTAACAGGTCCTCCACAAAGTAGGAAATACTTTTTATTGTCTGTCTTTTTAATTTTATCCAGGGACTGGGCATGTGTGTGAAATGGTATCTAACTGTGGTTTTGATTTGCATTTCCCTAATGGCTAATGATTATGACCACCTTTTCATGTGTTTTTGGCCATTTGTGCATCTTCTTTAGTGAAATATCGATTCAAGTCCTTTGCTTTATTTTAATTGGGTTGCCTTCCTATTATTGAGTTATAAGAGTTCTCTATATCTTTTAGATAAACGTTGCTCATCAGGTATATCATATGCAAACTTTTTTCCTGTTCGATTTTTACTGTTCTCTCTCCTCACTTTTTATGATGCTCTCATTGTTAAACATATTAAATCTATAATATTACATATTCATAATTCATAATTATCATTTGTATAAAGCTTTTGCCTTTCAAAGATGCACACAGAATAAAATATATAATTATAGTTTGTTTCAGTAGTCATTTTATTTACCATTTATGATTATCTTCACTTCTCCCTGCAGATTTGACTTACCATCTCATATCATTTAATTACTCTAATATATTTTATACCCACATACTTCCTTTGTGTTGATATCATCAAATATGTTACATTATTTTATTTGAAACCACCCAATACAATCATATACATATATTTTATTCATTTGAGTTTTAAATTATTTAAAAGAAGAAATATGAAATTAAACTGTGTTTTAAAATTACCCAGTTACCTTTGTCAGAGGTCTTGATTTGTATGTGTGTGAGTGTGGGTGTGTGTGTGTATTCAAATTATGATCTAATGTAATTCACTTTTAGCTTGAGATTCCTTTAGTATGTCTCTAAAGTAGATCTGCTAACCACAGATTTTCTCAGCTTTTGTTCATCTTGAAATGCCTCTGTTTCACTTTCATTTGTAAAAGATCATTTTCTGGATGTATGATTTATGGTTCACAAAGTTTTTGTTCCCCAACACTGAATATATCATACCATTGTCCTATGTTCTCCATTGTTTAAAATGACAAATCAGCTGTCAATCCTATGGGATTCTCCTACAAGTTGTTTTCTCTTATTGCTTTCAGGACTCTCTTTACCTTTGACTTTCAACATTTTGACTATGGTGTGTTTGTGTAAAGATCACTTTATATTTATTCCAACAGACACTGTTGAGCTTTTTGAGTGTCTATATTAAGGTTTTTCATTAAATTCGTAAAATTTTCAAACATTAATTCTTTGAATACTCTGTCCTTTTCTATTCACTTCTTTGGAACTCTCATTATGCATATGTTAATATAGTTAATTGGGTTTCATATATATCTGAAGCTTTATTAATATTTTTTCTTTTTTCTTTGATTTAGATTGCTTAATAAATATGTTGATCTATCTTTAAGCTCACTTATTCATTCTTCATTCAGTTCAAATCTACTGTTGATATTCAATGGATTTTTCATTTTGATTTTTATATGCTTCAACTCTAGAATTTCTTTGCTTTCATTTTTATATTTTCTATCTCTTTACTGATATTCTCCATTTCATAAGACATTATCATTATACCTCCCTCTAATTCTTCAGACATGATTGGTCTTTTTAGTTCTTTGTTTGTTATGTTTAATACCTGGTCTTCTTTCTCAGTCCCCTTATTCCCAATCTCTTTTTCTTTTTATCAATATTCTCTTCCTTTCTTCATTAAGCTAGACTTTTTTTCCTTTTCTAGGACAGACCTTGACTTATCCAGCAGATTCTGTTAGTTCCTCTTATTATAAACAGTTGTAGTTCTCTGCACTTCCTCTTTCATACACTTGCAATTACAAGTTTACATCTTAACTCTATATTGATGTACACTCTATGATGAAAAAAATCACATCTATCATTTTCCTAATTATGTTTTTAGCATCTAACACAGTCTCTTGCCAACTCTGTGTTCATGGTCTGTGGGGTGAATAAATAATTGTGACAAGAGACAATTTCATCAAAATTGTCATTAATAACAGAGAACAATCATTGCTACTATCATGGCAAGCAACTACTCATGGTCAAAAGGAAAGAAGTAGGCAAACCTAAAGCAGCTACAGAATTGTCAGCAGGGCTTTCCCTTGGTTTTTATCTACATTCCTTTTTCATGCTTAGACATCTAAAGATTAATATTTTAAAATTCAGTCTTTTTAAACATTTTAAAGTAGGATAGGGCAGAGCATTCAGAAAACAAAATAAAAAAAGAAGTTAATCAATCCTAAGTGCCATTGTTTGGTAATTAGATGGTCAGAAAGGCTGTATTTCAAAACTCACGTTAAATGATTTGAATAAAGCATACTTCCTAAAAAATAATTTGTTGGGCTCTGAAAATACAAAAAGTTGAGTTACTTAACCTGCCTAACAAGTTTAAAATAAACTTGTTTGTATTTACATTCCTATTATTTTCAAATGGACAAGATAAATTTGCTTTCTTCTGAAATATGTCACTGCTGCTTTTTCTCCCAATCCTTTCCACCACTCCCTTTTATTTAAAAGGGAACTGCTTCAGAAAATAAACAATTGGCATAACAGAAGCAAGCCTAACATATCATGATATTTAATATGTCTATTCAATATTTTTTTTCCACCAGATTGTTTAGGTGACTTAAGAGCTGGTCTTAGAAAAGAAATCTTTAATGTAAATTTTCACTAAAGATATAATAGTTATTCTAGGTTAAAAAAAAAATCAAAACAACCTAGTTAGATATCTATCATGAATAGAATAGAAAGGTCCACCACTGAAAATTCTGTTCTTAGTTATTATAGGGAAGATAGATATCTTTCTTCTCCTTATTCAAGGTATTAGATAGGGATCTGCTAATGAAAGATTCTAGTGTATTTTCTATCTATATAAACTTTTACTATCGTCAGAAAAAGTTGCTCTCTTAAGACCATGCTTTTTTCTCCTTGAGAAAATGTCAATAGGCAGAGCAAAGAAAGCTTTCAAAGTATCAAGAAACTTGAAATACAAAATTTAGTTTTAAAATAAAACATATACTTCGTACTTTACAACCTCAGCAATATTATCCCAAAATAATAAAATTCTTATCATTAGCAAAACTTTCCCTTTTGGACCCTTAGTATTTTTTGGAAATTTTATTTTTCATGGTTTGCTTTTATCCTTTTAGCATACTTTCTTTTTTTTCCTTCAGAGGTCTTTATAGTATATGTTATAGTATATGTTATAGTATATGTTCTGGTTATATATGTACATGGAGGGATAATTGAAAAAAAAATTTTAATGTAACTTGTATCATTATAGTCTTCCAAGAAAATGGAGACGGTAAGTGATGTATGGCGTGCTGTAAGATAAAAGTGTTCAATAAAAATTGCCACTCTTAAATTTTTCTTATCTTGGGTGTTACTAAAATGCTGTTTTTGCCTTAAGGCAGAATTTGACAACTAAGGCATTTTCCAAAATTTCATTTGTTACAGTTTGTTGAGTTGACAATTCATATTAATTAGTATTCAGCCCAATTTACCTATATTACTTTATGAAGCAGTTAAATAAAACAACAAATTTGATTAAGTAATAGAGGCCAAATTTTCAAAGATCTTAAATAAAATGGGAATTCTCCTCTCCTCAAGTAGTTTTGATTATTTTCAGTTGATAGTATTAAATGATAATTACTTAAATATTAGTTTTAGAGCTGCATTGTAACAAGCCACCATTTTAATAAACATTAATATTCTCAATGCTTACTTGACACTTATGACATATTTGCCTGAATCATTTAAATATATATTCCTAAATGAATAACGCTGTGCTTATGGTGGTGTCATAGTTTTTTTTGCTAATTTAAATGGATGGCAAATTTTACCAATGATAAAGAAGCAAACTGCATTTAATTTTTGCTCCAGTAAAGAAAAATACTTTTAATTTTTACTATGTTTGATTACAGCTCTGTAAAATCATCTGTACTAATGCATCAAGATAATAGTAATTTTATAATTCTGGTTGACTTTATTAAGAACCTTATTGATAGATGAAAAAATCTTGTAACTTCAGGAAAAGCAATAGAAATGAAAAATGCATAAAAATCGAATAGTCTTATATCGGTAATCCAAATGTGTAGTTGATGTTTAATTAGGAAAAACAATTAGAGTATCCCTACTTGCCATAGTCATAGCAGTAAAGCTTCTCATTATGTATCTGTCATCTATTCTCTAGCTCACAACCCAGGTATCGTCTAGGTTTTTTTATGTGTTTTAGATTTTTGCTATTGGTATGACACAATCTGTTTAAATGAAAAAAACAGTGTAGGTTTGTGATGATGATTTAGCAAGGCCAGTTCTTCTTCAGTGGAAAGTGCTATACTGTAATATGCATTGTTTTCTTTATGAACCAGTTGTATGACTGTAAGAACTAAATGGTATACTGTTGTGTATTCCATCTTTTATGGTGGCATGTTGTAAAAGAGAATAGCAATCACAGATGAAAGCCATGTCCCTTATGTTTTTGAAGAAACTAATAACACCCTTTGGAGTTGCTAATTAGAGAAAATCTGCAACCACAGGCTCTCAAGGTACAGTTGCCATGGCAAATTTTCTTTGAAGTTGGCACTTGTGAATATTCTACTTAATTTAATTCCAAGTTTAGGGACTGGATGAAAACCGCTGTCATTCTTCCACAGACAAGTCAGTTTTGAGAAGTCCAATAAATGACTGCCACCCCAATAGTTTTGGTTATGTATATAGAGGATAAGTGAGCTTGTCACAAAAACACTTTTTCTAGTGTTTTGTAGTTATTTGCAATCTCCAGTCTTGCTATTGTATATGTGGTTCCCAAAAAGATGAAGGGGAGTTTTTTAAGGTCATTCTCTGCTATTATAGAAGGTCCAGAAATAAGACAAATCAAACTTTCCTAAAGTGAAAAAATTAAATATCTAGTTGAAAAACAGTGCTTAATTTTAGAGTTTTACAAATGGAGACCATTTGCCGAAGTTTGTAACCATGTAATAAGATTTATTTGGACATATTTAGCCTGTGCTTTCTGAAATTGTAAGAAAATGAACAATATGTTTATGAATAAAAATTTTAAATTTTGTGCTTATAAAGAGAATTCAGATTTATAATTTAGCAATAATATATATGATTTATTTCCTTCTTTAAATTTGTACTTATACATACATGAAATATATGGAAAAGATGTTCAAATCAAGTAGACTTGTAGCATATATTTCAATAGCAGATATAAAAAGAAGTATGCAAAAAAAAAAGACAGAAGAAACTAAGGAAATAGTGAGTAAAGAAAAATGAAGGGTGAAAAACATGTCATAATACAGTAACTTGAATGCATTCGTACAGTAGGTACACTGAAGCACACTTCTGGGTGTTCTCTTTACTCTTTTCCTTGCCCAATATCATTTTATTTCTCAATAAAAGCAACCAAAATAATAGTTTGAAATTTTATACAGAATGTCTAAATTAATCAGGCTAAAAGAATAGACAAATCTGAAAAGTTTATTAAAAAGAAGGCCATATTTGTATTAAGAAAAATAAATATACATAAGCATAAAAATGTTCCTGGTTTTAAGATGCTTCATATTCCTAGATTAAAACGTAGATTGCCAAATAAACATCAATTCTCTGGGAGGTCTGAATCAACCTTATAAATGAAGCAGCTATTACTTAATAATTTTTCCTGATTCAGTTTCTTAAAAATAAATGAGAACTTATATATTTGAAGATATGAGCTGGTATTCATTATTGTAGCTCACTTAAAAAAAAGGATAAAATATTTCCTCATTTTAAAATTATTTTGCTTATATTTATGTTCAATTCCTCATATTATTTTTCAAAATTAACATTTACTAATGCTCATATACATTATTTATAGATAAATTATTTTAAATAATTAAGAAAAACAAAATTATTCTGTTATTGAACTTTTTGTATAAGAAAAAATTCTTATAAAAATTTCTTGTAGGTATGTCATAAACGAATGGAAAAATTTATTTAAGAAACTGATAACAGGATCAGTCAAATTTCTTGATTATACCTTAAAAATAATAAATAATGATACAAGCAGTTAAATAGCATTATTCTAAAGCTCTTGAGAAACCAATAAACTGTCTCAAGTAAAATTAGTAATGATGATGCAGTTGTATATCATTTGAGAACATGGACTATTGATTACTTATTTTTTATCTTTCAATGTGTAATCTAGTGTGTTCCTACTATGTCTTCAGAAAATATTATTTTTTAAATCACTGTTTCCTTAAATATAGTAGCTTGCACTATAATATAGAGTTTATTTTTAAAGGAATGAACCCCTAAGATATGTTTAAAGAATTTCAAAGTCAGATATCTGTAAGGGTAATTGAGAAAGCAGTTCCTGCTTCAGAGACTTCATAACACTTAAGAGAATAAATAGGATTGAATAAGCGTGCTATTATTACTTGAAAATACACTGGACATACGCTTGTTCTGAAAAATCTTTGTAATTCAACTTTCTCAGCTATGATTTCAAGGAATAAATTGTACTTAAAACTCTGAAAGTTGTGAGGGTAAATGAGTTAGTAAGTCTAATTAGTTTAACTAAGGTTGGTACATACTTAGTTTTGCTGAATATATTTGTCTACGTAGATATTTAATAAGAGTAATACATATTATATGTTAGTGTGCATGGAAGAAAGTTGTTGATCTTATTAAGGGGGAAAGCTTTAATTGCTACCTCCCTTCACAGTTTTTCAAAACCTTTTAACTTTCATAATTTAAAGTCATCACAAAAAGTCTGAAGATAAACATGAAAGTTTTCTTATTTTTTACAGATTATTAACAGTTATGCAACATACACAAAGATAAACATTCTAAGAAACAAAAAGTTGAGAATCCAGATTCTAATTTGTTTCACAATTGCCATAGTGAAGAAATAATGGATTGCTTATAATAATACAAATTGTAATGAAAACCATGGGACTATGGTATATGCTATTTAATCATCTTTACTGCTACAGCATCCTTTGAGTCTTTGTTTTTTAACATCATTCAAATTAAGAAAATTTGTTTAATAATGTAAGTCCTAACCTATTAAAAGTTGCTTTTGTAAATTTAAAAACACTTAAATAAATTTTTTAAATTGAACTTCTAAATCCACTTAAACATAAATTTATTAAATATCCTGTAACTGTTAAAGTAAAACACAATTACTCCTTATTTTGCTAAAATACTTTTCCAGCAAATGAATTCACTAACTATTCTGTGACTTGGCTAAACATTTTGAAATCTGGCTTTCAATCTGAAATCATATAACATTAATTCTTTATTTGTCACTGTCAATGTTGCATTTCATAAAGGTTGTCTTAAAACTGAATTTATCTTAACAGATACATTTATATTATTTTATAATTTCAACATTTATAGGATTATATACAATGACGTTATCTATATGGTCCCTAGGACATAAGCATACAGTTTAAAGCATAGCTATTTTTTCTTTAGATTTATGTATTTTTCAGGCTTGCCTTTATATAATACCAGCCTTCTTTCAAAGCCTGCAATATAATATGGACATCTAAAAACTAAGAGTCAGTGAAGGGACAATAGTTCAAGTGTATAATTTCCCCCAAACTTCAGAAAATTTAGATGTAGATGGCAACACAATGACATTGACATCTCAATTTTCGGTCAAGTCAATGATTTTTGCTTTAGCCATCCACGTCTTTTTTGTATGTTAGTGATTAAATTTGCATATAGTGATTGTAAAGTATTCCGTTATGTAAAAATAGTATTAAATATTTAGTGCTTTCCATACATTAATATTTCCAAAAATATTATTTAGTCTAAATATTAAATAATTAGATTTTTCAGGGTTTATGTAGTGTACCCCAGTAACAATATGTGACCATTATTGAGTTCATTCCCCATATCCTGGGGCTGAGGAAAAAACATTTCCCTGCCAGTTCTTGCCTCTGTTTTGTGTGGTCCTGCCTCTCCATCCATTCTGCTGGGCATAGAAACCTGCATACTGGGTGGTCAGAGAGCTTCGACAGTCAGTGTGATGAATTTGGAGAGACTGTTGCCCTTCCTTCAACTAAAAGAAGCCCAAAGGCATAATGTTTTCAGTAAACATGTGTGCAGCTTATAGCATATAGCTTCTTAAGCAACAGTGGATAATTTAGATTTCCTTCAAAAGAAATCTCCTAAAGTATTATAATAGGGGATTTAAAAGTCTTATGTCCATAACAGCACTACTGAGAGATCAGTTCTGCAATTTCTTTTACTACAGTGAGAACATGAGGTAAGATTGAACTTTTGTGCCCGTTTCCTGAAAACAAAGATTTCCCTTACTAGAGTCCAGGCACATGTCCAAGTCATTACAGTCAGAATCTTTAACCTTCCCCTCAAAAAATACTAGGAACTTAATTTATGCAGATGGTAATCATACTTGGGGTTTCCTTCCTTTAGAATAAAGGGTTTATATAATAGGCAACTTCTTGATCCCATGCCAATTCACTTATTTAGGTATGTTCCACATGGTATGTCCAGCAATATCTGAACTTTCAGAGATGCTACTTGGTTTCCCTTTGAGTAGAGTCCTTGGTTTCTATACAGATATATTAATGGTTGGGCCCATCACACAAATTTACCATGTATGTCTAGGCTTGTTTAAATTCCAGTTACATCCAAACTGGGACTCCTTTATAAAATGATTTAATGATACATCAAAACCAGCTTTCCACCTCATGATATTGTGGTTACATAAAATAGAACATTATTATATTTATCATTTATTTGTAAAACAAAGATATAAAGTTAAAATTCATTAATTTTCTCAATGTGAGTGAATCTGTGGGAGATAATGGTCCAAACCCCTCACCTTTCTAGATGGCTGAGCTGCAACTCTAAGATCCTAATAGCAATGGATCACAGTTGAATTTAGTGTTCAAGAGACTGAAAGTCACACACCACATCAGACACTATTGATTTTCCTTAAGTGCTGAAGCTTTTAAGGGGATTTTACAAAGATGTGGATTATAAAGGACTGTGATACAATTTTGCTGAATTTTGAAAGTTGGATACAGTTTGGGAGAACTAAAATGGAGAGACCTTTGAGGTTAATATGAGTAAAGTCATGTTCCCAAACAATTGTTTGGTGTGAAATTGGAAAAGCATCACAACCAGTTAGTCTTACTTCACTGGAATGGTGGAAACTGGAGATGCTATCAGAGGCTGTCATCAAGGGTAACAGAATAAGGCTAAGAGAGCATGTGGATTGTCGTGCTTCACTATTCTCCAAACACAGGGGAGCTGGCTAGCTCCCCAGTCTATTCACGTGCTCCAGAACAACATCAGACACATGCATGATAAAGCACCACACACAGGGCTCTGCATTTACAGATGCGTGGTCACTATGCTAAATGAGCAGTTTCAACTTGCTGGTACAGAAGCTCCCTTTTTCCTAACAGTTTACTTTATACATATCATGCACTGCATGGATTGTATGTTTCCAAGACCAATCAATAAATTATTGAAATGTAAATTCAAGGTGCTTAAACAGTTATATGATGATGCTTTTAATTGAAATATTTTTTTATTTCAAGAACTCAAAGCCAAAACAATTCAAAACAATGAAAGTGAGGTTTGTTACTGCCTTACATCTGACTTGCATATATGTTTCCAGTGCAAAATGACAAAAGGCTGAGTGTAACACTACAGCAGATGGGCACAGATTGAAAGCAAACTTAATTTTCTTGGAAATGGAGGAAACATAATGTCTGTCTTTGAAACTGAACCTCTGTTTAATTTGCATATATGTTTGATGATAATTGGAGACCTATTATTTTCTTCTAACATTTCTATACCATTTAGTCACATCTTTTGTATCTAAAAACTGAGAGTTTTGCACCTGTTTTTTTCCATAAAAATAAATTTTGTTTGATTTTTCTCTTCAACTCTAACAAGTAAACATAAGCCTTAGTTTTGTACTTATGAACATAAATACTTTATGGATGTCTCTAGGATATTTTTTGGAATGGTAGGAAAAAAGTTTCAATTAGGAAACTATCTTTCCATACAGAATAGATGATTTGGGGAATAATTATGTGGTGGGCTAGCCACACAGTTTCCTATACAAGCAACATTGATACTCATGTCAATTTAAAGTTAATAATGGACATTGTGTAGAAATAAAGTGGATATTCAGGAATAAGTAAAACCATGCAAAAAGGCTCAAACATGTTTAAAGCAACATTTTCTCATTTAAGATTTTATAGCCACAGCAATCATTAATCTGAACTGCAGTAATAATTTGGGAATATTAGAATATATTTCTAATGAATATAAAATAATGTTAAGGTTGGAATAAAATAACTTTGTTCATTTATCTCAAAGAGAAAAACTCAAATATTCCTGAGAAAAAAAAGCTGAGCATTCCTCAAACCATAAAATATTTCTACAATTATATGAGAGTTACTTAAAATAGATTTGGATAAATAATACAACATTGTAAAAAACTTTGCCTTCTTTAGGGAAAACTTCATTAATATTTAAACTGATTGTTTTTTAAATTATCTATGTAGTTACAAACTACTGTGTTTTGTTTTGTAGCCTGTTTCAAAGCAAAGAAACTGGTAAGTACTAAAGTGATTATTTTATTAAGTTTACTTTAATATGTGTTTACTTATTACCCCAAAGAGGTGGAAGACTATATTATCCAGGTTATTTAATTTTTTTTTGGAAAGACTGATGTTTGGCAACCAGGAATACCTGTATTTTATGCATGTGTCTGAAGTCACAAGGTAGTATAGTAAATCTTAAACAGTAAGATTAAAAATTACAAAACCTATTAGCTTTGTAATTAAGATTTTGAAGAGAGCATAATCATTGATTTAATAAGCTAGAAAAAATGCATTAAGATATTTCAAACAAAATTTGAAGATGTCCCAGAAAGTACAACTGATATTCAGCAGTGAAAATGTGAAGTTTATCCCTTCCAGAAAATTAGTATTGTCAAGCTTAATTCTGGCATCTTAATTTTGGAAACAAGTTAAAAAGACATTCAGCTTTATTTCATCGAAGTAAATATTTCAATTGTTAGGAAACTAGCATTTTTATATGATTATTAAAAAGGAAAAACCTCTGAATGATAAGGCAGTTTGGAAAACATGTCACTTTTTCCACTAAACAAAAATGGCAGCTCCCACCAAAAAGAGAGTTAATTTTAGATCAAAATTGGAAAATTGACAGTGGAAATAGAAAAGATCTGTTAGCTGAGAAGTAGCCCTTTTGATAGGTTCTGTTATAAATTACTGCACATTTCTCTGAAATATCAGAGAGCTAGAGGGAAAAAAAATTGTATTCCATTGTATTTAAGATACATTATTTCTGTTAAGGGTTATGGCTATTGTCTAGCATGTTAGAAATTGTTACATAATTACTATCAGTTCAGATCAGTTACCACTGTGAACATAAAACTTTACGTGCCTGTACAGAGCTAAGACAGAAAAAAGTAGAAAACAATTAAGTGGACTTCAATCCAATTTTCTTAATTCAATCCCATCATTCTTGAGGTCAATTCATGATTTATTGACAGATCAAGATTCCAACTCAGCTTTACATAGATGATTCACAGTCTTGAGGCTCAACCGTCCTCCATCCATGGAGGTCTGGGGAGGTTCATTTAGAAAACAGTTTACTTTGCCCTTGCTGGTGCCTGCTGCTAGCATAAGCAATTGGCAATCATTTGCACTCATGGCACGTGTTTGTCTTCTATGCACCTAGCCTTCTGATGTTCTCAGTATATCTTCCTGCTGATCACATCATGACTTTAACTACTGCCACCTCCAGCGTGTAACATGCACTCTGGCTCTAATTTAAAATTAAATTCATACCTGGCAGATAGAAAATCAGATTTTCTACATTGTTGCATAAGATTTCTGAAAAAGTCTGAGATAGTCAGCAACAGATGTTCCATGAAACCAACTCTTTTACTTTTCTTAAGAAAAAAGGAAGTACAAGTCACTCTTAAGAGAAACTAAAAGGGGACACTAACAAATGGAAACTCATCCCATGCTCCTGGCTAGGAAGAATTAATATCGTCAAAATGGCCATCCTGCCCAAAGCAATATACAGATTTGATGCAATCCCTATCAAACTACCAGCAAAATTCTTCAACGAACTGGAAAAAATAATTCAAAAATTCATATGGAAACATCAAAGACCCCGAATAGCCAAAGCAATCCTGAGAAAGAAGAATAAAGTAGGGGGGATCTCACTCAACAATTTCAAGTCCTACTACAAAGCCATAGTAATCAAGACAATTTGGTACTGGCACAAGAACAGAGCCACAGACCAGTGGAGCAGACTAGAGACTCCAAACATTAACCCAAACATAAATGGTCAATTAATATTTGATAAAGGAGCCATGGATATACAATGGTGAAATGACAGTCTCTTCAACAGATGGTGCTGGCAAAACTGGACAGCTACATGTAGGAGAATGAAACTGGACCACTGTCTAACCCCACAAACAAAAGTAAATTCAAAATGACTCAAAGACCTGAATGTAAGTCATGAGACCATAAAACTCTTAGAAAAAAACATAGGCAAAAACCTCTTAGACATAAACATGAGTGACCTCTTCTTGAACATAACTCCCTGGGCAAGGAAAACAACAGCAAAAATGAACAAGTGGGACTATATTAAGCTGAAAAGCTTCTGTACAGCAAAAGACACCATCAACAGAACAAAAAGGAACCCTACAGTATGGGAGAATATATTTGAAAATGACACATCCGATAAAGGCTTGACGCGCAAAATATATAAAGAGCTCACCCACCTCAACAAACAAAAACTAAATAATCCAATTAAAAATGAGCAGAGGAACTGAACAGACAGTTCTCCAAAAAAGAAATACAGATGGCCAACAGACATATGAAAAGATGCTCCACATCGCTAATTATCAGAGAAATGCAAATTAAAACCACAATGAGGTATCACCTCACACCAGTAAGGATGGCTACCATCCAAAAGACAAACAACAACAAATGTTGGCGAGGTTGTGGAGAAAGGGGAACCCTCCTACACTGCTGGTGGGAATGTAAATTAGTTCAACCATTGTGTAAAGCACTATGGAGGTTCCTCAAAATGCTCAAAATAGACTTACCATTTGACCAAGGAATTCCACTCCTAGGAATTTACCCTAAGAACACAGCAGCCCAGTTTGAAAAAGACAGATGCACCCCTATGTTTATTGCAGCACTATTTACAATAGCCAAGAATTGGAAGCAACCTAAAAGTCCATCAGTAGATGAATGGATAAAGAAGATGTGGTACATATACACAATGGAATATTACTCAGCCATAAGAATAAAACAAATCCTACCATTTGCAATAACATGGCTAGAGCTAGAGGGTATTAGGCTCAGTGAAATAAGCCAAGCAGAGAAAGAGAAATACCAAATGATTTCACTCATCTGTGGAGTATAAGAACAAAGGAAAAACTGAAGGTACAAAACAGCAGCAGAATCACAGAACCCAAGAATGGACTAACAGGTACCAAAGGGAAAGGGACTGGGGAGGATGGGTGGGTAGGGAGGGATAAGGGAGGGGAAGAAGAAAGGGAGTATTATGATTAGTATGCATAATGGGGGGAGAGTAAGGGGAGGGCTGTACAACACAGAGAAGACAAGTAGTGATTCTACAACATTTTGCTACGCTGATGGACAGTGACTGTAAAGGGGTTTGTAAGGGGGACCTGATATAGGGGAGAGCCTAGTAAACATATTATTCTTCATGTAATTCCAGATTAAGGATAACAAAAAAAGAAAAAAAGAAAGAAAACGGGGATTACTCCCTGATAGGATAAAACTAACTTTAAATCAATGATTAATGCATGCTTTAAATATCCTTAATTTTGATCATTTAAAGGGTGTCAGATGATCAGCTATGGAGGTATATTTTTCTAATAATATTCATTTCTTTTAAGAAAAAAATAAATAAAAAAGCAGTACCTGTGTGGTGATCTCCTTTAAGTTCTTCACGATGATATAAAGGGCATATCAAAGGGTGGGCAAAGGGTTTTTTTGTGTTTATACAGAGGATCAAAGCCTAATTTGGCTACCAAGAAAACGAATTAAGATACGATATGAAGAAGAACTTCCAACATCAACATTCTCTGGAAGAATCATTCCAGAAGATGATCATCAAAAAACTTCAACAAAGATCCTGGCGCTGTTGGAGTTGTAGCTGCATTCATCCCACCGGTTCCTGGACTTGCCATTGGAATGAAGAAGGAGATATCTAAGCTGGCCTGTGCATTCAGTAAAACAACAAATTTGACTGGATCTACACTGTCCGAACTCAACCAATAATTAGGAGAAGTGCAAGTTGCAGCACTGCAAAATCGTGCAACTACAGACTATCTATTGTTAAAAGAACATATGGGATGTGAACAGTTCCCAGGAATGTGTTGTTTTAATTTGTCTGATTTTTCTCAAACTATTCAAATTCAGTTAGACAATATCCATCATATCATTGATAAGTTTTCACAAATGCCTAGGGTGCCTAACTGGTTTTCTTGGTTTCACTGGAGATGGCTGGTAATTGTAGGTCTGCTTTGGTTATGTAGCTGTATTCCTATTATGTTAATGTGTGTGCGCAATTTAATTAGTAGTTTAAAACCTATACATGCTTAAGTTACTCTACAAGAAGATATATCAAAGAAATAATCAATCTTCCCATGTTTTCTTCTGCCTGCTACTTCAATAGCTTTTCTTCTTCCTTCCTAATTACAACCCTTAAATAGAATTCGTGCCTCATATCGAATTTACCGAGTATCATAATTCTTCCAAGTGGTAAAGATACCTCAAGACAAATGCTGGGCATAGAAGCTACAGGGCATAAATATGCAAAGAAGTAAAAAGCTAACCTTTTCAAACAATATTTCTTCTCTCTCACTTACCAACTTTACATTTCCCTGTATGGCCCCGGAAGATGACTGGTTAGCCAGAGACGGGTAAGATTCCTCAAGGGAGGAACAACCTAAGACAGGCACAGTTGCAGGGGGGCCATCACGTGAGAAACTGGGGATCAACAGAGGTGAGGCTTAGAACCTCAACCCCCCTGTTCTGAGAGAAATCTTCTGCATCTGTGGATGTTTTATTGCCCTTGTCTAGCTTGGATTAACACATAGTCTACAGGCACACACCTGATCATCTACATTTGCCCTCTTACAGCACTAAACTATGTTTTCTACCTTTATCTTGCATCTACCTACCACTTCAGCATTTTATTAAACATAATAATAATAATAATAGTAATAATAATAATAATAAGGGAGAAATGTGGGATTCACATGTAAATCAAGTATAAAAATCAAACGAATATTCATAGTTGACCTAATGGTATATAGTTCATAATGTGTGATGAAAACTGAAAGTTTCTGTGATGACTGCCCTTGCACTGTTCACCATGTAAGAACTTATGCACTATGTAAGAATTTGTTCACCATGTAAGAACTTGTTCATTATGCTTCAGAAGATTGGAGACTGTTGAGAATTAGGCTTGGGGTTGATTAATGATTGTGCATTGAGTCCCCTATAGAGAATTTTATTGTCGTTAACAACCATTTTATCAATAAACATGAGAGATGCCCTCTCAAAAAAAAAAAAAAGAAAAGAAAAAAGGAAGTACAGTGATCGGACCATGAAAATGAGGCTGTCATTTCATGTGGCTTTATGACCACGGTGTCAGTGTTCTCTTACCCTCAGATGTATTACATTATAAATAAGTCCTGCTTTATTATAATAATTTTTCAATTTTCTCTACTAATTATCTTCATTTTTCTCCAGGTTAATGCTCTTTATGATCTTACTTGTGTTGGTGATTCCCTTAATTCACATACACTTCCAAATTTGGGATCAGTACTTCGTAATGTTTCAGTTAAGAATTTGGTTTATTGCTGCATTATTCTTTAAAAGGATTCTTGGGGCAACTTGGGAAGAATACATTTTTACTTTCTCACAATTTTGATCCATCAAAACATCAGCATTCTGATTGGATTAAAGATGGCAGCATGAGAGGTGAGACAGAGACCTCCTCCTAAAATCACATATAATATGAAAATATAATTAATACAACTAATCCTGAAAGAGGAACAGGAAAGAAGGCTGCACCAGACTGCATACACCTGGAAAAAAGAGCAGACTTCATGGAACAAGGTAACATACCAAAGCTGTGACCTGTTGGGGCCCAAGCCTTTCCCCCACCCCAGATCACTGGTAGGTGGAAGAGAAACAGAGCAGGGAGGGAGTGGAGGCCTGGGACTGCTGAACACCTAGCCCAGAAGATCTGCTCTGGGAGCATGAACCTACATTGCATGGTGCTCTGATGATTTAGTGAGGTTGGAAATCTAAGACAGGTGGAATACCTGGATAGATGGAGATGCCAGATGCTTGTGGAAAACAGGGATTCATATCTGTCTGATCTGGGTGGGCAGTCTGAGAGACTTCCTAAAAGCAAGAAGGCTGCTAAAGGTGCAAGGATTGCACAGAGTTTACTGCATAGGAGAAAGGACAAGTGGACAAAATTGTCTGGGTGCACTCTGCCCAGCAGGTTGGTAGCTTAAACAATCTTCAGGTGCTCCATCCCCATGGCTGGCTACACAACTCTAAGGACCCCCGCCATGATATGCAAACTGCTGTGTCTTCCTCCCAGCTAGCCTGCTCCTGGCTCAGGTTCACAAACCAGCATCCTCTGCCCTGGTGTCAGGCCAGCCAGAGGGAAGCCCCACCTATGGCAGCTACAAACACAAAGCATAGAGGCTTACACCTGTGTGTTTGGCCCACTAGTTCTGGCAGTGGAGAAAGTCACAGCTGCCAGGAAGCAGGAAACAGCTCTTTCCTCTCCAAAAGCACCAGCACTGTTCCCCTGGAACCCTCAAAATTGTTCCAGGGGCTGAGCAGCTCCAGAGAGTAGAACTTCTGGGCACTAGATGGCACCACAGACAAATAAAGAAATGTCAAAGGAACATGGTTCAAAGCAAAATTATGAATACACCTGAGAAAGATTAAAATTAAATCGATCTCATGAATCTTCCTGAAAGAGATTTCAAAATAAAATTCATTAACATGCTCATGGAGGTACAGAAAAACATTCAAGAACTCAGGAACGAATTTAGGACAGAGATCCAATCATTGAAGAACAAAATGGAGAGTATTAAAAGCAGATTAGACATGGTGGAGGAGAAGATAAATGAAATAGAAATAGGGAAGAGGAATACAAAGAAGCTGAGGCACAGAGAGAAAAAGCGATCTCTAAGAATGAAAGAATACTGAGAGAACTGTGTGACCAATCCAAATGAAGCAATTTCACATGACAGGGGTACCAGAAGAAAAAGAGAGAGAAAAAGGGACAGAAACTGTCTTTGAGGAGGTAATTGCTGAAAACTTCCCCAAACTCGGGAAGGAGTCAGTCTCTCAGGACATGGAGGTGCATAGACCTCCCAACACAAGAGATCTAAGGAGGACAACACTGAGACATATAATAATTAAAATGGCAAAAATTAATGATAAGGAAAGATGGAAAGATGGAAAGACTATTAAAAGCAGCCAGAGAGAGAAATAAGATCACATACAAAGAAAAACCCATCAGGATATCATTACACTTCTCTGCAGAAACCTTACAAGCCAGAAGGGAGTGGCATGATATGTTTAATGCAATGAAGCAGAAGGGCCTGGAACCAAGATTACTTTATCCAGAAATATTATCATTTAAATTTGAAGGAGGGATTAAACAATTTCCAGATAAGCAAAGGCTGAGAGAATTTAGCTCCCAAAAACCATCTCTACAGCATATTTTGGAGGGCCTGCTATAGATGGAAGTGTTTCTAAGGTTAAATAGCTGTCACCAGAGGTAATAAAAAGGGATAGACAAAGAGTACAGAATAAGATATCTAATATATAAAGAATGGAGGAGGAAGAAAAAGAGGGGGAGAAAAAGAACCTTTAGATTGTGTTTGCAATAGCATACTGAGTTAGGTTATACTCTTAGATAGTAAGGAAGTTACCCTTGAATCTTTGGTAACCATGAATCTAAAGACTGAAATGGCAATAAGTATATACCTACCGATAATCCCCCTAAATGTAAATGGTCTGAATACACCAATAAAACATCATAGAGCCACTGAACGAATAAAAAAACAAGATGCAACTATATGGTGCCTACAAGAGACTCACTTCAAACCCAAAGACATACAGAGACTAAAACTGTAGGAATGGAAAAATATATTTCATGAAACTAATAGGGAAAAAAATCAGGTATTGCAGTACTTGTTTCAGACAAAATTGACTTCAAAACAAAGAAAGTCACAAGAGACAAAGGACATTACATAATGATATAGGGGTCAATCTAACAAGAGAATATAACCATTATAAATATCTATGCATCCAACAGAGAAGCACCTACATATGTGAAACAAATACTAACAGAATTAAAAGAGGAAATAGAATGCAATGCATTCATTCTAGGAGACTTCAACACTCCACTCAATCCAAAGGACAGATCAACCAGACAAAATAAGTAAGGAGACAAAGGCATTGAACAACACATTAGAACAGATGTACCTAACAGACATCTACAGAACTCTACACCCAAAAGCAGCAGAATACACATTCTTCTCAAGCGCACATGGAATATTTTCCAGAATACACCACATATTAGACCACAAAAAGAGTCTCAGTAAATTCAAAAAGATTGAAATTGCACTAACCAACTTCTCAGATAACAAGTGTATAAAACTAGAAATAAATTGTACAAAGAAAACAAAAAGGATCACAAACAAAAGAAGGCTTAACAACATGCTCCAAAATAATCAATGGATCAATGACCAAATTAAAACAGAGATCAAGCAATATAAGGAGACAAATGAAAACAACAGCACAATGCCCCAACTCTGTGGGACACAGTGAAGGCAGTCTAAGAGAGAATTATATAGCAATCCAAGCCTATATAAAGAAGGAAGAACAATCCCAAATGAATAGTCTAAAGTTACAAATATTGAAAATGGAAAAAGAACAAAAGAAACCAAAATCAGCAGAAGGAGGGACATAATAAAGATCAGAGAAGAAATAAATAAAACTGAGAAGAATAAAATAATAGAAAAAATTAAAGAAACCAAGAGCTGGTTCTTTGAGAAAGTGAACAAAATAGATAAACCCCTAGGCAGACTTACTAAGAAAAAAAGAGAATCTGCACACATAAACAGAATCAGAAATGAGAAAGGAAAAATCATGATGGACACAGCAGAAATACAAAGAATTATTAGAGAAAACTATGAAATCAATATGCTAACAAACTGGATAACCTAGAAGAAATGAACAGATTTCTAGAAAAATACAAACTTCCAAGACTGACTGTGGAAGAAAAAGAAAATCAAACAGACCAATTACCAGCAATGAAATTGAATTGATAATCAAAAAACTACTCAAGAATAAAATCACGGACCAGATGGATTCACCGCTGAATTTTATCAGACATTTAGAGAAGACATAGTATCCATTTTCCTTAAAGTTTTCCAATAAAATAGAAGAGGGGGGAATACTTCCAAACTCATTCTATAAAGCCAGCATCACTCTAATACCAAAACCAGGCAAAGAATCCACCAAAAAAGAAAATTACAGGCCAATATCCCTGATGAACATAGATGCAAAAATTCTCAACAAAATATTAGCAAAAAGAATTTAAAAATACATCAAGAGGATCATACATCATGATCAAGTGGTATTCATCCCAGGGATGCAGGGATGGTACAATATTTGAAAATCCATCAACATCATCCACCACATCAACAAAAAGAAGGACAAAAAACACATGATCATTTCCATAGATGCTGAAAAAGCATTCGACAAAATTCAACATCCATTTCATGATAAAATCTCAACAAAATGGGTATAGAGGGCAAGTACCTCAACCTAATAAAAGCTATATATGACAAACCCACAGCCAACATCATACTTAACATGAAAAGCTGAAAGCTTTTCCTCTAAGATTGTGAACAAGACAAGGATGCCCACTCTCCCTGCTTTTATTCAACATAGTTCTGGGGGTTCTAGCCATGGCAATCAGACAACACAAAGAAATAAAAGGCATCCAGATTGTTAAGGAAGAAGTCAAACTGTTACTGTTTGCAGATGACATGGTATTGTACATAAAAAAACTAAATAATCAACTCCAAAACTATTAGAACTAATACTTGAATTCAGCAAAGTTGCAGTACACAAAATTAATACACAGAAATCTGTTGCACTCCTATACACTAATGATGAACTACCAGAAAGAGAAATCAGGAAAACAATTCCATTCACAATTGCATCAAACAGAATAAAAGACCTAGTAATAAACCTAACCAAGGAAGTGAAAGACCTTTATCCTGAAAACTATAAGACACTCCTAAGAGAAATTAAAGAGTATACTAATAAATGGAAATTCATCCCATGCTCTTGAGTAAGAAGAATTAATATTGTCAAAATGGCCATCCTGCCTAAAGCAATATACAGATTCAATGCAATCCCTATAAAAACACTGACGTCATTCTTCAATGAACTGGAACAAATAGTCCTAAAACTCATATGGAACCACAAAAACCCTGAATAGACAAAGCAATCCTTAGAAGGAGAAATAAAGCAGGGGTGGGTGGGTCTTGCTTCCCAACTTCAAGCTCTACTACAAAACCACAGTAGTCAAGACAATTTGGTACTGGCACAAGAACAGACCCATAGACCAGTAGAACAGAATAGAGAGTCCAGATATTAACCCAAGCATATATGGTTAATTAATATATGATAAAGGGGCAATGGATATACAATGGGGAAATGACAGCTTCTTCAACAGTTGGTGATGGCAAAACTGGACAGCTACATGTAAGAGAATGAAACTAGATTACTGTCTAACTCCATACACAAAAGTAAACTCGAAAAGAATCAAAGACCTGAATATAAGTCATGAAGCAATAAAACTCTTAGAAGAAAATAGACAAAACTCTCTTGAATATAAATATGAGCAACTTCTTCATGTACATATCTCCATGGGCAAAGAAAACAAAACAAAACTTAAAACGTGGGACTATGTCAAACTAAAAAGCTTCTGTACAGCAAAGGACATCATCAGTAGAACAAAATAGCATCCTACAGTATGGGAGAATATATTCATAAATGACATGTCCGGTAAGGGGTTGACATCCAAAATATACAGAGAGCTCATGCACCTGAACAAACAAAAAGAAATAACACAATTAAAAAATGGGCAGACATTAGGAACAGAGACTTTTACAAAGAAGAAATTCATATGGCCAGCAGGCACATGAAAAGATGCTCCACATCACAGCAGTTAGGATGGCCAACATCCAAAAGATGAACAACAGCAAATGTTGGCGAGGATGTGGCGAAAGGGGAACCCTCCTACACTGCTGGTGGGAATGTAAATTAGTTCAATCTGTGTAGAAAGTAGTATGGAGGTTCCTCAAAAATCTTAAAATGGAAATACCATTTTATCCAGGAATCCCAATCCTAGGAATTTATCCTAAAAATACAGGAGCCCAGTTTGAAAAAGACATATGTGCTCCTATGTTTATCACAGCCACTATTTACCATAGCCAAGAAATGGAAGCAACCTAAGTGTCCTTCAGTAGATGAATGGATAAAGATGTGGTACATATACACAATGGAATATTATTGAGCCATAAGAAGAAAACAAGTCCTACCATATGCAACAACATGGATGGAGCTAGAGGGTATAATGCTCAGTGAAATAAGCCAGGCAGAGAAAGACAAGTACCAAGTGATTTCACTCATCTGTGGAGCATAAGAAAAAAGCAAAACCTGAAGGAACAAAACAGCAGCAGACTCACAGAACCCAAGAATGGACTAACAGTTACCAAAGGGAAAGGGACTGGGGTGGATGGATGGGAAGGGAGGGATAAAGGGAAAAATGGACACTATGATTAGCACACATTATGTTGGGTGGGGTACAGGGAAGGCAGTATAGCACAGAGAAGACAAGTAGTGATTCTACAGCATCTTACTATGCTGATGGACAGTGACTGTAATGGGGTATGTGGTGGGGACTTGAAAATGGGGGGAATCTAGTAACCACAATGTTGTTCATGTAAGTGTGCATTAGTGATACCTAAAAAAATAAAACCCAATTAATAAATAAATAAATAAATAAATAGCATCAGCATTCCTCAGTAAATCTTATACTGACAATAGGCAGGGGGTTTCTAGTCTTAAGTCTTAGACTTTTCTTTTACAAAGAATTGACACTTGCATGTAACTCTGGGGACCTACTTATACTTAAGTTATACTTATTGGTTTTGTGAAATTCAAATTTAACTGGACATCTTGTGTTTTTTATTTGCTAAAATTGATGACCATTAGTTTCTTATGGCTACTACCTTCGACCATTTGGGTTGTTAAAAAAATAAATACCATAGTCTGGGTAGCTCATAAACAGCATAAAATTACTTCTTGTAGTTCTGGAGCCTAGAAGAGCAAGATCAGGGTGCCATAATGGTTGGACTCTGTGTCTGGTGAGTACCTGCCTCCTGGCTCATAGATGGCTATCTTCTTTTTTTTTTTTTAATTGAGGCACATGCAATAAAGCGCACACATCTTAAAGTGCACTTGATGAATTTTGACATGTGTATACACTCATGTAACCATCACCCAGATCGAGATGTCCTAATTTTTTTCCCCCTTCTTCTATTTTACCCTTCTCTCCACTCTCCTCCCCTATGGCAAGCACCAGTCTGTTCTTTGTGTTTACAAGTCTGTTTCTGTTTTGTTCATTTGCTTTTAGATTCCACATGTAAGTGAAATTGTATTGTATTTGTCTTGCCTTATTTCACTTAACATTATATTTAACTGTAACCTCACATGGGGGAAGGAACAAGGGAGACTTCTCAGGCTCCTTTTATAAAGGCTCTAATTCCATTCATGAGATCTTCCCTAATAACCTACTCCTTTCCAAAGTTCCCACTTCTTAATACCAACACCTTGGGGTTAGGTTTTAACATGTGAATTTTTGAGGGGACACAGAATTCAGACAATAACAGCTACCATAACAAAGTATCACAAACTGGTTGGATTGAAACAAACGAACTTTATTGCCTCAGAGTTCTGGAGTCTAGACTCTGGAGGCAGGGTGTTGACAAAGCCATGTTCTCTGAGACCTGTAGCACTGCCTTCTCCGAGATTGTGAGGTTGCCCAATAACACATGGCATTCCTCAACATTCCGCTGCAACACTTCACTCTCTGCCTCTGACATCACAGTTGTTCTACCTTTGCATGTCTGACTATATTTCTTCTCTTCTGTAAGGACAACACCTTCCTTCAACATGACTCCATTTTAAATGAACATCTGTAATGACCCTATTCCAAATAAGGTCACATTATGAGGTAATGAGAGTTAGGATTTCAACATTATCTTCTGGAGGAATACAGTTCAACCCATAATAACCCTGTTTATAAAGCCCTCCCCCTTTTTGAAACAGAATGTGATTAGTTATTTGGATTTAAGCAATTAACAGCTGTCTGTGTTAGAAACATGTCAGTCTTTACCTATATCCCAAGACCACAAACACATAGAAGTTACTTAAGTGTTTTGAATATTAAGTTGACTCATGTATTTAGTTCAAATTAATAAGCACTATTTTTAAGGGATTTCTCAGGAATAATTAACTTTTTATAAAAGCAAATATTTCTGATTTACCAACCCAAAGTTATAAAGATTGGTTGATTTCTATGTCATTTTGTTAAATGTGACTTTTGCTTGTTAAACAAGTATTGAGTCTGCTATACATCAGGTGCATGCTCAATAAAAAGAATGATTGTGAATATAATCTCTCATAACTTCTAGTCTAATAGAAAAGATAAATGAATACATAGCAGAAATATAATAAATCAAATGTCATCATAGATACACCAATCTGAGTAACATGATCAAAAGGAAAATAGAAACTAATTGCCCCTTTTGTAAATGTTGTAATTACTCCCTTCTGTACAGCAGCTCCCCTCAACTCTTCAGAGACTCCCAAGTAAAAATTCAAAATATGGGAAAAATCTATAAAAACACATGTTTATTGCTGAATTATTTATCACAGTGTAAAACAGAATCTAAAGCAAGGGTATGATTGAGTAAACAGGATGTTTTTGCTTAGTTTATTTTGCTTATCAGGACATATGCAAGCATATGTAAAATTTGGGAAGTAATATACAGACCTAAAATTTTGGATTTTACTTGGAAACTATGGATAATGTTTCAATTTTCTAAAGTTTCTGTAGCATTGCCTTATTACTTAATACAGGCATATAAAATTTGTAAACAAGAATTTGCAGAAATGCAATTCTGTATAAACATTAGTTGTAATCAATATATTTAAAATAAAAACTAGAGTCTTTAGTGAAATAGCACTGTATTCGCAGTATTTCAATCCTGCTCTGGAACTTATTATTTTAGGGTATTCTATCAGTACATTTAATGAAACAAACTGGATCTTGGATAAAGATGATAGTCCATTAATAGAAAGGGTGAAAGAAATGTCATATGTCAGTGTAAAATAATCCACTATTGAAAATTTTCCCATTTTGAAAGTGAAAACTTGATATTAGTTCTCCCTCATCTTTACATCAGTTAAAGAGCATTTAGATTTTCCCAGTCACTATTCCCTTTTTTTATGAATATAACTGAAGAGATAAAGGTGAACTATGATGCCAACATGACAAATGTTTAAGGTTGATATGTCACTTTGTGTATTTATCTCTATCATTCTTGATCTTTTGTATCTGATTCATTGTGCTGTCTGTCTGGAAATACCACCACTCTCATTCTCCTTGTAAGTGCAGTTGGCAGAAGCATAGCATTTTCTTAACACCAAGGATTCTTAATATTATTCCTTTGTGTGATATCATTAAAATATGCTAACTAAGGCAAATTTGAGGAAGAAGACAAAGACACTTTGAAAGGTTATGATCTATGACAATCCACAGACTTAGAGTTAGTTTAATTGAATTAATTGTTGCTCAGGAGAATCTGAGGAACAAAGAACACAATGAACGTTTTCATGAAAAAAATTGACCTTTTCAATATTAGTGCACTGATTGGCAGATTATTCTATTTTTCTTACAACAAAAGAATTTGATAAGGGGGAGGTAGAGGTGATATTTGAAAAGACAGAAAATCTATGCAGAAATGGAAACTCCCACATGTGATAAGAATCAGAAAGAATTAATAGCATATATATTTTGTGTGACTTGTTATAACTGTACAAAATTTTAATGTGCTTGTTATATTAAGAACCATTACATTATATTATATTCTTAACTTACATTAAGAATATAAGAGAATAGTTTCATTTTATTCAGTGGTATCACTGGTCTAAAAAGAGATTAAGTTGTTTCTGTTTTGCAATTCTAAATAACTATTTTATGAAATTTATAATATTTAATTCAGTCATTTTAATGTATGTCTTCAACAAACACATTCTGTAGACCATCATGGGGCAGTACTCAAAACTGCACCACATGGAAGGTGACAACAGGATACTCAAAAGAAAGATTTATTCAGGCTGAGCTGGGCAGGGAAGGGTACACAAGAGGCAAAAAGCAAGTTCAGTGGAATTGCTTGCAATTCCAAAAACATAGTGTAGGTTTTTCTACTTCTTAAACTTGACAGTGGCAATTAGCTCTTGGAATTCCTTATCTCCAATGTCTTATATTCTGGTTGAACCCATATTCTTCCTTCAAAGGCTTAGCTGTCACCTTCTCTGAAATTTTTCTCTAGACTTTTCAGATCAAATTAGGCATTGCTTCTTGGAATTTTCTTTTACCAATTATACATAATTGCTACAAAACAGAATTTACTACATTGTAGTAATTTTTAAATCCTGCCTTCATGACAGAATGAGCTCTTATCAGGGTAGAAACTCTTCAGTATTGATTTGCAGTAGTATGGATTTGATATTCAAATAAAGTGGAAAAGAAAAGGAAATGAATGCAAAAATATTCAGTTAAGATTTAACAGAGCATTTTATCCTTGTTTTTTCCTGGTTTACAAAGCCGTTCACTGTATATGTAAGAATTTTTATTCTGAAATCGTATTTTTAACATCTGTTACATGAAATGATTTGGTTCAAGACAGTGAAAGGGAAATTCATACCACAGTATGTTAGACTCAAAATAGCCCCAAGTCAGAAATCTTGTAGTTCTATCAACAGGAGAGACTGAAGGGAGATAACAATGAATGCTTCAAGGAGCATCTGAAATGCCAATAGGAATTCAAATGCATCTTGAATGCTACCTGACAAGTAAATTCTGATTTAGAAATGACAACAGAGACAGTAACCAGAGATGGGCATTCAAAAATCCCTCTGGCATTTGGCATTTCCAACTAATGTTGATTATTGTTTGCAAAATGATCTGTTGTCACAAATAATAACTACAAAGAGTAAGAAGAAATATATTGTATAATTTCAAGTACCTCTTATTTAGTAATACTTAATTGATGTCAATAAAACTAGACAGATAAAAAGACATCTCTAAATGTTTCTAGTTATAGAGATGAGTTGCTTTTTTCTCAGCACAAGAGGAAGTAGTCACACATTATTATATTTATCCTTTAATCTATATATTGATCCCAAGTTCTTAATTATTATCATCATTTGTCTTTCACTGGCAAACAGTGGGATGGAAAAATATCAGTGACCCGATGAAATAAGATAGTCCATAAATTAAAAAGTACATAAGTATGTCAAAAAGAAGATGTAAATAAATTTTTTAAAAATACTCTCATACAGACCAAATATGGCATGAAAGAGTTCATAATTCTCAATAGCACAAGATTATGGATATTATACATCTAGACATTATTCTGTAAGTTCTTCAGGCATAAAGATGTGATTACTAATAATACATATTAATGTTGGAATTTGGAAGGGACCTCAGATTCTTTCTGTGGTTTGTTTCTTAAATATAAGTCAACTCTTATTTACTCTTTATTAGAATGGTCTGATTAACAGGTTTTAACAATGAACTTATTTTTAATATACGTTCAAACCTGGGTATTCAGCTCTTTAAAAATAAAGAGATATTCCATAGAAGCTTTTTTAGCTCTAATTTTTCAAACCTCAACTGTAAAATTTCTGACCATTTTCTAATCACTTTCTCTGTAAATTTCTTGAGCATTTACTGTATTTGTGATGTACTCTACAAATGGTATTGATAAAGATTAAACACACATCTAATTTCCTGAGAAATTTCACAACTTATGGAATAAGAGATATACATAGGATCAGTGTATATTTTTCTTCTCTTATCTATTTTTAAAGCATCATTTCCTTTTACTAACACAAATAACTGAAACTGAAAAAACAATTGGGTTGAAAAGTTGAGTTTATCACCTAATGAATTTAATGAAATTTTTAAAGAACTTTATTTTAATTTTGATATAACTTTTTACCTTATGTTGTTTTTAAATTACAAAGATTTGAAATGTATCTAGAAAAATTATTACTTCAACCTCATCCAAGGTACCTTTATTTTTTTCCTTTCTTAATGTGAAGGTAAATTTAGATTAACTATAAAGAGATAAAAAATATTTTTACAACTCATCTTCATGATAAAAATGTCTTTAACTCATAAGGGAAAAATTGACACAATATTGTCCTCAGGCTAAATAAGATGAAACAACTTATAGTTATTTGTTTGCTTGCTTGCTTTAGACACAGCCTTAATGTAGTATGTTGTAGAGCTATACATATGACTTCACTGCTAAAATAACAAGAATGAGATAAAGGAGGCAAGCACTATGACAGAATGGTATATTCCAGTTCAAAAGCAGAATTTTCCAAAGGGGTCTGTGGTCCAAATCATGTTCCTAGTTCTCTCATCAGGCAATTGAAGCTCAAAACCCTTAAGAGATTGCTTGAGCACCATTAAGGACTAGCATGCCAATGGGGATGATGTGATGAAAAGAGCCAAGACTTTGTTTCCAAATTCATCTTCTGTCCCTGCCTGCCAATGGACATTCGGCACTGCCGAGTCATTTAACTTCCCAGCTTGTTTTCTCATCTAGAAATGATCATGATGTTGGTGATCTCTTCTCTTTAACTTTCTTATATGATAATGTGGCTCTATAACCTGCAGACATACCTCATTTATTTGGGCTTCACTCTATTATGCTTTGCAGATACTATATTTTTATGAAAACTGAAGGTCTGTGGCAACCTTACATTGAGCAAGTCTGTAGGTACCACTTTTCTCACTCAACAGTATTTTCTCACTTCATGACTCTTTGTTGATTCTCACAATTTCAAACTTTCTCATTATTATTATACTTAGTATGGTGATCTATGATTAGTGATCTTTAATGTTCCTATTGTAATTGTTTTGGGACTCCACCATACATATCCATATAAGATGGCAAACCTAATAAATGTTGTGGGCTGTCTGCTCCCCCAACCAGCCACTCCCCTCTCTCCCTCTCCTCAGGTCTCCCTATTCCCTGAAACACAATATTGAAATTAGGCTAATACCCTAAAATGGTCTCTAAGTGTTCAAATGAAAGGAAGAGTTGCACATATCTCACTTTAAATCAAAAGCTAGAAGTGTTTAAGCTAAGTGAGGAAGGTATGTTGAAGGTCAAGATAGACTGAAGGCTAGTTCTTTTGTTTCACATAGGCAGCCAAGTTGTGAGTGCAAAAGAGAAGTTCTTGAAGGAAAGTGCTACTCAGTGAACACATAAATGATGAGGAAGTGAAGCAGCCTGATATAAAGAAACTTTCATTGTTCTGGATAGAAGATCAAACCAGCCACAACATTCCCTTAAAAAAAAGCCTAATCCAGAGCAATTCCCTAAATCTCTTTAATTCTGTCAAGGCTGAGAGAGGGGAGGAAGCTGCCAAAGAAAAGCTGGAAGCTAGCAGAACCCCTTGGTTCATGAGGTTAAAGGAAAGTAAACATTTCCATAACAGAAAAGAGCAAGGTGAAGCTGTGAGTAAAAATATAGAAACTGCAGCAAATTATTCAGAAAACCTAACTAAGACAATGAGTGAGGGTGGCTACACTAAACTTCAGAAATTCAGGGCAGATGAAACAGTCTTCTACTGGAGGAATGCCATCTAGGACTTTCACAGCTAAAGAGAGAAGTCAATGCCTGGCTTCAAAGCTTCAAAGGACAGGCTGAATCTCTTGTTAGGGGCTAATAAAGCTGGTGACTTTAAGTTGAAGCCGGTGCTCATTTACCATTCCAAAAATCCTAGAGGCCTTAAGAATGTCTACCCAACGTATGCTTTGTAACTGAAACAATCAACCCTGGATGACAGCACATCTTTCTCCCACATGGTTTGCTGAATATTTTAAGCCCACTGTTGAGAACTACTGCTCAAAAAAGAGATTCCTTTCAAAATACTATTGTTTACTGACAATACCCCTGGTCACCCAAGAGCTCTGAAGGAGATGTATAATGAGATTCATATTGTTACTCATGAGTGCTAACACAGCATCTATTCTGCAGCTCATGAATCAAGGAGTACTTTTAACTTTCAAGTCTAAATACTAAGGATTTCGTAAGGCTATAGCTGCCACAGATAGTGGTTCCTCTGATGGATCTGGGCAAAGGAAATTGAAAACCTCCTGGGAAGGATTCACCGTTTTAAAATGCATTAAAAAATTCATAATTCGTGAGGAAAGATCAAAATATCAACATTAACAGGTGTTTGGAAAAAACTGATTTCAAACTCTTGGATGACTGAGGATTTCAAGACTTCAGTGGAGGGAGTAACTGCAGGTGTGTAGAAATAGCAAGAGAGCTAGAGTCAGAAGTGGGGCCTGAAGATGGACTGAACTGTATGATCTCATGATAAAATTTGAATGGAAGAGGAGGTGCTTCTTATGGATGAGCAAAGAAAGTGGTTTCTTGAGATGGAACCTACTCCTGGCAATGATGTGAAGATTGTTGAAATAACAAGAAGGGATTAAGAATATCACATAAACTTAGCGGATAGAGCAGTGGCAGGAGTTTGAGAGGACTGACTATAATTCTGATAAAAAGGTCTGTTGGGGGTAAAATGCTACCAAATAGCATTTCATGCCACAGAGAAATTGTTCTTGAAAGGAACTGCCAACCAATGAGTCAACTTTACTGTTGTCTTAGTTTAAGAAATTGCCACAGCCACGCCCAGACCTTTGGCAAACACCATACTGAGCAATCAGCGGCCATCAACACAGGCAAGATCCTCCACCAGTAAAAAGATTGACTTAGTAAAAACCCAGATAACAGTTAGCATTTTTTATCAGTAAAGTATTTTTTAAAGTATGTACATTGTTTACTTTAGACATAACACCATTGCATACTTAATAGGCTACAGCATGTTGTAAACATAACATTTATATGCATTGGGAAGCCAAAAACTTCATTTAACTCACTTTATTACAATACTTTACTGCAGCGGTGTGGGACTGAGCCTACAATATCTCTGATTATCTGTGAGTCAGTTTTTAACTTCTAACAAGCTTCAGCTTCTCTTTTTTGCTCATAACTTATATCCTGGCTAATTCTTCAAGTTTCCTATTTTTTTCTTCTGTTCCCATGTGTTTTCTTCCTATTCTAATACAAAGTATCAGAAATACAAAGGGTTTTTTTAATTTCACTTTTTCCTTTAGTTAATACATATTGTTAGGATAAATTAGAACATCTGTTAGAGATAAATGCAGTCTTATACATCAGTTGTTTAATTTAACATATATGGAACTGGGAATAATCCAAAATTCCTTCTGCAACATAACTCTCTAATTCATTGTGCCTCTCCAAATATTTAATATTATATACAAAAAATATAATCTCTCCTGGAAGTCTAACTAGATTCTAGTTAAATGAAAACCAGTCTGGTCACATCAAATGAATACTTGCCTTTATGTTTTATCTTTGGTAGGAGGGCAGACTTTAAAAGAACAATATTAACCTCTTACAAATTAATCCAGTATTGTGAAAAGTCAATGAAACATCCAACTAGCAAATGCCTCATTTTCACCATTCAATGTGCATTTATCAGTGATAGGAACTGATTTTAATAACTCCTAGAAGTCTTGTTTTTAACAAAATAAGTTTTCATTTGTAATGCAACCATCAGGTTTTTGTAGATAGTGCTTTCTGATTTTGTTTGAATTGAAGCAATTCATTCTCTGTAGAAGAGAAAAAAAGTTTTCCTTTTATTATTCTATTTTATATTATTGTTTCTGTATCCTTCCTTCATGTTTTTCCCTATTTTGTATAGCCCATGTTAGCTGATATGCTAGGGCTTATACATCTAATGAACTGCATTATATCCAATGTATGACTCACAGGAAGATAGAAAATTAAGCTTGTGGGCACATCATTTTTATTGAGGTCATGAAAAAAACATTCCCAGAAATATTAAAATAATTTCTTGTATCCATGTATTGTTGGGTGCAAGATAAATCTCTATAGAATAATAGGTAGCAATTCTTAATGGCTTATTCCCATCAGCCATTTATTTCTTAAGAAAACCATCAGTTTTAACAAAATATCAAAGCCCTTACATTGTCTTTCTTCTACTTCTTCGTTTTTAACAAATTATCACAAGTCACTGCCTGAAGTGATGACTTTTTTGTATCCATACTCACATCCATCTTAACCACAGATCTCTTTTGGCCAGATAAGGCTAAATTAACCAGTGAACTCAATTAACAGACAAAATGATGCATCTTGTTTTTGAATTAATACTTCTAAAATGTCATTTACAGAAAGTATTATGAATTATTTGTTCCTGAGTCAATGTATTATAAAATATGCCAGAAGGTGAATAGTTTTAAAATAATATGAACATTTGAAAAAGTAAACATATGGGAGATATAGTTAAAAAAGCAATGTTGACATGTGATACTTTATTAATTCCAAATTCTACACAGTTGTATTTGTTTTATTATTATTATTGTTATATAGTTTTTAGACATAAAAACTATAGTGATCAGAGGGATTAAATAACTAGCCCAAAGTCACCTAACTAATGTGAGTAGTATAATTTAATGAAGGCAGAATTTTAATAAAGCATATAAAGCTTTAAATCCCTATTTAAACTATGTAGAAAATAAATTCCAGGAAGACAAGGGTCTTTGTTGCTTTTATTTGTTGGTGATAAGCATGTGCCTTAAATAGTCCAAGCACAAGGGAAATACTCAGAAGACGTTTGTGAATGACTGAACCTGTGTTAGTTGGGCAAGTTAATTGCTCTCTCTTTGTATTGCAGTTATTAACAAAACCTAACACATTAGGTATTGTAAGAATTAAGTGAGAAATAATACAGGTAATGTATTCAGTTCCACTTTCTTAGCTGAGTTTGGAAACATTGATACATTAGTCCTGGGCAAGCACTTGGATTGGAGATTTTTTTGCTTATCTAGAGGCAGCATTATTTTCATCAGCCAAATGTAAGGAAGCAACCAAAGTGTCCCTCAATAGATAAATGGATAAAGAAGATGTTGTACACATACACAATGGAATATTATTCAGCCACAAGAAAGAAAGAAATCTTTCCATTTATAACAACATGGATGGACCTAGAGGGTATTATGTTAAATGAAATAAGTCAAAGAAAAGAATACTATATTTTCCAATTACATCTGGAATCTGAAGAACAAATTCACAAACAAAACAGAAATAGACTCATTAACACAGAGAACAGATGGTTGGTTACCATGGGTGGGGAGATAGGTGAAATAGGTGAAGGGAATAAATAAGTACAAACTTCAAATTATAAAATAATTTAGTCACATGAATGGAGGTATAGCATAGGAAATAATGCTTATATTATTGAAAAAATTTTATATGGTAACAGATGGTAAGTATACATATCATGGTCAGCATTCAATAATATATATAATTGATGAATCACTAACTTGCTCATCTGAAACCAATATAATATTGTGTATAAACTATATTTCAATAAAAAGGTTAAGAAAAAAAAATAAAGCCATACCTAAAAAATAAATCTAAAGGTAGAATACTTCTGAGTAGGCTTTTCACTGGCAGTTTTTGCCAATGATAAAAAATGGATCCTGGTGAAATTCATGGATATTAGTAAGAGTTCACTATGTGATAGTAATTAAGTACATTACCAACATTAATTCTTTTAACCCTCCTCTTTTTACAATTTCTGGTATATTCATTAAAAACACAAATAGGAAACAGGTGAAATTAGTTTTCTGAATATATTTTATTTAAACCAATAATTCCATTTTTAATTTAATCAATACAAAAATCATCACTGTGATTATTTGACATTATTATATTTAATTTTTTAAAATATAGTGTGTATTTTATACTTACAGCACATCTCAATTAAGATGCCAAATTTCAAAGAAATTATCTGTATTTAGATTTCATAAAATATAGTTGAAAATTTAGATTCATATACTCAAGATAATCAAAAAATACTCAAAAGTTTCCAACAACTGAACAGCATATCAGTTTTAAATTTAAATTAAATTACTTAAAATTAAATACAGTTCAGTTTTACTAACCATATTCAAAGTTCTCTATCATCCTATTTGGCTAGTGGCTACCATACTGCAAAGGGCAGACAAAGGATATTAATAGAAAACAAGAGAATTGGATAACAGGATATTTAAAAAATATATTCTGAAGGAATGAATGAATATATGACTTTTTAAAAAGATGTCTTTCAATAGAATTAGTATTTCTCTATTTTTCTATATTCTTTCATGTAAACTTTTTACACCAATATTTTTAAAAATATAACAATTATGCCTCATCTGATTTATTCAGCCTAAAGCTCTCACTCTTTCAACAAATTATACATAGGAAAATAACATGATGATGGTTATATAATTAATTAAGCCTCTAAGCTAAATAACTCATTATATTTTTTAAATAGACGGATACATTTTCTGTGTGTGTGTGTGTGTGTGTGTGTGTTTTGGGAGGTGCTTGTTAGGGCTCCATAAAGGAATATCTAAAATAGGTGTTAAGTTGTGAAATTAACACGTTGCACAAAAAATTCAGACTCACATTTGATAATATCTTTTTTTTCAAATTAAGAATTCTGTCTGCAATAATTTAGTAGCAAATGCTATAATAATTTATGGACATGGACAAGTGAGTGATTTTTTTAACTTGTCATGAAGAAAGATGATGAAAGTTAATCTCAGAGGTACTACTGACTCACATTATTCTAGACTTGCCATTATTGATTATTGTTTTCATGGAATTTTGAATCTAGCACTCAATTGCAATGGTGTCAAATCTGACACCAAGCCAAGTTTGATTTCACTCTTCCTGGCTTTGTGTGATTACATCCTAAATATGTTGTTCATTTGTTTGTTCTAGTTTAACATAATAAAAATAAATGATGAATTTTGAAATTTGAGTGAGGAGAGCATATAGCTGTTTATTGACAAGTAGTGGTTGAAATTATAACAATTATTTTTTTAAAATTTGGTAAATTTGTTCAAACATTGCCATCTGTTTTTGCTGGGAAACCAAGAACAGTTTCTCAGATAAAATTAATTCTGCTTGGTCAGTCAGCTGGTGGAACACAGGGGTAATTTACAGAGAGATGATTGTTTATTTACTTACAAATTTCCTCATTCTTAGGCAAGTGACCATTTCAAAGGAAATACAACTATTCACAAGTCTGTGTACACTGAAACATTTCTAAAATAACTCAAAATGGAACTCTGACTCTACAGCTAGTGACTTTCAGTAGGGTTCAATTGTATACTTTTCACTCTTCGTCAAAGTTTAAGTGAGATTTTTAAAGATCAATATAATTCCCAGGTAGAACAAAAGGAGGGTGAAAACTGTAATTTTTACAAAAGGCACAATAACAAAAATACTTATTTAAAAAAATTATAATGGTTTGACAACTACTGTGATTAATTCTGATTCTTGAAATATACCATCCACTTTGCTTATATTTTTTCGACCCTTCTGAAGAGGCTATTAAATAATCTTTTTTGGATTTTTTTAAAGCTACATGAAAACAGAACAGTCCATAATAAGAATCCATGTTTTTTTTTCTTAAAAAGGAAATATAATATCATTTGGATCTGTTAAATTAATTAAACAAGGAGGCCATTAGACTGAAGGGGTTAATGCCTTAGCAGCCTATATAAATAAATTCAAATCTAACCCTATAAATGCCAAAAAGTAAAGAAATCAAAAGCTAAGGATAGCCAATCACAAACAGTCAACTAGGCTTTCCCAAATAAGGTAACCCCTTAAGCTATAGTCAATCAAATAATTTCCTTGCTTTGCTTTTGCCTTCTCTATAAAGTCTTATGTCTAGCTCCTGTTGGTGACATTTGTTTCTAACCATTTCTAGTATGGTGCACCCTACTGGAATCAATTGTGCTCAAACTGAAAAATCTTAATATGTCCCATTTTATCTTTTAACTGAACTGAGATTATTTCACAACATAATACTGTATTCATTCAGTCTCTAACAAAAATACTCCATAAATATTTGTTGAACACATAAAAAATTAAACTGAATTAATTCAACTGAGTTGAATTGAGTGGATTATCTATAAATGTAAATGTATAACTTCTTTATATAAATAAGATTTTAAATAACATAAAAAGTAAAAAATAACTTACTAAAATATTTGCAATGTATATTAGAGGGATTTATTTTTTAAATCTGAGGATGTCTTTGCAAATCAGAAAGAAGAAAAAAGTTTAGTTGAAAAAAGACAAAAAATACAGACAAAGATAGTTTATGGATTATGTACAAATGGAAAGAAATATTTTCATTTCAACTGAGGTTTCAATTAGCATATTATGAAATAGGAAATGAAAAGTTTTTTTTGTACCCTATGCAATCCACCTATTATTCATTTCCAGGCTAAGGCAATTCCTGATCTGTTTCTTATTTCTACATATTATATATCCGGTTTTCAATGACTTTATAAAAATGTACCATGCAACATATTTTCTCTAGATGTCTGGCTTCTTTCACTCAGCATGATAATTTGAGATTCATTTATATTATAAATTCATTTTACTTATGGAGTATTTTTATATATTTGTGAATATTATGTATAAATACTTTTATTCAAAACACCATTTGACATTGCTATAGATATGTATATATAAATACATATATTTAAATTATATGTTCCTACTGACTGTCATTCCCACTAGACTATAATCTCAGGAATTAGAGATTTTTTCCAGTTCCATTGACTGTTTTAACTCCTGTGATTAATGCAGTTTGGGGCACATAACAGACATACACCGCCAGACATGAATTACCTGTTAAAAATCAGTATCTTTATTTACAAAACTTGGTATTCATATCTGGTGGAATTCTTGAGATAAATTTCAAAATATAAATTTATAGATTTTAAAAGGCAGGACCAACTCACCAGTAACAGGTGAATGGATAAACAAAATATGGTATACCCATACATGAGGACTTTTATGTAAAGTTTGGAGTTGAAGTAGATAAATAATTTGATATATGAATCTAAGATATTCTGAGTTTGCTTTGAAGAATTTGTGTGTGGGGTATGTGCAAGAGATTATCTATTGTCTACTTCCTGTTATCTATTACCTATCTATTATCTATTATCTATTTCTATTTATTTACTTTTGCTCTGAGAACCAGAGATATGCAATTAAACACATATGTGAAAAACACCAAAAGACACACCACAGTATGTTAGCCATTATTATTCTGTTTACCAAACATCACAATGATAGACAATGATTGTGCTACACAACTGTCTTTTTTACTTTTATGTTCTTTTAATTTTCTGCAGTGAAAATCAGTTACATTTTTAATAGAAAAATGTAGGCCACTTAAATTAAGTTTATTCAAGTATGTAGTTGTATTTGTATTTATATCCTTGGACATTGAAAGTGTGACTAGTAATTATTTGAGTTTGATTGGAACTACAACATCTGAACAGGCTATTCACAAGATAAGGTATTCAAATGGCCAATAAATAAGAAAAGTGTTCAGTCTCCCTAATAATCTAAGAAGCACAAAATTAGATCAAATAATAATGTGCTACCATTTTAACTTACCAAATTGTTAAGCATAAAATAAATGTTTTGTTATGTGAATGCTATTTCTGTGACGGTTATAATTACTCTTAGAATGTGGTCAGAGAAACAGGGAAATCATTTGCTAGAAATGTTTATTATTGTTTAGGGAAAGCAAAACAAAATTGTGTGTAAGAAAATGTTAATAATGGCAGTATCTGATTGAAGATGGTACTATTTCATTTTCTTATGAATGAAAATGTGTTTATTACTTTTTGCCAAGTTTTTAAGGAATGTATGCTATGCTGAATTAGAGAACAAAATCATGTAATTTATTTTAATATGTGTGTCCCTTTCATACTATACACAAAAAGTCTCTTTGGTATATTACTCTATGACTACTGCCATTTTCTTTCATAGCTTCAGTGTCACCAAAAATTATTTCATCTTAGACTATTTTCTATTATGTAGCAAAATTTTACCAAGGCACAGATATTGTTAACATTATAAAATGTGTCCATAAAATATTTTATCCTCTATACTGATCTGAATACCAAAATCTCTCTGAGTTTGCGATTTCTTGCACATTACTTAATCTTCTCTAAGTCTTATTTTTTTCATCTATAAAATGAGGCCAGTGCTAGCACTATTAGATGAAATAAGCTGAATGTAAAAAAAAAATGATAATTTTAATTATACTTAGCATTTATTGAATATTTACTATGTATCAGAAATAAGGCAAAAGGCTTTACAGGTATTATTTCATTGAATACTAATTACAAATATTTTAGCAAGAAATCCCATTTTACAGGTGAAAATACTGCAATATAAAAATGTTTTTTATTTTTGCAAAGTCAGAGTCACTAAAAGATAAAAACAGGATTTAATTTTACATAGTTAGATTTGAGTTCCCTTGCTTTTAGCTTCTCACTATGGCTTCAACAAAGATCTGGTTCCCAGTCAGTAATCAAATATTTACCCATTCAGCCTGGGAGTTATTTCTACTGCTTCTTGGGCTTCTTAGCTTGAGACTGTATTTATTTTATCTCTGATTATATTAGTGTTGACTTGATGGAAAAATAATAGAACATTTACATAGAAAATAATAGGGAATTTCACTGCAATTCTGCTTCATCAAAGATGGAAAATGATTTAAATTAGATATTCACAAATGTTACAAGCTCTAATAAACAATCAGAAGATAATTTTTCCAATGGTAAAATAGTAAGTAACCGGGATGTAATGAATATAGTCAAGATATTGTAACAGCTTGGTATGGTGATAGCTGGTACCTAGAATTGTCATATATATAAATGTTGAATCACTATGTTGTACACCTGAAACTAATGTAATGTAATACTGTGTGTCAACTACCCTTCAATAAAAAATAATTGTCTACAAAAAAAAAAAAAAAAAAAGAAACAAACATGCTTTTGGGAATGCTTAGCACTGACAATATATTTTTATGACTCCTCAAATATTTTGGTTGAAAAGTTACTATGTTTTGGAAATGCATTCTGAAGGGATTAGGCATTGAATGACAAATGTTGGGATTATAAATAACATTATCCAGCAATCTGCATGGGGATGTATGTAACAAGAATGGCCATGATTTGTCCAGTAGTGATAGAAGACTGGATGGGGTCATGGGGCTTCGTAACATGCTCCTTTTGTGTATGTATTTGAAAATGCACATTATAAAGGGTAGAATATGTCCTATCAATTTTATGTTAGGATTAAAAAAGGCAGAGGAAACTGTTGGTTTCAGTGGTTCAAGCAGTATCAAAACACAAATTATATATTTTAAATATGCAGAATTTATTATGACTATTACACTTCAATAAAACTACTTTTCAAAGTAGATGTAAAAAGTGAAAAAAAAAAAAGATAATTTTAAGGAGTTTAACTTCCCTGAGCATCTAGTTTGGTTGACATTACAGATGTTTTGCATTTTCCCTTTAATCATTGTGATGGTTAATTTTATATGTTAATTGACTAGGCAGTGTCCAATTTTTTTGTCAAACAGTAGTCTAGATGTTACTGTGAAAGTATTTCATATATGTTACTAACATTTATAATCAGATGATATAAATAAACAGATTACCTTCAAGAATGTAAGTGAATCTCAGTCAGTTTAAGCCTTAAGAGCAAAAACTGAATTTCCCTGAAGAAGAAATTCTACTTCAAGATTATAACATAGAAATACTATCTGAAATTCAGCCTGCTAATCTAACCCATGAATTTCAGACATGCTAGCCTTCACAATGGTATGAATCAATTCTTTCAAATAAATGACTCTCTGTCTTTGTCTCTGCATCTTTCTCTATCTCTCCATCTCTATCCTATCTCTCTCCATCTCTCTGTCTATCAGTATCATCAGTTTTATTGGTTCTGCTTCTCTGGAGAGTTGTACATGATGTACTCTCATATAAAACACTTCATATACAAAATTATAATAGTAATAATAAATCTAGTTAAGCAGCTGACCAAATTTTCCTTGAAAGGCAAATAATACTAATAAAATAAGTAAGTAATTAATGATAAAGAGAAATTGAAAGTACTCAGCTTTTTCATATCTTATCAAATGAATGCTTATAAACTTTATAATAAACTAGTTTACATGGATTAATGTTACATAACATAATAAACTCTTGGCTTCTTCTTCATTCTGTGCTGTGGAGTTAAAAGGGACACCTATCAAAATCACACTAACATTAAGGCTTTTGAATATGATTCTTAGTTTCTGAACCATATTTTCCTCACGTTTAAAATGAGGGAGGAGGCCCCAGATAGCTAGCTCCTAAGACTCTGATTCTGTTCTCTGAGTTCACACTGAGTAATGAAAAACACAGTTGTTTGTATTTATCCTTCCTACAAGTGTTGAATATATAGGAATGCTTACTTTGGAGGTGTCTGAAGAAAATGTATTTACTGCTTTAGAAAAACAATCACTTCAGAGGAAACAAATTTCTCTTGAACTCAAGCCAGAAATGTTTTAAAGTTCATATGGAAAATATCAGTTCACAATTCTCACTCAAGATCTGCCTGCTTTTATCCCAGTTAATTTTGTTGTTTGAATCCATGAGAAGTTATTTCAGTAATCCTTATTTGTATTTATTCAATACCAAGGAATATAAATGCAATGGAAATAGCAGGAATGAATTATTTGTTACATTTCTCAATGGTAATCAGATTTCAGTGCCATGTTCCAAGAAGTTTCAACATTTTTCCATTTCCTCTTTATTCTTTTAAACATTACTATTAAGGTTTTAATCACTAGGTATGGATTAATCATATGGAAGGAAACCCTTAGATATTGGTAATACTACCATAAAAACTGATAATCCTTTCATGACATCAAAGATTCACATAGTTTTATCACAGATTATTCAATGAGAAAAATATCACTATATGCTAAAGAAGCAACATTATATTTTGAACTTGCTTTTAATGGCCATTATACTGAACAGTCTATTCTCATTTCATTATCAATCCAGTAAGTGAGATGCACATAACTCATTTTAATCACCCCTGAATTGAAACTTATTATACTGTTTAAAAGCTATCTTCTAGACAGATACAGAGCCTTTTCTTTCCCTTGAGAAACATCATTTAAAAATTAAATTTTAAAAGACAAAAGAAATGTTTCCAATGATACCTTAGTGATTTTCTAGAAATTTTAAAGCACAATTTAAAAATATGTTTAAAAACATGAATTGCTTGATGTTCCAGAAAGGTCTTAAATACAGACATTGGACTGTAGACAGGTAACAGAAAACTCTGTTGGTCTGCCTTGAGGAGATATAAATTCTTTGAAACTATGTGGTTACACTGTCAGCAAAAAATAAACAAAACGAACTGGTGGAAACCATAAAGGAACAGTCTGTTGTTTTGGTAGAAGTGAACATTTGAAAGAAAGATAAATGTTTTCAGATATTTTAAAGTGATACCTTTTGAAAAATATACCTCTGTTAAAGAGAATATAGTCACTGATTCTCACAGAAATATTAGTATGTCCATTTAGAACCCAAGTGCCTTTTCATAGCCTCTGTTTTAAAAAATAAAGTTATTTCTTGTTCTAGATCTTCAGCTGTACCTTAAAGGTCTGTTTTCTAAATTCTAAATGACTAATATCTATTACTCAATTTTTCATTACATATTTTTCTGAAGTCAACATTAAAAAACATGGCAAATATAAGCTATACCATGAAACCTGCATTTTCAAAATATCGTTAAACTGATCAAATCGTCCAAAAAATTTCCTGTTACTTTTTCCCAGTTAAGATGTTTCACACACACAAGCATCTCTGAATAGGATTTATTTATTCTGCGTGTTGTTTTAGTACATACCATAATTATATTTCAATCCACATCCAAAATGTTTAGCTAATAGAGCTTTTAGGGGACATAATCCATAACCATGCTCTCAAGAATTAGTAACATGATACTATGCTCAACATATCATTAAATAAATGCATGGATAAATGTATTTTTTTTCCCTAGAATTTTATCGGCTACAGCAACAGCTAAGACCTAATGGTAACCATTAGGAATCATGTCACTCTTCTTTTTATTCACATGCTCTTGCAACCTGTCCTTTTTGTAGCTATTCTGACTTATTTTCTTGATGCTTGGGAAATAACTCGTAACACCAGACATATTTCATGGTTGATTGCATTTAAGTGAAGACATCTTTATTTTCAAAGTTTACATTCTGGATTATAACTCTTCTTTACTACATTCAATAAAATGCCACATATTTTCTATTTTGTGTCTGAAATTAATCCAATTTGTCTTTCTCTACCCTCACAGCATCACTGAAATTCAGGCTCTTTGATGTCTGGCTTAAATTTCTGGGGTACATTCTTATTGATTACCTTACCTCTAGAATATTTACTTCTTTAATTTTTCTCCCCAAACTGAAATTATCTTTTTAACATACATGTAATGATTTACTGTCTATGCAAAAATCAATCAATAACTATCAATTACTGCATGAGAAAGTAGATTTTTAGCTAGACTTAAACTGTGTTCCCAAGTTAACTTTCCTGCCTAACTTTTGAAGATGCACTTTTTGAAGATGTACCTAGTCCACTAAATTTTATAATCAAGCCCTCTTTCTCCCCTGTGTGCTTTCTCATCCTGTACCCTGTTTCTAAAGCTCATGGGTTTCTGATTATAGTTTCAGTTCTTTACCTGTTGGTCCTCCTGTCTGAGGCATGGGCAAGTAAGGATGATAATGTGGACTAGAAACATTATTCACCTTACTTTTTAAATGTTGTACCCTTTTCTGGCTAGTTGCTTACCAGTCTCCCTGCTTCCCGAATGGAAGCACCATTAGACTATATGCTACCTCTTGTAGTTAGTTATGGCCATGTGACTGAATTCTGGCCATGAGAATGTGGGAAGAAGTAACTTTGGAAACTTTCTAACCCAACACATATAATTTTTTTTTAATCATTAATCTACAATTACATGAAGAACATTACATTTACTAGGCTCTTTCCTTCACCAAATACCCCAAACAAACCCCATTACAGTCACTGTCCATCAGTGTAGTAAGATGTTGTAGAATCACTACTTGTCTTCTCTGTGTTGCACAGCCATACCCTTTCCCCCACCCCCCACATTATACATCCTAATCACCCTTTCTTCTTCCCCGCCCTTATCCCTCCCTACCCTCCCATTCTCCACAGTCCCTTTCCCTTTGGTAACTGTTAGTACCTTCTTGGGTTCTGTGATTCTGCTGCTGTTTTGTTCCTTCAGGTTTTTTTTGTTCTTATACTGCACATATGAGTGAAATCATTTGGTATTTGTCTTACTCCACTTGGCTTACTTCACTGAGCATAATACCCTCTAGCTCCATCTATGTTGTTGCAAACGGTAGGATTTGTTTTCTTCTTATGGCTGCATAATATTCCATTGTGTATATGTTCACATCTTCTTTATCCATTCATTTACTGATGGACACTTAGGTTGCTTCCATTTCTTGGCTATTGTAAATAGTGCAGCGATAAACATAGCGGTGCATCTGTCTTTTTCAAACTGGGCTGCTGCATTCTTAGGGTAAATTCCTAGGAGTGGAATTCCTGGGTCAAATGGTAAGTCTATTTTGAGCATTTTGAGGAACCTGCATACAGTTTTCCACAATGGTTGAACTAATTTACATTCCCACCAGCAGTGTAGGAGGGTTCCCCTTTCTCCACAAGCTCACCAACATTTGTTCTTGTTTGTCTTTTGGATGGTAGCCATCCTTACTGGTGTGAGGTGATATCTCATTATGGTTTTAATTTGCATTTAACTGATAACTAGCGATGTGCAGCATCTTTTCATATGTCTGTTGGCCATCTGAATTTCTTCTTTGGAGAACTATCTATTCAGCTCCTCTGCCCATTTTTTAATTGGATTATTTGCTTTTTGTTTGTTGAGGTGCGTGAGCTCTTTATATATTTTGAATGTCAAGCCTTTATCAGATCTGTCATTTATGAATATATTCTCCCATACTGTAGGTTACCTTTTTGTTCTATTGATGGTGTCCTTTGCTGTACAGAAGCTTTTCAGCTTGATGTAGTCCCACGTGTTCATTTTTGCTTTTGTTTTCCTTGCCTGGGGAGATATGTTCATGAAGAAGTCACTCATGTTTATGTCCATGAGATTTTTGCCTATGTTTTTTTGTAAGAGTTTTATGGTTTCATGACTTATATTCAGGTATTTGATCCATTTCGAATTTCCTTTGTGTATGGAGTTAGACAGTGATCCAGTTTCATTCTCTTACATGTAGCTGTCCAGTTTTGCCAGCACCATCTGTTGAAGAGACTATCATTTCCCCATTGTATGTCCATGGCTCCTTCATCATATATTAACTGACCGTATATGTTTGGGTTAATGTCTGGAGTCTCTAATCTGTTCCACTGGTCTGTGGCTCTGTTCTTGTGCCAGTACCAAATTGTCTTGATTACTATGGCTTTGTAGTAGAGCTTGAAGTTGGGGAGTGAGATTCCCCCGACTTTATTCTTCTTTCTCAGGATTTCTTTGGCTATTTGGAGTCTTTGGTATTTCCATATGAATTTTTGAACTATTTATTCTGGTTCATTGAAGAGTGTTCATAATTTGATAGGGATTGCATCAAATCTGTATATTACGTTGGGCAGGATGGCCATTTAGACTATATTAATTCTTCCTAGCCAAGAGAATGGGATGAGTTTCCATTTCTTAGAGTCCTCTTTAATTTATCTTAAGAGTGTCTTATAGTTTTCAGGGTATAGGTCTTTCACTTCTTTGGTTAGGGTTATTCCTAGGTGTTTTATTCTTTTTGATGCAATTGTGAATGGAATTGTTTTCTTGATTTCTCTTTATATTGGTTCATTGTTAGTGTATAGCAAAGCCACAGATTTCTGTGTGTTAATTTTGTATCCTGCAACTTTGCTGTATTCCAATATCAGTTCTAGTAGTTTTGGATTGGAGTCATTAGGGTTTTTTATGTACAATATCATGTCATCTGCAAATAGTGACAGTTTAACTTCTTCTTTACCAGTCTGGATTCCTTGTATTTCTTTGTTTTGTCTAATTGCCATGGCTAGGACCTCCAGTACTATGTTAAATAACATTGGGGAGAGTGGGCATCCCTGTCTTGTTCCCGATCTCAGAGGAAAAGCTTTCAGATTCTTGCTGTTCAGTATGATGTTAGCTGTGGGTTTATCATATATGGCCTTTATTATGTTGAGGTACTTGCCCTCTATGCCCATTTTGTTGATAGTTTTTATCATGAATGGATGTTGAATTTTGTCGAATGCTTTTTCAGCATCTATGGAGATGATCATGTGGTTTTTGTCCTTCTTTTTTTGATGTGGTGGATGATGTTGATGGATTTTCGAATGTTGTACCATCCTTGCATCCCTGGGATGAATCCCACTTGGTTGTGGTGTATGATCCTTTTGATATATTTTTGAATTCGGTTTGCTAATATTTTATTGAGTATTTTTGCATCTACATTCATCAGGGATATTGGTCTCTAATTTTCTTTTTTGGTGGGGTCTTTGCCTGGTTTTGGTATTAGGGTGATGTTGCCTTCATAGAATGAGTTTGGGAGTATTCCCTCTTCTTCTGTTTTTTGGAAAACTTTAAGGAGAATGTGTATTATGTCTTCTCTGTATGTCTGATAAAATTCCAAGGTAAATCCATCTGGCCTGGGGGTTTTGTTCTTGGGTAGTTTTTCTATTACCACCTCAATTTCTTTGCTCGTAATTGGTTTGTTTAACTTTTGTGTTTCTTCCTTGGTCAGTCTTGGAAGGTCGTATTTTTCTAGGAAGTTGTCCATTTCTTCTAGGTTTTCCAGCTTCTTAGCATATAGGTTTTCATAGTAGTCTTTAATAATTCTTTGTATTTCTATGGAGTCTATCGTGATTTTTCCAATCTCATTTCTGATTCTGTTGATGTGTATTAATTCTCTTTTTCTCTTAATAAGTTTGGCTAGAAGCTTATCTCTTCTGTTTATTTTCTCTAAGAACCAGCTCTTGGTTTCATTGACTTTTGCTATTGTTTTATTCGTCTCAATTCTGTTTATTTATTCTCTGATCTTTGACTATGTCCCTCCTTCTGCTGACTTTATGCCTCATTTGTTCTTCTTTTTCCAGTTTCGATAATTGTGATGTTAGACTATTCATTTGGGATTGTTCTTCCTTCTTTAAGTATGCCTGGATTGCTATATACTTTCCTCTTAAGACTGCTTTTGCTGCATCCTACAGAGGTTGGGATTTGTGTTGTTGTTGTCATTTGTTTCCATATCTTCCTTAATCTCTATTTTAATTTGTTCGTTTATCCATTGATTATTTAGGAGCATGTTTTAAAGCCTCCATGTGTTTGTGAGTCTTTTTGCTTTCTTTGTACAATTTACTTCTAGTTTTATGCCTTTGTGGTCTGAAAAGTTGGTTGGTAGGATTTCAATCTTTTGGAATTTACTGAGGCTCTTTTTGTGGTCTAGTATGTGGTCTATTCTGGAGAATGTTCCATGTGCACTTGAGAAGAATGTGTATCCTGTTGCTTTTGGATGTAGAGTTCTATAGATGTCTATTAGGTCCATCTGTCCTAGTGTGTTGTTCATTGCCTCCATGTCCTTACTTATTTTCTGTCCAGTGTATCTATCCATTCGGGTGAGTGGCATGTTGAAGTCTCCTAAAATGAATGCATTGCATTCTATTTCCCCCTTTAGTTCTGTTAGTATTTGTTTCACATATGTGGTGCTCCTGTGTTGGGTGCATGTATATTTTAATGGTTATATCCTCTTGTTGGACTGAGCTCTTTATCATTATGTAATGTCCTTCTTTTTCTCTTGTTACTTTCTTTGTTTTGAAAGCTATTTTTTCTGATACTAGTACTGTAACACCTGCTTTCTTCTCCCTGTTTGCATGAAATATCTTTTTCCATTCCTTGCCTTTTAGTCTGTACATGTCTTTGGGTTTGAGGTGAGTCTCTTGTAAGCAGCATATAGATGGGTCTTGCTTTTTTATCCATTCTATTACTCTGTGTCTTTTGATTGGTGCATTCAGTCCATTTACATTTAGGGTGATTATTGAAAGATATGTACTTATTGCCATTGCAGGCTCTAGATTCATGGTTACCAAAGGTTCAATGTTACCTTCTTTAATATCTTACTTTCTAACTTAACTCGCTTATTGAGCTGTTATAAACACTGTCTGGTGATTCTTTATTTCTCTCCCTTCTTATTCCTCCTCCTCCATTCTTCATATGTTGGGTGTTTTGTGCTGTGCTCTTTCTAGGAGTGCTCCTATCTAGAGCAGTACCTCTAAAATACGCTGTAGAGGTGGTTTGTGGGAGGCAAATTCCCTGAACTTTTGCTTGTCTGTGAATTGTTTAATCCCTCCTTCATATGTAAATGATAATCATGCTGGATACAGTATTCTTGGTTCGAGGCCCTTCTGTTTCATTGCATTAAATATATCATGCCATTCTCTTCTGGCCTGTAAGGTTTCTGTTGAGAAGTCTGATGATAGCCTGATGGGTTTTCCTTTATAAGTGACCATTTTCCTCTCTCTAGCTGCCTTTAAAACTGTCCTTTTCCTGGATCTTTGCCATTTTGATTAATATGTGTCTTGGTGTTGTTCTCCTTGGGTCCCTTCTGTTGGGAGTTCTGTGTACTTCCATGGTCTGATCGATTATTTCCTCCCCCAGTTTGGGGAAGTTTTCAGCAATTATTTCTTCAAAGACACTTTCTATCCCTTTTTCTCTGTCTTCTTCTTCTGGTACCCCTATAATGCGGATATTGTTCCTTTTGGATTGGTCACACAGTTCTCTTAATATTGTTTCATTCCTGGAGATCCTTTTATCTCTCTCTCTGCATCAGCTTCTATGCGTTCCTGTTCTCTGGTTTCTATTCCATCAATGGCCTCTTGCATCTTATGTATTCTGCTTATAAATCCTTCCTGAGATTGTTTCATTTCTGTAATCTCCTTCCAGATGTCATCCCTTAGCTCTTGCATATTTCTCTGCATCTCTGTCAGCATGGTTATGACCTTTATTTTGAATTCTTTTTCAGGAAGATTGGTTAGGTCTATCTCCTTCTCAGTGGTTGACTCTGTGATTTTGGTCTGTATCAAATTCTTCTGCCTTTTCATGGCGATAGAGAAAATTTGTGGAGTTGGCGCATGTGATGGCTGGGAGAACTTCACTTCCTGCTGGTTTGTGGCTTTCCTCTCCAGGGTGAACAGCGACCTCTAGCGGCTTGTGCTGGTCAGCTGCACACAGACGGGATCTCTGATTCTTGCCAGCCACTGTCGAGTTAAGCTCCGTGGTTGCCTTTGCCGTGGCCTGCCTCAGGTGCCTGCTCCAATATGGCGGAGCCATGTCAGAGGGGAAACAGCCTGAAGGCTGTTTATCTCCATGAGGGGCCTCTAAGCTGCGCTGCTGCTCAGGGGGTTAGGGTACCCGGTGTTCCCTAGGATTCCCAGCTGCTGGGCCAAGTGTCCCGGGACACTTCCGCCCAGCTGTGAGGTCCCTGTCCCTTTAAGACTTTCAAAAAGCACTCGCTTTTCTTTGTCCCAGGGGTGCCGGCTGTGGAGACCCACTCACAGGTCTTACTGTACTGTTTCCCTAGTTTCCAGCACCCCATGCAAGCGCTGTGTGTCTGTGCTCTTGTGCAGATGGCTACGGCTGGGTGTTTAGCAGTCCTGGGCTCTCTATCCCTCCCCACTCTGACTCCTCTCCTCCCGCTGGGAGCTGGGGTGAGGGGTGCTTGGGTCCCGCCGGGCCGCAGCTTGTATCTTACCCCCTTTGCTAGGTGCTGGGTTCTTGCAGGTGTGGATGTTGTCTGGCCGTTGTCTTTTGTCTTCTGGTCTCTCTTTTAGGAAGAGTTGTATTTATTGTATTTTCAAAAATATATATGGTTTTGGGAGGAGATTTCTGCTGCTCTACTCATGCCACCATCTTGGCTCTGGCTCTCCCAACACATATAATTTGATCTACAATCCTCCATGCTCACCCTTTCTTCATCTCTCTGCCTAGATCAGAGGGCTGATGTGCAGCTCTGAGATCCTGGGCAAGGCCAGCTGTACTGGATTAAAGAATGGAATCCTCAGTGATTACATAAAACAAAGCCCCCTCTACCCTGATGTGAACCCAACAGACACACATGCATCTTTACTGTGTTAAGGCACTGAGATATTTGCTATGCCTGTTTGTCTTCCCTGCCTATAAAAATGCCCAGCACCATGTTTACTAGATTCAGTAGAATATGCTACTAAACACATACATTTCATTATCCCTCTATATGAACTTGTGAATGTTGCTGAAACAAACTCAAGTAAAAATAGAGGCTAGAAGCCCTTTTTCTCATTTAGTCTATACTGTATCTATAGCCATGTCTATGTCCATACCCACACATATTTTAGGATAATCACCATTTCCTTAAAGACCAAGATATGCTTCTATCCTAATATAAACAACTTTCCTCATATCTCATATATATTTATGTAATGAAATTTTAATCACATACTGATTTTTAGTCCTTTACTTTGCACTACATATTGTCACTTACTCAGAAGGAATTTGGACCTAGAGGGACATAGGTATATATTTGACCTCACAGTGTTCTATTTTAACTTTTCTGTGTCTCAAATTCTTCAACTTTAAAATGATCACTTTTATAGCTATAAATTTGAGGAGGATTATACCTACACTGAAGAAGATATACAAAGAATAGTCACTATTACAGTTAGTTATAAATGTTTGACAATTTCCTTATTTTAATTACATAACTTAGTGGCTATTCCTGGCTGCGTACAAGAACAAGTGAGACTGCTCTGATACAATAAACATTTTATTTTTATGATAAACAGGCTGCAAGATAATAATGCAATAGATGTATTAAACACCCAACTGGTACCAAGCACTGTACTCATTAGTTAAAGAGAATGATCTTGTTTCACTATAAAGCTTCACCACCTAAACAAGTTTTGGGTTTAGCATTCATTCATTCTTATTTTGACTTCCTTCTCTAATAGTGTGAATATATCAATACTCATCTATGATGGCAGACACTATTCATCATACTCCCTTTAAATTTGAGTCAGTTTCCAACTTTGATTTTTCATGTTTCTTTGTTGAGCAATATCTCCAAAAGTGCCTTTAGTGTGAGGGGTTTTTTTGCATTACTTCTTCTGGGACATCTTCATCATTTTCATCACTAACTTTCCTCATTTATGACTATAAGTTCACCTTCACTGAGTTTCTCTGTATCCACATTTGGAGTCCCTCAAAGGAGAGCAGTGTGAACATCTCAATGGTCAGTTCTTTCTTCCTTAAATCAAGTCGCCTTTGCTTCCTACTGCACTGCCAGAGCTACCACTTTTTATTTCTTTGGGCCTCTTGAGTTTTGTTAGCCAATTTTCTCTCTTGATTACTCATTTTTGGACAATATCGCATGGGTTTATATTACTGAAAGACAAGGAAGCAACACAACTACATGCTTTATGTTTGTGTGTAAATTAAATAACTGATGTGCAGATACTGAGAGAAGTGGTGTGTCTGTCATTATGGTGTTCGTCTATTTTGACATGATGACTTTGGACTTAATAGATTGCATAAAGTTTGTAGTTCATGGAATTACTTGTAGTAATATATGATGGCAATGGAAACTTGAACATTTTTGTTGGGGGACTGGTATTATGTAACTAAATCACATGTATCAGGAGCATTAAAAGTGAGGTCTGTCTGTATTAATGCTTAGGCATAATCTTCAGTATTTGTATTCTACCTAAATAACCCTTTGATTCTACTTGTTTTCACTTGTCAGATTCCCCAAAGCATACATTATGCTAAATTTCCCTCTTGAAAGCCATACCTATTTAAAATTTTAAAAGTTATGTGATTATGAGAGATTGACTATTTCCCCAAGATCATTCATTTTGTTGGGCTAGAGGTATCTAGTTCACTTAATATATATAAAAAAGTTCAAACCTACTTATAAAACACAATCCATAAAATATGCAGTTGGTCAAAGAAAAAGCATGTGTACTTTTTTCCCCAAGCAATATATTTCAATGCACTGAAGAATGAAAATACTGATACTAGCTGAGATAAGCACATTTGTTTCTTTACTCATGATTATACTTAATATTGCTTACCTTATATTTTACAATCTTGTATTTTAATTGATTCAGCTGCTATATAACAGTGACATAACATGCATTTGTCTTGTTAAAGTCTCAAAATTAAATGTCTTTTACACTAAGACACCTTTCCTGAAGGTACCACAAATTCTTTCCTGAGATTACAATTATTTTTTACCCTGGACATGTTTCCAATGTTTATTTTTTCCCAGTATAAAGGCAATGAGAAAAGTAGTCCTCCTGCAGGCATATACACTGCCACAATTTTAAGTGGATAATTTGAAAATTGCAAAATGTTGTGTAATATTAGCTTCCATTTAAAGGTACCAAGATATGAGCTGCTGCTGCAAGAGCTCTACTCACTAGGCCTTATAGGATCTCCACAAGGGCTTTTCTGAAGTGAAAGCACCAGTATTACCTTTGTTCTATATTTGAGGAAACTGGGACACAGAAACTTTAAATAATGTGACAGAGTTCCTTATACCACTAAGCATGAGACTGTCCCTTTGAACCTGGTCTGCCAGACCCAAGTCTGATCACTGTTATGTCACTAAGTTACGTATTCTGACAATTTTACTGTATTGTATTGTTCTGTTCTATTCTATTCCATTCTATTCTATTCTATTCTTTCTATTCTATTCTACTCTAACCTATTCTATTCTCTATTTCATCAAAATCAATATTTTCCAAAAAAATCACTAACAGAAACACAGAAAATATTTAGTTTGGATCCCCACTAGAGAAAAGTAAACTATTAAAAACTGGTTGATATCCCCTTGCTGATTTGAAAGGAACTTTTAAACCTTGCTCTCCATCTTGATCATCCTAGATATTCTACATTTTTTAATACATTATAATATAAATTTCATAAGGCACTTAGAATTTATAAATTAAAATGTTCAAACATTATCACTCAGTAAAACTAGGAAATTGTTATGAGCAGTTTGATTTTAAGCAAGTGTTAACTGTATGTCTGGTAATGTTTATAATTTTGCCATATATTCAGGATCATCGTTACTGTTTAATAACACTATTTAGTGGATTTTGATTTAAATTATTTGTTACTCTGTTTAAAAATTCTGAACATTTTGTTAGAAATATTCTGAATCATTTTGAAAGTAAGTAACTGCAGAGTGATTTTAGTTGAATATCCAGAATATTCATACATTTAAAACATTTAGATAACAACTCCTTTACTGGTTATTGAAGCAAGGGGTTCTGTAGAGACAAAAATGATCTAGAAAAAAATTAAGCTTAATTCATCACTTGCAAATATACTAAAGGATAGTTATAAAATTTGTTAAAATATTGGACATATGGGTAAGGAAAATACTATAAATCAGGAAGAGCACAGAGATAACAGAAGAGCACATTTAGAATGTTGATGAAATTGAGAAGTGTCTTGGGATATATAGAGAATATTCATTCACCTAAATAAAACTCTTCTAATCTCTATCTAATAATTCAGCATTCTAATTATATGGCTACATTTGAATTAATATGTTTACCAAGGATATGCATTGTAATTTTACTTAAACCCATCATAATTCGATCCAAAAAATGAGTGATTTTATTTTTCTGCTGACCACTTGGCACTTTCTGCATTTCTACAAATGGAAGCTTGTGTTGCCAATTGACTTTGGGTTTTATACCAAGTGCAGTCTCTTTTCATTGATGTCAAAACCTTATACACTAAAAATGGAACAATACTTTTGAAATATTGTAGAATATAGAGCTAAAATATTAGTACTACTCTTTAACAGAAGCTTTCCATTCTCTAATAATCCCTAGAAAACTATACATTTTTTGTGATATTCTAGATTTATTTAATTCTATGTATGGAAAAAATTGCTTTTAGGTAATTATATTCAAGAAGTAAATTTTAAAAATCTAATAGGCTGACTCGGTAAAAGAAAAAAAAGGAGAAATAAAAGTATCTCTGTAACCAAAAAATTCTTTCTCAATTTGTATTATATAACTTACACACTTAGTGTCACATTTGGCAGTAAATATTGAACACATAATATGATTTTTACTTGTGACTGTTGATGGAACTACATGTACTTTGATTCCAGCCACCTCTGCACAGAAAACTGAAAGAATTTTTCTAATATTCAATACTTCTTCCATCAAGAAAAAGAAATGCCCTCCTGTATGTTCTCCATCACAATGGCTGCTTTATCCCATCAGGACTAAAGTATGCCCTTTTTAGTGTTGAAAATAAAGACACAGGCCCAACATGGAGTCACTTCTGCTAGGCGAAGTGACAAAACCAGGCTTAATACCTAATCTAATTGCCGTTTCAACCTCCCCCAGAAATGTAGTTACTCCGGAAATTTCTGGTCAACATTGATAAGATAATCTGTCACACATGCCCTCCCCATTCTACAAAAATGAGTTAATCCACCTAATAAGACCCTGTGTCCCCAAATGAAAATGACCTCATTCAAAACAATCCTTCTGTCTGTTTATGACAATCCTGATCCTGTTAACAAAAACTAGTCCTTGTCACCAAAGTCAAATCACAAAACACAATGACAAGGTTTTGAGGAAAGGAAAGGAATAGTTTATTAATTTGCTAGCAAATAAGAGAGTGGCAGGCAGGCTCATGCCTTAAAGAGCCACTGCCCTCCCCACTCCCCAAAGCACAAGCAGCTGGGGCTTTTGGAGAGAGGCTGTGTTGTGCACAGACACATAAAGTAGCAAAACAATTGCTTTTTGTTTTCCTTACTTGGCTCCACCTCAGAAACGTGGGACAAGATGGCTTAGGTTATGCAAAATCTGCTTTCTAGGTTATCTCTGACTCCAAGACTCAGAAAATAAGGAGAATAAAGAGAAACTGCCACGTGTTAGTGGTTACAAAGTTTGGGGGCTACTGGAGTTCATTCTCAAGTTAATGCTAGTGTTAAATTTTAAATCCAGAGACTTAGTTCAGTTTTCCTCTGTTACAATCCTTGCTTCCTTTCACACATAGATACCATCAGGGTGTGCATAGCATGATCTTTTAGGATACTAACTACATGTACCCTCCCCACAAACTGCTTAATACATGCAACCTCTTATCCTGCATGTATCCTCCAGTGTAAAAAAGTATGTAAGATGTTTTCAAATTAAGGGTTTTGGAGCAGTCACTCAGAACTCTCTTTGATTGATTTCCCAGGCCATCCAGCTAGCCATGGTTCTCAGTGAGACCACGAATAAACTCAGACATCACAGCCCTGTTGATTTCAGTCAACATTAGTAATCCACAATCATTGCTTTGCTCTTCAGTAATTAAACTGCTTCCTAACTTTGGACAAGTCATCATGATTTAAATGGGATTATTTTTAGTTTGAAAGTTGAGTGGGAACTGAAGATGTTAATTTAATTATGCCAAATGAATACTATCCCACAGAAAAGGGAACACTGAGTTTTTTTTAAATCTAAGCTCAAAAGTTTGTTTTACATTGAAAAATTTTGCCCCTCAATGACAGTTAACATTCATATTTCCCATAACTTTTAAGTGCTCTTAACTAAATTATGATAAAAGTACTATTTTTATAAGTTGCTCTGATGATTTAAGGAAATGTTATATTTTAAAAACATATTGTAAACCATGAAGTATTATGGAACTAAGCTATTACTATTACATAATTATATGAGCCCAAATTTCTCAGATGAAGCAACTGATAGAAAAAAATATAGAAATACATACAAAATTATTTGGGATGCTCAAAGAATAAAATGTTATTACATAATGTAGTAGCAATGTTAACTGGACATGAAAGTGATCAAAATAAATGATAATATTTGACAATAGTAATGCTACCCTTACAGACATGTGTAATTTATTCACCTAAAGTATATTATATTTCTGCCTTGACATTAAATTTTAAAACTTGTACCTAAAGACATTTTTATTTCTACTACCTTATTGAGTGATTTAAAGATGTTGTTCAATAGTTTATGGAAGGGTAGAAATATTTCTTAAATTACAATTTATAATCACTTTTCAACTTTACTGTTTCTAGAAATTTCTTCCATGTTTGCTTAAAATGTCACACTAAAGATGTTAACCTTTTTATTTCTGAATAATTAAATAGGATGCCTTGAAATGGAAGCTCCTGACATGAATTGTGCATCTGCCTTTTGATGACATTATGGTCTGTAGCAAAACCCAAGAATTCATCTTGAGAGCTGGAGAAATGTGTGTGGATGGTCAACAGCATGCATTTCAGGACATACATAAGTTCAACAGTAGAAATAAGTGAATATACATTCCAGCCTACTCTTGTTGTTTTTCAAATATATGTATTTACTACAACTCCTAAATGTATTATAACTTGCTTTTCAGAAGTATTATTATCTACATTTTCAAATCTTTTAACTTAATATCATTAAATTAATGATGATTTAAATTAATGATTTAAATTAATGGTCAAAAATACCATGGGGTGAATTGTAACACCCATGATTCACATGCCGAAGTTTTAATCCCCGGCACCTCAGAATGTGACAGTATTTGGAGACTGAGGGTCTTTATAAATAGGTAATGAAGGTAAAATGAGGACATTAGGTGGTCCTAATCCATATAGCTGGTGTCCTTATAAGAAGCAGAGATCAGGAGAGGTCCAAGACTCAAGGGGAAGATGAAGCGGAGATGACAGGCATCTGCAAGCCAAGAGAAAGGCTCTGAAGAAACGAATGCTGCAGATTCTTGATCTCGTACTTCCAGCCTCCAGAATCATGAGAAAAGAAACCTCTGTTGTTTAAGCTACTAAGTTTGTGATACTTTGACATAGGAGGCCTAGAAAACTAATACAATATCAGTAAACCAAATAATTGATAGTTGCTTATTTTCCACATTTGTTGGCTTTTTACTTCACTAGAATCTCTAGACTAATCTGTATGTTTCATGATGGTTTTTACTAATCAAACTAAAAACACATAATAAAAGTAGTTGGTACTATTAAGGACAGTCCAATGAGTTCATGAAATCTAGAGAATTGAAATAACGAAAACCCAATTCTTACAACTCGAGATTTATTGGCATTTTATATATAATGCTGCACCTATAATTAACTAAATATGTTGGATATTTTTTACCTTCAGTATCAGTAATATGCCCAATTGTGAAAAGTTTAGATTCATAGAATTTTGAAAAACATTATTTCAAATGCCATAAGAGAATTACTTAACCTATTTTAGGAAAATTCTCAAGAATTCTTTTGATATTCGCTATCTTCAAGTTAAAGTGCAAGCTTACTATTATGTTTATTATGTTTATCAGATGCCACAAAGTGATAAACATTTACTCAATAAAAGAAAAAAGCAATTTTATTGTTTGAAGAGACTGAGAACTCCACTGTTAACATAACATGGAAAAGAATAAAATAATGATGAATGCAAAGTTTATACTGTTATTTGGATGCTCATCTTCAGTTTGGGCTTTAACTGTTTTACTATTGAATATCAAATAAAAGTATGAGGGTCTAGAGTCTAAAGGATCAGTCAGTAGTGTGGGCCAGGTCAGAGTGTAAACAATAATGTGTTTTCAGTAGGAAAACGGATTGGATTCATTCAGTGAACAGAGCAAGAGGTGATTTGAGATATAGTATAACATAGGTCATTAGGTTACTTTTCAGCCAACAACCCATTAGAAATAGGTAGTAATTAAGAAAAACTAAAGTTAAAAGATCATAAGGCTAAAATCTCTAAAAGAAATAAAAGCGCAAAATAGCACCACTTCCTGGCCTACTGAAGGAGCACCACACACTAAACACAAGCTTTTCCAGCAGACTTAGAGCAGCTGTGATTCAACAGTAAAAGTGAACTAGGACCAAGAAAGGCCACCCAGAGACATTTTTTTCTTTCTATTAGTTCATTGAAAGATTTAAAGATAAGGTTCAAAAGTTTTTAGAATAGTTTACAGAAATTCCCATAAGAATTTATGGGAATATTCTGAAGTTATAATTGATAATCATTTTTCAGCTACTATTTCTAAAAACTTCTTTCTGTGAATGCTTAAAATGTTACAGAAAAGATGTCAACCTGTATCTCTGACAGTGAGACAAATGCTGCTGGTGACAGGGGCAAGCTGGAGAGTTTCAATTTTCCTAATACTGTTGTGGTTATATTGCACCATTCAGATAGATGCAGCCAGCCCTTTGGATTAGGTAGGAATTTTTAGTGTCATAAATTTAACAGTATCGTACATTTAAAATCAATTCCAAGTTAAAATAACATTTTAGAAAAAAATTTCCTTTGTAATTATGAAAAGTGTCAGTTCCCTACAATGATTTTTACAATTATTATAGCATTTTAATCCCAGATTCCCTTTTGGGTAACCTGTCTTGTCAGAGCCTGGTTTACACTGGGCCACCATAACATGCTTATATAAGTAACATAATTACATAATGAACTCAGCTGCCAGCTGATTACATTTTCATTCATAACCCATCTTGACTGCTGTGCTTATTATTCTAGTTTAAAAGACTTTAGATAAAGAAAATATTCATTTACTTACATGAAATTAGATTTGAGTTTTGCATTCTAACATCTATTAACTCATTTTTAAGCTTACCTAATACTCACATCTGAAATCATTTAAAACCCATTGATACCCATTCTATATAAAGCAAATTACATAAATCAAAAAAGTTTAAGGCTTTGGAGGTACTACATGGTAACATTTTAAAGATGTTGTCATGTATTCCTTTCTTGCAAGAGAAAAATTACTTTTTAAAGTCAGTACATACAAATAACAGCAATTGCTGCATCTTTCACTACCTATCTCCTCTTTCCCCAGGATCTCATGTCCTCGGTGGCTTCACAGCAACCTTCTTTAATGAGATTTGAATTTTTGGGTTAACAATGTCATTCTCAAGGAAATGCTATATAACATTTAAATTAGAAGACTTTCTGAGAAACAAAACTAACCTGATTTTCACTCCCTTCCATATTGTTCATATAAAATGTGAATTTACAAATGCTATTTTATGTATTCTGAAAAAAAAGTCACTTTGGTTTGTAAATATATATTAAATTCAACACTTTTAGTGGACCTCAATGACTTGGCTAAATTTCAACTTATATAATTACTATTTCCATATGCAAATTACCTCTTTAATTAAAATTGTATAATATAACCCCAGTTTCATGACATAAATTATGTTAATTTTTTTGAGTCATTAAACTTTATTAAGGATTGGCCATGCTTCTGGTACTAGAGTTTCATGGATTTATTTTTAAATCACATAACTGATAAATTGGGACACAAAGCAGCCATTCTGATGCAGCAGTTTTGTACAAATGATACCATGAAATATAAAAGCACACCACTTTAAAACCAAGCAGTACAGACAGGAAGCATCTATCATCCATATCCCTATATAACCTAAATTTTGACACTTTTCTTTCTAAATGCCTATATTTTTTATTTTAATATTAATGAATTATTTATTTAATCAGAAAAGCAATTGTTTTTTGTTATGTTAGAATTAGGCTGATTTCTACAATATTACCAATTCAGTGTCCCAAATTATTGTTTAAAAGAATCCCTGTGTTGCTGCTAAATACAATGTATTTGAAGCCCAAATATAATAGAACTTGTGGCCAGTCTGAAACGTATTCCATGTCCACTGGGAAAAAATAGAGAGATATATATACTGTAGCTTTGTGTAAATGTTTAGTTAGAAGAAAATTATCTCATAAAAGCAATAGCAATATCTCTTTAAAAACCCTCCTTTACTCCATCTTCCTCCAAAGCTTTGTACCACATAGCATCAAATCCAGTCCCTCTGCTCACTCTAGCTTTAGTATCCTGTTGCCCCTACCCTGGGGTATCCTTTAATTTTATCTTCATTTTCCCATTCCCATCTGCCACTATTCCAATTGCCCTTTACTGGAGTCCTTAATACCCTTCCAGTGTCATTGACATTCCTCTCTTAACTCTCGTACTTGTTGCTCACAGAGTGATATCAAGATTGTCATATTCCTATTATAATACTGAGATTCAGAATGTATTCGTTTGCTTTCTCACATTTTTCATTTGTTTTTCAGGAAAACGAAGGCTTGGGTTTATTTACTTATACTAAAGAGAGAAGACCAATAAAATTGAAGCACTTGAAAATATAAATGAGGAAGGTGATAATAGGAAGAAGATCTCAGAGGAAAAGGAAAGAGGAATGATCTTAAAGTCTGATGGGAAATTAGCTTTAGGCAGGAGAGAATGTGTGATATAGATGTTATCATAGAAAAGAAGGGGAGAAACTCACATAAGATACTCCCACTTTCTAGGGAGATAGAGACAACCACTTAGGAGTGAAGAGAATAGTAGTAGATTTTTGTGGCCTTGCAATGAATAAAAGAGGCTATTGAAATGTATGTCAAATATAAGAGAAGTCAAATACAGATTAATAAAATTACTGCAAAAATATAATGAGGGCTCATTCACCAATTGACAGGCCAATTTGTCCTCAACAAATTGAAAATGCCCTTACCAACACTTTGATTAAAATTGCATAATGTAACTTTAATTTCATGGCCTAAAATATGCTATACTCCATTTTTGGAAAGGGCACAGTCAAAATAACTGACTCTTTTCAGTACACTGAAAAGCAAAATAAGTAAAATAGGGGGATTAGTAGCCTTTGGGCTTAGGGAAGGGGAAAGGAAATAAAAACAAAAACAAAAATAAGATTAAAAAAAGCAACACTGTCATTAAAGATAAGGTTCAATATATGTGAGGGATTGTGAGAGAAAGAGAAAAGGAGAGATTTTGAATTTCAAGTGGAAGCATTTCAGATGGCTGTTGAGAACTAGTTATTGCATACTTGTAACTGGTTGGCAGGGAATGGAGAGAGGTCACTCAAGCTGGGAGAGTGAGGAGATGTGCGTGTCAGAAGGGCATACTGAGCTGGTTGACATTACCAAGGATGCATCTGAGGACTTCAGTGCTCTTCAGTGAGGCTGGGAGAAATACTTGAAAGCTGTAAATATCTACAGACAACCTTTCATTCAGAAAACAGATGAAATATTTGGTGTGTGTGCAAGCTCCCTTTGACACTTGTGCTTGTGCTCAACCTGCTTCTCATTTTTACTTCCCTTACTATGACAGTTCAATCCACTTTTGTTTCCCTATGGCATATGCAATCTAATTTTCCTTACCCCTTGGCAACTTGTAGGAAACAATAGAGTTATACATCTTCTGATTACACTGGTCAGAGTCCAGTTTTGAAGAATTATTACCTCTATAGCAAGTTTAAGCAAAAAGTGATTTTCAGGGTATTAATTGGATTACAGAATGATGAGAAGGATGAAGACACAGGTTCAAGGATGAGTTCACAATAGACACACTACTAAGGCCACAGTCCAAAACTGGACAGAAATGGCATTGCCTTTTCTGTAATAATCACAGATCCACAGGTCACTGAAGATAAGACAACCCTGGTTACTGGCTTCAGAACCAGGCCAGTTCTGTTCTCACTTTTCATGTCTCATCTCGCTGTACTTGATTCCAGAATCGAAATCACATTTATAACTTCAGGCAGGGACAGACAGAAAGTTAGTATTTAGTATTCAGCCTGTCCAGAGGAGAAGATCTGAGCAGGAGGTTGACACTGATATTGAACCTCTCAATGATATAATTTAAATGTAACTAGTTCAGATTCTCCAACTTTCTACAGAATCCCTGTATTAGGGAACTCCAGAAAAGAAGAGCCAAGAGGATATAAGTAGATACATAAGACGAGATTGACTATAGGAATTGACTCATGAAGGTGTAATTCAGTCCAAAACCAAAGGCCTGAGAAGGGGTAGGGAGCTTGGATGGTAACTCCCAGGATGAGTCTGAAAGCCCAAGAACTTGGAGCCCAATGTCCAAGGGCAGAAGGTGGTGGATGTCTCAGCTCAAGCAGAGGCCAAATTTGCCCTTCCTCCAACTTTTCATTCTCTTTAGGCCCTCAGTGGATTGGATGAAGTCCATCCACATTTGTGAGGACATCGTCTTTAATCAGTCTACTGATACAAAGCTAATCTTTTCCAGAGACACTCTCACAGACACACCCAGAAACAATGTTTTACCCCCAGTTACCTGGGCTTCCCTTAGCCCAGACACATAAAATTAACCATCAAAATCCTCAATTATTTCTATAAGAACTCCACCTGGCACTTCAATTTTCACCTCGGTAGTCTAAGTCCTCTCTCCAGGTGCTGTTTCTGTCCAACCTGGTGGTGGTATCCATGCATAAATGCCTTTTTGGTAAAAAAAACTTTGTAGTAAAGATGTCTCAAAGAAATACTTGTGTTCCCAGTATTTGGTAATTGAACAGATTATTTTTCACAAACATCTGAGAAACATAAGAACCTGCTTTCTTGTGGTCAGGTCAAGGAGTGTAGCTTGGTGGTAGTACTATGCATTCAGTGTCATTCTTCCGCTTCTATGTTCAATGCGGTCCTGCTGATGCAAGCTCATTATACTTGGCTACCTCTTACCTTAAAATAATTGCCCCAGGAAGGAAATCAGAGTCTCCCTCTCTCTCTCTCTCTCTCTCTCTCTCTCTCTCTCTCTCTCTCTCTCTCTCTCTCAATATATCTCAAGCTTTGGCAAGCCTACCCCACCAGTGTGTCAGACATTCATAGAAATGTGATTTCTATGTGTTACAACAAAAGAACCTAAACACACATGAATATAGTCCTTTTGTCCTAAATATTCCATTCCTTTGTTCCTATCAATTTCATAAATCCAGGCTCTTAGCATCCCTATATTTATACTCACTATTCTTGTTTCTAGTCTCTTGCCAGACTTGAATCAAAAAGAAACCTATAGTCATCAGCCTGCATAAAGGAAAGGTATTGTTTGAAGAACTCTGATATTCAGGGAACTCTGTAAGCAGAAGATTCCAAACTTGGAAAGGGGGCAGGTAGTCCTTATATTCAAGAGTCTTAAAATCCAATAGAGAAGTCCATTTCAACCTTATTCCTAACCTCCACCTTTCAAATAAAAGTGAACAGAAGTGTAGAAAAATCAAATAGGAAACTTTCCTCACACAGGGGAAGTAAGAATGTGTATTTCGTGTTCCTTTTGTGTTCTTTTATTTTGCAAGGAAGCAACTAAGCAGGTGAGAGACAACCCCATGGAAACACTAAAAGTGGAGAAAATCTGTTTAAAACATCTGTTTAAAAATTCTGAAGTCAGAAGATGAGAGGCTGATAAAGAGAAATATTCTCTGCAATAGGCTGAACACCTGCTCAGTGAATCCCCTAATGGTCTTGTGCTGTGTGGTGTTCTCCAAATCATGGGTATGTCTGTCAATCAGGAAATAACCTAAATGAGGCCAAACACCCTGTGGCAAAAACAGCAGCAATAAAAACGGCAGGGACCAGGGAATCCTGGAACATCGAAGATGCAAAAATAAAGAAAAAGCACAGATTTACATTTATGGGTTTTTTTGCAGACCTTACTCAAGTATCCCTTGTCTTGCTAATTTATTTACAACAGAAGAGAGACTTTATTTTTCCATAGAGACTCCTTTTTTCCTTTATGTCCTGACATTTAACTAAGATTTATTCCAAGGTTTACTAGCAGAAACTATGAGAGTAATGTTTTCTTCATGTCATGATCATTTTCAGCTCTCTCTGTGTTTCTGGTCTGCTGGCTCATGGTATCATCACTATTTGAAACAAAGTAGTTGTAGGAGAAAATGATCAGCTTTCAAATTAATTTATATTTAAAAATCATTATATGAAAGCTAAAGACAATTTATAACATAAAATAAAATTTCCAGAGTTCAAATTTCTCTTTATTTTTTTTGACAAATTGTTTATACAAAATTTCATTCATGTTCATGTGGCAGTTTTACTCATTTGTATTTTCCATTTTAGCATAAACAATTGCTGAAATTTCAGTATAAATTTCAGCATTCCTATGATTGTCACTTTTGGCCAAAGATAAATATGAAATTATGTGTACATATTTTTCTAACCTTGTAACTGCTTTGACTGAATTCTGTTCAAATACTAGTTTGCATGTTTGTATGTTTATTTAGATACTGTTGTACCAAGGCAACAGTACAAAAAACAGAAAATCTGTCCTATCAGACTTGGAGTATTCAATAAGATTAAACTTGATATTCATATTTGACTATAAATAATACTACCAATTTTTTACAAAAGGGTACTTAAATTTTAAAAAATTCTAAATTGACATTTGCAGTTTATGTTCGATATGAAAAGATTATAATAGAAAACAGAAAAAAGTTTACATTTCAGTATAAATTATTTCAGGATATCATAGTTGTTTCAGGTGGTAGGACTACAAATGATTGTTGTCTGACTTTTTGGATTTAAATAAGTTCTAATTTCTGAAAAGTTTCCAAGATTCATAGAAATAGGCAAAAAATAACATCTTTAAGACATGACTCCCAGTAGAAGAGGGAATCGCATCCTCTGTAACTAGTTGAGAGCTTCAGTGGAATGAATTTGGTCATAAGTCAACTGTCAGGCAACACAGCGAACACTGAACCTAATGTCAGAATCACTGTTCTGGTCACTGCTCTGTCGTTTCATCTCTAAATCCTAGTTCATCGACAGCAAAAGTGTGGTATTAGTTTGAAGTTGGGTGTTACATCATGTCAATATTGTATGTAGAGATCTTCCTCAACTTACAATGGGTTATGTCCAGATAAACCTGTCACAAGTTAAAAATACCATAAGCCAAAATGCATTTAATACCTCTCACCTGCCTTAAATGTGCTCAGAACCCTTATGTTAGCATACAATTGGGAAAAATCATTTAATACAAAGCCCATTTTATAATAAAGGGCTGAAAAATCTCATATAATTTACTGAATACTCTACTGAAAGTGAACAATGACTGTAAGTGTGTTTGGTGGCTGACCCTCATGGTCACAGGGCAGAGTGGGAGCTGTGGCTCCTGTCCCCACTAAGCATCACAAGAGAGCATGGTACTGTGCACCATTAGCCTGAGAAGAGATAAAAATTCAAAACTCAAAGTATGGTTTCTAATGCTTTCTACCAAATGAGTATTGCTTTCTTCTGTCATAAAGAAAAAAAAATCGTTTATGTCAAATCATTGTAAGTTGAGGACCATCTGTATTTATGTCTCTCAAATTGCTCTTTCCAGATTACGTCTTGTCATGTGTGTTCAACATGAGCCCACAGATAATACACAAGGAGACATGTTGGATCTACTAAATTTTAGAGAAATGAGAATCCCAATATATCAAAAAACTTTTAGCATCTTTGAAAACTGATCGGTCAAGAATGGAAACAAACTTTACTGACCTGTGCTTAAAGTTGATGATAACTGACAATTCTTGAGTGTTCCTGATGGCACCCCACTTCAAGCTCATGACTACACTGGCCTTCTACATGACCTGCTTTCTTTCCAGCTTTATTCCACCTCCATTCAAAGTTATACTCCAGGAACCTGTAGCTGCTTTCCCACCTAGAGCTATGCAACCAAGGTCAAACCATTTCATCTCTTGGGCATTAGGGTTCTCATCCTCAAGATGCAGGGAAAGAGTAGATGATCAGTATGGTTACTTACTCTCCTATATTTCTATCATATTTCTCTTCAGAGAAGCATGAAAAGAGAGCAAAAATCTTCATTTGAGTGCTTCCTCCCATATCTCTTTGTATATCTTTAGTCCTATGGTCTCTTCTCTAGATTTAGAATCTATTAGAAATACATTATTTTATGATTGAATACAATCAATATCAGGATAGAAAATAATTTTGAACTGGCATGGCAAAGTTGTGGAAGGAACGAGCAACACTGAAGAAAAGACTGAGTAGTAAGAATGGCTTTTGAAATTTCACCTTTTATCTAATTTAACTTAACAACTGGCTTATATTGTTTCCAGACTAAATAAGAGTCTTTCAGCTGTAGGAGAGATGACAGCAAAAGATCTTATTAAGATAATAGAATAGGTCAGGAAATGAAATGCCCAAAAAGTATTTTTAAGAGGATCTCTTGCTGGCAGAGCCTAAAAACTTATATAAAATCAGCAATCACATCTGGCAATTTAACATTTCACTTCTGGCCTCTTCTCCAGAAATTTCCAAGAGTGTGATACAGTGGTGTGAAAGACAGCAGAGATTAAGCTTGGAAACCCAGAAGAAATATTCAGATGAAGGATCTGCGTTCTTTTTCCTAGGGCTGCCATAACAAATTACCACACTAGGTGGATTAAAACACCAGAAAACTATTCTCTCACAGTTTAAGAGGGCAGAAGTCCCACATGAAGATATCTGAACGGCCAAAATTCTCTCTAAAGTCTTAAGGAGAGACTCCTTCCTTGCCTCTGCCAGCTTCCAGTGACTCCAGGCATTCCTTGGTTTGTGGCTCTATGATTCCAATCTCTGTATCCTCTTGACATGACTTTCTCCTTCACCTTGTGCGTCTCTCCTCTTCTAAGGACACTTAATTGCTGTTAGGACTTGCATGGATAATCCCGGATGAACTGATACTGACATCCTTAATTAAATCACACTTGAAAGGATCCGTTTAAAAAAAAGTCATACTTGTAGATTCTGGTTGATGCATCAAATATCTTTTTTGGGGGGCCACTACAATTTACTACAGCTGCTATAATAAAATACTGTAGGTGGTTAGCTTAAAGAAGGGAAGTTTATCTTCTCACAGTTCCAGAGACTAGAAATCAGAGATCGGGGTGTATAGCTCCTGGAGTTAGGGGGTTCCCCTCCCAGAACAAATTCCCCTATGAATCCAGTGAAACAGAAGGAGGACAAGGGCAAGGGTAGGTTGGGAGAAACTGTTTTTATTGCAGTCAGAAAGATTAGCTTTTTCTGAGGCATCTCTCCTTGGTTTGTAGATGGCGATGCTCTTGTGTCTTTACTTGGGCTTCCATCTGAGACTATGCCTACTTCTCCTCTTACAAATACACAAGAAATACTGGGTCAGGGCCCACCTCTATGACCACATTTTACCTTAATTACCTCTGCAAAGTTCTATCTCCCAATACAGTCACATTCTGAGGTATTTGGACTTAGGACTTCAATATGTTAATTTGGGGGAACACTCTCAGTCTGTAACATTGGCCATAAACAGAGTGCAAACCTTAATGGAAACTCCTTACTTTCTTTCTTCATGTGATGACCTAAGCATATCTTTCTGAAGCTCTGAATGAGGATTGGGAAAGAACAATAATACATACCTTGGAGAGGTTCTAGAGAATGGAATGAGAGATTCAGGATATGTGTAAGCTCCATGAGAAGAAGGAATGATCTCTACTGAAAGTCTGTGCCCCAGAGGTGTTCTCATGCATAGGTACACAGTAGGTGCTCAATAAACAGGTGGTGAGGAATTAGTGAGAAGCTCAGCAAAAATTGGTGCCCAGTAAATGAAAGCAACTGCAGGAGATAATCAAACCTGATTTCTTTATATTTACTCATTGATAGACAAGGTAGGGAATGGCAGAACATGAGGTAAAAAAAATACATTGCATGGATTAGGCAAGTAGCATAACATTACCCATTATGTGTCTTTATATATTTAATCAGTCAGACAACCATTTGAGGTAAATCAACTTTTTTCTTGGGTCACAAATTCCCTTTAGATGGTTCAACCTATGATTCATTAATAAATTTGTCAACAGCTTTACAAAGTGGGATGTAAAGATAAGATGAGCTTCAGTGGAAAGGGAGCAGGACAGGAAAGGCCTGAAGAATGACTTTGTTATTTGGTTCCCTTCCATTCCTTTCACTCCATCATGATTAGGAAAACTTGATGGATTTTCCTTCTCCAAAGAATCTACAGAAGTTATGTCTTTCATACAATATTCACTCTTAAGCTATCAAAAAATCACTTAATATTATTCCTGAACTGTATATAGGATGAATAATGTCATAAAAACCATTGCTTATTGTAAAGGGGATGAACATTGCTCTTAAAGTGAGGGTTCATAAAGCTTCAGTTACACATATGAAGAAATAATTTCAGGATGATGTATCTTGGAAAGAGTAAATCAAGACAGGCCTATCTGGTTTGTATTTTGAACTATATGCTAGACTCTGTTTGGCAATCTATCTTATTGATTTCTTTGGATGCACACCTTTCTAAGTATGTTGAAAAATATTTATTTATATACCTGACTAGATAGCAGAATTAATGTCATCAAGTGGCATTTATGAGATCTTTTGAAATAATTTCTTTATTCATTTACAATTATGTAATCAGCATTAATATCAAGTGATAGATGAACTATGCCATAGAGAAATGCTATTGTAACCAATAAATATAGGCAATGCTATTCTACTGTAAGTCTCTATGCCACAGAGACTGATTCAGAGTTTAATTCATTTTGCTATGAACATAATCCCAGGTTATAGTAACATGGGAATTTGGTAGCATGCATACAATTCTTCCATAGGCTCTTGAGAAGTTGTGCTTGTATTCTCAGCAGAGAAGCTGCAAACATGAAGTCCACAGGGTCAAATTAACCAAGGATTACTTCATTCAAATTCTTTCTTTGAGCAGGGAGACTGAGATTTAGGACCTCTGCACACTATACTGAACAATACATCTCAGTACAATGATGGTTGTTACTCCCTGTTTTAAAACAGGGGGAATTCTAGTGAATCAGAGAGTAACAGTTTGGTACGTACACTGCTCCCTGGCTCTTGGGCAATTTTCCAACTGATTATACTCAGCTCCATTTTGTTTCACCCATTAATCTTTCCTTTTATAGATTTACCCAGGACAGATGTACCTTTCCTCCCAACACACACACACACACACACACACACACACACACACACACACACACCCTGAAAAGGCTTAAGTATCTAGGCATATTTTCCCAAACTGATCATACACTCATCTGCAGATTCCTTCTCATACACTTTTATTCATTTTTTAAACAACAATTTAAAATTATTTAAGTGAATAAGTACCACTTTCCAGACAGAAGAGAAGAATCAAAACAAGTTAAAAAAAAGAAACAGAGAAAAAGAAAGGAAAAGGTCTTTCACCAAAAAAAGTAAATCAACAGTGGCAAAAATGCAAGAAAGGAATAATTCTTAGGGAGCAATTGGCAACTGTGTAATAGTTAAAGCATAGTTTTGAGGTGTGTGAGTATCTAACTTTTAAAATGTAAAGTAAGGAAGTACAGAGCCATGAGGGAACTCATCTAAAAATCAACCCCATCAGTGAGGTCTTCTCTAAATACTGAATCTCAATAGGTTCCACACCACTGTTCTTTATTTCAATTCACTGTTTGATTCCTTTGCTGTGCTTCACATTTGAAATTACTGCTCACTTCTCTCTGGATGCCTCCCCCACTAGATTTTAAGCGCCTTCAAGTCAGAGACTTGTTATGTTCGCTGCTGGCCACCTAAAGCCTGCAGAGTCCTTGCTGCAAATAATGCTTGTTAAGTGATTAATGAAACAAAGATATGGAATTTAAAAATTCACAGGGCTTTCTTTATGCTTGTTATACTTCAAGCAAAAGTTCAGAATAGTATTTTTTTTATCTTAAAATACTTATGTGTGTAGGGGAAAAATTACAAAAGTAGCTGGAGATGAAAAGCAATTATATGAGGAGAATGTATTTGTACATTCATCCATTTGTTAAATACTCATGAATATGCATGGCTCTGTGCTAGACTCAAGGTAGAGAAATATGCTGTTGCCATAAAATGGCCCGCAACCATGGAACTGATTGACATCTAAACAAACAATTCCAATTTCAACAAACAAACTCTTGTATGAGCCAGAACAAAGGAAAGATTATCAGGATAAAATAGAAATGTTTTTACAGAGATGACCTTTAGCTTTAGTCATTAATGTTGAGCAAACTTTTGGTCAGCGGGAAAGAAGAGAAAGCACTCTCTAGAAAAGAAAGAGTAAAAGGGCAGAGTGTGCTCATGAATGCCAAGGGTTTGAGTGCAGAATTCATGAACAGGCAGGATAGATAGGGATGAACAGAGAAAAGAAGATAAAATGTTTGGTCCTCAATTATACTGAAGGTGTTAATCTACCATTTCCCATCTTCACCAAGATTATGATAAGAGAAATGATTTGGGTGCGAAAAAATGGAATTTGGATTAACATTTTAAAGCAGAATTTTGACTTCCCATCTTTGCTAATCTTAAGGGCAGGACAATCACTCAGCCTCTTGTTAGTTTGATAATGGAGAAATAGAATGCGTACCACTTGCAGGCTCTTCTCCTTTCTTAGTAATTCATAACACCTTGTGAATAAATAACTCTACTTGTGTTAACTCTACAGTCACCTATTACCATGCAAAACCCAAAGTTTGGGACTACACTTCCAGAAAGGTAAATTTTGAAAACTTGAATCCTTATTATAATTGCTTTTCTATAGTTTAGATTTATAGAGAAATTTATAACTTACTGCCTGAGGCCTAAAGATAAAGCCTTATTTGAAGTGAGTATATATTCATATCTCATACATCACTGTTTGCATGGTAAGTAAAATACGCTGAAATTTCAGAAACAAGCCCAGTCATTTCACTAATGCCCTAAAAGAAGCCATGCTGCTGTTTCTGTGAACATTTTACAACTTACACAGATATCTAGATAATGTATCATTCATATCCATAATACATTTAATTTTACACTTTGGAATAAATTAGTATCACACCAAAGATAACTTAAAAATTCACAATTTACTACATTGGGGGAAAATGCTGAGAGGAAAATAGAGTACTTAATAAAACACAAGGCTAGACCTTAACTTGGTTAAAATAAGCAGAGTCAATGTGGAACAGAACTGGGGCCCCCAGGCCTGCACCACAAGGCTCACATTTCAGCAGCTACCATCCAGAGAGATGGGCAAGACAACTATCACCAAACGCTTCTCCTCTTCTGTTCCACGGAGCTCATGAAAGCTACCTCATGTAATGTGCTTATGTTCTGTATTCTCCACATGGGAATTCTTGCTATATCAATTTATTTTACTGTATCTTCCCCAGATCATACATGTCTTACAATGGGATAGTAGGTGAGCCCACCAGGCCTTAGCCTTTGTTCTTCTTCACATCTTTCCTCCCCCACATTCTGCTATATGTCTAGATTAATTCCTCATGTCCATCAGTCTCTCGGAGCTAAATTCCTCAAGACCCTCTCTATCTTCATTTATTGCCTATCACATTATGGTAAGGATTTCCTATCTTTCAGGATATACTCCAGAAATATGAAAGAAGTTGAAATGTGGTTTGAAAATATCTTCAGTGAATAAAGAGGGGACCCCAGTTCCTCTCCACATTGACTCTGCTTTTTTCTACCTATTTTCACTGGACTTTGAATTTTCATCTACCTCAAGGATTTTTAGTAAGGCCTCAGTAGTGTTTGGGTTGCTCTGGCCTTATGTATTTCCAGGATTGCTCCCACTTTTACTCAAATATTTATTCTCTCATAAAAGGACTCGTTTGGCTTATTATCCTTTCCCATTACATTTTCCCTGTAGTTTGCCCACTCTGTTAGTCCCTTTATTATTCATTTTGCTTGCTTTTCCTTCTCTTCTTTAGTGACTGTTGCCAAACAGCTCAAAGTGTGGCTCTCAGTTTCCCCAGGGGTTTCACACCTATGTAATCACACACACACACACTGACATGCACACGACACATGCTCACACACATCCCCAGAGTAAACACTCTATCTTCTTCATAACTCTCAGTTCCTCAAAGCAGAATTCCTCAAAAGAAACTGGCTGTCTGTATATCCTTACCATCAATAGGCTTCTGAACCGTCCCCTCATTTCCTCTAATACTTGTCATTCAAAAGAAAGCAGTGACCCTCAAACTGAAAAGCTATCCACTCTGTCTTTGAAGCATTTACTAACATCACTCCGAGTCCATCCTCCTTCACCTACACATTTCCCCGGGCTTCTCTAAGAAGCTATCTCCAGCACTACTTTTCCTTAACACCTTTAAGAGAAGGCAGTATACAAACACAAGTCTATCCCTATTAGGTTTCTCTTAACTCTTCCCTTCCTTTCAAAGACAATGCCTAATAGAGTATTTGGAGGCTCAAGTCCAAGCTTCTGTACTTCAGCAGTTGTATTATGAACATTTTTGAGAACAATATAACCAAAATAGCATCATGACAGAATTATCCTAGCAGCTACATTCTTGCTCAGCTTCTTTGTGATGATTCAGCTGCTCAACCAAAAGCCCTATCAATAGAAATGTGAAAGAAGACTCTTCAGTTTCATGTGCCTCTATGATATAAGCCAGAGTCCACTCCAGGTTACTTGTATCCCCACTACTTATTTGTTAAAACAAAAGACAGGGTGCATGCCAATTTACCTTCTCTGAAGTGAAATTTGAGCAGCAGAAACAAACAAAAGTAAGAACTAAAACATCACCAAATGGCTTCTAGGGAGGAAATGTGCCCTGGAAAGTGTGGGTGACAAAGAGGACTATCATCCAAGAGGAACTTTTTATAATATTTTCTCTTACGTTTTTTGAATAAATGCCTATTTTTGAAACTTGATTTTTAAAGAGCTTTCCAGTTGACATTCTGGAGAGCTGAGTCTTACAATGGTATCAGGCCACTAAGTTGTGATCACAGGGGGCGCTAACTTGCTGGAGTATATTCTTCAGCATGACCCTAATCACTGTGCAGGCAGCTCGCACCATGGTGAAGGTAAGTTACTCTGTCTTTACTGCTAAGTCACTGTGGAAGGTGAGGGTTGGTTTGTGATTTGTCTGTCTGTTTGTTCTACTGGAAAACGCCATGAGATATTTGTTGCAAGTACAACATGTAAAAATATTTCTCAGATATTAAAAAAAGGCTACGCCAAGATTATCTTTGATTCTTTAATGTCTCAAAATAATGTTGATGAAAGTCATATAACTAATGTCACATTTGAACATAAAAATAAACATCACCATTCTTAACCAATCTGTATTACCATGATATTCTTAAACATCTCTTGTTTCTGTATGCTTTCCCTGACGTTTCTAGTGTTTTAAATAAAAAAGTGGACCAAATTCAAAGTGCTACTATAATATTGTAAAACAGATATGCTGCTGAACTCTTTCTTCTTTTGCTTGGAAAGCACTAGAGACTGTGGGAAAAAATATATACTGCTACATATAATCACTTTTATTTGTCAAAAAAGTGAGCATCACTATGGATTTCCTATCAATTAGAATAATAAAAATATTCAATGTTATCTCAAAGGTAAAATTATTTATTTTGAGGCAGATTTTCTTCTGAGACAACAATACAAGACCAGATTTTATTTGTATATTCCTTTAATATTTGCTTTTTAATAAATTCAAATATTGCCGTTACATGATGAAATTGTGTAATAAAAATATGAGATGACTTCCTAAACCCATGTAATCAGGGAACACTAATGTCTGCTCAGCCTGACTAAGTATGACTTAGGGCATTTTTTTGCACAGTGATGCTTAAAGCTTATGGTCAGAAAAGACTTAAGTAAAGTGGTCACAGGCCTTGGGGGTATTGTGTCCATTCACCCCTCTTTGTGCACTCCAATTTTGATGTGATTGCCTTGTCTGAACACATGTTTCTACTGCTAAAACATCTTCATAAAAAATATATATTTGCTTCATGCTAGTAAATAGAGACAATTTTGCACATTTCCATCTTGGTTTACTCATCTGCAAAGGCAAATAAGTGTTTGAAAAGCATTTGTACTTCCCTGGACATTATTTGCTACTGATTTGCTCCAATTTTGGCTCCATTTAATAATGTCTATTTCTACACAAAAGACATGATTTCTGTAACTATTTTTAAGTAATTATTTTTAAAACTATCAAAATAATTTTCAAAACTTTAAGAAAAAGAGTTCTAGTTTTTGTTAAGAGGGATAATAGTTTTGTTTTGTTTTTTCACTTTCCAAAATTCACATCCTGCCTCATTTGCATCTTTTGAGATAAAGGTACACAAAAGTTATTTATTTGATCATTCAATGGTAAAATAGCAATGTAGTGTTTGTGAGGTTTGGTTGAAGACAATTTTATCTATCTTGTCCTTTCTTATATACTACCTTCAGCTCTCCACTTGCCTCCACTACTCAGTGACAATCAGCAAAAAGGGGAGAATGAGCCACAAAGAGATTGTCAAGAAATCATTTCAAGTCAATAAAATTGCACAGTTGCATCTTAGGGTAAAACTTCTACAGGTAAAAGTAAAATGTAATATTGTAATTGTACCAGCTTGTAGAGGGAACAGGAGAACACTGGCTCCACGGCCAGCTTACAACAAAGAAGGGAAGTGAGGAGTGCTGCAAATCCAGAGATCCCAATCCGACTGCTTTGTAAGGGGAGGAGCTGCTTTTTTCAAAGGACCTGAGCCCCCATTTTTTAGGCAAGTGTATGTGTATTATGAATAGCTCAATTAGCAACATTTTTAAGTAATTTTAGATGCACAAAGCATTCTTCTGAATATAATTTGACTCCCCATGTATTAGTTATTTATACTTGCAAATTGATAATTTGTAATTCTTATTTATTGTAGAACAGTCACATGGGGGAACCGTTTTCTGTCATTATGTTTCTTTCATCTGTCTGGCGAGTCACTATGCTCCTTTACCCTGCTCCTTGTATGTTTTTGTAGGTGAAAATTGCAAATCCCCACCAAGTGATAGATTCTAATTTAATGTGAACAAAATACCTTTACCTATTCTATTATAGTATGGATCACAATGTAGTATGATTATATGCTTAAATGGCAGACTGCCTTATTAGAAGGTGGGTTTTAAGATGTGGTCAATATAGTTTTTAAAATTTTCAAAAATCAGCATGACATTTGTTGAATTTGCCCAAGAGTTGTTTTTGAATTAACATATGAATCTTTGATATTGAATGGATGATGAAATTATATTGCAATATCCTTTCTGCTAAAATAAACAAAAAACAAAATTATTTTTTGAAAACAATGCCATATGTTCCTATTATTTTAATTATAAGTATTAAGTACTGTAAGTGCTTTAAGTAAACGAAGATTAAATTGTAATCAGATATAATAAGGCATGGCAAGATAGAGTTTTCTTAAGTAAAATTTAAGCAAACAATGCACTTAAAAATTACCTTGTGTTATGTCATTCTTTATACCTACCGGAAAATAGTAGTTTTACAGCTTTAGCTTGAGCAGGTGAGGAACATGATGTGAATTGTATTTTACGGATTTTAATTTGATGGTCTGAACAAAATTTAACTGAGAAGGTAGAGACTGGAAACAAAGTCCATTTAAAAGGAAGAGTTTAAGAGTAGGAAGACTCTACAACTTGGAAGAGTCAAGTGGTTAGGGAAAGGAAGAATTAAGATTAAGAGCACACAGATAGTTTACAATCTGGTACAAGACAGAAGAAAAATTTGTGAATAAAAATACAGTTTTGTTTTGTTTTGATATTTCATTGATTATTAACATCTTAACAGACAAAAGAAAAAGATGAATAAGCATTTCATGGATATTTTAAGTGCAAAACCTTTTAAAACATTATTTGCTATTAGAGATTGATATAAACTCAGAGTCACTGGAAATAATTTTGTCATTGTTTTTCCATAGAAAAAGAAAAAAATGCAACCAATTATACCTTTTACATTGTTTAGTGTACCTCTTTTTTGGAATAATGCTTTTTTGTATATAAAAATCATTATAATAATTGGAAATAGACTGCTCTTTTCTAAATGTAAATGAAAAATGATGGTAAGGTAGTAATTGTCGTAAGTGAAGAATTTTATAATCTTAACTGTAATTCTTTTATAGTGTATTTTTACTGCATTTTTTTGATCAAGTGATTACAACCTGAGTCAATGGGTACACAATTAACTGCTCACTTACTTGTCTCTTAGGGGTATATTTCAACTATCCATATATCAACCTAAGTTACTTTCTTGTTTGTTTAATTAAATATCAGGTTTCAATTCCCTTTTTCTATCCATCATGTAAATGCATGAAGAAACCAGTACTGTTAACAATCATTAATTCCTTTATCGGACTCAAAGTTAATTTCATTTGCTATTTTATCCCCAAATAATAATTATAATTAGACTCAAATGCAGCAATAAAAATACACTTGTCTCTTTCATTCAGGAACAATGTCTTTAGAAGAACTGATGGTAGGGATTAATTTGGTTTTAATTTTAAGACTGTATTCATTCAAAATATTAATCTGCATGCATGTGCACAACATAAACAAATGAGTCGCCTATCTTTCTCTTCTAATGGAACATTTTATTTTTCTGAATAACTTCTAAAAATCTAAATGGAAACTGTGATTTTATTTAAAAAACAACAATAGACTGAAAAATGAGGATCTTCAATACAATACAGAACTGGATGGGCAGTGAGGTGGGAAGGAGAGGGGAGTAAGATGCATCTAGAGTCAGTGAAGACAAAGTGAGAAGCTGGATTAAGTTCACAATAAGAAGTAATTCAATGCTGTAGAACTACCAGTTTTCCAGATATTAGCATAATAATTATATATAAAGAAATGTAATTTAAACTTAATTTTGGATGAAGTTAAGAAGCTTCTATTCCTAATAGTTTAGAAACATCATTCTTGTGTACAGTGAACTAATGCATCCATGAATCCCAAATATTAAGGAAAAGCATAATTGCAATTCATTTTGAGGATAAAAATATTTAAAAAGCCATACAACTGTTATCTTAAGCTTATAAAGATGTACCATATGGGGTAGAAAAATGGACTTCTGGAGACCAAAATCAATTATCAATTATCTCTCTCTTTCTCCATATATATATGAAGATATAAAAATATAAAATATACATATATTTTGGGATGGTTTTCAAGCATCTTCATGGTTTGACCCTAATATAAAATGTCTTCTTAGTCTCATCTTCAATTCTCTTTTTCCCATTTCATGATCCACTTATAATACATTATTCAGGATTTCCTAAACTGATTTCCTGAATATATTCATTGCTAAAAATGCTCATCACATAGAATTCTCTACATTTCTGTCAAAAAAAACCCTCATTTTTCTTAAATTATATTTTGTGTGTCTTCAAAGAAAGTTCTTTCTACATTTATCATACTTATATTTAATTTTCTTTTAATGGTTCAGTTTATTTCCTGGGGGAATATGTTTTATTTATCCTTGATCTTTTTTTCTGTTTTTGTTAGTACCTCTCATAATGCTTTTATATATTTACACTCTATCATTTATAAATTAATGACAGAATTCTCAAATTGAGATAACTGACATGATAACAGTAGAAGTAGTGTCTTGAAAAGATGAAATATGGTGAAGTAAGGAGAGGAAAGGGTCAAGATAGTGTAGGAAGTTGGCTTCCAATGACATTTGTCACAAAAGGAAAAAAAAGTACTAAACTTCATGTGGAACAACAAAAGACTCAAAATAACCAAGGCAACAACTGATGAGATCAAAACTGGAGGCATTACAATTCCAGATTTCAAATCATATTACAATGCTACAGTAGTCAAAACAGTATGGTACTTACATAAAAACAGACCCAGAGACCAGTGGAAAATAGAGGTCCCAGAAATAACCACACACATACACAGTCAGCTAATCTTCAACCAGAGCATCAAGCAATGGTGAAAGAATAGTCTCTTCAATAAATTGTGTTGGGAAAACTGGATATCCATATTCAAAAGAATGAAATTGGAATCATACCTTACACTACACCCAAAATGCAGCTCAAAATGAATTAAAGACTTTAACCTAAGACCCTAAACCTTAAAATATCTGGAAGAAAACATGGAGAAATAAACTCTTTGACATTGATCTTGGCAATGATTTTTTGGATATGACACCAAAAGCACAGGCAACAAAATCAAAAGTAAATAGGACTCCATCAGATGGAAGCCTTCTGCACAGTAAAGGAAACAATAAACAAAATGAAAACACAACCTACAGAGTAGGAGAAAACATTCGCACACCATATATCTTATAAGAGATTAAGATCCAAAAATATAAGGAACTCCTACTAGTCAATAACAAACAAAATGAAACAAAATAGATAATCTGATTAAAAATGGTCAAAGGAGCTGAATAGACTTTTTTTTCAAAGAAGACATACAAATACCCAACTGGTATATGAAAGGGTGCTCAATATCATTAATCATCAGAGAAATGCAAATCCAAACTACAGCATCATTTCACACCTGTTAGGATAGCTATTATCTAGAAAAAAAGATAATAAGTATTGGCAAGTATGTGGCAAAAAGAAAATCCTGATACCCTCTTGGTGGGCATGTAATTTGGTATAGCCCTATGGAAAAGAGTGGGGGTTCCTTAAAACATTAAAAATAGAACTACTTTATGACCCAGCAATCCTATTACTGATTTATCCAAAGGAATTGAAATCAGGATCTTGAAGAGACACCTAAACTTCCATGTTCATTGCAGCATTATTCCCAATAGCCAAGAAATGGAAATAACTGAAATGTCTGTCAATGGACAAATGAATAAAAAAGATATTGTGTGTACACAAATGGAATATTACTCAGCCTCAAAACAAAGGTAATTTTACCCTTTACAACATTATGGATGAACCCAAAAGACATTATGTTAAGTGAAATAAGCCAGATACAGAAAGAAAAATAGTATATGTTCTCACTTATATAAAATAGCCAAACTCATAGGAGCAGGGGGTAGAATGGTAACTGCCAGTGGATGGGTGAAGGGTGCAGTGGGGAGGTCAAAGTCAAAGGGTACAGTTTCAGTTATACAAGATAAGTTCTGGAGATCTGCTATACAGCATAGTGTCCATAACTAACAATACTGCATTATACATTTAAAATGTTCTCAAAGGGTAGATCTTACATTGAGTGTTCTAACCAGAAAATAATAATACCAAAGAGGGTAGGAATAAACTTGGGGAGGTGATGAATATGTCCATGGCCTAAATAGTGCTGAGGATTTCATGGCTGTATACTTATACCCAAATTAATTGTTTTTTCTTTTTTTTTTGGTATCATTAATATAAAATCACATGGGCAACATTGTGGTTATTAGATTTGCCCCATTATCAAGTTCCCACCACATACTCCTCTACAGTCCCTGTCCATCAGTGTAGTAAGATGTTATAGAGTCACTACTTGTTTTCTCTGTGCTATACTGCCTTCCCTGTGCCCCTCCATATGTTATGTGTGCTAATCGTAATGTTCCTTATTCCCCTTCTCCCTCCCTTCCATCCCACCCTCCCCATTTGTTTTCCCTTTGGTAACTGTTAGTCCATTCTTGGGTTCTGTGAGTCTGCTGCTGTTTTGTTCCTTCAGTTTTTGCATTGTTCTTATGTTCCACAGATGAGTGAAATCATTTGGTACTTGTCTTTCTCCACCTGGCTTATTTTACTGAGCATAATATCCTCAAGCTCCATCCATGTTGTTGCAAATGGTAGGATTTGTTTTCTTCTTATGGCCAAATAATATTCCATTGTGTATATGTACCACATCTTCTTTATCCATTCATCTACTGATGGACACATAGGTTGTTTCCATTTCTTGGCTATTGTAAATAGTGTTGCAATAAACATAGGGGTACATATGTCCTTTTTCAAACTGTGCTCCTGCATTCTTAGGGTAAATTCCTAGGAGTGGTATTCCTGGGTAAAATGGTTTTTCTATTTTGAGGAACCTCTATACTGCTTTCTACATTGAGTGAACTAGTGTACGTTCCCATGAGCAATGTAGGAGAGTTACCCTTTCTCCGCATCTTCGCCAGCATTTGTTGTTCCTAGTCTTTCCTATGTGGGCCATCCTAACTGGTGTGAGGTGATATTTCATTGTGGTTTTAATTTGCATTTCCCTGATGATTAGCAATGTGGAACATTTTTTCATGTGCCTGTTGGCCATCTGAATTTCTTCATTGGAGGAGTGTCTGTTCATATTCTCTGCCAATTTTTTAATAAGGTTATTTGCTTTTTGGGTGTTGAGGCATGTGAGTTCTTTATATATTTTTGATGTTAAACCCTTGTCAGATGTCATCTACAATTATATTCTCCCACACTGTACAGTGCTTTTTTGTTCTGCTCATGGTGTCCTTTGCTGAACAGAAGGTTTTTTGCATTATGTAGTCCCATTTGTTCATTTTTTATTTGCTTCCCTTGCCCGATGAGAAGCACTCAGGGAAAAGTTGCTTCTGTTTATATTCAAGAGATTTTTGCCTATGTTTTCTTCTAAGAGTTTTATGGTTTCATGTCTTACATTCAAATCTTTGATCCATCTTGAGTTTATTTTTGTATATGGGGTTAGACAATAATCCAGTTTCATTCTCTTGCATGTAGCTGTCCAGTTTTGCCAACACCTGTTGTTGAAGAGACTGTTATTTCCCCATTGTATATCCATGGGTCCTTTATCGTATATTAATTGACCGCATATGGTTGTGTTTATATCTGGGCTCTCTAGTCTGTTCCATTGGTCTATGAGTCTGTTATTGTGCCAGTACCAAATTGTCTTGATTAATGTGGCTTTATAGTAGAGCTTAAAGTTATCCCCCCCCCTACTTTATTCTTCCTTCTCAGGATTTCTTTGGCTATTCAGGGCCTTTTTGGTTCCATATGAATTTTAGAACTATTTGCTCTAGTTCATTGAAGAATGCTGTTGGTATTTTGATAGGGATTGCATTGAATCTGTAGATTGCTTTAGGCAGAATGGCCATTTGCAGAATATTAATTCTTCCTATCCATGATCAAGGGATGTGTTTCCACTTATTCGTATCTTCTTTAATTTCTCTCATGAGTGTCTTGTAGTTTTCAGGGTATAGGTCTTTCACTGCCTTGCTTAGGTTTATTCCTAGATATTTTATTCTTTTTGATGCAATTGTGAATGGAATTGTTTTCTAGATTTCTCTTTCTGCCAGTTCATTGTTACTGTATAGGAATGCAACAGATTTCTGTGTATTAATTTTGTATCCCACAACTTTGCTGGATTCGGATATTAGATCTAGTAGTTTTAGAGTGGATTCTTTAGGATTTTTTATGTACAATGTCATGTCATCTGCAAACAGGGACAGTTTGACTTCTTCCTTACCAATCTGGATGCCATTTATTCTTTGTTTTATCTGATTGCCATGGCTAGGACCTCTAGAGGTCCTTCTGCTTCATTGCATTAAATATATCATGTCACTCCCTTCTGGCCTGTGAGGTTTCTCCTGAGTAGTCTGATAATAGCCTGATGGGTTTTTCTTTGTATGTGATCTTTTTTCTCTCTCTAGGTGCTTTTAAAAGTCTGTCCTTATCCTTGATATTTGCCATTTTAATTATTATAAGTCTTGGTGTTGGCTTCCTTGGGTCCCTTGTGTTGGTATATCTGTGTACCTCCATGGCCTGAGAGACTGTCTCCTTCCCCAGATTGGGGAATTTTTCATCAATTACATCCTCAAAGATACTGTCTATCCATTCTCTTCTCTCTTCTTCTTCCAGTACCCCTAAAATGTGAATATTGTTCCATTTGGATTGGTCACACTGTTCTTTTAATATTCTTTCATTCTTAGAGATCCTTTTTTCTCTCTGTGCCTCAGTTTCTTTGTATTTCTTTTCTCTAATTTCTATTCCATTTACCATCTCTTCTACTACATCTAATCTGCTTTTAAATCCCTCCATTTTATGTTTCATTTCAGATGTGGAATTTCTTAATGATTGAATGTCCATACTAAATTTGTCCCTGAATTCTTCAGTATATTTCTGTACCTCCATGATCATGTTTATGATTTTTATTTTGAACTCTCTTTCAGGAAGATTGGTAAGTTCAGTTTCATTTGGCCCTTTTTCTGGTGTTTCTGAGATTTTTGTTTGAATCAGCTCCCTTTGATGTCGAGGATCGCAGGGGAGTGGTGCTGTTGCCTGGGGAGAGGAAAAGCTGTTTTCTGCTTCCCAGCTGCAGTATCTGTCTCCACTGTCAGAACCAGTGGGCTAAGCACTCAGGTGCAAGCCTGTGTGCTTTGCATCTGTAGTTGCCATAGACAGTGCCTCCCTCTGGCCTGCTGCCTGCTGCCTAGGTAGGAACCACTGGTTTGCAAGCTGGTGCTAGCAGGCCAGAAGGAAGGCACAGCAGGCTGCATATCACAGTGTCGGGTCTCTGGAGCTAAGTAGCCACCCAAGGGGATGGAGCTCCAGAAGCTCCTGAAAGTTCCCAACATGCTGAGCAAAGCACATCAAGACAACCTTGTCCACCTATTCCTTCTCCCATGCAGCAAAGCTCCATGAGAACCCCACTCTTTCAACAGCCCTCTTTTTTCTAGGAAGACTCTCAGACCACTCACCTTTCCTTTGTCTCAGAGCAGCCGGATGTGTGTTCCTGTCCCCCAGAAATGGCTGGAATCTCAGTCTTTCCAAGTATTCTGGCTGTCTTAGCTTTCCAACCCCGCTAATGTCCAGAGCACCATGCAATGTAGGTTTGTGCTCTCAAAGCAGATCTCCAGGGCTGGGTGTTCAGCAGTCTTAGGCATCCACCCTCTCCCCACTCCATATCTCTTCCTCCTGCTGGTGAGCTGGGGTGGGGGAAGGACTTGGGTCCTGCCAGATCAAAGCTTTGGTATGTTACCCTTGTTTCATGAGGTCTGCTCTGTTCTCCAGGTGTATGCAGTCTGGTGAAGCCTTCTTTCCTGCTCCTTTAGAATTAGTTGTATTAACTGTATTTTCATATTATATGTGATTTGGGGAGGAGTTCTCTGTCTCACCTCTCACACCACCATCTTGAATCTCTAAAATTCATTGATTTTTACATACTAAGTATGTACAGCTTTTTAAATGTCGAAGAATTTTAATGGAAGCTATTATTTAGGGCTTTGTGTGAGTTATAGTCAAAGAGATCAGAGAATGATTTTAGGCTAGTGTACAGGGAGCTTCAAGTTTTCAGAATAATAAGTGAAATACAGATATTTTCCAAAATTTTCTTGTCAGAGCACACTTAAAAAACATTATACTCTCATGTACAAATGTGATTTTTATAGGCATTTTGTGACTAATGGAGGGGTGTATTAGGGAAGGGAGATGCTAGTGAGGTATTAATATTTGAAAAATATCTTTTGTTATTATAATAAAGGAAGAAGTAGTGTCTCAAAAGTCTTCTAATAATATGTACATTTTGGCATTCATATTAAATAAGAGAATAGCTTATCACATTAAGTAGTATAAATATATTAAGATTTCAAAGCCTTCAAGTTTTTTGCAGCAGTTGGTCTTAAATACCCTTTGCATGGCTAATAGTATTCACTAACCACATACTTCCCATGCTGGGTCCTTAAGGACATGTTCATAGTTCTGTGTGATCTCCACCCCTGCATCTCCTCTTCATGAAACTGAGAGAGTTGAAACAGTGGTTTGTAGAAGTATTCCTGGAAGCCATTCTTATTCTTTAATGTTTAGCAATAAGCTAACTTTAATTAGGATAGACTGTGAACCACATAAGTATATGAAAAGCAATTCAAACAAATGAATCCTCAGCTTCAGCAGTAGCCTTTCTAATACCACATGGAACTAGAGAAAGTGTGCCAGAGGGGAAATTACAGTATGAAGAAGCAGTCTTAATGGATTGCAATTATCATCTTATTTTTTCAAATTTTACAAAATCATATGACCAGGAATGTACCCTGCTGGAAGTCTTCTCAGCCTAGAAATGGGCCAGCATAAATGAGGGTCTTAGAAACTTAAGATTCATCAGCCTCATAGTAAATGTACCTCTAAGCAGCAGCTGTAAATAACATACTAAGACGCAAACAAGAATGGATAAACCATGGAGAAACGGATAACAGAAAGACGCAAGTCTGGTTTTGAGGCAGGCAGCTTTAAGATGTGAGCAATCTCTGAGCTAGTGACCCTGAGGGGCAGAGTCTGAGCACCAGTGTCACAGCTCAGGCATTTCAGTTTGTGTTATGCAAAATTGAATGGGCGACCATGACATCTGAATTAGTTGGGAATTGCTCCACTTTACAGACATTTATGGAGAGTGCCTGTGATATTCAATGCACAAGCTCTTTTTCCTCTATCTATATGACAGTTTAGAATAATGGGATTACACATAACATAGATGATATTAAAAAGGGCCCATAAGAGCCATAAAATGTAAATTAGGTATGACAGTTGATATAATGGAGTAAATTATTTTATCTATTTTAGGGGATCAGTTTTTAAGTAGTATATGAAGTTTAAGGGTTCTTGAAAATTAATAGATTTAAGAGAAGAGAATCCAATAAGGATAACAGAGATCAACATGAATAAATTTGTTTTGGAAGTTAAAATTCACAGGGATATAGCCTAGCATGCAAGAGTTTTTTACAGCCTCTGAACAAACATTCCTTGTCGACTTCAGCCTTATTAATATTTCCCAAACTCACATTCACCTTCAGATGCCTGTCTTGCAACTTCATTCTGTATGCCAGGAATGTCCATCTAGTTACCTCTGCCTGGTTACCTCTATTCATCCCTCACATTCCATGTCATGCTTGCTCTCCTCTAAACTCCTTCCACTTTGTCCATAGCATAATAAATTATTGTTAAATTATTGTTTCCTGTGTGTTTTCCTAGCATTTTGCATATCACATTTTATTATGGTGACCCTGTGTCTAACTCTACTAAACTGAAGTATTTGAGGTTTGGGGTAATGGTTAATTTATCTCTATAACCCCTATGTGCTGAGCACACTACTTGCATTCAGAGGTACTCAATAAACATCTGATGAATGAATGAAAAAAGATAATTTAAAAATATGCAATGGTTTTGCCAATATTCCTTAAAGGTCTTCTTTCATTGCAATTGGATTCCTGAGAAAAGTTGCAGTTAATTCATTCTATGTTACATTGTAACTTCCTAGAAACAAAACAAAATATAAACTTACCAAAACATAAAAACAAAGAAACAAAACACTAAGGAGATGATACAGGTAGATAGGTGATAGACATCTAAAGAAAATGTTTTCCAGAACCATTTTTCATTAGTTAAATAAATAAACATATTTAAATCAGTTGCAATTGCTAAATACTACATATTCTCTCTCCCAACCATATTTATTGACTTGCATTTTTATAAACATATAAAAAAATAGGAAAGCAACAGTGAGTTTTAATATAATCTACCTAAATATTTATGTTGGTCGCTTTCCTTCCTAAGATCTATAATGATTTAAAGTGATAAAAAAAACTGATCATTGAAGTTATAGTCAAGCACATTAAGTGATTCACTGATAAATTCTAATGAAGGATAATAAAACAAGGAAATACTAAATTCTACCTTTCCCTGGAAAAAAAAAAGAACACTGAAAAAATATCTTCAAAGGCATAAATGTACAACACCTTATGAAATTAAGAGCAAAGTGAAATACACAATTTAAGTGCTAGCTATAATGCATACAGTTCCTCCTTCTGAAAATGGATAAGACATAACATCTTTTTTTTTGCAATCTATGCAAGAAACAACAGAAAAATCATTAGGGGTCAGAAGGGAGGGCATTCAGATAGTCAGCAGGCAGGTGTTGGATATTTCCATACTGTTAACTAATTTTTTCATGTTAATTCAAACTTAACTTTAAAACATAATGTTGAACATAATAACATAACAGTATACATAATTGAGTATGTAGGATACTATTACTGCTCATTACTAAAAGTAAAAATTTTTAGAACTGTGATCTAAATGTCCACAGACCTGTTTTTATATTTTGTGGGTAAAAGACAATATTAATTTTATAGACAAATTCTGTTCCCACATTACTCTTGCCACATCCTGGACCTTAGCAACATTATTGCTAAACATTCCCCAATTATTTTGTGTGTAACTTGGGGAAATCATGGTATTTAGCTTCAGCCTGCTCCTGGAAGATTAATTCCCTTCTGAGTGATGTGTTGCTTCCACAGATACTAATGCTTTTGGAAAAACATCAGTCCTCTGATGGCCATCACCATTCACCCATCTCCACTAGGATCTGTAGCTTCCCAGGTCACTGCCTGGGCCCATAGATGCCAGAGAGCACGATGGGAAGGAACAGTCCTACTCTCCTCTTGCTGTCAGCACCCAAATCACCCATGCTTGGGCCTTTAGTTTCATATGTCCTCCTCTTAGACCCACAAGTTCATTCATTAGACCTGCTGCCATGCCCCCAACTTCTATAATGGGCCCCAAACACTTTCCTCAGATCAAAAACTGTCAGAAATATCATGTCCTTCACTGTCCTTGTCTCACTATCTTTCTTCTCAGACACACACACATGCACATACACTCACTCACACACACATACACACATTCAAATAGATAAAAACTTACACAGCTCAAACATTTTTCTAAATTATTCTTTTTTCAGTTCAAAGTCCTCTTACCTGCTAACACATGAAGATCATTATTTTTGGAAAATTTGCTTCCCAACAGTTCAGCAAACAGTTAGATGTTGAATATAAGTATATTATTTTTCTCATGTGGTATACTGGGCACAGAAAGGCAAAAACTTACTATAATTCATGCATATTGCTTCCATTTGTAATAGTTTTTTTAATTAGTTTTATGAAAATTAGTAAAAAACAATTTTAAGTAAGTGGTGGTCCAAGAGATGAGGAATTCAGCCTGACTCATGCCAGTTCAGTATTTATAACAACAAATACAGAGGATTTGTTAAAAGAAGAAATATACTTAATATCCATAAAGTATCTATGATAATGTTTTGCCTTAAGTATTGTCTATATGATAGACAGCAATAGTCTTATTTGTGTTGGTAAAAAAATGCCTCAGGAAATAGATAAAAGAAAAGAAAAAACCCAACACACTACACTTCTCAGCCTAATATTCTTCAATATCACGCCTCCTGCTTAAGGATTTTGATGTTGCTCTATCAGGCCTCCTCCCATAGTTCAGATTCAGGCTTGTGACAGCTGCATCATGACAAGATTTGGAATATTGTTATGCAGCTACAGTAGTCCTGTTGTTTCTTGTAGTTCCTGATCTTCTTATTCCAATGATGACATTTTGCTTCTGGAGCTTTTCATAATTCTAGTCTCAGGTAGCAGATGCCAGTCATATGTTGCTGGTTTTGTTTTGTTTTGCTTTATTTTTTCCCAAAACACCCCACTTGCTCTCCAGCCTCAGACTTCAAGAAGGCAATCTGAGTTAACTCCAAAGATTTTTAAGTGAATATATACTTAAAAAATAACTTTAAAAAGCTTTTTTCACAGTGGTTGTACCATTTTACAATTCTACAATAAATGTAAAAATTCCAGTTGATCTGCATTTTTATATGGACAATTTAAATTCATATTTAAATTTTTTTATTATCATTTTTAAATCATACATTTATATAGTATCTATCATTGCTGAGTATGTGTAAAATTGCAATATTTCCAAAATCTCTCACCTGGCCTTAGTGCATCTCCATATCAATAGGTGTTTCCAAGGGGTGGAGAGAAGTCCATCTCCATATCAGTAAGTAATTACAAGGGGGAGCAAAGGCATATCTGGACCAGAGAGGCTGGTTGGGGTCCCTTTTTGCAGCTGGGTCATGAGAGACACGGGTGAGCAAAAGTGGACGACTGCTTGTAAGCAATAAATGGGTTTCTTCCACTTTATTTCTCCTTTTGACTTATATCAGCTTCAAAGGTAATTTGCCCAAGGCTGGGAACTTATTTTCCCACTGAAGTTACATTCCTCTGAGTCAAAGAGGAATTCCTTCGATTTTAATTCAGGGGATTTTTTTATTTTTATGAGCTTGACTGCATGATAGGATTCAGGAAAGGAACAACACAGAATTCTGCCCATTTGGCCTTGAATGCATGAAGCAAAAATTATCTGTATAGACACAGTTATATCAAGACAATTACTTTCTAAGGCAATGATTTTGTAAAGGGGGACAGGAGAAAAGGGAGAGTAATTATCGTGTCCTGTGATTCATTTTATTTTTTTAATACCACTGTATCAGCAATGATGAAAATAATCATCATTTCATTTGCAGTCAAGTGACTTACAGAAATGTATTTGTAAACTTTCTCTCCCTCCCAAACACTCATTGGTCATTTTCCTCATTGTTTTCCTAGTCAATTCAAGTCCCCTGCTAGTCATTCAGTTTGATATATGAGAATATCTTATTTTATATACTGACAATATAGGAGAATATCATCTGGGTGTAGTTTCCTTCATGCCCATGAAAATCAAAGAAGAGTGATGCATTTCTTTCAATTATTTTTAAATAAAACCTAAAAACAAACAAAAAACCCTTTCATATGGTTCTAAAATAAAACAAAGAAAAAAGGGAAACTTTTAATACTGAGTGGCCATGTTTAATTTGTGAATGCTCAAAGTCACATTTTCATTAAGAAATGTAAATATAAATATATATATACAGGTCTTTTTTTCTGTTTTTGAAAAGAGCCAGGCCAGTGATACGTAATCACCACATTGAAAAGATTTAGACTTCTTCCCTCTGGCAACCGGTTTCCTATTTCCTAGAAATGGAAGAATTCTCTGGCTGTATGAAAGGAATATTAGATTGTCTATAGCTTGGGCTTGCGTGAAATGGCAGAAAACTTTACTTTTAAAAATGTGTTTAGCCATTCTATACAATATAATGTATAAGCAATAAAAAGTGTAACTGAAATCAGAGTATTATAACATGACCTATAAGTAAAAAGATTTACATTGTGACATTCTGCAGCCTGATTTTACAAGTGGTCATGGATGACTACTGGGAGAGCTACTCAAGTTAAAATATGTCTAATTGTGGAATCTTTAAAAGTAAGACCAGTTATGGGGAATAACAATTGCTACAATGTTAAAATCAATAAAAATATTCATAAGTTTTATACATAGAGTTTTATTTCATTAAGCAGAGCAGAGAGCACTGGTTATCAATCCCAGGGAAAGACTCTGAACCCCTCTGCCCATTGCATCTTGGTATCAGAGTCCCAAGGGATACACAGCACAGCCATGCACTGGATGGAATTTCTCTCTACTTACATAGAGAAGACACAACAAGATCAGCTCCAGTAGTGTGCGTGGGTCCCCCACAGCAGTGTGGTCAACCAGGTTGGTTCTGGCAGGGCAATTTGCCTACAAACCCCAGTCTCCTTCTCACAGAGGACAGATACAACATATGGCCAGGTGCTATACGACACCCTATCTTCAGGCAGAAAAAAAGAGCATTCGTGAAACTTAAAACAGGGAAAGATATTCTCACATAAGGTGATAAGCTCGGCCCAGGCTGTGTGGGCTCTATCTCTTGGTAAGGAAGTGTCCCAGTCCAAGTCTCATCCTTATGTAGCAGATAGGGGCCTACAGAATGCATGCAGGAAAATCTTTTTTCCAACGTATTTTGTGTAAAAATTTTCACACATACCTGTGTGAAATTTTCATTTTATCAATTCATGTCATGTTTCCTATTTCTTTGGTAGAACTTGTATATAAAATTGCTTGGATCTGGTGTTGTGGGAGTTGATTTTTTTTTTTTAATTTTCTGGCTCAAAAGTTTTAAAAACTCAAGACATATTTATGTTTCCTTATATTTTAATTCTATCAATTGGTTCCATATATTTTGAATATCTATGATTCAATGATAATGTTACTTTAAAATTTTATCATGAATTTATATTGTTTGAATTATGGAGTCCCAGAATATATTTTCCCCCAAAATCTACTTGGTCTAACATTCTAATATCTCTTATTGTATAAAAATAATCCCAACATTCAATGACTTGAAAAAGGGTTTGCTTTGAGCACAATCTTGGATCTGGGCAGTTTTCAGTGGAAACAGTACGTTGTTGTTCCACCTGGTGTCAGCTGGGGATTTTGATGCCTCAGAGATGAAATCATCGACAGGTTTCCTCATTCACACTTCTGGAAATGCTGCCCCTATCAACGGGTATGTTAGCTATGGCCAGAATCACCTACTCAGAGCCTCTCCATGAGGCTTGGGTTTCTTATGTAATACGAAAGAGTAAGCATCCTGCTAAAGACAGGGTGTTATTTATAACTATTTCACCTTTCAGTGTTCAGGTTCCCAGGCCAGAAGTAGGCTTTTCCACATAAGCACCTGCTGCAGCTGCCTAAATCACCTAGAAGAGACTGGAATATTTTAATAGGCCTTCATCTCCCCTCCTCCACCCAAGCACACTCTGCCCACTAGGGCTGGTCAGCCTCTCTTCATTCTCCAGTTCTTACAGGTAGTTGTTTTTTGTATCACATCAAGGTTTTAGAGTTTATTTTTTAGGATGTGCCTTCTGATAAGTGGTTATTTCATTGTGATCAAAAACAGAAACTGCAAAACCTGTAATATGGTGTTTTGCAAGCATAGGTTGTCTGTGGGAATTTTTTTATGTTTCTGAACTCTCAATTCTATTGTCTATATGTTTATCCAGTACAATGCAATATTGATTACTGTTGCTTAATAGTAAGATGTGAAGTTGGGAAGCATAGTAAGATTTAACATTGGGAAAAGAGTCCCCCAGTTTTTTTATTATTTCTTATGATTGTTTTAGCTATTCTGGGTGTCTTGCATTTCCATGTGAGTTTTAGGATCAGCTTGTCAATTTCCCCAGAGCCAGACAGTTTGGTCTGCACCCAAGTGTTGAAACTGTGCTCTCTCAGACAGTATGCAATTCAGTATTCTAAACTGGTGAACCTTAGTGTGATATCCATGTTAAAGGAGCATCAGTTAGAATATTTTGAGAACTTTGAGAGGTGGTTTGTATGTACTTCGGTTAGATATCCTCGGGCACTGCCAAACTAGGAAGACTTTTTGCTGTATTAACAGTTTTTAATTTACTAGATTCTGAAAGCAACACAAATCTAAATCCCAAAACAATACATGGAAAAGCTTCATTTATAAATTTTCAAAAGCAAATTTGTTTTCTGCCTAGAGCCCTTAGAAAACAGACAAATTTCTTGGTTATGTTCTTCTGTTGATTTCTATTTTTAATTCCATTCTTTCACTGAGGATTTGACCTTCAAAACCTCCATTTTAGATAGTGTATCATTTTCAAGTTACTCTGAGGCAGTATCACCTGCCGTTTTGGGCCCTTAAATTCCTATCTTCTTGTTTCTTGATGTTTGCAAGTCTCCAGAGCAGTAGCACCTTCAGCATTAGCTTACCACTTTTATTTTGTAGCTCACTTTAATGTTTTGTTCCCAGGGTCTTTTCTTCCTCTTTCATGATCAAAGATGTTCATATAATAGAAAGTTACATGTTCCAATACTTTTTTTACGTTCATTCACAGGATACATCATTTTACCTATTGCTAAAAGTAGAAGGTGTGGCATTAGTTCAAAATTTTTTCCAAAATATTATATTTCATCAAACAGGAAGTCACCTTATAAAAACTCTGGGCTGTGGTGAGGGAGGTAATGTGCATTCTTCACCAAGGCCTGACTGATATAAACGTAAAAAAGTTGAGCCATCAAAGTGAGACCAGCTCTATGGTACAATTCAAGCTCCAGAGCACCCTCTAGGAATAGAGTGAAGCTGGACTCCAGCTGCAGCCACGTTCCTGCTTATCTCTTTTCCTTACCTTGTCCTGTTTTCCTCAATCATTTCTCTTGAAAGTATTCCAGAATCCCATTCTCAGGCTCTTCACTCAAAACTCTAACCTAAGACAGTAAATCACTTTCTATATCTAAATCATAACTAAACTTCTTTCTTCCCTACATCTTCATAAAAGGAAGTAAAGCTTATGTATCAGAGAGAATATCATTAATGAATGCTACAAAATCCTTCTAAAAATTCTTGAGTTTTCCATACAATGGGATATGGCATATACTTTACCCACTCTGCAATGGGGAAGTAATGGAAATTTGCTGATCAATAATAACAAATATCAAACTTCATCTGGAAGATGGTCTTCAGATGGAGGTGATGCATAACCTTAACTACAGTGGAAGTGTTAATGGAAGGAAACTGGCAATATTAAAAAACACAAATGGATGTACATCTAAATGTTCAAGGTCTTAGGAGAATTCATAATGATTAAAATTCCTTTATTTGATGTCTTCAGACAGCTTGTTAAGGACAGATTGATACGATGGGGTTGTGATGTGATTTATAATAAGAAACATGTATTTGGTCTTCATCCCCATTCCTGGCACAGGTCTCCTAAAACCCTTGGGATTTCCTAAGTGCTGAGATCTGAGAGCAATAAAGGTGAGAAAAGAGCATTATTACTCATAACAAGACCCTTTTAAGTACACCTGAGTTTATGTTAATAAGGTGATTTTTGGAAAACTCCTAGACAAAGAATTGAAGGTTGGTTGCCAGGGAAACCAACATGTGATTAGAGGGTTGGAACTTTCAGCCCCATACCTTGACTTTGGTAGGGACTAGAGCTTGATTTCAGTCACCAATGACCAATGATTTAATCAATCATGCCTATGTAATGAAGCCTCCATAAAAATCCCTGAAGTATGGGGCTTGGAGAACTTCTGGGGTTGTGAACAAGCGGCGGTGCTGGGAGGGCAGCACACCTGGAAAGGTTATGAAGCTCTACTACCCTCCCACATACCTGCCCACTGTACCTCTTCCATCTGACTGTTCCTGAGTTATATCTTTTTATGATAAACCAGTAATCTGGTTAAAAAAAAACAAAACTATTTTCCTGAGTTCTGTGAGCCATTCTAGGAAACTATTGAACTTGAGGAGGAGATCATGGAAGCTCAAATTCAGAGCCTGCTGTTCAGAAGCTCAGTCACAACCTGGATTGTCATTATCATCTGAAGTGGGAAGGGGCAGTCTTGTGGGGCTGAGCCCTTAAAACCTGTAGCTTCTGAGCTAACTCCAACTAGATAGCGTCAAAACTGAACTGAATTGTAGGACATCCAGTTGATGACCAGGGAGTTAGTGTAGGGAAAACAGCCCACACATCTAGTATCAGAAGTGTTCTATGTGTGGTAGTACAAAATAAAAAGTGTTTTACATTTCAGGATTCTTTGTAGCCAAAAGCTACTTGGCTGGGATATACAAACCAAAACTCTTACTATTCCCAAATGGTCCATAGGTTATTTTCTTCTCTACTTTCTATTGAAATTGAGTTTTTAGCTGTGATTTTTGATAATAACTGTTTTCCCTTTAACATTACCTTAATTTTAATTATCCTCAGTTTTTCAAATAGTTCAACTATCTTTTAAACAAAGTTAATGTGATAAGAGCCCTAGATATAGCTTATGGTCAAATACATGTGTATTTCTGAGATAAAGAACTATCAACTAGTACAGTCTCATAATTTATAATCAGTTATAGACTTGAAAGAGTATATGAAAATAATTCTAGAGAATCATAAATTTTTCCTAGACAGTTATTGACATATTATGGTGACATATCAATTTTATAGGAAAGAAGTTATTTTGGAGAAAGAAGTTCTCAAAATTCTGTCCCTGAAAATTGTCAAACACAAGAAAGTAGTGATAAATAGAACAACAGAGAGGAGCAGGGAGCAGGGGTGAAGAAATGAAGAAAGAGAAACAGAAACAAGGAAGAGGAGGGAGGAAAGAAATGGATGCTGCCTACTCTGTTATTATACTGAAATACTTGAGAATTGACTAATGAATAATGAAAAAATTAAAACTTAGGGGAAGTTTTGATATATTGATCAGGATGTCTTTATATCTTGATTATGAAGTGATGATCTTTTTTTAAAACCACTAAGAGGAAAACTAACCAGATTTTATCCACTGTTCAACTTGCTCTATTTATTTTCCTTTATTTAGAAAGAAAAAAATACTACCATAAAAGTAATTATCATGAAAAATTTCATATAGGAAGAACTGTATCATATTTTAGGAATAAAATTATTTGTGAAATGTGCTATAAATAGTTATTCTATTCTCATATATACTGAAGTAGTAAGAGAGTTCGCCTTTATATTTAATTGAAGATACCAAGACAATGAGACATTGTAATTTTCACTTCGCATTCTAATATCAGTACAAATTTAACCTACTAAAAATGTTCATACCCCATAACACAACCTTTTTCTAAAAAAACAAACAATTGTAATAAAAGAAATTGTAGTTTTGACTTCTAATTAGGAGAGTTACTATACATAATAATTGATTGAATTTTAAAATAAAATTTTTATATTCTCTGAATTCATGAATATTTAGCATTCATATAAGAGCTAATGTTACAAAAGCAATTAATGAAGATTATTAGAAAGGCAAATAAATAAACACTAAACAGCTTTTATTTCAAATTCCTTTCATTTCCACCGTGGTATCAATACTGCAAGTGAAATAGGTCTTGTAGGTCATATAATTTCTGTACACAGAAACAGTACTACACAGAAAAATTGGTACTAATTTTTAATACATTTTCTAATACGAAGTTACCTCAGGGAAATTTCACGTCAGTTGACAAAATATTCAAGGTCCAAGTGCAAGGCAGGCCTGAATCTTTATAGGCTAAATGCACCGTATAATGTAATCTTTGAATTATGTTTTGCTGATGAAGTCACTGAGAGCCTTGCAGTTTCACTTTATCTTATTTTGAATTATAGATTTTGTTTATGTGATCCCTATTACCATTATTTCCTGCTGCTGAGGTAAAAATACAATTTTCCATTGTAATGACCTATTTTACTTCCCAGAGTAGATAGTATCAGTGAAAGCATGAATTATAGTTGAAAAATAAAAGAAAGGTTTAATATGATAATATGGTAAAAACGAAAGAAATAACAATGTTTGTGAGGATCAAAACAGTCACAAAGCATGTGGAAATTAGAATATAAAAGTGAGCACTGGATTGACATCACTGAAAATGGTGGAGTCAGGAATTCTAGGGCTCTGTCCCTACCCAGAAACAACTAAGTAGCTAGCAAAATTTTCAGAATCAACTTTTGCAGACTCTGTATTATAATCATACATTCTAACAGCCAAGATGATGCTTACGGAAGAAAAGAAACACTGCATTGTGAGGTAGGAGCTCTGTGGCATTTACAAATGCCTCCCTGCCATCTCCCTCTCTCCGGATGGACAGGAGCCAAGGAGACAGCAGCCTACACTCCTGGTGCAGGTTGTGAGTGTCAGAGAGAGCAAAACAGACTGTATGTGCAAAGAACTGTGATTGTGAGCTGCCAATCCGGAGGTTCCCTTGAGTGGCAAAAGGCTTATCTTTGTTTTACCATAGAACATTCCCATATAGATAAATTGAATAGCCCTATATCTATTAAGGAAATAGAATGTCTAATTTTGAAATTATCAAAAAGAATTCATGCCTATATATGGTTTCTCTAGAGAATGCTGTCAAAAGTTTAAAGAACTCACATCAATTCTACATGAAATAAAGGATGAAATATAAAAGGAAATTTTCTAAAAAAAAATTAGAAGTAAATGCCCTAATTTTTAAAAGCTGTTAGTACCCTGATACCAAAACCAAAGGCAGTACTAAAACAAAAATAAAAAATCAAAGAAAACTACAATATATATAAATACTTGTACACTATGGCAAATTGGGGTTTATTCCAGAGATGCAAACCTATTTGATTATTTGAAAACCAATCAGTGTAACTGACCACATTAATAAGTTAGAGAAAAAAATCACATAATGTCAATTGACATAGAAAAAAATAATCAAAATTCAATACTTATTTAGACAAAAGCTCTAGATAAAATAGGAATAGAAGGGTATTTCTTCAGTCTGATAGTATCTACAAATAACCTACAAATAGCATTATACTCAATTATGAAAGACCGAATGCTTTCCCCCAAACAAACAAACAAAAAAATCAAGGTTGTTCTGCTATCACCACATTTATTTGACAGTGCTATAAATTCTAGCCAGTAAAATAAGGCAAGAAAAGGAAAGAAAAAACAGAGATCAAAAAGCAAGAAATAAAACTGCCTCTATTCATAAATTGCATCATTCCCTATGTGGAAAATTCCAAGGAATCTACAAAAATCAGAAATAAGTTCAGCAAAATTACAGGATACAAGATAAATATTTTAAGAATCAATTGTATTTCCATATCATATTAATGAACACAAGAACATAGAAATTATGGTACTATTTCATTTATGATCGCTCTAAACTGAAATACTTTGTTGTAAATCTAATAAAACAGGTGTAGGAATTTTATATCAAAATCTCCACAATTCTGATAATAGAAGTCAAAGAAGATCTAAATACATAGACAGATATGATGTGTCCACACACCAGAAGACTCAAAAAAAGAGATGCAAATTCTCTCCAAATTGTCATAGAAATTAAACACAATTCCTATCACAGCAAAGGTTTTGTAGATATCAACATACTTTTTTCTAAAATTCATATGGAAAAGTAAAAGAATTAAAAGAGCTAAAACAGCTTTCAAAAAGAAGGATAAAGAGGAGTCAGTTTATCTGATTCCAAGACTTACTAAGTACAGTAATCAGAAAGACTATGTTCACATAGAAAACTGTACACGTATGTTTATACCAGTCTTATTCATAATGGTCAAAAATGGGAAACAAACCAATTTCCATCAATGGATGAAAGGTTAGAAAATGGTGGGACATCTAGACCAGTAATCTTACTCAGTAATAAAAGAGGAACTGACTATTGACACAACCACTAAACAGAATAGATTCCCAGAGAATTATTCTGAGTAAAAAAAAGCCAATGCCCATGAGTTACATACTATATGGAATAATAATAATAATGATGACAAAATTAAGACAGAGGGTGAGATGGGAAAGAAATGGGTGAAACTACAAAAGGGCAGCATGAGAGATTTTTGTGTTGAAGAAACTATTTTATACCTTCACTTTATGCATGTCAATACCCAGGTTGTGATATTGCAGTACAGTGTTGTAAGATGTTGGCACTAGATAAATTTGAGTAAAGGGTATACACACAAGATCTCTGTATTAACTATTACAACTACATATTCTAATTAATCTATAATTATCTAAAAATAAAGGGTTTAATTAAACAAGACAGGGGATATTTGGTATATTTCATTAACTGAGTAGTTCTTGGAAATGAAACTGGTAGAATATTCAGACATAACTTGTCATATTTAGGCAAAAAACTTTTTGGTGTTAGCTGGGCAGAAAACTATTCATAGCCTTTTGCTCATCTTCCAAGCAGGACAATTCACAGACATTTCACAGTTCTTTTGAGGTGAAGTTCTCCATCTCTGCTACAGTAGTACACAATGAATATTATTCCAGGATTACTCCAGAGGAAGTCTGAATTAGTTACCAGAGTAATTTTGCACAGAACCAGGAAACACTTAAAATTTCTGAGAGTTTGAGATACTGGCTTTCACTGATTTTAATTCATGGTGCCTTGAAAAATCACTGCAATCCACTAAAGAGGACTTAATGAATTCAGATTTTAAAGGGACTGTAGACCTAAATCTGTTTCCTCTTCTATTCTGAGACCACAGACTTACCTGGTGATTGTTTTCTATTCACATACTATATAATGAAATAAATATGCTTAGTAACTGGCAGAATGCCTGCATCAATTCCCTGACTGCATGGATGGAAGAAAGGGACAATGGAAAGCCTAGAGAAATGTTCCCCTCAACCAAGATAATAAACAAAAGCAGTTCTGCATCCATGATGGTAATTGCAGTTTGGTGCTATCATAAAATTCTCGAACATTGCAGGAGTGGTCAATACTACTAAATATGTACTTAACATGACTCTTTTGCTAGAGCAAAAACCAGTTAGGTTGGGAGGAAGTCTATTTATTGGTGATCAAAACTCCTTCCTTTGGTGGTATCATTTTAACCTACAGTTATGGAGGTGGTATAGAGCAAATCAAAGCACACTGTAGAACCTGGAATGCAGATATTAATCTAATTTTTCATGTAACTATTGGCGAAGAAAATCAAAAGTGCTTTATTTAATGCAGTAAGGACAATAGTATGCCCTCACATATTTAGCTACAGAGTATGTTGTCTGCTCCCTGTGATAATATAGTCCAAAGGGATCTTGATTATCATGAAATTCCACAGAAAGTGATGCAAGTCCATTTCATTGATGAGATTATGCTAATTCCTAGTGAACAGGAAGTTCATAGTGAAACATTTTAACTGCTCTACTAAAATACATGTAACAGAGGATCAGAGATAGTCCCTGGGAACTACAGCAGCTTGACACATTAGTTAAGTAGCCAGGGCTCCAGCGGTTCCTAGTATGTTGCGATATTACTTTTAAAGAGAGAGACAAGTTGATGAATCTTGTACTGCCCACCATGAAAAAGCAGCCCGTCCTTGGACTTTTATGGCAATATATATCACATTTGGAATAACAAGTAAGGCTGTCAACTTTAAAAAACATATTGAAAAGGGAAAACCAAAAACTAAGAAAAACCCACCTATTTCACCTGTTTTAGCTTCAAGTGCTATTGGGTTATTCTACCCAATATGCTACACAATGTAATAAACCCGATATTTCAAGACATGTGTATTGCTGGCAACGATATTCTACGTAGCTTTTGTAAAGCCCCCAAATGAGAATCTAGTGTACACACCTGGAGCTTTGCGCTTGTGCCAAGCAATTAATTTTTTTTGGAAAACCAGCTTTCAATTTGCTACAAGGCTCTTGGAAGGACTAACTACCTGATAAGGGACACCAAATAGGAACCCCAAGAGGAAATTAGTGATCGACCAAACCATAAAATTGACACAAACATCATTTGGTTGTAGAATTGAAATGATATATATGAGACATAACAAAGACATAACAGAGACATAACAAAGCTTGACCAGAAGTCACCAACAAATGGCAGAAAAAGGGATTTAAAAGATTCATGGTGCCTGCCTCTAATACCTCAGTGCCTATTCCCTATCCCAACCATATGTCACCATGTGGTGTCATGTACCAAAGGCTGCAGCTCCTGTTACAGAACCCTCTTAGAGCTACCATCTCTGAATTCAGATGAGTTTCCCTCATTGCCCATCAGGCCTAAGTGTGATTCCAGTTCTTCACTGCAACCAGCCCTAGGGTATGGCACAATTATTTTTGGTTCCTTATATTCTATCCACCTTTTTGTAAAGTATCAAATGAACTTAAATATACTAACTTTGAATATTCAACTTTTTTCTTTCCTTGATCCGATGGATAATACAGAGAAATATTAAATTTTTTGCCTTTATAGTGAAATTATAAAAGAATTTTACTGCATCTGTTAGCCAGTATAATCATGAAAGAAAAGAAACACAAGATTTTAAAAAAAAGACTGAGAAGAAAAATAAAAAATAAAAGTGGCATTGTTATAAATGAATGAGTATTTACATAATTCAGAGAACAGACAAATAAACTAACAGAATTATTCAATTTACTTAGTAAGTAATTGACAAAGAACATGAAAATCAGTTGTTTTACTTATGCTATCAATGAACAGAAAATTTAAAAGATTTAATTTACTACAGCATCAAAAAATCAAATAAATATGAATTAATCTAATAAATAATTATGCAAGATTTCCCTATATTACAGTATATTATTCATCAATTTATATAATATAGATATAAATACAGATCTATTATCCATAAATTTATATTTATATCTATATGGTATAGATACAATTTTGTGTATGTGTATTTGCATGTAAATACACACAATTATAAATACAAGCATGAATATATACACTTGCTTTATGAGAAATGATAGTGTTGAGGAGTGGAAAACAGACTATTTAATATACAGCCCTAAAGAATCTGAAAAGCCATACAGAAAATAACCCTTACCTCACAACATATACAAAAATTATTTCAAGTAAATTATAATTGTAATTGAGAACAGCAAAATGATAAAAATTATAGAATGTAATGAGGAAAAATATCTTACTGGCCAAATGGAGAGGAAATTATTTCATAAATAAGACATAAAAATGAGTAATCATAAAGGGCTTCATTAAATTATGAAATCTATTTCATCTAAGTCTCCAGTAAGAGTGAGAGAAGTAATAAAGTGAGAAAAGGGATTTGTACTATTAGAAATATTTACAGAATAAGTAACTGAAATCAAGCCTCCTGATAAAACCAGTATATACTTGGAATATATATATATATATATATATATATATATATGTTTATTTATTTATTTATTTCATATATGTTTATATATATAAAGTATAAATATATTTACATATATTCTTTAACATATCAGAGAGATAGGAAGGCAATGAGGAATAAGTATGGAGCCAGTATCAAAAAGAAGAAAACAAAAAGAAGCACAAAGAGAACTATCCAACATTTGGTGCTCTTTATTGTATAGGTTTATTACTGATTCATTTAGAGTCAGGTAGCAAAAATTAGGAGCCTTGATAAGCCTCATAGGTCATGGGTCAGAGGAGGTGATGTTTCTTGGGCCCTGTGAGGCCCTCCGAGCTCTCAGGGGCTGCCCATCACTAGCCTCCATGAGGATGTGGCCTTTGATCTCAGACCTGGGTTCTCCAGAGAGTGAGGTGGGGCTGGCTGAGCCTACTGGCTCAGGGGGAACGCTGCTGCTTCCTCATCTTTGGGGTTTATAGGGGCAAGGCTGTCTGCCATACCCTTCCTCCAAGAAGCCCCCTATCACTAGAGAGCCATTCTCCAGGCCAGCTCTGGGGCCAGGCAGGGTCCAAGCCCCATCCTGCTGCTGGTTGTTCAGCCCCTGGAGCCCCAGCATGGGGGTATGATATGTAGGGGCCCTGGGGTGTCAACCAGAGTCCAGAGGCTAGCCACCCAGTAGGTAGATGGCCTGTTGCCCAGTCCCTAACCATGTAGCCATGGGGGCTGCTGCTTCAACTTATTCACACACTCTATAGGCATCTGTTGAATTAGGTACCAGGTTGGCTCTGTAGGAATCACTGGGAAAATCATGGTGAGCAGGGCATAGTTTCGATTGTCATGGAGTTTATTCAGGCTGGGAGGTGGAACATGGAAGAAAAAGGGCAAATAGGAAAGCATCTGGGATTGATAATGATGGGAGAGAGAGAGCACTCCTTTAGGAAAAATAAAATAGCCATGTTGAATAGATAGAAGGATGGATAGACAGACAGAAAAAGTAAATAGAAATTTTAGCTTTGGAAATCAAAGCAATAATGGAAGTAGATTGATATAACAGCAAATAAGAAGCTATTGGAAATAGAATAGAATTGGTGAACTAAGAGGTATTCAGAGGGATAAAGGATAAGAGGTTCAGAAAAGAGAGTAAGATAGATGAGATATGGAGTGAGAAATTCCCAGGAGAAAAGAGGGACCACATGACAAGCTGTACTTACAAATGTAACAGTGGACAAAATTGAAAATCTGCTGAAAGAATTGAAGCCATATATTCAAGAAGCCCTCCAATTCTTATCAGAGTAGGTAACAAGGGGCATCTAGATATTAACACGTAGAAAAAAATTAGAAAAGAAAGAAATAGAGAAAAAAATGGTAAAATTTCCAGATCAAATGATAGACAGTATCAAGGAAGCAATAAAGAGAAGGATAGCAAACTTCTCATAAAAACAATGGAATCCAGAAGACAATGACAGAATGTCTTTCATGAGTTGAAAATTAATAAATGGAAACCTATATTTCTACAACCAGTGAAAATGTTCATAAAGAATGATATTTTCAAACAATAACAAAAACAGAATTTGTCACCAGTGGTCTAATTCCAAAGATACTAAAAGTTATCAGCTACACAGAATAAAGTTAATCCCAGCAGGAAGTTCAGAGTTGTAGCAAGGAATGAAGGGCAATGAAAATCCTAAACATATAGGTAAATATAAACTATGTTAGTTGTCATAAATAATATTAATATCTTATTCATTAATTCATAGTTTAACAAAGCATATAATGGTAAAGGTCAGGAGTCAGGAAGATTAAATGGAGTTGAAATGTCCTAAAATATTTGCATTATCATGAAAAATAGTATATAACCCTAGATATGAAATTATTTTAGAATAAGCAATAAAAGAACAAAATAATTCATAAACATGATAATAAAAGATAAATACTCCATTATAAAATTACCTAGTCAACCAAAGTGATTAAAATGTAGAGAAGAAAAAAATAACAAAACAGGTAGGGCAAATATAGAAGGCAAGTAGGGAGATGATAGACTTAAACCAAGTGTATATGTCTTTAAATGGACTAAATGCTCCAAATAAAATACAAATATCATTAGGCCAGAATTTTTAAAAATCCCCTATGTGTTCCTCACATGAGATACATATAAAAATATATTCTAATACAACAAAAACAGAAGGAAATATTTACTATGCAAACACTAATCCGAAAAGCAGGTGTAACTAAATTGGTATTAGATGAGTTGTCTTTAAGGAGAAAGTGCTATGAGACATGCAAACAAAACTTTCACAATAATAAATGGTCCAATTCAACAGGAGACCATACTATTAAAAATTGGTTGTGACTAATTACATAGCCTCCCATTAAAATAATAAAAAGGCAAGCCACAATGTGAAGAAGATATTTGCAATGGATATATTCAACAAAGATTTTTACACAAAATATATAAATAATTCCTATAAATCTATACCAAAAAGACTATGTATACAAGAAAAAAAAAGTTGGCAAGATACCTGAAAAGAAGATACTCACAAAATGAGATATTCACAAAAAGATACTCATTGTAAGTTGCTAGTTAGGAAAACAGAAATTAAAATCTTTTCTATTTTCCTTCTTTTAAAATAGAAAGTAAATGCTATTATGCCCCTACTAGAAAAATAGCTAATTATAAATTATTATATATAATAATCTCAAATAAAGAAATCACAAAATATCCAATGTTGGTGGGGAAATAGTGGAAGAAGAACACTGACCCTCTGTGAGTGTAAATTCATAGTTTTAATGCAGCAACAAATTTAAATTGTAATTAAATAAATGTTTCTACTTTAATCTCTTTTTATTCATTACCCTGAGTAATAAGAAATTAGTAAATATAAGGAAATTAGTATATATCCTCCTTTGCCCATTCCTTTTTGCCTCCAAATTTATTCATTATTTACTAAAGGTATTCACGCACACCCCTTAGGACTCATATATCCTCCTAATAGATTTAGACCCCAGAGAAACGTATACTTTTGCACCAAGAGTAACATACTTGTACAAGAATGTTCAGAACAATTTCATTCTTAGTAGCCCAAATCTGGAAACCACGTAAGGGACCCCTAAGAGTAGAACAGATAAATAAAGTGTGGAATATTCAAATGGAATACTATACAATAATTAAAATGAGTGTACTCATCTATGTACACATGATGAAAGCTAAATCTGGATGGCCTTGAAAGATCATTTCCTTTCCCCCTTTTTTTGGTAGGTTAGCAGAGTTGATTCAGCTGGGCTGAGAAGTCTAGAGAAAAAGTAAGAATGATGTCAGCATTTCTGACATTTGAGATTTTTCCCTTCAGTGTGTCCTTGATTAAGTACAGTGCTCACTGTATGCATAGTGCCTGGTGGTATTCCTGGGCCTGAAGACCCCTTCATATATTTCTTGTTACTTAGAAAAGCTTGGTGTTCTCTACTCCACTTAAGGCTAAGCTCAAAAGCACTAGTTGGTGGGAGGGTCCCTTTCTCATTCTTCGCTGCAATGTTTTTATCCATGACCAGCCTGATAGTGGACCCTGGCCCTAGTCTGCTCAAATTTTGGCTACAGGGCACATAAAACACTGACGCAAACCTGTGCTGCCGGAAGTGAGTTTCCTAGTCTGCATGCACTCTACCACTCTGATTGCAATAAAACCTATGGGCATATCTGTAACAAGACTAGGGTTTTGTTTTGTGATTCTCTTGCCTGATCTAACAACTTGGGTAGATCTCACATACATAATGTTGAACAAAATAGTCAGTCACAAAAATATACAAACTGATGATCAGTTTATGTTAAGTTCCAGAATAAGTAAAGTTAAATGTAGCATTGGCATTTGGGTATTGGTGCCTTTAGGACAGGAGGGAGAGTAGTAATTGATATTGAGCACCAACGGAGTTTTAGAGAGCTAATAATGTCTTATTTCTTCATCTGTGGGGGTTACATGTGTGGTTGATGGGCAATGATCATTCATCAGTGCATTGATGTTCTGTGCATTTTACTTTGTGATCAAATGATGCTGTTAAAATTTGATACATTAAACATTAAAGTGTTAAATATTTAACGTAGTAAATATGTTGCTGAGACAGTTTGTGTTAAAAAAAATATTCCCTTCTCTCCTTTACTTTTAAATCCCATCCTGCCTTGCAGTTAATTTTTATACTTTTGAGCAGAAAAGACAGTCAGCAGAAATAGCATGTGTCATTTCCTGGCTGAAGCCCATGCAAGGCAGTCTTCTTGCATTTCTCTTCAATTGCTGTGGTGTCCTTGGAGGCCACGTGTTCCAGATGGTGTCACTACCAGATGGAAAGGGGCTTCCTAACTCCCATCAATCTTTATGTGTGTTAGAAATGAACCTGTGTTGCATTAAGCAGCTGAACATTTTTTAGAAACTAAAACTAAGTATCCTAATACCAAATGTGAACAGTATGAACAATTAACAAATCAATAAAATTTGGTGGAGAAAAGGAAAGAGAAAAAGGATATATATGAATTTTTCTTACTTCCCAAGGTAATGAGTAAAATATATTAAGGATAGATAATTTTTGTACAGTTATATTTCAAATTATACATCTTTAAATTATTATAAGAAACACCCACAAACAAAACAAAGATAGCTTGTTGTGTGTCTATAGAAGATATACAAGAAAATATTAACATAGGTTGTCTCCAGAGATAAGAATATGCAAATGCATTATATGTGCAAGCTATAAATAAGAATTAAATTTATATAAAGTTCTAGCTGATGTCAATGAAAATAAAGCATTCTTTTCAGACATGCACTTTCCATTTAAGAAATCAACTGCAATTGCTATTAGAGTACCTCATTAAATGTGTATATCTATTTTATAGTTCCAAAATACCAATGAAGTACAGATATACACAGAATAAGATTTATTTTTAAAGACTATATAAGCTGGTCTCAACAAATGATAATTAGATTTACCAAACACTCAAGATTCAGGAGGTAAAACCATTATGTAAAAACTAAACTTTGCTCTTTTTTACCCTTCTTCATAGCTCATTATGCTTGGACAAGTAGTTAAATCTCTAAGGGTCTGTGGGATTTAAAATGCAAGAGAGAATTCCTTCTTTTTGGACTACCCTGACTTTTCAGATAAAATTTAGGGATAGTCACATTTGGAAGTAGAAAAGGGTGAATGAAATATAAACAGAGAATTTTATAAATAACTAAATAATTTGACTCTGTACCTAGACATAAACTAGAAATTTAACATGTAATTCCTCTGTCAGAGCATGGCCTATCAATTCAGTATAATATTCTCAAATTCTTTTTCTGCCAGGGACACAAAATGCCATTTTTTCTACAGGTGTTTTGCCTACCATGAAAACAACATTAATAGGTCACAGATATGCTCTTCAGTGTGTCAGATTCTATTATGATCCACTTAGGACCATTGATCTGATACAATTTCTTTTGTGATCCTGTCGATATTTTCTATAGATGGCTTCACATGGGGCAATAACTGCACAACTCATAGGCTTAAGGGGCACTTTTAATAATGTGGCCTCATAAATGCATCTTTTAATAGCTGGAGTGTGCATTATAGTTCTAACATTGTGAGAGCTGGAAAACGTCCTCTTCAAAACTCTTTTTTACGTAGACTTTGACTCTAGAAAAAGTTAAATCTAAGTCTCGTTATGATCAGATGATTTAGTTTAAACTCATATGAAAGCCACTTCATCCCCCTCATCATTTTGGCTGCCCTTTTCTGACCCTTCTCAACTCCATTACATCTGTCTGATGATACGGGGTTATTTCATAGCTTGATTGGGGGGTTTATTGATTCCAGCCACACTCTCTACTATTTATAAATAGGTCTGTAAGCAAGGAGGTTTAAATTTGGTAATGAAAGAAAAAGCTCTTTCATGACATCCAAAGATTTCTCTGATGGCTCATCTGCTGAGCTGTCAAAGAGGGATACCCAGGAAAACGCAGTACCTGAGCAAGAAAACGCTACTGCCAGTAAACTCCAGAGGTATGGCTTTAGGAATTTTATAATCCTTAACGGGAAACTGGAAGCCTTTTTGACTCAGATGGTGTTTTCATTTCTTCCATAGAAAAGCACATATTTGAAAGAGGAAGAGCTTATAAGAAGGGAATAGATGGGCATGAACTTGTTCATGTACCTGCTTCTCCACTTTCACCAGAAGCTGAGCCCAGGGCAAAGGTCTGTGTACAGTTTCCTAGTAAAGTGACCCACAGGAGCCCTAGAAGTGACAAACAGAAGTAAAAGAGAATGGAGCCAGGCAAGACAGGAGGATGTGGTATCCCGTTTGCAGCTGCCGCATGTGACTGACGTGCGATGTGCCTACACGGCCTGAGAACACTTGTAAAATGTATTTCAGGAGAGTTGACCTGGGAAGCAGAATAGAAAGTATTTCTCTCTTGGCTTCACTCCCCATGCCATCCCCATTGACTGAAGGCAGCCCCGTGAGTGTAAACCCCTAACCATTTGGGCTGTATATAGAAGAGAGCAGAGCTTGTTCCCCACACCACAGCGTCACAGGAGCCCTGGAAAAGGAGAGAATATTTTTTTCAGCATTGGGCAAGAGTTGCCTCTGTGCTAAAATTAAGCTGTCCAAAGCCTGTTTGGCACTGCTCTGCTGAGATAATGGCTGGAATGAGACTTGGGCCAAGAGGATTTTATAAGCAATATTGTATGTGTCTGATAGTTTTCTATTATAAAGTTAAATATAGATTTTGGTGCTCATCAATGTTTGATCCTGATTAAATGAAGAGTCCTTTTACATATTTGATCATCTGTATATGACCTGAAAATAAATTTAAAAGATTTTTATCCCTACACCTTAATTCAATGCCTATAATATAAACTAAGAATTAACCAAAATAACCTAATAACAATTTATACTCAGTGAGTAGCTATTTTCTTGAATGACAGGAATACCTAAGTGGTAATGTGGGACTTGGACCCATTTTCAATACATAAATCCTGTTGAAATATTTAGAAAAAGTTTGACAATATAATATATGGCATTCTAGCAGCTATTAATAGTAGGTGATAACCATCAAACTGCTTAGATTGGAAATTTTCATTATCATTCTAAGTAAATACCTGAAGACTCATTTAAAGTTATGCTATTTGAAGGTGATAACAGATCAAACTAAAAGTCATCCTAAAGACTCAGTTCAATACAGTGCTGCATATAAATTATATAGTTATATAACCAGCCTCAATAAAATGAGATAATGAAGTATTAAGCTATGATTAGAAGGAGAACATCAGTACATTCATTATTGTTGAACAATCTCTAATACTACCTTTTTTTCTCTTAAACTCTGCCCTCTATCCCTGAGGAACTCCTGGTAGATATAATACTAATTTCAGTTGATTTGTTGAGTGAATTAATAAATTAATATATAAATGTAAAAGTGAATATGTTAAGAATGTTATCCTAATGGACTTAACAGACTACTAAGTTAAAGTAAAAAGTGCATAATTCTGTGCTTCCCTACTTTCATTTTCATACCCATCACTTGCAGATCTTATTAAAATGCATTTTATAATAAACATTGTTAAGATTATTGCATACTATCTGCTATTGTCACCTTAAACTGATATTTGACACTTTTACTCCAATATTCCTATTAGCCACTTTTAATGCTACACTAAATTATCCATTTTTCTTAAAATTATTACCATGTAGCAACCTCAAAATATTATTTTTATATATTCCCAGGAATCTCAGAGTTTGAGAGCTAGTCCTACATTTAATGCTTTAGTCTTTTGCCTTAACATTTGAAGACCTCCACGTTTGACATGTCCTTCTCTTGTCAGATTATATGGTTCCTTCTGACTCTACCACAAACCTTACATTCTTTTGAGTATAGCAAAAGCCAGAGAAAGATATCAACACTACTTATGCAGTGATAGATCTTAAGGTACTTTCCTTTACTAGTATGCTTACAGTTTACTATATTTACAGTATATACAGTACATTTACAGTTATAGTCTTATTCACTGATTCTTAAAAGAGTGAAATTCTTCAAAGAGTTTCTTGAAATGAAAGTATATACCTAAAAAGAAGGATGAGAAGTGATCAATCAGCCTGCTAATGCTAATATATATTATACCTTCTATCTATTTCTTTATATACTCTGACAATTTGGAGAGACCCTGACTAAAATGAATGAATGTAATAATGTAATTATTTATGATTAGAAATTACTCTATAATAAGTCTTAATTAAATTATTAATTGAATCAATAGACTGACTATAATTAAATTATGGCAATTTTATGAGTTTTACTAAATAAAACAGTATAAATATGTAAATTCACTGAAAAAAATCTAGTGCTTAAATTGTAAAAATATAGTATTTCTACAGATATAACAAAGTAATTAAATTAATTTTCTAATTAGAAATTATCTTAGTGACAAGTTTTGCTTTGAATTTCATTTTCTAAACTATCAAAACAAACACAGTAGCAAATTAAATAGAAAAAATAAAAAAAAACCCACAAAGTGAAAAGTAGTACATTTTGCACATATTGTGAGAACACTCAGTATTAAAAATTGCATTTTCAAGCAAAATTTGCCATTTTCAATGTAGATGGTTTTGAAAGAATATTAGCCATCATATTAAAATAGTAATGAGCTCACAGTCTTTTCTAGAATTAAACTTCTAATTTAATAAGTGGGCCTTCCAATAAAGGTTCTAGCTATATGGTTGTGGTGAGATATAAATTTTCATGCTAGGACTGCTGCACCATTAAAAGGAAAATTGCCCCTTTCTTGTCTTTCAGTTACTTGAGATCAAATTGTTGGCTCAGTGTCTATGATCATCCTGGTGGCTGCCCGCCAGATTAGCAATATTGCAAACCTGAATCTATCAACTCGAGGTAGTTTGCTGGCAAGAGCCTCTACAGCACTTAATTTAATTAGATGAAGCTTCCATTGTTGAAACTGCTGAACACAGTATTTTTGACTCAGCTAAGGAAGAATCTAATTTATTAGACCTTTGAAACTATGCTGTAGAAGTGTTATTGTGGTGTCTCACAGCAACTGCAGTGTTTTGAATATAAATTCTGAATCCCAAAGAAAGCAGTATTTCAGGGATCTATCCTGTCTTTATTTCTGATGCGCTAGGCATTTTTCTTTGGAGCTGTGGACCCTATTATGATCTTGGTTATTGTTGGCTTGCAAGTTAGAATACGGTTTCCCATTATTATTTCACAAAGAAATTTGGTGCTGTGATTCAAGTAGTGAGCCGGGATTAAGGAGACCTACGTTTTATTTCATCTTTGTTTTATTGTGTGATATTGAACCTGCTATTTCATTCCAGCAGGCTTATATACAAGAAATAGGACAGACATTTCTACAGAAAATAGAGCTGTTATAAAACTAATAAGATAAATTCTAAAAGAAGCTTTGAGACATATAGGGGAGTGAAATTAGTTTTTATTGAGCAACTGTTGCATGCTTGATATTGAGACAGGGACCGTTGATGTATTCAGAGTAGGGTGAGGGCCTCCGTAGGGGGCAGGGCGGGATATTTGCAGTCAAGGCAATGTAACTACATGCAAGGAAACCCCCCTACTAAAACTCTATGATAAACATTAAGCTCTAGATTCATTCTTCAGTGAGATCAGTTAATGTTCCCCAGATAAAGAAGAGTAGCACATGTTTTATTATGCTAATCATTTCTAACCATGTGTAAGATTCACTTTGGCATACTAAAAAGCCCAGGCCTATGTGCTGTCTTTCCTCCTTCAGATCTGACTAGGTGATTTTGCAAATTGAGCAACTAACTTAGCATGCAGATCCAGCTGTAGACTACATGGTAAAAGACAGGAAGAATTCCATCTTAAGAGATTGCATTTTAACACCCAGGAAGTTCAAGAGGCAGGATTCTTTAGCAAATAGACAATATCTCAGCCCACCTTGGGGGATGGGCAGGCAGCCTTTTGATATGCTCCCGGACCAAGGCGCCCGTGTCCCAGAGAGAAAGCAAGGCAGGAAATTCCTTATGTTAAGTTAATTTTTAATATTCAGGGACCACTTAACAAGTCCACACCCCTAAACTCTTTTTCACATTCCCAAATATCTTCAACTACCTATAAAACCCCTAGACAGCGCACCACTACAGACTCTCTTGTCCCCTCCTTGCGTGAGCCGGGAGCTCTGTCCTTTCACTTTATCTCTAAATAAAAGCCTGTACCTTGCTCTCCTACCTTGGGCGTTTGTGAAGCTCATTATTCGGCTTCGTGAACAAGAACCCCGGCATCAATATGAAATGGCAAACAATTAAACAAAACAAAAAAATAACAACAAATAACTTGTCTTTGTCCTAAAAGAGATTATATCTAAATAGAAGAACCAAAAATGATCAATATGCCTGTTAGGAATATTCCTGTTTTGAAATTGAAACCAAAACTAATTTGTGGATTATATTCAACTTTGGCAAAATAAAGAACATTTAAATTTTAGGGTAAACACAAAGAATAAAATTGCAAATATGCTTCATAAACATTTTAAGAAGAAACTTATTTTAGACTCTTCCTTTAAAAACAATTGAAAGTATATGATTATGGAAATTAATTTTCTTTGCACAAGATGGTGGATATACACATCAAAGTTACGTGGACTGGGTAAGGATATTCACTGACATCATGTAGCAATTGCATTTACATTTACTAAGAAAATATTTATTGACTGCATTATCTATGATTTAAGTAGTGTCCTAGATCATAAGGATGCTGCAGAAAATAAGACAGACATGGTCTCTTCTAAATTCCTAATGGGATTTACAATTTATCAGGGATAGTGACATACATACACACAAAAATCAAATATTACATTCCAAAGGATATGATGGAGCAATGAGGGACATAATGGAAGTATCTACACTTGACTGATGGGTCCAAAGTAGGCTTCCCTGAGGAAATTTTATTTAGCTCTTATGTGATAAATATAAGGTGAGTTTTAACATGACAAAATTAATATGACTCTTTGTACTTACTGAAACATATTTGGCTTTCTGTCTTTCTGGCTGGATGAGCTCTGTTATTTATCAAGGAAATACAAAATATAAAAGTAAAATAAATGTGAATTTACATTAAAATGTCTATACAGGTTCAAACATTTTAGATTACTTTTAAAAGGAAAAAAGAATGAAACTGAAAATTGTCATTAAAAATTAATACATTTTGAGTATAATTTTATTATATAATTAAAATAGATAAAACATTTAAATGTTTTAAAAAATAAAGCTCAAAGAAATTTGCCACTGGGAAAATTTGTATGATTCTAAAAATATAATTTTTATTCATTATCACTATTTTATCATCATTGTCATTATTTAAATAAATATCCTTTATTACTTTTTTATTCATCTGGAGAAAAATAAAGGTATTATGTGTAGCACATTGTAATTCTTTGTTATTAGGAGGCTACAGAATGGGAATGTGGTCTATAGTAGGGGTAGAAAGATAATTCAGAGCAAAGACCACTGAGATCCTTTAAGTGAAATGCTTTCAAATTTTCCAGTGAGCACCCACATCACCTTGAGATCTTGCCGTTATGTTAATGATCACTCAGTACTATAAGGTGGCATCTGAGAATCTATATTTAGAATAAACTCTCGGGTGAAGATGTGTTTTCTTCCCTATAAGCCACACTTTGAGTAACAAGGGTTTTAGACTTTGTGATGGAATGCATATTACTAAGTGAAAGAAAGAAAGAAGCCAGTCTGAAAAGGCTACATACTGTATAGTTCCAACTACGTAACATTTTGGAAAAGGTGAAGCTATGAAGAGAGTAAGACCAGTGATTGCCTGGGGTCCAGACAGAGGGATGAAATAATGATTAAGTGCATGGGGGATTTTTAGGGCAGTGAAACTATCTTACATGATATTGGAATTGTGGAATTATGTCACTATACATGTGTCAAAAGCAATAGAATGTACCACACAAAGGGTGGGCTCTAATATAAACTATGGACTTTATTTAATAACACCAATATTGGTTTATCAATTATAATAAATGTTTCACGCTAATACAGGGTGTTAGCAATGAGAACTGTGCATGGTAGCTGAAGGAGAGGTTGTATGGGGACTCTGCATTTTATACTTGATTTGTCTGTAAACTTAAAGCAGCTCTAAAAGGCAAAGTTTATTAATTAAGAAAAAAGGGATCACTCTTGCTGTAGTATAACAGTTTAGAATTTTTAAAAATGCAGTGAAGAAACTAATTTTACTTTGCAATTATTTCCCATTATCAAATCAATACAATGCTATTAGAAGATCATTACCATATATGCATCATCAGTGCCACAAAATATGCATTCCCTCGATTTCTACATTAGAATGTGTAGCACCGGTGATCCTCCAAAACCTAACCAAAGCAAGTTCATTTTATTTAAAGACACCATTTTAGAGTAAGTTGCTGGGCTGTACTCCTGCACTGCACTTCCAAGAAGAGGGAGGAGCTCTTCCCTTTTCCATAAGCCTAGGACAAGGCACAAGGAATGTGGAGCTGTTTTGAGTCTAAAGGATCAAGATAAGAGGAAGGAACTCCACTCTCACCTGCTTTCCTGCCTATGATGATTGCATTCCTGCAGTAATACCGCTGCCCATTCCTTGACAAAAGCTAGCCTAATGGGTTCTGGGGGTGGTGAAAAGTAGATCAGCTGCCCAAATGCTGTCCACCACTCTGTAAGTAATGCCTTAATAAAACTCATTTACTCTCCAAGCTGGATGTCCAAGTCCATTTCTTTGGCCTGTTGTTTCCCTCACAATTCTGGGAAAGGTGTTATTTTATGTGTCTCTGGAAAATTCATGTAAGAATTTAGTATGAAAGAAAAATGAAAAATAAATATGAGACTCAAATGGAACAGTTAAGGAGTTTCACTATACCCACAAATGTCAAGCCATATTTTATTCAGTTTGTACAATATGTTGTCAGTCTGTGGTTCATGTAGTTTTTTAGGTGGGAGGTGACAATGGCCCAGAACATTGGGATGGGAGTTCAAATGAGGAGGAATATGCCAATTCATAGTATTTACAAGACTAAATCCAAATGACCTCATGATTCACAGAATATGAGGGACAAAGGGAAAATGTTCAGGATCACTCATAGGCACCTGATCTAAACTGCAGTTAGTGGTATCTTTTACTGATATAGAGGTTAGGAGAAAATGATAGGTTATCATAAAGAGAATAATAGAAACAATGGATCAGATACTTGCTATCTTCAGGGAGAGAGGGAAAAAAAGAAAATAGTGATAACAGGTGAAGAAAAAAAGAAAGGAATCAAGCTGTAATTCTTGATAAAGTCAGAGTGAAATTGTGTTGAGGGTAGTTGGGAGGAGAGGATTACCTTGTTCTAGTGAGTATCATTTAAAGTATTATTTCACAGATGGATGGACCTTGACTATTAGTAAGTTCAAATACATAAACATAACTCCAGGGGAAAAATACATTCCCAACCTGGGACAAATAAACCTTTGAAATGTAAATCAGTCAAAGGGAGAAATAAAGTAAGAGAAATCTATTGCTTACAAGCAGTTGTCTACTCCTACTTGCCTGTGTCTTTCACAACCTGGCTGCAAAAAACCCCACCAAACCTCTCCAGTCCAGGTGCACACTAGCTCCTCACCCCCTTGTAATCACCTATTGATATGGAGATGGACTACTTCTCTTCACCCCTTGGAAACACCTATTGATATGAAGATACACTAAGGACAAGTGAGAGATTCTGAAAATATTGCAATTTGACGCACAATAAACAAGATGTTTTACTAGAAAGATGGCAGAGAAAATAGTCAAAGGAAGAGGCTACCAGGTCGAAATATCAGAATGTTGGATGAATCATCCGTGAGGATGACGGAATCATAGAGATGTATGGAAGTAATAACCATGAAAATTAAGACCGAGTCAGTACCAGTATCTTAAATAAATGAGACCATTGAGGGCTCAGTATAACAGAAGGCAAAAAGTCTTATGTTCAAGTTTTATGAGCCTTAAAATAGTAGGATATGGTAGAGGTTCAATGGCCAGGAGCTGGCATTCTGGACAAAGTCCCTGATACGTATTCAGTGAGATAATAAAGAAGCTCACCTCTAAGGAAGATGTTTTGCATATAGAGAGGTTACTGACCATGGAATAAGAGTTACAGAATAGGCATTCCAAATATTTGAAGCACAAAAGAAAGAAAAAGATTTTAATTAAAGAAGAGGAAGAGGTTAAATGTGTGGTAGGAAGTGAAAGATGCTTCTACTCTGGACATATACTGGAAAGAACCTTCTAATTTTGTCAGATACAGGAAAAATCAGGAAAGAAAAGCATGGAAAATGTCACCATAACCTATTCCAGGAGGATATAGGTTATACTGCTACTCTCTAATGAATCCTTGTAGTTGTAGTGCAGACCTGTATATTCCTTTTGCTTCCTTGGGTGTTAGAAGCTATAATTAATGCAGCAGTTATATGAGAGAAGAAGCAAACAATCAGAGAAAGAAGGAAAAAAGATGGCAGAATACTCAGACAAAGAATAAAGCAGCTCCCATGTACACAACAAAGAGGAAACTACAACAAACACAATTAACCCTGAAAATGATTTGAAAACTGCAGAACAGACCACCTACACCCGGTGAAGAAGAGAATCCCACACAGAGAGGGGTAAAGTGGAAGCACCACAATCAGTTGGGACCCCAGCCCTTCCCTCATCCCAGCACACAGGCAGGAGGAAAAGGAACGGAGCAGGGAGGGGATAGGCACTCAGGAACTCTGTGGACACCTGGCCCTGGGGGTCTGCTCTGGGACACACACGGCCACATTGCATTGAGTTTTGGAGATTAGTGGTGCTGGACATAGGGAGGTTTGGAGCACTCTGGGAGGCACAGACTCCAGTCACTTGTGAAGGACAGGCATACTCTGTTGATCTTTCTGAGACCCAAAACAAAAGTGGCAGTTTGAAAGACTTGCCAGCAGCAGGAGGGGTGTCAGAGGGGTGAGGGTAGCACAGAGCTCTCTCCACAAGAGAAAGAGAAGGTGGATGTTACTTCCCCAGTTCTCTCTTGGTCCAACAGGTCAGGTACGCATGGGAGCCCCAAACACTCCATCCCCTTCTTTGGTGGCTCAGCCCTAAGACACTTCCCTGTGCATCCATCTGCCCTCTTGGCCCAGCAGCATTACATCTTGCTGTCTGACAGGTAGAGGGAGGCTTTCCCAGCTTCTTCAGCCCTGTCTCAACCCAACTATGGAAACACCAATGATAGCTAGCTCCCAGTGCTCCTTCCTCCTTGCGGAAGGTTCAGGCCAGTGCTGCATGTCCCTGCAATACCACACAATCATGTAGCTTTGTGTTCTGCCACCATGAGACCATGCACCCATGAGCCTTACCACTGACTCACCACACAACTCATGGGCACCAGGAGCCCTCTGCAGAACCACATGACTCACTGCCCACACTACTAGCCCCACTAGCCCCACCCCATTGCTGCAGGGCAGGCATAGGGCAGACCTGCCCACAATGATCCCAGCAGAAGTACCATTACTCTGTTCACAAAAGGCCAGCTGAAGCAAACTGCTGTCCACAGTAGACTGAGATAGAACACTGCTGGCTGGCAGACAGAAAGGAAGCCCCCGCCCATAGCCCACCATCAGCAACTGGGCTCCACCCCAGTGGAAAACCAGGCACTGGTGAGTAGAGAGTCCTGAGTTTCTGGGCACCACCGAATGCCTTCTTCATAAAGCCATTACTCTCTAGACAAGGACGTACAGCAGGTCCATCTAATACAAAGGAAGAAACACAGAAATCCAGACAATTGAGAGGCAGAGGAGTATGTTCCAAACAAAACTACAAGATTAGACACCAGAAAGAAGGCTAAATGAAATGGAGATCATCAATCTTCTTCATAAAGATTTCAAAGTAGCAGTCATAAATATGCTCACTGATTTGAAGAAAAGTATTGATAACTCAAGGAGGACTTCAACAAAGGGATAGAAAATTTTTAAGTGACTACTTAGAGATGAAGAATACAGTAACTGAAATGAAATACACAGCAGAGGTAATGCATAACAGATTGTTGCAAGTATAGTAGACAATCAATGAAATAGAAATTAGAGAACAGGAATTAATGAAGCTGAGGAACAGAGAAAAAAGAATCTTTAGAAATGAGAGAATGCTGAGAGAGCTGTTTGACAACTCCAAATGAAGCAATATTTTCATAATAGAGATACCAAAAGGAGAAGAGAGATACAAAGGGATAGAGAGTCTCTTTGAAGAAAAAATTGTTGAAAACTTCCCCAATCAGGGAAAGGAGATAGACACCCAGATCCTGGAAGCACAGAGAGCCCCTAACAAAAGAAACTCCAGGAAAACTACACCAAGACACACAAATAATTAAAATGACAAAAATTAAGGATAAGGAGAGGGTATTGAAAGTATCCAGAAAGAGAAAAAAGTTTACTTATAAGGGAAACCCTATCAGGCTATCAGCAGACTTCTCAGCAGAAACATTACAGGCCAGAAGCAAGTGACATGAATTATTTAATATACTGAAACAGAAGTATCCTCAACCAAGAATCCTCTACTGAGCAAGATTAGTATCCAAATTTGAAGGAAGGATTAAACATTTTCCAGATAAATGAAGGCTGAAGAAATTTATAACCACTAAAAGAGTATTACCAGATATGTTATAGTAACTTTCATAGATGGAAATGTTCTTAAACCTAAATAGTTTTCATCAGTGTAAATAAACCCACAGTGAACATAAACAGACCAATTAGTTAGCAAGCAAGTATGAAATTAAAACAAAAGTAGAAAAAATATATATATAAATCAGTCAAAAGATACACAAAAAATGCAGATTATGACATCTAATACATAAATTATGGAGCGGGAAGAAGAAAAAAGGAAGTACTTATAGCTTGTGTTTGAAATACAGCGATCATAAGCTTAAAACAGACTGTTATATACTTAGGAAGCTACCCATGAATTTAACAGTAACCACATACCTAAAGCCTATAATAGATACAATAAATAAAAAAGAGGAATCTAATCACAACACTAAAGAAAACCAAGTAACAAAAGAAGAGTATAAGAAGAAGAAAAGAACAGATAGGAACTAAAAACACAACCAAAAAACAATTAATAAAATGGCAAGAAGAATATACCTATTAGTAATTACCTTAACTGTAAATGATCTGAATGCACCAATCAAAAGAAATAGGGTGCCAGGATGGTTAAAGAAACAAACCCCATCTATATGTTGCCTACAAGAGACTTATTTCAGACATAAAAACAACACAGAATGAAAGTAAAGGGTAGGAAAATATATTTCATGAAAATAATAGAGAGAAAAAAGCAGGAGTAATAGTACTTGTATCAGACAAAATAGACTTTAAACAAAGAATGTAACAAGAGATTAATAAAGACACTACATAATGATAAAGGGATCAGTCCAACAAGAGATGACAACAATAATGAATATCTATGTACCCAAAATAGGAGCACCTAAATATGTAAAACAAATACTAACAGAAAGAAAGCAATAAATAGACTTCAAGTCATTCATACTAGGAGACTTATCATACTGCTTATATCAATAGATCAACCAGACAGAAAATAAATAAGGAAACAGAGGCACAGAACAACTTATTAGATCAGATGGGCTTAACAGATATCTACAGAACAATCCACCCAAAAGCAGCAGGATACACATTTTTCTCAAGCATACATGGAACATTGTCAAGACTAGATCACATACTAACACACAAAAAGAAACTCAATAAATTTAAAAAGATTGAAATTGTTCAAGCAACTTCTCGGACCAAAATGGTATAGAACTGGAAATAAATTACACAAAGAAAAAGTCCACACAGATGGAGGCTAAACAACAAGCTTCTAAATAAACAACAGATAACTGAAGGAATCAAAACAGAAATAAAGCAATACATAGAGACAAATAAAAACAAAAACACAATAGTACAAAATTTGTGGGACACCTCAAAAGCAATTCCAAGAGGGAAGTACATAACAATACAGGCCTACATCAAGAAATAAAACAATTACAAATAAACAGCCTAAAATCACAATTAAAGAAAACAGAGAAAGAACAACAAATGAAACACAAATTTAGAAGAAGGAGGAGCATAATAATGATCAGAGTCGAAATGAATAAAATAGAAAAGAATAACATATTAGAAAAAGAAACAGTGAAACCAAGAGCTGTTTTGTTGAAAAACTAAACAAAATAATCAATCCCCTTGCCAGGCTTATCAGAAAAAAAGAGAGAGAACATAAATAAACAAAATCAGAAATGAACAACAGAAACACAAATTATTAGAGAAATCTGTGAAAAATTATATTCCAATAAATAAGACAACCTAGAAAAAATGAACAAATTCCTAGAAAAATACAAGCTTTCAAGAGTGACCCAGGAAGAAACAGAAAATATGAACAGACCAATTACCAGGAATGAAATTGAATTGTCAATCAAAAACTCCCAACCAACAAACCCCAATACCAGATGGCTTAACAGCCAAATTCTGACAAACATTTAAACATGAGCTAATATTATCCTCCTCAAAGTATTCCAAAAAGAAGGAGAGAAGGGAATACTTCTAAATTCATTTTATGAAGCCAACATCACTTTAATACCAACACAAGATAAAGACACCACAAAAAAAAGAGAAAATTATAGACCAATAACCCGATGAACATAGATGCAAAAATCCTCAACAAAATAGTTGCAAACCAAATTCAAAATACTTCCCAATGATCATCCATTACAATCAATTGGAATTTACTCCAAGGATTCAGGGACAGTACAATATTGATAAATCTATCAATGTGATACACAACGTTAACAAGAGGAAGGATAAAAATAACATGATCATCTCAATAGATGATGAGAAAGCATTTGACAAAATTCAACATTCCTGACAAAAACTCTGTAAATGGAACTTTTCCATCCATTCCTGACAAAAACTCTCAACAAAACAGGTGTAGATGGAACATGCCTCAACATAATAAAGGCCATAAATGACAAACCCACAGATAACATACTCAAGGACAAAAGCTGAAGGTTTTCCTCTAAGATTAGGAATGAGACAAGAGTGTCCACTCTCACTACTTTTATTCAATATAACACTGGAGGTCCTAGTCATGGCAATCAGGCAAGATAAAGAGACAAAACATAGCCAAATTGATAAGGAAGAAGTAAAACTGTCACTATTGCAGATGATATGATATTATACATAGTAAACTCTAAAGACTCCATCAAAAAATTATTAGAATAACTGGATTCAGAAAATTTTCAGGACACAAAATTAATACACAGAAATCTGTTGCATTCCTATACACTAATGATGAACTAGCAGAAAGAGAAATCAGGAAAACAATTCATTTACAATTGCATAAAAAAAATAAAATACCTAGGAATAAATCTAAGCAATGAGGTGAAAGACCTGTACTCTGAAAACTGTAAGACACTCATTTGAGAAATTAAAGACACCAATAAATGGAAATCTATCTCATGCTCATAGACAGGAAAAATTTATGTTGTCAAAATGTCCATTCTGCCAAACGCAATTTACAGATTCAGTGCAATCACTATTAAAGTACCAACACCATTTTTCAACAAACTAGAACAAATTATCCTAAAATTTATATGGAACCACAATAGACCCCAAATAGCCAAAGCAGTCCTGAGAAAGAACAAAGCTTGGGGGATTATCCCTGACTTCAACCTCAACTACAAAAATACAGTAATCAAAACAATTTGGTACAGGCACAAGAACAGACCCATAGATCAATGGAGAAGAATACAGAGCCCAGGTATAAACCCATGAATATAAGGTCAATTGACATACAATAATGGAGCCTGAATATACAATGGTGAAAAAACAGCCTCTTCAACAACTGTTGTTGGGAAAACTGGTCAGCTACATGTAAGAGAATTAAACTGGATAATATTCTAACTTAACATAGGCAAAAAGCTCTTGAACATAAGCATGAGCAAATTCTCCCTGGACACATGAACTTGAACAAAGAAACTAAAAAAACTAACAAGTGAAACTACATCAAACAAAAATCTTCTGTACAACAAAGGACACCATCAACAGAACAAAAAGGCAACCTACTGTATAATAGAATATATTCATAAATGATTTATCTGATAAGGGGTTAACATCCAAAATATATAAAGAACTCATATGACTAAACATCAAAAAAGCAAATAACCCAGATAAAAATGGGTAGAGCACTGAACAGACATATTTCCAAAGAAAAAGTTGGCCAACAGAAACATGAAGAGATGCTTCACATCATTAATCATCAGGGAAATGCAAATCAAAGCACATTGAGATATCATCTCATACCTGTTAAAATGGCCACTGTCCAAGAAATAACAAGTGTTGGTAAGGATGTTGGAAAATGAGAACCCTCCTACACTGTTGGTGGGAAGGTGAATTGGTGTAGCCATTGTGGAAAGGAGTATGGAGTTTCCCAAAAAACTAAAAATAGAAATATTATACAGCCCAGTAATTCCATTTCTGAGCATTTACCCAAAGAAAACAAAATCTCTGATTTGAAAAGATCTATGCAGCCCTATGTTTATCGCCACATTATTCATAATAGCCAAGATACAGAAGCAACCTAAGTGTCCATCAGTAGATGAATGGATAAAGATGATGTGGTACATATACACAATGGAATATTTTCAGCCATAAATAAAAAAGAAATAATAAACCAGTTTGTAAAAAACCAATATCAAATGATTTCACTTATTTGTGGAATCTAAAGACAAAACAAAATAAAATGAACAAAATAGCAGTAGACTCAGACACTGAGAAGTGACTGGTTGTTACTATGAGGGAGAGGTTACGGTGGGTGGTTGGAGAGGTGAACAGGTTAAAAGGCCCAATATTTCTCAATCATTATGTCAGTTCGTCTAAGGGATGGTAGTACACCATGGAGAATTTAGCCAATGATTCTGTAATGTCTTCCTATGTTAATAGACAGTCACTACACTAGTGGGGGGTGAAGATATAATAACATGGGTAACTGTTGAATCACTGTGTTGTATACTTGAAACCAATATAAGACAGTATATCAATGATCTTTCAATTATTTAAAAAACAATCATCATGTGATCCTTCATTCCGAGGAGAAGAGCTCAAGATAGGGAGATTCCCAGTAGCATCATATCAATGACCCATAATGGAACACCTTGTCTGCACTCAGATGTTCTTGAAATAATGGGATGAGACAGGCCAGTATTATATTTTTATGGATTACCTCTGTCTTCTAAGCTCATAACAATAATATGAAAATATGTTTTGGGTAATTGGAATTTTTAGTTATTCCCATTTTAATCAGCATTTAATAGATTTTTTAACCTCAGAGTTAATCAATGTGCAACAAATAATTTTTATTTCATATATTATTATAACACTTCCTTGGAAGTTGACCTTTGGAAGATTTAAATGCAAGGAAGTATATTTCTATTTAGTTAGGTAACTCTTGAGAATTACATTAAAAAAATTCTTCCATTATGTGAAGTAGTGATTCAGAATATTTTTACAGCACTTTTTTTTTTTTACAGAGTGCTTTTTAGCAATTCTCCTCATGGTGAGCCATAGGTCATTTAAAATTTATGCTATGAACTCAACAGGAAAGTTATCAGGATCCTGGGCTGAAAATTGATAACATTCATTGATCAATGATATGTGAACTGAATCTACAACTTATTTATTTGGATATACCTGCACTTCACTGACATTTTGATTCATATTCTCAGTGATATATACAAGAAGCTACATACATGCTGGAAAATAATCAAACCATTTTGATTCTCTAATGATATCTAATTTGTGTAATAGTCTCTGACTCAATCTTATCCATGGATCAAAATCATCTGAGTAGTTTTAAGTCAAACATGTTCATTAAAATCCTGTGAGGATTTTCTTGAGGCTAACTCTTTCAGTAATGCAGCCATGAGAAATTCTGTACATGTTTGAAATAAAGATATAACTTGATATTTATTTTCCTTATTCAAGGAATTTTACCATAAGTATAAGTGCTAGAAGTTGTTAAGAATATTGTATAAAAAAATGGGAAATCTACTAGGCTTCACTTACTGCTCACATGATTACCTCTGTCATGCTTTGCTTCAATTCCATGCTTTCTATCATAGGAGAAGGCTTAAATGCTTTCTGAACAAATTTTATCTATTCTGTTATATATATATGTGTGTGTGTGTATATATATATATCATGTCTCTGTCAATAGGCTCACTTTTTTATCAGAATCATTGCTAACTCTTATTTTGACATACCAAGTTTTCATAAAGAAGTTCATGCATTTTTACCCTGTGACCTGCACCTTTGTTACTCAGAAGTTAACCTTCTGCTTTAAGAGTCCATCTTGCACTCCAGTGTTCCTTCAGTACCTAGTTCCCCCACAGAGTGAATGTCCTACCCCTAAATCTTGAGCTGTTCAAACACTGGGATTTAAATATGCCACTTCTATTCTGCAACATATTCTAAAATCTCCAGTGGAACTCAGCTTAAAATTTTGCTGCTTATATTTGTTTGTGAGTTTGTACTCTGCAACAAGACTGACAGAATTTGAACCATTTACTATTTGACTTCAGATTATGTGCTGTATTATCCTCTGTGTGTCTACTTTCCTGTCCTGAAACAGCATGATGTGCCTGCCTCCTTGGGTTGTTATGATTAAATGAGTTAATAGTTGTTAAGTGCCTAAAGAGTGCCATGCACTGTGCAGGCACTGTATAACTACTTGCAAAAATAAAGTGCTTATTGGTTATTTATTATAGTTTAATTTTTTTGATAATTATATTTACATTCAGCACAACACTTTATCCACCACCACCCTTCCATGGACTTACTTCCTCAGGTAGAACTCTCCTTACGTTTCATAGTTATAAATCCTTTCAAAATGATCCTGCAATACCTTATCATTGGCTTTGTCTGCCCTCTTTTCAAATTGCTGGTGGCTTGCATGAGTTAGTAAAGATTTTTCATGCATAAAATATCTCTCATATGGTTGTTTCAATGGCAAAATAGATAATATATGGTAAACACATACCAGAGTGCTGAGCACTCAGTAATGCTCAATAATTCTTAGCTGACACCCCATCTGCTTTGTCTGTTTGAATGATAAGTCTTGGCTAGTTCTACTGCCAACCAAGACTTGTTTATGGCACTTATGTAATAACAGTGATTTAAAGCCAGTAAACTTTGGGGCAGTAAGATCTGCTTGTTCCTACAAAACTTCTGATACAAATGTGTGGGTATTCCACACCAAGCAGTTCTCCAATTATCTGCCTACACCAACTGGGTGTCCTACAAGTCAACTCAGTTCTGAAACTAACCACCCAAAGTCAGCACAGATTCTGCAGGTTTAAGTCATCCCATAAAGACCATGTCCACTTCAGGTGCCAATTGCAAGTCCCAGGCCTCTGGTTGCACTGGCCCATTGGCTATAAATCAGGGGTACCCACAACCCCCTCCTCAGGTTTGATAATTTCCTAGAATATCTCACAGAACTCAGGGAAAACAGTTTACTTGCTACTACCAGTTTATTATAAGGGATATAAAGAATACAAATGAACAGCCAGGTGAAAAGGTTGTAGAGAGAGGTCCAGAAGGATGCTAAGACTGGGCTTTCTTTTCCAGTGGAGTAGGCCACCCTCCTGGCATGGACATTTGTTCACCAACCTATAAGCAGCTTAAACCACATTGTTCAGGGTATTTATGGAAATTGCATTATGTTGCATGACTAACTCAGTGTCCAGCCTTTCTCCTTTCCCTGGAGGTCAGGGGGTAGGGCTGAAAATTCCACCCTCTAACCACATGGTTGGTAACTCTGGAAACCAGCTTCCACCCCAAAGCTATCTACGGACTCACTCAAGTCACTTCATTAGCACAGACCCAAGTAAGGTTGAAAGGGAAATATTATGAATGACAAAAATCACTCCTCTCATCCCTGATAAGGAAAAATTCTGAAATGTCCTAAATTAAGTAACATAAGGGCCAGAGAATGAGGAGGAGACAAGAGACGGTGATGACAATAGTTTCAGGCTATAGCTAATCAGAAATTCCACATTCCTGGGAGAAGTCATTTCAACAATCATCTAGAAGGTCCCCAGGACCACTGCAATCCCCTTGCTCATGACCAGTGTCTGAGCTTCAGCAGCAACCGATCCGCAAGCCTTCTCTATGGACTGACCACCTATTCCACTTAATGGCTTCACATTAGCCTGCCTTCCTTATGCGTAGACAATGTACATTTAGAGAACTTTCTTTCCTTGAGATCCCTTATAAATATGCCCAGTTTCTTGAGTCTTCTGGGCAAATTATTTCTGTTAACTGGCCTTGCAGCTGGTGAAATTTCCTGTCCTGGGATTCAGTTCTTTTTCTGACTAGTGTCTGCTAAAGTTCAATAAAACCTTTTATTTGAGAGATCTTGGTCTCCAAAGTTTTTGATTTGTCATCCCTATCACTCATGAAATTGCAAGAGTTTTAGGAGCTCTTTGCAAGGAATCAGGGACGTGATGAAGACCAAATATATACATTTCTTACTATGACAGTATCACAGACAGCAAATTGAATAGCTATCTGATTTCTTAAATGTGATAAACATTATTTTTGGACTTGACTATCTTAGAAATTAGTTATTCACTAGTTAGCTCACAGAAAATTTGATCATTAGCCATACGGATTATAAAAATGAATTGGCTTGGAAGTGTAAAGCAAAAGGTAATATTTAAAAATATATAATTATAAATTTAGAATTCAAAAGAATTATTGTAGTAATAGTAGGTAATAATATTTGACTTAATCAATAGATAGAGTTGTTGTCCTATAGAACAAAGAAACAAAGAAATAAATCTTTATAATTTTGCCAGAAACAAAAAATGCATTTGAAGGAGGCTAATCTAAATAGAATGATCTGGCTACAGATTGGTGGTTCCCAGCACCTGCTCCTAGGACTTCAGACACCAGTTCCAAGTCCAAGTTGTTACCTATACTTTTGACTGACTAGCTCCCAAAACCCTCCTCAGTTTTGATTAATTTGCCAGAGCAGGCTCACAGAACCCAGAGAAACACTTAACTTACTAGATTATCAGTTTATTATAAGAAGACATAACTCAGGAATAGTCACATGAAAGAGATAGGGAGGGCAAGGCATGGGGGGGGGTGCAGAGCTTCCTTCCCTCTCCAGGTGCACCACTCTACCCAATTTCCATTTGTTCAACAACATGGAAGCCCTCTAAAACCCATCCTTCTGGGTTTTTATGGTGGTTTCATTATGTAGGCATGATTGACCAACTCACTGACCATTGGTGATTGACTCAACTTCCAGTGCCCTTTTCCCCTCCATGGAGGTTGGGGGTGGGACTGAACATCCAAGCCTCTAATCATATGGTTGGCTCCCTTCTACTAACTTTGGTTTCTTTTTTATTTTTCTTATAATTATAGATATAAAATTATATGATTTTTCTTTTCTTATTTCTTGAAGTAGGCCCCTAATGCTAGGAACTTATCTGTTAGAGCTGCTCTCACTGCATCTCAAAGATTTTGAATTGTTGTTTTTTCATTTTCATTTTATGGTAGCTTTTGGCTTCCTCTTTGATTTCTTCATTGATCTATTTGTTCTTTAGTAACAGCTGTTTTAAAAATGGATCCTACAAATAGGCCCACTTCACCTAGAAAATCATTAAGAGATAATTCCACCATGCTTTCCATACTTCTTCAACTTAGTATCTGAAATATAAACCTTTTTGATCACCCATAATCAACTATATTTCTCTTGCTTCTTTTACATCTGTTGTTTTATTTAGAATTCCAACCCTTTTTAACTCCTATTATATCTTCAACTGTGTCCTCTAAACATGTTCTCCTCATGATGCATCCACAAGCAAAATAGTACTTTAATCCAGTACATGCCTATGAGAATTCTGCTTTCTCTGAAATCCTTTAAAGTGTAGACTTTTTCTCCAATGCCCCATTACTACACATCCTCCTGATTACCATTTCAAGACTGATGTTCCTTTCATTTATCTAAAGAAACCTGCTTCCTTTAAATTTTTCCCATCAACCCAACTACTCTCTAGCCTTCTATTGTAAAGAAATTTCTCAAACCCTCAATCACAATTGATTCACTAAGGAATAGAATAGCTCCTCTCCACCACTCATTTTTATTTGCAAAATTACCTGGCTTAAGCAATAAAAATGCTTCCAAATTCCATGTTAGTTATTCCAGCAATTTAACAAAATCAGCAAACACCCAGATTGTTACTATATTTCCACTCTGACATCCACAGGTTGTTATCTTGCTCCTAAACTACAGATTGAGAATAGAAAATGGTGTTACAGGTAGAGGGAATTGAATTAGCAAAAGAATCAAATTAAGAAATGGAAAATTGCGTTGGATGGAATTTTTGTTGGAGACCAAGGTTTAATAGAAAAATGCAAATATGGACTCGGAAAATTGGCAGAATATAAAGTATTAGTATGAACAGTTTCTTCAGAAAGTGAAGATAATTCTAACTAAACTGTGTGGTGAAGGATTTAGTGGGGAAAATCATTATCTGGTACTTTTAAAAGTAATGCAGGAAGAAATAAGCATAGTAGTGCGAGATTTTTAAGTGTAAGACTAACTTAATTGTTGAATTTATATTCCAAATAAAGTCAGAGAAGTAACTGTAATGTTTTACATGGTCACTTCTCCATTTCTAAATATTTAACTTTGATTCATTTTCTATTGCTGGACATCCATCATAATTTTTTTTCTATAATGGTTTACGAAGACTGAAAAATGACTAAAGTGCTAGAATTATATGGGAGATGTGCCATAATCCAAAGTTCAGATGTAGCTTTTCAAAAAAAAATACAGAAATCATATATTTAGCCTTTTATTATCTATTTATGTTTATTATTTAAACAAGTGATTTATTATTATTAAAACAAGTGATTCCTCATAAAGGAATTTCCAAAGAACTAGAAAGATTGACTCAGGTCAGTTTTTGAAATGTCTGTAATGGCTCTGAATGGAGATACTACATAAGCAAAGGAGTATTAAAAATAAGCAAGATATGAAAAATGTAGAGAAACTAAGAGATGGAAAAGAGTTTGTAGAAAATTTTGTTTATGGATGAATTAACAGAAACCTGACAAAGGTTATTGGAAGTGCTAAGGGAAAAGAAGAGACATGATGGAGAAAATTTGACTGTATTCATAATTAAACATAGGAGCAGGGGGAAAAAGTGAGAAGTAAGGCAGAAATCTCTTCCCAAAACCACATATAATGCAAAAACACAGCAAATACAACTAATCCTAAAAGAGTGACCAGAAATAAGATTTCACCAGACAGCCTTCATCTGGGAAAAGAGAACATCTCACAGAAAAGGGTAAAGTAACTAAGCTGTGATGCAGCAGGGCACAAGCCCTCCCCCTACCATAGCTCACTGGCAGGAGGAAGAAAAACAGTGCAGGGAGGGAGTAAAAGCCCATGACTGCTAAATAACCAGCCTTGGAGCTCTATTCTGGGAGCCCAAACCCACATTACACAGTGCTCTGGTGATTATAGGGGTTGAAAAGCGAAGTTAGGCAGAAGACGGAGAGAGACTTAAGATTCCAGCCACTTGTGGAGAACAGGTCCCTGCAACCAGCTGCTCTGGGACAAAAGAAAGTTGGGCACTTTAAAAGAATTCCCAACAATGAGAGGGCTGCTAAAGGGGCAAGGATTATACAGAGCTTGTGGCTCAGAAGGAACAGGTAGACACACAGCTCAGCAGTTTGGGAAGTTTCAGGAGCTTTAGGTACCCCATGCCCATGGCAGGCAACACAGCCCTGAAGCCCCCTAGCATGATAAGCAGCATGCTCCTCCTTCCAGCAGGTACATGCACACAAACCTGATGTCCCAGCCATCTCTTCCAGGCCAGCAGGAGGGCAGCCCTGCCTACAGTAATGATACAGGCTTAACGCAGAGGCTGCTTCCTGGATGTGTGGCTAATTGGCCATGACAGTGGAGGCAGGTCAATGCTGGGAAGCAGGAAAGAGACATCTTCTAACGGTAAGCACCGCTAGCCTGTGACCAATGCCATCTCTCCAGGTGCTGGGCACCTCCAAAGAGCAGAGCTTCTGGGCTCATGCAATGGAGGGATTTAACAGCAGATTAGATGAGGTAGAGGAGAGAGTAAATTGAATAGAAATTAGAGAACAGGAATACAGAGAAGCTGAAGCAGAGAGAGAAAAAAGAATCTGTGGAATGAAAGAATATTAATAGAAATGTGTGACCAATCCAAATGGAACAATATTTGCATTATATGGGTACCAGAAGAATAAGAAGAGAGAAAAAGGGATAGAAAGTGTCTTGAAGAAAAAAATGTTGAAAAATTCCCCAATCTGGGGAAGGAAATAGTCTCTCAGGCCATGGAACTCCACACATCTCCCAATGCAAGGGACCCAAGGAAGACAAAACCAAGACATAAAATAATTAAAATGGCAAAAATCAAGGACAAGGAGAGAGTATTAAAAGCATCCAGAGAGAGAAAAAAGATCACCTACAAAAGGAAAATCCATCAGGCTATCATCAGACTTTTCAGTACAAACCTTACAGGACAGAGGGAAGCCACACTGTACATACAATGCAATGAAACAGAAGGCCCTCAAACCAAGAATACTTTACCCAGAAAAATTATAATTTAAATTTGAAGGAGGGATTAAGCAATTCCCAGCAAAGCAAAAGTTGAGGGAATTTACCTCCCACAAACCATCTCTACAGTGTATTTTAAAAGGATTTGTCTAGATGGAAATGCTCCTAAAGCTTAATAGCTGTCACCAGAGAAAACAAAACCAGAGTAAAGGAAGTAGACCAACTAATTACCAACCAAATGCAAAATTAAATCACCTAACCAAAAAGTCAATCAAGGGATACACAGAGAGTACAGAAATGACACCTAACATATAAAGAGTAGATGGGGAAGAAAAGAAGGAAGAAAAAAAAGAATCATCAGATTGTGTTTATAATAGCATAATAAGTGAGCTAAGTTAGACTGTTAGATAGTAAAGATGCTGCCCTTGAACATTCAGTAACCATGAGTACAAAGCCTGCAATGGCAATAAAAGCATATCTATTGATATTCACCATAAATGTAAATGGATTGAATGTACCAATCAAAAGACATAGAGTTACAGAATGGATAAAAAAGCAAGATCCATCTATATGCTGGCTACAAGAGATTCACTTTAAACCCAAATACATACACAGACTAAAAGTGAATGGATGGAAAAAGATATTTAATGCAAACAATAGGGAAAAAAAAGCAGTAGTTGCAATACTTGTATCAGATGAAATAGACTTCAGAACATTGAAAGTAACAAGAGATAAAGAAGAACATTATATAATGATAAAATGGTCAGTCCAACAAGACTATATAACCATTATAAATATCTATGCACCCAACATAGGAGCACCCAAATATGTGCAACAAATACTAACAGAATTAAATGGGGAAACAGAATGCAGTGCATTCATTTTAGGAGATTTTAACACACCACTCACTCCAAGGGACACATCAACCAGACAGGAAATGAGTAAGGAGAGAGAGGCACTGAACAACACATTAGAACAGATGGACATAACACACATCTACAGAACACTCCACTCAAAAGCAACAAGATGCACTTTCTTCTCAAGTGCACATTTTCTAGAATAGAACATACACTAGGCCACAAAAAGAGCCTTAGCCAGTTCAAAAAGGTAGAAGTTGAACCAACCAAATTCTCAGATCATAAAGGTATGAAACTAGAGATAAATTGTACAAAGAAAATGAAAAGGCCCACAAACACATGGAGCCTTAACAACATGCTCCTAAATAATCAACAGATCAATGACCAAATTAAAACAGAGATAAGCAATGTATGGAGACAAATGACAACAATAACTCAACACTACAAAATCTGTGGGATGCAGCGAAGGCCATGCTAAAAGGGAATTATATTGCAACACAGGCTTACCACAGAACAGAAGAGCAATCTCATATGAAGAGTCTAAACTCACAATTACTGAAACTTAAAAAAGAAGAACAAATGAGGCCCAATGTCAGTAGAAGGAGGGACATAATAAAGATTAGAGCAGAAATAAATAAAATCAAGAAGAATAGAACAATAAAAAGAATCAAAGAAAGCAGGAGCTCATTCTTCGAGGAAATAAACAAAATAATTTAACCCCTAGCCAGATTTATCAATAAAAAACTAGAATGTACACACATAAACAGAATCAAAATGAGAGAGGAAAAATCACTATGGACACCACAGAAGTGAAAATAATTATTAGAGAACACTATGAAAAATTATATGCTAACAAATTGAATAACTTAGAAGAAATGGTCAAATTTCTAGAAAAATACAACCTTCCAAGGCTGACCCAGGAAGAAACAGAAAATCTGACCAGACCAATTACCAGCAACGAAATTGAATTGGTAATCAAAGAACTACCTAAGAACAAAATACCTTGTCCAGGTAGTTTCACTGCTGAATTTCATCAAACTTTTAGTGAAGACCTAATATCCATCCTCCTTAAAGTTTTCCAAAAAGTAGAAGAGGAGGAAATACTCTCAAACTCATTTTACAAGGCCAGCATCACTGTAATACCAGGCAAAGACACCACAGAAAATGAAAATTGCAGACCAATATCCCTGATGAACATAGATACAGAAATACTCAACAAAGAATTAGCAAACCAAATTCAAAAATACATTAAAAAGATCATACATCGTGATCAAATGGTATTTATTCCAGGGATGCAAGGATGATACAGTATTCAAAAATCCATCAACATCATGAACTACATCAACAAAAAGGACAAAAATCACATGATTATATCCATAGATGCTGAAAAAGCATTTGACAAAATTCAACATCCATTCATGATAAAAACTCTCAACAAAATGGGAAAATGGGTACAGAGGGCAAGTACCTCAACATAATAAAGACCATATATGAAAAACTCACAGCCAAGGTCATAATTAACAATGAAGAGCTGAAAGCTTTTCTTCTGGAATTGGGAACAAGACAAGGACACCCACCCTCCCCACTTTTATTCAACATAGTACTGGAAGTCCTAGCCATGGCAATCAGACAACACAAAGAAATAAAAGGTATCCAGTTTGGCAAGGAAGAAGTTAAAATGTCAATGTTTGCAGATGACACGATATTGTACAGAAAAAAACCCCTAAAGAATCCACTCCAAAACTACTAGAACTAATATCTAAATTCAGCAAAGTTGTAGGATGCAAAAATTAATTCACAGAAATCTGTTGCACTCCCATATACTAATGACGAACTAGCAGAAATAGAAATCAGGAAAACAATTCCATTCACAGTTGCATAAAAATGAATAAAATACCTAGGAATAAACCTAACCAAGGAAGTGAAAGACCTATACCCTGAAAACTTCAAAACATTCTTGAAATTAATTAAAGAAGACACCATTAAAAGGAAATACATCCCATGCTCATGGGTAGGAAGAAATAATATCATCAAAATGGCCATCCTGCCTAAATTGATCTACAGATTCAATTCAATCCCTATCAAAATACCAACAGCATTTTTCAATGAGCTAGAACAAATAGTTCTAAAATTCATATGGTACCACAAAAGACCCCAAATAACTAAAGCAATCCTTAGAAGAAAGAATAAAGCTGGGAGGGATTATGCTCCCCAATGTCAAGCTCTACTACAAAGCCACAATAATCAACACAATTTGGGACTGGCATAAGAACAGATCCATAGATCAATGGAATAGAACACAGAGTCCAAATATAAACCCACACATATATGGCCAATTAATATATGAATAAGGAGCCATGGATGCACAATGGAGAAATAACTTCCCCTTCAACAAATGGTGTTGGCAAAACTGGACAGATATATGTAAGAGAATGAAACTGGATTACTGTCTAACTCCATACACAAAAGTAAACTCAAAATGGATCAAAGACCTGAATGTAAGTCATGAAACCATAAAATTTCCAGAAGAAAACATAGGCAAAACTCTCTTGAATATAAACATGAGCAACTTTTTCAGGAACATATCTCCTCATGCAAGGGAAACAAAAGCAAAAATGAATGAATGGGATAACATCAAAATAAAAAGCTTCTATACAGCAAAGGACACCATCAGTAGAACAAAAAGGCATCCTACATTATGGGAGGATATATTCATAAATGACATATCCGACAAGGGGTTAACATCCATAATATATAAAGAGTTCATGCACCTCAACAATCAAATAGCAAATAATCTGATTAAAAAATGGGCAAAGTATCTGAACAGATAATTCTCCAAAGAAGAAATTCTGATGACCAACAGGCACATGAAAAGATGCTCCACATCGCTTATTGTTGGGGAACTGCAAATTAAAACCATGAGATATCACCTCATACCAGTTAGGATGGTCAACATCCAAAAGACAAGGAACAAGAAATGCTGGCAAGGATGCAGAGAAAGGAGAACCCTCCTACACTGTTGGTGGAAATGTAAATTAGTTCAACCATTGTGGAAAGCAATATGGAAGTTCCTCAAGAAAACTAAAAATAGAAATATCATGTGACTCAGGAATTCCACTCCTAGGAATTTACCCAAAGAACAAGATCCCATCTTCAAAAATGTAACCCTATGTTTATTGCAACTCTATTTACAATAGCCAAGAAATGGAAGCAACCTAAGTGTCCATCAGTAGATGAATGGATAAAGAAGAGTTAGTACATATACACAATGGAATATTATTCAGCCATAAGAAGAAAACAAATCCTACCATATGCAACAACATGAATGGAACTAGAGGGTATTGTGTTCAGTGAAACAAGCCATGTGGAAAAAGACAAGTACCAAATGATTTCACTCAAGTACCAAATGATTTCACTCATTTGTGGAGTATAACAACAAAGCAAAAACTGAAGGAACAAAACAGCAGCAGACTCACAGGACCCAAGCATGGACTAACAGTTACCAAAGGGAAAGGGACTAGGGAGATTAAGGGGTATTATGATTAGTGCACATAATATAGCAGGGGCACAGGGAAGGAAGTATAGCACAGAGAAGAAAAGCAGTGACTCTATAGCATCTTACTATGGTGATCGACAGTGATTGTAATTGGGTATGTAGTGGGGACTTGATAATGGGAGGAATGTAGTTACTACAGTGTTGCTCATGTGAAACCTTCATAAGATTGTATATCAGTGACACCTTAATAAGAAAAAATACAATAAAAAATAATAATTAAACATAGAAATCAGACTAAAGTAGTAATATAATTTGATTAAACTATTCTTAAGAGAAAATGACAACACTTAAAATACAAATAAATGGAGATAATAAAATTTGGAAGGTATAATAGACTGCAAAAGAATGGACTGCATTTATTCGTAAAATAAAGTGGTCTATTTCCTTCAAATTTAGTCATAAAGGAATATCATGAATTCTTGAATTCTTTTGAAAATTGTAAATTAAGAATGGACTTAATGATACAGATTTTCTTCTTCTTTACATATTGTTATTTGGTGTATATGTGATGTTATGAAAACTATGATAAGAAAGATGGGCAATAAACAACACCTTATTATTATTCTTTAAGCTTTACCTGAAGCGTAGCAGAATTAATAAAATTGGACTGAGTGGGGAAACAGCATAGCTATTTAACTTTATTTGAATTGCTTATGAGTATTAAATTATTTAGTACTTAACAAAATGTACATGTTAACAGGATAAGGTTATGTGACTCTTTACTGAACTTGATGCACCCGGGATGTAATTTTACAGAGTAAATATTTTATGATTTATCTGCAACCTATCTCTCTAGGGCATTGATTCATACTTCAAGAATTCAATAAGTCCACATAATTTTACTGGTAAGCACAAATATCAGAAGTATTGTTTATATGGAGATACATTTGCTTTCTTTTTACATGTTGGTTAAATGTGGAAAGTTATTTACATTTGAAGCTAACTCCTTTAAGTCAAAAGTGACAAGCTCAGAAACTTAAAAGATTCTACAAATTCAGATAGAAACTTTGTTAGCTTTGTTTGATAAATACACAAAATGATACTCAGTGTGAGTTCTATAAAACTGCCATTTTTGAAATAGGTAAGTAAAATAACAATTCACATGATAGTTATGAAACTCCTGAGAACCCACTGTGTGATTGAGCTAGATGTGATTTATTGAAATTGCTTTAAAGTGAATTTTTGTAGAAGGCTTTTTAATATCTTGTCTTCCTTTTCATATGAAATCAGTCGTAACTCTAAAAGTAAATTTTCCTGTACTTGGTGATGAAGTTAATTAAAAGTATCAATGGGAAGAGTAAGCCACCAAAATAATATGCCTACTGGAAACTGCACTCATAGAATATTATAGAATCAACTTTAAATATTAACTAGTTCAATTCATCACTATAGAAAAGACAAGGAAAGGCAATAGTCAGCTCCATTAATGTTAAAAACTGAAAAAACAACCAATGTTCTAAGGGGGAGAATAAAAGTAAGCAAAAATATACAAGTCAATAGATGGCCTGTGATATAATTTCTGGGTACAGGGTAATAGGGCTTGCCTGAGAAACAAGATTTGCTTCAATGAGGGTAGTACTTTCTGAAGAGGTGATATGGAGTAATGATCTACAGGAAGTATAGGAGCTAGCCATGTAAGTATCGGAAGTAAGACACTTTCAAGCAGGGGGCATTAAATACACAATTACCTTAATGCAGGAGTGTTTTGACATGTACAAAGAATAGAACTACATGGATGCTATGCTCCTAGAGCTGAGTGAGTGAAGAGGAATATGCTAGGAGATGAGGTTACAGTAATACCTAAGCCATCTAAAGTGGCCTGTCTTTACTCTGGGTGATATGCAAGTCCATGTGTTTTTGGCTGTTTTTTTTTTAAAGCAGTAGAATTCATTGAACTTAATGTTAAAAATGCTAATTCTGGCTGCTGTCTTGAGAAGTAGTTATAGGAAGACAATCGCAGAGATAGGGACAGAAAGCTATAACAAGTACCATAGAAAATGTTGTATATCCAAACCTGGAGTTCAAAGGAGAGGTCTCCAAAAGAAATAACACATAAACTAACAATTATTAGAGGATGTTTATAACTATGAGATTGATTGAGATCCTCAGAAAAGTAGTGTAGACAGAAGCAAAGAGGATTGATGATTGAGCCAGGCACATCAACTTTAGAGACTGGCAGATGCAGAAAAATCAGCAAAGTTGACTGTGAAGGAGGACTCTTTGAGAAGGAAAAGAGAGAAAGTGCTGCATTGAAAACTAAATGAAAAGACATGAGTGATGACCTATGTGAAATATTATTAGTAATTCAAATATCATGAGGCCTGGAATTGATTATTACTCTTAATAACCTAGAAACTTTTGTTGGCCTTAACTAGAGGTGTTCTAGTGAAATAGTAGGAAGAAAGTGTGTGTGTAGTGAGTCCAAGAAACAATTGGAGAGATGGAATTGAAGACAGCATTTAGACAACTCCTCTGAAGAGCTTTAATATAAAGAAGGCAAAAGAAAAATTGGCAGTAGCTAAAGAGTGGAAAAGCATTCAGTCAGAAGAGTTTCCCTCTCTTATATGTAATTGTGGTATGCCTGTATGCTTTGGATAATATACCATATAAGGTGAAAATTATTGGTGTAAGAGAGAAGTAGAAATTCTGGAGCAATAGCTTTGATTTGGCAGATAGAGAATAAGATCAAAATGACTGATCCTCACAGTGATTTGTGAAATGGGTAGTGTTATTATCTCACTATAATGGGGAATTTGGGCTTCCCAACAAGAGGCTTAGACATCACCTAATTGATTCAACCCCTCCTACCATGACTTTTATCTTTGTCTGTTGACACCCATTACTATAAATAATGATAATAAATACATGGTGATAGTGATGAGATTCATTTTAGCCAAAGACTGAATAGGATTGAGAAGGCACAGACAATGAAAGTGATGGCAGAATATTCACAGCCCACCTAGATTATGCCCTTAGTGACTGCAGGAAGGGTCAGAGGATAGGAAGCTAAAGAAAGAGAGAAATCTGAACCAGGGTTGGGTCCAAAGAGGAAATGAGATACAGAGATTAGGAAGGATTCCTTAACCCTACTTTTCCACAAAACCCAGTCTTGAACACATAGAAGCAGCAAGTAGGAGACAATTGGATAGCAGAAGTTTTACCAAACTCATTGAATTGTAGAATCCACTCACAGAAGTAGCTATTTCTAGAAGATTTTTAGAGAGCCAATGTCAAAAAATAGGAGCACCATAGAGGGGGGGAGAAAAGACCTGACAGTTTCCCTTTGTGGGCACATCTATAACTACAGTCTAAAGGCCTTTTGAATTGTATTACATATAGTAAAGTCCAAAAAAGAGTTGTATGAAGTTAATCAGTAACAAAGCTTCCAACATTGTCCTAGTTTCCCAATTCTTAGTAAAGTACACCAAACTATCATTTTGCCTAGGATATTTTATTTTATTGTTGCTTATTTTGTAGTATTTGGCAGCCCTCAATTTTCCCTGCACCATTTCTAGCACCATTTCTTCCAAGTTTGATGATACATTGGACTATGCTCATCATAAGACCATATTTTATTTCTTATTTGTTTTATACATTTTTTCTCCTAATGAACAAATATTTATTGATCATTCATAATGGCTCATCTCTTTACTTAAGCATGAGGGACAAAATAGTGATCTCAGTCTGAGTATAAAAGGAATTTGTTACTAAAGGCAAAGGGATCGAATTGTACAAAGACTCTCTATGTGGAAGAAGGCATAACACGTTCAAGAAACCAAAAGCATGCTGGTGTGCCCAGAATACTGATGAGAGCAGGAAACATGAGGCAGATTTTTAAAATGTCTAGAAAATTAATAGAATTACAAGGCTTTAGGCTCCACATCTCATATTAGAGATTTAATTTTTATGCTAAGTGTAATAGGAAGTCACAGAAATATTGATCCATTTCTTTATTCAACATATACTTGCTGTTTGATGTGTCCCAAGCATTATGATAAATATTAAGAAAAATCAAAGATAAATAAAGACATGGCTTCTACCTTCAGGAAACTTAAAACTTTGTGAAAGAGCAAAATATTAGTAATTACATGAACAAATGCAAATTTTCAGCTATGTTACATGTTCTAAATAAAAGACCTATGACATTATGATGTCACATATTATGTAAATCTTCAGTTGGTAGGCAGTAACTGAATAGTAAGAAAAGACTGAGATCGACTAAAGAGAAAGAGTAAAGTGGAATGCATCAAGGGCATAAGAGTGAGCCTTCAGGAATCTCACAATTACTGTTACAGAGACTTAGCAAAGGAGACTGTGGGGTGGCTGGAGGTACAGAAGGAAAACCAGGAAAGCATGATACCATGGAAGCCAAGGAAAACATTTCAGAAAAGAATGGCACAGCTAACTGTGCTCACATGTGAGTGTAGAATAAATGTGAGCAGTGACCTCTGGATATAAAAGAAGATCACAACAGTGATCTTTGCTGAAGCTATTTCTACGGAATTAGGTGGTCTAAAGGTAGCTGGAAGGGACTGAATATTAGAAACTGGTAAAAAATGGATTCAATATGCATAGAAATTTGTACAAGGTGTTTTTATATCAAGGCAAGAAAAGAATTGGTGTGGTAGCTGGAAGGAGCAGGGCAGGTCATTTTAAGATACCTTTTAAGTAATTTAACATGTTTGAAAAATCAAAGTGAAAATCCAGTTGAGACAGAATGGTTAGATAAGCAAGGAAGAAACGAGAGAAGTCAAATGTTCAATTTTCCAAAGAAGCCTTGGTGAGCTAGGATCCAAAATGTAAACAATGGTATTTGCTTTCGACATTGGGAAGAAAATATCTTCTATAGCCAGATAGAAACAACATACAATGGTTACTATAATCTTAGATTTGGAATGGAGAGAAGAAAATAGAGTTCTTTCAGATTTTCTATGGGAAAGAGATGAGTTTATCTGTTGGATGGATGAAGAAGGAAGGTCAGAGATTTGAAAAGACATAAAACTGTGTTTGCATTGATGGGGAAAGTGAATGAGTCAAACAGACATGATAACATCACTGATATCAGGGGCTGATTTAAGCTGATGGTTTTGAAGTTGTAGTAAGCCAATCTTTCTTTTTGTATCACACACTCCAGTAAAGCTTGGCAGCTCACACAGTTAGTAAAAATGTAAGTGTTTCAACATTTTCTAGAGGGAAATTTGGAAAAAAATAGCCTCCCAAATGGCTCAAAAAGCCACATGCTAAATAACTATGAAATGTCACTCATGAAATAAATGACAACATGATTATTGATAGAAACAAAGGCATATACACAAAGGAGTTCATTAAAACATGGTTTAAGATTTTGTTTTGGAAATAAGATAGATAAACAAAATTTATCATTTTAAATATAGTTTTGTTACTTCCATGTATGAAATATTCTGTAAGCAATAAGATAAAGTCTTCTATTTCATAATATTGAAATGATTTCCCTCATACTAAGTATAGAAAAATAAAGCATAGTATGTTTTTTTGTATGATATAATTTATATGAAGTGTAAATAAAAATGAAAACAAGTTTTCAGGGTTATATCCCAGGGTATATTGTTTGTTCTGGGGTTATAGAATTCAGTTCAAATACTGAACATTTTATTAATCTGAAGTTGAAGAACATTTTCATTTCATCAGAATTTGTGTGTATTTGTTTCATTCCATCATTTTGTAAAGTTCATGTGATTTCTTTAAGAATTTTCACAATCAACTCCTCATGTATTAAAAGTTAATAGTAATATAGTTCAAAATCTTGGTTAGCATATATGTGAAATTTAGTTACAAGCTGCAAATGTACAGTTTTTATTAATTAATAAGTGAGTAATTCATTAATTTCTCAGCTTAACACAATCTCTCTTCTGAAGTAGTCTCGTAGTATTAAATGGATTCTTCTGAGCCAGGTTGTCTAAAAGAGAGTGACAGCCTCCTTCTATGAGCCCTGTCACTGTAGAACCTGAAGAATCAAAAGTTAGCATAAGCACAGCTATCTTAAAAGCTCAAACACCATTTTCTAACCTAGAAGGAGAAAAATTACTAGAACTTTGAAAAACAAGTTAGTCAGCCAGTGTTAATTGTAGTGACCTTTAGTCAGCCAACCTCAATCAGTTAAGCTTATCTTGCTAGAACCACCCTAAACATACCGAAAGTGATTTTATCTAACCAGACCCCCAGGATGAGGCATCAGCCGAAAATTTATGTGTCTATGAAAAAAAAAAAAACACTGTATTGTGACTGTAGAAAATACTGCCCCTTTGAAAATGCTATAAAAACTTCTGGCTTTGTGTGTTTGGGGTCCTCGTTGAGACCCGCTGCGTCGGGCTAACGCATGGACCCCAGCTAGCTGGCCTCTGAATAAATTCCTCTTGCTTGTTGCATCAAGAGACGCCTTCATGGAGTGATTTGGGGCGGCGTCCTCCTCTGGGAGAATCCAACATTTGGGGGCTCGTCCGGGATCGTGCGCTCACCCCGCTTCACTCCCAAAGCCGTTCTTGGAGGAAGAGGTAAGATTAGTGGCGCCTTGAGTTGTCTGTGTTCTGTGTTCTGCTTTTCAGTGAGACCGGTCGGAGTTCTGAAAAGGGTACCTACCCTCTGTCTGGCAGCCATCCCGGTCCCGTAAGGGGTCGCGACTGCGGTCGGTAGATGTACTTGGAGCACCGCAGGCTGCAACCCTGGGGGATGCCCCGGGGAGTTTGGAGGGCCAGGGACGCCTGGTGGCCTCCCACCTGTTTTTCCGCAAAAGTGAACCGAATGAGATAGAGTTGGTTTTTGGGCGCCAAGAGTATCAGCCCACTGATTCCTTCCAGTTCTTGGTCAGAAATCTGAGGAAGACAAAAAGCGGCCGCTGTGTGTCTAATCTCTGTGTGTCTCTGTTTTATGTGTCCTTTACGTGTCTAATAATTGTTATACTGGCAATGGGACAGACCGTGACGACCCCCCTTAGCCTGACGTTAGGTCATTGGACAGAAGTGAGAGCAAGGGCGCATGACTTTTCGGTAGAAGTTAAAAAAAGGCTGTGGCAGACTTTCTGTACCTCCGAGTGGCCCACTTTTAACGTTGGATGGCCCCCGGAGGGGACTTTTGACCTCTCCACTCTGCTAGCAGTAAAAGCTGTTGTTTTCCAGAATTCAACTCGGGGACATCCGGATCAGCAGCCCTACATTGTGGTCTGGCAAGAATTGGTGGAAAATCCACCGCCCTGGGTAAAGCCCTGGGTGCGAAAGAAAGCGAACTCTCGAGTCTTATTGGCTCAGGCTCAACCTCGGGGAAAAGGGAAAGAGACCACCAAAATACACCCTGACACTCAAGACTTGCTCATGGTTGATGATCCCCCTCCTTACCCTCCTGCCTCTGCCCCGGCGCCCGAGGCCCCGGTGGCAGAGGCCCCAGTGCCTCCGGCCCCGGCACCTCCGATGCCTCTAGCCTCTGGTACCGAGGCATCGGGGCCAGCTCCAGGACCGGCCCAGGGAACTCGGCGGTGCCGAGGAGCTGCATTGGACCCATCAGGTATTTTTCCCCTCAGGTCTTATGGGGCCCACATTCTCGGGGAGGAAGGAGACCCGCCTTTCCAACCTCTGCAATACTGGCCATTCTCCTCTGCCGATTTATATAATTGGAAAGCTAACCACCCTCCTTTTTCAGAGGAACCGCAGAGACTAATGGGACTGATAGAGTCCCTGATGTTCTCTCACCAGCTCACTTGGGATGATTGTCAGCAGCTCTTACAGGTACTCTTCACCACGGAAGAAAGAGAAAGGATCCTCCTGGAAGCGCGAAAGAACTTGCCTGGAGCTGACGGACGACCGTCGCAACTCCCTCATGATATAGAAAGGGGGTTCCCACTGACCAGACCCAACTGGGACTTTAATTCTCCAGAAGGTAGGGAGCGACTAACCATCTATCGCCAGGCTCTGGTGGCAGGTCTTCGCGGGGCTGCAAGGTGCCTCACCAATTTGGCCAAGGTAAGAGAGGTTAGTCAGGGAGCCGCTGAGGCACCCGCAGTGTTCTTAGAACGCCTGATAGAAGCCTTCAGGCGGTATACTCCTTTTGACCCCACTTCTGAGGAACACAGTGCTTCAGTGGCTCTTGCCTTTATTGGGCAATCAGTGCCTGATATTAGAAAGAAGCTTCAGAGACTAGAAGGCTTACAGGATTTGTCGTTGAGAGATTTGGTGAAAGAAGCTGGGAAAGTTTATCATAAGAGAGAGACTGAGGAAGAGAAAGAATTAAGAAAGGAAAAAGAAAAAGAAAGTAAAGAGGAAAAGAGGGATAAGAAGCATGAGAGAAATTTAACAAAAATCTTGGCCGCAGTAGTAGAAGGTAAGGGACGCCCGCCCTCTAGTGGTAGAACTAGTAAGGCAGGGCACCTGGGCAACCGGCCTCCTTTGGATAAAGATCAATGTGCATACTGCAAAGAGAAAGGACATTCATTGGGTGAAAGAATGCCCTAAAAAGCCACTGCAGAAACCTCCAAAAAAGGTGTTGTCTCTGCTGGAAGACGAAGATTAGGGAGGACGGGGCTCGGAAGCCCTCCCCGAGCCCAGGGTAACTCTGAAAGTGGAGGGGCAACCCGTTGAGTTCCTAGTAGACACCGGTGCTCAACATTCTGTATTAACTAAAGACAAGGGCCCTCTCTCTGGCAAAAAGTCTTGGGTGATTAGAGCTACAGGCCAGAAACAATATGCATGTACCACCCGAAGAGCAGTAGACTTAGGAGTAAGATGAGTAAATCACTCGTTCCTCATTATACCGGAATGCCCTACGCCCCTGTTAGGAAGAGACATCTTGACCAAAGTAGGAGCCCAAATATCTTTTCAAGCTGAGAAACCTCTGGTGACTAATCAGGAAAATAAGCCTTTGAACTTGAGTATTTTGACCATAAGATCAGAAGACGAATACTGTCTTTTTATGGAACCAGAGCCCTCCCGAATTAGTCAGGAGTGGCTCGACCGATTCCCAAGAGCCTGGGCGGAGACGGCAGGCATGGGGCTCGCCAAGAACCAGCCCCCTGTAATCACAGAACTAAAAGCTTCAGCCTTGCCAGTGACTGTGAGGCAATATCCAATAAGTAAAGAAGCCAGGGATAGAATTAGGCCACATATCCAGAAGCTTATAGAACAGAGAATATTAGTAAAATGTCAATCCTCATAGAACACCCCCTTGCAGCCTGTAAAAAAGGCAGGAACGGGAGATTACCGACCAGTACAAGATTTAAGAGAAGTTAACAAAAAGACACAGGACATTCACCCCACCGTGCCAAATCCCTATAACCTACTAAGCTCCCTGGCCCCAAAAAACATCTGGTATTCAGTTTTAGATCTAAAAGATGCTTTCTTTTGTCTGTGCTTGCACCAGAACAGCCAACCACTGTTTGCCTTTGAGTAGAAAGATCCCACCACAGGAACTACTGGGCAATTGACCTGGACTCGTTTGCCACAAGGATTCAAGAACTCGCCCACCCTCTTCGATGAGGCTTTACATCAGGACTTGGCTTTCTACCAAACTTCAAACCCACAGGTAACTTTGCTGCAATATGTTGATGACTTATTGATAGCCGCTCCCACCCAGGAGACCTGCCAAGAAGCCACTGAAGCCCTTTTGACTGAACTTGCCAAATTAAGGTATAGAGCATCTGCTAAGAAGGCACAGATCTGCCAACAACAAGTGATTTATTTGAGATATTCCCTGAGAAAAGGGAAAAAGTGGCTTACTGAAGCCCGGAAGCAGACTGTGACGCAGATTCCGGTCCCCACTACAGCACGCCAGGTTCGCGAGTTTCTGGAGACAGCGGGGTTTTGTAGATTGTAGATACCCGGATATGCTTCCTTGGCCGCCCCTCTGTACCCCCTTACCAAGGGGACAGCCCCGTTTGTTTAGAGATCTGAGCAACAACAGGCCTTTGATGACATCAAGAAAGCCCTCCTCTCAGCACCCGCTCTTGCATTGCCAGACATAACTAAGCCATTTGTCCTTTTCGTGGATGAACGGAGCGGAGTAGCTCATGGAGTGTTGACCCAACAATGGGGACCTTGGAAGAGACCTGTCGCCTATCTGTCAAAAAAATTAGACCCCGTGAGTAGTGGGTGGCCTGCCTGCCTGAGAGTAGTAGCAGCTGTGGCCCTCCTAGTTAAAGATTCTGACAAACTAACACTGGGACAAAAACTCACTGTGGTTGCTTCACATGCGTTGGAGAGCATAATCCAGCAACCACCCGAAAGATGGATGTCAAATGCCAGAATGACTCACTACCAGACCTTACTCCTGAATCGTGATCGTGTGGAATTTGCCCCACCCGCCATCCTAAACCCAGCTACTCTGCTCCCCTATTTAGAAAAAAAAGTACTTCATACCTGCCAGGAAATCCTGGCTGAGGAGGCGGGGACCTGCCAGGACTTACAAGATCAGCCTTTAGAAAGACCAAGACTCCTGACTTGGTATACAGACGAGAGCAGTTACATTATGGATGGTAAGAAAATGGCGGGAGCTGCAGTAGTGGATGATAACCGAATCGTGTGGGCCAGTGGACTTCCAACGGGCACTTCTGCACAGCGAACAGAGCTCGTCGCTCTGACTCAGGCTCTAAAGATGGCAGAAGGTAAGAGACTTAACGTCTCTACCGACAGCTGATATGCTTTTGCCACTGCTCACATACACGGGGCTATTTATAGACAGAGAGAGTTATTGACTTCTGCCAGGAGAGATGTTGAAAACAAACAAGAAATTTTAAATTTGTTAGAAGCCATCCATAGACCTAGAGAAGTGGCAATAATACATTGCCCTGGGCATCAAAAAAGTGACTCTCTAATAGCTCAAGGAAACAGAAAGGCGGACCAAGCTGCAAAACAAGCAGCCCAGGGAATGAATATCTTACCCCTCCAAGTGTACCCGGAGGCCACTTGTATTAAGAGCTTCCAGTATACACCCGAAGACCTCGCTTGTATAAACAAATTAAAGTTTAAAAATTCCTCACCCCACGAGATATACACGTCTGAAAAAGGGAGAGTTGTCCTGCCTAAGAGAGAGGCAGAAGAATACTTAAGGCAATTGCATCAATTGACACATTTGAGAGCAAAAAACCTAAAGACCTTGGTTCAAGACTCCCCTTATCATGTTATTAGATTAGAAAAACTGGCTGACGAAGTTGTAAAAAATTGTGTTCCCTGCCAATTAGTAAATGTGAGTAAAAATCCAGTAACATCCGGGAAAAGACTTCGAAGAGATCGCCCAAGAGCTTACTGAGAAGTTGACTTCACTGAGATCAAGCCTGTTAAGTATAGATATAAGTACCTTCTAGTTTTCCTAGACACATTTTCAGGATGGACAGAGGCATTCCCCACCAAAACTGAGACAGCTCAGACGGTGTCTAAAAAGATCCTTGAAGAAATATTTCCCAAGTTTGAAATCCCAAAAGTAATCGGCTCCGACAACGGCCCTGCCTTTGTTGCCCAGGTAAGTCAGGAATTGGCCAAGATTTTGGGGACGGATTGGAAATTGCATTGTGCATACAGGCCCCAGAGCTCAGGACAGGTAGAAAAGATGAATAGAACTCTAAAAGAGACCCTGACTAAATTATCCATAGAGACTAGTTTATATAATTAGTTAGTCCTCCTTCCCTTCGCCTTATTCCGAGTTAGAAACACCCCCAGCTATTTTAGACTAACACCCTTTGAAATAATGTTTAGAGCCCAGGCTCCACTAAATGCAGCTCACCTCCATGTATCCCCTGAATCTGTGACTAATAAGTTTCTGCTTGAAAAGTTACGGGCTCTGGAAATTGTGCAGAAAGAAGTGTAAGCCTCTATCCGAGAAGCCTATCGGCCAGAAAACATTTCAGTACCTCACCCATTCCAAGTAGGAGACTCTGTCTACGTAAGGCGACATCGAACGGACAATCTTGAGCCTCAGTGGGAAAGACCCTTCATCATCCTTTTGACCACACCTACAGCTGTGAAAGTAGATGGCATCTCTTCCTGGATACATGCTTCACATCTGAAGAAAGCGCCTCAACCAGACCCGGACTGGCGAGTAATTCGAACTGATAACCCTCTTAAATTTCGCTTGTGTAAAAATGATTGTGTCACTAACAATTCTAATGACCCAGTTACTTCCCACCTTCCAGAACCCTAACCCCCATGAACCCAGGTTACTCACATGGCAAATCATTACCCCGGCTTCCCAACAAGTAGTAGTCCAGTTAACAGGACAACACCCTAAGAGAACTTGGTGGCCTACCCTCACTGTAGATTTGTGCACTCTCTTCAAACAAGACCCATGGTACGAAGATAAAGTTGGGGTACCCGGATGTGGTACTCGGGATTATACAGTGCATTGGGGCTCTGGGACCATGAAAGAGCTACAGAATACCTGCTTCTATGTATGCCCAGCCCCCTCAGCCGATAGTGCCAAGGCCTCACAGTGTAGTAAGAAGACAGATTTTTTCTGCAAAAATTGGGGTTGTGAACAAACAGGGACATGCCATTGGCTGACAGGAAGCACAGAGAGATCTCCTCTAGGCCTCATAAAAATCCAGTAGAATACCGCTTGTGCCCAATGCACGACTAATCCCACCTGCAACCCTATTGACATCTCTTTCACAGATGCAGGAAAAAAAGCTTATGTAGAGACTAAGACTCTACCAGAGTGGCTATGATAATAGAGTCTTGTTTATGCTCAGGCTTAAAGTAGAGACTCTTCCGGCTGTCCCAGTAGGACCCAACGCTGTCTTGCGGGATCAACCGCGTCTCCCAGCCCCAGCCCCAAAACAGGCCCTAGCCCCACTATGGACTCTGCCACCACTCCCTCTGCCTCCACTCTTGGCCAAGTCACCTCCTTTCCTGGCACCGGACAACGCCTTCTCAACCTCCTTGAGGGGGCTTTACAGGTCTTAAATACCACCAACCCTAACACTACTGAATCCTGTTAGTTGTGTTTCTCTTCTGGGCCGCCTTATTATGAAAGATTGAGATTGTTAGGCAGTTTTAACAGGACAACCCGTCACGAGATCTGTAGCTGGAGAAGCCACAAGAAGCTAACTCTGACTGAAGTAACTGGAAGAAGAAAATGTTTAAGTTCAGTCCCCCCCACCCATAAAGCTTTGTGTAATGAAACCATAGCTGTGACCTCCTCAAGTAAAAATGAGTATCTAGTCCCTCCTCCCGAAGGGTGGTGGGCTTGTAACACTAGAGTGACCCCATGTGTCTCTACTTCTGCCTTCAACTCCTCCTGCGATTTCTGTATCATGGTTCAGCTGGTGCCCAGGTTGATGTATCATGATGACCTCTCATTCGTAGCTGAATTTGAACCTAGGCATAGATATAGGAGGGAGCCGGTCTCGCTGACCTTAGCTGTGTTGTTAAAGATAAGAGTCGCAGCCGGAGTAAGAACAGGGACAGCTGCTATTATCCAAGGGAACCAACATTATGAGACTAAAGACAGCTATTGATGAAGACCTAAAAACCATAGAGCAATCCATTACTAAACTTGAAGAATCTCTGACTTCCCTCTCTGAAGTAGTCTTGCAGAACAGACGAGGGCTGGATCTGCTGTTTCTAAAAGAAGGAGGATTGTGTGCAGCTTTAAAAGAAGAATGCTGCTTTTATGCAGACCATTCCGGAATAGTAAGAGATTCAATGTCAAAGCTTAGGGAGAGGCTAGACCAGAGAAAGAGAGAACGAGAAGCCGGCCAAGGGCTATTTGAATCTTAGTTCACTAAGTCCCCGTAGTTTACGACCTTTATATCCACTCTGGCTGGGCCCTTACTTATCCTTGTGTTGCTCCTCACTTTAAGACCCTGCATATTAAATCGGCTAATAACTTTTATTAAAGAAAGAGTGAGTGCCGTTCATGTACTAATGTTGAAGCAACAATATTATTCACTCACCCAACAAGAAGATACAAACATTCCATGATTGGAATGCCCTTAAAGAGAAGTGCGGAAATGTAGAACGTGAAGAATCAAAAGTTAGCATAAGCACAGCCATCTTAAAAGCTCAAACACCATTTTCTAACCTAGAAGGAGAAAAATTACTAGAACTTTGAAAAACAAGTTAGTCAGCCAATGTTAATTGTAGTGACCTTTAGTCAGCCAACCTCAATCAGTTAAGCTTATCTTGCTAGAACCACCCTAAACATTCCGAAAGTGATTTTATCTAACCAGACCCCCAGGATGAGGCTTCAGCCGAAAATTTATGTGTCTATGAAAAAAAAAAACACTGTATTGTGACTGTAGAAAATACTGCCCCTTTGAAAATGCTATAAAAACTTCTGGCTTTGTGAGTTCGGGGTCCTCGTTGAGACCCGCTGCGTCGGGCTAATGCATAGACCCAAGCTAGCTGGCCTCTGAATAAATTCCTCTTGCTTGTTGCATCAAGAGACGCCTTCCGTGAGTGATTTGGGGCGGCGTCCTCCTCTGGGAAAATCCAACATCACCACCTCCTTCACGCTTCTGGTCAAAGTGATTGAGTCATTGATGACACACATTACCCTAATCAGGCCTGCTAAAGTAATTATGTTTCATTGATGAGAAATTATCTGGGAGAATTAAGCCAACATATGGAGGGGTTCTAGATTCCCAGCACTCCAAAGGGTTTATTTTTATACCATTTTATACTATTAATTTTATACCATTTCATACCATTCTAATATTCTTGGTCTCACCCAGTAATCGTCTCAAGGATTTCAAGTTTGAGTTAAGTTTGTAATACCAGAAATAAGATGATCTTTTAATAGAGACCTAATATGTCCCTGGAAATTAATGTTTCATAGAAAATTCTATTAGAGTATTGGTTATAGATTATATTTAAATCAAAATTATTTTTGTTGAAAGGTTTTGGGATATATGAGTGATATTTCACTATTTATTCTATTACGATATTTTCTTAAAGACAATGCAATTAAAAAGTTGCCTGTTTTATATTTATAATATGATTGTGAAATCAAATTGTTAAATGCAATTTAAAAATGTACTATTGATGTATTTTACACAACATATTGTTAAAATAAAAATGTCTAAGGAACGAGTGAATAAATGTATTTTTAGTTCCACTCCCAGAGATAATAATCATAAGGAGAAGGAAAATGAACAGGAGGAAGAGTATGGACCTTTCTTACAATCTGATGTATAAGTAATAAATAAATGATAAATATATTTTTCTAAATTTTTTATATATTTTATATAAAGTTGAGTGTATTGTTTTTACTTAACATTATATTGTGAGTATCAAGAATTCAAGAGTATAGACTGTTATAAGTAAATTATATTTTACTGTATGTAAATTTTGAACTCAAACAAACTTCAATAAACTTTAAATTTGACAAAGATTTAAAACCCTGATAGCCACTTCAAAAGTTGTATGTAGAGTCTTTGAGTTTGGGAGCCATAACTTCTTATCTGTTTTCTTATTTAACTTCTCAATCTCTTTCTTAGGTTAAAGTAAACATAGGATTCACTTAATGATTATTACTTAATAAGCATTATATACTCACAGACACAATACAAAAGCTAGCTAGCTAGTTAGATACAGTAACAAAACTAGTATTTAATTCCATAGAGCCAGGTGTCTAATGTTTTATTTTTGTGCTTTGCTCAAAATGAAAAAATATATTATTTTAGTATATAACAAGTTCGATAATTTTGACTTGAGTGATTCTAAATTACACAACTCTATTATGGAAACATCAGATTCTTTTACTTTATTCACAGTATGGTAGTATTTCATGTGCATTTGAATAACACTGACTAAGGTTGATACAATTCCAAGTAGATTAAATATAATGAAAAATACCTAAAGAAAAAAATAAATCTCATTCATTAATTTAAAGACATAATTCATTCTTTCACTCCACTTTTGATTTAAATTCAATTTTGGTTTACTTCTTTTGTTCTGTCTATTCTCCATATCCTTAAATTTTCTCTATGAAAAGTGAAGCATCAAGTACATTTTTTATCATTATTTCTGATTTTAGTGTATTTTCCCACTATATAATCTCTATAAATAATATAGTTGCTTATTTGATTGAGAATCCAGAAAATTGCAGCAATAATTGGCTTTACTGTCTTTAGTTATAGAAACACAATCAAGATTGGTTTCTTACTTTCTTTTCCTCAACTATGTGCATCACTGATCTTTTTCTGTTAACAGCATTGTCTTACTATAGCATTACTTATTTCCCAGGAGACTCAAACCAGGATATAGAAGATTGTTTTATTGCATAAAACCACACTTAGTCAAGACTTGCAGACAATAAATGATATTTCATCATGGCTGAGGAATTATAAATAGTTGAGACCAATCTTTAAGAATAAGAAAAGCCAAGGAAACATTTTATTAATTATTAAAGGGAGAGCTATATGAATTTGCCTGGATGCCTCTCAATTCTCTTTCAATATATCTCTATAAATATATCACTATAAATTATGATATAACTTAGTGTAGGCTTGGATAACATTTTATTTAAATCATTTTAGTAGCTTCCTAGTATCAATCTTTTTCTTCAGTGTTTTTTATCCTCCCATTCATAGCCAACTCATTCTATGTAGGAAAAACAAATTAATCTAAATTAATAAATAAACAAAAAATTTTTTCTATTTATTTACTAAACCAAAACACCATCATCACCATCAATCAACACATGAAAAAAGACATAAAAGTAGTCTCAGCCTCTTGGTTTGGTTTCAAATACTGTAACTTCTATACTGTAACTTTCTTGCTAGCCAACTTTCACAGCCACTCCCAAAACAAACACTACATTCCTACAAATTTCATCTTCTCAAAGCAATATTATTATGCCTTCCTGCCTTTTGAATCCTCATTATGCACACTGAAATTTCATGCTCATTCAAAGGCAAGCTCAAATCAACAAATTTTTGATACTTCCTTTTTTAATTGATGTGCCCTTGATAACTATTTTCCTCTCCCTTAAAGCACTCAGATTTTACACTATCATTTCTGATACTTCTGACTCTTAGTTGATAAAGAACATGCATGTTTTCTTTCTGAGCTTAGAGATACTTGCATTCTCAGGTTACAAGGTACAATTTTGTACATGTAGATAATGACTGTCATGAATATGTACTGAGTTATAAAGTCTTATTGAAAGTCAGCTACTGCATATTATCAGGGCTGGGCGAGGTTTTGGAATAAGAATAAGAAAGAATTCTCTCTTTCAAGAAGTGTTAGAGGCAAACAAAAGGCAATTATAAAAATATTAAAAGAATGCATTCATATGCTAGTGATATATATGTGCACTTGTTTGATCAATCAGGAGAAATTTGTTAAATTGTACTAAAAGCCTTGAAAATATATATAACATATGATTCAGCAATTTTACTTGTTACATTTCAGAGATAATCAAAGCTGATTGCAAATGAAGTGTTCTTGGTGTAGTTTATATTTGGGGGATCTTTCTGGGTAGTGAGCTAGGGCAATTGCAGAGTTTCTCTTATTTATTTCCTGTCTTCTGAGGAATATCATTCATTGTTGCCTGCAGTCTAAATCTTGAATATCTTTGTTTCACTCTCTTTTTATCTCTCTTTTTTAGTTGTTTGAATTAGTGAGGTAAATCTGGTCACTATTTCTATGCCTTGGCCTTAAATAGGAGTCTGTGATGTTCATTTTCCTGCTTATATGATTCATTTTATTCTTGTTGACTAGAGAAAAGTTCTCCTTATCTTTGGTTTTCAACAGTCTTACACTGATGTGCTTTGGTGTGTGTTTTTTCTGTATAATTATCATGCTTGGGATTCTCTGAGCTTCTTGAATCTGAGATTTTTTGTTTTTCATTAATTTGGGAGAATTTTTAGCCACTATATTTCTTCAACGTCATTCTTTTTTTATTCCCCTTCTGAAACAAAACTTACATATATGTTAAACATTTGATAATATCCTTTTGGACCCTCTAATCTGCTTTGTTTGTTTTCTTTCTCATGTTCTTACTGTAGTTCAGTTTGTTTAATTTCTATTGATCTAAGCTCAAGCCTATTTATTCTTTCTCAGATGCATCCAGTTTGTTGATAACTCCACTAAGGAATTCTTTTCTGATACAGTGTTTTTGATTTTTAGCATTTTAATTGGACTTTTTTAATAGTCTATTTTAATTCCATGAAATTTCTCACTTGCCCATCCATACTGTCCATTTTTTTCACAATTTCCTTTAACATATTAATTATAACATCTTTAAAGACCACGTTTGAAGTTCCAACACTGGGGCCTGTCTTGTTTGTGGTTATGTTGATTAATTTTATCTCTTCATAATGGTCAGTTTATTATTACTTTGTGGGTTTTTTAGGTTGTTAGTGATATGCATGCAGAAGACCTATGGACACTGAGTCAAGTACTGTGTATGCTTTCACATTAGTGTGCTTCTTCTTTCAGGTCTCTGGTGGTTTGAACCAATCTGGACAGTAATTGATCTCTGTTTGCATCTTATTGCTGCTATAACTACTTTCATGTGCCACAGGCTTCAAATCCCTTCAGTGCTTGAGAGCCACTAACATATTTTTAATGTGAGGCATAAAGTTCCAGGTGGTTTTTCTCAGTATCCTTCCTCCACATTCAGTTTTCAGCAGGTCTTGCACATCCGTTTCTCCACAGACAAAATTGCTCTCCGAGCACATGCTCCTCCTTAGGCCAAAGCAGGCCCAGGTTAGTTGCACTCATGTCCCAATAGCAGTCAGATTTTGCCCCGTTTTGAAGGCTGATGGTGCTCCTTGGATTTGATCCCTACTTCTAGGTGATTACTACTCTACTTATGTATGGTCTGGTGCACAAGTGGGAGCTGCTTACTACTTCTGTTCCAATGTCAGAACTCAGCAGCCCTGCATGACTGCACCAACAAGAGAGTTCTCTCAAGCCAGCTCTCCTACTCCCAACCTTTCTCATGGACACTTACCTGTGGGAGACCCACTGAAAAGAGCTAGTGAGTGGTTTAAGATCTTGCTTATATGTAGGCCTTCCAACCAGTTCAAAACTGTCATGATAGTCCATACTTGGCTTTTAAGAACCCACTGAATTTTCAGGTGTTTATTTCTAATGTATTTCTATGACAGCCACCTCCTTCTTCTATGATCTGCCAAAGTTGAAACAGCTAGTGTGTCCCCACTATTGTCAGAGTGGCTTATCACCCTGTGGAATCCAGCCCACCTACTGTCTTGCAACCTCAGTGTCTCTCATGGGTTCCAAACATGATTCTGCATGTTGTCCCGATTTACCCCATTGTTAGGGTGAGAGTGACTTTTTCTTGCAGATTTTCACATTTTAAGCTAAAACAGACCTGTGCATATCAAGTAACTATTGACTTAGAGCTTGAACATTGCAAATTTTACATTACTGGGTATTGTTGCATCCTTTGAAGAGTGTAGTAGTTTGTTCAGTCACACAGTTATGAAACTTGTCAATTACCTACCTCCTTTTGAGCTTCATTTTATACTCTATTAGTGTGAGTTATGAGCAGACTTCAGTGTAGGAATAATTCAAGTTTACTAAGGCATGGTTCTTATCATGTATCCACCAAACACACCAGGGAAGATTCTCCACCTGACTAGTCAGCACTAGAATGTCTCTCAACTCATTAAAGCTCTGGGAATTGTATAACTGTCTCTGAAGTCCTTCGTTGTCAATCTCAATGGAATTTTAACCTATTTATCTGCAGCTTATTATTGGGCTACAGATCCAAGTGGAAACTCATCCAGTTTTTTGAGAATTTTTTTCTGTATAACTTCCTCTCCTCTAGTATTTTACCTAGCAAACTACACATGTGTCTGCCTACTCAACATGTGATTGTGTCCTCAATTCAGAGAGGCTACTATCCTGTATCATTACCTGGAAACTACCTTCTGGCAACAACTCAAGGACACCAGGGATTATAAATGGACTCATTTCTCTGAGGTATTATAGGCATGTGTTGTCTATTGTTTAAAGATGGAAAAAGTCAGATTTTTAAAAATGTGTTTTTCCAGTTTTCTAGTTGCTTATAAAGGGATGTAGATATGGTGCTATGCTAGTAACCCCACCATGTTCACAAGCAGAAAACTTTTAAATGTTGCTACACATAACAACTTGCTCCCTTCTGCCGGAATTTTCTCAAGAGAACATGTAAATTTTTGAAAACTTTTGCTTTACCTTGAAAGTCTACCTAGACTTCAAAATTAGTCTCATATTCTAGTCATTCTGAATGACTATTACTTTGTTTTAGTTTAACAAGAACCTTCTGAAATTCAGATAAAGTATGAATTAGCAAATGAAAAACACTTTCTGAAGACTTTTGTTTCAGAAACATTAAGTGTGCTCTACTTAACCTTTAGCTTCATAAATGATACCTCTTTTTCTATAGGTTAGACAACTCTTTATTATCTATAATTTTTATGCTTTTTTTCCTGTATAATGCAACATTCTTTTGTTATTTGTTTTCAGGATTGGCCCACACAGATGCATATATTTTCTCTACTTCATAAGACTTACATAACCATCATTTTGCATGAAAATGTAATGGCAGGAAGCCACTCATCATTTAACAAGTGACGTCTGGCTCATGCAGGTAGTGCACTTACCATATTAAAATGGTCCTTTAAGGCATTACTTAATCAAAAAAATTGAACATATGGAGAAACAAATCTCTAGCAATTTAATTTAATTGTTACAGAAAATACTATATTAACTGCTGATCCTTTGAGAAATTCAGAACAAGAGAAAATATTGCCTCTCCATAAAAGCACTGGCAACTTCCTATTGAGTTTGGAAAAGCCATGTACTCACTCCTCAAACAAGTATTATTTACTGGATCATTAGGTAAAAGGCAATAGTTATTTGAGGAGAGAGGTACTTTATCCTATTTCAATTTGAAACAAGCCATAGAATAATAAATTAAAGTGAAAAGATCAGATAATTGATATCTAATAAAAAGAAAGTCTGTATTTTAGAATACAACTATGCAAGTAAACTCAAGTATAAAGTCAATATACTGCTTGGTGAATTAATTAGTATAACATGATACTATAGATAACATAAAGCCTGAAATGTATTTCATTCACTATGAAGTCATTTGTTTAAAGTCTACTAGTGCCAATATGGATGTGGCTATGTTGTGTTAGGCAGAAAGACAGATATGAGCAGGATGAAAAGAGGGTGGGGTCCACCAAGAACTCAGGAGTTAATCAGATAAAACCAGAAAGGCAGAGGACTCACAGAGTTAAAGCCCTTTTGTAATGTGAGTTCATTCCACATGCTCTGAATCTGGGCTGACCTTGAGACTTGCTCTAGCTAATGCAGGTGAGATAGGGCAGAGACGAGGGATAAACATCATGATTCACTTTTCCCTCTTACAGTGAAAAATCCTCAGAGGTAAACAGCATAGTAGGAACAAGAAGGACTAATCTTGAGGCTGAGAGCAGAGAGTTGTGGGATTAGATTCCTAATCTATTCTTTAGTAAAAAGCCAACCATTTACCCTAAGGCAGGGCAACCAGTCCTAACTGATACTTTCCCAGTGCTTGGGAGTGGCCACTATCTTGGAGAAGAACAAAAAATTTATCCTACGGAATTATTACCTTGAAGACTAGCTATAGACAATGACATATTGTCTCTTTGTGAGACCACCTGACTAGCCTACACGCCCCTGACCCTTTACCTTTGTCCTATTCTTGAAACTCTTTAAAAGGCAGAATCCCAGCTTTTGGATGTACTACCTCATCTCTGAGGTTGCCCACACTCCCCTTTCTTGGAGTGTATATTTTTTAAAAGATTTCTTACTGCTCAACTTACTACATTTTGTCTCTGTGCTCTTCCAGTGGTGTCTTTGTTAATGTGCTATTCCATTCTGTTTTCCAGACTTTAAGCACAAGTCTTCACTCTCTCTGTCCTACTCCAGATAAGTAGGGAGGGGCTATTGAAAGCTCTGACTTGGGCTTGCAAGTTTCTATCACCTGGGTGACCCGAACAGAACTGCAGCTTATATGAACATGCTCCTTAGTATCCTGCCTGAAAATATTTTTTCTTTGTCTTTAGGAAGTTTTCAGAAAATAATCTCACTTCATCCAGTGCTCTGTGGCTCCCCCAGATCTTGGGGTGGTAGTGGCTTAGTTCCCACACCATGAAGATCCAAGTTGACACCGGGCACCAGGTGACACTGGCTTTAGGACTTGGCAAGGGATTATGCTCTATGCTGAGCAGCAGTTCAGTGAGATTCCCTTTTTTCCCTCTGTTTTTCCTTCCTCTCTACTTTATTCAAGTAAACGTGCCTTTGCCTACCTTGACTCTGGCCATTTCTCCCTAGAATATATTCAAATAAAACTTTTGCTCTGCTTCACTACTGTGTCTCTGCCCTTCAATTCTTTGTTGTGTTGGGGACAAGAACCGAGAAGAACAAACTCAACCCCCTCAACAGTTGTTTGTTTTATGCATATGGATACTTTTAATGAACTTTATTATTTGCTTTATATTAATAAACTAAAGCCAAGAGACTACAAGTAATATAAATTTCCAGAGGTCATTTAACATTTAATGCATTTTTATCCAATAACCTGAGTAAAATTTTGAACAGAATAGAACTCTACACTATTCATGATGTGAATTTCCTCCAACTAGGTTTTGACATAACACAAAGTTTTTGTTTTTTCTATTTTAGAAATCCTGTTCTTAACATAATACATGATTCACTAATCAATTTTTTCTCCAGACCAAATGTAATATGGGAAAGTAAATCATTTAAACTTACTGTTATTAGCTCTGTGATTTAGAAAAAAACAAATGAGAAAATAATTGGAAAATATCAGTGAACTTTTATAATTAGGAATTTTGACAATTATCTACAGACACCAGTAAAAGTCTAGAGAACCTATTTAGTAACCTCAGATTATCCAACTCTGAATGTCTGTCTCACATCATTGGCATGTTAGTTTGTGTGACTAACGCACAGGGATATAAGGCAACAATGTGTCCTTTGTCAAAATTGTTAGCCCATTCAATGTAATTTTCCCCTCAATTACAAGCTAGTAATTCTAGTATTTCCAACAAAACTATTTGGATTATAATTTTTCTGTTTAAATATTAGCCCAATGATACAAATCAGACTGGCTAAAGAATCCTAAGTGACAACATTTCTTTTGAGTCCATGAATTTTATGATTTGAATCTAGACTCAGAGATTTGTATCTAAGAAACTTTTTTTAAGTTAAGATCATCAATAAATATTTGATGCAATCAGTATATTCAATCTGGATTAAGAAAGATAATTAGAATTTTTTCTTCTTGCATATTTTTTGTGAGTATCTTATCTGCAGATGAATCAATGGTATCAGAAATTGGGAGCATCTTTACTTAATGACTCCAAAGTTATATTACATAACAACCCACAATAAAAGAGTAAATCTAATCTGCTAGGCTTTATATGCAATATACCATTTATTAGTTTTAAACAACCTATTGAATATGTATATGTCATTCTTATTATTATTATTTTAAAGAAAAACAGATACAAGTGTAAAGAAGCTTAACTTGAAGAAAATCACACAAGCAGTGAAGAAAAAACAAGTCTGTTCAATTGTAAAACTGTCTTAATCCTCACTATATTGCCTTTGATTTTTCCTTAGTGTCAACATTTACTGAATTAAATTAGGATTGCAAAATGCCAACAGACACAGAGTAGATGCTCAATCCTGAATATTTATTAGTTCCTTTGCACTCTGCTATTTCACTATTGGATTTATATACAATCAAAAAGAACCTCCTTTCATGATCTTAGGTAGGCACATTATGAAGAAAGTATATGAACAAAAAGTACCAACTAAGGGTTTCCCATGTCACTTGGTTAGCTCAATAGTTACTGGAAATCAAAACTTGTTTTAAAACAAAATGACTATCTACCAGCATAAATTTTATATGAAATGTGAAGATAAGAAATAGCTGATTCTTACCCATGGAATAGCTGTTTTATGACATGTCATGTAAGGTACCTTGCACATCCTTTTATAGCTATTTGTGTTACCTACCTTTGAAATATTATATGTACTTTAGAGTAGTCTCATTTTAATTAAAGAATGGTTATGCATCTTTCCTTTGACTGTACTAATATTGAATTATAAATAATTTGCAATCATAGTTCACATGAAGTTCCATTTGATACAACTTTCGGAATTTATGAATGATTACTTCCAAAAATTTTATTCTGACTGGTGAATCATATTGTATTTTTTTATTAAATTGTTGTGAAATCATAGTTTATGGATTGGAGCACATTACTGTGGCAGTTTTAGTGTCCTTTCTAAGAATACTTCTCTTGACCTTTATCTCTGCAAAACATATGCACAATTCTAGACTTTCATTTTGTCTCACTGTTCATATTTTATTCTCTTATAAACTACCTTACTTATATAAATCACTCTCCTTAGATTGGGTATTAATAATTTTGTATAAGACAGAAGCAATTTGAAGGGCAGTCCAATCGTATTTTGCAAGGTTAAAAAAAGGCAGGTGTCTTAGAAATCTGTCTGAACTAATTTAAATGATCTCATTTCAAGTGTGACCCAATCAAGGCTCTTCGATGCTACTAAGTATCAAAACTCTAATGCTTAATGTTCAGAAGATATAAATATTAATTGATGTTTTTTAGTTTCTTCCAGGCAAATATGCATCTATTATCCTTGATATCTCCACCTACTGATGTCTTGTAAACTAGCATGCTTTAATGAAAAAAGATACAGAGTCTATACACATGGCAGCCACAGCAACATTATAGAAAGGTAAAATAGAATATGTGTACAATGACTGTAGAAGTAAAAAGTAAAACATGGTGACTATAAGTACAAAGTTTGTAGTCAAAAGTAATGAACTCAAAACCCAAATCATTTAATAGTTCTATGATATGTACAGTTATTAATATTTTTAAAGCAATTCTTCATCTGTAAGATAAGTCTAATAATACGTAGGCTTTGTCTAGCAAGAGAAACTGTTCCAACCTCCAGGGGAAGAGATCCACTGTGTGGAATATGGTGAAGAGCATAACATGCCTGCCTCCAGGAATAGCAGTCCCAACCCAACAATCCACTGCATGGTTTGCAGCTGGCAGGTTCACCAAGACATGACTCAGGCAGATATTGTATAGAACAATGCTTCATTCACATGGGAAAGAGGCAGAGCAAGATCAATTTCAATAGAGAGCATTGGTCCTCAGTGGTCAGTGGATCTTACCCAGCAACTGACACTAGGAGATGGTCTTCACTCATCCACCCTTCTTGTACTCTCTACATAGGGCCCTATGTTCTCCCTTCTGGGAACAGATACAGAGTTGTGATGGACCAGGTGCAATTTAATACACCTGCTCTAAGCAGAACAAAGAAGTACAAAACAGGACAAGATATTCTCAAACAAGGCTATGTGCCCAAGGCTTTGAATTGAAAAGATACTCTCACACAGGCTGTGAGGCCTCCTTATTTCCATGTAAGGAAATGTTCCAGGCCCATGGCAAGCTCTTACATAATTATGTCAGCAGTCTGTCTTTCTCAACAGACTTCTTTTGAATATTTAATAAAATGATGTATGGGATATTGAAAATGTTAATAAATGGATAATTATATGATATCCTGCCTATGACAAAAAATAGGTTATGCACATGCATGTTTGAATTAATTTATAGTTTTTGTGAATTTAAAGTAAAATACCAGTAGAACTTGTTTGGAACTTGGAAAAATGCTCTTAAAAATTATGAAACTAAAAGAAATAGTAAAATTACCATAACATATTTCTTAAAGAAAACAAAAGGAGACAAACTAGGCATGACAAAGAAACATCAGCAATGGTTTAAGAATAACAAAAGAAATTAAATGAATCAGTTTCAACAGGAATAAAATATATGTATGAATGAAAGAGCATCAAATTGCATTAATAGAAAGATCATTCAATGAGTAAATATTCAGTGAATTTAACTGATTTTACACATTGTACTGAAATAAATTTAAGATTTATCAGTCAAATAAAAGCTTTAAAAAATTTTTAAACTTTAAAATATTGAATTGGACATAGGTCAAAATGAGTAAGCAGGCATAACTATAATGCAAAGCTTTTGAATATCAAAGGCATAAAAGAAGTATCTTAAATGGGAAAACTAAATATTGAGTACATCCAAAACTTACTGAAATTAGCTATACCCTGACAAGTACATATTTCAGTAGTGAGAGAAATACCAAGCAAATATAAAATCAAATCAAATATTAAAAATTCTATAGCACAAAAAATGAAAACAACTCATAATAGAGGGCAGAATGTTCAAATTTTACAAATTATTTAACTTGAAAATTAATAAGTAGAATCCTTAGCACTGAGTGTTTACTTAGTGCCTACTTGATGCTAGAACCTTTGCATGATTGATCTTGTTTAATTGTCAGAATATAATATGTTGTAGTCCCCCATTTAAGAAAATAACATCTTAAGAAAGAATATAGTAAATTAATCATCATTATAAATTGACCTTGCAGGAAATAATGCAAAACAGAGTCAGTTACAGATGAGCTGTTTTTTATAGAACTATTTTTTTTTAAGTATTCTTTGTGAGAAAAAGCATGAGCTCTGATGTCTGATTTGCTTGATATTCAATCTGGGTTCACATTTCTGTTCCATGATCACAAGAATTGATATAACTTCTCTGTATCTTAATCCTTACATCAATTAAGTGGGGATAATAGAAATACAATTTGTATGGTTCATGTGACAACAAATAATTAAAATACGTGAAGTTCTAACATCATTCGTACTATTTCATTAAATACTAAATAGTTCTTTACTATGTATAAAGCAGAGAAATAATTAAAATATGAATCTTATATATATTTAACATAAATATAATTCTTTCTATAATTAAATATGACTAAAATGTATATGTACAACTATATATTCTTTACATTAATTGAAGAAATTAAAAATGTTTCACCAAGTTATAATTTCTTATTTATAAATTGACAAAAAAATTAAGAAGTCATATCACAACTGAAAAAGAGCCATCTGTAGCTTTATTTTAAAAGATTTCTGTTATTTTTTGTTGATCCTATTTTATGGTTGAAAATTTCTAATTCTCCAAGACAAATTAAATGCCTAACAATACAACCCAATTTTGATATTACTCCTGAAGTTAGCATCATACGGCATGATGAAGATCATATGGATTGAAAGAATTAATATTATTAAAATGTCCACACTACCCAGAATGACCTAGATTCAGTACAGTCAGTATCTAAATTCCAAAGTCATTTTTCATAGAAATAGAGAAAAAAACCTCATATAGAACCATACTCAAAAGAATTAAATTGGACTCCTATTTCACACCACTCAAAACAAAAAAGGAAAAAAAACCCCTCAAAGTGCATTAAAACTTAAGTATAAGACCTAAAACCATAAAACTAGCAGAAGACATTGCTTTTCACATTGAATTTTGGATTAGACACCACAAATACAGGTAACAAATGCAAAAATAAATAACTGGGACATCAAACTAAACAAACTTCTGAACAATCAATAAAATGAACAGGCAACCTATGGAATGTAAGAAAATATTTGTAAACCACATATTCAATAAAGGGCTAATACCCAAAATATCCTACAACTCAATAGTTGAAAAGCCAAATAAACCAACTAAAATATGGGCTAAGGACCTGAATAGACATTTTTCCAAAAAAGATATTTAAATGGCCAACAGGTACATGAAAAGGTGTTCAACATCACTAATTACCAGAGAAATGCTAATCAAAACCACAATAAAATATCACCTGATGCATATTAGGGTGGTTATTATTTTAAACAAGGATGGTTAGCAAGGATATGGACAAAAGGGAACCCTGGTACCCTGTTGGTGGAATATAAATTGATAGAGCCATTGTATAAAACACTGGAGATTTCTCAAAAATTTTTGAAATATAGAATTATACTATGAAGAGCAATGGATATGTCACAAAAATGGGCTTACTTTATATAGGATACATATATTATATGATTAAATCTATTACAATGTATTTGCTATAGATAGTGCATACATGAAAATGAACTAATATTGAATTGCTCAATGAGTATAAAATTATGCAAGATAATTCCTAGATAACTGCTCTTCAAAATTGTATAGTTAATAATGTTGTATGCTCAAAAACTTATTGATGACAGATCTCATGTTAAATATCCTTACAATAAAAAAGTATAAATATTATGTAAGTATTTAATTAAATATATCTTTAAAGATAAATATCAAGGAGAAGAGAAGGGCAGAGACATTGAATATAGAGTCCGCATTTATCAAAACTCAGTTGATTTGAACAAGAACCTCCATATTCTGAGAAAATCCAATAATGAAAGGTTTTGTTCATACCATATAAAAGGTAAGTACAGATATATCTGTATCTGTTTTATTCATATGTCTAGAATGATTACTAGGTCTTTATAAGGTATCTCAATTGAATTACATGGTGAAAACATTTAAAAATATTTTAAACAGAAGAAGAGTTTTTGATATTCTCAACACAAGAAAGAAAACCTCCTTCTTAAATGCTTAAGTAAGTTAATATAACTATGTTCTAAGGCTTTATTCAGAATCATTATAATGAAAAGCTTTAATGACTTAAATTTCTTTTTAATGCAGTGATTTTTTATAAGCTGGAAAATGAATTGAATATTTAGACACAAGAACATTTTATGCAGAAGTTTTATCCCCTTTAGTTTTTTAGCTATAACTACTTTTATAAATATTAGCTATATAAATAAATCAGCCGTAAAATAGTAAGGTCATTTTATATCATTGGATAAAATAAGAATTTTAAGTAACTATTCAAATGAAAACCAGATACTAATAATATTCATAAGATTAATTAAATTTTATTCTGTGGGGAAAATACTTCAATAATAATATTTAAAATGAAATCAAAATAATATGCATTTTCTCACCTGATATATAGCTCTAATATCAGAAAATATTACTGCAGCTGGGTACTAATAGTTAAGATTAAAAATGTATAATAGATGACATTTATGAAAAACCCATTCAAATGATTTTGTTTGCAGTTGACAGTGATAGAGCAATCTATGCTATTATCACTTCTGCTCCCTCATTTGTCTTTGTTGGTAAAATGAGGACTGTCAGAGATTGAGAGGGTTAAGCTCATAGCAAATTTAATATGTCTCTTTTATTTCTGCCTGAACAGGTTTTTACAAGTTGTAATATTAAATGTACAGAGCACCACTTCCTTATATTTAATGAAAGTTTGTAATTCTTTATTTGCTTTTCCAATCTTGACAAGATCACAAAGTAGACATAATCTGAGAAAAGAGGACCATTGTCTCAGCAGTAAAGTCATGGGTGACACCTTTTACTCATTTGTATCTTTGAATGTCTTGACACATTAATTAGTTATGAGTTATCAATTATAATTAAGATAGATATCATGAGTCCACATAATATCATAAAATCATATGAAAATATATTAAGTTTGTGTTCATTTTATTTATAAGTCCTTCTTACAGGACTTCTTGAGGACTCACAAATAAAAACTGAGAAGGCATACAATAACACATCATGAGAATTTGATATTCATAAAAGCAATAATCAGATTTTTTGTGATATTTTCTGAGATAATTATTCTTATCCATGTAACCAGTTCATTATATTATTTGACCTAATAATATATATGATTCATTATGTATTTCTGAATCTCAGTATTGTTTAAAGATTTTTATTATTGCCTAATGCTACAGGCTCTGTAGAAGTTTTGTAAAATAAATTTGATTTTAAAAATCAAAGATCTACAATGACTCAAGAAAGTTTCTCTCATTTGACAATATTTTCAATAGAACTTTTATGAAATTCATGTTTACAAAATAATTAGTAATTTTTCTAAAGACATCTATATAACTATATACTATGGAATAAACAAATAATTATTAATTATGAATGACTTTATTTGTAGTTCACCAACATAAATGTCCATTAAATGATCAGAAAATAATCTAAAATAATGATTAACTTATCTATATTATTTTACAGACCCTCAATCCTTCAGTCATATGAATATGATTTTGTAAGTATATATCGTGTGTATATATATATATATATATATATATATATTATGCTGAAAGCATCTCAAATTTGGCAAATAAACCAAACCAAAACACATCTTTACAGATTTAAAAACCTCAGAAAACCCCAAGAAAACTAGAATTAAAGATAAAGTGAAGTTATTGAAACTAGCTATAAAACCAGAATATACTATGGCTGAATAGTATTCCATTGTGCATATGTACCACATCTTCTTTATCCATTCATTTACTCATGGACATTTAGATTGCCTCCATATCTTGGCTATTGGAAAGAATGTGGTGATAAACAGAGGGGTACATTTATCTTTTCAAATCAGGGATTTTGTTTTCTTTGAGTAAATTCCTAGGAGTGGAATTTCTGGGTCAAATGGTATTTCTATTTTTAATTTTTTGAGGAATCTCCATACTGATTTCCACAACAGTTGCACCAATTTACAGTCTCACCAAGAGTGTAGGAGACTTCCCATTTCTCTGCATCCTTGCCAACATTTGTTATTTCTTGCCTTTTGGATGGTGTCCATTTTGGCTGGTGTGAGGTGATATCTCATTGTGGTTTTTATTTGCATTTCCCAGATGATTAGTGATGTAGAGCATCTTTTCATGTGCCTGTTGGCCATCTGCATTTCTTCTTTGGAGAAATGCCTGTTCAGGCCCTTTGCCCATTTTGTAATTGGGTTGTTTGTTTTTTGGTGTTGAGGTATATGAGTTCTTTATATATTTTGGATGATAACCTCTTATTGGATAAATCATTTACATATATATTCTCCCATACTGTAAATTACCTTTTTGTTCTGCTGATGGCATCATTTGCTGTAGTCCCACTTGTTAATTTTTCATTTTGTTTTCCTTGGCTGAGGAGATGTGTTCAGAAAAAAAACTGCTTGTGTTTATTTTCAAGAGATTTTTGCCTATGCTTTCTTCTAAGAGTTTTATGGTTTCATGTCTTATAATCAGGCGTTAAAAAGAAAAATAAAGAAATCCTTCCATTTGCAACAACCTAGATGGATCTAGAGGGTATTATGTTCAATGAAATAACCCAGGAGAGACAAATACCATATGAATTCACTTATTTGTGGAATATAATACAAAGCAAAACAGAATGAACAAAATAGCAGTAGACTCTGAGAAGTAACTGGTGGTTACCTGAGGGAAGGGTTAGAGTGGGTGGATGAGAAGGCTGGGGGGCCTAAAGGTGGCACAAAAATTCTCAATCATAATGTAAGTTGGTCACAGGGATAGTAGTACAGCATAGAGAATATAGTCAATGATTCTATAACATCTTCCTATGTTAACATATAGTAGCTGTGCTGGTGGGGATGAGGATGTAATAATATGGGTAACTGTCAAACCGATGTGTTGTATGCTTACAGCTAAGGTTGTATATCATTGATATTTCACTTCAAAAAAACAAGGAAGTTCTTCTGACAGAAAAATATGATAAAGGTGAGAAGCTTGGATCTGAACAAAAAATGAAGAATAAATGAAAGTAAACATAAAAGTAAATAAAAAATAAATAATTAAAAAAACAAAAAAGTTCTTGCAGCATAGTATTTATAGAGAAATGACTATTTGAATGACTGCATTTTTTCATCAGAAACGATGAAGGCTAACATTTTAATATATCCAGATATAGAGAACTTTTACCCAGAATGCTGTATTTGGCAAAAATACCCTTTGGCATGAAATTGAATGAAAGAATAAGATAGAAAAAGTAAGACAATTTCATGTCAACAGATGTGTTCTAAAGAAATTTCTGAAATAAATTCTTTAGAAAGAAGAGGAAGAAAACAGAAATGCCAAAATAAAGAAAGGGCAAAAGAAATGGTACATATCTGGCTACATCTCACAGAGTGTTCCTCTCTTCTTGAGCTTTTTGAAGTACGATGGTTGATTGAAAGTAAAATTAAAACAATATTTGATGGGATTTTCAATGGGAAGGATGTACATAGGCACCTGTAACATAAAAAAGGTGTGTAAAGAAATCTGTATTGTGGTAATGTTTCTACATTCCACTTCAAGTATTAAAATGTAGATACGTAAATTAAATATGCATACTGTAATCCATAGATCACTACAAAAACAATAAATGTATGCAAAAAGATACAATAAAAACTAGAACATATTAAAATGAAATCGTTCATATTCACAGAAGATGACAGGAAAGGGACAAAGATAAGTGAAAAAGAAAAAATTGGAAATGAGGAATATAATGGTATACAAAAATAAAAATACATTTATAGTTACACTAAATGTAATATAATGTGTTTAAAGACATGAAATTAAAGTGAGAAATTATCAGAATGGATGAGAAAACAATGCAACTAAATTATTTTTAAGAAAATTCACTTCAAATATAATGCTATTATGAACTGAAAAAGTAAAGGGTAGAAAACACTTTATAATACAAACACTAATAAAAACTTGCTAAAGTGGCTATATTAATGTCAAAGCATTGAGAACAAATTAAATTATAAGAGAAGAAGAGGGTAACTGAATAATGATAAGGAGTCAATTTACCAAAGAGACATAATAATCCTAAATGTGTATATACGTAACAAAAGAATTTCCAAATTCAAAAAACAGAAATTGAGAGGAGAAATAAATAAGCCCCCAATGAAGACTTCAACACTACTCTTTTATTCAGTTGAACTAGTAGGCAGAAAATCAACAAGAATAGAGAAAAATTGACAAACAACATCAACTACTTGGACTTTGTTCTTATTTTTTGACACATTCTACCTAAGAAGATTAGCATACACATTCCTTTCAAATGCATACATGACATTCTCTAAGATATATACCATATTCAGTAGATATAAAACAGCTTTGATGCATTTAAAATAATTAAAATTAAACAAAGAATGTTCTTTATCACAATGAAACTAGAGTCAATGCCAGAATAGTGATAGGAACAACTTCTATATTTAGAAATTAATCAACGCTGGGAGAAAATATTTGCCAATAACATCTGACAAAATTTTCTTATCTAAACTACATGACAAATTCTCATTACTCAATAAGAAGAAAACATACATTGTAATAAAATGGGCAAAAGACTTGGCATGCACTTCACTCACTATAGTATATGGAAGGTAAAAAGTACAAAACTAGCTAATTCAAAAATATAAATTAGTGCACCATTAGCCAATACAGAGATGTAAATTAAACCTACAGTGAGATATTATTACACACCTAATGGAATGATTAAAGTGAAAAGTAGTGAAAATATCAAGTGCTGACAAAGCTGCATAACAGCTGAATTTCTCATGCAAACCTGGTGGATTGCGAAGTGACTGTTGGCAGTCACTTTGGAAAAATATTTGGCAATTTCTTATAAAGTGAAACACACACCTACCCAGGAAACTCATTCCTTGGTACTTACTGAAGAAACACAAAATCTTTTCATATGAAAGCCAGTAAACAAATGCTGGTTAAAGTTCCATTCATATTTGCCAATAACAAGAAATGGACTGAATATTCTTCAGTGGGTGTAAGGAGATAGAAACTTTGGTACACGCATACAATAAAAATATTACTCAGCAATAAAAGGGAATGGGCCATTGATTCATAAAACTTGGGTGTATCTCAAAGTCATCATTATACCTGAAAGAAGCCAGTTTCAAGAAGTCACAAACTATATGATTTCATTTATGTGATATCCTTGAAAAGACAAAACTGTAGTGAGGGAAACAGATCAGTTCTTAGGAATTAGGAATATGTGAAAGGTTTCACTAACGAGGGATAGCAAAGAGGTCTTACAGAAGGAAATAATGGTTCTGTATCCTGACTGTGCTGGTGATTATATAAATGTCTTCATGTGTTAAAATTCACGGAACTATATACAGAAAAGTTCATTATACACTACATCAATTTTTAATATTTAAATATCAACTCATAATGTTAATAGTAACAGAAGAGAAATAATTTTTAGGAGAATTTCTAGATATTTTTCTCCATACAAATAGGAAGTTCACAGTTTCATTAAAAAAGTCCCACCTATTATCATTAGCAGTTTTCTAAATGTAATAGTGTCATTTGTTTTATGATAGAAAGGAAGATGGGTTTGAATTTTCTCACTAATTAAATAGGATAATAGTTCTAATGTTTTATGATTTCTTCCATCTGTGTACAAACAGTGGTGATCATGGTTATGGGTATACAAATTGACCTAACAATTATTTCAAAATTCAAATTATTTTATTCTTTGTATATGATGTGATAACTTGAATAGCAAAGAACAGAGAACAAAGTTTGCAAATATGAATTATTATCTTTCCCACTCATCTTTGTATGCACAGCTGTGCCTTCTGGTCTAGATTGTTACCTAAACTTTCTGAATCTTCTTTCAAAATGGTGATGAGCCATACTTTGCTGGATTATTACAAGAACTAAATGAGAAAATATATCCTAAATAACTGCTCAGAATATGACATTTATTGGAACCAAATCAATAGAACTAAACAACCAAATAAAATAGTTAAATGAATATGAAGCCATGATCTCACAAAAAGACAAAATTACAAAACACTTCAAGGGAATTCCAAGTGGGTTATTTTGTTTGAAATGGCAAAAGAGAGAGAGAGAAAGACAGAGACAGAGAGAGACAGAGAGAGAAAGAGAGAGACAGAGAGAGAGACAGAGATGGAAATGACATTTTCAATATAGTTTATCAAAGATGCGGCATCATATGTTTACAAATAATTCAAAAATTTGTCTCCTGCTTCCATTCCTCGCACCTTCCCATTCCCCTGCTCACTACACATAAACACACTTATGAGGCAATCAGTTTTTCACAAAGCAGCTAGAATGAACTTTAAAAAATAAAACCAGCCATGTCTAAACTCTTTCTCATATAGTCTAACCGCTTACTAAAGTGTTCAAGAATAAAACAAAACACAAAAATCCCATTATTAATAACCTATAATTTTCTTGAAAAATTGGCTTTTTTCTTTTTCTTTTTCTTTTCACTTTTGTCACCTTATTCTTTGTTTCCCAGCTAATGGTTTCCTTCATGTTTTCTATACATGCCCAACCTGCTCTTCCTATGTGCTTTCTGAACATGTCGTCTCTGGAATGCTCCCTCCATGATTCTTTGTCTGCTGATTCACTGTCATCCTTCAGGTCTGAGTTCAGGCTCCTTCTCAAGGGGCTTTCTGATAGTAATCTACTTCTTAGTTACTATCAATTAATTCACACTTTTTATCTAATTCGTATGGTTTAACACCTGTACTTACATAAGTCATTTACATTTATGTTTATATATGTTATTCTTATAAGAATATAAACTTCATGATGGCTGTCATTAATTCCAGCACTTAGAGGAATGTCTGGCACATAGAAGAGAGATGTTTATAGCATTAATTTTGTGTTGATTTCCATTCACCTCTAATTTCTCATCAGATAGCTCAGCATTGAAGAACTCTTAGTAAACAAGAAAAAAAATCCCAATTTTTAATTATTTATTATCCAGAAACAAATAATATAATTAAAATATACTTAATCACATATTGTTTTATAAATATCAATACTATATTTCTATTTAGTAAAATTTGAGTTCAGTGTGAATTTTTCCCTATTTAATGTTGCTTACTGACCTAAGTTTGTTAATTTTCTTTTCTTATAACCTAAATATGTCCTAAACTTTAGAATTCAAACACACCCAAATTCTCACTGTAATAACATATTTTACTATACAAAAGAGAGAAGACAATTCTACAACTGGTGACACCATTCTTATAAGTATGATTTCTTCTTTAAATATTCTGTTGATTATACCACAAGTTGTTTAATCAGGAAATTGATTCAGAGAGTTAGCTTCACAGACAAAACAGATCAATTTAATTATTTGCTCAGAATGAACAACCATTAATTTTTCTTCCTTAAGAGGTTAAAAGTTTAATAAATGAAATTTACCAAAGGGAACTAAACCTTTCAGATTCATTTGCTAATATTCTTGGGCATGAGCTCTGTAGAGAGACAGGGCTTTATCTTCCCTTTTTGCTTAACACCCTAGATGAATTTGTCTGTCATCTCTTTTAATTTAAATGGGCAACATTGAGGATTTTTAACAATACCTCTGACCCCTGAGAAACAGGATATATAGTAGACCATTAATTAGTTGTTTGAAGTGAAGGGATATGGCACATCGAATACCATGCCTCTCTGCTCCATTGCACAGTATAAACACACCACGTTGTCCATTTATATTTCTGATGGCTACCAAAGAGCCAATACCCTTGAGAAACTGTCTAAGCTAGCAAGTTTGATTGATATACATTAGTTAGTCAATGACTTGTTCTATCTGGAGTATTTCCCTTTTGGCATGAAGGAAAGATGGTCAAAATATGTATCAGACCTTGAATCAAATTAAAACCCAGAAGATTTCATTGCAATGCTGCTTTTTGTTTCATACATAAATTTACATAAAATTGAGTTACTTAAGATTTCATATCTGTTTCAATTTTATTTCCATTCTAGACATTTTCAAATGAAAAGCAGATTCATAGAACACTGCATTAATTGTTTCAGAATAGTAACGCAATCAACTCAGTTATTTTCTAATTTAAATTCAGGAGACACTATTGTTCTTTTTGAATTTTCCCTAGTTATAAATTTATAAATTATTCACATTCATAGTCACTAAAAGAAACATGAACAAAAAGAGTGTTATCGAGAGGCAGCAAAATGATGACTGGGATGCCTGGCCTTTCCTTTAATATTTCTAGTAATCATTTGAAGTTCAATCAAGGGAATTTATTTTCCAAATAATCATTCCATAAGGATTAATAAATTTGAAACTGAGCATTTTAAAGAGAGATTATTCTAAGTCAGTTTTTGGTGCTGGTTTTTATTATGACATGATTGCATTAAGACTATTCATACTGTCAGAACTTTGTTGTATTAAGAAAAATCTGTTTCATTAGAGGTCTTTAAGAGTCTGATGCTGAACAAAACCCACAGACCAGATAGATTCTCCAATGAATTTTATCAGACACTTACAGAAGACATAATACCCATTCTCCTTAAAGTTTTCCAAAAAATAGAAGAGGAGAGAATACTTCCAAACTCATTCTATGAAGCGAGCATCATTCTAATACAAAAATCAGGCAAATTAACCCCAAAAAAGGAAAACTACAGACACAGACCAATATCCCTGATGAACATAGATGCAAAAATACTCAACAAAATATTAGCAAACTGAATTCAAAAATACATCAAGAGGATCATACACCATGATCAAGTGGGATTCATCCCAGGGATGCAAAGATGGTAAAACATTCGAAAATCCAGCAGCATCATCCACCACATCAACAAAAGAAGGACGAAAACACATGATCATTTCCATAGATGCTGAAAAAGCATTCGACAAAATTCAACAAACATTCATAATAAAAACTACCAATAAATGGGCGTAGAGGGCAAGTACCTGAACATAATAAAGACCATATATGAAAAACATACAGCCAACATCATAATTAACAGTGAGAAGCTGAAAGCTTTTAATCTAATATCGGGAACAAGACAAAAATGCTCACTCCCCTGCTTTAATTCAACATATTACTGGAGGTCCTAGCCACGGCAATCAGACAACACAAAGAAATAAAAGGCAACCAGATTGGTAAGGAAGAAGTCAGACTGTCACTGTTTGCAGATGACATAATATTGTACTTAAAAAACTCTAAAAAATTTACTCCAAAACTATTAGAACTAATATCTTAATTCAGCAAAGTTGCAGGATACAATATTAATACACAAAATCTGTTGCATTCCTATACACTAACAATGACCTAGCAGAAAGAGAAATTAGGAAAACAATTCCAATCACAATTGCATCAAAAAGAATAAAATACCTAGGAATAAACTTAACTAAGGAAGTGAAAGATCTATACCCTGAAAACTACAAGACACTCTTAAGAGAAATTAAAGAGGATACTAATAAATGGCAATTCATCCCATGTTCTTGGGTAAGAAGAATTAATATTGTTAAAATGGCCATCCTGACTAAAGCAATTTACAGATTCCATGCAATCCCTACCAAAATACTGACAGCATTCTTCAATAAACTGGAACAAATAGTTCTATAATTCATATGGAATGACAAAAGACCCCGAATAGCCAAAGCAATCCTGAGAAGGAAGAATAAAGCAGGTAGGATCTCACTTCCCAACTTCAAGCTCTACTACAAAGCCGCAGTAATCAAGACAATTTGGTAGTGGCACAAGAACAGACCCATAGACCAGTGGAACAGAATAGAAAGACCAGATATTAACCCACCATATATAGTCAATGAATATATGATAAAGAATCCATGGATATACAATGGGGAAATGACAGCCTCTTCAACAGCTGGTGTCAGTAAAAACTGGACAACTACATGTAAGAGAATGAAACTGGTTTACTGCCTAACTCCATATACAAAAGTAAACTCAAAATGGATCAAAGACCTGAATGTTAGTCATAAAACCATAAAACTCTTAGAAGAAAATATAGGCAAAACTCTCTTGCATATAAATATGAACAGCTTCTTCATGAACATATCTCCATGGGCAAGGAAAACAGCAGCAAAAATGAACAAATGGGACTATATCAAACTAAAAAGCTTCTGTACAGCAAAGGACACCATCAGTAGAACAAAAAGGCATCCTACAGTATGGGAGAATATATTTATAAATGACATATCTGATAAGGAGTTGACATCCAAAATATATAAAGAGCTCATGCACCTCAACAAACAAAAAGCAAATAACCCAATAAAAAAATGGGCAGAGGATCTGAACAGACACTTCTCCAAAGAAGAAATACAGATGGCCAATAGGCACATGAAAAGATGCTCCACATCACTAATCATCAGGGAAATGCAAATTAAAACCACAATGAGATATCATCTCACACCAGTAAGGATGGCCAATATCCAAAACACAAACAACAACAAATGTTGGCAAGGATGTGGAGAAAGGGGAACCCTCCTACACTGCTGGTGGGAATGTAAATTAGTTCAACCTTTGTGGAAAGCAGTATGGAGGTTCCTCCAAAAACTCAAAATAGAAATACCATTTGACCCAGAAATTCCACTCCTAGGAATTTACCCTAAGAATGCAGGAGTCCAGTTTGAAAAAGACATATGCACCCCTAGGTTTATCACAGTACTATTTACAGTAGCCAAGAAATGGAAGCAAACTAAGTGTCCATCAGTAAATGAATGGATAAAGAAGATGTGGTACATTTACAATAATACAATGAAATATTATTCAGCCATAAAAAGAAAACAAATCCTACATTTGCAACAGCATGGATGGAGCTAGAGGGTATTATGCTCCGTGAAATAAACCAGGTGGAGAAAGACAAGTATCAAACGATTTCACTCATCTGTCAAGTATGAGGACAAAGAAAAAATGAAGAAACAAAATAGCAGCAGACTCCCAGAACCAAAGAATGGACTAATAGTTACCAAAGAGAAAGGTACTGGGGAGGATGGTGGGAAGGAAGGGATAAGGAGGAAAAGGGGCATTATGATTAGCACACATAATATATAGCAGGGGGGCATAGGGAAGGCAGTATAGCAACCACAATGTTGTTCATGTAAGTGTATATTAATATACCAAAAAAAGAGCCTGAGGCTAAGTTGGTTCTTAAATATATTTATAGAATACCACATTAACTGAAAGACCTACATCATGAAAATCTAGAGATGTGTCAATTCTAGGAAAACTGTCACTAAAGTATAATTTTGACTTCCTAATTTTTCTTATATAGATAATCATAGCTTTTCTTCCTTACTAATCATTTCTGTATTTGGTTGAAATTTAAACATATCCCTGCTGAAGGTGTTGTTGTATAAGGAATTTACTATTTTTGTCTGTGACCCATTTGCTACCCTTTTCCATCTGAATAATTTGGTCAATTTCTATTTAGTATTAGGAATTTACTGTAAAATTCTCAGATATCTCAACAATCAGTTGTTGCATTTTTTTCCTTATGAAAATCCCTAAATTCATCAATACCACTGCAGCACCCAGTCTTCCTGTTTGTTTTGTAATACAATTATCTCCTTGATATATTAGCTAGGCATTTTCTTTCCCCTATAATAATAATGTACTATCTAATCTTTCATTGTGATGTTTAGAAACTCCTTAAATTCCTTTTGACGAGATGGATACAAGTCTTTTCTGTTGAAACATAACCTAAGGGAGCAAATGTACTTTTTTTTATTATTCAAAAAGGTTAGTCTTGTGCGCTGCTAGCTAATTATCTGTTTCATTCCATTCTGTCCTTCGATTGAACTGAATAAAAGATGTTCAGAAAGATGAATCTTAAAAAGTGGAATAATTTATCTTTTCAAGTGAATGGAATTCAGCTCACACTTTACTACAAACTCTAGAAGACAATATATCATCCAAACTTCAATTTGCTAAAAAAAATTCTCAAATGTGTTAAGAATTAAAAAGAACCTTCAATATAACATCTTGACCAGCTATTGCTCAGATAGGCACCACAGGTATCCCAATTATGGGGTTGAAGAGCAAGAATAAAATAAAACAAAATAAACAAACCAGAAAAGCCAGGGTAACCTATTGTTGAGGTTATAGGGCCTGATGCTGAAAGGCTTGACTCTTGAACACTAGCACCTCCTTTCTCAGGGACTAGCCATATGACCTTAAAATGAAGTAATAGATCACTCTTTGTCCAGTATTTTCAAACATTGTGTGAATTTGGGTGATGGACTCTAGTGCCTGTATCTCATATACTCAGTGAAATATTAGACCTCAATATATTAGACCAGAAATCACTGCATAAGAGTTTAACAAAAACTCTAAGGACTGCATCGGAGGGAAGTTGGTGCCTTGGAAGTTACTTAGTTGATCAATAAATATGAGAGATGCCCTCACCAAAAAAAAAAAAAAAAAAAAAAAAGTACACACTTCCAACGGTAAAATAAATAAGTAACCGGGATGTAATGTATAGCATAAGGAATATAGTCAAGTTATTGTAACAGCTTGGTATGGTGATAGCTGGTACCTAGAATTGTCATGTATATAAATGTTGAATCACTATGTTGTACACCTGAAACTAATGTAATGTAATACTGTGTGTCAACTACCCTTCAATAAAAAATAATTTTCTACAAAAAAAAAAAAAAAAAGAATGTTAAGGGCCCGAACACAAGTAGACAAAGGCCCATGACATCCAAGTTATCAGTCCAGATTCTCAGTTTTGAAAAGTGTAGCACTTGTTTAAAAAAACAGAGTCACCAGTACTCAGGATATGGTTTAATTCAAAATGAGAAACAGCTATACTTGTATGAAAATGCAAAACCGGCTAATGCTATAGAATGTGTACCCCTTAACAGTTGTATGAACTTTGGAAAATTACACATCCTCTTTGAGCTTCGGTGTCCCTACTGGTAAAATGAAAATTCCAATAGTACATATTTGTGATATTGAGAAGGATTATTAATTACAAGGATGTAAATGTATAGCTCAATGCTTAAAACATAAACTAATAATGAATGCTTACTCTTTTATTATTTCACTTTGGGAAGAAATGTGACCGAGTTTCCCTGAATAGATAGAAAAACAATATATCTTGCTTTCCTACATTGTTGCTTAACCTTAAAATAATCCAAACAAAGTGGGTATAACTGTATTTCTTCTATGCAGTCTTAAAAGCCTTGTTAAAAAGAGGTCAAATATGAAACACAGGATTTACTCTCATGCAAATAAAAGCAAGAAGATAAATGCATCCTTAAATTAGAGTAAAACACACATGCACATACACACACACAAAAGAAAAAAAGGTGATCATATTCTTCCTTACGTAAGAGATTTCTGCTCCCCTTAGATTTAGCCTATTGAAAAATTTTATGTTCCATTCCTCTTTGTAGGAATAGCACTAAATAAAAACAAATGATTAGCAAACATTAGTGATCCTACAATAGGGCTCAGGTTTTCTCTTTAAAACAAAGCAAAATAAAACAATAAAACTGATCAACCAGCTCATTTTTAAAAACAAACAAAAACAGAATCAATTTTCAATAGAGTATAAGGTCCAAAGAATTTGATTTGGAAGTATTATAAAATGTCTCTAATTAATTTGGTTACATATATTGATCATTGTTATTTTTGCATGTGTAATTTATAACAAATAATATTCCAAGCAATTCAATTTGTTGGCACAGATTACTTTCTTAGGTCTTCCATCCACACTTTATCCATTAAACAACCTTGCTAATGTTGAGAATTTTCTGTAAGACATCATCCTATTGCAGAGCAATACCTTTGATTATTCAGATAAAAATTCATTGGCATTATTATCTTTCTTCCATGTCTGAGCTCAGTTACCTTGAATGACAGATACTCACAGCAAAACAACCTGGAATTATGCCAATAAATCTAACATTGCATATAATTTTATTAAGAGATATGTTTATTTAAAAAGTGGCTGCTTAATATATTCACATTTGATAATGTGTGATTTTATATTTACATATAAAGAATAATCTATCTTTAGGAAAAGATGAAAAAAGATGTTATTGGATGGTTCTAAAAGTATTTTTGTATTTTAAAGTAAGGGCCATCTCAATAAGTCCACAGCTAGTTAGGCAAAGAAGTCATCTTTGTTACATTTTTTTTCACTTTAAAAATACTGTTATGATAACTCTGTATTATGTGTTTTATTTTCTACAAACATTAGTACTCTGAAAAGAGATTATATTCTGTAAAATACTTTATACTGGTATAGCATAGCTGACAGCCTTGTGGTAAGTTATGTGCCTATTTAGTTTCACTTTAGCACAAACAAAATTAGTAGGGGAGTTCAAAAATAAAGCCATAAAAACGAATTTTTTGTATAGCAATATTTCAATAAGGCAGGAGGAAATAATATCAGAAAATAAGGATTAAAAGCATTCACAACAGTTTTCTTCAAAGAGAAAAATAGATCAATGTATTGAAAAGACATATTTTCTACAGTTAGAAAATAAATGCAGTTGTTATGTTGATTATTTTATGATACAAATATTAGTAAATGTCCTCCATATTAACTTTTCAAAAATAAAAAAATTACTTTACCTCTACTTTCTTATTTTATCTTATAGTAAGTTATAAAAGTAAAATATTAATAAATTATTTCCTGACAATAATGAAAAGGGATGGATGGAAGGTAATTAATATTCTCCAGTTTTCTGCTGAAAAACACCTGCTGATATTATGGCATGGCCATTCTCAACATAGCAGCAATCATTTTGAAAGGAAGACATATTCTGAATCATATCACTCTTCTTATAAAAACCCTCCCACAGGGCCCCAGTTTACTCAGGCCCCCACCCTGGCATACAAGTGACTGCATGATTGTTCTCAGGGCCACCTCTTTGTCTTCATATTCTACCTTTCCTGTTTTCATTCACTGGGCCCCCGAAATTCATTTCATACTCTGAAATATGCCAATTGAGCTTCCAACTCACAGCTTTTACATTTATATTGCCTATGGTTTGAATTTTTCTCCCTAATATATTTGAATATTTCATTACTTCATTCAGTTCTCTGCTCAAATGCTTCCTTGTCTAAAATAGTACCCAATCTGCCCCCATTATTTCCCATGCCCTTAAGCAGCTTTGTTCCTCTTCATAGCAGTTATTACCACTGACATATTATACATTGACCTGTTTATGTTCTGTTTCTCCCAGTTGAATGTTAACTCCATGAGTCCATGGATTTAGGTCAGCTGTGCTTGCAGCACCTAGGAAAGTTGCCAACATAGAGGTGCAAACTAAATACCTACTGAATGAATAAATGAGAAGGTAGTCATTAAGGACTTCCCAAGTGTAAATACTCAAAGTTAACACTTGGAAAAGAATACAAATCTCTGGATAACAGGAAGATAGAAGATGTAGATACTGATGTGTTTTACCTATTAATATTTTAATTAAGATAGACATAAAAAAATATACTGGGTAGCAAAAACTTCTTGGAATCTGCCAGTAGAAGTTCAAGTTATTTCACCACAAAGATGATAATTAGACATTAATTCTTTACCAGGTACTACATTAAATTCTTTTTATACATTGCCTAATATAATAGTCTTAATTCCCTTTATCTTGCTAAAATAAAATAAACCTAAAGCTAGATTATGTGATTTATATATGCAGATGTAATTATAATCTCATTTAACTTCTTTTCCTTCCTACATAAATGAGTCATTCTGTGAAAGGGGCATTTTCAAATTACCACTAAACACTAAAGAAGTGGTCCCCGGCTAAACACATGAAACATGGAGTTTGATTATAAAGTATTTTGGTTGAAAGCACTGGAATGACTATGCTCACCAGTAGCCAGAGCCTCATAGTTGGAAAAAAATAAGGGAAATGTAAAGGAGATTATTTTTATAACTCTCTCTTAGTGTGTCTTCCCATCTCTCTCTGCCTTTCTCCCTCTCTCTTTCATGTACACACACACACACACACTCATCAATATAGCTTGGACTTGGATGATGCCGCCTGAAAATCAATAGACAGACTGCTGGAACCTGCAGGGAGCATGGAAATGGAAAGGCTCCCTAGTAGGTAGTCAGGGGTACAGGAATTAAGGATGACTGTTCAGAGGAGGTGACCAGAAGTGGCTGGAAACATGTCCTGTAAGGCTGGTTTGAAAGAGGGTCTCCTTGCTTACCAGATTTAGCCTGTTAAGGAAGACAAAATTATATTGTGCCTGAGTAAAAGTGAAATCCCATGATCTATCATCAGTTTACAATGTTATCTCTTCTCTGCATAAGTAATGGAATCTCTAGGATGACAAAAATCAAAGTGAACACAATCGCTTTCCTATTGCTTTTTCTCTGATACTGAATAAAGTGTGAAATAGCTCCAGAGTCAGTAAAGGATTCTAGCTTAGCTTCTATTATGGAACAAAGAGCATCTCCTTCTATAAGTGTGAACACAGAGAAAACATACATACAGACATAAAAAGTCTGCAGGTTTAAATATTATAAATAATATTAATTTACTCCACAGTTAATATGGGTCAGGCATTGTTTTAAGCACTTTGTAGCTATTAATTTATTCACTTGAAAAATATTGATTAGTCAAATTAATATTTAAAATGCCAAAGTTAATTAATTCAAATTTGTCTCTGTTTTTAAGTCACACCTATAGATATGGATACGTATATGTACAGATGTAGACAGAGTAACATGTATATAGATAGGTATTTATTTTACAGGCAAGCAATAGTTAAGAAGAAAATGATGTTAAACATGATAAATTAGGCCTAAATCACATTTAAAATGCTAATTTAGAAAGAAAAGCATACAATTATGGCAAACATAGGTAAGTCACAGGTTACAAAAAAGAACAAAGAGAAAATACTTGAGGTAGATTTTCTTCTTTACAGATGAGAAAAATCAATGCAAAAAAACTTATATAAGGTGCCCATGGTTAAAGGGCAGAAAGAGAATTCATACCTAACCAGTTTGCCTCTATATAAAACACTTCATATAAAAAGACTCAGGAAATTGATGTATACTATCGTAATAGCAATAACAACAAAATTAAAGCCAGATTATGAAAGTAAGATATTGGGGAAAAAACTGAGAAAAGATGAGAAACTAGGAAGATAGAGGTAGCATATTAATAATGAGGAAAATAAAATAGCAGGCTGGGGAGTTGAAATATTCAACTTCTATTTACTTTTTAAAGAAAAACAAGATTTGTATCAACTGAAGAAAGCTTTAACACTTCAAGATAAAAGACCCACAGGTTTCCAATTAGCTTTAATCCAAATAAACAAACAATTATTAAACAAATACCTATGTGGAGACAAGTTGTGATATATGATTGTACCTTATAAGTTAGTTATTAAATTATTCAATAGTGAAAATCCAGATTATCACACTTCTATTTTATAACAGAAAATCTAAAATAAAAGTGGTATACCCTTATTTGTGAATGTAAAGGATTATGATCATATAATTTTCTGTCTAGCAATTTAAAGCAAAAACTCTTACATATGTTAAATCAAAGGAAAGACGTTTTCTGATTCTTGAATTTTAAATCTTTTACCTTTATTACCCTCCTTAAATATGATTTATTACAGGAAGTGCACAAAGAAACAACAGAATCAAGATATATGTCTACAGAACAGATGCAAACATTCAAATTTGAAACTAATAATACAACGAAAGTGTAATGCACAGGACGAAGGAAATCAGGCCTGATACAATTTCTTGTAATTTTTGGAAGATAATTTAAAGTCTCTTATTTGCCTCTTTGTTTCCTATAGACATGAATATGCCTATAAATATAGACACTGATACAGTATATTTAGACACATATACATATTTAGTTTATAAGTAACTAAGAGTAACACAAAAATGTGCCTATTTCCAAATTGCTAGATAAGATTTTAAAAAAAGAAAACATGTTAAAAGCAAATTAAAAAAAGCATAATTCTGAGAAACATGAAAAATTCCAAAATTACTACTTGAGGTTACAGAAAAAGATGATCTTTTTAATTCATTTTGAGATTATTATTAGATTAACAAAATGTATCCTCCCAAATAATTAGAGACCAATTTTATTTATGAATACAACTGAAAATACTTATAAAATGTCTACAATAAAATCCAGCATTATAATAAAATAAAAATATATGAGGCCCAAATAAAGTTTAATCTAAGAAAATATATATTATAATGTATATTAAGATATGTAATTATATCATTTTCTGCAGTAGTAGTTCAAGAAAAGAAAATTGATGTAGATTGTATCAATAGATGAAATATCATTTGATATAATTATGTGTTACAGAGAAAAAGAAGAATGAATTGTTGAATTAAGGGATCTTAATACTTTTAATGACTCAATCTGAAATTAATAGTATAAATAACTTACTACAACTGACTTTTTAAACTCAAATAATAACAAGTCAAGTAGGGAAGTAAAATATGTAAACCAGTCACTTTAAAGATAAAGTTTATAGAGAAACACAGTCTATAATATATCTAAAGGGTTTTATTTTAAGTTCACTTTCTTTCATTTCATTTAACAAATCTGGCAGGGGGAAGAGGAGGGTTGCTACTTACTTATTTACAGTCCATTTCTCTATTCTCTAGAATGTGTTAATGGTATTGGACTACCTAGATACATCTCTCAAGCCTTTTGATTTTTATTTCAAATTGTGTATTTCCCTTATTTTCTGGAAGATTTCCTCAATTTTGTATTCTAGCTCCTCTTTTGGTTTTGTTCCTTACTTTTAAAAATAAAATTTTAAATTTCCAATAGCCCATTCTTACACACAAATTTCTCTGTCCATTTTTTTAATAGCAGTCTGCCATTATTTAATGTATATTTGATCTTCAGGATCAATCCTCATCTCTAATTTCAAATTCACAGATGTGATAACCAAGTGAAATCCCCTAATTGAATGCAATCCAAGAGGCTTCTTTCTATCTGTTCCAACCCTACGAGGCTGGTCGTCTTCCTATACTGAGTCCTAGTCATCATGAGATGAATTGATTCTGCTTCATTTCCACTTGACAGTCTGGGACTCTCATGGAATTCACAACTTTTCAGTGATGTCTCCTTCCAACTGTTCTCTCAACTCCTCTCCTCTGTCATTCTATTACTACAAGGATGCTTTGTACTATGGAGACCCATTAGATATTCATTACGCTATCATTTCATCAGTAAGGTAAATAAATATTGACATTCCTTTACAGGAGACTGAATTCAAAACTGTACAATTAGCTTCTTTTTTGTTCTTGTTTTTGTTGGTAGCATATTATTGGACACTCTTTCTATCTGATTGATAGAGGACCAACCAGATTCTTGGTACAAACACAAGTATTCTCTAAACAAGAGAAATACCCAAAAGGTGGGTCTCATTTTCCTCCTCCAAAATAGGGGTTGAGGCAAAAATGACAGATGGGGGTGGAAGGGAGTATAAGACAAAGGAGAGGAGTCTTGAACAGCATAGATGGGCATTTGGGAACTTAACAGGATTAAAACTGTACCTAGTGGATACCAACACATCATACAGGAAGCAGGCACTCAGCCACAGGACCAGAATACAATCATCCCCTCTCCCATCAAGATTCCCAAGAGAACAAAAGGGAAAACAGGTTTTCTGTAGTATGTAAAATGAGGTACCCATTTATTTTATGACTTTCAAAAGACAGGGTTACTCAAGATGATTATCACATCAATAAATATAAATAATCTCTGTTCTTTCAAGACTCAAACCTGCTCATAAACCTAACCTCCTTGTATCTGCAATTCTATGCTTCTTTTCTCATGGCATATTGCTTTTTCCACAACAAAAAATGTCACACACAAAACAAACAAAAACCCAAAGAAAAAGGAAAGTTAAATCCTCCACTTAAGTTAAATGGCATAGCTGCATAACACTCACAAAGGAAAGCTAGGAAAAAAATGGGCCAGAATTTCTTACCTTTTGCATCTCAGACTTGTGTTGACTTTGAATCCTAGCACAGCCCTTGAAGAGGTAGGTGTAGCTGGCCAGCTGGATGCACCTCATCGGTAATCAGCATTATTGCACCTCAATCTCTAAAGGTCATTTCAGATGAGTCAGTCTCCACGGGAAGAGGAAGCACTCCACCTGCATTGCCCACACACCTCCGTGGTAGCCCGTGGGTGCCCATTCTGTGCACCCATTATCAGTAACTATACCCCTGAACTCCAGCATTTTTTTATCTTATTATCTCCACTAAATTGCAGCTTTGAAACCACAGTCCTTAATGCAAATTTCTTAAATATCTGGGATTCAGTTACTTATATGTATATTGTGGAGCTTGTAATACGTAATTCAGACTGTTCTTCAAATGAAAAGCCTCATATTACTGCACCAGTGATAAGAGAAGACCTATAATTCACCCTATTAATAAGAAATAATAATAATAATGTACATTGATTAAGTTATTGTAATACTGTTAGCACTCCCTTATGCACTTTCTATATATGATTACATTTTACATTCTACCTACTATGTGTGCTTGGGATTATTTTATAAATTAGGAATTTGAAGTTCAAAGAAGTTATAAATAGTTCCGTAAAAATCGCAAGCTAGTAAGTTGGAAATCTTGTCTTTAAGCTTTCCTCTATTTGTCTCTAGAAAATTGGCTATTAATCATTGAGCAAACCTACTTGCATGTCTCTCCTCAGTGGGCTCCAGTTAAAATGTTAAATGGCTCTACACTGTCTTCAAGATAACAAAAGGCGTTCTTAACACTGCTGTCCATATTCAGGTTGATCTTGCTCTGAGCTTCTTTCTAGGTTATTTACTGTGCATTCTACCACTTCTCTCCAGCTTTTTGTTTTTCACTGTGGTGTATTTCTTTCATGTCTTATGCATGGTGTGATATACACCCTTACTTTAACACTCCTGCTGTTTTGTATCTTTTTCTGCAAGGAACTGCAGTATCCTCAGCATTGTTATTTTGGGTCCTGGGATTCTGTAGCAAACGAACCCTGGGTAACTGCAAACTTCAGTACAATAATCAAACATTCCTCCAGTGTAAACAGAAAGGAAACTGCTGCATCACATGACATGGCATCTTTATTTTTTAAAATATTTCTTAACTGATCTCCATTCTACTCTAACTTCCTCAAGCAGTGTCTGAGATTTCTCATTTCTTTAGATATTGTCAGACATTAAAACATTTGCCAAGTAATGGATAAAATCATACCTAATTGTTGCTTAATTTGCACTTCCTTGATTGTTATTGTGTTGAACATAATTTCACATATTTATATACAGTGGATTTGGTTTTTTGTGCTCTGAATTGGCTGAAATATTCTTCCAAGTTTCTGCATGTCCTGCTCAATCTCATCTAGTAGTTCTTAGCACAATTGGCATTGATTTAGAGGTGTCATCAAAGATCATCCTATATAGGACCTCTCCTTATTTCTTATCTCCCTGAAAATTTAACATAGCATTGATCACAACCCAGACTGTCTTTCATAATTATTATTTACTTACTGTCTTTGTGTTCTAAATCACAAATCAGTGTTTTCCATGGGAATGTGCATTCTATCTTTTCATGCTGTATCCAGTGTCAAAATGCCTCACAAAGAGTATATGTTAAATAAATTCTGATTGAATTATCTAATTAGTTACAGGAATATGTTATTTTATTGTGCTTCACTTTGTCTTATGGATGAGCCAATAAAGTGGTTGCTTGAGATGGAAAGTACTCCTAGTGAAAATGCTGTGAAGATTTTTGAAATGACAATAAAAGATTTAGATTACGTAAACTTATTTGGTAAAGCAGCAGTAGGAGGGTTTGAGAGAATTGACCCCAATTTTGAAAGAAGTTCTATTGTGGGTAAAATGCAATCAAACAGCACTCATGCTGCAGAGAAATCACTTGTGACAGGAAGAGTAAATCAACACAGCAAACATCTTGTTTTAAGAAATTGCCAAAGCCCCCTCAGCCTTCAACAGCCACCACCCTGATCAGTCAGCAGCTATCAACACCAAGGCAAGACCCTCAACCAGCAAAGAGATTATGACTCTCTGGAAACTCAGATTATCATTAGCATTTTTTTATCAATAAACCATTTTTTAATTAATGTGTGTACAATTTTTTTTTAGACAAAATGCTACTTCACATTTAAGAGACTACCTATTTAAAGAGGTAAAGATAAGTTTCATATGCACTGAGGAACAAAAAAAAATTCATTTGACTCACTTTTTGAGGCATTCCCTTTATAGCAGAGGTCTGGAATCGAACCAACAATATCTCCATGGTACACCTGTAATTAATTAATAAAATATTTACATGCTAATTTTGGAAAATTTCCACCAGAATTAATTTCCAGGAAAGGAGATACTTTTGTTAGGGTTCGGGACTCCGGGGCTTCTCCAGAGAACAAACCACACAGGCACGGAGATGTAAATCCAAGCAAAGTCTTTATTCAGCCAGCTAGCTGGGGCCGACAGCACCTCCCCTGACACGCAGGTCGAGTCCGAGCTGTCGACCCCCAAGCAACTTTAGGTATAGATTATATAGGATTTCCACAGCCACTGCACCAAAGCCCATACATTACACAACCAATGAATTTAAAACACATTCCATACTTTAACCAATAAAGTTGAAACGGGGACCCGCCGCTTGCCTGACCTTTGCACGAGCATTTCTTAATGTCTTGTCACGAGTTTCGTCCCCCTTAGGGTATGGAAACTGGGTGGCTCTCGCTCTAGGGTGTTTCCTGCATTCCTTTACATTCCCCTCTTTTCTTGACTAAACTGAGGAATCTTCCACAGCGGCATCTAGGGCCTGATACCTTTGACGAAGGACTAAAAGTTGGACAGTGTCAATCCTTTCCCGCACAAACCTAACAAGCCTGTTAATTATGCATGGGCCAATCATAAGCAGCAACAGCAGGATGACCAGTGGCCCTGCAATGGCCGAGAGGAGGGTAGTGAACCAAGGTTTGTATTTGAACCAAGACTCAAACCATCCTTCGCTACTTTCATATTCTCTACGTCTCTTCTCTAGATCTTTCTTCAGTTTGGCCAGGGAGTCTCTTACTGAACCTGTTTTGTCTACATAGAAACAACACTCTTCCTTTAAGGCTGCACACAGCCCACCTTCTCTTAAGAACAGGAGGTCCAGGCCTCTTTGGTTCTGTAGAACCACCTCCGACAAGGAAGTGAGGGATTGCTCCAGGTCTGACATTGTCTGTCAGAGTTGTTCTAGGTCCCCATCAATTGCCAGCCTCAGGGCTCTAAGCCCCTGTTCCTGAGTTACAAGGGCTGCGACCCCAGTGCCTGCCCCTGCTATCCCTAGGGAGAAGAGGGCCCCAATTGTCAGGGCAGTAACAGGCTCCCTCTTTCTCCAGTGGGGGCTCGGCACTTCTTCTCAAAAAGAAAGGAGGGATTCATGAGAACAATATATTAGGTGAGGTAGAATGGCCACGAGCACACAAAATTCACTGCTAGCATTGAACACAAGGGTGGATAGGGCCGGGGTGAGGCCTGTCTTTGAACAGAGCCACCAACCTGAGGAGGGTATAATCCACTTTCCCGGCTCCCACGTGGTGTTATTATAGGAGGAGCATAACTGACTCTGGGCCATAGGGACTGTGCCCACACATGTACCAGCGATTGAGACCTGAGCGATTGTAAGTCCCCTCGGTCCCCTGTCTCAAGGAGTGGGACAGGAGTCGTTGATAGTGAAGGAGCTATTTATCCCAACTGCCTCCTAGAAGGGGGGTGAACCTGGGTAGCATAACCAACAGGGATCAGTGAAGGAGGGAGTGGTGTGGTTCAGAGTTTCTGCTACTGCCTGCACCATCTCCCACAAGGGGTTATCTAACCCGGACGGACTCAAACCCGGTCTTCCTGTGGGTTCTGGAATCAGTTTCACAGATGTGGTTCCCTCGAAAGTCCATATTAAGGCGCTTATCAGCAGGATCCCCTTCATCTTCGGCTTAGGTGTAGTTTTAGAGGATTCGCAGGATGCTGCTGCACCTTCCACTCTTCCTCACAGGCTCCTGGATCCTTATGAGGCAGGACCTTCCGAACGTGGGTGTGATGCACCCAGGGAGCGATACCATCTACCTTGAGGGCAGTGGGGGTGATAAACAATACAATGTAAGGTCCCTTCCACCTGGGCTCGAGTGTCCTCACTCGGTGTCTCTTGACTCACACCATGTCCCCTGGGTCTATGCCATGTTCCGGGCTCGGAATCTTCCCACCCTCATAATATGCTCTAATCAGGGGCCAGATTTCCTATTGCATTTTAGCGAGAGCTTGCAACACATTCAGGTAGTCAGGGGCCGGGTCTCCTGCCCCGGAAAGCTGTACTCGCCGAGTTATGGGTGGAGGAGCCCCATACATTATCTCAAATGGAGTTAAACCATGTACATAGGGGGAGTTTCGTGCACGGAAGATGGCTAAGGGAAGGAGGGTCACCCAGTCCCTGCCAGTCTCTAATACTAATTTAGAAAGGGTCTCCTTCAAGGTCCGATTCATTCTCTCTACCTGCCCAGAGCTTTGTGGGTTATAAGCACGATGTAACTTCCAATCTACCCCCAAAGCCTGGGCTAGTCCCTGCAGGATCTTGCTAATGAAAGCCGGGCCGTTATCTGAACCTATGGCTTCAGGGACCCCATATCAGGGGATAATTTCTTCAATTAATCTTTTTGCTACTACCTGGCTTGTCTCATGCTTGGTTGGAAAAGCCTCCACCCACCCTGAGAAGGTATCTACCATAACTAGCAAATATTTATATCCATACTTCCCTGGTTTTACTTCGGTGAAGTCTATTTCCCAGCTCCTCCCGGGAGCCCTCTCCCTTTCCCGAGTACCTGTCGGGTGGGGCCCTCTTGGGGATGGTTTCAGCATTGCACAGCTGCTGCATTCTCTCATGATCTGACAAGCTGCCTCATTCTGGTGGGGAAACACCAACTGTGCAGACTGGAAAAGGCTGAACAGTTTTTTCCAGCCTACATGGGTGGACTTATGCAGATTAGCAAGCATGTACTGTCCTAATGCTTCTGGCAGGATCAATCTACCTTCTTGGTCCCTACTCCAATTTCTCTCCTCTAACACTCTACCCAAGACTTGTTTCCTAATCCACTCAAGATCCTGAGGGGAATACTCAGGTTTGGGTGGCAAGGTGGGCAGTTCAGGTATGGGTACCTCGAGGGCTGCAAGTACAAGGGAGTCCGAGAGGGCCGCCCTCCTAGCTTCCACATCAGCATGTTTGTTGCCGATGGCCTCAGGCGTCTTCTTTGATTGGTGTCCCGGTACATGTATAACTGCTACTGCCTTCAGTTTTTCGATAGCAGCTAGTAATCTTTGGACTTCTTGTAGATTCCTCTTCTCCTTTCCTTCTGCGAAGCGGAATCCTCTTTCCCGGTAAATGGCACTGTGGACATGGACAGTGCCAAAGGCATATCTGCTATCTGTGTAGATGTTGGCCCGCTTGCCTTCTGCTCTCTCCAGGGCCTCAGCAAGAGCAATAAGTTCCGCCTTCTGTGCTGAGGTGCCAGGGGGCAGGGCTGCGCTCCAGACTACTTCCCCCTCATGGGTCACCACCACTGCCCCTGCTCTCCTGACTCCCTCCTGCACAAAGCTGCTCCCATCTGTGTACCAATTTAGCTCACAGTTTGGTAATGGTGTGTCCTTCAAGTCTGCTCGCATCTGGATAATTCCGGAAAGGATGTCTCTACAGTCATGGATGGGAGTCGACAGATCTGGGTCCGGCAGAAGGGTGGCAGGATTTAAGGTCACAGGGTCGGAGAAGGCAATTCGTGGAGAATCTAGTAGGAGCCCTTGGTAGTGGGTGAGTCTTGTATTCATCATCCATTTTCTTGGAGGATGCCTGAGGATCCCCTCCACAGTATGTGGGGCTGTTACTCTCAAGTTCTGGCCAAAAGTGAGCTTGTCTGCCTCTTTTACCAGTAGAGCAATGGCTGCTAGGATACGCAGACAAGGCGGCCATCCAGAGGCCACAGGGTCTAGTTGCTTGGACAAATAGGCCACAGGTCTTTTCCATGGGCCTAGCTGCTGAGCCAAGACTCCTTTAGCCACTCCTTTCTTTTCATCTACAAACAGGATGAAGGGTTTTTCTGGGTCTGGCAAAGATAAGGCGGGGGCCCGGAGGAGAGCTTCTTTTAGTCTGTCAAAAGCCTCTTGTTGTTCTTGAGTCCATTGCCAGCCCTGCCCTTCTTTGGTCGCCTCATATAGCAGTAGGGCTATTTCTGCATACCCTGGAATCCAGAGCCTGCAGAACCCGGCTGAGCCAAGAAATTCCCTCACTCTCCGGGGTGAGAAAGGGACGGGGATAGTCAGAATAGTTCGTTTCATGGCTGGCGTTAGCCACCTGGCTCCGTTAGATATTTTGTACCCCAGGTAGATCACTGACCTTTGACAGATGTGGGCTTTCTTGGCACTGGCTCGATATCCCAGTTCACCTAGTTCAGCCAACAAGTTCCTTGTGGCTTCTTCACACTCCTCACGGGTTTCTGTGGCCAGCAACAAGTCATCCACATACTGCAGCAATGTCACGCGGGAGTGGCTCCTGCGAAAGGGCTCCACGTCCTGGCTTAGGGCTTCATTGAATAAAGTGGGAGAGTTTTTGAAACCCTGTGGCAGTCTAGTCCAGATAAGCTGCCCGTTTCTTCCTCCCCCTGGTTCCTGCCACTCAAAGGCAAACAAAGGCTGACTAACTTCAGAAAGGGGGATACTGAAGAAGGCATCTTTCAGGTCCAGAGTAGTATACCACACATGTGAGGGTGGCAGGTGGCTGAGCAAGGTGTAAGGGTTGGGCACTGTGGGGTGGATGTCCTCGATCCTTTCATTAACCTTTCGCAAGTCTTGTACCGGTCGGTATTCTCTGCCGCCAGGCTTCCTTACTGGAAGCAGGGCGTATCCAATGCAGATTGGCAGGATTTAAGGACTCCAGCCTCTAACAGTCTGTGGATATGGGGTGCTATCCCTTTCCTAGCCTCTTCAGGTATTGGATACTGCCGGACTCGGATGAGCAGGGCCGCGGCTTTGAGCTGAACAACAACTGGGGGCAGATGTTTGGCGAGACCAATTCCTCCGGTTTCGGCCCATGCAGAAGGGAACTTCTGCAACCAAGAGTCTATTTCTCCCTGGCCCCCCTTTTCTTGATCTGCCTGAAACAGGCGATGCTCGTTGGCTAGGGATAGGGTTAGCACATGCACCGGTTGTAGGGACTGCCCTTCTTTGTCCATGATCTTTATCCCTTCGGGTTCAAAATGAATGCGCGCCCCGACCTTGGTCAATAAGTCTCTGCCCAGTAACGGTGCGGGGCTTTTGGGTACAACCATGAATGAGTGAGAGACCTGATGTCTTCCTAGGTCCACTTTTCTATTAGTAGTCCAGGCACATTTCTTGGACCCTGTTACTCCCTGGACTACACTTGTGCGTCTTGGGTTTAGGGGACCATGGGCTTGGTTGAGAACTGAATACTGTGCCCCCGTATCTACCATGAACCCAATAGGAGTCCCCTCCACACACACGGTTACCCAGGACTCGGGGAGGGGTGCCAAGTCCCATCCCCGTCAATTCTCCTCTCCTAGGTGCAGGGTCTTAACAGGGTTCCCTCCTCCTTGTTCCTTCCTTTTGGGGCACTCTCTTTTCCAGTGCCCATATCCCTTACACAGGGAGCACTGATCTCATCCTAGCTGGGATGGGCGGGGTCCCTTTCTTCGAGGAGATCTAGGGCTCCCCTTTACTCCAGCTAAGAATATCCTAGCCATCTCCTCTCTCTGCTTCTTGTTCTCCCTCTTCTGAAATTCTCTGTCTTCCTTCCTATTTCTCTCCTGCACTTCCCATTTCTCTTTCTTCAGACTTTCTTCCCTATCTTCTGGAGTCTCTCTAGCATTGAAGACTTTCTCCACTTGCTGCAGCATTTCTCTAATAGAGATCTCTCCTAAGTCATCCTGCTTGTGGAGTTTCCTCCGGATATCGGGGGCTGCCTGGTTGATGAATGAGAGGACTACAGCTGATCTGTGTTCCTTTGCCTCTGGGTTTATGGGGGTATATTGCCTGTAAGCATCAAACAGCCTCTCCAGATAAGCGGCCAGGCTTTCCTTTTCTCCCTGAACAATAGTTTTTACCTTAGCTAGGTTAGTGGGCCGTCTGGCGGCCGCCTGGAGACCAATCATCAGAGTCTGGCGGTAGACCCAGAGACGCTCCCTACCTTCTGCAGTCCCTAAGTCCCAGTTTGGGCGTGTAAGTGGAAACGCCTCATCAATGATGGGCTGAAGGGTAGTAGGTCTTCCATTTTCTCCGAGGACATTTTTCCTGGCTTCATTGAGTATGTGCTCTCACTCTTCCGTTGTGAAGAGGGTGCGGAGCAACTGCTGGCAGTCGTCCCATGTGGGACAATGAGTGAACATAATGGACTCTACCAGACCTATAAGACACTTGGGGTCTTCTGAGAAGGGAGGGTTCTGAGTCCTCCAATTATGAAGGTCACTAGATGAAAAGGGCCAATACTGATATTGCTGAGCTCCGCCCGGACCGCCTGTACCGATGGCACGCATGGGCAGAACCGGCACTGCTTCTTCTGAGGTGGAGGAGGGGGCCTCCCCTTCTTGCTCTTTCGCCCCTCGAGGCCTCAACTGCATTCCTCCTGCTCTACCTGCGCCCAGCATGGAGCCAGGGCGGGAGAGCGTGAGGAAGCTCTTCCTGGCCTCCGGCCTTCTCCTGCTGAAGAGTCTGGGGAAGCTGTGGCTGCCAGATCCCTGCTGGGCTCCCCAACCTTGTTCTCTACCCCTCCAGCAGCTTCACCCCCTTCTCCTGCATACGGGGGTGGCCGCTCAATCGGCAGAGGGGGGTAGAGGGGGGAACTGTCAGGGAGAACAGGTGGCGCACTCGGGCACACAGGGTTTCTGGCCCTATGATCAGGGGGTTTTAGATCTTCCTGGGCAACTAAGACGGAGGTTTTTAGTGGGTCAGTGTGAAATTTCCCCACCAAAAAAGGCCTCAGCCAGGAAGGAGGATTCTTGGCCAAATTTTCCCAGACAAGAATATAGGGAAGCTGGTCAGGGTGGCCCTCAGGGTCTGGCCGGGAGATGACGGCTTTGACCTTGCCAATAAGGTCCAGGGAAAGAGACCCCTGGGTCGGCCAGCCTACTCCAAAGGAGGGCCACTCAGCTGAACAAAAGGTATCAAGCTTACTTTTCTTGATACTAAGAGTCATGTTTAGGGCCTGTTCCTTGACCTTCGGAAAGTGGGAAAGGATCAGACCTTTAGGAGTAGCCTGAGTCTGGCCCATGGTAAATAATGCAAGGAAGACAAAAGGCAAAAAGTAGAAGTGCCACTTTAAACAAGATGATGACTGGTGTATGTGCTTGTGGACGGGTGCCTGTCGTTGCACAGCTTTTCTTCTGCAGGGGACGTGAATTTATCTGGGATTCGTGGCTGTGACCCCCTTATCCTGTCATGGGAGTCTTCCAGCGGCGGGTGCCCTAATGGCTCTTAATTGCCCGACCCGTGCCTGCAGGGGAATGATTTAGTGGCAGAAAGGAGGAACGGAGAGAACAGGAACAGGAGAGCCTCAGAGTAAGAGAAACTTAAAGGCAAAAGTGCAAAAAGAAATATAAACCAATACACAATAAAACAATCAACAATAACACCAAACACACACACCACATTTGATCGCACTCGCTCGGACCGGTCCTTCTCTCACTCTGGTGGGCACCACACTCACCACTTTCAGGATCCTCAAAAACTCTCGTGATTCTCCCGAAAGGCGTCCACTCGGACTGCCGCAGGGTGACGAGCTCGATCCTTTCCTCCTCGGGCGCCAGGTTCCTGCCGATTGGACTTCCCTTCCTAAGGCCGAATCACTCGGACCTTAGGGCCAGGATTGGTTACCTGGGCTTCACCCAGGGTCACTAAGCTGGGGGCCAGGACTACCAACCCAGACTTCCTTACTCGGGATCACTAACCCAAGACCAGACACGGGATGGCGACTCCCGCTTTATACTGGATTTATGCAGACACGAGGGGGCGAACCTCAAATTACACTGCCCCGTCCGGACAATCAGACCTTGCCTCCAGCCGTCCCTTGTTCTCTGGGAAGTCCCTCGGATCCCGGGCGAGCCCCCAAAATGTTAGGGTTCGGGACTCCGGGGCTTCTCCAGAGAACAAACCACACAGGCACGGAGATGTAAATCCAAGCAAAGTCTTTATTCAGCCAGCTAGCTGGGGCCGACAGCACCTCCCCTGACACGCAGGTTGAGTCCGAGCTGTCGACCCCCAAGCAACTTTAGGTATAGATTATATAGGATTAGCACAGCCATTGCACCAAAGCCCATACATTACCACAACCAATGAATTTAAAACACATCCCATACTTTAACCAATAAAGTTGAAACGGGGACCCGCCGCTTGCCTGACCTTTGCACGAGCATTCCTTAATGTCTTGTCATGAGTTTCGTCCCCCTTAGGGTATGGAAACTGGGTGGCTCTCGCTCTAGGGTGTTTCCTGCATTCCTTTACACTTTGTTCTGTCCATTGCTGGCCTAAAACACTGACCAACAGACAGAAGATATTTAAGATGTATATCTAAAACTGAGTTGTACTTTGATTTCTTAGAATTTGTTTTTGGTTAGCTGCTTGTTTTTATCTATATTCAAATAGTCACAATTGCTAAAGAAATATAAATAGAAGCAATATTACTGTTTCCAATTAAAATAAGTATCTGGTATTAGTTATATCACACACACACACACACTTTATCTCAACAAAATATATTTTGAAGTATACTCTAAATCACAGTGAAAATTTTCCTTTAAACAAGAGAAAAAGTGAGAAAAAAAAGGTAAAGTCCATATTAGTACATTAAGTCTGTTTTAGTGGCAACTGAGCAGGATTATGAAGAATGAAATCTCTAGCATTATAAATAACTCCAGAATTTTGGCAGGCACAGAAAACAGCTCACAAATGAGTTGTCGCTTTTCAGGTAGCAATTATTGCCTTAGGAAGGAAGTTTCAATGTTTGCTTTCCCTTTATGCATCATGAAGCAGGAAAGGTCTTCTCATAAGTAAAAAAGATAATGATGTTTACACAAAGATTATAAAAAGTCATATTTCTTTGAAAAGCTGCCTGAAATTCTAGCTAAAGATCAAAACACTCTTCTACAAAGCCCATCTAAATGTGTGATTTGAAGATGGAGGGCCTCACACTACCTAATGTTTGCTGGTAGTGTAGCTTTACTAAATGCTGTGTTCCTTATTCTTCTTTTTGTTTATTTTTTGAGCAGTTATTTTAGAACAAAGAAAGCTGATTATATTTCTTCCTACAGGCAAAGAAGAGGAGCAAATCAAACTGTTTAACATTATATTTGTTTATGTTGGCTTGCATGTATAAATCCCAATTTCTTATTATTTAGCTAGGTCCATTTGTCACATTTGTACACTTTGAAATAAACCAACAATTTGGCTTCAGTCACCATAGGCACAAGCATTACTACATAGGAACATTTGTGAGCTGGAAAATAGCTTCATGGAAAAATTTAGTTATTCAGCTCAGCTCACCTAGACTGCAAAACTAGCTAAACTCAGCTCTTCCCTGAGCATCTCACATTCTCCACCTAGGGCAGCAGATTGGCCTCAGCATGTCCTCAGGGTGAAGCCAGAACTACAAAATTGCAATTGGAAACCTACACACAAAAAATTCTCCTGCAGCCTCAGCTTTAGAACTTGTACTTCTGCCTTAGTCCCTAAAGCATATGTGTATTTGGATACATATATGTCCAAACCCAGAGCCAAGAGGTAAAGAAGGTCACTGTACTTTAGGAGGGAAGGTGTTGCCATTTACTAGGCAAAAAAGAGTGGATACAGACCAGAGAAAGATGAAAAAAATTGGTCCTATCACTGTTGTGAGCAATTCTTTCTGTAACTTTCTCCAGCAATGTTATCTTACTTGGTAGTGCTAACATGGGTTAGTCAGAGAGCATACTTCAGATAGTCTAGGTCTTCTACTGTCTGACACATGGATCTTGATACTTACATTGGAGTTAATGTACTGCTGTGTTTGTGCCCCCAGCCCCAAATGCATATGTGGAATCCTAATGACCAGTATGAAGGTATGTGGAGGTAGGGCTTTCCGGAGGTGCTTAGGGCATGAGGGTGAAGTCCTCATGAATGAAGCTCCACAGTGCCCCCTACTCCTCCCACCATGTGAGGACACGATGAGAAGTCTGCCATCTGGAAGAGTACCCTCGCCCAACCACGTTGGCTTCCTGATCCTGGATTTCCAGCTGTCAAAACTGTTGGAAATAAATGTCTGTTGTTTATAAGCCATCTCGTCTGTGGTATTTTGTTATAGCAGCCCAAACTGACTAAGACACCTACATTAGGAATATAATAGATTATGTGGAGAGAAACTACTCAATTTTAATTGCCCTAAGCTTTCCTGGTTGTAAATCCTTTCTTCAGTCATAGGATTAAGCTATTACAGGCTATTAAGTGGTCGACAAAAATGTGCTAAAATGAACATTATCGTAGTGCAAAAGAGTTTCAGATTAAAGATTCAGCCATTAAATAATTGACTTAATAAGCTGCTTTGCAGAAAAATATGATAACAATCTTCACTTTACTGAAGTTTTATAATCATATCTAATTTTGTAATCTTATTTACTTATAAGAAAATGTGTGTCAGGAGGCTCTGAGACATGCAGTTTTAGGTATCTCTACATTTATAAGGAGATCTCTGTGTGGTTAAATATCTCATACTAAGGTGAAATCCTTTTTGACACAGACTCCAGAACTAAGAACTCTGATTCAAGGAGTATGATATATGTTGACTCCTATGCAATGCAGTCAGCCGTACTGACATCAGCCTAAAACTTAGGAACAAAGTTAAGGTTATACCTGATTTTAATGAATACTTAAATGTGTTCTTAGAAAAGAAAATATTTTTCCATTAAGTATCATTAAGTTGAAATTCTAAATAATGCTGTTAGGTCAGAAGGTTTAGTACATAAAGACTGCATACATTGTGTCTGAAATTATATAGGCAAAGAGAGCCAACAAATGTTCACACAAACATATATTAAGTGCATTACTCCTGAACATATACACTATAGTACTAGAGTGGAAAAACTCTGAATTCTAACAGTTTTATACATTTGTACTAAGCTTCAATTTAAAGAAGGCCAGTTATTCTTAACTATGTTAAGCAATTGTAATCTCCCTACAATCTTACTTGAAATCCTCAGACTAATACTACGTGGTAGGTAACCTTATTCAGAAAAAGAAACTTAAAAACACAATAAAATGATCACTATGAACTTTATCTCAAATAAATAAAATACAAAGAAGAAAATATTATCATTTTTATTAGACAGAAACAATCAAATATATGATAAAGTCCCCAAACATAAACATTATGGTCCATGCCCAATAGTCTAGGCTCATTAATATCACTTACTATCTTTATTCCTCCAGTCTACAAAACACACATAGAATACACAGACACACACAAAACACATAAACTACAAGGTCATATTAAATGACCTCTTGCTGTGCTCTGCTGTCTCTTATTCCTGATGTTTTACCCAGGCTGATCCCACCACTGGGGCCACTTCTCCCTGAGTTCATCTCTTTTATACTTTTTGTTCTCTGATCATTTTTGACTATCTGATTTTTAAAATGCATAAGAGTCTTGAGTGTGTATGTAAAGTTTAAATGAGTTCACACATGTAAAACACTTAGAATAGCAATTAGGACATATAGCTGGCAATGGTAGTATTAACCTATATTATTACTTATTCTCCAGATATTGTCTAACTATCTTTTCCATCTTCAAGTCTCCCCTTGGCCCCTTTAGGCATAAGTTTTATGTGTCAAAGATACAATATCTATGTGCCTGTCATGTCATTCTGTCCTGCTATATTACACTTGTGGATTTATTTGTCTGTATCTCCTCTTGACTGGTCTGTAACTTCACTAAGAAATACTCCTACATGCATCTTCTTATCTCATTTAATAATTATCCCCAAGAAGAAAGAAATAAAAATGCATGCATATGATTACATGCAGAGGTATTGTCAGAAGATTATGTGAACTGTACAGTATCCCTATCTAAAATGTTTGAAAATTGCCAATTACTTCTCTAAAAGAGAAGTGAAAAATATTCTAAGGTAATTAAAAAGAAAAACCAAAATATTATCAAGCAACTGGGAAAAACTGTCCAAAATTAAAAAGGATGAGTATAAGTATATACAAAATAAAAGGTAAACAAAAAATTTTCCAGTTACAAAAAGATACATGCTAACTATATTAGTCAGTGTTCTCCAGAGAAACAGAACCAAAAGTATTTATATATGTATATGTGAAAGAGAGAGAGAGAATGAGAGGGATAGGGGGAGACAGAGATAGAGAGGAAGAGAGAGGGTGATTTAGTATAAGGAATTGGCTCATGCAATAATTATGGAGGTTGACTTCCATTATTGGTTGGCAAGCTGGAGGCCCAGGGGAACTTAATGGGTTAGTTTCAGTCTGAAGGCCAGCAAACTTGCAGGCCAGAAATAGCTGATGTTTCCAATCGAGTCCAAAGGCAGAAAAGGACCAGCGCCCCAGCTCAAGGCAATCAGGCAGGAGGAGTTCCCTCTTACTTGGGTGAGGACTGGCCTTTTTTTCTAATCAGGCTTTCAGTTGGTTGGATGAGGACCACCCACATTAGGGAGAGCAATCTGCTTTACTTAGTCTAGTGTTTTAAATGTTCAACTCATTTAATAATACCCTCTCAGACACACCTAGAATAATGTTTTAGCAAATATCTGGGCACCCTGTGGCCAGGTCATGTTGGCACATAAAATGAACCATCCTATCAACTATCTAAAATTTGTTATATCAATATCATTTGCTATTTGCTTCCTAACTGTACTTCTCATGCATTAAACCTTAATTTTTTAGGTTTTGTGGTATACATTTTTAAGCCTTCAATGCATACTTCAGAATTTTTATAACTAACATGTATGGCAACATTTAATCATATTTATTGTACTTGTACTATTTGCTAACACTATATTAAGTATGTTTCCATTTTATAATCTGATATAACCCAATTAATTTGGGTTACAAATTGCCTAGACCAATTTCTACCTTCCTAACACAGGAACAACCTGGAAACTTGATTGTTCTTTTGTACACAGTATTCAGGATATAATGGAACATCACTAAATACGAAAAGAAGGCCACCTATATGATAGATAACCAAAGGAAAAATTTTAAAAGGCTTTTGTTATCTTGTTTGAGACAAATTCTTGATAATCAGGAATCTTTGATTACTCAGCTGCTGAGGATGTAAAAACTTAATCCTCCAATTGAATTTTTTCTAATAAGTCTGTCCTAGTATCTAAATTACAGAAGTGAATTCTTGGTCCTAGACATCCAGTTAGGTGGTGGTTCTCATCCTCAACTACACATTAGAATCACGTTGGAGAATTGTTTTGCTTGTTATTTTTGTTGTTTTTAATGCTGATATTGGGTGACATCCACAGATATTCTAATCTAACAGATTTTGTTTGATGTATGGACATAGAGATTTTTTTAAAGCTCTCCAGGTATTTCTAATGCATAGCCAAGGTTAAGAAACACTGAGCCAGAATGATAAAATTTCATAAAATACTAAATGAGAGAAGAGAAGCTCCAGTTTTCCAAAAACTGTAGTATGAGTTTTTCTAAGCTTGGATCATCAGATCTTTAAATTAATTCACAATTCTGAAAAAGCACTTGCACTTTTCTGAATTACAGTCACATATTTCTGTTTTTTACAACAATGAAGAGAATAGACCAAATTAACAGTATACTGTCAGATTACATTTACCTCCATGTTATGCAAGGATCATTTCCATCCATGCTTTAGTCAAAACCTTTCCCTAAGAAACCCAGACCAAATTTATGTAAATATCTGTTCATTCATTTTTTTCTGATATATATGATCCCAGGTTTATTAAGACATATTTAAGCCTGCAAAACTATTAGTTGAATGGTGTAACTCTGGGGGGAAAGTATGTTCCCAGCCTGGGGCAAATAACCTTTGAAGCCAAAATCAGTCAAAGGGAGAAATGAGTGTGAGAAACCTGTTTATTGTTTACAAGCAGTTGTCTACTTCTGCTCATCCATGTCTTTTGCAACCCGGCTGCAAAAAGACCCTAAAAATACCTCTCCAGTCCAGGTGCCCATTAGCTCTCCACCTCACTCTTGTAATCACCTATTGATAAAGAGATGGACTACTTCTCTCCACCCCTTGGAAACACCTATTGACAGGGAGATGCACTAAGGCCAGATGAGAGATTCTGGACATATTGCAATTTTACCCACAAGTGGTTAAAATTAGAGTAACTTTTCCTTTGAATTCATACTTATTTAGGAAAGTCTTCTGCACATCATCATCAAAATAGCCACATATGGGACACATTTATGCTTGAGATTTCTACAAGGATCTTCCTTTTTAAAAATCCCCCTAAATTCAAAAGCAATTGTCTTAAGGTATAAGGATGTCATGGCACTGTGCCAATTTTTATAGAAAGGGTTTTCAGTAACACTCTAGCCAATAAAGATTTGTGTTACATATTCATATTAGTCAGTGTTTCCCAAGAAAAATTATCAATGTGTGTGTGGTTGTCTGCATTGACAGAGGTACAGAGAAAGAGAGAGAAATTTTATAGAATTGGTTCCAATGATTGTGGAGGCTGGGATTGGGAGGGTGGGATCACAGAGGCCTGGATTGCAGAGGCTGGCAAGTGCAAAATTTGCAGGATTTGCAAAACAGTCTGGCTACTCGGAGTCAGTGTTGCAGATCAAGTTTGAAGACAGTCTGCTGGCAGGATTGCCTCTTCCTTGAAAAACACCAGTTTTTTTTTCTTTTAAGGCTGTCAACTAATTGGATAAGGTCCACTTATATTATGGAGGATGATCTGCTTCTCAGAATATGCTGATTTAAATGCAATCTCATCTAAAAATTACTTCAGAGCTATATCTAGACTAGTGTTTGACAAATATCTGGGTACTATGTCCTACCCAAGTTTACTCATAAAATTAACCATCATACTAGAAAAGTGAAGTTTGAATTAATATTTATTTCTTTGTTAGATCTTGACCAATTCTTTAGGTTCATTCATTTCAGAATACGAAACAATAGAGAGATCCTGTTGTAAAAATGAGGTTCCGGTAGTGAATCCCCTTAGCCTCAGCACCCGTCCTTGGAGTCAATGGTTAGTTGTATTATTGTTGCTGCGTTGTTATGATTATTGATTTCAATAATTCTTTGCTATGTTTTTCTGGTATAAGCACAGACTTTTAGGTGACATAATCAACAGTTTCACATAGATTTACATTCTGAATGTTTGAGCCTCATAAATATAATTAATAAAACAATTCTAATCAAATATCTGGTGAACTCTTATGAGCTCCAAGACAGTCCTCAAAAATTGGGAGAAAAGCAAACAAAAGTTAATCATTGTAATTGTTACAAGCCTGCAGTGAATATAAAATTAAAAGGTGCTTATAAAACACTTGGAGCAGTACATGGAAGAAAATAAACTTACAATAAATGATATTGTAATTTTGATTACTACTTTGTCTTTCTGTTTGTAGATCAGACAAGTAATAGAATAAGGATGAGAATCACATAGTTCTGCACAGAGGGCTGTCTTTATTCAAACCCATGCCCTCACCCATTGTTTAAAATACTTTTATGCCTTCCAAGTACTTAAAGGGAGAACCTGCTCAAATGTTGCATCAAAATGTTAAAAACAAATCAACCACCACCATAAGTCAATATCCCTTTTAGGATAAAGAACTCATCTTTGAAATATGTGTACCCATTTCAATGTGTATTCTGCAAATATTTCTTGTCATAATAGAATCTTATTCATAATAATATAGCCACATATGGGTCTAGCTGTCAGCAATATGCTATGAGGCAGAGGGGGATCTACTTAGGGAGAAGTTGGGTAAAGAGCTCTTTAGGCTGACCTTTCCTGATAAGTTGATGATGTTCTCATTAGCAGCAACCCTGCTGGTTGCCCTCAATAAAAGATAACATCCTGCTGTTAACGCAATTTCCATTTTTGTGATTTAATAGTACAATTACATTAAAGATACTTCTCTAAATGGATTAGGGTTTAAGCAGAGATAAAAATGTTTTTAGAAATTTTCATTGTTTCCCCCCAAACCAAGCAATATTTCTCATAATGTGTAATTATATAGGATAAATCCGACAATAAGGTCACCAATATTCAAGTGATATTTTTAATATGCTTCTTACTAAAGAGAACAATTGTTGCTAAACTCTGTATAACACATATTTTAGTAGCATTTTCTTTGTAGTAGAGTTAACATTATTTCCCATAGAAACACCAATTTCATTTCTTCTTACTATAAAAAATATTATATCTGTTTTTTGAGACACAGGTAATTCTGTTTGTAATTAAATTAAATGCATATGCTATATGAGTTTGGCTATTAGATTTATTTTTTGAAAGGAAGCAGTGCATCATTGTGGGAAGAGAAAGACTGAAATCTGGCAGACACATGGTTAAATTTTGGCTTCACGAGTTATTAGATATGTGACCTTGAACAAGTTATATTCACCTTGGAACAATATTAGTTATTTAATTCACTAACCAGTGTTAGAAGTAAAAATCTGGCAGGAATCTTGCCCTCCAGTGGAAATTAAGTAATGAATGTAAAGCACATAGCTAATGATAACTGTTGTCAAAGCATAGGCTCTTTAACTTAGGACCTCTAGTAGTTCAATGAAAGAGAACACTAAGGAAGGGGTTTCTTTTACTGTTGAATCTATGATGTTGACTTGTGGAATACTTAAATAATCTATTAATTATGATATGTATTTTTTTCCAGTGGCAAGGATTTAAGTTTGTTTCTTTTAAAGTATGATTCAACTTAATGTCTATAGAATACTATCAGGATACTCCTTAATTGTTCTGGCCAATTTATTTATGAGAAAAAGACAAGAAAATATGAAAGGAAAAAGAGATAAATATTGAAACCATACGGAAGAGCATTGGGGTCCCCTGAACTAAGTAAAATAAAGAGGAAGCATTATTAGCTGCTTCCCACCACACACCCACTTTTCCACAAATATGAGAACCTGGAGAAATGACAGAACTTGCTGTTTAGTTAGGCAACGGCTGTACTCAGAGGAGGGAATGGAGCCTCAAGCAATGGATTCTGCAGCAGGGACTCGGGCCCCCTGCAGAGAGCAGAAAAGTCTTTTAACTGGTAAAGTACTTGGAATTTGGAGAGAAACAAATAATTTAATGACCCAATAGGAGATGCTTCACATTTCCCAAGAAATATTGGGCGCCAGAGTTAGATATCCAGAAGCCCTTCATAACCAATTAGAGACAAAAAATAGAGTAAAGCTGGAAATGTATTTTTATGTGGTGTAACAATCTAGTTTTGTGTAACTATTATATGATGCATTATTATTATTATGTGTTAGAAACAGTGAAGGTTTGCTCTTTACAAAGTAACACACATAAATAAATAGATAAATAGTTTTTATTTATATACATTTTATTGGTGGTCTATCTCATGCAATGTACATTTATTATGACCTAGTTGGCAGTTGAAGTTTGAAGAACTGGTTTTGATGTGAGTTCAGAGTATGCATTTGAACACAGAAAATTTATGCCTTTTTTGGTTATGAAAGTACCTTTTTCAAGGAAAAAAACTTAGCACTGTATTGCCCTTTAAATTATTTAAAAAGTTAAATCATTTTAAACAAAACAATTGTAAGAATACAGTTACATTTAAAGATAAAACAAAGAGGGGAAATAAAGTTTTTAAAAATGTAGTTTTTATTGGTTGCCCATTACAGGCAAAATACTTTCCTGGGTGCTGTATTGACATGTGACAGAATGTATAGAGAAAATAGAAAAGAGCAGAAGACAAGAGTCAAAATGTGAGAAAATATCACTGGTGTTTGTGGAATACATTAATGGTGCTTACCAATAGCCAGTTCTCTTTTTGAGAATAAAAGACACTATAATTCCATGTTTAGTTCCAGTTAAGCAGAATTTTATGACTAGTTCTAGTCAGTGAAATGTGAACAGAAGCAAAGTATGCCTTTTCCAATTAAAGCAAGGTAAAACTCTTCTGGAATTTTCTGCTCTCTTTCTCCCCATTTCTCTCTCTTATCCTCCCTCCCTCTTCCTCTTTTTCTCTCTCTCTGTATCTACCCCAGTGAATGCAAAATCCCTAATGTTGTTCATTACTGCATCAAAACTTAATCTATACTGACTATTACACTATTAATTATAATTTCCAATATATGATAAGATGTAGGTGCAGGAAAATAAGGAATAGAAGTCAAAATCTGGCAGGAATCTTGCCCCCCTAAAGATAAAGATAATAGAACTGACAAATGTAACAGATACTAGGGGAACATAAGAAAATGTCACATGGAGTACATTAATTACACACCTTATTCAAGTTTTGATCAGTATTAATCTTTCCAAAAGGAATTAGCTTTTCTGATGCATGAGTTCAGAGATAAGAACCCTGAAGCCAGAAGAATCAGAAGAGCAAAATCAAAGTTACATAGATTATTTACTATATTATTTACTGTATTATTAAGTAAATAATAATATTTACTAAATTAAGTAAATAACACTATTATTTACTATATTATTTAAGTAAATTATTTACTATTTCCTACCTAGGTAGAATCATTATTAAAACATCTATAATTATAAAATATTTAATCCCACAAGTCTATAAATTTTATCATATTTCACCTTTGCTGTGAGTGAAATACCCAGTTTTAGAGGAGAGAATTCCTATTACATGTGTTGGCTCAGCCACTTCTCTCCACGCGTGTCTTATGTTGCCATACTGCTTTGGATTGTTTTACATTTGGTTTGACTACTAAATTTCTAGTTCATGAGCACCATATCATTTGTTTTTAAGGACCTGTCATTTGTGTATCATGAATTTCTTTCACCACCTGAATAGTGCATAATTTTAACTTCCAGTGTTTGGACTACACATTTATGTTATAAACAATTGATACTTACCTTACATTCTTTTAAACAGTGTTAATCTTGTAAAATGTACACATACACACATGCACGCGCACACACACACACACACACACACACACACACACACAGTCCAATTATATTTTCCCAAGTTCATGGATTTTGCTCTTGTTCCTTTGAAGGGTACTGACTCCAACATAGTGATATGGATATTACACCTGAAAACACCAAACTGACATGTGACAGATATATAGAGAAAACAGACAAGAGCAGAAGATAAGCAACAGAACATGAGTGAATCCATGAATCTTAGCATCAACTGGAGATAAGAGTTGACTGTAAGGCTTGTCTTTCAAGTCCAATGTAAATAAGTAATAATAAAAGTTGTAATTTATTATGTAGATTGTAATAGTATCTAACATTTTTAAAGAAAATTAGAAAACTTGGAAATACATTCTTGTTTTTGCCATAGGGAATCAAACTCATACTTGAACCTCCAGCTAGCTGTTATATTTCTTAAATGTTTTTCTAATACAACATTTGGGAGGAAAAAGGAAACATTATAACAAAAAAGGATGCACTCTGTTGAGAGATCAATAGGTAAATTCTGCACATTGACTATTTCTCTTCTCTTTGCCCCTGGTGCCTAAAGAGATTCAGTTATATGTTAAGGCAGTGATCTCAGATTTTTATGTATCATTGCAAATCTCTTAATTGATGTTTATGTGGAGGTATTTGTCAGAATTTAATGTATTTAGATATACACTTTTCTAAATTCTCTTGATTATGAGAAGAACATAAAAACAACTTCAGGACTTCTACTTTGTCAATTTAACAGAATCTCATTATTAAAATTATGAAGACTGAAGTTATTGGCAAAAAATGAATTCTGATGTATTTCTATTAAAAATATATTTGGAGGTTCTGAAAAATTTCAAACATCCTAACCACAGATGATATTCATTCTTATAATTTAGCATAAAATGTGCGTACAGTGTGAGAACACTGCTATGACATCTGCAATGACATTTTTCTTATGAAGCACAACTTTATTTAAATACCTATTTGTTGCCTTGAAGACACAGTGATCTAGTGTTAAGAGAGAAACCAGAGCCATGTAATAACAAAGTAACCTCAGGATAGGGAGAGCAGGTTGATGGATTAAAGAGGGTACCATGAGGAATAGCACGAGAGGAAAGGGCTGACACAGCAGACAGACTAGGCCCATGCTCCATTTGACCCCACACAAGTTGTGGAATCAATACCAAGATTTTCCTTTTTTTTAATCATAAAAAAAGGGGGAGAATTGTTTAAAGGAATCCAAAAATTTAAAAATAAGTACTATTTTTATGTGGGATTGTTTTTTAAGGCTGGTTGAGAAAATTAAATTCTACAGGAAAAGTAAAAATTCAGTGTTTTTTTCTAGATTCAAAGTAAATGGAAATAGCATACTGGATAAGAAACATAAAATTAATACCTTTTAAACCTTTGTCTTCACCAGAATACTAAATCCACACAATAACCCTAATGTGTGGTGAATGAATTATTCCAGAATATGGCCCTTCTCAGAAAGTAGTTTTTAATTGTTGAATGCCCTTTATCTCAGTGGAATTGATTTGCATTTAAATGGGCAGTCCTTCAAGTGATTATCCCGTTACACTCTTTTATTAATATAAAAGCACTGAGTACCTATTTTAGTGTATGCAGAAATTATAGCATGCTATGATAAACTGTAGAAATGTTAAGAGAATTTTTATATATACTTTAAAATTATTTTCTCTACCATTTATTAAGTTAATTGTTGTAGAAGAAATGCACACTCCATTTCAATTTAAACAATAGCTGAATTACTATGTTTAGCAAAAATACCCATCTTGACTGGATAGAATAATGGTGCATATGCTAATAACTAACATAAACTAAACTACAACTATGACCAAAACTAATACCAAAATATTTTGTTTTGTATATGCTAACTTTTAAAAGCCACTCAATATCAAATTTTTAGGACTATAGGAAATAAATGGACTGAATATGAACATTAGCCTATAAATCTGTGTAAAATGCTAAATAGTGTTTCAAATTAATAGAAAAAAATAATTTTGAAAGACAAGTGCTAGAGAATATTGATGACTATATAAAATACAATGAAAAATACAGCTATGATGAACCTCTCAGATCATCTTGGCATTATTTTTAATGCAAAGGAATGCAACCAAACATTAACTTTTTTAAGCCATTGATATAATTCATTACTAACTATTGAGAATCTCCCAGTCTCTCTAATCTATTTCCTTCCTTACAATTTTCCTTAGAAGCAGTAATAACAAATTTAAGGTAAAAAGGAAAGAAAGAAAATTAAAGATTGGTATGCAGGCACATATCTATCCTGATTCTATGACTAATAAATAGGAATGAGGGGCCTCTAACAGTTCTTTTTATATAGCATGGTATTAAGGTTAGGGTTAATGTGCAGCTAAGCTGAGGTATCTCTTTGTTATCTCCAGGGATATAGGGAACAATGGCACTTATTGTTGGCCAGGATACCAATTAAATGTAGAAATATTGAGTCATAATATGCTGCTTAAACTCCTGAAACCCTCTTCTTCCCCATCCCCAGTCATTCCTTGTAACAGCTTGTCTATATTTTTTATTGAAAATTTATACAACATATTATTCTACATTGGTAGCTGCTTTGGACTAAGTGACCAATGGGAAATAAAACATTGCAGTGTATCTTTACCTTCACTTCTCTAAAACTGGGATATCTTGAATATCTTGGCATTTTGTGACCCAGAGATACAGTGCATCTTTATATGCAAATGAGCAAGGACTCTGCAAACTGTGCCTACATGTCCCTGAAATTCTTGATTTTGCCTGTGTATTCTGATCCCCTTAATAGGAAAACAACCACGACTGTTTAAAATCACAATGACAAATTAAAATATATGGCAATTGCCCTTAGGTCATACAGCAAAAAAAACAGTTATTCAAGAAAATTTTCTATATATATATAAATTTAAATATTCTTTAAATATATTATCTAAAATGCCTACTCTTTAACAACATACTATGAAACATTCATAGAAACAAGAAAGTGAATCCCATACAGAGGAAAAATACAGGCAACAGAAACTCCCTTTGAGAAGAGGTGAAGCATCAATTTAACAGATAAAGACTTAAACTGTTATAAATATGTTCAAAGAACTAAAGGAAACCATTCTTAAAGAAGTAAGGAAAGGGGGTGGAGCCAAGATGGCGGCGTGAGTAGAGCAGTGGAGATCTCCTCCCAAAACAACATATATTTATGAAAATATAACAAAGACAACTCTTCCTAGAATAGAGATCAGAGGACACAGGACAACATCCAGACCACATCCACACCTGTGAGAACCCAGCTCTTCATGAAGGAGGTAAGGTAAAAGCCCCACCCGCGGGACCCGAGCACCCCTCCCCCAAGTTCCTGGCAGGAGGAGAGGAATTGGAGCAGGGAGGGAGACAGAGCTTAGGACGGCTGAACACACAGCCCCAGCCATCTGGACCAGAGCGCAGACAGAGAGCATGCATGGGGTCCTGGATACTAGGGAAACAGGGCAGCAAGACCTGTGAGCGGGTCCCTGAGGCCGGCACCCAGGGACAAAGAAAAGCGAGCAGCTTTTTTTTTTTTTTTTTTAATTATTATTATTATTTTTTTTTTTTTCCGGGTGCTTTTTGGAAGTCTTAAATAGACAGGGACTCCAAAACCAGATGGAAACATCCTGGGGCATTTAGTACAGGAGCAGGGAATCTGGGGATCTCTGGGCATTCCAAACCCCTGGGCCACAGGGAGCACGGAGGCCCCTCACGGAGATAAATAGCCTCCCGGCCATTCCCCCTCCAATGCAGCTCCACCATTTTGGAGCAGCCGCCCGAGGCCGGCCAGGCCCACAGCAACAGCGGAGATAAACTCCATAGCAGCCAGGCAGGAATCAGAAGCCCTTTCTGTGCACAGCTGTCCAGCACTAGACCTTAGAGGTCGCTATTCTCCCAGGAAAGGAAGGCCACAAATCAACAAGAAGGGAAGTTCTTCCAGCCGTCACTCATCCCAGCTCTGCAAACTATTTCTATCACCATGTAAAGGCAAAATTACAGGCAAACCAAGATCACAGAGACAACACCAGAGAAGGAGATAGAACTAACCAGTCTTCCTGAAAAAGAATTCAAAATAAAAATCATAAACATGCTGATGGAGATGCAGAGAAATATACAAGAGCGAAGGGATGAAGTCTGGAGGGAGATTACAGACGCCCAGAAAGAGATTACAGAAATGAAACAAAATCTGGATGGATATATAAGCAGAATGGATAAGATGCAAGAGGCCATTGATGGAATTGAAACCAGAGAACAGGAACGCATAGAAGCTGACATAGAGAGAGATAAAAGGATCTCCAGGAATGAAACAATATTAAGAGAACTGTGTGACCAATCCAAAAGGAACAATATCCATATTATAGGGGTGCGAGAAGAAGAAGAGAGAGCAAAAGGTATAGAAAGTGTCTTTGAAGAAATAATTGCTGAAAACTTCCTCAAACTGGGGGAGGAAATAATCGAACAGACCACAGAAATACACAGAACTCCCAACAGAAAGGGCCCAAGGAGGAAAACACCAAGACACATAATAATGAAAATGGGAAAGATCAAGGACAAGGAAAGAGTTCTAAAGGCAGCTAGAGAGAAGAAGGTCACCTATAAAGGAAAACCCATCAGGCTATCATCACACTTCTCGACAGAAAACTGACAGGCCAGAAGAGAATGGAATGATATATTTAATGCAATGAAACAGAAGGGCCTTGAACCAAAGATATTGTATCCAGCATAATTATCATTTAAATATGATGGAGGGATTAAACAATTCCCAGAGAAGCAAAAGTTGAGGGAATTTGCCTCCCACAAACCACCTCTACAGGGTATTTTAGAGGGACTGTTCTAGACGGGAGCACTCCTAAAACTAAACAGATGTCACAAGAGAAAATAAAATCGCAGCAAAGAAAGCAGACCAACCAAATACTAACTAAAGGCAAAAAATATAACCAACTACCCACTAAAAGCAGTTAAAGGAAACACGAAAGAGCACAGAATAAACAACCAACATACAAAGAATGGAGGAGGAATAAGAAGGGAGAGAAAAAAAGAACCTCTAGACAGTGTATATAACAGCTCAATAAGCGAGCTAAGATAGGCAGTAAGATACTAAAGAGATTAAACTTGAACATTTGGTAACCACGAATCTAAAGCCTGCAATGGCAATACGTACATATCTTTCAACAGTCACCCTAAATGTAAATGGACTGAATGCACCAATCAAAAGACACAGAGTAATAGAATGGATAAAAAAGCAAGACCCATCTATATGGTGCTTACAAGAAACTCACCTCAAACCCAAGGACATCCACAGACTATAAGTCAAGGGATAGAAAAACATATTTCAGGCAAACAACAGAGAGTAGAAAGCAGGGGTTGCAGTACTAATATCAGACAAAACAGACTTCAAAACAAAGAAAGTAACAAGAGATAAAGAAGGACATTACATAATGATAAAGGGCTCAGGACAAAAAGAGGATATAGCCATTCTAAATATATATGTACCCAACACAGGAGCACCAGCATATGTGAAACAAATACTAACAGAACTAAAGGGGGAAATAGAAAGGAATGCATTCATTTTAGGGGACTTTAATACGCCACTCACCCAAAAGGAGAGATCCACCGGGCAGAAAATAAGTAAGGACACTGAGGCACTGAACAACACACTAGAACAGATGGACCTAATAGATAACTACAGAACTCTACATCCAAAAGCAACAGGATACACATACTTCTCTAGTGCACATGGAACATTCTCCAGAATAGACGACATACTAGACCACAAAAAGAGCCTCAGTAAATTCCAAAATATTGAAATCCTACCTACCAACTTTTCAGACCACAAAGGTATAAAACTAGAAATAAATTCTACAAAGAAAACAAAAATGCTCACAAACACATGGAGGCTTAACAAAATGCTCCTAAATAATCAATGGATCAATGAACAAATTAAAATAGAGATCAAGGAATGTATGGAAACAAATGACAACAACAACACAAAGCCCCAACTTCTGGGGGACGGAGCGAAAGCAGTCTTAAGAGGAAAGTATATAGCGAACCAGGAACACTTGAAGAAGGAAGAACAATCCCAAATGAATAGTCTAACATCACAATTATCGAAACTGGAAAAAGAAGAACAAATGAGGCCTAAAGTCAGCAGAAGGAAGGACATAATAAAGATCAGAGAAGAAATAAACAAAATTGAGAAGAATAAAACAATCGCAAAAATCAATGAAACCAAGAGCTAGTTCTTTGAGAAAATAAACAAAAGAGAAAAGCCTCTAGCCAAACTTATTAATAGAAAAAGAGAATCAAAACAAATCAACAGAATCAGAAATGAGAATGGAAAATCACGACAGACTCCACAGAAATACAAAGAATTATTAAAGACTACTATGAATAGCTATATGCCAACAAGCTGGAAAATCTAGAAGAAATGGACAACTTCCTAGAAAAATACAACCTTCCAAGACTGACCAAGGAAGAAACACATCAGTTAAACAAACCAATTACGAGCAAAGAAATTGAAATGGTAATCAAAAAACTACCCAAGAACAAAATCCCCGGGCCAGACAGATTTACCTCAGAATTTTATCAGACACACTGAGAAGATATAATACCCATTCTCCTTAAACTTTTCCAAAAAATAGAATAAGAGGGAATACTACCAAACTCATTCTATGAAGCCAACATCACCCTAATACCAAAACCAGGCAAAGACCCCACCAAAAAAGAAAATTACACAGACCAATATCCCTGATGAACGTAGAAGCAAAAATACTCAATATAATATTAGCAGACCGCATTCAAAAATATATCAAAAGGATCATACACCATGACCAAGTGGGATTCATCCCAGGGATGCAAGGATGGTACAACATTCGAAAATCCATCAACATCATCCACCACATCAACAAAAAGAAAGAGAAAAACCACATGATCATCTCCATAGATGCTGAAAAAGCATTTGACAAAATTCAACATCCATTCATGATAAAAACTCTCAGCAAAATGGGTATAGAGGGCAAGTACCTCAACATAATAAAGGCCATATATGATAAACCCACAGCCAACATTATACTGAAAAGCGAGAAGCTGAAAGTTTTTCCTCTGAGATCAGGAAGAAGACAGGTATGCTCATTCTCCCCACTGTTATTTAACATAGTGCTGGAAGTCCTAGCCACGGCAATCAGACAAAACAAAGAAATACAAGGAATCCAGATTGGTAAAGAAGAAGTCAAACTGTCACTATTTGCAGATGACATGATATTGTACATAAAAAACCCTAAAGACTCCAATCCAAAACTACTAGATATGATATCGGAATACAGCAACGATGAAGGATACAAAATTAACACACAGAAATCTGTGGCTTTCCTATATACTAACAATGAACCAATAGAAAGAGAAATCAGGAAAACAACTCCATTCACAATTGCATAAAAAAGAACAAAATACCTAGGAATAAACCTAACCAAAGAAGTGAAAGATCTATACCCTGAAAACTACAAGTCACTCTTAAGAGAAATTAAAGGGGAACCTAACAAATGGAAACTCATCCCATGCTCGTGGCTAGGAAGAATTAATATCATCAAAATAGTCATCCTGCCCAAAGCAATATACAGATTTGATGCAATCCCTAACAAATTACCAGCAACATTCTTCAATGAACTGAAACAAATAGTTCAAAAATTCATATGGAAACAACAAAGACCCCAAATAGCCAAAGCAATCCTGAGAAAGAAGAATAAAGTAGGGGGGATCTCACTCCCCAACTTCAAGCTCTACTACAAAGCCATAGTAATCAAGACAATTTGGTACTGGCACAAGAGCAGAGCCACAGACCAATGGAACAGACTAGAGAATCCAGACATTAACCCAGACATATATGGTCAATTAATATTTGATAAAGGAGCCATGGACATACAATGGTGAAATGACAGTCTCTTCAACAGGTGGTGCTGGCAAAACTGGACAGCTACATGTAGGAGAATGAAACTGGACCATTGTCTAACCCCATATACAAAAGTAAACTCAAAATGGATCAAAGACCTGAATGTAAGCCATGAAACCATTAAACTCTTGGAAGAAAACATAGGCAAAAACCTCTTAGACATAAACATGAGTGACCTCTTCTTGAACATATCTCCCCGGGCAAGGAAAACAACAGCAAAAATGAGTAAGTGGGACTATATTAAGCTGAAAAGCTTCTGTACAGCAAAAGACACCATCAATAGAACAAGAAGGATCCCTACAGTATGGGAGAATATATTTGAAAATGACACATCCGATAAAGGCTTGACGTCCAGAATATATAAGGAGCTCACACGCCTCAACAAACAAAAAACAAATAACCCAATTAAAAAATGGGCAGAGGAACTGAACAGACAGTTCTCCAAAAAAGAAATACAGATGGCCAACAGATACATGAAAAGATGCTCCACATCACTTGTCATTAGAGAAATGCAAATTAAAACCACAATGAGATATCATCTCACACCAGTAAGGATGGCCACCATCCAAAAGACAAACAACAACAAACATTGGCGAGGTTGTGGAGAAAGCAGAACCCCCCTACACTGCTGGTGGGAATGTAAATTAGTTCAATCATTGTGGAAAGCAGTAAGGAGGTTCCTCAAAATGCTCAAAATAGACTTACCATTTGACCCAGGAATTCCACTCCTAGGAATTTACCCTAAGAATGCAGCATTCAAGTTTGAAATAGTCAGATGCACCCCTATGTTTATCGCTGCACTATTTACAATAGCCAAGAATTGGAAGCAACCTAAGTGTCCATCAGTAGATGAATGGATAAAGAAGATGTGGTACATATACACAATGGAATATTACTCAGCTAGAAGAATAAAACAGATCCTACCATTTGCAGCAACATGGATGGAGCTAAAGGGTATTATGCTCAGTGAAATAAGCCAGGCAGAGAAAGACAAGTACCAAATGATTTGACTCATGTTGACTATAAGAACAAAAGAAAACTGAAGGAACAAAACAGCAGCAGAAGCACAAAACCCATGAATGGACTAACAGTTACCAAAGGGAAAGGGACTGGTGAGGATGGGTGGGAAGGGAGGGAAAAAAGAAAGGGGGCATTACGATTAACATGTGTAGTGTGTGTGGGGGGGTACTTGGAGGGCTGTGCAACACAGAGAAGACAAGTAGTGATTTTACAGCATCTTACTATGTTGATGGACAGTGACTGTGAACGGGTATGTGGGGGGTACTTGGTGAAGGGGGGAGCCTCGTAAACATAATGTCCTTCATGTAATTGTAGATTAATGATACCAAAATAAAATTAAAAAAAAAAAAAAGAAGAAATGGGAAGAGGGAAAATACAATTATAGGAGCAGTGTGTTTATATTTCACTGGAATTGTTAGTATAAGTCTGAAACAGAGTCTGATAATTAAGTTGGTCATTGTATTCCACAGATCAACCATAAAAAAAATAAAAATATATACTGAAAAAAATCACTAAAGAAGCTAAAATCTTACAATTGGAAAACATGCTAGTTACAAAAGACTACATATTACATGAATCTATTAACATGTAATTTACAGTTTAGGCAAATCTATAGGTAGGTACATAAAGTAGATTTGTGGTTGCTTAGGACTTGTGAAATTGAGCTTGAGGAATATAGAAGACACTGCTGATTTTGGGGGTGATACAAATGTACCAGAATTGTAATCAGGCTGTACAACTCTAATATACAAAAAGCTATTGAGTTGTATACTTTAAATGGGTAATTTCATGGTGAATTATAGCTTACTAATGCTATTAAAAAATAAAAACAATTTGTGTTTGGTGTTCATAAGTTTTCTATTTTGTAACTTGGCTTTTTTAAGATTGACTTCATGAAATGCAGGGACATAAAAAAGATCATTTAAGCTATGCTAAAGAAAAATGCACAACATAGAAACAAAAGGTGACCTCCAATTGTATACTAAGTTATATAGGATTTCATCAATTTTTAAATATATTTTACATTTTATAATACTCAAGAATATTGAAGAACACAAATTTTTGACTAAATGTAAAATTCTCTAGGAGCCATAGGAGAATGTGTAAGTGCACACCTATTATAGTCCTTTTGACTTGGGTAATAGAATAGAAAACAGAAATCCCAAAATTTCTAGACATTTCTATTAAGTTCTGCTGTGAAATAATCTGAAGAAGGGGTTTACTTACTGTTAAATGGAATACTCACAATCTATCTGCCAATAATTTATACATAGAGCTCCTTACGTCTCCTTTTTGGCCAACAAACTTGAATACTATTGAGAGGTCAAGGAGAAATGAGTATTTCCAGACAAACAGGGTTGAGAACAACAGTGCCAAATGCTTTTCAACACTGGGTCAGATATAAAAAAGTGAGAAGTAATTAAATGCCTGGATGTAACACCCTTGTGAGACTACTTTAAGGAGAAAAACAAATAAATGACTTTATGTATAAGGTTATTTGTCCTAAGTAATATAAAGTTCTTAAAATAATCCATCCACCTATATATCAACCTAAAGAGCCATTACTCCTCATGTGGGATTTAAACTGAATTCTGCATATGCTTTGTCATCTGTCAATATACTGTATAATTAGATACAAATGATTACAGTAAAGGGGATATTAACAATCATAATGCCAACAAATTTAATGTTATATGAATTCAAATGTGTTCATTTTCTTCAGCTAAGAATTTTGTGCAGTTTCTACTGAAAATGGGTTTAGATACTGAGATCCAGTTGAATATTAATTTCTTTTTTTACATTTATGCTTAAGGTAATTAATGGTAATATTAAATGCATGCTGTTCTCTTTCCAGAGTTTTGTTTTTTATTTTGATTTCTGAATCAGTAAATTCAGTTAAAACTATGTGGTGAAAATATGTGGTGGTAAAAATAAAGGACCTATTGCTTACGCCTTTATATCACAAGCATGGAGGTAACCACCCATTATATATGGGGAGGGTAGGGAGAGAGAGAGCGAGAAAGCACATGATCAATTTATTTAAAGACTTGGTTCCTGCAACGGTGGAGGCTTGGCAAATCCAAAATCTGGTGGGTGTGGCTGACAGTCTGGGAACTCAGGGAAGAGTTGCAGTGAGTCCAAAGGAAGCCTTCTAGAAAACTAGGAAGAGCATACGCTGCAGATGAGGTCTGAAGGCAGTCTGTTGGAGAACCGCTTCTTGCTCAGGTGAGGTCAGCATTTTGTTTTTTTCAGGCCTTCAATTGACTGGATGACTTTCATGCATATTATGGAGTGCAATCTACTTTACTCAAACTCCACCTGTTTATCCAAATTTTGTCCAAATTTCATCCTAAAACACCCTCACAGAAACACCCAAAGTAATGTTTGACCAAATATGTGGTCACTGTGGCCCAAACAAGTTAACACATAAAATTAACTATTACAGTGACCAATGGTTACTTTATTGATGAATCAAGAACAAAAGCAATAAAAGGTGTGGCTTATCAAGTAGCATAGGATGTCACCTGAGTGACAGTGCAGAATTATCTATTGATCTTTTATTTAATTTAGAACTACTCTTAGAACACATTTATTTCAGAATGTGTAAAAATACTCTTAAGAAAGGAAACCAAATTCTATATCCAGATTTGCATAATTTGAAGATCACTGCATTGTTCCAGATCACATGATCTAAAGCATTGCTCTCAATAAAACCTGTACTACTGACCATTATAGTCTTGTTGCTTTGCACAGTGCTAATTTTTTTTTTTTTTTGGCAGTGCATTGTTTTTCTTAGGAGCAGTTGAATAGGTTCCAATTAATTACTATTCTTTTCATTCTAGTTCACAAAGAGTTTTTAAAATTTCTTTTCATAACCTAATGCTAATTTTCCACTTCGGTGAGTGTAACATAAAACAAATTGGTCCCTTTCAAACAGGTAAGAATTAACTCAATATTGATTTTCCTATTAAAGATAGAAACACCTTCTTATATATTTCAAAGTCTTACATATTACAAACTTAAATTCAAATTTCCCCCAGTAACAAACATTAACAATCTTTTATTATCTATTTACTTTAGGCCACCTCTCTGTCATATCAATGATTGTACTAATTTTTTTTTTTTTTTTTTTTATTAATTATTTTTTATTGAAGGGTAGTTGACACACAGTATTACATTACATGAGTTTCAAGTGTACAACACAGTGGTAGAACATTTATATACATAATTCTAGGTTCCAGCTATCACCCTACCAGGCTGTTACAATATCTTGACTATATTCCTTATGCTATACATTACATCCCGGTTACTAATTTATTTTACCATTGGAAGTCTGTCCTTTTTTTTTTTTTTTTTTTTTTTTTGTGAGGGCATCTCTCATATTTATTGATCAAATGGTTGTTAACGACAATAAAATTCTGTATAGGGGAGTCAATGCTCAATGCACAATCATTATTCCACCCCAAGCCTAATTTTTGTCAGTCTCCAATCTTCTGAGGCATAACAAACAAGTTTTTACATGTAGAACAAATTCTTACATAATGAATAAGTTACATAGTGAACAGTACAAGGGCAGTCATCACAGAAACTTTCGGTTTTGCTCATGCATTATGAACTATAAACAGTCAGTTCAAATATGAATACTCATTTGGTTTTTATACTTGATTTATATGTGGATACCACATTTCTCTCTTTATTATTATTATTTTTAATAAAATGCTGAAGTGGTAGGTAGATACAAGATAAAGGTAGAAAACATAGTTTAGTGTTGTAAGAGAGCACATGTAGATGATCAGGTGTGTGCCTGTAGACTATGTGTTAATCCAAGCTAGACCAGGGCAATAAAACATCCACGTATGCAGAAGATTTCTCTCAGAACGGGGGGGTGAGGTTCTAAGCCTCACCTCTGTTGATCCCCAATTTCTCACCTGATGGCCCCCTGCGACTGTGCCTGTCTTAGGTTGTTCCTCCCTTGAGGAATCTTACCCGTCTCTGGCTAACCAGTCATCTTCCGGGGCCATACAGGGAAATGTGAAGTTGGTAAGTGAGAGAGAAGCCTTATTGTTTGAAAAAGTTAGCTTTTTACTTCTTTGCATATTTATGCCCTGTGGCTTCTATGCCCAGCATTTGTCTTGAGGTATCTTTACCACTTGGAAGAATTATGATATTCGGTAAATTTGATATGAGGCACGAATTCTATTTAAGGTTTGTAATTAGGAAGGAAGAAGAAAAGCTATAGAAGTAGCAGGCGGAAGAAAACATGGGAAGATTGATTATTTCTTTGATATATCTTCTTGTAGAGTAACTTCAGCATGTATAGGTTTTAAGCTACTACTTAAATTGCACACACACATTAACATAATAGGAGTATAGTTACATAACCAAAGCATATCTGTAATTACCAGCCATCTGCAGTGAAACCAAGAAAACCAGTTAGGCACCTTAGGCATTTGTGAAAACTTATCTATGATATGGTGGATATTGTCCAAATGAACTTGAACAGTCTGAGAGAAATCAGACAAATTAAAACAACCCATTCCTGGGGACTGTTCACATGCCATATGTTCTTTTAACAATAAATAGTTTGTAGTTGTAAGACTTTGGAGCGCTACAATTTGCACTTCTCCAAATTCTTGGTTGAGTTCCAACAGTATAGATTCAGTCCAATTTTGTTGTTTTACTGTATGCGCAGGCCAGCTTAGATATCTCCTTCCTCATTCCCATGGCAGGTCCAGGAACTGGTGGGATGAGTGCATCTACAGCTATAGCAGTGCGTGGATCTTTGTTGGGGTTTTTTGATGATCATCTTCTGGCATGAGTCTTCCAGAGGGTGCAGATGTTGGAAGTTCTTTTTCATATCGTATCTTAGTTCATTTTCGGGGTAGCCCAATTAGGCTTTGATCCTCTGTATAAACACAAACAGACCCTTTGCCTACACTTTTATATGCCCTTTATACCCTTGTGTAGAACTCGTTGGAGGTTACCACACAGGAACTGCCCTTTTTTTTTTTTTTTTTTTTTTTTTTTTTGCTATCACTAATCTACACTTACATGACGAATATTATGTTTACTAGGCTCTCCCCTATACCAGGTCTCCCCTATAAACCCCTTTACAGTCACTGTCCATCAGCATAGCAAAATGTTGTAGAATCACTACTTGCCTTCTCTGTGTTGTACAGCCCTCCCTTTTCTCCTACCCCCCCATGCATGTTACTCTTAATACCCCCCTACTTCTCCCCCCCTTATCCCTCCATACCCACCCATCCTCCCCAGTCCCTTTCCCTTTGGTACCTGTTAGTCCATTCTTGAGTTCTGTGATTCTGCTGCTGTTTTGTTCCTTCAGTTTTTCCTTTGTTCTTATATTCCACAGATAAGTGAAATCATTTGGTATTTCTCTTTCTCCGCTTGGCTTGTTTCACTGAGCATAATACCCTCCAGCTCCATCCATGTTGCTGCAAATGATTGGATTTGCCCTTTTCTTATAGCTGAGTAGTATTCCATTGTGTATATGTACCACATCTTCTTTATCCATTCATCTATTGATGGACATTTAGGTTGCTTCCAATTCTTGGCTATTGTAAATAGTGCTGCAATAAACATAGGGGTGCATCTGTCTTTCTCAAACTTGATTGCTGCATTCTTAGGGTAAATTCCTAGGAGTGGAATTCCTGGGTCAAATGGTAAGTCTGTTTTGAGCATTTTGATGTACCTCCATACTGCTTTCCACAATGGTTGAACTAACTTACATTCCCACCAGCAGTGTAGGAGGGTTCCCCTTTCTCCACAGCCTCGCCAACATTTGTTGTTGTTTGTCTTTTGGATGGCAGCCATCCTTACTGGTGTGAGGTGATACCTCATTGTAGTTTTAATTTGCATTTCTCTGATAATTAGCGATGTGGAGCATCTTTTCATGTGTCTGTTGGCCATCTGTATTTCTTTTTTGGAGAACTGTCTGTTCAGTTCCTCTGCCCATTTTTTAATTGGGTTATTTGTTTTTTGTTTGTTGAGGCGTGAGAGCTCCTTATATATTCTGGACGTCAAGCCTTTATCGGATGTGTCATTTTCAAATATATTCTCCCATACTGTAGGGATCCTTCTTGTTCTATTGATGGTGTCTTTTGCTGTACAGAAGCTTTTCAGCTTAATATAGTCCCACTTACTCATTTTTGCTGTTGTTTTCCTTGCCCGGGGAGATATGTTCAAGAAGAGGTCACTCATGTTTATGTCTAAGAGGTTTTCGCCTATGTTTTCTTCCAGGAGTTTAATGGTTTCATGACTTACATTCAGGTCTTTGATCCATTTTGAGTTTACTTTTGTATATGGGGTTAGACAATGGTCCAGTTTCATTCTCCTACATGTAGCTGTCCAGTTTTGCCAGCACCACCTGTTGAAGAGACTGTCATTTCACCATTGTATGTCCATGGCTCCTTTATCAAATATTAATTGACCATATATGTCTGGGTTAATGTCTGGATTCTCTAGTCTGTTCCATTGGTCTGTGGCTCTGCTCTTGTGCCAGTACCAAATTGTCTTGATTACTATGGCTTTATAGTAGAGCTTGAAGTTGGGGAGTGAGATCCCCCCTACTTTATTCTTCTTTCTCAGGATTGCTTTGGCTATTCGGGGTCTTTGGTGTTTCCATATGAATTTTTGAATTATTTGTTCCAGTTCATTGAAGAATGTTGCTGGTAGTTTCATAGGGATTGCATCAAATCTGTATATTGCTTTGGGCAGGATGGCCATTTTAACGATATTAATTCTTCCTAGCCACGAGCATGGGATGAGTTTCCATCTGTTAGTGTCCCCTTTAATTTCTCTTAAGAGTGACTTGTAGTTTTCAGAGTATAAGTCTTTCACTTCTTTGGTTAGGTTTATTCCTAGCTATTTTATTTTTTTTGATGCAATTGTGAATGGAGTTGTTTTCCTGATTTCTCTCTCTGTTGGTTCATTGTTAGTATATAGGAAAGCCACAGATTTCTGTGTGTTGATTTTGTATCCTGCAACTTTGCTGTATTCCGATATCAGTTCTAGTAGTTTTGAGGTGGAGTCTTTAGGGTTTTTTATGTACAGTATCATGTCATCTGCAAATAGTGACAGTTTAACTTCTTCTTTACCAATCTGGATTCCTTGTATTTCTTTATTTTGTCTGATTGCCGTGGCTAGGACCTCCAGTACTATGTTAAATAACAGTGGAGAGAGTGGGCATCCCTGTCTAGTTCCCGATCTCAGAGGAAATGCTTTCAGCTTCTCGCTGTTCAATATAATGTTGGCTGTGGGTTTATCATAGATGGCCTTTATTATGTTGAGGTACTTGCCCTCTATTCCCATTTTGCTGAGAGTTTTTAACATGAATGGATGTTGAACTTTGTCAAATGCTTTTTCAGCGTCTATGGAGATGATCATGTGGTTTTTGTCTTTCTTTTTGTTGATGTGGTGTATGATGTTGATGGACTTTCGAATGTTGTACCATCCTTGCATCCCTGGAATGAATCCCACTTGGTCATGGTGTATGATCCTTTTGATGTATTTTTGAATTCGGTTTGCTAATATTTTGTTGAGTATTTTTGCATCTACGTTCATCAGGGATATTGGTCTGTAGTTTTCTTTTTTGGTGGGGTCTTTGCCTGGTTTTGGTATTAGGGTGATGTTAGCTTCATAGAATGAGTTTGGGAGTATCCCCTCCTCCTCTATTTTTTGGAAGACTTTAAGGAGAATGGGTATTATGTCTTCCCTGTATGTCTGATAAAATTCCGAGGTAAATCCATCTGGCCCGGGGTTTTGTTCTTTGGTAGTTTTTTGATTACCTCTTCAATTTCATTGCTGGTAATTGGTCTGTTTAGATTTTCTGTTTCTTCCTGGGTCAATCTTGGAAGGTTATATTTTTCTAGGAAGTTGTCCATTTCTCCTAGGTTTCCCAGCTTGTTAGCATATAGGTTTTCATAGTATTCTCCAATAATTCTTTGCATTTCCGTGGGGTCCGTCGTGATTTTTCCTTTCTCGTTTCTGATACTGTTGATTTGTGTTGACTCTCTTTTCTTCTTAATAAGTCTGGCTAGAGGCTTATCTATTTTGTTTATTTTCTCGAAGAACCAGCTCTTGGTTTCATTGATTTTTGCAATTGTTTTATTCTTCTCAATTTTATTTATTTCTTCTCTGATCTTTATTATGTCCCTCCTTCTGCTGACCTTAGGCCTCATCTGTTCTTCTTTTTCCAATTTCGATAATTGTGACATTAGACCATTCATTTGGGATTGCTCTTCCTTTTTTAAATATGCTTGGATTGCTATATACTTTCCTCTTAAGACTGCTTTTGCTGTGTCCCACAGAAGTTGGGGCTTAGTGTTGTTGTTGTCATTTGTTTCCATATATTGCTGGATCTCCATTTTGATTTGGTCATTGATCCATTGATTATTTAGGAGTGTGTTGTTAAGCCTCCATGTGTTCGTGAGCCTCTTTGCTTTCTTTGTACAGTTTATTTCTAGTTTTATGCCTTTGTGGTCTGAAAAGTTGGTTGGTAGGATTTCAATCTTTTGGAATTTTCTGAGGCTCTTTTTGTGGCCTAGTATGTGGTCTATTCTGGAGAATGTTCCATGTGCACTTGAGAAGAATGTATATCCTGCTGCTTTTGGATGTAGAGTTCTATAGATGTCTATTAGGTCCATCTGCTCTACTGTGTTGTTCAGTGCTTCCGTGTCCTTACTTATTTTCTGCCCAGTGGATCTATCCTTTGGGGTGAGTGGTGTGTTGAAGTCTCCTAGAATGAATGCATTGCAGTCTATATCCCCCTTTAGTTCTGTTAGTATTTGTTTCACATATGCTGGTGCTCCTGTGTTGGGTGCATATATATTTAGAATGGTTATATCCTCTTGTTTGACTGAGCCCTTTATCATTATGTAGTGTCCTTCTTTATCTCTTGTTACTTTCTTTGTTTTGAAGTCTATTTTGTCTGATATTAGTACTGCAACCCCTGCTTTCTTCTCACTGTTGTTTGCTTGAAATATGTTTTTCCATCCCTTGACTTTTAGTCTGTACATGTCTTTGGGTTTGAGGTGAGTTTCTTGTAAGCAGCATATAGATGGGTCTTGCTTTTTTATCCATTCTGTTACTCTGTGTCTTTTGATTGGTGCATTCAACCCATTAACATTTAGGGTGACTATTGAAAGATATGTACTTATTGCCATTGCAGGCTTTAAATTCGTGGTTACCAAAGGTTCAAGGTTAGCCTCTTTAGTATCTTACTGCCTAACTTAGCTCGCTTATTGAGCTGTTATATACACTGTCTGGAGATTCTTTTCTTCTCTCCCTTCTTGTTCCTCCTCCTCGATTCTTCATATGTTGGGTGTTTTGTGCTGTGCTCTTTCTAGGAGTGCTCCCATCTAGAGCAGTCCCTGTAAGATGTTCTGTAGAGGTGGTTTGTGGAAAGCAAATTCCCTCAGCTTTTGTTTGTCTGGGAATTGTTTAATCCCACCGTCATATTTGAATGATAGTCGTGCTGGATACAGTATCCTTGGTTCAAGGCCCTTCTGTTTCATTGTATTAAATATATCATGCCATTCTCTTCTGGCCTGTAGGGTTTCTGTTGAGAAATCTGACGTTAGCCTGATGGGTTTCCCTTTATAGGTGACCTTTTTCTCTCTAGCTGCCTTTAACACTCTTTCCTTGTCCTTGATCTTTGCCATTTTAATTATTATGTGTCTTGGTGTTGCCCTTCTTGGATCCTTTCTGTTGGGGGTTCTGTGTATTTCCGTGGTCTGTTTGATTACTTCCTCCCCCAGTGTGGGGAAGTTTTCAGCAATTATTTCTTCTAAGATACTTTCCATCTCTTTGCCTCTCTCTTCTTCTTCTGGGACCCCTATAATACGGATATTGCTCCTTTTAGATTGGTCACACAGTTCTTTTAATATTGTTTCATTCCTGGAGATCCTTTTGTCTCTCTCTATGTCAGCTTCCATGCGTTCCTGTTCTCTGATTTCAATTCCATCAATGGCCTCTTGCATTCTATCCATTCTGCTTATAAACCCTTCCAGAGTTTGTTTCATTTCTGCGATCTCCTTTCTGGCATCTGTGATCTCTTTCCGGACTTCATCCCATTTTTCTTGCGTATTTCTCTGCATCTCTGTCAGCATGTTTATGATTCTTATTTTGAATTCTTTGTCAGGAAGACTGGTTAGGTCTGTCTCCTTCTCTGGTGTTGTCTCTGTGATCTTTGTCTGCCTGTAGCTTTGCCTTTTCATGGTGATAGGAATAGTCTGCAGAACTGGGACGAGTGACGGCTGGAAGGACTTCCCTTCTTGTTGGTTTGTGGCCCTCCTCTCCTGGGAGAACAGCGGCCTCTAGTGGCTTGTGCTGCGCAGCTGCGCGCAGACAGGGTTCCTGCTTCCTGCCCGGCTGCTATGGAGTTAATCTCCGCTGTTGCTGTGGGCGTGGCCTGGCTCGGGCAGCTGCTCCAAAGTGGTGGAGTCGCGTTGGAGCAGGAGCTGCTGGGAGGCTATTTATCTCCGTAAGGGGCCTCCCTGCTCCCCGCAGCCCAGGGGTTAGGGTGCCCAGAGGTCCCGGATTCCCTACCTCTGGATTAAGTGGCCCGCCCTGCCCCTTTAAGACTTCCAAAAAGCACCCGCCAAAACAAAACAACGACCACAAAAAAAAAACAAGAAAAAAAATTTTTTAATTAAAAAAAAAAAAAAATTTTTATTTAAAAAAAAAAAAAGGTGGTCGTTCGTTTTTCTTTATTCTCCGGTGCCAGCCTCAGGCCTCTGCTCACCGGTCTTTCTGCCCTGTTTCCCTAATAGTGGGGTCCCTGTCCCTTTAAGACTTCCAAACAGCGCTCGCCAGAACAAAGCAGCAAAAAAGCAAAAAAAAAAAAAATGGTCGCGCGCTTTTCTTATGTCCTCTGTCGCCCAGCCTCCAGTGCCTGCTCACTGTTCTTGCTGCCCTGTTTTCCCAGTATCGAGGGCCCTGCACTCTGGCCCGGATGGCGGGGGCTGGGTGTTCGGCAGTCCTGGGCTCCGTCTCCCTCCCGCTCTGCCTGCTCTTCTCCCGCCGGGAGCTGGGGGGAGGGGCGCTCGGCTCCCGCGGGGCCGGGGCTTGTATCTTACCCCCTTCGCGAGGCGCTGGGTTCTCTCAGGTGTGGATGTGGTCTGGATATTGTCCTGTGTCCTCTGGTCTTTATTCTAGGAAGGGTTGTCTTTGTTATATTTTCATAGATATATGTTGTTTTGGGAGGAGATTTCCGCTGCTCTACTCACGCCGCCATCTTCCGCCCCACCTCTGATTGTACTAATTTAAATATGCCAAAGTTATTAAATGCTATGTAATCACAGCTTGACAATAAACAATTAGATGTGGTAGCTTAAAGGCCAATGATTGCCACCAAGGACTGAGTGGAGCTCAATTTCTTGGTGTGGTCACTGTGCACCAGAGCCTAACTCCCTCCCCCACTGACCATGTTGTAGATTCCAAAATTCAATATTATCCAGCTCCAGAAGGGTTACTTGTTCTGTCACTCATTCAAGAAATCTAAAATAGTGTTAGTATGAATACAAAGCTTTCTCATAACCAGCTTGCTTGTGCTTCTACTTCCTGAGATCAATAGACTTTAGAGACAAAATTTTTCCTCACAATGTTGATTTGTAAACACAGGATCAGGGAGTGCCCAGAGACATTTCATACAGATGGTGGTTACCTGCTGAGATTTTCATATATAACTCTCTGGTTGTCAGAACATGTATCTTCCAGATTCTGTCTTTCTTCTCTGAGTACATTTAGATGTCAGTGCCACATTTTGATCTTTGGTTTCCTTTTTTTGAGAGACCCAAATGGACTGTATCTGTTCTTTAAAGGTAGTTGTTCTTCATACTGGGCTTAATACAGTTGGCTAAGTAAGGATCACTCAAAGTGAACAAAGAACTAATCCATACAACAAAATCTAAAAATAATTAAGACATCGTATTTCTATAAAATTGAGTTATAATATTGACCAAAGATATTATCAGTAATAAACTTAGATGCACTAGAGAGCAAGTTTATGATATTTAAATCTAATGATCTATAAATCATAAGAATCTGATGCATTAGTAATTATTCATAAGTATAGACATTTATCTATAGAAAAAAAGTAATTTATATTTGAATTTCTACTTAGCAAGCGATGCCCACTGTCTTTTTCTATTTGTAACATTAATGCAAATTTAAAATACAATGAGATGCTTTTTTCCACCTGTTAGGTAGACAAATACCAAATATTTGACAGAATCCCATATATTCAAGTTTGAGGTAATAGGTGCTGCAATAGACTGAATGTGTGCTCACTGGTATTTTTCTTATGAAGGGCAATTTGGCCATATTGTACATCTTTTGAGACTCCACAATTATATATTTTATAATTACACTCAGATACATAAAACGATGCTTATGTACAAGAGTATTAATTATAACATTGTCTTCAGTAGAAAAGTATTCAAAGAAATTTAAATGTCCATCTTTAGGAAACTGGTGCAACAAACATCAAGTGCTATAATAAACAATGACAGACTCCATACCTGTAAGTGAACAAGAAGCAATAAAATGAATTGGAGTGATGAAACTCTTTCAAAACAAATATGGTACAATCTCCAAGTAATATTCTTACCAAAGGAAAGCAAGGTGTGCTACAGTGTCCATACTGTATGCTATTTGTAAGATAAGGTCACACACACATACATGCACATAAACACATGAATACATATATGTACAAACATACACAAATATATATTACTTGCTTATGTGTGTATATGTGTATGTGACTTCTTGGATTGAGTAAGATGCAAAACTTTTCATTGTGTACACTTTTTTGGTACATTTTGGATTTTGTGATACCTATAAGTATTAAGTGTACTAAAATTAAAAATTGTAAGTGAAGGAGGTAATGGCATAGCCTTTCTCCAAACTCAGACCCATTTATTTTACAGTCCTCAAATGAATGGGTTCTCACATACCCCTTTAAGTAACTTACCTGTGACTGGGAAGCTTAGAATAAACAGTGAGAAATATAAAGATATAGAATAACTTTACACAGAATGGGAGTAACATAGGCTTAGAGAGCAACACTTAAATAAAGGTGCATTATCCACTGGCTCATGAAATATGGAATGGTGTAACACGCTTTTCTTGCAGGATTATCATAGATTAGAAAACAATGAGAATTCATCCACTTCAGTGATGCCACATATGGCCCAATCCCTATTCATACACTCTACCCTGTCCTTGAATATTTCAGAAATGAAATAGAGGAGAAAGCATATAAAGGCAAATCTAATTAAAGGAGGATTTAATCCTTGTCTGTCCATGAGAAGTTTCTTAGAAAAGAGGATGAGAATTTCATGCCCTAGATTAATACTGCCACTCTTCCCATCAAGATGTGTGGTTTATTCCCTTTTACTTGAATGTAGGCTGGCCTTGTGTTTGTTAACCAGTGGACTACAGTAGAAGTGACACTATAACTAAAGTCAAGGTGTTAATAGATCTGCTTCCTTCTGGAGTCTCTGAGGGTAGAACTTGTTTCCTTGCCTTTTCTGGCTACCCATAAGCCATATCTTCTGGCCACTTTCTCACAATGACATCATCAACCTCTGCTTCCTTGTTGTATCTTCTTTTCTTTCTGTATCTTACCTTCCTCTTTTAATGACCCTTGTGATTATATTGAATCTATCAAAGTAATTCAGGGTATTCTCAGTCTCGAGATCCTTAAAATCACATTTGCAAAGCCCCTTTTGTCATATAGTTACATGTTTCAGAGACAATTAGGATCTGGACATTTTTTTCCTTTTGGTAAACAGAAGCATTATTTTATTTGCCATACCACTTGAGGGACAAGACCCCTAAGTATGTTAATATGTAAACAATCTCACCATGAAACTAAGTTGGGCCTTCAGATGACTGCAACTGTAAGCCACCATCTTTTAGAAAACACAGTACACACCAAAAGAAAGAGAAGTAGCTTGTTGGTCTGGCTCACTTGCTACAGCATAATCCTCCTGCTGACTTGTTCCAGGATACCCACTCTGTTTCTGCCCCCAGTACTGCAGGGAGCAGTGGAAGCCCCAGATGCACAAAATAAACCATGCAGGACAAAATAACATTGCAAAATGCTGATTATTAGATTATCAAAGGAATTACAGTCCACAACTTTTAGTCCAGTTTATGCATGAAAAAGAGATTGACCGTATGCTAAAATTAAAAAACAAATAAAATAGTACCAAGGGTCTCTAACATAATAGCCAAATCCCCAGAATAAAGTTGAAAATTGCTCATCATACAAAGAACTGAGAAAATCACAACTTGAGTAAGAAGAGACAATTACCTGAAGCTGAATAAGACAATCAACTGAAGCTCACACTGAGATGAATCTGAAAATGGAATTATCTGGCAAGAGTTTTAAAGTAGCCATTATAAAAATATTTCAATAATCAATAAAATTCTCTTGAATAAAAAAATCAAAGAAACATATATTCTTAAAAGAACAAAAAAGTATAAAGTATAGAACTGAAAAGTATAAATTAAAAAATGTACTATATGGTCTTAATTGCAGAGTGGAAATGACAAGAGAATAGAATCAGTTAACTTTTGGACTGACTGATAGAATTTATCCAATTTGAACAATAGGGAAAAAATAGACTGAAAAACAAAAGGAACTGAGCCTCATGGACCCATAGAATTATAAGAAATATGCCAATATTTGTACCATAAAACCCAGGAAGGAAGGGGCAGAGTGGGATAGGGATATGAAAAAGTATCAAGGAAAATAATGCATAAAAACTTCTCAATTTAGTGAAAGGCATATATGCAACAAACTGAGCAAATATAAAACAAAATAAACCCAGAGAAATACACACCAAGAAATATATTAATTAAACTTCTCAAAATAAAGACAAAGACAAAAAATCTTGAAAACAGCCATAGAGAAATGAAACACTACTTACAAGGAAATAATAATTCTAATGACAGCAGATTTCTCATCTAAAGCTAGAAAAAAGTGGCATATTTTTCAATGCTGAATATAAAATACCTCCCAATCTTAGATTCTTTAACTGGCAAAACTATCCTTCAGGAATGAAGGGGATGTAATAACATCTTTAGCCAAAGGAAAACTGAAACAGTTTGCTATCAGTTGACCTACGCTCAAAGAATGGCTTAGGGAATTCTTAAGACCATAAAGGAAATGATAAAAGAGAAAATCTTGGACATCTGATAAGCAGAAAGAACAACTTTAAGAGCAAAAATATAGGTAAGTACAACAGACTATATGCTTTCTCATTTATTTTTTAAGTAACATGTGATGATTAAAACAAAAATTACAACATCATGCAATACTTGAGATAATTGTATTTAATAGTGGAAAGGGGAAATGGACCTAAACAAAAGTAAGATATTCATATTCTACTCAAAGTAACAAAATGATACCTGTTGATTGTGGATAATGGCTTATATATATATTGCAATGGAAAGAGAAACCTCTAAAAAACTATGTAATATAAGACAGAAATACCAAATAACCCACAAGAAGGCAAGAAAAGAGACACCTTTATTCCTAATAGACAATAACTGGAAACAAACCAGATGTGCTTCAATAGCTGAATGGTTTAACACGTGTGATATATCCACACCATGCTAAGCAATAGAATAGAATAAACCATGATACATGCAACAACTTCAACGAATCTCCAGGGTATTATGCTTAGTGGGAAAAGTCAATTCCCCAAGGTTACCTACTGCATGATTCCATTTATGTAATATTATCAAAATGACAGAAGTTAAAAATGGAGAAAAGATTAGTGGCTGCCAAGGGTTAGAGTTGAGGGGAAGGAGGTGGATGTCCCTGTGAAACTGCAACAAGAGGGATCCTTGTAGTGAAGGAACTATTCTATATTTAGGCTAGATCAATGTCAACATCCTTTTGATATTGTACTATGGTTTTGCAAGATGGTACCACTGGTGATAATGAGATAAAAGATACATGGGTAAACTCTGTATTATTTTTTGTAATTGAATGTTTTATAATTGATAGCATAATATATACAATTTACCTCCACCTCTTATATTTGGATAAGTTATTTCATTATTCCTTTGTGTTTTTTACTTTATATTCACAGTAACAACTGAACATCCTCAAGCATCCTGTACGTTGGAAATGAATTTATTCTGAATTTGGGCATGAAACTACAAAAGCTATTGATTTTCCACAAAGAGCTAAAAGGTGCCATCACAAATCCCTGTGGAAAAGATGCCTGGAGACCTAAGTGTAATTTGAATAAGTCCAAACATTTGTTGAGTTGAGGCAATCTATAAATTAAATATGAACTCAGACTTTCCTTGTCTCTCAGGTGGAAATGCTATGGTTAAAAGAGTAAAGCAAATCTAGCTGAAAACTACAAATTGAGACCTAGAAAGGACAGATTAAAAAAGGGCTGAACTTAACAACTGTCTCATATGGTCTGCATTGTTTTACCTAAAATTTTCTCATTACAAAATTTAAAAAAAAGAATATATGGATTGCTGTAAAAATATCACGTATCTTCTTTATATTTTCTTCTATCTGAAATGCATTTCAGTAGTCTGCACGAGCACTGACTTTCACCTCCCAAACTTTTACATGCCCCATGACTATTCAGAACATAATCATCTAGCTCTTTTGTACCAACAGCTGAAGAAATAAGGTAGACTTAAATTTCCGTAATAGAGAGAACATGCACCTTATATCTACTGATATTTTAAATAGCTGGATAACAAATATGAAAATAATTATTCTTTCATAATACCTTCCTCCCTAAATTACATTTGGAGAAATAACTTATAAGATCTGACAAGCAGATGACTCACTCAGATATTTTCTTTATTCCACTGGCTTTCTAAGATTTTAGCCATTTTGATGTTTCATAACTCTGGGGGAAACTTGAAAGATCACTGCTTTCAAGCTACTGATTTATTTATGCTATTATTTGTTAAACAAATATTTATTTCCAATCTGCAGTACTTAGAGCATGATGTAATGTTACACCAAACAGACAAAAAATGAATCAGACATGCACTTTATTTCTAAAAGGTAGAACATTAGATGTTCCCTAAAAAAGCCACAAACCTAGATAGAATACATTATATGTACGGAATTCCTGCAGGAGTTTAGAGAGGGAAGAATTCTGTGTAGTGAGAGGATTGAGAGATGATGGGGAGAGGAAGATATTACTTTTTAAATGATATTTGCTATGAATTAGGATGAGAAAAAAAACTCATTCATAGGCTACCATTTTCCCCAAACAATTACTGGGTTTAGAAGAAAGCTTGGCATGAACATTTGCACAAAATTCCTTCTAGTGTGCTCTCAGATACGTAAACTTAGAGGTCAGTGGGCACAAACTTGGAACCGGTATAAAAATATACACAATGCATACACATTCACCAGTATGCATGGATATACATATGTAATAATCAAATGCAGCTAAAGTGTACAGTCAAAAATACATTTGGTGTACAATCTGTTACTAAAAGTCTACAATTAAAGTTAAGTGAACAAATAAAGATGATCTAATAATAACTAAACAAAGAAAAACTGAAGATGGCAAAGCAACTAATAGAAAGTCTCATTACACACAGCATCAGATTCTGTAGCACTTGGGTATCTGGTTTTGATAGTATTTAAGAGAGCATGTCTACATTTTCTCTGCCTCTTATTAAGAGATAGCATATTAAGTAAAACTTTAGCCTTAATTACTGGAACTCTATCACAATTTGTGGTTCTTTTATCATTTTAGAAGAGTTAAAATTGTATTATACTCATACTATCAAAGCAAGCATTCTTTAACTATATGCATCTCAATACTATCTTTCTGAATTTTTAAAAATTTTAATGGAACTACTTATGATATATTTATACACAAACAGGGAAATTGTTTTTACTCTTCTTTTTAAAAAATTAAAATTCAGTGTACATCTTTCCAAACTGACAGTTCTTCCCCCATGACTATGTATCTAAATTGACTGAAATGAAAAAGGTAAAAGAAACGTAAAGCGCTTTTCTTTTTCAGAAACTTAAAGAGATGCAGCTGTTCCAACTAGAGTAAATGATTATAAATTATTAGTGTCAATCAAAGATGTGATTTCCATCTCCTGATTAAATCTATACAAAAGATCTTGAAACATACAGCTCAGCTGCAGTGAAATGACAAATCAATCAAGAAAGAATGCAAGTGAGCAATTAGGCTGTAGGCAAAAGATAATAGTATGTGGGTGGCATTTTCCCTCTCATTCAAAGTCCTGTTATTAATCAGAAAATAGGAGTGGCCATTTACTGATTCCACTTTTATTTAAACAATAAAAGGTTTCAATATAAGCATTATGTACCATACAAACATTGAAACAACAAAAGAGAAGGCTTCAGTGGCTTTTAAACAAGTTTGCTTAAAAAATATATAGGTTTCTTCAAAACATTAAATAATTGTCAGTAGGCAGAAATTGTTTTGAAGAAAATAAAAACCTATAGATCGCTTAATTAAAAAACAAAAATGTCGAGCTTTTTTCATGTGTTTTAGATTGATTTACACTCTTACCAAGTTGGTTGTCATGTCCAATAGAGTTTGATTTCCATCACTAAAGTCAAAAGACTTCAGACAACAACACAGAAATGTAAAAATGTTGGCCACATTGAATCCTCAGCTCAAGGAGAAATCTTGATTTTAGGAAATTAAGCCCACATTGTTTTCATCTTTATTAGTAAATATTTTTGAGAAGACATAGCCCCTCTGACATATTTAACAGTATTTATGCTTGAAAATCATTTGAATATATTTAATGACAAAAATAATCACCTAGATTTTGTGTAGAGGATTTTATGTTTATTATATACATCCATTGTATAATTTCAATATATAATTTTATTTTAAATTAAATATAATGTTTTAATGTCTAATTTTACAAGTGACTTAAAATTTCCTCATGAAAACATTGTCAATATATCAGATATGAAATACTTTAAAAATAACTATCAAATTGATCATTTCTATTCAAATTGACAACTATGAAGTATAACCCTTTTTAAAAGGTGAATAGTGTTATTTTTATGCATGAAATGTATTAAGAGAACTTAATCAATATTTATAAAAATACTTTTTGGTATCTGTATGAAATAAAAATATGAATGCTACTAGGAATAGCTAAGACTTTTATTATTTACTTATACTAGTCAGTATTAACAACAGGTTAACTCATTATTCTCATTTCATACATGACATGCCTTAAGTACAATTTGCATAGTAAAACAGCTAACTAGTGAATAATGTCAACTTTTCAAATTATCCATACATCAATTTCTAACACTTAAAGAGTTCATAGTGATTTCTCCAGAAACATGAACAAATAAGTGATAGTTGGGAATACTTGAAGAAATGCAATTGTATTTTTGCTGAGAGTTAGGAAATGCCAACAGTACCCTCATACTATTTGTACTCTTTTTCCCACCTACTGCTTTTCAAAAGTTGGATTGTAAGATGATCAGAGACATAGCCAATTCATCCACCAATGACCTATGTAAGTATTTTCAGTCTTCTTTTTCCTGTTCTGTATATAAGAAGAAACACATTTTAAATCTTGCCTATTAGCCAGCCTTCAGTATCATTACTTCAGGACCTCTCTGAAACTCTTAATTTTTTTAGCCCAGATAAATCACTAGGAAATAGTGTTAATGTGAACCTCCAGGTTCTATATGCCTAGAACACAAATCTTGAATGTGTGTGTGTGTGTGCGTGTGTTTGCACATAAATTATGTAAAAGCAGTTGTGGGTTTTATACAGAATTACTGCAATACTAATCAATACTTTCTTTTATTGACCTTTCATGTAAATATCCTATTTAAAACTGCAAGCTAGTATTTTTATATAAAATTCTTTCACCATTAACTCTACAGGGACATATACTAGAGTGTATACTTCATGTGAAGATGGACCCTACCCTATAGAATTTTTATTACACCATACGAGATTTGTCACAATAATGAACACAGAACAGGGATAAATATTGGCTTATTTTGAAGTTGCCAATTGGACTTAAAAGAAAACCTGAAGATAAAATAATTTTATCCTCTGTACCAATAATTTTCTATATTTCAAACTAAATAACTTTGGAAATATTGGGCTTTTACATGCACCATTTGTTATACAAAAAATATTTTCGCTCAATATTTTTTGCTTCAAAGAATGAAATAAACATTAGAAAGGACTACTTAGGATCTAAATTAGGCAATTGCAGTAAGTAGTACTATTTTGAAATATTCCATTCCTCTTCTTTTAAGGTAAGTACATTCGCGTTATTGATATGCAAGCTTGGTCATTTAATGTGGTCTGTAGTGATATGCCAATTCTAAGCAGAAGTTTTCAAATCTATTGTTTAGTGCCAGTAAGTTCTCTTTTCTCTGAGTTATAATATGTGCAGTGCCCCAGATAGGGGCTATTCTTTAGCTTCATGTTCCAAATAGTAATGAACTATAGCAGAACCACTGTTTATCCAAGATAGACAAAACATTTTTGGTGAAAGCCTTTGACATTTGCGGTTGTGACCACATGATCCTAGCATAAAGTGAATGATACAGTGAAAAGAAGCAGAGCTTTTTTTTATAAGTCCTTTTATTCCCTGTTGCACACATTTTTTTTTAAGAACAAAGCAGCATTCGATTACCTTCACCAATACAATACATATGTGAGTACCTACTATGTGCAAAGAAGACTAAGAATTTAAATTATACAAAAAGCACAGTAAGCCAAAGTTTCATACAGGGCCTAATACTGTTTTCTGTAATAAAGAGAAAGATAAATTATAAGAAATATCACAAGGCAATCATGATACCTTACATACTGAGTTCAGAAAAGGGAGAATCCTCAAGAGTTACACAACTGTTTAGTAAATATTCCTGAACAATGTGGAAAGTTAGTAGGACCTTAACTGATGGTAAATTTTAGGTGGGGTGTGGGGAATACATTCAATGGTTAACAGAGTGAAAAAAGACACAGATGTAAGAATGAGATATAATCAAATTTAAACTTGGAAGTTCTTTGGGATAGTACATGATAGAGGACAAGAAGCTCAATCTTTTGGATCCTTGTTTCCCCAAACGACGTAGACAGGGCATCATTCAACAGAATAAATGTATTCTGGAACTAGAGTTCTACACTCAAATTAGTGTGGGAGATCATGAAATAAGGAAACAGTGAACAGTTTTATATATGCTGAGATTCTCAGAGAATTTAATATATTGATATATATTACAAATCTTTATTGTGTAGATATAATTTTCAATTTCTCCTAAAATGTCTACAGAATAACTCTTTTACATTGCATCTTTATTAATATTTGAAACAACACAATTTGGAACTCAATTTAAGACATGATTGTATCAACCAATAAAAGATTGTATATCAACTATACTTCAATAAATATTTTTTTAATTTAAAAAATAAAAAGAGAAATGATTTATCAAAGTTTCAGTACCATACTAAAGGTAATTAAGTATTCAATTCTTTATAGTATTGATTTCTGAAATTATCAAGTACAAGTATTTTGTTAATAACATAAAGTTTCATGGACCACTGTAAAATAGTAGTTATACTGGATGTGTGATTAACAGTGTTCAAAGTTGAATTGAAATCCCTGGGTTCAAATTCCAATTTGCTACTTACCTACTAGGAATGTGACTCTGAATGTATTATTTACTTCTCTTAACTTCACCTTCTAAGCTACAAAATTGAAGACAGTAATTACATATGTCTCGTTCCTTGTGTGTGCTTATGTGTCAGTATGTGCAAGTGTTTGAGTGTGTGCCTGCATAAAATTGAGTGAAACAAAATAAAAGCTCAAAAATATTATTATGGGTTATTTAGAAATATGTATTATCTTAAACTTAAGATTTTAAAAAACATAAAGCTTAAACTTAAAAACTGAGTAGAATTTAAAATTAGTATTTAAATTTATTTAAAATGTTAAAAGCATCATACACATTTGGAAAACTGTAGTATCAATTTGTGCTAGATATTTATTCAGTGTACCATGAGTACATGATGTGCACATAGATTTACAATCCCTTGTAACACTCTGAAAACTGCTCTGGGAGCTACAGAATAACTGAAGGTTTTTGAAAAGAGGAATGATAGAAATCAAGATATATTTAAGAAGATAAATTTTGTGGAAACAATGTAGAAATGACAAGAGGTGGCAAAAAGATGGGTGAAAAGCCTATGTTATTCCCAAAGAGCCATGTGCATGTAAGTATTATTTCACTAAAAAGTCAATAAATGGCTTCAAGGCAAAATTGTTTTCATATGCTTTAAAAATACTCAACTATTTTCACTATAAATGGAATAGATAAAATGAGAGAAAGTTTTATAAAGAAGCACAAATAGAAAGAAGAGAAAGTTATGAAGTATATGATTCCTAGCTCATTGCTGAAATAATTCTTTAGCACCACCACTGCAGTCCTAGGGGCACTGAAGTCCTGTGGCTTGTGTGGCTCTATCAGGTTAATGGCATAAACTCTGATGTAGAATGAAAAATGAGGAATGGTGAATTAAATCTAAGTCCCAGACTAAAATGAACTAGCCTAGGTTCCTGAGAGTTCACTTATCTAAATTGCAATCCAATTCACTGGGAAATTGTTTACATTCAATTACACCCACCATACCTGCAGTTGGTATTACCTTAGAGCATCTTCTAAAGATAATTTGGTGCAATGCCAATTTTCATTTGAGGATAAAGAAGAGTCTATGATTGGCCCTATATGCATTTTTACTGAAATATGTACTGAATTAGAGAGAAGTTTGAAATTAAAGGGAATTCATAGTAAATGAAATTTACATAAATAATCAAAAAATGAAAGCACTTCTCAGAGAAAAGACATGATTATTGCATTATTACTGAATCCAAGGTTTGTTAATTACCAGATAAAGCAATTTATTTTGGTTGCATCCAATTAAAATAATTTAGACTCCATGGTATTGTTGTTATTGTTGGAAAAAAATGAAATTAAGAAAAAAGAATAATATTAGGGAAGGTAGATCTCTTTGTATTTGCAGACAGTTGTTGTAATTAATAATTTTAAAATGTTAATATTTTAATTAAAATACTTAAAAATTGAATTTAAATTAGAAAATGTTTGGAAGAATTACAATTTTATTCAAAATTCTTATTTTGAAAATGAAAAGATAACATATGCTGCCCATGTTATAAAATGCATTAAAACTTATTTAATAACATGTTTTTAATTATTTCTATTGTATCAAAATAACAGTCTTTGTGACAATGAATCTCACTGTCCTAGAATAAAAAGCAAAACTAGATACCTATTTCAAAAAGCCTCTTTACCACTAATGTACTAATGATGCTATCTCACAAATGATTTTTCATGAATCTACTCTTCCTCAAAGACCCCTTTCACATATTTGTCCTCATTATATTCTCAAATATAAATATGTACATACAATTTATTTGGTACTAAGTGGATTTATAGAAGAACATGTAGACATGTAATTCTATCAATTCAGGAGTAGTTGTGGTAGAGCAATATTCCTTAATAAGGCTGTGGTTTTAGCATATTCCATAACTGACATTCCATATATGGCCTTAGCAAGGTAATAAAAAGATAACCTGCTCCTTATTTTATTTCCACTACACCCTGATGTCATAAAATTCTTCATTAGAGGATCTTTACTCCCATTGAAAATGTAGTTGCATTACATTGTGATTGAAATAGAGTAATTGACAACTTAATATAGACTGTTATACAGTAAGGAAGCTATCCTTGAAACTTTGGTATCCACAAAACTAAAAATAAATGGATACACAAAAGAATTAAAAAAAAGAAATATAGCCACAACACTAAAGAACACCATCAAATAACAAGAGAAGAGTATAAGGGATGAAGAAAGGAACAGATAGGAATTATAAAAACAACCAGAAAACAAATAAAATAGCAATGGTATATACCTATCAATAATTACGTTAAGTGTACATGGTCTGAATGCACCAATCAAAAGACATGGAGTGGCAGAATGGATAAAGAAACAAGACCCATCTATATGCTACCCTCAAGAGACTCATTTGAGACTTAAAGACATACACAGAGTGAAAGTGAAGGGATGCAAAAGGGTATTTTATGCAATTAAGAAGCACAAATTGATAAAAGGCATCAACACTGGTAAGGAAGAAGTTAAGTTGTCACTATTTGCAAGTGACATGATATTATACCTAGAAAACCCTAAACACTCCACCAAAAAGCTATTGGAACTAAACTGAATTCAGCAAAGTTGCAGGATATAAAATTAACACACAGAAATCTGTTGCATTCCTATATACTAACAAACTAGCAGAAAAAGAAATCAGGAAAACAACTCCATTTACAGTTGCATCAAAAAGAATAAATACCTAGGAATAAACCTAACCAAGGAAGTAAAATACCTGTACTCTGAAAACAATAAGACACTCATGGGAGAAATTAAAGAAGAAACAAATAAATGGAAATACATCCTGTGCTCATGGATAGGAAGAATAAATATTATCAAAATGGCCATCCTGCCCAAAGCAATTATAGGTTCAAAGCAATCCCTATCAAAATGCCAACAGTATTTTTCAATGAACAGGAAGAAATAGTTATAAAATTTACATGGAACCATGACAGACCTCAAATAGCCAAAGCAATCCTGAGAAGGAAGATTAAAGATGGGGAGGATTACGCTCCCTGACTTTAAGCTATAGTAAAAAGCAACAGTAATCAAAACAGTATGGTACTGGCCCAAGAACAGATCCATAGATCAATGGAACAGAATAGAGATCCCAGATATAAACCCACACATACATGGCCAGTTTATATATGATGAAGAAATCATGAATATATAATGGAGAAATGACAGCCCCTTCAACACCTGGTGTTGGAAAAACTGAACAGCTACATATAAGAGAATGAAACTGGATAATTGTCTAACTGCAGACACAAAAGTAAACCTGAAACAGATCAAAGACTTGAATGCAAGTCACGAAACCATAGAACTCTTAGAAAAAAAGTGGGCCAAAATCTCTTGAACATATGTATGAGCAATTTTTTCCTGGACACATCTCCTCAGGCAAGGGAAACAAAATAAAAAAAGAACAAGTGGGACTACATCAAACTAAAAATCTGTACAGCAAAGGACATCATTAGTAGAACAAAAACGCGACTTACAGTTTGGGAGAGTATATTCATAAATGACTCATCTGATAAGGGGTTAACATCCAAAATATATCAAGAACCCATAGGCCTCAACACCAATAAAAACAAATAACCCAATTTAAAAATGGGCAGAGGACTTAAAGAGACGTTTCTCCAAAGAAGAAATACAGATGGCCACATGCTCTACATAGGGAAATGCAAATTGAAACCACAATGAGATATCATCTCACACTATAAGAATGGTCACTACCTAAAGACAAAAAATAACAAATGTTGGTGAGGATACAGAGAAATGGGAACCCTCCTATCCTGTTGGTGGGACTGTAAATTGGTGCAACTGTTGTGGAAAGCAGTATGGAGATTCCTCAAAAAACTAAAAATAGAAATACCATTTGACCCAGTAAATCCACTTCTGGGAATTTACCTGAAGAAAACAAAATCCATGATTTGTAAAGATACGAGCATCCCTATGTTTATCATTATGCTATTTGTGATAGACAAGATAAGGAAGGAATCTAAGTGTCCATCAATAGAGGAATGGATAAAGAAGATGTGGTACATATACACAGTGAAATAGTATTCAGCCAAAAGAAGAAGAAGAGCAATCCTGCCATTTGCAACAATATGAATGGATCTGAAGGTACTCAGTGAAATACGCCAGGTCAAGAAAGAAATATACTATATGATTAAATTTATTTGTGGCATATAAAAACAGCAAAACAGAAGGAACAAAATAACAGTAGACTCATAGACACTGATAAGTGACTAGTGGTTACCAAGAAGGATGGGTTGGGGTAGATAAAGGGGCACAATAATTTGCCATCACAATATAAACTGGTCACAGGGATGGTAGTACAGCATGGAGAATACAGTTATAAAAAAAAATGTTCTTCCTAAAACCCAGTATTTTTTTTAATATTCCCTTTTTTGTTAGAGAAACCTAAAACAAATCCTTTGATTAAGAAATTTCAGCCCAACTAATAAAGTGAATGGCCTTTCAGAATTTTAGTTTTAATTCAATTAGTGGAGGAAGGCACAGTAACAAAAAATTGATATGCCATCGTTCACATTTGACTTCATTGTCTGTGATGAAGAAAGAAAGAATAAATTTCATTTCTTTGATTTTACCACTATAAAGCAGTAGGATCTCTCAGAATGTCTAATGCGGTTTCTTTATCTCCAGGAATAAAGGAATGAAAAAAGAATCCTATTATTAGAAAGGTGCTTTAATACTTTTAAACTATTAACAACCTGCGAATGTAAAAAGTATGATTTCTAACATGTTAAATTCACACACAACAAAGGAAATCACCACAATCATCAAGTAGGGAATGGAAATGGTATAAAGCAGCAGAAATCATAAAATGCTATTTTGATATATTCATTTAATCATATTCATTCAAAAATGGTTATTCATTACCTATTGTGTTCCAGACACTGAGCCAAGCATTTAGTATGCATTATCACTTTCAAACCTCACAACAACCCTGTGAGGTAGGTAGTTTTCTAATTTCATAGATGAGGAAACTAAGGCTTGGGCATGTCTCAGTTGCCAATGTCATGAACTGGTGTGTGGAGTCAAGATCCAGTGGGAACGCCTACTGCCAAAGCTTATTTAGCTGTCTGTCATAACATTCTCCCCAAGAATCTCTGGTGGAAACACCAAAGGTTTATAAACATAAAGCTTTGTCCTGTTTTGTAGGAACTTACTATGTACTTCAGAATCAAGAAGGGGTGCTCAAAATAACAAGCCAGAGTATCTCATATGAAGAAACCCCAGTGTAGAAAACATGTGCTCTAAATCTGAAGACTAGAGGTAGATGTTTGAGGTGATGTAAGGGAAATTTAATGAATAAAATAGTTGTTTACTTTTATATTCTTTTTGCCCAAGTCTATATATTAGATGAAAATGTTTCTCAGCTCTCAGGGAGCATTGTTTATAGATCTTATTGTTAGGAGTTAATTGACTTTCACCAACTAATAAAGTGAAGCAGGTAATCATAGCAATTACAAGATCATTGCATGAACATCTATCGTTTCATTGAGGAAAGCTTTCTGCTCCATGCTGCAATCTATATACATATCACCCCACAAAGAAGTATACAACAAACCTCACAGTAGTACAGATTCTGGGCAATTCTGAGGAGAATTGAGGGAAGCCTGAAAGAGGAGGAAATTCCACTGTCAATCATTCTTTAGAAACATAGGGAATAGAAATTAAGATAATGGCACTTAAGAACTTCTGTGTCTGTCAGAGCTTCTTTTTAAAAATGCACAGTGATATGTTGTCAATATCATATAAATGCAGAAGAAGAATTAGAGAAAGATGGGCCCCGTGGGTTAGAAAGTATGGTAGAGAAATTTATGCACAATTTTATACTGCTATTGCCAAATATTCTATGTGTGTATTGCTTGTTTTGATTTCTTTGCCTTCTGTAAAGATATATCTCACCTGGGCTGTGTGGAATTAAGATTGGCTCCCTGGACACAGGTCAGGAGTGGGCAGAAGCAGCCCTCTCACTCTCCCCCGCGAACAACATGGTGTGTCGTTGGCAATTAGCAAGAGGTCCCTGGGGAAGGTGGTTTGGGATTAAAGTGAGTGTTGCACATTTAAACAAACAATTCCAGTATTGAATTCTCCCTTCATTGGCAAATTTAGGAAGCCTCTGGTTAAGGAAACTGGCCGTGTTGCCCAAAATTACTTTTTTTTGACATGCTTTTATCACAGCCAGTCCCAACTCTTCATTAATAAAGACATTATTATATAGTATTTCCAGTGTTACAGTAAGATTAAAGTAAATTATTTTCATGAAAATATTTAGAATCATTGCATTACTTTTTCTTTAAAAGATAATACTTTATTTTTTAGAAGCCTAGAGGTAATAACCTTGGGTAAGAGACCTTGTTTTTCAAATCAGACTTTAGATGGAATGATCTAAAATGAATGTGTGACTCACTCAATGTCACTCCAGGCTCTGGAAAATATCAAAGGAAAGTTGTTTGCTCAACAGAGGTCTCCCTAAACTTCTTTGTATCAAAATAAGACACTTAGAGAGCTCCTGCTCTCTGGAATTTGCTTCCAATTTTTGTTATGCAGATTCAGATTTGCTCTGAAGCAGCAGCTGGAGATTTGCTTTTATAGATACCTCAGCCAGGCAGACCTGACTTTGGAAGTAGCTATTGACTTCCTGTATCCTCGGCAGTTTCATATTGATCTTGAGGCAACTCAATTACCCACACCTGGAAGAGGCTATGAATTTGAATAGTGTTCATGGCTTTTTTTATACATCCTTTTTTGCCCCTTAGTGAAGGGCAATGGCTTACGCTTTGCAAAGCAAATCAGAAAGGAGATACTTTTATTCTCTTTTTAAATGTAACAGAAAAGAATCTTTAAGATAAAGCACTTGCCAGTCCAGTGTGGAGATTATTTATGAATACATATTCTACTCACCTTTTATAGTCTAAATGGTGAAAGCACTTTCCTTCTTTTTTAATTCTATGTTATGTAAATGTTAAACCTCAGATAGTTGAGATTTTAAGGAGCAATTGACCCTTTTTTCCAATATTAATAATAGAAAAACTTTTATATCCAGAGGAAACAAGAGACATTTCAGTACAATTGAATTACTTTTTATTGAGCAATGACAAGGTGATTTCTTTCTATATCTGTCTATATATATATATATATATATATATATATATATATATATATATATATGAAACTGTAACATTTCCGAGGTAGAAGGATATTAGAGAGTGAGGTTTCTAATAAAAACTGAGATGCCGTCTTAGTGTGACTCCATCAGATACTCCCTGTGTGATGTCTGAGAAGTTATTCAAAACTATGATACAAGTAACTCCAGGGTTCCTGGAATAAATGTGGATAATTACCCTACTGTCTCATAAGGTTATTATGAAGAGAGATTAGATAATGTATACAAATGTCTTATCCCAGTGCGTGGGACAAATTCAGTGATTAAACATGTAATTAATAAGTCCAAGTCCATTATTTAACTGGTAAGGTGAGGCACAGTAATGTTAATTTGCTTAATAAAGGTAACAAAGGTAATTAGCAATAAAACTGGGATTAGAAGTACTAGCATTTTGAAATTGATCACTTTAAATAGAGTATTTAATTCTCATAGTCATGTCTATAGATACTTTTCAAGTTAAACAGCAGGCATATTTATTGAGCCCCTCTTCTGTTCCAAGCATTGACCTAAACACCGTGGGAGATACATTCATAAATCAGCACTCTCATGGAGCTCACCATTTAATAGAAAAAAATGAGAATATAAAATGAGGATTATAAATGAGGGACAACATCTTATAACAGAAGAGATCACCTTTAGTTAGAAGCAATTGGAAAAGATTTCCTGGGTGAATTGTTACTGAGAAGTATTTTTTAAATGGATTTATCTTCTCCTTGACAAAAGCTTATTAGAATGTACAGAGCTATTTGCACTTCCTCCTAAGAATATGTTACTCATACTGCTATGCTTCCACTCACATTATCCCTTAGGCCTTTTATGTTGTTGCCTTAAACATTGTATTCCATGGTGAAAATATAATCACCTAGATATTTCAATGTTTAAAAGCTACAATCACAATATGTTGTAATTTTTAAAAATAATAATAAAATGGCTTGCTTTTAGAAGTTTTTCTAGACTTCTGTTTGATCATACCTATTTTTACACCACTATCATGAAATCAAACAAAGGAAATAACCTTTCCTTTGTCTCTAATTACCTGTCCTTACATATGAATAACTGCATACTTCATTTTAAAATATATATTTTTAAATAAGAAGGCTTGCCGCTGAGCAGTTGTCAGCTTCTGATGAACTTTTTAATTGCTCTTCAACTCTTAGCTCAGCTTTAACCATCTGTCTGTATCTTCCCATTCTCTGTAGCTGGTAGAGACACACCAGAGTCGTTCTCTCAGCACTTTGGGCCACGGTACTTGCCACATTGAAAGGTCATCACGTGTATTCCCATTGTGTCCCTATGAGAAAGCGAGCTCCTAGAAGGCTGAATCTGAATCTTGTACTCCTAACATTCAATAAATGTTTCCTGAATGGATCAAATGGAGCTGTTTGACAAGGAGGATAATTCATTTAATGTAGTTACAATATGAAGGAAGTTAAAAAAATCAAGAGTAGTCAAGGGTACTATTTATCCATTATTTTGAGAAGGAACTTAGAAGAATAAATACAGTAGGGATTTTCTTGAGGTAGTAGAAAAAGGCCCAAAATATGAAGGAATCTAAGAAAGCCACTAAAATGGCTTGCTTTAATTTCTCATTTAATTATATAATATCCCTGCTTCTTCAATATATGGGGGTGACTATTATTGTGTAAACATATTTTATAAATATTAAAGCAAAAGATGGATCATAATTATGAAGAGAAAAAGTTAAAAGAAATAAAACTCACTTTAAAAGAAAATTTCTAAATATTTGAATAAAAGCTATGATGCCCTCTGGTGTGCATACATTTTAAAACCAGTATAATACATACTTTTCATATATATTCTCTAAGCACTAATTACTAAAAAAATCCCATTAGCAAACGCAACAATTCACAACATATTTAATTTCAAAAGACCCAAAATACAAACATAAAGATACTTAATGAATTTTTAAAATATAAATGCAAATCAGCCTAGTCTTTTTCACTTGTGGGTAACGGTAGTAATTTCTGACTGAAATGCCAAAGCCTTACATTCTCTGTGAGCTTGTCTGCAACTCATCACAGGATTATGAATAAACATGACTGGAGGAGTATGCAGATTTCCTAATAGAAAATCCATGAATGTTTTAACACCCAAGGGTTCATATTATAATAAAGGGATAGCACCTGTCACTGGAGGCAAACTACAAGATCACCTTTGCAGTCCCTGGGGCAATTAAATCACTGACAATTTAGCCTTTCTCTGGCAAAGAGAGTCTCCAATGACATCCACGTATATAAATCTCACAGGGCCACATGTAAGACAGTTGCCTTACATTACACTTGTTCATTTTTTTAGGCACTATTTCCAAATATCTTACCAAAGTTTTTTTTTTCAATAGGGTGATTTTCTGTATTGTATTAAATTATGAGAGGAGAAATTACATGACCATTTCTAATCATCACGGTAGATCACTAAAATGATATGACCTTTCCATTTCAATAAAATATCACTCTATGTAGTATGTATGCAGATGTGATTTCTGCATTAGTGCTTTTGTGAAAATATTTCAATTCATTTATTTAACGGCATTCGTTTACAAGAAAAATACAGAGAAAGGTTATATTGAATGCTCCAGAAGAACCAGGCAGCATGTTTAGTAGTTACGCTTATCCATCTGACAAAATGCAAGCACTGGTTTATGCTTACAGCCTGATTTTGAGGGATTATTTATTTAGAGTCTCCTGTGTTTTCATGATCAATACACCACTGCCCTGACCACAGCTTCTTTCTCTAGGGATACACAGTCCAGAAGGATCATCCCGGATGGAGGCTGGTACCCAGCCTCTCGCCACCTCATGGCCAAGTGGTATGAAAGTGAAAAAAGCAGGAAAGAGGAGCTCCAGATCAACAAATCTGGAAATAAACAGAAGCCCTGAGGCAGAGTAGACACCTAGAGCAGTAGAGCAAAGGCACTTGGAGCTTAAATACCTTAAGGGAAAGCACTATAGTAAAGGGGAAACGCCTCCTTCTGAGGAAATCTCTACAGTTGCAGTAGGGCAGCCAAGCTTCTAGACTATGACATATACTAACGTTCCACTCAGAAGGACCTCTACTCTCAGTCCTAACTGCGCAGCAGATAGTTTTCTGCTTTTTCTTACTGTCCTCAATAAACTCACATTAATGATAGTCACCTTAGTAACTATCAATTCTTTATAGCCTACAATGCCTAGTTAAAATACTCCACTGTGCTCTAGTGACTGCACCGTTTGTGCACCATATATTTCATAGTGTCATTTCCAAAGATGGTCCATTACAATGGAGAGACAAAAAGAAAAGATTTTAAAATACCAGGAAATTAATTCTGTGAGAGCATACAGTTAATGCTTATTTCACAACATTGGATACAGAGAAAAAAGTTTTAAACCCCATAGGGCTGCTAAATTTACTGAATAAACGAGAAAAGTGAAGACTAACAGCCAGGAATGAATCCATATTTTCTGTAAACATTTCTTAAATCTCTTATAACTGAACTCTTTGTATTAGCCACTAGAAATGGAACTATTATTTTGATATCTTACATTAAAAAATCACGTATTAGTGGAACAAGATCTATAGAGAAGTATATAAAATGTAAAAATTATCAGTGAAAATAATAAAGGCATAACAGAAAAGGTCTTGAGTCAAATTTGAAAAATAAAGCTGATATGAAGAAGTATAGAGGAATATAAGAATATGCCTTTCAAATACCTAAGGATGGAGTCTGCTGAGTTCCCACATATAAAGAGGGAAATAAATATAAAATTGTATATGTAATACATTAATAATTATTTAAACGTAAAATACACATATAAACAAAATTTGGAGATACAGGTCTCAGACATATGCATAAACACACAAGAGCACACACACACACACACACACACACACTAACACACACACAAAGGAAACAAGGGACCTTTTGGTAACAATGCCTTGGTTGGGAATCTTAATTCTAGTTGAATGAAGAAACTGTACATCCAGCTTCAACCAATAATTTCCAGGTGTCTTAAATTATTTTTTTTTTACCAAATCTATATAGACATTTACCTGAAAATATAGACAATTAGGCATAATTTTCACTGGCTGTTATTTTGTTAGCTATTACAATACAGATGGCTGTACTGCGTTAACATTAATGAATGCCAATCTTCAAGTTAATTTGCTTAAAGGTAAAGAAAGTGATCTGGAAGGAAGTGAACAAGAAGAAAAGAGCTGAGTATTTCAAATTAACATGAACTCTTCTCTCATTTAATTGTAATTTGATGTGCAAGGCACTTTGTTAATGGTCAGTTGCTAAGATATACTGAAAATTTTCATGTGCTACCTACTTTGCAGTTCACAGCAATTACCTTATATTTTTTTAAAGAAGCCAGAGCTTTTTCATACTAAGCTGTGGGAGGCTAGTGACTTTATATTATTGTCCTTTAAAAACATTGTCATTTAAAAGGAGAATAAAACCTTGATTTTAAAAAAGAAAAGCATATATGTGTGTGTGTGCCTGTATGTATGTGTATATGTGTGTCTGTATACAACAATAAAAGAGGTTTGCATTCAATCACTGTTTAGGATGAAATTAAAGATTTTGTTACTTAGAAGTGATAGTTTAGTTAAAAGTGTTTAGCCATGATGGCTATAAAACTTAACAAAGATACACCTTGTCACATATATTACCTATATATGTGTTATAATGAAGAGTCCAGTCACATATACCAAGTATATTGTAAAAAAAATTATGCTAGAGAAGGACTCCCCAAATTTTAGCGCCATTATAAATTCCTAAGAGTTCTACTAAAATTCCTATTAATGGGCTCTAATTCAGATATACTGAACAAAAATTTCCCAAGAAGAGATTGTGATTCTGTATTTTATAAATTACCCACATAAGTCTTATATTCAGATAAACTTGGAAAACATTTTTCTAAGGGAAAAAAACACAATGATTACTTTCATGGTTGTTTCTTTGGTTGCTAATTATTTTAAATATGCTGAATAAGAAGAGAATGTGCATTAAAGCACTGCTTCTCAAATCTTGCTGCTCATTAAAATTCACCACATAAACTTTTAAAACACAGATTTGGGACCTTGTTGCGATGTATCTGTTTAAGAAACTCTAGAAACCCTCACCTTTTAAACGCTTCCCTGATCAAATTTTTATTAATTTTGCCTGAAGATCTTTGCTCTAAGGCTCTTTTGGAGAGCTGAAGGGAGAAAAAAATGCTCTGGTAAACAAACAACTAATTTGCATTGCCTAAAATCCTAACAGTTTTTATTTTATTTTCATATATTTTTAACTACCTGACTTATAGCTTATCATTGTTGATAGGTGCTGATAGATAGGTGATTTGGTATGTTAATTTATATACTTTCCTAATTCAAATTGTGAATTAGTCCAGTAATTCATATTGTACATTATTCATGTAAAAGTTCATTTTATACAGTTCCAATTAAAATGAAATATTGACAATGCCAAATTAATTTTCCAAGGTTATCATTCTGTAAACTTACAGAGAAAATATTCACTTTCTTAATAATATCTGAAATTATTTTGACCAAACTATCTAAAGCATAAAGACTTAAGGAAAGAGGATAAATAACTTCTCCAACTCCTTCTAAACTAGCTATTAAAAAAATCTATCACCATTTTGATACTTATTATTTAAACATCACCAAAGCCAAATTAAACTATTTTTAAACTTATTTCTATCAAGCATTTTTCTGGCTTGGAACATAAATGATGTGGAATTTTTTGGTTGTTTTATTTCATATGTCAGATTAGAGAGCTACATTTCCTCTTCTACTTTGTAGTATTTTACTGTATTTGTAAATATTGTTCATTTTAAAACATTACAAAAGTATTTGCCACAACTTAAAACCAGTTCAGAAATATATAAATACATTTAAGCATCTTCTAAGAGAGAAAGTACTTGATTTAGATATTAATTCTGAAATATCACTCATAATACTTATAATAATTAAAATGGATATTTTTAACTATAGGAAGTTTTATTTCACTTTTGCATGACTATAGGTTTAATCTTCTTAGCTATCATTAGTTCTAAGAATGTAAAAATTGCTTAAGTATAAGTTATTACTTTGATATTTTATTTGTTGCTGTGGATACGAAAGAGTTGAGCAAGCTATAATCCTTCCCTTAAGTCAAAAAAGATTATAATATAGCTGCAGGAAACATTTAGGTTGTGTAATATCTTTCATTCATTGTTCACCTCTGCCAGGTGCTAGAAATACAAAAGTGAGAAAGCAACATCTTCCCATGGAAAAGTTACATTCTAAATAAGTAATGATTATTAGTGCTTGAAGGGTAAATGAGAATAATGAAATAACAAAAACAGTTTTATGAAAATAATTCATTTTAGGACAATTACATAATTATTCATATATGATAAATATACATCATAATGAGTAATATAAGAAACAGAAAAGATAAAGTTATTTGATGTGAGATTTGAAATATGAAACATGTATGCATAAAATGCATATATTTCAAAATATACAGGGCATATGTAAACATAAAATACATATATCTTTGGAGATTTTTGGCATTTCATGGATATGATGGCATTTGAATTGTGGCTTAAAGAATAGACAGTAGTTTTATAAACCAAAATGAAAGGGAAAGATGGAAAAATCTTCTGAAAGAAGAGACAGATTAAAGAAAGCAATGAAGGTAAGAAGGAAAAACAGGACACATTTGGGGAAAGGTGAATGGTTCAGCTTTGAGTCTTGTGGTAGATGGTATGGCATCAAGATACAGCTGAAACAAATGTGTGCTTCACTCAATATGAAAAGGACTTAAAGGTCTTTGAACAATGATGTGACATAGGAAAATTTTCCAACAACATTTAGTAGGATGGATTAAAGATTGGGAGAAACTTGAGATAGAGAAATAATTTTGAAACAAGGTACACAATGGATTAATTTAATGACTGAAAAGAACGGAAATGCATTGATAGATGGGAGAGATCTGTGCTGGTAGAATCTCCAAGGAGGGCATGCATAATGGCTAAAACCATCTTGGATGCGGATAAGTAAGCATTCAAAGACCTGCTTTTCATTTATTCTCCACGTGACCTTTAAAATTCATTTTTCTCTTCAGATTCCAAGAGCTGGTAATAAGAGGTGACTCACAGACTTGGGAGAATGAAATGAAATGCTGTGTGAAGAGTACCTACTACAATGTCTTTTAGAGGGTGGTTATAATAGTAGTGTAGTATATAATGACTTTAATTAAATGGGAGAGGCAAAAGAAAGAATACATTGAATGTGATTGAGTTTTGTGTTCCGTGATTGAGTTATTGATAGAATCAGAAAAACCTAGAAGAGAAAGAGGGTAACAAGACATAGAGCTAAACGTAGAACTAAAAAGCATCACCTATTCTCCAAACATCATATATTGTTAGTTCTTATCATACATTGATTATCTTTATTTAGATTTTGCCAATTTTTTTCTAAGGTATTTTATTCTAAAACACTTTTTTTATTAAAACCTTCTGATGTTTTGTCCTACTTTTACTACCATAAAGAGCAGTTGGCTAGCTTCTGTCCCCACAGGTTTTCTTGGCATTCGTCACCTTCTTGCTCTATTGATTAAATGACTTTTTGTGAATTTGTATTCAATCCAACACCTCCCTTTCTAAAAGGAAAGACATAGAAGAAAAGATGCAGTTTCTGGTGCCAAATAGATTGTGGCACAGCTGATGCTTTGTTCAAAATCTATACTGATTGCAATAACTGGATCGATCATGTAGCCATCTGCATTGATTCGTAAGCTGCTGACAGTTTGAATGAACTGTCATTTTGCACTGAAAACCATTGACAAAATCTCTTCGATTAAAAACAACTTCTTTTTAAATAGAGTGTAAAAGGAAAACAAGAAACAAATCTGGGGAGGAAAAGGACAGTGCGATAAGAGAAATACTACTACTACTACTTAACCAACATTACTATGACTACTAAATACACTTTCATTGCTAAGCTTATGCCACAGTTAAGGAATTTGAATGTGGGTTTAAAATGATACGTTGAAAATATGGAGATAGAAAATTAGTAACAATGAAAGGTATCTAGAACCATATGGCTCTACAGAAAATATATGGTGGAATATATACAGATAAGGCTTTTTAATTATGAAATCCAAAATGTTTAAATTTTTGAAGAATATACTTCAGTTGAGCTTGTGTCTTTTTTGCTTACTTAATATTAAGCTCATGTTCTAACTAAAAACATGTATAAATGTATGTCACAACTCCAGAAAATAATTTTTCTATGTGGTAAAACTGTAAAGTTCAAAACTGAGTTTCCAAAAGCTGGGTATATATCTTATTTCCCTCTATTGCTTATTTATTAGAATTAATAATATATTTATCAAATAACTTTTTAGTTTATTAAGTTCAAGAAGTAAAAAGTGTTTGTGAGCTGTAGGACTAGAGTAATATTATTAATATGTATTCAGGTTGTGTTAACTTGTTCATTATTCAAAAAATACTATCTAACTCTAAGAGTAACAATTTGGATTCAAAATATCTGTGGTTATGCCTTAGGATACCCCATCAACATCTTTAAAATAACTAGATATTTCAATCATCATTAAATTATATTCTTTGATTTTATTAACCCATCTCTATTCATGAAAGTAAATAATCCAAAATCTTACACTAATTTAGTTTAAAAAAAATTTCCGCAAGTGTTTTGACTGACCTGTCAGCAACTTTTTAGCATACAGGAAGAATAAATTACCTACATAATTAACCCTGAATGTTTCAGATGTTTGTGTTAGAAATTCTGTTTGAAAACTAAGTTTCCTATTTACTCCTCAATATTTTAATTATAAGCAGATTAAAACCATGAATGTGATTTGTGCTATTACCATAAAGACACACATTATTCATAGCTTATAGATTTTATTAAATACTAATTTGAAAAATTGAAATACTCAATGTACCAAAAAATTAGTGGAAATGATTAAAATTTTGGAATATATTATTAACTAAATATTTAACTATTGATTTCTATTTAAATCTGTGTATATTTTGCTTCTCTATGTTTCTCATGCAATGAAATTCAGTAAGTTCAAAATTAAAACTTGTATCATAAATGCTCAATTAAACCCAACCTTAGGTGTTCTGTACAGACTTTGTACTAATTTAATTCCTTAAAAATCAACACATTCTAGATGAACTACATTACTTATAACATGTTTTTAATTAACACATTTTTATACCTTAAATCTTAAACTTTAAGGAAAACACTCTCAAACATTGATATTTCCAATTACAGATTACATATGACTATCATTAAAAATGAATTTATTTTCTTTATTTAAAAATCTGGGTGAAACATAGAAGTGAGTATTAAAGGACTACTTACTCATTGTTGCTAAAACTGATGAGGTGTGAAGGTCACAAATTATATATAATACATCCCTTTACGTGATCTGTTGAAAACAAAAAAACATTAAAAACTTTTATCTCCTTTGATAAATATATTAATCTGATGTTTACTGAATAGATAAAATATCTTTATTCATTAAATATTTATTAAAATAATATTTTCTCTGCTCACCAATTAAGACACAATCTTATTACAGAAAAGATAACAGGGCAAATTCCAAAACCCTAAGAGACCGAAATGATTCACAGAATATAGGCCTTATGGTTGTCAGATCAATAATATTTATTCCTGTTCTTTGTTAGATAAATAAAAATAAAATAAAATTTAATGGAAACTGAGGACAGTTATTTAAAGCTAAAATAAATGTAGAAATCCCCATCAAATTCCATATTAAATTCAAAATCTTGATTTTAGTTATTTGATGAAAAATCCTTATTTGTATTAAAAATTCTAATCCTTTCTTTTAAATGTATTTTAAGAAAAGTCTGATGATATCAAACCATCAAAAATAGTTTGCAGCCCCCAAATTCTCTCTGTTCTCTTCTGTTTCTCTTTCACAAACACACACACAAGCACATACATAGTTTTAGCTGTGAAAGATAAACAAGTATAATTATTAAAATTAAAGCAAGTCATTTTTATTCCGTTATGCTACATAATTACAAAGGTTGTTACCAATAATTATACATAGCAGATAAACATCAGTTGTATTTTATGATAAACTTCAACTAATGACAGATACACAGGCATAAATATAGACAGAAGATAATTGATAGATAAATTAAAGATGATAAAAAGATGATCACTAGATTACTTGATAGATGATAGCACGACAGGTAACTAGATAGAACTAGATAGAAAGGACTGATTTTTTTTTACATGTCTTTTCTTTAAAAACTTCATTTAAAAAAAAATTGAGATTTAACTTTCTTTCATAGTGATTCTACCTCAGATAATTCGCAGTTCACTTTCCACTTTCAGGAATAAAAGCGCACTTTCTTTTTTTCTTTTCTAAATAAACTGACAAAGCAATGCATGATTACGGAAAAATGTACTTAGGGTTTTAGTACAATTTTTCTTCATAGTAGGGAAGGGGTGCCCTCTGCTGTTGATTTGTAGATTATATTTTTCTGCTGTCTGAAAATATTAAAAACTGTAGGAATTCATCATTAAACGTGGAATGGCATATTACATATATGCATATGTATATACGTTAATATTTAAAATTGTTAAGCTTTTCAAAATCAACAGTTGATGCTGATAAATGTTAAAGGAACAAGCTGAGGAGTTGGAGGGAGTGATAGTTAATTTTATGTTGGTATTCACACAATAGTAAACAAAAAAGTTGTAAGCATAAAACTTTTCAATGAATGAAAAAGAAATGAGTTTAAATAACCAATACATTAATTTTGTAAAAGAATTCTCAGTATTTCATGATGATCAGCACCTTAAATATTATAGCACATGAAGTAGTTTTTACTGATTTATCAAAGTAAAACACAGGAATATTATCAAAGCTAACTGGGATTTATTTTTTATATTATTCCTACTTCTCTCCCCAACTGCATAAAAGTGCTTTTAGTAAACCAATGTGAATGTTATGCTGTAGGTTGTAAGCATCATGAAAACTTTTTCATCATCATTTAATTTTCAGATTTTGCAATTACTGTCAGGTTTACTGTTTTCTTCAAATTATATTATAAATTTGGAAATATATGTTAAAAAACTCACATTTATTAAAATTTATTATATGAAATATCATTTACATACATGTAAAACAGTTTTGTCCTTGTAATTATAAATTTTTAATATATACAATGTATTCATTCAATATCTAATATCTATCCATAAGCCAGTTACTCTGCTGAACCTAAGCATAAAACCATTTTTAAGTAATTATTCTAGTTTCAGTGAGCAGTTATTACTACCATATAGTTTACTTATGCTACTTAAAATATCAATAACAGCTTATGTAAATGATTACAATAGTTGTTTTCATGAAGGTTTATTTTTTTTCTCCCCCAAATTACCCCCATTCCATGTTGAAACTCACTAAAGACATAGATATATAAATGAATCTGTATGTGTGTGGATGTGTGTGTGTGTATACATGTATATATATAGCGTGTACATTTATAGACAGTATATATTTAGAGAGAGAAAAAGAGAAATAGAGAATTAATTTTGATATAACGTTTTCTAACAAGAATCCAGAAATTCAAAACAACAAAAGATAATATATTTATTGTCATAGTACTAATCATATGATTCTTCAAGTGTTGCATTTATATATAAGTTAGGAAGAAATATTCTTCTCTCCTTACTTATCTAAAATAACTTGCCATACTTTCTAATAATTAAATAAGCATCTTTAATAATTTATTCATTTTTGAGATATTTTTACCATTTTTTTCTCTATACCAAGAAGAAACTGTTTCAAAAACCTCATTCAACTCTCTTCTTTTTTGTATGTCCTAAGAAAGATGTCCTCAAAATTCACTGCCCACTTATTTTGATGTACTTATGTCTTGAGGTACGCTAGAACAAATCTCCTAGTTTGGTGCAGGGAATATTTCATATAAGAATTACGAACTTTGAATTAAAATATCTAAAAAAAATCATTAAAAACATCTTTGGAAAATAGCAGAGAGAATTTGAATTTTCTAATTGGAGTAGTGAATGATCCAGTAGCAGGAATAATGGTAAACTGCTGGCAAAGAGATGTATGCCTCAGAAATGCCAACTAGTGACAACTCAAAGACGACCAACCTCATCATTTAAAAAAATAAATTAAGAAAAATATCATATTTGAATGATACCTCATTTTACCTGTGGAACTAAAATTTGTCTTTGATATAGATTCTGTAATTTTTTAAAAGGCTGTCTGGGAAAAATGATTTGTGCATGTGTGTGTGTGTTTTGGGAGGGTGATAATCTTTTTCTAACTTCCTGATATATTTGATGTGGCCATACTAATATAGTTTATGGTATAAAATAATAATTTAGTTTTTTTAAGTTGTTTTTTAAATTTGTCATACAACTTACTATTGCTACTTATATATGCTTTATTCCTTGAGTGTTAATTGTAAAGAACAGAAAAAAGGCAAATTATTCTTTGCATTTCTAATGAATCATTTTATTATTACAAAATAAGGATTCTTTAAGGATATATTGTCTTTGTAACAGCTCATATCTATAATCATTATTACCCATAGCAGTAGGAGCTGGAAGTAGAATACGATGTAAATTGCCTCTCTTTCATATAGGTTCTTAAAAGTCAATATATAATGGCTTAAACCATTAGCTTCATACAAGAGAAGAATATGAAATTTTGCTTTATATGTCTATTCAACAATGTCATATTTGCACTATCATTTCCAAGTATGATTGGCATTTAAGCAACTTCTTTGGTTTTCCCTCTGACATCTGACTTTGACTAGACTTCTGTTCTCCAACGGTCTTGTATTGGTGTCTGGTGGTCAAGATGACTAGCTATGAAACCCTATAACTCAGAATACAAATGGTATAAGAGAGTGAGACAATGTAGTTGGGAAGTAGAAGACCTGTCTTCATCTGTTATATAAATGTAGAATGAAAACCTTTGGAGAACTGTTAATATAAGCTGTTTCAGGGCCTCAACCCAGGACTCTGGCCTTATCGCCTTACCTGCTCCCTCTGCCCTTCTCTATATTCTTAGTGTTCTGAAATTATCTAACTATCCTCAGAAGGATAGTTATAGATTCCAAATCTGGGGAGCTATGATAAATTTTAAATAGAAATTTGATATCCTCTGCAATACAGTGATGTTGTTAACAATTTAGGTCCAGAGTAAGACTGCCTGCTTCAGAATCCTAGATCTAACTTTTACTATTTATAACTATGGGCATTTTTTTAAACCTCTCTAAGCCTCAGTTTCTACTTTGTAAAGTTAGGAATTGATGTTCCACTCAATGATGTATTTTATGTAATGCTCTGGACACAAATAAGGACTCAGATGGTGCTGGCTATTTTTGTTAATCACTGTTCTTATTAGTCTGTCAGTCAACTACTGAAAAAAAACAAAAGAAGAGGGTAATTAAATCAACTGGAAGATTATTTAAATTGCCAATATGTAATAGAATATACAGACTTTCTGAAATATTAGTTGTGAGAAATTAGAAAGTAGGAGGCAACAATTTTTCCAAATTTGATGACTAGTTTGGTATTGATAACAGTAAAGGAAAATAACTGTGTTTGGTTTGAGCTATTCTGGGTTTGACAACATCATAAGAGACTGAGGTAGTCATATATGGTAAAAATATTGGGAATACTGGACTGGAATTGTGAAATTTTAGTTATAAGTGACAGTATGATGCCCTGTAGCATATAAATTGCTTTCTGCTATTGCAAGGGCAATATATTTTTACTTGAATTTATTCTGTATACCTGAAAACTTAATTTTTATGAATTTTAAGTTATTAAGCTTAAGAAAAATTCCTATTTCATTTAGGTCTCTTGAAATTCATCAGACCCTATTTTACAGGTAACTCCAGTAACCTGTAGGTTCTCACAGTTACAACTGTTCTTACCTGATACTGTAAAAGTATAGGAACTTAACTTCTCATGACCTCCAACTCAAAATGTTTTCCGAGTTTATGCTTCGGAGTCCCTAAGAATGCTTGACTCATCAGTAGGGAGAGGTTGACTTGACCTTCCACCCTTGTTTACTGTTCCTGTCTCCCACCAGTGTTTCCTTTGACCATGCCAACTGTGAAAAGATTACTCTGTCAGAAAACATCGTTGCTAAACTCTCAGATTCAGATTATGAAAGCTGCACTGTTGTAGGGCTGGAATGTTGAGGTTGGTCAACCGCCTGCTCTGCATTCTGTGTCACAATTTGCCCCATAGGGTCTGGAGCATTACTGTTTGAACTCAGAATACCGTATTTCATGAATATAAAGCCTTTATCAGGTCCTAACAAAAATGTTCAAACACATTGTATCTTCAAATATTTATTCATTCTATAATGAAAATATCATCTATAATGTTTCCAGATTTCTGATATGCTCTGATTAAACAATGGTAAACAAAACACAACATAGTAACACTCCATACTATTAACAGCCATCTAAAGGTGAAGACCAATGTTAAATAATAATGCTTAAATTAATGTATGTATATTTCCTCAAACTATTCAACAGATACTTATTTACTCATTTCATTAAACACATTTATTTGGCTCCAGATGTTGTCTATGAAACTACTGTCTGTAAAGATGTGAATAAAACAAAAATCTCTATGTGAAGTTTACATTTTAGTGAAAAAGACAAATTAACAAATAAAGTGCTATGAATGAAAAAAAGTGTATTTTGAAAGAAAAGAGTATAACAAGGAGAATTTACTCATGGGGAAGAAATCAGTCTATCGTTTTCCATTAATGTTCGGACTATGAATTCCTGCTAACTGTTATTCAGCATTGTATCTCTGTGACTATTTCTTAAAAGATACAAAGAAGTTCAATGTACTTTGATACCACAGGGAATTGTGTAGGATAAATACAGTAAGTAGACATTTGAGTGCTGTGCTGTTAGCTAGATAATAGAGGATGCATATTCCCACTACTCCAGTGAAGATTTCTTCTCCTTGTTTTAACCTGTTATCGAACAAATTAAGATATTTCCATTAGTCTATACCTTCCCACATTTCTAGCTATGGCTCAGCAGTCAGAGTCAGATTAGAGTATCTCTATCTGCTTCTTTTACAAAGCCATTTATGTGAACTCAATATCTAATTGCTTCTTTGGCTTTATAATTTTGTTTCACAAAAGCAATTGTGGCTCTATCCTTAACAAAAATTGATTCTTAATAATAATTAAAGAGATTGTCCATATTATAACGAATCTGAAAGGACTAGAATTCTGAGGTCATAAAATGTCAAGAGTTTCTTCTACATTGGTTGAAGAAGCCAACTCACGTTTCATTTCATTTCATTATTCTCATTTTTAAACATTATGTTCTACTCCCGTGTGACTTGAAGGTAGAGTCTGTATTCATCAATTCAATCCAAGACTTACAGTCCCGAAGTATCTAGGCAGAAGATCTGTGCTCCAACTGGTTTTTACACAAAATCCTATTTGAGTCTTCACTGTAGTGCATTATAATTATTGTGTTACAAGTTTAAAGGCAGGAATGAGTATGTCTATAATAACAGGTGATAGATAAATACCATTTAAATTAATAAGTGGATAAATCAGTGCACAGAAGAAAAGGACTCCCTCCAAAACTACTTCCTTTGTAATTCAAAATATTATCTGAAATCACTTATTACATAATGTTAAATATTTCCACTCAGATATCTCTTTTAATGGGTCACTAGTGTATCTTTAGTTTTATCAATAAAATTTAGCAGTCATTTAAGAAAGTCTAAGGTATGTCCCTGCCTGGGAGCACAGCTTAGCCATTACTGTTCTAGAAAACCAGAGTAGGACATAAAAGTTGAAACAATATCACTATTGTATTTTGACTTTTAATCAGTTGCTCCTTCTTTACTTCTGTCTGCCTCAGTTCTCCCACCACATACGAAGCCTGTCTGTTTAAGCTAGATCAGGGAAGATACTTTCACTGTCTCAGTAGTGTGATAAAAGGAACAGCCTGCAGAGAAAAATGTGAAAATTTGGAATTTTAAATGGTGTTCAAACAAACTTTCAACAAGTCTTTCTACTTTTATATCCTCTCTCTGCAGAAGCATTTAGGAGTTTCATTTGCTGAGATATTCTATTGTTCTTTGTGTAAATAAACTTGCTTTTCGTTGAGGTGTGTTGTTAATCTCTTGCACCTTTGTATCCACTACAATATCATGCTAAGGCCGCAGTCGTCCATGGGTGCATCCAGCTGATGAAGAAGCATTGTGGGTTGAATAAAACTGGGCTATTCCTGCAGAATTTAGGAATCATCTTATAGGAGATCTTTGTTCTGGGACTCCCTGTGGGCCAGGAAAGAAATTTCACAGAGAATTGTGTTGCAGAATAAGGTTTATCTTAATACTTTCTCTGCCCTTCCCCTTTTTCCTTCCCCTTCCCTGATAGTTAGTGATGTTGGTCTGTCTGTTGGCCATCTGTATGCTTTCTCTGAAAAAATGTCCTCTGTCCATTTTTTAACCTAACCAGATTATTTGTTTTTTAGGTATTGAGCTGTAAAAGTTCTTTATATATTTTGGATATTAGCTCCTTATTGGATATATCATTTGCAAGTATATACTCCCTTATAGTAGGTTGCCCTTTCATTTTGTTGATGGTTTTCTTTGCTGTGCAGAAGCTTTTTAGTTTGATGTAGTCCCATTTATTTATTTTTGCATTTGTTTTCCTTGCCTGGGGAGAAAAAAGCCTTCTAATGAAATGTTGACGTTCAATAGTTTACTGCCTGTGTTTTCTTTTAGGAATTCTATAGTTTTTATATGGTATAAGACAGTGATCCCATTTTATTCCTTTCCATGTAGCTGTCCAGCTTTCCCAATACCATTTATTGAAGAGACTGTTTTTTCCCTATGGTATATTTTTGCTTCCTTTGTCATATTTCAATTGACCATATGGGTGGGAGTTTATTTCTGGGTCTCTGTTCTATTCCAATGGTCTGTGTATCTGTTTTTGTGCCTCTATAATACTGTTTTGGTTACTAGAGCTTTGTAGGACAATTTGAAATCAGGGAAAGTGATACCTCCAGCTTTGTTCTTTCTCAAGATTGCTTTGGCTATTCAGGAATTTTTGTGGTTCAATTTTGTTATTTGCTCTAGTTTAGTGAAATATGTCATTGGTATGTGATAGAGATTTCATTGAATCTATAGATTGCTTTGGGCAGTATGGTCATTTTAACAATACTAATTCTTACTATCTCTGAACATGGACTAGCTTTCTATTTGTGTTGTCTTGTGTGTCTCTCATCAATGTCCTATAGTTTTCAGAGTACAGGTCTTTAACCCTCTTAGATTTTTTCCTAGGTATTTTATTCATTTTGATGCAATTGTCAATGGGATTGTTTTCTTAATTTCTCTTTATTCCAGTGCATTATTTGTATATTCAAATGCAACAGATTTCTGTACATTGATTTTTGTATCATGTTACTTCACTGAATTAATTTATTAATTCTAATAATTTTTGGTGGGCTCTTTAGGGCCTTCTACATATAGTATCACATCATCTGCAAATAGTGACATTACTTACTCCTTATCAACTTGGATGATTTTTTTTCTTTTTCTTGTCTGATTTCTGATTGCTATGGCTAAGACTTCTAGGATTATGTTAAATAAAAGTGGTGAAAGTTCTTTGTCTTGTTTCTGACCTTAGAGGAAAAGCTTCAGTTTTTTGCCATTCCATATATTGTTGGCTATACGCTTGTAATATATGCCCTTTATTTTTATTATGTTGAGATATGTGCCCACTCTACCCACTTTGTTGAAAGTTTTTATTCATAAATAATGAAATCTGTCTAATGCTTTTTTAGCATCTATTGAGATGATCATATCATTTTTATCCTTCCTTTTGTTAGTGTATCACATTGATTGATTTGAGGATATTGAACCATCCTTGAAACCCTGAGATAAACCCTACTTGATCATTTCTTAATTTTGTTTGCTAATAATTTGTTGAGCACTTTTGCATCAGTATTCATTAGGCATGTTGGTCTGTAACTTTCTTTTTTTGTAGTCTTTGTTTTGTTTGGTATCACGGTGATGCTGGCCTCACAGAATGAATTTAGAAGCTTTTCTTCATCTTCAGTCTTTTGGAATAGTCTGAATAGTACAGATATTAACTCTTTAAATGCTTGACAGAATTCACTTGTGAAGCCATCTGGTTCTGAACTTTTGTTTGTTAGGAACTTTTTGATTACTGATTCAATTTCGTTACTAGTAATTGGTCTGTTCAAACTTTCTATTTTTTCCTGATTTGGTCTTGGAAGATTGTATGTTTCTAGGAATTTATTCATTTCCTCTAAATTACCCAATTCATTGGCATATAATTTTTCATAGTAATTGTTTATAATCATTTTATTTCTGTGCTGTTGGTTGTAACTTCTCCTCTTTCATTTCTAATTTTATTTATTTGAGCCCTCTTTTTTCCTTAATGAGTCTAGCTAAAGGTGATCTATTTTGCTTATTTTTTCAAGGAACCAGTTCTTAGTTTCCTTAATCTTTTGTTTTGCTTTTTTTTAGCCTCTTTTTTTTTTTATTTCTGATCTTTACTATTTCCTTCCTTTTACTAATTTTGGGTTTTGTTCTTATTTTTCTAGTTCCTTTGGGTGTAGGATTAGATTGTTTATTTGAGGTGTTTCTTGCTTCTTAAGGTAGGCCTATATTTCTATAAACTTCCCTCTTAGAACTATTTTACCTGCAAACCAAGGATTTCAAACAATAATATTTCTATTTTCATTTTTCTCCAAGTATCTCTTGATTTCCTCTTTTATTTCTTTAATGACCCATTGTTTGTTTCACAGCATGCTGTTTAGCCTCCACACGTTTGTGTTTTTCCCTGTTGTTTTCTTATAGTTGATATTCAGTTTCATACTGCTGTGGTTAGAAAAGATCCTTGATGTGATTTTAATCTTCTTACATTTATTATTACTTGCCTCATGGCCTAACATGTGGTCTATTCTAGAGAATGTTCCTTGTACATTCAAAAAGAATGTGTATTCCACTATTTTGGGATGTAATATTATATATATATATATATATCTATTAAGCCCATTTATTCTAATGTGTCATTTCAAAGCCACTGTTTCCTTGTTGATTATCTGTCTAGATGATCTATCCATTGATGTAAGTAGGATGTTAAAGTCAGCTATTATATTTCTGTCAATTTCTTCTTTTGTATTTGTTAACATATAAACAAATTCCTCTGTTGTGTGCATAGATATTTACAATTGTTTTATCTTCTTGATGAATTGAGCCCTTAATCTTTACATAACATCCTTCACTGCCTCTCAGAGTCTTTATTTTAAATTCTATTTTGTTTGACATAAGTAGTGCTACTCCACCTTTTTTTTTATTTTTATTTTTATTTTTTTTGTGAAAGCATCTCTCATATTTATTGATCAAATGCTTGTTAACAACAATAAAATTCTGTATAGGGGAGTCAATGCTCAATGCACAATCATTAATCCACCCCAAGCCTAATTTTCCTCAGTCTCCAATCTTCTGAAGCTTAACGAACAAGTTCTTACATAGAGAACAAATTCTTACATAGTGAATAAGTTACATGGTGAACATTACAAGGGCAGTCATCACAGAAGCTTTTGGTTTTGCTCATGCATTATGAACTATAAACAGTCAGTTCAAATATGAATACTCATTTGATTTTTAAACTTGATTTATATGTGGATACCACATTTCTCTCTTTATTATTATTATTTTTAATAAAATGCTGAAGTGGTAGGTAGATACAAGATAAAGGTAGAAAACAGAGTTTAGTGTTGTAAGAGAGCAAATGTAGATGATCAGGTGTGTGCCTGTAGACTATGTGTTAATCCAAGCTAGACCAGGGCAATAAACATCCATGTATGCAGAAGATTTCTCTCAGAACATGAGGGGAGAGGTTCTAAGCCTCACCTCTGCTGATCCCCATTTTCTCACCTGATGGCCCCCCTGCGACTGTGCCTGTCTTAGGTTGTTCCTCCCTTGAGGAATCTTATCCGTCTCTGGCTAACCAGTCATCTTCCGGGGCCATACAGGGAAATATTAAGTTGGTAAGTGAGAGAGAAGCCTTATTGTTGGAAAAGGTTAGCTTTTTACTTCTTTGCATATTTATGCCCTGTGGCTTCTATGCCCAGCATTTGTCTTGAGGTGTCTTTACCACTTGGAAGAATTATGATACTCGGTAAATTCGACATGTGGCACGAGTTCTATTTAAAGGTTGTAATTAGGTAGGAAGAAGAAAAGCTACAGAAGTAGCAGGCAGAAGAAAACCTGGGAAGATTGATTATTTCTTTGACATATCTTCTTGTAGAGTAACTTCAGCATGGATAGGTTTTAAACTACTAATTAAATTATGCGCACACATTAACATAATAGGAGTATAGTTACATAACCAAAGCATACCTGTAATTACCAGCCATCTCCAGTGAAACCAAGAAAACCAGTTAGGCACCTTAGGCATTTGTGAAAACTTATCTATGATATGGTGGATATTGCCCAACTGAACTTGAACAGTCTGAGAGAATTCAGATAAATTAAAACAACCCATTCCTGGGGACTGTTCACATCCCATATGTTCTTTTAACAGTAAATAGTCTGTTGTTGTAAGATTTTGGAGCGCTACAATTTGCACTTCTCCTAATTCTTGGTTGAGTTCCAACAGTATAGATCCAGTCCAATTTTTTGTTTTACTGTATGCACAGGCCAGCTTAGATATCTCCTTCATCATTCCCATGGCAAGTCCAGGAACTGGTGGGATGAGTGCATCTACACCTGTGGCAGGGCGTGGATCTTTGTTGGGGTTTTTTTTTTTTGCTGATCATCTTCTGTCATGAGTCTTCCCGAGAGTGCTGATGTAGGAAGTTCTTTTTCATATCGTATCTTAGTTCATTTTCGGGGCCACCTTTTTTTCATTATGGGAATTTAAAGCTATAATTTATAAGATATTGAGTTCACTCTATTTGTACTAATCAGGCCTTTCATAGTGGTAAAAATGGGAAGCAGTTTCATAAGTCTCTGAATGAAAGAATGCTACCTAGCTGCATGGCATAAGAAAAAAGTTACTACCTTTAATATAAATTAACCTTCTACAATGCCATTCACCATTGATGTGTGCCAGTGTTTACAGAAAATTTTACAATAAGATCAACAAACAATTTTTGTCACTGCTCTTGTTTTTTTTATTCAAGTAAAAACATTTTGACTTTCACATTGTAAGTGTCTCAATGCAAAATAATTTAAATATAATCTTAAATGAATTATTATAATAACTAAATATTATTTATGAATCAGAGAACTGCAAAGATTCCCCCAAGAACCTGCAAATGAATTCACTAACAAACAGAAGCAATTATAAATCTAAACAAAAATACAGAAAATAATACATTCTATATATAAATCAAACCAAATACCTTTGCACACAGAAGAAAGAAAAAGGAGGGGCTGCTTTGAATGTATATTTCTGACTCAGGTAACAACTTGCTTACAACAACTATTTGTCATATGTGTTCTCTTTGAGGTACTCTGATAAGACCTGTGGATATAAAGATTAACAAAATAGTTTTTAGTTAAGAGGAGTTTGAAAAATCCACCTCTAAAGAGTATATGGAACCTATTCTGTGGCAGGCAATGCTATTGGCTATATATACATGTCATTCGTTAATAAAACTGGGCCCCCTTAGTGATATCTGATGACAGGTTTATGATACATTCATGGTCACTAGTTTCTCTTTGATCCTAATACTATAGTTTTGCAATAATCTATAATGTGTATGATATAGAGATAGGCAGATAATGAGATAGACTGAGACTATCTCTAAGTGAAAAAATGTGTAGAAAATCAAGGTTATAGTGTGCATATATCCATCCATAAGCTAGTATAGACTATCCTTGCATAGAAAAGTATATGACTTTTTTCTTAACATGAGTTAAAAAAAGCAATGGTGAATACACCATTGCCTGAAATTAAATATTTTGATTATAGGCCACTAATTCTGGCATGAGCTTGCAAAATTATACCACTATCCCCAACATGTAGAAAATAAGGAGTTTTCTGGAAATTATTTTCATAGAATAGGAGAGAGGGAGTATTTGTGTTCAAGAAAAATAGATTTTAATAAAGAGGAATTATGAGTGTTATAATACAGAGAACCAACCAAGAATAGCTTAAAATATGTTCCTCATATCTGTGTCAAAGTGTGACATTAAACTACCTTCCAAAGAATAATCTATGGATAATCCAGTAAAAGAAACTATTAAGATGTTTAAAAATCAGAACACAGTTATTATTCACTTTACCATGTATCACATTGCTTTAAGAATGAAATTTACTACAAAGTACCTTTTGACATTAGAAGATATGGCTGAAATAGTTGTACTTAAAGGAAAAAAACATAACAACAGGAAATGCATCAGATTCTGACAGTGGCTGATAAAAACAATTGATAATACCAGAAAAAACTGGGGAGGGCATGTACACACATTAGAGAGGATCTCACAGAGGGGAACATTTTATTTTGAATGAAATAAGGCATTAGTAACTAGGTCACTGTATCTCCAGAAAGCTACTAATATTAAAATGTTGCTGATTAAAAATGATCAAAATTGCAAGGTGATGGCATGATATGCAATGAATTTACAAATAATTTCACATGTAAAGATTTTACTTGTAAAATTGGTTAATTTCTTTGTTCTTTTCAGTCAATGCTCTTTGTTAACTGTCTCATTCATGGCTTGAAAAGTTTTCTTATATTACTACAAAATGCAGTATTTTAAGCTGTAGTTGATAGAAGAGAACAGTATGATACTCTGTTCATTCAATAAAAATTAACTTGAGCTTTAAAATGTAAATTTTAAATAATTCCCTTTATATAAAATGATCCTAATTTTTATCTGGCTATATTCAGTACTTTAAATTGCCTACAGTTTCAGTATTAGTGCTTATGATCTTTCCTATCCAATATCTTCTATTCATTTTTGGGGGTCTCTATTTAACATGGGACTGAACACTGGTCATAAAATTATTCTAATAAAAATGATAATTTTATCATAATTTTAGGTTTCTGGAATGAGTCTTCAAGAAGCATAGCCAGGAAAAATCTTTGTTGTGGAAGAGTCAAATATTTCAATATCTCCACACACTCTCCACCACTACCAGAATAAGAGAAACATGAGAAACTTGCAGATCGATTATTTTTTTAACTTTAACAAAATAAGGTTAATTGCTAACATAATAAACAAGAAGTTAGAGTAAAGAACAGCAACAGAAAACCTCCTAGAGACTGTCAATTTAACAAATCATTTCTAAATTACAAAATCTCTTATTATCAAATGTGTTCCCCCTATGTCCTGTGGCATGCTGTTTGAAAGTAGTTGCTTTTGAGTGTTTGCTCTGTTGCTGTCATCCCTGCAATCACAAAAAAAGTAAAATCCATCCTTGATTAAAAACCCTGAATATAATTTACTTCCGAAAGTTGTATCTGGGGGAAAAAAGTATTTGAGGAATTGCATGTGAATATTCAAGGGGGAACGAAGAAGCTGCAGGATTACACAGGGAAGGGTAAGAAGAATTTGAGAATGCTAATTAAGGACTTTTTTGATTTACATATTCTCCAAATAACCATACATAAAGATCAGACCAAAGTGCTATTACTTGCAGCAGTCTGATTGCCATTATCCTGGCCCTAGCATCACCACACTCATTAGTACACAGATGGCTTGGGAAAATAGCATGACCAATTGCTCGTATGACTCTAGCCACTATTGGTCCCTACCACCCAGACCAGTGGTATAATTAAGGTAATTCCCCTCCTGCCATGACTTCAGCTGTTGCCTGGCAAAACTATCTGTTTCTATTTTCACAAATTAAGCAGTGCTGAAAGAAAATTAAAAAATTTATTTAAAAGAAAACTTAAAGAAGGAGCAATATAAGCTAGAATTCAAGATTCCTGGTACTCACTTTATGGGTCCAACTCTTCCTGAATATCTATATTTTACCTATGTCTGTATCTATCTATATCCATACATACTCACACACACACACACACACACACACACACACAAATGCACACATTTTACCTGAGAATCAGTCTGCAAAACATTATAACAATTTTTACTCCACAATCTGTGTAAGGAGGTTATATTAGCAAAAACATGTTATAATATCATTTGTTATTTTTGTCTGGAGGAATTTCCTTCAAGTTTTACAAATAAGAAATAAGTTATTGTGCAGTTGTTGCAAATGTATTTTTTAATAATAAGAAGAGAACATGATTTCTCATAATCCCTTTTAGGACATTTATTCATTCAAATATTCATTCATATCTTTACTAAATAATTAGCATGTGATTACTATGCTTCAGTCACTTATTGGCCCTTAGATCAGAAATAAGACAAAGTCCAGTGTCTGATGGAATTCACATTCTAGTTGGGTTGACAGATAATATGAGTAATGAAGTGTCAGGTAGTGATAATTACAAAGAAAAATAAAACAGGTTAAAAGAATAGTGGATAAGACTGGGAGTACACACTTGAATGGATCTTCAAAACATACCTATCTGAGGTGAAAGCATTGAACTCAGTAGGGTTGAGTAACATGCTCAAGGTCAGATTCCAGGAAATTGTAACCCTGACTAGAATCAGATATGCCTATCACTAAAATAATGCCCTAACCATTGTGCAATATTGGCCTCCAATGCAATATTTATAAAGTATGAATGGCCATGTGAATATTCCAATGATAAGTTATAGAGTAAGTTATTTATATATTGTTTCACTTCCCCTGCTATCCATTAATGGCTTATTTTTTCCAGATAGAAGAAAATATTTTATTAGGAATGTGAATTTCTAAGTTTTAATGTATTTCCTTGTACATTATTTTAATACTTACTACTAACAGAAATGCATTAATCTAAATGTAATGATGCAGTAAAAACCTATTTATGAGAGAGCATGTGACATTGACACTTAGCAGAAAATTCAACTTAAATTTAAATCTACAAGGCAATCCATAGTCCTTGAAATGCAGAGACTAAGGTAATAAGAATGTTCTGAATGTCCCTAGCACAAGATTTTTTTTTTATACCACTTAGGAAGATGTAGAGATGAATGTCAAAGGAATTCCACGTTCCAGTACTGTATTTGTGAAGATGGTCAATAGCTTCCTCAAAGTGTGGTTATTTTCCTCTTCTTTCTGAAGAATATCCTTTAATAATTTTTTCAAACAAGGATTACAGGTTATACTCTTTGATTCTCAATATCCATGAAAATACTATCATTTTGTTTGCCTCATATTACAGTAATTGATTTTTTTAGATATAGCAGTCTATGTTCAAAGTTATCTCCCCTCAGATCTTTGAAGATGTCATTTCATTCTCCTCTTTTGTCATTAGTTGATATGAAATCTGTTGCCATATGTTTGTAGGCAATCTTTCCCACATGCATTCCCTAGGTAACTCTTGTCATTTGGTTTTCTTTCTTGATGATCTGAAGTTGAACTACATGCAAAGTGGGTGTATGTAAATACTTGTGTGTGCGTGTATGCTTATATGTGTGTATATATACATATATATGCATATATATGGCATATATATACATATAGATGTATATATTTGCACATATCTTTGTTATTGTCTTTCTTGGGGCCTTGATTTTATTACTTTTCATGTGTTTTCTATATCATCTCTTTTGGAACTCCTATAAAGTAAGTGTTATTTAAAAATGTATAGTGTGTGTTGATAGGGGAAAATGTCCAAAATTTTGATATATATTTCCATGTTGAAGAAACTAAATTTTTGGAAAATGCTTAGACACCTTCAATCCTTCTCTTACTAGTGACTCTTGATTTGTGAATTTTGGAAAAAAGACCTGGTCATCTCTCTTCTTTCTGATCTGCCCAGAATAAACGTGTTCTCTGATACTCTACGCCATACAGTCAATAAAGTTGTGCTTACAGAAAGTGTCCTCCGGGGGTCAGTGTCCTCTGCGACTGGGTGGATAAATGGCCTGATTCTGATGTTCTCATAGCTACAGCAATTAGCCTATACATTAAACTCCAAACACTCCCACTTATTATCAATAATAAAGGTGAGAATTTGGCCTTCCTATACTTTACATCTTTTTTTACTCCTCAATTGTTTTATACTTAGAGGTAGAGAAGAGGCAAACTAATTATTGGGCAGCCTCAAAGATGTCATATATTTCTCTCTAACCCTTCTTTAAAACTTTTCATCTTTTTTTTGTACTGCATTCTGAGGCAATTTCTCCACCTAACCATTATCTCTACTTCAGCTGTATTTATTGTTATAATGAGTGATATTCTACATTTTATATATTATCTCTCTAATTCACATTGTACATTGTGTAGTGCCTATGATCACTAGTATGGTTTTTACATACATAAATCCTTTCATATATACCTATTCTTCTGTGATAAGGACAATATTTACCTTAATCTCTTTATGAATAATAGATTTATTTTGATGTTCTCTACTGATTGGTCTATCACCTCTATTTCAATGAGTATTCTTCATTTTTTGAGCTTGTTTACTGTTTTTCATAGCATCAAAGTCATAAGAGTTTATACCTCCTGCAAGTTTCTGTCTTTTGCTTTTGAACTCTTACAATTGTTAGACTGTTTTCTGCCTTTATGTATGTAGTTCACTGAGAATCCCAGGAAACAAAGCCAACATCCATGTCTACAAGTCCAAAATTTTAGTTATCTTGCTAAGGATCAGAAATATCCCATCTTTAGTGTCATAAAAATAAATGGGTCATTAGTCACATGGATAATTGTTCTGTCTCTTGCATCCAAGCTCCCTTTCTTACTGTTCCTGCATAGTGACAGATCTCCTTTTTCTTTATTAATGCCTCCCATTATAGTAATAAAACTAAGTAACTTGTTGGGATTTCTTTCTGTTCCCCCCATCCTGATTCCTTGCTTTATCAGGTCTACACCCAGAGCTCTCTTGTTGTTGAACTAATGTTATGTGGCAGGAAACTAACGTGTTCATCCCAGCCTATGACTTCTAGCCGAAATGGTCAGTTTTTACTCTTTCAAGGATTTTTCACAATTTCTAGCTCTTCAAGATTTCTTCTTCTTGATTTCTAATGTATCCATTTCTTTATTTCTCTATCTTTTTTTTTAATTGTTCACTTCTAGGATCGATGTGGATGGACTGCAGTGTACACTTTTTTCACCATCTTGAAATCACAGTATTACTTCAGATTCACAAAGAATATTTATGTTGACTAAGCTAAAATGAAATATATTCACTGGAAAAATTCATATCTTGGAATTCTACAAAAGAACAGAATAACTCACCCATTCTGTATCACAATAATATCTAATATGAGTATATTCTCTTCAAACAACATTATGACAACGATTTATAATTGGCTATAGAATAATTAAAATACACTCACAAACATGCCAATTATGTAATAGTGTCTTTATCACATCATTTGTTTTTATCTCTTAAAATATAGCAATAGAACAAGTGTCATACTGCAAATCCGGGGAAGGGAAATCCCGGGGCAAAACGCGTTTGAAATCAAAATCAAAGGGAGAAATAAAGTTTAAAACCCGTTTATTACTTACAAGGAATTTGTCCCATGTCTCACACTCTCCTGCTGCGGCAGAAGAGGGCCAATACTTGCCCCAACCTCTCAGGTCCACGTAAGCCCTCCCTTGCCCAGGTAATTTACCCACTGATACGGCGATAGACTACTTCTCTCCACCCCTTGCAAACGCCTGTTCATATGGAGATGCACTAAAGCCAGACGAGAGATTCTGGAAATTTTGTGTGCAATTTTACCTACACATACTTAAGCATATTTTTATATTTCAGCTTAATTAGATAGTAATACCAAGTAATCAGCTTAAAATATAATAAAAAACGGACCTCCAGAAAATAATCACTCTAAGCTTATAATATTTGAAGGCTGATCCATATTTTTTATTTCCTATTGATGCTTCTTACACATTATTTTTCTCATTACTATAGGAAGAGCACTGAACCATATTCCCAGAAATCCCTTTCATTATATGCTTCCTGGATGGTTAGATGCCGCTAATCAGAAGAATGCACATGCTTTGGAAGTTACGATTGAGGGATAATTCATTATTCTCAGCAGACATCTAAGATCATTGGCAGTGGCTTCCAGCAACTGAGTGATTCCTCTGAAAATTACCTGCTTTTTTATGGCAGGTTCCTGGGAAATTTCCATTATGATGGAAGCGTTCTGTCAATGCTTAGACTTGTAGATTTCCTAAAGTAACCACCTGATATTTCTTCCTCAAAGTTTGTGTATACCTCTAATTCCTTACATTGTGTTAAGTTTCTCTCTACTAGAAATAGAGTGTATTTTGATTCCTTTTTTGAGCCCTATATATTATAAATGTATACAATTTATACAGTAAATATCAGTATAATACAGGATTATTAAATCCAGTGATATCAAGGTATATACCATTTCAATATTATCAAACAACAATTTGGACCTGATTTAAGGAATAAATAATAGACAACATTTCCTATGTGCAAAGCAACTTGGCATAAATAGCATTTGAATTTCACAGAAGTTAAATCAGTTCAATTACAACTTCTTTTTCCTACAAATGAATATTATGCTGGTGACAAAATTTTAGGTGTTGAGAAATATGAAATCAATTTAAAATGTTTTTCTAAAGCCCTAAAATATAACATGTAAGTGTATGTGGGTGTAAGTATATAAGCATTGATACATATAAGAAGAGTTGCAAGTAATCTGTATCCATTCTAATCACTATACTGACTTTCCTCAGTAAGCTGCATGGCTGAGTCTCCACTGATTCTGTGAGGAATAGGCAGTTCTAATTGTAGTTGTTTCATTATTGACTGTTGCTATGCTCGGTTTTATCTAAGGAGAAGCCTATTAGAACAATTCTAAACTCTTTGTAACACTTATTGACATTTTAAAATTAAGATGTCTTAGTTTTAACCAGTTATGAGCCAGACTAGATTGTACAGATATGTGAAGTTAAGGCTTTAATTGCTTTTTCAGAAATCTTTTTGTAACAAACATCTTGATAACTTAAGTGGGTCACATGGATTCTTAGGAGAACATTTTTCACAATAAAATGACAAAAAGTATGAAGGCCTAAGGCTCAGCCTAAGGACTCAGTCACAGAATTTAGATGAACTGGGTCTTCAGTATTCCACATTTTTGCAAGAAAGGGAAGAACAGAAAAAAAAAGCCTCCTGTATTGTGATATTTTATGGTTTTATTATACAAATTACCTTCAGAAAACAATTTCTTTATATTTTTTATCAAAGAATACCAAATAGAAACACATAATAGCAGCATTGTTAAAGTATAAGTCACTGCTTTCTAATGTTCTGCAACAGATAATTTGATCATTAACATATTTCATGAAGTTAATATATAAATTTTAAAGCATAGATTGACTTGTGTACCAAAAAATTAAGTTTATCTTAACATCATATTAAAATTATTTTTAGCAATTCTACTGAAACATTGGCACCAAATGCCCCTGAAGTTTTCTCATCTGTACGCTCTCCTCTACATGCTACACTTTGAGGAGCTGTCTGGAGTTCCCGCTGAGTGTATGTCCCAGAATTTGAATAGATCGTAAACACCTTATATAGAAAAGCCTTGAATTTGCTTGAAATATTTATGTTACACTTTTGTAAACAGAATACAATTAACACTTTATTTTTTATTAATATGCATAAATACCACACAAAACTGATTGAAAATCATTCTAAAAACTGGTATTATCACCAGTATCCAGGAATAGCACATTCCCAAGATCCCAAAGGACTATCAATATTTTTCCCAGAAATAATAACATCTATACACGCTAAAGATCACCACAGTCCTGGCTTTATGAATATTATGTTTTGTTTCCTTAATTAGCAACCATATTTACATTTCTGGATAGTAGGATTTAATTTTGTTCGTTTAGGGAACTTTACACAATTGTTTTATTGGGGGGATATTTAATTTGTTCAATATTAAGTTTTTAAGATTCTATATTTTGTTTTGTGCGACTCCAGAATATTCATTATCATTACATACCAAAAAGGTGACTTGGTCAACTATATAACTAATGTGTAAAGCTTGTACTTTTTATCACCTATTGAGAATTTTGTATTTCCTACTAACAACTCTAATCTTGACTGAAACAATTCATATTGAAATTGTATAAATGACATTCTTTTACCTTACTTTTCTAGAGTTTTATATATTACTGTTCCTATGTGTATATGTATGTATCTAATATACGACTTTCAAAAGATGCTTCCAGAAGTGTTTGTTTTTGTGGATAAACTTTTCCTAGAATTCTTTCTTATAGTTCTCTGAAAAGCTTTTAATCTTGTAAATGTAAGTTTAGTAGGCATGATAATATTTCTGAGGGAAAGAAGTTCAAGACCTTCTTGTGAAGTTGGCAATTACACACCATCCTGTGTAGGGCTGTTCACTGAGAAAGAGATGAGCAAATTTTCACGTAAGTCAGGGAGATGTCTCGGGAACAATTAAGGTTGGTTTCTTTATAAGCTTTAATGTTACTCTGCAAACTCTGATGAATGAGATGGTTCCAACTGGTGAGTGTTAGCAAGACAGAGTTAAAAAATTTTAATACAGGGCATATCAAGAAAGAAGATCATCTATATAGACTTAAGACACAGTTCCAAGCTTAGAAGTTTCTAGAGAAGCACTAGTCCCAGCTCACAGGGGGTTGAGGTGGAAACCTTCAACATCTAGATACACTATCATTGAATCTGTGCTTTGTATGCTGAGCATGACTGTAAATTTAGAGCACTTCAAACCTTGAGATCCCTGAGGCCTAAGCAAGGATGGGAAGAGCAAGATTGGTGCACAAGCCAGAGGTTATAAGTGACCGGTTTTCAACAGTAAAAATGACAACAATCTACATAGCAAAGCACCTAAAAGTCAGGACCAACTGTAACAATGAAACTTCTTTCTCAATTTGGAAATTAGAAACTGGAGTAGCACTATTGTCAATGTAAGCTCCAGTATTTTGAGACAATTTAAGATTGTGAGGATTTCTAATAAGATTATATGTTGAGGACTGAGTGATTAATAGGACACATAGGAAAGACAGAATTATAGTTGTATTTCAGTCTAATAAAGTAGGCCCTACTAGCTAGTATACATACGTTTCTCATACTAATTTCATGTTACATGTTTTACTGGCTGTAATGAGCTTAGAAATAAAGAATCCTTTTATTTTCCAACTTTAAGTAGATACACAGAGGTTAAAAGCTTTGCCAAGAGTCAAATACTTAATCAGGGGCAGAGACAAACTAAAAGCAAAAATAAAATAAAAAACCACATGACATCCTCTACAATTTATTCTGGAATAATCACCCAGAACTCAATATATTCAGCAGAAGCACATAGTTTAAAAATGTCATTCATGTCATCACTTCTTGACATCAAAATGAAGAGTGATGGTGTAATGTCAACTTAACATTTTATGTGCATTAAAGTTAGGGTATATGTCTCATTCACCTTCCAGTGTTATAAATGTTCAGTGTGTAGAAAGTAATCAATAAATATTTGTAGAAGGAAATTAAGGAAGGAAAAAGAAAAGAAAGGTCAAATTACAAATTTATCTCTGCAAATTCAGGAACAATCCTCAAACTAGCACAGGTGGAATTAAGAATTGTTCCCTGAGGTTCCACCTACCTAAAAGCACTAAATACTTATGCTTAATACTCAAGTGCATCCAATTTCATTTTAAAACTACCAGTCATCCTTAATACACATTGAACAGCTGAAGAGATAGTACAAAAGGCATATATCATAAAGGAAAAAGATGATGCACTTTACTATATAAAAAATTCAAATCTTTTGTTCATAAAATTTTAAAAACCATTAAATAAAATTAAAGATGAAAATTACAAACTGAATGGATATAATTGTAAGAGATATGACAGACAACATGATAAAGCCTTTGTACATAAATAATTTGCAATTCAATAAGAAACAAAAAAGACAAAGGAACAAAGGACAGGATCTTCAGAGGAAGGTCCTCATGATTAATGGATATAGATAGGTATAGATAACAATTAAATCTTTAGAATTTGTGAAGACAACTATGATATACTATAAAACAAAAAACAAGAGATTATTAAGTGGTATGCACAGCACTGCACACATATCACTCTCAAATTAATCTCTGGAAAGATTAAATGTCAAGACTGAGTAAATTTAAGGCTGTTATTGTTTTTGTAATTGTTTGTACTTATGTTCATGTTTAATGCCCTTTTCCCTCGCCCCCTTCTCTGTCTCTTAGCAAGTTTTCCTTTTTGGAAAAAAAGTATAAAATGAAAACTTTAGCGACAAAATAATGCCTAAATAATTAAGGACTTCTAGAATGCAACTATTTATTGAATTTGAATCAATAACTCAAATGGCTGGAATAGACAATATAAAAGAGAGCTATAAATTAGAGAAGCACTGGGCTCCAATTGGAAAGAACAATGGATATGATGTCAGTTAAAACTGGATTCAAAATGTATTTTACATTGTCAAACTTTATGGACATTGGTATATCATCTGAAGTCCCCATTATTAAGTATCACTATAGTCTTGAAACTTCATTTAGATGGGGACAGAAGGGAGTTCTGGGGGTCTGGGGACAGTATATTAAATATTTTGGCTTTTTCTTTCTGTTCTGTGGATTTATTGTGTTTCCTTAAAGTTGTTTTATTATGTTTTTATTTATTTTTAAATTATATTTGTTCTGGTATCTGTTGTCTATGGAATTTTCATTATATGGCAGTAAATTCTAATATTTCCCTAAATTATTTAGTGCCTACCTTTTTTGCTATTGCTATTTTTTTGTTTTAAGAAAGTCCTTCCAGGTTAAAAATTTAAAAAATAGTTGCAAAGCACTGTCAGGTTTTCATTTTGTTACATTTCCCTCCTGTATAAATGAAATTTATTTTCCTCCATGTTGATGAACCAGATTGTCCTTGTTTAAACAGAGAAATTTCCCAGCATCAATTTTAAATTAATATTAGTGATTTCAAAATGTCATCTAATGAAGAAGCAAATGATGTACAGCTTTAGGGTAAGAGGATTATATAAGCTGGTGTATGTAAAGTTTATATTCCAGTGCCTGATATATAATACTGTTTAGTAAATTGCTGCTATATATAATGATAATTTTATAATAATAAAGTAATGGTCTTGAAGAGTACCAAAATGTGCTGTTTTGGGGAAATAGTAGACTTAAGTTTTAGTCTATATTATTTACATTTAAAAGAGTACCTAAAATTTTTAAAGGGAACTAGGCTGTCTGTCTTTCACTAACAATTCTGTTTCCTTTCAAAAGCTACAATTTTATAGTTGTTTTGAATCATCAACACTCATTTATTATGGGTATTTTTAATGAGTTTATATTTACAGATATTTATAATGAGTGAAAACATGCCATGTCTACTTTTGCCAGTCTATGTGACTATAGATAAGTGTTTTTATGTGGCCATGATAATATCACAGGTACATGAATGCACTTTCTAATAAACACCCATGAGATAAATGTTTCTAATGACTCTATTGTTTAAAGTTAAAGAGGTAAAGAAGTAATAAATGAATTTAACTTTCCTAAATAATCATAGAACACGGTATGTTCTTTTAACTATATTTAGATTTTATAACATACAGATTTCACTTATTCACAGAACTTCTGCCAAACTATATAACTTGAAATAAAAGCCTTTCACTGAAATAGATTAAAGAGATCTACAAATTCTTTGCCACTTTTTCTGTGGAGAAAAGTGATTTTCTTCCCTCTGTTAGAATTTGGATATGTAACTATTATGTTCAATAGCATGGTGAAACACAGACTCCATATCAATTCCAAGATAGCTTGTAAAGCACTGACAGCTTCTGTGCTGATGTCTTGGAGCCCTAATATACCATTTTAGAGATAATATGGAGTGACCTGCAGATAACATTGAAAAGGAAAGGTGTCCAACCTTCCAGCCATGTCCACCAAAGCACTAGTTATGTGAGGGAAGAAACCATCATAGACTTTGATCTTTTATTCCAGGTACTCCAGTTTAGGACATATAAATTTGACATAAACCATCTAGTCAAGCCTTCCAAATCTATGACTCCAAAAACTGTGAGCACATTTGTTCAAACTCAGACTGTACAACACAACACCAAGAACAAACCAAGATGTAAACTATGCAGTTTGGTGACTACAACCTGTCAGCTATAGGTTTATGAATTTTAACAATGTACTTACCACTCTGGTGGTGATACTGATACAGGGAAGAAGGTATGAATATGTGGAGATGGGGAATATATGGGTATGTAGAGTTGAAGGAAGGTGTAGGCACTTTCCTTCAATTTTGCTGTGAATCTAAAATTGCTCTTAAAAAAAAAAAGCTAACCTTTTCAAACAACATGGCTTCTCTCTCACTTACCAACTTTACATTTTCCTGTATGGCCCCGGAAGATGACTGGTTAGCCAGAGACGGGTAAGATTCCTCAAGGGAGGAACAACCTAAGACAGGCACAGTCGCAGGGGGGCCATCAGGTGAGAAATTGGGGATCAACAGAGGTGAGGCTTAGAACCTCACCCCCCCTGTTTTGAGAGAAATCTTCTGCATCCGTGGATGTTTTATTGCCCTTGTCTAGCTTGAATTAACACATAGTCTATAGGCACACACCTGATCATCTAACATTTGCTCTCTTACAACACTAAACTAAGTTTTCTACCTTTATCTTGAATCTACCTACCACTTCAGCATTTTATTTAAAAAAAATAATAATAATAATAAAGTGAGAAATGTGGGATCCACATATAAATCAAGTATAAAAATCAAATGAATATTCATATTTGACCTGATTGTTTATAGTTCATAATGCGTGATCAAAATCGAAAGTTTCTGTGATGACTGCCCTTGTACTGTTCACCATGTAAGAACTTAGTCACTATGTAAGAATTTGTTCACCATGTAAGAACTTGTTTGTTATGCTTCAGAAGATTGGAGATTGATGAGAATTATGCTTGGGGTGGATTAATGATTGTGCATTGAGCATTGACTCCCCTATACAGAATTCTATTGTTGTTAACAACCATTTGATCAATAAATATAAGAGATACCATCTCAAAAAAAAATATTGTTATAAAAAATAAAATGATTCTTAAACAGCATTTCTAAAGTGTATGAATTTAAGGTACTCTATTCTTGCTATAATGTATTAACATTAAATTTTAAGAAGAAAAAAATTAAGGGAGAACGTGTTTTTTGATATAAAGGAAACCTGAGTACTTGAAGTCTTTTTAATTCAAAACCTAAAATGCATAGATCACCTTGAAAACCCAGGAAATTTTCTTTTTATAATAATCTAATGCAGAGAGGATTAAAGATGGTGGCATTAGAGATGAGACAGAGGCTATCTCCTAAAATCACATATAATACAAAACTATAATTACTACAACTTATCCTGAAAGAGCACCAGGAAAAAGGACTGCACCAAACTGCATACACCTGGAGAAAAGAATAAACCTCATGGAACAGGGTAAAATACCAAAGCCATGACCCAGCAGGACCCAAGCCCTTTCCCCACCCCAGATCATCCACAGGAGGAAGAGAAACAGAGCAGGGAGGGAGTGGAGGGCCAGGACTGCTGAATACCTAACTCTGGAGGTCTGCTCTGGGAGCACAAACCTGCATTTCATGATGCATGCATGGTACTCTCATGATTAGGGGATTGGAAAGCTCAGACAGGTAGAATTCCTGGAGAGGCTGAGATTCCAGCTGCTTGTGGAAAGCAAGGATCCATATCCGGCTGCTCTGGGACAAAGGAAAGGTGTGCATTCTGAGAGGCTTCCTAACAGCAAGAGGGCTGCTAAAAGGGCAAGGATTGCACAAAGCTTACTGCTCAGGAGAAAGAACAGGTAGACAAAATTGTCCAGGTGCACTCTGCCCAGCAGCTTGAGAGCTTTCATGACCTTCAGGCGCCCAGCTTCCTGGCTGGCTATACTGCTCCAAGGATCCCCCTCTGTGATATGAAGCCTACTGTGCTTTTCTCCCAGCCAGCCACACCTGGCCCCAAAACTGGCAAAACCTACCCTGGTGTTAGGCCAGCCAGAGGAAAGATCAGTCTACAGCAACTACAAATGGAAAGCATAGAGGCTTATACTTTTGTGATCAGCCCACTAATCAGGCAGTGGACAGAGGCATAGCTGCCAGGAAGCAGGAAAAAACTCTTTTCTCTCCCCAGGCAGCAATACCACTCCCCTGTGATCCCTGACATTGCTTCAAGGGCTGAGCAGCTCCAGAGAGTAGAGCTTCTGAGCACTAGAGGGCACCACATACAAATATGAAACGTCAAAGGAACCTGGTTCAAAGTAAAATTATGAACACAACTCCTGAGGAAGATTTAAATGACATCGACCTCATGAATCTTCCTGAAAGGGATTTCAAAATAAAAATCATTAAAGTACTCATGGAGGTACAGAAAAATATTCAAGAACTCAGGAATGAATTGCGGTAGAAGATCCAATCGTTGAAGAACACAATGGAGGGTAGTAAAAGCAGATTTGGCACGGTGCAGGAGATGATAAATGAAATAGAAACTAGAGAGGAGGAATACAAAGAAACTGAGGCACAGAGAAAAAAGGATCTCTAAGAATGAAAGAATATTGAGAGAACTGTGTGACCAATCCAAGCAGAACAATATTCATATTATAGGGATACCAGAAGAAGAGAGAGAGAAAAATGGATACAAAGTCTCTTTGAGGAGGTAATTGCTCAAAGCTTCCCTGATCTGAGGAAGGAGATAGTCTCTCAGGTCATGGAGGTGCACAGATCTCCCAACACAAGGGACCCAAGGAAGACAACACCAAAACATATAGTAATTAAAAGATCAAGGATAAGGACAGACTATTAAAAGCAGCCAGAGAGAGAAATAAGATCACATACAAAGCAAAGCCCATCAGACTTCTCAGCAGAAACCTTAAAGGCCAGAAAGAAGTGACATGATACATTTAATGCAATGAAGCAGAAGGGCCTGGAACCAAGATTATTTTCTCTGGCAAAATTATCATTTGAATTTGAATGAGGAATTAAACAATTTCCAGATAAGCAAAAGCTGAGAGAATTTACCTCCCAAAAACCATCTCTACAGTGTATTTTGGAGGGACTGCTATAGATGAAAGTGTCCTTAAGGTTTAATAGCTGTCACCAGAGGTAATAAAACCACAGTAAAGAAAGTAGAACAGGTAATTACTAAGCAAATGCAGAATTAAATTAGCTATCCCCAAAGTCAATCAAGGGATAGACAAAGAGTACAGAATATGATATCTAATATATAAAGAATGAAGGAGGAAGAAAAAGGAGGGGATAAAAAAAAAGAACTTTAGATTGTGTTGGTAATAGCATATTAAGTGAGTTAAATTAGACTCTTAGATAGTAAGCAAGTTAACCTTGAACCTTTGGTAACCACAAATCTAAAGCCTGCAATGGCAATAAGTACAAACCTATCGATAAGCACCCTAAATGTAAATGGACTGAATGCACAAATCAAAAGACAGAGAGTTACTGAATGGATAAAAAAGACAAGACCCATCTATATGCTGGCTACAAGAGACTCACTTTAAACCCAAAGACATACACAGAGTGAAGGGATGGAGAAGATATTTCATGCAACTAATAGGGAGAAAAAAGCAGGAGTTGCAGTACTTGTATCAAATAAAATAGAATTCAAAACAAAGAAAGTAACAAGAGACAAAGAAGGATATTATGTAATGATAAAAGGGTCAATCCAACAAGAAGATATAACCATTATAAATATCTATGCTCCCAACACAGGGGCACTACATATGTGAAACAAATACTAACTGAATTAAAAGGGAAAATAGAATGCAATGCATTCATTCTATGAGACTTCAACACTCCACTCACTCTGAAGGACAGATCAACCAGACAGAAAATAAGTAAGGAGACAGAGGCACTGAACAACACATTAGAACAGATGGACATAGTAGACATATACAGAACTCTACACCCAAAAGGAGCAAAATACACATTCTTCTCAAGTGCACATGGAATACTTTCAAGAATAGATAATATACTATGCCACAAAAAGAGCCTGGGTAAATTCAAAAAGATTGAAATTGTACCAACCATTTCCTCAGACCACAATGGTATGAAACTAGAAATAAATTATGCAAAGAAAATGAAAAATCCTACAAACACATGGAGCCTTCACAACATGCTCTAAATAACCAATGGATCAATGACCAAATAAAAACAGAGATCAAGCAATATATGGAGAAAAATGACAACAATAATTCAACACCACAAAATCTGTGGGACGCAGCGAAGGCCATGCTAAGAGTAAAGTATACTGCAGTACAGGCCTACATCAGGAAAGAAGAACAATTCCATATGAGCAGTCTAAATTCACAATTAATGAAACTAGAAAAAGAAGAACAAAGAAGGCCCAAAGTCAGTAGAAGGAGGGATACAATAAAGATAAGAGCAGAAATAAGTAAAATTGAGAAGAACAAAACAATAGAAAGAATCAATGAAAGCAGGAGCTGGTTCTTCAAGAAAATAAACAAAATAGAAAAACCCTTAGCCAGACTTATCAAGTAAAATAAAGAGTCTACAGAATCAGAAATGAGAAAGGAATAATCACTACGGACACCACAGAAATACAAAGAATTATTAGAGAATACTATGAAAAATTATAAACTAACAAACTGGATAACCTAGAAGAAATGGACAACTTTCCAGAAAATAAAAACTTCCAAGGCTGACTGAAAAAGAAACAGAAAATCTGAGCAGACTAATTAGCAGCAAGGAAATTGAACTGGTAATCAGAAAACTACCTAAGAACAAACCCTCTGGATCTGATGGCTTCACCACTGAATTTTAACAAACATTTACTGAACGCCTAATACTCATCCTCCTTAAAGATTTCCAAAGAGTAGAAGAAGAAGGAATACTTCCAAACTCATTCTATGAGGCCAGCATCACACTAATACCAAAACCAGGCAGAGACCACAAAAAAAGAAAATTACAGACCAATATCCCTGATGAACATAGATGCAAAAATACTCAACAAAATATCAGCAAACCAAAATAAAAAATATATCAAAAGGATCATACAGCATGATCAAGTAGGATTTATTCCAGGGATGCAAGGATGGTACAACATTCGGAAATCCATCAACATCATCCACCACATCAACAAAAAGGACAAAAACCACATGATCATCTCCATAGATGCTGAAAAAGCAGTTGACAAAATTCAACAGCCATTCATGATAAAAACTCTCAATGAAATAGGTATAGAGGCCAAGTACCTCAACATAATAAAGGTCATAGATGACAAACCCACAGACAACATTATACTTAATAGCGAGAAGCTAAAAGCTTTCCCTTTAAGCTCAGGAACAAGACAGGGATGCACACTCTCCCCACTTCTATTCAACATAGTCTGGATGTCCTAGCCACGGCAATCAGACAATACAAAGAAATAAAAGGCATCCAGACTGGCAAGGAATAAGTTAAACTGTCCCTGCTTGCAGATGACATGATATTGTACATTAAAAAAAAACTAAAGAATTCACTCCAAAGCTACTAGATCTGGTATCTGAATTCAGCAAAGTTGCAGGATACAAAATTAATATGCATAAATCTGTGGCATTCCTATACACTAACAATGAACTAGCAGAAAGAAAAGTCAAGGAAACAATTCCATTCACAGTTGCATCAAGAAAAGAAAAATACCTAGGAATAAACCTAACCAAGGAAGTGAAAGACCTATACTCTGAAAAGTACAATACACTCATGAGAGAAATTAAAGAAGATACCAATAAATGGAAACACATCCTGTGCTCTTGGGTAGGAAGAATTAATATTGTCAAAATGGCCATCCTGTCTAAAGCAATCTACAGATTCAATGCAATTCCTATGAAAATATCAATAGTATTCTTCAATGAACTACAGAAAATCATTCTAAAATCCATATGGAACCACAAAAGAGACTGAATAGCCAAATCAATCCTGAGAAGGAAGAATAAGCCTGGGAGGATTATGCTCCCCAACTTCAAGCTCTACTACAAAGCCACAGTAATCAAGACAATTTGGTATTGGCACAAGAACAGACACATAGACCAATGGAACAGACTAGAGAGCCCTGATAGAAACCCAGCCATATATGGTCAATTAATATATGATAAAGGAACCATGGACATACAATAGGGAAATAACAGCCTCTTCAACAGCTTGTGTTGGCAAAACTGAACAGCTAAATGCAAAAGAATGAAACTGGATTATTGTTACATATAAGTAAACTCAAAATGGATCAAAGACCCGAATGTAAGTCATGAAACCATAAAACTCTTAGAAGTCAACATAGGCAAAAATCTCCTGAATATAAGCATGAGCAACTTCTTCCTGAAAGCATCTCCTTGAGCAAGGGAAACAGAAGCAAAAATGAACTCATGGGTCTACATCAAACTAAAAAGTTTCTGTACAGCAAAGGACACCAGCAACAGAACAAAAAGGCATCCTACCATAGGGGAGAATATATTTGTAAATGACATATCCAACAAGGGGTTAACATCCAAAATATATTAAATAAATCACACACCTCAACACCCAAAAAGCAAATAACCCTATTAAAAAATGGACAGAGGATATGAAGAGACAATTCTTTAAAGAAGAAGTTCAGATGGCCAACAGACACATGAAAAGATGCTCCACATTACTAATCACCAGAGAAATGCAAATTAAAACCACAATGAGATATCAACTCACACCAGTAAGGATGGCCAGCATCGAAAAGTCTAAGAACAACAAATGCTGGCAAGGAAGTGGAAAAAGGGGTACCCTCCTACACTGCTGGTGGGAATGTAAGCTAGTTCAACCACTGTGGAAAGCAATATGGAGGTTCTTCAAAAAACTAAAAATAGAAATACCATTTGACCCTGGAATCCCACTCTTTGGAATTTACCCAAAGAATACAACTTCTCAGATTCAAAAAGACATATGCACCCCTATGTTTATTGCAGCATTATTTACAATAGCCAAGATATGGAAGCTACCTAAGTGTCCATCAGTAGATGAATGGATAAAGAAGATGTGGTACATATACATGATAGAATACTATTCAGCCATAAAAAAGAAACAAATCCTACCATTTGCAACAACATGGATGGAGGTGGAGGATATTATGCTCAGTGAAATAAGCCAGGCAGAGAATGACAAGTGCCAGATGATTTCCCTCATGTATGGAGTGTAACAACAAAGCAAAACTGAAAGAACAAAATAGCAGCTGGCTCAGCGACTCCAAGAAGGGACTAGTGGTTACCAAAGGGGAGGGGTGTGGGAGGGCGGTGGGGAGGGAGGGAGAAGGGGATTGAGGGGTATTATGTTCAGTATACATGGGGTGGGGTTCACGGGGAAAACAGTGTAGCACAGAGAAGGCAAACAGTGAATCTGTGGCATCTTACTACACTGATGAACAGTGACTGCATTGGGGTATGGGTGGGGACTTGATAATATGGATAAATATAGTAACCATATTGTTTTTTCATGAGAAACCTTCATAGGAGTATATATCAATAATACCTTAATAAAAAAATTATAATCTAATGCAGATAATTGTATATATAAAATTACATACAATAAGTTTATAGAATATAATCATATATAACTACTAATAAAACTAGTAAGTCATGTCAAACATATAAATCATTATCAAATAAGCCTATAAAACATATACCATTGCAAGGAATATTAATACTGTAGTTTCCAAATTGTGTGTGAACTCAGGTTCATAAACTCTGTTTCAACTAATTTAGTGGATTTACAAAATCTAATTGCTGTTATGTAACATTTTCCCAGTAAGAAGAATCTGGGCTTTTATAATGCTAATTATAAATCAACATGAAACCTTAAATGTTTCCAGGCAATGAGCTTTATGTGTATTGGACAAAATGTCCCAACAAAGTATTTCTTTTTTTTCCTCTGGTCACTGATAATGGTAACTATAATTGCTAAAGGCATATATTTATTAACATGCAAAATGCATGTAAATTGACTGGCACAAAGCAGAGTTTAAGAATATGGTCCATAGAGAAGTGACTCTACATGAGTGTAAAAGTTAAGTAGAGATGGGTAACTGTCTGACCATCTGACAAGAATGGAGTGCAACTGATGACCAAGAAACAGTGAAAGAAATGCAATGTGTTATCTTAAAAGCTGTCTCTATCCTGGCAAGTGAATCAATATCTCTGTGCAGTTGAATGTCATGTGAATATTCACATCAAAGAAACATTGCATTTTTAAAGCACTGAGAAATCCAAAACCTAGAAATCTTATGTAAGAGAGAAAAATCATATTCGAATTATTTTATTAGGATATATTTTTCCAATGAGGTATAAAGTAGAATTGTTTTCATCAACTTTCTATCTTAAATAATATTAATATTATAATTTTAAGCCTATTATCATAATTTAATTATAAGTACATTATAATTTTAAGTATATTAAGTATAATATATTTAAAGTTAAGTATATTATAACATGACTAATGGTCATAATCACACAATTCTCAATTTACATAGGTGCCTTATTACTTTGTAATGTGACATAATACATGTGACGGAAGTAATTTGGCTGAAGATTTTATTATTATTTATCTTTTTTGCCATACAAACCATTTAATTTGCTTTCACCACATATGATGCCAATAGAAAATTAGTAATGTAAATGATCAGTGTGGGTCTCCTAAATAAGACTACTTTTTTTTAAAGAAAGCATATTGTAAGTACTTTGGCAAATGTATTTCTCCCTTCAGTTTTCTTGGTAACAGCTAAGAAAACACATTTAACTACAAATTATTCCTGGAAGCATTATATATCTGCTTGTATGATAAAGCAAGCTGCAGCAAAGAGATACATATTTTAACAAGGTGTTTAGATTATATTCCCATTGCATACATGCAAGTGTTTGCCAAGGTAAATTAAGCTGGAAAGCTATCAGTTTCTTGTTACTGATAGAGTTCATCTGTATTCGGTTGCATTTTCTTTTTAATGTACATTTTACTCTCAAATTTCTTCAATTTTTCCTTCCTTTACACTAATCTTCTCTCACTCTCTATCATTATAATGGTCTTAGAGAGTAAAGCATATCTTATGAACCCTTATAAGCATGCTGAGCAAGATAATACCTGACTTCATTTTGCTTCCAATGTTAACACCCATTTTAATAAATATAAACCAAACAATATGTTTTTTTAAATTATCTAATATGCACAAGTCTTCCAAAGTGTCCAAGTAACATCTAACATCAAATACATCTCATTTTATATAAAGTTTTACAAGAATTAAGAAAACAAGAGAAATGGTTGAAATATTGTGTATATAATATAGTTATAGTAATTATCACATTTTCATATTATTTATTTGCATGTCTCAAGTCTCTACTACTTCTGACCTCACCAAAGAAGAGGCCAAATGTTATTCATAATTGATATCACCAGGACAAACCTTAGTGTCTGCTACGAAGAGAGTTTTCCAAAATTTATGGCTGCATAAATGGGTATGTGGGTCTATGGACAGACTGATGGATGAATAGAATAATGCATTAACTCCCTTCAAAAAAAATTATGATGGAAAACTAGATACCAGACATAAAATTCTTTATAGAAAGATACATTGTCAGAGAAATAGTGTCATAATACTTAGCATAAAGTTGTCCTTTTGTTCACCATAAGCAGAAATAATTATACATAATAAGGTATCTGAAATAATTCTGAAAGACAGTCTGAAATAAATTTTTTAATTCACTGCTCTCTCTCAAAAGGCAGCAGTTAGACATGCATGCAATTATTCAAGTCAATCATTTACATGGAGAGGCAGAAAAGAGTCTTGCACAGCCAGAAAATTAGTAAGAATCAACAATTAACTTTATTTAATCTATTCCAACATCTTATATATTGAAATATAAGTTATCACACTGCATAATGTCACTTGGAAATTAGAGTGATGGCTTGAAAGAAAAGGAACCATTATTCCTTGCATTCAAAGGTATTGAAAGCAAGAGGAGAAATCAGAAAGTAAAATGTGACTTTAAAACATGTGGCACATCAATGCATTTCAGCTGATTACTCAGTATCCTATTTACATTCCGTATTGTGCGGCCCTCTTGTTCACTTCTACCTGTACTCCCTTGACCCTAACGACATCACACATAGAGTTGCATTCTGCCCTTGTAAGTGTGCATTAGTGATAATACTGGCATTCACTGCAAGTGTGATTTTTCCATATTTTACCAACAGAACTACCATTGAAGTGCCCAACTTGCCAATTTATTTGATTAATATTCAAGGAGAACATCAATTACTGCTTTTATGTTGATTATGCACCAAATTAACATCATTTTGCCCCCATACCTCACAGATTACAACTGACTCCCCCACACCCAAAAATTAGTTATTCATTTTCTTTATGCAGCTCCTTCTCTCTAGTGAAGTACACAAGTTCTATAAAGCTTGACTGGAGAATTAATTACTGAAGAAGACTGTGATAAACATTTTTTTGTCAGTTACTCTCAGCCAAAACAATTTCCTCATTCTTTCTACGCTGCAAAATTCGCATGTCTTAATTCATAAGAGACCTGGTCACCAACTAAATTGACATATCCATTTATTTAACAAGTTCCTAATGTACTGGGCACTGTGTCAGGCACACAAAGCACAACAGTAAACAAGAAAGACAATGTTTTTTCTTCCTGGAGCTTACATTATTGTTACAGAGTGAGAGTGAGGTACAAAGTTAAATTGATAGACAAGAAAATACCAGATAATAATCAATATTTGGAAGAGGGAAAACAATAGAGTAGATTATCTTTGAGAGAGATAATGTGGATATTGTGGATTAGAAAATATAAGATTTATCTATCCTATCCCTAAAGGAAGAGCCATCCCCAGACATGTTCAACCTCCAGGAATATATTTCACATGGAAAAACAGAGTCCCAACTCAGAGAAGATGAGAAAGGGCTGTTTTGGGTAGAAATCCTCCAGTATTATGACTAGAATTTGAGTATCCTCAACCACAGTGATGGAGAAAATGTTTCTCTAAAGAAATAGAGGGGAAATCATCAGCAAAGAGCATAGCCATCAGATCTGGCCAATGAACCTAAGTGTAATTAAAGATATTCACATATATGAAAGAGAAATCTTTAAGATGATAAATGAACAACTACAAATAAGAAGCTATATTTCCAGAAAAAGAGAAAAGAACTTTCAGTAGAGAAAAAGCAATACATGGACCCTAAGCAGTAATAAATTCAGTGGGATCGAGGAACATCTAGAAGGCTAGAGAGTACAGTATGATGCATAAGAATTGAGTGGTGTTAAAAGAGATAAGAGAAGTTAAAATAAGTCCAGATATACCATAGTAAATGGCTGGGGTTATGTTTTAGCATTATGGGAAGCCATTGGATGATTTTAAACATAGTGTGACATAACCTAGGGGTATAACATTAAACAGTAATAAAGATTCTTCAAGATACTCTACATAGAAAGGACCCACATGGGACCGGCCTAGAAGCAGAGAGCAGTTAGAAGGCTACAGTGGAAGTTCAGGTAAGAACTAATTGTGTCTTAGCATAGGGAAGTGAAAAGAGGTATACATTTTGGAGACAACATGATACAATTTGATAATTTAGTTAGATATTGGATGACAGGAAAGAATAGAATCATGGATAACTCAAACATTTGGATTTCACATCTGAAAAGATACTTGCCTATTTTCTGAGGCAAGGAGCCTGAGGAGAAGAGTATTTTGGCCATGTTAAATCTAGTTTGTAGATTAGACATTAATGGTAAGGTGTTAACTAGATATTTGAATATAAGAGATTAAACTCAGTAAGTCAGAGCTAGAAAAATGTTCATCTTCATATAAATGGAACTGATGACTATGATAGTTGATGCAATCACTAAGGGAGAATTATAGACAGAAAAGAGAAGAGGGCCCTGGAACGAGTCAGAAGGGAATATAATGTTAGGCCTTGCTTTAGTGTCCTATTTCAGTTCTAAGAAATTACCACAGATTTAATGGCATAAAACAACATGAATGGTCAAAAATTTTGGAGAACAGAAGTCAAAATCTTCAGGAGATAATCTGTTTCCCTGATTTTTGCAGCTTCCATAGGCTGCCCAGCATTCCCCTGGCTCTGGCCCCTGCCTTACTCCTACCTTTGTTTGTATAACCGCTTCTCCTTTTCTGATGCTGATACTGACCCTTCTTCCTCCCTCTTTCTCTTATAAGGTGGCTCACCTGGATAACCCAAGATAATCTCCCCATCTTGAGATCTTTAACTTGATCACATAAGCAGAGTTCATTTTGTTTTATTCACAGATTCTCGGAATTAAGACACAGATATCTTTGGAGATCATTATTCTGTCTACTCAGACATGTACTAGGTCTTTTTTAACTGTATGGACTGTGACTTCCAAGTCCACATACCAGAGTCTTTCTGGATATCAGTTATCCTTGGGAATTACTGTGGAGAGAGTATAATTTGGGGAAGAAATTGTACAGGCTAGAGCAATACATTTATAGGATTTTTTAAATGAAGGATGTATTAAAGATCAACTAATACTTCACTATTCTTATATAGATGAGAGAAATAATACTAGGAATAATTAAATGGATTTAGGTATCACTAATGAGTGATAAAACTAGGGCTTAAATCCAGATCATTTTACATGCAGTTTGCCACACTTCCCTTTCCACAAAATAGCCTGGTTTCTAATAAAGTCATGTTGGATCACAGACTATCATTTTCCAGAATGCTTGGGTTTGAATTGTGGCTCCATCACTTACAAGACATCATCTTGGTTGCCTCCGTCCCTAGTTTCTCCATCTGCAAACTAAGAATATTAATAGCATCTGCCTATTGATGTGTTTATCAGCAGTCAGGTTTCATCAAGAGGGCCGAATCAATAGAAGTGGTATCTAGTAAAGGATTTGTTATATGGATTCAACCTGTGAAACTGTGGGAGATGCTGGGGAACTGAAGGATGGAAAGGAGAGTCCAAATATCCAAGCAGGAGTTACCAGTCAGTCAATCTGAAAAGCCATTTATTCCAGCACTGAAAGTGGGGCTGGGACTTGGAGTTTGGAGGGTCTATGGGAACCTATTGTCTTTAGATAGTATTTGCCTCAGAGCGTCCACAACCAGGCTCTGGATGAAGCCTAGAACTGCTGTTGGTCAACAGATTCAAGAGTTGGAAAGACAGCCTCTCAGCAGGGTGGAGGCAGTGGGGACATTCTAGAATCCATTGGGCAATTCTGTGTCTGGCATGTCTAGGCATCAAAAAGATCCCCTGAAAGTAATTTACTTCACTTTGCTTCTTCTTTAAACTCTCTTACAAGTTTTCATAATTTAAAAAAATTTATTATTCTTTTTTTTAACAAATACTAATACTGAAGATAATAATGCTCAAGTCATTTTGGAGAGTAATTCCAGAATGCCAAATATATTTTGTATTGTGCCAAATGAATTTTTTGTAAAATTATATTGTACTGAAAATGATGCTTTATCTCCAGCATAATTACATTGTTTTTTCAACTCATGGAAACATTTCTTCTACAGACATTTTTACATAAGGAGGTTCAGGGTGCATTTCTCAGTATCTGTGTACTTTAAGGAGAAAGAATCACAGGTCAATGAATACCCAAGTGCTCCCCTATATTTCCTGGCCTCACCTGCAGCATTTAGAAATGCTTTAAGATCCTTTCTGGCTCTCTGAGCAGCACCATGGCGGTTGGTAAGAACAAGCGCCTTACGAAAGGTGGCAAAAAGGGAGCCAAGAAGAAAGGGTTGATCCATTTTCTAAGAAAGATTGGTATGATGTGAAAGCACCAGCCATGTTCAATATAAGAAATATTGGAAAAACACTAGTCACAAGAACTCAAGGAACCAAAATTACATCCGATGGCCTCAAGGGTCGTGTTTTTGAAGTGAGTCTTGCTGATCTGCAGAATGATGAAGTTGCATTTAGAAAATTCAAGCTGATTACTGAGGATGTTCAGGGTAAAAACTGCTTGACTAATTTCCATGGCATGGATCTTACCCATGACAAAATGTGCTCCATGGTCAAAAAATGGCAGACCATGACTGAAGCTCATGTTGATGTCAAGACTACCGATGGTTATTTGCTTTGTCTGTTCTGTGTTGGTTTTACTAAAAAACGCAATAATCAGATTCAGAAGACCTCTTATGCTCAGCATCAACAGGTCCGCCAAATCTGGAAGAAGATGATGGAAATCATGACCTGAGAAGTGCAGACAAATGACTTGAAAGAAGTGGTCAATAAATTGATTCCAGACAGCATTGGAAAAGACATAGAAAAGGCTTGCCAATCTATTTATCCGCTGCATGATGTCTTTGTTAGAAAAGTAAAAATGCTGAAGAAGCCCAAGTTTGAATTGGGAAAACTCATGGAGCTTCATGGTGAAGGCAGTAGTTCTGGAAAAGCTACTGGAGATGAGACAGGTGCTAAAGTTGAACGAGCTGATGGATATGAGCCACCAGTCCAAGAATCTGTTTAAAATTCAGACTTTAGGTATCAAATAAAAAATCTTATTTGAGAAAAAAAAAAAGAAATGCTTTAAGATGTTTAATATAATGAAATGCTAATGGATGTACTATTAAATGTGAAATTGGTTGCATTTAGCTGATAATGCTGTGGTTCCACAAACATGAATCTTAAAAATTATAATTTGCTTACTTGGGTACTTTTGAAAAGAACTGGAAAAGGAGAGAAGGGATAGAAATCACAATTAAGAAAAAATAAAGAACATGGTGAATGAGTAATGTAAAATGAAATGAAAATGTTATGGTCCCCCACTGTGGTCCCACAGACAAGAAAAGCTATTCTGACTGTATAGGCCCTAAGTCAGCAAGAAGAACTCACACTATGCTATGAAGATGCTATGCAGCCATTCTCACCTGTGTCAGTAAGACTGCTACAGCCCCTCACCCAAGACCTAGAAGAGAAATTGCCTGGAATGCTCAGAGACTAGAATGTACAGGCTGGTTCTCATGTACTTGGTAGAATTCTTTAGGAAAATGAGTAACAGTCCTAAGCCTTGCCTCCTCATAGAGTGCACCAAAATGTGCAGTCTGTTCTTTTAAGACACTGACCAAATGTATACTTGGCACACTGCTCTGATACTTGATATGTTGGTTAATGTATCTCCTGTTGCCAAAGGTACACAAACTGTGCTCAGACAAAAAGCCCTGGGCAGCCTGATCAGAACTCCTCCTCTGACAGTTTTTGAACAATGGTCCTCAGTAAAACTCTGAAAAAACTCTTTTTTAATATAGCAGCTGTGCTGTTTTCTGTCCACAGTACTGTTCTTTATTGCAAGAATAATCCAGAAGAACCAAATTCCTGGCTGGTTTTCGACTACATTTTTTCCCTTAAAGATTTTGTTATGGGACATAAAGAAAGGCAATGAAGTATTCTCAGTTACAGTATGGGGAACTTTATTTTGCATTTCTCTCTACCACAATATCTCATTTTACCTCTCTCCATACTATAGAGCTGGAATTAGCTTGAAGGAATTTCCTGTATGAGAACATGATAGAAACCAAAGTTTGGAAAGTACCCTGACATCATCTGGCTGCATATCCTTGCTATTGAAAGTCTACATTCTCAGTACAGTATTGCTACCAAGTGGTCATCCAGTGTATATTTTATTATTTAAGGCACAGGAAACACTGGCTAAAGAAAGACTTTTCTCCCTTTGGGCAGATAAGTTTTTAGAAATTTCTAGTTATTCAAACTCTGAGTTATTTTACCCTGTTTTCATGACCTTGTTTCTACTCTTACAGATACAGAACAAGTTAATTTTTCTTCCTTGTGATTATATATAACAGAAATTAAATGATATGTGTGTATGTTTCACGTACCATGAACTAGTCACCAATATGTAAGCATGGCTTCCTATAATCTCATCTAGTCTTAATAAAAAGTTCCAATCACAATTGCAAATAGTCTTCTCATTTACTACCTAGTTAGAGAAGCAGAGGCATAACAGTAATTTTCTACTAACAGAACTGTGATCGCAATTATCTGTTAGGAAAAATAACAGAGCACTCTGTCTTTCAAAGGCTTATATCCACCGACATACACCAATAAAAAAGATCAATAAATAAAATATTAAAAAGACAGAGCTGAGACAGAAAACTGTAAGTAGGACAAATTCATGAATTTATTTATGCCTTTGGCTAAGATACATCCCTTCTCTAGTCAGTTTGAAGCTGCTTACACGGTAGGGTGTATCACCTACTAATGATTTCGCAGCTGGCACATGCATGGCATCAATGTTTGCTGGTATCCTCAATGTCAGTTATTTTTAAGAAGCTCTCTTCCAGGCCTCTGAATAAATTATCTATCAAGTGCAGCAATGCATGACAACACCCAAGACACAATTTGCAGTCTTGCCCAGGCTCTCATTATTTGGTGTAAATGAAATCCCAAGTCATTAAACTTTTTTTTTAAATCAATGCCTCTTGTATTAAAAATATGAGCAATTGAAAGACCTCCTAGGTCATTCTTTCAGTCCATAATATGCATAGTAATGAGCCTGGAAATAGGTTCAATTCCTCAGCAATTGTTTACTTTCTTTGAAAGACAAAACTTGCTGTCAAACACATCAGAAAAAGTTCAAGCAGGTTACTTTCATCTACTCCAGTGGGAATAAGCCTAGAAAATTATCCAAGAGAAAACAACACCAGCAATGATGATAACAAATAATATATTCTGAAATTTACAAAGCTGTAAGTTATAAGTCAAAGAAATATGTAGGGCATCTGCTGAGTAACTATCAGCAATTCACACTTCTTTGAATCTGAAGGTGCCTTCCCCACCCACACCCCACCACATAGGCTGTAAACTTTAAAAAATAACAATAAAGGAGATGAAAAGCACTTTCCCTTGATCTGGTTATATGAGCCTTATCAATTTCAGGCAAGATGGCAATACTTTCTTGACAATGAGTTTAAACAAATCTGCAGTCTCTCCAGCTGTGTTTACTATGAATTTTGATGATACTTTATATGAGCCTCAAAACTATTTGATATTTCTATACGTTTAATCCATGAATTGAGATTCACAGTCCATCAAAAACATTTAGTCACAAACCAGTATGGAGTAAACGTTATCTACAAAAGCTTGTTTTGCTATTGGTTTACCAATGCAATAAAACACACACTATGAAACAGTGTAACATCTGAATGTGAATGCTAAGGAAGAGCAGGAAACACTCACTTATCAACTAACCAAGCTTAGGTGTGATTTCACTCTGCATTACCAATATGTTTTAGATACAGTGTAACTCCTGTGGTGTATCTGAACCTGTGGAATTGAAAGAAAATAGAAAGAAAGAAAAAGAAGGAAAAGACCCTAAGGGCTCTACCAGAAAAGTCTAAATGCAATTAAACATTTGATTGATAAGGTTTTCTCCTACTATCATTAAGGTCCATGAACACAGACACTTTCATCTTTTGCTTCTTCAGTATATTTTCATTACTTAACATATTCCTGGCATGGTAGATACTTAGCAAGTATTTGTTAAATGAATGAATGAATAAATGAAAGTACTACTGAGCACAAATTCTTGAATCTTCCTTTCCTCAAATGACCCTACTAGGGTGTGGGTTACTTTGACAATGTGTCTCACAAATAATCACAAGGTTTTCTGGTATTCCAACTATTTTGATGACAAGTTTAATACAAAATGCAAGCGCTAAAAAAATTTGAGAGCTAATTTAGAATAAACTGCTAACCAAGTCTAGACTACTCTGTACAGTATTTCGGACTGTAGTAGTGTTGTCAGGTAGCTGTGTCTGGGAGGTCTCTCCCTGGGCACTAGGTGAAGCATTAGGAGAAACCTCTGCCTGAATGGGGGAGAGTTTTTGGCTCTGAATGAGGAAGAATTCTCATGCAGTTCAGAGAATGTAGGTAAGGAAGGAGTAGCAGGGAATGGCAGTTGCCTTGCAGGTAGCAGAGAGCAAGAAAGAGCAGAGGGAGGACAGGGAAGTTCACTGAATTCCTGCCTGACATAGGACAAATCCCTTGGCAACTCCTAATGCTAGGGTCATTTGGCATCCAGTGTCCACTTGGATCTGCATGGTGTGGTGACTAAGCCCCTACTACTGGAGGATTTGGGGGAGCCGCGGAGCACTGGATGGAGTGAGATTATGTTCTGAGAACTTCCCAAAGGCAAAAATAAGGGATTTGGGGGCAGGCTACTAAAAAGCATGATTGTACAGCCACAGTCCTGCCAGGTCACCCAAGTGATAGGAAATTGCAAGCCCAAATTGGAGCTCTCAGTAGCCTCTTCCTACTTATCTGAAGTAAGACAGAGAGAGTAAAGACTTGTGCTTAAGTCTGGAAAATAGAATGAAATAGCAAAGTGACAAAGACACTTACCACTGGAAGAGCATAGAGACACAACACAGTAAGCTGAACAGTAAGAAGACTTTATTTAAAAAGTACACACTCAGAGAAAGGGGAGTGTAGGCAACCTCAGAGAGGAGGCACACTTAAGGGCTTAGGATTCCATTTTATAAGGTTTTCAAGAGTAGAGCAAAGAGCTAGGGTCAGGGTTGTTGGGCACAGGCTTGACTTGTGGTCTCATGGTATCTCTCTGGTGAGAGGCATTATTCACCATCAGTCCTTTAGGTAATTCTGTAAGATAAACTTAACAAAAGGAATTTATTGATCTGGTTCCTCTCCAAGATAGTGGTTTCCCTCAAGCACTGGGAACATATAAGTTAGGACTGTGTGCCCTGCCTTAAGATAGGGTGGGTTATTGTCTGATTACCAAAGAATATGTTAGGAATCTTACCTCCCAACTCCCTGATTGTTAAAATGGAATCTTAGTTTTAAGAGGGAATCCCTCCTGTTTTTACTATATTATTTATATCTCAGCATTTTTCATCATAGTCAGGAAAAGTTAATCATGATGGCTGTCCCAGGTCCCCACCCTACATCATTTGGTAGATTTTAAGATAATCCTAGCCTCTTAGTGTTGATACTAATATGTAATGTCCTTTCCTTGAGTGTTTGATGGAATTGCTTCTAATTTGACAGAGTGATGAAATGTCACTTCAGAGATTAGGTTATAAAATGAATATCTTAATATCTGTCTCTATCTCACCTCCCTCTCTCTCTTTCACACACACACACACACACACACATACACACACACACACACACACACTTCTCTGACTAGAAGAAACAAATTGCCATGTAATGAGCAGCCCCTTGAAGAGGTTATGCTCCTTTCAAGTCTTGAGATGACAAATCCATGGCTGAAATCTCGGCTGCAAATGAGAGATTCAAGAGGCAAAACCACCCAAGCTTCTGTGAGATTTCTACAAAAACCTGCAGAAACTATGACATAATAAATGTCTATTGTTGTCAGTCACTAAATTTTAGGATGATTTGTTATACAGCAATAACTCACTAATACCTTGAGCTATAGCACCCAGCCTATGATTTAACATATTTATTAATAGGGAATCCATGAATATGAGAGGACCTCATTAAATGTCATCTTGATTTTAAGTTGAAATACAGCACCTTATAATTATCACCTATTGGTTCCTAAATGCTTATAAACCAATAAACAAGACAGATCATTTTTCTGGAAATTTAGAGATTATCTTTTAATAGGGAAGATAAAATTTTACATTTGTTTGAATTTAAAATGAACAAGATAATTACATATTCTGTTATACACAAAGATAAAACAAATCATAAAAGATAGGGAGTAATTGGAGAAGGTCCCATTGGTTGTTGTGAGCAAGAAAAGTATCTCTGAGGAGATGATATTTGAACGGGGCTTAAAGAATAAGAGTGAGCCAGTCATGTGAAGATCTGGGAAAATGGAGACAGGGAGGCAAATGGAGCAATAAGGACAATTTCTCAATCAAGAAATGAGAAAAGCTCAATAACATTTAAGGAATAGAAAGAAAGACCGATAGGTTGAGACATAATTAGAATAGCATAAATGGTTGGGTTAGTGATAAGTAGGAAAGTCCGGCAGGGGCCAGTTATGGTAGGGCCCTGTTAACCACAGAAAGGGGCTCATATTTATTTTAACATAATTGGAAGCTATTTAGAGGTTTGAATCAGAAGAGTATCATGACTTAACTAAAAGCCTTATGTTTGGGCCAATTAAGGCTCTTCCTCAGGTGTACATTTGACTCTCTCAAGTACATATGGTGCCTATGGGTTACACTAACTTGGATTATTACATAGAACACTAAACTCTCTGCTCTGGCTGTTTGACTCTCTTTCCTGAAAGAATTTTTTAATCAAAATATTACACATGTTCAGAAAGGTGATTTCTTTCTGGAATTTCCTCTTTTCAGGTAGGCTCTTAGGCTCATAACTATAACTTTAGATTCTGTTTTGAGGAAGCACTGCTGAAGCAATTATTATAATATGGGGCACACAAAATGAGGTGCAGGTTCTAGAGTGACAGCTCCAGATAAGTGAGACATTCTGAGCCTGCACCAGAAAGCACTAGTCAACAGCAATTTAGCAGAGAAGGTGTTCTGTAGTTACCTGGAATTCCTTGACTTCTCACAGCACTTCCTTAATTTTTGATCAAACAAGAAAATTGCAGTTAGGTTGATTTAACTGGGTGTATTGGTTAACAACTGCTGTGTAACAACAATGACAGACACACGTAAGAATCTCATCAACATTAACAATAACAATTAGGCAGGTTGGTCAGCGCAGCTCTGCTTCAGACTATAATTCAGCTGGGCTTTGCTTCCAGCTGTGGGTCTACTCTGCATGTCTCCTTCTGGAACTCAGACTTAAGAGATAGAAACTACTTGGGGCATTACTGATTGCAAAGATTGAGACCAACAAGCAGGTAAGGGAGACACATGATATTTCCTAATGCGTGGGATCCTAATAACATATATTGCTCTTTCTGCCTGTGTTCCATCTGCCAAACCAAGATACATGACAGAACTCATTATCAGAGGGGGCACTACCCTTCACCTATAGAAAAGAGGGAGGGGAAGAGAGAGATTATTTTATGAACATTAAGCTACTACAGTGTAGATGACTCATCATTACACCTAGGTAGAAAAAAAATGGTCATTTTGTAAGACCCCGTGGACGGGGTCTGGGTAGCTTTTCATGCAACAAATAACCTGAACTCTGAAGGTTTTTCTGGGACCCCGAAGTATAGTCTTCATTTGGCCTCCTTCCTTTAAGTCTTAGTTATACAGTTTTTCTTTTTGTCCAGTTGACAAGTATAGCTACTCAGTATAAGTCACTGCTTCTGCCCAGAATAGACTTCATTCTGTATCCTGCATAGTGTCAATGAGAAGACTCAGCACATGAATTATTGACCTAAATAGTGAGTTCCTATAACAATTCTAAGATTTAAAAGAAGTAAGCATACAGTTCACTAACTAGAGTCTCTTTATCATGAAAACAAGAAGTGGTGGTGTTCACTTCCTAGCAGAGCAGAGAAGCTCCAGGTGCAGTGAGCAGAATGTAAAGGGGTCTTGGGATCACACTAGGATCTGACCCTCCCAGCTTGGGTTATGCATGGCTGTACCACCATCCAGAGCTGCAACTGAAGGTTTGGTAGTGCTGTTGAATTTGCTTTGTGTCAGGAGGTGCGGGACAGTGATAATGGGGTACATAACTGTTTTTAAATAATAGCTAAAGCATATTTTTCATTTTGGGCATTAATTAGACATGACATACCATATGCATTTGTGACTTGATTTTTTCCTGGAACTTTCCTCTATTTTCAGGAGAGATAATACTTCAGGAATCTATGGAGAATCAGAAATAGTTGCCCTTGATACCAAAACCTAGATTAGCATTTAAGCCTCTATTTTAAATCATTACCTACTAATAAAACCATCTTGAAATATCTTACATTTAAAATTCACAATTATATATAGAGAAACATCCTGTTTGTAGAAAATTAAGTTCCTGTCTCTGCCCTTAGTATAATGCAGACATTGTATAAGGTTTTGGTAAGCCAACATTGTATTTAACTAAGTGGCCATGATATAAAGCATGAAATGTGAGTCAAAGTCTTTCAAACTTCTGTGTCACCATGATTTGACAAAAATTGTTTATGGCACAGATAAATATGTCATATTGAAAAACATATATTTGTTTCTGATGTTTGAAGTGGAGTATTTTTAAAAATCTTTTATGTATGGGAATAAAATCTACATATTTTTATAAAAGTGTTCATGGTGATACTTAAGAATGTATGTCATGGTTTTATTTCTCATCAGTTCCTTAACATAATTTACCTTCCTATATACACCAAGTCAAGTTTTTAGATTATTTTACACTTTCTATGGTAAGTTATCTAGTGTTATGAAGTTATAAAAGTGAATTATAGGAGAGATTTACATGTATCCATGACATTAAATACAACCTTATATAATTTTGTCTAGTACCCAAACCCTGTGTGGAGTTATTATAAAAGTTACATTGAGAAAAAATTAAAATTTTTATTTGGTAGTTGCTTCACGTGGCTTCTTTTTGTCATTTTATATATTTTATGGGAAGAAACAGTTTTATTTCTCTAGTCTTGAAGTAATAAGTAATCTCTATTTTTTAAATTTAAGAAATATTTTAAAGTTTCTACTTTGTCAACTCTGTTTAAGATTAAAAGATTGTAAGTCTTGGACTGAATCTTAAAGAACAATTTCAAATGGCATGTTTTTACAAATGAGGAAAAGGTGGTAGAGATAAGCTACAGGACCTGCTTATGGACACATACCTAGCTCCCAGCTGAACTGGAAGGAATGGAAAGAGTTGTATTCATTACCCTGTGCTGTCTGCAGTTCTCCACAGATCCTTGCCTTCGTAACCTCCCAAAACTCTGGTACCATGTTCTGTCACCATCAGATTTTCACTAGCAAATCAAAGCTTCTTCAGCTAAGAAAGTGACTAGAAACATTGATTATATTTTTATCTGATGGTCTCAACAGGAAGGAGTGGAAAAGACAATGTGTGAGGTCTTGTTACATGAACTATTATAAGATCTTACATACATATAAATACACATGGTTGGTTCTCAGAGCTCTGGACCCTCCCCTCCTGGAGCCTGCTTCAGTTATCCTTTTGATGTCCAAAACATTACAATTTCCTGGAATTTCTTTTCTCTCTGGACCCTCAGAATGATGACTGAATGGTCTTTTTTCCTTCTTTACACCTGATCAACAGGAGAACTCCCAAAGAGTGAAATCTCAGCTTCCTTCTTTTTTCTTTGTGCTTGGGCAATAAAATCTAATACCCTAACTTCAACTCTTCTATTTCTGTGAATTACTTCCACTTTCACATGTCTAGCCTTCCATTTTCTCTTCCTACTCCTGCATTTCCAATTGAAATATCCATTATAAATATTCTGAAAAGCTATTCTAACTCTCTCACTCCTTATGTCTACTTTCTCTTTTTCTGTCTGTGTCTGACACATGCACACACACACACCCCACTATCATCACCAAATTTATGTCTTACTAAATAGCCCCACTATCCTCTTTGTCATTAACATTGAAATCTCCAGGTCGTCTTGATTGTACTATCATACATACCAATTGTTAATTTTTAACAATTCACACACAGTATCTTTTTTTCTCCATCCCTATACTTAGCATCTTAATTTAGAAATTCAGTAATTTAGTTTATTGCAATATATTGAACAATGCTTGTTCAGCTAAGAAAGTGACTTCTTCAGCCTTTCTTGCCTCCAGAATATTTCACATACTAGTTTTTTTCAAGAACATACTACTTCTTACTAAACATCCTCCCTAGTCATAAGTAATCACCAATCTACTCTCTGTTCCTATAGATTTGCATATTCTAGAGATCTCATAGGAATGCAATTCTGCACTAGGGAGTCCTCTGTGGCTGGCTTCTTTGACATGGCATAACAGTTTTAAGGTTCATGCATGCTGTGACCTGTACTAGTACTTTGTATTTTTATTATTGAATAATATTCCTTGGTATGGATATAGTGTATTATATTTATCCATTCATCACTTAATGGATACCAACCTCCATTGTGATTAGGGCTCCTGAGAAAAAGTGATAATGAAGAAAATTATTTGTAAACTTATTCGTATAGTTTCTGAACATTGGTACTTTCAATTTGTTTATTCACTCTCAAATTTTATATACATGCCTTAACAGCCTTTGACACCAGGGCAAAAATAACAAAACAAATGTGCTAGCTCCACCTTCAGTTCCTGGTAGTTATTGAAATAATTTTTCATGGATAAAGAGAGATGGAAGCTGATCAAGTTTCTGATAAGAAGAGATTCAGTGTAAGGAGACATTAAGTATCCATTCTGCCCCTTTTACAAATAAGACACTTGTTAATGACCCAACTCTTTTCAAAAACTTCCTTTCTATCCTAACAAGAATAATGAGCAATATCAATAGAAAAATCTCTGTTAATAAAGCATTGCATTACTCTCACTAATAGGTGGAGTCATATGAAATTGATACTTCTTTGAGAAAATATTGTCTAATAGGGTTAAACCTTCTAGAAATGACTGAAATCCATTGGTGGAAAGAAATATTTTTCTGCATTTATTTTACTAAATGTGATGGATTTGTATTAAAATGAAAGAAATATGTAAGTACTATTCAAAAAGAAATAAGATTAGAGATATTTATAGTGTCTTTTTCTCATACATTTTGGGAGAATTCACAACACCTTTTATGTGGGAGTTCAAACTTAATAGCACTAAATTCACCTCAACTCTCCAAAAGTTCTGTCGGCATAAGCCAAACTGTCTTTTTTATAGGTTGCCTAGTAACTTATGACTTGGCTCAAAAAGATAACCTTGGGTAAACAGATTTGCTAGCAAGAATTTGAAATAAGAGAGAAAACAAAAATGAAGACAGATAGGCAAAAAGAAAGTAGCTCATTTCAAGACCACTGCTGTTCCTCTACAATATAAGCCCATTTTCACCAAATTCTAGAGTCCTATTAAGAGTTCATATACTGAAAGATAAATCTACATTTCCTTGATTGTCTTACATACATCCCAAACAGTTTCATTACAAGATGGCTTATAAAGCAGAAGGGAAATCTCACCAATTTTAATGCTTTGTCAAACGTAAAGTGTAAAGAAAAACAACTTCTGCTTTCAGGTATGTTTGTTATTGCTGACTGAATTCACTTACTCTGGTTTAGACGGTTTATAGAAAATTTTACCACAGTTTTCTTTAGAAAGAAGTCTTACTCAGAGAAGTTATATTTTCAGCAAATGTTTTTGTGCCTCTTTGAGTACAACATTATTAAAGTGCTAATATTAGCACATTCATACAGGTGGCGTATTTGTAGAAAATATTGTAAAATGTGAAAATTAGTAAAACTGTTAATTATTTTATATTATAAAATGAATACATAATAGTGGCATGTATTAAAGTCATTAAGCTCTTTTTATATTTAATATATAAACTGACAGTAGCATATAAATGCACCATAAGTTAAATGCCATGAGGGCAGAGAACTGTTAGGAATTTATTGCAATATATATTTATGTATAATAGGTGTTAGATTTTTTCTGATAAGAATGCACAGCCAAAAGAGCTTCCAGACCACTACAGAAGTTTTGGTGCATATCCTCATTACAAAAATAAAGAGATTAAACAAAACAAAACAAAACAGTTCTACTTGCAAAGATGATAAAAACTATCTTAAATTATACACAAAGTAGGTTTATTATCTATGCATGTAAAACCAAAAAAAAAACTTTAATAACTGTTTTTTGTTAAAAGAATATTTGCAGACATTTTTTAATAGCTATAAAATGTCAGGAGGGTTTCAAGGTAATGGCAGTCAATATGAAAAAAAGTAGGGCATAAACTGTTATTGATTTAGAAACAGGCCTATTAATGTGACACTGGAGCACATAAAACTTCTGTATAATTCATAGCCCAGTGTATGGCATTGTAAGTCAATGGTGCTTTTCAAGTTAGTATGCCTTAGTGCTCACTTTATAAACATGAAGTAAAAAAATAAAATACCCATTTTTTAACATTTTTCTTCCTCTTTGGAATCATTCTTGTCAGCAGATATAAGATGGATTACTAGAAACAGGTACTAAAAGGTGAACATACTCCTCGACAGCAAAAGCAAAGGAGATGTGAATAGCAAATGATTTTCAAAAACATAAATTATTAATTTCATAAAATTTAGAACATATCAACAAAGAAAACATTTAGTTGAGTCATCTAAAATCTATAACCCATCCAGAAATACTGTTAATACTTTCATATCTATTCTTTTAATATTTTACATGTATATGCATTATTTGTGAACACACACACACACATATATATACACATATACACATACATGTTGAAAAGCACAGGATTATGGTCTACATTCTACTTTGTAACTAGCTTTTCCAAACATCTTTGCAGATTAACTGATATTCTAATACACAATTGAATGAATATATCCAATTAATACATTTATTTATATTTATATATTAATGCTTTATTATAAATACGGTGTTTCATATTAATCACTCTTATAACAATACATAAACAAAAATGTCTGGAATAATCCCCTGTGAATCCTTTATTATTTTTATACAGAAAGCCTAAAGGGGACTTGGTGAGTCAAAAGACAAAGACTATATTTTTATTAATATATCACCAACCAGAGTATATTTCAATTTAGATTCTAAACAAAAATATATGAGACTGTCCATTTCTTTAAGTTCTAACTGATGTAAGATACTACTTTTTTCCCCTAATAATAAAATGGTTGAACACTGTTTTTGCTTTTTTTTTCTTATTTTTAATAACTAGTGAAATTTTACATTTTTTTCTTACTGTGTACTGTGCAATTTTGCCCAACTTTATCTTTTAGAATTTATTTAATTTAATTTACTCATAAAAGCTCTTTCCATGTTAAATATACCTGTTATATACATGTTAAATAGACATGTAATTTGTCTATCCTATAGAATTTGAAAAATATTCCCAATTGTATACATCTTTTTTTCTTTGTGCTGTAAATAAGTTTGAAAATTCATGTAGTCAAATATACAATTTTTTAAGGTGTTTACATATGGAATCATGCTCACAAAAGTCCTTTATTTTCAAGAATTATATAAATTTCACTTATATAGTTTTGAGCAATTTTAGTATTTTGTACATTATAACAAAGTGTGTCTCTGGAATTTGTTTTATTTTTAAAAATTAGGAACACATTTTATTTTTATCTAAAGACCTGAAATTCAATAATTTTGCTTTTAACCCAAATATATGTTATTTTTATTTCAAAATTCATTTGAAATTTCAACTGTAAAGAACACATAAGGTCAATTCTGTCATTTATAGACTATTTCATTTATCTTACCACTTATTCCTGCATCTGTAATATGTTTTGATTCATAGAGTTGTAATTTGGGATATTTTTGAATGACTGCATTATATGAAATACAATGAACAAAGATTATTTTTCATCAAATTTTCTCTTCTCTCCTTCCTACATCATTATGAAAGTAAGATCTTGAAGTTGAAAAGATAAAAATGGATACAAACACTCTTCTTGTGTGTATGTTACCTTTTTTGTATCAAGTCTGACAAAAGCTTTTAAATACCTCACCATTCCATTTAACTTTGTATTAATTTTGTTCCAAATACTCGTACTCATTTACACATTTATTTCTTTGGAGTAATGGTTAAGAATTTATCTACAGTGAAGGCCAGGTGAATTTTCATAATGCTAGATTCAAAAGTTTGTCAGAAGACTTGTCTTTTCTTTACAACTCCATTAAGACAAAGACACCAGAGCATTTCAGGAAACAAAATTTTGTTTTTCATTCACATGAACCACTTAAAATTGACTGTATTTTCCTTGGCTAAAAATGACTATTTCAGATACTAGTGAATTTTTGACATGATTAAAAGAAAAGGGCTTTTCAAATCCAGAAAGATTTATTCTTAGTGAAGGGTAGTTAAAGGGAGCATGTTCCCTTCGATAGCTCTTTTTCTATTCCAGGATGAGCTTTCTCAAAGATATAAAAAATAAGAGAATAAAAATAAATGTAAAAGTTGAGCAAATTAGTCCATTCTTGGGTTCTGTGATTCTGCTGCTGTTTTGTTCCTTCAGTTTTCCTTTGTTCTTATACTCCACATATGAGTGAAATCATTTGGTACTTGTCTTTCTCCGCCTGGCTTATTTCACTGAGCATAATGCCCTCTAGATCCATCCAAGTTGTTGCCAATGAGTGGGAAAGGGGGACAAGGGCGGGGAAAAAGAAAGGGGTCATTACGATTAGCATGTATAGTGTGTGGGGGGCGCATGGGAAGGGCTGTGCAACACAGAGAAGACAAGTAGTGATTTTACAGCATCTTACTATGCTGATGGACAGTGACTGTGAAGGGGTATGTGGGGGGGACTTGGTGAAGAGGGGAGCCTAGTAAACATAACGTTCTTCATGTAACTGTAGATTAATGATACCAAAATTCAAAAATAAAAAATTAAGAAATTTAAAAAAGTTGAGCAAATTAATTTGCCCAAAATAAAATCCAGAGTTATATGTATAGAATTTGGAGTTAGTAGCCAGTACTAAGTTAAAAAAATAAACTAGAAAGTAGAAATTACTGAGGGATCATGTGAAAGTGTGAAGAATAACCAATGGTAATACTGTCCCTGGGAATGGCTGAATCCACTATTATCTGTAGAATAGTTCAGAAAACCTAAGGTTAAAATTTTAGAGTTCCATATTAGTTAATAGAGCTAGAAGTCTGTTGCTTTATAATATCATAAGTGAATAAAAAGAAAATTCTTTATATTATGTGTATTTGGCTAGATGTGTCTTTTTTTTCTAGTACATTTAAAATGAATAGTTTAGTGCTCTGAATAGTTACTTTAAGTATAATAAAGAAGAACCAAAAGGAAAAAAATGACTCAATAGGCATTAGAAATGTCTCTATCCTGTCCTCACTCCTGTTTATCATCTCTGTTTACCTCCTTGTATTATGGGATGGATTGTTCATCTCCTATACAATGACAAAATCCTTAATAAAGCTATATTGCATTCTCTCTCCAAACTACCATTAAAAGATTTAAGAGCTTCCAACTAGGACAAAGATAGATAGAGAGAGAGAGAGAAAAAGAAATAGATAGGGAAGGATAGAAAATAAATTTCAAAATAAATAGGTATTTTGACAGACTCAATCATTTTTAAAGAGGCACACCCACTTAAAAACAATCAATGAAATATTGTATAGGTAAAATACAAATTTCAAACCCAAATTTTTAGAAGCATGCAATCCTTAAGGAGGAAAAAAAAATATGGATGACTAATGATCAATGTAGATATCTGAATAACTTTTTTCCAAAGCTCAGTCACATATCATAAAATAATTTCAAAGCACCACTGTGAAATATTTCATTAGTGTTTAATTGCACTGTAGGCTATAAACACTGACTAGAATTTCCCCAGCTATTTATTCAGACAATCTATTGTTTGTGCACTAATCTATGAAATTTCATAATGAGTTTGCATTTTTCAATCACAGTAACTTCCTGTGTCTTTTTCCTTTTTCTTCTGAAAGCACAGCCAAGGAAATCTATAGCTGATAAAAGGAAAGCTAGAGTTATAGTAACATATTTAAATACATTTTAAAGGGTGAAAATGTACATCATGAAAGTAGTAAAATTATTCCTATTTCCTCTGCAGAAAATTCAGAGACATTTGAAAAATCATTCTGGTTTCTTTCCTGAAGTGGTCTGAGCAATTGAAAACATCAATAGAGGGCACTAACAGGCTGTTCTGGAAAGCCCTCAATTTCATTGCTTGTTACAGTGAAAACTAGCTGAGAAAGCAGTACCTTTTCACTGCATAAAGTTGCCAATGTGGTGTTGGAAAGAAAAAAAAGAATCTACATTGTCTTTGAACCAAAAGATAAATTCACAAACCTAATTTATTAGTATGTGATTCACTTTTCCTATACCAGATCTTATCTAATAGCTGTATATATTCTCTTTTCTAATTTACCTTATTTTGACTTTGGCTCTTTCAAATGTAACTTATTTCTAGTTTTAGACCTCATTGCAGTTAACTAAATTCAATCCAAAATGATATTTACCCATGTAGTCAATACTTGGTGATGTGTATTGACAGAGGCATATAGGGATATCCACAAATAGGAATTACCTACAAATAATTATTGGTCTTGACATCACATGTTTATATTTTGCTTTTGGGATCATTTTTTATATTAAGCCAAAAATGACTCTATATATAGTCAACTTACAAACTTTAAAGCAAACAAATGCTAATGGTGATCCAGAAGAGCTATTAAAACATTTGGAACTATAAAACATGAGCAAGCCAATGAGTAGATACTGTTCTACAGGATGGGATTCCTTGAATTCCAGAAGACTTTCATACTTTAAGGATGTTTGGAAGTGCAATCCAACCACATTTCTAGAAGCTGGTGAAATGGAGTATTTGTGAACACTTTTGGTGACAAGTACAGGGATTGTCAATATAGAGACTATAAGAAAAGTTAGTGGGTCACCATCATAGGCCTAGAGAATATTTGAAATGTATATTTCCCTTCATTTAATAAAATTAGTTTAGTTTTGATTTTTTATGCACTTTTAAGCAATTTGCACCTATGTGTCTAACTTAAAGACTGTCACTTGTGATAAAGATAACCTAGGCATTATTTTTTCTTAGAGTTTTGAATAATTATATAAGATTTCTTCAAGAAGCCATCTAAATACAATACCAGCTGTGGAACTACACCATATTGAGAATCACATTAGGAAACAGAGATCTGCATTTGTACACTACCTCTACAACTTTTTAAGTGTGTGTGATCTTTAGAAGTACAGTTCATGTACCTGCTTTTCCTTAACTTGAAAATGACAGAACTTCAGCCATTTAAAATGAAGATTATAACAATATATATTTAAAGCACCTGGTGAATTTTGTATGCTAAATCCTAATTCACGTCCCTTATGCCCTTTCCTTTTAAATATAATCCCTACAGCTATACCAATTTGAAACTGAATATACTATGTGTTGGCATAGCCAATATTGTTTCTGTAATCACCCAACCACAAACATGCCATTTGACTTAAGCTTCTTTGTTTCCTATCTCCTACTGTTTCTATGCTAAACAAGAATTAAATAAATTGAATTTCATAAAGTACTATATGAAACTGAGTGTTCCTGGAAAAATAGAAATTTCTTGTTCAAATTAATAAACTTTATTAGTGAAAGGAGGGTGGAGAAAAATGGTGGAGTAGAAAGGCAAGAAGAAAACCTCCTCACACATACACACCAAGGAAGCAACTCTAGTGAATACAACTAACCCTGGAAATGATCTGAAGACTTCAGAAAAGACCACTTATACCTGGTGAAGAAGAGAAGACCACATAGAGAAGAGTAAAGTGGGAGAGCCATGATCAAGCAAGACCCAAGCTCTTCCCCCATTACAGCACACAAGCAGGAGGGAGAAGAGCAGAGAGAACTGCTGCCTTGAAGGTAGAGGGAGACTTTTCTGCCAGGTAGTCAAAGGGAGGCTTTCTCAGACCTTTCTCAGCCCAAATGGGGAGGCACCTGTGGGAGCCAGCTACAAAAAGCCTTCCTTCTTGCTGATAGCCCAGTCTCATGCCCTACACCCCTGTATGCAACTTCCTCGCCATCACCATTAGCCCAGCAGCACAGCCATTGCTGCAGGGCAGGCAGAGAATAGCCATGTTCACAGCTATACCCAGCAGAAGCTCTGCTGTTGACTCACAAAGAGCTGACTGAGGCAAACTACTATACACAATGGACTGAGAGAGACCACTGCTGGTAGACAGAGAGAAAGGCGGCTCTTATAGCCTACCAACAGAAACTGGGTCTGCACTGCAAAGGAGAACCAGACACTGGAGAGTAAAGGGTCTTCAGTTACTGTGCACCACAGGATGCCTTCTTCATAAATCCATTACTCTCTAGACCAGGAGTCATAGTGGATCTATCTAGTACAAAGGAAGAAACACAGAAACACATAAAAATGAGGAGGCAGAGGAATATGTTCCAAACAAAATAACAGGATGAGACATGAGAAACAGGGCTAAATGAAATGGAGATACCAATCTTTTTGATAAATATTTCAAAATAATAGTCATCAATATCCTCACTGATCTGATGAAAAGTATTGACAGTCTCAGGGAGGACTTCAACAAAGAGAAGAGTTGAAAAAGAGCTACATAGAGCTGAAGAATAGAAAAGAAACGTCCAGTGGAGGGAATGAATAATAGACTGCTACAAGTAAGGAGACAATCAGTGAAATGGAAATTAGCAAACAGGAAAACAATGAAACTGAGGAATGGAAAGAAAAAAGAATCTCTATGAACAAGAGAATACTAAGAGAGCTGTGTGACATTTCCAAAAAAACAATATTTGTATAATAAGGGTACCAGAGGAGAAGAGAGACAAAGGGGTAGAAAGTCACTTTGAAGAAAGAATTGCTGTAAAATTCCTTAGTTTGGGGAACTAAGTAGATATTTAGGTCCTGGAAGCACAGAGAGCCCCTAACAAAAGGAGTGCAGGAAGATAACACCAGACATGTAATAATTAAAATGACAAAGATTAAGGATAAAGAAAGGGTATTGAAAGCATCCAGAGAGAGGCAAAACATTTCTTATAAGGGAAACCCCATCAGGCTATTGCCAAACTTCACAGCAGAAACTTTACAGGCTAAAAGTGAGCAGAATGAAAGAGCAAATGTATTGAAACAAAAGAATCTTCAACCCAGAATCCACCATCCAGCAAATTTATCAGTCAAGATTGAAGGAGAGATTTAAGGTTTCACAGATAAACAAAAATTAAAAGAATTCACCACCATTAAACAAAACTTACAGGATATGTAAAAGGGATTTCTTTAGATGGAAATGTCCTTAAGCCTAAACAGATTTAACCAGTGAAAATAAATCCATACTAGAGTAGTAGACCAATTACTTACCAAGTAAGAATGAAGTTAAAAGCAAAACCAAAGAAATAAAACAACCATACATAAAATCATTCAAGAGAAACACAAAAAGGGAGATTATGAAATCTAATACATCAAGTGTGAAGGAGGAAGAAAACTAAAAAAATAAGCATTTTAAGACTGTTTGAAATAGAGCAACCATTAACTTAATATAGACTCATATTTTTAGGAAACTATCCATGAACCTTATGGTAACTACAAACCTAAAGCCTATAATACATACACAAAAAATAAAAAGAAATCCAATCACAACAGTAAAGAAAATCATCAAACAACAACAGAAGGGCATAAGAGAGGGAGAAAGGAAGAGAGATGAACTACAAAAACAACCAGAAAACAATTAATAAAATGGCAATAAATACAAGCCTATCAAAAATTGCCATAACTTTAAGTGACTGAATGCACCACTCAAAAGACATAGGGTGGCAGAATAAATAAAGAAAAAAAATACCCATCTTTGTGTTGTTAGTTAAAGACTCATTTCAGACACAAAGAATACATGGACTGAAAGTGAAGGGATGGAAAAAGTTATGTCATGCAAATAATGAGAAAAAAGCAGGAGTTGCAATACTTATGAGAGACAAAAGAGATTACAAAACAAAGAAAGTAACAAGAGACAAAGAAGGACATTATATAATGATAAAGGAGTCAAGCCAACAGGAGGATATAACCATTATAAATATCTATGCACCCTACATAGGAGCACCTAAATATGGAAAAAAAAAATAGTAACAGAGCTAAAGGGAGAAACAGACTGCAACTCAATCATATTGGGGGACTTTCGTACACCACTTACATCAATAGACAGATCATCCACTTAGAAAATAAATATGGAAATAAAGGCATTGAACAAGACATTAGATCAGATGCACTTAACAGGTATCTATAGAATTTGCTACTCAAAGCAGCAGGACACACATTTTTCTCAAGTGTACATGGAAAGTTCTTCACAATAGATCACATACAAGGTAACAAAAAGAGTGTCATTAAATTTAGAAATATTGAAATTGTTATCAAGCACCTTCTCAAACCACAGTAGTATGAAACTAGAAATAAATTTCATGAAGAAAACAACAACAGAAAAACTCACAAGCACATGGAGCCTACATGCTTCTAAATAATCAGTGGATCAATAAACAAATTGAAGTAGAAATCAAGCAATACATGGAGACTAATGAAAACAAAAATGCAACAGTTCAAAATTTGTGGGTTACTACAAAAGCAGTTCAAATGGAGGAATATATAATGATACAGGCCTACCTCAAAAACACAAACAATTCCAAATAACCAGTCTAAACTTACAACTAAAGAAACTAGAAAAAGAAGAACAAAGGAAACCCAAAGTTAGTAGAATTAAGGACACAATAATGATCAGAGTGATAAATAAAATAGAGAAAAATAAGATAATAGAAAAAAAATGATACCAAGATCTGATTCTTTGAGAAGATAAACAAAATAGACAAAGCCCTAGCCAGACTTATCAAGAAGAAAACAGAAAGAACACAAATAAACAAAATCTGAAATGAAAGATTAGTTACAACTGACACCTCAGAAACACAAAGAATTGTTAGAGATTTCTAGGAAAAATTATATGTCAGTATAGTGGACAACCTAAAAGAAATGGATGAATTCCTAGAAAGTACATCCTTCCAAGTTTGACCAACTAAGAAGTAGAAAAACTGAACAGAACAACTACCAGGAACAAAATTGAATTGGTAATCAAAATCTCTCAACAAACAAAATGCCAGAACCAGATGGCTTCATAGCTGAATTCTATTAAACATTTAAAGACAAGCTTGTACACATCCAAGACAGGGATGTCCACTCTCACCACTTTTATTCAACATACTACTGGAGGTCCTAGTAATGACACTCAGACAAGATACAAAGATAAAAGGCATCCAAACTGGTAAAGAAGAAGTAAAGCTGTCACTATTTGCAGATGACATGGTATTACATATAGAAAACCTTAATGACTCCACCAAAAAACTATTAGAATAACTAGATTCAGCAAATTTGTAGCATACAAAATCAATACACAGAAATCTGTTTTTCTATACACTAACAACAAACTAGAAGAAAGATTAATCAAGAAAAGAATGTTATTTAAAATTGCACCAAAAAGAATAAGATACCTTAAGAATAAACCTAACCAAGGAGTTGAAAAACATACACTCTAAAAACTACAAGACACTCACTCATGAGAGAAATTAAAGAAGACAAAAATAAATGTAAATGATCATGCACAGGAAGCATTAATATTTTCAAAATAGTCATTCTTCTCAAAGCAATTACAGATTCAATGCAATCCTTATAAAAAGACCACCAACATTTTTCAATGCACTAGAACAAATAATTCTAAAATTCATATGGAATCACCAAAGACCTCAAATAGCCAAAGCCATCCTGAGAAAGAACAAAGCTGGGGGGATTATGCTCCCTGACTTCAAGCTATACTACAAAGATATAATAACTCAAAGAATATGGTTCTGGCAAAAGAACAGACCCAAATATCAACAAAACAGAAGAGAGAGCCCAGATATAAACCTATGCATATATGGTCAATTAATATTTTAAAAAGACCCATGAATATATAATGGGAAAAATACAGTCTCCTTAATAACTGGTGTTATGAAAACTAGACAGCTACATGCAAGAGAAAGAAACTAGATCATTGTCTATGTCCATACACAAAAGTAAACTTGAAATGAATTAAAGACCTAAATGTAAGATATGAAACCATAAAACTCTTGGTGAAAACATAGGCAAAAATCTCTTGACTATAAGCATGAGCAATTTTTTCCTGGACACATCTTCCTGCCATTTGCAACAACATGGATGGACCAGCGGATATTGAGCTCAATGAAATAAGCCAGGAAGAGAAAGACAAGTGCCATATTATTTAATTTATTTATGGAATCTAAAAACAAAACAGAACAAAATAAATAATATAGCAGTAGACTCACGGACAATGAGAAGTGACTGGTGGTTACCATAAGCGAGGGGTTGGGGTTGGTGGGAGAGCAGGGTGAGGGGGATAAGAGGCACAAAATTTCTCAATCATTATATATTGTTCACAGGTATGGTAGTATAGCATGAATAAACTGACCAGTGATTCTCTAACATCTTCCTATATTGACAGATACTAACCACATTAGTGGGAGTGAGGATTTAAGATAGGTAAGTATAGAATACTGCGTTGTATACTTGAAACCAATAGGTGCTTGTGTATCACCTATTCTTCAATTAAAAAAAGCATCATTAGTAAGTAGTTAAGGAATTATACAGTTATATGTGCATGCAAATCCAGTTTACAATGATATATATGGATGTGTCCTTTAATAATATATGAACAATTATTGAGAGGACAGTATATTAATGCCTATAACTAAGTACAGTTTCAAGAAGAATCAGTCAATGATTTGGTAATCTGACATTCATTAAAGTTAGTGAATATATTTTAAAAGCCTTATTTTGAATTTGAAAAATATGAAGTATTTTGAATACTTGTCTCAGGTAATGGGACATAACGGCCAAAATTATAATTTGTTTTTCTGTGTTATTAGCTTATATTTCAATTATAGCCTGCTAGTTATTTGCATGTGGTATTTCAATATGATTAACCCTAAAATATTTTCTCTCAATTTCAATCAATATTCTCTGTATGAGTAGTCACATTATCAGAGTTATATTTTCCTCTAAATACATTTTAACCTCGATTCTTGAATTTCTTTAGCTTTTTTCCCTATACTACTCAGGTTCTTCCTTTATTTCTGCCATTATCCAATTCTTATATATTTAACTTGTAATTAATTAAGTAAATAAATGCTTAGAGGTACATATATTTTCAACTAACACTCAGATACTTCCTGTCAACTTTTACTAACAACATTTGAATGTATAATATATGGTTTTAAATATGATAATCAGATACCTGCATATTTTTTTCTGGGACAAGAATGTGGAATTCATAACCAGAGAAATATACTTGAACATTCAATAGACACACTGTACTATAAAGTATACTCTGCAAATTAAAATTGATGTTACCAATAAAAAAATTAACATTGTAAGTAATATTCTTCTCTTTAGTATGTATCTTGTTCTTAAGGCAGACATTTTTGTTTACATTTATTGAGCATTTTCTACATGTGAAAGTTTATTTTAAGGGTCATCTTCACTGGGATATAGTGCCCAGACATTTGGTCAAATATTAGGCTGGGTTTGTTTGTAAGAGTTTTTATTTTTTATTTTTTAGGAGATTAACATTGGAATCAGCAGACTGAGTAAGCATATTGCTCTTCCTAATGTTGGTAGGCCTCATCCAGTCTACTGAAGGGCTGAACAGAATAAAAAGGCTAAGTAAGAGAAAAATCTTTCTGTCAGACTGTTTGAACTGAGGCATACCTTTTCTGGTCTTAGAACTTGATAAAACATTGGCTTTTCTTAGGTCTTGAGACTGCTGGCTTTTAGACTGGAAATGAAATATCAGCAGGCCTGTGTTACACATAGGTATGTATGTATGGTTTGTTTTTGCTTCTATGGAGAATCCTACCTAACATACTACATTACAGAACTAAAATAGAAATTAAGACAACATAAAATGTCATAAAATGAAAATTCTCTTGAAAATTGCTAAGGATAAGTACTTTATTCTTTAAACGATATTATTATTTAAATGAAAATGAAATTCTTGAAAATATTTCAACTGCTAGTAGTATTCATAAGATAGCAAAGCTGTTCCAAATTTGCACATTGCTTCAGTCATTTCCCTCATTCATAGAGAAGGATCCTATGGTCCAAAGAGAGAAAGCATCTCCCCAAATATCATAGAATTGTTGGTTAGCATCACCTTACTTCAATTAATCTCACTATTCATAAAAACCTCAAAAATACCTTCATATATATTATATCCTAGGCATAATTACAAGTCATATTTTAAAAGAATTATAAGGAAATGAAGTATTATTTATTTATAATCTCGATATGTAACATTTACAGAAGGAAATTAATACTTTACAGATAGATTAGAAACTCAGAATTGAAATGTTACATGTTCTGTATTAGAAGAATGTCAGTGAGATAATGAAGGGTGAGCAATTGATTAAATTTTCTAAACCTTTTAGTGGTTCTGCATTTCAGTTTTAGAAAGATTCACTAATGATGTTGAGAATAGTTTGTCAAAAATTAATATATACTATATCACAAACCATAAGAAAAATGATTGTAAATGTTCCTTCATTCATATGATTCCTTCAACATACAAAAGCAATTCTGTCCTGGTGAATTTTCAGAGAATGTTTACTGCCAAAAATGATATGGATGAACTAAATAATTTTACTTGTATATAGATATTTTTAAAAGTTCATAGTAATAGAAGCAGAGATATTACATAGACACTTGGAATAAATACAACCATAAAGTCTTCAAATTTAGAAATCAAGGTATAAAGTCAAAGAATAATCCTTATACTTGAACTATAAACATTTCAACAATTGAAAAAATAAATGTTATTAATTTAAATGAAAACTGAGGATATATGACATATCATTGTATAAAACACAGTTCACAAGAATCTATATAATTTTGAAATATAGATATTAAATACTGTGGATATAACAGAAGTTTTTCCCTCCAGAAAGATAAATAAGCCACAATCTAGGAAGTCCCCCAGATATTAATATGGGTGTTAAAATTTTATGATTAAAATCACATTATAGGGGAGGATGAATAATGTTTGAAAATCATGAAGGAAACCATAGTAAATTTTAACATTCCTAATTGAAAAATCTACAACATTCATACTCTTTAGAAATTTCATAATAACATTGTATAAAACAAATTAGAAAATGTATATTGAGTTTCTATCTGCAGGTCTCTTTCTTGCAATAAAAATAACAGATGTTATTTAAAAAGATATATCCACTATGCTGTTAATAAATTCTCAATATAGTAGGCAAGATTACCAATTTTCATAAAGCTGTGCACCCAGAGCTACGTTACAGAACTCTCAGGAATGAAATTTCAACAGTAAGAAGTCTGCTTGAAATTGTGTCTTTGTTATACCAGGAGTGATTACTTTAAACAAATGATCTATAGTCTTACCACTCAGAGACCAGTGACTTCTCTATTTGGATATGTTCAACTTTCAAAATGTTTAATAAACCTCAAATAAATTAGAATATGAGAACTTCTAATACATTTAAACATTCTTATTTTAATGCTGTCATGAAATCAGTATGTGTTAAATATCATTTTAATGACTCCAGGAAGTAATGACCCCAAGAACATAACTTCCTATTTTTATTCTTTTCTAACTTACATTTTTAATATTTCCTTCATATTTGTAAGAAAATAAATCACCTTAGAACATAAAGCACAAATTTATGACCCCTATTTCAATCTTCTAAGTCTTCTATTTTCTCTGAAGTAAACACTGTTAAATGCTTGCTATATGTCTTCCCATTTTATTTCTAACATTTATATTTATACAATTCCTTCTTAACATAAATCAGAGTAGATAAGTCATGGTAGATATATTATTTTGTGATTGTTTTCCCACCTGACAGTATGTCTGAGAAATCTTTCATGGCATTTCACCGAAGTTTAATTTAAACATCATTTCATATATGAATACTTATCCTCTCCCTTTCTTTTCCAATAGAAATAACATTGCAAAGGATATACTAGTAAATATATATTTGCACACCCATGTATGTATTCATGAATTCTAGATTTCTAGGAGTTAATTGCTGAGTCAAATAATATGGATACCTTATATTTTAATAGCATCTGACAAGTTGTATTGACAAAAGCTCATAGAATTTTATATTCCCACAACGTTGTTTAAAAGGACCCATTTCCTCTTAGTTTAAAACACTTCCGATTTTTATAAAAATTTCCAATGCATTGTACAAATGGGACAAGATACTCAAATACGTATTCAGATGTATATAGAAAAAATAATATTATACCAGGTTTCATATTGGTTAATTTTTCTTGTTTGTATAGTGTTTTGTATAGGTGATTACAAATACCTTGTGACATATTGTAATAGTCAGATTTCTGCTGTTTTAGCTTTACGAAAAACAGCCTTAAGAATTTCCTTTCATAGCTAACAAAAACAGTCATTTCCTTTTCTTGATCATAGATCTACAAATTGGCTCGGTTTTGGCAAATTGTGCCTGGCTGTGACAGGGCTTGATTCTAGTCTGGAGGTCAAGGTCAGGTGTCATTTGCATGCCTCAAGGTAGAAACCATTAGTTACCTGGGCATGTTTTTCTCATACTGATGACAGAAAGTATATGAGATCAACTCTGACCATATAAACACATTTAAAACCTCTGTTCAGAAAGCATATGCATTATTTTCCTTCAAATACTACTAACCAAAATAAATGCCCATGTCATGAAAAAGTGGAAAAGGAAGAAAATTTTTGAGCAAGTGATCTTATCTATCAATATATTGTACATTTTTTCTCCACATCAAGATTTTTTTTTCCTACAAGTTTTGAAATCTATGAATTGTAGTAATCTCTGTTCCTTTATAAACTCTGGATTTTGTGTCTTACTTAAGTCTCCATGCTAGTCATGAGTGTCATCTGATTTTTTAGTTTTTTATAGTATTGACTTTTACATGTAGATATTGCTTCATTTACAATTTCTTATGTGTACTTTTGAAGCAAAAACGTTATTTATGGACTTTTAAATTATCTTTCCAATTGTCACAACACAATTTTTATTAATTCATTTCTGTGTGATTTAAAATGCTATCTTTTCATAAGTTACCATGCATTCCTGTTACCGTGTACCAAGTTTTCCTTGCTCAATTTAAAAATAATTTTGGGATTCTGAAAAAAAGAATATGAAAATTCTAAGGCTGGAGGCACCGGAGAGAGGGGTGAGCACGTCAGACAAGCTCAGTCCTCACCAAATAAGGAAAAGGGGCAGCAAAGCCCCCAACCCCGGCCTAGTAAGGGAAAGAGACCAACAGATTCTGGCCTGATGACGTGCCAAAATCCCCGGCTGCTGCCCCCTCCAACCTGGAAAAGGAGTAGTAACTTTTTAGTCCTTTGTCTACTGTGAAGGCCAATGACACGTGCCTTAGGCTAGCCAATCCTCGCGCCACTGTAGACCTATGCTCTCCCTCCCCGTAACTTCTTTATAAACTCACTGCCTGCCCTGCTGGGCGCAACTTCTCCGGCCTGTGACTGACCAGACTGGCGAACATCGCCCAGGATTGCGCCCTATTAAACTTTTGGCTTCTTTATTGCCTCCTTGCCTGGTCATTTCAGCTCGATTTTACCTTAAAAAAATAACATATTTAGATTAAATCATCTGAAATTGTTAATCTTTCCCCTCTTTAGACCCACAAAACCAGCAATTCATTGTGATTTAACCTAATATATAAATTCATTTGGAAGAAACTATATCTGTACAATAGTGACATTTCCTATCCAGGAATAATATATAGTATTTTTTTTTTCAATATATATTATTTTTTGGCTTGGTTTTCACTTAGCCTTCTCATTTTTTTTCTTAGGTGTATTACAAAGGTCTTTAAAGCTTAATTTGTTGTTAATGAACAGGAATTATTCTCCACTATATTTCTATATTGTTATTGCTGATTTATAGGAAAGATATTGCTTTTTAAAGGAATTTAAGCATAGTGGTTAATATCAAATGCTCTGAAGCCAGACTGCTTTGGTTCAAATCCCAGTTCCACTGCTTATTTGATGGCTATTAAGGAGTTAATGTTCTTGGTCTGTTTCCTTCTCTACCAAAAAGAGTGATCATAACTCCCTCCACCATAAAGTACAGTTTCCCAAATGCCTCTTTTTTGTTTTCCTCTTTAAAGATCACCTTCTCAAATCAGCAGCATGTATGTGCATATGTGTGTGACTAAGGGGAGGTGTGTCATTATTGGAAAAATGGGAAGCAAGGCTACAAATGTAAATTTTTCTCCTGTTGATGAGATCATTTCATTTCCTTTGATTCAGTAGGCCCTACTATGCTAAATTTGTTGAGCAAAAGTCAACCAGCAGTATCTGAAAGCCTCTTTAGCATCAAAATACTTTATTCAAGTGTTAATACACAAAGCTGAAAATGTCATCCAAGCATCCATCATAGCACAAACTTATAGAAACGCTACATTGCAAATGTGAGAAGGTTGAGATATCATATTAACCAAATGTGACACATCCTAAGACAGGAAAGAATAAAGAGTTTCATGGGCAAGACTAAACTTAGCTATGCAGGTAGAATAATACAATGTAAACTGAGAAAATTGGGAGAAATTCAGAGAAAAAAGCCAAATGAATAGGTGGAGTTTATTTAACCTCACACCATTAATTGGGCAAATAGAAAAACTCCTATTCATCCTTTGCTTCAGTGACTTTTATATTATATGTTTTTAAGTGTCCAACCAAGGCTTTTATTACATTCACAGTGTAAATAAATAAATAAATAGCAAAACAGGTTCCAATTACCAGAAACTGAGTTTATTTAAGAATTGCAGAGGGACTGCAGTTTGGGACATGCAAACTGTAATAAGTCCATTTAGATTTAGAGCAGGCTGTATTTATGGGCAGGGAGTGCAAAGAGCAGGGAGTTCAGTTAGAGTCCAAGCAGCAAGGTCATTGGCTGGAAAACGGGGAAAGGTTTTTGGAGAATGTTTACTGGTTGAGGGGTAAGTTTCAGTTTTCTGTGTATCAGGCATTTACAGGAAATCAGTCCTGTAAATTGGTCTCTCAGTCATTAAATGTGGGTTTCCTTGGCATGCATGAATGAGATTCTCTCTTTTATATTCTCCACTTCCATTTTAGTTTGAAATTCTTTCACAGCAAAGTGGTACCATTACCACAGTCAATTTTAGAACATTTATCTTACTTCTAAAAGAAACATTATATATCATAACATAGCTATCACCCAGCTATACTCTACTGCCAAGGATTAAGCAATTACTAATCTGCTTTTGCCTCTATGACTTACCTATTGTGGATATTGCATTTAATATAGACTAATATAATATTGATCTTTGAAACTGACTTCTTTCAATTAGCATCATGTTTTCAAGTTTCACACATGTTATAGCAAGTATCTGTACTTCATTCTTTTCATGGCAGGATAATATTTCATTGTATGGATATATCACCTTTTTTTATCTACTCATAACTTGATGGAAATTTCTTTTATTTGCACTTTTTATCTATTAATAATGCCCTTAATAATGCTGCCATGAACATTCACGTACAAGTTTTATGTTTTCATTTGTTACATGTGGTTTTTATTTGCATTTTCCTGATAGATAATTATGTTGAGCATCTTTTCATGTGCCTTTTGGCCATTTGTATATTCCCATTAGAGAAATGGCTATAGAGATTTATTGCCCACTTTTTAGTTGGGTTGTCTTTTATTAATTGAGTTGCAAGAGCTCTTTATGCATTCAAGATGCAATTCTTTTTCTGACATATGATTTGCAAATATGTTGTTCCATTGTATGGTTATTTTCATTTTCTTCATAGTGTTGTTTGAAGCTCAAAGGTTTTAAAGCAATCTTCCCTTTCCTTAGTGGTTATTCAGTTTATTGTCTATAAGTAACTTGTTTCATGTAAGATGATGTACTAGATTGCCAGGGCTGCCATAACAAAGTCCCGCAAAGTAGGTGGCTTAAACAACAGAAAAGTATCATTTTTCAGTTTTGGAAGCAAGGAGTCTAAAATAAGATGTCTGAGGGGTGGTTTTCTCCTGAGGCTGTTCTATGCCTCTCACCTAGCTTCTGGCAGTTTGCGGGCAATATTCAGCATTCTTTGGCTTTTAAAAGTATCACTCTAATCTCTGCCTTCATCTTCACATGACATTCTCCCTGAGTGTGTGTCTGTGTTTAACCCACCCTACTCTAGTATGACCTCAACTAAACCTAATCAGTTATATCTGCAACAATCCTAATTCTGAATACGGACACATTCTGAGGTACTTGAAGTTAGGATTTCAACATAGGAATTTTTCAGGGATACAGTTCAACCCATAACAGGTACGTTACGTTATCAAATAAGTGCATCTCCAATACTAATTTAGGCAGGGTTTAGTAGAATCTTGAAATTTATATAACTATTTGCAAGGTCTTTCCCACACATTATCTCATTTATTTTCTTATAACCATATGGTGTAATAAATAGTACTTCTATTTTATCTCCATGGTACAAATGAAGCAACTGACATTTACAGAGATGACTGATTTGCTCCAGTTTATTAAATTTATGAAGCAAAAACACAGGGGTACGATCTCCAACTCTACATCCTCTCTAGGGATGAAGGCGATGCTATTGCTGTACCTATCTACTCAGAGGAAAGGTGACACCAATAAAAGGCAAAATGCTTATATAGTGCTGTAAATATGTGATAAATAAATGCTCTAGGAAAACAGCATAAAATTTACCTAACAAGCCTATGAGTTCTATTCAGCTAGAGAAGCTGGGAAATATGGAAAAATAAAAGGCATTATCCCTGCTTTCAATATACTTATTGTCTATTAGGGAAGTTAAGAATAACACAGAAAATAATGAATAAGGAAACAAGATTAGAGGAACTATGATGAATTGTTTAATCATGTGATTCAGACAGGGGTCAAAGGAGAATTAAATTTGGGTGAATTGGAATATTCTGGGATGGCTTTATTATGAAAATTGGACTTGCATTAGGGGATGAGGTAAGGACGGAGCCTTAAGGAGGGAGAAGCCATAGAAAGGAGGAAGCAAGTCTTCCGGGAGGGGACAGAAACGTGAGTCAGGATAACAAACAGGACATCTGATTCCTCTTTCTCTGAGGAAAAGGGACAACCCAGATTACGGTGGCTGGATAAAACAAAATTGTAGACTTACTAATAACAATTAAAAAATAAAAATTGCCATTCTTCTCATTTCATTGCTTATGCATTTTTTAATATGTGACTGTACTAATAGATATAAAATTTTATTTTAATTCCAAAGCATTCATCCAGCAAGAAGAGAAACACTCTCTTGAAAATACAATCAGGTTTTCACTTCATGGTATTATAGAAAATAGAGTGTATTTGAAATGGTGGTTTGAGCTCCTTAGTATCTTAAATGCTTTATTAGCCTACCTGCTGAATAGGTATAAAGTGTGGGCCAGGAAAGAGCAAACTTCCCCTCCAAGGAAAGTCAACACTTATCTGTTGAGTCAGTACTTTAATCCACAGCCTACTCAATCCATCTCTATTTTTCTGGACCTACCAACGAGGCTGCCAAATGTGATCCATGCATTTGTCCACTAGAAACTGAATGGGAGCCATCAGCTCATTTCACACAGGTCAGCAAGCAGCAATCAAAGGCTAATGGCTTTCTGTCACCACCAGCCCAGGCTAGGTGCAAAGGTCTACGTTAAGGTCGGAGGCTCTGCATCCTATTACCTACCCCAGGAGGTACCTGGTCCCCCTCCAAAAAGCAATCTCCTAAGTGCAAAATTGAAAGTACTACCTGATTTGCTGTTTTCCCAGGGCTGCTTTTGAAAATGCCTAACAGTTTCTAAAGTGGCAGAACTGATAGGCTGGCCTCTTTGTTAAATATATAGCAGATCTGAGGGAGCAGTGGTGAGAAAACTAGTAAAGAGAAAAGTCAAGTCATGTTATGCTGAGAGGTGAATCAGCATTTAAAACATGGCAAAGACTCTTGGGCTAAATTCCTCATACAAACGTGAAATTCAATATATAGCTACACAAAAGTGTTTTCAGCGAAAGGTTTTCTTTTACAAAGTAACTATCAAGTGATATTAGTGATTAAATATGGATTAGTTAAAAACTGTTACTATTCTGGCTACATTATTAGAAAACTGGAATTGTATGAAGAATAACAAACTTAAAACAATACTTGATATTAGTGAACTATAACTCTAGAAATGTTTATGACAGAAGTAGTTTACCCCAAACTGTTAGGCAAACCTGTTCCATATGTCTTTCCTCAGATTTTAGGATAGCTTTGCCTGAAAATTAATAGAAAAGCTGTCAAGAATGCAAAATAAAAAATTGTGGCTGAACATACTCTGAAGTTACTGAATATTAAGCTCCAGGTACCCTTAAATGCATACCCAAAGCTCTAGTAATTGTTTGTTGATTCTTTTTATGATTTTTCTTCAAGAAAGTACTTCAAATTATATAATATTTAGGGTAAAAATAACTTGGGCACACCCATGTCAACTGACTAGTCATATTTGGAATCTATAAAAACCTATAAACACTATGTCTATCTGTGCTTCTCAAGCTGCACAAAAATCACCAGAAGCAATGTTTGAAAAAATTCTCTGTGGGCCTCTGGGGGGAGACACAGCCCAAAAAGTGGCTGCAGTGTTATCTCATGCTTGTTCACAGCATAGCCACCCAGGGATGCACACACAAATACCAATGTAAATGCAAATGCTGAGATAAAGGCAGAGTGAAAACAGATACTAAGATATGAAAAATGCTCAACGATTCTTAGGAAGAAGTCTAAGCTGTCTTGTTCACTTAGATGTCTAATTGTACTTAACAAAACCTAAAACTATATTTACTTAATAAAGAAATCATATCACTCAATAAAAAACATCTCAGCTTGTCCATAATGCTTTGTATGGTGAAATAATTCCCAGAATGCACAAGATCCTATATTATTTATTTTATACTTTAGCTCAAATAATAACAATAATGATTATCATAACTACTGACTTTCACTTTAAAGTCCCATATGTGTATGTGAATACTATACTATTCAAAGTTAATTATGTGTCATCAGGAATACACCATTCACTTTTCCAAACTCATAGAAATCTGTTCCTAGAATTACCTTTAAAATACTGATCGTGTAAATTATAAAACAGTTTGCCTTGAAAACTACTTTATTTGCTATACTTTTAAAAATATTTTATTTAGCTTTAGAGAAAAGTTGAAAGAAGTACAGAAGGTTCTTGTATACTCTTTTCCCAGTTTCAAAAAAATGTTCACATCATGCATAATTATAGTACATTTATCAAAATTAGGAAATTAACAGGGTCAATACTATTAAGCAAGCTGAAGTTTTTTTTAAATTTTATCCATTTTCCTCCTAAAGTCCTTTCAAGAATCCAACCTTAGATTTTACGTTGTATTTAGTTTGTCTCTTTAGTCTCCTCTAATCTGTGACAGTGTTTCATTCAGCTGATTCTCTTCTAATAGGAATTTCATTTATTTTCTGAAGCAAGGAGTTAGACTTCAATTTCTACCAATTATCTAGTGTTGTAATGATTTAATTATTATGCCAACCACTAAGCTAAATGTGAAATCATCAATAATGTGGTGAAAACTTGTAAAAATACATACATTTAGAGTCATGTAAAAGGAAGAGTAATTTAAACATATATGGTTTTACATATAATCATATCGATATATTTTCTATTATCTCATTATCATAATATGTTGGAAATAAGTGTTGTTCAATTCCATTTTATATGTGATTAAACTGAGGTCCAGAAAAGTCACTTGCCCAAAATTACTTAGCTGATTAGAAAACCAGAATTTTGAACGATTTAAAATTACAATTGATATGCTCTAAATAATTTCTAATGCATGAGTTTTGCTAACAACTATATAATTCGATTTTTATAGAATATATGACCTAACTCTTGAAGAATCTGCACACTTTCCAGCTGTCTTGCCTAGCTTCAACTGGAATTCACAATAAAGTGGGACTCAATGTAATAGAAAATGTTAGTTGCCAAGCTCTAGTGTGACCACTAGGCCCTCAACTTTGCACTTATTTTTTCTGTTTTTTTCCATTAGGCCATATTAAAGATCACATTTACAAAAATAAGTCATGTTAATATATTTTACTAAATTTCAATGAGCCAAACAGTCCCCATCCAAATACCAATACTAAATGTCCCCCTTTACATCATCACCTAGTTTTGAGAGGAGTCACATTCAGAGAAGTCTGTCCACAAACCTCTTTTGCGAATTTCCTTTTCTCCCAGTTATCATGTGGCCTGAGCAGCCCATCTGACTCACTAAGCTATAAAGGTGAGCATGCACAGCAGCCCTCCATCATCAAATGGAAGTGGTATATACATGATGGAGTGGTATATTCAGGCCTGAGTAGCCTAAAAGACAAAGTAAGTTACTGAAGAAGAGGCCCAGATGCTGTGGCCCTCACAGCTGTCACACTACTTTCTCTCAACCTGCACCTAAGGCTTTATGAGGAGTTCCTTGGAATCAGTTGACAGAGAAAGAGAAGACTCAGGTTTGGTTTGAGGATGTGTCTACACAATATGCAGGCACCACCCTGAAGTGGACAGCTGTAGCACCACAGCCCATTTCTGGGACATCCCGGAGGGACACTTGTAAAGGGAAATCATCCAGTGGGCAGAATATTGAGCAGTGAACCTACTGTATCACTTTGTCTGGAAGGAGAAATGACCAGTTGTGCATTTATATACTCATTCATAGGCCATGGCTAATGATTTGGCTGATGGTCAGGCACTTAGAAAAAACACAATTGGAAAATCGGTGCCAAGGACATTTGGGGAAGAAGGATGTGGACAGACCTATCTGAACGGGCAAAAAATGTGAAGATATGTGGGTCTCATGTTGAACGCTTACCAAAGGGTGACCTCAGTAGAGGAGGATTTTCATAATCAAGGGTATAGGACCTAATAGATAACAGCTTGTCCCCAGGCACCCCTGTCATGACCCAATTGGTTCATGAACACAGTGGCCATGGTGGCAGGGATGGAGATTATGCATGGGCTCAGCAACAGGGACTCCCACTTGCCAAGACAGGCCTGAACACTGCCACTGCTGAGTGTCCGATCTCCCAGCCACAAAGGCAGACACTGAGTCCCACATATGACACAATTCCCTGTTTGATCAGCCAAGTTGTTCACATTAAATAACTTCTATTATGGAAGGGGTAGTATTTTATCTTTACTGGAATAGAGACTTATTCTGGATACAGATTTGCCTTCCCAGAAGATACAAACTTCTGCCAAAACTACCATCCTTGAACTGACAGAACATCTTACCTATAGTATTCCACATAGCTTTGCTTCTGATCCAGGAAATCACTTCACAGAACTTTCCCCACTATCCTGAAGCAGCTAGCTTGACAGAACAGTGGAATGGCCCTTTGATAATCCAGCTACAGCACCAGCTAGGTGGCAACATCTTGAAGGGCCACAGCAAGGTTCTCCGGAAGGCTGTTTATGTTCTGAATCAGCATCCAATATATGGTGCTGCCTCTCCCATAGCCAGGATTCCCAGGTCAAAGAACCAAGGAGCAGAAAAGTGAATAGCACCACTCACTATTACTCCTCTAGTGATATATTAGCAAATTTTTGCTTCTTTATGCTCTGCTGGCCTAGAAGTATTTGTTCCAAAGGGAGAAATGCTTATACCAGCAGACACATCAGTGATTCCATTGAACTGGAAGTAGACACCTGGCTACTCTGGACCCCTTATGCTTCTGAAACAACAGGCATGGAAGTGAGTTACTGTTCCAGGTGTGGTGACTGACCCTGGCTACCAAGGGTAAATTAGATTGCTACTCCACAACAGAGGTAAGGAAGAGTATGTCAGGAATACCAAAGATCCCTTGGGGTGTCTCTTAGTATTTCCTTGCCCTGTGATTAAATTCAGTGGAAACTACAACAACCAAATCCAGATAGGACTACAAATAGCCTAGCCCTTCAGGAATGAAGATTTGGGCCACTCCACCAGGTAAAGAACCATGACCAGCAGAGGTGCTTATGGAAAGCAAAGGGTTATATATACCAGCTACAGCCATGTGACTAGTTACAGGAACAAGAACTGTAATGTGAGGAGTATTCTGATTTTGTTATGAACCTGTGTGTGGATAGAGAGATAAAATATCTGTTTTACTCTCTCTTACTGCATTATCACATGTATTGACTTATTATCACAACATTTAAGTACTGTTATTTTTCATAATAGTATTGAAGTTATGGGATATCAAAAAGAGTAAACATAACTCAAGGTCTTTCCTCTTCTAGACAAGGAATTACTGTATTTTTGGTTGTAATCAAGATAATTTTATTATGTTAGATAAATTCTGACCTTGTTATTGTCTTTATTTGGAGATGACATATGGTTAAGGAAATATATGAAGGTGCCAAGTCAACAAAAGGTGGACTTGTGATGTTTAATTTCATGTATCAACTTGACTGGGCTACTGCCCAGGTATTTGGTTAAACATTATTCTGGGTTTGTCTGTGAAGATGTTTCTAGAAGAGATTAACACTTGGATTGGCAGACTAATTAAAGTAGAATTCCCTACTCAGTATGGGTGGACCTCATCCAACACATTGGAACCTGAATAAAACAAAAGATGGTATAAGGGAAAACTCACTTCTGCCTGTTTTCAAGCTGGGACATCTGTCTTCTGCACTCAGAATGGAACTTTTACCATTGGCACTCTTGGGTCTCCAGCTTGCAGACAGCAGATTGTGTATTGCTCAGCCTCCACAATCACGTGAGCCAAGTCCTATATATATATACATATATAAAATATAAAAAATATATAAATATAAATTATATATGTGTGTGTGTGTGTATATCTTTTTCTTAGTCCATTTAGGCTGCTATAACAAAATACAAAATATTGCATAGCTTATGAACAGTAAACATTTATTTCTCAGAGTTCCAGAAGCTGGAACTCTGAAATGAGTGCCAACATGTTTGGGTAAGTGTGCTTTTCCAGATCTCAGATTTCTTATGGCATCCTCACATGGCAAAAGGGGCAAGGGAGTTCTTTGGGGTCTCTTTGATAAGAGCTCTAATCTCATTCATGTGCATTCTATGCTCATGACCTAAGCACCTCCTGAGAACCCACCTCTGTGTACCATTATAATGGGCACTAGAATTTCAACTTATGAATTTTCATATCATAGCATTCTGCCCTCTGGCCTCACGAATTTTGTCCTTCTCACATGCAAAGTATATTCATTACATCCCTAAACCCCCAAAAGCTTAACTCATTCTGACATCAATTCAAAATCTAAATCCTAAATTCTCATCTAATATCTAAATCAGACATGGGTGCTCAAGGCACTCTTTATTATAAAGCAAACTACTCCCTGGCTGCGAACCTGTGTAATCAAACATGTTATATATTTCCAAAACACAACAATGGTATAAGCATAGGATACACATTCCCATTTCAAAAGGCAGAAATACTAAGTAGGAAAATTGGAAACAGTAAGTAGGAAGATTTGAAAATAGACAAGTCCTAGGCAGGTCCAAAGTCTAACAAGGCAAATGATACCAAAACTTAGGGCTTGAGAAACATCTTTAACTCTCTTCTCTGCTGGCCTGGATCACACCTTCTGGACATGGTGGGCATCCCTGCAAAGGAGAGGAGCCAAGAGGCACCTTCGACACTGTTTAGAAATAGCTTCAGCCAGGTGTCCAGTTTTATCCCTCACAATTTCTACTTGTCACAAAATGCTTCACTATGAACACAGTTCAGCCAAGTTCTTTGCCACTTTATAGTAAGGGTAGACTTTCCTCCATTGTCCAATAATGTGTTTATCTTTTCTGAGTCCTTATCACAACTGGCTTTAAAATATGGTCATGGTAATGTAGGTTTTTTCTAGCATGCACATCAAAACTCTTCTCTAGCCTCTACCCATTACCCAATTCTAAAGCCACTCTGCCATTTTTAGTGGCACCCGTACTTCTTGGTACCGATTTTCTGTCTTAATCCTTTTGGGCTGCTACAACAAAATACCATAGACTGGGTAGTTTATAAGAAAACAAACAATTATTTCTTACAGTTCCAGACACTGAAAGCTCAATAGCAGGTTGCCAGTGTGATCAAGTGATGGTCCTCTTTTGGGTCACAGATTTCTAATTGTATCCTCACTTGGTGGAAAGGGCTATGGAGCTCTGCAGGGTCCCTTTTAAAAAGCACTAATCCCATTCATGAGGGTTCCACTCTCATGACCTAAGAATGTCCCAAAGGCCCCATCTCTTAATACCATCACACTAGGCATTAGGTTTTCAACATAGGAACTTGAGGGGTTCACAAACATTCAGACCATAGCATATATAAAAATAAAATCTTACACACATAATATATATATATATTCTTATAAATAAACATAGATTAATTTATTTCTTTATGTGTCCTACTGGATCTGTCTCTTCAGAGAATCTTGACTAATACAGATGATAATAAATGAATACACAGAGAGAAGGTAAACATTTGCAAGCCAAGGAGAAAAGTCTCAGAACAAACCATTCTAGCCTCCAGAATTATAAGAAAATAAAATTTTTTTAAGCCACCCAATCTGTGCTATTTTTTTATAGCAGCCCTAGGAAACTAATGCAGGCTTTCATCAAAGAAATAATAAGGAAGACCCACAGAACACAAAGTATTCGGAAAGATGCAAGGCGAATAGTAAGTTACTTTCCCAGCCTATGATAGATCTCTTATTCTCTTTCAATTTTCTAATTAGTTTTTCAGGCATTGTTAGAGAGCTACTTAAATTAGATGGACCCAATATGCATTCAGACTTGAGATTCATTTTTCCAAATGGACTGAATAAATGGGCAGCAAGTCACAATGAAAATAATAACTAAATAAGGCTAATCTTGCTTGCTCCATACATCACAGTTACACATTGTATTTGATTTTTCTGTCACATAATAACCTGTGAACTTAATAATAAACAATATCTTTTGTGATCTCAAAGTTTCTGTAAATCACAAGTCAAGTCACTGTTTAGCAGCTGAAACCAAGATGTTGCCCAGGTTGTATTCTCATGTGGAGCTTGGAGTCCTCTTTCAAACCCATTCAGATTATTGGCAAAATTCAGTTCCTTGCAGTTTTCGGATTAAGTCCTGTTTTCTCACACATTAACAGCCAAAGATTGCTCTAAGTAACTAGAGGCTTTTCTCAAGCCCTTAACACATGGATCCTTCCATATTCAAAGCCAGCAATGGAAAATTTCCATACCATAGAATCAGACTTCATGCCAGGCCCACTCTCTTTTAAGGGCTCACCTGATGTGATGATAACACTTAGTCTCTCTTTTGATTAACTCAAAGTCAGCCAATTAATGTCTACTCATGAAAGTGATGTTTCATCATGTTTACAAGGGGAGAGCTTTCTCCAAAGATATACATCAGTGGGTGGAAATCTTTGGGGCCAACTTAGACTTCTGTCTACCACTACATAATGCAGAGAAAATGTAACCTAGTGGTTACAAACACAAATTTAAGAGATGGACTTACTGACCTCAAAACCCACTTATGCTACATATCAACTACGCAATCTTCTGTAATCTACTTAAATTTCATGTGCTTTTGTTTTCTCATATGTAATATAAACATTATAATGGTGCAGCTACCTTGCAATTTGTTATGAAGATTAAAATTTATATGTAGAGTGAGAAGAGTGCTTAGCAGAATGGGTGGCATACAGTAAACACTGTATGCATTTCAGCAATTTTAATTAAAATAGAAATATACTAAAGCAAAATGGGGAACTACATTTTATTAAAGTTCTCTGCCCTGCTCTTGACCTCAGAGCTCTTCCATAACTCCCTGTTCACCATTTTCTTCTCCAGTGCAGTGACTGTCCTACCTAATTGTCAATTAATGTTTTCTAGCATTTTTTTGCTAGTTAAATAATTGTTTCTTGAGTTATATTAAGACTTATTTGCATTGTGCTAGGGTAGAAGGTGGCATTTAAGACCAATAAAACTGCAATGATGTAAAAGGATGGCTCTCTCATGCTCTAATCTGGTAATCTGATAATTTATCTGGACAGTATTTTGAAGTAAGAGCTCCTCATTCAAATATTCAGGATATTAATTGAATCTGTATTACAGCAAAACAGGAATGACAACAAATACCTTTAATAGGCAATGGCTGCCTAACATAATTTGATATGTATTATGAAAATATGACATTAGGAGGGGCAAACATGTTGAAAAAGAGAGAAATTGGAATCAAAGCATCTGTTTCTACAGTTAGTTCCCCATGGAACTTTGTCTGTGATATTGTGAAAAATCCCTAAACCATGGTGGGATTCTTCACACTAACTCAACAAAAACAAAACAGCGAACAAGGGTTGAAGACTCTTCGAGTATAAATTCTCTATTTTGTGTATAAAAGATAATATTATTATTAGCTTCACTGGTTAAATTTATAAGAAATATCAGTCTGTTTTTTCAGTTTTGATCTATAAACCCAAATTATCCAGAGTGAAATCAATTCATAATAGCTAACGTTCCCATTTTAGTATATTGTTTAAAACTGTTTTCATATCCATTATCTAATTTAATCACACACACGCATGCATACACTTACATACACGTACAGATTATAGTAAATAGAGTAGGTAATTATTATTCTTACTTTATAAATTGATTAAGAGTGACTCAGAGAAGTTAAGTAACTTAAAAAATACACAGTTAATGAGCACTAGTACAATGACTTTATATTTCTGTGTTTGCTTTTCTCAGCACACCATGCTACTTTTTTTCATGTCATTTTTTTTGCACTATAAGATGATACAGTCTACCAGTTCTATGTTTTTTATCTTGAGGAAAAATAAGACAAGAATCACAACACATTTTTATCAGGCTTGAGTAGCACAACACTGCATCTTTCCTGTACATTTAAGTGGTCTTTAAAATCATAAATTTGGCAGTGAATAGTCAGCATGTAGACATTTATTGAATTGTTGGTTTCCTAGACTCGAGGCTCAATAATGTGGGATGTTTGGATATATAAGGCAAGAGTGCTGTGTCCCAAGAGACATTTTTATTTTAGGAGAGGTATCAGTGAAAAGGGCTATTCATTGTCATTTTTCTTTAATTCATTATTTTTCCTGAAAATTATTGGATATCTTGTGCTATCACCACCATGTATGGAAGATTTCTTATGAAATTAGGTATATAAAGTCAAAAGACATTGTACAAAGGGATAAACTTCTTAGAAATTAAATGAATAAAAAATGACAGAGTACAAAGGTCCAACATTTAAACATGGAAAAGATTTTTTAAAGTAGATAAGTTAGAGGTTTTTTTACTCCAACTATTTTCTTAACATTTGCCTTGATAGGAGTCAATTGGTTATGGGCTTCACAGAAACTGAATATATTTCACTCCTATGATTGTAAAAAATTACTAAAAATATAGATGATTCAGGAGAATATGTTTAAGGGAGGGAATATATGGTCTTCAGAGAAGAATTATATTTATTTCTGCCACACATACAAGGTAAATTTTATCAATCTTGTAAGCCAGTTCTGGCTAATGGAGAAGCAAATATAAATTGCGTTTTCTTTTTGTCCAAATATCAGGCTTACTTTAATCAAAGATGAAGATGAAAATTTGGACTATTAAGGGTTCCTGAGTAAAAAATTTACTCATTTGTTAAACACAAATGGTAAATTTTAGGGATAGGTTTATAAAGATACTGACGATAATCCAACAGTTTCTTGAAAATTTTGGTTTTACAACAACTTGCATAGCTCTAATGATCCCAGACCTCATGTTTTAAATTATTTTCCCCTTTTTCCTTTGATAAATATGAAATAGCTAGCTTTAAAAGGGGTCTCTCTGTTGACCTTGAGACTAACATAGGTAATAAATCTACAGGTGTAATTAGGTGATCAGTGAGGTATTTAAGTAGCACATTTCTTCTGGTATCATCTCTAATTATCTCATCATTTTGTGTCTGAACCATAATTTGCTGCAGCGTCGCAAACTAACATTTAGGATGGTGATTGAACCTATGCTATTTTCTTCTGTTACCATTACAAGTATGTGTGCCTTCAGTGGGACATCTTTTCAGAAAATCTTATGATTCCACTGATAAAAGTCCAAAAAGAGAGACAAATAAAATATTTGCAGTGTGGCAAAAATTGCAAAACTATAACTTCAGCACTAACTATATAAATTAAAAGTAACATTTCTAAACACAAGAGAAAAAAAACTGAGCATTTATCAAGTTTTCCAACTGATTACTTATGTGATTTGGGACAAATAATTTAACCTCTCTGTTCTTTCATTTTCATATGTTAATTTATATTTTATGAAGCATATTTGTAAGGTAAAGTAATGTTAAAAAAGAAAAAAAAGAAAGTGTAATGTGGAAAATGTAGATAATGCTATTGTAATTGTCAGTTAAACAGTCTGAATTTTTTAGAAGAAAAATATGAAACAATTTGAAGCATTAGTATTTAATGAAAGCTGCTATATCTACAACTCACATTCACCTGAGCTTAACTATATAAATTATAAGTGAATCTTTTGTTTTAGATAGAAAATGGGAGGTAAAAAATTGTCATGCCTCAACAATTTGATATCGATATCAAGTGAAAAGTAAAGAAACTAGTTTTATCTCCTGGTTTCATAAGCAAATCAACTTAAGGCTGAAATATCTTTCTTTCAATGATCACAAAAAGATTTATTATACCGACTTTTTTCTTTGTCCTATCTCTGTCTTTTCTTGCTAATGTAAATGTTAATGTGAAACACTTAATCCATATTTTGGTTATTCCCTGTCTGGAAATACTATCATTTATTTTACACACTTAAAAAAGGGATCTTTTATTATAGATGTGATAGCATTACTTCTCAAATTGTTTACTGGATATTTCCACATATTACATCCATTTTCTAAGGAATATTTATTGATCACCTGTTAATGAACTAGGAGTTATGAGGTTTTTTTTTAACTGAAGTATAATTGACATACAGTATTAGTTTCAGGTGTACAACATGTGATTCAACAATTATATACATTATACAATGCTCACCATCATAAGTATAGTTATCTGTCAACATATAAAGTTATTACTATACTATTTACTATATTCCTTATTCTGAACTTTTTAATCCCCAACACTTTTATTTTATAGTTTTAATTTTGTATCTCTTTATACACTTCAGCTATTTCACCTGTCCCCCCACTCCCTGCCCCTATGGCAACTGCCAGTTTGTTCTGTGTATTTATGAGTCTATTTGTTTGTTTGTTCATTTATTTCATTATTTTAGATTCCACATATAAGTGAAATTGTATGGCATTTGTTTCCTTATCTGACTTATAACATAATATCCTCTGGGTACATCCACGTTGTCACAAATGGCAAGATTTCATTATTTTCTATGGCTCAGTAATAAACCACTATGTGTGTGTGTGACGCTTTCTTTATCCATTTCACCTACTTGTATGCACTTGGATTGCTTCCATATCTTGACTATTTTGTAAATATATACTTATAATGCTGCAATAAATATAAGGGTAAATATATCTTTTCAAATTAGTGTTTTTCTTTTCTTTGAGTAAATACCAGAAGTAGGATTATTGGGTTGTATGGTATTCCTATTTTAGTTTTTTGAGGAACCTCCATACTGTTTTTCATAGTAGCTGCACCATTTCACATTTTACCAACAGTGCATGAGGATCCCTTGTTATTTCCTGTCTTGTTGATATTAATCATTCGGACTGGTGAGAGGTGATATCTCACTGTTGTTTTGATTTGCATTTCCCTGATTATTAGTGGTATTGAGCATCTTTTTGTGTGCTTGTTGGAAGTCTGTATATATCTACTTTGTAAAAAGTTATATTTAAATATTCCATTGATTTTTTAATTGGATCATTTGGTCTTTTTTTGCTATTGAGTTTTATGAATTTTTTTTTGAGTTATGAGATTTTTAAAGATTGTACTTAAGTTTGCTATTGTAAATGGTAAATGTATGCACCTGATTTTTAATGACATAGCAGCAGATGTAAACTAGTTCATCTTTGGGAGGGAAGACGGTGGTCAAAAGGATATTTGGTGCATGTCTCTCAGGCCAGCCCCCATCTACATCTCAAGAACATGGTCTAGGAAATCCCACAGTCTTTCTCTTCCTTCAACCATCCTTCTTCCCTTAAAGTCTTTGTTGAAACTGGATACTTAGGAAACATCTACCCTCATCAAAAACTTAATCTTTTCTCTGATACCCTTGTAAGAAAATAAGTTTTTCTTCATTTTTCTCTAAATGGCTACATTTTTCTCTAATTTGGCCTGACACTTAAGAAAGGTGCATTTTTCCTCATTCTATATATTTATATAGACTTTGTATTAGTTGATACAAAGAAAGGTCAATCTTGAATTTTTAGTGACTCATAAATTCTGACTATCTTAGTATAATTTGTGGGTAAATTATTTATATTTCTTCACTTTATATTGAAAAAAGATGATGTGAATTGACTCAGTTGAAAGAGTTTAATAATAGTTTGGGAAACACTTTACTTAAGCAACTATTTATTATAATGTCCCTGTACATGCAGAGCATTATGAAAATTACTGTGAATAGAAAAAATGAAAAGTAATTCGTTCATACCTGCAAAAAGCTAATAGTCAAGTGAAAGAATCTGACATGCACAGTGTGTTACAATGATATAAGGATTGCTTATTAGCTGTGTGAAGTATAAGGTCAGCACTGAGAATGAAAAGAACAAAGATGAATTCTATGTGAGGATCAGGAAAAGCTTATTGGAGGAAAAGATACGGAATATGGTAAGATTTCTGTCGGTGCATAAGTGTTGGAGAATATTCATACAGTAAGAATTCTTTGGGAAGATGATTCCAAGGGAAGACAGAGAGAATTATTTAAACAGCAGTTTGATGTGGATCACATATACAATATAAGGTGTTCAAAAGAGGGGAAACAGATAAAATATGGCCAAATCAATACTTGTTTTAAGTCTATTCTAAGAGCTGAAATAACACATATGAAGCTGATTGATATTATCATATGGTTAAGTATATGAAGGTTCCGATAGGGAAATGTATCAGTGCAACTAACAGTATATGCTATACATTTCAAAGATTCCTAGAAAAATTGGGGACACATCATGCTAAATAAGGACTCATTTTTCTCTAAATGGCTACATAAGCCTGATGTAGTTGAGAGAACCATATAAATGCTAGTTGAATAAAATATCAAGACCCTGTGACTTGAGCTAAGTTGGTGTTTGGAAGATTCTTATGTCCTCTTGAGAGAAAGGGACACTTGGAAAGGTTTAATAGATTGTAAGAATTAAATTAATACAAGAATTTTATTCATTCTTTTTAAGAGCTCATTGTTATGGGTTGAGGGGAAATGATTTTTCTGAAGTTGAGTTGGGCCTAATGAGTAATTTTTAATGGGCATGTGGAATTAGTCATCTCCTTGAAGATAGGTGAAATAAAATTCCAGAAAACCCCCATGTCTTTTTAATCCATCTTGCTTTCTTAGGAAAGATAGTAGTTATATTATTTATAGCTTTCTCATTAGGAGAACAAAATTTTCTTAGATGCTTATAAAAACATTTGCCGACATATATCTGATAAAGAACTTGTATCCAGCATATATGAAGATCCCTAAAAAGCAGTAAGAAATAAATAATCCAATTAAAGTGGGAAAAATATTTCAAGACAATTTATTCAAGACTTGATATCCAATAAGGCATTAATAAAAATGCTATACATAATTAGTCATCATGAAAAATACAGATTGAAAACACAGTGGAATTCTACAATAAAGATGACCAAATAAGAAAATAATACAAAACAAAGAGCCATGAAAATTCCAAGTGCAGGTAACGATGTGTAGAAACTAGAGCTCTCATAAAATACTGGTAGAAATGCAAAATGGGACAGCCACTTTGGACAAATTTCACACTTGATTACCAAGGTTAAATAGTCCTTCACCATAGGACAAAACAATCGACTCTTTGGTATTTACCAAAGAGAAATGAAAACTTATGCTCATGCAAAAACATGCACATAAATGTTTATAGCAGCTATATTCATAATTGTCAAAATTGGAAAGAACACAAATGTCCTTCAGCTGGTAAACGAAAATACAAATTGTGGTACATTTGTGCAATGATTCCATTCAATAATATTCCATTCAACAATAAGAAGGAAAAGTTATTGATATGAGGCATAACATTATCCAATCAATTATGCTAAAGAAAAAAGCTGATCTTAAAAGGCTACACTCAGAATGATTCCTTTTATTCACCACTCTGGAAAAAGCAAACAGATCAATGGTTGCCAAAGATTGAGGGTAAGTGGAACAGTTGATTACAAAGGGGCAAGAGGAAATTTTCTTTCAATAATTGAAACATTCCATGTAATTTTGGTTTAATAAATCGATGCATTTGTCAAAATTCATAGAACTACATATCTAAAATGGCAAATTTTCTGTATTTTAATACCTTAATGTGACTCAAAAGTTAAAGGTAAGCACAATTGGATATTTATAAGGGTTAAGTGAAGGGCAATATTTCAGACAATCCTATTAATACTAAATACAAAATATAGTTACAAAATCTGATAAATTTAATAGTAATGGAGTATTAAATCTGGTAAGTTGGAATCAAAGTTACATAGGTTTTTCTCAAGGTAGAAGTTTTTATACTACACACTAGAATCATACAGATCTCATACTTGTAGAATGCAGTCATAACAAATAATGGTATATATAATAAAATGATCTATTGACATTGTATTAATAATCAATAAAAGAAAAAAACATATGCCAACTCTTCCATAATAAACCTTAACAATTATTTTTTTCAGAAAATAACATTGAAGATATAAAGCATAAGCCATAGGTTTAGACCACACCAGTCTCACTCTAAATTAAAATACCTCAGTATAAATAACATAACCAATGCTCAATAACTGAATACAGTTTATAGATCTCTTCACACACAGGACCATAGAATTGTCTTTTATTTGAAAACTATCTGCCAAAAGTTAACTTTAGTAGAATAATTAATGTCCAACATAAATGCAAATATTCCAACAGATAGCAATTCACTTGCTACTTTTATTTAAATAACTATTAAATTTCTTCCTTAAATGTGGAATAATTTTGTCATGAACTTCACTAAACTCCTAAAAGTCTTACCTGCATTAAGGATCTGTTAAGAAATCCGACACTACTTCTGAGTATATTTTATATCCTTGGGCAAGGATGCTACCTGCCATTGCCTATTAATAATACTGTTTAAAAATATGTTATAAAATCCTGTAGAATAATCATACTATGAATCCCATTTTATTTTTCTAATACATTCCGTGAAAAATAATAAAAAACAAAATAAGTGGGCAAACCCAGTCATCTAAGCAATTGTTTCTCTGGAATAGTTTTTTTTATTTTTTCCTGAAGGAAAAGAGAGTTTATTTAAGAGTAGCTAGAAAATATTCTGATTAATATTTCCCTATAGTACTGTGAAATAAAAGAGATAAGGATAAAATGACATTCTATTAGATAGTAGTTTGTTGTGCTATTTCTTTGGATCACTATTTTCAGCATCACAGAGGAAGTTATATTTTAGCTTGACGTATGAGATAAATGGACCACCTAACATCAAGAGCATCTATTATGGTTCTTTAAAAAAAAATAAATTTTGTATATGAAAAGACCTTCTCACCAAGGAGTTTAGACCTATGAGATGTGAGTTTTACTTGCTTCAATTTACTATCTCTGCAACCCTAGACATAGCATATCCTCTCTATGTCATTATATCTTCACTGTTAAGTGACGTTAGTAGATTAGATAATGTCAGAATTTATGAATAATTTCTGTTGAATCTTTTGCAAAGTCTGAGTATGAACTTTGTTTCTATGAATTTAAATGTACAATAGTATCTTTCCTCAAGTAAAGGCACCAGAATTTTTATTTTTAAATTATACACTGTAAAGAAGACCTTAGAAATGTAATTTACTCACAGTGCTCTAGAAAACAACACCTAATACTAACCTCCTAAGTCATACTTTTCTAGATTTAGAGTTTTAATTTGTTCTTTTAATTCTGTTTTCAAAGTATGGTCCCCCAATAATATTTTTCTTTTTAAACAAGTGATTCTGATTAGGTTGTTCTCCTTCAGTGGTTTATATTTATTGTTCCAAGATTAACAACAACACAGGCTGGGATATATAGTGTGGTTTTCCCAATGCAGAAGTTCTAGTGTGCACTTAAGTTTTAGTCATTGAAACCTACCGAGTTTTAAGGTTCACTTTTTCCTTATTCTTCTGCATAGTGTCCTCTAAAATTCAAGATGTGTTTTATATACAATTGACAGGCTTCTTCTTAGCAGCTTGACTTATTCCAGTTAGGAGCAAGGAATCAAGGAAATGTAAAGCTTTAAGTAAGAACACTGTATTTACTGGATGCAAGGTGAGGAACCAGGAATTTCTCCTAATGATCTTGTGGGTCTTAGGTGCATATTCCATCGCAGTTGTGGGTTAAACTGATTATTGGAAAGCACACTTCAGTAAAGAAGAAACTAATTTGGAGAAGGCACTGGAAAAATCATCCGGGAGTAAAATTGAAGCTCTAACCCTATTTTCTCCCTGCCTGCCTTCATCTGAAAATTTGAAACCTAATTTACTTTTCTTGATAATCTAAATAATAAGGGGGCACTGACAGTGAACCTTCCACTAACATTGCCCAGCTCTTGGGACAGACTTACCAGAATTTAGATTTTATAAGGTAGATAAAACCTCTCAAGTAATCAGTAGGGATATGATATGTTACATATTTACAGAGTAGTATGAAATTAAGTGTGAATTCGCCTTTCCTGGGAGTGTTTGTATTTCATGTGTTAACTTTTTTAGGAATGAAAAGACTGGTGTTCAATTAAAAAATGTTGGACATTAGTGTGCCAAGTGGGGAGGATAACAGAACATCTTAGAGACTAAATCCATGCTGTGCAAGCTGTCTGCACGCTACCTATGCCAATCATACTTTTTCACTGGAATATTTGTTGAATCCAACTTAAAACATTTTCTGTAACTGCTTAAAACAACACCAGTCAGAATTCTATATAAACCATTTATCACCCTTTTCCCATCCATCACCCAATAAAAATCCCCCTGAGTTTTGTGTAACATCTTTCAGTTGAAAGGACAGTTACAGAAAAATATGTACATGCCATAAATTTCAGCAAACACCAAGAAACAATCTGCCTTCATAATTTAGTGTGCAGGGTAAGTAAAAAACAGAACCTCTAGTGAATTATTGTTCCCTGTAGTCATAATGTGCCTTGTTTCACTGCCAATAAAACAATATGAAAAGTGGCACTATGATGGATTCAGTAGGTATGCCATATGCCAGGGTATTTTCCTGAAAATATCTTTCATTAAATATCCAACAGAACAGGTAGCTCATCCTGGGCTGATGCATATGTGAGTCTGAAGTATTTCTTGTATACTTGAAAAGGCCCAAAGGATAATAATCTGTTAGCATTATTCCAATAATTATCTGCAGGAGGTTAGATGGTGGCACTTGTAGGCTCCTAGTGCCTGATTCACAGTCACATATCTATCTATAAAGAACATGTACTCACAACTTTACTAGGTCTGGAGCAAACATGCCATCTGTGCCAAGAACTCAAGAGAGTTCCAATTGCTTAACATTTGGAATAAGATGCTGGTCTGGAACAATTATTTGAAATTATTTGAAATTTGAATCTCATAAATTTAAGTAGCATTTTCTAAAGTAATACAATATTAAGAAAGAAATTCTATTTTCACAATGTAAGTGGCAAATATGCCAAATAAGTGAAAAAAATCAAAACAAGAATCTATACATTAGAGTGAACAATTAATAGTTTACTAGTATTCAATAATGCTTTAATAAAGTAAATCCATTTGCAATGAACAATACAACTAGCTTTAAGCCTTGCTTAACAAAATATAGATGAATATAGTAATATGCTATTGGACCATGCACCTTAAATAATCAGCAGACATTCTAAACTTACAAAAAAGATCGACAAAAATGTTCAGAGTATCTCTCTTTTCCTCTATAACTCCACAGCAAGCCCAGGGCCATATCTATAAGGAAGACTTAATAAACAGACTGTAAATAAATGAACGATTAAATGAATAAAATAAGTTTCCTAGTATTAAAGTTACTTCTTAAAATTTTTTGTTCCATTTATTCAAGTCCTTTATTAAATCAATACAATCTGATCTTTATCCCTTTTGTTTATCTCATTCTTCTCTTTGACATCCTCTTCCCCTTTCACCCTTCTCCACATTCTCTACAAGAAAAACAAGTACCAAAGGTTAGCTATTAAAATGTTTTGTTTATTAAAAGAAAATTGTTTCATAATTTGAAGAAAAAACAGTAGAGTAATAATAAAAGGAAGTTAAATTTCATAAAGGGGAAAAAAAGCTATGTGGCCATGGAAAGTCCCGGATGACTGGGAGCAGCCAGTCTCTGGCTCGATCTTTGTAGGTAAAGAAAACACAAACACAGGATTAACTTTGTTGTGATTATACTATGCAGCTTCTCTTTGAAAAAAATATAAAAATAGGACAATCTCAATTGTTCTAATTTAAATATTTCACTTTTATTTGTACTTTCATAATGAGGTATGCTATATAATAAATATTTGATCTTTTTTTCATTGTGAATAAATACAATATTCCATATTTTTTTAAACTAAAGACTACCTATGTTAGCTCACAGTATATATTCACATACTTTAAATCATGCCCAAATGGTGCAAATTAATAGTTCACTGTGAATAGGATACGGGACATGAGGACTTGATTTAAAGTTATTTGCTATTGGTTGTTTGATCTTGAGAATTCATTTTCTCATCTGTAGAATTGAATGTTCTTCCTGAACTATTGTGATAACTAAGAAGACAATGATAAAATACTGTGTAGACTTTAATCAGTGAAATAAATATTTACCAAGAACAGATTTATTTTTCTGGTTGGAGAAACTCAGACAGTGAGTGCTACCTCAGGTGTGTGAGGCTCTTGGCTGTATTCCATGAGATAATCATGGAAACGTGAGTTGGACCAAGAAGAAAATGAAAACTGCAACTTGGAGAATGTAGTACCTCAAAGCTTGGGCTAGTCAATCCCCAAGAGATAATTAATATGACATATTAGAAAGTATAACATATGCATAAAGTATTTCTATCCAGTTTTTTGTCATGATAGATCATGAATGCTTGCTACTTTGCAACAAATTTTATCAGATATTGAGGAAGTTATTTTTTGTCAGCAACCCAAATCCAAAAACTAAAATAAAAAAGGAAGAGATGTGATAGGATATCCTAACTTCAATCACTTTGGATATATAGAAGAATGTCAAATTACCTCACTCCTAGGAAAACAGTGACCATACATTCTATATGAAGTTGGCCAACAAATTTTAGATGATTTGTTTCTCCTAAAACAGTAGGAGAGGATGCTCCATTATTTAGAGTTTTGAAAGTTTTCAAGAAATCTCCCTCTTTCAGTAACCTCACACTATAAATTAATGTGTCCTCAAGTAGAAAATAAGCTGGCTTTACTAAAAATGACTGTGACTGATGTTTGCCACTTACAGTGCTGAATATTAGATGGCCTCATGAAAATAATTCATCTGGGCCTTATCAATAAGTGAATCTCTTCTCATCTCTGGCCAAAGAGTCCCTTAAAGAGTATCTCAGTTATTTACAGGTGATTAAAAGTGTGTCTTCCTATCACAGGATGGTCCTCTAGTCATTGTTCTGGCAAAAGGAGATTATTTGGACCAAACCGATCTTGATATGTTAAAGTTTCACAATTTTACAAGTTTTCAAACAGGCCCACAGTTTGAAGAGATTTTATGTTGGTTTAATTCTCAAATGGTCATGGTTTCGTTAAATTTTATTTTAGGATCAACCTTTCTATCAAGGTAAGAAACCTACTAGGAAGTCATTAAATATTTTCTTTTCTAATGTAACTAAGAGGTCCCAATGAGCTCAATATCTAAACATAGCTGAACCTGAGGAAAACATAATAAGCAGTCACTTAACTCAGGTTGTCCCATGCCACTGTGTATTTGCAAATTAAGATACTAAATTTAGTTTGATTTGCCTTTTGATACCATTTTAATACCAGGCACATGGACTATATGTCTTAGTTAAGCAAGTGCTTGTTATAGTAACAGTACTTCTACATCTTATGGAAGCCACCTACTTCTCTTCAAAATATTCATCTAAGTTTCTGGGTCTGTTGAGATTGATCATAGTGAGAACATTCAGTTATTAAGAGCTACAAATAATATATCTGTTACTAACAAATTACTGTAAGCTAACAGTCTATCATTATAATAAATGAAATAAATTATGAGGTAAATTCTTTAATGGTGCCCCAAAAACTAAACTGCTAATATAAGTAAGATGAATGAAGTTTATAATATACACACTTGGTTAAGGAATAAATATATCATCACAATTTATATGCTGACTTCTAATTAAAAGTAATATTCAAAATTATTATTTCTGATGTCCTTTTGCATTGGGATACTTCAGAGAGCTGATTTGGGAGACTATAAAATGGTTCATTTTACCTAGCTTTTTCTTCACTTCTCCTCCAACTTTTTGACCTTAATACTACTAATCTGAAAAGTAAAATATCTAATTTTCTAAATAATTTTTCCAAAATATATTGCTTATTACATTGAAAATTCTAGTACTACTTAAATTAGTATCTAAGGATTGACGGATTTTATTTTATTTTTAAAATATAAAGGCTTAGAGAATTTTGCCTATAAGTGCATCTAATTCAGAGAAAATTATACTTAAATTTATATTGTCAGAAAGTCATTTTTGTTGACTTTCATTTGATTCTTGGAAGCTCCATTAATAGTTCAAATAATTGTGGATTAATAGAATAAGTGCTGGATTAATGTTTTGTGTCTATCACTAGCAGCATTTGGGGACTTGAACAAGTCACCTATCATTTATTATGAATTTATATTAATAGGTGTACTAGAATACAGGTAAGTGTCCTACTATTTTTTTTTTAGGGAAAAAAATTCATTCTTCAGTGTTTTTTTTAAGATGGTGATGGGAAATGATGAAGTACAAGACATTGCTAAATTTCAAATGATGTGTGAGGAAACATATTTACCCTCCCTCCTGAATAAACTAAAAACTAAGCAAAATATAAGAAGCAAGAAGGTGCAGACTTGGGACATTTTGGCAATATAGAGTAGGGACCTGACAGAGGGCAAATGATCAAGGTGAGCACTATGAATACCCTTGTTCACTCTTTGGTAAAAGCCTTCAACTGTCACAGAAGGAAGAGGAAACCTGGAGGGAACTTGTTAATGTCCTTGAGTTGAGGAAAGAGACTTGGCAGGAGTTTGCATGAGATAAATACCAAAGAGGAGAGACTGCAGAGATCTGCAGTCCTCAGTTGAATAGTCATTTTTGCATGCGTGTGAGGTTGGGGAAAAAACCACGTGAAAGGAGAAAAGGGTAGAACCCCAACATTCACAAGGGCTGGAAATAGTTTGTTATCCCACCAGTAAAAGGAGAAACATCCTCATAATTTCCAGAACATCAAGTAAGAATTCAGAAAGTTATTGCCTCAATAGTTGGGTAAAATTAGCTTTTGACTAAGGCTGCTTTGGTACTAATAAAGTTTATCTGCAAGGTGCAAGGGACCAAATCATTTCCAAATAACTTACCATGCTCCAAGTAAAGATTAAAAATATTTATAAAGAATACAAAATTTTGTAGCACTGAACAAGGTAAAATTCACATTTGCTATACAATAAAAACTTACAAGGCACACAAAGATACAGGGAAATAAAGACCCATAATGAAGAGAAAAAATCAATCAATGGAAACAGAGAAAGGAATTAGAATTAGTAGGTAAGAAGATTCAAAGTTACAAGTTTCATATGTTCAGCAAGGTATAGGAACACTTGTACATGTTAAGTAGAAACATGGTTGATACAAAAATGACTGAGCTCAAACTTCTGGTGATGATAATTGTCATGTCAGAGATAAGCAATAACACCAGGGAGGATTTAGAGAAGATCAGACGCTGTCGAATAAAAGTTTAACAAATTTAGGAACTTAGTGATAGAAATTATAATATATAGAGAAAAACATCTACAAAAAAAAAGCACAGAAATTCATTATCAGATGAAATTATTACCCTGACACCAAAGCCAGAAAAATATCTCAAGAAAATTGAAATGAACACTAATATCACTCATGAATATTGATGTAAAAATCATCAACAAAATATTAGCAAACCAAATCCAGCAACATATAAAGAGGAATATGCACAATGTTCAATTGACTAGAATTAACAAACACTTTAATCAAGATCAGAGGATATAATGTCAATATTTATATTTTGTGTTTATATAAAGGTAATAAGAAATATAAAAATAAAATCGAGAAAACAATTTAATTAACAATAACACATCAAAAAGAATAAAATAAAGAATGAATTTAGCAAAATAAGTGAAATGTACAATAGAAACTACAAAGTTTTAGTTAGGTAAATTTTCTAAAAATGTCTAAGATATATTATATCTAAAAAGCATATTATCAGCATTAATCATTAGACAAATACAAATCAAAACTACAATGAAATGCCACATTATGCCCACTATAATAATTACTACAAAAAGAAAGGCAATAACAAGTGCCAAGGAGATTGTGGACATTAGAATCGTGAAACATTTTTATGTATGTAAGTGTTATAGCTACTTCAGAAAATGATTTGGAAGTTTTAAAATGTTAAAAATATTTATTATATCACTAAGCAATTCCACATCTAGGTATTTACCTGAGAAAAATGAAAACAAATGTCCACATAAATAGTTGTATGTGAATATTTATAGCAAAATTATTCATAATAGACAAATAGTGGACACAATCCAAATGTTTATAAATTGATGAATGGATAAACAAAATGTGATATATTCATGTAACAGAATATTATTTATCAATAAAAGAGAAGAACTAACACTTGCTAACCTATGTAAAACCTTAAAAACTTGTTAAGTTAAAGGGCTAAACATATAAGACTGCATACTTTATGATTTCATTTACATGAAATGTCCAAAAAAGCAAACTTATAAAGTAGATTTTTGGTGCCTGGTAGTATGGGTAAGAATGGGAAGTGACTGCAGATGTGCATAAGGGATCTTATGAGTGTGAAATTAATATTCTAAATTTGGATTATGATGATGATTTCACAATTCTGTAATCTCATTAAAATTTTTGGGTTGTATGCTTAAAAACACTTATTTTATGGCATGAAAATTACACTTCAACAAAGTTGTAAAAAATAAAAGAACTGCTTACCTATGAGTTCTTGGTCAACTTAAACTGATAAACACAGTGTAATGGGATTCCCTAATGAGTTAAGAGGAGGAAAAAGAAAAAAAATCTAAGGAAATATTTTAAAATGTTCCAAATTTAATGAAAATTTATAACTCACACTTCCAAGGAGCCCCATTATCCCAAGCTTAAGAAATATGAAGACAGCTACATAAGACACACCATAATAAAATTGCTTAAAGCCAGTGGTAAAGAGAAAAATTTAAGAACAGAGTCAAAATAATTATTACATAGAGAATGACAACACGAATCTGACAGAAGCAAAGTGACTAGAGACTATAGAGCAACATACTTAAACTATTGAAAAAAGAAGGAAAATTTATCAAACCAGAAATCTCTACCCAGCAAAAATATCTTTCAAATAGCAAAGAAAAAAAATGAGACTTTTTACAATCATATGAAAGTTGGAATAATTAATCACCAGCAATCTAGCAGTACATAAAACTTTAAAGGAAGTCATTTAGGAAAAGAAAAATAGTACCAATGGAAACCTGGTTTCAGGCAAAGGAAAGTTCACTGACCTTTATGTAATTGTGTAATGGTAATTGTGAGAGTAAAGATAAAATAGTTACATTTTTATTTTAATATCTCTTTAAATTTGAAATGTATAGACAACATAATTACAATGCAATTGTGGTTTGTAACCTACATGGAAATAAAGTATATGACAAGAGTAACCCAAAGGCCAGGAAGGAAAAATAAAAATATACTGTTTTGAGGTTATTATAATAGGGTGATATTATTACTGGAAGTTAGACTATGGTAATGTATACTGTGAATTCTAACCATTAAAATAAGATGATGAAAAATTTAAGTCAATAAGCTAACAAAGGAAAAAACATGGAATAAAAATCTATAATGAAGCCAAAAGAAGACCAAAGTGGAGAGAGAAGAGTAAAACAAAGAGCAAATAGGACAAAAATGATACAAGTAGCAAGATGAGCAGTTTAAAGTCAAACATGAATAATCATATTAAATATAAATAGCTAAACAATTCAATTATAAGACAGAGATTGTTATAGTGGATTAAAAGAAATCCCCAACAGCATACTATCTATAAAAAAAACACTGTAAATATAAAGTCACCAAGAGAGTAAAAGGAAAAGGATGGGAAAAGCTAAATCTTGCTATCATAATGAAAAGAAGTTTGATTGGTTATATTAAGATCATACAATGTAGTTTTCAGAGCAACAGCTATTCCCTGAGATAAAAATATAATTTAATGTTTATAAGTGTCAATTCAACAAAAAGACAACAATTCTAAATATTAATGCACCTAATAATAAAAGTGTCTCAAAAATAACAGAGCTAAAAAAAGAACCAGGTAAATTCTTAATTGAGATTGGAGACTTAACTGAGATTTCAACAGTCTGTTCTCAATAACTGATAGACTAAGTAGCCAGAAACTCAGTTTATGGAACACTTGAACAACTCTATCAATTAATAAAATTGGCCTAAATTACATTTATAAAACAACTTCACTGGAACACAGTACTATAGTTATTCTTTTAAAGTGCACATCTTATATATACTAAAGTAGTCCATATTCTGGACTACAAACAAGTGTCAATAGAATTTCAAGGGCTTACATAAAGTATGTTCTTTGACAACAATATATTTAAGGTAGATAGTTAAAAAAAAGATAATCTGAAAATTTTCATATCGTAAAACTGAATTACACCCGAATAAATGACAGTTCAAAGAAGAAATCATAGGGAAATTAGCAAGTATTTTGAGAAGAAAAAGAAAAAGCAGAAAATATCAAAATTTGTGCTTTAAGGAAATTTACAGCACTAAATATGTATATTTAAAAAATAAAACATGTCTTAAATCAATTTCTTAGCTTCTACCTTAACCACCTTGTGTAAGAAGAACAAATCATTTACAAAGAAGGCATAAGAAAAGAAAAACAAAAGGGAAATTCAATAACACCAAGGCTGTTTTTTCCTTTTTTTAAAAAAACGTCAATAAAGTTTCTTAAAAATGTTCTCCTTGATTCGAAAAATTATGGTGGTGTGAGAAGTGAGGCAGAAGTCTCCTCCCAACCACATATAATATGAAAATACAGCAAATACAACTAATCCTAAAAGAGTGACCAGAAATAAAATTACACCAGCCAGTCTACATCTGGGAAAAGAGAACATCTCGTGCAGAAGGGTAAAGAAATAAAGCTGAGATCAGGTGGGAACTGTGCATTCCCCTCTCCCCAGCTCACCAGTGGGAGGAAGAGAAACAGAGCAGGGAGAGAGTAGAAGCCCAGGACTACTGAACACCTAGCTCTAGATATCTACTCCAGGAGCACAAACCCACATTGCACGGTGGTCTGCAGATTAGAGGGATTAAAGCAAAGTCAGAGACTGAGATTCCAGTCAACTGTGGAGAACAGGTTCTTACAACGGGCATCTCTGGGACAAAAGAAATGTGGGGCATTGAAAGACTTCCAAACAGTGAGAGGGCTGCTAAAGGGGCAAGGATTACATGGAGCTTGCTGCTCAGAAGGAATAGATAGACAAAATCGTTCTGGCACTCTCAGCCTAGCAGGCTGGGAACTTTCAGGAGCTTCAGACACACAATCCCACAGCTGGCAACATAGTCTCAAGACCCAAACAATGATAAGCAGCCTGCTGCTCCTTCCTCCTGGCCAGCACCTGAGTGCAAACCTGCTTCCCCGCCATCGCTCCAGGCCAGCCAGAGGGCAACCCTGTCTATGGAAACTACAGTGGCTTAACACAGAGGCTATTCCTCGAGTGTTCACTGGCCTTGACAATGGAGGCAGGCATTGTGGCTGTGAAGAAGGAAAAAGCTCTATTCTTCCAGCAGGCACTGGCGCCGCTTGCCTTAGAATGCCACCATTGCTTCAGGCCAGCTGGAGGGCAGCCCCACCTACAGTAGTTTAGGGGCTTAAAGCAGAGGCTGCTCCCTGTGCACAGCTCACCACACAGTGGAGGCAGGCACTGTGGTAGGGAATCAGGAAGGAACTCTCTCCTTAGGGTAGTTACCAGCACCACTTGCCTTCGACCACTGCCATCGCTCCAGGTGCTGGACAGCTCTGAAGAGCACAGCTTCTGGGCACTAAAGGGCACTGCCTACACAAACCTAGTATTTCTCATTATCCAATAGCATTATGAAAAGACAGAAGAACCTTGTTAAATCCAAATCCCTCAAACACCAGAAAGAGGGCTTGGTGAGACTGAAATCAACAATCATCCTGAAAAAGAATTCAAAATAAAATTCATAAGCACACTAATGGAGCTACAGAAAAGCATTAAAGAGCTAAGGGATGAATTCAGAAGGGAGATAGACATCTTAAACAATACAGTAGCTGGGGAGGCGCTCAAGATGGTAGAGTGAGTAGGGAGGCAGAAATATCCTCCCCAAACCATATATATTTTGAAAATACAGCAAATACATCTATTCTTAAAAGAAAGACCAGAAGACACAGTACAAAAGCCAGTCTACATCTACATCTGCTAGAACTCAGCATCTCACAAAATGGATAACTTACAAAACCAATGACCCAGTGGAACCCAAGCACTCCCCCCACCCCAGCTTACCAGTGGAAGGAAAAGAATCAGAGTGGGAAGGGAGTGGAAGCACAGGACTGCTAAATAACCAGCCCTAGTAATCTGTACCAGGAGCACAGACACAAATCGCATGGTGTACTGGATATTAGAGAAATGGAAAAGTAAAATCCAAGATGGAGACTGCGAGTGGCTCACCACATCTGGCTGCCCTGGGACAAAAGAAAAGCTGGCACTTTAAAAGTCTTAAAGGGAAAAGAGTTTAATAGGAAGACAAAATCATCCCATCACACTCAGCCCAGCAGGCTCAGAATTTTAAGGAACTTCAGGCACCTTAAACCCTGGGTTGCAATGCATCTCTGAAGCCCTTCATGGAGAAAAGTAGCCTGCCATTCATTCCCCCCGGCCGGCACTCCAAGAAAACTGACTGACCCACCACTGCTGCGGAGCAGCCCCACCCACAGCAACCACACAGTGTCTTCTCCCAGCATGCAGCTAACCGGGCCAATCCCAGAGACTGCTGCCTACATGCAGCTGCCTGGCACAGGCAGAGGAACCTAGCACAAAGATCCAAAAGGCAAGAAGGGGCACCGTTCTCATAGGAGAACAGACCTGATGCATCTGCGACCTCCCACAGTGTCCTAGGCTATCCTAAGGGCTGCCCCAACCATAGCAGGTCAGAGGATGAATATAGAGAATGCTGAGGTATGTGGGTAACCGGCACAGGCAGCAGAGAAAGGCAAGGTGATGAGCAAGCAGGAAGAGACTTTGTTCTTCCAGCCGTCACACGTGCCACCTGCTGACAATCACTTCTATTGCCATGAAAAAGCAGAAGAAACTGGTGCAGTCAAAAATCACTCAAAAAACACCAGAGAGAGGGTCTAGCGAGTTAGATATAACCAATCTTCCTGAAATAGAATTCAAAATAAAAATCATAACCATGCTGATGGAGCTGCAAAGAAATACGCAAGAGCTAAGGGATGCAGTCTGGAGGAGGATAACAGAAATGAAACAATCAATAGAAGGACTTAAGAGCAGACTGGATGAGGTGCAAGAGATTGTTAATGGAATAGAGATCAATGAACAGGAGTACAGAGAAGCTGAGGCAGAGAGAGATAAAAGGATCTCCAGGAATGAAAGAATATTAAGAGGACTGTGTGACCAATGCAAATGGAACAATATTCTCATAATAGGGGTACTGGAAAAAGAAGAGAGAGAAAAAGGGCTAGAAAGTGTCTTTGAAGAAATAATTGCTGAAAAATTCCACAATCTGGGGAAGGAAATAGTCTCTCAGACCATGGAAGCCCAGAGATCTCCCAACAAAAGGGACCCAAGGAGGACAATACTACGATATATAATAATTAAAATGGCAAAGATCAAAGACAAGGAAAAGGTATTAAAGGCAGCCAGAGAGAGAAAAAAGATCATCTACCAAAGAAACCCCATCAGGGTGTCATCAGACTTCTCAATAGAAATGTTACAGGCCAGAAGAGAATGGCATGATATATTTAATGCAATGAAACAGAGGGTCCTTGAACAAAGAATTTTGCATTCAGCAAGATTATCATTTAAATTTGAAGGAGGGATTAAACAATTTCCAGATAAGCAAAACTTAAGGGAATTTGCCTCGCACAAACCACCACTACAGGGTATTTTAAAGGGAATGCTCTAGATGGAAGTACTCCTAAGGCTAAATAGATATAAACAGAGAAATAAAATCACAGCAGAAAGCAGACCAACCAAATACTAACTAATGGCCAAAAATAAAATCAGCTATCCACAAAAGCAGTCAAGGGAAACACAAAAGACTACAGAATAAAACACCTAACATATAAAGAATGGAGGAGGCATATGAAGGGAGAGAAATAAGAATCATCAGACTGTGTTTATAATAGCATAATAACTGAATTAAAGTTAGATGGTTAGATTGTAAAGAAGCTACCCATGAACCTTTGGGAATCACAAATACAAAGGCTGCAATTGCAATAAGTACATAGCTATTGATAATCCCCCTAAATGTAAATGGACTGAATGCACCAGTCAAAAGACACAGAGCAATGGAATGGATAAAAAAGTAAGGCCCTCTATATGATGCTTACAAGAGACTCACCTCAAACCCAAAGACATACACACATGAAAAGTGAAGGGATGGAAACAGATACTTCATGCAAATAATAGGGAGAAAAAAGCAGGTGTTGCAGTACTTTTATCAAACAAAACAGAATTCAAAACAAAGGAAGTAACAAAAAATAAAGAAGGACATTACATAATGATGGGTCAATCCAACAAGAGGATATAACCATTATAAGTATCTATGCAACCAACACAGGAGCACTGACATATATGAAAAAAATACTAACAGAATTAAAGGAGGAAATAAAATGCAATGCATTCATTTTAGGAGAATTCAATGCACCGCTCACTCCAAAGGACACATTAATCAGACAGAAAATAAGTAAGGACACAGAGGCACTGAACAACACATTAGAACAGATGGGCTTAACAGACATATAAAGAAGTCTACACCCAAAAGCAGCAGAATACACATTCTTCTCAAGTGCACATGGAACATTTTCCAGAATAGACCACATACTAGGCCACAAAAAGAGCCTCAGTAAATTAAAAAGATTGAAATTCTACCAACCAACTTCTCAAGATAACAAAGGTATAAAATAGAAATAAATTGTACAAAGAAAACAAAAAGGCTCACAAACACATGGAGGCTTAACAACATGCTCCTAAATAACCAATGAATCAATGACCAATTAAAACAGAGACCAAGCATTATATGAAAACAACAGCACAATGCCCCATCCTCTGTGGGATGCAGTGAAGGCAGTTCTAAAAGGAAAGCATATAGCAATCGAGGCATATTTAAAGAAGGAAGAACAATCCCAAATGAATAGCCTAAAGTCACAATTATTGAAACTGTAAAAAGAAGAACAAATGACACCCAAAGTCAGCGGGAGAGACATAATAAAGATCAGAGAAGAAATAAATAAAATTGAGAATAAAACAATTTAAAAAATCAATAAAAAGAAGAGCTGGCTCTTTAAGAAAATAAACAAAATATATAAACTGCTAGCCAGACTTATTAAGAGAAAAAGAGAATCTACACACATAAACAGAATCGGAAATCAGAACAGAAAAATCACAACAGACACCACAGAAATACAAAGAATTATTAGAGAATACTATGAAAATTTATATGCTAACAAACTGGAAAACCCAGAAGAAATGGACAACTTTCTAGAAAAATACAACTCTCCAAGACTGACCAAGGAAGAATCATAAAATCTAAACAGACCAATTACCAACAATGAAATTGAATTGGTAATAAAAAAACTACTCAAGAACAAAACACCCAGGCCAGATGGATTCCCTGATGAAGTGTATCAGACATTTAGAGAAGACATATACCCATTCTCCTTAAAGTTTTACAAAAAATAGAAGAGGAGAGAATACTTCCAAATTCATTCTATGAAGCCAGCATCACTCTAACACCAAAATCAGGCAAAGATCCCACAAAAAAAAAATTACAGACCAATATCCCTGATGAACAAAGATGCAAAAATACTCCACAAAATATTAGCAAACCGAATTCAAAAACACATCAAGAGGATCATACACCATGATCAAGTGTTATTCATCTCAGGGATTCAAGGATAGTACATTTGAAAATCCATAAAAATCATCCTGCATATCAACAAGAAGAAGGGCAAAAGCCACATGATCATCTCCATAGATGCTGAAAAAGCATTTGACAAAATTCAATATCCATTCATAATAAAAACTCCCAACATAATGGGTATAGAGGGCAAGTAGCTCAACAGAGGAAAGGTCATTTATGATGAACCCACAGCCAACATCATACTTAACAGTGAGAAGCTGAAATATTTTCACCTAAGATAGGGAACAAGATAGGAATGCCCACTCTTCCCACTTTTATTCATCATAGTACTGGAGGTCCTAGCCATGGCAATTAGACAAAACAAAAAAATACAAGGCATCCAGATTGATAAGGAAGAAGTCAAACTGTCACTATTTGCAGATGACATGATATTGTACATAAAAATCCCTAAAGACTCCACTCCAAAACTACTAACACTAATACCTGAATTCATCAAATTTGCAGGATACAAAATTAACACACAGAAATATGTTGCATTTCTATACACTAATGATGGACTAGCAGAAAGAGAAATCAGGAAAACAATTCCATTCACAATTGCATCAAAAAGAATAAAATACCTAGAAATAAACCTAACCAAGGAAGTGAAAGACCTGTACCCTGAAAACTACACGACACTAAAGAGAAATTAAAGAGGACATTAAAAAATGGAAATTCATCCAATGCTCTTGGATAGAAAGAATTAATATTGTCAAAATGGCCATCCTGCCTAAAGCAATCTACAGATTCTATGCAATCCCTATCAAATTACCAACAGCACTCTTCAACAAACTAATACAAATGGTCCTAAAATTCATATGGAACCACAAAAGACCCCAGATAGCCAAAGCAATCCTGAGAAGGAAGAATAAAGCAGGGGAATCTCGCTTCCCAACTTCAATATCTATTACAAAGCCACAGTAAGTGAGATAATTTGGTACTGGCACAAGAACAGACCCACAGACCAGTGGAACAGAGTCCAGATATTAACCCAAGCATATATGCTCAATTAATATACGGTAAAAAAGCCATGGATATACAATGCGGAAATGACAGCCTCTTCAACAGCTGGTGTTGGCAAAACTGGACAGCTACATGTAAGAGAATGAAGCTGCATCATTGTCTAACCTCATACACAAAAGTAAACTCAAAAAGGATCAAAGACTTGAATGTAAGTCATGAAACCGTAAAACTCTTAGAAAAAACATAGGCAAAAATCTCTTGGACATAAACATGAGCAACTCCTTCATGAACATATCTCCCTGGCAAGGGAAACAAAAGAAAAAAATGAACAAGTGGGACTATATAAAGCTGAAAATCTCCTGTACCACAAAGGATACCATCAGCACAACAAAAAGACATCCTACATTATAGGAGAATATATTCATAAATGACAGATCCGATAAAGGGTTGACATCAAAAATATATAAACAGCTCACACACTTCAACAAACAAAAAGCAAATAATCCAATTAAAACATGGGCAGAGGAGCTGAACAGACAGTTCTCCAAAGAAGAAATTCAGATGGCCAACAGACACATGAAAAGATGCTCCACATCGCTAATCATCAGAGAATACAAATTAAAACCACAATGAGATATCACCTCACACCAGTTAGGATGGCTACCATCCAAAAGACAAACAACAACAAATGTTGGCAAGGATGTGGAGAAAAGGGAACCCTCCTACACTGCTTGTGGGAATGTACACTAGTTCAACCTTTGTGAAAAGCAGTATGGAAGTTTCTCAAAAAACTAAAAATAGAAATACCATTTGACCCAGGAATTCCACTCCTACCCTAAGAATGCAGAAGCCCAGTTTGATAAAGACATATGCACCCCTATGTTTATTTACAATAGCCAAGAACTGGAAGCAACCTAAGTGTCCATCAGTAGATGAATGGATAAAGAAGATGTGGTCCATATACACAATGGAATATTATTCAGCCATAGGAAGAAAGCAATCCTACCATTTGCAACAACATGGATGGAGCTAGAGGGTATTATGCTCAGTGAAATAACCCAGGTGAGAAAGACAAATATCCAGTGATTTCACTCATCTATGGAGTAAAACAACAAAGCAAAAACTGAGGGAACAAACCAGCAGCAGACTCACAGAATTTGAGAATGGACTAGCAGTTACCAAAGGGAAAGGTTTCAGGGAGGGTGAATGGGAAGGGAAGTATAAGGGGATTAAGGGGTATTATAATTAGCACACCAATAATATGGGGGAATGGAATGGGTAGGTAGTATTGCACAGAGAAGACAAGTAGTGACTGTATAGCATCTTACTATGCTGATAGACAGTGACTGTAATGGGATATGTGGTGGGGAACTGATAATAGAGGGACATGTAGTAACCAGAATGTTGCTCATGTGAAACCTGAGCATAAGATTGTATATCTTGATAAATAAATAAATAAATAAAATAAGGGAAATGCCAAGAAATATTTTTTAAAAATCAATAACATTGGTAAAACTCTGGCCTCAACGATCAGGTTAAAAACAGAGAAAATATAAATTACCAATGTCAAGAATGAAAGAGGAAACATCATTATTGCTCATGCGGGTATTACAATAAATTCATATTATGGATGACTTTATGCTAACAATTGACAACTTTTAAAGGAATGTGTATTTTTTGAGAGGTACAAATTCCAAATCTTACTCAAGAAAATATCAATAACCTGAATACTCTTATATCTATTAAAATAATTAAGTTTGAGATTGAGCCTCTTTTCAGAATGTAAACTCCAGACCCAAATAGATTCACTGATGATTTCTATTGTATATTTATCAAAAAATTAAGAATTTTTGACAATATATTCCATAACTTGAATTACATGGGGCTAACATTACTCTGAAATACAAACCAGAACTAGAGAAAAAAAGGAAAATTATAAACAAGTAACCCACATGAACACGGATATAAACATAATGAATGTTTGGTGATACAAAGGAAAATTTTCAGTGAGATACTTAGGATTGGGAGAGTGCAGCCTTGTGAACTGCTGTACATTAATTATGGGAATTTACACATTCTACAGATTATATGGGATCAAGAATTTGGTAAGGAAGTAGAAATAAGATAAGGGAAATTTGCATATATTCTAATTCTTGTTCTTGAATCAGTGTTGTTCAAGGACAAAGGGAAATCTAGTATGTACTTAACAGCCGATAATAGTTATTATTGTGTTAGTTCAGAACTTCTGAATAGCAACATTATAATTCAATTAATGATTAAACACATATGCCTTTTTGTTAAGTGACACATCCATGAGAGAAATGGGGAGGGAGTAGGTTGAGGCCTGGATTTCTGAGCATATTTGCAAATTTGACCCTGAGTGACTGCAATGAACTGAATGCTTGTATTCCCAAAAATGTACACGGTGAAATACTAACCACCAGTGTCATGATATTAGGAGGTGAAGCCTCATGAATGGGATATAAAGTCCTCATGAATGGGATTGATGCCCTCATAAAAGGCGCCCCTGAGAGCTCTCTCACCCTTTCTACTCTGTGAGGACACAGGGAGAGGACAACTATCTGTGAACCAGGAAGCAGGTCTCACCAGATACTAAATCTGCAGGCACCTTGGTCTTTGCTTTTTTACAGAATTGTGAAAAATAAATATTTGTTGTTTAAGCCACCAAGTCTATGGTGGTCTGAGTGGACTAAGCAGCTGAAGGAGAAGTATGGCCTCAGTGAAGAATGTGGTAATGGATTTCAGACTACAGGACCTGGGCCCTTGGTTAATTCTGCTCCTTGTGTGATGTGGTGTGTGTGCATCTATGAGATGCATTCTTAGTTCACCCTTTGTACTTTATAGATATAATTTTTGTCACAGGTTAGGGGAAGAACTTTCTCTGTGGTTCCTGTGAGTATTTCTGTCCACCTAGGAGAGGAAGGTTAGTGAGATAAACAATCACCTCTTTTTTTACATCTGATTTTGATTATTAGGTGGTGAGGCCTTTGAGAGAGTAGGTCATGAGGGTGGAGCCCTCATCAATGGGATTATTTCCCTTATAAAAGGGACTTCAGGAAACTGTCCCCAGGGAGGCTTACACTCATGAACTATTCTTTTCCCAAGTTTGATCTTTAATCCTGCAACTAGTACTAATGTTCTTATTCCTTATTCTAAATATCCCCATTTTCCTCATGTTCACTCAGGTCAGCTCTTGGTGCCTTACCTGTTTTGTGATACATACCTTCACTCCTGAATTATTTAAAGCCTTGATAATCAAATCACATTCTTCTCAATCTGCAGTTGCTACATATATTTGTTCACAATTATAGTTGTGCAAGGAATCTTCACCAAAATGGTATTTTTTTATAATTATAATCAGAATCAAGTGGTATTTCGGTGTGGATCTGATTTAAATTTCCCTGATGGAAACTGATGTTGAAAATCTTTTTTATGTGATTATTGGCCACTTGTGTATCTTTAAAAAAATGTCTATTCAAAACTTAAAATTGAGTTTTTCCTTTTCATTATTGAGTTGTAAGTATTCTTTATAGATTCTAAATACAAGTCCTTTACCAGACACATGATATGCAAACATTACCTTCCATTATTTGGGCAGTCTTTTTACTTTCTTTGTGTTGTCCTCGGAAGCACAAATTTTTAATTTTGATTAAGCCCAATTTATTTTTCTTTTGTTGCTTGAGTTTTTGATATATCTAAACAACCACAATCCAGTCCAAAGTCATAGAGATTCACCCCTAATTTTAGTCTAATCTTTTTATAGTTTTTTTTTCTTTTATGTTTGTGCTTTGGCATGTGTGTACAGTAGGAGTCCAATTTCATTATTTTGCTTGTAGATGTAACATTGTCCCATCAGTATTTGTTGAAAAGGCTTTTCTTCCCCTATTGAAATGCTTTGACACCATGGGGAAATCAGATAACCATAAATGTATGGGTTTATATTTGAATGCTCAATTTTACTCCAGGGATACATATGTGTATCCTAATGCCAGTACATCAATATTTTTAGTACTGTACCTTTCTATCAACTTTCAAAATTGGGATATGTGGATTCTCCAATTTTATTCTTCTTTTCAGACTGTTTTGACTATTTTGAGTGTCTTGAATTTCTATATTAATTTTAGCATCAGCATGTCAGTTTCTGCAAAGGAGCTAGCTGGGATTTTGATAAGGGTGGTGATAAGTCTGTAGATTAGAAAGTGTTCTCATCTTAACAAGTTTAAATCTCCTAGTCAATGAATATGGGATGTTTTTCCATGTATGCTGGTCTTTAGTTTCTTTAAATACAATGAATTTTTACGTTCTTTAATCTTTGCATACACTGTAGCCTTCAGTGTAGAAGTGTATATTTTCAATAATATACATAATTCAGAATTCTATTTATTTCACTTAGTTTATTCTAAGTATTTTATTACTTGTGATAAAGAAATTCTTAATGTCATTTTTGGATCATTTGCTATAAGTCTATAAGAGTACTGATCTTGTGTCCTGCAACCTTGCTTAGCTCATTTATATGCTATAATTATTTGCAGATTCAATAGGGTTTCCTATATACAAGATTATATCATCTTATTATAGAAATATATTTACTTCTTTCAAATCCAGATGTTTTTTCTTTTCCTTGACTCATTTTTTTGCCTAGAAACTCCAGTAGAATGTTGAAGAGAAGTGATAAGAATGGACATCCTTATTTATTTATTTTTCATTTGAAGGGAAAAACTTTTTTTTCAACATTAAATATGATGTGAGATGTGGGTCATTTGTAGAGGCCTTTATCAGGTTGAGTCAGTTCTCTTGTACATCTAGCTAAATACTTTCATCCTGAAGATTTTGTCAAATTCTTTCTCAGTGTTTATTAAGATGATCATGTGGTTTTATCCTTTATTCTATAGCTATAATGTATTATAATAATTGATTTTGGATGTTTAAGCAACATCGTCCTCTTGGGTAAAAACTGTTTCTTAAGTAGTGTTTAAGTCTCTGCTGTGGATGCCAGGCCCTGACTCCAGAATGCCCTGCACTGTGCTTTTTCACTGGAATTTACCATAATCTCTTTACTAAATCTTCTCATCAAAGGCATGTCCATTGTCATGGTTCTGCCATATGCAATGTCATTTTCTGCTCTCGGTCCCACTCAAAGCTGGCTGACTTCACCCCATGTATGGGCTAAAGCAATATTCCTGGTTTGGAAATATGTTTGCTCCAGAATTTGAGGAGGCCTGCCAAGTGTGTGTGTGTGTGTGTGTGTGCATGTGTATGTGTTCGATGCAAGGTGTAGCAATTTGTTTTTTATCTGAGATAGGATGTTCCAATAATCCTAACTACTGGAGCCCTAAAACTTCAACTTCACTACAGTGGTCAGTCTTCAAACCTACATAAGGTTTATTTCCCACTCTCTGGAGCACATGTATCTTAAGAAGGCCTCCAGCATGCCAGCCCCTTCTTAATACTTCTGTCCAGTCATCAGATCATTGCAATGTTGTTGAAATAATGAATCAGTGTGATGTTCTACAATCGCTCCTGGATATCTAGAAGTCCAGATCTCTAGGTTATAACACAGGAAGAAACAGCTGACGTAACCCTAAGGCAAAATTGTAAATTAGTATTATTATCCATCCTAAGTGAACAAGAAATATTTCTGATCTCTCATTTTAACTGGAATGGAAAAGAATGCACTTGCCAAGTCAATGTCAAATGAAGAAAAAGTCAATGGCCTTAATAATCTTCTCTAGAAAAGAAGTTGCATCTGGCACAGCAGTTGTGAACCTACATAAGTTTATGGTGGGCCACCAGAATTCTGCAGAACCCACCTGGTTTCTATAAGTGGCACCAACCTACAGTTACATTAAACCATGGTTCCCAGCCATAGTAAGTATACAAAACTCTTCTTAATTTATTAAATGGAAATGGTGGGTGATATTTTCGAAATTTCCTTTTTCACTGTGATAACTACTTAAAACACAGACCAGTATAGAGGTTACTCCATTTGCCACATGTATCAGTTCAAATTGTTCACTCACAGACAGGGTAGCCCAGAGCATAAGCCTGGGATAATCCTGTAAACCCACTGTGACTCATACAGTAGCCAGGACTCCATTACCTGGCCTAACAGGAGGGCCAAGATGCTTTGGGTTTCAATGCTAACTTAGTAGGGCTAGAAATTTGTAAGTCCTAGAAATGTCCCATTTCACCATTTGCAGTAATCTCAATAAATAATTATAGATCTCTTTGGAGAAGGACTCTGGGAATCACATTGGTACATACTTATCAAAGGGCTACAGGGGGCTTTCTCTTAGGGACATGACCAACACAAAGATCAAAGCCTTATTATTGGGGCCACGACTCTCGGATGCTTACTCTTCTATTCTTGGTTTTTTAAAAAGATTTGGTTATAGAAGCTAATGAAGACCTTTATTGGCTGCTTATCCAGGATATACAACTACAATGATTTGAAAATAAAAGAGAAAGTGGGGATTTGGTCCTGGTTCACCAATTACTTAACTTGTAAATTAGAGAAAAATAGTAGTTTCTTCCTCATAAGGGATTTGTATGTTTTAAATAATATGCTATATGTAAAATATTGAGGCCAATACATAGCATTATGATCATCATGTGTTTACTAATATAAAAACAAAGTAATAAGTTACCTGAGAAAATTCTTTCAGGCCAAGTGTAGTTTTGACTAGCTCCAAAACAGTGGAATACTTTAAAGAACAAAGTATTTTGTATCATGTATAAATTACTTAGCACACTAAGGTTGGTCAGTAACTACTGATGTTCCCATTCTTAGATGTGTATTCATTAAAAATTTTAAAAAGAATCTGAGACCTTCCCTGTAAGGTAAACACAAGGTGTTCTCAATGTTTCCTGGATTAAATGGGCAGTAACAATTTTTATCCTTATTATTTTGAGAAAGCCAAAAATCAATGAAAAACTTCATTAAAATCCACTGACATATAACTTTTTGGGCAATGTATAGAAGAGCTATAATTTTAAGATTAAACAATATAATATAATTAAATGTCTTACCAACTTTAATCTACTACTACAAGTGTGACTAGATGTACAGTTAACTTGGGATATTGACTTCAATTTTAGTTCTGTCATCATTCAAAGAAAAACTGTATTCTGCATATATTTGTATATTAATGTTTCTTTAAGAATAATGCACTGGATTTTAAAAAGGAAGTAAAAGAAAAGCAGATAAATGTATTAACTAGTAAGGCATTCAGTGCATTCTTCCACCTAAGGTTTTTTTTCCATAGTATTATTGATTTTGGCCCAGAGATAAACCTAGTCACCATGAGTGATAAACTATCACCAAGTCCCATTGACTGTTTTCTCCTTTTGTTGTAGTATTTGTCAGGTCAATGAATTATCCTTACCTTATACTTTTTTCTCTAAGGCATAAATCAAGACTTAAAAAAAAATGTTGGATCCTCACAGTTTGGAGGGATAAAGCCAAATTTAGCCTACAAAAGAATATCTAAGTTTTTCTTTACCTGAAATGCCTTGCTCCGATTCATAGAATACCAATGCGATTGCTATTTATTACTGATCAGAAGTGGTTTATTTTCATAAATTTAAAATCTTTTAAGAAAACATTTGCTTTTGTTTTCTTTATGCACTTTAACTTCAACTGTCATAACAGACTGATATAAATGCTTTCTATAATCACAGTTAGTGAAGATCAAACCATGTAGTCACAATGGTACTATTAATAATCACAAGCTCTCCCTAAATGCTTTAGTTTTTGCCAGATTCCATATGAAGTACTGTATGTGTATATGTCTATTCTATTCAGAACTTTTAAAGTACTGATACTCAGGTTAAGATCTCTCAGACTAGCATTAAGAGACACACAAAAATAACAAAATACACCAAAAATAAAATAAGAAGTGATTTAACCCAAAACAAAACTGTATTATTTTGAGGCATTTAAGTTGATAGTTCTGAGAAACAGGTACTGCAATAGCCTGAGAATCAATAGAGAGCAAGTATGAATTTAAGTTCACATCAGACTGCACTTTTCACTCTCTCACTCACCCAACAATTGCCTCCCCACACTGTACCAATACATTCACATTTATTCATTGTCACAGTAATTTTACATTTCCTGCCTATAAGCAATATATTTGGCATTGCATGATTTTAGCAAATAAACATAATTCAATGTAAGTGAATAATATATAGCTTTTTAAAACTACAAATTACATTGAATATAAATTTTGGCTTTCTTGTGAACATATTTCATTCATTGCCATCTCTATTAAAGGGATCCAAATTTTTCCAAGTATGCCTACACTATACAAAAGTTTACTAAATATAAAGTTTCTAATTATATTATAGTATTTTTTCACAACCAGTGTAACAGACATTTAAGTTCTAACAGAAAGCAAAATAACTTAATACAGTTATAATGCAAAGCCTTATTTGTAAGTCTATGTGATATTTTAGTCCTAATCAGGATTTTCTTATCTGAATTTCTATTTATACTTTCTCAAACCTTACATTTGAGGGACAATAGACAAATAAATCTAACATAGATATAATAGGAGTGTACTAAAAAAGAAAACCAAAGGATAATAGGGCAGAAAAAAATATTTTAAAAGTCTAACAAAACTTGAACCAATATATTAAAATGCCAAGAAGTAACACCTGGTTTCATGAGCAACATGATAACAGATCCTTCTAAAACATAAGTGACATCATGCCACTTTCTAACCTGAAACCCTTCTTTCTCCCCATAGCACTTCAAACTCTACTTCTTTAGTTCAGACTACATGGCTGTATTTTACCTAGTTGCCATCTCTCCTGAACTCCGCTCTTAGTGCTCCATGTTGTTTCCTATACTGTAGCCACAATGGCACATTTTCTTGTGAAGAACAACACATCAAGCATACTCCTGCCTTTGGGTCCTTATCATCATTATTATTTTCTGAAAATAAAAAGCCCACTTTTCCATGAACTTACTGAATTCCTGATCTTCTGGAATTATTTCAGATTTCCTATTAAAAGTCATCTCCTTAGAAAGTCTCCTTAAACCCCCAATCTCAATAGCCCCATCTGTCACCGTCACATAACTGCACAATTGCCTTTATTGACCTCACTGCTTCTGTATGTTATCTTCCATTCTTTTGTGTCCTTTTTACTGGTTCCTTTCTCACCTCTAAAATGTAAGTTTTGTGAGAGTAAGGATCTTGCATATCATATGCACTATTATAACCTTACATTATGAGCCCTGGCACATAGCAAAATGCCTAATAAATATTTGTAAAATTAAGAAAAAAATCATTTGGAAATAGACCATGTTTCATTGTATCATCATTTAAATATATTCCTTTATCTACGACACCACTTTCTTGTGACATGATTCTTATGATCATGATGACTTATGAAGACTGCCATTTGGAATAACAAATCTTAAATAAGAATATTAACATCTGGGAAAATAATGTGAGTTGATGTGATAAACAACATGAATTATAGATTGTTGGCTCTTTTCTCACACTGATTAGTTTTTTAAATGTTGAGGGACTCATAGAAGTGTTTTCCTTTTAAGTTAAACAATGTGTTTGATCTTTCTTTTCTTTAAAAATTGTAGGTTTTTTTTTTTATCACTGTGTAACAAATTAACATGAACTTAGTAACATCACCGGGAGGCACAAATAGTAGAGGCCAACTTAGAATTCTGCCTATCATAAAGTGATATTTTCTTGGCATTTAATCAATGTGTACACTTTACAAACAATGATTTTTAGATTTAGTTCTCTAAAAAATAATTAATAAAATTGTTATGCCACCAGCAATAGAATGTCAAAGTGGTAAACGAGAAATCTTAGTTTTACAGATATAAAATACATATATAGATTCTTGTTAAAGCCTTAGGTAGAGGACAAGTTGAGAATAGATTGCACCATTCTCTGTTACTTTTTAGAGATTTTCAAATAAGTGTAATTTACAGATAAGGGTATTTATATGTGCATTTCATTCTCTCATTGGATGAGTATTTACAAATATTTAATATCCAAGAGATCATCAGTTTACTTAATAATCAACTGAAATTTAAATGAATTTAGTTTTATAATTATATTATAATTTATGCATTAAATATGGAATGGTGAAATGTTGACTGTTAAGCATGGAAGTAGGATAAATGGTTTTGAGCCATTTAGCCATGGTGAGAGCGTGTAAAGATTTTTGTCTTAAAGGGATTTATCTGTTGAGAGGGAACTGCTAAACCAGCATTCCACTGCAATTAAGTTTGGTGGGCTAGAAACAACATCCAGAAAAGGAAGAACTAGCATTTTGCCCCAACGTCACCATGTACTAGTAATATGGTTCTGGGTAAGTTTTTCTGTAAGATTTCCCTTCAATTTTATTTTTTCAAAATGTCCTAGAATGCTACTGCTCTTTTCCATATGATTCCCTTTGTCTTTGAAAAATAATAAATAAACTTTAAAAATGATATGCTTTTCACATGGAAAATTGGCTCAAAAGTACTTGTCCTTCCATGGTTTGAAGATAAAAGGGATCATGTGGGAGGGAGCACATCCTTTCATTCTCCCCAAATCCTTCACCTCCACTTTCTACCATGAGAACATTATAACTAAATTCTTTACTCCTGCTTATCTTGTCCAAAGTGAGAAGACTAGCTCAGGATCCCTCCTCATCTCCAACCCCCTAATCCCCATGTTTCTGTGGATCCTGCACACCCGATCTGTAACCTTACCTATTTTTGAAACTAAACTGGCTCTGAAACTCAAGGATTGTCATAGGCAAATCCCCACTTGCCTCAAACTCTCGCCAAATATTCCCTTTGTCTTTTTTGCTCCAACTTAGAACTGACTTTCCCTAAGGACACTGATTCCCCTGCAGACCTCTCAAGTGGTGGATTTTTGCCCTTATACCTTTCGTACAGTATGTCTTTCGGTATGATTGATGTTCTTTCTCATTGTCACTCCCAGACCTTTCTTCACTTCCTTTCCTACAACTCCGTAGATTTGAATCACATTTTAGATTCTTCTTCTTCCTAATTGTAGTTTACTACCGATCTCTAAATCAATCTTTTCCCTTGTACGTTTTATTTCTTGCAAAATTGTCTCTCTGTCCAGTACAAATACTATTCTAATTCTTGATGTTAATATTTTATTGCTAATAATATTCAATAGAACTTCGACAAAAACCTTGGAAATAACGGATATAGGGGATATCTTTCCCCAAAAACTATTTGCTGTAGGGTCTGGTAAACATATGTATATATTTTCACACCAAATTTCTCTGTTCTATGTAAATCAATTTATATTTGATACAATAAACATTCTATTTGATGCTTCTAAGTTCAGATCCATCCTTTTATACTATTCTCAGCAATTCTAGAACTGGAGTCCTGAAAACTTTTATTTCCCTTTTGTCGGCTATCATTGTCAGGCTCTGACAAAGTGGGAGCTAGGGGGAAGCCTCAGAGCTGAATGAGGGAGAAGCAGCTTGCTCTTCCTGTTTGCTTCCTGTGGCCTTCTATCTCCTTATGGTTCCTGTGAGTGTCACCCCAGTGACGCTTCCTTATCCAGCACTAGTAGTTACTTCTGCAGAAGTACCACATCCAGTATACTGGTTTCCCAATAACTGCAAAACGAGCCTTATGAGGTTCCATCTCATCTGCCAGCTCTAGATCAGCATCTTACTCTCCCACATCAGATTTTGCTTCCCTGTCCCAGCACCCTTTGCTTTCTAAATTTCAATAATTCCAAACACATCTTTTTTCTCTCTGTCATAAGGATAGTGGCTGCTTCCTGTAGTTACAGCCTCCACAATTTTAGAATTCTCTTTCCATCTTTTCAATATCCTAGTTAAAAATTTTACACATAGTTAGCCATTTCTCATATTACTTTTTCTTTATAAGAAGCTCCAGCTAAAGCATTTATCCTGCTTGAAATTTGATAAGCCCTGTAAGTCAGCTCACTGTGTATTTCTTCCTTAGGTTAAGAAGAATTTCTTTCATTATTTATTCAATTACTTTTCTTCTCTCTCTTTCTTTATCCATCAAGGGACCTATAAGGCATGTGTGAACTCTCATTCTGTCTTTTACTTTTTTTTCTGCATTTTTATCTTTTTGTATTGCTCTGTGTTTTGAAATATAATTTTATATGACATTTCAATCCATTGATTTATATCTCCAAAGAAGATATAAAATATTAGACAATCAAGTTTTCATTTCAATTATCTCTCTTTTTTGTGCTGTACTTGACCTCTATAAATGACTTTGTTGGTGGTGGTTCACACTGTCATCAGTTTGTCAAAGTATTATGCAAAAACACTTCTAAGAATTTATGCTAAAAATACAATTAAGTATGAGAAGATATAAGTAGAAAATTATCATTGCAGTCTATTTATAAACAGATAAATACAGGGTACAACAAAAATATTTCAACTTTGGCAGAACAGAAAGATAAATTATGGCACAACATACAGTAGAATGGTGCTAACAAGTATTTGGAGCATGAAGTAAGGAACCAGTTACTAGTAGAATTGACTTTTGACAGGTTACTTAGTTCCCTTGGTTATAAAATGGGAAATATAATAGTCCCTCTTTTATAGGATAGTTGTGAAGATTTGCTATGTTAAGTAAAGCGTTTTGAACAATTTCTGGTCAGGGTAAATCCTAATTAGGTTAATGTTAATGGTTACCATTTTTATCATTTCTATTATTACTCAGCCATTAAATTATATTTTATTATACAAATGTAATGTGTTCATGATACAGGCATACATCATTTTATTGCTCTTTGCTTTACTGTATTTCAGAGATACTGCATTTTTTTACAAATTAAAGGTTTGTAGCAACCCACATTGAGCAAGCCTATTGGCACCATTTTTTAAACAGCATTTGCTCTCTCTTCCTTTGGAAATTCTTGCCATATTTCAAACTTTTGCATTATTCTGTTTGTTATGGTGATCTGTGATCAGTGATTATGGCTTGCTAAAAGCTCACATGATGGGTAGCATTTTTAGCAATAAGATATTTTTTAATTAAAGTATGAAAACTGGTTTTTGATACTACTACACACTAAATAAACTGATGTACAGTATAAATGTAACTTTTATATGCACTGGGAAAAAAAAAATTAATCTGAATCACTTTATTGTGATACCCCCTTTATTGCAAAGGCCTGGAACTGAACCTGCAATATCTCTAAGGTATGCCTGCATATTGTTAAGAAATATCAAGTTACTTAAAAACAGTAGTAGTGTTTCATTTAACTTTTTTGAATGTACATGTTAATATAAAATATAAAATCTAGATAACAGACTACATACAATATATATATGGCAGTCTATGCACTAAATAGCTAATCTCATTATGAGGTTCAAAATTGGAAAAGATATATACATATGTGTGTGTGTATATGTATATACACACACACACATACATATTTGTGTATATAATCAAATAATATAAGTAATTCTACAATTCTTAAAATAGAACTCAAAATATAACTATGAATTAACAAGTTAAATCATAATTTTATAACCCTAGTGCTTTTGAATAATGTGAAAGCCTAGGAAAAAGAAAGGTCAGACCAATAGTCAGAGTGCCCTAAATAAACAAATGAAGATTTTGGTCTGTATATAACATTTCCCCTTTCTAGTAACCAAAGCACAGCTCATTATAAATATGGGAAAGGAAATGATGCTCATATTAAATGATAAGGCTTTGTAACAACTTGTCTTATTAGATGACTATGAAGTTAATTTAAAAAATGCTAAGATTTTATCAAGAGCAAATAGGAAGAGGTTCTCCTATCTGTCAAAGACTTCAAAATTTGAGTATCAATTAAGAATAACCACAATGTGTTAATCAAATCAAATATACGAAAATGGATGAGATCATAAATATAAAAATGATAGTTGTTAATTGATGATCTTTTAAAAATGAAAGGAATCAACTCTTATTTTTGAAACTAGATTAAAAATTTCAGGTATTTACTCTAATTTCTTGTATTTATTTTCCCTCCTTGTAGCTGATGAGGGAGAATTACTCCTTGAGAAAGTATTTTATGTAGGAATGCAAAAAGAGTGATAGAGTTAGAATATTGTCACTTTAATTATAATCAGTTAGAAATAGAAAAACATTTCTTCCATAAAGAGTTTAAACCTAAGACATATTGCTAACATCATATTTGCTGATGAAATATCCTTGTTCCCTAAAAAATCAGGCTCAAGTAAGGATGTTTCATATTAACACTTCTATTCAGCATAATTTAGGTTCTAGCAAATGAAAGTGAGGCAAAAAAAAGGAAAGAAAAGACATACATAAACATTGGGAAAGGATATAGATGTTCTTTTTTGCTGATGACATGATTATCAACATAAAGGAATCTACAGTCCTCGAAATAATAGGTGAATTTGTCAAGGTCTCAGGATACAAAGTCAATATTTAACTTAGAAAGTTATATGCTAGTAACAAACAACTGCAAAATTTCAAAATATAATTTATAGCTAACACAGCTGTATGATATATAGGACATTGTTTAGAGAGTAAAGCCTAAGATTTTTCATCACAGGAATTTTTTTTCCTCTCTTCTTTCTTTTCTTTTTATACTGTATCTATATGCGAAGATGGATGCTAGCTGGACCTATTGTGGTAATGTGGTAAATCAAACTTGCAAGTTCTATGCTTTCAATTTATACAGTGATGTATCCGATTTATTTCTCAGTGAAGCAGAAAAAAATTAACATTTATAATAGCATCTTCAAACATCATCATACCAAACAATAAGCTTGGCAATTCATAAGTTCAACAAAATTTACAAATAAATCCACAAATTGAAAACAACCTACATATCCACCAACTGGAGAATCAATAAATAAATTGTAGTATTAAATTAATTAAACAAGGAGGCCATTAGACTGAGGTTGTGGGGGCCTACATAAGACAACCAAAATCAAAACCTGTACATGCCTTAAAGTTATGAAATCGAAGCAGCAAAGAAAATAATTACAGTTACTTAGGCTTTGAACTACAGCCATTCAAATAATTTCCTTCCATCACTTGTCACTTTCTCTACTTAAGTCTTTCTCTAGGCTTCTGTCTGAATGGCACTCCTAACCACTTCTGTTTTGGTGCTGCCTTACTTAAATCAATTTTTGCCTAAATAAACTCTTAAAACTTTAATGTGCCTCACTTATCTTTTTAAGAGTAATAGATCCATACCATGGGTTATACCTAAGCAATAAAAAGTAATAAACATGGATTATTTCAGAAAAAGGATTAAAGATGGCAGTGTGAGAGGAGAGACAGAGGCTTCCTCCTAAAACTGGATACATTTAGAAAATATAGTTGGCACAACTAATCCTGAGAGAGCAACAGGAAAGAGGATGGCCTCAGACTGCATACACCTGGGGAAAAGAGCAGACCTCACGGAACAGGGTAATGTACCAGAGCTGTGGCTCCATGGGACCCAAGCCCTTCCCCCACCCAAGTTCACCAGCAGGAGGAAGAGAAAAGGAGCAGGGAGGGAGTGGGAGGCTTGGGACTGCTGAATACCTAGCTCTGGAGTTCTGCTCTGGGAGCACAAACCTACATTTCATGGTGCTTTCATGAGACTCGCATGACTATCGGGTTGGAAAGTTAATACAGGCAGAGTTCCTGGGGATACTGGGATTCCGGCTGCTTGTGGAAAGCAGGGATCCATATCCGGCTGCTCTGGGACAAAAACTTATACCTGTGTGCTCGGCCCACTGGCTCAGGCAGTGGAGACAGGCACAGCAGCTGGGAGGCGGGGAACAGCTCTTTCCTTCCCCCAGGCAACAGTACTGCTCCCCTGCGATCCCTGACATTGCTTCAGGGGCTGAGCAGATCCAGAATAGAGCTTCTGGACGCTAGAGGGCACCATATACAAACATGAAATGCCAAAGGAACCTTGTCCAGAGTAAAATTATTAATACAACTCATGAGAAAGATTTAAATGATATGGACCTCGTGACTCTTCCTGAAAGGGAGTTCAAAATAAAAATCATCAACATTCTAGTGGAGGTAGGGAAAGACATCCAAGAACTCAGGAATGAATTCAGGTCAGAGATCCAATCGTTGAAGAGCACAATGGAGGGTATTAAAAGCAGGTTGGACACAGTGGAGGAGACAATAAATGAAATAGAAACTAGAGAAGAGGAATACAAAGAAGCTGAGGCACAGAAAGACAAAAGGATCTCTAAAAATGAAAGAATATTGAGAGAACTGTGTGACCAACCCAAGCGGAACAATATTCGCATTATAGGGATACCAGAAGAAGAAGAAGAGAGAGAAAGTGATGGAAAGTGTCTTTGAGGAGGTAGTTGTTGAAAAATTCCCCAATGTGGGGAAGGACATAGTCTCTCAGGCCATGGAGATCCACAGATCCCCCAACACAAGGGACCCAAGGAAGACAACACCAAGACACATAGTAATTAAAATGGGAAAGATCAAGTATAAGGACAGACTGCTAAAAGCAGCCAGAGAGAGAAATAAGATCACATACAAAGGAAAGCCCATCAGGCTAACATCAGACTTCTCAGCAGAAACCTTACAGGCCAGAAGGGAGTGGCATGATATATTTAATGCCATGAAGCAGAAGGGCCTAGAACCAAGATTACTTTATCTGGCAAGATTATCATTTAAATTTGAAGAAGGGATTAAACAACTTCCAGATAAGCAAAAGCTGAGAGAATTTACCTCCCACAAACCATCTCTACAGTCTCTTTTGGAGGGACTGCTATAGATGGAAGGGTTCCTAAGGTTGAATAGCTGTCACCAGAGGTAATAAAACCACAGTAAAGAAAGTAGAACAGCTAATTACAAAGCAAATGCAAAATTAAATTAACTATCCTCAAAGTCATTCAAGGGATAGACAAAAAGTACTGAACTTTATACCTAATATATAAAGAATGAAGGAGGAAGAAAAAGGATGAGAAATAGAAAAGAACCTTTAGATTGTGTTTGTAACAGCACACTAAGTGAGTTAAGTTAGACTCTTAGATATAAGGAAAGTAACCTGGAACCTTTGGTAACCACGAATCTAAAGCCTGAAATGGCAATTAAGTACATACCTATCGATAATCACCCTAAATGTAAATGGACTGAATGCACCAATCAAAAGACATAGAGTCACTGAATGGATAAAAAAACAAGACCCATCTATATGCTGCTTACAAGAGACTCACCTCAAACCCAAAGACATGCACAGACTAAAAGTCAAGGGATGGAAAAAGATATTTCATGCAAACAATAGGGAGAAAAAAGCAGGTGTTGCAGTACTAGTATCAGACAAAATAGACTTCAAAAGAAAGAAAGTAAAGAAGGACATTACATAATGATAAAGGGCTCAGTCCAACAAGAGGATATAACCATTATAAATATATATGCACCCAACACAAAAAGTAATAAACATGATATATGCAACAACATAGATAACTCTTCAAATCATTATGCCAAATAAAGGAAATCAGACTTAAAATAGAACATGTTTGATTCTGTTTATATGAAATTAAAAAACAAATAAAATTTATTTCCAATGATAAAAATTTTAATATTGCCTTTTTTCAGGGGATGAGGTAAGAGCAGGAAGCTTAAATTCTGATTATGGTTCCGGTTCCATTAAGTGTAAACAATTGTCATCACATTACACTTTTAAAGTCTTTGCCCTTCACTGTTCTGTGGAGGAAACCTCAAAAAGAAGCCTGAAATCAACAATAGCTTCTTCTACACTTAGAAAACTTACAGAAACAGAAAATGGAAACCCCTGAAACATCATGAATCTAGTAAACATCCTCAGTGACAACTAGCATTTACTCAATTGTATATTAAGATCCTCTTGTTGAAATAAATAACGAAACAAAACAGCATCATCATTGAAGTTTTTTGGTAAAATGTAGAACATTTGTATGATCTAATTTTAGATCTGGATAGCAAATTACATAAATACACTATCTAAGAAATCATGTTAAACTCCAAGAATGCAATAAAGCAACATCCAAAATATGGGGATATTCTGGAGAACAAGCAATCTGTTTCTTCCACAAATACATTTCAAAAGGATAAAAAAGGATTGTGGAATCTATAGATTAAATGATATTTAGGAGATCTCTAAAACTAATGTAATATGTAAACGATTTTGGATTCTCGAAATCTCTTGGGTCTTTTATAGTATACAGGTATTGTATGGAGAGATAGATCAGGATCTCTGCTGATTGCCAATATCTTCCTTGCCTGAATCTTTTATAATTTCTAAAAGATAAAATGAGGTTTGCCAAAGCCCTAGCTGAGAGAGTCAACGAGGCCAATCAGAAATCTGTAGTAATGCACCTTCCTGATGAGATTATTCCCACCAACACATATACCACTAGCTCTTTACATACACATATACAAAACTTTTTTTCTGTTATCTTATTCTAATCCTACTAATGTAGGATGTTATGGCATAGTTATGAAAGAGACTGATAATGGAAATAATTAAGCAATGTTCTGCATGATAGGACTAGTTTTGTCTTAGACACAATATTATCTTAGTTAAAATATATTTTCTTTCAAACAAGTGTAAAGCATTTTGTATTTGTCTCCTGAGATGCTTTTGGAAGGTAATGATTGATGAAATCTCCCATTCTCTCATTGGAAAATATATTTTTCTTTATATTTATTCAAGAGTCCCCTCATGTTCTGCTTGTGAGCACTGGTGACTGCTAGCTATGAGAAATTCATCACTAAATGTATGCCTAAGCAATATATAAATTAGAGGGCCGCCAGTATTTTTTTAATCTAACTTCTATTTAATATTATAGGATCATCTTTCAAAAATAATAACCTTGATTTTCAAATACTGAATGTTCAACTAAGTTAAAAATTAAAAATAATCAGGAATTAAATAATATTCCTTTGTGTAATATACCTTGATGAAAAGTATTATCTAATTCCCCTGTTCCCAATTTCCCAGACTCTCTCAGGTACAAGATAATTTTAAATGAAGATATATATCGAAACTTTTGCATTAAAACTAATCCAAAAACTAATTTCTATCTTCAGATTTAAGGTCAAGGGGTACATAGTAAAAGTCACAATTAATAATAAAGTAATATTAAACTAATTTGTTTTCTGTGTAGACATACCCAACCCCCTAGGACAGATTTCTTATACCTATCAGTGAACAAAGCTATATTGCTTAGACTTAATGATCTATCACTAGACTAATAAGCAGAGATTTTATTATATGAATCAGTCTCCTTTGAATTTGGTTCACTTTATTTGTACCTCATTTGACAATACCTCTGATATTCAGAGTCATCAAACCCCTGGGTTGTAGAACTGTAACATGGCATTAAGTGGTTCAAACTCTCCTATACATGAGGATTTCTTTAACAGATCTCCTCCTAATTTAGTTCTAAATTAAATTTTGAATCTGTCTCTTGACTTATCAACTCATACCATCACTTTAGTTTAAACCTGCCCAAGCTCAAGAACTGTTTCAACAGCAGTGATATCCCTAAGTCCTTCCCACCACTTCTGTGCCTCTGTTGCATTAGTTACGACATCCTGGTTAGCTTCTTTCCTCCTCCTCTGCCTAGATAAGTCTCACAGGATCCAGTTTAGGTATAGACTTACCTGTGAAATCTTTGTTACCCTTATTCATGACATTCTCCCTCATCTGCATTGTTAGCATGAGCCCCACTATTAAATAGTTTAAAATCCCTTGTGATTTAAAGAAAGCAAACTTAAAAAAAAAAAAAAAGGCTAATGACATGAACCAGGACTAAATGAGGGCTCTAACCCCTCAGTGCATGTCTCAGGCAAGAAAGATCACCAAGGGCTGGTATAAAACTTGTGTTTTATGAAAAATGGCCATGTGGCCATAAATTAGAATGCTACAGATTTTAGGGATAAGATCAGGAAATATAACTTTGGAAATAAAAATAAATGGGAGAAAAATTCTATGACTCATCTGTAGAAAATTTACAAGAAAATGTACATGAACACATAGTATATTAAATAATGTTTTTGATACTATTTTTCCCAAATCAACAGGATTCCTAGGGTCTATGCCTTAATAACTTCAAAGAGATAATACTTTATTTAAAAGAGATTTAAATGAAGTTGTGTGTGATTTTAAAGCATTACATTGTAACTTGGAATAGGAGACGTTTTTTAATTGCAGAAATTTTTGATGCATTAAAAGAATATTGCAAACAAAGCTATGTAGTGAAAGTTTATCTGAGTTTCCCTATCATTGTTCAAAAGAGAAATAATCTGATTCTGTGAGGTTTGTCCCAGATATTCAGGCAGGAAATTCTCAAGAGGGATGGAAGGAAATTGATTTTGTTACTACAGCATGATAGAAATATTTCTTAAAGAACATCAAATTCCCTTTGTTCCAATTCAATGCTCTCCAGGTAATGATCTGACCTATCATTTGTTTTCCTGAGTAGATATGTTCAACCCCACTAGGACAGTTTCTTATGATCTACTCCAGCTAATTGGACAGTATTGCCCATGTACATTAATGAGCAGGTATTGGGCTTCATTAATCAGACACCTATGAAATTGGTTCACTTGATTTGTACCTCACTTTGACAACACCTTTAAGTAAATTAATACAACAAAAATCTCAAAATGGAACACCTAGAATAACTATGCCCTCACATCATTCTGAAAAATCATGAATTAACTCTTAACAGTTTTTATCTTAAAAGGACTATTTGAAGTAGTCCAGAACCAAAATATATGTATCATTGAGTAATCAGGATGAATTTAAAAGGAAAGTTGTTTATTAGTGATTTTAGCATAACTCTTTGATAACGAATATAAAGCTAAATATTACTATGAAGGAATATAGACTAGATGAAATTTTAAGTATGTTAGAAATTTATTAATTTTTTTACTTATAACAGTGTTCTGACTTTTGTCCTCTATAATCATATGTATCAATGTTAAAGATGAACTGAATTGGAAATAAAATAGGGATTTCTGAAAGCCAGTCTTATATACTTATACCAAAAAGGAACTAATTCACTGTAATTCATAAATTGCTTCTATGAAATGAAAAAGGTGAAAAATAATTTTTAATAAACCTTCGGATCTATACATCACCAGTAATCTTCTAAACAAGGAATGGGGTTAACTATTGTTAATTGTTAAGCTTTCAAAATAAATGTCACCTAAATTAAATACCCCAAATAGTTCTTTCTTTGAGGGACTTGGTCTAATGAAATTATCTATTTGTCATATCATTTCAGAAACTTAAAATGAACTCATATATTAAAGTTCATATTTGGGCAATGAAAATGACTTTCAATCGGTTAGGATGATGACTTCTGGTTTGCCCATTCTTTCAAATTTTATTTTCATATTTAGAGAATATGAAAGGATTAAGGAAAAGAGTTATACAAATGGCAATTTAGTACTGCTTGTAATTTTCTTCATTTCTCTCCTTCATTGTCTGTCACTGTTTATTTGGATGAAAACAGGGCCTCTGATTCTTAAGACTTCATTTGCATGAACTGGCTCAACACATAAAATCATAAGCTCCTCATTAACAAGTATAACTGTATGATCATACAACAATAGAATATAAAGGTGAATGTGACCCCAGAGACAATATAAACTACTCTTTATACAGATGAAGACAGTAAATTACAGAAAATAAAAGACTTCACCAAGATAACTGTAGTTTTAGCAAAGCAGTAGTAGGCTCAACTCTTCCTGAATTACAAATAACTATTTGGATTGCTTTACAAGACAATGTCACTAAAGCATTTACATGACTGACTTTTAGATCTCAGGATACAAAATCTTTTTGTCATGATGCTTACCGATGATGCTTTGAATGTTATTCATTTTATCTTTTCATTATTATGATGCACTGCCCAAAGGATAATAGCTGTAGGTGAGGGATGATTTGTCTTTGCTGGTTTCTTCCTGTTTTAATAATCCCACTTAGTGCAAAATGGGAAACACTGTAAAGAAATTTATGAGGAGCCTTTCTTCTAGGTGTAGAGTTTTGAAAAGTTTCCTAAAGAATATGAATGATAAACAAATACTTACCCACTTTTATGTATTATAAATTGCCCCTTGTATTGTATTAATACATTTCATTTTTTTTTAGAGAAGGCTTAGGTTTACAAAAAAAAGTAGAGAGTACAGAGAGCTCCATATATCCCCTCCCAACTTCCCATCCTCCCACTAACCATCCCCAAGTAATTTCCCCTATTATTAAAATCTTTATTTCCTGTGAAATGTTTGGTGTAATTGATGAACCACTATCAATACAATTTTATTAATTAAAGGCCATAGTTTACTTTAAGGTCAAGTCTGTGTATTGTATGATTCTGTGGGTTTTGACCAGTGCTTAATGTTCATGTATCTACCACTAACAGTACCATACTATTATGCTACAGTTCCACTGCTCTAAATACCCCTGTGCTCTACCTACTCATGCTTCCCCCTGCCCTTCAGCCTCTACCCTGAATCCTTAGACAGCACTAAGATTTTTGTACTATCTCTACAGTTTTGTTTTTTCAGTAATGTCTTAGAGTTGGAATCAAACATTTTGTATCCATGTCAGATTGGCTTCTTTCACTTACTAATATGCATTTAAGTTTCCTCTCTGTTATTTTCCTGGTTTGATAGCTCATTTCCTTTCACTTAATGAGTAATATTCCATTCTAGAGATGTGCCAGTTTGTTTATACATTCACTTTCTGAAGTTTATATTGGTTGTCCTCCAACCAAGTTTTAGCAATTATGAATAAAGCTTCTATAAACTTGCACATGCAGGCTTTTGTGTGGACGTTTTTCATCTCCTTTCAGTTAAATACACTGGAGCATAATTTTTGGATCATATAGTAAGAGTATGTTTAACCTTGTAAGAAACTACCGAACTGCCTTCAAAAGTAGCTGAAAAAAACTCAGCAAAGCAGAAATAGAAGGATATTACCTAAATATAATATAATAGGCCATATGGGGTAAGCCCATAGCTAACATATTCAATGACTAAAAACTGTTCCTTCAAATTGGGAACAAGGCAAGGATGTCCACTCTCAACAATTCTATTAAAGATTGTGCTGAACATCCTACTCAGAGCAATGAGTCAAGAAAAAAAAAAAAAAAAAAGAAATGAAAGACATCCAAGCTTGAAATAAAGACATAGAATTATCTCTGCTTATAAATGGCATGATCTTATACTGTATACAGAAGACTACACACACTAAAAACCATGTTAGAATAAATTAATTTAGTAAAGTTGCAGGAAATGAAATCAACATACAAAAAAAACCACTTGTTTTTATAGTTTTCAACAAACTATAGGAAAAGGAAATTTTTAAAATAATAATAAAACACTGGAATAAACAACTAAGGGGATGAAAGACTTATACATTTGAAATTAGAAAACAATGATTAAAGAAATTTAAGACACAAATAAATGGAATGACATTCTGTGTTCATGTACTCGAAGAGCGGACATTGTTAAATTGTTCATACTACCCAAAGTGATCTACAGGTTCAGTGCAATCCCTACTGAATTGGCAATAACATTTTTTACAAGAAAAATTTAAAACATAGAAAATACAAAAATACAAAAGGAGAAAAAATTCTAAAATTAAAATTGTTAACACAAAGACATCAAATAACCCAAACAATCTTGAGAAAGATAAAGAAAGCTAGAGGCTTTGTGTCTTCTCTTTTTTTCTTAGAAGTTAGCCTGGCTAGAGGTTTATCAATTTATTGATACTTTCAAAAACACAGCTTTTGATTTTGTTGATTTTCTCTATTGACTTTTCTGTGTCAACCACATTGATTTCTGCTCCACTTTTTACTATTTCTTTTCTTCTGCTTAAGTTGGATATACTTTGTCTTCTTTTTCCAGTTTCCAGAAGTAGAAACTTAGATGACTTATTTTAGATCTTTCTTCTTTTCTAGTATGCATATATATATATATAATACATATATATAATACATATATATATTTAAATATATATATTTAAAACATTAAATATATATATATATATATATATTCAGTGCTTTAAATTTGTCTGTAAAGACTGCTTTTGCTGCACCCTATAAGTTATGTCATTTTTATTTTCAGTTAGTTACCTATGGACTTTTAAAAATTGTTCTATGATAACATATTTTAGCAATTTTACTCAATAAAGCCAAACTAATACAGTACGCATAAATTATTTGTTAATGTCATCCATGCTAATAATCTACAAAAATAGTTATCATCTTTCAAATCCTCATTTGTAATAAAATGGCATCAAATATTCCTTTTGTTAGGAATGTTAGGTAGAAAGATAGACATGAGCAGCCAGGTAAGGAGAAGATAAGATTCAAAGAAAAAAACTGCCCAAACTCTGTCCAGGTGGAGGGTCCTATGTGAGGACAAAAAGGCTTTGCAGGGAAATAACTTCTTGCCTTTAGGGACCAGGCCAAAGCAGCCGCAACCAGGTCCCAACTCAGACACTACTGAACAAAACCAAGAACCACCCAAGTATCTATGAATAGATGAATGGATAAAGAGGTGGTACATATACACAATGGAATATTATTCAGCCATAAAAAGAAAAATATCTCATCACTTGCAACAACGTGAATAGATGGATCTAGAGGATATTACGGTCAGTGAAATACCCCAGGCTGAGAAAGACAAATACAATATGATTTCACTTATTTGTGGAATATAAAAACCAAGCAAACTATACCTCCTTGTAATCTCATTAAAATAAAACTGTGGTTTTGCTATCTGCCATGGGCTTTTCTTTGAGAATTTTGGGCAAAGACATGCACATGAAGAGGAATGGGTGTATAACTAAAGTTGTACATCAAATGACCTCACCCTGTCAATCAAAAGAAGTGCCTCCTAGCTAGGTGATTATAACAAACCCTCTCCTAAAAGTTCAGGGCCTTTGTGTACTTTGACTCTGACCCATTCCTTCCTAGGAGTGTATTCAAATAAAACGTATGGTCTGCTTTGCTACTGTATCTCTGCCTTTCAGTTCTTTGTTGTGGTAGGAACAAAAACTAAGGAGAACCAACTCAACCTGTAACACTGACTTCTACTTGTCTTCAAGGGACATTCATTAATTGCTTTCCTACTTGCTGAGGTGCCAAAGCATCTAGTATAATTGAAAATTAAATGTTTTATGATTATTACTACTGTGAAAGCCACCCCCAGCTCTGTACTTTTTTTAAAATTAAAGTATCATTCATATACAATCTTATGTTGGTTTTAAATATACAACACAGAGATTCAGCAGTTACTCACATTATTAAATCCTCACCCCTAGTGTAGTTACTATTTATCCACTTAGTAAGATATTTCAGAATCACTGACTATATTCTCCATGCTCTACTACTGTGATTCAAAAAGACATATATGCCCCTATGTTTATCACTGCACTATGGCAATAATCAAGATACGGAAAAAAACCTAAGTACCTATCAATAGATGAATGGATAAAGACATGGAATATATACCCAATGGAATATTATTCAGCCATAAAAAGAATAAAACCCTCCCACTTGTAACAACATGGATGGATCTAGAGGGTATTATGCTCAGGGAAATAATCCAGGCAGAGAAAGACAAATACTATGTGATTACACTTATTTGTGGAACATAACAAAGCAAAACAGAAAGAACAAAATAGAAGTAGACTCATAGACACTGACAAGTGACTAGTGGTTACCAAGGGGAGGGGTTGGGGTGGAGGGGTGAAGAGGAAAAAGGAGCACAAGAATTCACAATCACAATATGAATTGGTCCCAGTGTACTTTTAAGTTGTATGTGATACAAGATAATCTATTTAATAACACTTCTCTCAGTTTTTAATTCAATTATATATAAATAATAATATGAGCCTATCAACCTCATAAATAACTGGAAAATCAATTTTAAAATGGAAGGGACAAATTGTAAAAGCTGCAGGGACAGTCATTAAATGGGGCCATGACCAAGTTTTTAGGCTTTTTTTTATCTTATAGAGGAAAAAGGAAAACTTTTATTCATTTACAGGTAAAGAATTATACTATAATAAAATAATCAGAAATATTTATAAGAGAAGAAAGCTCATAAGAATAAAGTAATGTTAGATATTAGTCTTATTAGTCGTTTAGACTCTAAGCTAAAAAATTTGATTTAACAGTAGGTAAATCTACTTAAACATAATCTATATAAAATAATGATAATATGTGAAGTATTCCATTAAAAAAAGAAAACAGCAATATAATACTGGATAAAGATAGCAAATCTTTAGACAAGATAGTAAGTGACATGTTTTCAAGCCTGTGTTGTTAAAGAAAGTTTTGGTATTTATTTAGACTTTAAGAACAAAGTGTAGAATTTTAAGCCCATCCACTAAAAAGAATCCTTTTAGAAAGTATCTTCCAAACTAATAAATAGGAAATGGAATAAGAAAAGGAGACATTAAAACGTCAAAGGCAAAAAGAAGCCTAAACAGGGAGGAAAATAGAACAAAAACAAAGATGGTAGAAAAAAACCCAAATGTACCCATAAAAGCAATTCAAAATAGGCTGAATTCACAAGGTTACAATAGGAATGTATAATTTCACTAAATTAACTGTGTATGTATGTTTGTTTATTGCTATTTACAGATACACCTAATATAGAATAGAGAAAAACTAAACATACATATTAAAAGAAAATGGTGAGTCTTTTTTGATTTGCTGATTAGGATAGATCTCTTCCCCTTTATGCCACAGGCCAGCTGTTGTCACACTAGTCACACTGTTGTACACTAGTCACAAATAAATACCAAACATCTTCCTTGGCTTATCTTCCCCAAAGAGTTTTTCTGCTGCTTATTCACTGCAGCCTTGAAAATCTCACACTTGTCAAACAACTTTCCCTCTACTCTCCATTCAGTTTTACTGAGAAATGTTGGCCATGAGATAAAGAGCTGCATTAATTTTCAGAACCAAATTGTTCTTTATACAAATGAGTTCTCTCGTCTTATCACTTTGAATAAACCCCTCTTTTTATTTCCAAAGACTAGTTCATTTACTCCTGCTTTGGGTTATATCTGCCTTTACTTGCCCAATTAAAAACAGTTTATTTTCATTACAATCTTTCCTTTTTACTAGCTCTTCAACCGTATTTTAAAATGTTCAAAATCTCCCACCTTAACAACATTCCCATCGTCTCATCTATCATTTCATGTAAAGAAAAATATACTTAATAGTGTAGAACCTGAAGAATCAAAAGTTAGCATAAGCACAGCCATCTTAAAGGCTCAAACACCATTTTCTAACCTAGAAGAAAAAAATTACTAGAACTTTGAAAAACAAGTTAGTCAGCCAGTGTTAATTGTAGTGTTTTTAATTAGCTAACCTCAATCAGTTAAGCTTATCTTGCTAGAACCACCCTAAACATTCCGAAAGTGATTTTATCTAACCAGACCCCCAGGATGTGGCGTCAGCCGAAAATTTATGTGTCTATGGAAAAACACTGTATTGTGACTGTAGAAAATACTGCCCCTTTGAAAATGCTATAAAAACTTCTGGCTTTGTGAGTTCGGGGTCCTCGCTGAGACCCGCTGCGTCGGGCTAACGCATGGACCCCAGCTAGCTGGCCTCTGAATAAATTCCTCTTGCTTGTTGCATCAAGAGACGCCTTCCGTGAGTGATTTGGGGCGGCGTCCTCCTCTGGGAGAATCCAACAATAGCTATGATTTTGTAGTGTTGTGAATATAATAAAAACAGATAACTCTCTTTGACTCTTATCTATTGTTTAATAATTATTAGGGTCAGTAAAGTCATATTTTTTAAGTCTCTCTTTCTGCTCTTATATCTCTCTTAAGCTATAAAATTACAAACCCCCAAACACTGAGAATCTCTGTTTGTCCACACAGACACTTAGATTCTTCCTGTAATGTGCTTCGCTTACAAAAATCCCCTACCTCGGTAAATATAATCCACCCCATTGTGAAAATTAGGAACTTGCCTGCATTATTTGACTTCTCATTCTCTCTCAGCCCAACACTCAATCATCACCAGGCTTTGTTGTTTCCTTAATACCATCTTTTCAGTTTTCTTGCTTCTCTTCCTACTCATGCATATAGTCCAAACACCATGATTTACCACCTGGTTTTTGACAATGGTGTCCTAAAAGTTGTCTTTGCTCAACTAAAATCTGTAATTTACAAAGCAACCACAGTGATGTTTCTAAAGTATATAACTGATAGTGCTGGCTAAAAATCTTAACACACTTCAAAGGTTCATTGCTTTCAGGAAAAATCCAAATTTCTTAGTGTAGCACAAAAATCAGAAACTTCATTTATTTTGCTATGACTCCAACATTTCCAGCTGGCCCATAAAGCCTATTTTGAGATTCTCCATATTTTCTCTTTTACTGTTGCCAAGCAGATGCAGAGGGCCCCGTTTGGGTCTGCAGCACTCTAGATAGGGCCTGTGTCTTTGTGAAACAGGGAACCTTCAACTGATTTGTAGTGGTAAATAACGTGAGAAAGAAATAAACTGTTTTTTTTATTTACTCCCTCCATATATTTAGAGGAAATATTGATTACAAGAGCAAAATATTCAATAGATGGCTAATACAACGGGCTAAACAAACAAAGGATATTTTGGCATAAGCATCTAATCAATGAATATTCCCAAAATATAGTACAAAAAGTAGAAATAGATGAAAACTATAAAATAAATACTATTAGTGACTGGAAATTCCAAACATAGTACAATGCATATGACTTGTTTTCCACAGAAATATGAGAGAATGGAGAGGGGAAACAAAATCACTGGACAAATTTTAAGAAAAATATTCCCCTAGGTTAAGTAAGGCATGGAATTTCCAGCTTAAATTGCTTGTCAAACAGTAAGCAGATAAATTAAACTGACTATAACCAGACTTGCCCTTGGGAATTATCAAAATTCCAAATATAAATGGATCCTAAATGCTTATAAAAGTGAGAAGAAAAAAATGAAAAACATAAAGTTCACTTACAAGGACCAGTAATTGTACTTTTGTCAGATTTCTTACTAGTTGTACTGAATACAATAACAGCAAGTGCCTTTCAACAGATGTGGGAAAATAATGTTCCCTCCAGAAATGTTGTGCTCAAACTGCACACTGTTAGGATAGAAGAAAATATTTTCAGACATTTAAGAACACAGAAAAGTTATTTTTCATTACTTTATGTATATTTTATGAACAATACTATGGGATAGATTTCAGGAAAATGAAAATGAAAAGCAAGGAGAACTACTTAAGATCAAGAAGCTGGAATAAACGAGGAGGTGGTGAAGGGAAGCCACACCAGGAGAGCTCTGAAGAATGCCGAGAGAACTATGGATCAAGATTGTTTTGGAAAACAGAAGTACTCCGGGTAGTAGGCAGAGTAATAAAGAAAGCAAAATTAAGGGTAAGGAAAAGATAAAGATAAATTCTAGCTTTAGAGATTAGACAAAGACATAATTATACAGTCCATCACAATTAGATTTCCCCACAATTCTCATATTTCTGGCAGACTTACTAGTTGTCTTGAATGAGAAAATACCAGAATTTGAGAACAAGAAACTTCGGTTTCACATTTGAATCACCTTTTCCCCAAGTAGCATTAATTCTTATCCAAAAGACAAGGATAAATGCTGTTTATTATACAATCTAAGAAGTGTCTATATATAAAGTGAATTAAATTATAAAACATTTTACTCTAGAAAACAATAGGATGATAAGTTATGCATTTTACAGACTTGAGAGTGCCTTTTAAAGATACTCCTTTTTTCTTGACACAAAATTTGTTTACAGAATGAATAGAAAAATATGTCATTTTTGTTACTGACTTTGTATTTTCATAGATTTGAAAAGTAAAGCCCCATATATTTAGGACTAAAACTTGTAATAGGGAAGTGTTCACAAGAGAAAAATGACAGGATTTATCATTAAAATATCATAGTTGTCACTAAAATAGTATCTTCTTACTAAATCTTCCTACTTAGGAAACTTCAGGTCACTAGATTTATCTGGCATCACTTGTATTGGCTCTGAAACAGAAACTTTTGTTTTTTATTAACTGTATCTCAGCTATATATATATATATATATATATATGGACTATAATCTGTATTCATGAAACACACAGGAAATGAATAAATTGATGTTTTTCATGTCCCAATATGAAGATGACCAGTGTTTTTTTCTTCGGTTTTTTTTTCTGCCTTTAAATTCTGGAGTGATTTGAGTTCAAGTAATAAAAGCAAGTTCTTTGTGTGAAGCTACATGTTGGAGTCTCTCCATTTTCCATGGTACAAAAGACCATGAGAGGAATGAGTAAAATGCTTCTGATAAAGAGAAGGAAGAAGATGTTCCTTGGTGAATGTAGTACACTCATACACTCTTAGCAGCACGTTCTGAAAGGAGATAAGTTGCTAGAGTATTCAGCCTAACATGGTATTGATCAGCTGCAGGGAAGAAGGACAAGAAAACAAGAAACTAATGGAGCAGCAAAGAGAAGAGAAATTCAATTCTGACCAACAGATAAAGCCTAAAGCTAAGGTACAAGTACAATAGGATTTATAATAGAGAAGTAGAAAATAAATACTATTGTGAGCTTTAACATACAGAAGAGAATTGAAAAGTTAATCATGTCAGTTTGAAAGTATCCTCTTTTTACATAGAGTAAATACTAAATATTTAAGGGTAAAAGTCCATCATTAGAGGGAATATCTCTCTGAGGTGCCACTTTTGTTCCTTGCACTAATACTGGAGCTGAGAATCTACTGGTAATAGGGAGAGAAATGCTATTATAATTGTTTCAAAGTGACCTCTTAGTGAAATATACCAAAATATTGACTGTCTATGGACATGTGTTTGTTTGCTTGTTTTTCTGGGAAATCTGGCACAAGAACTCAGTATTGTCCTATTGTATAATGTAGATCATGTTCCTTTACAGCCAGCAATTCTGAGTGTATTCTCAGCCCGCAGCCTTGAACTGGTGCCATTCTCTTGCCCCTTCAGAGTTTTAAGAGTATGATGTAAAGTGGTGTGAAATGTATCAAAGAAAATAAAGTGAAGGAGTAAGAAACCAACTGAATTTAGAAATTAGCCTTAGAAAATCAACAGCAGTATAAAAAGCATTTAGAAAATGGAGGTGGGGGATAAGCCAGACTGGCTTCAGCTAAGTAGAAAAGAGAACGATAAAAATGAAAATAACAAGTGGAGGCAATTCTTTCCAGCAGCTTGGTGTGAAAAAGAAGCTTAAAGTTAAGGAGAAATGTGTTTAAATTCAAAGGATTAAAAAAGAAAAAGGAATAAAGAGAAACTTTTCCTGGGTGGGAAAAAAGGAGGGAAGGATTGATTAATTTATATCAAATTTAGAGTAACTTATGATTGATTCATATTCAATTTTTGAAGCTGTTAACTACATGTGCTGTAACTAATATTAATAACATTTCACATTAGTGACACCTTATATGTTAGTTTTACTCACATTAATTCTATGAGGAAGATACAATTACTAAACTTTGTTTCATAGACGAGGAAACCCAAACAGAGGAAAGTAACTAACTAGCAGATACCACACATTTAGTAAGGGGTAGAGTTTTGTCCCAGCGTCTATATTCTTAATTAGTATATATAACAGGTCACATCAGCAAGCAGTGTTGGAAGGCTTAAGTATTTTGGTCAATTATAGAGGTATACTTAAAATAATGAAAAAGGACATGTTTAAGGGACTGTAAAAAAACTCTGTTTTGTTATCAGGGGCCCATTAATATTGGGACTAGAGATTTTGAGTACCATCCATTACATTATTCTCTAAATTTCCTTTTCTTTGTTTTCAATGAAACCCTACATTGGATGTACTACAAGAAAAAGTAACCAAGGAAAAGTACTTGGCCAGTGTTAAAACAACAACACAGAATTTAGAGAAAATATAAAGAACTTAGGCCTTAGTGGTTGGAAATCAAAATCTTTTCTCATCTCCAATTGTGTTAGTTTCTAGGGCCGTTATAACAGAATACCATAAGACTTAGAACAACAGAAATTTGTTGCCTTACAGTTCTGGAGGCTTGAAGACTGAAATCATGGTAGCAGAGTCATGCTTTCTCTGAAACCTCTAGGGAAAGCCTCTTTCCTTGCCTCTTCTGTATCCTGGTAGCCCCAAACAATCATTTGTGGCCAAGTAACTCCAGTCTTCACATGGTGCCAATCACCCTCTTTTCTCAAATTATTTTCTGTGCATGTCTGTCTCTGTAGGAAATGTCACCTTTTAATAAGGATTCCAGTCATACTGGATTAGGATCCACCTTAATGACTTCATTTTAACTTACTTATCTCGGTAAGATCTATTTCTAAATAGATTTCAAAATCACATTCTGAAGTACTAGGGCTTCCACATGGCTTTCTTGGAGACAGACATCAACTTGTAACAACAGTATTTCTATATAGGAAAAGGTTCTCAACTTAATAATAGTCCAGGGAAATATTAAGAGCATTAAGATCAACCAAGTGGGCACAACCCAAACCAATGGCTGACCATCCTGTCTTTGTTATAACTTCTTAAAGAATTATGGTTAGCCTATTAGTACTTCTTGTCTGGTTAAAACTACTTATAGAAAGATTGAGAGTATTGCCCTAATGTGCCCAAATACCCATACTTAAGTATATGTGGAAATACATATTTATAAGAGTTGTTGTGTAGCTTTTGTACTAACTAAAATAAAATGTCCAGAACATTGAAAAGTTTTGAGATAACTTTATTGGCAGCCTAGAATTTAAAAAATTGATACCAAGATGAAAGACTTCTGGCACCAATTTTCTGCATATCAAGAAGCAGGAAGCCAGAAGCCAGCCCAATTGCCAAAAGATAAATATTATTAAAAAATCTTTTCATATATAGCCATGCAGAATAGCTAAAGAAACTTCTAGAAAGAAGAATTATGGACTGCAGAGGAAAATGGAAGAAGGAGCCAAGACCAAGAAGCATAAACAAGGCATGTTTCCTAAAGCCAGAGTAGGAACACTGGACATTTCTTCAGTGAGATTTTGGACTTGCCACAGGTACTGATTGCTATTTCCCTTCTCCAAAAAGAAGTCTTTATTACCATTATCTTTTCCCTGTCTCAGCATTTTATGGTGGATGTTTGGGAGACAAATATAACTTTTTTCTTTGTATCAGAGGTCTTCATTTCAAAAGTAAATACCTGAAGACATGTAAAGCACAAAATCTGAATATCAAGCTGATGCTGAAATCGGATGAGAGTTTTGGCCAGCATGGAATGAGGGCAGTGGGTCTTGAAGGTAAAAGGGAAGTGAATATGGAGAAACGGACTGAATAGAATAGATGACATAATTATGAAAAAATTCACTGTCTTCCCCTTTAGTCCTCAATGGTGAAATGTCCTCCCCCCACCTTCCTCCCATCATCCCTCAGCTTTGGGTTTGCCCCCATGATTTACCTTGCCAAACGTGACACAGGAAAGGCTTCAGATATTTTCATGGAGTTGGAGTCGTTCTCAGGTGCCTCTCCCACTGCCTTCAAACAGAGCTCCCAGAGTAGCTGTTGCTCCTACATCCTTAATTCCCTAACTGAACACACTTGAAACAGACCTGAGCCCAGCCCACAGCAGTGAGGAGCCAATACTTGAAGTAGAATTACCCTTTCAGTATCAATCTCTATCAGCTGAGCCCCAGCCCACCCTTAGATACACAAATGAGCCCAGCTGAGATAAGAAGCACTGGACTAGCTGACTGGATGTCATGGCTGGTTGTTACCCAGACTTGTGTAGCAATGCCTAACCAAAATTTTGTCAACTAAAGGAAAAAATTATCATGAGGTATAAAACCTACTCTCTAAGATGAGGTTGTGGGTAGAGTTTTAATATTTCCAGAATCTCTCATCTGGCTTTAGTGCATCTCCATATCAACAGGCATTTCTAAAGGGTGGAGAAAAGTAGTTCATCTCCATATCAGTGGGTAATTACCTGGGCAACTGAAGGCTTATGTGAACTTTACAGGTTCCGGGGAGGTCTTTGCTTGCTTCTGCTGGAGCAGGAGAGAGATGGCCCCTGGACTGCAGCTTGTAAGCAATAAACTGGTTTTAAACTTTATTTCTCCCTTTGACTGATTTTGGTTTCAGCTAGGTATTTTGCCCTGGGATTTCCTCTCCCCGGAGTTACAAGGTGTTGAAGAACCAATTTTATTTTTTGTATTTTAATCATACAACTTCCTTGGTAATGTATATATTTTAACTCATATTTATGTGTTGACAATAGTTGTACTGTTTTACCTGTATTTTAAAATCAAATAATAATTCCGCACCTAAAATAACCAAGTTGCTATTCAGTGTTATATTACTGTAGGGAATATGAAAGTTCTTATGGCCAGGATCCTCACCTGACCCTAAACTACTTGATGATGTAATTGAACTACTGTAGGCTAGTGCTTCCACATCCATAGGCAATGAGCAATTATTGTCAGTATTACCAAATAAAGAGCTCTGCCCAGTACTCTGCCAGGAGGCAGAGATGGAGACAGGCTTGCTGCATTCACACTGCCCCAAAGGCAGACATGATTCCAGCACTTGACCTGTCACTGTGAGAACAAAGTTTGGCATAAACTCTTTTAACCCTGATATTCCATTATTGTTATTTGGTCTCACCAAATACAAAGTAAACTTGCCTGTTGACAATTACCTTCTGCTATGTTATTTTAAAATATTATGTTGTCACTCTGAAAAACAAGGGGATCAAGTGATGACCATCCCGTGCTTTGAATTTTAAATAGATAATCTCTTCTAACATACCTTTTTATATCTTCCACATAAGGTCCTAAATTAAGAATAATAAAACTGCCTATGTGTCTTTTACACCTAAATCATCTTTAACACTTGACAGACAGATGCTAGGCAGTACAAAAGCTTTACTCCTTCATCTTATGAAAGGAAGGATGCTAGAAATATTGAGGTTACTTGAAATTCTATTTTTAATTAGCTCAGTCATATTCCAAGAGCTATCCTTCCTATTTTTCAAACACATAATAATATAGGAAATAAGTCAGAAAGACATAATTACCCTGTCCTAGCTTAATTTTTAAGGTCAAATTTTATTAATATAAATGGATGTTACCAGTTGTTTATTAGTAGAGCTATATATATATTTGTATTCAAATGTTAACACAATGACAACAAATTGACTTACTTAAATATTTCATTCCTACACTCAAACACCCTTTTCTAGTACTGATGCTAATAGTTCACCATATTTCAGGTCAAATTGAAAAGACCTACAGATTGTCAACACCTTCAGGGTGTATGCCTCCTTACATGTGGGATAGTTATTACTTAGTTCCTTCATAAATGCAGAAAAACCCACATACTTACATAGTACATACAATGAGAATTCAACTTTTCTCTATTCTGATATTGTCAGTTCTATAATAAATCTACTCAAGAATTAATGATATGTTTCCACCCTGGTTACAAGATCAGGGGAAGTTGGATCTGCTGGGAGAAAATCTTGAGTCTCAAACAAAAAAGTATTAGGATCACTGAATAATTTCAGTACATAAATAGGTAATTTTCTTCTGCCAGTAATTTGTAATCTAAGACCTTCAGAATGTGAAAGTGATAGGAAAATTTTAATTTTGAATGCTCACTTTGAGATGTTTTGGGTACTATTATTATTATTTTATATTCCAATGGTTTCATATACTCTTTTTCATCAGTAGATGATACACAGGAATCTAGGAAGTTCTGTAAATGATTTTAGCCTATGAAATATAATGTACTGAGTCAGAATCCCAGTATTAATACAAAATCGTTTAGCCAATACTGTGGGATTAGGCATCTAGTGTGCTGGTGTGGTACTTAATTTTATATATTAATTTAGCTGCACCATCGTAACCAGTTGTTCAGTCGAATAGCAGTCTAGATAATGCTTTGAAGTTATTTCTTCTTGTGATTAATATTTAAATCATAGACTTTGAGTGAAGTAGATTACTCCATAAGGTAGGTGGATCTCATCCAATCAGTTGCAGTCCTTAAGAACAATGACTGAAATTTCCCCTAGGAGGAAGAAATTTAAATGTAACACCACAACATAGAAACTTTCCCTATGTTTCCAACATGCTTGGCCTGCTCTGCAGAATTAGGAATTAAAAATTGTAACTTCATCTCTTACTTGGATTTCCAGCCTGCTCACCTGTCCTGATTTCAGATTTGCCAGCTCCTAGAGTTCTGCAAGCTAAGTCCCTTAATCTTTTTCTCTCTCTCTCTCTATTTCTATTTCCCTCTGTCTGTCTTCATGTCTTTCTTGGTCTCTGTGCTTCTCTCTCTCTCTCTTTCTTGATAGATGATTGATAGATAGATAGATGATAGAGAGATAGACGATAGATAGATACAGATAGATGATAGACAGATGATAGATACAATATCTCAGTAGGTTGTGTGTGTGTGTGTGCATCCTATTGGTTCTGTTTCTCTGGAGAACTATAATACAGCCAGTAACTTGGACAGAATATATTCTCTATTTGGCTCTAAATTTGGTTCTAACAATACTCTCATATATAACTAAAAAATTTCTAGGTAAACTCAGAGGAGTACAACAAGCTGTTTGGGTTCAATGTGTCCATTTTTATGGGCTATGTGAGTATGGGCTCTTACCACTATATAGTGATTTAGTTAGAATTCTTCATAATTTTAGTATTATTATCCTCTGGTGGTAATTGACCCTTTGCATTAATCTACTGGGTTATCAATGAATTCCTATGCTCTTACTAAAGACTTCTAATCATAAATTTATACAACCAGAAGCAATGCAACCAGTGACAATAATAGCAGAAAATATAGCCAACAGGAACCTGCATCACAAATCACAGGACTGTGACAGAAGGAAACACTCATACTGCCATCACATACTATTTTACAGCTATGGTTCTAGAAAGTGGGTGTTCATGGAGGAACCCAGAAGAAATAAATACTATCTTTGTACTTGTGAGGAGTTTCAGCCTTCCAGCCACCATCTCTTGTGGCTCTCTCTACATCGATGTCTCAGGAAGAGACCTGTGCATTTAAAATCCAAGATAATCTGTGAAAGGTACTGCTTGCTTTAAAAAATAAAAAAAAAATCCATTGTAGAGTAAAGCTGATACGGAAAATATTTAACACAGCCAACAAGGTCAACAGAAAACTCCTGGCCCCTTCCCCTTCTCCCTCATTCCTCTGGGTTCCTCTTTCACCCTGCTTGCTGCACATGCCAAAATGCCACATATATGGAAGCAAAATAGTATAAATAGCTCCCGTTGCTTGTGCTCGGGGCTCATACCTTTGGGAATTACTCTCCTCTGAGCCCACCCAGTGTGAAATAAACCTCCACCCTCTAAGACCTCTGAGTGCCGCTTGGTTCTTCCCTCAGCGATCCAGTCCAGGTTTTCCATAACTAAGCAAACTAGAAAAGTATAGGTGGATGTTGAATAACCACCAGAGTTTACCTCTTCAGTGTCTCAACTTTGACATGCACATTCCTTTTCACACTTTCACTTAAAACTAATTACAGCAGTAATATAGTCTTACCTAATATAAAGCATGAATTTTTTTAGACTGTTCACTGCTTTTAGTGTGCCTGATATTTTCTAGGAATATTTTATCATGGTCATTTTGAGGTTTTGTGTTTTTATAAAAATACCACAGAGGTAAAGTACTCTTCTCAGTGAATTACATCAAAGGGTACTTTTTGCTGATACATCTCATTATAGGATATTAAACTTGATCATCTGGTTATGGTGGTATTTGCCAGGTTTCTCCACTGTGAATTAATTTTCTTTTTGTAATTAATCAATGCTTTGCTAAAGGCACTTTAAAAGTATACAATATCCTCTTCCTTCTTAAATTTTTACTCCATGACTTTTAGCATGACCTCTAGCTCAGTAGAGAATGATCATTTACCAAAGATGGCATGACTTAATTATAAAATAAATAAATCATGGGCATGTAATAATAGCATGGCAACCATAGTTGATAATACTGTGTTACACATTAGGAAGTTGCTGAGAGAGTAGATCTTAAAAGTTCTCATCACAGCTCAAAAACATTCTGTAACAATGTATGGTGACAGATGTTAACTAAACATTGGGGTGATCATTTTGCAATATATACAAATATCAAGTTATTATGGTATACACATGAAATTAATATAATGTCATATGTCAATTATACCTCAGTTTAAAAAGAAAAGAAAACATAGCTTTGTTCCAAAACTCTAATAGCTCACATTGTTATTCTTCTGCATGGGTTTCCACATGCACCATAGAGGACAATGAACTACTCATACACAGAAAAAATATTCCGTAAAATACCATATACTTGGGGCCATGATAAAGAAAACTTGTTCAAAATAGTAAGAGGCAATTTTCTTATGTTGTCTTTGTTTTTTTCATGATTTGTGTCATTTGGTATTAGATGTATATTTCTAGTTTTCACTCCATTGTACAGAAAGCCCATTAGTTTCATAAGAATCTAGTTCATAACAGAAATTATTAGGAAGTGCACCAAATCAGAATTGCACAGGTCAACTTACAAAACTGGCACTTCTGCCTCAACACCTTTCTACCTTCCTCTCCTGACCCATTCTTTCATAGTTAATAACAATAACTCTCTGTCACACCAGTCCTAACCCAAGTGATTTAGTAGTATTCTTGAGCTGTACTTTTACTGAAGCTGACCTTTCCTATTTCATGATGTTATAGTAATAAATGACTGATTAATGTTCCAGGATCCCCAGAATAGAAATAATGAACAATAGATCAGCTGGAATTCAGAACTGAGTGGGTGAGTGAGATGAGATATACTTACTCTGCATGAATATTATCTCATTCTAGATATTTTTATGGGAATATAAAGTATGAGTGTCTTGGTTAAATAACATTCGTTAGTTACCTATCTTTATGTTCTCCATTTCCATTGCAATCACCTCTGTTAGGGTTCAGGACTCCGGGGCTTCTCCAGAGAACAAACCACACAGGCACAGAGATGTAAATCCAAGCAAAGTCTTTATTCAGCCAGCTAGCTGGGGCCGACAGCACCTCCCCTGACACGCAGGTCGAGTCCGAGCTGTCGACCCCCAAGCAACTTTAGGTATAGATTATATAGGATTTCCACAGCCGTTGCACCAAAGCCCACACATTACCACAACCAATGAATTTAAAACACATCCCATACTTTAACCAATAAAGTTGAAACGGGGACCTGCCGCTTGCCTGACCTTTGCACGAGCATTCCTTAACGTCTTGTCACGAGTTTCGTCCCCTTTAGGGTATGGAACTGGGTGGCTCTCGCTCTAGGGTGTTTCCTGCATTCCTTTACAACCTCATCCTTTACTGTCCAAACAATTTAAGGGAAATTTACCCAAATTCCATAGCACAGTTAATACCTGGAATCCATTTTCATCTCCACCTTCTTTGCCCATTGCACCAATGAAAATACGGTACACTTTCTTTAACTTCCAGCCCTAAATACTGTGGTAGTCATTTTTGTTTTTTTGTCTGTTGAGTGAACATTTTATTTTGATGGAACCCTCTGTTATGAAAATGGACTACAGATGGCTCCTATGTGTTAGCTTAAAAGGGCCCCCATGGTATTCACTTCCTCACAGCAGGCTATGCTGTTAACCCAAAGCTTGCTGTTGCCAAATACAAATTCGTACACATCCAAATGCTTTAAGTATAGTCTAAGGAAACATATTTTCAACCATGTAGAGTTTACTTATGTACCCCACAAAATTGCATCCAACATTTACTACCCACTGGTAAGACAAATACTGTAAATATAAAAGCTCCAAATTGCTACTACCCTTCAGAGCTCTGACTGAAGGACTTCCCACCTTGTTGTTGAGCTGCATCACCTAGACAGATAAGCCCCCTCTTCAACTTCCTCTTCTCCACCTGGAGTCCTTTACCCTATTCCCCTTCTAGGTGGTGGCCTCTCCTGGCTGTCTCTGGAAGGTCTGCTGCTGTAAGGGCCTTCTCTCATATAACCCTGTCTAAGTGCTGCACCCCAAAATTAATCATGTATTATTATTGGCCTCTTGTCCTGTTTCTTCCTAGATCAATTCTGAAATCCTCTTATTTGCTACATACTCCCAAAATTTACCAAACTTCCAACCAGTATATTATGATACACTTAAAGTGTATTATATGACAATATACTTAGCTTATAAGCTTTTGAGACAATTTTCTCCATTATCAGCCTCTCCAAAAACTCACAGACCAGGGACAATCCCTAGCTACCAAGAGCTGGCTGAAGGGGAATGAGAAGTCTAAAGACAGAGAAATCAAGGGGTACAAGTGAGCTCTGTGTCTCCTAGCAACATGGGGCAAAGTCACTCAGTGTTTGAAAGGTCAGACATGTTGATCGGAATAAGAACACGCTGTATGCATAATAGAAAAACAATGTATAGAATTTAGATAATAGTTACACTGGGCCAACTTTTGTGCAGGAAAAACATCAGCAGAGAGATAACAATCAACAACATTGGAGAAATAAAAATGTGTCCTAAAGTGCTCCCTATGTTGTTAATTATAAAATCAAATGTAATTTCTATTTGTGCCAGTCTCTTTTTTTCTGGAGTTGTTGAATCTATGAGTGATGTTTTGAAATCTGAAATTCTGTGCTGTAACAGTGAAAAAAAAATTAACACAAACACTTTTGCTTCTTTTCTCTAAAGCACAGATAAAGAAAAGATACAGAAAAAAAAAAAGAAAATGAAAGGTTGATTATATAGTAGTATGAGATGGAAGCAGGAAAAGGACGATTTTTATGGGCTCATGTTCTTGCAATCCAATTCATCAGTTTTAAATTCAAACACTTGTCAAACAGGACAAGTTCTGCATGGTTGTAACTTGGAAGCACTATAGCTATTGATTTTTAAATTTAGATTCTTTGTCTTTTTTTATTTCTAGGAATGCACTGAGTTTTGTAAAATTTACTGCAGTTTCAGTGAAAAGAAAATGACACAGTAAATACAAGAAAATAACTAAAGAAAAATGCTCAAAAAGTATTTTTCAGAGAATTATCTGTATACACAGGGAAAGCATATATAACAGATTTTCCAATACAGAGCTGATTATAATATTCTGACTTTTTTTGAGTCAGTGCATTGGGTCACAGTATAATCAGTTAGAAAAATATTGCCAGCATTATGAATAAAAGCAATGAAAAATTTATTGTCTGAGTAGGGTTTAATTCAGTAATATTTTCAGGAAATATTAATTGAGCATTTACTAATTTTAGGTATTTTTCTACAAATTTGGCATATCAGAAGATAACAGATAAATACCCTGCATTTAAAAACTGCAAATATAAATTCTAGTTTTATCTCAAGAGCTATTGATTGTGCTTTCAGGCCTACTAGTCATTTTTAAATAATTACATTTTAAATAAATTTCCTCAGAGAATATACAAGATGGAATTGAAAGCAAAGTTAACTAAAGTGAGTCTTAATTCTATTAAAAATTTAGGAGCTATAAAAGAAGAATGAATGGATCACATATTTATATTTAATCTCAGTATTAAAATGGATTCATTTAAAGATATTGAGGTTTTGAAGAAATTTTAATTTGTTTTTAATAGTAACTTGCAAAAATACAATTCTATCACAGGAAACTTCATGCAGCAAACCTATGTGTGAAAAGTTGATTATGCAGTGTCAATTTACTAGAGTCCCAAGCTTTAGTTGTTTGGAGGTTGTGAATTAAAGGCAGCTCCTTAATTATACTCATAATTACTAATTTATTTTTTTAACTGCAGTCTAATTTAGTAAATGTCAAATCAAGTAGACAATAAGTTTATAATTCCTTAGTTAAAATTAACTTTTTTCCATAGTGGCTGCACCAACTTACATTTCCATCAACAGTGCACAAGGGTTCCCTTTTCTCTACATCCTTGCTAACACTTGTTATTTCTTGTCTAAAAAGTGTATGGAGGTTCCTAAAAAATTAAAAATAGGACTACCATTTGCTTCAACAATTCCACTTCTGGGTATTTATCTGAATGAAATGAACACGCTAACTCAAAAGGATAGCTATACCCCCATGTTCATTGTAATTATCATTTATAATAGTCAAAACATGAAAACAACTAAAGAGTCCATCAATGAATAAATGGTGAAGAAAATGTGGTTTGTACATATGTATGTGGGTGTGTACTCACAATGGAATTCTATTCAGCCATAAAAATAAAGAAAATCCTGTCAGTTGTGGCAACAAGGATGGACATAGAGGGTACTATGCTAAGTGAAAGAAGTCAGACAGAGAAAGACAAATACTGTATGCTCTCTATGATATATGGAATCTAACAAAAATAAAAAGCAAATAAAAAGTGAACTCATAGATACAGAGAATACATTAATGATTGCCAGAGGATAGTTGTCAAAATAGGTGAAAGTGGTCAAAAGGTACAAACTTCCAGTTATAAAATGTATATAAGCCTTTGGGATGTAATGTACAGCATGGTGACTACAGTTAACAATATTATACTATATATTTGAAAGTTATTAAGAAAGTTGATTTGAAAAGTTCTTACCACATAAAAAAAATATTTGTAGCTAGTAGTGATGGATGTTAACTAGACTTACTATGGTGACCATTATGCAACATATACATATGTGGAAGCATTCTATAGTATATCTGAAACTAATATAATGTTATATGTCAATTATATCTCAATTTTGAAAAAAATAATTAAAAAATTTACAAATGAACTTACCTCCTATTTGTTTTTGCAGCTAAAGAATATGTACCGATGGAGTTTTACTGAAAACCATGTTCTCTTTTAAAGGATTTATCATAGTTTCAAGTACAAGTAGTTATTTATATAAGTATTCAACTATTTGGAAGGATACAAGAAGGGAGAGGGAGAGAAAGAGACAGAGGCAGAGACCAAGGTGGAAAATAAATTAAAATATAATTATACTTTGGTAAACAGTAATATATTTATGATAGTATTTGCTTTCTCTCTTTATAAATTTAAGCAGTATAAAACAAAAGTACTGACATAATTGTGCATCACTGATACACCAATATTTTAAGATAATTTTCATATTACTGTTCTCTCTAATGTATAACCAACATTTTAGAAAGCAAGTTCTGATTTCTTATACAAGCAATATTTAATTTTCCAAATTCTAGGAAGAATGTCTTAACATCCAAATGGACTATAAGGAAAAGTATTAGTACATTGTTCACCTTATTTTGGTTCAGAAAGGATTTAGGTATCTATGCTCTGTTCTCTCTCTTGTTTACAAAGAGCTTGTCTTGTGCCTCTTTGTAGAAATGACCTACCTGGAATGTACTAATAACTGAGTCAAGTTTACAACTTATAGCTGAATCAGGTATAATAAAGGTTTAAAAACATTTTTTAAAAAACAGTATTTATGGAAAGGTAATAAACATCACTAACACAGCATTCCATCAATAAATTGTTATTACCTTGTCTCAAGTTATCTATACTGAGAGAAAAACATGGCAACTAAGGACCTAATATTTTGTTGTAAATACATTTGTTTTAAACCCCAAATCTTGCAACTGTTTCAAATTTCCAATTTCCATCTATAGAGCTCTTCACCTTGAATGGACATTCCATTGGTTAGAGTTCAGTATAGAGTTTTCAAAAAAATAATAACTACGAAATGTAAAATTAAATTCCATTTGCTAATAGGTATCAACTTAAATCTGAATGGGGGATGTAAATCTACTTCACACTGGGCAAGTTGATATCATTAAAATACCAGTTTACCTTGTCTTATTTGTATAATATATTGACTGCATTATTGATTTTATTTTAATATTATCCTGAACAAGATATGGAGAATAACATTTATTAGAAAGTTTTTAGAGAGCTTTATCCTTTTTATTGTAATTGTTCTTGAGTAGAAACTAAATTTTTACATTAAGACAGGTTTTTCAAATATGATTCAAATACGGTGTCTACTGCCAATTTGCTTTTTTATAGTCTTAATTTTACTTTAGTCCCATTTATTCAGTGTTGCCTAAATCAATACTGAACCTCTCAAAATTTTGAAATTAAGTTTCATCTTTTAACAATTGTGTCTCAGGAGACCTAAACCATAATTCTATAGTAACACAAATGTTTCACACAAAGGACAAATGGTGTCAATGAATACAAAACTTAAAGCCATCTTGTAAATTCCAGGCATACTATCTCATCAGGAGGTATATGTATATTCAATACCTAACACAGGACTTCACATATATTAAGCACAAAATAAATACCTCAGAAAAGCCACATTAGAACAGTGTTACAGCAGTGAGGACATCCTATCTTAGAAGCTGTTTCCACATGTTAGCATAAAGAACTCCCAGATGAGAATAAGAAGACTTTGATTCTGTTTGTTCTGTGATTTCCAGAATATACAGTCCTGGGTGAATCACTTAACCAGTCAAGGCTGCAGTGCCCTCATGTAAATAAAGAAGTAACTCTAAGAGGTGACACACAGAGGATTCTTCTACTCTAAAATTCTGTGAATTCTGAAATTTCTGACTTTTTTATCTACATAGTGTTATTCACAAGCATTATAAATTTAATTGAACAGATTGAGCCATGTAGCTTTTAAATAGTAAAAAATTTCATGCTTAATTGACTATGAATCATCACAAAGCTCACAATTCAATAATTCAGTAGTTAGTTGGATTCTATATTCTAATACAAGCCTACTTTAACTATGAAAAAACAAAGTTTTGATTTTATTATTTTTGACTACAAGAAGTCTCCCCATATTAATTAAGTATATGAGTATTAAAACTCATTGCTGTTAGTGTCATAAATATAGAAATCTTTAAAATTATCTAAGACACAGCTCTGTAACTTTTGTTCAACTAAAAATGTCATAATAAAAACTAGAGAAAAAGAAATCCTGCTAATTCAAGTCAGGCACATTGTTAGAAAGTAATCTCAGCTCAAAGAGAAGATTGACAATAGTTATGTTGGAAGGAAAATGGAACAGCCAAGAATAACTCAGTTAACACTGACATTCAAAGCAGAACTATTTAAAGTATTTCAAATTCTTGTTCATATATGATAAGGTGGTAAAAAATAAAGAGATGCCCAAATAAGGCTCAGAATTGTGATTTACATATAAAAATGTAATGGATTTTAAATTTAATACCATCTATATAATTAATCCAGAAACCAAATATAGCTGTATAAGTTAAGTGGAGCTTTTGTAAGCAATAAAACTTGCTTGTAATTTTAATTGCAGAGTAGAAGGTGGCATTTGAAAATTCCTCAGAGAACTCTTAGGATTTATTTTCAGAATGATATTAAATGAAACTGACACATTTCATTTATTTTCTTCAAATCTACATTTTGAACAAAGTTTTGATGAAGTCTGAAAAAGTGAATTAAAATAGGTGTATTCAATCAGAAGGCAGGCAACAACCATGTGAGCTGCCTAGAAAGGAATATGGGGTTCTGGCAACATACAAAGGGAATGTCACAGAACAGGGTACAGCAGAGTAAAGAAATGCCAAGAATAAAAGCAGCCCAACTAGTACTCCAGGCAATGCCACCTGAACTCTGTATTAATGGAGATATCCTAATCCCCTAAAAGTTCAATAATAGAAAAGATCAGGGAGTTTCCTCCTCACTTTATAAATGAATTAAGAATAACTCAGGGGAGGGGTTTGGGTAAATTCCATGGGGTCATTAAATAATTTAAAAAGTCCAAACTATATTCTGCGGTTTCAAATTTCAGCCTAAAGTTCTTTTCCACTTTGCCATATCTCATTTTTTAAAGACAGTACCTAATGCATAGCTATTTACAAATTACTAAAAGCTTTACTACATGCTTCTTATAGTAGTTTATGAAGATGATGCCAGTGATTTCATCTCAAGGTATCATATCCTTTTATAATATTAACTAATTTCATAAGTCATAAAGAAATAAGAAAAATATTCAATTTATTAAGAATAAATTAAAATGAGTTGTAGCTATAACATTATATACCTGATATATAAAATAAATATGGCAGCTCAAACATGCCTGAAATTCTTTGCAATAAAACAAGAAAAGTTTGAATCTTTGACTTGGTGAAATAATGTTTAAATTTCTTTCTATATCTGTCCTAAAACATCAGGGACCAAAGAGTATATTTTAAACTGTACTCAAGTACATAGATGTCCCTTGGTTAATAAGTGGAGAAAAGATAAAGTTATCAAAATACTGCCTTGTCTTTCTTGGTACCCTAGGTAATTAGATGTACCACAAGACTACCCCTGTTCTTAAAATCCTATTACCCTCTTCTGTGCCAGTACTTTTCAAACTTTAGTTACACCAGAATCATCTGGCTAAAAGAAAGCTGTTCGTCCCACCTCTCGAGATTGAGATTCAAAAAATAGGAGACTTGGCTTGAGAATTAGCATTTCTAACCAATTCCTTGGTGACGCAAATGCTACTGGTCTTGTGAACTTTAAGAATCACGGTTACACTCTACCTAGTTCATTTGCATTTTAATTTATACAATCTGACATTATTATGTAAAAATATCTATTAATGTGACTGTCAACATATCTTTTTATTTAGGCTTTTCCCTTCCACCCCTAACTTGAGGAAAAAAACTTGCCCTGTATTAATTTTCATATCCATACCCTCTCATTGTGTAAAAACACAGTGTGCTTCAACCTATTCAAATAATTGTTACATCCCAATTCCATATGATTTTTATCTGTATTTCTCACTTTAAAATTAGTCTATTTCTTTTTTAAAATATACCTTTAAATGGGAAATAGTTGTGCATTTTGCTTTATAACAATAATTCTACATTTAATGATTGATATTAAATAGATAATTGATCTCTCTTCAAAAATTCTCTTATGAGCAAATGCTAATTACAAGTCTTGATGGAAAAGTACAAAAAGGATGAGTTATGAAATATAGGCTGCCAGGAAGATACTAAATCACCTTAGTTTTTCATCTGTAGCCTGAATTACCCACTCATTTATTTGTTTTCCCTTCAACTTCTCCGAGATCTCACCTGTTAAATTGCTCTCCCTTTGACCCTACCTTGCTTGCATTTCACAATCTGATTGAGATGTGGAACCAAAAAATGGATTTTCAAAGAGCTAAACAGAATTTGAGTTTGTACATTCACTCAAACATATATAGTTCAAAGCATTTGTGTGTGTACATGTTATCTAGCTTCTGTACAGCTCTTGTGAAGGTAATGATTTCCTCACCAATAATACTCTTCCTAAGAAGTAGTCCTGACTTATTAGATAAAATCATTGAACATTTAAAATTATACAATGGTCTGTCAAAGACTGAATTATTAGAAAACATCATTAAATATTTGTTGAAATGGCAAAACCCTTACAAAGCTTTCATAGTAGCTGAGACATTGGAAATAAATTTCACGATAAAGTTGGTGAAATGGGCATTTCTGAGTTCCTGGGTCTTTGACAAAGAAAAACTAGTATTTGTTAAAGCATAGTGAAACTTCCTAGAGAATTTAAGTCAATTGCGATTATCATAAATATGTAGGGGTGTTTGGATTGTACTCAATATACATCATTCTTAGTGACCTTAGAGAACTCAGGATAATGTTGTGTTCTGTAAAATGCTAAAATATAAAGCTACTATACTAAAGCACACACACAAAAAAATCACAATTGGAGTTGGAATTTTCTAAGAACTAGCCACAGGATTAGTTGCATGAAGGCTCTTATTCTTGAGTTCAACAAAATGAAAATACAAATAAAATACATTTCTTCTGCAAATCTCCTAAAAAGTAGAGTTCAGATGTTGCCAGGAACACAAGAATCAACTCTGCAATATCTGATAGGGTACACTCTAGGCCATGAAAATCTCAAGAAGTGTCAATGTGAATAGAGATGTTCCACAATCATGCTCTTAGGCTTGCATTGCTCCTGCGATTTTAAGAACTTTGTTACTGGAATTTTAAAAACACTCTTCAAGTTTTGCATTATAGATATCAAGTAATGTGGATAATTTCCCAAGTCCCATTTGGAAACAAAAGCTAGTCAATATAACCTTGCTATAAGTTAAACAAACATTATGTATATTATGGTTATTTCTCCAATTAATGTAATAACTTATAAAGAAAAAAACAGAATCAATATTTGACATACATTACAAAGGGAAAATGAAAACCTACTATGGCTTACAGAGAAATTTTAGCCTAGGCAATAATCCATGGACAGGAAAACCTTTCACATACACATTACCAGTTACCCACCTGGGTCTTCTTTCTTAAATGTATTTTGTATTATCCAGCTTAAAAGATTAGAAGAAGAAGAAGAAAAAAAAGACTCCCTATGCTCTTGCTAAAGAAATCCAAAGAATTATTGAAGATGCTGTTTTTATTAAATATCACAAATTTGCTTTTGCCTCCCTGCCTTTAAAGTTTGCATTTACACTTTGGATAAAAGAGCACTCCTCTGCACACAGGCCAAAACTCAGTGTTCATTTACGATCAGATTCAAAGGGACATACACTATGTGTTTAGGACTGATTTGTTACCTTCATATTTAGAAATATTTTAAAAATTTTTACGATAACATTGTGTTGAAAATGAACAACTTCAATTGGGCTGACATTTAATTTTCATGGTCTTGGCAGTTTCGGGGACTTGAATGTAATGACGAATTAATATATTTTTTCAAGTAAGTATATTTCTTTCATACCAAGGAGAGCATTATATATCAATAACGTAAAGGCTTGCATAATTGTTCTCTCTGTACTAATTGTGGATTTTTAAAAGATTGCTTCATTTTACAATTTTTATTTAAATTATATTCTTTATATTGGGAAATATAATTGGCAGAGTACATATTTCAAAAGATAAAGAAAGGGGATTTAAATGTTAAGTTTCCTTTCCCTCACTTGTTCCCTGTTTCCCAGATTTCTTCCTCAGCAATAAGTATAGTTTCCAATTTCTCATGTATCCATTGTGAGATATTTTATGCAAATACAAGAAGTATTAAAAAGATTTAAAATGGATATTCTGTCTTGCCAAAGAAAGGAAATATATTTTAATAGCATATAGATTTCCATAATTACTTTTTCTCTTCCAAACATGGGTTCTAAATGTTGGCTTTATTTGAAATGTAGTACATGATAAATTTTTAAATCTTAGCTTTTCCTTAAATACTATTGAAATTATAAGGATATTTATTGTAACAAATATATTCTAAGATGTTTCCCTGAGTTTTATATTTTTACTACTGTTATTCTTTTTTTTTTAGTAAGTAGTTTTATTAAGTACTTCCAGATCAGATTTTTTTTCTTTTTATTTGCCTTAAGAGTGAAAGCACAATAACTTTAACTTACCTGAACATATTTTTGTTGTTGTGTGGTATCATAACATTTATTCATTCAACATTGACTCTTAGAATCATGGTAGTTTTTATATATCTGTTTGTACAGAAGAGTTAATTTAATATATCCTGCACCTATAGAACCAACTTCATTTCTGTTTTTTTAAATATTTAGAGAATTAAGAATTGGAGAAATGGGCTGAGAAATAAATATCAGTTGTCATTATGTTTCAAAAATCATTGAAAATCAGTGTTAACTGGATTCTATTCCATAAAATTGTACAATATTCTGTAATTTAAAAAATATGAATTAAACACACTGTCTAGGAGGAGGGGAAGATGGATGAGTAGGAAGATCCTAAGTTAGCCTCCTCCCATGGACACACCAAGTCTGCAACTATTTTTGGAAGAACTCCCTCTGCAAATACGAGCAGAACAGCTCTTCCACAGCTAAAGATACAAAGGAAAACCACACGAGAAGGGTAAAATAGACAGAGGTACTATCTGGTTGGGAGCCAATCCCCTGACATGGCAGCCCACAGCAGGAGGACTACCATAGGCATAGAGGTCCTTCTGGAAGAGCAAAGGGTCCAAGGCACCCATTAGGCATCCCCACCCTGGTGATCTGCACCAAGAAGATAAGCCCCCATTATATCTGTCTTCAGAAATCAGTAGGGCTTAACACCAGGGGAGCAGGAAGGCTGTAGGAAACTGAGATTCTGCTCTTAAAGGGACACCCAGTCCAATACCCAGTACAGAAGTAGCAATTTGAAAAGCACCTGAGCCCTATTTGAAAGATTTATTGACTATTTTTAGGGCATGTGCTAGAGGGGCAGTGGTCTGTAGGAACTTTCTCCAGAAATGGAAGTACTGGTGGGCACCATTTTTCTTGCCCTCCTTCAGCCTAGCTGGCCGAAGGCTGGTGGGTGCCAGTTCAGACTCTCTTCATCTATGTTGATAGCAACACTGGCCTTGACCCACCATTCCCTTGCAGACCTGCCTTCCCCATCCCACCCATACCGGCAGGTACCCCTAGTGGCTCCTGTCCTGTCATACCTGGCAGGCAGCCTCAGCTGAGACTAAAGTCCCTATAAAGCAACTCCTGTCCCAGAGAAGGGTGGGCCCAGCTGTACTCATCAGCATGCCTACAACACTAACGGCCAGACTCCCAGCAAGCCACACCAGGGACTAACCTCACCTAACAGCATGCCTGCAACAACCACAGCTGAGACTTTCAGCTGGGCCTCTTAGCCAGCCACGTTAGGAGCCTTCCCTGCCCACCAGCACAAGTGCAGCCCTAACAGCCCTGTCACAACAGAAGGGCAAATGCAGCCCACAGAAGGGACACCCCTGGAGTACCTGGTTCTGGTGAACTGGGAGGAGTGCAGAGTTAATCAAAATGAAGAGACAGAGAAATATGTTCCAAGTGAAAAAAATCAAACAAAATCTCAGAAAAATAACTAAATGAAACAAAGATAAGCAATCTATCAGATAAAGAGTTCAAAGTAATAATCATAAAGATGCTCACGGAACTTAGGAGAATGGATGAGAGCAGTGAGAAGTACAACAAAGATAGAAAATACAAAAAAAGAACAATTCAAAGCTGGAATATAATAACTGAAATGAAAAAATACGTTAGTGGGATTAATCAATAGCAGATTAGAGGATGAAGAAGAATGGATTGGTGATTAGAAAATAGGAGAGTGGAAATCATCCAAGCTGAACAACAAAAAGAAAAAATAATTTAAAACAATGAGGATAGGTTAAGGGACCTTTGGACAACATCAAATATACTAGCATTCACATTACAGGGGTCCCAGAAGGAGGAGAGAGAGAAATATATAATAGCAAAAAATGTAATAGTTAAAACTCCCTTAACCTGGGGAGAGAATCAGATATCCAGGTCCAGAAAGTACAGAAAGCCCCAAACTGAATGAACCTAAAGAAGTCCACAACAAGACACATAATAATTAAAATGTCAAAAACTACACATAAAGAGAGAATCTTAAAAGCAGCAAGAGAAAAGCAACTCATTACATAAAAGGGAACATCCACCCATAAGACTAGAGGCTGAGTTTTCAGCAGAAACTTAGCAGGCCAAAAAAGAGTAGCATAATATATTCAAAGTGCTGTAAAGAAAACCACAACCAAGAATATTCTAGCCATCAAGGTTATCATTCAGAATTGAAGGAGAGATAGAGAGTTTCCTTGAAAAATAAATGTTAAAGGAGTTTATCACCAGCAAACCAGCCTTATAAGAAACAAAAAGAATAGTCAATGAACTCTTGGACATCAGTCTTAGCAGTGTTTCTTTGCACCTGTTTCCTCAGGCAAGGACAACAAAAGCAAAAATAAACAATTGGGATGACATCAAACCTAAGAGCTTTTTCACAGTCATGGGAGCCAACAAGAAAATGAAAAAACAGCTTACGGAATGGGAGAAGATATTTGGAAATGATATATATGATAAGGGCTAATATCCAAAATACACAAAGAACTCAAGCAACTAAACAACAACAAAAAAAATACCAATTGAAAAATGGGCAGAATACCCGAATAGACATTTATCCAAAGAGACAGACAGATGGCAAACAGGAGCATGAAAAGATGCTCCACATCACTTACATTCAGGGAAATGCAAATCAAAACACAATGAGATATCACCTCACACCTGTAATAATTGCTGTTATTAAAAAGACAAGAAATAGTAAGCATGTGTGAAGATGTGGAGAGAAAGGAACCCTCCTACACTATTGGTGCGAATGTAAATTGGCACAGCCACTATGGAACCTGTATGGTGATTCCTCAAAAATTTAAAAATTGAAATACCATATGTTCCAACTGTTCTACTTCTGGATATTTACACAAAGAAAACAAAAACACTAATTCCAAAGGATACACTCCTACATTCATTGCAGCATTATTTATAATATGCAATATATGGAAACAACCAAAGTGTGCATTGATAGATAGATGGGTAAAGAACATATGATTTACATATAAATGGAATATCACTCAGACTTAAGAAAACAATAAATTTTGCCATTTCTTACAACATGGAAGAACGTTGTTATGAACCTACAGGGTGTTATGCCATGTTACATAAGTCAGAAAGAGAAAGACAAATACCATATGGTTTTACTTATATGTGGAATCTAAAAAACAAAACAAACGAACAAACAAGACAATAGAAACAGACTCATGAATGTAGAGAACAAACTGTTGGTTGCCAAAGAGGAGGGATATACAGGATGGACAAAATAGGTAAAGAGGATTAATAGACACAACCTTTTTTGTTATAAAACAAATAGGTCATGGAGATGTAAAATAATGCATAGGAAATATAATTAACAATATTGTTATAACTTTATAAGATGACAGATGGAAACTAAACTTATAGTGAGCATTGTATAATGTATATAAAGGCCATATCACTATGTTGTACACATAAAAACAATATAATATGTCAATTATATTTCATTTTAAAAGTAATTTAAAAATAAACATATCATCTATAGAGTTTTCATAGTTAATATATTATCTGTACCTGTCTAATGTGTTTTCTTTCTTTAAACATACACAACAGATAGAATCTGAAATCTTTAGGCAAACACCAGTCTATACCAAATACTGAAAAATATAATTTCATGTTTTTGCCAATATAGAAATGATCTCGTAAATATTAAATATTTGAGTGCTTTTGCACAAATAATCTAAAAATCATAAATTGCCTTTCAAGAATCATCTAAATTATTGCCCTCTGGCTTTGTTTCTAATATTAATGCTGACATCTGCATATGGTATTTAGAAATAAATTCTCTAAGGAGATCATGTCACTTTAGTTCAGCCTCCCTCTGAAAGTAGGGTACACCCATAGACCTCACTCTGAGTCCGTTAAGAGTTTTTATTTGTTCTGTTTTAATTTTAAAAGTTTAGAAACAATGAATTTTTCTGAGTGGTGGATTTCCTTCTTACTCTCTGCATACTTTCATCTAATTCGAAGTCAACATACTATTTCAAGAGGGAAGCAGTCTGTGGTGTAAATGTGGGATGCTAAGCAAGAAGATAGATAAATGTAGAATGGGGATAAGTAGATAATAAATAAATAGAGGTAGATAGAGGTATTGAGATATAAACACACAGACTAAATACTGACATCCATCTATATCTATGATCTAACTGGAGAAATCTCACATTCAGAAATTGCAGATGGATAGGATTGAATTATTTGTATTCCATCACTGGACATTATCATTATCACCTTGTTGATTGTTGTTCCAATGTTTTCTCCTTAATCTCCTGCTCCAATTCTTCTTCCTGACATTAACACTCACTCTCATGGATTTATTGAATTCATGTCTCAGTGATATATGTGTTTACATAAATATATATTATTATTTGGAGGTTATTTATATAAATTTTGATGTTTTTTGTCATTTCTTGTTCAATATCTTTTAGGCAAGGTTTCCCAAATACAGTTTGTTCTCTTTACAACTGCTAAAAAATTAATTCATATTGCATTTATGTTGTAATTAATTTATATTGTACATAATTTATATTTTATTTGAAATGTATTTATTAACATGTTTTATTTTCATATTACATTACTGATGGAAAACCAAGATATATTCAATACATTGCTATCATAAGTAATGCAGTCTAAGCTTTCTGTGCCGCACTGTTCATTCATCGGGCTACCTGTGGCCTCAGCTACAGCCGTCACTGAAAGTTCCCATGTGAAGTACAGACTTCCTGCTTCCTCAGACACCAAGAGACTTCAGCTGCAGTCATCCACAGAAGTTACTAGTTCCATAAAACATACTTCACTGCTTTTTCTTCCTTCCTTGTAACTCTTCCCAATCATTTTTCCAGATTCCTTGGATCTCTTCCCAAATGAATCAGCTTCACTACAGTCCTTGTCACAGGATTTGAGAGTAATCAGATGAAGACACGTTATGACAGACATTCCTGTATGATTCCTGGTGAATTAATGTTGGATGGAGGGTGTAGGATATGAATATAGTGAATGTCAAATATTGGATTCTTGAACCCAATTCTTTACTTATCTCTATAGTAGATTTATGTACTCATATCCATGAACAAGCAATCTTGCAGTGCCTTCTGCTACACCGGATGTATTTTTTTATGTCATTGATATTAGAATTGGTCATGTGACTAGAAAGCCTAATGGGAGTTTAAGGGCCAAGATGGAAGCAGAGGTTTAACTGTACTCACATGATTTTTCTTGATTTCTTGTGCTCCTAAGATATACCCCAGGAAGAGCATATTTCAGATGGCAACTGTTTCTTCAGCCCAAGCCCCAGAATCATAACATGTGGAGTTGACATAAACCCAGCTAGAAGTCAGAGAATAGCTAGACACAGCTAAACCCACCCTACATCAACCAAATTGCAGCAGAGCTGCAGATCCATGGACAAAATTAGAAATAGTTTGTGTACCTATGAAATTTTTGAGATTGACTTTTACCCAACAAAAACCTAATACCTAATTAGTTTTACTAATAATGTTCTTTTACAAAATATCTACTTAATTATACCATTGACTGTTGTTACTCAATATTCTAACATTGATTTGTTGGGTGTAAGGTTTCATTGAGGCTTTAATTTGTATTTCTCTGCCTACTGGTGAAGTTGTATATCCTTCCGTATTTTTAACCATATGAGTTTCCACTCATAAAATGTGATTATTCATTTTCTTGAAGTTATCAGTTAGGTCTACTTTGAAGAAATTCACTTATATTCTATATATTCTTTTGTGCTATTGTTTTCAATATTGCAATTAATTGCCCCAAAGAATACCTCTCTATTAATTTAGTCAACATATTTCAGTGATGAGAAATGATTTTAATTTAGTTATATGTCATTTAATTTGGGGCTTTGAGAATCTTGTGATTTTATTTTTTTTTACTTCCATAGTCAAAGCAATATAGATTTTTGTTTCATATGGTTGGACATAGACTGATAATTTTATTTATCTTTATCAGTTCTTCTCCATTGATATGTGACATCACAATCCCACCTGTATCAAGATACCAAACTACAGTTTTTCTGTGCTCTTTACTATGTTCCGACAGGCTGGCTGTCCCTGTATCCACACTGCAACAGTGTAATTGCCACAGGTTTATAATGTTCTCGAACACCTGGTGGAGCAGGCTTCCCTCCCTACTCCTGCCCCATGATATGTCTTTTACAAAATAATTTTAGCAGTTCATGGACTTTTATTATTGTATATTAACTTTAGAACCAGGTTTTCAGGATCCTTTTAAAACTTTGCTTGTTTATTGAGTTGACTTCTATGGAGTTTTGTAATAATTTGTAATAAAATATGCATCCCTACAACATTAAATCTCCATTCCAATATGATAACATTTTCAGCATATTTAGATCTCTTTAATATAATTTTGGATGGAGTTTTTAAAAGCCAGCAAAGTCCCTAATAATTCCTTACTCCAACTCAAAGAGCCTTTGTATATGCTGTCTCTCTGCTAGGATGAGCACTTGGCACACATTGCCCAGCTAGTTTCTACTCTTCATGTGCCCCTCATTTTCAGCCTTACTTTCCTCAAAGACACCTTTTCTTTAGAACTAACTATAAAATGTCCCTAATATAATTCAATAAGAACCACATATTCAGATATTGCTACCAGACCACTGGTATCCCAAGGGCTCTCATTACTAACAAACTGTAGAGATAGTGTAAAATCATTAATTTAATTTGACTTTGTTTCTTTTTTAGCCTCCAAATTCTCTAAAAAACAGACATAAAGAGGTAGATATTCAGGTTTATAAGATTTAATCTCATAAAAATCATAATATATAAAGTGCATAATATGTGCCAGGCAATTGAGCTAAATTTATACACATTTATATAATTATATAATATGCAAATATGTATAGTGACAAACAAAATTATGTAGTTCTCACTTTCCAGGCACTAAACTAGGAGCTTTACATTCATTAATTAATTCAATCATTATAACAACTCTATGAGGTAGGTTCTATTATTATCATCCTCATTTTATTAAAACTGAGTGATAAAAGAGAGAAATTACCAAACTCACACAGCCGAAAGTGGTAAAGCTAACATTTAAATCTGCCAGTGTGCTTTGGAGTCCACAGTCTTAAGCACTAGGTGATTATGTCTTTGTTTATAAGTTCCGTGTTATTTGACCTTCATAATAACCTGAAACTATAAGTAATTATATTGAATCCATTACTAAATGAGGAACTTAAGAATTCAAGAAGTTCAATAATTTTCAATGGGTGCATACTGAAGCAAGTACTTAGAGTTTTATAACTTTATATTCTATATGTTTAACAGGTATTAGCTAAAATGAAAGGAGTGCTACATTATATTAGGTATTATACCATATTGAAAATACTCATGTTTATGACACTAAAAGCACAGCAATTTCCTTAATTTTCATATACTTTCAAAATGAAATATTTAAGCATTGTCCATTTTATTATATGCATTTTCTTATTGGAAAACCAGGATTTTCAAAGACTTCTCCTTTATGAAGCAATGAAGGTGGTCTTAAACAGAAAGTAACAACAACAAAAAGATGAAATTACAGGACTTAATTTTAGCAATCTTCATTAATTGTGTTTACTCTCACAATGATCATAGGGCTACACAGGGAGTAAAGGGGCCACTTAATTGAGTAATTGACTATTAGATTCCCTAGATGTGCTCTGAATAGTAAAGATACTAAAAGATTACTTAAAATTTAAAATTATTTTAAATGTGCTAAGCAGAAAGTGACTTTCTTAGTCAACCAAAGAGAGCTATCTAAAGCCCAGAATATTTGGCTCATGTCTATTCTGAAGTATAGAAATTTGGGGAAAAATAATACCATTAAGTATTACAAATATTTAATGTGGCCCAAAACGTTGCCACAAAATCATTATTAAACCAGTCTTTGAAGTTCTAGATATTTGTAATTCTTGAAACTATACTTTGATATGATATAGGACAACAAGTCATTTTAAGAATTTACTGTAAATTCTAAAACTCAAAAAATTCTCAAATTTCATATAGAGACAAAAAAAATACTACACTCCATCTATCTTATATATTCATTCTAGCCTTTCAGGCAGAAAAACACATTGTATATTAATGGTGGAAAAACACATAATTAACATCAAAACCTTAGTTTGCTAAGCAATGTCAGAATATATGGCAGCAAATAAAACAAAAATATTATATTCATATTGAAAAGAAAAAGCATAAGCAATTAAAAAAATATTTTTTTAATTCAATACAAGGAAATGTATAGGCACCTAGTTTTAAATGTATTATACCTCATTTTAGTATTCTTGACTAATTATGTTTTCTCAACAGAAGTTAATTTTATTCCTAAGTGTAATTTTTACATTTTATTTTTTTCCCAAATGTGTAACTATGTAAACTTCCAAAAATACAGAGAGAATAAAAGAATCACTCAGTGAATATACCATATGGCTATTATCTCTTCTACAACTTGATACGTTTGCTTTGTGATTTGTCTATTCATCCTTAAACATATTTTTAATGCATTTCATATACTTTCTTCCCCAATACTTCAGAATACATACATTAAATTGAGTTTAATGTTTTGGGGAGTGAAATTTATCTTAGTGATATGTACAAAACATAAGTGCATCTAAACAGAATTTTAAAGCACCTTAGTCTTTCTTGTTTCTGATCTTTTATGTCCTTATTCTACAGCAGATGTCCCTGTTTCACTATGATTCATATATTCTAAATGTCAGAAATCACAAAGAATCCTGTTGTTCCCTTAGCCAATATGCTGCTTATTCTCATCGGGATACTAATATGTCATTTAGCTTTGTATTAGGCTGTTCTCTGTCACATTCTTACAAGAATATTGAACCAAAGCAGGCAGGCATCAGCATTTAGCAGTAAGAGAGGAAAATAGAAACAAACACAAAAATGCCAAAGCATAAGATAATTAATCACTAAATGAAAGGTCATTTGTAATTTGGGTATATAAAAGTGACATTACTAAAATTAATAATCAGGACATTGCACACAGGATCTATTTTCCTGACAAAAGGTAGCCTATATCTACCTTGCTCTTATTAATATATGCTATTAAAAGCAATGTTATTAGCCTAAAGGCATGGTACATTGCTAATGCGAAATGTTGCCTTGAGGTTTACAAATGATAACACTTGATTGTTAACAGTCCACATTATAAAATCAATTACCTCTGCTCTAAATAAAATTTTAGTAGCTTTATAAATAATTTAAACTAGGGCTATAGAGTACTAGAATATTTCCATCGACCTCAAGAATAATTTTGTCATTGTAGTCTTATGTCTTCATTAAAGGGCATTTTTCATAGAGTTAAAAAGTGTTAAAGTACAGTGGATAAAATTTTAATATCTATAAAACACATGGCTTCATTATTCTCTAGACAATCTTATATTCAGACAATATTAACAAAACTTGGGACTCAAATGATGGTACCCCAATTCTTTCCATGGGTTTAGGGAACTCACATAAATATGAAAAATATTGCTATCACACTAAAGGACAGTGTTCTAAGACATCAGAGTGAATCAAACTCTTTGTGAATATGAAACACTGTTAGGTGAAACTGAACTTATTTATATGTATAATATGAACTCAATCTTAATATAAATATGATGATCCATCCTTATACATTGTCAATAGGTGAATGATGCCAAAACAGATTAGACAAGTACCATTTGCAAGTAAAATACTAAGCGTAACATTTCATTAGTTAATCTCAAAAGAGAATACCCAAGATTTAAAAGTGTAATACTTGCTATGTTATTAATTCTAATCCCTCCAACTATTTTTCTTTACAACCCTTAACTTTTCACCACAGTACAAAAATTATTGCAAATACCAAAGGTAAATCAGTCTAGACCATGAGATTGAGTTCTAGTGTTGAGTTTCAGATGAGTTTGTAATAGTCAGTCCAGCATATTAGAATGCAATCTCTTTCCCTGAAACAAAATCTAAGGGTCATTATTTTACTCTTGCTATGAAAGTTATACATTTCAAAACTATTAAAATCAAGCAATCTGCATTTTGTTAAATAATACCATAATTTGTGGGGCAAAGTGATGCCAAATAAGATCAAACGAAGAGTGAAGAACTTGTGAGGGAAAGAGTCAAAACAGATTTTTTTAAAAAACTATATATTCATAGTTTTTCTCCAGTTTGGATTAACAGTGTAGTGCTTTTATTTAAAAGTAAGTTAGGAAGACAATCAGCTATTATCATTTTTTCCTAAAATAATAAGATAGAATATTCACTAGTAAATAATTGAAATATGTTCTTCCAGAAAATGTCCAGCAAAACATTTTAAATTGACTATTACCTACAACTATGCAACAGGTTTTTTCCTTTTAACTTTATGATGTTTATTCAGCAGTGGTTTTCTTAAGCAATGTGGCATTTTGTTTTTAAGGAACAGCAGGAAGAATTGTAGGGGGTGAAGCTATATATGTTAATAGAAACTTTGAAGTAGACCAGAAATAAAAATGCTGCTTATTCATCCATTTATTCCTTTATCCTTAAGATGGTCTGTTGATCTAGTTTGTAAATGGATTTTGTGATATATGCCAAGACAAACTACCCTGCCCCAGCAGTTTATTTATTCATGAGCCACACTTACAGATATGGGTTGGACAAATTCAGCCTGGGAAGGACCGTGCACATCTGGATGGAAGTGGCATTTGCCTTTCAGACAGACACTCAGAAAACAATCTGGCCCTTAATACCCTCTATCTTCCATCTTCTCTGTTCTGATAAAATTCCTTTTGATTTTAACTCTTTTTTTGGTTAGCATTCATAGTTGATAGATTACTATGTTATAGTGCTCTTGGGAATATGTGTAAGCCAAAAATCCACTATTAGGCTATTTTGATTTGAAATACCAGGAAGAAGGAAATGTAACTTAGTAAATAAGCCAATTGCTCTAGAATCAACTGACTGGGTTAATCCTACCTTTACCATTTGCTATCAGATGACTTTAAAGGACCTTTCAACTTTCTCACCTGCAAAACAGTAGATAAAATTATAGCGCATATCTCACAAAGCCATTTAAGAAATAAATAAAATATTGTATTTTAGATACTTAGGAGAGAGCCAGGCCCATAATATGCATTCACTTTTCATTATTTTATCGATGCCTTTTTCTTAAAAAGGAAAAGGTAAGAGGTAACAGAACAGTCAGTCAAATGTGTAACTTGGTATAAAGCAAAACTGCATACAAGCTTTGTTCTTGTATTGCAATATAGTGGACATGACCTCATGCAATTTTGTCTTTCTCATCTTTCTCTCTCCTGAACTTTCAAGAGAATGTGTTTGTTCAGGGAGCTCTAAGAGAATGATTTTCTTCAAAATAGGCCTCAAGTTCAGAAGAGGATATATATAGCTTTTTTAGATCTTATGTCTCTGAAAACCTGAGGTTTCAGGAATGGACAAAAGAGGACTATATTTGGATTTTCTGATGATGAATAAATTAATAAACATATTTATTCATCCCAAATCAAATATTCATTTAGTGCCTTGTCCTCCAGGAGCTTAAATCCTAGTGAGAGCCAGAGAACAAAGTAAACACTAGAAAACAATTTGATATTGCTACAATGGAAGTATTAGGCTCCTTTGGAAGACATGAGAAAGGTCCCCAACTAAATCACAAGCACTCAGAGAGAAGCACAGTACTGAAGGGTGAATGGTGTTAAGCAGGTAGAATGTGAAGAAAAGAGCAAATTAGGCAGGGGAACAGCATATGCAAAGCAAAGGATTTAGGATAGCTGAAAAATAGAGTGCAAGATTGAAGAGGAAGCTGGAGTAATAGGCCTAGAGCAGGAAATAGAAAAGAATCAAGCATAAAGCTATGACCCCACAATGATCAAAGTGAGATGTGATGAGGATCAAAACATGAAGAGAGACTTCTGCAGATATTTCACTGCAGAGATATATGACAGGCTATTAGCATGTGATCTGGCACAAAGGGGAGAGTCTGGGGAGAAGAAACCAAGACTTGTGTATTTTGATATAAAGAGAAGAGTTGAAAACAGTCAAAGGATGCCCGGAGTTATTTTGTTTTGAATTTTTTTTATCTTAAGCATCCGAGATACTCTGGACCCTGGAAAACTAATGGCACAGAAACTAGGAACCAACTCAAAGACTTAAAAGCAAAGAATATTGAACATTAAACATCTAAATGGAAGGATGGAGAGTGCATCAAATAAAATGCTTCAGCCTGAATATTACCTATAAGAAAAAATAAATATTCAAGCTGTAGTAATGGATGTATGTAAGGAAATGGTAGAATATAAAGTAGAAGGATAAAATGGATGAGATTGTTTTTTGCCAAGATAATAAATTGAACAGTTTTCTTAAAGCAATACAAAAGATTTCAGGTTTTTAAACAAGGATTATGTATGATTTCATTTCCTTTAAAAAATCTCTCTCTAGAAGCCATATGGAAGATGTAAGAAGAGGCTTTGAGGCCAGTTTTGTGGTTATGCCATGAACTTGATGAGAAATGATGAGAGACTAAGTGAAATCACACGACATTGATACATTCCTGTGTGTATGTATCATATGGTAAAGTGAATTGATAATATGATAGTAGGATCTTTAGACTATTTAAACTCCATGTACCCCTTTGCACTAACCTCCACATATGTTCATTGTCATCGATATTCATGAATGCACTTTTGATTTGTAGTATTTATTCCAAAGGGAGTAAAGAAACATGGTTGACCCTTGAGTCAAGAGGAAAAATGATGACAATAGAGAGGATGGCATGATTTAACTGTAATAATGACCGAATAGTCTCATACTTGTTTATTAGTGGTTTCTGATGTGGCTTCCTTGAGATGCAGGTGAATGAGAATGGGGTAAGAGTGCCATTGTGTGTTCAGCTCCAGCCCAGTTCTGGCCCCTGAAGACTGATGTCAAACCTACTGGCCTGTTGCACATTTCTAGCAGGACAGATATGGAGTAAGGATGCAAGAAACTCAACTAACAATAAATTTCAACTGAAAGAGGAGGAAGAAAAAACCAATTCCTCACAGTAAATGCAGCACAGGCTGCTAAAATTCATAATATTATATAACAAAGGGACAAACACACATACTTTTATGATTAAATCAAACAGAAATCACAATTCAAAAGCAGTTCCTTCCTTTCTTTTTCCACCCTCAAGTCCTGACTCCAAGAGGGTATCATCATTCATTTTTTCAGCCTTTTCATTAGGAATTCTGCACTTCTAAATAATATGCTTATATTGTTATTTAATGGTTTGTCAATTTTAGAAGTATTATATTGACTTCTTTATAGGGAATTTGGCTTCTTTTATTTTCTATTGCCCTCCCCCATCCTTCTGGTTAACTTATTTATTTTGCTGAAAGAATAATCAATGTTTACATTTCTCACAGTTTCTAAAAATATTGTTCACTGCTGAGCCAAGCAGTTTGCTATAATTACATTTTCTTTCATGTACTCTTTGTCACTTTTTCTAAAAATAATCAGCTTGTTTTTCTTACCCTAGTTGCTATCAGCACAGCTGTAATTGTTTAAATGCTCTGTCACATTATGTATTCCATCGCCCTTTCCTCTTTACATTTCTTTCATGAAAGAGCAACAGTGGTGACTGGCTGAATCATAAATCACATCTGCCTTACCTAATTCACTATATTTAAGTATGCTCTCTCCCAGTTGGCAATAGAAGGGTCTTCAGTAAGCTACTACACTGTTCTTCACAAGCTGTTCTTCAAAGGCAGACGGTGATACCTTTGAGTTCTATGTGTGCTTATTTTGACACTGTTTGCTGTAAGATAGCTTCTTTCACTAGAATCAATGGTGGTGAAGACAGAGGCTGAGGTGTCCCAAGATCCGCAAATCTGTAGTCAGCAAGCTGGAGATCCCAGGAAAGTTGACATGCAATTTCAGTCCCAATGCAAAGGCCGAAGAACTGGCAAGCTTGAGACTCAAAAGGAGCCAAGGTTTCAGTTCAAGTCTAAAGGTCAGACAGACCGAGGTTCCAACTCAGAGCAGCTGGGCAGGAAGAGTGCCCTCTTACCTGTCAGAGGTCAGCCTTTTTGTTCTATTCAGGCCTTTAAATGAGTAGATGAGGTTAGGGAGAGTGATCTGCTTTACTCAGTCTACCTATTTGAATCTTAATCTTGTCCAAAAATACCCTCATAGATAAACCCAGAATGATGTTTGACCAAATATTTGGGCACTATATAGACTAAGAAGTTGATACACAAAATTAACCATCATACATGGTTTTTATAGACTAAAATTCACTGGTCATCCTTGCAAAATGATATGGAGTCTTGGCTTTCAAGAGGTGATTTTTCCCCCACGGGGATATTTGACAATGTCAGGAGAAATTTTTTATTGTTGCAACAAAGAGGGATGCTATTGGCATCTGGTACTAGGGGCCAGAGATGCTGCTAAACATCCCCAAATGCACAGGACAGCCCCACACAAAAAAAGAATAACTTAGTCCAAAATGTCAACAGTGTTGAGGTTGAGGTCCACTGGTTTAAAGAAAAATGTATGTCATGGAATTATTTTGTTCCAGTTACCAGAGGCTGTGGGGCTGTGTTCCAGTAAATATACATCATTTAGAACATCAGCTGCAATTGATGTAATCTCTGATTAAGTTTATGATAATCCTCTGAATTCTTCAACATCTGTTTGCTTTCTCCAGAGACCAGTTTCTCACAGCAAATAGATAAGCAATGCCTTGTGCATTTGCTGACCTTTGAATTTGGGCCAAAATGGTACTTTTGATTTGACCCTTGTAAATCCCACAGTGTTATTCTGGGTGACTGATAATTAAGTTTAATTTACATTAAATATCTAGTAATCCTCCAAATGATTATGTTTTCTTTTCTTATGAAGAGGTATCTTAGATGGTGACTATATTTACCCTTGGGGAAGGATTGGAGGAGTAATTACAATACTTAGTTAACATTGTAGCATCCTTTTTCAAGGATGCCTCCATTCATGGGTATTTGTACTGTTTGAGGTCTGAAACCTGGATAAAGAAACCACTGACTTGCCATAGTGGCAACATAAGTGGATTTTGCCCACTAGACCTAGAGGTTTCCCTGCTATAGATCAAGTAATATTTTAATTCATTTCATTTATTTTGTTCCTAGGTACAGAGTACAGACTGATCAATTAAGCCATGCTATTAGACTGTGAAGGTAGGAAGTTTATGATAACTTTCGAGTTACTGAAGAGGCAAATACTGAAATGAGATACTGTCACTGTTAGCTGTTATGGCTCCCTACTCAAAGTTAAAGAACCACAGGTCATACTCAAGCTTGAATCAACTTAAAACATCAAAGAAGAAGGGAGATCAAGGTAAATTTCAGATTGCTTGAGATAAAGAGGTAAATCTAAATTTTGTATTTTGAATTTATAGAATAAAACACAAAAACAGAAAGCTTTATTAATGGAAAGCTTTCTTGGTTATTATCATTTAACGAAAGGAAAGAAAATACTGTAATTAAAGCTAAGCAGAAAAAGTATAGAAGGTAATGTTCAGACTAAGAATGAACAAAGAGACATTTTATCACTTGGTCCAAAGGAAATACTGGAGGAAGTCACCAGTTACAAGCAGAGCTGGGATGCAGGCTGTGTTCAGAGATCCCAACCCAATTAAGTCAGGGGCCAGATGGCTTATCCAGGACAAAACACATAGGCTAACTGTGGTCATTGGTTGTTTTACTGAGGTACAAGGACATGAAGTGGATGAGAAGTGTCCCATTCTGGGTAAGCCTTGACATCTGGAATCTCATTTGTTGTTTAGTACAATGGTTTCATTCAGTTACACACTGTGTTGAGGGTGAATTTAACAAATGAAGACATCAGTCTCGGAGTTGGCCAGAACTCATTTCAAAATAGCTGTCCCAGAGTTAACAATACAGCAACACTACCATAAACAGAGACAGCCAGATTAGATTAGATTGAGGACGAGATTACCTGTGCATCTTCAGCTTTCTTCAATAGAGTTTTCTACCATCAGATGGTTCCTACAGTTTGTCCTCATGGATGAAAGAAGATGCCTCCAGGAATGTTTACCTTTTAATAAGACAGATGGGAGAAAGTCCCATTCAGATGAAAAATACAAGTGTTTTCCCATAGCCATCCCATCTGTTTGATTTGCTGTTCTTGGCTTTCCACAGTCCAAAATGTATAGACGATTATTAGGACCATGACTGAAAGATTTCAATATTACAGGGATAAAAACAGATTAAAAGTGACTTACTCTGTAGACACAACTGAGAAGTTGTAAGAACTGTGTTTAAAGAAACACTGCCTTATAATATTTCCCTGCCCAGTTTAAAACCAGAAATCCAACCTAGTGTAAGAAAAGATCATGAAAGTAGAAAAATTCTGGAAGCAGCACAAATTACAGAGAGTCTGAGGTCCCAATTGATAACAAGAGATTACGGATGCTGTGGTAAATGCTCCTATTTATGGAGAATGCACTAAACTGACTTTGACTTATAATTAGCCTGACTCATCGAGAACCATACCAAAGAGTATTAATTTACAGCAGTTTATAGCCCCTGAGATTCATAAAGGTGTATTAGGGAAACATTTGATGCCCTCTATCCCTGAGTTGGACCTTATTTACATACATAGCCAGGTATTTCAAAAAATTATTCACTTGCATATTATTTCATAACTATTGTTGAGATGTAATCAGATCAGATGTGTATAGTTACCATAAATTTGAAATGGCACACTAAATATGTACTGCTCTTTCTAAAATTTTTATTGTTTTTACATCTGACAATTTTGCAAAATTAAAGAGACTGCCAGCACAATTTGTTAGTAGTAAATATAGAAAAATTAGAGCTTAGGAAGAGTAAAGTCCAGGAAAATGTCAATAGAACCAGTACAGGCAAACATGAGGACCAGAGTCTGAGGGACACTGATGACATGTAGAACCAGCAAGGAGAGACTGATGATAAAGTCTGGTGAGCTAAATCAGAAAGCAGACATCAAATGTGGATAAGATGTCATACAGGGACAATATCCTACACAGCAGGCCTTTTTTGACAACCTGCCAGACATGATACTCAAAATATGATGGGACTATACCAAACAGAGGAAAAACAACAACAACAAAGGAAAAGAAAAGGTAATTATGGTAGGTAATAGATGTGTGAATTAACTTGATTTTGGTAATCATTTCACAAGGTATACATATATCAAACCATCACACTGTCCACCTTAAATATATATATAATTTTATTTGCCAATTATACCTCAGTAAAGCTGTGGGAAAATATGATAAGAACCAACTGTCAGAACAGGGGGAAAGGCAGGAGTGGTAGGGGGTGCTCAGAGGACTCAAGGATGTGCATTTTCCAAATTTAAAAAATGGTTATGGCTGTACTGTATATACCATTTAAATGGCAGTTATGTCTGCACCATCCTCACTGGATCTGATAAAGGATTTAAGATTTAGGAGTGGTATAAAAGATTCAGGGACTAGTTGCTATGTCAGTGTGCCCAGAAAATGCCTGCTCTGTTTCCAGAATGCCCCTCTGTACTGGTGGAAATGTCTTCATGCTCTTGAGTTTTTTGAAGTGCGGATTGCTGTCCCATCATGCTTTCCTGACCACACAGAGATTTCTTGGGCCTAGGTGTTCACTCCCTCTTTTGTATCCAAGGTTTCAGAACCAGATCTTAATCCAGATTGGTCTGATCTTCTAAAGAGGAGATCATCAGGCAAAATCTCAAGAGTATTTGTCTTTCTCTCTGTTTCTACACACACATACAAACATACACAAACACATGTTAGAAAAAAGTTTGATTTTACATATTAAGTAGTATCTGATTTTTGAAACCAAGCAGTCTAAATAATCCAAAATAATGGTAGCCATTAGACTCAAACTTGTTTGCTTAAACTAAAAATATAATAAATAATTGGTACAATTAGGTGACATATTACATAAACTGGTTACATACAAACCTATATGATACAAATATAGGCTTCAGGAGAAAGAGCTGATATATTTAAACAAATGACCAATAAAATTTTTTAAATGATTGTTCATCTCTTATAAAATGGAAATTTAACTAGAGGAAAGAAGTAAATGACTTGTTATGTGGTCTTTCCTTTAGAAACCTGATAATTTAATCCTTTATTAAATATCCCTTTAACACTAATTCAAAACATTTTTAGGAAATTACCCATGCCAGTTCCAAGGTACATGAAAGTCGATCTGAAAGCTATATAGTTGACTAAATTCTTACATTTATTGTTGAAATTGTTTATAGAGCAATATGTGACCAATATCAATGAGCTGCAGGAGCACCAAAGAATGCAAAGTCTCATGTACACCTTTGGGAGGCTACAGGTAACTGTGGATTGATGGAAAGAGACCATGGAGTTGCTCTCCTAAGCTGAGGTTGTAGCACATGCTTAGCAATTCTTGTTGATGATGAACGTCTTTAGTGCCAGAGCTCTGACAATTTCAAGGATGTGCATGGAAGTCATAAGACCTTCTTTATGCTTTAGACGGGAATGCTCCATAGGTTCCATCCAGAAATTTTTCTAAAAGTTAAACCAATTTTGTGCAGCTCAGTGTTTGTTGTGTCTCTTGGGTTGTTTATGAATCTGAAATCAAGATCACTGTTCCTAACAAAGTAGCCGTAAGAACTAGAGAATCAAAAAGCATTCAACAAATATTCTACCATGTCTGGCCAAAAAACTGGATCATGTTTTTGACGTTGCTGTTTCTAGTAATAAATCCTTTGTGTTTAGTCATCCCTACTTCACACCTGTGAGGCATTTTGACTTATGGCTCTCTAATCCCTCCATATTGAAACAGTCACCAAATCATAGTCATCTGTTTATCTGCCAGGTGATTCTCACACCTGTTTCTCCTTAGTTCTCTCCCTGCAAACAACCTGAGATGAGCATTTATCATGCCAAAATTTGCACTACTAATATAGTTGCCTATTTGTTTTTCCTTTAGGCCTTCTTTTTTTCTTCACTCGAAAAATAAGCAATATTTATTTAAAAAAACTCTCTTAGCACCATGAGCCTAAAAGAGATTCATAATTTAATGAAAAGCTTAGTTCAAAAACCTAGCATTTCATTGAAACACCAAGGTCAACACACTAAAGTTATCAACATTGGGTGTCAGGTTTTCTAATTAACTTTAAACAAAGTCTGTCTGGATGTGCCTTACAGGATAGTAAATGAAACAAATGGGATATAACAAGCCTGCCAAGTGTTTTACTTTTAATTTAGGCACAGCTTTTCTACTTGTTTTACATTAAAAAATATATAGTAATTTTACATTAAATTTTACATTAAACAATATACATACTTCCATATGTAAGTTTCTGTTGTGTTAAAAAATACTGAAGGTGAAAATTCCAAAAACAAATCTTGATTTCTATATGCTATGAGTTTTATTAATAATCATAATTATTTAAGCTATCATTTTCTAAGTACTTGATATGTGCAGGGCACTGATCTGTACACTTTACGTGAATTGCTTCATTCTATATTTGCAGAAAAACCTTTAGGTAGTTACTATTGTTATGCTGTTTTAGCCATGAGGAAATAAGAGACTAATTCATTTGCCCAAGTTCATAACTCTAGGAAGTGTTATGGTTAGACTTAAAATCTATGCATGCTGAACTAATGACAGTTTCTAAGATTGCTATAATATAAAATATATTCTGTCTCTTAAGGTTGTTTTGACTGAACTGATAATCAAGATTAATTCCATTGCCCCAAAACATTTTCCCTGAAATATCAGTACTTTTCTTTTGCTCTTTCCACTCCTTCAGACATGTAACTTTCACTGAGAAACATATATATTTATGAGTCCTTGGTTACCTATGCAATATATCTTTCAAAGTTGCTGATATTTTCTTGGAAACTATTCACCTCTTCTCTGGTCTCCAAATTGCTGTAATCTAACTTGTGAACTGCTGCTGGACCAAACTGATTGTATTAGCTGTCTTTGTAGTGGGAGGCCCTTCCTGATCCTACAGGGAATCCATTCCAGCTTTAATCCCAAGGTCTGTCTGTCCCTAACATCACTCAGCTGGCGTTTTGTGCTAGTTGGAAGCAGAAGCCTTCATTAGGTCAAACTGATCTATGCACTGCTCTCAAACCACCTTTATTTTTCTAGTGCACTTCTATTTCCTATAATGATTTCCTCATTTCTCACTGTTTATCACAACAATCCCATTTTTTCAGATCTCACAATTTCTCTGATGTTTTTGAAATTCACTATGGTAACATCTTCAGATCTTTTTCATCAATCTAATACCATTTAGATTTTTGATACCAAGTTCTTGTTGGGAAGGTTATGTAAATACATCATACTTGATTGCCATTTATTTCTGTTCTGCTGTTTGAGATCAAAAACCAAACCTTAACTATCTTAGATATAACCTCAATGATCGAATTCAAATGCTTTTAATTCCATAATCTCTTGAATCTTTGTTCTTCAAATATTAAAGAGAATATTTGTTTTGTCTTTAATACTATTACTGTTTTCAACTCTGTCCTTCATCTTGGTAGATAACTTTTTTTTAGCACTTTTGAAGAAATTTGTCGTAGATACAATAGATCAAGTGGTAGCTGTAAGCATGGACCAAGTTCTTAGAACAACTGATTGCAATCTGAACGGCAACTTTATACTTCATATGGCAGCCTCTGAGGGGGAAAATGGCACAAAAGAGATGGACAAGGTAGGATAGGTTTTATTTTCTCCAGTATATTTGATAGTCTTTTGAATTTCCTGTCCACAGAATGATGACTGGATCCTTTCTTCTTCAATTCCTTAATAAGTGTTATAATTCCACAACTTTGTCTAATAATAGCAAATCTGTTTTGCCCAGATATAGCTCAGTTCTCCTGAAAATAACTTAATAGTCATAGAAAATTATAGTGCCCAGTACTATTGGTGATCAGAGAGAATTAGTTAAGCTTCTTTACTGAAGTAAAGCAAATCAAAACTAGTAACAATTGACTTTCCTACAATAATGACTTCTCTTACTTTTCATAATCTCTTGTCTTTGTTCTTTAATTTCCTTGGCTACTCACAAAACCAGAAACATTAGGCAGATAATTGTCAATGTTGCCAAATACTTGCTCTTTTATTATGAACTCTCATTTTTATCCCTGTTTTATAAGGATGATGGAGGACATAATCAAAAAAGGTTTGCATATCTAAGAGAGACTGTCTTTAAAATTAATTACTGGGCTTTCCTAAAAGCATTTCTCCTGAATTAATCCTTTCAGATTTACTCAAATCGTTGAAAGTTAGTAATGGAATTTCCTCATGACATTACAATAAGGTCACTTTCTGTTCCACGTGAATAACTTTAGAAATATTCATGTACATTTTCTCCTGTGTTTTCTAATGTTTTTGACAAGTGGACCATAAAAAAATTGGATGTCTTTTTTGGTCTAATGATTGCTTCTTTCCTGTATTCCCCAGGTGCATTTTCCCAGATTTCTTTTTCTTCCTTCACAGGGGAATACTTGGTTGTCTGAGCTAGGCTTCAAATGATGAAATTTTCTGAAACATGGTAAATTACATGCCAATTTGTGGACATAAAGTTTTTATTATGCTAAATAAAAATAAACTTCTGGATCTCTCACAGTAGGAAAATAAGAGAATGAGAGAAAAGATTTGATTAACTACCATCTATATAAAGTGGAACAGCTCAGGCCTAAAACATCAGATCATCTTAAGTTGTACCAAATATATAATCAACATTTACTGAGCACCAGGTATTTGAAAAATAAAGTACTAATTGTATGGGACAGCAATAAACTTGTGAGTTTTTGTTCTTACACTATAAGAACTGAATATACAGTTGGGAAAATGATAGTAAGTATATGAACATTTATGAAATATTATTGGAATTAAACAAAGAAATCAAAATAACAATCCATGAAGAATTGGCTCATTTGAAATTTTAGGTCATGGACTATATTTTTGTCTAATTTAGACATTATCTATAATTTGGTAAACCATGAAAATCTATCCTAAATTCTAATCACAGCTCCATTAGGAGGCAGACAAATCACCCAAATAAAATACCAGATTCATTCAGTAAGAATACATAATTTCATTTAATTCAGTTCATAATTAATACTTCCTATAAAATTTATATAACACAAAGAATTTGTTAAAAATTTATATATAAATTCCTTTCCTTCATCTAGACTATATTACTGGGGGGAAAAGATTAACATGAGTAAAACTAGTTAAATATTAGATAGTAGAAAGAATAAAACCACTGTTCTGTGTCTTACCAATCCCTAAATCTGGCACATAAAGGTTTTCAATAAAGTGTATTGAATGATTGAATGAGTGGATAGACATGAACTTGAAACTTCAAAATCCATTAATGACATACAACTAATAGAGAAGATAAATAGAAGTGATTATATGCTTTATATCCGATTTAAATGAACTGTAAGTATATATAGGCCTTTCCTCTATAAACATGATCTAAGAGAGTACCAGATATTCTCTACAGAATATATACGAGGCAGTGGTCTTAAGGCATATACATTTCTAAACTGCTTATAATGTTATATGTTCTATTACATTACCACTACACTCAAAAATTAGTCTAGTTAAAAATAAAACATTTTATCTTCAAATATTTAGCTGCATCATTATTTATAAAATACCTCAAAATATGCCCTCCTTTCCATGAGCCATAAAAAATAATCTTTCACCTTTTATTTCTTTCTCAAAGGCCCGTAGTCTCCACCTGATTTTATAGAAGAATTACTGTAAAAGTCTTATTTGTAATATATTTAAAAACCACTAAATATGGAAAGATACAGCAAGTATTATAGTGACTTTCAATAAAGACCAACTTCTATAATATGTTTAAATCATTATTTGATAACGGGCTAATATCTAAAATTTATAAAAAAATAATATAACTCAATAGCAAAAAAGCAAACAATCCATTTAATCATTAGGTAGCTTCTCTGGATAGACAATTTTCCAAAGAGACATACAGATGACTAACAGGTATATGAAAAGAGGCTCAACATCAGTAATTATTAGGGAAAAGCAAATCAAAACCACAATGACACTACCTCACACTTGTCAGAATGACTACTATCAAAAAGACAAGAAATAACAGGAGTTGGCAAGGATATGGAGAAAAGGGACCCTCTCACGCCATTGATGGGGATGTAAATTGGTGAAACAATATGGAAATCAGCATAGAGTTTCCTCAAAAGATTAAAAATAGAACTACCACATGATCCAGCAATTACATTTCCGGTTATTTATCTGAAGAAAACTAACAGTAATTTGAAAAGATATGATCACTCCCCTGTTCATTGCAGCTCTGATTATTTTCTCAGAATAAATTTCTAGAAGTAGAATCACAACTGTTTCATTTACAAACTTCTAAATATTTAAAACAACTAACTGTTTGAAAAGTGTTCTCTTTTACTATGTATACATGCAGATTTAATGCTCTGTTGCATCAAATACATAATCATGTGGACATAGTGGTCATTGAACTGCATTTATATGTGCAGGTATTTTCAATAATTCAAAAATATATTTGAAAAATGTATTACAAGCACTGAAATGTTACATTAGAAAATATTAATTTAATTCAAATGAAATCCATAAAGGAGAAATAGAACAAAGAAAAAGCTGTGATATAGAAAACAATGTGTAAAATATCTGATATAAATCCAACTATATCAATATTAATATTAAGTGTGAATGGATTAAACAATACAACCAAAAGGCAGGTACTGTCCAACTGAAGAAAACAAAATCTAGCTAAATGCTATCTGTAGGAGACATATTTTAGGTTCAGTGATAAAAAAGTGTTGAATTGTAACAGGATGAAATAAACTGTAGCATGTAAAGAGCAACCATAATAAAGGTATAGCTATACTAATATAAAACAAAACTGAACTAAAGAGTTACTAGAGAAAAAGAGAGATTTTAAATGACAAAGCAGCTAAGCCATCAGAAAGATAAAATGAATATAAACATATACAACAAAAAAACAGAGGCTTAAAGTACATTAAGCAAAAACTTGTATTTAAAGGGAATTCAACAATAACAGTTCAGAGATGTCAGTGTCACACTTTCAATAAAAAAAATAGAATAAGCAGGCAGAATATCAACAAGAAAAACTAACATTTGAACAGCACTAAAAATCAAAAAGATCTAACATGTACATAGGGAATACTTCATCCAGCAACAGGAAATACAAATTCTTCTTAAGTGCCCATGGAAAATTCTCCAAGAGAGACCATATGCTAAGAAATAAAGCAAGCCTAAATATATTTAAATGGTTGAAATAATGCAAAGTCTGTCCTCTAACCACAATGGAATTAAATCAGAAGTCAACAACAGTAGGTAATTGGGAATATTCTCAAATATATGGTAATTAAACCACACACCTAAATAATTAGTAGGTCAAGAAGAAATCACAAGATAAACTGTAAAGTATGTTGGCAAGAATGAAATGAAAATAAAAATCCTGAAGCTTATGGGAAGCAGATAGGACAAAGCTCCAAGAGAAACTGATAGCTTCAAATGCCTATATTAATAAAGAACATTTCAAATCAGTAATCTAACCTTCACCTGAAGACACTGCAAAAATAAGAGTAAATTAAACCAAAGTAAGCAGAAAAGCAGGAAATAATAAATATTAAAATGGAAATAAATGAAAACAGAGTAGAAAAACAACAGAAAGACTCAATTAACCCAAAAGTTGGTTCTCCAAAAAGATCAACAGAATTAATAAACTGTTAGGTAGACTGACAGAGAAAATGAAGAGAGAAAACTAAAAAATTACCGATCTCAATAATCAAAGAGGGGATACCACTACTTACCTTAAAGAATTGAAAATAACTTTTCAGGATTACAATGAACAGCTATTTGCCAATAAATTAAATAACTTAAATGAAGTGTTTAGTTTCGTAGAAAATACAACCAAAACTGACTCAAGAAGGAGTTGACCATAGAATAGATCTATAAGAAAGAGATTGAATTAGTAATCAAAAAGTTACCCCCCAAAAAATAAGAAGACTTAACTGATGAATCCTACTAAACAAAAAAGAATTTATACTAATCCTTCACAGACTCTTCCAAAAATAGGAGGTAATATTTTCTCACTTATTTTAGGAAACCAGTATTGCACTGATACTAAAACCAGGCAAAGTTATCATATGTCTAGTCCACAATGCACACAGAGTAAGCATGGCAGGCATATTTTCTCAAGGACATTTAGGTCTATAACTTGAAGAAAGTGGAATGTGCATAGGTAGGCGTAGATGCAGATGTCCATTACTCTTGGGTAAGTGGTTTACTCTTCTAATCTTGAATTTTCTCATCTGTAAAACACAGAGTATGATTGTGCGTTAATAATCTCACCCTCAATGTGTTGTGAGGCCTAAGATGATTGAGTTTAGTGTTTACTATACTTGCTGCACGGGATTTCTCAGAACTGTTAACTACCATTTTCATGTGTTCAGATAAAACATATAGAAAAAATATTTAGCAATTTCAAGCTGTTATGAAATGTGTTTTAAACTTATATTAACTCTTTGCCTTTACTAGAACTCTTATGACTACTGAGTGACTTGATATAGTTTCATACTTCTAGAAAATACCTTACTCTTGGTCATGTAATGTAGTGCACACAATTCACCACTACATGGTATTTTTGTTGTTATTGTTTACTTGGGCATATTATTTACATATGGCATATGGCAACTGTGAAAAAATATAAACTAGAAACAAAGGTACTTCCTCTATGTACAAAAATAAGCTTTAAAAAGTTGATTTATTAGCATGAACTCTATTCACCTGAGACCCTTTCTCAAGCTTTGACACCAAGGGATGTAATTCTTTTCTCTTCTCACAGCCTTTAGGGCCCAGGGTGGTTGTACTAATAATAAAAATCTCTTTGGGAGCATGCTGTAGTGAGAGAGGTTACTCATTCCTCCCTCAGTGCTCTTTCCCATCCCTAGATTTTAGGAACCTGTTATACTACCGTTTCATCAGTGGAGCCAGAATACTCTCCCTGTTAATGCCATGCCTGTATGCATACCAAATTTTCTTAATTCCTTCTTTTCTCCAGCATCACATATTTTCTCTCCTATTAATTGTATTTCATGGCTACATTAAATTTTATTGTGATTCTGTAGCTTCAGGCAAGTTATAATTAAGTAGCCACCATTCAGTTGTCAAAAAGCCACCTGGTCATGCCTAAGTACCCCATTTTATGACTTACTCTAAATTTTAGAGGCCTTTGTCTGACTGAAAAGATGTTTTCAGGATTAGACAGCCCCAACTCATTCTATCCCACACCCTACAGGAGCCATATTCTCTGTCTCATATTTCATTGTAAATTCATGTGCTGCTTATGTTCACCTTCTCCCCCATCCTCTGCTCCTCTTTTTTTTTCATTATGGTATCATTAATCTACAATTACATGAGGAACATTATGTTTACTAGACTCCCCCCATCACCAAGGCCCCTCACATACCCCATTACAGTCACTGTTCATCAGTATAGTAAGATGCTGTAGAGTCACTACTTGTCTTCTCTGGGTTGTACAGACCACCCCGTGCCACCCCCATATTATACATGATAATCATAACGCTCCCTTTCTTTCCCCCCACCCCCTTATCCCTCCCTTCCCATCCATCCTCCCCAGTCCCTTTTTCTCTGGTAACTGTTAGTCCATTCTTGGGTTCTGTGAGTCTGCTGCTGTTTTGATACTTGTCTTTCTCCTCCAGGCTTATTTCACTGAGCATAATACCCTCTAGCTCCATCCATGTTGTTGCAAATGGTAGGATTTGTTTACTTCTTAGGGCTGAATAATGTTCCATTGTGTATATGTACCACATCCTCTTTATCCATTCATCTACTGATGGACACTTGGGTTGCTTCCATTTCTTGGCTGTTGTAAATAGTGCTGCGATAAACATAGGGGTGCATCTGTCTTTTCAAACTGGACTGCTGCATTCTTAGGGTAAATTCCTAGGAGTGGAATTCCTGGATTAAATGGGATTTCTATTTTGAGTTTTTTAAGGAGCCACCATACTGCTTTCCACAAAGGTTGAACTAATTTACATTCCCACCAGCAGTGTAGGAGGGTTCCCCTTTCTCCACAAACTCACCAACATTTTTTGTTGTTTATCTTTTGGATGGTGGCAATTCTTACTGGTGTGAGGTGATATCTCATTGTGGTTTTAATTTGCATTTCTCTGATGACTAGTGATGTGAAGCATCTTTTCATGTGTCTCTTGGCCATCTGAATTTCTTCTCTGGAGAACTGTCTGTTTGGCTCCTCTGACCATATTATAATTGGATTATTTGCTTTTTGTTTGTTGAGGTGGGTGAGCTCTTTATATATTTTGGATGTCAACCCTTTATCAAATCTGTCATTTATAAATATATTCTCCCATACTGTAGGATGCCTTTTTGTTTTATTGGTGGTGTCCTTTGCTGTTCAGAAGCTTTTCAGCTTGATATAGCCTTTAATACTCTGTCCTTGTCTTTGATCTTTGCCATTTTAATTATTATATGTCTTGGTGTTGTCCTCCTTGGGTCCCTTGCGTTGGGAGATCTGTGGGCTTCCATGGTCTGAGAGACTATTTCCTCCCCCAGTTTGGGGAAGTTTTCAGTAATTATTTCTTCATAGACACTTTCTATCCCTTTTTCTCTCTCTTCTTCTTCTGCTATCCCTATAATGTGAATTTGTTCTGTTTGGCTGCTGTGGAGGGGCCGCTCCAGCTGGGGGGAATGAATGGGGGACTGCTTATCACCATGAGGGGTTTCAGAGCTGTGCTGCTTCCCAGGGGCTGGGACGTCCAAAGCTCCTTAGAATTCCCAGTTGATCACACAGTTCTCTTAATATTCTTTCATTCCTGGAGATCCTTTTATCTCTCTCTGCCTCAGCTTCTCTGTATTCCTGTTCTCTGATTTCTATTCCATTAACAGTCTCTTGCACTTCATCCAGTCTGCTCTTAAGTCCTTCCTGAGATTGTTTTATTTCTGTATTCTCCCTCCTAACTTGATCCTTTAGCTCTTGCATATTTCTCTACAGGTCCATCAGCATGGTTATGACCTTTATTTTGAATTCTTTTTCAGAAAGATTGGTTACATCTGTCTCCCCAGGCCCTCTCTCAGGTGTTGTCTAAGTAAATCCGGACTAGACCAAATTCTTCTGCCTTTTCATGGTGATAGAGGTAGTTGTAGGCAGGTGGTGCGGGTGACAGCTGGGAGAACAAAGTTCCTTCCTGCTTGCCTGTCTCCCTTCCCCTCTCTGCTGCCTGTGTCAGTCACCCTCACACCGAGATTATAATCTGGGTTAATCCCCTGAGACGATGCATGCAGGGCAGCCCAGAGCCTTGTGGGGAGAGGCAGGCATGCCAGGTGTGCTCTCCTGTGAGAATGGCACCCCTTCCCACCCTGCCCAGGCTTCTTCTGCCTGCACCAGGCAGTTGCACTCAGGCAGCAGACCCTGGGTCTGGCCCAGGGGGCTGCGCACTGGGAGGAGACTCTGGGCAGCTGCTGTGGGCATGGCCGCTCTCAGGCTCTTCCACCTGTGGGTGTGACTGCTCTCCTGCTGCTCTGCCACTGTGGAGGGGTGGCGCTGGCTGGGGAGAACGAATGAGTGGCTGCTTATTGCCATGAGGGGTTTCAGAGCTGCGCTGCCTCCCAGGGGGATGGGGCATCCGAAGCTCCTCAGAATTCCCAGGCTGCTGGGCTGAGTATGCTGGGACGATTCCGTCCAGCTGTGGAGCCCCTGTCCTTTTAAGACTTTCAAAAAGCCCTGCTTTTCTTTTGTCCCAGGGGAGCCAGCTGCAAGGAGCAGCTCACAGATTTTACTTTTCCATTTCCCTAATATCCAGCACACCATGCAATGTGTGTCTGTGCTCCCAGAGCGGATTAGTAGAGCTGGTTATTCAGCAGTCCTGAGCTCCCACTACTTCCCTGCTCCAACTCCTCTCCTCCTGCCGGGGAGCTGGGGTGGGGGGAGCGCTCGGGTCCCGCCAGGTCGCAGCTTTGTATCTTACGTCCTTTGTGAGATGTCAAGTTCTCAGAGATGTAGATGTAGCCTGGCTGTTGTATTGTATCCTCTCGTTTCTCTTTTAGGAATTTGTATTTGTTTTATATTCAAAAGTATATATGGTTTTGATTTCCGCTGCCTTCCGCTGCCATCTTGGCTCCTCTTCTCTGCTTTTGTGTGTGTTTCCATATAACCTTTTTCTTTGGCTTCCTAATTTAGATATAATTAGTTTGTAATTTAATTCATCTAACTTTCCATGGTAAGCTTCAACAACTTCCTATACTCTTTCAACTCCGTGTTTATTTTCTAAAAAATATTACACTTCCATATAAAATGTTAATCCAGCCTTCAGGAAGCTCATCAATAGTGCTCCAGAGGGAAAACATATGATTCCAATCTGTCAATATCCTTTTCAGATTTTCATTGTTTAAAATATCAACTTATTTTATTAAGAAAAAAAATTCTCGTTTGGGCTAAAGCAAGTTGGAATTGATTTCTGTGTTTTGCAACCAAAAGACATCCATTTACTTTCCCATAACAGATATAACCTTTGTCACCCACCAACATGATAACTTAGAAGTTCAATCATTTTCTTATTCCTGAGAATTTAAAGAAGCCACCAAGTAATATGGAAGTGATACTGAGAAATACATTGTCTTTAGATAACACCAATTGTAATATCTTCTCAAAACATACTGAATGATGCTTAAACCCTAAAACAGCAAAATTTATACATCAATTCCATCCTAAGTTACTAAATGTTTATTTCTGGTCCTTAATGTTGCTGCTAGAAATTAAAAAATTGCTTGCAAAGTAGTCTCAGCCCAGGTGCTCTGTGCCCACTGTGAGATATGGGACCCTAAAAGCTCTCCCTCACTCTTTTCCGTATTTTCCCTCCCCTAATTACAAGTAGGAAAGCAGTCTCTGCTCCCACTTGTTGTCTCACTGTTCCAATTATACTGGACATAGATGATACTATCCTTCCTATTACCTCTTTGTGGAACATGCAACTGAATCTGAAAGAGAGCAAAGAAAATATCTATGAAAGCATCCTGCTTATAACTGGATGATTCAAAAGATCCAGTAGTGCCCCAAACTGCTTAGAACACATAGTAACTGAGGGTGTTCCCTCTGAGATACAGAAAGACAAAGAATGAAGAGATGTCGGTGCTCTAATTAAAACAACAACAAAATTATAGGCATGCTGTCAGGCAAAAGGGATTTTAATATACAAACAGTGACTGCATGTGTTTGACATACACAGTGACAGTTTGAAAGGCTTTTTGCATTCACCACATTTTCATTAAAATAGAGCATGTAAAAATAGACATTCCATTACCAGATCATAAAACCAATATATCCTTGGTTGTTTCTTACAATGAGATTTTCACAAATTTGCAACTGTAAGAATGTAACCTTGTGAAAGGTTCTGAGGGGCCAATCAAAAGTTAATACAAAAATGTGCTCAAGAAAAGATTTTTTCACTTTAAAAAAAAGTTTTTTCAATCCAACCAACATTATTCAAGAGAAATAAGACACCTAAATTTGCTTGAAGCTAGGTAATAATATTTATTCTAAGTATCTGTCATATGTAAATAATAATATATTAAAAGTTTAGTTTATAATAATGCCAGTATGTAGAAGGAAACTCTTCTTTTACTAGGCTTTTGGGAAAAAGATAAATCAATCCCAAAATAGTAACAAGTGTCAGAATAAATTTAAAGTAAGTTAGATTCTAAGGTTACACCCCTGATATGGATCCCATCTCTCCTTTAGCACTCTCTCTTCCACACCCACATTTGATCTGTCCTGCTTGATTGCCTCATTTTTTTTTCCATTCAATCAGCAACATGGTGGTCCCCTCCTCAGGTAGGTATTTCTATAGATTTCATTAACAGAAGTTGGTATTTGAAAATATTTTAGTTTACCTTTCTTCACAATAAAAATTACTTTTGAGACGTCCATTTTTACTTAAAAATGAAGTGAAGGCCATATGAAGACAGAAAGTTAACATAATTGCATTATGCACTTACTGTCTAAGATGGTGCTTTTGACAGTTGCTTTGATGTCAAGGGAAGTTTACTTCCATTGTAACTATAGAAACAGATTGTACCCTGGATTAGATCCATTTACCTATTAGTGATTGATGATAAGGAATATATCTGATGTGTTATAAAGAACACTAATTGAGCCAGCTGTGCAGCAACAGATTTCCAATGATATGCTCCTTTTGGGCGGTCACATTTGCATAGTAAATTGAACTCTCCTGTACTCCTGAAAGTATGCTCTTTCACTGGTTTCCTAACAAATATTCATTAGGCATCCAAGCTGGTCCAAGAACTAGCTAATTACTATAGAGCATTAATAGAAATAAAAGTCAATAGAATAACATAAGCTGGAGAAGACCTATGAGAGCTAGAATTTGAGTCAGTTAAGTGGTAATAAGGGAATTGCAAGGAATCAAGCCAGAAATGTGACAACTTTAAATCCTAAAACGGATCCAAGGAGACAGAGACAGCCTTATTAGGAAAGCAGTGTACATTCCCTGATGACTGGAGGACATTCTAAAGAAGTCACTGGGCCAACAAAAATTCTCAATCATAATATCAGCTGGGCACAGGATGGTAGCACAGCATGGAGACCATAGCCCATGGTTAAGTGACATCTTCCTATGCTGACAGATAGTGACCTCACTTGTAGGGGTGAGGATTTACTAATGTGGGGAACTGTGTTGCCTATTTGAAACCAATGTAAGATTGGATATCAATGATACTTCAGGAAAATTTTTTTTTTAAATGAGGATAGTTAGAAAATTCTGGCAGACAAGCAAGCAAGCAAAAAAGAAAGAAAGAAAAATAATTTAGTATGCCAAATATCTATGTAGATATTTTAAATCCCATTATTCAGATGACATATGGAGTTACTTCTACAATTATAGACCTCTACCTAAGACCTCTTAAGGTAACACTCTCTGAGTGGTAGTATCCTAATATTTTTAATTTGGGGGATCTTAACAATTATCTGATAGTTCATGACAGCACTTGTTATAGAATGGAGAGTATAAAAAGCTAGAAGAGTATAAGCACTGAAATAGGAGAACAAAGTTAATGATGAATTTTACCTACTTGACTGCTTAAGTCCCAAAGGGCAAATAAGGGCACAAGAAACACTGCACCCCCAACCTCTCAAGCCTGGCAGCCACTGCTGCTTGACCAAAGGCTTCTTTTCCATCAAACTGAGATGAATTGAACCCCAGCATTCTTGAGCCACTAGTTCAAAATTAGTTGAGACCTATTTTATTGACCTAATACTTTTCAGATAACAAGAAACAATAAAAAATTACTTATATCAATAGTACATTTTTATCAGAGATGATCAGACCAGAAATATAACAGAATGATACAGAACTAGAAAAATAATGGTTTTGTTAATACTAAACCTTGTGTGCAACAGGAACAAACACACAGATATGTCTCAGGTGTCACAGAGGGTAAGTGAAAGAGGCTCAGACACTTCTAATTCTAATATATATATTGGTTAAATTGGTTAAATGAGTAAAATAACAAGTGTATCACTGTATTTTCAAGCATCTATACATATCTGACACACATGCATATAAAATTAATATATGTAATGAGACTGAACAAATGAGGAAACAAACTGAATTCAATCTGAAAAATGCAAAACGTCATCCAGAAAACTTTAGACACCAGTAGCAAAATAGATACAAAGATAATTGCCATAAATTTAGCTTTAGTGCATGCATAGTTAGTCTTTCCGTGATCACCATACTAAAAGAATGCAGTATTAGGGTATGACATCAGTTCTAGCCACTTTCTCCTTCTCATCCATGTATGATTGAAATGGTACTCTGTCATTCATCATTTTGTTCAGCTCTTTCTTATGTGCAAATAACTAATTTATGAAAATTACTATTTTCATTTTTTCATTGTTAAGGGACTCATTTATTTAGTCACATAAAAAATCTCCTAGTGAGGCGGAGCCATCATGGCGGCGTGAGTAGGACAGTGGGAATCCCCTCCCAAAAACATATATATTTTTGAAAATACAACAAATACGACTAATCCTAAAAGAGAGACCAGAAGACACAGGACAACAGCCAGACTATATCCACACGTGTGAGAACACAGTGCCTGGTGAAACAGGTAAGATACAAGCCCCGGCATGGCAGGACCCGGGCGCCCCTCACCCCAGCTCCCGGTGGGAGGAGAGGAGTTGGAGCGGGGAGGGAGAGGGAGCCCATGACTGCTAAACACACAGCCCCAGCCACCCGCACCAGAGTGCAGACACAGTGCATGCGTGGGGTGCTGGAAACTAGGGAAACAGGGCAGCAAGACCTCTGAGAGGGTCCCGAAGCTGATGCCCCTGTGACAAAGAAAAGCGAGTGCTTTTTGAAAGCCTTAAAGGGACAGGGACGCAACAGATGGACGGAAACAACCCAGGTCACAGTACAGCAGCTGGAAATTATAGAGAAAACCGGGCACACTAACCACCTGGGCAACAGCTCTGAGACCCCTCACGGAGGTAAACAGCCAAACAGCCCCCTGTCCATTACCCCTCTGGGGTGCGGCGAAAGCAGAGAAGCAGCCTAAAGCTGGCCACACCCTCAGAAGGGAGCTTCCTCCATACTGGCCCGGCAAGACACAAAGACCCAGTCTACACGCAATTGCCCAACACAAACCACTAGGGGTCGCAGTTGTCCCAGTAAAGAAAGGCCAGTAGCAAGAGGAAAGTTTGGCCCTTCCAGCTGACAGTCAATAGCACCTGTCAACATGAAAAGGCAGCAAAATACGATCCAGACAAGACTAACACAGACAGCTTCGGCATCTGCCACATCTTCCCCTGAGAAGGAACCTGGGGAGATAGATTTAACCAGTCTTCCTGAAAAAGAATTCAAAACAAAAGTCATAACCATCCTGATGGACTTGCAGAGAAATATGCAAGAACTAAGGAAGGAGAATACAGAAATAAAACAAGCTCCAGAAGGACGTCAAAACAGAATGGACGAGATGCAAGAGACCATTAATGGACTAGAAAACAGAGAACAGGAATGCAGAGAAGCTGATGCAGAGAGAGATAAAAGGATCTCCAGGAATGAAAGAATTCTAAGAGAGCTGAGTGACCAATCAAAACGGAACAATATCCGCATTATAGGGGTACCAGAAGAAGAAGAGAGAGAAAAATAAGGGATAGAAAGTGACTTTGAAGAAATAATTGCTGAAAACTTCCCCAAACTAGGGGAGGAAATGGCCTCTCAGACCACAGAGGTACACAGAACTCCCATGACAAGGGATCCAAGGAGGGCAACACCAAGACACATAATAATTAAAATGGCAAAGATCAAAGACAAGGACAAAGTATTACAGGCAGCCAGAGAGAAAAAAAAGGTTACCTACAAAGGAAAACCCATCAGGCTATCATCAGACTTCTCAACAGAAACCCTACAGGCCAGAAGAGAATGGCATGATATACTTAATGCAATGAAACAGAAGGGCCTCGAACCAAGACTACTGTATCCAGCACGATTATAATTAAAATATGAAGGAGGGATTAAACAATTCCCAGACAAGCAAAAGTTGAGGGAATTTGCCTCCCACAAACCACCTCTACAGGGCATACTACAGGGACTGCTCTAGATGGGAGCACTCCTAAAAAGAGCACAGAACAAAACACCCAACATATGAAGAAGGGAGGAGGAGGAACAAGAAGGGAGAGAAATAAAGAATCATCAGACCGCATTTATAATAGCTCAACAAGCGAGTTAAGTTAGACAGTAAGATAGTAAAGAAGCTAACCCTGAACCTTTGATAACCACAAACTTAAAGCCTGCAATGGCAATAAGTACATATCTTTCAATAGTCACCCTAAATGTTAATGGGCTGAATGCACCAACCAAAAGACACAGAGTAATAGAATGGATAAAAAAGCAAGACCCATGTATATGCTGCTAACAAGAAACTCACCTCAAACCCAAAGACATTCACAGACTTAAAGTCAAGGGATGGAAAAAGGTATTTCATGCAAACAACAGAGAGAAGAAAGCAGGTGTTGCAATTCTGGTATCAGACAAAACAGACTTCAAAATAAAGAAAGTAACAAAAGACAAATGAGGACATTACATAATGATAAAGGGCTCAGTCCAACAAGAGGATATAACCATTCTAAATATATATGCACCCAATATAGGAGCACCAACATAGCTGATACAAATACTAACAGAACTAAAGGAGGAAATAGAATGCAATGGATTCATTCTGGGAGACTTCAACACACCACTCACTCCAAAGGACAGATCCACCAGAAAGAAAATAAGTAAGGACACAGAGGCACTGAAAAACACACTAGAGCAGATGGACCTAATAGACATCTACAGAACTCTACATCCAAAAGCAACAGGATACACATTCTTCTCAAGTGCACATGGAACATTCTCCAGAATAGACCACATACTAGGCCACCAAAAGAGCCTCAGTAAATTCCAAAAGATTGAAATCCTACCAACCAACTTTTCAGACCACAAAGGTGTAAAACTAGAAATAAACTGTACAATGAAAGCAAAAAGGCTCACAAACACATGGAGGCTTAACAACACGCTCCTAAATAATCAATGGATCAATGACCAAATCAAAATGGAGATCCAGCAATATATGGAAACAAACTACAACAACAACACAAAGCCCCAACTACTGTGGGACACAGCAAAAGCAGTCTTAAGAGGAAAGTATATAGCAATCCAGGCATATTTGAAAAAGGAAGAAAAATTCCAAATGAATGGTCTAATGTCACAATTAACGAAATTGGAAAAAGAAGAACAAATGAGGCCTAAGGTCAGCAGAAGGAGGGACATAATAAAGATCAGAGAAGAAATAAATAAAATTGAGAAGAATAAAACAAAAGCAAAAATCAATGAAACCAAGAGCTGGTTCTTTGAGAAAATAAACAAAATAGATAAGCCTCTAGCCAGACTTATTAAGAGGAAAAGAGAGTCAACACAAATCAACAGTATCAGAAACGAGGAACGAAAATTCACGACGGAACCCAGAGAAATACAAAGAATTATTAGAGACTACTATGAAAACCTATATGCTAAAAAGCTGGGAAACCCAGGAGAAATAGACAACTTCCCAGAAAAATACAACCTTCCAAGACTGACCCAGAAAGAAACAGAAAATGTAAACAGACCAATTACCAGCAATGAAATTGAAGTGGTAAACAAAAAACTACCAAAGAACAAAACCCCTGGGCCAGATGGATTTACCTCAGAATTTTATCAGACATACAGGGAAGACATAATACACATTCTCCTTAAAGTTTTCCAAAAAATAGAGGAGGAGGGGATACTCCCAAACTCATTCTATGAAGCTAACATCACCCTAATACCAAAACCAGGCAAAGACCTCACCAAAAAAGAAAACTACAGACCAATATCCCTGATGAACGTAGATGCAAAAATACTCAACAAAATATTAGCAAACCGAATTAAAATGTACATCAAAAGGATCATACACCATGACCAAGTGGGATTCATCCCAGGGATGCAAGGATGGTACAACATTCGAAAGTCCATCAACATCATCCACCACATCAACAAAAAGAAAGACAAAAACCACATGATCATCTCCATAGATGCTGAAAAAGCATTTGACAAAGTTCAACATCCATTCATGATAAAGATTTTCAGCAAAATGGGAATAGAGGGCAAGTACCTCAACATAATAAAGGCCATCTATGATAAACCCACAGCCAACATTATATGGAACAGTGAGAAGGTGAAAGTATTTCCTCTGAGATCAGGAAATAGACAGGGATGCCCACTCTCCCCACTGTTATTTAACATAGTACTGGAGGTCCTAGCCATGGCAATCAGACAAAACAAAAAAATACAAGGAATCCAGATTGGTAAAGAAGAAGTTAAACTGTCACTATTTGCAGATGACATGATATTGTACATAAAAAACCCTAAAGACTCCACCCCAAAACTACTAGAACTGATATCGGAATACAGCAAAGTTGCAGGATACAAAATCAACACACAGAAATCTGTGGCTTTCCTATACACCAACAAAGAACCAACAGAAAGAGAAATAAGGAAAACAACTCCATTCACAATTGCATCAAAAACAATAAAATACCTAGGAATAAAACTAACCAAAGAAGTGAAAGACTTATACTCTGAAAACTACAAGTCACTCTTAAGAGAAATTAAAGGGGACACTAACAGATGGAAACTCATCCCATGTTCGTGGCTAGGAAGAATTAATATTGTCAAAATGGCCAACCTGCCCAAAGCAATATACAGATTTGATGCAATCCATATGAAACTACCAGAAACATTCTTCAATGAACTAGAACAAATAATTCAAAAATTCATATGGAAACACCAAAGATGCCGAATAGCCAAAGCAATCCTGAGAAAGAAGAATAAAGTAGGGGGGATCTCACTCCCCAACTTCAAGCTCTACTATAAAGCCATAGTAATCAAGACAATTTGGTACTGGCACAAGAACAGAGCCACAGACCAGTGGAACAGATTAGAGACTCCAGACATTAAGCCAAACATATATGGTCAATTAATATTTGATAAAGGAGCCGGGACATACAATGGCAAAACGACAGTCTCTTCAACAGATGGTGCTGGCAAAACTGGACAGCTACATGTAGGAGAATGAAACTGGACCATTGTCTAACCCCATATACAAAAGTAAACTCAAAATGGATCAAAGAGCTGAATGTAAGTCATGAAACCATTAAACTCTTGGAAGAAAACATAGGCAAAACCCTCTTAGACATAAACATGAGTGACCTCTTCTTGAACATATCTCCCTGGGCAAGGAAAACAACAGCAAAAATGAACAAGTGGGACTATATTAAGCTGAAAAGCTTCTGTACAGCAAATGACACCATCAATAGAACAAAAAGGAACTCCACAGTATGGGAGAATATATTTGTAAATTACAGATCTGATAAAGGCTTGATGTCCAAAATATATAAAGAGCACACACCTCAACAACAAAAAACAAATAACCCAATTAAAAAATGTGCAGAGGAACTGAACAGACAGTTCTCCAAAAAAGAAATACAGATGGCCAACAGACACATGAAAAGATGCTCCACATCACTAATTATCAGAGAAATGCAAATTAAAACTACAATGAGGTATCACCTCACACCAGTAAGGACGGCTGCCATCCAAAAGACAAACAACAACAAATGTTGGCAAGGCTGTGGAGAAAGGGGAACCCTCCTACACTGCTGGTGGGAATGTAAATTAGTTCAACCGTTGTGGAAAGCAGTATGGAGGTTCATCAAAATGCTCAAAACAGACCTACCATTTGACCCAGGAATTGCACTCCTAGGAATTTACCCTAAGAATGCAGCAATCAAGTTTGAGAAAGACCAGTGCACCCCTATGTTTATTGCAGCACTATTTACAATAGCCAAGAATTGGAAGCAACTTAAATGTCCATCGGTAGATGAATGGATAGAGAAGATGTGGTACATATACACAATGGAATACTACTCAGCCATAAGAAGGGGGCAAATCCTACCATTTGCAGCAACATGGATGGAGCTGGAGGGTATTATGCTCAGTGAAATAAGCCAAGTGGAGAAAGAGAAATACCAAATGATTTCACTAATCTGCGGAGCATAAGAACAAAGGAAAAACTAAAGGAACAAAACAGCAGTGGAATCACAGAACCCAAGAATTTACTAACAGGTACCAAAGGGAAAGGGACTGGGGCAGATGGGTGGGTAGGTAGGGATAAGGGGGTGAGAGAAGAAGGGAGTATTAAGATTAGCATGCATAAGGAGGGGGGTGGGAGAAAGGGGAGGGCTGTACAACACAGAGAAGGCAAGTAGTGATTCTACAACATTTTGCTATGCTGATGGACAGTGACTGTAAAGGGGTTTATAGGGGGGACGTGGTATAGGGGAGAGCCTAGTTAACATAATATTCTTCATGTAAGTGTAGATTAATGATAACAAAAATAAAAGACAGAAAGAAAAGGGGGATTACTCCCTAATAGGATAAAACTAACTGTAAATCAACGATTAATGCATGCTGTAAATATCCTTAATTTTGACCACTTAAAGGGTGTCAGATGGTTGGCTATGGAGGTACTTTTTTCTGATAATGTTCCTTTCTCTTAAAAAAAAAAAAGCAGTTACTGTGTGGTGACCTCCAATGAGTTCTTCACAATGGTATAAAGGACATACCAACGTGTGGGCAAAGGGTCGGTTTGTGTTTATACAGAGGATCAAAGCCTAATTTGGCTACCCAGAAAATGAACTAAGATATGATATGAAGAAGAACTTCCAACATCAGCACTCTCTGGAAGACTCATACCAGAAGATGATCATGAAAAAACCTCAACAAGATCCAGGCGCTGCTACAGCTGTAGCTGCACTCATCCCACCGGTTCCTGGACTTGCCATGGGAATGAAGAAGGAGATATCTAAGCTGGCCTGTGCAACAACAAATTTGACTGGGTCTATACTGCTGAAACTCAACCAAGAATTAGGAGAAGTGCAAGTTGTAGCGCTCCAAAATCTTACAACTACAGACTATCTAATGTTAAAAGAACATATGGGATGTGAACAGTTCCCAGGAATGGGTTGTTTTAATTTGTCTCATTTCTCTCAGACTGTTCAAGTACAATTGGACAATATCCATCATATCATAGATAAATTCTCACAAAGGCCTAGGGTGCCTAACTGGTTTTCTTGGTTTCACTGGAGATGGCTGGTAATTATAGATCTGCTTTGGTTATGTAACTGTATTCCTATTATGTTAATGTGTGTGCGCAATTTAATTAGTAGTTTAAAACCTATACATGCTTAAGTTACTTTACAAGAAGATATGTCCAAGAAATAATCAATCTTCCCATGTTTTCTTCTGTCTGCTACTTCTACAGCTTTTCTTCTTCCTTCCTAATTACAACCCTTAAATAGAATTCGTGCCTCATATAGAATTTACCGAGTATCATAATTCCTCCCAGTGGTAAAGATACCTCAAGCAAATGCTGGGCATAGAAGCCACAGGGCATAAATCTGCAAAGAAGTAAAAAGCTAACCTTTTCGAACAATATGGCTTCTCTCTCACTTACCAACTTTACATTTCCCTGTATGGCCCCGGAAGATGACTGGTTAGCCAGAGACGGGTAAGATTCCTGAAGGGCGGAGCAACCTAAGACAGGCACAGCCGCAGGGGGCCATCAGGTGAGAAATTGGGGATCAACAGAGGTGAGGCTTAGAACCTCACCCTCCCTGTTCTGAGAGAAATCTTCTGCATCCGTGGATGTTTTGTTGCCCTTGTCTAGCTTGGATTAACACATAGTGTACAGGCACACACCTGATCATCTACATTTGCTCTCTTACAACACTAAACTATGTTTTCTACCTTTATCTTGTATCTACCTACCACTTCAGCATTTTATTAAAAAAAAAAAAAAAATAATAATAATAATAAAGGGAGAAATGTGGGATCCACATATAAATCAAGTATAAAAATCAAACGAATATTCATACTTGTCATGATTGTTTATAGTTCATAATGAGTGATCAAAACCAAAAGTTGGGGTGGATTAATGATTGTGCATTGAGTCCCCTATACAGAATTTTATTGTTGTTAACAACCATTTGATCAATAAATATGAGAGATGCCCTCTCAAAAAAAAAAAAAAATCTCCTGGCATCCTCTCCACTTCTTGCTTTACCCTATGAAAATGCATGAGCACTCACTTTACCATTGACTGTATCAAGCTGGTGGTCATCTGTAGTAGTTTCCTTACGCTTCTTAAGCAGAAAGAGAATTTAGGGGAATATCCAAGAGAGTGGTTAGGACTCTGGACTCTTGCATGTAGTTGCAGGAATTGGAAGAAGCTTTCTGAGACTCTTTCCAACTAGTATAAATAAATAGGTATCCAAAATATAGCTGGGAAGAAGGGAAACTGATTCATTTAGCTTGTAAAATGTGTTCCCTTTAGAACCAGAGTGCAGCCATCTACTTAAGTAACAGAAACAGAAAAAGGTTTCTGATCAGCCCAAATACCTGCACAATATAAGATTAGTAGATTTTTGCCTCTCGTATTTTTAGTGAGTGTCTGTGTGTGTGTTTGCTTCTCATTTTCTATTTAGAAACTTCATTTAGAAAACTCCAGTCATTTCCACAGTGCTTAGGAGGAAAAAGAAAAAGGTTGCTTTCATCCTTTCTCAGGTCAAAGTTTTCAAGAAGGAAGACCATACCCAAAGAACTAGTGATGTGGTAAAGGTGGCTGTTTTTTATGAATGAACCTCAAGTGGAAGGTGAAAGACAGCAAAAAACAAAAACGCTATAAAACATACTAGCTAAGAACACAAACTTTGGAAACAAGCAGGGCAGCATTCAAATTTTGCTTCTCTCATTTGTTATAAGATATAGACAAATAATGTAATTTAATATTGCCAGTTTCTACAAGTGCAAAGTACTTCTAACATACCCTCCTAAATAGGTTATTGTAGGATAAATAAATTTATATATGTGGAGGGTTTAGCATAGAACTTAGCACACAGTAAGAGCTATGTTACAGGAAGTCATTCTTAATATCATTCGTGGATATAAATATCTACCATCTCCTCTAAAATTTTGGAGTAAAAAGGCTGTATTATGTTCCCAAAATGAATATTTTATTTACCCACATATATATAATCAACATAACCATATTTCAACATAATGATAATGATTTCCATGTAGAAAATTATCAGAAGTATGTATTCAGAGATAGCTATAAATGCATATCAGATTATGATATCAAGTACCTATCGAAGAATGACAAAAAATTTAGAAGCATTTTTTAAAAGTCATTTTTCTGGGCAGTCTCAATTTTCTTTTGTTTGTTGGTTTTTGTTTTGACTAGCTTCAACAGATGTCACTGCTTGATTGTCTTTAAGGTTGTTATTTGTTAGCGTTCCTTCACTATTCCTTAAAAAAATAATTTCATTTTACTCAAAACCTGAATCAATAATTTTTAATGCTCTTATGGCATGATTATTATAATTTTTATATCCTAGCAAAAGAGAGAGAGATCTGTATAATAAATCTTAATGAAGTTATAATGCCTACATAAACCATAGTGCTTCAGCAACTTTATTTTTAAACACATGAATATAAAATCAGCTGGAAAGCTTAGAGTGCAACAGGCATGAGAGAGGTGAGAGGAAAAGAATAAAGTGGAAAGAAGTGAACTTTGCTGTAGCCATTGTTTCCCATGGACAAGCTGTAAGAAAACAAAGAAACCCAGGCCAGGCTCTGATTGCCATATAAGCATTGGATTAAAATTGTGCACAATGGTATAAAGCTATTAACAAAGCTGTTTATGAGGATAAATGCTTGGCTTCATCCATTTGTTGCCTTGTGGGAGAAGGGCAATCTTCTCAATCAATAGCTGTTTGGTTTGATCCATGCCTTCTTTTCCTCAGTAATCACAGGAATCAAGCCAGGCTCCAACCTCAATTCACTCCCTATTTAAGTCCAGGATACTCAGTGCATTTCATTTTGACCTAGTCATGCTGGGTAACTTGGACGATGAGTATCCCATCCAGTATTATTATTTATTGATAATATTCCAATAAACACAAATGTAATAATCAATCATCCTCTTCTGACTTTATACTCAAAATGTTTACTCTCTTATACCCTACTTCTAAAATAATCTATTCCTCGTACAATTAAATGGAAATACAGAATTCTTTTTAATAGCTTCAAAGCTTACATCCCAAAGTATTGCAGGTGGTAATGTTTCGTTAAATATATATTCTTAAACCTCAGAGCTGGAGATTTAGATCATTTCACTTCTGGAAAGTATCTGTCATATAGGGAGTTGACAAAGTTCATCCACACCATCACATTAATCATGCAAATCAAGTAATTCATACCAAACAATCTAACTTAATTTTTAATTCTAAAAAATAAGTTGATAAATATCGTATGAAAACCTTCTTTGAAATTCTAAGTTCAAAACAGAAAAAAAAACACAAAAAAACATGCCAACCTCCCCAGGATGCTTCACTGTCTCCGTTTTCTCAAAGCTCTGGATCTCAGCTTTAGCATCAGTGTATTCCCACTGCACCTTTGTTTCCCTTGAGGGTCTCGTACCTGGGACAACACATTGTAACAAGATGCCAATAGAAAACATGACTTTCTCTGCAAAAACAGGAGAAAAATAGCTGTGAAAGGGGAGGTCAAATCAATGGTTAATAGAATCTTAGCCCCACCAATTTTGAAAAAGTCTACCTATGGAATTGAGGAAATGGAAGTGCTATCCATGCCTCCAGCTAATATCTGGGAAGTCTTCCTTTTCTGCAATCTGAAGATTATGACTGAAGTCTTCTACCTTGTTTCCCTCTATGGTCTCTGTTAAATTTTTATTGTGATCATGTAAAATCACTGACATGCAAAATGTTTGGAGACAAGACATGTTGTCTAGATATTTTTTATTAAAGAAAGGGTGGAAGTAAATTCTGAAAATTACATTTTCTATGTCTGAATTCAACAACTCACAAAATTTTTGACAAAATTGTTACATAGTTGATTTATGAGGCTTAGCAAAATGGTAGTAATGGTGGATCTATGCCCTTCCACTTCAGTTACAGGAAGAAATCTTCAACTACAGGTTCCAACAAGGAAACATGTACGTTGCTCCTCTAACAAGAAGTTAACTTCCTCTACAACTCAGCCAATGAGGAACCTTAACTCTTGCTTTTCACCAATGGACTTGCATTCAAAACAACCCCTCCCAGCTTCCTCCTTCTTTTCTATAAAATAAGGGCTCCCCTCCTTTGTTTGTGGGTCTTGCCTATGGTTTGCCATAGCTTTCATGTCCCAGATTGCAATTCTTTGTTATTCCTGAACCCATTTTTGCTCATAAATAAATGTTTTCTTTTTAAGGCAAATATCTAAATAATTTTCCCTTATATGGGGTTCTTTTTCTTCCCCATCTTACTCTCTATTCTACCCAACTTCTATTCTCTGGGATAATATAATGAACCAACTTCACGCAAGACTTTGTTTCAAGCTGTGCATTCAAAGGAACACAAACTAAAGTATTATTCATAACAGTGACCCTAACAAGTAGATCCTCAGGAACTCTAGAGCTGTTTCACTCACTGAAGACAGTGAAAAAGATAAAAGCCCCACCTTCTGGTGGGAAGTGAGATTATGATGATCCCTGGCATAATCATTAAAACACTCATCTATAGTGACTGGAGTATAGTACGGGTGGCAGAATATTCTTAGAGCCTGCACTTGAACAATTTTGTGTTTGCCTTGCTTAGTTAACTGTTTGGTTAACTTTGTTAATTGCTTTTTTAACTATTAGCTGATTTGTTAACTTCCTTTAAAAGTCATAAATAAAGAGAAGTGACAAGCTCAGTTCAATCATGTGTCAACTCAGGGAATAGAGTGAAAGCCACAAGTTCTGCATAGCAGTGTTTAAAACAAATCTTTTCTTGATGGTCTGGTGTAGAATGGGACATACCATATCACCGATGGGCCTGGAAAGGGATTGCTGTTACTGTACAACCCCACTCAAGGATATTATGAGTTATGAGTAGTGTATTAATTGTTTTATTTTGTATAGCAGGAGGATTAGCCCAAAGTAAAAATATACATAAATGTCTTATCAGAGACAAATGACTTGAATGCTTAGTCAGGGGCCTTAGAAGATATGATTAAAGATCAGAGAAGGGGAATATGACTTACAAAAGTGCACATAAGACACGTCTATTTTTGTGTCTCATGCAAATGCCTACCAGAGATCATTCACTGCACAGGAAGCAATTAACCAACCAGGTAGTCTAGACAATCTTTACTTTAAAGAAAAATTCACCACTTTTCATCCTTCCCATTGCTTGTGTAATGAGCCCTTTGAAGTGAATCCGTTGTAAAAGGCACAAAGTCTTCGCATCGGTCCAACAGCCTCGGCTCCTTCTAACTAAAGCCTGTCTCACTGCTGATGTTGCTGAATATTCCGATCTGTCATCAGTAGATGTCAACTGATAAGTCACTTGCCCTTGTTATTAAACAAATAAAAATAAAAAATGTAATACTATGATAGGTAGAGATTGGTGTTACAAAGAAAAATAAGACAAGGCATGAGCATAGGATCTGAGGGAGATGGGTATCTTTTTGTATATATTAAAAGGATTGCATTTTACATAAGGTGAGATTCAAATATATAGTAAAAAGAAAAGAGGGAAAAAGGAATATGGATATCTAGGGAAGTGACAAATTTAAGTTCAAAATTCCTGGTGCTGAAGCAGTCTTGTTGTGATGGAAAAATAACCAGGAGGCCATGTGGCTGGAGTATCTGAAAGAGGAGACTATTAAAACATGAGGTCTAAAACATAGAAGAAGGGATGATTATAGATCATTTATAAAATTCTAAGCTCATGAGCATTATTCTGAGTGAAAAGAGAATGCACTGGAGAATTTGAGAACAGGAATCATATGATCCAATGATTTACCAGGATCTCTGAGAGCAGTGTCTCCTTCAAGGGCTAATAGTAATACCAGAGATGTTATATAGGAAGCTACTTTAACATTCTCATCGAGAGACAATCACAGGTTAGACTAGGATAGTGTAGGGAAAGGTGGAGAAGAGAAGTGACTGAGCTCTGGATGTCTACATACACACACACACAGTCAGGCACACATAGGTAAAAGCGTTGACTAATTTAGAGGGGACATCAAGAAGGATGGACTCAAAAGTACCTTCTAAGTCTCAGATTCCTTGCTTTTATGTCAGACATTAATCAGGTAAATATATTTTGTTTCTCTGTATATTTTTAACTCTTTAATTTGAGTTAAGAACATGTATACATAAATATACACAATTATATGAATATGCAAAAAATGCCTATTTCCTAATTAGGCTCATGATTTATTTTCCTTCTCTCTTTTGATTATATGTAAATATTTGGATAAATTTGATTTGTGACACAGATATTTTCTTTTCACATGTCTCAGAGATTCCTTATAATCTCACATACAGCTTTGTGTTAATATTTGTTCTGTTTGTTTCTAATGTGCATATACTTTTATCGTTTTGGGTTTTTATTTTGTTACCAGTCTTTTTATATTTCTTCAAAAGGAAATATGGGAAATGAGATTTTTTTAAACCTTAAAAATCACTGTTTTAAAAACAGGCAATCTCACTGTGACTTTTGGGAGAGATGGTTGTATGTCATGATTTGAATTGATGCGCTTTCAGAAAGCCTGTGACCTGGATACATGATCCTGATGCGCGAGGTGCTGCAGTTTAGATGTGATTGGTTTCCACATAGACACAATGGTGTCAACTTTTACAATAAAGTTTATTGAAAAATGCATTGGTTAGAAAGGCCAACTTTCTTCCCTCAGTAATCTTTCTTTTCCCCTTTGATGTTAACATTTACAGCTGTTCACATTGTTTTCTATTAGTTTTTTAAATTAACATTGAAATGACTTCCCTACAGATAAGAGCCAGGAGCCAGGAATACTCACCTCTGTTCACCTTACGGAGAGCTCTGGCATGCCAGGTCTAGTTTTCTACTGGAACCTACAAACTCCTGATCTCTAAAACCTCTTTGAGATTTCTGCCATCCCAAGCTCTCCCTGGTGTTTTATTTCAGCCCTCCTCTAGTAGCCACCGTTACATGTGTTTTATCACTTCATGGCTTAGCAGATGGAGAAATTACAAAATAATGAATTTGTAGAGTTGAACTCATCACAGTAATGAAGTTTCACATAAATGCTTCTTTCACCAAAATACGATGTGTTTAGTTGGTACAATGGTTGTGCAGTTAAAGCAAAGAAGAAGCAGTCAGTCTTTAGTTCTATGTGTATTATCTCAAAATATTCAAGTAACATTTAGCAAATCATTTAACCTTTTTTTTTCTTTATACATATGAGTTGGGTGTATTTTTACACATAATGTATAAGGATGCTTTTTGGGGTAAGGTGAGATTAGAACAGGGACCAAAATAAATAAGGAAAATATTTGGAAAAGATCATTTCAGGAAGTGGGAAACCAGGTTCATAATTTCTGAGGCTGAAGCAGGCTCAGTACCTGTGTAAGGTTGTATAAATTGTATTATCTTCAATTAGCAAATCTGTTTCTCTGGTCACTTATTTTGTCATAGAAAAATATATTTTTTAGATGGGAAGAAATAATAGATAGCATTCAAACTTATTGCTCAATTATAAATAAGAAAAACAAAGTCCAGGGAGGTGAAATGACCTATCCAAGGAGAGACGGCTGATTGCTGGGGATTAGAACCCAGATCCCTTGGCTTTCAATTAAGTATCTTTCAGCTACCATATCACAAGTGCTGATTGATTAGGATGTTCAAAGACTTACAAAATAATAGTTTGTGGAAAACATGTACAATTTAGAAGAATAATTATTAGATGAAAACATCCAAAATTGACTTTCAGAAAAAATACACAGCATACTCACAAGTTCTTGAGTTATGAACAAAACTGATCACCTCAGTAGTACCTTCATATAAAAACTAGTAAATCATATGTTATTCTATTTCACCTGTTTAAATAGGATTTACTCAAGAGGGATGGGCTCAGTTTTGCAGAGGAGCTGATAGAATGTTTAAAGTCAGTATTCTCCCTCAGGCTAGCATTGCATCCACTAGGCAAACTTCAAGGTTTTTCTCTAACTTCAGAAACGAGGAATGTGAATTATTGCCCAGGTGGAGAATGATTCTTCACTGTGTCCCTCCAACCCCCAAAACGAGGTGTCTCTCTGGAGAAGACATAAATATGAATAAAAGCTTTTGTTGAGGCATCAGTGCTGAGATCGCAGAAGTGTGAAGAATGCTCTGTAGCTGAGTTCACCTCAGGAGAGACAGAGCACCTGGGCTGTGCTGGATCACCTGAGTAATCGCCAAGGGGGTGGCAGATCTCAGTAAGAATCAAGGAATCAAGTAGAACCATTTATAAAGGATGGAAATCCCACTGATGACAATAGGAAAAGCGAGAATATTTGTATTTGAGTGCTATAAAAATGAGGCTTAAAACTAAAAGAATAGTCCAAACATACATTTTGCATAAGACTAAAGAACAAAGAAAATGAAAAATAGGTCCACTGAAAAACAATCAGAAAAGACACCAAGCAAAGTGTCTCCATCAACCATGTGCATTCCTACAGCTAACTCCTTTTATTTTTACTTTAATGGAGATCCTTATTTCAGAATTTTAATATGATGAAAAGATAATGTAAAGTCCATAAATAAGGATCTTTGAATTTTATGTAGACACATTATCCTTTTCTTCCATAACTGGTGAAGTATTGTTCATTTGTTGCCTTGGGAAACACAGTAATCCTGGACCTCCCTCCTGTGTTCTTAGAGGGGCCTAATGTTTGAAATAAATGTGCTGCTTAATTTCTATATAACTTGCATTAGGTGACTTTGAAACAACTTTAAATTCTATCCCACTCTATCACCCTATTTTAAATCTGGGAGGGTTGGACACTTATTAAAATTGCCCTTCAGATGCATATCATAAAATGGTTAGATAACCCACCCTTTAGTGCAATATTTCAAGTAGATTTGCATGAATTCTGTTTTCTTGGTTAAATGGCCAATTTAAAAACATCAGTTGATTGGTACAGAAAATCATTAAAGTGTGTGTTAAATTTCCTTAAACTGTTTTAACAAACATATTCAATATGTGCATACTGGTAAATGGAAAACATAGCCCATAATTATAGCACAGCAACTTATGAGTAAGCATGCCATGCTGGCTTAGGATCTGCATTATGAGTCGCACCCTTGCATCCATACCCTGATTTTGCTCATTTATCAGACACAAGTCTTAAGTAAGATGACCTAGGTTCGGGTTTGGTATGAATGCTATGGTGAAAATACTGCACAAATTCCTGAGAAGTTTTCCTTTCAAATATTTTGTATTGTCTTTTTTTGAAGTTTAATTGAAAAACAAACTTTAAAAAATAGCATATGAGTTGTTAGAATTGTTTATGTTAACAATTCTAGATGTATAGTAAATGTGCAGTAAGTGCTATTAAAAAAGAAGAATGAGAGGACACTAAGGAATGGAAACTCATCCCATGCTCTTGGCTAGGAAGAATTTATATTGTTCAAAATGGCCATCCTGCCCAAAGCAATCTACAAATTCAATGCAATCCCTATCAAAATACAAACAACATTCTTCAATGAACTGGAACAAATAGTTCAAAAATTCATATGGAACCACCAAAGACCCCAAATAGCCAAAGCAATCCTTAGAAGGAAGAATAAAGTGTGGGGGGGTCTCGCTCCCCAACTTCAAGCTCTATTACAAAGCCACAGTAATCAAAACAATTTGATACTGGCACAAGAACAGAACCACAGACCAGTGGAACAGGACAGAGAGTCTGGATATTAACCCAAACATATATGGTCAATTAATATACAATAAAGGAGCCATGGACATACAATGGGGAAATGACAGCCTCTTCAACAACTGGTGTTGGCAAAACTGGACAGCTACATGTAAGTGAATGAAAGTGGATCATTGTCTAACCCCATACACAAAAGTAAATTCAAAATGGACCAAAGACCTGAATGTAAGTCGTGAAACCATTAAACTCTCAGAAAAAAACATTGGCAAAAATCTCTTGGACATAAACATGAGCGACTTCATGAACATATCTCCCTGGGCAAGGGAAACAAAAGCAAAAATTAACAAGTGGGACTATATCAAGCTGAAAAGCTTCTGTACAGCAAAGGATACCACCAATAGAACAAAAAGGCTTTCTACAGTATGGGAGAATATATTCATAAATGGCAGATCCAATGAAGGGTTGACATCCAAAATATATAAAGAGCTCACCTACCTCAACAAACAAAAAGTAAATAATCCAATTATAATATGGTCCAAGGAGCTGAACAGTTCTCCAAAGAAGAAATTCAGATGGCAAACAGACACATGAAAAGATGCTCCACATCACTAGTCCCAAATTAAAACCACAATGAGATGTCACCTCACACTAGTGAGAATCGCCATCACCCAAAAGACAAACAACAACACATTTTGGCGAGGTTGTGAAGAAAGGGGAACCCTCCTACACTTCTAGTGGGAATGTAAATTAGTTCAACTATTGTGGAAAGCAGTATGGAGGTTCCTCAAAAAGCTCAAAATAGAAATACCATTTGACCCAGGATTCCACTTCTAGGAATTTACCCTAAGAATGCAGCAGCCCAGTTTGAAAAGACATATGCACTCCTATGTTTATCACAGTACTAGTTACAATAGCCAAGAAATGAAAGTAACCTAAGTGTCCATCAGTCGATGAATGGATAAAGAAGATGTGGTCCATATACACAATGGAATATTATTCAGCTATAAGAAGAAAACAAATCCTACCATTTGCAACAACATGGATGGAGCTAGATGGTATTATGCTCAGTGAAATAAGCCAGGCAGAGAAAGACAAGTACCAAATGATTTCACTCATATATGGAATATAAGAACAAAGAAAAAACTGAAGGAACAAAACAGTAGCCGACTCACTAAACCCAAGAATGGACTAACAGTTACCAAAAGGAAAGGGACTGGGAAGGATGAGTAGGAAGGGAGGGATAAGGGTGGGGGGGAAGAAAGGGGGCATTATGATTAGCATGTATAATGTTGGGGGGACATGGGGAAGGCTGTGCAACACAGAGAAGACAAGTAGTAATTCTACAGCATCTTACTACGCTGATGGATGGTGACTGTAATGGGGTTTGTGGAGGGGGTCTTGGTGATGGGGGGAGCCTAGTAAACATAATGTTCTTCATGTAATTGTAGATTAATAATAACAAAATAAAAAAAATAAAAAAAAGAATGAAACTTTTGGGCAACACTCATTTCTTAGAAAAGGATTTTCACTGACTGGAAGCCATTAATTAGCAAGCAGCTAGATTATTGGTGGGAAAAGGAGAGTCCTTCAAAAACGACTGGGTAATTATACTCTTGGGACTAAAAAGGAGATGGGTCAGAGTCTGTAATTGCTGGATAGAAGACAAAACTCTTCATAGTTTCTGAGCCACAAAGTAAAGGAGTAAAAACACAAGCATTAAGAGACTAAAAACAGTTCCATAACATTAACAGGAAATATTACTCTGACTCAAGCCTTCCTGCTAAATTAACTATACCCTGCTTTCAGATGCCTCCCAGAGAATTCTGGGACTTCTCAGGAGGTAATTCACTTCTGCTCATTTGGAGGACTCCTATTGGAATCCAGTTAGCATGCCAACCACCTCCACTGCTATTCCACATTTCCCTAGCACAGTTTATTGATCCTTTCTCCTGGGTATTCTGCAAGCTCTGAGACTGATGATGCTTCATGCGAAGGGTGCCGATGTGTGCCTAGAGGCATTGTTTTATGTTGTTGCCAAAGCACCTAGCAGTGACTTTATTGCTGTAGAAGCTGCTGACACCAGTGCCACAGCTGCTTTGTGCTCTCCATGTCCCATGGAGATGTTTGAACTTCTACTGAATTGTTAATTATAGACCTTAAAGAATCACACATAAATGCATGAGAGACCAGGAGAAGAGAAAGCTAAAATATAGTTTTAAGGCTTTATATATAATTTAAAACTTAAAATATAATTTTTTCCTAAATACTCATTTAGTTACATAGTAATGTAGATACATAAATACATGAATGGATAGCCCACAAGTGTTGCTATTTTGTTTTCATTATCATTCCATTTTAATTATTTTCTAATTTACTTTGCTTATAATTGAATCTATGGATTACTTAGAATTATTTAACTTTATCCCACATATTTGTGATGCTTTAGATACATTTTTGTACTGATCTCAAATTTAACTCAGTTATGTGTTCAGAGAATATATTCTCTATGATTTAAATCATTTGACATGTATTTAGACATATTTTAGGATCTTCATAGTATCCATCTCAGAATTTGACTATAGTGTTTTATGATTGTATACAGTGCTGTTAATTAGGTCAAGGTAGTTGATAATGTCAGAACTGTTATATTCTTGCTGAGTTTTGTCTTCTTATTCTAATTACTGAGAGAGGAGTGTTTAAATCTTAATTTTTACTTGTGTTTTTGTCCCATTAATTTTGTCAACATTTTCTTTATGTGTGCTGAATCTCTGTTGTTAGTGGATAAAAATTAAGGATTATTATCTTTTCTTGATGAATTGGCCCTCTTATCATTGTGAAATGTCATTTTGTTCCTCTGGTAATATTCCTTGTCTTGAAATCTACTTTATCTGATATTTACATAGAAACATTCTTATGATAGTGTTTGCATATTTTCCATCCTGTTCATTTTATATATTAAAGCCTTTCTCTTACAATAAGCATATACATGAGCCTTGCTTTTTTACCCAATTTTACAATCTCTGTTTTTATTTCAAATGTTTAGTCAATTTACATTCTTTCTGGTAATATTAAATTAGGTTTAAGCTAACCATCTTGCTATTTGATATTGTTTGCTGTGGTTTCTTTGTCTTGTCCCATCTTTAATGCATTATTCTGGATTAATAAGGCATTTTTTGGTATCTCATTTCATCTATAGATTTTTTTGCTATAACTTTGTTTTATTTATTTAGTATTTCTTAATGGATTATAGCTTGCATTTTTTATTTATTATGCATCAAACTATTATTAAGTTCTAGGTTTGAAGACCCCCTATAACAGCATAAATCTACTTAACTCCTTCCACTCCTTAGAGTTATTGTTCTTCATAAATATATATATATATATATCTTACATATATACATATATAACAAGAATACATGATACATGTTATTATTTAAGCATTAAGCAGGCAATCATTTTTTTAAAATGGAGAGAAATTCATTTTTTACGTATTTTTATCATTTCTGAAACTCTAATTCCTTCCTATCTGACTTCCAAAGTGCTATTTCCCTTCATTACGAAGAAATTTCTTTTGCATTTATTGTAATGTGACTGTGCTAGTGACAAATTATTTCAAGAAAAACTGTCTTGTTTTCACCTCTATTTATACCAAACACACAAATACACACACAGATTTTTGAAGTAAACAAAATTCTGTATTGGTCATTTTGCCTCTAGCTCTTTAAAGATATCATTCCATTATCTTCTAGTATGCAAGTTTTCTGAGGCAGTATCAGCACCCAATTCTTCTATATGCACTGTACAAATTATTCACTTTGTTTTTTTCTTTTAAGATTTGTGCTTTCTGCCTGCATTTTTACTGTAATGAACTTATATTTGGGATTTTAGGTATTTTTCATACTTAAGAGTTTCCTGAGATTCCTGGATATATATGAGTTAGTTTTACCTCAGATTATCAAAAAAAAAAAAAAAAATTGGCTTTTTTTCTATGCTCACAAAAATACTCTGACCCATTTTTTGGAATTCTAACTTCATAATAATGGAGCACCCGATGTTACTGAGATCCTATAGGTCCCTGAGCCTTTAACAATTTTTTATCTTGCTCTTCTCTCTGATTCTGTAGCTGTCTTTTTATTTAGTATCTATGCTATTAAATTTTAGTACAATGAATATATTTTTTACTGTTTTAAATTCCTTTCCGTTCTTTCATTCAATGCCCTTGTCCATTAATTATATTATTGGATGATCTGTCTGCTTCAATTGACTATGTTTTCTGTTGGTTAGCACTCCAGTTTCCCTGCTTTCTTGTACTTCGTATGTATTTATTATAATCTATATACTCGTGTAAAAGGATAGTAGTGAATAACTCACGTTCTTATTCTTTTCTTATGATTATTTTCCAGAAAGTAAAAGTTGTTTCCTCTATCTGTGGGTTCAAAAGATAAGGAGGAATATTTATTATCTGTCTGTGTTAACAAACTTATTTATAATGCAGCCATGTACCAACATTTGAATTTCATCTAATTTTTATGTTTTAAAGATTTGGCCATTAATCAACATTATTTTAGTAATCCCAAACTTTATAATCCTACTCTATGACTCTTGATTCACCGATGCTAATCAACCAGTACACAACATGTATTCTATTTATGAAATGAGATCACTTGACCTCTTATCACCTATTTTATGCCTTGAGTTTGAGGTTGTTTCAAAAATCTTTTGAGCAAAATCTGTATGTAGCTTTGTAGAATGGTATTAATACTGGAGTCTAGAGGTTCTAGTATTTAGAAATATATCTGCCTTTTTCCTTTATTGACTTGCTCACATGAAACACAGAAAGAAAAACTTAGAGTTAATGAATAAATAACTAATCAAGGAAAACTTTTTTTCTTTTCAAAGCAATTAACTGACTATATATTCTAATAGACTTTATAGATGAAAACAAATAGCTACACAAAAATAAAATAAATGTATCTTTGATCCAGTGAAAATAAAAGAATATTTGGAGGCCAAACATTTATGAGATATTCCAAAGTGTTTACCTTAAAACGTAGCATTAGTTAAGCAGAATAGCATTTCCCTGGCAATTCATAAATATAAATTCACCCTATTTGGTGTTCTTAAAGACTCTAAGCTACAGATAAAAGAATAAACTTTCTTCCATCATGGGCTTAGAATATTTTCATAGAAATTATTTCCAGAATGATGAATCCATAATTGAAAAGCAAAAACACATACAATACACCATAATGAGAGCCAGGAAAGTTAAATGGTTGCAGAATTAGACATGCAAACATTTTAGATATATGAATTCCTAGACTAAGTACATTTAATTATGTGCAAAATCTTAAAAATAAAATAAGGATAAAACTATTAGTAAAAGGCAAGAAACTTTAAAAATAAACAGACAAATGTTTAGATGAATCAAAGTGAGATTTACTAAACTGAAAGATATTTCTAAAAATGTTATCCAGAAATTAATATTCAGAGATAGAGAAATTATAAATGCAGAACAGTTAATATATAGTTCCAGAAATAGACGTGAAAGAAGGAATATGAAGAATTCAATATTGAAGACATATGAGTGCAATCAAGAGCTGTTAGAAACTGGGAAACTTCAACCCATGTGAGAAGGGAACCATACTGGATGTGTTAATACTTTTACTTGGTTTTTACCTTTATAAGTTACTACTTAGCTTCAGGCACTTAGAAAACAGGGTTTAATAAGAAAGATGAAGTCTTACTGATGTGGGAGATCAGAAGGCAGGATTTTAGGGTGCTAGAACAGTTAGAAAATAAAGAGGAGGGATTATTCCATCAAGGAGGGAACCACAGAGTGGGGCCTTCCAAATATGTCTGCATATTTTCCTCTGTTTGAACTGCTTAAGAGTACTGTGAGAGCCCCAACCAGGGGAGAAAGAACAGAAGGACGGTTTTAAAAGCTGGTTTAAGTTTTGTTTAATATTTGGAATCTAGATTTGATAGGTCAATTGTTGAGAATTTATAAGTGTTTGCTTCAATCATTCAATTGACACACTGGATATGTCACATTTTAGTAATAAAACATACCCTAACGCAGAGGTTTTCATCGTGGGAATATGCAAAATTGACATCTACTTTCCCTAACAAAACATAAAATCAAGCTTCTACAAGATCATTATTATCAGCAAGCAATTTAATGCAACTCAACATTCTAAAGAGAAAGTTAATAGAATATGGATTATCCACAAATATCTGTACTCTCCACTAAACAACAAAAAAGTACTAGAAAACAAACAAACAAATAAATAAATAAATAACCTATAGTAAACAGAGGGGAAAGAAAATTAATAGAAACAGACTAACAGATAATAAAAATGTTAGAATTAGCAGACACAAACATTGAAATAATAATAATAAATATACTAAAGATCCTGTGGGAAAAAATGTAAAAATTGGGGAGATTTGAAAGACATATAAAATCTCTTAAAATTAACCAAATGAAAATCCTAAAGCTAAAAATTACAATATTTGAATTTTAACATTAATAGAATAGGATTAACATTATTGGCAGCACCAGAAAAAAAGGATTAGTGAACTTGTAGATAAGCCAATATAAATTATCCAAATCAAAATTGATTAAAGAAAATAAACAAAGCATTACTGATCTGTGAGTGTCAAGTGGTCAGACATATACAAAATTGGAATCCCAGAAGGAAAGGAAAGAGAAAATAGGGCTCAAGAAATTCAGAGATATTGTTAATTAAAACTATTTTTTAAATTAAAATAATCAAACAGGTCTGAGGACCTCAGCAAACTCTAAGCAAAATGAATATAAAGAAAACCAGATGAAGATATGTCACAGTTGGCCTACTAAAAATTAATCATAAAAAGAAAATCTTTAAAATACCAAATAAAAAAATACATTACATACCAGGAAATAATAAGAATGACAGTTAATTTCCAATTGAGAGCATAAGAAAATGGAACTGTTAACCTATAATTCCATAACTAATAAAATATCTTTCCAAAAATGTTTCTGTAATTTTTAAGAGAAATTAGCTAAGAGAAAATTTGCCAGAGAGAAAGAGAACACTAAAACAAAATATTAAAGGAAGTTTTTTAGGTTGAAGGAGATTTTTTTGTGATAGAAATCCACAGAAGGAGATTTTTTTGTGATAGAAATCTACAGAGAGAATTGAAGAAAGCCAAAATGGTAAAAATGTGTAAATGTAATAGACTAATTTTCTGCTAAAGAACCACAACAAAAAAGTAGAAATTAAATAAATAAGTAACCTACAGTAAAACAGAGGAGGAAAGAAAATCAATAGAATCAGACTAACAGATAATCCAAATGATGAATTAGCAGACACAATAATCCTTATCCTACTATACTTCAATCTACTAAAATCAAGTCAACAAAACAAACAGAAAGATTGAGAAAGTATCATATGACTTGAAATTCTGATCATGTATCTATAGGTAATACATCCATAGTAAAATAATTTGAAACTCTTTTCCATTATTCCATTATTAGTTATCTTGAAAGTTAATTTAAAATAAAATCCCAGAATAGTGACTATTAATGATCATGACTGGGATATCACTGTAACAACTAATACTTCATTTATAGGTTAAGCACATATTTAGAATTTAAATATCCCAACATAATCATATAATAAAAGGTTAATCCGCATTACCTTATGTGTTTTATAATATATAATATTATGAAATATATTTATATGTATAAAAGATACAATTGCTTTTGGTTATCTGAAGGTTATACTTACCTTGATTTTAAGTATTGTCTAACCTACAAAGTAGTTACCATCTAGCAAACAACGCAGACAGTTGGAATTACTTCAGATATACTAAAACTAATATTTCTATCATTGATTCAGGTAGAAGAAATGACAATATGCTCATTAAGTTTCTGTATAATAGTAAACTTAAAATTATTACTGCTAAAACTTTATAATGGGACATGACTTTACTAAAATAGCAATGTGTAAAATACTGTAATTTAGAATAATTATGGAACACATAAAGGTAAAATGAGTTTATATGCTCTCTCTTAGCCTCAAGTAAAGAATTTTGGTGGTGAGACATAAATAACAATCAGGAGTGTCATTTGTGCATCAAAATAAATGAAAATTTGTGATTAAGCAACTTTAATCCAAAAAAGAAATTTAAAAAATTAAAATATTACCAAAATATGCTCATCTATTCTTTTTATTCAAATATTTTCTCAAAATCCAATTCTGCCAAAACAGAATATGTATATGTAATATATAAGCAAAAAAAAATAAGATCTCAAGATATTTAAAAATATGATTATGCATTCAATGAAATATTAATGAAACTGGGACAATTTAATATCATAAATCTTTAAAATATTCCAATAATCAGTTTCAACTTTACACAGTTATTGAAAGAAAAATAAAATTAACCAACAGACGTTTGGACTGTACATAGTAAGTAGAAATACAAGTTGTAATAGATGTAAAAGTTGCTGCAGTGAATATCTGAGTGCTTGTTAATTGACACTTCTAAATAGTTTAGTTTATTTCATTGCTAGAATATCATTATAAGATATATGATATTATTTTTATCATTTAATTTATAGAATATTTAAGCAGAGAAAGTTTAAGTAACCTGCCCATGATAACAGTTAAGTGGTAGGTTGAATCTACAAACCCAAGCTGTGAACCACAGTGAGTTGGGAAGAGATGATTTGGATTTTCCTCCAATCACAAACAACATTTTACTTGAATGTATTATACTTTTACCTTCTTTAAAACAATTAATTAAATTATATTTTCTCTTAAGTTTTTTTGGATATTTATGATTCAGTTGAAAGTACAAAATATACAGTTCAACCTAGGATTTATCAAACACCTTCTCTGTCCAGGGGAATGTAAATTTGATTTAGAAAGGGTTTTGATTGATCTTCTGTTATTCATCAATCCTCTATATCAAAAGGAAAACAAAACCCAATTAGAAGTACCAAATAGGATAAACTTGGTGTACAGCCTATATGGTCTTTACAGAATAATTTCTACTCTCTTTTGGAGGTAATATATCCCTGAGAAAGTACTTAAAAGTATAATATAAAAACTAATGTTTCAAGGATCTGGAAAATATAAAACTCTTAAAGTAGAACACTTTGGATTTTAATCTACATAAATATTATCTACTTTACCCATGAGAAAATAAAGGTCATTATGAGGCTATTACAACATTGCTTTTAGAACTCAGATGTCTTAGTCACTCCAAGCTCTATAACAGAATACCATCATTAAAACAAACAAACAGAAAGCTGATTAAAGATGGTGGCATGAGAGGAGAGACAGAGGCTTCCTCCTAAAACTGGATACAATTAGAAAATTTAATTGGAGCAACTAATCCTGAGAGAGCAAGAGGAAAGAGAATGGCACCAGACTGTACACACCTAGAGAAAAGAGCAGACCTCACCGAACTGGGTAACGCACCAGAGCTGTGGCTCCATGGGACCTCAGCCCCTCTCCCACCCCAGCTCACCTGGGTAGGAGGAAGAGAAATGGAGCAGGGAGGGAGTGGAAGACTTGGGCCTGCTGAATACCTAGCTCTGGAGATCTGCTCTGGGAGAACAAACCTACATTTCATGGTGCTTTCATGAGACTAGCATGACTACTGGGTTGGAAAGCTAATACAGGCAGTTCCTGGGGAGACTGGGATTCCAGTTGCTTATGGAAAGCAGGGATCCATATCCGGCTGCTCTGCGACAAAAACATACCTGTGTGACCGGCCCACTGGCTCAGGCAGTGGAGACAGGCACAGCAGCCGGGAGGCGGGGAACAGCTCTTTCCTCCCCCCAGGTACCAGTAACACTCCCCTGCGACCCACGACATTACTTCAAGGGCTGAGCAGCTCCAGAATAGAGCTTCTGGGCACTAAGGGCGCCATATACAAACATGAAATGCCAAAGGAACCTTGTCCAGAGTAAAATTATTAATACAACTCCCGAGAAAGATTTAAATGATATGGACCTCATGACTCTTCCTGAAAGGGAGTTCAAAATAAAAATCATAAACATTCTAATGGAGGTATGGAAAGACATCCAAGAACTCAGGAATGAATTCAGGTCGGATATCCAATTGTTGAAGAGCACGATGGAGGGTATTAAAAGCAGGTTGGATATGGTGGAGGAGACAATAAATGAAACAGAAACTAGAGAAGAGGAATACAAAGAAACTGAGGCACAGAGAGAAGAAAAAAGGATCTCTAAAACAAACAAACAACATGTATTCCTCACCGTTCTGGAGGTTGGGAAGTCCAAGAGCAAGGCACGGGCAGATGTGGGTCTGCTGTGGACACTCCTGGTTTGCCGATGGCTGTCTTCTAGTTGTATCTTCACGTGGTGGAGAAACCATCTGTCTCATAGCTCTACTCATACCGACACTCACTAATCCCATTTGTGAGGCTCACTATCATGATCTAATTTTCCCTTAATGGCCCTGCCTGCAAATTCCATCACAGAGGGGCTTAGGAGTTCAACATATGAACTGAGGGGGGACACAAACTTTCAGTTCATAATAGACCTGTAATTAAACCCTAGTTCATCTACTTACTGGAGAGATGATCAAGGACAATTTTCTTAATTCTACATATCATTTTTATCATGTATACTGGGAATAACACTAATTTATGGCTGATAGTGTTCTTATGAGGATTAAAAGAAAAATGTAATTTTTTGACAAATAATAAATAAACAGTATACAACATTATTTTATAAACATAATAAGTGCAAATCAAATATAGACATTAGAGTAATCTTTATAGGCAATTAAAATTGTCCCTGGTAAGGCTTAATGAGAGGTTTGAAGAAATCAACTTTCTTGATGTTTATATATCATCAGAAAGGAGAATGGCAGCCTTCGTGTATGGTCACAGAGTCTGTAGTAAATTTTGTCTCCCTCGATAGTTCTAAATTTATGAGCTTCATTAATTTTATTCACAATCAACATATTAGGAAACACTTTGGAGTCACTTAGGTAGGACTCTATTTGCTAATCCTGTCACAAATTGAAAGTGGCTTGGAGCTACATTCACTCAAGCAATCCTTGTCTTCTAATAATCACATAAATAACTGCTGAGCTGAAAAATCTGATGACAAATCTAATCTTTTCTAACAGTCTGAGCCCATATGATTCTTCAAAGGCATTACTCAACAGTTTAGCTGCTAATGTAATAATTAGAAGATATGAAGGTATAATCTGCCATACTTAGGTTTGTTTAACAGTCAAGCAAATGAGCACAGATCACTCCATAAGAAAACATGCAAGAGATGTTTTGTATTTTTCTGGGTGTTGCATCATTGTATTCTTATCCTTTGTATTTTCTTGGGGGCTGACACCACACTTTACTTGTCTTTTTGTCTATTACACTTTAGTAACACAATAAATGTGTTCTCATGTCAATAAGAATGAACAAATTCATATTTACCTTATGGGAAATGTCTACAATTTTAAATGACATAAGCATCCTAGATAATGAGCAGGGATATAAAGCAAGACATAGCTTACATATTTAGATTTAATTCTAATTCTACTTGTTTTTATGGAAAAAATAAACAGTTCTATTTCTTTAAAACTTATATAGAAATAATCAAGTCATAATATTCCTCAAAGGAGTTAAGCTTGACATAATTTCATACTTGATAAAACTTGTGTTCCCATAAGAAATTCTAAGAATCCTTTCGTCATTGTTGTTATACACTGTTATATACAGTCATCATTGTCATATGCTGTTCTTCACTTCTTCCGTTACTTCTCTCATAAGTGTCTTGTTTTCAACAGATCTTACAGAAAGTAGGACGGGTCCAGTTTTAAGTTGAGTAAGTAGTGAACTAAGTAAATCCACACTGAAGGACTAACTAGATAGCAACCTTGTTCTCACATCCACAACAATTTAGTTTCCAATTTATTTAAATTATTTGGAGACGTCAACTCTTGATAGTATGATTGACAAAACATCGGGCAGTTAAAGGTTGGGAGGTAAGAGCAGTGGGAGAGAGGAAAGAGAAGGAACATAGAGAATAAAAAAGTACTTTATGTTTGTTTATTAGGAAAACAAAAGAAAGGTATAACAGATTTGAACCTTTTCCAATTATGTGTATTGGACTCAATAGTTCCTAAGTATTTATTTTCTTGACGTTTTAGTCCTTTCCAAATATTGTCACTATTTTGATAAATGTGAGTTTATAAGTAAAATTCAATGCATGAACTCTCAGCATAAAACAGTGAGCATATACATTCAAATCTTGTCATTGCTCATAAAACCTTCAAACTCAGGTTTGATTAACCAGGAAAAGAGGAGCTGAATTTAATTGCCTTCTAACAGTGAAATAAAATGCTTCTTCTCTAGGATATTTCAGTTTTGTGTGTTGGTAGGCAGTAGTGGGTGGAAGGTGGTACCGTGGCTAAATTGATAACTACTATTGGAAAAGTTTTCTTAGGATTAAGAGTATAATGAGTCAGTCAACAAACAACATTTGTGGTGAGTTTTACCCACCAGTACTAAACTCAATATGCCTCCTAGGTTTAATGTTGCATTAACTTCATTTTGCATTAACTTCAAAACCATTACCGAGTCATGGGTCTGTCTACAAATATCCTTATTTATGCCAGCATTTATTTGTGAGATTCTTCTGATTGCATTGAATTTCCTGTGCTGCTTTCCAATAATGACATGTTTCAGCTGTGAGGACTTATTAGGAAATATATGATGCTTGCAGTTTTGAGGAAGTTGATTCCCCCCTGTGGAATAATCTCCATTCTAATTTGAATGTAAAATTCCCATAAATTATTTCAATCTCATTTTAGACTGGGACATATTTCATTGATTGGTAATAGCCTTAAATTACTTTTTATTGTGACTGTAATGTTTTCTTGTCAAATAGCAGGAAACAGTAAATTACAGAGTAATTTAACAGGTGGAAATATAGTCAAGCAAAAATTGTTAGAAACAAAGATAAGCCATTAGAACAAATTGCAGTCTGCACATACCTAATCCATTCTTTCATGTCTATGGATTAAGAAATCAGCTCTTCTTTCCACAGAGTTTAATTAACCTGGAATCCTGAACTAGTATGTAAAGCAAAACCTGTACATTTGGGAACCTGGAATCATAAAATTAGAATGCAACAAAATATATCAGATGGCATTTATTTGGGAAAAAGTATGTAGGGGCCGGCTTACAGCCGAGGCTGAGTCCCACTATGGCTGAACACCGCCCTTCCACTGTAGCTGACCAACGCCCTAAGATGGCGCCCGCTTCCTGGGTGCCACCCTTCCTGGTTTGGTGGCATTAGCATAAGGAAGTTGCTCCTATAGGCTTGCCCCATGCTTCCGCGCTCGTGCTCAACTCATGCAGAAGGCATGCTACCAATCAGCTTAAAGGTCACACATGATCTTGATCACCATAGGCCAGCTTCCTTTATATAAGGCATAAGCAGGAAAGAGAAGCTCGCTCTCTCTCTCTCTCTCCTCTCATTCTTTCTCTCACTCGCTCCCTCTGGCTGTTGCTTCTTCTCACTCACCTTCTCCCGACCTTCCAAGCAACAATAAAGAACTGAAGTGAACCAGGTCTGTGTATGTATCGCTGTCGTCACTGCCACAAGGAGCGAACGCGATAAAGTATGCTTTAATTTTAATACCAAAAGCTCCATATTGAAAGACAAATACTAAACTATAAAAGCAAATATTCCTTTGCATTAAATGAGTTTTTCCACTACATGCTTCGACAGAATAATGGCATCACTTTCAATAAGAGTGGGTTGTACACAAGAAATATAATTGTGTTTGAGAGCATTGTAAGCATAAGGCTTTCACGGAATTTGTGTGCACACTTTAGACGGAAGCCCTGAGGGATTTCTAATGGGCACTAATTGGAAGTGAAAATTTTTAAAAATTAGTTTTCTTTCATAGGGAGGCTGAATCTGCAAAACCTCTCAGTCATCTGAGCGGCACTGTTATTTAATCTACAATGAATACTCTATTTCTAAACCTACATCAGACCCACTTTAGTATCCTTCAAAGATACTCTGACTTTCCCAGAATTCAGTGACATAACTAAAGGAAAATATCACCTTGGAGATTTTCAACAACCATGTAGTCATAGACCTGTCTTTTGAAGAATTTAAATTATCAATTTATTAAGTTGATTGAGGAAACTGGTGATAGTTGGTTCCTGCACAACGAAATCAGTTAAGAAATACACAAACTCAAAACAATGATATGTCAAGTAATAAATTATAGTTTATTTTGGAAAATGTAGAATGCTTGTCTGTGAATTGCATATGTAACTGTATTTGTATATCTCAAAAAGTAAAATTTTAATTATTCTGCTACATTTAATATATTTTAACTTCTAGAGTAGTATATGACATACTGGCATTAATAAAAATTGAAATAAATGTACTGTATGATTATCTCAAGAGGGCAATGGAATATGGTAGCAAAAAACATGAGTTTATGAGCCAAAAAGGCCTAGATTCAATCCCTTGTTCTAGTATACATATTTTAATACTTGTTCATAGAATTATTTTCTACATCAATATAAAATGAGGATTCAAGATGGCGGCATGAGAGGTGAGATAGAGAATTCCTCCCAAAATCACAGATAGTATGAAAATGTAGTTAACTGATACAACTAACCCTAAAACAGCAACAAGAAAGAAGGCTGAACTAGACTGCATGCAGAAATCACGAAGAGTAGACCTCATGAAACAGCATAGCGTATGAAAGCCTTTATAGGTGGGACCCAAGCCCTTCCCCCATCCCAGCTCACTGGCAGGAGAGAGAGAAATGGAGTGGGGGAGGGGTGGAAGCCTGGGACTGCTGAATATCGAGCCCTGAAAGTCTGCTTTGGGAGAAGAAACCTACATGTGTGGTGGTCTGGACATTGCAGAGCTCAGACAGGTGGAGCGCTTGAGAGACAGATTCAGGCCATTTGTGAAGGAGGGGATACACACATGGCCACCCTGGAAGAAGGGAAAGGCAGGCAGTTTTAGAGGCTTCCTAGCAGCAAGAGGGCTGCTGAACGAGGGGGAGTGCAAGGAGATTGCTGCATGGGGGAGGGGAGATCTGGACAAGGTTGTCTGGGTGCACTCTTCCCAGCTCATTGGGAACCTTGAGAAGCTTTGGGTGCCCCATCCCCCTGGCTGCCTACTCAGCCCCAAGAACCCCCACTGTGACACACAGCCTGCTGCGCCTTCCTCCTAGCCTGCAAACACCAGTTCACAAAATTACAGTCACTGTGCTGGCATCAGGCCAGCCAGAGGGAGGCCCCGCCTACAAAAGCTAGAGATGCAAAGCACAGAGGCTTATACCTGTGTGCTTGGTCCACTGGCTCTGACTCCGGAGGCAGGCACCACAGACAGGAATCAGGAAACAGACCTTTCCTCACCCCAGGCCCCAGCTCCACTCCCCTACGACCTCCAACCTCACTCTAGGGGCTGGGCAGCTCCAGAGACAAGAGCTTCTGGGCACTAGTGGGCACCACACAGAAATATGCAACATCAAAGGAACATGGTTCAGCCAAAATCTCACAAACCCCAGAAAAAGGGTCAAATGAAACTGAACTCACCAATCTGCCTGAAAGAGAGTTCAAAATAAAAATCATAAACATCATCATGGAGGTACAGAAAAATATTCAAGAACTCAGGAACGAATTTAAGTCGGAGATTCAATCATTAAGAAATTCCATATCTGAAATGAAACAGTGGAGGGATTTAAAAGCAGATTAGATGTAGTAGAAGAGATGGTAAATGGAATAGAAATTAGAGAAGAGGAATACAAAGAAACTGAGGCACAAAGAGATAAAAGGATCTCTAAAAATGAAAGAATATTGAGAGAACTGTGTGACCAATCCGAACGGAACAATATTTGTATTATAGGGGTACCAGAAGAAGAAGAGAGAGAAAAAGGGATAGAAAGTGTCTTTGAGGAGGTAATTGCTGAAAACTTCCCCAATATGGGGAAGGAGATAGTATCTCAAGCCATGGAGGTGCACAGATCTCCCAAAACAAGAGACCCAAGGAAGACAACATCAAGACATATAATAATTAAAATGACAAAGATAAAGGATAAAGACACTTTTAAAAGCAGCTAGAGAGAGAAAAAAGATCAGATATAAAGGAAAACCCATCAGGCTATCATCAGACATCTCAACAGAAACCTTACAGGTCATAAGGGAGTGGCAATTATATTTAATGCAATGAGGCAGAGGGTCTTGAACCAAGTATACTATACTCGTCAGGGTTATTATTTAAATTTGAAGGAGGGATTAAACAATTTTGAGATAAGAAAAAGTTGAGTGAATTTACCTCCCACAAACCACCTCTAGAGTGCATTTTGGAGGGACTCCTATAGATGGAAGTGTTCCTAAGGATAAATAGATGTGACCCAAGGGATAGACAAAGAGTACAGAATATGATTCATAACTTGTAAAGAATGGAGGAGGAAGAAAAAGGAGGAAAAAAAAAAGAGAGAACCTTTAGGTTGTGTTTGTAATAGCACATGAAGTGAGTTAAATTAGCTGTTAGATAGTAAGGGAATTACCCTTGAACCTTTGGAAACCACGAATCAAAAGTTTGCAATAGTAATAAGTACATACCTATTAATAATCACCCTAAATGTAAATGGTCTGAATGCACCAAACAAAAGACATAGAGTCACTGAATGGATTAAAAACCAAGACCTGTCTATATGCTGCCTAGAAGAGACTTACTTCAAACCCAAAGACATACACAGACTGAAAGTAAAGGGATGGAAAAAGATATTTCATGCAACTAACAGGGAGAAAAATGCAGGAGTTGCAGTACTTGTATCAGAAAAAATAGACTTCGAAACAAAGAAAGTAACAAGAGACAAAGAAGGACATTACATAATGATAAAGGTGTCAGTCCAACAAGACAGTAGAACTGTTATAAATATCTATGCACCTAACAAAGGAGCACCCACATATGTGAAACAAATCCTAACAGAATTAAAGGAGGAAATACAATGCAATGTATTCATTTTAGGAGACTTCAACACACCACTCACTCCAAACGACAGATAAACCAGACAGAAAATAAATAAAAAAATAGAGACACTGAACAATGTATTAGAAGAGATGGACCTAATGGACATCTACAGAACACTCCAGCCAAAAGCAACAGGATACACATTCTTCTTTCGTGCACATGGAACATTTTCAAGAGTAGATCATATACTAGGCCACAAAAAGAAGGTCAGTAAATTCAAAAAGATTGAAATTGTACCAACTGGCTTCTCAGATCACAGAGGTATGAAACTAGAAATAAATTACACAGAGAAAATGAAAAATCCCACAAACACATGGAGGCTTAATACCATGCACCTAAATAATCAATGGATCAATGACCAAATAAAAACAGAGATTGAGGAATATACAGAGACAAATGACAACAATGATTCAACAACACAAAAATCTGTGGGATGCAGTGAAGGCTGTGCTAGGAGGGAAATATATTGCAATACAGGCCTGCTTCAGGAAAGAATAACAATCCCAAATGAACAGTCTAAACTCACAATTAATGAAACTAGGAAAGGAAGAACAAATGAGGCCCAAAGTCAGTAGAAGGAGGGACATAATAAAGATTAGAACAGAAATAAATAAAATTGAGAAGAATAAAACAATAGAAAGAATTAATGAAAGCAGAAGATGGTTATTTGAGAAAATAAACAAAACAGATAAACCCCTAGCCAGACTAATCAAGAAAAAAAGAGAGTCTACACACATAAACAGAATGAGAAATGAGAAAGAAAAAATCACTACAGACACCACAGAAATGCAAAGAGTTATGAAAGAATACTATGAAAAATTATATGTAACACACTGGATAATCTAGAATAAATGGACAACTTTCTAGAAAAATACAACCTTCCAAGGCCGACCCAGAAAGAAACAGAGAATCTGAATAGACCAATTACAGTAAATAAATTGAATTGGTAATCAAAAAACTACCTACTACCTAAGAACAAAACTCCTGGACCAGATGGTTTCACTGCTGAACTTTATCAAACATTTAGTGAAGACCAAATACACACCCTCCTTAAAGTTTTCCAAAAAGTAGAAGAGGAGGGAATACTCCCAAACTCATTCTACCAGGCCAACATTACTCTAATACCAAAACCAGGCAAAGACACCACAAAAAAAAGAAAATAACTGACCAATATCCCTGATGAACATAGATGCAAAAATACTCAACAAAATATTAGCAAACCGAATTCAAAAATACATCAAAAAGATCATCCATCATGATCAAGTGGGATTCATCCCAGGGATGCAAGAATGGTACAACATTCGAATATCCATCAACATCATCCACCACATCAGCAAAAAGAAGGACAAAAACCACATGATCATCCCTATAGATGTTGAAAAAACATTTGACAAAATTCAACATCCATTCATAATAAAAACTCTCAACAAAATGGGTATAGAGGGCAAGTACCTTAACATAATAAATGCCATATATGATCAACCCACAGCCAACATTATACTTAACAGTGAGAAGCTGAAATCTGTTCCTTTAAAATCGGGAACAAGACAAGGATGCCCACTCTCCCCATTTTTGTTCAACATAGTTCTGGAGGTCCTAGCCATGGCAATCAGACAACACAAAGAAATAAAAGGCATCCAGATAGGCAAGGAAGAAGTCAAACTGTCTCTGTTTGCAAATGACATGTTATTGTACATGAAAAATGCTAAAGAATCCACTCCAAAATTCCTAGATCTAATATCTGAATTCAGCAAAGTTCCAGGTACAAAATTAATACACAGAAATCTGTTGCATTCCTATACACAAATAATGAACTAGCAGAAAGAGAAATCAATAAAACAATTCCAGTCACAATTGCATCAAAAAGAATAAAATACTTAGGAATAAACCTAACCAAGGAAGTGAAAGACCTGTACCCTGAAAGCTATGGGACACTCTAAGAGAAATTAAAGAGGACAGTAATAAATGGAAATTCATCCCATATTCTTGGCTAGGAAGAATTTATATTGTCAAAATGGCCATCCTATTCTGCCTAAAGCAATCTAAAGTTACAATGCAATCCCTATCAAAATACCTACAGCATTCTTCAATGAACTAGAGCAAATAGTTCTAAAATTCATATGGAATGACAAAAGACCCCAAATTGCCAAAGCAATTTGGAGAAGGAAGAATAAAGCAGGCGGAATTATGCTCCCTGACTTCAAGCTCTACTACAAAGCCACAGTAATCAAGACAATTAGACACTGTGGGATGCAGCGGTGGTTTGTGTGTAGTTCCATTTCTTCTAGGTACTGGCACAAAAACAGACCCACAGACCAGTGGAACAGAATAGAAAGTCCTGATATAAACTCAAGCATACATGATAAAGGAGCCATGAATGTACAATGGGGAAATGACAGCCTCTTCAACAGCTGGTGTTGGCAAAACTGGACAGCTACATGTAAAAGAATGAAACTAGATTATTGCCTAACCCTGTACACAAAAGTAAACTCAAAATGGATCAAAGACCTGAATGTAAGTCATGAAACCATAAAATTCTTAGAAAAAAATATAGACAAAAATCTCTTGGACATAAACATGAGCAACTTCTTTATGAACATATCTCCCTGGGCAAGAGAAACAAATGCAAAAATGTGCAAGTGGGAATATATCAAACTAAAAAGCTTCTGTACAGCAAAAGATACCATCAGTGGAACAAAAAGCCATCCTACAAATGGGATAATATATTCATAAATGACATATCTGATAAGGGTTGACATACAAATTATATAAAGAGTTCACACACCTCAACAAACAAAAAGCAAATAAGCTAATTAAAAAATGGGCAGAGGATCTGAACAGATACTTCTCCAAAGAAGAAATTCAGATGGCCAACAGACACATGAAAGGATACTCCACATCACTAATCATCAGAGAAATGCAAATTAAAACCACAATGAGGTATCTCCTCACACCAGTTAGGATGGCCACCATCCAAAAGACAAACAACAACACATTTTGACGAGGATGTGGAGAAAGGGGAACCCTCCTACACTGCTGGTGGTAATGTAAACTAGTTCAGCCATGGTGGAAAGCAGTATGGAAGTTCCTCCAAAACCTCAAAATAGAAATACCATTTGACCCAGGAATTCAACTCATAGGAATTTACCCTAAGAATGCAGCAGAGCAGTTTGAAAAAGACATATGCACTCCTATGTTTATCATAGCACTATTTACAATAGCCAAGAATGAAAGTAACCTAAGTGTCTATCAGTCAAAGAATGGATAAAGAAGATGTGGTACATATACACAATGGAATATTATTCAGCCATAAGAAGAAAACAAATCCTACCATTTGCAACAACATGGATGGAGCTAGATGGTATTATGCTCAGTGAAATAAGCCAGGCAGAGAAAGACAAGTATCAAATAATTTCACTTATCTGTGGAGTATAAGAACAAAGAAAAAACTGAAGGAACAAAACAGCATCAGACTCACAAAACCCAAGAATGGACTAACAGCTACCAAGGGGAAAGGGACTGGGGAGAGTGCATGGGAAGGAGGGATAAGGGGGAAAATGGGGCATTACGATTAGAACACATAATGTAGGGGGAGGACATGGTAAAGGCAGTATATACAGAGAACACAATTAACTATTCTATACCATCTTACTATGCTGATGGACAGTGACTGTATTGGGGTATGTGGGGAGGACTTGATAATGTGGGGAGTCTAGTAACCATAATGTTGTTCAAGTAATTGTACATTAATGATATCAAAATTTAAAAAATACATATAAATAGACAATTCTTAGATGGAAAACTAAGTATAAAGAGTAATATGAAGTAAACCAGGATTTAATCTATTTGTCATCTTGTGGGTTTGAAAAGAACTTTTGCACTACTGCTTAACTCAAAGCTGATCATTGTTTGTAATATTCTTCCATTATAAAACTATAAATGTAAAAAATATATAAAATGAGTAGTATGAGACCTATTTTGAATAACTATACAAAAGAGCTATTTTGAGTCATGGCATGAAAATTAAATACAACATTTACAGTTGCCTTAAATCCTTCCTAATATAAGTTAATAATGGCATACATTTTCTAGCATAGACTAGATGCCAATAAATTTAACTAAATTTTAAATTTGATTTTACAGAATCGAAGCTACCAATTTCTAAGACACAACATTATATCCTGCTAAAAAAGGGCAAAAAAATAATGATACTTATATTTTAAAGTAGTCCAATATGGCATATGATCTGGTCTCAGTAGCTCCTACTGGCTTTGAAATAGTCTTCCCTCTCTTCTGAGAAATTTGAAATTTCTATGCTTTCAATTTCATTTCAATAACAAGTTTTACACAGTTTCTATTGCATCTTCCTCTTTAAGGTTTCATAAACCATTGTGTTGTTAACTTGTTTCATTCATAAAATGTATAGTTTGCTCTTCTGTTCCATGTCTGTCTATATTATCAAACACCTTTTTCTTTCAATACCCAGTCAGTGAATAGTGCTTGTTTCCCATTTTTAGAACATTTTTTGTATAATTTTTGAATGGAAATTACACTCAACATGTGAAATGCCAACAATGGATATGTCAGTAGAAGTGGCTGTAATATGAACTGCTATGACTATAGACAATGGTAACTAAGTCATGACTGAGTATCTGGCCAAGAGCAAATATACGATGCTGTTGATTGTTCATTGCAATTCTGTTTTGAAGATGTTAAAATGTGAAGTATTTAGAACCTTAGAATGTATCGAGCACCTGTTGAATGTCTATTACTATAAACTCTTCTTGGACCTGTGCTTGGCCCTGAGGGTAGGTAAAAGAAGAAAACATTTTCTGTGACTTAGAGAGGCCAACTGAAAAATTATCATGCCTGTAACAACACATTCTAATCTCTTGATCTCATGTCTACCTCCCACTGTGTACATTCCCCAGAAAATGGAGTAACCACTGGTTTCCATAATTGAGACTCACTGTTGGTTCTAGCTATAGCTCTTGAAATGGAAGTACTTCTAAATGGAATAATCCATTTTAAATTATTTTGAATAGTGCCCTCCCCTGTCCCCATAGCTGGTGAGATGAAATAACTCCCTTGAGAAGACACAATCTAGCAATTAGGATAGTCAATCAAAACTAGGTGGAACACAGAGCAGTTAGAGCTTGTACTAACCCAGGTATTCAAATCACATTAACAACTCAATTATAGGCATTCACTTTTTTCCTTCATTTAAAAAAGTTCATTGAATCTCTACTATTCTATTAGATGGTTGAGATATAACATACTTAATGGGTTGAAAACAAAATAAGTTTTGAATGTGAAATCCTAACTAATAAAAAGTTGTGATCTTTAAAAATACACTCTCTACACATTTCTAGTAGACTTGAAAGTAGCTGTGGGTATTTAGATGAGGACTCTTTAAATCATATGTATTCAGAGCAATGGAAAATAATATATAAGATACCATTAGAGAGCACAAATTTAACCATTTATTAACAGATTAATTCCATACGTTTCATGAAGTTTCACCTAGGTATGATTTTCACATAGCTAAATCAGACAATAAACACACAAGCATCTGGTAAATCAAACAAATCTTACCTGTTCATCAGTAAAGGTTGTTTCACATTAATAGTTAATATGTCAAAAAGGGACACATTATAACTTATGAGATGCAATTTACTTAAGAAAATGCACAAGACTCATGAAGTTTAAAACTGTCCAAATCATATGACAGCAATATGAATTTATGGAATATGTGTTAATGAACTATTATAAGAAAGAACAAATAATTTATGGAAACCAAATGAAATGCTATGCCAAAAGAAAAGAAAAGATAAAAAAGAATGGACAGAATGAAAAGAGAGAATAACTATGTGAGTATCAAATACAAGCATTGGATGAAAATAATTACCAAACTGTAATAATTGTGAGAGATCAAACCTAGGAAAGATGGTGTCTCCTTTTTGGAAGCATAGTGATTTGAGTGTAATTTGCAAACCATGTATGCTTCCTATCCAACATGAATATTTCACATTAATATAAAAAGTTTCTTATATGTTTATCCATTTCCAGAGTTATAAACAAAGGACAAGTCACACTTATGACAGAATATATTTATAATTGTTGAAATAGAGATCAAATCTATATTTATCTTTCAGTATTTTACACTGGGGATTTGTTGTATGTAGTCTGAGAAGGTCATAAAATCAACTAACAATTCCCTGAAAATCCCTGTAGAAATAAAATGTACCAATTACAATCAGTTATTTCTCTTCAGAACTTCCCTTAAAGTATGAACTTTTTTCTCTTGTAAAATAACACTGATCTGGGGGACTATAGTTTCCCAGTGTATGAAAATGACTTGGCTCACTAGACCACTACATCATTTATTCCTGTTTCTATGTATCCGATAGGTGATCGTCCAAAAGGCTAGCCTGAAACAGTCTTAGAACATAGGAGCATTTTTCAAAGCAAATGAGATTAGTTTGAAACGTCTTATGTTTTATCCTGTTATTACCTCTACAACTGGAGGAAGCAAAACTACTTTTGGGTTTGCAAACTTAACAGCAAAACCTGTACTTTAAAAAGCCTTTCAATTTGGGAACATATTGCCTACTATTTTCCCTTCAAGCCCTAACTTAATCTCACCATCTACTCGATCCACAAATTCAGTCTCTTCAGTGAACGGCTCTCCCTTGCTGCTGCTTCCACATTTCTAGTGCCTTGCAAAGATTAGATGTCTCTCAGAGCCTCCATAATAGCATAGCATGAATATATATTTTTAAACAAAATTCATGTCCAGAACTTGAATTTCAGTGGTTTATAGCAAAATTCCAAATGTTTTTTTTATAGTGTGCTTTCTCATTTTTGCTATCATTTTGGTTAGACCTTTATTTGGTGCACTTCAATGATTGAATTCTGGCTGGAGTTAGATTTGGTTCTTTCATCTAACATAGAATAAAGTCCCTAATTCAACCATCAATGTAGGAGTTATCATCTTTCACAGATTCACCTAATAAAAGCAGATAGGAAGCAAATACCCCCAGATACAAATTTTGATAATATATTTTAAGCTTTTTGCTGTCATAAAAAATCGATGAGTGAAAATAAAGAAACCACAGTTACCGAGAGAACTATCAAAGATGACTTTCTCTAATGAAATAGAAAGTGCTGGATTTAAATATATTTGCCCAAATAAATACTTTGAATGATGGCACTAAGTATGAAGAATGTTGCACTACTTCAAGAATGACTTATAAACCTATGCTCAGTAATAAACATCCAGGAGTAAAGAGAAAAAAAAATTAAACATTTGGTATATTGGACTAATGACACTGATCATCTAAATATTTCAAAACCATCTTAGGAATCATGTATTCAACCACCTGCAAAATGCAAACATTGCTTATTTTACATTGGTTAACAAATAAACTGAGTAAATTCTTCAAATGATTTAATTTAGTATCTTCTAAAGCAGTACCTACCCTGCTGAGCAGTTGTAATTGTTAAAAAAATTTTTTATAATATTATGAGATAATTACCTACTCCTTGTTACTTCCAATTATTGATCCTTTTCTTGACCCTTGAAAAACATAGAATAAGCTAGTTCCATCTCTTTCTGGTTATTCTTTAAATGTTTTAAGGCAACTATGATAATCTTTATCTTTTTCTCTCCTCCTAAGTGAATTAGACTTTTTTAACCATTTGCGTGTGTATATACACACACACACACACACACACACACACGTGTGTGTGTGTGGAGATATATATATATATACATACATGTATATATATATATAATCTCAAAACTGAATCAATATTTCATAAATTGCCTGATTAATTCAATATTTATTGAAGGACAAATGTAATTGCATCAACAATTAAGACTTACAAATATATAACAATACTGCAAAACTGATTTCAAATTATATGTGTCCACAATTGTTCAAGAATCTTATATTTATTTTTTAATTTCTCTTTATAAGGAATAGGGACTAGATTCATGACTTTCTAAATACTTCAAAAAAATATTTTCTTTTGATTGTGTAGTTGCATTGAGTGCATTTGGTCTAAGATCCTTCCTACTCTTCACTTTACCTTCTTGTTCTAAAAAACCTGAATCTCTCTGAGAACACGGCTTTCTCTGACTCCTTTTGAGTCTTGGAGTTTTTTTCTCCTATAACTTCTAAACTACTGCCCTACTAACTTTTCATTCAGTCTCCCTTCCTTCTCTCTACAAACCTTCAACTCCAGTCTTGTATCAATTTACCTACGTAATTGCTATCATCTCTGAACCTACTTCCACTTCTCAATTACATAAGCCCCTGACACTCTTACTTTTTGGTGATTTAAATGAACACATAGATGATGCTTTCCATACCTCAACTTCTCATTTCCTTAAAACTTGTACCTTCAATTATCTTATCCTTCCTCAGCTACCCTTCCCCATGATCATACCCTAGAACTACTCTTTACCAATAACCACAGTTCCTTCAAAATGTTAATTACATGTATGTCAGGGACCACCAGCCCCCATATTTCAAGCCAACTCTTTTGCACCTCGTTTCAACAGTCTTTTCACGTCACCATAATCTCCAAGTAATTTCTCAGTTATCCCTCTTCCTTTCGATACTGTAGTCTCCTTAACCAACATGAATTTGATCATGAGTCATTATAATTATTCCCTTACATATCCCCTAGATTTTCTTGTCCCTCTACCACTTGGCTGTTCTCAGTTGGGAAAACCACACCCAAGTTTAATCCAATGCTGGATTTACTCCACACCTGTACCTGTGCACATGAATATGGCTGAAAGAAACCACACATGTTGTTTCAATTTACATTTATGTCTTAAACCTTAAATGAATTGAAATTCTGCTCTGCATTCACACTATATGTTTTTTTCAGTGAACTCTCTTTTTCTAGGACAGAGTTTGCTAAATTGCTAAATTTTTCTTCCTGAAGGGCCAGATAGTAAGTATTGGTGGCCAGGCACTTAATATTTAAGTATGTATGTATGTATGTATTTAATGAATAGGTGCTTAATTTAAATAATGCCCTACCTTCACTCTTTATATAAGTATAAGCATTGAACAGCTATGTATTACTCTTTTACCCTTTCATTTTTTTGAATTTACAAATCCAGCTTATCCTTAGGTGGATCTACAAAGAACCTATTGCATACTCAAAGAAAAATGAAATTTATATTCTCACTTGTGTAAGATATCTATACTGGTTCTAGATGAGAATATTTAATTCAAAAACAGAACTTATACAACAAATGAGACTTGTCCTTTGAAATGACTGCCTTGGGAGGTCGAGTATTTTACACTAGTTATGTTGTCTTGTTTTGAAATCCTTTTTCTAATGTCTGCCTTTGGAACCATTTTATGAAGCATGTAAAGAAACACAGTCTCACCACTGTGTATTCACATCTTATTTTTTTACCACAAATTGTGCTATAAGATTTGATAACACATCTTATTCTCTATCTTTAAAACAACATCTGGTTTTTACCTAATTTAAAATCTACCCTCAAGGCATAATTATTTGTCACCATTTAGGATGTTCAAAAGAATGAGTAAGAGATTTGGAAGGCAATTCAAAAAATACATCTCTAGAAATAGCAACATCATTTGAATGCATTTTTAGAAGAAACAGTCATTTGAATATCTGAATTTTGGAAAGTTTGTTAAAATATCAGTAGCATCACTGTATAGATATGCCCTGTATCTTTCACTGACATCCAGATATAAGACTCTAAAGACATTCAATAAGATAGTAGTGAGAAAAATCAAACAATATTTCTTAATATTATTCTCATATAATATCAACAACAGTAAAAGATGAAATTGTTTATTTTCTTTTCTTACATCAAGATTTTACATATGTATCCATATATTCTTCTTTTCTTAACATTCTTAGTTACTAACATTGTAGAATTACTGGTTTCTGCAATCCTAAATATACTGACATTTCTTTTAAGTACATACTCTACAGTAAATGTATGCTATTATTATCATTCCATTAATAATAAATGTACTAATTATGTGTATTCTGTGAACATACACTGTAGACAAATTTATAACAAACTATGATCCATAAATAGATCAGCACTTAATTTGGAAAGCATAAAATCAATAATATCTGGAGGAAATATCTGAACTACAAAATGTTTATAAAACTTTATATTATTAATATAATTTCCACATAAGCTATGGTGCCTCAATTTTGTAGGCTTATTTCACTTACCTACCTGAGCTGATGATCATCTGTTTATTTCATGGTAACAAATTAAATAAAAACAAATATAATAGTAACAATTTTCTCCAATTTTTGAACTTGCCTCACCTTCTAGAGATTATTATTTACTTCGATTTTATGGATTAAACCAAATGTATTCAAATTAATTTTTAAATGTAAAGACACAATAAAATACTGGTCTGGTGATCATACTCCCTTATTTCCCATCTCCAATTTCAATTAAAATAATATTATTAAGATAAATATACCCATCCCAATTAAAATAATATTTTAAGGTAAATATCTCATTTTATATAGATGTTGATTCCAATGGCATTTTTCACAGGAATAGAACAATCCTTAAATTTATATGGAACCATAAAGAACCCCAAAGAGCCAAAGCAATCTTAAAAAGGAAAACAAAGCTGGAATCATCAACTCCCTAATTTCAAACTGTATTACAAAACTATGGTTATCAAAACATCACTGTATGTGCACGAAAACCAACACAGAGATCAATGGAATAGAAGAGTCCAGATATTAAGCCATGCATGCACAATTAATTTACACAAAGCAGCCAAGAATATAATATAGGGAAAAGAATAATCTCTTCAATAAATGGTATTAGGAAAATGGAAAACCATGTGTAAAAGAATAAAACTGGACCGGTGTCTTACATTATACACAAAAATTAAATCAAAACAGATTAAATATTTGAATTTAAGACTTGAAACCATAAAACTCCTGGAAGAAAACATAAGCAGAAAGCACCCAAGTGGATCTCAGTAATGCAAAAATGGTTCAACATGGGAAAATCAATGTCATACACCACACTGATAGAACAAAAGATAAAAACCACCTGGTTATCTCAATAGATGCAGAAAAGACATTTAACAAAATCCAACACCCTTTTATGATTAAAAACACTCATAAACAAGGAATAGAAGGGAAGTTCCTCAAAATCACAGTAATGCAAAAATGGTTCAACATGGAAAAATCAATCAATGTCATACACCACACTGATAGAACAAAAGATAGAAAGGCAAAAGCAAAGGCAACACAAGTAAAAATAACACATGGGACTACATCAAACTAAAAAGCTTCTTCACAGCATACTGTCAACAAAATGAAAAGGCAACCTATGAATAAAAGGAAATATTTGTAACTGCTACATCTGATAAGAATCTGATATCCAAAATATATAAAGAACTTGTATAACTCAATAGAAAAAAACAAACAGTGCAATTAAAAAAATGGCACAGGACATGAATAAGCCTTTGTGCAAAGAAGACATGGATTGCCAACAGGTACATGAAAAGCATTTAACATCACTAATCATCAGGGAAATGCAAAACAAAATCACAAGGAGATATCACATCATACCTGATAGAATGAATATTTTTGTGTGTTTAATTTGCCATCATATTTTTTGTTTATTAAGGGATAATTGATATACAATCTTATGAAGGTTACATGAGAAACATTGTGGTTACAACATTCACCCATATTATCAAGTACCCCCACACATGCCATTGCAGTCACTGTCAGCATAGCAAGATGCTAGAGTCATTACTTCTCCTCTCTGTGCTGTACTATCTTCCCTGCGGCCTACCTATATTATGTGTGCTAATTATAATGCCCCTTAATTCCCTTCTCCCTTTCTCCCCACAACCTCTTCAACCCATTTGCTTTGGTAACCTCTAGTCCCTTCTTGGAGTCTGTGCTGTTCTGTTCCTTCACTTATGATTTGTTGTTATACTCCATAAATGAGTGAAATCATTTGATACTTGTCTTTCTCCTCCTGGCTTACTTTACTGAGCATAATACCCTCTAGCTCCATTCATGTTGTGGCAAATTGTAAGATTTGTTTTCTTCTGATGGCTGAACAATATTCCATTGTGTACATGGACCACTTCTTCTTTAACCATTCATCTACTGATGGACAATTAGGTTGTTTCCATATCTTAGCTATTGTATTTAGTCTGAGATAAACATAGGGGTTCATGTGTCTTTTTGAATCTGGGATCTTGTTTTCTTTGGGTAAATTCCTATGGGTCAAATGGTGTTTCTTTTTTTAGTTTTTTGAGGCACCTCCATATTGCTTTCCACTATGGTTGAACTAATTTACCTCACCACCAACAGTGTAAGAGGGTTCCCCATTCTCTGCATCCTTGCCAGCATTTGTTGTTCCTTGTCTTTTAGATGCTGGCTGTCCTAACTGGTGTGAGGTGATATATCATTGTGGTTTTAGTTTGCATTTCCCTGATAATTAGCAATGTGGAGCATCTTTTCATGTGCCTGTTGACCACCTGAATTTCTTCTTTGGAGAAATGTCTGTTCAGATTATAAAAACGACAAGAAATATAAAGTGTTGGCAAGGATGTGGAGAACAGAGAACCATTGTGCACTGTTGATGGGAATATAAATTGGTGTAGCCACTATAGAAAATAGCATGGGAGTTTCTCAAAAAATTAAAAATAGAATTACCATTTGATCCAGCAATTCCATTTATGAGTATTTATCCAGAGGAAACAACCTAAGTGTCTATTGATGGATGAATGGCTAAAGAAAATGTGGTCTCTATATACACAGTGGAATATTATTCAAGCATAAAAAAGAAAAAAAGCTTATCATTTGCAACAACATGGATCTACCCTGAGGGCATTATGTTGATTGAAATAAAATAAAAGAAAGGCAAATAGCATATGATCTCATATGTAAAGTCTAAAACTACAAAATATAAAAACTGAAGCTTATAGACACAGAGAACAGAATGGTGGTTGCCAGAAGCAAGGAGTAGTTGAAGGGAAAAATGGGTTAAGTTAGAAAAAACTTTCAAGTATAAAATGAATAGGCCTTGGAGATGTAATATACATCTCAGTGACTATAGTTAATAATACTATATTGCATATTTGCTAGGAGAGTGAGTCTTAAAAGTTCTCATCATAAAATAAAACAAAACAATATATTAAGGGATAAATAAGGCATCCAAATCAAAGCAGTATTTTAAAGATAATTTTCTCATTTTATATAGATGTTGATAACATTTATAACCATACACAAAATATATAAATTAATATTTTCCTATTCTTGTATTTTAAGAATTTATCTTTATGATGTATTTTACATGAGTATTTGTATGTGTGAATATGTGTATGAATCTTCTTAGTGATTACTTATTTTATGAAAATCTTATAGACTTTTCAAGAAAAATAAAGTTTAGGTGGAAGATGTAAATGGATAAGCATTTTATTTGTTTTTGTTATACAATTCTTATATTTTATTTGTCTCTAGCTTGTCATGTCATAGGTGTATGGAACAGAATAGATGTGACAGGATAAATTAAATAGTTTTCTGTTTCTTAGATGAATTTTAGTTATCTGTGCTGAACAAAAGTGCATTCTGATGTATTACATAAACAACTACGGTATTTACTCCACAAACAGATTAATTTTATTCACCATTTATCTTTATTTGACATATTAGTTATCTATTGCCAAAATACCAACTACCCCAAAACATAGAAATTTAACACTTATTATCTCACAGCTTCATGGGGTTGGAATTCAGGCATGGCTTAGTTGGGCATTTCTGCATCAAATTCTTTCACAGGGCTGCAGTTTTATCTGAAGGCTCTTCTAGGGGAGATATACTTCCAAGCTCACTTGTATGTCAGCATTCATTTCCTCATGAGACATTGGACTAAGGACCTCCTCTGCTCTTCCCTGACTTTTGGCTAAAGAGTTCAATTGCTTACCAAATGGATCTCTCCATACAATACTTCATAATATGGCAGCTGGCTTCGCTTCAAGCAAGGGAAACAGCCAGAGAGCAATAGAGTGAACAAGATTAAAGCCACAGTCCTGTTTTAACCTCATCTCATTAGTAACATCCATCACTTATGCCATATTTTGTTAAAAGCTTGTAACCAGGTCCAGACATACTCAAGGAGAGATAATGTCCAATGGTATGCAATAAGAAGAAGTATTATGGATGGAGCTAGAGGGTATTATGCTCAGTGAAGTAAAGCAGGCAGAGAAAGACAAGAATCAAATGATTTCACTCGTCTGTGGAGCATAAGAACAAAGAAAAAACTGAAGGAACAAAACAGCAGCAGAATCGTAGAACCCAAGAATGGACTAACAGTTACCAAAGGGAAAGGGACTAGGGAGGATGGGTGGGAAGGGAGGGATAAGGGGTGGGGGGGAAGAGAGGGAGTATTATGATTAGCATGTATAATGTGTGGGGGAGGGCACCCGGAGGGCTGTACAACACAGAGAAGACAAGTAGTGATTCTACAGTATCTTATTATGCTGATGGACAGTGACTGCAATGGGGTATGTGGGGGGAACTTGGTTCCGGGGGGAGTCTAGTAAACATAATGTTCCTCATGTAATCATAGGTTAATGATACCAAAATTAAAAAATAAATAAAATAAAAAAGAAGTGGTATTAAATAGTTGGAATTAAATATTTAACTTTCTTTGCTGTCTCTCTATTTTAATTAATGAAACATCAAAATGAATTACAGTTGAGGAAACAAAGACAAAGTCATATTAATAAAAATGAAAGATTTTCCTATGTTAAAGAGGTTTTGAATTAATTGCATTAGGGGGGAAATGGCACTCCATTTAAGGCTGTGTTCAATTTCATACTTATTCCGGTTATAATATATGGCATTTTATTACATATTATAATATGTGTCATATATAGATGGTTTTCCTTTTAAATTTCAAACAGTGATTATTATCATCATAGACCTTCTATCTTCATGGTGATCCAATAACTGTTAGCACAGAAACTTTGCCTTTAGCTTTATGATTTTATGCCTTTTCTTCTTTCTTGATCAGATAAGTTGGCTACAGGATCAGAAAAAATTGTTAGTGGAAATGACCTCCAAACTTTCTTAGTCCAATAATCTTTATCCCTTTTCCTCATCCCAGGTGTCTTCTGGGTACTTATTTGTAGATCTTAATATTCCCTGTCTCATTTTGGTCAAAACCATAGACTTGAAATTCTGCATAATTTCCTATCACTGTGGTTTTGGATAGTTATCCTGCCTGGTACCAAAGTCTCCTACTAGACATAGAGTTTTGGCACAAATTTAGCCACAGTCTCAATATGACACCCTTTTATCTTATTTCTATCAACAAATTTCCCTGGGATTTGTAGTCTTATCTCTATATTCCAGTTTGTACCTTACATCTAATCTCAAGCCATGATTAAGCCTTGGTTTATCTACTCAGCCTGAATTCACTATGGCTGCATCTGTAAACTATCAGGCCTAATGGCACCTCCCCAGTGTGAAGAATATGTGAGTGTACCTTATCTTGCAATCCCATTGGCTGCTCTATTGACTTTTCAGCAAGAAATTTTTCTTTGTAAATCATCCTGTGAGGTTTTTCTTGGGAATACTTCAATACAATAGGAGCTACTTAGAACAGCTGATTTATGGGAAAATGAGGGAGAGTTTCTGTTGGGGAATGTGCAAATGGATTCTCCATGTTTTCACTTATTTCCCAGAAAGCTATTTCCATACAGCATAACCAGGGACCTCTTGTTTGAAACTCCATTAAGAATTCTTTAGAGTATGTCTCCCATCTCCTATAGTTACCACCTTTCTTTTGCAAAAAGTTTTTAGTATTCTGCAGAGTCAAAAATTGTCAGAAATCAAAGATAGACTTGAATATTTTAAGAATTTTAATATATTTTTTAGAGCAGCTATACTTTTACAGAAAAATTATATAGATAGTAGAGAGAATTCCCATATAACCCTTATCTTGTATCACACAGTTTCTTTTATAACATCTTGCATTAGTGTAATATGTGTTACAATCGATAAACCAAAACTGACATGTTTATTATTAATTAAAATACATAGTTGACTTTAGGGATCACTGTTGTATAATTCTGTGGGTTTTGACAAATGAATAATGTCATGTATCCATCATTAGAGTATCATACAGAATAGTTTCACCACTCTGACTATGACCTGTGATCCACCTATTCACTCCTTCCCACTCTCCCTGACACACTAGCAACCACTTATCATTTCAGTGTCTCTACACTTTTGCATTTTCCAGAGTATCATATAATTCGAATCATAAAGGCTTTAGCCCTTTCAACTTGGCTTATTTTACTTATCAATAAGAATTTAAAGTGCCCTCAGGTCATTTTATGGTATAATAACCCATTTCTCTTTAGAGCTGAATAATATTTCACTGCATGGATGCACCAGAGTGTGTTTATTCATTCACCTATTGAAGAACAACTTTCTAGCTTCAAATTTTTGGCAATTATGAAAAAAAAACTATTAGAAACATTCAAGTGCAGGCTTTGGTTGTAAACATAGCTTCCAACTCATTTGGGTAAATACCTCGGAGTTCCATTGCTGGATCATATGGTAAGCCTGTTTAGCTTCATAGGAACCTGCCTAACTTCCTCGCAAAGTTAATAATAGCATTTGCTGTTCTCACCAGTGATGAATAAGAATTTCTATTATTCTACAACCTCCTCAGCATTTGGTGCTATCAGTGTTTTAGATTTCAGCCACTCAGTTAGATGTGTAAGCAATATTTCATTGTTCTAATTTGTAATTCCCTAATGACTATGATGTTGAGCATCTTTTCATATATTATTTGCCATATATTTCCTTTTTGTTGGCTTATCTTGTATGTTTATGTTGTATATTTTTTATAAAAGTTCTATAATACCAATGATATATAAAAATTGTCCTTGTTTCCCTTTCATAATAGCAGTGAGCTGTTGGAACATTGGACAGTCTCTTTTAGGGAGAGAGTGGAGCCAGTTATATGGGGACCACAGGGCAGAATATAGCTTGTTAAGAAAGACTATCTTTGTGCTACATCTGTCTTCTCTTCCTCTTAAACACTAAACTAGACTAAATTTTTTAGCCTCTTTACAGTTAGATATAGCCTATGACTGAATTCTAACCAATTAACAGTGAGTGGACATAGAGTCAGACTAGCCTATAAGTATCTTCACTCATTATTCTGTTCCTCCAACTTACACTGAATAGACATTAACTTTGGACTCAAATATCAAATTGGGCAAAGTGTGCATCAGCCTGGAGTTCTTAATGACCATGTAAAACCATACACCGCCATGCCTACCATGACCATATCATCACCTACACCAGGGATTGTGCTTTATGTAAATAAAATTTAAACTTCTATTTCATTAATAACTGATATATTGAAGTTTAAATATTATAGCATCTGAAAATACCTTGCAACTATACTCATCTAACATTTCAAAGGATGCAGAGATGAAGTTGCCTTAATTGACCATTTTATTTTCATATATGAAATGTTTTCTCATTTATTTGAATGTCTAAATTTCCTTCAATAGTTTTGAGAGATTTAACATTAATAAACTAAGAACAGAAAACAACAAAGCAAGTACACTGCTGAAGGAGTTAGTCAAACACTTGTATGTCAACGGAGATCATTAAGACCTTAAGATCATGATTCAATTAGTGGAAGTCTCCATTTTCTTGCTTTTCAATAACCATATAGCATCCTAAAATTTGCAAAACCTGAGTCTTATACCTCTTGGTGACCTCCAAACTCAGTGATGACCTTCAAGTTCATGTTTTTGTTAATTTATTCCAATGTGTTAATCATCTTTCTCCTGTTTCTCAATGAATAGAAGCAAAGGACTCATGTAACCTATTTATTTAAGACATACACAGATATCCCCATATATATATCAGCTAACACATACATGCATATACACACACTCTCCCTCAAGGACTCTATATGTAAAGCACACTTCACTGAAGGCTTAGAAATATATAATTACATCACAGAAAAACTAGTTGCTTGAATTTGAATTATAAGCCCCCTATTTATTACCATTAATTCAGCCATTTTAACACTGTGAAATTTTTACTCCTTTGTTCTTATCATACCAAAGACAACCTCATATTCTTTTCATCTTCTCAGTTTTATTTTATTCTATTTCTGTGTCCAACTTTTGATTCAAAAGAAGCTTTTCTCTGTTATACCCTCTTTTTTCATATTCCAGCTTTTTCATACACTCATGGACTATTACATTATCTTCCTAAACAAGACCTTTTTTTCTGTAGAAATGCCAAACCAAATTAATTTATATTACTGAACCTTAAAAACAGTTATAAGACTAATCTGTAGCTTCAGTTGCACACATTGAAATAGCACACTATTCTAAAATATGTGATTCATTTTTTCTCTTGAATGCTAATGAAAAACATAATTGCATAAGATAACTAATATTTATTTAACATTTTCATTCTTGCCTTCTTAAAATTAATCTTATAGAACTGTAGTAAGTTCCCTTTTGAATACATAAAGATGTTGCCTATAAATGAAGATGGTTAGAATAATTTAGGAAAAAGTCATGCTTTCATTTTACTGCAGAAGCACATCAAAGGAGCAGTGAAATTCAGTGAACTGTTTATATCTTATTATTTTTTTCTTATCAGTAAATGTCAAGCTACAGTTAAGATACTGAAGACAGAGTGAGAAAGTATAAAGATCAACAAGAGAACCAAGTAATTGGTAATGACAGCACACTTAGGCCTCACCAGGGATCACTATTTTGCCTTTTTTCTACATTCTGAGGATTTCACTAAAGGCTTTTATGATTATATAATGTATAATGCTCATTTATGGATACTAACTATTTTTAAAATTCTATACATATAAGCTCTTGTAGTCCTAGGTTTCTCCCATGTTGTTCTAAAATCTTGGCATCAGTGAAAAGTATTCAAATCTCTCTAGTACAGTTGTTTGACAGCAATTTCTATGCCAAAAATCAGTCAAAACAATGTTCTATTTGATATAGCATACAAGTTAAAAGACAAGGATTTTATTTTATCTAGCTGGGAACAAATAAAGAATAATTGGTGGTTAAGAAGATACTATCAGAGGGATCGGAAGATGACGGCATGAGTAGAGCAGCGGAAATCTCCTCCCAAAACCACATATATCTATGAAAATATAACGAAGACAACTCTTCCTAGAATAAAGACCAGAGGACACAGGACAATATCCAGACCACATCCGCACCTGAGAGAACCCAGCTCCTCATGAAGGGGGTAAGATATAAGCCCCGGCCCGGCGGGAGCCCAGCACCCATCCTCCCAACTCCCGGCGGGAGAAGAATAGGCAGAGAGGGAGGGAGACGGAGCCCAGGACTGCCGAACACCCAGCCCCAGCCATCCAGGCCAGAGTGGAGACACACTGCATGTGCAGGGGGCCCTGGATACTAGGAAAACAGGGCAGCAAGAACAGTGAGCGGGCACCGGAGGCCGGGGGCCGGAGGACATAAGAAAAGCGAGCGACCAATTTTTTTTTTTTTCTGTTTTGTTTTGGCGAACACTTTTTGGAAGTCTTAAAGGGATAGGGACCCCAATACTAGGGAAACAGGGCAGCAAGAACAGTGAGCGGGCACCGGAGGCCTGGCACTGGAGAACACCAGAAAATCTAACGACCATTTCTTTTTTTTTTTTTTTGCTGTTTTGTTTTGCCGAGCGCTTTTTGGAAGTCTTAAAGGGATAGGGACCCCCAATACTAGGGAAACAGGGCAGCAAGACCGGTGAGCAGATGCCTGAAGCTGGTGCCGGAGAATAAAGAAAAACGAGGGGCCACATTTCTTTTTTTTTGTGGTCATTGTTTTGTTTTGGCGGGTGCTTTTTGGAAGTCTTGAAGGGGCAGGGCAGGACACTTAATCCAGAGGTAGGGAATCCGGGGATCTCTGGGCACCCAAACCCCTGGGCTGCAGGGAGCAGGGAGGTCGCGTATGGGGATAAATAGCCTCCCAGCCGCTCCCCCTCCAATGCGACTCCACCACTTTGGAGCAGCTGCCAGAGCCAGGCCACGCCCACAGCTACAGCGGAGATAAACTCCATAGCAGCCAGGCAGGAAGCAGAAACCCTGTCTGCGCGCAGCTACCCAGCACAAGCCACTAGATGTCGCTGTTCTCCCAGGAGAGGAGGGCCACAAACCAACAAGAAGGGAAGTTCTTCCAGCCGTCACTTGTCCCAGCTCTGCAAACTATTCCTATCACCATGAAAAGGCAAAGCTACAGGCAGACAAAGATCACAGAGACAACACCAGAGAAGGAGACAGACCTAACCAGTCTTCCTGACAAAGAATTCAAAATAAAAATCATAAACATGCTGACAGAGATGCAGAGAAATACACAAGAGATGTGGGATGAAGTCCAGTGGGAGATCACAGATGCCAGAAAGGAGATTACAGAAATGAAACAAACTCTGGAAGGGATTATAAGCAGAAAGGATAGGATGCAAGAGGCTATTGATGGAATTGAAACCAGAGAACAGGAATGCATAGAAGCTGACATACAGAGAGATAAAAGGATCTACAGGAATGTAACAATATTAAGAGAACTGTGTGACCAATCCAAAAGGAACAATATCCGTATTATAGGGATACCAGAAGAAGAAGAGAGAGGAAAAGGGATGGAAAGTATCATGGAAGAAATAATTGCTGAAAACTTCCCCAAACTGGGGGAGGAAATAATCGAACAGACCACGGAAATACACAGAACACACAACAGAAAGGATCCAAGGAGGACAACACCAAGACACATAATAATTAAAATGGCAAAGATCAAGGACAAGGAAAGAGATTTAAAGGCAGCTAGAGAGAAAAAGGTCACCTATAAAGGAAAACGCATCAGGCTAACATCAGACTTCTTGACAGAAATCCTACAGGCCCGAAGAGAATGGCATGATATATTTAATACAATGAAACAGAAGGGCCTTGAACCAAGGATACTGTATCCAGCACGACTATCTTTCAAATATGATGGTGGGATTAAACAATTCCCAGACAAACAAAAGCTGAGGGAATTTGCTTCACACAAACCACCTCTACAGAACATCTTACAGAGACTGCTCTAGATGGGAGCACTCCTAGAAAGAGCACAGAACAAAACACCCAACATATGAAGAATCAAGGAGGAGGAATAAGAAGGGAGAGAAGAAAAGAATCTCCAGACAGTGTATATAACAGAACAATAAGGTAGCTAAGTTAGGCAGTAAGATACTAAAGAGGCTAACCTTGAACGTTTGGTAACCACGAATTTAAAGCCTGCAATGGCCATAAGTACATATCTTTCAATAGTCACCCTAAATGTTAATGGGCTGAATGCACCAACCAAAAGACACAGAGTAATAGAATGGATAAAAAAGCAAGACCCATGTATATGCTGCTTACAAGAAACTCACCTCAAACCCAAAGACATTCACAGACTAAAAGTCAAGGGATGGAAAAATATATTTCAGGCAAACAACAGAGAGAAGAAAGGAGGGGTTGCAGTACTAATATCAGACAAAATAGACTTCAAAACAAAGAAAGTAACAAGAGATAAAGAAGGACACTACATAATGATAAAGGGCTCAGTCCAACAAGAGGATATAACCATTCTAAATATATAAGCACCCAACACAGGAGCACCAGCATATGTGAAACAAATACTAACAGAACTAAAGGGGGAAATAGACTGCAATGCATTCATTCTAGGAGACTTCAACACACCACTCACCCCAAAGGATAAATCCACTGGGCAGAAAATAAATAAGGACACGAAAGCACTGAACAACACAGTAGAGCAGATGGACCTAATAGACATCTACAGAACTCTACATCCAAAAGCAACAGGATATACATTCTTCTCAAGTGCACATGGAACATTCTCCAGAATAGACCACACACTAGGCCACAAAAAGAGCCTCAGAAAATTCCAAAAGATTGAAATCCTACCAGACAACAAAGGCATAAAACTAGAAATAAACTGTACAAAGAAAGCAAAAAGGCTCACAAACATATGGAGACTTAACAACAAGCTCCTAAATAATCAATGGATCAATGACCAAATCAAAATGGAGATCCAGCAATATATGAAAACAAATGACAACAACAACACTAAGCCCCAACTTCTGTGGGACGCAGCAAAAGCAGTCTTAAGAGGAAAGTATATAGCAATCCAAGTATATTTAAAAAGGAAGAACAATCCCAAATGAATGGTCCAATGTCACAATTACCGAAATTGGAAAAAGAAGAACAAATGAGGCCTAAGGTCAGCAGAAGGAGGGACAAAATAAAGATCAGAGAAGAAATAAATAAAATTGAGAAGAATAAAACCATAGCAAAATCAATGAAACCAAGAGCTGGTTCTTCGAGAAAATAAACAAAAAAATAAGCCTATAGCCAGACTTATTAAGAAGAAAAGAGAGTCAACACAAATCAACAGTATCAGAAACGAGAACGGAAAAATCACGACGGACCCCACAGAAATACAAAGAATTATTAGAGAATACTATGAAAACCTATATGCTAACAAGCTGGAAAACCTAGGAGAAATGGACAACTTCCTAGAAAAATACAACCTTCCAAGACTGACCCAGAAAGAAACAGAAAATCTAAACAGGCCAATTACCAGCAACGAAATTGAAGTGGTAATCAAAAAACTACCAAAGAGCAAAACCCCGGGCCAGATGGATTTACCTCGGAATTTTATCAGACATACAGGGAAGACATAATACACATTCTCCTTAAAGTTTTCCAAAAAATAGAGGAGGAGGGGATACTCCCAAACTCATTCTCTGAAGCTAACATCACCCTAATACCAAAACCAGGCAAAGACCTCACCAAAAAAGAAAACTACAGACCAATATCCCTGATGAACGTAGATGCAAAAATACTCAACAAAATATTAGCAAACCGAATTAAAATGTACATCAAAAGGATCATACACCATGACCAAGTGGGATTCATCCCAGGGATGCAAGGATGGTACAACATTCGAAAGTCCATCAACATCATCCACCACATCAACAAAAAGAAAGACAAAAACCACATGATCATCTCCATAGATGCTGAAAAAGCATTTGACAAAGTTCAACATCCATTCATGATAAAGACTTTCAGCAAAATGGGAATAGAGGGCAAGTACCTCAACATAATAAGGCCATCTATGATAAACCCACAGCCAACATTATATGGAACAGCGAGAAGGTGAAAGCATTTCCTCTGAGATCAGGAACTAGACAGGGATGCCCACTCTCCCCACTGTTATTTAACATAGTACTGGAGGTCCTAGCCATGGCAATCAGACAAAACAAAAAAATACAAGGAATCCAGATTGGTAAAGAAGAAGTTAAACTGTCACTATTTGCAGATGACATGATACTGTACATAAAAAACCCTAAAGACTCCACCCCAAAACTACTAGATCTGGTATCGGAATACAGCAAAGTTGCAGGATACAAAATCAACACACAGAAATCCGTGGCTTTCCTATACTCTAACAATGAACCAACAGAAAGAGAAATCAGGAAAACAACTCCATTCACAATTGCATCAAAAACAATAAAATACCTAGGAATAACCTAACCAAAGAAGTGAAAGACTTATACTCTGAAAACTACAAGTCACTCTTAAGAGAAATTAAAGGGGACACTAACAGATGGAAACTCATCCCATGCTCATGGCTAGGAAGAATTAATATCGTCAAAATGGCCATCCTCCCCAAAGCAATATACAGATTTGATGCAATCCCTATGAAACTACCAGCAACATTCTTCAATGAACTGGAACAAATAATTCAAAACTTCATATGGAAACACCAAAGACCCCGAATAGCCAAAGCAATCCTGAGAAAGAAGAATAAAGTAGGGGGGATCTCACTCCCCAACTTCAAGCTCTACTATAAAGCCATAGTAATCAAGACAATTTGGTACTGGCACAAGAGCAGAGCCACAGACCAATGGAACAGACTAGACAATCCAGACATTAACCCAGACATACATGGTCAATTAATATTTGATAAAGGAGCCATGGACATACAATGGCGAAATGACAGTCTCTTCAACAGATGGTGCTGGCAAAACTGGACAGCTACATGTAGGAGAATGAAACAGGACCATTGTCTAACCCCATATACAAAAGTAAACTCAAAATGGATCAAAGACCTGAATGTAAGTCATGAAACCATTAAACTCTTGGAAGAAAACATAGGCATAACCCTCTTAGATATAAACATGCGTGACCTCTTCTTGAACATATCTCCCCGGGCAAGGAAAACAACATCAAAAATGAACAAGTGGGACTATATTAAGCTGAAAAGCTTCTGTACAGCAAAAGACACCATCAATAGAACAAAAAGGAACCCTACAGTATGGGAGAATATATTTGAAAATGACACATCCGATAAAGGCTTCATGTCCAGAATATATAATGAGCTCACATGCCTCAACAAACAAAAAACAAATAACCCAATTAAAAAATGGGCAGAGGAACTGAACAGACAGTTCTCCAAAAAAGAAATTCACATGGCCAACAGACACATGAAAAGATGCTCCACATCGCTAATTATCAGAGAAATGCAAATTAAAACTACAATGAGGTATCACCTCACACCAGTAAGGATGGCTGCCATCCAAAAGACAAACAACAACAAATGATGGCGAGGCTGTGGAGAAAGGGGAACCCTCCTACACTGCTGGTGGGAATGTAAATTAGTTCAACCATTGTGGAAAGCAGTAGGGAGGTACATCAAAATGCTCAAAACAGACTTACCCTTTGACCCAGGAATTTCACTTCTAGGAATTTACCCTAAGAACGCAGCAATCAAGTTTGAGAAAGACAGATGCACCCCTATGTTTATTGCAGCACTATTTACAATAGCCAAGTATTGGAAGCAACCTAAATGTCCATCAATAGATGAATGGATAAAGAAGATGTGGTACATATACACAATGGAATACTACTCAGCCATAAGAAAAGGGCAAATCCAACAATTTGCAGCAACATGGATGGAGCTGGAGGGTATTATGCTCAGTGAAACAAGCCAAGTGGAGAAAGAGAAATACCAAATGATTTCACTTATCTGTGGAATAAAAGAACACAGGAAAAACTGAAGGAACAAAACAGCAGCAGAATCACAGAACTCAAGAATGGACTAACAGGTACCAAAGGGAAAGGGACTGGGGAGGATGGGTGGGTAGGGAGGGATAAGGGTGGGGGAGAAGTAGGGTGGTATTAAGATTAGCATGCATGGGGGTAAGAGAAAAGGGAGGGCTGTACAACACAGAGAAGGCAAGTAGTGATTCTACAACATTTTGCTATGCTGATGGACAGTGACTTAAAGGGATTTATAGGGGGGACCTGGTATAGGGGAGAGCCTAGTAAACAATATTCGTCATGTAAGTGTAGATTAGTGATACCAAAAAAAAAAAAAAAAAGGCATTTCCTGTGTGGTAACCTCCAATGAGTTCTACACAAGGGTATAAATGGCTTATAAAAGTGTAGGCAACAGGTCTGTTTGTGTTTATACAGAGGATCAAAGCCTAATTGGGCTACCCTGAAAATGAACTAAGATACGATATGAAAAAGAACTTCCAACATCAGCACTCTCTGGAAGACTCATGCCAGAAGATGATCATCAAAAAACCCCAACAAAGATCCATGCACTGCTACAGCTGTAGATGCACTCATCCCACCAGTTCCTGGACTTGCCATGGGAATGAAGAAGGAGATATCTAAGCTGGCCTGTGCATACAGTAAAACAACAAATTTAACTGGATCTATACTGTTCGAACTCAATCAAGAATTAGGAGAAGTGCAAATTGTAGCGCTCCAAAATCTTACAACTACAGACCATTTACTGTTAAAAGAACATAAGGGAGGTGAACATTCCCCAGGAATGGGTTGTTTTAATTTGTCTGATTTCTCTCAGACTGTTCAAGTTCAGTTGGTCAATATCCACCATATCATAGGTAAGTTTTCACAAATGCCTAAGGTGCCTAACTGGTTTTCTTGGTTTCACTGGAGATGGCTGGTAATTACAGGTATGCTTTGGTTATGTAACTATACTCCCATTATGTTAATGTGTGTGTGCAATTTAAGTAGTAGCTTAAAACCTATACATGCTGAAGTTACTCTATAGGAAGTAATATCAAAGAAATAATCAATCTTCCCATGTTTTCTTCCGCCTGCTACTTCTATAGCTTTTCTTCTTCCTTCCTAATTACAACCCTTAAATAGAATTCGTGCCTCATATCAAATTTACTGAGTATCATAATTCTTCCAAGTGGTAAAGATACCTCAAGACAAATGCTGGGCATAGAAGCTACAGGGCATAAATATGCAAAGAAATAAAAAGCTAACCATTTCAAACAATAAGGCTTCTCTCTCATTTACCAACTTTACATTTCCCTGTATGGCCCCGGAAGATGACTGGTTAGCCAGAGACGGGTAAGATTCCTCAAGGGAGGAACAACCTAAGACAGGCAGAGTCGCAGGGAGGTCATCAGGTGGGAAATTGGGGATCAACAGAGGTGAGGCTTAGAACCTCACCCCCCCTGTTCTGAGAGAAATCTTCTGCATACGTGGATGTTTTATTGCCCTTGTCTAGCTTGGATTAACACATAGTCTACAGGCACACACCTGATCATCTACATTTGCTCTCTTACAACACTAAACTATGTTTTCTACCTTTATCTTGTATCTACCTACCACTTCAGCATTTTATTAAAAATAATAATAATAAAGAGAGAAATGTGGTATCCACATATAAATCAAGTATAAAAACCAAATGAGTATTCATATTTGAACTGACTGTTTATAGTTCATAATGCATGAGCAAAACCGAAAGTTTCTGTGATGACTGCCCTTGTACTGTTCACTATGTAACTTATTCACTATGTAAGAATTTGTTCACCATGTAAGAACTTGTTTGTTATTCCTCAGAAGATTGGAGACTGACGAAAATTAGGCTTGGGTTGGATTAATGATTGTGCATTGAGCATTGACTCCCCTATACAGAATTTTATTGTTGTTAACAACCATTTGATCAATAAATATGAGAGATGCCCTCACAAACAAACAAACAAACAAAAAAAAAGTACACACTTCCAATGGTAAAATAAATAAGTAATCAGGATGTAATTTATAGCATAAGGAATATAGTCAAAATATTGTAACAACTTGGTATGGTGATAGCTGGTACCTAGAATTATCATGTATATAAATGTTGAATCACTATGTTGTACACCTGAAATTAATGTAATGTAATACTGTGTGTCAACTATCCTTCAATAAAAAATAATTATCTACAAAAAAAAAAAAAAGAAGATACTATCAGAGAACACAAAAAGAAGTCCCCTCAACCAAATTCCTCCCACCATCCTGCCCAGAAAAAGAAATGATCTCAGCTAAGAATACAAATTAATACATAAATAATCATTTTGAGTTAATAATTGAATTTATCAAATTTAATGGAAGGAATGTAAATGTATAAAATTCAACTATATATATATATATTCTATCAATAAATAGACAACAAAATGTTAAAATAGCAAACCACTTTAAATACATCAGAATATTTTAAATATAAAAGAACAGATCTAATGCTCTCAAAAACTGCATAGTCTCCACAGGACAAAAAAAAAATTGTTGAAAGAAATTTGGAAACACCAAAATAAATAGAAGAAAATTTACTTCTGCCCTTTACATGATATTAATTCTCTTTCATTCTTTAAGGCACACCAACTTCCAGTAGGATGCCATTTCCTGCAATTCTTTGTCAGAGGATTGCCCTGAAGCTGTCAGAGCATACTTGGGTACAGGGAGACCCACAGGTGTGGAAACTACATCCTTTAAGGGCAGCCCTTTCCAAAGGCTGATGGGGTTATGGATATAAATATTACGATTACTTTAGTCCCAATCAGACATTTCTAATGTATTGCCTCTACTTTCCAGTAAAGTTACCTGTACTTTCCAGAGATTTCCTATGAGACTAAGCAAAAGTAAATTTCATGGGAATTTACTTGATCTAAAAATCTGTGCTATTCACAATAGCCAAGGTATGGAAACAATGTGTCTGTCAACAGATGAATGGATCCAGAAAATGTGATATACACACACAAATAGAGTAATAGTCAGTCTTAAAAAAAGAAAGAAATTCTACCATTTGTGATCATGGGTGAATTTGGAGGGCATTAGCTAAAAGGAACAAACTAGACAGAGAAAGACAAATTACTACCGCAAAATATCACTTACATGTAGAATCTAAAAACAAACACAAGCAAGCAAACATACAAAAGTCGAAGTCATAGAAACAAAGAATATAAAAGCGATTGCTAGGGATGGGGGAAAGTATGGATTAGGGAGAAACTGGTAAAAGGGTATAAACTTTCATTTATAAGATAAATGTGATCTGAGTATGTAATGTAAAACAGCGTAACTATAGTTGATAACACTGTATTGTGTCATTGAAATTTGCTATGAGAACCGAATTTAAAAGTTCTTACCAAAAAAAATAAAATAAAATGATGAGATGATGGATGTGTTAATTAACCTGACTGGGGAATCCTTTCATAATATGTTATCATAGCAAATTATCACACTGTATCTTTTAAATATCTTGCAATTTGATTTGTCATTTATACTTTTAAATAAAGCTGAAAAAGAAAGAAATTAGATTGTGAGACCCTAGAACCAAAAAAGAAAAGACAAATGATTCTTTGTTTGGCCTCCTTCTGATGAAAGGTAGTCAAATATTGCCTTATAATTAAGACAATTATATTCCTTCTATTTCAATCCTTATACATTTTATTTTTCTTGACTTATTTCATTGGCCAGGATTTCCAGAACCATACTGAATAATGAAGATAGTGGGCATCTCTGTGTTAATCCCAAGACCAGGGAGAAAGCACTTGAAAATTCAAAATAAAGTGTTTTCTTCATTAAATTTTTATTGTGTTAGCATATACAGCAGTGTTTCTTTAAATTATGCCTAGCAAATATCTGAATAGCTACACCAACTTTCATTGAATTTGCTTTCCTGCTGTAACTATTTCTACCCATTTATATTTTATAAATTTCTACCCATACATATTTTATAAATTTTGTTGTCCTTATTTTTAAAGTGTGCCTCTTCTCAGAAGCATATATATAATCTATGTGTGTGAGCAATCTGAAAGTTGTCTTTTAATTTAAGCAATTAGCCCATTCATATTAATTATGTTAGAATGTACAAGCTCCATTTACTATATGCTTTCTATTAAACTACTTGTATTATGTTACTTCTTTTACTCTATTTTGTCTTTTTGAAGATTAATAAAATAATTTATGAAAATATATGTCTCTTGTCATGTCTACCAACTGTAAGTCAAATGCCATACACTTGTTAAAAACATTTGCAGTTTATATCATATTTTCCTGAGAGCTTTCATCTTTTACCAGATAAAGAGTGGGGTTCAATCTATTTAGTCCAATTAGGGATTGAGCTAAAGCTTTGATAACTTGTAGTTTGGGTAAGTTAGTGTGTATTTCATTCTTCCCATTAAGATGCATTACTCAAGGGTTTCAAACTGGCAACCTAATGTTTCTCTTGGGTCTGGTTTGAAAGGAACTAAACAATAATTGTCTCCTCAGCATAAAACAAGCAAAATTCCCACTCTACTCTTCAGAGTATATTTTGTTAATTAAAAAAAAAAAATTTCCTCCCTATATAACTTTTCAATTCAGTAAGTGTTCTCAGGAGACCAGCCTGCATTTCAGTTTACGCACACACACCACTCACCATTCCCTCCTGTAGTTTGGCTACTCATGGTTCTGATTTTGTTTCAGTATTTCTATGAGACCACCATAATCTCAGACACATTAATCTTTTCAAGTCCCTCCATCTTTTTAACTTGCCAAGGAGTAGGGTTGCAATTCACCCTGGTTTGCTGGAGACTTTTCTGGTATGCATACTGAAAAGTCCCAAGTCGAGGGAAACTCCTTAATTTAGGTACCCTTCTAGGAAGTAAATATTTGGCTAATAATAATGAATGCATTTTATTTGGCATTTAATCCTGGCATTGACATGGGGCTAAGAGCACAATTATAAAAACTGACATCAAATCCTGAGTTGTTTAGAATGTGTTTCAAACATCAGGAAATGATGCCTAAGAAAAATAGAGAAAAGAATACATAATAGAGAAAAATGAGTTGTATAGTGAAGGGAAGTGGGGAAGCTGATTATATTCCATTTAGGAAAATGAATATATTTGATGGTTGAAACAGCTTTAACTAATTGAGTTTGCTTGGTTTGAAAGTTACATAAATAGGTGGTTTATTACTTTGCTAGGGCCACTCTTAACAAAATGCCACAGACTGGGTGGTTTAAAAGACAGAAATCTATTGTCTTGCAATTCTGGAGGCTAAAAGTTGAGGATCAAAGTATCAGCAGAGCTGGTTCTTTTAGATGGATGTGAGAGAAGAATCTTTTCCTGGCCTTTCTCCTTGGTTTGTAGATGGCTCTCTTCACTGTGTATCTCTTCACATCACCTTTCTTCTATGCATGTCTATATGTCTGCATCTTAATTTCCCCTTTTTAAGGACATAAATTATATTGGATTAGGTCCCAAGCTACTGACCTCATTTAATAAATTGCATCTACAATTACCTTATTTTCAAATAAATTCATATTCCAAGGTGAAGGGAGTGGAGGGGGGCTGGACTTAAACATACGAATTTGAGGGGGTAGGACACAATTCAACCAATAACAAGTCTCAATTCAATATGTAACCTGTAAGGAAGGAGTAGAACAAGTGATGTGCTAGGCAAAAGGTAGCTTGGGGGCTGAATTAGAACAAATCTTCCCTTGTCAGATTCAAATATGAAACCCCCTAGTTAAAAGTATGCTTTTTAACTGTCTGTTAAGTTTCAGGTTTATGAAGCATTGTTTAGTTAACATATTTATTGGGACTGAAAAGAAGTAGATTTTTCCAAGTACAAACACATTTGTCTGACATCTTTACATCATACCAGACCATGGAAGGATATGAGATATAGGGATTTGGTTTGCACAAAAAGTGCTTTTGTTCTAGATCATGAGAAAGTGTGTTTATGTAACTGTCTGCCTTGAAGACATTAAAATATTCATTTAGTTTTTTAAGTTTTAAATTATATTCCATATTGATTATGTTAAATTTCTAGAGAGTTTTTAAATAGCTTAAAGAGTTGTGACTTATATTACATGAAATTTAAAGGATTACACAAAATTATCAGTTGGAAAATACTTGGTTTAACTCTTGTTGAATAGTTTTCCAGATTTAAAAAGTTTGATATTATTTAATATATAAGAAAGATATTTAGGCCATATTTATTTTAAAGCTAATTTATTCAAAATTACTTTAACTTTCTACCCAACCTTCAATGTGTTAATATAGGAAATAGTTTTTACCAACAAATAATAAAATCTTCTTTAGCTAGACAGAAGCAGTTTTAAAATGAAGAATGACAGCAAAAAAATGTACAACTACAACAATTTACATTTTAAACATGAAGAAATAGTTTCTAGTTTTATGAAGAGGGAAGAAGACATTTATAAGTCTTTATTTTTCTTTTCTAGATGCATCCCTGATTAGATTTTCCTAGTATGTTTTTGAGAAAACCTAATATTATTTGACCTTCCATGTAAATTTGAGGCATTTGAGTTGAAATCTCTAACACTCCATCTCTGTGCTAAATGCCAAATTTGCTATCACACCATATGTCCAACAGACAATTTGCATTTGAATTGGGAAATGTAAATGATGTTTTAATGAGTTCATGGGCTGAAGAATAAGGTAGATAGCAAGAAGAGAAAACAACACACATTTAATAGTCTTTTCATTTGTGATATTCTTTCAGTCATGACACTTTGCTAAAGGAACACTATATTCTCTAGAGCTTTAAATGAATAATCTCTAAAAATAAACATTAGGCTTAGAAAGAATTAGAAATATGCCATAATACTCTTATGAGAGATCAGCTGTAAAACCATGTTAAATTGAGCATTGACTATCTATTTTCACTAAGATGACTATTATGATTAGATGATAAGTGAAGTTCTATTTGATGATTTGATGCTTCACATAAAAATTGACAACACATACTCAAGGTGCTTTTGAAAAATGAAACACATTTTATTAATGTTTCAAACATTATGTATTTATTTTAAAAATTCAACACATTCCACAAAGATACTAAAAAGCAATGCAGAATATGAGTTATGTTTTCTGTTAAAATGACAAATATTACTTGAATAATCAAATGTTGATTATTCAGTTTTTGTTTTCTAATTAAGTATTGAATACCTATGTAATTTCATACCTTATGTAAAGATATATGCAATAGATGTAATAGTCATAGGTTATATAATTTAATTTGAAATTAAAAGGTATTAAAAATGAAAAAAAATGCTATAGTTCATCAATATATTTCAACTATCAGAACAGAAATATACTGTAGGTCGGTGCAAGACTGACCCAGTAAGGCAAAAAGAGAAATAAAGTGTAAGAGAAAACTAAGAAATAATATTTGAGGTACTCGAACTTTCTTAATTAAGAAAAGGTGTACATGGTGTGTGTGTGGGGTCACAGGGAAGACGGTGTAGCTCAAAGAAAACAAATAGGACTCTGTGGCATCTTACTACACTGATGGACAGTGACTGCAATGGAGTATGGGGGGGAACTTGATAATAAGGGTGAATGTAATAACCACATTATTTTTCTTGTGAAACCTTCATGAAAGTGTATATCAATGATATGTTAAAAAAAAAAAGAAAGAAAACTGAGAGTATGACTTTTTTAGAGACTATGAGGCAAAAAAATCATGTGAAATAGTAATGAAAATTGTAATTCTACTCTGAAGGAACACACTTTTTTGTTCTTAGAGTTGACAGTTGATCTCCATTTTCAATGAAACAACCAACAGAAAAGTTTCAGAATGTATTTGACATGAATACAGGCTGGCACAATTTACTGTGACATTTGTTTTCACTAGATAAAATAGAAAAAATAAAATAGTTAGGTTTATCTGCAATACGTCAGTAAATAACTGTATATCTTGATATATCCAAAGCTTTAACTGAATTTTAAATGTGTCATACTATCTGCAACTGTATATTTAGAAAGAGTCAAGGCTTGGAATCATATAAATTTAAACTTAAAGTGTAGAATTGCAATAATCTAAACCAGCCCTTCAATTCATGGAGGTGAAAGCTGAAGTGTACCAAGACTAAATGGCATGTCTATAGTTTCACAAAGGACAACCTGGGATCAAAACCTAGGTCATCTGAGGGACAAGCCAAGAAGTAGCGCTAAGTTGCCTTTTCTCTAAGCACGCAAAACTCACTGGAAAAGGAGTTGCCATGTGTATATCACCAAAAAGAAGTTGTACTACTTCAAATCATAATTAATAACAAATATGTGATTTAATCTCATTAACAAATAAGTCAAAAGATTATGGTGGAGAAACATGTTGTCCACCTATCTTCCTATTCTTCCTTCCCTCCTTCCTTTTCTTTAAATAGCAGATGCTATTCATTACCACCTGATTGCAGTTTAAGCCTAGGATAAAGCAATGTAGTTGGCAACTACATTCACCAGGCTTTATAGCAGCAAAATGAAGTTCTGTGACTTGCTTAGATCCAACAGAGCACGACTGGTAATGTTGCATGGCTTCCTCACCATCTTGTTATTGACAGTTCCCCTTGCCCTCAGCTTGCTTTTTCTCTTCCTTCTTTTTGGCTGGAAATGGCAGTGGTTTGGAAGCAAATGACCTATAGCCATGAAGCATCCCTTCTATGCCTGGACTTTTTTGTAGTGCAGCATATAAATATTGTAGTTGTGAAACTCATGATAAACAGTTATACTTTTTTATTCAGGATGTTTCATTCATTAATTGAATCTGATAGAATCCTTTAAAGAAAATAGAAATTTAAAACTAGGTTAGGGAAAGTTTGTGTCTAAGTACATCATTCATGGTCTTCCCTGTGCGTTGCTAATACAAACATAGTGAGTTTCAGTGGTATCAACATGGTCACATGACTTAAAGCCATTTTGACTTTATGTTATATTGTGTGAATTCTTAGAAGTAGACTTATTTATAACAAGCCTTCTTAAACATATGTGTATATTTGCTGCCATGATTTTTTGGTGGAGATATATGTTATGAGTAAACTACCAATTTTTACCTGACAGAGAATAGGATCAGTATATTTAATGAGAAAAATAGAGAAAAAATGTCAGGATCCTCTTCCCAGGTTAGAAATAGGCCAATATAACTATGGAACCCTGTATAACATTAGGTTTAAAAAATCCTTCTGGGGCTTAATACATGTCAAACATCACTCTAAACAAAATAAGTACATTAATTAGCTATTTAATTTTCCTAATATGCCAGCACTACTACTACTACTACGACCTCTTCTCCTCCTCCTCCTCTTCCACTTCTCCCTCCTCCCCCTTCCTCCTGTTATTATTATTATTATTGACTTATGGATGGAGATATTAATGTCTGAGGTATGAACCTAGTAAACTTTAGCACTGGGATTCAAATCCAGACATCTAACTTCAGATTATGTAGTTTTAACCTACCATCCTGTAAGGCCTCTCATAATTTTACGGGACATCTGAGACATTGGTAATCGTGTGTCTGTGGTCAGAAAATCAAGCGAGAACATTTTTTGGAGAACAAGGTTGACAGTGAAAAATGGGTACAGATTCATACCATCTGGATCAGTGTTTTACACGTAATATGTTGATGACGCTATTATGCTAATTTTGAATAAGGCTCCCTCTGACTTGATGAGTCACAGGAATAATTCTAGAAATCATATATTAAAAATAGTTATAAAGTTTCACAGGTCAAATCCTGTGTTGACTCTAGAATTTCTGAGTGGCCTTCTTTTTGTGTTTTCTTCTTAGACAGCACTACTGAGGACTGATAAAAATCATTATGTGAATTTTCCTTTATAAAGGCTTTAAGATTTCTCAGTACTGAATGTTTCTTCATGTCAAGAATTGTTGAGCACCTAGTCTTTACCTTTCCAGAAACAAAAAAATATACATCCTATTGATCCAGTAGATAACCACAAATATTTGTATTTTGGACAAGAAATATGATGAAAAAAATAATTTTTAATACCTACTATTGACATTTTTTTTTTATTTGCCCTTGTCCAGCTTGGATTAATACTTAGTCTATAGGCACAGACCTGATCATCTACATTGGCCCTCTTACAGGACTAAATTATGTTTTCTACCTTTATCTTGCATCTACCTACCACTTCAGCATTTTATCTAAAATAATAATAATAATAATAATAAGGGAGAAATGTGGGATTCACATATAAATCAAGTATAAAAATCATACTATATGACATTTTACATGTTGTCTTTTACATCCACCCAAACATATTGAAAATAATTCCTCACTGCCAAGGAAAATTATGATCTAGTTAAAGAGCACAAAAGTGCAAAATAATACAATGGAATTAAATAGGCAGTTCAGGGGTGAAAGATCACTGCTAAGTGTAAAAGGTACTAGGCAACTTCCAGTCCCAAGTCTTCAAGCTAAACAACTGCATTCCAGTATGGACAGGTTACTTTGAGAGTCCTGTCCCTACTGCTTCCAAAGTCAGAGAGTCTTCCTCAGATCAGAGGCAGCAATAACTGGAATTGATGCCCAAACTGTACTTCAGCAACAGGAGCAATAGTAGAGATGTAATCTGAGCATTACAATTAAATGCAATTAACATGTTTTACTAAAATATCTTAAACTAACTGGAGGTAGTTTCAGGGAAGATGCCTAGTTCTGCATAGATTCAGCTATTTGCTGAACCAGTATCACAGAGACCCTTGCCCTGTGCCTGCTCATGTGTCTTACGTGGCCCAAATCACTAAGCTTAGACACTCTCATCCATGAACATGACCTTGTTGCTGAAATTTACAACAGAAAGAAAAGTACCAGTGAAAGTTCCAGCTTAATCAGTCATACTTGGAAAGCTAGCCAACATGTATACCCATCATCCATCTGAGCAAAAGGCTTTACAGCTTTCAGATATTAAATGACTCACTCTGCAAAGCTCTTTCCAGACTAATGGTGGCCCTAATTTCTCTATTACATGGACCAGATTATTAGGGAGGCAAATCTTTGCTATTATGCTCCCAGACAATGAACTCCCCCAAAGCATAGCTGTGTATAATAGCTGATAAAACCTTGAAAAATGCAAGGTTAAAATTGTGTTTATCTGCACCATGCCATCTGTATCCCCTAACAGCTTGAACAGGGAGGATTTGTTCCTTAAGCTTTATTATTTTTACTAAAAATTGTCCTTGTTTTTCACTACCAGGAGGAAATAAATGGCATTGTGAAAATGAGGCTGCACTTACTATAACCTAACCTATGGATCACTTTTTCAAAAGTAATTAGGTCATTTTAAATACAAAGTAATACTATTTTTTCCCTTCAAGTTCAACTTGCCCTTTTTGTCAGCTTTCTGAAACATTCTTTTTTACCAGGTTATTCATACCACAATTGTTTTATATTAAATAAGCCTCTTCCCAAAATATTCCTAAACTACTTTGTCAAATTTAGTATTTTGCTATTTTATTAATATATTGTGCTAGAAGTCAATATGCTCTTTTCCCTCTACAGGTATCAAGTAGAAGAGGTTGAGAGGATCTTCTGGGTAGGGGTAGAATTCAACTTTTTGGTGTTGGTTCTGATCATGCAGTTGTGTTTCTCTGAAAATTCACCATGCTCTATACTTAAGATCTGTTTACCTTTTCTCTGAAAATGTACATTTCAATAAAATTTACCAATATAAAGCTTATTTAATAAAATGTAGTAATATCCAGAACATCAGTTCAATAAAATGTAATCGAATTTGGCAAGAGGCTAATAAGGAAAGCAGAAATATTAAACTACTTCTAAGATGAACTTTTAAAGAAATTACAAGGCACCAAAACATCTTAGTCACCTTCAACTGAACATTTAAATAAATAAGAAAAATACTTGAAACTGTATTTTTTACTTCTCAAATACAGTTATCATTACACACTAGCTTTTATACTTCTACTAAATTCTGACAGGGCAAATGCAAAACCATTACATGTCCCATGAATGCTCACATATTCTCAAGGAAAGGTAAAAGTAGTACCAGTGAAATGCTTACTGTACAGCATCCTGGCTATGATCAGAGTTTATTTTTGGTACATGATGTAAAAATTTTAGTTTTCAACCTTTAATAACATGAGCAACTCTGGAAGGCATAACCCCAAAGTGCTTTTACCTCGACTAAGAGAAGACTGCTCCCATGCTTAGACTACTGCTTGAAAACCAATAGATTCCTTCTTTATTAAGTATACAATTGGCATTATTAAAAATGAATTAAATCTCCCAAATTATCTAGCCCACAGTTTCCTTAATATGACAGATGAACTGGATGCTTGTTAAAATATATATATTTTATACATATTTTATATATTTTTACATTAAGATATATTTATATACATATACAAGTCCATTTATTTTATATTTACATATATATTTAATATCTATTTATATTTAAAATATGTATATTAGAAATATATATGAAGTATATATATATTTCTGGGGCTCATTATTGTCATAAAATAGTATACTGAGGCTATAATGAAGGAACTATGGAGTATATAATAATAATAATAATTTCAAATGTTATTTTAATCAGGAAAGTTAGATGAAAACTGGTTTAGATTTTCAAGTGTTATAAGTTTCTCTTTTCAAATCAGTGGGAGGAAGAAGATTCCACAGATTAAGAATTTGTCCACCCAAGGCATTTTGTAGGTGAGTACATCTCTAGGGCAGGGCAAGGTATTTGATAGTCTGCACATAGGCTTGCATAATTGTTAAGTAAACGATCATCTGAAGATTCAGTAGTATCAGGAGTAATTCATGGAGAGGTTGTCTAAGCTATAAAAATATATTGTATAAATAGATAATTTCTATCAGTGAAATAATGGGTCCTAGGGAAAGGGTGAAACAAACATTACTATATGATAAAATGTTCCAAATTAGCTTACCTATATAATTAAAGGAGTAAATGAAATTTATAATCACCTTAATAATCTGCAGCAAAATACTTAATATAAAAACAATAACTAATTGTAGAAGTTAAGATCAAGGAAAAAAACTAGAGAATACTATAGAAGTTCCAGTTTCCTTGCATTTCATAGTGTGGTGATGACTGTTGTTGCTTGTTAAAGTTTCAGGGCTCACTTCCCTCCCAGGCTTATGGTGGAATTGACCTCTCTTGTCCTCACAAGGTCATGTGAGAAGAGCCCCACCCCATGTGCTAACCCATGCTATAAATAAGTGAAAGATAATTTTTTTATAATTAGCAGAGATTTTTATGTTCATTATTACTGAAGGATAACCTAGCCTAGGTTTAGTCATATATATAATCACATGCAAACAATAGTCTGTCTAATATCCATAGATTAAGGATCAGAGATTTAATAAGTATAGTGTACTGTTATAAATATAATTAAAAATGAACTAAAAACGATAGCACTAACAAAAAATAATTTCAAACTGTAATGCGGAAAGTGAGATAACTTTATAGGCGCATGTATATATATTGCTGAATGAAAAGCCCCCAACTTCATATCTCCCTAATTCCACATATTTGGACAATACTCTCTCATACTGATTCTTATCTTAACCAAGTGATGCATTTTGGTCAAAAGCACTGTTGTAAATATAAAACAGACACATGATAATGCCTGTGTATTTGAGTTTTTTTGTTTAATTGTTTTTGGAAATCCAATGACATGTGAACAAGCCAGGATTGCCTAGTGGTTGGTGAGGGGCACATGGTCTAGTCCTTGCCATTGACCCAGCTGACAGGCAACTGACTACAAGTGAGTGAGTTCATCTAGGCTCAGTTCTTCACAGAAAACCCTTGCTTTGAAATCATAAACTGAATAAGTGACTGTTGTTTTAAGCCAACTGAGTTTTGGGATAATTGGTTACATGGGAGAAACTAACCATAACATATGTTGGTAGCAAAATACTGTAGCATTCTTCATGCATTCTGCATTTGCTAAATGACAGAATTACTCCTCTAATCTGTAACTATCAAAAATGAGAGAAAAGTTTCATTCTGTTAACAATTCCACACAGTATTTAAGTACTACTTTGGCAGAGTTTATACTGTCTCCTTATTTTCTTGTTTTAGTTTGGGCTGGTTTTAATTTAAGGAAAAATTTGTGCTGTAGTTAGTACAACTGTTGGCTGTGTTGAGCCATTTTGTGCAAGCCAGGTGCAAAGACAGCTTAGCTATTGAGGTATTGAATGTTCTGAGGATGTTCTAGACATCAATTTAGTTCTTTCTTCAGGCTCATTTTCTTTTGTTTTCTGTTGAATAATTCGAAATGTAAATAAGGCTTTCAGTAATTTTTGTGCAAAGTAATTTTATTACAGCTATTGAGAGCAAGGTGCTGAATCAAGTAGTGGTAGATCCTGGAAAACAGCAAAGAAATTGTCAACAGAAGCTAGAAAATGACAAGTCCATGGCCATGGTAAAGTGTAAGAACAGCAAATCATGTTAGGCAATTGCAAAATAATTTACAAAACTGTCATATGCAGTATCTTGGAAACAGAAAATGTACTGTACCTGAACTCGGCATGATGATTTAAAATCCTAATGTAAAAGTGTCTGTTGTAATTTAGTTATCTTTGGTAAGATGTAGAAAGAGAGATCAGGTTTGGAAAGAGAGAGAGAAAAAACTTAAATTCACAAGCAAAATTTATAAGTAATATGGAGAAGCTAAGACTTGCTGTGTTGGAAAATAAAACTGTTTCCTACCACCCAGCTTCTGAGCCAGTAAAAAAATTCTGACCATCAAACAAGGCGTGGTAACAAAGATTAAATAAGCTATATGGCTACAAAACACTTTATTAAGATTTCTGAAATAGTTTAAGTGGTAACCAACATACACCTTCAGATAGACAAGAATTTCTAAGATTCATAATAAGGACATGGTCCCACAGAAGCCCAATCTACAAGTAGTAATGACTGTATTATGGAAAAGCATGTTTTGGAAAAAAAACACCTATATGGCTGTGATCAAATGGAGTACATTATAAATAACAAAAAAAAAAATACAACATTCTTACTATTGTTGCAGTTCAAAGCTAAAGGACCAATTTGGATTAAGAGGGACTGAATTAAAACCCTCTTGGGAGTTTTCAATGGACAGAGGTGATTGAAAAAACCACTCAGGTGCAAATTGAGGCCAAGTCTTCAGGAAAAGTGAAGATGTTAATGAGGGGAGCTAAAAGCCCAGAAGAAAGAGACAAAAACAAGAAAGAAAAGGAAAAAAAGAAAAGAAAAGACAAAGAACATTGGACAATTACAAACATAAATAAGAATAAATAAGGTGGGAAGCCATTCCCTGGAAACAGAATCAGACACCCCCAAAATAAAAATAAGACCAAACTAACAAAGCATTTCCAGGTCTCAGAATAGGAATACGTGAAAAATTTGAGAGATTTAATAATTATAAAAGACCAACAATTGTTGTGTGCCGTCAGTTCTGCCCAAAGAGGGTATCTATTGAACTTAGTCTGTTCTCATCTAGCTCTATGTTAGGTGTCTTTTTAGTTCATTTGTCCCTGAATTAAAAAATAAAAATTTGCTTCTAAGATTCCACCATAGGATATGCTATAGAACAAGAGGTCCTAGACTTTGATCCTGACTCTGATTGAATAAAACTTCAAGGTGTTAAGAAGGCTTAGTCATACATATAATCACATGCAAACAATAGTCTGTCTAATATCCATAGATCAAGGATCAGAGATTTAATAAGTATAGTATATGGGTGGGGTGGGATAGATTTAATAAGTATAGTACATGTAGGTGGGATATCATATCTGTTGGGTCCTTTGGAGGCAGATGTTGAAATGGACCTAGGTGTACAAAAGATTTATTGAGGAGAAACATCTATAACAAGAAAAGGAGGGAACCGAAATTGGGGACAGGTAAAAAACACACTACTCTTCAGGCCTGACAGAGTCACTGGTAGTCCAACAGTGAGCTCCTGAACACAGAGGTCCTGCTCCTGAAGCCCCGTATTGGACAAAAATAGTCAAGACCTTTACCCTAGTCTTGCTCAGTCAACGGCTTAGGCCCCCACAGAAGAGCTGACCTCAGCTCAAAATCAGAAGAGGAACTGAAAGCATTAACAGCCAGAAACTGGAAGATAACCGCCCTCCTAGAGCTGAACAAAGAGTATTTTCCTACTAGGGAATCTGAGCTCTGAATCATTTCAGATGTGAATAACTAGACCAGGAGGTGGAGAGAAAGAGATTGCGGTAGTCATGTCCTCTAATTTGTTCCCATCTGTCTGCATCCACACCCTTGGGTAGTACCCTCCCACACAGAGCTTTGGGCTTTGACATTTGCAGTTTTGACCTATGTTACAAGAATAAAGATGTAAAAGGGGTATGCTTATTGGAACTTGCTTCCTTGCAGCTCTAACACCTGATAACGTGTAAATAGTCCTAAACTAGCCTGCTGGACTAGCTAGCCTGCAGCCTAGTCATACAGTCGTCCTGCCAAAAGCAGCTGAATGCCAGAAATGAGATTAAGACCATCTAGGGATAGACAACCTCCCATCCACCTACCTGCATTTACCCATCCCCTCCTACCCCACTGATCTGCCCACTGATTACCCACATAGAAGCAAGCCTTTGGGGTGGTTTGTTATGCAGCCAAAGCTAACTGAAATGGTAAGGAGATTTCTCAACATATATATGGAAGAGAGAATAAGGAAAGCTTAAGAAAATTCGATATATAACTAGAGGTATTAAATATGATTTAATTATAACTATATATTATTATATATATAATATATAATTATAACCAATAATATGAAATAAATAAGGATATATAATTAGAATATATAATAATACAATATTATTAAAAGTAATAGGATAATTACTTATTAAAATAGATTAAAAATAATCATTAAAAATAGAAATTCTAAAGTTGTTTATTTGCAAGCAGTAGGAATGGGAAGGAGTTTTGATGTGGGATATTCTTCATTTTATTCATTTTTATGCCATTTGAATATTTACTCCTTGAACATGAATCATATTTACAATAAATACATAAGCATAAAGAGAATACAATTCTCTTTGCTAATTTAAATACAAGGGGTACATCAAACATTTGGTTGAAAGATAAGTAAATAATTTAACTATGTAATTTAAAACACTTTATATTAGAACAGAGGTATAATATGGGACAGAGCACAAAAACTGCATAGCTTTTATAATTTTATTGAGATGAAATTGATATAAAATAAACTACATATCTTTAAAGTGTATCATTTGATGTATGTTAATGCATGTATATACCAAGAAACTCTTACCATTATCAAGAAAAATAACATTTCAATTACCCTGAAAAGTTTCTTTGTGATCCCTTGTAATCAATCTCACCTGCTCTATAGAACCCCCAGGAAATAACTGATCTGCTGAAATGGTAAGGAAACTTCTCAACATATATATGGAAGAGAGAATAAGGAGAGCTTAAGAAAATTTCATAAAATGCAATCATAGAATATGAACTCTTCCTTCATGTGGCTTTTTCACTCATCATTTTGAGGTATAGCCATGATGGTACATCAATACTTTTTCACTTTTTTATTAAGTATCGGTATACAAGAGTTTCATATCCATTCATTTATTCACAGACACTCAGTGCTTTCCAATATTTGGCTATTGCAAATAAGGCTGTTACGAACATTGTTTGCAAACTGGGAGCATATTCTTTGATGACAAGAAGAAGTAGCCATCAATGATCAAAAGAAAGAACATTTTAAGCTGATAGTATGGATCTTAACATGCAAGGAGTAAAGAAAGTAATTTGTATTAGATTAGTGCATATTCATTTGAGGAAGGTGGCCAAAATTAGTGAAGTTTCTGCAGCAATAATGTTTGATATCAAGTAACTCAAAATCTCAGTTGTATACAATTAATATTTCTTTCCTTCATAGAAAAAAGAAATCTGACTGGGGGATACTTAATAGTTCAGCTGATATGTTCTGTGCTTGGATGAACTCAGCTCCATACGGCAGGTCATGTTCAATTTGGCCTGATCTTCATTCTTGTACCTGCAACTTTCTGGACATGTTTTCCTCATGATGGAGCTCAAAACTTCCAGAAGCCAAGCATTTCCATGCAAACACTTAGTTTGCACATATTTGGTTGTAGTTGGCATATATTATATTCACTCACTTTCCATTTCTTAAAGTAAAATAAATGGCCAATTCCAAATTAAGTGTATCACAAGGCAAAGGTGCCAGTGAATAATGCTACTAAGTGAGGGAGTAAAGAGATGAGAAAAGTAATCTAATCTATCACAGGAGTTTGGACAGAAAAGCAAGGATCAGGTCCTCTAGGTCTTGGCAAGCCAGTGAAAATCATTTGCGTAATACTCTAAGGATTTCAAGCAGGGGAATGCCATGATCTGATTAGTGTTTTATAAAGATCTGTCGGACTGCCATTTGGAGAATGGATTACAACAGTACTGCTAACTAACCACATAAATCATAATTAGGCCAACTGGGAAGAGACTGCAGGAGCCCAGATTAGACAAGGGTGACTTGGTCTAGAGAAGTTTCTTGGTTACTCACCATTTGTCCCTGGGTCGTCTGCCACCCTCCTCTGCCCTCCTCTGTGGCTGAGCATGCCGATGCATACAGAATACATCACACAGGCTGCTCAGAGCCCTCAACATGGCAAAGGAGGACAAAAAGTGAGATCAGAAAAGCTAGCTCTTCCCCCTGCTCCCTCCCTGCTTCACAGCAGAGGAAACTGCAGCTCTTGCCTGGCAGCCCCTCTTTGAGAAGTTCAGCGCCTGTTGAGTTTCAGAGGAGCACATCTTCCTCCTGATAATTTTCCTCTGGATACGTTAAAAACAACATGCTGTTGCTAGTTCTCGGTGTCCCCCTATCCCTTATAACCTCCTTTAATTCTATTCAGTCTTCTGAAATTGTTCCTTTATTCTTTCAGTTTTAAGCTGTTTAAGTGGATTCTCTCTTCTTTTTCAGGATCCTGACAGGTACATGATAATTATGAAGATTAGAAAAAAAAGTGGACTTATTCAGGATATTTAGAGATAAAATTGACAAAACTGACTGATGGATTAGAAGTGAAAGTGACAGTAAAGAAAGAATTAAAGATAACTCCTGGAGTTCTGGCTTAAAATATTGAGTGAATAGCGGTAACTTTAATGAAATGGAATAGACTATAAAAGGAGTGATTATTGCAAAATACACTTGAGATGCTTTTTATTCATCCATATGTAGATATCAAGTAAAATCAGATATATGAGTTTGAAGTGAGTCACTGGCAAATCAATAGCATTTAAAACCATGAGTCTATAAAAGCTATCAATCTAGTGGCAAGATAAAGGAAACTCCTGAGAAAGACCTGGATGACTTTAACCTACAGAAAAGAAGAAGCAAGCAAAAGAGTCTGAGAAGCAGGTGGCTATGAAGTAGTCAGAAAAGCAGAAGAGTATGATATCACAGAAGGAAATGGAGGAAAGTATATCAGAGATGCGGGTGTACTGCATATGTTGAGGGCAGTCTCACTGGTGTCTGAGTAAACAGAGCCCAGATGTAGTAGGTGGGAAATACATGGATGGAGAATATGATATGCTGAATATGTATATGAAGTTTTGTTTTGAGAGGAACATAAACTGTACTAAGGAGTGATGAACCATTATGAGATGTTGGTGCTTATGCTTATCATGTTGGTTAATTGTTTTGTTTGGTTGTTTTTTAAGAGACGAGATGCCAGAGCATTTTGTAAACTAGAGGGTAAATTCCAGGAGAAATCAAGAAATCAGATGACACTGAATATAAGGAGTAATATTAGAAGTGAAATTCATGAGAAAGCAAAGGAGTAGTATTTCATAGAAATAGTGATATTTATTCTTAATACAGGTGAGAAGCCAAGGATGAAACAGGAAAGGAAGAGGGGGCAGCCCCTACCCAGTTAGAGCAAGATACGGGCCCTGGGAAGGATAAGTAAGATGCTTACTAAGGATCCTGGGAAAGTGAAAAACAGGAGACTTGCAGCTGAAACAATGCAACAACATATAAGAAGGTTCTCAGTGAACCTCTGTGATAAAGAACCATTTTTACTATTAAGTCACATAGGTCATGTAGCTTGACCAAGGTATACTAGTTAAAAATAGAAATGACCTTTAGTATGACTGGCTAAAATAAGACTGGCATTCTCACTGGAACCTATAAAATACAAACAGCTCCTCTCCCTTGTCGATGCAAAAGGCATAAAACCCCTAGACCTGACCCCATAAATGGCAGCCTTGCCCATCCCAGTATATGCCTGGGAGTTCTGTTTCTTTACTTCTCTCTATCAATAAAAGACCTCTTGCTTGCTTGCCTACCTTGAGTGTTTGTGAAGTTCATTCTTTTGACTCCATAAACAAGAACCCCAGTATCATCTTTTGGGGTCTTGTTCAGGATCTCTCGCTGTGCTCAGATGCCTAGAGGAAAACTACCATTCCCTACTACCCTCGCTTTAATGAATTCCTTCCTCACCTCTATTCCTCCAACCTGTTCGAGAATTCTTTCTCTTCCAGAGTCAGGAACCCTCCCCCTCCCAGACTGAGGTTTCCTCTAGTGCTTCACCCAGTGCTCTTGAGAGACCTCCTCAGATGCAGCTGCCTTGCAAAACGGAGATGAAAACAAATGCACATAGTTGCTTTGGTTGTGGGAGGATAAGGAAAGCACTATGTGTTTGCATCTCTATTTTAAAATAGAGAAGAATAAAAATACAAGTTTAGAGAGGGGTGTGTTAGGGGAAGAAATGTAGGAGGTCTAAGAGGAGAGGAGGTAAGAGACTATATTTTCACCTTCAGACTTAACCTCTAGAGCTCTAAAAGAGACATTTTTTTTTTGAAATAATTAGGATTAAATTGTTGGAAATTTCTGAGAAGAAGGTATGAAGTAGAAAGATAATGGGAATTTTAATCCAAGCTCTGTTAGTAAATACTTGAATTTTGGCACACTATGTAACCATTTTCAGCCTCAACTTTTCCATCTATAAAAAATGAATTGTAATGTCATTCTGCATTCATTGTGAAGATTACTCAAGATTGGGTAAAAGCATTGATATTCTATCATGACACCTCAAAATTTGTAAATTAAATTCCTTGTTCCTTTATGAAAATCAGAACCATGTGAATACATCTGGAAAAATTTGAGTCACTGAGTTTTTTATGAAATTATTCTTACCAATATGAGCACTAAAGTAAGAGAAAACCTTTTGTAAAGGAAAACCACTGTGGAAATCCAGGAATGTCCAGACCTAACAGTCACGGTGCTGCTATTGCTGAGAGTGTGATCTTCCTAGACCCTTGAATTGGAAATGAGTAAAAGGAATTGAATCCTTATTCTCTTTCTCAACTTTGGTTTACCTTCCCCCTTCCCTCCCACAATTATTTGATTTTCCTTTTTCTTCTTCTGCTGAATATTCTGGATGAGTTTGCTCCTTTCAGGAGATCAGTAGACTCTCTAGGTGTGGGTATAATTAGTAAAAACACACTATTTCATTCAATTCCTTAAGCTGCAGCTCTCAGTAGCTCCCTGTGGATGCTGAACTAGCAGGAGATTGCATCTACTGTCACTTTGATGTGTCCTGACTGGGTTCCCCACTACCTAAGGGCACACAAGGACTCAGAGAGAAAAGAGGAGAGTATCAAGCACCAATGACACTGTACAGACCTCTGAACCAAGAAATTGGCCCAAATCCTTCATTTTCTTCCTATTCAGCACAATTCCCTATTTCCACTCAGCTGAAGGCTCCATCAGTTTGAGTAATGGGGCTAAAAACCAACACAAGATTAATTACTTTAAGCCAAGTGAGTTTGAGGCTGGAAGCAGTTGTAGATGGATTACCCAACAATTTCATAATGGGTGACTCAGCAAAATGGGAAACAAATGGAAATTAATACACATAGAAGAAAAGATAAAGTGATATAACTTCCAGGTAATATAAAAAATAAATATAAATATCCATGATTGTTAATATAAAATATATAATATTATCACTTAATAGATAAGCTTAGGCTAAGAAAAGATATGAGACCACACAGTTTATTAAGTGGCCATGCCAAGACTCAAACCCAATTTTTCCACCTTACTCTAGCCCAGAGAACTGAGTGTCTTGCTATCTACTCACTAATCAAATTCTAAAAGAGCAAGGAAAAAGCTCTGGGATGAAGCATAATTTTTTTTTGCTATCATATCCACATCTTATATAAGATATTCAATAAATATTTCATAGAATTTGTTGAACTAATGTTGACAAATCAGTAAGAATTATATAAATTGTTAAAAATAATTTTGAGAGAGGGAGGAGCCAAGGTGGCAGTGTGAGTCAGGCAGCAGAAATCTCCTCCCAAAACCATATATATTTTTGAAAATACAACAGAAACAACTATTCCTAAAAATGAGACCAGAGGATACAGTAAAACAGTCAGGCTACATCTACATCTGTGAGAACTCAACATCTCAGGAAGGGGGTAAGATAGAAGCCGCAGCCCAGCAGGACCCAAGTGCTATCCCCACCCCAGCTCCCCAGCAGGAAGAAGGGAGTCGGAGCGGGGAGGGAGTGGAAGCGCAGGACTGGTGAATAACCAGCTCTAGTAATCTGCACCAGGAGCACAAACACACACTGCAAGGTGTGCTGGATATTAGAGAAACAGAAAAGTAAAATCTGTGAGCAGGTCCCCACAGCCGGCTCCCATGGGACAAAAGAAAAGGGAGTGCTTTTTGAAAGTCATAAAGGGACAGGGGCCTCACAGCTGGACAGAAATGTCCCTGCACACTCAGCCTAGCATTTGGGAATCACAGGGAACTTCAGGTGCCCCAGACACCTGGGAGGCAGCACAGCTCTGAAGCCCATCATGGCAATAAACAGCCTAACAGTTGTTCTCCCTATGGCATGGCCACGCCACAGTGGCCAAGCAGTCAGAGAGTGTCCCTGCCTGTGCACACAGCTGTGGAGAAGCCAGGGAGTGGCCGCACCCACAGCAACCGCCCAGAGTCTCCTCCCAGTGCACAGCTCCCAGGCCAGACCAAGAGGCTGCTGACAATGTGCAGCTGCCCAGCACAGGCAGAGGAAACCAAGGCAAGGTGCAAAGGGGCGCCGTTCTCACAGGGGAGCACATCCGGCATACCTGCCACTCCCTGCAGGTCTCTGGGTTACTCTGAGGGTGACCCCACCCATGGCAGATTGGAGGATAAATCTGGAGGCTGCACCAGGTGTGTGGGTGACCAACACAGGCAGCGGAGAAGGGCAAGGTGACCAACAAGCAGGAAAGAACTTTGTTCTCCCAGATGACACATGTGCTACCTGTCTACAGCTACCTCTATTGCCATGAAAAGGCAGAAGAATTTGGTCCAGTCCAGAATTACCCAGACAACCCCCGAGAGAGGGCATGGGGAAATAGATTTAGCCAATCTTCCTGAAAAAGAAGTCAAAGTAAAGGTCATAACCATGCTGATGTACCTGCAGAAAAATATGCAAGAGCTAAAGGATCAAGTTAGGAGGGACAATAGAGAAATAAAACAATCTCTGAAAGGACTTAAGAACAGACTGGATGAGGAGCAAGAGGCCATTAATGGAATAGAAATCAGAGAACAGGAACACAGAGAAGCTGAGGCAGAGAGAGATAAAAGGATCTCCAGGAATGAAAGAATATTAAGAGAATTGTGTGACCAATCCAAACCAAACAATATTCACATTATAGGAGTACCAGAAGAAGAAGAAGAAGAGAGAAAAAGGAATAAAACTGTCTTTGAACAAGTAATTGCTGAAAACTTCCCCAAACTGGGGAACGTAATAGTCTCTCAGACCATGGAAGCCCACAAACTCCAAACAAAAGGGACCCAAGGAGGACAACACCAAGATATATAGTAATTAAAATGGCAAAGATCAAAGACAAGGAAAGAGTGTTAAAGGCAGACAGAGAGAGAAAAAAGGTCACCTACAAAAGAAAACTCATCAGGCTATCATCAGACTTCTCAACAGAAATCTTACAGGCCAGAGGAGAATGGTATGATATATTTAATGCAATGAAACAGAAGGGCCTTGAACCAAGAATACTGTATCCAGCACAACTATCACTTAAATATGAAGGAGGGATTAAAAAATTCACAGACAAGCAAAAGTGGAGGGAATTTGCCTCCCATAAACCACCTCTACAAGATATTTTAAAGGAACTTCTCTAGATGGAAGCACTCCTAAGGCTAAATAGAAGTCACAAGAGAAAATAAAATCACAACAAAGCAGACTGATCAAATACTAACTAAAGGCAAAAAACAAAATCAACTATTCACAAAATCAGTCAATGGAAACACAAAAGAATACAGAATAAAACACCTAACATATAAAGAATAGAGGAGGAGGAAAGAAGGGAGAGAAATAAAAAACCATCAGACTGTGTTTATAATAGCTTAATGAGAGAGTGGTTAGATAGTAAAGAAGCTACCCTTGAAACTTTAGTGACCATAAATCTAAAGCCTGCAATGGCAAAAGGACATATCTTTCAATAATCACCCTAAATGTAAATGGACTGAATGCACCAATCAAAATACCCAGAGTAATAGAACAGATAAAAATGCAAGACCCATCTGTATGCTGCTTACAAGAGACTCACCTTAAAGACATACACAGACTATAAGTCAAGAGATGGAAAAAGATATTTCATGCAAACAACAGGGAGAAAAAAGCAGGTGTTGCAGTACTAGTATCAGACAAAATAGACTGCAAAACAAAGAAAGTAACAAGAGATAAAGAAGGACATTACATAATGATAAAGGGGTCAGTCCAACAAGAGGATATAACCATTATAAATATATATGCACCCAACACAGGAGCACCAATGTATGTGAAACAAATACTAACAGTATTAAAGGAGGATATAGAATGCAATATATTCATTCTAGGAGACTTTAACACACCACTCACTCCAAAAGGACAGATACACCAGAAAGAAAATGAGTAAGGACACAGAGGCACTGAACAACGCAATAGAACAGATGGACCTAATAGATGTCTACAGAACTCTACACCCAAAGTAGCAGGATACACATTCTTCTCAAGTGCACATTGAACATTTTCCAGAATAGATCATATACTAGGCCACAAAAAGAGCCTCAGTAAATTCAAAAAGATTGAAATTCTACCAACCAACTTCTCAGATCACAAAGGCATAAAACTAGAATTAAATTGTACAAAGAAAAAAAACGGCTCAAAAAGACATGGAGGTTTAACAACATGCTCCTAAGTAATCAATAGATCAATGACCAAATTAAAACAGAGATCAAGCAATATGTGGAGACAAATGACAACAACAGCACAAAGCCACAACTTCTGTGGGATGTAGTGAAGGCAGTTCTAAGAGGAAAGTATATAGCAATTCAGGCCTATTTAAAGAAGGAAGAACAATCCCAAATGAATAGTCTAAAGTCACAATTATTGAAACTGGAAAAAGAAGAACAAATGAGGCCCAAAGTCAGCAGAAGGAGGGACATAATAAAGATCAGAGAAGAAATAAATAAAATAGAGAAGAATAAAACAATAGAAAAAAATCAATGAAACCAAGAGCTGGTTCTTTGAGAAAAATAAGCAAAATAGATAAGCCCCTAGCCAGACTTATTAAGAGAAAAAGAGAATCTGCACACATCAACAGAATCAGAAATGAGAAAGGAAAAATCACGACGGACCTCACAGAAATACAAAAAATTATTAGGGAATACTATGAAAATCTATATGCTAACAAGTTGGATAACCTAAAAGAAATTCACAACTTCCTAGAAAAATACAACCTTCCAAGACTCACCAATGAAGAAACAGAAAATCTGAAAAGATAAATTAACAGCAAAGAAATTGAATCAGTAATCAAAAAACTACCCAAGAACAAAACTCCTGGGACAGATCGATTCACCGCTGAATTTTATCACAAAAATAGAGAAGACATATACCCATTCTCCTTAAAGTTTTCCAAAAAATAGAAGAGGAGGGAATACTTACAAACTCATTCTATGAAGCCAGCATCACTCTAATACCAAAACCAGGCAAAGACCACACACAAAAAAGTAAATTACAGATGAATATCCCTGATGAACATAGATGCAAAAATACTCAACAAAATATTAGCCAACCGAATTCAAAAATACATTAAGAGGATCATATACGACGATCAAATGGGATTCATCTCAGGGATGCAAGGGTGGGACAACATTCGAAAATCCGTCAACATCATCCACCACATCAATAAAAAGAAGGACAAAAACCACATGATCATCTCCATAGACACTAAAAAAGCATTTGACAAAATACAACATCCATTCATGATAAAACTCTCAACAAAATGGGTATAGAGGGCAAGTACCTCAACACAATAAAGGACATATACAACAAACCCACAACCGACATCGTATTTAACAGCAAGCAGCTGAAAGCTTTTCCTCTAAGATCGGGAACAAGACAGGGATGCCCACTCTCCCCACTGCTATTCAACATACTACTGGAGGTCCTAGCCACGGCAATCAGACAAAACAAAGAAATATAAGGCATTCAGATTGGTAAAGAAGTCAAACTGTTACTATTTGCAGATGACATGATATTGTACATAAAAACCCTAAAGACTCCACTCCAAAACTATTAGAACTAATATCTCAGTTCAGCAAAGTTGCAGGATACAAAATTCATACACAGAAATCTGTTGCTTTCCTATACACTAACGATCAACTAGGAGAAATAGGAATCAGAAAAACAATTCCATTCACAATTGCATCAAAAGGAATAAAATACCTAGGAATAAACCTAACCATGCAAGTGAAAGACCTATACCCTGAAAACTACAAGACACTCTTAAGAGAAATTAAAGAGGACACTAACAAATGGAAACTCATCCCATGCTCTTGGGTAGGAAGAATTAATATTGTGAAAATAGCCATCCTGCCTAAAGCAATCTACAGATTCAATGCAATGCCTATTAAAATATCTACATCATTCTTCAACAAACTGGAACAAATAGTTTTAAAATTCATAAGGAACCACAAAAGACCCCAAATAGCCAAAGCAATCCTGAGAAGGAAGAATAAAGCAGAGAGGATCTCACTTCCCAACTTTAAGCTCTACTACAAAGCCACAGTAATCAAGACAATTTGGTACAGGTGCAAGAACAGAGCCACAGACCAGTGGAATAGGATAGAGTCCAGATATTAACCCAAATATTTTTGGTCAATTAATATATTATAAAGGAGCCATGGACATACAATGGGGAAATGACAGCCTCTTCAACAGCTGGTGTTGGCAAAACTGGACAGCTACACATAAGAGAATGAAACTGGTTCAATTTCTAACCCCATACACAAAAGTAAATTTGAAATGGATCAAAGGCCTGAAACTAAGTCATGAAACTATAAAAATTAGAAAAAAACATAGGCAAAAATCTCTTGGACATAAACATGAGTGACTTCTTCATGAACATATCTCCCTGAGCAATGGAAACAAAAGCAAAAATGAACAAGTGGGACTACATCAAACTGAAAAGCTTCTGTACAGCAAAGGACACCACCAATAGAACAAAAACGCATCCTACAGTATGGGAGAATATATTAATAAATGACAGATCCAACAAAGGGTTGACATCCAAAATATATAAAGAGCTCACACACCTCAACAAACAAAAAGCAAACAATCCAATTAAAAAATGGTCAGAGGAGCTGAACAGACAGTTCTCCAAAGAAGAAATTCAGATGGCCAACAGACACATGAAAAGATGCTCCACATTTCTAGTCATCAGAGAAATGCAAATTAAAAGCACAATGAGATATCACCTCACACCAGTAAGGATCACCACCATCCAAAAGACAAACAATCAAATGCTGGCGAGGTTGTGAAGAAAGGGGAACCCTCCTGAACTGTTGGTGGGAATGCAAAGTAGTTCACCCATTGTGGAAAGCAGTATGGAGGTTCCTCAAATAGCTCAAAATAGAAATACCATTTGACCCAGGAATTCCACTCTTAGGAATTTACCCTAAGAACACAGCAGCCCAGTTTGAAAATGAAAAATTCACCCCTATGTTTATCGCAGCACTATTCACAATTGCCAAGAAATGGAAGCAACCTAAGTGTCCATCAGTAGATGAATGGATAAAGAAGATTGGTACATATACACAATGGAATACTATTCAGCCATAAGAAGAAACACATCCTACCATTTGCAACAACATGGCTGGAGCTAGAGGGTATTACGCTCAGTGAAATAAGCCAGGCAGAGAAAGACAAATACCAATTTCACTCATATGTGGAGTATAAGAACAAAGGAAAAACTGAAGGAGCAAAACATCAGAAGACTCACAGAACCCAAGAATGGACTAACAGTTACCAATGGGAAAAGGACTGGGGAGGACGGGTGGAAAGGGAGGGATATGGGGGGCATAAAAAGGGAAGGGGGCATTATGATTAGCATGTATAATGTGGGGGGTGCACAGGGCTGTATGACACAGAGAAGACAAGTAGTGATTCTACAACATCTTAGTACGCTGATGGACAATGACTGTAATGGGGAATGTGGGGGAAACTTGGTGATGGAGGGAGTCAATAAACATAATCTTTCTCATGTAATTGTAGAGTAATTATACCAAAATAAAATAATAAAAAAAAAATAATCATTTTGAGGAGATATTTATAATTTTAAGACCATTTTCTGGACACATGATCTTTAGCAATGAACTCCATGTTAAGCTACTTTGGCTAAAAGCAGTTGTTTGTTTTAATTTGTATTATCACTTATTCTTCTGAAAACATAACTGTTAATTTTATACATCTCTCCTGTCTGCCCCCACCAAAATGAAAGAAAATTCTTCAAAGCAACCAGGATCTTTGTCTTATTGATGATTGCACACCACAGCACAGAGCCCCATGTGAATCAGCCTATGCTATTACATGTTTACTTAATGCTCTACCAAGCTAAATAACACATAGCCTCTACATACAGTGCATGGAAAGCTATGAGATTATAATGTTGCAGTTGTTCTACAGGTTGTTTTTTCAACACTTAGTAAAGGGTTTTATAGGAAATTAAAGTAACTACGACCTAATTGCTTGTTTGAGTGAATAAATTTATAACTTACTCCTTATGCCAAGAGTTTGGAAACTCAATTGGGAAAATAATATTGGTAGTAAGATAGCCAGTAATGACATTTTTTGTCATGTTCAAGAATAAAAGTTTTTATCTTTTTTGAGTTTGTCACTTGAGTGCATATCTAATGAAATTATTCATGGTATTCAAACCCATTACTTATTTTTTAATTGAGTTATGACTGATGTAAGATATTAGTTTCAGATATACATGATTCAATATTTGTGTACATTGCAAAATGATCACCACAATAAATCTAGTAACATCTGTTATATAGTTATAATTTTTTTCTTGTAATGAGAACCTTTAAGATCTACTCTATTAGCAACTTTCAAATATGCAACACAGTATTATTAACCATGTTGTTCATTATATTCCAGGACTAATTTATCTTATAACTGGAAGTTTGTACTTCTTGATTCCTTTTACCCTACTAACTTGTTTTTGTATGATACTATGTATATAGTGTTTACTATGTGTAGGTTATATTCCACACATTTTTATTAATTTTAAGTTATTTATTCCCAAGTCTTAATTGGGGATCATTCAAGAATCAGGCACTATGATAGGAGGGGATGTGGAAGACATGTATTAGGGGAAACACCTGTGCAGGATAACAGTGAGGAAGCAGGAATATGTAACAAGACCCTTTAGCTTCAAAACAAGTATGGCTTCTATGAAAGGAGAGGGGGAAGGAAGGATGATTGAGCAGGCAGAGCCTCAGAGGCAGCACGGTTATAAGGACTCTGCAAGGTCTTTGGTAGTCCTGGAGACAAAGGTGACAGTGAGTGAAGCCCTGAATCTTACACAAATGGGTGGTGCTAGAACCTCTGCCATCGTCAGCCACTGACTGGAAGCATCCTAGGAGGATGGCATTAGCACAAATGTGCCAATGGGTAGAGAAGATGGCATTGGGCAACAAGAGTCAATTTGCTGTTCTTTGCAGCCGGTTTTAAGGAAGGAGATCTGAACACTGCAATTCCTTGCCTGCCACTCCTCACAACAATCCTATGAGTTATTTATAATTGTAATTCCATTTTAATTATGAGAAAACAGAGCAATAGAGATTAATTAAATTGCCCAAGGTCACATTGCAAATGTCCAGTCAAGCTACACAAATTTTCTTCATTTGTTGTGTGATTGCTTTGTACATTTTCTGACAAGATTGCACATACTACATATGTCTTATGTCTGAGGTTATTTATGATAAAATTGGTGGATAGCTCTCCCATTGTACTTGTGAATATTTACAGAATATTCAGCCTCCATGTGATCTGTTTTTAAACTCCCTCTAAGTAGAAACTAAGTAACAGGGCTTTGGGAAGCTTAAAAAAATGGAAGGAAATATTAGTAGCTGCCTGCAATAGTACATAAAAACTCTAGAGAAAGTCAGGGAGACTAAAACACACTTTTTCTTTGATTTTTCATCTGCCCTCTTATATCAAGGTAATATTAACAACATTACGTAAAGAAGAGTTCAGATGCTACGAGTACTTCCTTTCTCTTAAGGGTAAGAGATTCCAGTGGTTGCTAAAGTGAACAAGTTGGGCCATCTCTCCAGGCCAACAGCCTGTGATCTAAATGTCAATTTTTATTTTTTTCAAATTATACCTCCTCAAAATCTTTTGAGTGCTTTTTTCAAGAAGAAAACACAGTGATTGAGATGCTACACAATGTAGTGGACTATCAAACAGGGCTCTAATCTCCTTGAACATTTGTCTTAGCTCTCTAGATCTCCATTTCCTCATCTATCCAAAGGAACTCGATTCTATCAAAAATGTGGAAGACAAAAAAAAAAAGGATCATCAAAGTCACCTAAGAAGCTATTATAAACAAAAATCAGGTTTCCTGGCCCAAATGTAAACAATCAGGTTAAGTAGACTAAACTAGACCAGAGGATTCTCTAAAAATGTGTTATCATAGACTAGCTTTGGGTGTAACTGAACTAGCTAATGTGTAGTTATAAAATTCTTTTTTAGAAACACTTATTTAACATTAACATGTAAGAACTCCTTTACAGAACTTTTATAATCAATGAGATCTATCATGTTTTTTCATCTATACCATGTGATCAGGAAGAGCAGGAAAATATATTGCAACTGTGTTTCAGCCAAACATCACTTAAAATAAAATATATCAATGCATAATGCAATCTAGAAACATAAACCAACTGCTTAGTAGGATAATGAAATTTTTTGTATAAAAATTTTTAAAAAACATTATCTACAATGTTATATTCATCAGTTATCAGTAGAAACACTTGCCATTTATTAGAGATGGAATTTCATACAATGACTTGAATGCAATATTTCTCAAGTGGGTATTTGTGCATTTGGAAGCCCAGCCTTTCACAATGCAGTCTTAAATTTCACTTGAATGATGTTTTTAATTTAGGTTTCCCTATTTTCATATATCAGCCCTAGATTACCACTTCATGTTACAATTACTCACAGCACTTATCTGTAAATGAAATTCAAAAACATGATGTAGACATAATGTGCTGCCAGCGCCAGCACAGACACAACTAGTCCCACTCCTGTCACACCTTATGTCAATGTGTTCATTCATAATAATAAAAAAATACGCTTCCAGGAAATAACTTGATTAAACCTTATCAGAGCAACTAACATTTCCTATTTGCATGTAACATTTCAAATACTCCAAAATCTTACAAGCTGATCTACATAAGCAGTGAAGTAAATCCTGGCAATATTTTTCAACCTACATAAACAAGACACTAAGCTCTATTGTTGTCTTTGTTTCCGTCTCCTTGTGACATTACCAGTGTGCAACAAAGAAAACCCTTGCAGTGTGTTGTTGACGTTGTTTTGAAACTTATACAATCATGCTTTAAAGCCTCCCAAGTAGTGGCACTCATTTAAGTTTATTGAATAACTTAAACTTGCTTCCCTCTTCTGCCACTACTGACTCCCTCCCAAATATATACATCTCGATATTGTTTTAATACAGATCTTTTCGTTCTCTTATAGAAACGTCATTAGAACCATTGTTATTGTGCTTATTAACTACATGCTTTAGTCAATTTGGAATAATTCTGGAATGAATTGAAGATGAAAGAAAGACAGGAAGGAACAATAGTTTATGTCATCCTTCTAGGGATTATAAGGGAAAAGTACTTTTTAAATCACATTTGAATTTTGCATTGTATAATTAAAAGAAAGATTCATGATGTTTGCATAAATCAAAGAGTATAAATACACATTGAGAAAAATTATTTTACCATCTTCACTCCATTTCTTTATTATCTGCCACACCTTTCTTACATGCTTTACATATATGCACGTAAAGATATCGAGGTTTAAGTGTTTATTTTTAACACAAATTACACATTGCCTAGTAACTTGCCTTTTTCACTGAATCACTCCCTTTTTCCCCCACCCCCTTCTTCCTCCTTTAATTTTCTTATGACTGTTCATCGCAGGGATATGAGATAGGGCTCCATCAGGAAATCTGAAAGCAAACTAGATCTTTAAGCACAAAGAGACTTGGAGAATAGAATTCAAACTAAAACCTTGGCTTTCAGATCTAAGGGGCAGGAGTTCGTTGCCTGCAGGATCTGGGGACAGTGACACACTGCAAACCCTCAGTGCTCGCTCTCTCCATAACCACATCTGTCCATTATTTATTCCCTCTCTACAAAAGTTGTGTAATAGCCTCTCATAGGCAGCATCTAACCCATTTACATTTCTGCTGGCAGGAGTCTGGAAGATCCAGATCACAATTTTAGGCTTCAAAATGTACAGGAGAGTATGGAAGTGAGAGGAAAAATGTTAAAATAAGACAATCCAGTAAAAGATTTAACATTTTTGAGACTCTGCATAATTATAAATTTCTTTATATCATAAATGATAAAAAAGTAAGTGACTAAGCATAAGATTGATGTTGGAAATATTTTCTCCCTTTCTCACTCTTTCATTTTATGATCTTTAAATCTCTAGGTTTTTGAAATTTCATGAATATAAACTTTTGTGTAGATGTTGTTTATTTGATTTATTTAATTCATTGGGTCAGGTACCAAGTTGGCCTTACAAACTGAAACTAATGATTTTCAATTTTCATGAATTCCTTTATGTGTTTTTCTTTGATAATCTTCCAACAGCATTTCTCTGTGGCTTTTCAGAAGCTCCTATTAACTGGATATATGCTTTCCTGGATTAGTATTTATTGTTTTCTTTATTTTCTATTATTTTTCCATTGGTTTATATTTTAGGTCTATTTTCTGGAAGATTTTTCTCAACTTTAATCTTCTAGCCTCTCTATAGGTATGTTTTTCACCTTTTTAATTCCCAAAATTTTGCAATTTAAAATTTTTTGCTGTTTTAGATCACATTTTCTTTTCTACAGATGCAATAGTTTCTGTTAGATTTTGTGGACATTGACTATACTTGTGTTAAATTCTCCATTGCTCCTGAATTTGGTCAAAATTATTTTGTTATCTGTCTTTTCTGTGGAAGGAGTTACTGGAGTGGCTGTTGATTTGACCATCATTCTTTATTTAGTAGAGAGGCACACATCAGCTATCTGAAGCTCTGTGAACTGTGTGAAAAGTGTAGATGGACAGGTCTCATCTTAGAGTTTCAGGTTCCAGGGACTTTCATTGCAGGATACCAAATTTTGGTCTGCCTGCTGAAGTCAGCACTTTTCAAATAAAGGCGCTCAGTCTCCTTTGAGGGGCTCTTTTCCTATTTATTGTGAATTACTTATCAGCTAGGATACTAATCTTCAATACATTTGTCAAAAACAATTTCTCACTCTATTTTTTTTCTTAGATTTGTTTATGGTAAAATTCCATATATCTTTTTCATTTTCCTATACTAAATATTTTTTACTAATGTCTAACAAAGTGTCCTTTCTGAATGTAAATAAAGATTTTATAATAATTTTCAAATATTTATCATTTTATTTTTAAGACATAAGTATTTATTATGTCTATAAGGATCTCTCCCTCGACCATTTTTTTTTTTTTACTTTCATGTGATGGCCAATCATGTTAACAATAATGACTAAGTTCAACATCATTTTCCATAAATTTGAAAGGCTGACTTTGTCATATATTGAGCTCACATAAGTACTTCAGTGTATTTTAGTAATTTTAGTAATTATTACAAAGTTTTGTAATTTTAACTGATCTTTTAATTATTATTTATGTAAAAAATGCAAATTTTTAATAGTAACATTATAGGACATGTTACTGTCAGTAAGAAAAATCTTACTTCAGCTTACTTCATTTTGAAAATTTGCACATTATCAGCCAATTGCTCCCATCTCTGAATTGTTATTGAAAAAAAGGAAATTGGATGTTGAGGATAAAATGCTAAATATTCACTCAGTAACAATATTTCTTACAAACGAACCTCTTAAAATTGTGCCCACTAGGACAATAATTTAAAATTTAGCCAAAAATATTAATATGAGTCTTGTCCCTAGTTAATACGGATGTGAATTTGGAAATGCTAAGACTAATGTCATTCTTTAGTTAATGAAAAAAACATTTATTGAAAGGTCACTAATTGCTGGGCAATATGATAACCACTTTATATATTATTTTGTTTAAATTTCACATCTCCTGAATAGGCAATATTACTTATCCATTTGTCATCAGCAAAATCTTTCTGCTATCTCATATGTTTCCTTGCCTTAGACTATAACTTTTACTGTTCACATTAGAAAGATCTAGCGTCTATTCACCATTTTATTCACTTATTTGTATTCCCATTTTGCTTTGCTCTAAAAGAAATATCTTCCACTTGCTCATCTCAAACCCTAATTCTCTTCTCTTTAATTTGACTTTTATTTCCTGCTAATTTTTTTCTTTCTGTCTTAATACTCAACTGAGCTCAGGCAATAAGAAAGCAGCAAGGAGAATATGTCATTCTAGGGAGTGGCTAATGAGCCAACAAATTATACCAATCTTTCTTGAATCAGTTGGTTATTATGTTTAGATGCTAATAACAGTAACTAGAAATAGCAGGGGCATCAGCAAGATATGATTGTTCAGAGGTAGCAGGATGCTCTGTTATCAAAGATGTCCATTCCTTCTCTCTGTCCTGCTAATGTTAGTAACTGACTTATATTCAAAGTAGCTTCATTGCCAAGGTTTCTTAAGTTCTAGTCATCATGTTCAAATTCCAGCAAGATATAAGAAAAGTGAAGAAAAGATTTCATAGAGACTTCTACTACCAATTCTTCCTTAAATCTCCTTCATCAGAACTTGTTCACATTGCTATAATTATTTGCAAGGGAGTGTGGAAGTGTGCATGTGTGTATGTTTGTGTGTGTGTGTGTTTGAGGACAATTCATACCCCAATAATACTGGTTTCTATTTCTATGTAGGTAACTTTAATCTTTTCACAGTCCACCCATTTGGCAAACTAGCTATGAAAAAGTGTACTGATTCCTCTATATTAAAAAATTCAACCTCTCCACAAGAGGGACAGACCCAAAATTTCCCCTCTATCAAAGCAGATCAATGCCCAGGATGTTTGCTTCCTGTGCATATGTTTCTATCAGGATGGTAGATGACACCACATAAGTCGGCTGTTCTAAAGCTAATAGATGAATCCTTTGTCATCAATGATAATGAATGTACAATGGTGGTAATGAAATAATATAACTCTAATAAAAAATCCCACTTAGAAAACATATGCAAACATTACTAGTACATAGTTTGTTTTTACAAATACAGCTATGGAGAATAATATAAACTGCCCTGAGACAGGCTCTGGCTCTACTCTCTAGGGGCACTTCTTTGCCATATCTATGTAGCTATTATTAAAGTGGACAATGGGGGGGGGGGACATCTAGAACTTCTAAGGGATATATAGTTTTGAAAACCTATTTCATTATTTTACAGGTGTAGGGACCTTGAAATTGTTTTAAGGTAACTGCAATCACAGGCTATTGTAGGACAAGAATGGAGTTCCTTTCACAAAGAAAATAATAATAATAATAAAATATTAATACCCTCATTCCCAAATATAATAGTTTTCAAAAATTCCCTTACAGAATAACATCAGTGGTTATAATTTAAGATGTATGTTACCCTAGTAGAAGATCTGGTACCTCAGTGAGAGATTTAGAATATTTTGGAACATGTAAATTTTTAAAGACCTAGAAAATATAATAAAAGGAGTACAAAATAAGATGTCATAAAATCTAAGTTTATCTATATTTTCTAGCTATTTGGATCTGAACAAGAAACAGACAACCCTTAACTTAGTTTTGCCTTCTTTAAAATGCTATTAACCTCTACAAGGAACAAATGAGATAATATGAATGAAAGTGTTTTGTGGATTATAAAATAGCCCATTATATTAGGTGTTATTGTTATGACAGCAATCACTGAAGAGCACCTTCTATAATAGAAAATTTTATTTATATAAAGTATGTCATGAAAGAAAAAAATTATATAATGTGCTGAGCAGACTATCAAGTATTATATATTGTCCAAGGGACGTTTCTGTGAGAATTTGGTATTGTTACTCTCCATGTCAAATGCATCAGTGTGGCTGTATTACAGAACATTATTTGGGGCATCTTTCACAAATTTCACATGTAATGAATATATATAATTTTCCTTTCTGAAGCAAAAATACAGTGCTGGTTTCTTATGATTGAAAAGGATTATAATTTATTGTAGAAATAAATTCTTATCAAGGACTGTGTACCCTTGTTTTAAACAAGCCTTAAAAGCCCAGCTCATATATATTCCTTAATGGCTGGTGAACTTAGAGAAAAACATACTGAACACTGGGAAAAATCAGGGGCTATTCAGAATATGCAAATATCTGAGTTCCGGACTGTGCTTCCTATCATGCAGATGGATTTTTCCCTTGTGCTCCTGGAATGAATCCATAATATTCTGCCTATACACATGTAGGGCTCCAGCCCAGGGCAATCTTTTCATTATTAGGAACCAGTGTCAAAACATTGGCAACAGATCAGGAAAACAGAGACAACAAAGCTAAGTTTTAACTATTCGGACAGAAAATGCCAGATTGGCTAAATTGGTATTACTTTTGTGTAGAGGTAATTATTTGGACAAAGAGTGAATGACTTACTTTCACATAGCCCAGGCAAATTTTTAAAACTTAATTTTCAGGGGTTTGTATATTTAAACGTTATATATACATGGGGACTTGAGGGATGTGTATGTGTGTATCATATATATGTGAGCATATGATTATATTTATCATTGAAAAATCTCATTGCTACCTCTATCTAACATACACATACACAAAAATAAGGATCATTACTGGTGTTTGCTTTTGTTTCTTGAAGTCTGTATTTACACAAGTGACAAAGAATTATGCCCTAATCCCCCTTATTACATATGAAGTAACATATTTTCATTCTCTTCTGCACCTTTTTTTCATTTAATAATAGATAGTATATTAATATATACATTCTTCATTCATTTATACAGGCATATAATTTTCACTTTATGGTGATCCTTAATTTATTTAAATAACCCCTTCTTGATAGACAATAGCATAGTAAATATCACTTACTGTTTAAAAATTGTCAATGGAAATCTTAAGCATGTTATTTCTGAACAGTCCAAGTAGACACATAGACCAATGAAACAGTACCAAGAGCTAGAAATAAACCCATGCGTATATGGTCAACAAACATTTGACAGGTGAGCCAAGAATATTCGGTGGAGGAAGAGATTCTTTGATACATAGTGTTGGGAAAATTGGATAGTCACATTCAAAAAAATGAAACTGGACACTTAATTTACACTACTTACAAAAATTAACTTGAAGTGAATTAAAGACTTAAATGAATGATTTGAAACCATAGAAGTCCTACACAAAACATAGGGAAAACCCCTCTTGATATGGGTCTTGGCAATGATTTTTTGAATATGACATGTAAAGCACAAGAAATAAAGTAAAAAACAAGTGGGACTACAGTAAACTAAAGCTACTGCATACATAGCAAAAAAATGATCAACAAAATGAAAAGGCAACTTACAGAACAGGAGAAAATACTTGCAAACCACACATCTGAAAAAGGGCTCCAAAACATATAAGGAACTCATAAAATTCAGAAATAAATAAATAAATAAAAATTGTGCAAAGGACCTGATTAGACATTTTTTCCAAAGAAGATATACAGATGGCCAAAAGATACATGAGAATGTGTTCAACATCACTAATCATTAGGGAGATGCAATTCAAAGTCATAATGAAATATCAGCTCGCACGTGTTAGAATGGCTATTATCAAAAAGACCAGATATAACAAATGCTGTTAAGATTGTAAAGAATAGAGAACCTTTGCACACTGCTGTATCTAAAATGGTATAGCCACTATGGAAAACAGTTTGGAGGTTCCTTAAAAATTAAATATGGAAATATAGTATAATCTAGAAATTCTACCTCTGGATGTATATCTGAAGGAAGTAAAATCAAATCACTGTCCCAAAGAGATATTTGCACTCCCACATTCACTGCAGCATTATTTAAATAGCCAAGTCATGGAAACAATCTAAGTCTCTATTTATGGATGAATGGACAAAGAAATGTGGTAGATTATTCAGCCATTCAAAGCAGGAAATCCTGCCATTTACAACATGGATGGACCTTGAGGGCATTAGGCTGAGTGAAATAAATCAGATAGAGAAAGATAAATATTTTATGGTCACTTATATGTAGAATCTCTACATATATCTACTTACATGTAGAAAGAAACCAAACTCATAAAAGCAGAATAGATAGGTGATTGTCAAAGGTGGGGAGTGACAAGTGGGGGCAATGGGTTAATGTAGCAAAGAGGTACATATTTCCAGTTATAAGATAAATAAGTCTTGGGGATTGGCTATACAGCATGGTGACTATAGTTAATAATACTATATTGCATACTTGAAAGTTGCCCATAGAATATATTTTAAGTTTTCTCATCACAAGAAAAAAAATTGTAACCTTGTGGTGATGGATGTTCAGTAAACTTACTGTGGTAATCATTCACAATATGTACACCTGTCAAATCATCACATTGTACAACTAAAACTAGTACAATGTTATATCTCAATTATATCTTGATAAAACTAGATTAAAGAAATGTTAAAAATAAAAATATATATACTTCATATTGAGATTTTGCAAACATATATTTAACATTATAATTAAAAATAAAATATTGTTTCAAGTCCCTATTTAAAGAGATACCACAGAAATACCCTCCACACTACAACTTCTATCTTCTATATGACAAGAAAATTTTCATAAAGATTTCTGGAAATGCATTATACCTTTTTAAATATTGAAAGGAAAGTTTAAATAATTCTAAGATCATTTGCACATCATTACATACATTATTAAAATACCAAGAAATGCATATAAACTTGTCAGCTCAGATTTCTGTAACAAAATACTATAAGCTGGGTGGCTTATACATAAAACAAATTTATTTCTCACAGTTCTGAGTCCAAGATCAGGGTGCTAATATGGTCAGGTTCTGGTGAGAGCCCTCTTCCAGGTTACAGACTGCTGACTTCTCATCATATCCTTATAGTGCGGCTAGCAAAGAGAGTTCTCTGCTGTCCATATTAAAAGGGCATTAATCCCATACATGAGGTCTCTACCCATATGACCTAGTCAGTTCCCAAAGGCTCTATCTTCAGATAATATCACACAGTCTATAGCAAACCCACAATTATAACAACACTACATTAGCTGTTTTCAGCACTGAAATACACTCTTCAAATGTTTCTGCCGATTAGAAAATTGTTGATAAGTCATAGAAATAGATTCACTTACTTAAGCATACATAGTTAAGTTGATGCAAACAGAGATGCAAAAAGACAGTATTCTATGTCACTGGGTAATTCACAGAATTGTAGGAAAACTGGAATACAATCGGATCTCCAAAAGTACAACTTGAATTTTATAAAAAGAAGTGCTCCTTTTATTTAAATTTGAATATCACACTACTTGAGATTCTTACTCTGAAGAGTAAAAGTCGGATTTGTTTAGATTTTGTTTTGCTTAACATGTAAGTTCTCACCTTCATGTCCCCAGTGCTATCAGAAATTAAAGAACTAGAGAAGAGGACAGCCACCAAGAAAAAGTGGTTATATCATCAAAAGAAAAGCAAGTGATGCTAATGATTGTTAAGATCATATTTTCAGAGTAAATAGTTTGAGCAATAATTTTACTTATATACATACATATATATGTATATACACATATTCAGATGCAGAAACTTATCTCAGACATATGATTATAACTTCATTTGATTTCACAAAACACTAGATGTTTCAAAATAAATTTACCAAAATTAAAGAATAATTAAGAATACATTTTCAAACTCACTGGGAGGGAGTAATTTTTCACATTTCAGGTATGGGAAAGACAATCCTGAGATTAATTTCCCCACCTTGTCTTGGCATTCAGGAAAATATTTGTGTTATCTCCAAAAAAAATTCACAATGATATATCATCTTTTATTAAAACTTAAAATATAATGTCTTTGAACCTAATAAAATGTAATATCCACTTAAAACTTTTACCAAATATGTAAAACCTCAACAGCCAAACTGATGTAACATTTTTTTTGTTCAAAAACTAGGTTGTAGGAAAGTACAAATTCATTTGCTTAATGTAGTATCCCAATGTCAGTCCAGACATATATTAAAGAGTGCTGGGTAAAAGAAGATTATTGAATAAAAATCATCCAATGCTTTCTTTTCAAAATAATTGCCCATCTGACATGACTCTACTTAGAAACCATTGCTAAAAGGTTAAAAGTTATAGACACAATGCAAACTATTTTATCGTTTAACTCTCCATTCTGAATATAGTATGAGAAGCCAACAGGAAAATGGAGCAGAGACTGTATTAAAAGCCTAAATTTTTAATAAGCTTTATATAAAATTACTGATTAAATACATTAACGGCAGGGTTAATGCTGAGGCCCCAGTGTAAAATATTGGAAATATAGCTTTAAATGTTCTAATTAAAAACTGTTTCAGTTGCAGTTATTTCTTTAATAGAAAAGTTTAATTTTATGGAGTAGTACAAGGAACTAAAATTAGAATTCTGATTTTGCACACACACACACACACACACACACACAGACATGAGTCAAGTCACATACACCTTGTTGGTAACTTAAGTTTTCCTTATCCCTCTAATATTACTAAAGCAACCTTATTGGGAAAACTGAACAATGAAATGAACATAAAACTAATTTTCACAAGAAAAATTGGGGTGGGATAAATACCAAGCTTTACTTTATGAGGTAACTATTATTATGAAAGAATTAAATTATAATTTATATTACTATTGCAACTTTTATGTGCAAAGGTTCACTCCTCAAATACTACATGCCACTTCTGTGTCTTAAAGTTTATTTGATAGCATTCTTGACCAAAAGTAATCAGGGACTCTGTGTTTAATGGTGAGAAATTCAATTTAAACTAGCTAAAGCCAAGGGCAAAGTCATGAACCAATGCCCAGAACGTAGCTCAGCCCAGAATGAAGTTCAGCCTCAGAAATACACAGTCAGGTTCTTGAATGCCACTGGGACTCTCCCTTTCTCATCACTGATTCCCTCTACTTTAGCTCCAGACAAGATTAACTAGAAAGAAAACATGGCTTTTACCATTTCCTGAGTTTTAGATTTTGTAGTTCCAATTACTTATAAGAAGAATAATGTGGTCTACCTACAAATTAAGAAATCTCATAGAATAGATTTATTGCTCATTATAGGACTGATGTCTACCCACCCTTTGGTCAGTCAACTAAGTATGCCCTGGGTGAGTGGGTAACATCTAATTCTAGCCAGTGAACTGGTCATATTATACTAAAACTTATAATTCCCATGATAATTATGAGATTGAGAAGAAGGCAATTCCTAGAAAGGAAGTAACAGTGTAAAAGAGTCCAATTAGAAGAAATTTTGGAAATTTGAAACTCATCTATTTCAGTTGCTCATTAAGACTTTTCTCTGGAGAATTCCTGACAAATAATCCCCCTCTCTCAATTTTGTTTGAATAATTCCTGTGAGGAAGAATTTATCATTTTGGTAACTATTTCTTGCAAAATGTACACAGGCAGACTTGAGTCCCAATCTTGCGTTTACCTCATCTTCCATGTGTGACTTTACTCAAAAGCTAGATTTACACAATCTAAGTTTCTTCATTATACTGTGAGTTTATTAGGCCTTCCTCCTAGCAATGATACAAGGATTAAGTAGAATAATATGGAAAAGCATCAAGCCCCTATATGGACAAAGCTTCTAAAAAGGTTAGTTCCTAAATCCTATCAAAAGTCCACTCATGTTCTGCTGCAAACTACCTTGAAGTTTATTCCACTCTTCTATTTTGGTCATAGAGATCTGTGCAAAGTACATCAAACTTCTCTTTCCTATAAAAATACTTCAAATACTTGAAGACAGTTAATATGTTCTCTTTAAGTGTACTTTGTATTTTTGAACCTAATGCAGAATTTTATCTGCATGTAAAATTTTATCTTGCTATATTTGACCTCTTATTCCAGTCTGTCAGGATCTTAACTATGTTTCTGATGTGTGGATACTTGCTGTCATTCTCAGCTTTGTGTATTTGATAACCATAACTTCTATATCTTTTTCACATTCATTAGTAATAAATATTTAAAAGTGTAGAAATAGGATAGAGTCTAATCTTCTCATGATAGAATTTTATCAAGATTGACATCATCAACATACTTTGGGTAAATATATTTAATAATCTACAAATCCATCTATTTCCTTTATATTCCAGCCCACATCTTCTCATCTTGTCCAAAGGTGTAATGAAAGACATTATCAGTCTTTTCCTGGTGAGATTTATAAAAGAGCTAATGTAATGTCAGTAGACCTAACTGTATAAATGTAGGCAAGTCCCCTACCATCTCAGGAATTCAGTTCATAAGATTAATAATGTATTATTTGCCTAATTTCACAAGTGTGGTGACTATCACACATAATAATATACATGAAAGTGCTATTTTCATCAAAAGCTAAAAGAAAGATACAGCAGTATTATCATGCAAATTTCATTTATCTTATATGAAACAACTACCAAAAAAGTGAAAAATGCTAGTTTGCTCCACCCAGTGATCCCTGAACTCATGTTGTACCCTGGTAAGGCAGGGCAGGGTTAACTTTTCCTGCCTATGGTGAAAAATGCTGAGATATAAATAGTATAGTAAGAACAGAAGGGACTCCATCTTAAGGCTAAGATTCCATTTTAAACCAGGGAGTTACAAGGTAAGATTCCTAAAATACTTTACGGTAATTAGCCAACAACTGACCCTATCTTAAGGCAGGGCAGGCATTTCTAAAAGAAGTTTCCATTGCTTGAGGGTAACCATTCCCTTGGAGAAGAACAGGACTCACAAATTCCTTATGTAAGTTTATCTTACAGAACATCTAGAGGACAGACCGTGGAAGGTGACGTGATGTCCCTACCACTGGAGACAGACATGAGACCACACATCAGCTAACATTCCCTGACTCCTTACCCCATTCTTGAAATCCTCAAAAAACCCAAATCCTAAACCCATAAGCAGGCCTCCTCTTTAAGGCTGCCCACACTCCTGAGTGCATACTGTCCCTGTAAATAAACTTTCTGCTGCCTAAACCCACCATGCTTCATCTATGAATTTTTTTCTCCCAACAAGACAAGAGCCCACCAGCATCCACCACTTGTGGTGTCTTTGTTACTTTGCTATTTCATTCCACTTTCTAGTCTTAAGCACAAGTCTGTTGTTGGCTACTGATATCCCTGATTTGGGGCTTTCAAGTTCCCACCACCTGGGTGACCCACATGGGACTATGGCTATACAGTCATGATCTTTAGTGGCTTGCCCAAAAAGTCTCCTTTCTTTGCTTTGGGAAGTTCTCTTAACATAATCCTCCCTCCGGTGCTCTATGGCTCCCCCAAATCCTGGGGTGGTAAAGACTTAGTTCCCATGCGGTGCTGATCCAAGTGGGCGCTGGACGCCAGGTGACTCTGACTTTAGGAGTTGACGAGGGATTTGCCCTAAGCTGAGCAGGGGTTCAGTGAACTTCCCTTTTCTCCCTTTGTTCTCCCTTGCTCTTTACTCTCTGTATGGCTGCACAGAAGAGCCACTTTTCCTGGCACTGCACAGCTCTGACACTCACTACTCCTCTTGCATTAATGAATTCCTTTCTTACCTACACTTCTGACCCAACCAGAGTCAAGAACCCTGCCCTTCTGGGTCACGGTCTCACTGGCTGTCAGGAGAGAGACGCCTCAGGCGGGTCGCCAGGAAGCACTAGGAAGCACTTCTCTCCAGTCCATCTCCTCCCATGATCTTTTAGGTTCTTTCTGAATTCTGTGAAGAACTGATGATACTAAAAACCAGATGATAATAGTGTTTCCTTAGAAACGGTGTTATAAATAATACTTAGGTTCACAATCTAGCCTTCAGAGGCCTAATTACTTGTAACATAGAAATTTTTACCTTTGCTATACATTAAGATCCTGTGAGGCACTGAAAATATTCTGATACAGAAACTGAATGCAAGCCAATTGAATTTCAGTCTCTATGGAGGTAACTTTTACAGCTTCCAGACTTGTTCTAATCTTGATTTGAGAACTAATGATAACACCACTTTCTAGATTCTAAGGCTAGAATGGTAGGAAATATTTTCCCACAGCCTCAGGTAAGTTTATTCAGTAGGAAAAGCATATTGTGACTTCCAGCAGCCTTGTTCTGAGCTTTCTTTCACCTCCTTCCTCTGGTGGTGCTCTCTCCAGGTAACCAGTGTTCATACCTCCTCACAGCACAGCTTTTTCTATTTCAACAGGCAATGCTTATTCAGGAAAACATACTTTATTCTTCCTCCTTCACACTCAAAATTCTAGTGCCCTCTCAATTTCCTACAGACTAGCTTCTGAAAGTAGCTTGTCAGGAAATTGGTTGTTACTGACCCCCTGTCTCATATAACGTAAGGAGCTTAGATCAGAATGTAAATCGACCATGTCATTAAGCATGCTGTTTAGTTCATCTGTCATTGTGAACAACTTTCTCCATGAAGGATGATGGGCATTGGTTGACATTCTTGCATAAGTTCCTTCTCTCACTGCTGAAGAGTTCTAGTTTCCAGACTGCTCCAGATCCATGGGCCATAAAGCTATGGTGCTACTAATGGTTAACTATTAAAAGCATTGTCAGTAGATGGGTATCATCAGCATCATTTGGAATCCTGTCAGGATTTCAGAATCTTCAGTCACACCTGAGTCAAATCTCAATTTTAATTGGATCCCAAGGAGATTCATATTCACAAAAAAACTTGAGAAGCAGTTATCTACTGTATACCTTAAAAAGAAAACAAGCTGATAGGAAAATACACATGCATTCATTTCTGCATGACATGCTGACAGAGGAGTTATATTTCTTAAATGAAGTAAAGTGATGGCATAATATATGTAAATGTGAACAGAATTTTTAAATGAAAAGCATTTTTACACCATTTTTATAAATAATCCCAACTTTTCTACTACTGACTATGTGAAATTAAGCTAGTAACTTAATCACTGTGAGTCTCATTTTCTTGTCTTACAAAACAAAGTTAATAATACTTAATGTAACCATCTCCTTTGGATCAAAAAGACAAAAATCACACTGTGCCCCTGTTACTCATCCCACTGTTAAACTTCACTGTGGTTTTCTGTGCTGCCATTTTAAGATAACCTCTCTGATAGAGGAGCACAAGGTGTACCACAGGAACCCTGGAGCCAGCTTCAACCAGAGCAGACTAGCCCAGGCTAACTGAGCCCACACACCCCCATCTGCCTCTGCAGAAGGGACCTGCCTGTCTGGCCAATGACCTTTTTCCTGTCCCAAACAAAAATTCCTCAGGCCACAGAACTAAGAGGACAGCACCAGGAGCTGGGGAAGACTATCTGTGTTGCAGCCTGGACCCGAAATGAAGGTGAACTAGTATTTCCCAGCCCACAACCAACCATACTTGATCACACTCCAAACTGTACCTCTCCTAACCTTGCCCAAATACCTTCAATGTCCTTTCTTCCCTGCTATCTTGGGGACATATTTGAGCCTTGCCTTCTGGCTTATTGTTCAGCTGCCCTGCAATAAATTTTCTCTGCTAAAGACTGTGTCTCAGAGATTGGCTTTCCATTGTGCAGGCAAATGAACCTCATTCAGTTCAGTTTCATTTATATTTCAGTAAGACTTAGTTCTAGCATGTAAAAGCACCTAGTATGAGTCTGAGGCATTATAGATGCTAAATCTAGAGTTTCTTATGATAATTGGAAAGCAAGCCAATTCAGAAGATGGGCTCTGGGAAAGGATAGTCATTTGATTTATGTGTCAAGGGTTATGATGTCTCTTAGAAACAGTGAGTTTATAGTCAAAAGTAGATTCTAGTTTTGGTTTGCTTTTGCCCAGTAGAGTGATCTATGTCCATGGATAGACCTTCTCAATGCTTCAGTTCCATCACTTCTAAAAAGAGAATGTAAAGCAAATTAATGTAACATCATTTGATCTTGAAAGATTTTTAATCTACAGTTTAGCAATAGTTTACCACTTCAATTATATCAGCAGTTTCTTTTGTATCTTAATTTGAATTAACTTTAATCTTGAAGAGATAAAATTATTTAAAATGGCTAGAAACCTCTAATGACTGTTTTAACATACCCCTTCATTTTGGCATATTCTTTGCAGCTGAACATTATCCTACATGATAGGAATGACATAGCTAAATGCTGGATATATGGTTTTAATAACTGTCATCTGTTAATGTTCCACAATTTATCCAATGTAGTGGGCCATCCCTCCATTTTCTATCCTATTTTGACCTTAAAAATTCATGTTCAATGTTTTTAAAGACTTTTATTTCAATACATAACATATTTCTTGCCTTGTCTTTTGTGAAATTGTCCAGTCAGGTCAGTTCCTTTTCTTATTTGTATGGAACATAAGAAGTATCTTTCCATAAGGTCTACATTCATTTTATCTGAAAAGAGACACTTCTACTTGCTACATTACCTTGCTGTTGAAGGAAAGGAAAAGTAATTTATCTCTCTATTCTACTGAGTTCTTGGCTGTGAACTCTGTAATAACAAACTGATTAACAACAGAAAAGCAAACAAAAGTTTATTAACATGTATACTTTGTGTATACATGGGAGATACTCTGGGAAAAATAAGTAACTTTCTGACGTAGCCTAAACCATGAGCTTAAATGCCATCTTCAGCTAAGGACTAAAGAAAGTTAGTTGTGGAAAGGCCAGTTAGGCGCTGGTTATCAGGAAAAATAACATTTCCTGGTAAGGGAAAGAGAAGATTTATTATACAGATTTAAGTGGTCGATTCTCCATTGATAAAATTTTCTTGTGATTTAGAGATACCCTTTCTATTCCTCATACAGAGAGAGAGGCACCCATGCAAATGGAAATCTCCTTTATAAATATAAATTTCCTTTACAAAAGGGTAACTTGTACTCTGTTTTCAGAGACTCTCCATCTGCTATATCTCAAAATAATCCTGTGTCAAAGAGGCATATTTTGGGGTAGTATATTCTACTGCCCTTCACTGTATTTTTCCTATTTTACTCATAAGGCACTGCCTTCAGATTCTCCTCTGCCTCCTGTGAATTAGCAACTGTAGGGGAACAAATTTTATCACTCCAAGTCAGGCCTCTTTGGCGTATTGATTGTTGTAAGCTGGTTATTATCTTTAAAAAACTGCAGACACAAGAGAAGCTCTGAAAACAAAGTAGAAGTTACTCTTTTGTAAGAGGCATTTATATATATAAGTGACATACCATTTATAAGGGTGTCTCCCTGCTATTTCAAGAAGAAGGGGTGACTCTAAATCTCTAGAAACAATCAGTGCAGAAGGCAAAGACTTCAGTATGCATAGTAACCTTATTCTTATTTACTGCGCTTTTCCTGGTTGCCTCCCATAACTGACTCCCCACCGCAACATCTTGTTTATGTTGAGCTGAAGATGGTATTCCAGGTAATGGCTTGGGCCATTCAGGGCAGTTACTCAGCTGTCTTGGTTCTCTTCCACATGTACAGGAGTGAATGCATGTTATTAAACTTCGGTTTAGTTTTCTCCCATTAATCTGTCTCATATCAGTTTGATTCTTAGTCCATCTAGAAAACACTAAATGTCAGAGGAAAACTTTCCCTCCCTGACACAACTTCAATGAATTGAAAGAAATGCCAGGGCTACATTTTTTTTCTTAACTTAAAGAATAATGGGGATTGTGGGAAGGAAATTTCAATGACAGGTGAAGATTAATTATAGCAGTATGCTGTACATATTTATGGTACCACATATTTTAACATCTCCTCACCCAAATACAATCAATTGTACAACAAACTGAAGATAACATCAAACTATCTTTTAAACCTGTTATGAATGTGAGGAGACTTGGCCATCCTGACCCCCTTGCACTTCTGTGGAATGGTGAAAATACTGCATTTTTATTACTCTCTCTTTTGAATCAAAACTTCAATATAGTTTATAAATACATCATGCTTTGGGTAAATGTAAGTTTTTATCCAGGATTTCTAGAATTTCCCACGTGGCCTTAGTTCATTTACATACCAATGGATGTTTATCACAGCAGAGCCTGAGGTGGATCCAGGGGTAGAGAGAAAATGGCCATTCTCTCCTCCCCTCTGATCCTGGTACCTGATTGTTTGGGTGCTTGCCAGTCACCAGGGACCCTGCCATAGAGTTCCCCCCAGAAGGGGTGGGCAGGGGAAGAGAGTGCCGCTCAGCCAGAGGGGACAGATGGCGCAGGGCCTGGCTAGCAAACCTGAGCAAGCTGTGAGAAATAAGTCCCTTTAACCCAACCTGTCTTTCCCCTTGTCTTACTTTGTTTTTTTCAGATTCACAGAGAACTCATCTGGGTAGGGAACCCTCCTTCCCTCTGGAGCCACACATGCCTAGTAATCAAATAGAGTGAAGCAAGAGTTTCCCAATCATTTTATATTTTCCTATAGCAGGGAGACTATTTTGAATATGAAGCCAATGGACCTGGTAACTACTGCATGAGGCAAGTTCTTTTCAGAGAAATCAACAGGAAGCACAATATAGCACAGAGCTACAAGCCACTGGTATTATTTTCTAATTCTCATAGCTCCTAAATTTCAAATTAACCTAAGATTCATTGTGAATGCCTTTGAAAACATGCAGTTTTATTTCTTAATCAATGTACCCTTTAAAAATAAATCTGGGAATGCTACTTAAATTTGCTTCCCTAATGTGTATGTGTATGTGGGGAGGGGTTGCGGTGCATGTGTGTGTTTGCCTGAATAGTAAGAGATCTTTTACCTGTTTTATTCAGGCTTTCATTTTTCAGATTCTAACTGTTGCCAGGCAGCTGTGTCTGGGGAGGTCTCCTAGGTGAAGCACAAGGAGAAATCTCAACCTGGAGGAGGAAGGGTTCTTGACTCTGAATGAGAAAGAATTCTTGAGCAGGTTAGATGAGTGTAGGTAAGGAATGACTTCATTAAAGTAAGAGTAGCAGGGAATGGCAGCTGCTTTGCAGTCAGTAAAGAGAAATAAGAACAGGGGGAGGAAACGGAAATTCATTGAACTGTTTGGCATGGGGCAGATCCATTGCCAACTCCTGAACCAAGGGTCGCCTGGCATCCAGTGCCTGCTTGGATCTGCACAGCATGGGAACTAAGCCCCTACTACTCAAGGATTTGGGAGAGCTACAGAGCACTGGATGGAGTGAGATTATATTCTAAGAACTTCACAAAGGCAAAGAAAGGAGATTTTTCAGGCTGACTACTAAAGAGCATGATCACACAGCTGCAGTCCTGTCTGGATCACCCAGGCAACGGGAATTTACAAGCCCAAATCAGAGATTTCAGTAGCCCCTCCCTACTTGTCTGAATTAGAGAAAGTGAAGGCTGGTATTTAAGTCTAAAAAATTGAATGAAATAGCAAAATAACAAAGATGCTTACCACTGGAGAAGTGTAGAGACAAAATACAGTAAGTTGAGCAGTGAGAAGTTTTCATTTAAGGCAAAGAGTACACACTCAAAAAAACAGGAGTTCAGGCAACCTCAGAGAGGAAGTGCACTGAAGAGCTTAGGATTCTGTCTTTTAAGGCATTCAAGAATGGAGCAAAGGGCAGAGTGGGGGGTGGTGTAGGCTTGACATGTGGTCTCATGATGTCTTTCCCAAGTGAGAGACATTATTTCACCATCCACAGTCAGTCCTCTAGATAATTATATAAGATAAACTTAACACAAGGAATTTCTTGATCTTGTTATTCTTCAAGATTGTGGCTATCCTCAGGCAGTGGGAACATATTAGTTAGGACTACTTCCCTACCTTAACTGCTTCCCTACCCTAACTTGAACTGTTTGGCATGGGGCAGATCCATTGCCAACTCCTGAACCAAGGGTCGCCTGGCATCCAGTGCCTGCTTGGATCTGCACAGCATGGGAAATAAGCCCCTACTACTAAGTAGCACACTCCAGGAGTTGGCTGTGAAAACTATTTGTCACAACAGGGTTGGTTATTGTCTGATTATTATAAAATATGTTAGGAATCTTGTCTCTTAACTCCCTGTTTTTTAAAAACGGAATCTTAGCCTTAAGCTGGAGTCCCTCCTGTTCTTACTATTTATATCTTGTCATTTTTTTCATAGTAGACAGGAAAAGTTAATCATGATGCTTGTCCTATGTCCCTGCCTTGCCTCATAACTAGAACATAAATATAATTTGAGACTGGAAAGTACTAGTTTTACTCCAAAGACATATAAACATTCAGATTTAATGGAGTAAAGTATACATCCCTGAAAGCAAAACTAATTTAAAAGAGAGAAAAGGAGAGAGAGAGAATACAATATACAATATTGGCTCCTTATGTTCATTGTATAAAATGAGTTTTGCTTTTAGAACTTTGACACTAAAATTTTCTTAGTATCTACAACCAGCTAGATATTAGCAACACAGCAATCTTCTAAAAAACACCTGGGTGCATACATCATGTAAAAGTTTCCTATACACATTTCACTAGCACTTTAACCTACTTTGGTTTATAAATACCACAGGCTTTTGGCTGCTGTGAGGAAAATTGATGATGCAAGTCTTTAAGTAAAGATGGGGGGGTGGAAGGCATGATTGATATAGGGTAAAAAGTAGTATTCATTTTCAGGCTTTAGCCTCTAAGATATGTTTTATTTTAATTTATAAATGGAAGCATTTACCCTGAACAGTCAGTTTTTCCATGCTGAGACATGTTAATGGAATAATATTATTACTTAATAAAACTGCTTAACATATTCCATAGTTTAAGTAGCCCACTCCAGGAGTTGGCTGTGAAAACTATTTGTCACAACAGGAACAAGGGAAAATAACAGAAAAGACAAAAGGAAATATAGTATCTAATTGCTCTGTTCACTAAAGCAAAGTTGTTTTTTATTTTTTATGCCAAAATGAAATGTATATCTCCAAAGTATCTTGTGAAATTCTTCCTCTGATTCCTTTGTATCAGATCTCAGGACATTTTAAAATAAAGCCATAACTAAATCTAACTAAACCTATTTATTTTAACCAAAATGTCTAAATAATATGTATATTTATTTTCCTCAAAAACAATTCCAGGAAATATATATAACCTTTAATAATATTGAAAGGTTAAACATATACACATGCATACACACACACACACACACACACACACACACACACACACACACACACACTCACATATTAGACCAAAGCTGGTTATCCTACTCATTCTCTGTCATTTTGTTCCACAGCAACAGGCATTAGCCTTTAGCCTGACCTCATTCTTTTCTTTACTAACAGGTGGTCACAAGCCATGTGGAAATGTATTTATTATATTGTTAGGTTGAATTCATCCAAAGTTTAAATTTGAAGTATCTTCTCAGTATTTGTGATTTCTGAGAATGGGACATAAGTTCCATTAAAGAATCCTGACTACCCAAAAATGTAGAAAATCATGCTTTTCTCTTTTCCATGGAAATATACAATTTCAAAGTTTCTACTAACTATACTGGAACTTTTAAATAGATTCAAACTATGCCAAATATTTAAGGGGACTCAGTTTTGCAGCATCTTTTAGCCAGTCTTTTCAAATTCTTGAAAACATTTGTTAGAATTCCTGTTATCCCTTTAAACTTGCCTCAGCATCAGTTTATATAATTTATTTTAATCTTAAATTTCAAAATAATTTCTGATTTCATCTGGAAGTCTAAAAGGTTTGTACTATATTTATATAATACAATGTGTGTAAAGTTAGATGCACTGGAGCTCAAATTCCTATGATCAAGTCTTCCCACTGACAAAGGGGACAAATAAGGCAGATCTTGATTATATCTGGAGCATCAGCATGGAATCTATATTGCTATTAACATGTACCCTTAATCTTCACGTTTTTGCCTAGTACTTGAAATCCTGTCTTGCCCCCGGTCAAGGGGGTTATTCCCTCTGCTTTATCAGAATTCCATTACCATGTCCTTTCCTAGTTGTACTTTCATTTGCTAAAGCTACCAGGGATTATATATAATGAGCTGGATAGTGTCTCCTCACCAAAAATACAAAACAAAACAAAACAGAACACTCAGGCCTATCCAGAAACTCAAAATGTGACCTTATTTGGAAATAGCATATTTGCAGATATAATTAGTTAATATGGGCTTGTACTGGATAAGAGCTGGTCTTAAATCCAGTGACTGGGATCCTTATAAGAAGAGGAAAGGACACAAAGAGATACATACAGAGAAGGCCATGTGATGATGATGATGACAGAAAATATATCTACATGACTAAGAATGCCAAGGATTGCTGGCAAACACCAGGAGCTAAAAGTGAGCAGATCCTCCTTCGGAACCTCCAGAAGGAACCAACCCTTCCTACACCTGAATTTCAGACTTTTGACTTCCTGAACGGCCAGAAAATAAATGCCTATTGTTTTAAACCATTCAATCATTCAATTTGTGGTAATTCGTTATGTCAGTCCTAGGGAACTAATACAGTAGGTGTCTTTCATTATAGTTTAGCACATCCTCCTGTGTTTAACATCATTAATCCACAAATTTATATATAACTTTATAATTCCTATTGCCAATCCTACTAATGGCAGAGACTTAGTGTGAACCTACTAATGGCAGAGGACTTAGTGTGAAAGCCTAAGTTTCAGAATTGCCACATTGCAACAAATTATTCCAAGTATACCTAATATTCTTTTTAAAGACTCTTTTTCTCAAAGAGGGTCCACAAAGAGTATAAGTTCCAAGTACCATAAAACCTTGGTTCACTCTTGGCAAAAGAAGTTCCTGGTAGAAGGTCAATAAATGATCATTGAATGAATTAATTTATTACTTAAAATGTATAGTTACATGATATCCTTTATCTGACAAGTAAAATTTAAAAGTTAGAATCTTTGAATATTTTGGATTCATACAAACGTCATCCTTCTCTTGAGAAAGCACAGAGGGGTACCCATAAGTAATTACTGGGACAAGAGTCCTATCACTATTAAGTAGCTATAATAATAGGGTTGGGGAAAACAATAGGGATAAAATGTAAATTCAAGATAAATATGAAAATTAAAATTTGCAATGCATTTATCTTAAAACATATTTGAAAATATTTATAAGGCATTAACAAAAAAATATTTAAAGACATCGTTAATTAACTGTATTTAACCCAGAACAAAATACAGTTTTAAGTTTCTATTTGAAAATATCTGTTATTAGGTTTTCCTCCCTTTAATGTTAAAACTACTAGAATACAGTGTCAATAAGTATACCTCATACAGTCAGTTCTCAGTATTTACAGTAGTTATGTTCTAGCAAGGTGCAAAAACACCAAATTAGTAAATAATTGCTAAGTGAACCATTGCTCCTAAGGGAAGTACAGGGTTAGGTTCACAAGAGCTTCTAGTCACAACTCTTTTCTGTCAATGGATCAATACATAACTTGGTATTAAGGACATTGTATTTAATATACATTGTTGATTCATTAACATTGAACTCATGGTCAACAGCACTATTATTCATGCCTGATGAAAGTTTATTTTAGACACTTTTTTTCCCAAAAGACACATCGAAATCTTGTGCTATGGAACACTAGATGGCAATTAAGAACTATGCTTGAGGACCATTATAAACAGTGAAATCATCAACAAAAAGCATAAAAATGTGAAAAAGTGTGTTATTACATAGACTACCATCACAACACTTGTTCACATTATGGGATCTGAAGCAAGAAGGCAGGGCATTACCTTGTTCAGCCTCAGCTGGTAACATGTACCCTGGGCAGCTCAAATTTTTCATGTGTCCACAAATGACTGTGAAAGTGCTTCAAGTATTGATTTTGGAGTCACCGATAAATTTCAGGGAATAGGTGAATTTATACCAGTACAAATCTGTGAATAATGAGGACTGATTATATAATGAATCACTCTCATTTTTATTTTCATATTCTGTGATGATTTCTTTTATTACCCTTCTGCTTTTCCCCTCCTATTTTTGTCAACTCTCTCTCTCTCTCTAGCTATTACTGTGCTTCTCTTCTATGCTTCATTTCACCAATGTTAATATCTAAATCCAGTGCTACATTTCTGATTGCCCACAGTAAAATTCTCTGTGGATAGCCTATTGAAATTTTGATTCAGTCAAAAACAAATGTATTTTAAGGGCTGAAATTTTTCCTACATTCACTATTATATTTTATGTTATTTTACTTATTTATTTTTTATTAAGGTATCACTGATATACAATATTATGAAGGTTTCATATGAACAACATTGTGGTTACTACATTCACCCATTTTATCAAGTACCCCCACCCCCATTTCAGTCACTGTCCATCAACATAGTAAGATGCTACAGAGTCACTACTTGTCTTCTCTGTGCTATATTGCCTTAATCATAATGCCCCTTAATCCCCTTCTCCCTCCCTCCCCATCCACCCTCCCCAACACCTTCCCTTTGGTAACTGCTATTCCCTTCTTGGAGTCTGTAAGTCTGCTGCTGTTTTGTTCCTTAAGTTTTGCTTTGTTGTTATACTCCACAAACGAGTGAAATCATTTGGTGCTTGTCTTTCTCCACCTGGCTTATTTCACTGAGCATAATATCCTCCAGCTCCATCCATGTTGTTGCAAATGGTAAGATTTGTTTTCCTCTTACAACTGAATAATATTCCATTGTGTATATGTACCACCTCTTCTCTATCCATTCAACTACTGATGGACACTTAGGTTGCTTCTACATCTTGGCTATTGTAAATAGAGCTGTGATAAACACAGGGGGGCATATGTCTTTTTGAATCTGGGATCCTATATTCTTAGGGTAAATTTCTAGGAGTGGAACTACTGGGTCAAATGGTATTTCAATTTTTAGTTTTTTGAGGAACCTCCATACTGCTCTCCACAATGGTTGAACTAATTTACATTCCCACCAACAGTGTAGGGGGGTTCCCCTTTCTCCGCATCCTCACCAGCATTTGTTGTTCCTTGTCTTTTGGATGTTGGCCATCCCAACTGGTGTGAGGTGATATCTCATTGTGGTTTTAATTTGCATTTCCCTGATAATTAGCTATGTGGAGCATCTTTTCATGTGACTGTTTGCCATCTGAATTTCTTCTTTGGCGAAGTGACTGCTCAGATCTTCCTACATTCACTATTTCAGTTAACTACACTGTAATTGTTAATTTTATGTGCTAAACTGATTAAGCCATGGTGTGTTAAGACATAAGGTTTGAATGTGCCTAGGAGGGTGTTTCTGGATGAGATTAACTCTTGACTCAATAAATTGAGTAAAACAGATTGCCCTCCCTAACGTCGGTGGGCCCTATCCAATTAATTTAATACCTGAATAGGATAAAAAGACTAGATGGGAACTTTGCCTGCCTGACTGCTTGAGCTAAGACTTTAATATTCTCCTGCCCTCTCCTGGGACTCCAGCTTGCTGACTGTAACTCTTGGAACTGTTCATTCTCCATAACCAAGTAGCCAAGTCTTTAAAATACATATCACTCTCTCTAGCTAGCTGACTATCATCTATCTGTTTGACTCTCTATCTATTTAACTATCTCCTATTCTTTCTGCTTCAGGTTCTCTAGAGAACCCTAATACAGATGTAACTATCCTTAGGGTCACCCAATTTCATATTTATCTTTGAGCATTCTCTTGCTCCTCTCTCTTACAACTAAGTTTGTTAAGTCTCTCCTTTATCACTTCCATTAACTATCCTGTGACTATGATAATAGTACTCCAACTAAACTATCTGCTTTAGATATCCTGAACAGTATACAAATTTTTTAAAGTAGAAGCCTACATAACAATGATTTATGGAAGCATATATCCTAGAAGTACTATAGGTAAGAAAGTTATACATTATCTAGTACATACAATAATTTTATGAAAATTCAAAAAACAGGAAACCAAAGAGAGTAAGAAAAACAACACAAGTCCCCATTATAAATCTGGAGGTTAGGTCAGACATTTGAAGATGCATGACATTTAAATACCAAGGAAGAATTAGAAAAGAGAACCCTGGATAATGAGAATATGAGTGTCAAACCAGAGTACGAATGTCAAGAGTGTCTTCAGACAGTGAGAAATCTACCAGAATGAAGAGAAGAGTTGGTTTTGGATAACAGTTGATTCCAATTTGTGACAAACTTAATTGTAAGAGAGAGGAACAGAAACAGCCAGTTCTTTACTGCACTTGGAACCCGAAGAGAAGAGTGATGTGATGAAATCAGCAGCAGTGTGTTGGAACTAGTTACCTAATAAAAGGACTGCTTAGAGGTTGTTTGGCTGGAGTGCACAAGATTGCTTAGATAGAAGAAAAACCAGAAGAAGAGTTTGGAAGGAGTTGGCCAGAAGCTTGATAAACTGAGTCCCAAGTGTTGATATCTGGATTAATAGCAGAAAGTTGGTAAAGAAGGGACAAAGAAAATAGAGGCATATATAATTGTATCTTAACTGCTTCCAGATGGCATCCATCACAAAGTTTTAAAAACTCAAGAACTACCAAGAGCAGTAGTTCTCAACAAGGGTTGACATGCCTTTGAAGGTAGAGTCTGAAAATATCTGGGGGCAATTTTTGGATGGCACAATGACTGGTAAGTGTTACTAGTATTAAGCATACTGAAGCAAACATCCTGATATCCCTTCGCTTCAAGGGTAGTCATAATGTAGAAATATGTATACACCAAATGCCAAAAATGTTCGAGTTGAAAAGCACTAAGAGGAAGTATTCTTAATTAGAAATGGATGGGTGGGCTTTTAGAGATACAGGAACCTCCTGGAAATTAAAATATGCTGTTATCCCCTCCTCTTTCTCTTAGGAATCAGCAGCATTCCTATGAAAATCATGGTGATTACTACTTCAAAGCACAATGGTCTTTGGGTAGTAGCATACATAGCTCAATAATGTTATGGAATGCTGACTATTATAGAAATAAATGACTTCAAAGATTACCTGAAGAAAACAAAAATTTGACCATAAATATTTGAGGTGATTTTTTTAACCATATAGTATTTAAAAATCAGGTAATGTCATATTCTATGCTTCCTAATCAGCAGGTAGGCTTTTTAATGCCTAGATAACTGGAATTTCTGATTCTATAAGAGGTCCAAGTAAGGGTTGAGAATTTCTATTTCTAATAGGTTCCTAAGTGATGATGAGTGCCATTTGTATGGGGAGGAGTGGGCGGGAAAGAAAACAAAAACAAAGAACTTTTCTTGGAATTCTCTTTGTATTTTGTTACAGGATTAGCTGGAAGAGGGGTGACACTGAGAAAAGTCTGTTAAAATATTGCAATAGTTTAACTTATAAAATCTTTTAGAAAATTTCCTTCTCTTGGACATAGAATATGACATTACCTGATTTATGAATATTATGTAGCCAATAAAATCACCTTAAATTTTTATGGCCAAATATTCTCATTTTCCCTTAGGTAACCTCTTTTATAATCAGATGTTACTATAATAATCTGAAATCCCTAATATATGCTGAAAAAGAACAATCTGGAAATCTTAGTGACTTATGTTTATTTTAACTTCTATGGATATAAACAAAGACAATCCAAAAGAGAACAAGCAAAGACTATTTATTCAGAGCTTGCCATAGCAAAGCGGTCAGCCACTATCATTAGTATTGCCCATAGACAGAGGAGTGGGACAGCTTCACAGTGGAAAGAAGGGAAGGCTTCACATATGCCCTGATTGGAGGCTTTTGGCCTGGGAATACTGAAGTCAGGCTAACTAAAAGTGGGGCATCTTACGTGGTTGGTTAGGGGAACATACTTGGCTTCTTCTGGTTGGTCCTGAATTGCAAATGGGGGCAAAATTTAGAGAATCTGTAGGTTATTAGCCAAGTCCTCGCTTTTGGGAGCCAATGGATGCAAAGGTTGTGGTTTAGTACTTTGGGCTGGTTGCTGCAGACTGAAGTTTAGCTTCCTGAGCTGGTTGCCACAGGCTATGAGTCAGAGTTCTGTTTTTACAGACCCTATGATGGTAGTTCATCTGTGTAGCCAGTCTCTCCCTGCCTTTACCTGTTGGCAGCTGCAGGCCAGGTCTGCTGCTATAGCTCTGCCTCATGCTGTAGGTTATTCTGGTTCCCCTTCTTATTCCCAAGCTGAACAACATGCCCTTCTCAACAGAAGGCACATGAAAAAGAGCACTGCTGGCAACTCTAAAATCTCCTGATCAGGATGCATGTTTGGTGGGTCATGACTGCTCACTATTTCTTGACCAAAGCAAGTCACATGACCAATGCCAGAGAAAATGATAGAAGGGACAAAATAGTATCATAAACTATTCTCACCTATCACAGCCACAAAAAGGTCATCACTACAAAAGTAAGGGGAAAATGGAGCAGGATAATGGGCTATTAGTGTATGCATATAAATATTAGTGAAAACTGATTCTGAGGGATCTATTTTATTTACTACAATCTGGACCATAAGACATTATGGGAGTTGTTATTTGATTATTATATCTCTGGTTCTATATATTTATGTATTTTTTACATTATGTATAACTTTCAAAATTTGGTGACTCATGGAAAAGGTGAAATTATTCTTATGTGTGCTATTTTTTTATGCATTCAATTTATTTTGTTTTTTTACAATTCACAACAATTTGTATTGCTCTGGTACTACATAATGCTGATGTGTTAAAATATATTAGGTAGACATTTGTAGTATTTGTATCTATCTCTAGCAGAATAACTTTAAGGCTTATATTTAACTGATTGTAAGCTTTGCTTATAGCCTTTGTGCAAGTATAAACTTGAGTTAGATATTTTTTCTCTTATTATTGATGGTGTGAATTTAGTACCTTGGGGAAATCTTTCTGTTACAATTTTTGACGCTATGAAATGTTTATCTTTTCTATTCTCTAAGTACCTTGAAGGCAGCTTGATGTCTTCCATTTTTTTAATCTCATAATGTGGCACAAGACTCACACATGTTAGGAGCTCAATAAATGTTTGTTGGATAAGTAAATAAATGAATATATGCTATCTAAACTCTTAGGATAATGGAGAAAGAAAATGGTGTTGAAAATAATTAAGACACATACCTTTGTTGGCTTGCTCACAATGAGACAGTCAAGGCTTGATGTCATGGTCAGGATTTTCTCTATTACAGTGAACTAGCTCTAGAATGAATGTAACTATAATGAATAATGAGTAAAGAAATTAAGATAGGAGAGTCTACAGAGTATGTATTGAGTGGAAGATCAAGTATCACCTGTAGCTCATCTTATATATAATAGCCTTGAAAAGTTCCTCTGCTGTATTGACTAAATTGTGTCTTTTCTTTGAAAATTGTGAGAGATAGTAAAACATTTGGACAATGAATGGGTTATTCAGGTGCTTTCTGGTTCCAAATCCATCCTTCTATATTCTAGGTTGTGCCAGTAGGGCTGGGACTCTGCAAATGTAAATGTCTTCTTTGCTAAGGGGGTTTCTTGTAGCTGAAGCAAATACAGGAATCTAGAGGAAACAGAATAGCTGTTAGAAGATGAAATAACTCACTTCTCCATGTTTTGCTTCTTGTTCCTACTAACAGCATCCCAGCAAAGGGTCTTTCCCTTAGTAGCAGCTTTTGGTGTGAGAAAAAGCATCTGGCTTCAGTTTTCCATTTGTTTCCTGTATTAGTCATCCTTCTCCAGATAAACAAAAGCAATAGGATATATATAAATATGCATAAGAGGACATATAGGAATTGGTTCACATGGTTCTAGAGACCAGGAAGTCCCCACGATGTGCCCCCCAGTAAGCTGGAGAACCGGGAGAGCCAGCGGTGTAATTCCTTCCAGCTTTGAAGGCTTGAGAACCTGGGGGCCACTGGCCCAAGTCCCAGGCCAGGACTGAAGGCCTGAGAACTGGGGGACTGCTGGTGTAAGTTTCAGTTTGAAGGCTGGAGCACAATGATCTCTGATGTTGAAAGGCAAGAGAAGATAGATTTGCCTTTCCTTTGACTTTAGTTCCATTTCAGGTCTCACTAGATTGGACGATGCTCACTATGTTTTGTAGTGAAGATCTTTACTCAGTCTACTGATTCAATGCTAATCTCTTCCAAGACACCCTCACAGGCACACCCAGACATAAGGTTTTACCAGCTATTTGGGCATTTCCCTAAGCTGTGTCATGTACACACATAAAATTAACCATCATGCTTCTCAAACTCCTAAAGTCAGCCTCAACACAATGACTACAGAGAGGCTACCAAAAGCTAATTTACTTGAACATCTGAGCTACAGCTGCACAAGGCTGCATCTCCATATTTCTAGCTTCCCTACGCACCTAGTTAAGACAAACTTCAAGTAGGAAATAGGAGTTTATTAGAGGTTTGGATGAGAAAGAAAAACAAGCATTATCAGAGTGAGAGGGAATGCAAAGAAAAGCCTTGGAGTTCTGTTTCAAGAGTGTTCCTAATAGCCTAAAGGCACTGATTATCCACAATAAGGTACAAAAAAAAATTATTTACATTTTCATAATATTTAATTGAGCATAACCCACATAGTCATAACTTGTAATATGAAAAATGAAATTTTATGGAACATAAAATATTAGTCAAATTCAGATGAAAACTGCTTCTAAGTAATATGAGGATTTAAAAATCTACAATGTAGGAAAAAAAAAAAACTCTCATAACGCTGCCTCCTGCTTTTCCATGTACCCGCCCATGCTGTTGCCACTTGCTTTAGTCATCTTGCCAAAATCTTTGGCATTTTTTATATCTTTTGTTATTTGTTTCATGCTATTTTCTTCATATGGATCTGCAATAAAATTAGTTAAAAGAAATACATATTTGGTTATTTAAATGATTAGATCTTTATCCACAGTTCCTGAAAACACATCAGAGCCTTAAAGGTGAAATGTGTGTCTTGTCATGTTAATGAAAGACTTTTGGACCCCACTCAAGAGCAAGGGCTGGAGGTTCAATCAGCCAATGGCGAGTGATTTAGTCAATCATGACTATGCAATGAAGTCCTGGGCAGTAAATCCATGTGTTCACCAACCCAGATTTCCAAATCCCATCCTTTTGGGTTTTTATGGAAGTTTCATTACATAGTCGTTATTCATTAAAATATTGGCCACTGGTGATTAAACTCAATTTCTGGTCCCTTTCCCCTCCCCAGAGATTGGGGTAAGACTGAAAATTTGAACCCTCCAATCATGTGATTAGCTCCCCTGGCAATCAGACCCCATCCTTAGATGCTTTCCAAAAGTCAGCTCATTATCATAGTAAAAGATACCTTTATGATTCTCATTACCTAGGAAATTCCAAGGTTTTTAGGAGTTATGTGCCAGTAACAGTAGACAAAGATGAAACATATATTTATTACAAATCACAATATCCAAATATGATATATATAATATATAAAATATTCATATAATATTAAAATATATATTATATTGATTCTAATTACATATTTGGGTATTTCCATTAAAATTGAGTTCTGCTAGTATAGAAATGATATTTTATCCTGTAACACTGTGTGATGTGTAGCTGGCATCAAAAAAAATGTTTGATTAATGAGCAAATAACTAAAAATTAAGTTGTCTAATGGCCATTGGTTAAGTGTATTGACTATGTATATTAAAAACTCCACATAAGTAGTATAAGTGTTATATACTTGGTTAATAATTCAGATTTCCTTTAAGTTGTTTTCCACTTACACAGAGATGTTGTCCCATTTCAAAGCTAGGATTTAGGCTAGTTATTAGATCAGAGGTAAAAATGATTAAGAAATAAGAGAGACAATGGTTCATGTGTGGGTATGTTTACTGGAATGTACTTTAGATTAACTATTAAATTGCACATATACTAGAGATTTATTATGTTCTTGACTTCTTTTTTTCAGAACAATTTTTTATTTCATGTGATTATCTTTCATCCAATTTGATTATCTTTCAGTCATCAGCCAACTTGATCACCCTCTGGACCCCAGAAATTAATCCAAAATACAATCAGAAGTATATAAAGGTGCCAATGAAAATATTTATTTTATGATTCCTGTAAAAGCTAGAGATTGCTAGAGATCTTTATGCTTTGTGAGATCAGGAAGTTTAAGAACTAGATATTTATGGATATGTCATGGTCATATGTCTTGGCATGTAAAGAGAAAATATAAGAAAATGAAGCACAACAGATGAAATACCCACTATAAGAGATGGATAAAGAGAAAGAGGGAATATGTATATCAAGGAGGAAGGATTTTTAAAATACCATTTGATTACATGGATCTAGTGGTGTACCTACTCAGTTCCAACACTTTGCTGTTAAGTGATTTTATAAATTTCTTTTGGGGTTATGCTGCCTTGTATTTGTTTTGACTTCCATTATAAGGACCTTTATCATACTTCCTCTTATTTCTTTCTATTAACATAGTTCTTTGAGAACTAATAATATAATTGGTATGACTTCACATTCTAGAACATGGTCATTAACACTGAAGATTAAAAAAAAAAAATTCCTAACACAAGCTCACTGCAGATATACTAAACATTATTCATTAACATAACCAAATTCTCATAAAATCTATAGTCAAAGGAACTTTGATATCTCCTAATCTGTTCTTTGAACAAGTGCAATAACTTCATACATTGTACCTTGGGGAGATGAATCACCAGCTAAAGTTTTCATGCATCAAGTAGGGATTCCTAACTTTACAGTACAGACTGAACCAATGATGAAGAAGGAATAGAAACCTCTTGCAGACGTCAATCCAAAATCTGTATTCTTGTAATTTCTCACCTCAAGACAATACTGAGTAAGCATCTTTTTTCAACATTTTTCTACATTTCAAACTTCACATATTTAATATAGCTATTTTCTTCACTCTTGTGTCTTCTTATCTCTGGGTTTAACTTACCTCATCTCTTCAATTATTCCTTTTAAATATAATACAGACCATTATTTTCCTTCCTTCCCATGGATGTTTCTGTTTTGATTAGGTAATTTTCCCAAAAAATGTGTTACTTTGATTTGAAATCAATTTTCAGAGTGCCTTTCAGACTAGCTTAGCATATAATGAAAGCCTTCCTGATCACGACAAGAATACAGAACAGTTAGTGGTACAGTCTAAGTCTGTATCATATTTTAGAGTGTGTTTTACTACTATTGAACTGTGATCAACTAGAACCCACAGATGATTATACACAAAGTGCAGCAAACTTTGGGCTTTACTAATACAATAATATGGAAAACGAAGCAATCCATCAACTATTTCCTTCTCTGAGTAGTTTGTTATTAAGCAGTACAGACCAAGTAATCACAAACAATTTAGCACTATTATTTTGAAGGTCCTAGGCAGAGTATTTTACAAAACAATTTAATATAATTACACTGAAATGATTAATTATTATTATGAGATTATAGTAACCATACCAGTGACTAAGTAGACTACCTTTTATTCTTAACTGAACTATGTAGCTCTGTTCATTAAATAATCAAGTTAATACTATTGGAGACCTCAAATTTCATATCATGTCATAATCTAAGAGGTAATTATCATTAACATATAGTTTATATGTTTTCTAGTTATAAATCTTAAATATGCTCATTTTAGAAAATTTGGAAAATAACCAAAAGCATGAACTATTCAAAAAACTTCTCAACAGTAAAAGAGACGGTACTTAATAAAGCATTTAGATACATTCAGAGGAAGAATATACAATATGCACAACTCTGGAATTACATGGGTGTTTATTCAACCTAAACTTTTAACTGGAAAATATCTTAAATATTTAATATTTTAAATATCTATCTTAAATATTCTATCTTAAATATTCTTCAAAATCACTTTTGTAAATAATGGAGTAGAATTTTCTATGGCTTAATCAGTCCTTACAAGCTACAGGCTTTAAAAATAAATATTATTTCTAGGTTAACCCAAAGTAGCTAGAGGACAAGACTTATGGCTGTTCTGAGGGCTTGCTAGCATGATTCCAAAAATATCCAGATAACAGATCTTCTTGCCTACTTCCTGGGTGAAATTCAGAAAAGTCCTTTGTGAGTCAGCAGAAGCTGAGAGTGATAAATGCAGACAGACTTCATGTTTTTGTGCACTGTACTCCATGGTACTTTCTAGTCCTAACATATATCTCATAACTTCAGGGCAGATGAGTTGTACCTGGACCAAATTGGATCATTCCTGACACGAAACTAAATCCATCTCTGTGCTGCATTTCATCAGCCTAATGATGCCAGGCTGGGCCTGGATGGTAACAGAAGAGAGTTCAGATGGCCTGATATAATCTTAATGTCTCAGACAATGATTCACAAACTTTTACCTCAGGGTCATGTTTTCTGGGGCCAAAAATTTGGCACTTCCATTAAGGAGTGTTTCTGATCATGCAGCGGGGTCTTCTGACCATGATGACTTCCTTCTCATTATTTAGGGATTTAAAACTTATTTTATTATACTTGTAGAATCCACACCTCTCCCTTTTATCAATATGAGCTTATGGAAATTTTTCATGCAGTAGTTAAGCATTTAAACACTAAAAAGTGTAGCATGCGGACATGGACCAAGATGGCGGCATGTGCAGGGCAGTGGAAATCTCCCAAAACCATATATGTTTTTGAAAATACAACAAATACAACTCTTCCTAGAAGAAAGACCAGAAGATAAAGTACAACAATCAGGCTACATCTACATCTGCTAGAACTCAGCAAAGGGTAAGACACACAGCTGTGATCCGGCGGGACAAGAGCCCTGGATACTAGAGAAACAGAAAAGTAAAATCTGAGACAGAGACTGCGAGCGGGTCCCCACAACTGGCTCCCCTGCAACAAAAGAAAAGCAAGCACTTTAAGTCTTTAAGGGACAAGGGTATAACAATTGAACAAAATCGTCCCGTCACACTCAGCACAGCAGGTTCGGAATCTTAAGAAATTTCAGGTTCCCTAATCCCCTGGGTGTCAACACAGCTCCAAAGCACCTCATGGCGATAAGAAGCCTGCCATTCATTCCCCTCCCCACCAGTGCTACAAGCAAACTGGATGACCCACCACAGCAACCACACAGAGTCTTCACCCAGTGCGTAGCTAACCGGAACAGACCTAGAGGATGCCACCAGCGTGCAGCTGCCCAGCACAGACAGGGGAAGCCAACGCAAGATACGGAAGGAAGGAATGGGCTCCATTCTCACAGGAGAACACACCTGGTGCGTCTTCAATACCCTACAGTGCCCTAGGCTATCCTGAGGGCCACGTGGCCCACAGCAGCTCAAGAGTTTATCCCAGAGACTGCTCCTTGTGTGTGGGTAACTGGCACAGTCAGCAGAGAAGGGAAAGGTGACCGGCAAGCAGGGAGGAACTTTGTTCTCCCAGTTGACAAACGTACCACCTGCCGGCGATCACTTCTATCACCATGAAAAGGCAGAATAGACTGGTCCAGTCAAAAATCACTCAGACAACCCCAGAGAGAGGGCTTGGTGAGCTAGATATAACCAATCTTCCTGAAAAAGAATTCAAAATAAAAGTCATAACCATGCTGAAGGAGATGCAGAGAAATATGCAAGAGCTAAGGGATGAAGTCTGGAGGGAGAAAACAGAAATGAAATAATCAATAGAAGGACATAAGAGCAGACTGTATGAGATGCAGGAGACTGCTAATGGAATAGAAATCAGAGAACAGGAATACAGAGAAACTGAGGCAAAGAGAGATAAAAGGATCTCTAGGCATGAAAGAATATTAAGAGAACTGTGTGACCATTTCAAACTGAACAATATTTGCATTATAGGGGTACCAGAAGAAGAAAAGAGAGAAAAAAGTCTAGAAAGTGTCTTTGAAGAAATGATTATTGAAAACTTCCCCAAACTGGGGAAGGAAATAGTGTCTCAGACCATGGAAGCCCACAGATCTCCCAACAAAAGGGACCAAAGGAGGACAACACCAAGACATATAAAAATTAAAATGGCAAAGATCAAAGACAAGGACAGAGTTTTAAAGGCAGTCAAAGAGAAAAAAAATATCACCTGCAAAGGAAAACCCATCAGGCTATCATCAGACTTCTTAACAGAAACCTTCAGAAGAGAATGGCATGATATATTTAAAGCAATGAAACAGAAGGGTCTTGAATCAGGAATACTGTATCCAGCATGATTATCATTTAAATTTGAAGGAAGGATAAAACAATCTCCAAACACACAAAAGTTGAGGGAATTTGCCTCCCACAAACCACATCTACAGGATATTTTAAAGGGAATTCTCTAGATGGAAGTACTTCTAAAGCTAATTAGATGTCACCAGGGAAAATAAAATCAAAGCAAAGAAAGCAGACCAAACAAACAATAACTAAAGGAAAAAAAATAAAGTCATCTATACAAAAAAGCAGTCAAAGGAAACACAAAAGAGCACAAAATAAAACACCTAACATATAAAGAATGTAGGAGGAAGAATGAGAAGGGAGAGAAATAAAGAATCATCAGACTGTGTTTATAATAGCATAATAAGAGAGTTAAGTTAGTTAGATAGTAAAGAAGCTACCTTGAACCTTTGGTAACCATGAATCCAAAGTCTGCAATGGCAATAAGTACATATCTATCAATAATCACCCTAAATGCAAATGTACTGAATGCACCAATCAAAAGACACAGAGAAGTAGAATGGATGAAAAAGCAAGACCCATCTATATGCTGTCTACAAGAGACTCATCTCAAACCCAAAGACATACACAGATGAAAAGTGAAGGGATGGAAACAGATATTTCATGCAAACAATAGGGAGAAAAAAGCAGATATTGCAGTATTTGTATCAGACAAAATAGACTTCAAAACAAAGAAAGTAAAAGGAAATAAATAAGGACATTACATAATGATAAAGGGGTCAGTCTAACAAGAGGATATAACCATTATAAATATGTATGCATCCAACACAGGAGCACCAACATATGTGAAACAAATACTAAAAGAATAAAAGGAGGATATAGAATGCAATGCATTCATTTTAGGAGACTTCAACACACCACTCACTCCAAAGGACAGATCAACAAGACAGAAAATTAGTAAGGACACAGAGGCACTGAAAAACACACTAGAACAGATGGACCTAATAGACATCTACAGAACTCTACAACCAAAAGCAGCAGGATACACATTCTTCTCAAGTGCACATGGAACATTTTCCAGAATTGACCACATACTAGTCAACAACAAAGCCCTCAGTAAATTCAAAAAGATTAAAATTCTACCAACCAACTTCTCAGACCACAAAGGCATAAAACTAGAAATAAATTGTACAAAGAAAAAAAAAGGCTCACAAACACATGGAGGCTTAACAACATGCTCCTAAGTAATCAAAGGATCAATGACCAAATTAAAACAGAGATAAATCAATATATGGAGACAAATGACAACAACAGTGAAAAGCCCCAACGTCTGTGGGATGCAGTAAAGGCAGTTATAAGATGAAAGTATATAGCAATCCAGGCTTATTTAAAGAAGGAATAACAATCCCAAATGAATAGTCTAAAGTCACAACTATTAAAATTGGAAAAAGAAGAACAAATGAGGCCCAAAGTCAGCAGAAGGAGGGACATAATAAAGATCAGAGAAGAAATAAATAAAATTGAGAAGAATGAAACAATAGAAAAAATCAATGCAACCAAAAGATTGCTCTTTGAGAAAATTAACAAAATAGATAAACCCCTTGCCAGACTCATTAAGAGAAAAAGAGAATATACACACATAAACAGAATCAGAAATGAGAAAGGAAAAGTCACAACAGACACCACAGAAATACAAAGAATTATTAGAGACTACTATGAAAATCTATATGGTAACAAGCTGGATAACCTAGAAGAAATGGACAACTTCCTAGAAAAATACAACCTTCCAAGACTGGCCAAGGAAGAAACACAAAATCTAAGCAGACCAATTACCAGCAACGAAATTGAATCAGTAATCAAAAAAATTCCCAAGAACAAAACCCCTGGGCCAGATGGATTCACCACTGAATTTTATCAGGCATATAGAGAAGACATAATACTGATTCTCCTTAAAGTTTTCCAAAAAATAGAAGAGGAGGGAATACTTCCAAACTCATTCAATGAAGCTAGCATCACTCTAATACCAAAACCAGTCAAAGACCCTACAAAAAAGAAAATTACAGACCAATATCCCTGATGAACGTAGATGCAAAAACACTCAAAAAAATATTAGCAAATTGAATTTAAAAATATGTCAAGAGGATCATATACCATGCACAAGTGGGATTCATCTCAGGGAAGCAGGATGGTACAAAATACAAAAATCCGTCAACATCATCCACCACATCAACAAAAAGGAGGAAAAAGAATACATGAGCATCTCCATAGGTGCTGAAAAAGCATTTTCAAAATTCAACATCCATTCGTAATAAAAATTCTCAATAAAATGGGTATAGAGGGTAAGTACCTCAACATAATAAAGGCCAACTTAATAAAACCCACAGCCAACATCATACATAACAGCGAGAAGATGAAAGCATTTCCTCTAAGATCAGGAACTAGACAGGGATGCCCACTCTCCCCACCTCTGTTCAACACAATACTGGAGATCCTATCCATGGCAATCAAACAAAACAAAGAAATGCAAGGCATTCAGATTGGTAAAGAAGAAGTCAAACTGTCACTATTTGCAGATGACATGATATTGTACATAAAAAACCCTAAAGATCCCACTCCAAAACTACTAGAACTAATATTGGAATTCAGCAAAGTTTCAGGATAAAAAATTAATACACAGAAATCTGTTGCTTTCCTATACATTAATGATGAATTTTCAGAAATAGAAATCAGGGAAACAATTCCATTCACAACTGTATCAAAAAGAATAAAATACCTAGGAATAAAACTAATGAAGGAAGTGAAAGACCTATATCCTGAAAATTACATTACACTCCTAAGAGAAATTAAAAAGGATACTAACAAATGGAAATTCATCCCATGCTCTTGGGTAGGAAGAATTAATGTTGTCAAAATGGCCATCCTGCCTAAAGCAATCTACAGATTCAATGGAATCCCTATCAAAATGCCAACAGCATTCTTCAAGGAACTGGAACAAATAGTTTTAAAGTTCATATGGAATCACAAAAGACCCTGAATAACCAAAGCAATCCTGAGAAGGAAGAATAAAGCTGGGGGGATCTCACTTCCCAAATTCAAGCTTTACTACAAAGCAACAATAATCAAGACAATTTGGTACTGGCACAAGAACAGAACCATAGACCAATGGAACAGACTAAAGAGCTCACATATAAACCCAATCACATATGGTCAATTAATATATGATAGAGGAGCCATGGATATATAATGGGGAAATGACAACCTCTTGAACAGCTGGTGTTGACAAAACTGGTCAGCTACATTTAAGAGAATGAAACTGGATCCTTGTCTAACCCCATACACAAAAGTAAATTTGAAATGGATCAAAGACCTGAATGTAAGTCATGAAACCATAAAACTCTTAGAAAAAAACATATGCAAAAATCTCTTAGACATAAACATGAGCAACTTCTTCATGAACATATCTCCCCTGGCAAGGGAAATAGAAGCAAAATGAACAAGTGGGACTATATCAAGCTGAAAATATTCTGTACAGAAAAGGACACCATCAATAGAACAAAAAGGCATCCTACAGTATGGTAGAACATACTCATAAATGACATATCTGATAAAGGGTTGACATCCAAAATATATAAACTGCTCACGCACCTCAACAAACCAAAAGCAATAAGCCAATTAAAAAATGGGCAGAGGAACTGAACAGACACTTCTCCAAAGAAGAAATTCAGATGGCCAACAGGCACATGAAAAGATGCTTCACATGGTTAATCATCAGAGAAATGCAAATTAAAATCACAATGAGATACCACTTCACACCAGTTAGGATGGCCAACACCCAAAAGACAAACAACAACAAATGGTGGGCAGAATGTGGAGAAAGGGGAACCCTACTACACTGCCTGTGGGAATGTAAATTAGTTCAACCATTGTGGAAAGCTGTATAGAGGTTCCTCAAAAAGCTCAAAATAAAATATCATTTGACCCAGGAATTTCACTCCTAGGAATTTACCCTAAGAATTTGAAAAAGACATATGCACCCCTATTTTTTTTGCAGCACTATTTACAATACCCAAGAAATGGAAGCAACCTAAGTGTCCATCTGTAGATGCATGGATAAAAAAGAGGTGGTACATATACACAATGGAATACTATTCAGCCATAAGAATAAAATAAATCCTACCATTTGCAACAACATGGATGGAGCTAGAGAGTATTATGCTCAGTGAAATAAGCCAGGTGGAAAAAGACAAGTATCATATGATTTCACTCATCTGTGGAGTATAAGAACGAAGAATAAACTGAAGGAACAAAACAGCAGCAGACACACAGAACCAAAGAATGGATTAACAGTTACCAAAGGGAAGGGACTGAGGAGGATGGGTGGGAAGGGAGGGATAAGGGAAAAAAGGGGGCATTACCATTAGCAGATATAATGTAGGGGGGTTACGGGGAGGGATGTCCAACACAGGGAAGACAAGTAAGTAGTGATTCTATAGCATCTTACTGTGCTAATGCACAGTGACTGTAATGGGTTATGTGGTGGGGACTTGATGATGGGGGGAGTCTAGTAACCATAACATTGGTCATGTAATTGTAGATTAATGATACCAAAATAAAAAATAAAATAAATAAGTGAATATTAAATTTTTAAAAAGTGTATCATGTAAGAGAAGGGAAAAGGAAGGCCTTAGCTTCTCATAAAAATGGCAAATTGTAAACTCCGTCATGTAGAAGTGGCAATTTATGGAATAATCAGATTATTTCTCTCCTTATATTGTTTTAGATTTTACTTTCTATTTGAATTATTTTTTTCTAGAATGAGGATTTCTGCTGTTGATCTGACAAATATTGGGAATGTGTTCAAACTGTGTCAATGCAACTACCCAAAATATTTCACACTGGATGTGCCAAAACCCTCCCAACACCAGAATATTTTGTACTATTTGAAGTGTACTCTTGTAATTTCTATTCTATCTACACTAACTCATTACTGGGGAAACAAATACTTCCCAGAGAAAAATAAAGTAACCTTGAACATTTATTGAGCAGAGGTGTGGCTTCCTAAATGTGCCACCCTGCAGAGATGCAGGCTGATATGAACAATTTTCTTGAATATCAGGCTTGTCATTTTTCATCATGAACAATGAATCAAATGAATAAAATACATCAGCCTCTCTATTCTCTTCTGGCTCTTAATGTTGTGTGTTTTCAGTTGGAGGGGAGACTGGTTCTTCCCCATTTGTAGATTTTTTTTTAGTATGCTAATTCTAGTTGAATTACATTTTATTTTTGCTCAAAATTCATATGCCCTAATAGAGTGTTCCGTATCTGGTCTTTATTTCACAGAGCAAGCTTATTTTTTTGAAGTATAGTTAATATACAATCTTATATTGGTTTGAAGTATGCAATACAGTGACTCAAAAGTTACCCCCATTTTTAAATCCTCACCCCAATTAGTGCAGTTACTATCTGTCGACATAGAAAGATGTTACAGAACCATTGGCTATATTCTTCATGTTGTACTACTATCCCCATGACCAACTTATATTATGATTGAGAATTTCTGTGCCCCTTTACCCTCCTCACTCTCCCACATACCTACCCCAAGTCCTTCCCCATGGTAAAGACCTGTCACTACTCAGTACACATGAGTCTCTTACTGTTTTTTTTCATTTTGTTTTGTTTTGTTCTTAGATTCCACAAATAGTAAAATCATATGGTATTTGTCTTTCTCTGCCTGGCTTATTTCACTTAACATAATACCCTCTAGGTCCATCTATATTGTTCCAAATGGCTGGATTTCTTTCTCTTTATGGCTGAATAATATTTCATTATGAATATGTACCACCTCTTCTTTATCCATTCATCTATTGATGGACACTTTGATTGTTTCCATATCTTGACTATTGTAAACAGTGCGGCAATAAACATAGGGGTGCGTATATCTTTTCAAATCAGGTATTTTGTTTCTTTGGGTAAATTCCTAGAAGTGGAATTAGTGGGTCAAATTGTATTTTTAGCTTTGTTTTTTTGAGGAACCTGCATATTGCTTTCCACAGTGATTGCACCAATTAGATTCCTACCAAGAGTGTAGGAGGGTTCCCTTTTTTCACACCTTCACCAGCACTTGTTATTTCTTGTTTTTCAGATAGTTGCTATTCTGACTGGTGTGAGGTGATATCTCACTGTGGTTTTTATTTGCATTTCCCTCCGAATTAGAGATGTGGAGCATCTTTTCATGTGCCTGCTGGCATCTGTATTTCTTCTTTAAAAAATGTCTGTTCAGGTCCTCTGCCCATTTTTTAATTAAGTTTTTTATTTTTTACTGTTGAGTTATATGAGTTCTTTATATATTTTGGATATCAACCCTTTATCAGATAATTTATGAATATATTCTACCATACTTTCAGTCATCTTTTTGTTCTGTTGATAGTGTTCTTTCATATACAGAATCTTTTTAGTTAGATGTAGTCCCACTTGTTCATTTTTATTTTTGTTTCCTTTGCCAGGGGTGATGTATCAAGTAAAAAATTGATCATGTTATGCTCACAAAATTTTTGCCTATGTTTCCTTCTAAAAGTTTTATAGTTTCATGTGTTATATTCATGTCTTCAATCCATTTTGGGTTTACTTTTGTGTATGGAGTTAGATAGCAACCCAGTTTCATTCTCTTGTATGTAGCTGTCCAGTTTTCCCAACACCAGTTATTGAAGATACTGGCTTGTACCCATTGTATTTTCATGGCTCCTTTATTGTATATTAATTGACCATATATGTGTGTGTGGGTTTATATCTGGGCTCTCTATTCTATTTCATTGATCAAAGGATCTGTTCTGTGTCAGTACCATACTGTCTTGATTATTGTAGCTTTGTAGTATAGCTCCATGTCAGGGAGCATGGTATTACCATCTTTGTTCTTTCTTAGGATTGTTTTGGCTATTTGGGGTCTACTCTGGTTCCATATGAATTTTAGAATTTTTTTGCTCTGGTTCATTGAAAAATGTCATTGCTTTTTTATAGGCATTGCATTGAATTTGTAAAATGCTCTGAGCAGGATGGCCATTTTGAAAATATTAATTCTTCTTATCCATGAATATGGGATAGATTTACATTTATTTGTGTCTCCTTTAATTTCTCTCATGAGTGTCTTATAGATTTCAGAGTATAGGTATTTCACCTCCTTGGTTAGGTTTATATCTAGGTATTTTATTCTTTTTGATGCAACTGTAAATGGAACTGTTTTCCTTATTTCCCTTTCTGCTTTTTTACTTTTATAATATATAATTTTTTACTTTTATGTATATAGGAATGAAACAGATTTCTGTGCATTAATTTTGTATCCTGCAACTTTCCTGAATCCAGGTATTGATTCTGATAGTTTTTAGTGGAGTCTTTGGGGTTTCTGTGTATAATATCATGTCATCTGCAATAGCAGTTCTTCCTTACCAATTTGTATGCCTTTTATCTTTATCTTGTCTGATTACTATGGTTGGGACTTCTAGTAATATGTTGAATAAAAGTGGTGAAAGTGGACATCCTTGTTTTGTTTCTGATATTTAAAGCTTTCAGCTTTTTGCCACTCAGTATGATGTTATCTGTGGGTTTATTGTATTTGGCCTTTATAAGGCTGAAGTATGTTCCCTTTATACACATTTTGTTCAGTTTTTTTATCAAGAATGGATGCTGAATTTTGTCAAATGCTTTTTCAGTATCTATTAAAATGATCATGTAGTTTATATCCTTTTTGTTGTTGATGTGATGTACCACATTGATTGACTTACGAATATTGTACCATCATTGCATCCCTGAAATAAATCCCACTTGGTTGTGATGGATGATCCTTTGCATGTACATTTTTAGTTTCTTAATATTTTGTTGAGGATATTTGCATACATGTTGATCAGGGATATTGCCATTTTTGTATATCCCTAGACTGATTTTGTGTGTAGTTGGTTTTACTACATTTTTTTGACTTCACCAGATTGTAGGTCTGCTCCTAATTTTACCTTAAATTTGTCAGTACCTTTCTATATTCAGAGACTGCTATTTTGTAAGTACAGAAATATTGTCTTGTACTGTGTATTTATTGAGTTTTTTCAGATTCTTCTTCAGGCATGAATATTAATATTCTAAATTTTGAATTTCTGTTTTCTGTTATATATTTCTATTATGTCTTTTATAATCACTTTATCATTTCTCCATCCCTGATTTTAATAACATTTTTGTGTTTTACTTCTTTTAGTGTAAATATTAATTATGCTTTTCATTTCTTGTTTTCTTACCCTTCCTTATATTGTCTGTCTTCATTTTTGCTTTTACCTCATGATAGCCAGCACTTTCTCCTATGCTGTTGGCCTCCATCTCTTCTATTGCTTCTTATATGAATCTAAGTCACAGTATAAATTAGATGCTTTCTAAATATTTTATTTTAGTCAATATTTTCAACTGGAATATTATTTTCTCCTTTTCTGATACAAAAACTTTTCAGTGCTCTCATTTTTACTTAATTTCAATATCCCAATACTTCAACTACAAAGGTCTATCCCAGCCAGGCTTTTGTCTGTAAATAAGGTAGGATATTTCCCTTGTTTTTTCTAATTGGGTATTTTGATATCAGAAAGTGCTCCCTAAGGTAATAGTCTGGATAACTGGTAGACATGTACAACTCATTACTAAATTTCAAGTTGCAATAATCATTTAATATTGTGTAGTTGGTAGATTAAGGAATATTTTGCTTTTACTTTCTCATTACCTTAAACAATCTGAATTGTTTCTGCTAAAGAAAAAGAGGGAGAGAGGAAGAGAGAGTATATGAATGATAATCAAGAGCTCTCAGGAGATTTCCTACAAAATTTCCCCACATACTTCTATATGATACTCAAGCTGTGTGTTTTATGTAAAATTGTAAGGCATGGTCACTTCTGCCCTAGATCTATGGTATTTCTGGGAAACACTATCTAAAAGAGGATGGGAAGAAAGTGTTATGTATAGAAATGGTAAGGAACAACACTGGGGTGTAGATAGTTGTTCCCAACAGTAAAGGGGCACATTTCTGCTTGGTGCAGACCAGTAGTTTCCAACTTTCATGGATGCGTTTAGTTAGTTTAAAAAGTTCTTCAAGATATTTTTATTTCAACTATTTTAGAAAGGCAACTTACACACTTGATATATGAGTCCAACTTTCTGCATGTATGAGACTAGAGTCTGATTTACATTTTTCTTTTGCTTAGCTCCCTCTAGCAGGCATTTGAATTTACAATCACAGGATGGATATCGTGTCTCCACAGAAGGCCAGCAAGTTTAATTATGATCCATGGAGGTTCAGCAGAGTCCATTAACTTGGATAAATTTTAATTTTGTAATTACTAAAAATTTTTCCCAGATTTTATCAATAGTGTGGCTTTTACTATTGATATTCAATATTATTCTAAATTTTGTCTTATGCTGAGATAATTTTTTTTTCTAACTAAAATACCCGTATTACTTTGTACACTCAAAAACATGTTTGTACTTTTTTCTCCAGTCAAATAATTTGATTCCTAGAAAGGTCCTTCAAGATAATCGAGTCTAGCATCTTTGTTTTATGGATGCATTTCAAAATTTGAAATTACCTTTCTAAGGGTATATTGGTTGTTTTTGGTACACTTAAAACTAGAGGTCAATAATCTTTCCAATATTCTTTGCACATTTCAAATATTGCATATTGAACTTGTTATATTGCCAATCTTATCCAGGATTTCTATTTTTAAGTTCCTTTCACCTAAGTATCATTTTGTCTTATCCTAATGGCAGGCATGAACATCATCATTTGAAAAGTCATTTAATTCTGATTAAATGAAAACAGTTTTAAACAATCCTTTTTATTTTAGATTCAATTTCTAAAGCACTAGCACCAACTATTTTTTTTTACCTTTCCTAAATTATTTATTTTTTTTATCTAAAGTGTTTTAGAATCAATGTTTTTGTGATCACTGAGACATGTTATGGATTGATAAATACACTTGTCCAAATCATATCATCTTTACTTCTAATTTGTTTTCAACACAAAGTATTTTAGATCTTTGGTGTTTTTGTTTTGTTTTGTTTCATTACACTTTGTTTGTCTGTTTGTTTTCCCAAGCAGAAAATCTGCACTTTTTATTTGTAGTCTTCAAAACTTAACCATTAACTTGATCACCTTAAGTAACCTACAGAAAGTTTGCAGCAACCCACACTTGAATTTGTTGTCAGTCATAGGAATGAATGAATCAATTTACATTGTTTCTTTACTCTTCTGAATTTTCTGTAAGAACTTTATTGAGCTTATTACATAAGCATTCAAAATTAGGATTGATTAAAGAAATTAAAACAAAAAGCAGTTCTCAAGTATTTTATGAGAATCCTTTCCTTTCATATGGGCATATATGACCTTTTTCCCCCTCTCTGATATTATTAATAGGACAAATTACTAGTAGTGACTGTATCACAAACATAGGGACATACTTGATGCTTTCACAAGTAACTGTCAACTTCATTTAAGGGTTTTAGTGATACCTGAATTATCTTTTATCTTTAGAGTCAGTGTGATTTGGCTAACCCTTTGTTTACTGTTTAATTACTTTCTTTTGAATAATAGTTGCAAACTATCTGCAAACTCATTGAAGATTAATGTCTCACATCGTTGAGGGTATGTCTTATGCACAACATTTTAACACAATGGTGAAAAACTCAGTAATACATATAAATAAACAATATGGTTATTTATTGGAATTAATTTTTTCAAAAATGATCTTAGAATTAATTAGTATACTCTAGTTCCACCAAACAAATGTCTGGTTTATCCTAACTAACCTTAGAGAAGATGTTGATATTTGACATTATATGGAAATACTCATTGACTCTTTAACCATTGTGATAATGAATATGATGTCTCCTGAATCTACACAAATCCTAAAACTATGAAGATTACATCATGGATACAATTTTGAGTGAATAAGAACTGGACAGTATCTCTGGACTGTTATGCCATTCTTTCTTCACTTGCTACTTTATTTCAGCTACTGAGTGTAAAAAGGTGACAAGACCAAATTCTTAAATACATAACACAATTAGTTGAAGCAATGAAAATGATGACTAGTTAATAATACTACACCAGAGGTTAGAATATAAATTACTTACGATAATGGGCTCAAAATACTCCATTTTAAATTTATTTATGGCTAAATTTCACCTTTATTCTTTTTATTTGCCAAAGCTTATAAATTATGAACTTTTAATAAAATTAGAGAAGTAACTGACCTTCTCTGAAGCTCACTAAATCCATGCCACTTTACTTGCAGCAGCATTTAAATGCACTTTATCCTCTAGTTCTGATGAGTTCAAACTGAAAGCTTAACTGCCCAGGGCTTTTCTCGTAACAACTTCCTCTCTGTTCTGGATTTGTATATCTTTGCCAAGGAGCCTAGCCATATACCCACTACTATTTTGCAAAACCCTATTATTATTCTGATTTCCCTCCTTCTGTATGTATTTCAAGACAACCAGTGAGTTGACAAACACAGTCACATGCTTGTATGACCTCAAGGACATATCTGAAAATAAACAAATAACCACTACAAAACAAACACTTGCTTTTTTTCCCTAAAAGTTGGCTCCCTTTCTTATACCAAAGCTAATAATCAAATGTCTTCTACACTAACCAGGAATAGTCTCTAAGAAATACAAAATTAGAATTGTGTTTTACTTTCTCTCATCCACTAAAATCCAGACACCAAAGAAATGTTTAGCTTCCATAGCTTAACTTGCACATTAACATGCCTTCCATTAAGAGTTTGATGACTGTTTTTGTACTGTTTCTAGAAATGGGAGTTAAAACCAATTAAGAATTCAAAGGAATCAGAATTACTTTTGTTCCCCTGGAGCACACCCTGTCTCTGCCCTTGCAGCTGTACCTTTCTCTCTCTGGAGTTTAAGAATATGTCAATGTCATCTCTTTTGAAGTTGTTCTCCTTCATGGAAGGGTCACCTATGGAAACTTTCCAAGTTTGAGTTATTTTCTTTCTTTTTTTTTTTTCTTAAAGGAATATGTGACATGTCTCAGATATTTAGACACTCTACCTTGAATAACTAGGGAAGGAACTAGTTATGTTTCCTTTGAAAAGGAACAAAAGAAAACATTTCTTCTTCCAAGAATAAAAAACTGATTTTATAAGTGAACACAAAAATGTGATTAATTGAATACTTATAGATGTCTAGAGAAAATTTTTGAATACAAAATTATCAGGAAAACCTGAAAGACTTAGAAATGAGCAAAAGAGATTACTTGGGTTTTCTTTCAGTGGAATGCTGGGTGTTTCCTGGGGATTTACCCAGGGAATTCTGATACTGTAGAATGCGCACCTTTGAATGTTTTGACTAAACTACTTTGTAATTCTTCATAGAAGTTAACTTGTAGAAAACTGCATTATTTAACAAAATAATTACAAAAATTATATGTGTGGGGAATAAAATAAAAAGTAAGAAAGGTTCTGTTCAGCCCTTGGGTCAAAGTTACCATGTATCAGATCTTGTTAATGTAGACATAAATGTAAACAGATAATGTTTAAGAAGTTGTGACTGTAATGAACTAAGTTGTATTATGTTTTATTACAAATTATTGTGTATCTTAAAAGCTGAATTGCATCTTAGTACACTATTTTGCCTTTGAGGTATCCTTTCATCCAGTTAGTTTCCTGCATCCTAGGTGGTGCCTTCACAGTCTTCATTGCTTTGGTGGATCTGTGTCTGCCTATGCTGAGAGCAGTTGTTCAAGAAAGATGGGCAGAGTGTAAAGTGTCAGTAGACAAGAGGTTGTATAGTCTTGGTTGCCAATAGTTGAAATTTAAGTTAATTTGGCAGATTGCTATGTGAACTGTATTTTTTTTTCTTCATGTAGTTTTATTTAAGGCTATATAATCAAGACTTTGAATAAATGATTTAGAAGGAGCAATCTTCTCTGTAATTTGGAAAGTGATCATAGAAAGGAAGTGCATATTGGAATAGCTATTATCAAAAAAGATAAGAAATAACAAGTATTGGTAAGGAAATAGAGAAAAGGAAACTTTTGTGCACTGTTGATAGAAATCTAAATTGGTGAAGCCACTATGGAGAAGAGTATAATGTTTCCTCAAAAACTTAAAAATGAACTAACACATGATACAGCAATCCCATTTCTGGATATTTATCCAAAGGAAATGAAATCAGTATCTTGATACAGTGCAATGCAGTATTATTCACAAAAATAAACACATGGATGCAATGTAAGTGTCAATGGGTAAATGGATAAAGAAAATGGGAGGTGCACACACAGACACACAGCCATAAAAAAGGAAATCCTGCCATTTGCAACATGGATAAATCTTGAGGGCATTATGCTAAGTGAAATAAATCAGACAGAGAAAGGCAAATACTATATATTTCATTTACATATTGTAAGATAAATTCTAGCCGGAATAAGCAGGCAAAGAGAGGCAACAAAGGGCCAGGTAACTTATTTAAATACCCCCAGGTGAGGTTCTGTAGCCTTATTGTCAGAGGCCAGAGAAGTCACACCAGGTTAGGGAGGTGGGGTGCTTATAAGGGATTAGGAGGGGAGGAGTGGGCAAACTATCTTAGGGGGGTGTTGAGAGGTATGATTGGCTAAAGGTGACATAATAGACAACTAGAAACTTTTTTCCTTCCAAGAGGGAGGAGGCTGACATCCGGGTCTTAGTTGGCACATCAGGATGGAATTCAGGGAGAGCTGTCCCCTTTCCATATACGGCACGGACTTTGGGGTCTGGTTGTTCTCCCCCTATGGCATCTCTCTGTTCTGTTTGCATGTCCTTGTTTTTCCTTTCTCCAGCCTAACATTCCAGCCTTTTGGTCATAATGGGTGACGACTCAATCTGGCTACTTCTGACTGACAAGGGGCGTTGTGGGGGTTTGAGGCTGGTAGTAGGCCGAAGGAGGGGGTTCAGTGGTAAGAGGTGCGTAACGGTGAAGTAACACCTGGTTGGTGGCAACTCGGGTCATCTGGGTTAGCTGCTGTTGGAGGAACCTGAGGACACAAGGGGCAACTAAGAGTAAACCACAAACTGTTATTAAGGGGCCCAGTAAGGGCATTAGCCAGGCTATTATGGGAGACTGGAATTCTGGATTGAGTTTACATCTCAATGACTAGTATTAGGATTTAATATAGATAAGACTGCATTATTGAAACATTACTTTTCTCTAAAATCACCCTTATTTTTATTAGAAGTAGTTAGATTAAGAAAATAATTAACAGTTGGCTTTATTATTGCATAAGTGCAGCAAGAAGAGCAATTGATTACATGGGCTCTTTTAAATATGCTTTGCTGGAACTTTTTGTAAGGAATTTCAGATTGAACTTTTAAGGGCTTCTTGAGGCTAGAAAGCCAAGCCAGACTTGCCATCAGGTTGTGCCTGCAGTACTTATAGATTTGGGTGAATTCCTCTCTTCTTGAGGTTCCTGCACCTGCCAAGAAGTGACCTTTTTTACTCACCTGGTAAGGCTGCTGGGAACTCTGTAAGCAAGGTACCAGACCAGTTTTTTTAAGGGGCTTTGTGGTTCCATAAAGTCAATCTTAGTTCCTTAAAGCTGTCTGTTCATATCTGAGTTTACACACGTGTCTCTCAGGTATGACGTTCCAGTCAAAACCTTGGTAGTATAATCAGTGTTTTTAATTGGTCCTCTTACAAGAAAAGCAGATTCTTATTGAACTTGTGCAAATAAATATACTGCCATGAAATATAAAATAGTTACTGAGAGTTTTTAAATTCTGGAGGGATCAGGTAGAGAGAAAAATAAAGTTTCAATTCTGCTTATAAAGGCAGTCATTTACTAAATGTTGTCAGCTTAAGAGAAAAAGCTTAAAACACTTCATCAACATTTGAAACAAAAAGCCACAAAATCATCTTCTTTAGCTTACTTAATCTTATGTAACCAATATCTGTTCTGCTTAAATCTAGTTCTTTACTAAAACAGTGACTATAAATGGCAAAAGACTTACAAATGACAATAGTTAAAGATGTGATGAGAGCTTAGTGTAAGAGTTGACATAAGGAAATTCTGATATTTCTGTAATACAAAACATTCAGTAACAAAGTTTAGCATTATTCTTTTTGACAGTGCTTCTTAGGTAATTAAGCAGGTAATTATATATCAGATAAATAAGCTAAATTAGCCAAATACTTTCTCTAATGAGAAAAAATTTCTCTGACATGTTCCAGGGGCCCTCTGGAAAATATCAGAGTTAACTAGAGGCAAAAGCACTTTTTTTCATTTGATTTTGGGAAGTTGTTAAAAGTTTTAAGACACTTGCTTAAATAGGACCATAGGTTGCTATGAAGCAATACTTATCTAATTAACTAGAATGACAACAAAGTACTTCAAAGGCAAATAAAGAAGCTTACATAGTTATCATCAAAGTCTTAAAAGATTTAGTAGATAACATTGACTTAAATGAACTTAGGTAAACTTAGGCAGTTGGTAACAACAAGGACATGCCCACCTCAGCTAAATTCAAATTTGCACCCATGCTTAACATTTTTTACTAGATTCTCTGGAAGTTCTAGAATGCTCAATCTTCACAAGCACTTGTTTTTAAATAAAATATTTTCATTTATACACTTAGACACACAAACGTACAAACTGTGATACAACGACTACAGTCAGCAACACTTTTTTCATAAAAGCATATACACAGATAGACAAACTGATACAAAGACTTGAGTCACTGATATCCAATTGCCGTCTCTCTTCTCAGCTTCTTGTCTGTGGCTTCTGGAACTAGAGGGCAGGAGGGGCGTGTTCCGGTGGGGGAAGAGGGCAGTGAAGTTGGAAGGAGAGGCGGAGGGGGTGGTGCAGCCACCGGAAGAGGAGAGCAGGACAACAGCATGGTTGAGAATGCAGGACTTTAAGATGGAGGCGACATGTGGGAAGACAAAGGACTTAAAGATGGTGGTGGAGAGAGGGGGAGGGGATTGCGAGCTGAGGGAGGTGGGCGACTGAGGTTTTCTGGCGGATCTTAAAAGGAAGGACTGAGCAGAGTAAGAGGCTGACAATCTTTAACTGGAGATCGGGCTAGGAGAACCTGAGTTATAGAACACTTAACATAAAGGTTTTGACGGGAGTGCAAAGTCCCAAAAGCCTGCACATACGGAATTTCATTTCTACTTTCCGCTCTGGTGGCAATAATTAGTTAAGTTGGTGAGGAGGCTAAAATAAAAAGTTCCCTCATGGGGCCAGCGAGATTGGTTGTCCAAGGGATACTGAGGCCTGGCCTCAGAGCAAAGGAAGACTAACTTCCGTTTACGGACTTTCCGGGACAAACATAGAGTAGCCAGATTAGAAATGAGACACCGCAGCGGGGTCTGAGCCTCTGCTTTCATGGGCTGGTTTCCCATGTCTGCGTTCACTTCCCAAAAAAATCCCGCTGAGAGAGCGCCCAGCGTCCCAAGTGCACCAAGTCAGGGGAGACGGCCTGGGAGCCTGGGTGAGGGACGTCTCCCCCACCACAGGGCCAGGGGCGAGTATCCCAGATACTCGCAATGGATGAGCTGAATGCCCAGACCTGGATGTAGCTACGATTTTGGACGGACAGGTGAAACGGAGTTAGGAAGGGAAGCAGACCAGGGAAACTGAGGGACTCACTGGAAAATAATCTACACAGAGGAGAGCAGGCTGAGGTCCCAGGTCGGGGAAGGAGGGGGCGGGGCCGCCGGTGGCTGGTCGGGGTCCTCGTGCTCACACTCCTCCCGCGTTTCGGCACCATATGTAAGATAAATTCTAGCCAGAACAAGCAGGCAAAGAGAGGCAACAAAGGGCCAGGTAATTTATTTAAATACCCCCAGGTGAGGTTCTGTAGCCTTATTGTCAGAGGCCAGAGAAGTCACGCCAGGTTAGGCAGGTGGGGGCTTATAAGGGATTAGGAGGGGGAGGAGTGGGCAAACTATCTTAGGGGGGTGTTGAGAGGTATGATTGGCTAAAGGTGACATAATAGACAACTAGAAACTTTTTTCCTTCCAAGAGGGAGGAGGCTGACATCCGGGTCTTAGTTGGCACATCAGGATGGAATTCAGGGAGAGCTGTCCCCTTTCCATATACGGCACGGACTTTGGGGTCTGGTTGTTCTCCCCCTACGGCATCTCTCTGTTCTGTTTGCATGTCTTTGTTTTTCCTTTCTTCAGCCTAACACATATGAAATGTAAGAAAAATGAAACCCATAGCAACAGAGAGTAAAATGGTGATTTCAGGGGCTGGAGGTTGGAGGAAATGAGTAGATGTTGGTCAAAGGACACACACTTCCTGATATAAGATAAATAGGTTCTGGGGACCTAATGTGCAGAATGGTGACTATAGTAAACAAGACTGTATTACATACTTTTGTGAGCTACTCACATTTTATGTGGAAAACCTTCCATATTACTAGTATATTAATATCTGGCAAAATGTATTTGTGATTCAAAAACAACAAAATAATTTGTAATTAATGACTAAGTTTTTCATTCACTCAATATATTTTTATTGAGATCCACTGTGTACTAGGCATTTTTACTCTTCCTGTGGAGCAGGGCAAGAGTGAGAAGGAGATTAGAAAAGCATGTAATTCAGATTTCAAGACCTTGGAATTTACTAGTAAAGGAGATACATATGCTCACAAATACATTTTAAATCAAACTGTGATTGGAACATTAGAAAAATAGAAAACAGGACTATAAGACCACACAGAAGAAAAAAAAAATCATTCCAACTGGGATAATGTGTAAAGATTTCAGGGAGTAAGAAGCATTTTATTCCAGCTGTGAAGATAGGTAGGAGTTTCCGAAGCAGAGTTGTAGGAAGATGGATGAGTAGGCACTACCCAGGCAGGGACTCAACACAGAGACACAGCTACAAGAGTAACAGGGACCAGAGAATAGTAAGAAGTTCAGGATGACTGGGAGGTTTATACATATGCAAAAAGAGGAGCGACATGATGTTCAGTGTGATATGTGGCTTGAAGATTAGATTGCTAGAAACATTTCATGCCAAAATAAGAAATACTGATGACATTACTCAGTGAGGAGCCACTAATACATTGTTCCATTTTGAAGTAATACAACAGAGCTTCCTATTTGCATACTTAAGAGGTTTATGACAACTGTATTAATCTTACAAAAATGAATGACTAGCCTAATAACTCAAAAACCAAGTAAATGACAAAGCCAGTAGTGGAATCCAAATCTTGACTCTACATCAGATCAAGTCTAATATTGTGAAAATTTTCCTAAGTGTCAGGCATTTTATTTTGGTTTGTGTTTTTATCTTCCAAAACAGGTCAAGAAAAGATTGTTTGGAATAAATTCCCAAATCACAATGTATGTTGCTTTAGTAATACCCCCTGCAGTATTAATTTGAAGTGTTTGCAAATAATACTGCAATAGAAATATCCAATAATACTGACAAATATGCTAAGAAAATAATAACATCCAGTTTTTAAAATAGAGATTCTCAGTTACATAATTACATAGAGTCATTTTTTCCAATTATTTTCTCCAGTTTTATAGAGATATAATTGATACTCAGCACTGTATAAGTTTAAGGTGCATTACATAATGACTAACATATATATCTTGAAATGATCACCACAAGGTTTAGTTAACATCCATCATCTCATATATCCTAAGAAAAAGAAAAAGAAAAAGAAAAAAATATTTTTTCCTTGTGATGAGAATTCTTAGGATCTGCTCTCTTAACAACTTTCATATATAGCACATGGCAGAGTTATAGTCGTTATGTTGTACATACACCCCTAGCACTTACTTATCTTATAACTGGAAGCTTGTACATTTAGAGAAAAATTGTTTTTTAAAATTTGGAACTGATTATCCAACCTAAGTTTGTGTAAGTTTCTTTAAACTACCAGCAGGTATTTACTATATATTTTTCTTATTTTAAGCATACAAATTTAGAGGTTTACTTTTAATATGCGTAAACGCAATACCCTTGGTAAAATCATATAGCATACATCTTATACACAAAGAATACCCAAATACATGTTTTAATTTTAAATTTTATAGTGAAGTGAAATAAAATGGCAAAATTTATCCCTGAAAGTTTCTTAGACATATCAATTTTTCCACAAAGCCTATATTACACATAGGTTTAAATTTTTAAAATAATACAAAACTCCACAAGCTAGAGTTTACAGCAATTTATGTCACACTGAAAAGTTAAGCAAACTACAGATTTGAACTATGGATATTTCTTCCCTACTTTGAATGGTCAGTATTATTAAATCTGCTATTTCTTTTTCATGAAGCTATTTGACCTCTACATGGGTACTTTCATTATCTGATAATAATATTCAATTTGCAAAATGATCCCCAGTCATTTGAAAGTGCTCAACATGCAGGGAAGCATTCAGTATTTTGTGTTGCTTTTCCTAGAGGGCCTTGTAGTGACCAGACTGGTACCTTCCATTTTTCTCTTTTAACAGTGGGGTTGCTGATCTCACAAATCATATTTCAGCTGGAAATGAAAGGTGCACCACTGCCAGCATTTTGTTAGAAATAATGACACACTTTACTACCTGTAAGTGCTGACCGAGTGTTTCTGCCTTTTCTTCCCAAGGTGACTGTAACACAGATTGATGAAAGATTCTGCAGGATGACAAAAGGTTAAAGATGCAGACCCAGAGCTAGAAGCCAGTGCTGACACTGATGGAGTGGAGAGCAATGAGAATGCCCACATTATTGTCCTCTCCTCTGATAACCAATGTAATATGAAAACCGACTACAGAAGAAAAGAACAAATTAAATCCATTAATCAAGCATATCTCTGTTAAACAGTTGTTCTAAAAAGATGAATAAAAGAAAAATTTACTGTTTGTTTTCATGCTCATAAGGATTGGGGAAGAAAATTAATTATAAGGTACTGGCTACACTATTAGTTAAGTTTTTCTTGAGGAAACTATTTATTGCTTTGTCACAGGACAAATGAACCTCATTAGGGAGATTAGTTTCAGTTGGTAGTTTTGCATGAGGACAAACTAATAATACACACTTCAAGAGATACCCTGAGTAAAATTATGAAAATGGAAGATCCATTTATTGCTTCTTAATTTATGAGCTGTTCGAAAGTGACAACTCCATTAACTATCATGAAACCAGAAGGAAATCGGAGGTAGCCACTTTTCACCCAAGTGTCTGAAGAACTACTTCAGTTTGGCTTTGCGAGTGCTGAGATGATGAACTTATGCGTACAGGGGCTGTAACTGGGCTGTGGCATTTCACTCTTGTGCTGAAGCACATCAAGCAGAGCTCTATGCCAAGAGACATTTCTGATTATCTCCTTTGAAATACCTTCTTTTCAAAATGTTTTAAGTGCCCTAGATAAATAGAAAGCTGATGTCTGGTACTCTGAAGTTCCCTTTCAATCCACACAGTGCAAGGCAGACACAGGAAAATACTTCTCTGCGATCACTCCTGTGTGGCCAGGGGGCTGAGGTTCCTAGGGGGCCACGGCAAGTGCAGTTCAGTTTCAACATTTGCTTAATCCCCAGTCCTTCTGTTGAGGCAGCTAACAAGGGGACCAATTACTGTGATGTGTGAGGGAGAGTGCTAGGCTGCAGACACCCGTCTTCCAAAACCTGGGGTGAAACCAAACTCATTCCACAGCGTGTATGTATAATTCAGTTGTGAAATAATAATGACTTTTTTGGATTCAACCGACCTGGACTGGCTTCAGACTGCTGACCCAGAAAGGAAAGGCTTCACATGTCCCATTACCAGTCCTCTGAGTCAGAGATGATATCTACATCCTATTCAGACTTGCTTTTATTTATAGGAGTCTTGCTTTTGTCTAAGAAATGCAAGCCAAATTGACATTTACATATTATTTTTTTGTTTGGTTTTTGGTTTAACTCCTCTAATTTAACAGTTCTTTTAGAGGCACAGCAGTTGAATGAATCAGGACAAAATGGTATCATTATTTTGAAGAAAAATAAATATGAATTTTTAAATACAAAACCAGTTATCTTGGTCTGGATTTGCCAAAAGCAAATGTCAGGAGAACATAGGTACAATTAGCTTATGTGGGAATCAATCCCATAATACAATGAAGAAGTAAGGTAGTGACACGGAGAAGGGAGAAAGCCAGCAAAGAGGCATGAACAACAGAGTCACCACTTTAATCAAATGGGTCTCAACCTTGCTGTGGTTCTCTTTAGACATTTTAGATCACACCTCATAAAGCTACACTGAGGGCTGCAGGAACCAGGATACATATCACTCCTACTCCTCACTGACTGAAGTTTGTTCCTGGGGGAAGCAATCCCAGTATTTCTGGTCTTTTCTATGCTTGTACATGTCCATAAGCCATGCACTCCCATGCAACCAGAGAAATTCCACACGAAGAGAAGGGCTTGAAGAGAAACCATGGAAGTGTTCAGGGACTGCCCAGCAGAGCCCTGTTGGGCTCCAGAAGTAAGGGCAAGGGATATTAGAAGGGTACTGACAGCTCCCTCTGCTTTAGGTATAAAAGTGAATATCTAATTAAATAATAAAATAAGTCACAGCAAATCACAAGTTTAAAAGGTGACAACGGTCATTCCAGTGCTATTGAACATTAGAGTATGATGGAAAAGTCAGAATGGAGTGTAGGAATGGTCTTAAGTGACTGCTGCTAAGACATCATATTGTTGCAAAAGTGAAACATTAATAATAATAACAATAATTTTAATACCACATGAACACATTGCTAGGGGCTTTCCCAGTACCTCAGAGCATTAGGTAAGGGCCCTTGAAACTTGGACTTTAGTAATTTCTTGTTAATTCAATTATGGCTGCTATTACTGAGTTTTTCTTGTATCCCTCTTATACGTAGCTCAGAAATTAAGTCAAGCGCCAGCTGTCAAAGTATTTCTGAATAGCAAAAAGGGCAATGAAAAATTGGCAAAATAACTCAAAACATATAGCTCAAAACATGCAAATATTTGCAATATTTGATGAACTATGAATATTTACAGCCTGGTTTTTCAACAACGGCATTATTGACATTTTGAGCTGGATAATTCTTTGTTGGGACTTCTCTGTGCATTTTAGGAGGTTTAGCAGCATCCCTGTCTTTACTACTAGATACAGTAGCGCATTTCCCAATGTCGATACAAACAAAAATGTGCCCAGATATTACCAAATGTCCCCAGGGGCAAATCACCCCAAGTTAGAAAACACTGGTTTAGAGGAGAGAAAAATTTTTGCAAACTAGAGATTTGACAAATCAAAAATGTCTGGGGTCTGTTTCAATTCAGTTCATTTGCCCACATATCTTAAATCTCCCTCCCTGTGCCACTGTATGGATAAAATAATCCTCTAATTCAATATTCTTAATATTCACACAAGAAGATCATTCAGCCATTACGCAAATTAGAAAATATTCTTAATGACTGAGCCATAAACTATTACCAAAGATTACAAAGAAATAAGGATACTTTAAGGAGCTATCTAGTTATTTTAGATTATTCAACATTCCAAGAAAGAATAGCTCCTGTTTTTAAATAGTTCTAGGGTAGAAACCAAATATTTTCTTAGTGATTTAAAATTTTTATGTAAAAATGGTGAGGTTAGCACCATAGTCAATCTCTCTTTGGTACAATATAAAATTAAAACATTTTTACATAATAACTATTTATGATCTACAATACCTGTGTAAAAAGTGTTTAACATAAGATACTCACTAATAAAGAATGGCCTTCTTTGCTTCTTAAAAACCATAAATATATGGCAAAAGTTCCATTAAATTCAGCTATCATTTAATAAACAAGTACAACATGCTATAAAATTTGCTAAGCTCTTAAAAGTAAACAAGTATAAGCAATATAAACCTTTTGCCCTCAAGAATTGAAAATCAAGTAGAGGAAGCAATACATATTGATGAATAATTACAATACACTTACAAGGCTAATAAATATAATAAAGTAGTACCAAATAATGCTATTTCTCCCATAGAGTATTCTGTGAACTAGCAATCCTTGGAGGTGAAAAAGCTGTACCTCACTAGAAAAGAGGTTCCTTAAGTAATTTTGCGAAGTACTGGATGGCCTGTTCCTAGAGACATCCACTTTATCATTTAAAAATCCCTGGGAGGTTTGTTGAAAAATAAATCTATTTGCATTTGCTTACCCAACATTTTACAAACCCATTTCCCAATAAGATCAACATTTGGTGGACCACCTACTCAGGAAAGATATATTGGAGAATTTAATTTCCACTGAAAGATGAGAACAAGCACAATAAGGAAAGTGCAATTTAAAATGGGCACAGTAAGATGGGAAAATTTTCCCATAGAAGAATATAGATAGAGACCACAGAAGTGTAAGAAATAGAAAGATTAAAAATTCAGGTCACATCAGAATTTAGCCTGACAGAAGTGTAAATACACATGGGAGGCTTGAGGCCAGTGACTTTCAGGGTAAGGCATTCTGTAGGCCATGTACAGACAGTGATGCTTTGTGAGTTGAACAACATCATCAGAGTAGTTTAAAATTGGAGGACAGAAACATTAAATGCAAGAAATTAAAATAGAAAGCAAATTACATAGTCCAAGAGAGAAATAACATTTATTTTAGAACCATGTCTTGAGAAACATGAGCATGTGCACAGTTCCTATTGGAAGCTCTGTTGGTCTCTCCATTCAGAGATATTGACCATGATCCCCACCCTGATATTTAAGGGATTCCACAAATGGCCCCCTTTTTGCTTATTTAGTAGTAGCTATCCCTTCCAGTCTTATCTCACACTCCCCTTTTCATACATTCTATACTCCAGTCTAACTGAACCACTCACTGTTCAAATAGTTGGGTCTACAAATCAGAAAGGAAATTAGGAATTGAGACACAGTTAATACAGAAGTAATACACTATAAATATTATGACAAAATAATTCTTTCAAAAAAATTACCCATAAAACACATCTGAATATACTCTGATATTAAAAATAATAAAAGCAGATGTTATCCAATCATTGTTGTTGGAATAGACAAGTTCAGGACTAGCTTTGTAAATTTAGCTGGTCATCTAGATACTAACTATATGGCCCAGAAAGGACTTAACCCTTTCATGTCATAGCTTCCTTGATTTTTAAATGGAGATGATAGAATTTACCTCTAGCATTTTCATGAGGATTAAAGAGATAATTGATATAACATGCTTAGTGTAAGTTTTGGCATATTCTAAGCATTCAATAAATTTTAGATCCTATTACCATTATGATATTATTAAATATTACTTGAGTATCACTGCTTTCACCTGTAAAATAAGCCTATTGATACATCAAGTTCCTTATAGAAGTATTATGAATCTCAGATGAGTTATTCTATGGGAAAGTGCTATTTATACTCTTAGGTTCTACCTAAATGGAAAATATTATCAGTACGCGCTGGTACTTTATACTCCCTTCTACAGGGACTCAATGAATCCAACTATTTTTCTTTCCAATCCTGATTAGTCAGGATTTTTTTGGCATGGATATTGAATTTCCACCTACAGGTTCTGCTAAAAGATCCTTCTTTGTTGGAAGGATGTTGGGGTAACTCTGAGTTGAAGGAAAACCTGCAGGAACCAGGGGCTTCTGGGGGCTTCACTGAATATAAAACAGATATTTAATCCAATGAAGACTCTCACCATCTTTTTCCTTCTCATCTCTGCCTCTTATTATGGGTCACTTTCATTTATTTAGTTTTTTCCATGGAGACATGAAAGTTGATGGCTCTGAGACTACATTCTCATAACTTTAGGACCTGAGAGAAAAAGGAATTTCCTTGCCAGCTGAAAAACTCGAGGTGAAGGAATTTGATTGTGTCTTATATCCCATTCCTTTTCTTGTGCTATTCCATTCAATCAGTAAATATTATAAGAAAAATTGTTATGGTCCAGGCCATATTCTCAGCCTAGTCTGAATATACAGCAGTGAACAAGAAAAGTCTTTCTCTTTCTCTCTGTGTGTATTTTAAATTACAATGGGGAGAACCAGAGAACAAGGAAAAAATAAATATATAAAAGTAATTTAGTAAAGTAAAAGTACAATGAAGAATTTGATAAAGAATAGTGCGACACAAAGAGGGGGCTTTTAGACAGCCAGGAGACTGGGAGTCCCATAATGCGCCAGTACAGTCAGGATTTTCTTAAAAGGAGTGGCTCAGAAATATAAAGTTGAGGTGAAGAAGAAGCACTTCCCTCAAAGGAAAGGTGGGTGGTTATCTCCTAATTTGCTATCCCCAGATACGCAATGCTGAGAAAACAAAACAAAGATGTCCATTACATCCTTTTCTGTGTTTTTTCTGCCCTAGACAAGATTTAAGCTTCAAATAAGAAGTGATAAAAACCCAGGGTCACATTATAGAAAGCTTCCTAGCCACCTTCCCTACAGATTGCATTTTGCTGCTTAACTGTTTTGTCATTTATTAGTTTGTAGAACACCCCTAACTCTTCCAAGTGTCTCATTTAAAAAGCAATAAAATTAAGCAATAATCCTTAGAAATCATTGAAAATTATGAAAACATTTTCATAATTATGAACAAAACTGATCCTTGAGATACAGATTGAAAGAATAAACAAACAAAATATAATGGTCAAGCCACATTCACATTTGGATATTACCAGGTATTTTGTACACATTTTTTTGCGCCTGCTATTAAACTATCCACTTAAATTTTCATTTTTTCATGTGTTTTTTTCTTCTATTGATGGAGTTGCAAAAGACTAAAGATGATTAGAATATAAAGAGATATTTAATAATTCCTTCCTCTCTACTGCCTCTGATCCTTGTAAACAATCTTATTAAAATACTTCTTATACATTATGTTAATATATTTGTTTATGGTTCTGTCTCCCCTACTGGCTTGGATGTTTATTAGAGCTGATACAATTTATAATTCATTCTTTATTTCTAATTCTGAATGTAATACTGGACATTATCATAGCTTAATTAGTATTTATTAAATAAATGAATAAATCCATTTCAATAATATCAGTTCTGAATGACTTTGGAAACATCTTTTTCTCCTTACCAGCTGGAGACTATTGAGATAAATTTATGAACATAAGTAATATATATAGTATACAGAGATTACTGAAGATATGTAATAAGCAAAGGGCAAATGGAATTGTTTCCAACTTTAAATAGGAGATCAAGGGAACAGAAAGAATGCCCTCAACTCCCCCTGCACTGTAGGATTCTTAGAAAAGGTTTTACTCCCTTCCATAGCTTACAGTTAAAACATATTTCCACCTTAGAGAAATAGAATAAATGAAATAAACTAATGATTACTTATTTTACTTCTAAGCCTAATGTTGGAAGGTCATAAAATTGTTCCCTTCATCAGGAGCGCAATGTGGCATCATGGGTGGCCATGCAAACTCAGTTCAAACTTTGCAGCAATTTAATTGGATGACATTGGGTATTGTTGCTGTGGAGCATTTCCCATAAGAAAAGGATTCTTTTCTGAGACCTCCAATGTCGTGAAAGTGATTTGGCTCAAAATCATCTTTTCCAGAAGAACAGATCCAAAGAGAAATTACAAAAGAAATGTAATAGCATTTTTACTCTTTTCTGCTGGAAAGGTTTGCAGTGTGACTGCTTTAAAACTTACTATTTTGCAAAAGCCAATTTTCTTCAAGAGGCCATTGGCACTCAAATCAGCAGCACAATAAACTTGCCAGATCAGACTATGTGATGAATGATGAAAAAAGTCACTGCAATTTTATAAAATAGAATGATTTGCTTTGTGAGATTATTTATTTATTTTACTATATATTACATGTTGGAATTGAAATGAAATGGATGTTTCTGGTTTAAGTTCAATGCTTACTCCCACAATTTGGTGAACCCAAAAGCAGATACTCTATTATACTTTCAGAATAGACAGCATCATAAGCGTTGACTACTCGGGCTTCTGAGCCCACCAGCCTGGATTCAATTCTCAGTTCAGTCACTTACTAGCTGTGTAAAATTATGTAGCTTCTCTGTGCCTCATTCTCTCTCTGTAAAATAAGAATACCATGTGTGTTCATCTCCATATAAATATACATATACTATGACATATTCATATATGCACACATGTGTGCATATGTGTGCCAATATGTCAATTCCATTTATATATGCAAGAATTAATAAACATTTACCAGATTGTTCCACAGAACTGGAACCGCTGGACTTTGGCTGCTTTCAGACACTGGTGAGTTGATTTGACCCATCCTCCATATAGCCCAGTTCTAGGAGGGACATAATGATACTCGGGTCTTCAGGTATCAGTGTCAACTCAAACCCTTTGAGAAATAATCCTACTCTGAATATCTAAGCATTTCCCTTTCCTCAATGAACAACCTGAATAGCCCTCCTCTGTGACTGCTAAACTTATTGATCACCTTGTTTACGAACTATTTCCTTATCTTTACCCGAAGTAACAGCTTATTAAGTTTTGATGAAAATGTGCTTCATCCTATTTTTCTCCATCAGCTCCAGAATCATGACTACCTCTTCTTACTTCTTACTCCTTGTCCTTTTTTGATTGTAAGCTGGTGTATATTTCAGGCTTCTAGCCCCTAACCCCTTACCCATATTTTTCTCCTAAATCTGGTTTGCATTTCCCAGTCTTAACTTTATCACCAACACCCCATCATGTTCCCCTTTTCACAGTTCCAGTGTGATTAAACATTGCTAGAAGAGTATCTCACCATGCAACACAGTAAAATGCCTACTTTTCCTCTTCATACTCTCCAACTCTTCCCCTATCCTGCTGAACTTAGTATTCCTTTGTGGTATCAATAAATATTCTCTTCTGAACTTTCCAAGCCAATTATGTACTTGTGCATACATGTAATTTTACAAAAGGCATGGTCACCTATGATGTTTTCTTACTATAACCCTCTAAAGTAATCTTTAGATTGCCACTACCATCTACATTTTTTTGGGTGTCTGTGTAACCAAAAACTGGCTGAAAATTCAGAACAATATGAGGCATTAGAAAAATATATGACATAATTCTAACTTCTGTTCAATATTTTAAGCCCTTGATTACTCTACTGAGGACTGTTTCATAATCATTATGATTTTCTAAATCTTTGTCAATGACAAAATGGTCATACAACATACAGATTTAGCATTTGGGTATCTTCTTTTTGAATTGAACTCTTTATTATTATAAAATGTCCCATTTTAGATTTAATTGTGAGTTCAGGGAGGGTTCTATATTGGTAAGACTCCAGCAACTTCTGGTGCATCTCTGTTCTTATTACCTTCTTTTAATGGAGATCTTATGGGTCTTTATCACCTCCTTGTTGCAAGACTGCAAACTATTGAGTTTTGCTCTTCAGAGGTTTTCAGCTCAACTTTTTAACTTTTCACCCCTCAGAGCTCCAAAATTTTGTCAATGCTTTGATGTAAAGAAAGAATAGCTTTGTGTTTGAGGTTTCTGATATGTCACTTCAGCCCCATGTGAAGGCAAAAACACCTCCTGGTTCTCCATTCCTCAGCTGTGGTTCTTTTGACCAGGACCATTTCTGGGCTCACAGGTTCTAAATAGTCCCAAAATAAGTGCTCACAAAGGAAAGGTATCTCTGAAACCCGTGTCAATTCAGCCCTTTCTTCATCGCTGGGTTGCTTAACCTCTCTTGTACTACAGTTCCTTCCCTTAGGTTGAACTGCCTTTTGTTCCTAAGCAATGTGAGACCTGAACCATTTCACTTGCCCTTTCAGATTGAGAAAATGTCTGGGACAGAAAACTGACTATGTATTCAACACCCTCAAGTCCCTAATTCTGTCACTTTAGCAATCTTCAGTGATTTCTTCCTTGACCAGCAGGGGCCCTTGGCCTGGTCTATGCCCATACCTGCAGCCCATGCCCAGCTCCGGCAAATGCTTACACAGAAAAACAACAGCTGTCAGTGCACATATGAACAATCCCTCCTTCCCTAGAGCTTTCGTTCAATTTGTCCTTTGCTTCCACTGCTCTTCAACACTAAAAAATAGAGTTGTTGAAACTTATCCAGACTTCTCTAGTATCTGTCAGAGAAAGCATTGTCTTGCCAAGACCAACTATACCTAATTCAAAAGTAAGATTTCTATTTTGTTTTAGTGTTCGACTTGCCCCTCTTGGCCTCTAGCTTTTTTCCTTGTAATTTGAAATTTCTATCTCATCCTACTTAACACATCTCCAGTACCCATGAAAAAACATTTTCTTTCTGCCAAAGCTCACCTTGAGCTTTCCTGTCTCAAAAACGGAATCAGTCATTCCCCTAAGAATCCTAGTTCTTTTAGTGAAGAATATCATTAGAACATTCAAGGCCAAAATCTTGGCACTGAGGTTGCATTTCAGATTGTTTCACATAACAGCTGGGAAAATGCTACCAGAAACCCAACAGCTGTGGAGAATTATCCATGAAAATAAGTGATGAGTTCATATTATTTCTAATTTGATTACAAATATCACTATAGTAAGAATGTGTTAACAAATTTTCCCACCTCAATGAAATTTCATATACTGCTTTATGATATTGTAATATACTGTTTAACTTACCAAATCACTTTTTTCTCCCTTTTTAGTTTTGAATTACATACTCAGGGATTGGCTATAAGGTAAGGAAGTCAACAGATAACTATTGTTAAAATCACTTTAATATCGTTTACCCAGAAAATATTTAAAAACTTGTAGCCTTTCTCTAAAAGCAAATTATACAAACAAATCCACTAGCCTAAGAGGTATATATTTTAGATAAATTCACCAACAATTATAAAGTATAAAACACAGAAAAGTGTAAAGCAGATCAATGCATTTTGCTTTTGTTTTCTGTTTTCCTAAAGCTCACCTTCTCTCCATGACATTAATGCCATTATCTATGTAGTTAATTGCTCTGATCTGAAAGGATAATAAGCACCTTTTTATGTTCCCAAGAGAGTCAAATGATTATAGCCCAGACTAGCTCTCTAGATTAAACTCCCCAGGTGCTAGCAGAGTAGAATGCTATCTTCTTAGGTATTTATATTTCAAAATAATGAAGTACAGACCTGAGAGACGCCTGTTAATCACAAAAGCCAGAGACAACAGGCATTTACCTGGTCCTTGGAAAGACAAATTCACATTCCAAAAGTTACTGTGAGAACCCAGCATCCTCCCCATCAAAATAACAAAGGTGTTTTCCCTTCTTTGGGGAATATAGATATGCATGTGTACACATACGTGTATATTTATATGAATATGTGTATATGTATATAAACAGAAAATCCACTGTTTTTGTCCTTCACCAATGAAGTGTCCTGCCGTGTATGTGGGAGATCTTCCCACCTGGCTTTCACCACATCCCTGAGTGGTAAAGTCTGTGGCAAGGAAGGCTGAAACACATTGTTTGCTGTATGGTAATTAATTAGAAATTTGTCTCTGACCCAGAGCATACTCAGGAATGAATGCAGGACAATATCACTTTGACACAATAAGAGATTTCATTTATAGTTCAAGATATACATTACATTTAGGTACCTACAATATTAAAACATGCACAGGAATGTAATGTATCTAACTGCTGCACCATATTCTGATCCAGCTATTCCAGTGCAAGTCTCCTCTGTTGATCATCACCCAAAACCCTCGGCTCATAAGCTCATCTTTAGACTCTTAATGCCATTGGGTATAAATATGTGTGTATCTGATATACATCATATGTATTATTTACACATATATATTTAATCTATACACTGTTACCCATTTAGCATCTTCACAGTTTAATAGTTTTAAAATTATTTTATAACATGTTACTTGTTTTTTAACACCAAATGTTGCTGAAAAGATATAATGCTATGTAAGTCTGGGGAAAGGAAATCCCAGGTCAAAATACCTCTAAAAACCAAAATCAGTCAAAGGGAGAAATAAAGTTGAAAACCTGTTTATTGCTTACTTACAAAACTGCAGTCCGACCCATCTCTCTCTCCTGCTCAAACAGCCACAACACCAGCCCTCCCCCTCACCTCTCAGGTACAGATAAGCCCTCTGTTGCCCAGGTAATTACCCACTGATATGGGGATGAACTTCTCCACCCCTGAGGAAAGATACAAATGCACTAAAGCCTACTTGTTTACACCTCTGAAGGCCTGTTGATATATAGATGCACCAAAGCCAGGTGAGAAATTCTGGAAATGTTTCAATTTTACCCACATGCTACTATCCACTACTTACTTTCCATTTGAGATGCTACCAAAATTATAGCTAACAGTCTACTTAAACTATTTCATTTTAGTCCCAAAGAGGAATAACTTTTTTAATAATCACATAAGCATTTTGCAAACATCTATCTTAATTTTAATTAGGAATGGCATCTTTTTGTAAAGTCAGTACATAGAAAATCATTCTCTTGAGACCATTACAATTTAAAATATATAGTAATACCAGAAACGATGACTTTTTTTTGTTTTTAGGTATGAGTTTCATAATGCTTTTTTTGTTGTTGTTCTATTTGCTATTTATTTATTTATTTATTAAGGTATTATTGATACACACTCTTATGAAGGTTTCACATGAAAAAACAATGTGGTTACTACATTTACCCATATTATCAAGTCCTCATCCATACCCCAATGCAGACCACTGTCCATCAGTGTAGTAAGATGCCACAGATTCACTGTTTGCCTTCTCTGTGCTACACTGTTTTCCCCGTGATCCCCCACACCATGTGTACTAAACATAATAACCCTCGGTCCCCTTTTCCCTCCCTCCCCACCCACCCTTCCACACCCCTCCCCTTTGGTAACCACTAGTTCCTTCTTGGAGTCTCTGAGTATGCTGCTATATTATTCCTTCACTTTGACTTCATTGTTACACTCCAAAAATGAGGGAAATCATTTGGAACTTGTCTTTCTCCACCTGGCTTATTTCACTGAGCATAATACCCTCTAGCTCCATCCATGTTGTTGCAAATGGTAGGATTTGTTTCTTTCTTATGGCTAAATAGTATTCCATTGTGTATATGTACCACCTCTTCTCTATCAATTCATCTACTGATGGACATTTAGGTTGCTTCCATATCTTGGCTATTGTAAATAGTTCTGCAATAAACATAGGGGTGCATATGTCTTTTTGAATCTGAGAAGTTGTATTCTTTGAGTAAATTCCTAGGAGTGGGATTCTTGGGTCAAATTGTATTCCTATTTTTAGTTTTCTGAGGAAGTTCCATATTGCTTTCCACAATGGTTGAACTAGCTTACATTCCCACCAGCAGTGTAGGAGGGTTCCCCTTTCTGCACATCCTCACCAGCATTTGTTGTTCTTAGTCTTTTTGATGCTGGCCATCCTTACTGGTGTAAGGTGATATCTCATTGTGGTTTCAATTTGCATTTCCCTGATGATTAGTGATGTGGAGCATCTTTTCATGTGTTTGTTGGCCATCCAAATTTCTTCTTTGGAGAACTGTCTCTTCATATCCTCTGCCCATTTTTTAATCGGGTTATTTGCCTTTTGGGTGTTGAGGCATGTAAGTTCTTTATATATTTTAGATGTTAACCCCTTGTCAGATATGTCATTTACAAATATATTCTCCCATACTGTAGGTAGCCTTTTTGTTCTGTTGATTATATCCTTTGCAGTACAGAAACTTTTTAGTTTGATGTAGTCCCATGAGTTCATTTTTGCTTTTGTTTCACTTTGCAACTCTTGCTTTTATCTCCCTATTAGTTACATGAAATATCTTTTTCCATCCCTTCACTTTTAGTCTGTGTATGTCTTTAAGTTTAAAGTGAGTCTCTTGTAGACAGCATATAGATGTGTCTTGTTTTTTTATCCATTCAGTGACTCTATGTCTTTTGATTGGTGCATTCAGTCCATTTACATTTAGGGTGATTATCAATAGGTATGTACTTATTCCCATTGCAGGTTTTAGATTTGTGGTTTCCAAAGGTTCAAGGTTAACTTCCTTACTATCTGAGAGTCTAACTTAACTCACTTAATATGCTATTACAAACACAATCTAAAGGTTCTTTTTTTTTTCCCCTTCTTCTTCCTCCTCCAATCTTTGTATATTAGGTATCAGATTCTGTACTCTTTGTCTATCCCTTGATTGACTTTAGAGATAGTTAATTTAATTTTGCATTTGTTTAGTAATTAGCTGTTCTACTTTCTTTACTGTGGTTTTATTACCTCTGGTGACAGCTATTCAGCCTTAGGAACACTTTCATCTATAGCAGTCCCTCCAAAATAGACTGTAGAGATGGTTTGTGGGAGGTAAATTCTCTCAGCTTTTGCTCATCTGGAAATTGTTTAATTCCTCCTTCAAATTTAAATGACCATCTTGCCAGATAAAGTAATCTTGGTTCCAGGCCCTTCTACTTCATGGCATTAAATACATCATGCCACTCCCTTCTGGCCTATAAGGTTTCTGCTGAGAAGTCTGATGATAGCCTAATGGGCTTTCCTTTGTATGTAATCTTATTTCTCTGTCTCGCTGCTTTTAGTAGTCTGTCCTTATCCTTGATCTTTGCCATTTTAATTACTATATGTCTTGGTGTTGTCTTCCTTTGGTCCCTTGTGTTGGGAGATCTGTGCACCTCCATGTCCTAAGAGACTATCTCCTTCCCCAGATTGGGGAAGTTTTCAGCAATTACCTCCTCAAAGACTCTTTCTATCCCTTTTTCTCTCTCTTCTTCTTCTGGTACCCCTATAATGTGAATATTGTTCCGTTTGGATTGGTCACACAGTTCTCTCAGTATTCTTTCATTCTTAGTGATCCTTTTATCTCACTGTGCCTCAGCTTCTTTGTATTCCTATTCTCTAGTTTCTCTTTCATTTATCGTCTCCTCCACCATGTCCAATCTGCTTTTAATACCCTCCATTGTGTTCTTCAATGATTGGATCTCAGACTGGAATTCATTCCTGAGTTCTTGAATATCTTTCTGTACTTCCATGAGCATGTTAATGATTTTTACTTTGAACTCCCTTTCAGGAAGATTCTTGGGGTCAATGTTATTTAAATCTTTCTCAGGAGTTGTATTAATAATTACTCTGAACTAAGTTCCTTTGGCATTTCATATTTGTTTATGGCACCCTCTAGTGCCCAGAAGCTCTATTCTCTGGAGCTGCTCAGCCCCTGAAGGAATGTCGGGGGTTGCAGGGGAGTGGGATTTGTGCCTGGAGGAAGGAAAGAGCTGTTTCCTGCTTCCTGGCTGCTATGCCTGTCTCCACTGCCTGAACTGGTGGGCTGAGCACACAGGTATAAGCCTCTATGCTTTTTGTGTTTGTAGTTGCTGTAGACAGATCTTCCCTTTGGCTGGCCTAAGGCCAGGGTAGGGTTGCCGGTTTGCAAGCCAGGTGGGGCTGGCTGGAGGAAAGTCGCAGTAGGCTGCATATCACTGAGGGGTTCCTTGGAGCTGTGTAGCCAGCCAGGGAGCTGGAGAACCTGAAGATCGTGAAAGTGCCCAAGCAGCTGGGCAGAGGGTACCCGGACAATTACAGAACACTTCACTAGTCAAGCTTAGTCCTGTCCAGGCTCGTTGCTTGTTATTCTAAAAGAGCATATCATATACTAACTTTTACTATTAAAATTAATATTTAGTTAAAATTAATTTAAGGGTGATTATTTTTCTCCAAACAGCATTGTTTATTTAGTGTACTTCACAATATAATACATGCCACAATTCTAGGTACAAAAACTGAGAAGATATCCTTAAAGGAAATTATTTTATGTTTCATATTATTGAGTAAACAGATATGCCCTTAAAGAAGAAAAACAATTTTTTATACAAATAGGACAATTGAAACACAAAAAACATATTTTTCTAAAATTTGCATTTTTTCTTAAAATAATGTCATAAAAATCATACAAGGACACAGAAATCTAATTGCTATTTCAATGATTATTCTGTTTCATTGTTTCTTAAACTAATACAAGATTTTATACAAATATTTTCTATAATTACTTTCAGTCTTACAGTCTATGTTAGATTTACTGCATATATAACTATTTACCTCAGTGCTAGTGGTGACTGTCCCTTTGGTATAATTATTTGACAAATCATCTAATAAAAGCATTTTCTCAGGCTATGTCAAAGAATGGTTAAACTATTAAGAGAATCCTTTTATTCTGTATAACAAAGATAAAAAAAGAGATTATCCAATTATACCATAATTCATAAAATTTTCATCATTCTAATTCATATGAGCACTGAAGTATAGATCCTATTAGTGATAGAAAGTTACGTAACTTATAGGTGCCATTATAAATATTTCATATTCTAACAATGACTTTATGTACATTAATTTCTTTTTCTGTACCTTAGGCGATATTTTTATTGCCTCCTAAATAAGAGATATGAGAAAATACAATATAACCAGCAACAAGCCTGAACAGGACTAACCTTGACTAATGAAGTGTTCTGTAAAAGATGTATTTGATTTAGTGGTCCCGTTCTGCACATTGAAATATTACTTCAATTTTGAGTTAGGATCCATGAGATTGAACCAACTCTCTATAACAGTATCAGTAAGGGAATTTTTTAAGAACTTATAGAAATAGCTGATACTAACATATGATAATTAAACATACATTAAATCATAAAAACAATGCATTCCACAATTAAAGCATGAATATACATAAAATAGGCTAAACTATTTTTTAATTCAATAATTTTGCAAGTATATTCTTATCAAAGTATTTTTAGAATATAATAGGTGATTTCCTGACTTGTCAGGATATAAGAGAAGCATCAAAATAAATAGATCTTTTTGAAATGTCAGTTCAAGAACCTCATTCTGTTCAGTTAGGGAACATGTTTTTGGAATATAAACTTTTGCAGGAAAATCTAAAATACTATAAACAGTAACTATTTTAAAATTTTAACTGTTTTTAAATGTATTAATCTTATATGGGTTTTTCAACTTTTATTTTTAAGTATGTTTTAATACATTTATATAACACAAATTTCAAGAAATCTAAAAAGTTTTGGTTTTACCCTTGCCTTTTGTCCTAGACTACATTTTCAATAATGTTTCTATGGCCTGAGATCTTGTCTCCTCTAGAGCAAAGAGCAGGCATGCTTACACCATGACAAAGGATAGGGATTTTCAAAGTGGTGGGCTCCTGAAGCTCAGAAGTCCTGACTTGTAACACAAACCATTGAATAAACAAGTAACTATCTAATAAGCCCTTTGTGTTACCTTCATGGGACTTGGAGCAAAAGAAAGTGACAGAAATATGTAGATGTACATCTTGTTTGCTCTGATTTGAGATATACAGGGCTTTATCCCTGAGCTAAGAGTTTAAGGTCTTCTGCCAGCATTGATGAAATTAAAGGAGGCTTAAAATTAGGGTAAAACTCCAGAGGTTTCATGATTTCTGACAATTCTGCAAAAAAGGGCAGAATGCTAACAATTTGCTGAATAAGGAAAGGTGAGGCACCCAAAGGGAAGTTCAAGTATATGAGATGACTCCCTATGATATGGATGTGACTATTCTTGTCTAAGTTGTGGTTGAGGAAGTTGAGTAGTAAGGCTCTCACTGTCCTACTTTCCAACGACAGTTCAGAGGCTGAGTGGTGATACGTAGGATTGAAACTGCTGCCCAAAGGGTATCTTGGTTATTCTTTCCTCGTTCTTCTCTGGCTGGGAGAAGAAGGGATGTCATTTTGATAATGACTCAGTATTTTCAGCAGCCCCAGTTAAACTGCAGTGTAATTGCGGAGCCTGAGCCACCAAAACTGAACTATATGGTGTCAATGATGAGTAACTTGATATTCAACAAAAATATTTGAGTGTATCAAATATTAAGCATTCATTAGGTTGTACAATGAGTAAGCAGATTTCAAAACCACAAAAGCAAAATGAAGCAGAGGCTTGATTTTAAAGGCAGAGGCACTTTCTCCCTAAAAACATCCAGATCCTTCCTGCTGTCTATAAGACTTAGCTGCTTTAAAGCTACAGATAATAAAGGTTGGGGTTGAGCTCTTCCTGCCCCCAAGGAGGACTAAAGTCCATGATAAGCATATCATGGATGGATAAAGTCCATATACATATGCTTAGAAACTTTGAGAAAGAAGGAAGACAAACTTTTATGGCTCTATTAGAAACAGTCTCTATAGTACCTTGTTCCACTGGGGGATAAGAGATGCAAACTTGTCAGGGGCTCATAGTGAAGAAAGAAGATAATCTGACCTTGTGGGTGGAGTCATTTTGACTGACATAATTTATTATTGTTTTTGCTATGCTGAAAAATCCAACGATTAAAAATTAATGTTAATAATAGCTAATATAGGGATTGGAGAAAAAAGATTGTGGAGTAGGAAGGTAAGGTGGAAGTGTCCTCCCACATACACACCAAAGAAGCAACTACAACAAATACAACTAACCCTGAAAATGACCTGATGACTGTAGAATACACCATCTATATCTGGTGAAGAAGAGCAGTCCATAAAAAGAAGGTAAATTGGCAGAGACACAATCAGCCTGGACCCAAGTCCTTCCCTAATCCCAGCCCACAAGTAGGAACAGGAGGAACAGAGTGGAGAAAGAATAAGCACTCAGAAACTGCACACCTAGCCCTGGAGATCTTCTCTGGAAACACAGGTCCATATTGCATGGATCTTTGGTGATTAATAGGGCTGGATACCAGGGAGAGTTGGAGCACTTTGCGAGGCTGAGAATCCTGTCACTTATGGAGGACAGTAAATCTCCATTGGTCCAGATGAGACCCAAAACAGAGATAGCAGTTTGATAGATTTACCAGCAATGGGAAGAGTGCCAGAAGGGTAAGAGTTTGGCAGAGCTCACTCTACAGGAGAAAGGGAAGATGGATGACACTTCCACAGCTCTCCTTCAGCCCAAATGGTCAGGCTCTAGAAGGAGCCCAAGGTGCTCCACCCCTCTTGCTGATGGTTCAGCACCAAGGCACTTCCCTGCTTACCTGTCTGTCTGTCTAGATGGTTAACCCAGCAGCATCAGACTTTGCTGCCTGCCAGGAGGAGGAAGGCTTTCCCAGCTTTCTCAGTCTTCTCTCAGCCCAACTGAGGAGGTGCCTGAGGGAACCAGTTCCAAGCACTACTTTCTCCTCACTGACAGCCTGACCCTGTGCTATGCTCCCCTATTAACCTGTCCCATTTACCCCATTAGCCCAGCAGCACAGTGAGTGCTACAGGGCAAGCAGAAGAAGGTTCTATTCACAATGCTTCCAGCAGAAGCACTGCTGCCAGCCCACCAAGGGCCAGTGAGGCAAACAGCCATCTGTAGTAGACTGAGACAGACTACTGCTGGCAGACAGACAGAAAGGCACTCCCACCCATAGCCCACCAACAGCAACTGGGACTCTACTGCAAAGGAGAACCAGGCACTGGAGAGTATAGAGTTCTGAGCTTCTGGGCACTATGGTATGCTTTTTTCATAAAACCATTACTCTCCAGACCAGTAAACATAGACGATCTGTCTAATGTAAAGGAAGAAGCCAGAAACCTTGATAAAATGAGGAGACAGAGTATTATGTTCCAAACAAAACAAGACACTAGAAAGAGGGCCAAATAAAATGGAGGTCACCAATCTTCCTGAAAAAGATTTTAAATTCAGTCATAAATATGTTCACTGATCTGTGAGAAAGGATTGAAAATCTCAGGGAGGACTTCAACAAAGAGATAGGAGAGTTGAAAAAAAGCCACTCAGAGCTGAAGAATACAGTAAATGAAAAGAAATATACAATGGAGGAATAAATAATAGATTGCCACAATTAGCAAAAACAATCAATGAGATGGATATTAGAGAATAGGTAAACAACAAAGCTGAGGAACAGAGAAAAAGAATCTCTAGAAATGATAGGGTGTTAAGAGAAATATGTGACACCTCCAAATGAAACAATATTCACAAAATAGGGGTACCAGAAGGAGAAGAGAGAGAGGAAGGGGTAGAAAGTCTCTTTGAAGAAATAAGTGCTGAAAACTTCCCCAGTCTGTGGAAGTAGAAATAGATACCCAGGTCATGGAAATTCAGAGACCCCCTAACAAAAGGAACCCCAGGAAGACAACAACAAAACATATAACAGTTAAAATGACAAAATTCAAGGATAAGGAGAGGGTTCTGAAAGTAGCCACAAAAAATATATATATAAAGGAAACCATATCAGACTATCAGTAGATATCTCAGCAGAAACTTTATAGTTCAAAAGGGAGTGGCATGAAATATTTAATGTATTGAAACAGAAGGAACTTCAACTAAGAATCCTCTACCTAGGAAGACTATTATTCAAAACTAAAGGAGAGAATACAAATTTCTCAGTTAAAAGAAAGCTGAAGGAATTTATCACAACTAAACAGGCATTACAGGATGTTAAAGAAACTTCCACAGATGGAAAAGTTCTTAAACCTAATTAGTTTCCACCAGTGAAAAATAAAAACACAGTAAAGGTAGAAGACCAATTACTTGCAAGTGAATACAAAATTAAAACAAAACAAAAGTAGTAAAACAAACTATACAGAAAAAAAAAATATCAGTCAAAGGATACATAAAAAACTGCAGATTATGAAATCTAATCCCCAAAATCTGAAGGAAGAATTAAAAAGAAGTACATTTTTGTTCAAAATAGAGTGATCATCAACTAAATAAACTGTTGTATATTTAGGAAACAATCCATGAACCTTATGATAACCACAAGCATAAAGCCTATAATAGATACACAAAATATTTAAAAAAAAAGAAATCCAATCACAACACTAAAGAAAACCATCAAACAAGAGAAATGAATAAAAGAGGAAGAAAGGAAGAGAGAGGAACTACAAAAGCAACTATAAACCACTGAATACAATAACAATAAGTACATACCTATCAATAACTACCTTAAATGTAAATGGACTGAACGTGCCAATCAAAAGACATAGGGTGGTGGATGGATAAGGAAACAAGACTCATCTATATTGCGGCCCACAAGATACTCATTTCAGACCAAAAAACACACAGACTGAAAGTAAAGGGATAGAAAAAGATATTTCATTGCAAATGATAGGGCTAAGGAAGCAGAAGTAGCAATACTTACATCAGACAAAGAAGGACGTTGCATAATGATAAAGGGATTGGCCCAAAATGAAAATATAACCATTATAAATATCTGTGCACCAAACATAGAAGCCCTTAAAAATGTAAAACAAATACCAACAGAACTAAAGAGGAAATATACTGAAGCCCAATGTTATCAGGAGACATTAAAATTTCACTTACATCAATGGACAGATTATCCACTTAAAAAATAAGTAAGGAAACAAAGGCATTGCACAACACATTAGATCAGATACACAAAAGATATCTATAGAACATTCCTACCAAAAGCAGCAGGATACACATTTTTCTCAAGTGTGTATGGAATATTCTTCAGGATAAATCACATAATAGGCCACAAAAAAAAGATTGAAATTGGATCAAGCGACTTCTAATATCAAAATGGTATGAAACTAGAAATAAGTTACATGAAGAAAACAAAAACAGCCCAGAAACATATGGAGGCTAAACATGCTTCTAAATGATCACAGGATCAATGAACAAACCAAAGAAGAAATCAAGCAATACATGGACACAATTGAAAACAAAAATACAACAGCGGGAAATTTGTGGGACACTGCAAAAAAGTATTTCTAAGAGGGAAGTACACAACAATACAGGCCTACGACAAGAAACAAAAACAATTCAAAATATACAGTCTAACTTCACAATTAAAAACTCTAGAAAAAGAAGAACAAGTGAAATTCAAAGTTAGTAGAATGAGGGACATAATGAAGATCACAGCAGAACTAAATAAAATATACAAGAATAAAAGGTAGAAAAAAATCAATGAAATGAAGAGCTTGTTCTTTGAGAAGATAAACAAAATAGACAAACCCTAGACACACTTATCAAGAAAAAAAGAAAGAAGACACAAATAAACAAAATCTGAAATGAAAAAATTCATTAACAATAGATACCACAGAAATACAAAGAATTATTAGAGAATTCTATGAAAAATTACATCTCAATAAAATGGACCTATTGATCTAATAACAAAACCAAAGATACCACAAAAAAAGAAAATTACAGATCAAAATCCCTGAGGTACATAGATGCAAACATTCTCAACAAAATAGTAGCATACAGAATTCAAAATACATCCAAAGGAGTATCCATTATGACCAAGTGACATTTATTCCAATTCCATGCAAGGATGGTCCAATATTCATAAATCAATGTGATACACCGCATGAACAAAAAGAAGGATAAAAACTACATGATCATCTCGATATCGAAAAAGCATCTGAAAAATTCAACACCCATTCATGATTAAAAAGTCTAAACAGAATAGATGCAGAAGGAATGTACCTCAACCTAATAAAGACCACATATGACAAATACACAGTTAACATTATATTCAATGGCAAAAAGCTAAAAGCTTTTTCTTTAAGATCAGTAACACGACAAGGATGTCCTCTCTTACTACTTTCATTCAACACATTACTGGAGGTCCTAGCTATGGCAATCAGAAAAGATGAAGAAATAAAATGTATCCAAATTAGTAAAATATCATTACTGCAGATGACATGATACTATATATAGAAAACTCTACAGACTCCACCAAAAAACTATTCGAATACCTAGATTCAGCAAAGTTGCAGGATACAAAATTAATATACAGAAATCTTTTACATTCCTATATAATAAAAGTGAACTAGCAAAAAAAGATATAAGGAAAATAATTCCACTTACAATTGCATCGAAAAGAATAAAATACCTAGGAATAAACCTAATCAAGTAGGTAAAAGACCTATATGCTGAAAAGTGTAAGACACTCATGACAGAAATCAAAGAACACCCAAATAATTGGAAATCTATCCCATGCTCATGGATAAAAAGAATTAATATTGTCAAAATTATCATTCTGCCCAGAGCAATTTTCAGATTCAATGTATTCCCTATTAAAATACCAATGAAATTTTTCAATGAACTAGAGCAAAAAGTCCCAAAATTCATATGAAACCACAAAACCATAAATAGACAAAGCAATTCTGAAAAAGAAGAGCAAGGCTGGGGTTATTTTGCTCTTTATTATCTTTTCAAAATATTCAAATATGCATTTGGGACTTATCTTTATTTCTCAGTCTCACATTTAATAGATGGCAACTTGGCTTTCATTGCAAATCAGATTGTTTAATGTAAGTAATTAGTGTTTAGCAATCAAAAATCATTCATTGAATTCTGATGTAACTGTTCTACAAAAAAATAATGCTCATTACTTTATTAATACCATCAGTCAAACCATCCAACTAGTCAGACCATACCATTCTCCCTTAGAAATAGCAGCACAATTATCTAAGGGATATGTTGAATCATGTCTTTCTCAGTAGATTGTAAGCTTGAGGACAAGGATCATCAAATTCAACTTGAACACTGTTGGTTCCCAGTATATAGAATAGCCTCTGGAACCAGTTCAATAACTATTTGATGAATTAAATTAAACAGAAATGGAAGCAGCCTAACTAGAGGACTCAGACATTGTATGTTTCTAGTTCAGCTAGACCATTTTTGTTGATAGTTATTAACTCCTGATTCTAAACTTTGGGCTACTGTGCACTGTGATATTATTAAAGTTATTGATATCCTTAAATTATGTATTTGGGAATGCCTTCTTACATTCTATAACATCTGAATTTGGTGTGGTTAGAATTTAGACACTATTTTATGTATTAATCTGTTACCTGCTAACATTACACAACTTTTCTGCAGTATAGAAAAAGAGCAACTGACTTGAACTTTCTAAATAATATGAAGACAGGATAAGATCACATGCCATGGTCACATAACTCCCACTCACTCCACACCACCCTGGCAACCAACTTTCAAACGTTTTTTGATAATCAATATTTTAAAAATGCCATATAAAAATATGCTGGACCTCCTCCATTTTAGTCTGCTTTACTGTGTATGGTTAGCATTATAACTATGTGGGGAAAATGGAACTTTCTGACCAGGATTTCCACGTGGACTTAATAGCACCAATTGTATCCAGTTTGCACATTTATGGGATGCTTACCAATGACATCATTTATCGTTAATCGCGGGATTGCCCCTCCGGGGTAGGGATGAAGAGGAAACACCCATTCTCTCCTCCCCTCCATTCCTGATACATCATTGGTCAAGCATCCTCCAGTCACCAGGGACCTGCCCACATAGTTCCTCCTGAAGGAGGACGGGTGGGCAGTAGTGTGGCCAGGGACGGAGAGCGGGGGAGCCATGTGAAAGGGGGTCCCGACCAGTGGGAGTGAGGAGAGACTGAGCCATGAGAATAAATCCTTTAATTCCCAACCTTGCCCTTGCCTTAATTTGGTCTCACTGATTCATAGGGAACTTACCCTGGGTGGGGATCACCTCCTCCGGAGCTACAAATTATAATTCCCAATTGGCAGTATAAGAAACCCATTAAGTTTTTGGTCATTAAGCTTTCACTTTGTGTGTGAAGGGTAATGGGGGGCTCTATGAGATATATCAATCTAGGGCTTCATTTATATAAGGTCCTCTCCTTTTCTGGTCAATCCCGTCACTTTCTAATCATCATTTTAATTTTTATCAGTTCATCCTTTTTTTAGAAGTTTATTTTCTCTGTTTCCAAGATATGATAAAATAGTTGTTCCCTGATAATTTTGTAATATGATAAAGGTGCTAATTATCACTACAATGACAACTATATTATAATATATAAATATATTAAATTAACATGTATACCTTAAACAATGTTATCTGTCAAATGTATTTCAAAAATAGGAAAATAAATTATTTTCTGATATGATTGAATAAAATGCCTGCTAAATTTTTTTTACAACCCATATTTTGTGCCCTTTACTCTCAGGAGTCTGTCATAACTGGTAAGATAATGCATACCATCTTCCTCTGGAAGCTGTCATTTTATCAAACCTAATTAGTGCACCATCTTTGGTGCACTTGATAGAGAGAAGAGATCACATGAGTAAGTACCCCCATTACTCATTCTTATCTCTGTCTGCGAGTGCTGGTTAGATGTCTCCAGGCATTCCTGGTGCTAGTGTCACTAGGTGCAATCCCAAAACAAATGAGGGGAATGTAAGGGAAATAGGCCAGTCATTCAATCAATCAACAAATAGTTCTTGGGCTCCTACTCTGTGGCTGGCAATATTCTAGACTAAAGGGATGAATCAGTGAACAAAACAGACAAAACCCAGCCTCATGGAGCTTTTTCTGTATGTTGTGCTGGCCGACAGAACTTCCTGTAATAATGGAAATGTTCTAAATCTGTACTTACAATACAATACGTAGCTACGACCCACATGTGGTCACTGAGCACTTAAAATGTATCCTGACTAAATCCTAAATTTCTAAATTTACTTAATTTTAAGAAATTTTAATATATATCAACACATGTAGCTAGCAGCTACCGTGTGGTACAGCAAGATCCCATAGTGTGTGTAAGTTGTTTGCAGTGGAGGTGTGGGGCAAGGGCAAGTGTGTGTGATCATGGCATAAGAAACTGAAATGAACAAGGAAGGAAGAAAAGACACCTCCCTTTAGCTTCTTAGTCCTTTTCAAGACAAATTCTGGTTAAAGTGATTCTGAAAGCCCCAAGATGTATGAGTCCCTGAAATACATAATTAAGCTGCAAAATCGTCTTTTTACTGATCGGCAATCATGTTGATGTCACAATTAATGCCTGAACACTAGTTAATGTCCACCTAGGGAAGAATAATTACAAAAAGTCATTAATTAGGGTCTATTTACTGTACCATTGTCAAAACTGATTGCCTGGAGTAAGATGTTCTCCCTTGATTGATGGGTTTGTAAATGCAAGGCCAAATCTATGAAAGCTACTCTCCGTTTCCCAGGAAAAGTACTTAAGGTTCTGGTAGAGTTAACACAGGGAACTGCTGTATCTTGGGCTCTAGCTGCCCAGGCCTGACCTTAGTGTTATGTCAGGACAGTTAATGAGTTCTGGGCATTCTATAGATGATCCACGCAATATCATTTTTCTATAAAGATGGAGCCCTTTTCAAAAATAGAACCGGCTGTTATCTAAGTATTGCTTTTATTTTGGAAATTTCAGCCAATCAGTAACATGGAGTTACTGTGAAAAAACACAGTGTCCTCTTTGACACAAATTGCTATGTGTGTTCACTATACTATTCAAGAATATAATCACCTACTTCAACCCCAGATTTTTGTTTGGTTAATTTAATATCTGTAGAATCCAGGGTACACCTGTTTACAGGGACAGTGGGAGATGGAGAGGCATCCATACAGCAGAATAGTTTGGCAGCAAAGCTTTCCCTGATTTATCTAGTTACAATTCCTATACCCTTCCTCTGAGATTCTGATGCTTATTCCTCTATTTAGCACTTCAGATAAACTCCCTCTTGTATTATAGCATTTTGATGTCATTTGTTTCCATGTAACAACTTGAGGTTTGGGACAGGTATCAAACAACTTCAAACTTGCCCAGTCCAGGAATTCAATATAGACCCACTGAGTAAGTGAGTGAGTGAGTGAACAAAGGAATCCCATGAGGAAATTGAAGCCCATTTGAACCTCTCCCACACACACATATACATATATTCTGACATTATTGTTATATTATACTTCTGAAAAAGAAGAAAACCAAAATGAGTGTGAAGATAATTTTCCACTGGAATCCCTGCATCACTTTTTTTCTTTCTTTATTTAGTTCCCTTTTTTCTTTTCTTTTCTTTAAATCATTTCAGGACTTCCAAAAGTCACCAAGACAGAATCAGGTATGTAAGAAAATGACTGGGAGCAAGCAGGGGAGAGTAAGGCCCTGAGAGAAAGATAAGGTTAATCCTGAATGCAGAGCAACCTGACATTAGCTGTCAGCTAACCACTCCACAGCAGGCTTCTCTGTAGGGAAAGTCTGAGCAACGCCCTCTCACGGCTGCTACAAGCTTAAACACTAACAAGATGAAGGGTGGGACTGCAGTCCTGAGTATTTCCACTTACAATATTTCAATAATTATTATTACAAAATCCCATGTTAGGACTGTTCTAGATTAAAAGGAAATGAAAAGACATAACAAAAGGCAGTATGTCTTCTTTGTTTGGATGCTGGTCTTAAACCAGTTTAAAATAAAACAGCTATAAAAGAAGATAATTGGTAACATCTGAATTATGGCCTAGAAAGTAGATGATTTTAGGGAAATAATTTTAACATTTAGATGAGGCAGTAGCGTTGTGGTTATATAGGAATGTTCATATTTATTACAAATATATACCCTAATATTTCAAGTTAAATATGTCATGATATCTTCACTTATGAATACATCAGTACAAAAGAAAGTAGCAAAATAGCTCTAAATGTTGATAGTTGTTAAATACAAGTATATATTTAATAAATATTTTCTCTATTGTAGTGTGTATTTGGATATTGTCACACCAGAAAAAGAAAAAATTAAAGAAAATTAGGAGACAATGTCTTTTCTTTAGAACATATTCCAACCAAAGGAAAAGCTATAGTAAATAACAAAGAAAAATTTTGCTACTCTTTAGTCTTAGTAAATTTTGAATATATTATTAAAGTTAATATTTCATCTGTGGATGAAAACTATTTTCTTTCTTGATGAGAGTTTATGTTATTGTAACCACTTTCAGAATTACAGAGTACATTACAATTAGATGTACCTCTAAAAGGATCCCCTTATTCAAATGTGTATTACATAAAGGAATATTTACTAGTGAAAACTATTTTAAAATGCTAATTTTGCTTTAATTAGAGAATTTTTAAGCAATAAACAACATTTACTGGTTTGTGAGTGGTGAACAGCATGTCCTGCATCACCCTGCTAATGTCTTATAGCTCTCATTTTCTGTGGTTACCTCTCTAGTCTCAGCATTATCCTACTTAGCATATAAAAACAGAACGAGATTAAGGTAGACTACCTGTAAAGTTTATAATATGTTAAATAGAAAATTACTTTGAGATATCTGGATATTTTCTTTAAAAACATAAACTGAGAAGTATGCCATTTTTTTGCGAAAAGTTATTATGTGTATAGAGAATGGCTTTACACAAAGTTTTAAATGCATACCGTATTTAGCATCCCTGCTTTATTCAGCGAAGTCAGTACTTTCTTTCAGTAAGAGGTCTGAATTCAAGAGCACAATAGAGATCATTGAAAAGTGATGATCTGATTAGGAAAAGACAAAATACTCTGAGGTTCTACAGGAAATTAATGCGATCAATAAATTAAAAACACTTTTATTCTGCATGTGTTTTTAGGAAAGTAGCTTTATCTGTAGGACAAGGAAAGGCATTTTGTTCATGCACATTGCTCAGTGTGGTAAAACTGAACTATCAACTTATCATCTAATATCTAACCTGAATTTTTCCTTCCTGATAACATGAAGGATATTCAATAGTACATATGTTTCAAGCTTGGCAAAAGTCCTAAACACCATTTGAATTAATGGAAAAGTATCAATTCTTTGGTAATATAAAATATCTATCCCTTATAGCATCTTAGCTTATTATTTTCTATGTTAATGTCTACCTTTCTGAATGGGGTACACATCCTTTCTGCAGTGCAACCTAGCAATCAAATACTCTCTAGTGTTTTGATTCATAGCAAATACTAATTTTTTTCCTCCACTGGCAGAAACCATTCCATTACCAGTATAATATGTTCATTCAATTATTCATTCATTTATTTATTCTCTATGATTCATACATTCACTTGACAATTCAGTATAACACAAGATTCTAAGGACATAAAAATATTCAAATCTCTATTTTTCAAGAAATTGTATAGACGATTTCTTTCTCAGACAAACTATTGATTTAATATGAAGTGAAAAGTGCTATCATATAGGCATAGACAACTAACATTTTCCGTGAAATTCATAAAGTCTGTCCATATGAGCTAAGGATGAGCATATCAATTTGTGCAGCAGAAAAGGACCCAGAAAAAAATTTTTTTTAATAAAGTAAGACAGAATATGTTATGTATTGGGGATGGCATATAATTTATTATTATTGCATTATAAGGTTTGTTGAAGAGAGTTTCAGGAAATTAACCCAGACAGGTAGCAAGTAACTGCTAATGGGGGACTTTGGACTATGCTAAGAAGTCTGGATTTTAAGTTATAAATGAGAATATACAAAAAGTAATTTTAAAACTTACATGATTTAAATTGGAATTTAGAAATGTTACTCATTTGTAAGGGATGAATAGTCAAGTGTACTTTAGAATCTATGAAGATAGCATTACCTAGCATTAATGATGAATAAAACCTAGAAGAATATGATTTATCTCATTTATCTTCTTACAATGTCCCTGTTAGAAATATATATATATATATAATAGCATGTTTTCCAATAGGAAAGAACATCCACAGTAAAAACAGTGTGATGGTTGTCAAAGATTTTTTTTTCCTATTTGCTTGTTTGGTGGTAATTTTCCAGTAAATCTAACTCTGACTTTGGACTTGTCTACAATACATCATCAGCCAAGACTCTGTGCACTGTTTTCCTGACCGACTTATAATAAAATCAGCAATCTGGCAGCAGACACTGGACTAAGGATTGATGAAATGTTATCCACCTATTATAAAAGCTTTCAACTCTTAATCTATCCTTGAAATTTCATGTAATTAATGTGATAAAGTGTAACTCATAGGTAAAAATAGTTTCTAAGACATATTTTACATTACTTTTGCTTTTCAGTAACCTATTTTGTTGGTTTTCATACCCTTTCTAATTCCACAACATCTTGGAAACTCAACATCAAAAAAGTATAAAGTCAACTATGATTTCAAAGCCACAACCTGCATGTGGAAAACGAAGTATTGTACAGTGGGAGGGGTCATAGTAAAAAAATGTGGAAGACCTAAAGGTCAACAAGGCTGCTAAAACTGACCTGTGTACTGGAGCTCATGTCATTGTTGAACAAAGAGTAAGGAAAATACTGCCAGTTAAAAAAATGTTCATTGTCAATAAAACACATTTCAACTTGTCAGAAAAGCAAAGTTTTTCCAAGTGCATGGTTTAAAAATAATTTATCATATGCAACTGGAGTGAGAAATTTCTCAAGCCAGTTTTTGGCTTTTGATAACTAAGTTTATTTTCAGCTCATAACCTTCAAAAATGGTACTGATTGCCAATAAATTCATTGGGAGAGGGAAAATTTACATGCTAAATGGCAAATGTTTTGTTTGTAACACTTAAGTAATTTAAATTTGCAAGACAAGATAGAAATTATAATATAAATTTTACTTGGATCACAAGTCTATATTTATCAAGAAATTCTATTTCAGTAATATTATCTACAAAGATAGTTTAATTCATACAAATCTTTAAAATGTTTACTATAACAGAGAGAGTAGAAGATGGTGGTATGAGTAGAGTGGCAGAAATCTCTGCCCAAAACCACATATATTTTAAAAATACAGCAAATATAACTATTCCTAAAAGAGAGACCAGAAGATACAGTACAACAGCCAGGCTACATATACATCTGAGAAAACTCAGCATCCCATGAAAAGGGTAAAATACAAAGCCATGACCCTGTGGAACCAGAGCACTAACCACAACCCAGCTCACTGGTGGGAGGAAAAGAATCAGAGTGGGGAGGGAGTGGAAGCACAGAACTTCTAAATAACCAGCCCTAGTAATCTGCACTGGGAGCACAGACACACATTGCTCGGTGTACTGGATATTAGAGGAAAAGAAAAGTAAAATCCAAGACGGAGACCGTTAGTGGGTCACCACAGCAGGCTCCCCTGGGACAAAAGAAAAGTGGGCACTTTAAAAGTCTTAAAGGGACAAAGGTATAATAGGTGGACAAAATTGTCCCAGCACAGTCAGCCCAGCAGGCACAGAATCTAAAGGAACTTCAGGTGTCCTATCCCCTGGGTGGCAATGCAGCTCTGAAACCCCTCATGGTGATAAGCAGCCTGCTGCTCATTTCACCCTGCCAGCAATGCAAGCAAACTGGCTGACCCGCCTTTGCTGCAGACCAGCCAGGGAGCAGCCCTACCCACAGCAACCACACAGAGTCTTCTACCAGCACGCAGCTAACCAGAACAGACCCAGAAGATGCGCCCAGTGCTGAGTAACCTGGCAAAAGCAGAGGAAGCCAGAGTGAAGTCTGGAAGGCACAAAGGGCCACTGTTCTTGCAGAAAAACACATGCCACATGCCTGTGACTCCCAAAAGTGTGCTAGGCAATCCCAAGGGCAACCCCACCAATGGAAGCTCAGGGAAATAACCCAGAGATTACTCCCCATGCATGGGCAACAGATACAGGGAGTGGAGAAGGGCAAGGCCACCAGCAAGCAGGAAGGGACTTTGTACTCCAGGCTGACACATGTGCCACTTGCTGGCAATCACTTCTATTATCATGAAAAGGCAGAAGAACCTGGTCCAGTCCAAAATCACTCAAACAACACCAGAGAGAGGACTTGGCAAGATAGATAAAAACCAATCTTCCTGAAGAAGATAATTCAAAATGAAAGCCATAAACATGCTGATGGAGCTGCAGAGAAATATGCAGGAGCTAAGGGATGAAGTCCAGAGGGAGATAACAGAAATGAAACAATCTATAGAAGACTTAAGAATAGACTAGAAGAGGTGCAAGAGACTATTAATGGAATAGAAATCAGAGAACAGGAATACAGAGAAGCTGAGGCAGAGAGAGATAAAAGGATCTCTAGGAATGAAAGAATATTAAGAGAACTGTGTGACCAATCCAAATGGAACAATATTCACATTATAGAGGCATCAGAAGAAGAGAGAGAAAAAGGGCTAGAAAGTGTCTTTGAGGAAATAATTGCTGAAAACTTCCCCAAGCTGGGGAAGGAAATAGTCTCTCAGACCATGGAAGCCCACAGATCTCCTAACACAAGAGACCCAAGGAGGACAACACCAAGACATATAATAATTAAAATGGCAAAGATCAAAGACAAGGACAGAGTATTAAAAGCAGCCAGAGAGAGAAAAAAGATCACCTACAAAGGAAAACTCTTCAGGCTATCATTAGACTTCTCAACAGAAACCTTAGAGGCCAGAAGAGAATGGCATGATATATTTAACACAATGAAACATAAGGCCTTGAACTAAGAATACTGTATCCAGCATGATTATCATTTAAATTTGAAGGAGGGATTAAACAATTTCCAGATAAGCAAAAGTTGAGGGAATTTACCTCCCACAAACCACCTCTACAGGGTATTTTAAAGGGACTGCTCTAGATGGAAGCACTCCTAAGGCTAAATAGATGTCACCAGAGAAATTAAAATTATAGCAAAGAAAGCAGATAAACGAAGTACTAACTAAAGGCAAAAAATAAAATTGGCTATCCAGAAAAGCAGTCTAACGAAACACAAAAGAGTACAGAATAAAACACCTAACATAAAAAGAATGGAGGAGGAAGAGTAAGAAGTGAGAGAAATAAAGAATCATCGGACTGTGTTTATAAAAGCTTAATAGGAGAGTTAAGTTAGATGGTTAAACAGTGAAGAAACTACCCTTGAACCTTTAGTAACCACGAATACAAAGACTGAATGACAGTAAGTACATGTCTATCAATAATCACCCTGAATGTAAATGGACTGAATGCACCAATCAAAAGATAGAGTAATAGAATGGATAAAAAAGCAAGAATCATCTATATGCTGTTTACAAGAGACTTATCTCAAAGCCAAAGACATACACAGACTAAAAGTGAAGTGATAGAAAAAGGTATTTCATGCAAACAATAGGGAGGAAAGAGCAGGTGTTGCAGTACTGGTATAAGACCAAATAGACCGCAAAACAAAAAAAAGTAACAAAAGATAAAGAAGGACATTACATAATGATAAAGGGGTCAGTCCAACAAGCGTATATAACCATTATAAATAACTATGGACCCAACAGAGGAGCACTGACATATGTGAAACAAATACTAAAAGAATAAAAGGAAGAAATAAAATGCAATGCACTCATTTTAGGAGACTTCAACACACCACTCACTCCAAAGGACAGATCAACCAGACAGAAAATAAGTAAGGACACAGAGGCACTGAACAACACACAAGAATACATGGATCTAGTAGACATCTACAGAAATCTACACCCAAAAAGCAGCAAGGATACACATTCTTCTCAAGTGCATGTGGAACATTTTCCAGAATAGACAACATACTAGGCCACAAAAAGAGCCCTAGTAAATTCACAGGATTGAAATTCTACCTACCAACTTCTCATATCACAAAGGTATAAAACTAGAAATACACTGTAGAAAGAAAACAAAAAGGCTATAAACACATGAAGGCTTAAAACATGCTTCTAAATAATCAATGGGTCAATGACCAAATTAAAACAGAGATAAAGCAATATACGGAAACAAATGACAACAACAGCACAAAGCCCCAAATTCTGTGGGACACAGCAAAGGCAGTTCTAAGAGGAAAGTATGTAGCAATCCAGGCCTATTAAAATAAGGAAAAACAATCCCAAATCAATAGTCTAAAGTCACAATTATTGAAACTAGAAAAAGAAGAAAAAATGAGGCCCAAAGTCAGCAGAAGGAGGGACTTAATAAAGATCAGAGAAGAAATAAGCAAAATTGAGAAGAATAAAACAATAGAAAAAATCAATGAAACCAAGAGCTGGTTCTTTGAGAAAATAAACAAAATAGATAAACCCCTACTCAGACTTATTAAGAGAAAAAGGGAGTCTACACACATTAACAGAATCAAAAATGAGGAAGGAAAAATCATGACAGATCCCACAGAAATAAAAAGAATTATTAGAGAATACTATGAAAATCAATATGCTAATAAGCTGGAAAACCTAGAAGAAATGGACAACTTCCTAGAAAAATATAACCTTCCAAGACTGACCAAGGAAGAAACAGAAAATCTAAACAGACCAATTACCAGCAACAAAATTAAATCAGTAATCAAAAAAATACCCAAGAACAAAACCCCTGGATGAGAAGGCTTCACCACTGAGTTTTATCAGACATTTAGAGAAGATATAATACCCATTCTCTTTAAAGTTTTCCAAAGAATAGAAGAGGAGGGAACACTTCCAAACTCATTCTATGAAGCCAGTATCTCTCTAATACCAAAACCAAGCAAAGACACGACAAAAAAAAAAAAATTACAGACCAATATCCCTGATAAACATAGATGCAAAAATACTCAACAAAATATTAGCAAACTGAATTCAAAAATATGTCGAGAGGATCATACACCATGATCAATTGGGATTAATCTCAGGGATGCAAGGATGGTACAATATTTGAAAATCCATCAACATCATCCACCACATCAACAAAAAGAAGGGCAAAAACCACATGATCATGTCCATAGACACCGAAAAAGCATTCAACAAAATTCAACATCCATTCATGATAAAAACTCTCAACAAAATGGGTATAGCGGGCAAGTAGCTCAACATAAGGCCATATATGACAAACACACAGCCAACATCATACTTAACAGCAAGAAGCTGAAAGCTTTTCACCTAAATTCAGGAACAAGGCCAGGATGCCCACTCTCCCCATCCCACTTTTATTCAACATAGTACTGGAGGTCCTAGCTGCAGCATTGAGACAAAACAAAGAAATAAAAGGCATCCAGATTGATAAGGAAGAAGTCAAACAGTCGCTATTTGCAGATGACATTATATTGTACATAAAAACCCTAAAGACTCCACTCTAAAACTACTAGAACTAATACCTGAATTCAGCAAAGCTGCAGGATACAAAATTAATACACAGAAAACTGTTGCATTCCTATACACTAACAATGAACTAGCAGAAAGAGAAATCAGGAAAACAATTCCATTCACAATTGCATCAGAAAGAATAAAATACCTAGGAATAAAACTAATCAAGGAAGACCTATACCCTTAAAACTACAAAACACTCCTAAGAGAAATTAAAGAGGACACTAATAAATGGAAATTTATCCCATGCTCTTGGGTAAGAAGAATTAATATTGTCAAAATGGCCATCCTGCCTAAAGCAATCTAAAGATTCAATGCAATCCCTATCAAAATACTGATAGCATTCTTCAATAAACTGGAACAAATAGTTCTAAAATTCATATGGAACCACACAGGACCCTGAATAGCCAAAGCAATCTTGAAAAAGAAGAATAAAGCAGCTGGGGGATCTCTCTTCCCAACTTCAAGATCTACTACAAAGCCACAGTAATCAAGACAATTTGGTACTGGCACAACAACAGACCCATAGACAAATGGAATAGACTAGAGAGCCCAGATATAAGCCCAAGTATATTAGGTCAATTAATATATGATAAAGGATCCATGGATATACAATAGGAAATGACAGCCTCTTGAACAGCTGGTGTTGGCAAAACTGGACAGCTGCTTGTAAGAGAATGAAACTGGATTACTGTCTCACTGAATACACAAAAGCAAAATTGAAATGGATCAAATACCTGAATGTAAGTCATGAAACCATAAAACTCTTAGAAGAAAACATAGGTAAAACTTACTTGAATGTAAATATGAGCAACTTTTTCATGAACACACCTCCTCAGGCAATGGAAACAAAAGCAAAAGTAAACAAGTGGGAACATACCAAACTAAAAAGCTCCTGTACAGCAAAGGGTATCATCAATAGAACAAAAAGTCATCCTACAGTATGGGAAAATGTATTCATTAATGACATATCTGATAAGGGATTGACATCCAAAATATATAAAGAACTCACATGGTCCACAACCAAAAAGCAAATAACCAAATTAAAAAATGGACAGAGGATCTGAATAGACACTTTTCCAAAGAAGAATGTCAGATGGCCAACAGGTGCATGAAAAGATGCTCCACATCGTTAATCATCAGATAAATTCAAATTAAAACCCAATGAGATATCACCTCACACCAGTTAGGATGGCCACCATCCAAAGGACAAGCAACAACAAATGCTGACAAGGATGTGCAAAAGGGGAACCCTCCTACACTGCTGGTGGGAATGTAAATTAGTTCAACCATTGTGGAAAGCAGTATGGAGGTTCATTAAAAAACTTAAAGTAGAAATACCATTTGACCCAGGAACTCCACTCCTAGGAATTTACCCTAAGAATATAGGATCCCAGATTCAAAAAAACATATGCCCCCCTGTGTTTATCACAGCACTATTTACAATAGCCAAGAAATGGAACCAACCTATGTGTCCATCAGTAGATGAATGGATAAAGAAGACGTGGTACATATACACAATGGAATATTATCCAGCCATAAGAAGAAAACAAATTCTACCATTTGCAACAACATGGATGGAGCTAGAGGGTTTTATGCTCAGTGAAATAAGCCAGGAGGAGAAACACAGGTACCAAATGATTTCACTCATCTGTGGCATATAACAACAAAGCAAAAATTGAAGGAACAAAACAGCAGCAGGCTCACAGAATCCAAGAATGGACTAACAGTTACCAAAGGGAAAGGGACTGTAAAGGGTGGGTGAGAATGGAGGGATAAGGTGTTTAAGGGCGTTATGATTAGCATGCATAACATAGAGGTTCATGGGGAAGGCAGTATAGCACAGAGAAGACAAGTAGTGATTCTGTAGCATCTTATTATGCTGATGGGCAGTGACTGTAATAGGGTATGGGTGGGGACCTGATAATAGGAGGAATGTAGTAACCACAATGTTCCTCATGTGAAACCTGAGCATAAGATTGTATATCAATGATACCTTAATAAAATAAGAAAAAGAATTCATCCTGATAAAATTCCCAAGTGTGATAATAAAGAGGAGCTTGCAAAAACAGAATCTTACTCTGTACAAAGAAAAAAATTCCACTCACATATTGCCTCTGAGAAAAGAAAAAAGAAATGATGCTAATAAAACAGCAAAATTAGTAAGCACAGAGATCTTGAGAGACAAGTATAAAGAAGAGATAATAAACCAAAAGATCCCTCTTTAGAGACCCCTCCTTATAACCCCTGTTTTAATTTATAAACAGATAAATTAGTCTATCATTGTGTATTTAACATAAGTACTGAAAGATCCTTGCAATACAAGAGACAAGTTACAATAAAAATGCTTATGTTAATTTAGAATGAAGAAAGAAAATCTAGAACGGCAAGATTTAGGAAAGGAGAAGGAAAGCAACACAACATTCTTATCTGGTGGGGAAGAAGCAAAATGATTGAGAAATGAAAATATTATAAAGATCTTACAGAGAGATGAGAAGAGAAGCAGATGGGGAATATATGAGAAAATGTGTCACTTTTTGATTTTATGTAAGAGTAAAGAATTTGATTTTATGTAAGAGTAAAGAAGTCTATGTTAGATTATGAACACTAGAAAGTAGACATTAAAAACGGGGAAAATAAGCAAAAATTCCCAAATTAACATGGGGGAAGGAAAGGAAGAGTTACAAGGTTATTAGGCCACATGTAATAAGGAAAATAAGGCAGCAATAAAGTAAAATGAACCTTAAATATAAATTTAGGTAGAAGGAAAAATGTCTAGTATGTTGGTTAATATGTTTAATTATGCATTAAAAGTTGAAAATCATCACACTGAGATGTCAAATGTTTGGAAATGAATGGATCAACAAGGGGATATTAAGTGAATATAAGTACAAAGAAGTATTAAAATATTATACCAGACAAGACGGAATTTAACATCAACAAAAAAAAATAAAGATGGACAATAAGAAAGTAACATAAATATATTTTTACACACACATATGCATATGCAACACACCTACTGTCTCTCATTAATAGGCAAAATATTTGAAAGAAGTAAGGATAAATATATAAAGCATAGAGAGAAAAATAGGATACATTTAATATGCATTATTCTTGGGTGATCAAGATGTTGATTAGAGAGAAGAGAAAGTGCAAGCATGTGATAAAAAATTGTTCAGAAGTCCTTAGTATATGTGATAAGACCTCATTTATGTAAAATGATAGGTATGAAGATAGAAATAAAATTGAAAAGGCTATGCAGTTAAATAATCTTTTCTATCAGCATTGAGAAAGCCGAATATCTATAAGACTTATATCACAGTGTTGAGATTAGAGAGGACAGGAAAAATGAAAATAGCCTTTTCCTTATGACACTTTTAAATTGCTTTATTCTCTTTCATATGTATTACTTTTGTGGTTTTAAAGCATTAAATAAAAACCCCCTTTAAAGGTGAGTAAACATTTATTAGAATATATACAATGAAAAAGCTATAGACCTTGAGATATAACCTGTATATGCCACTTAAAAAATATCTTGACAGAACTACAAACATTTAAATAGTTCAGAATAGCTTATGACCAAAGTAATAATAGTTATATGAGAAAATCACTGATTCTCTATAATGGCTTAATACTACGTAACAATAATTATCATGTTAATTTCTACAAAAGAACAATTATCCCATTTATATATTAATATGATTTACAGTAAAAGAAGAGGTTCTTTTAAACATTGCCTCAGAGTTCAGGAAATCATCATTTCACCAAAGGTTTGTTTTAAAAGTTCACAATAAATACATGCATCTAACTTCATTGGCTTACAACCTGTGTATATATTTAGGACAACATATATACTGTCGATATAGGAAAACAATGTTTAGTTTTCCCAACTCCAAATGAACAGTATAAAATATTAGCAAAACACTCAAGGTACTGGATCTGTCTCTGATATATGCCTTTGCAGGAAAATATAGACAGTTCAATCCTGTAAATAGTTCCTAACAATCAGTATTTCAGAAAAGTAAAAGAGAATTTTTGGAGCATCCCTGTAAAATCATCCTAATGTCCTTGTGCCATTTCTTAAGAGATTCACATGCTCCACTTTCTTTCAGAAGATTTATGTGGTGTGTACATATAAATATAGAAAGCATAGGGAGAGGAGTTTTAAGTCTGTTACAGACATTAAATTCTTCCCTGTAAAAAAAAAAATTTCTTTGTGTCTTTAGAGAGGTATCCTATGTGACAGCTGAAAATTATTTCTGAACTCATAAAAAGTTTGTCAGTAGAGAGATATCTGATCTGACACCCAGAGCATTTTACAAGCATATCCAATCTGCTGCCCAAATCAAAGCCGTTAGACAGATTGCCTCATGTCGATGCTTCTTGCTACCGAGTAGTATGGTATTTGGGTTCAGTGGCAAAGAGGTTGTGTCTATGCTGAGGAAAAGTGCTGGTCATCTCAGTTAATGAAAAGTAAAGTAGTGCAGTAGAAAGAGTAGAGCTTTAGACACTAAGGACCTAACATGGCCAGTAAGCCCTCTGTGACTTTGGCCCAGCCATTTAGCCTTGTTGTAACTTACATCTTTTACTGTATAATACGGGCATTGTACTTAACAGTACTTTTCTTACAAAGTTTTGGTTAAAGTTGAGTTGGGTCCCTAAGGATGTTAATGGCAACACCAAGCCAGTCAATGTAGACAATGCTGTTGATCCAACGAGCATCATGGCATTAAACACTGTGTAAAATTATGCATTAGATAAATAAGATTAAGTGGCTTAATTCCAAACATCCCCATCTATTTAATTACAGACAATTTTGTTTTTATTTTTTGTTCAGGATTTTGAGACTTCACAGAATACAATTAGGGAAATAAGGTGCTAAATGATATTTAATGTCCCTTCTAGGCATAGAAGTATAGGATTTATAAAATAAGTCGTTTTGAGTAGAAAAATTATATCACTATCACTTTTTAATTGCAAACCTGACACAAATTTTCACATTTAGCAAAGTTTTGGTAAAATATAGACTAAGCAAGAGAGCACTTTCTTATAACAAAAAAGAAGAAAAAGAAGAGTTCTCTCCCTGCAACTTTTACTTACTATTTACTTTCAGTACATAAATGGACTTCCTCATACAATGTACTAGTATGGTTAACAAAAATATTTATTATATTCCATTAGGTAGTGATATATTCAATATACTTTTTATAAATGCATATAAATAATTTGTTTGAATTGGTTGCTGAAAATTATAAACCAATAGTGTTGTTTGTCACCCATCCAGCTGAAAATGATAGGAAGATTTCTTTTCCTTTTTTTTAATTTTATTTTATAACCAATCATTTTATTGAGTTTATAATATCCTATGTTTGGTTATTATATCATTGCCAAAATTGTATTCCTTTTTTTTTTTTTTTGAGAAGGCATCTCCCATACTTATTGATCAGATGGTTGTTAACAACAATAAAATTCTGTATAGGGGACTCAATTCACAATCACTAATCAACCCCAAGCCTAATTCTCAACAGTCTCCAATCTTCTGAAGCATAACGAACAGGTTCTTACATGGTGAACAAGTTCTTACATAATGAATAAGTTCTTACATGGTGAACAGTGCAAGGGCAGTCATCACAGAAACTTTCGGTTTTGATCACGCATCATGAACTATAAACAATCAGGTCAAATATGATTATTTGTTTGATTTTTATACTTGATTTATATGTGAATCCCACATTTCTCCCTTATATTATTATTATTATTTTTTTTAATAAGATGCTGAAGTGGTAGGTAGATGCAAGATAAAGGTAGAAAACATAATTTAGTGCTGTAAGAGGGCAAATGTAGATAGTCAGGTGTGTGCCAATAGATTAAGTATTAATCCAAGCTAGACAAGGGCAACAAAACATCCACGGATGCAGAAGATTTCTCTCAAAACAGGGGGGGTGAGGTTCTAAGCCTCACCTCTGTTGATTCCCAATTTCTCACCTGATGGCCCCCCTGTGACAGTGGCTGTCTTAGGTTGTTCCTCCCTTGAGGAATCTTACCCGTCTCTGGCTAACCAGTCATCTTCCGGGGCCATACAGGAAAATGTAAAGTTGGTAAGTAAGAAAGAAGAAATATTCTTTGAAAAGGTTAGCTTTTTACTTCTTGGCAGATTTATGCCCTGTGGCTTCTATGCCCAGCATTTTTCTTGAGGTATCTTTACCACTTGGAAGAATTATGATACTCGGTAATTTTGATACGAGGCACGAATTCTACTAAAGGGTTGTAAATAGGAAGGAAGAAGAAAAGCTATAGAAGTAGCAGACGGAAGAAAACATGGGAAGATTAATTATTTCTTTGACATATCTTCTTGTAGAGTAACATAAGCACGTATAGGTTTTAAACTACTAATTAAATTGCGTATTCACATTAACATAATAGGAATACAGCTACATAACAAAAGCAGACCTACAATTACCGGCCATATCCAGTGAAACCAAGAAAACCAGTTAGGCACCCTAGGCATTTGTGAAAACTTATCAATGCTATGATGGATATTGTCTAACTGAATTTGAATAGTTTGAGAAAAATCAGACAAATTAAAACAACACATTCCTGGGAACTGCTCACATCCCATATGTTCTTTTAACAGTAGATAGTCTGTAGTCACACGATTTTGGAGTGCTGCAACTTGCACTTCTCCTAATTCTTGGTTGAGTTCCAACAGTATAGATCCAGTCAAATTTGCTGTTTTACTGTATGCACAGGCCAGCTTAGATATCTCCTTCTTCATTCCAATGGCAAGTCCAGGAACCAGTGGGATGAATGCAGAAACAACTGCAACAACGCCAGGATCTTTGTTGAAGTTTTTTGATGATCATCTTCTGGAATGACTCTTCCAGAGGATGTTGATGTTGGAAGTTCTTCTTCATATCATATCTTAATTCATTTTCTGGGTAGCCAAATTAGGCTTGGATCCTCTGTATAAACACAAACAAACCCTTTGCCTACACTTTGATATGACCTTTATACCATTGTGAAGAACTTATTGGATATCACCACACAGGAACTGCTTTTTTTTTTAAGAGAAGGAATATAATGAGAAAAATGTACTTCCATAGCTGATCATCTGACACCCTTTATATAATCAAAATTAAGGATATGTAAAGCATGCATTAATCGTTGATTTGCAGTTAGTTTTAACCTATCAGGGAGTAATCCCCCTTTTCCTTTACTTTCTTTTTTTTATCATTAATCTACAATTACATGAAGAATATTATGTTTACTAGTTCTCCCCTATACCAGGTCCCCCCCCCCACAAACACCATTACAGTCACTGACCATCAGCATAGCAAAATGTTGTAGAATCACTACTTGTCTTCTCTGTGTTGTACAGCCCTCCCTTTTCTCCCACCCCCCCATTGTGCATGCTATTCATAATACCCCCTTTCTTCTTCCCCCCCTTATCCCTCCCTACCCACCCATCCTCCCCAGTTCCTTTCCCTTTCGTACCTGTTAGTCCATTATTGGGTTCTGTGATTCTGCTGCTGTTTTTGTTCCTTCAGTTTTTCCTTTGTTCTTTCAGTTTTTCCTTTGTTCTTATACTCCACAGATGAGTGAAATCATTTGGTATTTCTCTTTCTCCGCTTGGTTTATTTCAGTGAGCATAATACCCTCTAGCTCCATCCATGTTGTTGCAAATGGTAGGATTTGTTTTCTACTTATGGCTGAATAATATTCCATTGTGTATATGTACCACATCTTCTTTACCCATTCATCTACTGATGGACACTTAGGTTGCTTCCAATTCTTGGCTATTGTAAATAGTGCTGTGATAAACTTAGGGGTGCATCTGCCTTTTTCAAACTTGAGTGCTGGATTCTTAGAGTAAATTCCTAGGAGTGGAATTCCTGGGTCAAATGGTTTTTCTATTTTGAGCATTTTGAGGAACCTCCTTACTGCTTTCCACAATGGTTGAACTAATTTACATTTCATCAGCAGTGTAGGAGGGTTCCCCTTTATCCACAACCTCGCCAACATTTGTTGTTGTTTGTCTTTTGGATGGTAGCCATCCTTACTGGTGTGAGGTGATATCTCATTGTGGTTTTAATTTGCATTTCTCTGATAATTAGCGATGTGGAGCATCTTTTCATGTGTCTGTTGGCCATCTGAATTTCTTTTTTGGAGAACTGTCTGTTCAGTTCCTCTGCCCATTTTCTAATTGGATTATTTGTTTTTTGTTTGTTGAGGTGGGTGAGCTCTTTATATATTTTGGATGTCAAGCCTTTATCTGGTCTGTCATTTACAAATATATTCTCCCATACTGTAGGTTACCTTTTTGTTCTATTGATGGTGTCTTTTGCTGTACAGAAGCTTTTCAGCTTAATATAGTCCCACTTGTTCATTTTTGCTTTTGTTTTCCTTGCCTAGGGAGGTATGTTCAAGAAGAGGTCACTCATGTTTATGTCTAAGAGATTTTTGCCTATGTTTTTTCTAAGAGTTTTATGGTTTCATGACTTACATTCAGGTCTTTGATCCATTTCTAATCTACTTTTGTGTATGGGATAAGACAATGGTCCAATTTCATTCTCTTACATGTAGCTGTCCAATTTTGCCAGCACCATCTGTTGAAGAGACTGTCATTTCCCCATTGTATGTCCATGGCTCCTTTATCAAATATTAATTGACCATATATGTTTGGGTTAATGTCTGGAGTCTCTAATCTGTTCCACTGCTCTGTGGCACTGTTCTTGTGCCAGTACCAAATTATCTTGATTACTATGGTTTTGTAGTAGAGCTTGAAGTTGGAGAGTGAGATCCCCGCCACTTTATTCTTCTTTCTCAGGATTGCTTTGGCTATTCGGGGTCTTTGGTGTTTCCGTATGAATTTTTGAACTATTTGTTCCAGTTCATTGAAGAATGCTGTCGGTAATTTGATAGGGATTGCATCAAATCTGTATATTGCTTTGGGCAGGATGACCATTTTGATGATATTAATTCTTCCTATACACGAGCATGGGATGAGTTTCCATTTGTTAGTGTCCCCTTTAATTTCTCTTAAGAGTGACTTGTAGTTTTCAGAGTATAAGTCTTTCACTTCTTTGGTTAGGTTTATTCCTATGTATTTTATTCTTTTTGATGCAATTGTGAATGGAGTCGTTTTCCTGATTTCCCTTTCTATTGGTTCATTATTAGTGTATAGGAAAGCCACAGATTTCTGTGTGTTAATTTTGTATCCTGCAGCTTTGCTGTATTCCGATATCAGTTCTAGTAGTTTTGGAGTAGAGTCTTTAGGGTTTTTTATGTACAATATCAAGTCATCTGCAAATAGTGACAGTTTAACTTCTTCTTTACCAATCTGGATTCCTTGTATTTCTTTGTTTTGTCTAATTTCCATGGCTAGGACCTCCAGAACTTTTTTAAATAACAGTGGGGAGAGTGGGCATCCCTGTCTTGTCCCCAATCTCAGAGGAAAAGCTTCGAGCTTCTCACTGTTCAGTATGATGTTAGCTGTAGGTTTATCATATATGGCCTTTAATATGTTGAGGTACTTGCTGTCTATTCCCATTTTGCTGAGAGTTTTTATCATGAATGAATGTTGAATTTTGTTGAATGCTTTTTCAGCATCTATGGAGATGATCATGTGGTTTTTGTCCTTCTTTTTGTTGATGTGGTGGATGATGTTGATGGATTTTTGAATGTTGTACCATCCTTCCATCCCTGGGATGAATCCCACTTGATGGTGGTTTATGATCCTTCTGATATATTTTTGAATTCGGTTTGCTAATATTTTATTGAGTATTTTTGCATCTACATTCATTAGGGATATTGTTCTGTAATTTTCTTTTTTGGTGGTGTCTTTGCCTGGTTTTGGTATTAGGGTGATGTTGGCTTCATAGAATGAGTTTTGGAGTATTCCCTCCACTTCTACTTTTTGGAAAACTTTAAAGAGAATGGGTATTATGTCTTCTCTGTGTGTCCGATAAAATTCCGAGGTAAATCCATCTGCCCTGGGGGTTTTGTTCTTGGGTGGTTTTTTGATTACCATTTCAATTTCTTTGCTCATAAGTAGTTTGTTTAACTTTTGTGTTTCTTCCTTGGTCAGTCTTGGAAGGTTGTATTTTTCTAGGAAGTTGTCCATTTCTTCTAGGTTTTCCAGGTTGTTAGCATATAGGTTTTCATAGTAGTCTTTAATAATTGTTTGTATTTCTGTGGAGTCTGTCATGATTTTTCCATTCTCATTTCTGATTCTGTTGATATGTGCTATTTCTCTTTTTCTCTTAATAATTTTGGCTAGAGGCTTATCTATTTTGTTTATTTTCTGAAACAACCAGCTCTTGCTTTCATTGATTTTTTTTCTATTGTTTTATTCTTCTCAATTTTGTTTATTTCTTCTCTAATCTTTATTATGTCCCTCCTTCTGCTGACTTTAGGCCTCATTTGTTCTTCTTTTTCCAATTTCGATAATTGTGATGTTAGACTATTCATTTGGGATTGTTCTTCCTTCTTCAAGTGTGCCTGGATCGCTATATACTTGCCTCTTAAGACTGCTTTCGCTGCGTCCCACAGAAGCTGGGGCTTAGTGTTGTTGTTGTCATTTGTTTCCATATTTTCCTTGATCTCTATTTTAATTTGTTCGTTGATCCATTGATTATTTAGGAGCATGTTGTTAAGCCTCCATGTTTTTGTGAGCATTTTTGTTTTCTTTGTAGAATTTATTTCTAGTTTTATATACCTTGTGGTCTGAAAAGTTGGTTGGTAGAATTTCAATCTTTTGGAATTTACTGAGGCTCTTTTTGTGAGCTAGTATGTAGTCTATTCTGGAGAATGTTCCATGTGCACTTGAGAAGAAAGTATATCCTGTTGCTTTTGGATATAGAGTTCTATAAATATCTATTAGGTCCATATGCTCTACTGTGTTGTTCAGTGCCTCTATGTCCTTACTTATTTTCTGCCCAGTGGATCTATCCTTTGGGGTGAGTGGTGTGTTGAAGTCTCCTAAAATGAATGCATTGCATTCTATTTCCCCCTTTAGTTCTGTTAGTATTTGTTTCACATATGCTGGTGCTTCTGTGTGGGGTGCATATATATTTAGAATGGTTGTATCCTCTTGTTGGACTGAGCCCTTTATCATTATGTAATGTCCTTTATCTCTTGTTACTTTCTTTGTTTTGAAGTCTATTTTATCTGATATTAGTACTGCAACCCCTGCTTTCTTCTCTCTGTTGTTTGCCTGAAATATGTTTTTCCATCCCTTGACTTTTTGTCTGTGAATGTCTTTGGGTTTGAGGTGAGTTTGTTGTAAGCAGCATATAGATGGGTCTTGCTTTTTTATCCATTCTATTGCTCTGTGTCTTTTGATTGGTGCATTCAGTCCATTTACATTTAGGGTGACTGTTGAAAGATATCTACTTATTGCCATTGCAGGCTTTAGATTCGTGGTTACAAAAAGTTCAAGGTTAGGCTCTTTAGTATCTTACTGCCTAACTTAGCTCACTTATTGAGCTGTTATATACACTGTCTGGAGATTCTTTTCTTCTCTCCCTTCTTATTCCTCCTCCTCCATTCTTCATATGTTGGTTGTTTCATTCTGTGCTCTTTCATTTATCCTTTAACTGCTTTTAGTGGGTAGTTGATTTTATTTTTTGCCTTTAGTTAGTATTTGGTTGGTTTGCTTTTTTTACAGTAATTTTATTTTCTCTGGTGACATCTGTTTAGTCTTAGGAGTGCTCCCATCTAGAGCAGTCCCTCTAAAATACCCTGTAGAAGTGGTTTGTGGGAGGGAAATTCCCTCAACTTTTGCTTGTCTGGAAATTGCTTAATCCCTCCATCATATTTAAATGATAATCATGCTGGATACAATATCCTTGGTTCAAGGCCCTTCTGTTTCATTGCATTAAATATATCATGCCATTCTCTTCTGGCCTGTAATGTTTCTATTGAGGAGTCTGATGTTAGCCTGATGGGTTTTCCTTTATAGGTGACCTTTTTCTCTCTAGCTGTTTTTAAAACTCTTTCCTTGTCCTTGATCTTATCCATTTTAATTATTATGTGTCTTGGTGTTGTCCTCCTCGGGTCCTTTCTGTTGGGAGTCTGTGTATTTCCATGGTCTGTTTGATTATTTTCTCCCCCAGTTTGGGGAAGTTTTCAGCAATTATTTCTTCAAAGACACTTTTTACCCCTTTTTCTCTCTCTTCTTCTTCTGGTACCCCTATAATATGGATATTGTTCCTTTTGGATTGGTCGCACAGTTCTATTAATACTGTTTCATTCCTGGAGATCCTTTTATCTCTCTCTATGTCAGCTTCTATGCATTCCTGTTCTCTGGTTCCTATTCCATCAATGGCCTCTTGCATCTTATCCATTCTGCTTATAAATCCTTGCAGAGTTTGTTTCACTTCTGTAATCTCCTTCCGTATGTCTGTAATCTCCCTCCGAGTGTCTGTAATCTTCCTCCAGACTTCATCCCTTAGCTCTTGTATATTTCTCTGCATCTCTGTCAGCATGTTATGATCTTTATTTTGAATTCTTTTTCAGGAAGACTGGTTAGGTCTGTTTCCTTCTCAGGTGTTGACTCTGTTATCTTGGTCTGCCTGATATTTTGCCTTTTCATGGTGATAGAGATAGTTTGCAGAACTGGCACAAGTGACAGCTGGAAGAACTTTCCTTCTTGTTGGTTTGTGGCCTTCCTCTCCTGGGAGAACAGTGACCTCTAGTGGCTTATGCTGGGCAGCTGCATGCAGACAGGGCTTCTGATTCCTGCCCGGCTGCTATGGAGTTTATCTCCGCTGTTGCTGTGGGCGTGGCCTGGCTCAGGCGGCTGCTTCAAAATGGTGGAGCCGTATTGGAGGGGGAGTGGCCGGGAGGCTATTTATCTCTGTGAGGGGCCTCCATGCTCCCAGCTGCCCAGGGGGTTAGAGTGTCCAGAGTTCCCCAGATTCCCTGCTGCTGGACTAAGTGTCCCAGGACGCTTCCATCTGGCGGTGGGGTCCCTGTCCCTTTAAGACTTCCAAAAAGTACTCGCTTTTCTTTGTCCCCAGGGATCCAGCCTCAGGGACCTGCTCACAGGTCTTACTGTCCTGTTTCCCTAGTATCCAGGACCCCACGCATGCACTGTGTCTGCGCTCTGGTCCGGATGGCGAGGGCTGGGTGTTTAGCAGTCCTGGACTCCTTCTCCCTCCCCGCTCCAACTCCTCTCCTCCTGCCTGGAGCTGGGGTGAAGGGCCTCGGGTCCCGCCCGGCTCCGGCTTGTATCTTACCCCCTTCACAAGGCGCTGGGTTCTCACAGGTGTGGATGTGTTCTGGATGTTGTCCTGTGTCTTCTGGTCTCTCTTCAAGGAAGAGTTGTCTTTGTTATATTTTCATAAATATATGTGGTTTTGGGAGGAGATTTCCGCTGCTCTACTCACGCTGCCATCTTGGCTCCACCCAAAGATTTCTTTTTATAACAGGTTCCAAAGCAGTTCTCACAGGTGTATGGAATATGTAAGAATCCAAAATTAATTATTTTCCTGACTTCTTGAAATATGCCTGAGCCTAGAAGATACTGCCATAAAAGGAACTTAGTTTACACCAACTTTACAATAACTTGACTGTGGCAAAGCATGACCAGACAGCTGCCTGCAGCCAATCCTACATTCAGTTTAAGTTTAATGAACTATTTTGATTGTATAATGAGTATCGCTCAGCTCCCCCAGACATGAGCTTGCTTGATCAGCTTCCAAAGCTCTGAGAGTGTTTCAGCAAAGAAATAGTACAAGACAGAAAGATAAATGGTTTCTGATAATCGCAACCTTAGGCACCAAACCAAAGTGATGGGGAATATGGCTGAGCTGACTCTACTTTGCAGGATGTAGGCTCACCCAGAGTCAGGGCAACACAGAGTACCTCTTCAGTGGATATGTTTTCCTTCTGTTTTCTGCTCTGTTAAAGTTTCACTTAAATGCAGAGATCTGGCTGGAGCATCAGAGAATTCCTTTCCATGGAGTGGATATCCAATTATTCTGACAATAGCCAGCAAAGAAAAAAATTAATTTCATGTGAAAAGTGACAAAACTCAAACAAAATGTGACCTTGAATATATATGGATTCATATAGAAGAAAGAAACTGCCCTTTCTTCTCAGTCCCCCAGATATTAGCTTAGTTACATAATAACTGTGCTTTCTTGTAAATTTATTTTAAATTTTCAATATTTAAAAAACATTTGGGTACATTATTTTTTCATATCAACTCTGGAAATTTTTTATCAAAATATGCAAAATTTAAAGATAATATTAGACTCTTACTGGATATTTCCCATACCATTTAAAAATCTTTTAAATTAGGGAACATAAAATGTACCATCATCAGGCAGATATGAGTGTAGCTTGTTCTAGTAACAGAAAGAAAGCTGGTGCAAATGTACAGAGGCAGAGGGGAGGGGTGAGAGCATATGAAAAGTTGTTAGTAATGTTCAGGGGTTTGTTTTCACTCTAATGACGTTACCCCACTGTAGGTTTTACAAGGTGAAACAAAGTGAAAAGCCACTTGGTCTTCTGTCTGGGAAATAGATGATGTCAGGGTAGGGCCAGAATAGGATTAATTTCACTAGTACAGAAATACTGGAAATGAGAGAAGGAAAGAAATTCAGAATATGTTTTTCATAGTGCTGAGGGATTTGCTAATGGAGTGGATATTGAGGAGTAGAGGGTCAGTTCGATTAATCAATTATAATACTTTGGACCATTTTCTGTGAGACTCAGGGACAGCACAGTGTTGACCAGAAATTACTGGGCTGATAAACTAAAGACAGTTAAAAAATTCCTTGTTCTTTCACTGGTGACTTGTGAAGACTCCCTACATTTCTTTATTCCTCTATAAAATGACCTTTACTTTCCTTTCCTACTTGAGAATGCAATGACTGTTAGACGGCACACAGCACTCTATGTTTCTGCTCATTGGTTTCATGAAACTCCTTTCTCTGTCTTAATTACATTATGCTACACTTGTTCCTATTGAATGTCAGTTCCATTTATTTTTTATAACTTCTCCAATTTGATTATCAAAGTCAGTAATCCAGTCTTATCCTCCCAAGGGGATGAACTTCCCTTTTATTCCTTTCAATTCTCACGTACTCCTAATGAGGTAAAGTTTCCACTCGCCATTTAGATTCTGAGTTCTTTTGGCATCTACATCTGCTATTCATTTGCATTTCCCGTGACCTATTGATTATGCCCCTTTTCAAATCTCTTGCTACCTATCAGTGCTACCTATGAAAAGTTATGCTAACTAAAAGTAAATTATAATCAGTATTTTCCACAGTATACTATATCCAATACCCTGGATTCAGAATAGGGTTAATCAAAATTTACTGTAGAAACGTGAGGCTTTATAGTATAAATTCTGCCCATATGAACAAATATTTCACATTGTAGTAAATCTTTCAGTTGTAGAAAGTAAATTTATGTAATTTCAGATTCTACAGGTAATCAGTAGATAAGATGGCTAAAAAAATCACATATGAAAAATATGTAGCAACAAGTATATGTATTTAATATGTATATATTATTAAAATGTCTTTCACTATATCATTCCTATGTTGGTTTGACTATTTCCCCTTTGCCTACTTTTATTTGATCCCCCCCTTTTTTTATATAGACAGAAGTGAAGGGAAAAAGCAAGCATTAAAAAGTCTGTTTTTTTGCAATAGTCTTAGGGTATTCATTCTTATTACTTACTTTTTATATATAACATAAATATATGGATAGGCTATATCAGGAATACCATCTAACGTCTAATGCCCTTTGCTTATATTTAATATATGACCTTTAAATACATATTTTAATCTTGCAAACTCTAATCTGCAGAGAATATATGACTAATTACATGGAGAAATAATTAAAAATAAGACTGACCTTTCCCTATGATTTCATATTGTGTGTTTTTAATTAGGAAAAAAATTAATATAAACCTGTGAACACAGATAATCATTTTAAAATATCAGTATATGTCCAATTTAATATGATTTACTTTATTAGTTCAGAGTTTGGAAAGTTCTAAGCTGAAAATAAAAGTTTTATAAAGCAGCATATAGATGGCATTTAGAATTATAAGACTGGATGAAATCACTGAGGAAATGAGTATAGACAGAAAGAAGAAAAGCTTAAGAACTGAGATGTAGAGCATTTCAGGTTTCTGAGGTTAGAAAATGAGCACCAAACAACAAAGCAGAGAGAGAAGGAGCAGTGATTTTAAAAAAAGAAAAAGACAACTCAATTCAGTGCCCTTGAAAACAATGAAGTGTTTTAAGAAGGAAGAAGTGACCTACAATGTCAAGCATTGCTGATAGGTGAAGTATCATGCTGATTGAGAACTGATCCTTGGATTTGACAAAGTGAAAGTAATTGGCACAAACTTGAATGAATTGGGTTCAGGCAAGAATGGGACTGAAAGAATTGAAGAAAGTAGTCTGAAGAATTTAACTTTAAAAGGACAGATAAAATAAATGATAGTTGGGGTCAACCTGTTTATGTTAGTACAAATATCCAGTACAGAGAAGGTGATGATTGAGGAAAAGAGGGGGACAAAGGCCAGTACACAAATTACTTATGAGGCGAGGTTATCTTCTGAGGTGGACAGGGAGGTGGAGGAGTTTAAACATGACCTCATGAAATAGACGTTACAGAGAATGGGAGAAAAATATTACCAGAGAAATGTGGTTTAAAAACTGGACAGTGTTGAAAGACTAGATGAGTTAGAGGTCATGGATTATGACAACACTAATATCACTGGTTATGTGAATCTTCTCCAGTGATGTCTATATTTTGGACCACAGTCATAAAGAAGACAGGTTGTTGGGTTAATTGAAGATTTTTTTTTTAATAATAACAGTAAAACGGGCTCAGGAAAGCTGAAAACATTTATTGGGTTGATTTATGATGATATCTTAGCTGGATATGAAAAAATAAAGATAGAAATGAAATGATGTGTAGGTGGAAATAGAAGGCTAATTGGAATTATGAAGTTAAAGAAGTAATTGCAGTGAAACTTGCCAAAGTGAGCAGAAAGGCCAGAGGTTTTCACCAGACTAGCATTACAGAATGAATGGATGGCTCTAGAGGTGGAGTTTGAGATGATGTTAAAGTTCAGGGGGTTACCTTGAGATTAAGTGTAAAAAAAAGGTGACTGAAGATGAAAAACTCAAGGAATTGAGAAGCCAAGATACCCTGGCATTTCTTAGAACTATGGCATGATTAGTGATGGAGATGAAGGCTATTATCTTGGTGACAAAGTTTTCAGTACAAAAGAGAAACATGGTTTAAGATTATAACAGCAGTGAAGGAGAGAAGATGAGGTGGTTTAAGAGCATACATTACATTTTCAAAAGCAAGGACGGCAATTGTAGGCCAAAGAAGACTCAGTGAGAGGAATGCCTCAAGTATGTTTGAATCTGTAGTTACTTCATTTCTTGGCCCGTTGGCATTGTCTGCTACAAAGGATATACTTGGTGTTTCTCAGTATTGGTTGCATGTTGCATCCACTAAATTTTAAAACTATGCCGAAGCCAGGTCTCATCACCAGAGTCTGATTTAAGTGGTATGAGGTGGAGCTCAAGGAGGTGATTCTCAAGAACAGCCAGTGAGAGAATCCCTTTGTATCTCATGCTGCCATGCATTGCTACAATTTTCTCCTTCAGATATTTTGTGGTTACGTGGTTACAAATGGCAACTGAAGGCCATAATATATTGAGGTTTGAGGTCAGATAGGATTTTTTTTTCCAGGCTGTTTCTTCCTCCTGGATTGCCTTTTTCATCATTCCTCTTATCTGATCTCTAATTCTGCTTCCTGGAAGTTCTATTTTTCTCTCCAATGGATTTCTAAAGTACTTCAACAACACCACAACAAAATGACACATTTATGGTTTTCTACTTCATATTGCATTTTTAATGTACATATAAATAGACTTAATGAAAATCCATACTCAGGATATTAGATTCATCTTTGAGTCTCCTAAAACTCCTAGCACAGTATTTTGCACTTTAGAGTGCTTATTAAAAATTTGCTGAATGAGTAAATATACACATGGATCTAATAAGTCTCTTTGCCTGTGTTATAAGTAATTGGCTTTTTGAATGAAGTTGTATGTATTACTAAATTGTGTTAAAATCTAACTTAGAGAGCCTGTTTTGTTTATTTTAAGCTATTGTGAAACAAAATGGTAGACAATAAATGCTTGAATTACCTGTTTTATAGTTGAAATACATATCAGAGATTGTTATTACATAGATTTAGATTACATAAAAATACGTTCTGGGTGACTATGCTATGTATCTGCATCAGGTCCATAAAAACTAAAGAGCCTAATAACAGTCGATTAACAATAACCTGTGAATTATATAACTTTTAGATTTTGGTTCGGTAGTCAAAAGCTAACTCATTTCTAGTTTCCTGAGTTAAGAATTCTGGGATAAAAGTTAAATATTGGGATGTCAACTTTGGCCTTTGATTTGCAAAGCTATCAGTTGTGCAGGCTCTTAAAATGTCAGCAATACAAAATTAATATTATGTTTCTTTAATAGCAATTTTTTTGTCAGTTTTAATGAAATTTAAAGGGATTTAAAATATCTTACTTCTTTTTAGAATTTTTTTTATTTAGTTTTACATCTGAGCCCTAATATCCCTGCATCCTTTATGCATTTTATGTATTGTCTGGAAAGTATTAAAGATGAAATTACACTTACAGGCTTTTACTTTTAATCCTGTTTTCAAAATTACTTAGAGGCCCTTCAGAACACTGCTATTTACAAGATTACCGAATTGGTAGAAAACATTGAAACATTAAAATGTTGAACTGCTGCAGTGCCTCATGAGGCACATTCATAAAGAACAGCAGAGCCAATTAAAAAAAATAAATTCCTCATGTACTGTAAGATAAATCGCTGCAAGCCAACCAGTAAAAATAATAGAGCTGTCAAAACAATATAATTTCTGTGCACAAACCAAAGCATATCCAATATAATACTAGAATGAAGATTTCCTGAATAAATACCTAGTCAGGAATGAACTGCCAAGGATACATTTATTTAGAGCTCAGTTAGTTCATGGAAACAAATGTCTGCTTATAAGTTTGTAATATTTCACAGGAGGGAGATTATAGTTCAGCCATGGCCTCCAATAACTTAAAATATTAGAGGCTTTAGACCTTGCTCAGTTAAATGAGTTGCCCAAATGTTCGCCTTTCACAGATTGATAATCTGGCTATAGATTGGGACAGTTCACTATCTGTGAACTGATGAATGATCAAGACATTTAACTTGATAGATCAGGGTCTTTTGCTAAATAAATTAAAGCAAATAGGAGTAACTGAGCAAGCTCTTGGCTGGTCTAACGGGTATTTGTCAAATTAATCTCAGTCAGTGATTGTGAAAAGATGTGTCCCAATTCCATGCTATTCATTAGGGGAAAAAGTCTGTTCTTGAATTCTGAATGGTCACAGAGCATTCACTTAGATGAGTGAAATATATAATAGATCACACCAAAGCAGAATGTAGAGCTGCCTTTTACCCACACACAGCTGTAAACATGGGCTCAAATAATGTGTACTGATATCTATACCCAGAAGTCAGCTGTGGAAGCACAATAACCAAACCATTCATGCAGATCCTTTAATTTGTGATGTGAGAGGACATAGGTACACCAGGTAAGGATTTTTGGGAAATAATTTTTCTTGAAGCTAAGATTGCAGGAACTTCTCAGTAGAGGTAATACTTTAATTTCAAATTAGCAGAATTAAGAGGAGGATTACAATTATTTAGAAGAGAGATTAGGAGAATCGATTGTGTCAAAAGGATTAGTTCTTGAAACACAGGGAACTTCAGAAGGACCAGAGAGATTTGGCAGCGAGATAAGAACATTGATGGCAACAGTAGGATTTCTTTTGGAAACTCAAAGATAAATAAGAAAACAAATGAGTACAAGTCTTTCTTTGGGGCAATTCAGTATGAATGACATGATCCAAAGTAGTTACCTTATCACCATTTCCTATGATTATTAAAAGTCTTGAGTGTTTACTCATTGTCTTGTCTTCTTTGCAAAATGACTTTAGTTCACTGATATTATTTCACTTTGCCTTAAACTTACACGACAAGTAACTCTGATTCCAGTGTTAAATGTTTTCTCCACATGCCTACAGCCAAAACTCTAAAACCATTCTCCTGAAACTCATGCAATCTTAAGTGTCATAGCTCGGCTTTCTACAAATAACCATTATTCATGTTAAAAGATAAACTGAAGCATTACAAATTTTTAAAAATTCACTTGAGCAAAAATGAGTTCAAATCAGGCAGCATCCAATTGAGCAGAAAGAAAGGAGCTCTGAAACGCTGTACAGATGGAAACCTTTTATAGGCAGAAGGAAGAAGGAAGAATTTACACAAGGGCAAAAAGTGGGCTGGTTACTGCAAGGGTACTTTCCTTTAGGGGAAGGACAAGAGTATCGGGCAGATTACCTAAACGGTGTTGATCAGACATTTCCTTATTGACTGGTTTAAGATTCCATTTCTAAGAGATTTGAAAAGAAAATTAAGGCAAGACTTGGTTTGGTCACATGGGGCTTAGCATAACAACTTCATTTTTGGACTTTTATTTGTTTACCAATTCTCCTCTTTTTATCAGATTCTCAACCTAACTGAGAGACTTGGTAAAAATTTAAGGCATTCTTGCTACTCCCACCTACTACTTTGGAGTTCTTGTAGTTTTTTTGAAACTTTGGGTGGTATTCATGGTTTATTATATTGGGTTCACATTCTTTAAGTTAGTCACTCTCCTTTTTCTTTTTTCTGACATTCTTTTTTTTAATTATTATTATTTGTAGATGATTAGTGGCAACAAACATACCTTTAAAGCTTTTGAGAGAATAGATTGCGCCAGGGAGAGTACTGTACTTATAAGCAGGATAATTCCCAACACCTGGAGTGCATTTTGGAGCCATGGTCCATAAGACCCAAACCAATCAGAATCAAATAAGTTAATGAAGGACCCTGCTGAAAGAGTCACTGTCTTAAGGCAACTGGCTTGTTTTGCGATTTTGTATAGCTGGCTTAACTTTCCCTGAAGTATCAATACAAGTGCAGCAAGTGGTTTTGCCATAGGACAAGCACCTCCTTGCTCAGTTAATGAAGGGCTATCTATATTCCTATCAAGAACAGCTTTGGTCAGGCAATCTAGGCATTTTTGTTGAGCAGTTACTGCCTTTACAGCAGATTCTTCAGTACCTTCAAGAGTTATGGAGAAGTTCCTGAGTAGAGTCTCATTTGCACTTATTTCTAGTCAAAGAGTAGGGAACTGTCAAAGAAAACTAATTCTGAATCATGAATGCTTCCTGGTAATTCCTGTTTGAGTATATGGCTTGGGACAAACAGGTAATAACCATGGAGGCCAGTAAAATTAAAGTATCTGTAGTCTGCATAGGTGGCTTTATTCTAGTTACCCTTGCCTTGTGCCCCTTTTCTGATGCACAGGAAGCCTGGATACAAGGGACACTTGGTTTGGGGTTTTTAACCAGAGATAGGAAAATGGACCTCTAGGGTTAAATAGTATGACATAGAGTAGGACCTGAGTTTTTCTGAAGAAAATGCATTAGAAATCAGGAAAAGTCTGTGGTAGGCAGAACTGTAAGATCACCATAATCATGACAAAGCCAGCAGTCGTTCGGAGTTTGGGTTACCCCCACCCTTTGTAATGGTCAGAGATAGTGAACAATAGCATTATCTTTTCAGAGAAGAGCAAGGCAGAAGGTGAACAGAAGAATTGTAAAGACCTTCATGGTGTCAGAATAAGGAAAAGGCTAGTCAGAGAGGGAAGAAGGTAAGGAAAGAAATATTCTTGAACCAACATCATAGAAGGAAGCTGTCTACCTTGATGTCAGCTACTTCTCTTCCTAACCTATTTGATTTTAAGGTCTCCAGCATTTACATAGGACCAGATGTCAAGTGGAACCTTCTTTATTTATGAAATGCACACTCATGTTTTGACATCTCATAGTTTAGCAGCAGTGTCCATAGTCAAGAGTCCTCAGTAGAGTTGCCTTCATGAATCTCACTTTTGCGAAAGCATTAGAGTAAAACAGACTACCTGCAAATGACAAAAGCTTTTAAGTGTTCATGGTTAAAGATGAGATGAGAATTCATTTTGGTGTAATTGACAAGGAAATTTGATTATTTCTGTCATATAACACTTTAAGATGATAGTACACAAGAACAGTTATGTTTAATTCCTCAAAGAATTGTTTTGCAACCTGAATGATATCCAGGCTCACTCACTCATCTAACTACACTATCTTCAGTTTGCTTCTTTATATCAGGGAGGCTTTATTTAACTAAGATGGAAATCAAAAGATCCCTGTGTTCTAGACTTAGAGCTGTGTGCCTTTGGAATTTTTTAGTAAATTTCTCCACAAACTCTTCAGAATGTGTTTTTTTCCCTCTGGCTACATAGTTTCATTTTTGCTTAAGGGATAGGACCTTTTAAAAAACATTTCTATCAGTCTCTGAATATCAGTTTCCAATTTGGCCAACTTACAATCATTAAAAAAAAATACTTTTGAATATCTTGTCAGGTTTCAGCTAGGAAAAACTGTAAATATTCTTGGTGGTATTGAACAATTTCATGGGTACAAGAGGTATCCCTAAAGAGGGATTGAATGATACTACCCTCCCAACTTCCAGAGCTACTCCCAAAGATAACCAAAAGAAAAAAGATTTAGATAGCTCCTCTGAGAGCTGGCAGCAGTCAGTAGGACCCTACCCACAAATGGAGTGCAACCCACATTTCTGTCCAGCCATATTTTTGGTTATCTTAAACTGATGGTAGTCAAACCAAGTAGTCAGATCTAATATGAGACAGAGAGGCAACAGCTGTCCCAGAAAGAGAAAGGATCAAAAACCAATGGGTGCCTCAGAACAAATTTATGAATCAAAAATCAAAGGTCTAATTATTATAAATGCTTCTTGCCTGCCAGTTTGAATTTGGGAAGGAAGGGACAAGGTGAAATTTTACCTTCCTCTCTCAACCAGATGTCACAGGGTAGAGATTAGGGAGAGCCTACTTTTGTAAGAATTCCCACCATTTTCTGGCTTCTGCCAATTTTCCCAGGATCCTTCAGGCTTTTGATCAAATGGGGTGTCCCTGTGGGGTCTCATCCTGGTCGTAAGAAACTACAGAGGAGGAAAAATACTTTTCCCTCTACTCTTTACAGTACATGCTTGGCTGAGAACCTTTTCTCTAAGGCACCTCATAAATGGATAAGCTTATCTAGGTTATACATTCCCCACTGTGGCCACTGTAATTCAAGATTCTCTTGGGTAAGTTTAACTTGGTTGTTCAACCTTAAAATTTTATTCACCTCTGTCCCTAGTCCAACCCCACATCTAGCCTGGTTTCTAAATTGGACCTAGTTTGATTCCACACCAAGCACACATCCTAAATTAGACTTAATCCAACTCATTTCATGATACTCCAGCTCAAATAAAGCCTGAAAGCACAAAAGGCAAAAGCTGTGGAGCTAGGACCCAAGAGGGACGTACCTAGCACCTGCGAGGCAGCAAGAAGGCAGCGAGCCCAAGGGACTCAGAGGTAGCTCTGGCTGGTCTCTTGTTGCTCCTGCAGGCCAGTGTGGGTCTCCTTTGGTTCCTTCCTCTGACACTAGAACTGTTAAAATATCCAGAGGAATATTAAGATTTTAAAGAGTTTATTTGAGCAAAAATTGATTCTAATTGGCACCATTCAATCTAGCAGACAGAAAGGAGGTCCAAGATGCTATACAAAATAAAATAATTTTATAGGCAGAATACAGCAGGAACAAGGAAGCTATACTAGGACAAACAGTGGGTTGGTTATTAGAAGGTGACGTTCCTTTATTGGATGGCAGGGGCCTCTTATCGGGCAGGTTACCTACCTAGTACTATTCGGATGATTCCTAATGGACTGGTTTAAGATTCTATTTCTAGAAGAGTGGAAACTGTAATTAAATTAAGTCTCAGTGATGTGTGGCTTAGCATAAGTGACTTCATTTTGGGCCTGTTTTTTTTAACATTAGGTAATCTGTTAGTTAACCTCTTCTTACTTACCTAGAGAACATTATTTTTCATAATAGATTAAGTGTATCTGGTTTGGGAAAAATGTTTAATCAATAACTTCATACTAGAAATTTCAGATTCACTGGTCTTTCAATAGGGAAGATATTTGGGGTGAAGAAAGTGTCTTCATGTTACATAAATTTGGCCTATCAACTCTGTCTAGTTTTGCCCTTTTAACATAATTTTGAAGTATATAATAAAATAGGAGGTAGAACTGCTGACTCAGAATTGAAATGCCCCAATTTACCATATTTTCCCTTGATAAGCCTTTCCTTCTAATCAGTTTCATACTGGGAGAGACATTATCATCTCTGAGACTGATAAAGTTTGGCCCCATCTCCTGCTGTTCCCTGTTAGGTTCCTTGTCCATATTCAGAGAACCCATAGAGAAAAGGCTGAATGTCCTGTAAGTGTCTGCAGACCAGGCTGATCACTGGACCAAAACATCCTAATGGCTGACCCATTCCATCATGTGTTTCTAATTGGCTCCAATATGCCTGCTACAGTTTTTTTTCCTCCTAATCTTTCATGAGTTAATTTGTTTAATTTAAAAGAAAAAAAATTGTAGGCACCACTTCAAGTCTAAAGATCAGTAAACATATTAGGCTTTTCCTTTTCTGATTTTCCCAAGAGGCATCCAGAATAATCCTTATTGTCTGGGAAGGCTGATGTTTGCTTGGCAGTTTTACCACTCTTAAATATTTGTTCTTCAGTAATATTGTCTGGCTAATAACTAGACACATATTTAACTCTGTGCTGATAGTTCTTTACACTTAATTAATTGCCTTATTTTCTTTCCTAGCTCTTTGAAAACTGACTGCTTCTTCTACTAGTATCACCACCCATTATGCATTCAGCAAGTGTATATTGACCACTTTCTGTTAAGAATCATCCTAGACCCCAGGTTTATAAAAATAAGCAAATGTAGACCCTGTTCCTACCCTCACGGACTTTTCGCTAGTTCAATTGTTATTTAAAAATATAAAATTATCACAATGATATGTGGACAAGAAGATGTACATTTTGACAATGCATAAATTAGCAGATTTTACCCTACCTCAAGACCAGGAAAAGCTTCACTAAAAAAATGATTATTAAGCCCAACTCTGAGTACAAAATAAACATTAAAGAAGTGGAATGAATGAGGAAAGACATGTGTAAACACTCTATTGCAGAATGAAGCATGTGTTAGTTGAAGAATTTATTGAAAGAAAGGAAACGAAATAGGGAGAAATTGATAGAAATAAGACCAGGAAACAATCAGAGACGGAGGGATTTGTAACCCATGTTAGATATTTTGGGCTTTTTCTTGAATCATAATAAATCAATGCAGCATTTTATGCTGATTGTGTGGAGCATAATAGAAGATCATTCTGCCTGCAGCATGAATAGGAGAAAGAGCAGATGAAGGCTGCCTAGTTAAAAGGCTGTTGTAGTAATAGAGAGTAGAGATAAGGCAGATTAGAATTGGCTAGTCGTATACAACTGCTTGAAAAGAAGACAGATTCAAGAAATATGTAAAAAGGAAAATCAATATACCTGGGATGGATTGGGTATGAGTGGGAAGTTGTGGTGAAGGAAAGGATATTGTCTGGTTTCTGAGCTGTAAGGCCATATTCTCTGGGATGGGAAAACTTGAGAGAACCCAAGAATTTGGGGAATAGATCATAAATTCTGTTTTAGCCATGTTGACTTTGAGATACCTTTGAGAAATCTAAGTTAAAAAAAACATGTCGTATATGCAGGTTTCTAGTTGAGACTGAAAGTCAAAGCCATTGAAAAGCAAGTAAAAACCATTACTCCCATGAGGTAACTAAACCTATATGTTCATATGTTAGTAATTTACAATGACTCATTTAATCTTGTGACAACCCAATGAGGCAAGTACCATATTAATAATTACCTTTTAAAATATATGGGAAAACTGAGACAGAAAAAGCTGAAGGTGGGGTGGGTGAGGGGGATGATAAAGATGCACAAAAATCTCAATCATAATATAAGTTGGTCACAGGGATGGAAGTGCAGCATGGAGAATATAGTCAATGGTTCTGTAACATCTTTCTATGTTGACATGTAGTAACTGAACCAGTTGGGGTGAGGATTTAATAATATGGGTAACTGTTGAACCACTGTGTTGTATACTTGAAACCGACATAATATTGTGTATCAACTATACTTCAAAAAATTGCACTTAAAAAAAAATAAAGGTTAAGCTCTTGCCATGATTGCAAAGCTCTTAAGTGTCAGCGCTAAGATTTGAAGCTAGGCAGGTTGAAAAATGCATTCCTATTCTTAATTCATGAATGAGATTGCTTCAGGACTGAATATAGATTGATTAAAGAGCCTATGACTGAGCTTTGGGAAATTCCATCATTCAGAGATGAGAAGATGAGTCTAAAAAGGAAAATAAGAAGGAGAAGCTCTAAAGGTAGGAAAAAAAACAGGAAGGTGTGATGTCTTGAAAGTTAAATCAAGTGTTGTAAGAAGTAGAGAATATCAAATATTCTCCAAAAAAATCAAAATCAAGTAAGATCAGATCTGGGGGAAAACCCAAACTTTGTATTTACAGACATATAGTTTATTGGTCACCTTAGTGAATACCTACCTCAGAGCATTAGAGGCTAAGTCTAGCTTGGAGGGAATTGAAGAGTGAGCAGAAAGCATGGAAGAAGAGAGAAGAGACAACTCTTTCTAAAACTGCTTCAGCAACAAGAAAATTAGGTTTATAACAGAAATAGATGGGGGGTGTTTGCTTTCTTCGTTTTAATAGAAACGTTTGGAATGTCTTTCAAAATCTAATGGTCCAATTATTAGGGAGAGGTTGTCCTGTGGGCAGCAACGGACACATTAACACGGCTTCCAGGACACCCCACTCTCCTGGATTTTATACTGACTCACTTACCACTCCAACTATTTCTTCTGGCTTTTTCTTAGTTTCCTGGCTTTTTATTTAAAAGGTGTCTCAGGAATCAGCCCATGAATAGTTATCTGCTCTATCCACCTGCAATCCTGTGGTTGTCTCATCTAAAACTGAATGCCTGATTTTTTTTCTCCAACACACTCAGTCCATACTCGCTACCTCAGTGCATGATTATTTTGCCCTTTTATTTGTTCAGTCCAAAATACTTGGAGTCATTCTTGACTCCTTTATTTTCCATATCTTTTCTAATTCATCAGAAATTCTATGATTCTAGTGTCAAAATATAACTAAAGCTGTAGCAGGTGTTACCACATCCATGGTCCAGATTCAGCCATCTCTCATTCAGTGTGCTGCAGTAGGCTCTTACCACTTCTTCCCACCTCCATGTGTCCCTACTTAATTAAATTTGAACGAAGCAGTCACACTGATCCTGTTCAAATGTGAGCCAAGTCATGTAACCACTTTTTAGAAAATTGAGTTATATTTTACAGAAAGTATAAATGTACCAATCTTAAGTGTAGAATTTGAAGCATTTTAACAAATACAGTTGTGTGATCCATACCTATAGAAAGATGGCAAGTATTTCTGTTTTTCATGACTTTTTTTTTTCCATATGCTGCTTAGTGCTAAGATGCTGATGGAAGAGCACCAGCTATAGATTTCTGGAGCTCCTCCCTCTTACCTGTCTTCTGAACTCAGTAAGACCATTTTTCTCTCTTTGGGCTTCTGTCCTCTGGACCATAGTCTATAAAGTGCTTCCAGGCAGAAAGTTAGGGGAGGGATAGTAGAACTCGCCTTACCAGTTTTCCTTCACTCAGTTCTAAGCTGTCTATTTTGTAATGTCTGAAAATATGGTGTCATATATGTTGTCCAAAGTTGTGCTTAGAGAGTGAGGGCTAGTCTGGGCTCACTTACCCCATCATGACCAGAAATGCAACATGCTTTATGGTTGATATAAGTCAACACCTCACCATCTTTTAGGCCACATATAGTCTCTTATGTTTGTATATATACTCAATTAATTTTTAAAATCTTGCTGACTTAAGTTGCTATGTACCCTGGCATACGGGCTTTTGGTAAATAGAATCATTGCCTGTACTTTTAGCCACAGTTCTTCATTCATGCTTGTCTCATGGCACTTAGCTCATTTGGATAACTAGTTATGTGTGCTGGTGTTATCCTTCATACAAGACTGTAAACTTTTCAATAGCAGCATGCTATAAATATTTATAGGATTGAATTGAATATATCAGAGAACCAAGTGAATAATAATGAATTTTGAAGATTACGATTTTATGGTGAACTGTAGGCCCAGGAGATGAAAAAATCTGTTTAATTTTTAATTACTTTTGGGATGTTGTGAGTATCTAATACATATTTATTGGCTGACAGGCAGGACAGGCCCTACAATAAGGAACCCATAACAACTGAGTTAAATATCCAGAACTTCTGAGTTTTTGCTGACATTCTATTCCTCTTTCACAACCAAATCCTATCCAAATAATCTCCCTTCTATAATAATTTGAGACGAAAATGACACCAATATTTTAGCCAGTGTGTGAATGACCTCTGTCAGCTTACTTTAATGGAAGAACAATCATAAAAGGAAACCATTGTTATTGTTGCTTTTTGGTTGTGTGAAAGGAAAATTTGTTTGCCATGGGGGGTAGAGGGTTGATTAGAAGCTGATAGTATATGCAAGCACAAACCACTTAAATTGCTTTCTCAAATGGGTTAGGCAATCCGAAACAAAACAAAACAAAACAAAACAAAAACAAAACATATATGCTAATGAGAAACAGGGTAGAAGGAAATTGATTTTCTGACAGTTGATCCTAATGGTAAATTTAACAAAGTAGTTTGTGGGACCACCTATACAATTGATTCTGTAACTCTGATATCAATAATGTAATACATGAAAGAAATCAATGCAATATTATGATCTGGTGAGTGCCACAAAATTAAGTTATCTGTAGGTTTGCTCTTATGTGACCTTCATCCAATGGTATATTTTGTAGTATTGGTAGTTAAATTATTAGGCTATCTCTTTAAAGTTTATGCTACTTCATTTCAAATAGTAAATGCTTATTATTATATATTTTTTTACAATACTGGCCAAGAAAATAGTATTGTCATAATAAATGCACCTGCCTCCCAATTTTAAAGGTTGCTAAGAATATCTTAGAAATAGGTAACAAAGCCTGCTAGATTTGCAAATGAATGCTTTCTTGAAAATAGCATTGTTTGAGACATCTTGGAAACAATAATGTGAGAAATATATATGTTGCTATTGGCTATGCACATCATTTTTTCACCATTCTTATGTGGAAAAAAATGAATATTGAAATTACATTGCTCCAGAAGTGCATTTTATTTATAATACACACTACACTTCAGGCCATTGTCCTTTCAGAAACAGAAGAATATGCAGTTCTTTTGTATTTGAGGTAGCTGAGTTATTCTAGGACTTCTGACCCTACTAAACTGCTCACAGTTCTTGAAAGATAAGCAGTAATCTAACCTTTAGAGCAGTAATCTGATACAAGGACTATTTATCAGCAAGGGGGGGCATACATTGAGAAAAATAGGTATAATTATGACTAGATATCCTGAGTTGTTGCTGATAAGTATATAGACTTGAACCCTTCTTAAAACTAATATGTTTTGGTTGCATTTCAATTGCTGTCAATTCAGGATTCTAAAGGGCATTGACTATATTTGTGTTATTTTCTAGACAATTACACAGAAATAGAATCCCTAACAGGCACTTTTGTTATTAGCACTATCATAGAACTAACCTAATGTGGTCATACCTTGGAAAGGTTAAGAAGTTAATGCCCATACATGCAAATGCTAGAAATCCCAAAAGAAGGGAAAATGAAGGAGCAAATGTGCCTTTGAACATAAGAACCTCATCTACATTGAATAGCGATTTCTACAAATTTGGGAAATAACAAGGAGCCGATGTGGAAGATGAATAAAATGTTCCTAAAATATCAAACTGTAGCCATGTAAGTTCACTACCTGACATATTAGAGTACTTCAGGAAGATTTTTTAAAATAAATATCTATGTTGCAATCCCATCCCCCATCCCATCCAGTTCTGATTTAATGGCCTAGGTCCAGTTTAGGTATCACAAGGCCTTAAAATCATCCAAGATAATGCTAATGAACTAACAGATTTGAGTAAGCACTGGATGTAAGTCTCTTTGTTGAAAATGCTGTTATGATAACAAGGACAGAAGAATGGAGGAGGGTTTTAATTTATTTGAAATTCATATGTATATGTGTGTCATTAGAGGAAGACAAGAGAAAGAGTAATCAGTTTTCACTTTTCCTAGTTAAAACATTGTGACTAATTCTGGGCTCTTTTCCCTCATTCCCTCACTAGATATAGTAGGAAAATGAAGGATTCAAATATCTGGCTGATGTCAATGGATTGTAAGGCACTATGCCAAGCAAACCCCAAATTACATAGGACTAGGATTCACTGTATTTATTGTAAGTCTTATTTAATTCTTTCTACGTGGTAAAGCTCTTATAGAAAGGGGATTACTCATAATTATGAAATTCATGGTGCGGCTAGAAAGACCTATGGGATCACAGATTAATGAAGAAATCATTGAGTTTTTTTCATGCATATGTAATCTGAGGAAAATAAAACAAAATTAGAACAACCATGAAGGTTGAGGTGATGCTCTAATAGAATTTCCCAATTTAAGTCCTTACAAAATAACATCACTACTTAATTAGGCTAATGGCTGGGGAAAGATTCAATGCATTTATTTCTGTGATAGAAATGAACCAAGAGACTTTTGACTGAAATATGGGGAGAAAAAAGATTTTCAAGCAGCACATATATTGTTTTCTAATAATGCTTACTTGGTGAGAATTGGTACATGCCGGCCTATAATGTTCATTTTAGGCTGCCTTCCTCCCTGATGATATGCGTTAAATGAGTTAATCTTACCTCTGTGTAGACAAGGAAAAGTTGTCCTGCATTGTCACCAAGTTTGCCTTCAAGGCAGTTGGCAGAGGAGAAAGTGACTGTCACCCAATACTGTGTGTTACCTGATGGTTATTCATTTGACATGTTTGTATTTCTCCCTAGGCATACCAATCAACAGAGCTCACCTGCTTCTGTTAGAAAGTTGGCTGAGTATGGGCAGCTAAAACCAACCACAGTGCCCAAGTTCATTGTCTGATAGAGTAAATGGTCCAATTACAGAGTAAGTTGCAGAAAAAATAGGGACAACATGATAAAAATACTTTAATTAGTGCTGTCTCACTCATGGAACTAGCTCCTCCCTACACTGTCTGGACAAAAAGATTTAGCTTGTGTTTTCATTTCTTCAGGGTGATGTCGTGGAAGATGATTGTTGTGGGAGGGTCAGCAGGTGTTTCAGGGCTGCCCTTCTCACACCTACAACATGTCAACTCCAGCCGGGAGCTGTGCTAAACGCTAGACGTCGACTAAAGAACTTCATGCTCACAGCAGTCTGACAAGGTGGAAACTAGTCTTGTCTCTATTTTATAAATGAGAAAACTAAGTTACTGGGACAAGACCAGACAGAAAGGATCGTTTATTTATTTCAGAACTTGAAATGATTTAGGATGTAGCAAAAAAAAAATTGTTTTTCTTTGGTAAACACTTATTGTTGTAGTAGATTTCCCCTGAAAAGGAGTTCAAGTCCTAAACTTCAGAAACTGTGAATGTAAATGTAACCTTATTTGGAAGTAGGATCTTTGTGTGTGCAATCAAGATAAAATGAGGTCATATTGGGTTAGGATGGGCCTGACTTGAAATGACTGGTGTCTTTATAAGATAAAGGAAAGGATCATTTGGAGACAGAGACACAGACACATACAGAGGGGAAATGGCCATATGAAGATAGAGGCAGAAATTGAGGTCATATAGCTACAAGCCAAGGAATACCAAAGATTTTAGGAAACCACCAGAAGCCAGGAGAAGTGTGGAGGGATTCTTTTCTAGGATCTTCAGAAAGATCATGGCCCTGTTAACACCTTTAACCTTTTAGCCTCTAAAACTTTGAAATAATTAATTTCTATTGTTTTAATTCATCTGGTTTGTGACAATTTGTTATGGCAGCCCCCAGGAAGCTATTACAATATTGTTATTGTTGAGTGGTAGTGTTTTTATTTAATTACACGTATTCCAAGATGAAGAATTGCATAGTGTATGTAACCTCTTTCCTTCATTTCCCCTTCTTATCATTCTTCCTATCGTCCTTTCTTCCTTTATTTTTTCTTTATTTTAGAGTCAGAACATTTTCCACTGTGAAATCTAAATATACATGCAATTTATTATTGACTTATTTCCTTAATTTTAAAGAGTCTCCCTGAGATAAGTGACCTTATCTGGATATCAAAGGATATTCTGGGAGCACTTGGGACACACATAAGCCTATTCACAAGACATTAAATTATTGAGTTACAGTTGTCGGGATGACTGTCAAAGCGCTACTACTTCAGGAAATTGTAACTTTCTACCACCGCCATGTCTCTGCTGCTAAGACCAAGGCACTGGTAATTCCAGGGGGAGGGGTGAGAGGGAATCCTGGGGCAAAATACCATTGAAACTGAAATCAGTCAAAGGGAAACCCATTTATTTCTTACAAGCAGTTGTCCTATCTCTCTCTTGACCAGGCTGCAGTAGAGGAGTGGCCCCCACCCAACTTCTCTAGTCCAGATAAACCCTCCCACACCCTTGTAATTAGCAATTGATATGTAGTTGGACTATATCAATCCACCCCTTGGGAACACCAATTGATATGCAGATGCACTAAAGCCAGGTGAGAGATTCTGGAAATATTGCAACTTTGCCCACAAAATACACTGCACATCTCTTGTCGCTGAATTCCAAAACTGATACAGTGGGCTAAAAACATGGTGCTCAGCATTTCATACCCAGATGCTAGGTGGAAACTATCCAATTTTTCCCTCTATGCTTTCTGTTTATCTTCTGACTCTGAGTGATCAACTACTATCATTAAAACTAAATTAAGGCCTTTGGACCTATTGCCAAGACAATTTCTTAAATTCTTTTATTTTACTTCAGCTTCCACATCTACGCTGGTAAATGGTTTTTTCCTTACAGCACGGATGCCCATGTAACCTCTCAATCTGAGTTATTTTGTCCCTCTAATCCCACAACCCAGAGGCCAGTTGGAGATGTCCAAACCCTTCTGGTTCTCCACTGAGTTCCTTCAGTCATTGGTTTGCTCCATTCTACTCCATCCTTCCATCCTTAACCAGACTTTTAAAAGAGTCTTTGCTTCAGCACACAAATAAGCACACACTGCTTAAACCTTATAAATCATTCTTGTTCAGATTATCACTTTTTTTCCCATTATAGCAGCTTTTCTCATTTCTCAGAAACCTGCCCCATGAGGTACCTGCCTTACTCACATCTAATTCACCCCTCACTCCACTTGCTTCTCGCTTCTCTTCCCCACCACATACTGGGCTGCTCCCCCAGGGCTGCCTCATCTTTCCTCTTCATCTCTTACTCTTCTGATGGGGTTCCCTTTTTCCTTTTTATTCCCTTCTCTCTATGTTCCTGACATACAGTAAAATTAAGTTAACAAAATAAGGTATTGTGAGAGAAGAGGGAGCATAAAAAGGATCTCAGTTTAGAGACAGCGAGAGGAAGAGAGAGTTGAAACCTGAATGTGTTTTCTCCCTAGGGACCTCAGTAGGAGTGATGCTGGGGTTCTTGTTCACAAAGCCGAAGAATGAATGCGCTTCACAAACACTCAAGGTAGGAGAGCAAGGTACAGGCTTTTATTCAGAGATAAAGTGAGAGGAAAGAGCTCCTGTCTCACACCAGGAGGGGAGTCTAGAGGATTTATAGGCAATTGACGATTTTGGGGAATTGAAGGCTTAGGCTGTGGACTTGTACCAGCTGCCCTGCCCTCAAGGTGGGCTGGGTTGTTGTCTGTTTGCTAGAGCTGTTTACAGTGAAGTCAGGGGTTATGCTGATACCCTTGTGGAACACTCAAACATTCCAGGCCAAGTTGATCCTTTTGACTTTTAACTGACCTCACTGAAGGTGTCTATATTCCTAGTCTAGTATTTTTACGCTAGAGAATTAGTGTGACCTTGACATTGCATAATGCTGAACACAGAGTTTCGATAGGGACTTTACATTGTTACATTGCTTTGACTGTAAATATCCTGCCTTGCTTTTTCCAGATGCCCTCACCCTACTCTATCTAAGCCCATGGTTCCTGTCTCAGGAGGTCTGTTTCGTGGTCCTGAGAGTACTGATCAGTGCAACAGGCCTCTTGAGGAACTGGCTACAATAAGTTAACTGGAGGAGGCACACCTAAAATCCTACCTCTGGCCACTTTACTTGTGTTTGGAGAAATAACTCCAACTCTTATTTAAAGATTCTGTACATTTTTCTGGTGTGTGTGGGATGGGGGGATGGGAGGGGTGGGGCAGGGGGGTAGATCAGGCATAAGGAGATAACGTTAGGGTTTTCAAAAATGGACTATACTGCTACATTTTTCTAATATTATGTTTTCTATTTTCATTAGGAGAGAACTCATGCAGTATCATACTTTAAACTACTGCTAGAAATCTGATAATACCAAAATATGCATGCCTAGCCCATATCTTCCTTCTAATTTATCAACTATAATAAATGTGGCAAATTGCCTAGGCTTAAGTTAGAGGTTACTCAGTGAAAGGGTATCTCACCATGACCCTCCTTACCCCAGAACAACTCAGGAGACACGGGCCCACGCAAGAGATTTTATTATCTGAAAGAGAAAATGGCTGCCCCCAGAGAGAGGGAACAGCAGCTTGTGGGTGAGGAAGTGCAATTTTAGGGAGTAGGGGTAGGGTGTGTTCTGCATTGGTGATTGGATCTTAAGGGGTGGGTGACCATCTGGTCACTGGTGACTGGATCTTAAGGGGTGGGGGTCTTAGCACGCCAGAATTTGCCATCACTCAGTCAAACACTAATCTAGTTGTTGTTATAAAGGAATTTTGCAAATATAATTAAAGTACCAAATTAGCTGACTTTAAGTAAAGGATGTTATTCTGGATAATATGTGTGGGTCTGATTTAATCAGCTAGATAGTTTACAAGCAGAGTTGAAGCTTCTCAGGAGAGGGAGGGGAGGGAGAGAGGTAATTCTGTGGGTTTTGGCCTTGGTTTGCCAGCCCTCCTTCTTATAATCATTTAAGCCAATTCCTTATAATAAACCTCTCTCTTGTCTGTCTCTTCTCCCTCCCTTTACCACCCCTCTCTCTCTGATATGCATTCTATGTTCTTACTCTGTTTAAACTCTGACTGACACACTTACTAAACATCTCCACCTGAATGTTCTAATGATCTCCACTTGAATGTAGCATTGCTCCTGGAAAAGAGTGTATGTTCATGAATCTCTGCTCAATTAGAAGCATTAACATAAATCCTAAACTACATCATCTTCCTCCCAATCCAGTCTTTTCTTTTCCCCATCTCATTTTTTGTACCACTATCAACCAAAAACATACACTTTGTATTAGGATTCTTCCTTTCTGTAACTCTTGGGGGAAAACCCTGGAGGCAAAATACCTATGAAACCAAAATCAGTCAAAGAGAGTGTTAGGCTGGAGAAAGGAAAAACAAGGACATGCAAACAGAACAGAGAGATGCCATAGGGGGAGAACAGACCAGACCCCAAAGTCCGTGCCGTATATGGAAAGGGGACAGCTCTCCCGGAATTCCATCCTGATGTGCCAACTAAGACCCGGATGCCAGCCTCCTCCCTCTTGGAAGGAAAAAAGTTTCTAGTTGACTATTATGTCACCTTTAGCCAATCATACCTCTCAACACCCCTTAGGATAGTTTGCCCACTCCTCCCCCTCCTAATCCCTTATAAGCACCCCACCTCCCTGACTGGGCGTGAATTCTCTGGCTTGTAGTACCCAGGCAGCGAGAACATCACCCTGGGGGTATTTAAATAAATTACCTGGCCCTTTGTTGCCTCTCTTTGCCTGCTTATTCCGGCTAGAATTTATCTTACAGAGAGAAGTTGAGTTTAAGAAACCCATTTATTTCTTATGAGCTGTCATCCCAACTCATCTCTCCCTTGACCAGGCTGCAGCAGGAGAGAGCTCCACCCAACCTGGCTGGTCCAGATAAGCCCTCCCACGCCCTTGTAATTACTTATTGATATGTAGTTGGCGCACCTCTCTCCACCCCTTGGAAACACCTAAAGCCAGGAGAGAGATTCTGGAAATACTGCAATTTTATCCACCCTTTCTTAGCCTGATCTTTCAAGCTCCAAGTCCTAAATAGCTCTTCTCATCTGTTTCATCTATCTCTCTTGTCTTAGATCACTTTAAGCAATACTGCCTAAAGGAGTCTTGCTGCCTCCCAGAGGACATCCTTAGCCTTGAATTTGTGTTCTTTCTCAAATGTAAATATGATGAGCCTACCTTCACACTGTAAGGCTTAAAATGGTTCACCATAATTTATTTAAAATACATCTTAAACTGTATCATTTAGCACAAAAAGTGTTTCACAATTTGGCTCCCAGATACCACTAATCTTACTAATAAATTCCTCATTCAAGTTCTAAACTTGTCATATAAACAAATTCTAGTTTCTGAATTCAGTTTTCTAACTGCCTTCAGATATGCTGATTTCTCTATGAGGAATAATCTTCCCAATTCCTTAATTGCCCTCTTAAAGACTAGTCATCCTAAGACACACCTTTAGTGTGTTTTCTTCAGGAAGAATCCCTTGCTTGCCTTCTGCTGTGCATTCTGTTAGAGTTCCTTCTTTGTCAAGAAGCACATGTCCCCACCTCTGGCTTCCTTCATCTCAGTTTTCAAACATATTGAGGGATCCTCTGTCCTAAAAATGAACATTTATGACCTGTTTTCTTTTTATCTTTCTTCGTGCTTCTTATTTTCTCCTTATCAAGAAAGTTATTAAATGATTTCTCTACAGCTCCAGTCTCCATTTCCTCTAATCTCTTTCATTTCTCAACCAACTACAATCTATACCTCTAGTTGATTTGGCCTTTGTGCAAATTGGCATTTCCAAAATACCTGACCAAAATAAAAATTAATGTTTAAAAGTACCTGATAATTACTCTGTGGGTTTCTTCCTTGTCAGTCTCATTCTTTGATTCTGTGTCATCACTACTGTCTCCCAGTTTTCTTAACATGGATGAATTCCTCCTAATCACTTTCCAGAGGTTTGCTTTTTTTTTGTTTAGCTTTCCCCAGTAATTCACATTTATGTTCATTATTCTGAGTACTGTATCTCTAACTATGAGTTGTTTATGCTTTTCAGACAAGTTTTAACTACCAAACAAGACATATTAATTGTAATTCATACAGGAAACTGAAATTTACACACCTAAGACTTAATTATTATTTTATTATTTTCTCTAATAAACATACCTTTTCTCATGTGTTCTTTGCCCAGATAATATTGTATTTCCATCAGGTGATAAATCCTAATAATGCCTTTGAAATTTTCTTCATTTCCCCAACTTCCAATTAATCACATATGGTTACTATACATCTAAAAGTTACTCAGATATGTTTCTTCCTTTTTCAGCCTACACCTCATATTTAAGTCCCTAGCATTTCTTGCCTGTGCTAGCATTATAACCCTCTTACTTTGATGCCCCCTAATATAGTCTGTATTTCACAATGATCATTATTTGCTCTCTGAATTTATCACTATAATTGAAATCATTTAAAAATATTGTCATTGGTTAATGTTTATCCCACAAGTTCTAATTTTCTTTATGTCTTTAGAGTTCATCACAAGGTCAGCTCTTTGTGGATATTCAATAATCACTTATTCAGTTGGAACTGCCCAGGTAGTAAGTGGATGTAGTCTCTTCTACTCAGAGGTTTAGTCTCTGGTTACTGTAACTCCTAATTTTTTTTTTCATTATACCAAAATAAAAAAGTTGTATCAGACTGTAAGAAAGGAGATTTTCAGGCTGTCTCTGGGAAAGAGTAAATATTTAACCTATTTATATTTTCTTCCACAGCCTGAAAGCTCTATAATGAGAATGAAATTCAGAATGGTAACACTGACATTAATAATAATAGCAAATATTTTTTTAACCCTTACATGGTGAATACTGAATTTTATATCATTTAATCTCCAATGTAGCTCTTTGCAGCAGAGACTTCCAACTATTTAATAAATCAATTTTATTTCTTCTTCCAAGCCACACAGTCATATGGTATCTCAGCCTCCCTTGCAGTTAAGTGTGGTCATGTAATTAAATCTTAACCAATGAAAGATGAGCAGACATGGTATGTAACCCAAAGAGCTTCCACAACTGATTTTGCATGTTCTTTTCTTCTTTCAGAAGACTGGGAAGCAGTATCCAGGTAGCACTGGTAGTTTCAGACTGAAGATGGCAGGACATTTATTCTTCTATCACTCTTCTTCCAACTCCTGTCCCACCACTCCTCTCTACTACATACTCCTGGCTGACCAAAGGCAGTTACTTTAGACTTTCACTGAATAAGATATCAGTGTATGGTATGTTAAGTTCAGATGCTGAGTGAAGGGTAAAGCCTTACTTTGTTCCCAAATCTATCTCTAGAGTTCACAACTCATCACTAATTCCTCGGCACTCAAGGAAAAAATAAGGTAACATATATTACAACACTTTTTCAACAAGATTTTAAAGATGATGAATTCTATGCTTAAACTTCTGTTAACTGGACAATTAGTTGGAAGAAAATAATCAAACTAAAAGATTTCCAATTTGTCAGAATTTTTTTGTTATCTTTACGTCCTACTAAATTATCATTCATATACAGGAACTCATGGCATGTCCTCTTTCTAACACAATTTTTTACTTTTAGGTCATCATTACTAAGTCACTACATAGTATTTACTAAAATCCTTTTATAAAGAGAAGGTAAAACAAAAATCCTTTTGATTTTTTAGCACATCTAGTTAACTGTATTTTCCATTCAAATTAATCTTTTTTTCTTATTGATCTCTTTATTTTTTTTATAGACACAAATTTGCAAGAAAATTTTATGTTCATAATGGGGAAAAACAAAACATTTCTAAAACATTATTAAATGAAAATAGTTATATTGATAACCAACTAGCAATGTTGCTAGCTCAGTTAGATCAAATTTACATTTTGATCATGATTAGAACCAAATATTTTAGCTAAGAGATACTAAGATATTAAGCAGAAAAATTTATCTGTCTAAAATATAGAAAAATGTCTTTCGACTGAGCTAGATTTTCCTTTTCACATTTTGGTACTCTTATCTGATACTTTTTCTTAAGAGGAGTTATTCAGAAGTGAGGGACTTTGTATAGAACATTTTCATTAGTGAATAAAGGATAAAAGGACTTCTGCAGGAGAGTGGTCAGACAACAGTTAATATCCTCTTCTACATACTAGAAATATGTTTCAACCTAAATCTACTATCCCTCTCATAGCAGAAGAGGTCTTAGATTTGTTCCCTTTACAGACTGAAGCACCCTTCTAAAGGCCAGTCCAGCCCCTGCCTGAGAGTCTTAATCAACGTCAAAATGATTGAATCAATTATCTTTTTCTTATTTTTCTTTAGGAAAATTTCCCAAGAGAAATGTTTCCTATGGAGTGCCAGCAGCCATGAATAGGGAGCAGATCATCCTATATCTGAAGCTAAGATTCTACCCTCAAGTGGAATTGAGGTTTTAGGTCAAAAATTTTATCCAAATTGATATGGCTCTTCATATTTGGTTTATTATAGTTGGTCAATAATTTGAATTTTCTTAAATGCTTGAATTATGTTGAATTTCATAGGATACTGGACTTGACTTAGTACCTTTCATGGCAAATAAGAAGCAATGTTGAGTATACAGTACTCTGTTACTATATCTTTCACTGTTTCCCATTAAAATGCAGACCAGTGTATTTTAAACTATTCTTCACATAAAATATTCTAAGATAATATAATTTATATGCTTTCAGAAATATAATGTTCCCCATATACTATGGTTCAAAAGACCAGACTAACATAGTAAAGTTTTGTCACTTAAAGTAGTTTGGAGTGGTTTATGTTTTTTCTGATATTCTTCAGTTATCAAAGTTAATGTAGGCCTTGGTAAGATAAATTAAATATAAAACCATTCCTCTAATTTAACATGAAAAGAATAATGAGTAGATGTACAAAGATGAACACAATAGCACATCGAATAGAAAATAGAGCAAATATTGACATTTATTGCAAAACTCATATTAAGAGGATGGTTTCATAATATGCTTTCTAGGCCAATAACATCAGATATGATCTTGTGCAAGTTTCTTGTCTGATATTCTTTTCCCTAAGAAAATATTTTTCATTAAAAAATAGGGCTATAGATTATGTAACACATGAAGCAAGAAGAAGTTCCCCACATCTTGCCCAAAGCATCTAACCTCAAAACTAATGAGGTTTTATCCATACAGGCAAAAAAAAATGATTCATTAATATTTTACTCCAGAATCACTGAACTGAATTTAAAAATAAAAATTTAACCAACATCAAATATGAAATAGTAGTAGACTTTATATCCTTGCAATTTGAAAAGTTAGATGAAAGACCTCTAATTAATGGAACCATTATTTTTGCATTATAAATACTTTTAAAAGAAAATGACTATAAAATGTTTTATGTTTTATGTATCTATCAGTCTACCCATCTATGTAAAATGTGTATATATTTAACATTCTTTGTATAATTTTAACATTATTATTTTTTGCACAGTCAATAGGTACTGTGTGTCTTAGTGTACTTACGGATTTGTAATTCTTTTCAATAATTCAGCTCCTCATCTCAGATCAAAGGTTAAAGATTTAGTTTAGAAGGCTACCATGTAACTAGAACTGTAATTGGTTTATGGAGAAAGTAGATTTGTGCTTTCTTTTATGAATAATTTTGGTAACACAAGGAGGAGAAACAGAAAGTCTAAAGTAGATTTAACAGCAAATGTAAGACTTGGTGACCATCTTTAGCCTGCTGTGACTGGGCAACCCTAAGATGATCACTGTTACTATAGTGGAGAATTTGAATCAGAGAGACTTTGCATCAGTAACTGGGTTGGGTAGGTCAGATAGATCTTAACTTGAAACATGATGTCTATTGCAACATAGAGTCTATTCTCTTTTTCTACTGGGAAGTAACAAGAGATTAAAATTACAGTTGTGGTTGAAAGGAGGGAAAGGGCAAGTGGTAGGATGTTGATTTGTCACAGCAATTGAGGCCAGAGATAATAAGGATATCTATGTGATGGAGGCTGTATGAGAGGAAAACTTCCATTACATGAAAATTTGTTTAAAAGCAAATAACTTACTTGGTGACTGACAAAGAGTATGAACTGAAGAAAAGTGCCATAGATTTAACATGTCAAGTCATGACAAAAAACAATTACAGATTATTGGTAATTTCTCATGGCGTCCTATACTGCTAAAGCTATTGCTTTTCTTTGCCTTCATTTCTCTATTGGAATTTGTCCACTGACACCTACTGCCACTGCCACTGTCACTGCCCCTTGGTGCTTGACTACCTGCATTTCTGAACCTACTGAGTTTTCCTTTGAAACCTTCCTCTTCTTCAATCTCTTCCTAGTCCTCTGATTGGTCTTAGAATGACTACACATTCCAGACTGCTCCATAGCTGCTGACCTTTCCTCTACTCCTGGGTATTTGAACCTATCATCTAGATCCAATCTATTTCTGCACCTTCTCTCATTTCTTGTCACACCTCCAGACCACCACACCTTTATTTATCTTTCTGGCTCCATACTATACATACATATATATATATATATATATATATACACACACATACACATATATATATATATATACTTTTTATGAAAAGTGTTCAACTTATGCTTTATCAGCAGTTACATTAAAAGAAGAGAGATCCCCAAAACAAATCCCCACATAATTGACATATTTAAAAAGATGGTTATAAATAAGGAGGGTTTTTTTCCTGACACTCTTTTGATGAAATTATATGTGTTAAATTCACAAGTTATATTGAGAATATGTATGCAAGAGACTCCAACTCTTTCAACATTTTGAACATGGTAATACATTGATAAAATTAGTGATTCTGAGTTAATAAAATGTCTCAAAATAAAAGGGTTAGCTTTAAGCAAAATATTTTTCCTTTTCACCCTAAATGGTACGAGCTTACATATTTGCTAACTGACTTATTAATTCCTGAAATTTCATTGAAGTGGTACCCCAAGAAGCTTTGGCATACTTGTGTTTGTACAGAATGTTGGCATTCTTGATATAGAGTACTTAATCAGCAGTTTGCTCTATGAGTGAAGAATACTGAATCTGATTATAATTGTTTGGTGCATAGAAGCATTCATTTTATTACTAAAATTTTGTGATTCCTTTTCCATATCCCTCCTAGCAAAAGACATTGCTTAGAGGGCTTCTGTTACTAATTCTTTATAAATGCATCCCTACTTTTTAAACTCAATGAAAATCTTGGATTGGAGTTATTAATTGGTAGTATGAATCTCAGTAATTTAATTTAAATAAAATTATTTGCTGTGCAAAATTTAGAAATCACTGATACATAAGTTTAATGTTGGTTTCCTGTCTTCCGACCCTCTGAAACAGCTTTAAACTTATACTGAATAACTTTTAACTGTTTTCACATTTATGAAGAGATCATATTATTTAATTTCATCTCATTATGTGTCTAGAAGTTTATGGGGAAAATATGTAAGCACATTGATTTTTATCTGAAAATTTAAGATTTGTAGAAACTCCAATTTGGTGATGTCCAATAGAATAATCTGCAATGATGGAGATGCTCCATATCTGCACTGTCCACTTCAATAGTCTGGAACAACATGTGGCTATTGATCACTTGAAATATAGTATAACTGAGGAACTGAATTTTAAAATTTTATTTAATCTGAATTATTTTAAATATTAATTTCAATAATTTTGATAGTGATTGCCATATTAGGCAGCAGATATAAATCATTCCATCAACTTTTTCACCTTACTGTTTTTCTTAATATTTTACTAAAATTATGCATTTTTCTAATTAGCATATCAAACATTCCTAAGAAAAAAACAACTGTCACCACTATAATTTTAAGAAGTGATCAGTCTGAACTATATGTCATGATACTTTTCTATTAATATGTTTTCTTTAATATTTGATGGATTAACAAAATTCTATTTTCAAATATGTGACTCAAATGATGATGATCATAGAAGGACACATACAATTATGTTACCCAAAATAATTTCCTTCCATGATTGTTTCTTTTATATGATCACTACTTTCAACTTTTAATGACATTTCTTTTTTCAATGAATGACTTTTCATAAAGACATTCATTACACTTTCTAGGACCAATTGACTTCTTTCTGAATGCCTGCTTTTAAAAATCCATTTTTCAAGTATTATTTCAAAGGCTTTTAATAATGCAGTCTTGACTTCATTAAAACACATTTCATTTGCTGATATTTTGAGAGTGACATAGTTTTATAGAGCCCAAGTAATTTATAAAATCTGTCACAAAACTGAGACATTTATTATCATGTATCTAAGGAAATTCCTATCATAGGAATTATCCCAAAGTGCCTCTGAACTGTGGGTAGCATAATTGACATGCTCTTAGTTTGAGTATATTTCCAATATTAGTGATTGATGGCATTGATCTTACATCTAATAAAGAGAATTTAAATTTAATTCTTGGGATTTTTAGTCTGTATTTCCTCTGCCTCATAGTTTAGTTTAGTCATGTAATAATGCACTATTGCTACCTTTGTTTCCACTGACAAATTCTATTTCTGGAAGATGGAAACACAAGGAAAAGAAAATAAATATATTGATTCCAAGATGGAAAAATATGGAGAATCACTATTTTTGGCCATCTTAAAGACACTTATCAGATTAAAAATTGCTGTTTTTAGCCATATATATATTTTTTATATATACATATAATTTCATTTACCTAAAATAAATAGATATATTAAGTTAACATTAGAAATGTTTGTTGCTATTTTAAATAATATATATTTTCTAACAGCTTTCTTTTTATACTTTATTTTTCTTTCATAAAAATTGCATATATGAAAATTGTATAATATGATTTGATACATATACAGAGTAAAATGATGACTACAGTCAAGCTTTAGAAGGTCAAACAAAGAAGTATGTAAATTATTCTTTGTATGTATTATTTAGGACACAGATTGGCTGAGAAATATTTAGAAAGCTTGGGAAAACTCTCATATAAGGTATATCCGAAGCATTAGGAAAACTACATCGTGTAGTGTGTCACTTCATGATGTTTGTGTATTTTTAGGTAGTTAGTAGATTTCTTTTAGCATTTAAGGTTAAATCTTCCATGTTTGATTCTAAAACAACAAATTAAAAAATTACTCACTGCTATAAAACATCATGCTTTTATGAAGTTTGATGTATCCTTTGGTTGTTCAGTCTGAAAATCACATAGCCATCCTTGAATCCTATTTTTCCCACAAACCACATTCAATTAGTTGGTAAATCTTACAGGTTTTACCTTCAAAACAACTCCAGAATCTCATTACATACACTCAAATTATATCCACAGTAGTATTTCTCATTAAATTCATTACTACCAGCCTAGATTAAATTTGGATTGTTTCAATTATTTAAATTCATTAGTACTTCTAATCCAAAAACTTTCTACTTTTTCTTCCATTGGTCTATTGATTTAATCCTTGCCCACTTCAGTCTATTTTTAATATATTGATGAAATTGGCTATATGTTATATAAAATATATTTTCAATATAGCAGCCAGAAAGTTTCTGTAAACATAATTAAAATCATGATGTTCCTCTGCACATAAAGTTCTAATATCTTCCTGTGTCAGTTGGAGTGAAAGCTACTCTATGCTGGCACCACAGAGGCCTCATAAATACTACAGGCACATTCTCACATTAAGGACTTTGTATTTTCCCTTTCTTCAGTCTGGAATATCCATTGCCCAGAAATCTGTATCACTCCTTACCCCTTTCAAATCTTACCTTCTCTGTAAGGCCTTTTCTGATTATCCTATTTAAAAGTGCAACCTCTTATGAATTCTCTATATTCCCATTACAGCTTCATTCATCTCCATAGTCCTTATCTAAAATAATAAATGTTTTACCTATTTATTTGGAATGTTGTATGTCTCCCCACCACCTAATAAAATAAAAGGTCTATAAGTGAAGAGAAGTTTTTCTAGTTTATTTTATTCTATTTTGAAATAAAATTCTCAAAATTTTATTTAATTTTGTTTATTCCTACACCCCCAGCATTTAATATGGCACATGGTTCATGGTAGCTATTCAATAAAAATTGTTAAATGAATACACAAATAGAAGTCATCAAACAAAAAAATCCATCATACTATTTTCCTGTCCTCAAATCTGAAAATTTATTTTCATCTGGTCCCATTCTCTTTTTCTTCCCTTTTCTTACAATAGAGGACCTATCACATGTTTTATCAAAAGATAGGTCTCCATATGCAATGTGGACCCCTTCCCTCTGTCTTGCCAAAGTCATCATTCCATTGTTAACCTCATTTTATATCTCCTGGAACATTCCTCTCAGGATTCTAACATCTGCTACTTTATCCCATATTTTAATAACATTTTCTTGACCTCACATCTCCTTTCAGTTACTATCTTAGTTCTCTATATTCCTTAATATATAACTTTCTTGAAATAGATGATTGTACACTCTTTTTCATTTCTTACTCTCTCATTCATTTCTCAGGCATCACCATTCTTAATTCTTCCTCCACACAAATTTCATTATATCCTTTCCAGCTGAAGTCACCAATGAAACCCCAGGGGATAATTTCTGGTAATAATAGTAGTAACTAATATTTATTGAGGTCTTATCTTATGCCCAGGCTGTTCTATACATTAAAATTATTGGGAATTAAACAATTAACAAAATATGTTCCTTTTAGTCCTGTCAGTGACCTTGTGATATGGGCACTATGGTTGACACTGTTTACTAGTGGGAGCTACAGAACGAGGAGGTCAAATAACCACCTTTACATTAAACCTGGATCCAGTTGAGTGTGAAATTCAGGGTTTGTAACCAGGTGTTTTAACTCCAGAGCACTGTTATAAACTATATTCTATAACTTCCTCTCATTTTATTGATATGTTTCATTTTGGGGAGTTTTTTAGTATACTTCACTGATTCTTTTAATACTATCTGACCTACAAATTTTGGAATTTTTTTTTTTGCAAAAATTTTATTGAATATTTGCTGTGATTTTTGTGAATCTGCAAAAACTCCTTGTTTTTCTGGACTCTGTTCTTTTCACCATCTCTGTCTCTTACTTGGTGAGTTATCTCTGATAACTTGCAATACCATTAGTCTGATAACTTCCTAATGTAAATATTCTTACTAAACTTTCTTCTAAACTAACTTGACAGTTTCATCTTGCTTTCATAGAGATTTTAAATATATTTTCAAAATCTGACTCATGATCCCTGGCCACTGTTCAAACCCAGCCTACCTTCAATGTTCCTCATCTCAGTTACTGGAATCATTCACCCAAATTATCCAGCCAGAAAATAAGATTCTTCCTTGATATTTCCATCTCCCTCACTTCTCTCTTTCAATTTATGAATAAGTCCTCTTGATTCTAATCCAAAAAATTTTATTCCCTTTTCCATCTCTACTGCTACAATTCTAGCCATCTCTTTCAAGTATAAATAAAATAACTTATTTTTCTTTCTTCTACTGTTACTTTCCACAAAACCATTTTCTAACTGAATTAAATCTCTTCTTTAAAATTGTCTGATAGTTCTCTATTTTCCTTAGTGTAAGATTTTTTTTAAAATCCTATTAGGCTTAAAAGTCTTTTACATTTGGCCCCGTTCTCTTCACTCCTTACATTCTAAGCATACTGGCTTTATTGCAGGTACACAAATCTTCTATTAGTCTATACCTACTGAAGCTGTTGCTCCTTGTTTTTCTGAATAACTACCCTTGTGCATAGAGCCATAATCCTCAGGATTCTTCTCTGGAAGAAAGGTTGGCCTTGCTGAGGAGCCATTAGGATGAGGAATAGCTGATGAGCAATTTTATGGAGGCATACAAGAATAAGCCTTATAAGCTTGCTTTATCAAGAAAGACAACTACTTGCTATTAATATTCAAATACATAATAAATGTGGAATACCTGTGGAGAACAGATGCACTCAAATTTTATTGAATATTAGCAGTGATTTTGTGAATCTGCAAACGAAATAATAATAAATGATATTGTATACATCAAACTTCTTAAATATTGCCATTCTGTTTTTATAATTATCAATTTAATTACTCAACAAAAGTAAGAAGAAAGGGACCTATTCTCTATATAACTTCCTAATTTGATAAAAGCTCATTTAAAAAATGGGCATGTGAGGGAAACATAGATGCAAATGTTGTAATTCAATGGTTCCATAATATTTTTTAATTTAAGTATATATACTGGTAATATAATTGTATGTAGAATATGTTCTCATTTTAAAAGTTTATGAATACTTTAATATTAAGAGAGAAAGGGAGAGATGATATTTTGTCTTTACTATAGGTATATATATTTTATTAAAAATAACAGACGTTCCTTAGTGGATGGAACATATGTATTAGACATGGAAAATAATTCTCAACACTGTAAAAATCATAAACCAATTTCATAATTGTAAAAATCATAAGCCAAGAATTAATTGATCTGTTTTTCAGAAGTGACCAGCAGATTTCCATCATATATTTTCTTCTGGGGCACTATATTGTAAGCTGTAAAGAAGGAACACACACTAGAAAATTTCATTATTCACATCCTATGATAATGTAGGATTGGGATTAAGGATTTTACTGTGAAGAATTTTTTAAAGATTTCTTTATGAAAACAAACATGATTTACTGGAAAAATGTTTAAATGGCTAGGTTTTCATTAATAAAAACACATTCTAAATAATAGAATAAATGGTAAAAGAACATCCCCTGAGGTTCAGAATGGAAACTAGTAGGTACAATGAAGATCATAAATAAAAGAACCATTGAAGTGATAATCCTTCTTTACTCTCCCTCACCCCATTTGGTATCCAGAATATAGAACTGAAGGAGAGAAAAGCAAATTTTAAAGTGACAGGTTTGTCAGACATCCATGCATGATTACTAACTTTAAAATACAAAGAGAAATCAAAACTTTAAAATATGTTAACAAATAATGTAATTACTGAAAAATGATTTCCAACAAAGAATTAGAGTTGAACTGGGATATAATTTATAAAGTAATGATAAAGACAATCTTGTTATTTGTATGTCTTAAAAATAAAAGCAGTGCAAAGAGGAAGAATCCTCAGATATTAGGGAGGAATTAGCAAAGAAATACAATAGTCTGCAAGGCAATGCAAAGTAGTATGACTGTTACCAAAAAATGTAATTAAACAGTTACTAAAAAAATGCACCTCTCCTGAAAGCAAAGATCAATAATACTAATAAAAGATATAAAGATGATGATATTTAAAGAAATGCTAAAGGAAATTCCCTTAAGATCAAAGAATGTTTGGAGTTACTTTGCCTTTGTTTCTAACAATAAGTCATATATTCATCAAATTTATTCTCTCATTCATTTATTCAATATACATTTATCGAGCATTATCTAGTGCCAGATATTGCTAGGTGATAAGGTCACAGAGGTGGAAAACAAAATTCATACCTTCAAGGACTCATAGCCTAGTGTGTAATAGAGTGCAAGATGGAGAAAATACATGTAAATGTTTTAAAATATTGTGATATGTATCTCAAAATTTAGAACCACTCCAGTATCAGCATAGAAGAAAATCTTTTGGAATTCAAGTTTGGTAAAGCTAACTAAAAAGGCTTCTTGATGCCAAGATGATTGGTAGATATCAAATATATTAAAACTACTTAATCATCAATGATTTTCCACTAGATTTAAATAGAGGGTGAGAACTGAAGTCAGTAGAGAACTGTATCAGCCATAATTGCTTTGTAATAAATTACCCAAAATGCAGCATATTAAAAAAGGAAACCTTTATTGTGTCATAATTCAAAGGATCAGAACTCCTGAAAAAGTCTCATTCCCTTGTAGATTCAGCTCAAAGTCTAGAATATCATTATCTAAGTCAAGTTCAGGAGTGAATGAGTCTTCTCAGATAAAACTCCATAATTACAGATCTTTATATGGATTTCCTCTCAATCTGTACCACTGTGAAATAAAAGACAAGTTAGCAGATTCCAGCATCCAACATACAATGGTGGAATAGGCACAGGTAATTGCTGTGGACATTAAGTGAGAGTCACAAAAGAATCACTGATCCATAACAATTCTTAATTCCAGCGAGATAAATCCTATATGTTTACTGATTAGGTCTCAAGACCTAGAAATAATTTTCCATGACTTTTAGTTCTTTTCTCTTGGTTTCACCCTCTGAGTAAAACTTCCATTTTCAGGAAAGGCAGCACACATTTGCAAATGACCGGTTTTCTCAGACTGCTTCCTGACAGAATTTTGAGACATCTGCCACTTTACATTCTGTAGTTCCTTTGTCCCTTTAAATTCAAGCTGGCATTGTTTCTTCCAATATAATTTTCTCAGAAATGTTATGAACTTCCTATGAATATTATTAGGGTAAATATCATATCACCCCTGTTGGACAAAAGCCACATCCACAAATCTCTTCACAATAAGCATTTCACTTCTCATTGTCCCTATTGCTCGAATGAGAAAATATGTAGACAGAGGCTCAACTTTATCTCTTGGCCAGATTTTCTGGCAGTGTTTTAGATTTGAACATTGTTCAGAAGTCATTTCTTAATTTTAGCATCTTTTTCATCAAGAAATTCTGAGAATTTTCAAAACCCTAAAGTCCTGTCTTTCTTCTGAGCAGTCCTTCCTTAAACGTCTCTCTCTCCTCTCACATTTTGTTATAAGCAGCACATACAAATCAAGCTGTGCCTTCAATACGTGCTCATATATAACCTTATACTAACACATTTATTAGACATATTTTCTGTAGACAACATTACTGTAGACTTTAGTGCTGGTAAGCTTTCTCCAGAACAAAAGAAGGATCCTCCTTCCTCTAGTTTCTAAGAACATGTTACATACTTCCTTTGGATCCCTCCTCAGCAACCTTCTCAGAGTCTTGTATCTCTACAAACAATCTATCCAACACAATTTAGGCTTTTTCTAACACCCTTCTTAAAATCCTTACATCATTTATTCACTGCGTAGATCTGAAGCCACGCCTACAGTTTTTGGTATTTGTTAAAGTAGCTTCCTGCTTTCAGAAACAAAAATATGCATCATTAGTCTGTTGCTATATAACATGTATATCAAAATTTAATGGCTTAAACAACACATTTTTTCATCTCACAGTTTTTATGGGTGAGAAATATAGACATGGCTTAGTTGAGTGATTCTTTCATAAAATTAAAACAATTTATCACAAAACTGTAATCAAAGTATTAGACTGGATGACAGTCATCTTGAGTCCCAGCTGGAGAAGTTTCCGTTTCCAAGCCTACTCATATATCTGTTAGTAGACTTTAGGTATTTGTGGTGTTTGGCCAGAAACTTTAGTTCCTTGTCACATGGACTTCTCTATAGGGCAGCTGACAACACGACACTGGCTGACCTCAAAGCAAGTAAGAAAGGGAGCAACAGACCAAGAGAAGGCACCCAACAAAGAAGCCGCAGTCTATATAATGCAGTCTCAGAAGTCGCATCTCATTGTATCTGGCATACTCTATTCATTAAAAACAATTCATTAATTTTAGTTCACACTCAAGGCAGGACAATTACACAAGATTTATGGATAACAATGCGGAGATGTTGGAGGCCATTTTAGAGGCATCCGACCACAGATATGGAAGGAGACTGGGAGTTGGTTTAATCCTATGTTCTGGAAAACAATAGAATCCAGATAAATATCTAAAATCTCAGATTTATATGATGGGAATAATGACCTCTAAAGATGTTCCATCTTAATCCAATATATTACATTATATGTCAAAAGGGAACTAAGACTGTTGATGAACTTGTTTGCCAATGCACCAACATTAAAATAGGGAGATTACCCTGGTTTACCAATGTAATCACAAGGATAGGATCCTATAAACAGAAGACAGAGGTAGAAGAGGAGAGAGAGAGAAAGAGATGTGACAATGGAATCAATGTCAGAAAGATGCTAAGTTAAAGAGAGGTCACAAGGACCACCAGACAAAAAATCTAGATTTCTCATCCAGACCGGCAAATGCAAGGACAGGTATTCTCCCCAAGAGTTTTCCTCCAGAAAGGAACACGGCCCTGCCAGCACCTTGTTTTTTAGCCTAGTAAAACCTAGGTTGGACTTTTAACCTGCAGAACCATAATATACTAAATCTGTGTTGTTTTAATACATTACATTTGTAATAATTTGTTACCACAGCCAGGGAAACTGACATAACTTGTGGAAATGCACTCTATTTGGAGTAGGAAATTTTAAAAGTCAAAGTTCAAATTTGCTTCCATATTTAGAAGATAAGCATATATTAAAGATTATGAAGGCATTTAACAATAAAAATGAAAACGTTAGGAGACCAGAGAATTGGAATTTTTTTAATACCCCAGCAAATCATATTTGATTAACACTATGAGATGATACTCATATATATATGTGTATAGTATGTACACACACAAGCATATATTAACTGCATCTATAGGCTTAGATTCAGGAGTGAAACTCCACCTTTAACAAAGCAGAAATGTATGTGTAGGCTGTGACAGCACTCTTTAACATCAACAATAGATAAAGAGATTCTTCAGACGATTTTTCAGGAGTTCTTTTTAGTATTCTCTGTAATTGAGAATTTTTGCCCAATCATTACATTTTCTGAGTAGTTTTAAGACCTACTTATAACCTTTCAAAATAAGTATGGCTTTCTCTCCCTTCCAAAATGTGTGCTTCCTACTTTACTTTCTAGTTTAGATTTTGGAGACTCCATCCACTCATGCCTGTACACTTGAAGGTAGAACCTCCTAACCTCTTCCCACTTCTTATCATTCCTGTCTAATTATTGGCAAATATTGTTTATTTTGCTAAAAAAGTCAACAACAGCCTCACTCTCGAATATACATTTTCCTTTCCAGTTTTATCCCCTATAGTTCATAATCACATCATCACTCTCCTGAACTATAATCAGAAATAAACTCTTACTTCATTTGCTGATCCATAGTATTTTTCCCATCACCTCTTCTGCCTTCTCTTATCCATTGCCCACACTGTAGTCAAAGCTCTCTCTGTGAAAAATAAATCTGATCAAACCTTGGTACTTTTAAAATTTTCTATTTATCCATTTAATCATTAGAACTAATATTTTGATCTCATGGGCAAACATGAATTAACTAAGGAACAAACATAGCATTTTTAACATATTATTTTGTTAGGTAAAAAGGCAAAACTTCAATTACCTATTGACATTTTGTAATTGTAAAATCAAAAGGTAGGAATAAGAAGATCTCATAATATAGAATATTCCTTGAGAGAGGGCACAATAATTGTTCACAAAAACATATGAAGACAGAAAACAAAAAAAAAGATTAATAATAAGGAAGGAAAGAAGGATGGAAGGACTAAAAAGGACAAATTAGAAATGTTTGTCTTTTGAAAACGATACATCTGACTCCAAAGTCACCAAAGAGCTATATAGATTTCTATTGAAATTCCTTGTTAATGCAACGTGTACGTGTGATTAAGGGATGATATGTTTGTCTGTATGGAAGACTGATGTGGAAATAGATTGAATTAGCATAAATATTTTTCAAAATTCCTCTTCCCTAAAGTTACAAATCTCTCAGCACCTTGCTGTGTTTGGCTTCTCTTCCCCTCCCACTTCCTCTACTCTAAATTAACCTGCCTTTGGATCATCCAGTCACTTTATTGTGTAAATAAATTAGTTTTTGAAGTAGTATTTAAAACCCTCATAGAACAGGTATATTTAATTTGTCCTGTCACTGTTTCAACACTGTCAAAAGTCTTGGGCCAGTTACCACCTGGAGCTGAAAGTCCTGGGTTCTAATTCACCGATGTGGAGCTGTCAGGAATTTTATGACAGATGATCAGGACCAAGGATTTTGATGATGAGCAGGGAGCTCACTACCATTTCATTCTGCTTGGAAAGGAGGGTGAGAGTGGAGTTGTTTGTGCTTCTTTTGAAGCTGCATTTTTATCCCTTCAGCTTATTTGAGGAGACTTTCCTGCACAACTAAAGCCTTGGTGCAGTCATCTAATCTCTGGAACAATATCCAAAATCCTTAGCATCTACCATCTTTCTTCTTCAGACATCTTCACTACAGTCACCCTATTTAACACCATGATCCTCTCCACCACTAAATTCTGTGCTCTTTTGCTACTTAATTTTGTATTGTTTCCTTCACTTGAAAAGCCCTTACTGCTCACCCATTTTGTATAGTTCCCTTAAATGTAGTACTAACTATACTGTAATTTAATTAAATGTAATAATTCATAATCTGTCTCCTTCTGGAGTGTGGGTTCCTCCTGTAGTGTGCTTCTCCAGGGTGTTTCATTCTCAATTTTAACTTGAAAACATAATAAGAACCTTTATCATAATAGAGTATTTCAAAATGCCTTTTGCCTTCAGCTGTGTATGAAGATTATCTCGTAGATGTATCCTGTTCATCCATCTTTATTTAATGGTGCTACGAAGTGTGGGGCCTAAAGCTATCTGCTGTTCTGTAGTGCTAATGATTCCTTAGCTGTTTCCATAAGAAAATATAATACTGATAACTGTGAAATCAGTGACTGGGGAGCCTGATTTCCAGTATATACTGGCATACACATTTTCCATAATTATTTTGAGTCACCCAATTAACTAAATAGCAAAGGCATAAACTATTTCTGCAAAGTCCTGCAGAATAGTGTATCTCAAGATTGGTTCTTTGCTCCTTCTCATTGCAGGCATTACCTTGCTCCTTTTCAGAATCAACCTAATCTACCTGGGTTTTAGCACTGTGGTAGTAGGAAAAATTGCCCCCAAAAGATGTCCACATCAAATCCCTGGAATCTATGAATGTCATCTTTTTTTGGAAGAGAGTCTTTGCAGATGTGATTGTAAGATAAATTCCAACCGAAATAAGCAGCCAAAGAGAAGCAACAAAGGGCCAGGTAGTTTATTTGAGAGCAGTCCCAGGTGAGGTTCACCAGTCTATGTAAATGGAGGCTGGGGAAGTCGTGCCCTGTCAGGGAGGTTGGGGGCTTATAAAGGATTAGGAGGGGGAGGAGTGGGCAAGCTATCCTAGGGGTTGTAGAGAGGTATGATTGGCTAAGGGTGACATGATAGACAACTAAAAACTTTTTTTCCTTCCAAGAGGGAGGAGGCTGACATCCAGGTCTTAGTTGGCACATCAGAAGAAAGAGCTGTCCCCTTTCCATATAAGGCATGGACCTTGGTGTCTGGTCTGTTCTCCCCCTATGGCATCTCTCTGTTCTGTTTGCATGTCCTTGTTTTTCTTCCTCCAGCCTAACAGTGATGAAGTCAAAAATCTTGAGATGAGGTGATCTTTGATTAGGCAAGTGGGCCCTTCTAAGAGAAAGGCAGAGGGAAATTTAAGACAAGGAACAGAATCTCCCTTTGGCAGGAGTGTGGCCTTGCTAATACCTTGATGGGAGACATTTAGCATCCAGTACTGTGAGAGAATACATTTGTGTTGTTTTGGGCCATCAAGTGTTTGATAATTTGTTACAGCAACCACAGGCAACTAACAGACTCTTGAAAATTACATGCCTCCACCCCTGATATCAACATGGCCACTTTCTTGCTCTGTGATTTTTTGTAGCATTAATCACATTCTAAAATATGACATATATTAGACTCATTTATCTTCTTCATCTTCCTTTTCCAGCTAGAATGTAACAAAGTTGTGGGTAATCATTTTCTTAAGGAAATTATTTAGTCAAATAATAATAAAGCCAAGCAGACCACAAGACATAGTATAGTCCACACGTAAATCATAAGGTAATTATTACATTTGGTTTTCTCTGATGTAAAAGTGAGGTGCCACAGTTTTAATTGCCCCTAATGCCCCAAAATTCCATCTTTAAAATAATATAGTTATGTTAGTAAGAACAAATAAAATGAAATAAAAAGATCGTTTATTTGGTGAGGGAAATAGTTATAGGAGAGAGCAGGATCCAAAAGTGGTATTTAGAGACTTTAAGGTAGTCAGTTTATCACTGTCAAATTTGATATTTCATGTAATGGACAGGAACATAAGCTCTTGTTGCTTTCAACTGTGAATACCCACCAAAACCCTCCAGCTGAGGCAAGGAAACAAAATATATCAGCAAGAATATCATGCACCAATAAAAACACTGCAGGTTTGAAGGAATTTTACTTATTGTAATAGAAACCTATTCTATTTTTATAAGCCATTCAGTTAAACAATATGAATATTTGTGATCTAAAACAAAAACATTTAGAATAATATTTGGCATAATGAAATTTTAGGCACCAAAAGAGAACCCTAGTATAGTTTGTGAAAACTGTTTATGCTCATTACTAAAACTACAACATAAAACATTTTTCTATTTAATCAGAAATTCAATTTATTTAGCACTAGAAATAAAAGGAACTTGTTTAAGGAAGTAAAAGGAGAGCAAGATAAAGCAGCAATGGATCTGTTGGAGGATAATATAAATAGCCTCAAGTAAATTTGTAATGTCCATTTTATAAACTTAACATCACCTATATAAGAGAACCAATAAAAAAGTAGAAAATATTATTCCATAATTTGTTGTTCCTTGTCCAGAAGAAAAAGTGCAATGTTCAAGATCATTTAAAAGAGGGACTAGGAAATGGATATTTAAAAATAAATCTCACTACACACAAACACACATTTGCCTAGAGTTAAGTAACACTCAAAAAAACACTACTTTGTAAAATACCTCTGATTGTAGGAAAATATGTAGATATTAAGACTTTAAATTGTAAATAATAAAAGTATCATAATCAAAAGGCAGCACAAATAAATATATAAAAAATAATTTGATCCAATCCTCTTCCCCAAACAAAAAGGTAAAACTGTCTATTTCACCCATTATTAATCCTAGAACTTCTGAAACTTTACTTAGGCAGGAGTTAAGTGAAAGGTGTGTGTATCTGCACACATACACTCTTTGAGTTCACATTAAGGTGACTTGAAAAAACTTTTGTTATTTTTGATACATTTCTGCCTTTATAGTTTTAAATCTAGGACAGTTGAATAGAAAGTAGTACAATATCTCCTGCAACTTTTAAAGAATGTTAAGTGCAAATAGAACTCACTCCAAAGTATCATGTTAAAATCCAACTTCATTTTTATCTTTTATTACAAAGGAAATGTAGATTTATATTCCAAGATTCACTAGAGCCATCAGCCTATTTTTAGACTTTCTAATCAAAACTAATACATTGATAACACATTCCCTCACAAAATAAGAGTTACTGCTACAACTTCTACAATTTTAGATGTTTGATTTCATGAATATGTATGATTCATTAAAACTTTAAAATGTATATTTCAAAGCATTTACCTGAACCTCTACAGGAACTGATAACAAAAGGATAAACAACAATAGTGATTTTTTTTAAAGACATTTGAAACCAATAACACATGGTAACAATTCTGTGAACAAAACCATGCAGATCTTATGAATAACAAATAACCCACCACAGTTGACCCTTGAACAATATGGGTTATTCCACTTACATGTGTGGGTCCACTTTTATGTGGATTCTTTCAGTAAATGTATTGGAAAAAATTTTTGGAGATATGTGACAATTTGAAAAACACTTAATTATTTTCTAATTTATCTTATTCTAAGAAGTCAACATATAATAAATATAACATACAAAGTGTGTGTTAATGCAGAGTGCATGTTAGCAGTAGAGCTTCCTGTCAATAGTAGGGTATTAATAGTTAAGCTTTGGGGGAGTTAAAAGTTATACATGGATTTTCTATTACACTGGGGTCAGTGCTTCTAACCCTTGCATTGTTCAAGGATAAACTGTATTAGTAATTGGATTCTTAGGCCAAAATTTCATTAATATTATCTGCTTAGATAACTACGACAGAGCATGTAAATGCAATATTTTAGTATATTTTAATATCTTCTAATCATTGCTATTGATCTAAAAAATCTTGAGTGGTAATTATAAAACACAAATGTCCCCAGCTGGGGCGTCTCATCTAGACTACAGATTGATACACCTACCATGTATTTCAAAGTAGATGCTTACTGAATTTCAAAGATAAATGAGCCCAATGGGTCCCCTACCCCTACAGCTCCAACCTGTTCTCCATTGTATTCATCAATATTTATGGGTCATATATTATTTGCCAGATATTGTTCTAGGTACTTGTGAAGTGTCATGAACAAAATAGATTAAAATCCTTGCCTTCATAACATTTATATTTTAGAGATCTATCCACTGCCCAAAACATCTGAATATCAGCTGTTATTCTATTTTATCACCCTAACACCAAAATCTATAACCAAGTTCTTTCTGTGCTATCGTTGAAAGAATTCTGTCCAATCTACCCAGCATTCCGCATTTGATACTACTGAAGTCTAAGCTATAATAATTCTATTCACAGCTATTGCTAACTCTCCTAACTTTTCTTTCTGCCAGCTCTAGTCCTTCATTTTACTCATTTTCCACATATCAAGAGAGATTTTTACAAAAATAAACATGTTGCTCACCTACCTTAAATTCTTCAGTGTAATGAGAATTCCATTTCTAGATGAAGGAAGCAGTAGGTCTTTGTTCCTGCGGAAACAACAAAGAGGAAAAAAATGGAGTAAAAATTTGTACTTTAATATGGAATATTTAAGAGTGGTTGGTAAATAGAAGACATTCTTCAAGAACTGAATGCAGGGAAGAATGAAAATTCCTCAATATACAGAGAGAAGGTGATGGAAACTTTCATATCAAAGACAAGCACCTGATTTGGCCACCAGTGTGGGCTAAGAGAAATAAGATGAACTTAATTAACACTGCTGTCAGCTGCAATAGATTGGAAAGTGGAAACGCTCCAAATGAAATTATAATTCTTAAAGCCAATGTTTCTTCCACTCCCAGAAATCTAGAAAGCAGAGAAAATGCATACAACACCATGGATCATGTGGTGCTTAGATTCCAGGGTCTACTTAAGTTAAATAAAGCGTTAATCAAAACTATGTAAAATTATGGTCCTTTTCTACTGCCAACTCGAATACTGACAACACGAGAATAATCAGAACCACTGTGGGAGCAACACAAGGGACTGGGCATTGGGTATTGATGAATGAACTCAATCTAATTAAAAGTGTGCCCAGCTCCAGATGAAATCAATCCTTGGAAGAATCTGAAAAATCAGTCTCTTAGCTTAACTGCTGCAGAGAAGAAATGGCTTACCCTTTTGGGATTGAGGGTTGTCTTGCCAATGGTTTTCAGTACCAGGCAAGTTCACTATGGATTCAGTGTGACCAAAGAAATGACAGTAGAATGTTCTTGGGGTGAAAGGGTTATACCCAACTTCATTTCCATGGTGGTAGGTCAATCACTAAAATCCCATCCACTCAGAGCGAGTCTGCATGCAGCAAGCCAGTCTCTGCCTCTGGGCCTTTCAGATGGCACAGTCATCCCATGGGCCTCTTTTCCCACACAGCCATCCTCTGGGTCTGTCTACCTGCACAGCTGTCCTCTAGGCCTCTGTCCTCAGTGCTGCCACCACTCCAGCCTCTGCTCTACTCTCCTGTAGCCCTGCAGCTGTGCCACCATGTCACCCGGGGCCCTTGGCGGAGCTCTTTATATAGAGTCAATAACGACATATTGCCCACACTTGTGCAGTGAGCTAGCCAACCAGGGCCAGGTGAGAATCCTGACCACAGGAATTTTCATTTTATCCACAAGGGTGGTAGTAAAATGTTTCACTTCAGGAGTTACTGCTCTTTTTTTTTTCTTTTTTTATCACAATATCCAGAACACAATAATAATAAAAAAAAGATAAGAAGTATGGAAAGATTCAAAAAATTGTATTTATAATTTTAAAAATTCTAATAGTAGACATATAAATGAAGATTTATTGGTCATAAGAAAGAATTTAATATAATCATTATACATTTGTTTAAGAAAAGACATGATATAATGGGTTAAGAGGTAGAAAAAGAGAAATGGAACTTCCAAAGAGAATAAAAAATAAATTATAGAACAAAAAAAAAAAAGAGAAAGAAAGAAACATAAAATATTTTGGGTTGGCACTTCAGAAGGATCATTGAATGTGCAGACAGTGTTCAATAAGAAACTCAAATTTTTAAATGATTAGTAATCTAATTTTCAAGCTTAAGGAGAAAGAAAAAGATGAACAAGTTAAAATCAAATAGATGTTGTCTCACCAAATGTCTCACCTGAGGGTTTCAGCCCCAGACAGATTCACTATGGATTTGGTGAGGCTGAAAAATGACAATTGAACATGCTTGGTGTAAAAGGTATTGTAGCCAGTTTTATTCTCACAGAGGTAGGCTGAGCGCTGGAATCTCATTTGCATGCAGCAGCCTGCAGGTCTTTATCCTTCTCCTCTCTGCTCCACCCAGAGCACTGGAACTAAAATAGCCAGGTTCTGAAATTTTGCTCATTGTTCTTGGAATTTCACTTCTTTCTTTTTTTTATGGTATACGTCTTTAACTGTTAGATCACACTTTTACTACATGCTATATAGATCATAACATTGCCTATGGCGTATTTCTAATATAGTTTTCATATCTAGATTCCAAAAAGGTGTTTTCTTTTAATACCTTAATAATACAAACAGATGAATGTGTGAGAAATATCCATTTAAGGGAATTTCCACATTTTGTAAAATATGAGCAACCTTTTTACTGAATGAATTGAACTCAGTGAGCTACAAGGAAAAGAAACAAAAATGTATTCATTCAGTTGTTCTTTGAATCACAATCTGCAGAGCTGTTTGCTTTTCTCTATATATGAAATTTCAGACAATCCCAGCTTTTCCTGGATATATTTAGATATATATTTTTTTAATTCTAGTCAAATTCACTCACAATAACAATTTCAATTAAGTGATAAAATAGCCAGCTAATTTAAACCTTCTTTACTCCTTTCATGATAGAAGTCGGGACTAGTAAAGTGGTTAGGCTGAGTCTTTCTTTCTCCCATACCTTGCTCTTCTACTTCTTATCTTCTTTTTACTAGAATGTCTGGGATTCTCTAGCACTGGACTAGGGCAAAAAAGAAGAGGTAAGAGATGTCTGGCATGTACAGAATTGGTATTACTTCTCTCTGAGTGTGGCATATTGCCCAGTGCTGATTCTTTCCTTCCTGTTTTGTGAACAGGGTTAGTGGGAACTAACAAATGGTGGGACAGTACCTCAGGGTTGGCAATAATGGAAGCTGTTCCCTCCCTTAACCCTGAACAGGAAAATAAATGTTTAGCAGAGACAGACAAAGAATCATTGCTGTAGGAAATAGAGCTATTAATAGGAGCTATGATCATCAAAGAGGAATTTAACCACTACTAGAACAGTGGTTAGTAAGAATAGTGAGAGGGAACCAGGAGGATAAACACCCTAAACTCACTTGACTGCTATATTCTGATCTCCCACCAGCAACTCTAATTAACTGAATCCAGAAGCCAGAAGATAAAGAAGACAGCCAGTAGTTTCTGTAATGTAGCCTGTCAGGGCACATAGGAAGGTGGAGAATGATGAGAAGGTGATCTGAAGGGGTAAATTACAAATATCCAATGTATCTCCTTGGGACATGAATCTGGCCCCAGATGATACAACAGGCCAAAAGAAAATCCCACAGAAATAACCAGTATTAGAACCATTAAGAGAGTTCAGAAAGCTTTTGGGACATATAATCAACTTGGAATCAATCATATTTACCTTATCAGTAACAGCCAATTATAAAATATAGTAGAAAATAAGGCATCACTTTCATTACCAACAAAATGATTACATGTTTGGGAATCAATTCAGTCAAAATATGCCTAAGAACTTTTTGGAGAAAATTTATATGTTCTATAAAAGGCACAAAAGAAGATTTAAATATATGGAAAAATATTCTATGTATGTATATGGAAGCACTTACATTTCTTTCCAAATCTTTAAATTCAATGATATTCTAATTCAAGGTGAAATATATTTTTAAAACTCAACAAACTAATTCTAATATTGAATATAAATGTTCACATGTAGATAGGTTTGTTAGGTGAAGAACATAGATGTGTGACTCATCTACACAGCTAGAATATGTAGTTTAAAAGCTTAGCACAGAACACAGCTACAATACCAATGATGAACAGGTAAATAAGTAGAGATAAAAGAGAATGTATATAATATATGATTGCTTGACATACGTTAAGATGGCACCACAATCAGAAGAATTAATATTTCTAAAGTGTCCATACTACCCAAAGCCATCTACATATTCACTGTAATCCTTGTCAAAATTTCAATAAATCTTTTACAAAAAATAAGAAAAAAGAATCCTAAAACTCATATGGAACCACAACAGACCCCAAATAGCTAAAACAATCTTTCTTTTTTAGAAAAACAAAACTCATGATTTCAAACTACATTACAAAGCTATAGTAAGCAAAACATTATGGTACTGGCATAAAAACAGACAAATAGACCAATAGAATAAAATAGAAAGTCAAAAATAAAACCACATATATATGGTCAACTAATACTTAATAAGGGAGCCAAGAATATTCAATGAAGAAATTACCATTTTTTCAATAAATTATGTTGGGAAAAGTGGATATATACATGCAAAAGAGTGAAACTGGAACCCCTATCTTATACCACTCACAAAAAATTAACTGGAAATGGACTAAAGACTTAAATGTAAGACCTGAAACTCTAAAACTTCTATAAAAAAGTATAAAGAAAAGTTACTGGACATTTGTTGTGGCCATGATTATTTGCATAGTGACACCAAAAATACAAGTAACAGAAGCAAAAATCTATAATTGAGATTATATCAACTAAAAGGCTTCTATACAAAAAACCCCACAATAAACATTATGAAGAGGCAATCTATAAAATAAGAGAAAATATTTGCAAACCTAGTATCATATAAGGAACCCAAAATGTATAAGGAACTCATATAACTTAATAGCAAGAAAAACAAACAATTCTATTTAAAAATGGACAAAAGACCTGAATAGACATTTTACAAAAAACACATATGAATGGCAAGTACACAAAAATATGCTCAGCATCCCTAATCATCAGGGAAATGCAAATAAAATCCATAATAATGTATCACCTCATATGTACTGGAATGGCTATTATAAAAAAAAACAAGAAATAAAAAGTGTTAGAGAGGATTTGGAGAAAAGGGAACCATTGTGCACTACTAGTAGAAATATAAATTGATACAGCCACTAAGGAAAATAGTATGGAGTTTCTTTAAGAAATTAAAAATAGAACTGCCATGTGATGCAGCAATCTCATTTCTGGGTATGAATCCACAGGAAGTGAAATCACCATCTCAAAGAGATATGTGTATTCCCATATTGACTGCAATATTATTCACAATAGATAAGATATGCAGACAACCTAAGTATCAACCAATAGATGAATGAATAAAGAAAATGTGGCATATATATATATATATATATATATATATATATATGTATATATATATATACACACACACACACAATAGAATATTATTTGGCCATAAAAAGAAGGATATCCTACCATTTGCAGCAACATGGATGGAACTTGGCATTATGCAAAGTGAACTCAGTCAGACAGAGAAAGACACATATTGTATGATTTCACTTACATGTGGGACCTATAAAACAAAACAAAGCAAAAATCCAAACTCGTAGAAACAAAACATAGAACAGCAGTTGCTATGGACTGGGAGTTGGTCAAAGGGCATAAACTTTCAGTTATAAAATAAATAAATTCTGAGGATCTAGGGTACAGTAAGGTGACTGTAGTTAAAAATGCAGTATTGTATATTTGAAGTTTCTAAGAGACTAAATCTTAAGTGTTCTCACACACACACAGACACAAAATTAATTCTGAGAGGTGATAGATATGTTCACTAAGCTTATCATGGTAATCATTTTGCAACGTTTGTATGTCAAATCACCATATTGTAGACCTTATACTTTCTCAGTGTTATATGTAAATTACATCTCAATGAATCTGGGGTGGGGAGTGGCACCACAGAATTCTAGGAAAGGACAGATGTTTTTCATGATATGTGAGGGAGGATTGTTTCACTATGTGGAGAAAATTAAATTTGGGTCCCTATTTTATACAATAGATAAGTGTGTCCTCCAGATTAAAGACCCAATTGTAGAAAGGCAAATATAAAGCTAACTTATCTATTGAAGAATATATTTGTGATTTAGTATATAGAAATAAATATTTAAAATATCCAAAAAAAAACCATAAACTGGAAACGATTCACTTGATTATATCAAAATAAAGGACCATTTAACAGAGAGTGGGCAGAAGGGAAGACTATATTTGCAAAACCTAAAACTAACAAATTATTTAAAAAAAGAACATACAAATAATTGCTAATCTCCAAGAAAAAGACAGAGAGCTTGATAGAAAGTGAACCAAAGATTTGAAAAGGCAATTTACAGAGCGAAGGATCCCAACATCTGACAAGCATGTGGTTCAAACTTACTATTAATCAAATAATTGTAAATTATAACAATGAAATATAATTTCACATTCATCAGAATGTTGAAAATCAGAACATGGGATCATTCCAATTATTGGAAGGATGTGAGTAGACAGGAACTTTCACACCCTGCTGGCAGTGTATATTGCAACAGTCATTATGTAAAGCTATCTGGCAATATTTAGCAAAATTGTGTGTGTGATTCTGATGACACAGAAATTTCAGTCTTTATAAGTATATAGTCCAGAAAATACTTGCATAAATCAGTGTAATGATATTTATAAAAACTCATTTTAGCATTTTTTATGGTAGAAAAGTTGGGCATCCTAGTTGTCTATCAAGAGGGAATTGGTCAGTGACACATGGATGTGGACCATAAGGCAGAAGAGCCACATGTATGTATGTACAGTGACACAGACACCTGAAAAACAGTGTGTACAAGACAGGATCTGGATCAGGGTCACCGCACACATGCATATACATGTATTTGTACACACAAATACACAAAAACTGTCATTTACTCCATCTTTTGAATAAGTTGGACATATAGTTTCAGACCAGATATACATGTTGAACAACAAATATCTATGGAAGGCCTTAACTGTGTGTGTGTGTACATATATGTATGTGTATGAAACACATGTTTTTAAAAGGCATACTTAACATTATCCTCTGTTTTAGTTCAGGCTGCTTTAACAAAGTCCTCGAGAATGGAGGGTTGAAAACAACAAATTTATTTCTCACAGTTGTGCAGGTGGAAGTCCAAGATCAGGGTGCTGGCATGGTCAGATTCTGGTGAGAGCCCTCTTTCAGATTACTAACTGCCAACTTCTCTTGGTATTTTCACATGGTGGAAAGAGAATGAAGAAGCTCTATGGGGTCTTTTTAATGAGGGCTCCACCCTGATGATCTAATAACCTCCCAAAGGCCTTACCTTCTAATACTATCACATTCGGAGCTAGGATTTTAAGATGTGAATTTGTGGGGGTGGGGGAAGGGGACATCTATTCCATTGCATTATCATAATATATGAGGATTTTGAATATTTTTATCTAATCCCACGATCAATTTTTAAATGGTGGTATTTAAATTTTCTGATATTCAACATACTTAAAAAAGGAAGCTTGGAATATTTCCTTGAGTACAACTGTAGTAATTCTATGGTTCTGATATTTACTTTGGGAAGACTGTTTCATAGCCAAGTAGTGACAGTATCAATTATCATTATCATGAGTAAAATTCTTTTCTGTGCCTTCTGTGAATTTGCAGATTAAAACTAGAGTCAAAAGAGTGTTCTGAGAACACGTAAGGGAGAGTAAAATGAATTTTGCCCTTAAACTTTTTGATGGGAAAAATAAAGGGAATTTAATCAGCCATTTTGCATTTATATTGTTGACTACCAACAGGATTTTGATTGTCATGGGTAAATGTCAGAAACACTAATTATATTATTTCACAATTTGTCTGGAAATTAACAGCAGACATTATTGCACATAAAAATGCAAACTCAGAAGAAAGCAGTTCTGTTCTTTTAAGTCTTCTTTCCTCATAAGGATACTTTCTTTTCCTTCATCTTTTATATCTGTAGGATGATGAGATCAAACTGTGCATTGCTTAGAATATAGATTGATGCTGGGATGTTCTGTGAGTGTAAGTATGCAGACAGTGTGATTCTTATCCCTGAATACCAAGGGTCTGCATAGCCACGTGGAAAGATTAATTATGGCTCACATCAATTTTGGCCTCTAGATGTCATGTAAAGAACATAACATCAGACAGGAAACTGCAGAATTTTGATTATGGCCATCTGAAAAACTAAGAGTGAGAGTGAGAGAGGAAAGGGGACTCACATTCCTTTACAAGGTATGCATGCTTTTACTAGGCAGGTGAAGGTAGATAGGCTGAAAATCATGTCTTGGGAGTGTTGTTAGGAATTGTTTGCTCACTTCAATTAGTCACATCTCACTATCGAAAAAGGGGAGATGAGGACATTTTAGGGGTATGCTGCCTATGGCCAGTCTCTAACATTAAAAGTGTTAATGCATCATTAAGACAGAGCAGCAGTTATTAGTCTACTGCATATCTAATAGAAAACACAGAAAGGAATAAGAACTGAGATTTCTGGGCACTTTAATAATCCTCTTATTGCCATAGAAAATGGGTAATAAATAGAAAATAGAGTAAATAGGAGAGGGACAGATTTGAATGAGTCCTAATTAAATTATATATGTTTAATCACAGTATTTGAGTGTGAGACCAAACAAATGATATGGGCTTCATTTTTGTGCAAGCTGCTTCACAGCAGGAAAATGAAATGTGTTTCAGTCTGTTTCACAAAACCGAAAAAAGAGAACTAGATGAATCACAGAAAAAATTCCATCACAAAAATTGTATAACATGGATTAGAGGAGACCATATCTGTTCGTCCCTATGTTTCTTACAATCTTCAGTTAATTCATCACAGTGCAGCTCCCTGGATATTTAAGAACAATGGGAAATGTCCACAAGCCCTCCTCTTATTTCCATCTGCAGCCCTGGAGTGCAGTGGGCTGCAAACACCAAGCCATTTAAATGCCTCCCGAGGAGCATAGATGTGCTGCGAGGAGGCAAGCTTGCTGTAAGATGAGCAAGGAAACACAAAGCAGACACAGTGAGGATAGGGAAATCATGCAGAAGAACCAAAAGGAATGAAGAGAAGCAGAATACAAGAAAATGAGAGTCTGCTTAAACCGATGTATGGTAATAAGCCCAGACACTGGAAAAACTTCACAGTCGAAACTGAAACAGCACATCTGATTTCAGAAGCAGAACGGTGGAATAATGAATAGTGTGGAAACTTTGGTCCTTAAAACTAGGTTCAGATTCATCCCCAGGAAAACTCTAGTGACTGAAAAAGTACTGGATTCCCCCTGAGTAGCTAAAGTTGAATTTCTTCTCTTTCCCTGGAGCTACCAAAACAGAGGAATAAGCTCAGAGTAATGGCTAGACTTGGTCTCACAATTATAAGGCTCGTTTGTACATCTAAATTAAGCAACTTTTTGGTCAAAGGAAGTTTCACTGAGTGCACAACAAAAATTATCATTTATAAAATTAAATGATACTTTTAGTCTAAAAGAAAAACAGCATTTTCACATTAATTGCTAACATTTCTTAAGCCATAGGCCGATCATTCTTGATTATCTCTTTCATAGCTGATTATTTTGAAGGTTTCCTACAGCAGAAACAATCTTTAAGTAGATTACTAGGCTTATATCAAGGAGTTATCAGCAGCTGAAAACTGTGTGTCTGCTGCATCAAAAGCAAATGCAGAGAAGTTTCTCTTTGAAAATGGCACATGTCACCCAATTTCTCCTTACATAACATGAATATGAAAACATGGACACTTTAGAAAATACTCTTCATAGCAAACTCTACAATTCTTGGTCAATCTATTTCTAGAATTGGTAGGCATTTGGACCAACCAAGCGTTTGTAGGAATTGACTTAGCTTGTACATTTAGTGTGTGCCCCTGTGAGCTGCCCATACGAAGCCACCTAGAGTCTTGCCAAATTTGAAGAAGAAGGGGGGCTCTGCCTACCGTCCTCTCTGCCACTGGAGCAGCAACTCAAGTCCTACACAGATTCTTAATGAACCAGGAAATTGGACATACAACTCTCTCTGTCTCACCACCAATATTTGCATTAGACTCTTGGGTCTCTTCTTGTTCTGCTCTTTGTTTCTTAATTGCCATTCACCTCAATAAGCACAGAATTCCTTTGCAAAATCTCACACCAGGTATCCTATCCCAACCATGAAGAACCACTGACAAAAAAAGAATACTAAATAGGAGGAAGAAAGAGAGAGAGAGATCAAAGGGGCCAGGGGGTTGAATATGAGAGAGGAGTACTTTCTAAAAGAAAGCATGTAGAAAGTCAAGAGATACATGGAAGTCCTTGATGCTCAAAGGACAGAGGGACAGAGGAAGGAAGTGCTTGAAAACTCAGTAACAAGAAAGGCCTAGGATCAATAAATCAAAATAGACTCTCTTTTCCCATCTTGTTCCATTACAATCTGGCTTTGGGATGAATAAGTCATTTTCTGTTCTCTCTAGTTAATTTTCTGTTCAGTGGAGTATGTAAGTACACATCTTAACTCTTATAAATAATAGTGCATGTGCTGAATACAGGGAGAGAAGTGGCTTAAAGGAAGGAAAGTGAGATATACCCTTTCTCAAAAAAAAACAGTAATTCTGTTTTTCCAAGTGTAAGTCATAAGCTAAATCCTACAGAGAAATTTTGTAATGTCTAATGATAACTAAAGGTACCCTTATATCAGTGCTTATTCAGTAACTTTTCACATGGCACACAATGAATCATGAAAAATAAATTATATATCACTCTTAAAATTATAAAAGAATACAGCTTTCTTCTTAATTTTTTAAAGCCAAGAACTGCAGTCTCAGTATTTTTTACCATAGCATTATGACATGTTGCTCAGTAAATATAAAATAAATATAATCACTGATTTTCTTCTTAACTAAGACATGAGAGGAAAAGAGGCTTTTGTGGTATTAAGACTAACAGAAACAGAACCTTTTTTTTTTTCCTTAACAGAAGATGCCAGTAAAGCTTACACAATACTTTATAGGCAGTCATGGAATTCCTATGTCAAATGAGTTAAAGAAATCACTGCAAAGCAGGTCTAGAAAGGACTCCAAATGACAAGTTCTCTGCCTTCACAGCTTATAAATTCCAAAGATTAATAAATCAGTGCTCTACTTTCTTCTTCCTTTCCTCCCAGGGCAGGATTATAACAATAATTTCTACCTAACAGATATTAGTATTGTGAGTGTATCATCATACATGATTATGTACACACATACTCAATGCTTTTTCTGTTTAACCAGACCCAAGAAGGCTTCTTCATAGCACATCTCTGTTCATCTTCGTAAAGAATATTTGTAGAGCTCTGAGTACCTCAGTTTCTTGTCTCAAAACAGTAATGATTATGTCATCATTTCTACTGCTTAATCCCAATTAAAGCTACTGCAACCTCTTCTATGTCTATTTCAACCTATTCCATGTCTTTCTATTAACCACTTCCCCCAATCCCCAACACACACACCTACAAGCACACACACACACACACACACACACACACACAATGTTATTAGCTACCATCTAGGAAAATTTTCATAAACTTAGAAAGTAATAGTAAGCTCCCATGGTCATCTCATTTCTAGAATAGATTCAATGACTTTAGTTTTCCTGTTAAAATTCTTTTCCCAGACAAATAAATACCATTATTTCTAAGGCCTCTATAGATACTGTATGTCAGTTTTCATTTGCTGTGTCTTTCAGGGCACATTTCTTAAGAATAAAAAATACCCATTCCTGGACAAATATCACTAATAAAATAAAATTTCCTGTATGAAAATTGCTATTTTCTGTGGATTTCTGTTCAATACAGAGCAATTCTAGCTTCTCTAATATAAAAAGTCACACATACTAGTAGTCTAACATAATAGCAGTTTATTTCTCTCACGTAACAGTCCAATATTGTTGTTCTTTGTGGAATATGGATTTTCATATGGTGATTCAGTGACCCCGCTACATTCTATTTGGTGCCTTCATCCTCCCCTAGGACAGCAGTGATCCAGGACCCCTGAAAATCCCAAAGACCTTGCAGTGGATCTATGAGGGTAAAACCAGTTTTATAATAATACTAAAATGTTATTTGCATTCTTTATTCTTATCCCACAAGTGAGCATTTAGTTGCATTTTCCAGAACTACGTGATGGGTGACATAGTAGCCACTTGAATGAAGAATCAAGATATACATTAAAGAGATTTTTTAAATGTAAAACAATGCCACCATTCTCACTGTTGATTTGTTTTGGAAAATATATTTTACATGTCAAAAATTGATTGTTTATATAATGCATTTTTATTTTTATGGCAAACATATTAAAATAAATAATTTAAATTTTTTCTCAATTTCCATCTCTAACCCAGTCAATATTGATGAATATAATCTATAAATATGAAAGCTCTTGAGATCATCAATATTGTTAAAGGTGTAATGGATTCTTGAGACCAAAAATGTCGAGAACTTCTACCAGAGGGCATCATATAGCTTCCTTTCAGATGTGGTTGGGAAACAGAATGAAGACACAAAACACATCTTAATCTCCTTGGCCCAAAGTTGGAATATATCAATTCTGTTGATATCCATTGTTGAGGACTAGCATACGGCCCATGAAAGAAAAAGCTCTGGGAAATGTAGTCCCTGTCTGTCAGTCACCTAGAGCTACACTGTATGCTTTGGAAAGAAGAGCACAAATATTTGTTGGACAGATAACTTTCCCTTCCACAATTTCCAGTAGTAACAATAAGTATTCTCTTGGAAAGATATTTAAGGTATGAAGAGGAACATGTTTTAGTTGAGTTTCTCCCATGCTTTTTCCCTTTATTTAAATTGAAGTACAATTGGCATATGATATTATATTAGTTTCAAGTGTACAACATAGTGATTCAACATTTACATATATTACAAAATAAGTCTAATCACCATCTGTCACCATACAAAGTTAATACAAGATCATTGTCTATATTCCCCATGCTATACATTAGATCACCATGACATCTATTTTATATCTGTAAATTTGTACCTTTTGATGCCCTTCAGTCATTTTGCTTCCGCTGTCCTCTGGCAACCCATCGGTCTGTTCTCTGTATCTGTGAGTCTGTTTTTGTTTTTTTTTTATGGTTTGTTTATCTCTTCTTTTGTTTTTCAGATTTCATATATAAGTGAATTCATATGGTATTTGCCTCTGTCTGACTTATTTCACTCAGGGTAGTATCCTCAAAGTCTATCCATGTTTTTGTAAATGGCTGGATTTCATTCTTTTTTATGGCTGAATAATATTCCATTTCATATGTATACTACATCTTCTTTATCCATTCATCTATCGACAGACATTTAATTTGATTCCACATCTTAGCTATTGTAAATAAAGCTTCAGTGAACATATGGGTGCATATATCTTTTCATTAACATTTTGCTTTCTTTGGATAAATACCTACAAGTGGAATTGCGGGATTGTATAATGGCTTTACTTTTAATTTTTTGAGGGACCTCCATGCTGTTATCCAATTGGTTGCACTGATCTACATTCATACCAAAAGTGTACAAGTATTCCTTTTTCTCTACATCCTTACCAACACATTTCCTTCCTTCCTTCCTTCCTTCCTTCCTTCCTTCCTTCCTTCCTTCCTTCCTTCCTTCCTTCCTTCCTTCCTTCCTTCCTTCCTTCCTTCCTTCCTTCCTTTCCTTTTTCTTTGTTTTTTTCATAGTAGCCATTCTGACATATGTAAGGTGATATCTGATCATGGTTTTGACATACATATACTGTGCATTTGATGATTAATGATGTTGAGTACCCTTTTAAATTCTTGTTGACCATCTGCATGTCTTTGGAAAAAGGTCTATTCAGAGTTCCTGTCCAATTTTTAATGCATTTGTTTGCTTGTTTTCCTATTGAGTTGTACTAGTTCTTAATAGTCTTTGGATGTTAGCCCTTTATCAGACATTTTCTCCCCTTCAGTAGGTTGTCTTTTCATTTTATTGTTAGTTTCCTTTGCTGTGCAAAATGTTTTTTTATTTGATGTAGTCTCATTTGCATAAGTTTGCTGTTGTTGCCCTTGCCTGTGAAGTCAGGTCCAGAAAAATATAGCTAAAACTGACTTCAAATTTACCACCTATGTTTTCTTCTACGAGTTTTATGGTTTCAAGTTTTATGTTCAAGTGTTTAACCCATTTTGAGTTAATTTTTGTATATGGAATTAATAGTACAATTTCAATTGTTTCACATGTAGCGGTCTAATTTTCCCAACACAGTTTTTTTGAGGAGATCATCCTTTCCCCATTGTATATTCTTAACTCCTCTGTCATAAATTAATTGACCATATATACATGGTTTTATTTCTGGGCTTCTTTTCTTCCATTAATATATGTCTCTTTTGTGGCAATATCATATTGTTTTGATTACAGTAGCTTTGTAGTATAGTTTAAAATCAGGGAGTGTTGTTCTTTGTCAAGATTACTTTGGCTATTTTGTGGTTTCACACAAATTTTAGACTTCTTATTATAGTTCTATGAAAAATATCATTGGTATTTTTATAGAGAATGCTTTGAATAAGTAAATTGCTTCCTTTGGGTAGAATGGACAGTTTAACAATATTAATTCTCCCAGTCCATGAGCATAGCATATCTTCCCATTTATTTGTGTCTTTTTTAATTTCTTTCATTAATATAGCTTTCAGAGTATAAGTCTTGAACCTCATTAGTTAAATTTATTCATAGATACCTTAGTCTTTTTAATGCAGTGCTGAATGAAATTATTTTCTAACTTTCTCTTTCTGACAGTTCATTATTATTGGATAGAAATGCAAAAGATTTTGTTTATTAATTGTATATCCTGCAACTTCACTAAATTCATTTATTAGTTCTGAGAATTGTTTAGTAGATTCCTTAGGGTTTTTTATATAGAGTTTCATGTTATTTGGAAGTAGTGACAGTTTTACTTCTTCCTTTCTAATTTGGATGCTTTTTATTTATTTCCTTTGCTCACTATTGTGGCTAGAACTTCCAACACTATGTTGAATAAAAGTGATGAGATTGGGCATCCTTATCTTGTTTCTGATTTTAAAGGAAAAGCTGTTAGCTTTTCACCTTTGGTATGATGTTTGCTGTGGGTTTATATTATATGGCCTTTATTATGTTGCATTATATCACCTCTAAACCAACTCTTGAGAGGTTTTCTCATAAATGCACGCGGGATTTTGTCAAAAGCATTTTTGCATCTATTGAGATGATCATATGATTTCTATGGATATTGGCTTATAATTTTCTTTCTTTTGTGGTTTCTTTGGTTTCAGTATCAAGGTTATGCTGGCCTTGTAAAATGAGTTTGGAGGTAGTCCTTCTTAAATTTTCTGCAAGAGTTTGAGAAGGATAGACATGAGTTCTTTTAATGCTTAATAGAACTCACCAGTGAAGTTGTCTGGTACTGGAATTTTGTTTGTTGGAAGGTTTTTATGTTAGTGATTCAATCTCATTACTAGTAATTATTCTATTCATATTTTCTATTCTTCGTGATTCCATCTTAGAAGATTTTGGGTTTCTAATAACTTATCCAATTCTTCCAGGTTGACTAATTTGTTGGTATATAGTCTCTTATGATACTTTGCGCTTCTGTGGTATCAGTTGTCACTTTTCTTTCATTTCTGATTTTATTTAGTCCCTCCCTTTTTTTTGCTTGATGAGTCTGGCTAAAGATTTGCCAATTTTGTTTATCTTTTCAAAGAACCAGCTCTTTACATAATAGATCTTTTCTTGTCTTTCTTTCTTTTATTTTTTCAGTCTCTATTTCATTTATTTCCTCTTTGATATTTATTATTTCCTTCCTTCTACTAACTTTGAGTTTCATTTGTTCCTTTTCTTCTTCCTTTAGGTGTAAATTTAGATTGTATATTTGATATTTTACTTATTTCTTGAGGTAGGGCTGTATCACTATAAGCTTACCCCATAGAACTGCTTTAACTGTATGCCATAGATTCTGGAATGTTGTATTTCCATTTTTATTTTCCTCAAGGTATTTTTTTTATTTTGCCTTTGATTTCTTCATTATTTTCCCACTGCTGATAGTAAAAATTATGGTACAAAAATGGCATCCACCAGTGCCAACAAGGTAAAGAGAGCCTATAAAAATGGTGTCCATCATCAGCATTCCATCCCTGGAGAGAGTCCCAGCAGACTTCAACCCCTCTAGTAGACAATCTATATTTAGCAAGTGAGTCTCTTTCACCTATGGTCTAGGTTCTTTTCAAGCTGCTTCTTTTTGCACTGCATTCCAGGGCAAGTGGGTCTGAATGTGAGCCCTTTAAGAGCACAGTCTTCCTTCCCTACAGCCCTATGTTTCTTTTGACCATATCCCTATTGTTTTTCAGTTAGATATCTTGGAGGTTCATCTCTGTGGTATAGGCACTGGGGTTGGTGTACCTGGTGTGGTACTGTCCTCCTGCTTCTTAGGGCAAAGCTCTCTTTTATATATAAATGGTTTTATTTCCGGTTTGTGAGATCCCTCCTGATTGTGGGTCACCATGCTAGTGGGGTTTTTGTCAAGAGTGTGTCTTTGCCTCTCCTACCCATCTTGGAATGGTTCTTTTATCCTTTGTTCAGGCACAAGTGTTCAGTTATTTCTCAGGTTCTTTCCAGAGGGAATCATTCCATATGTAGCTGTATATATGTTGTGGCCCTGGGAGGATATGAGTTCAGTACCTTCTTATACCACAATTTTCAGATGCCTCCAACTTTCCTATATTCCTTGTTCTTATAAGTCTTATAAGGTAGATAAATCATTCTTCATTTGTTAACATAGGCCTCTTTCCAAGGGCATGATAAGAAAGTACAAGAACTACTAATAAGTAATCAATATTAGTGACAAAAAATAAGGACTTGAAAGAGTTGGATATATTAAACTGTGCAAAGGTCCTCATGGAAAATTGTATAGTTTTACATTGAATAATGTTGACAGCTGCAGATCTCTTTGGGAGTTGAAGATCAGCCAGCTACTATTTATAAACTATTCACCAGGCACTTGACTGTTTTACAAAAAAGTGGTACCCTTTATTTAATTAAAAAATCCTGGGTTCACCTGATGGGGTACTTCTTCACAATTGCACAGAGGTACCATATAGGACATCATTAGCCCTGTCTACTCTGTGAAGACAATCATTTAGTATGTTTTTATTGTCATACCCCCCAGCACCTTGATTAGTCTCTGATGCATAATAAAAAGTCAAAAGATATTTGTTAAATGAATACACAAAAGCATTGAACCATGGATCAATATGAAACTAGCAAAATGCTCATAATGACATAGCTTTGTACTCTGTCCTTGATTCTGAGCCAGTCAACATTTTTATTAATACCTTAGATATAGAAAGAAAAATTATACTGATTAAATTTTCAGATGACCCAAATCTGAGAGGATTAGCTAATGCAACTGATATTATCAAGGTTCAAAAATAAAAATGGCAGGGTAAATGATGGGCCCAAACTAACACAAATCAATTTAATCAAAACAAATATCCTGTAAGTAGTCTCAAAGAATCAATTTTATAATTATATGGTTAGGAAAGCTTGACAAAAAGTAGCTTATATGAAAAATGCTTAAAAGCTTTTGTTGACTGAAATTATAAATGGAATTAACAATATGACAGTGCTGAAATAGTAAATAAGGTGTCTAAATTTAAAGACACAGTAGATTAATCAAATGCTGAACTTGTCACTCAACATCTTAAATATTTTGCCAGTTTGTGAGGCTTATTTAAAAGCTTTATTGCTAGAGGTAGGGTGTGTCCTGAGGAATATTTGACCTACAGGGAAGTTAAAGAGGAAAAATATTTTGAGACAATTGATAATTATTTTCAGATATTTGAAGGACGTTCCTGTCTTCCAAAAGAAGTCTAACTTTACATTGAATTTCTTTAGCTAAAAAGACTGGAATTTATATTGGGAAGGTGCAGGGAAGTACATAACATCTCAGTATAAGAAAAAGTGTCCAATAATTAAAGCTGTGAAAAAACAAAATGAGCTATACTTAAACCATTGTGATTTCCCTTCCTAATAACATTCAAAAAGATTCCACATAATAGTGCCAAGTCTCTGAATAATTGTCCCTTTTAACTGGGAAAATAGATACCTTTGAAGATCCCTTTCTTGGCCAAGATTCTACACTACACTGTGATTCTAATTCTACTATGAAGTAGCAACAATAATAAGTAGGGAAAAAAAAGAACTTAGTCTCTTTTTCCATTTATTGTTCCAGCAAAATATCTGTGAATTAGTTCATTTAAACCACTGAGCACCCTCCCACCCTGCCACCTCACCTAAATGTCAAGAGCTGCAAACAGATAAACAGTTGCCCTTACTGATTCTCCTGCCCCCATCCTGTCTTCCTCCTCCCCTCCTCTGGGCTATACAATTCTTTCATCAACTGTTGATATGGGATACTGGGCTACCCATCAATTACTCTTTTCCCTTACTTTCCCCATTAGTGTTTACCATCAAACTCTATAAATTGTTAGCATATTCATGAGTTCATTTTGTCTACAGATAGGGCATCATATCTACAAGGATATACTAGACACATTCATTAAAGAATCTTTCTTTGCCCAATAGTAAGATTTAAGTTATCATGTGCAAAGTACGACCAAAGAAAATATGTTCTGTTACCTTTAGTCATTTCCCTGACCTAGAGAAAATTTCAAATATTAGTAAATGGCAGTTGGACCCACCTTATCATATGGTTCCTACACTAAAAACTGTTTTCTTTTTTGTTTTGTTTTGTTTTTTACTTAAAGTTCATATATTGGTTTCCCTAACAGGTGAAATGATGCAATGAAATGAAAAGGAGAAAATTGGATTGAAAATATCTATTTCATATAAGCTATATACCTACATGTATACACTATTATAAAATTTGCTAAAAATACTAGGAGCAGCACACAGAGTCTATATTTTCTTTTCAAATTTTGTAGAATAAATGAAAATAACAACTGTTTTAAAACACTGAATTCAAAGAAATTTTTCCAATGTCACAAAGTAGTGATGCAGTACAGAATTAATCTCATGTTCCAAATAACAAGTCAAAGTAAAAAGCCACAGTTGTAACAAATATCACGTTCAGCAAGAGGTAAGTCATAACATATCAGGCAGTAAATGTATCTGATGGCAAAGTATAATCTGAGCCTAGAGGTTCATCCAAGATGGATTCTTTTGGACCAAAATATGAATCATAAAATCAGCCTCACAGTGAAATACAGAACCAGGTGAAAATTCCCACTGCTGCTCTTGACATTGTTACATGCAGAATATGAAACAGAAAATATGAGAAGCAGAAAGAAGAGTTCCTATCTGTGTTTGGTTGCTAGGACTTAGGAGTAGTTTGCTAATTTCTTCTTGTCAACCATGAATTATCCCAAAGCATCTTTCTTTTATGTTATGTAGTAGCAAGTAGATTTATACTCAGTGTGACATGGCAAAAGTACTAGGACTCTAAGTCATACAAGGTTTAACCAACAGAACATTTGGTTATCTTAGTTTTCCAACAAGAAATCTAAAAAAGAGTATCCAAAAGATGATTATTACTGAAAAACTATTTTTGGAAACTTTTTATAATGTTCTAAAAAGCATTGAATGTTCTATTCACTTATTTGGCCAGAAACAGGCACAGCTTATTCATTTAATATAATAAGACAGCTAAGATAAATATATTGATCTTACAAGTACATATAAGTGGACTTAACTCATTTATTTAATATAAAGCAAAATGTAACATCTTGACTCTACTAAAATAAAAACATTCAAAGAGATTTTTAAAAAAGGACATTGGCAAAAATAAATGCCTGAAGTGGTAAATGGTTATGAAGAAAAACAATAATATCTACTGAAATTACAGATACATTTGGCCTTTGAGCCAACAATTCCATCTCTAGGAGTGTATCCCAAAGCTATACTAGCAACAATATAAAAAAAATATGCGCAAGGTTATTTAATGAAGGACAGTTTTATATTAGGAAAAAAGAAAAATGGAAATAACCCAAATACCCATTAACTTAGGACTTGTTTAATAAATTCCACAAAGTGGAACACTGTGTTACTGTAAAAATAAATGAGGATACTTCTTTATATATTACTCTAGAGGAATCTCTTATATTCATCATTGGTTGAAGAAAAAAAGAAAGGTAAAGAAAAGTGAGAATATTATATTGGTTATCTAAGAAAGAGGAATATGTAAATATATGTTTACAGTCAACAAATAATAAAATGAAAAACCATGATTTAAAAATGTTTATTTACAGGTAGAGTAAGGGTATAAGGTCAAGGGCAAAGGAATAGGAGCTAGAAATATTTCAATATATCCATTTTCACATATTTAAAATATAAAACCTGAAAAATAAAAAATAATTTGACAAACAAATAATAAACAAAAAATATTCTGTAACTGTTGGTGACATAACCACCCAAAGAGTAGCTATTTAAAGAGTCTTTAATATAATAATTTAGCTAAAACAAAATCAAAAACAAAACCTTACACTGTTTTCCATAATCATATTGTTGGTGAAAATCGTGATTGTCACAGGACACTTTTGTATATTTTGTGAAATAAGACAGATTAGTAATTATGTCATATCCTCATTCTATCATGGCTAGAATTATTGGGAATTGGTATTTCTGTGTAGCAGAAAAGAGACTTAAATGAGAGTTGGTTAAATAAAAATTTAGTAGCTTTGAATTATAATTGAAGAATCAGTTTAATTCATAAAATATTTTAATTTAAAAAATAATCCTACCCACCTTTACTGATGAAGGCTAAAATTAATGACCTACAATTGGATGTAAGTTAAAAAGTCTCCTTGGAAAAATGTCCATTCCAGGTATGGAAATGAATACATACAAGATAAGCATGAAAACTTACAACTCTTAGCAAGGAGGACATAGATTACTCCAGGCATATTGAAAGGAGTCACATGTCTATTTGATTAGGCTCCCACTGGCCAAAGGATGGACAAGAAAGCTAATCATTGTAATGGAGGAAGCACATTGAGTACATTTCAACTGAGAAATGCATAATTGTAGTAAAAGAAAAAATTCTCTATTTGGTTACCATTGAAACCACTATTTTAAAAACTGGTTAAAAAATAAAAAGTAAACATCCTACCTTTTCTATGTGAATTTACCAAACAATAACCAAATAGAGGGTAAGTATTTGTCTTCTAGAAGGAATCCAAATAATAAATGAAAAGGGAATTGGAAGAATGAAACTATTGCAATTTTGCAGCCCTTGAAACATTATGGATAGAGGCATTAATTATTAATGGACACTAAATAACAGAAAGAGAGACAAAATTATGTGCCTCCTAATAAAAAGATATATCTCCATCAATGAAGGAGATTCAGGAAAAATATCACACCTGAATCTAATCAAGCTTTTAAATTCAACTGCCAATGAACACAATATGCAGATGTTGGACAGATATGCTAAAAGATGCTATAAAGATTTAATCAGCTAAATCCAGGCTGTGGGAAATGCTAAAGAAAAGTTACAATGTTTTTCTAACACACCAACATCAAAGAAAAAGGAAAAGTGAAAAAGATGGAGAAGAAACCCCTATATTAAGAGAGATTAACAAGACATTTCAAATCAAATGTACTGTGAAACCTTATTTGGATATGAGTGAATCAAACAAGTGATTATATTTATGAGACATCTGTAATCAGAACACTGCTATCTAATGTATTACAGAATTTTACTGTCATATTTAGGTGTGACAATGGTAATGCATTTTTGTAGGAGTCCTTAACTTTTAGACAGGCTGTTTGCCAGTGGGTTTCAGCCCCAGGCAAGGTCACTATGGATTCAATGTGACCAAAGAAATTGACAGCAAAACATTCTTTGGGGTGAAAGGCCCGGCTTGTTCTCCCAGCGGTAAGTCGGCCACTAGCGTCTCTGCCTCCACCCAGAGCACTGGGCCGAGCTCTCTATATGGCGCAATAATAGCTTATTGCCTAAAGGTGTGGAAGTGGTAGCCTAGCAACAGGCCAGTTACATCATCAGGTGGTTTAAGTTCAGTGAGGATCCTGGCCATAGGAACCCAACTTCCCCACACAGGCATATTGAAATACAGATGAAATGCTATTATGTTGGGGATTATTTCAACATAACACAGTAGGATTTTAGTGAGGGTGTTAGATCAAGATCCCCCAAAGCAGACCTGGAGATAAGGACTCATGTGCCCAATTTGTTAAGTTAGCACACCCAGTACCACTAGAGAGAGAACAAGAATGGGGGGAGTACAGGTTAATGTCATGGACTTTCCTGAGAAGATAGATTTGACATCCTGCCGTAGAAGTTAGGAGTACATATTTTGGGATTTTGGTACCCAATATATAGGAGCTATAGTTCCATGCCCTACATCTGTCAATAATTGTTAAAAGGTAATGAACAAGTGAATTGTTCTCCTTCCTCTTACAAAAACAATAATCACTGTACTTAAGACTCACCCTAAATCAGGACTTTCTCATTTCAAGATCCTAAACTTAAATACATCTTAAAAGAATCTATAAATAACACTTCACTTACAGGTATCAAGGGTTAGGACTTTTCTTTTTTTAGGGGGTCACCATTAAACTCACTAAAGGGAGTTCAAACTAAGGGAAGGGAAGTGATTTAAATGAACTTGGCATAAAAAATGGGGGGCAATTCTTCAAGCATTGTTATGGCTCTAGTTCTAGAGCGAAGTCTTCTGGTTACCTAGTAACCACTTGCCCCTCTATCATTTACTGCATGGTCTGTTCACCATTAGTTGCCCAGTTTACTTTGTGGAAGTTGACTCATAGGCTAGGAGAAGACAGCGTGCAAATCACCTTCTCCTGGGATCCAAAAAGGCAGCATGGGATAGAGACTGATTTACCACAGCATCTCCTATTTGGACATGTCTCGCCAATGGGTTTCAGTCCTGGGCAAGTTCACTAAGGATTCAGTGTGACCAAAGAAATCGACAGCAAAACGTTCTTGGGGTGAAAGGGTTATACCCAACTTTATTTCCAGGTGGCAGGTCAGTCACTAAAATCCCATTCACTCTTAGTGAGTCTGCATGCAGCAAGCCAGTCTCTGCCTCTAGGACCCTCTGTCTGCACAGCTGTCCTCTGTCCACACAGCCATCCTCCTGGCCTCTCTGCACAGTTGTCCCGCACAGCCATCCTCTGGGTCTCTGTCCTCGGTGCTGCCACCACTCCAGCCTCTGCTCTGCTCTCCTGCAGCCTTGCAGCCCTGCCACTGTGTCACGCCCAGAGCACTGGGCAGAGCTCTTTTTATAGAGTCAACAGCCATGTATTGCCCACAGGTGTGCAGTGAGCTAGTTAGCCACAGCCAGGTGAGAATCCTGGCCGCAGGAACTCTTATTTTATCCACAGGACAAAAGCCCGAAGAGGAGAAAATAGGAAAACTCTTCTAGCTTCTTAACTCTCTCTGTTCTTATTCCTTCTCACTGACCATTCTCAAGTGCATGAAAATTGCTGGCATATCATTTATTTCTCCTGTATCTTATCCTCTTACTAGAAAATAGAATCTGTAGACACAAGTATATTTTCTTCACGCTGAAAGAGCTCTCTGAACTAAGCCAGCTGGGCTGACCATAGATATATTAAAGGAGAAGTCCATAAGGAAATTTACAAAATCCAAGCTAATTCATCTGATTTAAAAGCCTACTGTATCTTGCTGCCAGATTCTTTTAGGAACTGTAAAAGGCTAAAGATTTTCTGGGTGTCAGTCTGTTTATTTCTCTAGAATTGTTATTAACTTCCTATCCCACCTTATCTACACTAAGCCTGTCCATCCCCGAGGGATATGGATACCTGGGTCAATTATTATAAAAATCATAATCCTATCAAATAATAAAATAAAAAAGGCCAACAGAAGGTGATAATTAGCAAGAATGTAAAATAAAGTGGCCCAAGAAGGCCTGTCCATGGTTTTTACAAAAACAACAAATTCTGAGCTCCTGACAGTGTCCTCCTCAACCTTCTTTCCCAATTCTTCTCTGTTTTCTCTTCCTCCTGTTCCCACTGGCACTCCCCAGGTGCTTTCCTACATCAGTACTGCAGCAGGATGCAATCCTTCTAAAAGGCCTTCCCCCTGCAAAGTCTTACCAGTTTTTCTGCCCCTGAGTTTCACCAGCTGCTCAGCACTGATGCTGCATCTCATTTGGGGCCTGTTTCCCCCCATCCTCACAGCCTGCATACTCAGCAAGAGCTGAATTTCTTTAACTCCAGTTTAATAGCATTACTTCAAAGCCCCAGTGTGACTGAGCTTGAAGAGCATCAGGTGTGGAACTCTTTGCATAGTATATGGGTCAGAGAAATATGAAACCCACACAATAAAGGAATCCCTTACATGCCTTTCCCCAACTACAGCAAAAAAGTTTTGCTAGTGTAGGCGGAATGAAGGAGGGATGGGAGGCTTAAACTAACTATGTGTACATGCCTGAGCAACTATACCATGAGTGTTCAGCTTTAATCAGAAGATTTCTGCACATCCTCAAGACCTAACCTCGGCCTCCAGCATGCTGCTCACTGTGCCTTATCCTGTAAAGTCAGTGAACGCTCGGGTGCGCACATGTGCAGGAGCTGACTTCACAAAATGGCTAGAAATGGCCCTTCAGGGCCGAAGCTTATCCTTTGTTTAAGGTTGGATCAGAATCACGCTATAGTTTTTTTTTTCTTTAAGATTATAAAAGTTTGCTATTAGTTCCCTTGCCTATATACATCAGCCAGATTTACCAGAATTAATGGTGGAAGTAGCTTAGGGCTAAAGGTAAGAGGGAATGTGTGCTTGACCTTCGGCTGTTAGGTCGTTAGGCAGCTGCTTCCAGGGAGTCTCTCCCTGTGCACAAGGTGAAACTTCAGTCTGGAAGGGAGAGAGTTCTTGACTCTGAAGAAGAAATAATTCTTGAGCAGTTCTGTTAAGTGTAGGTAAGGAAGGAATTGATTAAAGCGAGAATAGTAGTGGATGGCAGCAGCTGTGCAGGCAGGAGAAAGCAAGGAAGAACGGGGGGGGGGGGGAAGGAAGCTCACTGGACCTCTGCTTGGCATAGGGCAGATCCCTTGCCAACTCCTGAAGTCAGGATCACCTCGTGTCCAGTGTCTGCTTGAATCTGCACAGTGTGGGAACTAAGCCCTACCACCCCAGCATTTGGGGGAGTTGCAGAGCACTGGATGGAGTGAGATTATGTTCTGAGAACTTCCCAAGGGCAAAGAAAGGAGACTTTCAGGGAGGCTACCAGAGAGCATGATCATACAGCTGCCGTCCTGTCCAGGTCACCCAGGCAATGGGAACTTGCAAGCCCAAGTCAGAGACCTCAGTCGCCCCTCCCTGCTTGTCTGAAATAGAACAGAGAGGGAAGACTTGTCCTTAAGTCTAGAAAATTGAATGAAATACTGAAGTAATAAAGACATTTACCACTGGAAAAGCACAGAGATAAAATACAGTAAGTTGAGTGAGAAGTCTTTATTTAAGGCTAAAAGTACACATTCGAAGAAAGGGCAGTGTGGGCAACCTTGGAGAGGGGGCACACTTAAGGGCTTAGGAATCTGTCGTTTAAGGCTTTCAAGAATGGGATGAAGGGTGGAGTTGGGGGAGGGGGGTGTAGGCTTGACATGTGGTCTCATGATGTCTATCTCTGGTGAGAGATATTATGTTACCATCCGTAGTCTGTTCTCTAGATATTCTGTAAGATTATTAACACAAGGAATTTCTTGATCCTGTTCTTCTCCAAGATAGTTGTTATCCTCAGGCAGTGGGGCCATATCATTTAGGACTGCTTTCCCTGCCTCAAGATAGGGTTGGGCAAGTTGTTGGCTGATTACCGTAAAGTATGTCAGAAATCTTACTTCCTAAATCCCTTGTTTTTAAAATGGAATCTTAGCCTTAAGATGGAGGCCCTCCTGTTCCTACTATGCTATTAATATCTCATCAGTTTTCATCATAGGGAGGAAAATTAATCTTGGTGCTTGTCCGATGTCCCTGCCCTATGTTTCTTTGATTTCTCATAAATTTCTTCCTTTACAGACTGTGCATCTTATTTAACATTATATGAAAAACATCCACTCAACATCCAAAAAAGATAGGAGTGAGTTGGACGGATTAAAAACAAAAGATGATAAGAAGGGAAAAAGAACGCAGCCAATAATGCAGTAGAGTTCTATTTTTTAGCTAGCTTATATACTCAAGTGATCAATGAGTAAATAAACTCAGTTCAGATTAGTGAGGAGACAATCCTTCTCTTTAGTCAAACTCAGGATCTTAGTTTCCTTTTTTTTCCTCCAAATTTGTTGTTTATTTCTCACTTGGGGAAAATATAGCTTTTTCTGAGTCTGGTTACTTAAATGTTCTACGTTGAGTTTAATTTTAATCACATGACATCTTAGCTCTAAAAATGCAATGAAATTCCAGTTTAAATCTTTTAAAAAATACCCCTCTACTGCTAATAAAATTTAATTATTGTAAGAGCAGTACCACTATATTAAAATATAATCACCTTACACCTTTTGGCTTCATGTCAATGTTCATAAAGTGCTTAATATTCATGTAACTTGCAACCTCACCCTGTAATATCACTATATTTATGGAAAGAAATTGTAATCCTCTTTACTGGCTCAGGTTAATTCCAATAAAATATTAAATCCATTTTCTAATCTAAATGAGTTCATTAGGAGAGGCATGGTACTGAGAATACCAAACTCTCTACAGAGTTCAGCTTCATTACATTTCCACACTGTGCGTTTCCAGAGCTGTTGTACTACATTTATGAGGATTTATCTGTACTGTTCCAAAAACATTCATCCTAATTCTACTCCTTCTGTGCATGCTAATCATGAATATGTTAAGTGGAAATACTAAGCTTGTAGCCAGTCTCATCCCCAGATGGGTTCAAGTTATGATTACAGAAGCAAATTTGCCATAAGCACTCTTAGAGCAGTGCCAGTGAGGAGGAAATGAAGGTTTGGAGCTATGCTTAAAAAAAAGGGGGAAAAAACATAGGCAGTCTGAGACAGAGTAGAATGTCATACATACTAGAAGGAAAAAAAGTATTTCCAGACTGCTGTATATCAGAGAGAGTTTCAAGAATATATAAATAGATCTGTCCAAAGAAATGTAAAACAAATACAGGGATTAAATCATTAGTTTTAACTGCTTGGAGTCTCCGAAGTCCATAATCCAAAGTTGAACTCCCCATTATCCAGCTCATTACATCTAGCAAAGCTTTACTCCATTAAGCTCTCCATTTGAGAGAAATAATGGACCTTTTAGGAAGGGAAGATGAGACCAATCTGGGATGTTCAGGTAGCGAATAATTATACCATCCCCAACTGTTTGCCCATAGAGTGCTTTGACCTGTTTTTCACATATACCTAGCAGTTCATTCCTTTCTCTTACGGGGAAAAGACAAAAAGAATAGTGATTTGGTTTAGGTATCACATAGGACGAAGCCAGTAAGAATCTTTCCATCACCTCTCATGTTAACATTTGCAGTGACCTCTTAATAATACAAGTTTAATCTACATTTCGGATACTTAGTTAATAAAACAAAACATTTCTCAAAGAGACGTGGTAGATATCTACCCATTTTTAGTAAAAGATAAGATGAAAATGAGCTGGAAAGAAGTTATTTCTGAATGCTAGTTATTAAAGCTACATACAGTCTCTTAGTAATCTATACAGTGTCTGCAATAATCAGCGGAAATAAACTGTCAGGGAAATTCAGCGGCCACTGGTTGTCACTGTTGTATCATAAAACAGCAATGCAGGTAATGTTCTTTCAAAAGACTGTCTTTAAAGAACAAAGTTTAAAATGATGTATTTGACTATTTGGTTTACCACTAAATCAGGGCACAGAAACCCATACCAAGGCCCTATGTATTTCAGACTAATTTTAGGCATTTTGATGTGGAAAGCTGGCCTCAAAATAATTAGTTCTATGAATCACCTGGAAATGTGAAATTAATATATCATTATATACTGAAACAATATACCCTTTGTATTGAAATAGTCATGTGAGATAATGCTATGTCTGTTATTTAAAGCACAGATTTTTTTCTGATGTTTAAGCTAAATATTATGTTAATGCCCAGTGTGTATAACTGATCACTTCAAGACTTAGACACATTATTCAAATGAAGTACTTTCTAATGATTGTAACATTTTTAACCAGTAGATGAGTAGACAGCCTTGACATAATCTTCCCTTTTCCCAAATCTGATTAAAACTGGCAAGACAAGAAATCAATGGGATTCTGAATATAAAATCCCAAAATATTCTGCTGTGTTTGAAATTAATTTGGTACTGTGATGCAGGAGGCTCAAATCAATAAATATCAATAATGGTAGTATGAAAGGTGGGAAGAGCTGGCAAGAAATCAGCATGGTATTCGTGGTTATAAGATGATTATCTACTCAATGAAATTAAAGCTTAAAAATAGACAAACTATGAGAAAATGCTTTGGGAAGATGCAGAAGCAGGTCTCAAAAGTCAAGAACTATGACTATGTTCCTAAACACAATCTTTCAAGTTTGGAAAATTATACTTTTTAAATGAGTGAGAGAAAAACACTTCTATTTCAATTTTAATGAAATAAGATACCTTCCAAACTATATTAGCAATCAATGAAAATCTGGGTACTGGTATTTTCCAGTGATCAGAGCCAGAGTGAGGATGAGAGGCTAAAAGTATCAATGGTGTTTTTACTTATAATTTGTACATACCTAGCAGGACTGTGGGTCTACTTGCATATGACTTCTCAAGATAAAGTACTACTGCTTTTCAAGATCATTCTTTCTTGTTTTATTTCTTTACTCTCTTCCTTGCAGCCTTTCTTCCTTCTTTTTTTCTTTTTTGCTTCTTTTCATAACCTAATCCAGAAGCAATGAGGCAAAACACATAATCCAGGAAAGAGATGTTGGGGAGGAAGAAATTTCCTCTAACCCCTTGTAGGGGATTACATTTTCATAAGATCTAAGTAGTTTAAACACACTGGTTTTTTTTCTTAATATGGCAAGAGGAAATCATTGCCTTCTCTTGCAAGAGACAGAAGATAGGTTCTTCTAGCTGGTCTAAGAATCAAATTGACATGAGACAGATTAACAGGAGGAAAAAAGTTTAATTACATACTATGGTGAAGCCACAGACATGGATTCCAAAAACAGTCAGGGAGAATGAGGTATATATGTCATCCTGAACCAAGGAGAAGGGGGTAGGGGCCTGAGACCTCAAAGGAAAGGGAAGTTATTCACAGAATATGAAAAGAGTAAATGTTTTATATACAAAATACTTGATGGGCCACACAGGAACAAAGAAGGTGCACAGAGAGGAGTTTTAACAGACTTAACCACATCTCTCCCTGTGCACCACACCTAGTTTACAGTATAAAAATCACTATCCTCCTCCTGGAGCAGGTTCTCTTTCTAAATACTTTTTATGCAGTTGGTGGGTGGGAGGTCAAAGTTTCTTTCTGAGTCTCCTGGGCCTTGATGTTCTCAGCTGTGAAATAATCAGGATGGCACAGTGGCACATCCCAGAACAGCCTGCCCTAGGGTCCCTGAAGAGGAAAGAATTAATGCTAGTGATGTTGCTAACAACAGGGATAAATATTTGTTTGTCCCATTTTAACATCTTATTCTCATTAAAAATAGGTAAATATAAAAAGCCTATGTCAATCACACCTCTTGTAGGGGATTAACATTTTCATAAGATCCAAGTATTTTAAACACACTGATTTTCTTTCTTAATATGGCAAGAGGAAATCATTGCCTTCTCTTGCAAGAGACATTCACAGTAGCAGAAACAATTTCACAGGAAAGATGTTTATGTCCAAAAATTTTAAAGTATGAAAAGAAAGCCTATTGATAGTGGTGCCTATTCATATAAACTTCACAGTGTGTTCTTTAAACCAAGTGTTCTTTAAAGTGGGAAGAACAGCCACATAATCAATATGGGTGCTTGTGGAAATGACAGTTTCTGGCCTTTATACGAGACCTTTGGAATAAGAATCTCTCTGTAGAGTATAAATACATATTTTCAGCAAACTTTCCATGTGATAAGAAACATTAAACTTTGAGAGTCACTCTTTCTTTCTAATTAAAGAAGAGCAAAAACATTGTAACATTATAAATTTCATAATTACAACATTTTCGTGATCAACAGACTCAAAGAACAAAGGTTATATAATACAATTAGATGAACAGCCCTAAACAGAAGGTAGCATTGTTTTTATTTCCTAATATGATAATTATATATGTTTGCAATGGGATATTTCATAAACTATTTAGAATATAAACAGTAATTCATGAAAGAAGTCTTTGAAAACATGTGTGATGGAAGGGCTTCCAAAAACACTGGGTAGCCAAAAACAAAAGCATAACAAAAAAACCTTCTTCTGTCCTGCAATAGCTCTTGTATCATTATCCTGTTTGATAATTTTTCACTGGGAATCCTTAGGTGGTTAGTAAATTACTTGAGGAAAGTTTCTTTTTTGTTCAAATAAATACTCCAAAATACTACACTCAGCTCTATTCATGTAGTAGGTACAGATTGATCAGTTGGTGAATTACAAAGCTTATTAAGTGCATACTACATACTTCCCTAAGACCATAGATACTCAAACATTTAGGGCAAAACACAATTTTGTAAATTAAATAATTTTAAATTTAGTGCTGGAAATAGTATTGTTTGATATCTAACTATGCTCTAGTGCCACATGCCCTCCATGTTGCCTAAAAGAGGTACAATGATGCATCAACAGCCTTAACTAAATGAGAAGGAAAATAAAAGTAGAAGGGAGGCATCGTAGTATCAACATCGCAAGCCTGAAATTTAGGAGTGTGACAGTTTCTAGTCTCCCCTTCTTCCTTTCAGAGCCAGAACCCTCCTCTAGGTTTTCTCAGGATGCAGACCTCCCAGCTAGACACTGCAATTCCCAGACTGCCTTGTGGTTAGGCATGGCTATGTGACTGACCTCGCTCCACAGGAATATGAAGTTGCACCTTTCACTTCCATAAAAGGAGATCCCTTTCCCTTTAGTTTCTCATTCTTTTTTCTAGGAAGTTAAAATGGTGACCCAGCCTCAATCTTGATTGATTACAACACCCTAGAGAAGGCAGAACAATTAAATAGAAGGAACCTTAATTTCTACTTTAGACAGGTGAAAAGAAAGTAGAGTTCTAGATTTCTGACATGTTATTTAGCCCTCTATCTTCATCTATAATTGAAGAACTCAACCACACACAAAAATAGTGTTGTGACCATGTTCAATGCACTAATTCATTCAGTGTTCTTCATCATGAGTTGACTGATCATAGCGCTGACCAGCAGAAATTAGGGAAAATATAACTGCTATAGTGCAGAATAAGAAGCACAGGAAGGCAGTCAAAACCTTGGGAGAATTGGTATGAATGTTACTACTACTATTGAAGAACTTTTGGATAGGAAGTATGCTTTAGTCTCAAGAGAAAGTGAAATATTTAATATTCTAAAATAGAAAAAAAAATCATGTTAGTCCTTGTCATGCCTGGGAATAAATGTCAAAACCAGAATGTACTGAGAAGTGAGAAATACAAATGAAGTAATCGTTTAATGAAAGTAGAGAGCAAGTCAAGTATAGACAAAATCAGAAGTAAAACTCCCCAGTTTAAAGTAACTTAAAACATATTTGGCTCCCCATTTTAACTCATTTAATATAATGTTTTAAGACAGATATTTTTCTTTAAGAAAAAAAAAGAGATGTATGACTGATTCCAATATCTGAAATAGCTATTTCTTAAATTTAGATTTTAAACTACATATAATAATACTGTGAGTTTTAACTAATGAATATACCTTTCAAGTGAGACATTTTAGGTCTCTGATTAGCGATACCACATCTCCCTTCCTGTGAACCGAAATGACCATAACTTTAAAATATGAAACAAGCCACCACCTCTTAACCATTTGGAAAATCAGAGTTCTTTTGAGAAATCAATAAAACAAAGTAAGTAAAATAGAGTAGTGAAATGTTCAGAAAGGGGTTTGTAAAGAATACAGAGCTAGCAAAATAAAACGTGCCCAAGAGGCTACATTCATGTTCCTGGTCTGCACTTACCTGACTTCCGAATGTGTCACCATCACAGCCAAGACCAGGCCCTTGTAGCAAAGCCAGCCTGGCCATTCCCTCTTTAGCCTCTGAGGGTTGTCAGTCACTCCGAAATCCCAGAATCTTTGTTAAACTCTCAGCTTCTGAACTCAGTTACTTCCTCAGGGATGCCGGGAGAGTGTTTGTCCCATTATACCAACACCTTCCCTCTGGCCATGCATCTTGTCTCTTTAGCCCTAGTAAAAATGTCTGAGTCTCATGTCCCCAAAAATGATCCCTATGCAGTATAAATGCCTCAATGTTATGCCCCAAGAAACTGTCTCTGCAGTAAAAATGCCAGTTATTTCCCAATAAACTATTTCTAGCTTTTAAAATGGTCTTTAGCCAAAGAGATCAACAATTATATAAGGGGGAACACAATGGCCCCTCCTCTCTCTCTTCATCTATAGATAATATGTATTTATTTAAAGTAGAATTTTTTATGACAACCCCTAATTAGAACAGAGCAGAGACTCTAATGTTGAAATTTTGAGACAATATACTAGGAGAAAATCACTCAGGATGCAGTCTTTTGGAAAGTCACTAAGAATAGTTCATATGATTTGTTTTCACCCATCAATGCACATTTTTTAAACTATAGCATACCTAAGGTTACTAAATCAAAGAGTGTTCAATTTCTAAAATTGATTCTTAAGTAGTAAGTCAAAACTATATTATTTCTATTAATTATAAAATTAAGCTCATATTTTATTGTAATTATAATAAAATTATAATGTTCATCCTGTTAATATTATATTTACTTATACATTATTACAACAGTTATTCAATTTGTCCCTTCCATTTTTCCCTCCTATACTTTGTATATACTTCATGCTGCAATGGGAATTACGGAACATTAAAATTCTTATTACCCTAAGAACAGCAAAAGGAAAAGAAAAACAACAACAAGACTCATTGTTCTTATCTCAACACTGCCAAATAGACAGACTTGAAATGACTAAGATTTTCATCCTTCTTGGAAATGGTTTTCAGCTTAAAGGCATTTGACCTGGAGTGAAGTTATATTTCAGTCAGCCTACTGAATGGTATCTAGAGAGGCCCGTTAGCAGAAGCTTAGCAGAAAAATGTGAGTGAAAGTTCAAGTGCCTAGTAGCTGAGAAAGCTGGAGGAGGGCAAATCGGCTTGAAAATCAAAGCTAAATTCTTTAAAAATGTCAAATGTCACTTTCAAAACAAGACATTGGAGGAAGGCATTAATTGAGGAAGCTTAAATAATAGTTGACCTATTTGACTAAAGGTCATCTTAAAAACAGTTGGAACAGTTTCTTGGGACATAAGGCTCAGACATTTTTATTAGGGGTAAAGGGATAAGATGCATGGCCAGAGGGGCTGGTATAATGTGACATGTAACCTGCTCCAATATTCCTGATGAAAATAACTTAGTGCAGAAGCTAAGGGTTTGACAAAAATTACAGCACAATATTGATATAACTGTGCAAAAGTCTAAGGAATTTTATTCCAGTATATAAAAGCAAGGATATTTATGAGCAGGAATCAATTCTGAATTGATAGTAGAGCTGATTATTTCAGCTTAAGCATTTTAAAGATGGTATTTTCTACGATGTTTAGAAATGGTCAGAGGAGAGAAGGTGTTTAAAACTCATAGACTGGCACCAGGTTTAGTAAGAGGTGTGGTGCCTGGGCCACAGTTCTCTATATTCAGGGATGCTGACCAGAAACCATCATGCCTGATGTATGCGTTTTCCCTCAAACTGAGCAACTGATTTGTGATGGCTGCACATAAACATTGTCTGCTGGGCCACTTGGCAGCAACTGTCAGTCTATTTCTGTAAATTGAGCTTCACATTGCCCTTTGAATGTTTCCCCCTCTAGATTATAGGGACTCCAATGCTGTTCAGTGCACAGGACTCAGTTCAGCCTTTAGCTGCCTTCCAACATAACCAGGCCTGGATAAATTGGGTAGTGGCCCTCATTGTAATTGTAATTAGTTGGATTTAACATTGCCAGCAGAACAAGTTGGGGAGGGGTGGTGCTTTTCAGGTTTGGTGAAAGATAGAGGAAAATATTCAAAAGAAGGAAACTATAGGTAGGCAGTTTAGAATTCGAGGTTTAGAATAATCAAAGACTCAAATTGCCTTCCTTTCTGGCCCACAGTTTCTTCCATGATTCTGTAAGATTTTTGTAGGAGATTCTTCAGGAGTAAGAAAACTGGGGCTCTTATTCTTTTGCAAGATTGTACTTAAGCTGACTGAACAGAAGCAACCAGATATTATTGCCTTTCTAAGAACAGTGTGGGGAGGTGACATGCACCAGGAAATTCTACATAAGTGATGTGCAGGCTGTCAAGCCCACTGTCTATATGCTTGGTTAGGCACTAGAGCCCAAGCATCCCTTCTCTGACATAGTAATTAGAGGGAGACCACCCCTGTTCTCTCACTGTGACTTCACATGCATGAAATTACTTAATACTAACTCTGGATTATAACAAAAATTGGTTATGTGTTATCACTGATAGGGGCAAACCAGCACCTACCTCCCTTTACTCATGCATAGCAAGACATGTTTAATGGGTGTATGTCTGCATTTGTTCTTCCTTCTGACATAGTCATACAGTGGGCTTTGGGTAGATCTCACAGCAGATGATGGTAAAAGAGGATAACTTCTTAATTAAAAAGTCACAAGCATTGTAAATAGCATGTCTATTTTGTCGATAATTTCCTCTCTAACCTCTACACTAGGAGCTTTCATATTTATTTGTTGGTAGAAAAGGAAGGCAGTTTTGTAACCTGAATAGGTTTCTTCAATTCTAATTCAATTCCTAAGTACTACCAAGGAAGTAAACTTATAATTGAATATCCATTTATTGTAACAATATTGATATCTTCTGCTAAAAGTCACTGACTTACAGTGAGCAATAAGTACACCAGCAATTCTCAGATGGGCATGGGTGGATTTATAGTGTCTAAGTAGGTCAAAATCCTTCCTTTCCTATGTGCATGTTCTATTCCACCCAGGTTTGCATTCGGTGCCTCCCACAGGGGAATCTGGACAACACTTTCCTGCAGGGAAGCCCCAAGCACCCACCCGTCTCCCTGCCCAAGCGTGGCTTCCACATCATCTGTAGGGGGCAGTTTGATGTCACTGTCCACCCTGTTACCATCGTCATAGCCCTTCCTTTAACATAAACCTAACACCAATTATTTTTCTTCTAAATATACATAATACATAATATACTTCTGCAACAAAAGCTACGTATCCACCAGAAGTTTATTTTCTGTTCTGTTGGAAACATTGGTTGAGAATAAACTGGCTTTCCTTTTATCGCTGCTCTTGTATTTAGTTCTATTTTATTTTTTTTGGAAGCCTGTTTTCCTCCAATCATTAATTCTATTTATTGTCAGGTCATATTTGTACTTGATTACATTAATAGTTGCATGGTTAATTGTATTACTCATCTTACTTCCCAAACCTCTTACATACAAAACACAAGAACCCCCTCTGCTGGTTATACCTCTACAAACCCCGAAGTAGCCCTCAAAGCTACCCACACATGAATGTAAAATGCTTCGAAATAAAAGTTCTGTTTGAAGAGTTCAAGGATAGGACTGTAAAAATGTCCAATAATGTGAACTAAAATAAATGAATGCCTCAGTAATTATAAACCACATTTAGCTACTTGAAAACAGGGCGTTTAGTCACCATTCAATAATTTTTGCCAAATCCTGCTAGCCTGGGTTGCCTAATGCATGACCTAAATGTTTAGAGCCTGGAGTGGATGCCAACCATAAACATCTTTAATGGTACACATTTTGAAAAGAGTTAAGAACTTCTGCCAATATTCTTAAGATTTACACATCTTGTTACTAAGGATATACCCATATTTGAGTCAATGGTTCCTATATTTAGATGTGACCTAATTCTATGACATGCAAGGAAAGCCCCTGTCCATGAGGATAGATGACCTATCTTGTGTTGTCTGTGTCTGGCATTGTGCAAACTTAAGCTATTAGTCCTCATGTCAAACCTCTACTATGACTTAAAGAGTACAAAAATAACACACAAGTTACTCCGTTTGTTCTCAACCCCTGCCTCCTGACATGCTTTTTCTACATACGCAAAATGAATTAAGTTAATCACTTATGAAATGCTTACTATAGGCCATGTCTTAAAATACAGTAAACACCCTTAAGTCTCATAAAAGCCTTGAGGGTAGTTATTATTTTTCTCATGCTGTATTGGAAAACTGAGTCCTAGAGAGCCGAGAAACTTGACCTAGTTTATACAAGTAGTAAGTGGAGTAGGGACTCAAGCCCAGAGACTCTAATTCCAGAGAACATGCTGTGCATTATTGCGTTTCACTGTCTCACCTTCCCGGTGCTTGACTCCTTCCTGTCCAAGCCCTGAGATGGAGCCAAACCACCAAACCTTGCCATTGGGGATGAGACTGATGGATGGGGGGTAAGGAAATCTGGAATTAATTTCATCTTAGACATGGTATCGCTGGGACCTGTGCTCTCCCCAATAAACAGCACGGGTTTACCAGTCTCAATGCCAGACCTTTCTTCTCCTGCCTGCTGAAGTCCCTACATCTCCTTCACTTTACCACAGCCCAACACATGTTTTAGAACCTTGAACCCCTGCTTACCTCTTGACAACTCCCTACTGGGATTATACTCCTCATGACCTCAATCTTATCCTAAGGTTCTCCCTCAAGTTGGATGAAGTGTCCTGAGATTATGATCAAACCACTGGGATATAAGTAAAGATAACTATTGCAAAGTATTTTACAGAGTTGGAAGGGATTAACTTTTCCCCCTGGATGTTCTCACACCTTAAAACTACGGGATCTGCCCTTGTCAATGGGGGCTGGAGCCCTGTATTTTAATTTCTCCTCTTCCACTTCTGAATGGCTGGTTGGCATTCTTATGCATCATTCCACTCACACCTCCTGCTCTTCTAGATTAACTTCCCCATTTAAACCCACTGCAGAAAAAGAGCTGATTGCCAAGGGTACTGACTCTGAATAAAAAACATATTTTTTTCATTAAAAAAATTTTTTTTGATAATAACAACAGTAGTTTTTAATCTAAGTTTTTATTCAAATAAAAGTAGTCCTTTTAATTCTCCTCCCTGATTCTCACTTAATGGTTTTACTAGAAGACAGCTCAAATTGTCTCTGTTTCTTTTCTTTCTTGTCTCCCTTTGTTAGAAAGCATAAAGAAAACACAACACTGCCTCCATTTTTTCTTCACCCATGGGTACATTCCTTTGGTTCAAAAAGATCTAACTAAGGTTCAGTTACATATCTAAGAAAAAACCCAATCATCCTTGTCTTCTTTCATTCAGGCAAAGTCAACTTTCCTCATTTCCCAATAAATATTTAATCATGAAGAAATTTCATTGTGTATATTAAAATAACACTTCATAACTTTTTCTGGTTTCTTCCCTTTTATGTTTATTAATATTTGAGATTTCATTCTTATGTGACAAATTCTGTACTCAGTGCAATACCTGGAAAAGTATAGGTGCTCTCTAAATATTTATTGAATGAATAAATAAATTTTTTTATTACTACTATACTGACATAGCAAAATATTTCATAGCAAAATAAAATAAAAACAAAAGGTGTCATTCAATTAGCAAAAGAATAACACCTTTTTAACCTTTGATGACAAAGAGAATAATGTCATTAAATATCCATCCATATAAAATATACACTTTTGTTAAAGTTTAACTTCCTAGGTAACAGAGAACCAACCTGTTCTCATGTAGATAGCCTTTCAATCACTGCCATTTACAAAGTTTCATTTTTTTATGTGATGAGCTAGGGAAAAAAATACCAAAGAGTTCTAAGAATTAAGCATTGATATAGGGAAAGACTCAAACTGTAGAAAAATATTTATACAGAAAGAGCAAATGCAACCTTGAGTAGACTCTCTTGGCTGCCAGTTTTAAATCAAAATGAATCAAGTGTTACCTGTGGGGAAAGTCTTGATTTTTATATCACAGCATCCCCAAGGGCAGGGAAAGAGGCTTAATAAGTACTTGTTGAATTGACTTTCAGCACTTTGAGAAAAGTGACTCTTTTGGGAATTGATGTTTCACTTCTCCCTCAATTTTTCAGATCCTTTTCTACCAAAGAGAGAGACAGAGTGACTGAGAGAACATCATTTTTAATATTTGATTTATTTTTTCCGAGGAGTTCTTAAATTTTAACACTTCACAAAAATGGTTTAATTACTATTCTCAATTTCATTAATTTTAATGACAGAAAAAAGTGAAGAGAAATTAAATATAAAAAAAGAAAAAGTGAATAGAAAGAAATACTTGGATAGAAAAATTGAAAGAAGGGCAAGGAGTTTTCTTACATATCAGAAGACTATGGGTTTGTATATGGATATAAACACACCCATACACACACACACCCTTACACCTGGATTCTGTGTAGTCACAAATGAAATACAGAATAGGCATTTTCACTTCTTGGTTTCATGTTTAAATTGTAGAAATTATTACAGTTGGGAATTTTTAAACACTAGAAATGTTCTATAAATATTTAAAAACTATTCTCCAGAAAAATATTTCTTCTCAAGATTACAAACTATTTGAAATATGCTTATCTTTGTAATACAAAATGCAGAAAACTGTCTGCCTTTCTTGAAAATATCTGAGCTTTTGGAAAACTATTTATTATCACAATATGCAGTATTTATATTCTCACGAATTTGGACTATTTCAATTTTACAATACTAGTAAAATGTTTGGGAGGTGAGATTCTGTGAAAGTGTTGGGAAGATTTTCACATTTTACATGAATATTTTCGCATTTTATGTGTATATGAATGTCATTTATCATTTGTCACATATGAAATGGGGATCGATCATTTTCATTTCCGTATATGAAATCAGATCCCACAGACTTTTTTAATCTGTGTTTTGTTAAAACAAAGACATGAGAATTGTTTCAAAGGCTTGTAAAGGTTATTCTGCCAATGGCTGATATTTAATCTTATAGATACTTTTTTCTTTTTAATATCAGAGCAGTCAGCTTGGCATTAGTACAGTTTTCAAAAATCCTCAGATTTATGCTGTTTTTTTCTTCTTCTAATGGATGCTATGTGAAGACAGTGATCTGTTATCTCTCAGTAAGCAAACTGACTATGTATTACTTGCCTGCGTACAACCAAATTAACCCATTCAAGATCTCAGTGAGCATCCTGAACATCACCGTGGTTGAATAAGAATTATACGGGTAAATTATTCCTAGACAACCACTGACTTGTGGGAAAATATGGCTCTCTTTTTTATCCTTCATTCTATTAAACAAAGGTGTAAGTGATTTATGTAACTATAAGCAGAAAAATTTTCATCAGAGAAAATAGATTACTAAATTAAGTGAAAATTAAATTTAGATATCAAGTACCTTACACATTGAAAATCTACACTGATTATGGGATTACTTCCTTTAGACTGGGAAGTGTTCTGAGGTGGGCTTTAGGGATTTTTATTTTTTACAGTATCTGGAAAATCTCAGTGAGGGAGTTTTCCTGATTATATATCTGCTGTAGAGTTTTGCACCATGAGAACATTTTTTTCTGACATCTTTCAATAACAGCAAAAGCCCAGCTGACTATTTACAGGTTGCTCATTTTCCACTTTAGCTTCCAAATTATCTGTGGGATCTAAACATCTTGTGTTTTTTTTGTGTTGTTGTTTTTTTTTACTTCCACTGTTTAATGAAGGAAACCATAATTAAACATACAGTGTAGTGATTTTCTTTAATGAGGAATGAGTTGTGCTTTTTTGTTTATCTGATTGCTTCCCTTTCTCCAGCTGCAAAAGTCTCTGGGGGCTTATTTGGTTTACTAGTAAGTAGTTATTGGTAACACCAAGGGTTATTAGATAAACAGTGCCCAAAACAGCAATAAAAAATCTTCCTTGGCTAAAGCCAGTGACAGGAAATTGTTAAATTTCGCACCTATATAAGGACTAATTTGGCATGCACGATTTATTTTCAATCAGCCAGAGAGATGTCAAAGTTCATAATCATGAGTCAACTTCTCATTTGCAAGAACAAAACACACCTGTCTATATAGACACAGGATATGAGCAAATGCTCTTTTAATTTGGATGTAGTCATTTGATATTTATCAACTCTGCGCTATGCAGAATGCTTGCATGATCTCTGCCCAATATGAGATAGTGTTTCTTCATAATTTTGATATGAAAATATCATTCATAAATTTCCAAATCACATATTAGATGATGCATAATCAGACCAGCACGGCAGGCTTTTCTTCACTAACTTAATAATGATCATTTTTACAGGTTCTAGAGGATTTAAAACAGGAACACATCTGAAGAAATAACTTAATAGAGTGCTCCTAAATGTATGGCTGAGAGGAAGAAACCCAAGCCCTACTAGGGTGATCTGGGAATTCTACATAAAAGTCAGATCTAAGAACAGTCAAGAACTGCAGGACTGAAGTGTGATTGATAATTAAGGAAGCAGGTAGTCCAAATGAAGCTTAGAAAAACAGGTAGCTAGGGATAGTAAGATGGTAAGTTTGTGTTTATCTTTCACATAAAGCATGAGAAACTCAATGGACTAGGGAAAAATGAACATTTACATGATTTAAAGGGCATTTTCTGTTATGATCATGGATGTTTCACTAGACTTCATGCTATATAAATGAGTGGTTCCTTCCTATCCTTCTTAATACCTCCATTTTGTTTTGATTCAAATTGTATCCATTTAGCAGTTTCAAAACATCCAGATACTGAGAAGGGCATTCACAAAAATAGTAGAAGCAAATATTCTTGGAATTGGAAAGATTTTCATAAATTAATATGGAATAAACCTAATTTATACATCACTCCCATGTACACTGTATTAATGTGAGTTAGTCCCTGCCTGTATAATATCAGCTTTAAATGAGTTGATAGGCAATCATTCTGGAAACATCAAAACTAGGGATAAAACACTGAAGCAAAACAATCCCCATTAAAGTACAGCCTTTATGTCAAGACATGTCAGTGAACTCAACTGGTCTCCCTAAATGACATTATCGTAAACTTCTCAGCCACAATGATCCCCTGCAGTACAAGAATAATGTCCTATTAAAATTGGTGTTGCTAGCACTGAACAAGAACCAGTCACATAGTAGGTGCAAAGTACAGTGCTATGACATGATTGGATTAATGTTTAAGTTGTTTCTCTCTAAATGTGACATATATTCATTGTGTCACTAGCTTCTCAGATCTTTAATTTTAACCCCAAATTGATTTATCTAAAAAATATTTATTGGATGTCTATTACATGTCAGGCATTTTTTGAGACATTTGGGGTCAGGAGCAAATCAAGCCAAGATCCTTGCCCCTATTGAATTTATTCAATCCCTCGCATGTAAAGGCTCTTATTTTCTGCCTCTGATCACACTCTCATTGTCTTCTTTTACTCCTCTCTCTGTATTTCATACTCTCTGCATAGATATGCCTGTTTCTTTGCTGTCATGCATATCTTAAATTATTTCATGTTCATGTAGTATATATAATTGGTGAAATATTATATATATATGAATTGGTTAAAATTTTTCTGTGGGGCACTAATGATTGGAGCCCCACCCCCTATATTTGCCACAGTTGTATATTATTCTATCAAACAGCAGCCTCAGGGTTGTGTACATATGACAGGACCAGCAGGTGCTGCTTTCTTTGCTGTGAAGCAGATCATGTAATCTTTCCATGTTAATGTATTAAATACTTTGTAAGGCTTCAGATAGAGAGCTTGGCCCAGACTACAACCAGAGCAGCTACAAAATTTGCTGGTCCCATGCAAAATGAAAACATGGGTTCCTTGTTTAAAAATTTTTAGGAATTCCAACAATAAACCAAGCATTAGGCTCTTCTAAGCTTGGGCCCTGTATGACCACATAGGCCACATGCTCATGAAGTGAGTCATAGACTAAAGGCAAGAATCATAAATCTGTAATCAAGTATGTACTGTTGCCAAGCAAAACCAATCACTGCCCTTTCCAGGGAGTGAGGGGTTAGATGTAATTAATTTTCTTCCAAGTGGCTAGCTGGTCTCAGAGGATGATACCATAGGTGACTCAGTACTGGTTCTTTTTGCTAGAAGACTGGATATTAGCAATACCAGATTAGCCTTGGTGTGTGAAGCCTGTGCTGTTGGGCCAATGCATAGCTTCATTCCTATCACCATGGCTACGCTCTTAATGCAACCATTTTGCCAGAATTGGATTGGCCAATGCTAGAGGCTGCCAGATGACAGCTGGTTGAGTTCTTTTTGTCTGGTTGGCTTTTGCCTCTTTTCCGATGTCCCTACCTTTTTTCTTCCAGGACTCTGAGCAATAGGCCAAGCTACTCACTATGGCCCATTCTTTATCTCAAACAATTTCTTTTTCCACTTAAAGTATATTATGAAATGCACTGCACGAGGCTCTGCTTTTGAGAAAACCCAATCATAGGCAGTGATGAAGGCCATCCCTGACTTGGACCTGAGTGCAAAACCAGTTCATTTTTAGCCAAAGCAAAGATGTTACTTGCTCCATGTCCCAGACCTGCTGCAGGGCTCTTTTCTGGATCTGTCTCAAACCTGGCAGCATTCCATGTTATTCAGCAAATGGGTTAGATCAGTATTTCTAAATGTAGAACCTGCTGCTCTCAAACCCAGAGACCTACAAAGTGTTTGCTTCCTTCTTAGTGGCAGGAAGTATAAAATGCAATAATGTGTTTTTTACTTTGGAGGAAATCCAAAGAGCAGTAATATGATGGGCCCCTGAATCTTTGTAAGTCCCCCATCTTATAGAGTACATATGTTTTAAAAATGCTTTTGATATACTTGCAAATTATTGCTCATCGAATCTGAGAAAGTGTCTATCATCTAATCAAGAAAGTGGAACAATGTGATGTTCTGTAGAATGTCATGATGTCCAAACTACACAAAGACAGGATGAGGGTGAGCACACACAGACCCTGAACAGGGCTGCAGAGTCATCCTCTCCTCTGCCATGTGTGACTGTGAACTGCTCTGGTCCTCCTTCCTGATGACAAGAGAGAATTATTCATTTATTGAATCAATGACCACATTCCAAGTACTTGTGTCTATGTGAATCTGCTTCAGCCAAGATACCACACATAGCACAGCTGATGCAGTAGGGACAAATACTGAATTTGCAGTTCATGGTTATCCTTCAGGATCTGTCTGTTTTGGGTAGTGGCCAGAGCTAAATAAACTAAATTAAATGGAGGTAGGATGGGAGTCACTCTATCTGCATTACTTAGTCCTTTAAAGTTTCAATTGTCTATATTAGCAGTTGGTTCAGTTTGAAAGGCTTCTGCTTGGCTTCCCTTAGTGTGTCAGCTCTCACGCTGCAGGCAAAGAAACTAATGTTGGGGTTTTGCCAGCCCCCAAAGATGCCCATTATGGGTGTGTACTTGGGGTTGAGGGGAGGACTCCTGGAGAAGCCCATGAACATGACTAAGCCAGGACCCCATTTGCCAGACTCTCCTATGTCCCATTGAAGGGAAATTCTAATAGAGCCCAGGAAATGAGGAAAAAGACCAAGAAGTAATAACAAGATGAAAGAGTTTCAATGAAAATATGCTTAAGAAGTCACTAATATTCACCAATACAATAACATTGTCCCTTCCAGTAAGAATCTTCTATAAAGTGTCATGGTACTTGGGATTTGATGTGGATGTTTGATTCTACCAATAAATCAATATATTTAAGAACAAATGAATGAAAAGAAAAAAGACATTAAAAATCAGAAACTTTGTCTTAGGAGTTATTTCTAATTGTATATTTCAAAACCCCAAGAGACCAATTGGGAGGATTTACTCATGTAGAAACACACATTTGAAAATCATTTTACACTCAGTTGATATTTAGATTGCTGGAGGTGAGAAAAAGATAAGAATCAGGAAAGTACTACGGAGACATCCTAGAAGTAAAGATGCTTTGAGATCAGTAAGTACAAGAGTAGCTACTATTTGACTCATTAGCCTTACTGATGCCTTCATCATTGCTACCCATTAATTAATACTACCACCAATCTAAATTTGCTGTCACATCCACATCCGATTAGCCAGTATTAGGTCCATGTTGCTTTTTCAGAACATAGGAACTTATGTTTTTCCTTTTGTGTTAACCCATCTTTTACATTATCTGTCTGGTACATGTTACTATTTCCTGTGCCCTACACACTGCCTGGCACTTGTTACACTTTCATTGAAGAAAGATTGACCAAACAAATGAGCACATATGCCAGTATCTGAGAGTACTATGGTGAACAAACCTTACTCCTGACCTGTATGAAACAAACCTTAAGTGTGGTAGATGATAATGTCAGCAGACAATCACAGTGTGATAAAACCAGGCAAATGCATATAAGTGGAGCAAGGACGGGCAGCTCCAGTGACCTGGAGCTGCATTAGAGTCTCCAAAGGGAGCACCATCTAATCTAAGACCTAGAAAGTGACAGGAGGTAAAGAGGCTATGGACGGCTGTGACTGACTTGTGGTGAGACAGGAAAGAGCATTCCAGCTAATGAAAAGTCCTGGAGTCAAGAGAGAATTAGGCACACAGCATTTGATTCAGTCCACTTCCCCTGATGTATTTATATTTTTGATATTTTGTAGGTCTCAACCTCCAGTGCATCAATATGCTAAAAAAGCAATAGACACTGAAAATAATAAACATGATTTATATTTAGTATTAGGCGCTTACAAAAGATATGTTCATCTTCACAGAAGCTAAAGATATAATCCTCATAGAGAAAGTTTTGATTCTATAAGGTACTGTGTTTCATTTCACAGTGCCTTCCTCTAAAATGTTTATAGTGATAAATAGGTTGTCAACCTAATTCATCAGAGCAACATTATTTTATGAAACCACATGAAGACGAATGCTATGATAATGTGTGTCTATTACATGCTACCTTGAGGGGAAAATCCATAAGTAGTAATTTTGTGTGGTGAAGACATTTTATAATATAAAATGGCAGAGGCTGAACATTAAACCCTTTACCACTTTATAGGCAGGTTGAATTAGTTTCATGATACAGTTGCATTTCTACAATCTATTAGATTAAGAATAACTTAAAGAAACATTGTGAATGTATTTATTACTCTTTGAACAAATGAAAATGCATCACCTTATTTTACACTTACAAATTAATATCTAACATTTTTCTTAGTGATCTATATATGTGTATGTATCTATATGATTAATTCACATATTAATTATATTAATATAAAACAATATATATAATGACTAATAGTAATATATATTCTGAAAAATGTCAACAGATGCTTTGTTAGAAATTTCTCTTGGCTTGTGCTGATTTTAAGAGACAATGCACAAAAAAAATCATGATTTGGCTATAAAGCCTTTTCAGTATTCCGAAATTATTGTTTTTACATATTAAATATAAGAGTCATTGCCCATAGAGAAAAACTCCATAGCTCCAGTATTACTCGGTCTGAGTTTTTAGCAACATTATGGGCAAAATATTTTTAAGGTTAAATAATACAGAAAGTGTATAATGTCCTTTAAATGTTCTTTTATGTGGTGCTTGGATCCTAAAAGGAAGGGAAAGAACGCTGCAACAGTGGTGATATGAACAGCATTGCACAATGTTGTTTTATATGCAATGATGATGCATAACAGAAGAAGTTAAAATGAGTCAGGCGACAGGATATCAAGTCCATTTTCCTCATTTTGATTCAGAGGTTTTTTGCTAAAAATCACAAGCCAGTCTTAGTGGCAAGCCTCAGAAAAACTTGCACAGCTCTGATAAGAAAGGACATTGCTCATAAATATTCATTAAAAATTACCTTTTCTGGATCATGAATTTTTCAAGCAGACACTGATTTGACCTCTACAAGGAACAAAATCCAGCCTATAGCGAGTGTCTTCTATTTCTGACAAAAAAAAAAGGTGAAAAATTGGTTTCCCAGCTAAGCAGCTACTTTGTACACTGTGTGAGGTCTGAGGTCAGTTACCTCTGCGCTCCACACACTTGAGCATTAATATTCATTCGAATTACAATCTTTAAATTCTGAAGTCCTGTTCATATTTCTCTGAAAAACTGATTGTAAGGCAGGCCAGGGTTTGCATTTTAACTAATTTTTAAAGTAACTTCATCTAACTTCTCTGTTGCTAAAAAATGTATGAATTCAGTACTTTTCTTTAGAATAAAGTCACATCTGCCTGTTTTGAATTTATATGCCCTCTCACTAAGGATAAAAGCCACGTTTTCCTGGTAATTATCTGCAGAGTGGGTGAATGGATAGAAACGTCTGCATTTATGTCTATCAGAGAGCTATTGTTGGTATTTCTTCGTCATATAGCTCCTCATAGTTCAGACATACAAAAGGAGCTTTGCATTATTTGGGGGTATATTTTTTGCTTCCATTGTTATTCCTACAATATCTCAGTGGGGTAGTCAGCATTACCACCTGCATTGTTTAAATAGAGTAACTGATAAGCAGAATAAGAATTATGATAGCTAATAGTGTGCAAACTTAGCTCTGATTCAGAATGTTCCCTAAATACCTTACCCTAGGTTTTTGTTTTAATTTAGATTCTAGAAATGTTCCACTTAAGGTCTAGGATTCATATTTGAGTGACTTTAGAGAGTAACAAAAAAGTGGCCGAAATAACACTTTAAACACCATAGCACAAGCTACAGTGGAGTAATTTTGATGTTTCTTTTAATGTATTTAAACAGGAGTAAAAATTTGTTCAGATTACAGCTGGATTCTAATCCCAGCTCCTTCATTTTTGAAATTTATGACCTTGGACATATTTTAAGCTTTCTATGCCTTGCTTTCCCATGTGAAACTGGAGGTACCTAGCTTAGAGGATTTACAAGGCACCTTGATTTATGCCTGGCACTCAAAATAGTTACTTTTCAGTATAGAATTAAATCGATTTGAATACTATATAGCTTAGAAAATGGGAATGCAACTTCATTTTTTGGATGTAATTTCCAAGAGAAATAGAAACATGCCAAACTGAAAATTTCCAGCTTTCATTCACATAAGAAAATGCCTTCAATGGAGCAGCAGAAGAGTGTAGGGAGTATTGTAAACAGGTGGTTGGGTAGAGTCCCTGTTTCTTCCAGTTTATTCACTTTTTGTTCATAGTCCAACCCATAAAGTAAGTCTCGTTGTATTTCATTGAACCTTTTCTCCCACAGTCCTATACATGGCTGTTCCTAGACACATGGATCCTCAGCCTATCCTCCCTAGATCTGACAGCTTATGTCCCAACCCCACGTCTCTTACGTCAGAGTGTGGAATAAGGAATAGAAGTTATACAAAGGAGGCCAAGACCTGCTCCTCTTTCCCCTACCACTCCAAGGACATCCATACATGAGGGCTGTCAGATTTAGTAAAGGAAAATACATAACAGCCAATTGCATTTGAATTTCAGGTAAAAAATGAATAATTCTTTTAGCTTAAGTGGGCTACATGCAATAGTTGTGATATACTTAATCATTAGTTGGTTTTTTCTTTTGCAGAAATTCAGATGTAACTCGGTATCCTGTATTTTATCTGGCAACCCTCTCGTGTAGCCCAAACTCACTCAGAGAATCTCTTGCATGAAGCAATAATTGCCTTTTACTGTATGCTTATTCTCCTCACTCGTGCAGAATGCCCAAAATCCCCAGGGCAGTTTGTTACTTCCTTTTTATAATTCCAAATTATATCATCAATGTAAATCACCAGATAAATATGTCATGCTTTAATTTCTATTGTGGAGTCACCTGTTACTACATGTGTTAGACTCTGTATTCACAAAGGAAAAATTCTTAACAATCAAAGATAAGCCTAAAGATTTATCAAGATGTCCCATGGGGGTGTTTATACAGTCTCTCAGCAAATCCATTATGGTTGGTTTTTCTTCCAGCATTGGGAGACATTGCTATTACGTTGTTGCTGAGCATCAAATGAAGTAGGAGGCTTGATGTTGGGCCATGTTGTTCAAGAAATATGTCATTAGTTGTTGGCTCCTGATGATCTCAAAAAGTGGATGTTTTAAAAAATGTAATTTCCATAGTACACAAAACCTGTAGCCAGAATATTTTGTTTTATATTTCTAGAAAAAGGCATTATAAGAAAGGAAGAAGGAAGGAGGTACAGAAAGAACAAAAAATAAGAGGAGAGAGAGAGAGAGAAAAAATAAATGAGGAAAAGAAGGAGGAAAGGAAGGTGGAGAGGAGGAAGGAAGGAAGAAGTAAAGGACTTTCAGAACTCTAGTGTTGAAAGCTATCATTAGTTTCCAAATAGAACCCCAAAAAGACCATGAATATGTACTGATGATATAAAATGTTAATTCATGTAGAAATGTCTTGAAATAAGAATCAGTAGATCACCAAAAATACACGGTACTTGTTTAGTGAACATTAACATATGGCAACTTAAGTGCAAGAAGGTAAAAATTTAGTGCACAAAATTTGGACAAGAATATTTTTATACTAGCATGGGTCTAAAAATCACTCTACCATATTGCTTCTAGTACAGATTTTTCTTCTGGATAAAGAAGCATGCTCATTTAAGAACCATTTAAATTTTTCTCCATCAGGAAAACAGAACAGACAAGTAGAATTTAAACATGTATTCACTTTTGTAACATGACAGATCATGTTAGAAAATGATGCCTCTGCCATGCAAGGAGCTCTCGGCACAGGGACAATTCAGTACATCACTCTGCGAGAAACATACGAGCTACCATTTTTCAAAGGCTGGAAGTCAATTTTTAATATTAAAAGCAATATTTTACCATGTTAAACTTCTATTAACTTTTTGTTTTTACATGACACTTAAATTAGCTTCTGACAGATACAACTCCATATACATAGAATAGGGCATCGAGCCTATGTGTTTGGTATGAGAGGTGCAGTCAGGAGAGCAGACTTTCATTGTTTCACATTTGATTGTTTATTCATGATGGTACATTTAAGCTGAGTTTCAGCCAGCCAGTGGCCAGAGATCCAAAGCCTGGCAAATAGCACTTTCTCTTCACAAAATAGAGAATGTACAGGCCCCACACCAGCTTACAAGTTATTCTTTATGAACAACAGAATTGCTTTTTGCCCATTTCAGACAGAACCCTAAATGTGCCCAGCACAGCAAGAGAGGCACAGGAAGCAAAGAGAGCTTAATATTCCAGCCTGGCTCACTGGAAACAACCAGCACAAAAAAACTAAAATGATAGTGCAGTGTTCTGTACAGCAACATGATTTGTCTGCTTTAAATGGAGAATAATAGTTTTAAGTTTAGGGCAGAACTAAAGGGCTTAATTACTATTCATAGATTCTAAATTTTTCTACTTTGGAAACTCCTTAGCATGAAATGTTCATCAAAATCAATGCATGAAACTATAGGGAAAAACAAACAAACAAACACCTAGTTGCCAGTATGAATAAAGGACTTCCCCCATTTAGATCACTGAAAAAGAATGTGTCACCAGATTACACAAATCCACCTTAGACAGTAAGGACTAAACATTTTAAAATAATAACTTTCAGGTACATATTGAGTAGAGAAATATGTATATAAGATGAGAATACATATTCCTTTTTTTAGTCTAAAAACTAACACTAAAAACAATGTGTTAATCCTCACACAGAGAACTACTACTCAGATGCCATTTTTCTTAATCCACCAATTTTTCTTAATCCTTACAAATTATACTAATGGTATATATATGGACACACCTGGTGTGAGAAATAGGTGAATAGCTTTCATTTTGTTTTAGTTTAAATAAAGTGAAGTAAATAAATAAAATATATGGACATACATTTTACTAAATCTAAGAACTGTTGCCACTGGACTTGGGTACATTTTCTGAGGACAATAGCATAGTGATAAACTCACAAATATGTCACTTTTTTTAACTATGTTATATACTAAAATAAGATCTGCTGAGTAGCTTTAATATGATAGAACTATGGAGCTATAAAGGAGGCATTCAGTACTGGAATAATTGATAACTCTTTGGTAGTCAGAAAAAGCTGTAACACTTCTGTTCTCTTTTTTCCTATATATTCCCCCTATACATTACCATGATTTTCTAAAATGATGCACACAAAGGTGGATGGCCTATTTTCCTAATAATGTGTTCACAACAACAAAAAATGCCTACTAATGTATGAAATATATCAATTTTGATTGGGTTTCCCCCCACATATTTTCTCATGAGGTATAATCTGAGAAACATTGGTAAAAATGCATCCCTTATACACTGACTTGTGCAGAAAAACATTTGCTTTTATACTGACATTGGCAAAATTCCATGTGGACTGTTATGGATTATAATTGCATTTCATTTGCCATATTAAAAAATGTCAAATCCTAAAACCAAGCAAAATACTATCTGTGCTTTTTTGTCATTATGTAGGAGAATGGTAAAGTCCTGAAGGCAATTTGAAAACCTTAGTTAACCAGCTCCTTCTGTTTGCATATTCAATCCCTCAATGTAACATATGCATAATTTTATCATCATTGTGTGCCATCTGGAGTATACTGATTGAACTGCAGTTTGAAAATGAGGGTTAAGAGATAATTTGGTTGCATACATTTAGAACTGAAATGTCTCTCATGGAGCAGAACAGAGTTATTTAAAAACAGAACTATGACTAAAAGATGAAAATATATTCCATAAACTCAAGAAAACCAAGGAAGACAATTAAGTCCTCATGTTTTTTTACTTCAAAGCTGTTTAAAATTTTAATAACAATGGTGTTCTTAGGGATTGTGGTTAAAACACACACAAACACACACACACACACACACATTTGTACCTACCCTTAAATGCAATAATTATAAATAATCTTGAAGCCACTCTACATGTTGTCTTTATCTGGGAACATTTTCAACAGCTTATCAACAAACAATATCAGCTAAGATACTGGTATGCAGCCAATTTATTTTTTAACTATGACATCACAGTGTTAAGTCAGGTTGAAAACTAGCAGGAGTTCATCAAATTTGAGCATCCCAGCTGAGAGCAATTGCTCTGGCAGCACATGGAAGCTGTATCAAACAAAGACTGACAATAGTTCTAATTCAGAATCTTTACTTTCAGTTACCACAGTGCGACGTCAAGTCAAGCAGTTTGTAAAACCAATTTTAAAATAGGATTGCCTCATATGTTTGTAAGTACAATAATTTATTAGCTTCTTCCAAAACTTTCACATATTTTCCTTTTCTGAATTTTTCTGATTTTCTTATTTTTTTCACATTTTCTAATATCACTGAATGGCTTAGCCACAATATTGTGATGGGTATACTAAATTACATTGTCAAAAATATAGGCATCACCACAAATATCTCAATCATAATATCAGTTGGTCACAAGGATGGAAGTGCAGCATAGAGAATATAGTCAATGATTTCGTAGCATCTTTCTATGTTGACAGTAACTGCACTGGTAGGGGTGAGGATTTAATAATATGGGTAACTATTGAGCTACTGTGTTGTATACTTGAAGCCAATATAATATTATATATCAAATATGCTTCAATAAAAAATAAAGCCATCATAACATAATAACACCAAAAAAGTATAGCCATCAAAAAAGAAATTACATGAACTAGACTTGCTAAAAAATTTATGATTTCCAAAGGTGTTAAGTAGTTTACAGCTATTAGTCTTCCTATATAGTACATGCTATTCTTTCTTAACTATAGGACACTTTTAAAAAATAGCTTCCCCCAAATTATGGATTCCTAAATTTATGTAAAAAAGAATCCTAGTGACCACCCCCAAGTACTACTTTCTGCTCAGATGGTGACCTTTGAGCTCACTCCTTCGAACTGAAACCTTCTCCCTTTCATGACTTCCTCCTATGTGTTGTTTCATGACATATTTTGACACTATTATACTTTATTTGCTCAGTTCACAGAGCAGATATGGAAGCGTGAGCTTAAATACTTTGAACTGTAAAGAAGAATGTGAGTGTACATGTTAGACCACCGTGGCAATCCTGGCTACTGAGTGAAGCAGTTCACAGGTGAATTTCCCCTTTATTTATCCAGGAGAGCAGAGAAGAGCAAGCATCTAATGTATTACTATCCCATTACAGAACATAACATTCTAATTCAGTCAGTGGGGACTCACAATAAACTAGAAATCACATTGAGTGCCTCCCTGGTATGACAATTGATTACATCTCTTAACCTTTCCACATCTGTGGTACCATCTGGAACATTTAGTGCTTACATTTCTGCACACAAAGAACAGGTAACAGCCTTTAGACCCAAATACAGACTCAATTCTTCCACTGCAAGACTTTAACCACAATAAAATGAAAAAAGAAAACAACAGCCAAAATCTCCTTGATTTCATAAAAGATGACATTCTAAAGAAAACTGAATGCACACCAATAGCTAATATTTTGTAGAATAACTAATGTAAGATTATTAATTTAAAAAGTTAACCATTTACCCTTGGGAAATTTGTCCAGACATACAAGAGAAAGGAAATAAATCTTGTAAGGAACTATTATGTGCCAGAGGCTTTGCACAAAAGATACTTCATTAAATTCTAAGTATAAATACAAAATGTCCTATATAAGCATAAAACTAAGACTGTATCAAGGTTACATAAACATTTAATTTCAGAGCTAGGATTCAAACCCAGTTCTACTCCCAAAGCCATTGTTCTTAATGCTACATCATTAAATGTAACACACCTTAATATATAGTAATCCTTTTGACAAATATTTATTAAATACTATACAATGTATTAAGAACCTCTGTTAGTCACTGAACAAAATAGCAGATACCTCTATTATATGTAAAAAATTGTGCTAAGTGAAGAATAAATTCAGTTCAAAGCAAGAATTTGGAACTGGGTTTCTCATGTGAGGTCTCTCCTGTGCATTGAAAGATATCTAGCAGCACCCCTGCCATGTACCCACTGCACGCCAGGAAAACCTGCCCTCCCAGTTAATAAAAATGTCTGCAGACATTGCCAAATATCTCCTGGGGGCAACCTCTTCCCTCACCACCACGACTGAGGACCACTGGTTCAGAATGAGGTGGGTGGACAAGTTTTTGTAAAACATGTTAAGATTGTAAACTCTTGGGCAACAAGAACTGTCCTAATGTTTTCTGTAGCAGTTAATTCTGTAGCTTTGTCAACAATGAGACCTCAGGAAAATATGGATTGGTAAATGAATAAGTGAATGAATGAATGAAATATGAGGGAATAAACTGTCAACAGAGAACTTCTACTATCATCTGAAAGTACCACTGGTGCGAGGACTAGTAAACTAAAAATAAATGGGGAAGATGGGAGTTGGTTTTTCTCTTTCAGACTTCCTGCACCAGTTCCCAAACAGAGAAAGAAAAGAAAGTATATGTTAGCCAAGTTGGTGTGCACTTCTGCGCTCACTGTACTGAGGCTCTCTCCATTCTCCTGTGTTTTTCCAGGTTCTTGATATCCAGGCTCTCAGGTGCACCCAAAGTGTGGCAGAAATTCACAAATACTGCCTCTTCCATAAAATAGAGAGGCTATAACTTTAGCTTTTGATATCACTCTTAAACTCCTGTGTTTATAAGGTCCCTCTTAAGTGAAAGAAAAAAGATTTATGACAACACACAGGGAAAACTCAGAGCCATTGATCTCTGTGATCTGTGGAAGCCCTCAGTGAGTGACGGTTGGTGCTGTACTGACCTACGTTTCCTGGTGTGACAATTACAAATTATTGCTATGCTTGAGTATATGATTTTATAGTGACTTCCATTTCCTCTCTGAATTGACTCATAGATAAAATTTTAATAAGGCAAGAGGCAAAGACAGATGGAGAAAAATGAATAGTACAATATGTCTGCATTGCACACGAGAAAGAATGACACAAGAAACCATTTCCTGAATACTAATCTGTTAATGATGCAGATGATGAAATCGAAGGACAAATCAAGTATAGTCATCATATCCACACTGACAAGGAAGACAAATAGCCCCTTTGTATGTGCCATTAATATTAGCAATCTGTTTTATAGTAATAACAGACACTGTTATATTTTTACATTGTATCAGGAATTCTACACCATCGTATTAATTCATTAAGTAACTTCTAAAAATAAGGAAAGTGAGAACTAAGAAGTTTAGAACACAGCTTCCCTAGGAGGACATGGGGTCTTTCTGAGCAGAAATTTCTGAGCCTTTCTAACTTCTGTTCCATTTCCCAGATCTCAGAATCAGCTTTCAGGTGTGTCTCTGGAACAGCCTATCAGTGAGACCCACATGGGACCCTAAATGACTCTTGTTCTACAGTGGTCTCCAGCTATTTCCTATGAATGGGATTCTGATGATAGAGGGATGCTAAGGCTTTGCCAGTTGAAGCAGGATCAAATCATGCCCAAGCTAACAGAAATGGATCATAATCTCATAGACAAAAGCATACTGAAAAGGTCCTGTTGGCAATTTTGGGGAGTATGACAACACTCTGAGAGCTACTGTCCCTGTACCTGGTGTTTATCCACTGCAACCAGACTTGTTTAGTCCTCCAAAATGATGGTAGAATATATGAACTCTATATTCAAACCATTTCCTGCTTGTCAGGCATATTTCTGAGTCTCTTACTCATTTGTCATCTTTATTCATAGCAAGATGTCCATTTGCGACAATTCATTGCTTTTCAGCATGAAGAGAGAATACCACTGCTTAAATAATGGGGAAAGTTCCTTTTTCAACAGTTGAAGTAAACGACAGCATTTTAAAACTCATCAGCGAAGAAAGGTTTGCAAATCCTCACTTTCCTGCTGTTTCTACAAAGTGCATTACCTAAAGATTATGAATTCTAAAGAGTATGGGAACCATGAGAATATCACAGGATACAAAGAAAAAAGAATCTTCCCTTTAAAAATAACATTCAGCAGCCTCAACAAAATACCAATGAATTATAGTCATTTATGAAATCCCATGTTGCTGTATCTGGTTAACAGGCCAAAAGAGGGCCCCAAGTATAATCAACAGTTTCAAGGATGCAGCACCTGTGTGCAGGGTGAGTGACTTTTGTCCTCCCCTGGCCCCCATTCTTATAACTGCACTGCGGGCTGGCATAGGAGAGAGTCAGGCCCCTTTGGATCCTGTCTCTTCTAGTCAGAAGGCTCCCTTTCAAACAAGCGGCAAGTTTGGTGGGAAGCGAGTCTGGGCAGCACATTCATATTACAGCGGCAAGTACACAGCTTCCTAGTGAAGGAAACAGGATCATTTCTTAGTGAAATCTGAAGCTCTTCGTTTTCATTCTGGGGAAATACCCATATAAGCTAAACAAAAGGAAACGAGTAGAAGACAAAAAAAAGCAACAAAAGAAAAAAACACAGAAGCCAAACAGAACAGAAGGGTGACATGCATTTGGCTGAGACACTGAAAGGCCTCCGGGCCTCAATGGAACTTCGTTTCTTTCTACTTCTGAGAGAGTTAGAACTATTCCAGAATGATCCTTGTTTATTCCTCTAAGAAACACCATCTTTCTTGAAAGAATGTTGTAGAGGAAAGGGGAAACCAAAGAGGAAAGAAAATGGGAAGAAATATTCTTCCTGTTTCTCTCCTTCTCTGGCTTATTTGGTAATTAGGGAAATAAAGGTGGGATAATGTAGAGATATAGATTTTAATACTATTGTGCTTTTATTCTTTCTTTTCACTATTACTTTGGTGTTTAGTCTGCTTCTCTTGTTTATCTTTGCTTCCTTGCCTTTAAAGGTTTGTGCTCAGGCATTTCTACGGTCACTGTACACATCCCCCAGGCAATTTATCCACATCCAAAAATTTAGCCAATATTTATCTACACCAAGAGTCCACAAATGTTTTATGAGAAGAGCCAGATAGGAAATCTTTCTGACTATGTGGCCTACAGTCTCCGTCCCGGCAGCAGTATCTGTACTTAATTCTGCTGTGTAGAGTGAAAGCCGCCACAGACAGTACGCACCCAAATGAAGGTGACTGTGTTCCAAAAAATATTTTGTTTAAAAAACACTTGGCAGGATGTCTTTGGTTAACAGGACACAGTTTGTTAATACCTGATCCATACTAAGTCAAAAACCTTTATCTTCAGTTTAGAGCCTTCTATTCACACACTTTCTTTCCAGCTGCTATGGTCTGAATGTCTTTGTCCACCCATACGGTGAACCCTTAATGCCCAAAGTGATCTGTGAGGAGGTGGGACCTCTGGGAGGTGATCAGGTCATGAGAGAAGAGCCGCCATGGATGGGATTAGTGCCCTTAGGAAAGAGGCCTGAGGGAGAGAGCCTTCCTGCCCTCTCTACCAAGCGAGGATGGAACAAGTGGTCTGCAGCCTGGAAGCCGCCCCTCACCTGACCAAGTTGGCGCCTTGAGCTCGGGCTTCCGTCTCCAGAACTGTGAGGAGTAAACTTCTGCTCTTTCAAAAGCCACTCAGTCGGTGGTATTTTGCTATAGCAGCCCAAATAGACTAAGACATTGACTAATAGCCATTTCTTTCTGGATGTCCCACAAACCCTACAGACCTCTTGTACTACTTTCCCTGGAAAATCCTGCTTCCATGTTCTATATTTCAGGGTCTGGCATCACCATCACTTGCATCTCCCATGCCAGTGACTTGGAAATAATCATTGACTAACTGCTCTTTCTCATCCCACCGTAGATAGTCCTGTCAAACCTGCCACCTAAATATATCCTGAATGTCCCTCCACAGACACACACCTACTGCCTTAATGTATTAAAGTAGTATCTTCTATTCTAGGTTTGCCTTCTTTCAAACAATTACAAGTGTGCTCTTTGTCAAGTGTAAGTATGATGTTCTGCCCCTGTGCAAGCTTTCAAGGATCCTGAGACGAAACATCAACCCTAGTCCAGACTAAGGAGCCCAGTCTTAGAGCTCCTTAACTAGAGACTCCAAGCATAATAAATAAGATTTCAAGTAATAATTTCTCAGCAAGACTGACACTAATAAGCCTAGCACTAACCTACCTTTATATTTGCTATGGATGAACTATGTTCTTGTTGGGTTCCTGGACCCAATTCCAATGTTTGTAAGTATGTGGGAGGGGGGTTTCTTCCCACACATAACACCAAGCAATTCTCGAGCACCAGCAGGGTGTTAGAGAGCTCAATTCTGATGCTATCTGCCTGGAGACAGCACCAGTTCCCCAGGTTAAGGGCTCCATCCTACAAGACTGCCTTCCACCCCTGACTCCAGACACAGGTCACAAGTCCCAGACTATTCCCTGTGCTTCTGACCAACTGACTGCAGATTGGAGGTTCCAATGACCTCCCCTTAGGTTCTATTAATTTGCTAGAGTGGCTCACAGAAATCAGGAAAACACTTAAGTTTATCAGTTTAATAAAGGATACAAGTTAACACCCAGATGAAGAGATACATGGGACAGGGTCACAAATAAAAGAAACTTCTATCTCATGGAGCTTGGGGCCTGGATCTGTGGCATGTGGAGTTCTGCTTTCCCAAGTACAGAAGCTCTCCTCAACTGAGAAGCAGGATCCAACAGAGGAGAAAGAGATAAAGTCTTTTCAGGGGTTTTTGTGAGGGCTTCATTGCAGTCATGATTGACTAAATTATTGGCTATTGGCCGATTCAAATTCCAGTCCCTACCCTTGATATGGGTCTAAAAGTCTCTCATTAACATGATACGACACCCATTTCACTTTTAAGACTCTGCAGAGTCTTTAGGAACTGTGGATGAAAAACAAATGAACCTGGGAAGTCTATATTTGGTCATATGAATGGCCAAATATGTATTTCTTATGACTCATTATAATATTAAATCCACACTCTTTGTCATGTCCCAAAAAACCTTCATAATTTAGCCTTAGACTGTATATTAAACTTCACCTGTTTTTTTCAGTCTGCTATACACATTCAAATGTTGTTGTTGGTTGACACATACTCCACCGGATCTCTTTACCTTCCGGGGACACACTGGTTCCAGGTGCTCTGTCACTCCATGAGCCAGCACCTGGACCTCTTTGTCACAGGAATGTTATCAGGCTACTGAGACTGTGTTGTCTATTCAAACAAGCACCTGAGAATTAAAACCTCTCAAGATTAGTCCTTGACCAATAATTGCAGGGGACAAAGGATTTACATATTTACCAGCTCCATGTCCTCTGAATGGGATGACCTTAAAATGTGACCTATGCTGTGTTCAGACTACCTAGTGGGATCAAGCCAAAGTCAATCACCTTGGGAATTTATTCAATGCTGCCCTCTTGGTTGGCTTCTGTGATGGTTAATTTTAGGGGTCAACTTGGCTAGGCCATAGTACCAAAATATTTGGTCAAGCTGTTGTTGGATGTGGCTATGGAGGTATTCTTTTAGATGAAATTAACATTTAAATCAGTATACTTTGAATAAAGCACCTTACCCTTCATAATGTGGATAGGTCTCATCCAATCATCTAAGGTTTTAAGAGTAAACAGCATGAGGTCCCTGAGGAAGAAAGAATTCTGCCTTCAGACTGTCTTTAGACTCAGAGCTGCAACAACATGCTTTCCCTGGATCCCCAGCCTCCCAGCTTATCCTGCAGAGTTTGGACTTTCCAGCCTCCACAATTATGTGAGCCAATACCTTAAAATCAATCAATCCCTCTCTTTCTACTGCATTTCATATGTATTATTTCTCTATTAACATAAGATAACCTGCTACCTTGATAGCTGAACAGGGTAATAACAACTACCTAAGTGGTCAATTATTGCAACATTGGATAAAAAATTGATGACCACAGACAGAATGTACATTATTTGTTCAAGGCTAGAGAGTGCTTCAGTATCTCTTAGTTTTCCATTCCAAAAATTATTTGGGGGACATTAATCTTGGTTCAAGGTTATTAACAAAGTAAATTGCTTCTATAGTATATATACAGTAAAAATATGAGTCTGAGGTGCAATATTTTGTCACTGTTAAAGAATCAGCTAAAAAAATTGGAGAAATTTTATATCTTGGGTTTAAAAATGGTTGCAGTTTAGCAATGCTGTTTCCACTGTTCACAGAAAGATGCATATTTATCTCAGTGTAGTTAAATGACAACAGACAAACCAACTTCTACTTCATCAATTTTTTCTTAATGTGCTGATGTTTATGGAATCAAAATATTTTTTTCCATTGGCAAAATATGTCAAGGGGAAATTTTTCACAATCAGACATCATGGTAATGTAATGATGCTGCATGAAAGGGCACACCAGTAAAGGAAAAGCAAGAAACATTATTCCTTTTTTTTTCAAATAATTTTTCCTACACTATTAAAATAATGTGGGAATATAATCTTGTTCTACTATTTCTATTATAACACTCACATAATGCAAATCAGTATGAAAAATTCATGAGAATTATATTATCACTAATTGTAATAACATGAAAGTGTAGCCAAACAGTACAGTTTTTAATGTTCATAAACAATTTTTTTAAAGTTATAATCTGAAATATTATATATAATCTAGAACAAGAATTGAAATACTGCCACGAAAAATGTCCAGTATTTTTAAAGGGAAAATTTGCTACACCAAAGTTAATACTTTTAAAGCAGGAGAATCTGTCTTAATCACACTTTTCAGTCAGAAGTAGGACCTTTTATTCCTAGACTACTAAAGCATCTTTAGCTGCCAGGAAGTCATACACTATTATAATGTATTAAAAATGAAACTGAATTATTTAAAAATGTCATCATATTGAGTGTTAAGTATAGGAGTCTTTTAAAATAATTGTTTATATTTCTTTTCAATTGACATGAAGTAAGAGTAGACTATTTATCATAACATTCTTCCAAAGAAATACAGGGGCTTTCAAATCATCAGGATCCTCAGAGCATGTGGGAGGAAATCCCTTACTTTGTTTAGGGTAGGAATTCAGTGTGAAAGCAGAAGTGAAGCTGAGGTAGAAATGAAAGGGAACTATTATTTATGAAGAATGCACTCCATTGTGCTCTTCTACTAGACAATTCACGAGATCATAGAATATTATCAAAACAACACTGGGAAGAGGTATGATAATTCTTCTAGACATACAAGAAATCTATAGAACCGATACACCTAAAAAACAAACAAACCCAGAATCACACAGCAAGGAAGGGTAATGATCAGCGGTCAAGCTGAGATCTATCAGTCCCGTACTGGGGCCCTTCTAACTACCATTCATTCTATATTCTCACAAACTCGGGAGAGATCCAGAAGCCATTGGAGTGAGAACCCGTGGACAGCCAGGGGCAGGCACTGAGCCTCCCCTGATAGTGAAAGCTTCTATCAGTGATTTGGGATTGAGAGGAGAAAACCTCTATTTGCCAAGTTGGGCTGCGATCCTTAGTGAGCAAGCTTTTTATCAAAACAGGACAATGAACTATTAGAGAAGGTCAAGTTTCCAAAATTTCTGAATGGAAACTTTGAATATTAAAAGTGTTACAATTGAGTAAACAAAAAACAGATGGTAAATCTGAACTTGTTCATCTAAGAAGTACTACAGGGTTTTCATGATGATCAGGTCAGCTGATGTAAAGGTGGTAACGGTACTAAATGATGAATGAAGGAATAAATTAAAGAATAGGCACAAAACTCTCAATATATTAAAAATTTGCAGCTAACACATTGTATAGCCTTAAGGCAGTTAACCCAATATTCCTGTCTTCAATTAACCTGACATGCAAGGTTGTTCCAGATATAACTGTTTCTTGCTGCTCATTATTGCTGTTCTTTTGGTTTACTCTTATTCATCTCATTTGGATTCTTTCATCTTTTTATATGTCTGAAATGTTAGCCTAATCTCACCTTAACTGGAGTCACCAAAAATTAAGCAGCAAATGTCAATTTTGGGATAGTGTAAGCTTTTCATCCATCAGAATATTTAAAATTTTATCAGTAAATTTTTAAAGATATATACTAAATTACCTTTTTAAAATAAAATTAGACAACTCTCAAAGTGCCGTTATCATTATTTCAAAGTATCATTTAAGATCAGGCAAGACACATGGGAATCCAGGGCTATAGTTGCTCTTCTGAATTAGCCCTGAGAGTGATTTGATTAGTCTCCCAGCGTCTTTCTCTTTCCCTTTTAACTCTCACTTTGTGATTTCCTTCTCGACAGTCATAACATAACCATGTTTTTAATCTCCTATCCCCTGGGACCTAACCTAAGGATAACATAAGTAACTAAGCAAAATAATAATTGTATGCATAGACTCAAGACCATTCTCAGGTCTCCATGTGATTCCATAAACTTTTCACCCTGTTTCCAGGTGTATTAATAATTTAATCCTGATTTTTCTAAGAAGTTCAATTTCTTTTAATTCTATTTTCTAAAGAGAAAATAGTCTAATACTGAAACATAGGATTAGCTGAGATAAGACACTGGTCAAAATCTTAGGGAGACTGAGCAAGAGTTTAGGATAATGAAGTCCATATCTCCTTATAATAAACAAAATGATCTTTTTTACATATGATACTACCTCAGTAAGTTAAATCACTGTATATGTCTCTCTCTCTATATATATATATATGCCTACATATACACACACACACACACACACATATATATATGTATATGTGCTTATAATTTGTTAAACATTTATTATATAAAACTGTTCTTAGTGGAACATCTAACTGATCTATTTTTTTTACAAGCTTTTCAGGTCATATCCAAAGTTCTTGGGACTCATGGACTATAATGTGCTCAAGTTGATTAATAATTTACTTCTTGGTAAATTTTCATAGAATATTTTTAGCCATGTTTAGCTATTGACTAGTCAAAATATGTATATTTGTAGACATAATAACATATATTTAGGTTACACTTTATAATGCCCTATGAACTTTCTATAAATTGTTTATTTCTTAAAAAAGTTAAATGTACATCTTTCCCTTTTAATAAGAAGAAATCATCCTCCCATATAAGGTTTATGCATGAATGTCCTGAGAGGATTTTGGAATACTAAAAATTAGAAACAATCCAAATGTCCATCATGATGTATGAGTAAATAAAGTATGTCATATCCAAACAATAGACATCAACTTAGCATAAAGGTAAAGTATTGTACACATTACAATATGGGTGAATCTCAAAATAGTTATGCTGAGTTAAAATTAGACAAAAAAAATGTGTACATGCTGTATCATTCCATTTCTAGGAAGTCCAAGGAAATATGAGCTAATCTGATGATAGAAAATAATCAAGAGTGACAGAAAGCAGATCAGTGGGAGCCTGTGGTACAGCAAACAGGGGAAGAACAGGAAGACTACAGAAGGGAATAAAGAAAATGTGAAGGTTGTCATATGTGCTCACTATCGTAATCGTGGTGATGATTTTACAGGTCACGTATATATATATATATATATATGTATATGTGTGTGTGTGTGTGTGTGTGTGAGTGTGTATGCCAAAACTTATTAAATTGTACAAATTTAAGTATGTGCAATTTATTGTATCTCAATTATACCTCAATAAAAATTCTTAAAATTCTTTCATCTTATTTCAATCTCATTATTATTCTATGAAGTAGTATTTTTCTGTTTTACAGTTATTAAAGCTATGGCTTAGAGAATTATATTATTTTTCCATGATTGCACTGTCAAATGTTAACTTGGATTTGATAAATCTCTCACCCTTAAAGGAGGAATATAAAGCAAAGAAAGTAATGAGTTCCGAATAAAACTACTTCAATGCTAGACAAAGTGCACATTATTTTGTACATCAGAGAAAGAAAAAAAAATTCTGAAAATAATTTATTCCTGGAATGAGAGAAAAAATCCTGTAAGTCATTCTTATTGGTATTCAAAATAACACAAGTAGAGATTTCCATGAAATATGTATAGAAATCCACAGGAAAAAAAACAGGCTGAAGTGAAAGACAGCAGGATATAATCAAAGATCACTGGAAATAACTAAATATTCCTGTGGTAAATTGGAAAATTGCCAGGAAGCTAAAAATGAAACAGTGAAATTAAAGTTCACCATTTTGGACTTGAAAGCAAGCAATAAGTGTTAACCTAGACTTACTGAATCAATGAATAAAAATTTTTAGAATATGTACATGATAAACAAAATAAAAATGACAAGAGACAATGTGATGTAGAATATAAAATGAAGATAAGAAACTTAAAATTAAAGTATCTATAAGGAAAAAATAGAATATTAAAAGAGAAAAAAATATTGAGAGAGCTATATCTAAAGAAAATTGCCATGACTCTGCTGGGGATGGCAGGGTCAAACTGCCCCAGCTAATACTGATGAAAGGAGAATTACACACAGATCTATTTATCCATCTAAAATGTGAGAAACATAATAATAAAGTAAACAATTTATGGAAACAACTTGCTAGAAAAGAAAATGAAAAAAAAATTGCTCTCTACAAATAGTCAAATATGATCAGCTCATATTTTCCTCTGCAACATTAAGTAGAAAAGCTATAAGAGAAATGTTTAGAGTTTTAACATGAAATTTTGTTAATCTCAAATTTGGTACCCAGCTAATTCACTTTAATTAACAAAAGAAACCAAGAGATAATTTCATATATAATGACCCAGAAAACATTTGACTTAATTCCAAAGGTATGTGCAGCCTACAACAAGACTAAACTAAACAAACCAAACTATATAAAGATAGAAAAAAGAGAAAGGGCACAAAAATTGTAATAGCTAGCATAACTCTAAATGTATACAGCAAAAGTAAAGAATGAACATTAATGACAGAGAATGTGAAAATTATTCATAAATGTATTCAACAAATATATAATGGCAACTTACTTAAAGCCATGAACATCTTTTCAGGTTCTGGATATACTGCATTGGATCAAATACAAGAACCCATCAATTCATGGCAGTTGTATATTTTAGTGGGGGAGAGAAATAATAAAAAAGGTAAGTGTGTGTGTATATGTGTGTGCTATTCAAGGTAGTATTAAATTTTAAAGAGAAAAATATGCTGGAAAAGAGGGTGTGAATTGCAGTGGGTGCAAAAAGTATACGTGTGTTATACAAACTTATAAACTGGTCAGAGAGGTCCTCTGACCTTTGGGATGAGGGGATGGGTAAAAGAGACGATGGTGATAAAGCACAAACTTCCAATCATAAGATAAGTCAGTCATGGAGATGAAAAGTACGGCATAGGGAATATAGTCAATAACATTGTATGATGACAGGTGGTAACTCCATTTATCATGGTACGAGAATTTTGTAATGCATACAATTGTCAAATCACTATGTTGTACACCTGAAACTAATATAATATTTTATGTCAACTATACTTCAATTTAAAAAGACAGAGAGAGAAGGTGACCTTTGGGAAAAGACCAGAAAACAGTAATGGAATGTACCATGTGGAATATGAGGTCAGAGTACTCCAGGCAGATAAAGAGGAATTGCATAGGTTTTGATGCAACAGCATGTTTGCCATTTCTACAAATAGCAAGGCCACCCATGCAGCTTAAGCGAAGGAATAATACACAGTATTAGGAGATAAGGACAGAGAAATAGCAGAGAGCCGAGATCATAGATCAAGGCATTGTCACATTGAGAGATCAGAGACAGAAAAATCCAGAAAAATTGGTGGCCAGGAAATAAATAGGAATACTAGGAAAGTAAGGTGTAAGAGAAGTCAAGGGAAGAAAGTACTTCAGGAAAAACCACAGCTAGCTCAAATAAAATAAGAACTGGATCAGATAAGCATTGGATTAAGCAAATTAAAGGTCAGTAATTTTTAATACAAAGAGATTATTGGTATGATGGAGATAAAATGAATTAATTGGGTTCAAGAGAGAATAGGAAGAGAAAAATTGTATATGAAAGGAGAGAAAGCAAATGAACAAAATCCAACACAACTAAGGTAAATGACTATAAGTGATCATATCCTTCTAGTGTGTAGTGTTGAAGAGTTCTTATAAAACTGTTCCCTGGGATAGGGATACAGGAAGTGTCTATAAGTATTGAGAACAATTTTATGTTCCCTGGAGACCTTTAAGGCTCCATGAGAAAGCTTTTGATGATCAGATGTATTTCATCAAAATGTTGTTTAAAGGGCATGCAGGTGTCTTGGACACAGTCTCTGTAAGGAACTAGAAAGAGCCAAGAGCTGTGTTTAAAACTAGTCATCAAGCGAAGAAAGAAGTAAACTTCTCTTTTACTACAGTAACATTTATAATAAAGTCACAATAAGTTACTGTAGTACTGTCACACACACACAGATTCCAAACTGAACAGTGTAGAAAATAGTAGAAGGCCATGAGACAGATCAAAATACATAAAAGAACATGTTAAGTAATGAAGATCCACAAACCCATTTAGAAGGAATGAATTCTTTATTAAATGGTATTTGGAAAATGATATGAATATTTGGGACAAATCCAATAAAAATATTCATTTTATACCAGTGATTCTCAAACTTTTGGCATTCATGGAACACTTTTAATGAGTATTGCATATACTGACCTCCCAATTTTAGTAACCTTAAAAAATATTGTGATAATTTTTAATTACAAAAGTTGTTCAGAATTCATAATATTTTTCTATTAATGATAATATTTCCTTATCATTAATAAGAAATATTCAAGATATTTCTCTATTTCTGTATCAAAGCAGAATATATTAGGTCAACAGTCAAATACCACATCTAACTAGTTCATTTCCTTACTCATTGTTTCTACTACATTAGAATATTCTTACAACTGTGAGTTTCTGATAAAAATATCAAGTGTTTTGTGTTGTGGCAAATCCAAAATTTATTTGAATTAAATGTGAACACCACATTTATAAAGCTATTTCTAGCTGACAATTCCTTTTAGTGTACAAAATGAGACTAAGACAATGGTGGTTGGGTATACTTAGAAACCACATCCAAATACATATCATATGTAAACATAAAAATTTTAATGTTTCAAACTGAAAGACAGTGGCAAATAATTCTAAATCAACTATTTGACTAATTTGACTCTACAAAGCATTACTTCAAGAAATAGACAAAAGTATCATCAATTTATTTTTCTCAGTGGTGAATAATATGATCAAAAGCTGAGTAAGAATAAAAAATCTTAACCGAAAGCTGTTTCTATCAGGGGTTGGAGTCATCAAGGTTCCCTACAACCAATTCTAGCACTGTGGTTCTAAAGTTATAAACAGATGAAGCTATTCAACATTATTCAGTATTTGGATCACTGAATTCCTAGAAATAGTCTTTAGTGCTTTACCATTCTTTGCTTCAAACTGCTTTAGGGAAGATTTCCTTGCTTGACAGCTGTCTAAGATTGAATCTCTTCAAACACCCTTCATGCAGATTTAAAATGGGAGTAAGTAAAATTTCCTATAACCTCCACTTACAATTCATCAAACTTCTAAGTATATATAAGTGGAAAAATAAATATACAAACCAACAGAGCTATCTCCAGGCCTGAGTCAACCATTAGGAAAGATTGTACAGAAAAGATGAGGGGATAGAAGGAGACTGGAAGAGACAGAACACAGATAAAATTATCCAAAAGAAGCCTAAATGGGAAAATACTGGAAGTAGGTATGAGATATATTGGTCATGGGTCAATGTTGGTTTGCCCCTGCTGGGGCTTCCAGGGTATAATCTGAGACCAGCCCTCATACAGAGAGGTCAAGGAGAGACTAAAGAAACAGGCAGACCACTCCAGAATGGCAGGTATCAGGTTCAGTAGGCAAGGGAGCTCACACACGAGCTTGTCTTGGGTGGTCAAAAGATGAGTAGATCCCCTCACCTGCCTGCCAGAATCTTAAAAGTTTATATAGAAACTTTAGTGGGGTTCATCACATATACTGTCCAGATGGTCTCAGCAATACCTTACTCTCTCAAGGTTATGTCCTAGGAACAGCTCTTAATACCTAGTAAGGGAATGGTGGGTGAAATGTACATTCTGAGGACAGGGGAAGCGGTGAGGAGCTTCAGATTGCCAGGGTCCAGCTGAAAGGTCAGCTGACGGCAATGTCCTCTGTATGAATTCCCCCAACAGGAAAATGTACCTAACAATTAACAGGCAAACTATTGACTAGGAAATAATTTTGCAATGTATATTAATGAAAAATGTTTAATGTTCCTAATGCTTACAAGTCAAAGGGGAAAATGGGGAACATCAAATTGTATTCTCAAAGAATGAGAATTAGAAATGCCTGATAAACATATGAAAATAGTCAGTTTCACTAGTAATGAAAGAAATATATTAAGAAGTTCTAACTTTTAATCATTAAGATGACAAAGATAATACTCAATACTCAATACTGTATTAACAATACTGGGTTTCTAAACATTCCCAGAAACTGTAATGTAACACATATTAAAAGGCTTTAAATATTCATTATTTGGGACTGAGTAATTCTACTTCTTAGAAACATATTGTATGGAAAAAAAATCAGGAATTTGTTTATAGATCTCTGTTGGAAGCATTTATTGTAATGACGGGATATGAAAAAAACATTGGAAATGATATAAGGAAAGAAGGAAAATCTTAAATTTTAGTGATAAAATTTGGTATGGAGATTTAAATGGTGTTTTAAAGAATCTTGCTTTTATGAGAAAATGCTAACAATGTACTAAGTGAAACGTGGTATACAAAGAGTAACTATTTTAAAGTAATGCTTTGTGTCATTGGGGAAATTATCTTTTGACTTTTAAAACATAACAGTGAGGTGTTCTTTATAGAGAGGCAGATACTTATTTGTTTATGAAACTATCAAAGGCATATTTAACACGGGTTTTTTCACTTCAAATTTGCAAATTATATTGTACTATGGTAAAAATAAATTATTTGTTGAAATGATTAGATACACACTTTTAATAAATGTGAGAAATTAATTACAATATATTTGCAATTTTAAAGCTTCTTAAATTAATCATCCTTAGAGTTTTCTGAATTAACCTTAATTCCCCTAACTTTGATAAGTGTAAAGGGTTTCCAGAATTTGTTAGAAAAGGCTAAGATCAAAATAATTAGAACTTAGTTGTTCTTTAAGACTAGAACAGTAACAGGTTTCATTAACACATTTACCAAGGTATTATATCACCAAGGCAGTTACGGAAAACTTGTTCAACACCCATTTTTTAAAAGGGACTTCTCTTCATTCCTAACACTAGAAGAAACAATTATAACAATTATTTAGGCACTTAAAATTTGCAAATGTTAGACTTGATTTTATCATGACAGAATCTTTGTTTCATGCCACAATGAACTCTCCTCTCCACTGCAAAAGGGACATCATTTCACATTGATTGAAACTGGATAGGGATATCATTATAGCTCACATTTCAGTAACGTGAGTTGAAAATCTAATTGACATTTTGCTGGATTTTATCTATACAAGCTCTACTGTAAATGGCAACTTCACAAGCTGTCTCCTAGAGTGATCACTTAAATTAAAATATCTCAGGGATCATGTTCACTCAGCATGGCATCTTCTGTTTATCTAAATTCATTGTTCATGACCATAGTTAAAAACATTAAAAAATAATATTTTGATTAGGCTTCAGACAGTAACAGTATTGATGAGAAAATAAAACTATTTAATTTTACTACAAAAAAACTACTTACAAATGTAAACATCCAAGAAAGGAACAACCAGAATAAAAATGATAACTTTAATAATTTTACTCTAAAAATTAAGAATTTATGGTGGCAAAAAGAAAAATTAAAATAAAAATTTGAAACTCTCTTCTGTTTCACCCTCATTATCCCCCAATGGATATTCAACCCCAATATCCACAGATTAAACTGAGAGGTATAAAACCTTTTTAGAAATAATTTGTATGAACAGAGGAAGTATGATCCTTTTATGACCTTTAATAAATATTGCCAATTAGGAATAGATACTGAAATTACAAAATAATTACATTAGGTACAAATTCTTAAAATGGTATGCTTTTGGTAGCAGAAATAAAAACAGCTGCATATATAAAATGATAGGATTTCAATATTTGCTCCTTGATCATTTTTTCTAATAACTGGATTTAAACTTACACATGATTTTTTGATAGCCTATATAAGGGTACAATGATGAAATTTTCTTTGTTAATAAAGAAGAGAAGGCAGCTGCCCTCTCTTCCCATCCCCTAAAAGGTATTTTCTTGAAAATTTAAGAAATCCAACCTTTTTTTGTAAGGTAAGGTTGTGGGCCTTCTGATCCTTGAAACTGTGAACACATACTTCCAAAAAATTAACTCAGGAATCTCTTCCCACATTAAGGAGATAATGACAAGTTGTACCCATTGTGTCTCAAGGAAATAGGAGAGGTTTTATTTGTTTTTGTTTTTGTTTTTCAACTACTTTACTGTACAGATTTGCATGAAATTTTGTCCAGACACTGTACGTATTCTGACTACATTACTCAATAATAAATTGTTTTCTCCATTTAATAATATCAGTATGCAAAGGAACTGTTTGTTGGCAGGATTTTTTATTTTGCATTTTATTCTTAAATAGCATGGGAGGGAAAAAGATGAAGGCATGAGAAGTGAGGCAGAAATCTCCTCCCAAAACCACATATAATATGAAAACACAGCAAATACAACTATTCCTAAAAGAGTGACCAGAAAGATTGCACCAGCTAGTCTACATCTGGGAAAAGAGAACATCTCATGGAATAGGGTAAAGTAATAAAGCCACAACCCAGCAAGACCCGAGCACTACCCCCACCCCAGTTCACCAGCAGGAGGAAGAGAATCACAGCAGGAAGGGAGCTGAAGCCCAGGAATGCTAAATACTCAGCCCTAGAAATCTACACAGGGAACACAAACCCATACTGCACAGTGTGCTGGAGATTAGAAGAACTGACAACCAAAAGTCAGAGACTGAGACTCCAGCCACGTGTGATGAACAGGTTCCCACAACCAGCTGCCATGTGACAAAAGAGAGGCGGGCACTTTGAAAGACTTCCCAACAGTGAGTGGACTGCTAAAGGAGTAGGGATTCAGGAGAAAGGACAGGTGGACAAAATCATCCCAGCATGCTCAGCCCAGCAGGTTGGGAACTTTCAGGAGCTTCAGGAGCTCCATCCCCCTGCCTGGCAAAGCAGTTTCCAGGCTCCCCACTGTGATAAGCAGCCTGCCACTTCTTCCTCCCTGTAGGCATCTTTGCTCAGACTTGCTGCCCCGCCCCCTGCCAAGGCTCTGGACCAGCTGAAAGGCAGCCCTGCCTAGATCATCTACAGAGCTTAATGCAGAGGCTGCTCCCTGAGCACAACTCACTGGTCCTGACAGCAGAGGCAGGCACTGCAGCTGGAAAGCAGGAAAGAGCTTGCTCTTTAGGGTAGGCACTGGCATCAGTCTCCTGCAACCACTGCCATTCCTCCAGGTACTGGGCATCTCCGAGAACAGAGCTTCTGGGCACTAAAGGGCACTGCTTACACAAACCTAATATTTCTCACTATCCAATAGGATTATGAAAAGTCAGAAGAGCCTTGTTTAATCCAAAAATCCCTCAAACACAAGAAACAGGGCTCAATGAAACTGAAATTACCAAACTTCCTGAAAAAGAATTCAAAATAAAAGTCATAAGCTACATAATGGAGCTACAGAAAAATATTCAAGAGCTAAGGGACAATTTTAGGAGGGAGATAGACACCTTAACAAATACAGTAGCTGAAATGAAAAATGCCATGGAGGGATTTAAAAGTAGATTATATGAGGTAGAGCAGACAGTAGATGGAACAGAAATCAGAGAACAGGAATACAAAAAGCTAATGTAGAAGGAGAAAAAAGGATTCGATGAATGGAAGAATATTAAGAGAACTGTGTGACCAATCCAAACAGAACAATATTAGCATTATAGGGGTACCAGAAGAAGAAGAGAGAGAAAAGGGGATACAAAGTGTCTTTGAAAAATTAATTGCTGCAAACTTCTCCAATCTGAGGAAGGGAATAGTCTCAGGCCATCGAAGTCCACAGATCTCCCAACACAAGGGACCCAAGGAAGATAACACCAAGACATATAATAATTAAAATTGCAAAGATCAAGGATAAGAACAGAGCATTAAAAACAACCAGAGAGAGAAAATTGATCACCTACAGAAGAAAACCCATCAGGCAATTATCAGACTTCTCAGCAGAAACCTTACAGGCTGGAAGGGAGTGGCATGATATATTTAATGCAATGAAACAGAAGGGCCTGAAACCAAAAATGCTCTACCCGGCAAGGTTATCACTTAAATTTGAAGGAGGAATTAAACAATTCCCAGATAAACAAAAGTTGAGGGAATTCACATCCCCACAAACCATCTCTACAATGTATAAAAAAGGGACTGCTCTAGATGGAAGTGCTCCTAAGGCTAAATAGCTGTCACCAGAGAAAATAAAACCACAGTAAAGGAAGCAGACCAACTAATTACTAACCAAGTCCAAAATTAAATCAGCTATCCACAAAGTCAGTCAAGGGGTACACAAAGAGAGCAGAATATGACACCTAACATATAAAGATTGGAGGAGGGAGAAATAAAAGGAATCTTCAGGTTGTGTTTGTAATAGCATAATAAGCAAGTTAAGTTAGACTGTTAGATAGTAAAGACAAAGCCCTTGAACCTTTGGTAACCACAAATCCAAAGCATGCCATGGCAATAAGTACATATCTATCAATAATCACCCTAAATGTAAATGGAATGAATGCACCAATAAAAAGACAAAGAGTTACAGAATGGATAAAAAAGCAAGACCCATCTATATGCTGCCTACAAGAGACTCACTTCAAACCCTAAGACATACACAGACTAAAAGTGAAGGGATGGAAAAAAATATTTCATGCAAACCATAAGGAGAAAAAAGCAGGAGTTGCAATACTTGTATCAGATAAAATAGACTTCAAAACAAAAAAACTAACAAAAGGAAAGGACATTATATAATGATAAAGGGGTCAATCCAACAAGAGGATATAACCATTATAAATATCTATGCTCCAAACATAGGAGCACCCAACTATATGCAATATATACTAACAGAATGAAAGGGAGAAATGGAATGCAATACATTAATCCACGAATCAAAAGCCTGCAATGGCAGTAAGTACATATCTATTGATAATCACCCTTAATTTTAAAAGACTTCAACATACCACCCCCTCCAAAGTACATATATACCAGACAGAAAACAAGTAAGGAGACAGAGGCACTGAATAACACATTAGAACATATGGACCTAACAGATATCTTCCGAACAGTCCACCCAAAAGCAACAGTATACACATTCTTCTCAAATGCACATGGAACATTTTCCAGAATAGATCACACACCGGGCCACAAAAAGAGCCTCAGTAAATTCAAAAGGATTGAAATTGTACAAACCAACTTTTCAGATCACAAAGGTATGAAACTAGAAATAAATTACACAAAGAAAATCAAAAGGTCCCTACACACATGGAGGCTTGACAACATGCTCCTAAATAATCAATGGATCAGTGACCAAATTAAAACCGAGGTCAAGCAGTATATGGAGGAAAATGAAAACAACAGCTTAATGCTCCAAATTATGTGGGATGCAGCAAAGGCAGTGCTAAGAGGAAAGTATATAGCAATCCAGGCCTATTTAAAGAAGGAAGAACAATCCCAAAAGAACAGTCTAAATTCACAGTTATTGAAACTGGAAAAAGAAGAACAAAAGAGGCCCAAAGTCAGAAGGAGGAGGGACATAATAAAGACCATAATAAAGATCAGAGAAGAAATAAATAAAATTGAGAAGAATAAACAAAAGAATCAATGAAAGCAGGAGCTGGTTCTTTGAGAAAATAAACAAAATAGATAAACCCTACTGAGACATATCAAGAGAAAAAGAGAATCTACACAGATAAACAGAATCAGAAATGAGAAAGGAAAAATCACTATGTACAACACCAAAATATAAAGAATTATTAGAGACTACTATGAAAACTTATATGCTAACAAGCTGGATAACCTAGAAGAAATGGACAACTTTCTAGAAAAATACAACCTTCCCAGACTAACCCAGGAAGAAATAGAAATCTGAACAGACCAATTACCAGCAACAAAATTGAATTGGTAATCAAAAATCTATCCAAGAACAAAACCCTGAAACATAATAGCCATCCTCCTTAAAGTTTTCCAAAAAGTGTAAGAGGAGGGGATACTTCCAAACTCATTCTATGAGGCCAGCATCATTCTAATAACAAAACCAGGCAAAGGCACAACAAAAAAAGAAAATTAAAGACCAATATCCCTGATGAACATAGATAGAAAAATACTCAACAAAACATTAGCAAACTAAATTCATAAATACATCAGAAAGATCATGCATCATGATCAAGTAGGATGTATTCCAGGGATGCAAGGATGGTACAATATTTAAAAATCCATCAACATCATCCACTACATCAATAAAAAGGATAAAAATCACATAATCATCTCCATAGATGCTGAAAAAGCATTTGATAAAATTCAACACTCATTCTTGATGAAAACTCAACAAAATAGTTATAGAGCTCAAGTATCTCAACATATTAAAGGCCATATATGACAAACCCACAGGCGACATCATACTTAACTGCAAAAAGCTAAATGCTTTTCCTCTAAGATTGGGAACAAGACAGGGATGCCCACAATCCCCACTTTTATTCAAATAGCACTAAAAGTCCTAGCCATGGAAATCATACAACACAAAGAAATAAAAGACATCCAGATTGGTAAGGAAGAAGTCAAACTATCACTGTTTGCAGATGACATGATGTTGTATATAAAAAATCCTAAAGACTCCACTCCCAAACTGCTAGAACTAATATCTGAATTTAGCAAAATTGCAGAATACAAAATTAAAACACAGAAATCTGTTGCATTCCTATATACTAATGATGAACTAGCAGAAAGAGAAATCAGGAAAACAAACTCATTCACAATTGCATCAAAAAGAATAAAATACCTAGGAATAAACCTAACCAAGGAAGTGAAATACCTATACCCTGAACTACAAGACACTCTTGAGAGAAATTAGTGAGGACACTAATAAATGGAAACACATCCCATGTTCTTGGGTAGGAAGAATTAATATTGTCAAAATGGCCATCCTGCCTAAAGCAATCTACAGATTCAATGCAATCTCTATCAAAATACCAAGATCATTCTTCAACAAACTAGAACAAATAGTTCTAAAACTCATATGGAACGACAAAAGACCCAGAATAGCCAAAACAATCCTTAGAAAGAAGAATAAAGCAGGCAGGGATTACACTCCCCAACTTTAAGCTCTACTACAAAGCGACAGTAACCAAGACAATTTGATACTGGCACAAGAACAGAGCCATAGATCAATGGAATAGAATAGAGAGCCCAGATATAAACCCACAAATATGTGGCCAATTAATATGTGATAAAGGAGCCATGGACATAGATTGGGGAAATGAGAGTCTCTTCAACAATTGGTTTTGACAAAACTGGACAGCTACATGTAAGAGAATGAAACTGGATTACTGTTCTACTCCATACACAAAAGTAAACTTGAAATAGATCAAAGACCTGAATGTAAGTCATGACACCATAAAACTCTTAGAGGAAAACATGGGTAAAACTCTCTTAAATATAAACAAGAGCAACTTTTCATGAACATATCTCCTCGGGCAAGGGAAATGAATGCAAAAATGAACAAGTGGGACTATATCAAGCTAAAGCGCTTCTGTACAGCAAAGGACACCATCAGTAAAACAAAAATGCACCCTACAGTATGGGGAATATATTCATAAATTACATATCTGATAAGGGGTTGAGATCCAAAATACATAAAGAGTTCACAAACCTCAACACCCAAAAAGCAAATAACCTGATTTAAAAAATGGGTGGATGAGCTGAACAGACACTTCTCCAAAGAAGAAAGTTAGATGGCTAACAGGTACATGAAAAGATGCTCCACATTGTTAATTATCAGAGAAACACAAATTAAAACCACAATGAGATATCACCTCATACCAGTTAGGATGCCAACATCCAAGAGACAAGCAACAACAAATGCTGGTGAGGATGTGGAGAAAGGGGAACCCCCCTACACTGTTGGTGGGAATGTAAATTAGTTCATTGTAGAAAACAACATGGAGTTTCCTCTAGAAGCTAAAAATAGAAATACCATTTGACCCAGGAATTCTACTCTTATGAATTTACCCTAAGAAAGCAAGATCACAGATTTAAAAAGACATGTACTCCTCTATGTTTATCACAGTACTATTTACAATTGCCCAGATATGAAAGCAACCTAAGTGTCCATCAGTAGATGAATGGATAAAGAAGATGTGGTACATATACACAATGGAATATTATTCAGCCATATGAAGAAAACAAATCCTACCATTTGCAACAACATGGATTGAGCTAGAGGGTATTATGCTCAGTGAAATAAGCCAGGTGGAAAAAGACCAGTACCAAATGATTTAACTCATCTGTGGAGTATAACAACAAAGCAAAAACTGAAGGAACAAAACAGCAGCAGACTCACAGAACCCAAGAATGGACTAGCGATTACCAAAGGGAAAGGAGTTGGGGAGGGGAAGGGAGGGATAAGGGGATTAAGGGGTATTATGATTAGGAAACATAATATAGGGGGGGCACAGGGAAGGAAGTATAGCACAGAGAAGACAAGTAGTGACTCTATAGCTTTTTACTACGCTGATAGACAGTGACTGTAAAGGGATATGCGGTGGGGACTTAATAATAGGGGTGAATGTAGTAGCCACCATGTTGCTCATGTGATACCTGAGCATAAGATTGTATATCAATGATACCTTAATAAAAAAAAAAAGAAATTGAATATTTGTAATAAAACATTTTTAAAATAACTCGTACAGAAAATGTATTTGGCTTGGCAAGCTATTACATGAGTATTAGGAATTTAAAGAACTTTTATTACCTAACAAATGTAAGAGATCAAGGAAATAGTAAGCAGTAATCAAATGAAGGTATAAGCAATATTTAGATTATATGACCAAGGACCAAAATATTTTATTATTTGGGGACTTCTTTTCCATTTTCAAATCAATATTTAGTCAATATATATTGACTTTATAGTTCAACTCCTAGGATGTTATATTATTTTTGAGTGGGAAATGAGAAAGATTATATCAGCTACACATTTTGATCATTAATTTTTCAGTATGGATTGAGGGTAAGAAGGTACTCGAGGCCAAATTTCTACACTAGCTGTGGGGATTTCCTAAGAAAAATAGAGTAATTCAGTAGTCATAGATATATGTTAGATGTAGATTAAGGAAAATAATATACCTCCATGAAAAACTATGCATTGTTTAGAGCATGCTCTCTGGATTGCTGATTCTGATTCTATGGGAGCTCTGCACCTTTCATTGCCTTTTAGCTATTTTACAACTCTGTAAGTTGTAAATAACTGATAGCAATGCAAAGTAATTCTCATCTACAGACAGGCAAATAAATTCTGTTAGGCAAAGGTTCAATTGATTTCCCTCCCTTATAGTGGAAAAAGCCGGTTTTGTGTCATTTGCTCATTCATTTCAATATTCCTGATTTATAAATGTGTCTGTTCTTTGGATTTTTCTTTAAACTAGTCATGACGTATGCCTGACTCTCTCATTAATAATGAGCTAAACAAAACTTTTACCATATGTTCATTTTATACCTGTACAAGAGTGATTTTACCTTTTTAAAAATAATTATCAGTAGATAGATGATATATGATAGATAGATAGATGATAGATAGATAGATAGATAGATAGATAGATAGATAGATAGATAGATAGATAGATAGACAGATAGATAGATAAATATAGACAGATTAGACAGATAGAAAGATACATATAGATAGACAAAAGGAAAAGGAAGGCAGGAAAGCAGAAGGAAAGTAGGAAGGGAGGAAGGTGGGGGAGGGAGGGAGGAAAAAGGAAGGAAGGAAGATAGGCAGCTAGATAGCCAGGTTTGGATGGTTACCAAAAGTAATTCTTCATTAACCTTCTGGAACATTGCATGTTAAAAGAATTCAATTAAAAAACAAAAACAAAAAACAGGGTTGTAGCTCTTATTGTCGTTCTTTTTCATTGGCATTTCTCCTCCATTATCTTCTTTTACATACTGGAAGACATCCAAATTTTGGTGCTAGGCACAACAGATTGACAGAAAGAGAAAGAAGAAATAAACAAATATCATAGAATGGTACATTGTCCCATTTCCTTTATCCTTAATTGTTTCTGTAAACTTGCTTCCAAAATGGCATCTTTTTCTGCCTCCCTTTATGATTTTCTTATATGACAACAATATTTATCAAAATTCTTGGACTAAAGTTATAGAAAGAAAGTAAAGATCAGCTGAATGTTTACTTCTGTAAGACTTTTCACTTCTTGCCCTGCTTTAGTAAATGAAGTAATGAAATTTAGTAAATGAAGACACCATATTTGTCTTCATTGAAATTATCTTAATGGTAAACTTTGGACAAGAAAAATTTAAATCGAGTTATCTTTTGAGTATTCTCTTGATATCTCTAACTATTTTTAATCATTCAGAATGGTCAGGGGGCAATATTCACATGTTAATCTATGTAAATGACCCTCCCAGTCCTACTGGAATCTAGATCTGTTTCCAAAACCTACCATGTGAACTGTGCTCCATGGAGTTGAGTTCAGCAATATAGGGTGGTTCTGCTCTCACTCAGTCATTTCAGACGTCTCTAGCTGTATGCCAACAGCTCAGTGAGAAAATTGTTTTGTCTCCACCATAAATTAATTAGAATTACTTGAAGATAATATGTTTCTCTTACAGAATCCTTCACAGAAATGATATGGGCCCATAACTTAACCACAAAATAGCTAAAATTAAAAGACTGACAACCTAAATGTTGGTGAGCATGTAGAATAACTGTTAACTCCATGTAGTGATGGTAGAAGTAAAAGTTGATGTCCTCACATGAATAAAAGGATTTTAAAATTTTCTCATGAAACTAAATTTATACTTACTTCTTGATTCAGCAAATCTACAATTCTACTCCTGGTATTTATGCAACAACAACAACAAAAAACAGAACCATATATGTGTACAAGTCTGTGATATATATCACAGACTTGTACAAAAATATTCATAGGAGCTTTATTCTTAATAGCCCAAAACTGAGAAAATTTCTGAAGTCTGTCAACTGGAACATGTATAAATACCTTTGGCATATTCTTACAAATAAACTACTGATATATGCAACAGCAGCAATGAAATGTCAAAAAGATAAAAACACATTATGCTGAGTGAAAGAAACATTTCACAAAAGAATACATCTTATATGATATCAGGTATATGAATTCTAGAACAGTAAAAACTTCTGTATGGTGAGAAGATTAAGAAAGTGGGGAGATCTACCTAGAAGAATATAATGGAAATTGCCAGAGTGATTGAAAATTTTACATCATGAAATGAAACAGGGTTGCAAAGATTTATGTTTTTGAAAATACTCATTGAATGGCACTCTTGATTTACACATTTTATTATATGCAAATTCTACCTAAAATATACTCAAGTATTGAAATTTAATTAATGATATTAATGAGGATGTGTGTGCTCAGAAATAAGGTGTACTAATGTCTGCAATTTGCTTTGAAGGCATAAAAATGTTGGATTTGCTGTTGGAAAGACAGATACATGGATAGGTAAATATGTGATGAAACAAATGTAGCAAAATATATATTAAAGAATCTAAGTGACAGTTATTTGGGTGTTTACAATTCTTTTATCTTTTTTATGTTTTTGAAGTTTTTCATAACAAAAATTGAATATAGGAATTTCCAAAATACTAATAGGCATATAATCACTTGTAATTATCAGCTAATTGATTATTTGTTGGGTGGATAGTCAATAGCAAGATTTCAGTATAAAGCAATCCAAGCATTGTGATGATTTTGTCCCCCAGTGTCCTTTATTTCCTCATTCTTTTATGTTTGGCACATTTCCCTACAACTAAATGTGGCCATTTTTCTAGGTTTGAACTAATGAAGTGAGAATGGAAGTAAAATGTGTAACTATGGACTTGTCATGGGACATATATTTCTCTAGCTTCCTTTTCTCTCTGATTTGAATTGTAATGCTGAAGTCCCAGTGACCCACCTTCAAACATGCAACTTAGACAGCAACCTAGAGAAGAGGTGTGTAACCTAAAATGATTGCCTGAAATCCAGTGACCCATTGCCTGTTTTGTAAATAAAGTCTTACTGGAACACAACTATACCTATTCATGTCAGTAATGTCTAGGGCTGCCAGTACCCTACAATGACAGAGTCGAGTAGGTGAAACAGAGAAGGTATGAGACACAAAGTCTAAAATATTTTCTCCTTCCTTAAAAAAAAATGTGTTGACTCACTCATGAACAAGAACCCAAGGCCCCTTTGTGAGCTCTTGACAGACTTGTGGCTCTGTAAAGACGGCCCAGATTGTTTTGGAAGAGAGGAATAAACTTATTCCTATTTAATTATTTTACTTTGTTTGTGTTGTTATTTTTTATTCTTTTTTATAATATGAAATTAACTGTTATTTTAAAAGCAGTAATATTTTTCTATTGCTTCAGTGTCATCCAGGCTGTCAAGACTGAAACTAATTTTAACATCTTATTAAAAAATAAACTACTTGTCCCCAAAAGTTAGGATATTTTGGTATTTGGTATTTGGTATTTTGAAACTGCAGAAAAATGTTGTCGCTTATGCAAATCCTTGTTTTGCACCTTTAATGAGGTCATTGTCTTTTGGCATTTCAAAGATACAACATAGGATCTCTTCTCCACAATCCAAAAAGATGTTTTTTCCCATTCAACTTTTAAAATAGTTTTCATCAGGAACAAGGAATTTCAGTGTCTAGCCATTCTAAGAGGGCCCCAAGTGATTTCCCTGAAGAATTGTCACAGAAAGCATTTGTTCCCTTCTTTTAAGAAAGATCTATGACAGTAGTTCTACCTAGAGAATACCTGCTCCTCACATTCCAACGACTGAGCAGACATCAGCACTGCTATCAACAGAGACAAGGTGCCACACTAGAGAGAAAGCACTAGACTTGGAATCTGAACATGTGTTGTGAAGTCGTGGCCCAGCATTTATGTCTGTGGAACTCCTAACCTAACTCCGCTCTGAGGCTCAGATCTCTGACGTACACACGAAAGAGTTGAATAGTATACTAGTTGATTTCTAAGGTCTCTTTAGCCTTAAAATCTCCATGACTTAGAATCACTGAAACACCAGTATGTAAAGGCCACATACATGATCATTTAATGTCATACTTATATTACCTGTCACCATTTTGCTATGTATGTTTTACAGTTTCTTATTTAAAAAACAAAACAGAACAACCTTACCCAACAGGTCAATTTTAAAGCATCAGAGCCACTAGTTCTTCACACCAAGTTTGATTTATCCCCATACTATCATCTTTTCCTATCTACACCAATCAGCAATAAATAGAGCATTATAAGACTTTAGTAAATATTTATGTCATCTTTGCACCCTAAACTGTATTAGCTAAACATCAGAGTCAGCTTTTAAAGATACAAAGTTAGATAAAGTCATTCCTGAAGCTTTTAAAGATACAAAGTTAGATAAAGTCTCTTGTAAACAACAGAAATTTATTTCTCACAGTTCTGGGCATTTGGAAGTCCAAGATCAAGGTGCTGGCAGATTTGATGTTTAGTGAGAGCCTCTTTTCTGGCTCATAAGCTAACAGCCGTATTCCCCTCATGTCCTCACATGGTGGGAGGGGTGAGGAAGCACTCTGGTGTCTTAAAACCCTCTGTAGATGTCCTATTTCACTCAGAATAAAAGATAATGCACTTATTATTTGACCAGGATGTGAACTACAAGGTCATAGAAAATCTGCCACTAGCGGGTACTGCTCTCCCTTTTATTCATTCTGCTCCCATCCTCCTTGCATGTTATTACCTGAGTCCCAGAAATCCACACACCTTTCTTCACTTCCTTCAAATATTTACTCCATCTTCACCTATCCCTAATAACTTATTTTAGATTCTAACTTCCCCTGCACCCCTGGCACATTCCCAGCCCTCCTCTCCCTTCTCTACACTGTCCCCCATTGCCGTCATCACCTTCTGACAATCTGCAGTTGATCCTTAAACAACATAGAGATTAGGGCACCAAACCCCCAAACCCTCACAAATCCACATATAACTTTTGAAGCCCCCAAAACTTAACTACTAATTGCTTACAGTTGACCAGAATCCTTACTAATAACGTAAGCAGTCCAGTAACATATATTTTGTACATTACATGTATACTGTATTCTTAAAGTAAACTAGAGAAAAGGAAATGATTTTTCAAATTGTCACACATCTCCAAAAAAAAATCTTCCAATATACTAATAGAAAAAACTTTGTGTATAAGTGGACCCAGACAGTTCAAACCACTATTGTTCAAGGATTATCTATATATATAGTACACTTCTTTGGAATTGTTTTTGTCTGTTATCCCCTGCCAGAATGGACACTACACAAAAGCAGGGAATTTTGTCTGTTGAGTTCATTGACACTTAAGAGAACATCTGGCACAAAATAGATGGTCAATAATATGTTATACAAATTGAAAGAATAAAATAAATCTTTGAATATATGAATCTCCTTTCTCATTACTCTTTAACTATGCCTAAAATATATATTTTAACTATGTCCTTTTATTATAGTTGTGGATGCTAGCAATGAAAACATTGTTCATATGAGGTGTATGGTGTGTCTCTCCAAAACTCATATGTTGACATTCTAACCCCCAGTGTGATGGCATGTGGATGTAGGGTCTTTGGGAGGTGATCAGGCCATGAGGATGGAGCCGTCATGAGTCGGACTAGTGTCCTTCTAACAGAGACACCAGAGTGCTTCCTCACCCCTCCCACCACGTGAGGACATGAGGGGAATATGGCTGTTAGCTTATGAGCCAGAAAAGAGGCTCTCACTAAACATCAAATCTGCCAGCACCTTGATCTTGGACTTCCAAATGCCCAGAACTGTGAGAAATAAATTTCTGTTGTTTACAAGTCACCGAGTCTGTGGTATTCTATTATAGCAGTACAAATACACTAACACAGGAGGTAATTTCAAGACTTCTAAAAAGTATTTCTAAACCATCATTACAAATACTCGATTTAAATTACTCAATAAAAACTTTTCCAGAAAGAAATACAAATTTTCTTTGTGGAAAACATTGTGTTAGACACTGAAGACAACAAAAGCACGTTTCTGCCTCCAAAGATTTCTAAACTTCCTATTAAAACAGGTAAGTCTGCAAATATTATTAAAGAGGACACAAAGAAGGAATAAATCAAGGCAAGGAAAAGATTAAATGTATTTCCATGAAGCCTTTGGATTCTGAGTTGGAATGCTATCGCTGTGCAGTGGGCTGCTTTTAAAATCCATTAGTAGTAAATACTTTAGTCCTAAGAAAGTACAGAGGCAGTAGAGCAGATTAGATGGAAGGATTTTTAGCAGCATTGATATCCCAGTGCATTGTTTCACAATTCTCTGTGAGAACAGCCCTTGTTCAGAACTGAGAACATCCTTTTATTAGGAGAAACAATTATTTTTCTGGCATCATGGAGTGCTGATGTCATACACTCACTCCCCTTTTCCTTCTCTAGTTATTTGCCACGTTTGCTATTTCACTATATGGCAGTTACGAAGGTCTTGTTATTGCTTTATAAACTTTTATTTCCATACTACTCTTTGTTTTCCCAAATCATTTGCAGTTAACGATTTAAAAGCTTTTATCAAAAGAAAGCTCTTTCACGGAGCTAACTCAAGGATATAAAGCAGTTAATCCATTATTATTTTTTTAAGTACTTGTGCTACTTTTATTTTTAGAATGTGTACTGTTATGGCTTCTAGATGATGTTAATATGGAAACTCTCCAAAGTCTAACACTCACAAAGTACACCGTTGTTCAGCCCTCCACAACCCACGCCTTCACGCCTGGTGATAAATTCAATCAGAGTGGCAGATTTACACTCCCTTGCTATCAGTCAGTACATTGACTTTAAAATTTGGCTCAGAGTTTTTCATTACCTCCATGGAACTTCCTTTTCACTCCGATCCGAATTGGCCTCCATTTATATGTGCCCTCAGTTCTTACTTTCTAATAATAAATCTCAAATTCATCAACCCCCTTGTCAGGTCTCTCATCCATGGGCAACGAAGCATTCACCTGTTATGCCCCCGAGCTGTGGAATCCCCGCCACTGAACACTCCTCTCCAAATCCCCTGAGCTTTATAAATCCCCTTTTAAGTCTCACTTATTAAAATTTGCTTTTAATATTTGATCTGCCACTGACACATGCTGTAGACTTGGTTGTTTTAAAAAATATGTATACGGAGAATAAAAGTATTTTTATTTTCCTCACCATTTGTCAAAAGGACTGAAATTTCCTCTGCTTTTTTTTTGGTACCTTACATTTCTCATCAGTCTTTCCTTTCTCCCTTCCATTACTAGTAGAATAATCAACTGAAAGGCTATGGTCAGTAACTAGGGTTTAGAGTTAAGGATTTCATGGGTTGTGGAATATAAATAAACTAGTCACAGTATCATTAATTAATATGCACCCTAGAGACTCGTATAGATTTTTTTAGAAGACAATATGGAGTTTGGAGGAAAACAGCTCATTCCTTATAGCCACCTTCCTCCATCACCAGTCCTATAGAGCAGTTTTCTCTTCTATTTTCATTTTAACTATTAAATATTCTGGCTTAATTCCACTCTAGGTCTAAAGAAAACAGAAAAATACATATAATGGCACTAAAGGACATACAATTTTTGTACTGTTTGGTGATACAATCAATAACATCAAACTCTTGGACATAGTTCAATTTCAAAGCAGTCTATTCATAGGATCTGCCAATATTAATAAACGTTGTTTATTTTTGCATTTTCCTTGAGACATAGCCCAGCACTATACACACAGTAGGCATTGCAAAAATGTTTGTAGAATATTGAATCATTTTCATCTCCATTCTTTAATTTTATTTCCATTCCCCTTTGACAAGGATCTGATTTTGTCTCTGCTTACTCATTAGAGTATGCAGTATTTCTGTCTCTTTTGTCTCTTCTACAGCTGTTGATCAGCCTATTGATTAGGACCCAGAGGCTAACTGACAGCCAGGAAAGGGCATTATATTCTGGCACAATTTCCCTCTAAGTGCTTAATGCTCTTTAAATCCCTCATTCAATTAGATAGCACAAGCTATTGCACACAAGTGTCCCACCACAGAAAATTACAAGCTCATATCTGAGAGATACAGGGAAGGAAAGGCAAAGAGTAAGTTAATAGGCCATTGTCTGTATGTTTGGTAAATCCTGTGGAGTTTAGGGCTCAAGGTTAATATTAGAGTGCCAGGCTATGGAATTTAAACAGCAGGTAGATTTCAATAGCACAGAATATGAGAGAACACAGTGCAGCTTGATACATTATTCTGTTATTTGAAATGGCTGTTGTGTAAAATTCAGCATTCCCTCTGAAACATTTTGAAGATGATTTAGGCCATTGAAAATAATGGCAGTTAAAACTTTTTTTAAGGTTATAGTAGCATTACTAAAGTAGGTGACCTGATTGAATTTCACTAACTGACAGAGTTTGGAGAGTTCTGATGTATTTACTGATAGAAAAAAGAGAGCATTCTTCCTTGTGGGAAGGTAAAATTAACCTCATAAGACAAAAATCTCAAGATATAAAGACTATTAGTTATTATTGTTGAGGGAAGACACTGGATTTTACATAAAAACAAAACTGGAGTGCTTCTGCTAGTACTAGGTGCGCTTCCACTGGGTGTGCACATGGCTGGTGAAATCCAAGGAGGGCTGCTTTTAGCCCTTACCCACTACCAGTCCCTGTGCCTTTGTGCAGTGTTCGAATGTACAACAGTATCTGACCACCTGAAAATGCTCTTACAGTGAATATGAAAACACAAGCAGACCAGAGAATGAGTTTCATCATCTATTCTGGGCAACTTGGAAGTTTATAACTATGATGCAAACTTTTATTTACATTACAATGGCTAATACTGAAAGCAAAATCAGTAAGTGCCCAGTATAGGGCTACAGTTTGCCTGATCTCAGTTAATTTTCAAACTAACTTTATGAAGTAGATGTAGTGTATTCTTTTGATATGAGAAAACTCAGAATGAGACTTTAAGCAGAGTGCCACATGTCAAATACAGTTAGTAAGTGGTGGAGATAGAATTGGAATGCAGACAGTATGATTACAGAAGGCTTAAACATGATATACTCTACCAGCCTAGAGTATATCATAGTGTTTGTTTCATTTTAAAAAATCATTCATGGTTTTTAAAAAATTGGAATTGATAAACCCAAAAAAGAACATTAAAAAATCCCATAAACTCATTACAAAGAAAACTAGTATAAATATTTTGGAATAATGTTTTCCACACATTTTTGGATTGTATAAATGACACTTCTATGACATAATTAATTACCTGTATTTAGGAACCTTCTATGAAAATACTTTACCCAAAAAATCTCATATTGTCAACAGCGTTTCCAGGTTGATTTCTTTGCTGTCCTTAAAACACTTCCTTGAACATCTTTATCATTAAATCCTTAGAATCTTGTTTAGAATCATGCTTAATCGTTTCCCTAATATTTTGAATATCTTTTACAACTAGAAATTTTTACAATTACAGTTTTGCCTGTTAGAAAGTTGTACCAATTTACACTCACTAGCAATATGTCACAATACTGATGTACCTCCGTGCTACCAACAATGTCATTTTAAAATAACAAAAAGCTGCCAGACTGATATAACAAAAATGATATTTCAATAATACATTAATTTCATTTCTTCAGTAAGTAATTTAGAACATTTTTTTTCATGTTTATTATCCCTTTAAGTTTTGATGAGATTGCCCAACATTTTTCTATTATTAAGATATTTGTTGTTTTCATTTATTTGCAATATCTCCTCATATTCAATAATGTCATTGTTTTCCTGTGTGTATTATACTTATCTTTCCCATTTCATTGTTTGTATATAATCTTGGTTAGGATGGTTTTGTTATGTGCAAATTTTCATATTTCACGTTTAAATATCTCAATCCTTTTTTAAAATGGCTTATAGGGTTTTGCTTTTCATGCTTAGAAGGCATTGCTACAAAAAGGTTAGATAAATGTTCTCCTTTTTTCCAAGATTTTATAGCTTCATTTTTATATTTAAAATATTAATACATGTAAAAATTAATTTTCACTCCCAAAGCAAGAATCACTTGACCTAACTTTGTTTGTTTAATTACCTATACTTTGCCCACTAATTGGAGATGCCACTTTAATGAATTATATAATTGTTATATATTTTGGGGTCTGATTCTGTTTTCTTCTGGTCATTCCCTTTGATTAGCTACAAAGCAATGCCAATATTAAAATTGGGATTTAAAAAATTATTTGACTAAAAAAAATCAAAACAGATGAGATAGCCAGGCCTATTATTTGGATGATTATAGTATAAGTACTTCTTTTCTTAAGTACATAGAGTGATCACATAATGTAAAAATTATCCTGGGAAATGGCTTGGAATTACCTCTAAAGGGATATGTGAAATATATGAAATGTTTTACTAAAGCCACTGTGATACTACCACTTCTAATAACTGGAGATTTTTGGCCACATGGAACAAAAGAAATGAAATAAAGTAATCAGACTCACCTTGAGAAAATCAACTGACAATGGAACTCAAAGTTTTGAGCCTTTTCTTAGAGGTGTAAGATTTTAATCAACAATATTATGATTTGCATGGACTATCACTGTATCAAGGGGATAATATAAAAATTTGCTTAAAATATATCTTCTAACATATTCTTTTTTTTAATACATTTTTCATAACAGAAGCAGCTACTGAAGTGATTGACTTAATACCAGGCCACAAACAGTTCCCCAGGAGGTTCGCTTTGTCTACAGAGAAATACACTCACACTTTGGATCTCCTAGAAAGTGCAACTCCATAGTAAATGGCAATTGTTCATTAGAAATGATGTATTTCTCTTATTCCATTTCAGTAGTGGGAGATATATTAGAAAGTTTTGTCAAAGTTTTTCCAGGAAAAAGGCAAGCAAAGAGAATGCTCATTTTTCAAGGATACTCCTATTTTGCAGCCACTTGAGAAATATAACACCTACTGCCCCCAAAGTTTTTCCCACCTGCTAAGGCTGTGAGACAGACAGATTGGTCAGCCAGCTTAGATTTCACAGGACAAGGCTGGAGTAAATAAGCCATTCTATTTAGCTTTGAAAAAAAATCTATTGGAAGTGACAGAGTGGTTGATAAATAGAGATTATTTTGAACTGTGCTGCACAAACTGGCTTTGGAGTTTTTTAAAGGACATTCTTCTGTTTTATTGTTAAAATGGAGAAAATTGTGCAATTTTGCCATAACCACTTGTTTTTTTTTTTGTTTTTTGTTTTTTTCTCTCTTATGGAGATGGAATTTCTCCAAAAACAACCTATAGTCATATGATTCATAGCAAGGAAGAAAAGTCCCCAAGAAAAGTGGTGCATTCTTCACTTTTTCCCTGATGAAAGGGAACCATGGTTCCATTCCTAATTCAGGAAGCTGCTATGCATAAATGTGGCAAGTTTAGGCTTGGAGAAGCTTTAGCTCTTAGTTTCCTGCCCTAGGGAGAGATTTATATTTCACTGATCACTTCAAAGATGACAGTACCAATTCACCAAGATTCATAAGCCTGCCCAACTATGTACTTTTTCTTCAAGGGTAGAATGATAGTAATCAAACTAGGAATAATATTTCAAATTTTTATGTACTATTTTGGGAATGTACAATAGTAATAAGGAGATGCTTGGATTAGAGTCATTCTAAAGTGGGGCTCCATTCTAAAAACTTCATACATGTAACATATTGAATTCCCATAAAACCCTGTAAGACAAGTGTTACTGTTATTCCCATTTTGCAGACAAAGCAACTGAAAAAGCCCGGTAAGCTGCCCAAGGTCACAAAGAGTAAAAAGTGCAAATGGTATAGAATTCTCCCACTTACTAGAATTTAGAATACAATTCCTCTGCAGAGACTAGAGAAGCCTACTAAAGTCTCTCTCAACTTCTTCCATAATGCTTACAAAAAGCACATACTCTGATTCCACTTAGATGAATATCCAAAAAAGCAAATATAGAGAGACAGGAAAGTATTGACACAGAAAGTAGATGAGGTGTCACCCAGGGCTGGGGGTAGGAATGGAGAGTGACTGTAAGTGGGCATGAGGTTTCTTTCTAAAATTAGATCATGATGATAGTTGTGCAACTAACTTTGTGTAAACACTAATACTCATGGAACTTTATACTTAAAACAGAAGAATCTTAAGATATGTAAGTTATATATCAGTATAACCTTTTTAAAAAATAGCACACTTTATCCCAACCATTCTACAAGAGAAGGTAGCACAGTGGTTCTTCCCAATCATGATGGCAATGTTCTTGAAAAATCCCATCATACATGAAATCACAGTGGTATACTTTTTCACCTACTTGGGGTACAGAGAGTTACAGGGAAGAAAGTATGACTCTAATCCAAGCATCTCCTTATTACTATTGTACATTCCCTAAATATTTAAACAATTGAGAAACATGCCAGAAAGAAAAAGTATAATATGTATATGCATGAAAGAGAGTATTAATGCTATTTTATACAGCCTGTTTTAAGAAGGAGTAATTATGGAACTTTTATCATTAATTTATATTTATAAATCCCTATTTGCTAGAAATTTCTTTCTCCCACTTTCGACATAAAACTCGTAATGTGTTTGTATTACTTTAAATGATATGCAAATGAAAAAGCATCTCTCTTGTGTGGTCCCTCCTCTAAATGTTCCAGCTCAAGTGCAGTTAGTGATTTACGATTCTAGAAGTTTAAGAACAGAGGGAGAGAGAACAAAACCACCATAACATTGAAAGGAGGGCCACGTGGCCAATAAAATTATTAAAAAGTAATTATAAACACCTTCTTAACAAGTTCCTTTATGTCATATCATAGTACTGATAGTTTCCTTTTTAGCCTTTTGCCAACCATAGAAACACACTTACTGACTTTTTTCTTTTTTCTCTGTGTACTTTTTTCCGATGTTCTACTGCCCCGCTTCTCTGATGTATTGCATGCAAATAGCACTTCTTTCATTACCAGTAATTTACCTCTTCAAGAACTTAAGTCATTGATTTACCTCTTTCTTTGAAGATTTCTATTTTAATTTCTAAATCAATCATCTTTTACTAGAAAGAAAAATCTGAGGAAATGTGCCTCCCAAGAAAATTTAGTATTATACAATTTTTTTGTATATTTTGCCTACTTCTGTTTCCCATTGCATGTTCCTTCAGGACTGCCATACCTTCAGTTTGGTTCACATCTAAAGCATCTAGATGAATCAGAAATGATCTTATTTTAATGTTGTCTTACCAAGATTTTCACTATCTGCTTCAATACATCATTCTAGGATGAAAAATGTTCATGCTTATCTTACAGCTAAATTAGTCCTACTGAAGGAATTCCAAAGAAGACACTAGAAGGGTTTTAAAAGACTGGAAGACTGGAGATGATGAACAAAGCAGATATTCCAGGCAAATCACTAATATTTACATAGATAGAAACAAGAAACCAGAACTCCCTCTTGAGGGAGGAAGCACAGTGTAGAGCTTAGCAGCATAAACCCTGGATCTACAGTATCTCCAATTCGTGTCTTGCTTTTGCTGCTAATGAGTTTTGTCATTTTGGACACATTGCTGATCCTTGCTCTACCTCAGTTGCCTCATCTACAAAATGGATCCACAAAAAGTACCAAAGACATTTGTGAACTTTAAGTGTGTACACACATACAAAGCATCTAAAATACTGTCTATCGATTAGCTATTACTATCTTGTAGGTCATTGGTTCTCAACACAGGGAGGCAATGTCTGAATCACTTGCAATTTGCAAACATTCTCCAATTCCCCAGCACTGTGCTATATAACAGGAAGTCTCAAAGATTTTTAAACAGGGAAGTGAGATGATTCTACCTTTTACAAAAATCCAGGGACCCTTTGGAGGGAGAGAGGAAGGAGATAAACCAGGAAGTCTATTGCAAAAGGTCGGATGATGCTCTGAAAGAAATCTGTAGCCATAGGAATAGAAAAAAGACAAGAGGAGTGTAAGTTATTTTTATCAAAGTGGACAAGGGCAGAGTTTAATCACCTGGTGAACATAGGACAACACCCATGTTTCTGCTTTAAGGACGAGAATGGTTGGAACCACCATTGTCCAAGAGAGAATGAAAGATGAAGGAGACAGAGAACACGTGTCTTCTTCATAGCTAGTAAACTAGTAACATGTATTCAGGAGTACACTAATTAGGAAAAGCTACAAAGCTGACTCAACAAGAGGGCATATCACTTCTGTCTCCTAAAGAAAATGTACATCTCTTCTTTACAGCATCTAAAATCTGTCAGCTGCTCTTCTCTAAGATCAGAGGTCTCTGTCCTGTGCCACTCATCAATATCAAAACCATAGCATCAGCAGTACTGCCAACAGACTCCTAAGGATGCCGACACAGTGGTTTACCCATTCAGTTACTAAATAATGGCTCTGAGTTAACATTCTCATCTGTTGTTTAAAACTGAACTTCAGGAGATACCGTATGTGAGGGAGAATGACACTAGGAATGTTCTCAGCCCAGACCATTTTGCCATGACAGCAGGCTTTGATGGAGAGGTTACCTTAAGGGAACCAAATGCTCTGTTCTCTCCCAGCGGATGGACAGTCTTTATGAGATGAGAGACCCACCACAAGGAAGGCCAGCACAGATGTGGTGAGAAAAGGTCATTCCAAGGCTGGAATTGGGAAAAGAGTCAAGAAACAATGTATTTCCACAGATCACGTGTCATCCCACAATGTGAAGAATCAACTCAGACAGCAGGATGGAAAGATCTGAAATTCCAATTAAGTCCAGAGAGCACTGGTACCTAGAAATTGCACACGATTCTTGGAGAAAATTGATGTAATGTGGCACATCTATGGAAGAGCCAAGAAGGTTTTTATTTTAATGATAGAACTGACTTCTGAAATTAAGCACAGCAGGTAGGAAATTGTTCTAGCACAGATGTCAAAAGCGATCATTGGCTTCTGAGACAAAACACTTTTTCTTCCTTAAGCCCAGGCCAGGGGCCTTTGTAGGTCTGATGCTGAGCTGGAAGAAACAAACATTCACAACTGCGATTGTCTTTCTGAGGAAATCTTGAAATGAACTACTGACATTCAAAGAATTATTCTATTTTAGCAAATCCTTCATTATCAAACAGTAGTAGTAGAGGTACCATATTTTCCAATGAGCACATTCTACTGCATAACAGGCAGAATACACAAAATAAGGGCTTGAGATAAGCACCAGTGAAAGCAAACAAAACAAATGGACCCCAGAATTCTAGCCAGCATTAACATCAGGTGAAACTCAGATGGCCAAGAAAACAGCTTTGGGCTTGTGCTAATTCTTGTTCATTGCACAGTTTGAATAATCTTTCTTCTAATATGTAAATTGTTTCTCAGGAAATGGCTTTTTCTTGCCCATTTTCCAGCTTTCTATCTAAGAAGTGTTACAGTATTTAGTAACTGATTTTTCAACTGATTTCTGATGGAATTCTTTGCTCATCTTAGCCACTGAAATCTCATATAGAAGACAGAATGTCATTTATCATTATTTCAAAAGAGGGAAACAGCAAACTTGAAGTTTTGTCTTTTAATCAAAATGATATTCGGTCACAGAAAACCCACATCATTTCTCTTTTTAACAAACACACTTTAGTTTTTATTACTAGTGAAAGCATTTACCTATGTGATTATGGTGATTCAGAGCACACCAGTAAGCCCTTTTGCCCTCAAATCTTCCAGTCACCAGTAAAAGACTGAGCCATTTTACAATTAGATATTGTCTACTTTAAGTCTTTGAAAGGGCTTCTTCTTTAATGTAATCTACTATATGTAAATGACCCTGGAAAAGTATATTCAAGCAGTTACTTTTCATGCTTTTTGTATAAATCATCCAAATCAATCCTTGTAATAAATCTTATATAGAAACTCAATGTATAAAAAAGGTGGTGCAGATGGGATTAGAACTTTGTCCATATTTCTTTCCTTCACTCTCAACCCAAATGTATATGGACCTGAGGCTCTTCTAAGAAATGTCAGTGATTCCTGAAAGCAAATTTGAAAACTATTAACTCAGAGAGGTGAACAGGAACAAGATCACACTATGAGGAGGTTGTTGTCTTTTTAGCATTACATATGCACATGATGCATCATTAGTACTTTCATTCACTAACAGAGTTTCTTTATGTTCCAGGTGTTATAGCAAGTAACGGGTATACAATGACAAAGACACATTTTCTTCTCTCAGGAGCTTATAGAAAAAAATAGAAATAGGCCCACATGTTTATGGCCAATTGATTTTTGACAAAGGTACTAAGAAACTTCAGTGACAAAAGGCTGGTCTTTTAAATAAGTGGTACTGGAATAGTTAAATGAATACTTCTATATGAAAAATTTCCAAATAAAAATATAATACATATCTAAAAGTAACTCAAAATTGATCAGAGGTTTAAATGTAAAACCTAAAATTGTAAAACTTCCAGAAAAAAACTTAATAGAAAATTTTTGTGATCTTCATTCAAGCAAAGAGTTTTAAAACACAACACTAAAACAACTATCCATTGAAAAATAGTTAATTGGACTTCAATAAAATTAAGAACTCCTGCTCTTTGAAAAATACTTTTACAAGAATAAACACAAGTTGCAGCATGGTTGAAAATATTTGCAAATCATATATCTGATAAAGGACATTATCCAGAACATATACAGGACTCTTAAAATTCAGTAATAACAAAACAAAACAAAAATTAGGCAAATGTTTTAATAAACACTTCACCAAAGAGGATGAAGAATGGTAAATAAACAGGTTTAAAAGAAGTTCAACATGTTTAGTTATTAGGCATTAATGCAAATTAAAATTTCAATGATAAACCTCTATACACCTATTCAAATGAGTAAAATTGAAAAGTCTGACCATGATTTGGGTAGGTGAAACTGTGAAGCAACTGAAATTCTCATTAACTGCTGGTGGGAATGAAAAATGGTAAAACTACTTTCAAAAACAGTTTGGCAATTATTTTATTTATTTATTTATTTTGGTATCATTAGTATACAATCACATGAGCAACATTGTGGTTACTAGATTCCCCCCATTCTCACATTCCCACCATACACCCCATTACAGTCACTGTCCATCAGCGTAGTAAGATGCTATAGGGTCACTACTTGTCTTCCCATGTTAGGTATTCATCCAAAAGAAATGAAAACATGGCACAAAGTCTCAATCATGCAAAATAAATAGGTTCTTGAAATCAGTTGTATGATATATTGTCCCTATAGTTAACAATGCTGTATTGTCTACTTTAAAAGTTGTTAGGAGGGTAGATATCATGTTAAACATTCTGACCACAATATAATAATTATATAAAAATTCATACTGAATGTTTATTAGCTGCTTTATTTTTAATAGCCAGTATTTATGAACAGCCATCAGGTGAATGGCTGAACAAACTGGGATATTTCATACAATAAAATATTACTTTGAAATATGAAGAAATAAACTATTGATTTACATAACAATATTGATGAACCTCAAGAAAATTATGCCAAGTGATAGAAGCCATAAAACTAAAAGTCCACATGATACCAATACTAAGAAATTCTGTAAAATGTAAACTAAAGTGACAGCAAGCAGATCAATGACTGCCTTAAGTGGAAGGGAAGGTGCACGAGAGAGGGATTACAAAGGGACAGAGGGGCCTCCTGGGGTGGTAGATATGTTCATTAGCTTGATTGAGGTGATGGATTCATACAAATGTATATATGCCAACAACTATCAAATCATGCTTTTCAAATGTGTGCATGTTATTTTATGTTTCAATAAACATACCTCAATAAAGCTGTTAAAAACTCCACATGTGTTAAAAATCTGAATAGTAAATATAAAACTAAAGAGGAAAATTTTAAATGAAGCAATTAAAAGAGGAATTACATATTATGGAAGTAAGTTTAAAGCATTATGTGACTACATGAAGGTGACATGCATCCATTCTTGTGGGGTCATGGAAAGCCATGCAAAGTATGGGCATTCCAGGCTAAGAAAGCAATTTGCGCTCATGTAGTAGAGGCTCCAATTGAATTAACAGAGTAAAGCTAGCTAAAGTATGACAAAGAAAAATCAGCAATCAAAAGCTGAAGTATTATCCTGCCCATCATGCTTCTCTGACATTGTGAACCCCGATTTCTAGGACACCTAGTTGCCAGTGAAGCAAAAATATAACCTTGGATGACTTGAAAAAAACACAACTAAGCTGAGTGGAAAAGAGAGGATGCACATGGGGTGTTCAGACACAAATTCTACTGGCAAAAACTCTTTCACCCCACAATCATCCTTGCTTTTGCACTAGTTTTATATTAGCCCTCTTTTGAAAAGGAAAAAAGGAGGGGGTGGGGTAGAAAAATCCCTGAACCAGGTTGAGCTCTCTAATGGAGGCTGTCAGGGTTCTGGGCTGGCAGAAGTACTCTCAAGGTCAGGTGCACAGAAATTCATCCTTGAGGCTCCTGTTCGGTGTTTGTCAGTCTTCTGTGGATAGAGAATCTATAAATAGTTCCATGAGCAAAGAAGACTGTCAGGATTAGAGATTGTCAAACCTTTTTATTTTTCTAATTTTGTGTACCTATCAATTCAAAAAATTATCAAACCCTCAAAAATCTGTTCACTTGTTTACAAATTATATAAATGAAGTGCTATCAGACTATATTACTATAGAATAGCTCTAACAATGTCAATAAACTGAGTCAATGTATATATATATGTGTGTGTATACATATATAGATAAACACATACATATATATATATATATATAAATGTAAAACCATAGATAACAGTATAGCACTATAAGTTCTAACCTTTTTTCCTGGTGGAAGCCTCTCTGTGTAAACATGCCTCACTTGGGGCAACCTTGCTGTAGATGTGTGTCAAAGTGAGATGGCCTGAGTTAGTCACCAAAAGAGGTAATCAATAATTACCAGAAGTGGTTATTTTTAAGTGCTGATTAAACCCCATTCCTGGACTTCAGAAAGAATATTTTATCCCTGCCTTTAAAACAGAAATCATTTCCAATTAATGTGATTTTTCTTACTAAATAAATAGAAATAGATGGGAGGGGAAAAATCTTTACTCAAGATTCTAAATTCAGCTTGAACTCTCTTTTTTCAAGTTATATGGGCAAAAACAACAAAAAGATCTTCCTGGGAACATAGATGATCAGGTAAGAACATATCTTTTTAGAGAAAATTAGCTGGCTTCCCAAAATGTCAAATTTAGATTACTAGGAGATGAGTAGAAACAGGTGGGCCTTATCAAATGTGAAGCCCATGTAAAATACATGATGGCAGTTACTAAAGTCATAATGACTTTCACTGTTACAGCCCACAAATCCTTGTACATATGCAAGCACCCATTGCTAACTCTTTAGAAGAGCAAATATTTGGGAAGCAAGACTTATGCAAACTAGAAACTAATTACCAATGTTTGTTTCTAGCCAATTTTTGCAAATTAAAATCCTAGCTCAGCCAAGAGAGTCTTTTAAAATAAGCTGGATTATCAATATTTATAAGTGGTTAATCATTAGAATTGATATTACATGCTTAAACTGTGGCCCTTCCAACTTTTCTCCCATTGTACAAAATGTATATTCTTCATGAAACATTTTAGCAAAGTAGCCACAAATGTCTTAACTCTACAAACATCCCTGACCCTAATAAAAATATGTATTTAAGCTTCTTATATGTGCCAAAAACATAAAATTTGGGTTCTCCTATAGTCTATATCATCATGACATTTCCATCAATTGTAACCATAGTTACTACCACTTATTACCACTAGTGTAATGTATAATCCCTAACTTTCTGTTTTTAATGCATGTGCTTGGCAGTATGGCTGGAGATAATTCCATGCTTTCTGGTGAAACAGAGTATACAGAAGACGTAAGAAACTGTAAAGGAAACGGGGAAAATGTAGGCGATACTAAACATATAATTAATTATACATTTAATTCATTAGGTATCCTGGTTTGTATTTAAGGAGTTTAAGGACCACAAGCTATTTTTGTGCCTAGTACTGTCAAATAAGTTCACATTTTCCAAAAAAAATACCTGATAGGGGAAAAAAGATGGTTAGGTGCAGGGAGGGAGGGCTTAAAGGTTGTCCAAGCTTACAAAGATGCTGTCTCCATGCCAGTGTTCAAAACCTCCATCTTTTGATTTCAGGACCAGTGATATCCCCTCCCTCTTTTTTACTGCCATTGAGTCATATACATTTTAGGCTTTAACTCATTTCCTTATACCACATTTCATCTTAATGATGTTCATTTTAACCCTAAAATTTCAAAAAATATTTATTCTGGCTTAATGGAATTAATTAGAACTTGTTAGCTATTCTAAAGAAATATAAAAATGCTACATGCAAAAAATGAAATCTAAAGAATGTATTTCAATCTCCAAGAAAAAGTATTGAGTTCTGTAGTGAAGTTTATTCAACATTAAGTAAGAGCTATTTAAAAAGTTTAATGCAAAACACAGTAGAAAAGATGTCCATTGCCAAGTCCTTCACAGCTCACCATAAATGTGAACAGCAAAGTGCTATCCATTTTAAAATCAATCAAGGTGATGCAACGCTTAAAATGCAATTGATTTTGGCTAATTTGCAAGTAGAAAGGTTTAGAACTTGAATAATTTCTTTCCCACTTTAGCTGGTTCAACAGTCTAGTCAATGAGTTGCCTAATTATTAGTCTTGTTTATTTACTTATTTATTTTAGATAATTCCAGAGTGCAACAAATTTTGCTTTATTTTCATCTGCCTTTGGGTAGATGAAAGAGACCACAAACCAAAAACAAACAAACAAAAAAACGCTAGTCAGGGTGAGCAAGACAAAGAAAGACCTCAAATGCAGGAACTACAATTGCAAAAATGTGCGTTTGGAGTTTTTGAAAAGTGAAAACAATTAAGAGACTCCATTTTGGCCTCCTATTAGTGATTAGGTTGAAAAACAATGAGAAGAAACGGGAAGAAAATCACTGCAAATTCCATTAGGGACAGATTAGAATGATGTTAAATTACTCTTTCTGTCTTTCTTCTCTGGTCGGGCAACCTAAAGAGCTTACCACCTTTTAAAGGAATCAACACATTACCTTGGTGTCATTTTAACAGCATTTATAACCTTTTTAAAAAGCTTTTGTAAACACAATATTGCACTTGAATGCTATGATAAGGAGCCTGCAATCTCCAAGCAATTGGTATCCCCTTTCATACATGTCTCCAAAATGACTCCAGCAAGAGGGATGGCAGGAACAATCTAAATTTTACAAAAATAATCAACCAGGATAAATATGCCCATACACCCAAACTGTATTGCATTCTACATATATGTAGCTGTGTATGCAGATGAGAGAAATATACATATATATAGAAAAAACTATAAGCACTAATTCACACTGACAAACATAAACACTTGCAGATCTGAGTACTTGTATCAGTTAGGAAAATGAGAAATCAGTACAATTTTTTCAGCAGAATAAGTGGTTCAATATATCTGCTGTTTTCAGAAATGCCTAATTAATTTGGTATCTTTTTTCCCAAAATTGCATATTATGCAAAGTACTTGCCTTTGATAAAATTATTTGTTTATCTGAATATAGTTAATTTAAAATCTGCTTGTGGTAGGGGAATCTGCACCTTACTTTTCAATTTAATAAGGTTTTACTGAATATTCACACAATTATTAAAATATTTGAGTAGAATTATACTTAGAGCTATTATAGCTAAAGTTCCAGCAGCATTTAAATGTCTTTCTTACAGAAATTTAAAAACCTGGTAAATTGTTCATAATTTCCATGCTGAAAGACAGTGTGTCAAACTGAAATAGCAACACAATGCAAGCCATTTGTGACTCAGTTCTTGATTGCAGACAGCTGAGATTCAATAGCTGAAGGGGGAATTAAGGACACCATCCAGACATCTGAAATAATTCCTCTACTTTTTTTCTCCCCTCACTTGAATGCTGCTGCATCAGTGTGTCTGCCTATTTCTTGTCCCTATAATTAAACAGGACAGCATTACTGATACACATCGTGATCATAAAAAATTTACCTATTCTCTTAAAGACTAATGAACGTACCAGCAGCATTATCTGGTCCAACAACTTTGCCTATTTTAATACCTGGGACCCTGGTTCTGACATTTAAAAATGACCCACTAAAGCAATTGTAGCTGATCGTGATAACCTCAAAGTTATCTTGGTGACATGGAGGGAAGATGCATGGAATATCAGGACCAATGGAACCTTCTCAGTAGCCTGAACTTGAGATTCACAACACTTACGCACACATGCACACACACACACACACACACACACACACACACACACACACTCATACATTTATTCATATGCAATTCTGAGATGAAACAAGTAATTTTACCTTAATATAGATGGCCCATTTCTGCAGCACTAGGCTGTTTTCTGAAAGATAAATAGCAGACTAAATGGCATGGTCTCATATAGCTGAATTCATGGTAGACTAAAGGAGTTACAGAATTGTCCTGGGTCTTAAAACAAAAAGTAAACCTTCATCCAAATACATATCAGCGCCCCAAAACACCAGACATCTGCCAGCACAGGAAAATTCACTACTGACCCTCGAGTTCTGCTCACAGCAATCACCCCGGCACCCTAAATCATCCTCAATCACTTTTCATTCTGATCAACACTGCCCAACACTGATTTGGGACTCTTAACTCAGGGCACTGAAGCTGTTATTTGATTAGGTCTTTTTTGCTTCCTAGCAAAGACGTGTTTTTCTTTGTCCATCTAGCTTTCAGTGCTCATGGTAATCTCCTGCTCAGAGTGTCCCAGTCCTATTCCAAGCCCATGACTGTAGGAGGGAACACGGGTAATCATTATCTCATGTTATTTTCAGGTTGAGCCACGAACAAAAATTCCGAGGCTTCTTTGAAATCCTCCCAGCTTCCCTTTTAGTATGTCTTCTTTTACTATGTCCCATGTCCTTGTTCTGCTCACTAACTGTTCCCAAGCTACATTCAGTACATTAGTAGAATTTGAATCCTCTATCCTCAAGCCAAATTCTATTGCCTAACTATGTAGGGCATATGGAAGAAGTGTACAATCATGGCCTCCGATCTGCAGGAGTTTTATTGATTGGCTCATGTGCAAAACCTAGGGGATTCAGAATGATTACTGAATAATTCTAGTTTTTCATGTAATCATCTCATACCAGTTTGTCATTTCCCAACTGCTCAGCCCTGCCCAGCTGCAGGTGTGGAAGACTTTCATCAACACCATCAGCCACAGTCACTCTAACACCTGGCAAGGAGCTGATTACAAGTCCATCCCCAATAGTGTGTAGAGTTTGAACTTGCTGCAGCACTCCAACAATTTGGGGTATGGACCAGATGAGTTTCTAGACCCTCCAAGCATTCAGCTGGAATAGAGCTTAGCTGGACCTTGTCCCTCTCACAATTAGCATTAGATGAGGGCCTCTACTGATACAGATAGAAACACCCACAATGAATATCACTTTGTATCAACATCCCAACAAGTTGATCTACAATGTACCCATACCAAAAACTGACCCCATTGGAAAGTGTAAAACTTTGCCTCCACCGACAGGTCAGTGCCTCTCATCACAGCACTTCCGGACTTTACCATAAAGTTTGTTACTGTTATTCCAGCATTACTCATGGCCAGGATTGATGGCCATATAGACATTCATTCTTTACCCAAGGGACAGAGATATGGCAATAAACAAAGCAGAATGCCTCTCTTCCCTCACAGAGTTGTATACATTTGGAGAAGGAAAGCAATAAAACAAAAATTTAAAAATAAAGTGAATATGTAAGATCACATGGTGATGAACATATTATAAAGAAAGAGAACACGGGCAGACCTATAATTTACCCTCTGGGAATGTAACATGTGAGCCCCGGCTTGAATGAAACGAGACGTGCCGAGATCTGGGAGACTGTTCCACGAAGAGAGCTCTGCAAGAACAAAGGCATGGGAATTTGCAGGCTGCATGGGAGCGGCACTCTCAGAAATCCTCTGATTTCTGGGTCATTTAGGACCATGTGCCACTTTGAACCCAAACAATCGGTTTGAACAAAATTTCCTAGAATATCTTAGGTAGTAATAGCATTTCCTTTCTTTAATTCCAAATCCCATGCTCTCAGTTCAGTTCTTCATAACATCTGACTTCATGTTATGAAGTCTATGTAATTTTGAGATGAAACAAGTAATTTTACCTTAATATAGATGGCTCATTTCTGCAGCACTAGGCTATATTTTCTGAAAGATAAATAGCTGACTAATTATGAACCATGTCAGGGATTCATAATTAGACACAAAGCTACCAGTGTCTCTTCAGTCCAGTCCACTGTACTGCTGCCAAAATTACCTTATACAAAAAGATGGTAGCAAGGCACTCTCCCTCCAGAACACAATAGGTCTTCTGAGTTCTGGCCTTTGAAGTGCCCCATGATGTGGCACTTGCTTCCCTCTGCAGTTAAGTTACCAAAGTGTATTTGCTAGGTCAACTTGCCTGAGCTGTGACTATATTTCCAAGAATCCCTTTGTCTACATGCTTCCAGCAGTTTGCCAGGAGAGAAATCTGTGCATGCTATGAAGGCAGAGTGAGGATACAGCCACTCCCCTCCAAAGCTCCTTGGGATAGGATATAGGAGGAGACAGACACAAACATGCTGAAAATTTCCAGCTTGTCCTTGCCCTTCCTGTTCCACATACAGCTCTTCCTCCCAATGTCCAGTTCTGCTGATGGCCTCAGACTCTTTGCCATATGCAGAAGTGACAGACTTTGGCCACTCTTCTGCCCAGTCCCTCTACATGAATTGGAGGCATCAGCCTTCCCAGATCCTTTGCAATTTTCAGTTTGTCCCCCCACATTTGTACTTCAGACATCTTGGGAACTGAATTTGCTCTGATGTTCTAAAACTCCTCTTTTCAGCCCCTTACTTCCCTGGTGCTTCTGATTATGTAATGTCTTATTTCTATAATAAATCTCTTATTCCACAAAACTCACAGTGATTCTACCTTCTTTACTGAATCCAGACTCACTTTGTCTTGTTCCCTCTCTCTTATAGTCTATCTCTCACAATTTACTTCCAAAGCACTTTTATGTACACCTCTATTAAAGAACTTATCATTCCACTGTAAGTGAGGAAGGGTTAACTTTAAAAACTTTGATGTCTTTTTTCCTTCTGAAAGTGAGTGTGGAACTGGTAGGCATGAAGAGAACGCAATTCCAATACCACGTGCCTAGTGTGTAAATGTCATCTGTTCTGCTCCCACATGTATGTTTCTTGAACACTGATTACCTTATACCTCTTACATAATCAGGACTTAGGAAATAATGGACGTTTCTTTAGGAAAAGAAAGCCAGAATAGCTAGAGTAGAATTAGAACTTTCATCAGGAAAGGAAAAAGTCCTCGGTTCACCTGCTACACTGGTAGAAGCCCTTTCAGCTCTACTTTAAGAAAAATGAGCACCTATATACAGGCTCTTTCCCCAGAGATCCTCACTGCCAGCTTTGCACAGCTTTAAGCTCGTGGCACATTTCTCTTCCTCCCGTGATCCCTAAATGGCAGCCCCACTGGCTCAGAACTCAAGTTGGTCTGCAGTTTCTAAGTGCCCACAAACCACATTGCTAATCTATTGTTCTGGCAATTAAAAAAAAAAATAAGTCCCCTGAGACTGGCTACAACCACACTGAGCAGACTGTCTCTGCCTTTTGTGTTAAATTCCCAGATACCAATTAATATTTTAGTTAATGCTCTAGTTAAAAAGTTACATTGGTTTTGAATCTCTGCCTAACTCTAATTTTTCCAAAAAGCCCTATTGTTTTCAGTGCACAATTTTTCAGGACAGAAAGTATCGAAGAACACATATGTTGTATATGGCAGAAATACCTGCATACACTGTATAAATTATATGTAAGATTATCTCTGTAAAAGAGCCTCTAGCAGGTATTAATATGGCTATATGCTAAACTGATTAATGAATGTATATGTATATTTATGTATATTATGTATAATATATATGTCAATGCACATGTGTATACTGATATTGATTTCAATACTTCCAATATGTGAGAATCTTTGCTTTGTTTAACAGAAACAATATGAAGTGAAATTGATAAAGTTCATGCTTTCACAGAGCTTATAGTTTGTAGGAAAGACAGATAATTAAAAATAAAATATAATCTTGTTCGTATGCTAGTGCAAGTTCAAGTTTTCTTGGAAAGCTGCCATTGAGGGGCTTAACCTGGTCTAATGGTCAGGAAGATTCTCATAAGATCTGAAAGGTGAGGAGGTTGTCAGAAGAATGGGGTGGTGGTGAAAGATAACATGTGTAAAGGTGACAAAATAAGAGAAAACATGAAAAAAATCAGAGTTTCAAGTATTGAGTTTGAGGGGGAAGACTCCCAGGAATAGTGAAAAGACAGACAGGACAAAAGTTCTCGACCATCTTACCAGCCACCTTAAGGAGCTGGAACTTTAATGATGACAGTAAGGAGTTACTGAAGGGTCTTAAGCATGGGATTGTCTAAATCACATTTGTGTTTCAAAAAGATCATTCTGGAAATATAGTAAGTGAACCGCATTCAAAATATTACAGTATTACAGTATGTGAGACAGTTGGAAACTGTTGCAGGAATTAAAAAAAGAAAAAGACAATAGCCTGTTCAAGGGCAGTAGAAACAGGGATAGAAAAAAAGCAGCCTTTTAGATAGTAGAATCAGCAGGCTTTTAGATGGTAGAAAAATAGATTGGCTATTAATTGACTATCGTTAGGAGTTAGGAATTTAAAGTCGAGGTGGAATCATCAAGTAGCCTTAGGTATTTTTGTTGGAGTAATTGGGAGGATGAAGCAGCATAGTGAAATGGAAAATAAGAGGAAGGAATAAATAGATGGTGAAAAGATGAATTCAAGTCATAGGTATGCTGTCTAAGAAGGTCTAAAGGAAATGTGGCCTGCAAGTATACATTTAGCTATCATTTGTATATAGATGGCATTTGAATCTTGAAAGTAGATATAACTGTCCAAGGGAGTATATGGTGTGACCACAGAAGCAGCCGTACACTGAGATTCCAATAATTAGAATGTAACTCTAGGGAAGTCTGCAAAGCAGATGAAAGGTAGGAAAACTAGAAGAGGGTGGTGCCATGGAAGCTGAGTGATACGTGTTTTAAAAGGCAAAATTGGTCACTGGTCAAGAAAGTTATGACTTTGCAGAATCCATGGTGTGTAGTTTCACTGTCTACACAGTGCACTGGTGATTTTAATGGGGTCACTTCAGTGGAGGGGTGTGGTAGAAGCCACAGAGTGGTGGCTAGGGATTGAGCAGGAAGTCAAAACTTGCAACAGGGAAGGACAGTGACTTGTAAGTTTGACAGTAAAAAGGAGACAGATAAGGCAACAGTGCAGGGGTGGCAGGGGCAAGGGGAGAAGGCAGTCAGAATATAGGGAAGGTTTCCAGACACATTTATGTCTTTGTTGGCTTGTGCTTATGCTTGCGTCCTGTGGCCTTGTGACCTTTGTTCTTAAAGGAGCAACGTTCCATTATTGGACTTCAATTCTCCTCTCTCACATTCCTTTTAGTTTCAGTTGTGGTCCCAGATTTCAACAACCACTGAAACCATTTTCTCTGCTCCAGGGCTAGATACTTGCATTTACCCAATGGCTGCTCCCCCCAGGCCCATCTCCTGGGTTGCTTCTTGTCCCATTGGTATTGCCACTCTTTTGATACTTCCAAAAACTCTTAATACTTACTGTATCTTTTTTCTGCCTTCTCCACTACTACCACAAAGAAAAATCTTTAGATGGCCTCATAAGTGAAGATAGGTCCCGATTTTGTTAAGGACCTTCTATTTTGGAACTTGAAACATTTAATTAGTATTACCAAATATTTCATTTAAAATCACTGGTGCATACAAACATGGGCCTGCTTTCAGCATCTCAACATTCTTCTACACGAGGGTGACTGTTACTGCTCTCTAGGGAAAACTACCCCATCAAATCCCCCCTGACTCAGAGGAATCATGTGCCTCACCCTCATTACTTGGTCTTTATCTTAACTACCCAAAGTGCCTAAGGGGTTGGCGGCACCTCTGTACTTAAGGGAAGTGTGGAAATTAGGGATCACCAGATGAAAGATGTATTGTTAATACTCTCCCCCAAATTCAACTGTCCCCCAAAAATAATCTTGAAATCTGCTCGAGAGGAAACCAAGAGTAAACATCACTTGAAAAAGAGCAGCAGAAAATGTGCACTGTATTTCTAAATGTCTCATCATAGCAAAAAATGATCATAAAGGGAAACCAGTCAAGGTTAAAAGCAGCCCTGAAAAGTGATTCGTTTGGTAAACAAGAGGAGGTGTAATTATCACAAAAGCAAACTTTGCTAAGGGGATAACTGTCAGAGCTCTTGCAGTAAAAGGTCTCTTTACCATTTTAATCTGACAGACTGAGAGCTCCCTAGTGAAAACAATTCTCAATAAAATCACATATGTAACTACGGCATTATTTTAGACTTCCATTTCAGCCATGGTTACCAAAACAACCTTAATATTTACAATTCAAATGACACTAGTAGATTGGCTGATAATACGGATTATGGAAAGTCTTTCAGCACTGTATTTTTATGTATGGAACAATACTCTCTATCTGCAATGACACTTAAAGAGTTTTGTTTACTTGCTTATTAGAAGCCAAACAGGCCTGACCCTTGAATGAAACCAAAGTCAAATTTCTGTTAGGAAGGCACTTTTGCATTCAGAAACTTCAAAAATAAGAAACCACTTTCAGGAGTGTCCAGATGACTCCTAGCTCTATTCTGTAACAGAAACTTATAGTATGTGTAGATTACTGTGGAACATAACTCGTGAGTTTTCAAACAACCTCCTTGTTTGAAAAAGAAAGAAACTGAGTTCAAGAAAGGAGAAGTTCCAGGTCATATGAAATGGTGATAAGCTGGACTCAAACCAGGGTCTCTTAACACTCAGGCCACTCCTTTTCTTTTTCTTTTTTTTGATTCTAGAATATTTCAGAGGGCTGCTCAATAATACTTTCTGTGATGACAGTCATATTCTATCTTACACTATCCCATAAAATATCCACAGGCCACATGTGGCTTATTGAGCACTTGAAATGTGGTTAGTGTAACTGAATTAAAAACTGAATCATTAATGGATTTCATCTTAATTGATTTAAATTTGAGTAGCCATCTGTGGTTAGAGGCTACTGTAAGAGCATGTATGTGGTGACTGCTCTCTAAGAAATGTCCAGGGTACTCTGTCTCCACCAGCTCCTAGTTAAACTGACACAGGATGGGAGGATATGAGATATGACTGTTGCCTTTTTGAAATAGGAGCAATGACCTGCATTTTCTTTTATTTCCCAGATTTAACACCTCCTTTATACAGAGTAGCACAAAGATAACATCTGTTGATGCTGTAAATATTGATTTGCTTTAGCAAATGTTAGGGGCAGAAAAGAGCACAGGTTAGAAATTTATTCACAAAAATTGCCTTGCTTGCACCTTCCTGCTGTGAAAGGAACCCTTTCCTTCCTAATCATTTCCTGGGTCTTCTTCCAGGAGACAAACCCCTACATACACACAGTTGTCCAACTGGGGCTTAACTCACATTTCATACAACCATTAATGGTGTCCAACCCAGAAGCACAAGGCAATTGCCATTAAGCAATTTACTGCCTCCACTGTCCACATCATAACAAGTGCACACCTTGCTTTATAATAAGCTGTGGAGAGGAACCACTGCCTGGAGAGGAACTTGGTAAGGTCCATTCACTTTTTAAAATGGGAAAAAAAAATTGAAAATAGTATTGATTGTACCATTCAGGTAGCTATGTAAATGGTAAATGTGAGCTTTCCTGGATTAATGACAGGGAGAAAAACAGGTAGGGATGTTACAAATGTAATGTAACCATAGGGTGACCTTCAATCATCACTTCTTTTTATTACAAACACTTTTTTACTTTTCAAACTCTTATAAAGTTCTCTCCTGAAACACAAATAAGCTGTAACTGCAGCATAACAGTTTTCTCCAATTTCTTCTTATTTGTTTGTTCATTTGATTTCTGTCTAGAAAAGCCAGGCCTTCGGCACAATGTGCTATAAAGTAAGTACTCTTTTTCCAGGGCATGTCCTTCCTTTCCTGTATTTCTTTTTCTTTTTCTTTTTTAATAAATAAAAACATTCTTAAAGATTTAAGGAAATGGATGGCTTAGAACAACTACCATCGGTCAAAAACTCTTGTTGAATATATCTCAAGGGAGCTACTTTACAAATCCTGCAATACACGTTAAATTCCATTGACTTTGTAAGGGGCCAAAGGTCTTTTGACAGGGTCTCAGAACTGTTTCATCTCCTGAAGCTGTCCTCTTTGAAGCAAACAGTTTTGATGCTCTGAAAACCAGCATTTATATCTACTGCTCCCAGTCCCTGAGGATCATGATTTCCTTGAACTGAAGAATCAATGATGTTACCTAGGTGGTTTATTTAAAGACAATTTTGTTGTTTCTATGTGATCTTAGTGCTGTGTCAGGAATTCTAATACTTTTAATTCAAATGACTATTTTACTTTATATACTTAGGCTTTTGCCAATCCTGTTCTTCTAAATCAATGGAAAGTAGTTCATTGTTAACTGGGATTTGTCCTAAAACAATAGAATCTCATGCTATATGACATCAGCAATGGGCTTTGAATAACTTCATTATCACCAAGGAAACATATTCCCATACACCTAGGGTAGGAGAATTTCATGGCCACTGTAAATATTTATAATAGACATAATCTGGGGTTTCTGAGCAATGATCCAATTAATAAATTATGAATGGTAAAATATAGATGTGTAAATATTGTCTTCTGTGTTTATAGGCTACAGGGCTGCTGGTTGCAACAGGAATGAGTTTCACCATGTTGCATTTGGAGATGATCCTAAATCACTGTGGCAATTACTGAGCTTTTTTAGTGTGTAGTCAGCAGTACCATAATTTTCACTTAATAGGCTTAAGAATTGGCCTGTCATCCGTCCTTCAGAGCCTTCAACTGAATGATATAAGCCCAAGATACCATCCTTTAGATCTCGGATACAGCCATGAAGAGAATATATATATATATATATATATATATATATATATATATATATATATATACATACCAAGATTTGGGGGATTCTCAGCTTATGCTTAGCACAGTTTCTAAAAAGGACTAACCCTACTGAGCTTTCCAAATCCCTGAGGCCCAATTATATTTCTTTGCTTTCAGCATCACTTTTTTCAGATGTTTTCACCACTGCTGGTGACACACAGATAATGCTGGGGTCACTGATGAGGGAATTTTTGAAAAACAGGGTGTTAAATATTAAGTTAAGAATAATTTATTAGTAATCATAATCACTGCTTCCTGCAGAGGTTAGTATTGTTCAAAAACCATATAATCTCAGACTTAAAAGTTCCTCAGATATAAAAAAAGTCTAAACCATTTGCTACAATTTAATCTTCCTCCCATATTGAAGTTCTTCAGCTATTTTAAGACAGCTATCATACCTACTGCCCCTAGAGTTTTCTCTCCTCTAAACTAAACGCCTTTAGTTTTTTTCTACGGTTCATACTGCATAGTTCTTCCCCCTCCCTACATCCCAACCTCCAACCGACTTTAGTCACATTTCAAAGCTAATAGAATCTTCAAAAGCACTAGCTTTTAACAGCAGACATATCACACTTGATTCATTTTGAGCTCACAGTCAAATTGAAATTCTGAGTTGTTTTTGCATGTGCCTCAGCTACAACTTCTCCAAATCTTATTTTATTCAATTAGACATTTTGACCTAAGAGCAGTTTTCAAAGTTATTATTGTGAGATACAGGCAGTGTTGTTTCAGTTTTATGTTATCTTCTTGTATCCTAATTTGAGCAAATAATATCAGAAGAATATTGCATATGTAAAAGCAATAAAAGCAAGTGCAATAAATAAGGTGAAATTACTGGGGGAAAGGAAAAAAAGGCCAAATACTTCTACTTACTTATCTTTTCTCTGTAGGTAAATAGAGATTTATGGATCTAATAAATAAAATGATGTGGTCTGAAGCCCTATTATATAAAGATATATTCAAGCTAAAGTTTCTATTGACTATAAAGAAATCAAAGAATGATTTTATTTAATACACTTTGTCTTTCTTAACAGAACTAAATTTTTACTTTTAGAAAAACATAAAACTAATTATTTTGTATCAAAGAGTATTAATAAAAGAAACCTGGAAACTTTAATTTATTTACAATTATATCATATAAGTAGTTTTGAGACCTATGGTTTTCATACTCTATGAGAAATCACCAATAATTTCCATTATAATGATTCCAAGAGAGCTTTTCCCAAGCTATCAAATTTTTGAAAATCTTTGAAGAATACATTTATATTTCCCAAAGATTGTATCTAATCAAAACGATTACATATTCAAGGTCTTTAATATATCATTAAAATAATATCCTAATCAATCTAACCATGTAAAATATTATTTGCCAATTTAATGATATGAAAGCATATAACTGTTTTGACTGGCCCAAATTTTTAATAAGAATATAGCAAATGCTCTAATGAAAAAGAAAGAAATTATTAAGATTTTGTTTGTGGTTGATTTCACATTCAAAAATCAGAAGGTTTTGAATGTAATTTCATCAAATACTATTTTACCTATCAATATCTAAGGATATTTTTTAAACTTGAAATCCAAGGTTAGTGCATTCCTTGAATGTATGTTTCACACAATTTGGTCTTAGAAGCTTCAATCATCATTGGTTGATTTACTTATCCACTAACTCAAAATTATGCTAGATGCTGATATGTCACTAAAATTTCAGTAGATAAATGTGTCTAATTCCCCTATGGAAATATGATCCATGAGGAATAGATCCAAATTTTTCAAATTAACATATGCTTTGGGGAGTGCATGGTGTTTTGTCAACCAGCAACACTGGCTTTGAAAAGCCAGTGATAGTTGCTCTTCCTACTCATTTCAAATCTGCTCTATTCAAGTTTATATAATTTATGCAATGCTATTTGCAATATCCAGCTGCCTTGTAGTTCCATATATTTAAGCAATATAAGGAAATTTTCACTTTTAGAAGTGCTACACTGCAAATAAAGACCTTATTTTTTAAAGTGTTATAAATTACTAAACAGCCCTCCTATTTGGGTTGCATTTGGAAGCAAGTAATATTCTTAATGCATAAACTGTTTTCAGATATAATCTTTTGTAATGGTTACACTTGAAAGTAAGCAGGCTTAAGCAAAACAATTCCTTTTAATTATTTTAAGTGATGTGATAAAGCATTTCGTATGAACTAACAGTTCATTTGGAAGAAAAAGAAAGGTTAGCAAATCATGTAGTTATGTTTACATAGAGAGAGTATAGAGAAAGATAGCTATACATAACCTTGCAGGTATGTACAAAACAGTTTTCTCTATTCAAGGGCTAAATAGCTTCTGCTACAATGTGAACAAATTCCATAAAATTAGCAACATTCTATGTTTTACAAACTCTTTCCTATACATTGAGTCATAACAACTATTGCAATTTTTAAGGCTAGAATTGCCAAAACAAAACACTATTGAGAATCCTGGAATTGTTCATTATCCATCAATAATTTCTAAGTATGTACATGAACTCTTCTTAAAGTCAAGATTAATTATGAAATTATGAATAACATATCTGTCTTCATTTGGGTTGCTAGAAATGCATAGAGGAAAAGAAAACTCATGTGACGTGTTATGAAGAATAAAACAATTTTGACTATAAAAGAATTACCTGTCATGCAATACAGCACTCAGATTGCACAGCAACAATAAAACTGTCTTTAAATAAACTATCCAGGTAACATCATTGATTTTCAGGTCCTTAGGGACCAAAAACAGCAGAGATAAGAATTGATGTTCAAAGCTTTAAAAGTATCTGCCTCAGAAACGACAGCTTCTACAGATAAAATAATTCCAAATCCCCATCTCAAGACCCTTGGCCTCTTAGGAAGTCAGATGATATTTGACATGCATAGCAGGTGTTTTTTTTTTTAAAGTGGTTCTCTCAAGTGATTTATAAATGGACCTTTTGCTAGATGTCTCCTGAGAGGGTGTGGACTTGGCAGCTGCAATCCAAGATCAGAGTCTTGTACTAAAGAGATGACTAGGTCATAGAAAATATGAAACAGGGTGAAATCAGGCCCTGCCAGCGGTGCACAGAGTTGGGACACAGGAACATGAGAGGCAGTAACAATTTCCAAGTGACTAGGTACTGACAGAGTGATCCAAAAAAGACAGAGCATCAAAAAGTCCTTTATTGTTTCTTAAAAATGATCCAAACCTTAGATTTAATAAATGATTCTTATTTCAAATTGAGTACTTTGTATTCCAGGGTGGTTGGCCACTTGTTATTGTGTTCAGCTTACCAGGTCACAATTTTACTTAAGTAGCATTTGTTATTTACAAAATATGAATTCTTGGAGCATTAAGTCCATTTTTATAAGTACTAGTCAGAGCAGAAAAGACAACAGAAGAGGAGTATGCTGGAGTAGCTTCAGTGTTTCTAATAGAGATGAAATCTCCCCTTAGATGGTCTTCAGGAGGTCTTAGGTCAAGACCTGAATACAGACTTAGAACCAAAAATATCCTGGCACATACATTAGATGACATGGTCTAATGTCAGGAGTAGATATGGGACATCAATATGGACTGAATGTTTGTCCCCCTCTAAAATCCATATGGTGAAATCTTAATTTTCAGTGTGCTGGTAGTAGGAGGCAGGGCCTTTGAAATGCAATGAGTTCATGAGTGTGGAACCCTCAAGAATGGAATAAGTGCTTCTACAGGAAGAGGCCAGAGTGCTAGCTTGCTCTTTCCCTGCCACATGGGGATAAAATGAGAAGTCTCCAACCAGGAAGAGGGTGTTCACCATAACTTGATCATGCAGGTAATCTGACCTCAGACTTTTAGCCTCCACAACTATGGGAAATAAATTTCTGTTGTTTAGAAGTCACCCAGTCTATTGCTATAGCAACTCAGACTAAGACACCTTGTCTATTCTTTCTGCTCAGAGAAGTGCTCAGAGCAAACTGGATGCCTCGGCTATCTTGGACAATTTCCTGCATAATTCTTCAATCCAGTATATTAAGTGATATATCCTACCAATTCTATTTTCAAAATGCTGTTCAAATCTATCTTACATTTCTTTCAAAATTGAGTTAAAAACTTCAAAAAAATCACTAAATTTACTAACCTATATTCAATCTCTCACATTCCTATACAATTTTAACATACAGTTTACTTTCCAAAATGCAAACTGTCTTATCCCTTCACCTACCATTATTCTCAAGGGCTTATAGGATAAAATATAAATTATCAGTAGACATATCTCATCTCTTACCCACTAAAAAATCCCTGAGCAGTGATGTGCCTATCATATTTTAATAATAGCAGGGAGGCCACATGCTAAGTGAATGAAGATAAATGACATAGGAAATGAAATCAGAGTAGTGAAAGAGGAGTATATGGATGGTCTTGAAGGCCATGAAAGGTATAACTTTAGTCTGTGTATCATGGGACACCTTTGGAAGCACTTGGCTAAGAAGTGACTTGGCCTATCAAGATTAGACAAAATCACTCCAGCTTCAGTGTGACAGATAGAAGGGGAGGGTGTGCTGAGTATCAAAGAGTAGAAAAAGGGAGACTGATTAGAGAATTATCACAAATCCAAAAGAGAAATGGTGGTGGATTTGCCAGAGAAGTATGAGTTCATTAGAAATGGTCTTAATGTGGACATATTTTTGAGGTAGTGTGCAGGACTTGCTAATAGATTGGATGTGGTTTTGGGGAAAGAAGGAAGAAGTAAAAGGAAGTAAAGCTTCTGGTTGCCATTTACTAATTTAAATAGGATAGTGTACAAGGAGCTAGTTTGAAAAGAACATCAGAATTTGGATATGTTATACTTTTGAGGTGCCTTTACACATTATGCCCATTAGATATTTAAGTGGAAATATTGATAGGCTGTTAGATTTATGACTCTGAATTTCAAAGAGGAGGTACAGGCATGAGATATAAGTATGAAACTGTATTTAATACCATGAAATTGAATGGTGTCACCAGGGAGTGAATATAATTGCAGAAAAGGAGTTCAGAGTGTGAGCTCTTGGGCGATCCACTGCTTAGAGATCTAAATGAGAAGAAAAGATGGGCAGAGGACATGATGGAGCAGCATGCAAGGTAGAAAGAAGGCAACTTACAGATGCTCCAAGGAAGTGGGATTGGTCAATTGTTCAAAGCAAAATGAAAAATGGATATGCATTTAGACATTGATACCTTTGGCACTCTTGACATTAATGATTTTGGAGAAGTGTAGGAACTACAACAAAAAAGTATAATGAGTTTAAGAGAGCATTGGTGGAGAGGATCTATGGAAAGACTATACAAAAAAAACTGTGGCGGAATTTTGTTGCAAAGCAAAAGAGAAAACTATAGCAGTGAATGGAGGAAGATGTAGCATTAAGCAAGGATTTGTTAAGATAGTGGAAATTATGATATTTCTGTATATTAATAGAAAAGATCAGTAAAGAGCAGAAAAATAACAATGTGGATCTCTGGGATTAGATAAGTGAGAAGACATAAAAACTAGTGCTCAGTTTCAGGAGCTGAACTTAAAACACAATCATACCATCTATCACAACAGTATGAAAGCAGAATAAAAGTGCACAAATGCATATTCAATAGGTAGATGGGATGATAAAGGTTTATGACAATACTGTTCCAATTATTTCTATTTCCCCAGTGAACAAGACAATACGGTTACATGCTCCAAGTGAGGATGGAAATTATGTGTTGAATTTAAAAAGAAAAGAAAGTCATGAGGGAGAGTAAATGATTGCTCAACAGTAGTTGGGACACACTTCAGTTTCATGGTTATGGGTCTAAAATGAGACCCAGTAGATGGTTGGGGGTTTCCAGGAGGGGGTGGTCAGCTTCAAAGATTCAGGACTGGAGGGGTGGGTAACTACATTCAAACAGGTCTGGGGTTTGGCGTTATGAATAAGAAAAAGTAAGAGAGGGTCCAGGGGGTAGAGAATATGTGTGCAAGGGAATGATTACGACAAAAACAGCGACATTTACATTGGGTAAGGAAGGCTGAGGGCATAAGGGGCTTACAGAGAGAGCAAACAGGCAATGAGATCAAGGCATGGGTGGAAAGGCTGGTGGAGTTTAGTACTAGATACAAATACAAGAGATAATAGAGTGCTTTAAAATTAAAATGATAAGGGGATTGGAAGTTTTATAATGCCAAGCTCTAATATATAACAACAAAAACGAGTGCCCAGGGGAAAGCAGAGGGAAAAAAATGACTGGAATAAAGAAAGTCAAGGAAGTAAGATGCCACATTTACTGAAAGATTATATGAATATTGAAATCATAAGGATTTTATGACTGGAAAGAATGACAGTAAGCTGAGAGCTAAACTCTTTAAAAAATGAGTAAAAGAGAACAAGAGAGAGGGAGAGAGGGAGAGGAGAGGAGTGATTCTGGGGTTAGAGACTGACCACAGAGGGTGGGTGGGGAAGGGAAGTAACAGGTGTTTGATGATATGAGATTAAATTCTGGGGACATTGTAAAGAAAAGAGAGTGAGACCAAATGGTCCAACAGGAATATAATGTGGGACATATGTGATTTAAAATTTTGTAATAACTTCATTAAAAAAGGAAAAGAGAAATAAGTAAAATTAAGTTTAATATGATATTTAACCTGATATATCCAAAATAGTATCATTTCAAAATAGAATCAATATGAAAACATTAAAATATATGACATTTTTTGGTACTGTCTTCAAAATACAGTGTATATTTCTCACGTACACCAAATCTCAATTTAGACTAGATGTATTTCAAGTGCTTAAGAGGTACACATGGCTAGAGGCTACCATAAGGACAGTGAAGATACTGAGATATCAATTATATAAAGGTTGTGGTAGAAAATTCAGAGGGTTGGTTCCAGAGCCACCAATTCAGAGAGATTGTGGAGAAACAACGTATGTGAGGTGGGAGCCAGATTTTATTATGTCAAGAAGGTGAAGAAGACATTCAGAAAAGTAAAGGTGAAGGATATAGGGAATTCTGCTGATGATGTCTGTGAGAGCCAGAGGACATGGTGGAGGACTTTCAGGTCTTAGAGAAGGTGATAAATGGGCGAGAACATAGCATAGGCAGAGCTATACAAGTCTGCAGGAGAAGGATGACCTTGGAGCCTATTATCAGTGGTGGCTGACAGAGCCAATAGTAAAGTGAAATTTTACCCAGTAATTTCCATGAAGCTTATGATGGTAAATCTCAGAATCTTGGGGATAGGGATAGGGAAAGAAAGGTGGGTGTTGCCAGTTAGGTTCAGAATTCTAGAGTCCCTTGTCACCTGAGCCAGTCAATATTGAGGAGGAAGGTGGAAAAGAAACACATTCATGCATACTTACCTGGCATTCCAGCTGACTCCCAACGCAGACACCTCCTTGAGGTTTCTTCTGATTTCTAAACATAGCTGGGGGAAGAGGGCAGGACTTTGCCTGTTTTAACAGTCTCCTTAAATATATTACTCCAACTTCTCTAAAGAACATTATCTAAAGTAGGACTACAGAAATGTTGGATTGACCTGCTCCTAAGTTTTCTGCTAATGCTATTTATATAGATACTATATTTTATTTCAACCCTCCAGATTTGCTGAGGAAAAAATAATAATAATAGGTACTTACACTGACAGGGGTTGTTGACTCCAAGGAGAAGTTCTGAATTACTGTAACTGAATGATAATACATTGCCTTTATATAGGTATAGCAATAGATATAAACAAGCTAAACCCTGAATTTGCCAAGGAGATGGTATTTCTGTGAAATTGACATAAGGATATACTTTCATTCAAAAACTAACCTACTAGAGTGGTCTCCTGTTACTCTCACCTGCTGAGGCAGCAGGTAAATAGCCAGAGCTGTGAGTAAAAACTTGGGAGGAATCTAAGGAGTATTAGAAAATATTTCATGGATTTGAAAGCTGATGGAACATCTCAAAGGACTTTGTAGGCTCCTCACCTCGATCAGGGGATGCCCCTGGCAGCTGGGCAATCATGGGAAGAAGGCCAAGGAGCTCCAAAGGCAATCACCGCGATGGGATCTGCTTTGTGTGGTCATCTCTGTGCAGTAAACGGTGTTATTTATTTACACTGTTAGGGACTGTATTTGTCCTCCCCAAATTTAAATGTTGAAGCTCTAACCCCCAGTGTGACCCTCTGAATGCAGGCCCTTTAGGGACATAACTAAAGTTAAATGAGGTCATCCGGGTAGGAGGGTAGGATCCCACCTATTCCAATAGAACTTATAAGGGAGGCTGGGAGGGAGAGACCCCAGAGATCTTTCTCACTCCATATAGGGGCACAGAAAAAAGGCCATGTGGGAGCAAAGAGAGAAGATAAGCATCTACAAATCAGGCAGAGAGGCCTCACCAGAATAAAACCTGACAGCACCTGATCTTGAACTTCAAGCCTCCAGGTTGGTGAGAAAATAAAATTCTATTGTCGAAGCCACACAGACCCTGCATTTTGTTATGAGTGACTAATACATACACTAAGGAGTTGTTACAGTTTTCTGTATCTGTTGGAATCTTGCTACAAATCTCCAGAATTGCTCTACAGTTTTTAAAAGCTGTTTCCATGAACATTCTCGGTTCTTCTATTAGTTAGGGCTTCTAAGTTTTCAAATCAGAGAATGAAATTAAAGCAAGTGCGTCAAAAAAGAAATTTCTCTACAGAAGACTCATGTGAAACCCAAAGACAGGAAGGTAAATGAGTATCAGGAATGCACAGAAAGCTGTTGAACACTTGCTCATGCCTCATCTGTCTAGGTCTGTCTCATTTTTCTCTTTCTCTCCTTAATCTTTTCCTCTTCTGTGGTCCGTATGGTGAGATTGGGAGCTGTGTCTGGGGTTGCATATCACAGGTCCAGGCACAAGCATTTGGAGACAGTGAAACAATCACTGTCTCTCCCACAATTCCAGATATCTAGTAATAGAAGTCCTTCTTGGTCTTAACTTGATCCCCATGCTCATCCTAGTCCAGTCATCTATGGCAAGGGAAGGGACACTAGGAGGCAATATACAGAATGGCTCCCAAGGGTGGATAGACCAAACAAGGTGTCCATCACAACCTCAGAACAAACCAGAGCAGCTGGCCTTATCATTCTCATCTTGTATTTCAGGAAACTGAACCCCTGGTTTGTCCAGTGACACACAGGTATGAAATGGAATCAAAACAATTGTCTCTGATTCCATATTCCAAGTCTGTCAACTTCTCCACCTGACTGAAGTGATATATTGCCTCTCCTTCAAATGTTTTTAACTGAACTGAGGAATTAGCCTTCAAAATTCAAATACAAATGAAATAGATCATTATTTTAGAAAGATATATTTAATAAAGCTAATGTTCTTTCAGCAAAATCTAAGTTGTGTAAAAATGCAGATTTCTCCCTTAAGTTTTATGTTGTGAATTGTCACATTATATGTGAGGACAGCTCATATTTAAAATGCACCAATACTCTATCTTTGGGGTAGTGTGAAAGTAAGTACATTTCATAAAAATATGAGTGATGAAATAGATATTCTTTCTTTATTCCTAAGACACACTAGCAAAGAAAAACAGTAGGGAGTCCCTATTATTGTCTGCTTTATATTTATTACTGGAAGACAGTGGCATTGCTTTCATTTAATTTATGTTCAGTTCTAGAGGAAAAGGTTGTCATTAGTTACTGGAGACAAAAATAACAATAATAGTGGAAGTCACCTTGACAATTCTACTTAAGCTCGTTTACTTCAAAACAACTATACTTTTATAAAATCCCATGGTATGTTATTTTTTTCAGATCTGTAATAATTTTCAGTAGGATTTTTATAGGAATAATACAACTAATACATACAAAAAGGTTTTCCTTTTGTTTTGTTTTACAAGATGGATAATTCAGATGAACGATATCAGAGTATATTGAATATGCTAGTTACAATACTGCCTTAGCATCTGTACAAATTTTCTATTCCTAAATGTTTTTTTTAACCTACATAATTTTCACATTAAATTTTTAATTAGAGAATGAAATCATGGAACAGTCCATAACAAAACAAACCCTCCTGGTAAGTCTAGCACACTCTACACAAAAATATGTACTAACCAGTCCTTTATATAGCATATGAGCCAATATTTCATCCAAAAAGAATGAAAGGTTAAAAGGTACAGAAAAATTTCTTCTTTCTTATCTGTTTTTCTTAAAACTCATGAGAAAGTCATTCTAGATTCTGGAGGTATCCACATGGCCACCCATCCTGTGTCGGTGAAGCAAACATTCTCTTGTCTTCTCTCCTTCCTCAACTGTTCTTTTGTAATCAGCCTCTGGTATGTTGGATTTTCCAGGCATTTACAATCACTTATTAATACAAACCCAGTGCTACATGGAAACTGAGAAAGAGATTGTGGCCTAAGAGCAAGAGGAGAATAAGGGTTTCAAAACTTACAGGTGCAGTGTATATGACACAGGCACCTCTACAAGTCATTTCCCACTACTAGGACACTTCTCAGACTTCTTTCTTCTCTACTTAGTCTATGATCTTATTCCCCAAACATTTTTCTTTCTCATGTATGAAGTCAGGTAAGTTGCTAGCACTTCAAACTAAGTATTCTGCTAAATGAAATTCCTGCTCCTTAAGGTTAAAAAAAGAGATGAACAGTTTTTTATAGAAATCCACACCTCTGATTCCTTTCACTAACTTTTCCACTGGTATTTTCTGTCTGGAGTTTATTTTCTCCCTCCTGGACCCTTATAATCCAGCTAGTCAACTGGCTATATAGATATATACACACAAACAACCACCAAGTATCCAGATCTCTATGAATATAAGCTTTGTACAGCTGAGAAAAATTATCTACATAGTTTATATTGCTTAATCAACTTAGTGTCTGTAGGCAGAGTTACATTCCCATACTGCTGCAGGGGAGAGATCCTTTGTAAAAGTACAAAGTGAACGCCCTTAGGAACTCAAAAGAAGTTAGAACTGTCAGAAATTGAGGTCCTCTGGCTCAACCTTCTCATTTTACACCAAAGAAATGAAGCCCTGAGAAGGGAACTGATTTGTAGGTCAGGTAGCTCTTTAGCGTGTATTGAGGGGCAGTGGGGGGAGGGATGGGAGGTTTGCTTACAAGCTCAATATGAGTCACCAGGTGACATGTTTACACCAGAAACTGATTTGAAGGATAAACTGCATGAATTAACAGAGGCTTCCTTATTGTATATTAGGTAGGTATATATGTGATACTCTGAAAGGATAGCAGCAGAGACCACGTCAGGGTGTGGGGTAGAGGTGGAGAGTGGGCATGGATTGGAATCTGTAGCACAATAAGTCACTTTACTAAAACTCTTTGAAGCATAAAAAAATATTTCAGTTCGTCCCCTCCCTTTCTCAGTTGTCAGGGGAGGAATATAAAACTATTGGGTATAAAACAATTCCATCATTCCAAGTCAAAGTTGCCCACCCTGGCTATCATGAGGCTATTCAAAGTAATGGGCTGTCAGCAGCCTCTGTAGGAGAGAAGTGCCTCTTGAAGGAGGCAAGCAGTGAGTGGTCAGGACAGAGTAGAGATGTTGCTAATGCTCTGGATATTAAGTTGATTGATACGGTAACTGGTGTTTGTTTTATTATCATGCTCTATAACTTACATATGTATTATATATATGTTTTATATTTACCAAATATTAAAAATGAAATAAACTTTTAAAACATGACCCAAGCTGTTATACAAAGTAAAGTTATGTAAGTATGAAGACCGCAAACTGATATTTTCAGACATGCAAGAATTCAGGGCATGTAATCTACTTCTTGCCAAAACAAAAAACAGAAAAACAAAAAACCCTTGAGAATAAAAAAAAAAAATTGATGGTGTCAATAGATGGAGATGTGGTCTATGATCTACAAACACGCGCACACACACACACACACACACACACACACACACACACACAGAAATATTATTCAGCCATAAAAAAGAAAGAAATCCTTCCATTTGCAACAACATGGATGGACCTAGAGGTATTATGTTAAGTGAAATAAGCCAGGCAGAGAAAGACAAATACCATATGATTTCACTTGTATGTGGAATCTAAACACAAAACAAAACAAATGAATAAAACAGAAATAGACTCATAGACTCTGAGAAGTGGCCATGGGGGAAGAGTTGGGATGGGTAGGTGAAGTAGGTGAAGGGGATGAAAAGGTACAAAATCTCAGTCATAATATAAATTAGTCATGGGAATGAAAGTACAGCATAGAGAATATAGTCAATAATTCTGTAACTCTAAGTTAACAGACAGTAAGTACACTAGTTGAGGTGTGCATTTAATAATGTAGATAACTGTTGAATCACAATGTTGTGTATTTAAAACCAATACAGTATTGTTTATCAACTGTACTTCAATAAAAACTAACAAAAAATGAATTGATGGTGAGCATTAAAACCTCTAAAGCAAGGAGTCACCACTAAACAACTATGGCAATGCTGGTGAAAATACATGATACAAACAAGGACAGTATAAAATGTGATAATATACCCAGAGTTACTCAGAAGAAAGGTAGAACATGAAAATTAGATAATCCTTAAGGTTGATAAATCAGCTACTAAAGCTACACATTTGTTATCTTAAAAGGCATAAAGCTCCACTATAAGAACCTAGACATATATAAAATATGCACCCAAAGGGTGGGACAGTAAGGGTGAGAGAGGTGGAAGTAAGGTTATGTATCTCTTCATCTTTTGTGGTGATTTTATATTTTTTAAGCACTTAAACTGGACATCCTTTAACGTATGCTTCTAAGTGACCACAGATTTTAAAAAGAGACAAATAAATACAACATTTATATTGAGGTTATACAAGAAAATCTTTAAAACTGATTCCTCTAGAGAAAAGAATCAGTAGATAGTGTGGAAGGATACTTACTGTTATATTGTGCTCTTTCAATTTTTATCATATATAGTGAATTATGTTGAATTATAAAATAAGAGATAAATTAAAACTGTCTAATTGGGAGATACAAGAGGAGAGTACCAAACGTTTTAGTTTCCACCAATTGATATGAATCTGAGGTAATCAATTCTTCAATATTTATCTTTTGAGTTAAAGTAGTTCTGAAAACAAACATACAAAAAACCTGTAAAAAAAATGAATTTCCTCAACCAAAACCCCAAATCATGTCCTGAGGGATTGGATGCTATCTGGGTATAACAATTTCAAAGGTTCATCCCTACACGTACACTGCTAAGATCTGGAGATCTCGTTCTGAGTCAAGCAACGGGATTCTATGTGGGTGTTAGTTTTTTTGTTTGGTTTGGTGTGAATCATCTTCAGGTAAGCAGTCTGTGTGGGAAATATTTTCAACTGCATATGCTACTTTTTGTCTGAATTGCTTCCAAAATATTGGTCCAGAGGAAATACCTACTCTAAAACCCGAAAAGAACCACATATGCTGCTTAGTCATATTTATTATGGTAGGTATTGGGCATCACTCTCAGTACCATGAGGCATTCTTTCTGAGGTAGTACCAGTGACCCAATAGATATTATCAGGAAACTGTCTCACTCACGCTTCCCATTTTAATCCTCTATCTATATGTAGCAATAGACACATACACAAAACTTTATTAGTTCGTGATGGGTTTGCATTTCCAAAAACAGATCTCCCTCTTTAGAAAATCTTCAATCAACCTCTTTGAATGGGTTGAATTCTCAACACTGTAGTTCACAGTTCTGAATTTCCCCAGCATGGGCCGTCTCCTCTCCTCTGTAGGTAGGGATGGCTTTAGGGTTAAATGATCCTATAGCCTCCCACACCACCCACCCAGGACTCCAGCCCTTTTTCTTCTACTAAGTAGCGTGCACATACTTTCCAAAGTGGTATCAGAGACCTAAAATTAACATCAAAGCAACATAGCTTTGGTGCCTTTATGTTAAGTCAAGACTGATAACAAATGCTGTATTTAGAATGCAAGAGCTCTTTCCCAGCACAGCCTCAATGAACCAAATTTAATACTATAATGACACTAATAAATGGTTGTATCACTCCACACCTAAAAGTGTCTTTCCTTTCCTTCTTTTTGCTCTTAATTAGCATTGTTATGTTAGAATGAAATGTCCTCTTTAAGTGTATGGTGTCTTACCTGATCAGTGGATAGGCTCATATTAGTGAAGAGTACATGATTAATTTCACGAAAGGCACCGTGTGTTTGCCATCCTCCCTTCACACACGTATGCATGTGTACATACACACACACACTCACACACAGTATTACAAGCCAGCCTCAGTGCATCGTACAAAAAGCTTCTTGAAGTAAGGACAAGTCAATATAGTCAATCCATTTGTGTTTTGGATACAGAAGCATATGTTTCCCCACCTCTCTCTAACTGGCTCTGAGGAACAGCAGCTCTGCCCTTCTTTAGTGCCTGTAGTGGTAGGATACTTCTCTGCAAACACTTTGAAGCCTCAGGTTCCCTTTAATCACAGGGATCCTGCCATTCCTGATATTTCCAATTAAAGAAAAATCCTAATAAGAATATTTATGTGCTTATTCCCAAAGAAATAAGTAAACTGTACTTCTTCTATAGGTCAAATTCTATTATGACAGAAACTATTTCAGTAAAATTTCCCATGTAACAAAATACCCAGCTGATTACCTCTTATTTAGAAAATATCTCCCCACAGTTGTAGTATAAGGACCACAGCCAGACTCCTGTAGAGTTCACTACAATACGACCTGATTTATTATGAGTCCATAAATACTCTCATTCACATAAGCTTTTCACAAGCAATCCTCTGTTTTCTATACTGATAGTTTCTCTCTCAGGGATAGATGACATCAAAATTTTTATTCTCTTTGTGCAGTTCCAAAACACATAAAACTCACTGTTTTAATCAAGCCATTTCTCTTCTCAATTCATGGACTCTTATTTGCTATTAGTCCTGTTAGTCATTAGTATAAATTAGAATGGGTCTACAGTTGTAATGATCTATGCCTTATTAACCTCCTCCCTTTATCAAGCGCTGTGATTTACGGGTTATCAGTTCAGCCTAAACAGCCTGCAAAATTAACATCAGTCACTCAGCAAATAATCATGAAGGGAAGCATTATAACAATGGAGAAAAAAATCCTGAGCCATATAGGACCGTTATCCAATAACATGTAAACTTCAAACTTCTGGAAAAATGAAAGAGCAGAGATCCATATGGAACTACAGGTGCATCTGCCCAGGAATATGCTGCTTCAGCAGCGCTGGGTTCAGTTACACCAAACACTGAATTCTAAGCATGTAAAAGATCTGGTAATAGGCTTTAAATGGAGGTAGCATATAGCTTAATGGACTAAGCTCTAGGACTTAATGGAATCAACGGGTGAATTTTAAAACCTGGTTTGCCATGAAAAGGTTATATAAACTTTAGGAGTCACTTAAATTTTTAGTAGTTTCAGGTTCATTACTTCCAGCCACTAACATCTGAAATACTGCTGGCCCAAATCTGCCCTGTTATCAGCTAAAAATTACTAAGAGATATTTCTGTCTCTGTATGTTTCCATATACTTATATTTTCATATTGACATTTTCTCTTTACTATATGCTTTATTTAAAGGACATAATCATTAAATTAGATTTTACTTCTATTGCCTTTCACACAGTATCTTTGTAAATTTATGGTGGCTAATAAAAGATAACGTCCTCTTTTTTCACTTGAACAATGATAAACATTGACTCACTTAGGTATTTATACTAGAAATGGTACAAAAAAGATAGAAGTGGTCGGTCTCTTCAAGAAAATTCTGTTTTGATATTCTATCAGTCCTCTGGTGTACTAATGATTGATATAGAAAGGCCATTGAGGGCTGAACACAATCATTAGGCAAGTTCTAATCATCCTGTTCCTAGATAGTGACTTTTAAATCATATTTGATTCCTCATATTCTCTGCCTCTTGGATTTATGCTAAAAAGTCATTTGAACCAGTGCTCCTATCAATAGATCTCCTAGGCCAAACTGATAAAAGATAGAAATTGTACAAAGTGAGCATAGACATCATGGATAAGACACCTCTTCTTTGTTTAGTCATAATTAATTCTCCAAAATATCCACCTAATATAGTTCTGGCATCCCTTCTCATATTGTGACTCGTTTCCTGGAGTATGAAATCTCACTGGCGTGATTAGGCACTGGCCTAAACCACCTCTCTGCTATTATACTCTATCATCTATTCAGTAAAATTGGTGATATAAAGGCACCTAGAACAGAAGGAAATTCTTATCTTTATTGATTGGAAAAATAGACACATGACCAAATGTATATCACTATGGTACAAAATATAACAAGTCATTTCATTACTTTCAAAGACAGGCACTTTGTTGAGTACTTTGCATGGATTATCTTGGATTTTCCTCATAATACCCTATTAAGAGGCATCATAATTATTTGACATTTTATAGAGAAGAAAACCAAGACAGAGGGTAAATTACTTGTCTAAAATCATATGCTAGTAAGTGGCTAAACATGGATTTAAACTCTTATAATCCAGACAAAAGTGTGATATGGGAGGCCCAATGGAAGCCTGCTAGTTGGAGCAAGGTTGCTATAACTGTAATAAACTATATGTATTTTCAGAGAATAATGTCTTTGCATTTGAAATGTCTCCTTAGAGATTTGAGAAAAGAAAGGAAAAGGTGGCTGCATTTATTGACTGCTTACCTTTTGAAGACACTAGGCAATATATGTTGGTAAATATTTTAACAACTCTAATATATATGGACCTATGACTCCATTTTACTGATGAAGAATTTGGAGCTTCCAGAGGTTAACTCATAAAGATTATCTTGGTTGGGATTAAGGCTGACATTTTTCTAAATTTGAAAATATTCATGCTTTTTTCACTACATAAACAACAACTCTAGGCACAATATCAATCATACCCCCTCTGACCTCCAGCAAATAGAATTAAAGCTATTCATTCATTTAAAACTCAAGCTTTGTTTCATTTTATAAGTTCAGTAGAATTACTCTGAAGGAAAACTTTCACTGCTTAAGATGTACTGCCTCAGATATCTAGTTATAAAACAGGCTAAAATGAGGGTTGGGGATCAAAAAGAGTTCATTTGACCATATAATCCCTGTTATCTATTAAAACAGATTACATAAATTGTACTCAATAAGACAAAGCCTTGCCATTATTTGATTTGCAACAACACACGTTCACCCTTCAAAACACAAAAAGATGGCATAGGCTTTGGCAGAATTATGTGCAGGTACCACAGCTAATCCTTTGAAAGAAATCCAAACTGATCACAAAGCCTTTTAGAAGACCTTAATTAAAAAAAGAAGAAGAAAACCAGCAATGTTAAGGGAGATGAAAAATATACATGCTGATCAAATTAACCTTGGAATCCAGTATTTAGTTGATAAAATAACTTTATTCTAGAAACCCCCAGGAAATGAATGGATGGCAAGAGTTAATACAAATGTGACTCCCCCTCCCATGAATAGAGAACAGCACTATCTTTCAGGACAGCCAGTTTCCATTGTGTTTGAGTAAGGTGGCCCTTCTGAGTCTACGCTCTAAATAACACTGTGCCAATTTCCTGTGTGGTAGCAGTGTTCACTGGGAGTAAGCCAAGAATGATTGGAAAGATGTGCAGAATAGCATCAACATAATACAGACAGCTGGAAATGGGAACTTAATTGGAATTATGCACCGGTGACCATGACTCAGACATACTGTCTTTGAAAGTAGAATGACAAGAGTATACATGACTTTGAGTACCATAGATGTGAAGATTCTAAGTATATGAGAACTCCTTTGTTTTGACAAAACTTAAATAACCAAAAGACTAGATGAAACCTAATTTTGTTTAGACCATCGGCAGAAATTCCTTAAATCCCAAACTGTGCACATTTAAAGTTGGGAACCCAGTAAGGGTCTTAGAAACTGAGCCAGAAGTTGCACATGGAGCCAAAGGCAGCACAATAAGCCCAACCTGAGATTTGTGATTCAAAACCAGAAATCACACAGCCTGTGGGCCTGTGCACCCTTATGCAGTCCAGGGGTAGGCAGGCATGTCAGTAGGGCTGGTCCATCAACCCAGGGTTGATATAGCTGCCAAAAGTTACCAGATAACAATACAGGAAAATGTCCTTGAGATACCCTGTGGGGTATGGATTATGGCAACTGGTGATTTAACATCCTTGCCTTTGGGTTTTTGATAAAACTTCTTTCTGGTAAACATCACTTAAAATATCGTTAAGGGAAAGACACTAGACTGCCTATTGTAGAGAAGTTCCCTGGATATTTATATCACAAAATTGTAAGTTGGCTCTTCTTGCTAAGGATAATGCTATCATACACTACACATGTGGCTGAAAAGACTCTAGAACAGCAGCGACCTAGATCTATACTCCAATTTGCCACAAATTAACTTACTTCTTCATTGGTAAAATGAATTACATCAATGGTGTAAAATGATTGCATTTATGTAACCTTTCTAGAAACAAAATATGACGAACAATAAATGTGTATATGCACACATACACATGCACATACAATATATTAGAATTGCTGCTTCAAGGGATGGCTCATCACCCACACACTCCTCTACAGTTGGTCTCTCTAAGACCCCTCCATAAGACCCTATGGGAGATAAATGCTATTTGAAGTTGCTAAGATTCTTGTCAAATGCGGTATGTAAAACAGTGGGTTTTAACAATAAACCATTTCTTTAAGTTTGACTGTGATATACCAACTACACTGTGTACATATTCAATAGTGCTTTCCTGAAGAAAGGAGGGGTAGAGATCTGAACTTCTCAGGACATTGTAATCTAATCTTATTGGCCTAATGTTCATTAGAGGAATCACAAAATTTCATGGAATTTTAAAAGACAGATGAGTAGAAATGCATACAACTGAAACATCACAATATGCGTGAGACCAATGTAGGATGCAATCTCTATGAAAAGGGAAACAACTAAGAGAAACTAGCAAAATATATAAAAAAAAGAATAAAAGGTAATGTCAACTTCTCTCTCTAAGAAGAAAAGTCAGATATAACCCTCCCTCACATAAAGTCACTTCATGGAGGGTAGGGTGTTGACCTCCTGAGTGAGTCAGTGAGTTTCTAACCAAGTGAAATTCCTTCACCTGAAGTTGCAATCCTGGTCCTCATCTGTTCAAGTAGAATAACCCAGATGGTTATGGTTATAGGCTATAGAAGCAATGAAAATGTCTGTGAGGTTCACTATTTGAGAGTTTAAATAAATAAATACATATAAATGAGAATGTAAATTGTGTTACTTGAGATTATAAGTAAATTAAAAGGAAAATCAAATAATTACAACACAGTTCCTTTCAGAAAGGTAAAAAGATAACATTCCTTTAGCATTATGGAGGATCTCAAAGTAATTAGCCATGAAAAGTCTATTATTTATTATAAACAAAGAACAGAAAGGACAAGGTTGTCCTGTGAATGCGGGACCCAAGAAATATGATATACATAATAGCAGAATGGTAAACACAGTAACAGGATAAACCCTGATCTGAGAAAACTAAATAACTACATTTGGTGGGAGATTTTTCAAATTAGAAAAGAGAAAGTTGTACATTTAGAATAATTTCATTAATAAAGTCACTAATTCCCAAAGAAGCACATTGACGGTATACTTGATTCTGCCAGATTCTGGGCATTTAGATGGAATAAATAATATGATGTTCTACAACTGATTTGAGCTTTCAACCTTTGTCCAGGTGTTGATCTTCACATTAAAAAAGCAAGTATGTTTTTGAATGCCCAGAGAAAGTTTGTTACTATTTTCAGCATGTGAAAATATGATTTAAAAATAGGTACAATTCCCTATTCAAGGCACATGTATAATTACCAATTTGTTAAGTTATCCTCATACTGTCATTTCTATTTTATGTGTGAAGAAACTAAGAGACAAAAGTTTCCACTAACTTATTTAATAGAGCATACGGTATATACAATGTCAAAGGAAATGCATTCCAGAAAAGGTAAAACATGAACTGAAAAATTAAAAACATGGAAGAGGTAGCCTAGCCAAAGGGGCGGGGCATGAGAAAGCCTTTCCAGGCAGATTGAGCTCTTTCTGGGCTTCTGCACAGAGAAAGAGACAAGAGAAAGAATGCTACATTTCAGAGACATTCATTGGAGAACAAATATTAAGGTGTAACATCAGAAAAGGTTGGTTTATTAGGCTTGTTCTGAGTGATGAAGGAGCTGGGAGACCATGCCTAAAAGTGTATACTTTGCCCTGTAGACAACTGAGGAAACATTAAAGAATTTTAAGCCAAGATTTCACATTTCCAAAACAATATTTTTGGTTAAATCGTTGAAAATGGGAGAAGGAGCCAAATGGCGGCATAAATAGGGCAGCGGAAATCTCCTCCCAAAACCATATATATTTTTTAAAATACAACAAATACAACTATTCCTAAAAGAGAGACCAGAAGATACAGTACAACAGTCAGGCTACATCCACATCTGATAGAACTCAGCACCTCACGAAGGGGGTAAGATACAAGCCATGGCCTGGTGGGACCTGAACACTCCCCAACCCCAGCTCACTGGCAGGAGGAGAGGAGTCAGAGAGGGGAGGGAGTGGGAGCCCAGGACCGCTAAATACCCAGCCCTAGTCATCTGCACTGGCAGAGCAGACACACAGGGCACGGAATGCTGGATATTAGGGAAACGCAACAGCAAAACTGGTGGGCAGGTCCCTGCAGCCGGCGCCCCTGGGAAAAAAGAAAAGTGAGTGTTTTTGAAAGTCTTTAAGGGACAGGGGGTCCACAGATGAATGAATTTGTCCCGGCTTACTCAGCCCAGCAGGTTCGGAATCCCAGGAAACTTCAGGCACCCTAATCCCCTGGGCGGCAGTGCAGCTCCAAAGCTCCTCACAATGATAAACAGTCTACCATCCATTCCCCTCCAGCACAGCTCCACCACAGCAGGGGAGCAGCCTGAGAGTGGCTGCGCCCACAGCAGCCACCCAGAGCCTCCTCTGCTACCACCCGGGCCAGACTCAGAGGCCCCACCAGCACACGACTGCCTGGCACAAAGGAGGCTGGGACAGGGTACAAAAGGTAACCATTCTCGCAGGAGAGCACACCCAGTGCACCTGCCACTCCCTGCAGGGCTCTGGGCTGTCCTGTCGGCTGCCCCACCAGCGGCAGTTCAGGAAATAAAACCGGAAGCTGTTCCCCATGTGCAGGTAACCAGCACAGGCAGCAGAGAAGGGAAAGGCAAGCAGCAAGCAGGAAGGGACTTTGTTCTCCCAGCAGACACATGCACCAACTGCCTACAACTACCTCTATCACCATGAAAAGGCAGAAGAATTTGATCCAGTCCAGAATTATCCAGACAACCACCAAGAGGGAACCTGGGGAAATAGATTTAACCAATCTTCCTGAAAAATAATTCAAAACAAAGGTCATAACCATGCTGATGGACCTGCAGAGAAATATGCAAGAGCAAAAGGATCAAGTTAGGAGGGAGGATACAGAAACAAAACAATCTCTGGAATGACTTAAGAGCAGACAGGATGAGGTACAAGAGGCTGTTAATTGAATAGAAATCAGAGAACAGGAACACAGAGAAGCTGAGGCAGAGAGAGATAAAAGGATCTCCAGGAATGAAAGAATACTAAGAGAACTGTGTGACCAATCAAAACAGAACAATATTCACATTATAGGGGTACCAGAAGAAGAAGAAGAGAGATAAAAGGGATAGAAAGTGTATTTGAAGAAATAATTGCTGAAAACCTCCCCAAACTGGGGGAGGAAACAGTCTCTCAGACCATGGAAGCCCACAGATCTCCCAACACAAGGGACCTACGGAAGACAACAACAAGACACATAATGATTAAAATGGCAAAGATCAAGGACAAGGACAGAGTATTAAAGGCAGCCAGAGAAAGAAAAAAGGTCACCTAGAAAGGAAAACCAATCAGGCTATCATCAGACCTCTCAACAGAAACCCTACAGGCCAGAAGAGAATGGCATGATATATTTAATGCAATGAAACAGAAGGGCCTTGGAACAAGAATACTATATCCAGCAAAATTATCATTTAAATATGAAGGAAGGATTAAACAAACCCTAGAATGCAAAAGTTGAGGGAATTTACATCCCACAAACCACCTCTACAGGATATTTTAAAGGAACTGCCCTAGATGAAGCACTCCTAAGGCTAAATAGATGTCACTAGAGAAAATAAAATCACAGCAAAGAAAGCAGACCAACCAAATACTAACTAAAGGCAAAAAATAAAATAAACTACTCACAAAAGCAGTCAAAGGAAACACAAAAGAGTACAGAATAAAACTCCTAACATAAACAATGGAGGAGGAAGAATAATAAGGGAGAGAAATAAAGAATCATCAGACTGTGTTTATAATAGCTTAATAGGAGAGTTAAGTTAGACGGTTAGATAGTAAAGAAACTACCCTTGAACCTTTGGTAACCACGAACACAAAGACTGAATGGCAATAAGTACATGTCTATCGATAATCACCCTAAATGCAAATGGACTGAATGCACCAATCAAAAGACACAGAGTAATAGAATAGATAAAAAAGGCAAGGCCCATCTATATGCTGCTTACAAGAGACTCACCTCAAATCCAAAGACATACACAAACTAAAAGTCAAGAGATGGGAAAAGATACTTCATGCAAACAATAGGGAGAAAAAAGCAGGTATTGCAGTACTAGTATCAGATAAAATACACTTCAAAACAAAGAAAGTAACAAGAGATAAAGAAGGATATTACATAATGATAAAGGGGTCAGTCCAAGAAGAGGATATAACTATTATACATATATATGCACCCAATACAGGAGCACCAACATATGTGAAACAAATACTAACAGACTTAAAGGAGGAAATAGAATGCAATGCATTCATTTTAGGAGACTTCAACACACCACTCACTCCAAAGGACAGATCAACAAGACAGAAAATAAGTAAGGGCACAGAGGCACTGAAAGACACACTAGAACGGATGGACCTAATAGACATCTACAGAACTCTACACCCAAAAGCAGCAGGATACACATTCTTCTCAAGTGCACATGGAACATTTTCCAGAATTGACCACATACTAGTCAACAACAAAGCCCTCAGTAAATTAAAAAAGATTGAAATTCTACCAACCAACTTCTCAGACCACAAAGGCATAAAACTAGAAATAAATTGTACAAAGAAAAAAAAAGGCTCACAAACACATGGAGGCTTAACAACATGCTCCTAAGTAATCAAAGGATCAATGACCAAATTAAAACAGAGATAAATCAATATATGGAGACAAATGACAACAACAGTGAAAAGCCCCAACGTCTGTGGGATGCAGTGAAGGCAGTTATAAGATGAAAGTATATAGCAATCCAGGCTTATTTAAAGAAGGAATAACAATCCCAAATGAATAGTCTAAAGTCACAACTATTAAAATTGGAAAAAGAAGAACAAATGAGGCCCAAAGTCAGCAGAAGGAGGGACATAATAAAGATCAGAGAAGAAATAAATAAAATTGAGAAGAATAAAACAATAGAAAAAATCAATGCAACCAAAAGCTTGCTCTTTGAGAAAATTAACAAAATAGATAAACCCCTTGCCAGACTCATTAAGAGAGAAAGAGAATATACACACATAAACAGAATCAGAAATGAGAAAGGAAAAGTCACAACAGACACCACAGAAATACAAAGAATTATTAGAGACTACTATGAAAATCTATATGGTAACAAGCTGGATAACCTAGAAGAAATGGGCAACTTCCTAGAAAAATACAACCTTCCAAGCCTGACCAAGGAAGAAACAGAAAATCTAAACAGACCAATTACCAGCAACGAAATTGAAGTGGTAATCAAAAGATTACCCAAGACCAAAACCCCCAAGCCAGATGGATTTACCACAGAATTTTATCAGACATACAGTGAAGACATAATGCCCATTCTCCTTAAAGTTTTACAAAAAATAGAAGAGGAGGGAATACTTCCAAACTCACTCTATGAAGCCAGCATCACTCTAATACCAAAACCAGGCAAAGACCTCACCAAAACAGAAAATTACAGAACAATATCCCTGATCAACATAGAAGCAAAAATACTCGAGAAAACATTGTCAAACTGATTTCAAAAATACAGCAAGAGGATCATATACCATGACCAAGTGGGATTCGTCTCAGGTATTCAAGGATGGAACAACATTAAAAAATTCATCAACATCATCCACCACAACAGCAAAAAGAAGGACAACAACCAGATGATCATCTCCATAGACACTGAAAATGTATTCGACAAAATTCAACATCCATTCATGATAAAAACTCTCAACAAAATGGGTATACAGAGCAAGTACCTCAACATAATAAAGGCCATATATGACAAACCCTCAGCCAACATCATATTGAACAGCGAGAAGCTGAAAGCTTTTCCTCTGCAATCGGGAACAAGACAGGGATGTCCACTCTCCCCACTGCTATTCAACATACTACTGGAGGTCCTAGACACAGCAATCAGACAAAATGAAGAAATATAAGGCATTCAGATGGTAAAGAAGTCAAACTGTCACTATTTGAAGATGACATGATATTGTACATAAAAAACCCTAAAGACTCCACTCCAAAACTACTAGAACTAATATTGGAATTCAGCAAAGTTGCAGGATACAAAATTAATACACAGAAATCTGTTGCTTTCCTATACACTAACGATGAACTAGCAGAAAGAGAAATCAGGAAAACAATTCCATTCACAATTGCATCAAAAAGAATAAAATACCTAGGAATAAACCTAACCAAGGAAGTGAAAGACTTATACCCTGAAAACTACAAGACACACTCAAGAGAAATGAAAGAGGACACTAACAAATGGAAACTCATCCCATGCTCCTGGCTAGGAAGAATTAATATTGTCAAAATGGCCATCCTGCCTAAAGCAATTTACATATTCAATGCAATCCCTACCAAAATACCAACAACATTCCTCATGAACTGGAACAAATAGTTCAAAATTTCATATGGAAACACCAAAGACCCTAAATAATCAAAGCAATTCTAAGAAGGAGAATAAAGTGGGGTGGATCTTGCTCCCCAACTTCAAGCTCTACTACAAAGCCATAGTAACCAAGACAATTTGGTACTGGCACAAGAACAGAGCCACAGACCAGTGAAACAGAATAGAGAGTCCAGATATTAACCCAAACATATATGGTCAATTAATATATGATAAAGGAGCCATGGACATACAATGGAGAAGTGACAGCCTCTTCAACAGCTGGTGTTGGCAAAACTGTACAGCTACACGTAAGAGAATGAAACTGGGTCATTGTCTAAGCCCATGTACAAAAGTAAATTCAAAATGGATCAAAGATCTGAATGTAAGTCATGAAACCATAAAACTCTTAGAAAAAAACATAGGTAAAAATCTCTTGGACATAAAAATGAGCGACTTCTTCATGAACATATTTCCCCAGGCAACGGAAACAAAAGCAAAAATGAACAAGTGGGACCATATCAAGCTGAAAAGCTTCTGTACAGCAAAGGACACCACCAACAGAACAAAAAGGTATCCTACAGTATGGGAGAATATATTCATAAATGACATATCTGATAAAGGGTTGACATCCAAAATATATAAAGAGCACATGCACCTCAACAAACAAAAAGCAAATAATCCAATTAAAAAATGGGCAGAGGAGCTGAATGGACAGTTCTCAAAGAAGAAATTCAGATGGCCAACAGACACATGAAAAGATGCTCTGCATCACTAGCCATCAGAGAAATGCAAATTAAACCACATTGAGATATCATCTCATACCAGTAAGGATGGCCACCATCCAAAAGACAAACAACAACAAATGTTGGCAAGGTTGTGGAGAAAGGGGAACCCTCCTACACTGCTGGTGGGGATGTAAACTAGTTCAACCATTGTGGAAAGCAGTATGGAGGTTCCTCAAAAAGCTCAAAATAGAAATACCATTTGACCCAGGAATTCTATTTCTAGGAATTTACCCTAAGACTGCAGCAGCCCAGCTTGAAAAAGACATATGCCCCCCTATGTTTATTGCAACACTATTTACAATAGCCAAGAAATGGAAGCAACCTAAGTGTCCATCAGTAGATGAATGGATAAAGAAGAGGTGGTACATATACACAATGGAAAATTATTCAGCCATAAGAAGAAAACAAATCCTACCATTTGCAGCAGCATGGATGGAGCTAGACAGTATTATGCTCAGTGAAATGAGCCATGTGGAGAAAGACAAATACCAAATGATTTCACTCATATGTGGAGTATAAAAATAAAGTAAAAACTGAAGGAACTAAACAGCAGCAGAATCACAGAACCCAAGAATGGCCTAACAGTTACCAAAGGGAAAGGGACTGAGGAGGATGGGTGGGAAGGGAGGGATAAGGGGTGGGGGGGAGAGAAAGGGGGCATTATGATTAGCATGTGTAATGTGGGGGGGGGCACTGGGAGGGCTGTGCAACACACAGAAGACAAGCAGAGATTCTACAGCATCCTACTACGCTGATGGACAGTGACTGTAATGGGGTTTATGGGGGAGACTTGGTGATGGGAGGAGTCTAGTAAACATAATGTTCCTCATGTAGTTGTAGATTAATGATACCAAGAAAAAAAAAATGTTGAAAATGGTTTGGGAGTGGACAATTCTGAAATTAGGGAATTCTTTTTTGGGGTTTTTTCCTTTTTTTCCTCCAGCTTCATTGATATATAATTGACATATAACACTAAGTTTATGGTATACAAAATAATTGTTTGATATCTCTCTATTTCATCACATAATTATCTTTGTGTGTGTGTGTGTACATGTAATATGTACTTTCTTAGCAACTTCTAAGTAAATACTGTATTATTGCTAACTACACTTACAATGTTGTACACTAGATCCCCAGAACTTATTCACCCTATAATTTGAAGTTTATTCCCCATGATCAACATATCTGCATTTTCCCCCTGCCCCTGGCAACAATCATCTGATTTTCTGTTCCTATGAGTGCTACTTTTAGGTTCCACATAAATTATATCATACATTACTTACATTTTTGTCTGACTTTTTTCATTTAGTGTATACCCTCAAGTTCTATCAATATTCTTACAAATGACAAGATTTACTTTTTTTAAATGGCTGAGTAATAGTCTATCATGTATATGTATGCCACATTTTCTTTATTCATTCACCCATCAGTGAACACCTAAGTTGTTTCTATGTTTTACCTATTGTAAATAATGCAGGTGCAAAGCTGGAGGGGCTGGCTTCAAGCACACGCACAGGAGTGGGGTTCCGCTGCACGGATCTTGGCTGCCATCTGTCACTCACCCAGCAGGCCACTCCCACTGTGTGGCCGACACTGGTAGACGCTGACCTCCTTCTTTCTTCCGAGCCGTCTCTATATATCTCAGCTTTCCTGGAATCTGGATAGGGTGAAACTGAAGTGGCCTTTCATGCACTACCCCAAAAGAGTAGGAAATTGGTTGTTTATCCATTCTCCCTTTCCTGCAGAGGGGACCTCTTTCCAGCTGAGGAGTTCCTTGTTAGTGCTGAGCAGTGCCAGCCTAGAGAATGAGATGTTACAGGCAAAATAAGGGTGTTGCTTACCTTTTTGTATAGTTACTCTCAGGTTGTTTTTTGTTCCTTTCTTTTGCTAAAGTTTCTTTAGTATACTCTTGGGCTGTCCCAGAGCTATTTTTGTTTGTAGATAGCTATATAATTGTTGATCTTTGTGGGGGACAGTTTACTACCTCCTACTTCTCCATTTTGATGAATTACTCCATACCACATTTATTGTGTGCATATATTGAACCATCTTTGCATCCAGGAATAAATATCCCTTGATCTACAGTATGACCCTTTTAATGTGCTGAATTTGGTTTGCTAGTATTCTGTTGAGACTTTTTACATTTATACTCACCAGGGATATTGGCCTGTAATTTTCTTTTCTTGTAGTATCTTTATCTGACTTTGGTATCAGGAAATGTTAGCTCCATAAAATGAGATTAAGAATATTCCTTCTTCTTCAATTTTTGAAGGAATTTGCGGAGGATTCGTGTTAATTCTTTATGGTTGGTAAAATATATCCATGAAACTATCTGGGCCTGAGCTTTTCTTTGTTGGGAGGTTTTGATTAGTGATTCAGCCTTACTCATTAGTCTATTCAGATTCTACTTCTTCATGACTCACTCTTGGTAGGTTGTATGTTTCTAGGAATGTATCCACGTCTTCTAGGCTATCCAGTTTGTTGACAAATAATTTTTCATAGTGGTCTCTTTGATCCTTTGTATTTCTGTAGTTTCAATTGTAAAGTTCTTCTTCATTTCTGATTTTATTTGAGTCTTTTCTCTTTTTCTCTTAGTCTAAATTAAGATTTGTCAATTTTGTTTATCTTTTGAAAAAAAAACCTGCTTAGTTTCATTAATCTTTTCTGTTTTTTTTTAACTTTCTTATCTCTATTTCACTTTCATTATGCTCTGATCTTTGTAATTTCCTTCCTTCGGAGAACTTTGGGCTTAGTTTTTTCTTTTTATAGTTCCTTGAGGTATAAAATTAGGCTATTTATTTGAGATCTTTTTTTTTTGATGAGAGCATTTACAGCTATGAACTTCCTTCTTTGCTTGCTTTTGCTGCATCCTATAAGTTCTGATATGTTGCTTTTCCATTTTTGCTTGTTTTAATAATTTTTTATTTTTCTTTTAATTACTTATTTGACCCACTAATTGTTCAGGAGTATAAGGTATTTTCCATAATCCAGGTAATAATGATTCCTGATTCAGGTCAGAAGCCAAAACAGTGACAGAATTGAAATATATGAAGAAAATGAAATCAACAGGATTTATTAACCATTTGACATGCATCAGAGGGAGAAGACAAATATGGTTACCAAGAATTTTACTTCTGTTACTAAGTAGAGTAAATACATGGCAAAAGAATACAGAGGAAGGTACAGATTTGGTGTGGGAAAAATATGGTGAATCAGATTGTAGGCACATGAGTTTAGTAAGCCTCATTGCTCTGCAGGTTGCCTGCTGATATTTTATCAGCCAAAAACATAATTGAATTACTTTAAGGTATAGTCTTTCTGGAGTCTTAACCAAATAGTTCATGTGTTCATTAAGGTCTCTTAGCTCTGTAAGTTCAGCACTCTAGTCTTTCCCATCATCGTTCAACTAACAGAATTTTTGTTTAGCTCACAGACCGCAGTAACTGTTCTCTTCCAGGGCTTCTTAGAATCTTGAAATGTGCATGACAGTTTAGAATTCATTCCAAGGTTGGTGATATCTCCGTGCTAGTTACTGGACTATTTTCTGTGATCACTTGTCCTGAAAATTATAGCTGCCTTTGGAAGCCCAAGCTATCTGTTTTCTTTCAACCAGTGAAACTACTGACCTCTATGTAGGCTTCCTTTCCTGAACCAAAATTTGAGTAGTGCCCCCAGGCAGAAAACAGAGTGAATGTGGAACTTATTTTCTGAGTTCTTTTTCTCTTAAGGGTCACAATACTGCATGAATATTTGTCCAGTGTCTAAAACAGTCACTTTATATATTTTTCCAAGTCTCATTGTTCTTTATGGAATAATAAACCTATTATTTGGTTGTTTTCAGAATCAGGCATTATAAACTCAGCAGGAATATTGATTATCCAAAAGTACAGAGTTTTTAAAATGTGAGAAAAACATAGAAAGTAGTTTTACATTAAGAAAAGTGTAATTCAATATTTATTTCATTTTAATCTTCTTTAGTATCATTATTTAAATATTAACAGTTAATACTATTGAGTTTTTAACTTGAATATTTACATTTGCAAAGTGCAGTGGGATGGAAATGTAAAGAGGAAGGGAAGAATATTACAGGGATTTCTCAAAGATACATATGGTCTATTTAGAAAGGACATGTCTACATAAACAATATAAGAAAGTGATTAAAGAACATAGGATATGAAGTAATGTGTGGTGGCTGACAAAGAAAGACATGAGATTAAGTTCCAAAATAGAATGTAATGTTTACATGTAATGGGATTAACTTTCTATCATGTTTCATTGAATATCCTCTTCTAAGGATAGAAGTACAAGCTGATAAAACATGTTATATTTAAGTCCTCTCTGTGTGACTCCTGGGAGTGGAGAGAGAAAGAAAAAATTATGCAGCATTTCTCAAAGTCTGTTCCACAAAATGGACAATGCTCTTCATGGAAAACGTTCTCAGTATTCACGTAAGACTTAATAATCTGGAAGATAATGAAAAATCCTATAATAAAAAAGCCCTGAATAACTTGTTTTAATGTAGCATTTCATGAAATTTCAAATAGCCACAGAAAAAAATTAGCCAGTAATATCAATTAATATGATTTATAATATTATGTGATTATTATGGCATGAATAAGATTTGAGTAATCTTAGGAGCAGACTCTGAGAAATCCTGAGTTATGTTACTTAGAAGTGCTTACAGGGACTCTTTCAAGAGAAAAGGAAAGCCTGTGGACACCATGATTAAGTTTGTTCCTGAGTCAAACTGATCAGTGGGGCTACTGATTTATGTGTGAATGGTCTTCAAGACTAGAAAAATAATAAAGCCATTGATCCTGTAACCAAACATTTCAAGAGGAGACATATGAGAACTATATTTAGGCAGATGTAAACACTTGGTTATCGAGTAACTTAGAAGTCAGTGTATAACAGAGAAACTGAAGTCAGGACATATTATTCCAGTATTCAAAATACAAAGGTCAACAGACAAGAAGACAAATTACAGTATTCAGGTGAGACAGAACAGCATGCCCCTTATTCAGCAATGTTACAGAAGGTATATCTGTACTAATGGAAAAGTCAGAATAGGATGGTGAAAAGAGCAATGGAGTAGCAACCCAGTTAGGCCTTTTTATTAAGAAAAAGAAAACCCCAACTGAATAGAGACCTGGGGAATATAGAAAGATTGTGATGGAATCCAATATTGTGCCCCCAAAAAGTACATCAGAGCATACATACATTTCAACTGGAAGAGAATTACAACTGGCAGACAGGAAAACCAGCCTGAAGAATAATGAGAATGAAAATAGAAAACATGTTCCCTCTTAAGAACCTGTAGCTTGAAGAGTATATCTATTAATCATGAAAAGATTGGTGATTAAATATGATTCAAACCCCTATGGATGACTAACAGATATAAATTATTTGCAAGTCTGTATTATTCAGCCAATTAACTCATAGATTATTCTCTCTCATTAATCCATAACATTATTTATTGACCAATAATATGTAATTCTGATGTAATTCTCATTTAGCTGACATTAAAATGGAAATGTTTGAACTTGTGGGAAGTCAAGTCATAATGTTGGTACATGGGTAAAAACCAACCTTGACTATGCCTAAGAGATGATAGTTAATCACAAAACTAGCCTGCATGTAGTTTCCCATCTATGCATATTTATTTGTTTTATACTTGACCATCAAACAAATAGATGATGATATTAATCCATCTTTTTAAAAGGATGAATTTAAATGCATTTTCAAGGTGGTTTCCTTGTGCTGAGTTTTGGTTTTACAGGTGTGGAATATCATAGATATAATCTAGCTACACCATTAAAAACACAGATTTATATACTAATTATTAGTACAATGTTCTAAAAAGATAAACATGGACCTTGCTGATGATTGTCTTTGCAAGGAAAAAACTACACTTTCTAGGAAACATTTGTTGATCTTTTGTTTTTTGCTGGCTTTTTTCAGTTACACCTGTTATGAAATTGAGACAGAAATTTATGCTTGCATTTTTAAAAATTTCAATCTGGCTAAATGTATCTAACATATTCATAAAATTAAGCTTTTTCAGGATAAAAAACACATGGTTTCCTAAATTGTTTATAAGAGTGACTATAAACCAGTGGAGATATTTTGAACACAAGGTGCAGCAGAATTTTAAATAACTTCGTCTCACTGCTCATCAGTGTCTATATGATTTCTAATCATTCCTCTACACATCAGCTGTGATGAGAATGAATCCAGGTGTGATGAACATGATGTTCTTGTTATGCTGAAGGATGTTTATTTTTATTTGTGCCATTGTGTTAGGCTTTTCAAGCAGTATTTAGAATAAATAGTCATACAAACTTCTGAGATAAACCTCCTGTTATCTCCATGTCTGGAGTGGAGGCAGGATCTCTTTCTACTTGGATAAAGGTTTCCAATTGGAATAGGATGAGTGGGCTGAGAATACTAATCCTCAAATTGCCCTTAGTCTGCTGTGCAGCAAGGGAGTGTTTTCTAAGTAGTGATTCTATCTGAAGTTCTAAAACTCTCCAGAAAAATGGAAAGGAAGAAAATACATATTTCACAGTATCAACTTCTGTTAAAAGAAAAACTTTTCAAGCACAGATGTCGATCCATAGATAGAGTTGTTATGGCAAGAGCAACTTCCTATAATTATAGGTAATCATGTAAACCCCCTTGGAACACAGATTCCATTCCACTTTTATGTTCCTGAGATTACAGAGACTTGGGAAAAGGAGTATTTTCACTTATCAAGCTAACAGCAGATCTTCTGAAAAGCTTAGCATAATGTATTTTTTATTAAGCATATATTTGCTGGCCAAATGTTTATTTCTACAAGATAATAATTTTGAAACTCGATCTATCCACAAGTCTAATGCTTCATATTTGCTGGTCTACAAATAGGAAAAATAAACAAGAGCTAACTAAAGAAACAGAGCTTAATGTTGGGAGCCCAGTTGATCACACCCAGAAAATGGTTATATTTGGTTGATACTTACTAAAGCTGCTGCATGTTTAAGTCTATTAAGATGCATTTCATTACTTCTGCCAAATGCAAATAGGCATTCAACCTTTTCAGAACAGCAGGATTTATCGTACAGTTCAAAGAATGATTGTATCTACCTTCTGGGCTTGGTGTACTCTAATTTTATAATATGTACACAGGATTTGTTCTCAGAGTAACACTGGGACAATTTCATAGCTGTAAGTCAGGTGCTTGATGAGCTCCTAAAAATATGTGTTTCCAAATAATACATAATCATTTACAGTGTTATGCTGAGATAACAAGGAAATGTTATTTCAAATAACAGCTTACTTAGTAAATGTGGGTTCCAGTGAAGATACCATCCAGCTATCACAAGACACCATACATTCCTTTAGGTAAGCCCATACCTATAACTCAGGTCCCAAAGAAATAATGAATATTGTTGTGAATTGTCTAACATTCTGCTCAAATACAATTTGTCTAGCAGCTATAAAAATGCAGAAAGAGTAATCTAAATTAATTGCTTTGAAAATGATTATTGCATTTGATAAAAATTACATTTTACTTGAAGGGAAGCCAAGAAAAATATAACCCCTAAAGACTATATATACAAACAAGTATAATCAAAATATGTTTGAAATAATTACAATTCATTAAAAATATGCCCAGTTTCATCAAATGTTAGGTTATAAAAAGATGTTACTTACACATATCAATATTCATTTGGATTTTTAAAACTTTATCTTTTCAAAATTTAATTTATATTCTCACACACAGGAAGATGGACATATAAATGGCTAGTACATTTTATTTCAACAGTTAACTTTGAAGTGTAGGTATCTGGATTATTGGTTCTTCTATTACTTAAAAAATACATTAATTATCAAGTCTGTATATACTTTTTATGCTCACTCAAGTTGTTATGAAAAAAAGAGTTCAAGATATAATTTTAATTAGTTGTTTATCTATTTGTTCTGAGATACCTGTTACCAAGATGATCAAACATGTAAATATATTAGCACACACTATACATATATATGTATGTTTGTGTGTGTGTATATATATATACACATATATATATGAAGCCAATATATAAATAAATTCTTAAATATATACTAAGTATAGTAGTTAAAATGATCACATTTTTTAACCTACATATCTTCTTTAGAGCAATGTTTGATGGAATCTTGCAGAAGTGAGAAATGAGACATAATTCCTCACCTTATTATTATGCTTGTAATTCCTCACTATTTTTTAAGTAAATATTTTTTTCTGATCAATCTTATTATATGAAGATGGTAGAAAGCTTTGAATATAATACAATTAATCTAAGTAACTAAAGGGAAAAACAAAAAGTTGAAAAATTTCAGAAAACATACTCTACTAATTAAGGCTCAATCTAAATAAATGTTTTAAATTATAATTTATTGTTTATATCATTATATACATTAAAAATACATGATCATCCTATATTTCTTTAAAGATTAAAGCTTTAGCTCTCTTTTTTTAAGCTTTGGACTTACATCAGTTTTATTTTACTGGAAAATCAAAAAATTTATTACAACTTTTATTTTTATTTAACAGTTACATTTGTGTCTTTATTAAGTAAGTATATTCCAAAAAAAATCAGGAATTGAACGAAGGAATTAAGTTACAGTGAATAAAAAATATAAAGCATCAATAAGAGACATTTATATAATACTGAAGTTCTCTTAAAAATACAAACACATGCACAAACACACACATACACAACCAAATGCCAACACCAATGTCCTTCTTTCTCTGATTTCTAGGTAAATGCCTCATTCACATCAAGGGAGAAAGTCAAGTTCATCTCAAAGGGCTTCTGGCAAGAGCTGAAAAGTGAGCTAAATAACCTACATCTGCCTCCCAGTGGCAAGGCTCGTATCCTTAGGTGGCCCCCTTCTGTCCATTCCTGCTGTCCTTGACCCCCATAAATTTGACAGCTTCACATCTGCCACCCCATATCTCTCATCATCACTATCTATGTTATTCAGCACAATGATTAAAAAGTATTTTTCCATAAGAGAACAGCACTTGGATATTGATATCTGTCTACTCATCATGCATTTCTTCTTTATAGAATGATAGGCAAGCAAGATTGAGGAAGGTTCAAGCCTGTTTAGTTCCCAATTTTTCTTCAGGCTTCCAACATTCTGGAAGCAACAGAATAGGACAGCTAAATCCCTCCTCCAACGTGTTCCAATCTCCAATTGAAATACAGGCAAATCAATATTTTCTCTTAATTGACATTAAACATGTAAAAATATTTCACAGATTTGAAAACGGTTTCAATTTTTGAGTCTCATCACAAAGTGAAAGATGTCGTTCATTCAGCCAGCACATACCAGTTGTTCTCTACATTCTGGGTATACAGCCAGAACATAAAAGAGGATCCCTTCTCTTATCTAGCTTCATTCACATGGGGGCAGGGGAAATACAATTTATAAGAAAAGATACAAGATAATTTTAGCCTTCCTAGACTCAGTTTACTCACCGTAAAATTACTCATCCATTCACCCAGTCATCAATATTTATTGACAGTCTATGAGCACTGCTCTTTTAGTTGGGAATAAGTACAAAAATTCCAGTCCTCATGCATTTACTTTCTAATGGGATAGATAACAAGCTAAATAAACAAGAAAACATATAGTATGTTAGATGCTAATATGTACCAGAGAGAAATTAACCAAAGAGAATGATAAGGAATGCCAGAACAATGGAGGTGGGGGTGTCAGATTTCAATTTAAATTTGGGTACTCCAGGAATTACTCTCTGTGAATGTGTTAGAAGGCAAAGCTCTGAAGCAGATGAGGGAGCAAGGCCTGGGAATCAGCTGGGGGCAAAGTGTTACTTATCCTTGGCTTGTCCAAAGAGTAGTAAAAACAGCAGCTTGACTATACTGGGAAATCAAGGAGAATCATAATAGAAGAGATGGGAGAGATAAGGACACGAAGGGCTGAAGGGAGTAAACTGCTGGTTTAAAATCTTGCAGACCATTTTAAATTCTTTAACTGTTAATCTGAGTGAAGTGGAAAACCACTGGGGCATCCTGAACACAGATTTTACATGATCTTCCAGGTGCTAATAGAAAAGAAGCAAAAATAAATAAATAAGTAACCAACAATTAGGACGCTATTTCAGTTAGCTGGATGAGATCTGAGCCTGAGACATTACTGTTATTCCAAGACTATAGCAGTGGAGGTGGTGAAGAATTGTGGGATTTTGAAAGTAGTCCATAGGATTCATTGATGATTGAATTTGGGCTGTGTGAAGAAGAGAAGAATCAAGGATAACCCTAAGATTACTGGCCTGAGCCCCAGGAAGAATGGATTTGCCATTAACTGAGATGGAGCATCAGGGCAAGAACTGATTTTGGAGGAAAGAGTACTTTTATGAATATATAGTTTTAAGGTGCTTATTAAATATCTAGGACATCTAAGTATGGCAATCAACATAGAAATTTGGAGCTCAGAGGAGAACTCCAGGTTGGAGATACACATCTAGAAACCATGATATTTAAAATTATGAGAATGGATAGTCACATTGATTTATACCTCACGGTATTGCTAAAAACAATATTCAGAAATATTTACACTGGACCTAACAAAGGGAAGCCTTTAATACATGACAGCTATTATTATTATTATTATTTAGGATTTTGCTTTATTATTTTTTATTCATAACTACTATAATTCTGCAACTACTTTTTATTCATAATTACCCTGATATTAGTAACTACCACAAACCATAGTATCAAATCTAATTAAATGTGCCACTACCCCTGTAACTGATGTAATATGGCACAGTTATACAAGGTTCAGAAGCAGGTGGAAATAAAAAATGTCCCTAAGACAGTGTGAGGGTAAAGCACTATCCCTAGACAGTGGCCTCATGAGGAGTTAGCCCTGAGGCATCTCCTTCTGATAAAAAAATAATAAATGTGCACATCAGATTGACATGCCCCACCCCCACCAAAAAAAAAATAGGTTTGTATTTCTCTGTTATGTTGTAATTCAGACTCAAACTCAGAAATAACTTGACTGGCATGTGAAAGTCATGAAAAATTTAACTTGGCCATATTTAAAAGGAGTTGAACATAAAAACTATACAAAAATATTGAAAGTGTGTTAAGGGCATGTTCTGTTATCATTTCTTCGCTTATTTTTCTCACGTGACTTCTATTTAATCAACAAGGATGAGACAGACATAAGCATTTTCCAGTTATTTCAAAATATGACTTTTAAAAATATTCTTTGAATCATAATGTCATTGAGCTATACTTAAAAGGAAGAGGGGATATTAAAGATTAACTGTTGTTGCCATAATCACATTGTATTGGTCTTGGAGAACAGGTTTAGGGGTAGCACAAGATTGAGTGTTTTAAGTCCCATTCCCAAGGAAGCACTGATAGAATCTGTCATAACATTTAGTGGTCTTTTCACATTTTTTGCCTTTATGTTTCAACAAAATTTGCCAAAGCAGGTTTTTCACCCTCAAAAGCACATTTTTAAATCAATATCACTTGTGTTTTTCTTAACATTTTTCTTATTCGAATCACTGTTTAAGTAGAGCAAAAAGAAAATTAGTGTTTTCTTGATTAATCATGTTTCCATGCAAGTTCCAAGATACAAAATATTCCAAAGAAGTGAGCATTGCAAACAAACACTCGTGGGCCATTGCTCTTGTCAGCATAACTGCACTGAAAAGTCAATTAACAAACCTAACTAAGAGTTTTAAACATTGCAAAACACATTATACATGCCCCTACACCTTCAGATACTGAAAAGCTGCATCTATTATGTCACCTAGTGGATAAAAAGAAAATAGCAAGATTACTCCCTGTGTATTTGAGGGCAGCAAAATCAGATCTTATTTTCTTGAGTTTACAACACTTGACTAGAATGTTTGTAGATGCAGCTGGGTAGGGCATAGTGTTCTCAGCAGAAGGAAGTCATTGTTCAAACACAAAGTTATCCCCAGTTTTGAGCTAGAGCAAAAGTGAGAACCAGGTGATTAGACATAAGCAAGCAGGGTTTTGTTTTGATAAAAGCTAATCTAAGTCCTGTCCAAGGAGAAATGTGGTATAGATATTACTAGAAGATATTGTACAAGCTAATTCTAATTTTATTTCTATACGAGTTGACACAGGAGAATATTTTTGCAAACTGAAATTGTTAATTTTAAGTTCATTTAAGTTGACTTAATTTCATTTGTTTTGAACATCTGAAACATTAACATGAATATCATTTTTACTTTCAACAAGAGTTTTTATTCCCTAAGAGATCAGGAAGTAAAGCCAGATCCTAATATAGCCAAATCATGCACAGACATGTGTTTTAGGGGCTTCAAAAAACCAGCTTGTAAGGCAATTTGTAGATTATTCAAAAATCCAATTACTCCCAGGAACAAATGTGACTGAAATACTTTCACAGAGAAAAGAAGGTATCTAATCAATGTCAAACATAAACTTAATTGATAGTCATAATTTTAAAGCCCAAGGTTTAACTATTGGTTAAGGACTTATATTCATACTGAACACAGTTTGATAGCACTTAACTCACCAAATTCTGAACGCTATGCTTCCTAACAGCAGCATATGACCCAGATATGGAGTCTATAGCTTGCATGGCACAAACCTCAGAACTTGACAAATATATCATGCAGTTTTATTTTTCTTTTTAAATAAAAAAGAAAAATAGCTGTTGTAGGAGTTTTACTTACTGAAGAAAGAGCCAGAAAATTACAGAAAAGAAAGCTCTCTTATTCCTACAGTGTCAAAAGAATGAAGATGCACATATTCTGATCAATTTGTATGAACTTTCTCTTTACCCCGCTGATGAATAGTTAAGCAGCTGAAAAGCAGACATGAAATCTGTCAACAAGTTTAACATGATTAGTTGAGGAGAACTGCTGCTAGTTCCTCTCACACTGATCTGAAGCATTAATATAGTTAGCTTGGGCAAGCTTGTCAACCAGGTCATCTGCCTCAGGCATGAACCTGGCACACAGCATTTTTGATAATCCTTTACACGATTCCCACTGTCAAGCAGCTCTGATGCTGTTCTTCTTAGGTGTCAGTGTAATTGCCCCTGACTGAGAAGTGACTTCATTTCTTGGCATTCCACATATCTGTAGCTTCTTGCCCAAGGGACTTGTCCCAGGTTTCACTCATGCAATGTTCTATTAGCTATGGTTAGCCAGAAGTATACTTAAATACCCTATTTTTTCCAAAAATGATAAAAGCAGGCTAATGGTAGTGATGGGCACTTCACTATTATCATGGGCCCTGGAACCCCAGTAAATTATCAATAAGACTTCTGATTTTTCAATTATGAAATAAAGCCTAAAATACATTGCTATAAGCATGATTCAAAAATTAATATCAAGATAATAATCTGCAAATTTTGCAATATCACACTTACAAAGATCTTAATCACAGTATTTTTGTGATAGTAATGAATGGAAAATAATTACAACAGACCTGTTAAAGATTTAAAATATGAGAAAGGTCAAACTCATTTAAATAGAAAAATGTTGATGATATTGTTAAAAGGGTAAGCAGATTACAAAACCATGTATAAAATGATTTTGTTTGGTGGGGAGGGCAAATATTCATAAATCAGTATGTAAACACAGAAAACTATCTCCAGGATATATTCCAAATGTTAGTGGTTATTATTTCTTAATAAAAGGATTTTAGTTGAATTTTTGTTTTTTTATTACTTGTTATATTGACAAAATGTGGTATATCCAAACAATGAAATGCTACTTAACAGTAAAAAGAAACTAATAATACATGAAACAGCATGAATGAATCTCAAAATAATCACACTGCTCAGTATATTAAATAACCTGACTTACCAATCTACAGGTTAGTAACCAAAGGAATACTTACAAGGTGAGTCATCTAGGAGTTTTAGTGAAGGTGGAAACTCTTGTTTCCTTTCTAATTGAAAAGTTTTTCTCCTGAGAATAGGATGGTATGGATTGCAGATATACACTGGGACAATCTGGGTCTATTAACACAACCTTTGCACTTAACATGAGCACTGTGATAGCTGAATATTTTTTGAAATCCTTTCAAAAATTATGTACATGATTCAAAACCAAGCAGGATATCAGCAGGAAAAAAAATAAATGAAATTAATGAAGTAGTGTTTTATTTATTACTCTATTCTTAGAATAATTTATTAATTTTCTGTAAGATCATATGCCATAATTACTGATAAAAATACATCTGAATATTGATATAGCTTTGGTTCTTTCTGTTAAGTATAATGCATGTGAAATTAAAACATTGTACTGTTAATTTTATGGTTTTGATAATTGGACTACAGCATGAGAGCTATTAACATTAGAGGAAGCTATGTGAATTCTATAATATTATGCAAATTTTCTATAAGTCTAAAATTATTCCAAAGTGAAACAAAATTTTTAAATAATAATTATGATGAATGAAAGAAGCCAGACAAAATGAGTCATGCTACATGATTCTATTCATGTGAACCTTCTGGGAAACTCAAATCTATAGTACAGAAAGCAGATTAGTGTTTGCTTACAGGGTTGCGTGGGAGCAGGGATTGACTACAAAGGGGCATAAAGGAGTTTTTTTAGAGGTGATATCTTAGTAAAATTCATCAAACTGTACACTTAGAGTGGGTGTGTTTTATGAAATATGCAATAGCGATATTAAGAAATGGATGTGGATACACTCATACACCCATGCAAAGATGCACATCAAAGGAAGTTCATTATAGAATTGGTCATAGAAGAAAAAAAAGAGAAAGAAACACCCTGATGATACCAAAATATCCAAAAACAAGAAGTTGAAGGTTACAGTTCATTCATACAACCTGACCCTGTACATAAGCATTTCTAAGATGCATTAAGTAACAAAACACAAAACTATATGATTAGTAAGGTACACATTTTAAAAGGGGGAAAAACTATAATTGCTGTATTTTTCCATGGATGTTGCAAGGAAGGAAAAAGTTCCTTTTATAGTCTAAGGTTCTATGTCCGGATCTGAGAATTAAACTGACATAAGATAGATCAATAAGAGAAAATAAATACATTTTATTTAATATTATTTTATGTGCACTTAGGAGTTTTCAAAAAGAAAATGAAGACTTGAAAGAGCCATTAGGCCCAAAAGCTTTTATAACTTTTGAAATAAAGAACAGTAAATTACTGGAATGTAACAAGACAAAGGGGTTTGGGCTGGGAGCAGTAAATTGTGGAACAGTCACTAGGAAATACATGGGAAACTAATGGGAGACAAAGGAGTTATTTAAGTAAGATTTTTTGTACAGATCTATTTTGGTGTCAACTCCCAGTCTCTGGTGAGAAGAACATTTTCCCTTCCCGGTACAGTAGGCCACCTTTCTCTTGGGAAACTTTATGACCTGCTTTTTGGAAGAAAGCAGGAGGTCAGAGAGTCCTTCCTGAATCTGCTGTCTCTCAAGTGCCTTCAGCTCAAAATAATCAATATGCCAAAGGAAATAATGTTGGGTGGCATGTTCTGAACCTCTTCAGGATACAAATATCTGAAAATCACACCAAAAATTAGCAGAAGGGCTAGGAATGGAGATTTTTTTTTTTGCAGCAAAAGTTAATTATTATTCTACAGTATTTACTTCCCCTCTTCCTGCTCCTTTGCCCATTCTAATAAGACTCAGAAGAGGCCAGCTAGGGTCTACTCTTCCCAACCACTCTGGCAAATAAATATGGGCATGTGACTAAGTGCCAGCAATGAACAGTGAGCAGAAGTCATATATGCAATTGCCTGGGCATTTCCTTATAACAAAATTGCTTCTTTTGTATCCTGAGAAGACACAAAAAGATCTCATCTTTTTCCTCTCCAACCAGCTGGCATGGTCTTTAGCCAGCTGTGGCCACACAGATGAGGATGGCACGAAGGTGACAGTGCGCTGTGAAGCTGACCTGAACCAACCACATGGAGCTGAGCATCTGCATTTTGTCTTGTTTGTTCCCTGAAACTGTTCCCTGAGAGAGAAATAAATACCTGCCTTTTGTGAGATTTTACATTTTGAAATATTTTTATAGTAGTTTGGTCTATCCCCTAACAAAGACTATATATTGTGTTCTAAATGTAGTTTAAGTTTTAAAATTCAAGATCAAGGAAATAAGTATACTTTAAAAAGATAAAGTGTCAATACCATTACTTACTTACCTAATGTGTATATTTCAACAGAATTTGAAACTTCCATTTTAGAATGGCATTGTAACTTACCAGCTGATTTTTCTAACTTGTATACTTTAACTCCCAAATTCTTCCTAATACAATTATGTAAAAACTTTGACCCACTGTTATGACCAAAGGAAATTCTTTTCATTTCACTTCAGAGATCTTTTTTTTATATTCACTTTTCTTCATTTTGCTAGACAACCCTCTCACAGACTATATTTCTTTTTTGACAGCTATGATATGTCACCTGTTTACTTCTCATCAGATAATGGACTTTGGTATCTGATTCGCTTTACTCCATTCTAGAAAGAAAAATGTCATCCTCAGGCTAACATATCTCACTGATAGCTGTCAGTAAAATAACCTTTGGCACCTTCTCAGTACCACTCTAACAACTTTCACAAAACAGACTGCACACCAGGCTAGTTGGATTCAAAAGGGGTGCTCATGATTTGTGTGATATGGGGAGTCAAAAGGAATATGCTTTGGTCCCTCATATGACTAACTGTATCCCAGGTATATTCGTCTTCATCCACAGTTCCTAAAGACACTGCAGAGTCTTAAACGTGAAATGGGTGTCTTGTCATATTAATGAGAGACTATTGGACCCTATCCAAGGGCAGAGGTTAGAGGGTGAATCAGCCAATAGCCAATAATTTTATCAATCATGACTATGCAATGAAGCCCCCACAAAAACCTCTGGGAAGAACTCGCTCTCTGGGATACTGCTTCTCAGATAGGCAGAGCATCTATGCTTGGGGAACCAGGATGTGTTCCCGAGCCACCGAGCCAGGCCCCAAGCTACACGAGTACAGAAGCTCCTTTATTTGGGAGCTTGCCCTCTGTTCCTCTTCATCTGGCTGTTAACTTGTATCCTCCATGATATCCTTTATTATACTGGTAAATGTAACTGTTTTCCTGAATTCGTCAGCCGCTCTAGCAAATTAATTGAACCTAAGGGGGAAGTTGTAGAAACCTCCAATCTATAGATGGTAGAACAGAAACACAGGTAAGAGCCTGGCGCTTGTGACCAACATCTGGAGTTGGGGGTGGAGGGCAGTCTTCTAGGACGGAGCCCTTAACCTGGGAATCTGGTGCTGTCTTGGGAAGACAGCATCAGAACAGAGTTCTCCAACACCCAGCTGGTGCTCAAGAATCTCTTGGTGTCAGTATTTGTGGGAAGACCGCCTCCCACACACATATCCATGCATTGGGATGGAATCTGAGAACCTGAACGGAGTTATACTATTACTACTGTGTACGATACTATTATTGTTGTTGTATATGAAAGAACACATCATTGCAGTTTGAAAAACAAGGTTCTCAATAATTACGGTCTACAAATCTATAAAATACTTACTTTGCAGTTTCTAAATGATGATGCTAACAATTCTGAAGTCACTGTACAAAAAGTTTCAGGATAGGAAATATTTCACCTTTTAGAAGAACTGGATAGAAGTAAATGACACCATGCTAATTGTTTTGATAGTGGCACAAGATGTGAGGACTTGGGTATTATCTGATTATTAAGTTGATTCACCTGATCAGTTGATTACTATGATGACAGTTACTTCCATCCACTTCTTTTAAAAGATGAAACATTTTCAAGCCTGAAGCTTTTTTGGAGTTTTTAACATTAACATTAAACAGAGAATTGACTGTTTCTAAAATTCAATATTCTGTACCCAGATAGATAGAACATGATGGCTATGATTAAACTTAACATTTATAATGTGTTTACTTAAAAAGATCCTCCATCTAAAAGTAATTTTTTTCTTAAAAGCATTTACATGACCCATATCTACCTTATTATCCTTATTTTTTCACCAATTTTACCATAAACTTACATAACTATGAGAACTTTTTCCATTTACTTAAAAACAAAACAAAAGAAACAAGAAACCTTACATTAATGGGCTGGTATATGGGGATGAATCCCTTTGTGCTTGAATGATCCCACCCAATCTCCACAATTCATTTTGGCTTTTTGAGGTTACTGATGCTGTTTATTTTGGAAACCTCATAAGTAATTTAAAATATTTTGGCAAGAAAAAGATCCTCCAAAGAAAGGCTGAGAATTGAATGTGTCATGCAATGATGAAAAATAGATGAAAGCTGTTATACAACTCCAAATTTGATGATACCCAGAATCAAGGTGTGGTCAATGGAGATGAAAAAGAAGGTGCAGACATGAGAAATACTGAGAAATGAAATCCATAATGATGGATGACTTATTAAATATAGGTAATGAAATTAGGAAGATGTAAAGAAAGGCTATGAGGACTAAGTTTGGGAAACACAGATGATGTAAAATAACATTCATGAATGAAAAGAAAAACCTAAGTTTAAAAATAGGTAGGCAAAGCAGAACTCTAGCAGGAGCTCAATAAATTTGGGAATACTGTCAATCAAAACAGCTATTCCAACTCTTATATTTGAGATCACTTATATAAATCACTTTTATTTAAAGATATACAGTACAAATAATTGGAAGATACTATTTTTGAGGAAAATTATGCCCTGCTGTTTACCCAACACAGGTCTACTCCCTTGAGTCATTGAAATGTTTGTCACTGATCTGTGACATACATACACAGATTCAAAGGTTTCAGAAATTTTATAGCCATTTGAAAATGTGTTTTGAATATAATAATAATGAATTAGGGCTTGGATTTAATAAGCCTTTTTATATTCATTTCATATGTCTAGAAATTTATTTTTTTATATTGTAGTGTTGGGCTATGAATGAATAGGAACTTTCAAAAAAACTGTTCCTCCCCCACAGAGAGGTTGATAAGCATGGTATTTGAGGTAAATGACTTTGAAGAAGATTCATCCCAGACATTATTTTGAACCAGTACAAAAACAAACAACAAAAGAAAAACCAAGCTTTCATTTATTGAATACTCATTTTGATTAAACATTAAGATCAGGCTGATACTAAACCTAAGACAAATGCAATATGTCATTTTCCTATCAAAGGCACTATATGATAGCTTTGCCCCATTAATGGACATTTGACATTTTCAAGTCACCCTCCAAAGTTATATTGCTGTTCATTTTCTCCCATAGGGTGGAGTAGCTATAGTTTCTTTTGGCGAATAGCATTGTAAATCACATAGGTCTCCTTGGTATTAATTTTTTTTAAACCCTGAATTGATGCTAATGAAAGATATAATTTTTAAAAATTAACATGACTTGCATAGAAATATAAAATGAACATGTGCCAAATATTCTATCTAACCCATGAATTAATGAGGGAAGCAGTAATATGTTAAACTGGTTCAAAGGAGAATTCAAACAACTCACACATATACAGGCAATCAAGAATGATGAAATAAATTTGCCAATAGATCTAAATCTGATAAACATGCACAGGGCAATAACCACTTGCCTTCAGCTAGGCAAAATTCATTTTCATTTCTGTGGGCAAGAATTATTTGCATTACTAACTAGCTCAAAGAGGATGAATAGAGCAGAACCAGATAGACTCAGACAACCAGGAAATGTATAGTACCCAAGATACTCAAGAATTTTTGTTTTTTGGCCTTTGTAATGCCTTTGGCAATTTCTCCCTACAATCCTAACAAATGGAACCTTTTATTTTTGTACGTTGTTTTGTTGTTGTTATTTTGCCAATTTATCCTAAATTAAGGAGATAGTCAAGCTTCTTTCAATGTGGAGTTGCAAATTCCACTGCTTTCCAAAAAGTTTAGTTGCCAGGTTTTTGAGAAAGGGATGCTCAGGTCACTCTTCTCTATGCCTGACATCTTTTGGAGGCTCTTACAAGTAGCCATGTATTGTTTGTACAGGTTTCTTCCATCTCTCCATATGGAAAATGAATGTTTTTAATCTACCACCATTTACTGGCATTTAAAAGATGATACTTGTTTCAGGAAATCTGCTTGACAGCCTGTGGTGGAGAAGAAAAATACAGGAGACACTTTGCTGTACCATGGCAGCAGAGAGGAGAGTGAGCATACAGCCTCTCAGGTTAGTAAATGGGAGTGTCAGCAAGCAGTGGGATATTTAACCAGCAAATGGCTTCTGTGGAGCCGACCCATAGTTTACGATGGCTACTCTACCTTACACTGTCAATTTAAAGCCCTGACTGAACACAGCTTCGGGTTGATTGGTGTCTTCTGAATAGGAACTGGTAGTTTCTCCAGAAGGGCCCTATTAGGCAGGCATCAATGCTTCCTGGAAACTTAAAAGGGCGATCACAAGCCTGAGGGGCTTTCTAGTTTACTCCTCAGAGCCATGTTGGTTGATTAAGTTTGAGGGTCTTGTGTGAAGCGCTTTGGAGGAGTCCACACTGTGAAACTGCCAACACAATACTTCTTTTTCTGATTAACTTCCCCAGGGCTTGCAACTCAAAACCTTGCACTTGCACTCACTTCACTTAAAATTTTACAAAAGCCTGAACCCCTGAGGTCTCATTGACTTCTACTGAAATTTATCTTTGTTGCCAAAAATTTATGTTCTTTAACAGAGGCCTATATCCTCCCACCTAGCTCCCCTCCAGAAAATTGTCCAGCTGTGGATCAGACCTCATATGCTATCCTCTGATATCCAAGATAAATCTGACTCTGTGCGCAAAATCATTCTGATTCAAATAATTACATGCTTGGCTTAGTAGTGGGTGCCAGCCACAAATGTGATAATTTCTTCTTCCTGCAGCCTCACACAAAGAGGTAATTTGTTCCATGCCCCCAGCAACAGGTGAATGGCACAAAACATGAGCAATGCGTGCATGGAGAGAAAGGCACATTTTATGGATAAAATGGGTGATAGAGAAATGATCCATGGGCACAATTACTAAATTTGCATTAATCATTTTGGGATGGATGCTTTCATTGTATGACTCTTGGGAAATTTGGCAGAGGGAAGCTGTTGCCTAGAGGATAAAAATAGCTTTCTTTTTGCCATCATAAACCTGAGCACTGGGGGATTCAATTCCCTTGCCAACTTTTTGAAACTCCAGCCCAAGGCATTTGAGTGTCACTTAAAGCCCTCCACTTCTTAATCAAATTCCAGGGTTTCCTTTTTGCAATACTTAGATGTGATCTGCTTTCAAACAACAGTATCAGGTAAGCTTCAATTTCTCTTGGCAATTGTGTGCTGTTTCTATGCTCGTATGAGAAAAATTAAAGGTAGCCTACAGGTAAATATGTAGAAGGTGAAATACAGCAAATTAATATTTTAAAAAGTATTTTAGGCTTCTTATAAACCATTCATTATAGTTCATAAATTGGCAGGAAGAACTGTGAGTGAGGAACTTGCTTACATGAGTGTCACCGAAATCAATACTTAAGGCACAGGTGAGAATGAAGGAAGATCTATGACGGGAAGGTTGTATGAATTAAATACATCTCCAGCTGCACTACCACTGTGGATAAACACTGAAAGATGTGGAGGAAAACAAATTCAAACATAATAGATGGTGAATTAGTGAACAAATCAGTATTCATTTATGCCTATGAATCGAGGTTATATGGCTGACTTGTTCTATTAATTACACCTACATTCCAGATCTTCATTTACCTGGGGAACATTCCTTCTATTCTCACCAACTCAGACTGTCATCTTCAACAGCTTCTTCTCTATCCCTCCCACAAACACAAAAAAACCTCTTCATGACTCATCATGACCACCCCACTCCATGTACAGATACACATCCCTTTAGGATTTCACTAGTCGCTATCACTTATATATGCTTGTCCCATCTTTTTGAACACAGCTATAAATCCTATACATTAGACCCCATTCTTGCTCAAGAGGCATGTTCCTGAAACAAATTATTTTAAACTAATCTTTTGGCTACTGAGGCCATCCATGCTTGCAAAATGAACTTTGGTTTCCCTTTGTTCTATGTGCAGATGATATCTGGAGTAGGCCAAGGAGATGTGGAGTGCACCTACAGCATCTGCTACCTCTTCCATCTCCAGGGTGTTCTGTCTGTTTCATTCTCATCTTCCAAAGCCATTTTTTTTCTCTGTGAAAGTAGCCAAGATAAGCCACATGCCCTGGTAGCAGGCGATGGGAAGTGGGGAAATGCCAAAAGGTTACAAGAGATGTTGGACTGGTAACCATCTGTGATAGGTAGAGTAATGGTTCCAAGTCAACCTAGTTGTCAAAGCTGAGCCCCACAGACGAAAGAGCCCAGATGAGATCAGTAAAGGAGCCTATCCAGTCAAAGGACAAGGATGGTGACAAAGACCAGTTAAAATCAGAAGAACCACCTAGCTAAGCTTCCCCTAAATTGCTAAACTATAAAATCATGATGGAACTAGATTTCAAATTACTCAGTATTGGGGTGAGTTGTTGTTCATCAATAGCTAACTAATACCATACTTGTACTTCCACCATTTGACTTCAAACATGTTTGCACGCTGGGGTACTCATGTGCCTCCAGGGTTCTACCATAAGCAGCTCTGTGATTTTGCCACATCATTTAGTTCTCATCTGTAACACGAGAAGTTGCTGCCTTGTGATATACAACAATACCATAGTTAGCTTTATGACTCTATCAAGAATAAAAAGAGAAAAGAACCTTAAAATATTCCTTCCATTAAAAACCAACAGCAAAGAATATGACTGTGATATGCTCCACAGATTACCACTTCTTTATTTGACTGGGAGAATGAATTTTAGCGACTCTGAAAGCAAAATTAAGTCCGTGAGTTGAATATGTATATTTGTTTCACATCTCCTCTTCTCATTCAGACATCACCCTGCAGAAGAAACTGAAGGATATAGGTCAGTAAATATAAAAATAAGCAATATAAAGAAAGGAATGTTTGCATTATCAAGATAATCATTAAGCCTCATTATAAGCCCCTAATCAAAAAACAACACAGTGCTCTCTGTTTCTGTATAACTCAGTAACTGCTTTTACATTGAAAACAAAATCTAGAAAGCAGTTGTATACTTTCTGAAATAGAGCTAATCAGAACTGAACATTTGCTTTATTTTAAATGCAAAGTATTGTGAGTGTGTTAATCAAGTTATTTTCTCTCCGTTCCAGATCCACCCTTCTTGACTCTGCTTGGTCACTTTGAAGCTGGTCTCTTAACATTTTCCTGTGCCAGCTGGCACAATGTCAGGCTTTGTCAATAGAGGGTGCTGAAGGGATATTGCAAGACCCAAGCAGAAGAATCTCTTCCAGATTCAGGAGGCTCTTACAATGCAGCTCCCAGTAGACGGGTATGTAAGTGACCCAGTGGCAATAACCCTCTGGCAAATTTCTCAGCCACAGCGGACCATCCTATACTATAGGCCAGCTCAGTTCACTGACACTCCACAGCAAGTTTCTCTGCCCGCAGTTGGCTGCTTTGTGTGGATGAACTCCAGCTCTTATTATTTGTATTAACTAAGGTATATTACAAACAAGTGCTGTCATGTCATTTTGATCCTTTATGACTAGCAGTCAATGATTTTCATATAAAAAATGCATAAAAGTTAACACTGTGTATCATAACTAAAGTTTCAGAGGTAAGGTTTTTTCTCTTTAAAATGGGAATCATACTGCACTATGAAAGAACAAGCAAATTAAGAAAGTTACATTCAGGCTTTCATTTTTTCTGGAGAACCTAAGTTCACTGATAATAGTCAGAAGAAATCCTAGGTCACTTTCCCAGAAGGAGATCTTAAAAGGAGGATCCTTTTTCAGGTGATATATTAAGGAAATAACCAAGGAGAGATCACTAAGGGAAGTGGGAGGAGGGAAGACACAACAGAGCAAGGAAATGAGATGACAGAGGGCACAGTTGCACACCATGACATGACCCAGAAGGGTGCCAACACAACTTTTAGAACTGTCCCAGCGTCAGGCAAGGGAGCAGGGTTGTCATACCCCCATAAGGTCCGCCATTGGCTAAGGGCTTGCTAAAGGGAAGTCTCCTTCCAGGCACTTCAGTCTCCATGGAGCTAAGGATGGATGCAAGGGCATCTGAGCAGAACAACAGTGTAAGAAAATCATCCTTCTGTTCCTAGTATTATTTCAGATGATTGTCAGAACTATCTTGAACATGATGTAAAGAGAAAAGATACAGAATCAAAGAACTTATCAAAAGATCAGGCATAGTGTCAAATAGTGATGGCCAGAGAGGGATTTAGCAATCCCACGGTACTTTCGAAGTCAAGATCCCTCTCTTGCAGAATCAACAGTACTGTTCTAAGGAAATACAGAGAATCATATGAAATTCAAAGATTATGTTAAGTTCTGTTCAACTATAAGCAAGCAATGGAGAATATAGAGGTAAAGGCCTTCTCCAGGAACTCCAGGGCCTTTTTTTCTTAACAGTGTCACCTTATGTATTTGTTGGAGGCTCTAGGCTGATCCCAACTATTTAGGTATGCTTTCTCATATGGGTTCAAAATAGTCCTCTTTTGTTCTATGAAGCCTGAATCTGAACCATATCCATCTTTTAACAATAAACACCATAAGTAAAAAAGTGAAGTATAAACTGCTGAGCCAGAGAATATAAAGGATGTAGAGAATCGTGGGTTTTTAAAGGTTGCAACTAAAAGGAAATTTGGCAACTGATCAAATTATTATATTAAAAAATCTGAACTCCATCCTCTCAGGAGAAAAATATAAGGACAAGAAAGATGACTTCAGCTTAGGAGAACTGACTAAGTAGGGATGCTTAGGGATTAGAGTACCAATGTCTGTATTTATGCCAGGTAATGAAACATCACTCATATCCAGAAAGTGTGTACACCTGAAACTAAATCTCAGTTTAAATGAAAGTCTAATAGGGTAGGACACATAATGAAAGCCAGTAATGATATGTTGTTATATTATCGGTGGTTTTGTCTCTGGCAAATTTCACCCTACATAATGTATATAGCATATACGCATGGATAGATCTCTGGCAAAAAATGAAATGCACAAATCTTTTCAAGTGTAAATGTAAATATCTTTTCAAAAGAATTAAAAATATGACAAGATTAATCAGATAAGTCAGAATAGACAGAAAAATTCTTTCGCAAGTTCACAAGTCTAAAATTAAAGAAACATCAACATCTTAGGAAACAAGGAGGAAGGTTGAAATAAAAAGAGATAAGAACAGCAACAAGACACTTCAGTTACACTAAAATCAGACATCTGTTCGCTCCCTCTCTCTGTGTGTCTCGACTTCTCCTTTTTCCTAATAAGGAATGAATTACATAAAGTGTACTAAGGTACACTGATCTTTAGAATACAGTTCAATGACTGATGTTTTATACACACACACACATATAGAGAGGTCATTTTGTATGATTTCCAGTACCCAAACTCTCAAACACCCCCAAAGCAGCAGTTATATTAATCCTTACCACTGTATATAAATTTTGTCTATTTTTCAACTACTTGAAAATAGATTCATACTTTATTTTTTGACCTAGTTTTATTATAACTCATTATGTATTTGAGATTACCAGTGTCCTTTCATTATCAGAAGTTTATTCTCATTTATTGTTGTGTGTGTTATATTCTGTGAATAGACAAAATTTTAACTTTCCTTTTTAACTTGTGAGGAAAAATTATAAATATTTCTGTGGGGAGGTTATTATGAATAGTTCTGTAAAATACTTTTATTCTTGTTAGTGGGTAGACATAAGACTCATTTCTGTTTGGGAGATGCCCAGGAGTGGAGTTTTTGGGACAGAAAGCATGATATTTCTCTTTATAGATACAAACAGGTTTCCAAAGGGACTGCCCCTGTTTGCATTTCCATTAGCACTATATCTGTTTCAAATGCTTCACATTCTTCCTAACATTTAGTATTTCTATTTATTTAACCATTGTAGTGAGTTTAAGTAGTATAGTTTTGTGTTTATATATTTCATTTACATGATGACTGATGCTATTAAATGCCTTTTCATGTTTATTGGCCATTTGATGTGTCCTTTCATGAACTGCTTGCCCATGAAGGCATTTTTGCTCATTTTCAAGTTGAGTAGTCTATCTGTAAGTCCTTTTCCAGATATATTTCTAAAAACATATTCTCCCATTATACTTTTTACTTTTTCAATATTTTCTCTAGAAGAACAAACTTCCTTATTTTAATAAAGTATAATTTTTTATAGATAATAATTTTATTGTCCTGTTTAAGATAGCATTGCCTACCAAAAGACCTAGAAACAATTTTTGTATATAATACATCATGGTTAAGGTTTTTCTAGATGTACATTTAACTGATGGAAAACTACTTACTGAAAAAAAAAATCTTTCTGCTCTGATTGTCTTGGATACTGTCAAAAATTGGGTGATTATTATACTTGCAGTTTTATTTCTGCAATCTAATCTGTTCCATTGATTTGTCTTTTCTTGCATGGTACCATTGTGGCTTAATTAGAATAGCTTTATAAGTTTTGATATTCTATAATTTAAGTCATCAGATATTTCTTCAAAATTGCATTAGCTAATCTGGATTTTTTGCATTTAAATATAAATTTTAAAATAAACTTGTCAACGTCTATAAAAATTATGTTGGGATTTTAATTAGGATATTAAATTTATAGATAAACTTGAGGATAGATTCATGAATATAGCTCTCCATTTATTTAGTTCTTGAGCAATACTTTATAGATTTCAGTATAAAGATTGTACAATTTCTTTATTAGATTTACTCTTGGCTCTTTTTTGCTTTTTGCTGTTATTGGAGATGGTGTGTGCTTTTTAAAATGTTATTAATAGCATATAAATACAATTAATTCCTGAATATTGTTTGTATCTAGTAATATTGCTAAATTCTGTCTAATTTAGTTTTCCCCTTTTTCTTCTTCTTCCTTTCTCTTCTTTACTAATATAAGACCCCTTCATTTGAAAAAAAGTGTTTTGTAGGATTGTTCAATACTACCCACATATTTTTTTACAGTACTCTTTCCACAATTCTGTGTTGATAATCAAGGATAAATTGTTCAGATTTATGTTAATTAGTAAAACAAGAACATATTAAAGTGTTATTTGGAATATTTTCATCTATCTGAAAAGTTAATTCTGTCTATAAAAATATGAGAGTATAGAAGAGTCTTGTAAAAATGCTGTCTTCAGTATATAGAAAAGAGAGATAAGAATGAAATTTTACATTGTTACTATAAACAAATCAGTGTATATACACACAATGCCAAGAAGAGGACTGGAGTAATTTTTGGTTGATTTAGATAAAATGTAATCAATTTTTCTTTCTCCTTTGTATATGTACCAAATTTTCTAGTGAGAACTATATGAGTCTTTAAATTTAGTATATATGTTTATTCTTTAAATTGACAGATATTTATCTGGTACCTACTAAGTATAAGGAATAAGATATCTACCAAGTATGAAGAATAAGGATCTTTCAGTCTGGTGAGAGATACAACCACTGAAATAATTTAGTGACTGGTTCCTTGTTGGGGGAAAGGGATGGGTGCTTCTCAATTTTGAAGGTATGACTGAGAATTAAGGTAAAAGTAAGGAAATCGGGTAGAAGTATCAGCTTAGCTGAGATCGGAAAATCCAGTAGCCTCAGCCAGGAAAAGAGAGGGAAGTATACATTTAGAAAAATGAATACCATGTAAAATTGATGAATGAATATAAATATTAATTCCTCTGAATTGTATCCCCTGAATATATTGTTCAATAGGCCCTGAACAATATCTCCAGAATTTAGCTCTGTCTGAACAATATCCCCTGATTGACTTTTAAACGGAGTGGTTTGTTCTTCTCTATGGATTCATTCTATCTCCTCCATCCCCGCCCTTGCTATAAAACATGTTGGAGGGTTACTCTGATTTTGTTAATTGAGAAGATGTAGAGACATATGGACCTCTAATGTCCTGGCACCAAAGATAAAAGCCTTGTGGCTATTTTCTTAGAAGAAAGATAGTTTTATTTATGGTGCTGGAATGAAAATGGAATTAGGTCACACAATTGGATTTCTCTTTTCTTCCTTCATTCTGTTCCTTTTCAATTCCTCACTCAACTGTGTGTGCAAAGATGCAAATTTCTATCATAACTGCAATGCACAGTAATCTTTATGTAATGAGTTGGGCTAACTAGAATTTAAATAAAGACCTAGAGCATCTAAAAACCTCTTGTAGAATTTTAAATTTAAATTCTTAAAATACAATATTTTAAAAAATATTTTAAGTGATTTTTGGAACATAAAATTTTAATAATATATTTAAATGTGTATGTACTGTTCAAGAGGAATATTACATACTAGTTTATTTTTAAAAGTTCAGCTTTCTGAGACTTTAAAGAACAAACTATAAAATACAAAAACACATTATACAAACACATGCACTTCCTTTTGTGAAATATAGAAACAGAAGTAATCCATCAGATAAAAGGTTGATAAGATCCAATACAACAGAATTTCAGAATGTAATAACGATGATTATGCTGGTAATGAGGATGGTGTGAAGATCCTTTAAATGGTGATGACAATAATAGAAACATCTAAAAACTATTGAAAGTTAAATAATACCAATATTTTACATGCAGTTTCATTTATTTACCCTAAAAACCTTACAGGTTATGTGTGATTATTATGCCTTCTTTTATGAAAGAAAACTCAGGCACAAAGAGGTCAAGATGTTCAAAGTCACACAGTTTTTGAACCAGGATTTGAACCGAGGAAGAATGACTTCATGCCTATACTCTTTTTATTACCTGCATACACAATGCTGTATCACCACTAACTTTTTTGCTGGAAGTGAACAAAAACACTATTTACACTTGCATGAGTGTGTCCGTGTGTGTATGTGAGCATGTGCATGTGGTATAATAACAATAAACTGACCCATACCTACTGACTTTATAAAATCAAACACTGAACTCTACTTAGGGATTTAAGAGCCTATCCTTCATCTTTTTTAAGCTTGGGACAAAATGCTTTTTTCTTTTTCCCATCCAGGGGTGAGAGGTGGCCTTTCTACTAATCTCCAAGAGTGCTTATGAATTAATTCAAACCTGGCAAAACCTTTCACTTGAAAGAATGGAGGTGGTTACGTTTGGGGACCTCTGTTAAAGAAACAGAGGCTTTGAAAGCACTGCCCTGTCTCTACAAGTTATTTATTCTCAGGAAGAGAACATCAAAACTGCTCCAGTTCTTTTCAGAAAGAGTGCTTCTTTGATGTGTTTTATTTTGAGAACTGGTCTGCCAAATAACTTTAATCTTCTGAATCATTCTTAAAATTATTTAAAAAGTGTATATTTTTAAATATTCTTTAGAAGAAAGGAGGATGGGGTGGTAGATTGGTGGGCCACAAAGGGAACCTCCTAACAGGGCAACTGGGAGAAAAATGAGAAATATTGCACAAGTCAATATTGTGTCTACTGACATTATTTGTTCTCATACATTTCCACCAGTTTACAAATTTTCATTTAAAAAATTAATGAATCTAGAAAATTGAAATAAGATGTTTAAAGATAAAGTAAATTGAAATTCACACTTAGGGAAATTTCCCAGACTCCAGGGCAGCTACTTTTCAGGGTGAATTATTTATTTAATTTGCCCTCAGAATGACACAAAAATTTCCAAATGCCTAGTTTTAAACTCGGAGAAAAACATGAATACTTCTGTTTTACACTAAACATAACAGAGAGATAACTACTTTCTATTTTCAAGATTACATGTTTCCTTATTGTTATGTCAAGGGTTTTGAGCAATAAATCTGTACTCCTTCAGAAGCTAAAAAGTGCTACCATCTCTTGGGCATTCACATAAGTTGTAAAATGATTACAGTTCTGGTGGTAACAACGCCTAATATGTTCAATATAAACTTGTTGATCCCTCTGCTGGGAGCTCTTATACCACTGAGCAAAGAGGTAAAATTCAAAATCTTTATTGAAACTTTTCCAGTTTTTTCAATCAGCCTATAAAGTAAACCGAAATGATTCCACAAGTTTCAACTAAACAAACACTTCCAAGCAAATCAGAGTATAAAAGGATCATTTTTAATCCTAAGACATTTTCAGGTCATGTAAAAATTGTTTGTCAAATATAATTGTTCTCTGTCCTTTTTTAAACATCATGATGTTTGGCTTTGAAATGTATTTGACTATAGTAAAATTGACAGTACACAGCAATTTATATGTAGATTCTAAAATAGTGAGTAGAAGACTCAGAACTTCAAAGAGAACCTGCAAAATATAATCATATACTAGAACAGAAAGAATCTTCAGTTTCTGCAATCTACCTAGATTTATTACTAGTAGAAACATAGTACAGAATATTGTAAATATTCTGTTAACTACTCCTGGGAATTTGCTAATATTTATAAACCTCCTTTCCCCCACTAGGGAAGAAATAATTATTTCTTCAAGCATAAATTATTTACAAAAAGTAATACTCCTTTATTTTGTGTGCTATTTAAAATCTTACAAAACACATGCATGTTTAAATATTAAACTAAATATTTATATACAGGTATCCCTTGCTTTCCAAAAATTGCATGTTATGTCACTTGCATTTATGAAAGACTTATATCAGTACCTTCTTTTGCTGGCCAAAAGAAATCCAAAGAGTTTTTTCACTTTTACAAAAAAAAAAAGATGAGAAGTGAAAATAGTGCTCAGTACTTGTTTTGCAGTGAGCCGCTACCGAGGCAGAGCGCATCCTGCGCAGTGAGGGGGCCGCGCCACACTACTTCCCCAGGAACCACACTCAGCATTTTGGCATCCAGCTGCCATGGCTTTGAACTGTATCTGTGAGCATCTGTGCTTTATCTCTATTTTGTACATCCATTAGCAAGATGTGTCCTAAGGTATCAGAAAAGCTTATGAGAGGTTATTTTTTAGGTCTGGGAACACTCAAAAAATTTTCCATATACATTAACCATAATTGTTTCTTTACTTTCTGCCATTTCGTCATATGAAAGTGTTTATAGGAATGTTCTACTTCCAGGGAAGAGGAAACCTGTATATAAACATACATATAATACACCATACATATAATACATCATATGTACATATTGTGAAAGGATTTCTATCTGAAACAGAAACAGAAAATGTGAAAGAACAATCTCACGCATGTGCCCTCAGGAGAAGAGAACTTAAGAGCTGAGACTGATTTTTCATTAACACCTGATTTACAGAAGACTGAGACGTTCTCCTGACCAATGAACATTCACCAGGAATCTCTCCACATCCTCAAGCCAGTGAACTTACTGCTCAGACTCTGGATGGACTTTTCCCTCTTTACTCTCCTTACACATAAATACAGTCCACCCCAAACCCTTAATGGACTTTCCTGTAGCTTCCTACGTACAGCAATTATTTCCCAAGTTGTAATTCCTCTGCTATCCCCAAAAATCTCAATTTCTGGTTGTTTGACCTTTCCTCAGTTTACCTCTTTATTTGGGTTGATATATATATATATATATATATATATATATATATATATATATATATATATATATTTATTTATTTATTTATTTATAACCCAGAAAAAAGTTATTTGTGATTGATATTATTAACCACAGCTTGATATGAGGAATCTAAAGCTCATAATAATAAATTATACAAAATAACATAATTAGCAAATGGTAGACCTAGGTGCAAAGTTAATCTTTTAAAATTGAAGGGCCTATATACTTTCCAGTACACCAGAGATGGAAAGTTATCCTAGATTTATTATTTTAAAAGGCTTAATGCAGCCTAAATGTTGAACAGTAAGATGTAATACTTAGAATTTTCTCATTGCTGAAATGTCCTAGTGAGGGTCACCTCTTTTTCTACCAATCACAGCTCCAGCCTGAAGTGCTTAGTCAAAAAGATAAGATAAATGCTTAAAACAAACCACCATGTGAAACTACATAAGCAACTCCCTTCAGAGGCTAGTTCTCTCTCCTAAAGAAAGACTAGAATCCCAGAAGGAATTTGAACACCCTAATACATCATGGATTAAGCTCATGCCTTTGAAATTTCTATGATTGTCTCCACCCAAGATAAGCTAAGCAGAAGAACACCAGAGGAAACAAAAATAGAAATGGGATTTACCATTATTTTTAAAGAATTTACTCTGCAAGGCTTTACTTAATCATTCCTCATTGAAGAATGTTAAGTTCCTAAATCCTGCAATGGTAGTCATCTTCAAAGAATTCCAAATATGTCCTGGTTTCAGGCATACCATAAATTTCACATTATTCATCATCTTTACTGTCAGAAGTTGCATTCTCATCTATTAGATTATACACTAGATGACATTTATCACTCAGCCATTGTTCACTTACAAATATCTTTCCAGATGGCAAAAAAGAAAGACATAAAAGAGATCTAAGAAAAAGACTGGAGCAGCAATGTTCTTGAGAATGTATGAACAGTCTGACAATTTGTAAAGTTGTGTGAAATGATTCTGGTAATGGTCAAGATGAAGTAAACCCACTATAACCTACAGCATCAATGATAAAAACCCAAATTCTGGATAGAATAGAAACGATGTAAAGACTCAAAAAATAAACAATAACAGCTTGAGGAAGGATGTCAAAACTTGAAGAAAGTTCAGCATAGTGGTGAGTTAGTAGTTGTTTTCCTCCTTTATCTCCTATGTGTGATCTGACAGCAAGCTAAACATCATAACTGTGCAGAGGGCATAGGAAAATATTCTAGTGAACCCCATTTTAACACAGTAGGACTGGGAAAAGGAAACTCTTCAACTGGAGAATGCAGGCGGATCCCTGCTGGATTTTATTATTTTGTTTTGGTTTGGTTTTGGTAACAGGTTATAATAATAGCAAACACCAAAACCCTTAAGAGAAATGAATCATTCATACATATATTGCTGACAGGAATGCAAAATAGTGCAACCACTTAGGAAAGTAGTTTGGCATTTTTTTTACAAAACTAAACATATGCTTATCATATAACTCAGTATTTGCATTCTTGAGCAATTACCCCAGAGAAATTAAAATGTACATTGACATAAAACCTTGTACAGGAAGTCAATTAATATATGATAAAGGAGCCATAAATAAACAATGGGGAAAAGACAGCTTCTTCAATAAATGGTCTCAGAAAAACTGGACAGCTACATGCAAGAATGAAACTGAATTACTGTCTATCCCCATACACAAAAGTAAACTCAAAATGGATTAAAAACCTAAATGTAAGACAAGAAACCACAAAAATATATAAAGAACTCATACAACTTAATACTAAAGAAAAATACCCAATTATAAAAAGGGCAGAAGACCTGAACAGACATTTCTTCAAAGACAAATAGATGGCCAACAGGCACATGAAAAGATGCTCCACATCACCGATCATCAGGAAAATGTAAATCAAAATCACAATGAGATACCACCTCACACCTGTCACAATGGCTACTACCCAAAACACAAGAAATAATAATCATTGGCAAGGACGTGGAGAAAAGGGAACCCTCCTACACTGTTGGTACAGCCACAGTGGTAAACTGTATGGGGGTTCCTCAAAAAACTAAAAATAGAGGTACGATATGACCCTGTAATTCCATTTTTAGGCATTTACCCAAAGAAAATAAAATCCATTCTTCGAAAAGATACATGCACCCCTATGTTTGTTGTCACATGATTTACAAAAGCCAAGATATAGAAGCAACCAAAGTGACCATCAATAGATGAATGGATAAAGAAATGTGGTACATATACACATGAAGTACTATTCAGCCATAAAAAGAAAGCAATCCTGCCATTTGCAGCAACATGGATGGCCCTAGAGGGTATTATGCTACATGAAATAAGCCAAGTGGAGGAAGACAAATACATATAACTTCAAATATTAGTATAATCTAAAAACAAAACAAACATAATGAACAAAAGAGCAACAGTCTCATAGACACTGAGAAGTGACTAGTGATTACCATGGGGAGGGGTTGGCATAGATGCTGTGGAGGGTGAGGGGAATAAGTGGTCACAGAAACTCTCAATCATTATATAAGTTGGTCATGGGGATGGTAGTACACCATGGAGAATATAGCCAATGATTCTTTAACATTTTTCTATGTTAACAGATATTAACTGCACTTGTTGGGATAAGGATTTAATAATGTGAGTAACTTGAACCAATGTTATATACTTGAAATGAATATAAAACTGTAAATCTACTATACTTCAATATAAAAATAAACAAACAAAATCCTTCTACAGGAATTTTCACAGCAGTTTTTTTAAATTAAGGTATTATTGATATACACTCTTATGAAGGTTTCACATGAAAAATCACTGTGGTTATTACATTCACCCATATTATTATGTCCCCCCCATACCCCATTGCAGTCACTGTCCATCAGTATATAAGATGCCACAGAGTCATTATTTGCCTTCTCTGTGCTACACTGTTTATTTGTAATAGCTCCAACTTGGAAACAACCCAATAGATGAATGAATTGTGGTGTATCCTTATCAAGAATATATTACTCAAATAAAAAAGAAAAGGTAACAATAAATGCAAGAACCTAGGTGGATCATAAGGGAAGTATATCAGTGAAAAAGACAATCTTAAAAAATCACACACTGTATGATTCCACTTATGTAATATTTCTTAAATGACAAATTATAGATATGGAGAATAGATTAGTGGTTGATTGAAGTTAGAAATCAGGTAAGGTAGGGGGTTTGGAGAAGATGGCTGTGTTTATAAAATTGGTAGATGACAGATTCTTGTGATGGAATTGTTCTGTATCTTGAGTATTATGATAGTCATACAAATTTACACATATGATAAAATTGCATAGAACTAAATACACACACACAAACAAATTAGTTTGTGCATGTTAAACTAGTGAAATCAGAATGATTGTGATACTGTACTTTAGTTATACTAGCTGTTACTATTGGGGAAAACTGGGTGAAAGGTATATGGAAACTCTCTGTAATATTTCTTATACCTGTATGTGAATGTACAATTGTCTCAAAATGAAAAGTGAAAGCAAAACAAAATACAAAAACCCTGAGAGAAATACTGTCAATGCATATACAGCTAAAAATGTCCCTTTGAGCTTGCCTTTACTGTATCTCATAAATTTGGGTAGTTGTAGCTTCATTTTTATTCATTTCTAAGTATTTAATTTACCTTGTAATTTTTTCTTTGATCCATTTGCTGTTTAAGAGTGTGTTGTTTCATTTCCATGTTTCTAAATTTTCCAGTTTTCCTTTTGTTACTGATTTCTGGCTTCATTCCATTGCAGTCAGGGAAGATATTTTATATATGTTGAATCTTTTAAAGTTTATTGAGACATTTTGGAGTTTAATATTCAGTCTGTCTTTAACATTACATTTGAAGGATTTTTCTTCTGACAGCATATATTTTATCCAAGGTGACAACCTCTATCTCTTAATTGGTGTGTGTTTCATTACTTACATTTATTACAAGCCAATTCTGTAATTCATAGAGAATTACAAAATTCCTGCATATCTGAAACGATCTTGAAAAAGAAGAATAAAGATGGAAGACTCACACTTCCTGATTTCAAAACTTACCTACAAAGCTACTAATCAAAATAGTTTGATGTTGGCATAAGGATCGATATACAAACCAATGAAATAGAATTGAGAGTTCAGAAATAAACCCATCCATTTATGGCTAATTGATTTTTGATAAAATTGCCAAGTCCATTCATTGGAGACAGAATTGTCCCTTCAATAGGTGATGAGAGAACTGAATTTCCATATGCAAAATAATGATTTTGGACCTCTACATCATAACATATGCAAAAATTAACTAAAACTTAATCAATTACATAAGGATAAGAACAAAACAATAAAACTCCAGAAAGAAAACATGGGGATAAATCCTCCTGACCTTAGATTTGTCAATAAATTCATAACATGGCAACAAAATGTGAGTAACAAAACAGAAAAATAGATAATTTGGACCTCATCATAATTTAAAACTTTCATGCATCAAATGATATTATTTAAAGGTATAAAGACTTTCTAATGAATTGAAGAAAATTTTGCATATCATTTATCTGAAAAGGACTTAATACTCATAATATATAAGTAAATCGCACAACCAAGAATAACAAAACAAATAACCCAATTAAAAAATGGACAAAGGACTGGAATAGTCATTTTTTGAAAGAAGATATACAAATGGTCAATAAATGCATGACAAGATGCTCAACATCAGTTATCACTAGGAAATGAAGATCAAAGCCTCAATGAAACTTTACTTTATATCTGCTAAGATAGCTTATAATCTATTGGGTAGTGGGGGAAGAAAAGAAAATAAGTGTTGATGAGAATGTAAAGATACTGGAATCCTTGTACAATGCTAGTAAGAATATAGAATGGTATGCTACTGTGGAAAAGAGCAGCTTTTCAAAAACATAAACATAGACATGCTTCATAATCTGGCAATTCCATTCCTAGGTAAAATATACCACAAAGAATTGAATTCAGGGACTCCTACAGATATTTTTACACCAATGTTCATTCCAATATTATTCATAATAACTAAAAGATGAAAATTACCAAAGGGTCTATTAACAAATGAATGGATAAGCAAAAATGGTATACACATAGAACAGAATATTATTCAGCCATGAAAAGGAACAAAGTTCTGATACATACCACAACATGGATGAAACTTAGAAATATTACTAAAGTTCCAAATAGACTATACAAAAAAGGACAAATATTGTACAGTTACATTTACATGAACTATCTGGAAAAGGCAATGTCTTAGAGACATAAAGAAATTAGAGCTTACTAGGAGCTGGGAGGAGGGGAAATAGAGAGTTATTGCTTAATAATTACAAGAGTTTCTGTTTGGGTGATGAAAATATTTTGGAAATAGTGGAGATGGTTTCACAATATTGTAAATATCATTAATGACACTGAATTAAAAACTTAAAAGTAGTTCAATGGAAAATTGTATCAATATATATAAATATATAATACAAATACACACATACATATGTATATTATATGGCTGGAGAATAGATCAGTAGTTCTTTGGGTTGAGAGATGTGAGAAATGTGTTTTTATAAAGGGCTTGCAATAAGGGACTTCTTTGGCTTCAAGGATCTGCTCTGCATCTTAATTGTGTTGGTGATACACAACTCTGCATTTGTGCTTATTCACAGAACTGTATACCAAAACATGTGCATGTCATTGTTACATAAATTAAAAACTTTCTTCACCACCAAAATGTAAAAGTGTTTTAGAAATAGTTTATAAAAATAGAATGCTTTTACTCATTAAAATAATCAACTGAAAGGTTTCAATACTTTCCAAAGAATTTCTGATTTTTGTGTGATGTTCTTTTTATCTTTCTTGGACCATTTCCTTATAATTTGAAAATATTTCCTAATTATATAGAAAAAAATAAGTGCTCCACTTGTGAGGACCTTGACTATCTACCTAGATTATGCCTATAATTCATAGAACATGCACTGGTATAGCATTCATGAAAATTGAACAAGCATATTGTTAAGTACCTCATCAAGTGGAAGGAATTTCATGATTTTCTAATGGAATGGGTTGGCTCAATCTTGAGCGATTCATAGACCAAGCTCATCATTATATTTAAACCTTTACTTTGCCTCAGGTTCAATTCTGTTCCTGTTAGAGGACAATGGCCATTGGTCCTCTGAGCCCTACCATTAATCATTTCTGAAGTTATGCCACTAAAATTTTTAGTAATTTTCATAAGATTGAAGAAGTGCTCTCTTTTTCTCCACTAATATAAAACTCTAGCTATCTCCTTTATTCTGTTTCTTCCTGAAGATTCATGAATCACATTATCTGTAACTATTTTTGATTTTTCATATTAGAAGTAATCATTTTTCTCCCAATGTATTTTTAATAAGTCCAATAGTGAGGAGTATTATCATTTCAGTTCTTTCAAAGTGTCTGAAGTGAATCACTGCTATGCCTGTCATAACTGTCTCTAAGATTTTGAGTTCTTTACCTGAAAATGAGTTCAGCTGCTAGTAACTTCCAAAATGCTCCCTTTTTTCCAGGGAATTATTCCACATTCTTTCAGTTCCACTGACTCCCCCTGCCTGTACTACTGATGCAGAATTTCTCTACAACTGTGTCCTTGTATCTGATGTTTCTGAACATATCAAGTTATACGGAAGTTCAGGATCAACACAACCCATTCTTTATTAACCATGATTCCTGATCAAAACAAACAAACAAAAGATCAAGCTGTTTTGTAACACAGAATCTCACTGAAATCACAAATGTTCCATTCAATGCCATATGGAAACACCAATTTCATTGTTGGTCTCACAATAACCATATAAAATGAGATTTGTAGTTACAGGTGTGAGATTGGATGATCTGTAGTAAGTATGCCATCTTTATGGAAATCCCATTGGAAAGAAAACTCAGGTGTATTTCTTTTCAGTAATGTAAGACTGCTTTTATGTGAAACATTGTTCACCGAGCTGAAACTCTGTGCACTGTGATTTATTGTACTTCATATCTAGATTTTACAGTTATAATCTAATGGCAATAGAAGCAGAGTTATCTACATGTACTAAAGGCCTTGTAGCATTTTCCTGTCTTCTGAGTCAAGGTTATTACAACGTGTTTACATCTTATATTTGAAACCCTTTAGGTTATGCATTACATATTCGCAAGTTTTAAATCATCCACATCTACATCAAATAATGTTGACAGTGGTATAGCATTCATTAATTTTTTTTTTTACCTCCCTGAACCCCAATCAGGGTTTAAACCAAGGTTCATTGGTAGAAACGATGTTTATATTCTTTCTGCATTTGTCATGCATGGACTTGCATACACCATGGCACTATAATGTATACATTTAAAATAAAAGAAAGCTTATTGAGAAAACTCACAAGCAGAGACACAGCAGAGTGCTTGACTCCTCCATCCTCTCGGCATCAGGCAGAGAGGCATGCGTGGATAGAGCACAGCTGGAAAGCCTTAAACTTAGCTTCTGGTATCAGGCTGTTTTACTCTTGAGCTAATTCAAAACTGCTGGGCTAGCCACTTGCTAAGCTACCAAAAGAGAGTGGGAGGCATGGGGAAGGGGAGAATGAACCTCAGAGCCTCTCCTCAGTCTAGCCCCTGGCCCTTGGTGGCTCATTAATTATGAGTCTTTCCATTAGCTCTCCTGGTTTCTGGGTCACAGTGATTCATGCATAATTGCCTGGGAGGTCTCCTGCAGCTGGGACAGATAGCAAGCCACTGCTTAAAAACGATTTAGAGAGACCATTTTGACCTTTTCATCCATCTCTGAAATAGGAAGTCTATGCACAGCACACACTTTCTGGGGTCAGAGGTGTATGTGCGTGACTAATTGAGGTCTGTCATCCTTCTTTGTTTATCCACTTAAAAAAAAATAAGTTCTTCAGACACTCAGGAGTCACTCTTTTGTTATCAAAAGCAAATTCTGGGCAAAGAAGAAGGTAGTTAGTTGTACAACCATGATAGGCTAAGTCACCATCCAGAGTCATGTCTCTCCAGGTGTCCTCAGTCTGGGCATCCACTCACCAAAGTCATAAACTGTCCATCTATACACCATTGCCAAAGCAAACACAAATTTTAAAAATAATGAAGATGGCCAAATGTTCCCCCTCAAACTCTCCTGGCTTACTATCCCATGAATCCTGGGTGCCCTGTTGCTTAGCCAAGGAAAAGTAGACATAAAAAATGTACAACTTTTAAAGAGCAGCAGCCAGCCAGCCCAGCCAGCCTTGTAGATACAGTTAAAATATCTAGAGAAGCTAGAAAAGGTGGCACGTAGAGGATTCTAAGGGCGTCAAAACTTTTTCCTGTGGGCACTCCATCAGTTATGGTTCTGTTCTGCTTGTAAAAGTCTGATAAGGAAAACTTTATTTAATGAGAGCCATCACAATGGGTGTAGGGACTGAAGTTGGGGAGAGAAATTGGGCTTAACTCCGAATACAGCACTGGCAAGTGGGAATTTATAGCCAGGGATCAGGGTGAAGGTCAGTGATAGAAAATTGCTAAAACACCAGTTCAGGAGGATTCTAACTAAACCAACAGACCAAGAGGATTCTTGCTGAAGGCAAGCCATGGTGATCAGACATTATCTGGGGGATGACAGAGAATAAGGAACTTGATTAGTTATCAAGGATGAGAGAAAAGAGAAATTAAGTTTTAATATGTAGAAGTAAATATTCAGTGACTATATCACTACATTTTTGTTGCTTATATAGTACTTATTTAAGTACTTAAAAATGAAAGGTATACAAAAATTAAATTAAGACACAGTAGTTTGACTAAATATGTGGTTTTTATACAAATAAAGGTCATAACCACAATGTTGATATGTGATATTGTTATAATACAACAGTTAAACTTGGTAGTCTATAACAGAATTCATCTGTAGTTAAACAGTAAATAAAATACTAGGATCAAAAACAAAACTACTGGGACTAACAGGTTGGGATTTTAAGTAGCAACAAATGTATTCATTCAGCTCCTAAGTATTTCAAGTTTTACAGTTGGTGAGCTAAAACAGCTTAATAGGATTCTTGCTATAAGTGGACAATGCAGAGACTAACATGGAAGTCCAAAACTGAGAAGTTAGTGGGAGCCTGAGTAGAGTTTGATCCAGGAGAGACTCTTGTCATGTGCCATGCATCTGAGTAGATGTTTATTTCATTCAGTTTCAGGAATGCTGCTCCACAGTCTGAAGAAATAAAATTCAATCCATCACATAGAACCAATAATACTGTGGGTTATCAATAACTTACTCTCATTATGTTTGGCAAATGACTAAGGCATTCCATACAATTTACCCACCTTGGAGCAGAGCTGTTATTTTCTCAGTGATTCATGCCTTTTTTTAAGGTGGAAAATCTTGTTGACATGACCACTAGGGAGCAGTCTGGGAAAAGCTACAGCTGGGCCATCTTGTGAGAAGCAAGTAGGGAGTCTCTGGCTATGACGTTAACTGAGACTCAGACACCAAGCCGAGCTTCATTAATTGTATCATGTCACTTTTTCAACACATTGTTTTTAGGCTCACCTTTTCTTATGGGATTTACAATTCAGTGAAGATGCCTTATAGGAAATGTCACAACTCTTCTTAAATGAGAAGGATGGACCTTCAGTAGGCCCCATCCCAGTCTGGCAGCTGCTCAAGAGTACAAAATTCCAGAAGTCACTGAATACCAGTGGAGGTTTTGTTTGTTGTATTTTATTTTATTTTTATTATTTTAGCTAAGCCTCATTACAGCAATAAAACTCTTGCCAAGAATGTGAAATCTGAGAACTAAAATAATTCATAGCCCATTACTGCATACTGCTATCTGACATTTTTCATGATTTTAGCCTACCAATCAAGTTTGGCCCACAAACCTGGTGCCTTGGGATAGATATTTTAATATAATTCCCAAAGATAAAATGCATTTCCTCTAATATACAAAGCTGTTGAACAATTGGTAGCCCTCCTTCTTTACAGTGGAAGAAAGGCATCAAATTATATTTAATAGCCATGAAGTATCTCTAAGGACTGCAGTCTAGTTAGCCCTCAAGGCCAGCTGTGTGGCAGAGCCTTGGAGTCTATCTTCATTTAAGGTTCCTCTCATATTTAGGCACTCGTGTGTAGATGACATGTAATGAGAAGAGATTGGGCAGTAAGGGGGCACTATTAAAACATCATCAACACTCTAGAATGCTTAGACCGCCCCTAGAAATGTACATTGTACATGAGTTTGTCCAATTCCTACAGACACTTCTTAGGAATCTCCAGTGAATAAAAACATAGAATGTTTCTTGTTAAACAAAGACAAACTGATCTGTGAGGATTTTTAGTTAAGGAGTATGGAAAAAAGGCCATTAACAATACCCATAGTTACATATAAAATATCACTGGTGACAACTATTCATTCAGTCATGCTGACAAAATGTTGCATAACAAGAACAGAATAGTTCCTCCTTATAAGCCTCCACAATCCACAGTAAGTCTCCAAGTACCAGTGACTTTCAAGAACTTTTTCACTGGCCAGAATTGGGGATTGTCTTTATAATACCTCGGCCTCTAATGATACCTGGATGAGGAAAGTCATTTTTTTCCTTCTTGTGGAAGGTGACATCATTTCAATGTCACAACCTTGACAAGCTTTAAGCTCACAAGCATTTCTAAGCCATGCATTCATATCCTGTAGAAAACACCAACCACAGTCACAATGAATATATCTGATCAGTAGGTCCAGATACTCATGCACCCATAACATCCATATCAATTAAAGGTAGGATAACAGAAGAACAAGCACAGGTCAGAATGCCCTCCTTCATCAGGGTCCTCTTCCCAACAAAATGATTAACAACAATTTAAAATGAGATTTCATCATGATTCTCTTATATCCAATAGTCCAGGTTTTCACATCAATGCACTGGATTGTTCACAATTTTTCCTGCACAACTAGCCAAATAAATTTCAGGTGTTGATATCAATTAATTAGCCTGGATGTATTTCTGAGCAGCCCCTGTCTTGGTTTATCCCTAACATTTTTATTCCCTAGGAGAAGTCTCTACTTTCCCAGCCTCAAAGTGCTAGTAGCTTGTATAATATTCTTAAGTCCCTTTCAGACTCCCTAATCTTCAAACACAGCCATGGGCCCCAGCACAGCTCCTGTCCATCATTGTGCAAACCTTCTGGCCTTCAGTCCATTTACACTGAAGGGGACTCTTGCAACTAGCTGGCCTACCCGACCCTCTTCCAGCTCTCCCCAGCACTGCCTTCTTCCCACTAGTTACTAATGGCTTCATTACAGTTTTATTTCTTTCCCAGAAAATACACCATTCTGAGATTTTTAAATCATGGATTTTGCTGCCTTCTTCCCAACCACTGCATAGATCTGCACAGACACTATGGACAACATGTCACCTCAGAGCCTGGAACACCAAGGACAACTCACCTAATCTGGGTCTGTAAGATAGTTACTAGGCCTCCCACTTTCCTTCCTCTAGGAAGGAATATAGCTGAACTCTGTTGTTTCCAAAAACACACAGCCCAGAATGAAGTGGTATATGACCCATTATGGTTGCCTGTTATGGTGCCAAAGAGCCACTGAACTACCACTCCAAATGTAAACTAAAGAAAGTTTTTTAGAGGAACCCAAAGGCAGTAAGACTGGTGGGATGGGGGAATCAGAGGTCATCTGTCTTTATTAATTGGCTTTACCCAAAGGAGAGTAAACTATCTCTTATTTTCATAAGAGGAGGTAGTTTTACAAGGTAGATAAAGGCAGCTTGACTAAATTCAGCTCTTACTCTCCCACAGAGACTGGGAGACAGAGGTGCTCTCTTTCTTCTCTGGTGATTATATTTTAAAGGGATGGATTTCAGGTTCTTGAGAAAGACTTTTCTGGGCTTTAAAATTGGTAAGAAGCTATCATTACTAGTTTTCTAAAGTAAATATTCTAATAAAAGAGAAGTCAGAGGCCTCAAGACTATAAGAAACTGGTCTAAAGTTTAGTCAAGTGGGAGAAATATTAAGGTTTTCTTGGTTTTCAGATTTCCTGCCTGGACCATATAGTCACCAACCCAGGAGCAATGAATGAAGGGAGATTTGACTTTAAGCTCTAGCTCTGCTCTGAGCAAGTAAACATTTATTATTCTATATACTATAAATGCTCCATATACATACTATACACAGAGCCAGGGACACTGAGCCTACTAAATAAAGTCAATAAAAAGAAAAGTAGTTTAGGAGAGGGAGATTCAAAAATCACCCACTTTAAATAGGAAATTGAATGAACATTAGGCAAGTAGGCTAAATGTCAAGGAGACCTCTTCTGTCCCAGGACACTACATTCTTCTGTCAGCCACTAGATACCTCACTCACAGCATATTTCTTCAAAGACCTGGCATCAAAGTAGTTTCTATTTCTGGGGATGTAGTGGTCCACTTACCTAACTGTATTCTCTTTGACTTGAGTGTTCTTGACCTGAAAAACCCTTTGAAACATAGCGTAATTGATTCATCTAATTTGTCCTGATTTCTATCCCCAAATTACTGAGTCTCACACAGTTTTTGCTAAGATACCAAGTCTTAGAGACCGATGATGCTTTCCTTCTGGGCCACCCAGAAAGCAAGCCCAAGTCAACAGGGCATCTGGCTGGTCTCCTGAGTCTCCAAGAAACAAAAGTAGCAGACAAGCATGTGGAGTCAAGCACATGCCCTTCCCTTTACCACAATCACTCTTTCCTGGAATTGAATCAGTTGATACATTTGTCAGTTTTCACCACCAATATATTAAAAACATTTAGTTTCACTTTGTCTCAAGAGGAATTTCACTTTGTCCTCCCTGCCTTCAGTTGACATTCAGTGCTGCCATTTAACTTTTCAAAACTCCAAAATAATCCCACCATTCATATGCTTAAAACTCTACTGAGGATATAAAACTCTTCCCAAACTCCTTAAAACAGCAAAAAGGCTAACATAGCCCCAACAGATTTCCTCTTCTGCATTCCACATCATAGACCCTTTGTACTGCCACCATGTGAAATTACCTGATGGAATTGTGCAGTATACTGAAAATTTCTAACACATTCTCTTTGGCCAGTTCCCAACTAAAGCTGTCCTTCCATCCCTCAGAATACATTAATGATAAACTGATCTAGTTATTTGAAGCAGAGATGAAGTTTTCACTGTCAGAGTTGAGGTCTCTCATCTAATCTCCCTTAAAATGTAATCTCTTTAGGGACTGGCTATATTGCACTCATCTTTTGTCCACACATGCATGGTATAGAGCTTAGCTCATGATTGACCCTCGCTAAAATTGTGTCAACTGAATGAAATTAATAAATTGTGAATGAATGAGTAGATAAAAGATTCTATGGGACAATGAGTTAGAATTAACCTGTATCTCTAGAAAAGAGAAATATGCACTCCAAGGGATCAAATTAATGATGTTACCTGCAGTAACCATGCTGGATAACTGAATTAATCAACCATAGATTCACCCTATACAAATAACAAGAACACCTACATGTATACATGGAAGAAAAGTCATAATGCCAAAGAATCTTTTATCTGATGCTTTTACTTCTTTAGAAAGCAGGAAAATACATTCTGTTTCCTGAAATCACTTTCTCTGACAATTTTTTTCAATCTACTATATTGATTGATCTTCATCAGTTTCAGCCTTGAAATAATAAAAAGGTTGGAATATAAACAAAGAGCTGTCTGTACAATATCTAGGTGGAGAACATTCATCAGTGTGAACAGTTCCAACTTAAAAGCAGTAAGAAGCGTAGTCCCCCAATGCCCAAGTATAGTTCTCAACGTTCATGAAAAAGAGACAATTAGAACAAAGGCACTTGCTCACTTCAAGTCACAATTCATCAAGTTGTCAAAGACAGTAAAATGCTACATACCTAATCTTTCCTGTTAGCCATAATGTAGGCAATGCAATTACATAGTTGCAGCAAATTGGCAAGAATTAGAGGAGGAATTAATATAAAAACCTTGTGAAAATTTCTGTTCCAGTAAATGGTGTCATTCATATTTAAAAATCTGGTAAGGAAATATTAAGTATTAAGGGAATTAGCAATAAATACTTATTAAGTCCATTTTCTTGCTCAGAAGTATTAGACAATTTTTAAGTATAGAAGCAAGGAAAAATCAAAAATCAATTAGTGCTACCAAAGATTCCTGCTAAAATTAAAACCAAGAGATAATTTTAGGTGAAATGGAAAGTAGCAACACAAACACTTTATAATACACAGAAATTCAATAAGATGACAAACCTAATCTGAAAAATTGCTTTTAGTATACTTCTTCCATAAATGGTAGTTCCATATCCACACAGAAGAGGAAACTAGCTGAGTATGATTAAAAAGCATTTTCCAAATTACCTCTATTTGAAATACAGTATGGGGCAGTTATGGCTAAAGGCCACTGATGCTCCATTTAGAAAGAAAACCAGCAGCTGAGATAAGAGGCCACCAAAAGCCAAATATGAAAACCAGAGGCCTTGTTGGATACTTATAAAGGCACTTACATCAGCTACACGGCAGGGCGAGATCAAGTCCAGGACCTATTGGAGCTAGTGGTTAGATAGACCTGCCAACAAATAAGGTGGAAAGCTCAACCAAGGTGAGTCTGTCACACCGGGAACAGGAAAGCATGGTCCCTGAGATGCAAGACAGCTGCTGTCTGAATATGATGCAGTAGATCCTATGGTGCAAGCGGTGCAGAGAGGTAAATATGGAAATGCACCACCAAGATCATCCTAAAGGAAGGCCCAGACATGGGGAGGCTTGCCAGATGCGCTCCAGCTGTCATCCTCTTTAGGGGCTGTCTCAACTGTGAAAAGACCCTTGTCCCATGTCATGCACTTTCCCAGACAGCCTAGACCCTGCTCTGGGGGGGAAAGTATAAAATTAGATGGTTCAGCTTGATGCACACACTCTAATAAGCAAACGTGCTCCAGAACACCTTGCCAGTATGGCCAAAGCTTTGTCTGTTTTGTTTGACCATTTCCGCTGCCTAAGACTGCCTCTCTCCATTTCCTTCACAAGTGTCTATCTTCATGTACATCTTGAATCCCGAACTCCATCTCAACAACTGTTTCCAGAGACACCAAACTGCGAACAATTCAAAGAGAAACTACAGCACAAGTATTAACATGCAATTAGAAGGTATTTGTTTTGTTGTGTAGAGATTATAGCTAATGAATATTCGATAAGAAGTACTTGAGGTGATTTTTTGCACATCTGAGAAAGAATTTTTGTCATCTGTAAAATCATCCAATCCTTTGTGGGTTCAAAACCTCTGGAATTTCCTGGGTAAAATCTGAAACTGGCTGCCCTTTACAAAGGACGGGGAGAGACTGAAAAAAGCTGCAGATCCCTCCAGATTGGTAGGTGGCAGCTTTAATAAGCAAGGGTTATAATAACTTACGAGGCTTGTCTTGGGCAGCCACAAGATGAGAGCGCCGCACACACCCGCCAGAATTTTAATAGAGGCCTTAGCTGGGCTCAGTCACCTATTCAATCCAGGTAATCTTGAAAACATATTGCTCTCTCAACTCTGCGGCCTTGAAAATGAAAATGGCTCCCACTGAGGGAATGGAGGGTGGCACATACATTCCTAGGATGGGGAGAGGACGAGCAGGCTCTGATTCCCTGGATCCAGCTCTCAGTCCCCGGGTGGTCATGTTCTTTTGATGACCTCCTCCGATATTGCACCTCCCCTGGCCAGCTCTTACAATCTTACACACCTCCGACTTCAGAAATGTGCCCTGAGCAGTCAGCAATGGGCTTTCTCAGCAAGCCTGTTGTGTGGTGGTTCTCTGGCTGTCATGAGGCAGTTGCTTCCCCAACAACAGGAGCACATGCAAGCGAAAACACGGGAAGATAATGACTTCTAATATAAGTAACATTTTTCCCACCAAAAGCCCTATGATCTGAACCACTGATTCATTGAGTCCTCTAGGCTAGGGGTCAGCTCACTCAGAGCATCTGCTGTGTCCTCATACAATTAGTAAAGATGATACATTAGCACATTCACCATGTCTGAAAACACAACACTCTGTTTAGCATTCTGGTGATGGCACAGGGGCCTCCTTGCAAGGCAGTAAACAGACTCAATGCCATTCTATTTTGGAAGACAGCTTTTCTCATTAGAGACATTTCAGTGTTCAAAGAGGCTTTGCCAGCTATCATATAAGGCACGCTGGGTGAATGTGGTAGGGCTTTGATGTGTGCTGTAACATCCTCCAGGCCAATGGAGGGGACAAAGATGGTGAGAATGTGTCCCAGTGGAACACAGAACGTGCCCAGCTGGCCTTGAGGAGGGGGAGGTTGGCAGCTGTTACCATGGCGAGGAGTCTCCCCTGTGCCTGGGGAAATCTCCTGGTACAGCAGCCCACCCACCTTGCTGATCCATGCCATCCACAGCAGAAGATTTGTGCCACACACCACAGGGTCCCATTCATGACTACCTTATAAATACCTAGACAGCACAACTAGCCAGTGCCAAACCAGTCACTATTCTTTAATGTGATAGAATGACTACACAGGTCCAGCGATTTCCATCCCATATCCTTGGTTAAAACTGGATCAGTTCTGTTTAGAGTAATTTTTCTGTTCCCAACGTAGGGATGTCTGTGTGCTCAATGTCAATAAGCCAGGGTAAGCCACATGACCTACCCAAATCTGAGTGTAGCCACCCATGCCTCTAATGATGGTATTTTCAGGATTCTTCCAGTTGGCAGATTCATATCATGAACACTCATGGCCACAACATGAGTAGATCACCACATGTATCAGCTGGAATCTTAAAAGTTTATACAAAAGCCTTCACTGGGTTAAATCCACATTCAGTCCAGATGGTCTCAACACCACAGTGCTCTCTCAAGGCTGCGTCCTGGAAAGGCCTCCCACTATGGGATGGTGAGTAGAAAGTACATTCCAAGGACATAGGAGGGATGGAGGAGCCTCTGATTCCCATGGTCCAGCTCTTGGGTCAACTGGTGGTCACCTCCTCTCAATGCTCTCCTCCAACATTCTTCCAAGTGTCAAGACAAAATACAGTACAAGTTTCCATTTTAATTGTTCTTTGGGGTGTTTTTACGTCTTTGGCTAAGTCTTACACACAGTGCTCATTCTTAATCTGAAAACTGGCAAACTATATGGATTCTCTGGTGTACTTGAGCTAAATGAGATAACATTCACATTTATAAAGTATATATGAATATGAATTGACTGAGATACAGGTTATACTTGATATAGCATAGCTAAAAGTATGGTAGTAATTATTATTTCATAACATTTCACTCTATATATCTTATTTGGAGTTCAAGGAAGGAAGCCATAAAATTGGATTATATCAGGGAAGGTGTGAGTATAGAAAGAAAAAAACATGTCTGTGGACTTCAGACCTTAAAATATTAGGCAGGTGAAGAGGAACTGAGAATGTGCTGTCAATGAGGAGAAGGAGAGCCACCAGAGAAAGTTGGTCATTTGCCAAGTGAACAAAATTCTTTACATGAGGGGAGGATTTGAATAAAATCTTCTGAGATACCAACTAAGATGAGAATCACACTTTGGAATGGGGAAGTCACTGGTGATCTTGATGGAGGGATGGAATTTTTGGTGTGGCAGAGACAACATACTGATTGGAGTAAGTGTAAGAGAGAATAGGAGAAGATAAATTAAAGTTGCATCTAATAGCTCTTTTTAGGATTTTTGTTATAAAGAGGACAGAGAAGTTGGAAAGTTGCTGAAGATGAAATTGGGGGTTTGGGCTTTAAAAGGATAGATAAAAAGATGCCATAAATCGATTCTAGTTTCCCTTTGAACTTCAAGATTTTGTGTCATGTTCATGTGAAGAACAGCAACGCAAATGCACTATTCGCCTTGCTGGATCATTTTTTTTTCTATAGAGCTTTTACCAAAGACTTTAACACATAAATGTCTTTAAAATGCTTCCTATTTTTCAGTCAAGTACTTCAAATTATGATCCACTCTCTTAAACACCTGCTCACTTTAATATTCTTCAAAACAGCTCATTGTTAAACACCCAAGTTAACTTACAATCTCTTAACTGGTTAAACACTAGCACTTAACTCCTAAAGTATATTAGCTACAAATTGAACATTAAGTAAAAAGCACTCAAGGCTATTTGAGGCTTTAGTACCTTCTTATAAAGGTATGGTATTTGCAAATAGATATGGTTCTCATTAGCTATTATGGAAATACCTGCAGAACAATGTTTCTAATTGGTTTTATAAGAAAGTATTTCTCTTTGGAGCAAGAGCTGAAACAAAGCAAAGATTTGGGTTAAAGTAAATGGCTCTCCTACCTTCTGGGCAATTTTTTTTTTTTAGTCTCTCTCTGATTATTTGGCCAGGGATAAGCAGGGACCCTGGAAGGCAGGTCATATTTAATTGACTCTTTATCAGTAGCTGTTTACTTTGGGAGGCAGGTGAGAGTCTACGCATCAGCTGAACCTACTGCCAAAGTAGACATCTAACTATTCCTTTGGCTCCTGGCAGTAACTGCATTACCACTTTCCTTTCCAGTTCCCCACCCTGCTGCCCAGAGATGAGTTCTAAATGCCCAGAGCTCAAGGTGAAGAGATTGTAGCTAAGGTGAAGAGTTATCCCAATTTCCAGTGAATTTGTATTGTTAACAATTTAACTTTTCAAAGGATTTTGGAGTAAAGCAACCAACTCTCTGCTGGAGTTGGGCAGGACACAAGGCTGAAATTGCTGAATCAATATGTGGAAACCTGACTGACAACTTAGGTAATTTGATGCAGGATTTGGGACAACAACTGGAGATAAATTACTTAACACAGTTGGGAACTAAAATTGTGGTCAGAAAGAGATGCATTTTTCTGAGAGAAGTGAGGAGAATTGTACTGACAGAGATGTGATAGGCACAAAAGACTCTTACAATTATTCTATATGGAACTGCATAAGCTCTGATAAATATCTTTGAATTGTCTTTGTGGAGGGAAGAGAAGTATTGTGAAATATATGTAAATCAATAGTGATATGAATGCCTCTTTAAAGTAGATAACTATAGAACAATTAGGGCTGAAGTATAGGAAAATGCTTATTTCTTAGAAAAATGCAGTACATAAAAATCATATTTTTACCTCTCTGAATCATGATGCAATGCTTTAAAACTCAATGTGACCTCTGACAAACCAGTGTAAAAATATTTTATTAAAGTTAATTTGTATCTTTACTAGCTTGTATTTGTGTACTAAAGGTAGGTTTTTCCCCCACTCCAAACATCTCCCTAGAAGGCAATATTTTCAGTAATTGCAAAAACCAAAACAAATAGATCTGTCACCTGGTCAATCTTAGAACATGTGAAGAGGAAGGGAGGGAGGATGCATAGAGGGGCAAGCTCAAGGAACTATTCACTGTCACAACCACTTCCAATTAAGAGAACATGCTCCCTTTCACAAACATTTGAGCAAACAACTGTTTCAAAGTGCTGCTTCAAATTTCTACATTGCTTTAGTGAAGACTTAGGGTACAGAAAGGAACGTACCTTCCAAACTGTAGCAGAGATTTGGTTTGGGCTTTTCAAATTTCAATTCCTCTTTCTAATCAAATCTTAATGTTTTTCCAGGAATTACATTCCCCTGTATGGTCTGCTGTTACCATAATCAATAGACAACATGCAGTATAAGCTAGGCCAATCAGATGCTTCCTCTTGAGCAGAAGAACAAAGAGGACCAGAGATCATTGGAATCCATCTACTACTCAAGCAGATGGTTACTTTTCCTAGACTCTTGTACTTCTAAATCCTATGTTCAAAACTAACATCCCATGAATTCTATTATCCTCTACTATGTGTTCAATAAATTCACTTTTGCTTAATTTAACCAGACTTAATTTCTGTTTCTTGCAATCAAAGATTTCAAAATTCATACACAAGATGATAATTGACTGATAATTCTACTGGGTATTATGCCACCAGCCTAGTCTTCCATGAATGTATGTGTTTGTGTGTGTTCATGCGTGTGTATGAGAACTCTCAATGTGAGCTCTCCAACACTTGTGTATATCTTGGCCACTTCTTTTAATGTCTTTAGCAATATGTGCATAGCATTATAGTAGCAAAACTGATATTTCCCCTTGGCATCTTTTCTTAATGAAATCAGTCGACAGAGAGTATAGTTAAAAGGTCAAATATCTAGGAATTATCCTTAATACCTTATTCCACTACACTGTCTTTATCCAAAACCTCACCAAGTCTTAATGACTGTAACCTCTAAATATCTCTCAGATCTGCTTAAGCAGAGGACTCTATCTCCACCACTGCCCTGGATAATGGTCATTTCTCTCCAGTTCTACTACAAGAATTTCCTGAGAGTCTGCTCATATTGACTTGTTTTCCTTTCCAATCTATTTTCCATATATGGCCACCAGAGCAATCTTAATGAAATAATAATTTAAATATCTCACACTCTGTTTTAAACACTTCAGTAGCTTTCCAGAACTCTTACCACTATGTCACCCAAAATCCTTAATATGCCTTCCAAGCAAGTATGCTGACATCCCTCACTCAGTTCCTTATTTCACATAACATCTTCACATTGCTTTTCAACTCCAGGAGGGAGCTGTTTCCTCTTATCACAGGGCCTCTGGACCTATGTCTACACATTTTGCCTGGTAGATTCCTACCCATCTTTTCTAATTAAATCTTAAGCATCCTCTGTGTGATCAAAACCGACAGTTTCTGTGATGACTGCCCTTGCACTGTTCACCATGTAAGAACTTATTCACTATGTAAGAATTTGTTCACCATGTAAGAACTTGTTCGTTATGCTTCAGAAGATTGGAGACTGTTGAGAATTAGGCTTGGGGTTGATTAATGATTGTGCATTGAGTCCCCTATACAGAATTTTATTGTTGTTAACAACCATATGATCAATAAATATGAGAGATGCCCTCTCAAAAGAAAAAAAAAATCTTAAGCATCCTCTACATATCAGCTAAATATCATGTCCCCAGAAAGACTTCTTACCCTCACCAACTAGGTCAAACACATCTGGTATGCTTTCTTCAGGACTGTAAACATTTCTTGACATCATTTTTCTCAGTTGAATTTCCATTGTAAGATTATTTGATAAATTATTCCTTTCCCTTCTCCCCAGAATGGATCTAAGCTACACAAAGGCATGGACCAACAACATCAATTGTTTTCATCATTCTTTCTCCAGAACTAAACAAAGCATGTGACTCATGTTAAGCATTTGGTAATGAATGAATAAGATTAATCGTTCTTGTGAAAATATGAATTCCTTGAACAGAAATTACAATGTCTGACACAAGAACTCAAAAAATAATTACTGATGTATTTTTCACTCTGGTTCAGCAAAGGAATATCTTACCTTAACCACTGCTAAAGGTTATAAATATCTTCTTTATCACTCAAAGTTATGTACACATTTTGGCCACAATTTTATATTGCATAATTTTTAAAAATTATCTGCATATTCCTGTTGATTAATCAGACTCAACAAGCCAGGCATGGTAGCTGACAATCTTTCATCAACAGGACATTTCAGAAAATCTGAAACCATCAGCTTCCGTAAAACAAGCAATTTTTCCATTAACAGAATGTGCTTTACTGGAAATGCTTATTAATAAACACTGAAGATATTTATTCAAAACCCTAAATTAAATATCAACCCCACCCCAGTTAACTCCCACACAATGGCCTTTGATTTTCTGGAAGCAACCTAGAAGTATAGACTCAGACTCAAATCCCAGCACCAATGCTCATGATCCCCCAAGGCCCCCTGTGCTTGATTAGTTTCACTTGATCTGCTATTATTCTTCAGGGTTTTCCCTGGTCCTCAGACACTGACTAGCATTGGCAATTGTTTCTGACTGAGGATGAACCATTTTCCCCATGGAGATAGCACTGGCTCCACTTATGGTGTGGCAAGTCTTTTTTTCCTGGTAACATTAGTTTTCACCTGGATTTCAGAAAGATTAACAACAAAAAAAATGTTTACATAAACTCAAGGACCTTAAAATATCTATATGATACGTTAAGCCACCAACTGTATTTCTATTATGAATATTTAGTATATAGTAGGCCCTTAATAAATACTTAAGGAACTAACAAGTAAATTATAGTGGGGAAAGATTTTCACTCCTCACCAGACATATTTGATCCCACCCCTGGTGGGCAGGTGCTATGGTAACTTCATTTTGTCCAAGTTAGAAGAAGCAGTCAGTTTGGGCACTAGAAAAGTCTACTGCTTATAGATATTCCATTCTTGAAAAAAAAACGGAAAACAATAACCGAACAAAAACAAACACCTATCTTCTGTATACTAAGGGGACTCAAGCATACTTTCAGAAAACTATATCCTCACATCCACCCCTTGTCAACTGAAACCTGGCCTATTGCACACATTATTTCCTAACACTTAGATGAAGCAAAATGAACTTTGCCTTTTTCATTACTCTTAGACTGAAGAAAGAGTGCTCTGGACAACCAACTTTGAAGAGCAAAAGAGGTTTTGGAGTTCAGTAGTAATTGTAGATGATCTACCAAAGTTTGTGCTAATGTCCCCCAACATGTTATAATTACATTAGAGGATATCTTCCTGGAACTGCTTTGTGTCTAAATAACTATACATAAATATAGTACACATTAATACTTCAACACTTTACAGATTCTAAAGGAGCTTCTTCTCAAGGAGCAGTAGAAACTTAAATTATTTTCCAACACAGACACCCTAATTCACAAAAACTTGGTGTGGGAAGAAAGGCAATGGAGATGTACTGTATGCCCTATGTCCAGAGGGCAGTTATTTTCTCCCCACTTGCCAAGGAGATAAGTGAACTGAAAAAACTGCTTACCCAAAGCTACCATGGGTATGTAAATGCTTTTGGAATTTTTCCAAAGATTTTAACCAAATAGTCAACCCATAACAAGTATTCCCTGTGGCACTGTTGAAGCATGCTGCAGTTACACATTATAAATGGAAGCCAAATCACACACTTATGTAAAATGACTGGTATAGCAGAAAAACAAGTTATGTATTTAATAAGCAATCTCAAGCTTGTAATGTAGTGAAACCCACTTGTAATTTCTTTCAAAGTTATTTTTTTTCCCCTGCACACACTGTTCATTTTTAAAGCTCTCCACAAGACTTTTATAAAAATCAACTTAGCCAATATACCATCACTCCAATTTTCTTTGCCCATTGCTTTGAAACACTGTTCTCCTATTCACGAATATTAGTCATTTCAAATTGCATGAAATGTGGTTGCACGGCTTTCCCTGATGCATGGTTTCTACTTATGAAATATGTACATTAAAGAAAGAAGCCTTCAATAGGTGCTTAGACTCCATATAGGCATGCTTTCTATCTTTTCAGCCTGTGGGATACTTTTACACAGAAAAGCCATTCGTCAGTATTTTGTCTACCGAATGAAGGCTGTTACAGTTCATAATACTGACATTTATTATCCCAGAATTCTGATTGCCTTAGTGAAGTAGCATAATGGGCATTTTTGCCAATTAGACATCAGGTTATTATTAAAAATTAAACTACTGGATATGGCAGTCAGTTTTGAAACAGACTAACCTGAAATTCCACCAGCATATTTAAACTGCCTGTTCAAAGGTGAAACTATCCATTGTTGTTTTCAGCAGCCCCTTTACTAGTTCAGTTCCCGCTCTACAGCATTATTTCAAAAATTCCTATGACATTTAACTTTTCTTTAATTATATAATTATCTAACTCCCTTTGAGCATTTGTAACTGTGTTTCTGCATCCAATTCCTCAGAACAACTTGTTTTCTACTGACAGAAGGAAGAGATATTATATCAATAATTTGTTTCCCCGTGTGACAATGTTGTAGGACATTTTTCTCTCATCAACTTTGATTGAAAAGAAAAACAAGGCAGTGTTTGGCCAGTGAGTACATATTGGCTTAGATTTTTGGCATACTTTAGATTTACTTTTAACCTTGGCTTTCCTTTTGAATCAAAAAAGATCATCTTCTTCCTGAGGATTTTTGCTCCTCTTTTGCTGACTGGCTACAGAATGAGGAGGAGCACCTGACAGGCCACATTAAGAAGGATGCTAAGCGGTTTACAAGTCTCAGTAATTAATGACTATTTTTATCACAAAGGATATAGACGGGCTTCTTCCATCTATCTGAAACTCAATGTAAGCCCCTATAAGCCTCAAGGCAGCATAATTGGTACAATAGTGCTGAAAATGAGATGGAGGATACAATGCAGCTTCAGTAATCCTGCCTTTAGCTAGAGTAGAGCAGTTAGAAGCCCCTGGCAGCCTCCAGTGTGGTTGCCCCTAAGATTTAAAGCCAGCCAGCTGTCTAGTGTTCCTTGTGAAATCCACATCAATGTTTATATCCCTAAATAGAGTTCAAATGTTTTAAATAATGATATTTATGAGAATGATTTACTGTGGTAAACAATTTGTTTCTCTGCCTTTTGGCTCTAATTGGGTGTTTTCTCCGATTACAAACAATCATGGACTGTGTACTTGTGTCAGTTTTTATTCTGACCACCCTATGCTTATAATGTGCTCTCAAACCTCTTGGGATGAATAAATGGGTTTTGCTTTCTCAGTGCTGTTATTAAAAAAATCCACTCTCTTGTAAGTCATAATACACTAATAATAGGTCTGGGGACTCAATTGAGAAAATGAAAAAAGCTTCACATTCATGAAGGCATGCTAAGTGATGCTATGGTAAGTCCTAGATAATGTGTTTGTTTTAGATTTGTGACCATCCCTTCTACAGCCTGTATAGCACTACACTGTTCAAATCAGCCATAAATCACAAATAAGCTCCTGGTAGGTTTTTATAACATGATGGGAAAGAACAATCAAAACAAAAAAGCAAACAAAGGCAGGGGATGGTGATACCTTCTAGGATATTCTGAGACAAGTCAGGGTTATTTTTTAGCTACCTCTCTGAGTAATGTGTAAACATTTCACTAGTGTTCTTCCTTACAACACCGGTGCCACCAACTGTAAAAATAAAAAGTTTGGTTTATTCAAAAGAAGGCCATGTTTGGAGACACAGCATCTTCCATTGAGTATTATATAATAACTGTGTGCTACTTCTCTGTGGGTATTTTAAGCTAGACAGTCTTTCTAAAAGCATCCCTTGAGTATATGCCAAATATTCAGAAGTCAAAAGACTTAATTTAAAAAACCAAATGGAATGAGGTGTATAAATCTAACTGGGGGTGTGGAAAGATTTAATACAATAACACAGAAAAATACAATGGGAGAGAGAAACCACTTGCAGTTCAAATCTTTTAAGAATTATTATAGATGATAAGAATCCAAAATACCACGTATTCTGCTATCCTATTACATATAACAGGAAGGGTTCAGTGTACGATAGAGTGTTCTGGAACACAGTTACAGGAATCCTTAGTAGGGGAATAAGTTCCTGAGGAGTTGTGGAGGAAGGTCCAAGAACAACACTCAACCACTGAAAGAAAAACAAAATGAAACAAAAGAGAACTTGAATTCACTCTTTGCAAACAAAGCACTCACCATAACAGAACAGATTATTATCTTTTATTTTCCTTTGACTATTCTTACAAATTTAAAGACTTTGATAATCTGAATTATACAGTTTCCTATGATACAAATATGAGCACACAAAATTTAATTTCCTTTAAACATAACACTGATTTGGTATTTGATTAAAATTCAAAGCTAGAGCATCTAGGCAGTATAACAGATGTGATGTAGCATAACGGTCAAAGTTGCTGGACTGGAGCTAGATTTATCTGGGAGTGATTCTTATTTCTGCCAGTTTTGAGCTGTTTTGTAAAGTTGGAAGAGGTCTTTCCTTAATCTGTAAAATGCATATAAGAGTGCAAACTACCTTAATTGATTATTGGAATGATTAAATGAGTTAATTCATAGAAATACAGTATTATTTAATCAATGAGTAAACAAGCCCAGATATGTACCTCATATTCCCAAGATCACATACTTAGGAAGTAGTGGAGGCAGAACTGGTCAGTCCTGTGATTCAGACAAGTTCTCTACTGAAATCTCCACATGGGATTTGTAAATGTACTGATGATTTTGGTGAGAGTGATTCTGGTGATGGAAGTACCAGGGAATGTTAGGACAAGTAGTTAGGAGAGCAAGATACAATGCAGGTTCTGAACAAGTAAAATGAAGGACGAACATAGATGAGATTAGGGGATCAAAGGAAGGCAACTAAATGCTCCACAGAGATGTCTGTCTCCCATATGCTTGATTGGAACTCTTACATATTAGATTAGGCACTCACACTAAATAGATGTGGACAACTGCTTCAAGTGAACAGTGCATAGCTTGTATTTGTATTGAATTCTTTCCTCCCCTGTACATCCATGACACCTTTCACGGAGGATCCTGAGAATCTGCTGACCCCTCAGTCTCTTCCACCTAAAGAATACAATTGTATGATCAGGTAGTAAGTCTACTTCAAATACACCTGGAATTCTTTTAAGAAGATTTTCAATATTATAAAAGAACTGGATATTATAGTTGCCTTCTTCATAATTGTTTAGTTTCATTAACTACACATACTATCTAAAAGCTACTGTGAATTCTGATAATATGGAACATTATGCCACATATTTTATTTCTTGGTCCTTCTAAGAAATAATTTCCAACAAGCATTCTCTATGCCAGAAATATCTTCTTAATTGTTTTGCATTCTCCAGTGTCACATGGAATGTTTTAAAACTTTTTTTTTAAGTGTGTTACTTCTACATCCAATTTAAAGTGATTTCTTCACTGGGTAACCTTAGCTACATCTGACTCAGAACAATTCTCCACATTTTCTATAGGATTATCATAGTATTATATGGTTCCATTGCTACAGTGCTATTGCTTTAAAATAATAATGCACCCCAGATAGGATTCCAGATTATAAATTGTTTCAGACAAGAAACTAGATCATTTTCCCAACCTTTCTAGGACAGAATATTCTCATGAATTTATTGTTATTTGTTCTTAGAATCAAGCTTCACTTTTGCTTACTTCCTCCAATCTCATACTTTTCATAAATAGACTTTTGTGACTTATTCTGGTTCTACAGAATTAAAATCAATGAATAAATGTTAATAAAAGCAAATAGACTGTTCATTAATAGAGAATAATAAACAAAAAATTACAGTCGCCTCTGATTGGTGTAGATACACAGATGCCTTACAATAGGAGTTTAATGCTATTAAGAACATTTAAAAGAAGCAACAAATTCATTATCAACATCATAAAGAGGATTCCTGCATCATATTCAAGGTTAGAAAAAAAGATTTCTGGGATTCCATGATTCTAAACTAATTCATAGTAGATCTACCTCAAGAGGTGGGGAAAACTATTAAGAAAAGAAATCAGAGTTTTTGCCATATTTTCCATTTAATATTTGGAAATTAAGTTATTGGGTTATCTTTGTGTAAAGGCAATAGTGTTGGACTCCAGAGTACTTGGACTTGGCTTTGAATGCCAGTTTTGTTCTTTATTAGTTATGTGGAATTTGGCAATTTACTTAACCTCTGAGAAGCGCTTTTTGTAAATTGGCAACATGAGATGAACACCTATTACACAGGGTTAACGAAAAGATTGAGTGAAATAGCCTAATGCTAATACAATTCTCAGCATAGAGTGCACGATATATAGCTGTTATCATAACACATATATATCAATAGAAATAAAATTTTTAAACAGCAATATCACTGACAATGTTTAAAAAGTTGTAAAACACAAGGTGTGCCATAGTTGAGCATAGAAATGATTCATTTATAAAATGATTAAACCATTTTTTATCACATCAATATATTCATTCCTATAGTTAATTATGACTCCTTGATCTGTTATTTCTTTGTTTGTTTATGTCATTCAATTCTGTTATCTTGATATCCCCTGAGATCACCTTAAATGAATCAAGCAATGTGTTTTTCTTGCTTCGCAGTTTTACCTTTTTGAAAAGCTGTAAATTCAGAGACCATTAGCTTTGAGGGAGGATCTGAAGGAAGTTGGGGTTAGTGGATGGGGAATAGAAGGAACCTGTTTAGTGTTGAGTATTGAAATAATGTTGGCAAATATAAAAATGAAGGTTCTAAGGAAATTTAAGGAGAAAATCAGTCCCAAGATCCTAAACACTAAAAAGGAAAATTAAGAAACCAGGGAACCCAATAAAAATAACAAAACAGGGCTTATAGAATAATTAGTTTAAGCTAGAGATTTTGTCCTTTCAAAATACTAATTTTAAATTCATTCATTTCTGTACTTGTATTATAGAAGTTGAGCATGGAAGATGAAAAGTAGCATAAAGCTATGAAATCCACCACTCTGTCTGTATCAGGATTGAAGCATCTCTGAAGCATGATAAATACAGGGATCATAGATTGTGGACTACACCAAACATCTGTCCTGATTCTAAAACATTTCAGGAAAAAAGCTACTTAATTTTAATTTATAAATGACCATCACACATCACCTATTTTTTTATTTACTAAGACAGTGAGAATAAAAACATTATATTTATAATCTTCCTTTGATAATTATTTATCGATATTGAAAAGGAGAGAGAAAATTAATGCCCTTCAAACAGCAAATATTAGTATCCTTTGCCAATGGAGTAAACTCCACTCAAGCAGAATTCAAAACTCAGATTCACGTCCTTTTTAGATTATCCAAAATTGTTTCCCTCAGAGTTTGTCACCAAATGTTAATAAAGCAGACACACTTTGCTCTCTTGGATCTCCCGTGTTACTCAGTTGCTTCAGTAGTCTGTTGACAATATCCACTGTCCAACTTACTCTTTTGTTCTTCTACTCTTTTCTCTACTCTTTGTACCTGAAGTTGCAGATTCGAAACCAAAATAAAAATAACAAAAGTTCCAGTATTTCCCTATACCCTGCCCACTAAAGATGTTTCTGGCTCTGCAGGTTAAGTTTCTTCCTTTTCCTCCAACAATGTGAAGCATCCTGCAATTCCAAGCTTATCTCTGTATTATTGTGATACAGTATTGTGGGAAGGAAGAATGAAGAGACTGCACTAGAGGCTAAAAGGTTGGAGAAGGCATTTTTAAAGAGACTTGGATGTTAGGGTCTGATACTGGGTTTATTGGAGGCACATAGGAGAGTATTACAATGAACCCTGTATCTTCTCATGGAGTTTAAGACATATAATCAACTTAACTTATTTTGACATTTCTTTTTAGTGGCTAGTCTGTTTTTTCCTTGACCAACACAAGGCTAAAGACTGGATGCATGAATCATGGCTTTATTATCTACACTATATAAAATGCTTTTTACTACCAGTTTATTATATTCTGTAACTCCAGGAGGAAAATATGTTCCAAGCCCAGGGCAAATAAGCCTTTGAAATCAAAATCAGTCAAAGGGAGAAACCTGTTTATTGCTTACAAGCAGTTGTCTACTCCTGCTCACCTGTGTCTCTTGTGACCAGGCTACAAAAAAAGCCCCACCAAACCTCTCCCATCTTGCTCCCCACCTCCCTTGTAATCACTTATTGTAATGGAAATGGACTAAGGCCAGGTAAGAGATTATGGAAATATTGCAATTTTACCCACAATCACAAGCGAAGAGAACTGTAAACAAGATGGAAAGTGAAGTATGTTTGGTGTTTTCAGTAAAATCTTCCCTGTTCCAAATCCCTAGTCCTCATCTGTGTGGTAAAGCTATTATAATGGTACTTGGAAATTAAGTGTGTAGTACAGCCTAATCGCATGAGGTCTCTTTAGATTAACCTCAGGTGTTAGATTTTAAATCAGGGTTAGTAGGCAATTGTGTTGCAAACAAACCTGAAAGGTCATAATGAAAAGAATTTGAGTTCAGAATAAGAAGGCTCAATTGCATCTGCAAGTTCAACTGAGCTCTGGGGTACTGTTTACCATTTGCTTTGCCTACTGACTCTGACTGTATCAGTGTCTATAATGAATCACGAGGTTGCCTACCCATGAAGTTCTGCTTGGCCTACTGATTTGGCATATCTGCCTGTAAGGAAATTCCAAGAACTGAGAAATGGAGGCACTCTTCTGAAACCTTCTAAAGTGGCCCTGGATGAGAGAGTAATTGCTGCAATCTGACCTTTCTATCACCTGAGAGGATAGTGGGAGTAGAAACACACAATGAACATTATATTCCAAGCTCTTCACATATATAATTTCCTTGAACCCCTGCAATGACCAAATGCAATATGAACTATGTTTTGTATTTTAAAGATAAAGAAACTATGACTTTTAGAGTTATAGGCTCCAAATTATTCAGCTAACTTGTTTTAAGGTCAGGATTTGAACCAAGTATAATAGAGTGGGATTTTCTGTATATTACATTATATCCTTTTAGAGTTCTTCCTTTTCTTTCATTGCTTTTCCATCTGTAAGAATATTCCTTCCTAGACTGTAGAGTCTCTTTTGTTTTACTATCAAAACTATTATAAAAAACAGAACAGAGTTATTGTTCTTGAAATAATACACTGTTGAATAATTTGCTTAAAAAAACTTAAAACCTTGGTTGATATAAAACAAATTATCCTATAATCAGGTTTTGTCCTAAATTCAAACTGCCAGATAACTTAAAAATGAAGTTTTTTCCCTAAGATTGCAATGCCATTAATGAATATGCTAAATCGAAGCAAGTTTTCTAAGTGGCTTTGAGGCCATTAAGGAAATATTAAAATATCTTTAATATGACATCAGTGTTATGTATGTTTTATAGCTTTATAATACCTACCTGGAATAATTTTCAATTTACTTATGGTGCAAATTGTTATTCTCAGCCAATTCTCTGATTGTGACTTACAAACGAAACCTTAATAGAATTGTCTTTATTCAAGCTACAGGGTCACTGGGCTTCTTCACTGCCACTACAGAATATTTTCTGTACTAAAATATTCACTTTTAACATCCTAGAAATTATAGTACACAGTGAGAAGAGAAATATTCCTGCTCCCAGGGTTGCAAAGTTTCCAAATATAAATTGAAGAAGAATCTGCATAAATATTTAAATGCTCCTTGGCCTATTATTATCCTTGTGTTCATTGTATGAGATTCGTATATAAAAGGAATCAAAGGCTGAATTTAAATTCTCTACCAAGATAATTACCCATTGCATCTAATTTTGTGGGTAAGTTATTAAAGAAACTGGGTCATCTACTTGTAGAGGACAGACGTTAGCTAAAATCAAGGTATGACCCTACCTGTCACATCTAAAGATTACTCTTTCCCTAGAGGTCTTCATGCTTACTTTCTTGCTGCATTAACCAAACAGTTTCCATGGTGTCTATTGTGAACTGGTGACTATTTGCATACAGATTCTTCCTGTGAAAAGTTATGTGGTCAAGATTCTGAAATAATCCTGGTGGGTGAATGTGGATATACCAATATTCTCTGGTGTTGTTTTTAAGAGATTCTGAACAGGTCTGAACTCAGGCTTTTAAAAGAGTTTCAAATCGGTATCTACTCCTGGATGCGGCCTGCCAGCTCCAATTTCTTTGCTCTAAAGGACTAATCTCCTTTTAAGGAAGGGCATTAACTCACCAAAAAGGAAATGGTGTGCTTGTAATGACAAATGAACATGACTCTTCTATTCTGTTTGATAGAAGGGCACTAGTTCTGTCTAAATTGTATATTCCTTTGTAAACAGACTCTCCAGCCCTCTAGCTAGAAGAATCAATGCCCTGTGCAGATGGTGCCAGACCTTTATTCAAAATGCATGCACTTGATTTATATTAAAGTTTTGATATTTAACCTTCTGTCTAAACCTTAAATCAGGGCCCTAGGGCAAGGACAAATGTCTTCATCTTTTTAAATTTAAAAATTTGTTTCAAACTATAGAAGAGAAATTAAAATCCCAGACTGATTTGAGTCTGTGAGCATAAAAATAGCCCTCTAGCATAGTATGCATTTATAACAAGAATCATAATCTAAGGATCAGTCTCTCAAAATGAGAATGAGAATCAAAAAGAATTAGAGGAAAAAAGTTGTGTCTGTAGAAAGACATGTATAAAGCTCTCTGGATATAAAAACCAAGCCAACCCAATTAAAATTCAAGCTTATTTAAATACATCTCTATACCCCGATCTCCAACATACATACAAATATACACATAAAAAATACAATGTAACCTAAAATTATGCTATTTAGAATTTTTTAAAAGTAATTACAGGACTTAACTCATATAGCAGCTAGAGAAATTATCACAGGTCATAGCTACTGCTACCATAAGAATTGGTTTCAATTCAGCCTTTAATGAGATCAGCTATTTCTATTCATTTTCATGGGTACCTACTTCTGTAATGAAAAGGATTAATTTGAAGTTCCTAGAAATGCATCACCTAGCTCATGTTAGAAGGTAGCTAGTTTGCAGGCCATAAATATAAATTCTTCAAGTAGTAGGTTGACTATTTCATTAAAACTGATGATGTTTTAGTATTTCATATGCAGAACTGTGCAAAGATTGCATAAAGCAGGGTTTTAATATAGAATGTATTTGAGGAGGAAAAGCTGTCATGGAAAGGTGATTGTTAGTTACTCAGAAATCCAGGGATGAGGGTGGGGGGATGCTTCCTTTGTCAAGCAAGTGCACAATAATTTCTGAATCTCGGGTGTCTCTTAAGGATAAAACAGGCCCATAAAACATATCCCCACATCTGACAAAGCCAATACAAAGGCAGGAGAAGGCCTCTGTGGCATGATGGCTGTCCGTCAAATGCCAATGATTTTAATTTATTTCACTTTCCCCTAACTCAAAATAATAATGGTTGGAGGGCAATATTTGAGGTTTGGGAAAAGGTAGTGCAAACAATAAGGTTACTCAGACTTCTAGGGTTTAGCCCCTGAATGTAAGTGAATATTTCCCAACAATCCTTCTACCAGTAACCAATGTCACTCAGATAGACAGCGGTGGTCGTGGCGGCCCACTGCCACTGTCACACTCAGTGTGAAGGAAGCTGCAAAACTGGCCTCAGGTCTGTAAAGCACAACTTCATTAAGTTCCCTGAGAAGCCTACCAAGACTCAGACTCCTTGTATAAAATATTACTCACATGTAATAATTAGGCCAGTAATTTAGCCTCAATTTGATGAATTCACTGAAGAGAGGAAAATAAAGGATAGCCAATCTGGTTTCATACTCAATCGGGGGCAACTGCCATCCTGGACTTCTCACTGAGAGTGTGAGAGACTTGTGTTTTCTAGATTTCTATTTTCCGGTAAAATAATTGACTTTTTAAAAGGATTCTGAGAATTGACCATTAAAAAACACTTAAAATATCAAGAATTATTTGTAAAATACTGATACTTTCTTATAGTGGAAATTCTGGGGCAAATGATAAAAGGTATATTTCTTTGAAAATTATATCCAGAAGAAGCTGTTCTGAATTTTAAAATAGTATTCATCATCTTGCAAGTGAATAATAACATATAATGATGCCTGGCCCTGCCACGGAAATCCCACTTTGGGACCACTATCCACTGTGGCATGTATAAACCAATGACAAGACAAGATCACCGATAATGAAGTCCTGGACAGCAATCAGCCATAAGGTACTGAGCGCATCCCAGGTTGCTGTCCTTCCCTGCAGCCAGGCAGGTGAGGAGGGGCATTTCTAAATGATGTATGAATCCTTCTGTTGTACCAGGAAGACAATGAGTGTTTATCTTCCTAAATATTTGTAAAGACTGCTGTCACTTAGATATATAATACTCCAGGAAGACAAAAGAAGAGGTAAAAAGGAAGTTAAAAAAAAAACCTGTCTTTCAAGCCATTGTTTTAAGGAATGTTAGGGAAGGGGCAAACGCCAAGTTCGAGTTCCCCTTCTGTGAGGGCATTTCTGTAAAATGAAGACCACACATTAATTCAGTGAGAAGAAAAGAATGAAAAGAATTCCAACTTCACTATTTCTGTAATATAGCGCAAACCACGGGATGACTTTTTGCTCTCAGGTACTCACTGTTTGTTTTGGTACTCTCATGGTAATCAAAGCCACAGTTGTTAGAATATTATATGGAAGGGAAGAGCATTCACTTTTTTTCTTTGGCTCTATTGAAGTATAATCAACAAATATCACCTTCTCTTAAATACTGAGACTACTATGAATCTTAACCTCGAAAAGAAACCCTTTATTCTATCTACTGCTAAGCTCAGCCTTTTCAATATTAACAATAAAGATTTAGAGATGTTAGAGCTGGAAGGATCTGTAAAACTCATCAAATCCAATTCAAGGACTAGGGCTATAGTGGGGAAAACTATCTAAATTTTCTAAAATAAGTTCTGAAGTAAATCCTGATCTTTTGTGCATGATATACAATGAGTACAGTATGCTTTCCTCAGTTGACAATTGGTTGTGTGCATGAGAAGTAACCCATGCAGCATGCATGTCCCCTTACATCTCTACTTTGTTTAATATGTGGTTGAGAACACCATGTATAGTAACTGGGTTTTGATATCAGACCTATCTCTGTCTCCTAGGATTCTAAACAGGCAATTACTCTATCACTTGGATCCTTAGTTCCAACTATAAAATGGGATAAATAATTCATTGGGTGGCTATAAAGATTAAGTGAAGCAACATAGGCAAAGTGGCCAGCACTCAATAAATATTAAATGCCATTATATTTTCATTTAAAGAGGCATAAAATATTTCAGTGAACAAATCAGTAAAAATCCAGTTTCCTTAATTCAGACTAGTTATAGTTTGGAAAAGTAGAACAGAAGATTAGGAGAAACTGAAGATCCAGATATTCACTGTAATTGAATTTCCATTTGTGATTAAACTTCATTTTCTTTATAACTAGGAAAATACTAGAAAAATCATTCATACAATTTGTTGATATCTCCACTTGTAAAAAAACTGAATATTTCTGACTACAAGGCACCAGAGTACATTGAACTTCACAATTAGGATCCAAATCAGTTCCTGAGTTCATATGTGAATACATCAGATAAAGCCTGGGCAATGTGAAATTCAGTCTATAAACTGCATTTTTGTTTTCCTAAAAAGCTCATTTCTCATATGTTAGTCATTGATTTGGTCATTCATTTAGCAAAAATGTTTTTGAACAAATGTGCCAAACACAGAGTAAGTGCCAGCAAGGAAATGTTAAACTTAATAAAGTAAAATAGAGCTTATAATGGACATACACACTCAAAGCATACATTTGCAATCAATTAAAAAACAAATATTGAACAAGATAAGACCTAGAGTTCAGTGGGATTTTGACAGACAGAGATAAAGGAGAAAGGAGAAGGGATCTGTAGGCAGAAAGAAAAGCACGAACAAAATGTTCAAATAGAAGCTTGAGATCTGGTTTGTCATTTCTGTCCTTTCTTGGTGTGCCAAAATCCTACTCTTTCTTCAAAGTATTATTACAAATTTACAAAAAAGACTGCTCACTTTCCACCCAATCTTCTTGACTGTTCTCTTCCTTAACATCTTTCATTTTTCATTGGTAGGTTAGGAGTCCTCTAGATCAGAAACAATGAGTTATCGAGGACTTTATGTGGTACATGCACAGAGTCACTACAACATTTTCATTCGAGAATATGAGAAATGAAAGAAATGAGAAGCTGTGATATTGTGATTTACAACAGGAAGTATATACTTGGTCTTCATACACATTTCTGGCACAGAGTTCCTAAAATCCTTGAGGTTTCCTAAGTGAAGAGAGTGATGAAAGTTTCATTTGCTATGTTAATGAGGTGACCTAGGGAGTCCACCTAAGGCTGGGGGCGCAGAGAGAGCCAGTCAGTCATGAATTCTCAATTCCATCCACCCACCTCTGGGAAAGAGGGTGGGGTTGGAGTTTGAATCAATTGCCCTCACCAGTGATTTAATTAATCATCCTAAAAACCCAAAAGGCCAGGTTTCAGATTGCTCCTGGGTTGGTGAACACAGGGAGACTGGGAAGAGTGGTGCACCCACAGAATATGGAAGCTCCATGCACTTCTCCCATGCCTTTCTTCCACTTGGCTGTTCCTGAGTTATATCTTTTTATAACAAACTGGTAATCTAGTAAATACAATACCTCTCTGAGTTTTCTGAACCACTCTGGCAAATTAATCAAACCAGAAGAGGAGGTTGTGAGAACCGACACTCTGCAGCCAGTTGGTAATAACCTGGGCTTGGGACTAGCATCTGAAATGTGGGGTGGAGGACTGGGGGGCCTCAGTTTGTGGGATCTGATGCAATCTCCAGGTCAATAGTGTTCGAATTGAATTGAACTATAGAACAACCAACTGGTGTTTGGAGAATTACTTGGTGCTATGAGGGACACCCACACACATACATTGGAATTAGTACCAGAACCTATTTAGTAGCCAAGTTGAACTCTGAAATTTAAGTTTCAATGAAGAGCAGAAAGAGCACAGAAATGTGGAACCCCTGAATAACAAGGTGGTTTAAGTTGTTTGAGAAGGGGAATATGATGATTTCGGTTTCGATGATAAATGAATAGCAGTGAAGTTTCTGGCCAATGTTTGCACTTATAGGACTAAAATTTAAAAGGAAGACAGAACTTTAGAAAAGAGATTTGAGAGTTGTCTACATAGTGGTTACTGTGTGCAAAAAGGTGTGAAATGCTTTAATAAAGGAAACAGAAGGATCAACTCTTTGGCGGACAGAAAGAAAATGACAGTACAGAAAATTGAGAAAAATTAGGAAGAGAACTAGCAGAGCTTATTATCAAAGAACTCCATGGAGAACAAAATAGCCAGAAAGAGAGGAGAGAGACCAAGAACTGAGAAAGAGTTATTAGATCTGTGGTTTCTGTGGTCTCTGATAATCAAAAATTATTTGGGAGCAAAACAGAAGTCATTTTATCACAGGAAATTTTTCTTCCCATGCTGGGTACACTTCTACCTGTTAACATCATATCACAGAATAGAGTCTATAAAAAGTAACATGACATATCAATTGCTTTATGAGGGATAAAAAAGAAAGTGTTTATTCAAAGCAATTCCCATATATTTACCATGATTTGCACATAGTGACATCATCTTAATAGTGTGTTAGATGAAGATTTTTCACTTACTTATGACTTTATTACATGAATTTCTAAAAAGCCTATCACTATTAACATTTCCAAAAGTTAGAAAATTTATACCAACTATCACAAGTAAATTTAGTGGGAAATTGTTCTTGCTGCAGGAATAAGAAGCCCACATGCTATTTAGGAATCAGTGGTTACTATTTTATGAGGAAAGCTGGATGCATTTATAAAATACAGTAGGAAAAGACTACTCAAGGTAATTTAGCCAGCAGGCAGTCTGAATGTTTTGCATTTTGGAAATTGTGTATAGGTTGAGAGAGAAGGAATGTAAAAGGTGAAGAAATGAAAGTAGATGCCCAGCTACCCAGAGAATCTTCCTGACTCAGTTTGTAGAATACATGTAATTAGGTGCTAAGATTCTCACTCTTACCCTTTAAAGTCTTTCAATTCTGTTGAGAGTGGAAGTCGAATTACAAATTGCATGATCTGGTTAACTGAGAATGTTCAAGACAGACAGAATAAATTCAAACTGAGGATAGACTTTCTATATTACTACATAATGAGTAAAGAAAACATCTCCTATAGTAATATGAAGGTGAGTACATTTCCATGATGGAATTAATTTGGTAATCTAGATTCATATCCTATGAAACCAGGTAGGCGTCAGTATATTATCCTTTTCCCCTTTGGAGTAGATATTCATGCAACTATCCACTCATTTATCCATTTAAATCATAATTGATGCTTATATGTCAGGCACTGTGGTAGGCACTGGTCATTTAATCATGAATAAAATCCATCCATTACTCTCAAAAGCTGAAAACCTAGTAGTATTTTCTAAATATTTCAAAACTTGCCAATGAAAATTTATAGAATGACTTTAAAAATCCAATATATATGTCATACTTTTGTCATTTAAATATCTTCTATTAAATAACCTTCTTAATTTCCTTTATTGATATGTAGTTGATGTCCATAACATGCTCAAAAATAGGATATTTCTGTCTTAATACTTTTCCTTCCACTTGTTGAAGGTTTTTATGTTTTTGTTTTTGTTTTTACCAAGAGTACAATTTGCATTTGCTCCCAAACATGATTATATATGTCATGCTTGTGATTATAATTATGTAATTTGATTAAATATTGCTTAAACTGATCAAATGTAATTGTGAAAGTGGTTTTTTTTTTTATATCGTTTCTGTGAGAACTATGTTTAATGCTTTGTTAAGACTCACTAAAAATAAGTTACCAATATGGCTGAATTAGCTTCAGGAGACACAGCTTTAAACAACTGAAGGGGGAAAAAGTCTTAAATGCTTCTCAACCTAGGATAGATTACTTCACAATGGTCTTTCAGTTTGTTCCATTTAAAACAAAACAAAACAAAATTGTCTTGTAATACAAGGTATACCTATGTGTATGATTTATGCTGAAAAGATGACAAACTCCAATCCCTGGCCCATCCTTAAAAAACAAAAAGCAAAACACAACTTTGATCTTATGTCTAAAAATACAGTTAAAGAACATGTATTTACAGAATTCAGGTTAATAAGAAACCTTTAATGCACATATATAACAGATTATTTCATGACACCTCACTGTGAAAAACGTTTGAATTAATTGACCAACTACCTACTCCACTTGTAGGTAAGAACAGGCCTTCTAAAATGCTATCCATAGACAACAATCTCAAGGACGTATGGAGATGGCACAAAGATGCTGTGTACTAACTGCTTATATAATAGATGGATATCATTTTGTTATTTGAAACAGAGAAAGATGCTTTTGCTCCTCAATCTAAAAAGGAAATGGGGGGTAATCATTCAAATTACAAAAGGACAACCCACAAGGACCAAAACGACTTCACATCTGCACAACTGTCAACTACCATATAGAAACTAACACATTTAACTTGTCACATAATAACACCCAACTTCTGGGAAATCACCAACTGTGTTCTTTAAACTCAGTCTGTACTTAGAGGAATACTTTATTTAAAAGCACTGTTTTTATTGGGGAAAAAAAGGAAGTTAGAACTACATGGACCAGGGTGCTATTTTGTGCTTCCTTCTTAGAAGCACAACACTGTTCCCTGTTGATGGATTAAAAAGTTCACATAGGGGAGACAGGAGTGTGGTAGCATGCTCCTGGAAAGGAATGAGATGTGATACTTTGAAAATTGAGTTTTCTATCCAAATGTTGAGTTATTTAATTCTCAGTGATTCAGGGTAGTGGTAAAAGTTTTTGCTTAGAATACACATCCTTGAATGTGATGTTGTAAAAAATGTCCAGAAAATGGTATCTGAACAAAGGCATTTTTCTCCCATTACATACTAATAGAACAAAGAAAAACAAAACAAATGTGTTTATATACTCTATACTTTATTAAACTAACATAACTTCAGTTGTTGCCTGTGGGAGTTTTCTGAGAACTTTTTCTTACTTTACTGACTCACACATCAGCCATTTAATGGCACTATTTAGTCCCTTCTCATTAGCTCACTTAGTGTCTTAGTTATAACAAAAAAAACTAAAATAACAATATAAACTATAAAATAAAAAAGAATAATCCTCAGATTTACTCTTGTGAATCTCTTCCAAAAAGCTAGAAGTCCTATTATACTTAGTCATTGGTCTAGACAAGATATAAAATTCAAATTATGACTTTTCTTTCCCATCTTTATTTTCTTGTTTTATCTCAGTTTCTAACTTTAATAAAATTGGCATCTTATTTAGCTATCTCCTTCATTTTACCTTTAAATATAATTATTTATCAAGTGTTGTTGATTCTTCCTTTTTTATCTCCTTCAAAATTCTCAATCACCATCCCAGTCAAAGTCCTCCTTAGCTGACCTGGACTAGGACAAATGTGTGCTATCCACTGTTAAATAATTCATTTTAAACTCTTGTTTCCTTTTGCTGTCTACATTGCACAGCACTTCTAGCTGAGTATTCCTCAAACACTGTTTGTATCACTTAATTCTCTTGCTTAAGAGTAAGTAAAGCAATCTACTACAAACACTATTTATCTCTTGCCTCTTCTTAATGCCAAGTCTTCCACAGTCTGTTCCTACTTGTGGATAAATTGTAATATTTCCAGAATATCTTTACTGGCTTTACTGTATCTGCATATCAACAGCTGTTCCTCAGGGGTAGAGATTCGTCTCCATATCAATGGGTAATTACCTGGGCAACCAAGGGCTTACCTGAACCTGAGAGGTTATTGGGAGGTCTTGCTTGCTTCTGCCAGAGAAGGAAAGAGAAATGGCCCTGGATGGCACTTTGTAAGCAATAAACAGGTTTTAAACTTTATTTCTCCTTTTGACTGATTTTGGTTTTAGAGGTATTTTGCCCCGTGATTTCCTTTCCCAGGAGTTACACCACTTAATCTGGTATTTCTAATCTATTTTTAATTACCTGGGGTTTTGAATAAATAATTCCTTAAAATCAGGATAAATCCAATAGGTTTAGCACAGGACTTAAAACTATGGCCTGTGAACCAAATCTGGCTTCACCTGTTTTTGTATGGCCCATAGTCTATTCCATGATATGTGAAAATGATATAAAATTCAAATTTCAGAGTCCATAAATAAAGTTTTATTGGAATAGACTATGCTTATTTTTTTATGTTTTGTCTTTCGCTGATTACATGCTACAACAGCAGAATTGGATAATTGCAACAGAGACCATATGGCCCACAGAATACAGAATTTTTAATATCTGGCCCTTTATAGAAATTTTACCAAGTGTCAACTCAAAGAATTAGCATTCTTTAGATTAACTGATGATAGATAATCATATATGGGTGTGTAATACACACACACACACACGTATACAAATTTCCTTTTATTCTAAACAATGTATGCTAGCATGTCAAATTCTGCTTCATAAGCAACTTTAAACATAAATCTCTTTTCAGCAAACTTAGAAAAATACTTTCATCAAAAAACTACATTGGGGAGAGAGGAGACAAGATGGCGGCGTGAGTAGAGTAGCAGAAATCTCCTCCCAAAAACATATTTATATTTGAAAATACAACAAATACAACTATTCCTAAAAGAAAGACCAGAAGATACAGTACAACAGCCAGACTGCATCTACACCTGTGAGAATCCAGCACCTCACGAAGGGGGTAAGATACAAGCTGCGGCCCAGCAGGACACGAGCGCCCCTCACCCCAGCTCCCTGCGGGAGGACAGGAGTCAGAGCGGGGAGGGAGAGGGAGCCCAGGACTGCTAAACACCCAGCCCTAGCCATCCGCTCTGGGAGCACAGACACACAGTGCGTGGGGTGCTGGATACAGGGAAACGGAACAGTAAAACCTATGAGTGGGTCCCCGCAGCCGGCGCCCCTGGAGCAAAGAAAAGCAAGTGCTTTTTGAAAGTCTTAAAGGGACAGGGACACCTCAGCTGGATGGAAGCATCCTGGGACACTCAGCCCAGCATGTAGGAATCCCGGGGAACTCCGTAAAAGCTAACCCCCTGGATGGCAGTGCAGCTCTGAGTCCCCTAATGGCGATAAACAGCCTGCCCATTCCCCCTCCTGCGCAGCCCCACCATAGTGGAGCAGAAGCCTGAGGCCAGCCATGCACACAGCAACCGCGGAGCTTACTCCACAGAGGCTGGGCAAAAATCAGAGGCCCCATCTGTGCACAGCTGCCCAGCACAAGACACTAGGGGTCACTGTTCTCCCAGGAAAGGAAGGCCACAAACTAGCAAGAAGGGACGTTCTCCAAACTGACACAAGCAGCAGCTCCCCACAACCACCTCTGTTGCCATGAAAAGGCAGAAGAAATTGATCCAGACAAAAATAACATAGACAACCCCTGAGAAGGAGTTTGGAGAGATAGACCTAACCAATCTTCCTGCAAAAGAATTCAAAATAAAGGTCAAAACCATGCTGATGAAGCTGCAGATAAAAATGCAAGAGTTAATGGACAAAGTAGGGAGGAAGAATACAGAAATAAAACAATCTCTGGAAGGATTTAAAAGCAGAATGGATGAGATGCAAGAGGCCATTAATGGAATAGAAACCAGAGAACAGGAACGCATAGAAGCTGATGCAGAGAGAGAGAGAAGCATCTCCAGGAATGAAAGAATATTAAGAGAACTGTGTGACCAATCCAAAAGGAAAAATATCCACATTATAGGGGTACCAGAAGAAGAAGAGAGAGAAAGGGATAGAAAGTGTCTTTGAAGAAATAATTGCTGAAAACGTCATCAAACTGGGGAAGGAAATAGTCGCTCAGACCACAGAAATACACAGAACCCCTAACAGAAAGGACCCAAGAAACAACACCAAGACACATAATAATTAAAATGGCAAAGATCAAGGACAAGGACAGAGTATTAAAGGCAGCCAGAGAGAGGAAAAAGGTCACCTACAAAGGAAAACCAATCAGGCTATCATCAGACTTCTCAACAGAAACCTTACAGGCCAGAAGAGAATGGCATGATATATTTAATGCAATGAAACAGAAGGGCCTTGAACGAAGAATACTGTGCCCAGCATGATTATCATTTAAATATGAAGGAGGCATAAAAGAATTCCCAGACAAGCAAAAGCTGAGGGAATTTGCCTCCCACAAACCACCTCTAAAGGGTATTTTAGAGGGACTGCCCATGATGGGAACACTCCTAAGGCTAAATAGATGTCATCAGAGAAAACAAAAATCACAGCAAAGAAAGCAGAACAATCAAATACTAACTAAAGGCAAAAAATAAAATTAACTACACACAAAAGCAGTCAAAAGAAACACAAAAGAGTACAGAATAAAACACCCAACATAAAAAGAATGGAGGAGGAGGAATAAGAAGGGAGAGAAATAAAGAATCAACGGACAGTGTTTATAAGAGCTCAATAAGTGAGTTAAGATAAACAGTAAGATACCAAAAAACTAATCTTAAACCTTTGGTAACCACAAATCTAAAGCCTGCAGTGGCAAGAAGTACACATCTTAAAATAATCACCCTAAATGTAAGTGGACTGAATGCACCAATCAAAAGACACAGAGTAAAAGAATGGATAAAAAAGAAAGACGAATCTATATGCTGCTTACAAGAGACTCACTTCAAACCCAAAGACATGCACAGACTAAAAGTCAAGGGATGGAAAAAGATATTTCATGCAAACAACAAGAAGAAGAAAGCAGGTTTTGCAATACTAGTATAAGACAAAACAGACTTCAAAACAAAGAAAGTAACAAGAGATAGAGAAGGGCATTAAATAATGGTAAAGGGGTCAGTCCAACAAGAGGATATAATCATTACAAATATATATGCACACAACACAGGAGCACCAGCAATGTGAAACAAATACTAACAGAACTAAAGGAGGAAATAGAATGCAATGCATTCATTCTAGGAGATTTCAACACACCACTAACTCCAAAGGACAGATCCACCAGACAGAAAATAAGTAAGGACACAGAGGCACTGAACAACACACTAGAACAGATGGACCTAATAGACATCTATAGAATTCTACATCCAAAAGCAACAGGATACACATTCTTCTCAAGTACACATGGAACATTCTCCAGAACAGACCACATACTAGGCCACAAAAAGAGCCTCAGTAAATTCAAAAAGATTGAAATTCTACCAACCAACTTTTCAGACCACAAAGGTATAAAACTAGAAATAAATTGTACAAAGAAAGCAAAAAGGACCACAAACACATGGAGGCTTAACAACATGCTCCTAAATAATCAATGGATCAATGAACAAATTAAAATAGAGATCAAGCAATATATGGAAACAAATGACAACAACAACACAAAGCCCCAACTACTGTGGGACACAGCAAAAGCAGTCTTAAGAGGAAAGTATATAGCAATCCATGCATATTTAAAAAAGGAAGAACAGTCCCAAATGAATGGTCTAATGTCACAATTACCGAAATTGGAAAAAGAAGAACAAATGAGGCCTAAGGTCAGCAGAAGGAGGGACATAATAAAGATCAGAGAAGAAATAAATAAAATTGAGAAGAATAAAACAATATGAAAAATCAATGAAACCAAGAGCTCATTATTCGAGAAAATAAACAAAATAGATAAGCCTCTAGCCAGACTTATTAAGAGAAAAAGAGAATCAACACACATCAACAGAATCAGAAACGAGAAAGGAAAAATCACGACGGACCCCACAGAAATGCAAAGAATTATTAGAGAATACTATAAAAACCTATATGCTAACAAGCTGGAAAACCTAGAAGAAATGGAAAACTTTCTAGAAAAATACAACCTTCCAAGACTGACCAACGAAGAAACAGAAAATCTAAACAAACCAATTACCAGCAAAGAAATTGAAGTGGTAATCAAAAAACTACCCAAGAACAAAACCCCCGGGCCAGATGGATTTACCTTGGAATTGTATCAGACATACAGAGAAGACATAACACCCATTTTCCTTAAAGTTTTACAAAAAATAGAAGAGGAGGGAACATTCTGAAACTCACTCTATGAAGTCAACATCACCCTTATACCCAAACCAGGCAAAGACCCCACCAGAAAATAAAATTACAGACCAATATCCCTAATGAACATAGACACAAAAAAACTCAACAAAATATGAGCAAACCAAATTTGAAAATACATCAAAAGGATCATACACCATGACCAAGTGGGATTCATTCCAGGGATGTAAGGATGGTACAACATTTGAAAATCCATCAACATCATCACCACATAAATAAAAAGAAGGACAAAAACCACATGATCATCTCCATAGATGCTAAAAAAACATTCAACAAAATTCAACATCCATTCATTATAAAAACTCTCAACAAAATGGGCATAGAGGGCAAATATCTCAACATAATAAAGGCCATATATGATAAACCCACAGCCAACATCATACTGAACAGCGAGAAGCTAAAAGATTTTCTTCTGAGATCGGGTACAAGACAGGGATGCCCACTCTCCCCTCTGTTATTCAATATAGTACTGGAGGTCCTAGCCATGGCAATTAAACAAAACAAAGAAATACAAGGAATCCAGATTGGTAAAGAAGAAGTTAAACTGTCGCTATTTGCAGATGACATGATACTGTACATAAAAAACCCTAAAGATTCCACTCCAAAACTACTAGAGCTAATATTGGAATTCAGCAAAGTTGCAGAATACAAAATTAACACACAGAAATCTGTGGCTTCCCTATACACTAACAATGAACTAATAGAGAAATCAGGATAACAATTCCATTCACAATTGCATCAAAAAGAATAAAATGCCTAAGAATAAACCTTACCAAGGAAGTGAAAGACCTATACCCTGAAAACTACAAGACCCTCTTAAATTAAGAGAAATTAAAGAGGACACTAACAAATGGAAACTCATCCCATGCTCCTGGCTAGGAAGAATTAATATAATCAAAATGGCCATCCTACCTAAAGCAATATACAGATTTAATGCAATCCCTATCAAATTACCAACAGCATTCTTCAACGAACTAAAACAAATAGTTCAAAAATTCATATGGAAACACCAAAGACCCCAAATAGCCAAAGCAATCCTGAGAAGGAAGAATAAAGTGGGGGGGATCTTGCTCCCCAACTTCAAGCTCTACTACAACGCCATAGTAATCAAGACAATTTGGTACTGGCACAAGAACAGAGCCACAGACCAATGGAACAGAATAGAGACTCCAAACATTAACCCAAACATATATAGTCAAATAATATTCAATAAAGGGGCCATGGACATACAATGGGGAAATGACAGTCTCTTCAACAGATGGTGCTGGCAAAACTGGACAACTACATATAATAGAATGAAACTGGACCACTGTCTAACCCCATACACAAAAGTAAATTTGAAATGGATCAAAGACCTGAATATAAGTCATGAAACCATAAAACTCTTAGGATAAATACATAGGCAAAAATCTCTTGGACATAAATATGAGTGACTTCTTCATGAACATATCTCCCCAGGCAAGGGAAATAAAAGCAAAAATGAACAAGTGGGACTATATCAAGCTGAAAAGCTTCTGTACAGCAAAGGATACCATCAATAGAACAAAAAGTTACCTTACAGTATGGGAGAATATATTCATAAATGACAGATTCAAAAAATGGTTGACATCCAAAATATATAAAGAGCTCATGCACCTCAACAAACAAAAAGCAAATAATCCAATTGAAAAATGGGCAGAGGAGCTGAATAGACAGTTCTCCAAAGAAGAAATTCAGATGGCAAACAGACACATGAAAAGATGCTCCACATCGCTAGTCATCAGAGAAATGCAAATTAAAAACACATTGAGATAATCACCTCACACCAGTAAGGATCGCCACCATCCAAAAGACAAACAACAACAAATGTTGGCAAGGTTGTGGAGAAAGGGGAACCCTCCTACACTGCTGGAGGGAATGTAAATTAGTTCAACCATTGTGGAAAGCAGTATGGAGGTTCCTTAAAAAGCTCAAAATAGAAATACCATTTGACCAGGGAATTCCACTTTTAGGACTTTACCCTAAGAATGCAGCAACCCAGTTTGAAAAAGACAGATGCACCCCTATGTGTATCACAGCACTACTTACAATAGCTAAGAAATGGAAGCAACCTAAGTGTCCATCAGTAGATGAATGGATAAAGAAGAGGTGATACATATACATAATGGAATATTATTCAGACATAAGAAGAAAACAAATTCTACCATTTGCAACAACATGGATGGAGCTAGACGCTTTTATGCTCAGTGAAATAAGCCAGGCAGAGAAAGACAAGTACCAAATGATTTCACTCACATGTGGAGTACAAGAACAAAGAAAAACTGAAGGAACAAAACAGCAGCAGAATCACAGAACCCAAGAATGGACTAACAGTTACCAAAGAGAAAGGGACTGGGGAGGATGAGTGGGTAGGGAGGGATAAAGGCAGGGAAAAAGAAAGGGGGCATTATGATTAGCATGTATAATGTGGGTAGGGAGGGCACAGGGAGGGCTGTGCAACACAGAGAAGACAAGTAGTGATTCTATAGCATCTTACTGCACTGATGGACAGTGACTGTAATGGGGTTTGTGCAGGGGACTTGATGAAGGAGGAAGCCTAGTAAACAGAATGTTCTTCATGTAATTGTAGATTAATGATTAAATAAATAAATAAATAAATAAATAAAAACTACGTTGGGTTTAGTGAAAAATAATAGCAGGAGAAGAGGGGTAAGGAAGAGGAAACATAAACATGGAGCATGAGAATTTAGTGCAAGAAAAAGGTAATTGAATAGGGAAACGGAATAATTTTTGCAGACATAAAGAAAAACACAATCAGAAAGTCACAGTCACAAAGGGAAAGTAGGAGCGAGCAATATGGCCACATCTAGCCAATTTTTGTCATGCTGCCTTTTCTCCCTATTAACAGAAACCTACATATTTGCTTTTAAAAGATATGATTCTATCACTTCAGTCAAGCATCAAAGCAACCCTAGGTAGGGCAATAATACAGTCCTAATTAATAGATGAGAAGTATAGGACCTAAAGATGTTAACCAAGTTACAGACTTGGAAGACTTGCTCAAAATTGATGCCAACACCTATTGTTCTAACACCACATTGTCTTTCATTACTCTTCATATTATGCTACTTATTCAAGAGTGTATATTTAGTTCTTTAGAAAGTCATGCATTTTTAAAAATAGTGTGGAATATTGTCAAGTCAAAACTCAGCTTGCCTCTTAACATTAATAACCTTAAAACTTTCTTGTACAATACAGGTGTTGATTTTTACCTAAGAGTCACTTGTCAAAAGAATAATTGAGATTCTGTTGACATGGAGAAATAAACTAGACTGTTAGATTTTAAGGCTATTGACTGGTGATTAAATATCATTCTATTGACCTCTTATTATGTTTCAGTCTTTCCTTTTTCACAATAACCCTAAAGCATATGTACAATTATGATCTTTATTTGCATCATAAATAATTGTATCACAGAAAGGTTTTCAGTAACTTGCTTGAAGTTACAGAACTTTGCAGAAGCTAGGATATGAACTTAAGTGGTCTAGTTCCAGACCATAATATGAACCATTATCCCCAACTGAGAAAATTTTTAAATATATAAGATTTATGAGGACCTAAATGCTTAAGACTGATATTAGTGGATTCCATTTTCAAAAGAAAATGAATCACCTTCCATTGATAAGGTAACAATTTGACTATGTAATAAGACTACTGTAGCACATAAAATGCTATTTTCAAAAATAAAGCTACACAGCATCCTGAACAAAAACCATACATACAGGGGTAGGATGTGCTCTCGTAGTCAGAAAAATCCTATATAGCATTATGCTTATCAGTTTACCAGTAAACATAAACAGCGTGCTGGGACCACAATAAGAGGAGTTGCTTTAGGCTCAAGAAGTATCTCTCCTTCAGGCAGCACTCCAAACCAGCTTTCCTCATCATCAGATCTTGGTACTGTTAACATGAAATGTTTGCTATCATTAGTAGTCTGTGAATGTGCATAATGAACAATCTGCTGCGGGTAGCTGCAGTTCATGTAGTCCCCAAACACTGATGAGCACAGAGATTGAGCTATCTGTTCAAGCTTATTACTGCTTTTAAGTCGATGTCGAGATAGAAGAGGTCTCTGGAATGAAGCAGAGGAGTACCACTGCTGCTGACATAACCTTTTATCGGTAAATTGCCTTGGATATTTTATTGACACAATGCAATACATTTCACAGGAACTATACTATTTAAAAAGACAAATGCTAAAATTATAATTTAATATTTAGACACTCTTCCTGGAGGTCAGTGTAAGGACACCAAGTAATTACACCATAACAGGAGATACTTAATTACAGAGGGGCATGTTACCTCTACTAGATAAAGTCATTTTTATTACGGCAATTTCTCATTTCTAAGAAACACTTTTTTCCCCATCCAAGAAGTCTGACACCAAAATGTATCTTATCATCCTGAAATCCTTTGTAAATGTGTCCATTTTTTGAGGTGATACCCTCGGCCAAATGTTGATTTTTAAATCTAAGGTACATCTTAAACCAGAGGGTCTCTTAAAATGGAGACAATGGAATGACCTAATATAGGCATGGTATAGAAATACTTTTTAAAAATTTAGAGAAAGCAGCCCTTTCAGTGTTTTCCGCTCCTGCTAAAATTGAACACGTTTGACTGGATCACATGGAATGCTTGCCACCTCCTCCTGACAAAGCAAAGCATTAATAGTGGCAGCAGCCGTAACGTCTTGTCTCTCTTACTGCCAGAACCAGCACCCTGTGACGTCGTGTGAATTAAGAGTTCCTAACCTTCAACTTAGTTGATTGGAAAGTTTCATTAGAAGTGGGTCCTATTGTGGCCCCATAACCTACATTTTAAAGCTCATTATTCTGTTTTTGCACTGATAAGCTGACAACTGTAAAACATTCATGAAAACACAATTGCAATCTTGATAAATGCCTCTACTGTGTAATCTACTGCAGCAGTGATTATGCATTACAATTAGTTCAAGTACCCCAAATTCACAAATACACATTGTTTTCACAAACACACACAGACACAGAACACAGTTCTAGGCTAAAAATTTAGATGCCCTTTTCTTTATTATCAGGAAATTTTGCTTTCTGTACTCCTATAGTTACTTAACATGAACAACTTTCTTTACCATCCATCAAACAGTAACACTCACCAGGAACGCAAATAACCCCAAGAAGACAGTCAATCTTGATAGTCAAAAAAATGTTAATCATATGCACCCTGGTACATTTACCAACCTTTAATGTACTGTTTTCCTTTGTTTCACATGGAGTGAAGAAATTTATAAGTGGGCTTGCCTTAAAGATTTCTTATAATGTAACTACCAAAATGATTGTAAAAGCAAAAAAATAGAAGCAAACTTGTTTTCATTTAAGATCAAAAGTCCCAAATTAAAACTCTGTGGAGATTCAATAATAATTCTCCCTTTACCTTAGTCTTTATTGTATTAGTACATTAAACACATAAATATCAGGACTTTAAATTATAGGAAAAGCATCTGAAAACACTTTCAAAATATACCCCTGCAGACCTCTAGATGGCAAACTTTAGTAAATTTTTATGACTGACCTGAATTCACAGTTTCTTACCAATTCTGTTTAATCCACCTATTGAAATTATTTTTTGTTTCATAACCCACTCACTCAGATGTATTTGTGCTCTTATGGAACAATGCATGCAAAAAGTAAATTGTAATTTTCTTTCTAAAATGTAATCCTTTTCTTTGGATAACCTAATTATATCAAGATGGTATCCCAGTATCTTCTAGCAGTCTCTTTGGTGTACTCGATATTCTGGAGAACTTTTTACCTGATAAATTATATTAAGTGTCTTCTAAAAATCAACTATTCCTTTATAATGATAAAGATTAGTTATAGTTTTTGTTATAGGAATTTCAGAGAACTCAAATAATAACAAAAGTCTTCTTAGAAATATAAAGTAGAATATGTATATGAGTCTTACTTTAGAATCTTTTCTGCCTCAAGGATGCTCTTTACAAAAGAAATATCTAACACAACCAATTTCCAAAGCATACATCTTCCAAATCATATATCATTAATGTTTATTTAATTATATTATCACTGCCATTCCTTTAGTGAAATTTAAAAATATTTATTTCAATACTAACTATATTCAAGAGTTGTTACAGGATTATCAGAAATGAAATTACTTGAGAGTTGATAGATAAAATGTGTGCAAGTGGCATTGTAAGGGACAAGCACACTATGGGTATATCATTAGCAATAATGTTGAATTATAAAATCCAGTTATAGCTAGGATACGTATGTTAAATTTTTAATGAGGAGTTGAATTAACATCCTAAAGCTATCACTAGCTGTGAGAAATCCATTACTTAGACCGCTGGATATTGTAGAAGCCCCTTTCCTAAAGATAGGTCCTCCCCTATAAGCATTATAGGGAACGCTGTTTCAGCACGATGTAATACTGGCTACTGACAACAACTGGGCATCTGACCCGCCTGGCATAAGCACCTGACAAAAGCCAGGACAAAGTCCTTGTCAAGTTCCAATTTCTGGTTGCCAGGATGGGTCCCTGATCCAAGATGAAACAATGAGAATCTTCTCCTAAAGATTATAGAACTAGAAAAAGAACAAATCTCTCCAGTGGTTGAAGTTATATGTAAAGATACGAATTTTATGAGTTAGAGGAAACCACTTATAGTCTGGACTGGAGAAGTGGAGGAAGCTGAAGAGAGAGAGAAAGGCAGGTGGGGAGAGTTCTGAGAGGACTGGGAGCCTGATTCCAGTTATTTGTAAGGCTGAGCTATTTGCTTACCATTCCAATCTGTGCAACAGCCTAGAAGCCATTTATCAAGTTCCCATTTTACTTAAGTGTGCTCAAGCTGTAGTTTGAAAACTAGAAAACAACAGAATCTTAATGAATATTCTTTGTTCTTTTCTAGTTATATTTTGAAGGTAAATCATTTTAGGGCTAAATTAAGTAGCTAGGTTTGTAATTCTTAATTATGCAAATATTAACTGAGAGTGAATATGTCTTTTAAAATATGATGGAAACAAGATATACCTTCTTATAAAATGCAAGTACATTAATATTTACAGACAATAAATCAAATAGTACATTTAACTTAGACTTTAATGCAAAGAAAACTTTTTGACTATAGAAATATAAAAAGAACCTAAGTGAATAAAAATGAGATTTTCTTTCATTTATATTTTAAGTTTAAATAAAGTTTTTCAGTGAATACATTCATGTGTCATCCAAGAAACACAAAGATTGAGAATTTTTATAACTCTTGTAAAATATTTTGATCTAGATTGTGCATGTTAACTGAAGTGAAGTATAAAGGTAAAGCTGTGGCTTGAGTTCAGCTCTCCTGTTCACAAGCTGGATGCCCTTTCAAAAAAATCCTTAAACTCAGTGTCACATTATTTTCAAGAACAGACTTCCTCTTCCTCAACACAGAACCTTGAGATTTGCTCTGTAAATGCTTTTTAGATGCTCATGGATTTTTCTATTCATTTGGATGGCAAAGAATGCAAATGATTTCCACTAGGGGCTCCTAAAAATCCTACAGCATGGAGATCACTTGCCTGAGAATTAAGTCAGTTATGGAAATAAGTAGAGCAGATGAAGAAATATCCAGTTCCATGAAGATAAGACTTGAGCATATGGATCCAGCAATGCCTGTCATTCCTGCCTGTGAGCTAATAATTTCTCAATTTTACAAACCAGCTTGTATTTGGCTTTATCACGAACCAAAAGAGTCTTGGATAATAGTCAGATTCCACTTTTCTGACTCTTGTTTTCAGTGGAATTTCTTCTTCTTCATGGCACCAAAGAGCAGAATCAAACATAGAGGATAAGAGAGAAACTAATTGTTTTTTTAGAATCATTCCATTTTTATATAGGAAATTTTAGTATACTGATGGCTAGATAGAATTACATATATATATTAGAAGCAGTATAAAGGCCCATCAAATCACATGTCTGTAGGGAAGGAACTCAGTTCAGAGTTGCAGGGAAATCAGAATAAAACCAAAGTCAACAAAGCAAGTGAAGTTTATTACACTCTGTGACAGGGCCCCGACCTAATGTCTGACAGGCCCTGACTACCTACCGTGAGGCTTCTTTTATAGGGTTTTTGGCAGGGCAGAGAAGTCCTTGACTGACAGTTCTTGGCTTTGGAGGCCTGACTGGATTAGTGAGTTGAAGACCTGGGCTGCCCTCTGTGTCTGCTGTGCTTGTCCTCTGCTGGTTCTCATCTGCGGAGTGCCTGTGCTCTGATGTTTCTCATCTGGTTAACTCTGTAAGTTATTTCTGGCTCTCTGGCTTTATCTAATTAACTCCCTGAGTGATTTTTGGTGGGTTCTACTCTCTTTCCATCCCACTCATGGCTATATTTCTGCCTAACATATCCAGATATTTGTGATCAGAAAAATATTATTCACATACAGTGATTAACAGACTGAGGTCTTCAAAATCTTTGAGAAACTAAAAGAATAGTCAAAACTTAAAACGTGAAATATCAAAGATAAGATTAGTGAGTCACACCTGATAGATCTTATCAAGTGAAATATATAGATTTTAAATTATTGCAGATGTCCAAAATAACTAATTTGACTTAACTAAATAATATTATATAATAACATTAAAGGAAACATTTTGACTGTTTTTCCTTGGTTTTCCTTAATCTGTAACAGAATTTTGCTAAATTCAGGGAATCAAAGTATCAGTAAATTGAATATTTACAAAAAAGTGTTATTGAAAGATTATATACAGATACTTGGTTAAAAACTGGAATACTGAAGATTAAAACACTTTGGGCAAAGAAAAAAGACATGGTATCAAAAGACCTGAAGTTCTTGACCTGTGAATTGCAAGAGATATTGTCCTGCCTAGTATCTGATAACTGTTAAATTGCCTGATATTTCTAAGTCTCAGTTTCCTTATCCATAAAATTGGATTGATGTAATAGATGATAGTGTGACTGTTTTCCCAGCCATCTTTCTAAGACACTGTCCATCACCTATATGGGAATTGTGACACAATCTTGTTCATTTGAAACCTCAAGAATTTCCCAGGTAGAATCTGAAGTTGGTCCTTTGTGCATGAAGGGCAAGGAGAGACCAAAGAAAGAGGGAGACTTCTCCAGCTTAGTAGGTAGCAGTTTGAATAAGAGAATTTACAGATGAGGCTTGTCTTGGGTGGCCAACAGATGAGCAAATCTTCCCACTTGCTCACGAGAATCTTAAAAGTTTATATATAGGTCATAACTGGGTTTAGTCACATCATGTCCTCTCAATGACCTTTTCCTTTTTGTACCTCACCCTTAAAATTGGTAACTATCACTTGCTGCCAAGAAGATTCCTAAACTGATTATCTTTTCTAATTTCATATAATTTTTTTTCTAAATAAAATAAGTTTGAACATAATTGGACTTTGAAAACTTTAAGGAGTACTCAAATATAAGAAAGCATTTCTGTAGTTGTTATCTATACAAACAACTTCAGATGTTTGTGGGACTGTCATGTAAAAGAAGAATTTCTTATTATATGTAGTTTCAAATGGCAGTGCTAGAGAAAATGCCTTAGTGAAATTTGAAGGGAGGAAGATTTCAGCTCAATACAAAAAATATTCTAAAAACTGGAGTCTTCTAATTTTATGTATTCAACCCTACAACTCTATGATGCTAAATATCTGTGATTCTATTTCAAAGGCTGCACACAGTCTAATCTACAAAATTCCTTCAGCTCCATTTTTCTTTGGACAAAAATTATCTTTTCAAGTTTTCCATCACTTTTATTTAATACTACTATAAAACAAAACTGAACTAAGTAAATTTGAAGCTCTAATTGGCTTCATTAAGCGATTAATGAATTGGGCAGCATCCCATCTAGCAAGTAGAGAAATGCTCTGAGGAGTTATACAGAATGGAAGGTTTCATAGGAAGGAGGGTGGGGCAAAAGTTATTAGCAAACAAAAAGAAGGGGTTGTTTCAGAAAAGGTCAGGGGTTCTTAGCAGATTACCTCACTAATGATCAGGAGAGTTCAGACTGATTGGATTAAAATTCCACTCCTAGGAGAGACTGACACTGCAATCAAGTTAGGCATTAAGCCCTGGTAAGTGACCTGGCCTTCTGGTGGCCTGGCCTAGCACTAGCTCTGTGGCTTTCCTTTGTAACAGCACACACACACACATACACTCAAATATTATACATATTTTTATATTTTTATTTTTTCTCTATATCTATGAATATAGTATCAAATTCAGTGATTCTTTAAAAATGATCTACTTGATGATTGTTATTTTCTTTCCAGCAACTACCCACCTTCTTGTGGCAGGAATAGATTATGATCTGAGGGAACCATTCATCCCCACTATTTATTCATGTTTTTCAGCTGAAGCTGATCACTTTGGGCCTGTTCAGCACTAGACATATGACCTTCATTAAGCCCATCAGTGTATTGAATTTCCTGTCCATAAAATTGCCTAAGGGACAGCTCCATAACTTCAGCTGGGTCATTAGTGTGAAAACACACAGAGTGGCCTTTGCCATGCTGGCCACACTCCTCTCCACCACCACTTCCATCATCTGCCCACTGTACTTCACCTGCTGGAGTGCCTGCCCCAGGCTGCAGGCTGTGTAGCCAGGGACTTCTGCCTGGCAGCCAGCATCTTTGTTGGGCTCCTTGTTCTGGCCTAGGCTGTGGAGAATGCCCAGACCAGGTGGCCAACTACCTGGCCATGGTGTCAGAGCTCCTCAAGATCATCCAGGACTTTGGGGCCTGCATCAGCTTTGGGGCGCTGGTCCATGACAGTCACTAAGGGCCCTACGTGGCCACCCAGCAGAGTATGACTGTCTATAGCCTGTGCTGCCTTGGCCACAGTGGCTGTGGGGACTCTGAGTGTGACAGGCCACATGGGGGTGGGTGGGTAGGTGCTGGGCTACCCTTTCAACCATTGCCATCAGGAACTTTGCTGGGAATTCTGTGACGAAGATTCTTAGAAACAAGGGGAAATAAACCAAAACTATGTCTTTGAGGACTAGGTTGAGTCATTGGATAAAACATAATATTAAATTTATCAGACAGATGAATTTCAATATTCCCTTTTAGCATTTAAGGCAGTTTAAGCTCCATTGTCTTTAATTTGCAACTGAATGCATGTTAAACAATGCAAATGAGGGCTGTGACTACTGAAGGGTACTAGATTATGTCACCCCAAAATATGCCTCTTTGACATATGGATTTCTTTGAGCTAAATGCCAGGGAGAAGAGCAGATGCAGAAAAAGCTGAAAAACAGGACACAGTTTGTCCCTTTGTAAAGGAAATTAAATTTATACAGGAAATCTCTATTTTAAAGGCTTCTTCTTCTGGTAAGCGAAGGACTCTTATCAATAGGGAAAGCAGGACTTAAATCTACATGACAAACCTTAAAACAACCCTGTTTACCATACTTGTCCTAATAACCTTCCCAAAACTTGCCTCTCCCACCCAGCTCAAGACACATTTCCTTTGTTTGGCCACAGATGATATATGAGCCCAAGTCCTAAACTCCCCTTCGGGCTACTCACCAGTGGGGTCCTCTCAAGTGCATGCACAATATAATTTAAAACTTCTCTTGGTTTTTCTCCTGCTAATACGTCTTTTGCCAGTCTAATTTACAGGACCCAGCCAGAGTGTCTAAGACAGGTAGAGGAAAGAGATTTTCTTTTTTTTTTTGGTTTTAATTTTCATTTATTTGAAAAGGCTCTTTCACTTAAAAGCCACATGTATTTTCTTCTGTTCTTGCTGTTTCTTTCAGTTCTCTATTTCTATAATCCTTCTCTGACTGATACACATGAGATTTATCAAAGGAATTAGTTCTTAGTCATTTGTGTTGAAAATATTAATACTTTCCTCATTGTCTTTTAAACTTACTTACAGAATGTTCAGAAAATTTTGTTATGTAATTGCATTTACTAATCTTTACTATTACAGTTTCTGGATTAAAAAAAAATCTTGTTTAGGGAATCTTTCTCACTCTGAGACTATAAAAACTATTACTCATTTTCTTTTAGTACTTTTTAAAATTTATTTTGTTGTCATTAATCTACAATTACATGAAGAATATTATGTTTATTAGGGTCCCCCCTTCACCAAATCCCCCCCACAAACCCCATTACAGTACTGTCCATCAGCGTAGTAAGATGCTGTAGAATCACTACTTGTCTTCTCTGTGTTGCACAGCCCTCCCTGTGCCCCCTCCACCACATTATACATGCTAATTGTAATGTCCCCTTTCTTTTTCCCCACCCTTATCTCTCCCTTCCCTCCCTTTCTCCCCAGTCCCTTTCCCTTTAGTAACTGTTAGTCCATTCTTAGGTTCTATGATTCTGCTGCTGTTTTGTTACTTCAGTCTTTCTTTGTCCCTATAGTCTTTGGGTTTGAGGTGAGTCTCTTGTAAGCAGCATATAGATGGGTCTTGCTTTTTTATCCATTCTATTATTCTGTGTCTTTTGATTGGTGCATTCAGTCCATTTCCATTTAGGGTGATTATTGAAAGATATGTACTTATTGCCATTGCAGGCTTTAGATTTGTGGTTGCCAAAGGTTCAAGGTTAGCTTCTTTAGTATCTTACTGTCTAACTTAAATCACTTATTGAGCTATTTTAAACACTGTCTGGTCATTCTTTATTTCTCTCCCTTCTTATTCCTCCTCCTCCATTCTTTATATGTTGGTTGTTTTATTCTGTGCTCTTTTGTGCTTCCTTTAACTGCTTTTGTGAGTAGTTGATTTTATTTTTTGCCTTTAGTTAGTATTTGGTTGGTCTGCTTTCTTTGGGGTGATTTTATTTTCTCTGGTGACATCTATTTAGTCTTAAAAGTGCTCCCATCTAGAGCGGTCCCTCTAAAATACCCTGTAGAGGTGGTTTGTGGGAGGCAAATTCCCTCAACTTTTGCTTGTGTGGGAATTGTTTAATCCCTCCTTCATATTTAAATGATAGTCGTGCTGGATACAGTATTCTTGGTTCAAGGCCCTTCTCTTTCATTGCATTAAATATCTCATGCCATTCTCTTCTGGCCTGTAATGTTTCTGTTGAGAAGTCTGATCATAGCCTGATGGGTTTTCCTTTGTAGGTGACCTTTTTCCTCTCTCTAGCTGCCTTTAAAACTCTGTTCTTGTCCTTGATCTTTGCCATTTTAATTATTATGTGTCTTGGTGTTGTCCTCCTTGGGTCCTTTCTGTTGGGAGTTCTGTACACTTCCATGGTCTGATTGATTATTTTCTCTCCCAGTTTGGGGAAGTTTTCAGCAATTATTTCTTCAAGTACTCTTTCTATTCCTTTTTCTATCTCTTCTTCTTCTGGTACCCCTATAATGCAGATATTGTTCCTTTTGGATTGGTCACACAGTTCTCTTAATATTGTTTCATTCCTGGAGATCCTTTTATCTCTCTCTGCATCAGCTTCTATGCGTTCCTGTTCTCTGGTTTCTGTTCCATCAATGGCCTCTTGCATCTTATCCATTCTGTTTATAAATCCTTCCAGAGATTGTTTCATTTCTGTAATCTCCCTCTGGACGTCTGTAATCTCCCTCCGGACTTCATCCCTTAGCTCTTGCATATTTCTCTGCAGCTCCATCAGCATGGTTATGAGCTTTATTTTTAATTCTTTTTCAGGAAGACTGGTTAGGTCTATCTCTTTCTCAGGGTTTGCCTCTGTGATCTTGGTCTGTATCAATTTCTTCTGCCTTTTCATGGCAATATATATATTTGTGGGGAGCTGGCACGTGTGTTGGATAAGAGAAAGTCCCTTCTTGCCAGTTTATGGCCTTCCTCTCCTGGGATAACAGCGTTCCCTAGTGGCTTGTGCTGGGCAGCTGCGTGCAGACAGGGCTTCTGATCTTGCCCGGCTGCTATGGAGTTTATTTAGCTCTGCAGCTGCTGTGGGCGTGGCCTGTCTCAGGCTGCTTCTCTAATATGGCAGAGCCGCATCAGAGGGGGAACAGGCGGGAGGCTGTTTATCATGGTGAGGGGCCTCTGAGCTGTGCTGCGGGGGTCCAGGCACCCACAGTTTCCCAGGATTCCCAGCTGCTGGGCTAAGTGTCCTGGGGTGTTTCTGTCCAGCTGTGGGGTCCCTGTCACTTTAAGACTTTCAAAAAGCAGCCGCTTTTCTTTGTCCTGGGTGCAACGTCTGCAGAGACCCACTCACAGATCTTACTGTCCTTTTTTCCTAGTTTCCAGCACCTCACGCATGCACTGTGTCTTCACTCTGGTGTGGATGGCTGGGGCTGGGTGTTTAGCAGTCCTGGGCTCCCTCTCCCTCCCCACTCCAACTCCTCTCCTCCCACCAGGAGCTGGGGTGTGGGGTGCTCGGGTCCCGCTGGGCCGCAGCTTGTATCTTACCCACTTCGCGAGGCTCTGGGTTCTCGTGGGTGTGGATGTAGTCTGGCTGTTGTCCTGTGTCTTCTGGTCTCTCTTTTAGGATTAGTTGTATTTGTTTTATTTTCAAAAATATATATGGTTTTGGGAGGAGATTTCCACTGCTCTACTCATGCCGCCATCTGGTTCTCTCTCCAGGAAAGAGATTTTTTATTTCTCCCTTACATGGAGGAATAAAAAGGTCAGGACCAACATGGAGTCACTTTTAGGCCAAACCACCAAAACAGGGCTTAACACCTAACCTAATTGTCATTTCAACGTCCCCCAGAAATGGAGTCAATCAAGATTTTCTGATCTGCCTTGATAAGATTATGTCACATGTACCCTCTCTGTTCCCAAAGGAAGATGAGGTAATCTACCTAATAAAACCTATTTGTTTCCAAATGAAGGTGACCTCACCTGAAATAATCTTTTTTTGTGTTTATGACTTCTTTGTCCTGCCTTTAAAAACCTCTCTCTGTCTGTATCCTTCAGAAAATTGCCTAATAAAGCCTATTAGATTTTCAAATTTACTTGGTTGAATTTTGTTTTTTAACAATGGACAGCCTCCACTATATTTGTTTAATCTCCATACAAACCCACAAAATCTGCACACCCAAAAAATCCACCAAAATCAAGGTTGAGACAACAACGTTCATAAAAGAAAACAAAAAACAGTTTGCATAAAATATTTACTTACATGTCCATGGACTAGAAATTGCTAAGTGCAACTGAGAAAAGTCTGGAAGCTGGATGAAATTATGTAAGACTTAAAATATGTCATATAAAGGAACAAAATTTCTCCCTCTCACTCTGAATCTATGCCCTTTCCTCTGAAGAAACATACATACAGAATATTTATCTCTTCCCATCAGTATCTGCACATGTTAGAGTAGGTAGATAGCTTGACATAACCAAGGAGAGGGGACTTTAGTCAGATGCTTGCTTGAATTCTATACATTCTGTGCAAGCTGTCCTCATGGGATATGGAGTGAGAATATAGATAACAGACTGGCTAAAACCAACTAGTTCCAAAATCAAGAAAGAGAAACAGATCCAAACTTGACCCCAATCTCCATCAGCATAGTAAAAATCATACTTCACTCCACCATGACAATTTCAATGGGGCCAAAATATAACCAAAAATCCCTCTGCCTGACATTAGGGTGGAGGAAGACAGAACTTCATGAAGACCCCACTGGTTCCCTCTGATACCTAATCCCACTTAGTGAATATTCATCAGCCTTTATGCAGAAAGGGCTCCCTATTGTTCCCTTGAGAAAATCCCTTCTGGATCTGCCCTAGCCCCAACACTCAGGAGTGTACTTCTACCTTTTTCTGGGATCTTGTTTTACAAATAAACTCTTAGAACTTGTGATATAATGAGTTATAAGAAATAAATATTTGGTCATTCATATGATCATACATGTATTTCCCAGGTATTTTTGGTCTTCATCCACAGTTCCTGAAAACACTGCAGAGTCTTAAAGGCGAAATGGGTGTTTTGTCATGTTAATGGGAGATTTTAGGATTCCATCCAAGCAGAGGGGGCTGGAGGTTGGATCAGCCAATGGCCAATAATTTAGTCAATCATGACTATGCAATGAAGCCCTCACAAAACCCCTGAGAAGAGCTTGCTCTCTCTCTGTTCTGCCTGCTCTGCTCAGTTGGATTCTGATTCTTGGTCTGAGGGAGCTTCTATGCTTGGGGAACTAGAACACCTACATGAATCACCAAGCCAGGCCCCAAGCTCCATGAGGGCAGAAGCAGCTTTATTTGGGACTTTGCCCTGTGTCTCTCTTCATCTGGCTGTTAACCTGCATCCTTTATGGAACCCTTTATTAAACCGGTGAGTGTTAAGTATTTTCCTGAGTTCTGTGAGCTGCTCTAGGAAATTAAATCATACCTGAGGGGGAGGTCGTGGGAACCTCCAATCTGTAGCCAGAGGGTCGGAAGCACAGGGAACTGCCTCCATGTCTGAGTTGAGAGTGGAAGGCAGTCTTCTAGGACAGAGACCTTAACCTGGGAATCTGGTGCTGTCTCCAGGCAGATAACATCAGAATTGAGTTCTCCAACACCCTGCTGGTGGCTTGAGAATTGCTTGGTGTAAGTATGTGTGGGAAGACCCCCTCCCACATATTTACACACACTGGAATCGGATCTGGGAACCCGAATGAAGTTATACTACTATTACTGCTGTGTATAACATTGTTTTGTATGTATATATATATATAGTAGGGAAAAAATACACTGTCTCATTTGTGGCAGAGATGTGATAATAATAGAAAGTATTGTAATAGATATGGATCTAACAGTCCAACAACTCAGGTACTAAAACAAACAAAAAACCCAGAAAACTTAATTTTTCCATCACTTAATTTATTTTCTATCTTCAGTGCTCATTCTGCCTCATGAAAGAGAATTTACCAATCTACCACTATTGTCTCTTTTTTGGGAGAAGGAGATTGTAGATACTAAGTCTAATTTGAAAATACCAAGAATAAAAACCTGCATCAAAATGTTCTCTGCTAGTATGTTTTACTAATGAAATTATAAGAATTAATTGAGAATTCTGACTTCTATTATTCATCTGACTAATATTACATTGGAACTTAATCTTAACACAATCTTAAAACCTCACTTTACCAAAGTAATACTATTTTTTGAGATAGCAGAATGAGTGGCTAATGGTGAAATCTCCAACATCAGTGATGAGAAGCCACGAAACAGACTATTCACCTAACGCAATGATTCCGGACTTCAGAGAGAAAAGAAGAAATGGCTTTCCAGAAAATGTCTGACAACCAGAATTTGCATACAGTTTTCAGAAAACAGGTCTGATACATCAAGAATAGAAGATAATGAGCTAGGATATTACCTCATCTCCAACAGGTCTGTGCACCTTCATCAAGATCAAATATAACCCGGTCTGGCTAGAAGTCAACTGGTAAAATAAATTACTGAAAATATAATTAAGTAAGCGAGGCCTGGGCAAGCTTCTTGGACTTTTTTATATCAAAACTGTAAAAATGGAGCTTCCTGAGGTCATTCCATCAAAATCACTAACAAAGCCTACATGTGGCTTGATGCTGACCGACGCTCTCGCCTCAGAATCCATTAGGGCGATTACAAACTAAAGGGGCACAGGGCCCATCTGTGGTAATTGAGTAAAACACATTAAATCAACCTTTCTGAGTAATAACTATGTAACAAATCAAAATCCCTGGTGTCCACTGGTTCTAAGTCCTTCCAGTTAAAGTCTGCTCTTTTATGAAAATGAAGAGGAAAATGGTTACAGGACAGTGAATGGCTCAGAATGTTTTTTCTGGTGTAACGGTATTGAAGGAGTCCTTCCCATCACCATAAATGCTTTCCAGTATCTCAGAAGACTGTCGTTGTTTGTGCCCTAGTGAAAGCATAAACTTGTAAACACAAAAGAATTGATCAAAAGCAGCTGATTTGGAAATTGTGTTGGTCAATAAGCTAAACATGAGCTTTGATCCAAAACTCTGCCTCTTAAAATTATTCACAAAGGATGTAAATTTCTGATCACTCCCCTCTTGATGATATATTTTGAAAATGAAGTTTTAAAAAAATATTATAGGATCATTAATTTAGCTCAGCACTCCTTTTGTTTTCAAGCTGTTCTAAGAGGTGAGGCCAGAAAATGTCTGCTTTGCCAAGAGAGCTGAAAATACAACTTATGCTAGAATCCAGCATTTTTCAAATACATTAGAGTCAAACCACAGTGTATCTAATTTTTTGGAAGATCGTTCTGTTTTAGAAAAAGTAGCCAGAAAACGTTTCTACAGGGCATGGTGGGAGGACACTAAGAGCAATTTCAGAGAGAATGGGGGTAAACTATCAAAGTCTGTAGGTTTTTACTGAGCAACACAATTTCTAACAAGTTATTTGAGGAGTGAGCCCCTTATGTTTATGGAAAGACAACTGTCTAATTGTTATCTAAAGCACTGGGCAAATAAACAGGAACTATTTTAAAGAATACCAACAGCTCCTATTCTTCTCCTGCTGGGTACACTTCTAACAAGTTGGCATTAGCATACACCTTTCTCTGAATGGAAGAGAACAAAGAGGAAGAACAAACGAGATATAAAACAGAAAACAAAAATGCCCTAGGGTTGTTCTGAACTCCAGTGGCTCAGCCTAGGTGAACCGTGCTTCATCAGCACAGGGGGAAGTTCCCCAGCAGGCAAGTCCTGTGCCCTAGAAAATGCCTCTGATGTGGATCTCTAATCAAACTAAACAAAGAATTTTAAAGAGAGGATGAAAAAAAAAGTGGCATGTTTGTGGGAAGAAGATTACGTTGCCTCACCTTCTCTGGAATTGGTACTCTGGCACCATACAACTGTCTGGAGCATTCTCTCCCAGCTAAACAAGGCTCAAACTGTTTCCATTGTGTCACATTACATGAGGCTACAAGGCAAAATAATCAACAAATAGAAGCCTCAGGTGACACAGGTAGTAGCACCAATTGTTTAAGAAAAAACCTGATCACAAGCTTTGCATTAAAAACTACTCTGACAAATAAAATCATCATAAGGAGAAAATAGAACTTTGAATAATAATCTGAGTAAATGTCAACTTCTCCCATATCCTGATTCATCTTTGGCATTAAAGATGGCTTTGGAATAAAATGAGAAGGACACCACCTCTCATTTCACATGAATAGAGATTAAGCACTGTAAGATCTTTTGAGAAGCAAGAATTCCCTCAAGGAATGAATGCACTCAGATTTTAGAAAATGAGGGCACACAAATGGATAGCCTGTAAACACCATCATATCTTTCACACATGCGCTCTTTCCAAGTCTTCAGTCTCTCAAATATGTGGGATAAGAGGCCAAAAAACTAACAGCAGAGAAGGAAACATGCTCACCTAAGTTTAAATGTATTTTTTCATTTTTTCCATGGCCTATATGGAGGTGTGAGTGTATACAAAACTAACAGATACACAGAACATTTAGACAACCTTTGCTGAAATGTTTATGGCTGTGATCTCATGTCGAGTGTCATTTGTACAGTCTTAATATTTAAGATGTCTCTGCAACTCTTTCATTTCTTGCCCTTTGTTATTCAACAATGACACAGATGATGGTGATATTATCAAACACAGCTGCCAAGTTTTCTGTGTAACCCGGGGTTCTTCTAAACCCTGTGCGCACAGCTGCAGGCAGTCTGCGCAGGTCTTATCTCTGAGTTTGACACTGTCCTTGAATACCCAATATGGCCTCTCTGGTATACTTCTCTCTGTCTGTTTCTAGACAGCAGAGCCAAAGACTTATTTTCCATGAATCTTTTTAAGTCTCGTTGCTTGTTGTCCTCAGTCTGCCCACTTCCTTCTGCTATCCATAAGCTATTTGGGATCTTGCTGCCTTACCTCCCTTGAGGGTGACTTGCCCTCTGAAGCTCACTTCCAGCTGCACACTTTTCATGCTGGTAGGCAGGCTGAGCTGTAGAATTTCATTTTTAGTTATTGTTGTGGTGCTTGATATCCCTTTGATGTAAACAGAACTCCACTGTTTCTAGGGAAAAAAAACACAACAGACCAATCCATGTAAAGCCTTGTGAGTAATGGTAGAAAGCTTAACAGAGATTAATGAACTCTCGCCCCCCTGGATGTCTCTCCCAAGTGTACCCAGAGTGAAAAGCTGGCATCTGTGACCTGTTCTATTGCCTGATTTTTCACCATGTTGAAGGGTGGGCTTGGAAAAGGAGACAATGCTTAATAATCTGCTCCCACCAGGGATTCCCAAGCTATTTTAACACCCTCAAGCACTGTTTGGCCTCTGCCTTGCCAATGGGTTTCAGCCCTGGACAAGTTCACTCTGGATTCAATGAGGCTGAAAAATGACAATGGAATGCTCTTGGGGTGAAAGTTTTATACCGAACTTTATTCCTATGGTGGCAGGTCAATCACTAGAATCCCATCCACTCAGAGCGAGTCTGCATGCAGCAAGCCGATCTCTGCCTCTGGGCCTCTCTGCCCACACAGCTGTCGCAGTCTCTGTCCTTGGCACTCCAGCCTCTGCTCTGCTCTCCTGCAGCCGTGCAGCCAGAGCATTGGGCAGAGCTCTTTATATAGAATCAATAATGATGTATTGCCCACACATGTGTAGTGAGCAAACTGACCAGGGTCAGGTGAGAATCCTGGCCATAGGAACCTTACTTTCTCCACAGCCTCTTTTCACACCTATTACAATCATTTGTCAGAAAGCATTTAAGTTAGCACAACACAACAACAGCATTAATTTTTGCATCTCCAAAGATTGTTCTTGGCATTGAGGATACCCCTCAGGGGGTAAGGTGGTGCTCTTATTTCTGTCTCCTTCCAAATAAAGACACTCTCCTATCTATCTTCGCTGTATGTGTCTGGTTCCATTTTTCCAGTGAGTTAACATGTATACAGAATGGTTTCTGAATGTTGTAGAGATGTCCATAACTTTTGGAGCTTCCCAGAGGCCAAATTTTTATTCTAATCACATAATCTTCATTTCTCATGTCCCTAGTAGGCCTTTGGGAAAAGATGGTCCTGAAGTTAAATCTACAAGCTTTTTGTACTTCTGCACCATTAGTAATGGGCAGTGGCTCAAACACAGCCCTCAATTGCTACCCACAAGGCCAGGTCCTCATGTACTAGCTTTGGATCATAATTAATTCTATTCATACCCTTAGCTATTTAGAAGTACCACAGTTCTAGCTTGCTAAGAATTGAAAATGTGTCCATATAAAGTCTGAGAGAAGTATTCAACTATTCATATAATTCCTTGCATTTCTCTTCTATCAAGAAAACACTGCTCTTACTGCAACCAAAAACTACCATTGACTCTGGAACACATATTTAGCACTGCACAGGAACTGATGGAAAGCAGTGCATTCAGGGATTGTGCCAGTGCTTGAAAGAGATAACAAGTCCCTACAATGGCTGCAGTCAGCATTTTGACTCTCTTCTGCACAGGAGGTGATGACAGGCATGATACACCTTTATGGGAAAATCCTTGAAGATGTCTAAGAAGCTCCTTCTTGTTTAGAAATCCTTGGAAAGGATGTGGAAAAGTCCAAGGGCTTTACTATTTTTCATCTGCCTTCCCTGTCAACTTCTGGCAAAGCTGAGTATAATCCTTAGCAGCTTCTTGATTTTCTGCATAATAAGGAGACTTGTGCATAACAGTAGAAGGTGCTATGGAGATTGATAAATTATTGCTACCAAGGATTCCTTCTTCAAAGGCCTTCATGGTGAAAGGTAAAACCAATGCACTTTTGGTCACTTGATCTCTAAGATCCTCCATAGTACCAACCAATAGGGAGCCCAACAGAGACATAGGAAAAAGCCAGAAATGACAAAAACACAGTAGGTGTGAAGGTTAGCCAAGGCTCCTGCAACCCGTGAGGGTCTGTCAGAGCTAACTTCCTATGAGGATTTGATCTCTGGGTACCTTTAAAAGGAAGTAACCTGGTCAAGGAGAGTCTCAACCTTTATATTTTGGATTTTAAATATTAGCTTTATCATGAATAGACTTAATCTTTCAGCTCCTAACTTACCATATTTTACTAGGATATCTTGTGTGACGGAAATATGTCATTGTCACTTCTATAATTGTCTAATGGTAGCTTATAATTTAGGTTTCTGCCTACTTCTGCATTCCAAAGAACCATGTTGTTTAACAAAATGATTTAAGAAAATAATATTTTTACAGTTCTTCACAGACGTACAAAAGCACACATTATGCTAAGATGACCATAGCACAATGCTCACCAAGAGAAGGAACAATGAGGAAATTCATTAAATGAAATTCTATTTACACAGAAGACCAAGAGCATTTCTTAAGAACTTATTCCATACCACGCACAGTTCTAAGTAGTGTCATATATCCCATACTCATAACAAAATTTATGGGGTATGTACTATTATTTTTCCCATTTTATAGGAGAAAACTGAAGTATGGCATGAAGCAATAATTTGATCAATCTTAAATTGTTAATAAGTAGCAAAGATGTGATCAGAAGCCAAGCAGTCTGGCTTTAGAGCATGCAACTTTAACTATTAGCCCATGCTGCCAATGGTCAACAGGGTATTGCTTGATAAAGATAACCAATGATTATGGGTGCATTGGTAATGTATTGTGACAATACAGCGTAATAAACCACTCAAAACTGGGCTTCTAAAGTGAGCATTTATATATCATGCATCACTGAGATTGAGTTGATCTAAGCAAGGCTTGGCTGGGCCCATTCATTCTACTGCAGAGTGGCAGTGTATATGGAAATAGGGAGTGGCAAAGAATTGGAACATTATGTCAGTTACTCTAATTAGTAACAAGGAAAATGATTTGGATTGGGAGCCAAATTCTGTTGTATTCTTTTGTCCATTCATAAACTTCCTTGAGTTTCATATATAAGTTTGTCCTTACATCTTAGGCATAACAAAATGAAATTCAGTGTTGCCCCTTCAAGAAGGTTTGTAATATCATGGGTGAGATAGAGAAGTCAATAATTATTGTATAGCATAGTGTTGTCAAGAATTTTATGAGAACAAAAGCTAAAGCCCAAACATGGGTTGTGTTCAAGTAGGGGAAAGGAGAAAGGAAAGACGTGAATCCCTTAAGACAATGTGTGGGCTGCATCTTGAAGCACTGGTAGTTTAGCTAGGAGACCAAGCATAAAGGATCTACTACATGCAGCAAGATGTCAGGAGATGAAGATATGGAAGTCATATCATAAAGGGATTTGCATGTCACCCTCAGCAGCCCACACTTTACACTGAAGGCAATAGGAAGCTACAAAAGATTTTAAGCAAATTATCTTACTAACAAATTAGATGTATGTTTAATAGCAACAGATGAGAATAACTGTTGTGGTATCTCACAAATGTCAGAATTTCCATTCAGATCAGAAAGACTCAAGGGCCTCCCAGCTTCAAATATAAGGGCCAGCCTGGGCAATAGGACATAAACAACTTGATGACCACTGACTTAGGGTCCCTTCTTCATTTCATAATCACTACCATTTGCCCAAAGACATGGCTTCTCTTCCTGTATTTCCATAGTGGACTTATGCTCTTTCTGAGTGGTTTCTTTTTTCTTTAAATATGCTAATACATCAACCAGCAGCCATTTGGTCTGTCATAAGTCTGCTAATCAATAATCTAATATTGATTTTATCATTTATCTCCCAAACAGCCAATTATTTCTTTCATTGTTAACATTCTTAGTGGGCTCCTTATTATAGCCTCTTAATGTAAAGAAGAAAGGACACTAGCATGTGCAATCAACAACTATTATATAAACGTACATATGCAGACAAACTAAAATAAAACCCAACTCAGACGTTTTTGGCTATGTAATGATGGAGCTCCACTGGTGAGTTTTAACCTCTAGTAAAAGTATATGAGTTTTCTCTAAGTTATTTAGATCACTATATTCATGAAACATATTTTTTTATTCACTGAAAATTTTAACTTCAAGAAATGCATCTTTCTAATTATATAGCAAAGGGCAACAGAAACCTCCAGGTAATCTTTGAAAAAGGAGAAGAAACCATTTGTTTGTTCTATGAGTCATCATTCTCTTTTCTTACCATTTCTCTTTATTACCATGAGCAAAATATTTGAATGAAATATGATTTCTGTTTATAGATAACTGTTTTCTGTTAATGTTGAGAAACCCTCTTGACTCCTAAATAATACTTTGATTATATTATGCATATTTCCCTGGCAATGAATGAAAGAAAGAAAAGCAGAGTAGACAATCTCCAAATTTCTCACTGATATTGGTGCTTGTGGCTTCAATGGTGTTACTATGAGATAAGCAATTAAAATAAGGTATTGAATGTGCCCATGGTAAAGATGCAAGGTAGTCTGAAAAAGTTTACATCTGCGTGGAAATATTGCTACTTGGGTGTGTTTGTTTCTGTTTTTTCCTTTCTTTTTTACATACGATTTGGAGATTGGAGAAAGGAGGATTGCCACATTTATCAGAATCCCCTTTTGGGAAGTAGTAGAAAGCACAACTAAAACTGGCTTTATTAATAGAGATAATTTATTGAGCTTGTGGCTGAAAAGTCTTTGAACTAGTGTTTGAACTACCTCTCAAACGGTATTACGGAGACTTGCTTCATTCTGTTTGTTTCAACTCCTCTTTCTGGGTGTGTCCTTCATTCACCAGAGGCTTCTCTCCTCATAGTCCAAGACAGGTGACAGTGGCCCCAGGAAATCATACTTCTGCATTCTATCCAGCAGAGAAAAGCATTTCTGCCACAATTAATTCTGATCAGACCAGCTTCATCACAGGCCCACCTCTGAACGAATCATTATGGCCCAGGAGCCCATGTATCACCTGTGCACCTCAGGTCTTCCTGAGAGAGGGAGGGAGATGTTCAGAGTTGTATACCAAGAAGAAAGAATAAATTTAGAAGTCAAGTAAATGACTTCACACTTTGCCTTTACCATCAAAGACACACATTAAAAAATTAGTCCTATTTGCAGGAATATATTTGGACAATATGAATAGGAGACACAAATAAAATAATTTCAATGAAAAAAAAATTCAACTGTAAAAAGAACTTCACTGAACTAGATTGAGATAATGATATTTATCTTTACCTACAACAGAACTCCATAAACATTTCCATCTACCGTTAGGATGTACCAAAATATCACTGTTAGTCAATAGCTATTACAAGTAGCTAAGTTCAACTTTCCCTTTTATATTTTAAGCAGCCATAAGCCCACTGTCCAGTTTTGCTTATTATCTTTTGCCATCATCCCTCTCTATACATGTAAAATGATGAATAATAAAAAGCCAGGAGAAACACTAACTCATTACTGACAAGGAACAAATGACTAACTCCACTCCAGGATGCAGAGTTTGTGACTCAGTTAGGAGATTCAAACAACCTAAAAACTAGAAAGCAACTACCACATGCAAACTGAGACCTGTTTTTCTGCATTGCAGTACTCTGCCTGTTAGTGTTTTCTCCATATTTTACCTTGTTTTAAATTACTTCTATTAAGACATTTACACATTTTTTTCCTGCTACTAATTGTCCTTAGGTAGTGACTAAACCTAAAGTCTGAATCTCTGTCTTCAGAGCTATATAAACTTGTTATAACTTACTTGTTTTTATCTTTCAAAAAACATTTATTCTATTTCAAGTGGCACAGAAACCTTCCTGGCTCTTGCAAAAATAAATTATTTTGCATGTAATCTAAAGACAAGGTAAAGGGACTTGACAGTTCTCTTCTTTATCCCTTTTCAAGATGGATTGCTATTTTCCAGGTACTACCAGCCCTGAGTGGTGGGAAATTTTCAAGATGTCCACTTCATAGCATCTTGATTACAATGAACTGAACCATCAAACTGTTCTGTGCATTAAATAAATTGTGCACTGGCAATGGATATTTCTCTAGTCAAGGTTGGTGTTGTTATAAGGATTTAAGATGCAGAAGCTCAGCAGTAAAGTATGTATATATGTTCAACAGCCTTGGAAAAGAATTGATTAAATGTGGGTTTAAAATCAAGTTTTACACAATCTTACGAGTGCTTTAATGAAGTATTAGGTATTTTACTCCAACGAAAACTTGACTTTTATGCTAATCAGCTAAGGGAAGGTGTATTTGCTTTAGATTTATACTTCTTTACGATAGAACTTAATTTACTTTCAAGAGCTCCTCTTTTAATTATTACCAGCTTGTATATAATAAAGGAAAAGAATATATTGTGAGTTACTGTTACCTGTTTGAACTAGGAAGATTTCTATTGCCTAACCACAACATTAAACTTCTTACTCATAAGTACTTGTTATAATCATAGTGGACTTTTGGAGAGTTGTTAATATTAAACAATAATTAATTGTGTATATTAGATGAATTCTTGAGATAAAGAAGGAGGCAATAAATGGAAAAGGAGGTTCCATGGTACATTTTCATAATTAGCATTCAAATTCCTTAATTTGTCCTCTTTGTTGTTCTTACTCAAACTGTCCTCAATATTTCTAACTGAGAATAGAAGCCACTGGCTGCAGCCTGGTCCCTCTGACTCCACCGATTGATGATGCAGGGGTGTTCTCCACATTTTTCTCCTACAGGAGTGAGGCATTCATTCTCTGGCTCCTGAGGGTCTAGATGGATGGCAATTTCAACTGAATATCTCTCCAAAATTTCCCGAAGCTAGTGTTTCTCAAACTTTAATTTGCATTAGACTTGTAGGGAGAACTTAAAGCACAGGGACAGCTTAAAGCACCCCAGTTTCTGTAGTGGGTCTGGAGTGTGCACTGATAGTCAGTCTCCCTGTCTAACAAGCAGCAAGATGCTGCTGCTCCTCTGGCAGCCATGCTTTGAGAACCAGTGCCCTAAGCTGGAGAGAGCGGCCTCCTGCAAGTTCTTAACTCCACCCTTGGAAGCAGCCCAAATCCACTGGAAGCATTAAAGCCATGTCTCCTCTCCTCAGAGAGACAAGTCTAAATGGTCATCTAAGCTCCAGATATGCTGGTGGGATTGGCTGAGGTGCTCGCCATCACATCATGCATAATCTCTTCTGTGCAATACTATGTCAGTTCTCCCCACAGGTATGAGCCTTGTGTGTGCTATAAGACACAATCTGATCTACTGAAAATACCTACCTAACATTTTAATTGTTCTCTAGTAGCTCTGGAATGCCATCCAAACTTGCATATTGCACAAACCAGAAGCCAAAGTTGTCTTCTACTCGCCCTTTCCCATACTTCCCAAATCTAGTCCAATAGCAAGTTCTGATGAATATGTTGACCAAATATATCTCCAATTTTTCCACATCTCTCCTTACTATCAACTTTCATACTTCAGGCAAGTATTATTTCTCGCTCTGATAACATTAAAACCTTTCTGACTAGACCCAGGTTTTTGTCATCTCCAATCTGTTCTCTACCTTAGCAGTGTTTCTAAAATAAAATCTGATTTCATCTCTCCCTTCCAATGAACTCTATCTACACTCTTTTACTGCAAACATCACTGTGACCCACTCCTACTTCACATATACACATATTGATCTTCAGGATAAAGTTCAAAATGCAGTACTTGGCTTACAAGGCATTTCATGATCCAACCCCTGCTTATACTGTTTGCCTTATCCTATACCCTTGCATATAATACAATATGCTCCACTTATGCTAAATAACCTGAAGGTCCTGAGAGTTTGCATAAGCCATTCATCCAGAAAAATGTGTCTGAGTTCCCAAGGCTAAGAAGATAAAAAATTTATAGCAACAAGTCTTAAAAGCTTTCCTAACCTTCAGAATATATCCTCAGACCCTGAGAGGCTGGACACGAAATCCCAGGCTGAGAAACACTATCACAGATGCAATCCTCTCACATAAGAGCAGAAGAGTTATAGATTTTAGAGCTAGAATAGACATAAATAAGAGCAAGTCCAACTCTCTTATTTCCTAAATAAGGAGAATGATGCTCAAAGACGTTAAATCATATCTAGCAGACATTAAATGAGTCAGAACTAGATTGAGAGGAGGGTGGGAAACGTTGAAGGAAATTTATAAAATACAAAAGAATAGGAAAGAAGGAAGGAAGGCAGGCAGGCAGGAAGAGATGAGAGAAAGAGAGAGAGAGAGAGAGGGAAAGAGAAAGAGAGAAAGAGAGAGGTGGTTGTGATGCAGGATAGGGGTGATGTCAGGGCCCACTAGCAGGACAGAACCCCAGATTGGTCTCCAAGATGGTCATAGTCTCTTTCAGCAGGTATTGTTGTCAATGCTACTTTGTTGAAGGCAATACAGACTTAAAATGAGTGGATTTACTTATATCCTCATCTCTTTGCACATTCTGGATGTGGCGCAAATAGTTCTTGTCTCAGAAAGAAATGTGTTTTATATTATCAACTGGTATACATATACATGAAGCAAACACACTTATGCACACAACTAAATAATAAAAATTTTCACAAAGCAAACTGATGTTTTCTACTTTATTTTGTTCTATTTATTCTAAATCCTTAAGAGATAATTATGACCTGCTTAATTGTTGTCACAGTCCACTAATGGGTTACAAGGCATAGTTTTAAAAATAACGTATTCTTTATATCTCATTATTTAGTCTGAATTTGAAGTCTTCTTTGTGTCCTTTTATCCAGAATAGCAGTAATACTTTTTAATACCCCTAATGTATGTTTCCTTCTTAGTAAATTAAATTTGGTCTCCCAGTAATCCTTCTTATAAGATTAGCCCATGCAGTGGGAAGAAGGATATGAGTCTTAGTCAGCTCTGGCTGCTACAACAAAGTGCCATAGACTGGGTGGCTTAAACAATGGAAATATATATTCTTATAAATCTGGAGGCCAATAGTCTGAGATGAGGGTGTCAGCGTGGTCAGGTTCTGGTAAGGGCTTTCTTCCTGGCATTTAGACAATCGCCGTCATGCTGTGTTCTCACATGGTAGGAAAAGAAAGGAAGCTATCTGGTATCTCTCCTTATGAGGACACTAATCCCATCGTAAGGGCCACACCCTCATGACCTCACTCAAACGTAATTGCCTCTCAAAGGCCCCATCTCCAAACACCACCCACATTAGAGTAGGGCTTCAACATACAAATCTGGGGCAGATATAGTTCAGCCCATGGCATATGTGAAAAATCACTCTTCCACAAAAGAAAGCATCTTCCAGTCCTGGTGGAAAGGAAGACACAGAGAAAGGAGAAATGAAAGGTATTTTGGTGACACAAAAGTCCTATCTGTCTTGGAATCAAAATTCCAGGATAAGTTGTTAGAAATATCTATATCAATGGAGGGGGGCTTATTCCTCCTTTTTAGGTTACAACATAAATTTCAAAACCCTCTGAAGAAGCAGCCTGATGACACAAGTAGCTACTACAAAGCATCAATGAAGCCATGACATAGTTAGGCAGAGAACAGATCATGAGATGGTGACCTCTTCAACCTCTCACCCTGGACAAAGTATGAAAGAAATCCAGACATTTTCATGTTACATCTCCGTGGATGTGTGGCAGATAGCCCAAAGTCAGAGACTTTGATTTCATAGTGTCAGAAAGCCTTGCAAGGATTTCTGCCAAGATTAACTGAGGTGTGTGTCCTGGGTAACACAAGGAGATGTTCAGCATCCCTGGGATTTTCTTGCACAGAGAGAGATGACATTAAGACACTTCAGAGAAGAAACAAGGACAGAAACCAAAGCTTAAACCCAGGCAAGATGATCTACATCTCAGAAGCAGAAGATAAGGATAAAATCAAATCATGCATGCTCTCAACGTGTCCAAATGTCACTCGTACAGAGGACGAGGAGCAGGGAAATGGAGACAAAGCCAGCAAGTCTGGATATGTACCACAGAGATACTGAGAAAGGCAGAAACAAACTACTGTTAAACTGGAATAGACTGTGATATATTTAATTGTTAAGTTTGTGACTTATAAATGTGACACTGATAAAAGAAATCACTTTTCTTTTTATGTTCACTCTCCATTAAAATATTCTGAGTTGTCATTATAACTTAAGAAAATTATAAGGTGGTTTCTAAAAATATAACATAGGTTATCATAAGAAGCTTGGGTCAAAAACAATGTGATTTCATGTTAATATTTTTGAAACTAAGTAGTTAACTCCTCACTTTCCTTTACTCCAAAGATGAAAATCAGTTGACAGATGTCACATGTCAATATCACGTGTCACAAATTTTCACATAGCTCTCATTTATAAAGCTGATGATCTTTGTACTGTTTTATTTAACAACTTACCCTATTCTTGAGAGTCTGTTAAAACATGTGAAACGATAAGTATGTAATAAAGTTTAAATCCAAAATAAAGTTAGCCATTTCTGGATAAATTTGTAATTAAGAATAGGATGAACTCCATTTACCCACAGAGCACCATAATAGTACAGCTAATTGTACTACCCTTAGATATTTCTAAGTGATCACTGACTTTTACTGAATGCCTACTGCTTCTTTATCACTGTGGTAAGTAGGCACTGAGAATACAAACTGAACGGGACAAAATTCCTACTCTGTCAAAGCTGATTACCTTATCCAAAAAAGAGAAAATTAAACAGTTACAAAATGTGAATACTGCAATCTTTTACACGTCTCGCGTGCTGTGGGAGCAGGGACAGGATCCGTGCATGGAGGCTGGAGAAGGTAAATTACAAGGACCTCTTCACAAAGGGGTGATAACAGGACTAAATCTTATGCTATAGGGAGTAGTGTTGTGTTATATATTTATTTTTTTTAATTCCCTTTTCACACTGAAGAAACCTGATTGAATCAAGTAAAATATTACAATGGAGTAAATTGGTGCTACAAAAATTTTGGAGATTTACTTTTGAGGTTTTTATCTCATGATTTTGTGGGTTGGGTGCTATGACAGGCCATTTAGAAATAACTTCAAATCCCTGCAGTAGTTATTTATTTTGAGGAGACTGTAGTATACACCTAAAAATATGAACAAATACCAATGGTACTAATATTATTAGAACAACTACTCCTGGCTTGAAATTAAAATATCAAGCAATACCACCATGTAATACTTCAAATATTTTGTACTTCAAAATATTTATACAGATGAAGATGAGGTAACCTAGAAAACTGCAGATTCAAAATGGCTAAGTGATGTTGATGAAATGAGATTGTAAGTGTGCAATATCTGGAACCAGATTAAGCCAATCAAATTCATTTTCTTAAGAATTTGCATTGGAACACATTGCAAGTGGCTTTGGGTGCTGGACTCTGCAAAACATAAAATTAGCACTCAGACACTCATGCCTGCCTACCAGCTTTTTTGAACAGCAGTGAAAGTCCAACTGCAGAAGAGTAAAGTACAGAGGGAGATAGAATTAAAAGGCCATGGGTACCAAAAAATTGGGGGAAGGAGAGGTCAGGTAAGTTGGTGGCCTTGGTTTCTGATTGCCTTGGTTGAGAGGCTTCATTTTAGCCCCTTTCAGGGTCTGGCTGCATTTCTTGCCCTTAGATTTCCTAAGCTATGCAAAGATATCCAGGTTTTGCTTAGATAAATACAAGTAGATTGGATTTTGTTACACCTAAGCAAATAATTAATACACTGTGTCTTTTTAAAAAAAGAAGATAGCTTAAGATTAAGTAAGAAAAGGCAACAAGTTGTTTAAAGCACAATATATACAATATCCCTATCATTTTTGCTCTATAACTCCACTGAATGAAAAGCAATAGAATATAAATAAATTCAAATGCTGCCTTTATATTTCCTGCGGTAACAGTAGAACTGAAGTCTTACCTGATCTTAGTTGAATTAGATGGCTCCATAGTTGTAAACACAATATTCAGTTTAGAGAAAAACTACTCACTTTATCATTTCCATGTTTATTATTTTGGATTAAACTAAATGCTCAGGATGATCCTGGAATTTTGTTTGCGATTATGATCCTTTCCACCTGGAAAGAAGGTTAAGAGAAGAGGAGGGATTCACCATTTATTTCCAAATACCTGAATATATTAAGAATCTAATCAAATTTTTTCAACTATCCATATGTAGACATGTGTAGAGTAGACTTCAAAAATAAGCAACTTCTACTTGGTAAGTCACAGGTTAGGGCAGCATAGGGCATAGAAAAAACATTGAACAGACAAATGTGATCTTCATGACATCAGCTTCATTTTCTTATTGAGTGGCTACTCTCACCAACTATTCTATTATTCAGGAGCTCTATAGAGGCTCTGCTTGCCACTGGCCCCCTCTAAATTCCTTTTCTTATTAACTCTTCAGAAATTTATTCACACAAAAGGGATTAATAGTTGCTCAGTATAAGCCCTCCCAAGAGAACTGTCACTTTAAGCCTTTAATTAAACAGAACAATCTTTTGCTGCAGGTTTTCCTAAATGCAGTCAATAGAAAAAGGAATATTTGAGGAACAAGGAAGTTTCCTGGGTGCATCTCATCATACCACATAGATGACGGCCACGTCATCTCTCTAACAAATCAGGCCTTGTTTGTCAAACAGAAGTAATTCTCATACTAACTCTGTCTTATCATTGTAATCATTATTACTGGTATTCTCATGCATGAATCATCTTTTTGGTTCTTGAAAGTTTACATATTCTCCTGTGGATAAAATGAGAGTTTCTGTGGCCAGGATTCTCACCTGGCTGTGATTGACTAGCTCACTGCCCACCTGTGGACAATACATGGCTATTGACTCTATAAAAAGAGCTCCGCCCAGTGGCAGGGCTGCAAGGCTGCAGGAGAGCAGAGCAGAGGCTGGAGTGGTGGCAGTGCCAAAGACAGAGGCCCAGAGGATGGCTATGCAGACAGAGGGGTCCATAGGATGGCTGTTTGGGATGGCTGTGCAGACAGAGGGGCCCAGAGGATGGCTGTGCGGGATGGCTGTAAGGGCAGAAGGGCCCAGAGGATGGCTGTACAGAACAGCTGTGAGGGCAGAGGGGCCCAGAGGTAGAGACTGGCCGGCTGCATGCAGACTCACTCTGAGTGAATGGGATTCTAGTGACTGACCTGCCACCTAGAAATAAAGTTGGGTGTAACCCTTTCACCCCAAGAACATTTTGCTGTCATTTTCTTTGGTCACACTGAATCCATAGCAAACTCGCCAGGAGCTGAAACCCATTGGCAAGACATCTCCCCAGAAGAGAAGAAATCAAAAAAAGTTGAATTAATTCAATGAGGGATTAAACAGATGACATCAAGGAGACATGGAACCGTGGCAATTTTTATGAACACACATAAAAATACAATAATAATACAAGCAATAACAACAACATACTTAAAAGTTAAGAGGTAACTTATCCAAACCTACTTCCTGCATGTTGGGGTCTTGCAAAGTTCTACAAATCTTGCAATATAGGTACTTAAGACAGATAATGCTGGTAAACTGCTAATGTGGTGAATAGGTCAACCTAAAAGCTATCACATCATGTTAGCTGGAGCAGCAGAGATGGACTCTATTCCTCCTCTTACTAAGCCAGAGGAGGAGCTGCCACTCCCTGAACCAAGAAGGCAAAGGTGACAAGTTCGCCATCAGCCCATACACCCCCTGACTGCAACCACAAGGGTTAGCCCTTCAGTCATCATGGGGGGGGGATGGTGCTTCAGTCATACAGTTTAAAAACCTTAACAACTTAGGGTGGAGTAAAGATGGCGGTGTGAGTAGGACAGTGGGAATCTCCTCCCAAAAACATACATATTTTTGAAATACAAAAAACCCAACTATCCCTAACAGAGAGACCAGAAGATACAGGACAACAGCCAGACTACATCCACACCCATGAGAACCCAGCGCCTGGGAAAGGGGGTAAGATACAAGCCCCATCTCGGCGGGACCCAAGTGCCCCTCCCCCCAGCTCCTGGCGGGAGGAGAGGAGTCGGAGCGGGGAGGGAGAGGGAGCCTAGGACTGCTAAATAACCAGCCCTAGCCATCTGCACCCAGACTGCAGACACACAGTGCGTGGGGTGCTGGATACTAGGGAAACAGGACAGTAAGACCTGTGAGCGGGTTCCTGCAGCCAGCGACCCTGGGACAAAGAAAAGCAAGTGCTTTTTGAAAGTCTTAAAGGGACAGGGACCCCACAGCTGGACAGAAGCATCCTGGGGCACTTAGCCCAGCAGCTGGAAATCCCGGGGAATGCCGGGTGCCCTAACCCCCCTGGGCAGCAGCTCTGAGACCCCTCACGGTGATAAAAAGCCCCCCATCCATTCCCCCTCCGGCACCCGCCATAGCAGAGCAGCAGCCTGAGGCTGGCCACGCCCACAGCAAGGGAGGTTCCTTCATAGGGGCTGGGCAATAAACAGAGACCCAGTCTGCGTGCAACTGCCCAACAAAAACTGCAAGGGGTCGCCGTTTTCCCAGTAAAGAAAGGCCAGGAGCAAGTGGAAAGGGTCTTGGCTCTCCCAGCTGACAGACGAGTCAACAGCATACCACTGCATCTATTAACATGAAAACGCAAAAAAATTTGATCCAGACAAGACTAACCCAGACATCTCTGACATCTCCCCTGAGAAGGAATCTGGGGAGATAGATTTAACCAATCTTCCTGAAAAAGAATTCAAAACAAAAGTCATAACCATGCTGATGGACTTGCAGAGAAATCTGCAAGAACTAAGGAGGGAGAATACAGAAATAAAACAAGCTCTGGAAGGACTTCAAAGCAGAATGGACGAGATGCAAGAGACCATTAATGGACTAGAAATCAGAGAACAGGAACACAGAGAAGCTGACATAGAGAGATAAAAGGATATTAAGAAAACTGTGTGACCAATCCAAAAGGAACAATATTCGCATCATAGGAGGACCAGAAGAAGAGAGAGAAAAAGGGATAGAAAGTGTCTTTGAAGAAATAATTGCTGAAAAATTCCCCAAACTAAGGGAGGAAATGGCCTCTCAGACCACATAAGCACAAAAAACTCCCATGACAAGGGACCCAAGGAGGGCAACACCAAGACACGAAATAATTAAAATGGCAAAGATCAAAGACAAGGACAAAATATAAAAGGCAGCCAAAGAGAAAAAAAAGGTCACCTACAAAGGAAAACCAATCAGGCTATCATCAGACTTCTCAACAGAAACTTTACAGGCCAGAAGAGAATGGCATGATATATTTAATGCAATGAAACAGAAGGGCCTTGAACCAAGAATACTGTATCCAGCACGATTATCATTCATATATGAAGAGGGATTAAACAATTCCCAGAGAAGCAAAAGTTGAGGGAATTTGCCTCCCACAAAGCACCTCTACAGGGCATCCTACAGGGACTGCTCTAGATGGGAGCATGCCTAAAAAGATCACAGAACAAAACACCCAACACATGAAGAATGGAGGAGGAGGAATAAGAAGGGAGAGAAATAAAGAATCATCAGACAGTATTTATAATAGCTCAATAAGCGAGTTAAGTTAGACAGTAAGATAGTAAAAAAGGTAACCTTGAACATTTGGTAACCACAAATCTAAAGCCTGCAATGGCAAAAAGTACATATCTTTCAGTAATCACCCTAAATATAAATGAACTGAATGCACTAACCAAAATACACAGAGTAATTGAATGGATAAAAAAGCAAGACCTATCTATATGCTGCCTACAAGACACTCACCTCAAACCCAAAGGCATGCACAGATTAAAAGTCAAGGGACGGAAAAAGATATTTCACGCAAACAACAGGGAGAAAAAAGCAGGTGTTGCAATACTAGTATAAGACAAAATAGAATTCAAAACAAAGAAAGTAACAAGACATAAAGAAGGACGTTGCATAATGATAAAGGGCTCAGTCCACCAAGAGAATATAACCATTATAAATATATATGCACCCAATACAGGAGCACCAACATATGTGAAACAAATACTAACAGAATTAAAGGAGGAAATAGAATGTAATGCATTCATTTTGGGAGACTTCAACACACTACTCACTCCAAAGGACATATCCACCAAAGAAAAAATAAGTAAGGACACAGAAGCACTGACCAACACACCAAAACAGATGGAGCTAATAGACATCTACAGAACTCTACACCCAAAAGCAACGGGATACACATTCTTCTCAAGTGCAAATGGAACATTCTCCTGAATAGACAACATACTAGGCCACAAAAAGAGCCTCAGTAAATTCAAAAAGATTGAAATCCTACCAACCAACTTTTCAGACCACAAAGGTATAAAACTAGAAATAAATTGTACAATGAAAGCAAAAAGGCTCACAAACATATGGAGGCTTAACAGCATGCTCCTGAATAATCAATGGATCAATGACCAAATCAAAATGGATATCCAGCAATATATGGAAACAAATGACAACAACACAACAAAGACCCAATTTTGGGGGGATGCAGCAAAAGCAGTCTTAAGAGGAAAGTATATAGCAATCCAGGTATATTTAAAGAAGGAAGAACAATCCCAAATGAATAGTCTAGTGCCACAATTATTGAAATTGGAAAAAGAAGAACAAATGAAGCCTATGGTCAGCAGGAGGGACATAATAAAGATCAGAGAAGAAATTAAAAAATTGAGAAGAATAAAACAATAGAAAAAATCAATGAAACCAAGAGCTGGTTCTTCAAGAGAATAAACAAAATAGGTAAGCCTCTAGCCAGACTTATTAAGAGGAAAAGAGAGTCAACACAAATCAACAGTATCAGAAACGAGAAAGGAAAAATCATGACAGACCCCACAGAAATACAAAGAATTATTAGAGAAAACTATGAAAACCTATATGCTAACAAGCTGGGAAACCTAGGAGAAATGGACAACTTCCTAGAAAAATACAACCTTCCAAGACTGACCCAGAAAGAAACAGAAAACTTAAACAGACCAATTACCAGCAACGAAATTGAAGCTGTAAAAAAAAAAACTACCAAAGAACAAAACCCCCGGGCCAGATGGATTTACCTCGGAATTTTATCAGACATACAGGGAAGACATAATACCCATTCTCCTTAAAGTTTTCCAAGAAATAGAGGAGGAGGGGATACTCCCAAACTCATTCTATGAAGCTAACATCACCCTAATACCAAAACCAGGCAAAGACGCCACCAAAAAAGAAAACTACAGACCAATATCCCTGATGAACGTAGACGCAAAAATACTCAACAAAATTTTAGCAAACCGAATTCAAAAATACATCAAAACCATCGTACACCATGACCAAGTGGGATTCATCCCAGGGATGCAAGGATGGCACAACATTTGAAAGTCCATCAATATCATCCACCACATCAACAAAAAGAAAGACAAAAACCACATGATCATCTCCATAGATGCTGAAAAAGCATTCAACAAAATTCAACATCCCTTCATGATAAAAACTCTCAACAAAATGGGTATAGAGGGCAAGTACCTCAACATAATAAAGTCCATATATGACAAACCCACAGCCAACATCATACTGAACAGCAAGAAGCTGAAAGATTTTCCTCTGAGATCAGGAACAAGACAGGGATGCCCACTCTCCCCACTGTTATTCAACATAATACTGGAAGTCCTAGCCATGGCAATTAGACAAAACAAAGAAAACAATGAATCCAGATTGGTAAAGAAGAAGTTAAACTGTCACTATTTGCAGATGACATGATACTGTACATAAAAAACCCTAAAGACTCTACTCCAAAACTATTAGAACTAATATCAGAATTCAGCAAAGTTGCAGCATACAAAATTAACACACAGAAATCTGTGGCTTTCCTATACACTAACAATGAACTAATAGAAAGAGAAATCAGGAAAAAAATTCTATTCACAATTGCATCAAAAAGAATAAAATACTTAGAAATAAACCTAACTGAGGAAGTGAAAGATCTATACCCAGAAAACTACAAGGCACTCTTAAGAGAAATTAAAGAGGTCACTAACAAATGGAAACTCATCCCATGCTTCTGGCTAGGAAGACTTAATATTGTCAAAATGGCCATCCTGCCCAAAACAATATGCAGATTCGATGCAATCCCTATCAAATTACCAACAGCATTCTTCAATGAACTGGAACAAATAGTTCAAAAGTTCATATGGAAACACCAAAGACCCCGAATAGCTAGAGCAATCCTGAGAAAGAATAATAAAGTGGGGGCGATCTCAATACCCAACTTCAAACTCTACTACAAAGCCACAGTAATCAAGACAATTTGGTATTGGCACAATAAGAGAGCCACAGACAAGTGGAACAGAATAGAGACTCCAGACATTAACCCAAACATATATGGTCAATTAATATTTGATAAAGGAGCCATGGACATACAATGGGGAAATGACAGTCTCTTCAACAGATGGTGCTGGCAAAACTGGACAGCTACATGTCAGAGAACGAAACTGAATCACTGTCTAACCCCATACACAAAAGTAAATTTGAAATGGATCAAAGACTGGAACGTAAGTCATGAAACCATAAAACTCTTAGAAAAAAGCATAGGGGGCATAAATCTGCAAAAAAGTAAAAAGCTAACTCTTCAAACAATATTGCTTCTCACTTGCCAACTTTACATTTCCCTGTATGGCCCTGGAAGATGACTGGTTAGCCAGAGACGGGTAAGATTCCTCAAGGGAGGAACAACCTAAGACAGGCACAGTCGCAGGGAGGCCATCAGGTGAGTAATTGGGGATCAACAGAGGGGAGGCTTAGAACCTCACCCCCATGTTTTGAGAGAAATCTTCTGCATCCGTGGATGTTTTGTTGCCCTTGTCTAGCTTGGATTACTACTTAGTCTATAGGCACACACCTGATCATCTACATTTGCCCTCTTACAGCACTAAACTATGTTTTCTACCTTTATCTTGCATCTACCTACCACTTCAGCATTTTATTAAAAATACTACTACTACTAATAATAAGGGAGAAAATATAAATCAAGTATAAAAATTAAAGGAATAATCATAATTGACCTGATTGTTTATAGTTCGTGATGAGTGATCAAAACCGAAAGTTTCTGTGATGACTGCCCTTGCACTGTTCACCATGTAAGAACTTATTCACATGTAAGAACTTGTTCACCATGTAAAAACTTGTTCGTTATGCTTCAGAAGATTGGAGACTGTTGAGAATTAGGCATGGGGTTGATTAATGATTGTGCATTGAGTCCCCTATACAGAATTTTATTGTTGTTAACAACCATATGATCAATAAATATGAGAGATGCCCTCTCAAAAAAAAAAAAGCATAGGCAAAAATCTCTTAGACATAAACATGAGTGACCTCTTCTTGAACATATCTCCCTGGGCAAGGGAAACAAAAGCAAAAATGAACAAGTGGGAATATATCAAGCTGAAAATCTTCTGTACAGCAAAGGACACCATCAATAGAACGAAAAAGTACCCTACAGTATGGGAGAATATATTCATAAATGACAGATCCAAAAAAGGGCTGACATCCAAAATATATAAAGAGCTCACACACTTCAACAAACAAAAAGCAAATAATCCAATTAAAAAATAAGCAGAGGAGCTGAATAGACAGTTCTCTAAAGAAGAAATTCAGATGGCCAAGAGACACATGAAAAGATGCTCCACATCGCTTGTCATCAGAGAAATGCAAATTGAAACCACAATGAGATATTACCTCAAACCAGTAAGGACGGCTACCATCCAAAAGACAAACAACAACAAACGTTGGCGAGGTTGCGGAGAAAGGGGAACCCTCCTACACTACTGGTGGGAATGTAAATTAGTTCAACCATTGTGGAAAGCAGTATGGAGGTTCCTCAAAATGTTCAAAATAGAAATACCATTTGATCCAGGAATTCCACTTCTAGGAATTTACCCTAAGAAGGCAGCACTCAAGTTTGAAAAAGGCTGATGCACCTCTGTGTTTATCGCTGCACTATTTACAATAGCCAAGAAATGGAAGCAACCTAAGTGTCCATCAGTAGATGAATGGATAAAGAAGAGGTGGTATATATACACAATGGAATATTACTCAGCTGTAAGAAAAAAACAGATCTTACCATTTGCAACAACATGGATGGAGCTATAGGGTATTATGCTCAGTGAAATAAGCCAGGCAGAGAAATACAAGTACCAAATGATTTCACTCCTCTGTGGAGTATAAGAACAAAAGAAAAACTGAAGGAACAAAACAGCATCAGAATCACAGAACCCAAGAATGGACTAACAGTTACCAAAGGGAAAGGGACTGGGGAGGATGGGTGAGAAGGGAGGGACTAGGGCGGGGAAAAAGAAAGGGGGCATTAAGATTAGCATGTATAATGTTGTGGGGGGGGCATGGGGAGGGCTGTGCAACACAGAGAAGACAACTATGATTTTACAGCATCTTACTTAGCTGATGGACAGTGACTGTGAAGGGGTATGTGGGGGGGACTTGGTGAAGGGGGGAGCCTAGTAAACATAATGTCCTTCATGTAATTGTAGATTAATGATACCAAAATAAAAAATTAATTAATTAATTAATTAAAAAAATAAAAAATAAAAAACCTTAACAACTTACAGCTGAGGCCTCTCCCCCAGCTGGTATCTGTTTCAGCCAAAGTACAGTGGGTGACAGCAAAGCCCCCACCTGCAAATCCTATTATTCTGTGAATATTCCAAACAAACAGTTCCCCAGGGGGCAGGTATATGTGCATCTGGCTGTTGTCCTTTGTGTTTTTGAAGATATAAAATACAGTATAGAAATTTAATATATGTATACCTATGTTGATCAATCAAGTACTTAACATTCATTCATCTTTAACAAATCGTTTTTGGGGACAACACCATGTCAGAAATTGTGTTATGTACAACACATAGACACTGAAGTAGGACACAGGACAAAGAATGAGAATGACTTTGGATGACCATGTTATTCTCGTGCTGCTGACAACTGGCTATGTGACTTGAGCAGGTTATACTCCCTAAGTCACATTTTTTGTTCCATAAGACGGCTATGTTTGTAAGGTTGCCATAGGAATTAATGAAAACATATGGATAACACTTAACATTAATATGATAGCAATAGTATTACATCTTGCCAATTTGTTTATATTACCACATTTTTCTCTGAAAAAGAATTCTGGCAATCAGGACACATAAATAGATTCTTAATTTCAAAAACATAAATGATCAGGCAACAAATTATAAGAATATTAGGACCAGATTGTAAAAAATAAAACACCTCATTAGTAAAACACAGGGAGTGTCTTTGATTGTAATAGTCAATTACAGCATGGATGCATAAAACTAAAACAGTATTTGCAAGTAGCTTTTTCCAAAAATCACATTGATAACTGTTAATTGTTAGTTCATTTGTCAGTGGGAAATATATCAATTCTTGATGACAAAAGAGAAATAGCAAGGGGCTTCTCAAGGAAGCTTTTCACAATTTCATAGAAGACATCTAAATAAGTCAGTAGTGTGGGTGGGTTGCTAAGGAATGCTGTCGCTTTAATGTAGTTATGTTACAGCTTTGAAAACATGGGTTTATGTGGAAATTAAATTATAAGAATTAAATGGTCAAATCCATCCTCAAGCACATATTTTGAAGATACTGCATACTGGCACAGATTGCACAGCATCTCCTACTTGTGAGTTGTAATAACCAGGTACCTTCTGCTTAAGAGAGAGGCCCATGATAAAGCTGAGATGATGCTCACCACTTAATAGGAATAGTCTTTGCCAGACCTTGCTCTAGTTGCAGCTTGAAGAGCCTTAAATTTAAGCAAACAATCCAAAAGTTTCTAGTCCAGGGCTCAGAACAGAGATTGCTCAGGGATGTTAATTAACAATTTAACTAAACTGGTTTATTACTAAGCAATATACTCCCTCAAAGTATTACTGTTCCTACCTATTTCTAAAGAATTTACTTCCTAAAAGTATTGTAATAGAATGCAGTTAATTTGGAGTATATGCATAAGAAAGCTTAAGGAAAAATGTATTATAAAGAAAAAATAAATAAATTGCTCTGGTTGCCTGTTTTTATGAGCTCAGATTACCCCCAAAGCAGGACTGGAAAGTTTCTAGCATCTAAGGGATACACAGTCAGTTAAGTTAGATGTTTTGAATACAATTTAGACTAATAGTAAAATTGCAATATTTAGAGGTGCTCTGGGGGGAAAAAATGAATAAATAAGCAGAACACATCATCCTCAACTAAGTACCAAGCTCAGGAGTATGGATCAATCAAGCCCCAGCATTTGATACTTTATATATAGGATCATTTTTCCTCTTCACCAAAATTCTATTTTACAGATTAGAAAACTGATACATAATGAGCCCTTACTTACCTGAAGAGGCAGTGCTAGAATGCTAGTATTCTAGCTAGGGTCATACCCTCAAATTAGTCATCACTACAATGGGTATAGGGGGAAATCAAAGGACTATTTGAAGATATACATAAAATACTTTCATGCAATCTAATCAATGCAATCTATCATGGAGGAAGAAATGATAACCAAAATGTAGTTCCTATTACTGAGACAGAATAAAGAAAAATGATCCATACATAATTAGCTTCTGCCTTGACTGGTAGAAAATAGAAGAGCACTGAAATAGTTGAGCTTCCATATGAAGGCCCATAGGCTGTACTTATAAAAGGATTAGGTGTTATTTTTAAAAACAGTGAGATTCACCCTGAGGCATTGTCATCTCTAGTGTTTCCTTCCTTAACTGAAGATAGTTAAATATGTTATTAGTGTTCCCTAAATTAAAATAAAGTTAGTAGAAGTAATCCATTTTCAAAATTAAGATCTATAATACAGAATGCATTTTCTAGAGTTTCTATAGCTTTACCATCATTTTTAGAGCACACAATTGAATCAGCTGAAGACTGGGAAAAAATTCACTCCAGGGAGCCATTCAGTATTGGCTAAAAAAATACACTCTGTTTTAATGGGGGGTTTTTGTTGTTGATTTTATCACTTGTTTCTAAAATGCTATGATCAAGCCCTTGGAAATCCAGACTTCTCATTTTCTTGCATGGATTCTATGGGACTGCAGAATAATTTAAGCTTTTCATCTGAGTTAGAATCTTCTGTAGTGCATCAGGCTCATCTGTCACATATGTCACCGAAATGAGAAAAACCTTAGAAGGCAGGAAAAAATTAAAAACAAATTAATGTGGGAAGATGATATAAATCAAGTCATGAAGCCAAGAGTGAATTATCAAAAGATCTTTCATCAGGAATGAATACATTTTCCTTTCTCAAGAGGAACCCATTATGTGTTTTTGTTTGCACTATTATACATAAAGTGGCATATCAAAGAAATAGATTTATTAGGATTTACAATGTGTAGTACTCTGATAGAAAAGAATAGTGGTTCTTCAAATTTAATTTGAAAAGGCTTAAATGGTGCAAGTCTAACATAGACCCTGGCTAGTAATGAACGCTAAGAAAAACAAATACTATTTTAAGTTAAAACACATGAATGAATCCTTTCCTGTAAGAAAAAATGCTCTGTTTAATGATGGGGGAAGGAACAACTAAAACAAGGATTGCTTGTGTTTTCTAAGCTTTTTTTTTCCTCTGAGGTAAACCGACTGGCTTTACCAATCAGTTTGCTAAAGACACACTGATATATAATAGCGATCTCAATAAGCGGTTTGAGATTGCTAAGCAACTTTGGAGAACATCAAATGTATATACAAATTCAGAGATAAAGAAAAAGTCATTTTTCTCTGGTAACCTACTTGTAACTTGCCCAATTACCACACCTATTCTTTTATTAGAGAAACATAAACAGCCATATTGGAGTCTTTCCTGAGAAGTGTGTGCATATGTGTGTGTGTGTGTGAGAGAGAGACAGAGACCGAGACAGAGAAAGAGAAAAAGAGAGACAATCATGGTTGGGGAAGAAATGTCCAGGCATTTAATTGGGCCTAACATATGGGTAAGAGGCAAGACTGGGTGGTGGGGAAAGGACCACTACAATAGGGAGAAAACTCTGATCAGAGGCCAGCAAGTGTCCGAAAAGTTAAGCAGAAAAGGGCTTTTTTCTTTTTCCACGGAGGAGTAAACCAGCTAGAGAGACCCAGGTTTGGAGCAATAGGCTAAGAGTTGGCCTGATGGGACAGTAGATCGCAGAATGTGTTACTGTGAGGCCTGCCTACCCTTCACGGGGTATGGACTGGTTGCATGCTAGCTCAGGCTGAAGGTGGGTCACAGTTCAAGGACCTATGGAAAGAAAGGAACCTAAATTTGCTTAACCAGCATTACTTTCCAGTTGATCAATGGGGACAAGCAGTTCAGCTAAACATCTATGAGGCAAAGAATGGAGATTAGGAGTCTGTGTTTGGCCTTGTCATGGTAGAAAGGGGGCCATGTGTAAGTTGCGTGTAAGTCATAGGCAGTCAGGTGGATCCCTGCCAGATATTGTTTCCTATCTTTGGGGGATTTCTTTAATCTTTGCTGTTTTGCAGTATCACAGGGCCAGGGCAAGAGTCAACATTTTCAGTCTTGATGTCACTCTCTGCTCTGAGCCTTTCTTCTTGCTTTTGCCCTGGGAAAATAAAGGCTCTCCCTTATCCTCTCCTGTTGCAATGCACCTGGAAGAGCCAGCTCACTGTTCTGGGGTGCTGGAGTCAGCATCAGCAAGGGAGGATGGTGTTGGAGAGTCTTTAAAGAGGAAGGATACCTGGAGACAACAATATCTGAGCTGAGAATGGCCTCCTAAAATGATCGTGGTTCCTGTAACAAGATAAGAAGCAGTTCAGAGGGATATAGCATGTCCTAAAGTCCCCTAAGCTGAATGGAGGGTTGATGTTGGACTAATGTGGTTTGTTTCCAGAACCCTGAACATGGGAGGCATTCGATGCAGGCTTTAGACAGGCTGGCAGCATAGAAAGCAGCATACAAGGAGGTAAGTATACATTTGGAGCCACGTCTGGGCACGTGTTGGCAAGCTGGCTCGGTCTGAAGAAGAATAAAAAGGTCACAACTGATAGCAGATCTCATCAACGTGAGAAAGTGTATACCAGTGATTTTTATTATGTCCCAGAGGCTTGGAGTGAGGAGGTATGTGAAGGAAAGCTGGTGGTGATTGTTTTTTTCTCTCCTGGGAAATAAATATTGCATAAATTTGCATAAAGTTCATAAAACTTTGAACTGCTTGTGTCTCATTTTCTTAATCAAGAACACTATTTGCCACTTTGATAAATTGTAGGTTTATCCTGTGATTTTATAGTCCAATAAGAACTTGAGAAAAAGGTTCTTCAAAATAGAACACCATTGTTCTATTTTGTTACTGTTATATACACTACTACCATCAAAAGCAGCAACATGCATCATAAATCATATAATTAACTCCATAAGGGTAAAAAGAAATTAGTTCTTCTCATAAGTAACAAAATGCTGATAACTCTCATTCAATTTCACTGTTTAGGAGCATTTAGACTTTTTATCACTATTGTGATAAATTAGAAGTGGGAATGGAGACTGTGTTTTCTCTAATTTTGCAGTAATAATGCCATTTCTGACATACTTTGTCTCTGTCATCAGGTAATATGATTTGCTTCTTAATTACATTTCTGGCTGAAGGTAAAATAATAAAGAAGCACACCAGTAAATTCATCTCCTTATAATACATGTTACAGTGAGCCTTGGTTAATGTGAAAGAGATAGAGGGGAAAGAGGCTCAGGAAATCAAATGAGATTTTTCTTTTCTCTTACTTGTCCTAGTTTACAGGATGTTATTATTCTCTATTCCATAAATTAAATGTAATTACATTTTGCATCATCTCCATTTCTCACAATGTTGAAGTGTTCACTGCAGCTTACCAAGAAGCCTTAAATGTGGGTACATGGGAAGTTGGGATGAACAAAATCATTCTAATCCTGCTTTCTGTATCCCATTATCAAAGCTCCATTTAATCACTCTCTTAGAGGAGGGGCAGTCACACCTAAATTACCTCAACAACTAATGGACACAACCTAGAGGGACTCCAAAAGTCTTATGCACAGTACTATTTTAGGGATTTTCCATTATCCTTTATTCAGCAATATTCATGATACTTATCTTATCATTGCTGAATGATTTTGAAACTGAAGCACCATTTCCTTCCCTAATAATCACAGACCAAGGCCCACATAAGGTCTGTCACCTTCCAGGTCTCCTGTGCAAGTGGTCACATCTTTGTACTGCGTATACATAGACTCCAGCAATGAGCAACAGTGACTAAAGAAAGACCCTCTCCTTGCTTCTCACTCCCAACCTGGAAGAGCCAGCTGAGGGTGATACTGTGGAGCATGTTGACCTCAGGGGAAACTGCAAAAACATTTATTTAGCACTACACTAGATGTGAATAGAAATAAAGATAAATAAATACAAGGCCCAAGCCCTCCAGAAGCTGACAATGTATTATTCCACTTGGGAAGATTTGATAAGTTTATTCACACTAAACTGTTATTAGCTCACAAGTGTTAGTTCCATCAGGTGCTATTGCAACACGTTCCTTAGCAACAGTGTCTCCTTGCTCGGTTGGTATGTAGCAACTCACGGGGAGAGGCAGAGTTAGTGGGTATTGTTTTGTGGGAACAGCTTCAGAGGAAATCCGTCAGAGAATTATAAAGTTGCCTAACAGAGACTCCAGAGAATTGGCTGTCATCCTTTTCATCCTGGGCCTTTTACCGAATGGGCTCCCCAAAAAAGTCTCTTAACAGATTATCGCCAACCAGGAGGGCAGGTGTGTAGTGCTGACCTTGGAGCCGGAAGTCTCAAGAGACTCATTTTCTCATTAACGATTTTATTCCCTTTAAAACACCATAATGTAGCTTGAAAAACTACTTTCCTTCAAGGGCTTGTTTCACAGCCTGATGTTCTTTTTGGGGTAATGGCCACAGAATTTAGGTTTAACTGGCAGTAATCCTAAAGGGCACCATATCAAGTGTTCAGAACTTCAGAAATTTTAGGCTGGAAATAAAGTGGCCTCCTGAGTGAATTTCACATTTCAGTGAATGTATAGAAGAGATGTGTCCTGAAAAAAGATTTCAGGGGAAAAAGTCTAGACAGCCCTTTTAAAGGAAATATTTCTATTTTTATCTATCAGTCATCTCTCTATTTATCTTTTATATCTTTATATACTATACTACCATATGTGTATATGTATATATATAGATATACAGATATATAATTTCTTCTATTCAATTTGTGGTTATTTAACACTAAAAATGAATACCAGGAGCCAACTTACTTATATAAAAATTTATAAGATATTTCTTTTATTGGTCTATAAGCAAAAAACAGAAAAAATTTTTAAATGAAAACTAGAGGCCAAGCTACTCATAGAAATTTTCATGAAAAAAATATTATGGTGACATCCCAATTTACGTAGGTCATGGTTTGGACTTAAAATGCATGAGGTCTACTCTGCTGACCAGTGCCCTGGCCAGTAGGCTTGGAATAAGGCTTCTTTCATCTGGGAACATATAGATTCAATAATCTGTTGTTAGCGGTGGATTGTTGGTATTTTTCTGCTCTAATCCCAATGTATAATTTATGTAAATTAAGTAGAGAAGAAAACAAGAGCTTGGAGTGTTCTATAGTTTGTGTATTCTGTAACTTGTCATGAAATTTTCCACACTTGCTATGATGTAATGTGCAGCAGAAGACATGAGATACCCAGCTTCTCAGTGGCTCAAATAGGAAACAAAATGTTTTAACTGCCTGTCACCTCAAGTCAAAAGAGTGAGATGGATCAACTAAGGAGCAGAGACCAGATGTGTTGGGAAAATATGAGGGAATATGAACTGCTCTGTCTTGAAGAGGGCTGGAGTGGGTGAGGGGTTGGGATGAGATTGCCAGCCATTCCCAGTTCTGCTTGGAGCCTTCACCAGCATGGGATTAAAAAGTAATGGGTAACATTGTTACTATAGGTGACAATACTGAACTGTATAATTAAAATCTGCTAAAAGAGTACAGCTTCCATGTTCTCAAAGAGAACAACGTCAATATGTGAGGTGATGGTGATGGACATAGTGATGACGAGAATCCTTTCACATTGTACACATCCATCAAATCATCACAGTGCACATTTTAAATATCTTAGTTTTATCTGCCAATTATACATCAATAAAACACAATTTTAAAAAACAGCAAGGACTCTATCTGAATATTAAAGTTATTCAGGGGAAAAAAATAAAAGGGTTTTATTAGAAAAATTCCCACTGACACCTGTCTCCTCAAGTTCTGAAAGTTTCACTCAGTCTTAAAAAATCATCAAAGCCTCACAAGGAGGGAGGGATCCTGACCTTAAATCAAGACGTTCCATGAAACAGGAACATATGTCAAAATAAATAGTATGTGGTAGGCACTCAAATGTTTGTACTGAATAATAATCTTAATAACAATAGACAACATCTTTGATGAACTTACTATGTGCTAAACACTTGGTGAAACACTACACTCATGTTGTTTCAGCTCTGAAACATGTGTTTTGTAATTCATTTAACAGCAACAGCTAACATGACGTGAAGTAATTTGATGGCAAAACATGACCTGGACAGCTATGTGGCTATTTCTAGTCTTTATTTACTTGACTTGGTGTGAATAATTGTATGCTTTCCTGCAGAATTGCTAATATGTTTGATTATGCTGCCCAAACTCAGTCACAGGGTATTGTATATTCCATATTCCATAATCTTTCTTTAAAATATAAAACTTTCTTAATCCCAGGAGACATCCAGTCTCAAGGATTTGGACAAGGTTTGTGGACACTGAGTCCTTCAATAACCTTTGATTTCATGGTACTATTTTATTTATTCTGAAGCACAAGAAATGAGAAAACTGAAGCACAGAGATGTTAAGTAGCTCTCCAAAGGTCACAAGTTGGTGATGGTTGGTGTTACAACTTGAGTTTAGGCAATTTATCACCAAGATCTATAAGCTCTACCCATTGTTTTGTACTGCTTCTTATATGGGCATTGAAACGTAATAGAGAAGTGGTCAAGTTTAGCAATAGGATGATGGAATGCTTAGAGGTAAACAATAAGAAAATATTTTATAAACAAGCAAATACTTTCTGTTACATTTTTGATAACTACTCTAATCCACTGACTATAAACCAGAGGCACTAGAAAGCAACACTGGATAGAAGAGGAATAGGATGAGGCCACTTTGTCACTGTCAGAGGCTGGGTAATCCAGGATCTCACAGAAGAAACAATCATCAGGGGGCACTTGAGGAATCTTTCTGTTGAAAGCCTGGAGACACCTTAGAGCAGCCACTGAAAACCAGGGGAGCCACAGTCCCATGGAGCTCTAGGAGGTGTCAGAGAATCTCTGCTTCCTCTCTCCCTTGGCCTGGACACTCCACTGGGATTGCCAGCATCCCAGTCACTTCGCTAGTGGAGGCTTTCCTCTTCCTCCCCTCCAACAGGTGAACAGACTTCGGGTTAAGGAGAGCTGTCGATGCAGAATGCTCCTCCCTGCCTACATATAAATGTACAGTTTTGAAGGCAGAAGTTACCCACTGCAGAAGTTACTGGGGAAGAGAAAGAGCGAGCAAAGGAACAGCTCACATGATGCTGCTATTCATCTTGATAACATCTTACTGAAAAAAGTTTTGCAATTGTTTTTAATATTTAAAAGTATACTTAAAATAATAAAAAGGAAAGAAAAAGAAAGTTATGTTTTCAACAACAAAGGAGAGAGAAGGGTCTTTTACAACATAATTGGTTACAGTGAAAGGGGCCAGAAAGACTGTAAACAGATTACAAGGGCAATTGAGGGGGAAAGTAAAAAGACAGATGCTAATGGTTATAAAAGAAATGAGTCTTCCAGAAAGTTCTGTTATGTCATAGTGTGTTCTGGAACTAGAAAGGGCTAAGGTGAGATAATTCCACAAATAAGGAAAAGATAATTGACTTTGTTAGTCTCTGAGCCAAATACTGACCAAGTTAGAATGGATGGTTTAATGCACCATCTGGAGTGGTGTCCAACTTATCAGGGACTCTAAAGCCCTGACAATAGAATTAGGAGGGTGAGGTCTTAAAGCTAAACAAAGATAATCCAGCATGTTTCTATTAAGCAATGGTATTAGAAAACAACCCTTGGGGTATCCTGAGGACAGTGATGTTTTGTGGTAATCATACGTATCCACAGAACATAAAGCCATTTTGTCCAAAGATCAAAGGTGATGTTAAAACAAGCTTGCTTAACCTTGAGGTAATGTTGGAATTAATTTATACATAGACTTGGGGTGATTTACATCAGAGACTAAAAAATAATATCAGAAAGATTTTAAACTCCTCCACTTTTACCCACATAAAATGGACCTTCTCCAAAGAGCGCTGATGAGTTTCTAACAGCAAGTTCTTACAAGGCTGACAAATCAGCTAAATGGACTTTTCTAATTACTATAAAAATTAAACTTACTTGCAGAAATCAAATGCAAATTATTTCATCTATAATTCTTTCTGAGAAGTTATATTATGAACTATGAAAACCCAGCCTAGGACTGATTATATAGCATGGCAAGGCATCCATGCCACTATCAATAGTGGACAGGAAATGCTATTGAAAAGTCAAAAAATAAACATTGCTTGATATTCAACCACACATGGTTGAAGTTTTAACAAGACAAATGTGATATGGTTTCGGTGTTTTCAGATAAACTTGGAGGATTCATTTACCTTAGTGGCCCCTGTGGAGGGCTAGAAGCAATACCCCCCTGGAAGTGATGCCACCCCAAAAGTGACATCACTGGATCTGGGCACCCGGAAGTGATGTCACCAGAAGTGAGATCCTCAGAAGCAGAAGTGACAACACTGGATATGAAGTCAGTTTGGAAGTGACATCATTGTGAGCCTGTGTATGTAAGTTTTGCTCAGAAAATAAACTGCCTCACTTGTCCCACACCAGTGGTCAGTGGTCTTCCTGATCCCAGCTTTGGTTTCTGTGTTTTTCTTATATCTTTCTCTGTGTTTCACTTAATCTCATTAATCCACTCCTCTCAGGTTCAGCTGGTTTGGGGAGCTGGTCTCTGCAGACCCCTTGAAATATGTTGCCAGAAGAAACTGGATGTCTTCTTGCTCTGGGACAGAAGACAAAGAGTAAAGGGGAAAATTATGGAATGAGACTTGTTTCAAAAATAAGTACTTCCATAAGTTACCTAATTTAACTCTTTGATATCCTCATACTGCAGTAATAGTGTCTTGTTTTGTCTGTTCAGCATTCATTTTTCCTTTTTCTGGCAATTAACTGTTTTTCTTTGCAAAGTAATTCAGGTAAATGGGGTGCTAATTCATCCTGCTCTGAGGGATGGTAAGTAGCCTTTACCCAGTCAAACAGATTTACAGTGAGTGTCTCAAAGACAGGCATGTGACCCTACCTGAGCCAGGGAGTTAAGACTAAGATTTTTCAAAAATCATTGGAAAGAGAACCCAAATTGGTAAGCCAACAGCAGCCAAGGACCTCTCTTTGGGGAGAGCCCACCTGAAAATGAAGCCAATAAAGAAAATAAAAGACTTAAGAGGTAGATAGAAGGGTGGCTGGGAAGAGGGACAGGTGGGGAACAGGAGGCACTGATGAAGCACTCATGATATCTTTTAGATGTAGCTCTTCGTGAAGCTGGCTTTCTTACTTTTGGATTTTTCTGTCATACAAACTAATCACAGTCCCTTTTCTATTTATTATTATTATTATTGAAAGCAAGTTTATAATTGGGATCCTGTTACTTGAAGTTTAAAAATTTGTATTTGTAGAAATTGATACTTGCAGGTGGGGAAAAGAGTAAATTTTTGAATTGAGTCAAAGTGGAATTTGAGAAAGCTCGAATGTGTCTGCCTCAGAGAGCTTAGTGACATCACCTATTATGTAATTAAGTAACTGGTTAAATTATCTCTTGCTCTATTTCAGTAGTCAGGTGATTTGTCCACCATAGCAGGTATGTTAGGTTGCTAAGTATAAAAATGCCAGGAAGACAGCTAAATCTTTTATCGTATGTCCTTACAGAAAAATAAGGCATATGGCCAAACGTGGTCCATCTGAAAGCAGCAATGAAGGGAAAAAAACAGTGGCTTTTTTTTTCATTTCTTTATTTATTTGTTGCTATGAAACTACACAATCAACACAGGGTGTTATTGGTAGAATGACAGACAGATTAATGGAAGACAAAAGAAAATCTAGAAATAGACTCTGATTTTCCATGAGGCACGTCCAAGCAATTCAATGGGGAATGGAAAGTCTTATCAGTGATGCTCTGGAAAAATGGAATACAAGTATGAAAAAAATATTAACTTTAACCACTATCTCACAAAAATAAAAAAAGTAATTTGAGATGATAAAACATTAAACCAAAAGTATAGAATTTCTAGAAGTAAACTTAGACAAATACTTCTGAGAACCACAGGTAGATAAAGATTTCTGAGAAAAGACCAAAAAGAAAAAAAAGGACTAACAAAAAAGAAAAAAAACTGCATACACTGGACTTGATCTATATTAAAAATTGCTCATCAAATTCACCATAGGAAAGTGAAAAGGCTAGAAAAATATTTGTAATACATATATCTAAAAAAGGACTTGAATCCAGAATATCTAAACTCATACAAGTCAATAAAATAAAAAAAACAAAATTAAAAATTGGCATAAAATAACAAAAGACACTTCACAAAAGAACAAATTCAAGTGGTAATAAGCACATTTAAAGATACTCTATATCATTAGTTATCAGGAAAATGTCAATTAAAACTGCAATGAGATACCACATCACATCAATTAGAGACAAATGGAAGGAACTGATAATACCAAGTGTTGACAAGGAAGTACAGCAACTGGAATACTTATACATTACTGGTGAGAGGGTAAAATCCTAAAATCACATTGGAAATAGGTTTAGAAATGTGTTTGTATTTTCTGTAATGCTAAACATTAAGTTACCTATGTTAAGGCAATTCCTCCTCTAGATATTTACCAAAGAGAAATGTAAAAAGTATTTTTACACACAAAAACTCATACATGCAAGTTTATAGCAGCTTCATTCAACTGTATTCCCAAACTGGAAACAATTCTAGAGTAGAGTCCCTTAGCAAGAATACAGAAAAACAATTTGCCGTGTAGTCCTGTACTGAAATACCATTCAATAACAAAAAGAAGCCACTATCAATACATGCCACACAATGAATGGCTGTCATAAATATTGTGTTGAAGAAAATAACCCAGACACAAAAGATTACGTACTGATGTTTCCATTTCTTTGAAGTTAAGGAATAGATTGTTATGAAGCATCCCTTTCATAGCACCTAGCTTAACCCTAACCCTGTCCCTAATAATATCACTTCCACTTCAGGCTCAATTATATCCAAAGGCTTTCTTCTGCCTTCCTAAATTAAAATGTCCCATCCATACCAACTTCACTCACCCTCTGGTTGTCTAACCCCGGATAGGGTAAAGGAGAAAAGGAAGTAGAAAAATTTGGTTGATATACTCCATTTGACTAGGAGTGCAGAAGATGGGTGGCAATGGAGAGCTTTCACCCTGCTCTGAATAGATGTGAATTTCTGCGGACACCAAGCAGTAAACACACTTTTACTATAGCTGACCTAGATGAATTGGCAAGACAGGAAGACTATGAAAGTATTAACCTACAGTGGTAAAATCAGAGCAGTGGTTACCTTCTCAGGTAAGGGTTAATTTGAAGAGTAATGGAAATAACTTCCTAAGATGATAGAAATGTTCTTGACCTTGACTGGCGTGTTGAGTACATGGTGTACACATTTTCAAAGCTCACTGAAAAAGATCCTTGCATTTCCTTATTTCTAAGTTTTTCTTCAGTGTAAAAATGAAAATTGATGTGCTTGCCAGTATTTATTAAAGTGTGGAAAAACCAAAAAATCCTTACAGTCTTGGGCTACTGTTTGTGGTTAGTAATCTATGAGGCCTGAAAATCAAGTAATTGGGTTTTATAGGATTGGAAAAGCTGAATTCTGTGATGGTCCTGTCAGGAAGCAGGATATAAGACTGAAACCTAGCAAACCAGAGCTGGAGTCCTCCTGACCATTCCTGTTTCCTTCCTGCTGCAGAAGTTGGTGGAGTGTCACACCCACATTTCTGATGGAAATGGGTTTGACCTAAAATTTTTACTCAGTACACTGGCTAATAAAGTAAGTGGGCAGAATAGAAATATTTTCAGGCACAGAAGAACTCACAACATAACTCTGATGAGACCTTTTCTAGGAAGTTCTTAGAGGATGTGCATCAAGCAAACAAAGAAGATGAGGAGATAAGAAAGCATCACTTTTAGGAATAGGAGATCCCACACTGGATCAAGGAAATGATACAAGGAAGGCTCAGAATGGTCATTGCGTACCAGGGCAGATGGTGTCTGGCCCCATGGAGCAGGGTGGAGGAGTGCAGAGGAGGATTCTTCAAAAGCAAAGGATTGTGTGTGTGTGTGTGTGTGTGTGTGTGTGTGTGTGTGTGTGTGTATGTGTGTGTTGGAAGTTTGAGTCACAAGACATCACCAGTACATTACTCAATATAGGCCACTGTGCAGGTTGGAGATTACCACAGACTCCTCAAGGAAACCTCTACCATGGTCCCCAGAGAGCCAGCTTATTACCACCTGCCACACAGGAGACACAAGCGGCTGAATTACAAAAGCAACAATAACATGAGACCTCTGCCACTTTTGCCCTAAGCACTTCACCCTTCTCATCACTTCCTGCCATGAGGAACCAGGAAGCATGGTGTTGGTGGTGCAATGGGTGGGGGGTGGGCAAGGGGCATCAGGATGGGAGAAAGAGTGAAAGAACAGGCCCTCTAACTTCTTCCCTGCAAGTCTCCAAGCCTCACCCAGGACAGCCTAAGCTTGAGGAAGGAGGGAAACTGAGTTAGAAAAGACATAGAAGGTTTAAACTGAAGTGATCTGGACATGGTAGTTGAAAATAGTCAATTAACTTTTTCTCATAAATGAAAGTAATTGGAAGGTGATGAGGGTGGGTGAGCTGACAGAGCAGGTTTAAACACAGTGATGCAAGAAAATGTTCCCCATGTTTTTACCCCATTAATTTCAGACTTCTCAATAATCTACTTATAATATCTGCTACCTGCCTGCTATGATGATTGAAGACTTAGCTTTCCATTTTCTGTTAGCACTACCCACCTACATTCCATTCTTAGTCACCAAATGAAGTTACACCATAGTATTCGATCCAGTGTGTTTACTGTTTACATTCTTGTGAGTATGTAAATACTGTTCAATTGTGGCTCTACATAGACTACTATGATCATATTTCTTAATGCTACAAAACTTTGCATTTTCCCTGAGTTATATCTTGCTTTGGCTTTTCAAAACTCAACTGAGAAGTCAACAATTATGTTTTTCGCACAAGAGATCCTTAATAATAATCTTTGAAAATGTGTATATATTTACTAAAATACTAGGTTTACATTAAGTTACTTCTGTTGATTTGTATTGCTTGTCAGACTGCTTGTTTTTGAAGTTAAAGTGCTGCATATTCTGAGGATACTATGATTCAATCCTAGCATTTTGACTATTCTTTGTTTATGCTTAACTTCTGGCCATCTGTGTTGGTTTATTGAATGAAATAGAGTGAGTTTTCTTACACAGACTACACCTGCATTTAACTGTTTCTCTAGTAACTATTTTCTGTGGCCCTAAAAACAGAGATGGAAAGATAGATATAAATAAATATTTATACAAAATGATAAGCATATAAATATTTCATATATATGTAATATGCCTCATAAAATTGAGACAAGTTACTTCATAGTATTTTTATAAGCATTTGCAGAAATAATTTATATAAAGAATAGTGCCTGTTAAGTAAATGTTCAATAAATATTATTGTCAGAATAATACAGAATTATTCTTCCATACCATAGCATATTAAGAAATATTGACACTTTCCAATTATTTAAAAAGTAGAGGGTATAGTATTAAGGTTTGGAAGATCTAATTTTTAATCCTGGCTTCTGAAACCAGTTAACTTTGTGACTTTTGTTAAAATGTTTCACCTTTATGGGCCACAATTCCTCATCTATAAAATTAAAAGTCTGACATACACTTTCTCTTAAGTCTACTTCAGCTTTCAACATCCATAATTTTCTTAGCTTTCCAACCAGAGAAGATTTTGAAAGAACTGAAAAAAAAAAAAAAACTAATGGGGAAATCTGGAGGCAAAAAGTTAAGGAAATTCATTTTCCCATAGCCATTCATGCAATAATAGACTTGCGTAGAAGTTCGGCAGTAGTTTGGAGTTGTTACATATAACAAGTACTTAATGAACACTTATGAGCAGGCTCTTTTGAAGCATTGGGCTCAGGGCTAGTACACAGGGCATTTCTGCAAGTTTGGGGACCATAGCGAAAATAAAATTCTGTATTTATTAATAGCATATCTTTAAAGCTATAGTTATGGCACCTTATCTGTATGGCTATAGTACTTTCAACATAGTTAGAGGACCTAAGTGCTAAATTCTAGAATGTGTTTTTCTTCATTGTAACATCTGGATCCAGGTCCATCTGTCAATGGCTGATTCTGCAGAAGCTGAAAAACCACTTTTGGAACTCTGAGAGCTCCTTTTATGTGGCTTATTTCCGACAGATGTCCTCCCCTTGTGAATTCCCCTTTACTTCAGCTGTATGCTTTGCACTAACAGAGTCTCTTGGCCACTTAATGCACCTGTGGAAAGCTATGTAGCCCTGAAGGTGGGAGCACATCTGGATTGGGATTGTACAGACACCAAGTACTTCACTGCAGCTTGCACACTTGGCTTCAAAGTTGCTTGCAAAGGACCTGATGGTGTGACAGATTCATTATGATGACATTCTGATCACAGAACCATGGGACTGACATTAAGGAAGTAGGATGGATGTAAGCTGTCACTATTAAAAACACTTTACAACTGGCCATGCAAAAAATTTACCTGGGATAAAGAAAGTGTTCAAGTGAAAAGTCTGAAATATTCAGGAGTAAATTTGCTCCCTTTGGAATTATACTACACCTGCAATCAGGATTCTGATTAGGACCAACTTCAAATTCCCATTCTTAGGAAGGTCTCATTAACATCACCAACTGTGGACCAAAAGTAAAATAACACATGTTTATTTCATATGGCAAATAATTTCATCTGGTAAATTCTGTATTCTCACACAGCTTCACAATAAATACAAAGCTAAATAAAAATGGAAATTATTTTGCAAGCTTTCCTACAACTTTAGAAAAATGAAAGAAAGATACCTTGGGACTTATTTTCAGGATATGGATTCTTGAAATTCTTTATTCTTTTATCAGCTCTACTGCCCAATGGGAAATCTGTACAACAAGAATCATATGTCTTTAATAATGAAGCAAAGTACTGTAGCTCAAATATTTCGAGCAGCTAAGAAACCCAATTGTGTGTAGGAAATGCCAGAAGAGTTTGTTTTACTAGGGCTATAAATTCAGCAACATTCAAGGGTTTAGGCTCATTTCAATCAAAGGCAGAAAGGCAAAAATAATGAAAACATTTTAAAGGATAATCCATATGGACTGAATCTGAGTGAAATTTCCCTCGAAACAAATACCTTCCTTACATACCAGAGAGTTCTAGAATCCTCCCCTTGCTATTATTTTTGTTTAGAGGCGCAAACTTCATAGGACTTCTCAAAACAATCAAAGTTTCATCCTTCTTGAAAAAGGAAAAGGAAAATAGATTTATTTTTAAAACTTCTGGTAAAATTTATTTTTAAAACTGGTAAAATTTCTCCAAGTGAAATGTTGTCTCTACGATCTAATTTACAAATCTGCATTTCAATAAACTGCAAAACTAGAGTTAGCAAATTAGATATTAAAATTTTGCTTCTAATGACACTTCATGACACAGACAACATTATATGCCTCAGCTGCAACAAGGATAGTGACTGAAGGCTGTTATTAAACAAAGTAGATACATTATAGATAACTATAAAAATAATTGTATTTAAAGCATTTAAATTAACTTAAAATACAAAAAAATTTTGCATTTTAGGCATCATTTCCATATGTGTTTTCTTGGAGTTTCAAATTGATATCATATTAAATACTATCCATTGAGACTTAAACTCAATCCAAAGATGTTAATTCAAAGGGCTGTAGAATGAAAGAATACTTAGTCAATAGTTAGTTTTTCTTTCAAAGTTATCCATTCAGCTTTAAAATATAACTCTAGTGAAAGAAGAAAAGACCAGGTTCTCTTATATGTTTTTGTATGGGAGACCAGGTACTACAAAAAAGTGGTATTGCTAACAGACCAGTTCTGTCCTTAGCTTGCAACAGCTAAGAAGCCCCACTGAAATTTTATGTGCACTCGGTAAATTAAAGGATAATATGATACCTTGACTAATGTGCTTTCTAGCTTAAGACTCATCACAGATCTACAATTTACATGTCACTTGGCAACAAGCCTACTTCAGAGCAAAATTCAAATTAACTCAATGTAAATATTACTCCAAACAATTCCTTTAATTTTGAGATTTAACAGAAAAATTCCTTTCACACATAAGTAATCTTTTATTCTCTAATTAACAAATGAAAAGATTGTTTTTCCTGAGTCTCTCTGTCCTGAAATATTTGGACAGCCCAAATGGAATAACTCAATGCCCTTGTTCCAGAATTTGGTATACTAGAAAAACCCCTTACTAAAAACTCTTGACTCCTTTTTTTAGACACAGTTCTAAAAAAGCATTCCTATTTGAATTTCTAATCTAGAACAGCTTGAAAGCAAAAAATTAGAAGGGGGCATGACCATATGGGAAGGACATCAGAAAGTAGCAAGAATGACAGCTGATGGCCTTACAGAGGGGCAGAGATCTGTGACTGACACAGAATAACTGTAGGGCATAAACACAACAAACTGACCCAATAATTTAAAGGGCATAGCATTTTAAAGCAAATGATTCTTCAAACACTTGTTTTACTATACTCTATAGAACTGAGAAGCACAATTATGACCCCAAGTCATTAAGAAAACATTAATTTATGTACCCTGCGCCAATAAGGCAGGAAGGATGGAACACATCATATGAATATTCCCACGAAAATACTGAGTTTATAAAAACCTGAGAGGAGAAGCAAGCATGAGAACTCCAGGTAGGCCCTTTGTGGAGTATCTCATGCCCAGGGATGTCAGCCCTCTGAGGCCTGTGTGAACACCAGAATATAAGATACTTAGTAGGACTGCCAGACATTGACTGATAGCCCAGGTAATGAAAGGTAAATAGAATTCTTTATTTTTAACCTTAAAAGTATCCTACTGCTACACACTCTTCATGATTATAACATGGAACGTCTCCAAAATATTTGGTGGATAAAGATTTCTACTCCTCTTTGATCATTTATTTTGTTTGTAATGATGTCGTAATGAAAGCTACACATCTCAGGGTGTTTTGTAATATAAGTAACAGAAGAAAAGATCATAAATAAATCTGAAGGACACATACTTGTTCCGATAGCTGGATACCCAGAGGTAGATCAAACTTTCATTCTCTTAATGCAATGGCAACGGTTTCGTGTCTCTGCACTTCCCTAGCGGTGCCCTTCCAGGGCCACTGGCCAAATCACAGGGACAACTTCCTGCATGGTCGCAAAATGCCTCCAACAGCAGTCTTCACACGTCCACAAATCGAGGTGTGTGGCTAAGCACAGAATGTTTTCCTCTTTCTTGATTTCTCCTTTGTAAAGACACAGACCACCTCTTTTCTGTCTTCCCTTGGAGAACTTCCTCCCGTTTCACACCATGAATTATATTACTCCTGGTTCCTGAGCCCCTTGGCCAGCAGAAGCTCAAGCACTGACTGGCTTCAGCCTGGGTCATTGAACAATTCAGCAAAGGGATTTCCCTAAAATAATCACCTGATTACAAGGAGTAAGCACCTAAATGAAAACTGGGTTAATAAAAGATGAGGGAAAAATGGAATACCAGGTTGTGACAAACACTGACAGACACATTTTAAAGGGATGTGGTATTGCCTCGCCAGTAGGTTTCAGCCCCTGACAAGTTCGCTCTTGATTCCGTGAGACTGAAAAATGACAGTGGAATGTTCTTGGGGTGAAAGAGTTATACCCAACTTTGTTCCCATGGTGGAAGGTCAGTCACTAGAATCTCGTTCACTCAGAGCAAGTCTGCATGCAGCAAGCTGGTCTTTGCCTCTGGGCCTCTCCGGCCCAGCAGCCGTCTCAGTCTCTGTCCTTGGTGCTGCCACCACTCCAGCCTCTGCTCTCCTGCAGCCGTGCATCCAGAACACTGGACATGCACCTAATAGAGAGTCAGTAACAACATATTGCCCACACGTGTGCAGTGGGCCAGCCGACCAGGGCCAGGTGAGAATCCTGGCCTGAGGAAGTTAACATTTTTTCTAAAGGTATGTATAGCTCTTTCTTTCCTTTGAATTCCTTCTTTAGTATACTATGTCACACATAATAAAAATATTTGATTTAATAATTTAAACTTTTGTTGGTCCAAGTGACTGGAAGCCATTTGAACTAGTTTAAGCAAAGGAAAAAATATGTTGGAGTATGTCAGATGCATTTATGCTTGTGTTTCAAGGATCGTACGCTACTACTTTCCTTGGGGAAGTGCTTTGAAGGGAGTGGGTGTATTTGTGTTTACCTGCTTGTGCCTTCCTTGCTATGACTTTTGGAAGGTGAGCAACAGTCTTCAGGGTCAAGCAAACCTGAATTCAAAAATCAGCTTCTCCTGCTTACTAACCATATAATTTTTGGACACTTATTTGAGCTTCAGTCATCTCTGTTACAAAAACGGGCATATTAATGTCTAGCCAGTGTTCAATTAAAAACCCAGAATTTAATAAATATCTTTTCCTTGTTTCTGGAAAGGTAAAGATCTCTTCTATTCCTAATTTAACTACAAATTGCTTTAGCTAGGGAATTCACATTACCCACTTATCTGTACATTATTATCTTAATTTCTAATTAAGAAATTTAAAATTCCTTTTAAAATCTAATTTTGGTGATCAGTTTAGGATCTTCAGATTTATAAATATTGTTATACTGTAACCAAATTAAATGTGAATAATTTGTGTCTATGCAAAAAGAAGAGTGCTTATTTTAAAATTTTTTACTTAGAGAATAAATAAATCTTTCTCTATGGAATTTCTAACTTCTTGATAATATTCAATTGTTCTTTGAACCATTCATGAAGCTGACTTTGTCTGGTGTTATTAAACCAACTCCAAGGTGACAAGCTGCATGAGGCTTTGGTATTTCTGAGAAAAACATCTCCCATCTTTATGTATTCTCTGCTACTTTTCGTAACACTTAGTTGCAATAAATTTGTATCTTTGGGGATTTAAGGGTTCATTTAGAAAAATGAAAATCTACCTGTATGAGATCACTGGCTTTGTGATGTTACCAATGATATATTCAGGATGTATACAATCATGTAAATTTCATGTGTTAATGAAATTTTATGGTAAAATCATAAATCTGTATGATTTATTAGTATTTCTGTATACATAGCTATTTTTTTGTAGATTTTTCCAAGTTAATTTGCAAGTTAGGAAATATTCTTGAAGTTTGAATTATTTTCAAGGATTTAATGAATCATTTCAGCAAGTTCACTTTAACTCAAAGAGAATACTTTATTCCTTAGCCTTAAAATTTAAATTTATATGTATGCTCACTTCAGGAAAGCACCTTAATTATTTAAGCCTTTCCGTAACATATGCAAACACAAAACAATAGTTTTTTGAAGGCCAAAATATTTTTACCTCAGAAGAGACTAGAAAAAAATGAATAAGAGTGGAACACTGCTGTTTTTCATTTCCTTACATGCATTTGTCAGCTAAAGGTTACTTTTTAAGTCAAGAAAACTTATATGCTAATCCCTTCTGATGAGAGAACCAAAGAATCGTTGGGACTGTAGTTTTCTTGAGTAAAAGAATATTATAATACTCAGAATGGTAGAAACGTTTGTAAATATGATGGTACATTTAATTTATAGCTACTTTCTTCTCTTTATATTTTGGTTGTGTATAAACATGACTAATCCACAATTATACACCTATACACATGACCTGACAGGCCTTTGCTTTGTTGGTATCTTGGAAAGTTTGCAAAGGAGTTGAGGATGCAAGTATGTCACTAAGTGTTCCTTGTGAAGGCAAAACCAGTTGTAATCATTGAGAAATGATTGGCATTTAGAGCGCAGGTATGAGAGCGGTCGAATGAATGAGAGATTGTGGTCATACAAAGACATGTTTGATTTCAAAATTTCAGAGGTGGGTCAATAGTTCCTCATGTCAGATATTGGAATATGAAGGAAGCAATGATTCAGGCATCAATGCTTCAAAAATGTTTGAGAGTAATACATGATTGGAGAATGACAGCTATGAAGAGGGGTAGTGTGGCATGAAACTCAAAGAAGGGTTTTGCACAAGGGCAGAAGAATAAATATTGGGACTGAGCAATGCTTTGTATCATAATGAAAAAGATTTGATCACTGTTTAGCAGTCAGGAAGGGCTTTCTGTAGCACATAATGGGTACACATTCCTCAGCTGATTGCAGTGTCAGGTGAGGCTACATTCCTGTTATTTGCTAGCCTCCTACATACTGGTTTGACATTGATACATTACCTTTTAATGAATAAATTCATTGAACAGTCAAGGTGGCAGAGCTAAGTAACACACTGAACATTTTATTACTCATTAGAGATATTTGGTCATTTGTAAGGTTGGCATATTGATGTGTTTTCACTTTCATTTTCTTCAGCTAAGTCATAATGCTCAACTGGTTCTTCCTTAAAATGTGTCTCACATTTATACATTCCTCTCTATTCCCTTTCTCTCAGCAGTCATTCAGAGAAGGAAATCTGTAACAGTTTTCTCCAACTATTGCCTCTCTCCCTTTGCAATCATTTTAATGCATCAATCTGATTAATTTTTGCTGAAGAATGATGTCCTTAACTAATTCCACTGCTCAAAAACGAACACAGTATTGATTCTTCTCTGGACACTATTCAGTTAAGTTCTTTATAAATCTACATCTTCAGCCTGTTCTCCACCACACCACACCAGGCACGATCTGTTCTACTCTGGCTGAGGCCCTCCCTGTTCTCTGACAGTGTTCATGCTCACATTTGTGTCTTGGCTAATGCCGTTTCATCTGCTTCAGCTGACGTTGGTTTACTCATCAATAAATTCAAATTCTGTCTGCCTTTGTGGCCAAATTATAGTCCAGGTTAAAAAAATAATGTATTATTTAAACATTCCAGTTTACCATGATTTTCCCTTCTCTTAATGTCATAATATTCTCATTTTGTCTCTCCAAAGAAATTTCAAGTTATTTGAGGGAAAGTGTTATATACTTCTTCTCTAATGCAAAAGGGCTCAGGAATAGGATATTGGCGATCTATGGCAAATGACACATCACTGTCATTGTGCTCCTAGGATGCCTCTAGAAAAAAAATACATTTTTTGAATGATTGTCTTGATATTATTTAAAGAATTTCATCAAATGTTGACTACTTAGTAAGATATCTTCTGTTTCTCAGTTCTTTTCCATATCAGAATTTGCCAAAAGTACTGCTAAAATCAGTTCATAATAAAGTCATCTCTGAAATTATCAAGGCCAGAACACAAATGGACTTTGATTATAGGAGGATGTTAACTCTCAAAGAGCAAGCTTTGACTGTTCAGTTCTTAAGTCTCCATTAAAAGACACCTCAGTGACCTTTGTCTCAAGACTTAGAAGAGTCAATTCAATTTGTACTTCATAACCTAGGAAAGCCAGTTGCTAGTCTGCTCACTTCTGTGGCAGAACCATACTCAGAAGCATCTGAAGGTCAGTCATGAGGAAAAACTCAAGCTCAATAAAAGAAATAAGGAAATGAATAATTTAAAGTGAGGCATAACGCACCATTTCGTTACAGTTAATTCTATTTTCCACCTCCTTACTATAAGACAGCTCAAACATAAGAAATTCTAATTCTTTTCATACCCTGGAAAACATTTTTATGAAGAATTAAGTGTGAAAGTGACTGAGATGCAAAAGTAATGAAATTATTCCTATGCCTCAGATTTGTATTACAGAAAATCCACACAGGATTTTCTCCAGTCAGGAAGGACGAACAACATATTTCAGGATAGATGACAACCTTGTATAAATGTCACGTGGCTATTGTCCTGGTTCTTGCTACTATTTTTCTCCATGTCTTTAGGAAGTTAAAGTCATCTGAGAAAACACTGTTGTTTCTTCACTTGCAAAGTGGAATAGCTAAATCTGATCAGTCCTCCCAGTTTGAGCCACTGCATATGAAAATTAGATTATCATCTCTGTATATCGGAGTCAGTGAACTACATTGCACGAGCCTTTTGTGAGCAAAATATCAAGGGGATAAATGATACATTTAGGTGAAAATTCCCTTTTGTACGAGGAAAACTATTTGTTCACCCAAAATTTAATTCAGTATGTTCTCTGTTCACTGTGCTATACACTGCACTGTAGGTTGAAAAAAGAAAGCCAGAGCACTTAAGGAATTGAGCTTGTAGCTTTTATATTGACTTTACCATAGTATGAAAAAGATATACATTCAGTAGAAACTGTACTTCAAATTTTGAATTTTGATCTTTTCCCAGGCTAGCAATATGTGGCACGATACTCTTTCCTGATGCTGGGCAGAGGCAGTGAGCGCAGCTCCCAGGCAGTCATGTGATCACGAGGGTAAACAATCCACACAGGAGCAGCCGTTCTGTGCCCAGAGAACCACTCTGTTTTTCACTTTCCGTATGGGATTCAATACAGACATTCAATGCTTCATTATAAAGCGGGCTTTGTGTTAGATGATTGGGCCCACTTGTAGGCAAATGTACGTGTTCTGGGTGTCTTTAAGGTAGGCTAGGCTAAGCTACATTAGGTAGGTTAGTGTATTAAGTGCATTTTTGATTTAGGATTTTTTCAACTTCTGATGAGTTTATCTGGATGTTTATCCAGATGAGACCACTGTAAGTCAAGGAAGGTCTATAATATGGTTAGGGAGACAAAACACACATCTGAAATGTTCATAGCAATGAAATACATATTTAAAAAGATAAGTCACCAGGAAATGTTAGAGTATGAGTTCAGGGGAAAGGGAAATCAGTGGGTAAAGAAACCGAATTCATTTCTGCGTTATGTTGAAAACCAACACATACTCATATGCTAGATACTTTTCTAACATTATCTCCTTTAAGGAAATTCAAAGTAAGTTTGAGAAGGAAGCCTGCTCAAAGGAGGAGGAGATCAGAAGTTTGAAGGTGGAGCAGGTTAGCAGGAGTGAAGAGGAGCCTGGAATTTGGGGATTTGGAAACCAACACAGAAATTTAAATATAGTAAATCCCTTCAGTGCTGTCGAATCATTGTCCTCCTGAGACCCCTTCACCAGCTCATCACATTTGCTGTTTAAAGACACCTTTTGGCTCTTCAAAAGCATTGTAGTGTGAGGGCCCTTTCCTTGAGGATCCATTCAGCACGAACCTAGCAACTGCCACATCGAAAGCACGTTTCACCTAACTATTGATTGGTTGTGAACTACTGTGTGTCCCAGTAGTAACTTGGGAGCGGTTTAAAGCCCACACTTAAATAAACATAATGCATGTACATATACAGGTATCGATTTGTTCCCCTTTTGTTAGCCGAGTTTCTTGGTCAGCTGCCTTGGCGTGAGTCTTTCCTTTTCCCACTGCTCCTCCGTGTGCTATGGAAACACCTTTCTTCATTCATAGGCCAATTTGTACTCTGGGTATGGAGTAGTTACTTCCAAGAAATTACTATTACAACAACTTCGGCAATTATCGGAGTCCTCAGATTGATTATAACTTTATTTACACCTTTTTTGAACATATCAAAGTTCCAGTTCTTGATCTTTAATATGTAATTCTGATATAAGTTAAGCAAATCTCTTTGATCACTCTCCAGTTTAGGAAAGGAGGTAATTCTATATGTAAAATAATTAATTTCTATTTATGCTCATTCACTCAAAGATTAATCCAAGTTAGCTGTCCTTTTTTGATCATTTCTTTTTCTAGGTGGCTCCAAAATAAGAATGGGGGACTACTTGATAGAAATGATGTGTATACATCCTTACCAAACTCAAAGTATGGTATATATGACTTACCCCATTCATGATTTATCGAACAGCATACACAAATGGAAATAACTATGGGAAAGAAAAGATACTTGTCACTTGTTTCTTCTGGCTCATTCACAAAGATATTAGGTTTTATTCCTTCAAAAAAAAAAGAAAAAATCTCCCTTTTCACACAATAATACTTTTTTCTTTTTTAAGCTCTAGGAAAATACATTGGCTAGAAAAGAAAGAAAAATGGAGTTATGTTGAAAATGTCAGAAATGAATCCCACATCTAAAAGCTTCTCAAGAAAAAAACAGAATATCCAACACTCTGACATAATTCTCTGAAAAACAGATAAATACATGCAGGGCTTGGAAAGGCATCCTATAGTTGTATGAATATAATTATGTATTTGAACTTGGCGATAAAGTATTTGACATTGGTGAATGTTTACTGAACACCTGTAAAGACAAAAAAATTTTTTTTTAATAGCGACTTGTCAGTCCTAAAGAAACTGGATCTTTGCTATATCACCCATCCTACAGTCACTATCTATTCTCAAGTCTTTCAACCTAGATTTGCTCTTCTCACCTGGACATCTTTTTTGACAATTTTTCCTAACACTATAAGATCACTTTCATGTTAATTTCCTTCTATATCACTATCCCCCTATAAATACTACCATTCTTTTCCTTCAATCCAATTTTCAGGTAGCTAAGGCCTGAAATAGAATACAAAAATTATAGTTTTGCTATTTTTTTCATTTCCCTTTTCACATTTACAACCTCCAAAAAGGGATATCTTAATGCTTTGGCAAAAATCCTTAAAGGTTGTAAAACAATCATAATTTTCATTTGATTGTATAATTTGATTATTAAGGTCCTTTTGCATGGGATCAGCTTGCACAGTCTCCTTTATGATCCCTCATTACTGGGCAAAGCAAGGACTGGAGACTATCAATTCAGTTTCAGCAGTCTTTGGCATGTGTTGTAGTTTGTCCTGTGCTGTAGTTTGGGTAACTCTGAGGAACTCTCCTTAGAATAAGGGAATCAGCAGATATCAGAAACAGGAGTTTTGCCAGGGTCCTCTAAGCATTCTCCTGAGCTGAATACACTTCAGAGCTGTGGGCAGCCGGGATCAGTACCAGCAGCTTCCAGCAGTGTCTGGGCATCTTCCTGGGAACCACTGGCTTTGGCATTGCAAAGAGCCTAGTTTATTAGCAGTATTTTTTCTATATGTCTTATATTTCTGTAATTTCTGAAAGCCAGAATTACATTTTCTTACCTTTGCTGAACAGCCCTTCCATGGCCCTATAATAAGTCACTTTGTAATATCTGTAGTGATATCTGTTTTTCTGGCTGCCCCTGACTTGACATAATTTGACACCAGAAGAATTTCCTATATAATGCCATAAATTAGTCTTCATATTGGTTATCTCACCTAGTAAGATCTAAAGGCAGTAGTGACTTTATCAATAGTGGAAAATTAGGCAGTAGTCCATGAGATACAGTGGGAAAATGTTACTTAAATTATCACGTGTAGTGACCTAGGACATAGAGCATAATGAAAGCAAATATGGGGAGTCCCAATGACTTCGGAAAAGAATGGCAAGAAAGAGATGAGCACAAGGACTGTGGGCGAAGATGACCACTTCTGAATACATTGAGATTAAAGAAGGAAAATTCTCATGGCTTTAAATTCTTACCTCAAGGCATGCTCAGAAAACTAGTCTGAAATAATCTTTTATCTGTTATAGCCTCAGGACTGATATATCCAAATAACAGTCCCAAAGTTTGAGGTTAAAGGTTGCAAAATTACAAGTTAAATTCCCAGCTCCACCAGTTCTCTTAGTAAAAAGTAGGGCAATGCTCAGTATGTAAGTCAGGATGAAACCGGAAAAAAAGAAAAGCTATTCTGAGTATTTAAAACAGAGAATTAAAAGCAGGAATTCGGTTACACTGTTGATGATAGGGTATCAGAACGCATTTAGAGTGACTGATACATGTCCCTACCTATGTAATTCTACTGAATCTACTATGGCTTCAGGACATCCCCATCTCCAGAGTAGCATCTGCGCTTGGCTTTACAACTAGTCTCCAGCTACCGATGTTTATTCCCTACAAAGTACATTTCAGAGCATCTTCCTGAGGCACATTCTTATGTGCGCCGCAAAGTAATGTGCCAAATTGTCTATTGTTCTGTCGACTTGTGATCAGTTCTTAACTTGTAGTGGTATCATGGGCAAAAGGCTCCACTGGGTCAAAATTTTCCAAGAAACACAGTGCAGGGACTGGCATCAATTGGTAGATTTCACATTTTGTGACTGCTGTGTGGAATTATAAATAGGTAAAAGTAGAGTTGCTCTGAATGAGAGATTGCAGTGCTGTGCAGACTTACTCACTCAGCAGCCCCAAATTCTCTGTTCCAGCCCTCTGCTCACCAAGTGGTTCTCATAGGGATCAGCCCATACATAGCACATCTTGAAAATTAGTAGAGTAGTGAATTTTAAGGTCCATTCAGGTCTAAATATTATTGTTATCTTACTCTGCAAATCATCCTTAATAACTATATAACCAATAGAATCCGATCTTCTTGACTTAGAAACTGAAGGCCATTTATAAACTGGTTCTAACTTATTACCCCACCATTATTCTTTATCTTCTTTTTCATAGACTCTGAACTATTAACTCATGTTCAATGAATCAATGTGTTTAAAGACATTTGGTATCATTTCCTATTTCTAATATGCAAATATGCCTTTTTCTATATATCCAGGACCTCCTTCACTTACTTATTTGAATCTTACAAATGCAAAGCCGAGCTTTTGATTTTTTTAATCATTAGACCATTTAGTTTCATTGATAAGTAAATCATTTAGGATTGGATTGGCAGCATGTAACAGAAAATTGTAGATCTATTAGAAAATATACAGGGCTATTTTTCTTTTACGTAAAATAAATCCAGAGTAAAGACAGTCCATGGTTGTATAATTGGTCTATAATCATTGGGAGTCTTAATTTCTTCTATCTTTTTATTTGCCATCTAGCATGTAAAGTGGTCTCATGATCTAAGGTGGATGCAGTGCTCCAGGCATTTTATCCATACACCAACTAGATGAAGGAGAAGGTGAAGGTTCTTACTAGTAAATGTTCTAGTTATCTATTTTTTTTTTAATGGAGTTTTCCTGGAAGTTCTTCTCAACGTTTTTCTTTGCTTGGAATTCAGTCACACAGATGGAAGAGTGATGTCTTTTGGCACCTGAATAACAGTTCTGTTACTGCGGGACACAGCAGACAGGCAGACTCCACCGCCGCAGACCTGTTTGCTCCTCTGAGACGCACTCAGAATACTAAACTGTGAAATTCTATTTACTTATGTTTACATTTCTAGCACTTGACACAGAATCCCAATACATGAAAGAATAATAATGAATGAATGACAACCTTATCTTTTTTTAAATTGACATTTGGCTGGCCAGCCAGAATGTCAAGAGAGGGACTATGAGGAACACCAGAAATTACTGGCCAGGAGGAACAAGAATGATTTTTTGGGAATGCTACTTCAAAAGAAAGAAAATAAAGCTGAATATTATTAGCTTCATTTCTGTTACTGCTTATCAATAAATATATATTCTTTTACCCAAGTTTAACTTTTAGTTTTGTCCAATATTGAGTTTATCAACTTTTTATCACTCTGATTTCTGACATAATAAAAATTTAATGATATATATATATTAAGGAATGGAAGTTTGGTAAAGTACATGTACAAAATTATTGTTTGTGTCACACAAGGCAAATTCATTTTTTCCACATACACTTTAAAATGTTTCACACATTATAATGGGATTTAACATCCTGCTGTTACAATATTGGGTAGAAATATTCATGAATCTAGAAAATCTAGATTTTAGACTAATGAAATAGCACAAGAAGATTTTGTTCTTCTCAATGGCTCTAAATGGTTCCTCAGCAGCTAGTCAGAAAATACAGAAATACATAGCCACAGATGGTACCATCACAACAATGAAATAAATATTTTAATAATTCATCTATATCTATCTATCTATCTATCTATCTATCTATCTATCTATCTATCTATCTATCTATCATTGAATCTATGATGTATCTATCCATCCTCTATCTACTACTGGCCTACTCCAAAATGATTTAGATGGCTTACAGATATATACTATAATAAGCAATATAAAAATGAAATTTAAATGTATAGGTAACAATAATCAGAGCAAAGGAATATTAGGGTAACAGAAAAATAAAAAACAGATTCACTTAAGAGTTAGGCAATTAAATAAAATGCACACTATGAAATCCTGCTCTCTTTCTAGAAGTTGTCCATTAACCTGGTTCTAAGGTTTCTCCAGGTATCTCATTCCAGAGAACCAAATATCAGTATTTGGTGATCTAATTAAACACCTACCAGAAGTCTGAACCTTGAAAAATAAGATTGTTGACTGCTGGTTAAATTATAAGATGAAGAAATGGTCTCAGAGGAAATGTTGACTGCTAGATAAACTGACCTTGAAGGAAAGTGAACTGAATACACACATACACACACACACACACACACACACACACAGAGGCAAATACAAAGAGTTTGAAAGAAGGACTTGCTTCCTTTCACTGGATAATAGCATTAGAAAGCAGGATCTAGTGGCTGGGTTCATGATCTTTGAACTTTATAAAAGTCAAAACACATAAAATAATTCCTGGGGCTTGCTTACTATCTCACAAAAAAGTTTGGGGTGTTACATGCCCCAGTTTGGCTTCAGATGGCATCTTGTTCTCCCACCAAAGACATTCAAATCTGATGAAGGACAAAAACAATATCAATAAGGGAGTCGACTTCTAATCCCCATCTAGAGATCAGCAACAATGCACTGTGGAAGACAGCAGAGTGCCACAGGATGAGCATGAACCTAGACTCAGACAAAGATAATAATAATAATTTTTCAGACTTTTAAGAGACTCAGTCATAATATGCATGATGTGTCAAACTAAGGCATAGCAGTAAGAAGGCACTCAATACATGGTGGCTAAGAAAATATGCCTTTTAAAAAGTATATTTTGGAAAGAATTAGGCATTTTATTATCATTTCCATACCTGAGTGATGCCCATTTGTCACAAGAGAGGATAGAGGGGAGAGAGAGTGACTCTGTGGGTATGTGTGTGGGAGGACCTCTATATCATATGATTGGTTTTAATCAGTAGTTGACAATATGGCTGGAGACATTTGTGACACAAAATTACATGGAGTACTTTTCATTACTTATGTTATTGGAGTGAATGAAAAGTGACACTACGAACTCCTTTAAAAAGAATCCCTAGTGGACATAAAGAAGTGATAAAGCTATTTCATTTCCCTCCTCTTTTCTTTCTAGAGCAAAAATAAAAGACTCATAGTCAAATAGTTTGAGGTTAGAAATTCTCTAAGGGGATTGAAACATGGACTACATTTCATTCTAAGATCTGAAGTTTCTTTAAATCCAAATAAAATCACTTGTTTAGATTTTATACTCATAATATGACTAGAAAAACTCTAAATTGAGTATGAATATCACACACATAGATCAAATGATTCATTAGATTTAGATAAATATTGGAATCCATGAACTTGGTGGGTTTTCAGTTTACTTGCAAATTATATATGTATGTGTGTGTGTATTCACAGGCCCTACACATGAACAGCTAATTCCTATATTACTTTAGACAAGTATGCACAATTTGAACATCTCATTTAATTTATATCCACGTGTGTATATATATGTATAGTAGTGTGATAACTTTTTTGTTAATTTTCTGCTTTACATTGTCTTATTTAAGTACCAGGCAACTGTGAGAATTGCAGATCAATGGTTGATATCACTCCTCCTTCTTCAATAAATTAATATTTAGTTGTGCAAACATTTACTTAATGAAGATGGGTGTTTTTCTGATGAGAGTAGACTTTGAATCCAAAAAAGTGATGGGCCAAACTGTTTCTAACCCACGAACTGAAGCAATTCTTAAGTTTCCTCTACTACGTGTTCTGTCAGCTGGTAGTGCAGACTGGGCAGTGAGTGGAAGGGGAAGAGACAGAAATAGAGACCCTCAGCACCTGGCTGCTGTGCCTCCCTGGAGGGTACCTGTAGCTGTTTATCTCCATGCACAGTTTACATTGCCCTGTGGGTTACCATAAAGAGGTTGGTAACTTTCATTCACAAGGCTGGGTTTTGTAAGTGAAAGTCTGAGAGTAGCTGATACACTAAGGGGGCAGTGCACTCACTGCAGGGGAAAGGAATTCATGGGGATGTCCTGGTGCACACACAGGAAAAACTAAAATAAGCAAATGAAAGCAGCAGTAGAGGAGGACTGAGGTTCTGGTCATCAGCAGTGGTGGAGGAAATGCAAATTCCCTTTTAGGTAAAGAAGCCCGCACATCCTTGCCTGGGAGAACATGGATGACTTGGTGCTGAAGCCCTGAAGGACAGAAAGGTGGTGGTGACCACGTGTTCCTGACAACTAATTTGGAAGATGTCTCCAAACACTGAATCACCATCCATGTAGCTATTGATCAAACAATAGCATATAGAAAACCAACGACAATGCTTTTTTTTTCAATTGTCAGATAACCCTGGATAAGATCTAAGAGTCACCGAGTGCATTCTAAGACTGGCTATTGGAAGTAGAGCTGTAACTTGAACTCAGTTCTTCTGGCCATCATATCAGTGTTCTTTTCAAATACACTGCAGACTTCTAGGTAAAACGGTCTACACAGCATATAAGAAGGCCAAATATCTCTCTCTCGTCCAGCAGACATGACAAGAAAAACCTAAAGGCACAAGAAAATTTCTAAATGACATGTCCTTTAGCATAAGCATATCTAACACAAAAATACCTTTTCCATGTCGATAAACATTACATTCCCTGCACAGCTTTTGCCAAGATTTAAAATCCAGATATAATGTTTTAAATTACAGAGACAAAAATACTTACAACTACTGTGTCTTAATTCCTTACACTACCAATTAAGAAATTTTGCCCTAAAGTATAAACGGTTCTTTGCAATTCTTTACAAGTCACCATTAATAAGATAATAGAGCAGAAAATTTAGTCGGGAGTTCATTTGATTTTTTTTTCCCCTGAAGGCTGGCTTTAGTGGGAAAATTTATCTACATTTTAATTCTAATATATTGTGAATGATAAATGAACTCTACTGTATAAAGGACATGACATTGCTATGCCTTAGATTTCTATTTTCTTTCATCAGAATAGTCTACCTAGCAAAGTTCATAGCTCAGTGCTTGTCTTCCTATAAGGAATTTATAGATTAATGAAACTCATGACTTTAAAGAAGCCCAGTTCAGGACATGACCTAAAATATGCAATAAGAAATAGTCTGTTAAGTACAAGGCCAGCCAGGACGCTCCTTCACTGTTTGGGTTTATATCATGTATGCTTGCTCTGGCTCTCTTTAAACAGGAAGAGCAATAGGGAACGTATTTTACATGGCTTTCATCAGCAGATTCAATGGCAGCAGGATCAGAGACTGAGAAAAAATATTTGTCCTGAAGCTGCAAGTCGAACGTGAGAGGCAAACACATTATCCTCCATCGCTTCCCCGAGATCTGTCTGCACTCTCTTCTGTATTATTTGTTTGAAGAATAGGCTCCTTATTCAGCCTCCTTTATGGTCCTGCATAGCAATGTCCATAGCGCAATGGGTGACAAATGTTGAATTGATATTGCTGAGGGGAGTGCTTTAGCCAGAGAAAAACTACATCCATTCTTTTACAATTGCCACAAGAAAAGTCAGTTTATTGTCACCGGTTATTTTTTGAACTTGAGGAACATGGGGGCTAAATCCCTCACTTTATGTTAAAGATCATAACATATCTTGGCTGAGGACATCAGCCAAGAACCAGGCAAAGAGAGAAACATCAAAGGTATAGGAAAGAAAATATGAAAGGAGTTGACCTCAGAGTTCTAGTGTTATAAAGTGAGAAACATCTAGGAAAAATGTTCACAGTTTCATTTTTTGATTATCAAAAACTATGGTATTTTCTGAGTAGGCTAATATTAAACTAAAACATTAAGCATCATTAGCATTAGGGTAAATTCTATTTAGGGTAAGAAAAATTACTAGTAATCACTTGCTAATATTAAAAAATGATAGAAATCTGTAGTCATCTATGTTTTCTAGAACATAAAAAATTAAAAGAGTAAAACTACTTATTCTACTTGTCTACATTATTGACAATGTCAACAAAGCCAGATACTATCATTTTTGATGGTGGTAATAAACATACCAGAGGAAAAAAAGCATTCCTATAAGGCACACAGAATACAATTTTGCATCTCTCTGTTATGATTATTGAAAATGTTTAACCGATAAAAAGGAAACAACTTCTCACCAGATTACATGATAATGAGAATAATACAAAAATGAAGACCTGAAGTGAAATACACTACAATATTAGATTGTTCCATAAAGGCTGTCTGCTATAACAGGAAAAAAAACAAAAAACCAGGTATATTCTATTTTGGAATCAATGTTTTCTTTGCATGTATTTTTTTGTAATTCCCTCCTAGCAACATCCAATTATTGTTGTTCTTGGTTGAGGGAAACTCCTGACAAACTAAACTAACATACATTGTTAAATTTGAACTTTAGACTGTGAAATCTAAAGAACATATTAGTAAGGTCAATCAATATAAAGAGAATCTAGCATATAATTACTCTGGTCTTTTTGCCTTTTCCACAGAGGTCACAAAGGAAAGAAAACGGGTTCTAGGTGTGAAGTAATTGCTTGCCATTTTTAAAGACCTTGATAGAAAATCAGCATATCTCTTCATACATAGGAAATGCAAACGTAAGAAATTTATAAACTAGAACATGAAACATCATGGTACATTCTGTGTTGTTATTAATAACAGGTACAGTACACATATCATGGCAGTGCTAAGATATTAATAACATCCCTGTAATGTGAAAAGCATCACAGAAGGGCTTTCCATAATGTTTCCCAAGTGCTTATCATTATTAACTAGCATCACTGATTTCTTTCAGGAAATCAAACTCTTCCTCTGCTTTGAAGTAAAAGCAAATAACACCCCGATGAACATAGATGCAAAAATACTCAACAAAATATTAGCAAACCGAATTCAAGAATACATTAAAAAGATCATCCATTATGATAAAGTAGGATTCATTCCAGGGATGCAAGGATGGTACAATATTAGAAAATCCATCAACATCATCCACCACATCAACAAAAAGGACAAAAAAACCGCATGATCATCTCCATAGATGCTGAAAAAGCATTTGACAAAATTCAACATCCATTCATGATAAAAACTCTCAACAAAATGGGTATATAGAGGGCAGGTACCTCAACATAATAAAGGCCATATATGACAAACCCACAACTAACATCATACTTAACAGTGAGAAGCTGAAAGCTTTTCATTTAAGATTGGTAACAAGATAAGGATGTCCACTCTCCCCACTTTTATTCAACATAGTTCTGGGGGTCCTAGCCACAGCAATCAGAAAACACAAAGAAATAAAAGGCATCCAGATTGGCAAGGAAGAAGTTTAACTGTCACAGTTTGCAGATGACATGATATTGTACATAAAAAACCCTAAAGAATCCACTCCAAAACTACTAGATCTAATATCTAAATTCAGGGAAGTTGCAGGATAAAAAATTAATACACAGAAATCTGTTGCATTCCTATACACTAACGAACTAGCAGAAAGAGAAATCAGGAAAACAATTCCATTCACATTTGCATCAGAAAGAATAAAATACCTAGGAATAAAACTAACCAAAAAAAAAAAAACTAACCAAGGAAGTGAAAGACCTATACTCTGAAAACTACAAGACACTCATGAGAGATATTAAAGAAGATACCAATAAATGGAAACACATACTGTGCTCATGGATAGGAAGAATTAATATTGTCAAAATGGCCATCCTGACTAAAGCAATCTACAGATTCAATGCAATCCCTATCAAAATACCAACAGCGTTCTTCAACGAACTAGAGAAAATAGTTCTAAAATTCATACAGAACCACAAAAGACCCCAAATAGTCAAAGCAATCCTGAGAAGGAAGAATAAAACTGGGGAGATTATGCTCTCCAACTTCAAGCTCTATTGCAAAGCCACAGTAATGAAGACAACTTGGTTACGGCACAAGAACAGATCCAAAGATCAGTGGAACAGACTAGAGAGCCAGATATAAACCCAAGTATATATGGTCAATTAATATATGATAAAGGAGAGCCATGGGCATACAATGGGGAAATGATAGCCTCTTCAACAACTGGTGTTGGCAAAACTGGACAGCTACATGCAAGAGAATGAAATTGGATTGTTGAACCCCATACACAAAAGTAAACTCAAAATGGATCAAAGACCTGACTGTAAGTCATTAAACCATAAAAGTCTTAGAAGAAAACACAGGCAAAAATCTCCTGAATATAAACATGAGCAACTTTTTTTCTGAATGCATCTCCTAGAGCAAGGGAAACAAAAGCAAAAATGAACACATGGGACTACATCAAACTAAAATGTTTCTGTACAGCAAAGGACACCATCAAAGAACAAAAAGGCAACCTACCATTTGGGAGAATATATTTGTAAATGATATATCCAACAAGGGGTTAACATTCAAAATATATAAAGAACTCACATGCCTCAACGACACCCAAAATGCAAATAACCCAATTAAAAAATGGGAGGAGGATATGAAAAGACAATTCTCTAAAGAAGAAATTCAGATGGCCAACAGACACATGAAAAGATGCTCCACATCACTAATTTTCAGGGAAATGCAAATAAAACTACAATGAGATAGCACTTCACACCAGTTAGGATGGCCAGTATTGAAAAGACTAAGAACAACTAGTGCTGGTGAGGATGTGGAGAAAGGGGAACCCTCCTACACTACTGGTGGGAATTTAAGGTAGTTCAACCATTGTGGAAAGCCATATGGAGGTTCCTCAAAAAAATAAAAATAGAAATACCATTTGATATGGGAATTCCACTCCTAGGAATTTACCCAAAGAATATAATTTCTCAGATTCAAAAACACATATGCACCCCTATGTTTATTGCAGCACTATGTACAACAGCCAAGATATGGAAGCAACCTAAGTGTCCATCAGTAGATGAATGGATAAAGAAGAGGTGGTATATATACACAATGGAATACTATTCAGCCATAAGAAAAAAACAAATCCTACCATTTGCAACAACATGGATGGAGCTGGAGGATATTATGCTCAGTGAAATAAGCCAGGCCGAGAAAGACAAGTATCAAATGATTTCCCTTATTTGTGGAGTATAGCAATGAAGCAAAACTGAAGGAACAAAACAGCAGCAGACTCACAGACTCCAAGAAGAGACTAGTGGTTATCAAAGGGGAGGGGTGGGAGAGGGCAGGTGGGGAGGGAGGAAGCGAGAAGGGGACTGAGGTGTATTATGATTGGCACACATGGTGTGTGTGGGGGATCATGGGTAAGACAGTGTAGCACAGAGAAGGCAAATAGTGACTCTGTGACATCTTACTATACTGTTGGTCAGTGACTGCAATGGGATATGGGGGAACACAAAAACATGGGTGAATGTAGTAAGCACATTGTTTTTTCATGTGAAACCTTCATAAGAGTGTATATCAATAAAACCTTAAAAAATAAAGGGGAAGAAATAAAATAAAGCAAATAACATATTTCAGGCCTAAGATTCAAGCCTTCACTCAAAAAAGCTATAAAGAAGATAGCTAATACATTGATTTAGCTATAAAAGTAAGTCTCTTTTGCATCCTCTACCTTTACTGAGTGAGTTTTTAATAGGAAAATTTCCAAGACTTAATTGGTCCTCAACAACCAGCCTAAAAAACACAAAAAAGGTTAGTATTTATATCAAGGGAAAAATTAGATCTTTAAAAAGATACTTTGTTTATGTCTTATAAGTGCATCATAATTCTCAGTTATGAATGATTTATGTATCAATGATTTTAGACATATGGCCTAGCAGTATTTAATAAACTAAGGGTAATGTCACAATTGAGTATTCCATAGAGTTGAGATAGTTAATTCAGCTCCTAAAAGTGCTCAGGTTTACAGTTGGAGAGTAAGCTTACATATCTGAGTTGGTTAGTATAATTTCAAGTTACAAAATAGTACCTAAATTAAAAATAGTAATAAATCCCATGCCTAATACATCATGTACATGTGCATATATGCGGGGATGGTATTAGAGTTGAGATAGGCATTTTAATATGTATCCTAAAGCAGTCTCCATTTTAGCATAGCAAAATAAACACTAGCAAAGGCAATTTTTTTTCTTTTTTATTGTTGGAAAGTAAAAGACATTTTCTGAAAAGTTACAATTACCAATTACCAATTCAGGCCTTCAGAAAGGTTGAGCTATCAGCTTCTACCAAGATAACTAAATGAACAAAAGATTGAGAGATAAAATTTAAGTATAATAAGGCATGGATGAGTTCACAGATAATGACTTTTATATTATCTTTGATTCTGTTCTTAATTTTGGTATTATTACTACATTTTTATTATAGTATTTCTAAAAACAATTTGAAAAAACATAGTAACAACCTTGGTACCTTATAATTTAGACCAAGAAATATCAGAAGAAACAGAGCCATCAAATATCCATCTTAAAAATAATATTGCATACATTGAACAGAAATAATCATACATAACACATGATTCAAATTTGAACATAAGGATCAAATAAAGGCCAATGTGAAAGTACAGTTGTTTAAAGACATTATATATAATAATTTGTTTGAGAATCCTAGCTGCTCAGATGCTTGGAAAATATAGTCTAGGACCCTTGAAATTTAAAAATATTCCCCCCTCTACTTCTTAAAGAAAAGTTTGACATTCATTTGCATAAGCCAATATTGAAATTCAGACATGCCACGTTTCGGCTGGACAACTGTATTTTGAAAAGCTCACACGTTGTAAGTTCTGCGACAATGGGAACGGGAAAACAAAGCGCACATCTTCCTCAGGTGGAGCTGAAATCAGTCTCTTCACTGGGGCAGATCCACATTCTGAAGGATGAGGCCCACTCGGCTTGGAATGTACACCTGTCAACACAATTATGTCAGTGCGATTGAAAAATACGGAACGTGATTTCACTGTGTCAAAGGACTTGATGCAGTCTCACATTTGCTTAAAGTTATAGTTATCTTTACAACTCCACGGCCTCCGAGGGAGGCTCTGAGGCGACTCGATTCCGCAGTGGCCAGAGTGCTGGCATTAATATGAGACTTCTTCAATGCAATCACCACTAGAGGGCTCCAGACGCTTTACAAAAACCTCACTCATCAGACGCGCGACGTAAACGCTGCTGCTAATCAGGCACCTTCAGGTGGTAAAGGAAGGCTGCACTGCAGGTCACTGTTATTCCATTCAGGTGAATAAAAGTAATGTACAAATCAGTGCTTTATACCAAGACTCTTATTTATCATTCTGTTTTTTCCTTCTGTCATTTTAAGAAAAAAACTTCAATGTGATATAAGGGAACCTCAGTGTATTTTAGGCCCCTCCCCAGTTGACACCAAAAGCTTGCCATTGCCTTAACATACGGTACACCTCCTTTTCCCGCCCCCCAGAATCCGGACTTAGCTCTTCCTTGCAGAAGGGCATCTCCCACGTCAGCTCGGTGCGTCCTTTGTCTCTTCTCCCTCACCCACCAGGCTCCAGCCACAGGGGCCTCTCGGTTCACCCCACACCTCACACTTCCTTTCTCTGGGTCTTTGTCGTGCTCCCTGCTCAGAACACTCTTGGCCTTGCTAGTTCCTTACCTCTCGGATCTTGAAAATTCCCAACTCCATGAAGACTATGCCTTGACAAGACTAGATATGATAGTTTCTTCATTTGATTTTCTATCATAGCACCATTTTTGTTTCCTTTTGAATATCCAAACACTGATATTTTCCCCAAGTTTATGATCTATCCTCCCCATGAGATTATGAGCTTTACAAGGGCAGAGGCCATATGTCATCATATTTCTAAGTCTAAGTAGGTGCCAGTGAACAAAGTGGGTGCCAGTGATGATGGACTAAAAGAATGAAAGCACATAACATATTTAATTACTACTGACAAAGCAAACAGTAAAAATAACATTGCAGATTGCTGTCATCATTGCAACAGTATCTCTCCATTTCTGACTTTGCCAATATTTTACTATTTTCAGTTACTTTATCTTTAAGTGAAAGTTTGACTGATGGTTAAAAAAAAGAAAAAGGCTATTATAGTTTAAAACCAGAAAGAAAGATGCAAAACAAACATGGCTTTAGGTTAAAAAAAAAAGAACTAAAAGACCAGAAGAGCTGATTTTCAATGAATGAGACTATTGAATGTCCAAAACATCTCAACTCTGTGAATGAACACCATGTTTTCCCTGGAGGTTTCTGTGATAAAGAACTCTTACAACTTTTTAAAAAAAATTAGATACACCAATACAGTTGGTTACTTTTGAACATTAAAGATTAAAGCAATATTAAAATAATAGCATTTTGAGAAATTTATATTGTGAATGCAATAACCAGTTACAGAATGTTTTTCTAGTCTTCAAAATGACTTTAGAAATGATCAACAGTATCTGAGAAAATATTCACAACTTCTAACAATCACTGGGTAGCTCAATGTCCCAGTGTGATTTGCAATCCAGTACTTCCAAAAGATAAATATTACATTCTTGCAATCATCAAGTGTGTGGAAACCGTGTATTTTAATACCACAATCTGTTAGCCCATAATTTACCCATTGGTTTATACATTTACAGCTTTTAAACTATATCAGAATTTACTTGCTAATGCAATCCCTTCCCCTCAATCCCTTCTCTTTGATTGACAGGTAAGATACTATGAGATTGGCTAGGACTATAACCACCGATCCAGGCAGTATGGTCCAAAGGCTGGTGTATTTCCATATCAAGCTATGAACTAAAGCAAAACAGACCAAAGAAAACAAGGAGAAATAAAATAAAACAACAGTCAGATTCAACCAATTATTCCCTCTCCAAGTTATATCAAAACAGGCATAAATCTAGAGATAGTGTCCTTCTGTTCCAGTTCCAAAGGAGTTTGCTACATACTTATTTGATCTTGGTGTTTAGTTTGGGAATCATATTAATGAAATGTAACTAATCAGTGGGATAGCTGGTTATAATCAGAATGGTTCTGACTTGTTCTGTTAGGAACATTCTAAAACCAAAGACCAATCTACATTTCTCAGCAGACCAGAAACTGCACAGAAGAATTACCATTCCCTTTATGTTAAAAACATTTCTCTGATAGTACATAGTTCTACATGTAGATAAAAGGATTCCAATAAGCCAAAGTCTCCTGAGAAAGATGCAGAGAAACACACAAGTCCGACTTAAGACAAACAATGCTAGGTCCCTGCTCAGTCTGTGGCCAGTGATTTATCAGGAAAAGTCACATCAGTTTCCTATTGGATCCTGCCCAATTTTGGTATCTACCCTGTTGGATTCATAACCTCATACTGATTTCATTAATGAAATAATGGTAACTATAAACTCAGAATTCAGAAACAGTCTTGCTTTCTGTGATCTTTTGGTATTCTGCTAGCCCAAATGTAAGAGTAAAACAAAAGAGATGACGTAAGAAGTTCAAGGTTTGCAATATATAAATTAAGTTCTGTATTTTGGTATTTAATGGTTAAAATATGCTCCCAGAACTCTTGCTAAATAATCCTGGCCATTTTATGTGAGAATTTTTATGATGCCAATTTCAGTCACACTTAAAGGCATCTTAATACTATCTGCTCAAAAACCTTCACTTGATAATTATATAATATCATTAAAGGGGAATATTGTATAATTATGTTTTTTCACTGCAGTGTTAATTACCAGGATGTGTTTATGTTGCTCTAGAGCCGTTGCAGTATAGGCAACATGAAAGAATTTCCTCAAGCAAGTGATTTTTCTTAACTACGGCTATTTATGGAATTTTTAGTTTTCTTCTTTATTAGGGTTCTGAGTATATAAATCAACTTTCTTAGTGGTTAGGAAATCACTACCAATTATACTAAAGGACTTAAGATAATCAGAGTTAATCCTTATGATGAGACAATTACAGACATGAACAATTTGGGGGCTTCATAATTTAGTGCTAAGTATTGGCTCTGTAACTCTCATTTTATAATTTTAATTCTAAAAACAGTTCTGATTCATACAGCAAGAGAAATGAAATGTGAACATAAGTATATTTAAACATATTTAAGTACATGTATATAAACCATTTAATATGCACATCACAGATAATATACATTGATAGATATTTCCTAAGTCCATTTACTAGCCGTTAAACCCTAAACACTCACATTAAGTTAGATTCACATTAAGAATATATAAGACAGTGGAATCTAAGACCATGAATTTCATTTTTTCTAGCTTTCTTTATAGTTAACTCTTCCAAAGGAGTCAGAAGGCCACAGTATAATTCAACTCATTTATTTAGAGAGTCAAACACACACCAAGCTACCTAGTTATTTTGACTCCCTTAATGACTTAATTACTATGCCAATCATTAGCATGGCTAAGAAAACCCAACGGATAGCGCAACACTCTATGTCATCTAGGTGACGTATTAGGTTCCTCTGCAATCATAATAGAGTTGTTAAAATTAATTACACAATATTTGGAGACAGGTGTCACAAATTTGAAAACAGGAAAGTTTAGTAATTTTAAATAAAAGATACTTTAAAGGATAATTTTTAATTTTTCTTAGAAATTGTTAAATTGAGCAATAGCACATAACTGAAGGGTGATAACATCATTCAATGAAAAGGGCATCAGACTCTTAAAAGTCTACAAACCCACTCTTGTCATAAGAGAAATTACAAATTATTTTGAAAAGTAAGGTTGACATGCAAAATAATTGTAATTTTCACATATATGAATGAACTATTTTCTAAGAAAGAAGAGGTCTCATTCTAATTCGTTATTTTGTATTAGGGTTAAGAGAAAAGTGATGCTAATAAATATTTGTATATAGACATTTATGTTATCTAATTTGGAATATTAGAAAAATAAACTTAAGAATCAAGACTGACTTTTTTGTCTCAAAAAACTAAACATTTTCATAATTGTGGATAGAGCAAAAGACATTTTCCAACCTCTAAGCTGTATTTTCAATACTCACAACTGAGGAACAATAAAAAAGGAACATTTATGCCAAACCCCCTATTTAAACCAAAAGTCTATTTTTGATCCCCTAAATTTAGAATGGGAATAAACAGATCTACTTCTTAATGATAAGGAGCTTAACTGACAAAGTAATAAATGCTAAAATTATTGTTTTATTTACATCTTCACCACTGAGGCTGCTTGAGTTACTGTAAAGGAATCTAATTCATTTCAGGTTTAAAAATCTCCATTCTCCCATTTGTGCCAATGGAATTTGAATTTATGAACCAAAAATAAGAAGGCAAGCCCCCAGGAACCCCCACCTTCAATGCACTGATAACCATATATATAGGTCAACATGTAAGTTCCTACCTCAGGAAACAAAATATAGAGAAATGACTCTGCTAAAATGTAATTTCCAACAACTGCCAGTAAAGCAAAATGGGGACGTTCTGCCCTATTGCTTCTTGGCACCTGTGAGGCACTCTGACCTTAGCCAGCAGTTTCAGCGGCAGTGCACGTGCCGCTCTGTTCGGGCTTCACAGTTTCAGTGGAGGGGGAGCGTGGGGAGTGGGCAAGTGGCACCTGCTGGCGCAGTGGCCTCTGAGGCTGTTCTAAGGCTCCTTCGAGCTGTGTAGTATTGCTATCTTTGAAAACAGATTTGACATTCATTCAGTAGATCCTTTGGATTATTGAGCTTGCAAATTAAGCTTCAGCAAATACTATGTACTAGTTGTGATGGACTGAAATTTCATGGAAAAGGGCAAGGTTATATTTTTGTCCACCTTTATTCCAGCACGTGGGAGGCAGAACTGATCTATCCTTGCTGGTGGGATGACACCTACAGCACTTAGGGTCATGCTCAAGAAACTTATTGGATCCCAGCACATGGGAATTAGTTTAATAAAGAGTTCCATTAAAATAAGGCATTCTTACAAGTTGCATGTTTTTGAATGGATTCTTTTTCTCTGGTTCTTTGAAGGGTAACTCTGGCAAAAAGGAACCTGTTTCATTGGATTTTTTGGTCTACTTGGACTCTCTTATTCTTACACAAAAACCAGTAATCATTTTGTCTGGAGCCTAAAGACTTATCTAAATGAGTAATGCCTGAAGCACCTGTAGTCAGTGGAAACAAGATGCTGCTGTCTGGAGATGAAGTTAACCTTTACCCTTGTGACTTGAGTTGGGTCGGAATTCCGTTATGGGTAGTGCGTAAGCTCCAGTCACTTTCTTCTGCACTTGCTATGCTGTATTCACGTTCCTGTTATGAAGACTTATGTGATATTCTCCAATGCACCTGATCATTTAGAACTGCACATTTCATATTTGCAAGATCAATTCAATTTGTGCTTGAAAAGCAATCTCCTGACTATTGCTGCCACTGGTTAGTTGGCTTGTTTTAATTATGACAGAATATCTTTGCTCTTATAAACTTGAAAGAATGCCAAGACATTATCTGCCATGCCCAAAGACTGGGAGTTTGTGCTTAAGATTACGATTTACCCAAAGTTGCGAGAAGGTTTTCTTAATTGTGTGTCCTCAAAGAACCTAGGACTGTGACATATTTAAAATAGCCAAAAAAATTATTGTATAGCCATGACAATAATAACTTTAAAATGATAACTGCATTTTGTAATTTCCCAAAATCCAATAAGTTTCTTGAGCATGACCCTAAGTGCTGTAGGTGTCATCCCACCAGCAAGGATAGATCAGTTCTGCCTCCCACATGCCTAGAATAAAGGTGGACAAAAATATAACCTTTCCCTTTTCCATGAAATTTCAGTCCATCACAACCAGTACATAGTATTTGCTAAAGCTTAATTTGTGAGCTCAATAATCCAAAGGATCTGCTGAATGAATGTCAAAGTAAGATAACTTTCTTACTCATTTCAGAAACTACTTTTACAATCTTTATTTTACATAGCACAATCGAAAGTTCTGACAAACTGCAGCATTCTTTGAAGAAACAATCTGATGCCACCTGAAAACCCTCCCTCTTAAAAATATACACATAGCTATATATCTAAAGCCGCATCAATATCACCGTCACCACAACCCATATGCCCGCACATACACTTAGGGTAACACCCAAGTCTCCTATGGCCATTGCACTTTCCTCAGAGCCTATAATCAACAACTCAATCTTGCTCATCCCTACTCTTCTCACTTATTTTATGCCACTCTCTTTGGTACACAAATTCTGCTTATAATACAGTAGTTTACAAAGTGAGATGCTGGCACCACTTTAAGAGACTGGAACACAGTAGAAAAATGAGGGCACCAGGGTTCCCATACAGGTTCTCCTGCTTGATTTATACCTAAACTTGTGAAAAATGAGAGAACTCCACAGCTATGATAAAGTTATCTATATATTTATTAGATACAGCCTGGCCTCATGGAAGTAAAGCAAATCTAAATCCAAGACTCACCATGGTGAAAAAAATATGTAGATGTGACAGAGAGCTAGAAGAGGGAGAGGACTGGAGACACACAGGGAAAGAGAGAGGGACTGACGGGGAGTGGGGCACGCATATGACCAGTGAGGAGAAGGAAAAAATATATATAATGTAGATATGGACTTGAGCTTATTATATGGCCAGAAAGTAAATGAAGAAATTCTGGGGAGTTCCTAAATTCCACACTTTTACAATAATTTAAACCTAGCAATTTAAAGCAATATTCTTTCATTTGTGTTAACATCACAAAATAAAAATCAGTCATGTAATTTAATGCTTTCCTTAGTTATATAAGGAAAACAGGGAATTTTACAAGTACAATAAATTCAATCTTCAACTGACAACATGAAGGAAAAAAAGGTATATTTTTATTGATTTTTTAAAGGTGTTTTAAACTAAACTTGATTAGGTAGTCAATAATGGAGAAATCTGCTTCATGTAAAACATTACAGTGAAAGCCAGAACAGAAGGGAAATAAATGATTGTATAAAAAATTGAAATGTTCATAATACAAAGAAAAGTTTAAAAACCTGCCTTACTCTTATTTTTTTGAGAAATAATTTTAACCCTGTTAATACTCAGACTTCCCCAACTGTCCACCAAATATTTCCTCCTATTTGTTTTTCAAACCCCATTCAGTCCTGCATCACATACTGCCTGGTCTATAAGTGAGGTTTCTCCTTCCCTGTCCACCACCCCCATTGTTGTGCATGTTGCTTACTTGTTCAAGAATTTTTTGTTAGGACAAAACCCATCACTTTAAAAATAAAGGATTAAATTAACACACAATGAAAATATCTCAGAGACCTTACTTACCAAAAGAGAACAGGGACGCTCATTATGTTCAAAAGCCTCAGAAAAGAAATCAGTATTGTGGTCCAATCTCTGGTGTCCTCCGTATTCCGCTGCATCTGAATCTAGCACAATTTTGAATGTACAGCTCTTAAGGAATTACAACAATTCAGGAGTTGAATGAGACAAAATATGTTCTCAGGCAGAAATTAAAAGCAAATATTCTGAATGTTGTTAAATCATGGTTTGTTCTATATACACATTTCTTCTCTCATATTTCAGAGATTCATGTTTCAAAGGGGCTTTAAAGGCCATCAAGGCCACCCATGCATGGTGTCCTTGTTATCCTTCTGTCAAGGCTCATCATGTGACCAGCCAGCTTGGAACTTAATACAGGGATTAAGAGATAACCTACTTTTCCTTTAATGCAACCCATTCCATCTGTTATAAATTCTCCTCTACAGCGAACAGAAATTTGATTCCTTGGGACTATTTCTACCCAGAAAAGCCATAAAGAATAAGTTGAAGATACAGTAACCTTTCATATATTTAATAACAGCCATGTTATCTCCATGTGTCCTCTACCTATATTACTAAATAAACGCTAATATATAGTTCCAGAACCTTTGATCATTTCTCAGGTGATACAGTTGTCTACCCCTTCTCCATCTCTGAATTCATTTCAGTTTTCTGGATCCTGGTTATTCAAGTGAGAAACAGAAGTGAACTGGGTGTCCATGTGTGGTCTGAGGAGTGCAGAGCAAAGCTGACCTGCCCACTTCCCCTGGTCACAGGCAGAATGCTGCTATTAACACAGAAGATCACATAAACATACTTTCCATCAGAACACAGGTGGATTCATGTTGCAATCATGTGATTTTCGACAATTTAACATCTGACTTTTGACAGTCAGTTATTAGACACCTTAGCATCACATTATTTACAATAAAATTAAGTTATGGATATTATGTTCAAATTATGCTCAAGCCATCTAGACATGATAGTTTGATACACAACTCCACAAGTAAATATACAGTAATACTGACAGATACTAAATTTCTTTTAGCCTGAGGAGGGATACAGATAGACTTCAGTGCTGTGTGTTTTCTTTCCTGGTATATGAATCTTTAACTTAGAGTGTATGTATATTTCCACTTCAGCAAAAATGATCATTCTAAAAGTACATGTGGGTAACACTGACCATCACTTTCAGGACTGGGGAGTGGTGGGTCCGTCTCAGTCATGCCAAGTCAACCTGCTCTGATTCAAATTCAAGTTGATAATCAGCATATATGTGTGTTTAAAGAAGAGAAAAGGCAGAAAAAGAGTAAAAAGAGAGATTGAGATTCAAAGATTAGTACTAGGCATAGGCACATTGGAAGTCGATCTAACTGAAAATGATTTGAGCATACCAATTTATTAAGTGGTGAAATATGAGTAGTGGAAATAAATAAAAGGACACATAGTAAATAAATGAAGCATTGTGGAATGAAACGAACTTTTAAAATAAAAGTTTAGCTTTTATTCTTCATCCTGTTTCATTTAATACTTGTACATATCTCCAAATAAGCAAAACAGAGTACCAATAAGAGAATACTGTCCTAGAATAGTTTCTAAAACTTTTGAAAAAGAGTATCAATTATTAAATTACTAGTTCACATCATAGATTATTGGTAGCAGTATCTGAAGAAGTAAGTGTATCATCAAAAAGTGGTTCCCAACCTGTGCACTGACAATCACTGGGGGTTGTGTTATTTATTGTAAGGGTCCCACTGAATGAGTAATTATGTTATTATAAAAGATTGGGAATCTGTATGTGCATTAAATGTTGTCTGAAGATTAAATATGTTATTACACACTTGATATTGTATTTCAAATAGTGTGCATTTTTCTCTATTCATAAAACACATATTAATTTAAAAAGTCACAGAATTTATAGTTATTTTTGCCTATATATTTTCTAAATCAAGGATACTGAAAGAACAATTGTCACATAACTTTCTGACATTGAAAGGGATCATCATACTTTAAATGGTTAGAATCTATTCACTAAATATATATAATTTGTAGCCTTAAAGGAAAAGCTCACAAAAGCCATAATGGAAGTTTCAAAACATCAGTTTAGACCTATTTCTTTGATGTATAATTTAAAGAAAAAAAATCTGCTGTGGCCACTTTGGAATTACCCAGCCCTATGTCTAAATTACTCAGGGAACACAATAACTTCCCTTAGAAAATGCAACCCTTCAACTCCACAACTTCCAACAATTTAAAACACTGGATTCAAAGTAATGATTGAAGGAGCTTTGTAACTGTAAATTACTACCACGTATTATTCAAACACCAGGAAATCCCATCTTTTAAGAACAGTGCTTAGAATGAAAAATTTTAAAGAGGTTATTTGAACAACTGGATTTTTTGTTTTTTTGTTCTTTCACTCAGGCATTCCTTCACTTGCTCTTTCTTGTATGCACACACACACACACACACACACACACACAGATACACATTCAAATGACATGGAACCCACATAGCACCAAAACCCTTTCATACATCTGTCTTCCACTAAAAAAATCACTCTCTGAAAATATAACCCAGAGCCAATTTACACTTATTTTAAAATACCTTGTTCAAATGATTTCCACAGTAGATAGAGCAAATTTAGCAGGATACCACAACTGGCTCTCTATTGTTCATAGCTACCCACCTACATCTAGCAGAGGGCCTTCTCATAATGATTCTCAATACATCTTTGAAACTTATGTTCAGGATGATAATTCTGATTCATCCAGAAATGTCAAATTACAAGTTTTATTTTTTTAATTAGATGAAAGTAGAATAAATCATCTTTAATCCTCCATTCATTTACTAAATACACACAATATATAAAGCACTGTGAATACTAAGCAAGTGTACATGCATGTCTTAGTGTATACATGACTTCAGCCTTTAAGGAGAAAGATGACATACACATGAAGTCTCTCAATAAAGCAGAAACAACTATGCAATGAAAGGTAGTGCCAAAGAGGAAAGATAGGTGAGTTGGACAGTCTGTATATAAGAGTTTTGAGGCTGGGCTAGGTTGTTGAGATTTACTTTGGCAATTAAGTACAAGCATGTTGAAGATTTGTGAGAAAGGGTATGACAATTAAGAACATTAACCAGGAGTCAGGGTTAGACTAGGATGGATGAGGGAAAGAGTAAGTCAGAGAAAAACCAGTCAGGAGTCTTAACAGTTGCCCAAGGAGTGTGTTATGGCTAAGCTAAGTGAAAATGGAAAGACATGGATACATCAGTGAGATTTTGGATGTAAAAATGGTAGGTTCTCAAAAGTAAGGACACTGAAATTTGTGCCATTTAGGGAAACAGATGTGGAAGGGTAGAACAGTTGTGTCCAAAGACACACAGCCAGATTAGTGGCAGAGCCGGGATGTACACACATCAAATGTAGATCTAATTACCCTACTCTCTAAAAGGGTGCTTACTGTATGCTGAGAACCAGGGAAAGTGTTTTCATATGCAATTCTTTGTTCAATGCTAAAGTTGAGACACTAAGCATAAAGAAGTCAGAATGAATGACATTAGAAGAACAGAAATAAGAGAAGCAGATAAAGTGATATCCATTTAAATGATTAATTTAATTAAATTGAAAAGATTGGTATTAAAGGAGTTAATTTTTTAGATTCCTTTAATAAAGGGCCTAATTCCTTAATATTCCTGGGGAGTATTAATCTCTGAGATTCATTGCATTTATTCTAGATCCATTTCTTGTTCACACACAAAAAAATATTTGCATTTTATTGGTGAATGCAAAATATTGGACCAAAGAAAATTTACCTTGCTCAATGTGAGAAAATACAGTAGAAAATGATTGATAGAATTGTAGAATTATTTTATGGAGATATTTAAAAAAGGAGATCAAATTGGCCCCTATCCACTGAATACCATTTTAAAATATTATGATTTCTTATTTTAAATTCAAGAGCTTCCTAAGTATTTGATATATCTATCAACAGGTTGAAGTAGTTAAGAAGTTTTAAGCATTATTTTATAATCTAGTCCTTAAATCTGAACCAAGAAGAGCCATATTCTGAAGACCTATACTAATAAGATTAAAGAATAGTGAAGGCATGAAGACTCTTAAATTCAATTGCTCTTCAAATACTTCAAAAGCTGCTGTGTTTGCTCAGCCACTTGATAAAGTGTCTGTTCAAAGTGTACGGATTTTGATATAAGAAGTACTATCATTTCAATCATTCTGCACTAAACTCACTTCACTCCCGCTGATGAAGCTAAGGAAATTTATTGTAAGGTACATCTCCTGAGGTTTCAAATCGAGTGACAATAAAAGGGGTTCTCCAGTGGCTAGATGACTATAAAGATGGCAAAGTTGATAAGTTATCATATGTCTTTACATCTAAGACATCATTGATTTTAAGATGAATTATTTTTTATATTCCAATAAAAAGAAAAAAATATCACTACCCTGCCATTCATTGTAACATGTATCCCAATGGAACACATGTTAAAGTATGAAAAATGTACAATTTAGAATATATGAATTTAATTATTTTCAGATCTGATTCTTTAATCAACCCACCTATATTATTAAGAGTGCAATATCTTCTAGGAACCGAGAGACCTCAAGAGAAAGAATCTATGTTAAAGGCAGAAAACTGTCTGTATGAAATTCTAAGAAACTTGTGAAGAAATATCTGGTAAAGTAAGAACAGGTGCTGGAAAGCAGGGAGAATTTTATTTTTTAACAGTCTCAAAATAGCTACCAGTACAGTACTTGCCACAGTGTTTTAACATAATCCTTCCTTTTTTTTGTTTCATGAATTGAGTTTTATTTATTGCCAGCTACAGTGCACAAAATCTTAGGTTAACGGTGTATAGCATCTCAAATTGATCTATCCCTGTATTTTATAAATATTGCTAATTATGCCTAGTCTCTAGGCTATAAATGACAACTTTTAGTTGCTCTCTCTGGTGTCTTTCCAAATGCAGGAGTAGCAAAGACTTGTGATATGTTGTATATTTTATGAGTCTATGTGTGGGTTAGTGTGAGTTAGGAGTGTATGTGTGTGTGCTGTGTGTGTGTAGGTGTATCTGATTTAGGCATTTCCATTTTTACTTCTGTGATCTAAACTATACATTAACTTAAAAACTCAGCAATGAAAAGGTGTTCTGATATTTTACTTATTTTCTCAAAACTATTTTATGGCAATGTAGCATTTATGACTATGCTACTTTCAATATCTATTTAGCTTTTTTCCCCCTTGAATTAGTTTTTGTTAATCTCCAAATATTATGTTTTAAAATTAAAATTATAATAGAACAATGTAAAAACAAATAGAGAATTTACTATTAAATGTAGTCAAAGTATACTTTTAAATGTAATGAATGTCAAATGCAACTTCTCCTTAAGGGAGCCGTGTTCTTTTTATTTTTGTTTTACTCTTATTAGTTCATATTAAAATTTTGGCATCCTTGAAAAAAGCAGCATTTTCATGCATGAGCTACAAATGCATTAAAGTTTGTGAGCACAGCCTTCATTAAAAGTTTAAATGACAACTATATATTTTGAGTAAATGCAGAATGCAAATATATTTATAGTATAATCTTGGATATGCTCATTTCATAAACAATAAGTTTCTGATTTTAAACTGAAAAATTAACTGTAATTCCTGCAAGTTTACTTCTTTTAGGAAACTGTACAATGCAGAACAGTAATAAAACAAACTCAAAGGATGAGGGGCCCAAATATTATCTAGCATGTTAATTAATGAATCGCTATGCTTTTTGAAATGCATTTCCATGCAAATTACTAGTTTATTCTTAGGCATGCTAATGACACACATCAGTAAATAGCAAATCAAATGATAATACAAAATATTGAGTATTACATATTTCTCTATGCAAATAGGAAAATTATTCTAAATACTTTACAGACAACTTTGATTAACTTAATTAGGAACTTTTCTTTGTCCTAGAAAATTATATAACTTGAAATGAAAATGTTATTGTTTCTCAAGAAAGAACAATAATGAAAAATTATGCATATACTTCTGGCCTAAACTTCCTCTAAATTGTTGTTTGTCTCTGTCATTAGGGGTTACCCAAAGAACTTGTAAATTCAATTATTTAGGACTGCAAAAGTATAAAATAAGCTTTTAATTCACCTTTTAGCCATATACTATGTTATCAAAATGAGTTTTGACCATATAGATTCAACACAAACACACTGTGCTTTGAACTCAAAATAATTTTGACTTAGGCTATAAGGAAACCTTTCCCCAAACTTACTCTAATACAGCTTTCAATAGAGTCCAATACAATATATATACATGGAAAAGATAATTGGAAACTTCAAAGTCCCTGAAAAATAATGATGATTTTAAGCAATAAGTAAATGTCACCTGAGCCACTTCATACAGACAGGGATAGCAAAGAGCATACTAAAACAGTAAAATTTAGTGGGTGCATCCACAGGCTTTGGGGTCCAACAATTAACATTCTAATCCCAGTTCTGTCAATTACTAACTATGCATCTCCAAGCAAATTACTGAGCTTCTAGAAGCTTAGTTTCTCATTGGCAAGACAGAGGCACTACATCAGAGGGTTGCAAGGATTAACTGAAGCAACACACATCAAGTGCTTAACACAGTGGCTAGTACAAGAAAAATCCTCAGATTATTAGCTACTGTGTATATTATAATTATAGACCCTGGACCATTTAAACGGAAGTCATATGTAATGAAAAGTGTAAAAGTGGGTCTATTTATTTTATACCCAGTGTGGCCTTTTCCTCCTTAATGACCTTGATTTCCATCCCTTCTTCTCATGTCTTTACTCATGTAAAAATTTTAACATTAAAACTCTGTTGGACAGTACATTGAACGTTTTGAGAACCAGATACTTCTTAAATGTTAAGGATTTTTTTTTTTAAGGAAAATCCTCCTCAAACTTCTGAGAAAGATGAGAAGCCTCCTCAAAATACTCTAACTGAAAATTACACACCTTCTCACACCCTCTTGTACTTGTCCCAATTTTTCACCATAGCATTATCACTTTTAACATCCTATAACTTTGTTATATTTTTCTGTCTGCCTTTACTAAAACGCAATCTTTATAAGGATTTCTGTCTCCCTCACTTTCCCCCCATCCTGTTACCTAGGACCTAAATTAGCATCTGGCATAGTAACTGAATGAATCTCTCTGTGACTGCTTTCTGATCATTGTGTCCTCCTTGGGTTTGATTGCAGCATACTTTTGCTTCACTGTAAGAAATAATTTAGTAGGACTTTAGTCATAAAAAGCACAACCTTGATTTTCTTCCCTCATTTTATAGAGTTAGCATTTTAGATTTGTACAATATAACTTCTAACACAATCCCATTTCATTATCTATTAAAGTTTTACTTAGACATTTCAAAGGATTTTTTTCTTTCTTTTTGGAGAAGTCTCAACAGTTAAATAGATGCATGTCAGTTTGAAGCAGTTAATTCTCAACTGAATAACTCTGATTGGTATAAGCCCTGGAGGTAGACATTTAATATAATTCTTAGTTGAAGTGGATAATTGATTACACATTTACTAAAGTCAGCATATATTCAAAGACCTACATTATCAACTTGATTGGTTAAGTCATTCATATACAGATGAACACACACACACACACACACACACACACACACATGTGATTTGGCAGGGTCAGGATATACACCTAGGTATATTTTCTACCACTGTACCACCACCATCTGCAGTTAAAAATTTGAACAGTACACTGAACTTTTTGAGGACATGAACACTAAAATACTTAAACATTTGAAAGCTGATTATTTTATTGGTAACAGAAATATCCTTTTTCTTTATTTGAAGTCAGAACTTAGTAGGAGTTATATAGTTCATGTATATTCCTCCTCTTAAGACCAAATAGAAAATCATAATACTTTAGGGCTCACTCAGTCTTCAGGAAGCTGAATGAGAAGAGGCCGAGCTAGCGTCTGGTGGAAAATTGTAAACACAGGCATGTGTACATGCATGCCTGTGTGTGTGTGTGTGTGTGTATGCACACACACATGCATCATCATTCCTGTCTTCCTGACCACTTGTGGGCACACTAGACCATCACTATCATAACTATACCTAGATTGATGATTGTGAGAGAAAAGGTTCAAAGTAAACATTTCCCCATGGGTGCTAAAAAAATGAGTAAGAGAGAGAGCTTTAAGCACATACATGTGATTGCTAATATATAAATTTTCCAGGGGAATAATAAACCTAATACAGTAGTTTGAATTCATCTTTAAAACAATCATATAAATTTAATCTTACTAGGTAGATGTGGGAAAAAAAATAACACAAGGAAAGAGTAAAGCTGCCATGTTATTTCTGCAAAGTACCTGATTTTACAATTCAAAACTAAATCAACAAATGTTTTGGCTCTGACAGTCGAATGTGGAGATGATTTCCGTAATTCTAATGAGCAAAAATTCTGGCTGCTTTGAATCAAATTCTATGTAGAATTAGTTCTTTATTTTCATAATTATTTCAAAATGTGAGTTTTATTTACACTACCCAATTATGATTAAAGTTCCCAAGTGATGAGACTGTTCTGGTCACTAGGAAGTCAAATCCAATAAAATGATTCTATATAACTCTTAGGTAAGTCATCTGAGGTAGCCAGCACACAAAAGATCACTAGGAATAAATTTCTCACATTCGGTTGGTGAAAGTGGAAAGAGAGAAAAGGAAATAGATATAATTAAATGCTTCTAATATACACCCACAGGGAAGCTCATTTCCCTAGCCTTTTCAAGGCTGTGTCTATGTGTGTGACTAGAACAAATCGGAACACCATGACAGTAATAAGGGAGGAGAGTGCATACCTTGACTCCTACTACTCAAGGAAGAACATGAGCAGCAGCTTGTCCAGAAGGATGATGGAAGCAGAAGTCTTCCATCTTCCACCTCTTTGTAAGGGGTTCTTTCCTGTGTTCTGTGGAATGACAGTCATTTTCTTATCCTCTACTTTCCTTCAGAACCTTTCTCAGTCAGCACTTGAAGCTGAATTATATGTACATTTTTACCCTGGTTTAATTAAACATTTGAATTGTCATCTTTTCTTTAAAAAGTTATTTTACCTTTTTGAAGTATGTTTGTTTAAAAAATATTCCATTTAAATTGATCTGTGCGTTTAAGTGTCAGAAACTAGGATAATATAACACTCCAGAAAAATAACATTCAGTTAGAGTCTCATTAACTTTTACAAAGAAAACCAGAGAAAACCAATAAAACTCTAAGTCATCAGTGAGACATGCTGTATCTACTTTAATGACATTTCCACAGGGAAACAAAAAAGATGAATTACCAGTGCCCACATGAAAAATTGTGCTGAATTACAGGGGGCTAGGTCTAAGTCACATTTATTTACTTACTAGGAATATGATCTTATGAAAGTTATAACTCTTTCTTATGCTTATATTTAGGTTGAGGATAAAAATACTTGCCTGACCTGCATCAGTAAGATGATGTGAGGATAAGATGAGTCAATGCAAATAAAAGCATTCATACACTGTGAAGTGTTACACAAATTTAACTTTGGTACTAATTTTGAAACCATCCTCCAAATATATCTCCTAACTCAATCAATTCTATTTCATTTGAACAGGCTGAACCAGGTCATGCTAGAGTTCTTTTAGCTCTCAAATATCTGTGATTCATGCTGCCCAGTATTTGCTGTCCAATAGTCATTATCATTACAAAGTTATACTAGATGAATGAGCACAAATCAAGGTATCAGGGGTGCTTAGGGACCATCCTCACAGAGCTGACAGCTGAAGCTGTGAGCATGTTTGAGTTCTTCAAGAAAAGAGCATAAAGAACTGGATTTGGGTCTGAGGGGAAAAGATAACAAAAGGAGTGTGTAGAGAGGAAAGGAAATCAAGACAGTGCTGTAGCACATAGGAAAAGGGGAGTAAGGAAGAAGGTGGGCCAGTGGTCCCAGAGCAGGGAAGGATTGAGCAGGGAGCAGGGGTCCTTGAACCAAGTACTGTGAAAGGACATAAATCATTTTGTGGGGGTAAGCTGGGGTAGAGGGGATGAAAAAGAAGCAGGACAAGAGAATGCAGGCACCAGAGAGGATTAGTACCTACTCCTCTCAACCTTTTTTTTTCCTTTCATTATCAAATTTTAGTGCATTTTTAGAACCATGAGGATAGCAGATATCACTTACTGAACTTCCAGTATGTGCAGGACACAGTTACTAAGCCTTTCACATGCATCAACTCATTTAATTCTGACAATAATTCTACAAGAAGCTGTAGGAAGAAGAGGAAAGTAAGAAATAAAGAGGTTACTTTCATAACACGAGTAAGTGGGAGAGACAGAACTTGAACCATCAGAGGGTGTTATTCCAGAGTCTGTGCTTTGAACCACTAGCCTAGTAAGGAGAGCAAATTTCTCTACATTTACACCAGAAATATCTCTACTACTGGTAACCTCACAAGGTATATGACACTATGGGACATAAAAATATTGAGGTAAGAGAAGAAACTGAAGAACATGTTTCAGAGTGCTACCATCAGAGCAATTTGTTAGCCTTTTGTTTCCCTTAGCTGGAAAAGAAAGAAAGAGTGTTGAAAGGGAAGGCAGGAAAGTGAAATGAATATCCCTTAATAATGAAGAGCTCATAGGGAGGGAAATAAAAGTATGATTTCACAAAGAAAATAATTTTCTGTTTTAATGATCCTATAATAAAACACCTACTGTTGGCCAACGAAAGATAACATGATTGCACGTCATTAAGTTATACATTAATTAAATAATTTTTCTCAAACACAGCTAAAGAATACTTTCCTTATTCAACATTAAGAAGTACCAAAAAGAATCATAATTAATTACACAAATAAATTTCACATATATAATCAGAATTAATTAGGCATTTTCCCATCATTAGGCCAAGAGATACTACATTAATAGAATTAGAGCTGGTTCTTACACGTGGCTGTGGCTGAAGCCACTGCTTCAGGAGCACTGTTCATGGCTCTGTTTTTTCTACTTTTCTCTGGAGAAACTGAAACTCTTCTTTTGGTTGTAGCATCCATTTATTATTGGGAACCTTTATATAATTATAGTGAATCAGTAATTACATTGTAGCTTAATTTTAATAAATCTTCTGGGGGTATTCAGGTATCAGTTTCACATATAAATGAAACACTGACAACTTAGTTTGAACCTGTGATATTCTGAGTTAGAAAGCCTAAAAGAAAATGATGGAAATAAAAATATCTCACATATTTAAACAGCTTTTTGACAGGCAGCAGATACTCTTTAACAAAAAAGGGCTAATTTCTACTGAGTTTTAGAGGGAAAAAGTAATTTAATATACAATATTAGAAATTTATTTTAGGCACAGAATATTCTATTTTAAAAACATTTCTATCAGATATAAAGGTGACAAATATAATCTGTTTTTTTAAAATAGAAAAGAAGCATCTGTTTTGGACTGATTAATAAAGGACTATTTTAAAAGAAAGATTGATATGAAATCTTTCAGGCCAGTGTTTTCATTGTAGATTTACTTATTCCATATTTACAACTTTGTTCCCTAGAAAAGGAAAAGGCTTACTAAAGGAGATAATGAATGTAAAGTGCTTGCAGAGTGCAAGGAATATGAGTTTATAACAGGTGGTAGATCATATTATCAAAATCGGTTTGGTAAGTATTCGGACAACAGATTCTAGTGTATTGCTTTGAATTCTATGGAATTATGATGTACTTTGTTGATAATACTTTATCAAATTCTCCTTTCTACCATTACCATTTAAATATCTGCTCAGAGGAAAAAGATAATAGATTATTATAATCTTTGGGTTTTTAATTTTATATAATTTCAGGGGTTCTTTCACCATTAGGTAGCTGTAACCTCTACCTGTCCATCTGTCTGTAAGATTGCCATGTTATCTTGGAGGAGATTTCCACATAATACTGCCCCTCTTTACAAATAGATGTAAATGATCACCATAGGCACAAATGTTTTTCCCTGTTAGTGATACAACCATTAGGTGAGCAGGTACTCTTTCTAATGGTAACAGTATCATTTCTGATTTCCCTTTCCTCCAGAAGGACAAGAAATAAAGAAATATTGACTGAGCTATTGTTAGATGGAACCAGAGGAGACCATCACTGTGCAACTGGGCTATGAACCAAAAAAAAGAAAGGCTATTGAATATCTCAGAGCAATGAGACACTAAGACACTGAACATCACTCAACTATTCAAAAATAAAAAAAACAAAAACAAAACAAACAAAAGAAACTCTAAAACCATTTGTGTGTAGTAAGGGCTTGCTCATTTTTCATTAGTGTCTATAGTATTATGAATATATATTATATCAATCTAAAAGTGTTACAGCAGTTACAATATTTTAATCATGCAAAATATTTTCCTTATTTTGACTCATCTCAAATCTCTAGGTAGAAAAAATGATGCTAAATTGTAGGCTCTTTATTGGTAAAGGAGGTGGGGGTAATGCATCTGTCACTATCATGAAATCACAGGGACTGTTGGACAGTGTAACAATGAAAAATGATCCAGAGGACCTCTAGGTAATGTTTAAAAGTATTACTGTCATTTTGAAACTAAAGAGGTTAACTGACACAATGAGGGTACATCTATTTTGAAGCTACAGAAACCAAAGTAAGAACTATAGTAAGCATGAAATTGTTAGTAGGATTATCAATGTTCACATAGACAATATAATCATTAAATTGCAGCATAGAATAATAGCACAAATACACGTACTCACACATAGACACACAAGGAAAGAGACACACTTGCGTCTCTTCAAAATCACTGTGGTAGATCCTTTATGAGAAAACCTTGTACTTGCTTTTCTTTTAATTTTATTTTTTACCAAAATACTTATAACCTGAAAAACTAGACAGCTAAATTGAGATGCTCTTTTTTTGATACAGAAATTAACCTTTACATATAAAATGTTGATAGAATGTGGCATTTAGCTAATCCTGAATTCAGTCTTTTGTTTTTATTTGTTGCATAAAGCCTAAATTCTAATGAACACAGAGTGTTACATAACCACGCTTCAAAGCCTTCTGTAAACTAAGCAACTCACAGCAACAACATCTCTGCCTTCAGCAATCACACTCCAGTGAATCAGCCAAGTGACCTTATTTGCTCATTAGAAAGTGTGTACAGGTTGCAAATGTCAGAGTCTGAATTTACATTTTAAAAAGTATATCTTGCAGCAGTTTAATGAAAATATTTGAAAGATCTCAGGTCAAATCCAACTATATACTTATCTGTTCATTTAGCTTTAAATATTTTTGGCCTGAATTCACATATTCTTCTTCATAAGCCATACTTTATGATCATTCCTCTTAGCATTTCAATATTATAACAGTTTGAAACACCACTTGGAAAGGGGGCTGCTATTACACTAATATTTCCACCCCACCTCAACAGCATGCTGACAAATAATTAAAAAAACATTCGATTTTAGTGTTGTTTATGCTCTCAGAATGATATGAATCTATATATTCCAAGATGCATACCTTATAAATAAGCTTTGAGGGCTTAAAGTTTACTTATCCAGTAAATTCAAATTGATGAGATGCATCAGAGGAGTTTAACTTTGAAAATAGAACCCTGACACATTTATATTCTACTCTAGAGAGAAATCACAGTTGACCTGACCATATATGTTTTGTTTTATTTTGTTTTATTTTTCTTGTGGAGGATGATGACAGGGATCACAAAGAGGAATTTCTGAGCAAACATTTGTGGGTGGGGGTGAGGTGCTAAGGGAAGTAAGTTGATGAGAGAGAAGGCCACTTGTACCAGGAGTTTGTGTATAAGTTTCTCATGCTACCTATTTCCCCAGAACTGTATCAAAATTGAAATCAAAAACTAAATCTAAATCATTTGAACATTAAAGAATTAAGCCGTCATCCATAATATCCACTATTCCTACACCACCAACCACACATTTGTACCCATAAACAGACAGAAAGAAGCAACCTGTATAGCAGAAAGAACATGGGCTTTGCAATACACTTATTAACATTCATCAGCTGTGTGCTGGAAGGAAATTAGTTACTCAAAGGCCTTGGTTTACTGATCTGTTATATGGGACTAACACAACCTACCATATAGAGAAACTGGGAATATTATACTAGATTCTTAATAAAAATGGTTAGTAAACAAAAAGCCCTCGAAAGAAGTCCCTTAACACCCACTCTCTCCCATATCACTCAAAATGTGGCTTGTCATTTGTGTTATTCAAAATAGATTAGAAAGAGCAGTTTGTCTTTGGGGGATTAGCAGTTTTCCTTTTGATTCAGTGCTGATTTGATAACGTTCTAACTGAAGAGATGTGACAAGAGAAATACAATAATGATTCTGATAATAGAAAAGGCATTATGTTTCTTTCTTTCTCCACAGCTGAACAATGTGAAATAATCAGCAAATATAACACAGAGGGAAAATGTATTTTACCTCCCTAAGCATGAAATGTTCAACCTGCCTACTTACCCAGTATATTTAGGTGTAGGTCTGCATCACCCACACTGCTATCTACTGTGTGAAAGCACGCTGATGATTATTACACTGAATATCGGCAGCTAACAAAAAAAGACCAGTGAGAGACAGTGTATAAACAAGGGTGTTTGTGATGTTTCACTTTCTAGAATATGTCTGTAAAAACAATACTATGGCCTTTAGCAGTCACCATGAAGACCACTTTCAAAACCTTCGTGATACAAATCAGACCTCCCTCTTAGCTTTCCAAATGTATCATCTTTTCTGAAGTGATACTTACAGGTAACCTTAAAGTGCTTCTTCTACCTTGCCTGGCATTACCCTCCAAAATGGCTCCCTTAAAACACTTTCTTGGGAAGACAGTCACCACCTATTCTCCACGGATCTGAGTGGAAGTTGATATCTTGTTATTTGATATATAGTTTCAAAAAATGGAAATGCTCAAGAATTCAGACAAGTTACCTCTTGTAAGTGACAGAAGAAGTTCAAATGACTTCTTTAGATTTGTTCAGGTACCAAATCCTGCCTTCTAAGGAATTAAAAATTTGATGAATTTCTTGACTTGATTAATACATTCAATCTTGCCACTGTGGATTCTTCACATTGAAAATCGGTATTCAATTCACTGGCTCAGTAGTTGAAAATACAAATGGCAAAGAACACTTCAGTAACATCAGAAAAATACAGCATAGAAATCCAAGTTTTTTGTACTTTCCGATTTGAAATGATTCTATAATGCTGAGCTACAATGTCATTTTAAGGTAAAGGAATAAAGTCAGAAAGCTGAAAGGCCAATGAGAAATGAGACTTGTAAAATGCTAAAGATAATAAAAAGGACTCTTAAAGCTAAGCTTGGAATAACAAGAGGCTGAAAGAATAGATTTGTCTGCCTCATATCGAAGATGGTACAATAATAACAGATTAATAACAGAGAACTGTTCTACCCTAGTATTATTTCTTTTCTCTACCAACAGGTTAGAGACAAAAAAACAACACATGTATTTTTTCATGTTCATTGTTAAATTAGGATTTTAGATTAAAATTAATAACTGAATAAATAAAGAATAAGAGAGCCATGACATAATACTAGTTCACACAAGAAAAACTGAAGATTTTCATTTGAATGTAAATACAGTAGTATGAGCACAAAATGTGGTGGCTGCCAGTAAAACTGATGTAACTTTAACTATTTTAATAAGCAAGTAGTCTCAAGATAAAGGTAGGTAAGGGAGCACTCTATGTCATACTTGCTAGACCCTTTCTGGAATACTGTTCTATTAGTTCTGGAGACACAAAGTAAGAGGAATGTGAACAATGCTGGCTGCATTCTGATAAGGGAGATGTGATGGTATGAGATCTGGAAGAGGGAAAACTAGGGAAGTGGTACTGCGAGGGACATGGTAAATGCCTTTCTGATTTAAATAGCTGCCATACTGAACAGGCACTAGCCCCAGAACTAATGCACTTAGATTTAAGGCACTATTTTTGAAAAACAAAAAACCCCTGAATTATTTACCTTGTGAAATACTGAGATTCTTAGGACTGGAAAGTGTCCTAATGATGGTTAGCTATTATTTGCTGAGGAATCTGTAAATGAGATTTCTTCACTGAACTGGATCTTTGGAGTACAAAACATTGCAAAATCTAGGAGGCTTTATGATTTCAGTTTAGGAGTTAAGGTTGGAGTTATGAAAGTATAGCTAAGAGGAAGGTGTGGTTTAAACTATGTTTGAAATGCTTTTTTGCTCCCATTCCCTCAAAAAAAAACACCTCATTATATAAATAAGTTATTCTATTAGATATCCAATCTACTAGGTCTTTAGTATTCAAAGAGACTGTTATTAAAATGCAAATGTCCTCTTAGAGGAAGCAGTGAAATGTGGAATTAGTTATAGCTTGTTGACAGAAAGACACAAATGAGAGAAGTGCCAAGAGTGCATAAGGTCCAAGTGGACACAAATCAGTGAAAACCAAATCCTTGTAGAAAATGAGTCAACACTATTCTTTAAGGTTCTCCTAGATGTCCAGCAAGTGACTGAGGTTTCAATTACTACTTCTATGAAGATATGGCTCAATTTTATAAGGCATCCATATCATTACAGCTTTAAATGAGTACAGTTTCAGAAAGGAATCACTAATGCAAAGCATTCAGTGTTTATTAATGTGAATTAATGTGAAATTTCAGAAGAGTCAATGTGTAGCAAGGTTTATCAAAATCAAGCTAGACTTTCATGTATAGTATAATTTTGTATCACCAAATAAAATTAATTTGGGGGTAGGTTCTGCTTAATAAAATGTATGTTATTATATATGCTTTAATTTAACAATGTTTTTTGAGGTTACAAGGATTTCAGATAGGAGTTCAATGTAGCTTAAGCCAGGAAGTTTCTTCTAAACATCATTATTGAAATTCCACGTATTTCCATTTGCCAATGATCCTAAATTAAATTCTTTTTTCTATTCCCCTAACCAGTTACTCCACCTTGCTTTGCTATCCTCAGTAATAACACCAATACCATTCTTCCTATTGGTCAACGTGAAGCCTTACTACACACCATGTCCAAACAATTTGAGTTTTTTCACTGCAAGCTTCCATATATCTCTTTGTATCCTATTGCTATTTAGTTCATGCCTTAATTATCTTTTATGCATATTGTAATTTCTCAAATTAATATCTATACTTCTAATGTCTCTCCTCAGAGAGCTCTCCAACACACTGGGTACATGAGTTTTTTTCCTAGAGAATATATTCTTACGAAGTAGATTCCTAGTTCAAAAACTTTCAGTAACTCACTATAAAACCACAAAAAAAAGCCTAAACTAATTAATATGACATTGGAATCTTCTATTATGCAATTTTTATCTTTTTAGCTTTATTTCTCAGTACTTCTTTTTATGGTCATCATTCCCCATTGTGATGTCCATTACCTAGGCATATTCTAGGCTTTCCAATAGGTGGAAAAGCCTTCCTCAATTTTTTCTGCTACAATTTTATCCATTCCTCAAGCTCCCGGCTTCAAGGTCTTTCCTTCAATCAATTAATTAACCTCTCTCTCTCCCTCTCCCCATTTATTTATTTATTTATCTTGTCCTTGTCCTTCGTTCTTCCGCGAAACACCCCTGACGCCTTCCCATTCACTGCCTTCACTGCCTCCTGCCTTATATCCTAGCTTAGTCTCACCCTCCTCTGCTCCCCCACTAAGAGTCAGGAGCAGTGCTTAGCAAAGATGGCAGTAGATCCCAACTGTTCTGTAAATGTATTTAGGTATGATTATATTTTGGCTTTATTATCAGCAAAATTGTATTTAGATTGAACTTTGATTACACTATATTATCAGGTGTGGAGGATTTTGTCTGGGAGCCTTATGTTAGCAGTTTGGAGCTGAGAAAGTCATGTATGTGCCACTGTATGTCTAGAATTTGTTGGCCTTTCTTCAATCACATGGTGAGAACATGTACTTCCTGATAGGACAGCTCTAATTCAGCACACGTAATCCTACCAACTTACTTTCTTCATTGGCCTCTCATGCATACACAAAACATTCTCTGGTTAACTGGGTTACGTGTGGGCTACTGGTCACAGCTGCAGCTGTGTCTTCAATGCCTGACATCATGTGGGGCAGTGACCTGCTGGGCAGGGAGAAGGTAGGGGCCATCTCTCACCTCCCTTGATGTCCCTGAGCTGCACTAAGCACTGCAGGCTGCCAACAGGGCAGCACGGGCACCTTGCCCCCCACCGCCAGGGCACACGCCTTCACCAAGGAGTCTGTTTTCTGGAAACTCACAGGTAATTCCAGATCAAGCTGCTCATGGTGACACCATCCTTCCTAGAAATTTCTTTGGGGAAATGTGACTGAATTCTGATCAATGGAATATGACAGGTGATTTGCTAATGTGACTTCATTTTTGAAAAGAGACACACAAAATATCTATTTGCCTTCTGTTGTGTGACATTTGGAATCATGGCTATTATTCTGCAACTGTAACAAGCGCCAGCCTTTGTATATTGTTGGTTACCCTGAGAGTGGGAAGCAGAAAGACAAAGCGAACCAGGGAACTTGATGATAGTGTCACAATGCTGGAGTCACCCTACCTCAGGTCTTTTATTATGTGGCAAAATAAAGTTTTCTTATTGTTTGAGTCAGTTGACCAGGGGCTTCTTTTATTCTAGTCAGAGATACCCTGTCACACAGGGCTTCTGTGGCATCAGGGCTCTTGCTCAGGTGGCACACATGAGTTATTGTTAGGGCTTCAGTGGGGAGAACATTATTTCTACTGCTTGCTTACAAATTTGTGCTGGTTTGTTGCTAGGTCCTGAATCTGTTTTTTTCTTCGTGGATCTGGTAAGTCCTAATTTCTTAAAAATACACTGCACTTCAATTGTCAAACTTACAGTTACTGCTATTTTTCTTCTTCACTTGTGTGAAAGCTCCATGAGGGCAGTGCCTGCATCTGTCAGGAAAATCCCTGTGTTTACAGCACCTAGCACAGGGCTGGCACACAGATGTTCAATAAATAGGTGCTCAGTATGTATCTGTGAAATGAATGAATGAACAGAAAATGAAAATACAGAGAATATCAAAAACATTCTCCCTGATATTTCCTTTGCTCACACTCTCATGCCCTGATCCTTTACCAACTCAGGCCAACAAAAGTGAGCTATGAGGAGACAGGGAAGAGGAAAGAGAAGGAAGCTGTCTTTATAGCTACTGTCTGCTCTCTCAATCAGTGGAGAAGGGGAAAGGAGAAAATTCCCAAAATATTTTCAGGAAGAAAAATTACAATTATCTCCTCCATGGCATATTGGATCCTAATGTTATTTTAAAAATATTCAGAATCACACTTTTTAGAATAAGAATAAAAGCTTAGGATTAATTCAATGTAACTAAGCTAAGCAAAGATTTATAATTGACTATGTCAAGTCCCTCATGTTTGAGACCAAGAAACTGAGAGATACCATAACCAAGGTCAGCATTAGTCTTATTCTCTATGATGTAATAAAAAGTTGAATGCAGATAGTTATATTCACTGGCAACAAAGAAGGATATTTTCCTGGCAATGCAGTTCCAACTCGGTAATCAGTGTAGCTCTTGCTGGGATGAAAGTTGAAAATAAAAAGAAGACCTGCTCTTTCAAAAGCAATGATCTTATTGGCCTCATGCTTTTCACTCACGTGGGCCTGCAAGAATTAACACATGTATTATATGTAAATAATACCTACATGCTGCTACAAGTAAATAATATACAAAAAAGTTGTTTTGTCTTTATTAATAGTTGTTAGTAATTAAGCCAAAAATGAAAATGCCAGCACATTTTATTTCTTGAACATGTTGCAATTTTGCCATATCAAACTCTAACCCAATAATAGTCTCAAAAACTGCTTAAGAAGTATAGAAATCTCACCAGCCACTGCCAACTTCAAACAAAGCATAGAGGATTAGAGTTGTGGATTAGGTTTTAAGTAAGAACATGTTACCTATGCTAAATATAAAGTGTTTGTGTGCTCATGTATATTAGATACACTTTTAGGTGAATTTAAGACTTGTTTTAGTCCCCAGATTAATGAGGTAAGACACATAAAATTACTTTTCAAAATGTAATGAAACATTGTTATTACATCGAGATTTCCGAAGTTATGGTTATCTTAAAAATTTCACATTGTTGCACAACTTGGTCATATTCAATGGCAAACTAAAGCCCTTCACTATATATTCATACACACACACACACACACACATAAAGCCTAATAAAAAATAAGGTCTGAAAAAAAATTACATCTACAAACTTTCTCATTTTATACCTCATGTTTTATGGTAGGCAATGGGAAACCTTGGCTTTTTCAACCCTGCCCTCTTCCAGTCCCAGCTTTGAAAGGACTTATTTCCATGCATATCAGCAGCACCACTCTTGGTAATTTAGAAATGTGAACTAAGTCTCCACAGTAAACAGCAGGCCTTTTGGTATTCAACATTGTTCCTATTGAAAAGGAGCATCATTTTGCTCTCTCTTCTGGAAATAGCATTACCAGTAAACATGATTAGGGCATTCGAGTCATGTAGCCAGTCTTACTGAATATGTAAGTACCTTTGTTCAGCCATTAAAAAAAAATCATAGACACCAAAGTAAACACACATCAACAGTAATTTCAGATAGCAACAGTAAAAAGTAAATGGATTATAAGTAACACATACACTCTATGCTAATTTTAGCAAGGGAAAAAAAAGCCTGTATAAAATGTTCACCTGTTAATTACATTTTCTAAAACTTATTGAAAACTGAGACTTTAATTCCAGAGGAGAGTCAGGCTCATGAAAAATACAACACAGCATGCAGGTATAATGGCATCCATTGAGATGACAAGTTAGAGACCAGTAAAAGAAGGGGGAAAAAAAGGAATAAAGAAATCTACATGTTGTCAAAAAGTAGTTTCTTTATGACAGAATCATTATTTATATAAAAAAACAATCAAAACAATTAAGATGTTTCCTCAGCAATTTCAAAAAAGGATTCCATGCAGAGCTTTTGTCATTTATTTTAACCAACTGAACTAAAAATTACCAAATTTAAACAACAACAAACTAAACAGGAAAGGAAGCAGGGCATTATGTTTAAGATTTTCATTATCTATTGGAGAGACTTCAGTGACATGTTTTGACAACCTGAAGCATGTTACAGGGCACTAAACACTGAATAATAAAGTGCTGCTTAAAAGATCTGCATATAGATTTAAATCAATTGCCATTCTAAGCATTCCCAACATTGGTGACTGAAATGTAATATTTAGAGTAAAGAGCTTACCTGTGGAGCTGAAAGCCAACCACATCTTTCTTCCAGTTTATTCATATCCCTGTCAAAGGTATTTAGGAACTTATAGCGAAGAAGGTCATCATCAGTTAAATGAAACTGCCTTCTGGCATAATGGTAACTCTCGTTGTTTCCTTTTCTTGGGAAGTCTAACCATTCAGGATGCCCAAATTCATTACCTGCATTAAAAAAAAAAACATAAACCTCATCTATAAATATTAGCATTTCTTACCAAGATAACTCGATAATTTTATGTTTTAGTCTCTAAAATCAGTTTAGATTATGATTTACTATAGCAGGGCCCTGTGAATGATGTACAACCAAGGTTCAGAAACAGCAGTCTAGCACAGAGTTATCAACCGCATTTAGACTCTGAAGCCCAGGGTCCAGTTTTAGCTCAGCCACATAATCCTTGTTGCACTTCTCACTTTCCATATGCACAAACTGGGAGAGCTCTCTCTGTCATACTTATTTTATCTCTGAAATCTCTACATAATTTCCAAAACCTTTATGTCTGTAATATCTGAAATATGACAATGCTTTACAGTTTCCAAAGGGTTTGTATGTATGTTATTTTTTGAACCTCAAAGGGAAGCTCTATTATATTCATTTCACAGATGAGAAATCCAAAGCTCTGGGCAGTTAAGGATTTTGTCAATTTGCACAGATACATGAAAAGCAACCATTAAAATTTAGTTCTTCTGATTAAAATCCAAAGGTTAATGAGGTTCTTTCTATCATATCACCCTAAGCAAGTATGTTCTAAACTCAGGTGCTAGACACCCAAGTCATTGTTCTTATTCATTTTCCTACCTCTTTCTCCAATCTGTGGGTTACCATTAGAGTGTATCTTTAATTTCAAGTGTGTGTATGTGTGTCTGTGCATGTGTGTTGTATGTCTAGCTGGGACACCTGGTTGGGAATCCATTTAAAGGTTATTTCTCATTATAATGATGAGAACCAGAAACCCAATACACTTGAAAAATGAAATAAAATAGTAACACATATGTAGTCTTCATTATCAAAATCAAATTTAGATAATAGTTTCCTCATAGATTGCTCCTATTGTTTTCCTCAAGTTCAATTTCTATTTTATGGCTTCTTTTTTTTCCCCTAAAACTTAAATACTACTTTCCAAATTTTACTTTCATTTATCACTTTAATGTCCCAATTTTCTAAGTTGCAAAGTTCTTCTTTGAGTTAGAAAGTACCATAACCAATATAAGTGTGTCCTACTTTAAAGAAACTAGTATGTTAATATTCTAAGAAGTAAAAACTAATAAGCTACGATGTAATTCAAAATGGTTTGCTGTAGAGTTGCTTTAAATGGTAATCTCTGCTAAGCAACACTGCAATTTATAGCTAACTTTTCAGGACCATAGTTATCAGAATAAAAATAATATCCAAATATATATCTGTAGCAGTTTCATAAAAATTAAAGTGTCTATAAACATTTTGCTAAATTCTAATATTTTAGTCTAAATAGTATTTCTTACGATGTTGCCTGCTATGCGACAGAGGAGGGAACCAGATGTCTCACTCAATGGGCCTATATTTACTTCAGGATGCCTCGAAGTGACATAAGGAGCTTACAAGCCCTGCCTAGGTCTGGATCATGATTCACACGAGCCCAAGGTGTACCCATGGTTTGCTCCATCATCCATTCACCTGGCAAAATGATATACCTTCAGAGTTGTAGTGGAGCACATGCTTTATTGATAATAAAGGTACTGCCAGAAAATTACATGTCCAAGTAGTAGTAGGATTTCAACCAGTGGTGTTTCTTCAAAGTGGAGAACTTTGGGGAGACTGGAAATGCCATGAAGCAGGTAAAGCATAGTAGTCTACAGACTGGATCCAGGCTTTCAATAGGTAAAATTCTTCTACTTTGGTATGGTCATGATATCTGAGTTGACTCCAGTACTAATAAGAAATTCCTTTAGCCTTTTCTGGGGGAGATAACATCGTTGCCTTCATGATCTTACAGTAGAAGCAGAAACAAATATTCAAGGTCTGCTTATTTTGTGCAACACGTATGAACTGCATGTGAATTAACTCCTTCCATCTTCAACAATCTTGATGTGGGTATTATTATTGCCCCAAGTTTACTGGTAAGGGAACTGAGGCACAGTGAATAATTAGGTACCAGGGCCTGTGAAGCCAGACAGCTTGGTTTCAGCATCTGACTCTTTCTACTCCATCATACTGTTCAGAAGTAAATACTATGGTAATACATGGAAAGAATGACCAACCTTTCATTTGGAGACAGAGATTCCATGCTAATGTAATAACATATGCAGATGCATTGGAGATGAGATGTAGTGCAGAATTCAGGTTAGCTATATAATAGGGTTTGTGAAGAGGAGGAGATGTGGGACAGGATGTTGTTAAATTAGGATTGGTCTCATAAAAGTTTGGACCTTAAATTGGACCTTAAAGGCTATTTTTAAGTAGGGAAATGAAAAGTTCAAATATGTTTCTTATTAAAGTATCTCTGGTACAGTATAGAAAAGACAGTGGACATTGGGGATAATTGAATGGTAGGAAAGCTGATATGGAATCCAAAGTATAAGGTAAGAGATAACGAGATGAAAATAATGATTGATTCAAATGGCATTTCTGTGGTGGAAAATAACAAGATTTGGTAACTACCTGACAAATGCAGATGGGGAGGAAAAGGGAAGTCTGAACACAATTTTAAAGCTTTGAGCTCTGGAGACCAAGTAGTGCCAGGCTTACCTGCACGAGATAAAATGGTGGCATGAGATAAAATGGTGACATGAGATAAAATGGTGGCAGAGGAAGTGTCTGGGGAGAAGATAATGAGGTTTTTGGCATGCTAAGTTTATGACCTGAAGAATATACAGGCATCCAAGGACATACAGTAACATCAATCAAAGTAACATACAGAAATTCAGGAGAGAAGTTGGGGTAAGGACCAAGAGTAATTTGCAACATCCCAGTAAGAGAGAGTAGTTACAGCCACAGGAGGAAAAGGCCCATGGATAGTATCTCAAGGAACTACAGATGGAGGACGATTGCATAGCAATGGTTAACACAGTAAGACAGACATCAAAACATACATGGATGGCTAAGAGTTTCAGGGAGGATAGCTAGGGTCAAATACTACCAAAATTTTTTTTTTTTTGCTACATTACCATCTGTAGCTCTGTGCTGGTAAGGGTATTCCCAGCCTGGGGCTAATCTGCTATGAAACTGGTGAAACTGAAATAAGTCAAGAGAAAGAATAGGTTGGGAGAAATTGTTTTTGTTGCTCACGGCTTACTTGAATTTTCCAGCTACACTAAACCCACCTATCTCCTCCGGCCACCACACATGCTCTGCCGGTATGGTAGGCTCTCTACTTCCTCCCTGCCCTTTCCAAAAGGAACTTCATTGGCAGGTCCTTGGTGACTGGCAGACACCACACCAATTATGTACCAGGAACAGAGAGGAGGAGAGTATGGCCGTTTTCTCTCCACCCCTTGCCACAGAGGCTGCAGCAGGGAAAACCCAGTGATATGTAAATGGACTAAGACCAGGCAGGAAAGTCTGGAAATTCTGTCATTTAAACCACACCATTGTTTTGCTATAGGAATAAAATAGTGTGAAGCTATACTTTTCAATCTACAGTATGCTTGAGAGAAAGCATTTAGATTCCAGTTTGTAAAAAATATTCATCCTCGATATATATTTTTGAAAATACAACAAATACAACTAATCCTAAAAGAGAGACCAGAAGACACAGGACAACAGAAAGACTACATCCACACGTGCGAGAGCCCAGCGCCTGGTGAAAGGGGTAAGATACAACCCCCGGCTCGGCGGGACATGAGCACACCTCCCCCCAGCTCCCGGCAGGAGGAAGAGGGAACCCAGGACTGCTAAACACCCAGCCCCAGCCACCCGCACCAGAGCGCAGACACAGTGCATGTGTGGAGGGCTGGAAACTAGGGAAACAGGGCAGCAAGACCTCTGAGCGGGTTCTGAAGCTGATGCCCCTGTGACAAAGAAAAGCGAGTGCTTTTTGAAAGTCTTAAAGGGACAGGGACATAACAGCTAGACGGAAACAACACAGGTCACAGCCCAGTGGCTGGAAATTACAGGGAAAACAGGGCGCACTAACCCCCTGGGCAACAGCTCTGAGACCCCTCATGGAGGTAAACAGCCAAACAGCCACCCTGTCCATTACCACTCTGGGCGCTACAAAAGCAGAGAAGCAGCCTAAGGCAGACCACGCCCACAGAAAGGGAAATTCCTCCATTCCGGCTGGGCAAGACACAAAGACCCACTCTACACGCAATTACCCAACACAAGCCATTAGGGGTCGCAGTTGTCTCAGTAAAGAAAGGCCAGTAGCAAGTGAAAAGTTTGGCCCTCCCAGCTGACAGTCAATAGCACCTGTCAACATGAAAAGGCAAAAAAATATGATCCAGACAAGACTAACCCAGACGGCTTCAGCATCTGCTACATATTCCCCTGAGAAGGAACCTGGGGAGATAGATTTAACCAGTCTTCCTGAAAAAGAATTCAAAACAAAAGTCATAACCATGCTGATGGACTTGCAGAGAAATATGCAAGAACAAAGGAAGGAGAATACAGAAATAAAATAAGCTCTGGAAGGACTTCAAAACAGAATGGACGAGATGCAAGAGACCATTAATGGACCCGAAAATAGAGAACAGGAACGCAGAGAAGCTGATGCAGAGAGAGATAAAAGGATCTCCAGGAATGAAAGAATTCTAAGAGAGCCGAGTGACCTATCGAAAAGGAACAATATCAGCATTATAGGGGTACCAGAAGAAGAAGAAAGAGAAAAGTGTCTTTGAAGAAATAATTGCCGAAAACTTCCCCAAACTAGGGGAAGAAATGGCCTCTCAGACCACAGAGGTACACAGAACTCCCATGACAAGGGATCCAAGGAGGGCAACACCAAGACACATAATAATGAAAATGGCAAAGATCAAAGAAAAGGAAAAAGTATACAAGGCAGCCAGAGAGAAAAATAAGGTCACCTACAAAGGAAAACCCATCAGGCTATCATCAAACTTCTCAACAGAAACCCTACAGGCCAGAAGAGAATGGCACGATATACTTAATGCAATGAAACAGAAGGGCCACGAACAAGACTACTGTATCCAGCACGAATATCATTTAAATATGAAGGAGGGATTAAACAATTCCCAGACAAGCAAAAGTTGAGGGAATTTGCCTCCCACAAACCACCCCTACAGGGCATCCTGCAGGGACTGCTCTAGATGGGAGCACTCCTAAAAAGAGCACACAACAAAACACCCAACATATGAAGAAGGGAGGAGGAGGAATAAGAAGGGAGAGAAATAAAGAATCATCAGACCACGTTTATAATAGCTGAACAAGCGAGTTAAGTTAGACAGTAAGATAGTAAAGAAGCTAACCCTGAACCTTTGGTAACCACAAACTTAAAGCCTGCAATGGCAATAAGTACATACCTTTCAATAATCACCCTAAATGTAAATGGACTGAATGCACCAATCAAAAGACACAGAGTAATAGAATGGATAAAAAAGCAGGATCTATCCATATGCTGCTTACAAGAGACTCACCTCAAACCCAAAGACATGCACAGACTTAAAGTCAAGGGATGGAAAAAGATATTTCATGCAAACAACAGAGAGAAGAAAGCAGGTGTTGCAATTTTGGTATCAGACAAAACAGATTTCAAAATAAAGAAAGTAACAAGAGACAAAGAAGGACAATACATAACGATAAAGGCCTCAGTCCAACAAGAGGATATAACCATTCTAAATATATATGCACCCAATACAGGAGAAGCAACATACCTGAAACAAAAACTAACACAACTAAAGGAGGAAATAGAATGCAATGCATTCATTCTAGGAGACTTCAACACAACAATCACTCCAAAGGACAGATCCACCAGACAGAAAATATGTAAGGACAAAGAGGCACTGAACAACACACTAGAACAGATGGACCTAATAGACATCTGCAGAACTCTACATCCAAAAGCAACAGGATACACATTCTTCTCAAGTGCACATGGAACAAATAACAGAATAGACAACATATTAGGCCACAAAAAGAGCCTCAGTAAATTCCAAAAGATTGAAATCCTAACAATCAACTTTTCAGACCACAAAGGCATAAAACTGGAAATAAACTGTACAAAGAAAGCGAAAAGGCTCACAAACACATGGAGGCTTAACAACACACTCCTAAATAATCAATGGATCAATGACCAAATAAAAATGGAGATCCAGCAATATATGGAAACAAATGACAACAACAACACTAAGCCCCAACTACTGCGGCACACAGCAAAAGCAGTCTTAACAGGAAAGTATATAGCAATCCAGGCATATTTAAAAAGGAAGAACAATCCCAAATGAATGGTCTAATGTCACAATTATCAAAATTGGAAAAAGAAGAACAAATGAGGCCTAAGGTCAGCAGAAGGAGGGACATAATAAAGATCAGAGAAGAAATAAATAAAATTGAGAAGAATAAAACAATAGCAAAAATCAATGAAACCAAGAGATGGTTCTTCAAGAAAATAAACAAAATAGAAAAGCCTCTAGCAAGACTTATTAAGAGGAAAAGAGAGTCAACACAAATCAACAGAATCAGAAACGAGAAAGGAAAAATCACGACGGTCCCCACAGAAATACAAAGAACTATTAGAGAGTACTATGAAAACATATATGCTAACAAGCTGGGAAACCTAGGAGAAATGAACAACTTCCTAGAAAAATACAACCTTCCAAGACTGACCCAGAAAGAAACAGAAAGTCTAAACAGACCAATTACCAGCAACAAAAGTGAAGCGGTAATAAAAAAACTACCAAAGAACAAAACCCCTGGGCCAGATGGATTCACCTCGGAATTTTATCAGACATACAGGGAAGACATAATAACCATTCTCCTTAAAGTTTTCCAAAAAACAGAAGAGGAGGGGATACTCCCAAACCCATTCTATGAAGCTAACATCACCCTAATACCAAAACCAGGCAAAGACCCCACCAAAAAGAAAACTACAGACCAATATCCCTCATGAACGTAGATGCAAAAATACTCAACAAAATATTAGCAAACCGAATTCAAAAATACATCAAAAGGATTGGGCACCATGACCAAGTGGGATTCATCCCAGGAATGGAAGGATGGTACAACATTTGAAAGTCCATTAACATCATCCACCACATTAACAAAAAGAAAGACAAAAACCACATGATCATCTCCATAGATGCTGAAAAAGCATTTGACAAAGTTCAACATCCATTCATGATAAAAACTCTCAGCAAAATGGTAATAGAGGGCAAGTACCTCAACATAATAAAGGCCATCTATGATAAACCCACAGCCAACATTATATTGAACAGCGAGAAGCTGAAAGCTTTTCCTCTGAGATCGGGAACGAGACAGGGATGCCCACTCTCCCCACTGTTATTTAACATAGTACTGGAGGTCCTAGCCATGGCAATCAGACAAAACAAAAAAATACAAGGAATCCAGATTGGCAAAGAAGAAGTCAAACTGTCACTATTTGCAGATGACATGATACTGTACATAAAAAACCCTAAAGACTCCACGCCAGAACTACTAGAACTGATAGCGGAATACAGCAAAGTTGCAGGATACAAAATCAACACACAGAAATCTGTGGCTTTCCTATATACTAACAATGAACCAACAGAAAGAGAAATCAGGAAAACAACTCCATTCACAATTGCATCAAAAAAAATTAAATACCTAGGAAAAAACCTAACCAAAGAAGTGAAAGACTTATACTCTGAAAAGTACAAGTCACTCTTAAGAGAAATTAAAGGGGACACTAACAGATGGAAACTCATCCCATGCTCGTGGCTAGGAAGAATTAATATCATCAAAATGGCCATCCTACCCAAAGCAGTATACAGATATGATGCAATCCCAATGAAACTACCAGCAACATTCTTCAATGAACTGGAACAAATAATTCAAAAATTCATATGGAAACACCAAAGACCCCGAATAGCCAAAACAATCCTGAGAAAGAAGAATAAAGTAGGGGGGATCTCACTCCCCAACTTCAAGCTCAACTATAAAGCCACAGTAATCAACACAATTTGGTACTGGCACAAGAACAGAGCCACGGACCAATGAAACAGACTAGAGAATACAGACATTAACCCAGACATATATAGTCAATTAATATTTGATAAAGGAGCCATGGACATACAATGGCAAAATGACAGTCTCTTCAAAAGATGGTGCTGGCAAAACTGGACAGCTACATGTAGGAGAATGAAACTGGACCATTGTCTAACCCCATATACAAAAGTAAACTCAAAATGGATCAAAGACCTGAATGTAAGTCATGAAACCAATAAAATCCTGGAAAAAAACATAGGCAAAAACCTCTTAGACATAAACATGAGTGACCTCTTCTTGAATATATCTTTCCGTGCAAGGAAAACAACAGCAAAAATGAACAAGTGGGACTATATTAAGCTGAAAAGCTCCTGTACAGCAAAAGACACCATCAATAGAACAAAAAGGAACCCTACAGTATGGGAGAATATATTTGAAAATGACAGATCCAATAAAGGCTTGACGTCCAGAATATATAAAGAGCTCACATGCCTCAACAAACAAAAAACAAATAACCCAATTAAAAAATGGGCAAAGGAACTGAACAGACAGTTCTCAAAAAAGAAATACAGATGGCCAACTGACAAATGAAAAGATGCTCCACATCGCTAATTATCAGAGAAATGCAAATTGAAACTACAATGAGGTATCACCTCAAACCAGTAAGGATGGCTGCCATCCAAAAGAGAGAGAACAACAAATGTTGGCGAGGCTGTGGTGAAAGGGGAACCCTCCTACACTGCTGGTGGGAATGTAAATTAGTTCAACCATTGTGGAAAGCAGTATGGAGGTACATCAAAATGCTCAAAACAGACTTACCATTTGACCCAGGAATTGCACTCCTAGGAATTTACCCTAAGAATGCAGCAATCAAGTTTGAGAAAAACCAATGCAACCCTATGTTTATTGCAGCACTATTTACAATAGCCAAGAATTGGAAGCAACCTAAATGTCCATTGATAGATGAATGGATAAAGATGAGGTACATATACACAATGGAATACTACTCAGCCATAAGAAAAGGGCAAATCCTACCTTTTGCAGCAACATGGATGGAGCTGGAGGTATTATGCTCAGTGAAACAAGCCAAGCGGAGAAAGAGAAATACCAAGTGATTTCACTCATCTGTGGAATATATCTACAAAGGAAAAATTGAAGGAACAAAACAGCAGCAGAATCGCAGAACTAAAGAATGGGCTAACAGGTACCAAAGGGAAAGGGACTGGGGAGGATGGGTGGGTAGGGAGAGATAAGGGGGGGAATGAAGAAGGGGGGTATAAAGATTAGCATGCATGGGGGGGTGGGAGGAAGGGGAGGGCTGTACAACACAGAGAAGGCAAGTAGTGATTCTACAACATTTTGCTATGCTGATGGACAGTGACTGTAAAGGGGTTTATAGGGGGGACCTGGTATAGGGGAGAGCCTAGTAAACATAATATTTGTCATGTAAGTGTAGATTAATGATAACAAAAACAAACAAACAAACAAACAAAAAAAAGCAGTTCATGTGTGGTGACCTCCAATGAGTTCTACACAATGGTATAAAGGGCATATAAAAGTGTAGGCAAAGGGTCTGTTTTTGTTTATACAGAGGATCAAAGCCTAATTTGGCTACCCAGAAAATGAACTAAGATACGATATGAAAAAGAACTTCCAACATCAGCACTCTCGGGAAGACTCATGCCAGAAGATGATCATCAAAAAACCCCAACAAAGATCCACATGCTGCTGCAGCTGTAGATGCACTCATCCCACCAGTTCCTGGACTTGCAATGGGAATGAAGAAGGAGATATCTAAGCTGGCCTGTGCATACAGTAAAACAACAAATTTGACTGGATCTATACTGTTGGAACTCAACCAAGAATTAGGAGAAGTGCAAATTGTAGCACTCCAAAATCTTACAAATACAGACTATCTACTGTTAAAAGAACATATGGGATGTGAACAGTCCCCAAGAATGGGTTGTTTTAATTTGTCTGATTTGTCTCAGACTGTTTAAGTTCAGTTGGACAATATCCACCATATCATAGATAAGTTTACACAAATGCCTAAGGTGCCTAACTGGTTTTCTTGGTTTCACTGGAGATGGCTGGTAATTATAGGTCTGCTTTGATTATGTAACTGTAGTCCTATTACGTTAATGTGTGTGCGCAATTTAATTAGTAGTTAAAAACGTATACATGAAGTTACTCTACAAGAAGATATATCAAAGAAATAATCAATCTTCCCATGTTTTCTTCCGGCTGCTACTTCTATAGCTTTTCTTCTTCCTTCCTAAATACAACCCTTAAATAGAGTTCGTGCCTCATATCGAATTTACCGAGTATCATAATTCTTCCAAGTGGTAAAGATACCTCAAGACAAATGCTGGGCATAGAAGCCACAGGGCATAAATATGCAAAGAAGTAAAAAGCTAACCTTTTCAAACAATAAGGCTTCTCTCTCACTTACCAACTTTACATTTCCCTTTATGGCCCCGGAAGATGACTGGTTAGCCAGAGACGGGTAAGATTCCTCAAGGGAGGAACAACCTAAGACAGGCACAGTCGCAGGGGGGCCATCAGGTGAGAAATTGGGGACCAACAGAGGGGAGGCTTAGAACCTCACCCCCCCTGTTCTGAGAGAAATCTTCTGCATACATGGATGTTTTATTGCCCATGTCTAGCTTGGATTAACACATAGTCTACAGGCACACACCTGATCATCTACATTTGCTCTCTTACAACACTAAACTATGTTTTCTACCTTTATCTTGTATCTGCCCTTGTACTGTTCACCATGTAACTTATTCATTATGTAAGAATTTGTTCTACATGTAAGAACTTGTTCGTTATGCTTCAGAAGATTGGAGAGTGACGAAAATTAGGCTTGGGGTGGATTGATGATTGTGCATTGAGCATTGACTCCCCTATGTAGAATTTTATTGTCGTTAACAACCATTTGATCAATAAATATGAGAGATGCCCTCACAAAAAAAAAAAAAAAAAAAAAAAAAGGACAGACTTCCAATGGTAAAATAAATAAGTAACCAGGATGTAATGTATAGCATAAGGAATATAGTCAAGATATTGTAACAACTTTGTATGGTGATAGCTGGTAGCTAGAATCATGTATATAAATGTTGAATCACTGTGTTGTACACCTGAAACTAATGCAAAACTGTGTGTCAACTACCCTTTAATAAAAAATAATTATCTCCCCCCAAAAAAAAAATGTTCATCCTCCAGAGCTTATGATTCATTACCTCCGGGTGATTCCCAGGCAGGAATCTACATTTTCATCAGCCTCCCTGTAATATTCTGAAAGGTGGGCTAAAAGTCACACCCTGAAGGATAACAGTAGAGATTTGAAAGCTCTTTATGCCTAAGTAAGGACAGTTACAATATGATGTCCATGGACAGAGATTTCCAAGTCAGTGAGACTTGGGATTTAATTTCAGTGAGGCCACTTATGAGTGAATGTGAATTTAATCTCTCCAGTGCTTAGTTTCCTCATCTGTAAAATGGTAAAATTTTCATAAAAGCTTTTTAAAGATTCAGATGAGGTAAGTAAGTGACTTGGCACAGGGTCTGGCAGTTATCAGCTTTCACTGTAGGGCAGCTCTTGTGAACCACTCTTTAGTGATGTTCAGGAAAGAATAACATAATGGGCAACAGAGAGTTATAATAAAGCTAAAATTTCTGACTCCACATTCTGAGGAGGGAACTGACCAGCCCTATCAAAAGGCAGCTATTTGGCTTCTCTTCATTTATGTTTCATGGTATGACATTGTTCTTTTCTTTAAAGTACTGAAGTTGTACACTGAAACACTTATTCATATTTTTAATACAAAATCATTCACCTAAGCCTAGTGTTAATATCCCTGAATACTGTTTTAGATCTTAAAGATAGGATGGCATGCAAAAATAATTTTGCTACCAAACACCCAAATTAATTGGGTAAAATCAGATGGCTGCATTAGGAATCTCCTTTCCACTCTCTTCCTTCATTATTCCTACTTGTTCATCCTGTAAAACATCTGGATGAGCTCTCAAAGTTTATTTACACAATTAATATATATGCTATATATACTATACAGATAGATAGATAGACATATATAGTATATATAATATGCAGTGGATTATATTCCATTTAAAATTAACATTTTAGGCACCTTCTAAAACCACAGTTCTGCTTTGGCTGGAACACTACTGGTACTTGAGGACTCCCACCCCCAATCTCCTAATTTCTTTCCAACCTTTTTGAAAATGTTTCTTGCCAGCTGTTCTAACTTCTTCAGGCAAACTAATAAGGTGAAAACATATATTCTTCCTTACTATATAGTTTAGATTCTTTCTTAGTATTCCTCCATAGAAATACAATTTTCATCAGCATAGAATTGAATGGTAAGTCTGACCAAAACTATTGAGGGTGGTATAAACCAATCTCCATAATCTAATTAAAAACTAACTACTCACACAGAATATACTCCCCAGAAACACACACACACACACAACATATAGCCTCAAGGGTTCATGAGCTCCATTCAAAAACTAACCCAACGTGAAATTACACTATTATAATTTATTTCTCACATTTTAGAAAGAAAATTCACATCTTTAGAATCTATAGTATAAGTAAGGATTGAAGAGTGGCAAAATTACAAGTAAATGAGGCAAGGCATGCAAATTATTTAGAAGAGTAGAAGATGTACAGAATGTGACAATATTAGCTAATATTTTTAGTGTCATATTTTTCTTTCATTTATTATTTTTATTATATAAGTAATATATTCATCAAAACATTATTTTTAAAAATCACAATTAAACACACACAGTATCTAAAATCTTATCAGATAATTACTTCCTATGGTCTGAATGTTAGTCTCATCCCAGAATTCATATGCTACAATTCTAATTTCCAATATGAAGGCATTAGAAGGTGAGGTACTTAGGTCATGAGGGTGCAGCCCTCATGAATGGGATTAGTGCTTTTATAAATAAGACTCCACAGAACTTCCTAGCCGCTTTACCATGTGCAGAAACAACCACAAGTCTGAGAACTGGAAGAGGACCATCATTCAACCATCCTGGCAGTTTGACCTCAGATTTTCAAGCTCTAGAAACTGTGAGAAATAAATTTCTGTTTTTTATACGGTGGCAGGTCTGTGGTATTTCATTATAGCAGTCCAAGTGAACTAAGACATCATTGCTTCCCTTTTGGTAAATATTTATTTTCATATATCTATAGCTATATATCTATTTTATTTATCTGTCTATATTATCTACCTAAAACTTATTTTTGAACAAAGACAGACTTACATATTTTGAATTTTAATATAAGTATTTTCTAATTCAATAAGTTTATATTCCCAAAATGGTATCCCTTTATGTACCTATAATGTAATTTTTTATTTTTATTTATTTTTATTTTTTTTATTGAAGGGTAGTTGACAACAGTATTACATTACATTAGTTTCAGGTGTACAACACAGTGATTCAACATTTATATACATGATAATTCTAGGTACCAGCTATCACCATACCAAGTTGTTACAATATTTTGACTATATTCCTTATGCTATACATTACATCCCGGTTACTTATTTATTTTACAATTGGAAGTGTGTTTATATATATATATATTTTGTGAGGGCATCTCTCATATTTATTGATCAAATAGTTCTTAACCACAATAAATTTCTCTAAAGGGGGGTCAATACTCAATGCATAATCATTAATCCACCCCAAGCCTAATTTTCGTCAGTCTCCAATCTTCTGATGCATAACGAACAAATTCTTACATGGAGTACAAATTCTTACATAGTGAATAAGTTACATGGTGAACAGTGCAAGGGCAGTCATCACAGAAGCTTTCGGTTTTGTTCATGCATTATGAACTATACACACAGTCAGTTCAAATATGAATATTCATTTGATTTTTAAAATTGATTTATATGTGGATACCACATTTCTCTATTATTATTATTTTTAATAAAATGCTGAAGTGGTAGGTAGATACGAGATAAAGGTAGAAAACAGAGTTTAGTGTTGTAAGAGAGCAAATGTAGATGATCAGGTGTGTGCCTGTAGACTATGTGTTAATCCGCGCTAGACGAGGGCAATAAACATCCATGTATGCAGAAGATTTCTCTCAGAACATGAGGGGGGAGATTCTAAGCCTCACCTCTGCTGCTCCCCATTTTCTCACCAGATGGCCCCTGCGACTGTGCCTGTCTTAGGTTGTTCCTCCCTTGAGGAATCTACCCGTCTCTGGCTAACCAGTCATCTTACGGGGCCATACAGGGAAATGTAAAGTTGGTAAGTGAGAGAGAAGCCTTATTGTTTGAAAAGGTTAGCTTTTTACTTCTTTGCATATTTGTGCCCTGTGGCTTCTATGCCCAGCATTTGTCTTGAGGTGTCTTTACCCCTTGGAAGAATTATGATACTCGGTAAATTCGACATGTGGCACGAGTTCTATTTAAAGGTTGTGATTAGGTAGGAAGAAGAAAAGCTATAGAAGTAGCAGGCAGAAGAAAACCTGGGAAGATTGATTATTTCTTTGACATATCTTCTTGTAGAATAACTTTAGCATGGATAGGTTTAAACTACTAATTAAATTGTGCACACACATTAACATAATAGGAATATAGTTACCTAACCAAAGCATACCTGTAATTACCAGCCATCTCCAGTGAAACCAAGAAAACCAGTTAGGCACCTTAGAAATTTGTGAAAACTTATCTATGATATGGTGGATATTGTCCAACTGAACTTGAACAGTCTGAGAGAAATCAGACAAACTAAAACACCCCATTCCTGGGGACTGTTCACATCCCATATGTTCTTTTTTTTAGTGTTAGAGCTTCATTTTTTTTTTAAATTATTTTTTATTGAAGGGTAGTTGACGCACAGTATTACATTACATTAGTGTCAAGTGTACAACACAGTGGTAGAACATTTATATAAATAATTCTAGGTTCCAGCTATCACCCTACCAAGCTGTTACAATATCTTGACTATATTCCTTATGCTATACATTACATCCTGGTTACTTATTTATTTTACCATTGGAAGTCTGTCCTTTTTTTTTTTTTTTTTTTGTGAGGGCATCTCTCATATTTATTGATCAAATGGTTGTTAACGACAATAAAATTCTGTATAGGGGAGTCAATGCTCAATGCACAATCATCAATCCACCCCAAGCCTAATTTTCATCAGTCTCCAATCTTCTGAGGCATAACAAACAAGTTCTTACATGTAGAACAAATTCTTACATAATGAATAAGTTACATGGTGAACAGTACAAGGGCAGTCATCACAGAAACTTTCGGTTTTGCTCATGCATTAAGAACTCTAAACAGTCAGTTCAAATATGAATACTCATTTGGTTTTTATACTTGATTTATATGTGGATACCACATTTCTCTCTTTATTATTATTATTTTTAATAAAATGCTGAAGTGGTAGGTAGATACAAGATAAAGGTAGAAAACATAGTTTAGTGTTGTAAGAGAGCAAATGTAGATGATCAGGTGTGTGCCTGTAGACTATGTGTTAATCCAAGCTAGACCAGGGCAATAAAACATCCACGTATGCAGAAGATTTCTCTCAGAACAGGGGGGGTGACGTTCTAAGCCTCACCTCTTTTGATCCCCAATTTCTCACCTGATGGCCCCCCTGCGACTGTGCCTGTCTTAGGTTGTTCCTCCCTTGAGGAATCTTACCCGTCTCTGGCTAACCAGTCATCTTACGGGGCCATACAGGGAAATGTGAAGTTGGTAAGTGAGAGGGGAGCCTTATTGTTTGAAAAGGTTAGCTTTTTACTTCTTTGCATATTTATGCCCTGTGGCTTCTATGCCCAGCATTTGTCTTGAGGTATCTTTACCACTTGGAAGAATTATGATACTTGGTAAATTTGATATGAGGCACGAATTCTATTTAAGGGTTGTAATTAGGAAGGAAGAAGAAAACCTATAGAAGTAGCAGGCGGGAGAAAACATGGGAAGATTGATTATTTCTTTGACATATCTTCTTGTAGAGTAACTTCAGCATATATAGGTTTTAAGCTACTACTTAAATTGCACACACACATTAACATAATAGGAGTATAGTTACATAACCAAAGCATCTCTGTAATTACCAGCCATCTCCAGTGAAACCAAGAAAACCAGTTAGGCACCTTAGGCATTTGTGAAAACTTATCTATGATATGGTGGATACTGACCAACTGAACTTGAACAGTGTGAGTGAAATCAGACAAATTAAAACAACCCATTCCTGGGGACTGTTCACATCCCATATGTTCTTTTAACAGTAAATAGTCTGTAGTTGTAAGACTTTGGAGCGCTACAATTTGCACTTCTCCAAATTCTTGGTTGAGTTCCAACAGTATAGATCCAGTCAAATTTGTTGTTTTACTGTATGCACAGGCCAGCTTAGATATCTCCTTCCTCATTCCCATGGCAAGTCCAGGAACCGGTGGGATGAGTGCATCTACAGCTGTAGCAGTGCGTGGATCTTTATTGGGGTTTTTTGATGATCATCTTCTGGCATGAGTCTTCCAGAGAGTGCAGATGTTGGAAGTTCTTTTTCATATCGTATCTTAGTTCATTTTCGGGGTAGCCCAATTAGGCTTTGATCCTCTGTATAAACACAAACAGACCCTTTGCCTACACTTTTATATGCCCTTTATACCCTTGTGTAGAACTCGTTGGAGGTCACCACACAGGAACTGCCCTTTTTTTTTTTTTTTTTTGCTTTGTTTTTGGTATCACTAATCTACACTTACATGATGAATATTATGTTTACTAGGCTCTCCCCTATACCAGGTCTCCCCTATATACTCCTTTACAGTCATTGTCCATCAGCGTAGCAAACTGTTGTAGAATCACTACTTGTCTTCTCTGTGTTGTACAGCCCTCCCTTTTCTCCGACACCCCCATGCATGTTAATCTTAATACCCCCCTACATCTCCCCCCCTTATCCCTCCCTACACACCCATCCTCCCCAGTCCCTTTCCCTTTGGTACCTGTTAGTCCATTCTTGAGTTCTGTGATGCTGTTGCTGTTTTGTTCCTTCAGTTTTTCCTTTGTACTTATACTCCACAGATGAGTGAAATCATTTGGTATTTCTCTTTCTCCGCTTGGCTTGTTTCACTGAGCATAATACCCTCCAGCTCCATCCATGTTATTGCAAATGGTAGGATTTGCCCTTTTCTTATGGCTGAGTAGTATTCCATTGTGTATATGTACCACATCTTCTTTATCCATTCATCTATCGATGGACATTTAGGTTGCTTCCAATTCTTGGCGATTGTAAATAGTGCTGCGATAAACATAGGGGTACATTGGTCTTTCTCATACTTGATTGCTGCATTCTTAGGGTAAATTCCTAAGAGTGCAATTCCTGGGTCAAATGGTAAGTCGGTTTTGAGCATTTTGATGTACCTCCATACTGCTTTCCACAATGGTTGAACTAACTTACATTCCCACCAGCAGTGTAGGAGGGTTCCCCTTTCTCCACAGCCTCGCCAACATTTGTTGTTCTCTCTCTTTTGGATGGCAGCCATCCTTACTGGTGTGAGGTGATACCTCATTGTGGTTTTAATTTGCATTTCTCTGATAATTAGCGATGTGGAGCATCTTTTCATGTGTCTGTTGGCCATCTGTATTTCTTTTTTGGAGAACCGTTTGTTCAGTTCCTTTGCCCATTTTTTAATTGGGTTATTTGTTTTTTGTTTGTTGAGGCGTGTGAGCTCTTTATATATTCTGGATGTCAAGCCTTTATCGGATGTGTCATTTTCAAATATATTCTCCCATACTGTAGGGTTCCTTTTAGTTCTATTGATGGTGTCTTTTGCAGTACAGAAGGTTTTCAGCTTAATATAGTCCCACTTGTTCATTTTTGCTGTTGTTTTCCTTGCCTGGGGAGATATGTTCAAGAAGAGGTCACTCATGTTTATGTCTAAGAGGTTTGTGCCTATGTTTTCTTCCAAGAGTTTAATGGTTTCGTGACTTACATTCAGGTCTTTGATCCATTTTGAGTTTACTTATGTATATGGGGTTAGACAATGGTCCAGTTTCATTCTCCTACATGTAGCTGTCCAGTTTTGCCAGCACCATCTGTTGAAGAGACTGTCATTTCGCCACTGTATGTCCATGGCTCCTTTATCAAATATTAATTGACCATATATGTCTGGGTTAATGTCTGGATTGTCTAGTCTGTTCCATTGGTCTGTGGCTCTGTTCTTGTGCCAGTACCAAATTGTCTTCATTACTATCTCTTTATAATAGAGCTTGAAGTTGGGGAGTGAGATCCCCCCTACTTTATTCTTCTTTCTCAGGATTGCTTTGGCTATTCGGGGTCTTTGGTGGTTCCATATGAATTTTTGAATTATTTGTTCCAGTTCATTGAAGAATGTTGCTGGTAGTTTCATAGGGATTGCATCAAATCTGTATATTGCTTTGGGCAGGATGGCCATTTTGACGATATTAATTCTTCCTAGCCATGAGCATGGGATGCGTTTCCATCTGTTAGTGTCCCCTTTAATTTCTTTTAAGAGTGACTTGTAATTTTCAGAATATAAGTCTTTCACTTCTTTGGTTAGGTTTATTCCTAGGTATTTTATTTTTTTTGATGCAATTGTGAATGGAGTTGTTTTCCTGATTTCTCTTTCTGTTGGTTCATTGTTGGTATATAGGAAAGCCACAGATTTCTGTGTGTTGATTTTGTATCCTCCAACTTTGCTGTATTCCGATATCAGTTCTAGTAGTTCTGGGGTGGAGTCTTTAGGGTTTTTTATGTACAGTATCATGTCATCTGCAAATAGTGACAGTTTGACTTCTTCTTTGCCAATCTGGATTCCTTGTATTTTTTTGTTTTGTCTGATTGCCATGGCTAGGACCTCCAGTACTAAGTTAAATAACAGTGGGGAGAGTAGGCATCCCTGTCTAGTTCCCGATCTCAGCGGAAATGCTTTCAGCTTCTCGCTATTCAATATAATGTTGGCTGTGGGTTTTTCATAGATGGCCTTTATTATGTTGAGGTACTTGCCCTCTATTCCCATTTTGCTGAGAGTTTTTATCATGAATGGATGTTGAACTTTGTCAAATGCTTTTTCAGCATCTATGGAGATAATCATGTGGTTTTTGTCTTTCTTTTTGTTGATGTGGTGGATGATATTGATGGACTTTCGAATGTTGTGCCATCCTTGCATCCCTGGGATGAATCCCACTTGGTCATGGTGTACGATGGTTTTGATGTATTTTTGAATTCGGTTTGCTAAAATTTTGTTGAGTATTTTTGCGTCTACGTTCATGAGGGATATTGGTCTGTAGTTTTCTTTTTTGGTGGCGTCTTTGCCTGGTTTTGGTATTAGGGTGATGTTAGCTTCATAGAATGAGTTTGGGAGTATCCCCTCCTCTTCTATTTCTTGGAAAACTTTAAGGAGAATGGGTATTATGTCTTCCCTGTATGTTTGATAAAATTCCGAGGTAAATCCATCTGGCCCGGGGGTTTTGTTCTTTGGTAGTTTTTTGATTACCACTTCAATTTCGTTGCTGGTAATTGGTCTGTTTAGATTTTCTGTTTCTTTTTGGGTCAGTCTTGGAAGGTTGTATTTTTCTAGGAAGTTGTCCATTTCTCCTAGGTTTCCCAGCTTGTTAGCATATAGGTTTTCATAGTAGTCTCTAATAATTCTTTGTATTTCTGCGGGGTCCGTCGTGATTTTTCCTTTCTTGTTTCTGATACTGTTGATTTGTGTTGACTCTCTTTTCCTCTTAATAAGTCTGGCTAGAGGCTTATCTATTTTGTTTATTTTCTCGAAGAACCAGCTCTTGGTTTCATTGATTTTTGCTATTGTTTTATTCTTCTCAATTTTATTTATTTCTTCTCTGGTATTCATTATGTCCCTCCTTCTGCTGACCTTAGGCCTCATTTGTTCTTCTTTTTCCAATTTCGATAGTTGTGACATTAGACCGTTCATTTGGGATTGCTCTTCCTTTTTTAAACATGCTTGGATTGCTATATACTTTCCTCTTAAGACTGCTTTTGCTGTGTCCCACAGAAGTTGGGGCTTAGTGTTGTTGTTGTCATTTGTTTCCATATATTGCTGGATCTCCATTTTGATTTGGTCATTGATCCATTGATTATTTAGGAGCGTGTTGTTTAGCCTCCATGTGTTTGTGAGCCTTTTTGCTTTCTTTGAACAGTTTATTTCTAGTTTAATGCCTTTGTGGTCTGAAAAGTTGGTTGGTAGGGTTTCAATCTTTTGGAATTTACTGAGGCTCTTTTTGTGTCCTAGTATGTGGTCTATTCTGGAGAATGTTCCATGTGCACTTGAGAAGAATGTGTATCCTGTTGCTTTTGGATGTAGAGTTCTGTAGGTGTCTATTAGGTCCATCTGTTCTAGTGTGTTGTTCAGTGCCTCTGTGTCCTTACTTATTTTCTGTCTGGTGGATCTGTCCTTTTTAGTGAGTGGTGTGTTGAAGTCTCCTAGAATGAATGCATTGCATTCTATTTCCTCCTTTAGTTCTATTAATATTTGTTTCAGGTATGTTGGTGCTCCTGTATTGGGTGCATATTTATAATGGTTATATCCTCTTGATGGACTGAGCCGTTTATCATTATGTAATGTCCTTCTTTGTCTTTTGTTACTTCCTTTATTATGAAGTCTGTTTTGTCTGATACCAGAATTGCAACACCTGCTTTCTTCTCTCTGTTGTTTGCTCGAAATATCTTTTTCCATCCCTTGACTTTAAGTCTGTGCGCGTCTTTGGGTTTGAGGTGAGTCTCTTGTAAGCAGCATATGGATGGATCTTGCTTTTTTATCCATTCTATTACTCTGTGTCTTTTGATTGGTGCATTCCGTCCATTTACATTTAGGGTGATTACTGAAATGTATGAATGTATTGCCATTGCAGGCTTTAAGTTTGTGGTTACCAAAGGTTTAGGGTTAGCTTCTTTACTATCTTACTGTCTAACTTAACTCGCTTGTTGAGCTATTATAAACACAGTCTGATGATTCTTTATTTCTCTTCCTTCTTATTCCTCCTCCTCCCTTCTTCATATGTTGGGTGTTTTGTTGTGTGCTCTTTTTAGGAGTGCTCCCATCTAGAGCAGTCCCTGTAGGATGCCCTGTAGAGGTGGTTTGTGGGAGGCAAATTCCCTCAACTTTTGCTTGTCTGGGAATTGTTTAATCCCTCCTTCATATTTAAATGATATTCGTGCTGGATACAGTAGTCTTGGTTCGAGGCCCTTCTGTTTCATTGCATTAAGTATATCATGCCATTCTCTTCTGGCCTGTAGGGTTTCTGTTGAGAAGTCTGATGATAGCCTGATGGGTTTTCCTTTGTAGGTAACCTTTTTTTTCTCTCTGGCTGCCTGTAATACTTTTTCCTTTTCTTTGATCTTTGCCATTTTCATTATTATGTGTCTTGGTGTTGCCCTCCTTGGATCCCTTGTCATGGGAGTTCTGTGTACCTCTGTGGTCTGAGAGGCCATTTCTTCCCCTAGTTTGGGGAAATTTTCAGCAATTATTTCTTCAAAGACATTTTCTATCCCCCTTTCTCTCTCTACTTCTTCTGGAATACCTATAATTCTTATATTGTTCCTTTTCTATTGGTCACTCAGCTCTCTTAAAATTCTTTCATTCTTGGAGATCCTTTTATCTCTCTCTGCATCAGCTTCTCTGCGTTCCTGTTCTCTGTTTTTCTAGTCCATTAATGGTCTCTTGCATCTCGTCCATTCTGTTTTGAAGTCCTTCCAGAGCTTGTTTTATTTCTGAATTCTCCTTTCTTAGTTCTTGCATATTTCTCTGCCAATCCATCAGCATGGTTATGACTTTTGTTTTGAATTCTTTTTCAGGAAGACTGGCTAAATCTCTCTCCCCAGATTCCTTCTCAGGGGAAGATGTGGCAGATGCCGAAGCTGTCTGGGTTAGTCTTTTCTGGATCATATTTTTTTGCCTTTTCATGTTGACAGGTGCTATTGACTGTCAGCTGGGAGGGCCAAAATTTTCACTTGCTACTGGCCTTTCTTTACTGGGACAACTGCGACCCCTAGTGGCTTCTGTTGGGTAATTGCGTGTAGACTGGGTCTTTGTGTCTTGCCAGGCCGGAAGGGAGAAATTTCCCTTTCTGTGGGCGGAATTTGTCTCAGGCTGCTTCTCTGCTTTCGCAGTGCCCGGTGGGGTAATGGATGGGGGGGCTGCTTGACTGTTTGCCTCCATGAGGGGTCTCAGAGCTGTTGCCCAGGGGGTTAGTGCACCCGGTTTTCCCTGTAATTTCCAGCTGCTGTACTGTGACCTGTGTTGTTTCCGTCAAGCTGTTAAGTCCCTGTCCCTTTAAGACTTTCAAAAAGCCCCCGCTTTTCTTTGTCACAGGGGCATCAGCTTCGGCACCCGCTCAGAGGTCTTACTCCCTGTTCCCCCAGTATCCAGGGCCCCCTGGGCACGTACTGTGTCTGCGCTCTGGCCCGGATGGCTGGGGCTGGGTGTTCGGCAGTCCTGGGCTCCGTCTCCCTCCCGCTCTGCCTATTGTTCTCCCGCCGGGAGCTGGGGGGAGGGGCGCTCGGGTCCCGCCGGGCCGGGGCTTGTATCTTACCCCTTTCACCAGTCGCTGGGTTCTCGCTGGTGTAGCTGCAGTCTGGCCACTGTCCTGCGTCTTCTGGTCTCTCTTTTAGGGCTAGTTGTGTTTGTTGTATTTTCAAAAGTATATATGTTTTTGGGAGGAGATTCCCACTGTCCTACTCATGCCGCCATGTTGACTTCGCCTAATGTAATTTTTTAAACCATTCTTTTCATATTTGTCATTTTGGCTTCTAATAACTTAGAATTATAAAAAAATGACCAGTCTTATAAATGTATCTCGGTATGCTTATCTAATATTTCCCTAACATAAACTGAATAAAAGTAGAATAGCTGTTCAAAAGGTAAAAAGAAGGTATGATTTTAAGACAAAACATTTCTCAAGTTTTGAACATTACTAATTATGTGAAGACATAGGCATAAGTAACCAAATTGTTACTGAAAGTAATATTCATCATTCCTTATTGCATATGTTGAAGATTCTACTTTAAAGTATTTTGCATCATTTAAATTTAAGATATCATTTTATTGCCCTCTAAGATATGTCCATTTTAAGCATTAATCTTTCTAATAGCATATCTAAAAAATATTAACAATTAATAAGAAAATTCATTGTATGAGGTCAAATTAAGCACTTGGAAAACTATGATGAAGATGAAAGTAGGAAAAATGGTATAATAATCCAATTTAAAATAATTTATACATTTTAATTTTCACTTCACTTATCCTTTATAGGTGTAAGGTCACTACTTTAATGAACCTTTGAAGAAGCATCATGTATAATATGGAATATGAAAATGAATCTCTAAGTTAAAATAAAGAGCTATTTTTAAATTTTTTTTTCAAGATATGATGAGGACCCTATTTTATTAGATAATCATTTATTAAGCTCTATTAGATACTAATTGAGATTTTCTGAAAATCTTCTCCTAGAGAGGTCTCTTTTTAAATTGAAAGATGTAGAATGTTGTATACAACAAGGATAGAAAAATTACATTAGTTGACTGCAGACAAAACATTCTACGGAGCGGCTTTTGAATGTTATCTCTGTTTTAAATGAGCTGACAAGGGGAAAATTAAGTTTAATGTAGACAAACACAACATTAAATTTCATATTTGGTTCAAAACTGTAAACACGCATAAAATAAATGGAAGCAAATCACAGAAAGGCTTTCAAAGTGACCTTGGAATAACAGTGAACCACTGAGACTGAACAGAGGGAACTGGGAAAATGTCTCTGTTAGTATCTTACACTAGCTCACAGCTTACAAACCTAATGAAGAAAAATACTGTCATTAAAACAAGTTAAAAACGTTCTTCTCAGCTTTGGTCTACAAATTACTTAGGAAACGTGGCAGCACTTGACAGAGAACCGTGATTATGGTCACCCCATAAGCTTACAACCAAGGGCTCATGGTTATAAAGATGGATAAGAAATCTAAATTTATTCAGGTGATGGCAAAGAAGGTCATTGATTTGTTTTAGTACAGATAACTTGATGGAACAGAAAACACATGATCTGAATCAGCATTTTAATTTAAACAGATTAAAAAAAAATTGCGTGTGTGTGTATATATATTTCTAAACATATAAATACATTACGAATACAAGCATATATGTATGTTTATATTCCTCAATGAATGCAACAGGTATTAATATCCTGAAGTTCATTCATTCTTAGTAATTTTCTGATATTTTATGCAAAATGCTGCATGTATGTTCATTCATCTCTGCATTTTTATGAGAAGAGAAAGGTTTTCTTCTGACTCTCCAGGAGTCTGAGTCATAAGAAGGTTAAGAATCACTCACTGTATTAGAATGTTAGGAACTAGCAGAATGGATCATAAGTGTTTCTAAGCTATGTTGAAAAGAGAAAAAAAAGTAGAAGCTTAAACTGAGGGAAGCATTTTTAAAACCTTTGGCTAGTTTATTCAACAGATAAGAGGCTTAGAAAAGTCACATCTAAACTAACTTGTGCACAGAGGCAATGACTGTGATACTTGAGAACAATACTTCTGAGTCAAAAATATGCCTTAGAAGTAACCTGGCACTAACCATCAAAGCATGATTACTCTGCTAATTAAATTATGATTATGATCACTATGTAATACACAGAAAGTTACTTATTTCAAAATGAAGAAAGAATGTAATTTTTTAGCTGTCACTTGGGATATTTTCTAAGAAACTTCACAGTCCACGACATGATTCATTGCATTCAATATAGTAACAGAACTGGGTGCTTCCAGAAATGAGAAGCCTAAAAGCTTTGGCATAGCACATTTAAAAAACAAAAAAGAAAGACTGGGAAGCAAGTGACTAACATTGCTATAATTAATTGTTCTAGAAAATTCTTTTAAGTTCTTTCTTTCCTTTCCATTTCCTCTGTAAACAGCACCATTCATGTCTGGTTAATTGTGAAAAACCTCTAAGTGCAAAATTCCTATTGGGATTTCTTTTCCTGTAATTAATTTTTTGCTGTTTGATGTAAAGGTCCAAACTATAAATTGACAAGAAGCCAGCTGGTACAGTGATGAAATTCAAGACAATACAACTAATGAAAAAAGCCCCAGCTCTATTAACTGAACATTTGATTAGTGGGTTTGTGTTTTGTTTCTCTAAAGTGTAATGCATACTAATTTTTACCTAGGAATTAATTATGATCTATAGCCTCCATGCTGTGGATGTTATGTAACTCTTTGTTGATATCAAGTTTATGTATATATGAGAACAAGGTACAACCCTAATGAGAATATGAAAAACTTTTGCTCCTACTCCTCTTAAGTGAAGACTAACTCTGAAAAAGAAGTACCTGTTTTAAAATCAAATGCTTGGTCTTCCTGAAGTCCTTCAGTGAATACTCAAAGTCACCAAGGGGTGAGCACAGCATGAAATATTTTTCTAAAGCCGAGCCTGTGACTTCCCTTTTTAGAAAAATAAACTTGCTATTCACTCCTCCATCCCACCCTTGATGGTGATGGATACGGCACTGGGCAGGGCCGTGCCTAGTGTTTCTTTTCCTTCTCCACAGCATTCTCCAGAGTACTATACCTACAACAGGACCTCTTAAATATTTGTTAAGGGTGCATATTTTCCACTACAACTATTAAAGATCTAACATCATCTCTTTTGAGGCACAGAAGCAAAAATATAATAATCAGATATGGAAGACAAGATAAAGGGTGACAGGTCCACCAAGGCAGGTAAAGCAAAATTCTTCAGTGCTGCAAGGGACTTACCGCTAAGTCTGTCATAGCCTCCATGCTGTGGAGTTAGGTAACTGTTGATATCAAGTGTATCCATATATATATAATATACTTTAAATACACATATGTATGTGTATAAATGTATATTGTGTGTACATGTATATAGGGTGTAGTCCTAATGAGAATATTAAAAAAAAAACTTTAACAGCTATTCATCTTATTCCTCTTAACTGTACTGATGACAATTTTAAGTCAAATGCTTTGGCAAGGGAAACAAAACAAAAATGAACAAGTGGGACTACATCAAACTAAAAAGCTTCGGTTCAGCAAAGAACAACATCAGCAGAACAAAAAGGCATCCTACAGTATGGGAGAATATATTCATAAACATCTCATCGATAAATTCAAAATATATGAAGAATTCATAGACCTCAACACTCAAAAAACAAATAACCTGATCAAAAAATGGGAGGAGGACCTGAACAGACACTTCTCCAAAGAAGAAACACAAATGGCCAACAGGCACATGAAAAGGTGCTCCAGATCTTATCTTTAATCATCAGGGAAATGCAAATTAAAACCACAGTGAGATATCACCTCACACAAGTTAGGATGGCCACCATCCAAAAGACAAGAAATAACAAATGCTGGTGAGGGTGTGGAGAAATAGGAACCCTTCTACACTGTTGGTAGGACTGAAAATTGGTGCAACCACTGTAGAAAGCAGTATAGAGGTTCCTCAAAAAACTAGAAATAGAAATACCATTTGACCCAGTAATTTCACTTCTAGGAATTTACCCAAAGAAAACAAAATCCCTAATTTGAAAAGATATATGCATCCCTATGTTTATCGCTGCACTGTTTGAAATAGCCAAGAAATGGAAGCAACCTAAGTGTCCATCAGTAGATGAATGGATAAAGAAGATGTGCCACATATACACAGTGGAATACTATTCAGCCATAAAAAGAAATGAAATCCTACCATTTGCAACAAATGGATGGATCTAAAGGGTATTATGCTAGTGAAATAAGCCAGACAAAGACAAATATCATATGATTTCACTTATTTGTGGAATATAAATACAAAGCAAAACAGAAGGAACAAAACAGCATTAGACTTACAGACAGTGAGAATTGACTAGTAGTTACCAAGAGGGAGGAGAGTGGGTGAAGATGAGGGAGAGGAGAGGGGGCTATTGAACCACTGTGATGTACATTTGATTAAAAAAAAAAAAGACAATCAAATGCTTTGGTCTCTTTCTCGGTCTCTGGGTTTTCCAATGGAGCCTACCTCATGCACACTCCTCCTTTAAGATACAAATCAGTGATTATACTGTGAGCCCCCGGACTTGCTATATTGGTCATATGCTCAACTATAATACAAGATTATAATTTTAAAACTATTGAAGCGTATTCTGTGTATTGGATAACATGCTTAATGTACATCAGCATGGTCCCTGTCCCCACAGAGCGCATAACCTAGTAGGGAAGAGAGACAGAATTAAACAACTAAAAACATGTATTTCCTTAATGAGGGGGTATAAGTGAGAGGGGTAAAAAAATAGGCTTAAAGGACTAGTAAGAATTAAAACAACAAGAGGTATAGGGGAGGAAATGAGGCAATGCCTGCAAATCTCCTCCCCCTCCCCAAAAGACCATATGTGAAGACTTTGAGATGGTAGGTGGTAGCATAGGACTTTAGGGAGGACAGGCCTGAAATTATCAATATATGGGGAGAGGGAGAAGAGTCAGTCTTAGGAACTCAATCTTGGAATTCTAGGAAATTATTTGGTGAAAAGAAACAAAAAAAATCTTTGCATACTAGGCATGCACATGCTTTTTAGAAACATACAGGGTAACTGATGCCACAGGAGTGGATGAAACTGTCAGGAAAGAATATTCAGGTAAGAGCAGCAGAAAAGAGAGTATGATGGGACAAAGACTAAGGCACGCTTACATGGCTCGGTGGGGTAGAGGCAGAGGGGCCCAGAAGGAAGTCTGAGAAGGAAGGGCCAGAGAGAGGAGACAGGACTGATCCCAGGGACACAGTGCTTCCTAGAGGAAACAACGGAGTAGGTGTTAACAAGTTGAACTAAAACCTAAAGTCCTATAAAAGACTTAGTAACAAGAGATTTCCTTCAAATTCCTCTAACAAATTTACAAACTAATGAGATAAGAAGGCAGCAGCAAGTAAACCCTGCCCAGTTAAGAGTACAGTGTGGGCCCTTTTGGGAATGTAGAGAAAGAACAGGGTGCTTGAAATTGAAACAGTGTAACAGTGTACCCACCCCCTCCCCAGGACCCAGTGATGTGGAACAGCTTGCTGACCACAGACAAGAGTAGGCCCATTAGTTTACTATAGGTATCTGGTTAACCTTTACAGAGATAGGTTAAAACATAACTGGCATTCTGACTGAACCTACAGGAAACTCCTACTGAAATAGACATAAAACCCTAGACACCAAGACCTGAGGTGGCTGCCTTGCCCCTCCTTGCACCTGTGGGGAGTTCCATACTTTCTCTTATCCTGAATAAAACTTTCTTTGTAAATCTCCTACCTTGCTCATTCATGAAGTTCATTCTTCAACTCTGTGAACAAGAACCCGGCATCACTGCTAAGAGCTCAGATTTGGGCCTGTATGTTTCCATCACCTGGTGACCTGGATGAAACTGCAGCCATGCGATCTGCTCTTAGTAACCTGCCTGAGAGTCTCCTTTCTTTGGGAAGTTCTCAACATAATCTTACTCCATCCCGTCCTCCACGGCTCCCCCAGATCCTGGGGTAGTAGGGGCTAGTCCCTACGCTGTGGAAATCCAAGTGGACACAGGATGCCAGGTGACCCTGGCTTCAGGAGTTGGCAAGGGAATCTGCCCTATACCGAGAATTTTCTGTTCTCTGCTGCCTGCAAAGCAGCTGCCATTCCCTGCTTCTCTTGCTTTAATGAATTTCTTCCTTACTGACCCTCGTCTGATCTGTTTGAGAATTATTTCTAGTCCAGAGTCAAGAACCCTCCTTCCTCCAGGTTGAGGTTTCTCCTAGTGCTTCACCTAGTGAGCAGGGAGAGACCTCCCTATACGCACCTACCTGACAACACTTAGATTATGGCCAAACCCATAAATCCTTTTACTTATCTACATGATTAGAATTGCTTTGGGTGGTAAGAACCCATCAATAAGGCATAGAATAGTGGATGAAGTAAATGCTTATGTCCAGTGTTTTGGTAAAAAGGTTGTCTAAATAAAACAAACAAAAACACCCAATTATCATCCCCAGAAGTACAAAATCAGATTAACTTTGTTATATACAGATATGGGAGAATAAATATAGACGTAAACTAGTCTTATTTGAAACATTAAGGACTTATCATTAGTATATTGAAGGGTTATTATCTCTTAATGCTTTTATTTAAATCAAGAAAATAGAAAACATTTTAAAAGAAATGTAAAGTATCATAAAACTATATTAAAATAATGAAATAAATAGTATTTTTTTGAGAGCCCTCGATATATATGAACTCAGTGCTAAAATTTAGCAGTTATTTCAAAAAATAATCACAAAAACCCTTTAATGTGGGAGGGGACATTATTCCCATTTCAGAGAATAGGTCAGGAAGGTGATACGACTTTCTAGGTTATGCAGGTACAAAGCATAGAGTGAGTATTTAAACTTAGATCTGTCTGTGTTCTTTCCATTGTATATGGCACTAGGTCCTTGATTTGAACATTAGCTGGGAACCTATTATGAATGTACAGGCATTAGGGAGGATAATGAAAGAACTATAAAAAAGACATATAAGAGATTATTTCCAATTCCATGGTCGAGTGTACAAATAAAGTACATTTATTATTGACCTGTACCCTCTTTGAACCTTGCATGTTCTGCTGCTCTGCTATTATTATTCTATGTTATGGCTCTTTGGTCTACATGAGGCTTTTTCTAGCTGCTGCAGAGGCTTTGGTGCTTCTTGTGCTTCTACTTGTACTCAGATATAATTTTTTTTCCTAATTAAAGTACTTGTTAAAATGGTGTGATTTCTGTGTGTGGGTTTGTTGTGTTGTTTCTGTGTGTCTATTAGATTGGGGATAGATGGCCTATATTTTCATCTATTATTCCTACTACCTAATTTGAGTAATATAGTGTAGCAGGCATATAGTACATACTCAAGGATTAAGATTTGTTGAAAGGAAAAAATGAAGAGAACCATGTTTGCTTCCCTAAGCAGGCTGTGTATTGCTTATAGAAAGTTGTATCCTACTTTTTGAATACCTAGTTCAAAGCACAGGGACTCAGATAAGGATGTCTATTTCTCAAAGGCCCCCACAGGTGTCTTCCCATTCTGAATGACATGCTAATAAACAAAAGAACTTACACTGCCTATACTTTGACCTACATGCCATTTTTGTGTCTCAGTTTTAATTTAAAATAAATAACCAAAGTAAATCAAACCAGATATAAAACAATGAATAAAACAAATTAGGTTGAATTAAAAGTAAGAGTTATTTTTTTGCAAACAGAATTTTTTAAGAACTAGATAACTTTTTTCTTAGGAAATTGATAGCAACAGTAATGGTCTTGCTATTGATTCTAAATCCATTTTGATCCTCCATGAATCAGAGGACACAAAATACTTTTAGAGGGGTGTTCAGGGTAATAAACCACACTAAGGAAGAGATGATGGGAAAAAAGAGGTAATTTAATAAAATTCTAACTGAATTTTGATTTTTTGAAAGTTATAAATATCTTTGGAAATGATTAGCTAATGAACAGTCTTATAAAAAAATGTAAGAGTTTTGCTTGTGAATAGGGCACCAACTGAAAGACTCCATGCCTTTTAGGTGGTAGAAAACAAGTCAGGAGAACAAAAACATGAGAACAAAGAATATATTAGCTGATTATTAAACTGATTGTACACATGTGGCTTTGTCGCTATTCTAACTTCAGCTTTAGACTCCAGAGTTTACTAATGGAGTCAGAATGTGCCATTTTTCTCCAAAAATATGCCTATTATTAGGACATGCTACAAGTCAAGGTCACTTCCTTGGGGTCCCATGAAACACACATAGTAACAGAAATCAACAAACTTCCCCAACAAAGGATCAGGAGTAAAGCAGAGAACATCTAAAAGGGAAGCATATAACCACAGGAAATATGATTGGGAAGAAAATGTTCACTTAAATCCTCTGTACTCCGTAATTGACATAAATTTAATTCAACTCTGATATTCCCAGGCTGGAGGAGTATTTCCCTAAGAATCAAAGGCTCTTTCAAGGCGCAGACTGCTGCAGCTTTTCTAGGTTTCAGTCTCTCACAGCCTTTATGCTATCGTCTGCACCTCTGACTCCCCTAGTAGAGAGGCTTAACTACCTGCTTGTAATTTAATCAAAGAACAAGTATCAGTTTGCCTTTGGATGATGCTTCCCTCAGTCCAAGTTTCTGCCCAACGCTAGGTAGCCTTTCCTGCTCTCAGTTCTTGCTTCCTTTCAGACCGCTGGTGCAAAAGAAACAAGAAAAAAATTTCACAGCAGCATGATAGCTTGAGAAAAACACTGTGAACTTCTTGCCCTCAAAAGAACAGTTCTCCATATTTAGACCTGTTTGTTTCAGGTGTCTTGCTTTGCTCTGGGTAACAATGACTTTGAATATTAAAACAATGATGATGAAGTTATCAACAGGCTTTGAAAGCAATTAAAAGGAAGGGTTTAAAAATCATATAAACAATCTTAATGTCTTTATAATAATGACATTTAAAGTATCATAGACAAATCTCCTAGAGAGGTTTGATGCAACATAAACAATTACCACCTCTATCTTCCATAGAGACAAACCATCAAATCTTCCATGGCTACATCATTCTCTGTGTTGCCGGGCAACTGCATCTGAGGAGGTCTCTCCCTGCTCCCTAGGTGAAGCATGAGGAGAAACCTCAACCTGGACAGGAGAGGGTTCTTGACTCTGGACAAGAAAGAATTCTCGAACAGGTCAAACAAGTGTAAGAAAGAAAGGAATTCATTAAAGCAAGAATGGCAAGATATGGCAACTGCCTTGGAGGCAGCCGAGAGAAGGATAGTGCAGAGGGAAAGCGAGAAAGTTTTCAGCCTAGGGCAGATTCCCTTGCCAGCTCCTGAAGCCAGGGTCACCTGGCATCCTGTGTCTGCTTGGATTTTCAAGGTGTGGGGACTAGCCCCTACCACTCAAGGATTTGGGGGAGCCACGGAGCACGGGATGGAGTGAGATTATGTCCTGAGAACTTCCCAAGGAAAGGAGATTTTCAGGCAGGCTACTAAGGGCAGATCGCACAGCTGCAGTTTCGCCTGAATCAGCCAGGTGATGGAAATATGCAGAACCATATCTGAGCTCTTAGCAAGCCCTTCCTACTTATTAGGAATAAGGCAGAGACAGAGTGAAGACTTGGAAATAAAATAAAATAGCAAAGAGACAAAATGTCATAATTTGTACAGTGAGAAAGCTTTATTTGCAAGGATGCACTTAAAGAAAGGAAAGCACTGGCATACTCAGAGAGGAGGTGTGTTGAAAGTTTGGGATTCTGTCTTTAAGGCTTTCAAGAATGGGCCCAACACAAGGCATTTATTGATCCCATTCTTCTCCAAGATAGTGTTTACCCTCAAGCAGTGGGGACATGTCAATTAAGACTGCCTGCTCTGCCTTAAAATAGGCTGGTGGGTTATTGTCAGATTACCAGAGAATGTTAAGAATTTTACTTCTCAACTCTGCTTTTTAAAACTGAATATTAGCCTTAAGATGGGGTCCCTCCTGTTCTTACTATACTGTTTCTATCTCAGCATTTTTCATCATAGGCAGGAAAAGTTAATCATGGTACTTGTCCCATGTCCTTGCCCTACCTCATCTGCACTTGTGCAAAAGTTAAAATTCTCAATGCAAAAAAAGAGTTTTATAAAGAAAAGAACATAAAAATGAAGTGACACAAATAATAATTTAAATAGTTATGTGTTTAACTTTTAGCGCACTAAGCATTTCACTAGTTAAACTATTCCATTTGGAAATGCTCATCACTATTATTCATCCCAGGAAGAGTAAAGTTTCTTTGCTCTCCTTTGAGATTTATTTCCCAATATACAGATCATACTTCCATCAATCAAGATGACACATAGTAAATATGATCACAGCCAGTGTTTCCTGCTCCTACAACTCATTAGTTAGTTCTTGACTTGTAATGCCTGATTTGCCTCCAGAAATCCTGTCCATGCTTCCACAATAAGCTTAAATATCATCTCCTGTGCCAGATATATATTTCTTTTTCAGTCAAAGAATAAAGAAATTTCCTTTTCTTTTTTTTATTTCAGTTAGATAAACTGCTTCCAAGAAAACACGTATTTCCTGACTTCCCTTTATGGATGTAAGTTTTGTCCAATGATATTCAAGCAGAATCATTATGTAAAAATTCTTTCAAAAAAGCTGACTCAAATGATAGTCACTTTTTGTTTCTGCTTCTTTTTTTTTGTGTAGAGAGAATGTTTTGGTAACTTGATCTAGACCATGTAGCAGTATTTCAGTTTTGTGCCTTTAATTTACGCAGTGAAATGATTTGTACATGTTGATACACAACTAAGTGACCCTAACATAATGTACTGAAAATCCTAAGGGTATGACAAGGGTATAATATAATAATAAACTTCTATTCTTCCGATAAGAAAGTATCTGTATACTGCCAAGGGAAACTTAATATGAAATATGCTATTAACATAGAACAAATATATATCGAATAGTTACTTAACCTGAAATAAACATAATGTGTTTAATTTTAAATAAAAAGATATTAAGAAATAAATGCCGAAACTTGACTAAACAGTAAATAAATATCCAATAGACTCTAATTATATTAATAACAAGATTAAAATAAGCACCCAGAATTATGGCAAAACAGCTATTTGGTACAAGAATGTATTAAACAACTTAATCAAAGTTTCCCCCAACTTCTTGAAACTTTACAATCATTAAATATGTCAGGTATTGGGTGGGAGGGGAAGATACTTTTTAACATTACAATTGACAGATTTCAAGACTCATGAATATCTAAATATTTCATAACTTATCAGACAGTCTAAACAACTGTCAAGGAAATATCTTTACTTTAATGTTATTCCTGGAATCCGTTACAAAAAACTTTATAGTAGTGGAAGCACAGAGTGGAAATATACTAAGAAAGTAAGTCTAATTTCTATAACTACAAATTCTATGGTATAGTTTTATGCTGTCAAACAATTTTCTGAATAAGTGAGTCCAGTCTTTAGTAATTTTTCTTATTAAAATTAGAAATAGGCAAAATTATATGTCATACAGGGAGGAAGCACAGGATATACATATAACAGACATGAATTTGAGAACTCTGTTTATCACTTACAATTGTAACCTTAAGCTGTGTAATGTTTCTGTATTTGTAGTACAGTTAGAACTTAAATTTATCAAGCACTTATTACATTCAAGGCATCATTCCAAATTCTTAACATGATTAAATATTTTAATTCTTACAAGTGCCCAGGAAAATAAGTGTCATTATAATTCCTATTTTTAATATGACAAAAATGAGGCACAAAAAGATTAACTAATGTGGCAAGATGGTACAGTTAGGAAATAAAGCAGCCAGCACCACAATCTAGACAAACTGTCTCCAAAGCTGAATTCTTAATCCCTATGTTATACTGCCTTAAAACAAAAATTACAAAAGGGATACTGATGTTGCAGGTTGGTTATACTAATGTAATTATGCATGGGAACATGCTTTATGAATCTCAAAAGTCTAAATATATGCAATATGTAAAGGAAAATGTGTGGGAGCGTGTACAGGAAAAAGGACATGAAGAAAGGATGCTGTGACTTGGCTACCGACTGAATGCTAAGAACAAATAAAAGGAAGGAGTAACTAAATGTCTCAAAGGTTCAACCAATGGTTACTGAGATAGAGATGATGACACTAATGATAATAGTTTCAAAAAGGCATTACAATTCATAGGAAAATGGTTTCAGTTTTGGATTCCGTGACTTTAAGGAGCCAGCAGGAAAGCACGTGGAGATCTCAGGCAGGCAACTTCGAGATTAATGCTGCAGTTTAGAACATAAGGTTGGATTTTGAGATGTGGATTTGAGGATTGCCTACATTAAAGAGATGGCCAAGGCCTAAAAGTATATTAGTATTCTGAAAAGAAAGAGTAGGGAAGAAATGAAAGACTACCACCAGAGTAAATGTATATGTTGCAGGAAAAACAAGATGAGAAGGAGACAGGGGAGGCAGGCAGGAAAAGAGGAAAGTCAGAAAGAATCAGGTGGTCAAGATGTTGCCAGCAGACACTAGAACAAGGTTGAACAGGGTCTTTGGTTCTTGACTTTGTATATTAAAATAATTTAACACTGAGACTTAGGAATATGTAAGCAAGCTGTGCACTTTATTAGAGAAGTGAGGAAACAGAAGGACCTCAATAAATGAAGGTGGGCTACTCAAGAGAGCCAGTCCTGAGAAGAATCAGGGTAGCTCCTATTATGAGGAACGAAAGTGTTTATTTGTTAGTTATTAGGTTACCGGCATCAGTAGGGTGGGTTTCAATTAGCGCATGCACAATGGGATCAGATGCATACATGTTATGTTGCAGCGGCATCTCATGTACCATTAGCATATAAAATCTCCACCCAGGGAAGGGAAATTTAATATTATAAAAGGATAAGACAACTATTGGACACCAAATTTATCTTATGCACAAGTCACAAGTTTTTTGTGTCTTGGTCCACTGACTTATCTAAGAGGCTCTAAACCTAGGACTATGGTGGCTATAAAACATGTTAAGATAATAGGTTAACAGGAAAAACAAGACGTAGTGGAGCCTTACAGAGCCAGTGGTCCAAGTCACAGGCATTTTGTCAGGCCTTAGGTGTGTGGGGCTGGACTTGTCTCTCTTTTTCTCTCTCTTTACCTTTCTTAGAGAGAGCTCAGGGATTGGGTGCAGGGCCTCACAAATCAATAACTCTGAAACCAGAGTATCCCCTTAGAAAGAGGGCAGCAGGAAACCTACACGGGGGTTGGAGTGGTGAAGAGAGTATGAGAAAGCAGGGTTAGCACACATAACTACGTAATAAACTTTGGCAAAGTAAAGGGAAACAGTAATTAGCTTCCCAGGTTAGCAACCTATCTCTCAATTTGTAAAATGTGCATTTTAAAGCATGGTTTTACTTGTTTTTATTTTCTCGTACTCATTTCATAGTTATTTTATTAAAATTCTCAAAATAATTAATCAAATGTGTATTAAAATCATAGTAAAAGGGCTCTCCCCAGTCCAATTCTTATGTTGATATTGCATATGTAGCCACACTAAAAAAGGAGACATTTGTTTCATTTAACTATAATTTAAAAACAAAAACAACTTCGGTGCTACTAATATATACCATCAAGTTGCAAAGGAAATACTGCATGGTATAAAATATCTTGTGCTAAGGGTCAGAAAACAGTAAATTTTCTGCTAATTATTAAAATTCAAAAATAATTCTATTTTTCAGTTAGCAAGTCATAATCATTATATCTGCCTTTTCTAATTAATCTTTCTAAGACAAAACAAGATAGCACTTATGAAAAATATTCCTGACTTATAAGCAAACAAGTATTCTGTGTACCCAAGGTTACATTGATAGAAACTTATTTGAGGTAACAAATTGGTTAAAGAAATGGATTCTAACATGTTAAATGCTAATATGTATAATGATTATATTATTTTCTCCTCCAAGAAAATAATTTTAATAACTATTTAATAATATAGAGATATTATAGTCAAAGATATGACTTTACAGTCAATTGATTAAATATGAACAGATAACTCTATTACTCAGAAAATGATGGGTGTCTATAGGAAGGAAAATTAAAATGTAAAAGTTTTAGTTCTTTATCTTAGGCTGTTTCAGTCTCTGATGTTCTATTTGCTCAGGCAATTATTGCCCTCATTTATTTTGGGGCAGCATATATTGGCAAGGGAAAGAGAAAAAAATGAAGAAAAATAGAAGAATTAAGTTGGAAGTTGGCTGGCGGTCATTGAAGACTTTTTTTCACTTTCAAACACATTTAAAACTTCCATCTGTTCAATTTCAGCTTTTTGAGAAATATTTTCCAAGGGAATAAGAACTCTCATCACTATCACCGTTAGGAAGAATATAAGGTGAAATTCCTTGTTTTATTTTATATAATAGAACAGTTACATGGGAATGGCCAAGCCAGGACTAAAATCTTACCTTGCCTACATTAAAAGTGTAATTTACACATCAAACCAGAAAACTGAAAAGATTATCCTTGAGATACTATTTTGAGATAACCAGAACCTAATGAATTGGCAATAGCTGAGTAGAAGGCCCAGCAGTGACAATGAATAAATAATTCAGTTTTCAACCTTTTTGTCATTATTGTCCCTCCAAACCCACCCTCATCCCTCTACCCCATCTACAAACACGCACCCAGGAACCTTTCCATACAATATTTTTCCCCCTAATTGCTTCACCCTAAGAAATTTAAATACTACAGATCCACTGCATATCTTTTTATATGCTACAATGCTCTGGAGGGCAACAACTATTGCAGTATCTAAGTTATTTGTCCTCCCTTAGCAATCAATTTTCACCCCTTTTGGGTGAGAATGCCCAAATAAGGCATATTTATGAAACCAGGAAAATAGGCACATTGCTGGAAATTAGTGTACACATTATTCTTTATGTATAGAGAAGATGCATGCTGTTTGCATCGTACAGTCAAGGAGCTATTTGATAAAACATCTTCAAAGAGTATATAAAAGTGAGCCTACCTGGTCGAAGCAATCACTGTTCCTTGGATTTTATTCCAATCAAGCCCTCTTTAAGAGCTGCAAAAAAATTCTGACTCCAAAAAATATTAGGATTGACTAATAAATATCATAATAATAGCTTTTTTTAGGAAAGATAGATCAGCCTTCTAACTTTATACCCAAAAGAATGTGTTTAACTATTTTTATGTATTCTGATATTTATTTGGCCTCATTTATAGTTGAACTCATTTACACATGGAATTTAAAAGCCTAATAAAAGACATAGAGAAAGTTTCCTATTAGCTCACATAGCTTTCAGAATACTCTTGCTTTAATAAATAAAATGCATTTTAAAAAGTCAATAAATAGATTTTACAAAATGTGCTAGGGTTATAAATGTTTATTGTTCAACATGTAGTACTTAAGTTCTTGTGTCATACTATTTAAAGTCTATATCTAAGTATAAAATAAGCTGATCTTTAGAAAATATTTTTAAATGCACAGCACTTTTACATTATAATAAAGAACAATTAAAGGAAAAACTATAAAATGCAGAATAAATTTTTAAATACAAAATATAATTAATATTTCTAAATGAAACTATAGATAATATATAAGAATAATCCAAGATATCTAGATGTCTTTCTTTTCTGTGGGAAGGTGTTATTAAGGCTGACTAGTGTGATAGGAAGAAGAGATTATAAAATAACTCTGTAAAAACTCATAATATACTTACTCACTTTATTTCCTACAAAGTATAACAGGAAACTTTAACTGATAAACCATATATGAGACATAATGTATACATGACTAAAGTATTGAAAAGGTGTGGATTATCTAGGTTTTCAAATTTATTTTGTCATCTCATCTCTTCCTCACAAAATGGTCATCTTAGAACATTTCAAAATAGAATCTCTGAATGACACTGGTTTTGTGTGTACTGGTGAAGCTCAGATACTTATCATGTATTTTTATCAAAAGTAATTCATATGTGTCTATTAGACAATAGTGTGCAAAAAAGGGTGTGCACTGCAAAGCTATTTCTGGTTGTTTCCGCTAAGCTATAACTTCTATAGAAACTGAAAGTGGACACGCTTCTTTAAAGCTAGTAATGTAAGTTTTTCAGTTAATTATCGATAGATTTCCTAAAAGTATTTTTAAAGGCGAGATGACTATTGTATTGTAGATAGTTCTACAATATAGTTAATGAACTTTTTATGCTTTGTTATACTATCATTCTTTTTCATTTGTAATTTATGCTTCTATGGGTACAACTTAAAGTGACTTAATTTTGAGAAAATGTTTTTATGAAAGATAAATCAGGTGGTAATTCTTTGTTATAGCAGAGAATTCTTTAAAAGAGTGTGTTTTACAATTTCACCTCAAATTATTCATTTAACACTCTAAAGAACTCCAAATGATAATTACTATATAATGTTATACCTGTATTAGCTTATATTTTTTAAAAACTACTTAAAGTATCTGATCATTGACATAAAATGCAGAGGTTGATTCAAACCTGGATATTCAAAGAAACACATCTTTTGTATAATCCACACAACAAAAAACAATATTTAATTATTTGATTACATGATAAATATGGGGTAAAAATAACTACCTAAATAATATAATGATATTTTTATCTTTTGCTATGTAACTTAGGCAGAGTTAACAAATAATCTCATTTGGGTTAGTAATCAGAGGGAGCCTAGTATTCATTCATAAGACTTCAGAAAATGACAACTTAATATTTCTAGTAATCTTTAGAAAAATCTTATAAAAAATGAAGTAAATGGTTTTTAAGCCCATGCACAGGGTATATATCCAATTTATAGACTGATGTGAATAGTGTAGAAAGCATTAGACCTACAACTTTAAACCAATTTTAAAGAATTCTTTAAATTTGGCAGATCTTGCAGTGCTATATTTAGTTCGAGGTCACTGCCCCCTCAAATCTTTCACATTTTTAGTCAAGTAATATATCTAAACTGTGGATCTGACTATGTCAATCTCCTGTAAAACCCTTCAATAGCTCTCCCTGACCTGGCTTCAACTTCTCTCTTCAGACTTCTCTCTCAACATTCATGTTTAAACTAATATGTCTCTCATTCTGTTTTACCTTCTTTGCTTTGTGGAGGTCCATTCCAGTGAGGATTCCTTGTGGAGAATGAGGATAGAGAGACTTTAACCATAACCCTTCCTTCTGCAGTAAGCCTTCCCTGATGGCCCACCACTTCCTCTTCTTTGAAGAACTCAACAATGCCCTGTGCAGCTCTTGAAGGTGACATTTATCACCTAGCACACCTACATCTATCTGGCTTTGTCTTCTCCCCAAACAGTGGGCTTCTTGAGCTTATGGCCAGGTCTTTTTGTTACCCAGGTCCTAGGCTGGTGCCTTACCAGCAGTGGGTTCTAAATCACTGTGAGACATGTAAAGGGGTCTAACAAACAATTTGTAAGATTGGCTCAAAATCTAGAAATAAGTTACATCTCCCTAGATTTGTTTCAGATTACTGTACAGTATGAACTTTGTTGTTTTTCTCTTTGAATCATCTTCTCTGGAGGGGTGTCTACAGTTAGAGATTTGCAACACCATTGCTAATCTTAGTATTAATTTCAGATAAAATAATAATATTGGCTTATATAGGGTAGTGTGTTTTGGAGGCAGACAGAACTGGGTTCAAATTTTGGCTCCTGTGGTAATCAGAACAAGGCACTTAACCTTTCAGCATCTTCATGTGTTAAATGAAGGAAATCATTCCTATATCTCAGGGTTGCAACTCAGGTTTAAATGAGATATCAGATGCAAAGCACTTAGCATTGTGCTTTACTTAAGTATATGTTCAAGATAGTGTAGATATTTTTTAAATTGCATGCTCAAAGACTGTCAAATTAAGACAAATCACCCAAATAATCTGCATTCCCCCAATCTTTCAAGGAAAATATGTCCCCAAGAGAAACTATGTGTCTCTAGCGAGAAAGGAAAAAGAAAAATTACTATATTTTCTAAGGAACTTAGAAAATGTCTGTTTACTATTAAGTGATATTTTTGTGTAGAGTTAACTTTCTTGCTTTGTTTGGATAATGAACTGGGGTGAAAATGTAAGGCTCAGATAATAATCTAAAGTTTTAGAAGCAAGAAATTCATCTTCTAAATCCTATCTCCTATTGGCAAGCTGCTGAGGAGAAAGGTTGCCAGAACTGAGTATTTTTGTTTATAGGACTCAGTGACAGCCATAGAGCTCACCAGCCCCAGTAATACATAATTAACCATATTTTATATACTATGGTTATAATTGACAGCCTGCTTAGATAATACTAGAAGAATCAGTCACTCTTTGAGCTAAAATAAACTCTTTCATCAATTCCTTTTGGAGAGAAGATCAATGGGCTTCTTGGTAACTTCTAGAAACCTATGGAAAGCTCCAAAAGGTGGTGAGTCAAACAATAATATTTACTAAATAGTGAAACTGGAGAGGAGAGAATTAAGGAAGGTAAGAAATGATTCAAGAGTCTAACACCAAGGGAGAAATATAAAGTGTGAAGAAAGAAATGTGAAGTATGAAGAAAACTCAGACCACGAGATGGGTGGGGTACAGTGGGATGCTATTCATTTATCGGCATCTCATTTAGCAGATTCCACCAGTAAGAAGAGGCTATCGCTCAGGTGGGTCCTTGGGACTGGATCAGGGAAAGGTTTAATTGAAGATATAACAGTAAATTGGGAATTCAGGGCTAAGTGTAATGCCTTTTGTATACTAATTTATCTTTACTCACATCTTCTAAGATAACGTCCACTTTTATCTCCTTAAGAAATGAGCAATTTGATAGAGGATCCTGAACCCAGCTGACTCCCTAGATCTAGAGGATTCTTCTGTAGGACACTGAAGCTCATGAAGTGAGGGTTTGGAGTTCTTCAAAAATACAAGGTAATAAGGTAATGAAGAAGGTTTGATAAATACTGGTATATTTATCAAATAATCTTAAAGTATATAGTACCTCCATTCTGCAAATTCAACTTCCTACAACTCAACAATGGTGCTGGAGAATTTCATTCACTATGGTTCTCCTTCTAACCCAGGGCTATGTGGACAGTGAGTCCATTCAGTAATATCTATATAAAATGATATATTATATAATGTATAAAATGTACATTGTATATACATATATGTACATATACATAGTACATATACAGTGTGTATAGTAGCCTAAGAGAAATAATTAACATTAATTTTAGAAACAATTGGGTTCTTTTTACTGGTACCTATTCTAAGTTCCAGGCATACTTTATAGTTTGTTGGATTAGGAAATCTGCTATGCAGCCTTTAAATGGAATTTCTACTTGTGACGAGGAGATAGAGGTGAAAAGAAAAACAAGTGCCTTCCCATGCATGGGAATCTTCTTTCTTAACAATGACATGATGATATGCCTCTTCTAGGAGAAAGAAATAATGATCTAGATGGTAGATTTTGGTTTAAAATCTATAACAAGAGGGACAATATTGCACTGGTTGGCATGTCCTGCACGGAAAAACAATTTTATTTTCCCAACAAGTCTCTGCAATGAAAATAAATGATTGAACCAGTAGTGTTCTCCACTCTTGATATCTCCAATTTTCTGACAGGGTTGCACAGAAATAAACTAAAAAAAAGAAAGGTTTCTGTTTCTGATGCAAAAGGCTTAGAGCCAAAGGGCCATCAAGCAGCAGATCTTGCTTAGATGGCTGAGGACTGAGGAGCTGCAGTGTGCTTCCTCCTGTTGCTCTCTGTCTTTGTAAGTTGGGCAGGATGTCAACTCTGCTGAATAGTAGTTCAGAAGTCATTAACACCACACCAACTGACACATGGGGAGATGGGGAGGAGATGCCATCAGCTAGCTTCAGTGATTGGGCACACTCTGGACCACTCTCTGGCCCAACGTCAGTTTCTGCATTTCCCTCCATCAGGGATCTCTATGTTGTATCTCCACAAATTAAAACCATTAGTGATATTTTTTAAAAACTATTACTGCCAGAGCCTTACATGCAGTGACTGTGGCTCACCTGGTTGGCATGGGGCTCAGGTTCTGTACTTTAAAGCTCCCAGGTAACAGCAGCACTTCTTAACTCTTAGCATGATGTCAAACTCATGGTAAATTCTCATTAAATGCCAGCTAAAATGGGTTATCAGTGTGCTGTGAGTCAAATCAGGGCTGTTACTTTCAAGTCTATGCCATTTAAAATAGATGCTATTTGTGTCTCGGCGAATTTTAACAGGGCTTCAAGCCATTTACAATTGCTCATATGAGAATTTTGCAGCTTTTCACAGCTCAGGTTTATAGAATTACACTAGTCATGTTACATTCAGTAAACTTGCCTCAACAAGCTAAAAGAAAATGCCCAAAATTAGCACTCCTACTGTTCAGGAGAGTGTATTTTGTCTTCCTATAACTGCTTCAATTCCAGCACTTAGCAGGAAGACATTTAAATTTTTATTGTATTCCTATCTATTAGAAAAAAAGAAGAATTTACAAGTTTAAAACTAAACAATCACAGACGGAAGACCTGAAGTCAGATCACACATTTTACACTAAAGTATAATGCAGCTATCACTAATGGCAGACTGATGCTTAGGACAAAACTGTCCAACTTTCCCTGTGGGTTTAAGGATATTGTAACACATTCATTAAAGAATGTTCCACAAAATTTCAAATGTCAAAATACAATATAATCATATTGAGAAAAACTTTCAAGTTTAGTAATGGAAATTTCATAATACTGCTGAGAGAAAAAAATTGCCTGTTTGTAATTATGTCTCTTTCTCCACAGGTATCACTCATTACAGAAACTAGGACAACATCATGGTAATGAGGTTCCTAAATAAGAAAGTGGTAAAATGCATGTACATATATCAGATGACCCACATTATGAACAGAAAACAGTTTACTCTCTATTGTCACGATTTTAGTTTGTTTGTAAACAGAGTGACCAATATAAGAAAAGCAGAACACAGTTCTAACTTATCTACTGAAAAAATATATTTAAGAAAGCTTCTCAATACTAATCATGAAAAGTCCAGAAGCAGCCCCTTTACAGTTTGCCTTGTTTGCTATGGGAAGTCCATTTCCATCCTTCCTGTTATGTACTGCCAGCTGGACTCAGCACATACCATAATCTGTCCTAACTGCTCTTCTATTCTTTTCTCTTCCTCCAATATCCTCTATGATTTCTGCTCTACAGCCAGAGAACTTTCCTATAACTTTTCCATTTTGGATTTCTCTCTACATCCCAGCCTTAAGAATCAGTGGGTGCAGAAAAAACAAAAGATGGTGGCTTGAGAAGTGAGGCAAAAACCTCCTCCTAAGCCACAAACAAGACAAAAATACAGAAAATACAAATAATCCTAAGAGCAACCTGAAGACTGAAGAACAGATGGCCTACATCTGGGGAAAGGAGAAGACTCATAGAAAAAGGTAAAGTAGCAAAGTCACTATCTGAGGGATCCAAGCCCTCTCCCGCTACTCCAGCACACAGGAAGGAAGAAGAGAAATGGATCGGGGAGGGAGTAGAAGCCAAGGACTAATAAAAACCCACCCCTGGAGATCTGCTCCAGGAGCATAAACCAACATTACATGGTGCTCTGAAGATTAGTGGGGTTGGAAAGCAAAAACAGGCATAATTCTTGGAGAGACTGAGATTCCAGCCACTTGTGGAGAACCAGTGCCCACAGCTGGCTGCTCCAGAACAAAAGAAAGGAGGGCAGTTTGAAAGACATCCCAACAGCGAAAGGGATGCTAATAGGGCAAGGAATACAAAGAGCTTGCCGCTCAGGGGAAAGGACAGGTGGATAAAATCATCCTGGCACACTCAGCAGGTCGGGAACTTTCAGGAGCTTTAGATGCTCCATCCCCCCGATTGGCAGCACAGCACCAAGGTGCCCCACGTGGCACTAAATGGTATGGACGCCTGCTGCCTCAGCCATCATGCAAGGGCAAGTGGCCCCGCCTATGGCAGTTAGAACGGTGCATACAGAGGCTCCTCCCTGCGTGCTTTGCCCACTGGACCTGTTAGTGGAGGCAGGCACTGCAGACAGAAATCAGGAAAGTGTTCTTTCTTCACAGCAGGTGCAGGTACCATGAGCCTGCAACCCCTGCCATTGCTACAGTTGCTGGGCAGTTCCAAAGAGTAGAGCTTCTAGGTACTAGAGGTCACTGCCTACACAAAGTTATTATATCATAGGAACCATTAGAAATATGAAACGGCAAAAAAATTTTGAACAAACAAGAATCCAACAGATAGCAGAAAAAAGGCTAAATGAAACTGAAATCACCAATTTTCTTTACAAAGATTCAAAATAAAATCATAAATATGCTCATGGAACTACAGAAAAATATTCAAGATCTCAGGGACAACTTCAAGAAAGATAAAAACTTTGAAAAATACAGTATCTGAAATGAAACACACCATGGAGGGATTTAAAAGCAGATTAGATGAGATAGAGGAGATAGTAAAAGAAATAGAAATTAGAAAACAGGAAAATGAAGACACAGAGGCACAGAGAGAAAAAAGGATCTCTTAGAATGAAAGAATAATAAGAGAACTGTGTGACCAATCCAAAGAAGAAGAAAAGAGAGAAAAAGGGATATAAAGTCTCTTTGAGAAAATACTTGCTGAAAACTTCCAAAATATGGAGAAGGAAATAGTCTGTAAAGTCATGGAAGTGCAGAGATCTCCCAACACAAGGGACCCTAGGAAGACAACACCAAGACATATAATAATTAAAATGGCAAATATCAAGGACAAGGAGAGTATTAAAGCAGACAGACAGAGAAAAAAGATCATGAACAAAGGGAAACCCAACAGGCTATCAGCAGACTTCTCATCAGAAAACTTACAGGACAGAAGGGAGTGGCATGATATATTTAATGCAGTGAAACATAAGAGCCTCCAACCAAGAATACTCTACCTGGCAAGATTATCATTTAAATTTGAAACAGGGAATAAATAATTTCCAGATAAGCAAAAGTTGAGGGAATTTACCTCCCACAAACTATCTGTAGTGTATTTTAAAGGGACTTCTATAGATGGAACTGCACCTAAGTTTAAATAGCTGTTAACAGAGAAAATAAAACCAAAGTGAAGGAAGTACACTGATTAATTACTAAACAAATGCAAAATTAAACCAACTACTCACAAAGTCAGTCAAGGGATACACAGAAAGTACAGGATATGACACCTAATATATAAAAAGTGGAGGAGGATGAAGAAGGGTAAGGAAAAAAAAAGAAACTTTAGATTGTGTTTGAAACAGTGTAATAAGGGAGTTAAGTAAGACTGTTAGATAGTAAGGAAGCTGCCTTTGAACCTTTGGTAACCATGAATCTAAAGCCTGCAATGGCAATAAGTACATATCTATCAATAGTCATCCTAAATGTAAATGGACTGAATGAACCAATTAGAAGACACTGAGTTATGGAATGGATTAAAAAACAAGACCCATCTATATGCTGCCTACAAGAGACTCACTTCAAACCCAAAGACATACACAGACTAAAAGTGAAGGGATGGAAAAAGATACTTCATGCAAATAATAGGGAGAAAAAAGTAGGAGTAGTAGTACTTGTATCAGATAAAATAGATTTTGAAACAAAGAAAGTAACAAGAAACAAGGAATGACATCACACCATGAAAAAGGAGTCAGTCCAACAAGAGGATATAACTATTATAAATATCTGTGTATCCAACACAGGAGCACCTAAATATGTGAAACCAATATTAAGAGAATTAAAGAGGGGAATAGAATGCAACATATTCATTGTAATAGACTTCAACACACCACTGACTGCAAAGGTCAGATCAACCAGACAGGAAATAAGTAAGGAGACAGAGGCACTGAACAACATATTAGAACAGATGGACCTAACAGACATCTACAGAACACTCCACACAAAAGCAACAGGATACACATTCTTCTCAAGTACACATGGAACATTTTCAAGAATAGATCATATGCTAGGCCACAAAAAGAGCCTCAGTAATTTCAAAAAGATAGAAATTGTACCAACCAGCTCCTTAGACGACAAAGGTATGAAACTAGAAATAAATTACACAAAGAAAATGAAAAAGCCCATAAACACATGGAGGCTTAATCACATGCTCCTAAATAATCAATGGATCAGTGATCAAATAAAAACAGAGATCAAGCAACATGGAGACAAATGATAACAATAATTCAACACCACCAAATCTGTGGGACATAGCGAAGGCCGCGCTAAGAGGAAAGTATATTGCAATACAGGCCTACCTCAGGAAAGAAGAACAATCCCATATGAACAGTCTAAACTCACAATTAATGAAACTTGAAAAAGAAGAACAAATGAATCCCAAATTCAATAGAAGGAGGGACATAATAAATATCGGAGCAGAAATAAATAATATCAAGAAGAATAAAATAGAAAGAATCAGTGAAACAAGGAGCTGGTTCTTCGAGAAAATAAACAAAACAGGTAAATCCCTAGACAGAATTATCATGAAAAAAACAGAGTGTACACATGTAAACAGAATCATAAATGAGAAAGGAAAAATCACTATGGACATCATGGAAATACAAAGAATTATTAGGGAATACTATGACAAACTATAAGCTAACAAATGGTATAACCTAGAAGAAATTGAGAACTTTCAAGAAAAGTACAATTTTCCAAAACTGACCAAGGAAGAAACAGAAAATCTGAACAGACCAATTACCAGCAACAAAATTGAATTGGTAATCAAAAAATTACCTAAGAAAAAAAGTCCTGGTCCAGATGGCTTCACTGCTGAATTTTATCAAACATTAAGAGAATACCTAATACCCATCTTCCTTAAAGTTTTCCAAAAAGTAGAGGAGGAGGGAATACTTCCAAATTCATTCTATGAGGTCAGCATCACTCTAATACCAAAACTAGGCAAAAACACCACAAAAAAAGAAAATTACAGATCTTATATCCCTGATGAACATAGATGCAAAAATACTCAACAAAATATTAGCAAACTGAAGTAAAAGATATATCAAAAAGATTACCTATCATGATCAAGAGGGATTTATTCCAGTGATGTAAGGACAGTACATATTCAAAAATATATTAACATCATCCACCACATTAACAAAAAGAAGGACAAAAATCACATGATCATCTCTATAGATGCTGAAAAAGCATTCGACAAAATTCAACATCCATTCATGATAAAAACTCTCAACAAAATGGGTATAGAGGGCAAGTACTTCAACATAATAAAGGACATATATGATAAACCCACAGCCAACATCATACTTAACAGTGAAAAGCTGAAAGCTTTTCCTCTAAGATCAGAAACTAGACAAGGATGCCCACTCTCACCACTTTTATTCAACATAGTACTGGAGGTCCTAGGGATGGCAATCAGAGAACACAAATAAATAAAATACAGATTGGGAAGGAAGAAGTTAAACTGTCACTGTTTGTAGATGCTATGATATTGTACATTAAAAACCCTATAGAATCCACCCCAAAACTATTAGAACTAATAACTGAATTCAGCAAAGTTGCAGGATACAAAATTAATACAGAGAAATCTGTTCCATTCCTATATACTAATAGCATAAATAGAAATCAGGAAAACAACCCCAATTACAATTGCATCAAAAATAATAACATACCTAGGAATATACCTAACCAAGGAGGTGAAAGACCTATACCATGGAAAGTACAAGACATTCATGAGAGAAATTAAAGAAGATACCAATAAATGGAAATACATCCCATGCTAATGGATAGGAAGAATTAATATTGTCAAAATGGCCATCCTGCCTAAGGCAATCTACAGATTCAATATAATCCCTATCAAAATACTAACAGCATTCTTCAATGAACTAGAACAAATGGTTATAAAATTCAAATGGAACCACAAAGACCCCAAATAGCCTATGCAATCCTGAGAAGGAAGACCAAAGCTGGGTAAATTATGCTTCCCAACTTCAAGATCTACTACAGAGCCACAGTAATCAAAACAATTTGGTACTGGCACAAGAACCAGTAGATTCCCTCCTCCTCTACTTTTTGGAAAACTTTAAGCCATAGATCAATGGAAAAGAACAGAGAGCCTGGATATAAATCTACACATATATGGCCAATTAATAGAGGATAAAGGAGCTATTGATACACAATGGGGAAAAGACAGCCTCTTCAATAATTTGTGTTGGCAAATCTGGACAGCTGCATGTAAGAGAATGAAACTGGATTATTGTCTAACTCCATACATGAAAGTAAACTTAAAGTGGATCAAAGACCTGAATGTAAGTCATGAAACCATAAAACTCATAGAAGAAAACATAGGCAAAAATTTCTTGAACATACACATGAGCAACTTTCTCCTGAACACATCTCCGTGGGCAAGTGAAACAAAAGCAGAAATGAACAAATGGGACTACATCAATCTAAAGGCTCTGTATAGGAAAGGACACAATCAGCAGCACAAAAAGGCAACCTACAGTATGGAAGAATATATTCATAAACAACATATCCTATAAGAGGTTTACATCTAAAGTACATTAAGCACTCACACAACTCAACACCCAAAAAGCAAATAACCCAATTAAAAAATGGGTGTAGGATCTGAATAGGGACTTTTCCAAAGAAGAGTTTCAGAAGGCCAACAGGCACATGAAAAGATGCTCCACAACACTAATCATCAGGGAAATGCAAATTGAAACCACAATGAGATATCACCTCACACCAGTTAGGATGGCCAACATACAAAAGACAAGCAACAAACAAATGCTGGTGAGGATGCCGAGAAAAGGGAACCCTCCTACACTGCTGGTGTGAATGTAAATTAGTTCAATTATTGTGGAAAGCAATATGGAGGTTCCTCAAAAACTAAAAATAGAAATACCATTTGACCCAGGAATTTCACTCCTAGGAATTTACCCAAAGAAAACAAGATCACAGATTTAAAAAGACCTATGCACCCCTATGTTTATTGCAGCACTATTTAAAATAGCCAAGATATGGAAGGAACCTAAGTGTCCATCAATAGATTAATGGATAAGGAAGATGTGGTACATACACACAATGGAATATTATTTAGCCATAAAGGAAAACAAATCCTACCATTTGCAACAACATGGATGGAGCTTGAGGGTGTTATGCTAAGTGAAACAAGCCAGGCAGAAAATGACAAGTACCAAATGATTTCACTCATTTGTGGAGTATAACAACGAAGCAAAAATTGAAGGAACAAAACAGCAGCAGACTCACTGACCTCAAGAAGGGACTAGAGGTTATCAAAGGGAAGGGGGTGGGGTGGATGGGTGGGGAGGGAGCAGGAATGGTTTGGGGAGGGTGGGTGGGGAGGGAGAGAGAAGGGGATTAAAGGGCATTATAATTAGCCTACATAATGTAGGGGGGGCCATGGGGAAGGCAGTACAGCACAGAGAAGACAAGTAGTAACTCTATAGCATGTTACTTTGCTGATGGATAGTGATTGCAATGGGGTGGGGGTGGGGAGGACTTGATAATATGTGTGAACGTGGAAATCATAATGTTGCTTGGAAGGAAGGAGAGGAAGGAAAGGGAAGGAAGGGAAGGGAAGGGAAGGGAAGGGAAGGAAGGAAGGAAGGAAGGAAGGAAGGAAGGAAGGAAGGAAGGAAGGAAGGAAGGAAGGAAGGAAGGAAGGGAGGGAGGGAGGGAAGGAGGGAGGGAGGGAGGGAGGGAGGGAGGGAGGGAGGGGAAGGGGAGGAAGGAAGGGAGGGAGGGAGGAAGGAAGATCAGTGGGGAATGTTTTAAAAATTCCTAAGCCCAAGCTATGACTAAGATGAATTCACTCACAATTTCAAATATTTTTTGAAACTCCCCAGGTGATTCCAATGTGCAATTTTAAGAACCAGTGGTTCATTGATTCTGTATTAAATAAACCAGTGATTTATTATCGGTTATTTTCCAGTACTTTCAAAATCCTTCCGTCTGTGGCATATGCCAAACAAAATTTCAACTCTTGATCAACCATGACCTTCTAGAAAAAAAACCACACAACCAAGAGGCTGATTCAATTTAACGTCTTGATTATAAATCTCAAATGAGCATTTAGTGTTACCTAGATATCCTGTTATGGTTCTCTAGTATTTTTATACCTGGAATTGTCTATTTCATACTTCTATTTTTTTCTCAAGTGTCCCTTACTCCTTCCACTCTCAAATAATAACCTCACTGAGAATAGAAAAGCTATCAGGCGTGAATTTCGCCTTCGCACAACTCCATTTACAACTAACCTGCACCTGTATCCAGAAATCAACATGGAAACAGTGAGTTTAACTTGAGGGAATTAATGAATGAATAGGCAAACAAATCAATGACTCTCACTGATTCCAGGTTATTTCTGACATTTCAGTATATGCATTAACATTTGATTTCATCAGAGATAGAGGTCTTATGGTTACAACATGAGTTTTCAGTTATCTGTATTGTGCTATATTACACTAATGAAACATTGCTAGTTTTGTTTATTTAACTCTGCTAGTTCAGTATTTTTTAGAGGATAAATTTGAATCATTCATATTTTTAGATATCCCCAGAGAGTTATATGCAGCATTAAAATTTCAAATTGAATGAAGGTGTACTCATTTAAAAAATGTAGTTCTATAACACTGTAATCCCCAAGAGGAATAAGAAAATGATAGCCAAGAAAGCAAAGCTTCTGTGGCAAGAATGATTCTTACTTTGGATTAAAAGGCTTTCTGAAAACTGGAACATGAACATGACAGTATTAAAGGGATTCACTCACTCTTTGTTTGAATCTTTATCTATATATGATAAACCTAAAAAAGATGAAGTCAACTCAGGTGGGAAAACAAAAATTCCTTTGAAAGAACAGGTGGCAAGCTCTCTATAAAAAGATTTCTGTCCCTACCAAAAAAAAAAAAAAAAAAAAGTCGTTTAAAAAAATTTTCTGAAAGTTATTAGATAAGACATTTGATTACTTGAAAATGATGAAAATATCTGGAGTCAGCTGTCCATTGTAATTTTCTCTTTACCATTGCCAAGTCTAAGACAGTATTACAAACAGCTTTCTGAAAAGCCAGAAAAACTCAACAAAAATGAATTTGTAACTTAATAATGACAACAATTTAACACATCTTATTTCTGGACTTCACATTTAAAAATCTATTAAGTAATAAAATTTTGTTTCCAAATTTATGATTAAATTTTCTTACATTTGTTTGGATAGCTGATTCTTAAAATCACATTCTACTTTAATCTGCCAATATTTTAAATCAGCAATATATGTGCTAATGCTTAGATTTTAATATATGCTTTACTTAGTATTTTAAAATGTTTGCATACATTTATATTTAAAATGAATTAAATATTTAGTTTCTCTCATTTTCCAGGATTCTAAGCAGTCTTGATAAAAAATACTATCCATGATATTATTTTGGCATTATATTGAATTAATACTGCAGTTGTCCCCCTTTATTTGTGAGGAATAGGTTCCAATACATCCAATCCCAAACTGTGGATAGTACTGAACCCTATATATGCTATTTTTTCCTATATATACATACCTATGCTAAAGTTTAATTTACAAATTAGTGACAGTAAAAGAGTAACAACAATAAAATATAACAATAATAAAATTATGCTCATGAAAGTTATATGAATGTATTCCCTCTGTTTGTCACAATCTCTTACTGTACTGTCCTCACCCTTCTTGTGATGATGAGATGATTAAATTCCTATGTGACGAGATGAAGTGAGGTGAATGACATAGGCACTGTGACCTAGCGTTAGGCTACTAGGTGAGAAGGAGGATAATCTGCTTCCCCTCCACAATTGACTGCGGGTAACTGGAAACATGGAAAATGAAACTATGGATAAGGGAGGACTACTGTACCTGTGCAGTACTGTGATCACTGAGCACAGCAGCCCAGTTATCTGTCTGACCACACCTCTTTACAGCAATTCCTGATGAGTCAAATGATAAGGCCAGGTGATTGCTCCCTTAGTTTCAACTGACTGAATTAGCAAAGGGCAGGTACTTCCATGATAACCAGATAGCCATTAGAAAATTGGGCAAAATATATTCCTATCATTTTCTCTGAATTGTTTTAGCAGTTTATCAACATGCAACTGACATCTATTCACTGAGTTAGCCTGATGTGTAAACAGCTGGTTTTTGTTTCATTTTCATTTTTAACCATTGATTCAACATTCTTAAATATCCAATGATTATAAAAGGTAGCAAAGATGACATATCCATATAGATTATCAATCATGTCTGATTTTTCTAAACTGTATCATTTTATTATAAATAGAAAAATAACAAACCATAAGCCATCCAATCATCAATATATAGGTCTTCCTTACCGAAGAGATATTTTGAAGTGACTGACAACCATAGTTTTTCATTCAATTTTCCAACTAGTGAACGATCTCTAAATTGATTTCTGTGGGTCCCAGTTTTTTTATTTAAGCTTAAAATTTCCAAATAACTGTGATCTCTGTCCAATGCATCAGTCCTATTCCTGTTGAGACTTTTACTGATTTAATTGCATGGTTTTCTTGTGACTTTCTAGTTTGTTTGGCTGAAGCAGATAATAAATTCCACCAATAATCTCTAACCCAGTTTCCTATACATTTATATGACATTCTCTGCTTATCTCTATCACTATATCTAATACATACAGTAGTATAAAGAAATTTGCTGACTTGTACATATTCATTTTTGGATTATGAGACCTTGAGGGTCTATTTCACACCATGGAATGTCCACCACTTAACAATACCTGGTACATAGTAGATACATATAAATGTAAGAAGCATGAAGGACTTTCATAAATTGTGTTAAAAACATTATAGAATGTATTATGAATATTTTAAATTTACAGTTTAGATAGATACATACCTCAAATTCACTAACTTTTTTAACTGAACTTGCCTTAAGTCAATCTGCCTTCTTTCTCTCTTTCATCCTGTGTATGTAGACATTCTGTGCACAGGTATGCTAGAAAACCATATTGTTTCATCCAATACTCACACAGACACCATAATAGATACATAATGAATGCTAACTGATCGATATATATTGGCTCATCTGAGAAATGAAAATTATTTGAGGAAACCCTCAGACCTCCTCATACATGAAAACTAAGTATTTTATCAGCAACATCCAGTAAAAGTCACTATGAATTAAAAACAAGAAAAGTGGTATTTACTCTTAGTGAGACTGACTGAAGAAATGGTTTCACTTACTGCATAATATCAACTAGGAAAATGTCACTTGATTTTTAATGATTACCTTTTACTGATGTTTTAAAGAGGAAATGAATTAAACATTTTAAGAAATTGTTATATTAACCAATGCACAATCAGACAAGATTCTAAAGAAACATTCTTAGATATAATTGGAATATCAGCATTCAGGACCCATATATTTAATGGAATAACTAGTAATATTAAAATAAGTCATAGTAGATTTGACTTTAAATTGAACTGAAATATAAGTGAAAGTTAGCTTAAGCTCTGTGCCTGGCAATTCTGTCTTGTAGACATATTAAATTATTTCACCCTCAAAACAATCCCCTGAGGCAGGCACTATTGCATTTAACTATTGAGCAAACGGAGGCAGAGGGTGGTGCCACATCTTACCCAGGTCGCACAGCTAGAAAGCTTGGATTCCCACAGATTGTTTCCTCTGACCACTATACTCTGCCTTTTCCCGTAAAATATATTCAGTAATTATACTTCGGTGGCTAATCTTCATAGTGATCCAAGGGTAATATTTTTTTAATTTTCTAAAACTGGAAATCAGAAGAAAAAGACAACTGACCAGCTGCTGTCATTTCCTAGTTGTATGACATGTCCTCTTATCTCTCTGAGGTGCAGTTTTAGGAAAAAGGGAGTTGGAACTATCTAACTTAACTTAGTTCTCTTCTGACTTTCACCTCACGTTTCTTTTGAACTAAGATATGGTATAAAAAAATAAAAAAATTATGAAGATTAAGTTAGATGGTGGATATGAATGTGCTGCAGAAAGTATAGAATGCTATGTCAATGTAAATTTACTTTTATTAATATTTATTATCTTGTTATGATCAGTGATACAAAAATATAAAAAAATTTAGCCATCACTAACCCCCTCTTCTAGATTTGTTTCATATGATTATAGGATAGAAAAATAGGAAATACAAATGTATTTATTCATAACCAATTCAAATAATCTAGTAAATTAAAAATTTCACAGCAAATATTCATCTGCTTTAAACAGAGTGAAATAATTATTTTGAAACTAAATTAGGAGTATGTGAGACAAAAACAGACCAAAGAAAACAAATCAGATAAACTGGAATCATTCTGAGAAAACCTATTGAGCTTATGATTTTTTGATAAGTAGAGCACATATCTAAATGCCTAACAAATTTATGTAAACATGTTTTAATGAAAAACTACAAAAATGTTTTATTGTTTTAATTTTTCCTCTACTAGAGGGAAATAAAAATAAAATTCCAGAAAGCTATTAAGTTTTTAAATGCCTAAAATGTGAGTAAATAACCAGGCTGCTCCTCAGTCTTGAAGAATTTCTTAAATTGATCTTTTAAATATTAATTTCTTGTTTGTCACTTGAAAAATTACCTTGTTTAAAAGTACAACTAGTGATTACAGCTAATGAACCACTGCTAAAAATATGACAAGGGTTATATATATATATGTGTGTGTATATATATATATATATATATATATGTGTGTGTGTGTATATATATATATATATATATGAATAACCCTTGAACATGTGTCTGAAATATGTGGTACTTATATATGGATTTTTTCAATAAAAACTGTACAATATTGTAAATGTATTTGCTCTCCCTTATGATTTTCTTAATAACATTTTCTTTTCTCTAGCTTTATTGTAAGAATACAGTATATAATACATAACAAAATATGTGTTAAAAGACTGTTTATGTTACTGGCAAGGCTTCCAGTAAACAGTAAGCTATTAGCAGTTAATTTCTGGGGAGCCGAAAGTTAGACATACATATTCAACTGAAGGGGGTGGGGTGGGGTCAGCTCTGTTAACCACTTTGTTCATAAGTCAACTGTATATATATATATATATATATATATATATATATATATATATATATATATATATATATCCTTTTTCTGAAATATGTGAAAGCCTTGTGATATACTAGATACTGTGCTAATTGCTACTAGTTCACTAGTTCTTGGAGCTATAATAGTGAATAAGACACAGATAACTCCCACTTTCACTGAGTTTTAAATCTATCAAGGGAGTTATATATTTAATAGTTTTTCAAATTAGTCTTGGTAAGTGCCAATGAAAGCTTTAGGAAAGGCTTTAGGAAAGGCTTCCAGAAGGAAATGAGATTTGCAGATGAAGGACTGATCAGCATGGGCAGAGCTACTGGAGAGGAATGATTCCAAGAAAGGAGAACAGAAGACAGCACTCAGCACAGGGGAAGGTTGATGTATTCTAGGGACTGAAAGAAAGCTAGCTTGGTTGGAATAGTCATCAATGGGGAGACACATGGGAGACTATTAAGGAGAGGCTCACAGATCAGCTGGAGGACACTGTAGTCACTGAAGTCATTAAACAGGACAGTAACATGATCATAAAGTGGAAAAAGTATTTAAAGTAGTGACAGCTCACGGGGAAATACACAACTTTATAAAACATCATTAATTAGATATTATAGTGCCATTTGGGGATTACCAATTTTGAAGTTAGTAGAGAAATGTTAGATTTAGACAAGATATTAAGACAGAAGGAATTTTTTAAAAAGTTGCTATATTGGAGTTAAACATTAGAAGCCATTTGTTTCAAGGACAAAAGTAATAGAACTTCAAAGCTTTTTCATTCCTATATCAAAGAATAATATCAAAATTTATTTTATACTACAAATATGGCCAATTTACAGGTCTTAGGGAAAGATATGCTAGAAATAAGTATGTTTGTTTATTGTGTCACTATTGAAAGTTCCATGGGAAGAGTTTCCCAAACAGTATAGATGTTCAGCCTGCTTTAGGTTGATTACATATGCTAAGATGATATGAATACAAATATTTAACAAGGTTTATGAAGCTACTGGAGATTTGTTAATTCTATCTGTCCATGTTTTTACCATCAAGAAAAATATTGAATAAGACTCAGGAAATAGTTCTCAATATGAACTTTCATCAGACCTTCCTTATTTGAAAGTTATCACTATTAAATTAACTAGGGCCATTAAGACTCTGTCATCTGGAGGTAGTTTTGTTTTATTCTGATGCTTGCCTGGCTGCTCTGTTATATGCTACAGGCTGGCACTGCCTTCCACAAGGAAGCACAGTCACAGGAAAAGGACTCTATTAGGTACTGCAAAATACTGACACTCTTGACTCTTAGGTATAGGCTCTGAGCTGACACTGCTGACACAACTTCCAGCCTTTAAACAAAGTCAGGATTAGTAGAATTCTTGGATACAGCGGGTATCAAAAATTAATGACATAGGATTGACTGCATGAATTCAGAGGTCTTATTTTATTTTAGTTCTTTGTTTGGAAAATTGTTTCAGTTTCCACATATATAAGGAAGACTTTTCATTTGCTTTTTAGACTGTAATAATTTAATAGACTGTTTTGTAAATGAAATAAAACATCTATCACTAAAGAAATATATCACTAAACCCTCAATTCTCCTTACTTTACATGGTAACATAGGTATTCACATAGGTTCACAGACACCACCTTTTTATCAGGATACAACTGAATAAATCATGCACCTAAGGCCTTACTGGAATGGCCATATTTATGAATGATACTCATTGAATCAGGGAGGACTAATTTTTAAAATAAATAATTTTTTTTGTCCATCACAATATCCTGGGCCTTGTTTTTCACATTCATAATACAAATATACTGGTGCACAATTACCTTAGAGAAGACTAATAATATTAGTTTAATATTTTATGACATGAAAATGTATCCTTCTTATATTTAATGTATAAACACTACAATAATAAAATAAACTCAGAATGACTGAATTCAGAATAATTTTTTTTTAAATAGTTCACCTTAGTTGTTCACAACAATATTAAAATAACAGCTAGTAAGATCATTTTGTATTATGTATTCACATAACAATAATCTTACAGTAATTTAATTTTTGCAGTTTACACATTACAGCATATTAAAGAAATGAAGCTGTAGTTTTCTATTTTAAATCTGAACAGCCAAATAAAAATATTCTACATGATTTATGTCATATGTAATTTTAGTTAACATTTTAAACATAGATTGGCTATGTGCTTAACTCATACTTACCCATGAAATTGAGATAGCCTTCTCCACCGAGTGCGTGAGTAATGAGTCGGATCATTTTATGAAGCTGTATTCCACGATCAATAACTGGAGTAAACGGGGTCAGAACACTCATGTTGGTGTACATTTCAGCATCCATCAACCAAAACGCCAGTGTCTTATCCCCAACGAGTGCCTGTGGAAATAAAAGGCACTGAGATAAATGCAAAGAATAGATACTAAACAGTTGTGATTTAAACTAAGTAACATGATTACACAGGATGGGAAATAATGTAGGAAATGTGTGTAAATTAATAATTATTTCATGCATTTTCCAGTAGTTGCTTTCTATGCTGAAGGTGAGTTGGTAAAATATGATAGAGATCAACACACCTATTTTCAGGACTGCTTTTTATTTTTAAAAGAACTTGGTGAAAAACTCATGATGACATATTTGAATATTTGTTATACCGGAGCTGATGCTTCAAATTCTCTGAAACTGTATTAAATATTCATTATAAGGTTGAAAATTCTAAATAAATTTTTTAAATAGTTTGCATACTATGATTTTATTTGTTTTGAAAGAATAGAAAAGCTTCTTAAAAATCATTTATATGTATATGTATGTATATTTACATATATGTATTCATATATATGTGTGTTATATATATATAAAATGTCTATGTATATCAGCATGACCTCTTTCCCTTTAGCAGAGGGTTGACAACTTTTTCTTAAAATGTAAAATTTGCTTTCTTATATTTGCCGTCTAATCTAAATTAGTGTTTTATATGCAAATATAGTAGTTGATAAATGGGGCAAGTAATTCAGAAACACCCTGAGTCGCTCAAGTGGCTTCTTCACAATCTCAATTATTCATAGTTACAACAAACAACTAACTAATACAAAGTGTTCTTCATTAACAAAATATAATATATAATGTAACATAATAGAGATTAAGGCACAATCTCTTTACGCTATTACAGTTATTTTCATTTCTAGAAAAATTTTTACTTACAAACCTGTTATAATCTCTATTTGTTTAAAATTAATTTTCTTTAAAATACGTTACAAGGTATGCTCATCCTGTGGGTCTTGTCCTTATTTTGAAGGCCAAGACAGAACTGGCTCAAAATATTGCTCCTACCACAAGAATTCTCGAAATTTGATTAGATGGTAGTTGTCATCTTCATTGCTTGAGTTCAGTTATTTTTGCTTTATCAAAGCAGCCTCTTTGTTGTTGGACTTACGGGCAAAATATTTTAAATCTAAACATATAAAATGTGTAATATTATGGACTGGATCGTGTACCCCCAAATTTACAGTGAAGTCCTAATGCATGCTGTGACTGTGTTTGGAGACAGGGCCTTTAATAGAGGTGATCAAGTCTGTATAAGGTCATAAGAATGAGGTAACATCCTTATATGAAGATGAAGAGACACAGTGATGAGCTCGAACAGAAAAAAGACCATGTGAACACACAGAGGAGGAGGCATCTGTGAGTCAAGGAGACAAGCCTCAGGGGGAGCCAAACTTGCTGATACCCCATCTTGAACTTCTAGCTTCCAGAACCATGAGAAATAAATTTCTGTTGTTTAATCCACTTTGTCAGTTGTATTTGTTATGATAGCCCCAGCGAACTAATATATGTACCAATAAAATGCAGCTTGAATCTGACATATAACTTAGAGAAGTACAGAAACTTGGTTTGAAAATAAAGTTACACTACTAGAAAAAAAAACAAAAAGCTTTTAAAACAATTTGATCTGTTCTACAGCCAATTTAAGATCAAAAGAAAGCCCTACCCCAATATGGAAGATGCAAAGCTTATATATGTCTAACTTTATGAGTCATCAAACCTTCTGTAAAGACCAAACAGTACATATTTTAGGTACCACATACTGTTTGTATTTGAGAACCATTTAAGTAGTTCTCAGTGTCAACTACTTAAATCTTCCATTATGGCTCAAAAGCAGCCACAGACAATACATAAATTAATGAACATGGCTGTGTTGCAACTAACTTCACAAAAACAGGCAGCAGGCAGAATTTAGTCCATGGGCCTTAGTAGCTGACCTCTGGTCTACATACATTTTCTTAAAAATTAGAGGAGACATGAAAAACCATGTTTACCTTAAAAAGCCAATTTCTGCTGAAATAACAGGGAAACTTATTATTTGAGCATCAATTTTCTGTACATACTGGAAATAATTTCAAAAGACTGTGCTATCTTCTTTTTAATGTATAGAAAGTATATTTTATGCTATTTATGTTTATTAGGATTAATATGGTTTTAAGTAACTAAATGGCCTCTTTTATCCTACTTATCTATGTTTATTGAGTGACTACTAGTAGCTACCATCATGGTTAAGGCTGGAAATACAGAAGTTTCTATATATAGAAAGAAATTTTCTGCCTAAAATGTGAGCAGGACATAGAAGATGGGGAAACTATTTTTCCTTATAAAACTAGATGAAAGTTTCAGAGAGAATATGATGTCTGAGCCAGAGCATTAGGTCTTTATAGGAGCTTCTCTGGTGAAGTAGGCATTTGTAGGTATGTGGGAGAAAAAAAAATTGAAAAAGGTTGCCGTATTTAGGCAGGTGGGACTTTTACAGCTTGAAGAATACAGGGTTCAGAAAAGAGTGAAGGTGAAAACTTTGGCTCGGACCAGGACATGAAGGGCCTTGAAGAAGCTTTAACCAAAAGATATGGGTTGACAAAATAAGCTTTGCTCTTTGGAAAATACTTCAGGCTGCATTAGAGAGGATGGGCTGAGGCTGAGAGGGACAGGGGTCAGGGTCATCCCTTAGCAGGAGATTTCAGTGATTGAGAAAAAAAAATGATGAAAGCTTATCAAAAGGCATAAAAGAAAACCTCTGGAAGGAAACCTAAAATGGAAATTAAAATTAACCCTGTATCAGCACCAATATTCTTCTCGTTAGAACAAAAGAAAACATGCAAGATAATACTTGCAACTGTCATTTACAATCTTTAATTACAGTTTTGCAGGGTAAAAATAATACTGCATTTTGAAGCTAGAATTTATAGATCTACAAAATAATTTTAGTATGTTTTTCGAATATGAGCAGTTTTCACAAAAATACACACAGGTATACATACATATACATATATATAGTAGTTATTATTATGTAATAATATTACATATAGCTATATGTAACTATATAGTTACAGTAATTTATTATATGTGACATTATATGTATGTTATTAGCTGCATAAAACTACAGAAATTTGTATTTAGATATATTTATATTAGATACATTAATAAACACACTGAATGAGAGAGACAGAGAGACAGAGGGCGAGAGGGAGAGAATATGAATTTGCATATATATTCATTTACCTGATCATGGCTCTCTGCGTAAGCAATGCACTTTTCAAGGTAGCGTCTGTTTGTTAGTGTATACACTATATTGCCCATATTCCAGTCTTCATCTTTAAATTCTTTAAGTAGCTAGATGCAAGACAAAAAATAATTTGAATAAACCATTATTGTTCTTACTCTAAATCCCAATTTGAGAGTATATATCTTATCAATTCAAATTATTCAACGTGCAGATACAAGTTCACCCATGTAGCAAAAATAACTTTGTTCAAACTTTTACTAAAATCACAGCTTTTATAAAGGTTGTCCAAATGACAGTGGTACTGTGTGTGTGTTTGCTTTTGTGCATATGGCTTGATCATTGCACTTTTGGATCTCTGCAACCATTTTTTCCTCTGTAACAACTGCTACCTCTTGATTAACGGCCACAGTAAAGTGTTGTTTGTTGTACAGCAATATGCTTTTCTGTAACTCTCGCAAAATAGAGTTATACTTGTTAGATGTTTAGATTTGAATGAAAAACATTTCAATAAGAATAGTGTGTTGTTCCATTCTTTAAAAAATGATAATAAAAACTATTATTTCAAAGTTTAAAGGCTAACCATTATGTAATACTTGCTATTTTAACAGACCACACAGTTTTTGTCTCCACTTCAGTTGCCACTCAGTCCACTCAGTCTTCGATCTAGTTTTTCTCCTCGACCAACACCTTTTTGATGCAAATGACCTTGCCAATATCCCAGATCATCATCTCTTAGGTCAGTAATTGCTCTTTCATAGACAAGTTTTTGTTGAGCATGTTGACAATGTTGACCCTGTCCCTTCTCATGAAATGTTTTCCTTCTTACACCAGTATGAAACTTTTGGTTGTTTTGTTTTCCCACCACTGTAAGCATCTTGCGAAGTTTTTTCCTCTGCCTATCCTATAAAAGCTGGTGTTTCTCAGAGTAATGCCCTAAGAATAGTCTCTTCTCTTTAACCCTACACATTCATTCTGCATTTTATGGGCTCATTTCTCTTTCCAAAGTGTCAATTGCACTCTGATAAGTGGAATTCTAGATCCCCCCCATGACTCCTGTTCCATATTCCCATCTTTGTTTAATCCTTCACCTGGAGGGTGGATGGATGTACTTTGAAGAAATAGTGTGACAATAACTTAGTAATGTTTCAAGTTGCTAAGTTTATAGAAGCTTGTTATACAGCAGTAGAAGACTAATTATGATTTTAGTACAAGAAATGGGGTTCAGCCTTGCATGTATCTTCCTTTGCTAACTCTTTTCTCCTTTTATGGAATGTGTATGTGCTTATGTGCTTAGCCATCCCCCATAATTGCAGTGTGAATCTTTAAGCACCAGAGGGCAGACTGTGTCACATAATGGCCACCCACAGATGTTCTCATCCTCATGTGCAGAATCTATGAATATGTTGTTACCTTACATGGCAAAAAAGACTTCAAAGATGTGATGAAGTTAAGGACATTTAGGTGGGATGATTATCCTGAATTACCTGGAAGGTCAATGTAATTATAGGAATCTTCCTAAAAGGGAGGCGTGCATTATCAGAGTAAGAAAGAAATTGGAATATGTTATCCTGCTGGCTTTGAAGATGGAAAAAGGGGCCATGAGCCCAGAAATATAGGTAGCTTTTACAAGGATAGAAGCTTTTAAAAAAAGGCAAAGAACTAGAGCTTCTGGAAGGAATGCAGCCTTGTCCATGTCTTGATTTTAGACCCATTTCAGATTTGTAACTTACAGAATTATAACTATATTATAGTAAATTTGTGTTGTTTTAAGACATAAACTTTGTGGTAATTAGATACAGCAACAATTTGAAACTAATGTACTGAACTGAACAAATATGTGCAATTACTTTATGACTAATGTGCAAAAATAATTCAATGAAAGGAGGATAGACTTTTCAACAATTCATGCTAAAGGACTTGACTATCCATAGGTTAAAGAAACAAAAAAATGAAAGAATCTTGAACCAAATGTTATATATTGATAGAAGAAAAATTAACTCAAAATGGACTATGGACATAAGTTTAAAAGTAAAACTATAAAATGTTTAATAAAATACATAGGAGAGTAAAATAATTTGGATTTGACACCAAAAGAGATTTCTAAAAGGAAAAGATACATATGTATATTGGCTTTCATCAAATTTAAAACAAAGAACTTTTGTTCTGTGAAAGTGCACAGGAAGAAGATGAAGAACAGACTGGGAGAAAATATTTGTCAACCACATATCCAACAAAAGAGTTGTATCTAGACAATATATTAAGAACTCTCAAAATTCTACAATAAATAAATGATCCAATTAGAAAATGGTCAAAAGACACATTTCACCAAAGAAAATGTACAGAAGGTAAAAAAGCACATGAAATGATGTTCATCATCATAAGCCTAAATTAAAACACAATGACTATAGCCAATGCTATTGTGTGAGGATGTATAACACTGGATCTCTCCAACATACTGGCAGGAATGCAAAGTGGTACAGCTACTCTGGAAAACAGTTTGACAGTTTCTTATAAAATTAAATATTTGACTACTATATGACCTGGTAATTGCACTTTTGGGCATTTATCATAGAGTAATGAAAACTATGGTCATACATATAAAAACCTGTACACAAACATTGATAGCAACTTTATTCATGATAGCCAAAAGCTAAAACAATCTAGATGTCTTTTAATGGTGATTAAACATTATGTATCTTAATACAATGGAATACCATTCAGCAATAAAAAGCAATATACTACTGATACATGCAACAACCTGGATGAGTCTCCATAGATTTTTGCTGAGTGAAAAGTGGCAATCCCAAAAGGTTACATATTTTGATTCCATTTATTAACATTCCTAAAATTAAAAATATATATATAGAGAAATGGAGATCACATTATTGGTCATCAGATCAGATCATGTTGCCAAACATTAAGGTATGACTGGGGATAAGAGGGAAGTAGGTGTGGCTATAAAGCAACATGAAAAAAAGTTGTGGTGATGGAGATGTTCTATATCTTCACTATATCAGTGTCAATCAAATATATCAATGTCAGTGTCCTGACAATAGCTTTGGAAGTAGTACTACTGGAGAATACTGGTTAAGAGTACACCAGATCTCATTGTATTGTTTCTTACAACTTTGTGAGACTCTACAATTACATTAATATAAGACGTTTAATTAAAAACCTACACATAATAAAAAATACAAGGTGCTGAATGATATTTGGTTAAAGTAACAGATAAATGAATGAATTCAATAAAATACTTATATCTCCTTTACATGAGCATTTCAGTTATTGGATCACAAAAATAATTCACTAAGATGAAGAGAGATAGAGCAAATATGGCATATTTTAGATAGGCAAATATTTGTTTAGTAAATTACTGAACTAATATGATATTCCAAAATACTCATTTTGAACTAATAAAATGAGAAAATGGTAAATAATTTGCTATTGAACAACAAAAACATGAATGAAATATAGCATTCCAATCTAACTCATACCCTATGGGATAATGAATATCATGCATATTCTGAGAACAGCTGTCATTAAGATTAATACTCTCGTGTGTTTCAGAGACATCTGAGGGAATAATAATCATTTGTGGATATTTTTAAATGTACAAATTACAAAAGCAGGGGAAAATCACTAAGTCATTTTTTTGTTTTTTAATATTATTTTAACTCTTGTCTTAGTAACCAAGTGCTCTACTTCGGTGATGCAAAAAGATTTTTAAATAATTACCTAAAACAGCAGGTAATACCTAACTTCAGATAATTTACAATCTAAGACTGGGTGGCCATATCCTAAACATAGGACAGTACATTTTTCCATTCCATTTGTATGAAGTACTGCTTAATATAGTACTTTGAGCATGCAAGATACTAAAATGTTTAGTAAGTTAAATTAAATATTTAAAAAAACTGACATCATTATTCAGAGAAGGAAATATCCCACTGTAAGCTATGATTGCTTGGGATATAATTCTAGATTGATGTACATCTTGAAATATTCTTGAATCTTCACAAAGACTCATGAAGGATTTTCAGTAGGAGACTTAAAAAACATGGGATTTGGCTCTTGTGAGGGAAAACTGTCTATGTGGAATATTATAAATAGCACAAGACTGTGGGTTGATAAAGAACCTTAAACCAAGATGAGAAACTTAAAGACCAAAGCATTAAAAAAAACAAATATAAGGCAATTTTCCCAGGTATTAAAGCTAGAACGTGCATTTGTTTCTCTTATTTCTAAGTCTAATTATCTCTATAAAACACTTGCTTTTTGAAATGAAAATATTTAAAGAATCATTATAAATGGAGAAGCAGAAGTTGTGCTGGTAAGGGTTTAATGTCACAGCTGTGTATTGTACAAATTGCCTGGGGGTACAGAAAAGACAGTTATGAGATGATTACAGAAACGGCTTCCTTCAGAGTAGGCGCTAAGATTTTTCTATGCAAAGCTAAGCACTTCTGCTATTTGTGACCCCATGGCACCAGTTCATGTCTGTATTAAAGGACCTGTCAGGAAGCTATGATTATTAGTTGCTTGGCTGACTACTTACACATATTCAGCCTATGCTTATGGATTTGGCCACTCATAAATGTTCCACAACACACCTATGTCTATATAACAACTTAAGTCTTTTAGGAAAACATTAAATGAAACAAAGTATAATCCAAATTACTAGAACTGTGATTCAATTTAACAAAATTGCATTAGAAATTATGCACAAGGTATCATGTACAATTATTCATTCCTAGTGCCTGATATATAGTAGGGACTTCTAAATCTTAAATGAAGGGATGGGTGAATGCAAATCTGTTGAGAAAACCCATACTAGGAAGAAAGTACTGGGAATTAAGGAGTAAGTTCATTTCTGCCTGATGATTTGCAGGCAGAAATAGATGCTTTGATGAAGTTTAATGTGTTTTAAATATAGATCACTGAAGTTTCATATAATTGCATTGATAATGCAAAATTCCATTTACACAGTTAACATTATATTAATCATATTTTTCCCTTGCCTGAATAATGTAAGTGTGAATACTTTAAATTAGAACTTTCAGAAGTTTGAGAAGCACTTATTAAAAAGCATAAGAATTAGCACACTAATCAGATAATTTAATACTTCAAATATAATATCTGTACTAATGAGCAGAATTAAGAAATCCAAGAAATAATAAGTTAACTAATATAATATATGGAATCCATGAAAAAATTACATGAAATTTTACCTGGATCCATTTATCTGGAATTGCCATGGCTAATCGATAGTCAAAGCCAACCCCTCCCTGGGAAATTGGAGAGCACAGAGCTGGCATTCCTGATACATCCTAAAACAGAGTACATCAGCATTATCAGTTCATATTGATCAAATAAATATTCTTCTAATACTAAAGTCCAGTCCAATAAGTCAAAGCAATAAATAAGGGCATATATCTTTGGGATGCATTGGTAGCATAACTGTAAAAGTGGAAAAAAATACATGATAGCATATATGATAGCAGATCTCATTTCCCAATAAGATTTTGTGTAACGCTTTCCCCCATAGGACAACCTCAGTCTCATGGGGCTACGTTTTTGTTTTCCTTACAATCACACAGTGAACACAAAATAGTAAAACTATTACTGCTAAAACATAGTTGCTTTGTCTTATTTTTGAGCTAATATATGAACATATTTTATTAGCTACTGCTTTCATCCAACACAAAAATACATGGAGCATATATCTGTTTTACTTGTTCTCTCGGTACTGCACTGACATAGAGTGTGAGCACTTAGCTTCTAAGGAATTGGAGGGTAGAGTTAGTACATTAAAAGTGAAACAACAAGATGTTTTTCTATTGTTGGTGATACTTGGATAGAGTCTTTGAGGTTATCTAGTGAATGCTTTTCATTTAGATTATACAGAAACTGAGGCTTAGTGAGGGGAAGGGCTCTCTCAAGACATTTTTCTCAGATGTCACGAGGCCTTTGAAAGAGTGTCTTCCTACTTTGTCATGCCACCACTAGATTATTGATAACCAAATAAGTAAGTAATCAAACAAATAAGTAAAATAAAATAGTATAAGGATACATATGTAACAAAATATTTAAACAATTGTGGCAAAATATGAACTAAGTAATTGTAACTCTCTTTCAAATAAATCCTTTTATTTTGTTCTATTTCTACAGCCACAATCTTATTTAATCTTCATTACTCCTTGCTTAGACCATCATGTTCCTAAATGGAATTGTCCATCTCCAGTTTCTCTTCACATTAACTGCTGCTAAATTAATATTTTATGAGACAGTCTTCTCCTATGACTACCCATCTATAGCTTTCAATAGCCAACAATCGAAAACTCAAATTCTTTAGCATAAGATTCAATCCAATTGTTCTTTAAGCATTAACAATATCATTTACTATTTGATTATCTGCTTCTTAATCCGCTGTTAGAATGTAATATCCCTGCTGAGGAGTTTTGTTGTTGTTCACTGATAAATGCCAAAAACCTAGAATAGTAGAGTAGTACCTGGCACAAAGCAGGAACACGATAAACATTTGCTGAGTGAATGAATGAAGGTACTGTCACGGATTTAAAGATAAATAAGACATAGTATTTGACCTTTAGGATTCATGACTTAAGACCTAAATAAATACATACACACTTATTATCATGAAATGACAACGTGAGGTAATTGTTATAATTGTTAACTGAAGTACACAGGAAGTGTAATGGAGACCTTTATCTTCCCACCATTATTTTTACTATTTCAAGTATAAAATGTGATTATCAGCTTTGAAATATTTACTCTTCCCTGTACTTGTCACAAGCTTTTCTATGTATTGTCATAGCCCCAAGGATTCTTATCTTTACTTCCTATAAAAGACTATCACATACTCTAAGCAATCTGAGCCATAATTCAAATGCATCTTCCACAATACCACCCCCAAACTCTTCTCACAAAAAAGCTAGAGAAAAGAGGCATATGAGATAGGGAAATGGAAATTTTATGGCCAGGATTCTGAACTCCCTTGATTCTAGTATCACCCATTGTATACATACAAGTCTGCTTGTATACTGGTTGGGCCAGTGAGCAGGAGTGAACTGTCAGTCATGGAAGTACTGGCCCAGGGGAGGGGTGGAGAGAAAACACACAAGTGCCTGGACATAACTGGTCTTCCAGTCACCATAGAAACCGGTCCACAGAGTTATGCCAGGAGGAGAAGAAGAGAGCTAAGGGAGCCTAGTGCTGGGAAGCAGGGGAGAGCAGAGGCGAGCAGAGGGAAGCCACAAAGTCCCACGCTGGGGAGGAAGAAGGAACAGGTATGAAGCCACCAGCAGAGGTAGCGTCTGGGGAGTAGAGGCTGTAGCTGGACCAGAGACAGAAATGGGTTTGCTGCTTTCATACAGTTGGTGACCACCATGAGAATAAAGCTTGGTATGAACTGCCTTTTACCGCCAAGGTTCCATTGTTGTTATTTCATCTAATCAGATTAATAGTGAAATTGCCCAGAGTGGAAAAGCCCCTCCTCCCAGAGCAACATATGATTTCTCTGACTTCCAAAGTAATTTATTAATTGTCTTCTAATGGAAGAGAGATGTAGTTAAATATAGTACATGGTGGACTGCATCCATAAGAAAATAAAATTTTTCAAAACTACTCAATTTCTACACAGTACTTTATAGTTTATAAAAATGAAAAAAATGAATTTAAATAAGTAAAAACAGATAAATGGTTAACAGACAAGAAGCCATTTAAAAAAGTTATATTTATCAAAATATGTCACATTTTCACAGATATAATAGGTATTCAGTTCAAACCCTTATAACACTGGGTGAATATATATTTAATATCAGGCACCCATGTTAGGTATTGGAATTACAAACAGAAGTGTTTTCATAAGACAGGTAATTGGCTGGTATTAAAGATGAAGATAATTTTCCACAAGAAAATATTAAGGTTCAGTCTATATTTGATCTAAAGGTAGTTTTAGGAAATAGATAGATAAAAGAAATGGCTAAAAAAATATTTGGACACCAATTGGTCTTGACTCCTAAAGCTAAATCCTAGCACTGAACCATTAATACATATGAGATATTTGTAGCTCTCTTTTGAAAGTGGAATTAATGACTATTTGGAAATCTTAAAAAAAACTCAACATAAAGGTCACTAAAACAAATATACTTTAACTTAAAAAGTTGATACCTACTGACATGGCTAATTAAAATGATCATATGTATTTCAAATGAAGTTCAAATGGTTTTAATTCTTTAATATCTAAAGATTACTTTTAACTATCACAAAGAGGAAAAAACTCAAACTATTTTTAATTAATATAGCAAATACAACCATGTGGAATGGTAGATGCATTCTAGAAAAATTGTTTCAATTTCAATAACAGCCACTATATATAAATTCAAATTTCTACTATAGGATTTATATAAAATTACATGACTTATTTGTTACACCACATTCTTTTCTTAAAAAGAAAGTTCATGAGGATCAATTCCACATTTTGATTAGACTCCCACTGGACAGAAAAGTGATGTACTGAAATTGAAGTAGTTTTCAATTTAAGTAGAATAAATTGAAGACACATCTTGTTTAAAAAAATCTAAAACCAAGTAATATGAACTAGGCTAAAGTCTCAAAGTTTTATTGGTATAAACACTGATAATCAGCCAAGGGATCCCCAGGTGATGAAACTACTTTACTTTAAATCAACGGGAAGATCAATATAATAATTTTAAGTTTCATGTATTAAATAATTGCTTCTTTTCTTCAGTACCCACTTTTGATGCTGTCATTAATTGTTCATAGTAATTTGTCATACATAATGTCTCTGTTTTGAATTGTCATAAATATAATTGACATACTAACTTTTTGATGTTTGAGAGATAAAATTAAAATATATAAAAGAAAATAAAAGTTTAAAGTACATTGTGATTGAGGTTAAAAGATACTCAGCACATAAATTATTAGCACAACTATTAGCAAGACTCATAAGCTAAGACCACATGTAGGTAGGTAGAGAATGTAAAATAATTATTATAATCGTGGAGTTTTAAAAAATTCTATGTTAAGTATTTATTACAGGAATTTAGAGTCCATTGCACTTACAAGGCAAAAGGCCTAAAGAGAATAAGTATTCTTCATCCAGATATAAACAAAGAAATCATATGACCTAGTTGGAAATTTGGGGTTTTGATAAATGATGGACAGGAAAAAGGCTATACAAATAACAAATATCCCAGAAAGGAGACTTACTACTGCAATTCACTCCAATGAACTAAATGTCAAAGTGAAAATATACCTTAACTCCAACTCTCCAACTCTTTCAACAGTCTTACTATTTTTATATGCTAACCACTACACTGTGTATAGAACATTTGTAACATACTAAACTCAATTTTAATAATAATTCCTAATTAGAGAGCTCTCAAAACCAGAGGGATTTTAGTACTAAATCTAGATTAGCATAAACATTTAACAAACTTCTTAATTTATCACATTTATCACCAAGAGGGGAATTGTCAATTATGCATATACAAAATCATATCATTACAGTGTAGCTTTGGGACAGTTAATCATGAACTTTCAGTAATCATGAATAACTAGTGAACATTTGGCAATAGGAAAGCAATGACGCAAACAAGAAAGGTAATCATATCAGAACAAGAGAGGCTTCAGAGAAGCTCACAGGCAGTAAGCCATCCCATGTTTAATGACTAAACCAGAAAATAAATAAATAAACAGACACTATTAATATTCAATTATTTTCTCTCCTGAAGGTCTCATGGAGAAAGGACTGTCCACCAATTAGGATATTTTACTTTCTAACCACTGGCATTTCTTTTTTAACAACAGACTGATGATGAATAATTAGTGTGTACTAAACCCTAATAGGAAAACAGTGAATTCTAAATAATGTGCCACCCATACTAGATAACTACCCTATAGCCAGGATATAATTTCAATTATGCATTTATTGACAACATGAGATTAATTATTCAAATATTGTATGCTGACAAAACGTTCTATATTAAGGGGAGTCAAAAGGTAGAGATCATTATAACTGTACCTCAGCTATTGTTATAGAGTGTGGATACACTGTGTGAACCAAATGATTTGCCAACATGAGATAAACCAAGGCATCTTCATCTACTTGTAGTCCAAAATATTCATGGTAACCACCTGAAAAACCTTGACCTAAAGAACAGAAAATCAATATGGATGCATTGTGTTAATATGCAAATTTTCACTCTGCACAAATGTCCCCACCAATTATCAACAAATATTTTTTCATAGCTAAGTGTAATGAGTCTCAATACCACATAACGCTATCATTAGCAAACATAAGGTCTTAGAAAAGTAATCCATATCAACAGAGTTCAGACAACCCTCCAGTTCAATTTTTGTTTTACAAAACCAAACAAAAACATTTTGATTTAAAATTTAATTTAGTTTTAGCTTAATTTTATAGCAGAAAAATGAAGTAAAAATGATGCCAAAGAGAATTGTAAATATCAACTTTTACAAACAGTTTTTGTCATCTCAAGAGAGAGATGTTAATGATAGCTAGCTCCTATCAGATCCTTTTCTTTAGTGTGAACTTCATAGTAAAGAAAGCAAATATGAAAACCATCATCAAACTGAGACATACTGTTTATATTATTTTAAATATGTGCCTGAACTTATGCAATACAGATTTCCTATGAAGACAAAAAGGTTTTAACATTCTTCAACTTTCTTCTACCTCCTCTTCCCCTTCCTCCTAATTTTGGTTATGTGCAGCATATTTCACTTACTGGGATTATACCATTTACTTTCTATTTTTTCAGTTGTTTACTCTTATTTTTAATTAAATCAAACTAGTGCTCAACATCTCCCTGCCCAACCCCCATTCCCTATATCTAAATTCCTTATTTTGATTCACTTTGTTTCAGTTTGCTGGGTTCCATAAATGACAAGTATTTTCAGGTATAATTATAGAAGTTTTATTCCTCAAATTCTTTCAAACTTATACCTCAATGGTAGTTCAATTATCACTTTCTTGAGTCACACTTATTTACCTAAGAATTTTGTAGGCACAGTTGTTGGGAATAGAGAAGGATGAGTTCAGCCATTTTACGTCCATGCAGGTAAATTGCTTTTTCTTCTTAAATGTCACTGAATCTTATAAATTAAATATTTTGTGTCTTGATGTTGAGGGATTTATCTCAATTTTTTGCATGTGTTATATTGTTTTTTTCTGCAGTTTCAGGATGGTGTTGTTTTTTTTTTTCTTTCTTTTCTCATTTCAATGAGAATAAACATGTAGGTAACTCAGAATGTTTTCCTTTATTATTTCTTGGGGTCTTTGACCATAAAAAGTATATCTCATATCCATGGACTTTAGCTCATTTCCTCAGTTCTACAATTCTTGGAAAATACCTATTCCTCAACAGAGGGAGGTTCTGCAGAGGCATATAGGTATTCACATGTAGGAGAGGATCTTTCTTGAATTTTGCCATGCTTACCTTTTTCATCTCCTCAGTCAGCTTCTCTCCAACCTGGAGGATATTAATGAAACCTGTCATGTTTGATAGACTCAACTTTTTTCCTAGGAACATTTCATGGGCACAGCACCATGTTCAAAACAGAGCTGCACACTTTGAATATAACTTCTTTCTTTGGCAGCAACTTTTCAAGACTTATAGTCTAAAGTCCCTTTTTTGGATTGGTTGCTGCTGGTAAATATCTGGTCATTAAAAAAATTTTAACTGTTTGCCATGTTGTCTATTGAGGGACTAGGAATCTGTGATCCCAATTTTTTTGTACAACTTTTAAACTGAAGATATCCGATCAATATTTTTAATTACAAATTAATTTATAATTGTATTTTTACTGAGTCCATCTATATTTAAAATATATATATTTTATTTGGTGTTTAATATACAAAGGGACTCACACATTCACAAGTATTCTTCTATTTTATTTTTGTTATACATTTTCCCTGCAATTGCTGTTATGCTTACATCCTGAGGGTGCTACAATAAAGGGTTTCCTTAAACACTTTTAGAAGAAAGCCACATACTAAGGATAGCCTGTTATTAAGTAGTTATATTTCAAAGCAAATCATGATCTTTTAATTACATATAAGATGTGTTTATACCCAACGTCTTTCTTTTAAAAAGGGATCAGAAGTGACTACAGAAAAGATGTACATAGTGGAACTAATGAAAATGAAGCCAACAGTAATGGTGATTGCAGCTCTGTGACTGACTGAACCCCAAACCTGGTTGTAATCACCCAGTAAAGAATAAAATCATTAGTTACATCTATATCAGGTTACCTACCCATTCCATGGTGATGATAAAGCATGGATGTAACGCCATCAAAACGAAACCCATCAAAGCCATATTCTTCCAACCACCATCTTATGTTTGACAGAAGGAATCTTAAAACTTCCCAGCTAAAATATTAGAGAGACATATACTTAAGCACAACACATAGAGTGTTTTTTTCTTAATTATTATACATCATTTTATAATAGTATTAATAAAATTCATAAATCTCAATCTTAGGAATCACGATGTTCAAAGAAATATATAAAAACCATGAAGCTACTAACGCCGATCTAATTTGTTTGGTGAAATTCATTCTAAAAGGAAACATGGGTAATTTTCTTTAACCACAAAATCACTTAATATCTGGAAAAAACTGAGGAAAAATGTGTAAGTCAGGTCTAAAGTGCAGGGAGTCCATCTTGCTCAATGCTGGGTCCTCTGCAGCCACAGAGTGATCATTACATAGTAGAGCAAACAGAAAAAAACCTGTTCTTATCTCTGAACTGTATATAATATAACCATAGTTACATAGTTACACATTTTCTGTTTTTAGAAAATATAATTTTATTATCAGTTGAAAGACTGCCTTCAATGTTTCCTTAAAATATTTACTCATTCTACAATTTCAAACAGATACAATTCAGTATAAAATGTAAAAGAAAAAAAATGCACTTAAAATCACCAACATGATAAACAATATTAGGTTTACTAGAGTATTATTCTATGGGAGTAAAAATAAGAGAACTAATTACTAAAAAAAAATGTTAAAAAAAGTAAAAGTTCTACAAGTTAAAGAGTCCTACATCCATAAAAGCAAAAAGAAAATAAAGAACTGTTATAACTCAATTAAAAACGCCACACGAAACAAGCCTATTTTGGACAATTGAAATGAGGGCATCATCAATTAGTATTTTCTTTAGTTATACAGTTATGGTTGAGCTCTCTGTCTTATTATAACTGTGGCTTTAAGACTTTAATACCTCATTTAGTTTAATGACAAAGCAGTAATAGTGTACACAAATCTCTGACCCAGTTGAAATTTATGTATTTTTTAAATCTTCCATATATTAAAGAGCAATCTGACATAAATGGGGATTAAGTCATCACGATCAATTTTGGAATTGTAAGACCAAGCTTTGGGGAAAAATGAGTTGCTGCTGATTTACTGCTTTAAATAAGTTAACTTTGACTTTTCAATTTACTGAAAGTTAAAAATAGAAATAAAAACCAGAAATCCAAGCAATCTAGCAGATATGAAATGAGGCTAGGAGGTTCTAGATTGAGGTCCAAGCCATGATGAGCATAGAATTTGCTAATGTTTTTACTAATGCATATTCATTTAGGGTTAAAGGAAAAAAATCTGTTTAACAAAAAGAAATGAATAAAAATAAAGAGGTAGGCTACAACTGAACAAGATCAAAATTACTCTATTTGTTTAGGAATTTCCAGTATCCAGATTTTCCTGCAGTTTTCTTTAAATTTAAAAACTTTTTAGAGCAGTTTAGGTTTTATAGAAAATTGAAAGGAATCACATCTACACTTTTCAGTCAAGGTTGCTATATATTTCAGAAAGAAGACATGAACAGAGTTATATATTAATTCTTTGTAAACAATGTTTTAAAAAGGACATACTTTTCTACTTTGGCCATTTGACTGGTAATGATTATTTTACTTCTAAAAAGTAAATTTTAAGATATCTTTAGCCAAAAATATCAAAGTAGAAACAAAACCTGTTTAATTATTAAGTATCTTGGCAGATGTATGAAGAGATGAATTTGTAAACCAGAGATTACAAACTGTCCCTGGGACAGATGTGACATGTACTACTATTTTGTTAAGCTTGCAGAATACTTCAAATGTTTCAATTTGAATGCCTGTAGATGGAATTTTCTAGCTTTTCCCAGTTTCTCAAAGGTACTCAGACTTCAAAACTGAATGGAAGAATCTTAAACATACATAAAAAACCTAAGTATGTAAGAACCTCTGGTTGAGGTACTTTGTTCTGCACTCTACTTTCCAGCAGTCCCAGACAATGAAATCATCAAGCTTGTGCATGAATGAACTAGTTCATTGAATCTAAGAATTGCCTTTTAAATAGAACATGAGAACAAGCTTAATAAATATGTTCCAGTGAAAGTGCAGACTTCTGAAAGATGACTATTACTATTTCTATTATTATAATTTTCACATTCTGTACCCATAAATTCCGTTTTTCCATCTTTTGGGGTGAGGGGCACTGAGAAGAAGAAGAGTTATGTTGTGTTCCAAATTATGAGATAACTAGAAATATCACTCAAACATGCTCTGTAGTAAAAAATGAACTAAATCATCTCAACTGAATGGTTTGCCTTTAGTCACAGTATGAAAATGTCTATCAAAAGGTACAATAAAAAAGGCAATTTTCTCTTTGTACCTCAAAATGTCATCAGACATCCCATAGCACAGTTGATATATCCAGGTGATTAGAGTCGCATAAAAATATAAAGCAGAATTAAAGAGCATGGTTTTACTTTGGTGTGTTCCAACAAAGTGGGACTTCGATTTCAAGAGTACTCCATTGACATAAGGCTTTTAAAGGCTATTAGAAACCACAGGGCAGCCTAGTTCCTCAACAACTGGAAGAGTTAGATGCTAACTTTCAGAAGGAGATAACAAAATAGTATATATACATTTGTGGCGAGAATGTGTTTGAGAAGTAACCTATTTTAGTTATTGGCTGTATATTAGACTAATTAAGATGTAAGTTGGAAATATGTCATCTATACTGCCTGTATTCAACCGATTAGCTTACTCATTTTTTTAGGAAGTAAAATTAAAATCCCCCAAATCCAGAAAAACATAATGAAATGCAGTTGACTTTCAGGTGAATCATAAACCACCACTAAGAATGTTTAAGTCACAGGTGTCTGATATAGAAACTAAATATATCGATGGATAATATACACATTTATGGATTTCTGGCAATCAGAATAATCAGGATTCTAATTGGTTGACGTGTCTGAAATATTCGCCCTGTAATCAGGTAATGAGGATTTATTAAGGAAATTTTGTCACACACAGATAGTTCCAATATTAAGGTTTTTAGGAGATATTCCTAAAATAAAAAACTGCTGATTGTGTCACATTCTGCCAATGAACTTTATAATGATTTAAAAGAGTCAGATTTTCTTAGTGAGCAAGTATAATCAGATATAACAACATTTGTTATAAGTTATAGTTTATAATTCAAACCTATTTGCCTAACATTGTTATTCTTTGTGGTCCTGAATAACTTCTGGGATTGTCAAAAGTAACTTAGTCCACTGGATGTTATTAAAACTAGTATATCACATATTAATAAATAAGATATGTTATTAAGCAGTGGCTAAATATCAAAACTGAAGAAAATTCTGCATTCCTCTTAGTCAACAGTCTTTGAAGCTGAATTGCTATTAAATAGTAAATCATAAACCCATGAAGCAAAAAACATGTTATGTTTTGTATATTTCAACTGATGCAGTAGAGTAACCTTGAGCAAAAAAGGTACTTTGAGAGTTTTCTTTTATGAAAAAAGCATAGCACGTCAAATAAAAGGAGTCTTAAATTACAATAAAAGTAATATTTTTTAAGGAAGATATTCTAAATGTCACCATTGAAAAAGAAGGTAATAGTTAAGAACCTGTTCTATTTTTAAAGATTAAAAAATAAACTCATCTACCAATTTAATTTTAATTAAATTGACCAAGAAAGAAATAAATTTTGCTTTGTCAACAGAACTTATACCTTGTCAGTCAATAGGAATTAAGAAAACAACCTGAAATGATCAAAAAGTGATTATCCATATCTAATACTACATAGTGTAATTGATAATAAAATGTATCTGAGTTTCTAGACAATGGAAATTAAATTGAGGCTATTGTATATATTAATTTCAAATACAATTAGGTATCAAGCAGCATAAAACTCCAGTGAGAGAAATTGTTAGTTCAACCACTAAAATATCTGTCATAATATAAATTTCAGAACATAGCTATTATGAAAAATGACTTTGAGGTTCTTTTCAATATCATATCACATTATTTTCTGGTTTTTAACCTGAACAACTTTATTTTATATAAACCAATATATTATTTAATCATGTAATACCCATAGAGCCTTGATTATCTATACTCATTATTACAATAACACACTTTCCTTAAGGCTCGAATTGTACTTAGCTTATTAAACAGTGTATTAAAATTACTTCTATTTGCATTATCTATAAGTCTAATTAGGTATTATCTAAGAAATAAGTAGGAAAGGATAGTACATTATATATTTATATGTTAAATGCTTCCAATTATACTTTTACTAAAAAAAATACTCTACTTGAGAAATTATCAAGTCTTTTTCTCTAATTATTTTTTTAACAAAAGAAAATATTTTGTTTTATATCTATAAAGTTACCTCCTAAGCATTTCTTTTCTTTTCTTTTTTTTAAAGTATCATTGATCTACAATTTTAAGTCGGTTTCAAATACACAACACAGTAGTTGAACATTCACCCATATTATCAAATCCTCACCCTCTCTAGTGCAGTCACTGTCCATCAATGTAGTAAGATGTTACAGAATTATTAACTGTATTCTCCATGCTGTACTACCATCGCCGTGACCAACCTATATTGTGATTGCAAATTATTGTGCCCCTTAATCCCCTTCTCCCTTCACCACCACCCTCTCCAACCCATCTCTTTGGTAACCATTAGTTCCTTCTCAGTGTCTATGAGTCTACTGCTGTTTTGTTCCTTCTGTTTAGCTTTGTTTTTATACTCCACACGTAAGTGAAATCACTTGGTATTTGTCTTTCTCTGCCTGGCTTATTTCACCAAGCATAGTACCCTCTGGATCCATCCATGTTGTTGCAAATGGTAGTATTTCTTTTCTTTTATGGCTGAAAAATACTCCATTGTGTATACGTACCACACCTTTCTTATTAATTTATCTACTGGTGGACACTTAGGTTGCTTCCATATCTTGTTTATTGCAAATAGTGCCGTGATAAACGTAGGGCTGCATATGCCTTTTTGAATGAGGGGTCTTATTTTCTAGTCAATTCCAAGGAGTGGAATTACTGGGTCAAATGGTATTTCTATTTTTAGTTTTTTTGAGGAACATCCATATTGCTTTCCACAATGGTTGCACCAATTTACATTCCCACCAACAGTGTAGAAAGGTTCCTGTTTCTTCGCATCCTCGGCAGCATTTGTTATTTCTTGTCTTTTGGATAGTGGCCATCCTAACTGGTGTGAGATAATATCTCATTGTGGTTTTAATTTGCATTTCCCTGATAATTAGTGATGTAGAGCATCTTTTCATGTACCTGTTGGCCATCTGTATAATTTAACCTATTCTTAACAAACTTGGTTACCTGCTTCTAGTAACACTAGGAAAAGGCAAACTTGAAGGGAAGTGTGTGTATATCTGTGTTATTTGTGTACCTGTGTGTGCATATGCGTGTGTGTATGTAATAGTAAGGGAGGAGAACTGAGGGCAAAAGTGAAAGTCTTCAGTCTGATATAAAAGAGACAAATCTAAATAACCCACTCTGATAATGATCACCTTGAGTGATTGAGAAATGAATACATTTTCCTACAATGTTTTTAAATAGATTCCTATTTCTCTACTTTCTCACAAAGATTTTTACAAAAGGTAATTTTTCAAAGCATCAATGCTTATAGAATACCAAAATACGTTTGGAAAGAACTTAGAAACATCTTTTTCAAAGTAGAGGATTCAAAAAAGCTGAGCAGCTGAAGATCCAGAAAGACAAAAGCCAAGCTAAGTCATCCTCTATAATAGAACATAGGTGAGGGACTATGTGAAATTATTATATGTATCTCATAATATATGCATATATTATACCATTTGAACAAGGCATTGTTTTCCAGAACAAATCAGTATATGTTACATATACATACCTATAGACATAGGTACTTAGATACACATAGATCCATGTTTTTCAAACAAGACTAAAGGTGCCTATTGAATGAAGTTAATTACTGCTCCAGATCAAAACAACTGACAGTGACTTGAACATATACAGATATGCACCATTGACAAACACCAACCATAATTGTAATCAGTTTTTCAAAGCTTCTTTTAATGTTTAAAGTTTGGAAACATTAGCTATTTATATATTTATATTTCAGTTTTTCCCCTCCTGATTGATTTATTTCCAATTGATTAACTATGGTATTTAAATATAAGGTATTATAATAGTTCTATTATAGAAAAATACAATCCTTAACTTGATAATTTCCTATCATCTTATTAACATTTATAATTAGGTATGAAATGGTTATTTATTTATAGTTAGCCAGTTTTGTTTCAAAAGATGATTTGAGGCAACTTCAAGATAAATACATCTAACCAGCATCCAAAAAGTGAGGAAAATACAGATGCAAGAGAACAAAGATCTTGCAGATATACAAATATAAAGCCTGTAGGGATTAATTTTCTTTTCCAGTTCAAAATAACTATGATTTTATAGACTATACTGACTACAAGAGGATTTTCCTTGACTACCATCCCCAACAATGAATATTTTAGGGCAAAATTCAAGGAAAATACTACTATAGTTTATATAAAGATATAGATATTTAGAACACTAGGAAGTTGTTTTTAACATGCAATAATGTGGTCTGAGACCACAAATGGATAAGCACTCCATAGAAGAGATGAACTGGTGAACACCAGTTGCATGGGGATAGAGGTGTGGTGTGGTGAAAAATAGACACAGGTGGCTCCTCAGGAAATGGTGTATTCATGTGTGTGTGTGTGTGTGTGTGTGTGTTCTAGGGATGGGAAATCAAGGAAAATCATAAGAGGGTTCTTAATAACATTTAAATTTCCATGATCACTCGTTCAGCTGTTTTCAAATTTGTACTAACCTTACTAAATAACATATAGCTCTCTGGTGTATTTTTGTACACATTTCTACAAAGGGAGCTGAGCTAATTTTCTGTGGGCTGGCTAGAGAAGAATAGAAAGGAGAAATGTGAATTTATATAGGAAAGAAAAAGGAATTCAAATTCACCCTTACTTAAGGCTGGGATATCAACTATCTTTTATGGCTGAGAAAACTGAGATTTAGTAAAGTTAATAAAATGCTCAGGGTCACCCAAGTAATGGTACAGGTGGAACTCAACCTTTAGAGTCAAAAAGCCCAACTCTTAAGTATCATTTTTATACTGTCATGTTCAGCATGAGAGCGGATAAATTAATTCTTGATTTGGCAATTTCTTTGGTACACTGCATTTTTAAAAACCATGTAAATTCCACATATCCATTGCTTTCATATGTAGTCATATTAGTTGTATGAACTCAAGCAAGGTATTTAACCTCTCTAAGCCTCAGTTTTCTCAACTGTAAAATGGAAGATAATTTCATCACCCTCTTTAAGGGGGTTAAATGGAATAATGTGGCCTATGTGATTACTAGTTTGATACATAACTAAAGGTAGCTCCTATTAGATATTATACATATTTTAAATGTATATTTCATTAAATGTAGAGTAAATAAAAGTTGGAAATAGTCCAATGTGTTCTAATAGCTATACATTTTATTGAAAATAAATCTTCATGAAGACAAACATGTTTTGGCTAAAACATCAAAATAGACAAGTCTTATTTTTTAACTCAGCATTTATTATTTTTTTCCTAGAGTAGTGTGGCATTTACTATTGGGCATTCAACAAATATTTCTACAACACTTGCTTTGTGCCAGGCACAAGGCTAGGTGCTGGAGATATACTTTCAAATAAGAAACAAATCACACCACTTATAGTGCAGTTTAGAATCTTATTCGGAGAGACAGACATTTCATAAGTAATAACACAAATACATTTCATTATAACAATGATTAACAATACAAAGAAAAGTATGGTAGTATGGCACTATATTGAGAGAGGACCTGTTAACCGAGGCTGAGAAGGTGAAGCTAGACTCCAGAAAGTGATATTGAAGGTTGAAGCCTACAGGATAAATTGGACAATATATCACCTACTAAAATTCATGGGAAGTCACTTTAAACTTAGTTCAGAAAAACTGCCAATTCACATCTGACAGGCATAGCAGGAACACATTTTTATTATATATTATTTGTTCTCTGGTATAGTCTTTAATGTGAAACCTCTTTTAAAACTTGATTCTAATATATAGTTGACACAATCAGATTTTGAGGGAAGGCATCTATTAAACTAGCCATCAAATAATAAAGGCGAGGGTGAAAAAAAGTATTTATGTGATCACTTGGTGTGACTGATCTCCCCACATAATGCTCAACTCTTCTTTCCTGTTTTAATCACATTTCTTCAGAATTTTTGTCTTTAAACAGAATATATTTGGCATAGTTTTTTTCTAGAAATATATGTCTCTGGGGTAGTCCCAGTGCCTGTCATAACCTCTTTTCTTAACAAGTACCACTTTCTTCTTGACTCCTGTCCCAATTCTTGTCCCCTTCATCCCAGACTCTTATCTTTCTGTCAATCTCAAAAATCCATTCATCTCTCCCTTCTTCCCTGGCTCCTTTATACCTACACTAACTCTCCATGTGATCACTTCTCTTTTCTTTCCTTTTACTTTTCTAACCTCTTCTCTTCTCTCCCTCTTTTCTCTTTTTAGCCTCTCTTTTTTTTAAATTTTCATCAAAGAAGCAAAAGTGATAGCCTATCAAACTAAATTGGCTGTCGCTTGAAACTCATTGAGTATGTATATACTTAAATATGATTTTGAAAAGTTAAAGGTTTAGGTACCTAGCTTGATGCATTTTATAAGAAAATTATGTCATGCTTCACTTAATGAAAATTAATGAACATTTACATTATACACAAAGAAATAGCACTTAAGAGTCAAGAAAACTATGCTAGACAATTTTTGCAAAAATCAGTATTAACACAGTTTCTCTGAATCTCAGGGTAGAAATTTTTGAAAAGAGGGTACTAGATTATTTGCTGTACTTCTAATTTCATGTAATTTCATAAACATTTTATTAAAGCAAAAGATTAATTCAGAGTAACTAACTTTTATGGGTTTCAGGATACAAACTAAATAATTTGAATCATTTCACTATATGCTAATAGAATCCAGGTCAAAAGTTTATCACATCAATACTGTGTTTTAGGTATTAACAGAATTCTGGATGACCAGGAAAAAGAAAAACCAACACTCCAAAACAAAACCGAAATCATCCAGCCTGCAACTCCCCAAATCATATATGAGAATCATTTTTCATTCCTCTCTTATTCAAACTACCCATTATTCAAACCCCAGCATATACTTTAACAAAATCTTCCAAACAATTTCTTATATTAGCACTATGTGAAAGATAACAGGAGATAAATCAGTCCGTGAAAATAAGTCTGGTCTTCCCTCTTAATTATAAATGTCTATGTAGTAGGATCCATATCCTATACCTTTTTAAATTAATTTTAAACAAATTGACCTGAATTGAATTAAAAAGGTACAAGGAAAGCTAAGAAATTCAAATAATAATGATTAAACATTTTTTTTAATCCAACATTAACTCTGAGGCAGTACAATAACAGCAAATTAATATATACTACTTTAAAAAATCCCATTTTCAGAGTCATTGAAATAGGAAATGAAGATAATAAGAAAACTCTACTACACTGGAGTAAATGCAACTAAAAAATGATTATGATATCTTAGATACCTACAAAAGTGGCTCTGTAATTAGTATGATGTAGGCTTATAAACAAGTATTTTCATGAAGAAACTAAATAAATTATTGACTTGGAAAAAAATAAAAGGTCAGACTCTTTCTTTTCTTTCAGTTTACAATCCCTGCTAGGGACCTGCTATGCAACATGTTTATCACCATGCAAAGTAAATTGTTAAACTCTTCACTTATCATATTTCCTTATTAATGCATGAATTCATTTATTAGAAGTTTTAACACACATAGACATTCTTGCAAACATATACTCCAATTAAAAAAAATTAATATGTCTGGCCTTTAGTTAGAATAAGTTCAGATTGGCCCATATTCATAGCCTACATTGAAATAAAAATGCTTATGATTAAATATTTAAGATTTTCCCAAATGCTATATAAATCTCTGGTGATGACAACAAAAGGAAGACACCACAAAAACATCAGTATCCTTAAGGAATCATCAGCTTCTTTTTGCTTGCTCCAGTTATAAATTTTGCATTTGCACATTGTTGCCTAGATTTTCAAAGGGTTCTGAAAATGATTAATTTAACAATCTTTCCATATTGCTATAATACAGCCACGAACTTTTTATGTATATATAATTTATAATATCTTTCTACAAACATACTATTTTATAATATATATAATTTTATAATACTAAATATATGTACATAATATATATTTTATAATATCCATACCAAGGATAGATTAGTGGGCAAAACAGAAATTCCAGCATCCAGGAGTGTTAATGCAGACATGGCAAGTGTCACCAAAGTATGACTACTTAAATTTTGCAGGCTTAGGTGCTTTACCCCAATAGATACAAATAAACAATGGTTCTTCATTCATCTGGCCTGATGATTTGGAAGCAAACAAAATGATTTTTTAAAAATTCTAATAATTGCAAATATATATTGAATGCTCACAAAATGTCAGACCTTGTACTAAGTGTTTTGCATGAATTATTCCTGCAATAACAACAACCCTCAGAGGTATGCACTATAACAGGGGTTGGCAAGTTGTTATTATTATTTTTTTTAAAGGACCTGACAGAAACACTTTAGGTCTTGTGGGTCATGTACGGTCTCAGTCTATGTCACAACGACTCAACTCAACCCAGTGGAACCAGTCACAGGCAATATCTGAATGAATGGACATGACAGCATTTCAATATAATTTTATTTACAAAAACAGGCAGCAGATTTGAATAGATTTGGCCCACAGGTCATAGTTTGCTGACCCTTGTAGATTAAAATTCACATTTTACCAGTGTTATTCTGTAACTTCCACAAGGCCACACAGCCAGCCAGTGAAGTCAGAACTTGAATTCAGGTTACTTATTTCAGAATAAAAGTACTTGCCTCTCTGCTTCTTAACAGCAACTTAAAGAGCTATTTAAGAGTAAAACAAACACAAATATATTCTAGAATAAAAGGCAAACTGACATGTTTGTAAAAGATAATAGATTGGGAGAAATTTAGCATTTGCAATGGATACAGGCGCTGAGGAATAAAAATTTGTACTCCTCAGAATATCAAGATTTCTAGTGAAAAGTTTGAGGAGAATTTACCCTACGTTTACAAAATGAACTTTTTAAAAAAGTCACAACATTATTTTAAAGTCCCATGATATGTTTTGGGATTCTTTTCATATATGACAGAAGATGAATTGCAAAAGCCACCTGCTGGGAATTTTATGTTATGGTATATTATATTATATATAAAAATATAGTATATATATATATATATGGTTATCAATGTCCAGGCACTTTGAATATACAGTGTGCAGCCAGGTTGAGAATAATGACCTACTTTTATGCCAAAATCCTGCTCAGTCTGAGCGACCTTGCCTTATTAAAGAAATCTCATCCCACCTGGAATTAAACCCTGTGTATAGTCCTGGTTACAAGGTCCGATAATGATCTGACTCCAGTCTAATCTCTAATCCTGTGATTTTCCGCTCCCCACTAGCACCAGCTACAGTGGCCTTGCTGTTTCTCAGCATAACCAAGCTCAGCTCAGCCATAGGGACTTCACATGTCTGTCCGGAATTCTTTGCCACAGTCAGACCCCAGCTCAAATGTCAAGCAGATTTTACTCAAAAACAACCTCTGAGAGGCCTTTCCTGACACCCAGTTACTCTACAAGCCACACCATGCTCATTTATGTTTTGCTGACCACTTATGTGATATTAGGACCTTTTTTCTGTTTTATTATTTGTTTAATTTTTTTCTCCTTTATTTTCTAAATAGCAATGATTTAATACTATGTAGCAGGTCTTTTATTATTACTAATCTTCTCCAACATAATGAATCTATGCTTCCGAAATAGAGGTGTCCTGTTTGTTTTGCACTGCTGTGTCCCCAGGCCTAGCAAGTGTGTCTGGCACTTAGAAACCACACAGTCAGCACGTGAAAAACCAAAGAATAAGTGAAACATATGAGGGGAAGCCCAGACTTAGAAATCAGGCCTCTAGTCCATTGTAGGTACTGCACCATGTGGCCCCTCCTGGTCATTTATTTCATTTTGGAGAATCATGTACAGAAAAGATGGAAAAAGTGTCTAGGCCTCACTGAAATTAAAAAGGCACTTAAATATTATACAATAAATTTTGAATAAACTTGTTAGTATATTCAAAAGAGAAAAAGTTATTATTATTTTTTAAGGCTCCCTGGATAGCCATTGCCATCTAAATACTGAGGGGAAAAAAATGTTTGCTTCTGCAGGCTTGCTTTTTAAATTTGGTAATATATATGACTGCTTCATTCATTTTGTCTTAATTGCCATTTTAATTATTTACTCTGTATTTTTTAATTTATGTTGCACGGTATCCTGTTTATATAATTTTAGTTGTCAAAATGTTTGTACAGCTTAAAAATTATATAAATTAGTCAAGAAAATGTCATTGATTATACAACTTATAACTATTTTTCTTAACTAAATTTTTTTAAACTTCAGCTTTAATTCATTCAACTTTTATGTTACACTTTATCATTTCTTACTGTTTTTTTCATATTACTTTTAGTTTAATGGAGATCACATATAAGAATGGGATCACATGTATCTTATGCAAAAAATGTTATAGTCCCATTCATCTATGATTAGTTTTATATTGGCTCCTAAAGTCTCTTAGAACTGAGTCTGCAACTTTTACCAAAATCACTTGTTGTTGCTAAAAATCACTTCATTCGATACTTGTTGAATGTCTTGTACCATCACCAGTGGTTTTCTGAATCAGTGGCCAACTTTCCCAGGCCAAACCATTTGTTTCCACTAAGCGGGAATCTGTACCTCTCCCTGGCCTTTTCCTATGGTCTCTTCCTCTATCACTGCTTTGGGGCTCTGCTATGTAACAATATCTTTGCACAATATGGAAGGTAAGTAAGGGATGCACTATCTAATTAAATCCTCTATGCTTCTTCCACTGAAAATTGTTCTTGAGAGAAATGCTATTTAAGAAATACAAAATATGAATGTTATTCTTTGGTTAAATCTGGCATTTAGGAAAGCTGCTTATCTGGGCTATGTCATCTCTTTCACTATCAAAGAACCCTCCCAAATTACCTTTTCAGAACCTCTTTCAGCCTGCACTGAAGGTCACTAAACAGGTTTGTGACATTTGTTTTTTTCTGGCATGTAGAATTGTCATTATGAATAGTTTTGACTATATTACTCAATGACCTCAACAAGAGATAAGTACCAGTCAGAATGTGTTTGTTAACTCCTGAAGATAGTTTCCTCTCCTCTTTGGCTGTTGGCAGTTTATACACTGGGGAAACAAAGAAAGAATGGAAAACTATCCTTGACTGAGAACGTATAATGGGTTAAATACTTTATCTATATAATCATATTTAATTTCCCCATTATGCTTACAGTAGGGGTTATCATTCTAATTATAGATGAGGAAACTGAAATAAGAGATAATAAGAGATTTTTCCAAAGTCGTCGGGCAGATAGTGAAGGACTGGGACACTGGTACAGATCTATCTGACTCCCCTCCTTCCAAAACACTGCTCAAAGCTGTGTTTGAAGTCAGATTTTATTCTGACACAGCAAATACACCAATGATTATAACTCATTTCCTGATTCTCATATATTATTTTCTTTACTACCTAGAGTTTTGGGGTTTTGTTTTTGCTTTCTCTTATTATTTTGCTTGTTACTATTAGTGAAGTTAATAAAATTTTGGATGCATCACAGGAAGCTCATGGACTTTGCAGCAATTCACCACTTCACTAACCATCTATACTTGCCTGTCCTAGAGCCCTCTTGTTAACTAATGCTTTCTTTTGGCTTATAATACCATCACAATGTATTTCATTGCTGATATTATTGATTTCTAATAGTCAAACCTATTTTGGAAAGAATATTAGAATTTTAAATATAAATGTTAAATATTGGTAAAGTATACATTGTTCCCAACAGACCCTCAAATAGCTCAACTTTGGCACTCTGACTTGTCCAACTAACTTAAAAGTATGATTCAAATTGATTCACAGTCAGTTAAATGAGGGATAAATGAAAAAAAAAAGAGGAATCTAAAAAAATGTGAGCAGAGAATGAAATAGACACATAAAGAAGTGGAAAGGTCAATAAAATAATGACTATACCCAAAAATTAGTATTGCTATATAGTATAAATTCTTAAAATTTTCTGATTTTTTTTTCCAACTTACATGTCTGACCTGTTGGTTCAAAATGTGCCTTCTCTTTTGCTAGAGCAGTATTAGTATTAAGCCAGAAAAAGCAAATCTGTACATGATGTTTTTACATCCTCTCCACTACCATCCAAGGATACAATTCCTTGACCTTTGATATAGCAAGTTAATCAAAGCATTCATTTCAAAGATCCTTTGTTTTACAGATACTTGTTAGTGTTTGGCAATAGTGTGTTTCATGAAAAGTGTGTCTCTTTTAAAGATGAAACAGGAATATCTAAGTGAAGACAAATGTATTTTTGTGAATAAAAAATATTTGTCTCATTTATAGATAAAAGGCCTACACTTGTTCCTCACAATTCATAAACACTTCATAAGGAAACACTTCTTTGAAGGTTTATTATCTTATTAAAACAAGAAAGAAAGAAAATTATTTTGATCAATTGGGGCTGAAATATACATTTCCAATGCGGCTTTTAAGAGACAAAAGTTTGAAGTGCCCCACATCCCACTGCAGAGCTCTCATCACAATGGCTGATTGAAGCAAAAATACAATAGCTCTGGGAAGCTCTAAGGCTTTTTGATAACGCCTGTGAGTGCAGGTGGCTCTACCTGAAAAGAAACACACCACTTTCCTCTTCAGTGGTGACCACTGTGTTCCACAGTGGGTCAGAGGTGGCCAGGGTGCTTTCAAGTTCACTTTTATAATTCTGAAGAACTGGATTGTGAGCACAGACAAGTTCCCAATTTAGCCTGTGAAAAACATAAAAACTGCTCTCCTTTTAACATATACTTTCAGTCACTAAGTATAGCAGGAAATTTATTCTACTGACCTTTTAGAATCCAATTTTAATTAAATGATTGATTTTAAGATCTTGACTAGACATACACTGAGATGTTAAAAAAAAGTAAAAGTAATCTTCACAACACTCTCAATGGAGACTAAATTGAAGTTTAAAAAAAAACATTGTCACTAAGGAATGATTTTTTTTTCTTGTTACCTTGTATACAATTATTTAGGAGTTTAAACAGAAAAGCACAAATCTTAACACACTAGAACTATTTTGACAAAATTGCATTTTTGAAGTATAAAATAAATAGCAAACAACAAGGATACAAATGCATTCCTATACTGGCAATGACTAAGATGTCTCTGACTAAAATAAAATATGATTTAGTCAAAACTTATCTGGAATATGACATTTAGTTCACAATGCCACATTTAAGAGGGAAGTAGACAAATTCTAGTTTGCTAATAAATAAGAATTCAAAACCATCTAGTGCAACAGGAAAAACAATTGGGGAAAAAATGAAAATAAATGTTATGTGAACATAAAGGGCACCAGGGTATAACACTCAAAGACACACTATGTAGAAAAGTGATTGCATTTATTTTGTAAATCTTTCTGGGTTACTAAATGGTAGATAGACTTTTAACTCAATATAATAAAGACTATTCTAAAGGAGAGACCTGTTCAAATATGGAATGAACAATCTCATGAGATAAGTTTTACACTACTGCAGATATCTAAGGGCAAGAGAATCAGGGATGCTGCAGGAAAGACTAAACTATGATGCTGAGGCCTCTTCAAGATCTATTTCTGTTCTCTATTCTGTTCCATCAATTTATGTCTAACCCTCCACTGATACCACTCAGTCTTGATTACTGTAGCTATATAATAAGTCATAAAGTTGGGGAGACTGATTCCCCCCACTGTCTTCTTTTTACAAGATGATTTTAGTTATTCTAAAACAATTTTTTTCTCTCCATATACTTTTAGAATCTTCTTCATGTCTATTAAGAAAGCTTGCTAATTTTGATGGGACTTTTCTTAAACTGCTTTTTATATGAGAAGAAACACTTCTTGCTATGTTGAGTCTTCTAATCAGTGAATACCATATGCATCTTATTTATTTGGATATTTTTATTTCATTCATTGGTGTTTTATAGTTCCAGCATACAGTCTTGTAAATATTTTATTAGATTTATACCTAAATATTTACTTTCTGATAGAAGAAAGGGAGGGAGGAAGAAAGAGAAAGAGAAAGGAAGGGAGAGAAGGGAAGAATGAAGAGCAATTATAAATGGCATATGTTTTATTTTAATGATCATACATTCATTGCTAGTGTATATAGAAACAGAACTTATTTTTGTATATTTTTTCTTGCATCTTGCAACCTTACTAAACTTACTTCTTAGATTTTTGAGGTATTGTTTGATTCTTTGGATTCCTTGATATTTTCTACATAGACAATCACATCATATGCAAGTAGGGACAATTTTATTTCTTCCATTTCAATCCATATTTCTTTCTTTCTTTTTTTCCCTTTATTTCATTGGCCAGAACTTCCACCATTATGTTAAATAAGAATGGTGAAAGCAGACACTATATGCACTAGGAAACAAAAAAATCATTTAATACACTTTATTGTAGTCTGGGAGAAAGCCTGCAATATCTAAGGTACTCCTACACATTGCAGATAATATGTAAGAGGAGACTTATTGTGAATTGGTTTGTGGCAGTTATGGAGGCAGACAAGACTCATACTCTCCCTTCTGCCTGCTGGAGAACCAGGAAAACCAATGGTATATGAACAGAAATAACTGAAATGGAGTCAGGAATGTCAAGGGGTCCTAAAGTGGAGTTAGAAGGCCATTGGGGAATTTGGTCTTATGCACATCTATACCTAGACAGAACATGGACATTAGGACTGTGCCAAACATAAGCAGCTAAACCTACTGCATTTCTCAGAATGAGGCTTATTTTGCTGAGCTCCAGTCCAGCAACTAACATAGTGACCTATCCTATGCAGACCAGTGTTAATTATTTTTGTCTATGCCAATCACAATTATTTCAAAATAACTTATGTAAGCCTGCATTTTTCACTTTTATAAACACTTTCTTGCTGCCTCCACAGTGGAGCACATTTCAGGATCCACTTAAATCTTTGTCTTCCAAATTTGAATTCCCAAAGACCCTAACTGAACTTTTGGTTTGCTCTACAGTCTCAGTTCTTTCTTGTTTGACAGGTATAATTCAGTACAAGGACAGCTGATGGTGGAGCTCCCTATTCAGGATGAAGTCTGAGAACCAAGGGGACTACTCATGTAATTTCTGGAGACCAAAGGCCCAGGAACCAGGAGCTCTGATGTCTAAGAGTAGGAAAAGATACTCCAGCTCAAGAAGAGAAAGAGAAAGATATTTGGCTTCCTTTGACTTACTGTTCCATTCAGGTCCTCAAAGTACTGGATGATTCCTTCCCACATTGGTGAGGATGGATCTCTTTACTTAGTCTACTGAAAGAAACGCTAATCTCTTCCAAAACACCTTCACAGACACAGCCAGAAATAACGTTTTACCTGCTAGCTGAGTATCCCTTAGCCTAGTCAAATTGATACAAAAAATTGACCATCACAATGATAAAGAAGAGTAAACTTTGAATAGTAGGGAGAAGTTTCTTTTACCTTTGACATTTTCAGTCGATACCTGTTCACTCCCACTCCAGTTCACCTTGGCATTTTTGCCTCACTTCTCTTCCATGGCTCAGAAATTTCATTGATTATGTATATCCTACAATGAATTTTCTTCTGTATAAAGAGCTTAGGGATGAGTTTAGGTCAAGCTATACTTGATGACTACAGAGTAAGTCCTTGAGACAGTAGAATTACTTGCATATTTAACTGAAAAGTTAAAACTAGAGCCTGAGATACTGGTGTTCCACTACTGATTTTCTACCTTTGAGTAAATATACTCAGCAGGTACTTTCTGGGCCTGAAACACTGCTCATATCCAGAAAGAAACATGTGATTTAATATCTACTCTGGGAAATCTCTAAACTGGTATAGGAGATACTTCTCAAAAGACAACCCTTTAACTTATATCAAAGTAATGAAAATATGTAGAAAATTTATAAGTTTTTTGTGTATTGTAAAGAAAAGTAGTCTTCATTTAATTTTCAAAAGAAATCTCTTAAGTGGTAAAATCATTAACAATGATGATATTTACACATTGGTCTCGGCCCTATTAAAAGCAGTATAAGTACGTCACGCAGATGTGGCAGAAATATAGCTGTAATATTCATTCAATAGAATATATATCCTTCCCATTACTCATGTCTTCGTATGAACTTAACACAAATTTATCTTGCAAATATACCTACACATTACATATATTATTAAGACAATTCACTGTTTTTCCATTCAAACTTAAGAATGAACACAGTGATTTTATGGTCTTCTGATGTATCTGCCCATATTGAATTCAGAATAAAGAGAAACCTATATCTGACAAATAGTAAATATATAATTATAGGCTACTATGCTAATTAAATAAAATTGACAATTAGATTGCTTATTTCTATATTTAAGTGCATACTTCTGTATTTTTATATTACAAATCAAAATAATCATGGCATTTAATTACATGCCATAATAGATATATGACAGATAATGGGATGGAAGATTAGAATTTATGAATTATTTAACACTTAACACAAATGTTTTGGAAGGTGGAAAAGATAAGTACTTGATAAAATTATGACTTTATTGGGGTTGGAGAAAAACTGTAAAGCAAATAATTATACACACAATTGTTTGAAAATTATCCTCTAGGTTAGAAACATTCACATTTAAAAATTCTTTAGGGGCTTAATTAAAATAGAGTTTTCACTTCTCAAAAGTATGATCAAGAGATTTTTTTTTGGCTCTGCATGTTTATTTTGACATTTTAAAATGAATTATAATGTGAGGAAACAAAACATTTTACATTTAAAATAAACTTTTTCTTTTTATTTTCCTTTATAGGTCTCTTAGAGTAAAATATTTCATCATCAGTAAAACAGCATAGTATTAAAGTGTCATAACCATTAAGTCATCACATGTATATCCAAATTTATAAACTAAAATATCTACATATATAGGAAGGACTAGACTTTATAAATCAGTTGGTATATTAGAAAATAGATCATGACTTCCTATTAAAAAAAAATACTGCTTCCATAAATTACCCAGGACACAAATAAAATGAAAACTGAATAACACATGTCAATTGAAAAGGCTGTAATATGCAGCAGCATGGAAAGATGAAAACATTTTTTAAATAGAAATAACTTTTAATATCAAAGCCAAAGGTAATGGCAGAGCACCACATATTAAAATATCTCATAAAGTATAGAGAGTCCTCTTTCATGATTATACTTTTATTCTAGGTACAATTCTAATTGTTAATAAGCATTTGTTAGGGAGTAAACACATGATATGGAAATAAAGTCAAAGGGCAGGTCACTGAAGTGACATGTTGTCTAGTAGAAAACATTAAGATGGGGATTTTTTTCAATGCTATATAATATTAGACCTATAAATGCAGTATTTAAGAAGGGCAAGTCCAGATTTAGTCTGTTGGAATGAGATATGAGGGAGAACAGTTAAGGGGGCAGGGACTGGGATGGGGATAGGAGGGTTGTATGAAGGTTTCCTATAAGAGGAGATAGATACTTGGTCTTAAAATATAAGATAGTTCATAAAGTAGAGGAGGGAGGGCATTCCAAAGGAGAAGGAACGGCATGTCACCAAACCCCACCTTCTCTTCCTGTCTGAGGGGCTTTGTACCTATAGCTATCATTCTCTACTGATTCCTTCTCTATCAGCTCAATCCATGAGTTGAAGTATCTCCTATATTAGAAGAAACTTTCTGACTCTTTCTCTTCTAGCTACTGACCCACCTTTCTATTAAAGAGTAACTCTTGTAAAAGTTATTTACACTTGCTGCCTTCACTTTTACTTTCCATTCTCTTAACTCATCTAAATCAGAATTTTAGCCTAGCCATTCCACCAAATCCCTCCATAGCCACATAAATGACCCTCAGTCCAAACACTTCCTGTTAACTGAAGCCCTGAGATGCAGCTGGCATTGCTGAGCACTCACTCCTGTCTCAGTTCACCTGCATACCCTTCCCTATATTCTCAGTAGCCTTCTTCCTGTTCTTCTTCCCGACCTGTCCAACTGAGAGTAACTCAGAGCTCAGCAGTCAGACCATATCTTCCTTCACCCTCACTCTTCAGGTGATCTGATACAATCTTGTAGCTTGAAATAACTTCCATACACAGATAACACCCAATTTCAAATTGCTAGCCCACAAATTCTCCATCTGCCCTACATCCCTCTTCCTTCTAGTTTACCATAGAGTAGGCAGAATTATCTTTTCACTATTATCATACCATTCCCCTACTCCAAATCTTTTAATGATTTGCTGTCAAATAGAAAATAAACTAAATAAAATAGAAGAAAAGTAAAACTCTTCACAAGGACCTACAAGACTTCACATGATCTGATAACTGCCAGACTCTGGATTTTCCTAAAAATTCCCCCTTGCTTAACATTCTACATGTCCCTTGTCTTCCCCTGAACACACCGTCTGTTTGTTCCCCACACAGGAGCATCACAATTTCTTTTCCTCACAGTTTGTTCATTCCCCAGTATTTTATATTATACCTCTCCATCCGACACTCTTGTTTAAATACCATCGCTTCAGAAATGCTTTTCTTGACAACACTGGAAGACAGCTGACATGCCACATCACACCGACTACTTCCAACTGGCTTTCATTTTCTCCATGGTATTTGCCGCTACCTGAAAATTTACTTTGTTTTGCCTGCCTTCCCCATAGGCAGGACTCTGAGGACTGGAATCTTGCTGATTTTCTCACCACTTTACTTCCAGGGTTCAGGAATGTTGGGTGCATAGTAACTACTCAATAAATTTTTGTTAAATTAATTAGTTAAATCAGCACTTACATGTACCAGACTTATTTTTGATATGTGATTCTCAGCAGAATAATTAATCATCAAGATATGCCATGATACCTCCTGCCCTTAACATTCATTTTAAAAAGCATTCAGAAGTTCACTTTATGTTCATATTTTTGTGAATATATATGTATATGCATATAAATGTTTTCTAAAGACATTTTACAGGTATTTCTAAAAAAAGTATTTCTTATCTATTCTTAATGCAAAACTAACACTTTTTTTAAATCAAACTACTTGCACAGCCTAGGACATATATTCTTGCACAATTTTTTAAAATCAATTTTAGGTTCCTTGAGGTTATGAACTGTAGTTAACAGCAAGAAACCAATACACTATAGAATCTATGATTGACCTATATAAACTTTTGGATTTTAAATGTGTCTATATACACATATACATGCACATACACATGTATATAAATGATGAGAACACACAGCAACCTAGTGCATATTCACATGAAATAGTTAATACCTATATGGTAATATAATTTCTAAACACACACATTTAAGAATCAGTTTTCCACTTTTTGTGTTAATGCATCAGTGGATGGAACATCCAAGCCTCCCTCTGGTTTGTTCCTAGCATCTCTGAATTGCCTAGGTTTATGCTCAAATGGCTTCAAAGGCTCACATTTCTTAAGGCAAATTTCTAGCAGCAGTCAATTGTTTCCACATGCTAAGATAATGAGCACAGCAGAGAAACAGGCGAATCAGAGATACGACAAAGAGGAGCCTCCAAACTGAAACCATAGCTATGCCTCTCTAACACGGACCAAAATGATCCCCAGCCTCAGAATCATGCCCTCTCTTCGGTTATTAAAAAAAAAAGGGGTGAGGGATGTGAAGGGGTAAGAGATGGAGAGAGAGGCGGAAAGGAAGAGAGAGACAGAGTAGAGGGAACAGGGGTGAGAAAGAAGGAACAAAAGAACAAAAGTCACAGAATAAACAATGCTTCACTCTTGCCTCAATGGGAGAAATGCTTAGTTCTTCATCAATTCAGAGATAACTATCTGTTCTAGACACCAAGGAAAGCTCAAGAGTATTCGATACTCAGTGAGGTTCTTATTTTTGCATTGGTTATGATATTTTAACATTTCACACCTCAATTACTTGTGGTAATTAGAGTCTATATAGTAAGACTTTCAGAAAGAACATAGAAGGGATCACTTACCCTCAGTTCATTCCAGAAATTAACAAGTAGAATAAAAAAATGAAATCTTTGACTTTCTATTTTTGGCTATCTTCTTTTAAATATCATAAAGCTTAAACTGCCAAATGTACAACTGAGATCTATATGAAGGGTAGGGGTGGGAAGAGAGAGACAGAGAGAGAGACAGACAGAGAGAGAGAGAGAGAAAGAGAGAGAGAGAAGAGAACAAAGAGAAGTAGAAGAAAGACAGCTAGACAAACCTTTGATGGGCTGATGGAGGAAGACTGACAGAGTGTTTCGTTTAAGTAAGTGTAAATCCTGAAGCAGGTTGTGCTATTATTTTCTGCTTGAGGAAATAATAGTACAGAAACTTTTCTCTAAAATGTACACTATCTGTAAATAGTACTACATGATAATGAGAGCCTGGGAGTGGTAAAGAAGAGATGAAAACTGAACGATTTCATAAAGTAAACAAGATCATGACAAGCACAACTCAGTAAGGGGCAGCCATGGGCTGGGAATGGCAGAGCTTGAATGCCCAGGTAAAGCTGTCCTAACACCATCCCCTAACAACCATGTGCCATTGTCACTATACCTTTATTGGATAAGGGGTTAGTGAACATCTTAACTTTCTTTCAAGGACACAAATTTCATGCAGGATGTCCTTTACTAAAATGTATAACTACCAATAATGTTTATACTACAGAATTTACACATGCACATCCATACAATGGAATACCTCCCAAAGATGGGATCAAAAGAAAAATAGGTAAGTTGTAAGTATTTTAAAATATAAAATTCAAATTTAATCACAAATTTTAACAACATATCATGATAAATAAATGAAAAATAAAGAGAGAAAGCCATGGGTAAGCATTCTGAGGGACTGATTTTAGACTGGTGAGGTTAAGGAGAAGGGGCTTTTACATTGGGCACTGAGAAATAAATAAGACATGGCCATCCAAGGCAAATACCCAAGGCAGAGGGAAAGGCATGCACACAGGACCCAGTGCAGCAAGAAAAGCACCAGAGTGGTCAGAGATTAATGAGTGCGAGGAAGAGTATGTTAAGCACCAGTTCCTTCAAAAACTTCATAAGCCATGTTAAAATTTTTTTCTTAAATTTCTTCTAAGTGCATTGAAGTGCTTCAAGGTCTAAGAAACTGAATAAATGAAGTACTATTGTAGGGTACTTGGAAATTCAAAATGCACATTAGCTAATTAAAGATCCCACGGATTTCAACTATTAAGGAACGTGTGAAATTCTATTTAATTCAGGGTTTTCCAAACTGATTTGAGCACTTCACACTCTCATGTGACACCCGTTGATATCCTTCTGACCTCTCCTGCTTGGTGGATCCTTACCAAAGCAGTTATATGGAACAGAGAGCTGTGACAAACCTGGATGCCACTGTTACTTCCTGAATTAACTGAAACACCATTTGCTGTATCTGGGAATAAGAGGACCTAGAATATTCAAAAAGTATTACTTCAAAGAGATAATGAGTTTCATTTGTACTCAGTTGGACAAACATTCGATAACTTACTCTAGAAGGCTCTGAGGTTCTGTACTAAACAACAGGGTTATAAGATGTATAAGGCCTATATTCTAACTTGGGAGCATTAGAAAGCATAAATATCTTCATTCATATATTTACCCATCAAACACATTTGCATTTAAATTAGTCAAGCACTGTTCCAGTCCTGAGGGACAAAGGGGGAAATAAGACAAACATTATCTTTATTTTGCTGAAGCTCAGATTCTTACTTGGAATAGAGCAGAAAAGCAAGCTAAATAATAATAATGCATTCCAATAACTTGTATGATAAAACATGTTAACATGTAAGAGAGCTGAGAGTAGAGGCAGGCAATCAAATGAGAGCATTTAACATAGTGCAGGGGGTAGGAAAGAAAATCTGGATTTGAGAAATAATTTTGGAGTTATATAAAGAGGGAATGTAATTGTTAAATGGATATAGGTTCAGAGTGTGACTGCTACATAAATTTGAGCTCAACAAATTAGTCTGAATGTGGAACAAATGAAGGAAGGTATAAGAAACATAACTAATTCTTATGTGCTAGGAACTGTTATAAGAATTTTATGTATTTTTAATATTTTAAATCTCTCAATAGCATCCTTGAGGTAGACAACTTTTAAACCAGCATTTAAAAGATAGATAGAGGTACTACAACATTTGAAATTACGTGGCTTCCATTAAATTTCTTTTGGACAATGTTCTATATACTCCTCAGCAGGACTGTTGGACCTGCTTCCCACACATTATGTACACCTCACTTACACTTACCCATTTTCCCACTGACCCTGCCAGCCAGCAGCCTGACAGCATACCAGTCTCCTGCCCCAAGTGGCCAGCAGGATCAGCAGGACTGAGGCTTCTCTCACCACCCTATGACCTGCAAGTGTTTGCTCTGTCATCCGTTTTAGTTTATCAGTAGGCTCTCTGAATTCTCTTCCTATACAGGAGATGTTAGAAACCTTATTTCTGGAAAGGGCTGGGGAAAGATAAAAAGACGGGCTATTTCTGATACCTTTCCAGAGGTAACCACACAAACTAGTAGATGAGCCCAAGGCATAAGCAAGAAGGTCAAGCAAAGCTCATGCCAGCTCATATAAGGCAGCCCTTAGGGTAACACTTTGCCACAGAAACACCAGAGGCACATGCTACATCAGACTACACTGACCAACAAGCCTGTTCACCCTCCCTGCTCCTCACCATTGCTGCAGATCAGTGGCCACACAAAACAGAAAGGAAAGGAGGCCCCTTCCTGCCTGAATTAACCTAGGTACCATTACAGAAAACACCTTGGGCATTATACTAAAAAATGTGTCACCTAGCTTCATTATTGGGAAAGACTAAGCAATCTGATTTAGAATAAACATTCTGAAACTAAAAATCTTTCCCTCCCAGAGTAGAGCACCATAAAAATATTGTCCAGAGAAATACATCAAATGTACCTATTTTAAAATGTAAAATAAGCAAGATGGTAGTTAATTCAGTAATTGTTTAGTAAAATACCTTTCACACACAAAAATTTTAAAATAGTAGTAAGTCAATGGGCTGCTTTGTTTATTCCACATTGGCAGGAAAGAAATTAGTCCACATAAATAAAATCATCACAGCAATCCTAGTTAAAAAATAGTTGACATGCACTTTAACTTAATCCTTAAAATATTTAAAAATTTAACATTTTTTAACATAAATATTATGAAATTACATTTTACTTTTTCCTGGCATCTTAAAAAACTTTTGAACATAACAAAGTTTTTTAATGACTCACATTCATTAGGATCATTTTGTATACTCCACTACAGTTTAATGATGCCCAGAGGGACAATTACAGAGCGTGGACCTGTTCTCAGCTGCACCTTCATGGCCTTACATTGCTGTACTTTCAGTCTGGCTTCTGACCTTGATGGGTTTTGCCCTCTACCATTGCCCTCGGCTGTGGCTTCTCAATACTGTTAGATGTTGATCATGAACAGTCATTTCCAAAAATGTTCCTAATTTTGTGCTTCTGCCAAGAAAACAGCTTAATGTGCTTTTAAAACTAGTGTGAGACCACAATGAACAAATATCCACAGTGATTATGGCACTTATTTTGGGTCATAAAAAAAAAATGCTCATACTTGTCTTATGCCTCTAATTATGTTTCAGAGGACCAGACTGGCTGGTAACTGCCCACAGAAAGATTGTGGCAATGATGGTCACTATGGCAATTACCAAGACTGCAGGTCAGACACTGGGATAAGAATGTCACTGCATTTTCAAAACCATAGGAGGGAATTACAATTAGAATCTTACTTCACAGAAGAGGAATTAAAATTTAGGAACATTTTCTAATCCAGCTGTGGTTATGTGCTCATAGTGGTATAAGGAGTATTAGACCCAGGGTAATACCTAGCAAGGCCCCTACCCATTCTCTGTACTGCCTCCAAAGGCCAGTAACTACAGTTTTTTTAAAATATATATTTTCTAAAGAAATTACTTGCAATTTAGATGCAAGGTATGAAAAGAAACAACAGTTACTGAATTTTAGCTATGGAGATTTCTTTTAATAAATGTACATTTTGTTTTATTGAGCCTGATCTTAACAATTATTTTGTTGTTTCATCTCTTATTTAAAATCAATGAGATGTTAACATGATTCAGCTGAGTGATAATGTCATACTTCCAGTTTAGTTTTATACAATTCCCACTGCCAATCCAAAAAATTCCTGAAGTACAGTGCTGTGTTTAGTCTATAAGAGTATCACTGTCCTTATCAGATTTGACTTACTACTTAAAATAATAATTAATTTTGGAAGTTTGGTAGAATCTGATATTCTTACAACCCAAGGCACATTCTGGAGTCCAGAGATGGTCCTAGTGGCTCTGAGACTCTATCTACCCCAAATGTGGGCTATTTCGGTCTGCACAGTGATTTCAAAATTGTAAATAAACTGCTGTTAGTCTGCAAACTTGGGAGCTTTCCAGGTGCAATCGGAGACCAGCTCCCATACCTGGAGGGCAGGAAGAGACCAAAGGGAGGCAGACCACAGCAGACTGACAGGTGGCAGGTTTAATAAGGAAGGGGAATTACATATGAGGATTGTCTTGGATGGCCACAAGATGAGTAGGTTTTCTCACCCACCCGCCAGAATCTTCAAAGTTTCTATCAAGGCCTTGGCGGGGGTTGGTCACATATGCCATCCAGATGGTCTCAACAACTTACTCTCTCAAGGCTATGTCCTCAGATCAGCCTCACTGTGGGAACAGTGGGCAGAGTGTCCATTCCAAGCCAAGGGGAAGGCAGTGAGGAGCAGTGGGTTGCCAGGTCCAGCTTGCAGGTCACCTGGTGGTTATGTTCTCTCTGGTACCTCATCCAACAGCGGCAGGTGGGGAGATTTCATACAAACGTGGACTTCTGACTTCTCTTAAAGAACCAGCAGATGTGGCTACATGGTCACATCCTCACGTAGAAACAAGTGGCAGGAGCTGTGAGTGGCAGTCCCTTCAGACAGGACCTGATGCTCCAGGATGCCAAGAGCACCACCTGGCTGGCTTCCCTCAAGTACCTGCCTGTTTGGTGAGCTGAGCCCTGCTTTTATTCATTAGAAAAAATCTGAAAGTATAAATCCAAACTTTCCATAATATCCTATATTTTAGTTTGTCATACATTTTCAATTTTTATTTAATATAGTGTGAACTACCTTGTGGCACATAAGTTATATTATTATTATAAGTTCTTTATACATGAAACTGAGATTCAAGTGTTAAGCTGCTTGGTTCAAGATCAGAGAGGTAAAGGTCATCTAATTCCAAAACCATCTACTTTATATTAGATCTTTATTGTAACTACATATAGTATTTATTATTATTATTTTGACTGGTGGTATATTTTGCAGCTTTCTTCACTGAATTCAGTCTAAAGAATAGGTAGGTTCACCAAATCAATACTTTGCAATGTCACCTTCATGGCAAGCAAATTTGATGGTGAAAGTATATATTAGAGAGAGACAGAAACTGCATTACTTTAAATAAAATATATTCTATAAGAAACAATAAATTATTAACTTTACTTATACACTTAATATGTAAGTAATTAATATATTATGAAATTTACAAAATGAATGAGAAGGGTCAGGAAAGAGGGAAGTCTGGAGGGGTCATTTTATATCAGATGGTCAGAGAAGAATGTTCAGTAATATTTGTAAAGCACCAAATGCCTCTAAATTGAATGAGCCTTAATAAAGGTTACCATTGTAATCATGATCATTATCACCAAAGACCAGGTGAACCCACCTGTACAGCTAATTGGCCTCATTTGCTATCTTAAACAGTGCTAAGAACTGAGTTTACATCTTAGAAAAATTGGCCATTACACTGTTCCGTTTCCTAAAGCACTGAGAGAGAATGTTAACTATAACTGCCCAAGTTTTACTGATGCTTTTCATGGACAGAATTGTAAAAGGCTACACAAGCAAAGGTCTAATTTGGGGGACATATTTTAATCTTGAAAGAGACAATGAAATAAATCCTGTGGCTGGCAGCTTCTCTAACGGCAAAATAAAAAGAAGACAGACTGAAGACCCAAAATATGACCAAATAGGGATATCTCATCATCACAACACATGGACAAGAAATTGAGAAGTTAAAGAAAAATATGCCTGACTGCTTATCTAAATGAATGGGGGAAAGCCCCTGATAGTGAACAATTTTATATTACTTATAAATATATGTCCTTCCAAAATTATAAGAGATATCTATATTTTTTTAACCATTTGGCTTAATATAACAAGGATTATTTATCTATAGCATAATAATAAGGAAATCATTCAGCTAGGAAAGGATAAAATGTATCTTTATAATTTCAAAATTGCTAGTCCAGGTACTCAAGATAATAGACATGCTTAAACAAGTTGTTTGTTCACACAGATGAAAATAGAAAAATTGCTTTTTTTTCACTTTTTAGCTGCTAGTTTAAAAAGATCACAAATAAAACCCAGATACTATTATTTTAGACTCCATGTAATTCCCTGACTTAAGTAAATAAACATTGAATAAGAACTTTCAGACCATTTTCTGAAGCATGCACCACTGTCTTAAGCTAAGGAAGCTGCTTTTAAAGCAATGCACAACATTTTCAAATTCAAGGCAAATTACTGAGTAGAGTTGTCCTACTTCAGAGTGAGTTTGGATTTGAGAAGGTGAATGTTACAGGTGAATAAGACCTAAATACTTCAGATATTTTCACAATATCCCTGTGCACCTAAATTTTAGACTTGTGGGAAATAAATGAGGCAGATAATACCAGGAGCAAAGTTTATACAAAGACTGTAAATCCTCTCCCTGTGCTGTGCTCTGCATCAATAGAAACCTTTCTGCTAGGTTGAATAATCTCATAAACCCTGTGAGAGAAGTTATATTTCTACTGTTCAAACTCAAATCCAGACAGATTAGATTGATTCAGCAACTTTCTTAATCTCTTTTATAAAAGAGAATTAGTCTGTCTGAATTTTGAATCTAACTCTACTTTCTTTCAAATAGTAGATTTGAACATTTTCATTCATCAAGCTGAAGTAGGTTCTGGTTTAAACAAGGAAGAAATATTAAAAGGAAAAGAAAAAAATATTATAAAAGGAGAAAACAAAAGACTTTTAATGGGACATCCAGCATTTTCAGAAGCTATTAACAATTTTACTCTGAGGTTTTAATGTTCCTAATGAAAAACAGGCTACAAGTTATTGTTTGCTGTTTAATTGTTTGACTTTCTTTGGAATATTTAGCAATTTGCTAAATCTTGTCCAAAATTGTCTTTTATTTATCCAACATTTACTTTTTATAAAGCATGTGCTTTATAATAAAAAGCATTATTTGACCTTTATTGTTTTACAAATACCTGTCTACAAATAGGACAGGTATTTGTCTAAAATGATGCTGTATTACCTCAATTCAAAAAACATTAAACGTTCTAAAGTCTATCTAAAGAAATTAAAAGTATATATGTTTTTTAGGTATTTGTGCTACATTAAAATATATTGAAAATACTACCTCTCTAAAGACATGACATCAGGTAGATATTCAATATACTTTTTAAGTAAGTAATTAATAAATTTATGAATTGATCGGAAAAAAGAGTTTATCTTTTAAAAATCTATGACATTAGCCTTAATTTACTTAAACAATGGTCTAATGCAGTGACTTGTAGACTTTATTGTGGGCCCTATCAATGAGAATTTTTCAGCACACTTCTCCATTTGTGTATTAATTGTACATATGTACCACTTTAGTCATAAATTAAATGCATTGTAAAGTCATACACACAAAAGAATTAATTTTAAAATAAAGGCAAAAAAAATCAAGATCTGGTTAAAGTTAAAAGTCATACTGATATGTGATTTTATTGTTTGTCCTGACTACAAGTCACCAAAATATACAGATATAAATCAAGGAGAGGATCGATGACATGATTATTAAATTATAAACTTTTTTTTTCCCATTCCCTCCATCATCTACCATCTTTCCTGAAATTTGGCTTACATATTTCCATTTTCCCTGGAATTAGTCAGGTGATCTTGCCAAGTAACTACAAGATGATTCACTTTTATTTATAATCATATTGATATTTATAACCTATGGGCTTAAGACATACCAAAACAATTTGAAAGCTTTGGATAAAACTGCCTTCAAGATTTATGTGTACTTAAAAGTACTTTTATGGTTGAAATGATTTTTGGCAATAAAAACACAATAAAGGAAATTTTTTTCTTGATATTTTCTCCCAACTGCTTTCTCCATTGCGGAAATTTCTTTAAAAGCATAGTTACTTTAAGTTAATTATTAGAATCACCTATATCTGAAGGAAGTGATTTTTAAGGTCTGTCTTTTCCCAAATCTCTGATAAGTATATGCTCAGGTATATATATATATATATATATATATATATATATATATATATATATATATGCATCTGAGGATATACGAACCTACAAGATTTTCTATATAATACTATTTTCAAAAGTACTTGTAAACATTTACCCATTCTATGCCATTTTCTTACTACGGGCATTTTTGCTACAGCATAAAGAGAAATTATTTCACCCAATGGCATGTGACTTTTGTTTTGCTTTTAAGAAACCACAAGGTAGTATATGACTTACAAGTTCTTTTAAAAATGATACTTTTAGCTGTTTCCATTCATATCCTGGATGCTTAGTTTTAAAGAGCTTGCTAATCTAATCATGAGAGTGTAATATGCTCATTAGCTAATATATCAAAGCACAATAATCCTTAAAATTCATCATTAAGAACAGATTTGGTCATGATAAAATACATACAAAATACAAATATTATAAAATTTTGTTTAAAATATTTGGCACCTATGTTCATGAGAGTTTATCCCAGGAATATAAGATTGGCTTAACATTCAAAATCAATAAATGTAATTCACCATATTAACAAACTAAAAAAGAAAAACCACATAAGATATCATAGACCACTTAAGATCTAAATCTACTCTAAGCAGAGAAGGCCCACACAAAATTCTTTCAACATTCTAACTTGTGGAAAGGCCCAGCATGATAAAAAAATCGCACATATTATAATGTCTGTACTAAGGGGTTTTTTATTCCATGTGGTTATGACCCTAAAAAAGCAAACTACTGAATATAAACATAAGCAACTTTTTCATGAACATATCTCCTTGGGCAAGAGAAACAAAACCAAAAGTGAACAAGTGGGACTATATCAAATTAAAAAGCTTCTGCAGCAAAGGACACCATCAATAGAACAAAAAGGCATATTACAGTATGGGAGAATATATTCATAAATGACTTATCTGATAAGGGGTTGACAGCCAAAATATTAAAGAGCTTACATGCCTCAACAACCAAAAAGCAAATAACCCGATTAAAAAAATGGGCAGAGGATCTGAACAGACACCTCTCCAAAGAAGAAATTCAGATGGCCAAAAGGCACATGAAAAGGTACTCCACATGGCTAATCATCAGGGAAATGCAAATTAACACCACAATGAGATATCACCACACACCAGTTAGGATATGCAACATCTAAAACACAAACAACAACAAATGTTGGCGAGAATGGTTAACCCTCCTCAGTATGGAGATTCCTCAAAAAACTAAAATTAGAAATACCATTTGACTGAGGAATTCCACTCCTAGGAATTTACCCTAAGAAAACTGGATCACAGATTCAACAAGACATATGCACCCCTAAGTTTATCGCAGCACTATTTACAATAGCCAATAAATGGAAGCAACTTAAGTGTCCATCAGTATATGAATGGATAAAGAAGAGTGGTACATATGCACAATGGAATATTATTCAGCCATAAGAAGAAAACAAATCCTACCATTTGCAACAACATGGATGGAGCTAGAGGGTACTATGCTCAGTGAAATAAGCCAGGAAGAGAAAGACAAGTACCAAATGATTTCACTCATCTGTGAAGTATAATAACAAAGCAAAAACTGAAAGAACAAAACAGCAGCAGACTCACAGAATCCAAGAATGGACTAAGTTACCAAATGGAAAGGGACTGGAGAGGGTGGGTGGGAAGGGAGGGATAAGGGGATTAAGGAGTATAATGAGTAGCACACATAATATAGGGGGTCGGGGGTGGAGAAGGAAGTATAGCACAGAGAAGACAAGTAGTGACTCTGTAACATTTTACTATGCTCATGGACAGTGACTATAATGGGGTATATGGTGAGGACTTGATGATAGTGGAGAATGTAGTAACCATACTGTTGCTCATGTGAAACTTCCATAAGATTGTGTATCAATGATACTCTAAAAAAAAGGCAAACTAGATTCACTTTTTTTTCTGCAAGGAACTCTACTAACTCGGTATAAAAGTAGAGTATCTTCTTGCCTAATAGTTGTCACATAATGAATCCATGCTGTTGGAAAATCGTTGCACTACTTTTGCACCTCACACCTAAATGTTAAGGTTCAGGGAATAAATGAGTATTAAGCTCTCCTATGCTATCTCCTTTCAGATTCAATATCTTACCTTTGAGAGAAATACTCAACAAAGAAAGGTACTTATTCAAAACTTTAGTAAGGTATAATAATTAACTTACTAAAGATCAGCAAATCTGCAGTTGTCTTATTTTATCAAGTGCATTTACAAAGTTCCAGCTGCATATGCAAAAGACTTTAAAACTGAGACCTCTAAGTTATATCCATTATTTCTTACTCTAGACACCTCTAAAACTTATGGGTGACAGATGTGTCAGAAAGTTCTCTTTACCAAGGAAAGTAAGGACAACCCAATATGTTATGAACTGTCATCAGTAATTTAGCAGAGCTAGAAGGCAGTTCAGCTGAGTAGACAGAAAATTAAAACATGGGCAGCCCCTGATTGGAAATTTATTCATAGCAGGTAATGAAATAGCACAGTCAGGATCTCTGGTATTACTGAGAGTGAGCGATTTAATTCTGATAACTTTGATGATAGTACCTGAATCAGAGATTATAAATGGTGACAGGTTGTGACATATAGATAGGATGAAATGAGCATCAGCAACATATCTCTACAGAAGCTGATTCCACCTAAGATCAATTTTTTTCAATCAGTAAATACAGCAATTTCAAAATTATTACAAGTTTTTAGAAAAGAAACTTAAGCCTTAGGCAAACCATGTACCATTTTTATAAATACTTTTCAGTGGAGTATAATATGAATAAACATATGAAAGGTAAAGGGTGCAAAAGAACTATATTTTAAAATAGGAAATATAAATTGTAGTTTCTGATTTCATCTGGATGAGGAGGAAACAAAAAATTACAGGCTGAGTAGCTTTCTATGGGGAGAGTGATACTGAAGGCTTATGATATTGTTCATATGCATGTAGGGAATACTCATGCTTTTTTATTAAATGAACTCAAGTGTAAAGAATGGTATTTATATTTATAAAGGATGATTATTTTATTTTAGATTTTGTGTGCCTTTTTATGTTTTCTAATTGTTAACAACGGCAATATTACTTTTATAATTAGAAGTATTTCTTAATTGCCTATTTAGACAAAACTCTCTATCACAGAAATACAACTGAGAAAAATAGTAACACACATAGAAAGGTATTCAATACATCTCTTTTGAACTTGGGAAGTGCTTTACTCATTATGTTAGATATGAAATTTGTTAGATGTGGGAATTTTAAAACATAGTCCCCAAATTCTTTAATGCTACTGCCATTGAATGAAGAGGTCCATGTCCTTTGCCCCTTGAATCTGTGACTTTTGACCAATAGTTTATAGCAGAAATGGTGCTGTCTCAGTTTTCCAAACCCAGATCAGAAGAAATGGCAACCTGCATGGCCTGTTATTTGGTACTCTCACTCCGGTGAGAGAGCCCAGGTTGCTGTAGAGTGGCTATAAGGAGAGCAAGTGAGGCCCTTCTGCCTGAGACCATGGCTGAGCTCCTAGCTGACAGCCAGTACCAGTTGTTAGTCATGTGAGTGAACTACCTTGAAAGTAGATGCTTCAACCCCTAATTGAGCTACTCCTGCTGACACAACACGTAGAAGAGAAGAGCTGTCCCTGCTGAGCTGTCCAAATTGCAAATCTGGGAGCAAAATAAACACTTACTGTTGCCTGAAGTCACTAAATTTTTGACTGGTTTGTTAAGCAGCAATAAATAACCAAAAGAGCAGAGTAAGACTTTAATCATGAATGCTTATTATAAAAATATCTCTAATATTACATCAAAGCAAGTTATATTACATATGCTATAACTAATCAGAAGGAAGAAAATGTGAAAGCAAAAGCCTTATAATTAATCAGATTTAGTCAAAGAAGTTTTTAATAAATTGAACATAGTATTGAGAAAATAATTCAAAGAGTCCTGGAATCCTTAGGATTTCATGTAATGAAAAATCTAAGCATTAAATATTTATATGTTTAAATTTAATGATTTACATTTTTTAATTTGGCTTTGTAAGGTTTTATCTATATTGTTTAATGTCATAACCAATAATATATATAGAAAATATAAATTCTATAAAAATTGGAAAATTCACATATTGTCAAATAGAACAACATACAGAATAATAGAAATACATTTGAAATGAAACTATATTTACAGAGAACTAGGCCTATAAGATTAATGCAGCCAGAAAAGTCAAAATAAAAATAAAAATAATAAGCTAAAACCAAACTATTATTTACTAAAAGCACCTGAGAAACATTAATAGGTAATATGATAACAAAAGAAAATAAGTGATAAAATAAAAATGTTACATACAAATGTATCTTTAAATAATCATGCATAATCCCTTTTCTTCAGGAAATTGAATAACTTTAAATAGACCTTGAGAGTTCAAGTTACAGAAAAACATACTATAATAAATGTTTTAAAAAATAGAGAATCATTTTTATAACTATGGGTTTACTCATTTAATATATCTCCTTTTAATGAAGTTTTGTAGAAGAATTATTTCATAACATAAGAATTTAATTATGTAATGTGTTTCTTTCATAAGGCACAGTTCTACAGGATAGTCAACTCTTATTTATCCAAGTATGAGGCAAAGTTCAATTAATTGTATTTCTTGTCAATAAGCTACTTTTAAATGATTCACTCAGTAATGTAACTTATGAAGTTGTATCATAGAATTTGCACAGCTTTAGTCCATTTTACTAAGGTATGAAAAGTAACGTCAAAAAAGGTGATGCAAATACAAAAAGCCTTTACAAAGGAATTGTACTAGCTCCAAAACTCTACTCCTTTTATAATGAAAAATCTCAGAACCAGAATGATTCATCCATTTCTACCAGAGTGAAACTAGGCCTGGAACCCTGCCACCCACTTCTACCTCTTGTGTCTTTTCTCATATATTATGCTACTTCATCTGGCATGAGTGATTCCTATATGGCTATGAAATATAAAATAATGTATGATATTAAGAGAAGAGTACAGCAAAACAATTTCCTTCTATATAATCATCACTTACTTCATGATGAAAAATTAGAATTCTTCATTTTATCAAAATACTTGTTGGAGCATTTTTCTATACTGCTCATTTTTCAGGTATGTATATGTTGATGCATGATGCCAGACCCAAAAGAAAATTCATGAAATACTTTCAAAAATATTTTAAAAATTAGTTATACATTACCTGACACTTGGCTACTTTTAATATGACTTACAATGGATTTTCATTATATTTTCACTTATGAATGGATAGAAGCTGATAGTACTTTTGATTTTCAAATAATTTTTGCAATCTTATGCTATTTAGGTTTAATCACTTAAAACACACTTGTATTTAGGTTGTAAAAGAAGTCAGAGATATATTTAATCTTAAAACTGTTGCAAAACTAAGCCTCAGTTTATCTGTAAGATGGTCATAACAACAGTACTTACCATGAACAAATAGTTACTGTGCAGAATTTTAAAAAATGTGTTCCTAATATATGTCAAAACACCATAACTGACACCATAACTGACATATTACACATAATAAATGCTAGTTGTCATTAAAGTTATAATTTAGTTTCAATAAAACACATGTTAACATTATTAAGATAGCAGAACATGAATCATTATTATTATTTTTAAAAAAGGCCTACTTAAAAAATGTGTATTTTTCTGTTAAAAGGAAATTTGCTATGGCTAATTCAACCTGATAAAGTAATATTTTAAATAATAATACATTATTCATACTAACATTTTAAAATAGGAATATGACCAATAAATTTTAAATAACAAGATTTTTTAAACTGAGATTTATTGCAACTTATCACAAAAACAAGGTAAATTCTATGTTGAACACTCAGAAAATTTCAAACAATCAAATTAAGAAATTAAATACCATTGAGAGACTATACATACTATGAATTTTTAAAAATTCCTTGAAAGTTTTTTTAAACACAGAAGACATTTTCCTATTACATGTACCTACCTGGAGTAGGCAAACAATCGACTATCCCAAAGATCATGATTTCCTCTAGGTCCAGAATGAAAGTAACAGGAATCTGTCCCATCAAACATATTCAATCCATCTTCTGAATTTTTTGAAGCATGACTATGTACCACATCTAAAAGGACTGTAATACCCATTGAATGAGCTGTGTCAACCAGCTCTTTTAGCTCTTCAGGAGTCCCATAACGGCTAAAGGTAAAGAACACAGCAAAATCAAGATCACATCATATTTAAAGCAAATAGTCAATCATTTACTGTGTATTAATTGTTTTACCAGCATGGTACTAGATACTTTAAATGTGCAAATGCAGTATAAAATAACACTTACATACAAGTCAAAGTTGCTTAATATTTGTTATTAAGCAAATCTAAAACATTCAATAAAAAGGTAATCCAAACCCAGCTATTAAATGTAGATTTATATTACAATGAAATTCACATTTTGAGTAGGTAAACAGTAAAACTCTGTTACTCTATACTCAAAGCTTCTGATTTCCATCTCCAAGTCCACCTAGTCTGGGGAGCAGGTCATTCCTATCCATACACCTGAACATCCCTTTGAGTGTACTGGAGGGCTTTGGGGCTGGAGGGCTCTTAGTGTATTTGTTTGTTTGTCCTAGTGCTTGGATTGAGGCCATCCCTTGTGAACTTACTTACTCATAAACTGGAATGACCTCAGGTACCAGAGGGCCAAGAGGATGTGCCATGTCTATCATGATCCAAGCAGAAAAGATGGGCATCTCACATGCACATGTGTGTGTGTTAAAAGCAGTTTTGTAGTCTTCATGAAACAGAAAACAAAAAACCACTCCTAAGCAGGCCTTTCTATCCAACATAAAAATCCCAATATTAGTCCTCCATAGCATCAATTTTGCCTTTTAAATAATCACCCTTGTGAGTGTTTACTGTTTCTCTTCTTCACTAGACCATATGAACCTTGAAGGTAGGGGCTATGACCATTGGTTTCCTGTGATGCAGTACAGTGCTGAGCATATATAGCAGGTCTCCTGAAAGCCAACTCTATTGGGCAGCAACAGCTATGTTTAAAAAATGCAAGTATGAACACGTCATCTCTACCTTAAATCTTACTTGTGCTCCCTTTGTCATTAGGAAGGTCCTTATCATGACCTACTACATTGCCTAATCTGACCCCTTCCAATAATTTTAACTTATGACACTCAAACCCTTCCTTTATGTATCCCAGACATCTAGCCCTTTTTCTACTCATTGAACAGTATGTTCAGTAAGTGATCAGTTCTGAAGTTTCATTCATTCATTCATTCATTCATTCATTGGTTTGTTTAAAATACTATTTACCATGTGTCATGATGTTTTCTGTTATCTGGGACTCAGCAATGAACAAAATAAATATTATTGCATTTACAGAATTTACATTCTAGTTGGGAGACAACTAAATAAGGAAAATATGTGGCATGTCAGCAATAACTTTTCTAAAGAAAAATGAAGCAAAGCCACTCATGGGTAGGGTGGGTTTGCTATTTTAAGTAGATCACTGGTGAAAGTTTCTTAAGGAAGGTAATATTTGAGAGAATATCTGAAAGAATGAGGGAGCAAGGTATGTGAATATCTAAGGGGAAGAGTGTTCAGAGAGGAAGGGCGTTAGGGACAGAGGTGAGATAGGGCCCTTTGAAGAATAGTAAATAGGTTATAACGTGTGGCTGGAGTGGAATGATCAAGACAGAGATGAGCCCATAGTCAGCCAAGACCCAGATCACATGGGGTCTTATGGACCAAAAATAAAGCCTTGGTTTTTATTCTGCAAGAGATTGAGAATTATTAGAGGATTCTGAGCAACAGAGTGACATGATCTGATTTTGATTTTGAAATGGTTACTATGGCTACTGTGCAAAAAGTAGTCTATGTATATGGAAGGAGAGAAGGTTAGGGAAGGGGTAGGGGGGCAAAGAGAACACAGAGTGGTAAGTGAAAGAGCTATTGAAATAATTCAGGTAAGAGATAATGGCAACTTGGACCAGGGCGGTAGTAGCTGAAGCAGCCAGATTTGGGATATAGTTTGAAGTTACAGGTGGCGAGGTCTTAGGATAGCTAGACATAGGGAGGTGCAAAAAGGGAAGAGTCAAGTAGAAGGCAAAGATTTTTGGCTTGAATAACTGGAAGACAGGGGTCTCATTAATTGAACTAGGGAAGATGGCATAAGATGGAGGTTGAAGACAAGATCAGCAGTTTACCTTGGGACACATTAAGAATGAGATGTTAAATATCCAATGTCAGACACTGAAGTTCACAATAGAGGTCAGGACTAGAGAGTTAAACTTGGGAGTTGGCATATAAGTGTATTTAAGCCAGAAGAATGGATGAGACTTGATGAGACTCCCAAGATACTTCATATAGATACAGAAAAGAATAAAACCAGGAGTAAGCACTGGGAGGTCCAATATTTAGTAGTTAGAAGAAGGAAAGGGAATAAAGAAAAAGCAAAGAGAGATAGGGAAAACAACAACAGGAAGGTATAATATTCTGAAAGCCAAGGAAAGAAAAATGTTCTAAGAAAGTAGGGGGTAAACCAGTGTGCCAAATGTTGCTGTCACTTCAAGTAAGCTAAGAACTGACCACTGGGTTTAACAATGTGTAGGTCACCCGAACCCCTGACAACAGCAGTTTCAGTGAATAGTTAGACAGCCTACTTGGAATGCATTCAAGAAAGAAGAGCAGTGGAAGACTTAGAGACTGTAAGTACAGATAATTTATTCAAGGAGAATTACTATAAAGAGAAACAGGTAAATGAATCATTATCTTTTTCTATGTCTGGAATGCTATCTACCTACTCCCACTTCATCCCACCCCCTAGTTAACTTGCAATCATGTTTTAGATTTCAGTTCCAACATCAGTTCAAAGCTAATCTAAACCTATCAGACTCCTGATGCTATGCTACTATAGCACCCTTTCATTTTCTTCTTAACTTTTATTATAGGTAGAAATCATTGTATGTATAATTCCTATATTAATGTCAATATGTCATCATGAGATGGAGACTGTGCTGGACTTATTCAACCTGTGGCCACTCAGGTCAGCACCTTTTCAGTCACATAGGACCCCTTGAGGTAGTTCTGCCGAGGGAGCCACATTCCTTGAATTTTAGCCTGGAAAGAATGGTCCTTCTGTGGGTAGTGTATGTCAGACCAACAACTTTCTGTCACCTTCTTATATGAGTCAATCTCTTTCCAGAAAAGAATGTGAACTCTAGCAATAATGACTTCCATAACACATGATTTTCTGACTAAAACTTGGTGCTCTAAATGTGTGGCAATTTCAGCAGGTTAACAGGATATTCCTTACTAGAAATCTTTTCATGAAAAGCTATGTTAAATCAGGGCCTGTAAGGCCTGATGGAAAGAAAGTCTATGATCTTAATAAGAGAAAATGTTCAGCTGCTGTTAACTCTGTTAATCCTAAAATAGGTTACAAAACAACAGCATCTAAAATGTAAATGTTTATTTTATTTTTTTTATTTCTTGCCCAAATAAAACTGGCTATAAGGAGACTTTCATTTTACCTTGAAGCTGCAAAGAAGCTTGTGATTTGGTAACCAAAACTGGCATAGTAAGCATGTTCCATGATGGCCATCAACTGAATGCAGTTGTATCCTACATAAGCAAAGCCAAACAGAGATTAAGCCACATTAAAAGTAATAATAATAATAATGAAAAAGTATATAAACTCAGCATACATCTTCTGAAGACATTAAATTTTACATACACAAATGATTTAATCATTTTGAAAAGTTCTTTTACTTTAACATCTTTTGCTTTGTCTGACCTTCTAACACAAAACCGGACAGTTCTTGAGAGCTACACTCTAACCAGCTATTTGAAATGTCTCATTTTAACAAGTAATAAATGATATGCAAATATACTCTTAATTTGACTTTAGAATATTAAAGATGGCAATCTGCATATGCTAAACTTCAGTTGAACTTCTAATATTCATATTGAAGATTATGAAAGCTAAATAAAACTAATGGATTGCATACCTTATACTTCTATTTTATCTTTTTCTTTATATTTGTGTTATTTCTACCATATAGCAAAAGATATACCAGCATGTTTCACAAAGTAAGTTTTACAGAAACAATATTAATTCTTCTATTTTCCACTATTTCTTGCACCTGTGAAAGTTACATGTGTGCATGCATGTGCACACACATACAACCTCCCTTTCTTTACAGGAAAATGGTTTGCTCTAACACTAAATGAAGTGATACAAAAGGGTAGGTATTTTATCTTAAACATTAATAAACTTAAAAGAGTTTACTAATGTGTTTTTAAAATAAGCAAATAGAGAAGAAGAAACTGGTTTTTAAAAGAAAAAAAACTTAAAAAATCAGGCTTTTCTTCTTCGAAGTATAATTTGGTAAAATTTTCAAATATGATTTGATCGTTCTGAAAATTACATTTCTGCAACAGATATGAAAAATTAATTCACATCAATATATCCTTTAATGCACATATTTCAGTACATAATTAATACTGGAACAATTACAGGTTCATGTTCAGAATTAGGTATTTATAAGTCTGCAGGATAACTAACTTCAAGGTTCCTGATCTGCTGAAGAGGTATTACTATTGTCTTTTTATTGTTAACTACATCAGGCCTGATAGAAACAGAAATACATACAACTAAACTAGTTATATATTTTATAACAAAACATAGAGTTTGTAGATTATTTCTCTATCATGTAATGAATATTATTCTTATGATCAAGTATCAATTTTTAGTTTTTATCATTAATTTTATGGCATCATTCTTGGATTCATTCATGTTCAGGTACTAGGCTAATCCAAACACAAAGATGAATCAGAGAATCTTTATTCTGCCTAACCTTCTACAAGACCCAGGTCATCAACAAGTTATTACAGTATGAAATGATAAAATGTTTCAAATATATCAATTTTAATATAACATTTATTAAATATAATTAATTTTAAATTTTTAATATATTTAATCAATTTTGGTTTCTGGAACCTAACCTCACCGTCACAGATAATTAAGACCCATATATAAACTGAAAACTTTAAACTGAAAACTTTAACCATGAGCTGCAAAATTTTCTTTTAGACAAAATTTAGGCTGCCTATAGGAAGCAGAATAATTAAATGTACTTTATTTTTCTGCCCAACCAGTGGAGCAGGTGCTAATGTGCTGTGAAATTATAAAAAAAATATTAAAAAGTTACCTATAACAAGAAAAATAATAGATTTAAACCATACTGAATCAACAGTTTGGCATTATACTATCAGTTTCCTGGTTGTTTACATGAAGACAGGGTTTGGGTTTGTGTCACTGTAGTCCTGTATATGAAGATCTAGAACAATAACGTCTCACACAGAAGATGTACCATAAATATTAGTCAAATAAGTCATCTAGCCAGGAGCTATATATGCAATGACTGATACAAATGAGTTGTAGTTACCTTTGAAATGTAAGACTTTTTTCTTGAACAGACTAAAAGGAACAGTCTATAATCAATGACCACTTAATTTGATGAAAGTTCTCTCCTGTAGAGAAGTAATTAAGCTTACATATTTATCTACAATTTGGGAAACCATCAGTTCACATTACTTAAAATTGAAATGGAAATAATATCTTGATTTCTTATGGTCTAATTTCATTCTTCTTTTCTATGCTATCACTATTACAGGGCAAATTGAGAAGCCTAAAATAAAATGCATTTCTATTACATATTTAATCTCTTAACACAAAAAAAGAGACTCTTGTAATTAGCTTTTCTAATAAGAGAACAGACTCATTAAAATTTTATCTGAATAAAAATCACAGTTATTACTTACCAAGGTCTTTGATTCTTGGTAGTACATTGCATGTAAAATGTTTATAAGAAGCTATTTTTCCTTCATAGGAAGAAATTCCCACGTGAGATTCATAAATTCTTAGACTTCTTGGCTTCTTTGGTCTGGTATGCTTAAACTACAGAATAAAAAATTACAAATACAATTAGGCCAGAAATGCAGGTATACCACTAACTGGTTAAGCAGGTTAAATGAAATGGTAAATCAACTCAGCTAAATACTTTTGAACTATTTTCACATATAAAAAGCATTGGCTACATCCATTAAATTTTCTTTTAGAAAAAAATACTTCTTAGGATCATGTTAATGACTATTTCTTAAAAGGGTAATTATGTAATGGCTTAATGCCTTATCATTGAGTAAAGATATATTTTGAGCCTAAGCCTTAGAAAAAACATATAAGATGCAAAATGTATATATTTTTATTAAATATGAATCATTTATCAACAAGCTCTAATAACTTGACAAAAAAAGTGAGTTCAAAGATGTAACTCATCAATAACACAGCCTTAAAAATTACCCTAAATAATACATTCATGAGATGTTTTCCCTATTCTTTGTTCCTAAGAACACTGATCCTACTTCAAACCCATGACAATGAGAAATATCACATCACTGAAGAGTCTTTACTAAATCAGAAATTGTGCGTTAAAAAAATAGAATCAGTGTCCCTTTTACAGGTCAGTACATAGATATTTAGTTTTCTTTTTCCCTCCTAACCTCAGAAATGCATAATAAAACAAAAAGTTCCTTCTTATTTTATTGGATACAGATGATGGATTCTGATATATGTATAACATATCAGGTACATTATGAGGTAAAATATTAAACAAGCAGTATAGAGAGAAGTTAAACATTGCTATAAATAAAAGTTATAAAATTAAAATTAATTTTCCTAGAAATATTGGAACAAGCATTTAAAAATTTCTTGTTCTCACTTTATATGGGTGCTCTGGATCCCAGTGTATCCAATCATAATTCACATTATCACCTTCACGAGTCACATACTTTGCCCATGGCGAAATACGATACAAGATCTCTCCACTTTTGCTCCTAATAACAACCTATAAAAGAGAATGAGATGTTATTGCTTTAAAATACTCTCAAAAAACTCTTAAGATAATGCAAAATATTTTATGATCACTGCTACACATAAGGAAAGAAAGAATGATCTTAAGAATCCAATCTATCATTCATATGTGTGACCTTAAAGATTTTGAACTTTTATAAACCTTGCTTTCCTTATGAGCAATATATGATCCTTAAAGTCACTTCCAGCTTGAATATTTTATGATTATCTGGCAATTTCCATCATTGCCAACCAACCAATACAGTGGTTAATTAAACATACAGTGGGTAGTAAAAAGACAATAATATTATTTGGAAACTATTGTCAATAAATTGATCAATGGGGAAAAAAATCCTACTCTATTAGAAAAAGTGATGAGTTATATCACTGTCTCTTTTATTTGCTTTTAACAGCAATTATAACATTTTCAAGAAGTCAAGAGGAAAAGAAAATACAAGAAATTTGATTAATTATTGTATTCTCTCTCCCCACACACACATACACACACAGACACTACCCTGCAAATATTTTCCACCTCTCCTCAACTTCTATATCTTATTCCAAATATGCTTTACCATGTAAAACCAAACATTTTCCTCTTTAACCATCCATTTTTTTTTGTCAATAATATCCCTGTTGTTACTTGCCAATAATATCACTGTTGTCATTGCAATAAAAAATAAAAGAAATGCAAATCCACCATTTTAGACTTAATAATGAAAATGGATTTCAAATTTATCAGTATGAACCACATAAGCAGAGTTGCCAAGGATTGAAATGATAGCTTTTTAAAAAGTTTTTCTTTTTTTACATTAAGTCTTCTAAAAGCAGGTAATAATAAAAATTGTTCAGAGTAGGAGCTATGTTATGCCCTGAGCATTGAGAAAATATATATTCTTCAGTCTTCTTTGACAAAGAAAAGCTCAAGTATGCACAATTCTTGGTAATTAAATATTTGTATAATGTTTTATAATTATAAAGTATATGACTTTCATAGCCATATCTTGCTTGATTCCAGAGAATCTTTAAACTCTAAATATTAAATGATATGAAGTGAATTGCCAAAAGTTCCGAAGTCATCAAGTGGCAGAGCCAAAAGCTGAACACAGTTCTGATACTCATTTTCAAGCTTTTAACAGGTAACCACAGCACTTCCTTCATATACCAAGAAAGAATAAATCTTGATTTATGATGAATGAGGCAGGTGAGTGATGAAAAGGAATGTCTATCTTGTGTGAACACAGTTCTTTCTCCTTCATTATGCCTACTTATTGAAGCCAATGACGGCCAAGTGCTATTATTCAATAATTATCACAAAAACATGAATGAATGTGATCAACCCATTTCAGGAGTACTTTATCCCAAAAAGATGTATTCCCTTAAACCACATGGATTTCTAGTATAAAGTACAACAGTGATATGTTTAAGAAAAGACCCCATTGCTCACTCATCAACTGAGAACAGGCTATGAGAAAACAAAATACTACAAATCAGTTTTTAATAAATAACCATTTGCCTAACTCATCTGTCTTTTCTCTTTTTTGCAAATGGCTCTATAACCCTTCCAGAGGATGATCATAAACTAGCAATTATTTTTGAAGGTACCTGTTAGCAGAGAATATTTGAAAATTTAAGAGTATGAAGGATCTCCTCATGTTGAATATAATTTCCACATTCTTAGGAATATTAATTTGTTTATACCTTGATGTACATATGAATGTTTTCAGAAGCTACTGAGTGATGGGTACTGGAAGGAACAATCCTATAATGGGTCTCTCACACTCCTACATTATTTTGGTGAATATGTTGAGAAAACAAGGCCCTGACTCTTATTTATTAACAGCGGCATTCTATATGAGTTGTGTTGTAGCAAACCATTCTGAGAAATGAGATAATGTCAGTTATCTTGGAAATACAAAACAGATTTGCTTACTGCTTACTATAAAAGAATGGATTCCCCAGGATAATATTCCTGAACTATGATGCAAACCACTGTATGAGTAACCTCCTTCTAGACCATCACCCCTACGTCACCCCTATGTGACTTGGAAGACAAGAGGAACTAATGTTCATATTGCTTATCTTCATACTGCTTATTCATATGTGCTGTGAGTAATAAAATCATTTGTCTCTGACTCAGGAATCCCATGCTTTCTGCCAGAATCCATGGAACAGGAACAGGTAAAGTTATAATTTGAAGATAGGGTAAAATCAAATCCTATACCTGACAAAGGATTATTTAATCATTCACTGAATGACTTCAATACTTTTGTTTCCAAAAGTTCTGTTTATTTCTTCCCTAACAGTCATTTCTATTTGTGTTGCTTTTTGGGATGGGGTCTTTTAATTTTACAATTCCCTCCTTCTTTCTTAGTAACAGAATTATAGCCTGGGGGCCTGAATGATATGTAGAACAATGCTTCCCACCAAATCTGGGAGAGTTATATGTGATCATTACATAAATGGTAAATAAATGTATCTGATCTTTAGGCTCCTGAATTTTGGAGGGATCTTTTTTATAGTAGTTTAGACTTTCCTAAACAATGCACTTTGCCAGAGTAACCACCTTAGCTTGCTTTTGATTTGCTGTTCCTAAACTGTCATGCTAAACAGCTAAGAGTATTATAATAAATCTAAATAAATTTAACTTGAGAGATACTCAAATAATAAAGAATATAACCTTTTTGGACTAAACTTTGTTCACAAACTTTTTTGGGGGGGCGTAAAGGAGAACAAAAGGGTAGTTTAGATTTTTGCTCTCATGAGGTCAGATTCAGATGAAAGAGTATTTTAGATGATAAGACTTTATATAATTTAAGTTGCAACCTCAAAACAGCCCAAGCTATATAGCAAACTGAAATGACAGAGCTAGCTTAATAGATCTTTTCATGATATGAGTTTAAGAGCTAATGGGTTGAAGAGTTCATTTGATACTACCAAATTGAAAATATTAAATACTACTTATATTAGTGTATAAAATAGTATACAAGTTCTAAATAGCAATAGGCATTATGCATCTAAATATTTTTTAAAAGTGATTCTCAGTGACTCACCAATTCTAATTATAGAAGTGTGCTCTGTGGAAATTAATTAGAGATGTGTCCAAAGGACTATATTCTTATCTATTAACCTTAGTGTTATTTTCATTAGCAAAAAGTGACTGAATAATGTATAGTTGTTAAAAACTATACTGTTGAATGTATATATACATTGAAGGTTTCAAGAACATTCTGTTAAGTTATAAAAAGTAATGTATTGCATTTTCTTCTGTAATTGCATACAGACGTATAAAGTAGTTTAAAACAGAAAAAGTATTGACATGTTTGCCTATAGACAGAGGTTATTAGTAGCTTTTATCTTCCAGGTTTTTTTATTTCTATGTTGTTATTACTTCCTTTCATTTGTATAGCTTCCATAATCAGAAGAAAAATATTTTAGTAAGAATTAAAAATAGATGAATCATATAATTACACACACATTTGTAGCTCTATACTACTCAAATTGCATATACTGTGTACATAAATATATTGACACAGTAATAAAAATGGAACTTTAAAAAAATACATCAAATAACTTTAAAGGAATATACTAATGAAAAGAATATCATGATGAATTTTTTTAGGGTAAATAGATACTTCTTAAAATTGTAACTTTTTATAACATGATAAAAATGTTATTAAACTCCTTTTTTAATAAGCTAAATTATCTCTCTGACTTCGGGGAGGTTACCACCAAAAGACATTTTAAATAAAGAAGTGAATAAAAGAAACCTCTGTGCAAAACTCAAATTGACTTAGTGAATTGTGTGAAATCAAATCTTATTTAGAAATTTCATTTAGAACTCAAATATACAATATAAGAAATAGTTTGGGCAAACAGTGAGGACCTAACAAAAGTGTGTTATGTGTTTTTTTTTGTGTGTGTGTGTTTGTGTGTGTGTATGTATGTATGTTCACTCATCCTAGGAATATCTTTTGAAATACTTCTTGCCAAAGAATATTGTTCCTATGGACTGGAAAATTACTGAGATAAGATGCTCCTCAGGTGGCCAACAATTTTATATAAAAACAGTGGATGTGTTCAGCTGGTTAGAAGTGTTACTGTCTATTGGAAAATGATATTGAATGTAACTCTAGGTTTCATGAGTAAATGTGTAGAAGACCAAGAGAAAAGGTGCAGATATTGAATAATGTAATTATTTCCCCAGATTATACTGGCAAAATCACAACTACAATGTATGAGGAAAATCTCTTCTTCGAAAAAAAATTGCTTAAACTAGGGTGAAAGAAAAATATATTAATAAAAATTACTATTTAATGGGATACAGGCCAAAGTAAATAACCAAGCAAAATAATGTTATCTCTTCCTCTTTTAAATTACCTCTGATTTTTACAATACTTAGTATAATTGATATTATATATAAAATACTTATACAAATAAATGAGTGTATTATATATAAAATATATAATTGATGTATACATACACATATAAATATACAATGAGTATAGCCATATACCAATGTACAATGCTAAATATCATTATTATGTGTGTTTAAAACATACTGAAAATGTATGTATTTATAAAGAGAGAGAAAGAAAAATACACACATACATACACACAGAACATATTGTAATTGTTCTTCATTTTTGTAAGTGCATGGGACAAAAATAAAGGAGCAAAATTGTTAGAAAAAGTAATCATTATTAAGTAGGAAAATAAGTGATATTCCAGAAGAGAATCTGATTGATTCTACCAATGATCAGAATCTTGAAGAAATAAGTGTGTGTTTTTAATATTTATAAATAACACAGTATAAACATTATTGTAAATGTGTAAATATAATTATTAAAACTTTAAAATAGCTTAATATAATTTCAAAAGCTCTTAAATCTCATTTTAATTCAGTTAAAATGTTACTACTGATCTTTGTTTCAAAAAAATAAGGACCTATGAGTATAAACTTTTGTCACAGTTTTGTTTGTTATTCTTGCTTGGACCAGCTTTAAGATTCAGTGAGATTACATAAGAAAGAATCACTCTGCCATTTTTGGAGGCTGAAAATGGCCTCTCAGGAGATGTCCTCATCGTACTCCCCAGAATCTGTGAATGCTACTCTAGATGGCAAAAAATAGTCTTTGCTGATGTGATCAAAATAAGGAACTTAAAATGGAGAAATTGTCCAGATTATCCAGAAGGGCAATCACTTAGATTCTTATAAGAAGCTGTCCGATATTTACACATCAGAAAAGGAGGGAAAAGCAATGTGACTAAGGAGACAGAGCCTGGAGTGATATGGACACTAGACAACAAATGCCAGAGGACACAAGAAGCTCAACTGGCAGGGAACAGATTCTCCCACTGGCCTTCCAGGGGGAATGTGGTCCTGCCAGCACAACACACTGATTTCAGCTCAGTGGATAGAGTTTTAACTACTGGCATCAAAACTGTGAGAGAACAAATTTCTGTTGTTTAAGCCACCAAATTTGAGCAGCAGCCATAGGAAATCCAGTATAGCCATTAAGGAAAAATCGGAGATAATAACTTCTCTAAGAATAAAATGATATGTACTTATATTCAGTTAAACTTTGTCAGTGCCAGAAAGGGTTAAAAAATAAAGCTATCCTAATGAGTAGTCTCAATAACACATTTGATCTCTTATTAACCTTCTATTCCCAAAAAGTAGACAAACACATACCAATGCATTTCAGTGGCCTTCACTAAACAAGATAAGTCTCCTTAACAATTCCCAGGAAAAGTAAACCCCTTCACAATAAACTTCTGCTGGGCTTCAGAACTGATAGGAAAGCCTTCAAAAAGTGAATCTGCAATATGCAGTGTTTATCCCTAGCATATTCCCACACAATTACTTTCAGAGATTGAACAAAAAGCCACTCTTTACATAATGCAAATAAAAGCTCTAATTTGCTGTAAGGAAAAAAATAGAAGGCTATTTTTTTTTTACAAATTCCCAATATATTTGCTTCATTAAACAGAGATGATATTATTTAAATAAACAGATAATCAGTTGGCAAAAATAGTAATAATAATAATCCTTATTGAAGAAATTTAATTCTGATTTTTCTAATTAGGAATATCAGAAATATCATCAAATAGTAAAAGGTATTCCATTGTGAACTTTACATTTACATGTCAATTAATGAGGGAAGAGAACCGAGACACCAATACATGTATCAAGGCAGTTTTCTAATAATAAGGTCCTGATACGTGAATGATCACTTTGTGAATAACTTTCATAAAACTATATGTAATTGATTGGTAAAAATCTGTAAATAAGGGTTATACACAAGCTATCATTTATATTACCATTGTTTATAATATGATATATAATATTGGCCCTGCTGTGGATACCAAATTAAAAAAATACTGTTATTTGAAATTTTTTAAATTTTCTGTTAATTTTTTCTGGATACTAAAGTTCATACATTTTAGAGATCACCATATTTTATTTCATAATTTTCAATTATAAAATCATTATAAAAAATTATCATATCCTTCAAAGACCTGAATGTAAGTCATGAAACCATAAAACTCATAGAAGAAAACCTAGGAAAAATCTCTTGAATATAAACATGAGCAACTTTTTCCTGACCACATTTCCTCCAGCAAGGGAAACAAAATAAAATATAAACACATGGGACTACATCAAACTAAGAGCTTCTGTATTAGCAGAACAAAAAGGCATCCTGCAGTATGGGAGAATATATTTGTAAATGACTTATCTGATAAGGGGTTAACATCCAAGATATACAAAGAACTTACATGCCTCAACACCCAAAAACCAAATAACTCGATTAAAAATGGACAAAGGATCTGAACAGACACTTCTCTAAAGAAGAAATTTGAATGGCCAGCAGGCACATGAAAAGATGCTCCTCACTGCTAATCATCAGGGAAATACAAATAAAACTGCAGTATCACCTCACGCCCATTAGGATGGGGAAAATCCAAAAGACAAACAACAACAAATGCAGGTGAGAATGTGGAGAAGGGGAACTCTCCTACACTGTTGGTGGGAATGTAAATTAGTTCAAGCATTGTGGAAAGTAATATGGAGGTTCCTCAAATAGTAAAAATAGAAATACCATTTGACCCAGGAATTCCACTCCTAGGAATTTACCCAATGAACACAAGATCCCAGATTCAAAAAGACATATGCACGCCTATGTTTATCGCAGCACTATTTACAATAGCCAAGACATGGAAGCAGCCTAAGTGTCCATCAGTAGATGAACGGATAAAGAAGATGTAGTACATAAAACACAATGGAATATTATTCAGCCATAAGAAGAAAACAAATCCCACCATTTGCAACAACATGGAAGCTAGAGGGTATTATGCTCAGTGATATAAGCCAGCTGGAAAAAGACAAGTACCAAATGATTTCCCTCATTTGTGGAGTGTAACAACAAAGCAGAAATGAAGGAATAAAACAGCAGCTGACTCACAAACTCCAAGTGACTAGCAGTACCAGAGATAAGGGATAGGGGAGGATGGGTGGGAAGGGAAGGAGAAGGGGATTAAGGGGCACTATAATCTGCAATTACAATATAGGTAGGTCATGGAAAAGGCAGTACAGCAGAGAAACTCTATAGCATCTTACTAAGCTGATAGACAGCAACTGCAATGGGGGAGGGCTGAGAACTTGATAAGGGTGAATGTTGAAACCACAATGTTGTTTATCTGACACCTTCATAAGATTGTATATCAATGATTTTTTAATAAAAACAATTTTCATATCCTTGTAATGCCCTTTATATCTCGAATGTTCAGGAATTGCCATTAGTGGGAAAGACATCAAATGATTAGATTAAGTCCCTTGAGCTCTTATGTTACACTATACAAAAGAAAAGCAGCAGCAATATCCTTCTAGTGGCTTAACTAAGAAAATATAGCAATCAACTGAACTTCAAAAGCAATAAACTATTGATAAATTTTCACTGATTTCTATCACTTTAGCTTTGTATGGGATTTCTTATTTTAAAATATGGCATCACGATTCAGTTTCCTTTTTTTTTCGTCTTATTAAGAAGCAAGAAATCTTTCTAAGGTTTAATCCAGTAACACTGGCTTGAGTAGAAATAGTTAAAGGATTTCTCTCACAAAAATGAAGCCATTAATAAAAAAAACTTTCCTTAAAAAAAAAGAGTAAGCGGCGGAGCCAACATGGTGGCGTGAGTAGGACAGTGGGAATCTCCTCCCAAAAACATATATACTTTTGAAAATACAACAAACACAACTAGCCCTAAAAGAGAGACCAGAAGACGCAGGACAGTGGCCAGACTGCAGCTACACCAGCGAGAACCCAGCGACTGGTGAAAGGGGTAAGATACAAGCCCCGGCCCCGCGGGACCCGAGCGCCCCTCCCCCCAGCTCCCGGCGGGAGAAGAGTAGGCAGAGCGGGAGGGAGACGGAGCCCAGGACTGCCGAACACCCAGCCCCAGCCATCCGGGCCAGAGCGCAGACACAGTACATGCCCAGGGGGCCCTGGATACTGGGGGAACAGGGAGTAAGACCTCTGAGCGGGTGCCGAAGCTGATGCCCCTGTGACAAAGAAAAGCGGGGGCTTTTTGAAAGTCTTAAAGGGACAGGGACTTAACAGCTTGACGGAAACAACCCAGGTCACAGTACAGCAGCTGGAAACTACAGGGAAAACCGGGTGCACTAACCCCCTGGGCAACAGTTCTGAGACCCCTCACGGAGGCAAACAGTCAAGCAGCCCCCCCATCCATTACCCCACCGGGCGCTGCGAAAGCAGAGAAGCAGCCTGAGACAAATTCCGTCCACAGAAAGGGAAATTTCTCCCTTCCGGCTAGGCAAGACACAAAGACCCACTCTACACGCAATTACCCAAAACAAGCCACTAGGGGTCGCAGTTGCCCCAGTAAAGAAAGGCCAGTAGCAAGTGAAAATTTTGGCCCTCCCAGCTGACAGTCAATAGCACCTGTCAACATGAAAAGGCAAAAAAATATGATCCAGACAAGACTAACCCAGACAGCTTCAGCATCTGCTACATCTTCCCCTGAGAAGGAATCTGGGGAGATAGATTTAGCCAGTCTACCTGAAAAAGAATTCAAAACAAAAGTCATAACCATGCTGATGGACTTGCAGAGAAATATGCAAGAACTAAGGAAGGAGAATTCAGAAATAAAACAAGCTCTGGAAGGACTTCAAAACAGAATGGACGAGATGCAAGAGACCATTAATGGACTAGAAAACAGAGAACAGGAACGCAGAGAAGCTGATGCAGAGAGAGATAAAAGGATCTCCAGGAATGAAAGAATTTTAAGAGAGCTGAGTGATCAATCTAAAAGGAATAATATAAGAATCATAGGCATTCCAGAAGAAGTAGAGAGAGAAAAGGGGATAGAAAATGTCTTTGAAGAAATAATTGCTGAAAATTTCCCCAAACTAGGGGAAGAAATGGCCTCTCAGACCACAGAGGTACACAGAACTCCCATGACAAGGGATCCAAGGAGGGCAACACCAAGACACATAATAATTAAAATGGCAAAGATCAAAGACAAGGACAAAGTATTACAAGCAGCCAGAGAGAAAAAAAAGGTTACCTACAAAGGAAAACCCATCAGGCTATCATCAGACTTCTCAACAGAAACCCTACAGGCCAGAAGAGAATGGCATGATATACTTAATGCAATGAAACAGAAGGGCCTCGAACCAAGACTACTGTATCCAGCACGAATATCATTTAAATATGAAGGAGGGATTAAACAATTCCCAGACAAGCAAAAGTTGAGGGAATTTGCCTCCCACAAACCACCTCTACAGGGCATCCTACAGGGACTGCTCTAGATGGGAGCACTCCTAAAAAGAGCACACAACAAAACACCCAACATATGAAGAAGGGAGGAGGAGGAATAAGAAGGGAGAGAAATAAAGAATCATCAGATTGTGTTTATAATAGCTCAACAAGCGAGTTAAGTTAGACAGTAAGACAGTAAAGAAGCTAACCCTAAACCTTTGGTAACCACAAACTTAAAGCCTGCAATGGCAATAAATTCATACCTTTCAATAATCACCCTAAATGTAAATGGACTGAATGCACCAATCAAAAGACACAGAGTAATAGAATGGATAAAAAAGCAAGATCCATCCATATGCTGCTTACAAGAGACTCACCTCAAACCCAAAGACGCGCACAGACTTAAAGTCAAGGGATGGAAAAAGATATTTCGAGCAAACAACAGAGAGAAGAAAGCAGGTGTTGCAATTCTGGTATCAGACAAAACAGACTTCAAAATAAAGAAAGTAACAAAAGACAAAGAAGGACATTACATAATGATAAAGGGCTCAGTCCATCAAGAGGATATAACCATTATAAATATATATGCACCCAATACAGGAGCACCAACATACCTGAAACAAATATTAACAGAACTAAAGGAGGAAATAGAATGCAATGCATTCATTCTAGGAGACTTCAACACACCACTCACTCCAAAGGACAGATCCACCAGACAGAAAATAAGTAAGGACACAGAGGCACTGAACAACACACTAGAACAGATGGACCTAATAGACATCTACAGAACTCTACATCCAAAAGCAACAGGATACACGTTCTTCTCAAGTGCACATGGAACATTCTCCAGAATAGACCACATACTAGGACACAAAAAGAGCCTCAGTAAATTCCAAAAGATTGAAATCCTACCAACCAACTTTTCAGACCACAAAGGCATTAAACTAGAAATAAACTGTTCAAAGAAAGCAAAAAGGCTCACAAACACATGGAGGCTAAACAACACACTCCTAAATAATCAATGGATCAATGACCAAATCAAAATGGAGATCCAGCAATATATGGAAACAAATGACAACAACAACACTAAGCCCCAACTTCTGTGGGACGCAGCAAAAGCAGTCTTAAGAGGAAAGTATATAGCACTCCAAGCATATTTAAAAAAGGAAGAGCAATCCCAAATGAATGGTCTAATGTCACAACTATCAAAATTGGAAAAAGAAGAACAAATGAGGCCAAAGGTCAGCAGAAGGAGGGACATAATAAAGATCAGAGAAGAAATAAATAAAATTGAGAAGAATAAAACAATAGCAAAAATCAATGAAACCAAGAGCTGGTTCTTCGAGAAAATAAACAAAATAGATAAGCCTCTAGCCAGACTTATTAAGAGGAAAAGAGAGTCAACACAAATCAACAGTATCAGAAATGAGAAAGGAAAAATCACAACAGATCCCGCAGAAATACAAAGAATTATTAGAGACTACTATGAAAACCTATATGCTAACAAGCTGGGAAACCTAGGAGAAATGGACAACTTCCTAGAAAAATACAACCTTCCAAGACTGACCCAAAAAGAAACAGAAAATCTAAACAGACCAATTACCAGCAACGAAATTGAAGCAGTAATCAAAAAACTACCAAAGAACAAAACCCCCGGGCCAGATGGATTTACCTCGGAATTTTATCAGACATACAGGGAAGACATAATACCCATTCTCCTTAAAGTTTTCCAAGAAATAGAAGAGGAGGGGATACTCCCAAACTCATTCTATGAAGCTAACATCACCCTAATACCAAAACCAGGCAAAGACACCACCAATAAAGAAAACTACAGACCAATATCCCTGATGAACGTAGACGCAAAAATACTCAACAAAATTTTAGCAAACCGAATTCAAAAATACATCAAAACCATCGTACACCATGACCAAGTGGGATTCATCCCAGGGATGCAAGGATGGCACAACATTCGAAAGTCCATCAACATCATCCACCACATCAACAAAAAGAAAGACAAAAACCACATGATCATCTCCATAGATGCTGAAAAAGCATTTGACAAAGTTCAACATCCATTCATGATAAAAACTCTCAGCAAAATGGGAATAGAGGGCAAGTACCTCAACATAATAAAGGCCATCTATGAAAAACCCACAGCCAACATTATATTGAATAGCGAGAAGCTGAAAGCATTTCCGCTGAGATCGGGAACTAGACAGGGATGCCCACTCTCCCCACTGTTATTTAACATTGCACTAGAGGTCCTAGCCACGGTAATCAGACAAAACAAAAAAATACAAGGAATCCAGATTGGCAAAGAAGAAGTCAAACTGTCACTATTTGCAGATGACATGATACTGTACATAAAAAACCCTAAAGACTCCACCCCAAAACTACTAGAACTGATATCGGAATACAGCAAAGTTGCAGGATACAAAATCAACACACAGAAATCTGTGGCTTTCCTATATACCAACAATGAACCAACAGAAAGAGAAATCAGGAAAACAACTCCATTCACAATTGCATCAAAAAAAATAAAATACCTAGGAATAAACCTAACCAAAGAAGTGAAAGACTTATATTCTGAAAACTACAAGTCACTCTTAAAAGAAATTAAAGGGGACACTAACAGATGGAAACGCATCCCATGCTCATGGCTAGGAAGAATTAATATCGTCAAAATGGCCATCCTGCCCAAAGCAATATACAGATTTGATGCAATCCCTATGAAACTACCAGCAACATTCTTCAATGAACTGGAACAAATAATTCAAAAATTCATATGGAACCACCAAAGACCCCGAATAGCCAAAGCAATCCTGAGAAAGAAGAATAAAGTAGGGGGGATCTCACTCCCCAACTTCAAGCTCTATTATAAAGCCATAGTAATCAAGACAATTTGGTACTGGCACAAGAACAGAGCCACAGACCAATGGAACAGACTAGACAATCCAGACATTAACTCAGACATATATGGTCAATTAATATTTGATAAAGGAGCCATGGACATACAATGGCGAAATGACAGTCTCTTCAACAGATGGTGCTGGCAAAACTGGACAGCTACATGTAGGAGAATGAAACTGGACCATCGTCTAACCCCATATACAAAAGTAAACTCAAAATGGATCAAAGACCTGAATGTAAGTCATGAAACCATTAAACTCTTGGAAGAAAACATAGGCACAAACCTCTTAGACATAAACATGAGTGACCTCTTCTTGAACATATCTCCCCGGGCAAGGAAAACAACAGCAAAAATGAACAAGTGGGACTATATTAAGCTGAAAAGCTTCTGTACAGCAAAAGACACCATCAATAGAACAAAAAGGAACCCTACAGTATGGGAGAATATCTTTGAAAATGACACATCCGATAAAGGCTTGACGTCCAGAATATATAAAGAGCTCACATGCCTCAACAAACAAAAAACAAATAACCCAATTAAAAAATGGGCAAAGGAACTGAACAGACGGTTCTCCAAAAAAGAAATACAGATGGCCAACAGACACATGAAAAGATGCTCCACATCGCTAATTATCAGAGAAATGCAAATTAAAACTACAATGAGGTATCACCTCACACCAGTAAGGATGGCTGCCATCCAAAAGACAAACAACAACAAATGTTGGCGAGGCTGTGGAGAAAGGGGAACCCTCCTACACTGCTGGTGGGAATGTAAACTTGTTCAACCATTGTGGAAAGCAGTATGGAGGTACATCAAAATGCTCAAAACAGACTTACCATTTGACCCAGGAATTGCACTCCTAGGAATTTACCCTAAGAATGCAGCAATCAAGTATGAGAAAGATCAGTGCACCCCTATGTTTACTGCAGCACTATTTACAATAGCCAAGAATTGGAAGCAACCTAAATGTCCATCGATAGATGAATGGATAAAGAAGATGTGGTACATATACACAATGGAATACTACTCAGCCATAAGAAAAGGGCAAATCCAACCATTTGCAGCAACATGGATGGAGCTGGAGGGTATTTTGCTCAGTGAAACAAGCCAAGCAGAGAAAGAGAAATACCAAATGATTTCACTCATCTGTGGAATATAAGAACAAAGGAAAAACTGAAGGAACAAAACAGCAGCAGAATCACAGAACTCAAGAATGGACTAACAGGTACCAAAGGGAAAGGGACTGGGGAGGATGGGTGGGTAGGGAGGGATAAGGGGGGGAGAAGTAGGGGGGTATTAAGATTAGCATCCATAGCGGGGTGGGAGAAAGGGGAGGGCTGTACAACACAGAGAAGACAAGTAGTGATTCTACAACAGGTTGCTACGCTGATGGACAGTGACTGTAAAGGAGTATATAGGGGGGACCTGGTATAGGGGAGAGCCTAGTAAACAAAGTATTCGTCATGTAAGTGTAGATTAATGATTAAAAAAAAAAAATGCAGTTCCTATGTGGTGACCTCTAATGAGTTCTACACAATGATATAAAGGACATATAAAAGTGTAGGCAAAGGGTCTGTTTGTTTATACAGAGGATCAAAGCCTAATTGGGCTACCCCGAAAATGAACTAAGATACGATACGAAAAAGAACTTCCAACATCAGCACTCTCGGGAAGACTCATGACAGAAGATGAACAGAAAAAAAAAAAAAAAAAAAACTTCAACAAAGATCCACACACTGTCACAGGTGTAGATGCACTCATCCCACCAGTTCCTGGACTTGCCATGGGAAAGATGAAGGAGATATCTAAGCTGGCCTGTGCATGCAGTAAAACAAAAATTGGACTGGATCTATTCTGTTGGAACTCAACCAAGAATTAGGAGAAGTGCAAATTGTAGCACTCCAAAATCTTACAACCACAGACTATTTATCGTTAAAAGAACATATGGGATATGAACAGTCCCCAGGAATGGGGTGTTCTAGTTTATCTGAATTCTCTCAGACTGTTTAAGTTCAGTCGGACAATATCCACCATATCATAGATAAGTTTTCACAAATGCCTAAGGTGCCTAACTGGTTTTCTTGGTTTCACTGGAGATGGCTGGTAATTACAGGTATGCTTTGGTTAGGTAACTATATTCCTATTATGTTAATGTGTGTGCACAATTTAATTAGTCGTTTAAAACCTATCCATGCTGAAGTTACTCTACAAGAAGATATGTCAAAGAAATAATCAATCTTCCCAGGTTTTCTTCCACCTGCTACTTCTGTAGCTTTTCTTCTTCCTTCCTAATCACAACCTTTAAATAGAACTCGTGCCGCATGTCGAATTTACCGAGTATCATAATTCTTCCAAGTGGTAAAGACACCTCAAGACAAATGCTGGGCATAGAAGCCACAGGGCATAAATATGCAAAGAAGTAAAAAGCTAACCTTTTCAAACGATAAGGCTTCTCTCTCACTTACCAACTTCACATTTCCCTGTATGGCCCCGGAAGATGACTGGTTAGCCAGAGACGGGTAAGATTCCTCAAGAGAGGAACAACCTAAGACAGGCACAGTCGCAGGGGGCCATCTGGTGAGAAATTGGGGAGCAGCAGAGGTGAGGCTTAGAACCTCCCCCCTCATGTTCTGAGAGAAATCTTCTGCATACATGGATGTTTATTGCCCTCGTCTAGCGCGGATTAACGCATAGTCTACAGGCACACACCTGATCATCTACATTTGCTCTCTTACAACACTAAACTCTGTTTCCTACCTTTATCTCTTATCTACCTACCACTTCAGCATTTTATTAAAAATAATAATAATAGAGAAATGTGGTATCCACATATAAATCAGGTTTAAAAATCAAATGAGTATTCATATGTGAACTGACTGTTTATAGTTCATAATGCATTAACAAAACCGAAAGCTTCTGTGATGACTGCCCTTGCACTGTTCACCATGTAACTTATTCACTATGTAAGAATTTGTACTCCATGTAAGAATTTGTTCGTTATGCATCAGAAGATTGGAGACTGACGAAAATTGGGCTTGGGGTGGATTAATGATTGTGCATTGAGTACTGACCCCCCTATACAGAGATTTGTTGTGGTTAACAACTATTTGATCAATAAATATGAGAGATGCCCTCACAATATATATATATAAACACACTTCCAATTGTAGAATAAATAAGTAACCGGGATGTAATGTGTAGCATAAGGAATATAGTCAAAATATTGTAACAACTTGGTATGGTGATACCTGGTACCTAGAAATATCATGTATATAAATGTTGAGTCGCTGTGTTGTACACCTGAAACTAATGTAATGCAATGCTGTTGTCAACTACCCTTCAATAAAAAAAAAAAAAAAAAAAAAAAAATCAAACGAATAAAAAAAAAAAAAAAAAGAGTAAGCATACTAGCTATGAAAAATAAATCTGTAATGTGACATAAATGAGTATCGGATCAAACTCTACCAAACTTTCACATAAAAGACATTAATATACAGAACAAAAAAAGACTCTTTTTGAGGTAAAACACTCATAGTTTCTTTGGTTCTGATTTAACACCAACTGTAGAATTACAGAGATATAAACATTCATTCACATGGGAGAGAAGAAATTGTGAAATACTGTGAAAAAAAATATTGTGAATAAGAAATAAATGAAGATCGCTAGTTGCTTCTTTAAAAAGCAGGTCCTTATTTAGAATGATTTAGAGACAAATGCTCCAGTACCTATAAAAAACAATATTACCAAAGATTTCTACCCCAGTTCCCCAGGCTTCTGGTGTAGTTAAGAAGCACTACAACTGTATCATTTTTTCCTGTCTCTGCCTTTGACTGAGGCAAATCTTTAAAGAAATAACGAAACAACTAAGTAGAACTGATAAAGGGTTTGCTTCATTTCAAGTACATTACCAGAACAAAAACCTTATAAAGTGAGGTCACTACAAAAAGACCAATCCAAAGTGATTACGTGAGATTTAGGAAGCAGGCATTGAAAAGGATATCCCTGAGCAAGTGAAAATAACTACTCCTAAGTGAAAAGACAGGAACAATGCTGAAATGTTGTAATCGGGTAAAGATTGATTAAGTGTCTCAGACTAGAAAACAAATGAATTACACATGATATAAAATATAGGATTTAAACTGCCAAGATATTGGAAGATCAATATAGTAATAAAAGAAAAAAGCTATGAAAAGGGAAAAAATCAGTGAGCTTTCATTACCAAAAAAGTGTGCTTCAAAGAGACTCATCCATGTGCAGTGAAGGTTAGAATTCTATTAAGTAAACAGAATTATAATCTGGTATAATGCCAATAAAAAATCTAAAAAGTATTTTCAGAAGTGCTGGTATGGGGAGGTAACTATGTAAAATGAGGTAAAACTCTTATATTTTATTAAGTATAATTACAAAAGTCTATATGATGGCAAATTACATCATTTGAAGAAAATATGATTCTTAAGCAAGCACTCTAAGTGCTACCACAATAAAGTAAAATATAAAGTGTGGGGAGAGAAAGAAATGATCTAGCCCTTACAAGAAATCTAAAGAAATTCAAGAGACTATAGAATATATAATTCTAAAATTTATAAGATTTTTAAAGAAAATATGCAATTATACATTTAATACACATTGAGACCAATATCTCCAAGAATATCATTAATGACTACTGAATACATTTAATGATGAACAGCAAATGATGATTTGTTATGAATATTTACATATTATTTGTATATTAAGGTTTCATAATATAGATTACAACATTACCATTCTTATCTCTTTTTTTTTCCAACAAAAGACATGCATTTTACCAAGTATAGATTAATGACTATATGTAACTCAAGATATGCAGTTGGATAATTTCTTGTCAGCTTATTTTTGTATAGCTTTCTTGTAGATCATAAAAGATGGCCAAGAATTGAAGTGACCTTCATGCCTAATGGACTCAGGCACTGGAGGTGGAGACAGTGATGAAAAGAAGATGTGGTAAATAACAGGAGTCTTCACAATAGAGCTGTTTAGTTTCAACCTTCCTAGTTCAGGTGCATGTAAATTATTACACACAGATACTATCATCTTATGTAGATAGCAAAGGCACAGGATAGTAAATGGGCTTTTATCCCCAAGGGTGACAAGCCCTCTGGAGAAGCAGGGAAACTTCTTGGACAATGCAGTGTGGATAAAGCACAGGTCAGGGGATCACGCACCTGACTTACCCACCCATGGGAAGCTCACAGAATATCCATATACTGAGATGCAGTGACCTATGGCTGGTTGTTTTAAGAAAAGTCTGTCCATGACATTTTTTTTTTCCAATCAGAGGCACACTGAGTCACTTGCAGAAAGTTATGGCTAATGGCTAATGGCAAATTATGACAGGTAATTATGAACAGACTAAAGAGCAAAAAAATATCTATATACTTTAATGAAGAGGATTAAACATTAATGTTGACATTTTACATTTAACTGTGCTATTAAAAAAAAGAACCCAGCCTAAGTGTAAATATTTAAAAAATAAAAAGATTACATAAGGATGGCCAACTTAGAAAAGACTAGTAACAACAAATGCTGGTGAGGATGTGGAGAAAGGGGAACCCTCCTACACTGCTCATGGGAATGTAAACTAGTTCAACCATTGTGGAAAGCAGTATGGAGGTTCCTCAAAATGCTCAAAATAGAAATACCATTTGACCCAGGAATTCCACTCCTAGGAATTTACCCTAAGAATGCAGGATCCCAGTTTCAAAAAGACATATGCATCCCTATGCTTATCGCAGCACTATTTACAATAGCCAATAAATGGAAGCAACTTGTGTCCATTAGTAGATGAATGGATTAAGAAGAGGTGGTATATATACACAGTGGAATATTACTCAGCCATAAGAAGAAAACAAATCCTACCATTTGCAACAACATGGATGGAACTAGAAGGTATTATGCTCAGTGAAATAAGCCAGCTGGAGAAAGACAAGTACCAAATGATTTCACTCATCTGTGGAGCGCAAGAATAAACCAAAAATTAAAAGAACCAAACAGCAGCAGACTCACAGAACCCAAGAATGGACTAGCAGTTACCAAAGGGAAAGGGACTGGGGAGGGTGGGTGGGATGGGGAATAAGGGGCATTACAATTAGCACACATAATGTGGTGGGGGGTGGGGGCACAAGGAAGGCAGTGTAGCACAGAGGAGACAAGTAGTGACTCTGTAGCATCTTACTATGCTGATGGACAGTGACTGTAACGGAGTATGTGGTGGGGACTTGATAATGGGAGGAATCCAGTAACCACAATGTTACTCATGTGATTGTATATTAATGATACCAAAAGAAAAAAAAAATTGGTAAGTCTAATATATGCAAAGAAAAAAAAAGATTACATACTTTGTATTTCACCATAAGAAAAGGGTATGTCCTGTAGACATACCTTTATTCATTATTATTTGAAGGCACACTTAGCCAAAGTGCAAATATTTTACCAAATTTTGTAGTAAACATAAGCAGATACAATATTCACCTAAACAGTCACAAAATGAAATCTTCATTTTTTTAGTGCAGCATTAAAAGATCAAATGCTAAATAAAAGCTTCTTTAAAAAAATTATCCTTAAAAAATTAGAAGAAAAAAGCACTACTTTTATCAAAAAAAAATATTCCTCAAGAAAAATGAAAGTGTTCAATCTTTATAATCTTATTTAAAATATACTATGCCTAATTGAAGGACAAAATAATAAAAGATTATAAAATAAGTGCAACGTATTTAACAGTACATGGAAATAAGAAAAAATAAGTCTGGTAATACATTTAAAGTATTTCTAGAATCAGTGTTCATATAAAGGGAGCAATCAGGAAACAGGTAATTATGGACAGTCTGATTTTTCACATACCAGTGTTTCACATCTATCAGCACTAGAACCGAGAGAGGAAAATAATGCTTTATAGTTATATTTCTAAAATGTATTATACATTCCCTTCTGACCCTAACAGAGAGAGAATTATACACTTGTTGAAATAGGAATATGAGCATTTTCCCCCTGAATTCACGAAAGGGAATATTAAACTTTTATGTGACTTTGGCATTAGTGTTCAACCCTGCATGTGCAATGAGAACTATCCTAGGAACATTTTAAAGATCCCCAAATCCTATTTCTACCTACACTACCATCCTCCCTATCTGTCACCCTTGATTTTGATTCTGTGGTGTGCAGTCCAGTTTCTTAAGAGATAAGGACTAGACCTAAGGAAGCAAAAGACGAATAGCCATAAGAACCAGTGTTCCAATAATAAAAGGATAGATTTTTATTACAATAAGATTATTGTAGAGGAACTAAAACTAACATCAGTTATAGGAAATCATAGTTCTAAACCTTGGTAATAAACACTTTTGCAAATGATAAAAAGTATTCTGCAATGGAATTTGTCTCAATCTGAAATTTTAATTTATTTCTTATTCAGTAATAATTTACAATTCTTTTTCAATCTTCATAGTCTACCCTCCCTACCAATTTATTAGTCTCAAACAATAATGATGTAAACTTAATCTCACTTAGATTACTAAGGGCATTCATACTGGCTTAAAATTTACTCATCTGTGGTCCTGAGTATATCCATGAATGTGCTCCCATCATTTACTTTTCAAGTTTTCCGGTGAACTTGGGAATGGTTTCATAAAATGGAACAGTGAATCTATTCAAGTTTCTGATCTTACTCCATAGTTTTAACCCACCATTGAAAATGTTTTATGATTTCTATATTATATACCACATAAACCATTTTGCAAAACAATACTTATCATTACTACTTTAAATGTCATTATTAAAATTGAATGATTTAATTTTCAATACTATGTTTTTTAGAATTCTATCTAATATTTTTATTTAAAAGTTATAGCAGATACTGGTTCTTCAGTCACTCAAACTACTTTCTGACATTCCTTCATGTAACAGAGAGAATGGAAACCCTAAAATCACATTTTTCATACTCCCTTGCAGCTAGGTCACTTTAACCAGTAGATGCACCCATACAATATCTGGAAGGAAGAATATACTAATACATAAGATAAATCATATGGAGATAAATTTTTTTTGCCTATGGACCCTGAATGATGTTTAATCTAATAAAATTCCATCATCTCCATGGCATGAGCAGTGGAAAATGCAAAGATAATTGGCATGCCACAAGTAATTAGCTTACACATTTATCATTTCCATTTGTTCCTCCCTATGCACAATTACATATACATTGAGAATTAGATTTTTCATGAGAATCACAAAAAAAGTATTTTGCATAGGGAAAACTCCTTGTTCCCTGTATTTGGTTGCGAAGTTGAAATTTTAAAATTTAAATTTTAGAAGCAAACTTGATTATCATGAGAAAAGATACATATTGGCAATGCATAGGAATCTTCAAGAAGCACAGAAAGGGTTGTGGGGCAGTGGTTATTTGTACCTACACTGGGATTTGACAGTACTCATCATAAAAAAATAAGAGGTGGACGCTTTCATAGGGCATGATTTTAAAAGAACACAGCAAATTTGTAATATGAGATAATGCAGAGTCCAAGTAAGTCTCCAAGAAGAAATGGAATAAGTAGGTTCCTATAAGGAAAAGTAGGAGGTCAATGACTTTGTTATTTACAAACACAACAAAAGGCATTATCTGTATATTCTTCAATTTATACTATTTCATTAAATTATAATTTGTGTATTACATAAAGCATATCCTGAGTTTTTTCCCCTTAAATTTAAAAGCACTTCAGAATCGTGTTTCCTATATAATATATATAGGAAAAAATACACAGGAAAATATATTAAAATATATATGAAAAAAGTGAATATATTATATATATATTCATATATATATTCATATAATATATGAAACATGATTCTGAACTGCCTCTGAATTTAAGGAGAAAATTATCTCAGAAAAAATATATACATTCCAATATATTTTTGTTATATGAGATCTATTTAGATTCTGTAGGCTGAAAGAGTGCTATCAACCTCTTAGAAACACTGATTAAATAATTAAGTTCTGAAATTAATTTATGAAAATGAAACAGAAAAATGAAAACTAAAAAATTCATGTAGATGTGAGCCTTTTTTAAATGAAAAGAACTTACTTTGGCTCTTACAAACATTTTCTTTTTATATTACATTTACATAGTCTTTTTGGGAAATGGTAATGGTTAACTGAAACCTTTAAATCAGAAACACTTCTTCATATTCTGTGAGCAGTTACAAAGGAGTACACAATAAATTTTAGACCATATCCAGCAAGACACTCAACATTGTTGATTTGATACATTGAGGTTTCTAGCTCATAGGCATCGTTCCACTAATATGAATAAAGAGTTGACCCAAGTAAGTAAAATACTACTGTACAATTTGATATTTGCAGGATATATTGAGTGGTTGAAAAAAATAAACTGGAAAACAATAGGCATAGAATCATCACATTTTATGATAATAAAAAGCATATAAATACAGAGAGACAGAGAGACAAGGAGAAAGATAGTCTATAAATGCCTAGAAACTGATCAGGAAGAATACCCAGAAAAAACAAAACATGAGCTATAGGAGAGAGGTCAGGCTGCTGACAATTACCAGAAGAGCTACATTGCTGTTTTCTTTCTTTATTTCTTAATTGCTTCAAATTCTGTTTTTTTAATGGACGTAATTATGAATCATGTTTAAGAGTTACAAAAAAGTTAAACTGACTCTCTTTAAATAAAAATGAAAGCATTTCAAATATCTAAAACAATTTCCCGGGTACAAACACATTATCCAATGGCCTTTAGTTCTTAAGCCTAAAGAAATATATATATGCATGTGTATATGAATGTTTAACTTATTATAAAATTCCAAAGGAAAACCATTCCAAAGAAAAATGTTATTTTCACATCTGTATGCTCAGGAATTTATGCAAACTAAAAATCTGTAAATAATTTAATCTCAACCAAAAAGCCATGCCTTGGTTTTCCAAAAGAGGGAGCTATAACTCCACTGCCACAAATTTATCAATTTGATGTATAAATGATACATTCACACACAAGTGAGTTACTGATAAAACAAATTTAAGAAATAACTTTGAATCATTTAGTCTTATGATTTTAATAGCCTAAAGAGCACAGTTAAAATCTCTAAAAGGTATGATTCACAATAATAAAATGGAGGCTGCTCCAACTCTTTCATGGAGCTCTCAACTGTAGAATGAAAATATGACAGAAGTCTTACAGTTAAGATTTTGAAAAAAACATAGATTCAGAGACCACAGATGCTATGGTTACTAAAAAGTATAGGCTCTCATTATTATTTAAAAATAAAATTTAGTATTATTTAGAAGAACTAGAAACAGAATGTTATGCTTCCTACAATTATTTAAAATTGTGTGATTATTAAAAAACGTGAATATGAAATGCTGTACCAAGGGACTTTCTACTGAAAACAATGCCACTTTATTATCAAAACAAAACTCATTTTATTAATCAAATAAAATCTTAGAAATAGACTGTATCTTTTGAAAAAAAATACTAATCTATCATCTAACTTAAGAAAAAATTAACAAATGAATTTAAAAGCTCAAAGCAAAAGAAATATTTGAGCTACATTATGACCAAAGAAGACACCAATAATGAAAGAAGGGATAGCCTAGATGTTAATCTGCTATTAATTCAACTGGATAAAAACAATAGTATCACTGTCTAGAAAAGCACACTCTAAAAAGAATGTGAAATTGTTCTAAATTAATAAACACACACATACATTTAAATATAAAATGCAAGTAAGCAAAAACAGTTGAAAACAGGGCACCTATTTAATCAGAACACTATTTACCATATTTATTTTATTCACTTTCTATGTAATTACAGGTAAAAATAGATGGTTTCTTTCTCTTTGTCAGCATGTGGCCAAATCATCAAGTTTCCACACATTTAAAATAAGGTTTGAGCTACTTGATTACTACAATTTTCCCAAATTCAACAAAAGTCAGTATATTGCAGAGGAAAGACTACAAGGTAAGTATCTCAGTTTGATTATTATTTCAGCCACTTATGACATCAGACAAGATTATTTAACCTAACCAACATACATTTTCTTCAGCTACAACTGGGAATAATGATATTACCTATACCTCATAGATACATATTGTATCTACATCTCTCATTAAGGAAAGTATAAACCAGAACAAGAAGTTATGCAAATCAAATGCTTAAGATAGTACCTTTAATACACTGAATACCCCAAATAGTACTGTTTTGAAATTCAAACTAAAATCCTCAAGCAGTTTGAAAGGAAAATAGTATCCATGGGAGACTATTCATAGTCATGAAACATTCTGCAAATAACAACATCTCTGCTGATACTATGCTCTTGTTTATTCCTTAAATAAGTACAGATAATTTATCTTGTAATGAGCAAGAGCTGGTATTTTATAGGCTCAGATCTGACTAATATGAAAAGATGCATGATTGGGCAAGTTATGACTTCCTTGAAATTTGATTTTCTTAACTAAAACAAGAATATCAGAGAAAGATGATCTCAAAGGCTCCTTCTTGTTTGCAAACTCTAAGGTGCTCACTACAAAGATAAAACAGTGTGTGTACATATATCTATATATAGATAGGTAGATGTATAAATAGATGTATAGATAGAGAATATAGGCTAATAAGAGAGTAATAAAAACAGCATATTTTGGGGGGGCTATGTGAAATAAATGCTGAATAATGTTACTTCAATAAGGAAGGGACTTCTAAGCCATTTTGAAGAAGGTAATAGAATTGGAGAGTCAAAAACACAGAAAATGGCTATTCTAGGAAATCAACAGCATAAAGTAGATATTCAGAGGTAGAAACAAACAAATCTAATCAAAGTAACAAAACCTGATTCTAGAGGATTACACAAACCTCCAAACAAGAAATTGGCAAGTTGAACACAGGAAAGTTAAAAACAAGAATTAATCAATTAATGAAGAAAATGGCAATGCCACATGGAGGAGTTTAGGACTGAGTAACAGTTTAAAGAGTGCCAGGTCCTTAAAAGCAGCCAATAGCACAACATAAAAATAATACTGACTTCTATCATTAGATAATTTCTATCTTTTAAAGATATCTTCACAAAGTCATTTGGGACATGTAAAATATAAATATATTGAGCAAAAAACTAAGGAACCAAGATATAATATCAAATAGCTAATTACTAGTGATTAAACAATAAACCAGAGTGCCTGACTCCTTGCCCACTGTTATTTCTATAAGGCCTGTAGTTCCAAACTTGCCACCCACCAAAATCAACAGGAGCTGCTAAAAATACGGAGCCCTCCCTGTTGCTCAGTGACGGTGATACCAAGCGAGCTTTGAAAACAACTGCCTTATGCAGTAGAAAGGGGAAGCCACTGGAGTAATTCAGAAAAAAGGCAGTATCAGCCTGAGCTACAAAATGAAAAGAACAATATTCAAGAAATCCTACATACGTAGAATCAGCTAAATTTCTTGACTGATTGAATGTGATGGTAATAAAAAACAAAAGATAAGAGAACTGTAAGTTTATACTTTTGGGAGACCAAGAGGATGGCAGCCCCTTTAAGTAAGTTGAAGGTTATGCTGATTTACAAATGAAAAAATGAGGTTGTGTCCTCATATTAAATGCCAATTGTACACTTGAATCTCAGCAGATTTACCTCAGTTTTGATTAATACATATAACTGAAAGATACATATATTTTTTGCAATATATTCAGAGATTTTTTTTTCTATTAAAATTAAGCAACTTAAAAACTGTTTGTGGTAAAAGAGTATATATGCATGAATTCATTTGTTTATATTTATCTTCCCTCATTCCTCAAGCCCACAAGAACATATGTATTGTTGAAACCCTGAGCTAAAAAGTTGAACTATATTTATTTAATTATTTACTCTTCTAGGGGAAAAAACAAATCTTATTTTAACATAGTTAGGCCAGCAAAACAGAACTGTCTTAGTAAGTCTAAACTATTAAAGTCCTTATTTTCAAATATTTGTTACTTTCAAAGTTAGTCTGATTTACATTATCCTTCAAGTAAGTCTAGTAGAAGCCCTCTCTTCATAAACATGTAAGGATCATTTGTAAACAATAGAAAGCACTTAGTCTAGGTAAAGCAAATTAATTCCTTGGTGATGTATAATTTACATGTATAAATTACCCCTTAATAAGGCTGAAATATATTAAAGGCATGGATCCTTTTGTTAAGGCATCTCTCTTTTTAGAATACATTTCCATTACCCATTAGCCTAACAAATTTGTTTAATATGTATAAATTTATTATAAATTAAAATAACACATTTTTAAGGCAAGTTTCAGTATAGTATGTCTGAGCAATTACGTAAAAAACAAAATAATTGTACTAAGTGGTAAGTTCCTGTATAGTTGACAAGCTTCAGGAGTTATAAGCAGAAACAGTCAAATTTGTTCCCGTGGCTTGTTAGAGGTCACTGAGACTATGGGAATTGTCGCCACTGAAATAAGGAGGCTTACTTGGTTACTGGATGAACAAAAATGTGTGTGTGATATGAAAAAGTATCCAAGTTCATTCCAGTGCTCATAGTTTAATATATTTCCTATGATACATGTTCTCACATTGATCAGATCTTATTGATAATTCATGTCCAGTCCTTGTATTTGATTAATCTCCAAACAACTGGCTTTCCTCATTTCCAATAGTTCCCTTCTTCATTAAGGACTCTTTATCCATCTTCACTGTGGTAGTTTCATTTTGTTCTCAGTCTTCTTGATCTCTCCCATAATATTTCATTATGATTTATTTTAAAGTAGCACAAAAATTTTATAGTTTCACTATTCTTAAAAGATAAACTTTGAATTAAGAAAATGAATGCTCAAAAGCACATAAAGTTCTTTACATGAAAAAGTGCTGCGAAAAGCACAGTTGCTATAAACATGCTTGTGAATTTTCAGACATAGGTAGAGTGATCTTACAAACACACCAGCTGAATCTTAGGAAACAGAGCACTTTGTAGGGAGGGAAATAATGCTGCCTTACAGCCTCATCAGACATTGCTTTATTTTACAATATATTAAATATGTGGTCTGTACTCACGAAGTCTACAAAGATGTGACTATGGAAGACATAATAAACATGCACTCTAAGCATATACATGGAAAAAATTATTCAAATTTTGAAGTGTTAATTAAGTACCAGGCATTGCAAATGCTTTTACCCTCTCATTAATTCTATGGGGTAAGTACTGTTATTATTCCCAATTTAGAGGAAGCAACTGAAGTAAAAGAATGCTTAGCCGAGGGTCACACTGTTAGTCAGTGCTGGAAACGGCAAATGAATACAGGTAGTCTGGCTGGCGCCCATGCTTCTATACATTACACTATTACCACTCTCAAGAGAACGTGGAGACACTTACCCTCTCAAATACAGGTAGTACTGGCATCAACATAAAGTCAAAGCCATGCAGTAGGCAGAGTGTGTCACGTGGTATCAAGTTTATATTTAGATACTCAGGTGAGACCTGGTACTGCCCTGAATGTTATTGGGCAGTACTATACTCAAAGGAGATGACTGATTCTAGCAGATGTATTAGGAAAGAACAAAAATTTAAATAATGAAATATGTACCTTGACAAAATAAAAACAATCACTATATTTCTTATTTATTATGAATATGAAAAATCAGAAAATTGAAATCTAGTTGATTCCAATTTCTTTGAAAAGTTTCAAAACCTATTAATTATATTTTTTAACACATCTGGAGAATAGCCAAAAGGCTCAGATATGTAACTTGTTCAAAGCCATAAATGGCATATAATGAACTAATATATTCCAGTCTTATTTTAATCCAGTTCACTATACAAAATAATTTCTCATGACATTCAGCTAACAAGATAGTACATGACTCCAAAATTATCAAACACTGATTTAGTTAATCCAACTTCTCAGATGCTTTGTCACAGAAAATTGCTGTGTCAGGACTCCTAGCACTGACTTTAATATAAAGTGATTTCTGAATTTATATATCCTAATCTTATATCGGATGAGAAGGGATAATGAAAGTTTCAATGACTTTAAGGAACTCTAATGGTGATGGTGTAAGTTTTGGTGATTAGGGTTATTTGATGTGGGACATAAAATAACATACTTTGGGTAGTAATAAAAGGAAAAACAAAAGGCATTCAATAGAGTTTTCCTGGCCTGAGTTTATTTCTCTGCTCAAAGAAGTAAAATCTTGCTGAAGCACCCCTTTATTGTGCCTACTCCATATTTTTCCTTATTAAAATTAAAAAAGTTGTATACAACTAATCAAAATAAAACTGTCATATTTTTGTGAAGGACCTTGAGTTCTACAAATTAAAAAAAAAAAAAAGAAAAGAAAAAGAAACTGTATTCGAGAACACAGTTCTGTTTTTTAAAGCACCATCAATAACGACATGTTCTAGGCAATAACAAGGCCCTTTGTGCAGTTATCAAAGTGTGGTCCCTGCACCAGCAGTGCTGGCATCATCTGGGAACTTGAGAAAATGCAAGAAAATCCTTAAGCCCTTTGAAGACCTGTTCAATCAGATACCCTGGGGTTTGCCTTTTAATGAGTCTTCCCAGTGCTTTGTTTGAGAACCAGTGCTTTGGAGTACTGGTTTTTATGGCCATGCAAGTGAATCGTATGGATGTGGGGAATGGAGAGAGTTTATGACTAAAGACAAACATCTCCAGTATGATCACCACAGTGGATGGCTGAGAGCCAAGCAACTTAGCAGAACTGAGTTGGGAGGAGGGCAGGGTCACTGGATCAGAGGTGGTGAAGGAAGGCTGGCATGCTAACAGGTCTCCTTCAAGGATACTGAAATCGCTAAAATTATTTTTGGTTACAGGATATAACTGAAACACCTTAAGGTGCTTCGTCCTCCCTATTTTACCCTAAAATATCTTCTAGAAGAGATACATTTTTGAGAATCTAATTCTTATTTTAATAAGATTCAGTTTACTAATGGTTACCTTAAAAATGTTTAACTAACTTACCAGTTTTAAAAAGCTGGCTTTTTTCTACAGCCCTTCTAATATTGTGTAAAATATTTTAAAAACTCCTTTCATTAATTATAACTTTACACATAAATGCTGGTTCACACCCTTTCCTTTTTATCTCATGTTCTTTACAGAACTTCTAAAAAGTGAGGAATTTAATATCTGTATTAAAAATGCTCACCACCAATACAAAAAGTAAATGAGCAGAGCCACTAGGCATTTAGTGGGTTAAGATGGGACAGGAAGTCATTCTTCTCGAACCCTAATTTAACTTTGGGTATCTCAAATGCACCCATCCAGCTGTCCTATGCATTGTGTTACAGAGGTGGTCAGTTTACATGCTCAGTTTTGCTATTCAAGAAAACCAGGTTAGAGCCTGGTTGTTGTTAGCAGCAGATTCTGTTCAGCATGCTTTTACATTCTACTTGCTATATTTACATGCAGTGTTTTCATTAAAATCCTAATCTCATTTTATACACAAATTGTCAAACTAAAAATAGCACGGAAACTGAAACTGGCAGTCCATGATAATTTGGACATCCTTCAAAAAGTGGCAAAATTTTAAGCCTCACATAATAATATCTAATGAATTACAGGTTGCTTTAGGATTTTACTTTCATTTTATTTGTTTAATATTGGAGTTGACAATTATCTAAAGTATGACATGACTGAACATTATTAATAGTACTAGTTATATTCTTAAGTGCATACTATTAATATCAGCTATATCCTCCAATTTTCCCTTTTTAATTATTATTAAGAACACCACAGTTATAAGGTGTTCTAAGTTATAATGAATTAACTCATAAGAGTTTTAAAGCACTGTGTTTCTATAGTAAGGAAACAAAATAATGATACATTATTTACAGCTGATCTAAGTATTATAACAAAATAAGTTTCTAGCACAAGGCTAACTCCTCCATTTCCTCAAAAAAGTACCTTTTAAATGGTTATGGCAGTAAATGCTAATTGTATTTCAAAATAAATCCTCCATTTTTTTTTCTTTAGACAAGACAAACCTTCTGAATTTAGCTGGACAAATGGCTCCCGAGCTAAAAACATATTTCCCAACATTACTTACAGCTAGGATGGCCAATGTGACTAAGATCTGGCCAAAAGAATGTGTATAGAAATGCTGTGTTTACATTCTTAAAAGGGAATGCCTTGACTTTTCCTCTTTGTGCAGGTAACAGAGAGATGAGAGTATAAATTATCATGTGGTTAATACACTTGGAGGTAGAAGACTAATAGGATGTAAGGAACCTGGTCTGAACATCACATGGAACAGACACAGGTTATCCACAGAGCACCTACTGACCTGAACTTTTACTTCAGAGAGAAATGAATCATCCATCTTGATTCTATTACTTTGATCCTTGACAAAGCAAAATAACCAATATCTTACACCAGTGACTAGAAAGATGTCTATCTCCCACTGAAATGATCTTAGTAAGGAGTATTAACTTGTAAAGCCAACCAGGGTGGTCCTAGACCAGCAAAACACATTACAACTCAAATATAAAGAATAGCCTGGTGGAGCCCTAGCATTCAGCTTACCTGGCTCATCTCACGCACATTTTGTTTCCTTAACCACATCCATTACTGCCTTCCCTCCTAAGTCTAGACACCACACAAGTTTTATAAACTGGGTTCCTTTGATCTTCCATCCTCAGCCTTTCTTTGTGGATACTTTATAGTCTCTTACTCCTCTGACTCTCTAATGCCACTTATGTCCTTCTAGGTATTACATGTTGTCTCCCCTAGCCACTAAGACCTTGCATTCTGAACTTTGCCCCTTCAGCAGCTCCTAAGCTAACAGGTCTAGCAAGAGAGGTAGGTCACCGATATATTTTCACATTAGGCATAGGGACTAGTCTAGACTTAAAAAGTAAAATCCACCTAGCCTTGTAATTTTCTGGCTTACACAGCTATAACACTACACATATATATATACTAGTAACTAGCAATATCATGAGAACTATTTGTCTCTGCTACACAGCCTGCTTTGAAGAACCTTATTGTAAGTGGCCCTAACATTGGAATCATGATGTCATCATATTGATGTTACAATTCCATCAAATACCTAACTTGACATATATATGGTTTATATATATATATATACATATGTGTTTCTGTATAATTACATATATATGTATATATACATATATATATTCCTTTTACTTACAGCATAAGTTCTAACATTCCTAATAATTCAAAGATATCAGATACAAAGATATCAGATTATTTTCTGTGTTCTCTCAAGCTTATTACTGGCACTGCCACTGGCTCATAGGATAACATGTATTCTAAAAACATATTGGGATTTGCAAAGGTTTAACATTTAAGCCCAGGACTATGCTTATTGGTGTTTTCAAATATAGTTATCAATAAGTCACAAGAATTATAATTAAACTAATAAATTAAAACATAGCATAATAATTAAGAACATAACCCTTATAACCAAACTTCCTGGGTCTAAATTTCAGCTCTATTCACTATCAGCTAGCTATATGACTTTGAGTAAATTATATAATATCTCTGTCTATTTCCCCATCTGAAAAATAGGGATGATGATAATAGGGCCCTCCTGATAGGGCTGTAAGGAGGACTAAATGCATCAATATTCATAGCATTGAAAATAATACCTGGCACATAGTATGTGCTGTAAGATAAATAAAAGAAAGGAAGACTTTTACAAAGAACAAACCCAATTATATTAACAGCCTAGCTTAAGCTATAAATTGTGGATAGTCAATCATTGGCCATTTTATATTATGAAATAATTATTTTACACATTGTACTTTAAAAAGAACGGAGGCAGAAAAAAAAACATAGGAGGAAAGGAAAATCAACAGATTTGTGGGATTTTTCTTCCTTGTGTTTGTCTCTGAAGGTGACCTTTTGGGAAAATGTATGTTATTTGTTCTCTGAGCTGTGTATGATTAGTTTATTCATCATACACAGACAAATTAGGAAGGCTGCTGTGGTGCCCAGAAATCACCCGTTAAACAAAGTCAAAATTAATGATAAAATTGAGTTCCCTTTGTGTTTGATTTTCATCTATCTGCACTCAATTATAAACAAGCTACCAAAGAAAGCGACCCATTAGCTGTTAATTCATAATGACTTCAGAAAGCAATCCCTATATTCCCATTGATAACTCACTGACAGCCTCCTACTCTCTGCAGAGCTTTAGCTGAAAATGAAAATAGAAAACATAATTACATAATCCCAGCCACTCCTTACCATGAACCTTGCCATGGAAAAACTCCAGTGCACAGAAATCAGGCTTAACATAAACAAGCTGTAATAGGATTTCACCTATATATCTAAAAGAGACAATTGAACTGTTTTTCCTTTCATCATAATTTAGTGCACCTTAAGTACAACAGATACAGATATGGTAACAGTACATAGCAGATTTCTATTTCATTGTGCCTGACGTAAAAATTAGTCAATGTTAGAGAAAGTTTTCAATGAGGAAAATGTCTAAAACAGAGATGAATATGTGCTTCACTCAGAGAGAAATAACATCTAATTATTAATTTGGGATAAGAATGACATTTTCCCATTAATTGGACTTTTCTCTCTTTATAGCATTCATCTAAATGACTAAACTTTCTGACCTCTGGCGCATTCCATAGTAAATCCATTTTGTAGCCTCCTAACTAACTGGCTCTGAACTATAAGGAAAAATAATAAGGCACTGCCTATTTACTCACAGGTGATTTACAGAAATATTAAATTTGGCTCTTGATTGGAAGTAATTCCAAGCCTTTATTCAGATTTTTCTACATTTAATTTATATTATTCTTATTTCCAAAAAAAGAAAAGAGACAGCTTACAATCCTAAAAAAAGAAACATAAAGCAATATTTAAAAATAAAATGAGAAAGAAAAGTCATCAGTTACAATGAAAATGGTCAGGAGGAGAGAAAGGCTGGAGGGCAAGAGCCAAGGTAATGGCATAGGACTCTGGAGCTGGATGCCTATTGCAATTGTACAATTCCGTTAATTTTAAGTTTTCTGATAGACAAGAGAAAAGAGGGAATCATGAGATAAAAATAAACATTCCAAATCTTCAGGAGAAAAGAAAACCTTCTTCTAAGATTAAGTTCTCTAAACAGTGACTCGGAGGATCTTTGTATTAAAAGTAATGCAGAAAATGCTGAAGTCTCATTAAAACAAGCTGTGATTTCCAGATTCCAGTATTTGTTCACTTTGGTTATTTTGGTTTGTTTGTTTTTAACCCTGATGTCAATAGGATTTTTCCTATAAATAGCAATTCTATAGATTGAAAATGTCTAAATGCAAAGAATATAATTTAAAATTACCAATACACAAGTTTATAAATTTCTTTTATTTTCTGTATAATGTGCATATGCAGAAATATTTCCAACAGTGGCAGATGCACTTACCTGATGGTCCCTAACCATTTCATCCATGCAGCCCATATATTTATTAAATAGTTTTCTAAGAATCAGACATTACTAGGTCCCAGGGACACAAAGACGACCAAGATAATGACCCTGTCCTCAAAAAGTTCACAGTCCAAGGAGAGTACACACCATCACAGTGAGTGAGGGAGGGAACAGGTTCTAGAGGGGTCTGTGGCAGAAGAGATAGCTGGTAAGTGGCAAGTGGAGGCTGGAATTATAGAAGAGTTCACCAAAAAAAAAGGCACATAAATTCTAAACCAAAGACTAGGAGTTTGCCAAACACTAAAACACAGGAAAGCCACTGCACATAAAAGGGACACTACCTTTGCATTTGCAGAAACATGCAGAATAGTATTTCAGCAACTGCAAGTAATTCAGTGTAGACAGTACGTCTGTTATGACTAAGCATTTGTGTTCCCCAAAATTTGTATGTTGAAAGCCTATCCCTGCCACCCCATGTGATGGTACTAGGAGGTGAGCCTATGGATGGTCATTAGGATTACATGAGATCAAGAGGATGGAGCTTTCATGAATGAGAGAGAGCTTATTTCTCTCTCTGCTTTCCACCATGTAAGGAGGAGTTGGCAATTTCTAATTTGGAATAGAACTCTCAGTAGAACTCTACTCTGCTAGCACCCTGATTTCAGACTTCTAACCTCCAGAGTAATAAAATTATGTTCTTTATAAAGCACTTTGCTGTGAACTGAGGCCCAAATGAACTGAGATAAGGATAAAGACAAAGCTGAAGACAGACCCCGAGGTCAGGGCATGGAGGGCTTCGCATGAGAAGCTAAGGAGTATGGAATTAATCCTTGAGGCCAGTGTAATTATTTTAAAATAGAGAAATCATTTTTAAACATCACCATATACAGGAAGCTGACTCTAAAACAGAAAAAGGATCTTCTTGTGTCAAGTGAGTTCTAGAGAATCTGAAAACTGGCCAGTTCAGCTTCTTAACACACAGTCTGCAAACCCTGGCTATAACCAAATTGGATGTGGGGAGGAGTTCATCACAAAGGGTTTAAAGCTGATGGAATAACATGAGCAGATTTCAAATCTTAGAATGATGACTGTGGTTTTAATATGAAAATAGGCTGAAGGAAAAATGAGAAGCAGGAAAAGGTTGAGTTTTGAGAATAAGACCATTTAGGAAAAGAATAAGAAATGAAACCCTGTACTAAGGCAATTGGTAGTGAAATCTTTAGAACATCAAGGATAAAGAGGAAAATGACTACCAGGAGAAAAGGCTAATTATGCTCAAAATAAGAATGAAATCATCAAGATGTTTATCAGCAACACTGGATGTACTATAAAACTGAAGAAAATTCTTCACTATGCTGACAGTAAACTACTTTGAGCCTAGATATCTATAATAAGTAAACTTTAATCCTAGACAAAATGTGAAATACATAAGATCTAAAGCCATTGATAAGAGAATTTCTAAAGGATGTGCCATAGAAAAAAGTGTTAACAAACTACAAAAACAATGATTTATGTAAAGCTTATGTTGGCAGGTGGTACATAGCAAAAGGACATATTTTTTACCACTAAAAATGATCACTCAGGAACTGCAGAAGATTGAGACTCTATCATAGGCCACGAAACAGGGCAAATCATTTACGAATTTATATGAAATACTGTGATTATGTAGTTCAAATGATTCATAATGGTGAGATTTATACTGTTTCATTCATAAGTATAAGTCTTAAATTTAAATTATACCATCCTGTTATTTGTACTATTTCATTTTTTTATTATTAAATCAGAGTAGGGGAAAATAGAAACCAATGAATTATAAGAGAGAATATGGAAAGAGCAAATGTATATGACAGCAGGTCCTTCTTTCTAGGAATGTTCACCATATTGTAAGGCCGGAGGCACTGATGGGAGGAGCGAGCACATCAGACACTGATGGTGTGCCAAAGTCTCCGGCTGCTGCCCTACTACTGGCACAAGGATTGGCTAGTCCGAACCTGAAAAATGTGCCTTGGACTAGCCAATCCTCGTGCCATTGTAAATCTAAGCTCTGCCTCCCCCTACCTTCTTTAAACACTCGCTGCCTGTCTACTTACATGTGAATTCTCCATTTCTATAGACTGGGAAATCTTGCCTGGGTATTTGTGTTCAAATAAACTACCCGGCCCTTTGTTGCTTCTCTTCACCTGCTTATTTCGGCTAGAATTTATCTTGCATTTGGTGCCGAAATCCCAGGAGGGAGCATGAGCATGGGGCCCCGACTGGCCATCAGTGGCCCTGTCCCCCTCCTTCCCCGACCCGGGACCTCAGCCTGCTCTCTGCTGCATGGACTATTTTCCAGTGAGTCCCTCAGTTTCCCCCGGTCTGTTTCCCTTCCTAACTCCATTTCACCTGGTCCATCCAAAATCGTATATACGTCCAGACTTGGGCATCCAGCCCATCCGTTGCGGGTATCCGGGATACCCGCCCCTGGCCCTGCAGTGGCGGAGATGTCCCTCACCTAGGCTCCCAGGCCGTCTCCCCTGACTTGGTGAGCTTGGGACGCTGGGCGCTCCTCTCAGCGGGATTAGTTGGGAAGTGGCGCAGACATGGGGAACCAGCCCTCAAAAGCAGAGGCTCAGACCCTGTTGCAGTGTCTCATTTCTAATCTGGCTACTTTATATTTGTCCCAGGAAGTTCACAAACGGAAGTTAGTCTTCCTTTGCTCTCAGGCCTGGCCTCAGCATCCCTTGGCCAATCAATCTCGCTGGCCCCCTGAGGGAACTTTCGATTTTGGCCTCCTCACTGACTTAACTAATTATTGCCACCAGAGTGGAAAGTAGAGTGAAATCCCATATGTGCAGGCCTTTTGGACTCTGCACACCCACCCAGATTTGTGTGTTAAGTGTACTCCTTCCCAAGTTTTGTTAGCCTAGGCCTCCACCAAGGACCACCGATCTCTACCACTCCTACTACTGGAAGGCTCTTCTCTGACGGACTTGGCAGAAGATCTCGGCTACCCCCCTTCCCGCTCCTCCAGGCCCACCGCGGGGGCCGCTCCCTTCCTCATTGTTCATGTCTTCCATCTTGTTCTCCTTCTCTTCCAGTCTCTCCTCCACCTTGTTCCCCTTCTCTTCCGGTCACGCCACCATTTTGCTCCACAGGTGCCGACTCCACTTCGGATAAAACTCTCCCATATCCTAGTCCCCTGCCTTCAAGTTCTGCATCGATTCCCAGGTTGTATCCCCCACTACCAAGGTCGCCTCCTCCATCCCCTCCTTCAAATCCGCCACCGTCTCAGCCACCGTGGCCGGTGCCCAAATGGTCTAGCCCTTCTGTAACTCACTCTAAGTCACAGCAGTCTCAAGCTCACGTGAAGGCTCCTCTGAGAGAGGTAGCAGGAAATGAAGGGGTAGTGCAGGTTCATGTTCCCTTTTCCCTGGCAGACTTGTCCCAAGTAGAACAGCAATTAGGGTCCTTTTCCTCCAACCCCGTAATGTTCGCTAAACAGTTTAAATATCCCCTTCGAGCTTACAAGCTCACCTGGCACGATGTGCATGTAGTCCTCCAATCCACTCTGACCCCAGAGGAATATGACCGTGTCATGGTGGCGGCACAGCACTGTGCCAATGAGGCCCATGCCACAGATGAGCGGGAACCTATGGGCAGAGAAGCTATTCCTCTACAAGAACCCCTATGGGATTATAATTCTCCCAAGGGTGAAGCGTGCCGGGATCGCATGGTTCGCTACTTATTGGCAGGTATGAACTCTACTGCCCAAAAAGCTATCAATTATGATAAGCTTAGAGAAATTACCCAGAAACCTGACGAAAACCCATCAGAATTCCTTAAGCACCTGAAAGAAACTCTGGGAGCTTTTACTAAGATTGACCCAGCCTCAGAGTTAGGTTCCTCTCTCCTGGCCATGCATTTTATAACTCAGTCAGCTTCTGACATCAGGCGCAAGCTTAAAAAGGCTGAAGATGGTCCTCAAACCCCTCTAGGAGACCTGGTAGATATGGCATTTAAGGTTTTTCATGCTCAAGAGGACGAGAGCGAGAAGAGGTCAGCTGCCCGAATGGCAGAACAGACTCGCGCCATAACAGCTGCTCTGTGGCCGGCTCGTGGAGATCGTTGGGGTGTCCCTGAAGATTGACTCGAACCTCCGGGCCCTTGCTTTCAGAGCGGCGAAGAAGGGCACTGGGCACAGAAGTGCCCCAACCCACGCAAACCGACCAAACCATGCCCCAGCTGTGGTAAGCGAGGTCATTGGAGAGTAGACTGTCCACTAGGGGGTGGTTCTCCCATGGCGGCAGAGCCCCACAGGGGGCAGACGCACTCAAATGACTACCCTTCAGACCTGCTGGGCATCCTCAAAGATTGAAGACGCCTGGACTCAGACACCCCGATCACCCTCGCCGAGCCCAGGGCTATGCTGTGGGTAGCGGGTAAGCCCATCTCCTTCTTGGTGGACACAGGGGCTACCTACTCTGTTCTCCCCTCCTTTAAAGGGCCTTTATACCCTGCCAAGGTCTCCGTAGTTGGGGTCATGGGAACCTCCTCCAAGCCTTTAGAGATGGGCCCAGTAGCCTGTACCTTTCAAAGCATCCCATTTACCCATTCCTTTCTAGTCATGCCTTCCTGTCCTACCCCTCTGTTAGGATGGGATTTGCTCTATAAGTTAGAAGCCTCTATTTCCCTCCCACCTTTTAAATGCTTACAGGACGCCATAAATTCCCTCATTGCTTTGGTCGGCGAAGGGGAGTTAGACGACAGATACCTGAGCCTCCCAACTCCCTGGACTGCTGTCAATCCAGTAGTGTGGGACATCTCCACCCCTGTGGTGGCAACCCACCACACCCCTGTTTTAATACACCTTAAAGACCCATCCCACTTCCCTTCTCGGCCTCAATTTCCTATTTTGCAGGCTCACCGAAGGGGACTACAGCCTATTGTTAATCGTCTACTCTCACGAGGGCTTTTAGTACCGACTAACTCTCCATGCAATACTCCCATCTTGCCGGTGAAAAAGCCTTCTGGAGCATATAGCCTCATTCAGGACCTCCGAATAATTAACAAGGCTGTTATTCCCTTACGCCCAGTAGTGCCTAACCCATATACTCTTCTGTCTCAGGTCCCATCAGTACCTCTCATTCTACCATACTAGACCTTAAAGATGCCTTTTTCACTATACTTCTCCACTCAGAATCACAGCCACTATTTGCCTTCACGTGGGAAGACCCTGACACCTGTCGATCTAGACAACTGACCTGGACAGTTCTACCTCAAGGTTTTAGAGATAGCCCCCATCTTTTTGGACAGGCCCTGGCAGAAGACCTCTCACAACATTCAACGGGCGAGAGTACTCTCTTCCAATATGTAGATGATCTTTTACTTTGCAGCCCCTCAAAAGAATCCTCGGTTCTAGACACCATATCTCTTCTTAATTTCCTCGCAGACATGGGATACAGGGTATCCCCTGCCAAAGCACAGCTGTCTCTACCCCAAGTTACATACCTCGGGCTAACTCTAACTCCCACCACTAAAGCCCTAATGGTAGACCGAGTGGCTGCAATTAAAGCTCTCCTGCCACCTACTTCAGGAGCTGAGATACTATCCTTTCTATGATTAGTGGGGTTTTTCAGACACTGGGTGCCTAACTTTGCCCTTCTGGCCAGACCACTCTATGCAGCTGCTACAGAGACTCCTACTGGGCTAACTTCACCCACTGAAGTAGCTTCTGCTTTCAATCAACTGTGGAATTCTTTGCTCCCATCCCCCCCATTAATGTTCCCCGATTTAACTAAGCCCTTTACCCTATATACAGCAGAGAGGACAGGAGTGGCCACCGGAGTGCTAGTACAGCCAGTGGGGCCAGGGTGTCATCCCATTGCCTTTCTCTCCAAACAGTTGGATACCACCACCAGAAGGTGGCAGCCTTGCCTCTAAGCCCTGGCAGCTGCGGGAAGTCTGGCCCGAAAAGCCCTGAAATTAACGCTCCAACAGCCCATTATTGTGTATTCCCCACACCGGTTACAAGATCTTTTGAGTCATAAATCCCTGGCCTCCTTGAGTCCTTCAAGGGTACAGGAATTCCATCTTCTGTTCATTGAACATCCACAGGTAACCCTACAAGTCTCTCCACCCCTTAACCTAACCTCCTTGCTTCCCGTCAGCGATCAGACAGATCAGCCCACTCATTCCTGAGTAGAGATTGTAGAAGCCGTTAGAAAAACCTAGAGAGGGCCTACAAGACATGTCCCTTGAAAACCCTGACTTGACCTTTTTCGTAGATGGAAGCTCGGTGAAGGGGAGTGATGGGGTGCAAAGGGCGGCCTATGCAGTGGTGACTCTGTTGCAGGTGATAGAAACAAACCTACTCCCATCTGGGATAACCTCCCAGAAAGCCGAATTAGTGGCTCTTACCCGGGCATTACAGCTGGCAGCCGGGAAAAGGGCCACCATTTATACTGACTCTAAATATGCCTTCCTAATTACACACACTCATGCTGCGATTTGGAAGGAAAGGGGCTTCCTTACCACCAAGGGGATCCCAATCACCAACAGCAGGGCTATCAGCCGCCTGCTACAGGCCCTACAGGACCCCAAGGAGGTGGCCATCATACATTGTAAAGGACATCAGACTGGAAATGATCCAGTAACCAGAGGTAATGCATTGGCAGATGCCACAGCCCAACAGTTAACATCTGGGTCTAGCCTACCCTCTGTGCTGTTTCTTTCCTCCTCTCTACTGCCCCAATACCCCAATGATGAATGGCAACTGCTCCTACATCAAGGGGGGCGGTTGTTAGGAGATCAGGGATGGATATATCTCGGGGGACGAATCGCCCTCCCCCAAACCCAAGGCAGAGATATCATATCCAAAATTCATCAGTTCCTACACATTGGGCCAGAGGCCATGCACCGGTTTCTCTCCCCCATATTTGCCCCTTATGGTCTCCGCAAGACCATAAATCAGGTGCACCAAACCTACACTACTTGTCATCACATCTTGTCTCAAGGTGCTCTGAAAACCCAGATGGCCCTCCACCAGATGAGAGGAATGATCCCAGGACAAGATCGGCAGGTCAGTTTCACCAACATGCCTAAGCATAAAAAGCTTCAGTATTTACTAGTTTTAGTTGATACCCTTCAGGGTGGATTGAAGCCTTCCCCACCAGCCAAGAAACAGCCTTGGTAGTGGCACAGACGTTGGTGGTGCATATCATTCCCCGTTTGGGCCTGCCTGCCTCATGACAGTCGTACAACGGGCCTGCTTTCGTCTCTTGGGTCACTCAGCTAACAGCCGAGGCTCTCAACATCACCTGGAACCTCCATATACCCTATCACCCCCAATCTTCAGGTAAAGTTGAAAGGGCTAACAGTCTCCTAAAGGACCAACTAACTAAGCTGTCTCTAGTGGTAAAGCTCTCGTGGCCCAATCTTCTCACCATCGCTTTCACTCAACTGCATGCTGCCCCCCTGGGAACCTGTTGAGCTAAGTACATTTGAGCTAATATATGGCAGGCCGTTCTTACTGAACACAAGCCTGCCTGCTGCCTCTCCTCCTTTAGCCTCCTACCTTCCTTATTTTTCACTGTTGAGACATCTTCTCAGAGAACACACAGACCAGCTCCTACCCCAGCCCACGTCGTCTGACAACCCAGAGGATGCAGATCTCCTTCAGCCAGGAGATGAGGTACTTCTAAAAGAACTCCAGCCTTGATCGCTCCAGCCTCGCTGGACAGGACCATACACTGTAATCCTCACAACCCTCACTGCTGCCAAACTATCAGGACACCCTGCGTGGTACCATATTTCCCGACTAAAAAGAGCCCCCCTTCCCAATGATGTTTGGCAAGCAGAACAAGTTGGACCTTTACAGATCCAACTCCAAAGGGCTCCTCGTCCTACTCCTCCTCTTACATAGTGGAGTAGCCTCGCCCTCTCCCGTCAGGTATCGATTTGAAGCCACCCAGAAATACACCATAAAAAATGGGCTGGTAGAAGAGACAATTGGGACAGCCTTTTGTGAAGTTAACAATTGTCAGCCCATAATTGCCCTCCCTCTTAACCGAGTTTGGTGCCCTGATGGAGAGACACCTACCCACATGGCCCTCTGCTTCACCTTTCAGCAAACAGGAAAGTACAGAACACAGTGGGCCAAAGAAAATTTTGGGTGCCCCTGGGCCTCCTGTATCATGAATTGGATGGTGGAAGGCCACCCAGGCGATAGCCGCCATATGCTTACTTTTCAATGTTGGGCACCCCAGGCAAAGAGGTATTTAAACATCAAGGACCCCTTATATAATCGCTGGAATGAGGGCGTTACAGGAGGTGTTTATTTAAATAATTTTCAAGCATACCCCTGCCAGACTATCATGATTTGCCGATACCTAGAGGTAAGCACCCCTAAACATTTCGAAGAAGTACAACAGGCCATTAAAACCCAAGAAATCCATCTACAGACTCACATACAACAAAAAGCTAAGACCGTTCCCTTTTCTTGGTTAAGTCTCCTGCAAGAGGGGCTTGACTTATTCCTACACACCCTCCCCAATATGTCCTTGACACAATGCTTCCTCTGCACTTCCCTTATAGAAACCCCTGTGGTGGCAGTTCAGATACCACCAAGAGAGAGCCTACCCTGCCCTCCAAGCCCTCCCTCAAAGCCCAAACTTATTGGTGAGGTACTGTTATTCGAAACACCTGAAGCAAATGTGACCTCGAGACATCACTATAAGCAGCCTTCCTTTCTCTGCTCCCCACCAGGCACTTTCCTGTGGTGCAATGGGACCTTATACGAAACCAACTTTGCAAATGCTTCTTGTCTGCTGGTCACCCTAGTCCCTAGGCTGACCCTGTATGGGGGAGCTGAGTTCACCAACTCCTGGGCCTTAGAATCCTATCACAAGAGAGCAGTCCTCCTGCCTTTAGTAGAGGGGATCTCCCTTACTTCCTCCATTCTAGCCATGGGAGTGAGCGCTGGTGCCCTGGGTTACAGTATTATGGCCCTAGAAAAACCAGAACGATGATTCGAGGTAGCTGTCTCTCTGGCATCCCTCCAGAGGCAAGTTACCTCCTTGGCCCAAGTAACGCTCCAAAACCACCGCGCTTTAGACCTCCTTACTGCAGAGAAGGGAGGGGCCTGTCTATTCCTCTGGGAACAGTGTTGTTACTATATCAGTGAGTCAGGACTAGTGGAGCAGAATGTTCACAAACTACAAGAACTAAAAAAGGAACTCCAAGGAACAAGCATGTCAGGCAATAATCCATACAGCTGGTTTCAGTCCCCTATTATGGCCTGGTTAGTGCCTCTCCTAGGCCCTGTTGCAGCAATCTGTTTCATACTCCTTATTGGTCCATATGTTTTTAAGTTCCTTCAATAGCACATAGCAGAAATGTCACACATAATAATCAATCAACTGTTGCTGCACAAGTACTCGCCTCTCCAGACTGAGCCTCCAGCCATCAACCAACCTTAACCCCCCACCACCACCACCATGTCGTCCCCCCTAAGCCAGAAGTAGCCAGATTGAGTTGGTGCCCATTATAACCAAAAGGCTGAAATGTAAGGCTAGAGGCACTAATGGGAGGAGCGAGCATGTCAGACACTGACGATGTGCCAAAGTCCCCGGCTGCTGCCCCCTCCCACATCAGACACTGATGATGTGTCAAAGTCCCTGGCTGCTGCCCCCTCCCAACCTGAAGAATGTGCCTTGGACTAGCCAGTCCTCACACCACTGTAAATCTAAGCTCTGCCTCCCCCTACCTTCTTTAAAAACTCGCTGCCTGCCTACTTACGTGCGAATTCCCCAGCCTCCATTTCTATAGACTGGGAAATCTCACCCGGGTATTTGCATTCAAATAAACTACCTGGCTCTTTGCTGCCTCTCTTTGCCTGCTTATTTCAGCTGGAATTTATCTTACACATGTAAGAGAAAAAAGAACATGCCAGGTCCATTAATAGTGGCTACTTTTGTTAATAGAAAATTAGATTATTTCAGTTATTTCACATGCTCTAGAAGAGAGAGTAGGAATACTGGTGAGAAAAAAAAATAATTAACAGTCCAAATACAACCACCATCCCCAAATGAGACTATAGGTTAAAGAATAAATGAGTCATTATTAAAAATGTTTTAGTTTTTTAAGTAATAAATGCAGGACTTAAGAAAAAGCAGAGAAGAATATCTGTCGAGGTTTAGCAATGTGTTGTCCTGTATGTTTTCAGAGTAAAATTTCCTGAAACAGAATCACTATTTTTTTAGTTTCCTTATACATCAAATCTCCTTAAGTCAATACAACTCAAACTGACCACTGTCTCCCACATACATTTGGCTAATTCCTCTTCTATCTTGCTTGGCTGAATGTTCTTTAATTCCCTAATTGACCCCTGACCACCTATTCATGAATCTACATCCATTAACTCCTTTAAGACTGTGTATAAGTAAAATGCATCCCTTTCCATAATCATTTCCTAACTGTTCAACCAGTAACCTTCATTCTCTTTTACATCTCTCCACTGCCCCAAGAATCTATTCCTAATCCTTGTCTTCTTTCTCTGTCATCTTATCTCTTGGGTCCCATCTTGGTCCATCAATATTTAGTCAAAATTGAAGATGACTAAATCACTAACAAATTAAAAAAAGAAGCAGCCACATAGATTTATTCTTACTTTCCTGTCATAAATTTCTCAAAAAAATGAAAACTTCTTCCTCTACTCCCTTACCAGCCACAGAATACTCAAGCACCTCATTTGATTATGGGGAGTTTCTTCCAAGTGGACCATAAATTCAAAATGCAGGTATTTTATCTTTTATTTCTTCATATACATCTGGGAAAAAGTGTAATACATCAAGTACCAGAAATATAAAATCAAATATGTGTTAAACAAGATACTAGGAAAGAAAAAGAGCAAAAATTGATAAAGAAATTAAAGTGTGATAAGCTCAAAATAGAAGGGGAAAAAAACAACTTTCTACCTCATCCATTCTCTAGGCAAAGAGAATTACTCTATAGATAGAAGAACATACTGCTTTGGAAATTTACACATTTATTTTGTGTTACCTCTCAACATTTTAGAGAGTGTCAGAAAACAAAAAGGAAAGAAAAATGAATAATTTAGCAAATTTTTATTGTCATCTAGAGAGGATGACCATTTCTAAATATGTTATTTAAGTTCATTAACATTCGTATTGTATTTTGCAAACACAAAGAATTATAATCTCTGTGGTAAGGGAGAGTGCTTCTAATTCTAACTACATACTCTCCCACAATTAGATGTCTCAGGGTCTTAAAGGTTGACTAAGTTGAACCAGGTAACAAATGAAGTGAATAAAGGATTTTCTGCAGGTCACACAGAAGAAAATAACACATACAATAATACATAAAGATATCACAAGCAAGAAATAATCACTTTGACCCAAATCTTATAATCATGGCATATGATGAGAAAGAAATGACCCAATGGAGGCCCCCAAATTATAAAATATTCTTCTATCCAATAGATACACTTTTTTTATTTTTCTATTTAAGGAAGAGTACTTAGAAGTATAATTAAAAAGTGACAAACCTACCAACTCCCTGTTGAAATAAATAACAGAAAAGCAATACAAAAAGTAGTAATAGAGAAGAGCAGAAAAGAACTCAACAAGAGACCAGAAATTTCAACAAAATTTTTGAAAGATAAAAAGCAGTTGGAGTTGTGAGCATCTATGTAGACAGGCAAAATCTGATACTGCAGAGTAAGAACCTGAGAGAGATGGTCAATTTGCTTCATTAAACCATTAGAAGACTCAGCATTTGGAGGCTTCCCATCCTATGGAAGAAAGGTCAGATGCACTGTCAAACACAGAGATGGTAGGCTCTGAGCACAGCCTTTTCTTTAACCCAAACAGATAGATATATATCTCTACAGAACACCTCTCACCCCTCAAATGAGAGATCAGAAGTTCATTATCTGAAAAGCACTTAAGTAGGAAGGCTCCAGACACAGAGAAAATGAACACAGCAGATGGCAGAGGTGAATCACATGGTTGAAAAATAAGGTGATTAAGTGTCTGATGGAAAAGTGGGACACTCATCTACTGTCCTTGTCCTTATTGGTGGATGCCAGAAACCATATATGAAGTCCTTCACTCCATATACCACCAATTTCCACCCCTTGCAGGAGACTGGAAGATTTGTCTCTCGGAAAAAATTAAAGATCACAGATAAAAACCTTTCCTGTATCATCAATTTAAAAGCTGGCTCACTTCTGACTACCCAACAGTGAAGCTCGCCAGAAACAAAGCCCTGTCCACATGCCAAGAATTTTCAATTGCCTTTTCCTATCTCATTCAAAAATATGGCTATATAACCATGGAATACCAGGCATTTGAAGACAGCCTGCAACATGAAGAACAGAGACTAAAAGAAATGCAGGGAAAAAAATCTGAAAGAAACAGAGTGGAGAGTGGGGAAGTAAGAAAACTTGGAGGAAAAAAATAAAAGAAAATATCTATAATATTATCAAAAAGATAATAGTGTCTTTATAAATTTAACAATGATAAAATCTATGAAAAAAGGAAAAACCAAAACATATCATTAGAATTTTTTTTAATGTAATTACTAAAATAAAAATAGTTGAAAGATAAAGTAATATCTCAAGGTGAAAGCTGTAAGAATGAGAGTAAGTTAGCATAAGAGTAGCCATCTTAAGGGCCTAGAAGCAGTTTTCTGAGGTTGTGACTTAAAAGAAAAAAACTGGAACTGGGTAAGGCCTTGGAAAACAAGTTAATCACGAACACCGGGATGGGGGCAGCTGTGGCCTTCGGTCAGCTAACCTTGGTCAGTTAATCCTACTTACCAAGCTTATCATGCAGAACCTCCCTAACAATTGAGGAGTGGTCTTGTCTTGCAAAGATAATGTGCAGCTGTAGAAAATTACTAAGAGTTAAGTGTTTTGAAAATGCTATATAAACCGTTGGTTTTGAGTGCTCGGGGTCCTTGTTGAGACCCGCTGCGTCGGGCTAACTTGGACCCCAGCTAGCTGGTTCCTGAATAAATTCCTCTTGCTTGTTGCATCAAGAGACGCCTTTCGTGAGTGATTTGGGGTGGCGTCCTCCTCTGGGAGAATCCAACAAGCGAAAGTGATAGATAACTTGAGAGTAAAATTACAGTATTTCCAGAATCTCTCACCTGGCTTTAGTGCATCTGCATATCAATGGATGTTTCCAAGAGGGGGAAAGAAATAGTCTATCTACATAACAGTAAGTAATTACAAAGACATAAGAGAGAGCTTATCTGGACAGGAGAGGTAGGAGAGGTTGGGTGGAGCTCTCTGCTACTGCAGCCTGGTCAAGAGAGAAAAGAGACAACTGCTTGTAAGAAATAAATGGGTTTCTTAAACTTTATTTCTCCCTTTGACTGACTTCAGTTTCAGAGGTATTTTGCACCAGGATTTTCCACCAGAGTTATATCTGGCAGTAGTTGGCAGGACCTCTGAACTTGAAATCTATCTAAATGGGTGCGACCCTTGGGCAAGCTGACTCTAAAGATGATGGGGAGGCCCGAATGGCTGCAGCGGCAAAGGGTGCAGTTTCACTTGGGAACCTCCTATATGTGGGGCTTCCAACTGGGGAGCCCCTAGTGGGCAACTGGTCTAGGGTAAAGCACCTCCTACAGCGGTGGGGCCTTCCCCAGAACTGGGGAAGAGTGGAGACACTGGAAGCTGCAGAATTAGTCCTCCATCAGATAGAAGACTACTTAGAGGCCCTGAGTGGCCAGGTAGCAGCTGGCATTGTAGGATCTCTTTTTGTCCAGATAGTAGAAAGTGTTACTAAGGAGAGAGAGACAGGATTATAGAGGAGAGGGAGTGGGTTATTGAGAAAAGAGAGGTTATTGAGGAGAGAGACTTCGTTAGGAAAGAGACACTTCAGCATGGCTTGGAGGAGCTGGGTGATGACCTAGGGGATGCCCTTAAAGAAGAGAGACAGTTATTGAGGATGGGTTGCTCTCCTGGAAAATCCCTTAGCAGCAGCCAGGGGGCAGGCAGCAGGAGAGTCCACATTGCAGAAGGAAGTGGGAGAGGGGGAGAAAAAGCAGTCCCATCAGCTCAGAAGATGGTGGAGGAAGTGTCCGGAAAGTATGAGGGGATGGGGCTGAGGGCCAATCTGTTGCCAAGGCCACTGCCTGAGGCACCAGCCTCTCCTGTATTTATGGCCGGAGGCTACCACCTGAGGCACCAGCCGCTCCTGTATTTAAGGCCCACCTGGTTGTAATTAAGAAAGTAAAAACACAACAACTGTGGGCTCCTGAGGGGGAGGATCCACCCCCCTCCCCAGGTTGTGGAGCGCTGTGTGCTCTGCCCCTATACACAGGATGAGCTAGTAGACCTGAGTATCCGATATTGGCAGAAGCCATTGGAACCTCTGCCTATATGGCTTTTGCATCTCTGATATGGGGGTAGAAAACATTGTTATACTGGGTTCTGAAATGAGTAGACTGGCTTCCTTGATGACTCATCCTTTTTTCTAGCAGCAGTTGCAAAGTGCCCATCACACCTCAGGGAACTGGGTGCTCCTGGACTGGTTGACAGCAGCCATCAAGGCAGTTTGGCTTAATCAGGGTAATTTACCATACTTACACACTAACTAGAAAACATATGCAGAGCTCTAACAAGTGTTGTGGGAATTGGGCATGAAACATATCATCTATAGTATGGACCCCCAGGGCCCTGATGAGGAGTAGTTCACTGTAGGAATGAGAAATCTGGTGCTCCATACAGCTTCCCCATCTCTCTTTGGGTCCCTAGTGACTATTCTTGGCCCCCGCATAGGGCAACCCATAAGTGAGGCTACTCATATTTTATCAGATCTGGGGGAGGTTGAAACAATATGAGCACAGAAGGACATAAGGGCTACAAATGAAAGGAGAAGTGCAAAAGGCCCCATGAAGGTGTTGAGGACCCAGATGAAGGCCGATTTCATTAAAGTTGGGGTAGTAAAAGAAAAACTTGATGGGCAGCCCAATAAGATCTTATTAGAACTGTGGCAACTATTAAAGCCAGAGCAGCAGTTCCAGCCACTGAGGTCCAGGACAGAAAAACCAGAGGCAAAGCCCCATGTTCAGCCTGTGTCCCTGCAAGACTTCCTGGGGGACAGTACTCAGGATCTGCCTGGGCCCTCACCCCCACAGGACGACGATTGGACATTGGGGTTTGAGTGAAGGGAAAGCCAAGGCCCCCACCTTGGGGGACATGGTGGGGACCAGAGGCCACATGTAGAATTATACTTCCCCAGTTAATGTGCAGTGTGTCCTGGCCCTGGTGGACACAGGAGCTGAGTGTTCCATGATTTATTGCGACCTGGAGGATTTTCCAAGATTCCCCACCCCCTATTGTTTGCAGGGTGGGGCTGAGTGGAACAAGCCTGAATCCCCTTGGGAAGAGGGCATCTAATTCTGTGGGTGATTTTATGCTCATATCTGATTACCTTACAGAAAAATGTGGCATTTTTGCAAGAGGGTTTGGATCTTGTAGGCTACTGGAGAGTGTTTAGTCTGCACTTGGCATGAATTCTGAAGCCCTTATGCCATTTGATACAAAAGGGCATCAGGTGGGGCTGGCATGAAATGTGTGCATTTACCTCCACTGTTGCAAAATGGAAGTCACGGCCCTGAAGGTCTTCAGTGAGACAGACCATTCAGGGCCCTGAGAGCTGGATATCCATGTGACTGAAGATGGCTGTGGCTGGGGCCTCGGCAGCGCCTTGGCCCAGGTGCATTGGCTAGCAGCATAGCCTGCCTTGGACAGAAGACAATGTAGGCTGTAGCCTGTCAGTGGAGCCTACCCTTGGCCTTTGAAGAGGTCAGCAGAGCCCCATCAGAAGTGAACTGCGTGACTGAGTCCCACAGCAACCTGTAGATTACTTGGCCTTGGACATTTTGACACATGGACCAATGATGGATGGTCCTTCTGGCACCTTGAGGACAAGGCCTGGAAGCTGGCCTCCTGTGTGTTCCTGGAGTAACAGCAAAGTGGCCACCAAAGATGACAGTAGTGTAACCAAAAAGGCCAGAAGATAAGAGCATCTTACCAGGGAGTTTTTTCTTACCATTTATGGCCAGTGCATGTATCTCCCGTAGCCCTATCTATATACTGACCCATTTGTAACTCCCACAGGGAGGAGAGTGAAAGTCTAATATTCTAGACCAGGAAGTGATCCCATTCCTGCTACTGTCCTATCATAAGACCACTCTATTGCATGTATCCTACCTGATAGACAAGATTTTCCTATGCTGGTGTCATTAAAGCATGTATCTTATCACCCTTAACGTTATTTTCTTCTAACAGTCCTTGTAGCCTGGATGCACCCCCTGGCTGCAGCTGCCACATGATGATTGCTCTGAACTCCCTACCTGTTAAGCTAGCAACTGCCTGTGGAATGGGCAAGCTACAGACTTAACCTGCATAGGACTTTGAACCTAGCTGAATCCTCTGGCTTGAGGATTATCATGATTTTATTGCTGTTGCTATTTTATGTTATTAGCCTAGTCACAGTGCTCCAGTTTTCTCACACAGGAGCCATTGCAGAAGATGGGGAATGTGTAGATTGTGAAGCAAGATTTCTGGAGGGGTGGGATATGGGTAAAATTGTAATATTCCCAGATTCTCTCACCAGGCTTTTGTGAATTTGCATATCAATAGATGTTTCCAAGGGGTGGAGAGCAGTAGTCCATCTACATATCAATAAGTAATTATAAGGGCCTGAGAGGACTTATCAGGACCAGAGAGGTTGGGTGGAGCTTTCTGCTGCTGCAGCCTTGTCAAGACAGAGATAGGACGACTGCTTGTAAGAAATAAATGGGTTTCTTAAACTTTATTTCTCCCTTTGATTGATTTCAGTTTCAGAGGTATTTTTCCCCAGGATTTTCCCCCAAAGTTATAAAAAGGTATGAAAATCTAGGCAATTCTATACAGTATTAGAAATACCTGAAACTGAGTAAGCAAAAATGTGGAGAGAAAGAAATTACACAAGAAATAACACAGGAAAATATTCTAGAAATGAGAGATAAAGAGCTGCTAAGATTAACATTCCTAAGCAAATATTTAGAAATTAATTTTTCAACATGCCACATCCCTGCCCCAAACCTTTGAATGACATCCTTCTGCCTAGTAATCTCATTCCAGCTTTCAATAATTACTTCACTTTACTTAACTAATCTTATCTCTTAACCTCTAAAACCCAAATTCTTTTCAAAATTTATCTTTATTCTCAGGTTAGGTCACTTCAGTTCTCTGTTTCTTAGCATCCTGAAAAATGGAGATGATGGCCTCCACACAAAAAAACAAAAGTAAATATGGTATTAAATGGTTTGTCACAACTGAGATAAGGATCAAGTTGTACTTCTTCTATATCACTTTTTTCCTTCTTCCTCCGTGAACCTTTAGCCTGTCCAGCAATGCAGCCTAGTGGTTAAGAACACGGACCTTGTCAGAAAATCCTGAATTCAAGCCCATAGATGAGTATACATATCTATGAAATTAAAATATAATAATAATAATACCTTTGCTTACTGTTACCACAAGGATTAAACTGGGTATAAAGTAATCTCTAATTTTTTCATGTGTCTTACCTAAGAAAATTGCAAATGTATGTAGTAGGTTTCATTCCCCTTTACTAACAATCAATTGTATAAATCTAATTTAAAAAGCAATAAAACAATATGATCTGCTCTAAAATGAACTGTGCCCCTTTCTAAATTCATATGCTGATATCCAACCACTACTGTGAAGGTATTTGGAGATGGGGCATTTGGGAAATAATTACGTTTCAATGAAATTATGAGGTTGGACCCTGATGATAGGACTAGTGCTGTCTGAGAACACAGCAAGAAGGCAGCCATTTGAAAGCCAGGAAAATAACTCTCATCAAAGGCAACCACTGTGGCTGATCTCAGACTTACAGACCCCAGAACTGTGAGAAAAGTATTTCTGTTGTTTAAGTCACCCAGTGTTTATTTTTATGGCAGGCTGAGTTGACTAATACATGATCTTCTGCAAATGGTAAAGGTCTGGTATCAAGAAAACACTGCTCTAGTCCATTTTTCTACTGAATGACAAAGAAACATTAAAGAAATCCTAAGAAAATATCCTAAACATTAAAAAGACTACAATTCTAATTGTCATGGCTAATCATTTGAGTATTAATTGGAATGATAAAAGAAAAGAAAATGCGGATCAGAAGAAAAGAAAAAGAGTTGTTCGACAGTTTGCCTCCAGTCCACTTTCCAGGTTTACTTTCCCTGGCCTCTTATTTCACCTAACATGAGGTCTTTCACTGACCTCCAGAACTACATTTTCTAGTTAGAAGAGATCTACTTCTCATGTAGCTCTCCTCCTCAGGAGGAAATCCCTGTGGAACACATTCCCCAGAACACGGCCTTACTAGGTTTAGTCAATGGGAAGCCCCAGTAAGAGGTCAGAGAGAGGAAGAGGAAGAGAGCAGAGAATTTGTTTATTTATCCTTCTGGATTCTTCCCTGCAAGTGTACCATGAATCAACTGTGTCTCTTGCCAAAATCCATGCTTCTCTTAAGATGGCCAACTCTTTCTCACTCCAATTACTGTAAATGACCCCATAGTCTTTGTAGCCTAGGCAAGAAGAATTTGGGTGCTACTAAGCCCCCGCATCCCAACCTCCTTCAAGGTCTGAACTACACACTTAACTTTGAAAACAGCCTTTTGGGGGGGCGGGGGAAGTGGGGAGGAACCAGTTCAAACTGGCCTATTTTCAGTGTGCCATTTGCTTCCTATAGGAACTTCAGTCAATACACACACTCTTATTCGTGCAATACCATCAGGTTAAAACATCTGTCTCTCTTGTCAACTTCCAAACAGGATATCAAGCATGCTTCAATGTTTCTACCCCTCTGTAGTTTCCCCTGTTACCATCAGAGAATGAATAAACTGTTCACTAGTATTTTACTCCAATAGCACTTTTTTTTAAAACACATACACACACTCTCCCCACACGTATCACCATTCAGTACAAATATCACAGAACAAGGACAGCACCTAACATACAGCATACTCAATAATTATATTAAATTTCCATGAATCAACTTAGGAAGCTTTTTTAATATAATAATGCTATTAAAGGTATGTATTTCTAAATGGTGAACAAAAAATACCTTCATATGTGTAGCCAGAAGAAAAAGTATGAGAAATATATGTCTGATACTTTAGGAACAGAGATTTATATTCTTTCCCTCTATCTTTACAACCTTGAATGTTTAATTCACCTTATTTTATCATCTTATTTAAAAAATATTTTCTGCTTGGTAAATTAACTTAAAAAATAGAAAGGAGACATTTACATGACCATAATAAGCAGTTAGGTTATCTTCTTCCAAAGTGTTCAACTGAGAAGACCAGGTGTTTTGCAGAGAAAACAAAGCTATTATTTCAAAGGTAGGTAACTGTCCTTTTTTGTTAATGGTTACAGATATTTCATAAGAGAAACATCCTCAAGTGAGTTGTAAAGGTCAATCCCTGGTGGACTGAAATAAATTTTTAAGTTCAATTTAAAATAAGATTTTTAATTACCAAGATAGACTATCTAGGGACAACTCCAGACTGAAAGGCCAAAACCCTCAAGTTAGTTGATTTTTTTGCGGAGAATTTAACCACTCCCTCAAAGAAAATCTGATGTATCATTTCCCACAAATGAAAAACTCACTGTATCACCATATTAACATTATAATAGCATCTAAATGTTTCTTCCGCATTTGAAACATCTAAACACCATAAGCAATATTTGAGGCCTAAGTTTCCAGCTAGTTATCCTCACTGAAATTTTTAGGGAACAGTAGTAAAGAAAAATTATACAACAGTTTACTTGATACTTGTTGAATTCTATTTCATATTAGACATAGATTCAAAAGCCACATGAAAAGGTAAAAGCTACCTCTTTTATTGTATGTTAATTTCATTTCATCTAGGCAAAATAAATTTTTCAAAGCATGGTATATATACACTACCTAGCATATTATAGAAGGTATTTTAATCCATTCTGACTATTAGAACAAAATACCACAGACCAGGTGGCTTACAAGCAAAGGGAATTTTTTTCTCACAGTTCTGGAGGCTGTAAGTTTGAGATTGGGATGCCAGCATGGTCCGGTGAGGGCCTTCTTCCTTGTGGACTTCTTGTATCTTCCACAAGTGGAAGGCACTGGGAATTCTCTCTGGAGCCTTGTTTTGTAAGGGCACTACTCCCACCCACAGGGCTCACCCTCATGACTTAAGTACCTCCCAAAGCCTCATTTACTAGTACCATCACCTCAGGCATTAGGATTTCAATGTATGACTGACTTTGTGGGAACACAAACATTCAGAACATAACAGAAAGTATAAAAGATTTGTAGTTGGATGAGACAGAAAAATGCCAACTATTATTCCCTGTATATATCAATAATCACTCATTCCTAATAAACAATTATTTTTCCCCATGTATAAAAACAACATATCAAAATTAATTCATTCACCATTTAATGCAAAAAGTATGAAAGGTATCAAAATTTTCTAAGTTAAGATAAAAAAATTTCTACAGCACTTAAAAAATTAGTAAGTTCAGTTCTTAAAAACAAAGCAAGACAAAAATAAAATGGTTATAACACCTAAAACAATAATAAAACCAGTACTATATTTGCCTTGCCTCATAGTTTCCTAAAATCAGGTCTTAGAAACCATAGAAGAAACAACTTCTTTGGTTTAATTCTTCAAAGACGGGGTCTGAAAATGGGTTTAGCATTCAAAAAATATTTCTTGAGTGCAACTGTGTCAGGAACTATTCTAAGAATTGAGAATATACAGTATTAGCAAACAAAATAGAAAAGGCTCCTGCTCTTGTGGAGCTTATACTGATTTGGTAAAGGGATTATTTATATTAATTTTAAATCCCTCTTATTGTATACTATCGTTACTTTCTCTCCATTTCACTACAGATGAAGAACCTTGGTGCCACCCCACGTTAAACTGTCTCTTTATTACAGACAATATGCTCTTTGGGTAACTATATTATATATGTCAATATTTCAATAGTTTTTGGATACACTTATAATTTCATTGTTAGGGAAAGAACTGTAAAACAAGCATCCAATGCAATTTGATTTTACATATATTTTAAGTAACTCCGAGTTAATATTATTAAATAAAAAAACACCAATAAAAATAATAATTCAGTCACAAGATTTATCATGATAAATGTTATGGATGCTATCACAGTGTCCAAAGAAGGGAAAGAAGATACACAAGGAAATATCATATAATTATGCGAGTATGGGCTAAAGCCAAGTAAATGTTCAAGGATTTAGAAAGCCTCTTAGGGAATCAAATGCCTGAAATCTGTAATCCAGATTTTAGGACCCATTCTTCAAGCCTTCCTTGATAAGATAGCCCAGCTACATGGGCTCTGCAGGCTCTGTGCACCCTGGAAGCAGACCACATAGTCATCCAAGCAGAAAGAGTGAGGAGGACACTCAGAGCTTGCCTCTGACAGGCAGGCCCCTGGCTAATCCAGGAGGTCTTAAGGCAGGAGAACAGAAGAAACAAGAGCCCTAGTGTCAGGACCAGAAAGAGGAATGACCAGGAACCTCATGTCCCCAAAATTCACAGTTCTCCAACAGAGTTATCACCTCCCACATTTATGGAGCTCATCACAAAATCAATTTTATCAAGACTTTTCACAGATAAAAATTCTCTCTACATTTGTTGATTTGAAGACATTTCATTTTTCTATTAAAGTTTCTGTTTCCCAAGTTAAACTTTTGCAATTACTTAATCACTTATATAAAGTTTCCAACTTTAAAATATATAATTTACTAGTACCTTACCAAACAAATAGTTCCAATCTAACACATGCCAATTTGTCAATGACTTCCCTTAAGTTTTCCTCTACTTGAACACTTAGACTGTTTCTCCTGTAATTATTATTCATTGGTTTATATTCTAATATTTTAAATCAAACTCTACACAAAGGACAAAAAGAAAATGATAAGTTCATATTAAAAAAAGGAGGAAAGTACCTTTAATTTGGATCCATGAGGCACTGCTACAGATTTAATCTGCTTTGGTGGAATATACAGCTCCCATTTTCCATAATCTAGTTTTTTGTATGGGTAAGAAAATGGATTCCAATCATCTAAAAAAATAAAGATCAGTTAACAATAAATGATACGACTAATAAATATTTAATGAATTTCAAGCAAAGTATATATCGCCTATTTGCACAGAATCAAATTGCTTAAAAATCAGTTTCCTAAGTTGTTAAACAAAATACTAATCAATTAGAAAAAGCAGGTTATTCATTTTTTATTGAAGTATAGCTGATACAAAATATTATTTTGATTCCAAGTATACAACACAGTGTTTCAACAGTTGCACACATTAAATACTCACCCAAACTAATATAGTAACTATCTGTCAACATAGAAATATGCTATAGAACTACTGGCTATATTCTCCATACAAAAGTAGGTTATTCTTAATTTATTTTTAAGAAATGTATTTGAATGTTTGCCTTTTGCATTTTAATATTAACGATTATAGCATTTTTAATTGTACTTTCAATTCTAATGCATGTATTAATAAGTAGAATATAAAGAAAATGATAATGTTCCTTTTTAAAGAAACATTATCAACAAAGGGAGATAATATGAAAAAACAGAAATGTATTCTAGGTGATTAGGTAAGATCCATATCATGGTACAAAAAAATGAGGAAAAATAATTATAATCATTTTACATTTATCCAAATTCACAAGCTTATAACAGAACTGAATTAAACATCTAAAGAAAAGTCTCAAGCAAGAAAGGCAAAAATTTATAAACTGTAAGCGGCAAAGAAAAGTGGATTGCAGATCCTGGAAAAAAAGCAAAATGAACAACAGCTCCATGTGCTGTTATATAGAAACATATAAGAGAGGCGGCCTTAAAAATCAGTGAGTAGGACACACTGTTCAACAAATGGTGCCGTGACTATTGACTATCCTTATACAAAAAAAATGAAATGGAACTCTTCTGAATAATATACCCAAGAATTATTTAAACGCAGACTGATGTTTAAATATGATAGGCAAAAACTGTAAAATGCTTACAAGAAAATACAGGGAAATATATTAATAATCTTGGGTTTAAAAAGTGTTTTTTAAACAAGATACAAAAAAAACCCCCACAAAAATATAGAGACAAGCTTGATAAATTTGACCACTAAAATTATAAACTTATCTTTATAGATAGATGACAGCTATACAGACACACAAGATGACAAGATAAGCTACCAACTTGGAGAATATATGCATAATAAATATACCAAGAAAGAGAAAACAACCAAACAATATGAAGAACATCTGTAAGTCAATAAGAAAAGAGAAAATCAGTAGAGAAATGGACAAAGATATTTAGGGGAAGACACATGAATGGCCAATAAACATACAGAATGGTGTTCAAGCTCTCTCATTAATGAAACACAAATTAAAACAATGAGATGACATTTTCCATACACAAAAGTTTGAAAATATCAAGTAGTCAACAAGGATATAAAATAACTCTGAAGCTGGGAGTATAAAGGAAAAATAACTTGGCACTATACTGCAAAATTGAAGATATCTCCACTCTAAGGCCTCACAATTCTACTCAGGTAATAGCCTAGAGAAATTCTCACAAATGTGCATAAAAAGCATTCACAAATGTTCACTGAAGAATTTTCTGCAAGAGCAAAAAAAAATGGAAGCTATAAAAAAAACTGTAACAGCCATAAAACAGTAGTATAATTAAACAACAAGATGCATACAACTATGTAATGGATGGATTAGAGTGAATATATCTATGTAAAATTAGCTAAAACATAATTACTTTTAAAGGGGTATAGAAGAATACCATTTATATCATGTTCAAGAACTATCCAAATCAATGTTATAAAACATTTATGGATACATATTTATGCAGTAAAATTATCAAAATAGAAATGAGAATGTTGACCATCATATAGAGGAAAGTGAACATACGAAGCTTCAATAATAGCTGTAACATTTTATTTCTTAAGGTAGGTAGTATACATAGAGATGCTTATTACATTATTTCATTTGTTTATATCTAAAACATTTCACAGATCTAAAAAAAAAATTAAGCAGCCCTGTGATGTTAAGCACTGCAGGGCTATGACATGAGATTCTCAACCCAACAGAAAATGAAAGCATCAGGAAGCTTGTTTATGCCATGATTTCCTTCTTTACACACCAATTTTCTCACTCCATCAACTCTAAGATCTTCATACCCAGCCAGACTGAAAGCTGTGGTTAGAGTGGGAGCAAAAAAAAAAAAATATTTAAATAAAGATCTTTCTAAACGTCTCCCTACTTCCCATCATGAAGACAATCTGAAAATGTCCAAAGGCAGTTTATCTTCAGAAACAGCTCAACAGACTCTGTTGTTGTTGATACTTTCTCCTAAAAATTCAAATACACCTCACCTATATATGGTGTGATATTCCTTTACAAAAGCAAAGAATTTAAGATATAATAAAAAATTTAAAAACTTTAAAATATGATTATCTAGGTACTATAATGGTTTAAACATTTACTAACTTTCTTTTTAAGCTAATCACTTAAGACAAGCAACAGATCTTTTCCTGGTTAGTTAGATTTGAAAATAAAGGGTACAGTTCATTAGTTCGTTCATTCATTCATTCATTCATTCATTCATTAAATACGTGCTTAATGCAGGCCCAGCTCATTGCCAAACTCAAAATTAGTGTTCAGAATGACAGTTATTATCTCCTCAGGAAGACATTATATTAAGTAACAATATAACAAAATGAACAGTAAAATTTATAAAGCAGGATCCTCTAAAAAGTCAACTATAAATAAGATTTTGTTACTTTGAAAGTGAGGTTTCAATTATATGGTAAATGTAAGTATGCAGATTTATTTCAAAACTGTTCTCAGTAATGTGAAAATCAATGTGATTTTTCGTATTAGTTTGTGAATATTGGTTGACCTAGTTCTTCAGCTTGCACTCGAGTCTTTAAATCTATTTAAGCAAGTATTCGGAGTTCTGTAGTTCAGTGGTTCTCAAACTTTAGTTCATACCAGAATCACCTGGACTTATTAAAGACTGCTGTGCCCCACCCCCAGAGCTCTGATTCAGCAGATCTGAGCTGGAGCCTAATCATATGCATTTCTAAGTTCCCAGCGGATGTTAATATCATCCTAGGGATCACACTTCAGGAAAAGAGAAAAAAAAGAAAAAGATTGCCTGATTAAATCTGTGTGTTTAGGTGTTCTCTACTCCTAGACTTGTGAGTAATTTTCTAGATTAAATTAGATTTATAGACTACCAAATACTGCTCTAAATCAATAAGTCAAGAAAGCTCTGAAATACAAAATATTATTAATAATCTTTCAAGGTAAATAATACTCATATGGAATTTACAATTAGGATTTGGGGAATAGGATGACCAGAGAGATAAAGATTATAGAAAAGATCTGTGGTGTTAAGGAATTTTAATGTATTAACATGAAGGAGTAAGAATTGATCATTTGAACATGACAAAAAAATATATAAGACCATTACTCAATATACTGTTCTTAATATCTACAGATAATATTTTCTAGAATATTCTCAACAATATTTGGTTAAAATGCATGAGCCAACAATACCAAAAAAAATAAAAATGTGAAGGTTTTTACCTAGGAAAGTAATATTAAAACTTTTAAATGTTAACATACTAACTCATTTTCCTTTCTATACCTCATTTCCTACCAAAATGTAGACATTGCTAGGTTCAAAGGTTAGGAACCTCCAAAACAAGGTATATTTATTATTCTAGTTTTGATAAAATTTTAAGAAAATGTTGCAGAAATTATTTTATTATAACATTTCTTGAGACATTTGATAGTTATTTAAAGTTAGGATAACCTGACGTATTTTTAAAGCAAACATTTTATTAAGTATTTTATTATTAGTGGGCTAAAATTCATCATGATATTGCAAAAAGATTCTATTTATTCATAGACTTACAACCAGCAAATTTTAAATCAAGATATAGAAGAGAAATGATGTGAGATGCTCAGCTTAATATGAACTGCAAACATACATTCGGCATAGGTGATCAAACATTAACTAAGGTCACTCCATCAGGTTCACAAACTCTGTATTTACCTCACACCCAACAACCTTTCTTTTTCTAATTTAATAAGCCTCACATAAAATTCCTAAATGTCAGCCTTCTTCAAATATTCCCAACCTCTTTAACTCACAGAAGAGTATTTCTCTTCATTAGCACTTAGCCACCTCATTTCTGTTGAGTTTTTAAGTTGAATATAAATTTTCCTCACACATGGTTGAAATGGTTCCAACTTACTGTGCAGAACCTTACATCTTTGATGTGGATGCAGTGTGAAAGAACATGGTCCACACTTGGGTCAACCCCTAGCGCATGCAGGCCTCACTAAGCAATGAGGTAAGATCCCTGGTAAATGCAGCAAGCAGGGCTAATGTAAGGCCAGTACTGGCTTCTATGGCAGATTTCAGTCACCTTCCATCTGAGTGGATGTCCCTTATGCCATCACAGTTGTTAAATATTTGGAATATCACCAGTTTAAAGCAAGTAAACATCCTTCTTCATCATACAATGTTATTTAATTGTTTCAAGCTTCATATCATGCAAAGTTTTACATAGATTAATAATGCAAAGCTGGCATGTCAAGAAGGAAGTTTACAGCATCTACTTTATTTCCAAGAAGTCATAATCTTCAGGGCAGGAACTTCTTATGACATTGCCCTTACCAGGATTATGAAAGGACTACACAGCCTGTAGGGTGGAGAACAGCAGTCTTTTCTGATGTATATTTTGATGTCCTTCTCTTTTTCCTTTCCAGATAATTCATTCCCTCAGCTGAGTACCTGGGAATTATTCTTCTTCAACTTATGCTGGTAACTTTTTTATTAAGACTTCCAGCATTACTTCTTAGGGGAAACGGCTCTTAACATACAGTATAGGTTAGCCATGCTTTTCATGAACTAAGTTGAGTATGCCAGAATACCATTAACTTCAGAACCAATGAGATACTAATATCTCATTATTTTAAAGAACAGTGCTTAGTCCTGTGAAATGTAGCTTTCCAGAAATTCCAGAAATTAGAGAAAAGATTAAGTAATTTAGAGCTTCACTTACTAAACTAGACTGTTCTGAAGTTATGCATAGAAGAAAAGAGCACAATGGCCAAAAAATGTGTGGCAAATGTGACTTTAAATAGAGTTAACCATGTTTCTTTATTACAGGAACAGTATTTATATTATGATACTTTTTATGAAAGAAAGGGGGTGATAAATGAATATATGTAGTTGCTTTCAAAAAGCATGAAAATATAACCCCAAAATGAATAGAAATTATTATGTATATAGGAAAGGAGAACACAGATTAGTAGTCTCCTTGGATTGTACCTTGTTATATTGTGACTACAGAACCAGGTAATCAATCAAAAAAAATACATAAAACAGAAACAAACTGAAATAAATGAATCTATGTGATGGTATCTGGAGGTAGGGCTCATGGGAGGTAATCAGGTTATGAGGGAAGAGTCCTCATGAACGGGGTTAGTGCCCTAATAAAAGAAACCCCAGAGAACTCTCTGCTGTATTCTGCCATGTGAGGACTCAGAGAAAAGTGCTGTCTATGAATCAGGGAGAGAGTCTTCCCCAGATAGAGATTCTGCTGGTGCCTTGATCTTAGACTTCCCAGCCTCCAGAACTGTGAGAAAAAAATTTCTGTTGTTTATAAGCCATCAGTCTGTAGTATTCTGTCATGGCAGACCAAACAAACTAAGACAAAGCTCATCTATATTTTTCCATAGACAGCAGATCCTTGAACAACATGGGTTTGAACTATATGGGTTCACTTATGTAGATTTTTTTCAATAAATACAATATAATACTGGAGAAGCATTTTCTCTTCCTCATTTTTTTCTAGCTTACAATATTGGAAGACTACAATATATAATATATATTAAATACAAAATATATGTTGATTGACTGATTATATTATCAGGAAGGCTTCTGGTCAACAGTATGCTATGTAGTGACCTAAGTTTCTGGGGAGTCAAAAGTTATATGGTGATTTTCGACTATGCAGGGTGTCAGTTCCCCTAACCTGTGCATTGTTCAAGGGTCACATAAAAAATTTCCATAATAAAAATGTTAAAACTAATGTTATGAAGTCTCTGTGCACAAACACCCAAATCTTTTTCCTTCTTACCAGTTATAAAAAGTAATCTTATTGAGCAAAGGGTATAGGATCTTAATTTATTTGTGGTTCTAAACACAGATTAACAAACTATTTTCTAGACAGGCAGTTCCAGTTCATACTCCAACCAGCAGCATATGAGAATGCTCTACTACTCATACCCCCGTCAACAATGGGGATTATCATTTTAATAACACGGCATGCCAGCCTTGCTCAACCAGGGCTCACTAAGAGAATTAACCCTAATGCCCAAAGGATCCATTGTATGCAATAAATTAACTTCTTTCCAATGCATCTAGAATAATCCTCATTATGACCATACTTGGAAGAATTTAGAAAACAGGCATTCAAATCATTTTCTGAATTCTGTGAATCAGATATTGAACCAGTATGAGAAAAGTTGCCTCTCATTATCATCTAGCTGTAACAAACAGCTTTTGATACACAGTGCTTTCATTTCTTTTCAAAGTAGGCTATAATTATTACTTTTGACTATTCTCTTTAATCCTATTCTTATTTGGGAGAAACTGGGTGGTGGGTATTATATTTTCTTTTAAACTTTTTCACTTATTTCTAGTTTTATTGAAATGAATTCAATAACTTGGTATGCTTTATGGCCTTAAATACAGTGTTACTCAACCCAGTTATTAATTTACCAACCTATTTATTTTTAGCAGTGTAAACCATTCAATTATCTCAAAATAGATTTTATAGAAAGCTCCAGCACAGAAACTACATAAAACATGTAAAACAGCGTTGCTCTGCTTGAAGTACCCCTACCTAGCTGGGCTTCCCCCTTATCTATTACCCTCTATCTCAGAATCTACCCTCAGAACTCAGTTCTAAAAAGTGCTCCAATATATGACCTATCTTAGCAGATATTCCACAAATCCTTGAGGGCATATAATTTCATTTGTTTCAAATTCTCCATTTATTTTTAATTTACTTGATCCATTACAAGTTAGGGGCATATTAAATTTTATCATTTCAATGGGGTCTAAAAATTGACCCATTTTCCAATGATGCTTGCCATCTATACTTGCCTAAAAGTAAACATTATTTGGGACTTCAGGATAATGACATTTATCCTTGATATGACTTACATTATTGATTTGTATGCCATTTTACCTGTATTTGTTTTTGGTCTGGATATGACCATCCTCTTATTTTATAATCTTTCAGTGACAGTAAACAAGAAGGTAATTAATGGTTAAAGCTTAGAAAGAACACAGAAGAGGACAAAATATGAAGCAGAAAAGAATGGAAAAGCGGTACTAATTAAGTATGGTCAGTCATCAGGGGAAGCAACAGCATGCCATGGGCCAAGAATGGTCCTCAATTACATCTCACTGCCTACTGCATTAAACTGTGGTCAGCATTAAACCTCCATGGCAGCAAACATCTGGACCTGCATAAGGGGCTCTCTTTGAGCACACACTCCAGCTCACTGCTAAATGTTATGTCACTATCGACTGCCACTTAACCCTGACCTCAGCATATATTTCAGTTTAGGAATGTTTCTCCACAGTTTAAATACAGTCTTTCATCTTAAGATATTCCACCTGAACCAGTCCCTGGTGTGGGGGTATATCCGGGGCCTATAGTAATCAGGAAAACAATTGTATAAGTCTCCATCCTAACCCTATAGCCACTTACTGAAACATAACAATGAAAGTAAAATAATATTTTTCTAACATGTCTAACAATGTGACAGAAATAAACTCATGTCCATGATGAACTAATGTTTGACAAGGGTTACAAGACCATTGTATATGGAAAGAATTGTCTTTTCAATGAATAGTGAGTGCTAGAACAACCGGACCTCCAAATACAAGGGAATCATTCTGGGCCTCTACCTCAAAACATACAAAAGAAATTCAAAATGAACCAAAGACTTAAATGTAAACAATTCTTAAACAAAAACAATGGTAAACCTTTGTGACCTCAGTTCTTAAATATGTCACCACAAGTACAAGTAACAAAATAAAAAAATAATAAACTGGACTTCTTCAAAATTAAAAATTCTACGGCTCAAATGACACCATGAATAAAGTGAAAAGACAGCCTACAGAATGGGGGGAAAATATTTGCAAATCATATTCTGATAATGAACTCAAGTCTAGAATATGCAAAGAACATCCTACTCAATAATAAAAAGACAAACAACACATTTTTTAAACGAGAAAAGGATCTAAACAGACATTTCTACAAGGAAGACATAGAAATATAGAAACGGATAAGCAAAATGTTGCATAACCATACAGTGGAATATTATTTGGCCATAAAAAGTAATGGACTAATACATGCTGCAACATGGAACATTGAAAACATTATGAAAGAAGCTACTCACAAAAGGACACATATTACATGATTCCATTTATATATGATATCTGGAAGAATCAAATTTATACAGACAGAATGTAGATAGGTGGTTGCCTAGGGCTAGGGAAGGGACGTAAGATTCTAGGATGATAGCTATAGGGTATGGGGTTGCTTCTGGAGTGATGAAAATGTCGTCAAATGGATTGCAGTTAAGGTTGCACGACTCTGTTTTTAATAAACTAAAAACCATGGAGTTGTATACTTTAAATAGGTAAGTTGTATGGTATATTAATTATATCTCAAAAAAGCTGTTAAGAATAAAAATATTTTAAAGGTCAGGTAGCCTTTATTTGTTTATATCTATTGAGCTATTGCTCTAGACTAAAATCAGGTTCTATCAGAGATATGGTAAAGGAAAAGAGCATGTAGGGAGACATACATAAAAATTTAATGCTGAGAAGATAGCCGGCTCAGTAAGTAGAATAAAGAGTCAAGTTGGATAGCTGAAGACACTTCTTTGAAGAGAAAATGGTTAAATGTTTCAAGGCTTTGCAAAGGTAGAACAACTTGACCATATTAGAAGCTGAATGAAAACAGACTTTTAAGCAAATTAAATATTTTCTTCATCTGGCACCCAGATTACCAGCAAGTTTAGGGTTGATTATCAATATAAGCACATCAAGCTGCTGTTGCTGTTAAGAACTTACCTTGGACCCTTGAAGAGTCCTATAAGGAAAATAAATCTAAAAACTATCATACACAATCCATTCCCTTAAGGAAAAAAAATGGTTTGAGTAGAGGCTGTCTGAAAACTAAAGACATAGGAATGAAGACTTTTATTGTGGTAAAAGTAATAAATGTCATTACAATAACAAAAAATAGGATGACTTGCTGACACTGATGGAAGCAGCAGTAGTTATGGATTGTCCTTAGAGCTTGACATTCAATATCTAATTCAATTACCTCAAAAGTCCTATAAAGTAGTACAAAATTCATTTGATGGATGAGGAAACAGGCTCAAAGAGGAAGAACAATAAAGCCAAAGTCGTGCACAGCTGTTAAGTGACAGAGCAAGGACCTGAATCCATGAGTCTGACTCCTGTTTCTGTCTATGTGTGCTCTTACCCTGCAAGACATACAGAAACAATCTAGACACAGGCCAAAATCCATCTACATTAGAAAAGTGCATAGCACATATTGGACTCTTAACTAGAATTGATGTTTGCACTATCAATTACAGCTCTTCTTCTGTAATCTCATGCTGTAGAAAACAAATTTTACAAGTAGATTTTTTTCTTAATAGAAGAGCTCAACAGTATGTGTTTGAAAACCTTGAATGTGTTATGTAGGTGTGTGGCAGTTACACCAGAGAAAGACCTATGTAAGTCTGTTTAACACCCTGGATAAATCACCGTTCCTAGCCAAGCAAGTAAGTGACAGAGCATGTGATTCCAGCTTCTCTCTAGACACGCAACCTTAGTCAACAAGGATTTTGTTACTGTTCACAAAATGCCAAGCATGAACGGTGGTGTATAGTTTTATGGAGGACAACCACAAAAGTAAAATAAAGTGACAGCAAGACAGACAGAGACACACAGAGAGACAATAACAAAATGACTCCTTCTACTGAGTAGCTTCCAGTGTCTCCATAGAGAGGTAAACATACATACTATCTTCCTTGCAGCAGAAAACTCTGTTTTCTACTTCACAGAGAAAACTGGGGCTCTCAGATAAGAACTCCCTCAGCTGTCTGCTTTCAAATATACAAATGATCTATGCAGCCATCTTTACCTCCCTCTCTTTAGTTTGTAAGAGGTTTTGTCTGTTTTTATTTTTCTCTTGTTCAAGTCTCATTCCTTGATTCCATTCTTTCCTTTTGTGTGTTTTCAGCTTTTTTCTCACTTTCTAAGGTTTTTCAAACATTCTCTCTCTTCAGGCTCTTTACTGTCAGCATGCAAATATGATGAATTGGTATATTTGCTAATTCTGAAATAACATCAATAGCAATATAGAATACCTCTGTTTTGGTGCAAGTTACCCTCTGGTTCTCCTGCCACTGACAGCCCAATTTCTTGAGTACTACCTCCGGTTGCTCTTAAATCTTCATCCCCTAAAATGCTTCTGAAACACTGGCAAAGGTCACCAGTGACTTCCAACTTTCCAGTCCCAACTATTTTTTTCAGACTAAAACTTACATAAGCTTTCAGCAGCCTTTGAAACTACTGGTCACTCCTCCTTGGGCATCAGTGGAACCCATCTCACTCAGTTGGTTCTGTTAACTAGAACAGTGAAGATGGGGTGGGAAAAGAGAGAATGCATGTGAAAGCTATCTCAGAGTTAAAATTAGTAAGAAGCAGCATTTGGTTAGTAGGGGAGACAGAGAGAGATAATTTCTTGCTCAGGTGGCTACTGAACAGGACAGGGAATACCTAAGTAGGAGAGAAGAGAAATAAGGAAGAACTGGAAGTGATCAACACCATCTATTACTTCAGAGAAGTCAAATAAGGAAAAGATAGCTAAACTGAGGGAAGTGGATGTTTAATGGTGGAACACTCGTGCATGAGGGTACTATTATTTCTCTAGCACTATTTTTTTCTTATTACAAAAGAAAGTATATTCTTTGAAGAATAAAAAGCAAAAAATCTAATTTAAAAAGATGCTAAATCACTCATAAACCCAATCCCCTCCATGCTAATACCTTAGTATAAAATTATATTTTTTTACTATATAGGTATTTATAGGCACATACATGTTTCCATAATATGAATTATCTATAAAAGTATTCATACACAATTTCTTTAAACATTCCATTTTAAACCTATTCCATATACTACATGGTCAGCATTACCCCAGCAGTTATGAATTTATGACAACAGTTCCCTAACATGGCTGCTTTTAAGTTAAAAATCAACACACTCAGCCCCAGATCCTTAAATCAAATCTGGAGTGTAATGTACTTTTATAAAGCTCCTAATTTTTTGCTATGTTTGGACATCAATGATCCAAAATATCATTCTAGAAATTAGATAGAGAATTAAGGGAGGCATTCTCTTTAGTTTTCAAGTATATTTAAGAAAGAAACGAAGTGAACAACTTTACATGAAAAGAGAAAGGAAGCATCAGAGGGAGAGGCTGACAGGAAAAAGAAGAGGTAAGCAGATGTATCATATTAAAATAAGAGAAAGAGATTCATGTCATCAATTGCTTCCACTAACTTTTCAAAGCACATAGGAAGAATGAATACAGATACAGAAATCTTTTTATAAAATTGGTCTGGAAGTTGAAATTTTCCTTTCTCTTGGATTCTATTCTTTCCGAAAAGGAAGAGTGAGTATTATGCTAAAGGAGGAGGCAGTGAAATAATGGATTCTGAAGGGAGTGTTTCATGAAAACGAAATACGTACTGTGGAGGATGTAAGAAATAGCTGACTGGGGATGTGGAAATGATTTCTATGGAGTGTTAATGGCCATAAACCCTAGAGGCAACATTTCATATGGGTGTGTGACTGTCCTCGCAGTGCCTAGAAGCTGTGCAGTAGCAAAGAAATTAGATGATTTGATGCAGTTTTACAAGGCAAGCATGGTAGAAGGCCAAGGTTCAAAAGAAATGAAACTCTCAGGAAGAGTGCTTGGAGACCTCAGAGCAAGAGGGCAAGAACAGACATCAGAGAGACACAGCTACATCAGAAAGCGTCACAGATCTAGAGGTCTCATAAAGCCTGGAATAACTAGCATCGTGGAGTTTAGAATGGGGAATAACTCCCCCATCCCTCATAGGCAGGTGCCGGGAGCCATGCTACTCAAGCTGTGTAGCAGAGCTCAGGCTGGAGGAGACCCCCACAAAGCAGGGGCCTTCCCAGCTGGCTCCCTCTATTACCCACCTTGATTTTGTTATTCTCCATTATACTATTGTCTTTGTTTTTGTTTGCATTGTTGCCGAAGACTAAGCTAACCTTTGCTAAGCAGCACGGAAAAGATGAGAACATAAACTTCCCAGAAGCCTTTTCAGGACAGTGCTCCTGAAGAATGGAACCTGCAGGGGCCAAATGGCCATCTTGGCATAAAGTACCGAAACCTGCTGTTAGTTAGCCAAACATTGACCACCCCATTTCCACTGAGAATGCCCCCCTTGTTTACAATGCTAGTGAAACTAGTGATGGAAAGTTTTCTAGAAATAGAGTTATGAGAGAATGTTGAATGGAATAACCCTGTTGACACTTAGTTAATCATCTCATGTTTTCTTCCCTCTGCTACTTCTATAGCTTTTCTTCTTCCTTCCTAATTACAGCCCTTTACTAGAATTTGTGCCTCATATGTGAAATTACCAAATACCATAATTTTCCAAGAAGTAAAGATACCTCAAAACAAGTGCTGGGCATAGAAGCCACGGAGCATAAATCTGCAAAGAAGTAAAAACTAACAACTAACATTTTCAAAGAACATTACTTCTCTCTCACTTGCCAGCTTTACATGTCCCTGTATGGCCCCAGAAGATGACTGATTAGCCAGAAACGGGTAAGATTCCTCAAGGGAGGAACAACCTAAGACAGGCACAGTCGCAGGGGGGCCATCAGGTGAGAAAAAGGGGGCCAACAGAGGTGAGGCTTAGAACCTCACCCCCCCCCAGTTTTGAGAGAAATCTTCTACACCTGTGGATGTTTCGTTGCCCTTGTCCAGCTTAGATTAAGACCTGGTCAGTAGGCACAAACCTGATCATCTACATCTGCCTTCTTACAGTTCTAAATCCTGCTTTCTATCTATATCTTGCATTTACCTACTACATTAACATTTTATTAGATTCACATATAAAGTGTAAAGATCAAATGAATAATCATACATTATATTTGACGTGATTGTTTATAGTTTAAGGTTTGTAGTTAAAACAGAAACAGTTTCTGTGATATGAATGCCCTTGCATTGTTCACCATGTAAGAACTTGTTTAGTTCCTGCAGTAGTGGAGTCATGGAGACCTGTGTAGCATATGTCAGGGAGATTTTGGTATCCACACAGAAGAAAGAGAAATGTAGATAAGAAGGGGAAATTTAGTTTGCTGCCTACTGTGCCCTATAAAGGGGTATAAGGTGAAGATATGAGTTTATGATTTTAGATTGCTTATAAATTTATTAAAGCTTCTAAGAATATTTTTGTGGGAAAGAATCCTAGCTAACTGTGGCACTAGGTGACCTGTATTTCACCCTGAGCTGATAGACTCCATAGTCGCTACTACATACTGCAAGCTCCTACGGTCACATGCACTACTTAGAAACTGCGTTGCATAGAAACGTAAAACACAATAGAGTACATGTTGACAGGAAGTTTCAGTCAAGGAACAGAAAAACAATCACCTGTCTAACGCTTGACCAACCATGAATAGATTAGAAAGGAGAACAAAGAAAAAAGCTTGCCTATACTTATTAACCAACTGCCTATACTAATTAATCATCAGAATAATAAAAAATAATCATATCCTTGTGCAAAATGGTATAAATAAAGCTGTCATCGGCACTTTGTCAAGAGACCACCTCCATCTGACTCTGTGTCCTGTCTCTCCATACGCCAACTCCATCTCATCCTTTTGGGCCTCACCCCCCTGCTGGAGCTGGACTTCTGCAGGCAGGCTCATCCCCCACCCAAAAAGTCTTCCTTGCTACCTCATTACCTTTCCTAAGCATATCAAGACACCTAAAAAACAGGCATAAATACATGAGTGACAAATAAATGCTTACTTTCTGCTACACACTGAGTTTGGGATAGTGTCTTACACTGCATAACTATGGCTATGCCTGGCTTGTGCACCAAATAAGAGGAATCAAGTTTTACTCATCTTTGTATGCCAACACCTAGTACAGTATCTCCCACGTAATATGTACTCAATAAGGTTTTACTAGAAGAATAAATCAACTTCTCATGCCAAATCAGGATCATAAGATAGCTTGGCAATGGGGAACTTAGTAAAGGACAGAATTAACAAAAAAAAATCATTTATTTTTAGTTTGACAAGTGAACACGAATAGTATTCTTTTAATAAGACTTCATTATACACTAAGATTATTTAAAAATTCCATATTTAGTAAGTAATACAATGAAAAAGCACACAAATCTAGGAAATTTCTCTTTATTAATCTTTCAATTAATGTGGATCACTAACTAAATTATGTAGACATAACTTAAAAGCAAATTTATAGTAATTAAAAAAAACATCATTGTTTTCACTTATATTCTAAGAATGACTAATTTTCTCCTTTATGTTCCAAACTCCAAAATGTATGTTTACTTCACTTTATATATGCATGTGTAATTTTGATTTGTGTATATACTTGCATAATATAAATATGCATAATTTATATAAGTATTTCATAAGATAATTCTTTTTGAATAGTGATATTTATTATGTATTATATTAATTCTATATAATATATATATAAAGTGAAAAGTTACAAAATTATAAAATTTTTGAAATATATTACATGTAATATATATATCACCACTCAAGAAAAGGTAACATTCTAAAATGTTCAATAGGCTATTAACCTAAACATTCATAAAATGCCTAATTATCTACATCTAAACACAAGCACCATCTAAAATAGACCTCTATATATGATTTCTACATTTATAAAACACATAGTACATAGTTCATTAGGTTGTGCTCCTTCTTTTCTGAAATCCCAAATCCAAGAAAATTGAATCACTTTTAAATGAACCAATGTGTTTATAAGATCTGTGGGGTGTAAGAAAACTTCAATTGCTACTCTATGTCATGCTGATATAGGCATAAACTCTCAGGTTAAACTTCTCTCTTTGTAGTACAAGTTTCAATTTGGATTTTAAAAAGCTTGAGGCCATCAATTTTCACATCTTTTCCCACTCCTATTTCAAAAATCAGAGACCCAACTTTGGAAAATACTGGTAAGTCATATGGAGGTTTAACAGGTTCAAGAATAAACCTGACTGTCATTACAGCAATTCCATTAAAATGAACATCTAAATCACTTACTATTACCAGGTTTTCTACCTTCTAATTAATAGACATTTATCTAAAGTCAAACAAAGTGAATAATCATTTTTTCTTAACTATTACACTGATCAGATTCAAAAACTGTAGAATTTGAAGCAAAATCACTAAAATGTGTCTATTACTTTTAACCACCTTCTAATAAACTGCAAGATTCTGCCTTCTTATCCCACAATACTAATAATCCACATCACTGGAGGATTCGGCCACTGTACCACTTTTTGAACAGACAAGGCTTCCTCTATCCTTTCTTGGCCATTGGCCATTGACCATCCATTCACTGCAGAAACTCTTTGACTCCGACACTCTGGAAACAGGGAACTATCTGCTTTTTTTTTTATGTCTGCCCCTGGTCTTTACTGAGCACAATAAGGAGATCTCTCCAATTATGGGGACTTCTATTCTACCCAAGACTATGTGGACCTAAGCTCTCTGATACTAGGCAGACATACACCATCATCCAAGGTCATATGTATATCCCTTCAGTTCTAATTCTATGTGCATACTAGCTCTCTGCATTTCTTTTATATATGTCCCTAATAAATGAATGTACTAGATCTCAGATGTAGCACTATTAATCAAATAAGACAAAAATAAGAGCTAGATACAGAAATAGCAACTAAAATGTAATAAGCAGACATCTCTTCAGTACCAGATTAAGTACACAGCAGAAAATCAATGTGTGCATAAAACAGTTACCACAACAACTTGTTATTTTATACTTGTAATAGGCATTTTTTAAACTACAACAGTGATAGTGTCTATCTTAAAGCATGTATTAAAGTTTTGCTAGTGATTCACCTTCTTTGTTATCATTACTCCTTAAGAAAATGAATATCTCCAAACCATTCCACGAGAGTAGAATAATTATGAATCACAATTTCAAATGACAGCAACCCTGTTTTGTAAAATAAGTTAAATCATCTATGGTTCTCTTTATTGTCTTATTTTCCTATACTGGACATTACAATCATTGTTTATAAATGTGACTAAGTCCTACTAAAATAACTCAATCAAAGACAGTGCATTCGAAAGTCAATTGGTTCTCTTTCAATACCTATTTCAGTCTGAGTGTTTTCACACATGCAAACACACACTTATATTTACACATATATTTATTTTTATTTTAGAAACAAAAAGGTGTATGTTGTGCATGTTTGTGAGTATCTTAAATAAAATGACATCATAATGTTCTACAGCTTGATTCCGACTTTTCCTTTACCCACTATATTAAATTCATATTAGGTCATGTCATCCAACAAAGAAAATTTCTTAAAGCTGCTCTCAAAATTAGTTTCATAATAACCTTGAAAATTAAAATTCATACAGTAGAAACAATCCACTGAAATTGTATTCAATATGCATAGCCAAAAAGTTTGAAAAGTGATAACCAAGGTTAAAAACAAATATGATCTTAATAATATGAGGTTTGATTCTTCAAGTACTATGAAAAAGAGAAAGAATAAATTAAGTATACATATGAGTTCTCTTAAATACAACTCTTATTTTTATATCTAGCTCTTTAAATATATATACATGTATATATATATACACACATATATATATACACACACACACATATATACATATATATACATATATATATATATATATATGAGTTATTTCTCAATTCAGTTCACTTCCGTGAATTTTTTCTTTGAATTTTTCTGTCTCAAAACTCAAATGTAAAGAATATAAGCCACTTAATTACTTTTATATCCATTGTATATCTATGTAATACTATGGTATACTCACACTCAACACTAATTTCTTACTGTTCAGATATAAAATTATGCCGAAAGTATAAGTTAGCTTGTAGAGACATAAACATGAATTTCAGATGTACATCACAGGAGTCACATGTAACTCAAGGGTATGAAATTGGGGTGCCATTAGTAAGCAGAGCTATAACAGAATGCATATGTGTAGAATACTTGTAGCTAAACCTTCAATTACTATTTACAAGTCATATGAATTTTGGCAGATTACATAACTTATTGAATTTGAATTTCCATTTCTGTAAAATATAGAAACTCTCTGTTAAGAAACACATCCTAGCACTACAAAAAAAAGCTACAAATAGAACTCACTCTCTTCCTTAAGGCTCAAGGTACTCAACCCTTCTCCAGCTCAGTGGTTACAGTACAGAGTCAAAATGCCTAAAATGCAATCCTGGCTCTGGCACAGGTTAGCAAGTATGAGTATCTGTTGTATCTGCTCATCTGGAAAATGAGGACAATGATAGGACCTACCTCATTGGGCTGTTAGGAAAATTTGGTAAAAGAGTCTATATTGTACAGTTAAGTGTTTACTACATTTCAGGTATTATATAGATATATAATAACATTATATCTATCTATCTCTTCCTTGAAAAGCCCTTTCCTCCTTCTGTTTCTGATTGGAAATTCTCCTCATTTTCCTAATGACTTCAGCACCACTTCCTCCTCATCCTTACACCCCCCACAATGTAAGCTGTTTATGGTTCTACTTTGACTCTCTATTAATATTGTTCTGGTGACTTGTAAAGAAAATACTGAAACATTTGGTGAAGGGATGAATCTAAATTCCTTAAGAAAGGAATATTTTATCCTGGAAAACTTGTAAGTGGGTTTTAGAGGTCCAGCCTACTTATTCCCTAGAAAAATTTTGTTATGCTTTCAGTTTGGGACATTCCTCTACCAATAGGTCTAGCAAGAGAGTCTACATGCTCAAAAGGCAACTCAGCAAGGGGAGGTTTTGACAAGCCAGACAATAATGTTCATATTCTCTATTTAAACTTTGGAAAATGCCACACAGAGGCAAAAATGAGTTAGTGAAAAAATATTTGTGAATATACTAGATGCCAGGCACTGTGCTAAGGGCTCTCAAATTTACAACTTCATCTGATCTTACTTGCTATATAGCACTGTATATAGCAGGCTCTTCCTACATGGTTGATGATGGAAGCATGAAACAAAATAAAGTCCAGATGAGGACAATCCATCTGTTTGCAACATCAATTCCCATTTTCTGTATGCCTAACAGCCTCTGAGAGAGAATGAATCTCAATTTTCACTGAGAAAAGATTAACAACTCTATAATGTTGCAATTACCTTCTGGATAATGATGGTATATTTATGGGAGATTCCAGTTTTTGATTACCTCACCCTATGGAAGGGAGGAAAAGGGAGGACAAATATAGACCATTTTCTATAGAAGCTTTTCCTTTAAAAAGAAAATGAGTTAGAGTGAATAGACTTACCTTTAGACAGTTTATTTTGGTTTACTATGTACAATTAAACTGAGATATTTTTGTACTAGTCAGCATAGCATGACCTAGCCATTAAAAAAAAAACCGTTTTAATTCCCATGAAGAATAAAGCTATAAATCATTAAGATAATACTACTGCTCATCTAAGTAGGTCTTGTGAGAAAGTAAGCCAGTGAAAGATAAAAGCCTCTTATGACTTACTAACACTTAGAAAAAAAGGATCATTGACAAGTTGATTGACAAACCTGATCACAGACTAGAGCTGTAGCAACTGGCATCAGTCCTACCCACTATCTCTACTCCTCTGGCTTTTCCCAAGAAGAAGAATCGGCATGGCCTCAAACACAGCCCAAACCTCTACGTCTGCTCAGAACAATGGACTCCCACATCCTGTAACTAGAGGATGGATGCATTTCCAGGACTGGGGCTGTGGTCAAGACTAGTAGTTGACTCCACACCTTTGATGTACAACTTACTTCTTTTAATGCTTTAGACTGAGTACACAATTCAACAGAATCATAGAATGAGCTTAGGGCACTCTAATTTCTTCTAATTAACCTAAAACCAATTCTGAAATAGCAAAGTTTACAAATTTAGCTAATTAGTGTGTGTGTATGTGTGTGTGTGTGTGTGTGTATGTGTGTGTATACTAAATATATATATATAATACATACATTCTCAATTTATATATTCTCATTTGCTTTTTCACTTTGATAACTCATTCTTCATATGCCTTAATTTTTATAAAAGTAGTATCCACTGGACGGTATTATAAATGAGAAACTAGCCCATCAGGTGATAACACTAAAACACTAGGAAATATAATTTGTATTGATTAAGGAGTTGTACTGATGATGTGTTAGGAGAGTTAAGGAGGGAGATCCCTTTTGCTCTCTTTTTAGTTTGGTTTGAGAAAATTGGTTACTTTCTCCATCAGGATAAAAGTAAACCATACTTTGATCCAATGTACTAAGTTATAAAATTCTTCCAGAAACTTTCATTATATGTTCACTGTAACAGTTCAATTAAAATGTACCTTTTAGGGGCTAAACTTTATGAAGAATCCCTATTAAAGGCAAGTCCTGAATACATGTTAAATACAAACTATAAATTTAATTTAAGATTTTAAACCTATTTCTAACTTAAAAAAAGGTTAAAGCAATCTACTTTTAATTAAATATATCTATGGCAACTTAATTCCAAATCTTAAGGTTCTGCCACCCAATTTCTCACGATAAAAATACTACTAAAACTCATCTGCATTGAATGACAGTCTTCCATTCCTCTCGGCTCTCTGAATCCATTATCTCTCTCATGGGAATGAATGCTTTGCTATGACTGATGATGAATAAGATATATAGGACAAATGATGCACTTTTTCATTTGAAAGACTAAAAAGGAAATTCACTTTAGTCTCCTTTCTGCCTAGTTTCATTAAAATCTAAATACAGCTATTCCAAGAGAATTTTTTCTAGCTCAGTTCAGTTTGACTAAAAAAGTCTCAAGTATCATTTAAATCAAGTACAGATTCTCTGGAAATATACCCCAGAAGTTTCATTTTAACTCTTTTTGTTTGAAAATAAGCACAAACTTTAGCAAAATAAATAAGCAATCAAAAAAAATCCTTTAAAAAAAACTAGTATCATGAAAGACTACATTGTTTATATTCTAAGAATTGTTTCAATTTTAGGAAGTACTCAAGAAAATATCTTTACATGGTTCTTAATTTTCTAAACTATCTTTTAAAAATGGAATATTTACTCATTTATTTTTTTACCTAAAAAGTCACACAGCAATGGCCACAATATTTGGAATCACCACCTAATCTCGATTTAATCTTATTACTAGGTGTGTTTAGACAATTACTTCTAGTTAAGAGGAGACCACCCATTTCCCCTAGATGGGAAGTTTATTGTCCCTCTTTTGCATGGGTAAATTTCCATAACTTAGCAGTGTCTGGCACACTGAGCACATGGAAGGTACTCAATAAATACTGATAGCAATGGAAAGGAAAATAGGAAGGGATGAAGGAGAAGTGCTGAACTTAAACACAAGCTCTTCTAAATTTACGACTCAAAAATATTTTTGAAACAAACCTACTTTTTAAAAAATCACCACAACTTTAACAGAGTCAGCACCTTACTTAAAGATGATATTCTATAACTTTAATGCAAAAAAAAAACAACCTGATTTTACTTGTCCATAGTTTAGATGTACTGTCAACCATATATACATTGTTTTATGATAGTTTAGAAACCTCTGATAAATTGTTACAAGTTAATTGCTTGCTTTAAGTGGATTATTTAAGTTCCATCTTTTTTCTCTAAGAACCCAGAGCCTTTTGTAAAACTGAAACTCTTCCACTTCTTAATATTACTAGCTTGCTCAGAATTAGTAAAATCAAAGACATATCCAAGGAAAAAAAAGGGAAGAAAGCTAGAAAAGAGGAGGGAGGAAGAGAGGGTTTCAGACCAAACAAGCAAGGTAAAAAGGAAAGGATAAAGAAACAAATGCACCAAAAAATGTTTTCTTATTCTTCGAATAGAAATGTACACAATATACTGTTGTGGTTATTTTTTAAAGCTGGGGGTCACTTAGAAGACAATAAAGTTAGAAATGCCTCTATTTGTCCTCCCTCCAAATCATGTTAAGAGAATCCTAGGTAGCTATCCTGGTTATTCCCCAAATCTCCGAGCTAGGAACCCCCTTAAGATCCCTCTGAGTTCCTCAGATCTGACGAAGACCCTGGAGACTGACCCCAAGAGACAGGAACCCCAGGGCTCCCTTGCATTACAGCTTCAGGTCAGGACTGGCTGGTGGGAGAAGCTGGCCTAAGAGAAGTGGTGAAATACTTGACACCTATTTCCATCTCTGCTTACTTCTGGCAGTGGATGTCTTTCTGGCCACAGCCACAGACCCTGTAAGTGAGCTCCTCTTTTATGATTCCAGCTCCAGAAACCATTCCTCATGCCTACACCCAAAGGGACAACAGCTTCCAAATCTGGAAGTTCCATTAACTCTCACCAGCTTTCTGTAAAGAACAGTTCATTAAACTCACCAGTGAAACCCTTGAGCATGTCGTACCATCTGTGTCTCGTGTCCCTAATACAGAAACTAAAATCCTGTTAATCTCAAGAAAAATACAACAGAAGCAAGTCCACAAATAACTACCACTGGAAGATGCCACCCTCATTCATTGGAGCCAAATACACTTAGAAGTCAGCTGAGAGAGAAAAAATAAAGAAAGCAAGTTAGAGCATCCCAAGTTAAAAACAAACAGGCACATAAACAAACAAAAATTTTGCTATAATGAGCCCAGACTTGTCAGTCTGCTCATAATTCACTCATCTTCAGTCCTGATCCAAGCTCTCTTATCACCTATTTCCCCAAAAAGTGGAAACAACCCAAATATTCATCCACTAAAGAATGAATAAACAAAAAGAGGTATATTGATACAGCAGAATATTATTGAGCCATAGAAAGGAATTAACAACTGTAACATGCTACAAAATGAATGGAACTTGAAAACATTATGTTACACGGAAGAAGCTGAAAACACAAAGGACATATATTATATGATTCTATTTACATGAAATGCCCCAAATAGGTAAATCCATGGAGAAAGAAAAAAATTAGTAGTTCCCGGAATACAGGGATAGGGGAATTGGGACTAACTGCTCATAGGTATGAGGATTCTGTCTGGAGGGATGAAATGTTCTGGAATTAAACAGGGGTAATAGCTGTACAACATAGTAACTATACTAAAAACAATTTAAGTATAGACTTTAAAATGGTGAGTTTTATCTTATATGAATTTTATCTCAACTTTTAAAATGTTAAAGTGAAAAAAATGACAACAAATAATTGAGATGTGAGAATATATAATAAGTTTTCTAGATTTAGGTCAAAGTCATTCAGTCTCCATGCTTGTTGGGCAATGATATTGCACAATGGTATCACTACTGACAGTCATTGATACTTGCTGAGAAAATGTGGTATTATTTTCAGGTTCCTAATCTCCAAAGAATACATCTGAGTTACCTCTGCCACTGATTTTCCAAGTAACTAAATTGACCAGGTCACTTTTTCAGAAACCCAGCATAAGAGGTGTGTCTCTTGTAGTCAAAATCAATACTTCCACAGTTTCACAGAAGGAATTGCCAAGCTACAAAGAAGCAAATTTCCTTTTTCTCCCCCCACCCCATGATCTATTCAACCTTTAATGTACCTCCAAATCATTCTAATAGCAATATAGTTGAACAGGGATTGAAAATATAAAGAATGCAAGTTAATAACAGGGAAAAGAGGGAAACAGTATGAGGAGAGAGCTACAGATTCAAAGCTTTAACCTAATTCAAACTAGACAAAGCTTCAAGACTAATCAGTGAATTCCAGTTTACCAGGTTGGAACAACTGTGTTCCTAAGCAAAACAAATAGTGCTATACACCTTTTACAAATTTATTATATTTCTATAAACCTTTCTATGCAAAATGATATTCAATTATATTATCTGTAGCATAAGAAAGAAAATATCAGCAAATTAAATTGGACTTGCCTTAAAATGTCTATCATAAGTGACAGTTTCTTAGAATAATACAATTTGAACTTAAAATGAATAGTTTAACTCTGATCAATATACAGAGAATGTTGATATATGTTATAATCGGTCACACTTGGGATAGATATGACTTATAAAATAGAATAATACTTCTCTAAAAAATATCTAACTTGATAAGAGAATAATATGAATAATGTACCTTCTTTGTGTAAGCAAATGGCAAGTTTAATAAAGCCACTTTAATGGATTAAATTATGAAAATTTCAAAAAACAACTTCTGAATAACAACCATAAACAGAATGATTTTACAGATGTTAACTACAAGTGAAACACCAAAACTGAAACCTAAGAAAATATATTGTACTATCCAAACAGCATAAATGTTTAACAAGATATCTATGGAAAAGCAACACGAAGCTAGAAAATTATTATTTGTGTCACACAGTTCAAATCTACCTTCTAGCATTAAGGTCTCTGACAACAACCTCTTAAACTCCCAGGAGGTAAGGATGCTTCCCTATAAAAATAATCCCATTAGGCATTGTAACAAAGCTCTCTGATCCAGCACAACTGGGGTAGAAGTTGGTACATATATTGAAAATATTGGCCAAAACAAAGAATGATAAACTATGTATATTTTATACATATTTGTGTATATTACACACACACACACACACACACACATACATACACGTCCATATATAGACAGCAACAATTTTATTTTAACTTAAAACACAAATATAAATATTCACCCATCTTCTGTTGTAAGATAAAAGCTATTTCTTTAAGTTTAGGTCCTCTGATTAGGATTTTTGTATTACCTTTCTTATATGAACCGACACCTCCAATGCATAATTTATAATATCCAACTCTCTTTGTATTAAAATGCAATTCAGGCTAAAAGGTACATGCAAAATAATCTGCATGTTATATCATTTTTTGGCAGTTCACTTGTGAATACTTAATTCAAAATATTTTTCTAACATCCTTATTGAGATTTTCCCAATACTAGATAATTTCCTTGCTGTCACACTCATATTCATCACTTTATATAATATTATAGAATTATAACAGAAGAATTAGCATCCATGGAATTTGAGGGGGATGGGAAATGGGCTCACTCTAAGCACACTGTGTAACCAGCAGGAGCAGAATGGCATACATGTGGTGGGCCATAATCTACTACCTACACGTGCTCAGCATCTTGTGAAGCCATCAGTATCATCTACAGGGAGCCTGTCAAGCAGAAGTAAATTCACTAAGCATAGTAAGTAGACGTTAGTTACGTAAACCTCCACTGTACACCTCCTCTATTGAAAACAATCTGTCAGTGAAAATAGATGAAAAGGACAAGAGAATCAACACTAAGTTGGAAAGCTAGAGAAAGCCCTGACAAGTTTCCACAAGATGCCTATTGGTTGGTCAGTTATAAGTTTATACACAACAAGAGGCCACTTTGCAACATCAGTACTGGTTTGATCAACAGCCCTAAAGCCTTCTACTGCTATGGTGTATCTGCCACCCCTTTGCCAAAATCAACAATATCAAGAGTCCCCAGAAGGCACCCAAAAGATGCTTTCTAGAAACATCACAATCTATAGTAAGCCAAACTGAAAAGAAGCCAAATAACAAATTTGTATTCATAAAGGACCCACAGGGAGTTGAAAATGTCAACTTGACAAAAGACTTCTTACTGCTCCACTCAATTCCGATATCAGAGGTCAGAAGAGCTCCCAAAGAAACCTTCTCAACAATCTAAGTGGGAGCAGCACTCTATATAACCAGCTCCCCTCTGCTCCCACAAAAAAAGGATACAAGATATCTAGACTATAAAAAAATCTGGAAAGTTCAGACTTTATTTTATGAAAATGTGTTATTTGCCACAGGGTCATTTGTATTATTCCCAATATTTCATGAGCCTCCACAAAAGAAGATTCTGCTTCCATGCTGCACTGACATAAGGTTTGGCAAAATTATTTGGTTAATGAAATGGAAGTGCAAATCACATTTGCCAAGTCCAAGCTAAAGCTTTTAAATCCATTACAGGTTTCTTTCATTAATCTTTCTCTCTGCCATGAGATTAGAATAATCTATATGGGGGCTCTTCCATCACCCTTGATCCTGCAAAGAATTTCACCCCTGGGACAGAGGCACAGCTGATAATTGTAGTCAACATGAGAACAAAACAAGCCTTTGTTGTGGTGGTAAGCCTTTATAATGTTGGAGTTTTCTGTAACATGCAATACCACAGTGAAAACTGACTAACAAAGCCATGACAGATTCATCTCAAGAGAATACAAAGGAAGCTGACATCAGAACTGTACCCTCTAACCATAAAGGACTTCTAAACCAATAAAAAATGATTACTAATTTTCAGATCAGTATTTCTATCTATGATGCTGGACTTTTTTTCTTTATTTTCCCATCTACTAAACACCAATACTTATGTAGAATATAAGAAATTATTAGAAAATCAAAAGAAGGGAAGACTTAGAATTTAAGCCTTATGTTTTTATTTTCATTTTTAAACTTTTAGTTATCAGTATTAAATTCAACAGAAAAAAATTATTCTGTCAAAATGCTATTAAAGTTTCTGAATTGTCACTCCCAATTCTAACAATTCATCATTGCAAACCAGTTGCACTGCACAGAACCACATTGGGCCACAGAGCATACTTTGAATAACACTGTCTCAAGCCATGTGAAATTAAGAAATATAAAAGCTTTTATGGTAATGTAAAGTTCTTGGCAATTTATAACTGGAAACAAAATTATAGCCAAATTTTGTCCAGAAAATAGGTAAAATCTCCTTAGTATCTTAGTGTCTCTTAGGATCTTTCCTACTCTGCAAAATTATCTGTGCTTCCTTTTTTTTTATAGGCATAAAAAGCAGGGATTTTTTTTTTCTTTAGGTTATTTGAAAAGTGCCTAGCTCCCAGACTTAGTAATTTTAAATGAAATGTTTTCAGTTACAGCAAATAGGAACCCAATTATTTTATATTGACATATGTAGTTTACTGTCTTTCTCTCTACTTATTATCATCTAGCTACTGGGAAGCACCTAGTTTTCCTCAATTATTTAGCAACCCGCAATAAACATGATTTAGTTCCAAAACTCCAAGTACATTTTAAATCACATTTAATTTTCTAAAGAATAAGTCTTTGCTGGACTGAAGATGATTCAAAGTTTTAGAAATTCAACTCGCACCTTTAAAGTAGTTTCTGGTTTATTCAGAAATACTTTTTGGGTGGTAAGATTCCAGTCTTGATGAATGTCATTATATATCCACTGTCCTTCTGGGTTGTCGCAGCAGCTGCTAGCTGCTTAAAAAGCTAGTTTTTTTAAAATGACTGAAATGGAAAGAAATGATTGTTCCACTCTCTCTCAAATGAAGAAAAATATGTATAATATATTTAAAGTGAAGTGGCTTTCCAAGTTTTAAAAATGTGGATCGCAAAAGCCAGATCCTCCTTAGTTTGGGAAAAACAGACAATCATTTGCCTTTTGCAAGGCTCACATGCTTTTTGAAATTAATAGCAATTTTTATTTAAAAAAAAAAAGCCTTTGCAAATGAGAGTATTCTTCCAATCTTTGCAAATCAGAGTATTTTTCCAATCTTGTCAATGAACAGTTCTATAGCACTGAATAGGGTACAAAATGTTTTCACATTCACAATCTAGTTAGTGTCTACAGCAGCACAATTAGGCAGATAATATGAATATAATTTTATTCCCACTGAACTAGATGGAAAACCATGTTTAGAGATCTCAACTATGACTTCAAACTCTGTATCTTATCTTTTTTTTTAATACCAATACATGACAATTTCTTTCTTAAAGATCATTTACATTTAAGTAGTGTACCTAAAATATCTTCAGGTCAGTTGACAAGAAAATACACTTTATTTACAAGCAATATTATGAATAAGCCCTAAGAAAAAAATGTACACAGTGCAGTTAGGTTCTAAAATGATAAGAAGAGAGAAAACATCACAATAATATGCTAAAGTATTTTGATTACAGTTATAATTTTCTAAAATACAGAAAAGTCTAGACATTCTTTAATTTTAGAATTCTTTGAAAACATCACAAATAAATGGCTAAAAACTTAGATAAAAACTAAAGAAAGAAAACTTCCTTTCTCAGATAAGTCTAAGTAATCATCAATTTATCCATTAGCAAAAATAAAATTTTCGTTGCTGGTGTTTGAAGATTTCTGCATTTAGGGGAAGAGGTATGTACAGAAGCAGTACATTTCCAATGACAAAAATATAAATAAAATTATTATACTTTTTAAATCTCTGTCAATAGATAAAGAAGGAAGTTTTTTTAGGTGCTATTTCAAATACATAAATAAAAGTTAAGCTTACTGTTGATTAGGTTACAAAGTAAGGACTACATTTCTCAAAAATGATCAATGTTATAGTTAGATTAATTATATAGAAGCTTTGATATTTGTTTCAACCTCTCAGTTAATAGATATGAGGTAACACAAATACACTTGAATGCTTTTTTAAACATTTTAATATCATTAGCAAAACCACATAGAACATTTTAATTTTCATTTGCAACTTTTAATAAAAAAATATACTGTATAATCCATTTAGCTCATTAACATGCATTTCTTTTCCTTTTGGTTTAGTACATATGTGTATATTAGAAGACTTAAAAATAAAATTACCTAACCCGTTTTTAATCCTGAGAAAAAAGTCAACAAAGAGAAATGACTTTCTTCTTATTCAACTCTTCTCAGAAAAAAAGAAAATATTTTATGTAAATAAGGGAAAAATATACAGAATCACTTAATTGTGTTTTAAAAACTGCATGGTTAGTTCAGTTATTTAAGGGTATATTTTCAGCTATGTTATCACCATCAAAATTCTGTATTCTACTCATAGTAAATTAATAATCACATGTACATTTTTTCCAAAGAAATATTATTTTAAATGCATTATTAATCCAAAATTTTGGCTCTCCTCTCAATTTTCAAGCTTTTTTAAAAAGTCAAAGCCAGTGAGAAAAAGTTGAGATTCCATGTATAAAGCTATCCTGTGACCCTGTGACTCTGGGCAGAAAAGGATATCCTTTCATCTAGATAAGAAAATAGATTAAACATTTAAATTTTCCCAGAACACTGCCTGTTACTGCTTTCTATCACAATTTCATTTATTTTAGTTTTTCCAATCTCGCCAGTAAAAACATGGACCCATTGATTAAATCTGATGCTCTTCATGTCCTTCGACACTAAATAAGTATTGGTTGACTGAAAATAACTGACTGAATGGTAGCTCAAGGATATGGAGAGATTTTAAATTATTTGATACACTTTCACAAAGGGTAAGATTTTTAAAAGTCAAGTTAAGTTGAAAAAAAAAAAAGATGACATTTTTATATTAAAATAGGGATGGGTAATTATTAGTTTTCTCTTTATAATTTTTTGAATTGTACTTTTAATACTTAAGCATTAAATCCTAAATAAAAATTTAAATGCAATTGTCCAAATGCACATATGATATTTGTTTTTTACTAGATATACAGGGTATAACTTTTAATAAATCAATGATAATTATTATGATAGCTCACAAATCTAGTTTTCATATAGTCCCTCCCATTTTTTTACATTTCTAAAACCTACTTAGTGGATTTAATCAAAAATATGGTAGAGGAGGACCCGTAAATGTGCAAGTGCCAAATTTTAACTGAAGTACTTATAGAAGTTTTGATATCTGTATGTAAACATTTAACTTGAACATTCTCAATCAACAGCTCTCAGTTTATAAATAGCTGTAAAAAAGAATTAATGAAATAGAATATCAAGTGCTTTGACAATAGGTTGATGTCTAAATAGTCTGTTAACAAAAAAGCCAGTAGTCAAAGCAATTGCATAGAGAAGATAGAGGAATAGCCATGTTTGTGTATCAGAAAGAATAACAATTTCAATAAAAATTTAAGTGATCAGTCTCAAAGTACATTTCTTAATTATCACCAGGCCAAGCTAATCTGAATCAGCAGATCACATGGCCTGCCTCACAACTTTCCATGAAGTTTTCAAAAACTCTCAAGATACATAGGCAGCTTACAACATCTAATTTGAGGGCTGCATGAAGAATTATTTTAAGTCCTTAGACTGGTGCTTTCCAAAATGCAAGCCACTAGACAGCGTGGCTATTGAGCTCTTGAAATGAGGCTTGAATAACTGAGAAGCTGAAGTTTAAATTTTATTTAATTTTAATTATTTTATTTAAATTTTAAAACTATTACTCAATTCAGTTAGTAGAACTTTTAAGTATACTTGGAGAAACTTAGGTTCTGAAGTTTTAAGCTGAAACTTTTATTAAGTTTAAATATAGATCAAGTATTTCAAATGAAAAAATAATGGATTTTAAAAAGTACTAAAGAATGAACATATCTCATTAACAAATTTTATACTGATTATATTTTAAAATAGTATTTTGAAATACTGGGTTAAATAAAATTTATCATTACTAAAATTCATTCAACTCTTCTTTTTTTCTTTTTTAAAATACCTACTAAAAATTTTGAATTACCTAAGTGGAATGCATAATATTTCTATTGGACAGTATTGCCTTAGATAATACATATAAAATAAAGACTTTTAAAAATCAGGTTCCTTAAGGTGTAATTTACATGCAGTAAAACTCACTCTTTAATGTATACAGTTTACAAATTTTAAAAAATGTATGCAGCCATATAACTGTCATCATAATGAGGACATAAAGTATTTTCATCACCCAAAATAGTTCCCTCCTCTATAATAAATTCATACCTCGTACCCCAAACCCTGCCAACTGTTTTCTGTCAGTTTTGCTATTTCTAGAATGTCATATAAGTGGAGTAGTATAGCATGTAGATTTTTGAGCCAAATAACATCACGACTCTATAGTAACTGAAGGATTATTATCATTCTGATATTTCCTTTCCCTGTATTACAAACATTTTGCCAAAGCCTATTTTTCCAGTTAGTCTACTTTCAAAACTGAGCTTTTGTCCTTGCCACTATTACAGTAATTTATTTATACTTCTAGAATAAAACTGAGCAGACTGAATTATAATTAATTACATGCAAGTCTATACTCCCACTAGTCTATAAGCTAGAAGTCTGAATTCTAGACTAACCATGGTTCCATAAAGTTAACTGTCTAGTAAAATTAACAGTATAGACAACAAGGCTAAGACACTTCCCACTGTATTATAAAAAAGAAAAAAAAGAATTGAGTAATGAAGAAGTTTACCCTCTAAGTTACTCTACATGTCTACTTTAATTAAAGTCTCAAAAAAAGATTATTAGGCTATAGAGGATCCAAGAACCATGATGTTAACTAACCACGGGCAAGTACTAATGGAGATTTAGCCCACACCAATATTTTTTACCCAGATTGGTGTTGGTTTTGTCAGAGCTTGCTAACAAAGTTTAATAAATTTGGAGTAGTACAGTATTTTTCTCATGACCTCTGTTATTCCTGGTACATTATTTTACAGAACATAGTCCGTTGGGAACACATATATCACATTATAGCAGAAACATCCACACCACATGAAGTTAAAGACTTTAATTCTATGACTCTATCTACAAACTCAGATATTTGTAATCACTGATCTTCATATAGGTAAATACATGAAACATGACAAGTCCATGCTTAAAGTAAATAAAGAAAATATTACAACTGATTTTACGTCTTTCAAAATACTTACTGAAGTCTCCAGTAAGAAAAACTCCTTCTGCCCCCGGGGCCCATTCTTTGCAGTATAAACCACCATCCATACATCCGTGGACACCGAATGATTCATAACCTCTGGAAAACTTATCAATGCCACCTTCCTTTTCTCCAATGTTGTTCAAAGTCTCGTTAAACCGCTTATACCTTTGGAAAAGTAGAGAAGAAGGAAATTAGAAAATTAAATCATCTTCCAGAAAAGCTACTGTTATCACATAGCTGCCTTATTTTTATTCAAAAAAAAAGAAAGAAGAAAATATTAAAAAGGAATAATGTGAATACTTGCATTTATTGGTACAGAATACCTTGAAGGATAAAATCATTCTTATCTCAAATAAACTGAACTAATCCAACTAACACTGTTTTATAATTTCAACCATTTCCATATGAGAAGAAATATGATGGTTTCATTATCTCATAAGACTTTTTAAATCAGCATTGGAGCAACTTCAATATCAAGAACTATATTGAAGGAGTATCCCTATATCTCTCTCCTCTAACCCCTAAGAAAATGAAAGAAAAATAGTCAAAAAAACAGCAAGAAAAATAAAATTATCCTACAGTAAAGTTTGGCATACTTTTCCTGTAGGGTTAGACAGTAACTATTCTAGGCTTTGCTAGGCATATGGTCTCTGTCACAACTATTCCACTGAGTCTTTGAAAGATGAAAGTGGCCACAAATAATATACAAATGAATGGGTGTGTCTATGTCCCAACAGACAAAAAGGCTGTGGGCCAACTTTGGCTTGCCGGCTGCAGTTTACCTAACCTTTCCCTGTGGCAACTAAGCATAGAAAGAACATACCAGGAGTTCCCTGCTGTCAGTCAGGGATATGTGTCAAGACACCCAGTGGATGCCTGAAACCATGGAGAGTATTGAACCCTAAAAATACTATTTTATATATATATATATATATATATATATATATATATATATATATATATATATATACACATGTTATAAAGGTTAATTTATAAATTAGGCACAAAACAAGAGATTAACAACAAAAATTAAGAGTAAAATAGAATAATTGTAACAACTACTATAAGTTATGTGAATGTGGACTCTCTCAAAATCTCTTAATGTACCATACTCACCCTTCTTCTAGTGATGATGTGAGATGATAACATGCTCATGTGATGGTATGAAGTAGGGTGAATGACATAGGCACAGGACCTAGTGTTAGACTACCACCAGCTTTCTGACTCTGTGTCAGGAGGAGGATCATCTACTTCCAAACTACAATTGACCAAGAGTAACTGGAACCATGGAAAGCAAGACAGCGAACAGGACAGGACTATGGTACATTATGTCTCACTACAAAAGCTAGCAGCCATGAGGAGAAACCAAAGGTATCTGTCCAAGCAGGATCAAGAATACTACATTGCTGCTCCTGACCCTCACCCAGATCCCCAGAGCTACAATAAAAACATGCTACTATTTTTACTAATACTCCCAAATCTGGGGAGAAGCAAACTAGGATAAAACTGGTAAAACTGGAGAAGTAAAGCATTTGGCACATGCTTTCTGTCAGAAGTGAATACTCCAGAACTATATAACAAAATGAGCAAGGCCAGGTAGATATTGAATATAATAAAGAGAAGCTAAGAGACATATAAAACTGAAAAAAAAAAAAAAAGATCCAAATAAGGATAGCTGGTGATTCTGAAGAACAAAAATAAATAAAATGGTGTAAAAGATATAAAACTGGAATTTTTTTCTTAAAAATTAAATCAGCATATTAAAAAGAGCACACCATGTTCCAAAAAATAATTTGGAAAACAAATGCACAAACATACACACACAACATTTCCCAGTTTAAGCTACAGAAATTGCAAGAATACAATAAAGGCAGAGAGGTACAAAAAAGCAAGGGGAGGGAACTTTTTTTTCCAAAGGAACATTAAAACAAAGACCAAAAATAACAAATTGAAACACACAATTTTGAGAAGGAAAAGTAGTAATCTAAGGATATTATACGAGACAAGTTTCTGCTCAAACCTAAGGCATTCATTAAATGCTGTCAAATTAAATAATTTTAAGTCTCTGACACTAATGAACCTCATTGAATAAAAAAAAACTACTTTCCATTAAAAAAATAGGCAATTAAAAGATACAAAACACACACAAAGAGTAATGGTCAGTCACAGCAGCAGTGTGGCTAAACCCTGAATCTTTAAATAGAGAACCATGGCTAAACAATAATGAACTGTGTGAATGTGATAAGAAAACAAGAATCTCAATGGCAAAGTGAAAATTGTATTATTAAAAATATAATAATAACCAAGAGATCAGTTAAAAGAAGATGGAATAAAATACCAAAGTGTTCAGGCCTCTATTTTATAACACAGTCATTGATCACTGACTGAAATTTAAGGTTGCCATCATTATATTTTTAATTATCTTTATTAATCTTAGATGGTACTTTAGGAAATAACATTTCTGAGTGTAAAAAATGTTGTATATGGATTTCAGCAGTTTCATTTCATTTCAGTTTCTTTGCTTAAAATAAATTTAATGAAAGTTAAATCAAATACACATTCAGTTTTCTCATGATACATCTTCTATCAAGTTATTCTCTAATCTTCTACTTATATAAGCATATAAAATATCAAGAATGATGTTCCCCAAATATCAGTGATTCTTTTTTCAGTGGGATTTGTTTATACTTTCTCCTTTGCATTGTTCTAGTTATTTATAACAAATAAGTACCAAATAAACAAAACTGTTTTCTGAAAATGTTTATTTTTTACATCATTAAAACATGTCCAGGGGGACGGAGCCAAGATGGGGGCGTGAGTAGAGCAGCGGAAATCTCCGAAAACCACATATGTTTTTGAAAATACAAAAAAGAAAACTCTTCCTAAAAGAGAGACCAGAAGACACAGGACAACAGCCAGACCACATCCACACCTGCGAGAACCCAGCACCTCGCGAAAGGGGTAAGAAACAAACCCTGGCCCGGCGGGACCCGAGAGCCCCACACCCCAGTTCCCGGTGGGAGGAGAGGAGGCGGAGCGGGGAGGGAGAGGGAGCCCAGGACTGCTAAATACACAGCCCCAGACATCTGCACCAGAGCGCAGACACAGTGCATGTGTGAGGTGCTGGAAACTAGGGAAACAGGATAGTAAGACCTGTGAGCAGGTCCCTGCAGATGTTGCACCCGGGACAAATAAAAGCGAGTGCTTTTTGGATGTCTTAAAGGGACAGGGACCTCACGGCCCGAAGGAAGCGTCCTGGGACACTTAGTCCAGAAACAGGAAATCTGGGGATCTCTGGGAACTCTAACACCCTGGGCAGCAGGGAGCACGGTGGCCCCACATGGAGATAAAAAGCCTCCCAGCAATTCCCCTTCCAACATGGCTCCACCATATCGGAGCTGCAGCCCGAGGCAGGCCACGCCCACAGCAACAGCAGAGATAAACTCCATAGGAGCCCTCCCTGCGCGCAGCTGCCCAGCACAAGCCACTAGAGGTCGCTGTTCTCCCAGGAGAGGAGGGCCACAAACCAACAAGAAGGGAAGTTCTTCCAGCCAACATGCGTCCCAGCTCTGCAAACTATCTCTAACACCATGAAGAGGCAAAATTACAGGAAAACCAAGATTACAGAGACAACACCAGAGAAGGAGACAGACCTAACCAGTCTTCCTGAAAAAGAATTCAAAATAAAAATCATAAACATGCTGACGGAGATGCAGACAAATATGCAAGAGCTAAGGGATGAAGTCCGGAGGGAGATTACAGATGCCAGGAAGGAGATTATAGAAGTGAAACAAACTCTGGAAGGATTTATAAGTAGAATGGATAAGATGCAAGAGGCCATTGATGGAACTGAAACCAGAGAACAGGAACGCATAGAAGCTGACGCAGAGAGAGATAAAAGGATCTCCAGGAATGAAAAAATATTAAGAGAACTGTGTGACCAATCCAAAAGGAACAATATCCGTATTATTGGGGTACCAGAAGAAGAAGACAGAGACAAAGGGATAGAAGTAACTTTGAAGAAATAATTGCTGAAAACTTCCCCAAACTGGGGGAGGAAATAATCGAACAGACCACGGAAATACACAGAACTCCCAAAAGAAAGGACCCAAGGAAGACAATACCAAGAGACATAATAATTAAAATGGCAAAGATAAAGGACAAGGAAACAGTTTTAAGGCAGCTAGAGAGAAAAAGTTCACCTATAAAGGGAAACCCATCAGGCTATCATCAAACTTCACAACAGAAACCTTACAGGCCAGAAGAGAATGCCATGATATATTTAATGCAATGAAACAGAAGGGCCTTGAACCAAGGATACTGTATCCAACACGATTATCATTTAAATGAAGGAGGGAATAAACAATTCCCAGACAAGCAAAAGTTGAGGGAATTTGCTTCCTACAAACCACCTCTACAGGGTATTTTAGAGGGACTGTTCTAGACAGGAGCACTCCTAAGACTAAACAGATGTCACCAAAGAAAATAAAATCACAGCAAAGAAAGCAGACTTACCAAATACTAACTAAAGGCAAAAAATAAAATCAACAACCCACTAAAAGCAGTTAAAGGAAACATGAAAGAGCACAGAATAAAACAACCAACATATAAAGAATGGAGGAGGAGGAATAAGAAGGGAAAGAAGAAAAGAATCTCCAGACAGTGTATATAACAGCTCAAAAAGCAAGTTAGTTAGGCAGTAAGATACTAAAGAAGTTAACCTAGAACCTTTGGTAACCATGAACCTAAAGCCTGAAATGGCAATAAATACATATCTTTCAATAGTCACCCTAAATGTAAACGGACTGAATGCACCAATCAAAAGACACAGAGTAACAGAATGGATAAAAAAGCAAGACCCATCTGTATGCTGCTTACAAGAAACTCACCTCAAACCCAAAGACATGCACAGACTAAAACTCAAGGGATGGAAAAAAATATTTCAGGCAAACAACAGAGAGAAGAAAGCAAGGGTTGCAGTACTAGTATCAGACAAAATAGACTTCAAAATAAAGAAAGTAACAAGAGATAAAGAAGGACATTACATAATGATAAAGGGCTCAGTCCAACAAGAGGATATAACCATTCAAAATATTTATGCACCCAAAAGAGGAGCACCAGCATATGTGAAACAAATACTAACAGAACTAAAAGAGGAAATAGAATTCAATGCATTCATTTTAGGAGACTTCAACACACCACTCACCCCAAAGGATAGATCCACTGGGCAGAAAATAAGTATGGACACGGAGGCACTGAACAACACACTAGAACAGATGGACCTAATAGACATCTATAGAACTCTACATCCAAAAGCAACAGGATACACATTCTTCTCAAGTGCACATGGAACATTCTCCAGAATAGACCACATACTAGCACACAAAAAGAGCCTCAGTAAATTCCAAAGACTGAAATTCTACCAACCAACTTTTCAGACCACAAAGATATAAAACTAGAAATACATTCTACAAAGAAAACAAAAACGCTCACAAACACATGGAGGCTTAACAACATGTTCCTAAATAAACAATGGATCAACGAACAAATTAAAATAGAGATCAAGGAAAATATGGAAACAAATGACAACAACAACACAAAGCCGCAACTTCTGTGGGACGCAGCGAAAGCAGTTCTAAGAGGAAAGTATATAGTGATCCAAGCACACTTAAAGAAGGAAGAACAATTCCAAATGAATAGTCTAACATCACAATTATTCAAACTGGGAAAAGAAGTACAAATGAGGCCTAAAGTCAGCAGAAGGAGGGACATAATAAAGATTAGAGAAGAAATAAACAAAATTGAGAAGAATTAAACAATAGAAAAAAATCAATGAAACCAAGAGCTGGTTCTTTGAGAAAATAAACAAAATAGATACACCTCTAGCCAAACTTATTAAGAGAAAAAGAGAATCAACACACATCAACAGAATCAGAAATGAGAATGGAAAAATCATGAGAGACTCCACAGAAATACAAAGAATTATTAAAGACTACTATGAAAACCTATATGCTAACAAACTGGAAAACCTAGAAGAAATGGACAACTTCCTAGAAAAATACAACCTTCCAAGACTGACCAAGAAAGAAACATAAAAGTTAAACAAACCAATTACGAGCAAAGAAATTGAAACGGTAATCAAAAAACTAACCAGGAACAAAACCCCCAGGCCAGACAGATTTACCTCGGAATTTTATCAGACATACAGAGAAGACATAATACATACTCTCCTTAAAGTTTTCCAAAAAGTAGAAAAGGAGGGAAAACTCCCAAACTCATTCTATGAATCCAACATCACCCTAATACCAAAACCAGGCAAAGACCCCACGAAAAAAGAAAATTACAGATCAATATCCCTGATGACTGTAGATGCAAATATACTCAGTAAAATATTAGCAAATCGAATTCAAAAATACATCAAAAGGATCGTACACCATGACCAAGTGGGATACATCCCAGGGATGAAAGGACGGTACAACATTCGAAAATCCATCTGCATCATCCACCACATCAACAAAAAGAAGGACAAAAACCACATGATCATCTCCATAGATGCTAAAAAACCATTTGACAAAATTCAACATCCATTCATGATAAAAACTCTCAACAAAATGGGTATAGAGGGCAAGTACCTCAACATAATAAAGGCCATCTATGATAAACCCACAGCCAACATCATACTGAACGGCAAGAAGCAGAAAGCTTTTCCTCTGAGATCGGGAACAAGACAGGGATGCCCACTCTCCCCACTGTTATGTAACATAGTACTGGAGGTCCTAGCCACAGCAATTAGACAAAACAAAGAAATACAAGAAATCCACATTGATAAAGAAGAAGTTAAACTGTCACTATTTGCAGATGACATGATATTGTACATAAAAAACCCTAAAGACTCCAACCCAAAACTACTAGAACCGATATCGGAATACAGCAAACTTGCAGGACACAAAATTAACACACAGAAATCTGTGGCTTTCCTATACACTAGCAATGAACCAATAGAAAGAGAAATCAGGGAAACATTTCCATTCACAATTGCATCAGAAAGAATAAAATACCTAGGAATAAACCTAACCAAAGAAGTGAAAGACCTATACCCTGAAAACTACAAGACACTCTTAAAAGAAATTAAAGGGGACACTAACAAATGGAAACTCATCCCATGCTCTTGGCTAGGAAGAATTAATATCATCAAAATGGCCATCCTGCCCAAAGCAATATACAGATTTGATGCACTCCCTATCAAATTACCAGCAACATTCTTCAACGAACTGGAACAAATAATTCAAAAATTCATATGGAAACACCAAAGAACCCGAATAGCCAAAGCAATCGTGAGAAAGAAGAAATAAGTGGCAGGCATCTCACTCCCCAACTTGAAGCTCTACTACAAAGCCATAGTAATCAAGACAATTTGGTACTGGCACAAGAACAGAGCCACAGACCAGTGAAACAGATTGGAGACTCCAGACATTAACCCAAACATATATGGTCAATTAATATTTGATAAAGGAGCCATGGACATTCAATGGGGAAATGACAGTCTATTCAACAGATGGTGCTGGCAAAACTGGATAGCTACATGTAGGAGAATGAAACTGGACCACTGTCTAACCTCATACAGAAAAGTAAATTCGAAATGGATCAAAGACCTGAATGTAAGTCATGAAACCATAAAACGCTTAGAAAGAAACATAGGCAAAAATCTCTTAGACATAATCATGAGTGACCTCTTCTTGAATATATCTCCCTGGGCAAGGAAAACAATAGCAAAAATGAACAAGTGGTACTATATGAAGCTGAAAAGCTTCTGTACAGCAAAAGACACCATCAATAGAACAAAAAGGTACCCTACGGTATGGGAGAATATATTTGTAAATGACAGATCCGATAAAGGCTTGACATCCAAAATATATAAATAGCTCACCCACCTCAACAAACAAAAAACAAATAATCCAATTAAAAAATGGGCAGAGGAACTGAACAGACAGTTCTCCAAAAAACAAATTCAGATGGGCAATAGACACATGAAAAGATGCTCCACATCGCTAATTATCAGAGAAATGCAAATTAAAACCACAATGAGATATCACCTCACACCAGTAAGGATGGCTACCATCCAAAAGACAAACAACAACAAAAGTTGGCGAGATTGTGGAGAAAGGGGAACCCTCCTACACTGCTGGTGGGAACGTAAATTAGTTCAACCATTGTGGAAAGCAATATGGAGGTTCCACAAAATGCTCAAAATAGACTTACCATTTGACCCAGGAATTCCACTCCTAGGAATTTACCCTAAGGATGCAGCACTCCAGTTTGAAAAAGACAGATGCACCCCTATGCTTATCGCAGCACTATTTACAATAGCCAAGAACTGGAAGCAACCTAAGTGTCCATCAGTAGATGAATGGATAAAGAAGATGTGGTACATATACACAATGTAATATTATTCAGCCATAAGAAGAAAACAAATCCTACCATTTGCAACAACATGGGTGGAGCTAGAGGCTTTTATGCTCAGTGAAATAAGCCAAGCGGAGAAAGAGAAATACCAAATGATTTCACTCATCTGTGGAGTATAAGAACAAAGGAAAAACTGAAGGAACAAAACAGCAGCAGAATCACAGAACTCAAGAATGGACTAACAGGTACAAAAGGGAAAGGGAATGGGGAGGATGGGTGGGTAGGTAGGGATAAGGGGGGGTGGAAAAGAAAGGGGGTATTATGATTAGCATGCATAATGGGGGTGGGTGGGAGAAAGGGGAGGGCTGTACAACACAGAGAAGGCAAGTAGTGATTCTACAACATCTTGCTATGCTGATGGACAGTGACTGTAAAGGGGTTTGTGGGGGGGACCTGGTATAGGGGAGAAACTAGTAAACATAATATTTTTCATGTAATTGTAGATTAATGATAACAAAAAAATAAAGAAAGAAAAGGGGGATTACTCCCTGATAGGATAACACTAACTGCAAATCAACGATCAATGCATGCTTTACATATCCTTAATTTTGATCTTTTAAAGGGTGCCAGATGATCAGCTATGGAAGTACATTTTTCTGATAATATTCCTTTCTCTTAAAAAAAAAAAAAAAGCAGTTCCTGTGTGGTGATCTCCAATAGGTTCTTCACAATTGTATAAAGGTCATATCAAAGTGTGGGCAAAGGGTTTGTTTGTGTTTATACCGAGGATCAAAGCCTAATTTGGCTACACAGAAAACAAATTAAGATATGATATGAAGAAGAACTTCCAGCATCAACATCCTCTGGAAGAGTCATTCCAGAAGATAAACATCAAAAAACTTCAACAAAGATCCTGGCGCTGCTGCAGTTGTAGCTGCAGTCATCCCACCGGTTCTTGGACTTGCCATTGGAATGAAGAAGGAGATATCTAAGCTGGCCTGTGCATACAGTAAAACAACAAATTTGACTGGATCTATACTGTCGGAACTCAACCAAGAATTAGAAGTGCAAGTTGCAGTGCTCCAAAATCGTGCGACTATAGACTATCTACTGTTAAAAGAACACATGGGATGTGAACAGTTCCCAGGAATGTGTTATTTTAATTTGTCTGATTTTTCTCAAACTATTCAAATTCAGTTAGACAATATCCATCATATCATTGATAAGTTTTCACAAATGCCTAGGGTACCTAAATGATTTTCTTGGTTTCACTGGATATAGCTGGTTATTGTAGGTCTGCTTTTGTTATGTAGCTGTATTCCTATTATGTTAATGTATGTGTGCAATTTATTTAGTAGTTTAAAACCTATACATGCTTATGTTACTCTACAAGAAGATATGTCAAAGAAATAATCAATCTTCCCATGTTTTCTTCCGTCTGCTACTTCTATAGCTTTTCTTCTTCCTTCCTAATTACAACCCTTTAGTAGAATTAGTGCCTCATATTGAAAATTACCAAGTATCATAATTCTTCCAAGTGGTAAAGATACCTCAAGACAAATGCTGGGCATAGAAGCCACAGGGCATAAATTTGCAAAGAAGTAAAAAGCTAACCTTTTCAAAGAATATTGCTTCTCTCTCACTTACCAACTTTACATTTCCCTGTATGGCCCCGGAAGATGACTGGTTAGCCAGAGACGGGTAAGATTCCTCAAGAGAGGAACAACCTAAGACAGACACAGTCACAGGGGGGCCATCAGGAGAGAAATTGGGGACCAACAGAGGGGAGGCTTAGAACCTCACCCCCCCTGTTTTGAGAGAAATCTTCTGCATCCGTGGACGTTTTGTTGCCCTTGTCTAGCTTGGATTAATACTTAGTCTACAGGCACACACCTGATCATCTACATTTGCCCTCGTACAGCACTAAATTATGTTTTCTACCTTTATCTTGCATCTACCTACCACTTCAGCATTTTATTAAAAAAATAATAATAATAATAATAATAAGGGAGAAATATGGGACTCACATATAAATCAAGTATAAAAATCAAACAAATAATCATTACTGACTTGATTGTTCATAGTTCATGATGCGTGATCAAAACCGAAAGTTTCTGTGATATGACTGCCCTTGCACTGTTCACCATGTAAGAACTTATTCACTATGTAAGACCTTGTTCACCATGTAAGAACTTGTTATGCTTCAAAAGATTGGAGATTGTTGAGATATAGGCTTGGAGTTGATTAATGACTGTGCATTGAATCCCCTATACAGAATTTTATTGTTGTTAACAACCATTTGATCAATAAATATGAGAGATGCCCTCTCAAAAAAAAAAATGTACATATCCTACACAATATTCCATAGGAATTTTACTGTGTATGAAAAATTGTTTGTAAAATTTGTAGAATTGAAATCATTTGAAGTAGATCTATGGAACAAAACTGAGTTCCTGAAATAGTCTGGAACATATATATAAATTAAATACATTTATATGCATTGGAACTTACAAGGTAATTATAAAAAAATGGATCTCTAATATGAAAATAATTTGAGGACCAAAGTTATAAACATTAAAAACAAATAAATAGAACCAAAAGTTCACAGAAAAAACCCAAATGTCCAATAAACATATAAAAAGATGTTCAAATTCATACACAACTAAAGAAGTATAATTCTAAATTTTAGAACTACACTTTCCATCTAAAAGACTAGTAAATATATGATAGTTGATGTGAACAGGGTGCAGTGCAAATAAAAAGACATAATCAAATACTCTTTGGTGGAATATAGAGAACAATTTGGCATCAGCTATGCAAATTTCAAAATCACACTCTTCAACTAACTAACTCCATTTTTAGAAATTTTCCATTTGGATATATCAAACAAGGAAGCCAAGACATCTATGTGTACAATGATAATCATTATGGCATTATTTATAATACCAAACAATGGAAAACAATCTACCTGTTCAAGAGAGACTGACTGAATAAATTGTGGAATATCCAAACAATAAATTGCAGCAGAGCCATTAGAAGGAATGAGGTAGAGAGAAATGTGCTTATATGGAAGGATGCCCAAGACAACTTACTTAGGGAAAGAAGTTGCAGAGCAGTATTCCACAAAGCAGCTTTTGTATAAAGAAATATAGCAACCAATGGAATGTTGATAACAATTTCAAAAGGTCTCTTCCTCAGCAGTGGGAATTGGGTTCCAAAGGCCTGACTGGGACAGGAAGCTCAAGCCTGCCCAGCACCCTCCACATGTGCTTCAGTGACAGGGAGAGATATACCACAGAACCTGATCAGTGGAATGCAGAGACCTATGGGAATGGTACCTGTGGGTAGAGTATTTCATACATGACCCCCTTTTGTACTGTTTATATACTTAACACCACAAGTACACACACATACATGCACACACCCATCCATATTTTAATAAAAATGTAAATTATACTTAATCTATTCATTGAAACAGCTTTTAACAAAATGATGTAATCCCAGTCTCATTGACTGTCAATTCAGGAGACAAACTGAGCCACCCACATAGGTTATAAATATGAGAACTGGACCCACGTAAAAAACACAAAAGTGCAACTGGATGATAAAAGAATTGACCAATGAGCTTAGCCTTAGCGTGTGGAAAAGAAGGCAGGAAAGGAAGTCTGGTGAGAAAGTATAAACCCATCAAAAAGTATAGTCTCCACTTAATAGCTACAGCCAACTGTTACCAAGCATACTTTGCTAAATCAATAATTATTCAATAACCAAAAGAATTCCAGATTTTTCTCTGAAATCTCCCTTATTTAAACATTGGCAACTGTTTCAAAATACTTAAAATACTGATGTGGACAAAAAAAATTTTATCAACAGATTGAATGAGATTAGTATGTAAATTCTCAGACTCTCTTAAGTCCTATAAGAAAATTTTTTGTTTAGTCCTTATAGATAAATTCTTGTATATGAATATAGCCATAACTCTTATATATGGAAACTCTAATCCAAATTAAACAATATAAGTAATAATAATCAATAAAATGATCAAACAGTGAAGAACAATCAAAAATTAATCTGAACTTAGGATAAAAAAAAGCCATACACATATAAATACATATCATCATAATACAAGGAAAATTACTGATCAAAAAAATATAAAAACTTTGGGAGGTCAAATAAACACAATAATAATTTTATTGTCAATGTGAGTCTAATACCTTAGAGACACATTTTTAGATTTATTAAAGGTTTAATTTTAAAAAATAATCACTCTTAAAAAGTTTCATAAGATACATACAAATGCCCCATTTACTAAAAATTCAACAGAAACAGGATTATAGCATTATGTTACTTTAACTAAATATCTTGACTTCCCTCAAGGTCAGCCTGTAGGTTCTGACACAGAAATACACATTCTACTTTGAAATTGCTGTAGCTCAAAAAAGAAAATGCCTGAGGATACAGCAAGCTCATCATGCCTATGCCCTCTCCTAGTACAGTCGTCTCTCTTAATATTTTGCTATGAATTTATAGGATATTTAAAAACTAGGTCAAATTCCTGGTAACCAAGAACATAAAATGAAGTATAGCAACTAGCATTTGTGCAGATATAAAATGTTATAATGTTATCAGATTTGATCTCTACACTGATGTTTTTAATCCTCTTTTTACAAGGGAAGAGATAGAAACACAGGTAAAGTGTCCAAGGTCAAGAAGGTAATAAGCAATTGTGATGTAGCATCATTCATCACAAAACATACACTTTAAGTAAATTAAGAGATGACAAATCTCAAATTAAAAGTGACGTTTTCCTTTTAAAGAAAGCCCTTGAAGTTTTACTCATAAGACTATTAATCTTTTAATTAAGAGACTCAGTCTCTAGAAACTAACCGTGTAGGTTCAAACCCTAACTCTGTTACCTACGAGATATGACCTTGAACAAGTCACCTAATATCCCTTTTCCTTAATTTTTTCCCCTGTTAAGTGGGGAGCCTCAAAGGTTATAAGGAATCAGTGAAATGACACTGGGAGCCAGACCCACAGTGGCCAGCAAGTACTCAGTAACTGTCCACTGCAACTTTTCTCCACCTCAGTAAAGGGCAATGCTGCAGTATATTTTTTAATTTACCTTTTACTTAACTTATAATACCTGTTTAGATTATAACATACACACTAATTATTAGCAAACATCTGGGATTTTTTCCCCTGAAATTCCAAAAGTGTTTGAGAATCCTTAAAATTTTTTCCCTTCTATGAAAAATTATAAATATAGGCATGCTAACATATAAAAATTACAAGGTACTACATTATTGACTTGAATGTATGGAATATGGAAAGTTTGGAAGAAAAGTAAATTAGATTGACCAGAAAAAACAAAAACTAGTTACTTTAGGGAAGTAGCAAAAGGTAAGTTTGATGAAAAACTTAAACAGGCTACAATCTTCGCTCTCCTGAAAGACAGACAGTTCATACTAGATCAGTACCGAAGTTCTAATTTCTGGCAAACTTGTGAGCACAGAAGATAAGTCAGAGGAGATGGATCATACCTTATCTGGAAATGTCTAGGATGTAGAATCCTTTCTCAAGTGCTTCTGAGTGGCCCTGAAACCCAAGGAACCCCTGGGGTAAATTCACTGCTTGCTAGCTTTAATTTCCAAAACTTATACTGTCATCTGCTTCCTAGGGGAGACCTGGGTAAGAAGCAAGAAAAAAGGTCAGAAGTAAAAGCCCAAAAAGAATTTGTAATAACTTAAAAAGGGGGAAATAAGGTTCAAAGAGGGGAAAATGCAATTTTTTGAAACAAAAAACTGTTTTTTAATCAGCCTTTAAAAAGACTTTGTGTCTGCCAAAAACCTTTTCTAGGCAAAAAATATCTGGAATATATAGTTATCCATATATTCAAACTGCCATATGAAGATTAAGCATTTGAGACTTTAAAGTGAATAGTTTATGTCCATCAATTAAGTATAAGCATTCAATAAAAAAACACACAACATATTAATTACAAGATAAAAATATTTATTGTGTGCTAATAATTCAGTTGCATAAAACAAGACCCTTCCCTTAAGAAATTCATCAGTGCAATGGAAGACTACTCCACTCATGACAAGGGCTGCAGGGACAATCAAGTGTTAATAGAAGAATAAGCAAGATAACACAAGGAACTAGTGGGAGAGAGGAGATTAGAGGAGACCTTAGGGAGTAGCTGGCATTTGTGCTGTATCTTGAAGGATGAGTAGTGTATTTTGACAGCTAGAAAAAAGACACAGAAGGGCATTACATGTGTAAAACCACTAAGTGATTCTTGTTGACCTGACAACTAGTTGCATGTGGCCAGAACAGAGGATGGGTAGGACTCCAGTAGCCAATCATGATAAAAAAGATACTTTTAAATTAGATAATAAATAAAAAATAAAACCCATAAAGACTTTACAGAAGAGATGATCTGAGACAGGTTTTAAAGGGAACAGTTTGAAGGATGAATTTTAGTAGGCAGAGTCCACAAAATAATGAAGTCTTTATTATTCAGACCCAATATTAAGAGCACAGCAATTTGTGGACTCTTATGTTATACAAGATTGATCAATGAAAAGTATTTAAAAATTGACATCATAGTACACATGGTTTCCTTATTTTTTAATGCTGTTCCTTATTTTTAAATGATTAAATATCAATAATCCCCAAATAAATGTATACATTTTCAAAATTCCATTTAAAATCTCAGTGGTATTTCCAGTCTGTATCAATTTAGCACACAACATTGACTTCATCTATCAGTAACCAGTAGAAATGGGGGCCATTAAGTAAAAGTGACAAGCAAGGAATAGTGAAATCCATCCATTTGTTCCATACATATTATCTAAGTATCTACTGTATATCCAGTGCTATGCTAGTCACTTTGAACATAGAAATGAAAGATGTTACTAAGACCATCCCCTTAAGACATTCTTGTTAAGTGTGAGAGATAGTATAGCAAAAACTAAAGAGTGGTAAAGCATTATATAAAGCACTGATTAATATTTATAACCCAAAACAGAAGTGGCTAGAATGTATATTTCACAAAGACAGGGAAAATTATCTGTTTGCATACTGATATATCCAAGCACCTAAAATAGTGGCACATAGTCAGAACAAATAATTAGTAAGCAACTATTACTTGCTAGATTGGGCTGCAATGGTGATACAACAGTTATATTAGGCTTCAGATTAGGATTATTATGCAGGAATTTGAATCCCAATCCTACCTCTTATCAACTGTAACTAAGACTAAACTTTGTAACATGAAATAAAACTTGGTTCGTAAGGTTGCTTTGATAATGAAATGAGATAATATACCTATGTATCATGCTTAACATGGTATTTTTTGCATGAAATGATGAATAAACACACTATTAGAACAAGAAATATATTCAATATGACTGGTGGATTTGAGATCAAAACAGAAAAAACTTCAAATGTAAGAAAGTTAGAATGCACTGTAACTGTACTAGACTCCCTGATTCACTCGGTCCCACTGCCCCTTCAGCCTTTGTGCACTTATTTGACTGAACCTATGGAAGCTGTGGCTTCCAGGCTACCAGTAGAGGTTGAATTCTACCACTCGGATGTGTGGAGAAATAAGGACCTTTGGGAAAAAGTCTAACCAGTAAGAGAGAAAAAATGAGAAAGAGTCCTCAAATAAATTCCTCACCCTTCCTCCTGAAGGTCCTGTGTGAACAAACAATCAACTTTGTTAGGAAATATATTTTCTCACATAGAAAGCTGATTCATACATAGGCTTGGGTGTATATTAAGATCAAACATATGGCAACACAAAAGTGAACAGCAAACTGGGAGAATATGATGACCCAATACAGACACCAACTGCTGCCAGGAGCCAAAACATGTACCCTGCATGAGTCAGTGCTATTTAAGATGAATGCAAACTGTTCTGTGGTTTAGGCCTACTCTGGAGAACTGATAAAAAGTGACTAGAAGATAATTCCCATTGTCTCATTTCAACTCAGATAGTATCATGCATGTCTGTGGTTTCTACTCAAGCAGTTTTTCTACTACAGCACCAATGCCTATATTCATAACACTTGGGACTACATGTCAATCAAGTGAGTTGGTTTACATATGGAATTATTCTAAGTCTAATTGGTATGGACCACCGACTATGAGCCAGGCATGACGACACACTAAAAAGCACAAGTTTTAGAAATAAAAGGTTAGGTTCTATAGAGAGACCCATTAGCAAATGGATCTTAGATTTTCCACTTAATGATCTCAGTGTTTCAGCTTCCTCATTTATGAAACAAAAAGATAATACCACTAATGTCATGGATGTGGTGCTTATATATAAACAACCCACCAAAAATAATTTGATGGAACTCTCATCTTCCTTTATTCTTTTGAACAAGAAATGAAGAGATTTTTAAGTGGAAAAGAAAACAATAAAACCTCAAAAAAAATTGGAATAGTTCTATCATGCTAATTATAGTATAATAATGAAGTATAAATATTAATTCAATTATGAGAAAACATTAAGTATGCAACTAATTTTAACCATTTTTTAAAAAGCTTATTCATTTGGGAGAGAGAACCAAGATGGTGGCATGAGTACAGCAGTGGAAATCTCCTCCCAAAACCACATATATTTTTGAAAATACAACAAATACAACTATTCCTAAAAGAGAGATGAGAAGACACAGGACAACAGCCAGACCACATCCACACTCACGAGAACCCAGCGCCTCATGAAGAGGGTAAGATACAAGCCCCAGCCTGGCGGGACACGACTGCCCCTCACCCCAGCTCCCGGCAGGGGGAGAGGAGTCGGAGCAGGGAGGGAGAGGGAGTCCAGCACAGCTAAACATCCAGCCCTAGCCATCCGCATTGAGAACACAGACACACACTGTGTGAGGTGCTAGATACTAGGGAAACAGTACAGTAAAACCTGCGAACAGGTCCCCATAGCCGGTGCACCTGGAACAAAGAAAAGCGAGTGCTTTTTGAAAGTTTTAAAGGGACAAGGACCTCACGGCTGGATGGAAGCGTCCCAGGACACTTAGTCCAGCAGCTGGGAATCCCAGGGAACTCCAGGCGCCCTAATCCCCTGGGCGGCAGTGCAGCTTGGAGGCCCCTCATGGCGATAAACAGCCTCCCGCCCATTCCCCCTCTGACACAGCTCCGCCACATTAGAGCAGCAGCCTGAGGCTGGCCATGCCATGCCCACAACAACCGCGGAGCTTACTCCACAACGGCCGGGCTAGAATTAGAAACCCCGTCTGTGCGCAGCTGCTCGGCACAAGCCACTAGGGGTCGCCGTTCTTCCAGGAGAGGAAGGCCACAACTAGCAAGAAGGGACGTTCTCTTACCCAACACAAGCGCCAGTTCCCCACAAATATATCTATCACCATGAAAAGGCAGAAGAATTTTATACAGACCAAGATCACAGAGGCAAACTCTGAGAAGGAGATAGACCTAACCAATCTCCCTGAAAAAGAATTAAAAATAAAGCTCATAACCATGCTGATGGAGCTGCAGAGAAATTTGCAAGAGCTAAGGGATGATGTCTAGAAGGAGATTACAGAAATGAAACAATCTCTGGAAGGATTTATAAGCAGAATGGATAAGATGCAAGAGGCCATTGATGGAATAGAAACCAGAGAACAGGATCGCATAGAAGCTGATGCAGAGAGAGATAAAAGGATCTCCAGGAATGAAACAATATTAAGAGAACTGTGTGACCAATCCAAAAGGAACAATATCTGCATTATAGGGGTACCAGAAGAAGAAGAGAGAGAAAAAGGGATAGAAAGTGTCTTTGAAGAAATAATTGCTGAAAAATTCCCCAAACTGGGGAAGGATATAATTGATCAGACCACAGAAGTGCACAGAACCCCCAACAGAAGGGACCCAAGGAGGACAACACCAAGACACATAATAATTAAAATGGCAAAGATCAAGGACAAGGAAAGAGTTTTAAAGGCAGCTAGAGAGAGGAAAAAGGTCACCTATAAAGGAAAACCCATCAGGCTATCATCAGACTTCTCAACAGCAACATTACAAGCCAGAAGAGAATGGCATGATATATTTAATGCAATGAAACAGAAGGGCCCTGAACCAAGAATACTGTATCCAGCATGATTATCATTTAAATATGAAGGAGGGATTAAACAATTCCCAGAAGAGCAAAACTTGAGGGAATTTGCCTCCCACAAACCACCTCTACAGGGTATTTTAGAGGGACTGCTCTAGATGGGAGCACTCCCAAGACTAAATAGATGTCACCAGAGAAAATAAAATCACAGCAAAGAAAGCAGAACAACCAAATACTAACTAAAGGCAAAAAATAAAATCAACTACCCACAAAAGCAGTGAAAGGAAACACAAAAGAGCACAGAATAAAACAACAAACATATAAAGAACGGAGGAGGAGGAATAAGAAGGGAGAGAAATAAAGAATCACCAGACAGTGTTTAAAATAGCTCAGTAAGTGAGTTAAGTTAGACAGTAAGATACTAAAGAAGATAACCTTGAACCTTTGATAACCAAGAATCTAAAGCCTGCAAGTGCAATAAGTACATATCTTTCAGTAATCACCTTAAATGTAAATAGACTGAATGCACCAATCAAAAGACACAGAGTAACAGAATGGATAAAAACACAAAACCCGTCTCTATGCTGCTTACAAGAGACTCACCTCAAACCCAAAGACATGCACATCCATGCCAAGGGATGGAAAAAGATATTTCATGCAAACAACAGGGAGAAAAAAGCAGATGCTGCAGTACTATCAGACAAAATAGACCTCAAAACAAAGAAAGTAACAAAAGATAAAGAAGGACACTACATAATTATAAAGGGTTCAGTCCAACAAGAGGATATAACCATTATTAAATATATAAATATATATATGCACCCAATACAGGAGCACCAACATATGTGAAACAAATCCTAACAGAACTAAAGGAGGAAAGAGAATGCAATGCATTCATTTTAGGAGACTTCAACACGCCACTCACTCCAAAGGATAGATCCACCAGACAGAAAATAAGTAAGGACACAGAGGCACTGAACAATACACTAGAACAGATGGACATAATAGACATCTATAGAACTCTACATCCAAAAGCCACTATTTACAATAGCCAATAAATAGAAGCAACCTAAGTGTCCATCAGCAGATGAACGGATAAAGAAGATGTGGTACATATACACAATGGAATATTATTCAGCCATAAGAAGAAAACAAATCCTACCATTTGGAACAACATGGATGGAGCTAGAGGGTATAAATAAGCCAGGTGGAGAAAGACAAACACCAAATGATTTTACTCATATGTGGAATATAGGAACAAAGAAAGACTGAAGGAACAAAACAGCAGCAGAATCACAGAACCTAAGAATGGACTAACAGTTACCAAAGGGAAAGGGACCGGGGAGAATGGGAGGGAAGGAAGGGATAAGGGTGGGGAAAAAGAAAGGGGGTATTACGATTAACATGTATAATGTGGGGGGTAGGCACGGGGAGGGCTGTGCAACACAGCGAAGACAAGTAGTGATTCTACAACATTTTACTACGTTGATGGACAGTACTGTAATGGGGTTTGTGTGGGGGACTTGGTGAAGGGGGTACCCTGGTAAACATAATGTTCTTCACGTAATTGTAGATTAATGACAACAACAACAACAAAAAAAAAATCATGGAGGTACAGTGAAAAAAAAAATCTTATTCATTTGTACCATCTCTAAAACACCATTAAATATACTGTGGCCAATATGATAAAAACACCCTCAGATTATATTTAAGAACAAAAGTTGATCTCTTTATTTTCTGATGTTGCAGAATGAAAACTATTTAAATGACAGATTTGTTCTTACTTGGCCTATATTAAATGCAATTTGGCTACTCTGAGTTTCAGATTAATAAAACATATGTAGATACTAAGATTTATACAATCATATCTTTCTTTTTTGGGAGGGGGAGAATAAGGTCATTTCAAACTGTTAAAAGTTAACTTTTAAAAAAACTAGAGTTGCTACTATTTGAAATAGTGTCCTGAAGTAAAAGAGTAACTGTTAATTATTAAATGTTCTTTCCTAATTCTGGTTCAGGCCCATATAGGTAAGGGGGTTGGGGTTTGAAATTATTGCTGAGATCCTCCCAGGTTTAAATCCTACAAAAACAAAAATATGGTATGCTCTTATTCAATTAATCATAAACTAGAAATATTCACCTAAGTGATGTTACTTAGAATGCCTATTTATAAAGCTACCTGTTTATTTTAATAAGTACTTATTTCTAGAATTCTACATTTAGAATAATGTAAATGGCATATAATGACACAATTTAAAGAATATAAACAGCACTAATATAAACACATTTTGACTTAACATATTAGAATAAATTAACAAAACGTAGGTAGAGATTAATTTTAATCACTGCGTCTAGTCTCTTGGTTACAAACAAATTAATAATATATTTCCCTTTCAGTTTACCAAGGTATGATTAATGGTCAATATTAAAATTTCTGGAGTTTTTTGGCAATATGAAAACCTGACTGCCTAACTAGAAAAAAAGATCAGCTGAATGCAATAAATCAGAATTACTGAAGGTAAACCCTGTGAGATAGCCCATCTGGTTGGGCCTGGAAGTGTCAAGCATTGTCCCAGGCACTTTAAGCAGCCTGCCTATTTATCAACCACTCTTTCCAGTCACGCTCCTGTTCACATCTCTGGGACATGCTCTGCTGATTGCCTAGGAAAAGGGCAATGCTGTAACTGTTCAACTGACCTTTCAGTTTATTTTCTCTTGTGTAATATGAAACATGAGCTAACACAGTCTTAGTCTACTGATTTCTAGGAAGAAATCTAACTTAATGTTTCAACAGCTCTTGGTTCAAATAATGCTTTGTTTTGTGGTCAGGTTTCTCTTCTTTGGAAAATTACATGGCAAAGAGCAGAGGTTTGGGCTAGAAAGATGGGGCCTTTAGGGCCTCCATGACATAAACCAGAAGCTGCACAATAGCTGTGCTCCTGAGAGAGTACGGTCAGCCAACCTGCTGAAAAGCAATCCCAGTCTTTTAAATCACCACCAGGATCTTCTTAATGTGATTTGTTATATTAACAAATAGATTAAAACAAATGATGGTATGGCTTTTCATCTTTAATATGAATGTTACTATTATTGAAACAATTATTCTAACACTGTCAAAAATACTATACTCAACAAAATAGAGAGGAAGGTTACGGAGTCAGAGGACATAAGTGCTATACCACTTCTAAGGTACTAGCCATGTGAACTTGAATTAGATAACCACCCAGAGTTTTAGCTTCCACTTGTGTAAAATGAAGAGGTTGAATTGAGAGTTCCCATCTAGGCCTAAGAACCTGTAAGCCCATACTCTCTCTAACCTTTTTGATTGGAATTTATGTCCTAATTTCTCAATCAAGAAAGGAAAAAAATATATCCCATTACAAAGATTATTTTAGACATCCCACATACATCAGAATATATTTTGTCCTAAGTAACATGTTGCACAAGTAATATAATTATAATGTCTTTTTTCTTAAAATAAAGAACACCATATACTCCATCTTTAAAATGTAAAATGCACAGCAAATAAAACAAGAAAAACTGTCTATAATAATAAAAAATTATAATAAATTATAAATACCACAAATGACAAATGATATTGACTAATACCTCATGATGTACTCACTATGTTCCAGCACTGTTAAATATGAACTTATTTAAGCCCTCAAAATAAACCTAAGTGGAGGATACTATTATTATTCTCAAGGTATGGATGAAGAAACAAGAGGTTAAGCAATTTACCTATGGTCATAAGTCCATTAACTGGGTGAAGTGGAATGTGAATTCAAGACTTTGCTTTCTGAGTATCTATCCTTAACCATTATGCATAATACCACCAATACACTTTGCAGATTACAGTTTTCCAGTTGATTTGGACTTATATACTAAATTTAAATTATGTTACTTAGTATTTGTTAAATAGCTTTAATAAGCTAAACTTTTTAAGAAAAAGATATTTGCTACAGGTAAGAGTGATACAGTCAAAAATGAAAATAAAAAAATTAACTTGAAAAAATTAACACTTGTCATATGTACACTAACTAAACAAATCCACAAAGCAATTTTTTTCTATTTTATTTTTTAAAGATTAACAAAGGAGAGAAGTTACACTGGTGCTGACTTAAACTGCCCAGAAAATTTTATTTGCAAGACAGACGTACCTGTCACAATGATCCTCAATTAACTGAGCTGAAGCAAACTATGCAAACGAGCACTATTTGTACTCCTGATATACAATTTTAGGCTGGATGGTAATTATATCAATTGTAAGACAAAAATTAATGAGCACTAATTTTTTTCACCTAAAAAATCACAAAAGATCAGAAAGCTTATATACTTGCATTTAACAAACAAGCTTTCATTACACTTTAGAATTTATTAAATACAGCCAGATAGCCATGGACTTTACCCTTGTGAATGCTTTTGTATTAGAAACAGGAGAAATGAATCAATTTTCACTTTAACAATGGCATAGGACACACTATATTAATATATATCAAAGAATCCAAGGAGATATATATATATCTCCAACAAAAAAGTCCACATCTTTTAGACTAAATAACCATGAAATATCAAAGGTCTATCAAACACCCTGACAGTCTTTGCCTTTACTGAAGGAGACAAAGGTTTCAAAATTCTGTCAGCTACAAAACCAAACGATCAAAGAGCTTTTATAGTGACCCCAAATATACTGGCAAGATCTCTTTTGAGTTGTAAGAATCCAAGTTTCACATCTGTATCAATCCATTTATATATATATATATATATATACACATATATATATGTGTGTGTGTATATGGAATATATCATGTATGTATGTGTATATATATATACACACACATATAATATACACATGAATATATACACACACAAATTTCTTTTTGACATCCAATAACCTAACATAGACCAAACAATATATTATGACCAAGCACACTGTACTTTGGCAAGCAGAGTTGTCTGCTATCTTGTTTTGTGTCTCAGTTTATTATTTCTCCTGAATTTCATATTTTATTCTTTTAAGTATTTACCCAAATTGAAATTGAGATAAAATACTCAAATATTAACTGAGCAACATTACCCTGTATGATCTGCAATAAAGTATGGATGTAAAATAACATTCACAAATTTCACTTACCATATTATCAAGAATCCCTATGCCAAATTAAAATTCTACAATCAAGACCATAATGCCATAAGCAGATCTGAAAGAAAAACCAAATGTAAATTCCATTCAAGTACAATTAAATCTGTTTGCCAATAATGCCACTCTGATTCTTAATTTAGTAGCATATTAAACATCAGCAAAACATTTATTTTAAATTTATTTAGGACTTTTATTGCATATGAGCCACAGTTTTCCAATTTCGTGTTACCAAAATGGTCTGGTCAGCTAGCAGAGTGGTACTGATAATTAATGCCATAACATATTCATAATCAAAACTACTGGAATTGTGAACTCACATAAGTTCCTGGTTGTTCATGGCTCAGTCTTTTCCAAGGATAGGTTCACAAAGTTTTACCCAAACTATCTCAATGGTATAATCATACAGTTTTATAAATTTCTCTGCTGACATTTTCCCCACAAAATTATAGGTGTCATGAAGCCAAGGATCATCTTTTGTTTTTAATACTCATCTCTAATTTTACATCCTCAATATCTAAATACAGCATCTGTTAAGGAATATAAAATGTCTTAGCAACCTGGGGTGATTTCAGTGATAATTACTACCTATTACTGAGCACTTACTATATGCCTTACATTGTGCTAAGTGCTCTACAATATTTCATTTAATTCTCTCAATTTTATGGGTTGAGAATTCTGTACTAATTACACAAATAAGAAACCCAAAGATCAGAGATATTAAGTAACTTGACCAAGATCACTCAGCAAGTTATTGGCAGAACTAGAATTTTAAAAGATTTCTTGAATTCTATGTTAAGTGACTTTTAAAATAGTCGTCCTCATAATATAGTACTCCCCCCTTATCCACGGCTTTGCTTTCCACGATTTCAGTTACCTTAGGTCAACCACAGTCCGGAAGTTGATAATCATTCTGACATCAAAAAATCAACTAGTGGCCTAACGCCAAGTCTCAGTGCCTATGTCACTCACCTCACTTGAGTTCATGTAGGCATTTTATCATCTCACATCAACACACAAAGAAGGGTGATCACAGTAAGATATTTTGAGACAGAGAGGACACATTCTTACAACTTTTATTATAGTATATTGTTATAGTTCTATTTTATTATTAGTCATTGTTAATATTTTACTGTTCCTAATTTATAAATTAAACTTTATCATACGTATGTAAGTATAGGAAAAACACACTATCCTACTAACAGTTTCAGAAATCCACTGAGGTTCTTGGAAGGTCCCCCGCAGATAAGGGGGGACTACCATAATGACTTATAAGAGTGGTTGATCTATTGGCTACGCATTCATCTAAATTCATATCCACTTTAAGAATTCCCAAAGTTCATGTCAATAATTTAGCTGTTAGGATTAATAATCATAATAGTATCTTCAAATTTTTGAGCACCCCATGCATATCACAGATCTGACTTTATTGAATATATGTTTCATTCCTACATGAGACACTAGTGTTAAATCTATATTAAACTAACAAAGAAAGATGTTCATAATATACTGTTAAGTGAAATGGAATCACATTTAAGTTTTTTTGTTGTTTATGAATTGTACTAATGTATACAAAAGTTAACTCAAAGATTATACATAAAATGCTTACTATGGTCTCAGAATAATAAGGTTATGGTATTTTTTTCTGTATTTTTCATCTTTATTTTTCTATTTTTCCTACTATACACATTCCAAGACAACAGAATATGAAGTAAATTATAAAAGGATCTATAATTATTATTCTAAAATTTGTTTAAAAAATAATTTAAAAGTTCTAAAGTAGAGCATATTTAATCCAATTGTCTACTTCAACAAAAGTTTGAAAGAATATTTATTGGAAAGGAAATAAGGGAGGGACAAGGAAACCAACCAAATAGTGAACTTATATCTCATTAGATCTTCTGCTACTCAAATTACTAAAATAGAAGGCTTAACTTTCCTAAGTCAATAATATGATCTGCTACCACTTACCACTCTGCTGAAATAGAATGTACAAGGCTCTTTAAAGCCCTAAAGCTGATTGATTCTGCCTATACATATTCCCCATCCCCCACTTTAATCCATTTATTAATTAATTCAAAAAACATTTAGGCATATTTAAAGTGATCCTATACATATACACATATAATCTCCCACTTTAAATCCTTAATACCTAATCAGATACCTAAGAACAGCAGGCACTCCTGAAAAAAAAAACAAATCTCTTGAACAGATGAAAAAAATAACATAATTTGGTGCTTTTCTTCAAGAAACCTACAGTTTGGTAGGTTCCCTAGTATTACTTGCTTGCAGCATCATTTCCTCAAAGACGTAACCTACCACAATTCTCCTGATATTTCTTATTCACTCTCAAAATGTCAACCCCATTCCACACCAGAAATTGACACATAATCTTAGTATTAAATCAAAGTAATTTTTAAAAGGAAGACTGCAATATCAAAGGTGCCATATTTAAATAAAAGCTACCACCTACAGAACAACAGAATAAACCATTCGATTTTTTCACCTTATATTTTTTCTTAAAAAACAGTGCAATACATCTGAAATTACTTTGCGGCCTGTTGCACAGACAGTCCCAGTGATAGATCTATTTTATTATTGTTTGCTTCAATACCTATTTCCCTCCTTTCTTCTCACTTCCAGCAACACTCTCAAAACCAAGATCACAAACAATAAATACTAAAGCAGTAGCACTGAAGCATGACATACTCATTCTCTAAGACTGGTTACCACCAGAGCATAAGTGTCCAGCACTGCACCCTCAAGAGTAACATTATTTCTATTTAAAAACTCCCAGAGAAGACAGAGGCGGCTGTGTAATTAAGTCTCTGTAGCCACTCTCTCTGCCATGCCTCCTGCTTAAAGACAGTCTGCAGTATTATGAAAAGCTTTAGTCATTCAGTCTCACATATCAACTCCAAAATCAAAGCCTGTGCTTTGCTTATGTGCTTGCTTGTTTTGCTTTCTTTGTTTCATTTCTCATCCCTGTAAACACTAGGTTTCAAATTTCCTCCTTTAACTTGCTACTAGAATGAACACCTAAACAATAATTGCACCCTATCAAGAACTGGGCAGCTCAACAACTGCTGAGAAAAGTATGTTTGACATTTTTCTCCACAAGACTCCATTCTCAGTTACTGGACTGGTTCAGTGAACGTGGCTTTAATTGAGAGAAGTCCAAATGCAAGAAAAGAGTCATCCTACAGGAAATACATATGTATATATTTAAAATATTTTACTTTAAATGGAACTAGATCTTTTTCCAAATTCACATTAAAATAGTATTTGCCAGCATCTTCTGATTAACATTCTAAATTTGAAGGATGAAAATGCTTCCAAGTATGATAATAAGTAAATTATGATACTGTTCACTAATTATTTCCTCTAGTTCCGTGGTATCAAGATGTAAACTTCAATTAAAATCTTTCACTCTTCAAGATCTTTTTTACTCAATAAAAAGAATCACAGATCTTTCAGAACAGAGAAACTCTTTTCTCTTGCTCAAGGGAAAAAAAAAAGCTAAAGGCTCAATCAATTACAAAATAAGTATTCCAAAGTTAGATGTCCAGTTTCCATAGCTCCTCTACACAATTGCAAAATCCCTTTGTAGTCATAACACCTCAGGTTTGTAAACAGTGACTTAACTATTTCACATGTACACCTGAAAAAGTTATCTTCCACTAAAAGAAAAAAAATTTGATTCAAGAGCAAAAATTAATTTTATAATAAAAAATACATAAATCTAAAATTTTTTTAAAGTGAAAATGTCTTAATATTCAAAGACTCTAAAACAAAATACTAATGCTAATTATAAATGTTTAAGTCACATAAATTCTCTGAAGCCAATGAATGCATTTTTAACCGACATGTAATTCCCCAAGAAGTGTGTTTCTGTAATTGTTGTCCCACTTGCATCCAACTCAACTGAGGTGTCCATTCACAATCAAGATTTTTGAGATGTTTGCCAAAATGCCTGTTACTGGGACCAATTTCTAGAGATAATGCCAACATATAGCCATATAAACAAAGCTTTTCTACATTACTATTATCCACACCAAACTGCTTTAAGTACCTATTGGTGGGTATACTGCTTCCTAATTAAGGCCACTTAATAGATCATTAAGGGTTTTGTTGTTGTTTGTTTTGCCTCCTTAAAAGAATAAGATGAACCATACCAAGAGCCCAATTTTACCTGATATCCAAATTTTGGTAAAATTCAAATATATTTATTTGTCATAAGATCATAATTCTTCTTTTAAGATAATAGTCTCTGACAATGCATCACCCTTCAGGATAGCTGAGTAATAAAAGTGACCTCAGGACTCTTCCTGAGACACATCATCATTGAGAGTATATAGGAGAAATGTCTGGTTTCTTTTTAAGAACAATGAGATGTTCATTTCAGGACAAGAAGAGGCAGAGATCACTCAAAGGGTTATATATAGAAGCTGCTAAGCAACATTGGGTCTTTACACATGTTGTATTTCAATCCTGTGCCAACAGAGGGATTACTTTAAATGTCCCAGTAGTTCTCCCAGAGTTGACGATGTGCACTTAGCTTCGGGCTCCGAACACAGCAATGCTGCCCAGCTAGGACACGTGGCTATGCCTTGGGGTCACAAGGGAGGAGAAGGGATATTGGTGGAGAGTTTCTTAGACCCTTTTGCTCTCTTCCCAAAGGCAGAAATGATGCCCATGGATATATTCAAATCAACCAAATTACCAAATTGAAGCAGTTCAATGGGCAGGATGCTTGGTATTCTTTAATAAAAATATGAAAATTCAAAAATAATTCCTAGGCAAATTCCCTTCAAACAGAAATTCTGCTAATGTCACACATTCTCTTCCCTTGATGTAATATGTGTCACATATTCTGAAAGAGGACCCATAGATCTTACTGTTATTTGAGAACAAACAGAAGTCACAGATTACTAATCTAATATGAGAAAGGGGGAAAAATCATTACATAGTAACTGTTAAAGGATCTTTAAGCCAACAGATGGAAATTTGACTAAGGCATTCCCAGAATAATAAATTCAATTAAATTAAATAAATTAAAAATTAAAAATTAAATGTTTAAAGTAGTTTTTTAATCACCAGCCACTGAGCAATCACTGCATAATATAAAGCCAAATACATCCAATGCAATTCTTCCTATGATGTGAAACTTTAACAATTTTCAAGCTTAAGTACAAAAGAGAATATGACTGTCAATATAAAATAAGACTCCCAGCAAAAATAGGAAAAAAAGGAGGCAGTATATTTTTAAGCTTCTTTTGGAAGATAAATTCATTCTGAATAAATTGAAGTGACATTTGGTTTCTCATAATTCCAGCCTGTCCTGATGGCCTCCAAAGCAACAGATTCTTAAATGTAGCCTTTTTTTTCCTCTAAAACTGACACCCAGCCAGAACTGTCAATGCAAAGGATTATTTTTAAAGATACAAACATAATGATTATTTGGAATCATTATAGTTAATTATATAGAATTATCAATTAATCTCCCAATTACCACAGTTACCAATAAATATGAGTTTCATACCAGTACCTATTTTATTTGTATATAAATCAGCTATTAAATCATCAACATTATAAAAAACATTACAAATAAATCAAAAGATATAATAATACAAAGAGGAGGAAAAGGATATCAAAACTTCCTGAATTAAAAAAAAATATTATGAAATTAATTCTAAATTCTAATTTCATATCAAACCATTACTGATGCCCTCTATACAAAAAGATGTATAGTAATGAAGAACTAATTAAATGTTTATCATTACAAATCTGAAGAAATTATTCAAGGTGTTCAAAGAATATCATTTTCCATATGCCCCTCCAAATTTATGGTCCAACCTTTTCCACCCTGTCCTCTGCCTCAAGAAGCTGACATGTGTGGGTTGCAACAAAAGGAAACCATGCTTTTCTCTGCAGACAACTGCTCACCATTTGAGAAGTAGCTCCTAGCTTAATAGTAGGTGCCAGTAAAGACTGTCTTTCCATTAACATCCAGTAACTATGAGGTCTGAATTGCCATGTTAAACTAGGTATTATCTAATCTACCAAACTTGCAAAATGGATGTGCAGAATGGAATCCATTACAATACTGTCTTGGTATATACAAGACCAATCCAAGCAGGGCCAGAAGACACAAGTAAACTAAAACTACCCAAACAGGTAGATCAGACTCCCAAGCCACTTGCTCCTGCTATGTTGGTGCCTCTCCCTCAGCCTGCAAGTGTGGCCTCAGGAGGTCCCAATGGCCAAGAAACAAGAAACAAGAACAATGGCTTAAGACTGGACAAGGTGGGCATATGCATAATACGCCTGCATAAATTAGGAGTGTACTACAACTCCACTCAGTGGTGATCTTCCCACTGAGCAGCACTAGGTTGTGCATCTGGTTTTTCACTTTGGGTGGAATAACAGGTAGAAGTGCAGTTTGACACTGATTCCTGAGCTAACAGCCACAGGGTCTGGCCAGAAAGGCACAAACTTAGAAACCCAGAAATATAAAATCAGAGATAGAGAGGTATATTGACTGACCTCTAGGAAGAGGTACAGAGGATGGTGGTATTCATGCCCCACTTAAATACCCATCATAGAACATGCATGAAGGGGTAGATGCTTAAACATCAGATGAATAAATGACCCATTTTCTGGATGTCAGTCAGCCATTTTCCTCAGCCAATACAGCCATTGCTCGTGTACAAAGTTGCTAGGCTGGCAGGGATGCATGCCTACATTGAACAACACAGTTTTCCACTCACCAGGGCTAATCTGGGTACTACCTACACTGAGTATGCAGCCAGCTAAGAGTAGGCTACCCCCATAAACACACAAGGGCACAGGAATGGAGGGACAATTTTAAATAGGCTTTTTTCAGAGTAGAAAAAACTATCTGACATTTGTGCAAAGACCTGAAGGGGAATTACTTACATAGATATCTGGTGTGGTAAATGAGTTCCAGATAGGAAATAACCAGTGCAAAAGCCCTTAGTCAGGGGTTTGCCTAAAGTATTCAGGAAACAGTAAGTAGACCAGTTTGTTTGGGACATAGTGAGCATGGAACAGAGCAATAGAAATAGCATAGAAAAATAAGTGAGTAAGGCTTAGATTATGCAAGTACTTGTAGATTACTGTAAAGACTGGTTGGCTTTTACTGATGGGGAGCCACTGGAGAGCTCTGAGGAGAGAAAAGGCATGGATCTTGTGATTGAAAATGATTATGGTATTAGTCAGGGTTCTCCAGATAAATGGATCAACACACACACGCACACACACACTGTAAAATACACATATACATACATGAGTTTTATTATGAAGAAAATGCTTATGTGACTATGGAAGCTGAGAATTCCCATGATCTGCTTTCTGCAAGATGAAGGTCCAGGAAAGCTGGTGGTATAGTTCCAGTCCAAGTCCAAAAGCCTAAGAGCCAGGAGAACCCAATGGTGTTATTTCTGGTCCAATTCCTAAGGCCTGAGAACCAGGAGTGCAGATGTTTTAAGTTCTTGTCTGAGGCAGGAGAAGATGTTACAGCCAGACAGAGTGAATTCTCCCTTCCTCCACCTTTTTGCTCTATTTAGAACCACAATGGTTTGGATGATGCCCACCCACACTGGGAAGGGCAGTCTACAGGTTCAAATGCTAATCTCATCTGGAAACATCCTCAGACACACCCGCAATTATGTTTAGGTAGATATGGTACCCCCATGATTCAGTCAAGTTAATACAAAAATTAACCATCACAATTATTCTGAGTGGCTGTATTGAAAATAGTTTGTAGGAGGCAGTATGTAAGTAGGAAGACTAATTATGGCTATTACATAATCCAGGAGAGAGAGGATGGTAGTTTGGACTAGTATCTTGGTAGTAGAGGTGGCAAAAGTGAGTGGATTTTGAATCTATTATGAAAATTGAGTCAAAAGGACCTCCTGAAGGACTGAATATGAGAGAGAAGAATCAAGGGTAACTCCAAGGTTTTTGTCACAAACAGAAAAAGAATTTAAGTAGCCTGGGCTGAGGTTACTACCTCATTAGTTACAGGAGGAGTACTAAAACTTGTGTTTCAATATTTTCAGCTTGCAGATTTAAATACTTACATCTTACTGATGGTGGAAGCAATGACCACATTTATTTGGATTTTTTTAATATGGTTGAATCTGGGGTTTTATTTTAGATGGAAATGAGCTTGTTGTATATATCTGTCTAACATAAAATGTGCTAGACTGTAGTCTAATCTTATTTGTGAGCACCAATTATCTTGATCAATAATAGACTTTCTATTTTACTTACTGACCTGTCTCTATGCAATTCGCAAAGTGTTTATGTATATTTATTGATTTAACAACTATATTTTAATGCTTACTATATATCAGGTATTGTGTTAGGTGCTAGGCTACAGCAGTAAACATGTAAAGAATACCGTTGTATTCATGGTACTATAATCAATATGTCTAAACGTTTTTTGTTTCTGTTTTTTGTTTTTCTCATTATTTCCTGTAGAAAACTGGAAACAGAAATTAGCATTTTATGAAGATAAAGAAAAGTTTTTAGCCTAGATATGTCATGGCTTCTACAGGAAATAGATGTCAGTCAAAGTAGTATAGCCTAAAGATAATTTATTATAAAGTTAATATTTATAAGGATATGGCAGTAGGGGAGCCTGTGGATAATGCAGTGACCAGAGGCTTGACTTGCAAGTTGCTACCACATATAGCCTGAAGGAACAAGGGAAGGAGCAGTTAATATAATCTGAAAGAAAAATATGATATAAAGTCATCCATTTTGAGACAGCAGTGGTCTCAGATTAGGGGAAATGATCAACTCAGTTGCAGGGAGGGAACCTGGAGGATAAGTATCCTGATCTGCTCCCCTTCCTCTCTCTGATCTTGTGCTGGATCTCTCCAATGGTCAAATTACTGGTGACCAGAGCTGTTGATATAGTTCATATATACCACATTACTGGCACAGAGAACAGTGTGCAGAATGATAGAAAATGGGCCTGGAGGGGCAAATGAAAGATGCCTGGCACAATCTTCCCCTTTTGCCTCTTGGCCTACACTCATACCACATTACTGGCACAGAGAACAGTGTGCAGAATGATAGAAAATGGGCCTGGAGGGGCAAATGAAAGATGCCTGGCACAATCTTCCCCTTTTGCCTCTTGGCCTACACTCATCTTTTTCAACGTAAAATGTTTGTAATCCCAAAGCAGACAATGCATAAAGTCCCATTATCTACCCTACACATCAGGTAATGTAACATACTTCTCTATATTTTCTTTTTGCTATAGGATCTATCATCCAACATGCTATGTTTATTGGGTATTGCCTATCTCATGCTGCTAGAAAGTAAGCTCTTCAAATATATAGATTTTAGTCTATTTTGTTCACTCTTATATTTCAAGTGCTTGTAATAGTTCCTGATCCATAGTTGACACTAAATAAATTGCTGAAATGAATTCTGTTTCTGTACTTGACCAAAGGGTAAGAGTTAGACAAATCTGCCTCTCTTAGCTATTAAAATATTTATTTTCTGTAGTCATTACTGTACTAAACATAAACAAGATTTTATTTATTTAAGAGCATTAGGTATAATCAATTATTTAAAAAAAAGAACTTGAGAATAAAACTCCGGTTTATTTCTGAAGTTTTCCAATGTAACTTTTATTCTCATTTTTAAATACCTGTCATTATATTTGTATGTTTAAAAATATATTTTTACATATGAATGAGTATATGTGTAAAATAAATAGACTAAGTTCCAAAAACTCATTTTCTAGTTGACAAACAATAAAAAATAATCACTACTTGAAGATAAAGCTCAAGTCAACAAGCTACTGAAATTTGTGTTTCAGAGGTTTGATACTATGTAAGTTCTTCAAAGTGAGTACCCTCTTTTAATTTCATATGGAGTTCTATGTTTTTCTTTCTTTAATTAAACACCAGTCATTTGAGAAAAGGAAAAAAGAAACGAAAACAAAAACTATAGACTCAGAAGTATTGAACTGATATGTGAACACTGTATTAAGTCTTGCAGGGTTACCAGTTTAAAGCACAGACTTTATCATTTACCATCTGGCATGTGTGAGTTCTACTAAGGCATCTAGGCTGCTCACTACTCCCTGCTTATCAAATTCAAAAAGTCTGATGGCTTTAGTGTCCTGTCCCAGGATTATGTTCTCTAGATATTCAGATCATTGAAATCTGTATTAGTCTGGGTTCTCCAGAGATACAGAACCTGCAGGAAATATATAGGAATTTATTTTCTAAAACTTATTATAAGGAATTGGATCCCATGGTTATAGAGACTGAGCAGTCCAAAGATCTGCAATAGACAAGGTAGAAACCCAGGAGAACTAATGGTTTTGTTTCCGTTCAAGTCTGAAGGCCTCAGAACCAAGAGAGCTGATGGTATATGTACGTTCCAGTCAGAGTACAAAAGCCTAAGAATCAGGAGAACCAATGATATAAGTTCCTGTACAAGTACAAGTCTAAAGGCAAGAGAAGACTCATGTCCTGGCTCAAGAGCAGAGAGAAGAAAAAGAGAACTCTCCCTTTTTCCATGTTTTCTGTTCTCTTCAGGCCTTCATGGAATGGATTAGGTCCACCTACATTGGGGATGGCAATCCGCTTTACTCAATCCACCTATTCAAACGTTCATCTCACCCAGAAATTCTCTCCCAGACACACCAAGAGTAATGATTAGCCAAATATAAGGGCACCCTCTGACCCAGTCAAGTTAACACATAAAATCAACCATTATAATGTCCTTATGGGCCATATATGAAAGAGATCAAGAAAACTGTCACATCCATGCCCCAAAAACATGAAGGCATTCAGCTCTCACTCATAGTTGAAGGCCACTTGCCTCTAATTATCCATTCTAATTGGCATAAAGAAAAGAAAAAAAAAAGGGGGGGAAGATCAACACTGGTATACTAGGTGCCATGGACTATATTGATACTACATTTTAGATAGTAAAGAAATCAGTCACTTGGATTAGGTTTACTTTAGACAGGTGAGTTTTTTAAGATCCATCCATCAAATCAGCAAATCAAAAAGGAGTGTTATATGGATCTCCACTGCTGTATCTTTCAAGTCTTTAAGGTGATGTTATTTTCTGCAATGTTTCCAGGGATGTAGTGTTGTTCTAGGTTTTGTCTTTTGTTAGTGAAGGGCAGTTCCAGAAGCTTCCACTTGGTCCTTCCCAAATCGTTTTCATTCTACAAGAAGTCAGTGTGAAAACTGTGACAATTCTCAAGACTTGCAACTCTGCACCCAGAAAACTGGAAAGTAACCACACAATTAGACTGAACGCACAGTGATGAAGACTGAGGGACCTCCAGGAGCCTCAGCTCTAACTGATGGGCCATTGTGGCTTTTACATCTACAGGATTAATCCAGAACCCACTGTTTTAATTCTCAAAAGTCTGTGTAAACAGTAGGTACCTTCAGGAAAGACTTGAAAGACTGAAAGTATATAGTTGTGGTAGTACTTTATGTCCTTCAACAAGGGAAATCAGTCTCACCTTTAACCATTTTATCCAGGGTCCCAAGAGAAGCTATTCTTCCTATCAATAAATTTGGCCCAATCTGAGCTAAGTATACTTATAACAGTATGTTCCATCCTCAGTAGTCTACTTTTGTTAGAATTCAACACAGTAAACCACTCCTAGATTGCTGCTGACAAAAATGACTCTGCTATCTGATGTACCAGTCATCCCTATGAAAGGCTAGGATCTGACTCACTTATGAGGCTGAAGATATTTAGAATCATAAAGGCACATCTTGAGGAGAACAGTATTCTTCTTTTCTTTCCCTAGAGAACTTAAAAATAGTCTTCATGCCTCTGGTCTGTTCATATTGATTTTAATACTTGGCAATCTCTCAAATCAGTGTTTTTTTTTCCCATTTACACAACCACCAACCCCAATCTAAGCTACCATAATCACTTACCTAGAATGCTGCAATTGACTCTTAACCTTTTGAAAATATAATTATTACATACCTTTCAGCCAAGATAATTAAAGCATAAAGATGTTAAACGGTTATAAACAGACCTACTTTTTTAGAGAAATCATTCTTATAGATATATGGAAAATGGAAAGGTGAGAGGGTGGAGAGTAGAAGCAGGAAGGTCAGTTCTAAATTGGATCAGACATTGTTGATGACTTGGACTAGAGTGTTAACACTAAAAATGAAAAACAATGGTGAGACTCAATAGGACTTGATGAACTGATGGGAGGAGGGGCAAAGAGGAAAAAGAAGAATCAGTGATAACAGATTTTTACTGAGTAGATATATAGTGCCATTTACCTAAAAGAGAGAGATGATCATCTCCAAGTATGAATGTAAACGGTCAGAGAAAGGTGAATATAGATATGATTTTGAAGTAAATGAATATATTTATTTATACATACATTTATTGTATATATATATATATATATATATATAAATTTAAAGCAGTACTACTCAAATGTTTGATCCATGGATCAGTGCTGAGCTGTCAGTCATATCACTTGTCCATGATGAGATAAGTACCAAAATTTAAGAGTAAGCATTTAGAAACTTTTTAAAGCAACTGCACAGATTATTTTTATATCTTTTAAATATAATTTTTAAACTAGGGCTTTTGTTTCTTTTTTTAAATTTAATTTTTCTAATAACCCTTTTTTTCTTTTTAATTTTATAACAGTACTGGTCTCTGGTAGATTAGAAACTTAAAAAAAAAAAAAGACTGACCCTTCACTGTATGTTGGAAAGCACTGATTTTAAGTTAGGGTAATGGATGCGATCAACTAAGGAAAGAAATCTAGAAGAAAATTGTAACTTTTAGAGATTGGGTATGGTAATGTATTTTGTCCTTGTTGCCCTAATCAGCCTATAACATGATAAAAATTATTTTCCCTGGAGTAATTCCTAAGATCTCTTTATCAATCGTATCTCCTCTTCATCATCAATAATATTCACTGAACACTTCCTTTTTGCCAAGCAGTCTTTACCTGGGTTATCGCATTTAATCCTCACAAAATCTCAGTTAAAGCTAGTATTTTCATCTTCATTCTACAGATTAAAAAAATAATGGTTGGGGCAGTTAAATAGCTTATCCATGTCACCTAACTAACAAGTCAAGGAAATGGGATTTGAACACAGGCTGACTGATTCAAGCCTCAGCTTTCAATTACTGCAATATGCATATATATGTATATGTATATATGTATATAGACAGCCTATCAACCAGCCTTTAAGCAAAATATTTCATGTTAAGCTCATCAAAAACTTCTGAGTATATGCCTTCCAGAACTAGGAATTTATTTACATCTTGTTTATTAGGGTAAGATTCATAGACTAGCATTTGTCACTACATTGTTCTTATTACCTCCAACTAGGCAATAATTGCTCAAGAACAAAACACAAAGGCACACCTTCTAGAACCTAACACACAGCCTGGTAAATATTTAGTCAGTAAACACCTTTTCCAGGTGAGTTTGGACCACAGTAATATGGTTACACTGATCTCTAGCTGATTTTACTGAGAGTGTTCATTATTGACTGTTCTTTTCCATGAGCCTTCCCAAATGGGTTATGCCAGTTTTACTTTTACTTTGGGCTTGTCATCATTTGAGAACTGACATATAGTCTACTCCTTTAGAAAATACATCTGGTAATTATCTTACTTTTATTTTTAACTATAAACAAATATCTTAACATTATATTAAATTAGGCATAGCTTTTGCTTAAGTTTCTAGAATGCCTTTCTATAACATGTAATAAACAATTAAACATAAAAATTAACCAGTATATGTTACAGTGCTTTTATTCAACCTACACTTTTCTATTTTTATCTAACTTACACCTGGACTTTGTCTGAGCTCCAAGAAAAGGTGATATTAAAGAATATTAACAACGGCTACTTTTCAGAGTTTGGTATCTGCTAAACAACATTCTTAATGCCTTAAATATATCTTCCCACCAAAGTTAACCCTCAGAACAACACTGGCACGTAAGTATTTTTTGCTTCATTTTCACTTATGAAGAAACTCTGGCTCAGTGACATAAAGTCTCAAAGCAGAGTCAAAATTCAAATCTAATATCACCGCAAAATCTATGTCCTTAATAATTCTGAAGATTCCCTCCCCTTTGTAAAATGTACAAAACTCCCTTTGTAATGACCATTTTCACACAGCAGTTTGTAAACGTATATTTTTTTGCATTACTTTTCTCTAGCAGATTACAAAAGAACCATTTCATTCTCTGGATTTGTGGACATAAATGTACTAGATGCTGGATGATTTTGAGAAAAGTCAGGTGGCAAAGTGAGTGATTTTCAAATTGAAAGTCTAAATCATGATTTAGTATGGTGAAATTCTGGTATGTTAATTCTGTTCTACAGGCAGAACACCTCTCTGAAAGACGTAAGGGATGAGCTTTAAAGGAAGCAATGCCACCTCCACTGAAAATGATCACATGATCAAGAGAATATCTCTGTTTTAATATGGGATATTTAAGCCCAAAGTGAAGATTACAAGACTGAGTTAAATCTTTATAGAGAGAAATTCTATCTTAGATAAGATACTCAAAGTAGCAATACCACAGGTCTCCTTAATTATAAAATAGGGATAAAGACACAAAATTAACCTTAGCTGAAAGATCTGCAAGAATTTGACTGACAGAAACATGTGTTCATGTATTACAAGCACCACAGGAAAAAAAAGAAATTTGGACTCTTATAATAAATTAAGAGATTATGATTTTATTGAAAACATAAGTAAATAAGCTTTGCCAACTAAGGACCACAAAAAGGAAGAAAGTGGTAATAGTTTGAACAGAAAAAAAAAAAAAGTGGACAGTCAAAATAATCAACATCATGCATTCCTTGACTTTGCCACTCAAAGTGGTCCAGCAGAGCAGGAGCTCCTAGGAACTTGTCCAAAATGTAAAGTCACAAGCCCCACCCCAAACCTATGGCACCTTTAGTTTAATAAGACCCACAGTTGATCCAGATGCACTATTGTTGGCTATTTCCACTGTTAGAGAGAGTAAAACTTTGTAATGACTTTAAGCTATCAAATACTCCCCATTTCAATACCAAGACTTACCATGGGACCCTGGCTTGTTACTGCAGCAATTTCCCTTAATGAAAGCTCTCTCTAGCACATTAACTAGGAAAAGAATAATTAGAAGTCAGGATATCTCCAGCACATGACAGTGTAGTTCATGATGGTTTGTTTTGGGGTTTTTATTTTGTTTTGGCTTTTCTTAAGGGTCAGCATTACATAAAAGTGGTACCAGCTTTTTAAAAAATGCTCCCATTCACAGCTGAAAGTCTCATAAATTCTCAAATGTCTGATCCTGGATTAGCCTGCAAACACCATCATTTAAGTATATATAATAAATATGAGCATAACACTAAGTTATTATCAGTTATTACCACTTTACCTCTAATTGGCTGACCATCCAGAAAAATCAACTGAAGGTCACAGAAAAGAAATGGAACCAGAAGAAAGCAAACAGGAGGACAAGAACAGGATAAAGGCTCAGTTACCACAAAAATACAGCTAATATCTAATGAAAGTACATTGTTTTTTAAATTACCAATTAGCTTTTATTAAGTTTATATAGATATGTTGTAGGATCTAACCCTTCATGTATGCATTCACTCAAGAAGCAAATATTCCCTTATCTAACACACATAAACAGACACCAGTTCTGACACTGAACTACACAGAACCATCAAAATAAAACACAAAGAAATCTACTAATCTACTATAAATTATTTGCATCCTTTAATTCTTTATAAGCTATACACCTGGAGATTTCTAATAATTAGCCAAGGAGAAAGACGAAAACAAAGGGCCTAGATCTTGTTAAAACATTATTAAAATGAATATTTAATTGTTGGTATGACAACCACTTGTATCTGCTCAGTCCAGAGTTAGCACTATATTTATTATTACTTCTTATAAGAAAATCTAAAATGCAGTAAATGCTCTTAAAATGTTATTTTTCTACAAAAGTATAATTATTTTATTTTCTACAAAATTATAATTTCATTATTATTATTTCAACTTAAGGAAATAAACACCTTAACTATTCCTTTTCATTGAATGGATTATATCTGTCTGTAATCAAGCCTCTGCCTTGCTTCCCAGGAGCCCTGGAACTTATAATAGTCCCACTTGCTCCAATTTGAAGATAACAAACTTTGGGGAACTTGCACTATTTCATTTTTGCCTTTCACAGTCCTTAAATTTAATGGTCCCCCAAATCTACCACTCCCTAATTTTAATCATGTAGCCCTCATTATTAAATTGATTACTCTATTAAATGATCACTAGGCTTGTGGCTACATTAGGAAATTACAATGAGCTTCTGCTCTATTACGTAAGAGTGCTGGCAATATGGGGGCACACACTCATGCACACACAATTTGTTTAAAGTCTAAAAGCTAATTTTATCTAAAAGAATCCACCACAAACATTAAGAACTAGAAAGAGTCTAGGGAATTTTCATGGACGCAATGTCTGCACGCCTCCAAAATTCACATCTTGAAATCCTAACCCCAATATGATAGTATTAGGAGGTGGGGCCTCTCCCTCCGCTTCCCCCTCCTCCTCCCCTCTACCAAGTGAGGATACAAGAAGATAGACGTCTGCAGCCAGGAAGAGGGCCCGCACCAGACACTGAATCTGCCAGTGTCTTGATCTTGGATTTCCCAGCCTCCAGAACTGTGAGAAATAAATTTCTGTTGTTAGAGCTTTTCAATCTGTGGTGTTCTGTTAGAACAGTCCAAACTGGAATCAGTGTGCCAAACCTGTCAGTAACTGGTCTGAGGTCTAGACCACTAATAAGTCAACCAACATCAATCCATCAATCTCTCTCTCTCTCTCTCACACACCCAGACTCACACACACAGAAAATGCCAAGGAACTGTCACACAGCATCCAATCTGGCTATTTGTGTCTCATCCACATTTTTACTGTTTTCTAAGTTATAACTGAACCTTAATTAAAAAGTAAAATAAAATAAAAACACATTGTCATTCATAAATGGTAATTAGCTAACAAGACATCCAAATGAAAACATCTCTTTGATGTCATAAAATATTAAGTGCCTAAACTTTTCATATTTATCATTGCATGTTCAGCCTGAACTTTCCATTAATGCAAAAATTGTTGTTAATAATATATAATACTTGTAGCATTATAAGCTTGAGAAATATTTCATTCAACAAAACGCTTGGGTTTTTTTTTGGTGAGCCAAAGAAAAATTACTGAGACCTAGAGTGAATCACGATGCAATAGAGCCTCCGCTGTATTTAAAAGTATACATTCTGTTTTAAGCTTTTCCACTCTACTTAAGAAAGAGCAATGACAAAATTCCCAAATGTCAACACAGATGGAAGTTGAGAGGAACAGCAAAGAAATTTAAAATGCAAACTATAACCCAAAAAAGATATACTCTTTCTTTCTCCTTTTTAACACTATGATAACTATCCCCCAAAAGAGGAAAATACCCATTTTCTCCCATATTTGCACCATGAATAGGAAAACGTTTATTCTGACTCAGTCAAGACATGATGTAAAAGCCATTCATACACACAAAAACACATATACATGTAATATGTATGATATATATATAAATGCATAGTACATATCCATAGCATAGCCAGAGTTATAATTTTCATTTAGCCCTAGGTCTCTCTCTATATATTCACTGGGTCTCTCTATATATAATCTCTCGAATCTCTTGAAAACCTTGATGTTATAATAAATGTTTCAAAATCCACCTCAGTGTAAGCCAGTAGTGACTAACGGTAGGAAAAAAAGGCTTGGTCTTGGATGCCTCTTTTTTCCAAACTTTCCCTCATAACAGCCTACACCCCTCTAAGAGTATGTCATTATTACTAAAGTCAGACCCAAAGGCAGGTTCAAGAGTCTCAACTTAGAATGCTGTCTTAATCTTAAACCAAAACAAAGCCCAATTCATAATCATGTGGGATGGCAATCTAGATCATTTGTTTTACTCACATTTAAGATACCACTTTAAAAAGGAAATTCACTATCTATTAAATGAACTTGAATGCCACTTTTTAAAAATCAGTAAAACAATTTCATATTCCAGTGTGAATACTGTTGTTCAAGAAATTTTGTGGCTCACTTAAAAAATTCAGTGTAAGTTAAAATCCTATTCATTAAGAAAACAGTCTGGTTTACAATTAAGAAAACTAACACAGATTTGAAATAAAAATAAAATCTAGGCATGTCTTCTCAGTAATAATAATGAAATAATTAGAAGGCATAGGCATCCCAGCATTTGCTATTTCATAAATACAAAAAAAAGACATTCTTAGAAAATATATACAATTTTAACAGTGAAGGTGAATGAAGCCAGCAAGGATAAAAATTACTACTGGCCTGGCTGGAAAAACATGTTGGGCCTGAGGCAAAAGAAGTTTTTTAAATAGGAGAATGTTCTGAAATAGAAAGCATGTTAAATAGAATTGCCTGAGGACTGTTAGGAAATGAAAAATTACACTAACTGTATTGGGAACAGCAACCTGATAAAAGCACATTGCACAATTTACAATCTTCTTCAGAGTAGTATCAGACATGAGAAAGGTTAATCTGTATGTGAGAGGTTTTGCCCACCACAGGCCACTACATGATACACGAATTACTTTCAAGTGTTTCTAGGGACCCTCCAGTAACTATGGTTATAAAAATACTTCTAAATTCTTAATATCACAGAAAAAGCTGGACCAGAACCCTAGTCAATATCTATTTGCAAAGCCACCCTTGAGTATAAACCTCTATTCTAAGATCCATGGAAAACACCTACGAGACAATAATGGGTTCCCTAAATACATTCTTCTCTTCTTACATTCAAACACATATAGCCATCCCAAGGATGCTCAGTGAGTCAGCATGTACTGAGCAGCTAAAACGCAATACTGAAGAGAGAAGGAAAACAGCATTCCATAGGAAGAATCTGATTTAACACCTTATAAGAGCAAAATCTTTTCTAAATGATAATGTTTTAAACTATTATTACAAGGTTAACTATTAAGTATGCAAGTGAGTAGGGGCACAATAAGTAAAAAGTATAAACGCTGAAGAAACTACCATATAGAAGAAAAAAGAAAAACAAGTAATGAAAAAAAGGGTATAAAACACAAGACACAAGTGTTCAGGTACACACACACACACATCCACCACTCTGCCAACAGTATGAACGGTGCTCAAGGAGCAATCCTTCCAACCCTCGTCTCTTACAAGCAGAGACCAACTCAGGAATAATGCAAGTCATAATGAGATGGTACAAGCAATATTCTTGGGACAAGGAAGTTAGGAACAGCTGTTACCTGAACAGAGTCCAAATGAGATTAGCCTATCCTGAAAGGTCTAGGACTATGAGAGCACACAGGAGGAGCTCCTAATCTCAGTGACTCTAACAAGAAGGACCAGATTCACTTCGGCTGTTTGTATTATGGTTTGACTTGTGTTTTGGTTTAGTTTTTGTTTTATGGGACAGATGTGAAGCACTTAGCATATGAAAATATTAAATAAATAAGAATCACCTAAATGAAAAGGGCAATGTGGACAAGCCATTTCAAAAAACTTGGGGAAACAGAGCTACATAAATCAGCCCCAATTAATTAAGAATGAGGCATATCACCTTGTTTCTATTTAAGACAGCATCCATTTGCCTCTCTTCAAGTACGAAAAAAGTCGCCGATTAATTGCTGACTCCCTCTCATAGGCAATACCAGAACCTCTATGGGAATACTTGCCTCCATAATTGTGAACACAGAGCTGACTGAACCTTTCTCCTCCTTAACCTTCCCCCTTCAGTGTCTTTCTGAGTCACACTAACTCTTTCTATAAATGCTTCTTTTCCAAATATATAACCTAAACCTTACTTTGCTAGTATCGTAGCCACTAGCCACAAATGGTATTTGAGAACTTGAAATACTGCTAATCCAATTGAAAAGCACTGTTAAGTGCAAAATACACATCAGATTCCAAAGACTTAATATGAAAACAAATGTAAAATATCATTAACTTCTTAAAATTATATGTTGAAACAAATTTTGAATACACTGAGTTAAATAATACATATTATAAAAAGTCATTTTATATGTCTTTTACATTTTCCCATATGACTTCTGGAAAATTTGAAGTTACACATGTGGCTCATATTATCCTCTATTAGATAGTGCTGATCTAGGTGAGACATTTAGGGTGGGGTCAGGAAGAGGCATTTCACTTGATTCCTGGGACTCTCCTGACTAGGTGACACTCATCAAAATGTCCCCCTGACTCATTCAGAATGGGAGCCCTTAGCTTCCTTAGGAATTTCCTCACTGCCTCTAAAAATAGTCCAAAATCCTCCAAAGTTGGCTTAACTGTTAAAAGAAATACACTGACATGTTATCAAATATGACTGACAAACTTTTTCAGAAGCTTCAGTTCTTACATAATGTGGGAATTCTTACACAAGCACATTTTGCAACTCAACCAGTTTTGCAAGTACACTTTCACTTAAAAGCTGTGGCAATGATAACTTCATTACACACTTTGTCTCTCAACAAATAAGCAATTTGTTTGGAAATTGACATGCTCTGATTTCTATTGTATTAATAGCACAATGAGTCCTGATAAACATCAAAGTAAATATTAGGATTGAAATAAACCAAAGGCTAACTGTAGTTAGATAAAAAGCAACTAATATTAGGAAATATTAAACATTATCTTAGCATTTAACAAATTCATTCCTAAAAATGAGAGTATTAACATAAAAATTTTCGGAGACTTGTCATTAAGTCAAGTAAACAGACACAATGGATAATAAAACAGTATTTTTTATAATATAGAACCAAAGAATATATGATACCAAAAAATGAGTACAGTTTAAGTATAAGGTATGAAATTTTAAAAAATCTTAAAAGTCAGATTAAATATACAAATTCAATCTACACAGGTTAATATCTATATATGTTTGGAATATAAATAAATAATGTTATGATACAATAGAAAAAATTTTAAAACTCAAAACTGAAAAAATTCTAACATGAGGTAACTACTTGGGAATAAATTCTTGTCTATTTCACAAATTATTTTTCCCCTGCTTCCTAAACTTTTGTGGCTGCCTTATGATAATAACCAAAAGTCAAAATAAGATCTTAGAAGTGAGAAAATTGATAGGTTAATTAGTTCCCACTGCCTGCAATAATCTATAATATATATAAAAAATTGTCACTGTTCCTGTATTAAAGTGAGACATGAGTAAAGACTAATTTAATTTGGTCAGGTGGTTCCCCAATGCAAGTCTGTCAGTTTATGATCTGAAAAAGGAATTAAGTAATCAGAGGCAATTAAATGACATATGCCTTGACATATGCCTCAAAAAAACTTTATACAAAAATTAACTCAATATGGGTCATAGACTTAGATGTAAAATGTAAAACAATAAAACTTCTACAAAAAACATTAGAGGAATTCTGCAGATCCTAGAGCTAGGCAATGAGCTCTCACACAAAACAACAAAAGCCCAATCCATACAATAACAAAAATCAATAAAACTAGACTTCATCAAAGTTAAAACTTCTATTCTGTGAAAGACCTTGTTTAGAAGATGAAAAGGCAAACCACACATGGGAGAAAATATTTGCAAAAGAAATCTGACAAAGGACTTGTATCTAGAATATATAAAGAAATCCGAAATATATAAAACATATAAAGAAGTCCCAAAAATCAAAGGTAAAAAAAGAGATATCAATCCAGTTAGAAGATGGGCAAATTAAAACCACTATGATACATCACTACATACCTACTAGAACAGCTAACAATACAAAAATTGACTATACCAAATGTTGGTAAGAATGCAGATAAACTGGATACCCCCATGCATTTCTGGTTGGAATACAAAATGGCACAGACACTATGGAAAGTTTGGCATATTTCTTATAAATATGCTAATTGGCAATTTCTTACAAATCTAAACATACACTTGCTATATGACCAAGCAATCACACTCCTAGGCATTTTTCCCAGAGAAATAAATGTTCATATCTTAGCTTTACTACAGTATTTTTAATAACAAACCTGGAAACAACACAAGTGTCCTTCAACAGGTAAGTGGATAAACAAACTGTGGTGCATCCACACAATTAAATATTATTCAGTGACAAAAGGGAAGAAACTATTGATGTATGCAGTTGGGATGGAGCTCAAGGGCATTATGCTGAGTGAAAAAAGCCAAACTCCATAGATTGCATATTATATGATTTAATTTATGTAATGTTCTAAAAATGAAAACAAAAATTATAGAGATGAAAAACAGATCAGTAAATGCCAAAGGTTTAAGGATCTGGGGAGAAGGAATAGTGTATGAGTATAAAGGAAAGACGGAATTCTTTTATGGCAAGAAAGAGTTTTGTATCTTTGATTGCGGTGATGCTTACATTAACATATACTTGTAATAAAATTGCAAAGCAGTGCACCATACAAATAACTATGGCGTGAACACTGGTGAAATCTGTGAGGTCTGTAGATTGTATCAATGTCCACTTCCTGACTTTGATACTGCAATGGAGCTATGCAAGATATTATCACTGGAGCAAGCTCGAAGAAGAGCCTTCTCTCAACTATTTTTGCAACTTCCTGTGAAGTACTTATTTCAAAAAAGTTTTTATTTTTTTAATCCAGTCTAACACACATCAAATTCTTAAGATTCTCTACATTTTTAAATGTCCTAAAACTTTAAAGGTATTTTAGACTTCCTACAACAAAACTTCGATCATTATAAACACTCTTGCTTCTATGTACTTCCAGCTTATGTGTTATATTTATGAGCAGAGGTTTACCTGATACTACGTGGATAGCATATAGTTTTCAGTAAAGGCCACTTTAGGGAAGTGAAGCAAAAAGAGACCTGTTAGTTTCACTACATTTCTATCACTAGCAAGCACAATTTAAAAACTGATACAGCACTGCCAACTGAGTGGCCGAAAGAAAGGAAGACTCCCATGTGTAAACAAACAAAAATGCACAAATGAAATAACAAAAATATCAGGGATTTTTAATGCAGAAAGATAAAAAATAAATAAAACATGGAAATGACAAGCATGAACTTGTTTGTGAGCCTCAAACCATATTTATATCAAACCACAGACTTTGTTTGTGAACCCTGGAAAAATAACCAATCATCTTGAGAGAAGAGTGTAAAACAATTAAAAAGTAATAGTAATTCAGATATTAGTTACTCATGATCTCCAAATAGTAATACAGAATGATCATGGATAATAGACCTATAACCTCTTAGGAAAGAAAACTAATATGACCCCAGACACATGATTGATCTCCTATTCTGACATCAAAGAAAAATCACATTCTTCCACAAATTGCTCTTAAGTCCTACTGTCAAAGACAAATCACTAGACTTACCTATGATGATTAAATCTGTATTTATATGTAAAGTCTGTAGTATGTATGTTCTGAAGAAAGTTACACATCTTGTTTTAAAAAGAAAAGTACAGAAAGGTATAATATTAAAACCCATAAACTTGTATGCAATTAGATGACAAAAGAATTCATGTTTTAAAGACTGAGCATAAATTGACATATGTAATTTGGTTCTTTGTAATATCACAAAAACTACATTCTCCAAAGCACTTAAAAATAAATCAGACCATTTTTTAATGAGCCCAAGAGGACACAGGAAAACCATTAGTAATTAAAAACTCATTTCCTCTCAAAACATTGTCATATATTTTGAAAAGTAAAATATCTATGAAATTAAAAAGAGAAGATAGTGGTGCTCCCACATTGTGGGGCCAGGTAACTGAGGAGAGTAATCAGCTCATTTTGGACCAGAGCAGTCTGAAATCTCTACATTTCCCAAGGAAGAGTCCAGAAAAACAACACATCAGTTCTAAAAGTGAAAGCCATGACCCAGGGCTTCGTGAAATTGAGGAACAAGGCTGTAGCTTTCTTTCGGGAAGAATAGAAATGAACAGGATGTGTATATAGGGTGGTACAAGGAACCACAACATGGTCTCTCACTGGGACTTCCACCTTTAGCCAGAAGTAGTCTCTTCTTTGAAGCAAGCTTCTGAGAAGCTGTGGGTGAGGTAGATGGACATTTCTCAGGAAGATGTGTGCGCCACTAAAAGCTTTCATTTTCCAGGCTTACTTTCAACTAAGGATAACCATGGGACAGTTCTGGTCAATTTTTACATGGAGTTTACAGAAAACTAACATATGCTTGGCTAAAATGGACATAGTGACCTGGCACAAACATGTTACTTCTAGGAAGATGGATGTGAAGCCTAGATATGTTCCACCATCTTCTAAGCATAAGGATAAAGACCATATGTTTTAGAGCAGAAAGATATAAAGGATGGTTCCATGCTAACGCCCAAACTTCTCCCTTTCATCTTCTTTGTGAGAAATACAAATCTCTATTTTGTATTTCTTACAGTGCATGGGATTTTCTGCTAATTGAGGGTATTTTGGGTTTCTGTTACATAGACCTAAAAGCATAACTTATTTTAAGATGTTTCTGTAATGGAGAATGTATCTGCATTATGCTGTTATTCATAATTAAATATAACCTGTAGCTAGTTGCTTAAGATTTATGAAAATGAAAATAAATTACATTGATGATATTGAGTAACACATGATTTCATTGGTAAAGGAAATATTTAATTATCTCTTACTAAATAAATTATTTGGAAAACTTCCAGGCTACCTATATAAGAAGTATATTTGTAGACTTAGTTTCTGATTATCATAGTTTAGATTACAGACCTATAGTACATACCAGAGATTGTGACTCACTGTAATTTACTGATCAGTGGATCTATTAAAACACACATGGCTATCCCATTCCTTTGTTTTATGCATCTTACTGCAAAAACAAATATATTGAAAATACCTGAAATCATCAAATAAAAAAAGATAAAGACATAGGATTTAAATATTCTTCTTATTTATAGATTATATGTTTAGACTTCACCGGACAATTCTTTTATTTTCAAATTTTTAAGCTGCTATTATATATTTTTCTTATTTTCAAAGTTATTCCTGCTATTAGTAAACTCGGTATGACCACTACTCTAGCCATGCAGAGCTCACAAGGAAGAAAATTCCTGCAGCTTTTGATGTCCAAGAATATGAACACTTAACAGTTACATGAAAGAGGAGAAAAGGCTGAAAAGGAAGATCAAGAGAAGAGCGACTGTGAGTTTCTGCAGGCTAGCAGTTACTTGTCTCAATAAAGCGAGATGTGTGCTTACTTTATCCTGGGCTCGTTGTCCCTTCAGCTTGTAGTAAATGGCAATTGCCTTATCATTTCCTCTCCAAATTAAGGATCAAAGTTTAAAGATATTCTTTTCCTTCTCTATTAGATTATGATTAAAATGACTACCTCTGCACCACATTCACACAATGGCTCTACTAGGGAAAAGAGGGAAACCTATAAAGAAAAGATGCTGTTAACCAGCAAAACGAAAAATTGTGGGGAATTTCTTGTCTTGTTATTTATCAGATGGCTGATTTCAGGATACAGAATTAAAGAAGCTAACAATAATAAAATATTCTGAAAATAAATTAAAAATTAAAATATTTAAGATAGTTAATTAACTAACAAGGTTAATTTGCTAGTAATATCATCATCAAATAACTATTATGTATTTACTGAGGATCTCTACATATATTCCTAGTCCTCAAGACACCCCATCAAGGTGGTTCCCATCCATCCACCTATAGATGAAGAAACTGTGGTTCACAAAGGTTGATTAATTTGCCTTCAAATTCAAAGCTATTTGCACTCATGAGAGATAAAATTCAAGCCTCATGTTGCTCTTGTATTTTGGAACATGGACGCAGCAATATTTTTATACTTTTTTCCCATTTTGTATATGAAGAAACCAAATTTAAAACCTAAATTATTCCAATCATTTAAACATCAAAAACCAATTAAGCTTTACAAGTTAGTCATCAAAAATTAAACGCCGAATAAACTGCAATGGAATTATATAATAAACTAATGTATGTAGATTGTATAATAACATGTTTAATGTAGAGTTTTACCTTTTATTATATGCTGGGTTCCTGTTACCTTAAACACAAAACAGAATAGGGCTGCTTTTGGATATTAAACATAAAAGAACCCTGGATTCAAAACAGTGGTGAGCACCTTCTGATGAGTACACTTCACCACAAGAAGAGAATCTACTCTTTAGTAAAAAATAATCTTATTTTATAAAGAAAGGTACCTGGTAGCAGCAGTTCTCTCCAATGAAAACACTTTCATGTTTTCCTTTAATATCTACAAATGTATAATTGAGGTTTAAAAATACATGCCTTCAAAAAGCAGCATGATATGCTTATGAGTCTAAAACTATAGCATATTTCAGAAGTACTGTATTATCATCCCACTGGCTAACTAGGGCCAGCTCGGTGGGAGATGAATTGAATCCTCTAAGAAGTTACCACATAAAGAGTCACTTCTCAGGAGGTGGTGCAGCAGGCGTCACAACCTAAACTAAAACCAAAATGCTCCAACAAGTCTTTTTAAAGCACTTTGAAAATGCGAAAAGGTTAGAACCTTTTGCCCATCACTAGTGAGAATTCAAGAGTGAGTCTGGAGTTACTGCAGATCTCAGCTGCAAAGGGCAGGTAAATCCACTAGTACAGAAGAGCATGCCAGGTACATCTTGTAATCTTCCCATTATTCCCTGCCTTCTAGAATCACTGACATTTGACTTTCTTTAAGGCCCAAAACCTGGCCAGGGACTGAGTAAACAAGTAAATCATTCAGCTATGATACAAAATTTCATTGCTGTGAGAATCAATTTTTGGTGTGACTGCTGACCCACTAAATCCAAACTACTCTCCAATTTTGATTAGATACCAATGTAAAAGCTATTTTCTTTTCTAACTAGAGACTTTCATTGGAATGTAATACTTAGCTCACTCGGGGGGCTCACCTTCCATCCTGGGCATGCAATTTGACCCCAGGCTCTATCAAACTAATATTCCTTCAGTGATTAAACCTTTAGTCTCTGTGGAGTATGGGCATATCTAATTAATGATTTTCTTGATTTTCTCTGGTTATCTTTAGCTCTTTACTTAAACATATATTCCCCTTCCTCGCATTGTCACACATAACCTTCTGGTAACTACTGCTTCTTCTCTGTCCATCCCAGAACTGCCAACATTTTTAACTTGAGGTGAGTTGACCTGAGACTCACTGGTATTGAAAAGTGAAAAAAAAAGAAAAAAAGTTCAGAAGACATTCATTCAGTCCTTTGCTCATGCAAATACCATCCTCTTTCCTATAAACTAGTTATGGTTCTAGAGACTGAGAATACAATACTGAGCAAAACAAAACAGAAATTGTCCACCTGTGGGAGCAAATAATCTAGTAGTGGATACAAAAGAACAGAAAGATGAACACATTACAATGGATGACCACCCTTAGGATGAGGGTGTTCAAGGTGGTAGACAAGAGGTGAGGCCCCTTACCCAGCCTATAGGAAGGTTTAAGGATGGGGAGAATTCAGGGAGGCATTTTATATATCTCTAAGCTGTATCCTGAAGCATGTATAGAAACTTGCAAGATAGAAGCAAAGTCTGTATCAAGCAGGAGAAACAGCATGTACAAAAGTGTAGCTGGACCCACAGCTAGACCAAAACATGCCGAATCCAAGACAGGGTGATACTATGGCACACTTAAAACTGACATTCTTTAAGCATTTGTTAAATATGTATTTTACAGGGTAGAAAAAATTATTTTCTACTAATAAAAATTAAACACAGAAAAAGATTAAGTTATTAATTCATTTCTGCTAAGCAAGTCACTTGCCTGATAAAAATCCACAGAAAATGTTTCTAGTTCTTGATCTCGCTTGCCTTTTATTCAGTGATTTTTCTAGAACCCTTAACTTCTTGCAAGCCTTTACAAAATAATGAAATCTTCAATATTTAAAAAAGGGGTGCATGTGTAAAACAGATGCCATATTTCCAATTTATTCTAGTGATATTTTAGTGTCACCACAGAAGGATGACATCCCAGCTGCCTCTGTACCCTTAGGCCCCTGCTGGTTACATGATACAGAGTGAGAAGGGTCCAACGATGAGACTGGAAAGGTAGACAAGGACCAGATAATACAGAAACTTGTCATGAGAAGGAGTCTGTACTATACCTTAAAAGCCATGGGGAATTGTTGAAAAGATCTAAGGGGGAACAATTATGAGGCTGTTTTTTGTAAATCAGGCAAGAGCTGGTAGCAACTTGAGTAGGATGATAGCAGTAGTATACAGTAGCACATGGCTGATAAATAGTTAGGAGCTACAATAGACTGGACTTAAAGGAAAGAAGGGTGAGGAATAATTAAGGATAAGTCTTAAGTTTTAGGCTTGAGCAGTTGGTAGATGAGGATACCACACTCTGAGTGAGATAGGGTATAAAGGAACAAACAGGTTTGAGATGAAAAAAACATAAGCTCAATTTTATACATGTTGAGTTTTACATTTTATACATGTTGAGTTATATACTCATTTATAAGACACCAAAATGAAGTACTACGTAAGCTTTAAACGGATGGTACAAGTGTTACTGCGACTGTGTTGTTCTTCAGGCTGTTCATAAATGTCAGTTCTCTGTTCCACAGGCATGGCTCAGAAATCACATTTGACTTGCGCTGGCCAATATAACGTATCAGCAGAAGTGACTCACTGCTAGCAAAAGCTGTAAGAAAGAGTTCAACATGTTCTCTACTTCTTGTCACTAACATTGTAGAAGCATGTTTTAAAACCAAGCTTTCATCAGTCTACATCCTTGAGTGACACCCATGAGAAAGGCCTGACTCACACTGACATGTAATGTGAGGCAATGATATTTTGTTGTTTTAAAAAGCAACCCAAAATGTTGGAATTATGATGACTAATTGCAGTATAAATAGCAGACAAAAAAACAAGTAAAAGCAAGAGGAAAATCCCATCTTAGGAGGTAATCAATATGGTATCAGAGGGGATATCATACACACATTAGTACTAATGTATTAATTTTTATTTCACGTCAGAGTAATGAGTAACTAATTCTCATACTTGATTCAACATTCTTACAGTTTCAGAAAAGGTTAACAAGAACAACAAATGAATATAACAGAATTTGTAATAAAGATACATTGGTTGGAAAAGTATAAGAAAGCCCATCAGTGAGAAGAAACTGCCTCCCCCATCACTTTCTTATACACTGTTGTTAGTACCCTAAGTTTTCTATACTCCTTAGGAAGCATACTTTGTGCTGTTTGACTGGTTATATATTTGTGTTAGACCAAACCCAAATGGGTTATTAGAAATAACAAGAAAACAGGGGGAAAAAACCAGGACCAAATTTTATGAAAGTGGAATTTTTTATTCCCTCAAGTGTTAACAGTAAAAGTTACTACTTCCAAATGCCAAATTACTGTTTGATATGCCTAAAAAGAACATGTGTGCTGGAAAATGGCAATTACTCAGAACCAAGGGTAGAAGTAGAATCCAAGTCAGAGTGAGACACAAGGGTGCACTGGACCCACCTCTTCACCAAGAAGACTGGATTGCGACCACTTCATTCTGGCCTTTGTCCCTCTCATTACTTTTGACAAACCGTGAAAGAAGATCATAACCGCTTCAGTCCCAGAGGAGTTGAAATGAATTACATGAAAGAAACACTTAATAAGGGATGTTTGTCTGCTTGTGATTATTTTTTGAAAGGAGGAAACAGACAAAACACTTCCAAACTCTCATTTCAGAAATGCCTTGTTTCATTTTACAAAACATACAATTAAATTAGTATCAATAAGCACATCTAAAAAGTCTGACCACCACCATTTGCTCTGAACTCTAAATCTAAAATTGTTTCTAAATCACAGACAACTTTGAATTATGAAAATTACCAAGTTTCTTTGAAATTATATATTGTAAATACTGGAGCAATTTCAGAAGGCTGCTCCCCAGATGGATTGTATAACCTCCCAATCATCTGATTAAGTGAGCCCACAGGTCAAGGTGACTGACTACTTTGAGGAGAGCTCATTCATTAGGATATACAGCCCAGGAGTGAGATTTTGTGCTCAATTTTGAATCCTTTACTTTTTGTTGATATGGATCCCTAATAAAGTTGCTGAATTGAATGCAGGTATAATTGACAATGCCAGGTCATGCAACTAATTTCTTTTTTTTTTCTAATTCCGTATCAACCGTGTGTCATTACCCTCAAGGAATTTTCTTCCCAGCAACTAGCTAAATGTTTTCTACTACTTGAAAATTTGACTATGTATACGCTCTGTTGTCATGGTAGTTTTCATTCTCGAGTGACTGCTAAAAGGACAGAAATCGTTAAATCAGTGTGCTTATTTCACAAATGTAATTACTTTAACTAGTATAACAAATATTTTAATCTTAAAAGCTATACTTTTTAAGTTGGGTTGACTACTAAAATTAGTATCCCAGCAACTTAACTGTGGTAAACTACTTTGCTACAGCGTGATAGGAGACAAATTAAAGCTTAGACATCCTAAAACGGCATTTAAAAGTTTTGCTTTCCTCTGCTTTCTCCCTCTTCAGGATGCCAATGACAGACACTGATGATTATTGCTGACAAATGCTGCTGTACGTTTACCCATCAATGTTGGCCCAACGGAGAAAATAAAGTGACCTAGACAGGCTTAACCTTCCCCAAGAAAGGAATGTAACAAAGAAAGAACAAAAACTGTTTAAAAGCATTCTGTTGGATATAAAATCCCAGTATTTGCCATGCAATACACTGGAAAATTGTAAGTGCGCGATTACCCACGCTGAGTGTTTCGCACACGCTGGTTCAGGAGACCACTGGAGCAGGGAAAGGTAAGAAAACCTGCAGAAAACCTCACTCTGCATCAGCGCCTCAGGAAGCCAGGGTTGAGCCAGGGCACGTACCCAATGGCGCAAAGCCGCTGATTCAAAGGGAGGGGGAAGCGGATGAGGAGAGTATGTTCCGCGCTTCCACCTCTCGTCCCGGAACCAGAGTTGTCAACCACAACTCCGGCAGCCACGGGACCTAATCCTCGGGACCCAATCCTCGGGGCCGACCTGACGCCCACACTGAGAAGTGGCTGCCCCAAGAGGCCCGGGGGCGGGGCCGGCGCTGGTGGCGCGGCGCGGCGCGGGGCGGGGCGGCGCGGACCGGCGCGGGGCGGGGCCGCGCGCGCAGGAACCCCCGGAGGCCCGAGCCTCGCGCCAGCCTGGGAAAACGAGCAGCCGCCCTGGGCCAGGCGGTGGCGTGCAGTGGAGAACTCGGAGGGGGTTCAGGCTGTACCTGCGCTGAAAGTCCAGGGCGAAGGGCTTCAGATACGGGTCGATCTCCAGAAGTCGGGCTAGTTCGGGTACATCCGCCAGCGCCTCAGCCAGGGCCGCCTCGGAGCAGTCGGCTTGAGCCGCCGAAGCCGCCATCTTCCGCCGAGGCCCGAGATGGTCGAGTGGAGCCTGAGCGGGAACTGCAGCTCCTGCGTAAGGAAGGCGGCGAGGGCGGAGCCGAAGGAGGCTCTGGCGAGGCGAGCCGAGGCGAGCCGCGGCAGTCCAGGGCCCTTTATAGCCGGAGAGAGCGGCCGCCTGCCCGCACTCCCCCCGCCGGTGGGGAGGAGCGGGACCCGGGTGATCCCGGACGCACGTCCGGGCTGGGAGGTGGCGCCGAGGCCCCTCCGCCTCCCGCCGCTCGCACCTGGTGTCCGCCGAGCCCGGTGCCTTCCTCCCGGGCCCGGGCCAGTTCTTTCCCCCGGAGCCCTCCGCTTTCTTTAAATAACTGCCGGCGGCGGCATCCCCTTCATGTATATACATTATATATATATATATATATATATATAGGAAGTGATCTTTAAAGTAATGAGAATTTCTTCTTAGGGCAGCGTTTCAGACATCAAGTAAATTCACAGTGAGGGGAATAGTCAAGTATGGATATAGTCATACCGTTGAAATGCTAATAACCATTTACTGACCAGAATTTTATCTCAAGTTAACCAAAAGAAGCGAGATCCCGAAATCATCCTACAGTTAACTCCACTGTTCTAGTGCTCTTTTCTGGGTTATGAACAAGCTGAGAACTGAAGTCACGGCAAGAACATTTCCCATTCCCCATACCTCCAAAAAAAAGGGGGCCTTTTTGCTTTTTGGTTAAAGAACATTTTGCTTATAATGTAACAAACTTTTCAACGATTAAATTATCCTTGATACCACAAGTGGTATAGGAAAGAGGAGGAAGCTAGAATTCAACTGTGTGACCTAACAAAGTAATAACCAAGAAATCTCTTGGCTTAAGAATGGAGGACTTCATGTAGGCTCCCCCACTTGGATTTCCGTATATTCTTTCTTTCCCGGTAACTGGCTTCTAGCGCAACGATCATTTTTTAAGAATAGAAATGTACAAGAGAATTTGACCCATCAACCCAGGAGTTTCCAAGCTGCTTTGCACATAGAAACTGGGGCAGCTTGAGAATATCTGTCCCTTTCTGAGATCTGAGTGTGGAGAATCCTAGAGGCTATGGAGAAGGAAGAGTGTTGATGAGCATCGATCTTGAATTTTATAACTTTTTTAAAATAAGAACTTGATAAGAGTTCTAGTTACAGAGGACCTCCAGTTGAAAGAGTGGAGGACTAGGACCACCTTTAGAAAGGCATATTTTCCGTTTGTGAACTACAAACAACACCTGAAACTCAGAAGCAGGATATCCTATAGACTCACAGATGTGTATCTCCAATACTAAATTTTTTTCAGAAATCCAGGTTCGTATCACCACCTGCTTACTGAAATATCCATTTAGCTGCTTGAGAGACCTAGAGTAACTATCTCCAAAACAAACTAAATAAGTCTTCTCATCCTTGCTGCTATCACTCTTACCCTGGCAGCTTTCATCTCTCACGTGGACTAATTGTACCTGAGTTCCCTTCTACTCCTTTTCACCCCTAATCCATTTTCTAGTGTTTCTCATTAATGTACATATGAAAGTACAGATCCGTTCACTTCTGCAGTTAGGCCTGAGATTCTGCAATTTTAAGCTCAGAGGTGCTGCTAGCTTCCCTCCTAGCTTCTGGTGAAGGCCAGAGATCATCAGCATTCCTTGGCTTACAGATCCATCACTCCAATCTCTGCAGCTGGTTAGGGCACAATTTGAATAATAAGGCTTTACACAAGGAATAAATCATATACCTTAAAGGACATGCTAGTTCAGTAGGAGTTAAATATAAACTTTACCATTCCCTAACCAGGTTTATGGGTTCTGGTCCCTGACTACCCTTCACTTACCTCATCTGGCTTTGCTATTCTGGAGTCATACTGACTTTTCTGGAATTCATGGAACTCTTTGTAGCCTCTCAGACTTTTTACTTGCCCTTCTCTCTGTTGGGAAATTTCTTCCCTAAGTCCTACCTGACTGGTTCCTTCCCAGCATTCATTATGTCCTCAGCATCAAGGTCAAGTCATCTCTAAGCCTCTGATCCCACTACCTAAGTAGATTCCTCAATATCCTCTATTTATTGTACATTCTCTCTTATTCAACATTTAACAAAATTTAGGTGTTTCTTTTTCTCTTTTTTGTCTATCAGTCTCCCCATTTAGAATGTAAACTTCTCTTTTCTGTCCTCAACAAGTACTTAATGAAATCCCATGTACCAGCCAGTATCCTAGGTATTGGGGTAAGTGATGAACAAAGACAAGTCCCAATGTCATAAAGCTCACCAGGAGCAAGGCAGGTGGGAACAGGTGGCAATTATCAACTACATAAATAAGAACTGCAAAAAAAAAAAAAACCCCACAAATGTCCAATAGTAATAAATGTACTTTCAAAAATTAAAATTAAACAAATATGTCTTTTAGTTTTGGTGATAACACAGGGCCACTCAGAACTAGAATTTAAGCTGAAATGTAATGAACAAGCCATAAGAGGAAGAGCATACTAAGCAAAGAGTTGGTGCAATGGGGGAATAAATTAATTTAGTTACAGAAAAAGAAAAATATGGTATACTTAGTGGGTAGTAAGATGGAGAATACCAGGAAATTGAGTATGAGAGCTTTGTAGCTGTTGTTCAGATAGGCCCCTTAAGTCTGATAGGATGCTATTAGAGGGTTTTAAACAGAAAACAATCTGATACACACTTTTTAAATATTCTCTCTAAGGCAAATAGATTATAGGGATATAGAATGGAAGCAGAGAGACTATTAGAAGGCAATTACAATGGCTATACTTTGTCAGAAATGATAACTTGGTCTAGGGATGTAGATAAAAAGATGAAAAATAGCAGATTGGGATGTATGATATAATAAAGGACTAAACTATTATGGAAGTCGCTGCTTCAACAAAGTACCGTAATGTTGTGGTTTAAAATAAAAATTTTTATCTCACAGTTCTGGAGGCCAAAGTGTGAAATCAAGGTGTCATCAGAGCTGGTTTCTTGTGTAGGCTCTGAAGAATTTATTCCATGGTACCCTCCTAGCTTCTGGTGAAGTCCAGAGATCATCAGCATTCCTTGACTTACAGATGCATCACTCCCATCTCTGTGTCCACCTTCAGATGGCATTGTCTTTGTATCTCTGTCTCCTCGCAGGGTGTTCTATTCATAAGGTAACAAATTATAGTAGATTAGGGGCCCACCACTCAATATGACTTTATCCTAACTAATCTGCAAACACCCTAATTCCCAACAAGGTAACATTCTGAGGTGCCTTGAATTGGAGGTAACACAGTTCAGGCCATAACAGTATTAGAACATCAAAACATAAATATTTCAGAAATTGAATTCATATGGCAACCTATTGGATATGGAGCATAAGGAAGAGTCATTTTGATGACTCAAGTTTCATAACTGAGAAACCCTGTATGCCTTCCTATAACACATCTTTTCTGTATTTGCACCAGCCAAAAATATTTTGTTAAGGTTTGCCTTTCAATAGTTTGTATCAAAACCCAAAGTTTATTAATGTGTGCTACAACATGCTGAGTGAAAAGCTCCTCACAAAAGACTATGTATTCTATGATTCCATTTATTTGAAATGTCCAGAATAGGTGAATCTTTACAGACAGAAAGTAGAATATTGATTTTAATACTGAAGGGAATGGAGAGTGACTGCTAAGGAGTATGGGGTTTTTTTTGGCTGATGAACGTTTCCTAAAATTGATTCTGGTCATGGTCGCAGTCCTGTGAATAGCCTAAAAACTATTGAATTGTACACTTTAAATAGTCATATGGTAATTATAGCTCAGTAAAAAGGACTTTTCAACTATATATTATTTTAAATATACCTTTAAAACTATCCTTCCACTAAGTAAAAATCACGAATGGAAATAAAGGAGAAAGTGATTCTGAAAAGAAAAAGAAATTTCAAAAAGAAAAGGAGTCAAAATAACTCTTCTATCTTTAATAATAACATTGATGACCCTGGTTCCTTGGTTTTTTCATTCCTTCATTAGGTAGGCTTTGACCTCAAGTTTGTCCCCTCATGGTCATAGAGTGGCTGCCATGGTTCTAAGCATCACTCCTTCATAAGAACACAACTAAAGGAAGAAAAGTGAGTGTTTATGCTGTATGTAAGGAATACTTCTTTTTCCAGATATTATTGTCAAAGAGGTTTTAATATCTTTTTATCTGGAATTAGGTCACATACCCATCCCAAAATACTGACATAGAAGAATGTGATTACCATGATTGGTTTGAATTAATTGTGATTCACTGCTTGAATTGGACCCACCTTCTCTTACTGCATTGCTACCCAACATCTGGATGAAATGGTGATTCAGTCCACATGGAAGAAGGGGAATAGATAATCAACATGTCTGTCACATCCTTTGCTGTCCATCCTAGATTCCACTACCCATGAAACTTGCCAGTGTTATTATCTTGACCCCTTAAAGACTGATTTTACCGTGCTTACATGGCAAAGCCCCAGCCTAGGATCAATTAATTTGCATTCTCCATTTGTGTATCCAAACTGCTGAGGAATACAAAAAATAAAATCACAACTATAGGAACTGGTTTCACTAAAACCACCTCTTTAATCAAGGGCACTACAATTTTACAAGCCATACACTACACAAGGTATGTCCAATGAGGGCAAATGGGCATTCACTCTAGGAAGGAGAACCTGTTCCATGGCACAAGGTTGTCTCCTCCTTACTAAGTTATGAAACTTTAGGTGTGTGTCCCTCAACCAAAGGCACTTCTTTGTAATCCACAGAAGGTCACACTGTAGGTTAGTGGTAGCCCAGCTCTCAGTTCTCAGTTATCTCTCTCTCTCTCTTTCTCTGAATATTTGAAACTACTCATCATTTCTTTCTTATCTGTTGAGGGAGAAAAGAATAGAAAATTGTGATAGAATTTAAAATAAACAAAGGGGTGTAGCCACTGTGAGACAATGAAAAACAAAACTAATCAAGTACAAAAAGATTCCTGAACAATGGTAAGAGCACAACTGAGTCTGTACATCAAATGCCTGAAATAACGCTACATGGCCAAACAATTGGTTTTTGTTCATAGTTTTATAGACCAAGTGTGAGAACTCAAAAAACAAATATTTGAATGAAGCTAGAGTTGGATATTTATAGGATGAATATAGCAGAAGGTCAGTCAGGCTGAGAAACTTGCGTTGGTGACCATGTCATACAAATACTGAACCATGGAATTCAGTAAGGGTAGTTAAAACAGCAAAGAAATTAGAAGATCTTTGTTACTGTTGGATTTGATTTGTGAAGGGTAAGAAAAATGGTTGGCAAAAGGGAAGTTGTTCATGGATAGATAAAAGCAATGACTCTGTATCCCAGCTGCCTGAGTTTTAATCAGAGCTCCTCCATGTAAAACCTTGGCAAGTTCCTTTGCCTTCCTATGCTTTCATTTTCTTAAGTGTGTGGTGAGGATTAAATAAGAATGTTTAATAATTTAGTAAGTTCTAAAAATAGTGCTTATCATATAGTAAGTATGATATGTATTATTAATAATGAACGTATTTAAAAGGAAAGGTGTAGCTTTTCCATTTATATATCCATAACATATGTCCAGATTTCTCTATATTACTATCTAAACTTATTCAATGATTCTGAATATGAAATTCTTGAACTTGGAAGAAACATGACGATGAGTAATTTTATTTATTTTCCACAATAAATATTTGTGTATTATGTTAAAGCATTATGATGGTAAAAAAGCCCTTTGATATTATCCATCATTATAGTCACATTATTAAACAATTCATGAACGAAAATTTAAACAGTAACACTCCAAATACTATACCACCTTCTTAAAATTATATTTTAAATTCTAATCTAAATTTAAAATCCTATTATTTTTCTCTCCTCTTTCTTACTGCCCCCCACACCTCACTCCCACTACCATAGGTATTATCTTCTAAAGAGAATTTAATTTAGCAACATATTCCTTTTAAGTCCTCCATTAAAATGTTCTAAAACTGGATGAGGCAGTGGTTATACAATTCTATAGATTTAACCAAAATCATTGAATTATACATTTAAAACAAGGGATTTTTATGGTTTGTTAAGTATACCTCATAAAGCTAGCTCAAATTTTTCTTTTACGTAAGAGTGTAAGAATCTCCATTGAAAAGGTGTATCTAATGGCTGGTAACTGTTGGTATCCCAGTCTAAATTGATATCCACTTTTTTCTGGTTTACATTTAGCAGGGGGAGTGGAAAGCTAAACTTCCCCTTAACACATGCCAAGCCTCTCAGAGGACCCAGAGAAAGAGACTGTCATTCTGTCCTCAGACCCATTCACCCTATAACCTACTTTGATGGCCAAGTGCTAAGTGTTCAATGTGATTGTGATTGTCGCCACTTGGAAATAAGAGCAAGGCAAACAACTTTTTCCAGAGATGGTACTTAATAGTTTTTAGATGATAATGATTTTCAATTACTTTTGTCATTATGTTGGATGAGAACAGTGACCTAAGGGTGAAGAGGCTCTAACTTTTGTGACAAATACTCTGAGTATTTGGTCCTGTTCACTAGAACTTAAACTATTTGCCTTGGTCTCAGACCTACCCCAGCAAAATGCCAATTTTTATTTCACTCAAAGTAATAGAGTTCCTTTTTGCCTATGTTATCTCCAGTGATTATTTTATATCTAACATTTTAAATATTTTTCAATTGTTCCTTATTTGAAAAATTTACAAACTTTTTAAGCAGAAATTTTTTAAAGAAAGGATCAGATAATTGAGCTTATCAAATGGAGTTATTCTGAAAGAAGACTGTAACACTTCTTCAGAATAATAGCAAATAATAACACATTGTTTTCCACAGTCTAACCATTGTGTGGCTGTGTGTGTTTGTGTGTAAAATCCTTAGTTAACTCCACGATAAAGGCATATAGAGAAGAAGAAAATTCCTTAAGGTGGTAGAACTAGTACAAGTCAGTCAGCATATGAACCCAGGTAAACCTTTTGCAGTCTATGCTTTTAAAAACTATTTTGAACTGCCTCTCAGAAAGAGATATATGAAGGATAAGGTAGACCTTTTTTTTTAAGACTTCAAGACAAATATTAGACAAACATGTAAAACACTGCATCTATCCATGTTACCTGAATGAAACTCAGGTCCTTGGCAAACTTAGCTAGTCCAGAACAAAGCAAAGAGCCAGGAAATGGGCAAAAAATAGAAAGGCTTTTACATAGAACAAGTCACAAAGGCATTGATTAAAACTTCCTGCAATGTACTTATAGAAAGACACCTTCAACTACTATCACCTAATTGTAGTAGCTAACATGGCCATTCCCAGAAAGATACATTCGTGGTGTCCTAACCTCTAGAACCTGTGAATGTTACCTTCATTACCTGTGAATGAACCTCCCTTGGGAGAAGGGTGTTCACAGATGTAATTAAGGAATTTCAGATGAGATCATCTTGCATTACCTAGATAGGTCTTAAATCCAGTGACGGTGTCCTTAGTAGAGACCTGTGGAGGACACAGAGACAAAGAGGAGGAGGAGGAAGAGGCAGTGTGACCATGAAGACAGATTGGAGTGATAAAGACACAAGCCAGAGAATGTTAACAAGCACCAGAACCTACCTGGGAAAGGCAAAGAGCAGATTCTCCTCAAGAGCCTCCAGAGAAAATGTAGCCCTTGTCGACACCTTGACTTTAGTCTACTGGCCTCCAGAACTGTGAGGGAGTAAATTTGTGTTCTTTTAAGACACAATTTGTGATAGTTCGTTTTGGCAGCCTTAGAATTCCAATAAATCTTGGAACATTTTAATAATACAATTACAGTTTATGTTTTACATGTTCAGAGTCAAAGCTGAATTATTCAAGTAGAGCCAGTCTATTCAAATCACACTGTAACATGACCATGCCAAGTAATTTTAAAGACAAAGTTAAAGAAAATTTGTAAAGAATAGGGAAGTTGGCTAGGATACGACAGTGTTACATACTTTTTCGTAAAAATGTCTTTAGAGCTGCATAAATTGAGCCACTGACTATAAGGAAATAGGCAAGGGGTGACTCAAATGACTATAAGAATGCTCATTTGCCAAAGCAAATAATCTGGATGCTTTAACTATAAACCTAGCCATACCATATTCCTCTGTGGAATATGCAGTCCTAATCTTAATATAATAATTTTTCATATTTTGGACTTGTAGCACAGCTGAATTCTTGTCTTTGCTCTGCCATTTATGATCCATATGGCTTTGGGCAAGTCACTTTCAGAACCAGTTTCATCTTCTAAAATATAGATATAATAAAGTATGTCATTGTGAAGGTATGACACTAAAATACAATAATATCAAAACTCCCACATAAAGGGTACAAACTAAGTATCTCAGTTAATTTAGTTGGAAGGAGGATGACTTGTGCTATCATGGCTATATCTAATAAAAGTCACAATACATAACCTTCCCCAACTCTACCTTCACCCCAGTAGGAGGACTTAGTGTAGTGCTTTAATTGCCTCACTCAAAGGAGGAAGAGCTCTGATTATACTAGAGTGACTGAGTTATAATTATGATGGATTACAATGCTTTAGAATACTGCTTCTGTAAAAATTAATGACAATTGTCTTCAAAATGAAGCTTTGCAATGTTATATTTCTAAATTCCATATAGTCTACAGTTGTGTTTTTTGGTCAAGAGAATTCTCTTTAAAACTAAATTATTGGACATAAAGAAAGCTAACCTAAGTTAAGTTTGGTAAACATTGTTTTGACTGGATATCATAATGCTAAAAACTTAAAGATCTGTACTCTAGTTGGTAAATTCATTTTTCACAGTGATATGGGCTAGGAATTCTGAGGCAACTCTCATGTAATTACAGTTGATTGAACAAATGGGTAAATAAATTATAGATAATGGGAGCCAAGTTTCTCACTGTTAGAAATTACCAATAAACAATGGGTAAAGGAAAGAATAAACCCTGTGGTGCTGAATTACATATAGTGATATGAACTTGGGAACATACACACACACACACACACAAATAGATAAACACAAAAAAAGTGTTTATATTGGTTTGTATAATACATATATTTCTTAGCTCTCTCTGCTGAGAGAACATAGAAGCAGTGATACTCCAATAACAACAAGCATACCCAGCACCCAGATCTTCACTTCTAAACACCATTCTCCAGTAAGAAAAACTAGGGCCCCTTGAAGAAATGGCTGATTCTTAGGCTGGATAGGGAAAATGCAAAATGAGCCTGGAGCATTTTATAGTGCTATAAAGTAAGAGAATGTTTTTAAAAGAGACTATGGGCCCATGCCAAAAGAACACAGGAGATAACAGAGTCTCAAATGGTCAAAGCAGGGATCATTTGGGGAACAAAATAAATAACAGTAATATTGGACTGTTAGTAGTAATAGCATTTTAACCCAAAACAGCAAAGTAAATGTCCACAGGTACATCTGAATATACATAATTAAATAAATAAATGGGAGAGAAGGGAAAAATCTTTCTTCAGAAAAATTGTAAATAAATATGTAGAGCCTTTTTCTCTCCAGGAGGTGGAGCTTTATTCTCCCCCCACTGGAATGTGGGCTGGACTTTAGTAACTTGCTTCCACATTATAGAATATGGAAGGCGAAAAACAGGAATTTTACAGTGAAGAAATCTGTCAGAATGCACCTTAACTAAGGCATCAAAGTTGACACCACTAGTGATTAGTCATGTTGATATGATATACCCTTTGATATGATGTGATGAGAAGGATACTTTTCTGAGACATTTTTCCCAAAAATACATGAGAATTCTGAATTTTGAATAACTATCAGATGAAACCAAATTAAAAGATGTTTTACAAAGTACCTGATGAATGCTCTTAAAAATTGTCAAGGTCATGAAGAAGAAGGAAAGATGGGGACATGTCATCAATTGGAAAAGACTAAGGATGCATGATGACTAAAAAGTTTAGTGATGTCCTCATTCCCTGATTTCAAACCATACTACAAAGCTATAGTAATCAAAACAGTGTGGTACAGGCACCAAAAAAAGCTATCTATCTCAGTGGAGCAGAACAGAGAGCCCAGAAATAAACCCACACTAATGTGATCAAGAAATCTATGATGAGAACATAAATGGGGATAAGACAGTCTCTTCAATAAATGATGCTGGGGAAATTAAAACAGCTACATGAAAAAAGAATGAAACTTGACCACTTTTTTACACCATATGAGATAAACTCAAAGTGGATGTAAGACTGGAAACTGCAAAACTCCTGAAAGAAGAAAACATAGGCAATAAACTCTTTAACATCAGTCTTAGCAATATTTTGGGGACATGTCTCCCCAGTCAAAGGCAGCAGCAGCAAGACAAATAGGACTATGTCAAACTAAAAACGTTGGCACCTTTTGAAGGAAACCATCAACAAAATGAAAAATCAGTGTACTGAAAGGAGAAATATTTGCAAACAACATATCTGACAAAGGAGTTGAAATCCAAAATGTATAAAGAACTCGTACAACTCAATGATGAAAAACAACATAATAAAAATTGGGCAGAGGGCCTGAATAGACATTTTTCCAAAGGGAAATGGGAACCAAAATGCAATGAGATACCTCCTCACAACTGTGAGAATTGATATCATCAAAACAAAAAGAAAATAAATATTTGTGAGGATGTGGAGAAAAGGGAACCCATGTGCACTATTGGTGGGAATGTAAATTGGTTCAGTCACTATGGAAAATGGAATGGAGTTTCCACAAAAAATTAAAACATGGAACTACCATACAAAACAGCAATTTCACTTCTGGATATTTATCCAGAGAAAATGAAAACATCAATTGCATCATTTGCATTGCCAAGATATGGAAGCAACTTAGGTGTCTATTGTTGGATGAATGGAAAAAAATGTGGTGTATGTATACAATGGAATATTACTCAACCATCAAAAGAATACAATCTTGCCATTTGCAACAACATGGATAGACCTAGAGGATATTTATTATGCTAAGTAAAATAAGTCAGAGAAAGACAAATACCACATGATTTCACTTATATGTAGAATCTAAAAGAAACAAATAAAAACAAAACAAAACAGAAAAAAGCTCAAAGAAACAGAGAACTGGTAGTTGCCAGAGGGGAGAGGAGTGGAGGGATGGTTAAAACAGAGGTGGATGGGATTAGGAGGAACAAACTTCCAGTTTTAAAATGAGTTAGTTTTAAAGAAAATAAGTCACAGGGCTACAGGGATGTAATATATGCTGTAAGAATATATCAATAATTTTGTAATAATTTTGTATGGTGACAGATGGTAACTAGACTTATCATGGTGATCATTTCATTATGTATAAAAATATAAAGTCATTATCTTTTACACCTGAAGCTAATATAATACTGTATTATATCAATTTTAATTCAGTAAAAATAATAAAAGTAACTGAAAAGGAAATATATATATATATTTACAGTTCTGCCAAAATTATAAAGTTGTGTTGAATAGAAAAAATAACTAAGTGATGTCTTGGAATGGATCCTGTTATAGAAAAAGGTGAAATATTAATAAAATCTGCATTTTAGTTAATGTACCAATGTTAGTTTTTTAGTTTTGATAGATGTGTTTGTATAAGATGTTAGGATAGAGGAATTTTTGGGTGAAGGTTTATGGGAACTCATTGTACTGTCTTTGCAACTTCTCTGTAAATCAGAAATTATTCCAAAATAATTTTTTCTAAATCTATAATATCTGTATCTATAAAATCTTAATATTTGTTCACTTAAGAGAGAAAATATATTCAGGTTTCATATTATTCATATTTTTCTATAATTTTAATTTTTTATAAAAGAAAAATATTGCAATATTCATTTTCCCATTTTTTTCCCCAATGGTAGTTTGTGGAAGTATTTGATAATATTTTAATAATGTCATAGTTTATGAAAAGTTTCTGACTCTTCTAGTGGAATTAAGTGTAATGCATTTTCTGAGCTTTATTAACTCAGTTTGCAAGGCTGCCACCTAGTTATCTGGTGGCATAAAGTTCTGAGAAATTTATAGGAACTGCTACTAGTACCTAATTAATCCTTACAAAATTGAGACAATCTAGTTCATTAAAAGAACAATGTGTGCCTGGCACTGAACTAGAAATTTTTCATTACTATTTTGTACTTATCCAATAACTTGATCTTGTGAAAAAAAGTGACTATCTCTAGGTGACATACCAAAAAGTTTAAAGTACAGAACTGTAGGAAATATAGGAAATCACAGGTAAATGACCTCGATTTTAAGAATTTATTTCTTTCCTTTTGGGTCATTTTCCCTAGACTATTTGATTCTTAATACACTTTTAATAGGAACAACTCAGCCTACCCATCCAACTAGTTATATCATGTCATTTTAGTAGCTAATACAAAACTTTCATAATATTGAGTCACTTAAGACATTGAACACTTTGAAATTGCTTTCTAATCTGAGTTAAATCTTCTACTATTTGCTTCCATCTATTCTCATTCAAATGTTTCCATTTTTTTCTAGAAATGTATCCTGTTTTTTGAGATTTTCTTTTCTTTTTACTTGGAGTTATAATACCATTTAAATTTGAATTCTCACAGTGTTCAATCATATTGCAGTGAAAACTAGGTTATTCACTTTATATTACTATTAAAGGATTTTTCTATTTTACAAAGATTTTTTCTTTACATGAGATTAACAATCTAAGTGTAAACCTAACTATATCAAAACTTCTCCTGAGAACTTTTTCAGAGATAATTAATCTTGTATATATCCCTGCGTTCCTTGTATTCATGAACACCTAAGTTAATGCTCATGTGGGAAAGTAACATTTCCAAGGCCAACCATATTAAGTCATTTCATGAGGTTTATCATTCACCTGACTTAATACTCTATTAGTTATACTGTAATTTTGATCTATAAAATTGCTTGCCAGAGAAACTTTGAAACTTTTCCTTAGTAGGATGAGGTCAGAAAATTCTTTAAGATCTAAGAATAGCTCTAATAAAAAGGATTGTAGAGGCTGAATTTGAGGTATACATTTCTATGAAGTTATCACTACTTATTAAATGACAAATACTCCTGTAATTTCCAGGTTTGTTTTATTCTTGTCCTTTTTCTTTTTTTTTTTTCAGTGAGCAGTACTTGGAATTGAATTTCTTGTTCATTAAAATTAATACTTCCTCATAGTAGGTGAATGTAATTTAAATTAAAAAGATATACATATGTATGTGTATGTAGAAAGAAACTTTGATTCATTATTATACCATAAACTGGATTTTCTACAAAACTCTTCATAATGTCTTAATCTTCCTGTGGCCCAACTCCATCATTAAGATCAGCTGGGAGATCAGGCTCTGGTCAGATGGAGTAACGAAGGCCAGATTACCAACCTACATGAAACAACAGAAAGAACAGAAAATTCCAAATCAAGGCGCTGAGCGTCAGGCAACCAATGAGAGTGATCCCTGGGAGATGGAAGATAAATAGGTGAGCCCTTAGTTTACAGCCATGAGAGAACATCCAAGCCTCAGTGCAGGGAAGACAAACTGAGAACCTGGCCCAGAAAGTGGAAGCTGAGGTACCAACAAACAAACAAACAAAGCAGAAGGAACCTGGAGTCCATGGTACAACACCACAAAGGAAAGACCTGCACAGAGATATTATCAAGAATCATGTAGAAAGTCCCTGCTAAGAATTCCATAGAGTACTGATCACTTTATATTTAAGGAGACTGACAGAAGCTGCGAAAGAACCATCCAAAGAACTTAAAGCAAATAATACTTAACATTCACAGAGGACCAGGAAAATCCCCTGTTCTATACAGCCAGACTAGAGTTTATAATTTCATGTAGCATTGGGCAGAGCACTCAGGAAGGTCTTCTCTTAGTTGTGTGAAATAATTAGCACTCTGCTAGGTACTTTTCTGGAGCCATTTAACAAGTCATAAAAGCAAGATCCTAAAGAATCTGTTTCCAAGTAATTTACCTACATATAAGAATGAAACTTAAGGCTTAATGGCTGCGGCTGACTCGTTTTCTAGCGGCGGCCCGGCGGCTGTCAGGCTGCCGCGGTCGCCGCCGCTCAAGGTGCTAACGGAGCAGCTGCGGCGCGACGCGGAGGGTGGCCCGGGCGCATGGCGGCTGTCGCGGGCGGCGGCGGGCCGCGGGCCGCTGGAGCTGGCGGCCGTGTGGATGCAGGGCACGGTGGTGGCAGCGGGCGGCGGCGAGGCACTGCTGCGCGACTCGAGCGGGCCCTTCTCGGTGCGCGGCCTGGAGCGGGTGCCTCGCGGGCGGCCCTGCCTCTCCCCAGGAAAGTACGTGATGGTAATGGGAGTGGTTCAGGTGTGCAGCCCTGAGCCGTGCCTTCAGGCTGTGAAGATGATGGATCTTTCTGATAATCCCATCCATGAAAGCATGTGGGTACTAGAAGTGGAAGATTTACACAGGAACATTCCTTAGATGACTTGAAACTTAAAAACAACCGAAATTCTGAAACAATTTAGGTTCTTTTACCACATAGATTTCATGGACATCATTATATGTATACTTCTCACAAGTTCCTCCGAGAGCTTTTTGCTTTGGTTGACCAAGTGGTCGGGATGTAAGGTCTCTGAACGCTGGGACCCTCCAGTTAACTCAACCCCTGATGCCCTTTGCTTTGACGCCTGTTTGCTGATGAAAAGCAGATGTTATGTTCTCTTTCTCTTCTCTTGGTTTGTGTGTGTTAATGCTCTCTAAAGCACACATGATGCATTTTCCCAGTTTCACAAGTGGATACTTTTTCTGTTACCGCCATGACCCTATTTTACGATGCCAAATTTGAATCTCACTCGTTGCCCGTGGAGATTAAAGTGTGGTTGTGGGCAGGGAAACAGCCTGCATTGAAAAGGAATGACCATGGCTCCTCTTCTTCTCCATCAACTTCCATACCAATTTGCAAGTCAAATGGAATGTTCTCACTGCAGACACCAGCGGCCTCAAGACACAGTTCTCTCTGCTTCGGATGCCACTCAGCCACTTAAGACCTTATGTCCTTGTAGCTGTGGACGCTGCTGCCGCCATCCTCCTTTCACTTGGAGATGTTGAGACACTTTGAACATTTTTGGTTGAACCTAAAATCAAGATTGAGAACAACTTTCAGGCATTAACCAAACCTCTCTGCCTCATAACTTTTGGTGAGATGCTTCCAGGGAGCAACTTCCTGGCCTACAGGATTTCCCCCCCGTGTTTTATTGAGATGTAATTGACATTCAGCGCTGTATAAAGTTAAGGGGTACAGCATAACGATTTTAGAGTTCTTACATTTTTTTATATGGGATGACTTTTTGCTGTGATTATATTGAATGTTGGGTTCCTGCTCTCTACTGCTTCCCCATGCCTTCTATTTCCTTAGATTGCTACCATCAAAGGAGTCAGGCTATACTGCTACAGAGTTTTGTAGATTATTGAGCTTCACCACTAATAAATTGCTTCATATGCTGCATTTTTTAAATAGACTTTATTTTTTAGAGCAGCTTTAAATTTATAGAAAAATAGAGCTGGACGTACAGAGTTGCCGTACACCCCCACCCCTGCAGGTTCTCCTATTATTAACCTTGGCATTGGTGTGGTGCATTTGTTGCAAGTGATGAGCCAACATTAAAGCCCATGGTTTACAGTAGCTGTAATTTGTGGGATACAGCTCTACGAGTTTCACAAAGGCGTACTATGTATCTCCCACGACGTTATCATAGGGAATAGTTTCACTACCCTCATAAAAATCTGTGCTCCACCTATTCATCCCTCCCTCCCCCTTAGCCCCTGGCAACCACTGATCTTTCTACTGCCTCCATACTTTGCCTTTTCCAGAATGTCACAGAGTTGGAATCATACAGCATGTAATATTTTCAGACTGGCTTCTTTCACTTAGTAATATGCATTTCAGACTTTTCTGAACAGTTACAGTATTTCTTGGTAGCTCTCTTTTTTTATCACTGAATAATACTCCACTGTAGGGATGTTTCATAGTTTGTTTATTCATTCACCTATTGAAGGACATCTGTTTGACTCCAATTTTGGCAATTAATAAAGCTGCTATAAACATTCAAAAAAAAAAAAAAAGAATGAAACTTAAAATACTTACAGGAATAAGTAAGTAAAATCCACAAGGCTTGACATCTAATCAAAGATATGCAGACATGCAATGTAGCAGGAAGATATGCCCCATATTGAGAATAATAACCAATTAACTAAAGCTGACTTGAAACTGACACAAGTGTTAACAGATCCAGGGACATCAATGCTATTATACTTGGAATACGTATGTCTAAAAAGGTAAGTAGAAATACTGAAGATATGAAGAAGACCCATATCAAACCTCTGGAGATGAAAACTACAATGCCTGAAATGAAAATTTAGGGTACTGAAGAATTAGCAGTAGAAACTATACAACATTTAAAAGGGAAAAATAATTTCAAAAAAGAACAAAAAGGACAACAGTAAACAGTGAAAAAACCTCAACCAACCTTTTAAATATGTAACTGGATCCTTGAAATAGTGAAAAGAGAGATAATACACAAAAAGAATTTGAAAAAATAGTGGCCAAAATCTTCCAAATTTCATGAAAATAAACACCCACATTCTGAAAAGTTAAATGAGGCTTAAAACCACCTCCCTTCCAAAAAAAGTGAAGGAAATGACATCAACACACTTCATAATGAAATTGCTTAAAGCCAGGTATAAGTTAAAAAATCTTTAAAGCAGCCGAGGAAAAAAGATACTGTGTACAAACAAAAATGAGGAAGACAGCAGATTTCTTATTAGATAAATTCAAACAGTAGAACAAAACCTTTAAAAGGGTGAAAAAAAAGATTGACAACCCAGAGTGTAATATTCAGTGAACATATTGTTCAAAAAGGAATGCAAAAAAAAGGATAGTTCAGACATAGGAAAGTTGAAAGAATTCATTTTGATGAGACCTATGCTATAATGATTTGAAAAGAAATTTGTCAGGCAGATGAAAAATGATACCAGATGAAAATATACATTTAAAGAAATTTAGAGCACTAGGAAAGGTAGTAGCTACATGGGTAAAAACAACTTTTTCTTATCTATTTCTTCAAAAGGTAATTATTTAAACAAAATAACTACAATGTATTGTATGTTTTATAATGTATAATTAAAATGAATGAAAAATAGTATGTAGACTAGGAAGTAGAAATGAAAAACTATTGTCACCTTAAAAATACCTACAGTGGTATAAAATCACTTGAAGGCAGAATGTGGTAAGTCAAAGTGTATACAATGAACTTAATACAATTAATATGATAACACAAAGAGGTATAACTAATAATCCAACAAAGATGAAATGCAATAACTAAAAAATATTCAATCCAAAAGAAAGCAAAGGAGGAAAGTGATACAAAGAACAAGAAAGCACAAGAATAAAATTAATAAATGATAGATTTAAACTTAACATATCACTAATTATATTAAATATAATAGTCCAGGCATTGCAATTAAAAGAGATTATTTGATTGAATAAAATGAGGAGACACAACTCAATGCTTTCTATATAAATTTACTTTAAATATAAATATATAAAAAAGAAAAAAGTGTGTGAAGAGAGAGGAGCCAAGATGGCGGCATGAGTAGAGCAGTGGAAATCTCCCAAAAGCATATATATCTTTGGAAAATACAACAAATACAACTATTCCAAAGAGAGAGACCAGAGGATACAGTAGAACAGCCAGGCTACATCTACATCTGCGAGAACTCAGCATCTCATAAAGGGGGTAAAATACAAGCCACGACCCAGCAGGACCCAACCGCTCCTCATACCACAGCTCAGTGGTGGGAGGAAAGGAGTTGGAGCAAGGAGGGAGTGGAAGTGCAGAACTGTTAAATAACCAGCCCTAGTAATCCATACCGGGAGTGCAGACACACATCACATGGTGTACTGATATTAGAGAAATGGAAAAGTAAAATCTGCAAGCAGGTCCCCGCAGCCGGCTCTCCTGGGACAAAAGAAAAGCAAGTGCCTTTTGAAAGTCTTAAAGGGACAGGGGATTAACAGCTGGATGGAATCGTCCTGGCACACACACACCAGCAGGCTGGGAATCCTGAGGAACTGCAGGTGCCCTAGCCCCCTGGGTGGCAACACAGTTCTGAAGCCCCTCACGGCAATAACCAGCCTGCCATTCATTCCCCCCAGTCGGCACTGCCTCACCACAGCAGCCAAACACCTGGAGAGTGACTGCACCCACAGCAACCGCCCAGAGTCTCCTCCCAGCATGCGGCCACCTGAGCCAGACACAGAGGCCGCCGTGGGTGAGCACATGCCCAGTGCAGGCAGAGGAGGCTGGGACAAGGTGAGAAGGGGCACCAGTCTCACAGAGAGCACAACTGGTGCACATGCTACTCCCTGCAGGGCACTGGGCTGCCCTGATTCTCTCCTGCCTGCGGCAGCTCAGCAGATTAACCTGGACACAGCTGCTGGCGTGTGGGTAACCATCACAGGCATTGGGAAAGAGGAAGGTGACCAGCAAGCAGGAAGGGACTTTGTCCTCCCAGCTGATACACATGACACCTGCCTGCAACTACCTCTATCACCATGAAAAGATAGAAGAATTTGGTCCAGTCCAGAATTACCTAGACAACCCCCGAGACAGGGCCTGGGGAGATAGATATAACCAATCTTCCTTAAAAATTCAAAATAAAGGTCATAACCATGCTGATGGACCTGCAGAGAAATATGTAAGAGCTAAGGGATCAAGTCAGGAGAGAGAATACAGAAATTAAACAATCTCTGGAAGGACTTAAGTGCATACTGGATGAGGTGCAAGGGACAGTTAATGGAATAGAAATCAGAGAACAGGAATACAGAGAAGTGGAGGCAGAGATAGAAGGATCTTCAGGAATGAAAGAATATTAAGACAACTGTGTGACAAACCCAAATGGAACAATATTCACATCACAAGGATACCAGAAGAAGAGAGAGAAAAAGGGATAGAAAGTGTATTTGAAGAAATAATTGCTGAAAACTTCCCCAAAATGGGGGAGGAAATAGTCTCTCAGACCATGGAAGCCCACAGAACTTGCAACATAAGGGACCCAAGGAGGACAACACCAAGACATGCAATAATTAAAATGGCAAAGATCAAAGACAAGGACAGAGTATTAAAGGCAGCCAGAGAGAGCAAAGGTCACCTACAAAGTAAAACCCATCAGGCTATCATCAGACTTCTCAACAGGAACCCTACAGGCCAGAAGAGAATGGCATGATATATTTAATGCAATGAAACAGAAGGCTCTTGAAACAAAAATACCGTATCCAGCATGATTATCATTTAAATATGAAGGAGGGATTAAACAATTCCCAGACAAAAGTTGAGGGAATTTGCCTCCCACAAAGCAACTCTACAGGCTAAATAGATGTCACCAGAGAAAATAAAATCACACCAAAGAAAGCAGACAAACCAAATACTAACTAAAGGCAAAAAATAAAATCAACTATTCACAAAAGCAGACAAAGGAAACACAAAAGAGTACAGAATAAAACACCTAACATATAAAGAAAGTAGGAGGAGGAATAAGAAGGGAGAGAAATAATCTTCAGACTGTGCTTATAATAGCTTAATAAGTGAGTTAAGTTAGATGGTTAGATAGTAAAGAAGCTACCTTGAGTCTTTGGTAATGATGAATCTAAAGCCTGCAATGGCAATAAGTACATATCTTTCAATAATCACCCTAAATGTAAATGGACTGAATGCACCAATCAAAAGACACAGAGTAATAGAACAGATAAAAAAGCAAGACCCATCTACATGCTGTTTACAAGAGACTCACCTAAAAACCCAAAGACAAACACAGACTAAAGTCAAGGGATGGAAAAAGATATTTCATGTGAACAATAGGGAGTAAATAGCAGGTGTTGCAGTACTTGTATCAGACAAAATAGACTTCAAAATAAAGTAACAAGAGATAAAGAAGCACATTACATAATGTTAAAGGGGTCAGTACAACATGAGGATATAACCATTATAAATATATAGGTACCCAATACAGGAGCACCAACATATGTGAAACAAATACTAACAGAATTAAAGGAGGAAATAGAATGCAATGCATTCCTTCTAGGAGACTTCAACACACCACTCACTACAAAGGAGAGATCCACCAGACAGAAAATAAGTAAAGACACAGAGGCACTGAACAACACACTAGAACAGATGGACCTAACAGACATCTACAGAACTCTACACCCAAAAGCAGCAGGATACACATTCTTTTCAAGTGCACATGGAACATTTTCCAGAACAGACCACATACTAGGCCACAAAAAGAGCCTCAGTAAATTCAAAAAGATTGAAATTGAACCAACCAACTTCTTAGAAAACAAAGGTGTAAAACTAGAAATAAATTGTACAAACAAGACAAAAAGACTCACAAAAACATGGAGGCTTACCAGCATGCTCATGAATAATCAATGTATCAATGACCAAATTAAAATAGAGATCAAGCAATATATGGAGAGAAATTACAACAACAGCATAAAGCCCCAACTTCTGTGGGATGCAATGAAGGCAGTTCTAAGAGGAAAGTATATAGCAATCCAGGTCTATTTAAAGAAGGAAGAATAATCCAAAATTAATAGTCTAAAGTCACTATTATTGAAACTGGAAAAAGAAGAACAAATGAGGCCCAAAGTCAGCAGAAGGAGGGACATAATAAAGATCAGAGAATAAATATATAAATAGGAAAAGAATAAAACAATAGAAAAAAGCAATGAAACCAAGAGCTGATTCTTTGAGAAAATAAACAAAATAGATAAGCCCCTAGCCAGCCTTATTAAGAGAAAAAGAGAATCTACATACATCCACAGAATCAGAAATGGGAAAGGAAAACTCACAATGTACCCCACAGAAATACAAAGAATTATTTGAGAATACTATGAGAATCTATATGCTAACAAGCTGGAAAACCTAGAAGAAATGGACAACTTCCTAGAAAAATACAACCTTCCAAGACTGACCGAGAAACAGAAAATCTAAACAGACCAATTACCAGCAATGAAATTGAAACGGTAATCAAAAACGACCCAAGAACAAAACACCCTGGCCAGATGGATTCACTGCTGAATTCTATCCAACATATAGAGAAGACATAATACCCATTCTCCTTAAAGTTTTCCAAAAAATAGAAGAGGAGGGAATACTTCCAAACTCATTCTATGAAGCCAGCATCACTCTAATACTAAAACCAGGCAAAGACCCCACCAAAAAAGAAAATTACAGACCAATATCCTTGATGAACATAGATGTAGAAATACTCAACAAAATATTAGCAAACCAAATTCAAAAATACATCAAGGGGATCATACACCAATGTCAAGTGGGATTCATCTCAGGGATGCAAAGATGGTACAACATTCAAAAATCCATCAACATCATCCACCACATCAACTAAAAGGACAAAAACCACATGATCATCTCCATAGGCACTGAAAAAGCATTCGACAATATTCAACATCCATTCATGATAAAAACTCTCAACAAAATGGATATAGAGGGCAAGGAGCTCTACATTATAAAGGCTATATATGACAAACCCACAGCCAACATTGTACTTAACCACAAGAAGCTGAAAGCTTTTCCTCTATGATCGGGAACAAGACAGGGATGCCCACTCTCCCTGCTGTTATTCAACATAGTACTGAAGGTCCTAGCCACAGCAATCAGATAAAACAAAGAAATACAAGGCATCCAGATTGGTAAAGAAGAAGTCACCATGCCACTATTTGCAGATGACATGATATTGTATATAAAAACCCTAAAGACTCCACCCCAAAACTACTAGAACTTATATCTGAATTCAGCAAAGTTGCAGGATACAAAATTACACAGAAATCTGTTGCATTCCTTTACACTAACAATTATCTAGCAGAAAGAGAAATGGGGAAAACAATTCCATTCACAATTGCATCAAAAATTATAAAATACCTAGGAATAAATCTAATAAAGGAAGTGAAAGACCTATACCCTGAAAACTACAAGACACTCTTAAGAGAAATTAAAGAGAACACAAACAAATGGAACTCATCCCATGCTCTTGGCCAGGAAGAATTAATATTGTCAAAATGGTCATCCTGCCTAAAGCAATGTACATATTCAATGCAATCCCTATCAAATTACCAACAACATTCTTCAATGCACTGGAACAAATAGTTTTAAAATTCATATGGAATCACAAAAGATCCTGAATTGCCAAAGGAATCCTGAGAAGGAAGAATAAAGCAGGGGGTATCTTGCTTCCCAACTTAAATCTCTACTACAAAGCCACAGTAATTAAGACAATTTAGTACTGGCACAAGAAGAGACACACAGACCTGTGGAACAGAATAGAGAGTCCAGATATTAACCCAAACATATATGGTCAATTAATATATGATAAAGGAGCCATGGATATACAGTGGGGAAATGACAGCCTCTTCAACAGCTGGTGTTGGCAAAACTGGACAGCTACATGTAAGAGAATAAAATTGGATCATTGTCTAACCCCATACACAAAAGTAAATTTGTAATGGATCAAATACCTGAATGTAAGTCATGAAACCATAAAAGACTTAGAAAGAAACATAGGTAAAAATCTCTTGGACATAAAGATGAGCAACTTCTTCATGAACATATCTCCTGGGGCAAGGGAAAGAAAAGCAAAAATGAACAAGTGGGACTATATCAACTGAAAAGCTTCTGTACAGCGAAGGACACCACCAATAGAACAAAAAGGCATCCTACAGTATGGGAGAATATATTAATAAATAACAGATCCAATAAAGGGTTGACATCCAAAATGTATAAAGAGCTCATGCACCTCAACAAGCAAAAAGCAAATAATCCAATTAAAAAATGGTCAGAGGAGCTGAACAGACAGTTCTCCAAAGAAGAAATTCAAATAGCCACCAGACACATGAAAAAATGCTTCACATTGCTAGTCATCAGAGAAATGCAAATTAAAACCACAGTGAGATATCACCTCACACCAGTAAGGATCGCCACCATCCAAAAGACCAACAGCAACAAATGTTGTTGAGGTTGTGGATAAAGGGAAATCCTCCTACACTCCTGGTGGGAATGTAAATTAGTTCAACCATTGTGGAAAGCAGTTTGGAGGTTCCTCAAAAAACTAAAAACAGAAATACCATTTGACCCAGGAATTCCACTTCTAGGAATTTACCCTAAGAATGCAGCAGCCAGTTTGTAAAAGACATATGCACCCCTAGGTTTATCACAGCACTATTTACAGTAGCCAAGTAATGGAAATAGCCTAAGTGTCCATCAGTAGATGAATGGATAAAGAAGTGGTACATATACACAATGGAATATTATTCAGCCATAAGAAGAAAACAAATCCTACCATTTGCAACAACATGGATGGAGCTAGAGAGTATTATGCCCAGTGAAATACGCCAGGCAGAGAAGACAAGTATCAAATGATTTCACTTATCTGTGGAATATAAGAACCAAGGAAAAACTGAAGGAGCAAAACAGCAACAGACTGACAGAACCCAACAATAGACTAACAGTAACCAAAGGGAAAGGGACTGGGGAGGACAGGGGAGAAGGGAGCGATCAGGGAGGGGAAAAAAGGGGGGGCATTATGATTAGTCTGTATAATGGGGGGGCATGGGGAGGGCTGTACAACACAGAGAGGACAAGTAGTGATTATACAGCATCTTACTATGCTTATGGACAGTGACTGTAAGGGGTTTTGTGGGTGGAACTTGGTGATTGGAGGAATCTAGTAAACAATGCTCCTCATGTAATTGTAGATTAATGATACAAAAAAAGTGTGTGAAGAGTGAAAAAATATATACAAAAAAGATGCTGTTCTGACACTAGTCAAAGGGAAGCAGGAGCAGCCATACTAATATCAGACAACGTACAAGGCAATTAATATTGCCAGATATTTAGAAGGGCATTTCATAATGATAAAATTATTTATCAAAAAGACATAATAATCCTAAATCATTGTGCATCTAATAACAGATTTTCAAAATATATGAAAAAAAAACAGAAATGCAAGAAGAAATAGATAAATCCACTTTTGTAGTTGGAGATTTCAATACCCTTCTCTCAATATATGATAAAATAAGTAGAAAATCAGTAACAATATAGAATATTTGAACAATGTCATCAACATGCTTACACTTTTGATTATTTTATCTTATGTCCTTCAATCTTATTTATCCACACATCAGTCTTCCACTCTAAGCAATGCAGAGTTATTAGGGCAGAGGCAAAAACATATACTTTAAAATCACAATAAAATCTGGTTAACTAAAACTAAATAGTTAAACAAGTGAGTATTTTGTAAATTAATTAGTGAACTGGATTCTGACAGATTGTGTTCCCTGCCTGCCCTTGGGTTCATCAAGATTTCCTTATATACTTGTAAAGAAATTTCCTTTTTTCACTTAAACTAGTTTAAGATGAGTTTTTATTGCTTGCTCTGGATAAAATTAAAGTTCCTGTGGCCAGGATTATCACCTGGCCCTGGTTGACTAGCTCACTACACACGTGTGGGTAACACGTTGCTATTGACACTATAAAGAGCTCTGCCCAGTACTCTGGGCAACATGGTGGCATGGCTGAAAGGCTGCAAGTGAGCAGAGTAGAGGCTGGAGTGGGGGCAGTGCAGAGGACAGAGGCCCAGAGAATGGTTGTGCGGGTAGAGAGGCCTGGAGGCAGAGACCGGCTTGCTGCATGCATACTCTCTCTGGGTGAATGGGGTTTTAGTGATTGACCTGCCACCGTGGAAATAAAGTTGGGTATAACCCTTTCACCCCAAGAACATTCTGCCATTTCTTTGGCAACATTAAATCCATAGTGAACTTGCCCAGGGCTGAAGCCCATCGGAAGACACTTGCTTTCAAAAACACCTTGACTAACATACTCTCATATCTGGCTCCTTTCCATATGGATGTAAACATATTTCCTTTCACTTTTAAATTTCTTTGAAAAGTTTATGTTCTGTAATTCCTTTACCTCTGTTCTCAGTCATTCCTTGTGGTTTCCACCTGTACTATGCTACCAAAAATTAGTCATACTACAGTAGTGAGTGAGTTCCATGTCAATAAATCCAGTAGTAGACAGTTTCAGTTTTTATCTAGCTTGATTGTTCAGCAGCATTTGACATTGTGGACCCTCAGTCTCAAAAATCTTCCTTTGGTTTCTTTAACAAAATTCTATTAGACTTTCTTTCTATTGATTTGACTATATGTTTTGATTTCCTCTGTCACCTCCTTCTTTCCTACCTAATTCTTATATGTCAGAATTGCTCTGGGATTCCTTATACATTTCTGTTTTTTTCCCCCTAGTTTTCATTTTTTAAGAGGTGTTATCACCATGTACCCCATTGATGAAGAAATAAAATTATGATTAATGCAGTCACCCTTGATGGCTTCTTTTTCTTCACTGCCCATTTCAACTGAGTCTACTTCCAAATTGCTCTCAGGTTTATCTACTTTTTCCCAGCCCTACCACCAACCACCCTGTTCTGATTCCCCATATCATTGTCCCATATGGACTACTGCAACTGTCTTCTAAGCAGTCTCCTGCATTTAAGCAATACCTTCTCTAAACTATAATTTACTCTCAGCTAACATATTTAAAAGATAAAGGCATAAAAATGGGTTAATTCTTGACTAAGGCACTTTAACAGCTTTGTGTCTCCAAACTCCTTAAATAGCTTACAGGGCTTCCCAGAGTGAATGGTCTCCACCTATCACCTTAAGCCTTATTCCTTACATGTTTCCTTCTTCATATTTCATCCACATTCAGTTTCTTTTGGCTTCAGTAAGGTATTACTAGCTCTTTGGTCAATGGGCCCTCAAGAAGACTAACTCTTTTCTCTGCTTAGAAGCCCTATTACATTCCCTATTTTCACAGAGTTAATATGCATCATTTTTGAGATCTCAAATAAGGTCTCTGTGGATAAAGTGAAGGTTCCTGTGGCCAGGATTCTCACCTGGCCCTGGTTGGCTAGCTCACTACACACTTGTGGGCAATATGTCATTAATGACTCTATATAAAGAGCCCTGCCCAGTGCTCTGGGTGACTCACTGGCATGGCTGCAAGGCTGCAGAAGAGCAGAGATGAGACTGGAGTGGTGGCAGCACTGAGGACAGAGACTGAGATAACTGTGCAGGTAGAGAGGCTCAGAGGCAGAGACTGGCTTGCTGCATGCAGACTTACTCTGAGTGGACAGGATTCTAGGGATTAACCTGTCATGGTGGAAATAAAGTTGGGTATAACCCTTTCACCTAAAGAATGTTCTACTGTCATTTCTTTGGTCCCACTGAATCCATAGTGAATTTGCCCAGGACTGAAATTCATTGGCAAGACAATTGGCAGCAGTTGGCAGGATTCATTGGTGACCAAGGAAAAAGAACAGGCTGCCCTCATGGAAGGTGTGTTTCAGCAGGATGCACCTATGGACAGGGAGATACTCGAGTTTCCGCCAGAGGACATGTATTACTGTGAACAGGTGGAGGACAGGGATCCATCCCAAGAGAAAGAAAATTTGTTGCTGACTGAAATGGCATCACTACGAAATGCTGTGGAAATAGTAAAGGCCCGAGAGGAGGCAGCACAAGAAGGAGCGGCCTGAGAAGAAGCAGCACGCAGGCTGCCAGGTGTCATGGAGCAAGAGAAAGATGTAGTGGAGCCATCAGCACCAGAAATGGAAGAGCAGAGGTTTGACAAACAGGTGGGGGTGGAGGCCCTGCCGGTGCTAGAGGCATTGGCTCCTCCTTGGGTGAAACCCCACCTGGTAGAGAGCTGATGGAAAGCCAGAAGGATTCAGCAACTGCAGGTTCTTTCAGGAGAGGTGCAGCCCCTCCTCAGGCTGTGGAGCACTCCATGCTCTACCTCTATCCTCAGGCTCAAGCACAAAAGGAAATACGGTCCGCTTCTTGAAGGAGGAATTTAAATGACCCCGTGAAGGTAATGAGAAACCAGATGTGGGTTGGTTTGAAAAGGCAGGAGCAGACAAAAAGAAATTTTGTGACTGGAGCTGTGGCAACAACTGAGACCAGAGCAACAGTTCCAGCTGCTGAGGATGAAGTAGAAGGCAGAGATAAAACAACAAGATTGGCCTGTGTGTCTGCAAGACTTCCTGCTGGAGAGGCTGGAGAAGGTAGGTATTGTAAGGCCCACACGGTTCTTTTGGTTAACTCATTTGAGTAGAACTGGTTTGAGTACAGTCAGAGTCACCATTTGGTGGCAATGGATCTCCTCAGGCTTGAGGGTTATTATAATTTGTCATAATTTTTGTTATTTGTATGTTGTATTATGCTTTTATGGAATTTGGTTACAATACTCCAGCTTTCCTGCACAGGGACCATTTCAGAGGATTGAGAACATGTAGATTGAGAGGTAAGTATCCTGGAGGAGTAGAATGTGGATAAAGTGAAAGTTCCTGTGGTCAGGATTCTCACCTGGCCCTGGTTGGCTAGCTCACTACACACTTGTGGGCAATATGTCATTAATGACTCTATATAAAGAGCTCCGTCCAGTGTTCTGGGTGACACAGTGTTATGGCTGCAAGGCTGCAGGAGAGCAGAGCAGAGGCTGGAGTGGTAGCAGCACTGAGGACAGAGACTGAGATGGCTGCATGGGTTGAGAGGCCTAGAGGCAGAGACTGGCTCGCTGCATGCAGACTCTCTGAATGGATGGGATTCTAGTGATTAACCTGCCACTGTGGAAATAAAGTTGGATATAACCCTTTCACCCCAAAAATCTTCTACTGTCATTTCTTTGGTCACATTGAATCCATAGTGAACTTGCCTGGGGCTGAATTCCATTGGCAAGACAGTCTCCTCCTTGACCTTTTCAAACACTATATATTGGGTCTCATAATATCCTGCCCAAGTCTTTTTTTTTATAATACCTATTGCATGTGTAATTACTTGCTTACTGTCTTGCCTTGGCTTTTTAGGTTGACATAGTCCCACTTGTTCATTTTTGCTTTTGTTTCTCTTGCCCGTGTAGATATGTTCATGAAGAAGTTGCTCGTGTTTATATTCAAGAGAGTTTTGCCTACGTTTTCCTCTAAAAGTTTTGCGGTTTCATGACTTACACTCAGGTCTTTGATCCATTTCAAGTTTACTTTTGTGTATGCAGTTAGACAGTAATCCAGTTTCATTCTCTTACATGTAGCTATCCAGTTTTGCCAACACCAGCTGTTAAAGAGACTGTCATTTCCCCATTGTATATCCATGGCTTCTTTACTATGTATTAATGGACTGTACATGCTTGGGTTAATATCTGGACTGTCTGTTCTGTTCTGTTCCACTGCTCTATAGGTCTGTTCTTGTGCCAGTACCAAATTGTCTTGATTACTGTGGCTTTGTAGTAGACCTTGAAGTTGGGAAGTGAGATCTCCCCTGCTTTATTCTTCCTTCTCAGAATTGCTTTGGCTATTTGGGATCTTTTGTGGTTCCATATGAATTTTAAAACTATTTGTTCCAGTTCGTTGAAGAATGCTTTCAGTATTTTGGTAGGGATTGTATTGAATCTGTAGATTGCTTTAGGCAGGATGGCCATTTTGGCAATATTAATTCTTCCTAGCCAAGAACATGGGATGAATTTTGATTTATTAGTGTCCTCTTTAATTTCTCTTAAGAGTGTCTTGTAGTTTTCAGGGTCAGGTCTTTCACATCCTTGGTTAGGTTTATTGCTAGGTATTTTTTTTTTATGCAATTGTGAATGGACTTGTTTTCCTGATTTCTCTTTCTGCTAGTTCATCGTTAGTCTATTGGAATGCAACAGATTTCTGTGTATTAATTTTGTATCCTGCAACTTTGCTGAATTCATATATTCTAATAGTTTTGGAATGAATTCTTTAGGGCTTTTTTATGTACAGTATCATGTCATCTGCAAATAGTGACATGTTGACTTTTTCTTTACCAATCTGGATGCCTTGTATTTCTTTGTTTTGTCTGATTGCCGTGACTAGGACCTCCAGTACTATGTTGAATAACAGTGGGGAGAGTGGGCATCCTTGTCTTGTTCCTGATCTTAGGGGAAAAGCTTTTGGCTTCTCACTATTAAGTATAATGTTGGCTGTGGGTTTGTCATAAATGACCTTTATTATGTTGATGTACTTGCCCTCTATACCCATTTTGTTGAGAGTTTTTATCATGAATGGATGTTGAAGTTTGTCGAATGCTTTTTCAGCATCTATGGAGATGATCATGTGGTTTTTGTCCTTTTTGTTGATGTGGTGGATGATGTTGATGGATTTTCTAATGTTGCACCATTCTTGCATCCCTGGGTTGAATCCCACTTGATTATGGTGTATGATCCTCTTGATGTATTTTTGAATTCTGTTTGCTAATATTTTGTTGAGTATTTTTGCATCTGTGTTCATCAGGGATATTAGTCTGTGGTTTTCTTTTTTTGTGGTGTCTTTTCCTGGTTTTGGTATTAGAGTGATGCTGGCTTCATACAATGAGTTTGGAAGTATTCCTTCCTCTTCTATTTTTGAAAAAATTTAAGGAGAATGTGTATTATGTCTTCTCTAAATGTCAGATAAAATTCAGCAGTAAATCCATCTCTTCCAGGGTTTTTGTTCTTGATTAGTTTTTTGATTACCAATTCAATTTCATTGCTGGTAATTGGTCTGCTTAGATTTTGTGTTTCTTCCTGGGTCAGTCTTGGAAGGTTGTATTTTTCTAGAAAGTTGTCCATTTCTTCTAGATTATTCAGTTTGTTAGCATATAGATTTTCATAGTATTCTCTAATAATCCTTTGTATTTCTATGGTGTCCATCGTAATTTTTCCTTTCTCATTTCTGTTTATGTTTATATGTATAGATTCTCTTTTTTTCCTAATAAGTCTGCCTAGGGGTTTGTCTATTTTGTTTATTTTCTCAAAAAGCCAGCTCTTGGTTTCATTGCTTTTTTCTATTGTCTTATTCTTCTCAATTTTATTTATTTCTTCTCTGATCATTATTATGTCCCTCCTTCTGCTGACTTTAGACCTCATTTGTTCTTCTTTTTCCTGTTTCAATAATTGTGAATTTAGACCATTCATTTGGGATTGTTCTTCCTTCCTTATATAGGCCTGGATTGCTATATACTTTCCTCTTAGAACTGCCTTCACTGCATTCCACAGAAGTGGGGGCATTATGCTGTTGTTGTCATTTGTTTCTGTATATTGCTTGATCACTGTTTTAATTTGATCATCGATCCATTGATTATTTAGGAGCATGTTGTTAAGCCTCCATGTGTTTGTGAGCCTTTTGGTTTACTTTGTACAATTTATTTCTAGTTTTATACTCTTGTGATCTGAGAAGTTGGTTGGTACAATTTCAATCTTTTTGAATTTACTGAGGCTCTTTTTGTGGCCTAGTATGTGGTCTATTCTGGAAAATGTTCCATGTGCACTTGAGAAGAATGTGTATCCTGCTGCTTTTGGGTGTAGAGTTCTGTAGATGTCTGTTAGGCCCATCTGTTCTAATGTGTTGTTCAGTGCCTCTATCTCCTTACTTATTTCCTGTCTTATTGATTTGTCCTTTGGATTGTGTGATGTGTTTAAGTCTCCTAAAATGAATGCATTGCATTCTACTTCCTCTTTTAATTCTGTTAGTATTTGTTTCACATATGTTGGTGCTCCTGTGTTGGGTGCGTAGATATTTATAGGCTGTAAGGCTGCAGGAGAGCAGAGCAAAGCAGAGGCTGGAGTGGTGGCAGAGCCAAGAACAGAGGCCCAGAGGATGGCTGTGTGGGTAGAGAGGCCCAGAGGCATAGACCAGCTTGCTGCATGAAGACTCGCTCTGAGTGAATGGGATTCTGGTGATTAACCTGCCACCGTGGAAATAATGTTGGGTATAACCCTTTCACCCCAAGAACATTCTACTGTCATTTCTTTGGTCACATTAAATTCATAGTGAACTTGACCGAGGATGAAACTGATTGGCAAGATACTTTCCAAAAGACTAGTGTTAAATGAATATTATTTTTTCTGTGGACAGAATTCCACTTTTCTTTCTTTGGCCATTTGGAAGGATTATCAGATTTACTACTTGATTAACTGCTATCCCTGAGGATATGAGAGAAAGAGTGTCTAACTATTAGTGTGGGCTATGAACTTAACTCAGAATAATAGGGCACCCTCTGACTTTTTAGTTTTGGAATGCTAAGTAAGGAAATTGGCTATCAGAAAGAAGGTTGTCTCTGAAGAATAACTTTTCCTCCTCACAATTTTATAGAACTAGTTCAAATGCCTTTAAAATTGATATGTATTTTGGAGTAATCCTTTTTATCTGTGATAACAGAATAGTTCCTGGGTATGAGGCCATATGCCAGCTCTCTCTGATAATCTATGTCATGGCCAACTATAGGCAGAATAAATGAAATTAACTCCGTAGGAGTAAATGTTGCTAGGTTCTTTGACATAGATGGGAGGAACCCAAGCACAGGCCTTAAGTTGCATCCTAAAATCAAGGCCAAATCAGCAAAATTACTTCTACATAAGTTTTATTCAAAAATGTGAAAGAAGGCAAGTAAATACAATTTAATGTGCTTGATAGCTTATGCTACAAGAAGTTCAAGGGAAAAAGATACCAACATACATAAGCTTTCCACATTTCATCAATTCTATGGTACCTCCCCTTTCTATATTTTTCATCTTTATAATGGCATCTCACAATTGATATGTCAAATTTAATTGGAAATATGTTTTCTTTCTTAGTGGTGCATACAATGATGTGCCTTATAATCAATAACATTCTACAATGATTGCTTGATAGACTGTATTTGTTGTAACTATGTACTGTTGGCATATGTTCATTGCCACATTTTCAATTCATGTCACAATTGACCATTTAATTTTATATTTGGCAGAATTCCCACATAAGTTGTAGCCTGAGAAGGGCAATGAGAGACTTATGGGATGGATATATCTGATGGAGAGTTATAACATGACAAAACATCCCCAGATAGCAGCAGCCCAGAAAAGGGCAATAAATTCTGTAGCAACCATTACCATTGATTAGGTTGATGAAGACCCTGTGGTCTAGAGAAACAAGTCATTAGAAAGATATAGAAAGATAGAGGGTAAGGCGTGGAGGTTGAGATGAGAGAAAAAGGGAGAGAGAGAAAGAAAGTACATAATATGCAGATATGTAAAAACACTAATATAACTTTCTTCTATTTAAATATGAAAAGAATATCTGAAGTTAGGCAGCAAGATTTCATTTTTTTTTTTGGTTTTCTTAAGGCTTTCTTTTTTAAAGTTTATATTGAGTGATAACATAATTAGTTAAGTTGGAAAATGCCAAATGAAAATGAAAAATCTAACACATGCTGCATATGAATGTCTTCTTAGGAAACTCTTGTGTATTCTTTTTCCTTGTCAAGCAGTGTATGTCAGTGAATTATACCTAAAGAAAGAAGATTATCAAACTGTTGACACCAAAAATAATCAAAATATGATCAGTGGTGTTCAAGAATTGCACAGGAAGGTAGAAGTACCTTATGTTAAAAAAAACAACAAATTTGTTAGTGAACAAAAACCAAAAACTAATCATAAAGGAACCTCTGCTTTGTATTCCTACAAATGTTTGTTACAATGCAGTATATTATTTTACAAGTCACTATTAATCAAAAGTCACTTTCCTTAAGGTATGGATATGACAGACAAATGGCTGAGTGGACTCTTCATTATTTGCATATATTTTTCCTGAAAAGATAACTAGATTTTAAAAACATTTGTTCCTCAATGTTGCAGAAGACTCCAGAGTCAGAGGAATCAAGAGCAGAAGGAAACAGCTTGTTCTTCCCAACCACAACAGATTAAGCACTGACCACCAGCATTAAAAAGAGATTGTGTGTTCGGGGTATAGGACACCAAGAAGAGATTGGTGATATCCACTGTTTATTATTTCTAATGTTTCATCCTTGGTCCCAGTGCATGGCACTCTCAAGGTATGGTCCTCTGCCTCTCAGTGGATGTGGCTAGTATAAAAACACTAATATAACTTTCTTCTATTTAAATATGAAAAGAATATCTGAAGTTATGCAGCATGTCCAGTCCAGTACCATTGCTTTGCTGGTACTGACATCTTTTGGACCTTGGATGTGCTACTTGCCTGCAGTTTATGTGATTTTTTATAACTATTTTTTGAAAGAGTTTACCCTGTAGGAATACCACTTTGTAACCAGGGTAGCAGAATTCAGTTTTTGTATTTAGTTTTAACCCTTATTTTTCTCATTGGAAGAATGAGCTACTCCTCACAGATTCATCTTCCAGAATGTTTTAGATGAGAAATGGGGAGAAAGGGTGTATTTTTTCTTATTGATTAGTTACCTTCTAAGTAGCATTTGCTAGAATTACAGTCTTTAATTTTATTTGTTGCTTTGATTGATTTGTTTTAGCTAGTGAAATGAAGTTTAGCAATAGTAGAAAATAAAACATTTGCTATAATCAGCAGTTGCCTATCAATACAAGATTGCCTTTTTTTAATCAAAATATTTTCCATCCATAATAGCTTGGCATATGTATTTTCCTTTCCTCACATCCATTAATGAGATAATATCAAAAAGTTTTAAAATCTATACATATGGACATCTAAAATTTCAAATCTGTTAGCATCCAAAGATTAAATATTGTCATTAAATTTTGTAGTTTGATAGATTTTCTTAAAAACTTCTATTTTTATTAGAAATAAGCAAGCTCATACATATTTTCAGTTTTAAAGGAATTAATTTTAATTACAATTATTAGTAAAAAAATCTTTGCTAGTTCAGAATAGAACTCTTGAGACATCACTTTTCCACTTGCTAGGCTCACATAATAGAGCCATGTCTACCTTCAGTCAAGTTTTGGAATATTTACTTGACAGTTCTGTAAATTCAAACTAGTTTTTTAAGTGTAGTACCACCTCCACATCAGCCTCCTGAATTTGTTGAGTTAATTTGTCATTGGACCTATTCCTCAAGTTTTACTTTTCCATTTTTGAAGAATAATGTTCTTGGCCAGCTTTGTATGATACAGACTAATGATTGGACTCTCCATCCTCTAACTGCTGTATCTGTAACACAACCATTCATCGGCAAAGTATGCTTTTGACAATTGAAAACATAAACATAACAGATAGGATAATGATACACACAAATCAATTAAATTGATTTGAGCTTGCAATGTTGGTGCCTCATTTAGTTTTGCAGACAGGTATCCTTAATCAGACAGTACAGAAGTTACCTTTGGTTCCCAGAGAACTTAGAGCACTCACTGAATTCAAATACACTTTAGCACTACATCCATTTTAATAGTGGTGATGCCTGGATTTAAAGAGTACTAACACTCAGTTGTAATTTTCTTAGTAATTTTAAAGTGCTTTGCTATTTTTGCTTTTGAAAAGAGGAAATTATGAGAGTCATCACAAATCTTTTATACCCTGATACCTCTCCAGTCCACAGATCTTTTATTAAATTCCACTATGCCTCTGTAGAGAATGTGAATAGTCACTGAAACTGGTTGTATGCCAGGATTTGAAAGCAGATACACTTAAAAATGTACCCAGTGTATGTTCAATGAGCACCAAACTCCCTGGCAATGGGACTAATATGAGACTATGATAGTTAAATTTAGAAACAGGATTAAAAAACAGTCTCTGGATTTTAATTTAAAGGTCATTCACAGACATGTTCTCATAATCCTGTGGGATTCTATCCCAGATGGATTCCATTTCACATGTGGGGTAGTCTTTTCTTTTTTAAGTCTGTTAAGGCTTCTGAAATATTCAAGAAAGGAAACTGTTACTTACTTAATATCTACTATATTCCTGAGATTGTGTTAGGTGCTTCTCCTTAGATTTAATAATTACTGTAATAGGAATAATAATATCAGCTAATGTTTTCTGGACACTTACCAGGGGAAAGTGTGTGCTAAGTGGTTTTGATTCCTAGTAATACTTTTCCTCACCTAGTAATACTTTTTTTCAAAAAGCTCATGAGTTTTACAAATGAAGAAATTGACACAGAGCTTAATAACTTGTTCAAAGAGGATGCCACTTTTACTCAATGGCAGAGCATGATTCAAACTTGTCTCCAAAGCCCATTCTCAAAAGAATGTCAATTCAAAGGTTTTAGAGTCAGATTATGTTTTAATGTGTTCATTTGTGAATTACTAACAATACCTACACTAGAGAATTATAGTGAGAATAAAATTGATGAATACATAAAAAGTTTTATAATGATAGTGCCTGATACATGGTAAACATTCAAGAAACACTAGATGTTAGTATTTTTGTGTTTAAGGATAAAAATAATTATTAGGTTGTTATATTCCAAACAATAGTGATCTTTTCTTTATGTTTTTATCTTATTTTACTATTATAATACAAAACCAAAACTATAAAAATATCCTTTAATTCTAATTCCCCAATACTTCAAAACAGCAGAGTTTGAAATATTTAAGCAAAATACTATTTAATATTTCTCAGAACTATGACCTATTCTGTAAAATCAGAATGCCACAGATTTAAAGATATTTCAAAAGCAACATACACTAAAAGCTTTACTATTTAATCCTCAAGCCACTATTTCATTTTGAATATGTTCATCATCCCAGAGAACATAAGAAACTGAATATGGGTATGATGTGAAACTATACTGTTAGTTGTTCCCACCATGCAAATAATGTTCAGAGGTTCAGACACACTATTTTTTAAACCATCCCTAGAATCTTTTTCTTTCAGATCTTTAATGTACTGGGAAAATTGTTCCCTGTATTACAAACTTCAGTCTGTTTCTCAACTTATTAGTTACATACTATCTAGTAGCAGTCAGTCAAAGGCATTTTGGCAGAACACCTATACTCAAAATGGCTGAGCTTTCAATAGTGCCTCCATGAAACAACTTTTAAGACTGAGATCATTCTCAGTTTAAGACAGTGATAACAGTGTGTACTTGTTATTCCCTTTTCCAGACCTTTGTTTCCCAGTGAGGCTGATGGCTTGCCAAGAGCTGACCACTCTTGCTGAAGTGTTTTTATAACTGACATCACTCAACCTCTCAAAATAGCAGTTTTATCCAAGCTTACAATTAGTAAAAGGCTTTTCAAGTGTACTGAAACCTTAGCAAGGCATCCCAGCAGGAGATGGCTCTTAAGAAGGCTTCTTTTGCTCTGCTAGGCCAGAAAAAAATGTCCTGTTAATTTTACTTTTTAGTCATGGTTATATTTCAAAGAGCTCAATACTTAAATGAGTTATTCAATCAATAATAGTTGCCCTTAAAACAGTAAGACTGGTGCTATAAGTACAGTGTGGAAATCATTAGTGCTGTTCACCAACTATTTCTGATCTCTGGCTGCCTAGTGGGATTTTCTCTCCTGATTTTCTTTTTACTTGGCTTCCTCAGCTGAGTCCATGTGACTAGTTCTGGCCAAAGGAGTCATGAACAGAAGTAACATGGATCACTTCTGCACCAGAGCATGTAAGTGACAGAGTGAGACTCACATGAGCTATCTTTCCTGCTGCCACAGTGATTGGCAGTATTCCAGATAGAGGCTGCAACATCCATCAGTCTGTTCTCTGAAAGACAATGAAAAGCAAAACTTCAAACTGATCTGCACTGGATGTACAGAGTGAGCAAAAAAAAAAAAAAGACATTTATTGTGTTAGCTAGTGAGACATTTAGAGTTGTTTGTTACCACAGTGTAACAGCCTATCTTGGCAGATACATACAATAAGAATTGCAGATAACAATTTGTGGCCATTCAAAGGGCAAACTGGAAAAGGCAAGCTGACATTTTTAGAAAGTTACATTTATGGTCTTTGATGAGGCACTTATAATTGTTGCAATAGGCTGTTAACTTTGTTTCAAAGGAACTTGGATATTACAATTTGGTCCATGATTTATGAAGTCAGTACCTAATACCTAAGTAGTTAATAAGTAGCAAGCAGTCACACTGAATTTTTGCCATATCTTAAGCTTTATTTTAAATATACATGTGAATATAACTAATATTTTTAAAGTACAGTGAGGAACTAGAGTGATTTGTCTTATAAATCAACAAAATAATATTTCTATTAATCATTTTTCATGATAGCCTATATTATAAAAATCTATTATATTCTCAAAATGGAAAAGATGAAACATAATGAATAGACAGAAATCACTATTTACCTATGCAATATTCTATTGCACAGGGACACTAAGCTATGGTTCTTGCTTTGATCAGAGCTCTTCTCTCAAAAGCCTGTAATAACACAATTGTGTACTATCATTCATCACATATCTAAATTTTTCATAAATTATTTTGTATTTTTACTATATACTGTCTCCTAGGGTTTATAAATAACCTCTATATAAAGAACTTACTATAAATAACAGGGCTTTAAAGATGTTTTTTAAATTTCATTTTCTAAACATCTTCCAACAGTGAAGCTAGTAGAAAAGTAATAGGTCAATCTATCAATACTTCCCATATTTCAATGTACTTCAATCTTATTTCTTTTAAGTGCATTAAGAAATTATGACAGAGAAAATAGTGGCTGTTGGGCATAAAAGTTCCAAGCAGAAGTGGATTTGCCATATATCTCATAAAACTTAAGCTTTGAAGCCCTCAACTTGTATGAGACTCTTCCACAGCCCTGTACCTAATTCTGTATTCATAATTTGGAATTTTTGTATTCTTAAACAGGGTTCCAAATTATATAGACCTGAGGTCCCATAGAGCTTGAATTGGTTCCTGGTTCTAAATTTCTTGGCAGTGAAGGAAAAATGTAGTTGATCACACAATGGTCAATCTTTAACAATAGGAAAATTTATAGTTCATCAAGAATAATAAACATTTTTTTCCAGTTGATGTGCTCATAGAGAAATTTACTATTAAATACTTCATATAGGGATACTGAAAAATTTAGTAAAAGTTATAGGCATACCATGGAGGTATTACAGATTCAGTTCTAGACCATGTCAATAAGGTGAATATTGCATTTAAGTGAGTCAAATTAACTTTTTGGGTTCCCAGTTTATGTTCAAGTTATGTTTACAATAAACTGTAGTTTACGAAGTGCATGATAGTGTCTTATAAAAAACAATGTACATACCTTAATTAAAAAATACTCTTGCTAAACAATGCTACCCATCATCTGAGCTTTCAGTGAGTTGTAGTCTTTTTGCTGGTGGAGACTGTTGCCTCAATGCTGATGACTGACTAATCAGGGTGGTGGCTGCTGAAGGCTGGAGTGGCTGTGACAACTTCTTAAAGTAAAACGACGTGAGGTTTGTTGCATCGATTGACTCTTCCTTTCATGAAGAGTTTTTCTATAGCATGAAGTGCTGTTTGATAGCATTTTACTCACAGTAGAACTTCTTTCAGAATTGGAGTCGGTCCTCTCAATCTGTGCCATTGCTTTATCAACCAAGTTTAAGTAATATTCTAAATCTTTTGTTGTCATTTCAACAATCTGCACATCTTTACCAGGAGTAGATTCCATCTCAAGAAACCACTTCTTTGCTCATCTGTAATAAGCAACTCCTCATCTGTTAAAATTTTCTGATGGGATTACATCAATTCAGTCACATCTTCAGGTTTCACTTCTAATTCTAGTTCTATTGCTGTTAACAATCTGCGGTTGCTTCCTCCACTGAAGTCTTGAACACTTCAAGTCATCCATGAGGGTTGGAATCAACTTCTTCCAAACTGCTGTTCATGTTTGATATTTTGACTTCTTCCTGTGAGTCACAAATGTTCTTATGGCACCCGGAATGGTGAATACTTTCCAGAAGTTTTTTTCAATTTACTTTGCATAGGTCCATCAGGCACTTTTTATGGCACATGTAGCCTTATGAACTGTATTTCTTAAATAACAAGACTTGAAAATTGAAATTACTCCTTCACCCATGGGCTGCAGAATGGATGTTGTGTTAGCAGGCATGAAAACATTTATCTTATTATACATCTCCATCAAAGCTCTTGGGTGGCCAGATGCATTATCGATGAACAGTAATATTTTGAAAGGAGTCCTTTTTACTGAGCAGTAGATCTCCACAGTGAGTTTCAAATATTCAGTAACCATCTTGTAAACAGATATGTTGTCATCCAGGCTTTGTTGTCCCATTAAAAGAGCACAGGAAGAGTAGATTTAGTGTAATTCTTAAGGGCACTTGGATTTAAATACATCGGTAGAGAACAAAAAATGCCATATGATTTCACTTATATGTGGAATCTGAAAAAAATGGGACAAATGAACAAACTGACAGACAAACAAACAACAACAATAAAACCCAGACTCGTAAACATAGAGAACAAACTGGCAGTTGTCAGAGGGAAGGCCTGGGGGAATATGTGAAACAGGGAAGGGGATCAAGAGGTTTCACCTAAAAATCACCAGCTTCATTAGCCTCTGGCAAGAGAAGATGGAATCCTCTTCCAATATAAGGTTGTTTTGTCTACATTGACAGTCTGTTGTTTAGTGTAATTATTAACTATCTTAGCTAGATCTTCTTTAGTTATCTTATTAATATTAGCATATTAGCTAGATATTCTGGATAACTTGCTTCAGCTTCTACATTAGTGTCTGCTCCTTTGCCTGCACTTTTATATAATAGACAGCTTCTTTCCTTCAACCTCATGAGCCAACCTCTGCTAGCTTCAAAAAAAAAAAATCATTAAAGTATAGTTGGCATAATATCATACTAGTTACAGGAGTACAACATAGTGATTTGGCATTTATATACATTATGAAGTGTTCATCACCATAACTGAAGCTATCATATGTTACCATACAAAGTTATTACAATATTATTAACTATATTCCCTATGCTTTACTTTTCCTCCCTGTGGCTTCTTTATTTTATAACTGGAAGCTTTTACCTTTTGATCCCCTTCCCCTGTTTCACACATCACATATCTCCCCACTCCCCTCCCCTCTGGCAATAACCAGTTTGTTCTCTGTATTTATGAATCTGTCTGTTTCTGGACATTTTGTTATTGTTCATTAGTTTGTTCATTTGCTTCTATCTCTTTTTTTTTTATATTCCACATATAAGTGAAAACATTTGGTTTTTGTCTTTCTCTGTCTGACTTATTTCACTTAGCCCGATACCCTCTAGGGCCATCCAGGTTGTCACAAAGGCTTCCAACTTTTCTTCTGCAGCCTCCTCACCTCTCTCAGCCTTCATAGAGTTAAAGAGAGTTGGGTCCTTGCTCTGGATTAGGCTTTGGTTTAAGGGAATTTATGGCTGGTTTGGTCTTCTATCCAGACCACTAAGACTTTCTTCATATCAGAATAAGGCTGTTTCACTTTCTTATCATTCTTATGTTTACTGGAGTAACACTTTTAATTTTCCTCTAGAACTTTTCCTTTACATTCACAACTTGGCTAACCATGTGGTGCAAGAAGCCTAGCTTTCAGCCTGTCTTGGCTTTCCATATGCCTCCATCATTAGGCTCATTCATTTCTAGCTCTTGATTTAAAGTGAAAGATGTGAGTCTCTTCCTTTCACTCAAACACTTAGAAACTACTGTAGGTTTACTAATTAACCTAATTCAATACTGTTGTATCTCATGGAATAAGGAGGCCTGAGGAGAGGAACAGAGGCAGCAGAATGACTTATGGGTATAACAGTCAGAGCACACACATTTATCAATTAAGTTCACCATCTTTACAGGTAGAGTTTGTGGCACCCCTAAACAATTACAATAGTAGCATCAAAGATTACTAATCACAGTTGTATAAGATATATTACATAACAAATATAACAATGAAAAATTTTGAAATATTTAGAGAATTACCAAAATGTGATACAGAGATATGAAGTGAGCAAATGCTGTTACAAAAATGGTGCTGATAGATTTGTTCAAAGTGAGTTTGCCGCAAACCTTCAATTTGTGAAAATGTAATATTTGTGAAGCACAATAAAGCAAAGCACAGTAAAACAAGGTATGCTCATATGGCCCCCTTGGCAACAATGTCAGAAGATGGCAATATATTACAGAGAAAAGCAACATTTTACCTGCAGTGCTTCTATAAGCAGCAAAAGCATGATATTAAAGCATATTTCACATACTTTCTTTTTTCAGGATGGCACAAAGAGATCCTAGAGTAAAGTTTGCTTGGAAAGTTTGTTTTGGGATTGGAGATGAAAAAGAGTAACAAACTCAAGAGGGAAGAGAGAGAATGTAATAGAGATGAGCTAAAAGAACAAGCAAATGGTATAGAGAAAGGATATTATCTTTCCACAGGAGAATGGAAAGCTGAACCATCTTGTGGAACTGAAAAATTCTAAAATTTGTGTAGAATTTTCCATTGCCATCAGACATAAAATGAAAACTTATTGGTAATAAGGAAATGGGATTTTCAATGCAACTAACTGATAGGTAATTGATCATGAGAATGTTTAGCATTAATAATGGGTTGTCTATTTTAAAAATTGATTTGCCATAATTAAGTTGCAAAAAGTCACTCAATACAAGTACATATCATATCTATATATCATATTAAAGAAAACAACAATTTTAAATCATATAGATATAATTTCCTAAAAATAAGTTTTCAAATCAGGATTTGTTCATTGCTATATTACTAGCACATTGAGGGTGCCTGACATATGCCAGATTCTCAACATTTTAGTAAATCAAAAATTCATGTAAAACATTCATGATACTTCATAGAAATTTAAATATAATTTTGATATGAAAGGGCATAATATGGGTATAAATAAACTTTATATAATTATTAAAAAATAACTCAATATGTAATAAGCTATATAGACAGAAGAAAAATAACTCTATATTATAAATTTAATATATTGCTAACTATTAGCTAATTACTGTAAAGATAAATTACACCATGCAACTGATAATTTACATAGAGAATGCTAGGAATGGAAGGTGATTTTGATTGTTTATATCATTTAAAAAATCTATCCAGGGAAGTTTATAATCTTCCTTCATTTCCTCATATAGCAAGTAGAAATATTTAGAATCATTCACTATATTTTAGAGGGGCAATATGATCTTGGATAATTTTTATATAATTAATAATTGAGGTATCTAATATTTAAGAGCTTCACCAATGGCTTTAAGTAGGAGACTCTGGAGAAATCTTTCTTAATGATATTAACTTTCTTTTTCTTTGTATCTCTATACTCCCAAAGAATACCCTTGAAAAGGGCAAAAGAACTCAGAAAAGAACTAAAACTATGTCTTCTGAAATGTTTGTTGAAAGCAGAAATGTAATAGCATAGTCATACTCATCTGTCCTGGTAATAATTGGTATTTATGTAGTCATTATATTGTGGTGTTTACTTTAGCATTCCCTGGCAGACAGGTTCTTAGTTACTATTCTCTACTTTAGTTCTTGTCTAGTGCCAGCAGCTTGGGACTCTGCTTAGACATTATGGAATAAATTAAAGATAGTGTAATTTAAATTGTTTAATGAATCAGTGTAGGAATTCAAAGACTTTCAGTCAGGACACTTATTTCCTATTTACATTTTTATGGAAAAAAGATTTACTATTCCATCTACCCTTTTTGCCTTCAGGTTGGAGAGAACTTCTAAAAGAGAAAAAGAAAGTGTTCTTATTTGTTTTACTCAGTAAAATAATTAAGTATCAATATGTGTATTTGAGTAGTAAAAACACATATATGAATTACTACCTGAATCAGCCATTTAAATCTTTGAATTTAGTCACTTTATTACTGATATGACTTGCTAAAAGGACTCATATGCATACCTGTTAATTTACTATACTTTTCTCATTCAGAGTTAGGGTATAATATAATCTTTAAGTTACGTAAGTGGAACATGTCTATTCTCACCTATCTAATAATTAAAACTTTGGAACATGTTTTATGATGGGAATTCTGAACCCCATTTTTTAAAGAATATTAAAGATGTGTGGAAACAAGAATATACAATAAGAAGAGAAGTTGCTGTATTTGACATAAAATGTTTCTTGTTTAAAACAGACAGAACTAGAAGTACATCATTCTGTATATTATTGAAATAGAATTTTTGAATCATAAAGGGCAAGAAGGAGCTCTTAAAAAGAATTGAAGTAAAATAAAATGCTCTAAGGGGAAAGGAAAAGGGCATACAAACACAAGAGCAAGTATGGATAGAGCAAGAAGCAAACATACTAGAAATAATCTAAGAACTAAAAGTAGGCACTTTCCTGAACCAAACACAGAATTAATCAAGTGACCGACATCTAATTACAGGAAAGTCCTGGGCTAACAAATATGGAAACCTAAGAAAAATAAGAAAATTAACATTTAATCTGAAAGGGTTAAACCAGGCCATGATATTTTAGAAATTGAAATGGAAATGTTCCTTACTGGCTGTAATGAATCAGCCTTAAAGTCCAAAGCTTTTCAGCACCAAGGACAAAGGCAATTCCACACAGTCACAAAGATTTTCTCATCTACTTGTCTGAGAATCATATATAATCACATAGCTGGAAATTACTATAGAAATCATCCATCCCAATTCCTTTACAGAAAAATAAAACTGAGGCACATGCTTATTACTAACTTCTCCAGTCACCCTGTTAGTAAAGGGTAAAGTTCAGCTTAGAAAACTACATCTGCTTATACATGGTATAGTATTCCCTTAGTATACAAATACATAGAATCACACGCACAGATGATTTTGTGTGTTTGTTTTCATATTAAGGAGGCCATTTATACTTGATTTTTGTGTATGTGTTTCTAGGTGTGAGAGTGAGTGTGTGTGTGTGTGTGTGATAGTCTAAAGTGAACAGAGGTCTTTTTCTAAATTGATTGTTTTAGAATTTTTAGAATAGAATAGTAAATCATTTAGAATTTAGAATAATTTGCTAACTATTAGCTAATTACTGTAAAGACAAATTACACCATGCAACTGATAATTTACATAGAGAATGCTAAGAATGGAATTTGATTTTAGATAATTTGAGAATTCAGAATAATTTTTGTGTATGTGTTTCTAGGTGTGAGAATAATTCTAAATAGTTATTTTTCTAAACATTATTTTAGACCAAATGTATACTTCCTAATTTTGGTGTTTTTTTGGAAATAGAAGAAAGCTGTCCAAATTCAAAATATCTCCTCAGATTTTTCTTTTGTTTGGTTAGCAGTATTTTAAATAATTAATTATTATTTTTATTTCTCTTGCAGTTTTCTTGTCTGATACTTGAGAACTCTTCTATATTTGCCCTTTTTGTATTGTTCTCTGTTTTTATATTAATTTCAAAATGTAAATAGTTTTGCTGAAGGCTTATTGTTTCCTTGTTTTATTTGAATATTTTGCCAATAAGAATTAAAATTTATAAAAATGAAACTATTGTTGAGATTCTATGAGAAAAAATCAGATAAAAGTCGTATTATTGTCAGATAATATTTGTCTACTTCTATGCAGAGATACCAAGAGGAATTAAAGAGAAGGTTAAGTTTGAGTGATAGTATAAGATCCAGAGGATTATGTTATGACTTAGGTAGTCACTCAAATAGTGAAGCAAATTAGAAATTGAAAGATGAATCCTAATTTGGAAGAAATTTCTTTTTGAGAAAAACTTTGTCCTGCCTTCATAATAATACAACCTCTTGATATGGTGTAAGGATTATGAACTCCAGAGTTGAGTACAAGTTGGCTTGACTTACTCTGTGTAATGTTGGGAAGATTTCTTAGTCTTCTTCATTTGCAGTTTCTCTCTTTGAAAAGTAGTAATGATTTTGGATCTCACAAAATCACACTTGTGGGCATATCAGTCCTCCCTGATGTGGACCCCTAAATGGCTAAAATGAGTTTCTCTCTTGGCTTTCATACCTGTTTCTAGAGCCAGCTATCAACACCCAATCCCATCCTTTAAGTTCTTTGGCTTCAATCCCGCTTGCCATGAATTCTGGTGCAAGGCTCAAGAGATCATACAAAGATATAAGATCCAGAGTTCCCTGTCACTAGTCTGTCCAGCTTGAGCCATTGTGATAAACTCTAAGATCCAGGTGACAAACACTTATTTTAGACATAGGTTTCCCCAAAAAGGAATCTGGTAGAATCTCAGGGGTTGTAGGCCTCTTCTCTGACTAAATTTTGGCCAAAAGTATCTCTCTGTGTCTCTGTGGATCTCTAAATGTTTTTATTCTTCCACTCCTGCTACCTCATTCTACCTTGCTGTGGGTTTTTGGAAGGGAGTTAGCTGTTGAAATGCACCTGAGTATTGACAAAGAAGCTTCCTTCATTTTGTACTGGGTACCATTTCTATCTTGGATTGTGCTGATTCTACATGTCAATTACCACGATTTAACCTGACTTACAGTAAAGGGGCACTATGGGGAAATCACACCCAGCTTATTTACATATTTTCCATGTATTATAATTAATTTAAATAAAGATTAATTTTTAAATACTCTTTTTTCTTAATGAAGAGGGTATAAGAAAAATCAAGCAAAAACTTTAATAAGAAGGAGATGTAAATATATATACCCATAGTTATTATTTTTGCTTCTCTGTTCCTTGCCTGAATATTAGTTATCATATTGAGAAAATTTGGGACAAAAGCTTTTGTGATTTTCTTTGCTTGAAGATTGCATACCTATATGAGCTCATTAAAATTTCCCTATAGTTTGCTGTTCTCTTCTTGAACTTCACAGCTTTAACTTTTGAAAAGGTTTCTTCTTACATTCAGTCAAAATCTTCTTCTCAGAACCTCTATCTATCAATACTCCTGAAAGTCCTTGGGTAATGGGGCTCAGTAAATTTGGAGACATTTTACATTGTCTTTGGCAATATAAACAACCTAGCTAGTAGTTTTGAGCTTTAGTTTCCTTATCTGTAAAATGGAAATAGTAACATATACATTGTGCCTGGATGTGGAATATAATAAGAGTTTTCTACTTGTCAGTTCATTCCATCTACTCCTTTTATTTCCCTTCCTCAAGAAGTATCTAGTATCATTGAAGATACAAGAGGGATATGGTTGAAACAATTAATGAACAATATGTCAGTGTGTAATTGAGCATCATCAAATTGCTACTGTATCTAAATATGTTGATTTGTGGCACATTTTGTAGTACACATGTGCATTTAGAACTTACTATTTTTTAAAAACACTCTTAATACATGTTCCATATTGCTAATCATCAGGAAACTGCAAATAAAAACCACAAGTTATAATGGCCACTATCCAAAAGACAAGAAATAACATGTGCTGGCAAGGATGTGGAGAAAAGGCAACCCTCCTACACTGTTGGTGGGAATGTAAATTGGTGCAGCCACTATGGAAAGCACTGTGAATGTTCCTCAAAAAACTAAAAATAGAGATACCATTTGACTCAGTAACTGCATTTCTAGGAATTTGCCCAAAGAAAACAAAATCCCTGATTAAAAAGGTTTATGCACCCCTATGTTTATTGCCACATTATTTACAAAAGCCTAGATAGGGAAGCAACCCATTAATAGATGAATGGATAAATAAGGTGTGGTAGCTATACACAATGGAATATTATTCAGGCATAAAAAGGAAGAAATTCTGCCATTTGTGACAATATGGTTGGATCTAGTGGGTATAACCCTAAGTGAAATAAGCCAGGCAGAGAAAGACAAATACCATATGATTTCACTTACTTGTGAGATCTAAAAACAAAACAAAACAAAATGAACAAAACCGTTATAGACTCATAGACACTAAGAAATGACTGGTGGTTACCAGTGGGGAAAGGATTTGGTGGGTAGGTGAGGAGGGTGAGGGGGATAAAGAGGCACAAAAATCCAATTATAATATAAGTTGTTCATGGGGATGGAAGTGCAGAATGGAGAGTGTAGCCCATGGTTCTGTAACATCTTCCTATGGTGACTGATAGTAACTGTACTAGTTGGTGTAAGGATTAATAATATGTGTATTATTATTTAATTTAATAATGTGAACCACTGTGTTGTTACTTGAAACAATAAGACTGTGTATCAATTATACTTCAATTTAAAAAAACTAATAATTTTTCCCTGCAATACTTGCATGTCTCTCTGTTTTCTTTTTCTCTGTTTATGGCCATCTCTGTTAACTACTTCTTTCACTTCTCTTACTCATATCTAATCAATTACCAAACCTCATTGATTCTATCCTAGTGTTGTTGCACATTTGTCCCCATATTTTCTTTTCCACTTTTTGCTCCAATCTAAGACCTAGTTAACACTTGTCTGGACCCTAGCATTCTACACACAACTGGTCTATTTTGTATAAGTTATATCCTTCTTCAGTCCATTCTAGACTTCAATTGATTTACTATTCTGAAGTAGAGCTCACATTGAGAAATTGCCTTGCTCAAATACTCTCAATAATTTAATATTTCTTGGAAAATGAAGCCTAATCACCTTTTATTTGAAATTAATATTATCTATGATGAGGCTTCACTCTGACTTTACTACCCTCTTAAAAACCCTAAGGCCCTGACAGATTTGATGTTCTCTGCTTTCCTTCTGCATTTTATAACTCCTGCCTTTGAGCAATGCTTAACTTTAGTCTCAAATTGTCCTTCCCTTCTAGACTTTTTACTATCTCTAAATGCTTACACAGATACTACCTATACCTCCTTCTTATTTGTGTTTCTTCAGCCCATAGTGACCTTTTTAAAGCATTTGTAATCTGCCCTGTTCGTGTGAACATGTTTAATCTCCCCTACTGTATTATAAACTTGAAAGCTATCTTTACATCCTACACCTTTGGTAGCAAAGTTTTAATAGACACAGAATATTTCTTTTGAAGACTTAAGAGGTCATTATGAGTTTGTACAACAGAATTTGTTTTATAAAGCACAGGCTTTGAGTTTGGGCAGAAAATAATTTAAGGAAAGACTCTTTGTGACGAAAGTTTGAATGATGGAAGGCAGTTACCCCGAGTAAAGATTTGTGTTGAGGATACAGTTGGAAATAAGTTCAAGTAATTATAAAGGAGTCTCATTGTAGAGATCTTGAAAAACAGGAGTTTAAAAAGATAAAGAATGATAAAGTAGAAAGAACATTACATCAGGAGTCAGGAGACTAGTCACAGTTTAACTTCTGATAGGTTATGGGACTTCAAAAATGATTTTTATGGAGCTTAGTTGCTATTGTGTGAAATTAACATAAAATCCAATGATTTATAGTGTCTTCTAGCTTTAAAATCCAATACCTATAAAGAAATGATAGGCTCCATTATGTTTTTGAGCAATTAGTGGCCTATAAGAGCTGTATTTAAGGAAGATAGAAAAAGGATCAAAAAGATAAAAATAACAATAAAGTTTGAGCCACATTATTTTTTATATAAGTAGAAATAATCTTGTAAACATCTGTAATCACATAAATAAAGTGTTTCAAGTTAGTGTGTGTATATATTCATTTTTGTCAGTTTGCCACTTATTACTTGAATGTTGAAAATCCCTAATTTAGAGCCATAACGGCCTGAAAGGGTCACAACTGTTATGCAGACCCACACTCAAACCATCCAGATAGATGAGGATCTATCTTTGATTTTAAATACCTCAAAGCAAATAGCGCAGTCTTTTCTTAGCTCAAACAGATTACCTCTAATGATGTTGTTTCAGTTATTGAGTGTCTGCAAATCCAGGTTCTTTTGCTGGAGACTAAAGTAAAATTTTTTATATCATTTTGAAAAAACTCATGGACAAAATGAATAAAATTTACTGAGACCTTTTTACAAAAAATGATTTTTTCATTTGCATATTACTGAGTACCTGCCGTAAGAAAGAGACTGTGTTAAACCTCACAGAGAACACGTAAAGGAGTAAGACAGCTTTTGATAAGATACATCAAACCTGGAAAATAGAGTGACCCTCTGAAGGACTGACACATGGCAAGTATGAAATAAATGACTGTTGACAAATCAAATAGGCAGAAGTTAGATTATAACATGTACTAACAGAGAGATATAAAAAGCAATTGGAACTCAGTATCTTAACATTATCAAAAAAAAGCTGTCAGAGAAGTTGCATCTGACCTTCAAGTTAAGTTCTTAATAAGAGTAAATGCTGGAAGGTCAGCAGAATTAGGGATAACAGTAGAAGAAGATACCCCCAAAATAAAAAGGCATGGTAGCCTAGAGTAAATTTTGGAGACAGATGTAGGATAGGGAAGTAGTAAAAATGAATTTAGAAAGGTAAATAGCTGAAAAGTTCTTTATTCTTTAGGTAATTTGGCAGCCATCAAATATTTTTAAGTAGGAAAATATTAAATAAGATCTTTGTTTTCTCTGGGGTGATTCTTAAATAGCAGTTTCATTGCTTAGAAATTCATGCATTGAAAACAAAAACATTAACAAAAAAATCATGTATTCTTTTATTTCTCAGCACTCTGGGCAGCAATGTCAAGAATCATGGATTCTTTATTTAAATTCTCATTCAGCCCTTGAAAGGGGATGTTCAGGGAGGTAGCTGCATGTGGTAATGATTATGGACTTCATACTCCAGTGTATTTGAGTTTCCATTGACATTAGATATATTATCATTTACAAAGAAAGCAGGCCTATGTGTCAGAATTTTACAATAGACTATCATATAAATTATATTAGGACATTATTTTTTTCTCACCTAAGAAAAATGTTATATTTCTAGTACTGGCTGTGTCCTGCTCTAAATTTAACTGGAAAAATGTTATATTTGGTTAATAAAAGGAAAAAATACATTTTTCATAAAATGCCATTATGGTAGAATTTTTCAAATGATTCTGAATGTTGTCATACTCATTTTGTTCTGGGCGATGTAATCAAAATGCATTCATGTGTTAACAATAGTCCAGTTCCATGTTAAATGTGTGTTTAACCTAAACTCTTACTATGAACTACATAAGTTCTGGCTAAATTTTCAACGTTAAATTATTACTACAAGTGGATCATTATACTTTGCTGATCAAGAGTTCATTTTGCAAGCTGTGTAAATATTTGAAAGTTAAAGTAATAAATATTATAAGATACTATGGAAATACTAGGGATTATTACTATTCCCAATTCTTAATTCTTCCCTATCATAGAATTATATATTTAAACCCTTTCCAAGTAAATTTTTATTATCTCCTACTAAGGTAGGTAGAGTAAATTTTCCCATCACATTGATATGGGACTTGGCCATATGACCTGCTATAACCAATGGAATATGAGCAGTCATAATAAGAGTAATGGCTTTGAATGTCCCAGTGTGATTAAGCTTGGCTCTTGGGTTTCTCCTATGTACCATGAAAAGAATATGACCCGAGTAGCCTCTGATCCCAGAGTGGTAAAGACAGGTGGAGTAAACTTGAAGTCAAGCTAAAGGTTAGAGTTCAGTCCAGCCCAAGTAAACCATCATGAGCCTGAGATTGGCACATCTGTAGCCAACCCAAAGATTATTTAATGAGGGAGAAAAAAAATTTGTTTTTGTAAGTTGCTGAGATTTTGGGAGTTGCTTATTATCCAGCATAATTGTAGCTGTTATTGAAGAATACATGTATTGTTTTGTAATATTTTGATAGCTGTGTTTCCAAAATTATGGTAAGAAGCAAATGGAGTGTTAAGACCATGAGATTTTTTTGTAACAAATTAGACGTTAATTAAATGTCCCGATATAAACATGTCTTAGTAAAGGTAGTAAGATTTTTGTAACTACAAATAGAATATTCTTCTCTGGTAATCAGTTTTAGTCTCATGAGGCAATAAGAAAGTTCAAACTGAAAACATTAGGCTACACATTGTTTATATAGGAAAGCTGTAAATCTTTTGAATGTTTCTATCAAACTTTTAAAATTATATCTTCTTCTTAAAGCACATTAAAAATTGCTTACCTGTTTAGATCATGCATCACCTGTGCATTGTACTCTCCTTATAATTTATTATTAGGGATGATGACACAGGGTTTGAATTACCTTCATTCTTGGGGACTTGGCTTAGAATAAGTGGCCAAAAGTTATAACTGTATATAAAAGTTTTGTAACTTGAAAAGTAGGCACAAATGTTTAGCAGGAAAAAGTTCCAGTGTCATATGAGGGTATACTTAGGAATCATAGACCCAGTTGAATAAATTCCTCAGTTTTAATGGATGGCCTACACTATTCAAATAAGCTTATCTGAAGATTTTTTAGCATTGTATATATACATACATATATATATATATATATATACACATATGCATATACATATATATATATGTATATAGTTGTGTAATTATAGAGTATTTCCATTTCAGATGTCAGAGACATTTTGTCAAAAGCCAAGAACTATGAGTAAGTGGATGAAAATACTTTGGTTCATAAACAACTTGGCCTATTTTATTTGGCCTACTTTTTAAAAAAGACAATTTTCTTTTGTAGGTAAGATAGCAATTGCTGAACAATTAAAATATATCATTTCACAATAAGATGGGAAGAAATAAGAAATATTGAGACCATTTCCTTTCAAAAAGACTAAAATCATTTTCTATGTATTTGTTTATCAATGTATAAAAGACACATCAGTTTTGCACCTCTAATTCAAATTTTTCAATTTCAGAAAGAAAATATTTTTGAAAATATTTTGAATAGAGTCTTGGTGAAAGATTTTTGTTTATTAAAACTTCCACATTAAAGTTGAAGTATGATGACCTGATTTAATAAAGGCTATCTTTAGTTAGCTGGTTAATTCTTGGGTGGAGAGGAAGTAATTATAGCTAGACATTTCACTTTTTAAGCATATATAGTTGTCTTGGATTTGAACATCACAGTTACTTTGGTTTTTTGAACATCATAATATGCTACCTTTACCATTGCCCAATTAAGCACAAGTATTTATTTAATTTTTTAATTAGTTACACATATTTTTAAAAAGTAAAGCTTTCAACACCTAAAACAACATAATTAGGGACAAAGAACATAAACTTAACTAATGAACATTAAGTTAAAAAATAGAATTCTGAAAAATCACGTCAACATTATTTCTAAATGAACTCTTGCTTTGTATGTCAGTGAAAACCTTTTGCTATTTTCTGGCAGGTATCTGGATAGACAGAAGCTTTCCCATATATTGACAGAACTGCGCAAGGCCCAATTAGTTCTTCAGCTTTACCAACGTCTGTTCTTTCCTGAAAAGTAATTCCAAACAATTCTTAAGCAAGCAGAAAGTTATTCACATTATAAGAAGTTTAGGAATACTTTAACTTAGTTTTATTTTGGGTTTTATAAAAGCAGAGAATGTCACAAACAGCAGCTTTAGAAGCTTGGTTCTTCACCCACATTAAAAAAATCAGTACCCAAAGTAATGGAGAGGAACTGCATTTACAGAAAGTCAAAAGAGGAAAGCAGATGAGAAATAAAATAATAGCAACATATGAAGATGTGTGTTTTTTAGATTGTATGTAAATTTACCATTTAATTTATACAATACCTGCATTGTGCCATATCATTTCAAGTATAATAATCATCTCTTCAATTATGGTTGAAGGTATTGTGTTTTATCTCTCTATATTCTTTACTACACAGCCAATCCTAGTGCTGAACACCCAATAAATAATTATTGATAAATTGATTAAGATCATAATTTAAATTTGATAAGACAAAACAATTTAAGAATGTTCATTGCAAACAACACAGCCATTAGGAAATCAAATTGGAGTGACAGACAGCTTCAGGTCACCTCAACATTATTTGTTTCTAATTTTAAGATTGCTTTAACTTAATTGCCATTGACTGAAATAAGTAAGACAATTTTCACTGTAGTTAAAAATCATTTATTTCCCATGTAAGTGTGTCCTGTGTACTTCTCTTTATTGTCTTGTTTTCTTCCTTTGGTTTTGTGCAAAAAGAAAAGGTATATGCTCTTTAAGAGTATTTAGTATTTAAGAATTATTTTCTTTGCTTTCAGACACATTAAAATCCAGTGAAGTAAGAAGACTATCTTTTCTGACAAACTTTTTATCTTCACTCTCGAGCTCAAGTTTGGGAAGGAAGAAATGTTTAAATCCAGTAAAGAATTATGGGAACCCCAGACTTTACTTAATCTGTGACACCACCTAGGAAGAGTGGTAAGTGAAAGAAAGTCATAATGTCAGTTTTCATTACTATGTAGTGTTTCAAAGTTAGGGGAGAGAGGTGATAGAGAGGGTTTTTACAGACCCATATTTTGTCACAAAGTTCCAAACAGGGATATGGGATATGGGTATGGAAGAACTATCATGTCTTATATGGACCTCATTTTATTCATAGAAAAATTCCTAGTAGGCTATTGACTTTGCAGTTTTGTGTATGACCCTTAAATAAGTATCATAGCTTTATTTCAGACATAGGTAATTTAGTCCACCCCTAACCCAGTCTATGTCAGATTACTTCTCTGAAGTCAAGTGAGTACTGGAACCTACCTCTTTTTCCTTTGGGGTCTATGTTGAGAATTTAATGCTCTGTTCAAAGAGAGTGACTTAAGCTATGCTTTATAAGTTGCATATTATATTTACACACCTATTGTGGTAAGTAGTATGATCGTTACAAAAGCAGTAATGATTTTTTTCTAAATAGGATATCTGCAGTGCTATTGGAGAAGGGTGTCTCTGGTGATTGTGTTGTTGGTTATATTGAATTCAAATTCAAGGAGTATGGCTTTGAGAAAATAGTACTGCTAATAGTACCTGTACAAAAATTTGCTGTCACTAATCACTGAAAAGCTGCTGTGATTTCAGTGTATACTCTTCAGCTTATGATGAGGTTACATACTAATAAACCCATTGTAAGTTGAAAATATTCTGAGTAAAAAATGCATGTAACGCACCTAACTTATAGAACATCATAGCTTAGCCTAGTGTACCTTAGACATGCTCAGAATACTTACATTAGCCTAAAATTGGGCCAAATTATTTAATACAAAGCTATTTTATAACAAAGGATTGACTATTTCATGCAATTTAATGAATATTGTACTGAAAGTGAAAAACAGAATGGTTGTAATGGTACAAAATGGTCGTATGGGTACAGAACTGTTGAAAGTGTGTCAGTTATTTACCCTCATGATTGTGTCACTGACTGGGAGCTGTAACTCACTGCTGCCTAGCATCACAAGAGAGTATTATACCACATATTGCTAGCCCAGGGAAGATCAAAATTCAAAATCTGAAGTCCAGTTTCTATTGAATGCATATTGCCTTCGCACCATTGTAAAGGCAGAAAACTGTATGCCAAATGATCATAGGTCAAGAACTGTCCATATAGTAAAGTGGCATGTTAACTAACATTCTTGCTTATGTGTGAATTCCACATGGTATATCTTTTGGCTCATTGGACATAGTGAAAATTAACTATAATTAGCACTAGGGAGCTTTCTTTGTTTTTTATCTTTAAGCTCAATGCATCACTGTAACATCCAAATGGCACTGCACTATTTAAACTGTCTAATCAGAAATATAATTTGAAAACATTGAGTTTTCCATACGACCATAGCATCGCAATTCAGCACACTTTTTGTCAATGTGCTTTGTATTTCATTAAAGTCCCATCTTTGCAGCCCAATGCCATATGTTACCAGTCTAGAGTAAACCTCTTAAGCAAAAGGAAATAAAAAAGAGCAAAGCTGTAGTGTGACATATGCTATTGATTACCTACCAACAACCAGTCCCTTATTCTTACCTAATTTTGTTCAAGTTTCGGAAAAATATGATAGGGAAGATGAGCCCTATTTCCAGCCCATGGTATGAAACATGAAGAATATAAGTCATAATTTCATTTTCCTTTCATCAGGTATTTATTTGGACTTTGTATGTAACTGAATTTTGACCAATGGGACCTGAAAGTCTGGTGCAAGTTACTGGGAAACACTTCCTCCTGATAAAAGAAATATGCATAAGGAAAAAAAACACCTCAGTCCCCTTTCCTTTCTGGTTGTTATGAGGGTTTAATATCTACAGTTATGCTGCTTTGGGGCTGGGGATGAGGGAGATTTATGACATGCAGAGCATGGCAAAGCCTAAGGTTAGAAAGAGCTTTGGGTACCTTAAGGCATTACTAGGCAGCTGAGCCAATTCTTAGCTCTGCTTCTCTCTAGACTCCTTGCTGAATGTCATAATAAATGTCCTATTGTTTAAGCCACATTTAGCAGGGTCTTCTTTTACTTACAGACAAAAGCATTCCAACTCATAAAAGAAGTTAGTTAAAAGAATGCAGTTCATACCACTGTGGTTGCTTCTCTCACAGGCAAAGGCAAGGCAAGGCAAAGAAAAGTAAGGGAATTACTGGTTTACTAATGAGTTTTTTGTGGATTTGGTAATTTAGAGCTTGAAATGCATTTTCCCCATAGAAACATTGCAAATGGCATCTGGGTTCCCAAGGTAAGCCCATAAGACCTATTTAATGCCACAAAATCTGTACAGTCTAGGAGAAAGAATCACCTTGAAAAATAATGTTTCCTTTGGGACAAAAATGAATTCAGGGGAAAAAAAAAGAATTCCGTGATCCAGCGCAGTAAAGTGGAATATCATCACCCCAAGTAGCAACAAAAGTGAGGACTTGCTTCCCTGTAAGGATTAGGCAGTAGAAACAGTTATTAATTCATACCCTAAAAAGTAATGATAATACCTGTTGCCTGACAGTCTGAGAGAGCTCAAAGGCAAGCCATAATACAAGAGCAGGATAGAAGCTTGACAAAGGGGAGGATTAAATGTTTTCTTTCCCTGTACCCTCTCATTTAGGGGGTTCACCTGCCTGTTTCTATTTCTGTGCCACTGCCTACAGTTTCTTTTCCTCTTCCTCTTCTCTCCCCCTCTTTTCCCTGAAGTAGTCTTAATTTGTAACAGATTCAGGCAGAACTAACAGTGTTATGTTAATATTTCTGCTTACCTGGTTTTGTGTACTCTGAACACCAGATCCTAAGTGATAATGGTGAGATATTGCCACTATTTAAGGTGTCTGTTTATAAATAGAGCTATGGTGGTGGGGTGGGGGTTTAACCTGGGGTAGAGTGGCAAGGCATTCTACCAATATTAAATTAATCTGTACTTTGTTCTCACCAGTGAGCTGGGAAGACGTGAAAAGTCTTGTTTCTTTCTTCTTCCTAAAAATCAGGCAGGTTGTCAGATTTTTTGTTACAAGTTCTGAACTCCCTGCCTCATGGAGTCCTTGACCATCTTTATGTGGCCGGGCCAGGAATTGAACTGAAGACAATTCCCACAGTACTCTTTGTTGTTTTGTTTTCTCTTTAAGCCTAAGCCTGTGGAGTGAGAAGGCAGACAACCTAGGGAGGAGATAGACTTTCCAGGAATTTTCTCAGATGCTTAGGAAGTAAATGAGGATAAGGGGTTTTCGTTGAATGACAAAAATCTGAGACCTGTTCCCACCTGAACTTTGAGATATGTCAAGATCTGTGATGGGGTGAAACTGGGATGGGGGAAATTAACTCTTATGATAAGCAAATAGAGTTACTAAAATTATTTACAATGAAAATAGGCCACATGTAAATTACATACAAAGGGTATGTATCTGATATGTCTGTGTGTTTGAGGATTTCTCTGAATTTTCCAATAATCATTGAGTGCTTTTGAATATGAACACTTTATCTAGTATACAACACTTAAAGTCTCCTTTGTGTATAACCCAATATCATGTGGGTTCCTTCGCACACCACTCCTTCGAGGATTGCTACAGACTTTTAACTGATCCTAACCGCAAGAAATAGGAACTGGGGATTAGGTAAAGGGTTCCCCTTTGCTATTTCAACATTTTTCTTTACTTAGACCTTCACTTCTGTCCTCTGTGTCTTAGTCTGTTTAGGCTGCTGTAATAAAAAATACCATAGACTGGGTAGCTTATACACAACAGAAATTTGTTTCTCACAGTTCTGGAGGCTAGAAGTGTGAGATCAGGATGTTAGTATGGTTGAGTTCTGGTGAAAGCCCTCTTTTCGGTTGCTCTGCCAACTTCTTGTATTCTTACAGGACAGAAAGGACAGAGGGAAAGGAGGTTCTCTCATGACTCTTCTAAGGGCACTAATCCCATTTATGAGGACTGTCCCCTTATGAACTTACTTAAGCCTAATTACCTCCCAAAGGCCCTACCTCCTCATATAAGCACATGGAGGGGTAGGGTTTCATCTTATGAATTTTGGGAGGACACAAACATTCAGTATATAACACCGTATTAACTGCAGGAGATTGTGTCCTCTGCATCTAAAGAAAGGGACATGAATTAGTTTCTTTGAGTCTTAAGAACTGGTAAAAATAAAAGAGCACCATGATTATTATATCTTATAGAATTATACTTTATGCAATACATTCAAGAAATACATTCTCACCAAAATACATGAGAAAATAATAGGCTGGGGGAAGTTCCCCAGTGAGGCTTCTCAGAATCCTAGTTTCCTCACAGGAAACATATTTGGATCCCAGCAAGGGTTTCTGCCTGTCCAAGGTGAGGACTGACAGCTGGAGAAGTCCTCAGTGGGGGGTTGCCAAGTGTAATAGTGTAATAGTTCTCTATTGCTACATAACAAGTTACTTTAAACTTAGTGACTTAAAACAACATGTATTTCTTATTTCACAGTTTCTCTGGGCAAGGAGTCTGGTCAAGATTCAGTGAGTTCTCTGTTTAAAGTTGCATAAGGCTGCAATGAAGGTGTCCACTGAGTTGTGTTCCTATTTGGGAAGAATCCACTTGGATGCTCATTTAGCTTGTTGGCAGAATTCATTTCCTTCTATCTGTGTGACTGAGGCTGGCTTTGCTGGCCTTTGGAGGCCACCTCAGGTCCTTGAGGACATTTGAGGTCCCTAGAGACTCCACCCACAGCTCCTTGCCACATAGACTTCCTTGACATGACTGCTTACTTCATCAAGTCAGCAAGGAGTGTCTCTCCTCAGTTTACTACAACTGAGTCGTATGTAAAGTAATACAACTCGTAAGAGTGTCATCTATTACTTTTGTCATATTCCACTGGTTAGAAGCAATTCACAGGTCCCCCCCCACACACACACTCAAGGAGGGGAGGTTACATAAAGGTGTGGACTCAAGGAGACATCAGGAGATAGAAACTGTTGGGGGTTGTCTTAGGTTTGTCCATCATACCAAATTTCTTAGGCCCTAATAACACTCTACAAATCTTAAATAATTACCTTAAATGACTGTAAAAATTGTCTTTAGCACTTCTTCTAGGTCTGTGTTCTGGTTTCAAATTCTTTCTAAGTCATTAGCCTCACCTTGTATCATTACCTTTCAACAATATAATCCTTAGCAGTCTGTACACACATACAAATTAGGCCAGGAAGATGTTGTACCTACAAAGCTCTGCCAGGGCCCACAAGGCAGCCCTGCTTCTGAAAGCCTTTTGGAGAGAGGGAACACCAGAAGGGTCCGATCAGTTCACTGTATCTTTACTATCACAGAATTACTGTTGAATGTTCTCTAGTGATGCTGCATTAGATGGTTCAGATCTTTGTGCAAACTATGTTGGTGCTCCATATCTGAGCCCCAATTTTATAGCCGCCTGTCACTGTCTTCATAAACCAGGACAACTGTAGCCTTCTCTGCTATTCCCATTGAGGAATCCCACTGAGCCTGGGCCAACCATTATTCTATCTCTTCTCTTGCATCGTATTCCCCTTAGGAGTTCTGGGGTGTTAGCACAATTGAGACAGGGCTACCTCTTTCAATTAAATAATTTTCCTGAATTTTCGATCTCAGAGATTAAGTGGTTGAGAGTTTGTCTCCCTCATTCACCAAGGGTTCCTTATACAAATCATTGCACCCACTTCTGAGGTTCTGATTACCAAGAGTTAGGTGCAGTCCTGCTAAATCTAACAGAGGATTTGTTCAGTTAGGAATGACTTTATGCCTTACATTTGAATAACTGTATAACTGCACAGAGTAGAGAAGAACTGCTTTGAGTTGACTTTTTTACCTCTGCCTAAACAGAGAAGCAGCTGGTACTCTTGCTCAGTAAAATAAATTAAAGCCCTGCCTCACCAGGCATTCCAGGCACCCCATTACACTGGTATTTTATTATACATGTCTTCAAAGCAGTCTTTAAGTACTGAGTCTTTATCAGTTGAATTCTATGGGAGGTTTTACTCTTCCCCATTATGTTCTGCCAAATGCTGGCTGGAGCTGTGTGATGCTACAATTCTCTGTCATTCCATTCCAGGAAATCTTTGCCTGATTCTTTGTGCATGTTGTAGCTATAGAAGCAGTGGTTTAAAGCCTGCTTTTTTGGAAAAGCCCGAAATGAAAACAGTTGCCCCAGTGGGCAGAAACAAGGAGGCCATGGCATTTCCTATTAGCATTTTTAACAGTTCATTCTTGATGTTAAGTGTTTAACTCTTTCACATAATCCCAGTATCATGGGGGTTACACTAGCATATGGAACTTTGAGATTTTTCTAGGGCTTTAAATAGCTAAGTACAAAGAAGCAGGAAGTGGAAGTTGATAAAAATTTTTCTTGCTTTGCTATATATATTTTGCTTTCTACTTACACCTCTCCCTGAAAACCCATAGATAGCCAAATTTTGGATCCAGTTTTCTCTATTTAAATCTATCTATGAACATATGAATACTAATGATAAATTTTGAGTACTGAAGTTAGATGAGTTTGTATTTCAGAGCAAGTCTTGCCTTATACCTTCCTGGAAATTTTATTACAGCAAAGGCAAAAATCCAGTACCGTGGGCTAAAGATCAGAAAAATGGATAGGAGGTGGGACTAGTATCTGAGTTTGGGATGTCATCCCTTTGCTGATAAGAACCATGCACCAGGACCAAAGAACGGGTTTGTGGTGAATGGACAGTTATTAATTAGAGTATTCCTTACTACTGTTAACTCTCCTATTGTTGGGTGAATGTAGGGTATATGAGAGTCACAGGAAAATTAGTTGAGTGAAACAGAAAAGGCAACCAAGAGAATTGGGCATAAGAGACAGTCACAGGAAGTATTAGTTGAGTGGAACAGAAAAAATCAGAAATCCCAAAACCACAACAGAGATGAAAGGACGGAATGAATGTTCCTGTAGGCCCTGCTCCTCACAGATGAGATAGTTGTTATGATATAACCATGTACATATATAGGATATGCACACACACCCATCTGAGACAGCCTAGATATTATTTTTGCCAATAGAGCTAATGCAATTCATAATGGTCAGGGTTTTTCATTACAGACAAGAGAACTCTAGTTAATAAAAGCAGAAAGTGATTTATGAAAATGTAATGGTAACTCCTAAATCACTGAGAGAGCTGCAAAAAGAGACTCAATGCTGAATGCTATGACAACTCCCAAAACCATACCATAGAAGTGGAGTACCCACAGAGCGACTACCTCTGCTATGATTAGAACTTGCTGAATCAGGGAGCTGTTCTTACAGCTATCTGCTCCAGAATGCCGCCTCTGCCAGCCCATATCAGTAATAATGGCTCATCAGTGATACAGATCTTATGCCCTTATTCCTGGATGGGTAAACCTAAATCATATTCTGGTACAAGGGAATCTGGGAAATACTGTTTTACTTATTCTCCCAGTCTTTGCATGCTAGGAATTGGAATAAGTGTTGATTAAGACATGTTGTTGTATTCTGTCACTCTACTGAACTTAGTAGACCACCAAAGAATCCTGGATGATACAATTTAAGTAAAAAGATAACAAAGCAAAGCAAGTTCCAAGGTGACCTCCTCATATTTACATCCTTATATACACCTCTCCCATATTTAATCAAAGCTATTCAATAAGATCAGTAAAATGTGATATGTGACTTCTGAGCCTATGCCATAAATGGCATTGCAGTCTCTGCTATGATCTCCTGCACTACTTATTCTGGGGGAAACCAAACTTCCACATGACATGACAAGGCACACAGGTAGTGTTTCCTCAGAGAAATCCATCTGGAGAGGAACCAACTTGCCCTCTTCAACCTGCTGACCATGTGAGTGGACCACCCTGGAGGTGGATCATTACCCTCACTGAGACCTTCAGATGACTAAAGCCTCAACTGACATCTGACTGCAACTTCAAGATCCTGAACTAGAACATCCAACCAGACTTTTCTGAATTCCTAAGAGAAATGATGAAATACATGATGATTGATACATATTACTGATATTTTTAGCCACTACATTTTGGGTGGATTTGTTACACAGCTGTAGATGGAAATTATTTTAGAGTGAGGGAGAAATTAATGGTGCAAGAGATCAAAAGGATAATCACAGGACAATTATCATTAAATAGACAAGAGGGATGAATTCAGATGACAATAAGAGGCTGTTCCTCAGTAGGAGCAGACAGAAAAGAGGCCAAATACATGGGGACTTTGGCTGTAAGACTAGCCAATCTATAAAAATGAGGTAATTTTCTCTGATTACATCTGTTTTCTCAATAAAATGTTGGGTTTGATTATGAGTTAAAAGTGGGATGTAGGAAGTTAAAAGAAAGAGAAGAAAGATAATTTGTGTTGCATGTCTGAATAAATGGAATACTCATTTGAATTTTATTGCTTTTCACTTCTAGGGAAAACAATACAAAAACAAAAAGAGAAAAACACCTTGATATGAGTTATTTAATACGAAAAAGCATGCTGGTGGCAAAGGAGAATAAAAGAAAGAGGAGAGAGTAAACTGAGAGAGAACTTGATCTTATTTCATTCCTCCTAGAATTCTAGAATTTTAGAGGGAAACTTCCATCAGCATATTTAGGCAGAAATACACCCTTTGTAATTTTTATTTTCCCTTTCTATTCTTTGTTTGTTTGTTTGGTCCAGGTATTTATATTGACAAAATGAACTATAATCTCTGTTTTTATCACCCTGGGAACTAACATGGTTACCACTAAAAGCTAGGACTTTAAGTCCAACATGAGGCACCAGTGTTTATCTGGTGGGACTTAGTCATTCACTAAAACTGATTAAATGCCTATTTTGTTCACTATAGGGTTGTAGGTATAGGTGAAAGGAAACAAAAATGAGTAAATAAGACAGCCAGGCTCTCAGACCTGCTGTGTGCTATTCTGGCCTTCAGCTGATGTACATAATGAGGCATGTTTTCAATCCTTCAGCTACACAAAGCACTTTTGTTATAACACATGCCTCTAAGTCACACTTAGAGATAATATAGTGTAGTGTTCAGAGTGTGACCTCTCAGCTTGCCAAGGTTTGAATCCTTAAACTCTCTGTGCTTTGTTTCCTCATCTGTATACAGTGGGCACAATGATAGAATATCTCATTCAGTTCTTGAGATAATTAAATGGCATTTTTATATAAAATATGTAGTGCAGAGCCTGGTACATAATAAATATTATATAAGTGATTCCTAGTAATAAGAATGTATCTTCTTGATATATACTCAGGCTTCTCAAATAAATTTTAATTTTAGTTTAAACTAGACATAATTTAGAAACTAAATAGTCTTGACACTCACACAATTACATAAGGATTCACACTCACACAATTACATAGGACTTCTAAAGCAATTCTGTGTATGTGTGCATGTGTATACATTTGCATATTCCACTTCTGTGGGAATTACATGCTCATTAGAGGAATCAGACACTAGTTATGACATTATTTTTATTTTGATGAAGTTTATTTTTACATTATAATTTTAGAACTATATTTTACAAGTTAATACTAAAATTTGAGTTAGCACTGGAACTAAAAATGTCAAATCAAAAACAACCCGCACAATCAACCACTGAATAATTTAATGGGTATATTGTTCTACTAAAGCAAACTACATGAACATCAGGAAGTCTCCCCGTTAATAGCATTCTTTCAAGTGTAATAAATGCTTTAATCATATTTATGCATTTATGATCCCATCATTGCTGAACAGGTATAAATTGTGTCCATTCACACCTATATAGATCTATTATTTAGCTTTTTGTAGGTTTATTTTTAACACAATTACCTTGAGGAAAAAAAGATGAGTTTATGAAAGCTTCTAAGGAATTTATGCAAAAAGAAAAAAAAGTGCTCAAGTTGCTTTTCATTTTTAGAGGGTTTTATCCTCCATATTTGAAGACTACATTATGCAGTCATTAATTCTGTAAATTAAACCTTTGATTCCTAGTAGCATTATGCAAAGCTAGCTTATTGTACCTATTTGCAAATAAACTATATTGGTGAATGCAGTCTTTTTCTTTGCCCAAATTGCCAAAATGTGTCACAACATGCAAAGGATATCTTAAATGTTACCAAAATAGAAAGTTTTGTGTAAGCTGTGATAAACACAATATATGTATAGCTGCCCCAGTGCCCAAAGAGATGTGGAACTATGAAATGAAAACAATTTTTAAAAAGTACGCGCTGTAAAAAAGTTACAAGCATAATATATGAATATCATGGAAAAGTCACCTAGGGGCACCTAATCATTGAAGCACAACTAGTGAACCTCAAGAAATTCGATGAAACTATGCTTTGGGAATTTTTCCCAGTACCATCATTTTCTTGCTTCAAAAGTTACTGTTGGTACTTCAGATCCCCTGGGGGCTCCTAAGGTGGGCAAGTAATTTGATAGAACAAATCCTCAGAAGTGTAGCAGAGGAGATAGAGTAAAGGTAAAGCTGAGTTACTTAGACATTCCTAACTGTTCTGTCCCTATTTTTTGGATTATGACTGACATATTAACCCTTCCTCCTGTGTTGCTTCTATTAATTGTATTTAAATAATTGTGTTTACATGGGACCACACAAACTCCCAGTGATAGGACAGGACAGGAGAAGAGATGGAATTTACATAATTAATATATGTCTGCATATCCTTATGTAGTCCTTAATCACCATCTTTAGTAAATAAGAAATTAAAATAATAAAAAAAATGGAAAAGTCCTTTATGCTGTTTATTCATAGGGAGTGGAGGTTTGCAAAGGACCAAGGGATTGGGGAGGAAAAGAAAAAGGGAGCTGAGTGTGGAGAAGAGAAGAATGTTCTTTCACCTGAGAATTTAAGAAGAAAAAAATGTAATTAGATTGTGTTATCCAATCTCAAGCATTTGTCCATTTGAAGTGCTCTGGTAGAGTCAATATAGTCAAACATACACACACTGTATAGACACAGAAAATATTTATGAAAAAGCACTTATGAAGCACTATCAGTTAGCTACTATTAAGATAAAATATACTTCTAGCTAAATATTTACCATAATGTTTTTATGATTAAATATTTTAAATTAGCTATTATGAGAAAAAAAGCAAGAGAAACTTGGATTCTTTATCATGAAGTCAAGGAAACTGAGGAACATTTAATATTTGGTATCTTCTTTTTTATATATACAGATGTAAAGTTATATAGATGTAAATGTTATCCTCCTGGGTGGTTTGTTCATTTGTACTACAATATTTACATTTCTGTACTCTCTTGGAGTTCTCACAGTATTTCTCCTCCTCATTAATTCACCTTTAACTCTCAGAGACACTGGTGAGGATTTCTTTTGAGGAACTATGAGAAGAAAATATTTAAGCTCAGAATAGCAGGTATATATTACACTTGGGAATAGTGTGATGATAAAAAATATAAATTCATAAAAGCAGAATTTTTAATTTTTTACAGACTATGTATTTGTTATTTCAGTGTAGTTTAATAATGATGTTATACATGTTCAAATATAATTTGGCTTTAAAACATTTTTATCCACAGAGAAACAAAAAAGCATTTGGTGATAAAATTTGATATTAAGTATAGGTATTATGTGGGTCCTACCTGGGAGTAGAGCCTGAGTTCCTTTATATTAATATAGTTTATCAATGCTAACTTAAGGGAGATGCACAAATAAATTCATACTAAAAAATCCACTTTCAATGGGTTCTATACAACTGATGGATAGGAGATAAATGAAAGAGAAAGATTTTAATATCTGGGGCATAACTTGTAGAGATTTTGATCACCATAGACATGGGTATGGCCTTAACAAGCCTTCTAGTGGCCAGAGCAATGTCCCACAATCGCCCTTGGTCAGTCTTCTTTGGTCTTGAGCAACATCTGTCTGTTTACCTTAGAGTATAGCATGTGATACAAATATTATCATTTTAAGGTAGAAAAGCATTGCCCTAAGGAACTATGACTTCCTTGGTCTGAGAATTGCTTTGCATTTCTTTTCTAAAGGAATAGTTATCAATTGTGTTCCTTTTTGTGTCTATGCCTATGTCTATGTCTATCCTTATTTTTATCTGTATCTATTTTGTATTTCTTGAGCAACCAAAATATGCCCTACATAGTACAAAATACTCTGAATCTGGTTTTGATGAATGCTATTCAGACAAGCAAAATATAAAGTGAAAATACAATTTGCAAAAAATTATGACTAGAAACTGTCTAATTTATACAATATTTCTATTTGTTATGAAGTAGAGCTTTTGTTTTTTTCTCTTTTTTCAAAAATGCACCATTCTTTCTTTCTTGACTGTGATTTACATAAATTTAATTTCCTTGCTCTTCTAAATCTGAAACTTTATTTCTTGTCTTTGTCTCTGAAATTGGAGGACAGTAACTTGATTATTTGGTCACTCTTAATATTAATGATTTAGGAGATCCTCATCTTTGTACTTATAAGGAAAGAGCTAAAATATCCTACTATTTCTGTTTGTGAAGATTCGAGAGCAATGAAGCAAGCTGTTTCCCATGAATGCTATTATACATGACAAAGGAGCTAACTGCTTAATTCCAGGGGTCTGTTATTATTTGTAAACTGGTTCTTAAACAGATGCCTCTTGCTCCAGATGGTACCATTCTACTGCCTGTGTTACTCATGAGTAGTTTTTTGCTTTAGCTTTATACAAATACTTGACACAGCAATTCTGTTATCAAGAATTCTCTCTTAAAATTGGAACAAAATCCTTAAGTGCTGCATGAAGTGGCAGCACAAGCAATTTATTTCAGCATGGGACACATGGGTTAAAAATAAATGGAGCATGAAGCTATTGGTGGGAATGAAAAAGGACTGTAGTCATGTGGAAAGAGAAAAGATCTCTGGACTTTTGTCTGAAGATCTGAGTGCAAATCCTTTCTCTGCTGTTTATTAGCCTAGTTACCAAAACGTAGAGACAAGGTCATCCCTTTCACAGAATTTGTTAGAGGTCTAAGATAATCAATATTTTCCTACTCTAAAACTAGTGGATGTTGATAAATGTTGCCTGGAAAAAAAAGTGTGTGTATATATATATATATATATATATATATATGTTTTTTGACTATCCAAGAAGTCATATGTGTCACTGTGCCTCCTAAGCTTGATTGATTGTGCCTCCTTAGCAACATTTTTGTTGGAAACTTACTCCATGGAACACATTTTGGAAAGTGCTACCTCACTTTCTAAAGTGCTGCATAAATGTAAGCTGTTAAAAATGTAGACTTAACGGTAGATAGTGGGAGACGGAAAAAAAGTTGGTGGTATAGTAAGCAAGGCAAAAACATCCTCCCCAAATCACACAAAACATGAAAATGCAGCAAATACAACTAGGCCTGAAAACGATCTGAAGACTGCAGAACTGACCACCTACTTATGGGGAAGAAGAGAAGACCCTCAAGGAAAGGATAAAGTGACAAAGCCATGATCTGGCAGGGCCTAAGCACTCCCTCAACCCTGGCCTACAGGCAGGAGGAAGAGGAACAGAGTGGGGAGGGAGTAGAAGCCCAGGACCCTGAACACCTGGCCTAGAGATCTGCTCCAGAACAGGAGCCCACATTGCATGGCGCCTTGGTGATTTGTGGGACTGGACAACAGAAATGGTAGGAACATTCCAGGAGGCTGAGATCCTAGCTGCCTCTGGAGAACAGGAATGCTTCTACTGGCCCCCCTGAGAAAAAATGCAGAGCTGGCAGTTTGAAAGACTTCCCAGCATTGAGAGTGGCACCAGAGAGGCAAGGATTGCACAGTGTTCTCTGTTTAGTAGAAAGGTTGGGTGGACAATACCTTCCCAGCCTGACTTCAGCCCAACAAGTTGGGAGTCCTCAGGAGCTTCAGGCACTTCATCCCCATCACTGACAGCACAGCTAGGAGACTCCTTGCAGTGGTGCACAGCCTTCTAGCCAGCAGTGCAATCAAACATTACCCCCAAGTAGGCAGGGGGAGAACCCGCAGTCTGCTCAGCCCTATTTTGGGCCAGCTGGCAAGCTCCATGCAAGAGCCAGTCCTGGTAGGTCTTTCCTCCAGACAGGTGCTGTTTCTGTTTGCCAGTGCCCCCACAATCACAGCAGGCCAGGCAGAGAGCAGCTATGCCTATGCCAGCTCCAGACCGACAGACCAGCTTGCATGCGCAGCCCAGCCACAGGAGCTCTATCCTCCCTGCAGGTGCTGGTCACCTACACCCCTGCCACTGCAGCAGGCCGGAGGGAGTGCACCTTTGCCCATGGCAGCTCCAGGGAGTATTTACCCCATTCCCGTGATCAGCTGATGGCCCACACAGCACACCAGAAATCAGAACACTTTGAGCAAGGCAGACAAGTGCCACACCCACTGCATAATAACAGGTGGGGTTCCTGCAAAGGAAATTGAACTTCTGAACACTAGAGGGTGCCTCCTACACAATTCAATTATCCCATAAGAAACACTAAAAAAAGAAAAAAGAGAGACAGAGGAATTTGGTCCAAACAAAAATAAAGAAATCACCAATAAATGGAAATAAATCCTGTGCTCATGGATAGGAAGAATTAATATTGTCAAAATGGCCATCCTGCCTAAAGCAATCTACAGATTCAATGCAATCCCAATCAAAATACCAACAACATCCTTCAGCATACAAGAACAAATAGTTCTAAAATTCATATGGAACCACAAAAGACCCAAATAGCCAAAGCAATGCTGTGAAGGAAGAACAAAGTTGGTGGGATTACACTTCCTAACTTCAAGCCCTACTACAAAGCCAGTTATCAAAATAATTTGGTACTGGCACAAGAACAGATCCATAGGTTAATGAAACCAAATAGAGAGCCCAGATATAAACCTACACTTACATGGCCAAATAATATAGGATGAAGGAGCCATGGATATATAATGGATAAATGACAGCCTTTTCAACAACTGGTGTTGGGAAAACTGGACAGCTATATGTAATAGAATGAAACTGATTATTGTCTAACTCTATATACAAAAGTAAACTCAAAATGCATCAAAGAACTGAATGTAAGCATGAAACCAGAAACAACAAATGCTGGCAAGGATGCAAAGAAAGAGGAACCCTCCTACACTGTTGGTGGGAATGTAAATTAATTCAACCACTGTGGAAATCAATATGTAAGTACTTCAAAAAACAAAAAATAGAAATACCATTTGACCCAGGAATTCCACTCCTAGGAATTTACCTGAAGAAAACAATCAGAGATTCAAAAAGACATATGCACCCCTATGTTTATCGCAGCACTATTTACAAAAGCCAAGACATGGAAGCAACCTGAGTGTCCATCAGTAGATGAATAGATAAAGAAGATGTACATATACACAATAGAATACTATTCAGCCATAAGAAAGAAACAAATCCCACCACTTGCAACAACATGGATAGAGCTAGAGGGTATTATACTCAGGGAAATAAGCCAGGTGGAGAAAGACAAGTACCAAATGATTTCATTCATTTGTGGAGTATAACAACAAACCAAAAACTGAAGGAAGAAAACAGCAGCAGACTCATAGAACCTAAGAATGGAGTAGTGGTTACCAAAGGGAAAGGGATTGCGGAGGGTGGGTAGGAAGGGAGGGAGAAGGGGATTAAAGGGTATTATGACACATAACATGGGGGGGGGCACGGGGAAGGCAGTATAGCACAGAGAAGACAAGTAATAACAGTATAGCATCTTACTATGCTGATGGACAGTGACTGTAATGGGGTGTGTGGTTGGGACTTGATAATAGGCAGGAATGTAGTAACTGCAATGTTGCTCATGTGAAACCTTCATAAGATTGTGTATCAATGATACCTTAATAAAAAATAAAATAAAATAATAAAAAAATAGAAATACCATTTGACTCAGTAATTCTACTCCTAAGAATTTACCCAAAGAAAACAAGATCCCTGATTCAAAAAGACATATTCACCCGTGTTTATTGCAGCCCTATTTAGAATAGACAAGATATGGAAGCAACCTAAGTGTGCATTAATAGATGAATGGATAAAGAAGATGTGGTACATGTGCACAATGGAATATTATTCAGCTAAAAAAAAAAAAAGAAATCCTACAATTTGCAACAACATGGATGAATCTAGAAGGTATTATGCTCATTGAAAGCCAGACAGAGAAGACAAATACCAAATGACTTCTCTCATTTGTGAAATAGAAAACAAATCAAAAGTGAAGGAACCAAGTAGTATCAGACTGACAGACTCCAAGAAGGGACTAGTGGTTACCAGAGGGGAGGGGTTGTGGAGGGTGGGTTGGGAGAGAGAATGGGATTAAGGGGCACTATAATCTGTAATTACAATATAGGTAGGTCATGGGGAAGCCAGTACAGCACCAAGAAGACAGGTAATGAGTCTGTAGCACCTTACTATGCTGATTGATAGTGACTGCAATGGGGAAGTGAGGACTTGATAATATGGGTGAATGTTGAAACCACAATGTTGTTCATGTGTAACCTTCATAAGATAGTATATCAATGATACTTTAATAAAAAAACAAAGCAACAAACAGTAGATAGTAAACTGGGACCTGTATTTTAATGATTTGTGTTCTAAATCCCTTTCCTATCTAATTCTCAAAATTAATCTATTATAAGTAACATTTAAAAGTTAGAAATTATGATTCTTAATGCATCTGATATTTAAAAGTAAACAAACAAAAAAAAACCCAAAAAATTGTATTTGTATCCACAGGTTCAGAGAACACTTGCTGTAATCCTCAGCTTTTTATTTAAAATTTAATCAGATACTATTTTTCTTCCTTCATGGAATTTTTACTGTAGAATTTTATTAGTATAGGTTGAACTAAATCTCTGGAAATTTTAATGCTAGCTTTTCATTCCTTTTAGTAATACCTGAAAAATATGAGAGTATTGGAGAAACAGCTCAAGCACTAAATACATCTTGGATCCAAATCCTAAAGGCCACTTACTTGCTCTTGTGATCTCTATAATTTACACAACCCTCGAGCCTCAGTTTTCTCATATATAAAATGGGTATAGTAATACCTACCTTCCAGAATATTTGGGAAGCACAAAGAAGGAAATCATCAGATGAAAGTTACTGACACTCAAATATTACTTTTTAATAATAGAAAGTCATATATTTTCCTACTTGAATGCAAATATTTATAGGACTGGAAATTAGTATATGACCAAAATTCTCAGTTGTTAAAAATTAGAAACAGATTTATCTTTATTTAAACAATTATAACCTCAATGATGATACAGTTAAATTTCAATTTATTTTGCTAAGAATAAACAAAGTAATTTATGCTGCATATCTGTATGTTTTCTTAAATATTTCTTTCTTAGACTAGATTATTCTGGAGTTTTGATGGGAATACTCACTTTGGAGCAAGTCTCTGTTTTTTCCTATATTGTAATAAAGATTACTCAGGTTGTTAAATTTTCCCATCTGTCTCCAACTGTTTGGTATATTCAGAAGCTCTTTAACTTTCTGGTCAGTACCATTAATTTATTCTAATTTTCTAATTGCTTCTTCTTTCTTTTCAATGGAACTTTTTTGTGGGTAGAGAGAGATTGGTAATCTTGTGCTAGTCACCCATCTTGAAATGGAAAACTTTAAAAAGGTTTATGTCTCTATTATGACCTTTTACTTCCTTTCAGTCTTAACATGGTCACAATGAGAAGTTCTCTTCTTACTCTCCTTTTGAAACATATTGACTATAGCGTCCAAAGAGTCTTATATCTTAACTTTTAGCACGGCTTAATTTCTCAACAGAAGAAATTCCTCTTCAGAGGTGAATATGCATCATTCATTCACTCATCAAGTAATTTTGTGCACCTCTTAAATACCAGATACGAAAAACAAGGACACAGACTTGCCAGAACAGAGCTACATTCCTTGTCTGAAGAGAGACTTTTTTCCTATCAGAAGTCTTGATCTATCTTTACCTCCACTTATTTAATTTATTAATATTGCATATATTTAGTTTTTGCTTTGCAAATTGTTTCATTCTAACTTGGAAACCCAAAAGAATAATACTTAAGATTAAGTATCAATCTTCAAAAATCAAGCCTCAAATACAACAAAAAATTTAATGATGTTTTTAATTTCACTGTGAAAACCATGTATATTCTAGGAACATTCTAATGAAAAGACTAGCATCATCTAGTTTATAACTGATGGCCTTTAGTGCAAGTGGCTATTTTTAAATTACCTGAATTTATTTTTTATAGGTCTCCCAAGTCATGTAGAGTTAAAATGCATTTTGCCTATATTGAAGAAGAAATTTCCTGATATTAAACTGGGATGTGTTTTTTAGACTAAGGAATTCCTTCTCTGCAAAGTTTATGGAACAATCTGTGTTCTCATATGTCTTTGGTAATTTAATGTGGTTACCCTTGAAGGCCAGAGACTAGACAACATAGCCTCCTAAGATCCCTTTCAATCTTATGACCTGTGTGCTGCTCAGCCTTGTCATTTCCAGTAAATGAAGTATTTGTGAAAATGCCAAAATGCACATAAAACTGCACTGTGATATGCAAATTAGTATATAAGAGAAGAGATTGTCAGTTCTGGAGGTATGGGCCTCTCAAACAGAGACATGCATAATCCCAGGGGTGCAGAGTATATAGAGGTATATAAAGATATATATTCAGATACCCAGGTTATATCTGAGGCTGTCAGATATACATGACCCATCTTCCTCCTATGTCAAAACCGTAGAAATATTGGAAAAAAGCATTTTAAATTTTATTTCATTTTTATTATAATAGATGTGGATGTGTTATAGAGTACAAATCACAAGTTTTTGTTTTTATTTTTTAAAAAATAAGACCTAAGTCTTCAAAATAACTTTGAGTACATTGGATTGTTCCTCCAGCACCTCCCTGCAGGCATTTACTCTCTGCTATAGTCTGGTGGCAGAGGTCACAAGGCTTTTCTGTAGGTGAAAGTATATGGTCTAAAATACTGGTTCCATTACTCATATCATTATACAGCTTGAGTAACAATGTATTTTAATGCCAGTGGTTAATTTATCTAGATTCAATAATATTTGTCTTTGAGACTAGAATAGAACTCGATCTTTTAAAATTTGATACAAGGGGGATATATATCTCTCTTTATATATATTAGTTATTTGTTTTGACAAATTAAAGAATTTGTGTCTGGTTGAAAGTTAAATGTTCAAATGCATTAAGTACGAACATTTGTCCTTAGGACCTTTATAGGTTATGCTATCTGTGGTTTGTTACCAACCTAGTACCCATAGTTTCTCTGCTCTACCTTGACTATACTAAGATTCTCTTTTTTTGTGAACCCTTAAGTTATCATCTCAAGCCTTTTGAAGCCGAATCCCTAAATAGTACTAAAATACTCTGGAAATCATAAGAATGTTTGAGATAAAGTTCATACATATTCAAATTACTCAAATGACAGCTTTATTTTTAGGTAAATTTCATTTATGGATTCCTCTCAATTTTCTATTTAAACTGAGATAGAACCATGCATTCTGGCATTTTTTTTTTCCATTTCTGGCATTTATTTTAGAAATCCCTACAAACAGAGAAATCTATAAAATGGCTTTTCTTTGTTAACCTCACATCCTTCCCCCCACCCCCACTAACCATTCCTAACATGTAAGTCCAGAGCCAGGACCAGCAACAGACTCTGAGGGGCAGGTGGGTACACTATTTTCCTTGCTTTTCCTGTTTTTTCCTTTCCCTCCTCTTTAGAAGACTGCTGGGAGAAAGTGTTTATTCTCCTTCTAGCTTTCCTCTCATTCTTGTGGGGAACACCAGACTGACAGGATTTAAGTCAGTCCTGATATTTTTTACCTTTTGCCAATTGTGAAAACAGTGAGATGTATACTGTCCTGCCCAGTTCATTTTTGAAAAGCCCTGCACTAATGGGGCTCAGTAAAAATAATTTCATGAATGAATTTTGGCATTCTTGACTTGAAATCATGACTTGAGAACCTTAAAAGCAAATATCTCATAATCAAAATAATCATTCAAAACTTAGAGTTGGAAGGCTTCACTTAGGTTTAACCACAGCAGTTCTATATACCTTTTATAAAACTGCTATGTAAGGTCATTCAGCCTCATCTTGGACATTTTCAGGAAAAAAAAAAGAAGTCTCTTTGGATACTTTAAGTGAAAATTTTTTGACCAAAATAGCCAATCATATTGGCAAATTTCACTGTTAAAATTCTGGTCTTAAAATTGATCCCAAATCTGCCATTTTGTATTTTGCATTTACTGGTCCTAGTGATGCCCTCTGTAATCTTTCCTTCTTCATGCTATATCTCCAAATATTTGAAGGAATCATATTTTCCATTAATCTAGTGGTTTGTTGGAGCTGGCTTATACCAGTTTATGAGACCTAATTTTTTAAATTTTCAGTAAGTTTGCAAACTGGTGATTAAACTGGGCATAATTAAGAATTAAATTATACAAACATGAAGTTAAATAAATTATATTAAAAAGATAATAAATACAGCACATCACTTTCTAATTATTTTACTATTAACTATGATTAAAATTATTCATACCTAGAGCTGCAAGAGCAAAATACGATATATTGTTGTAATACTGGATATCTCTCCCCAAACCTGCATTCAGTGATACTAGATAGGTAGTTTGAAATTGGCCATGTTGGGAGTATTTATACCATATGAATTAATAAATGATAAAAATTAGGGATTTTTAAATCTCTTACTGAAAGATGACTATCAAATATTTATATTACCCTACTGTCTCATCTCTGCTCTAACCTGAAAGTTTTATGTAGTTCCTTTTATCATTTTATAATCCCACAATTGATTTCTGTATGATTTTAAGAGCAACTTGACTCTTCAGCATACCTTCCTCTAGATGTCAGTTAGTTTCTAGTAGTAACAAGAATCTGACACAAACTTATAAATAAATGCACAATAGAAGAATTCCTATAATGATTTGGACATTGTTATTTTTTACATAACCTAAGAAACCATGACTATTAGGATGTTACTATTTTTTAAATGGCCTTCTTTTTATTGTTTTTAAATAGTATTTAGGCATTGTCTATACAAAACAAAAACAAAAGTACAAGTTTCCCTATTTACAACACAGGGTTTTTGTAACTCTCCAATAATATGAATTAAAAAGTACTATAAAAACAATGTGTTATAGAAATATAAGCAATTATTAGACTTTATTAATCAGAACAGTACATAGGTCACAGAAGTAATATTTCCACTATAAGTTTCAATGATCAGAAGAAATGTTAAATATTATTCTCAGTTATGGTGCTTCATTTTAATAACAACATGGATAAATTAGGGTAAGTCTCAAAAGAGTGTCCAGAAAGGCAAGAAGTCTGGTTTTGATTTTTTTCATTCTATCATAGGCTTAGCTTTCTAACTATGTTTTGGTTAAACTAATGCTAGTATTTAATTGCATTCTCAGGTGATTCACTAAAATTATTATGGATTATCTCATAATTAGATAGTATGCACATTGATAACAGAGTGGGTTCTATAATAAGCTTTTTATCAATTTAAAATAAATAAGTAAAACATTCTTAAAATTAGGTTAGTTTCTATCTTCATTTTCTTAAGATAATCCTCCATATTTTCAGGGGAAAAAAAAAGCTCCCATCTTTTATAAATGTGGAAACCCAAATCTTTTGGAAAAGAGTAAAACACATCAAAACCTGTTCTTTAAAGCATCATCATACTTAATGAATGCAGCCGAAAGTAAATATGATAAGGCAGTATCAACAGATCAGATTGGGTGCTGTGCAACAACTTAGAGTAATATTTTATAGAAAGAGATGTGGAACCAGGGGTAGAGGTGAAATGAAGAAAGCAGGGCAAAAGGTACAGGGAATTGGGGGATAGGCCACAAAGTTAGATTAGCCTGGCAGTAGTGAAGATATCATAAATGCTATTAAAGATTAGAGCACATACTTTTTATGCAGTAGGAGTCACTGAAAATATTCTTTAAAAACTAATCTGAAAGAATATTTTATAAGATAACACTGGAAGTGTTATGTACTGTACTGGAGAAGAGAAAAACTTAAGGCAAGATGGTATTAATGAGTACATTACAATACAATAAACAGATCAAATTTCATAGAAGTTTTAAGGAGTGAAAGTGGAAGTTAAAAGAGAACAAAGCAGATTTGGCAATCAACATAAAGACAGTAGCTCAAGCCACAAAATATAAACAAACATACAAACAAACAAATTAAATCACCGAGAGAGTAAGTACAGGGTATAGAGAAAATATACCTTGGTCAGAATCTTAGGATGAAGAAAAAATAATTCAAGAAGAAATGTGTCTGTAATGTCAAATGTCAAGTGTGAGAAGCCAAATAATATATATATTTTTCATCAGTGTTCTGCATAGATTTCTTACCAAATATGCTATATCATTTTAATTAAAATTTTGAGTTGATTTCTTTATTTAAACTTACTTTTAAAAGCTAGGTATTCCTATTATAAGTAGAAAAACCATAAATAGAAGATAATTATGAAATAAAAAGATAACTACTAATAAAAAATAAAAGAATATTATATATCACAGAAAACTGGCTTGTGTACCATCAATGACTCATGCACTATATTTTCAGAAATACAGGACTAGGAAAAGCTACTGTATACATACATTTCCAGTCTTCTCAGAAACTATCAGTTGTCTCCTTCAACTAATTCTTTTCCCCAAACTCAATTCCTTTAAGTATTTACTTACATTCACATAACATTCACATACATTAATATATATGTATTATAGTGAATACTTAAAGGAATTGAGTTTGGGGAAAAGAATTAGTTGAAGGAGTTTGGGGAAAAGAATTAGTTGAAGGAGACAATTGATAGTTTCTGAGCAGACTGGCAATACTGACTCATCCTTAAAGGGAACTATAGGACTGAGTATGAGGATGTAACTTTGATTGACAAGAACTGAGTGCTTCTTGATGTTTAAGCTGAAATTTGGAGATTTGCATCAGAACATCTGAGAGATGGTAACTTTCTCCTTTCAAACATGTTGCAGAATTTTGCATTCTATGTAGTTATATCTCTGATAACATAATTTTACATCACTACTTGGAGATATTTTTTCTTGTGAAGTGTTTTTCTTGGAACAAGAAATAAAAGTGTGTTTCAATAGAAGACTAAGCATGTAAATCTATAGCATAAAGCAATAGTTCTAGATTTGACACAACTATATTTGAAAGAAATAGGTTATCTTTAATGTTGGAGGATGTAATTTGAATAAAAGAAAATGTTCACAAATTATCATTCTCTCTTTTTAAATCCATGTTGCTTTTCATTGGAAAATTCCTGTTTTTCAGAGCCATTTGTAAGGTTGAAGGAAGAAGGGATTTTTCATGTCAAAGGATATGCTGCAAAGTACATGTCCTTCTAAATGTTAAAAACTTATTTAGATTTGCGAAGAAATTGTCTTCATACAATGGAAACCTTTCAGAAAGTCTAACTGCTGATTTGTTTGTTCTTTCAAGTGAAACAAATCATCATAAAAGGTTCAGCTTCAAATTAAGACCTTTTAGAAGCTTAGAGGGTCTTGCTCACAAAAGTTCAAATCCTTTAGAAAATGGCTCATTGCTTTCTCAGAGGAAAAGAAAAATAGCTACTGATGAGATTCAAATCATTCTCTATCTTCTCTTTCATTAATTTTAAACATAATTCATAGGACATCATGCTCTGGAAATCAAAATAATTATTCCTTATTGTAGCCTACCATTTTTCATCATTATACACACACAATGTCCAATTTCACCCCACTCATTCAAAATGGCGCTTAAAGGAGGCAGAAAAGATTAACTCCAATACTTACATTTGGCTTTAATTCATAGCTTTCTAAATAATTTTGCTAATCTAAATATGTATTTACACAATAGAACATGATGAGACATTTCTAAAATGTAAACATATTACTTTAAAAAATTGCTTAAATATGTATTTCTGCCCGAGCTTCTCTCAGAATATTCCTGAGATCCACAGCAATAACTCCCTAATATTTGAATCACATCACTTCTCAGTACATTAAAATTATTTTTAAAAAGTGAGCAAGAGGTAGAGATACCTCTCAAATTACTCAAAATATTTTAATCCCTTATTTTTCTTGATGTTGAATAGCCATAGGAGCCATGCCCCTCATTTGAAATAGAATCACCTTCAATCTATCCTAAGCTTTTAATGTTGTTAGCAGGTTGCTGTTTAAAGTCTCTAGTAATCAAACACCCGGGCAGATGTTTCAGAGAATAATAGTGTTTCCTTTCTATAAAGAAAAATGTAGCTCAGCATATTAGCTTTTGTTTTGGCTAGACACACATGTCACTGCATCATCAGTCTCTTTTTGCTTTTAAATAGTCTGTTGCACATTAAAACAAGCTCCAAATCTTAGATTCTGTTGCTAGTGAGGGTGCTTATTTGGGGGCCAGTGTTAAAGTCATCCTATATCTGAGATCTGTATTTCTGCCATGACATGCCACTGTCAGTTCCAGTTTTGATCCAAGATAAAGCAGAAGTGAATTAGGATGGCAGTGTTTGTAGGTATGGACATAGAAAGAAAGAAAGAAAGAAAGAAAGTAGAGTGATAATATTTATCTGTTCTTCAATCTCTGTGTTGAAAATAACCTATTTCTGCTGTAGGATAGTCTAATCTAAACATTGTTCCAAGCAAACTATTTTGTTAATACTGTTTGCTATATCTCTGTCTTGAGTATCCTCTGAGAAGTTTTATAGGTACCTATTTAACTTATTTGACCTTGGAAAACCACCCAACTCCCCATTCCCCCTTTGTAAAGGAATATCAGGCACAGGTTGTTTTTTCTGAGCAAAAAGGACTTTGAGATACAAAACCTTATGGAGGAAGTTTATAGGGGACTGTTCCCTAGATAGATAGCTATTGAAGAGAGAATACAGCAAGACTGCAGAAGGAGTAGTTGAACTGAGTGTCAATCACAACAAAGGCCTCTGTGAATCTCATAGAAGCTCTGAACCCTTCCCTTCCCTTCTCTACCCCATCTCTTCCACCCCCACCCTTCCCTCCCTGCCCATTCATCTTTTTATTTCCTTTCTTCTTTCCTTTTATGTGTCTAGTTGTAGTTTTGGAATTTCTATGAACTCATGACAGATTTCCATGCTTCTCCTTTGTGGACAGATGTGTCTCCTGTTGTTTTGTCCCTGTCTCACCACTGAATGTTGGTTATGCAAAGGTCAGATAACTTGTACTTTTAAATTTTAAATTAGGTTAGAAGGATTTGCATCTGGTGAGCCTCATCCATATCGGGGGCCTAATTTAAATGAGATCTTGCACTTTGAGCCACCTGATGCAATGATTGAATAAAACTTTGGGAATCTTATTGGGAGAAGATTGCACTTTGTGAATGTGAAGAATGTGAAATTTGGTCAGGAAACAGTTCCTCCCATGTCAAGACAAACAATTCGTCTCATCAAAAAGCAGAGTTGATTTCCCTCTTTTTGAATCTCAGCACTCCCCAGCCATTCCAATTAGCTCAGAAAATTTAGGAATGGAGTCATCTTGGAGATTCCAACATCAGCAAAACCCCTGGTGAAACACAGCTTCAAGAGTGACCCCAACCAGGGGGAGCAGGTTTAAAACAGCCTGATTCCAGGCAACCTATAGTATTGTGAGAAATAATAAATGGTTACTTATCTAAACCATCAACTTCAGGATAGTTTGTTATGCAGTAATTGATAACTGAAAGATTTATGAATAAATGAATGAGTCAATGACTGATTAGAACAAAAGCCTCTGTAAATTGAAGTAGATTATATTACCTGGGTGTGTTATCATGAAGGTGTGTTACCTTTTCCTCTCACCTAGCACCTTTCCTGAGGTTTTATACCTGTGATTGCCTATGGACATCAGGGTGAGTGAAGGAAAACATTCCACTTAAGCTTCCTCTATGAGTTTTTCCTCATTTCAGGACAATGATATCATGCCCATTACTTTTTTTTAAACCCCTCATTTCTAGCAAATATTGAAGCTATATTTTAAAAAGTGAGATGGGGAAACCGAAAGCAATAAAGGAAAAGACATGAAGAATAAAACTTTTATGCTGTGGGAGTAAAGTAGTTCTAAGACAATAGCTAAAACAAATTCAAAGGATCTGATACACTAAAACTATCAAAATATCATTGAAGGATTTCATATCAGCATGCTGTGAATAAACTAAATAAGCATGGAATAGAGGTTAAGTGATGGAGAAAGTTAACTTCAAAATAGAAGATCAGTTGTAGTTTGGCTGAGAATTTTGCATTTGAAACTTGTTTGATGTCTTAGTACTTCAATGACTACAACATGTAAATGATAGAGAAAAGGAAATTGTGATGAGGGAAATAGATAGCCTTTATAGATACTACTAAAAAAGCAATAATGAGGAATGATTTAACAAAATTCAAAGGTTTCAGATCATTTGAGAGCCTAACAGCAGATGGTAAATATAGTTCAATTCAGAAAAACATTAAAAAAAAAAGATGCAAGCAATAGAGAACTACAAAAGAAGGCTGTGGAAACACATTTCAGTGGACTAATCAACCAGTATGCCAACCAGAAAATATTCAAAAATGAAAACTTTGGCTTAGTGAAAAACAGTCTTCTAAGATGAAGATTAGAATAAAAGAGTGCTTCAGGTTTTTAGTTTTGACTATTTAGGGATGTGGGGATGAGAAAAAGTATTTAGAAGTGGGAAAAGATAAGATACTTCAGAAACATGAGATACTTAAAGACAAATTCCAGGGAATTTAATTTTCTTTATGCATATAAAAGAGCATTTTAGTAGGGATGTTAACTTATTTAATAGGGTACATTTTAGTACTTATGTAAGAGACTGTCTACAAATACCCAGTAGAGGTTTTTTTCCGAGTGGAAATGGATGATATAGTCTGTGAACTACCAGTTGTTTACACTTATGGTCTTAGTGATAGAGGGGGATCCATATACATTTATATGGCCAAATTGGCTGGAACATTTCAAGGCATCTGTTTCCGTGCGGTTTCTGTTTTTAGATAGACACTGCTCATAGACGAAGCTTAAGTGGAATGTTTTCCTTCACTCTCCCTGTTATTGACAAAAAATCTCTTGTTAGGCTCTTCTCCCAGGTTTCACTCAGGGACAACAGAGTTGGTCTCTTTAAGTACATATTTTTGGTAAGTTATTAGAATGACAATCACTTTCTTTTTTCTTTTTGCCATCAACAAATACATTTCCGAACAAAATGAAGCAAGCTCATGCAATCTTATCTTTCTTTAGAGACAATTTTGACACTAGCAGGCATGTTAGTTATGGGTTTCTGAATTAACCTGTGACCTTATAATACTTTTGTGTATGGTGATTTTGGACTGAATTTATAACTGTCCTATTAGCAGCATCTAGAACCATGAAAGAAAGGGAAGATAGATATAGATATGTCTAAGTCAGGAAAATAAATGGATGTCTGTGGGAATATCTCCCCAGATATTTAAAAATAGAATAGTCACCAAAATCTGTTATAAATGTTTAATATGGACTCTTGTCTGAAGTTCAGAGATTAAATTTCATGGTCTCTGAAGAACTATTCTGAGCTGATGCTTTATTTTTTATTTCCTTTGGTAAGAATTTAATTTCCACTAGAATTATTTTCAAGTTAAGAAGATAAAAGGATTGACTTTTTAAACTTCAAAATGAACTCCCTTGCTATGACTGACTATATTTCTCAAAATGAAGACTTGAAAGTTTTCACAATGAAAGCATAAACTTTTAGTATATTTCAACTTCCTGCTTTATTCCTCATCCATCTGCCACATAGATGTTATTCTAGTTGGCGTAATGATAATAGTTGGCATGTGTACTAAGTGCAGTTTTAAACTTATTACTATAGAAACTGAAACAATATGGATATGTTTTAAAATTTATTCTTGTTTAATAAAAAAATAGAAACAGTCAATTACAAAATACCTAATTGTAGGATCTTTAAAATATATTGGATTACAAATAGAGCATTTACCTAATTAAATAATTAAATTTACTTAATTTACTTAAATAAATTAAGGTAGCTTAAATTTTCTTGGTGAATATCTTTCCTTCAGTTGTCATGTTGGCATAAATAAGCCTTGTTTTCCCCACTCAAAAGACATGGTAGGCAGGACTCCTGTCATTCATTTTTTTATCCTCTGTGCCCAGAATAGTGCTTTCAGATAGATGAAAGGCTAGCAAATATTTGTAGAAGAAATACATGAACCATAATTCAGCACTTCCTAATGGTTTCAAATAATGTTATAAAATAAAAAATAAACAACTGAATCAAAATTAAATTCCCTAAAAATTTTATTGTACTTAAAGTTGTACACATATATTCCATTTTTATAAAAGCAGAGGGGGTCACAAAAATATCAGAAGATACTAGGCAGCTACATTTTTTAAAGATCAAGAGTCATTGAATTCATAGACTAACAGAAAGTTATATTTAGAATTAGACTTAAAATATGACAGTTCATGACATGGTATTTATTAAGGAACACACTCCACATATGGGAGTTGACTTTTTGCTCTAGCATACCTTGCTTGAACCTCCTTTATATAGAATAAACAAAATGATTTGGAATGACATTGTGGCAGGCTTTCTCAATTCGATTCTCTGATATAGTTATAAAAAGGTTTTTAGTTGATCTCTACTGCATAAGTTACCATTTCAGTATTGATATGAACTAAATATAAAAGGGGTATCAACAGTGCATTATGCTTCTGGACACCTATTCTTGATTTTTTTGTTGGTAATTTGACCATACCTCTAGTAGTCATTCAGTACTTTCCTCATGGACCACTATCCTCATACTCTCTGGTTAATGGTAGAAATAGCTAAATTTTGTTAAGTATTATTTTGTGTGGTTGAGCAGGTAACTTTAGGATGTAATTGCCTTTATCTAATAAAATCTCATTAATTGTCGTAACTTTATTTTTAACTGAGTGCTCAAAAGGGCTGGAATGATTGGATAATAAAAAGTTGAAGAAGTATAATGTTTAGGTGAGTAGACATCCAATAGACATAAATATATTTAATAACAGAACATAACTTAGCAAAAGGAAGAAAATCAAAGGTCCTTCTTGATTCTGCATATTAGGAATTGTTGAAAAATACTAGAAATACATAAATTATTTTTCTGTAAAAAGCTCCAAAAATCTGAACCTCAATGCTTTTGGGCATAAACCTATTAAAATATCATAAGAAATGTAATCAGTATCTTGTAGAAACTAGTAAGAACAATTTCACTGCTGAGTAGAGTATCTGTGAGCTGGAAAACAATTTAAAGATTTAAAAAAATGACTCTCAACAGTTCTTTTAATAAGTTCAGGTAAATTGGAAATCAAGTATGCAATATGGCTCTTACTCTCCCTCTATATCCTGTCTCCAATGCATGAAAAAATCAAAATGATATTTGCAATAATACAACATGAGCCAATCTATGAAATTTAATGACCCAAAGAATATTCAGCATGCCTGAACAAGAATACAATGAAGAAAAAGTTACTGCAATTATGAAACTTGTGACCATTAAGTTATTTATGTTGTGTATATTTCCTGAATCTTTTTGTAAACATTTAAATAAGCAATCTAAGAAAATAATTTTCTGGGAAATGACTGAGATAACCACAGATAAGAAATTAAAATGAATTATTTGGCAGCCACTGTATAGTAACATTAGATTTAATTCTACTATTGAAATTGCCTCTGTATTGTAAGCAGTTGGAAAACACTTTCTCAAATGATCAACATTGATTTCCAAAAGTGTAGTTATGGATAATATCCATAGTTATAAATCATCATGAATTTCTTTCAAGAATCAATCCAAGGAGAAGTATTCAAACAAATAAATACCTTTTAATAAGTCAAGTTCCACCTGTAAACTTCAAGACAATCATAAGAGATAAACATAAAGAATCCGAGCATAACACAAAATAAATAAATCCTATAAAATTGGGATTTTTCAGAGTTCTAAATTCTCAGGAATCCATGGGATGTCCACAATGCATTTAGACGGCAAGAATTTCAGAGCTAACATAAAATCTGACTCATTATCTTTCTGTAATTTAGTATTTCTCTTATAAAAATTCTAAATAGAGGATAGCTAGAATAGATGCATTAATCTAAGCTACTTTTCCATCAAAAGTTCAGTACAAGTGATCTTGGCTCTGTTTTCATCTCCTTCATCCCAGCACATCTCTCCAGCATAACTTCAAAGAGAACTTTGCACACAGGAGATAGGAAAGGGAGGTGAGGGGATGAGAACAGCGCCACCTCTGTTAAAGAGAGGCTTAATTAAGTACACATTTGAAGAATGCCTTTGACATGAAAAGGCAGTAAGAAAATTCAGTACTATTACACTGAACGAGAAGTGGTTGGTCCTGGGAGCAGAGCCTTCTAGAGATTAAGAAAAAAGTTTATATTCTCCTTCTCCAGGCCAGCATTTTTCAGTGGAGTTCTTTATTGATGTGTCATCCTAAGAGAGTATGTAAATCCAGCATCTACATATTGATTCCTGGTTTGTATGGAGGAAGAGGAAGCAGAGAGTAAAAGATACATCTTTCTTAAATCTGAATAAAACTACAGCTTGCATGCTTTAAATGTGTACTCATTTCTTTGCAGAAGGACTTATTTGTAAAAGTTGGAGGAAAACAGTTTGTATAATAAGAAGAGGACCTTTATTTTCATTTGTTACTTAACAGAAATTCAACTGGCAGGTTTTATTATCAAAATGACCAGTTTTAATGTAATAGCACATGATAATTGGAAGCACTGTGATTCCACAGACATAGAATTCTAAAGTGAGGTACTGGGTCGAAGTGGAAATCATCCAAGAAAAATAAATGGTTAAATGGTTCCAATACCCATAATGAAAGAACTGAGAGAGAAATTTGAGTAAGAAGAGAGTATTTGTGCAGGAATTTCCTTTGAGAGATGGCTCTGCATTCAAAGTCTCACCACCCATCCTAAGGGTGAGAACTGGGAGTCATCCCTTCACTACTTGAAACTTAGAAAGAGGGGCTTCATGAACATTTGGAGAGGTTGGAATAGGTCTCCGTAGTTTGGGGACTCCCTGGTATACTGACAAGTGCCCTAACATTCTTCAAGGCAAGGTTATGACTCTGAGGTGGGAGGGTTGAGAGAAAGAAGAGGGTTCACTTGCGAAGTAACTGCATTTTCACTAGGGAATGTACAAAAATCTCATGAGCTTTTCCTATAGGCCAAGCGTAGATGACAAAAGTGGAACCATCTGGAACCATTTTAAGTTCTGTCCAGCAGGACTTCCTGGATAGAAAACAGCATTTTAAATGCTAGTCTGTGTAGAAAGTACACACCTGAGGGATTACAGATGAAGGGACAGCAGACATCTGAAGAAAAAGCCAAAGAAGTCACAGGTGGTGTACCTAGAGGCTAGGTTCCCCAAAGTCCACAAAAGCTTTAAACATCTTCCAGGTCAAGCTCTGCAATGCCCTCTTGTGACAATACCTATCCAAATAAGAACTTCTCTTACCCCCTTTGGTTTCTATTCTCTTTAATTTAGGAGTGGTATTTGCAGGAACAAGTGAGTACAATATGAGATTAGTGAAGTAGAAAGACTCATTTCCTGTACTGAAGTGCCCAGTGAACAGCCAGGCTGTGGCTGAAGAAAAAAAGATAAGATTATAAATCAAGGTCAGAATTTTAATGGTGACTGGACAGTGTAATTTATGACACAGACTGTGTTTGTGACAGGCATTGACTGTAGAACCTTCAGTTACCTAAAACTGACAAAAAGATCATGAGACCTTCAAATGTTTCATCCAGCATCAGGTGAAAACTACTTCTAATAGAAAATAAAAAAATATGTGGGATATAAAAATCAAGTTTTATTTTTGGTTTTCCCCATGAGGCATATTTACTAAATAGCAACCATAACCTATTTTTTTTTAAAGAAACTATAGCTAAGAAGTAATTGATTACAAATGGGACATATCTCCTGTTTTGTTATGTAATTAAATTGGTCACCAAAGGACACAAACTATTGATCATTAAAGTTAAAATTTTAAAACTCGAAGAGAGAATAGTTGAGTATAAAGCTTACCAAGTCCTTCAGCCTTATCTTGAAATATATTAAGCAAAAAATTTCACCTATTTATAATTGTACCTAGGTCAAACAGTTATTCAGTGTCATATCAATAATTTAAAGAGAACTCATAGCACATACAAAGTTAACTACTTTAATGTTTACTTAATTTGTTAGAAACACAGAATTATATGTCAGGAGAATGGAGACCAGGCAACCATAAGGCAGTGGTTCAAGGAAAAGTTATTCAACCACTGTGTGAAGGTTGACTGGATGGCCCACTTGAAAAAGGCTTTCAGGGCTTCTGATTGTCTGAGTCTCTAATGCAGACTTTAATAAGGAGACATCTTTTCATGGAAACCTAAATATTTACTAGGTCAGCCATGTTGTTTTGGTAGTGAACTCTTCAAGTCAGCTAAAATTTTTCTGCCATGATCTGTCAATAACTGACTTTTTTTGTGACTTGAATGGATTTCATTTATTAGAATCAACCTGGGCAATAGCACTTTGATTCTATTAATTAATAGCCTTGCCCCAGTAGAAAATTTTTTCTATCTTCTGTTTTGAGATCAAAATGGAGGACAAAAGAGTACATTATTGCAATAGTAGTAAAGAGAGAGGTAAGGCTTGAGGTGCAAAGAACAATTTAGAAAAAGTAGTTTTGAGCAATCTTGAAGTTAGTAAATGAAGTCTATGCAAATAATTATTTACGCAACTTGTATTATTTTTTTTCTTTTTGAAGTTATTTTCAGGGTTAACCTAAAGCTTAGAAAAATGACTAACAGATAACCAGGTTTGAATCTGTCAGTCTGTATTCACACTGTTTAGATCAGACCTTCATCTTTCAACTGGATTTTAACAACACCTTCTTTTTCCCTAAGTTCCCTTACTTCAATGTTGCTCTCTTCTCATGGACCCTCCACTATATGAATAGACTACTTTTAATGAAAATCTGTTAAAATTTCTCCTTTGTTCAAAATAAATATTGGTTTTCCATTTCCTAAAGAAGTGTTTTTCAACACCTTTTTCTGCCTCAACACACAAGATATATGGCATTCATATAAGGAGCAAACCCAGTTGGAGCACACTTAGCTTCAGTCTCATTAGCTATTTGCTCCACTTTTTTTTTTTCTTTCCTTCTTAACTCAAAAAATCACATTGAAATGCAAGGGACTGAAAGGGATGTTTGAGGAATAAGCCTCTATTATTAAAAAGAATAATTTGTGATTTCAATTCATTGCTGATTAACATATTACTGATGAAATAGTATATTAAGACACCATAGTTAAAAATCCATTGGACTATAGAATAAATCCAAACTACTCAATTTGGTGTCCATGATTTAATTCCAAGTCATTTTCTGCTCCTTCCTCAATTATATCTGTCTCTAACAGGGAAATCATACAAATTATCCTGGAGGGAGAATTTCCTGGAATGGGGGAACAAAAAAGGAGAAGCTAGAAAGCAACAGACTTTAGACTTCACAGTTTACCTGAGTCCTGGATCCATGAATCTTCTCATGCATTTTCAGGACTATCTTAATTAGGCATTGTTATATTATTGGCAGCCTTTCAGTTTACAACTTTGATGAAATAATCAAATTTAAAATATGGATTTAGGACATAGTTAAGTTGCTCACTTGTTAGTAACTGAGGAGAATAGAGCTTCATAATTTAAATTTCATAGTCATGTACATATCAATACAAACTTTTAGAGTGTACCAATGTGAACTTTTACAGTGACAGTCATAATCAAATAAGTAGATTTCAGTTATTAATACATTTGAATGCTTTATATATCTTCAATAAAGATATTAAGAATTCTATACCCATGAGATTTACAAAAATAAGATTAATTATTTTATCTGTAGGTAGACTAATTCATCAGGTCTGATAGTTGGTGATTACTGTTTCTAAGATCATTAATCTTTTAACATCCTGTTCTAGGCTGAATGAGTGGGATTTTTCATTTTCATAACAAAACACTTTTCTCAGCTCAGGATTCAGTAAAGCTAGAATATCCTCTGTACAAATTTCTAAGTTAGAATAAAAACAATTCCACATACATCTTTTTGATGCAGGTTTTCCTTTTTAGGTTTAATTTTCTTTCTAAGCTCTCATTTGACAATTATATGCCACTTTGAATTCTATTTTTTTATGATGATTTTTATCTTCCTAACTGAATTATGTTTTCTAAATAGAAAAGAACATGCATTCTATTTATTTGAGTCTCAAATATATAACACTGTAATTTGGGGATACTAAGGCAAATTTAATTTTTACGAAACTAATTTTGAGAGGAAAGTTTATGAGTGTTTTTATCAAAGTGATTCAACATCATTATCAACAAATGTTTGAATACAAGAACTATCCTAGATGTGTGGTATGTTCTATAGTACTTACCTTCAAAGTATTTGCAATCGATTTACACAGACAGGCTGCATACCCAAGACTCATTTACAAAAGAGATAAATGAGTGGCATAGACATTAAGTATTGGAAGAATTTCAAAAAGAATGTGAACACCATAGATGGTGTTATCATGGGAATTAAATAATATGTGTAGTTTTAATATAGAGTATAAGTAAAGATTTTTTTCAAACATGCTTTTACAAAAAAGTTCATTGCACTTGTGCACATGGTAAGGGGACATTTGGACTTATTTAGTCTACTGAGGGAGGGCTTCCCTTGGCACATGTATATAAGAACTATCACTAATACTATTTTGGGAATTAGACTCCCACTTTTTTTTTCCATTGCACAAGCATGCTTTCTGATAAAAAAGCACTGCACATTTTGGAAAGTGAAGTTTTGTATTTCAAAGAAGTCAAATTAGGGACTTGCAGGTACTACAATCAAATTTATTGCTACCTTTGATTTGGCAATGGAAAAGTCCAAAGACCAAAACTGAAGAAATTTGTGATAAAGGCTACTATTTATAAAAATTAATGAAAAATAAATTATTTCAATGATAATGTGCAATATTTCAACAGCCTTACATTGTCATGGCTAAACCTTGTGAGAGGAAAATAAAAGCCTCTGATTTACAAATTTGTTTTATTACATTCCAAAAGGAAACTAATATTCTGATACCTCTCACACAGGGTGTTATATTATTTGTACTCCAGGCCCAGTTCATACGACTTCAAAGCCTGCCTATATTTTATCCACTTCACCATATTAAAATTAACCTGGACATTTATGCATGTATGTGCATGTACACACACACATACAGACTTAGTTGTCTTTCAGGTTTGAGGAGCATTTTAGGCACAGGGTATTTCCCTCATTTGGTTAATATTATGTTAAGAATTACATATGATGATTTCTGTCTTAATTGTTTCTGTTACATCTTTGGATTTTTATAGTCATAAATATTTACACATTTATCCATCCATGCATACATTCTGCTAGGTGCTGAGTATGAATAAGAAAACTTCTGGATTCCAGGGAATTCCAACCAATTGAGAAAAATAAATATATAAACAAATATATGTTCTGGGTAATTAAGTTGAAAGTAGTTTCTAGGTTCAGTGAAGAATAACACAGGAGAGTGGACAATCATTATCATGAATTATAGTAAAATGGGGTTTAAGTTTTATAACATCTATTTTTGTGTGATTGCCATGGAGATAAGATAGTCTTATTACAAGGTTTTTTCATCATAGGTCTATCCAACATGAATCTCTCAGATGATGAATTTAGTTATTTCTTTTTGCCTTCCTGTAGCCTATGCTTAATTCTGTCATAGATCTTGAAACATTCTGGTCTTTATTATTTATTTGTTTAAATGTTCTAGTTTAACGAGACCAGCATCTCCTAAATCCAGTGTCTTTGTTCTCTGTGTAGCTAAATCTAACACAGAATCAGACTTATTTAAAGCATCATATGAACATTTTAAGAGTAAATGAAAGAAACCTGCAGCACTTGAAAGTTTATAAATCTCATCATAAAATAGCCATATATATATGTATGCATGTGTATGTACATATATCCATATATGCATATGTATAGACATACATACACAAAAATATATGTATGTGTATATATATGTGTGTATTTGTGTGTGTATATGTATAAGTACATATATACACATATAAAAAATATAAAGCCGTTATTAATGAGAAAAAGAAAATTACATAATTAAGCAAGATTTAATCTGAATTTTATCCTAACAATGATAATTATAAGATAGATCAGGACTAATAAATTTATTTAGTATATTAAAAAATGTTCGTAAAGATTGTTATTAGGGAAAGGTCAGGTATAAAGGTAGAATTAGGACACAGGTTTACTGATTCTTAAATCAATGTCCTTCCATTTTACTATACTAGTAAATGCATTAACACAGGAAATAAGAATAATAACACCTATTTGTTCCTTTCACCAAAGATTCTCAGCGTGCCTTGCTAATTATACCTACAGTCAAATAAAAGAAAGCTCTTACACCTTTGGGATTTGTTTAATTCATTCTGCAGCCAGTGACTGAGCCCAAAATACAGTCCTTCCTTCATTTCAATCAAAAGATCATATTGGTTATGCTAACCTAATAGTGTCTAGAGAAAGCTGTGAGTTAAATTTCTGTGTTTCAAAGGATAAAAAGCATCATTTCTGTTTTGAGATGGTATTAAAAAGAAAAGATTCTGCATGTAGGAGGTTCATTCAGCACACCCTTCTAACATACTTTCAAATCCATCTTAAAATAGAAGTCTGTCTAGTTCCTCTGGATCTCTTATAAATTGCTAATGTCAATGCTAAGAATATTTTACTTAGTTAGAACTTTTAAAAGTAGTACAGCTTATAAGTTAAGAATTATTATTATACCAGACTTTATTTAGATTAATGCAATCTTAATGTTTAAGCACTTATATTTTCAATCCTTATATTAGCTTTGGAGGTCATATTTATAGAAAATGCTTAGTGTACTTTAGCCATCTTTAATTTAGTTCTTTTGAGCAGGTGATGATTGCAATGAAGTATTTCTAGATAGTATTTCTGTTAATAAATGTATATGAAAAGGTTAAGTAATAATGGACCTGACTAGAAATAACAATAACTCAAAAATTATGGGAAAGGTTTACATATTTAAAAGTTTGGATTAAACATACTATGAAATATAAATTTAAATAAATTTAAAATATTGCCATTTGAGTTTTTTCAAATATCCTGTCATATCTATGATTTATTCAACTATTGCTTCCTTATTACATAGGTACTGTGGGATAGACAAGCTTAAGATAGATTTTTCCCTTTTTAGAAATTATCATTAAGTATCAAACATTTAATTGGATTCTGGAGTGGTGTAATATGATTACAATGGCAAATATACTGAAGTTGTTTTCTGGTTTAAGTATTGACACTATCATATTGTCTCAACTATTAAATTATAATCCTCTTTGCGAGTCTCCTGGTAAACTGGGATTTACTCATCAATCTTGAACAATACTTGGTAACTTTCAGAGCTGATTGCTCCGATAGAATCCTTTCTGTTGAGAACATCCATCTCAGCTCCAGCCTTTACCTTGCAGTATTTTTCCAATGTGAGCACAGTAGGTTAATCGATTTTAAAAAACATTGTTAATGAATATTTTAAGTATTATGATGGTATTGTGTTAATTGTGAGAATAAAAACATAAACATTACCATGTTCTCAAGTAATTTATTATCAGTTAGAATAGAAAATATGTTTAGTTCAACTATTGTATGAAAACAACCATGGCAAATAAATTAAGAGTCGTTAAATAGAATAAGAATACATAAAAATACTGAAAGTAGGGTTGAATTGTTGCTTTTGAATATTGCCCCTCTATCCAGAATGCATCAGTTTATATCCCAGCACAACTATCTAGGAATTGAGCAACTTTGGACAAGTTACTTGAACATTTTATCAGATGCTTATTATATAGTTGATCTTTGAACAACACAGGTTTGAACTGCATGGGTCCACTTATGTGTGGATATTTTTCAATAAATATATTGGAAAATTATTTGGAAATTTGCAACAATTGGAAGAAACATTTTATTTTCTCTAGCTTACTTTAGGAATACAGTATATTATATATGATACAAAATACATATGAATTGATTGTTGATGTTATTTGTAAATTTTTCAGTCAACTGTAGGCTATTAGTAGCTGTGTTTTTGAGGAATCAAAAGTTATATGAAGACTGTTGACTGCACAGGGGTCAGTGGTCTTAACACCCACATTGTTCAAGGGTCAACTGTATATTACTTCTTCATAATCCTATAACTAGTGATAATAATGGTGTATATCTACTTCAAAGCTTTGTTGTCAGAATTAAATAAGTGAATATATGTAACAGTACCTGGCACATAGAAATGTTCTGTGAGTACCAGCTATTACTAATAGTGTCTATTTCATAATAACCAGTTGAAGATGTTAGTTTATCATTATCATCATTATATGTGCTGCATTGATATGCTCTGTTTCAAAGAAAGTAAAACCGAACCAAAACAGACGGGCAAAACAGACAGTTTTAAGGGATAGGTTTTGAAAGTTGTGTGGACAAAAGAATGGTCTAGGATATTAATACTTGAATAAATTGCAAGGTAAGATACACAAAACAAGAGTGAATGAAAACACCACACCTGGTATTACTTCTGTGTTCTGGTTGTGAAAAAGGTCAAATCCCAATATTAAACCTCAGCCAGTTGCCAAACCCTGGCAAGATAATTCTATTTATTCCCAGTAAAATTGTGTGAGGGCTTCTATGCTAGGTTGAGTTCAAAAAATGTTTAAAAAAAAAAACAATCCCCTAGGCTCTCTCACCTTCTTACAAAAGTAACAAACAAAATAAATTTCACATCCCAGGTAAGATTGCATGTGTTTGTGCCTCCATCAAAGACTTGAAAAATGCATCCCTGCTAACTTGCCAACTTGGCTATTGGAGAATGACAGTGGATTATCATAAACAAATCACTAACAATTTAATTTCAGTTGCTGTTTAGATGGGTTTTCTTTACTGGAACTTTGTGAGTACAGTATCTGGTAACTGATTTGCAACCACAGACTTAGTGAATGTTTTCTATATGCACCTGATGGTAAAGAGGGGCTTTAATTTCACCTGGAAGATATAGCAGTATCCCTACACATTCTTATTTTAGGACTATGTCGATTTCCTGTCATTAACTAATCTGCAGGGTTTTTGTTTATCCTGCTATTTCCTATATCATGCTGACCTGCTACTTTTATGATATTATATTTATTAGTGAGTAAGAGCAAATAAATGATCAATGTACATGGTAAATCACATGCATGCGAGAGAGTGGGAAATAATCCCACTGGAAATTTAGGGGATGAGAACCCAGTTGTCAAGGGAAGTGCTTCACATTGCATTGGCAAAGGGTGATGAGTACTTCACATTGTGATTGGTCAGGGCAGACATTGTACAATTTACTCACTTGACCTAGGCATTGAAGGGTGGATAGGAGAGTTGTAGTTAGAGCTAGGGAAGGAGGACATTTTAAATGGAAAGAGGTATGTGTGTGTGTAAGTTAGAAAGTGGAGCAGCAAAAGAGCTGTTTTGGAAATGGAGAAATGTAATTGGAAATGAAGCTAGAAAAGCAAGTCAGCTGTGAATTGCCAAAATAAGAATTTTCAAGTTTATTTTTGATAATAAAGTTTGCATTTAAATTAGAGGAAATATTTTAGTTCACCTATTAATGTACAAGACGATGCAGGGAAGATGGGAGGGAGTGGTTATGACACAAATATTCTTTTTTCTCCTTCCTAATCCACTGATCTTGGGAATTTGATAGGTTGAGTACTATTAATTCCAAGTTAAGATTTGTATCTTTAATTGAACACTTACAATAACATGATAGATTTCTTTACCTGGATTTAAAAAATCTCAAATAGTAGGAAAAAAAGACAAAATTCAAAATCATACCTACTTATCCACCACTTTGACACTTGATTTGCTGTTGAGTTTTTAACTCTCTAAATAGCCTAAAAATCCCTTAGAAAGAGAATAGGTTGTAAATTATTGACTGGATATCTTATTTAGAAATGATCTGACAGAAATGAAATTATTTATATTTTCACTTTATAAAGAAATGTTCACTTAGTGGGCTAAATAGGAAGATGTTACTGGTGCACTGTCAGGAATACTAAGGGTATAAAAGACTTCTCATGGTTACCAGTAGTCCTAGTGTTAGAGTAGGTAAATATCCAGACAAGAGTAGAGAAGGGGAGTGGGCACTTCAGTGGCTGTTGTTTACATTCTGCTGTTTATTTGTATTCTACTCATTCAGTGTAAACTAGTCTTGCAGAATGTGTGGAGTGCACACACGGATTAACAGATCAGCCAAAACCAGCTAGTTCCAATATGGAGGAAAAGTTAACCCAAACTTCCTCCAAAGCTCATTAGATTCACTACCATGGCATTGGCACTGTGATTTTGATCCCTCTGCCAGGGGAATACTTTCATGATAGTTTTGGTAAGAACCAAATATAGCCAAAAACTCCCTCACCCAGCTTGAGGGTGGAGTAAGCCCCAAACTCTGAGAAGACTCCATCTGTTCTATTTGAAACCTATTCCTACTTAATAAAGGGAACCTATTCCTACTTATATATGGGAACTTTACATAAAGTTATTTGCATAAAGAACCTCCTTTATATAAGAATTTCCTTATTGTATCCTCTGTGTGACTCCCTCTGGGGTCTTCTTAAGCTCAACTCTTGAGCATGTATTTTGACTTTTCTTTAAACTCTCATTTTCTAATAAACTCCTAAAGCTCAACCACTTTTGTGTTCATTCTTGAATCCTTTCTCATAATGAGACCAAGAACCCACCTTGGGTAACAGTATTAGTGTGCCACAAAGAGTGGCAGTGCTGGTAGTAGCACTAATACTATAGGTCATATTAATTATAAATGTACATGTCAGGAACAGTTCCATCAATCATCCCAACTACAACCCCATGAAGTAGATTCTATTATCAACCCTATATTACAGATGAAGAATGTGTGGCACAGAAAGGTCACTGACTATGATCAAGGTCACAGAACCAGAAAATGTTAGCCTAGGCAACCTAGCAAGTATGGCCTCAGAAGTTGCACCCTTAATTACTACACAGTTTGAGAGTACTTGTGGTGTGGCCATAATAAGTAGTAAAGGTAAATATAAAATATTATCAGTCCTTCATTTCTTTCAGGCACAACAGTTGCTAGTATTTTTTAATTTTGATTTAAATTTTTTAATTAACTTAAAAACCTTTAAGGTATAAGTTATAACATTTCCAGTTTTGAGTATTAGATTTGGTGATTTTTGAAGAATACGTGTATGTATTAAAAAATACATATATACATGTATCATATGTAGAATATTTTTACTACCTCAAAAATTTAACTCTTGCACCTTTAGCACTCATCATCTCTCTAATATCTCACCTCTGACAACCACTGATATGCTTTGTCTCTATAGTTTTTACTTTCCTAGAATTTCATATAAATGGAATTGTAGAGCATGCAATTCATCTACACTTAGCATAATGGTTTAGGTAATAGTTAATTTTAAATTTCACTGTTATTCTGAAGTTGTGATTTTTGGTGGATTTACTTCCAGTGTTGCCTTCTTTGGATTACACTAAGGACTTCACTTTAGATATGTGTGGCTTCTTGACCAATTATGTTAACACTTTTTTGTTCTCTATACTTTGTGTTGATACTACTATATTTGTTACAGACATGTGATCATGTTTTATTTTTAATTTTTACATGTTCAAATATTTGAGCCTCACTTGTAAATCCTGCTTTTAGCTCTATCATATAAAATAGCTAGGGTTGGAGTTAGTAAATCTTTCCAGAGTTTAATGGTGATAATTCAGACTTTGTTTGATGGATATATCAGGTATGCCTAAAGGCCAATAGTCTGGTGCCAGAAAGAGGGAGGACCAATTAGTAAATGAATGAATTATCTTTCTGCTTATAATTGAATTCCGCAATCTAATTTTGTTTAAACAAAGATACCTTCATCATGAACATAGTGTATTAAAGTGATGGCTGATCTTTGGCTCCTCCTGTGAACTGTAAAACATGCAATTCTATTTTATTTAAAAAACTAGGCACAGTTTCAGTTATTGCTCACCATAATGGCCAATAATCAAGATACAACCTCTTAAATAAACAATTCATTTTCAGAATTAAAGCACATGCAGAAGAATAATTTTTAAATTTTCTAATTGTTGTCCTCTCCTGCAAATAATAATAAACTTTTTTGTCAGCTATGATTTGTAGGCACAGTATTCATTATATTCCAGTTCCTGACCTTACTATATACTTTTTACCTTTCATAAATAGGACATTTCATAAAGATAACATTAATAATTATTCTCATCAAAAACCAATAAAACTAAGGGAAAACACTCTGGGTTTTATTACTGAGAAAATCTTTACTAGACTGGTGATTTTTAAGAACATTTAACACTATTGTAATAATTAAAAATTTTGTTTCAGTACAATCACATCTCTTAACATTTCTGTTTGCATAAGTATACTTGGAATTTTTAAGCCAAAAATACAACAGAGTTCTGCCATATCATATTTTTTGTTAAGTGGTTCACAGTTTTAATTGCTTTTTTACACTGGAAGCCAAGCATATATTTCAGAAATCTGAGGACATCTTTAAAGTACAAGGGAATTTTTTAAATGGTAAAATGTTTGTAAACTTTGAGGGAAATGTCAATTTTATTCTGAGTAATCTCAGTAAAAAAATGAAATAGTTAATGATCACTCATTTTTAAAATTGAGAAAAGGGAAAATGGAAAATATTTCTTTTATGGTATGATATTAACCTTGTTAAAGCCTTAAAAATTTATTTCATGGGTGAAGGATTAAAGATGGAGTGAGAAGTGAGACAGAGGCTTCCTCCTAAAACCACATATAATATGAAAATATAATTAATACAACTGGTCCTGAGAGAGCAACAGGAAAGAGGACTGCACCAGACTGCACACACCTGGAGAAAAGAGCAGACCTCATGGAGCAAGGTAACGTGCCAGAGACATGGCCCAGCAGGACCCAAGCCCTTCCCCCACCCCAGTTCACCGGTGGGAGGAAGAGACACAGAACAGGGAGGGAGTGGAGGCCTGGGACTGCTGAATACCTAACTCTGGAGATCTGCTCTGGGAGCACAAACCTATATTTCATGGTCTTTTCATGATACTCTTGTAATTACAGAGTTGGAAAGCTAAGACAGGCAGAATTCCTGGAGAGACTTTGAGATTCCAGCTGCTTGTGGAAAGCAGGGATCTATATCCACCATCTCTGGGACAAAAGCTTATACGTGTGAGCTCTGCCCACAGGTTCAGGCAGTGGAGAGAGGCATAGCAGCCAGGAAGCAGGAAACAGCTCTTTCCTCCCAGCAGGCACCAATCCCACTCCTCTTCAACCCCCAACATTGCTTCAGGGGCTGAGCAGCTCCAGAGAGTAGAGCTTCTGGACACTAGAGGGCGCCATATACAAATATGAAATGCCAAAGGAACCTGGAACAGATTAAGATTAACATAACCCCTGAGAAAGATCACATGCACCTCATGACTCTTACTTAAAGGGAGTTTAAAATAAAAATAATTAACATGCTAATGGAGGTACAGAAAGATATTCAAGAACTCAGGAATGAATTCTGGTCAGAGATCCAATCAGTGAAGAGCACAGTGGAGGATATTAAAAGAAGACTGGATACAGTGGAGAAGACGATAAATGAAATAGAAACTAGAGAAGAAGAATACAAAGAAGCTGAGGCACAGAGAGAAAAAAGGATCTCTAAGAATGAAAGAATATTCAGAGAACTGTGTGACCAATCCAAGGGGAACAATATTCGCATTATAGGGTTACCAGAAGAAGAAGAGAGAGAAAAAGGGACAGAGAGTGTCTTTGAGGAGGTAATTGCTGAAAACTTCCCCAATCTGGGGAAGGAGATAGTCTCTCAGGCCATGGAGATTCACAGGTCTCCCAACACAAGAGACCCAAGGAAGACAACACCAAGACATATAGTAATTAAAATGGCAAAAATCAAGGATAAAGACAGACTGTTAACAGTAGCCAGAGAGAGAAATAAGATCACGTACAAAGGAAAGGCCATCAGGCTAACATCAGACTTCTCAGCAGAAACCTTACAGGCCAGAAGGGAGTGGCATGATGTATTTAATGCAATGTAGCAGAAGGGCCTGGAACCAAGATTACTTTATCTGGCAAGATTGTTATTTAAATTTGAAGGAGGGATTAAACAATTTCCAGATAAGCAAAAGCTGAGAGAATTTACCTCCTACAAACCATCTGTGCAGTCTATTTTGGAGGGACTGCTATAGATGGAGTGTTCCTAAGAATTAATAGCTGTCACCAGAGGTAATAAAACCACAGTAAAGAAAGTAGAACAGCTAATTACTAAACAAATGGAAAAAATTAAATTAACTATCCCCACAGTCAATCAAGGGTAGACAAAGACTACAGAATATGATACCTGATATATAAAGAATGGAGGAGGGAGAAAAAAAGGAGAAGAAAAAGAAAAAGAACCCTTAGATTCTGTTTATAATAGCATATTAAGTGAGTTAATTTAGACTCTTAGATAGTAAAGAAGTTACACTTGAACCTTTGGTAACCACAAATCTAAAGTCTGCAATAGCAATAAGTACATACCTATCAATAATCACCCTAAATGTAAATGGACTGAATGCACCAATCAAAAGACACAGAGTCACTGAATGGATAAAAAAAACAAGACCCATCTATATGCTGCCTACAAGAGACTCACTTTAAACTCAAAGACATACACAAACTAAAAGTGAAGGGATGGAAAAAGATATTTCATGCAACTAATAGAAAAAAGCAGGAGTTGCAGTACTTATATCAGACAAAATAGACTTCAAAACAAAGAAAATCACAAGAGACAAAGAAGGACATTAAATAATGATAAAGGGGTCAATAAAACAAGAAGAAATAACCGTTGTAAGTATCTATGCTCTCAACACAGGAGCACCTACATATGTGAAACAAATACTAACTGAATTAAAAGGGGAAATAAAATGCAATGCATTCATTCTAGGAGACTTCAACACTTCACTCACTCTGAAGGAAAGATCAACCAGACAGAAAATAAGTAAGGACACACAGGCACTGAACAACAAATTAGAAGAGATGGACCTAACAGACATCTACAGAACTCTTCACCCAAAAGCAGCAGAATACATATTCTTCTCAAGTGCACATGGAACATTTTCAAGAAGAGATCATATACTAGGTCACAAAAAGAGTCTTAGTAAATTCAAAAAGTTTGAAGTTATACCAACCAGTTTCTCAGACCACAAAGGTATGAAACTAGAAGTAAATTATGCAAAGAAAATGAAAAATCCCAGAAACACGTGGAGGCTTCACAACATGCTCCTAAATAACGAATGGATTAAAGACCAAATAAAAACAGAGATCAAGTAATATATGGAGAAAAATGACAAAAATAATTCAACACTGCAAAAACTGTGGGACACAGCCAAGGCCGTGCTAAGAAAGAAATATATTGCAATACAGGCCTACCTCAGGAAAGAAGAACAATCCCATATAAGCAGTCTAAACTCACAGTTAATGAAACTGTAAAAAGAAGAACAAATGAGTCCTAAAGCGAGTAGAAGGAGGGACATAATAAAAATTAGAGCAGAAAAAAATAAAATTGAGAATAATAAAACAATAGAAAAAATCAATGAAAGCAAGAGCTGGTTCTTTGAGAAAATAAACAAAATAGATAAACCCCTAGCCAGACTTATTAAGAGAAAAAGAGAGTCTACACACAAACAGAATCAGAAACGAGAAAGGAAAAGTCACTATGGACACCACAGAAATACAAAGAATTATTAGAGAATACTATGAAAAATTATATGCTAACAAACTGGATAACCTAGAAGAAATGGACAACTTTCTAGAAAAATACAACCTTCCAAGGCTGACCAAGGAAGAAACAGAAAATCTGAACAGACCAATTATGAGCAACAAAAATTAACTGGTAATCAAAAACCTATGTAAGAATAAAACTCCTGTGCCAGAAGGCTTCACCACTGAATTTTATCAAACATTTAGTGAAGATCTAATACACATCCTCCTTAAATTTTCCAAAGAATAGAAGAGAAGGGAATACTTCCAAACCCATTATATGAGGCCAGCATCACTCTAATACCAAAACCAGGCAAAGATACCACAAAAAAAGAAAATTACAGACCAATATCTCTGATGAATATAGATGCAAAAATATTCAACAAAATATTAGCAAACTGAATTCAAAAATACATCAAAAAGATCATCCATGATGATTATGTAGGATTTATTCCAGGGATGCAAGGATGGTAAAACATTCAAAAATCCATCAACATCATCCACCACATCAACAAAAAGAAGGACAGAAACCACATGATCATCTCCATAGATGCTGAAAAAGCATTTGACAAAATTCAACATCCATTCATGATAAAAACTCTCAACAAAATGGGTATAGAGGGCAAGTACCTCAACATAATAAAGGCTGTATATGACAAACCCCCAGCCAACATCACACTTAACAGTGAGAAGCGGAAAGCTTTTCCTTGAAGATAGGGAACAAGATAAGGATGCTCACTTTCCCCACATCCATTCAACATAGTACTGGAGGTCCTAGCCATGGCAATCAGACAACACAAAGAAATAAAAGGCATCCAGATTGGCAAGGAAGAAGTTAAACTGTCCCTGTTTCAGATGACATGATATTGTACATAAAAAACCATAAAGAATCCACTCCAAAATTACAAGATCTAATATCTGAATTCAGCAAAGTTGCAGAATACAAAATTAATACACAGAAATCTGTTGCATTCCTATACACTAACAATGAACTAGCAGAGAGAGAAATCAGTAAAACAATTCCATTCACAGTTTCATCAAAAAGAATAAAATACCTAGGAATAAACCTAACCACCTAACCAAGGAAGTGAAAGATCTATACTCTGAAAACTACAAGACAGTCTTAAGAGAAATTAAAGAAGATACCAGTAAATGGAAACTCATCCCATGCTCATCGATAGGAAGAATTAATATTGTCAAAATGGCCATCCTGCCTAAAGCAATCTATAGATTCAATGCAATTCCTATCAAAATACCAATAGTATTCTTCAAAGAACTAGAGAAAAATGTTCTAAAATTTATATGGAACCATAAAAGACCTTGAAAGCAATTCTGAGAAGGAAGAATAAAGCTGGGAGCATTATGCTCCCCAACTTCAAGCTCTACTACAAAGCCACAGTAATCAAGACAATTTGGTACTGGCACAAGAACAGACCCATAGACCAATGGAATATACTAGAAAGCCCTGATATAAACCCAACCATATATGGTGAATTAATATACGATAAAGGAGGCGTGGATATACAATGGGGAAATGGCAGCCTCTTCAACAGCTGATGTTGGTAAAACTGGACAGCTACATGCAAGAGAATGAAACTGGATTATTGTTTATCCCCATACACAAAAGTAAACTCAAAATGGGTTCAAGACTTGAATGCAAGTCATGAAACCATAAAACTCTTAGATGACAACATAGGCAAACATCTCCTGAATATAAGCATGAGCAACTTCTTCCTGAATGCATCTCCTTGAGCAAGGGAAACAAAGGCAAAAATGAACTCATGGGATTACATCAAACTAAAAAGTTTCTGTATGTCAAAGGACACCATCATCGAGGGGTGGAAGATGGCGGCGTGAGTAGAGCAGCAGAAATCTCCTCCCAAAACCACATATATCTATGAAAATATAACAAAGACAACCCTTCCTAGAATAAAGACCAGAGGACACAGGACAATATCCAGACCACATCCGCACCTGAGAGAACCCAGCGCCTCGCGAAGGGGGTAAGATACAAGCCCCGGCACGGCGGGAGCCGAGTGCCCATCCCCCCAACTCGCGGTGGGACAAGAATAGGCAGAGTGGGAGAGAGAAGGAGCACAGGACTGCCGAACACCCAGCCCCAGCCATCCGGGCCTGAGTGCAGGGCCCTGGATACTAGGAAAACAGGGCAACAAGAACAGTGAGCAGGCACCGGAGGCCGGGCAACGGAGGACATAAGAAAAGCGAGCGACCAATTTTTTTTTTTTTTTTCTGTTTTGTTTTGGCGAGCGCTTTTTGGAAGTTTTAAAGGGATAGGGACCCCAATACTAGGGAAACAGGGCAGCAAGACCAGTGAGCAGATGCCTGAGGCTGGCGCCGGAGAATAAAGAAAAACGAGCGGCCACCATTTTTTTTTTTTTTAATTAAAAAAATTTTTTTTTTTTGTGGTCGTTGTTTTGTTTTGTGCTTTTTGGAAGTCTTAAAGGGGCAGGGTGGGACACTTAATCCAGAGGTAGGGAATCCGGGGATCTCTGGGCACCCTAACCCCTGGGCTGCAGGGAGCAGGGAGGCCCCTTACAGAGATAAATAGCCTCCAGGCCGCACCCCCTCCAACACCACTCCACCACTTTGGAGCAGAGGCCCGAACCAGGCCACGCCCACAGCAACAGCGGAGATAAACTCCATAGCAGCCGTGCAGAAAGCAGAAACCCTGTCTGCGCACAGCTGCCCAGCACAAGCCACTAGAGGTCGCTGTTCTCCCAGGAGAGGAGGGCCACAAACCAACAAGAAGGGAGGTTCTTCCAGCCATCACTCGTCCCAGCTCTGCAAACTATTCCTATCACCATGAAAAGGCAAAGCTACAGGCCGACAAAGATCGCAGAGACAACACCAGAGAAGGAGACAGACCTAACCAGTCTTCCTGAAAAAGAATTCAAAATAAGAATCATAAACATGCTGACAGAGACGCAGAGAAATACGCAAGAGAAATGGGATGAAGTTCTGAGGGAGATCACAGATGCCAGAAAGGAGATCGCAGAAATGAAACAAACTTTGGAAGGGTTTATAAGCAGAATGGATAGGATGCAAGAGGCCATTGATGGAATGGAAACCAGAGAACAGGAATGCATAGAAGCTGACATAGAGAGAGATAAAAGAATCTCCAGGAATGAAACAATGTTAATTGAACTGTGTGACCAATCTAAAAGGAACAATATACGTAGTATAGAGGTTCCAGAAGAAGAAGAAAGAGGAAAAGAGATGGAAAGTATCTTAGAAGAAATAATTGCTGAAAACTTCCCCAAACTGGGGGAGGAAATAATCGAACAGACCACGGAAATACACAGAACCCCCAAAAGAAAGGATCCGAGAAGGACAACACCAAGACACATAATAATTAAAATGGCAAAGATCAAGGACAAGGAAAGAGTGTTAAAGGCAGCTAGAGAGAAAAAGGTCACCTATAAAGGGAAACCCATCAGGCTAACATCAGACTTCTCAACAGAAACCCTACAGGCCAGAAGAGAATGGCATGATATATTTAATACAATGAAACAGAAGGGCCTTGAACCAAGGATACTGTATCCAGCACGACTATCATTCAAATATGACGGTGGGATTAAACAATTCCCAGACAAACAAAAGATGAGGGAATTTGCTTTCCACAAACCACCTCTACAGAACATCTTACAGGGACTGCTCTAGATGGGAGCACTCCTAGAAAGAGCACAGCACAAAACACCCAACATATGAAGAATGGAGGAGGAGGAATAAGAAGGGAGAGAAGAAAAGAATCTCCAGACAGTGTATATAACAGCTCAATAAGCGAGCTAAGTTAGGCAGTAAGATACTAAAGAGGCTAACCTTGAACCTTTGGTAACCACGAATTTAAAGCCTGCAATGGCAATAAGTACATATCTTTCAATAGTCACCCTAAATGTTAATGGGCTGAATGCACCAATCAAAAGACACAGAGTAATAGAATGGATAAAAAAGCAAGACCCATCTATATGCTGCTTACAAGAAACTCACCTCAAACCCAAAGACATGTACAGACTAAAAGTCAAGGGATGGAAAACCATATTTCAAGCAAACAACAGTGAGAAGAAAGCAGGGGTTGCAGTACTAATATCAGACAAAATAGACGTCAAAACAAAGAAAATAACAAGAGAAAAAGAAGGACACTACATAATGATAAAGGGCTCAGTCCGACAAGAGGATATAACCATTCTAAATATATATGCACCCAACACAGGAGCACCAGCATATGTGAAAAAAATACTAACAGAACTAAACGGGGAAATAGACTGCAATGCATTCATTTTAGGAGACTTCAACACACCACTCACCCCAAAGGATAGATCCACTGGGCAGAAAATAAGTAAGGACACGGAAGCACTGAACAATACAGTAGAGCAGATGGACCTAATAGACATCTATAGAACGCTACATCCAAAAGCAACAGGATATACATTCTTCTCAAGTGCACATGGAACATTCTTCAGAATAGACCACATACTAGGCCACAAAAAGAGCCTCAGAAAATTCCAAAAGATTGAAATCCTACCAACCAACTTTTCAGACCACAAAGGCATAAAACTAGAAATAAACTGTACAAAGAAAGCAAAGAGGCTCACAAACACATGGAGGCTTAACAACATGTTCCTAAATAATCAATGGATCAATGACCAAATCAAAATGGAGATACAGCAATATATGGAAACAAATGACAACAACAACACTAAGCCCCAACTTCTGTGGGACACAGCAAAAGCAGTCTTAAGAGGAAAGTATATAGCAATCCAAGCATATTTAAAAAAGGAAGAGCAATCCCAAATGAATGGTCTAATGTCACAATTATCGAAATTGGAAAAAGAAGAACAGATGAGGCCTAAGGTCAGCAGAAGGAGGGACATAATAAAGATCAGAGAAGAAATAAACAAAATTGAGAACAATAAAACAATAGCAAAAATCAATGAAACCAAGAGCTGGTTCTTCGAGAAAATAAACAAAATAGATAAGCCTCTAGCCAGACTTATTAAGAAGAAAAGAGAGTCAACACAAATCAACAGTATCAGAAACGAGAAAGGAAAAATCACGACGGACCCCACAGAAATACAAATAATTATTAGAGAATACAATGAAAACCTATATGCTAACAAGCTGGGAAACCTAGGAGAAATGGACAACTTCCTAGAAAAATACAACCTTCCACGATTGACCCAGAAAGAAACAGAAAATCTAAACAGACCAATTACCAGCAACGAAATTGAAGCGGTAATCAAAAAACTACCAAAGAACAAAACCCCTGGGCAAGATGGATTTACCTCGGAATTTTATCAGACATACAGGGAAGACAATACCCATTCTCCTTAAAGTTTTCCAAAAAATAGAGGAGGAGGGGATACTCGCAAACTCATTCTATGAAGCTAAAATCACCCTAATACCAAAACCAGGCAAAGACCCCACCGAAAAAGAAAACTACAGACCAATATCCCTGGTAGATGCAAAAATACTCAACAAAATATTAGCAAACCAAATTCAAAAATATATCAAAAGGATCATACACCATGACCAAGTGGGATTCATCCCAGGGATGCAAGGATGGTACAACATTCGAAAGTTCATCAACATCATCCACCACATCAACAAAAAGAAAGACAAAAACCACATGATCATCTCCATAGATGCTGAAAAAGCATTTGACAAAGTTCAACATCCATTCATGATAAAAACTCTCAGCAAAATGGGTATAGAGGGCAAGTACCTCAACATAATAAAGGCCATCTATGATAAACCCACAGCCAACATTATATTGAACAGCGAGAAGCTGAAAGCATTTCCTCTGAGATAGGGAACTAGACAGGGATGCCCACTCTCCCCACTGTTACTTAACATAGTACTGGAGGTCCTAGCCACGACAATCAGACAAAACAAAAAAAATACAAGAAATCCAGATTGGTAAAGAACAAGTTAAACTGTCACGATTTGCAGATCACATGATACTGTACCTAAAAAACCCTAAAGACTCCCCCCCAAAACTACTAGAATTGATATCAGAATACAGCAAAGTTGCAGGATACAAAATCAACACACAGAAATCTGTGGCTTTCCTGTACACTAACAATGAACCAACAGAAAGAGAAATCAGGAAAACAACTCCATTCACAATTGCATCAAAAAAAATAAAATACCTAGGAATAAACCTAACCAAGGAAGTGAAAGACTTATACTCTGAAAACTACAAGTCACTCTTAAGAGAAATTAAAGGGGACACTAACAGATGGAAACGCATCCCATGCTCGTGACTAGGAAGAATTAATATCGTCAAAATGGCCATCCTGCCCAAAGCAATATACAGATTTGATGCAATCCCTATGAAACTACCAGCAACATTCTTCAATGAACTGGAAGAAATAATTCAAAAATTCATATGGAAACACCAAAGACCCCGAATAGCCAAAGCAATCCTGAGAAAGAAGAATAAAGTAGGGGGGATCTCACTCCCCTACTTCAAGCTAAATTATAAAGCCATAGTAATCAAGACAATTTGGAACTGGCACAAGAACAGAGCCACAGACCAATGGAACAGACTAGACAATCCAGACATTAACCTAGACATATACGGTCAATTAATATTTGATAAAGGAGCCATGGACATACAATGGCGAAATGACAGTCTCTTCAACAGATGGTGATGGCAAAACTGGACAGCTACATGTAGGAGAATGAAACTGGACCATTGTCTAACCCCGTATACAAAAGTAAACTCAAAATGGATCAAAGACCTGAATGTAAGTCATGAAACCATTAAACTCTTGGAAGAAAACATAGGCAAAAACCTCTTAGACATAAACATGAGTGACCTCTTCTTGAACATATCTCCCCGGGCAAGGAAAACAACAGCAAAAATGAACAATTGGGACTATATTAAGCTGAAAAGCTTCTGTACAGCAAAAGACACCATCAATAGAACAAAAAGGAACCCTACAGTATGGGAGAATATATTTGAAAATGACACATCCGATAAAGGCTTGACATCCAGAATATATAAAGAGCTCACACGCCTCAACAAACAAAAAACAAATAACCCAATTAAAAAATGGGCAGAGGAACTGCACAGACAGTTCTCCAAAAAAGAAATACAGATGGCCAACAGACACATGAAAAGATGCTCCACATCGCTAATTATCAGAGAAATGCGAATTAAAACTACAATGAGGTATCACCTCACACCAGTAAGGATGGCTGCTATCCAAAAGACAAACAACAACAAATGTTGGCGAGGCTGTGGAGAAAGGGGAACCCTCCTACACTGCTGGTGGGAATGTAAGTTAGTTCAACCATTGTGGAAAGCAGTATGGAGGTACATCAAAATGCTCAAAACAGACATACCATTTGACCCAGAAGTTACACTCCTAGGAATTTACCCTAAGAATGCAGCAATCAAGTGTGAGAAAGATCAGTGCACCCCTATGTTTATTGCAGTACTATTTACAATAGCCAAGAATTGGAAGCAACCTAAATGTCCAACGATAGATGAATGGATAAAGAAGAGTGGTACATATACACAATGGAATACTACTCAGCCATAAGAAAAGGGCAAATCCAACCATTTGCAGCAATATGGATGGAGCTGGAGGGTATTATGCTCAGTGAAACAAGCCAAGCAGAGAAAGAGAAATACCAAATGATTTCACTTATCTGTGGAATATAAGAACAAAGGAAAAACTGAAGGAACAAAATAGCAGCAGAATCACAGAACTCAAGAATGGACTAACAGGTACCAAAGGGAAAGGGACTGGGGAGGATGGGTGGGTAGGGAGGGATAAGTAGGGGGAGAAGTAGGGGGCTATTAAGATTAGCATGCATGGGGGGGTAGCAGAAAAGGGAGGGCTGTACAACACAGAGAAGGCAAGTAGTGATTCTACAACATTTTGCTATGCTGATGGACAGTGACTGTAAAGGGGTTGATAGGGGGGACCTGGTATAGGGGAGAGCCTAGTAAACATAATATTCATCATGTAAGTGTAGATTAGTGATACCAAAAAAAAAAAATAGGGCAGTTCCTGTGTGGTAACCTCCAATGAGTTCTACACATGAGTATAAAGGCATATAAAAGTGTAGGCAAAGGGTCTGTTTGTGTTTATACAGAGGATCAAAGCCTAATTGGGCTACCCCGAAAATGAACTAAGATACAATATGAAAAAGAACCTCCAACATCAGCACTCTCTTTAAGACTCATGCCAGAAGATGATCATCAAAAAACCCCAACAAAGATCCACGCACTGCTACAGCTGTAGATGCACTCATCCCACCAGTTCCTGGACTTGCCATGGGAATGAGGAAGGAGATATCTAAGCTGGCCTGTGCATACAGTAAAACAACAAATTTGACTGGATCTATACTGTTGGAACTCAACCAAGAATTAGGAGAAGTGCAAATTGTAGTGCTCCAAAATCTTACAACTACAGACTATTTACTGTTAAAAGAACATAAGGGATGTGAACATTCCCCAGGAATGGGTTGTTTTAATTTGTCTGATTTCTCTCAGACTGTTCAAGTTCAGTTGGACAATATCCACCATATCATAGATAAGTTTTCACAAATGCCTAAGGTGCCTAACTGGTTTTCTTGGTTTCACTGGAGATGGCTGGTAATTACAGATACACTTTGGTTATGTAACTATACTCCTATTATGTTAATGTGTGTGCGCAATTTAAGTAGTAGCTTATAACCTATACATGCTGAAGTTACTCTACAAGAAGATATGTCAAAGAAATAATCAATCTTCCCATGTTTTATTCCGCCTGCTACTTCTATAGCTTTTCTTCTTCCTTCCTAATTACAACCCTTAAATAGAATTCGTGCCTCATATCAAATTTACCGAGTATCATAATTCTTCCAAGTGGTAAAGATACCTCAAGACAAATGCTGGGCATAGAAGCTACAGGGCATAAATACGCAAAGAAATAAAAAGCTAACCATTTCAAACAATAAGGCTTCTCTCTCACTTACCAACTTTATATTTCCCTGTATGGCCCCGGAAGATGACTGGTTAGCCAGAGACGGGTAAGATTCCTCAAGGGAGGAACAACCTAAGACAGGCACAGTCACAGGGGGGTCATCAGGTGAAAAATTGGGGATCAACAGAGGTGAGGCTTAGAACCTCACCCCCCCCCTATTCTGAGAGAAATCTTCTGCATACGTGGATGTTTTATTGCCCTTGTCTTGCTTGGATTAACACATAGTCTACAGGCACACACCTGATCATCTACATTTGCTCTCTTAAAACACTGAACTATGTTTTCTACCTTTATCTTGTATCTACCTACCACTTCAGCATTTTATTAAAAATAATAATAATAAAGAGAGAAATGTGGTATCCACATATAAATCAAGTATAAAAATCAAATGAGTATTCATATTTGAACTGACTGTTTATAGTTCATAATGCATGAGGAAAACCGAAGGTTTCAGTGATGGCTGCCCTTGTACTGTTCACCATGTAAGAACTTTTTCACTATGTAGGAATTTGTTCTCCATGTAAGAACTTGTTTGTTATGCCTCAGAAGATTGGAGACTGATGAAAATTAGGCTTGGGGTGGATTAATGATTGTTCATTGAGCATTGACTCCCCTATACAGAATTTTATTGTTGTTAATAACCATTTGATCAATAAATATGAGAGATTCCCTCACAAAAAAAAAAAAAGTACACACTTCCAATGGTAAAATAATAAGTAACCGGGAGGTAATAAATATAGTCAAGATATTGTAACAGCTTGGTATGGTGATAGCTGGTACCTAGAATTGTCATGTATATAAATGTTGAATCACTATGTTGTACACCTGAAACTAATGTAATGTAATACTGTGTGTCAACTACCCTTCAATAAAAAATAATTATCTACAAAAAAAAAAAAAATGACACCATCAATAGAACAAAAAGGCATCCTACAGTGTGGGAGAATATATTTGTAGATGATATATCTGACAAGGGGTTAACATCCAAAATACATAAAGAACTTACATGCCTCAACACCCATCAAGCAAATAACCAGATTAACAAATGGGCAGAATATATGAAGAGACAGTTCTCCAAAGAAGAAATTCAGATGGCCAACAGACACATGAAAAAATGCTTCACATTACTAATCATCAGGGAAATGCAAATTAAAACCACAATGAGATATCACCTCACACCAGTAAGGAAGGCCAGCATCGAAAAGACTAAGAGCAACAAATGCTGGAGAGGATGCAGAAAAAGGGGAACCCTCCTACACTGCTGGTGGGAATGTAAGCGAGTTCAACCATCATGGAAAGCAATGTGGAGGTTCCTCAAAAAACTAAAAATAGAAATACCATTTGACCTGGGAATCCCACTCCTTGGAATTTACACAAAGAATACATCTTCTCAGATTCAAAAAGACATATGCATCCCTATGTTTATTGCAGCACTTTTTACAATAGCCAAGAAGCAACCTAAGCGTCCATCAGTAGATGAATGGATAAAGAAGATGTGGTACGTATACACATTGGAATACTATTCGGCCATAAGAAAGAAACAAATCCTACCATTTGCAACAACATGGACAGAGCTGGAGGACATTATGCTCAATGAAATAAGCCAGGTGGAGAAAGACAAATGCCAAATGATTTCCCCCATTTGGGGAGTATAACAATGAAGCAAAACCCCTGAAGGAACAAAATGCAGTGGACTCAGAGACTCCAAGAATGAACTAGTGGTTACCAATACCAAAGGGGAGGGGTGTGGGAAGGCGGGTGGGGAGGGAGGGAGAGGGGGATTGAGGGATATTATGTTTAGTACACATGGTGTGGGGGATCACGGGGAGAACAGTGTAGCACAGAGAAGGCACATAGTGGATCTGTGGCATCTTACTACACTGATGGACAGTGACTGCATTGGGGTTTGGGTGGGGACTTGATAATATGGGTAAATGTAGTAACCACATTGTTTTCTCATGTGAAACCTTCATAAGAGTGTATATCAATCATACCTTAATAAAAAAAAGATAGGGGCAAAATAAAAGCTAGTATTACTATTAAAAAATGTATTTTATGCTAATTTTTTCCTTCTTAAAAACACACACACAGTATTATAATATTCAAAATCAATTGCTTCATCTCTGAACATTTTGCTTACTGTGGCTGGGCAAGAGAGTTTTCTTCAATTAGACAAAATGTGAATTAGTACTATAAAGTAAACACAAGACAGTCTGATAGAGTGAAAGGGATTTTAGGTAGACAAGACTTAGCTGAAAGGATTTAAATTGACAGCAAATTTAGCTCCCAAGTTCTTGAAAAAACTCATTCTGATTTCCTTGGGTAGATTCTGGGATCATTATTTAAAGCATATAACATGGATAGCTTCATTTCTCATTAAAGTGTAAAGAATTGAATGTTCTTTGGCATAGAATTGAGTGGAGTAAATGAATTTGGCATTTTAATTGAAAAAGTTTGCTAGCATCTATGATGTTTTCCATTTCAGGATCCCTGGCTTACCTCAACTATTCATTTTTATTTGCTTTTTTTTTTCCCCAACAGTTCTGTGAATCAAGTGTGACTGCCTTTCCATAAACTGAAGTTATTCTATACGTGCTGTTTGAATAGTTATTATAGGTCCAAAGTGCATAGAGGTAGGTGTGGAGAAGGCAGTGGAGGCTAACTGGAAAATGGGAAATGAGAAGATAAGTGGGAGGAATACTGGAAGTAGAGTCAGAGTTATCAGGTTTAAATTTATGCCGAGCCCTTACAAGCATCTGGAGACAATCCATTTAACCTCTTATTTAACCTTTTTCAAAGTTTACTTTTATCATTAACCTCCAGGAGAATATAAGGCCAGGCAAAATGCTTGAGATGCTTGCCTCATGGGCTTATTATGAGAATTATATCACATAACGTGTGATGGTGTTGGTGTCTTGTAACTTGAGATTCACTGTGGGAAGGAACTCAGTTCAGAGATGCAGGAAGTCAGAATGAAAACAAAGTCAAGAAAGCAAATATTAGACAGGCACTTTGCTAAAGAGCATGATCATATAACTGAAGTCCTGTCCAGGTCACCCAGGTGACTGAAAATTGAAAGCTCAAATCAGAGATCTCAGTAGCTCCTCTCTACCTGTCTGAAGTAGGACAGAGAGAGTAAAGACATGCTTAAGAGTCTAGAAAACAAAATGAAATAGCCAAGTGGCAAAGATTCTTACCACTGGAAGAGTGCAGAGACAAGACACATTAGGTTGAGCAGTAAGAAATCTTTATTTAAGGCAAAAAGTACACATTCAAAGAAAGGGGATTGTGGGCAGCCTCAGAGAGGAGACACCCTTAAGGGTTTAGGGTTTGGGATTTTGTAAGGCCTTCTGGGTAGGGTCAGCATAAGGCATAATGTATACAGGTGATTCATAATTCCTCTGAAGTTTTTTCATAAGAATAGGGTTATTTAGGTGACTGTGTTGGTCTAGATCTCAGTATCCTTTATCCACATAGGTTCATTTACACTTCAGATGTCTTATCTCCTGTCATGGTTACAAAGTTACATAATTGATTAAGGGGCTGGGAAGAGGAAGAAAAGCATATAGAATAAGTTAAAGAATAATCTGGGCCTTTTTTACAGATAAGTAGATTTTACAATGACATGACCCATGTACCATTTCCCTGCCCTACCTCATGGGGTAGGCACAGAAGTCCTTGATTGACAATCTTTGGCCTTGGAGGCCTGATTTAACTGGTACAATGAAGACATGGACTGTGCTCTGATGTTTTTCTTTATCTGGGAAATATATCCAGACATTCCAAGTCACTCCTTATCTTTGAAACTTCAGCTAATTAATTAATTAACTGTGAGTTCTTTCTGGCTTTCTGGTTTTATCTGATTAACTCTTTGAGTCCCTTTTAGTGGGCTTTACTGGCTTTGTTGTCTCTCCACACTGCTCATGTCTGTCTTTCTGCTTAACAGTACTATTTATGTATTAGTAGGTGTCTGAAAACTAGTGCTACAAAATTTGGAATTCCTAATAAATACCCCAAGATGTCTAATGGCTTCTCTGAAGCATAAACATTCAAGGTGAAAAAATCCTTTTGAAATCTTAGGTACTGTTTGGCTACCTCAGTTTTAGCAAAACATTAACTATTTTCTTTGTAATTTCCTGAATATAAGAGTTGACTGCAGGATAAAGAAACCTACCCTTCCTCCTACTAGAGTCTTATAAGAAATCTTTAATGTTACCGATTCTTTCTTCGACTGATTGCACATATCTTCATTTTTTTTTTAAAGCATATGTGAGAAGAAAGCAACCTGGATTGAAATTTGTGTTCTCTTGTGTAACTTTTATTTAGCAGGCAATGTCAACTGTGGGTAGGGATGGATCCAGGTTATTTGAAGCCCAAAGCATAACCAGTTGGGAGGACTCTCTTTGAAGAAAAGAGTACAAAATAACAAATACAAAATTAGGTGTGAAAATGAAATGAAGTAAGGAAATGAAGCATTTATTTGGAGTAAGGGAACAAATTAAAACAAATCAGGTCCCTTTCTTCTCAGATGTTTGTAGACTATTTACAAGAAATGCTTAAATGGAAATTCTTCATGATGGCAACTTTACTTCCCCTCTTCACCTAGACCTTTGCAATTCCCAGGAATTCCTAGCATCCACAGGGGCCTGTGCAAGGAAGAGACCTTGTGACCTGGATCATCTGACCCTGACTATGAAGAAAATCTACTTAACTGCTTTTGTTCTGTTTCTCTTTACTAGGGCTATCAGGGCAACCCAAGCAAACTCTTTAAAAAGTGTTAAGACTCTCTTTCAAGGAGTTTAGCCTTTTCAGTCAACTCCCCCTCCAATGTAACTTTTAAGTGATATCATACAAGGACCTTCAAAAAGGGTCCTATCTATTCTTTTATAGATAGGTAACTTTGTTTAGGAATTTAGATTAAAACTTCCCAGGTACTAGGACTGAAGGCTACTTTGAATGACTATCTGTTTTCTACCTCAGGGTGATTTTTATTATATTTTGTTTTCTTGCTGCCCTCTCCTTCAAAGATGGAGAATCCTTCAGTTTTACAGTTTCTTTGATTTTTCTGCATAGAACTGTGGTTCTCACACTTGGCTACATGCCACCTGGAGAGCTTTCACAAGTTATTAAGTGAGGTGTCCTTATTTAATTAGTCTGGAGTGAATTTACTGTATAACCAAAATTGAGAACCATTGTCTAGGATCCCAATGATCTGTAGGTTTTCGAAGATCCACTTACATATTTGTTTAAGGGGAAATAAATGGCTGATGATCCAGAAGTGAATATGCATATTTGACCCAACTAATTTGTGCGCTTTTTTACTAAAAAATAAAAAGTCTGCTGTATTATTTCCATGTAGTTGAAGATAAGTTATACCTTATTGAATGAATCCTATAATTACTTTGGATATTGTATATATATATATACTCTCTTAATCATTGAAAAGAGGAAGAATTTAAAGATTACTTTCATTCTGGTCTCTAAATTTGCTATCTTTTTCAATTTTATTTAAACTAGATGGCTGTACTTATCAAGCTAGAAGTTTTTATCTTCTAAGATTTCTTAAAATTTGTTCTTTTATGATTCTCTTATTTGGGGAGAGGCAGTGGAAGGTCACAGATGAATGTGGAATAGGGAAAACCTGGAAGTAAGGGCTGGAAGCTGTGCTGTGAAGCAGAATAGCTAGGTGATGAGGCTCGGTGAATGGGAATATTTGTGTGTGGTGCTGGGCCTAAAAATCCAAAGTAGTCTTTGAGGCCATCTGGAGGATGGGAGTGACTTTTGAGTTCTGTAGAGGGCTAAAGAGGAAATGAGCAAACAGAGTTACTTTCCGGCAAAAATCTGGCATTACAGCAATGGGACTAAGATAGAGAGATATCTTAGTACATGTTCCCAACAGCTCTAGAAGAACTGAGGTGTGATGCTGACACGTGTTTTTATTAGACTTCTTGCTGTGAGTGGATGTGTAGGCCAGAGGGCATGCTCCTCTCTAGGAGGAGAGAGAGATTTCTGTAGGGGCTGAAATTGAAGCAAAGGGCCACATCCTTTTGTGAGTCATGCAGTTAACTTAGGATGTTGTGACCAGCATTTAAAATTAATGGAATTGTATAGAATTGGTAGAAATGTCAGTGGGGGTAATTATTGCATCAGAGAACTTAGATGAACCTAGACTATCTGTGTGAGGAACTACATATTAAGTATAAAGAGAGAAGGAACATATAGCAAAGGTACTTCCAATTATGTTTGGTACTTAGAGGTTTAGAATATCTAAAAATCTTAAGCATTGTGGGTAGTGGAAGGCTAGGAAATTATTTCATCTCAAATGGAGATGAGGAAGAAAACAAGAGAAGAGTAGTACTTTAAAATTTCATAGGAGGAATTCTGTGGAGGTAGGGGATCAAAATAGGGTATCTTAGAAGAGAACACAGTGCATCTTGGTGGGAAAGAAGTTTTCCTATTTTTAAATATTAATGAAGAATGAAGTCTGCTCATGAGAGCAGGAAGAGTGAAATTAGCTATTAATGGAAGGAAAGTATAATAGGACTTTTCAACTCTCAAGACAGAAAGGTACATAGCCAGTTGTGCAAGTCAGCAAAAGTAAGAGAATAGGTAACAACAATGTAAAGTAAATAATAAACATGAATTAAAATGAAAGAGTAAAATAAATTGTTTACATCATTATATAACAAATGTAACATTTGTTACCAATTATAACAAACCCAATTCTCCTTTGGACAGAATAATTGAGAATGGGCTAACCGTGCCCCACCCCATCCCAGTTAAATGCAGTTATAAAAATGATTAAAGTAATAAATTTTGCTGATGTAAAATGTATGTATTACTGTGTGTCATGTCAAAAACGTTGAAAGCCACTCTTTTAGGAAGTTGTATAATTTTAACCTGAGAGTCTACCTGCTTAATTTGTTGATTGGTTGCTACCTTTGTTCTTTCATTTGCACAAAAAATATTAAATTATTAACATCCCCAAGTATGGGGAAGTTGGGGTTCCTATGGCCAGGATCCTCACTGAACTTAAACCACCTGATGATGTAACTGGCCTGTTGCTAGGCTACTGCTTCCACACCTTTAGGCAATAAGCTATTACTGCGCTATATAGAGAGCTCGGCCTAGTGCTCTGTGTGGAGGCAGGAACGTTAGTGCTCAACATACCGCTGGGAGAACAAGCAGCGCAATAAACCCTTTCACAGCAAAGAAAGTTTTGCTGTCAATTTCTTTGGTCACATTGAATCCATAGCAAACTTGCCTGGGGCTGAAACCCTTTGGCAAGACAGTTGGTGAGGTCGGCAGGATTCATTGTTGACCAAGGAAAAAGACAGGCTGCCTTTATGGGCGGGGGAGTGCTTCAGCAGGCTGCCCTTATGATGGGGAGACAGTGGATTGTCCCCCATGGGTATGTTGTCTGAGGTGGCTTGCCTCCTAGAGGGCTGGGCCCCACTCCAGGACTGGAGGCAAGTGGAGGTGATACCTGAGGCAGTAGAGACAACCCTTGGTATAGTAAGTAGGTCTTTTCAGGGACAGGGTGCCCATGAGGCAGAGGGAACTGTGGGTTGGCTGCTTCTTACAGTATTAAAAAAAGTCTACAGAAAGGAAGGACACAATCCTGAAAAAGACCCAAGAAATGGCAGCACAAGAACGCAAGCTGCAAACTTCTGTGGATTCACTGAAGAAGGAAATGGCATTGATGTGAGGGGAGGCAGCATGAGAACACCAGCAGCAAGGTGCCATTGAAAAGGCAAAAGATTCCTTACAGAATGAGATGGCAGTGCTGCCAGGTGCTCTGAAGGAGGAAAAGGCCATCAATGAAAAAGACAAACTCTTTAGGGAAGCCCAAGTGGAGATGGCAAGAAAGCACCAGCTGCGAAGCATTGAAGTGAAGGTAAGAGAGCTGCTGAAGACTGAGCTAGCATTGCTGCGAGGCACAGTAGAAAAGGTAAAGGTTGTAGCAGAGGAGGCACTCGGGGAAGGGGAGAGAAAGGTGCCATCAGCTCCAGAAATGGAGGAGATGGGGAAGGATGAAGGGGTGGTGCTGGAGGCACTGACCCCTCCTGTATTGAAAGCATGCACAGTGGTTGTAAAGAAAATAAAGACCCAGCAGCTGAAAGTTCCCCAAGGAGAGGAGCAGCCCCCACCCCAGGTCGTTGAGCACTCTATGGTCTGTCCCTATACTCAGGCTGAGCTGGTGGATTTGGTCTCCCAGTTTAGGCAGAAGCTTGGCTTCTGACTGGATTACAGAAAATTCAATATCAGCTTGGCTCCTGCATCTGTGGGACTTAGGGGTGGATGGAATTATTCTGTCAGGATCAAAGATGGGAAAGCTGGCTTCCCTGACAGTGCAGCCTGCCTTGAGGCAGCAATTACAAAATGCACATCAGACCCCAGGGAGTCACTACCTCCTCGATTGGTTTATGGCTGCTCTTTGTGTCGTGTGGCCCAGTCAGGGTCATCTACCATCCTCTCCTGTTAAATGATAGATGTATGCTGAGCTCCAACAGGTGTTATGAGAGCTAGGCATAAGAAATACCATCTATAGTCCAGAGAATATGGCTGACCACAGGTAATTGAGAGTGATCAGGGCACCCATTTTACTGGATATTCACTGCAAGAATGGGTGTGACAGCTGGGAATCAAATGTGCTATACAATCCTACCGCAGAAGGCATAATAGAGAGGCACAATGGCTTGTTAAAATCTGGACAAACGTCAGATACCAATAGTCTGTGGGGATGGTCAATCTGCTTATGGACCATGCTAAACTTATTATTTATCTACCCCATTAGAATGTAAGCTCCATGAACTCAGAAACCTTGTTCCTTTATTCTCCTTGTAATACACTTTTCCTAATACTTGGTGTCTTGCCAGTGGGTTTCAGGTGGTTAAAGTTCAGTGAGGATCCTGACCATAGGAATGCCAACTTCTCCACACTTGGAGATGTTTATAATTTAATATTTTTTGAGCAAATGAAGAGAGACCCCAAAAAGGAGCCCTGAGCCCTGTAGATATGTGAAAACACATGGCTGCCTCCCCTGTACAACTACAAGTACAGACTAAGGAAGAATCACTAAAGGCAAGGTTCAGCCACCAGAATAATATCTTGCTGCCAGCACCAACTGTACTAAACCCCGGACACTGAATTAAGTGGATTTGGCCTTGGACTTTTCGACACATGGACCAACAATGGCTAGCTCTCCTGACACCTTGGAGACAAGGCCTGGAAGCTGGCCTCCTATATATTCCTGGAATAACAGCAGAGTGGCCGCCAAAGGTCACAGTAGTATATCCTGAACAGCAAGAAGGTAGGAACATCTTACCAGGGAGTTTTGTTTTATCATTATGGCAAGTACAAGCATCTCCAGTAGCACTATATATAGACCCTTCAGTAACCCCATGGGAAAAGGAGTAAAAGTATGGTATACTAGACCTGGAAGGGACCCCCTTCCTGCTACAGTCCTATCTGAGGACCACTCTCTTGCATGCATCCTGCCTGATGGACAAGATTTGCCTATGTTGGTGTCATTAAAACAGGTGTCTTATCACCCCTAAGGTCTTTTGGGATTGGGAACTTCCTCTTGCTTGAGGATTATTATAATTTTTGCTACCTGTATCAAAATCTTGTTGTATCTTTATTTTTGTTATTATCTCTAAGTTCTTGTTAGCCTCTGATGCTGTTGTGGAATCTGGTTACAGTGCTCTAGCTTTCTCACACAGGGTCCATTGCAGAAGATTGAGAGCGTGTAGATTGTAAGGTGAGAATCCTGGGGGCGTGGAGTGTGGGGAAGTTGGGGTTCCTATAGCCAGGATCCTCACTGAACTTAAACCACTTGATGATGTAACTGGCCTGTTGCTAGGCTACTGCTTCCACACCTTTAGGCAATAAGCTATTATTACACTATATAGAGAGCTTGGCCCAGTGCTCTGGAAGGAAGCAGAGACACTAGTGCTCAACCTACTACCGGGAGAATAAGCCGGGTAATAAACCCTTACACCCGAAAGAACATTTTGCTGTCAATTTCTTTGGTCACATTGAATCCATAGGGAACTTGCTTGGGGCTAAAACCCATTGGCAAGACACCAAGTATTATTAGGAAAAGTGTGTTACAAGGAGAATAAGGGAACAAGGTTTCTGAGTTCATGGAGCTTAGATTCTAATGAGGTAAATAAATAATAAACAAGTTTAGCAAGTCAAAAATAATTTCATTTTACAATAAAGGTTGTATGGAAAAGCATCCATGTACTTGCTGTAGAATAACAGCAGGTGACATAATATAGAAGTGTTATCAGAGAAGGTGACTGTGAGAAATAGACATTGTGTTGAGTTCATTTCAACTTCCTTAAATACAAGGTTTGGAATTTTTACATCTAATATTTTCCTATCAGTCACAAACCTTTAATAAAATTTATGAAGGGTTATTTTATCTCCCTGTACAAAATGAGAGTCTAATTTTACAGACTTATAGTGGGCTCATCCTCTTAATAATTGATATTTGGAACCAAATTAGATTTATTTTATTTGCCTTTATGTTTAAAAATACATCTGAAAGTAAATGGAAGGAAAAGAACGTCTTAAAAATTTTCTCTAAACCAGTCTTCCAAAAATAACATTAAAAAAACCCTAGTAATTAGCTAAATAGGCTACATATTCAAAGAGAAATTACCAATTAACCTTCTTTTGGCCCCCTATCAAGGAAGACAGCTAGAGAGTTGAAGAGTGAGAAATTCCTACAGAGGGAGGATCTGATCCATTTTAAGGGATGCCCTTGCTAGAAGCAATACTTACTTGAAAGAAAATCCCAGCCTCTGATTCCTCTTAAGTTTAGGAACCTCTTAAAGGCTGAAAGTGAGAGCTCTGTTTGCTGAGAGAAAAACAAACAATCAAGATGAGGAGGGGGTTGGTTGACAAATCTTGCCCAGAGTCAGATCTGCTTTCTGTCAGTGGGTTTAGGTTTGGCACTGAATGTAACCAAGAAGATTATGTTTTATTTTGAACCCAATACTGGTGAGATGTAATATGCAAACACTTTCTAAGCTATATAACCTTAAGTTGCTGATAAGAACAGTAGGTACTGTTTGTGTTAGAATCAGAAGTCTTTCAGGAATCTGGATGCAGTGTACCCTGCTATTGCTTATCTTTGGTAGGTTATGCTTTCCTTATGTCACCTACAGAAACAGTATATGCTAATTAAAATCCTTCCATGACAATAAAAAATAGAAAGTAAAGGTTAGGGTGTTTTCATCACTCCCATTTCACGTTATCTATCCCTCTATTTTTGTATTTAATGAAGAAATTTAACACTGTTCATTTACATTTTTCTATAGATTATGAACTCTGAGGGACCTTGCTTATCTTTGTAAGATCAGTGACTAATGATGTCTGATCAACTTAGAAAATGTTGAATTTAAAACAAAATTGGGAATGCTTATTCACCCTATTTAAAGTATACAAACCCACTCCAACTTGGGCTTTTGCTCCCATCTCTCTGGCAGACCACTCATCATTTCCAATGACCTCTACAATGCTGAGTCCAGCAAGTAGTACTTTACCTATTGGCAGCATTTGGCGCTGTTAGCTATTCTGTCCTTCTGGAAAAATCTTTTTCTAACCAATCTCTCCTGTGGCTTCCCATGTAACAGTACAAGTCAACATGCTTAAAATGACCCCTGGAAGGCTCTGTGACCTGAAAGCCCATTCTGTCTCTGACCTCACTTTACTTCCTTTCACTACACCTCATCTCATTCTATGAAGACTAGCCTCACTGACAAACTCACTTATCATTCTGGACAGACACGCCCTTGGCTTCTGCCTGGAGTGCTCCCAGCCCCAAAACAGTCCCATGGCTTGTTCCTTATTTTACTCCAATCTTTGTTCAAATATTACTATTGGGGGCACTCTTGCAAGTTCTATAAAAAAATATCAATCCCTCCTTCTTTCTCTTCCTATGTCTACTTTAATTTTCTTAGTAGTACTTATCACACTATAAATTTCACATTTTATTCTTATTATATGTATCCCTTTGCTTGAGTGTAAACTCCATGGAGAGAAGCTTGCTGTTTGTTTCTTTTCTTTATTGTTGTTTCTTCAACACATAGAAGGACATTTGGCACATAGCAGATATTCAATGGGTGATAACTAAATATCTCAGTTTATTTAAGGTTTGGGACATTTTATTTATTTAAATACCTGAAAAACTTAGTCTGTGCTGTGTAGTTCCTGTCTATAGGAAATTTGAGTTCATCATTTACTGAAGAGTAAGGCAAGTAATATCACTAATTGAGTTGGTGGAAACCCAGGAGTAATGGGGAGAAAGAGTGAGTCAGAATTTAGACAACTCTTTCTCCTTAGGGTGTGCCAGAGCCTAGGAAACTAGCTTGAATGGTCCCAGGAGGCAGATATTGGCTTTCTGTGCACATATTCCAGAGAGCAGCAACATTCTAAATTGTAATTCCTAAAGTTGTTGATATTGACAAATGAAGCAGGGAGGCAGAAAGAACATTGTAGAGGTGAATAAAGAGTAAAGTGGGACTCTGTGTTGGGGAAGGAGAGATAGAATTGATATTACTGAATTAATTTAACTTTACCAGTGGCTCATAGGAGCACAAGAGGTAAAGAATGTTTCTAAGTGTGGAGATTGGCAAGAGCTAGGCATGGTACTATGGGCAGAACTTTAAAGTGGGGTTCTAAAGAACCAAGAAGTGAGACTGTCATGCCAATGGGTTTCAGCCACAGACAAGATCACTATGGATTCAGTGTGACCAAAGAAAATGACAGTAGAATGATTCTTTGGGGTGAAAGGGTTTACTACCTGGCTTGTTCTCCTGGCGGTAGGTTGAGCACTAGCGTCTCTTGCTCCTTCCAGAGCACTGGGCTGAGCTCTGTATATAATAGCAATAATAGCTTATTGCCTAAAGGTGTGGAAGCAGTAGCCTAGCAACAGGCCAGTTACATCACAAATGGATTAAGTTCAGTGAGCATCCTGGCCATAGGAACCCCAACTTCCCCACACTCCACGCCCCCAGGATTCTCACCTTACAATCTACACGCTCTCAATCTTCTGCAATGGACCCTGTGTGAGAAAGCTAGAGCACTGTAACCAGATTCCACAACAGCATCAGAGGCTAACAAGAACTTAGAGATAATAACAAAAATAAAGATACAACAAGATTTTGATACAGGTAGCAAAAATTATAATAATCCTCAAGCAAGAGGAAGTTTCCAATCCCAAAAGACCTTAGGGGTGATAAGACACCTGTTTTAATGACACCAACATAGGCAAATCTTGTCCATCAGGCAGGATGCATGCAAGAGAGTGGTCCTCAGATAGGACTGTAGCAGGAAGGGGGTCCCTTCCAGGTCTAGTATACCATACTTTTACTCCTTTTCCCATGGGGTTACTGAAGGGTCTATATATAGTGCTACTGGAGATGCTTGTACTTGCCATAATGATAAAACAAAACTCCCTGGTAAGATGTTCCTACCTTCTTGCTGTTCAGGATATACTACTGTGACCTTTGGCAGCCACTCTGCTGTTATTCCAGGAATACACAGGAGGCTGGCTTCCAGGCCTTGTCCCGAAGGTGCCAGAAGAGCCAGCCATTGTTGGTCCATGTGTCAAAAAGTCCAAGGCCACGTCCACTCAATGGAGTCTCCAGGGTTCAGTGCAGTTGTTGCTGGCAGCAAGATGTTACTCTGGTGGCCAAACCTTGGCTTCAGTGATTCTTCCTTGGTTTGTACTTGCAGGTGAAATCACACAGACCTTCCCACATGAAGCAAACTGTTCCTGACTTTCCTTCTCAATGTTAATGGAAAAGAAAGTATTAGCAAGATCTACTACATAATGGTATGTTCCTAGTTCATGGCTGAGGGTATCTGTCAGGCCTGCAATAGAGGGGACAGCAGCATGCATAGGGGGTGTAACTTTATTCAGTTTTCTATAATCCACAGTCATACGCCAGGAGCCATCTGACTTTTTAACAGGCCATGCTGGGGAGTTTTAAGAACTATGGGTGGGCTTTATAATACTCACCATTTCCAGCTCCTGGAGAGATTCTCCAATCTCTTTATGCCCTCCAGGCAGTTTGTATTATTTGGTATTAGTCACACACCAAGGCACAGGAAAAGCTATGGGTGGGTGCCTAGCATGTCCCCTCAGAACTGCCTTCACCACACATATTCTCAGTCTGAACTCACCTGCAGTGGTCTGCAACCATAGACCTTGCAGGATAACAATCCCCAAAATATACTCAGGGATAGGAGATATATACTCTGAATACTCCTTTGGTAGTAGATGCCCTATTTCCAAAGGGATTTGGGCTTTTTTCACTCTGATAACCTTACCCCTGTATCCATCTATGATAGTGGGGGTCCCAGGGAACCGCTCAGGGTTACCATGAATCAGTGAACACTCAGCCTGTGTCCACCACAGCCAGTACTCGTTGTATGTTCAACTGGGGACCAATGGATAGCTATTTCAACATGTGGCCTCTGGTCCCCCCTTGTCCCACAGGGCAGGTACCTCAGCCTTCCCCTCAGTTGAACCATGTTCCCCAATCATCTTCCTGTGTGAGCTCAAGTGAGGTTGGCTCACTCTCTAGCAGGAAGTCTTGCAAACACACAGGCTGGACTTGTGGCTCTGTCTCTGACCTCTGCCTCTTTGGTCTTAATAGTTGGAATGCTGCTCTGGTTTCAGTTTTTGCTATAGCACCAGTAAGATTCTATTAGACTTCCCATCTAATTTACTTCCAACTGCTCCTGCCCGTATTATATTAACCCACATCTGGGTCCTCATAACCTTTATGGGGTCCTTTAAATTATTCTTGTGATTAGCAGACCTTCTTTCTTTCCATGCTCTCATTGCTTCAGCCTCTCCTAAGTCTGCTACTGTACAGGTCACCTCACTTATTGGCTTCCCTAAGTGAGGGGAAAGAATGGCCACTAAGCCACAAAGAGGGATGTGAGAGTCAAATGAAGCACAGTATTTCTCACCACAGTAATGAAGATCTCTTCATCTGGGTCATAATTCTCTGGACTATAGATGGCATTTCTTATGCCTAGCTTCCATAGTATCTGTTGGAGCTCAGCATATGTCTGCCATCTAGAAGAGGATGGTAGGTCACCCTGATTGGCCACACAACATGAAGTGCACTGTAAGCCACTCACCGGGATCTGATGTGTACTTTGTAACCACTGCCTCAATGTGAGCTGAACCATCAGGGAATCCAACTTTCCCATGTCTGATCCCGACAGAATAATTCCATCTACCCCTAAGTCCCATAGACACAGAAGCCAAGCTGATACTCAATTTTCTGTAATCCACAGTCAGAAGCCAAGCTTCTGCCTAAACAGGGAGCCCAAGTTCACCAGCTCTACCTGAGTAAAGGGGCTGAGCAGAGAGTGCTCCACGACCTGCAGAGGGGGCTGCACCTCCCCTCGGGGAACTCTTGGCTGCTGGGTCTTTATTTTCTTTACAACCACTGTGCATGCTTTCAATGCAGGAGGGGTCAGTGCCTCTGGCACCACCCCTTCAGTCTTCCCCATCTCCTCCATTTCTGGAGCTGATGGCACCTTTCTCTCCCCTCCCCCGAGTGCCTCCTCTGTTACAATCTACCTTTTCTACATTGCCTCGCAGCAATGCTAGCTCAGTCTTTAGCAGCTCTCTTGCCTTCATGTCAATGCTTTGCAGCTGGCATTCTCTTGCCACCTCTGCCTGTGCTTCCTTCAGGAGTTTGTCTTTTTTCCTTTATGGCCTTTTCCTCCTTCAGAGCACCTGGCAGTGCTGCCATCTGCCATCTCGTTCTGTAAGGAATCTTTTACCTCTTCAATAGCACCTTGCTGCCAGTGTTCTTGTGCTGTCTCCTTCAGCATCAATACCATTTTCTTCTTCAGTGAATCCACAAAAGTTTGCAGCTCACGTTCTCATGCCACCATTTCTTGGGTCATTTTCAGGATCGTGTCCTCCTTTCCTGTAGACTCTTTTAGTAATGTGAGAAGCAGCCAACCTACAGTTCCTGCTGCCTCACAGGCACCCTATCCCTGAAAAGACCTACTTACTATACCAAGGGCTGTCACTACTGCCTCTGGTATCACCTCCACTTGCCTCCAGACCTGGTTTGGGGCCCAGCCCTCTAGGAGGCAAGCCACCTCAGACCACATACCCCCTGGGGACAATCCACTGTCTCCCCATTCACAGGGGCAGCCCATCCCATAAGGGCAGCCTGTCTTTATCCTTGGTCAACAATGAACCCTGCTGACTTCACCAATTGTCTTGCCAATGGGTTTCAGCCCTGGGCAAGTTCGCTATGGAGTCATGTGACCAAAGAAATGACAGTAGAATGTTTCTTCTGGATGAAAGGGTTTATTACCCGGCTTGTTCTCTGGTGGTAGGTTGAGCACTAGCGACTCTGTCTCTGCTTGGAACACTGGGCCAAACTCTGTATATAATGCAATAATAGCTCATTGCCTATGGGTGTGGAAGCTGTAGCCTAGCAACAGGCCAGTTACATCGTCAAGTGGTTTAAGTTCAGTGAGGATCCTTGTCATAGGAGCCCCAACTTCCCACAGCCTCTCTACATGTGCAGCCTTCTCAGTCTCTGTCCTCGGCACTGCCATCACTCTAGCCTCTGCTCTGCTCTCAGCAGGCTTTTCAGCCATGCCACCATGTCTCCCAGAGCACTGGGTGGAGGTCTTTATATAGAGTCAATAACAACATATTGCCACACATGTGTAGTGTACTTTATCCACAGAGACAAATCAGAACAAAGGAGTGAGGGCTTATTGTTATCCATTTCTGGAGTCTCAGATCACAAAGGATGGAGTGGGCAGAGGGGCTGGAAGTGCTAAAATTCTGAGTATATAAGGGTCATCATTTGGGACTCTGGAATTTAGAACATACTGATGAAGAGATATGGGAAGGAAAATATAGAAGTCCTGATACAGTCAAGACCATCAGCCCTGGGTCAGGGAACAAATCTCCCTACACAAAAGTGGAGAGTTGAAGGACAGCATAACCCAGGTAAGTATGACCTGTTTCTCTTGCAGTTAACTTAGGAGTATCAGATACTTATCAAACATTTCCTCTTACCAGACACTATTGTGGATAAAATGAAGGTTCCTGTGGCCAGGATTCTCACCTGACCCTGGTCCGCTTGCTCACTACACACGTGTGGGCAATACGTTGTTATTGACTCTATATAAAGAGCTCCACCCAGTGCTCTGGGCAACACGGTGGCATGGTTGAAAGGCTGCAGAAGAGCAGAGCAGAGCCTGGAGTGGTGGCAGCGCCGAGGACAGAGAGAGGCCCAGAGGACGGCTGTGTGGGCAGAGAGGCCCCAGAGGCAGAGACCAGCTTGTCGCATGCAGACTTGCTCTGAGTGGACAGGATTCTAGTGATTGACCTGCCACTGTGGAAATAAAGTTGGGTATAAACCTTTCACCCCAAGAATGTTCTACTGTCATTACTTTGGTCAGATTAAATCCATAGTGAACTTGTCCGGAGCTGAAACCCATTGGCAAGCCAGCTGTATATTCAATTTCATTTAATTTTTACAATGCTATTAGCAGTTATTTGGTATCCAGATTTAACAGAAGAGAAAACTGAGTGTTAATGCTATTCCCAGGATCACATGGTTTGGAAGTGCATAAGATTATTATTTGAACCCTGAGTGGTTATATTACAAAATTTGTGGTCCCTTTACTATTTCTGCATGGTTCTCAACCCTAGCTTGCATAATAATCTTTTGGGTAAGTTTTAAAAATAATGTATATCCAGAAACCATCCCCAGATATCTGGGGATGTAATTTGTCTGGTATGGGGCTCAGGCAGTATTTTTCTTATTTTGGCCATCTTCCCCAGGTAATTCAGAGGTATAGATGGGATTTGAGCTACTGCTATACAATGTTGTGGGGTGGAAAAGGGGTAGAATTTAGTGTACTGTAATGTTTTTAAAGTGTGGTCCAGAATTAACAGCATCACACTCATTTGAGAACTTGTTAGAAATGAAAAAGTCTTGAAGTAGAAACTCTAGGGGTGGGACTCAACAATCTGTATTAACAAGCTATCTAATGTACAGCTGAAATTCAAGAACCCTTGGTATAGAGATTAAGGGACTTGAATTTGAACTCAGGAAGACCTGGGTTTTATCTGGCTATCAACATTTAACAGCTATACATGCTAAATCAAGCAACTGAACATCTGTAAGTCTTAGTTTCCCCAGATGCAAAAAAATAAGGTGATGTTATTTACTACATGCTCTGACAAATAATAGGATACCTTATGTAAATCACCTGGCCCTACCAAGTGTTCAATAAATAGTAACTAATACTAAAGGTATTTCAGGAAGAGTAATGAATCAGAAACTGAGCTCATAAGTGGAGACTTAAATGAGACCATCTTTAAAGATCTGGAGAAGATAGTTATGAGAATATAAAGTAGGGAATTGAAAGTTGCAGAAGTGTATTTTGCCACAGAAGATTCTCAGTGCTACTACTGAAAAATAGACGAAAGTATCTGGCATACTGAATACTTAAAGAGTTGTGTTTCTGAACAGAATTGGAAATAATTTCCTGAATAATGTTGGGTGTGTAACAGTTATGTAATGACTATTAACATATACTATAAATTTTCATTTGGTTAGCTAAAGTTATTGCTGACTTGCTTTTAGTTTCACCTGCTTTAAATACTCTTTGAATATTTACATAATAGATTTGGTCATGCAAAGTTATGATGACCGATGGGTTGGATTTGAGGGTTGAGCTTAAGTACATGTCCTTTTTGAGCCAGACCTCATTCCCTCCCAAGTCTCCTTTAGAATCTAAAAAGAAGTGCTGTGGCCACCAGAAGGAAGGCATGAGCTGAGAAAATGAAAAGATTCCTGATATCTTTAATTAGATCCACTTGTTTACTCCTGGAATATTTTATTTTTTGCTTCGCTGACCAAAAACTTTGTGTATGTAAGATATCCTTAAAATATTACCAAATATTATTATCTCCCCTAACTTAGAATGATTGTGTATTTTATATATAGTAATTATAAATAGTAATACCGGTAAATGGCTCCACAGTCTATTGGATTTAGCATTACCTTTGAAATTGTCCTAAATTTGAGGAGGGTGAACTATTATAGAAAGGAATTAAATGCAGGCTTGTTTCCTTTACTCCAAAAGATGCTGCAAATAGATTAAATGAAATCATGGAGATGTTTGAAAACTTTTGAGAAAAAAATGAAAACTAAAGCTTACTGGGAGATGGATAAGTAGAAAGAGAAACAGGCAAGAGGCAACTATTGATTTGAGAACATTTTCTGGAAACATGAGTGCAGGAGACATTTCAAACCTACACTTACACATAGACACCAAGTAGGTCCCCCCAAATCATGTTACAGTACTTGAGAAAAGGAAACAAGAACTATTTACTTATTGACCTAAAAGTCCATTCTTTGGTTAACAGTTATCATGAGTGTAAGGATTTATGTTTAAATATGACACTATTAAGTATTCCAGTGGGATATATAATTTTTACATACAAAGTATAGAATGTGATCATTATATTTATGTTGAAAAAGTAACAAGCATTGGATCCAAAGATAGATTGTAGTAGAGCAGATTGTGTACTGGGGTTCTGGCATCAATCCCATTGAATTTCTCTTCTGGGGGGAGGAGGAAAGAAAACTTCTATTCTTTTTAAAAAAAATGATGACAAAACATGGGCAAGTATGCATTTGGATTATCAAAAGAGGGGAGAATTTCAATTTATGCATTTAAGCAGTTTTCAGTAAGACAATAGTATGAAATTTATAATACATGAGTTTTAAATTAGTACTTTAAATAAGGCAGTTAAACCTTCATGTACTTGTACCTTTCTTCTGAAAAATTCTGATTGCTGATTTTCTTTTTTAAATTTGTTAAAAAAGGGATCTTTATAGTTTAATTTTACTATGGTTAGTCTTAATTTATCAACAGATGATTCAAGATTCGTAAAACTTCACTAATTAAAAAGTGAGGTTACTATAGCAACTAGTATTTTCTGAATACTCTGCTTATGTAATCTCTGTGATTCAGAGGTGGTCTTTTATCTGAATCCTTCTATCAGCTACACTGATTTCAGATGCTCTCTTGTACTTTGAACTATAAATAAAATTCTTTCTACAGTGGTTATACAAATTTGAATATTTTTAGGCATTTTTAAAAATAATATAGACCAAGTGCCTCTGTTGTTTGGAAAGCTGTAAAGGTGGAAATTATTTAAAATCACTTTCAAAAAGACTTTGGGATTAACAAAGAAATGGTAGTAGAATATTTGTTTAAGAAACTGGTGTACTTAGAGTTTCAATTTCAGAAAATGCTTGAAGTAAAAAAGGATCAGTCATTTGATAAATATGTTGTTTGGAGGAATTATTCTACAAGAAGAGAGATCACATCTTGTTATTGGGAGACTATCTTATTAACTTAGAAAATGTAAAGCAAAGGAAATCTTGCTTAGTTCCCAATAAGATAATATTTATGATTTTTGCAGTGAATGAATGGACTTGGAGTTCTAGAAATTTAACACACTCTTCATATGGTATTTTTCCTGCTGTTGAGTTTTTCCATATGCTGTTGCTTCTACTTGGAATGATTTCATCATTTATGCACACTTCCATCCCTACCTTGCCCCTACTGTTTCTTGGCTCACTCTGTGTTTTAGATCTCAGCCAAGATTTCATATTTTCTGGGAATATTGCTCTGACTCTCCAAGACTATGTTAGGCTCCCCCTACTCATGTAACACCTACTGAAGATAATTCCATGCCTAATTGTAATGGTTCACTTGTGGTCATGCACTTGCTAAAAGTGGTCCCTGGAGGGAAAGACCAGGTCTTTTTATGTGCTGTGGTCTCTAAGATCCACTTAGTATCTGGCCTATAATAGGTTTTCAAAAAATATTGTATTAAGTAACTGTATTAGTTTCCTAGGGCTGCTGTAACAAAATACCACAAACTGGATGACTTAAAACAACAGAAATGTTGTTTTCTCCAGTTCTGGAGGTTAGAAGTCCAAAAGCAAGATGTTGGCAGAGTTGATTCCTTTTGAAGGTTCTGAGGGTAAATCTGTTCCATACTTCTCTCCTAGCATCTGGCAGTTGCTGGCAATCATTGACATTCCTTGGTTTGTTGAAACATCACTCCAGTCTCTGCCTCTGTCTTCACATGGTCTTCTTTTCCATGTATATGCCTGCATTTCCTTCTCTTCTTTTAATAAGAAAACCAGTAATCTTGGTTTAGGGCCCATTCTAATTCAGTGTGACCTTATGTTAACTTGACTTCTTCTACAAAGACTATTTCCAAAGAACGTTACAGCTACCAGGAATTAAAACTTTAACATATATTTTAGGTGACACAATTCAACGTTTAATAGCAACCAACTAAAACATTTTTACTTTAGGGCCAGGTTGATATAAAATGCAGTCTTAATCATGGGCAGGCCAATCACTAACTTGTTAATAACTAGCTCATTATTTAGAAACTTTACTTAACAGTATAACATTCACAGAATGGAAAGTACTTGGTCTGATTATTTTAACGGTCTCAGTATGCATACTTGATAACCCTATAGAGAATTTTATTTATTAATAATACATCCTTTGGTTCAGTTGTCAAATGTATGAACTAATTTGCTGTATGGACACAGTTCACACAATTCTAGAAAGGATAAATTCATATGTAGGGATTTCAGAAAGAATTAGGCCCAAATAAATGTGCTGTATTCAGGGTTGTTGATTCTTATGTTTATCTCAAAGTCCTGTATTTCTAACTTGGGTCATCTTTACTTTTTACCAACTGCAAGGCAGGAGGAGAGGAGGCAATAGGAAGTTATTTCTTGGCATTTAGCAATTAGTTTATTGACATGCAAATTTTATTCAAAGTATAAAATATGCGTTATTATTTTTGTTCATCAGATTGGGTTATTTTTAATTTTAATAAGATGCAACAATAATTAAGCAATTTAAAATATTTAATTTAATACTGAACTAGTTTCTCAGCAGTGATGATTGCCAGGTTGCACATGAGGTTCCAGGGACATGCTCAGCTACAAGGTCCAACAGACAGCAGGCAGAGGATGGGACCTAGAAACGAAGCCGTATTGGCGAGGACAATGGACGATTGAAAAATTCCAGGAAGAGGAAAGCAGAGACCCAGATTAGCATTATGGAAAAGAGGAATTTTGGCATTTGTCTGTGCATATGTGTGTGTTATGTGCCTGTGTGCATGTTGTATGTAGTCTTGGGTTAAGGGGCTAATGGGTTTTGGGGTCTATTTGAAAGTGAGCATTATCAGCCGAAAATGTGTATGAGTGCTGATGGGTCTGTGCATTTGGTATATAAATGAATGTTGCTGCTACTGGTAGATATTTTATAACTTCCAAAAGATATGTCTCCTAGGTTCTCTAAATTAGCAGGACTTTATTGTTTTGGAATTGAAGAAATTCTCACAGGGGTTTTCTTATTTTCTTATTCTGCTAAGCCAGCAGGGGGAAGTCACACATTACTTTTTGGTGGGCTTCAGAAACATTTCTTCAGACTTTTTTTGTAAAAAGGTCTACCTTCTTACAAAAAAATAAGTAATATAAGATAGAGTGCTTATAGTTATGATTCTCAGAAATGAACTAGTATCAATTCTTAAAGAGCTGCCTTAAACCTTAAGTTCCTTATATTTTCTAATTAAAAAAAGATGAAACACCCCAATATTCCTTGTATAAAGCTATAACCTTGTTGTAGATGATAATCACAATTCTTCTAAATTGCTAATTCCATTTGTGACATAAAAAACTTAATTACTGAATTTAAATGACACTGCAAAAAGTAAAGAGAAAGCTATTGATCAATTTTTCATGCTAAAAGTAAATTATTTAAATAATATTGTATTATTCTTCATCTATGTTTTTTGCAGTTTAAAAATATCTGAGAAAGAAGGGAAATATTTAAAATTTTAAATACAAACAAGAATATCTCTTTGCCAACACAAAGCATAATATGGGGACTCTCGGGCTATTGTTTCTGAGAATATAAGAGCTGATTGCATCATATTGTGTTTATTATGTAGGAAAAATACTGTAATGCTTACATGCTAGTAATGGGATGATCTAAGTCAATATACTCTACAGCTTTGAGTGACATGAAAGGATAACACAATTATTCTTTGTATCTTAGTCTCTGGACTAAGTTAATCATGTTCACTGTTCCATCATCAATTGTCATTCACTCATTTTGCAAAATTTGAGTTTCTGTTTTTAATATTATTGTATTGTTTCTGTTTACTACAGCTGGTTGCAAGAAACTCAGATGACAATTTCACAGCAATGGCATAAAAGGTCACAAAAAAATAAAATTTCAAAATAGAAACATCTTACTTTGCAACAAGTATACAATCTAAGTATGAGTAAGATGTCTAAACTTATGAAAATTGGAATGAGTTTATCTCTGTTTATAAAAACTCATCCATTTGAAAACTACTATACTTTTTTTTTAAAGTAAAAGGCTAGATGCATATATCTTTGAAATCTTAAATTCCCAATTATTGTTATTATTCTATGTTGCTAATTACATATAAATGTTAAGAAAATGACAGAAAGAATAGAAATAATGATCTTTTTTTTAACACATATGAAAAAATACCCAAAAGATAATTATAAGATTCAAGAAATAGAACAAAAAGTGTTAAAAATGATGCTAGCAAAACTATGTAATTTGTATATTGCATATTTCAGAAATTTTAAATTATGCTATATACACTGGTATACACACACACCTGCTAAAGTGCAGAGAAAAAATTTTCAGTGGGAAAGCAAGCAGATCGAAATGGTAACAAGATAACTATTCCTCCAAATCTATATCTGTCGCCACCAGGACTTCTTTTAAAGAGTTAATGCAAAAGTGTACCTAGCAACTAGCTCACAGAAGAATATTCTTAAATGCTATTGTATTAAAATCACAAATAGCTAATGACATAGGAGTGAAATAATTACTTTCTTTCATTAGAGATAATACTGAGTTATGAGTTTTTCCTCTCATTACTGGGGTTAAAATTTTAACCATTCTTTCCTGGAAGGAGTGTTTTTTTCCTAAAGGTTTATGAATTTTACAGCTGAAGAACACAGCAATTATATGTTAAGTCTAGTGCAAACCAGACCTAGATTAGTTACTTTCATTGATTAAAAATAATGAAAAATTATTAACAGTCATTAGATAATGGCAAAAAGATATTTAGAATAAATGGTACTCTTAAGAGCCAAATAAGGTATCTAAATATACTGATAAATTTGGGGAAGAACAATCAGAGGGAAATTAATCTTCTAGTTAGATTATATGTTCTTTAACTGTAAGTTTTCTGGCTATCGTATTTATGTCTTCACCTGTTCTTCCAAGAATAACTGCCATGTAATAGGTACTAAATAAACTTTTTTTTAATGAACAGGTTTGTTTTCATTTTATTTTAATTTAGAAATGTAATCACAGAAAATCACTTCACTTTTAGCTCTTTTGATTGGCGATCAGAACTGATATTACAGTAAACATGATATAATATATGGTAGACCCAAATACATGGATTATATATTACCCAAGACTCATTTAAATTTCTTCTCATTTTATATTGTGATTTGTAATATTTATGTGTTAATATGCCTCCTGGTACTGTAGGAGCAGTTACGTAGTCTAACAAAAAAAAATATGCTGCCACTCTTGGCTTAAAATGTTCACTCGCATTTATTACTACAGGAATTTACATGTTGGGATTAAGTGGCCTGAAGTTCAACTACGCAAGATAAATGGAAACAATGCAACCTACTACAATCATATTGTGCCAATATTCAGGCAGGGCACAGAGAAAAGACACAACAGGTTTTGAAACCAATCAGATTAATCACAGTCTAAGTTGGGAAATAGGGAGGGAAAGATTACTACTCATCAGGTCATACTGTGATGATGAAGGAAGCAGATCTGATAATTTGATTGAGGGGCTTTAGATACAGAACTGGGGAAACCCTTCCCAAGTAACTAACTTCTGGTAATATGTGGATATTTCTGCAGCTTGGGAACTTGAATTCAATCTCTCTTATAACTCATAGTGTGTTTTAAGGTAAGAGCCCCAAATCTGGCCCAAACAGTACAAGTTTCAGATCAAACAACTATTTATGATACAAAGAAAACAATGCAGGAAAAGGAGCTCATAGTGTGAAATTGAAAAACAGAATTATTGGAATAGAAGCCCTTGAAGTATTTCAGTCAGAGGTTTATAAATACAACTGTAGGCTTCTACCTTTCATTTCAGCTCCATGTTGACCCCTTAAAGACTTTTTGTGTGTTTATGTGTCCAATATTTATCCAGCTACTTCAGGGAGATACGATGATGGATGTTGGCTGAGGAAAGACAAAGGCAGATGAGTGAGGCCAGCACTGTTCTGGCAACTTCTGAGTTCACTGGTGCCATCTAAAGAAATCTATGAATGACAAGATGTATTTGTTAATAAGTACTTAATAGTATAATGAAGTGATGGTGGGTAACACTGGACTCTAAGAATTTTTGAATCCAGCTTTTGTGAAATATATACATGTTGAATTATTGGGACACAGCAAAGTAGAGTATCTCTTTGAAATTAAGGCAAATTTGATGAAAATTTTGGATCTAACATTCTCTAATTTTGTGACTTTGGACACATTGTTTATTTTCTTTTCCTTAATTTCCTCATTTATGAAATGGAGATGTTAATATCTACTTCATATAGTTGCTGTAAAGATGATGAAGTGATAGATGTGAACTGCTTTCTGGAGCACCTGACATGTAGAAGATACCTTATTAGCTTGCAGCTATTTCTGTAGCCCGCAAGATTCTCTTCACTATTTAACATCTTTACCATTTGGAAATGGATGAGATCTCCATACGTAGGTGATATTAAATACTTTTTCATACTTTCTGTCCTAAAAATATGATAGAAAATGACCACTAAGGAAATACTGATAGTTCACAAAGTTTTCAACAGTCTCTAAAGTCTAAATATTTTGGGGCACCAAGTTATATAGGCCAAGAAAAGTGTTTGTTCTGTATTTTAATGAGTAAAGCTGGCATCATAATATTTTAATGTGATGTATTTTTATGCTTCCTGTCACTATGAAAATCAGGCATTCAAAGAAATGCATTTAAAAAAGAAACAGATATGTGAATGTTTTTGGTCCCCACTCTCTTCTAGCCATGGCAGACAAAACAAGGGATAAAAGGAGACCTCATTATTTTGAAGAAATGACACCTTAAATTAAAATGGCATTGCTTTCTTCCTTTCTTAGAAGTCTCTCTTATAGTAAGAGCTAAACACCTGTAATGGGTTGAATTATATCCCCCTCCCAAATCTCAGTATCATAGAATATGTCCTTATTTAGAAATATGGTCATTGCAGATGTAATTTGTAATGTGAGGTCATACTTTACTCTAGTATGAGTAAAGTAGGCCTCTAATCCAATATGACTAATATTCTTATAAAAAGGGGACATTTGGACACAGACACACACACAGGGAAAACATCATATGAACAGGAAAGCAGAGATCAAGGTGATCCTTCTGCAAGCCAAGGAATGCCAAGTTTTGTCAGCAAACCACCAGAAGCTGAGAGAGACATATGAAACAGATTCCCCCTCATAGAGAGGAAGAAACAGAATACTCTCAGAAGGAATTAACCCTGCCAACACCTTGATCTTGGACTTCTAGCCTCCAGGATGTGAGACAATAAATTTCTGTTGTTTAAGCCACCCAGCTCGTGGTGCTTTGTTATAGTAGCCCCAGCCAACTACCACAATGTGAGACAGTTTATTGAAATATGAGCTCTGGGGAATTGTATTAGGCTTCTGTTGCTGAAAAATAAATGACAACAATTTAGCAATTTAACACACATTTATTATCTGACAGTTTTTGTGGGTCAAGAGTCCAAGCAGAGGTGAGCTGGAGCCTCTGCTCAGATTCTTGTAAGGCTGCAGTCAAGGTGTTAGCTAGGCTACATTCTCATCTGAAGGCTTGACTGGGAAAGCATCTATGGCCTAGGTCATTCAGGTTGTTGGCAGAATTCCTTTCCTTGTGCTTGTGTGACTAAAGTCCTCATATTTTTGCTAGTTGCTGTCTGGGGGCTCTTCTTAGCTCCTAAAGGCCGTATTTGCTTGACTAGGTGCTCTCCTCTACAGCCAGTTCAGAACTGTCTATTTTTTTTTTCAAGGCTAGCAGGGGAATCTCTCTCAGGCCAGTATACAACAGTATTAAATAATGTAAGGTAATCATGGGAGTAAAATCCTATTACCTTTACCATATTTATATTGGCTAGATAAATTCATAGTTTTGACCTACACTCACAGGGAGGTAGGCACAGGGATGGAACTCATTAGGGGCCACCCTTGGGTGAATTGATCACAATACCTAAAAAGGTGATTTTAGTAATGACAAAGCATGAACAGCATTGAAACACACACACACACACACATCAACAATGGAAGCAGATCAGCTGTTCAGTTAGAAAATAATCATAGCATTATAGAGCCTGCAACTCTGTAATAATCAAGTTCTAAAGATAGAGATATAGAGTTATATTTACCTGGAGAAGATTAATTAGTACAAGCCTACTTAAGATATTCTGGGATGTCACTGCCATTCTTCAAAAGCCCTTTGTTTTTTGCTAATTTTTTTCTTAAGCTATTATTGAATTTATTAACATCACTTGCATACAAAAGGATACATTTAAACAGTTCTGGAGTTCACCTAAAGTAAGGGTAAAATACTTATAGTCGTATGGGAAAAAAAATTAAAAAATATTTTTAAATTGTAAGGATGAAAAGAAGGAAAACCAAAATTGACCAGAACTTTTGATATATTTTTAATCAACTGGTTCTTTCAATGAGACATGCAACTAAATCCAGCTAAGAAAGGACAATACTAATATTATAGATGAATTTTGGGAATTTTAATTAAATACAATTTATAAAATATTTCCAAAGTCCTAGATTTATTTATTCTACAAAATATTAGATATTGTAATTCAGTTATAATTTAGACATATACTACAAGTTAACTTTCATTCAGTTAATACTATATTTTTCTAGGCACACATTCAGTAGATAAAAGAGAAAATATTTCAAAATTTAACTCAGTTATAAAGTGATTGTATTCCATGAGAAAATGACTATATTCTCCTGCTTTAAATCAGCAAAGCTGTTTCTGAAGTAACATGTTGATTAAATAGACATTCTGCAGTTAAAATTAAAACATACATAACATATAAGAGGATTAGTCAGCAAGGATTGCTTTCTAAATTATATGTTCCTAGATAGCCATCAGGCAGCCAGCAGAAAAATGCATTTGAAGCCATGGGGTCTTCAGTTTTTATCTCTGACATTACACTGAGATTCGACAGATGGAAACCCAGCAGCAGGCATGCAAAGTGGATGCCAAGTGAGGCATGTATACACAGCAGAGTGGTTCCCTACGCAGGTGGTCATCTTCTCCTTTCCAGAACCTTTAACATGGCTCCTTATTTAGAAATATGGTCCATTCCATAGTTGACTATGCTGTAGTGATATTGACAAGTTTTTCAGTCATTGCTGAATATCAGTGGGCTATTGGCTGTCTTCATAAGGAACTTTAGCACGCACTCTGCTCTGTACATATGTCCAAGTTGGCAGCTATTTGGCATGGCTGCTGATGTGTCTCTATCTGTCATATCACCTGATCACCTTTGGGATGGAGATAGACGATATGAGTGTGTCAACAGGAAATGTTACTATTGGCTGTGGAAAGATGTCCAGGGAAATAAAAATTAGGAGAAATTTTAGAAGAGAACTGGAAAATTTTCTTTCTCATCTAGACCAAAGATCTACTTATCTTTGGAATACAGGAAAAATCCAGTTAAAATAGGAAAAATTTCATGACAATTTTAGCCAAGACTTCAAATAATCCTCAATAGTTAATAAATAAAACACACTGTGTGCAGTTGAGCCCAAGAAAGTAAAGACCAAACTTATGGAAGACTAGAATAGTTTTTCCAATACAATATCAGGCAGAGTATTAAATAATGAGACTAATAACCAATACTTTCAATTTATTATATTAAAATAATAGCTTATTAAACAGAATCATGCAGATGTCCTAAATGTTCACTGTAATCAGTTTTTGGACATTTTTAGAATGATGTGTTTGTTTCCACACATCTACACATCTACATGCACATATGTCTACAATTTCCATTTGTCCTACCCATTGTCCAGCTAATAGAAGATATCCAAATTATTTTGCTTCAAATTTACCAGGTAACCCTCAAAGAATTGGCTGAACTAGTTCCATTTTAAATTTGCCTTTCCATTATATTTTCATTTCAATGATATCTTTAATTCATCCATTCATTCATACAAACAAATATTTACCAAACACATTATCTCCTGTACAACCCTTTAAACAGATCCTCTATGTTCCCTAGGTATTTAATGAAATTACTATTCACTCACTCACTCACTTACTCACTGTAGAAAAAAACTTGAAAATCACCTTTGATTTTTCCCTTCCAGGCAATCAGATTTTTGTCTTCTTAATTCTGTTTCCTCAATATCACAGATTAGTCATCTTGCTTCCAATGCCAGCACTATTCTTCCCCTATGTGTCCAAGTGATCATGAATTGGGCTCTATAACCTAGACTTTAGGAAATATACCAACATAACATTGTTTTATGACACCAAGGGTGCATTTTTTACAAAGGGGATAAATATTCCAACATTTAATCATTCTGGGGATATTAATTATGGAACATAAGAATAGAGGTTAGGATAAATGTGGGAAGGAGTTTTTCTTCTTACATCTGAGTTGTGGTAATTGTGTTTCAGTTTTACATGTGGAAAAGTTGTCAAAAGTACTCCTTTTAAAAGTAAACTTATCTTACTCCATTGACACTCCTAGATTAGGAACAGAAACTTCAAACCTTGGTTTTTCTGTAGTAGTCTTGATAGCATGGAAATAGCTGAAAGGAGCAGCCTGAATCCAGGACAATATCTCGGGTCAAGGGGATTTATCTGAGTTCCAGTTTGATGGGTGAGCCAGAAAACAGTGCCAAATAATTGTCTTTTGGGGATTCTAGGGAACAGTAAAAAAAGGGAGGACTTGAAGGAAGACTGGACCTTGTATTTATCTAGACAAGTACTGGCTAAGGATTATGACAGGAGTTCATTGGTTGAGCTCTATATAATTGCAGCATAATTTAGTGACTACAAACAGGTAAGCTAGTGATAGATTCTGTGGGTTTGAATTTGGATCCCTTTAATCCTTAGCAAATAATTTAACTTTTCTAGGTCTCAATTTGCTCATATAAAAAGAGAAATAATGATAATACCCATCTTGTGATTGTGTGATGAGGATTAAATGAGATATTACAAATAAATAATTAGAACGGTATTTTCCCATAGAGTAAGTAACAAACAGATGAAATGTATGTTAGCTATGATTGTAATCCAGAAATCAAAATCCAAAAAGTGAAAGTGCAGTTTATTTTGACTTTACTGCCACTTTTACCTGCCTCCAGATTGCCCCCTCTGACATCCTCCACTGCTGCTAACAGAATTGCCAGAATGTGCTCTCAAACCAGAATTGATCATTCCGTTTCCCAGGTTAGTTTTCTTTAGGAACTATTCATAGCTTTCAGGTTAGACCCAAATTTCTCACCATGGAATGTAAGTAGGGTGGTGATATGATTTATCATCTAACCTTAAGAGTGAAACTATGCACTATTAATTAGTTTGGGACAAGTCATAACTCAGGCCTATTCCAGGCAAACAGGGACTTACAGTTGCTATGGATATAAAGTTTTCTTGTGGTCTGGTCTCCAACCTCACCATTAGTTTCCTGGTCCTCTGCTGAAGCCATGCAGACCCACCACTAGTCCCTAAAGTATTATGTTTCTCTGTGCTTTGAATGTGCATCCATTACAACTCTCACTCTCTTGTCTCTGTTCTTTTACCAAATTTATACCTGACATTTTCAGCTACTGCTGAGTTCTGAAAATCTCTCTGGATTCATGAATTCTGAGTCTTTTTTATATCTATGTGTAATCTGATGTAGGCTCATCTTATCATTATAATGAAAATAGTGATAATAGTTGCCAGGTTTATATTTTGTATGCTAGGTGCACTAGTACCAGAATAGGTGCTTTATATGAGTTTTTTCTAAACAACTCTGTTAAGTATACATATATTTTCTGAACTTATAAAGAAACTGACACCCAGGAAGGTTAAGTGACTTGTTGTGGTCTACACATCTAATAAGTGGCAGAGGCGATGTTCAAGTTCAGATTGATCTGTATCTAAGCCCATTTTCCACCAATTTACCCTCTAATCAAAACAATTATTACAAATAATTGTGATAAACATATATCTTGTCACTTCACCTACATTATAGAATTCTTAAAGGTTCATAATATTAACACATTTTTTTCTTTTAAATTTCCTGTCTCTAGTCCAGTGTTTGGTACATGCTAAGCACATGATAAATGCTCTATAGAAGAATAGATCACTAAGTCTTGGCCAATTCAATGCCTTTGTGAACGGTAACTAGTTTCTTTTAGTTCAGAGGCATTCTTCCTGAGTTTTCTGCCTTTAAACACATTCCTCTACCCTGGGGCTCTGTTTCTCTTATCTTGGCTGACAGCCAAACAATTCTGTTAACAATGGTGGAGGATGGGTCAGACTCCTGCAAGCCTGAAACCAGCACTGGATAAAAATATTTGAAAAAACTCAAGGTAAACTTATATACATGGCAAGGCACAAACGCTTCATAGGAGGATGGTGGATCAAGGAAAAAAAAATACTTCATAATACAGGAGGAATTCTATGTAAATATTGCCATCATTTTTTTTTTCAGAATTAACCAGAAATATCTTTTTTCAACACCTTGCTGAGATCATTGAAGAAATGGCAATTGTGATAATAGGAAGGGAAAGAATGAGAGGTAGTTTGGAGCATAAGGTTACTGTGGAGGAGGCCAGAGCTTAATGGGGTTTTAAAGCAGGGGACTTTGGATGGCTAGATGACAGGATAGACTGACAGTATGGTGGCACTGGGAATCTGGTTACTTGGGGAAGGGAGTATCAGCCCATGAAAGAGAGGCAGTGGCACAGAAAAGAGTTTACTAAGAAGCACCATAGGTAATCCTCACTGTCCTGTTTTGTTTCAGACTAGTCTTTACCTCCTGTGAAACCAAATGCCAGGGTGAATCTGCCATTCAATTCATATTCCTGTCAACCTTAGGGTGACTGCTGCAGACACAGATGGGACACCTCACAAATATGAGTCCTTGCACTTTAGAAAGAAAATTGTGTGAAATACTTTATGACACAAGCAGCTGTGCATGTGCACAGTTTGGAAGGACCTGTGCGAGTCAGTCATCTTTAATGTTTGGTGTTTAAAAATTCCTGTGCTGTCTCAAGATAATAGAGGAATCCTCTCAGTTTTTATTTCTGGTTTGGTGTTACCTATATATAGAAAAAGGCATGAAAAACACACGAGATACAGCCTAACATTGAGATTGCAATTTAGATGGCCCAGAGGTAGATGGTCCAGAGGTGGTGTTCAATAAATGAGTGTTCAGCAAAGTCCTGAAACTTGAATTCCATTCTAACTGCCATTGTTGGCCAAATGACCTTGAGTAAATCTATTGACTTTCTTGTGTCTCTTCTTCCTTATGTTTTAAATAAAGACAATGTGCCAGATATTTCCTAAGGTACTTTTAAAAATATTTGTATTATTCTTAACAAAGTTAGATGTGCTATAAGAAGCTGGAAATTTGGAGTCAGCCAAATCTGAGTTAAAATCCTCAAACCATTGCTCAGTGACCTTGAGGAAGTTATGTGTCCTTTCTGCAGCTCATTTTTCATCTGAAAAATGGGAATAATACTGCTGACCTTGCAGACTTGCAGTGACCACCAAATGAGATCAAATGAGAAGCTGACAGCCTATCATCTGGTGTACAGAAGAAACTGATAAATGAGAGTTATTATCAGAATAATTTTATAGGCAAAGAGAAATATTTCCAATGAGCGAGGCATGCCAAACGTGACACTCAACTTACTGTTTGCATTCTTCACCTGTGAAGATGTGCGTGAATTGAAATTAGTAGTGTGTGTGAGCCTCATGGGATTCAAGTGTTGCTAAGACAACCTGTAATTTCCAAATCAGGGTAAATAGTTTCACAGAATGTACTGTTTCCTTTAACAAATTACATTCTAGTGAAGGACACACCTTTCCTTCCCCTCCTGCTCTGTAACCAAGTTAGTGTGGTACACCCTCAGCTTTGTGTGCTAGGGGTTGCTTTCCTCTCCTGCCAGTGACATTCTGGAGGTAACAACCAGTAACAGAGACCCCTGAGGTCTTTCGGCTTTACCCAGTCTTTACCTTTTGTACTTTGTCAAGTTGGAGTCACATTTCTGGACTCACACAGTAGGGCGCTGAAACAGCTCCTTGACACATTCATGCAATAGACGACTAAGCAAAGATGCCATGCGGTTTGCAGTTATCTCATTCTGCATTCTCTTTCCCGTTTTGCAACTATCCTTGTTCCCCCTACTCAGTCATATGAATTCCTGCAGAGAATAAACCTATTATTAAGCCAGCATTGCCTCTCCTACTACATTCTTGTGTTAAATTAGTCCTCTTCATTGTTGCAAATAATAGGCGACCACTTATATGTCAATGAACATTCACTGCACTGCTGTGGATTATGTCAGTCCTTGATAAACTAGCATTCCTGCCATTGTTTGTGGAAACTGATTTTAAGTCTTTATGGCTTTATATTAAATCTTTTCTTTTGGGAGGAGTGACCAGTCTACCTCATGTACTTAGCATATTTTCTTCTTGAAGCCCTTGGAACAATGGTTGCTGTTAGTAGTGACATCTTTTTTGCAACAGTTCATAGTGTTGGCTTCTGCTTTTGAATATGCCAGTAGCAAAGCATAAATACAACTAACAATCCATGGGATCATGTTAATTACCTTCCTTAAGTATATGGAAGAAAATCTATGATTATTTATTCTTTTCTGGTTAAGTCCTGAAATTCAAAAAGCCTCACGAGTTTTTTCTCAGCTCCATTAGGAAAAGCCTTGGCCATTCACTTTCATCAAAGTTCTACCTATGCCAGCCACTGTGTTAAGCCTATTATGCATAATGTCTCCTTAGAACTTGAAATAAATCTGCTAAGCAGGTATTAATATGTCCATTTTACCAATGTGGAAACAGATTGGAATTTTAAAGATCTTACATTAAAAATATATTCAATGTGGAAAGCTTATATATCTCTGCAGTGTACCTAAATTACTGACACAGACCACTGCTAGAATTTTAAAAAAATGATTGTAAAGTATATTGTACATAAAATAAAAATGTATATATTTAGTTTAAAGAATAATGATAAAATGAACATGCATGTACTCACTATTGCTATAAAAAAAGAACCTGCCGTCCTGAAATCCCTGCCCTGAGCCTGTTGGCTTTCAGATCCATTTCTCTGTATGATAGGGGCATGGTCCTTTACTCCAGTTCCCAGTCACATTACCCTAGTTCTCTTCCATCTTTGTTATTTCAGTGTGAACCTTGGCAGGAAATGGAAGGCAGGAGGAAGGGAGAAGAAGAAGGGCCTCTCTTTCCCCCACACATATCCCAGGTGGCTTTCCTGGCAATGGCTATGTATTCCCCATGGTTTTTGGACAGGCCCGTGTGGATCCAGGCTGGGCTCTGATAATACCACCTTCTCATTTTTTTTCTGTCTGGCCCAGAGATGATAGTGTATTCCTGATTTTAGTCCCTGGATTACTTCACTCTCTCCCATTTGGTTTCTCCACTTTTCCATCACCTATGTCACTAATTTCTGATTACATTTCTTGTGATACAAATACTTGAAATGGTTTCATTTTTCATGTTTGGGTCCTGATTAACGGACCTTAAAAGCTCTGTGTTGTCTTCCTTGGTGATGCCTGTCCTCCAACCCCAGAAGTAACCACTACCCTGATTTTTAGTTTTAGCAATCTCCTAGTTTTCTTTATTGGTTTTGCCACTTATGTATCCTTGAATGCTTATTATTATTATTTTTTTACTTCTGTCAGTTTTGCACTTTATGTAAATGGAATCACAGAGTGTTTTATATGACTTGCTTTCCACCCCTTTATTATATGACCTTTTATTTTAGATTTATGCATATTATATGTGAAGAGGTTCATTAATTTTCTCTGCAGAACAGTATTCTACTAGATGAAATAGCACAATATATCTACTCTGAGGTTGATGGACTTTTTTCTGATTCCAGCTTTTACTCTAAGGAACATGTTATTAAAAACATTTTGGTATGTGTCTCCTGGTATGCACGTGAAAGAGTTTTTCTAGTACATAGGCCTGAGAGTGGAACTCTAGGGCTATAGTCCACATAAATGTTCAGGTTTATGTGATAATACCATATTGTTTCCCAAAGAGATTGTACCAATTTACAGTCCTACAAGGAGTGAACAAGTGTCCCAGTTTCTCTGAGTCCTAGCCAGCACTATTTTATTGAGTATTAAAGATACAAGTGAAGACAAAGTCTACATGACATATCTGAATAAGCTATTTTCTATACTTTCATACATGTGATATTCTTATGTTGATGCTTTTTGCCTATCATGCAAGCAAATGTAAACATTTCTATTGTGTCTATATGTAAAACTAATTTGTAGATGAAAAACAAACATAGATAATTGCAGTCAACTTTTCATTTTATGGAGGTGATTTGTTAAAGGTGTCTAGTTAGAGGACAAGTGAATGTAAATATGTGACACTGTATCTCACAGTTGACTGAGGCCCCGAGATGAAAATAAAGATAAAAAAAGGCAAATCACTCTAAAGTGAAGTTCTAGACCATTTACTTATAACTTGCCAAGAACATGCCCCAAACAGATTTTACACCTTTTAGCCCAGTACTTACTTGTGGGAATAAAGTGTTGGGATCAAAGAGATTACAAAAACATTTCTTTAGAGAAATTTGTTGCATTCCTAGTATTCCCACCACCCACAGGAGAAGGGAATAAAGTGCTTTTTTTCTCACCTCATGCTGAATCTAAGCTTCTATGGAAAGACATGGAAAGTTCTACTTGGGTTAATTGCATTATTTAGGCACAAAGGATGGTGCCAGGTACATTCCTAGCAAGTTGTAAAGGCAGAGACTATGGCTGGGTAGTTGAACTGATGGGATAACAAAGACACATGCTACACTGGGAGTCACCTTCACCCCAGATGTTTGTCAAGGCAGAGAATCTATGGACTGAAAGTAGACTTGAGAGATAGTTTTGTGCTAGAAGGTTTGACTGGCAGGACACGGGACTTAGACAAAAAGTCTGAGCAGGGTGGATTGCCAGAGGTTGAGTAGGGAAATGTAAGCAACACACAAAGAGGGTCATTGCCATGTCAGGTGAGCATCATTTGGAAGTTTCCAGGTGTGTGGATAAAGAGTGGGATGGTATTTTTCCAAAGAATCTACAAGGGAAGTCAAAGGAGAGATTCATTTTTTAAGCACACATCAAGACTAGAGAGCATAGCCCCTGATATCTGAAGTACCAGTAAACCAGTATGTCCTTTCTTACTCTTTCCCTGTCTCTCCATCTTCCTCTTCCCCATTCCCACAGGAGCTGAGCGATAGATGGTGAGAAGAAAATGAGGAATGCAAGAAGGGCAGATAGAGAAAAAGTCAACCATGCTTACTGTGAGGTCCAGCATGAATGCCAGTCTTGAGCCAGAGGACAACTTCAAATTTAAATGAAGTTTTAAATGTTGTTATACACCTACTGGACAACTTAATTACCTGAATGAAAATGTTTAGTGAATAAAAGTGACAGAACTTTTGAAAGTGATGAGGAAAAAAACATAGGAGAAAAAAAAGGCAGATTAAATATAAATAGTTACCTCTTTATATGAAACTCCCAATAAAAATTCTGCAAGTATGTATATATGTATACATATGTATGTAAATATGTATGTATACATATATATGTATATGTATGTATGTTTGAGAGACAGACATAAACCACTGGGACAAAGGGAATTGGAGAGGAGGCAATAGCAGATCTGGCAGTAAAAGTTTTCAAGACTGAAAACCAGCAGGACAAGAGGTAGCAGACAAAGCAGAATCAAGAAAGCTGAGTCCTCTGCAGTGGGAGGCTGACAATCAATTCAATTTAATTAAAGAATTACTAAAAAGCTTAGTTGTTGGTTAGCACTAGAGAACTACAGAAGTGGAGGTGAAGTTGGGTGTAATGCAATTGTTGAAGGTCTGTTTAAATGCCATTAGAATCTCTAGATTTCCTCCAGATTGTTCCATGCCCTTCTGCTCCTCCACAGATCTTATGTTTCCTTTGTATTTCCAAACAAGGTACTTATATTCTTCTTCCTGACTTCTAACTTTTAGATAGTATGTTTTGACTTCCGGCTGTTTACTTCCACACACATTTTTCTATCTCTGGTAGTTTTTCTATCATTCTGGATGGTTAATATATTATATTTACATCGTTATGACTATGTAAATGCTATTTACTGCTAAGCGATATAGAATACTTAACATACTTAACTATTTTCTTGAAAACATTTTTGTTTTCCATGGCATTAATAAATTCCTTCCTTTTTAAAATATTGATTATTAGGCCTATGTTCAGAGGAATAAAATGATATCATACACAATGTTTAACAGAGTAACACCACCTATATTCACAGGACCAAGGTTTTGAGGAAAAACTGATTTTGTGCGTAGAGCAGGAGAGGCCATAATTAGAACCATCAGGCAAATGATCTTGATTGAGGAGGTTGGGTGTTACTTCAGTTCAAATAATCTAATGTACTATATTCTTAGCACTGTGTTAGCCACTTAGAACACAGGCATACTCATTTTCAATATGGCCCATGCTTCACTTGCCACATTATAGTGTTGACAGAGACACAAATGACCAAAATTATATCACAATGTACTTGAAGAAAGATGTGGGAGTGGGGCTGATGGTAAACCAGGAAAAGCTTGTAAGAGTCAGGCTTGATGATGCTTATGGGACAGGTAGAAATGAACTAAATGGAGGTGGAGAAGTTTCAGACAAAGAGTAAACATTTAGAGTCATATAATATTTTAGAGAAAATACTTCTCAGTGCTTTTGATGGCGAACCTGGAGGTAGGGAGTTTGGAGCTATTATAAAAGTGTAGGGAGAAAACAATGAGGGTTTATAAAACTCTGTCCATAAAAAAAGGAACTACTTGGAGAGCTAGTATAACATTTGAATTAATAGGACAGTGTTACTACCTTGATGTTAAGGGGTTCAGTAGACTCTTGGGTAACATAGATGCTTTTGTTTGGGGTCACTGGGTGTACAACCATGCCATTCATTGAGATATGCACAACAGGAAGTGGATAGATTTGGATGGAAGACAATGACTTTTAGATCTATGAGTGTATATTATATGTGGAAGATATATATATATAAAGAGAATGATGGACTAAAATAACATTTTGAGATCTAAATGATGTTTTAATTCTAGTTTTGGAATCAGTTGGTCTTCCACTAGTCCAGGCCGTGGGGAGTATTCCATCTACATTGCCACAAGAGAAGAGATAGTTGATATAAAGCAGACCAAAAGAGTTTATTCTTAAGTTTGATTTCCATAAGCCTAGGCCTACGCATAGAGAAAGATTTTGAAAAAAAAAATTCATTGTGAAAAACGATAAGAATATTTTTCTGCAAATCGATTCCGCTCCCTAGACCAGAGAAGAAGTTTGTGGACACTAGAAAGAATCTTTCTTATTCAGTGCCAGAGCCTGGAGATTTGGCAAATAACAGAGTTTTTCCACAAGAATAAGGGCAAGAGCTGAAGAATCTTCTCCTGGTATGTCTAGGTATATTGTCCAGAGAGGCCTTCGTAGACTTTCCCATAGCCCTGAGTAGTTTGGGATCAAGAAAATATTTCTCGTTTACTCTAGAATGGCTCATACATGGCTAAAAGTGGGCTGAACTTAATGAAGTCTGGGGAGAGGGTGGTGCAGCACTGATTTTTGTGAATTGGTGAGCAAAGTACAGTTTGGGAATAGGGAGATCCCAGCAAATGACAGAGTAGATTGTCTTCCAATCCTACTTAGTATTTCTCCAGAATTTAAAAGCAAGTCTAGGGAGAAAGCAGATTGCTCCTTCAACTGATTTGTAATTAAGTTTTCACTATCAGGTGAAATGGGTTCTTTAAACAAAAATTAAATTCAATTGTCAAAAAATAAAGGAAATTCATTTATTGGATGTATGGTTTTGTAGAATAGGATTCATACCTGCTATATACAATAGGCAACTAGATATGCTCAGCTGTGATGTGATTGATAAAGCTAATCTGGAGGGATTGACTTGGAAGTCATCAATGCATCTGGTAGTTGAAATTTTAGCAAGAATCAGATTACACTGGTAACATGTGGAGAAAGAGAGAAAAGGTCAAGGGCAAAATGTGGGAAGAATACCAAGTTTCAAACAGATGGAAGAATTTGGTCCCTTAAAGAACACTGAGGAAAAATTTTTAAAGAAGCCTCCTTTTGAAGGAATGGCCTATGTCTAAAGGTGTAAAGTTGTTGGTCTTGCATTTCAATTCAAAAGGATTTACTATCTAATGTATCTAGGTGTCATGATAAGAATTATATATTGCTATAATAAAATGTCTTTCTTACTTTTCATCATTCACAGAACTAAGCTAAATGACCCCTGTAATTCTTCGTTTTATTTTAACTTTGACCTCAATCAGAAAGAGGAATTTCAGTATTGGTACACACAAACATTTCACTGTGTTTTTATTTAAAAAAAGAAAAAATCAGTATTTACTACTTCCCCACACCCCCCAAAAGAAAAACAAGGAACAAACAAACATGAGCAATAGCAACTATGTTACAGAGTAAAGCAACTATGTTACAGAGTAGCCTGAAATCTTAGGGCTTAGCCTTGTAATTCTTGAGTCTGTTTTAGGGTTTCAATTGTCTTCAAGTGGTCCACAGAAATAAATTTCCTTTGGTGGATACACTGGTATTCTTGAGTACTTTAGCGATTTAGGCTCTTATTTAGGATGAAGCTGAAGAGGCTGCCAACACTTCATATGTCAGTCAGCCTTGGTAGAAACTGACATTCATGTGTTCCTGTCAGTTGTCACCTGGGATGGATTTCAGTTGCCATCATGAATATAAAAAGCTCACTATCCCATTACTAATTCCCATGAGTTATTTAGTCCTGTCTTTCCTTTTCTAAAGGTTAAACTCTCATCTTTCTGCTAAAAAGTTAGATAATTAACATTCTCACTTACAATGCTTCTATAACATCTGTAGATTATGTACCATTAATCAAGTTTCTCTGCAGGCATGATTGACTTTTGCAAAGAAACTTGGGGAATAAATCCTTTCTCTTTAGTAATAAGTTTGTTGTTATTATGGTTTAACAAATCTCTTTCTGAGAAATTCAATTTAGAGTAACAATCTCTAGCTACTTAAAACTGGTCTTATAAAGACACATCACAGAAATAAGTCTAAAAGATGTATTTTAGAATCTTTGAGTGCTAACATCTCTTTGCATTAAAACCTTTATAATTTTTGATTTCTATAGTACTGCATATTTAGGAATCATTTGTTTTAACACTTAAATTCTCCTTTTCCAAAAAGCAGAAACAAAAATTAAGGATAAGGCTTTACTAGCATTTTAATGTGAATTTGAAATTAACTTGTGTGAGAAAGATATATTTCGAAGATTAGATTTTTAACATTCTAGAATTTCTGTGCCTGAATTATTTGTCAAGAGCACCTGTACAGTGTTGGACATTTATAGAAAATATGTCCTAGAAACGATTGTTCATGGAAAAAAAATCTGTTTTATATCTGTGATGTTTCCTTGACATTTCCTATTTTCTTTCTGCTATAGGTTTCTTATAATGCCTCTTTGATCTGTCTGAAGAGATAGATTGTGGGAATTTTTTGGAAGCTTTAGAAATCTTTTAAACATAGAGATAAAAACCTCTTCTTTCCCATCATAAGACCTTGTTTTCAATTCTCTCCCTCATGTTCCCTTCCTCTTTCTTTTTACTTCTCCTAAGTAAGTGGTAGAAAATAATCAAAGCACTTTGAAGAAAATAAATTAATATGAGGGTTTTTTTTGGTTGGACAACAGAAAACACACATGAATTGGGTCAATAAAACTAAATATCAGTTGTTTTGTGCCAAAATATTAATAAAACATCTTGGCCTAAATGGTTCTTTCTCTAAGTTTTGAATGTCATGAAAATTTTCACAGAAAAAGATTGACAACCTTGACATACAGGCATATAAAAATGTATATTTCTATATATAGCTCAGTAGTAGTCATAGAGATCATCTTTTAGGCAGAGGATCCAGAGTTTGGGAAGAGAGGAATCATAATTAAAAAAAAACCAGGGTGGTGCCAATTGATGATGGTGAGTTGTACTGATAACATTATAGAGTCTAAATATCTTCTAAAAGTTATAAATCATCAAGATCTTTGTCTAAGACTGTTTTGAAAAGATACATAGAATAATTAGTCATCAAGTAATTTGTCTCTATAAAAAATTGCTTGTGAAAATCATTACGTTTAGTGTTCACTTAAAGAATATCTAACCATAGTGGACCATTTACAATTACTTTTACATTCTAAAGTTCTTATAAATTAGCTTATATAGACCTCTACTTCTTCCCTTCCTTATGACCTTCTGCTTATCCTTAAAGAGACAAGCAAAATGTCTTCTAAAGATTTTGGAATGCCTTTATTCAGAAATAATCCTTTTCTTTGATATGATTCTATATTATTTGGAGCAGAGTTTAATCAATCACTTCACATCTTACCTTTTTGTTTATGTGGTTTGTTTCTCTGTGTTACGTGTGATGTCGGCAAGGGCAAGGGCTGTATTTCAGCCATCATATTACCAGAAATGAGCTCAGTGCCTGACACAAGCAGTCATAATTTAAAAATATATTTATAAGTATGGACATTTACATTCTTAGAAACAAGAAGGGACATAGTTAATATGCTGAACTTAGGAAATGGTAAAGACAGCCTCAAGGATTTATTATTTCTTTCTAAAAATTAAATTTATTATATATATTTAATAAATAATTAAAAATTAAACAAACTTAAAATACTAAATTAACAGCAAAAATGACTAAGCACAGAGATATAAGTTGCAACTTGCTAAAGCTGTATAATTCAACCATTAACAAGGAAAAATACTTTGTGATATATATATTTTTTAATCTTGCACTTCAATGAATAATCATTTAGAAACAGTTGGCGAAAGATCAAGAAAAATAAAGCTTTTGGAAAAGGAGAATGTATTTCTAGATTTACCTTACTTGACCTTCAACAAATAAGCAAACACAGTGATGTCAGAGTAAGTGTTGAACATGTCAAGTACCAGTTAGTACCCAGAACTAATGACTGAGCACTCAAGAGTTCAGCAGATGTTGACACAAGTAATTCAACTTGCATATTTGTTCTCATACTTTTTAATTTTAAATATATACATTCCTTTTATTCTTATGTATAGTGAAAGCAAAGTTGATCAAAGAGATGGAAATAAATTGTTCTTCTAATGTAAGCACACACAACTTAGTTCTAATCTCTCTCCCTCTCCCTATCTGTCAGTCTCTCTCTGTATTTACTCTTGTTTAGACAAGGATTTGGGGGAGTATTTTTTTAATACTGTATCCCTAATAATTAGAACGGTGGCTGACACATAGTAGGAACTCAATAAATATTTGTGGGTGAATATACATTTCTATATTACCAAGATAGGTTGTGCATAGAAACAGAAGACATAGTCCCTTGTTTAGTAGCTGGTGATACTTAGATGACTGGGAAACGTCTAATACACATACTCTAATCAGTTTCACTAAACGCTTTCTACTAAAATTAGAAATATCTCCATTCTGTTCTCAGTGTAGTATTTAATAAACTGATTATAAGACCCTGTGAGTAAGGCAGTGTTGGTCTCCATCCCCAAAGTCCAGAGGTCAAATTAATATGAGCATTGGCCTATTACCTCTAATAAATCAGTTTGAACCTTGATTGTGATATAATAAAACATATTTTCTAGAAGATGTAACTATAAACATTGTCAACAAGACACAAATCAAGTATTATTTACCTGTCTGAAGAGCTTCCCTGGCAAAGAGAATGCTTAGAGAGCTTTTAAAATTTATAGGTATCCAATAATCTTACCATTTTAGAGTTGAAATTTTTAGTTTTAGAAGGGCATTGTTTCCAGAACCTTACATCTGTAAATGAGGATATGAGATGTGGAGCACTTAAGTGACTGAGCAAAGACACATAGTTAGATGGTGAGTCCTCAGAAGAGAATCCATGACTCAGGCTCTCCATCTCATGCCCGTTTCAGTACACTCCTATTGTTCAGTATACCCCATAAGTGAATGAAATTCACATCTATCTACATGTTAAACTAATTTCACTATTATTATACAGTAGAATGAAAGAAATGTCTTAAGGTAAGTAACAGTCATTCAAGCATATCAGAGCAGGAAGCCATGTTTTTCTTAATTGATGGAAAGACACTGCCTCTGTTTAATGCATATCTTGAAAAGAGCTCCATCATGTGGTATTCTCGAGAACTTCAATGTTGACGGCGCCAGATTTCATAAGCCCTTGGCGTTATGATAGGCCATTATCTTCCTTGACTTTCCTCAATTTCTCTGGCTCTTCAATTGGGTATTTTTTCTTGTTTGTTCATTTTTTTAAAAATTTAATGGAAATCTGTTTTTGAGTGGAGAGTTCTTTAGAATCTCTGTTTCTGAAAGCTATTTTTTGCCATCTTCAACTGACTGGAAGACTATGGGAAACTGGTATGAAATATTATCTTTGGATGTTGTAGATAATTCTTTTAAAGTACTGCTGTGTTTGAAAAATGGTATGTGGATCAATAAATAATTAAAATAATGATGATGATGACAGAGGAACTCTTTTGGGGAAAGTATCACAAACTGAACCATTGACTTAGTCTTTCAACACTTCAAGTTGTCAAACAGAAAGGCAGACAATGGAACATACACAAATTAATATCTTGGTCAGGTGGAGAAGTTAAAAAACCTTTAATAGAACTGAAAGTGTAGCTATTGATTTCTTAGGAGATAGGATTGCTAAAGGATGAATTGCTTCTATGATTAAATCACAAGCTTCAGCTCTAGCATCAGTTTCCTTCAGTCAGAATCACAGAGGATATCTGCAGATCCCTAGAGCTCTTTCTCTGAGTAAACTAGTAAAAATAAATATTTCCCTGAGGGGCTTTGATCCAGTGCTAGATTAGCTGCCTGAAGTTGATCGTTTCAGTTTTTCTTGGAGAGATCTATAGAAGGTAGTTAGTTACCTACTTGACTTGCCCTTCTGAATCTGAGAATTAAAATGGATAACAGGTAAAGCCTCTGCATTTATTTAGTGCAGTGTAGGACAAGATTGAAACACAGGTTCCTAATGTATCAGCCTTTTATGTTTCTCCCTTATGTGTTATTATCACTGTTTTCGGTGTTTGAAAATAATATATTCTAGAAAGAAAAACTAGGTATTTAGAGTTCAGAGTTCATCACCAAGTGCTCCTTAATCTTATGAGTAAAATAAACAACCATTAAAAAAAAATCTTATGAAATAAACTGCATACCAAATCCCTAAAACCCCAAATGTGGCTTGCAATAATGAAATGATTAAGGGGGGTGGGATGAAAGAGCAGGTAATATTTTATTCAAATAAGTTTGCCAGACAATCTCAACATGGTGATATACAAACCCAACTTTTATTTTTTTGCAGTCATTGCCTTCAACCATGCTTCAATGATTACCTTTTTTTCTGACCCATAATGACATCTTGGGATGTCCTATATTTTTCCCATCACTTTGTGTTATGAAAAAGTAAGGTCTTGTCTTGTCCTACTTAAAACTTCAATTTTATTATCTTCTCTCCTCCCAATGCTAAGGGACATTGTTTTTCCACAATTTGCCCCTTTATCTGTCTATCTGGCTCTAATTACTGCATTGATAGTGGTGGTAGGACACATTACAAATGAGCAATAATCTTTTAACCTCATTGGTACATTTTCACTGCTGTGAATTACTGTGTATGTACCAATTGTCAATTGTGGATGCCCTCTGTCTGGTAGGCATCAAATGCTGCTTTTCTAGATATAGGTGTAATTCTTTGGGCTCCTGGAGATGTTACCTCCCATCTCACAATCCTAGAAGCAGGAGATTCACAGGTTCTAATTCTTCCAACTCCCTTTTCTAACTTCCCTTCATTATCTATCTCCTGTATCATTGATTTCTCCCTCTTTACTGGATAATTCTTCTCAGTCTACATATATGCATTATCTAATACATTATTTCTAATCTCACCAAAACTTAGTCTGTTTTGACTCCACCTTCTGCGCCTGTTGGTATATAATTTATCCACTCCTTTTTATTTCAAAACTTCTCAAAATAATTGCCTATATATGTTTTCAAATTTATTTTCCATTTTCATCTAAACTTTCCAAGTTTTCTTCCCTCTTCTACAGCTACAGTTCTTTTGTCACGGTTAACAGTGGCTAAATCCAGTGGTCATTTCTATGTTATGTTCTTGACCTCAGCAGATTTCAAAAGTGTTGGCCTTCCGTTCTCAATACATTCCTTTACTTGTGGTGTGAGACATAAACACTGGTAATGGTTTTAATTTTTAGTTCAGTTGTAGTCCATTTCAAACTTGAGAACTTCTCTTTATCTAAATCTTTAAATTACAAAATCAGGACTCATTCTGGAGCTCTCTACATCTTTTATATATTCTCTTACTAGGTGATCCAGTCCATATCTGAAGATATAGTCTCTATATAGGTGATTTTCAATTATATGTTTCTAGCCATGATCCCTTCAGACTTGAATAGCCAATGGTCTTCTCAAGATCTCCAATCCTAGTCTTCATTTTGTTTTAGACAGTTTTTGACTAATTTTTTTTTCATGGCAGAGTTTTTGATCAGTTCCTCCCACTTTATAATCAGATCAAGGATCATGTAAATAAAAATGATCAAGTAAATGAAACCATAAGCATTCAAGCAAAAATCTTCAGAGTTAACTTTGATTCTTTTTCCTCTCCTAATCCAGTGTTTAATCCATCCTCATAGTCCAATAGCTTTTATTCCAAAATTTATAATACATGAAATTCTGCTCATATAACCTTTATCTTGAATGCTACTGTAGTCCAGATAATATAAGCTATCTTCAGCTGGATTATATCCTGGTATTTTTAATCATTAATAGAGGCAGATTCATTTTCATAAGTAGAAAGTTTTAAGCAATTCATTTTTCCTGATATCACAATATGAATAATTTAATTATCTTCAGGATGACTTTTATTTTAACTTCTTTCTACAAATTTTCAAAACATATTTCTTTACTCTAGGAAGTAAACAAGCAAAAAGAAAAAAGAAAGTAAACAAAACTGGGTAAATTGTAACATTTCCAGAATATCTCGCCTGGCTTTAGTTCATTTGCATATCCTCAGGGGTGGAGAGAAGTTCATCTTCATATCAATGGATAATTACCTGGGCAACTGAAGGTGTGTCTGAACCTGAGAGTTTAAAGGGAGGGGCTTGCTTGCTTGCTTGCTTCCTTCTTGCTGAGCAGAGGGGAAACATGGCCCTGGACTGCAGTTCTGTAAGCAATAAACGGGTTTTAAACTTAATTTCTCCCTTTGACTGATTTTGGTTTTTAGAGGTATTTTGCCCCAGGATTTCCTCACCCTAAACTTACAAAAGCATATAAAAAATCTTCCAAAACTCCCTAGATCTTGATTTAAGACTTGAAATCCTCTAAAAAATAAAAGTTCACCCTCATTTATGCTTCATTATTAGTCTTACTTTCTATATTTATACTATTAAAAATAACTTGGATGCTAAATATAGTATGTGCTTATTTACTACTTTTATGGAATAATTATAAGTTTTTACTGTTATTCTTACTGAAATGGAGAGGAGTTGGGTAGGGGACAAGAGATTTAAAACACAAGCACACAAAAAATGTGAGCCAAAGGTGGATATGTATAATGGATGTTGTTGTCTTCTCAAATCTATTCTTTTGTCTCTTGGTAATTCCCCAAACAACTTCTGAGATACCAGGTGTTTTGGAGGACATTTACTTTGTCTCTGCATCTAAAGGTAGGTCAAATGGCTCAAACCTAAGCCCATTTGTATAAACCCATCCCTGAGAGATAGATTCAGAAGAGAGTATATTATTCAGTTTGGGCTAATGAGGAGATTTGCTGAGAGACTCCTGGCCATTAACTGATATGTCTAATGAAAGAATTCCCAAAATAACTGTTTATTTCAGTGGGCTTTGATTAAGAAGCAGGTAGTCCTGGGAGTTGATGGTGGCCATCTTGGGTTTGGGTAAATCAGCCTTTGGGTGATGCAGAAATTCAGGAGGCAAATCCATGATAAGGAAAGAAACCTTGTTTTTGAGAAGATCATCCTCCTGCTGTGGAATTGTCACTTCTGTGGGTCTTCATACCTTTGTGCCTTCCAAACAGGAAAACCACTGGATCTTGTTTTATTGTTTAAGCCAGTTTAAACTGTGTTTTCTGTTGGTTCCATTTTAAAACTTCCTAAGAAGTATAGTGATTTAAAGGAAGAGTGGACAGTTCTGCTGCTTCTAGTGTTTCCAAAATCCTGAGAGACGAAAATTTTTGCTCTTAAAGAAGTCAATGCAGTAACGAAATGGAGAAACTTGACAGCTTCATAATACCTTTTGAGTGGCAATGTCTTCACCATAGTCTCAATATTGTGTGAAAAATTCACATCAGGAAATATGTGTTTGTATGTTAATACAGACTTTATTGTACAACACAGTAACTGTTTTCCCCAGTTACTGAAATAATTTATTTTAACATTTGTTTGACCATTGAATGGGCTATCTAGAGAACATCACAAGATGAAAGCAAAACATAATTAAAAAACAGATGCTATTACCAAAGAATCAAGAAATTGTAAACTGAAGTTAAAGGGATATTTTAAGTTTAACAAAATGATTAAAAAAATGCGATTACTGAAAGAACACCATTATCAACTGCCCCACTTTTTTGGCTTGGTTTAGGGGTAAGATGTCTCAAGATCTGTTAAAGGCAAGCGTTACTACTGCTTTCTTCATCTTAAGACTACTTCTCCTGTCTGTTTGAATTTCATATCCTTTTGAGTAGGAAAATGACATCATATTAATTTTCATTTTTCTCCATTATGATACAAAGTCTAATCTTTGAGCCATTCTGAACAGAAAAACATTTCAATAAGAATACTGGTTCTTGCATTCAGTTTTTGGACTTTCAAACCTATTATCTCTATTTTGGTTTTAAGAACCCATTTTCACAGTCAAAAACTATAGGATTCAATGTTTTGTCTTCCTAGTTTGGCTCTAAGTTAATAAATCTCAGACTCAAGGTCTAATTTTACCTATGGAAGAGCCACAGTAAAGGCATTACTGAGAACAACAACAAAAATATCTTTGGGCTATTATTTCAAACTATTAGCTTATAGTAGATATTGAATTTATATAACCAGAAGTTTCATGTGCCTTTCCTTTCCTTCTTAGTGGGTGATTCTCCTAATATGCTAGGTATTTAGATGTTTAAGGTTAAATGTCTCTTCATATGTCCTCTGCAAAATGTTTCTCTGTGGTTATGGTTCTCTCCACTGATGTTCATTGGACTGTTTTATGGTGTTTCTGATAATCATTTTTACTTGCAAACTATAGTCCACTTAGTGAGCTAATGTATCTTTTTTGATCTGATCTTGGAGTGAATAGGTGGAGTAGATCTTTCTTTTTTTGCACCCTGACACTCAAACTCCAGAAGATTTAGACACCAAACTGTAGGTATATGCAGTCCGGAAAGTTTCTTAAGGAAATTATACCATCGGAGATAAAAGTTAAAGTTCTAGACAACTGGTACTTCCTTTTCAACCTGACGTCTGAGTTCAAATACATGTTTACAGATACATCTTCATTAGGAGGGTCACTTCTATGATTATTCCCTCCTTTCCTGACCACAGGTTTGTTGTTTATGTTCTTTATATCTACCCATTCAAGTGTCTATCTGAAGTAAAATTTCAGAATTTGCTTGAAAATGCTGACTTCCCCAACAGGTTGAACTCTCACTACTTGTATCTTTCTGAGTCCTATTCTCAACAGGGCTCCTTGTTTGCAGGGTATGGTATATATGTATGTTTGTAACTTCCCAGTTTCCCAGGACCCAGTCCCATGAAAAAGGGTCAAAGTGAATCTTTCAATTTTACGTTACTTTCTCCTTTCACACTGGTATTCTCACTCTTAGATAAACTACTAAGAAAACATATCTTAAAAATATATCCCCTTAAATATAGCATAATCTAAATCTATATTGAGGAAAGAATATTTCCTCTATTAGCAAAGCTGTGTATTGCCAGTGGGAATGCAGTATGTATAATGGAGCACTTGGGGTCTGGCATCACCACAAAGAACCACAGTAGTTTTTAATGGCTGCTTTCTCAATTGAATGGGTAATGGTATCAGTCTCAAATTAATTCCTGGGATTCAGATTCTCCTCTGATGTGGAGGTGTGGGGTTGTAAATTCCTGCCACCAAATCTTCTTGGGGGTCCCTGTAAAGTCTAGCCAAAAGTTCATTAACTATTAAACACTTCTTTTTTTTTAATTTCAAATTAAAGAGTTTTCTTGACCTTAGGAAAGTTATATAATGCCAAGTTTAGTTTTATAATTTAGCAAATGGCAATTATACAAGCTAGCAGTTCTTCAGATATTAGGAAACTTTTAATATATCATATTTTGTTTTTACCTCCAATTTAATCTTTACCATATTCTGGCTTGCTTCGTAATTACATAATTAGTCATGTGTTAAAGACCTTTAATAAGGTAATGGAAGGGAATAGAAGCATACACATACATATGCATTTCTCTCTCTTCCACTAGATGGTGATACCCTTGAAAGAAAGTTTTATTAATTATTGTATCTCTAACATTTAGCAGCAGTGCTTTGTTCAAAATAATTCAGATATTAGCTAAAAGTACAGAAAATGAGAAAAGTATTTTCACAAAATCTGCAAGGCTATTACTGAAGTGCATATCATAATACACTGACATTTCTCTCAAAATGATCAGAGAATAGTTCAAATCTTTGACTCCTATAGTTTAATTATAGACCTCAGCATTTTAACCAGGAGCAGAGATTAGTGAGGCTTTTTCATCATGGTTTGTTGCTTATAATCAAGTTGCAGGGTCATTACTTCTGATCAATCAGAATTATCTTCTCCCAGGACCTATAGGTGAGGGTTATTTTCTTTAAAAGAAGTGCTCATAATTTTTTAGTGTGTTTGTCTTCTTTTCTTTGTCTGGTATGATGTTTTCCTGACTGTGGGTGCTTAACAAATGTAAAATGATTAATTCTTTATTGACCTTTATTGGGTTTTGGGGGATTTCAAAATTTTCGAGGAAGTTTTTAAAATGTTTTGTAATCTTTAGGATTTTAAAATAGAATTTTGATAACCTTTCAAAGGCAAGAAAACAGAAAATTGCTTCAATGTGAAGGCCAAACAGTTAAAACTGATATGATTGGTTTCTTTTGACTCAGTAATTTCATCTAAGTGGGTATAGCAAGCTGAAATTTTGTTAAATAATTGACACACTGTTAATTCCAATATGTAATATGTTCTGGGGATGGTATTATAATAAAGCACAAAATGGCCTCCATAGCAAAAAGTGGAGTGGAAAGTCAAATAAATGCTGCATGGAGAGCCAAACTAGATAGCAGGTTATCTCCATATCTACAGTGTAAGAGTTGATGCCAATTATGATGCTTATAAGCTTATGGTGGCTTCATCACTGACAAGACCACAGGAAAGTAAATAGCCCTCTAACACTTGTATCTCTTATTGCTGTTGTAAAAAAAATTATAAAAAATGTAGTGACTAAAAACAACACAAATTTATTACTTAACCATTATAGGAGGTCAGAAGTCTGAAGTGGGTTTTACTCGGCTGAAATCCAAATATCAGTAGAGCTTTCTAGAGGCTCTAGGAAAAAATCCGTTTCCTTGCTTTTCCAGTTTCTAGATGATGGCTGCATTCCTGGATCATGATCTCATTTCTCTATTTTCGAAGCCAGCAGTGTAGCATCTTTGGGTCACTTCCCCTTCTCTGACATACCTGTTTCCTTCTGGACCCTTATGATTATGTTGGGGGCAACTGGATAATCCAGGATAATTTTCCCATCTGAGTCCTTCACCTAATCACATGTGCGAAAGCAAAGTGCCTTTGGCCATGTAAGTTAATATTTAACAGGTTTGAGGGATTAGGATGTATACATATTTGGGGGCCATTATTTTGCCTACAACATCCTAAAAATAAAATTTTAAATTACTTTAAATAATTTTGGTGTTTTGATTATTTGATACTGAAAAAACCTTGATATTTTCAGGGTATAAGAACAGAATAGTTTCAATAGCAAAACAATAAAATTAAAAACTGAGCAAATACATATAGGGGGAAAATTAATAATTAATAAGAATGTTCAGTATCTTGATATAGATGATTGCTAAGAGTGTATATATATGTAAAAATTCACTGAGCTGTTTTTCACTAAGAGTTCTGTATTTTATTGTATGTACCTCAATTTTTTAAATTAAAGTATCATTGATATACAATCTTATGAGGGTTTCACATGAACAACATTGTGGTTTCAACATTCACCCATTTCACCCATACTATCAAGTTTGCACCCCCCCACACACCTTTGCAATCACTGTCTATTAGCATAGTAAGGTGTTATAGAGTCATTACTTGTCTCCTTTGTGCTGTACTGCCTTCCCCATGACCTACCTATATTATGAGTACTAATTTTAATGCCCCTTAACCCCCTCTCTCTCCTTCCCCACTACCCTCCTCAACCCTTTGGTAACTGCTAGTCTCTTCTTGGAGCCTGTGAATCTGCTGTTGTTTTGCTTCTACAAATTTGCTTTTTGTTATACTCCACAAATGAGTGAAATAATTTGGTACTTGTCTTTCTCTGTCTGGCATATTTCCCTGAGCATAATTCTCTCTAGCTCCATCCATGTTGTTGCTAATGGTAGGATTTGTTTTCTTTTTATAGCTGAATAATATTCCATTGTGTATATGTACCATATCTTCCTAATCCAGTCATCTATTAATGGACACTTAAGTTGTTTCCATATATTGGCTTTGCAAAGAGTGCTGCAGTAAACATAGGGGTGCATAAGTATTTTTGAATCAGGGATCTTGTTTTCTTCATGTAAATTCCTAGGACTGGAATTAACTGGATCAAATTGTATTTCTATTATAAGTCTTTGAGGAACCTCCATATTGCTTTCTACAATGGTTGAACTAATTTACATTCCCACCAACAGTGTAGGAGGGTTCCCCTTTCTTCACATCCTCACCAGAATTTGTTGTTCCTAGTCTTTTGGATGTTGGCCATCCTAACAGGTGTGAGGTGATAGCTCATTGTGGTTTTAATTTGCATTTCCCTGATATTAGTGATGTGGAGCATCTTTTCATGCGCCTGTTGGCCATCTGAATTTCCTCTTTGGAGAAGTGTCTGTAAAGATACTCTGACCATTTTTTAATCAGTTATTTGTTTTATTGGTGTTGAGGCATGTGAATTCTTTATATATTTTGGATGTTAATCCTTTATCGGATAAGTCATTTACAAATATATTCTCCCCTATTGTAGGATGCCCTTTTGTTCTGCTGATGGTGTCCTTTGCTATACAGAAGATTTTTAGTTTTGATGTACTCCCATTTGTTCATTTTTGCTGTTGTTTCCCTTGCCCGAGGAGTTGTGTTCAGGAAAAAGTTGCTCATGTTTATATTCAAGAGATTTTTGCCTATGTTTTCTTCTAAGAGTTTTATGGTTTCATGACTTTCATTCAGGTCTTTAATCCATTTCAAGTTTACTTTTGTGTATGGAGTTAGACAGTAATCCAGTTTCATTCCCTTTCATGTAGATGTCCAGATTTGCCAGCACCAGTTGTTGAAGAGGCTGTCTTTTCTACACTGTATATCCATGGCTCCTTTATCCTATATTAATTAGCCGTATATGTGTAAGTTTATATCCAGGATCTCTATTCTGTTCCATTGATCTATGGGTCTGTTCTTATGCCTGTACCAAATTGTCTTGATTACTGTGGCTTTGTAGTAGAGCTTGAAGTCAGAGAGTGTAATCCCCTAAGCTCTCTTCTTCCTTCTCAGGAATGCTTTGGCTGTTCAGGGTCTTTTGTGGTTCCATATGAATTTTAGAACTATTTGTTCTAGCTCATGGAAGAATGCTATTGGTACTTTGATCAGATTGCATTGAATCTGTTGATTGCTCTAGGCCGGATGGCCATTTGACAATATTAATTCTTCTTATCCATGAGCACAGGATATGTTTCCATTTATTGATGCTTTCTTTAATTTCTCTCATAGGTGTCCTGTAGTTTTCAGGGTATAGGTCTTTCACCTCCTTGGTTAGGTTTATTCCTATACATTTTATTCTTTTTGATGCAATTGTGCATGGAATTGTTTTCCAGATTTCTCTTTCTGCCAGGTGATCATTGGTATATAGAAATGAAACAGATTTCTGTGTATTAATTTTGTATCTTGCAATTTGCTGAATTCCGTTATTAGTTCTACCAGTTTTTTGGTGAAGTCTTCAGTAATTTCTATGTATAATATCATGGTATCTGCAAACGATGACAGTTGAACTTCTTCCATCCCAATCTGGATGCCTTTTATTTCTTTGTGTTTTCTGATTGCCATGGCTCAGACCTCCAGAACTATGTTGAATAAAAGTGGGGAGAGTGGGCATCCCTGTCTTGTTCCCGATCTTAAAGGAAAAGCTTTCAGTTTCTCACTGTTAAGTGTATGTTGGCTGTGGGTTTGTCATATACAGCCTTTATTAAGTTGAGGTACTTGCCCTCTATACCCATTTTGTTAAGAGTTTTTATCATGAATGGGTGTTGAATTTTGTCAAATGCTTTTTCAGTGTCTGTGAGATGATCATGTGATATTTGTCCTTCTTGTTGATGTGGTGTATTGTGTGGAATGATTTTTTAGTATTGTACCATCCTTGCATCCCTGCAATAAATCCCATGTGGTTGTGGTGTATGATTTTTTTGATGCATTTTTAAAATTTGATTTACTAATATTTTTTTGAGGATTTTTCCATCTACATTCCTCAGGGATATTGGTCTGCAGTTTTCTTTTTTTGTGGCATATTTGTCTGATTTTGGTATTAGAGTGATGCTGGCCTCATAGAATGAGTTTGGATATATTCCCTCCTCTTCTACTTTTGGAATACTTTTAGGAGGATAGATATTAGTTTTTCTTTAAATATTTAATAATATTTAGTGGTGAAGCCATCTGGAACTGGGTTTTGTCAGGGTTTAGATTAACAGTTTGATTTCATTGCTAGTAATTGGTATGCTCAGATTTTCTGTTTCTTCCTTGGTCAGTCTTGAGGTTGTGTTTTTCTAGAAAGTTGTCCATTTCTTCTCAGTTGTCCAATTTGTTGGCATATAATTTTCCATAGTATTCTCTAATAATTCTTCTATTTCTGTGAAGTCCATATGATTGTTCCTTTTTGAATTCTGATTCTGTTTATGTGTGTACATTCTATTTTTTTCTTGATAAGTCTGGCTAGGGGTTTATCTATTTTGTTTATTCTCAAAGAATCAGCTTCTGGTTTCATTGATTTTTTTTTCTATTGTTCTAGTGCTCTCAATTTTATTTATTTCTGCTCTGATCTTTATTATGTTCATCCTTCAACTGACTTTGGACATCATTTATTCTTCTTTTTCTAGTTTCATTAATTTTGAATTTAGATTATTCATTTGGGGTTGTTTTTCTTTTTTGAGGTAAGCCTGTATTACAATATACTTTCCTCTTAGAATTCCCTTTGCTGCATTCCACAAGTTTGGGGCTGTTGAGTTATTTTTTCATTTGTCTCCATATATTGCTTGGTCTCTCCTTTAATATGGTCATTGATTCATTGATTATTTAGGAGCATGTCATTAAGCCTCCGTGTTATTTGGGAGCTTTTTTTTCTTTGCATAATTTATTTAAAGTTGCATACCTTTGTGGTCTGAGAAGCTGGTTGGCATAATTTCAGTATTTCTGAATTTATTGAGGATCTCTTAATGGCCTAGTATGTGATCTATTCTGGGAAACATTCCATGTAGACTTGAGAAGAATGTGTATCCTGCTGTTTTTGGGTGGAGGGTTCTGTAGATGTCTCTTAGGTCCATCTGTTCTAATGGGTTATTCAATCTCTGTCTCCTTATTTTCTGTCTGGTTGATCTGTCTTTTGGTGTGAGTGGTGTGTTGAAGTCTCCTAGGATGAGTGTTGCATTCTATTTCTCCCTTTAATTCTGTTAGTATTTGTTCTACATATTTAGGTGCTCCTCTATTAGGTGCATAGATATTTATAATGGTTATATCCTCTTGTTGGACTGACCCCTTTATCATTATGTAATGTCCTTCTTTGTCTCCTGTTACTTTCTTTGTTTTGAAATCTATTTTTTCTGATATAAGTACTGCTACTCCTGTTTTCTCCTTTCTGCATGAAATATCTTTTTCCATCCCTTCACTTTTAGTCTGTCTTTGTCTTTGGGTTTGAAGTGAGTCTCTTTTAAGCAGCATATAGAGGGGTTTTGTTTTTTTATCCATTGTGCAACTCTATGTCTTTTGATTGGTGCATTCAGTCCATTTACATTTAGGGTGATTATTGATAGATCTATATTTATTGCCATTGTAGGCTTTAAATTTGTGGTTACCAAAGTTTCAAGAATAGCTTCCTTACTTTCAAATAGTTATCTTAAATGGCTTATGACTCTATTTCAAATACAATCTAAAGGGTCTTTTTTTCCTCCCCTTATTTTTCCTCCTCCACTCTGTATATATTAGGTGTCATATTCTGTACTCTTTGTGTATCCCTTGACTAACTTTATGAGTAGTTGATTTAATTTTGTATTTGCTTAGTAATTAATTGGTCTACTACCTTTACTGTGGGTTTATTTTGTCTGTTGAGAGCTATTTAGCTCTAGAGCATTTCCATCTAGAGCATGCCCTTTAAAATTTACTTGTAGAGATGGTGTGGTGGTAGTGAATTCTCTCAAGTTTTGCTTATCTAGAAATTGAATTGTTTTATCCCTGCTTCAAATATAAATGACAGTCTTCCTGGTAGAGTATTCTTGGTTGGAGTTCCTTCTGTTTCATTACATTAAGTATATTATGCCACCCAGAAGGGCCTATAAGGTTTCTGCTGAGAAGTCTGCTGATAGCCTGATGGAGTTTCCTTTATAAGTTATCTTTTTTCTTTCCCTGACTGCTTTCAATACTCTATCATTGTACTTGATCATTGCCACTTTAATTATTATATGTCTTGGTGTTGTCTTCGTAGGGTTCCTTGTGTTGGGAGATCTCTGCACTTCTGTGACCTGAGTGACTATTTCCTCCCTCAGACTGGGGAAGTTTTCAGCAATTATTTCCTCAAAGAGACTTTCTATCCCTTTTTCTCTCTCTTCTTCTTCTGGTACCCCTATAATGCAGATATTGTTCCATTTGGATTCATTGCACAGCTCTCTTATTATTCTTTCATTCCTAGAGATCCTTTTTTGTCTCTGTGCCTCAACTTCTTTGTTTTCCTGTTCTCTAATTTCTATTTCAGGTACTCTTTCCTCTACCTCATCTAATCTACTTTTATGGCCCTCCATTGTATGTTTCATTTCAGATACTTGTTTTTCAAAGTTTCTATCTATTCCTTTCTGAGATCTTGAATATTTTTCTGCAGCTCTGTGAGCATGTTTACGACTTTTATTATCTTGAAATCTTTATCAACAATTTTGGTAATTTCAGTTTCACTAAGCCCTCTTTCTGGCATTTCTTTCTTCTAATTTTTTTGGACCAAATTCCTTTGTTGTTCCCTTTTTTTATGTTTCCTATGGAATAATAACTTTGTCTAGGAGATGCCTTTTACTGCCCAGAAATTCTACTCTCTGGAGCTGTCATGTGCCTGTAGCAATAATGGGGGTCAGAGGTGAATAGAACCAGCACCTTTCTGGAGGATAGAACTTGGCTGAGAGGGTTTCCAGCCCTCCCAGCTGTAATGCCTGCCTTCACTTCCAGGTCCAGTGCGCTGTGTGCATAGGAAGATTCCTCTGTGCTATACCTCTGTAGCTGCCATGGGTGGGGCCAATATCTGGCTTGCCTGATGTGATAGGAGGTGTGGAAGGTGAGCAGGACCATTGCCTGTCAAGAGGAAAGAGTGGCAGGCTGCACACCTCAGCTGGGGCCCTCGGGGCTGCATTGCCAGCCAGGGTGATGGAGTGTCTGAAGCTCCTGAGAGTTCCCAACCTGCTGGGCTGATTGTGCTGGGAAGGTTTTGTCTACCTGCCCTTTCTCCTGAGCAGTGAGCTCTGTGTAATCTTTGCCCCTTTAGTGTCCCTCTTGCTGCTGGGAAGTCCTTCAAACTTCTTGCCTTTCTTTTGTCCCAGAGGGGTCAGTTGTGCATACCTGTTCTGCACAGACAACTGGAATCTCAGTCTCTCCAGGCATTCCACCCATCTTTGCTTTCCAACCCCACTTATTTCCAGAGCATCATCTAATGTGGGTTCATGGTCTCAGAGCTGATCTCCAGGGCTGGGTGTTCATCAGTTCTGGGCTTCTACTTCCTCCCTGCTTCATTTTTCTTCCTACCACCTGTGGGCTGGGGTTGGGGGAGGGCTTGGGTCCCACTGGATTGTGGCTTTGCTACTTTACCCTTTTCTTTGAGGTATTTTCTTTTCCCTAGATGTAGGCAGTCTGTTCTGCAGTCTTCAGATCACCTTTTTCTGGATTATTTGTATATACTGTATTTTCATGTTTTACGTGATTTTGCAAGGAGGTTTCTGCCTCACTTCTCACACCATCATCTATTTTTTAAAATCTCTGTACCTCAATTTTTAAAAACTGAATAAATATGAAAATTCATGTGGGAGAAAAACTGTGTTTTCAACTGTCCTGAGTTTTAATCATCACAGGGATGGGTACTTAATGCAAACTTTCCAATTTTCAATTTCATTACGTAAATAATGAGTTTATAATGCCTACCTCATAAAATTCTTTAGAAAGTCTTATTTTGTTTTTTAAAATACAGTATGTCAGTTTCTTGGCTTACAATTCATTAACTACCTACTCAGGGAGAGCTGAAGTTTTGATCATTAATTGTCAGTCAGTACATTATTTGATAAATACTTGGGCTAGTCATTTAATGCAACTCAAGGTAGGATTTGGAATGTCCTTGGCATGGCTCTGAGAAGAAGGATGCACAGATATTTTATTGTGTGCTCTTATCTATGAGGATAAGGCAGACAAAAGAAAATAATATTGCATTTGGCTAATTCCACTATTTGCTGGTAAGTTCTGGCTTCAAAGGCTTCATCAGAAAGAAATGCAAAGCTGAGCATTTAATATCAAAGAATATTAGGTCTATGATCTCTTAGGTTGGTGACTTAACATTAATCAAATTAATGCCTTCAATTATATAGATTCTGTTGGAAAGTAGAACAAATGAGAGCCAATATGTGTTTTAGGCAGTTAATAAACAGACCACTGTTATAGCCAGAAAAAAGTGGAATGAAAATTGAATTTTCCGCGATAAATGTTGGTTTTAACCTTAAAGCAGATTGGCGAGTACTTGCTGACAAAAATTCTTTTACAGCTAATTTTTTCCCCTCTTGCAATCCTATCTTGAGTTGCAATTTTTCCCCTATTTTGCTGTGTAAATAGATGGGTTCCATGTCCTCTGCATTCCTTTGAAGTTTATCTAAAAATTTGATCTAATACTGTAATTTCATTGTCATTTCATATGATGTCAAGAGTTATTGAAATTTATTCAGAAATATGTGCCCTTTGGATGACTTCCTTAAATATTCTTTAATCTGGAGAACTAAAAAAAATATTTGGCTGGTCGTGATTTTTCAAAATAAAACAGGCTACAAATTGGAGAAACTATATATTCTGAAATGTTTCTAATTTAATACTGTATAAAATCATATGTTTTAGGAGATTCGATTTCTACTTCTTAAAAGTGCTAGTATTATATTATACATTTTGATTTTGTTACCCCGTTGGTCTTATACAATTACTAGTTTTTTAACGTTGACTACATTCATGTGAATGTGCCATAAAATAGCTAATAAGGTATAAAGAAATCATTAGCCTTTCTTCAGAAAGATAGCTAAGCTTATGAACTATGAAAATTTGAGTTCTTCTGAGTGTCACATGGAGTTCTGGGTATGTCTCTCTTTTGAATTCAGAAATCATATTGCATATCTTGATATACTTGAGTAAGCTGGAAATGAGCACTGCTTTTGCAATTGACTCATAGATGTGATCCTAAGCAGGAGGGCAAGGATGAAGAGGGTAAGAATGAATAATAAATGTATTTGAAAATGAGATTTAACATGTAGAGAGTACCAAAATGTTTCCAGTACTCTAAAGAATTACAGTTTCTTTTTATTTTAACATTCTTCTTAAAGATAGAATACATGACTGATAGACTATTTTATCAATTAATCACTATTCCATCTTAAAAACAAAGTCTTTAGAAATATTTCTCATTATACTAATATGACCAAATGGCTCTTCATTTTATAGATCCTATGAAGAAAACCACGTATTTCCGTAAGACTTTCTTCCAGTAATATTTGTAGTTAATACATTTAATCATTTTTTTTGTAGGAATTTACTTTAACTTGATATTGTGGTTATTGTAAACAAATGAAAATGGAATCAGAAGTATATTTTATGGTGTGGAAAATTTCCTCACAACCTCAACTTCTTTTTCAGGCTTAACTTTTCCTTTCTTTTTTTTCCTGTAAAGATTCTGAAGAATTCCAGCCTCCCTACTGTTGCTTCTTACATAGATTCATGTTGAATATGTATTTCCCAGCATCTAGAGATGCTGATTCAGTGTAGTTGGTGACAGGTGTCTCAATGACAAAGGCAGGAGGCCTTTAAAATCTTCGGTTTGGGAGTATCAGGATGGATATGACACAGGCCCATGCTGACAATCTAAAATGAAGGCTCTTGGCATAATTGCCTTTCATTCAAAAGTTAAGAAATGCAGCTGCGTCCTCTTCACCTCCAATTCTTGTCATCTCTATGCATGGAATGGAGAATCGCCTCCTTCATTTCTGAATTTCTGTGCCCTCCTTCTTTAAAGTAACTAAGGAACAATGAACTTAGTGCTATTCTGGTTCTTACTAAACTTAGCCTGGCCAAAATAATTGATTTAGCTTCAAAATAATCTAATATAAAGAAAGACTCTGTGTTTTTATTTATGGAAGAGTGAATATCTCTTTTCCTTCCAGTGACAGGGGCACACAGGCACAGCAACACAACCTAAGGCAAAATAGAAAAGAAAGGAGAAGGCTCTGCCTTTCTCCAGAAATGGCTCACAATATTTATTCAGATGACAGAAAGAATAAAGTAGCTAAAGTTTCATAGGAATCTATTAACTCTTGTGCATAAGTTGTAAATTAATTGAACTGTAAGAATATGTTCACCCATGAATTATTCTTAGTTGTGTGTGGCAAACTGTGTTGGTAAACACACATTTACTAATTATTTTTAGAAATTAGAAATAAAATCAATTTAGGAAAAACAATATACTTCTGTGGATTAAATAAAAGTATAATCAATATAATTATTTATTTCTTCACATGGATTAATTACTGACATGTTTTCTGCCTGAATTTAACTATACATATATACAACTCTTCATAATTTGGAAAGGAGGTTTTTATCACCATGACTTCTTACATTGCACTTTGAATCGTTGAATACAGGCTATCCATAAATGAACATCATTATAACCTTAGGGCTTCTGGATAATTTGAATTGGTTTTACAATCCATAGTTGGGTAGTATAAAAGGAACCACTGATGTCCATAGGAGCAGCCTTGACAATTGTCAGTTCACCATACATCCAGAGCAATGCTTCTGAATTCGATTGCTGCCAAGAACAAATCATAGGTAAATGTCTATCAGTTCTGAAAATGAAGCAGACTAAAATGGCTGAAGGCCTTCTTACTAAATCTAAAGGAAAACAGCATCAGAACCAAACAGCTATTGCCCAACCAACATTTTTCTTTTTGATTACACTGGGCAGAGAGACAGGTAGGTTAAGGAATTTGTTGAAGCTAGTGGTGAGGTTAGCATACAAATATATAACAAAGCAAAAAGTATCCTCACATGGGAATTTGAAGAGTAAAATATGGGATAATTAGAGGTACAGCACTATTTAGATCACCATTATTGTCAACTACCTGTGGGTGGGTTGAAATTACTAGCTTCCACAAAATAAAAGTTCTTAAGTTCTTATCTTTTCAGCAACACTTTGTTTTATGTTATATAAAGCAAAAACTCCAGTGTAATTCTTGAGTGTTATTTTTAGGTAGTTCTTTTTCTTCTTCTGTCCCTTCCTCCAGTTCTCCCTTCCTTCCTACCATTATTATTGTTCTTTTTTCTTTTACTTGTGGCTCGTACATACAATATCTTAAGTATTAAGACCTGTGATGATGAAAAATTTGAAAATGAGATTGCTTATTTAAGTAGCATATACAGATTTTGATTTAGTAGATCTAGAAAAATAACACTGTGCTGACCTCTTCAACTGTGAACAAAGAAGGCCCTTGAAGAGGCCCTTGAAAACCTAGTAAAAGCTCTTAATAAATACATTATCCAGTTGAGAGATGGTGAAACTCTTATATCCCTTTTATTAAAATGTAATCATATCATTCAAAATGAACTAAGCCATGGTTTGCTTAGTCAGTTTAGTCAAGCCTGTATATTTCAGAGGGCGAGTCTACAGGTTTTCCTTTTCCCAGTATTTTCTACATAATCTTCAAAGTGTGGATTCTTTTGGACTATGACATTTGAGGAGTGCTTTGTACCCTGTGTTTTTTCATTGTACCAGCTGTGGACTGATAAGTGATTCATTTTAGTACATTACATACTAATTGCTAAAATGATTAAGACTCTTTCCTCTCTTAAACTCAATCCCTTAACCCATTATTTTCTATTTTCACAATTTAAATGTAGGCTATCCAAATTTTGATTCACTATGAAGTTCATTTAACTGAAGATCAAATTTTGTTTCTGAGTGATTTGCATCAGCTTTCCCTGATCTCTTGAAACTGAAACAGCAAATCACCATTCTTGGCCAAATGGTTGGAAAGAAATGGGAAAGGAGAAGGAGTGGTGGGGGAGGAAGATTTGCTTATTCTGGGACTGACTTGGGGCTAAGCTGTGCATCTCACCAAGAACCACATCAAAACCTGAACACATGAAAGTAGTGCTGGCTTTCTCTTCCCCTAAGGTTAAACTTCACAGCATAGTACACTAGATAATATTCCAGACAGAAGGAGACAAGACAATTATATATTTTTTAAAAACTTTTTGAGAGTCTCATTTTGGTGCAAACAGTCCTTTTTGCACAAAACATTCTCAGAATCAGTGTGTTTGTACAACCCTGGTAATATCATATTCATCTCCAGAGATAAGAAAATGCTACTGCAGTCTTGCAGGAAAAGAGAAAATTCTGACTGATAAAATGGTTAAACAGGCCTTGATAACAATTTATTTCTGACCTTTTAATGCCTCCTTTTCTTAATGATTTTCTGTCATTTCTGTCTAGTCCAGACTTGAACTCAGTCTCAGAGGTGCTTAGAGTTATGTTGCCACTTAACTTTCAACTTCCATTTTCAGCACAAAAAGGTAAATCAGTAATTGTCACTTTGGCTTCTCAAGCTTTGTTGGGCAACCAAGTGGGATTATAACATAGATCTGAAGGGTGTTTCCTGCGACTCTGACTTTAATTTTGATGTAATCATGGAAATGTCTTAGGACTTGAGGAACTTAATTATCCTATTAGCCTCATCTCTTCCTTTGCTTGGGTTTTCAGTTCACTACTTTGGTTCTTTCTGTCCCCTGACCTGTCAAGCAATGATTAAAGAAAAAAAAAGAAATTCAGAGACATCCTCAGTGAGATGTTTTCTTGGTCAACAACTGTCTCTCAATGTCCTCCTTTTCTTTGTCTTCTTTTCTTCTACATTTTATTTCTAAGGCTATAACATGCATTTTGCTATTTTGGTCCTTGTGGAACAGTTGTAGAACTGAAGAAACCACCCTCTGAGAAGTTAGTTCATTATCCCTTGTTTCAAAATATTTTTGAGTCTAATTTTTATTTTATCAATTGGAGCCCAGTGAGACATTAATTCATCTAGCGATCTGCTTTGGAAAATGGGTAAAATTGGAAAAAAAGGAGTCACAAAGAAATGTTCTATGGAGAATTTTACCTTGAGAAGATAAAAACGTATGTTTCCAATATGTTTATCCACAGATTTGTCTACATATCTGTAGATATGCATTGTTGTGTCTGTGTGTATTAGACAAAAGTTCTTTACTGTGAAAAAAACTGAACTCAAAGTGGCTTAAGCTTGTAAGTCTTTAAGGGTGAGTAGATTTAGGAATCCTAACAGTTTGTTAATGATCTCTTGCCCTTTCCCCTCTACCACACCCTGCCTTTTTTTCCCTTGCTTGCCCCTGCATCTTTCTGTGTGTTGTCTTTATTCTCTCCTGCCCAGACTGGCTCTCTCTAGATGATTGACAGCCAATCCAAAAATAAAAGGGACTTTTTCCCCATCATCCATAGAACATCTGGGGAAGTACTTGAATTGGCCCTAAAAGAATTCCATGACTACCTCTTGGCTCAGTCACTGTGGATAGGGCATTGGGAGCCTGAATTAAGTGTTCATCTCTGCTGATGGGTGGTGGCCCAAACCTGTGACTGATTGTCCCACTGGACTGGTTGGGATAAGGGCAACTCAGCAAAGAAGGATTGGTGTGCTGCTACCAGAATTAGGGATACGAGAAAGTATGTCACGAAAGCTGTATTTACAAAAATGTAGATTTTGTATATTGCTACATGTGTAGCAAACCAAACAATCAACATACCTAAAGGGATTTTTATTTTATTATTATTATTTTCTTTTTAAGCCTTTTCACAGTGTCCATATATATTATCTAGCTTTTTGCCTGTAATGTATATTCTGTGGCCTAGATATAAGAAAACTGAACTAGTTCTTCTTATCATCTTCACTCAAATATGGAAAAGATTGATCAGATACCTACTATAGATAGAAAAATGGTTCCATCCAGGCACAACTATTAACTTTTTTATCTTGACAAGTAATAAGTGCACTTTGCATTTTCATGGTGGTTTCATATCTGTTATCTTAAGAATTCTCAAATAGATGTATTTATTCTGTTATCTAAATAAAGCATTAAGGAGATAGGCAACTTTTATATGATCATCCATGATAAGTTTTGCCATGTTTTTAAGCAGTTGTTTGTAAAAGATTCATATGAGATTTTAGAAGTATATATATGTATGTGTATGTGTGTATATATATATATATATATGTATGTGTATGTATATATATATATGTATATATATGTGAGTGTGTGTGTATAGGCTTTATGTATATTATGGATAATGGAAAAGTACTTTAGGATCACTGTTCTGAGCATTAACTGCCATTGAGTCTTATATCTAGACATCATCGATACATTGTTAACATTTAGATCAATAAATAATTATTGTTCTTTGTGAGATGCTGAGAGTGAGAGTAGATTTGAAGAGTTTACAGGTAAGAGATATATTTTACCAGGGGTTGTCCAATATTGAGCTAATAACTAAAATATATTACCTATAGATCTGTTAGTCTATATCTATCTATCTGTCTATCTACCTATCTATCTATCAATCATCATCATCTATATCTGTGTATCTGTGAGTCCAGAAAGATCTGTATATATCTATCAACCAAAGTCATATAAAAGATATTTGATTTTTTTCTTTCTGTGGATTTCTACAGGGAGCAGAGCTGATATTACTGGCTCTGTGCCTCATGGTGAGTTACAGTTATAATGGAGATAGCAGGCTTCTGTAACTCTGTTTAATAGGAAGCAGGGTACCAGCAGAGATTTTCCAACTCTGCATTTAAAATGCCCCCAATAGCTATTATTACTTCTTAAGACTATTTGAGCATTAGTGCCAAATCAAGTGGAATAGTTTCATTTAAATAATTTAAGGGGCTGACTGATGTTCACACATTGACCACAATAAATAATATTATTAATTTCAAGAGAGAGAGGAGGATCAGAATATTGTGATTTTGGTTTTCTTTCAACTGAAAAGGATTTTGAAAAGGATTAAAGAAGCAGATTTTCCTCCTCCAGGTTTGACTCCCCATGTATCCCACCTCTGGTCTTTCATAGAAACACCACCCACTGTGTTTGGCCCAGTGTACCTGCCCCTGCAGGGTGGCATCCCATGGTGGGAAGTTTTAGTCTTCAGTGGAAGAGCTTATCGATCAGCAGGGTTTGCTCACTCTAGTGTAAGGACAGTCTGATTCTTTCCCTTGGGTTTTCTTTATGTTCCTGAGAAAACCCTCATGTAGAATTCTTTCACCCCTCTTATTGTGTTTCCAATCAATCTTTCATTTTATATGATGTGGAAGAAAAATAAGAAAAAGCACAACATCTTAAGACTTATCTCCAAGAAAAAACTCTCTACATACAGTAGCTACTCTATTTCGTTTACATTATCTGCGTTTTCTTTGTGCTTGAGTTAGTCATCATAAGTCTACTTTTAAGAATGAAATTTTTGAGTTTTTTAAAAGTCTTTCCTGTGCACTAGTGAACATTCAAATACCAATATGTTTCTTAAAATTTTGAAAAGTTACTTTCAAAAATAGAAATTACTTGAAAATACAGATTTTCAGTTTCCTTCTTGGAAATCTGGATTTAGTAAGTCTGGGATGGAGATTGGAATCCATACTTTTAATAACATTATAGGTGATTTGAGTATGGAAAATATTGAATTATCTCCTATAATTTTCTAAGTTAATGACAAGTATACCACTTGACGTTCCAAAATGAATATCAGCACCTGCTATTTCATGTTCTTTCTAGTATTTTGGGCTTCACAAACTTATTGTTTCATGAACTTATTGTTGTCATTTCCATTAAATATTTTCATTTTAAAACTGAAGTCGCCTCTGCTCAGCTATGTTCTTCTCTGAGGTAAATTGAGTCTTTAGTTCCTTGTGATGGCCTAAAGGAGAGGAAAGGAAGATCAGAACTATAAGGGGAATTGCTACAGTATGGCTAATCTAGCACTAAAAATGAGGACCAACCAAAAAGTAACATGCTTTGATAAATGTGTAATGAAAAATTTACTTGCAGAGGAAACAAGGCTGGAAATGGCTGGGAGCCAAGAACATCTGTGTTCCTGGTATCCCTAACGTGTGGAAGGAGCAGGTGTTATCGAATACATAATAGAAACCCTGGCGCAATTCCTAATAATATGGAGAAGAGCTCAGGATATGGACAGAAGGCTTTCTGAAACCCAGAAAAATAAAAAATTTTGGGGAATCCTAAGTAATATTACAAGCAATCTTGAGAAGAGATGTCATTAAAATGGCTTGAGACAACGAAGACAGCTTATCTACATAGAAGAAAACAAAGTTACCCATTGTACACAACTGGTAACACAACTCAGGAAATATATTGTACATTAATATAACAATACAGTTACATTAAAGCATATATGAGAGGTAAAGTATAAGATTCTTTTTTTTTTTTATACTTGCTTCTTATGTTTTCTATAAAACCATAAGCTCTTTCAAGACCAGGACATAATCTTCACTTGAAGTAGTTCTTCATATTTTTGATCCCTTACGCAATAGTTCTAAGAATGATAAGACAGAGGTACCTAGAAAATATAATAAAATGTAAAATAAACTGTAGGAAGAGATAGATAATATCAGCTGCTGTTTTTCTTATTCCATTATACCAAATTTATTTTAAAGCTCTTATTATATAAGTGCCTGGGTAGGCCACAGTGGCTGGCATAATTTTAATATTGTGTATATAGTTAGTGTGGACACAAAAGACCCTTTTCTTGGCTGTCTTCCACTTAGGATTGGTAATTTGATAAAATTCTGATGAGTGAGATGTAAGTGGAATTGTGTTGGGTCAGTTTTTGTTTTCTTGATAAAAATGAATAGACTAGGCTGGCATTCCCCTTAGGTCCTTTCTTATTCCTACCTGCGAAGAGGAAATGATGCTGGAGACACAACAACTGAGCTTATAAGAGGACAACTATAAGGCTGAAAGCAGACCATCTAAACATGACAGAGTGGAATGACCTTTTGACTCCCTGATGGTCACTATTTCAGGTGGGACTGCTATCTCTGGACCTTTAATTATGGGAGGAAAAAAGCCCTGTTTTGTTTAAGCTACATTTGGTCAGAATTTCTAATACTTGCTGCTAAACACATTCCTAATGGATGTAGTAGCTATAAATTATTAGTAACTCCAACTCTGTATGAAAATGTAAAGTAAGTTTTCAGTATCCTTAGCCTTACTTTTCTGCATAATTTCCTCAGTCACAACTGTCAGTGCTACCTATCTTCAATGAACACATCAATTATTTAGGGGCCAAGTCTACTCATTTGCTCTATCTACTATTTTTCTTAAGATTTACAAAAGAAATTGTGTGTGTGTGTGTGTGTGTGTGTGTGTAGGCAAGGGGTGAAGGGTGAGTAGGAAAAAGTCTTTAATAAGTCATATCACATACACATTTCTATCCTTAAGACTAGCTCTGAATAAATGTTCTTACCTGGTTTAGATGGATTAGCTACACTAAGTTTTATTTTATGCGCCTTCCTTCATCATCAATCCTAAATTTCTTTTCTTGACATTGTATTGGAACTCACAATTAAATGTGTTTAAAATAATTATTTTACTACAATATCCCCTTGATTAAAATGCTTAGAGAAGCCACTTCTTTGCCTAGATACAACTAGATTCAGAGTGTCAGTTAAACTCACATGGTTGCAAGTTTGACTGAGTGAGGAAGGGAGAAAGAGTTATGTGGAAATGTAAACTGCCATACTGTCTAAGGAGAGTCCCACAAGGCTGGTGGGAGTCCTCCAGACAAAGTTGCCTGTCAGAAGAATCTCTCAGAAATGAGGCTGCCTGGATATTCCCATCACATCTAGTTACTACAGCCTATGGAAAAACATTTACCTCAAAGTAGATGTAGAGATGGATTTCAGAATTGAGCAACTGTAGTCCTTGGTTATTTATATTCTAGTATTTGGAGGTTGGAAAGGTGCATTCTCATGGCCCCCAAAGTAGGTTCTAAAATACCAATTCTGTGGGGAAACATTTAAGAACATTTTCTTAGAATTTTGAAAACATAACTAGTCTGAGGTAACTGTTATAGAATAATCTTCCATTCAAAGAAAATATGATGATAAATATGAGTTTTAAGAAAGTGAAAGATCTTTCAAATCAATTGCTTTCTGTCTAGTACCTTTATTTCATTTTTTCCTTTTAGAGTCATTTCTGATTTTATGCAAAGCCACTTTTGAGAAGATAGGAAAGAAGAATGTCTCAACTTGTAATGATTTTCTCTAGACAAAGATGTAAATTCATTCATTAAACAGATGTTTTATTGAACAAACACCTTCTATGTACCAGGTATTTTTTAATATGCAAAGGTACAACAGTGAGTAGAAAAACTGAATCCTATACTCTGGAACTTACATTCATAATGGCTAAGAAAGAATTGCTAAGTTTGTCAGAATAGGCTGTGCATATGATTTTCAAATTTGAGTGTACAACAGAGTCTCCTGGAGGACATGTTAAAACACATATTACTGGATTATGCCCCAGAGTTTCTATCCAGTAGGTATAGAAAATCCCCCCAATAGCTGTTATACAACTCATACTCCTATAAGGGTCCCAGGATATGAAAATGGATAAATGGAATATTTGGTGAACAGTACTGTTTCTGCCATAGGTGTGAATGGCAGAGAATGAAGAATAGATTTGTATAATTATTAAAAGCTAAAATGAAGTCAAAGCTTCTTGGTCAAACAATTCAGACATCATCAACACCAACTCAAATGAAGATATGAAAGATATTTTTCAGTGTTGTGAATAATATATAGGTAAGAGGAATAACTAAGCTCTTAATTGACATCTAGGATTACAAACCAAAACCAAAGGATAAAATTTATTACATCAGGTTTTTTGTAAAGAAGAGCCATCATGTTGCTCATGTGAAACCTTCGTAAGATTGTATATAAATACCTTAATAATAAAAAAGAGCCATCAACTATAGGCTGCAAAATTCATTAATTTTACTCACTCAACAACTAATTATCTAGTAAGCACTATGTGACAAGCATGAATTTCTGTCAGAGATTGAGCCACAAACTCCCCACCACCCTGGCTTTATTGAGATATTATTGATACATAACATATGTAAGTTTAAGGTGTACAATGTGATAATTTTCTACTATATATATATATATCACAAAATAATTATAATACTAAGTTTAGTTAACATCTCCATCCCTTCATACAATTTTTTGTGTGTGGTGGTAACATTTAAGATTTACTCTCTTAACAGCTTTAAAATATATAATACAATATTGTTAATTATCCATGTTGGACATTACTTACTCATCTTATAGCTGGAAGTTTATACTCTGATTGCCTCCCTATTTCCCCCACCCCTTTAGTCATAGGTAACCAGAATTCTACTCTCTATTTCTAGGAATCCAACATTTTAGTTTCCACATAAAATTAAGAGCATACAGTAGTTGTCTTTGTCTGGCTTATTTAGCTTAGCATAATCCCTCAAGGTGCATCCTTGTTGTTGCAAAAGGCAATATTTCCTTCTTTATAATGGCTGAAAAACATTCTATTTTTTTTTGTGTGTGTGTATATATATATATATATATATATATATATAGTGTGTGTATATACACACACACACAAGTATGCATGTACATAATATATACTTACATATGTACAAGTATGTATAGACCAAATTTTATATAATATAAAATCACATGGGCAACATTGATTGTGGTTACTAGATTACACCCATTATCAAGTCCTCACCTCATACCCCATTACAGTCACTGTCCATCAGCATAGTAAGATGCTACAGAATCACTACTTGTCTTCTCTGTGCTATACTGCTTTCCCCGTGCCCCCCACCCCAAGTTATGTGTGCTAATTGTAATGCCCCTTATTTCTCTTCTCCCTACCTTCCCACCCACCCTCCCCAGTCCCTTTCCCTTTGGCAACTGTTACTCCATTCTTGGGTTCTGTGAGTCTGCTGCTGTTTTGTTCCTTCAGTTTTTGCTTTGTGGTTATGCTCCACAGATGAGTGAAATCATTTACTACTTGTCTTTCTCTGCCTGGCTTATTTCGCTGAGCAGAATATCCTCTAGCTGCATACATGTTGTTGCAAATGTTAGGATTTGTTTTCTTCTTATGGCCGAATAATATTCCATTGTGTATATGTACCACATCTTCTTTATCCATTCATCTGCTGATGGACACTTAGGTTGCTTCTATTTCTTCGCTATTGTAAATAGTGCTGTGATAAACATCGGGGTGCACATGTATTTTTGAAACTGGGATCCTACATTCTTAGAGTAAATTCCTGGAAGTGGAATTCCTGGGTCAAATGGTATTTCTATTTTTAGCTTTTGGAGGAACCTCCATACTGCTTTCCACAATGGTTGAACTAGTTTATATTCCCACCAGCAGTGTAGGAGTGTTCTCCTTTCTCCTCATCCTCACCAGCATTTGTTGTTCTTAGTCTTTTCTATGTTAGCCATCCTAACTGAATGGTGTGAGGTGATATCTCATTGTGGTTTTAATTTGCATTTCCCTGATAATTAGCAATGTGGAGCATCTTTTCGTGTGCCTGTTGGCCATCTGTATTTCTTCTTTGGAGAAGTGTCTGTTCATATCCTCCGCCCATTTTTTAATAGGGTCATTTGCTCTTTGGGTGTTGAGGCATGTGAGTTCTTTATATATTTTGGATGTTAAAACCCTTTATCAGATAGGTCATTTACAAATATATTCTCCCATATTGTAGGATGCCTTTTTGTTCTGCTGATGGTGTCCTTTGCTGTACAGAAGCTTTTTAGTTTTGATGTAGTGCCATTTGTTCACTTTTGCTGTTGTTTCCCTTGCCCGAGGAGTTGTGTTCAGGAAAATATTGCTCATGTTTATATTCAAGAGGTTTTTGCCTAAGTTTTCTTCTAATAGTTTTATGGTTTCATGACTTACATTCAGGTCTTTGATTCATTTCAAGTTTACTTTTGTGTATGGAGTTAGATAATAATCCAGTTTCATTTCCTTACATGCAGCTGTCCATATTTGCCACCATTTTGCTGACATCCTCAACAACAGGTTTAGCTTTGTTCTTGTTTGCATGAATTATCACTAGTTAAAGGCATCATGGGAATGCAAATACCACAAAATTATTCAAAAGCTAATGTTTTATTATGTCACATTAAAAGAAATGTCACTGTGGAAACTGAATTCAAGATAATGGCTCTACTGATGGACTGGAACATACCTGAAACAATATTTTCATTTCTGGATAACCCCATAAAAGGACACTGATAAATCAAAGAATACAATTCAATCAGTATAGTAAGAGGTGTGCAAAGCATTTCAAAACTGAAGTAATTACTGCAAATTGGGGAGATTCCACATTAAAAAAAAAAAGAGTGCCAAAATTTAAAAATGTATAGTCATAACATGATAATAATTTTCAAAATTTGAAAGGGTTTGAAGTAGAACTAAACTTCTTATTACCTCCACCAAAGGGTACTATCAGAATCCTGCAAATGGAGAATATTATTGAAAATTATTGCTAGATGATAAATATTTTCTGAGAGTTAAATCACCCAGCAAAAAATGTGCTGAACTATGTATTTTTAGATAACTCCCATTGGGTAAACCCTTGTTATAAGAAAAGAAAGTGACTCTCATTTACCTTTGTAAACTAAGGACTGAGAACACAGAAGCTCCTTAATAACATCTAGGTAATGAACAAATCAATTCTGGTATGTTCAAATACCTTCTGAATTTAAATTTCTGTATAGTTAGAACATATGCATACTAATTGGGAGCTCCGTCTACCACTCTAATTGCATTGCCTTATGCAGTTCTATGGGATAAAGCACCTCTCCAGGCTAGGGAATAACCATGCCAACTACTTAGGGAGTAGTACTCAGATACCCCACTCTTGGTAAGGACAAACAGTGAGGCTAGAGACAGCACAAGCTCAGAACACTTAAAATAAGTCTGGAAGACATTTTATCTTCTTAGAGACTAGTACTCTCATATATATCCATTATGGACATTATGACTCATGAAAGGGTGTAAAAATGATTATTTTTTCTTTTAGTCTCTCTTGGATATGAAACACGAAGTTAGGTTGCTGCATCTAATCTCAGAAATTGATTCAAAGGGTTACTTATGCTTTCAGGACATAACCTTCTGAAACAGTTCTAGCATCAGATTTATTGTGAGCTGTCTATTATTCAGTTTTCTGTCAACCAGACAAGATGTCAAGACATGTTTCCTTGCTTCAAATTGCTACATATTATCTATCCCCTGGTGAACTTCTTCTCCACATGTTCATATTTAAGTAGGAATAGAGGTAAATACATAAAGTTGAATGTCTGAATTGTTTTTAAAAGGCCAATTCAGAATATTTTAAAAAGTATTTTAGTGTGTCAAATGTGAATTGACACAGTATTTTGCTCACAGTGAGCTGAAATATCTTCTGAATATGAACTTTTTATATGACTTAGTAAGTAACAATTCAAGAAGGTAAACCTGACTGTTTTGTAATGAATGTTTTTGGAAACACATCTGAATCTCTTTTTTACCCAACAAACTTGGATATACACATCTTGGACATGATCTTTCCTTCACTTGGCAAGTGTAGCTGCAGACATTTCCACTTGTGTAAAGAGTTTCTTTGTTGGTAAAACTTGCCTCACTTTTTACATAGAGAAAATGGTATTTTTGAAAAGGAAATCCTAAAGGATTTAAGCTGCTTTGTTACAATGCGAGAGTTTATCATTAGTGTTCATTATCTGTGTATTTAGGAAGGATGCATTTATGTTTAGGACAAATAATTTCATTTTATCCACATGTAGTTTTGACATTTACTTAAGAATAGGCAATTCTCAATTTCACAGAGTAATGTAGAAAAGCCCAGTCACGGAGTAACCAAATAATGTATTGGAATATGTAGATTAGGCACTTACAGTAGTTAACATACTCATTTTTCAAAGTAGAAATTCATGTTCTGCAGTTTTATTCAGCTGTAACTGTAAAGTGCTGAAATTTCAAGTATAGTCATAACCATCAGGGTTTTATATATATAGAAAAATATATTTATATTCAAACAATACAAACAATGACAAATATAACCAGCTCTTAAAAAAGAAAACAATTGCTATCCCTCTACTCATTTTTTGTTTGCTTGTTTTACACACAGCTGCTGGTGGGGTTTGGTGGGTGAAGAAATGGGAGGATAGGTGGCATTATTATTACCTGGATACTGAGGTGATTATATAGGTTCTTGTATATGAGGCAACAAGGACCAGGAAATAAGATAACTCCACAAGGTAGGGGTAACAAGGGAAACTGAGTGATCTGGGAACGAATGGAAGGCATGAGAGAGAATAAGAAGGAAGGAAAGACATTATTGACTATCTATTATGTGTCAATTCCTACACAGTACTAGATATTTTATGAATATGAATTCACTTCATACCAACATCAACCCTTTGAAGTGGATAGCATCCTTCTCAATTTGTAGATAAGAAAACCAGAATTTTGTTTGTTTAGGGAACTCAAACAGTACTACACATCTAAGTGGAAAATTTAGATTATATCTGTTGCCTATGAGGCATGTAAACAGGAACAGCAAGTAGGCAATTGATTACATATTGGGAATTAAGGGGAGAGGTAAGGGTTAGAGGTAGAAATTTGGGAGATATTAGATTAAAGATCATAATTATGTCCTGTGTCTCAATGAAGTCACCTAAGGCAGGAGTAGAGTTAGGAATGTCTATACAGCAATAGAACACCTTTCCAGAATGTCTATATAGCAATAAAACACCTTTCCAGAGGAAGCCCACAGAAGAGGAGATGTAGCATTTTTTGTTTACTGCGAGAACCAAGGAGGACTTGTGGATGAGATGGCCAGTGCTAAAAGGAAAATATGTGGATCATCTATAGTTATGAAACCAGTCAAAGCAAGAGGAAGAAGATGGAGATAAATGGAAAGGGGAAAAGAAGAGCAGAAATATATCTGAAGAGGCAGAAAACTTTAGGTTTTGCACACATAATGCCAGGAGGCTGAAGGAGTATGAAACAAAAAGGGAGAAGAAAAATGAGAAATTGTGGAAAAAATATGTGTATCATGATTTACCTGATTTTCAACCCAGCTAATGGCCATTCCTTCCTGAGACATCAGTCAGGGACCATCAGAAGTTGTCTCAGCATCAACATTGAATAAAGGTCTACTGAATGAGTGTTGATATGCAGTTCATCTAGCATTTGGAGGAGAAGGTAAATATGGAAGATACAAGAAAACTTATAAAATGAAATACTTATAGTAATCCCTTGGGGATGAAAAGAAAAGTATTCTGAAAGAATAAACATTGAAGAACTAATGGTAACCACTGGAAAATGGAAGTGGGGACATGGGCAAAGGGGGATCATTAATGATTATTTTCATTGGTTTTGTTTGAATTTTTATAAGAATATGCTATAACTTTTAAATTCAAAGATTAATAAAGATTTTTCAAAGCTATAAATTGACTAGACTGTTGTTTACGTGTTATTTAGATAAAAACTTTGTCAAGCCTGTAGGGCCAACTAATTGGTCAGGTAATGAATGAATGTAAATCCTACCCCACTTCCTTTTGTAAAAGATTCAGAAGACAGTTGAGCAGGAGACTAAATCAGATGAGCAAAGTTCTTTTAGCAGATATTCTGATTCTGTAGCATGGGGTTGGGCCTGGATAGTAAATATTTTTGGCTTTGTGTATCAGAAGATCTCTGTTGTAATTTCTCAACTCTGACTGTAGTACAAAAGCTGCTGTTAACACAAAAAAATGAGCATGCTGTGTTCTAATAAAACTTTCCTTAAACCACAATAGAGGGCACAGTGAACTTCACCCACGGGCAGTAGTTTTCCCACCTTTCATATAGAAGAACCCTTTCAAATGCCCTTAGAAGACATTTTGAGAACATACACTTTTATATACATTATTTTAATTAAAGGCAACCTTCATAATTGTTTTAAGCAGTTCAGGGCAAGGAGATGTTAGAGGTATCTTCACTCTTTTCACAAGGATAGTTTTACATCAGGAATAGAACACTTAATTGTATGTGTAATAGTGTAATTAAGGGGTATAATATAATTAAGTATACTAACTGCTTCAGCACTGAGCTATTACCACCATAGCCTGATGTTTTGATGAAATGTCAATGGTGGAGTATTACAAGATAAAATGTCCCTGACAACTTTAATAAAATGTCAATGGTAAGACACTACATGGAGAAATGTTCCTACAATAAAATGTTGCATAACAAGATGTCCTAACGATGAAATGGTCAACAAAATGTCAGCACAACAAATGAATACAAACACCCACCCCCGCAACACACACACCAGGAAATGACATGGCAGCTTGGCAGCTTAATGATTTTTAACCTAATTTATATTGATAGAAAGCCTTCTTACTTTTTAAAATCAGAATCTGCTAGCACATTTAAACGCCAAAAACTTTTTTTTTTTTCCTTTTTCTTTCTGGACACTGTAGGTGGTCCCTTTCATCTCTGTGCTGCATACTCTGCAGACTGTTGCTGAGCAGGTGATCCTGGCATCTCTGAGTCAAGAGAGCTAGTTCAAATGCCTGCTTTGTGTTCCCCACCTCTCCCACCTCCTTCCCAGTTGGAACAGTTAAGTTCTCTGTGAAACCTTCTGCAAATGATGACAAGAAGGAGAGTTCTCAGGGAAAGCAACTGAGCTTTAATGCGAGTAAAACTGTTCCAAATGTAAAACACATTTGAAAATCTAAATGTGTGTCCCCTAAATCACATCAATAGAACCTTTAATGATCTTCAGAACCAGCCTTTTCTCTTCTAGTCAGTAGGAAGATTGTTTCAAATCTGTTTGTGCCTGAAGCACTTTTGATTGTGACAGTCTTCTCATTCATGAGCTAAACATGGCGTCCCACTGGAAGTGCCATACAGGTTCACAGCAATACAGTATGTTATGAAAGTATAAACAGAAGTCGGAACTGCATTTCTCCTCTGAGGTAACAAGTGCAACTAGATTTTCAGACCACCTGTTATGCCATAAAAAAATAAAAGGGAAAGGAAAATAAGACCTACTTTATGTCAGCTGGCTGGTTCATGGGAATGAAACTTACCAGGTCAATATGGAGTCCTTTAAATGACTTCTACAGATACTATTTCCATCCTTGCTCCAGCCAGTTGTTAAAGTTTTTCTTAAGATAAATGCAGAGATATTAACATCAGTTAGAACTTCTTTCTGCTTTTTGTGAGTTGTTGGTTAATCATAATTGATTAAATAGTGGTTTGTTTCATGACATTGCTTCATTTTTCTCTTTTGTTTTGAGTCCCTGACCAAAAATAAGGGTTCACCCATACTAACGTTTGGACTTCCTAACATACAGATTAAGATTTAAGATCATGTAACCCTGTTTCTCATAGTATTGAGGTGACTGGATAGAATAACACTGGTTTTCTGTATAAATATGCTCCACCCTCATTATAGAACTATTTTCAAAAGCCAAGGATATTGAAAATTATAACAGTAATGTCAGCCCTCATGATTAAATCATGAGGCACATGAGTTTTTCATTTAAATTTGATGTTCTCATGATCTCAATATTTTTCATGCAAATCTTGTTATTTCTGCATCCTTTCACACTCCAGCTTAAATTGCATGTCAATCGCCGTGCTTTTCTTGAGTGCAGCACTTCTGAGCTTCTCCAATACAATTTTATACATCTATTTATTCTATTTATATCTACTTCTTTAGTATATTTTCCCTTAAAGAAGACACTGGTACAGCATTCTAAATCACATTTCATGAAGCGTTTTGGATTGGGAGCAGTGACTTTGGAGGCCAAAGGAGATGAGGCAAGAGGAGTGGTTTGGCCAAGAGATGGGGGTGAAGAGGAACTATAGGTTAAGAGAGAAAGAAACCCTTTTATTTTTTAACACTTATAACATTTTTAAACATTATAACTAGCATGCTTAAACTTGGGGTTGATTAGAATAAGGTTAAAGCTACAGCCTGACAAAGAAAACACCATAAATAGGAAGATCATTACAGAGTTAGGTAACAAAATGGACTTACTTTTGAAAAAGTCCTCATTAAATAACCCTTCAGATCTCAAACAGTTCAAAGGATCCCAATATTTCAAAACCTGTAAGCCTTCATTTTTTAATTTCAAAACCTATAAGCCTTCATTTTTTAATTTTTTAGTCAAATAAAATGTTCTTTTTTTTTTTTTTTTTAGTGAATACTGTTTCTGATTTCCATATTTCCTGGTACCATCATCTGCTTTGACCTTAGGAATCTAACGGAAAAGGCCTAAAGAGAAATAGGCTTCAGTCGGGTCGGTGCTCCTTTTTTTCCTTAATTTTATAAGACTTGCACTGTAGATTCAATCTACAATTGCACAGGCAAGTTTTAGTCCCCTGTCACCAATCCCATTAGTGCCCCATCTTGTTTTGTCATTTAGGGGAACATATTGCCATGTATCTGTAAAATCAGCTATTGTGCTCGCACGCGGCTAGAATGTCACTAGTATAACAAGACATATAATGTGTGCTCATGTAGTTGAGGACATTTCTAATTGATTATACATTTATTTGCTATACCACCATTTTCTTTGGACTATTGCTTCAGAAAAAAGTGTTTGAATAATCTCATACTGTTTTAGGGATTCCTGCTGTTTGCTAATGTTTGCTAATTACAAAGCTTTATTTTTCAAATGTGTAGCCTACTTGTTGCTTTTTCCATGCATTTTTATATTTCAGAGGATCCTCTAGTGACAGAAATTTTCAATCATTACTCCTCTTTGGTGGAATCAATTACCTCCTGATAGATTCCCTTTCCAAGTTTAAAATTGCATTTAAAAACTCATGTCGTTTCTGAATTCTAATTGGGTGTACTTTGACTCTAGATTCTTTTAGTGAATATTTGTTTATAAATCTTTCTATGACTTAAATGGCTTGAGAATACATTTATGGGCTGTGTGTAATAAGCAACATGTAATGTATAATTCCTATGGGAGCTTACATTTATTAAACAAATATTTTATTTACTATTAAAGGAAAGACCAAAAACATAATCCCAAAAAAGTAATGATATATTTTAAACATATTTTGTTCTGCCTACATCATGATTTGTTTAAAGTCACATTTGAGGACATCAAATTGAATATGATTTGCTTATAAGGGGCTCCCTCTTAAACACAGAATCATATAATGTGATTTATGTACATTTCTTATGTACAAAAAAGCCCATCAACTTTTCAGTGATGATTATTTTTTGCAAATTTATTAATCTGCAATATAATCAAGTGGAGAAGTAACTACAACATATATCTAAATAATTATACCACTATGTGTGAAACTTTTGACAACTGTCATGTACAAAACACTTTATTTATATTGTACTTGTTTTTTACACTAACCCTATGAGATGGGAATTTCTGGTCCATTTTTCAGGCAAGGAATATAGGAAAAGAACTAAAATAGTTTGTTTGAACATATATGATTAATTAGCAGCAGAGTTAGAATTTGAACCTAGATATAGCTCACTCCAAAGCTTTCTAAATAAGGCATCCTATCAAAGTAGAAGTGAAGAGTTCTTGATTTTAAATGTCTGCAATTTTACCTATAGAAGAAATTTTTAGGACTTTGCTTAGAGCCACTTTTATTTTAAAACAAATCTTATTGCTCACTTAACTTGAGTTTTTATTAGTCCCTAATATGAGATTCTGAACAGAAAGGAAGACATTAATGCTAAATACAGGTCCAGCACCTCTTAAGATCACATGGAAGACACACAGTGACATGAAGTGGAGATAGCACCAATCTGTATTCCCAGCCTCAGCACTCTGCAAGATAGTGGCAAAATCCAACTGCAGAAGATGAACAGTGGAAAATCTAATCCCAGCTCTGCCCAACTAGGAGATTGCAAGGTCAATGTTTTAAATAAAGGTCACAGAATTTCAGCCCTTAGTCTTTTTTTCTTCTTTTTTAATTTGGCTGGCTAGTGTCTTTAAATATCTGAATTTGAATGCCTTTGGATTTTTAAATATTTGCTTTAGTCACAGGCCTCATCATACACTGCCATCTTATCCCAAACCTACCAGAGTAACTTTTATCAAGTTCTTAGCGCACAGAGATATTTGAGTAAGTAACTCTTGTCCTGATGTTTTCTACTCGTTCTAGTTCCACCCATGGTTCTTCTAAAGTACCCTAAGAGGGTTGGGATTAGGGTGAGAGTTCAACTTGGTCACAAAATTTAAGAGGGTCACTAAAAACTCAGTAATCAAAATAAAGTATAATTTAATGCAATATTTTTATTAATTTTTTATTTATTTACACAAGGATATGAAAAAATTCTTGAAAAAATAAAGAATAAAGAAGTATATAGTGTAAAAGTGACAAGGTAGGAGAGGATTAAAGATGGTGGCATGAGAGGAGAGACAGAGGCTTCCTCCTAAAACTGGATACAATTACAAAATATAGTTGGCATAACTAATCCTGAGATAACAACAGGGAAGAGGACAGCGCCAGACTGCACACATCTGGAGAAAAGAGCAGAACTCACTGAATGGGGTAACGTACCATAGCTGTGGTTCTGCGGGATCCGAGCCCTTCCCCACCCCAGCTCACCGGTGGGAGGAAGAGAAACTGATCAAGGAGGGAGTGGAAGGCTTGGGACTGCTGAATACCTAGCTCTGGAGATCTGCACTGGGAGCACAAACCTACATTTCATGGTGCTTTCATCATACTCTTCTGATTACGGGGTTGGAAAGCTGGGGCAGGTGGAGTTCCTGGGGAGACTGGGATTCTGATGGCTTGTGGAAAGCAGGGATCCATATCCGGCTGCTTTGGGACAAAAGCTTATACCTGTGTGACCGGCCCACCGGCTCAGGCAGCGGAGACAGACACAGCAGCCAGGAAGCAGGGAACAGCTCTTTCCTTCCCCCAGGCACCAGTACTGCTCCCCTGTGACCCCTGACATTGCTTCAGGGACTGAGCAGCTCCAGGGAGTAGAGCTTATGGACACTAGAGGGTGCCATACACAAATATGAAATGCCAAAGAAACCTGGTCCAGAGTAAAATTGTTAATACAACCCCCGAGAAAGATTTAAATGATATGGACCACGTGACTCTTCCTGAAAGGGAGTTCAAAATAAAAATCACCAACATGCTAATGGAGGTACGGAAAGACATCCAAGAACTCAGGAATGAATTCAGGTCAGATATCCAATCATTGAAGAGCATGATGGAGGGTATTAAAAGCAGGTTGGATACGGAAGAGGAGACGACAAATGAAATAGAAACTAGAGAAGAGGAATACAAAGAAGCTGAGGCACAGAGAGAAAAAAGGATCTCTAAGAATGAAAGAATATTGAGAGAACTGTGTGACCAATCGAAATGGAACGGTATTTGCATTAAAGGGGTGCCAAAAGAAGAAGAAGAGAAAGAAAGGGATAGAAAGTGTCTTTGAGGAGATAGTTTCTGAATACTTCCCCGGTCTGGGGAAGGAGATAGTCTCTCAGGCCATGGAGAGCCACAGATCTCCCAACACAAGGGACCCAAGAAAGATAACACCAAGACATATAGTAATTAAAATGGAAAATATCAAGGATAAGGACAGACTGTTAAAAGCAGCCAGAGACATAAATAAGATCACATACAAAGGAAAGTCTATCAGGCTAACATCAGACTTCTCAGCAGAAAGCTCACAGGCCAGAAGGGAGTGGCATGATGTATTTAATGCCATGAAGCAGAAGGGCCTGGAACCAAGATTACTTTATCCGGTGAGATTATCATTTAAATTTTAAGGAGGGATTAAACAATTTCCAGAGAAGCAAAAGCTGAGATAATTTACCTCCCCCAAACCATATCTACAGTCTATTTTGGAGGGACTGCTATAGATGGAAGTGTTCCTAAGGTTGAATAGCTGTCACCAGAGGTAATAAAACCACAGTAAAGAAAATAGAACAGCTAATTACTAAGCAAATGCAAAATTAAATTAACTATCCTCAAAGTCAATCAAGGGATAGAGAAAAAGTACAGAATATGATACCTAATATATATAGAATGGAGGAGGAAGAAAAAGCAGGAGAAACACAATAGAACCCTTAGGTTGTGCTTGTAATAGCATCCAAAGTGAGTTAACTTAGACTCTTAGATAGTAAGGAAATTAACCTTGAACCTTTGGTAACCATAAATCTAAAGCCTGAAATGGCAATAAGTACATACCTATTGATAATCACCCTAAATGTAAATGATATGAATGCTCCAATCAAAAGACATAGAGTCACTGAGTGGATAAAAAAACAAGACCCTTCTATATGTTGCTTACAAGAAACTCACCTCAAACCCAAAGACATGCACAGACTAAAAGTCAAGGGATGGAAAAAGATATTTCCTGCAAACAACAGGGAGAAAAAAGCAGGTGTTGTAGTATTAGTATCAGATAAAAAAGACTTCAAAACAAGAAAGTAATGAGATAAAGAAGGACATTACACAATGATAAAGGGGCCAGTCCAACAAGAGGAAATAACCATAATAAATATATATGCACCCAACACAGGAGCACCAGCATATGTGAAACAAATACTAACAGAATTAAAGGAGGAAATAGAATGCAATGCATTCATTTTAGGAGACTTCAACACACCATTCACTCCAAAGGATAGATCCACCAGATGTAAAATAAGTAAGGACACAGAGGCACTGAACAACACACTAGAAAGATGGACCTAGTAGACATCTATAGAACTCTACACCCAAAAGCAACAGGATACACATTTTTATCAAGTGCACATAGAACAATCTCCAGAATGGACCACATACTAGGCCACAAAAAGAGCCTCATTAAATTCAAAAAGATTGAAATTCTACCAACCAACTTTTCACACCACAAAGGAATAAAACTAGAACTAAATTGTACAAAGAAAATAAAATGGCCCACAAACACATGGAGCCTTAACAACATATTAACAACGAGAAGCTGAAAGCTTTTCCTCTGAGATCGGGAACAAGACAGGGATGATCACTCTCCCCACTGTTATTCAACATAGAACTGGAGGTCCTAGCCATGGTAATTAGACAAAACAAAGAAATACAAGGAATCCAAATTGGTAAAGAAGAAGTTAAACTGTCACTATTTGCAGATGACATGATATTGTACATAAAAAACCCTAAAGGCTCCACCCCAAAACTACTAGAACTGATATAGGATTACAGCAAATTTGCAGGATACAAAATTAACACACAGAAATCCGTGGCTTTCCTATACACTAACAATGAACTAATAGAAAGAGAAATCAGGAAAACAATTCCATTCACAATTGCATCAAAAAGAATAAAATACTTAGGAATAACCCTAACTAAGGAAGTGAAAGACCTATACCCTGAAAACTATAAGACACTACTAAGAGAAATTAAAGAGTACACTAACAAATGGAAACTCATCCAATGCTCTTGGCTAGGAAGAATTAATATCATCAAAATGGCCATCCTGCCCAAAGCAATATACAGATTTGATGCAATCCCTATCAAATTACCAACAACATTCTTCAATGAACTGGAACAAATAGTTCAAAAATTCACATGGAAACACCAAAGACCCTGAATAGCCAAAGCAATCCTCAAAAGGAAGAATAAAGTAGGGGGGATCTCACTCCCCAACTTCAGGCTCTACTAAAAAGCCACAGTAATCAAGACAATTTGGTACTGGCACAAGAACAGAGCCACAGACCAGTGGAACAGAATAGAGACTCCAGACATGAACCCAAACAAATATGGTTAATTAATATATGATAAAGGAGCCATTGACATACAATGGGGAAATGACGGTCTCTTCAACAGATGGTGCTGGCAAAACTGGACAGCTACATGTAAGAGAATGAAACTGGATCACTGTGTGACCCCTTATACAAAAGTAAATTTGAAATGGATCAAAGATCTGAATGTAAATCATAAAACCATCAAACTCTTAGAAAAATATATAGGCAAAAATCTCTTGGACATAAACATGAGCGACTTCTTCATGAACATATCTTCCCAGGCAAGGGAAACAAAAGCAAAAATGAACAAGTGGGACTATATCAAGCTGAAAAGCTTCTGTACAGCAAAGGATACCATCAATAGAACAAAAAGATACCCTACAGCATGGGAGAATATATTCATAAATGACAGATTTGATAAAGGGTTGACATCCAAAATATATAAAGAGTTCATGTATACCTCAGCAAACAAAAAGCAAGCAATCCAATTAAAAAATGGGCAGAGGAGCTGAACAGACAGTTGTCCAAAGACGAAATTTAGATGTCCAACAGACACATGAAATGATGCTCCACATCGCTTGTCTTCAGAGAAATGCAAATTAAAACCACAGTGAGATATCACCTCACACCAGTAAGGATCGTCACCATTCAAAAGACAAACAACAAATGTTGGCGAGGTTGTGGAGAAAGGGAAACCTCCTACACTGCTGGTGGGAATGTAAGTTAGTCCAACCATTGTGGAAAGCAGTATGGAAGTTCCTCAGAAAGCTCAAAATAGACATACCTTTTGACCCAGGAATTCCACTTCTAGGAATTTACCCTAAGAATGCAGCAGCCCAGTTTGAAAAAGACAGATGCACCCCTATGTTTATTGCAGCACTATTTACAATAGCCAAGAAATGGAAGCAACCTAAGTGTCCATCAGTAGACAAATGGATAAAGAAGATGTGGTACATATACACAATGGAATATTATTCAGCCATAAGAAGAAAACAGATCCTACCATTTGCAACAACATGGATGGAGCTAGAGGGTATTATGCTTAGTGAAATAAGCCAGGCAGAGAAAGACAAGTATCAAATGATTTCACTCATATGTGGAGCATAAGAACAAAGAAAAACTGAAGGAACAAAACAGCAGCAGAATCACAGAACCCAAGAATGTACCAACAGTTACCAAAGGGAAAGGGACTGGGGAGGATGGGTGGGAAGGGAGGGATAAGGGTGGGGAAAAAGAAAGGGGGCCTTATGATTAGCATGTATAAAAAAAAAGTTGTTCTGAAAAAATAAACTGTTAAAAGAGGAAAAAAACAAGTAACAAGGTAACTAGTGTTGTTAGTTTTACATATGTTTATCTAGCTACTTTTCACATCATTTATACATGCATATATACACATAGAAATTATAAGTATAGCTTTTTATCAGGATTTTTTATTGCAGACTTACTGAAGATAAGTGATGTACAACTGCAAATATTTAAATCACATAACTTGATGAATTTTAACATCTGTATACAGTCATGAAACCATCACAACATCAAAATTATGAATTTATCTGTCATCTGCAGTTTCCTCATGCCCCCTCATAATCCATTCCTCCCTTCCTCAACCAGGCCACCACTGATGTGCTTTCTGTAACTGTAGGTTATTTGCCTTCTCTAGCATTTTTTTTAACTGCAGTTGTACAGAATATATTCTCTAAGATTTGGCTTTCTTCACTCAGCATAGTTATTTCAAGGGTCATCCAATTTGTGTGTATCAATAGTTCTTTTTAAAAATAACATCTTTATTGAGATATGATGCAAATGTCATACAATTTACTAATTTAAATTAGACAAATCAATAGTTTTTATTATGTTCACAGAGATGTGCAACCGTCATCCACAATCAGTTTTAGCATATTTTCATCACTTCCAAATGAAATACTGTACCCAGTTACTCTCCATTTCCCGTCAAATTTCTTCTGGCCCTAAGCAACCACAAATCTGTCTCTATCATGCATATTCTGATAATTTTATATAAATGGAATCATACAACATGTGTCCCTTTGTGACAAGTTTCTTATACAAAGCATAACATTTTCAAGGTTCATCTCTATTGTAGCATATAAGAGCACTTAATTTCTTTTTATTGCTAAATGATATTCCATGGTATGGATATCTTAGTCCATTTGAGTTGCTACTACAGGATACCATAGACTGAGTGGCTTATAAAAAACAGAAATTTATTTTTCATACTTTAAAATAAATTTATTGAAATGTAGTTGATGTACAATATTATATTTGTTTCAGATGAGCAACATAATGATTCAGCAATTATATATATCACTAAGTGCTGACCAGAATAAGTATAGTTACTATCTGTCACCATACAAAGATATTAAAATATTATTGGCTATATTTTACATGCTGTACTTCCATCCCTGTGACTAATTTAGTTTATAATTTGAAATTTGTACTGCTTTTCCTCCTTCACCTATTTAAACCATCCACTCCCCCATGATAACCAACAGTCCATTCTCTGTATTTATGAGTCTATTTGTTTTGTTTGTTCATTTGTTTTGATTTTCAGATTCCACATGTAAATGAAATCATATGATATTTATCTTTCTATGATTTATTTCACTTAACATAATATGCTCTAGTTCCACCCATGTTGCTTCAAATGGACAGATTTTGTGCTCTTTTGTGGCTGAGTAATATTGCATTGTATATATGCACTACATCTTTATTCACCTATAATGGATACTTTGGTTGCTTCCTTATCTATTGTAAATAATGTTGCAATATGTAAGCATAGGGGTGCACATATCCATTCAAATGAGTGATTTCATTTTCTTTGGGTAGATTTCCAAGCCACAAAATTTCTGGGTTCTATGGTATTTCTATTACTTTTTGAGGAACCTCCATACTACATTCCAGAGTGGCTGCATGAATTTATATTCCCACCAATAGTGTATTAATGTTCTCTTTTCTCCACATCCTTGCTAACACTTGTTATTCCTTTATTTATATATATATGTATATGTATATATATATATATTAGCCATTACTGGTGTGAGATGATACCTCATTGTGGTTTTGATTTGTGTTTCACTGATGATTAGTTATGTTGAGCCTCTTTTCACGTGTCTGTTGGCCATCTATATGTCTTCTTTGGAACAATGTATATGTAGGTCCTTTTTCCGATTTATAATTGGATTACTTTTTTTTATATTGAGTTGTATAAGTTTTTTGTATAGTTTGGATATTAATCCCTTATCAGGTGTATCATTTGCAGATATGTCCTTCCATATAGTAGATTGACTTTTTTTTTGTTGATGATTTCCTTTGCTGTGCAGAAACATTTTAGTTTGATGTAGCCCTACTTGTTCATTTTTGCTTTTGTTTCCCTTGCTTGAAAAGAATATCCAGAATAAAATTACTCATGCTGATATTCAAGAGTTTACTTCTCATGTTTTCTCCTAGGAGTTTTATGGTTTCAGGCTTTATACTTAAGTTTTTAACCCACTTTGAGTTGTTTCTTTGTATGGTAACAGACATGATACAGTTTCATTTTTTCGTATAGTTGTCCAATTATCCAGGCACCATTTATTGAAAAGACTGTCTTTCCCCCATTGTATATTCTTGCCTCCTTTATCACAGATTAATTGACCATCTAAGTATGGGCTTATTTCTTGTCTCCCTCTTCTGTTCCATTGATCTATATGTCTGTTTTTATGCAGTACCATACTGTTTTTTTGAATACCATATGTATATAGTATAGTTGGAAATCAGGGAGAATGATACTTCCAGCTTTATTTATTTTTTGTTTTGAAAGATTGCTTTGGCTAGCCAGGGTCTTTTTTGGTTCCATACAAATTTTAGAATTATTTACTGTAGCTCTGTAAAAAATGCCATTGGATTTTGTCAAGGGAGTGCATTGAATCTGTAGCTTGCTTTAGGTAGTATGACCACTTAAATAATATTAATTCTTTTTATCTAAGAACATGGGATGTTTTTCCATTTATTTGTGTTATCTTCAATTTCTTCCATCAGTGTTTTATTGTTTTCAAAGTATAGGTCTTTGACCTCCTTGATTAGATTTATTCCTAGGTATTTTTTTTCTTTTTAATGCAATTATAAATGGGATTGTTTTCTTAATTTCTCTTTCATTACTTATATATAGAAATGCAACTGATTTCTATAGATTTTTTTATCTTACAACTTTATTAAATTTATTAATTCTAACAGTTTTTTGGTAGATTCTTTAAGGTTTTCTATATATAGTATCATGTTTAATGAAGTCATTTTAAACAATCAAAATTAATTTTAAAAATTAGGATAAAATAAAGACATCACCTGGCCCTTACTATGGCATCCAAACTTCCCTCTAGAGACTATCAAGTTTTCACACTAATAGCTTCAAGTCAAAGACCCTCATTTTTATTGATTAGTTTCTGTTTTTTCGGCTTCATGTCTTGGTGTGAATAAGAGTGGAGGATAGCAACCAATCCTGACTAGATGAGAGGGACTCAAAAAGCAAACTCATGTGGCTTTATTCAAAATAGGGGCCTACATTCAGTAGTCCTTGAAGAAATCATCTGCATAGTTAATAATTTAAAGGAATAATAGCTAACAATTATTGATCGACACAGGTGGAGGTCCTGTGTTAGGTACTTTATTTGAATTATTGTACTAGATCCTGACAACTAGGGATTCCTATTATTCCTAATTTATATATGAGCCTAAGTCATTTCCCAAGTTCACACATGGTATACAAAGAATTAAATTAGTACATTGCAATCACAGAATACACTTTTTTAAAAGAGATAGCTAAAACTAACTCTGAGTCCTAAATAGAAGGCTAAGTGATTTTGCCTTTAGAAACAAAGAAGTGTTACACTAAAAGAACTTGTTACATAAAAGTGATATTTATCTGGGATAATATTTGGAGAATTTTCAATGATTTATTTTCTTTCTTACATCAACATAATCATCTTCATCATCAGCATCATCATTATTTTGATTAATTGCCTTGCAACTCCTGACTAGAACCAGAGCTATTCATTATTTAAGGGGGAGAACTGATACAGTCTAGGACAAAACAAAATCATTGTTCTGTTTTAAATTTGAAGATTGTTTTTTAAAATTCTCCAACAGAGACTATGAATTTAAAAGCTCCCAATTCTTTATTATTTTTGATAAAGAAGTAGACACTCTTATTTCCAAAACCTTGGTTTAAAGTATCAAGAGCCACAGTATGGAGAACTCCAGGATGATGTCAGAGCTCCCAAGCAGGTAGGAATTTGACTAGCAGGAGTGAGAGGGAAATATCGAGAAGTTGTGATTGGAGATTGGTGGGCTGTGTGTAGGAAATAACAAGCATTATGAAGAAATCTCGCAGTCAACATGGTGCCTAAGAGGTAAAGCAGCACACACTGTGGGCCTTAGAGTAGTGTCACATGGTTTGGATTATATGTTTCATCAGTGTTTAGGGAAAACTATTGAAATGGATGCATTTATAATGAAGAGGATGCAGAGTGATTGTACCTGAAAAGCAGAGGCCATGCAGGACTTTAGCGTTCTTGATAGGGATGAAGCAGAGGATGCAGAGGATGGAGACGACCACATGCTTGTGGCAGCCCTCTTCCATTTCCTCCCTCTCCCAGCTCTCCCTCTGTGCCAGTATGTTACATCAACCTGCACTGAAGCCAGAGCCACCCAGGAAGGAGAAGGGAGGTAGGAAATACTGTACTGCCTACATAGTGATCTTCAAAAGATTGAGATGTATAAACTGGAAGTGATTGTGTCTACTCTTGAATGTGTACAATTGAAACTTTCTTAACCTCTAGAAATGGCAAATAGTAAAATAAAGTTATGATTACTAACAGAGAAGCAGTGGAGGGATATTATTTCATATCCAACGTGTTATAACTGTAAATCTACAACAGCTATAGGAAAATAATTTAACAATGTTATAGTACTATAAGCTTCGGTTAGCTAGAAAATTAATCCATATGGAACTGTGTTCTTTTACTATGATAGGAAGTTAAAGAATTATTTGTGTACAAAATATCAATTAAATTTAGTTACTCCTTCAACAAGAGAACCAGAAGTTTCTACATTTTAAAGTTTTTAATAAAATTATCATATGTATTATATGACTGCTACATCTTAGGACTTAGAGGTATCAGATTCTATCAAAATCCAATAAAAAAGAGTGGGTTATTTTTATGATTGTACGTTAGCACTAATTTACTATTTTCCCCAATATTTTTCAGGTTATCAAATTAGGTTTGTTGATTCTTGATCATCAATCCAGATTCATCTTCTACATTAAAAACGGCTGTGATGTATGTTTTACTAGGGTTGAATTTATTTCCCATTCTAAAATCAGCCCATACTTAAATTGTAAGTAGCATAATGGAAATTAACAGAGGGAAAATGAAGACATTGTAGTAAGGACAGGGTCTGCTAGAAAAAAGAAAACCCACTCTTTTACATTATTCTTCCAAACCTTAAGCAATTAAAGTTACAACACCAGACCCTGAGCTGCTTTGCAATGAATGGCTTTTACCTCAAGGTAAAAAGAAGTTTAATTTGTTTAGGGGTATATACTTCTAGGATTCATAGTATCTACTAAAGAAATCAAACTTTCTGATTAATTTTGTGAGAACCATGAAATTTTAAGGAACCCTCAAAATAGAAGTTCAATGAAAATGCTATGCCTTGGAAAAAAGATTTCAGCCATTAAGATTGAAATTTTATTGGGATAATAGACAATATTTTGTCTATTTTCCCTGACATGTTGAAAGAAAGCTAAGCCTACAGTGATACAAAATGAAAACTACAAATTTTAGGAATTAGCAAAAACTTTCTCTTTTCTGAAATCCACATAATCTACTTTAACAAACTTTAGTTACCTTAAGGCAAGGATCCTTATAACCCAAATATTTATTTTAATAATTATTTGATAATTTAATAAGTTAAATTGTAAAATGTCTTACTTTTAATTAAACAACATATTATTGGAAATTAGAATAATACAAAATAAAAATATCCCTCCTGTATATCACCTGTTATCTGATAGAATAATTATTGTTATTTTGGTTTCTAGATTAAAAGCAGATGGCAAGTAGGGATTGCTGTGAAGAAGGCCAGAGGAAATTGGAGTTAGAAATGTAAAATGTCTGCAGCAGTTTGTCTAAGGAAAAGCAAAGCCACTATGTTTGGAAAAGGTTGAAATCTCATTATTTTGCAAGAGGTACATTAACAACTGCAAAAGCTTCAGAAATTCCAGGTAATCAAGAGTCTTAGAAGCTCACTGAGCCAGCATGCTTCTTCCCATGAGTGCTGTCTCTATAAAGCAGATTTTTCATTTTCACATTAATAGCATGGTTGAGAAGCTCTTGATAGAGTAGCTTCTGGGGGAATGGAATTTGTCTGAAGAAGAAATAAGCCTGGAAAAGCTGGAGTAGCCATAACTAAAGGCTGAAATTTACTTCCCTACCAGGTTTTCTTAGTGTGGAGGGGAAAAGCTTTGAAATCATGTTGTGTTTCTTTTTTATTTTTTTATATAAAATCGGGAATTTTAGGATTCCCGAAATCATTTTGGATCAGACAGAAAAGGATTAAAAAAAAATACCTTGTGAGCAGATTTTAATTCTTTATTTTTTTTATATAAAATCGGGAATTTTAGGATTCCCGAAATCATTTTGGATCAGACAGAAAAGGATTAAAAAAAAATACCTTGTGAGCAGATTTTAATTCTTTAATTAAATAAAATGTTTAAAGAGACAAAAAAGATGTCTCCCCAGACTTCCGTGAATGGCTGCATTCACGATAAATCTGTAGCACTCTTCCTCTCTGTCTTCTATTACTGTTAGTTACTGGCTGTAGCCTGAGGTAAAGTGATTGCTGTTCCGTCTCTCTTCATTTCCACCTCCTAACTGTGCTCCTTGATCGCTGCTCTCCTACCTTCGTACATTTTCTCCCTGATGTCCTCATTTCTTCACAGCACAATTTCAAGTGTAGATTTCCCTGGTGGAGAAATATAGCATAGTCTGAAACGAAACAGAACAAAATCCTATATTGATGTAGATGGCACAGACAATGCAGTGAGATTTTTTAAAGAAAAAAACCAAAACTCTAAAAGAAAAGAAAATGAAAAAAGGAAGTGGGAAATTAACAAAGGCCTAAAAACACAGTACAACTTGATGCTCCTCACACTTATAGCTTATTACAACCTGGAGCAGTTTACTCTATAAATATGCAAAGGGAAGTTTGTACTTAGAAGAGTGTTTAGTTCTATAGGGCTAACATTTCCAAGACATTGGAGAATTATTAAATTTGATCACCCTCCTTTTCATTTCATACCTCATTTGATATATTATATTGAGATAAGGGCAAAAAGTCACCTCTGGTTTTTTAAGTCCCAATATCAAAGCTTTAACATATTATGTTAAATTTTATAAAGTTTGCATAAAAAATTAAGATCATATGTACTGTGTTGTAGCTTTCTTATTTTTAAAAATTTAAAGTAATATACACCTAATCAATCAATAAAAATGATATTACAATCTTATTTCTAAAAATATGCACTTTTCTGCCTTGCCCTTTCTCACCTCTGCCTTGTTCTCTATTGGTGTCATTCTCAACTCTTTGTAATCTTTTCTTCTGTGTATTTGTATTCCTATTTCTAAATAATATAATAATATTGCTAATTCCTGATTCATATAGTTTAGGCCACATCCATTGACTTATAATTGTTGCAGAAGAGGACTTAGTCTCTTACAGATCCTTCTCTATTCCCGCTGCATTAGTCTAATGTCATTGTGTCCCAACATGAAGTTAAAGTTATAACTAATTTTTATATTATTCTAAATAAATACTATTCACCACAGAGCCAAGGTACATACGATGTTTCATTTCTTCCATGTATTTTTTTTCTAGATTCAGTAATTCCTTTCTCATTTGTCTACCTTTCTATGCACTAGCTCTTTCCAAACCCTCCAACACCCTACAGTACAGTCTTACACATGATGAAATATATCAGATTATTTTTATTGCATTTTTTTCTCCAGCAAATCCCTCTAGAACAGATTCTTATCTTATTGCTCTGATGTAGACTTCTAATTTTCTAGGACTGCTATGTAACTGTGATCCTGGAAATTCTTGACTCCTATTGCTGAAACTCCATTTCTTGATTTCATATCTTCTTTCTTGGTTGCCTTTGCATATTTAAAAAAATGCTTTTGAAGAGTTTTATTTATTTATTTTGGGGTGAGTTTATTGAAAATATTGATGACATTATTCTACTGCTTTGTGCTTTGGAAATAAGAGTATCTTAAGGCTCTAGGTACACAAAATGGTAACTGACCCTCAAGTTTCTTCTTTTTTTCATTAATCTAGTCAAAGGCTTTCCTAAGATAATCAATAAAATATTCTGAAGAGAATAATAATCTGTTAATATAAATATATTAAATTTTTATAATAATCTTTAAATTATATTAGTGGGAAATTACATCTATTGGGTTTATCTGAGAAGTAGCATTAAAGGATTTAAATTTCCCAAATGAACTGGATGATTATTTACAGGGAGGGCACTGACATGAAGCTACATAAATGTGTATGTGTGTATATGTAACTCCAGGGGGAACGTATGTTCCCAGCCCAGGGTAAATAAATCTTTAAAGCTGAAGTCAGTCAAAGGGAGAAATAAAGTGGGAGAAATCCTTATTGCTTACATGCAGTTGTCTACTCCTGCTCACCCATGTCTCTTGTGACCCAGCTGTGAAAAAGACCCCGCCAAACCTCTGAGATTCAGGTGTATGTTCACTGCCCACAACCCTTGATATGGAAATGGACTACTTCTCTCCACCCCTTGGAAACATCTATTGATATGGAGATGCACAAAAGCCAGTCAAGAGATATATGTGTGTATATGCACATCTGTAAATGTATGTGTGTATATGTATATGTATATGTATATGTGTGTGTGTGTGTGTATATATATATATATATATTAATTCCACTTAAAAATGGTGGTAAGGGAACTGACAGTAACTGAGAATGTCTGCTATGTTTACACTAAATTATTTTATAGACACTATTGTATTTAGTTCTCTGAGAGACTATGTGGTGTGCCTGATAAAATGGAGACTTTGAAGTTAACAGTCATGGTTTTGAATCCCAGTCCTGACAGTTATGAACTGTATGATCTTGAAAATTTACTTAACTCCACAGATGAAATGCTCCCAGTTTCTTTACTTTTAAAATGAAGATTGCTGGGGGCTGTTGAAGGTATTACATGAAATAATATGGATAATGTGACTGGCACATGCTACTATTTATGTTAATATTACTATTATACTATTACCATGCTCCTAATATTTCTACTACTGTTAGTAGTATATTTTATAGGCAAAAAGACTAAGAGCTTAGACTGGACAATAAATTTAATCAAGATAATACATCTGAGAAGTAGAAGATTCAAAAATTAATTTTTTCTGATTGATCTAAAACCTTCCCATTACACCACACACTCTCCGTCAGAAGCAAACAAAGCCATTCCTGTCATATTAGACCTTTTGATTTGCCAAATAATTAACATTCCATTGACCTCCTTAAGAGATATGGCAGCTTAGAAGGACAATCTTAATTGTGCTTGGAAAGCTAATCACTGGTAAAATTTGTATCAGAACGGTAGATAATCTTGTGTTTGAACCTTTAACAGACCTTTTTTCTCAGGTTTCCCAGTGACCAAGTGTAGGACCAGCTACCAAGCAAAAAGGTGAGTAATCCTAGACATTTTCTATATTACATTATGAGACTCTGGGTCATATATAAATCTTATACTGTGTTATCATACAAGTGGGTAAAGAGGGAGTGCCAAGCCATCTCATTACTGCCAAGTGAGGGTGTAAGTCCAGGTGCTCTTGTGTTGACCTTCTTGAAGGGAGTGCCTCCCTACTGTTGGGAAGCGTTAAGTACAAGTTCCTTAGTAGGCCTGTGCTGACCATATCAAGGCTGTGAGGAAGGTCTCCTTGTTACTGCTCCCCATGTAACTCGTATTGACATTGTAGGTTGGGGGAAATATTTGTTACTGCTGGAAAGTGGGGAAAGAACAGGCTTCCCACTGGGCCTTTTCTGATGCCACTTTGATAAGGAAGAGGGATCATCTTAACACTACTGGTTGGGGTGTGAAGCCCAGACCCTGTGTAGTCTCCACTGACATCATAAAGTAAGGACTTTTTTATCTCCAGGCAGGCATGTAAATTCTAGCTCTGATACCACTCTGGCAGGGTGGGCAATTTATTGTCACTGGGTGAGGATCTAAGTTTAGATTCTCCACCAGGACTTTGTTGATCAGAGGGAGAGTGGGACTGGTTTTTTCTTTTTCTTTTTTCCAACTTTGTTGAGCTGTAATTGACAAGAAATACTATGTAAGTTTAAGGTGTACAACATGATAATTTGATATATATATGTATTCAATTGACCCTTAAAAAACATGGGTTTGAACTGTGTAGGTCCACTTATATGTGTATTTTTGCTCAATAAATATATTGCAAATTATTTTAGAGATCTGCAACAATTTGAAGAAAACATTTTCTTTTCTTTAGCTTATTTTATTATAAGACTATGGTATATAATACATATAACATAAAAATATGTATTACTCAACCAGTTACATTATTTGTAAGGCTTCCAGTCAACAGTAGACTATATTAGTAGTTAAGATTTTGGTGAGTCAAAAGTTACATGTGAATTTTTGACTGTGTGGAAGGTTGGTTTCCTTAATTCCCACATAGTTCTCAGGTCCCAAGATTCTCACTTGTATTATGAAATGATTTTCACACTAAGGTTATTTAACGCTTTCATCATCTTACATAGTTACTTGTGTGTGTGTGTGTGTGTGTGTGGTAAGGACATTTAAGATTTATTCTCAACAAATTTCCAGGACACAATACAGTATTGTTAAGCATACTCACAATACTCTGTTAGATCTCCAGAATTTATGCATCTTATAACTGAAAGTTTGTACCCTTTGACCAACATCTCTACATTTCCTCCAGCCCCCCACAGTATTTTCCATGGTGCTTGGTTGCAGATCAGTTATTGTCCCCAAGTTTTCTGTCTTGCTACACTACCCTTGCTTAGTCCTTTGTCTGGAGACAAAGCAGGCTTTTGCTAGGACTTTTTTGTTCTGCATCCACTTGGTGTTTCTACATTGCTGCTTCTCCAGCCTCTAATTTGGGATGTGTAAGGCCCAAAGAAAATGCAATGAATTCATACCGTGTCATTTCTTAGGTCACAAGATCCCCAGCTAATCTGTCTTTTTCTTTCCTCCCTTTGCAGGTTTCTTATACTTGTTTTATATATAATGGCCAGAGTTTTAGTAAATTTATTATTAGAAAAAATGAGAACTACCTCTACCCCATATTAGATGAGGTATCTAAAACTGGAAGTCCCGAACTGACTTTCAGGTCCTGTGATTTTATTTGAGCCCAATAATAAAATTGGGACAATTCACTCATAGAATTTTATAAAAACATGAACACATAATTTGTTCTTAAAAATGTAATCTTCATATAGTACATATCACTTCAGTATGATCCTTGGGATATGCTAAATAAAATTGGGAATATGAGAAATAAAATGTTTGAGGGATGAGATATTGAGCTTCGATGTGTTCCCTTGACAAGCAGCATTGACATCAATTGGGCATATTTTAGAAATGCAAATATCCATCCCCACCTAAAGCCAACTGATTAAAGAACTCTGGGAGTGGGACACAGCAATCTGTTTTTAAACAAGCCCTCAGATGATTTGGATGTGGCTAAAGTCTGACAACCACTGAGCTATGGGGATACTTGCAGGCCTCTACAGTTTAGTATGCTCAGCTGGTGGGAGAGAAATCCAGAGCCTGGACATTAATACACTGTGCTGTAAAAACATGGCCTTGTTCTGGAAGCTTCTCATGCATCCTTTTCTTCCTCTTCCTTAATTTTGTGGGTAAACAGGGGAAAAGAATGTAGACGTATTCATTGCTGAAGTAACACATTGCCTGTATAGTCTTGGAGTAAATGGACTTATCAAGTCTGTTTATTTCCACATGAGAAATATTATACAGCAAGAGTCTGCTTTTCATTCAAGCATCAGGAAAAAAGGAATGTTTAAGTGTTCCTTGGGTAAAATATTCTTAAATCATTTTGAAGAAATTAGCATCTTCCAAAATGAAGAATCAACACATAAAGCTCTTTTTTCTTTTGTGAACAGAGAAGGAATACATTGAAAACAAATAGACCCTAAGCCTCTGATAAAGATTTAAGACATGCAAAGAGGCCATAATGAAAGGAGATGCTGATGGAGAGGTAAGCGGGAGTATGCCAAAACAAACTTGGCTGTCCTGCAAATTATCTCAGACTTGGGCTAAGTAGGATCATTGTATTGTAATGCCATGGGTACCCATCTGTAAATGGCTGATTCTGACTGAGTTTGTTTTTCATCCTTTGTTACTAACAGCACATGTGGAATTTAGCAATAATCCTATGACTGTGTAGACAGAGATGCATCTAGCTTTTAAGTAAGACTGTTTTCTCAGTGTTAAGGCAAAATACAAACCAGGCATGGTAAGAGATATTCTCTAACCCAGTTGAGCATTACCTTTATTATTATTATTATTATTTCTTAAGGATATCACAATTCTAGGTTGCCTTTCAACATTGTAGTTTATCATCATCTACCTTAAGGATTCTGTAATGTTTAAAATCTCTTGGCCCTTAGGGGCATATAGACTTACATCTCACTTGCTCCCCTAAAAGGCAGAAAATCAAATTACACCAAAAGGCTCCTTAGAGTACAGCTCTTTGCCAATTACTTGAATTATTTTTAGCCACTTTGGCACATTTCCCATCCAGACGAAATGAAAATCCTTTAGTCTGTACCAGTGAAGGATTTCATATTTCTTAGTGCTTCCACATATACAGTATAATGAGAATAAAAGCTTCTCTGCCTTATAGATTTTTCCTGTGGTGCCATAATGCAGGGAAAATAACATCCATTTCTAACACACGAAGCACACATATTTTATAGAGAAGAAGAGAAAGACATTAACATTACACAAGAAAACTATCTGCTCTTTGCTTTAAATTTCCAAATTTGAGCACAGTAGAGATTTCAACCTTCAAAACTCCATACATCTGTGCTAAGATATGTACCCTCTAAGCTGCTTCATTATTGGCACTGAAAGCTGGTTTCATGAAGCACCTGCTCTGAGTAAGCAATGTGATTAGAGAGTGTCAGCAGGGCAGACAGATTTTAAATGGAAGATTGTTACTTACCCAAAAGCCATTTGGAAGCTAAAAACAGCAATATCAGCAAACCAGTAACAATACTTAAATATCCCCAAGTATATTATTAACACTTCCAGTCCTTTAAAGAAGAGATGACTTCTTTTTAAAAGTTCTTGTGTCTCAAAAGAACAAATCATTTCTCCACATTTATCATTTTATAAAAATACTATTTTTCACTGATAGCCTTACTTATCTTTTATTATCCCTGTTGTCTCTTTATTTTATCTTCTGATTTGTGTTATTTCCTCTCCACCAATGCCTACAGCAGCATTCACTGAAATCACTATCCATTGCTCAGTATTCGTCCTTTTCTCAATAGCACAGCCCTTAGGATTGAATCCCTTGCCTAGAGCATTAAGAACTGGGAGAAAAAAATCACTACTCATTGCTTTGCTTGCAGTTCTCATTTGGACTAGAGCTTGCAGCAATTGAACTGAACTTTCTTCACTGCTACTGCATCTGTAAGGTAATTGCCTAAACTTGTTGAGCCAATCAGAATTGCTGTTCTTGAGTTTTGCAAATGTGAAGAATCCGATGAAGCAATTTGTAAGCCATATGTGGTACATCCTTCTTTCCCCACTCAAAGTTGTATTACTCTCTATAGGATTTTGTATGACTCTTATGAAACATTATACTCCTGAATTCTAATTTAAAAGCTCAAACATCAGTGTTTAAAAAAATCATTCCTATTTATGGAATCATTTTTTTGTTGTACAATTCTTATATCAAATGAAAGGGGCTTGAAACTCTTTGGCACTTTCTTTAATGTTTCGGGTAACTCACAGAAATAGCATTTAATAAGAGAACACACACAAAAATTGGTCCTGTAAAATAAAAAGGAGAAATAATATGTCACATGCTTGTGGCACATTTTGTCCACTACAAAATTTGTGTTCAATGTAGAGATATTCCAAAATGTTTTATTACTAATGCTTTCTGAGCTGAGAAAAAGGGATGTGTTATATATATATGTATATATATATATATATATATATATATATATATATATATATATATAAAGAGAGAGAGAGAGAGAATGAAAGAGTAAGTAATGTGATCAGAGCGTGTTTTATACACTTCAGAAGAGGCTCAGGGAACTTAAAGGTTTTAGCTGTTCTCTAGCTTAAATGCATAGTGAGTAAACAAATTATGTATTTGCTGAACTATATTCCTATCTCTACTTAAAAAATTTAAAATACTTCCCCTCATAAGGGAAGGTATTGCTTCTGATCCAATTAAATCCTCACTAAATGCTTAACTACCTTAAATATCCCCTTCATATTTTATGTCTTGCAGGCCATTGTCTCTTCAAAGAGAGAATTAATGAAAACTAGTTCAATTAAAAAAATTTTGAACATGTTTCTCTCTTATAGATCAGTCTTTGGAGAGATAAAATAGTTACTGAAAGTAATCATAACTCTGCAGAACTTATTATACATACTTACCCCACTGTCTCATTCTGTTTCTTAAAAAGCCATGTTATTCACAAATCATAGACTAATGTACTGACTTGGCTGAGAGAAGCAGTAGAGTGAGACTAAAGGCAAAGGTCTAAGAAATTTCAGTTAGTTTAAGTAGGTACAAATGATTATATTTCCAAGACAATATATGGGTTGTTATGTAATGGCTATAAAGTTAAGAAACTTGAAAGTTCAAAAGAGTCACATGGAGTGGAGGACAGATAGCACTTACTGCAGTGCTATTGTGCCATCCACAGGAAGTGAGTGAGCCTCTTCAGTACAACATAGCAATTATAATGATTAAAAAGTCATGCAATGGTCATGGGACAATAAAGCATAATAATGACTGGTCAATATTCCTGAGCCCTCTGGGGGGAGTCAAAATTGGAATTTTGATAAGAGCAAAGTGCTTGTGAGGAGGCTCTAAAGGTTGTATAGAAAGTGGAGAGAAGGTAACAATGGAAGTTCATTATTGTAGATTAATCACTATGATCATTAATATCTACTTCAGGCATGGCATTATTCTAGGTGCTAAGAGGAGTAAGATAACACCAGGATTATATAATATAGCCCTTGTTTTCAATAGAATGATGATGTAATACCATCAAACAGTAGCGAAGTTATATTCCATATATAAACTATTTATTGAATAATAAAACACATGTATATGCAAAGATGTTAAATATTAGTTAATGAAAATACTGGAATGCACATAAGCAGACCTGCTAGTGAAGAAGGTGGAATTAGGATATGGAAATGAGTGTTAAAAGTCAGTGAAGGTGAGAGGGAGCCAAGATAGCGGTGTGAGTAGGACAGCGGATCTCCTCCCAAAACCGTACATATTTTTGAAAAATAAAACAAATACAACTATTCCTAAAAGAGAGACCAGAAGATAAGTACAACAGTCAGGCTACATCTACATCTGCGAGAACTTAGCACCTCATGAAAGGCGTAAGATACAAGCTGTGGCCCGGGGGAACCCGAGCGCATTCCCCACCCCAGCTCCCCGGAGGGAGGAGAGGAGTCAGAGAAGGGAGGAAGTGGGAGCCCAGGACTGCTAAATACCCAGCAATAATCATCTGCACTGGGAGTGCAGACACACACTGCATGATGTGCCTGATATTAGGGAAACAGAAAAGTAAAATCTGCAAGCAGGTCCCTGCAGTTGGCTCCCCCAGGACAAAAGAAAAGTGAGTACTTTTTGAAAGTCTTAAAGGGACAGGGGCTCCATAGCTGGACAGAATCATCTCGGCACACTCAGCCCAGCAGGCTGGGAATCCTGGGGAACTTTGGATGCCCTAAATCCCTGGGCGGCAGTGAAGCTCTGAAGCCCCCTCACAGTGATAAACAGCCTCCCATCCATTTCCCCTCTGGCGTGGCCCCACCACAGAAGGGGAGCAGCCTGAGAGCAGCTACACCCACAGCAGCCTCCCAGAGCCTCTTCCATAGCCACCCTGGCCAGACTCAGAGGCCCTGCCAGTGTGCAGCTGCTCAGAACAGGCAGAGGAAGGATGGGACGGGGCATGAAGGGTCGCCGCTCTCACAGGAGAGGACACCCAGTGTGCCTGCCACTCCCTGCAGGGCTCTAGGTTGCCCAGACAGCTGCCCTGCCAGTGTTGGCTCAGGAAATAAAACTGGAAGCTGCTCCCCATGTGTGGGTAACTGGCACAGGCAGTGGAGAAGGGCAAGGCAACCAGCAAGCAGGAGGGACATTGTTCTCCCATCTGACACATGTGCCAACTGCCTATGACTAACTTTATCACCAGGAAAATGCAGAAGAATTTGATTCAGTCCAGAATTACCCAGACAACCCCCAAGAGGGAGCCTGGGGATTAAACCAATCTTCCTGGAAAATAATTCAAAATAAAGGTCATAACCATGCTGATTGACCTGCAGAGAAATATGCAAGAGCTAAAGGATCAAGTTAGGAGGGAGAATACAGAAATAAAACAATCTCTGGAAGGACTTAAAAGCAGACTGGATGAGGTGCAAGAGGCCATTAATGGAATAGAAATCAGAGAACAGGAACACAGAGAAGCTGAGGCAGAGAGAGATAAAAGAATCTCCAGGAATAAAAGAATATTATGAGAACTGTGTGACCAATCCAAATGGAACAATATTCGCATTATACAGGTACCAGAAGAAGAAGAGAGAGAAAAGGGGATAGAAAGTGTCTTTGAAAAAATAATTGCTGAAAACTTCCCCAACCTGGGGGAGGAAATAGTTGCACATACCATGGAAGCCCACAGATCTCCCAATACAAGGTACCCAAGGACAACAAGAACAAGAGACATAATAAAATGGCAAAGATCAAGGACAAGGACAGAATATTAAAGGCATCCAGAGAGAGAAAAAAGGTCACCTACAAAGGAAAACCCATCAAGCTAATATCAGACTTCTCAATAGAAACTTACAGGCCAGAAGAGAATGGCATGATATATTAAATGCGATGAAAAATAAGGGCTTTGAACAAAGAATACTGTATCCAACACAATTATCATTTAAATATGAAGGAAGGATTAAACAAATCTGAGACAAGCAAAAGTTGAGAGAATTTGCCTCCCGCAAACCACCTCTACAGGATATTCTAAAGGAACTGCTCTGGATGGATGGACTCTTAAGGCTAAATAGATATCACCAGAAAAAATAAAATCACAGCAAAGAAAGCAGACCAACCAAATACTAACTAAAGGCTAAAAATAAAATCAACTACTCACAAAAACAGTCAAAGGAAACACAAAAGAGTACAGAATAAAACACCTAATATATAAAGAATGGAGGAGGAGGAAAGAAGGAAGAGAAATAAAGAATCATCAGACTGTGTTTATAATAGCTTAATAAGCAAGTTAAGTTAGACAGTTAGATAGTAAAGAAGTTAACCATGAACCTTTGGTAACCACAAATCTAAAGCCTGCAATGGCAATAAGTACATATCTTTCAAGTATCACCCTAAAGGTAAATGGGCTGAATGCACCAATCAAAAGACACAGAGTAATAGGATGGATAAAAAAGCAAGACCCATCTATATGCTGCTTCCAAGAGACTCACCTCAAACCCAAAGACATGCACAGATTAAAAGTCAAGGGATGGAAAAAGATATTTCATGCAAACAACAGGGAGAAAAAAGCAGGTGTTGCAGTACTGGTATCAGATAAAATAGACTTCAAAACAAAGAAAGTGACAAGAGATAAAGAAGGACATTACATAATTATAAAGGGGTCAGTCCAACAGGAGGATATAACCATTATAAATATATATGCACCCAATACAGGAGCACCAACATATGTGAAACAAATACTAACAGAATTAAAGGGGGACATAAAATGCAGTGCATTCATTTTAGGAGACTGCAACACACCACTCACTCCAAAGAACAGATCCACCAGGCAAAAAATAAGTAAGGACACAGAGGCACTGAACAACGCAATAGAACAGATGGACCTAATAGACATCTATAGAACTCTACACCCTAAAGTAGCAGGATACACATTCTTCTCAAATGCACATGGAACATTTTCCAGAATAGACTACATACTAGGCCACAAAAAGAGCCTCAGTAAATTCAAAAATATTGAAATTCTACCAACGAACTTCTCAGACCACAAAGGCATAAAACTAGAAATAAATTGTACAAAGAAAACAAAAAGGCTCACAAACGCATGGAGGCTTAACAACATGCTCCTAATCAATGGATCGATGACCAAATTCAAATAGAGATCAAGCAATATATGGAGACAAATGACAACAACAGCACAAAGCTGCAGTTTCTGTGGGACACAGTGAAAACCATTTTAAGAGAAAAGTATATAGCAATCCAGGCCTATTTAAAGGAAGAACAATCCCTAATGAATAGTCTAAAGTCACAATTGGAAAAAGAAGAACAAATGAGGCCCAAATTCAGCAGAAGGAGGGACATAATAAAGATCAGAGAAGAAATAAATAAAATTGAGAAGAATAAAACAATACAAAAAATCAATGAAATCAAGAGCTGGTTCTTTGAGAAAATAAACAGAATAGATAATCCCCTAGCCAGACTTCTTAAGAAAAAAATAGAATCTACACACATCAACAGAAACAGAAATGAGAAAGGAAAAATCACAACGGACCCCACAGTAATACAAAGAATCATTAGACAATACTATGAGAATCTATATGCTAATAAGCTGTAAAACCTAGAAGAAATGGAGAACTTCCTAGAAAAATACAACCTTCCAAGCCTGACCAAGGAAGAAACAGAAAATCTAAACAGACTAATTGCCAGCAATGAAATTGAATTGGTAATCAAAAAACTACCCAAGAGCAAAACCCCCAGGCCAGATGGATTTACCACGGAATTTTATCAGACATATAGAGAAGACATAATACCCATTCTCCTTAAAGTTTTCCAAAAAAGTAGAAGAGGAGGGAACACTCCCAAACTCATTCTATGAAGCCAACATCACCCTAATACCAAAACCAGACTAAGACACCACCAAAAAAGAAAACTACAGAAAATGTCCCTGATAAATGTAGATGCAAAAATACTCAACAAAATATTAGCAAACCAAATTCAAAAATACATCAAGAGGATCATACACCATGACCAAGTGGGATTCATCTCAGGGATGCAAGGATGGTACAACATTCAAATATCTGTCAACATCATCCACCACATCAACAAAAATAAGGACAAAAACCACATGATCATCTCTATAGATGCTGAAAAGGCATTCGACAAAATTCAACATCCATTCATGATAAAAACTCTTGACAAAATGGGTATAAAGATCAATTACCTCAACATAATAAAGGCTATATATGACAAAACCACAGCCAACATCATACTTAACAGCGAGAAGCTGAAAGCTTTTCCTCTAAGATTGGGAACAATACAGGGATGCCCACTCTCCCCACTGTTATTCAACATAGTACTGGAGGTCCTAGCCACAGCAATTAGACAAAACAAAGAAATACAAGGAATCCAAATTGGTAAAGAAGAAGTTAAACTGTCACTATTTGCAGATGACCTGATATTGTACATAAAAAACCCTAAAACTCCATTCCAAAACTACTAGAACTAATATCTGAATTCAGCAAAGTTGCAGGATATAAAATTAATACACAGAAATCTGGTGCTTTCCTATACACTAACAGTGAACTAGCAGAAAGAGAAATCAGGAAAACAATTCCATTCACAATTGCATCAAAAAGAATAAAATACCTAGGAATAAACCTATCCAAGTAAGTAAAAGACCTGTAACCTGAAAACTTCAAGACACTCTTAAGAGAAATTAAAAAGGACACTAACAAATGGAACTCATCTCATACTCCTGGCTAGGAAGAATTAATATTGTCAAAATGGCCTTCCTGCCTAAAGCAATCTACAGATTCAATGCAATCCCTATCAAAATACCAGCAGCATTCTTCAACGAACTGGAACAAATAGTACAAAAATTCATATGGAACCAGCAAAGACCCTGAATAGCCAAAGCAATCCTGAGAATGAAGAATAAAATGGGGCGGGGGGAAGGATCTCACTTCCCAACTTACTACAAAGCCACAGTACTCAAGACAATTTGGTACAGGCACAAGAACAGAGCCACAGACCAGTGGAACAGAATAGAGTCCAGATATTAACCCAAACATATGTGGTCCATTAATATATGATAAAGGAGCCATGGACATACACTGGGGAAATGACAGCTTCTTCAACAGCTGGTGTTGGCAAAACTAGATAGCTACATGTAAGAGAATTAAACTGGATCATTGTCTAACCCCATACACAAAACTAAATTCAAAATGAATCAAAGACCTGAATGTCTGTCATGAAACCATTAAACTTTCAGGAAAAAACATAGGCAAAAATCTCTTGGACATATACATGAGCGACTTCTTCATGAACATATCTCCATGGGCAAGGGAAACAAAAGCAAAAATGAACAAGTGGGACTATATCAAGCTGAAAAGCTTCTGTACAGCAAAGGACACCACCAATAGAACAAAAAGGCATCCTACAGTATGGGAGAATATATTCATAAATGACAGATACGATAAAGGGTTGACATCCACAATATATAAAGAGCTCATGCTGCACCTCAACAAACAAAAAGCAAATAATCCAATTAAAAAATGGTCAGAGGAACTCAACAGACAGTTCTCCAAAGAAGAAATTCAGATGGCCCGCAGACACATGAAAAGATGCTCCACATTACTAGTCATCAGAGAAATGCAAACTAAAACCACAATGAGATATCACCTCACACCAGTAAGGATCACCACCATCCAAAAGGCAAACAACAACAAATGTTGGCGAGGTTGTGGAGAAAGGGGGACAAGAAGATGTGGTACATACACAATGGAATATTATTCAGCCATAAGAAGAAAACAAATCCTACTGTTTGCAACAACATGAATGGAGCTAGAGGGTATTATTCTCAGTGAAATAAGCAAGGTGGAGAAAGAAAGAACCAAATGATTTCACTCATCTGTGGAGTATAAGAACAAAGAAAAAACTGAAATAACAGAACAGCAACAGAATCACAGAACCCAAGAATGGACTAACAGTTGCCAAAGGGAAACGGACTGGGGAGGATGGGTGGGAAGGAAGGGATAGGTGGGGGGGAGAAAGGAGGCATTGTGGTTAGCATGTATAATGTGGGGTGGTCACAGGGAGGGCTGTGCAACACAGAGAAGACAGCATCTTACTATGCTGATGGACAGTGACTGTAATGGGGTTTGTGGTGGGGAGTTGGTGATGGGTGGAGTCTAGTAAACATAATGTTCCTCATGAAATTGTAGATTAATTATACCAAAATAATAAAAAAAAGAAAGTGAAGGTTTCCAATAACATAAAAACAATTTCCAAATATGATGGGTTAAACAGAGACTACTTTGAGAATATGAAATGTTTTGAGAAAACATTTTGTAAGTATTCATCAGAAAAAATTGGGTGAGAAACTCTTATAAGATTTGAGTTGTTTTAGGGAGGGTAGAATACTTTGTTAGAGGACTTGCAAATCTAGCCAGGAATTCTCATGTTAAAATTCAGGAAATTGAAAGTATTTCAGAGATGTGAGGAAAAAGGAATGTGAGCATGCTTACGGAGGACAAAGCTTTCCATCGGAATCCCTGAATAAGAGGACCCAAAATAGAAAAATAACAAGAATTTTAAAAAATTTGTATAGATTCCTCCAACAAAAATCACTTCATCTGTATTTGGAAGATTCTCAGTCCTGTATAATGAAAGAGATTTTGATGCTAATTAGACTGTTGCAGTGACAAGATCTTATTTTTTCACATAAACATACTTTTTTCTCCATTGAGTACAAAAATATTTTCCTTTCACTTTATCACAGTAGCTCATTTTGATTATGCTCAGACCTCAGTGCATCACCTACACCTACCCAGTTAATCTGAGTAATTAAAGAAAAATGATGCATGATGCATTTATAGTTAAGTGAAATGAGTCTAAATCTCACACAACATCTGGATTCCTATACTTGGCAACATGGTACAGTTTGAGAAAAGCAATCATCTTCCTTTCCTGTTGGCAAAACACTTCACTGAACTCTCCAATTTGAGTCCTCTTCAGGATTTAGTGTCTTTTCACTTTGTAATGTACAGACTGCTACTTCCAGATGGACAGCCTTGTCATGTGCTATTTTTATGCTGTACTTTTAGAATTTTAAAGTGAGAGCAGTTATTCACCAAACATGAAATGTGTCACTTATTGTATACATTGAAGCAGCTTTTCAAATCAGCACGCTCAACCAGCTGCTGATGAGAATGAAAGAAATCATGCATAAGTCAGACAGCATACATTTCAAAGTTCCTATTTTGTACAGCACTGATAAGAACTGAGGACAGCTGAAAAGAAGCGTAGGCAAAATTCCTACCCTTGAGGAGTTTCCTATCTAGAATGGAGATTAAGACAAAAACAAATACTTTTGACAAGAATTGGAAGGCAGAAAGCATCCTGGCAAATGAATTATGCATATCCAGATGCAGAAGAAACAGAGAGAGACAGAGACAGAGATACACACACACACACACACACAATTATTAAAACTGGGCTGGCAGTATATAAAGAACTAAGGGGTATAGAAATGAGTTAGGTGGGGTGAGAGGAAATGTCAATTTTTGAGAAACATCTCAATTAAAATAAAAGGAAGTCTTTCTCTTTATTCATTTCCATGTGCCATGCACTCTGAATCATAATCAAGTGATATCAATTTATAATTCATATTATTGCCTCCACCTTGGGCCTTAAGTAAGTTTTGTTTCGCAGACTAGTTTGAACTGAGTTTAAGAGATACTTCATATTTCAACTAAAGATAGTGCTTAATGATTCTCAAGCAATTTTTTGAGAGGTGTGATAAACCACTGTCAATACTGGGCTGGCTGTAGATATAACTATAAGTCAGGGTCAGGTGGGAGTTTGAGTGGTGGTGAGAGCTGCATCGTTTCTGAAATTTCTCTATGAATATAATTTTAAATCCTAACTTTCCCTCTAAAACTATAACCATGAAAATCTTTGATATATGGATTTTTGTTGGGAGGAGGGCATTTCTTTATATAAAACTAGTCAACCAAATGAGAAAAGAAGAGGTCAATTATTTTGAGCTTGCTCATGTCAAGGGACTCAGCCACCATCACTTGTGTTTTGTCAGAGAGTCAAAGGCGGGCAGAGGAGTAGGACAGCCTGCAGTGGAAACAAGAGAAGGCTTCAGGTGTGCCTTGATTGGAGGCTGTTGGCATATAGAAGCTGAAGGCAGGTGGCCTACCAGCACGTCATCCAATCTGATTGATTAGGGAAGAATATTTGGCCTTCTCTGGGTGATCCTAAGTTGGAAGTGGGAATAAAAACTAGAGAAGCTGCCAGTTATTAATCAAGTCCTGGCCATACTGGGCTGACCCTTACAAAAATTACTATTTAGCTTCCTGGATTATCACTAGATAGCAATCTGGCTTCCTGCAAATCTGATTTATAGCAGGCTGGCTTCCTGGGCTGTTTATTGTAGATAAGGGTTCTGGTTTCCTGGGCACGTTGCTGTAGGTTGTGGGTCAGAGTTTTATTTTTATATACGGTCTGGCTAATGTCCATTTGTATATTCAGTCTTTCAGTTATTGACATTTACCCCCAAGAGACCTTTCCTGTCACTATATAATACTTATTATACCCTATCCTTTAGTATGAATGCAAATATGTACAGTGAAGTGTGCACAGATAGCTAGGTAGCCTTCTCCTAATGTTTGCTTTTAAAATGTTGCTGTTCCTGTTGTTTACTGAAAGCGTCTGTGTTTTTCTTTAAATGTTAATTTTAAAATACTTTCATGCAGCTACCAAGTATCCATTCACTAGGTCATTTTTAATCAGTTTTGACAACAAATCCACTCTCCTTTCAAAATGGACTACTCTGCTTCATCACCTCTCATATTTGAAGACTGGATTATAATACTTGGTATCTGTTCTAACCACGCAGCAGCCTAGTTACCTCACAGTTCTGTGTCTCTGTGTACTACTGGCTTGCCCTCTGAGTCTAAAAGCCTTCCCCTTCTTCATTTCTAGCTACTGCCCAGCACCACTATTGCTACAATTATCTTGTTTTCTGAACCAAATAGATGAAGGTAATCATTAATAAATTTGATTGTAGTTACTTGGACAGTGGGCTATGATATTTGAAATCAGGATTGCTTTGGAAAATACAGACAATATAATATATCTTTTTTTTTTTGGTTGTATGTAACAGATGACAATATGCAATAGTGCTTAAGCAATAAGAGGATTTATTATCTTAGTTTGTACAGACACACAATTTTAGGTTTGGTCAACTCAGTAGGTCAACATATCCCCAGTGACTGAAGTTTGTATGTGGAGGCTAGAAGTCTGAAATCAAGGTCTTGGCAAGGAAGGGTTCCTTCTAAGAGCTGGGAAAGATAGTCTGCTCCATGCTTCCTTCCCAGCTTCTGGCGATTTTTGGCAGTCTTTGGCATTCCTTGCCATGTAGATGCACTACTTCAGTCTCTTCCTTCATTGCTTCTGTTATCCTTCCTGCATTTCTGTCTTCTCATGGCCATCTTATAAGAACAACACTCATATTGGATTGGGGCCCACCCTGCTCCTATATGACTTCATCTGAACTATTTACATCTGCAATAACCCTATTTCCAAATAGATCTATATTCTGAGATATGGGCATTAAGACTTGAACATATATTTTTTGGGGAAACACAATTCAATCAATAACAAAGCCCTTGCATCCATCCATATACAACAATGTTCAAAGGCTGAAAGAACCTGGGCTTCTTCCTTATTTATTTATTTATTTTGAAAAGTATACTTCCCCAGGTGCTTCAGGACCACATATAGTGGACTTCCTCAAGCATCTCATGGACAAGACAAATATCATCTGCATTTGTTTAAATCAATCACTGTGAGGGGAATGGGATTACTATGATTGGCTTAGACTAAAGATTGATAAACTTATCCTGTAAAGAATCATATAATGAATATTTTAGGTTTTGTGGGTCATATAGTTTCTATTACAACTACTACTCATAGCTCAAAAGCATTAATAGACAATAACAAGTGGGCATGACTATATCCCAAAATAATTTAAAAATTTTTACAGCAATAGACTAGACAGTGTCTAAATTTGACCCAAGTGTCATAGTTTACCAACCCCCTTAGACTAATATAAATATCTTATCTGAAACAGGCGACTGACCTACTCCTCCTGGACAATTTATACTTGAACCATATTTTTCTTTTTTAAAAATGGAAGATGTTTAATATTTGTTGGAAGGCAGTAATATAGTTAATATAAATAGAGCATTCAGCTTCTCTAATCTTGGGTTGCTTATGGTATAGCTTGTTGTGACTATTCACTTGGAAATGCTGCCTTGTGAGACAGGTTTTGAGACAAAGAACATAGCATGAGAGTTAGGATGGCTGTGTTCAAATCCTTGGTTTGCAACTAGCCAATGGATGACCTTTACAAGTTACTAATACTTCTTCCTTAAATTCTCGTCAGTAAAATGGTGATAATAATAACAGTACCAGTACTTTACATCTAATATATCATAGGGTTGTTGGGTGATTTAAATAATAAAGGAGGAATGACCATACATTTACTTAAGCCAATGCCAGAGGTTGTACTTTTTAAGTATGTGGCCTATTTCCATGTTGTGGAGGAATCAGAACTTTATATAAACTTGCTTTTATCAACAGTATTCTTCCGTAGACTACCAGTCTTTACCATTCCCTTCAGGATTAATGAATTAATTCATATAATCACATATATGAATTAGAATAGACATAAAAATGAGCTTCAGTACAAGGAATGATAAGACTGCCAAACTTAATTAATAAGACTCATGGTTGCAGCTGGAGAAAAATGGACCATAGCTTAATAGATTCAACCTATGGATTTGGATTCTGTTGGCCTTTACAATCAACAGGGATCACCCTAGGATGGAAGAGCCATGGTGATCCATACTGAAGAAGACACTGGCAGAGCAAACCCGAAGGTTTGTACCTATACTACTCTGGTTGGCTTTTAGTCCTTGTACATGGATGCAGTTCAACTGATGCTTGTGTCTTCTCCCATCAGTGCTATTTGCTCCATCTTACTGGGTTCACAGCATATTTATTCAGAGAGAGAGGAGTCATTAGAAGGCAAATTTGTTTCTAATTTCCTTTTTCTTACTAGAATTCACATATGTGATGCCTTTCTACAGGACACTAACTACTACTCATTTTTCCTTGCAGGATGCCATTAAAATCTGCTAGGGATGAAATGAAGAAAAAGCCCTTCTATCCTTCTCTTCATATTCCATATTTATTTTCATTCTAATCAAAGTCAGGCTCAATTGTCCTTGTTGTTGAATTTCAGAAATTTAGAAAAGGACCTTTGCCATCACATGGTGACCAATCAACTCTACAGAAAAGGAGTTGACTAAAGTCATATTGCCATTAATGCCAGGTATTTAATGATCTTTATACTACAGAATTAATATTATGATAAAATTCAAAACATATAAATTTAAAAGAATAGTATAATGGACCCCCTATGTACCTATAACCTAGGTTCCACTGTTTTTCAGTTCTTGCCTTATCCTGTTTCTGCTAAACATAGGTTGATCACATTTCCTAGTTTAAATCAATATATGACTGTTGATTATCCTAACCTCCCACTACTGTCTAAAGGTATTCTAATTTAGAAAATGAATTTTATGGTTATCCTATTTATATACCTTACTATTCACCATCCCCCAAACCTTGCCATGGAGTTATTTTGAAGCAAATCCCAGACATTCTGTCATCTCATCTTTAAATATTTTTATATCAATATCTTTTTTAATAAGAATTCCTAGCTTGCCAAATATCCATTTCTCCAAAATCATATTAAAAATTCTAATCAATAGTAATAAAATATTTGAAAGTACAAAATTCTAGATCCATCCTACATAATCTCGTCCTATTCTCTTTCCTCCTTCTTTATTTTTCAGCTGTGTTTTTATATACCAAATGGATCATTTTGACTTAACTGACTGATTATAACTCATTGTTTGACTTCAGGGATTGCTTAGTTAATGGTGTAACCAAATTCATTGGTAACTTCGGCACCTTCAGGAGTACTTCAGTTGCTAAATAGATGATATAGGGGATGTTGTCTAGGCTATGGTAAAACAAAATAATTAAATCTAATAAACAGTTCTTTTGTATAGCTCACCAATTTAAATACAAGGAAAAAAAAAACCTTTAGTTTTTGACTTTTCAAAAAGCTCTAAAAATAGTCATTTCTACCACTGTGTATTTACCGAGAAATCCTACATAGATATGAAAAATAATTAAAACATATCAGAAGTTTATCAAGTAGTTTGAGACATTTATATAATGTATTGTTTTGGAGTTGGGGATGGGATTTGCTTATGTGTGGCAGAGTATTTTGTGTAAGGTGGTGATTGAAATATGCCAACTGTTATCTTTTTCTTAAGTTTTAAGAAACTATAACTAAAACAGAAGACCTATCATGATTAAATTCTAGTTAATAATTACTTTTAGCTAAAGCAAATACTACCTTTCTTCCTCTACTATATAACATTTCAAAACTTTCCCTGCTCTTGGAATTTGCTCCCTGCAATGCCAGGTTGAGCCACTGTAAAGACCACAACCACTTAGGAATATTCCATTCACTGTATACCAATAGACATAAATTTCCAGCAGAGACATTTTGAGCAAATTGTATTTCAGGTTTTCTGTGTTGTAACAAAAGTCTCAAGACCTTTTGACAAGTTTTGATGCATTCAGTTCATTTGAAAAGGATAAAACAAAGACAGCCAGTCGTGTGTGTGTGTGTGTGTGTGTGTGTATGTATGTGTGATGTGATGTGATGTAGTTACATATTGCTATATGGGGAAACTTTGTATTTAAGTTTCCTTTTATAGCAGTATATAAATGAAAACTTAAAATGTTATTTGTTTCTGATAAATTCATTGAATCAAGAGAACAGTGGTCAGTCAAAAGGTTTTTTATACATTAAAACCCAAGATTCCTATCATTTTCTCTGTTACTAAAATATAACCAGTCTACTTCAAACATAAGCATTCATTAGTTTTAGACCTGGAAAAACTGGTATTAGTATCCAGTCTTGGTCCATTTCCTGATCAGTTTCTGTATCTTTCTCACTTGCTCATTCCCTCTTTCTCTTTATTTCTTTCCTTATTTCTTTTAAAGTTCTTGGTTTCTCTTGAGGTCTCTTTGCCTTTGGGATACAACAGCTATAAAAGTCTATGTCAGAAGTTACAACACAATTCACTTTGGTTGGTCCTATGTTTATGACATGACTTGTATCTGAGAGCAGGTAAGGAATTGGAAAAATGTTCCTTCTGACTCCAAATGTGGTATAGTCTCATTACAACACAAACTCAGAGGCAGATTTCTTTGCTCTGATCCTAGAAACATCCAATTGCTCCTATGCTGACACCAGGACTAGCTCTGTCTTTTTAATCTTTTCCAAAGATCAGATTATTCCAGGTTCTGGGCTTTGACAGTAACTCTAGTGTGTTATCAGTTGTCAAGGTGTGTTCTACAACCTTAATACATCCTGACAATCACTATACTGAATGACTTTCTGACTTAACCCTCAAGAAATTCCCATCCTTGCCAAATATTGCAAAAATTTACAAGTACATATGCAACTAATGAAAAGAACTTAAGCCCAAAGCTTTTAACTTAATTGTGTTGGCAGTCAAGGTAGACAAGTCCAAATACTGCATCTTCCTACTACAGTGACTTGTATTTTCTTATAGTTAAGCCTCAAACCTGTCTAGGCTGGCATGAATATATAAAAAGATAGGGAAATTGAACTGTGTCCTGAAAATGTAACTGTAAATACTTAGAAATAAACCTTCTTTAAGAGTAGGCAGAAATCTGTTCATCTTCCACAGCCTAAAAAGCACAGCAAAGGTCTACTACTTATAAAAGGTGGACATAAGAACAGGTGGGAAAAGCTTAAATAGCACTTTTTTTCTCATTTTACATCCTCTTCATGGTTCTGATTTCCTGCTAAGGAACCATTTCAGAAAGCAAATAAAGAAATGTATCTGGACATTCATAATATGCTGAAAGAACTACAGAAGGAAAGTATTCTGAAAGTGAGGAAAAACTTTGTAAATGCTACTTTGTTTTTTAATGGTCACACTGCCTTAACTGATATTCTATAGGTAGACCTGCTGTAAATTTTGGAAGGGATTTTTTAATATCTGAACATTTGTTTTGGCAATGTCAGTGTCTGTTGGACTGGAAATACCTTTGTTAGTTTTCGAGGATCAGACAGAGTTTTACATGCAAAATGACTTTCTGGAGAAACAGGCATTTCATTAGGCAACTGCCTGGAAATGCTAAGACATGCTAATTGCTTGGCAGACTCAGATGAGCAGGGAGCACAGAGGGACACTGTTGTTACCCAGATTAATGGAAAGCAGAAAGTAACACCAAACCAAATCTAAGTAATGAGTTTTCTGGTTGAAATACTACTACCTTATTGCTTTAAACAAGTTTTAGAGTCTTTTCTAGTAAGACATCAGATAAAATTCAAGACAGAATAAAACAATGAAGTTCTTTAAGTGATGGAGAGCCTCAAACACAGCAGTTGTGCTTGAAGGACTAGATGTTTTCCCAATAAGTTATCATTCTTACAATGAAAATAATCTCAAATACCATCAATCAAATATTAAACAAATAGTATCACACTTAGAGGTGGAATTAATTATGGGTAACCTTGAGTCTTAAGATGCAAATGAAATAAGTATATACCTACACATTTTGACTACAGAATTGCCGGCAGGTCTTTGCTGAGAACAAGAGATTTCTATTTATTAAATAGTTCTACCTTAAACATCCATGTCTTTAGTTAAGACATTGTACTCCCATTAGCTTTCTGAATAAAAGCATTCTCATTATTAAGTTAAGTTTTATATTTTTCATTAGTGTTATTAATAATCCCAAGAATTATTTAGGTCTTAAAACAAAACATGGAATTTCAACAGTTATTTATATCTTGTAATGAAACCAAAGTGCATTTATTTAGTGCCAAATCTGCGTCACGCACTGTTTTAGTGTTAAACAGGTTAATCCTTACAACAGTCATATCAGGGAGGTACTCCCATTATCAGACCTAATTTTTCAAAGAAGACAATAGGCACATAGAATTCAAGTAACTTGCCCAGGGCCACGCAGGCAGGAGGTGGTAGAGCAAGAAATGAACCCAGTTTAGTCTAGATCCAGTATCTGTCTCTTAAACACTTCCTCAGTGGTTCTCAAACTTCATTTTCCTTTAGAGTCCTGGAAACTTGTTAAAATGAAGATTACTGGGCCTCAGTCCCAAAAGGCCAGAAAATTTGCATTTTAACTAGTTCCCAGGTAATACCAATGTTACTCCTTTGGAATCTATGCTTTCAGAACCTGTGTGCTGTGCTGCAGTAGTATTTAACTTACTTAGAATCATAATTTCTTTTCACTGGACCAGACCATTGTTTCTTTGAGGGTAGAGAGTACCTGTTTTGTATTCATTTTTCATTTTTCCACCATTGGCATTTGCAAGTAGCAAGTGAATACTCAATACATATTTGTTCAAAGTGTGAACCAATGACTGAGTGAATCTCCAGAATCCCCTTTTAAAATGAGAACGGCCATAGGAGGGATATTTAATTAAGCTGTCATTTTACAAATAATTTAATATGAGTTCATTTGTTAGGAATTAACAAATTAACCACCTGAAAAGCCCTAGAGGGATTTATGGCAGGACTCTCTGATGAGAATTATGAGGAATGATTGGGGACTAGCCAAGAGTCAATGCTTAAGAACTGTACTGGGTATAAAACTACATTCTAGGACCTAGGAATGGAAATGTGAGATTAGTTCAAGCTTGTGTGGATGAAGGGCTCCTAACAGCAGGAAGGGGTCATGGAGAACAGGTAAGTTTGTTCTTTTGTTTAGGAATGAATCTGCTGGGAAAATGTGAAGTTTTGGACTCCTTTGAAAAGACTGAAGAATGTGGTAGAAGGAGCCAACGCTTTCAAGCCAGGCAGGTACGGGTTCAAATTGCTGGTTCTGCTGCTTTCTGGCTATAAGCCACTGAGTAAAAATATAATTTGACTATTACTTTCTCATCAATAAAATCATTTGACTGATAAGATTAATATAAAAATCAGGCAACTTAACATATATAAATCATACACCAGCAGTGACTGGTATTCACCAAAAGTTAGTTTTCTTCTTTCTTTAACACTTCCTATTCATGATACAAATTAATGCCACACTTCCCACTTGGGTGGGAAATTAGTAATATGAGTTTTTTCCTCATTATATCCTATATAGAACTGACTTAAACTTGGACTATTCACTACATTTGCTTATATTATTTTTGTACCTTTCATATTGGATTAATTTCTTTAGTTGTCAGATTTTTCATTATTCTCTTGAATCAGATATCAAAGATAATTTATATTGGCTATGCGTGATTAAAAAATCAATGATATTTAAAATTCAGTGCTGTAACCCCTGTCCCTCTAGTATATCCTCAAATTACTCTTAGAAAAAATTTATCTTCTCTACATTTGAAGAAGAGATGCTGAAGTACAAACATGTGGAATGAATAGAAGAAAAAGTCATGTGTTGTTAGAATTCAGCTTTTTAACACCCACTTCAGTGCTTTCTGTTAGGAATTCCAGCTTCACTGAATTACAAACAATAGAACTGACATATTCCTGTGTGTTTGTATTAACCACACTAAAAGTTTTGGTATTATAATATTATAGCAAAGTTTTTCCAATCTTAGAAATCGCCTACTCATCATGTTTTAAGAACAATACTTCATGCAACCCCTAATTTAAACTGTTCCTTTTTTTAACCATTGCATTTAGTACTTCCCCTTCCTTCCTCCCTTGGTAGTTAGGTTTTGGCAAGAAGTGAATGAGAGAGTGCTCATACTGCTCTGAGATCATATTAACTCTACTTGGACTAGCGTGCTTGTAATGGTAGTCCTTTCATGCTTTCATGTTTTTCAAAACAATTTTCCAAGCACATTTCTAAGATTTAGAGCCAATTTTACACAAAAATTTTGCTCTAAGTTCCTAGTTCATGTCTCCTTTTTGAAAAAAAAAAAAACTGACAATAATGATTAAAATGAACTATTTAAAACATTTGCTGCATTCTATCCAATTTAGCAGATAATACCCTCCATCTATAAAATGTCTCGTTTTCCTTGAAAACATTCTTTTTCCTCTGGTGGCTTTGGTGCCTGTTTTCTGTTGTACACTATGGACCATCACAGACAGCAGACCTGGGAAGTGTTCTAAAAAAGCTGTAAAGTATTTCTGTCACTGTTGCTGCAGCTGTGGTTGCACATCCTTGTAGTCACAGATTTATTAGCAATTCATATGCACACCCCTCTTCAATTTAAATGATTTAAAAAACTCTCTGTGGCTTTTTATTTTTAATGGTTCTCACTTTAATACCCTGCAGCCTTATGAAATGTCATTTATAATGAGACCCCATTTTTTTTTTTAGGTAGAGATGTAAATATGCTAAGAAACTTGATAATAGGCGATGAAAAATTTCACCCTTAAGTCATTAGCTATAAAGTCACCTCAATTAAGAGCAATGGATTATTTTTCAAGTATCAATAAAATAATTGTATCTCTGTGTATCAAAAGAGTTTATGACTGTCAAGGAGAATCTGAATAGCCATTCTTTTGTCTTCAGTGATGGCAGGTCTCTACCACTGGTTCTGAACCTTCATTTAGTCCTGGTAGATCTGAGGCCTGTGGAACGATCCCTTTTGTAACACAGATTCCCTATATAGTATAGTGAAGAACTGGTTAGTATCTGAAACTGAGACTAATTAATTAATTGATTGGGCCAGTCATGGCCTAAGTGAATGAATCCCTTGAATCCCTGCAATGGCCTAAGTACGGTTCTAGGTCCTGGGGATAAAATAATGAGTGAAACAAATTTGCCACCCTCATGGAACTTATACTCTCATGCAAGAAGATAGACAATATAAAAATAAATCATGATATAATTTTGAGTGTTGATAAATACTATGAATAAAAAGCAAAACAGGATAAAGGAATAGAGTTTAGGGAAAAGATCCAACTTATGAGGAAAGAATATAATATTAGCATCTATGATAAGTAGTACTTCTTAAAAGATCCTTGGTAATTCTAATATGAACAGTAGACACAAATTACTTTTTGAATGAATGAATGAAACACAATTTCCTCTACAGTCTCCAAAAATCATTGTTCTTAAAGGCCTGCTATGAATTCTGATTAAGAGGTGACAGCTTTTAATCTCAGATGAAGGGAGTATTTTGCTGATAGTGGGTGCTGTATAAAGTGAAGTGGTGAAGTAGGAAGCTCTCTCAAATAGAGTCATTGACATCAAGAGTATCCATTGAGCTTGTGTCCAGGCACGGGGACGATGAGCGGCCTGAGTTAGTGCAGGCCTTTACTACAAGGACTTGAGTCCCTTGGCTTCCAACATCATTGTGGGTGATCATAAGGAGAAAAATATAGGTAAACAGAACATTCTTCAAATACACAAATCAAGGCATTTTCCATTGTGTTGTATAGCAATAAATTAGACAAGGAATGAATAGGTCTGATTGCTAAGAATGTATTTTAGAAAAAAATGTTTCTTAAATTACTTTAGTGTGTAAACTAGAAGTATACAAAGAGCCTGAAGACTATGATAGTCCCCTACCACATGTGTTCTACAAATAATATACACAGCTACATCAAAAGTATTTGTCATATTGAAAATCTTTGTCTTCCAACAAAACTCCCCATTATTATATGAAATGTTCTCAAATATTGAATAGCTGAGGCTCCTGTTCAGAAACATGAATATTGAATTGGAAATGCCTTGCAAGTTAATATTTTACCCCTCCCAGGTGAATTCTTATTTATGTGAGGATTAAATCCTCATAGGAAAGTCAGAAATGTTCTTGATGGCAATTAAGACATCAGGCAGATAAGGGCAATCTTTTGCGGAGGTTTGTTTTACCAGCTAGTCATTTCACTTAAAAGTGGTGCTGAGGTACTCTGATTACATGGGCAGGCAGAAAAATTCACCTTTTTGCTAACTTTATTCAGGGTGAAACTTTCCTTTTTTTTTTTTCTTCAACTTCCTTACAGAGAGAGAGAGGCCAGAGAAATATCACAAATAAAGCCTAAATCTTTCTTGTTCAATATTCACTTCATTTGCAGTTAGTGTGTATTAAATTGTTAGCATTTCACCATTTTCTACCCTTTTGTAATGCTTCACTCCAGTAATAACTGAGAGTACTACAGCTTACAAAAAGGAACTTTTATCCATAAAAGAGCTTTCCTATTGAATGAATCAGAAGATAAAACCAAGGTACTTTTTAAATATAACTCTATCACTTTTTTCTCAGCTTGTTGCTCTAGACCTTGAGTTTGAACTAGTTCAGAATCAATCAACTCAACTCAGAAATAGAATGAAAGACTTCTCAGAAGAAAGTGAGAATAGAGGAAAATATATATTTTTTAAATTGCCTATCGTCTCTTGTATCTCAGGCACAATTTATCCATGTCTCACACAGGATCAGGGAATGTGGTAAAGCACTTGGAGAGCAGGTGCATGGGTCAAGCAGCCAGCATTGTCACAAATTGCTAGTGGGTTGAGTGTCATTAGATAAGATAGTAAAACAAGACAACAAATAAGTGGTTTTTCCATAAAAATAAAATCTGCCTTTCAATAGTTCTTATCTAGAATACAAATGTTAATTGAAAGCAAATCTGAGTTGATCTCAGAAAAGCAGTCAGTTTACAATTTTACAACTCAGGAACAGTATAAAATAAGAATGGAAGCTCCTTGAGATAGAAATGGGAAAGCCTGTTTACTGTCTTCTGTTCCATCCATAGAGTTATATTAATGAAGGTGGCTTGATGGATTTTTTAGGAATGTATTATTTGAATGATTTTGGAAATTTCACTTTATCAAGAATTTTAAGACTAAGTCTCAAGATTACTGCTTCTTATATTTAATATTATTTCTGATGGAGACTTAGTGACAACATAGAAACATGTTGAGCATGCCCAACAGGAGTAAATGCTTCTACTAACTAAAATATGAATATGAAATTGAGGGATCAAAACAGATTCCCAGGAAACCAAGACTGTTTACTGTGTATACAGGTGAAGGTTTTAGGAGTAAAGGATTAACAATGCTTGTGTGTGCACTGTGTCAGGATCATCAGTTTGCCAGCAGTGTGTGCCTTTAGTAATCACAATGACAAAAGGGAGAGTCTTGGCTGGGAGGAAAGGAACATTGATGGGAGATTTATATTACCATCAACTCAGGTAGAGCAGAACTCATTTTCTCTGTTTCTCTTTACTGACTAGCCATCCTTAATTTTTTTTTCTCTTTTGTAAACCTCATTTTATGGGTGCTCTGAAAATATTGGTTATTGATTATACAGTTATCATGAAGTTGATAAATGCACAAAGTTTCTGCCCTAGGATTACTTTTTAAAATAAAACTGTGAAAAGATGAGAAGCTACTAAAAAGAAGCTTTGAATATTTGTTTCTGTTATATTTATACCATATTGTTATGTTGAATTCATGTCATTGAAGCTCCCTAACTCATTCATTAATTCATCTATTCACAAACTTTAATTGACTGTCCACCATATGCCAGGTTCTGTGCATGGGGTTAAGGATAAGAAGAATGCTACCTCACTGGGTTCTCAAGAAGTTTTAGTTCTCTGGGGATACTAATCAAGGACCAGTTGATGAAAATGTCATAAATGTTATAGTACAGGCTTACATAGAGTATTAAAGGGGAACAGATTGGGTGAGGCCTGTCTTTAAGGGAAAGGTCACATCTAAAATGAGTCCTGCATTCAAATTGGAATTAGCTTTGGAGAGGAGGGTGTACCAAGCTAAACAAAGAGTGGATCCAGGTGAGTCAAGGCCTGTCACTATCAGCAAGCCCATGTCAGATTTTGCACAGTAGGCCTTCCACATATAGTAGTTAGAGGAACAAATCTATGTATGTGTAATGTAGATATCTTTACAATATTTGGGTAAAATAAGATTATTTTTATAGGATTCAGGTAGTAGCTTCTGAGGGGGAATATTAAATTATTTCTTCCTTTTGAGTGACAAAGATTCTCTGATTAACCAAGCTCTATTCAGGCTCTTTTAACCTGATTTTCAACAAGGCCTGCCTTTGCCCTCCCATGGCTGTCTCTGAATTGTCTAGTTTTAGTAAGAACTCTGATATTTTAACCAGAACCCCCCATCCTCCACGTCTGGTCACCCTCCATATCTAATCATGTTGCTCATCCTCCATGATCTCCCAGGTGATATCTGATCATCCTGGACTGCCTTCAGCAGGAATCTTGCTAGGTTGGTTTAATCAGAATCTCCCTTACTCCTGATGTTTCCTCTTAGTAATTTTCCACTCACTGACTCCCATCCTGTTCCTTGGTTATGCATTTCCATTTGCCCATGATGTATTTGAACGTGAGTCCAATTTTTCTCTCTCACTCCAAGATTCTAATATAGTGGCCCCTACACCTATCTCATGGCTCTCTTGAACAAAGTCTTCATTACTGTGCTTTAACAAATGTCATTGAATAATTATTTCTTTGACAGGTGTAACCATACTTTTGCTGTTTTTTTCTGGTGTTTTTCCTCTTCCATATCCCTTCAGGAATAACAACAGTGTACTTTTATATCAGGGGGTGAAAAAATTGCAGACTTAAGAACTAATTTGAGAGATCTAATTCTAAAACCATATGTACTTTAAAAAAATTACTAATGATTCATAGACATGTTTTAGAAATTTCAATACTAGTGGAAAGTAGTTTTGTAATTAATTCATAAAAACTCAGTGGAAGGTAGTAAAAGCAAATGCTCAATCCATACTACTGTTTATATGAAATGAATCCTTCAAACCAAAATTAGATACATTTACTTAAGAGGCTAGTTGAATTTCTTAGTATCACATTATCTGGTATAATTTATAGGGATAGACAAATGTCATTAATAGTGAATAATATCTAATATATATTGAGCACTACAAAAGCGGTTTCCTAAAGGGAGATCAGTCATCAGTCTGAGTGTGGGAACCACTTAACAGAATTTGTTTTTAACCATTCTCTTATTTTTGTGAGAACAAGAAGTGAAATGTATCCTTTTACGTTTTAGTTAAAAATTTTGAAATTTTTCTTCCCCTGCTTTATCAGAATTGGTCATGTTTTAATCCCATACATTGTCATTAAAAATAATAAAAAATACTTGATCCAATAATGACTATCCTTGCCCATCTTTGTCATCATCTCTTTTCTTCTCTGTTTGGGTCTTAGCTGGAAACACATAATGAGAAACTGGAAAGGATGTCTGATTAACAGCCTTGGGAGATGAGGACTAATGAACAGATATCTCTTTTTTCATTATCTAATAAAATGCTTGGTGTTGCTGAGGGATCAATTTGATTGGGTCAGATGGGTGATCAGGGATGATGTTTATTAAACTTGTTTCCTTCTCTCCTAATCCAAGAAGCCTTCAGGAATCAGTGCATAATGTGCACAAGGCTTTGGACTACCAGTTTTATATTAAGATTTTACCTAATTCCCATAATAATTCCATGAAGTAGTATCTTTTTGACCCCTCTTTACAAATGTGGAAATTGAGGCTTATAATTAAGTAGCTTATCAAGGACACAAAGTTAATAATTGGTGGAACAGTGATTTAAATGAAGTTCTTATTTCTCAAATTCTAAATCCAATGCTCTTAACTCTTACATTATATTAAAGTTGGCATGTTTTTATTATTTGCCTTCTGGTAATATTGTTTGTGCAGGGGCAGTATAGTAAGGTAGACCCCAGCAGCTGGATGAGTCTTTATTCCTGCATATAACCATTTGCAAGTCTAAACTACTACTATAAATGATGAACTCAGTACTGGCATTCTCTCTAACATTGTCCAATTCTTATCATGCACATGTCTCAACTGAGTTTCAGCAAAAATTGTATTTTGTTGGGCCTGAAAGAAATTCCAGAAAATGATGTGCTCATACAGTGTAAAGTCCTCCTAAATTAAATTTGCAAAATGAACTCATCATTTCTAGTGTCTTTGTTGAGCATAAAGCACAAGGAGTGCTTATGCTATTGCTCTCTGAGAGCTGGTTATACACTGATAAGTTGAAGAACTGCTGTAGGAAAGAGTCTGGAACTGCAGAGGCTGGACATACAAGTCACCTCTTGTCTTACCTATTTAATATCAGCAGAGTTTAAGAAGGTCTGCACCTGTATGTGATTCAGGGAATTAGGATCAAGGAGATTCTTCCATGATCTGGCTTTGGTTTGCACTCCCAAATGTACCTTGCTCTTGCAAGTCTACTTTTCATTTTCACCATCTGAAAAAAGAACCTTTATGCTTTAACTAGAGGCAATAAGATATGGAAGGAGAACTGATGAATCATAAATTAACTATTCAAAGATTTATTAAGTGTAAGCCAGATATGATGTGTATTTAGGGAATGTATTATTTGAGGTGGTCAGTGGCTATGTTCACATGTTTAGTTGTTTCCACAGTTCGTTATGAAAAATAAACAACATATTTATTAAGAGTTACCCTAGTAAGCCTTGCAGATCCACTTTGTCTAACAAAGAGATGATAATTCTATCTTTAAGATACAGACTTAAGTAGAATTACTACTCTTTGTTACAGGTCTTGTGTGGCTGCCAGCCAAATGTTTCTGATGCACTGAATGACATTACAGGGAGACCAGGAAAAGCTCATATATATTAGTGATAAAGGAAAGAATTTGAATGACTGAGGCAGAATTCTTGGAGAGCAAAGTCATTAGCAGAAATATTTTTAAGCATTTAGAGAGCACTTTGCTTATAAAATGCTTTATAATCATTTTTATTTGATTCAGGCTTTCAGCAGCAATGTCATTTCTATGATATTGTTCTCTCAGACATTTAGGCTGAGTATTTTTGGTTTAACATATTGAAGGATCCTGCTGACATCAACCTGACTTTAAGACAGAGGCATCAAAATACAATGAAAGGTCACACTAAAAAAATGAGACATGACCTCTCAATTTTAGAGACTCAAATTGATTTTTTTAGATCCTTCCCTTCATTCACTGAAGGCTTTTGTGCTAGTATTCTTCCCATTTTAAAGATTAATGAAATGAAACTTGTATCTTTCTCATTTTATAGATTAACACAATTAGTAACAATAAAATGAAAAATCTAGTCATAAATTGAGACAAGGATTTGGCTGTTTGTTACACTTATGGACTTGCTTTCAGATTGTTAGTGAATTTTCATACCTATTTGTATTCATGTACTTTGGATCATATGGAAATGAAACAAAAAAAAAAGATTCCTTGTTTTATATTTTAAACACTAAGCTACTTAAATACTATGGAATATATGAAAATTTGGACACTTAGCTTCTTTAAGTGAGTCAGAAATAATTCATAAATTTTCAGGAACTCTATAGATATGTACACTTTAAATGAAATGTTCAATAAAACTCACTTAGGTTTTCTCCATATTTTGTGGGCCATTCTGTAATTCAATTTTCATGTGCAATTTTAAATGCCTATAGTAGAACAGAGACATTCCCATTCATTTATGTATTGTTTGTATTTATGTATTGATTTGTACTACAACAGCACGGTTGATTATTTGTGATAATGTATAGCCTGCAAGCCTAGAATATTTACTGTGTGGACTTAAAAAACAATATACATACGTGCTGACCTCTATTCTATATTACGTAAGCAAGGAACCTAGGCCTTATTTATTAAAGTAAAAATATATAAGGGTTTACCTACATATGTATATATGAAGTCATGTAACTAACATTTATTGAGCTTATTTTAGGTGGAGTGCTTAAAATGTCTGTACATATAGAGATTAAGATTAAAGGTTAAGAAAATATCCAGTCAAAAGTTTCTCATCTCTAAACTTTTTATCGGCATGTTTTTAGTAACCTAGAAAGTTGCTGACAATCCAACAGTAGAGAAGTATTAACTCACTAGAGATGGATTCAATTCCATTTCATTCCATTTCAGTTACACATAGGAAGCTAGCCATTGCATTTTCACATAAGCCAACTTAAGGTATTTAAAGTGAGACATGTATTACTCTTCTCAGAATTCATTTATCAAACAAGTTATAACAATCAAAGAGGATTAAGGGAGGAAAAATCTTTTACTGTATTCAATGTTATGCAATGCACCAAATCAAGGGGAAAGGAGATCAATATTATAATTCCATGGTTCTAAAATTATATAGATCCCAAATAGTTTTAAAATAATTCTCATAGTGCTATGTGTTTCCCAGGTAGTACACTGAGAGTTCTGAAGAAGTGCTGAAGAACTTTTAGAAGGTTCAAGAATTCAGAAAGCCAAAAATTAACTAGTGTAGTAGCATAATTATGACCCAAATTCTTCAGTGTATTTGTCCTGATTCATCAAAACACAAAGATTAGGTAATCACCTGTATTTTAATTTTGTTTTTGTTTCAGTAATCCTTTTAACCAGAAAACTGGACCACTGATGAGGACTATTTTTAAATAAACAACTTGCAAGAACAACTTATGAGCATAATTCATTAGAAAGTTGTTACTGTAACAAATGTGCTCCTTCTTCCAACTTGTACATTTCATCATTTTGAATGCTCTTTAGATTAATTTATAGCCAAAGGAAAGGTTTTCTAGACTTTAAGGCTATTTATTAAGTGCTTTGGCAAACACAAAATGTTATACATTTATCATAATTTTAACACAATAGGCACATTACTAAATTTAAAAAACTGCAAAAATTTGGTATGGACTACATAAACTATGGCATAAATTATAGATACATTTAATTTAACAATCTCTAACAAATTCGCCAACCTTTCATTTACTTTAGCTACAGTTGCTTCTATGTTGACAATAATGAACCTTTATTGAATAACCTTTACCTGAATAGTTACCAAAATAAAGGCATGAGTTTATTTTATATTTTATCGGAATTTGTCTTCTGGTTGGATTTTCTCCTAGGTTTAGTCCTGCAGTACTAGTAAGAATAGCTTTATGCAATCAATTAAAATTTCAGCATCAGTAAATTAGGAAAGGTTTATTTCTCCCTTTATAATGTCAACCATGGATATACACGGGAAGTGTGTTCAAACAGGTTAGATAATAACAAAGTCTGCTAACTATATTTTAAAAAAAAACAAACTTGTAATCCAAAGGATATTTGCTCTGGTTATTGCCTCCTGAAACAATCTTGCCCTTTTGCTTCTCTTCTTTCCTGTACAGCTATTATCATCCTCTAATCACTCCACATAACTCACCAATTTGTTGTGTTTACTATTAATTGTTGGACTCTCCTGCTACCTTATAAAGCCTGTGAGGTTCAGGACTTTGTGTTTGTGTTGATTTGTTATGCAGTGTTTTTGGATAATAGCCAGCTGAAACAAAAGCTAACTATATTTCTTTTGTGAATACCCCGTAGCAACAGTTATACACAATTCGTAAGACATACATTGTGTGTGACACCCAGCACAAGGGCAAGAAATTTCAATGTGCTTTATAATGCTTTAGTTAATTTTATCTAGGTGTGATTGCACCATTTTTCTTAACATGATTTATGTTAAGACTCATACGTGTTAGCAAAATATCATAAGTCCTTTTACATGAATTAAAAGATGTATAAATTGGGATAAGGGACATCCATAATATATCTTCTTTCTGTTCTTGAAAATAGTGCTCATCTTTTCATTAGACTTTTTTACAATCACTGTAACAATTATATCCATTTTGTGTTTCATCCCTTATGCGAACTGTCATCTCAATATTTCACCATAAAAATAGGGATTTCTAGGGAAGATGCTTTGATAGAATTGACTTAATTATTCAGGGGCCAATTATCCTGTTCTAGACTACTCACATTGTTTTTATTTCCTGTCTTCTTTTCCCTACATTTGAATATTTCTCAGTCCATTAACAATCCATTTTGCTTCTCATTAACGTCTCTGGTAAAAAGTATGGTGAAGGAGATAATTGGGACTTTGGCAAACAAACTTTTGAATTAACTAAACTTCGGATACTCTATTTTACTCTCTAACTTATTAAGACAAATAGCTCAGTTTATTGCATTTATAGGTATTCCTAGACTGAGAAAGACTTTGATGATTATGATATTCTTCCAAATGCATAAATATGTAGAGAGGGCATCCAAAATGTCTTCTTTTCCTAAGACTACAAACTGAAATGATAGCACTGTCAGCCTCTTCTACTAAATTCTTTTGATATACTCTGGCCCTTAGGTTCAAGGTTAAAAGTTTATGGTGACATTTATTAACTATTATATTTCAGTTCTGTGATGCTGGGGGCCCTGCAAACTTCATTTTCTTCTGTGCCAGCTCTTTCCCTATTAATTCTGCAAATGGAAGGCACTAAAGAATCTGAGAGGTAGTTGGAAAGGGAAGACATCGCTGCTCCCAGGTGTCTCCCGCTCCCGTCAGCTCCATCTCAGCGGCGGAGTAGCTGCTGGTTCCACTCCCTTGCTTTCCTCTATGTCCGTAGGTCCAACCTCCCGGTGTTTCTTTGTAGAAACTAACAAGGGTGCTGGTAGCACCCTCTCATCCAGGTAAGCAGCGCGCCTCCCTGAGCTCTTAACATGCCAGCTGTAGTCAGGCTTTCAGCTTCGCAAGGCCCCTTCTCCTGCCCTGATAATCTCAACCTCTTCCTTTGTTTCTCACATTCAAGGGGGACGGGCGTTTCCTTCAGATACTGTCTCTTTGTTAGTCCAGTGTTCCCGTTTTGATTGCTAAGCCTTCTGATAACTCTTTAAACAATTCCTACATTAGATTCTCTCTGTTGAACAAACAGATGTGTTTTTCACTTGCTGCCTCTACCTTAATGATATGGTACTAAGTGTAGATGTCAAACACCTTAAAGAAAGACTAAGCCTTTAAGCTTTTTTTTTTCCCTTTTCTCCCTAATTCGTAGCTAACTGTAGAAATGCTTGTGCTATATATAGCCATGTAAAATTTCCTTGGCAGCATATTCTGATCACTAGACATCTATTTTACATCATTTGTACCTAACACATTTGGTATATATTGGTTTAGCCATATTAAATGGCTTCTATTTGGACTGATCCCTTCCTCAGACACTAATTGTCATGCTCTCTGCATCCTTTAAATTGTCTCCCACATGTTGTCATTATTTGGCTCATTTCTACCCTCAGGGAACAATGTAATGTCCTCATCCTCATCAGCCACTTGATGAGACTGAACAGTATCAATGTCAGCCTAACTCTCATTTGAGTTTTCATTATTTGCATCTGTGTTGGCAAAATTTCCTCTCAAAGGATTGAATGTGGGAGGCTTTCACATTAGGCCTATTAATTTTAAATAAGGGGTGGGGTGGCATGGCCAGTTCCAGTGTAGTTCCCTTGGGCCCCCATTACTCACAGCATGATATAATATTACACAACAAAGTCTGTTATTAATGCCAAGATGATGGCTTAGAAGCAACATTCATTGGACATTCATTGTGCTGCTTTACAAAATCTCAGATTCTTTTTCCTGGGTCAAGCCAGGAAATTGAAGGCTAATCGGCTCTTCCATTCTCTCATTTCTTCACACATGCTTGTTGTTTCTTCATATTGTCACTAAAGCAGAGTCTTTCACACACCATCCTGGAATTTAGTATTTGCTACAATGTCCAGCGATAAAGTTTTTTCCTCTTTTTGTTTTCTCCCAAAGTAACGATGATTTGTGCAGCTCAATAAATTTTCTCCCAAAACATCAGCTGCAGATGTTACCTTTGTAGTGTGTGTCCATGAACTTTTGCCATTTATTTTCCATGTTCAATGTTGCATGCTGTTTTTAATGCCTACCCATGAGCTCTTTAGAAGAGCCAGGAAAGCAAACAACAAAAGTTAATTGTGATGGAATTGATGGAACACTCAGAAAAATTTCAAATTGGATTTCTAAATATATATAATTATTCCTACAGTTTTCCTTTTTCTTCTTTTATCTTTTTTAAATTTATTTATCAGCTGTACTTAATGGAATTAAATTTTCACATATGTTGTCATATATGATTGAATGTTAACCAGATGGAAGACAGCACTGAAAAGGAGGTGAGGGTGTGTCTTACTTTATTATTTTAGTAACAGAAAATATAAATTCATAATTTTAAAATATTTACTTTAGTCATTTCACTTACAGAAGATCTTTTTTTCCCCTTTTCCCAATGAAATTTAATAGCAATGGCTAGCATTCAGACATAAATTTATAAAATACTTGATATTGTTTTAAGGAAAAGTTTAGAAGGGTATTGAGGAAGGGAAGAAAACAAGTAGATGGTGAAATTCTGAAAACCAGAAGTTGCACCTCAAAGTTATAATGAAGAAGATTGGTTAAAAAGAAAGGACTTTTCGTCATAGCTTTTTTTCCTTCAAATTACTAAGAAGGTGTTCTATCATTGTCTTCCCTGCCATATCATGCTTGTTTCCTACTCAGAGGAGGGGTCTTAGGATATGCAGTATCAGTGTAATAATGATGGGTAATGCATAGCATTTTCTACTGAGTCAAAAACTGACAGTATTTCTGAAAGGAAGAAAACCGGCCATACAGCCAGTGCATGAATTTGAGGTGACCCACAAAGAGAGGGCTGCACTTTTTCATATCTGGAGACTTTATCCAGGTCAAAACAATGCACTTTGTCTCTGCCTCAGACAATTTGAGCCAGCTGGATCCTGTCCAAGATAATGCCTTTGAATCCTGCAGAAGCAAGAAGCAGCAATATCTCTTTCATTATATGGCATGGGATATCACCATTTCTCCAAAAGTCTCTTTGTTTGGTATGTAATAATAATTAAGCCACATAGACATGCATTTCTTAGAGACCAAATAGTAGCCTTGAACACTGAGTCAGAAGTTTCTGCACCTACAGGTCACATAGCATATTCTGTAAGGCAGTTCTTATCTATGAAAGAGGAAAATCATCTCATTACTTCTTAAGGGAGAGTGAACAAAGATTTATGAAACCACTACTCTGAACCAGTGTTTGTTCTATATACTTATAAGCATTTTCATTTACTGTTAAAAATTACAATGACCTGTTTTATAGATCAAGAAACTGAATATTGGTATCATTAGCAGTCCTGGAATGCAGCTCTTGTTATGCAAGTTGAGAAATGAAGAAAGTGAACTTAATTTGTGTACTGAGAGATATGAATATGAATATAGATAATAGCATTATTTTTAATAGAGATAAACAACCTTGGAAAGTACTCAAGTATGAGGACACAGGTAAATAAATTTTGGTATATATCCACTGAAGTACTATAAAGCAATGAATATACATAAAATGCAGCTATATGTATAAACATGATGACCTTCAAAAACATGATGTTGAATGAAAATTTCTATCAACAGAAGAATATGATCCTATTAATATGGAATTCAAAATATGCAAGACAAAATAATATATTATTTAGGAACACAAAGATATGTAATAAAACTGTAAAGGAAAAAATGCAAAAAAAAAAAAAATCCTCTGGAGAAGGGAAAGAAGGATTTGGGAGAAAATACCCAGGAAGCTTGAGAAAGTTCTGTATCTTAAGCTGTGTGGTGGATACCTAGGGGTTAAATTTGTTTTGAAATGTACAGAATCATTGTGTATATGTTCCTTTATGCATGATGCAAAAAAAAAAAGAACAAGAAGATAGAGTAAGAGTAATCATCTTATAATATGCTCAATTCAGTGCCCTGCTCACCGTGTTACAATAGCCATGAATGATGTCCAAAATTTTGTTTGCTTCCACATTTAAGCAGAAGTCTTTGTTAAGTCAAAGAAGAGGTATGAAGGACGGAATATAATAAACAATATGTTATATAGAAATGCATTTGTTTATCCAAAATATGTAAAGAAGTGATACAGCTAGATAGGAAAAACATTCTGATCAAAAAATGGGTAGAGGACCTGACTAGGCATTTTTTCAAAAAGATACTCAGATAGCAACAGTTACATGAAAAGATGTTCATCATCACTAAACATCAGTGAAATGCAAATCAAAGCCAAAATGGATAAAAAAAATGTGGCACATATGTACAGAGAATATTATTCAGTCATAAAACAAGAAGAAAATCTTGCCTTTTGTTATAACATGGATTGTTGAGGGCATATGTAACAAGTAAAGTAACTGAGACAGAGAAAAACAAATGCCATGTAATTTCACATATATGGAGTCTTAAAAAAAAAAAAAGAAAACCAAAACAGAAAACTCTGTACCTGAACTTACAGGTACAGAGAACAGATTGGTGGATGCCAGATGCACAGGACATTGAGGGAAATGGGTTCAGAGGGTCAAAGGTAGAAATTTTCAGTTATGAAATAAACAAGTCATAGGATTTAACATGGAGATGTAATATGACTATAGTTAATAATACTGTATTGTATATTTGAATGTTGCTAGGACAGTAGATCTTAAAAGTTCTCATAAAACAATGTAGCTATGTGTGGTGATAGATATTAACTAGACTTGTTTTGGTTATCATTTTGCAACATATACACATATCAAAAACTAATATGATGTTATATATCAATTATCTCTCAAGACAAAGGAAAGTATAGATTTTGTTTTTAACCCTGGCTCTGACTTGGTCATTCCCTTGACTTCTCATTAGCCCCTTTGTTAGACTATATCCTATAGATTTCGTGAATTAGTAATATCCTTCCAACACCTGTGATACAAATGAGAATTTAAGATTTACCAAGGCATATTGAATAACCCTTGCCCCAAATACCTAGAATTAGGCAAATAAAATATTGTAATATGGACCTAAAAGCTTGAAATGTATTGGTGGCAAATGAAATTATAGGGTTAAATTTCTGGAATGCATTCCAGTTCCATAACTATAACTGTAATCTCTTATTTCAGAAAATAATCCAGAAGGCAGAGACAAAGTCTGTTTAATTCTTTTTGAATTGTGCCTGGTACACAGTTATAACATTTTGAATGTTAAAATGGGAAAACTGTCTTTTTGACAATTTCTATTTTTTCATGTTTATTTAGGAAAAAAACTCAGGAGATTATTTTAATGGAAAATAGAATAAAAGATTATTTTGATAATTTTGAAATACCTACCAACAAACTGCTTGTAGCTACTAAACAAAGCAAGAGTGATAAAAACTCTTCAAGGAATTATTTTCCTTGAACCAGTGGTTGTGGAAGTGCTTTGGGCTAAGAATCAGCAGACCTGTTGTTCAGTCCCTGTATGTCACAAATTCACTGTGTGAATTATCACTATGAAAATTTTGGAGGGCAGATTGCCTCTAAAGTCCTGTTCTTTTTCATCGATCTATTCTACAAAGCATACTACACTTATCAGATGATTTTTCCCTCTTTAACTCAGGAGAACGTGTTGACACCCCAGAATGTGGTCTTTTTGGCTTGGTGCTTTGTACTGCAGACCAGCTCTGCTCTTTCCATTACGGGTGCAGGCAGGTGTCCTCAGCCCTCTCCTATTGGGATTGGCTGGGAGCCTGGAACCGTAAAATGGCCAGTACCTCGGTCTACAAAGCTGCTGGGCCATTTCCGCTTTGCAGCTGCTTGTCTTGAATGCCAAATTCTACTATGAGAGCTGACTGACCACCTGGCCAGGGCCACACAGCCAGCTGCCATTTACAGCTTGAGGCTAACATATAAGCCTTCTGATGCCTAACCTCAGCCTCATCCGAACTCATTTCTGCTCCCAGTTCTTTTCCTCTGTGAGAGTTAATTCAGGATAGAGTTTCCCTTTTTCTTCCTTCATTTGCTTCCTTCTTCCTTCTCTTGCTATATAAAACAAATATTCATAAATTTCCTATTAAATGCTCTTCATTGTACGAGCATAGAGCCTATTATTAATAGATATCTATACAAATAGATAGAATTGAGGTTTTACATGCAAGGAAAAATGAAACAAAGTCTCTCAAACATAAGAAAAAAACGAGTGAGTCACCAAATTCCATTCTTTCTCTATTCCCATAGCTAACAAAATTTCATCTTCCCATCCTTCTTGGAAGTCACCTGCTCCCAAATGTTGTTCAGTGCATTTAAATACTATTCAGCAGTCCCAGCTGACAGTTGTTAGCTGACTGTTTCTGACATAGCTCATATCTCTCCCAGGATGTTTTTGTTTTGGTAATATAGGCAGCACCGTGTATCTGACAGTTAACCTAATATATTTCTGTTATTATTTAGTTGCCTTTTTGCAGCTTAAAACTATTCCATGTTGTTTCCTAAAGAGAATAATGAGCAAACATCAAGTGGTCAAGTGGTAGTAGCAGGTCAATCCTTAGGTTTAACCCCCCGCCCCCGCCCACAGCATTTCCTCTCTGCTTTTAAAAGCTCATTGGGCAAAAGCCAAGGTAACAGTTAGAATCCAGAGGAACCCAAGGGGAAAGGTTTATGAGTGCATGGTGAGCTCATATTATCAGTTCCTATCGTGGTGTTTCAAATCTTCCCTTGGTGTTTGTGGGTATCTTGATGATTAGAGGAAAACATTACCTTCTAAAAATTGTATCTTCATTTTAAAGCATTTTTAAAAATACTTTTATGGAAGTTGGATAAATTTTGCTCATTCTTTCTTTCTGACTTTTTTTCTTTCTTCCTGAATGTTATAAAGCTGATTGGTAGAATATAAGCATTAGTTCTGGAAAATTGTGCCATCTGACCTATTTTTTCCATAATTAGGCAACTCACTTTTCCTATTAATGTTAAATACTCTGCCCTGGACTGACCTTGTCTTTGAGATACCAGATTATAGACTCATCTAAACCTCGAAGTATACATGGAAACTGAAGCCAAGAATTTTATAAAATGTGAAATAAACACAATTTTTTAATTGACAAAACTTAACCCTCAAATACTTGATCACTACAAATCTCTGATAAGAATAAACACATTTGCAAATATATGAATTTGGTACTTGTAACATGACAGTCATGTGCTTTGATTAAGTTATACATTCCGATGATTTTTTTCGTACTTTAAATCTTCACAGTAACAACTGACCTGGAATGTGTGAGCCCATGGAGAAGAACAAAGGGATTATGCAGTATTTGTAAATACTGTTCTCTTCCCAAAGTGGTGCTGGGGAAAGATGCAAGCATATATATTTAGACCCTGCACTCTCATTTCTCTTAATAAAAGAGCATTACAAAACCAAACATACTGCTTTGTGACACAGTCGGTGAGGCTCTGACATGCCCACACAAACAGAGCATCAAGGGGCTATTTTCAGGTTTTTGATTTCTTGCCAAATAGTGAATAATCTTATAATCAAATGTGCTGCAATAACAGGCCCAGCTGGAAGGATTACCGTCTAAGTATCTATTGGGCTGCCTGATCTCTTTGTTCTTTAGGTTTAGAGTAGGATAAATGAAAAGGGGGAGGCCAAGAGGGAGTGGTTTAATATAGAATAAATTGTCTAAAAGGGATCAGTGAAAGCAGGATTATCGATGAGTGAAGTGAGCTAGCTGACTTTTTATTTTAAAACTACGACAGGATAGAGGTTGGGGATAAAGGAGGAAATCAGATAAGAAAAACAAAGGATGCAGGCATATTGGCCTTAAGTAGTCTTTTTCTGTTTCTGAGATTTCTTATGTTCTTGTGCTCTGAGCCAAGATCAATTGAGATTAATCAGTTGTATAGAAAGCATTGTGATCGCATTGCAGGCTTTTAAAGTTTAAATTTGTTTATTGAGCACAATTTGGTTAGCATCAGGTGCTGAAGTTATAGACACCAACACTAGCATAGAAATTACTTTATTTAGCTCCCAGTTGTAAGTTTCTATAGCAACTGGGTCCTATACCAGAAAGCTGATATTCTAGAGCACAAATGATTCAGTCAGAGATGGCAGTATCAGATTTGGGGGGCACTTGCTTCCTTTTCCATTTTTTTTTCCCAGTGCGATAAATTTCTCCAAAGTGACTTTGTCTGCCTAGTCATACTTTTAATTACACATTTTGCTCTGAAACTTCTTCTCTTGGCAGCAGTATGAAGTATCTATTTGGTGTGTTCCAATTTCTATTGACTAGTTAGTATGTTGATGCAAAGGAGGTAGATATGATCTGTTTTAAATACAGTTGAAAATTCCGAAAGGTGAGGAAAGTGTCCATGGTGCCAAATTTAGTTAGCCACTCTAGGCAGAAATTAGGGTGTTGATTCAAAAAGGAAACCTAATCTAATTTTTACATTATGCTTTCATTCTGTTCCTAAATGCAATGTCATGATCCTTTTAAATATGTGGAATGAAACTTATGAATTTTAAAAATATTTTTTAGTAAACATATGCTTGGAAGAAAATTGATTTTACTTTTGTGTTTTATAAGTGAATGTTTTGATTGTAATAAATAGGCATTTTCTGGAGAGCCTTGTTATGGTCAAAGTAATATTTTATGATGGTAGTTTAGCTGATACTGCAGAAAGGCTTAGGTAAAAATAATCACATCTGGGTTCTGATTGGGAAAATAATTACCACATCAAAAAAGGAAATAAACATAGTGGCATTTTAATAGTTCTGCTACAAATATATATAACTAGAAAAAAAATAACCTGTGTAAAATAAACCCACACAGGAAATGAATGTTTTAAATAATGCCATCTTTTTGATAAAACTCTGTTTCATAAGAACTGGCTTTCGATATTTGAAATAATCACTAAACAGCTGTCTTAAAGGGTAGTTAGCTGAAGAATACCTACCATGTAACATATGGTAAGACTATTAGTTTGGAGAGTGACAAGAATATACTGTAAAAGCAAGGATTCTATGTGTGCCTGATAAAACTAAACAAAACAAAAGATTTTCACTTAATGTTCACATTTATTGCTAACTTGGGTCCTGTTAACATTTGGAAAATACAAATTCTAAGAGGCAGCTGCTAGAGATTAGCTAATTATAATTTCACAATTCAAAGAGAAAATCTTATTTGACTTTACAATTCTGTACTTGTCTTCTCCTTTCATGAATTATCACACAGCCCAAACACTGTGTGAGAGAAAGGAGAAAGCAGACTTGCTTCCTGACTGTCTGCAAAAGCACCTCACCTCAGATGACCTTGGTTCTTTTTGTCCTAAATAAGGAGTTTTCTTCTAATTTTAACACATATTTAATTATAATAAAATCAGTCATGTGAATAAAACAGATGTGATTATCTATGTCTATTTTTTCTCTGTTTCTATGAGGAATCTTAAAATGTCACTAGGCCTATAGTAGAGCGTGTCATTTATTTCAGTGTGTCTGCCATAACACGACATATCCAAAAGTCTTACGAGACCAATTTTTGGTCTCCCAGACAAGGAGTTTCCAGAGCTCTGTTAAAACTCTTGAGCAGATCATTGTTCCTTTGACAGAACATACATAGAAGAACATTTGTTGACTGACAAGCAGTTACTAGCCTTTACTCACGTTTGTGAATATCAGGGTTTGGAATTTTTACAAAATGAATTCTGTCATGGATCATTGAATTTATTTTTCCTTTTCCTGTCCACCCATGATGTTTTATCTTCAGATAACTTACAATAATATTATTTAATTTAAAACATATTGGATCACCTAATGCAGTGACTTAATTAAAAAGAGTTAAATGTTTACTCAGAATAAACTACAGAGAATATAAAACTTGGAAACAGCAAGTTGGATTTCTCAATATTTTACTGCAGAATTGAAAATAGCAATTATTGGAGTAGATAAATGATTCATACAACTTGGCTTTGTTAGCTAAATCAAAACAGGTTTATTTTTAAAAATGAGTTTTTGTAATAAATCAGTTTTTATAATCATCAGCCAATCATAATTGATCCTCATTAATTATTTCTTGGTAGCATCAGAAAATGAATCAAAACCAAAAAGTCTTTCTATGTGTTACTTGCAAAAAAGAGTTAACACAGCAGACCTGAGGCTACTTTTTTAGAGGGCTCGTTTGCAAGGTTGGCCATTGATTGGCGTCTGAGAACTTGGCTTTTGAAACATTCCCTAAATGATATGGTAATTTTCTTGAGCCTAGACTGTTTTGTACAAACAATATAATTTATAGTGACATCTGCTTTTCCTTCTATGAATCTGGTGCCTTGTTAGTTGTCAGGCAGTAAATACATATATGATCAGTCCCCAATAAAACACCTTAACTCCAGTTTTAAAATGAACTTCCTATTATGAAAATATTATTTACACACATGTTGTTGCCTTTTTAATTTTTTTTTTTGCTAAAGGGAGAGTGTGCTGTGTGTGACCTTCCATATGAGGAAGAAGATAGATATAGGGATTCCTATGGATTCCTTCTATCTTTACCCAATGTTATTTTCTCTTTCTGATCTGAATGTTTTCTTTACTATGTTTGCATAGTAAATATCAGCTATTAGTACAACTATGAGCCTGAGTCCTGTGAGTCTTTCTAGGAAAGCACCGAGTATATGGGTGGTCTTGGGGTTTGGGATGTGAAAAAGATAACTACTCTGGCTAATCACTGTAGGAGTTTAAGGGAAAAACAAACCTGAGCCTTGGCATGGGTTGAATATATAGGAATAAATATCTGCAGATATTTCAGCAGTTGTTCCATGACAAATTTGCCATTTACCACCTTCTCATTAAGGTACTCATAAAAATTCATAGTAACAAAAGATGGAGTCAGTTTTTTAAACATAATTTTAAAAAAGAGATGCTATGGCAAGGTTTAGAAAAATTTACATCAATTGCACTTTTGCCAGTTTTTGCTGTGAGTATATCTATCAAATCCTGGTGCAATATGTACTTTTATACTTAACCTTGGTGCTGGTTGGAAGCAAAACTAAAATCACCCTTGAAAGTTTGTAAACACCAGCCTACCTTCATGCTAGTGTGAGAACTAAATTGACAAAACTGGTGTCATGTGAAATGCTTTAGCAAATAATTTAATTTAAAGTGATTCTGGGTTGTTAGTGGTTATGGTGACTGGCAGAAGTAAACACAATTCCTTCTAGAAAATTGCACCTCCAGACCAGGCCAATAAGAAGTCCTATTGCTCAAGCTCCAGAGAACATGATATCATAATAAAAAAAAATCACAGAACACACATGAACCACGAAACTATGAGCAAGTTCCAGCAGGAGAAATAAACATACAATCAAAACAGTAAAAATCTGTCAGATGCACCTGACCTGTAATAATTTACCACAAAAAGTTCTCTGGGATATAGACATTTAATGGATAAACTCTTTCAAATTATTAAACATACAGAAAATTTTCAAACCACATGATCTTATCTCGATCTTTGAGGACAAAAAAATCTTTCCAATGCATTTTATATATGTATTTTTTTTGTATAAATCTCATACCAAAATTTTACAAAACACAGAAATATAAATTGCACACCATCCAACTTTTAAATATGGATATAAATATCTTCAGCCAAATACCAAGAAAATGAATTAAGAGTTAGATTTTAAAAGTCATATGGTACAATAAAGTAGAAATTATCCAACTGTCTGACTTATGTTAGAAAATCTATGAATGGAAGTTTTCATTACATATATATTTCCAATAAGAAAATCCACACGGTCATCTAATGAATATTGAAAAGGAATTTAATAAAGTCCAACTATAAGCCAACCAAAACCTCTTAGTAACCTGGGAAATAAGCATATTTCCTCATTATTATAAGGAATGATATTTCTCTTAAAACAACAAAGTTGCTTCCTCCTGGACCATGTTTTCAATAATACTGGAAAGTGGGTAGTAATACTACCCTGAGTCTGGCAATAAAGTAATTTAGGCACAGGCCATTTAAGTACCTTGACAATTTCATGTGGTTGTTGAAAAGGTGCAGTCAGAATTTGAGTAAGGCAATGATGTTTCAGAGTGTATGCTCATGACTGTATGCTACCCTCTTTCGAAGATCAGATTCAGAATGTTAATGGAGTTGACTATTAGACATGGAGATGGTGCTATGCAATTGGCTGTATGAGTCCAGAGTTCAGGGAGACAGTCTTGGCTAGACATAAAATTTGAGAATTATTAGAGTACAGGTAGAATTTAAAACCATGAAGTTTAATTAGATCACCAAAAAGTGAGGAAATCTAGGGAATTAATTATTCAAAGGTGGGAGAGATGAAAAGAACCAGTGAGTGAGACAGAGAAGACACCACTTGAAAGGTAGCAGGCAAATGAGAGTCATAGAAACCAAATGGCTGGAGTAGTTTAAGGAAAGGGAAGCTATCTTCTGTTTGCAATTCTGCTAATAGGTCAAATAAATATAGTGTGAGAATTAAATCATTGATTTAGCAACTTGAAATTCATTGATGTCTTAACAAGAACAGTTTTAGTGGAACAGAGGAGCAAAAATCTTAAATGCAGTGGCTTTGAGAGAGAATGGTAAAGGAAGATTTAAAAGTAACAAATTTTATTGAGATCTTTTACCATAAAAGGGAGAGAAATGAAACAGTAGCAGAGACAAACGTGATTAGAATGATTATTGTTTTGTTTTTAGGATGAGATAAAAGCTATATGTGTATTAGCTGATGGATGACATAGTAGAGAAGGAAACATTTATGATGCAGTAGAAAAAGGGCATTAGTGAACAATGTCCTTTGGTAGGCCAGAGGACACAAGGATGCAAGGTTGGCCCTAAGCAGTGTCATTTAATTATTGAAATAATTAATAATTATTAATATGCTGAGCATATGAATAGGTGAATTGATTTGGTATCTTTTAGAAGTTGTCTTCTGCTCACTTAAGTTATCTCAGAAGGTAGTATTGAAAATGAAGATAGAATAGGACATTTTTAGGGTAGTCTAGAGTAACAATAAAAAAATGAAAGAACTACAGACATGCATTACAGTCAAGAAGCAATCAGAGACCTCTTAATATTTGTAGGCATGCGCTTAAAATGACACCAGCTGGCATGGTTGTTCATTTTTGTTGAATCACAGTCAGTTACAAAAATATGGTACAGAATTGGCAGTGTTGGGGCTTTACGAAATAAATATAACACATTGAGAGAGAGCCAAGAGATCTGAAGGTATAAGTAAAGAATTCTTTATAATACCCATTGTTTATTGGGATTGGCAATGGAAATTTTCTTGGTAAAGTGAAAATAAAGGACTTTTTGGTTCTTGTAGGATTTAAGTATCATAAGTATTGGAATATTGGAGATAATGAGTTAGAAATTTAGATATTAATGTTCAAGGACTGGGATTCTAGAAACTGAGATTATAATTTTGCAGTATTCAGTAATGACAAAGCAAAGATCTGACCACGGAAATGAGTAGTTAGCTTTCGGTGGAGAAGACCATTCGAAAGATGTCAAAAGCCTAGGATGTTGAGGGCATTACCAAATGAATATTGAAATCACAAAAATGAAGACAATAATATGAGTAAAGATGACATGATATTATATATAAAAAACCCTAAAGACTCCACCAAAAAACTATTACAGCTAGTAACTGGATCCAGCAAAGTTGCAGGATACAAAATTAATACACAGAAATCTGGTGTCCCTATATACTAACAATGAACTAGCAGAAAGAGAAATTCAGAGAACAATTACATATACAATTTCACAAGAATAAAATACCTAGGAATACACCTAACTGAGGAAGTGAAAGGCCTGTATTCTAAAAACTGTAAGACACTGATGAAAGAAATTTAAGAAGACACAAATAAATATAAAAATGTCCCATGCTCATGGATAGGAAGAATTAATATTGTCAAAATGGCCATCCTGCCCAAAGCAATATACAGATTCAAAAGAATCCTTATCAAAATACCAACAGCATTTTTCAATGAACTATAGCAAATAATCCATATAGATCTTCAAATGACCCTGAATAGTCACAGCAATCCTGAGAAACAAGAGTGAAGTTGGGTATATTATGCTCCCTGACTTCAGGGTATGCTGCAAAGCTATAGTAATCAAAACTGTATGGTACTGGCACAAGAACTGACCATAGATCAATGGAATAGAATAGAGAGATCAGATATTTATGCATGCATATATGGCCAATTAATATATGATAAAGAAGCCATGAATATACAATGGGGCATAGACAGTCTCTTCATTAACTGGTGTTGGAAAAACTGGACAGTTACATTCAAGAGGATGAAGCTAGATTACTGTCTAATTTCATACACAAAAGTAAACTTGAAATGGACTAAAGCCTGATATATAAGACATCAAATCATAAAACTCTTAGAAAAAACATAGGCAAAAATCTCTTGAACATAAGCATTAGCAATTTTTGTCTTGGCAAGACTCTGTGGGCTAGGAAAACAAAACAAAAATGAACAAGTGGGGCTATACACAAACCAAAAAGCTTCTGTATAGCTATGAACATCAACAGAACAAAAAGCCAATCTGCAATATGGGGTAATATATCCATAAATTATTTATCTGATCAGAGGTTAACATACAAAATATATAAATAACTCATATGCCTCAACACCATAAAAACAAATAATCTGGTCAAAAAATGGGCAGAGGACCTAACAGACATTTTTCCCAATGGGAAAATATGAAGACATACAGATAGCCAACAGGCACATAAAGAGATGCTTCACACCATTAATCATCAGGGAAATGAAAATCAAAACCACAATGAGGTATTACCTCACACCAGTCAGAATGGCCACTATCCAAAAGACAAGAAATAACAAATATTGGCCAAGATGTGGAGAAAATATTCTTACACTGTTGGTGAGAATGTAAATTGGTGCAGCCATTATGGAAAGCAGTATGGAGTTTCCTCAAAACACTAAAAATAAAAATATCATATGACCCAATATTGTCATTCTAGGAATTTACCTGAAGAAAACAAAATCTCTGATATGTAAAGATACATGCACCCTTATGTGTTTTGCCACATTATTTACAGTAGCAAAGATATGGAAGCAACAAAGTGTCCATCAATAGATGAATGGATAAAGAAAGTATGATACATATACACAATGAAATATTATTTGGCCATAAAAAAGAAAGAAATCCTACCATTTGCCACAACATGGATGGCCCTAGAGGGTGTTATGCTAAGTGAAGTAAAACAGGCAGAGAAAAGCAAATACCATATGATTTCAGTTATATGTGAAATCTAAAAATGAAACAAAACAAAATTAACAAAACAGCAGTAGACTCAGAAATTGAGAAGTGCCTGGTGGTTAATGTGAGGGAGGTGTTGAGGTAGGTGGGTGAAACAGGTGAAGTAGATAAAGAGACACAAAATCTCAATCATTAGTCCCAGGCATAAAAGTATAGCATAGAGAATATAGTCAATAGTTCTGTTAACACCTGTGTTGACAGAGAGTAACTACACTGGTTCGGTGAGGATTGTGTATGTAACTGTTGAATCACTAAGCTATATACTTGAAACCAATATAATAATGTATATTAACTTTACTTCAGTTTAAAAAAAAGACAATGGGAGAAAGGAAGAAACCCTTCCCACCTTAAGGACAAGTGCTAGGAAGGCTGTGGTTATTAAAAAAGCTACTACTAGAGGGGGCTCCAGAGAAAGCCATATGCTCTGTGGAGCATCTGGTTGGTGTTACAGAAAAAAGGGACCAGAGAACATACTGAAATTACAGAGGATATTGTTGGTGGATGGTGAATTCCAGAAGGTACACTGGGAAGGTTTTTTAAATGGGGGAGTTGTAGAATCCAGGAATAGAATAGAGGATGTACAGAGCTATATGGAAAAGAGAATGAAGGAGATGGGGTTTGACCTCAGAGTCTCTTTGGTGGCAGATACAAAAAGGATAAAAGGACATAAAGGGACTCATAGTGGTGGACTCAAAGCAAACAATGATTTGTAGAAAATCTGCAAGTCTGTGTTAGAGAATTCAAATCAGTATTTCAATAATTGAGGAAGATTTCATGTATAACAGTGAGCGTTTTTGAAATAAGCAACCAAAATTATTCATTAAAGTGTAATCACTAGAAGGCTTGTCTGCTGCTCTACTTGGTATGTAAACAAAATTGATAAATATTGTTGAAATGATACCTCACCTCAGGTAGTTCAATTATCTTTATTGTGGTAGGAAAAAAGTGGTTTTTCATCAACCTGAATTTTCTTTATTCTTTTACCTCCTGGAATGTAAAAGAAAAGATTCAACTATTCAAATAAATAGTTGATGAGACCATAAATGAGAACCAAATTATTGTTCAGTCAATGATATAAACAGGGCCAACTAAACTTTCTGAAAAGGACCAAATTTAAAAGTATCAAAGATGATTCAAATAAAATTCAGTGTTGGGCTGGTGGAGCCAAGATGGCGGCGTGAGTAGAGCAGCGGAAATCTCCTCCCAAAACCACATATATTTATGAAAATATAACAAAGACAACTCTTCCTAGAATAGAGACCAGAGGACACAGGACAACATCCAGACCACATCCACACCTGTGAGAACCCAGTGCCTCACGAAGGGACAGCCTGAGAGACAGGCCACACCCACAGCAACAGTGGAGATAAACTCCATAGCAGCTGGGCAGGAATCAGAAGCCCTGTCTGTGCCAGAAGCCCAGCACAAGCCATTAGAGGTCACTGTTCTCCCAGGAGAGGAACGCCACTAAGCAACAAGAAGGAAGTTCTCCCAGCCGTCACTCATCCAAGCTCTGCAAACTATTTCTATCACCATGAAAAGGCAAAATTACAGGCAAACCAAGATCACAGAGACAACACCAGAGAAGGAGACAGACCTAACCAGTCTTCCTGAAAAAGAATTCAAAATAAAAATCATAAACATGCTGACGGAGATGCAGACAAATATGCAAGAGCTAAGGAATGAAGTCCGGAGGGAGATCACAGTTACCAGGAAGGAGATTACAGAAGAGAAATAAACTCTGAAAAGATTTATAAGCAGAATGGATAAGATGCAAGACACCATTGAAGGAATAGAAACCAGAGAACAGGAATGCATAGAAGCTGACACAGAGAGAGATAAAAGGATCTCCAGGAATGAAACAATATTAAGATAACTGGGTGACCAATCCAAAAGGAACAATATCTGTATTATAGGGGTACCAGAAGAAGAAGAGAGAAAAAAAGGGATAGAAAGTGTCTTTGAAGAAATAATTGCTGAAAACTTCCCCAAACTGGGGGAGGAAATAATCGAACAGACCACGGAAATACACAGAACTCCCAACAGAAAGGACCCAAGGAGGACAACATCAAGACACATAATAATTAAAATGGCAAAGATCAAGGACAAGGAAAGAGTTTTAAAGGCAGCTAGAGAGAAAAAGGTCACCTGTAAAGGAAAACCCATCAGGCTATCATCAGACTTCTCGACCGAAACCTTACAGGCCAGAAGAGAATGGCATGATATATTTAATGCAATAAAACAGAAGGGCCTTGAACCAAGGATACTGTATCCAGCACGATTATCATTTAAATATGAAGGAGGGATGAAACAATTCCCAGACAAACAAAAGCTGAGGGAATATGACTCCCACAAACCACCTCTTCAGGACATCTTACAGGGACTGCTCTAGATGGGAGCACTCCTAAAAAGAGCACAGAACAAAACACCCAACATATGAAGAATGGAGGAGGAGAAATAAGAAGGAAGAGAAGAAAAGAATCTACAGACAGTGTATATAACAGCTCAATAAGCGAGCTAAGTTAGGCAGTAAGATACTAAAGAGGCTAACCTTGAACCTTTGGTAACCACGAATTTAAAGCCTGCAATGGCAATAAGTACATATCTTTCAATAGTCGCCCTAAATGTAAATGGACTTAATGCACCAATCAAAAGACACAGAGTAATAGAATGGATAAAAAAGCAAGACCCATCTATATGCTGCTTACAAGAAACTCACCACAAACCCAAAGACGTGCACAGACTAAATGTCAAGGGATGGAAAAACATATTTCAGGCAAACAACAGAGAGAAGAAAGCAGGGGTTGCAGTACTAATATCAGACAAAATAGACTTCAAAACAAAGAAAGTAACTAGTGATAAAGAAGGACACTACATAATGATAAAGGGCTCAATCCAACAAGAGGATATAACCATTCTAAATATATATGCACCCAACACAGGAGCACTAGCATATTTGAAACAAATACTAACAGAACTAAAGGGGGAAATAGATTGCAATACATTCATTTTAGGAGACTTCAACACGTCACTCACCCCAAAGGAGAGATCCACCGGGCAGAAAATAAGTAAGGACACAGAGGCACTGAACAACACAGTAGAGCAGATGGACCTAATAGACATCTATAGAACTCTACATCCAAAAGCAACAGGATATACATTCTGCTCAAGTGCACATGGAACATTCTCCAGAATAGACCACATACTAGCCCACAAAAAGAGCCTCAGTAAATTCCAAAATATTGAAATTCTACCAACCAAGTTTTCAGACCACAAAGGTATAAAACTAGAAATAAATTCTACAAGAAAACAAAAAGGCTCACAAACACATGGAAGTTTAACAACACGCTCCTAAATAATCAATGGATCAACGAACAAATTAAAATGGAGATCAAGGAATATATGGAAACAAATAACAACAACACAAAGCACCAACTTTTGTGGGACGCAGCGAAGGCAGTCTTAAAAGGAAAGCAAATAGTGATCCAGGCACACTTGAAGAAGGAAGATCAATCACAAATGAATAGCCTAACATCACAATTATTGAAACTGGAAAAAGAAGAACAAATGAGGCCTAAAGTCAGCAGAAGGAGGGAAATAATAAGGATCAGAGAAGAAGTAAACAAAATTGAGAAGAATAAAACAATAGACAAAATCAATGAAACCAAGAGCTGGTTCTTTGAGAAAATAAACAAAATAGATAAGCCTCTAGCCAAACTTATGAAGAAAAAAAGAAAATCAACACAAATCAACAGAATCAGAAATGAGAATGGAAAAATCATGACAGACTCCACAGAAATACTAAGAATTATTAAATACTACTATGAAAACATATATGCCAACAAGCTGGAAAACCTAGGAGAAATGGACAACTTACTAGAAAAATACAACCTTCCAAGCATGACCAAGGAAGAAACACAAAAGTTAAACAAACCAATTACAAGCAAAGAAATTGAAACGGTAATCAAAAAACTACCCAAAAACAAAGCCCCCGGGCCAGATGGATTTACCTCAGAATTTTATCAGACATACAGAGAAGACATATACCTATTCTCCTTAAAGTTTTCCAAAGAATAGAAGAGGAGGGAGTACTCCCAAACTCATTCTATGAAGCCAACATCACCCTAATACCAAAACCAGGCAAAGACCCCACCAAAAAAGAAAACTACAGATGAATATCCCTGATGAATGTAGATGCAAAAATACTCAATAAAATATTAGCAAACTGAATTCAAAAATATATCAAAAGGATCATACACCATGACCAAGTAGGACTCATCCCACAGATGCAAGGATGGTACAACATTCGAAAATCCATCAACATCATCCACCAAATCAACAAAAAGAAAGACAAAAACCACATGATCATCTCTATAGATGCTGAAAAAGCATTTGACAAAATTCAACATCCATTCATGATAAAAACTCTCAGCATAATGGGTATAGAGGGCAAGTACCTCAACATAATAAAGGCCATATATGATAAACCCACAGCCAACATTACACTGAACAGCGAGAAGCTGAAAGCTTTTCCTCTGAGACCGGGAACTAGACAGGGATGCCCACTCTCCCCACTGTTATTTAACATAGTACTGGAGGTCCTAGCCATGGCAATCAGACAAAACAAAGAAATACAAGGAATCCAGATTGGTAAAGAAGAAGTTAAACTGTCACTATTTGCAGATGACATGATATTGTACATAAAAAAACCCCAAAGACTCCACTCCAAAACTACTAGAACTGATATTGGAATACAGGAAAGTTGCAGGATACAAAATTAATACACAGAAATCTGTGGCTTTCCTATATACTAACAATGAACCAATAGAAAGAGAAATCAGTAAAACAACTCCATTCACAATTGCATCAAAAAGAATAAAATACCTAGGAATAAACATAACCAAAGAAGTGAAAGACCTATACCCTGAAAACTACAAGTCACTCTTAAGAGAAATTAAAGGGGACACTAACAAATGGAAACTCATCCCATGCTCATGGCTAGGAAGAATTAAATCGTCAAAATGGCCATCCTGCCCAAAGCAATATACAGATTTGATGCAATCCCTATGAAACTACCAGCAACATTCTTCAACGAACTGGAACAAATAATTCAAAAATTCATATGGAAACACCAAAGACCCCGAATAGCCAAAGCAATCCAGAGAAAGAAGAATAAAGTAGGGGGGATCTCACTCCCCAACTTCAAGCTCTACTATAAAGCCATAGTAATCAAGACAATTTGGTACTGGCACAAGAACAGAGCCACAGACAAGTGGAACAGATTAGAGACTCCAGACATTAACCCAAACATATATAGTCAATTAATATTTGATAAAGGAGCCATGGACATACAATGGGGAAATGAAAGTCTCGTCAACATATGGTGCTGGCAAAACTGGACAGCTACATGTAGGAGAGTGAAACTGGACCATTGTCTAACCCCATACACAAAAGTAAATTCAAAATGGATCAAAGACCTGAATGTAACTCATGAAACCATAAAACTCTTAGAAAAAAACATAGGCAAAAACCTCTTAGACATAAACATGAGTGATCTCTTCTTGAACATATCTCCCCGAGTAAGGAAAACAACAGCAAAAATGAACAAGTGGCACTATATTAAGCTAAAATGCTTCTGTACAGCAAAAGACACCATCAATAGAACAAAAAGGTGCCCTACAGTATGGGAGAATATATTTGTAAATGACAGATCTGATAAAGGCTTGATGTCCAAAATATATAAAGAAATCACTCACCTCAACAAACAAAAAACAAATAATCCAATTAAAAAATGGGCAGAGTAACTGAACAGACAGTTCTCCAAAAAAGAAATACAGATGGCCAACAGACACATGAAAAGATGCTCCACATTGCTAATTATCAGAGAAATGCAAATTAAAACCACAATGAGGTATCACCTCACACCAGTAAGGATGGCTACAATCCAAAAGACAAACAACAACAAATGTTGGCGAGGTTGTAGAGAAAGGGGAACCCTCCTACACTGCTGGTGGGAATGTAAATTAGTTCAACCATTGTGGAAAGCAGTATGGAGGTTCCTCAAAATGCTCAAAATAGACTTGCCATTCGACCCAGAAATTCCACTTCTAGGAATTTACCCTAAGAACGCAGCACTCAAGTTTGAAAAAGACAGATGCAGCCCTATGTTTATTGCAGCACTATTTACAATAGCCAAGAACTGGAAGCAACCGAAGTGTCCATCAGTAGATGAATGGATAAAGAAGATGTGATACATATACACAATGGAATATTATTCAGTCATAAGAAGTAAACAAATCCTACCATTTGCAACAACATGGATGGAGCTAGAGGGTATTATACTCAGTGAAATAAGCCAAGCGGAGAAAGAGAAATACCAACTAATTTCATTCATATGTGGAGTATAAGAACAAAGGAAAAACTGAAGGTACAAAACAGCAGCAGAATCACAGAACCCAAGAATGGACTAACAGGTACCAAAGGGAAAGGGAATGGGGAGGATGGGTGGGTAGGTAGGGATAAGGGGGGTGGAAAAGAAAGGGGGTATTATGATTAGCATGCATAATGGGGGTGGGTGGGAGAAAGGGGAGGGCTGTACAACACAGAGAAGACAAGTAGTGATTCTACAACATCTTGCTATGCTGATGGACAGTGACTGTAAAGGGGTTTGTGGGGGGGACCTGGTATAGGGGAGAGCCTAGTAAACATAATATTTTTCATGTTATTGTAGATTAATGATAACAAAAAAAAAGCGAAGAAAAGGGGGATTACTCCCTGATAGGATAAAACTAACTGTAAATCAACGATTAATGCATGCTTTAAATATCATTAATTTGGATCATTTAAACGGTGTCAGATGATCAGCTATGGAAATACATTTTTCTGATAATATTCCTTTCTCTTAAAAAAAAAAAGCAGTTCCTATATGGTGATCTCCAATAAGTTCTTCACAATGGTATAAAGGTCATATCAAAGTGTGGGCAAAGGGTTTGTTTGTGTTTATACAGAGGATCAAAGCCTAACTTGGCTACCCAGAAAAAGAACTAAGATACGATATGAAGAAGATCTTCCAACATCAACATTCTCTGGAAGAGTCGTTCCAGAAGATATCATCAAAAAACTTCAACAAAGATCCTGGCGCTGTTCCAGTTGTAGCTGCATTCTTCCCACTGGTTCCTGGACCTGCCATTGAAATGAAGAAGGAGATATCTAAGCTGGCCTGTGCATACAGTAAAACAACAAATTTGACTGGATCTATACTGTTGGAACTCAACCAAGAATTAGGAGAAGTGCAAGTTGCAGCGCTCCAAAATCTTGAGACTACAGACTATCTACATATGGGTTAAAAGAACATATGGGATGTGAACAGTTCCCATGAATGTGTTGTTTCAACGTGTCTGATTTTTCTCAAACTATTCAAATTCAGTTAGACAATATCCATCATATCATTGATAAGTTTTCACAAATGCCTAGGGTGCCTCACTGGTTTTCTTGGTTTCACTGGAGGTGGCTGGTAATTGTAGGTCTGCTTTGGTTATATAGCTGTATTCCTATTATGTTAATGTGTGTGCGCAATTTAATTAGTAGTTTAAAACCTATACATGCTTATGTTACTCTACAAGAAGATATGTCAAAGAAATAATCAATCTTCCCATGTTTTCTTCTGTCTGCTACTTCTATAGCTTTTCTTTTTCCTTCCTAATTACAACCCTTAAATAGAATTCGTGCCTCATAACGAAATTACCGAGTATCATAATTCTTCCAAGTGGTAAAGATACCTCAATACAAATGCTGGGCTTAAAAGCCACAGGGCATAAATCTGCAAAGAAGTAAAATGCTAACCTTTTCAAACAATATTGCTTCTCTCTCACTTACCAACTTTACATTTCCCTGTATGGCCCCGGAAGATGACTGGTTAGCCAGAGACGGGTAAGATTCCTCAAGGGAGGAACAACCTAAGACAGGCACAGTCGCATGGGTCCATTAGGTGAGAAATTGGAGATCAACAAAGGTGAGGCTTAGAACCTCACCCCCCTCTTTTGAGAGAAATCTTCTGCATCCATGGATGTTTTGTTGCCCTGGTCTAGCTTGGATTAATACTTAGTCTATAGGCACACACCTGATCTTCTACATTTGACCTCTTACAGCACTAAACTATGTTTTCTACCTTTATCTTGCATCTGCCTACCACTTCAGCATTTTATTAAAAATAATAATAACAATAATAATAATAATAATAAGGGAGATATGTGGGATTCACATATAAATCAAATTTAAAAATCAAACGAATATTCATATTTGACCTGATTGTTTATAGTTCATAATGCGTGATCAAAACCGAAAGTTTCTGTGATGACTGCCCTTGCACTGTTCACCACGTAAGAACTTAATCACTATGTAAGAACTTGTTCACCATGTAAGAACTTGTTCGTTATGCTTCAGAAGATTGAAGACTGTTGAGAATTAGGCTTGGGGTTGATTAAGGATTGTGCATTGAGTCCCCTATACAGAATTTTATTGTTGTTAACAATCATTTGATCAATCAATATGAGAGATGCCCTCTCAAAAAAAAAAAATAAAATAAAATAAAATTCAGTGTTGCTAGAGGTTTACATGACTTATTATTATACTTTAGAACACAGTTTTTATGAAATACAGAAAATGAGCAAATGGATATCATATTTGCTTTACTATCCTTTCACTCATGCCCTTAATGTGACTCTTTCCTGTGTCTCATTTTCCTAATTTGTATTTTCCCTACAAAAATAAACTTTATATTTTAGTAAGAAAGAAAACAATTTCCTACTACATGTGCTTTTGACCTTCCCTTCTTCTCTTCTTGAGAAGACCTTATACCCTTTTGCCTACCTCATTGTTCACAATTCTCTTTCTTCCTTTGTGAGGCTCTACTTAGCTGAGGTAGTAGTCACTTTGAACATTTTATGAACTCTGTGCCATAATCTGATCATTTGTTTTGTACCTTATGAGATCCTCAGAAGTAGGAAGTGTCGTGAACATGTTTTGTGTCTAGATATAACTGGAAACTAGAAGCAGGTTTGAAAGAGTTAGGAACCTGTGAAACACCTCACTTTGATAATCTACTACTACTACTACTACTACCAGTTAGGAGTTGAAGTGAGAGGTAAGTTTTGGAGATTGGACATTAGAAGTTCAGAAACCTTAGAGTCTAAGCAAAACCTTTGCTAGAAAAGTAAACCCATTGAAATATAGATGTATGCTTTACCACTTATTCCCTTTTTCTTTCATTTATTATTGCCTCCTAGTTGGCAGTCTGACTGAATTACAGCTTGATATTACGCTACTATGGAATTTCCCCATATATTCATTAATACTCACCATGTTTGAGGTTTCATGTCTAGAGTTTGGTCAAAAGGTCATTTTGATGTCTCTTTGATATCTGAGACTGATGGTCCAAAACTCCTAAGTATTATAATAGAACTTATTCTAAGTTGCATTTTCTAAAGTAATATCACACTTGCAATGTGCTAGGAAGAGCTAATCATTCTACTTTGACCTAGGGTTTAAATAGGAAGCTGGAAGTTGGAGCAACTGTCCGTGTTAGGGGTTTCTAATCTAAGAATAGAAAGACAAAGGCATGAGTTCATAGCTGAATTAGAGGTAGAGAAATAATTTCTAGCAGAAAAAGCAGATGGGAAGATACTGAAACTAAGAGTGTAGTTATTTAGAGTCATTTAAGCCAAGCAATTGACTTGACTCAAAAACCAGGAATCATAAACAGAGAAATAAACTCAGATATAAAAATTTAGGAGTACATTCTAGACATACGATGTTAGAGACACAACTACCTGGAAATGACCTAGCTAAAAAATAAATATGAGTGTCTGTGACTCTTGGCTTAGGGGAATCACTAGAACCAAAGGTCAGGGATGAGTAGAGCATAGAAGGATATTAGAAGAGTTGGGAGACATGGTATTAAGGTAGTGATACTGGCTTGTTTAATTATTAATTACAAGAAATAAAAGAAATAAGCATGATTTTTAGGAAAGTTCTGAGACAACATGAGGATCACAACAATTTGTTTTTATTTCCAGATTTATGATCAGATGTTTCCTGGAGCATTGCTTCCTCTAGTAATGACCCACACCAAAGATCCGTCAATAGTCACATTTCCCTTTCAGTGCCCTGACTAAGGCTAAGATCATAGAGATAGGCAGACTCCGTCAGCTACCAGGATAGTGCCGCAAGATCTTCCTTGCTCCCTAAAAAACTTATGCTAGTGGAAATAAATTCTTAAGTGATCATCTAGTAACTTCCTTTAAATCCTTTTTCCAGGATTTATACAATAAAGTAGATTAGGAATAATAACAAAAACTACTGCTTTCCGTCGTATAACAATTGTGAGATACCTGCTTAACAGTCTTCTTCCATCCTGTTAAAAATAAAATTTTGTTTTTTGATGACTTTCCCTACCTAATAGGAATGATAAGCAGTCACTTTATTTGCACTGATGACATCATCATTTATTCATTCATTTAATAATGACTGAGTTGCTTCCTCTTGTAGGCCTCAGACACAAGCATTGATAAAACATGTTCTTTTCCTCAGGTTGCTCACATGGCTAGTTAGAGAACTATGTAAAAAGAAAGAATTACAATCCATGGAGAGTTAGTACAAATGAAAGGAGTCTTGCAAGTTCTATTGCAGCCCAGATGAAGGACATAAATCCATACTGAGCAGACCTGGCAAGGTGGGGATGAGGAGAGCTTCTGAGATGAGTCTTAAATAATAAAGGGTGGATAATTAAATGCAATGAGAGAATGACAATAGCATGAGCAGGGCAATAGGAGAGCCAGCGTGGTTTAGTCATTCTAAAATGAAATGAAAGCAGCTTGATATTCTTGGAGCATGAAATGCAAGGCTTTGATTGTGGAAAATGAAGCTGTGAGACTGAGCAAAGCTCAAGAGGCAGATCATGCAAATCCTAACATCCCTGGTAAAGGACGTGGGCTTTATCCTCAAGTGTATAAAAATAGAAATATGTTTAAAAAATAAGGAGTGTTTTTAAGAGCAGGTTCTCAGTGATGGATTTAATGTTTGACAGGAAATGTCCTGAGGCAGGGCCATCAGTTAGGATCATGATGAAGCTATCTAGTGTCTAGATCATTAGGGTCTAAATCAGTGGAATAAAGCCCTGGCTGCACATTAGAATCACCTGGGAGCTTTAAAAACTATTGATGCCTGGGTCCCACCCCTAGCAAGGCTGCTGTAATTGCACTAGGGTGGTGTCTAGGTCTAAGGTGCTTTGAAAGTTTCCCCGGGTGATTCTAATATGTACCCAAGGCAACAGTTTTGGGGCTTCAAAAGAGAAGATGGATTCAAGACAAATTTAGAAGACAAAATGTAACAAATATTTTTATAGGGGGGAACAAGAATGATAACATGACTGATGGTTCTTTACTTTCCTTCTTGGCTTCTGAGTTGATGGTAGCACTGTAAATTCTGCTAGATAAAGCAGGTGAGAGAAAAAGTTAGAAGGAAACATTAAGCGGCTGGTTTTGAATGTTTAGTCTGGAGTACTGAGGAAATTAAACTGGCAGGGGAAGATTAGAGTAGAGCTGTTTTATTTGCAGTATTTTCAAATTCATCACATCATTTGTTTCACACAACAGACCTTGAGGTACAAAGGACAAGTAAACTTACATAATAAAACTTTAAAATTAGTAATCTTCATTTTTAGATAACTGTTAAGTTCACAGCAAAATTGAGCAGCAAATACAAAGGGTTCCTATATACCATACATCAACACTTCTACCGCTATGGACATATCCATTCAGAGCGGTACACTTGTTGAAACTGATGGACCTACAGTGACACATTAGTATCACCCAAAGTCCCTGGTTTATATTGGGTTCCCTTTAGGTGTTGTAGATTCTATGAGTTTTGGCAAATGTATAAATAACATTTATCCACCATGGTAGTATCATACACAGTAGCTTCACTGTAACACGCTCTGCCTATTCATTCATCTCTGGGAACCACTTTTCTTTTTACAATCTCCATAGTTTTACTTTTTCTAAAATGGCATAAAGCTGGAGATACGTAGGGTACAGCATTTTCAAATTTGTTTCTTTCACTTAGTAACATGCATTTAAGTTTCTTCAATTTCTTTTTTTATGGCTTGATAGCTCATTTATTTTTAATGCTGAATAATATTCCATTGGCTGTTTCACAGTTTATCTATATGCTTACTGAAGGAATCTTAGTTGCTTCCAAGATTTGGCTGTTATGAACATGTGTGGGCAGGTTTTTATGTGGACACAGCTTTTTACACACATTTGGGTAAATACTAAGGAGTCAGATTGCTGGATTGTGTAAGAATATGTTTATTTTTGTAAGAAACTGCCAAACTGCCTTCTAAAGTGTCTACCATTTTACATTCCTACCAGCAATGAATGAGGATTCCTGTTGTTCCACATCCTTGTCAGCATTTTATATTGTCAGTATTCTGGATTTTGACTTTTCTAATAGGTGCATAGTAGTAACTCATTACTTTTATTTTGTATTTGCCTGATGGCATATGATGCACAGCATACTTTCATATGTTTATTTGGCATCTGTATATCTTCAGTGAGATGTCTGTGAAGGTCTTAAAACCTGTTTTTAATCATGTTGCTCATTTCCTTATTGCTGAATTTTAAGAGCTCTTTGCATATTTGGGATGACAGTCTTTTATAAGATGTGTTCTTTGCAAATATTTTCTCCCAGTTTGTAACTTGTCTTCTAATTCTATAACAATAGATTTTTTTTAAAGGCAATAAAATACACTCTAAACAGCACCTTCTCCCACTCCTCCTCCTTTTCCCTTGTTGTAGCATATATACCTTCACCTGCATAGTTCTTCTGGAAGATAATGCAATTAAGTTCCACTCAGTATCAATGATAATCAGTAAGTAAACTTGATTATCAAAACTGAATGTTGTGGGAATATTTATGGGAATTATTAATAGGAATTTAAGTGAGTTAGTGAAAAATGTGGCAGCACCATCTTATTTCTTAACATAATTTTTCAAGCAGGGTACAAGAAAGATAGAGCACAACACAGCTATAATGCTGAAGAGAGAGTATCACAGTGCTGTGGCCTCAGATGCTGTGTCATGTGGATGTAGTAAACCAAAGAAAACAGAGGTTTTCTGGGACTTCCTGAAAAGGTGAGAAAGGGTTCCAGGAAAAAGAAACAGTTAGCAGGAATTTCAGTAAGTCACCATTTTCTTCTTCAACCTATGTAGACACTTCTCTCAGTTCCAAGTGAAGAAAAAAGGGGTTCTAGCCTGTTTCTGGTTGCTCATGATGGTGGAAGTTATATGAAAACATGGCGCTTAGTGGATAGCTGAAATCATCCCAGTGGAGGGAGCAAAATTATCATGAGTCAAGATGCAGTTTAGAAACAAAGTACTCTAGAGAGTAGAATGAAGCTGCTGTAATATTTAGATCACTTTGGTATTGATACATTTAGAATTTATTGTCAAAAACCATGGAAGCCATGGTAAGAAATATTAATTTAAACTGGGGTTTGTAAACTGTATTCCACAGAATTTAAGGAGTTTTAAGGAGGTAACTGAATATCAGCTTGCACAGAAAGAAAATGATTCAGTAGGGTGGTTCTCTGCTCATCCTTTCCTGTTAGAGCATATTCTGGTTATATCAGTTTTACATATTGTGATCTGACCTAGCCTTAAAAAAATGTTCTGCAACTAAAAGACAATTGGAAACCACTGATTTAAAGAATTCTGAAGGTCCTTGATTAGACTTTTTCACCTGATGACCTTTTACATTCATTGCTATAATTCTTGTTAATCACCCTAAAATCAAATCTTAGCATTACTAAAGAGAATAATTGGAATATCCATTTCAGTCATAACTGACGTCTTTCTCCTTCAGCTGCTCACAAGTAGATTCCTTATTATGTACATGCACTTGTATAGTTGGAAAGTAATTGTTTTTTCAAAAGCAATTTATTAACATTTCAAGTAGGTGTGGTGTGATTTTGAGTTAGTCATTTTTAATCCCTTGGAGTTTTCATTATAATATACACTCAGTACCTTTTCTGTATGAGTTCCTTGCTACAAGAATTTTCACTTAGATATCTTGTCAATAAATATTAGACTCAGTCACCTGTTGATATATGGTGTGTTAAATGAGCCATTAAAATTTTGGGGGGAGTTTTTCATTATATGAGAGTAACTTTTCCAATTTCAGTAAATGTAAAGTCATTATGATCTCTCTGAATTAGCTAGATAATAGGCATTTCTTTGATCTTGAATATGTATTTTCCTTTTTTTTGTAATCAAACATATTCTTCTATGTGAAAAGATGAATGGCTTAGGAACTTGTTCCTTCAAGGATTATCAGTTTTTAAAGCACTGGCTCATGATAAACCAGGTATCACTCATTTGTAAATTAGGTGTATATTTATTTAGAGTGGGGATTATACTTTGCTAGTGACGAGAAACCTTGTGTCTATGATCCATGTCAATATTTTCCGTAAGCTACCAAGGAAATTGAACTTGTAAGTTACATGGCAGTGGGGTGTTCTTAAAGTAGAGGAAAGACAGCTGGGTGGTCTTCAGGAATATTTTATGCACGATGGTATAGATTCAGTAGAATTATCTACCTTATACTACAGAACAAACCTGTTTAATTTAATCACTTGAATATTCAAAATAGCCATTCTCTGTTAGACAAAGTTGATTAGCATGGACTTATTTTTAATATACAAGCTATTCTTTTTTTATGCTCCACACAGGCTACAACTTTTCTGTTTTGAAATAAGATCACCTTAAATGTATTGCAAAAGAGCTGAGTAGTTTATAGTTTCCCAGAAAATTTAGGTGTGTTCAATCTCCTGGATTAGATTGGATAAAATGCTTTGGATCTTTGGATAAGTTACTACTGTAGATGTGTAGATGACCACACGCATTAATATAGGCTGCATTATCTTTCAAATTTATAATACTATTGTCTCCTGTTTATGACAAGTAATTCATGGTAGCCAAATAACGGCATGTAATATTGCCTCCCAGTCATTGATGACTATATTGGATTGGATACATGGCCAACCAGATTCTCTTTTTTTTTGAAGATTTTGGAATTGAGGATGAGATAGAAAGTGACTCTTGCTTATAGACAACATTTAACAGGTAAATTTAGGAGCTGTGATGCGGTCACAGTATCATATAAGATAAAGAATCAGAAAGAATAATGAAACTAAAGAGAAGTGTCATTAATAGAAATAAAAACTCTTAATAGTTTATGTTTCTCAGTTCTAGTAATATCTGAGGTCCATCTGCAATCTTGCTTGGGTTCATAAGACTACTCATCTCCATTTCTTCATGGTATATTTCTCTTTTTTGCTTAAGCGAGCTTGAGTTGTTTCTGTCACTTGCAACTGAGATATCTCACTAAAGAATAATAGGATCCATTAATGAGGATAGTCATGAGAACACATTTAAAGAACATGATAGGGGCTCAATATGTTTAATTATATCTGATATTAAAATATAATCTTCATAACTTTCAGTTTCAGAGGGTAACCTTTATCTAACTTACTCTACTCAAGCACTTTGTACAATGTTAGTTAAAAATGCACTTCAAATCCAAGATTACATGAAATCATTTGCTTTAAATCAGAGGGCAAAATATTGAGGCATTATCTTCAAAGAAACAGAGTGATAAGTCATAGTTACATCTAATGAGTTGTTATTGAATTTGTAGAGGCAAATCAAAGACCTCCTTTTATGCAGCTAGAAATGCTGATCTTAACCATTATGTTCACTTGCCATTAATATCTTAATCTTATTGACAAAACATAAAAGTGCAGAGAATTATGTCAGTTCTGTGTTGAACTAGTGAATGTGAAAAACCTGAAAGAAGTAGACTAGGAGTAATGTTTAATTTTTTTTTATTCCTACAAATGGCTACTAAAACATTTGTAATTTGTATAAACCTTTTTTATTTTTTGATTTATGCCTTTATGACTTATTTATCTTAGGAATTGCCTGTTTTTTTTTGTGTGTGCAATATATTTACTTTGCTTTTTACAGTTTTGAATTCACATAAAGTGGAAAAAAATAGATTTGTATCTGTTTGATCAATTTCTTCACATGCTAGACCCTTTTAATTGCAATATTGATTGTAGCAGATATAAAGGGGTCTATGACTTCATTCGACACACCGTGTCAGCCTTCAGAGGAAACGAAAGCTTTGGAAGCAATTGGTTCAGGTTACTATTTACCTTATGACCCTATGAAAGTTGACATGTGTCATCAATGACATGCCAAAGATTCAGATTTCTTTGGCAGAGCTTCTGAAAATTAAGACATTCTCTGAATCTTTATAGTCTTGAAATCTCTCCATGTACGTTTCCCTTGACAGTGTTAGTATTTCTTGAGTTCAGCAAGGTCGGGTGAAAAGCAATTTTTTGCCCCATTTGTGGTTCCCAGCTGGCCTTTTTGTTTCAGATAACAGGCAGTGGAAAAGTTCCAGAATTCTAGGAGCTCATGGATACAAATAGTGGCAACCCAAGATGGTCTATTAGTGACAAAACTGAGTCTGAGGCAGCAGATAACAGTGGTTTTTGGAAAGTGACTATGGGAGGCTGGTGGAACCGTCTCAGCCCACTTTTAAGCTGCTTCCCTCTATGTGACTTTGGGCAATAAATATAATGTATATAAACCTCAGTTTTTTTAACTGAAAAATGGGAATAATAATAATATGCACTTCATTAGGCTGTTTGTTAGGAGAAAATAAAACAGTGCACCTCTCTAGATAATCATAAGCCCTCAAAAAATGTAAACTAAACAGAATGACTGCTGTAAAGGAAGAATAAGTTACTTTCACATGGAATGTGGAGCCAAGAAAGAGAGAGAATGTAATGGTAGGGTGCGCAGGATTTCAAAGATTGAGATGCTTGAAAGTTCTTTGTAAGTGATTGATATCAGAGGTCTGAAAATGGAGCACAGGACCATAGGAAAGTGAGCAAGTTAGTGTGAGAGATATCTTCTGTGCTGTGTGTCAGTGCTTCTTAAATTTCTCACCAGAAGTGCCCTAGGGTGTGGAGGAATGTCTGCCTCTCTAGGGAAGGGAACACCACCACCATCTCTTCCATTACTACATACTAACAAACATTTATCAGGGCTCAAAATTGACCAGGCTCTAGGTTTCACATTCTCTGTCTGAGCTGATCGCCAAAAACAAACGAACTAAAACAAAACAAAAAAGCCTCATGGAGATTATTCTATGAGCCTTACTGAATGGGGTAAGGTAAGTGAGACTCACAGTAAATGAATTAGTAGGTGGTGGATTTGGAGCTCTGGGTAGTGTGACTGCAATGCCCTCTTTCTAAACCACTGTATCCTGGTGTCTAATTTTTTGGAAGTTTCTTGTTTTGTTATTATTATTTAATCATGAAAATGTTGACTACAACTCCATAATATATACATTTGTTTGGCTATAACATGTTTTAAGAGACTTACTGTGTAAATGTTTTCATCTATCAATTTAGTAGGTTAATAATAGTACAACACATACTCAATTCCAGAAGATCTTTTATTTTTCAAGTGTCTCTTTTCAAAGATATTAGGATGTAACCTTGAAAGAGCTTCAAGCAATTTTTAATCTGCTTGTTTGATGATGCTTTTCACTATATAATTCCTAGCCATGACTTCTGCTGCTTTGTTTGTAAAAGGAAATAAAAAATCTAATGCTCTTTCTTCAATAGTTATATGGTTAATTTTTAAAATTTGCTATAATCTTAACAATTTTATGCAGTTATTAATTGAGGCTTTGTGATAATAAAATAACTTTGTCTAAAGATTTCTTGTTTATAGTTTTTTCAGTTCATAATTTATAGTTGAATATTGGTCATGAGGAATCATGAATCTCCTCTGAGAACTTATAAATGGGTTCCTAAACATCAAATTTAGAGTCAACTTTAGAATCACTTGAAATATGTCTCTAAGGAATTAATAAATAATAATTTTAAAGAAGTGGTTGTAAATATAGCACACAGGATTACATTATAATTAATTTTATTTTCCATATTAGAAAGGAGTATTATATTTTAGTTGCAAATGATTATATTAAGCTGTGTAATATGTAATTAATACTTAAAATTATCTTCTCTTATACTTTACTGGCCAAGAGCAAATGCTAGCTTGAGTCAATTATGTTTCATACTATAGTTAGCAGCATATCTCTGAGAAAGAATTAACAACTGCAAGTTTTGAAATTCAGTCATACCTTAAAATTGCAAAGAGCTTTCATTTATTGATAGCCAATAATGGATGGAAATTAAGCTTAACCAAGTAACAAAAAGCAAACAAACAAACAAACAAAATATATATCTAAGTAGCCTAATTGTGGTTCTAATTGAAATTTGAATATGTGCAACTTTAACCCTTAATTTAATGGGATTGATATTCCTAGGGAAGTGATTACAGTTACATGTACCATTTTGTAGTAGTGGTATAGCAAACCAATTAGAAAACACAAAAAATTTAAGAAACCATCATGCCTATGATGCTTGTTTCTTCCTCTGACATGTGGCCAGAAATTTGCCTTTATCCAAAGGAAAATAAGATTGCTATTTTGGTTAGAGTTGCTTAAAGACAACACACTAAAAATATGATTCATTTAATAATGAAATGTTAAAATTTTCTTTTATTTTTAAGAATATGTTCTCTATGTGAAAAGAGTAGACAATCTGATGGATCAATAATTTTGATATGGTAATTCCAGTTTCATGAAACCTAAAATGATTTTTTGAGATGGTCTCCAACTTTGAGGTGTTTAAATTTACAACATGTAAAAATTTAATTAAAATATATTATCTTTATTGTCTTCTACATATATAATATAGGGGAATGTATAGTGAATTTGGTGTGAGATCAGGAAGGCTTCATAGAGGCAGAGTTGATATGTGAATAAATGAAATATGAGGAGATATTCCTCAAATAAATACCACATGTAAAAATCATGTGCAAAAGCATGGAGAAACATGCTAATATAATGTGTCTAGAGGAATGTGAATATGGCATTTCTAGAAATTAAGGAGGGAAGGTCTTGGTGAATAAATAAGAGATTATAGGGCAATCATATCAAGACATGAGCAGTAGGTTGTGTTAAGATATTTGGAGTTTTATTATTTAGATGAAAGTACCTTAGAAAAGTTTCTGGCCCAGCTTTGCAAGATATGATAGTTTACACTGCTACCATGGAAGATAAATTAACTAGTAGTGAGACATGTGACAGTGAGACTAGTTAAAAGATTATTTTCACAGTTTAAAGAACAAATGCAATCTCACCTAAGAGAGAGGCGGTAAAGATGGAGGAGCAAGACAGATTGAGAACCATTTCAGTATGAATTCAATGATATAATCAATATAACAAGTGAGAATGAGAAAGTCAAATTCACTTCCAGGAATGTGACTTTGGGAATGTAAAAGAATAATATATTCAATTTTGAACACTTGAATTTGAAATTCCTATCAAGCATGCAGTTTATATAAATTCAGTGGAAAATCATATATACATATTGATCCATATACATGTTCAAAGGATGTAAGGCTTACCTAACATTTTAATGCTAGAATTTTCAACCTGGGAACATAAGGATTATACTTCAGGAGGGCAGCTATGTCCACATTAAACAAAGCTATTATAATCCTCAACAAGGAATAAACAACTACAATGTGTGTCTCTTTCTTGAGTCCCAAAGTCTGTATGTTAGCACCTGAGCAAGACGGTATATGAAATACTAATTTAAGGCGCTCTTAACCTGATTTTCTGGGCCATGTATTGGCCTTTACTGATCTTGAAGTTAAACAGAAGTGTATTTCTGTGGATATAGTCCACTGCTGAGAAAAGAGAATCTCCAGATCTTTTTAAGCACTAGGTCTTAAATGATACTACTGAGTGATGAGACAGTGCAGATGTGGAGAGATTTTAATAGACAGAACATGTTCCTATCTTCCCTCTTCAATCCATACTATGTATGTACAAAAGATCCTTTATACTAGGAAAAGTCAGTGCTGAGCAGTGGTTTTCAGTAGAGGGTGGTTTTGCCTCCCCTGGGAGACATTTAGCAATGTCTGAGTGTATCTCATTGTCACAACTGGGGAAGTGCTGTTATCACATAATGGGAAGAAGCCAAGAATACTGCTGAGTATCCTACACCACACAGGGTACCCACACCTACAGCAAAGATTCATGCAGACCAACATGATAATTGTGGGCTTGTTGAGAAAGCCTGGTGCAGACTTCTGAGAAAGGAGAAGAAAATGTAAGAGACAGCATTCTATCTCCACTCAGTGATTCCTCAAAATGAAGGAGACTATATGCTAGAGTTCCTCATGAAGTTGTGGGTTTTCAGAATTAGAAGAAACTGTGGTTTCTATTTTACAACTGAGTTTGAAAACAGTAACCCATAAAGATATCCCATTACACTGAAACATGGATAAGGGAGCAAGAAATATGGCAGCATAGGGAGGGTGTCTGGGCATAAGAAGGGCTCCAGATCATCCCTTGAGTTCCTACTTTGCCAGAGTAGCATGGAAGCAATCCAGAAATTCCTGTCTACCCAGGGAGACTGAGAATAAGGGTCATGTGCTTGCCAGTAAATAAATACCACATAGGTGATCTCATCAAAGTTTTCATAAGTGGTGCAAAGCATGTGAGGAGCATGCGAGAAGCTACCAACTAAGCATGTGAGAAGCCAAGAGGCCTGTACTCTCATAGGGAGCAGCAAACCCAGGGATTCTGCTCCACTGCAAATGATCATCCCACAGCTGACAGCTGCTCACTGCCAAAGACTTCCCCCACAGACGGTGCAGGGCAGATCCTAGCTGTGGGCCCAAGCAGCTGAGTGAGTTCCTAGGTGTGTGCAGTATGGTCCCAAGTAGGCAATTAAGAGGGCCTCGTGAACACCTTGGGATGAAATTTTAACACAATGGTGGCTGTTTTAAACAAGAGCCAAAAAGAATGAAAACCTCAAGTGGACTCAATAAAAATACCTGTATAAGTGGGAAAGTAAGGAGCTATGAGTAAGTTGAAAAAAGTCCAATTCAGAACATTTGAACTTCATTGACTTACACTGCTGGTACTTCAAATTCACTAGACACGTAAATGTTAATACTGTCTATTCAGTTGTTACATTCCCTTACTGAAGAATTGCCTCCTCTGCCCCCTGCCTTTTTAACAGGATTTAAAGTGATATATAAAGCATTTTGCATTCAAATCTGCTCATGCCGATTTTAGGGGTGCTTGTATATATTATAATTTTCTATCACATGAAAATTATTAGTGTTTAAATTCTTCTGTGATTATTTCTTGACTATTAGCTACAGTGAAATTTGTCCATGAATGTTTTTGTAATACTGAAAAACCAGTACTCAATTTAAATAAAAGCATGAGAAATAAGTAATCTGAAGGAGGAAAAGGCCATCAAGGAAGAGACCAACTCCTGAGGGAAGCACAGGCGGAGGTGGCATGAGAACGCCAGCTGTGAACCATGGAGGTGAAGGTAAGAGAGCTGCTGAAGATTGAGCTGGCATTGCTGCGAGGCACAGTAGAAAAGGTAAGGGTTGTAGCAGAGGAGGCCCTCGGGGGAGGGGAGAGAAAGGTGCCATCAGCCTCGGAAATGGAGGAGCTGGAGAAGGATGAAGGGGTGGTGCCGGAGGCACCGGCACCTCCTCTATTGAAAGCATGCCCAGTAGTTGTAAAGAAAATAAAGATCCAGCAGCCAAGAGTTCCACAAGGAGAGGAGCAGCCCCCTCCGCAGGTCGTGGAGCACTCTATGGTCTGCCCCTATACTCAGGCTGGGCTGGTGGATTTGGGATTCCCCGTTTAGGCAGAAGCCCTCAGAGTCAATATCAGCTTGGCTCTTGCATCTGTGGGACTTAGGGGGGATGAAATTGCTCTGTGAGGATCAGAGATGGGAAAGCTGGTTTCTCTGACAGTGCAGCCCGCCTTGAGGCAGCAATTACAAAATGCACATCAGACCCCAGGGAGTCACTCCCTCCTCAATTAGTTTATGGCTGCACTTTGTGCTGTGTGGCCAATCTGGGTGATATACCACCCTTTCCTGTTAGATGGCTGAAATATGCAGAGCTCCAACAGGTGTTATGAGAGCTAGGCATAAGAAATGCCACCTATAATCTAGAGAATTATGGCACAGATGAAGAGATTTTCACTATTGGGATGAGAAATATTGTGCTTCAAATGGCTCCCACATCTCTCTTTGGGTCTCTAGTGGCCATTCTTTCCTCTCACTTAGTGCATCCCATAAACGAGGTGACACGTGCAGAAGCTGACTTAGGAGAGGCTGAAGCAATGAGAACATGGAAAGAAATAATGTCTTCTTCTCATAAGAATTTAAAGGGCCCCATGAAGGTATGAGGACCCAGACATGGGTTGATTTAATATGGACAGGAGTAGATGGAAGGAAATTAGATGGGAAGTCAAATAGGATCTTACTAGAGCTATGGCAGCAACTGAAACCAGAGCAGCAGTTCCAGCCATTAAGACCAAAGAGGCAGAGGTCAGAGACAGAGCCACAAGTCCAGCCTGTGTGTTTCCAAGACTTCCTGCTGAAGAGCGAGCCAACCTCACTTGAGCCCACACAGGAAGATGATTGGGGAACATGGTTCAACTGAGAGGAAGGTTGAAGTACTTGCTCTGAGGGACCAGTGGTACCAGAGGCCACATTTTGAAATAGCTATCTGTTGGTCCCCAGTGAACATACAATGTATCCTGACTATGGTGGACACAGAGGCTGAATGTTCACTGATTCATGGTAACCCTGAGCAGTTCCCCAGGACCCCCACCATCATAGATGGATATGGGGGGAAGGCTATCCGAGTGAAACAAGCCCAAATCCCTTTGGGAATAGGGCGTCTATCCCCAAAAGAGTATACTGTTTATGTATCTCCTATCCCTGAGTATATTTTGGGGATTGATATCCTGCAGGGTCTATGGTTGCAGACCACTGCAGGTGAGTTCAGACTGAGAGTACATGTGGTGAAGGTAGTTCTGAGGGGACATGCTAGGCACCTGACCATAGCTTTGGCTGTGCCTCAGCAGGTGACTAATACCAAACAATAAAAACTGCTTGGAGGGCATAAAGAGATTGGAGAAACTCTCCAGAAGCTGGGAAAGGTGGGTATTATAAAGCCCACCCATAGTCCTTTCAGTTCCCCAGTGTGGTCAGTAAAAATGCCAGATGACTCCTGGCATATGACTGTGGATCACAGAGAATTGAATAGAGTCATACTCCCTATGCGTGCTGTTGTCCCCTCTATTGCAGGCCTGATAGGTACCCTCAGCCATGAACTAAGAACATACCATTATGTGGTAGATCATGCTAATGTCTTTTCTGCTGACATTGGGTGGGAAAGTCAGAAAGAGTTTGCTGGGAAAGATGGCAATGGACTTTCACTGTCCCTCCACAGGGATACCTCCACAGCCCCACTATCTGTCATGGTCTTGTAGCCCAAGACTTGGCTACATGCGAGAAACTGCCAATGGTGCAGCTGTACCATTACATTGATGATGTCATGCTCACATCCGGTTCTCTTTCAGATCTAGAATGTGCAGCACCTAGACTGCTGCAACATTTACAGGACAAAGGATGGGCTGTGAACAGTACCAAGGTTCAGGGACCTGGTTTGTCTGTCAGATTCTTGGGGGTTGTCTGGTTGAATAAGACCAAAGTTATACCAGAAGCAGTTATAAAGTCCAGGCCTTTCCTACCCCTACAACTGTAGCATTGCTACAGGAGTTTTGGGGTCTTCTTGGCTACTGGAGAGTGTTTATCCTGCATTTGGCACAAATTCTGAAGCCCTTATACTGGTTGGTACTAAACAGCATCATTTGGGACTGGGATGAGACATGTGCATCTGCCTTTACTACAGCAAAATGGGCAGTCAAGGCCATACAGGTCTTGAGTGTGATAGACCCAGCAAGGCCCTGTGAGCTGGATGTTCATGTGACTGAAGATGATTATGGCTGGGGTCTCTGGCAGTGGCTTGTATGAACTTGCCAACCTATTAGATTCTGTTCACAACTCTGGAAAGGGGCAGAGGTATGGTACACTTTGATAGAAAAACACCTGGCTGCCATTTATTATGCCTTGCTGTCTACAGAACCCATCACTGGAATGGTCCCAACAAAGGTATTACCCACCTATCCCATCTTGGAGTGGGTACAAGACTGGATCCAAAAGCCAAGGAGTGGTGTGGCACAAAAGCCCACACTGGCCAAGTGGGGTGCTTACCTACAGCATAGTGCCCTTAGCCCCTTGAGTAAAGAACTCCAATGCTTATTGGGGCCAGTGACATATACTAGGGAAAAAGAGGAAGAATTTACTTTTGAACCATTAGTAGCAGAGAGTCCCTATTGGGAGGGAAGAGCTCCCATACCCAAAGATGCATGGTACACTGATGGCTCCAGCCATGAGCAGCCCCCAAAATGGAGGGTCATAGCTTTCCATCCTAAGACTAAGAAAATATGGATGGAAGATGGTGAGGGGAAGAGCAGCCATTGGGCAGAGTTGCAGGCCATGTGGCTTGTGATCAGCCAGGAGCCCTCCCCTATAGTTGTCTGTACTGACAGCTGGGCTATCTATCGGGGCTTGACCCTGTGGCTACCAACCTGGTACCATGCCAACTGGATGGTTGGTCAATAACCACTTTGGGGGCAAGAATTGTGGCAAGACTTATGGGCCTGTGGTCAAACTAAAATAATTACAGTATACCATGTGACAGGTCATTTGCCACTGGCAACCCCAGGAAATGACAGAGCAGAAAAACTGGCCCAGATACATTGGTTAGAATGAAAGCCTGCCTGTGATATTGCCCAATGTTTACATCAGTGTTTGTTGCATGTGGGGCAAAGGACAATGTGGGCTATATCCTGTCAGTGGGGCTTGGCTTTGACCTTAGAAGAAGTTAGTAGAGCCCAGCAGGAGTGTGTCATAAGCTCCAAAAGGGACTTACACCTAGTTCCACAGCAACATGGGACAATAGCTAAGGGGTCTATATCCCTCATCAGGTGGCAGATAGACTATATTGGGCCTCTACCTGTGTCAGAAGGATATCAGTATGCCATGACTTGTGTGGACACAGCTATTGGACTTTCGGTTGTTTTTCCTACCTGTTGTGCAGACTAGCAGATGACTAAAAGAGGCCTGGAACATCTCTTTGCTGCCTATGGCCGACCACAGGTGATTGAGAGTGATCAGGGCACCTATTTTACTGGACATACACTGCAAGAATCAGTGTGTGACAGCTGGGAATCAAATGGAAGTTTCATGTGCCATGGAATCCTACCACAGTAGGCATGACAGAGAGGCATAATGGCTTTTAAATATCCAGACTAAAGTCAAATACCAATATTCTGCAGGGATGGTCAGTCCGCCTGGGGACTGTGCTATAATGTTTGAATGAGAGACCCCAAAAGGGAGCCCTGATCCCCATAGACATGTCAAGACATATGGCTGCCTCCCCTATACAACTGCAAGTCCAAACTAAGAAGAATCACTGAAGACGACGATCAGCCACCAGAATACCTTGCTGCCAGCACCAACGGCACTGAACCCCATAGACTCCATTGGGTGGACATGGCCTTGGACCTTTCGACACATGGACCAATGATGGCTGGCTCTCCTGACACCTTGGGAACAAGGACTGGAACCTGGCCTCCTGTGTATTCCTGGAATAACAGCAGTGGCTGCCAAAGATCACAGTAGTCTTTCCTAAATGCCCAGAAGGTAGGAACATCTTACCGGGGGGTTTTGTTTTATCATTATGGCCAGTGCATGCACCTCCAGTAGCACTATATATAGACCCTTCAGTAACCCCCATGGGGAAAGGAGTAAAAGTATGGTATACTAGACCTGGAAGGGACCCCCTTCCTGCTACAGTCCTATCACAGGTCCACTCTCTTGCATGCATCCTACCTGATGGACAAAATTGGCCTATGTTGGTGTCATTAAAACATGTGTCTTAATGCCCCTAAGGTCTTTGTGGATTGGGAACTTCCTCTGGCTTGGCGATTATTATAATATTTGTTACCTGTATCAAAATTTTGCTGTATCTTAATTTTTGTTATTATCTCTAAGTTGTTGTTTTCCTCTGTTGCTATTGTGGAATCTGGTTACAGTGCTCCAGCTTTCTCGCACAGGGACCATTGCAGAAGATTGAAAGCATGTAGACTGTAATGTGAAAATCCTTGAGGGGTGGAGTGTAGGGAAGTTGGGGTTCTTATGGCCAGGATCCCCACTTAAACCACCTGATGATGTAACTGGTCTGTGGCTAGGCTGCCGCTTGCACACCTTTGATGCAAAAAGCTATTATTGCACTGTATAGAGAGCTCGTCCCTGTGCTCTTCATGGAGATGGAGGTGCTAGTGCTTGACGTTGACTTACCATAGGGAGAACAAGCCAGGTAATAAACCCTTTCACCCCAAAAAACTTTCTATTGTCATTTCTTTGGTCACACTGAATCCATAGTGAACTTACTGGGAACTGATACCCATTGACAAGACATCCAGGGATTCAAGTTTGCACATAACACTGCCTTCACTTTATGGTAAAGGAGATATGACAATGGATACTGACCATGGGATTTACTTATTCCATCATAAACTGTACCCTTCAGAAGCTGCCAGCCAGATAGAACTTTAGCTAGGTCTCAAAGAAGCTATTATAAAATTCTATCCATATCTTTGATAATGGATAATGTCTCTTTACTGCCTTCTTTCTCTACTCTTCCTTACTTCTTCACTCCCTACTTATGTCTCCTAGGATCCTATCAGAAATAAAATACTTGCATTTGAATCCTCATAGTCTGCTTCTGGGGAATCCTAAATTAAGAAACATATAACCTAAAAGATAGAGGACTAAATGATATGTGACCTCTGCAGTCAAGAATGGATTCAGCTTTATTTAATAGGAAGTCATACAATTAAAAGCTTAAATTCACAAATAGTTGTCTAATACCACATAAAGTTTGGAGTTTTCATTTTAGAGATGATACAGTCTTTCAATTATGCCAATAGGAACTCAGGATCTTTTGAAGTATTTATTGCTTCATGTTACCTAAGGCTGCTCTGCTTCTAGTACTTACACCATTTTTCAGGAAAAGGGAATTTGGAAATATACAGAAGAAAAGACAGAAGCAGTAGACATCTACTTACATTTCTCAGTAAGAACGATGAGAACATGGATACTTCTAGTAGCAAGGAAGTTTGGAAAGTTGGAGTTTGAGTAGCTGAGTTTTGCAGCCTTTATAATAAAGATGTGGGAGAAAGAGGATGAAAAAGAAGGTTCAATCAACACACAATGTTACCATATGAATAAGGACTCAGAATTAATTTTTTAGAACTTTGATTTAAGTTGTAATCTAAATATTTTTTCCATTTCCCAAAAATAAGCAAGCACACAAAGTTTACAGTTTGACTAAACAGATTCCCCAGAATTATAAAGGGAAAGCAATTAATTCACTATATTTAGTTATAAAGTTTTCACATGTCCTATTTATTAATTCAAAAAATATATAGCAGAATCTACTAACTGCCTTCCATGCAAGTAGCAGAAAAGATTTCTGCTCTTGAACTTTTGTCCTATGTGTGAACTCATTCAAACTGCCTGGTTGAAACAGAATAAAGGATATGAACTTTTTCTTCTTTGGGGCTGTGAAAAAAATCATAAAAATTTGCAATAAATTTTAAAATTCTACATGTAAAAATGTTTGCCCTTTTAATAACCTAAAATACATCAAAATTAGTAGTTCAGATTCTTAAGCTTTGTCATAAATTTCCAAGTAATTTCTGGTACTTATGTCTCTCTAAGTACAAAGACTTCTAGAACTGTTAGCTTCAAAACTCTAAATTGTTGACATTTTTAAAGCACAAGCACAAAATATTAAATATGTGAAACAGGATATGTCTGTTTCTTTCCATAGCATTGAGTTATTGGCTACATCCCTCATAGGCAACTGCTGTCACTTGCATTCCTGCTTTGTAGACTCATGCTTTCTATTAAAAAGCCTCAGATGAGAGCTGACACTAAAATCTGGAGCTTTCAATTATTTTATTTTTCTGTGGCAGCAAATGGTTTTTCTCTGCCAATTTTGTCTGTTAGGCTAAGAGTCTTACATATTTTTTAATTGCTATTTCTATTTGTACTCATATATTTTCACATCTCCTGAAATAATGTAACAGCAAGTTTTTATTGCCACAACTGGTGGACACCTGGGTCATTCATTGACTATTTAGGGAAATACTCCCAAGCTGTAACAAATCTATTTATATGGCCTCACTCACTTCATTCTGCAGTTACTTTGAAAACTGTTTCTGTAGTAAACAAACAAACAAACAAACAAAAATCCTCAGGGAAGATTTTTCATTTTAAAATGCATAAAATTTTAAAACCAAAGTAATTATAAAATTATAAATAATGTGTAAATTTTACAGTGGCCTTCATTTTAGCAAGGACATTATTTTCTCTAATTGTATCAATAGAACGGCTTATTTAAAATTTAACTTTTCAAAATTCCAGCTTTATTGAGGTATAATTAATATATAAAATTGTAAGATATATAATGAATATTGTGATTTGACATATATATGCATTGTGAAAAGATTCCTTCATATAGATAATTAACATATACATCACCTCACAGATGTATTTGTTTTTTGTTGCTGTAGTTTCAAACATTTAAATTGTACTCTCAGCAAATGTCAATTATACAATACACTATTATCAACTATACTCATGTTTTTATATTAGATCCTCAAACTTTATTCATCTTATAACTGAAAATGTATATCTTTTTGCGAATCTTTCCTTACCTACCTCTTCCCTCTTCCTAGACCCTCGCAACCACTTTTATACTTTGTAGCTATGAAGTTAACTTTATTTTTAAGACTCCACACATAAGTGCTACCATGCAGTATTAGTCTTTATCTCATTTATTTCACTTAGCATAATGCCCTCAAGGTCTACATATTGTTACAAATAGCAGAATTTCTTTCTTTCTCATGGCAGATCAAAATTAATATACATCACATCTCTATACATCTGTTGAAGGACATTCAGGATGTTTCCTTACCATGGCTATTGGGAATTATGCTGCAGTGAACATGGGAGTATAATTATATCTTAAAGATCCCATTTTCATTTTCTTCAGATATATACACAAAATTGGGATTGCTAGATCATATGATAATTCTGTTTATAGTTTATTTTTTTAATTTTTTTATTTTTTATTGAAGGGTAGTTGACACACAGTATTACATTAGTTTTAGGTGTACAACACAGTAATTGAACATTTATATACATGATAATTCTAGGTACCAGCTATCACCATACCAAGTTGTTAAAATATTTTGACTATATTCCTTATGCTATACATTATATCCCGGTTACTTATTTATTTTACAATTGGAAGTGTGTATATATATATTTTTTTGTGAGGGCAGCTATTATATTTATTGATCAAATGGTTGTTAACAACAATAAAATTCTGTATAGGGGGGGGTCAATGCTCAATGCACAATCATTAATCCACCCCAAGCCCAATTTTCGTCAGTCTCCAATCTTCTGATGCATAACGAACAAATTCTTACATGGAGTACAAATTCTTACATAGTGAATAAGTTACATGGTGAACAGTGCAAGGGCAGTCATCACAGAAGCTTTCGGTTTTGTTAATGCATTATGAACTATAAACAGTCAGTTCACATATGAATACTCATTTGATTTTTAAACCTGATTTATATGTGGATACCACATTTCTCTATTATTATTATTTTTAATAAAATGCTGAAGTGGTAGGTAGATAAGAGATAAAGGTAGGAAACAGAGTTTAGTGTTGTAAGAGAGCAAATGTAGATGATCAGGTGTGTGCCTGTAGACTATGCGTTAATCCGCACTAGACGAGGGCAATAAACATCCATGTATGCAGAAGATTTCTCTCAGAACATGAGGGGGGAGGTTCTAAGCCTCACCTCTGCTGCTCCCCAATTTCTCACCAGATGGCCCCCTGCGACTGTGCCTGTCTTAGGTTGTTCCTCTCTTGAGGAATCTTACCCGTCTCTGGCTAACCAGTCATCTTCCGGGGCCATACAGGGAAATGTGAAGTTGGTAAGTGAGAGAGAAGCCTTATCGTTTGAAAAGGTTAGCTTTTTACTTCTTTGCATATTTATGCCCTGTGGCTTCTATGCCCAGCATTTGTCTTGAGGTGTCTTTACCACTTGGAAGAATTATGATACTTGGTAAATTCGATATGAGGCACGAATTCAATTTAAGGGTTGTAATTAGGAAGGAAGAAGAAAAGCTATAGAAGTAGCAGGTGGAAGAAAACATGGGAAGATTGATTATTTCTTTGACATATCTTCTTGTAAAGTAACTTCAGCATGTATAGGTTTTAAACTATTAATTAAATTGTGCACACACATTAACATAATAGGAGTACAGTTACGTAACCAAAGCATACCTGTAATTACCAGCCATCTCCAGTGAAACCAAGAAAACCAGTTAGGCACCTTAGGCATTTATGAAAACTTATCTATGATATGGTGGATATTGTCCAACTGAACTTGAACAGTCTGAGAGAAATCAGACAGATTAAAACAACCCATTCCTGGGGACTGTTCACATCCCATATGTTCTTTTAACAGTAAATAGTCTGTAGTTGTAAGATTTTGGAGTGCTATAATTTGCACTTCTCCTAATTCTTGGTTGAGTTCCAACAGTATAGATCCAGTCAAATATGTTGTTTTACAGTATGCACAGGCCAGCTTAGATATCTCCTTCTTCATTCCCATGGCAAGTCCAGGAACCGGTGGGATGAGTGCATCTACAGCTGTAGCAGTGCGTGGATCTTTGTTGGGGTTTTTGATGATCATCTTCTGGCATGAGTCTTCCCGAGAGTGCTGATTTTGGAAGTTCTTTTTCATATCGTATCTTAGTTCATTTTCGGGGTAGCCAAATGAGGCTTTGATCCTCTGTATAAACACAAACAGACCCTTTGCCTACACTTTTATATGCCCTTTATATCATTGTGTAGAACTCATTGGAGGTCACCACACAGGAACTGTTTTTTTTTTTTTATCATTAATCTACACTTACATGACGAATATTTTGTTTACTAGGCTCTCCCCTATACCAGGTCCCCCCTATCAACCCCTTTACAGTCACTGTCCATCAGGATAGCAAAATGTTGTAGAATCACTACTTGTCTTCTCTGTGTTGTACAGCCCTCCCCTTTCTCCCACCCCACATGCATGCTAATCTTAATACCACCCTTTTCTGCACCCCTTTATCCCTCACTACCCACCCATCCACCCCAGTCCCTTTCCCTTTGGTACCTGTTACTCCATTCTTGAGTTCTTTGATTCTGCTGCTGTTTTGTTCCTTCAGTTTTTTCTTTGTTCTTATACTCCACAGATGAGTGAAATCATTTGGTATTTCGCTTTCTCCACTTGGCTTGTTTCACTGAGCATAATACCCTTTAGCTCCGTCCATGTTGCAGCAAATGGTAGGATTTGCCCTCTTCTTATGGCTGAGTAGTATTCCATTGTGTATATGTACCACTCTTCTTTATCCATTCATCTATCGATGGACATTTAGGTTGCTTCCGATTCTTGGCTATTGTAAATAGTGCAGCAATAAACATAGGGGTGCATTGGTCTTTCTCATACTTGATTGCTTGATATAGTTCCACTTGTTCATTTTTGCTTTTGTTTCCCTTGCCTGGGGATATATATTCATGAAAAAGTCACTCATGTTTATGTCCAAGAGATTTTTGCCCATGTTTTTTTCTAAGAGTTTAATGGTTTCATGACTTACATTCAGGTCTTTGATCCATTTTGAGTTTACTTTTGTATACGGGGTTAGACAATGGTCCAGTTTCATTCTCCTACATGTAGCTGTCCAGTTTTGCCATCACCATCTGTTGAAGAGACTGTCATTTCGCCATTGTATGTCCATGGCTCCTTTATCATATATTAATTGACCGTATATGTCTAGGTTAATGTCTGGATTGTCTAGTCTGTTCCATTGGTCTGTGGCTCTGTTCTTGTGCCAGTTCCAAATTGTCTTGATTACTATGGCTTTATAGTAGAGCTCGAAGTTGGGGAGTGAGATCCCCCCTACTTTATTCTTCTTTCTCAGGATTGCTTTGCCTATTAGGGGTCTTTGGTGTTTCCATATGAATTTTTGAATTATTTCTTCCAGTTCATTGAAGAATGTTGCTGGTAGTTTCATAGGGATTGCATCAAATCTGTATATTGCTTTGGGCAGGATGGCCATTTTGACGATATTAATTCTTCCTAGTCACGAGCATGGGATGCGTTTCCATCTGTTAGTGTCTCCTTTATTTTCTCTTAAGAGTGATTTGTAGTTTTCAGAGTAGAAGTCTTTCACTTCTTTGGTTAGGTTTATTCCTAGGTATTTTATTTTATTTTTTGCAATTATGAATGGAGTTGTTTTCCTGATTTCTCTTTCTGTTGGTTCATTGTTAGTGTATAGGAAAGCCACAGATTCCTGTGTGTTGATTTTGTATCCTGCAACTTTGCTGTATTCCGATATCAGTTCTAGTAGTTTTGGGGTGGAGTCTTTAGGGTTTATTATGTACAGTATCATGTCATCTGCAAATAGTGACAGTTTAACTTCTTCTTTACCAATCAGGATTCCTTGTATTTTTTTGTTTTGTCTGATTGCCTTGGCTAGGACTTCCAGTATTATGTTAAATAACAGTGGGGAGTGTGGGCATACCTGTCTAGTTCCCGATCTCAGAGGAAAAGCTTTCAGCTTCTCGCTGTTAATATAATGTTGGCTGTGGGTTTTTCATAGATGGCCTTTGTTATGTTGAGGTACTTGCCCTCTATTCCCATTTTGCTGAGAGTTTTTACCATGAATGGATGTTGAACTTTGTGAAATGCTTTTTCAGCATCTACGGAGATGATCATGTGGTTTTTGTCTTTCTTTTTGTTGATGTGGTGGATGACGTTGATGGATTTTCGAATGTTGTACCATCCTTGCATCCCTGGGATGAATCCCACTTGGTCATGGTGCATGATTCTTTTGGTGTATTTTTGAATTCGGTTTGCTAATATTTTGTTGAGTATTTTTGCATCTACATTCATCAGGGATATTGGTCTGTAGTTTTCTTTATTGGTGGGGTCTTTGCCTGGTTTTGGTATTGGGGTGATGTTAGCTTCATAGAATGAGTTTGGGAGTATCCCCTTCTCTTCTATTTTTTGGAAAACTTTAAGGAGAATGGGTATTATGTCTTCCCTGTATGTCTGATAAAATTCTGAGGTAAATCCATCTTTCCCGGGGGTTTTGTTGTTTGGTAATTTTTTGATTACCACTTCAATTTCGTTGCTGGTAATTGGTCTGTTTAGATTTTCTGTTTCTTTCTGGGTCAGTCTTGGAAGGTTGTATTTTTCTAGGAAGTTGTCCATTTCTTGTAGGTTTTCCAGCTTGTTAGCATATAGGTTTTCATAGTATTCTCTAATAATTCTTTGTATATCTGTGGGGTCCGTCATGGTTTTTCCTTTCTCGTTTCTGATACTGTTGATTTGTGTTGACTCTCTTTTCCTCTTAATAAGTCTGGCTAGAGGCTTATCTATTTTGTTTATTTTCTCAAAGAACCGTCTCTTGGTTTCCTTGATTTTTGCTATTGTTTTATTCTTCTCAATTTTATTTATTTCTTCTCTGATCTTTATTATGTCCCTCCTTCTGCTGACCTTAGGCCTCATTTGTTCTTCTTTTACCAATTTCGATAGTTGTGACATTAGACCATTCATTTGGGATTGCTCTTCCTTTTTTAAATATGCTTGGATTGCTATATACTTTCCTCTTAAGACTGCTTTTGCTGTGTCCCACAGAAGTTTGGGCTTAGTGTTGTTATTGTCAGTTGTTTCCATATATTGCTGTATCTCCATTTTGATTTGGTCATTGATCCATTGATTATTTAGGAGTGTGTTGTTAAGCCTCCATGTGTTTGTGAGCCTTTTTGCATTCTTTGTACAGTTTATTTCTAGTTTTATGCCTTTGTGGTCTGAAAAGTTGGTTGGTAGTAGTTCAATCTTTTTGAATTTACTGAGGCTCTTTTTGTGGCCTAGTATGTGGTCTATTCTGGAGAATATTCATGTGCACTTGAGAAGAATGTGTATCCTTTTGCTTTTGGATGTAGAGTTCTGTAGATATCTATTAGTTCCATCTGTTCTTGTGTGTTATTCAGTGCCTCTGTGTCCTTACTTATTTTCTGTCTGGTGGATCTGTCCTTTGGAATGAGTGTTGTGTTGAAGTCTCCTAGAATGAATGCATTGCATTCTATTTCCTCCTTTAGTTCTGTTAGTATTTGTTTCAGGTATGTTGGTGCTCCTGTATTGGGTTCATATATATTTATAGTGGTTTTATCCTCTTGTTGGACTAAGCCCTTTATCATTATATAATGTCCTTCTTTGTCTTTTGTTACTTTCTTTATTTTGAGGTCTGTTTTGTCTGATACCAGAATTGCAACACCTGCTTTCTTCTCTTTGTTCTTTGCATGAAATATCTTTTTCCATCCCTTGACTTTAAGTCTGGGCATGTCTTTGGGTTTGAGGTGAGTCTCTTGTAAGCAGCATATGGATGGATCTTGCTTTTTTATCCATTCTATTACTCTGTGTCTTTTGATTGGTGCATTCAGTCCATTTACATTTAGGGTGATTATTGAAAGGTATGAACTTATTGCCATTGCAGGCTTTAAGTTTGTGGTTACCAAAGGTTCAGGGTTATCTTCTTTACTATCTTACTGTCTAACTTAACTTGCTTTTTGATCTATTATAAACGTGGTCTGATGGTTTTTTATTTCTCACCCTTTTTATTCCTCCTCCTCCCTTCTCCATATGTTGGGTGTTTTGTTCTGTGCTCTTTTTAGGAATGCTCCCATCTAGAGCAGTCCCTGTAGGATGCCCTGAAGGGGTGGTTTGTGGGAGGCAAATTCCCTCAACTTTTGCTTGTCTGGGAATTGTTTAATCCCTCCTTCATATTTAAATGATAATCGTGCTGGATACAGTAGTCTTTTTTCGAGGCCCTTCTGTTTCATTGCATTAAGTATTTCATGCCATTCTCTTCTGGCCTATAGGGTTTCTGTTGAGAAGTCTGATGATAGCCTGATGGGTTTTCCTTTGTAGGTAACCTTTTTTTCTCTCTGGCTGCCTTTAATACTTTGTCCTTGTCTTTGATCTTTGCCATTTTAATTATTATGTGTCTTGGTGTTGTCCTCCTTGGATCCCTTGTCATGGGAGTTCTGTGTACCTCTGTGGTCTGAGAGGCCATTTCCTCCCCCAGTTTGGGGAAGTTTTTGGCAGTTATTTCTTCAAAGACACTTTCTATCCCTTTTTCTCTCTCTTCTTCTTCTGGTATCCATATAATGTGGATATTGTTCCTTTTCGATTGCTCACTGTGCTCTCTTAAAATTCTTTCATTCCTGGAGATCCTTTTATCTCTCTCTGCATCAGCTTCTCTGCGTTTGTGTTCTCTGTTTTCTAGTCCATTAATGGTCTCTTGCATCTCGTCCATTCTATTTTGAAGTCCTTCCAGTGCTTGTTTTATTTCTGTATTCTCCTTCCTTAGTTCTTGCATATTTCTCTGCAAGTCCATCAGCATGGTTATAACTTTTGTTTTGAATTCTTTTTCAGGAAGACTGGCTAAATCTGTCTCTCCAGGTTCCTTCTCAGGGGAAGATGTAGCAGATGCCGAAGCTGTCTGGGTTAGTCTTGTCTGGATCATATTTTTTTGCCTTTTCATGTTGACAGGTGCTATTGACTGTCAGCTGGGAGGGCCAAACTTTTCACTTGCTACTGACCTTTCTTTACTGGGACAACTGCGACCCCTAGTGGCTTCTTTTGGGTAATTGCGTGTAGGCTGGGTCTTTGTGTCTTGCCCTGCCGAAGTGTAAGAATTTTCCTTTCTGTGGGCGTGTTTCGCCTTAGGCTATTTCTCTGCTTTCGCAGCGCCCGGAGGAGTAATGGACGGGGGGGCTCTTTGGCTGTTTACCTCCGTGAGGGGTCTCAGAGATGTTGCCCAGGGGGTTAGTGCGCCTAGTTTTCCCTGTAATTTCCAGCCACTGGGCTGTGACCTGTGTTGTTTCCATCTAGCTGTTAAATCCCTGTCTTTTTAAGACTTTCAAAAAGCACTCGCTTTTCTTTGTCACAGGGGCATCAGCTTCAGCACCCGCTCCGAGGTCTTGCTGCCCTATTTCCCTAGTTTCCAGCCCTCCATGCATGCACTGTGTCTGCGCTCTGGTGTGGGTGGGTGGCTGGGGCTGGGTGTTTAGCAGTCCTGGGCTCCCTCTCCCTCCCGCCAGGTGCTGGTGTGAGTTGTGCTCGGGTCCCGCCGGGCCGGGGCTTGTATCTTACCCCCTTCACCAGGCGCTGGGCTCTCGCATGTGTGGATGTAGTTAGGCTGTTGTCCTGTGTCCTCTGGTCTCTCTTTTAGGATCAGTTGTATTTGTTGTATTTTCAAAAATATATATGTTTTTGGGAGGATATTCCCACTGTCCTACTCACGCTGCCATGTTGTCTCCACCTCCTGTTTTTAGTTTTGAGAGGAACATCCATCCTCTTTTCCATAGTTCCTGAACCAATTTGCACTCCCACCAATAGTGAACAATTTTTTTCTTTTCTGTGCATCTCAGTGAACGTTCTTTTGAATGATAGCCATTCTAACAGATATGAGGTGATATCTCATTTGTTTTTGAGTTGTATTTCCTTGATGATTACTGATGTTGAGCACATTTTCATTTAAGTGTTTATCATTTGTATGTCTTCTTTGGAAAAATGTTTATTCATTTCCTTTTCCCGCTTTTTAACTGTTTATTATTTTCTTTTTTGTTATTGAAATGTATGACTGTATATTTTGGATATTAACCCTTCGCAGATATATGATTAGCAAATATTTTATCCCATTGGTAGGTTGCTTTTCATTTTTGTTGATGGCTTCCTTTGTTCGGCAGAAGTTAGTTTAATGAAGTCCCTCTCATTTATTTTTGCTTTTGTGGCCTTTGCTTTTAGTGTCACATACAAAAACCATTGCCAGGACCAATATCAAAAATTTACCTCCTATGTTTTGTCCTAGGAGTTTTAAGGTTTCAGGTCTTCAACTTTTTGTCTTGAGTTGATTTTGTGTATGGCATAAGATAGATCCATACATCTTTTCATTCTTTTGCATGTGGCTTTCCAGTTTTCTCAGCACCATTTACTGAAGATACTATCCTCTCTGCATTGAGTAGATTCTTGGATAAATTAATTGACCAAATAAGCATGGGTTTATTTCTGAGCTCTGTATTCTGTTCCATTGATCTACATGTCTTTAAGCCAATACCATACTGTTTTGATTACTTTGTAATAGAGTTTGGAGCAGGGATTGTGATGTCTCCAGCTTCTTTCTCAAGATTGCTTTGTCTATTTAGGGTCTTTTGTAGTTCCATACAAATTTTAAGAATTTGGTTTATTTTGCTATTTCAGTGGAAAATGTCATTGAAATTTTGATAGGAATTGCACTGAATCTGTAGATCACTCTAGGTAGTATGGACATTTTATCAATATTAATTCTTTTGATCCATGAACATGGGATATCTTTCCATTTATTTGTCTTAATTTCTTTCATCAATGTCTTAAAGTTTTCAGTACATAGATACTTCACCTCCTTGGTTATATTTATTCATAAGTGTTTTATTATTTTTGATGAAATTATACTTGCATTGTTGCAATTAGAATTGTTTTCTTAATTTCTTTCTGCTTTTTTATTATTAGTGGATAGAAACCCACAACTGGTTTTTGTATATTGATTTTATATTCTGAAGCTTTATTGAATTAGTTTATTAATTCTAACAGTTTTTTGGTGGAGTCTTTAGGATTTTATCTATAAAAAGATCTTGTCATCTGCAAACATAGCCAATTTTACATTTCCTTTCCAATTTAGATGTCTTTTAATTCTTTTTCTTATGTGATTGCTGCAGCTAGGACTTCCAGGGCTATTCTATATGAAGTTGGTGAGAGTGGGCATCCTTGTCTTATTCCTTATCTTAGAGGAAAAGCTTTTACCTTTTCACCACTACATTCAGAACAGAAAAGTCTCAAATAAACAACATAATTTTATACTTCAGGGATCTAGAAAAATACTAATAAACTAAGCCCAAAGTTAGTAGAAGGAGTGAAATAATAAAGATCTAAATATTGATTTTGTATTCTGTGGGCTTGTCACATACGGCAATTATTATGTTGAGGTTTGTTCCCTCAACTCATTTTGTCAAGAGGTTTTATCATGAATGGATGCTGAACTTTGTCAAGTGCTTTTTCTGTATCCATTCAGATTATCATATGTTTTTATCTTTTGTTTTGTTTATGTGCTATATCATATTGATTGATTTGTGGATGTTGAACCATTCTTGCATCCCTGGATGAAATTCCACTAGATCATGGTATCTTACCTTTTAATGTATTGTTGAATTCAGTTTGCTAATATTTTGTTGATAATATTTTTGAGTACATGTTCATTAAGGAAACAGGTCTGTATTTTTTTTTTTTCTTGTAATGTCCTTGTCTGGTTTTGGTATCAGGGCATTGCTGGCTTCATAGAATGAGTTTGGGAGTGCTCCCTCTTTTTCTATTTTTGTAATAGTTTGAGAAGTATTGGTATTAGTTCTTCTTTAAATTTCTGTAGAATTTACCAGTGAAGTCATCTTGTTCTTGACTTGTTTTGTTGGGAACTTTTGTGATTACTGCTTCTATCTCCTCGGTGATATTTTATCTGTTCAGATTTTCTATTTATTCATGTTCAGTCTTGGTAGTTTGTGTGTTCCTAGGAATCCATTTCTTTTAGGTTGTCCAATTTGTTGCCATAATTGTTCATAGTAATCACTTATAATCTTTCAGATTTCTGTGGTATCAGCTGTAATGTCTTCTCTTTCATTTCTAATTTTATTTATTTAAATTCCTTTTTCTTGTTAAGTCTGGCTAAAGGTTTGTCTATTATGCTTATATTTTCAAAAACTAACTGTTAGTTTCATTGATCTTTGCTATTTTCTTTTTAGTTTCTACTTCATTTAATTTCATTTAGATCTTTGTTATTTCACTCCTTCTACTAACTTTGGGCTTAGTTTATTACTATTTTTCTAGATCCCTGAAGTGTAAAATTATGTTGTTTATTTGAGACTTTTCTGTTCTGAATGTAGGTGTTTATTACTATAAACTTCCCTTTTAGAATTGTTGTCCATTCCATACATTTTGGTATGTTGCATTTTCTTCTGGGTCAAGATATTTCTTTATTTCTTCTTTTATTTCTTCTTTGATCCATTGTTTGTTCAATAGCATGTTGTTTAATCTCCATATATTTGTGAATTTTCTGGTTTTCTTCCAGTGACTAATATCTAGTGTTATAACACTGTGGTCAGAAAAGATGTTTGACATGATTTCAACTTGTCAAATTTATTAAGACATGCTTTATGACCCAATATATGTTGTATTCTGGAGAGTGTTTCATGTGCACTTAAGAAGAAAGTATCTGCTGCTGTTGGATAGAAGTTTCTGTAAATAGCTGTTAATTCTATCTGTTCTAATATATAGTATAGATCCAATGTTTTCTTGCTGACTTTCTGTCTTGATTGTCTATCTATTGTTGAAAGTAGGTTGCTAAATTCCCTTTACTATTATTGTACTGCTTGCTGTCTGTTTCTCCTTCCAGGTCTGTTTATATTTGCTTTATATACTTAGGTACTCCTATTTGTGTGTATAAATATTTACAAATGTTATGTCCTCTTGTTTGGGTTGACCCCTTTATCATTATACAATGACCTTCTTTATTTCTTACTATAGTCTGGCCTAAAGTCTATTTTGTCTGATAAAGTTCAACTACCTCTGCTTTCTTTTGGTTTCCTTTTACATGGAATATCTTCTTCCATGCTTCCATTTTCAGTCTATGTGTCCTTAAAGCTGAAGTGAGTCTCTTATGGGCAGCAGAGAGTTGAGTGTCATTTCTTTGTCTATGTATCCACACCTTTGAGTGAAGAATTTAGTCCTTTTACATTTAAAGTAATGATTGATAGGTATGGACTTACTATTGCCATTTTGATTATTGTTTTCTGACTGTTTTGAAATTTATTTCTTCCTTTATTCTTCTTTTGTGCTCTTCCTTTGTAACCTGATGATTTTCTGTAGTGGTATATTTATATTTCTTTTTTTAAATCTTCTGTGTACCTACAATAGGTTCTTGCTTTGTGGTTACCATGAGTCTTGTATAAAGTATCTTGTATTTAACAGTCTAAGTTGTTAACAATTTTGAATATATTCTAAAGCTCTATATTTTTACTCTCCCCTTCCCCACATTTATGTTTTTATAGTTATTATTTATAACTTTTTTCTTCTGTAGCCATTAACCCTTTATTATAGCTATAGTTACCTTAATACTTTTGTCTCAACCTTCATATTTATTCTCAACTAGACTTTTATATTTTCTTGTTCTTTTTATTTATTTATTTATTTACTTATTTTTATGTTTACTAGGCTCTCCCCTACCCCAAGTCCCCCAACAAACCCCATTACAGTAACTGTCCATCAGCATAGTAAGATGACGTAGAATCACTACTTGTCTTCTCTGTGTTGCAAAGCCCTCCCCTTTCCCCCAACCCTCACATTATACATTCTAAACATAATACCCCCTTTCTTCTTCCCCACCCTTATCCCTCCCTACCCTCCCATTCTCCCCAGTCTCTTTCCCTTTGGTAACTGTTAGTCCATTCTTGGGTTCTGTGATTCTGCTGCTGTTTTGTTCCTTCAGTTTTTCTTTTGTTCTTATACTCCACAGATGACTGAAATCATTTGGTATTTCTCTTTATCCACTTGGCTTATTTCACTGAGCATAATACCCTATAGCTCCATCCACGTTGTTGCAAATGGTAGGATTTGTATTCTTCTAATGGCTGAATAATATTCCATTGTGTATATGTACCATGTCTTCTTTATCCATTCATCTACTGATGGACACTTAGGTTGCTTCCATTTCTTGGCTATTGTAAATAGCGCAGCGATAAACATAGGGGTGCATCTGTCTTTTTCAAACTGGAGTGCTGCATCCTTACGGTAAATTCCTAGAAGTGGAATTCCTGGGTCAAATGGTAAGTCTATTTTGAGCATTTTGAGGAACCACCATATTGCTTTCCACAATGGTTGAACTAATTTACATTCCCACCAGCAGTGTAGGAGGGTTCCCCTTTCTCTGTAACCTTGCCAACATTTGTTGTTGTTTGTCTTTTGGATGGTGGCCATCCTTACTGGTGTGAGGTGATATTTCATTGTGGTTTTAATTTGCATTTCTCTGATAACTAGCGATGTGGAGCATCTTTTCATGTGTCTGTTGGCCATCTGAATTTCTTCATTGGAGAACTGTCTGTTCAGCTCCTCTGCTCATTTTTTAATTGGATTATTTGCTTTTTGTTTGTTGAGGAGTGTGAGCTCTTTATATATTTTGGATGTCAAGCCTTTATCAGATCTGTCATTTATGAAAATATTCTCCCATACTGTAGGGTACCTTTTTGTTCTATTGATGGTATCCTTTGCTGTACAGAAGCTTTTCAACTTGATATAGTGCCACTTGTTCATTTTTGCTTTTGTTTTCCTTGCCTGGGGAGATATATTCATGAAGAAGTCACTAATGTTCACATCCAAGAGATTTTTGCTTATGTTTTTTTTCTAAGAGTTTTATGATTTCATGACTTACATTCAGGTCTATGATCCATTTTGAATTTACTTTTGTGTATGGGGTTAGACAGTGATCCAGTTTCATTCTCTTACATGTAGCTGTCCAGTTTTGCCAGCACCATCTGTTGAAGAGACTGTCATTTCCCCATTGTATGTCCATGGCCCCTTTATCAAATATTAGTTGACCATATATGTTTGGAGTCTCTATTCTGTTCCATTGGTCTGTGGCTCTGTTCTTGTGCCAGTACCAAATTGTCTTGATTACTGTGGCTTTGTAGTAGAGCTTGAAGTTGGGGAGTGAGATTCCCCCCACTTTATTCTTCCTTCTCAGGCCTGCTTTAGCTATTCAGGATCTTTGGTGTTTCCATATGAATTTTTGAACTATTTGTTCCATTTCATTGAAGAATGTTGTTGGTAATTTGATAGGGATTGCAGCGAATCTGTATATTGCTTTGGGCAGGATGGCCATTTTGACTATATTAATTCTTCCTAGCCAAGAGCATGGGATGAGTTTCCATTTGTTGGTGTCCTCTTTATCTTCTCTTAAGAGTGTCTTATAGTTTTCAGGGTATAGGTTTTTCACTTCTTTGGTTAGGTTTTTCCTAGGTATTTTATTCTTTTTGATGCAATTGTGAATGGAATTGTTTTCCTGATTTCTCTATTAGTTCATTGTTAGTGTATAGGAAAGCCACAGATTTCTGTGTGTTAATTTTGTATCCTGCAACTTTGCTGTATTCTGATATCACATCTAATAGTTTTGGAGTGGAGTCTTTAGGGTTTTTTATGTACAATATCATGTCATCTGCAAATAGTGACAGTTTAACTTCTTCTTTACCAATCAGGATTCCTTGTATTTCTTTGTTTTGTCTAATTGCCGTGGCTAGGACCTCCAGTAATATGTTAAATAACAGTGGGGAGAGTGGGCATCCATGTCTTGTTCCCAATCTCAGAGGAAAAGCTTTCAGCTTCTCACTGTTAAGTATGATGTTGGCTGTGGGTTTATCGTATATGGCCTTTATTATGTTGAGGTACTTGCCCTCTATACCCATTTTGCTGAGAGTTTTTATCATGAATGGATATGGAATTTTGTCAAGTGCTTTTTCAGCATTTGTGGAGATGATCACGTGATTTTTGTCTTTCTTTTTGTTGATGTGGTGGATGATGTTGATGGATTTTCAAATGTTGTACCATCCTTGCATCCCTGCGATGAATCCCACTTGGTCGTGGTGTATGATCCTTTTGATATATTTCTGAATTTGGTTTGCTAATATTTTATTGAGTATATTCGCATCTATGTTCATCAGGGATATTGGTCTGTAATTTTCTTCTCTGGTGGGGTCTTTGTCTGGTTTTGGTATTAGGGTGATGTTGGCTTCGTAGAATGAGTTTGGGAGTATTCCCTCCTCTTCTATTTTTTGGAAAACTTTAAGGAGAATGAGTATTATATCTTCTCTGTATGTCTGATAAAATTACGAGGTAAATCCATCTGGCCCAAGGGTTTTTCTTGGGTAGATTTTAGATTACCACTTAAATTTTTTGCTGGTAATTGGTTTGTTTAGATTTCCTGTTTTTTCCTTGGTCAGTCTTGGAAGGTTGTATTTTTCTAGGAAGTTGTCCATTTCTTCTAGGTTTTCTAGCTTCTTAGCATATAGGTTTTCACAGTAGTCTCTAATAATTCTTTGTATTTCTGTTGGGTCCGTCATGATGTTTCCTTTCTCATTTCTGATTCTGTTGATGGGTGTTGATTATCTTTTTCTCTTAATTTTCTGGCTAGAGGCTTATCTATTTTGTTTATTTTCTCAAAGAACCAGCTCTTAGTTTTATTGATTTTTTTCTATTGTTTTATTCTTCTCAATTTTGTTTATTTCTTCTCTGATCTTTATTATGTCCCCCCTTCTGCTGACTTGGGCCTCATTTGTTCTTCTTTTTCCAATTTTGATAACTGTGCCATTAGACTATTCATTTGGGTCTGTTCTTCCTTCTTTAAATATGTCTGGATTGCTATATACTTTCATCTTAAGACTGCTTTCGCTGTGTCCCATAGAATTTGGGGCTTTGTGTTGTTGTTGTCACTTATTTCCGTATACTGCTGGATCTCCATTTAAATTTGGTTGTTGATCCATTGACTATTTAGAAGCGTGTTGTTAAGCCTCCATGTGTTTGTGAGCCTTTTTGCTTTCTTGGTACAATTTATTTCTAGTTTTATACCTTTGTGGTCTGAAAAGTTGGTTGGTAGGATTTCAATCTTTTTGAATTTACTGAGGCTCTTTTTGTGGCCTAGTATATGGTCTATTCTGGAGAATGTTCCATTCGCACTTGAGAAGAATGTGTATCCTGTTGCTTTTGGTGTAGAGTTCTATAGATGTCTATTAGTTCCATCTGTTCTAGTGTGTTGTTCAGTGCCTCTGTGTCCTTACTTATTTTCTGTCTGGTGAATCTGTCCTTTGGAGTGAATGGTGTGTTGAAGCCTCCTAAAATGAATGCATTGCAGTCTATTTACTCCTTTAGTTCTGTTAGTATTTGTTTCACATATGCTGGTGCTCCTGTGTTGGGTGCATATATATTTATAATGGTTATATCCCCTTGTTGGACTGAGCCCTTTATCATTATGTAATGTCCTTCTTTATCTATTGTTACTTTCTTTGTTTTGAAGTCTATTTTGTCTGATACTAGTACTACAACTCCTGCTTTTTTCTCCCTATTGTCTGCATGGCATATCTTTTACCATCCCTTGACTTTAAGTCTGTGCATGTCTTTGGGTTTGAGGTGAGACTCTTATAAGCAGCATATACATGGGTCTTGTTTTTTTATCCATTCAGTGACTCTATGTATTTTGATTGGTGCATTCAGTCCATTTACATTTAGTGTGATTATCGATAGTTATGTACTTATTGCCATTTCAGGCTTTAGATTCATGGTTACCAAAGGTTCCAGGTTACTTTCCTTACTATCTAAGAGTCTAAGTTATCTCACTTAGTATGCTGTTACAAACACAATCTAAAGGTTCTTTTCTATTTCTCCTTTTTCTTCCTCCTTCATTCTTTATAGATTAGGTATCAGATTCTATACTTTTTTCTCTATCCCTTGATTGGCTTTGGGGATAGTCAATTTTATTTTGCATTTGACTTGCAATCAGCTGCTCCACCCTCTCTACCATGATTTTAGTACCTCTGGTGACAGGTATCCAACCCTAGGAACACTTTCATCTATAGCAGTCCCTCCAAAATAGACTGCAGAGTTGGTTTGTGGGAGGTAAACTCTCTCAGCTTTTGTTTATATGGAAATTGTTTAATCCCTCCTTCAAATTTAAATGATAGTCTCACCAGATGAAGTTATCTTGGTTCTAGGCCCTTCTTCTTCATTGCATTAAATATATCATGCCACTCCCTTCTAGCCTTTAAGGTTTCTGCTGAGAAGTCTGTTGTTAGTCTGATGGGCTTTCCTTTGTATGTGATCTTATTTCTGCCTCTGACTGCTTTTAACAGTCTGTCCTTGATCTTTCCCATTTTTATTAGTATGTGTCTTGCTGTTGTCTTCCTTGAGTCCCTAGTGTAGGGGGATCTGTGGATCTCCATGGCCTGAGAGACTATCTCCTTCCCCAGATTGGGGAAGTTTTCAGCAACTACCTCCTCAAAGACACTTTCTATCCCTTTTTCTCTCTCTTTTTCTTCTGATATCCCTATAATGCGAATATTGTTCTGCTTGGATTGGTCACACAGTTCTCTCAATATTCTTTCATTTTTAGAGATCCTTTTTTCTCTCTGTGCCTCAGCTTCTTTTTATTCCTCTTCTCTAGTTTCTATTTCATTTATTTTCTCCTCCACTGTAACCCACCTGCTTTTAATACCCTCCATTGTGTTCTTTAATGATTGGATTTCTGACCTGAATTCATTTCTGAGTTCTTGGATGTCCTTACCTCCATTAGGATGTTGATTATTTTTATTTTGAACTCCCTTTCAGGAAGAGTCACGAGGTCCATATCATTTAAATCTTTCTTGGGAGTTGTATTAACAATTTTACTCTGGACAAGGTACCTTTGGCGTTTCATATTTGTATATGGCGCCCTCTAGTGTCCAGATACTGTAGTCTCTGGAGCTTCTGAGCCCCTGAAGCAATGTGAGGGGTTGCAGGGGAGCAGTACTTGGGGGAGGAAAGAGCTGTTCCTCGCCTCCTGGCTCCTGTGCCTGTCTCCACTGCTTGAGCCAGTGGGCCAGGCACACAGGTATGTCCCAGAGCAGCCAGATATGGATCCCTGCTTTCCACAAGCACCCGGAATCACATTCTCCCCAGGAACTGTGCCTGTATTAACTTTCCAACCCGGTAGTCATGAGAGTCTCATGAAAGTACCATGAAATGTAGGTTTGTGCTCCCAGCGCAGATCTCTGGAGCTAGGTTTTCAGCAGTCCCAAGCCTTCCACTCCCTCCCTGCTCTGTTTCTCTTCCTCCTTCTGGTGAGCTGGGGTGGAGGAAGGACTCGGGTCCTGGGAGCCACAGCTCTGGTATGCTACCCTGTTCGCTGAGGCCTGGTCTTTCCTTCAGGTATGTGCAGTCTGACGCATCCTCTTTTCAGTTGCTCTCTCAGGATTAGTTTAGCCAATTAAATTTTCTAACTGTATCCAGTTTCAGGAGGAAGCCTCTGTCTCTCCTCTCTCACCACCATCTTTAATCTCAGTCCATTTTCTTGTTCTTAATGCATGAAATGAATCCTGATCTTAATTCTCCTAAATCCTGACTTAATCATTTAAAATAGGTCCAAGCATTAGTTATCTTCATGAAATCTGCTGGTATAGTCATGTCTATTATTACAAAGCAGTTATTTCTCTCTTTATTTTGTACTTAGGATATTATATTGTACACATATATAAATTTATATGTGCAAGATAGTTATATATTATCTAAAAATTTAATTTCAAATTATAAAATTTAGTAACAAAAAACAATTGCTACATCTGTTACTTCACTGTCCTCAAGTGCTCTGTTTATGAATTGCTATTTTATAAAACATGAAATGATGGATAAAAATGTATGCATTGAAAATGCACAATGTGATTATTTGATATATGAATACTTGGTGAAATGACCACAATTCATTTAACACATCCATCATCTCAAATAAATACCATTTTGTGTGTGTGTGATTATAATGCTTAAGATCAACTTTATTAGCAATTTTCAAGTGTACAATATAGTATTATTTAACTATAGTCACCATGCTGGGCATTATATCCTCAGAAGTTATTCACTCAATTGTTAAGCACTGATCTAGAACACTAGACTTAAGGATCAATGTGTTAAGGAATCTTCTCTCATGGACGTTGTTAATAGGGCACTGACGACATTTCTTTTTTTCAATTTTCCTTCTTCTTTGGTCTTTCGAAACCACCCAAAAGAGAACAAAAGACATACTCTTTATTTAGATATTAAATATTTTCCCATCAGGTTATAGTCATGTCTAGGAACTCCTAGTGTTTAAGAATTTGTTTAAATTGGTAATACATCTCTTTGATTTGTAAAGTAAAACTATCAGGCTTCAACTTATTTATGTTATTTCTGTGTTTGAAGGGAACACCTTGCAGTCACCTTCATTTACAACCTCCTCTTCTTCATAAAGATATAAAAGGATACTTTCTTCCATAATTAAAGAAAAATACTATTAAGTTTAAAGATCTTAATCTACCCAGTATTCAGAAATATTTTGGTTTGCTCCTTCATTTTTTTGAAAGACTAAGGAGAGAGCTGTTAGGCAAGCAAGAGAAGGTGATGTAAGTAGAAATAATTTAAACATAAAAATATATTATTACCTTTGCATTCAATTGAAATTGTACTTAAATTTAATTATGTCATTTGGATCTCTCACTTCTTCAGTTTGATATGTCTGAATCTCCTTATTCCACAATTTTTATTAAGCATTTATTGCATTTTTGCAAATATTCCTTAGGACCTCTTTGAGGTATAAAATTCTGTAATTCCACAATACATATGAAATAACTATATTTTTTAGTATACAAATTACCTTCTTGTAAGCTATCAAAATTTTCACACTGATTATCCAAAGTCCATAGTGTAAATAAATGTCATATATGTAAGTATAAGTAATAGTGTAAGTAAATGGCCAATTGTACAGTAAAATATACTCAAAGTTTACATATATAAAATACAATTACAAAAAGTTTTGGTCAATAATCCATCTACTATGAATTCAATGATTCCAGAAGTCTCAATAGTTTTCTTTTTTAGGAGAAAAAACAGTCTTTTTCAACTCCATCAAAATGAATTTTGATGCTATGGTGTTCTTTCAAACGTGAAGAACACACAAAACACAAATCAATCAATTTTATTAGCCAAGGAATTTCTTAATGCCTGAAATGCCCTAGAAATTAACCTCTTGTCAATGTATACAGATCAACACAGTCTAACTGAAATTTCCACCTGAGTTAGTTGGTTAGTTCTTGTTAAATTAGTCCCTCCATTTCCTTTGTGTTGGCAGGTACATTTTCCTGTGTGTTATGTCATTGACAGACTTGGTTGATGGAACAACCAACAATAATTCCTCTTGGCATCTCTTTAGCCTGAGGCATCCTTGTTTCCCCTCTCTGTGCCTTTTTTTTTGGTGGGGGGCCACTTATCCTGGCTTCCCAAAATGTTCATGATGTTCAGTGCTAATACCAGGAGAAGCTTGGGACCTCTGGGTACTTTCTCTTCTTTCACAAGAGCAGTAACTACTTACACACCCTGTTCCTAGAAGGATTGGTTGAGAGAAAGAATGGTATGCTGTGTGTGCCAGATCACCATTAATAAGATGATTTCAGTATTATGGTCCCTGCAACAGACTTTGGGGAGGAGAAAACTTAGTTGTAGTACAGTGCCTGACAAATAATAAGCACTCAATAAATATGTTAACAAATAACAGATCAGTTGGGTCAATTAAAAATACATATATTGGCTTTCTCCTGAGAAAGACTTCTTTAATACCAAAAATGCTTAAACACTACCCAAGACTGGATGACTCTGACAAAAGTCCAAGGTCTAGAGTAAATATTTTTTCTGTATTAGTATGGAAGGATGCTGCAACAAGCAGCAGGTACCCAAATCTCAATTCAGCTCTGTGCTTGACTTGCCTTCTGATTGAGAGTTTGGAAACCTCAGTAGAGAATGAAAAACGGTTTATGTAATTTCCACTGGCCTTCACTATAGCCACATAGGTTGCCATCCAAATCAACTGGTGGTTGGCAGCAGCTGAGACAAGAAGTGGATTGCCTGTATTCAGTCCCATGTGTCACATTATGACAATGAAATTAAGGAACAGTATACACCTGTAAAAATTGACTTTTGCATTAAAGAACATACAACTGTCTATTATGTCCTTGAAGGTATTTACAAATGACTTGGATTGGAACAGATTATTCTTTCTACAAAATGCAATGAATGCTATTTCATCATATCTTGTAAGGCTTTACAACCTTCAAAAGAGTTAATGTCTAATGGTTGATCAGGTTTATGCTTTTTCTGGCCAACTCATATTTTTTAAGTCTAATAATTTTCAGGAGTTGCTGAAATTTCAGAGGATAAAGTATTTTAAGATAGGAAAAGAAAGACAAAGACCAAAAAGAACTTTGTGAAGGAACATATATTGTCTATTTGTCTACAGACAGCTAGCTAGGGTGGCACAAGAGAAAAATGGCCCGTATTAGTGTTTTGTTTCAAGACATATATAATCATAATGTCACATCTAACTCCCTTTTCCCTGATCTTGACATGTTAGCAATGTTTCAGTCAATAAGTTATCGAAAGGCTATTTCATTACTTGGCATTAGCTTCAGTGATACAGACCATCATACCATATTTTGAGAGGAACATGAGATAGATTGGAGGGTATTAATTTGATGGAGAAAGACTCGCCCTACAAAATTCTTTCAGCAAAATGGGCAATACACCATGTCATTATGTGTTGCCTGGGAAAGAGAAAAAATCTCCAAAATGACCCTTCTTCCACTTCAACAATCTACTTCCCAACAAACTACACCGCTATAAAAAGAATGACTAATTATGCTTCCTCTAGGTACTATAAAGTGTCCAATTATGGGTCTAATTAGAAAGGAAGGGCATAAAGTAAATGGGCCTTTATTTAGAAATGTTGTTATTCTCAGGACACCTTCTAAAGTGGCTTCTGTGTTTTGTTTTATGTATTACATTTATTCTACCTTTCTCCAACTTGCTCAGATTTATCTCAATAGGACGAACATCTGTCACATCTTGCATATTGCTTTAATTTGATTGTCCCTGACCCCTTAGGCAAATACAGACAGGTGGAAAACATACTGGCTATTTCACACAACATCTGTAGTCACTTTAGCCAGTCTTTTTTTATGGCTTATCACAGCACGAGAGGACTGCAGAAACAGAACCACTTCTCTCTTATTGTAGCAGGGAGAGAGAACCAGGAGTAATTCCACCCTTGTTTGCTTGAGCAATTCTGCACCATTTACCATTTACAAATGCTGGCTGATAAAAAAAAGCTGCCTGGTTGCAGGGCTGGTTCTTAAGAGTTAGGGGAAAAGGGAAAGTAAAAATTGGACAAGGTGTGCCTTGCAATTAAGTCATTAGCTTTACTCTGTAACTCCAAAGAAGTTTAATAAATGACCATACACACATACACACACACACAATCATGCACATACTTATATACACATTCATACACAAAATGTCTTTAGCAGCAATTTAATGTGATTAATGAGGTTACTATGGCACATCTTGAGGATAGCATATTAGTCATAGTTAATGACTCTTGCATAGTGTCCTAAAATAACAATATATCCTTATTAAATATTTCTAGCATAGAACAGGGAAGACCTCAAGATATCCTATGGTCAATGACCCTATTTCCAATATTGGTGAAGGGACACACATCAAAATAGCCAAGACTGATAGATTTTTATTATTATTATCATTTCTAAGCAAGGAAAAGCAAAAAGGAATATCTTGAAAAATGCCCCTCATGAAAGTTCTAGCCTATAATCATTATTTAAGTCAAGAAATCTTCCCTTGTAAATGAGTTTTTACTTTAATTCAAGTCAATTTCCTCTTGTGTAGACAACAATGGAAATGGAGAAAATATGCTCAGCTATCCTCTTATATATATACTTAATACACTTGAAAATGGTTATTAAATCATCTTCATATCTTCTTTTATATAAACTAATGTTAACTTCTTTAACCTTTTTCTCTGGAATTAATTTCTATCTTTTAAAATAAGTCTTTAATTATGATTTTTTAAATATTCTATGGACCCTGTAATATTTTCAAAGTTTGGAAAAGAGACTATTTCTATCACCTGGGAGATAATTTCCTTAGGTGCCTTTAAAAATGAAAATTTGTGGACAACCCCATCCACTCAATCAGGTCTGTGGTTGGGGCCCCAAATCTGCATTTTAACAAGAATTCTGGGAGATTATCAAGCACATTGATGTTCGAGCACAAGTCCTCTAATTTCTGTTCAGTTCAACTAACCAGATACCATTTTATGGCAAGGCACATTATATACATGATCTCTAATAAGCTTTAATTGTCTATCATCCTCCCTTCAGTAAGTATATAATCTCTTTCTAGTATATCCTTCTAATATGATTGCAAGGTGATTCCTATTACTTCTTCCTTTCCAGTCTAACTAGCATGTAAAACATTTCTTCCATCCCCAAAATGACCTGCTTCTATTTTCTTGCCTTTACTATATTTCCTGTAACATAAAAAAGTTCTTGCACTTCATGTGCATTTATTTTTAACTCATTCTTAAAATGATGTCTTCACATCATTTTTTTCCCATTGATTTCCCACCTTTTCTGCAAACATTTGGGACCAGTATCCTATAAAACTTTCTTTTCCTCATACATTCCATTGTAATTATTTACATATACTTCTATATATGTACTAACATCATCTGTGTAGACCTCCTAGAGGATACCAAAACTTGTGTAACACAGTTTCCTTGGAGAACAGGATACTTTACTATGATTCCCGTGAACATTTAACCAAGACACTACATGTGTTTTTCTTTGGTTATAGCCTCTCTCCAGCATTTCAGTCCTGTCTCTCTACTGCATGATAACTACATCTATAATTATATTATTTCTTCATTTTCCACAGGACATTTATACTTGTTTATACTGAGAACCTAAATGGATAAAGCACAGTTCATCATACTCTGCTGGATGTCAGTTCTCTCTCCCTGTTACCTCTTTTACTAAAAACCAATTCTGAGTCACCATGTCTCATATTCAAATTTGAAGTCATTGTGACTTTCTCGCCTTATTTCAAGCATTATCAGAAGTTCTTGCTTCCCTTCCTCCCACCAAATATTGACTAAATTATGTGAGCTCCCTGAAATGGCTGGGAATTTGGCAACTCTTCCAACAAATGCTTTTTGAATCAATTATCAACACCTACATGAGGAAGCAACTCACTTTCTGTTATTAAAAGAGTCTATGCAGAAAAGATTCACCTACTAATTATCTTTCATTCTCAAAACAGCATCAATATTCTTTAGAAAGAAATGGGCAATATGTTGTTACTCCAATTTTCTTTTGTGACTTTCAAATCTGGATAGTTACCTAAAAATCTTACTAAAGGATTTAAAATGTAGATAATAAAATGAATTCTTCATTCCTGGTACATCCCACATTGTTTGTGGAATTTAGCCAATGGTGATCATCAGGTTTAAGCAGTTACATCACAGAATTTCAAAACATGTATGTCACAACACTCCACCCTATCTTTGTGCTTACCCCCAAAATTTGGGAGTATCTTTTTTAACTTCCATAGGGTGCTATACATTTGTTGAGAATGAATCAGTTTACATTTTATTAATCCTGTGCTGCTTTTATGGTTGACAAATTTGGAGGGAAAATGTCCTATTTGACCTAGCCATTATAATACACCTTTGCTTCTCGCTACCATGCCTTCTGAAAAACCATTTTCCAACTAATCATAGGATTTCAATTATTTCCTTCAAATTTTATCCTTAACTTGACCTTAATGTACAACAAACCTCCCTTTCCATTTTATTACTAAAAGTTAAATCTCTGTCTCGTTTTTCCTCACAGTTATGTTAATTTCAACACCTGGTGTTTATTTGTATTGCTTTCTCTGTTGGAATGTCAAGAAATATGTATTGAGCAAAATCATTAAGAATATGGCCTTTTGAAGTCAGAAAAGACTAGGACAGATTCTCATTCTATCACTTCAGAGAAGTGTGACCTTACATTAATAATTCAATCACTCTAAAATCCACTTTAATACTATTAGATAAGAACATTAAGTGATGTGACTTTTTGTTCATTATTTGCAACATTCCTGGTACAAATAAGTGCTCAGTATTGTTAGCTATTTAGTAGAGTAATAGTAATGGTAATTGTGACGAGGTAATGATAATAAATGTGCAAAGCATCATCCTAGAAGTAGGAAATACAGTGGAAAACACAGGAAAGATGTTGCTCTTTCTTTAGTGATAAACAGAGAAAAAGAGAAATTTAAGTAAGTACTTGGAATAAGTCTGTCCTATACTGTTACATAGCAGATGAGCCTAAATTAGTTTCTACATTCTCAGAGAAACTTCCCTGATGGCATGAGGCTATGAGATAAGAAAATATGAGAGTTAGACACGTTAATTGGAGGAGGAGAATGGGGACAAAGGGCATCTCAGGCAGAGGAGCAACATGGTGAGGACAGGGAAGTTGAAACATTTTGGAAGGAAGTAAACAAGTCCTGCGTCTCTGAAATATGGCAAACCAGGAAAGTGCAATTATAAGAGATTAAAAGATGCCAAAGAGTTAGTAGGATCCAGATCACATGTGGTTCTTTTGGACTTATAAAATAATTTGTATTTTTCCCCAAGAAGCTTGTTAAACAAGGATGTTGAGCAATTGAATAGCTTGATTGAGTTTTTGTTTTTGTATATTATATTAAAATTTGGGCTACTGTAACAGATAATTTGAAGCTGGGTGACTTCAGATAACAGAAATGTATTCTTACAGGTCTGAAGACTCAAAGTCTGAAATCAAGGTGTCAGTAAGTCAGGGCTATGCTCTCTTTGAAGGCTCCAGGAGAGGATCCTTCTTTGGCTCTTCCTATCTTCTGAAGTTTCCTGGCAATCGTTGGTGTCCCTTGGCTTTAGATGCCTCCAATCTCTGCCTCTTCCATCTCTCCATTGTCTTGTAGTATTCTCCCAGCTTTTTTCTGAGTCTAAATTTCCCACTTCTTGTAAGGACACCACTCACTGAATCAGGGCCCATCCTAATGTCATATAACTTCTTGTAGACAAAAGTAAAAATAAGAATATTTTGGGTGTTCAAATAAAGTTACAGCATCTGTGTTTTAGGAGGTTGACAAAATGAGACATTAATTGGCAAGGGGTATAGTTAGAGGGGATAGATTAGTTGGAGACCATCTCATATAGTGTTTTGAGAACATGGACTCTGGGGGCTGACTTTGTGGGTTTGAATTGATTCCCTCACATAGTAGAGATATGATTTGGGAAAATCACTTCTCTGTCCCTCAAAATAGGGATTTTAATGGTAATAAATATTTCAAAGTACAGTTATGAGGATTAACTGAGTTAATACCAGTCAAGCACTCGTAATGGTTCTAGATGCACGGAAGTGTCTAAAAGTTATTCCTGTATAATATTACCAATGTAGTCCATGATGATAAAGCTCCCTGGTGGTAAAGCAATGACTCGTTTTTAAAATAAGTCCTTCAAAGCTCTATTTATGTAGTCATAGTCCAGGTAATTTATATCTGGTGAATTTAAATAGCTATTAGTTTTTATTTGTATAAGCTTCCTAGGGCTGCCAGAACAAAGTGCCAAAAACTGGGTGGCTTAAAATACAGAAAAATATTCTCCTACTATTCTGGAAGCTGATAGTTTAAAGTCAGGTGTTGGCAGGGCCTTCTGAAAACTTCTCCTTCTGAAAATTCTCTCCCTCTTTTAGCTTTTGCCCTAGACATTTCTTAGCTTCAATATTCACATGGCATTCTTCCTATGTCTCTTTGTATTGTCTTTCCTCTGTATATGTTTGTGTCCAAATTTCCTTTTTATTTTAAGGATACTTGTCATATTGGATTAGGGCCCAACCTAATGAACTCATCTTAACTTGATGAGGCACTATTTCTAAAGACCCTATTTCCATATTAGGTCACATTCTGAATTATTGGGGGTTAGGACTTCAACATATTTATTTTGGGGGGTACACAATTCAACTCAAAATATCACTTCTATAATTATTGTAAAATATTAATATTTCTAAAATTTTGACAGTGAGGTGGAGTTTTAGTAAATTAACAGCATTGTCCCTAACCAAAATTAGTGCAGGTTTAATTGAGATGGGCTTTATTTGCTATATTAGGCCATTGACCTAGAATTAGTAAACTGTGCAAGATATTTTAAATTAAGAAGTAGTGAAGGAAATTTATGAATTTATTTTATTTTCTCCTATCAAGAAAAAAACATTATTTTTGTTCATTCTTCAAATATCCATGAAACCAGAATACGACTGTAGGATTTTCAAATGTCATTTAATATAAATTAAAAAGAAAAATAACACCATGATAGAGAAAAATATTAGATCTGAAATGAGTATGGAAATTTTCAAAAACAACTTGCACTTTCAGAGAATTAAACTTATGAACTGCTTTACCACGAGAAACACATTTATATCTAAAATAATAGATTAGGAAAGAATGGTTAGGTCATACATTCATCACATCCTCACAAACATAGAAAATAATGTAGTGGTATTTATATATTAATATCCACATTTTTCATATTAACACTCCAATGGTGAAAACTGGAGGAGGAAAACAGTAACAGGAAATTGGAAAAATAAATTTATAATGATATTTAACACCTATGTGCCTTATAATAGATAAGGGGAAAATAATCTCATTTTTGAATTTGGAAGGTGTATAGAATGAGGAGGGAAGTAATTACATTTTAGATATTTACTAGGACATGCAAATAATGGATCATTGAATCACCAAAAAATAATTTCAGAAATGGGAGTAATAAGTGCAAAGAAAAGAACCCAAATGAACAGATATTTTTTCTTCTTTTACTACATTACGCTCACACTATATTGATTTTTTTTTTACATAAGGGAGAAAGGTAGAGAAATTGAAGATGAAAATATTAATGACAGTTTTATCAGATATGATTCCAGCGCTACTTTATGTAAAATAAACAACCTCAGGAGATGGTCAATACATAATTATGAGGAAAAAATTTTGACAGCTTATTAAAACATATTGAGGATTATCTGAAGAATCATGATGAAAAAACTTTTAAAAATACTTTATGGGAAAGGATTAGACAGATGAGGCCTTGCTCCTTCAAATACAAAGAAATGTTATGAACAAAATATGCAATCCTCAGGATGCAGAATTTAGGAAAAGCTTTCAATGAAGGATTAAATATTGGCTGCTAGCAAATTTGAAATTATCAGAAAATAATCTTCATATTTGGAAGAAATAAAAAGCAAAAGAGAAAAGGGAACAAAAATTTAATAGGCATTTACTATATGAGGCACTTGATAACCTCTAGACTGAAACTTGATAAAAATTCTGTGAGGTAGGAATTATTCCCATTTTATATATTAGGCAAAGAAAGCATAAGTAACCACCCATGGTTATATAAATAGTGAGTAGGGAAATGGCATTCAAACACTTTATAAAAGTCTGAACTTTTCCTAATATAACATAAAGAAACTACAAGAAAAAAATTTTTTTTTCCTAAAACCTATAGATAATATATATTCTTTATCTAATTAAATTTCTGAAGTCCTATAGTCTTTGACAACTATTTTCCAAAGCATAACTTAGTTTAGAAAATACTGGTCTATGTCTTTGGAATAAAGTGGAGTACATTAGCATAGCAACTGAGATGAAATAATACACTTTATTTAATGATGTTGATGAGAAAATACTACTAGATAACAGCAGCATGTTCATCTCAACATATTATTGAAATGGAAAGTTCACAAATATGACCATTATTTTCAGAGGCCGGACTCAAGACACTGCATTTGGGTCTGTTGAGGCCAACTGAAAATGGGTCAGAAGATTTTCAGAGAAGCTCTCCTGAATCAAACTGCTAAAACCTTACTAGTTCCTCCCACACATTGCAGCTTCCCTTCTTCTGTTGATTTAACTCCAAATTTGCATAATTTAGGATTTTCCTCTGAGTCTCATTTCTATATTCCTTCCCTCTTCCCTGTGTGGACTGTGCCTCTGTTTTCTATGATATTAGTCCACAAACTTAGCCAGCCCCTGCTCTATTCCAAAGGTTAAGTGGAAACAATTTGAGTAATGCACTTTAAAAAGAAATGACCTTACTCATACTCAAATTATTTTGATCCAAAATTCTGTGTTTTTATTATTCTGTATATGTCAAATGTGAATGTATTGGAATCAAATCAATGAGGGACGAAATGAAAATAAACTTTGAATAACACATTAACTATGATTAAATTGTTATTTCAATACTATGAAACTAAAAGTTCATGGCAAACCTTTTAAGGCTATTTAACTTAAAGCTAAAAGTGTCAACATAGGTGGGAAGGTAGATAAAAAGCTTTCACTAGAATTAATGGCAAATGCTTTTTGGTCATAGGTTGACCGATTTCAGCACTTACTTGGTTTTATATTTTTACATATACAATTGGTGTAGTGGCTAGTCTCCAAGATATCCCTAAAGTTTCCTGTCTCTGAGTATTTATGTCTACCTATTAAAATCTTTTGAATCAGTATTGATTAGAATAACCAATAGAATACTGTAGAAGTAACATCATACAGCTTTCTAGGCTAGGTTCTAAAAGGCATTACAGTTTCCCCCTTATTCCTTGGATTGCTGCCATATCATGAAGACACAGAGCGGTCCATGTGGAGAGGAATCAACCTCATAGTCTTGAGATTAAAACACTTTGGGAGTGGATCTGTCAGCCTCAGACAAACCATCAGATGACTACAGCCCCAACTAACATCAGACTGTAACCTCAGAGACCTGATATTTTTGAATTCCTGACCTGCATAAACTGTTAGAGGTAAGATATAATTATTATAATTTTAAATCACTTCATTTGGAATGATCTGCTATGCAGCAATAGATAATTAATATGGCTGAATAAAGTGATATATCAACAGACAGAGAGAGAAAATCTCAATTTGCTGCTTTTCCCAAAAGTCATCTTTTAAATAATCTGTAATGATTTCTTCTAAAAATTAAAAATGGAGAATGATTAATATATATATTGGCTAGCAATTATCAGTGATACTTTAGGAATGGAAAAGACATTATGATATTCTGGAAACTCCTTCCCAGAATATGATAGTTGAAATAATAATTTAGACTATTAAAAAAAAAGTCATACAATAATAAAATAAAACTCATTCATTTGTATCTAATCAGCAAGTGTTAATTGAGCATATACTATGAATTATCCCCTGTGTTAGGTACTAGAGATAACAAATGATTCAACTTTCTCTCAGAAGTTCACATCCATATAATCAATGAATTTTAATGATCAATTAAGATAACATAGGGTCATTTATGTACATATTAACTTTTTTGTAATACAAAAGAATTGTATATTCTTTAGTTTTATAGGATTCAGTGAACATTTTCCTTTCAATTCCTCTGGTTCTGATGAGGGGCCAGCTAATATCTCAGTTGTACTGAAAGGAAGAAAATGAGTAACAATCACAAAATTCCTTTGTTTCTCAGAGGAAATATGGAGTTATAATCAGGCCATAGTTCACTTATTCATTCATTTATTCCAGAAGCATTTATAAAATATTACTGACTTATCTCCACATCTATAAACATACTATTGTATTACAGGATACAAAATAAATCAACTCTGACAGTTTTTTACTATCAGTAAAATATTTAAATATGTTTATTAAACTATTTTCAAAATAAGTGACAGATAAAATAATTATGTATTTTTATTGAAAATATATAAAGTGATTTTAAAAGTTGCAGCATTTAATAACATCATAGGACAAAGCTATATAAAAAATGAGATGTTATTATGTCCTTTTTTTTAAATTGTACATTTATTTGAAGAGAAAATAAGGTGGATTAGAAGCATTTTCGGGTTCAGTATTTTACTTTCTGTAAAAGGGTAATTGGATAAAGGGCATTAAGGAGCCTGAAATATAGTGATCAGTGTAATGTATAATTGTATATACAGAATTCTATAAAAATGAATTTGGTTTTATAAATAGATAGCCAATACTTACCTCTTAATTAAAATTATTATATAAATTGTTATGTAGATTTCTGATTGTCCTTTAGAAAACTCAATATACATTTGCCTTGTGTATTGTGCTGTGTATTTGAAATAGACACATTTCAAGCATGAATTGTAGTAAACGAAAAGTATCTTGGTTAGAAGTGAAATTATTTCCTAAAAAGTTTTTTTTTTTTTTCTCAACACTCATCCAACTTAATTTAAAACAATTCAAACCCAAATTAAAGAATAATTCAGAGTTCACTTTCAGGCTAATAGTTAATTAACATTTTCAATAAAGAAGTGATTTACTGGGTATCTCACTCAGGCACTTTAGGTTAATGCCAGAAACAGAAAAATCGAATCTTAGTCAAAGTGGAACAAAATTTCAAGAAATTCTCTTTAAGGTATCCCTGCTTTCCCAGAAACCTGAAATTGTTTCTTTTCAGCAAAGTGAACTTAATGATGTGTCTTTTCTTTCCCTGGTGACTTCCTATAGCTTAATTAGCTGTTCCAGGTCAACTACCTGGTTCATCAGTTTTTGAACATCTGAGAATTGGTCTTAAAATCTCCTTTGAGAAATGAATTCCCATCAGAAGGGCCCTGTGGGTGTGTATGTATGGGAAAGTAATTTTGAGCAATTAGGAATTAATGATGATCTTTCAGGGGATAGGAGAGGACATAATCATAGGTGAACTTACATCATGAGGAATGAGTAATGCACTTTGATTAGCATAGTTGGCTAACATTAAAATGGAGGTAACTGCAATTATTTGGTTGGAGAAGCTTCTTGAAGAAATGAGAAGGTACTGGAAGGTGCAGCCTTAGACATTACTCTTGAAATCTCATCAGCAATAACTTGGAAATCTATATAAATGAAATTGTTAAATTTGGAACCTGGAAATATACTCTAGTGGAACAAAAATAGGAAAAAATCATATTGAAAATGCAAAATATCAATTAATATTCCTGTGTATTAGACACTTATAAAGAGTAGCAATCTAGAGCTTGGGCTGTATGTTCCTCTCTCACCTCTTAGATGTATGGTAGTAAAATGACTTCTGCATGCCTTCAAAGTAGGCTATAATATTAGTAATTACTTTATAGGCTAAATATAAGGAATAAATGAGTTAATAATAGTACCCGCCCATCTTATCTGTTGCTGGGTAACAAACCACACCAAAACTTAATGGCTTAAAACACAATTTATTATATCTCATTTATCTCATTGATATCTCATTGTGCTTATTAGCTGGGAAGTTCTCATCTGGGGTCTCTCAGTTGTAGGCAGATGTTGACTGGGACTGCCACCATTTAAATCCTCAGCTGGGCTGATGCTGACTATCATCTCTGGGAGCTCAGCCTTACTATATAGTTTGGACAAGACAAGCTATGTAATTTGCAAGACCGGTGCAAAATGAAAGTATGGGGTTTCTTGTTAAAAAAAAAAAAAGAATTTCAAGACAAAAGTTGCATGCCCGTGAACTCAGACTTCTCCGCCTGGTGATGCATGGTTTCTGAGAAGCATCTTCAGAGCATGAATTCCAAGAGACCCACACAGAAGTTGTGAGGGTTCTTTTGACCTATTCAGTCACATTTCTATTTGTCCAAATGCCATCACAAGGTCAACCCAGGCTCAATGAGAGGGGAAATAAACTCCATCTCTTGATGTGAAGAGCAGTGTTCAGGGAGAGAAAGAATTACTGGTAGCCATATTTGGAGATTATCTACCTCATGACCTTGACCTTTCAAAATAATTATTAAGGGATATAATTCATATTAAATAGCTAACAGAATGCCTATCCTGTAAAAATACTTATATAGTAATTAATATTGTTATCCCAGATTATAAACTCGGAGAAGAAACTGAAGTGCCATGGCTTTGTGTATCTGCTATCCATCTGACTGAGTTGAAAGTGTATGTGATATCACATTTTATTTTGCCTATTCTATGACATTTGTCTTGTAGAAATATTAGAAAAGCTAACAGTTACCATGTTAGATTCTATAATGACTAAAGTGCATTCTTAAGGTAATTATTAATGAGTTTAAAGCTATTCTCCATGTGATAAGGCCTTCTACCTAAAGGTATTTTGTAGAGGTGGATAGTTTAGTTTTGACTTTTATGCCTATTAAATAACCATCTGCCACCTGTAGTCTATTGTCTTCCTGCATTTATCACAGATGAGTGCAGAACAAAAAAAAATGAAAATAAATTGCTTTAATATAATACACTTTCTCACACTTTGCCATAAAGTGCCACATTCCTTTAATGCATCTTAGCTAGTGTGTAACTTGGGATTCCAGGTTATAAAAGCTTTTTATAATCTTTAGTCATTTAACACTACCTACATCTCATTTGATGGCTTTTCTTTTCAGTTTGTGCCAAAAGCAATATAATTTTTCAATTAGGAAGCAAACACGCTTTTCAAAATGAGATGCTGTTTCTGACAACCAAATTTTGTTTATAGGCTCCAACAATATTCTCAAAAACCTTGTGTATAAAGATAATTATAAGTGAAAAGAACAGCTAAATGATCATCCAGGACATCACAGAACAGTTCATTCTGTTGTGATAAAGACAAAAGAATATAGTCAATTACAAAACTATGCTTATTCCATTGTATAAGGCCTTGGAGTTCACTGAGAAAATATGTATTTTTTAAAGTCAGTTAGTACACAAATAATGAATGTCAACTCATGTTGAAGGAGGTCATAGAGAGGAATCTAAGTAAATCTATGATTCAGTTTTGAATAGTTTAGATATTTTATGAGTTCCTAAGCTTACAGATCTTCATATTCTATTTAAAAGAATACACTCTTTTTGAACTTCAGCCTTTTTATTTTCCCTAGACTCCTATTCACTTTTATTACTTTTCCTTATGACAAGTCATTTCAAGTCATTATATACCATAGGTTTGAAATTCATTAATTTGTTTTAACTTGAAGCTTAATAAGGATAAATTGAATATAATGTTAATCCACACCTTGGTGAATTTCTGAACACATCTTTGTGTCTAACACCATTAAAGTCATTCTCAAGCTTCCTTCCACTGTTGTTTCCTCCCCATCCACCCAAGGATAACTACTCTGTGACTCCTACCAACACATATTAAATTTCTCTGTTTGTGTATTTTATATAAATGGAATCAGACAATATGGGCTCTTTTACATGTGGTTTGTTTTGCTGAAATTAAGATCTGTGTGATATTCATCCACATTATTGCATGCCATAATATCATGTTTTCTAATTGCTCTATGATATTCCATTTTATAAATATACCACAGCTTATTTATCAATTCTATTTTTCTTAGGCATCTAGGTTGTCTCCAGTGTGGGGTTTTTACGAATAATGCAACCATAAACATTCTTGTACATGTCTTTTGGTGAACATAAGGAAAGGAATCTAGCAATAGAATTGACGGGTCACAGGATATGCATATATTTAGCTTTAATGTTTACTGTCTAACTGTCTTCCATGTGGCTGTGTCAATTAAAACTCCACCAATGATGTATTAGAATTCTAGCAGCTCTACATCCTTGCAATCTTGGTATTTTTGTCTCTTTAATCCAAGTCATTTGGGTCAGTGTGTAGTGCTGAAGACTAATGAGGTTAAGCAACATTCCATATGTTATTGGCCATTTGGTTAACGTCTTTTGTGAATTGTGTCCATGTGAAGATGTTCTTTTTTCCTTAAATACTTTAGTTTATACTTTTCAAATTTACATCTGTAGATGATCTGAAATTAATTTTTGTGCTTAATGGGAAGGGAACTATAGTTGACCATGTGTCATTTGTTAAGGAGGAAATCCTTTCCTCACAGTGTCAATTTTGCCTTGAATCTGTTGACTCTTATATATAGGTCTGTTTCTGGCTCTTCTATTCTGCCTATCTATTTTTGCACCAAATCCATTCTGTCTTAATTAACAAAATGCATTTTTCATTAAAATAACTTGAGTAACTTAGATTTTTTGACAAGTAACAAAACAATTATGATTTTTCCTTAGTAAAAATATGTTCCAGTAAAGTTGCTATAAATTCAAATTTAACAACTTCCATTGCTTTTCATTTAAATATGAAATATGTTCTCCATTACAGAAAGGGTGAATATGTCACAATGCAGCATTTATTTAACTTTTATTCAATAACTACTGTGCAAGACACCAGAAATACAAGAAGGTAACTAAGACATTTTATTCCCTCAACATGCCTAAAGAAGGCTAATGGTATATGAACAGTAACATAATATGGGTGATATGCTGTTTCTGTGAAATGAACATCTAATAGTGTATAGGATTTGGTGGGAATGCAGACATGTGAGCTAGACTAAAATTTGCAGGAAAGCCCAATGGCACTTCTCAGAAACTGGATAGAGGCCTGGAAAAGACTGAGATGCATTCATCCAGTTTACAGTTTTCTAGAACAATAAAATATAACCCAACAGGGAATAAACATTAAAGTGTAATTTTAGTGGAATCTAAGCTACGAAGCCAATGAAGTGAACAGAAGAACATGCTGATAGGAATAAGATAAGGGACCAGTCAACTAGAATCCCTGTAAGAAAGAAAGTTGCAACGTGAGTTACAGAGAGAGAGAGCAGAAGAGATAGGAAAATGTGTTTGGAGAGTGGAGTTATCTGAATGCAAACTATAGGTGGATCAGTAGTCTAAAGCACTGCCCCATGAGTGGGAGATTTCAGAGGAATTGAGGTGAAGGTCGCAGAAATAAGGAAAAGTAATTGAAAGATTTGAGATTAAACTACTCGTTGGGTTTTATGCATAGACATTGAAGTAATTCAGGACTATGGCACAATATGGAGTCGAAAGAAAATGAATAATTCTAATATTAAGATCCCCAAAGAGTGGAAAGGAAAACAGGAAAGATTAACTGAGGAGATAAAGACCATGTTATAGTCAAATGTCATCAGTCTTCATGTATCAGTGATTTTTATGTAATTGTGACTGAACAACAGTGCAGGAGTGCTGGCAAAAATGGTGTTCTCCTCATCTAACAAGTCTGGAATGGGGGACTGTTTAAGAAAGAGCATCTTCCAGTTGAGAGAACTATATAGGAAATGGTATGCTCCAGATAAGCAAAGTTTCTGGTAAGCAAGAATATAATGGGAAGCTATTGAGGGTGACTGGTATTTCTGATGCTATAATTAAAAGGTTTGGAGGAAAAGAGCAGTTGGATTCAGAGAGAGATCTAAACTTCAGTGTTGGTGGGGGAGCCCAAAGGTGGGGACAGATAGAAAAGAAGAAGGATGTTTGTGAGGCAATATGGAATTAGCAGATTTTAAGGATTTCAGAATAAGGAGAATCAGAAATCTCTTGGAAGATTGATTCTGGTAGATGTCCTGGGAATTGGCTATTTCTGCTATAGGTGTTCTAAGTGCACTGGTCAGAATCCTTGATGGAAGAATGCATGAGCTAATCTCAGAAGTTTGGATTTTATTCTGCATGAAAATAAAAACAACAAGAAAACAGTGGATTTAAATAAGAAGAATAGATAGAATGGAAGGAGAAAGATGGCTGGAAAATCAGTTGGAGTAATCTGTAATAATTACTTAAGTAAGAGAAGACAAAGATAATAGTAATTGGAATGCAAAGGAAAAGCCAGATTTCATAGACACTTCAGAGGTAAAACCAAGAATATTTGTTCTTGGATATGGATATAGGATTGGATATGCACAGTTAGAGAGGAGAAATAGTTGAGGTTTACTTAGTTTCTAGATTAGAAGTCAGTGAATAGCAGTAGATGTGATTAAAGATAGTAGAGGAGGCAGTGCATATTTAGGCTGGACGTTTTGGGCTCTCTTTTTATGCTACCCCAACAGACAATATCTTTTATCTAAAACAATTCCATATATTTCTTGGAGAAAGATCCTGCCTCCTTTTTCTAGTCCATATTTTAAAGGTAGCTGACTCCACTGCCAGTACTAGAGATGGACAATCACAGTATGAGATATTCTTGGTCCTAGTGGTGGAAATACTGGTAGGAGAAAGTCTCTCTATGGGTTCAGTACTGCCGAGAAGAAATGATGTAAATCTAAAGCTGCTGATCATCCTAAAGAATGGAAACAGAACAGAAGATGGCTGAGCTCTGAGGTAGAGAATGGAGATTATGAAGACATTTTTCTGAACTCTTTAAAGCAGTCACTTTTAAAGCTGATAAATTCATGGAGTTTTCTGAAATACAGCTGAAATATCTTACCTCTTCTTCTCTTTTCTTCTCATGTCTTCCTTAAAATGTTTTCTTTTTCTTTCTGCCCTTTCAATAACACAAAAGTCTTGACTAATATAGTTGAGGAAGAAGTATAGGGGCAGATTTTTTTTTCATTAGAAATATTAAATTTGAGGTACCTGTACTAAAATCTAATAGAAACAGTTATGAGTAATTACATATTAAGAGTCTGAAGCTCAAAAGAGAAGTCAGGGCCAGATACAAAAAAGAAAAAAGTATATAAAGGGTCTTTGAAGTCATAGATACAGAAAGTTTATCCAGAATGAGCAGAGAAAGCAAGAATTGATGCATCCCAAGGATAGGGTCTCCAGAAACTGGTATTTATAGGTCAGACCATACAGCGGATCAAAGAGCCAGAGTAGGAAGGGTCGGAGTGGTAACAGCTGAGAAAGCTTTGAGCTTAACTGGAGGGGGGCAGTGAGGCAAGTGTCCAAGGCCAAAGCACTTCTGGATTCTAGAACAATGCTACTCAAAAGTGCCCCTAAAGTAACTGTTCCTGGATTGTGGCAATATAAACAGCTGCATGTAAAGCAACTAAGCACGTTGTTCAGTACAGCTAACTTTGCTTTTATTTTCATTATATAATGTGTTGATTTGCATTCCGACACAGGCTTCTTGTCAGACTCAGTAACAGTTTGCTGATCACACTTTGAGCAGCATTGATCTAGATCAAACTCCTCTCTGCTGTTGAACATTCTGTAATATAATCAGATCAGTGCTTGGTGTGTATCATAGGGAATACAGATAAATTTCAGTTTGAATCGCTAGATAGAATTTAAAACATGAATAATTGATAAAAGCAATGAACCAGATGTATACAGACATGTATTAACTAAAGATTTGGAAGTAGGGACTCTTTGTAAGGCATTTCCTGATTAATTTTGAAAAGCAAAATTCTTAGCAGTAAAATGCTTCTGTTTGGAAAAAAAAAATATCTCATTTGGAACTCTGATGTCCACAACTCATTGTTAAAGCTCTCTGTGGAAGCAGGATAGGGAGTGACTGGGAAGGGCAGAATATGGTCTGCTCAGGTATGTTGTACCTCTGTGCTACGCATTAAGGTTCCAAGATGGAACCACAGGACTCCACATTTCAATTTGAAAACCACTGGTTAACAATAAAAAGCCATTAGCTTCGAATTCTATATTGACTCTTGACTCTTGTACTTTCTGGTCCCGTGACCTGAAGAAAGCCAGTTCAGCTTCTGGAAGCTCAGTTTTCTAATCTAAAACACTGGGACACAGTAGCAATTTTAAGGAATGGTTCTGATTACCTAATCAGTCAGTATGAGTGAATGTGTCTCGTGCAGCTTAAGGACGTGGCTAATGAAGTGGACTAGGTGAACGTTTCATTCAAAAGGGACCCGAATGTGCTCCAGGGAACTATGGGCTCAGAAACTGCGTGGCTTCAAGTTGGTACTTAAATCTCTCAAGTTCAATAGCTCTCCTAAACCTGGTTGTTCCTAGGCAAGTGAATGAAAAGAATGAAAAGTTAGCACCATGTACTACTGAAGTCTTGTAACCATGAGCAGGGATGTGCTAAGCTTCCACATATGGTAACAACATTATCAAGGGTACAAACTGAAACTTTCAGTTCCTGATTTTCATGGCAAAAGGACTAACATTAAAGGAGGTAAAACTCTTCTTCCTTTGAGAGGTTTTATTCAGAATTCTAGACTTCTTGATAATCTTTTTGAGTAACCTTTATGTTTATTCTTTTCTTGATTTCTCTCCTTTTATCTCTTTTCTAAGACTATCTTTTTTTTCTGCTTTTCCTTATCATTTGCTCCCTTACTCATTGAACTTGTATTTAAAGGGAGATTTGTACTCATGCATGTATGTAGCATTTTTTCCTTGAAATTTAGTAACTGTACATATTTCCTTAATTGTTATGTGTCCTTTTTAATTAAAAATGGCATTAGCAAGTTTCCTTCCTCATTTATTGCCCTGTTTCTGTCAACATTGAGTTTCAAAGGAAAAATCAGTTCAAATTTCAAAAATTGAAGAGGTAAATCCTTAGAAAAATGTGAAATAGTGTTCTTTTGAAGGCAATCTTCATAGAAAAGTTGCAAGAGTTCATGAGTAAAAATAATTCTGAAATAAATTAATTATAAAAATCATTGTTAATTAAGCACTTACTCTGTATTAAGTGCTCTTCCTGGTTCTCTATATGTATTAACTCTTAAATCTCATAATATCCATATGAAATAGATACTACTATTATCCTCATTTTACTGATGAGGACATTAAGGCACAGAAAGGTTGAATAAGTTTTTCAGGGTCATACAGCTAGGAAATAAGAAGGTGGGATTTAAACCTAGGCCTGCTGACTCCAGAGACTTGCTCTAACAGAGTAATCATGAAGTATGTTCCTAGGCTCCAAGGTGACTGACCTGTCAGATGACTAGTGCCTTTTGTTCCCCTTCCCAAGATAAAAACCAAAAAGACATAGTTAAAAAGAAAGCATGTGTACTAGTCTGACTCCCTGGTAATGTTGTTGTACAGTATTATAGAGTAAGGGATGTAATTTTCATTGATTCATATGCACTTGGATCCCACATAGCAGAGGGCATTAAAGGACTCAACAGACTGTTCCCTAATCATTCAAATCCATACAGTTTCTCATGAGTAAAAGTTTGTAATATTTTCGAACTATTTAGAGATTGGCAGCTGGATACACTATTAATTCCTCTTGGAGCATGCTGTTTAAAATGTGCCTTAATGAATGCAGCATTTTATTTTTAATTAAAATACTTAGTTCAGGGAGTATTTATTAATAATTCTAAGAGCAACAGATGGTCTGCTTATATGTTGTAACAATCTTTACCCAAAGTTAGTCAAAATAATTAACAAAATGTAAATTATTAAACATTTAAATATGTATTATGTATCATTACCATTCCCATAACATATTTTAATCTTTTATGAGAAAAAACATGACAGTTAAACAATAATATATGTAATATCATATACCAAATATTCAGAAAACTAGATTTTCTTGATTTTTTACATTAAAAAACTAATTTGTATTGGTAACATTTTCTAGCATTCCTGCTGTCTAGAAATGGGATTAAAGCCAAAGCTAAATAAACAGAATTCTTCTTTGGCAAGAACATTACATAAAGTGCTTCACACCTAAAAAGTTGTAAATAATATTGGACAAGAACTTGATAGTCCAGGTCTGTCACTGGACTTTTGTTGGGATCCTGGGAACAGTTCTTACCCTGTCCATTCATCTCAATTTGATAAGTCTGCTCTGAACTTTAGTTTCTTCAGAGTGCTTGAGAATCGTTGGCAGAAATCCACAAGTGTATAAAGGTTTGCACACTCTGTCTCACTTGCCCCTACCTTCTCATCCCACAAACTTAGTGCTGCCTCTGAATCTAACTCTTTACCTTTTCAACGGGATAGTATCATTTTTATCTTCCTCATGTTCTTTGGTCATTAAACTGAGATGCATTTTGGAAACCCCATATCTTTGTGATCTTTGGGCACTTCATAGTTAAGGCTATTTAACTAGATAGTTTAACTAGATAATGATACTTAAATTTCTTTGAGAACCAGAAAACAGAAAATCAGTTCACAGTTACAGGATGGGTATGGTTCTAACATCCACCAACTTGGAGCAGTATTTGGGAGTAATATAGGTCTTAGAAATTATGGAAATCATGAGTTTCACAGCACAGATTGTGAAAATCATGCTTTGTTGTGGAAATAGTGTATGCACACATAAGAAAGAATAAGGATAAGGATTAAATAACCCTATTTTAATTCAAGTATCTAAGTTCAAATTTCAGAATGTAAGTATTTAAATTCACTATTTTAATTCAATTTGTATTTAAATGCTATTCTTCAATTTTAATGGCAGAAGTAAAAAGGAACTTAAAGGTCATTCCAGCTGTGTGATTTTGAATTTTGTCATCTTGGGCAATTTACTAAGATATTCCAGCTTTAGTTGCCTCATTTGTGTACTGGGTATATGAATAGTACGTACCTGACGGATTTGTTGTGACTTTTTAAAAATGGAAAGTCTTTGCCATAGTGGCTAGATATGATAAGAGACAATCTAATCCATCTTCCTTCTTTTAAAAACTGATAAAAAAAAATAAGTTCCAGAAGGTTAATTGATTATTCCTGGATCACCAAATTGCTAGAAATGCCAGAAGTAAAAACTATGTATAATGATACAAGGTCAGGGTTCATTTAATTAAACACTTTGATGTTTATTGGCTGGGAAAGAAAATTTGTCTCTCAATTTTCAGGTTACAATTTGCTACTATTAGTCACATTTTTGTCCACAGGAAGAACAGGATCAGTAAATTAGTTTTCAAGTGTGTTCATTAGCTGCACATTTAAATTATTTGCTTGAATTTGGAATGCATATAAACATTAAATCACTATATTACACACACAAAAGTAATACAATATTGTATGTCAATCATATTTCAAAAATAGGATAATTTGTTTAAAACTGTATCAAAATTATTTTTTAAATGCTTAATTCATAATTTATTTTCTGACCAGTTCTAATATTTATAAATGTTTTTCAATCAATTATGTTTTCATAAATTTATTCCACTCTTTACCTATTCTTATTGTTTTGTATTTAAGTTAAAATTACCAAATTATTACATAAACAATTACTCTGTGGATTTTAACATCTTAACAATTTTTAATACCTAAGTGAAACAGATTTTCTTACAGTTTGACCAAACACATAAGTCAGCAAATCCAAGTACAATTGTTGATTATAAATGAAAGATTCTTTGAATTTTTGGTCATGGAAAACTTTTGTTTGGCCTTCCAGCAGCTGTCTTCTGCAGGAACAGCTGCTAATACTTATATATAACATTTGTCAGGTTCTTTTACAAGCCATATAAATCACAAATGCTGCTTTAAAGGAAGCTTAAAACTTTACATATATCTGTATATCAGATGGTTAAATTACTTTCAAAATAATTGGATAGACAGGTAACAGAATTCACTGAATCAAAAATTTTTAAATTCTTAGCTACTTGTCATTCATGTCTTTGTAGAATTTCCTTTCATTTGTGACCAAAATAATTTCTTCTGTGACACAATTTAGCCTAAACTAAGTTATTGATTTGAGTAACTTGCTTCAAGATAAGGCATAGTTATACTTACTATCCAGGCTTTTGATGTTGGAGATTATGAACTTAACATTAAATATGACAGTTTAGCAATGATACTGCATTATCAGTGTGCAGTGTGTCCCACACTTTTGCTCCCTTCCTGTCACCCAAATAGAAACACCTGTGGTCCATTCAGGGCAACTGTTGCCCTGGAACATCATCAGTCACTACTGATCAAGTAGCATCCATGGAAGTTTGGAGGCTAGGTGGTTTCTGCAGTGTTTGAAGCCAGCCCCTCATTCTGCATTTCCTTCTTAGGCTGCCCAAGACTGCTGCTAAGCTGTGCAAAGTGCACATTCATTTGCCTTGGGATATCTAAAGCAGCATTGTGTCTGGAGGACTGCAGACATTAATTATCAGCCTCTTCTGCTGCATATAGTGGCAGGGAGGAGAATTGGGGATTAAGCAAGCCAGGTAGAACTTGAAGAAGAAAAATGAGTTGTGCTCTCTCTGCATGTTTAACATTCTGTCAGCCTCCTGACCAACAGACCTTGCACAGGGCCTCTTCAAACCTCCAAGTAAAGCAAAGATGCAGATGTGCAAGGCATGGCAATCAAAAATCTGGGAATATCTCTAGGGTAGGTATTTGGCTTCATTAACTACTGTCAGACATCTACCTCCTTAAAACCTTTGTATTGCTATAGTTTTATGTAAATAAGGCCATAGCTCCTAGGACTGGAAAAAAAGAGAGGGAGAAATGAAGGGAACTAAGATCAATTTAAAGAACTTAATCCTTTGACAGTGAAGGTCTCCTCCTTCTAACCATCCAATCAATTTTCTGAGAAGTAGTTTATGGGGATTTTGGCATTTTTTGTAAGCTAGTTTTTACCAATTTAATCATGTTACCAAAAGTGCGAAGTACAATTTACTTGGTTCAAATTCATTTTAGTATTCCCATTAAAACACTCTTGGCTACATATTTTTTCATTCTTGTTCTTAGTCCATCAATTATTTTAAAAGAGTACCTCTATTAACTCCTAATTTGTAAATGTTGACCCTTTAATTTCTCTTTTGTTATCTAATCACCTCACTACCACTTTGATATCCGATAGTTTCAGTAGCAATTGTTGAAAACAAATTCTGAATTCAATTTTCCTTTCAACTCATGAGGAACCTATGTGCTACATTAAAATCCTTTGTTGTCTCTGCACTTAACTGTCCTGTCACCTAAGGATTTTGATTTTCTACCCATTTAATCCTCATATAAGCATTTACTTAACATTCCCAAACTGCATTGATTATAAAGCCTGATAATATTTTAGTCCTTTTCCTTTTTAATTCATTCTTCTCTTCCTCAAAGTGTTTTTTATATTCTTCGGACTGGATTTGATTACCTACTTTGTGAATGGAAAAACCCTATTTGTCCAGATGATGAGGACTCTACACCTGATCAATGATGATCAGGACATGCTTGTCAGGTGAAAAAATAGGACATGAGTGAACGGGACATCACCATCCTCTTCATAATTATAATTCAAGTCAAGAGAAGAAGGTAAAGATATTTGGTCTTTTAGTACAGAACTCACTGAAGAGACAGAAAAACAATTAATTTCTAGGAAATCGAAAATAGTAGAGGGTTTGAAAAATATTAAGTTGAACATTTAAGACAGTTATAAAAGTTTCATATTCTCAACCAGCTTTGACAGTCCTACTGAAAGTTTGGTCCAGGAGATGAAATTGAACTGTATTTACCAAAATTGTACTTTGAATTTACTGAATAAATCATTCTTCAAAAGTAGCCAACACTTTCTTTTTTAGCTTCCAATTTGCTTTGGCTGTTTCATGGGAACTAACTCACAGATGTGTGAGGATTGGCATTGGATGGACATGATATGATTTTGTAATTTAAGTGAGTGATTGTGCTGGTCAGTGGTAATCATGACATATTAGAGACTTTCTGATAGGTCTACAAAGCCAGGGAACTTGAATCCCAATTTCATATTATAGGGGAGGAGACAGCACCAGTAGGATCCTGAGGACATGAAGACCAAAGGTTTGCCCATCTGGAGGACTATGGGTATTATGTTGGTGAACTGCCTCTATTTTCCATCTTATACTTGCCATGGGAAAAAAAAAAATTAAAGCCCTCTCTCAGAAATTATACATAAGTTGGTTATAGAAGCCTGACATATAAATGTCTCCTGAAAAGCAAAGTTGGCAACTTCTAGCTCAGTAAAATCAAGAGGCATGACTCAGAGACAGCTCCAACACAGGTGAGACTAGGTTGTTTAAGGGCTTAAATAGATGATAGCTTGAAAGGACAATTAAGTATCATTCACTAATACTAATATGCAGAAAACTCATTGTTTATATACTGCTTATTGTCTATGAAAGTCAGTCTTTCATTTTTCATGGCTAACAAAATCTCATTTAAGATATTGTATCATTGTATGTAAATATGGAGTGTGGCCCTGGTTTTGGGTGGACATATGTCCTAGTTTTGGCTGTGAAATATAAAGGGATGTTCACAAGAGGCTTTGGGAAAGTTTATTTTCACTGTAAATATTTTTTATCAGCTAAGTATTGGGGTGGTTAGTTACATACTAATAGGTAACCATAATGGTGTTCAATAATGAATAAAAGAATGATAAATCTTTGGCAGAATATTTCTATAATTTTGATAAAATGTGAAAAAGGGAAAATAGTTAAATTAAGATATTGAAATTAGAAAGGTCAATTTTCTATCATCTAGTCCTCTTTATACATGAATTAATTCAAAAGAAAAACATACCATATACCTACTGCTAAGTGGATGAACAGCTATTTAGTATATGGCAATGTGATGAGCATAGCCCCACTTTCCTGTGTACGTCCAGTAGACTTAGATGGTTTTGCGTCCTGATTTTAGAATGTCCTGTCTATCTATAGTCCCTATCAATGATGACCTAGCAACTTGAACACTGATATGAAACACTGGTATTTTCCTCCTCCAGAAAGTTCTTGCCCTTGAGCAGGATTCAGTAGAAGCCTGCACTATTTGAAGCAGTCACCTAGCAGTTGTTTAACGTGGATGACTGTGCCCTGCAGGCTTATACAGTAGGAGATGGAGCAGGTTGTCAATTATTTCTGCACTCAAAGCTACAGACTAACAATATGCTTGAGTGAGGCAGAGGCCACACATCAGCTGCAACCCCACAGGCAATCCAGCTCTGCCATTAATGGTGAGGAACTGAGAGTTTCAACAAGATTGGGTTTCCTTGGTAGTGAGTTCCTAGTGATGCAGACCTGCACCAGGATATAACAGTTCTTGTTGAAAGTCAGTGCATCAGCTAGAAACTGAACAGGCAGGTATGGCAGCATTATGTCTTCAAATTATAGTTCAAACTCTAAGGCCTATATGCTGTCAGGCCTTTATGACTGAGGCAGGCATCTCACTGACAGCACATGCAATCTGAGAGGACTTGAAGATGTTTCTCTAGAATAAAAATGTGGCATGAATTTACTGCATTGCAATACCATAATATAGCTATTCAATGATGTGTAAACCATAGAAATATAGAATGAAGTGATTAGGACATGTAATTAGAATCCCAGGATCAAACTTTAATAGGATCAGGGGAGTCTGGTGAAGAGTTATTAAGTTATAGAAGAAGGTGGTGAAGACATCAGCCATAAATGTTCTATGCCAACTGTTGATAGCAGGGATGCCAAAATAACAAATTTTGAGGTTAAAATTACTTCCAGGGTAACAAGTGCCAAAACAGTCCACACAGCAAAGCCATTTCTCATAAACATCATTAATTTATCTAATCAAATGTAATCTCTTCATTGAGGATGCTGTGCTCTTCTACAGCAAGCTATGGGGGTGGTCTCAGTCCTGTTATTCAGGTGTTTCTTCTGATCCTTCCCATGTCAAATGCAGAAAATTTTGTTTTCCTTTTTCACAGATCTGTGGGCAAATCTGATGAAATGGGAAATATGGGTCCTTCCACTTTTAGATCCTCTGAATGATTTATCATTTCTCCCCTCTCAACTTAGATCTCAGTGGAATGTCTCCAGATGTTAGCTAGGGTCCCATGAACGTCCTTCCCTTCCTTTCTCTCCCTCTCTACTGCCCTTTTCCTCAGTATCCTTAAAGCAAATTTTAACTAATCTTGGAATTGGGAAGTAGATGTTAAGAAACTGATCCTGGCAGACCATTTTTCTTCCAAATTGATCATTTGTACCTTAGCTTCTGATATTCACATGCCTGGGATTTTGCAACCTTTCTTAGGGGCAATGGATGTCTCTGGAATTAGTTTGAATGAGGGAGGGGACATGGAATAAAAAGAAGTTAAAGGAAATGAAAATTGTGAGGAACAAAGAACACCAGTATATTAAAATATTGTTTTCTTTCTTCATCAGATATTATGGTAAATCCACTTTAAGTTTTGTGTATTTTCTTTAAGCTGCATCCTCACTTTTTTTCTTTGTATCTGGCTCAGCTGAGGTGAATTGCTCCTGGGCAAGTTCACTCTGGATTTATTGAGACCAGATAACAACAGAATGTTAGGGGTCAAAGGGTTTATACCAAACTTTATTTTCATGGTGGTGGTTAAGTGCTGGAATCACATCTGCCTCTGAGACAGTATGCATGCAACAAACCTATTCCACAGAGCACTGGACAGAGGTCTTTATATAGTAACACCAACAATAAAGACTCATTGCCAGTGGGTGAGTAAGCAGTAGCCTAGCAGTAGGCCAATTACATCATCAAGTAATTTATTTAGAGTCAGGTGAGGATCCTGGCCATAGGATTTTTCATTTTCCCTGCAGAATCAATGTCCTTTTTCTGGATAGAGACCTAACTCACTCATACAACGTGGGATGTGTATTCAACAATGTTCTTCAGAGAAGCAGAATGAATAGATTAGATAGACAAAATTACTTACCTAGAAAGAGATTTAGGAATTTATTATAAGGTATAAGCCCACATGATTATAAAGACTGAGAAGTCTGATAATATGCCATTCCTAGGCTACAGACCCAAGAAAGTTGGTGGTGTCGTTGTGTAGTTCTGGAGCCTGAGAGCTGGAGAGCTGATAAGTAGATTCCAGGAGGAATATGCAGACCTGAGACCCAGGAACACTTAGAGTAGGAGATTCTTTTTCTCAGCTCAATCAGTTGGTAAGAGTGAATTCAACCTTCTTTTGACTGTGTTTTATTCAGAATCTCAAGGGATTGAATTATGCCCACCCACAATGATGAGAGCCATCTGCTTTACTCAAGCCAACCTACTCAAATGCTTATCTCTTCCAGAAAGACCTGCATAGACAAACTTGGAAATAAAGATTAACTATGTATCTGGATATCTTTTGGCCCAGTCAAGTTGATACATAAAATTAACCATCACAGAGTGTTACTTGATCTTTCCTGATAATTTTGTTTTACACTATGTGGATAAAGTGAAGGTTTCCTATGGCCAGGATTCTCACCTGGCTCTGGTCGGCTAGCTCACTACACAGGTGTGGACAATACATCATTATTGACTCTATAAAGAGCTCTGCCCAGTGCTCTGTGTGATGGGATGGCATGGCTACAAGGTGGACAGAGAGAAGAGCAGAGGTTGGAGTTGTGGCAGCGTGGAGGACAAACTGAGATGGCTGCAGGGATAGAGAGGCCCAGAGACAGAGACTGGCTTGCTGCGTGCAGACTCGCTCTGAGTGGATGGGATTCTAGTGATTGACCTGTCATGGTGAGAATACAGTTGGGTATAACCCTTTCACCCCAAGAATGTTCCACTGTCATTTCTTTGGTTTCATTGACTCTATAATGAACTTGCCTGCAGCTGAAACCCATCGGCAGGACAACTATTAATGCAGGAAACTAAATTGGTAAACTTTTTTTTTTCTGGCTGAAGCCTCTGATGGTCAGTTTTATTAGGTCACTTTGACTAGGCTACAGTCCAATTTGTAGTTATTTAATCAAATGTTAATCAAGATATTGCTGTGAAAGCGTTTTGTAGATGTGATTAAACCCCAAAGTAGTGGATTTTAGATAAAGTAGATTATCATAGTCTGGGTATGCCTGATTCAATCAGGTGAAAGTAAGAACAGAACTGAGGCCTGATTCAATCAGGTGAAAGAAAGGTCTAAGAGCAGACTGAAGCTTCCTGGGGGAAGAAATCTCTCCCATCAGCACAGCTTCTGTTTGTGCTTGAGTTTCCAGCTTGTCCTCTCTGATGGCCGGCCCTCTGGATTTCAGAGTTATCTAGCAAGCCACCACAAGCATGTGAGTCCATTTCTTTTTGTTTTTCACTATGTGGATAAAGTGAAGGTTCCTATGGCCAGGATTCTCACCTGGCTCTGGTCGGCTAGCTCACTACACAGGTATGGGCAATATGTCATTACTGACTCTATAAAGAGCTCTGCCCAGTGCTCTGGGTGACAGGATGGCATGGCTACATGTAACAAATCTCTTAATATATAGCTTCTGCTGGTTCTTTGGTTGAGCCCTGACTGATGGTGATAATGATGTAATACACTGTCTTCCTGTGAAAAAAAAATGCTTGCTGCTTTAATCAAGCAGGCTTCAAATGTTGGCCCTGTAGGTATGCTCTGCACGATTTTCAGTGGTGCCATTCATACATATCATGCTGTAAATGCTACCTCCTGAAAATTTTCAGTGTGATAACCTTGGTTTTAACACTTCCCTCTGAAGTGGTAAGAATGTGGGAATTTGTGTCTCTAAAGGTGTTAGCTCTCTTGGGCTTTTAGACACTAGATGCTTGTTGAAGGATCCTCCATCTGTGCATCGGAGCAGCCGCGGAGTCACTCAGGTATGAGAGTATTGTTGAATTCACCTGTTGGAAGTACTGCAGGGGATGAAGGATAGGCCTTGCAAAGAATCGCTGCCGTTGAGGTTACCGAGTTGTGTTCCTACAAGCATGATATATTTTAGACAGAGGTCCTAGAGTGTGGGAAAGGGCTGGGTATGGAAATTGGATTTCTAATTCTGGTATTGGGAAATAGCATAAGTGAGGCTGTACTGAAGTGTTGGTGGTCTGATCACAAACCTAACTACTGCCAAGGAGAGTTATACTTTTTGGAGCCTCTGAGGGTTGCTATTTCCTTACAGCTAAAGGACCACATTTACAGAGTAGAAAATGACACTATTTACCCAATAATTTTCTTGTATTTTCAACTGTTTCTTTCTCTGTATTTCTTTCTCATTTCCTGATTTGTTTCACTTAAGTGTTTCTGATAAAAATGGGATTTTATTGACTTATTATAAAATTTCTATATCTTTATCAGGTCCTCAAAGGAAGTTTTAGTTATGGTGTTTAAGTAACACGTCAGAGTACTCTGTAAAATAATCTGAAATCACTGAACTAGGCAAAATAATTTTAGCAAAACATTCAGCTTTTATATTCTACCCAACTGTCAGGTTTGCAGTGTCAGATCACCCAACACCACATGTGTGACCCCATGGTGTGCTGTCTTTTTCAAAAAGCATGCTCTGTTTCACTATCCCCAGTCCTTTCCTCCATCTGCCTGCTGACCCATGCGGCTGTTTTAACATCCACCTCAGTGGAAGCCTCATACCTGCCTGGCCAGCAGAAAGTAACAAAATGACAGCAGTTTCTGTGGGACTGTAAAGGAGAGGATGGGAAACCTTGGATGTCCTGTCTTTCTGGACAGCTGAAATTAAGATAGAGGACAGCTCCAGGAAAAGTCCTGTCCTGGAATTTTCAATTGGCACAGAGCAGTTTAGAGAGTGGGTGAATAAATGGGCAATCTATTTTCGGGCAGTTTCCCTTCTGGAAGAAGGGGCAATTTACTTTAGGGTCACATGCTAGGTAACTATCTGCATAAGAAACCAAATAGTTTCCAAGTGCGAGTGATTCACCACAGAATTTTGCCACCACTTTCTCAGGAAGGTGAGTTTGTAATGAATCAGAGTCTGTCAGCACACTGATCAAGATTGTGTTCACCCCAGTAGTCACTGAAAGTGTGTTCTGGGTGGTAATTGCTTCCTTTGAGAGTATACAAGGTTATTTACAGGCTAATTTTCATCTGAATTTCTTCCACATTTCCTGACATGACATTTAACTAGCGTAATTTCTTCAAATGATCATGTAGACGGCTATGTTCAGAGACCCCAATGCCTGTTTACTGATTTGTTGCCTATAGCAAAATAACATTTTAAAAGAAAGGTAGCAGAATTTTAGTTTTATTCACTCTCCCACCATCCACTCCTGGAAAATGACCTTTGTTTCACATTAAGTGGAAGGAGAGAAAAATAATCTTTCTCATTAAAAAAGGAAAATCATTTTTTGATAAGCAACTCATTCTCAGTGTAGTCTAATTATTGAGTATATAAGAATGCAAAAAAAATCATTTTGGAGAGTATCACTGATATAATTAATGCATTGATAGTTTTTTGAAAAAACTTAAATGGTCTCATACTTTATCTGATGTACATGTTCAAGGCCAAATTATATTTAAGCCAGTGGACATTTCTTTAAACATACATGTGGTTGCCAAATTTTATCCTGAGATTATATGTTTATTAGGACCCCAAATTCACATAAAAAATCTCATGTATGGTAGAAACAAAGTTTGTCTTGAACCTCTGTGAATTGAAACCACCAAGTCTCCCATAGCCTTAAAATTCTATACAACAGCACTTATGGGAAGATGAAGGCTGTGTTCCATGACAGCCTCTGTGGTACCGTGTCTCTAGTGTCCTACCGCCAACAATTCAGTTCAGTGGCTTCCGTGCCTCTATAGATTACTCAAGAAATCAGTCTGATGGAACACCTTAGGAGGTCCAACTCCAGGTTAACTCATCAGAAAACTCTTACACAGCTTTCCAAGACTGTCAATCAAGTTTTGAAATGCTCATTCTGTCAAAACAGATTGTCATAATGAAGAAGAAGACAATGTGTTCACATCTTGGCCACAAAAATGTATTTGTTCACTGATGACCCAAAGACCATTTTTGAAAAATGGAGCCGGTCAAAGACAAGCAAGGGCATGCCATTATTTGGGGGAGAATTCATACTTGAAGGCAGGTGACTACTCTGCTCAGTAATAGCAATCTCTTCAATCACAGTTAGGTCGATAGTGAAATATTTACTGCAGATGCTTCCAGAATGATTTGAAGCCAGCTCTTTGGACAGCATTGATAATTTCAGGGTAATCTGAGGCATCCTTATGTGAGGTGTCAATGTACATCACTGAACAATGCCTCTGATATGCATCTGTGGATCATAAATAATAAAAAGCCATTTTAAGAGGTTTCATAGCCTCAACATAAAATTACCTCTGACTAAAAACAGGACAGAGCAGCTCTCAGTGGGGAAGAAGAAAAATGTGAGATTTTAGAATATCAGCAGTGAAGAGCAGCACATGGTAAAACCCCAATTATATCAAATTTGAAGGACTTTTTAAACACTTTTTTTGTAAAAAGTAGTTCTCTGTTTTGTTTTTACTGTGTGTGCTCCAACTTTTACTCTTTTGTTAGCTATCCTCTTATTTTCAGTCTTCAGTTCTTCTGGGACAGAATACAGGCTTTTTTATATTTTATTGATATAATCCTGTGAATTTATTAAGACATTCCCAAAAAGATGTATCACTAAAAAAAGTGGCCAGTTTTGACTAAAACACTGGTTAAATTGTTGGTGTATATCTCCAGAAAACAAGCTTAATAGACTATATTATAAAGCTTATTTGAATGTGTAGACAAAAACAGTTACTCACAGAAATTGTGTGGGAGCACTTCACAGACAATTGCACAAATTACCCAAAAGCAACCATGACATGAGCTCCACTCCATTTACAATATGACATTGATGATATGGCCCATTGCGTACAGGGTCAAATCTCAATTATTTTAAATAGAAAAGTTTAGCAAATTCACTCAATTAGAACCCAGTTTTAATCAATTGCAACATGGAAAAGGCAATGTCACTTTTTAAAGAAGCAAAAACCTTTCTTCGAACAATTATGAGATTTGAAAAGATCATAGGCATGGAATGAAACTATAATTCTAAAACACTGAAAACACTTATGCAGAAATATCTAATGGCAAGCCTGCCTTGTGCAGCACACAACGGTTAAGAAAAAAACCTTAGGTGGACTGTGATATGTCACCATGGGTCATTTAGAAGGATTTTCCTAGTTAGTTTATAAATTTCATCTTTAAAATTCAAAATTCTAGGCTGTGACAAATTATTGTATAGAAATATTTTGTTTTATATGCTCCTGATCAGTAAAAGTAATGGTTTATAACTGGTAGAGCATCAAGATATAAGATACACACCTCATGAAATCTCAAGGAATGAATTATGGCTTTGAATTCATTTTAAAAGGAAAACATAGATGATAATACTGGTATGATCACATAAATTTAGAGAAATTTATTTTGCTTACAATAAAATGTGGTTAAAAATTCCTGCCAGATGTTTAAGATCTGCATATCATATTATTAACAGCATCAATTCAATTAAACATTTTCAGAATATGTGAAAAGTCATCAGAATGAAACAAGAATCCCCAATATATGCACAGCACAATGTTTTATAAATAAAGGTATTAATCAAATTTTTAAAAGGATGTTACTGGAAACTCATAATTTAATGGTCCTTCTCAATTAGCTTCCCATTTGTAATACGCTGCAGAAATAGGAGGGCCAGAGTTAAATGATGCTGCAAGAAACATTTTATAATTTATAAAGATACATGTTCATGTGTAGACATAATTGTGTGTGTGTGTATATGTACATAGTTTAGTATTATACATCAGACATATATTAACTGCCATGCTGATGCCAGGGTTCTTGTTTGCTGAGTTGAGGAATGAACTTCACAAATGCTCAAGGTAGTCAAGAAAGGGAGAGGCTTTTTTTTTAGTGATAAAGCAGGAGTACAGAGCTGACACATGCCAGGAGGGGCAAGAGAGTCTGTGACTGGACTTTGCCTAGGGGTTTATGTCTTATTTTAAACTGAGTTGCCTATTTTTTAACTGGTTCCTCCCCAAATGCTGTTTTTTGTTTTAACCAATCCCACTGAAGATTGCCAATATTCCTAACTTGGTATTTCTATCCTAAAGAATTTGTGTGACTCTAACTCTGCTTAATGTTTGACATGGAGTTTCTTTAGGAGTTTCTTTGCACATTGTTACATTGTTCTGACCATAATCATCCTGCTTTGCTTCTTCCTGAGGCCCTCACCCTACTCTGTCTAAACCCACAGCCCGTCTCAGTGCTCTGGTATGGGGGCCTGACTTTTTATGGCTGATTGGACTGACGTCTCCTCTGACGTAGTTATTCTAATATATGTCAAATGATTTTTAGTATCTCTGTGTAAAACAAGATGATCAGTTGTTGATAAGAAACACTGCTTATTCTAATACTCTAGTACGTATGAGTACATTTTACTGTCCATGTAAAATTTCATTACTGACTCAAGTAATGAAAATCAGGGGAAATAGATTTATAAACACTAGATAAAATAAAGGGATCCTTTAGCTTAGTGGAGAGGGGCTTATAGTTGGAAATATTTAATGTTTAAAGTGTGATAACCAGAAGCTGCATATGTAAACACATGATAGGGTGAAAGAAACTGGTGTAACTGCCAGTGGTAGTGAGGGACTGTATAATATGCTTTCGCTGAAGCTGGGGGTTTCTTTCATTTCTGAAAATTCCTGTGGCTGGCAAAAACCACAACTCAAAATGTCAGTGTTTCAGAAAATAGAGTTAAGGATCAAATTTAAAAATCTCTCTTTTTAAAGTTTTTGTACTGGACATGCATAGCTTGAAGGTTAGTATCTTTAACACTTACATTCTCCTTTGTTTAGTTTTCACAAGAAATAAACTGCTTGGATAATGTCTAATTAAAATGAAAAATCCTGGCATTTTTTCCCCCAGGGTTTAGCCATTATCTATCTATCTATCTATCTATCTATCTATCTATCTATCTATCTATCTATCTATCTATCTATCATCTATCATCTATCATCTATTATCTATCTATCATCTATCATCTATCATCTATCATCTATCATCTATCATCTATCATCTATCATCTATCATCTATCATCTATCATCTATCATCTATCATCTATCATCTATCTATCTATCTATCTATCTATCTATCTATCTATCTATCTATCTATCTATCTATCTATCCATCCATCTATCTATCGACCAGATAAGAGTAAATTTATCTTTTCTTTTCTCTGCACAAGTTCCTGCCCATTCTCCAAGTATGCATCACTGTTTGCTGTCATAATTTTGTATTTAAAAGGATTTTTTGAACCCAGGATTATATAAAAAAGAATCAAGTGCTTACATTTGTCAGCATACGAGTATAAGATAATGTTATTTAAACCATTGTTGTTGAGGTTAAGTGTAACTCAATTCCACCTCCATCCTTCTTTTTTTTCTTTAGTTATTTGAACTGCAAGGAGATATGATGGCTTAATTATTTATCTCTGCTTTGTGCCATACAAAATTTTGGGTAAAATTTTTCATTGTCTTCAAAAGTTTCATGTTTTTAAATAGTCATTTCCTGTCTTCTCCCTATATTTACCATTCTGGTACCATCTTGAAAAATATGAGAAGGAAAAAAATAAAAATAATGTTGGAAGAATTCTATTATGGGTGGCTAAATATTGATTCTGTATTGGAGGAACTTAACTCCCTCTCCGCTTTTCTATTATAGGCCACTGTTTTATTATAGGTGGGTTCAACTATTAAACTAATATAAACTAATTCATTACTGGATTACATATATTGAAGGGCTTATTTTATTAAAGTTTAGAAAATTATATGACAAATGAAAATTTCAAGATCTCTATAATTATTCATTAAGATGTTTTGTAACATTATTTTGCTGATATGTACATATAGAAAAAGTAGTATCATTTTTTCAAAGCACCAAACTAGTAGCTAAGAAATTTACCCCAATGTCTCCCTCTGTGAATAAAACCTGGTGAAACTTTTTCTCCTTTATAGTAGTTCAACTGAATTAAATAAGTTTCAGATTGACATTGAGCATTAGAAAATCAAAAAAAGATGAAGTTTCACAGTCAGTATTTAATATTCTTTTAAATTTAAATCATGACCTAGCTTGATACCTAAAAGTGGCTTGTTTTTTGTTTTTTTTAATTCCAAGTTTCATTTTTTTGAGCTGCTCTATGAAGTGACTTCAGAAGTATCTGGTAACACAGAAGTAGGTGTAGAGACTGAGGTTAGGATAAGTTCTTCTCAGGCTCCTCTATGAGCAATGGGAAATAGTGCTTCATAGTAATTAAGATCTTCAACCTATGGAAAGCAAATGTAATGAGTTGTCATTTCTATTCTTTTTGGAATTTCTCTACTCATGTATCTCCTGAGGAAATATGGCCTTCTGATTTTGAATAGAAGATAGGATGTCAGTTTATATGCCCACAATAGGTCTCCATATCCATATCTTCTTTAATAAGCCAATTTAGATCATGACTACTAGGTGACACATTTGAATTAGGCTCAGGGAAGAATGATAAACTCAAGGCTCAACTCTAGATTCTAGGAGAAATCATACACATAAACATCAACCATCTTCCTCCCTTTTCAGAAATGACTACTTTATTTGTCCACCTTCCTGTCCTGTCCATTCCAGAGATTTCTATAAAATTATATTTTCAGGTAAAGCTCACATCACACTTTCATTTCCAAGAGCCATGCAGATATTTTACTTATTTGCAATTGTGTAAAATTCTGTTTTGTAAAGCACTGTGATGTCTAAAATTTGGAACTCAGGGAAATTAAAATATCACCTACCAGCATTCTTCGGAACACAGAAGAGGCTCTGAGGGGTTAAAGTCAATCACTAGGACCATGACTACTGCCAATAATCCACGCCTGAACAGACTTATGTAGAATTTTAACCATCTTGTGAAATGCTCAGCTGTCAAGAGTATTTTTTTTTAAGCCTCATTTGGGAGGTAGGCAGAAAAAGTGGCTGAAATGGAATTCATTGCATCAAATGGCTTGTGTGCTGATTGAATTTAAAATTGGACTTTCTTATTCCCTGATTTTTTGCTTCAGAGATGTTTGAGGGGGGAGGCAGGTGTCTTGTAAATAAAAAATGTGAATCAGCTATAAAACATGGAATGGGGGGAGTAAAAAGCTTCATTGTTCATTTAAAAAGAAAAAAATATAGCAGTCTGTATAACATAAGCATTCTTGGCAGTTTCCAGGAATCAGTTTTTGCACAACAAACCCAAATATCAAGATGCTTCTCTGGTTTTAGCTTTCACTAAATTTTAATGAGCGGCTTGGGATAATAAGTTCATCTGAAAATCAATACTGGAAGCTCTAAAAATCCTTTTCCATTTATTTGCCAACGCTTCCATAGCAATAATATTTTTTAAAGAAATGGAAAATTTAAAAAACTATCTTCTGAAAGATTATTTGGTGAATGAGATATTTGCAGAGTGACAGAGGGACAAATGTTTACATGATGCCCCACCTATTATATCTGTCTTGTCAATGGGTTTCAGACCTGGGCAAGTTTGCTATGGATTCAGTGTGACCAAAGAAATTGACAGCAAAACGTTCTTTGGGGTGAAAGGGTTGTTCTCCCGGCAGTAGGTCAAGCACTAGCATCTCTTCCTCTGCCCACAGCACTGGGCTGAGCTCTCTATATAGCGCAATAATAGCTTATTGCCTGGAAGTGTGGAAGTGGTGGCCTAGCAACAGGCCAGTCAGATCATCAGGTGGTTTAAGTTCAGTGAGTATCCTGGCTATAGGAACCGCAACTTCCCCACAATGTCCCACTTTACACTTTTCAGTACAAGTTTCCATCCAAACATTTTCATTTATTTAAATGATATACTTAAACCACATTATTTTTAGAGAGAAAGAGATAAGGCAGTCAACCTCCACCTCAGTAGGAAGATACACCATTTTATTGCAGTGTAGTAGATCCAAATCTACTATTTTCAGTATGTGTTTGAGTTTCCTTACTTTGTTTTTTTTTTCCAAAATCATACACTAACTTCAATATTCTCTTTTCAAATAAAGAAAATTCCCTGTTGTCAGGAATAAAGTTGTTCTTAGCCACCTTGAATTTAAAGAGGAAAACTCCCAGCAGCAGTCAGCAAATAAGAAACACATGGGTTACTTAAAAATGCTCTCTTGGGTATTGTCCAAGAGACTCTAAGGACCCAGGGAAAAAGAGTATTTTAAAAGAAACAGAAACATACTTCAAAGAAAAAAGTATTGAATTTCTTCCTGAATGTTTTTATGTTTAGCCTCTGTTGAACTAGGGAATAGGGATTTTAGCAGCCTGTATCTTTTTATGCTGGATCTTGGTTGCATGGCCTTTAAGTGATAAAGGAACACTGAACATTCTATTTGATTCTATAAAAAGCAAAAACAAAATGAGACAATGAGAAACCTAACAGCAGAGGATTAATGGGGAAAAATCTTGACTGGTACCTAAATTTCCAGTAAGAGTATATTAGGTAGAATCCAGGTCCAAAGACAACCAGGTCCTATAACTGATTTTCATGATTCAGTAACATATTATTTGGTATATATTACATGCAGTGATGCTACAGAGGAAAATTAGAAGATTTTATTATTGATCCAAAAGAACATAGATTCGAATGTTGAGGAAATGAGTTGTAAATAATCTTGGAAAAGGAACCAGGAACTCTAATGCATTAATAATAACAATGTCAGAAAGGGTGAGAGTAAGAGATTGCCCAGAACTGTTACACAAAACATGTAGTTAAATATCGTTGATGATAATTTTATAAGATCACAGAACTAATGTATTCACTATAGAAATGTCATTTAGAAAATAAAAAAATATTATGCACACATATAACCATTATAAATGTTTTGTGATATTTTCTTGCATTCTCATTTCTGTGTGTGTTTGCATGAGTACAAAACTAAGATTGCTTCTCCCATCCTTTTTTATCATGTTTCATCACGATTCAGAAAGCAGAGTTCGCTTTAAATATGCCCTGCCCTGAATGTGAGGTTACATATAGTCTAAAAATGCTGTGTTAACTGAAGTGCAAAATGGAATTCTGAAATGTATTACAATCTTGAGAACAAAACTTTTATTTGCAAGTACCAGGCTTTGATGAGACAGAATCAGGTTCCTAGTTTCCAAGAACCCAGAGTCTAGAAGACAAAGTGAGAGTTTATAACATAAACTGAAGCATAATTTCCTTAAGAGCTCTTTCCCTTCCAAAATCACATAAGAACAAACAATTGGCAGGAGACAGGATGTCAGAGACATCCTGCAGGAGAGGGGTCTATGTAGAAAGTCAAATACTCAGCCTGCTACAGGGAGCTGAGGCTCCCTGAGTCTCTCAAAGGGACTGAGAATGCTCAGGTCAGCCAGCCAGTGAGGGCTGAAAGCTGTGTCTAGGCAGGCTCTGTGCACAATGGCTTTGAGATCGGCAGTCATGATGGCTCCATGGACGTGAGCAGTAGATGCCAGAACACAGCAAAAATCAGGCTGGGCAAGTCAGTAGGACAGAGGATAGTGTGAAAACATCTGCTTATCTACTGAACTGGGGACATCAAGATAGCCCCCTGGAAACTTAGATCACCTTGAAAGAGAAAAACAGAAAATGAGAAAAAAAGAATATTGATTTAACTCAGCTGAAATAATAAGTTGAACACATAAATCACAAAGTTATTGTTCATCTTAATTCAATTTTTTTTCTTTGTTTCTAAATTGAAATGGGGATTTATGAGGTAAGTTATTTTCAGTTTTTGTCAAATAAAAAGTGACTGTATGGCTTCCCCAAACTATCATTTATTTACTGATTCTCCAATGTTAGACATTTTAGTTTATTTTTCTGTTTGGACTAATTTACAATAAATACATTGTACATAAACATTAGTGTGTCTTACTGATTCACTTATAATGATAAATTCTTAGAAGTACAATTAATCAAGAAATCTGGTTATTTTAACAGTTTTACTACACATTTTAAATTTCCTTTTAGAATGCACACACCAGTTTATTCTCTAATTAACATTGCCTGAGACTTTTCTATTTCTCTTGTCCTAACATAGAATAGCAGTTAAAATTATTAAACAGTTTGAAAGGCCAAGGCATAGCAATTGTAATTTCATTTCTTTGCTAGAAGATGCCAAAGCCTCTAAAGCCCCTGAGAATATTTAATGGATTTTCCAAATTTTTCTTCCATTTCTTGAAGTAAGATGAAACCATTTCACAGGGAAGTATTTGTTTTCATTCTCAGGTTGGCCCTGTTCATATGTCTTTATCTTGCTCTGTTTGCTCATATTTAAGAGACAGGCGGATGTATTTTCAGAAATGGAGTTAAAACACATTGGCTCCAAGACTGTTTGAATACTCATTCAAATGTATCCATGGTGAAAGAAGAAGGGAAAGTTAGGATTTGCTGGAGTCTTAATTTGCCACACTGAAGGTCTAGTTGCCTGAGGGAGTTTCAGTTGTCTGTGCCTCTCTGGAAGGGATATTCATTGCTATTCTGAAGATTTCCTTTTCTATTTTTGTTGCCACAGACTGAAATTACTTAGAATTCTGTGCCCCCCTCCTCCACCGCCCTTTTTAAATTGACTTTTTGATAATAGAGTTTAACACGTGGACTCAAACTCCCAGTTTAGCAAGAAGTCAGTATTAAGGCTTTTCCTTCAGCGGATTTTATGGTTTATATTCCTATCAGCAATGTAAGAAAATGTCTATCTATTTAACCCTCCTAGATTCCAATGTGCAATGTGATGGGCAAAAATTCTGTTGTTATTGTGAAAATTTGTATTCCATTGAATGAAGGTAATTCATATGGTTTTTATTTTTTTTCCTTTTATAATACTTGATTTATTTGAAAGGTATATAACAAATTACCCCAAAACTTAGCAGTTTCAGATAGTAAATATTTATGAGCTCAGAGTTTCTGTGGATAAGGTAGCTTATCTATTCAGAGGTAGCTTAGTTGGCTGGTTCTGGATGTACGTCTCTTAATGTGGGGTCAACATGCTGCCTGGGTTGACAGTCTTTTGAAGGCCTGACTCTGCCTGGCGGGTGGTATTAGTCCCTGGTGGCTGTCGGTGGGAAGTGTTAGTTCTCCATGTGGACTTTTCCATAGGCTAAAGTATCCCCACAGTATTGCAATTGGCTTTTCCCAGGGCGAGTGATCCAAAATGACAAGACAAAAGCTTCAGTGTCTTTTATGATGTAGCTTCTGATGGCATACTCCATCGTTTCTATAATAACTTGTTGGTAACCTAAGTCTGCCCTATGAATAGTGGAAGAGGACACTAGAAGGATTCCAAATATCAGCTTCTGGACTCCCACATGAATACCATTCTCCCTCCACTTAGGTTGTGGTACTCCACACATGGCTATCTATACAGACAGCTTCTTTACCTCCCTGTGGATTTCAACACCCTGCTGGGGTCCACCATTTCGTGAACATGCTTTACACACCTGTACTGGGCTCTAAAACCCAAGGCCAGACTTCTCTTGTGTGGACACTGTCCTCACTGTGGGAGCACTAGCAGTCCATTTTGAGCACCTTCACCCACTTCAGGGGACATCTATCTTATTCAGTCTCACCAAGAAAGCAAAGGACAGGATGGTAAGTAAAGAGACATCATTATTAATAGGAGAAATGCCAGTAACATTCCCTGAATAAATCAGGGAAACAGGGCACCAAACATCTGCATTTCTCTCCAATACTATACTGGATTTGACAGAAAGATAAAAAGTAAATCAATAACATAAAGATTGGAAAGAACAAATCAGTGTTATTTGGAAACAATATGACTCAAGTAGAGGAACCAAAAGGACTTACAAATTATTAGACATAATAAAGAAGCTTAGCCAAATGATTGGCTATGATATCAGTACATCAGTGTATACAAATACGTCATTACATTTCCACTCACTAGTAACAACCGAAACAAAAACAGGGAATATAGTTAAGTAAAAACTATAATTTAATAATAAAAGTTATTCTTTGAAATAAAAACTAAAAAAAAAAGTGCAAGACCAAAGTATAAAATTATATTGAAAGACTTTAAAGAGACTTAAATAACTGAAGTGATAGTTCATGCTCATAGAAAGAAGACTCAGTAATATAATGTTCTTATCTTCCCATTTTTTTTTTTTTTTGTGAGGGCCTCTCTCATATTTATTGATCAAATAGTTGTTAACAACAATAAAATTCTGTATAGGGGAGTCAATGCTCAATGCACAATCATTAATCCACCCCAAGCCTAATTTTCATCAGTCTCCAATCTTCTGAAGCATAACGAACAAGTTCTTACATGGAGAACAAATACTTACATAGTGAATAAGTTGCATGGTGAACAAACAGTACAAGGGCAGTCATCACAGAAACTTTCGGTTTTGCTCATGCATTATGAACTATAAACAGTTCAAATATGAATACTCATTTGATTTTTATACTTGATTTATATGTGGATATCACATTTCTCTCTTTATTATTATTTTTAATAAAATGCTGAAGTGATAGGTAGATACAAGATAAAGGTAGAAAACATAGCTTAGTGTTGTAAGACAGCAAATGTAGATGATCAGGTGTGTGCTTGTAGACTATGTGTTAATCCAAGCTAGACAAGGGCAATAAAACATCCACGTAGACAGAAGATTTCTCTCAGAACAGGGGGGGTGAGGTTCTAAGCCTCATCTCTGTTGATCCCCAATTTCTCGCCTGATGGCCCCCCTGCGACTGTGCCTGTCTTAGGTTGTTCCTTCCTTGAGGAATCTTACTCGTCTCTGGCTAACAAGTCATCTTCTGGAGCCATACAGGGAAATGTAAAGTTGGTAAGTGAGAGAGAAGCCTTATTGTTTGAAAAGGTTAGCTTTTTACTTTTTTGCATATTAATGCCCTGTGGCTTCTATGCCCAGCAATTGTCTTGAGGTATCTTTACCACTTGGAAGAATTATGATACTCGGTAAATTTGATATGACGCATGAATTCTATTAAAGGGTTGTAATTAGGAAGGAAGAAGAAAAGCTATAGAAGTAGCAGGCAGAAGAAAACATGGGAAGATTGATTATTTCTTTGACATAACTTCTTGTAGAGTAACTTCAGCATGGATAGGTTTTAAACTACTAGTTAAATTGTGCACACACATTAACATAATAGGAGTATAGTTACATAACCAAAGCATGCCTGTAATTACCATCCATCTCCAGTGAAACCAAGAAAACCAGTTAGGCACCTTAGGCATTTGTGAAAACTTATTTATGATATGGTGGATATTGTCCAACTGAACTTGAACAGTCTGAGAGAAATCAGACAAACTAAAACAACCCATTCCTGGGGCCTGTTCACATCCCATATGTTCTTTTAACAGTAAATAGTCTGTAGTTGTAAGATTTTGGAGTGCTACAATTTGCACTTCTCCTAATTCTTGGTTGAGTTCCAACAGTATAGATCCAGGCAAATTTGTTGTTTTACTGCATGCATAGGCCAGCTTAGATATCTCCTTCTTCATCCCCATGGCAAGTCCAGGAACTGGTGGGATGAGTGCATCTACACCAGTAGCAGTGCGTGGATCTTGGCTGGCGTTTTTTGATGATCATCTTCTAGCATGAGTCTTCTAGAAAGTGCTGATGTTGGAAGTTCTTTTTCATATCGTATCTTAGTTGATTTTCGGGGGTAGCCAAATTAGGCTTTGATCCTCTGTATAAAGACAAACAGACCCTTTACCTACACTTTTATATGCCCTTTATACCCTTATGTAGAACTCAATAGAGGTCACCACATAGGAACTGCCTTTTTTTTTTTTTGGTATCACTAATCTACACTTACATGACGAATATTATGTTTACTAGGCTCTCCCCTATACCAGGTCCCCCCTATAAACCTCTTTACAGTCACTGTCCATTAGCATAGAAAAATGTTGTAGAATCACTACTTGCCTTCTCTGTGTTGTACAGCCCTCCCCTTTCTCCCACCTCCCCATGTATGCTAATCTTAATACCCCCTTCTTCTTCCCCCCCCTTATCCCTCCCTACACACCCATCCTCCCCAGTTCCTTTCCCTTTGGTACCTGTTAGTCCATTCTTGAGTTCTGTGATTCTGCTGCTGTTTTGTTCCTTCAGTTTTTCCTTTGTACTTATACTCCACAGATGAGTGAAATCATCTGGTATTTCTCTTTCTCCACTTGGCTTGTTTCACTGAGCATAATACCCTCCAGCTCCATCCATGTTGCTGCAAATGGTAGGATTTGCCCTTTTCTTATGGCTGAGCAGTATTCCATTGTGTATATATACCACTCTTCTTTATCCATTCATCTGTCGATGGACATTTAGGTTGCTTCCAATTCTTGGCTATTGTAAATAGTGCTGCGATAAACATAGGGGTGCATTGGTCTTTCTCAAACTTCATTTCTGCATTATTAGGGTAAATTCCTAGGAGTGCAATTCCTGGGTCAAATGGTATGTCTGTTTTGAGCATTTTGATGTACCTCTATACTGCTTTCCACAATGGTTGAACTAATTTACATTCCCACCAGTAGTGTAGGAGGGTTCCCCTTTCTCCACAGCCTCGCCAACATTTGTTGTTGTTTGTCTTTTGAATGGCAGCCATCCTTACTGGTGGGAGGTGATACCTCATTGTGGTTTTAGTTTGCATTTCTCTGATAATTAGCGATGTGGAGCATCTTTTCATGTGTCTGTTGGCCATCTGTATTTCTTTTTTGGAGAACTGTCTGTTCAGTTCCTCTGCCCATTTTTTAATTGGGTTATTTGTTTTTTGTTTGTTGAGGCGTGTGAGCTCTTTATATATTCTGGACGTCAAGCCTTTATCGGATCTGCCATTTTCAAATATATTCTCCCACATTGTAGGGTTCCTTTTTGTTCTATTGATGGTATCTTTTGCTGTACAGAAGCTTTTCAGCTTAATATAGTCCCACTTGTTCATTTTTGCTGTTGTTTTCCTTGTCCGGGGAGATATGTTCAAGAAGAGGTCACTCATGTTTATGTCTAAGAGGTTTTTGCCTATGTTTTCTTCCAAGAGTTGAATGGTTTCATGACTTACATTCAGGTCTTTGATCCATTTTGAGTTTACTTTTGTATATGGGGTTAGACGATGGTCCAGTTTTATTCTCCTACATGTAGCTGTCCAGTTTTGCCAGCTCCATCTGTTGAAGAGACTGTCATTTCGCCATTGTATGTCCATGGCTCCTTTATCAAATATTAATTGACCATATATGTCTGGATTAATGTCTGGATTGTCTAGTCTGTTCCATTGGTCTGTGGCTCTGTTCTTGTGCCAGTACCATATTATCTTGATTACTATGGCTTTATAGTAGAGCTTGAAGTTGGGGAGTGAGATCCCCCCTACTTTATTCTTCTTTCTCAGGATTGCTTTGGCTATTCGGGGTCTTTGGTGGTTCCATATGAATTTTTGAATTATTTGTTCCAGTTCATTGAAGAATGTTGCTGGTAGTTTCATAGGGATTGCATCAAATCTGTATATTGCTTTGGGCAGGATGGCCATTTTGATGATATTAATTCTTCCTAGCCACGAGCATGGGATGAGTTTCCATCTGTTAGTGTCCCCTTTAATTTCTCTTAAGAGTGACTTATAGTTTTCAGAGTATAAGTCTTTCACTACTTTGGTTAGGTTTATTCCTAGGTATTTTATTTTTTTTGATGCAATTGTGAATGGAGTTGTTTTCCTGATTTCTCTTTCTGTTGGTTCATTGTTAGTGTATAGGAAAGCCACAGATTCATGTGTGTTGATTTTGTATCCTGCAACTTTGCTGTATTCCGATATCAGTTCTAATAGTTTTGGGGTAGAGTCTTTGGGGTTTTTTATGTACAGTATCATGTCATCTGCAAATAGTGACAGTTTAACTTCTTCTTTACCAATCTGGATTCCTTGTATTTTTTTGTTTTGTCTGATTGCCGTGGCTAGGACCTCCAGTACTATGTTAAATAACAGTGGGGAGAGTGGGCATCACTGTCTAGTTCCTGATCTCAGAGGAAATGCTTTCAGCTTCTCACTGTTCAATATAATGTTGGCTGTGGGTTTATCATAGATGGCCTTTATTATGTTGAGGTACTTGCCCTCTATTCCCATTTTGCTGAGAGTTTTTATCATGAATGGATGTTGAACTTTGTCAAATGCTTTTTCAGCATCTATGGAGATGATCATGTGGTTTTTGTCTTTCTTTATATTGATGTGGTGGATGATGTTGATGGACTTTCGAATGTTGTGCCATCCTTGCATCCCTGGGATGAATCCCACTTGGTCATGGTGTACGATCGTTTTGATGTATTTTTGAATTCGGTTTGCTAAAATTTTGTTGAGTATTTTTGCGTCTACGTTCATCAGGGATATTGGTCTGTAGTTTTCTTTTTTGGTGGGGTCTTTGCCTGGTTTTGGTATTAGGGTGATTTTAGCTTCATAGAATGAGTTTGGGAGTATCCCCTCCTCCTCTATTTTTTGGAAAGCTTTAAGGAGAATGGGTATTTTGTCTTCTCTGTATGTCTGATAAAATTCCGAGGTAAATCCATCTGGCCCAGGGGTTTTGTTCTTTGGTAGTTTTTTGATTAGCGCTTCAATTTCATTGCTGGTAATTGGTCTGTTTAGATTTTGTGTTTCTTCCTTGGCCAGTCTTGGAAGGTTGTATTTTTCTTGGAAGTTGTCCATTTCTTCTAGGTTTCCCAGCTTGTTAGCATATAAGTTTTCATAGTACTCTCTAATAATTATTTGTATTTCTGTGGGGTCCGTCGTGAATTTTCCTTACTCGTTTCTGATACTGTTGATTTGTGTTGACTCTCTTTTCTTCTTAAAAAGTCTGGCTAGAGGCTTATGTATTTTGTTTATTTTCTCGAAGAACCAGCTCTTGGTTTCATTGATTTTGGCAATTGTCCTATTCTTCTCAATTTCATTTATTTCTTCTCTGATCTTTATTATGTCCCTCCTTCTGCTGACCTTAGGCCACATTTGTTCTTGTTTTTCCAATTTCGATAATTGTGACATTAGACCATTCATTTGGGATTGTTCTTCCTTTTTTAAATATGCTTGGATTGCTATATACATTCCTCTTAAGACTGCTTTTGCTGTGTCCCACAGAAGTTGGGGCTTAGTGTTGTTGTTGTCATTTGTTTTCATATATTGCTGGATCTCCATTTTGATTTGGTCATTGATCCATTGATTATTTAGGAGCATGTTGTTAAGCCTCCATGTGTTTGTGAGTCTTTTTGCTTTCATTGTACAGTTTATTTCTAGTTTTATGCCTTTGTGGTCTGAAAAGTTGGTTGGTAGGATTTCAATCTTTTGGAATTTACTGAGGCTCTTTTTGTGTGCTAGTATGTGGTCTATTCTAGAGAATGTTCCATGTGCACTTGAGAAGAATGTGTATCCTGTTGCTTTTGGATGTAGAGTTCTATAGATGTCTATTAGGTCCATCTGCTCTACTGTGTTGTTCAGTGCTTCCGTGTCCTTACTTATTTTCTGCGTGGTGGATCTATCCTTTGGGGTGAGTGGTGTGTTGAAGTATCCTAGAATGAATGCATTGCAGTCTATTTCCCCCTTTAGTTCTGTTAGTATTTGTTTTACATATGCTGGTGCTCCTGTGTTGGGTGCATATATATTTAGAATGGTTATATCCTCTTGTTGGACTGAGCCCTTTATCATTATGTAGTGTCCTTCTTTATCTCTTGTTACTTTCTTTGTTTTGAAGTCTATTTTGTCTGATATTAGTACTGCAACCCCTGCTTTTTTCTCGCTGTTTTTTGCCTGAAATATGTTTTTCCATCCCTTGAGTTTTAGTCTGTGCATGTTTTTGGGTTTGAGGTGAGTTTCTTGTAAGCAGCATATAGATGGGTCTTGCTTTTTTATCCATTCTGTTACTCTGTGTCTTTTGATTGGTGCATTAAGTCCATTAACATTTAGGGTGACTATTGAAAGATATGTACTTATTGCCATTGCAGGCTTTAAATTCGTGGTTACCAAAGGTTCAAGGTTAGCCTCTTTAGTATCTTACTGCCTAACTTAGCTCGCTTATTGAGCTGTTATATACACTGTCTGGAGGTTCTTTTCTTCTCTCCCTTCTTATTCCTCCTCCTCCGTTCTTCATATGTTGGGTGTTTTGTTCTGTGCTCTTTCTAGGAGTGCTCCCATCTAGAGCAGTCCCTGTAAGATGTCCTGTAGAGGTGGTTTGTGGGAAGCAAATTCCCTCAGCTTTTGTTTGTCTGGGAATTGTTTAATCCCACCATCATATTTAAATGATAATCGTGCTGGATACAGTATCCTTGGTTCAAGGCCCTTCTGTTTCATTGCATTAAATATATCATGCCATTCTCTTCTGGCCTGTAGGGTTTTTGTTGAGAGGTCTGATGTTACCCTGATGGGTTTTCCTTTATAGGTGACCTTTTTCTCTCTAGCTGCCTTTAAAACTCTCTCTTTGTCCTTGTTCTTTGCCATTTTAATTATTATGTGTCTTGGTGTTGTCCTCCTTGGATCCTTTCTGTTGGGGGTTATGTGTATTTACGTGGTCTGTTCGATTATTTTCTCCCCCAGTTTGGGGAAGTTTTCAGCAATTATTTCTTCCAAGATACTTTCCATCCCTTTTCCTCTCTCTTTTTCTTCTGTTACCCCTATAATACGGGTATTGTTCCTTTTGGATTGGTCGCATAATTCTCTTAATACTGTTTCATTCCTGTAGATCCTTTTATCTCTCTCTATGTCAGCTTCTATGCGTTCCTGTTCTCTGGTTTCAATTCCATCAATGGCCTCTTGCATCCTATCCATTCTGCTTATAAACCCTTCCAGAGTTTGTTTCATTTCTGTAATCTCCTTTCTGGCATCTGTGATCTCCCTCCGTACTTCATCCCATATCTCTTGCATATTTCTCTGCATCTCTGTCAGCATGTTTATGATTTTTATTTTGAATTCTTTGTCAGGAAGACTGGTTAGGTCTGTCTCCTTCTCTGGTGTTGTCTTTGTGATCTTTGTCTGCCTGTAGTTTTGCCTTTTCATGGTGATAGGAATAGTTTGCAGAGCTGGAATGGGTGACGGCTGGAAGAATTTCCCTTCTTGTTGGTTTGTGGCCCTCCTCTCCTGGGAGAACAGCGACCTCTAGTGGCTTGTGCTGCGCAGCTGCGCGCAGACAGGGCTTCTGCTTCCTGCCCGGCTGCTATGGAGTTAATCTCCGCTGTTGCTGTGGGCGTGGCCTGGCTCGGGCAGCTACTCCAAAATGGTGGAGTCACGTTGGAGCAGGAGCTGCTGGGAGGCTATTTATCTCCGTAAGGGGCCTCCCTGCTCCCTGCAGCCCAGGGGTTAGGGTGCCCAGAGATCCCGGATTCCCTACCTCTGGATTAAGTGTCCCACCCTGCCCCTTTAAGACTTCCAAAAAGCACCCGCCAAAACAAAAAACAACCACAAAAAATCCCACAAATTTTTTAATTAAAAAAATAAAAAATGGCCGCTCATTTTTCTTTATTCTCTGGCGCCAGCCTCAGGCCTCTGCTCACCGGTCTTGCTGCCCTGTTTCCCTAGTATTGAGTTCCCTACCCCTTTAAGATTTCCAAAATGCGCTCGCCCAAACAAAACAGAAAAAAAAAAAATCGCCGCTCGCTTTTCTTATGTCCTCCGGCTCCAGGCCTCCGGTACCCTCTCACTGTTCTTGCTGCCCTATTTCCCTGGTATCCAGGGCTCCGCGCACGCACTGTGTCTGCGCTCTGGTCTGGATGGTGGGGGTTCGGTGTTCAACAGTCCTGTGCTCCGTCTCCCTCCCGCTCTGCCTACTCTTCTCCCGCTGGGAGCTGGGGGGAGGGGCACTCGGGTCCTGCCGGGCAGGGGCTTGTGTCTTACCCCCTTTAGGAGGCACTGGGTTCTGGCAGGTGTGGATGTGGTCTGGATGTTGTCCTGTGTCCTCTGGTCTTTATTCTAGGAAGAGTTGTCTTTGTTATATTTTCATAGATATATGTGGTTTTGGGAGGAGATTTCCGCTGCTCTACTCACACCGCCATCTTGGCTCCGCTGTCTCTTGTCTTCCCATTTTTGACCAATAGATTCAATGAAATTTCAATTAAGATATTAAAAGAGTATTTGTGGATTTTAGCAACATGTTAAGAAGAGAGTATTTGCCTTATCTGATATCAAGGCTTCTTATAGAGCTAATACAGTATAGCTTTTGGTCCAATGGACAGATGTGGTAACCAACGAAACAGATTATAGAGCTCAGAAACTTATCAATTGAACAAAATAGAAGTGCAAAAGTTAAAAATAATTAGAAAGAATCAGAAAGTTATCTTTCCTTTTTAATAAGTTATAAAGAGCAATGACCATAGACACAAAATTGATGGATTTGATTCTATTAAAATTAAGAATGTTTGTTTCTTCATTATAAAGAAGTGAAAACTAAGTTAAATAGTATGGGAAAATATATGCAACATAAATGACAAAATAACATATGAAGCATGTCAACTGCTAAGAAGAAAAATACCAAATAGAAGAATAGGCTAAAGACGATTGACAGATGCTAGGATATCCCCCACCATGTTTCCTGTCTCCTGTTATCAAGCATTTGTATAGTCCTTCCCCTTAAATGTGGACAGTACTAGTGACTGGCTTCTAACCAATAGAATATGGTAATGACGGATGTCACTCCTAGGATTGTGTTATAGTACATATGAATGTTTTGTCAGAAGGCTTGTGCTGGAGATTCTTGCATGTGTGATTAAATAAGCTACCATTTTGAGAAAGTCCTTATGGCAAAGAATTGTTGGAAGCTTTTAGGAACTGGGTTTAATTTCTAGGAATTGAATGTGTTTTCCAGCTGACAGACATCAAGAAATACAGGCCCTCAGTACTACAGTCAAACAAATAAAGTCTGCCAACAAGCTGAGAAGTCTTCAAATGGATGCTTCCCCAGTTTTGAGTGTCCAGGTGAAAATGCAGCCTGGCCATCACCTTGACTGTAGCCTTGTGAGACGCTATGCAAAACACCCAGTTAAGCTATGCCTAGACTCCTGACCCTGGAAATCCTGACAATAACTGTGTTTTTGTTTTAAATTATTAAGTTTGTAGAGAGTTGTTACACAGCAATACATAACTAATTCAACATATACTTCACAGAACATGAAAGACATATGGTCAAGACAAATATACTTGATCTCTCATTAGTCATCAGGAACACAGAAATCAATACCACAGACACCTTTTGCCTATCCAATATATTGGAAAAAATGTAAACATGTGAAAATAACAAGCGCTGATATAGAGGTGGATAAAGTAGAACTCATTTCATTTTCTTTGGAAGTGTAAATTGGTTCAACCACTTTACAAATCAGTTTGTAATTATCTTGGAAAGTTGAGTAGCAGACTTGCTCCTGGGTGGGAGGCTCAAGGGGCTGGAATGGGGGGGGAGGACATAGGCAATGAAAGTCATGGCGATGTTCTTATTCTCGTGTTGGGTGGTGACTGACAAGTGTTCATTTTGTTCATTTTCCTTTCTATATTACCTGTATGTTACAAATATTCTATTGAATGTTTTTTGAATGGCTTAAATGTTATTTGATTAAGAAGCAATGAAGGAAAATTATGAAGAAAGCTCTGAAACTATCTTAAAAATATAAAAGATAAAGAGACAAATTTTGTTCTTGTGAAAATATGAAAACAAAACACTGACGTGTGTGTGTGTGTAAGAGAGACTGTGACAATGAGAAAGTATAAGAGATCAGCAAAATTATGATAAAAATTCAATACCATATAAATATTCTAGTACCACTTTTCCAAGAGAAATGATTTATACAGTAAAGAATAATTATTCAAACTCTTTCCATCTCCTCTTAGATAATGCTAACTATCCTATATCTGAAACTTGATGTTTCACTGGGCTCTTTCCATCTCAGCATCATATATGCTAAAATTCCTCCTTTGTGGACAAACACTGTGGCTTTCATCCTGGACCTCCAAAAATATTATGTGCCAAGATTTCTTTATTGTGTCAGATAACTTATGTAAAATACATTAATCTCCCCTTTTGTAGAAGAATGTTCAGTGCTGTTTAGAAGTAGGGGCTATCATCCTTAAAGTCACCACTATTGAGTAATTACCAGAATAAAATATGACATACCAGAGGTGCTGTATCAAATCTGTATCATATTAATCGCTTTTCTTGGTTTTATTTTCTATAAATAGTGTATGACAAGATCCCTTAAAATTATAAAAATCCAGTGTCACATACTGTACCTTCAATATTAGACTGCATTAAATATTAAAATGAATCTTTCATCATCAGGAATGTCAAAATAACATTTTTGTTACTTGAAGTCTACTCCATTGATCCAGCAACTCTATTTCCTCATTCATTTTATCCAACAACAAAAAGTGGTAATATTTTAATGAAATGTTTCATAAATGAATAGCAGAGATTCTTTTTTTGTTGATCTATGTTTTCCATAGATCTTCCTATATATATATACACACACACACACACACACACACATATATAGTTCACTTTTTTCCTATAGGGTGATTTTAAATGAAATGACACTCACGTAGGTAACTGTAACATTTTTTTAACCTTAAAAATGAAAGAAAAAACTACAAGTGTCCTTGTATAACTTCAAGATCTGTTTGACTTTCAGGTAAAAATCAAAGGCTTTTCTATAGTTTATTCCCATTTTTATATTGAGCTTATTTTAGTCTCAGTAGAACCATGATATACTATTCTCTGGGGAATAGAAACAAGCAACATGGATGGCTTAATAGGGAATTTGACTTTGAATTTATTTCCTATTTAAGCTTCAAGAAATTTTCACAAAGACTGAAATGTTTTGGACTATTTTTAAAAGAACAAACAGAATTCTCCCTGCTCATACACTACCTACAGGCTATAAAGCATTCTGACAGTTAAAAAAATCCCTTTTGAGATGGCAGAATGGAACCCCAAGTACAGTACTTCCTCTAGCATAATGTCATTGAACAGTTCCAAGTCCTTTGTTCTTTCTAAGCCTACTTTGAAAATGGAAAAGTTAAAGATGTGCATATGCTATAATGGAATTCTTTGTGCTCTCTTTTATGAGAACAGGATATTTCATGACTGAAGGAATCCATGAAATTTTGCCATTGTTAGGTCCACCCTTTTCTTTGAGTTTAATGTGGAACTAGGTTGCTTTTTTTGTTCTTCCATGTATTTACAAGTCTATTACCTTATCTCTTTATGATGGTCACTCCTTTCATTTAATGTCTCCATCAAGACAGATGCAACTTCTTAGCATCAGATATACAAGGTGATCTTCTTTATATCCAAAAAAAATTAAGTAAACAGGAAATGATTTGCCCTATAAAGTTTTTTCTCATTTTATCAAATAACATAACAATTTGTATTGATGGTCCTTAACTCCAGAAAGAGATGATATTAGCAATATTAAAGTGTTTATTAAATATATTTTTATCACCTGTTTATTTATTACAAAGGAAGAGATTTCTCACATGTCAATTCATAAAATATTTTTGACCATTTTCAAATATGTTTAACAGACACTGTGCAGAATACAACACAGACCACTTTCAATTATTTTGTAAGTGGCAGTTTAACCATGGTTGCTGTCAATTTGTAAAACCTGATGTAAATGTAATGAAAAAATTGTTTTCTTACATAGCCCCTTACTTTTCTCCCCATACAATGTATGAAAGAATTTTATTTTGTAAGTTATTCAAAATAGTATAGCTAAATACATCAATTTTCAGATTCTTTCAAGAACTTTATTAATAGTCTTGATTTTAAACACTGAACTATTAAGCAAAAGAACACCTTGCAGCCATTTCTAAGCTTGATTGTACACTTAAATCCCTGGAAATGTACTGCTACACAAGGGAATAATTCAACTGAGTGTTGGTATCTGTAACTAAAAGAAATATTCATTTGAGATTTACATATTATGTTTCAATTCTTATAGAAAGCAATCATACAAAAAGTATACTCTATTCCTACAGTTTAACAAACAAATTCTATTTTGTTTTCCTTGTCCAGTAGTTCACATTTGAAAAGAGTCTACAAAAATATAACTAATGTCTTAAGTGTAATAAATATGTGTTCTTGGCTGGTGTAGCTTGGAGGACTTACGATCATAATTTGAGCTAAAGCTATATGGGAAGCAACGTGATATGTTCAATATTTGTTCAATGATTCAATACTACATCTCATTTACCATGTAAATGGCAAATATTCCAATGTGGCAGATAGTCTCCACACAGGCTGAAGTTATTTTTTAACATATTATCCATAGCATGACATGATGTGAACGTATTTCATAAAGACAGTATGTCACTATTTGAATTTTGCATGGAATATTAACTAGACCAAGGAATATCATGATATAATTTAAATTATATCTTGGCAGGCAATAAACATAACTAAACTGGGAGGAAAGATAAAATGTCCCCCAGGGTTAGCAGCAATTTAAAATGATAAAAAAATAGAATCTGATATAGTTTCCAATTAGATAGGCTGGTAATAATTTGTTTCCCTTTGTCCAATTCCTTATGGACTGCATTATCCTTCAACTATCAATTGTATTTAAAAGTATGAAATGTCACGATATGCTAGTTCTGTAGCTTAAGGTTGCCTTTAAGTACCCAGTAGTCATATGACACTTCTGAAGCTTCTCTGGCCATGATCTGTGTCCTTTCCCCAAGAGTTACTAGATTGTCAGTTGTAATTAATGTTAATCAAATTACATGGAGTTTAAATGATACTTGAATTATTTTGATCCCATATTGCATATTAACTAAACATGTATTCCTAATAATTGACCTGGTAAAGAGTATTTCACAACAATTGTGATTCACCTGTGCATTGTCGGCATTTATTGGCTGCAGCATAAATCACAGGTGAACAGGAACATTCCTGGGATTATATATATATACCTTCATTAATACATTGAGAATGCTAACAACTAGAATACAACTCCTGGATGATAACATTAAATTACTTCTAATGAGTGATTTAAAAGTTAATTGACTACTTTTATAATAGTAACAAATGGAAAAAGATATTACATTCCCCAAGCATTTTTCAAAAAATTAATGAGGCAATAAGAGCTATGTAAAGCAGGTAATCACTTGTTAATTGATCTGTTATTAGGATTATATTAAACCTGGAGTAATTTATATGTTTCCAGATTTCTTTAGAATGAACAGGGTATTCACACCCTTCCTGCAAAATCTCCAGTCTGTTGCTTAGGTAACCACTTAGCCATTTATTACAATAGGGAGAGTAGTTGACAGATCATTAGTGAAATAAATATATGATCTCTATGAACTTATATCTATCTACATGCACTAACTGTCTTGTGATGTGAGAATACATCACAGCCCTCAATAGGCAGGCTTCCAAAGTATTTGATGGGAAGAGTGGTGTTATGATGAGAAAAATATGAGCAAAGAAAAATTACCACCCTGTGAGAATTAATTTGCTTTGATTTCATTTGAAAACTACTAGGTATATTCAGCAGTATTCCTTAGTGAAGCCCATGTGTGAGTTAGCTAGCAGGATAAATGGAATAATTCACCTTTCAACATTACTTTGTTGGCTTCCTTGAAACATTAAAAACTATTAGGATCCATTAGTTTTTTTATTTCTCTCCCACCCAGCCTCTATGCTTTAGCTCTAATTATTTCTACAAATAAGGATATCTTTTCAGATATTGCAATTATAATAGATTCTTCTCATTAACACACCAATGTCACTTTTCCTATAATTTGTGGGAGATATCTAACTTAAATTCTTTCTTTTCTATCTTACACTTGAAATCTGAAGTGTCTTTTTGTGATTTGTCTCCCTTTCATACACTTTTCAGAAATATTTTCCCCATAATTTTCATATAAAACAAAAATGTTTTTATTGGTTTGTTTTAAAGCTTGCAAGAGCCATAAGATCTGACCTGTCCAAATTAGGCATGCTGTCTTCCTCCACCCTAATAAACAAGAGCGTATTAATCATGTAGTGAACCAATAAAGATGAATGCCTGATTAACTCCCAGGCCAGAAGTAATTATAACAGAAGCAGTTGTTCTTACAACCTAAATTAGAGCTTGTAAATGATATGGGTAGCCAATGAATTACTGCTTCTGATGTGTTCAAAATGTTCATTATATGTGTCTTATTCACACCAGTAACAACTTACCCACTTGTGATGAGATTTAAATTTCTACCATATATTGGTCTATAGTTTTTCTAGAAATTTTTTGTTAAAGTTGAAATAAGTCAAACAGTTACAGCTTTTTATTTTACTTCATGTTATCAAGCTAGATGCATTTTAATTATTTTTGTTTTCTGTCTCTAATTATTTTATTTATACCTACGATTGTTAATGTGTCAGACTGAACATGCAGTGTTAAAATGTCTCATGAGACATCATAAGAGGCACTAGTCATTTCACATAGTTACTTTTTCTTGTGTTCCAACAACTGCCTATTTTAATTTTCTCTCAGTAGATTCTCCCCTAAATCCTTTTTCATAATGATAATGATATACTTTAGTTCAAAATAAGAAAGCCATTTTTATTGCTTTTCTGGGCATTTAGCATTGAATTCCTTTGTGGAAAAAGTGAAGAAAATTTCTCACTAGTTCTGTTATTTAAAAACTTTTCTCAGTGTATTATGATTAATTTTATGCTATTGTATCATTTTTATGGCTGTCCCCAAAGTCAACGATAATTACCGATTTCCCATCTAACCTAACTTTGACAACATACAATCAAATATTTTTCTTTAGTTTTTACAAGTTCCCTTTTTGTGTCTATACCACTTATTTTCCCTTATGCTGAATGATACATGGGTCATTAGGTTATTTGTGGTATACTATTACCATTGTGAACTTGATGGTGCTTATTGTATGATTTTTCTTCTCACTTATTTTAAATATTTTTTATTTTATTTTTTATTTTGGTATCATTAATCTACAATTACAGAAAGAACATTATGTTTACTAGGTTTCCCCCTTCACCAAGTCCCCCCCACATACCCCTTCACAGTCACTGTCCATCTGTGTAGTAAAATGCTGTAAAATCACTACTTGTCTTCTCTGTGCTGCACAGCCCTCCCCGTGCCCCCCACGCACTATACATGCTAATCGTAAGGCCCCCTTTCTTTTTTCCTGCCCTTATCCCTCCCTTCCCACCCATCCTCCCAAGTCCCTTTCCCTTTGGTAACTGTTAGTCCATTCTTGGGTTCTGTGATTCTGCTGCTGTTTTGTTCCTTCAGTTTTCCTTTGTTCTTATACTCCACATATGAGTGAAATCATTTGGTACTTGTCCTCCACTTGGCTTATTTCACTGAGCATAATACCCTCTAGCTCCATCCATGTTCTTCTTCTCACCTTTTAAAGGAAAATAAAAAAATATTTTCAAACATTTTAGCAATGAACTTGAAACTCAAAAGAAAATCACACAATTAGTACCTTGTCCATTTGTTTGTGGATAATACAAATAAGACCTTTTATTTAATGATTTAGAGGACTTGAGATTAGCAGTCACTAATGTTTTAACATCTATGGAGATTAGTAGAATTTGTTGTAAATTGTAAAATATGCTGTACCTAGTTATTCTAACTTTATGTTTTTAACTTATAAAACTTCCTACTCAACAATATTTTTAGAATTGCATGTTTAAAATTTCAGTTATTTCCTGAATAACTTTACTGAGGAGCAGGTGACTAGGAGCAGTCCTCCACTGGGATCAGTTAGGAAATTGGACAAAATATATATTAAAACAATTAATTTGTAGATGCATTAGCTGTATCATGTTGTAAAACTAAATAACCCAAAACTTACTGGCTTAAAACAGCAATGATTTCTTTAACTTATGACCCTGTGGATTTGGAATTTTGTGTGTCATTCTGGCATGATTTGGGTTTAGCTGACCAAGGAAGGCAAAACTTACATCTTTCCAGTGATGGGTTACTTGGAGCTGCCTGTTTTACCTGGCGCACCTGGAATGGCAGGGTAGTGGTGTCTCCCTCCACAGAATCCTTCTCCAGCAGGACAGTCTGAGATTGCTCTTAATGGTGGTTGTAAAGCTCCAATGAGCAGCAGAGGTAGAAGCTAAAGAGAACTGTTGAGTCTTGGGTTTTGAACTTATTGAAATATTGAAGAGATAACCAATTAAAAATTTCCAAAACTGATGAAAAGAATTAGAGAGATGTTTGAATTGAATGATATGGAAATACTGAAAAAACTTGTGGCATATAACTAAAGCTTCATTGAAAAGAAAATGCATAGTTTTAAATGAATATGTTAGAAAATTACAAAAACTGAAAATCTAATAATCCATTCCAAATTAGAGAATGCAAATAGAAATAAAATTAGAGCAGAAAAAAGTAAAATATAGACTAAAAAGTGACATTTCTGTATCATTCTATTAGCCTAAGCAAGTCACAAAGCCAGACAAGATTTAAGAGATGGGACAAAGAGTTTGAGACTCCGTCTCTTCATTGGAGGGGTTGTAAATATTGTGACCATTGTCATAGTGCACTTTCTATGTCACAGATATACTTCCTGTGCATCTGGCACAGAAAGATCTCATAAAATCATGGAAAATTATGGGGATACTTTCCAGGAAAAAAAGGAAGTCCAAAATAATCATATTGACATTTGAATCTACTCTTTCGCTTGTCATCTGATAATCTGAAGGAGATGGAGAATTCAATATTCTGAGATGTGTTTTTGACAGCATAATGGGGATAAGGAGATAAAAATGAGAATCCAAACCTTCCAGGAAGACCTCCCTGAATGCCTTATATGTTGGCATAAGACTCTAAAGGGTTACACTGTAGTAGTTCTTCTGGTAGGAAATGAAATCCAGCTTAAACTGAAATTCTTTTTCATGCACTATAGCCAGCATTTAAAAGAACCAAACAAAAAAATAAAAAAAAACTTGATAAGAAAAACAAGAAAAATATTGACAGTAGAGAGGATCCAGATAAAATCCAGGGATTTTCAATTAAACTGCTTAATATGTTCAAAAAGATAAATCATAAAGTGGAGATTTCAGAAAAGTACTACAAACTAAGTAATAACTGAAAAATCTAGAGTTGAAGAAAATATATTTGAAATTTATAGTTCAAATTAGTTTTACAGCAGATTAGACACAGATGAAGAGATAATTCATAACTTTAAGAAAAATCAGTAGAAAATATCCATCATGAAGACCAAATAAAAAATAAATGACAAATACAGAGAAGGTGAGAAATATAAGGGATAAACTGAGATGTTGCAAAACATTTTAAATTAACTTCCTCCCCCCAATATGGGATATATTATTTGTGTAAAAGCAATATTGAAGAGATAACCAATTAAAAATTTCCAAAACTGATGAAAAACCTTGAGTCTGTGAAAACAAATGCAGGATAAATAAGGATACAAAGAAAGCACATCTTCTATATAAGCGCAATGTGCTAAAAAACAAAGACATACAAAAATATTAAGGTAGCTAAAAGAAAAAGATTGTCTTTAAAGAATTAAAATCATGCAGATTATGTTTTTTGGCTCTAGTGCAATTAAGCTAGAAATTTACAATGAAAGATAACTAGAGTATTTTCATATGATCGGAAATTAAGCAATACATTTCTAAATAAAGTATGGATTGAGAAAAAAATAGCAATGAAAATTAGAGAAATGTTTGAATTGAATGATACGGAAATTCTGAAAAAACGTGTGGCATGTAACTAAAGCTTCATTGAAAAGAAAATGCATAGCTTTAAATGACTTTGTTGGAAAATTACAAAAGCTATAAATAATCTAATAATCCATTCCAAATTAGAGAATGCAAATAGAAACAAAATTAGAGCAGAAATAAGTAAAATATAGATTAAATTGAAAGTAAACATAAAAATGGGAATATGGACAAGTAAAATAAGGTTCATTTAAAACAATAAAATTGATTAAACATTGGGAAAGCTGATCAAGAAAAATTAAAATGTATAAAATACAGTAAAAATGTAGAAAATATTTGAATAGACACTTTGAAAAAGAGAATACCTAAGTATGCAATAAATATATTAAAAATGCTCAATTCTATTATTAGTCAATTTTTTTCTACTTACTGGGAACTTTTTTTCTGTAACAAGGTGATAGTAGGAGTTTGCTTTACACAAGCCTGTCAATGATCCCTTTCTTCAACAGAGAGAATCAAAGTCATTTAAATGAATAGTTTCACTGTATGTTCTTCTATATCTCTGACTATTTATAGTTGCATTCATGACTATTATCAGTCAGGATAGCTAAATTATGCTGCCATAACAAATTGTTCTCAAATCTCAGTGGACTAAGCAAGAAGGTTTCTCATTCCCACAGCATAGCTGTTACGGAAACCTAGAGGATCTGCTCCATGCCAACCTCATCCCAGGAACTATCTGTTCTAGCAGCCATCAGCTACACTATAGTGTTTATAGTTACACTGTCTGATCCAGCAGTTATCAACATCACAGACAAGTAAGACAGGGTAATTACAAAAGAGCTCTTAATGCTTCTGTATTTCATTTGCTAAAGTATATTGTGGCCATGTCTAATTTTGGAGGCAGGAAAGTGCTCTGAAAAAGAACTAAACATTGGTATACAATACTAATGATCACACCTCTCCAACTCAGAACTCATTTTTTTCATACTATTTTCTTCCTTTGGTGTCTTTTCAGATCTGTCTCCAATCCTCTGTAGGCTTTGTCCTCCGTCTCCTTACTTTTCTAGGACTTGCTTTCACCAATGTTTCTTTCTCATGCATTTCTCTCTATTGACTATATACTTTAAAAAGAGATAATATTATCCTAAACATGATACAAAGCAAGGAAAAATGTTATAACTGACACTTCTAAAACCTTTAGATATGCCTTCTCTTTTTCTTTCATATCCAAAATAATTAATTGTTTACATTTGATGGCTTCATTTCCTCAATGTATACTAACCCTTTAATCCTACCCTTTCACCCTCAAGAACACTACTGAAATTTTTTTCTTAAAAGCCATCACTGTTTCCTAAAATATATTAATGACCTTTGTTCATTTTTGATCCTGTTTAACTTCTCTGCTTCACTGTCATTAGTGACAATTTGTTTCCTATTATCATGTTTGCCTGTTTCACATTCAGTAGATCATCTTAAACATTTTTTTAATGGACATTTTCCCCCCCAATTTTCCATTTTGTTTCTTTTTTTGTTTTTAATTCACTTTTATATTCATCTATTCCTGGCTTTATCATCCATTCTCTATAAACTAATATCAAATCTGCATTTCAGCTTTTCCCCACTCTCCTTATGTTTAGGCTAATATTTCTAACTATCTGATTGGCTTTTCCAAGTGGATCTCTAGCATCTCAAACTCAACATGTCAAAATATGAAGGTACCATCTACTTATACTTATTTGTTATTTCTCCTAAAGCCCATAATTAATGAATGGCAAAAAAATTAATTAGTCATATTGAGACCCTGGAATTATGCTTGATTTCTCCTTTTTTCATAAGTCAACTTGAGTCTCCTGAAATGCTATTCTAGTCATTCCTCTTGTGTAGTGAACTTTTATTATTTCTCCTTCTGTCTTCCATTTTCCTTTTTTATGGAAGTATATCCCAAGTTTCCTTCAAGAAATTAAGTGCTTTGTGTAGAATTATGGCAATACTTCTCTTTTCATGGGTATTAATATTAGGTCTAGGATCCATCCATTTGTTTCCAATAGCTTAGTTGAAGATATCTAAGAATATAAGCCAGATTTATCCCAAACTTACATAAAAGTTGGAAGTACCATTCAAATGTTTTTTCCTCTGAATTGAGAGTAAGTTACTGACAGTACTCCACCACTTTAAATCTATAGTATGTAAATCCTGAAAAAAAAAGAACATTGTCCTCTGTAGCAGTGATACATAACTATCAAGATCAATAAATTAACTTTGATGCATTAATACCACTTACATTAGATTCCTATTGCTGCTCTATATATTACACACATTTATTATATGACAGTTCAGGAGATTAGAAAGCCAAATGAGTCTCACTGAGCTAAAATCAAGGTATAGTAGGGCTGCATTCCTTCTAGAGGCTCTAGAGGAGAATGTTTCCTTGACTTTTCTGGCTTGAACAGTCTGCTGATATTCTTTGGCTCATGGTCTCCTTCCTCCATCTTTAAAGCCAGGAGAGCAGCATCTTTGAATCTCTCTCTGATTTGACTCTCCTGTGCCCCTCTTTCAATCACAAAGACCCTTATGATTACACTGAATCCACTTGAATAATCTAGGGTGATCTTTCCATCTCAACATCCTTAACTTAATCATATATTCAAAATTCCTTCTGCTATGTAAAGTAAAATATTCATAGATTCTGGTGTTTAACCTGTCTGCTTCTTTAAGGGACCACTGTTCTGTCGACCATACCACCTAATCTTCGGATCCAGCCCAACTTCTGTCAATTGTCTTACCTAATAACATTCTTTTCATCAAAATAATAAATCCTGAATCATGCATTGCATTTAGTTGTCACATGCCTTTAGTCTCCTTCCATGTGGAACAGTTTCTCAGTGTTTACTTAACTTTCATGTCCTTGACCATTTTGAAGATTGAGTCAAGTTATTTTGAAATGTATTATTCAATTTAGCCTTGTCTATAAATCCTCATGATTTTATTTTCTGCACTTTGCATACTATCAGGTAGCAACCTATTCTAATTGGCATATCACTGATAATATTCATTTTGATCATTTGATTAAATGACTTCTCTACTTCAGAGCTACTCCTTTTTCTTTTGTTATTAATGAGCTTTGTATGTGGACATACATCAGGACTATGTGAATATCCCACTCCTCATCAAACTTTCAGTTTATTAATGTCTTTATATCAGTATGGATACATGGTAGAGAACTGACTATTATTTAACATGTTATAACCCATTATTACCAATATTTATTTTGGTGCTCACATTTTCTCTGACGTAGACAGCAGAAATCTCCTTGTAGCTTCTGTGTTTTCATGCCCCATCACTCTGAGTGTGTCTGTGCTTTCTAGCTGGGTGTGAAGTCAGCCTTTTCTCCAAGGAACACTAGTTCATTTTATTGGAAAATGATCATTAGAAACCAGTATCCAGATGTTAAGTGTGTTGTTCTTGGGGTATCACTACTTTTAGGATCTCTCACTGGACAGATATCACACACACACTTCTGTAAAAAATTATGTGTTGACACTGAGCCATCATTTTAAGCCCAGTATCACATTTTAGTTTTTTTGGACAAAAACTTTGGAAGAAGAAGGGAGAGAAGACGGAAAGGCTCAGAAATAATTTTCTCACACATTTATTAAGACAAAATCTAAATAAAAGAGAAGTTCCCCATTTTAGTTTAAGATATAATTTCCTTCATCAGTGTTCCTTCCTATCCCATGCAGTAACAACCTCCCCAGACCTCTGGCCCTAGATAACTCCTAATGTGCTTTCTTTCACTTTAGTTTTGCATTTACCAGAATTAGATACAATGGGAATCATATGGTCTGTAGTCCTTTGTGTTTGACTTTTATACTTAGTATAAAGCATTTTAGATTTACCCATATTGCATGTAATAGTAGTTTGTTCTATTACTGAATAGTATTCTATTACAGTAGAATGGTGGTATTCTACAACACAAATTTATCACAATTTATCAATTTACCATTGAGGATGCTTTGAGTGCTTCTCAGGTTTTGTTTTTATGAATAATTCTGCTGTAAGCATTTGTATACAGTCTTTGTGAGAACATATGTTTTCCTTTCTCTTGGGTATATAATTAGGGGTGGAATGGCTAGGGTACATGATGTGTATATTTAAATTACAAGACACTGGAAAATTTTTTAGAGTGGTTGTACTATTTTGATTCTACCTACAAAGTGTGAGCATTCCAGTTGCTTCAAATCCTTTCCAGCACTTGGTAATGATTTTTTTTTTAATTTTAGCCATTGTTGTGGTTATATAATGGTATCTGGCTATTTGTACTTTTTTGATGGCTATTAATGTTAGACATATTTTCATGCATTTATTGTCCATTTAGGTATCTTCTTTTATTGAAGTCTTTCAAAAATCTCTTGCTACTTATTAATTTGATTGTTTGTCTTATTATTATTGAGTCATAGGGGTTCTTAATATGTTCTGGATACACACATTTCACAGTATTTTATAAACATTTCTCCCAGTCCATAGTTTGTGTTTTGTTATTCTTGACTATGCTTTTCAAACAGCAAAGGTTTTTAACTTTGGTGAAGCGCAGTTAATAATTTCTTTATTTATTTGGTATATTTTCTTTGTGTCCTATTTAAAAAAAAATTGCCTAATATAATGCCACATAAATTTTTCTCTTATGTTTTTTAAATGTTTGATTGTTTCAGCTTCTGCATTTAGATATAGGATATATTTTGTAGTAGTCTATGTATATAATGTGAGGAAAATTTTTGAGGTTCACTTTTTTCTACATATTCAGTTACTGCAGGTCCATTTATTGGAAAGACGAATCTGTTCTCTATTTAATTCATGCAACTTGACTGTATAAATGTAGGTCTATTTCTAGGCTTTGTGTTTCATTGATATCCAAGCCTATCCTTTATCCCATATCATAATTTCTTGTTTAATATAGCTTGATTATTCAATTATGTTCTTTTAAGCCTTTTTTTTTTTTTTTTTGCTTAAGTCCTCTTCCTTCCTTTTGGAATAGGTTGTCAAGTTTCTTCAAAAAATGTTAAGATGTGTATGTCAACCATCTAAAGGTCATAAATCTGAGGTGATGTGTGCTTGGAACTATTGTTGATATCTTGCAGTCATATGGAGGTTGGGAATAAAGTGGACATTGCCAAGTGTAGAGATTTGAAGAGACATTGTGTTCAGGTGACACCTTTTGAGCCTCTGATTCAAGCAGTTATTTGATTTTCAGTTTCTTGATGAGTTGTATTATTTTGAACAAAGCAATTTATATTCTTTTTTTTTTTTTTTTTTTTTGTCCCTTAAAAGTAAGAGTCTTAAATTTTACATTCCCATCATGGTTATACTCAGACACCTTTTTTCTCTTCCAGAAGTATTGTCCCCATAAAGCTATACTTTCATGACTATGAGATCAGATCATTTAAAGAAGCTTCTCATCACTTATAGAAAAATCCCAAACTTTTAATCATGAGATTTAAGACTTCTGGTCATTAGACTTTGCTTTAATTTTTAAACTCATCTTTTACTCTCTGCCACCTCACTTTATATAATCTTTGGCCCAATCATACTGACTTTCTTGTTTTATCTACAACATACCCTGAAATAGCTCTCCTTTGATTTTTTTTTTTGGCTGCTGATTTTACCTTTGGCCACTTATTCCACTTGTTTTTGACAGTTGAAGTCCTAGATCCACACATTTTCATTATCCCTACAGGTTTTACTAGATTTCACATTAGAATGAATACCACCATTTTACATTCTTGAGGTGACTAGTGGACCTTCGGCCTCTGTGAGAACAATCATGACAGCTATGATTTGTTATGTGAATGTAGCTCTCTCCCTCTAGAACATGAGCTTCTGCCAAACAGAGCCCATCTTTGTATCCTCCAAAGTGCCTACAAGAATGACTTAAGGAAGGTATTTGTTAAATAAATTATAAAAAGCAATTAAAAGTATTCTTAATTCCTGAAAATAAACTAGAAAACAAACTTTAAATCTCTGAAAACAATTGATGCTTATAGCCCTGTTTCTTGGTTCACTTGAAGTTAGAAATTTGGTTGTCCATTTTAGATATCACAGCCTTTTGGTTTTGAAGGGCAGCTTTGTTACTATTTCTGGTCTTTTAATTCAGAGGAATATATATAGTGTAGGGTTTCCTTTCTTTAGGGATTACACAGATGGGTAATTACACTTGACCAATAGACATAGCTATAAAGCCAAAGATACTTATATTGCAACTTATTTGTATTATATCTATATAAGTTTAGACATTTTAATACATTTCTACACATTTATTGACAAGAAATATGATTTCAGTGTAATAGTGCACAAACGAAAAGGACTATCTGAAATTTTAATGTATTTTATACCCAGATCAGAAGTTTTTAATTTTTCTTGATTAGATTATTCTAATTTCTACATTCCTCACATTTTCATTTCAATGTAAGATGCTGAATGGCTGCTGCCAGTTAAGATGTATATATATATTTGGGGGGAGGGCGTCTGTTCCTATAAGTCCTTTTACTGTCATTAAGGCTATACTAGTGGCATGGCAGAACTGTCTCATACTATCTCCTAGAAGCCAAATGTTAATTATTCAGTTTTGCATGCCAGCTGTTAAAATACTGATAGTTTAAAATTGTCCACAGTATAATATTTACACCACGTATATCAGTGTGCCACAAATTAGGGTTCCTGCTGACGTAGTCTGTTCATATCACTATAACAAAAATACTATAAACTAGGTGGCTTAAACAATAAACAGTTATTTCTCACAGTTCTGAAGGCTGGGAAGTCAAAGATCAAAGCTTATGTTCAGTGTCTGGTGAGGGCCTGCTTCCTGGCTCACAGATGGCTATCTTGTTGCTCTGCCTTCACATGACTAAGGGACCTCTCTGAGGTCTCCTTTGTAAGAACACTAATCCCATTCATGAGGGCTCTACTCTCATTACCTAATCATCTACCAAAGACCCCATCTCCTAATGCCAGCACATTGAGGACTAGGCTACACATATGAATTTGGAGGGATACATTTAGTCTAGAGCATCTACCTACCCATCCGTACAGGAAAGTGATTTACAAATATTCCACTGATTGTAATAGTTACATAAAAAAACCTTGTTTTTATTGTACTCTATTTTTGTTCCATAGCAGTCTGTCCCAAGAACTTGCTTTTTTTACATAATGGAGATGCCACTAATCACTGGCTTATTTTAAGGGTCTTGAACTTTTTCAATGTAATTATCCCCTTGTGTGCAGGAAATACTCTCCTCTAACTGTTGGGTATTCAAGAGGCCCTCCCCTTGAGCATATATGCAACCTTCGGATGTTGTGAATTGCTGTCTAACTGGTGTTAGTAAAGTCTGGCAGACCTCATATGCTTTATTTATGCAGCGTATTCAGTCAATGAAGTATTAGTCCAGACAGCATCATCTGAGCTTATCTGACTGGAGTTATGTTTTCTATAGCTCTTGGCAAAAGAAAAAGTCTTCTAAAAGTGATCTTTATAAGGTTCCTTGTTATCAGTTAGTGAATTGTAACATTCTATATTCTGCCTGCTCTGTTCCCATCATCATCCAAATTTCTTCCTCTTCTTCTAGTTTCAAAACAAAAGCTTAAATGATCTTTACTTATATTTACAATTGCTGAACAGTTTATAATTTGAGTGCTCTTGCTAATATTTAGGTCTTTCCCAATGCTGTATGCTGAATATTACTTATCTGAGAATTCTGTATCTAAATCTGAAACACGAACTTCAAGGACCAGCTTCCTTAATGCCTCCCTCATCAGTGTTTAGCCCCATTTGGGCTAAATTTGCTGACAGGGAGAACAGCTCTTATAGGAGAACTGGAACTGGGATCTGGGTATAGCTATGCCTCCTGGTCTTCCCCATGGACAAGGGTCCTCCTGCCATCCCAGCTTCTGGGGTCGGAAAGGGTGCTCAGAGAGAATTTATGCTGAGGCAGGGGGAAGAGATAAGGAATGTTGACTTTTCTAAAGCATTTTGACCTGAATCCTCAAACCCAGCCATACTGCCTTAGAGAGCTTGGCTTGCTCTGCGCCTGGTTTCAGGTGGCATGGCCCGTTCAGCTACATTTATATGATACTTCTGCCTCAAGGTATTTGGGTCACTTGCTGGCTCGTTACTGCGGCCTGAGATAAGGAGGTCTTGGAATTTGAAAATAATTGGTTATCTCCCTGGGCAATACTGAGTTTATATTAATCTTATTGCAGGGAATATATTCATCTGTTCATCTATCTGAGGGATGATGATGTGTGTACATATGTATATATGTTTGTTTATAAAGGGCTAAGAATATTTTACACAGAGACTTATTGAGGAGAACAAAATTGAGGGTGGGTTCTGCCATCTTTAGATTTGCCCACTGATTCTTGTACATTATTTCTCCTGCTATATTACAACTTTGCATTTCTAGATGTATATATAGAGAGATTTTGCTTAAAAAAATAGAAAAGAAGTTTGGATGGCTATGGGGGAATTAAATAGAATGGATGTTTTTAAAAACTGGGGTGGATGGTATTATGTATATTCCTGTCTGACCCTTCATAATGGATTTGAACTTCTCCAGTGAACAGATGAAGACTGGAAATGGAGGATCCTTTTCTCATGAGAGGCTTAGACTAAATCTTGCAGGTACATCACCAATAAAGACAAACTTTCTTACAGCCTTAGAGATTCTGGACTCTTGAGAAGGCCGCAAACCATAAAGATATGTTCCAAACAATTTGTCTGACTTCATAAAATTAAGGGGGTCATGTGAGAATGGTTTTAGGGTAATGTGAGAGATGTATCATCTATCACAGGATATGTATCCTGAGCCCACATATACTCACATTTTTAACTTCAAATTAAGAAAACTTAATTTTTTGGACAAGAAACCTCTACTTCCCTTTTTCCTATCTTCCTATTTAGCTTTCCTCAGTCCTTCAGATCCTCTTAAAAGGCTTAATAGTTACAGTAGTTAATCCTAGAAAACTTTTTCATAGAAAAAGGAGGTGTTTAGAAAAAAAAGATCAATCTATTATTTTATTTAAAACTGTATTATGTTCCATATAGATTGTGGGTAAAATTGCAATATTTCCAGAATCTCTCACATGTCCTTAATGCATCTCTATATCAATAGGTGTTTCCAAAGGCTGGAGAGAAGTAGTCCATCTCCATGTCAGTACATGATTACAAGGGTGGGAAGAGAAAGGGTATATCTGGACCATAGAGGCTTGGTAGGTCTGCATTTTGCACCTGGGTGGTGAGAGACATGGGTGAGCAGAAGTGGACGACAGCCTGTAAGCGATAAATGGGTTTCTACCACTTTATTTCTCCCTTTGATTGATTTTGCTTTTAAGGGTAATTTGACCCGGCTGGGAGAAAATATTTCCCCCCAGTTACACAGATATATTTTAAATCCCAACAAAAAATAGAATTTCCAATTTTAAATGCTTATATGTTTGGGATTATGAATGAAAACATACTAATTAGCAGAAGAGAAGCTGAGATTCACACCCATTTCTTGCAGAATTCTTAGAGCTCTGTTCATAGAGGGCTTTATTAATTCATAGGCAGAGCTCTGTTCTTTGGTTCCTTACTTTTGGAAAACATAATGACTTTTTTGTAAAAACATTTTATTATTGGGCATGTGGTTTTCTCTCTAGATTGAGAGTTATATTACAAATTAAAAGTGATTTTCTTTTGGTTAGATTTTACATGTTTTTAAGAAGTAGTTTAAGATAGATATATCCTTTAAGCAAACTCAGCACTTGAAGACAGATGTAGAGATATAGTAAAGTAGATTATCATTTTAATACAAAATGTCCACCACTTTTATTTATAGTGGATGCTATAATGTCACCCCGATCATCTTCCAGGCATCAGTTCCCCTACTGTTGCAAGAATTACCTGCAGACTATTCATAGCTAATTCTACCCTCAGGAATTGCTCTTAACCAAAAGGAGTTGAATTACACATGCTTATGCTCTCTTCCCTGGAGCAGCTCATATACGTTGACTGAGTCATGTGAGGGATAAAATATGTGGCACCCATGCATTTTGGAGGGAGAACTATGAACCATTGCAACTTAGAAGTCTCTGGAATCAGCAAGTCTTGTTACAGTAGCATTGAAGCTCAGCTTATTTCTCTGTCCATTCCTGCTTGCCTCATTCCTTCACATTTGTTGATCCCAAGCAAATTAAGCTTCTTGCTTTCAAATCTGTCCCAGATTCTGCTGCACAGTAAGCCAAGCATGAACTAAGAGCGTTCATACCAGAATTTAAGTGGCCCAATGAAAGAGCTTCTAAAAAGATTTTAAATCTTGATCATCTGTCAGCTGGATGGCAATGCATATCTCTTAATGGACAGTGAATGAAGTGCTGATATGTTGGAATACTGTATTAGTGCAATTGTTAAAATTTTCACCAATGGTGAACTAGTATAATATACGAGTGTAAGGGAATTCACAAATGGTCACAATAAGTGAGAGGCTCAGAACAAAAAATAAATACAGGACAATAAAATTGGATGGCTTTTCCTTAATGTCATCAAATTACTGTAAAAGACACACAAATATTTAATGGAATTTACTGTAAAAGACACACAAAAATTACTCACCTATTTGAAGTAAAACATGGAAACCTTAGTTTTCTTAGTCTCCTTAGTAGATTATGAAGAAACTCTTATCCCCTCATATCCAAGTATTAAAAAAAAGAGTGTCAGACCCAAGACTAACTCTATGGAAGACTGAATGTCAGCCTCAGCAAATATGCTTTGGGGAGGTTAGGGTCCTGATTGGAAAAGAATGGGACCCCTTTTCCCCCCAGCTTTATTGAGATAGAATTACATATAACATTGTGTTAGTTTAACATGATGATATGGGCTATACCAATTTATATTCCCACAAACAGTGTACAAGGGTTTCCTTTCTCTCTGTCCTCACCAGCACTTGTTCTTTCTTGTCTTCTTAATAATTGACATGCTAACAACTGCGAGGTGGTATCTCATTGTGGTTTTGATTTGGATTTCCCTGATGATTAGTGATGTTAATCACCTTTTCATAGATCTATTGTCCATTTATATACTTCTTTGAAAACTGTCTATTCAGGTACTTTGTACATTTTTAAATCAGATTGTTCACTAATATTGACAGGTATGAGTTTTTTATGTATTTTGGATATTAACGAATTATCAGTTTTCTGATTTGCAATTATTTTTCCCATTCTAAAAGTTGCTTTTTCAGTTTGTTGATGGTTTCCTGTGCTGTGCAGAAGCTTTTTAGTTTGATGTAGTCCCATTTGTTTATTTTTGTTTTTGTTGCTTGAACTTTTAGTGTCACCCAAAAATTCATTTGTCACACCAATGCCTATGTTTTCTTATAGGAGTGTTATGGTTTCAAGTCTTTTATTCAAATCTTTTAATCCATTTTGAGTTATGGTGTAAGATAGTAGTCCAGTTTCATTATTCTGCATTCGGCTATGCCATTTTCCCAGCACCATTTATTAAAGACTGTTCTTTCCCCATTGTATACTGTTGGGTCATAAATTGACCAGAAATGCAGGTTTATTACTGGAGTCTCTAAAAAAATATTGCATCAAGATATATCTTGATTAAATGATTTTTTAGTTTTTCATTACATTTTTAATTTTCTTTAAAGTTCTGGTGTTTCCTTAAATACTGATGCAAGTATTTCTCTCTAATCCTGGCTCTGTGTAACAGGGCTTTAGGAACTTGGTAAGCAGCCATTGTCCTGATGAATGTATTACTTCCCATTCCTATGGCAGGGAGAACCAGAGGAAGTTAATATTCACATGTGATCAACAAAAAATATGCATTGTAGTTTTTCCCCAGGGCTATGTTAATTCTTTTACCCTATGTTATTTATATATGGCCTGAAGGGAACTGGATGACCTGGACAATCCATATAAATATCACATTGGTCCACTATTTCAATGTTATTGTATTTAGCAGACTGGATGAAGCTGAAGTATTTATTTTAGTGGCCTTGCTAAGACACATGTAGTCTGGTGTGTGGGAAATAAGCCCTATGAAGATGCAGGGAGTTGCTACATCAGTGAGTTTTATAGCAATTCAGTGATCTAATATATTCTAGATGATCTCTACAGTAAAGAACAATTTACTGTATTTTTCATCTTGCACCACTAAGAAGAAAAACAAAATTCCTGACAAATAAGTTACATGGAAGGCCAATTGCTTTGAATTGAGCACAGAACAGAAAAGCATTCTGCAGAAGCTTCACGCTGTAGTACAAGAGGCCATGCCACATGGACCCCTTGGTTAAAGATAACACAGAATACTCTATGATATTAAAGATGTCTGTGGTAGGCATAAATGATCATATGGATTTATGGCATGACTCACATGGAGAACTAGAATGTGGAGCTGTTAGTGTTCTGGGGCAAGGCTATGCCATCTGCATTGGAAAGTTATGTTTTATTAGATTAACAGCTATGGCGTGCTCGGGTTCTTGATAGAGTCAGAGAAAGTAAATGGGCATAGAGTAATGCTGCAGAGCTGGGTTCTGCCATACTCATCTAGTCATAGGTTGATTAGGACCGGTGGCAATTCATCATGGTAACATTCATGAGCAGAGCCAGAAGGTACAAGTAAGCCAGAAGGTACAAGTAAGCAACACACACAGGTAGGTCAGACTCCTTATCATCTACCACTGTTGCATTGGAGTGTGTGGTTTAGCATGTGCACTGACAGTATATGAGAATTCATTGTGAAAAGCTGATGAAGGAGGTAAATGCTGAGCCTAAGATATAGATGGGCTGGCTTAGTATGCTAGCTAAAATTCAATGTGCTGTGCTGCAGACCAGCATAGGGGTGGGCCTGAAAGATGAGAGCAGGGGGTGTGTGAAATTCCCCCAGCAGGTATAATTTCAAGCAGCCTGCAACTGTATAAAAGAAAAGTGACCTGAGTCTGGAATATATGTGGGTTTATGGCAGTGACAGATGAATTGAGTTGACTAGGGGCTTGGAAGGGTAAAGATTTGAGGATCAGGAAAAAACTGATTTTCTGTGGAAGAGGTGTATAGATGGACCCATGGGGGGCATGATATGTAAGGAAACCTTGTACTGCATGATAATTCCCACCATAGGTCATCCATCATAAGTAAAACACCAAACAATCAAGTATACATGGTGTCTTTGCCTGTTGACATCAGCCAGGTTGACCATAAGCCACTCAGGTTTGTCAAAAGGGGAGCAAAAATAGAAAAGCCATGAGTGTCAGGGATGTTGATCATGCCTGGGCTCAACAGCATGGACTCCTATTCAGCAAGGCTGATCTAGTTACTATTGCTGTGGAATATATAAACTTCCAGAAACAAAGAACAGTGCTGAGCCATTAATAAAGCACCTTCTCTGAGGAGGCCAAGCTGTTTGGTAGCAGAGTGATTTCACTGGACCACTAGTACTGAAGGGCAGCAATTAATCTTGATTTATATCAAGACATACTCCAGATATTGCATTTGCCTTATGTACAAGGCCTTATCCAGTTCCACTATCCACAGGTATATAGATTATTTTTTCCACCAACATAGAATTGCATCACTTTGTTTTGGATCAAGGGACCTACTTTACTGCCGTGGGCATATGACCACTCGGTCACTGCTCTTATCGTATACTATATAGACCACCCCAATTTTTCTTCCATGACTAAGCAGTGGAGTGGCCTCGAATATTGGCTCTTCATCCTCCAAAATGCAGTATAGACTTTAAATCAACAAGCATTGCATGATGCTATGTATCCAACAAAAATTCATGCATCTGAGAAAAAAGCGGAAGGGATGGCCCCACATAACATTCCCAGTAATGCACCTGGGGAATTTGTGTTTTCCATCCCATCTTGAGATCCTGATTTTCAAAGGGGAATGCTCTCACTAAGGGAATGAGTATCCCTTTACATGTTAAGCTATAGCTGCTACCTCATTGCTTCAGACTTCTTTTGCCAGAATGAGGCCAGTGAACATGGAAAAAGTCCCTATCCTGGCAATGGGTACAGTTGGGAAGGGTAAGTTTCACACTCAGGTGATATAAAAGGACATTTCTTGGTACTCCTTTGCTCAGTTTTGAGAGTAATAAGCGCTGTCTAAGTAGGCATAGGAGTAAGGACTCTTTCCCTTCAGACATCAGGGTCTACACCACCAAGTAAGCCACTCTTATAAGCATGAACTAATCTAGGTTACATGGCAGAGGAGGAAAATAATGCATATGAATTGTGGTCCTCTGATCATTGAACTCAGAGCTTTAGTTCTTTCCACTTATTTTCTTACTGTAAGTTTCCCTGGTAGAGACAAGCTTGAATCCTGGAGTAACTGTCTTCAGAGGGAGTGAATTTATTATCTGAAGGAAGTGGATCTGAGGGGTACAGGAGTGGAAGCAGTGAATAGTGTGGTGCATTGCTTAGATTCCTTTTCAGGACTGAGACATATTAGCCCTGCTGCCAGGAAGATTGGTGGCTGAAGAGTCATACATGACTTTCTCCCCTAGAGTTATCCTTGGCTTGAGTCCACTGATATGTTGAAGCCTAACCCCATGCCATAACTGGGGACAACTCTGAAAGGACACGCAAACTCCACTGCACCCAGTTGAAGCAACTGAATCTTTGGTGCAACTTTGCCACAGTTCAGCTTCTCCCTCTGCCCAATCCAACACCCTTTAAACACAGATGTTGCTTTGATAGTATTTTCCCAGTAAGTTTCCTTCCTGTAAGTCTCAAATGCTCAAAATCTGTTCTCTGGGGAAGTTGACCTAAAACAGGATTCCTTCAAATTGCTAAGACTGATTTAATAAAATAATTTAAAAAGGAGTTTTGCATATAAATATTGAAAAGTTAAATTTGTTGCATAAATTTCTTTCCTTATATAGTTTTTTCCTCTAAATTCCTCTCCACTGCTTTTTATTTCTGTGTCTGTTTTCCTTTTACCAACTTCAGTTAATTTCATATTTAGTTTCATATAAAATTTAGGAAGCTTGTTTATTTTTTTCCTTGGCCTCATCACTAGTCAATCATGAGAATTTGGATGATTAAGTTTCCCTGGGTTAGAGTTAGTTCACTTATTAATTGAGGGATTGTACTAGGTGATTGATCTTTAAAGCATCTTGAAACTTTTAAAGTTTAAATATTTCCTCTTCATTATGTTTTTATGCTTTAAATGACATTGCAGTTTGGGTTATAGAGCTACTGGATGTGTGAAGGAAAAATAGTAAAGACATGTTTGGATCTTATGGGGTAAGGTCTTAGTCATCCTAAAAATAGGTACAAGTTGTATTAATGTTGTTTAATAATGCTAATGAAGCAAAAGAAAGGCTTCCCCATGGTACACCCTTTAACAGTGATGCAAATAATTCATTCTCAAAGCATCTGCCATATTTGTGATACGAGAATTTGTAGACATAATTGAATTCATGATTCCTTCATTCAGCAATTACTCATTGAGTGTGTACTTTGTGCCCAGACTATACCAGTTCCTAGCAATATAGAGATTAATAAAATAGGATTCCAATTCTTGAATAGTTCAGAGTCTAGTGGGAGAGGCAACATATGCACAAATATTACAGTGCAGAAGATCTCCTACTATAATAGAATATCAACAGAATGTGGTTGATGAATTTTGTAATAATCTTATGTAGACAGGATATATTTCTTCTACAAAGGTTGAGTATCAATTAGTTTGAATATGTGTGCATTATAAGAAAGGCAATCTGATCGTTCTAAAGTCAACAAGGCACCTCCTTGAAATGAAAATTGTGGTTATTCACATCTGTTCAGCAGTACATTTTCTTCTTCTAAACCATTGCACAACGTTGGTTTCTCTCATAAGTAAAAAGCAGAAGCTGCCTGAAGTCAACAATTCTTTCTACCATTTGCTAAATTCAAACCCCACCGGAATGCTAACACTAGGGGATCTGATGGGGTGGTAGCTGGTGGGTGTGGGTGTGTGAGGAGAGGGGGGAACAGTCTAGCCAGTTAAGGAGGGCTTTTGGAATTAGTGGAGGAAGAAAGGAAGATTACCCTGGACTGAAAGGTAGTAGAGGTCAGTGAGTTTCAGATTAGCAAAAAACCATGGTAGGTCATCCGAACTGAGACAATTATCACAGTGAAAGCTGGTACAAAAAATAATTAAAATTAATTCATGCTTTGAAATATTTTTATGGATTAACCAATTGGTTTTATAATGTTGATTGACTTTTCAAATAGTTTTATTCAAAAATGCATATATAAGTCTTTCTAAAGATAGAAATGACATGGACTAGGTATATGAAAGATGTTAAAAAACTTTATATTGATCTTCTGTACATTAAAATTAAAATAAGCAGAATAGCTATTCTTACTATATACTCACACTTTAATCCATTTCTATCATTTCTATCTATAATCCTGAGTTATCAACATTTTTCTGAAAATGCATTTTAATTATCTTATTATCAACTAATTAAAATTCCTTGTAGTCATACCTTCAAGTGACTTTTCTCTAAGCCATAATATGTTTAATTAAGGAAAAACCCTTTCTACAGACACAGGCATGCTTGGTGAACATCCTGCTAAATGGAGGCTATTCTAAAATTTTAAGTCTTTTCACATTAAAATGTGTAATTATATTAGACCAAATATTTTCATAGGTACTATCATCTTACCTCCAATCAAAAGCCCCTTCTTCAAAATAACTTTTTAAAGATAAATTTGTCAAATTAAATCTTAAATATTTATAATTCATCTAAATGGTTTGTCAAATTCACATGATATTTTAGGCAATCTCAATTTTGTCCTAATTTTATTCAGCATATAATTTTCAGGTGAAATATTGAAGCTCCATCAAAAAATCTTTTTCAGGAATTGATATATTTTGAATAAAAAAAAGAATTTTTAAAAATTAAATTGTATATATTATTTGCATTCTCACCTTTTAATGTGTTCAATTCCTCCCTTGTTTTTGTAGAGATAAATTTTAATGTCCTACTTGCAAGCTATTCAGTAATTTTAGTTTGCTAAACGCTTTAAATTCAGAGACTTTTTGTGCTCTATTGTTTAAGCCTATTTGTGCTACTATAACAAAAAGATCATAGATTAGGTGGATTAAACAACAAACATTTATTTCTCACAATACTGAAGCTGGAAGTTCCAAGATCAAGGCACCAAGAGATTTGGTTTCTTGTGAGAACCTGTTTCCTAGTTCAGAGGAAGCTCTATTCTCGCTGAGTTGTCACATGGCAGAAAGGCTAAGGGAGCTCCCTGGGTCTCTTATAAGGGCACTGACCCCATTTATGAGAGCTCCATCCTTATGATTTAATCACCTCCCAAATGCTCTATCTCCAAATATCATCACTTTAGAGGTTTGAATTTTAACATCGATTTTGAGAACACATAAACATTTAAACCTTCACATCCATTTATTGAATAATTAGAGTAAGATTTGACAGTTGACCCTGAAGAAAGTATAACTAAAATTTAGAAGGCTCACTTATAAATACTGTAATGCCATTGTAGGGAAATTAGAGTGAATCATAAACGAGTTGTTTAAATGTTCAAACATTCTAAAAGTGGATTGGTCTGGACAGCAGGGCGAGCACACCGCTTTTAAGTTCAACTCTGCTCCAAAAGTTTAAGCTCTTGTTACCCAAAATCTGAATTCACATAACCACAAAATAACATTTTGAATTAAAAGCTCAGTTTTGAGCTTTTAAAATGAACTTATGGCATTAAAATGATGTAATCTTTTAATTTTTAAATGAACTTTCAAAAATTCCTCATCTACTCTCCCACTTTCCCCTGACATGAATCATATTAGAATATGTGAGGCATAGGTGTCGCCAAAAGAAAAAGGAAGAACTAATTTCTAGTCCATAGTACTCATTGCTGGCATCGTTAGTATCTAGTTATACATGGCTCTACCTCCATAGCTTGTGTGTGTGTTTCCAGAGATAGCTAGTGGAGTGCAGGAATTGGCTCCTACCAACTTGCAAGGACATGCTATGTTCATCTCTTCCCAATTCCATATTCAGTGACTTCAATGTGATAGCATGACATTGTACATGATGGGATTATTTATAGCACAGAAATTGGCAAATGCTGCAAGTTTGATTTCCCCACCTGCCCATCCTACCATTATAGCTGGTTGTTGAACATTTACCAACATACTACTGCAAAGAACCTGAGCATGAATTCTTTGTAGTCGCAGCATGCAGCTTTTTTAGCTGAGGTATCTCTGCTTGAAAAGTGTGCTGCAGTGGAGAGGTTTACAGTCAGGGTGAACCATACATCCTGGTTTGGCTAAGATAAGCCGATGACTACCTGCTGTGCCACAGTCCTGTTCCTATTTAGCATCTCTACCTGAAATACTCACTTTTGTAATAAAATGTGAATTAAAAATAAATACAATTAATGGCTGCATTAAAATTGGTCAAGATGGGTTGGGTAGAGCTTCACTTATTACTTCCAGCTTCCATTCTGGTCTTGCCTAGTAGTATGTATAACACATATGCTATGATCAGGACTCTCTGGATATATGGTTACATAAAAAAAAATGACCTGCAATGTTCAATGGTCTTTTCTTCTCCTCCCACAAACAGCACAATTTATATTTGTCTTTCAAGGACAGTTTGCCAAGTGCTTGCTGATGATAAAGTGAAATGTACTCACACATGAGCATATTTATGTTCAGCTAACTTTAGCTGGTTATGGGTGGTAGTGGAAAAAGAATTTCACACTGCTGCCCCTGCTGGACACTTAGTGTATTAGTGTCGTATGTTACCAAATACCAATTAAGATGGAAACTGGAGTGCAGTGTCTTCTTTCTTAGAAATTATTCCACTTGAGAAAATATTTTGAAGCTTCATTGAAATTGAATTTTCCAATGGGTTCAAATTAACCTTTTAATTGATTAGGTGCCAGCAGATTTTGCAAACCATAATTAAATATTATGCACATAATTTATAAATGCTATATTCTATAGCCAAGTGTTTTTATATCCTACTAGCTTTTGGAGGATGGGCTTAAATAATATTTCCATAAAGGAAACAGTAGTGATTGTGACCCTAGATTCAGAAAAATAAATAATAATTAATTGAAGTTTATGTAGTATATCTAATTGATAACCAGGTATTTAAAAATAAAGTTATCAAGGTGAATTAGTTTTCTATGACTGCTGTAGTAAATTGTTCTAAACATTACGGATTAAAACAACATAAGCTTACCATTCTACAGTTCTGTAGGTTGGAAGGCATGTTATGGGTCTCAATGGGCTAAAATCAAGGTGTCATCAGGGCTGCAGTACTTCCTGCCAGCTTCTAGGAAACATCATTACCTTTCTTTTTCCAGCTACTACAGGTCATCTGTATTTTGTGGAACATGGTTTCCTTCTTCTTAGTTAAAAGTCAGCAATGTTGCATTTTCTCTGGCTATCTTCCTTTCTATGCCATATCTCCATCTCTGTGATCATACTCTTGAAAGGTTTTCTGTTTTTATGGGCTTATTTTAAGGACAGATCTGGATAATTCGGGATAATCACCCTATCTAGAGTCCTTAGCCTTATTACATTGGCAAACTCCTTTTGCCATATTAGGTAATATTCACAGGTTCCCGGTATTAAGATGTAATTGTCTTGGGTGGTGGTGGGTGGAAAGGGGAGAGTGCATTATTTTGACTACTACTACGCAAGGTAATATTTTCTCAGCAAAGAATATACTATGTTCCTATAAAAAGTTCTAGGTCTAATTCTTCTGCCATTGCTTTGGAGGGATAGAAAAATATCACCTAAGTTTGGAATAATTTTTAGAATAATTACAAGTGAAGATATCAATATGTTTTTTCTTATTTTGGTATCATTAATGTATGATTACTTGAACAACATTATGGTTACTAGACTCCTATTATCAAGTACCCCACAAATACCCCATTACAGTCACTGCCCATCAGCATAGTAAGAATCATTACTTCTCTACTTTGTGTTATACTGCCTTTGCCATGTCCCCCCCACTGCTACATCATGTGTGCTAATCGTAATGCCCCTTTTTTCCCCTTATCCCTCCCTTCCCACACATCCACCCAAGTCCATTTCCCTTTGGTAACTGTTAGTCCATTCTTGGGTTCTGTGAGTCTGTTGCTGTTTTGTTCCTTCAGTGTTCACCTAGTTCTTATACTTCACAGATGAGTGAAATCATTTGGTACTTGTCTTTCTCTGCCTGGCTTATTTCACTGAGCATAATACCCTCTAGCTCTATCCACTTTTTTGCACATGGTAGGATTTGTTTTCTTCTTATGGCTGAATAGCATCCCATTGTGTATATGTACCACATATTCTTTATCCATTCATCTACTGATGGACACTTAGGTTGCTTCCATTTCTTGGCTATTGTAAACAGTGCTGCAATAAACATAGGGATGCATATGTCTTTTTCAAACTGGGCTGATGCATTCTTAGGGTAAATTCCTAGGATTGGAATTCCTGGGTCAAATGGTATTTCTATTTTTAGTTTTTTGAGGAACCTCCATACTGCTTTCCACAATGGTTGAACTAATTTACATTCCCACGAGCAGTGTAGGAGGGTTCCCCTTTCTCCACATCCTCGCCAACCTTTGTTGTTCTTTGTCTGTTGGTTTATGTGATCCTTACTGGTGTGAGGTGATATCTCATTGTGGTTTTAATTTACATTTCTCTGATGATTAGTGATGTGGAGCATCTTTTCCTGTGTCTGTTGGCTATGTGAATTTCTTCTTTGGAGAAGTGTCTGTTCAACTCCTCTGCCCATTTTTTAATTGGCTTATTTGCTTTTTGTTTGTTGAGGTGTGTGAACTCTTTATATAATTTGAAAGTCAACCCCTTATCAGATATGTCATTTATGAAATTATTCTCCCATAAAGTAGGATGTCTTTTTGTCCTACTGATGATGTCTTTTGCTGTATGGAGACTTTTTAGTTTGATATAGTCCCACTTGTTCATTTTACTTTTGTGTCCTTTTCCTGGGAGATATGTTCATGAGGAAGTTGGTCAGTATGTTTTTCTCTGCATGCATTAGGTAGTACTTTCCCACATAACAGTGAGAAGGGTCTGTAACAAGATACAAGATCCAATACTGGATAATTTCTTTGTTTCTGTAATCCCTTCAAACTCTTAACCATGGTGACCAGGAATTGTTTGTTTAGAAATTAATTCTCTAATTGTTCAAAAAATCCTCCCACACAAGTGACTCAGGTGCATTTCAACAACCTTGCCTTTAGTTTTAATTAGAGCCATGATTCTAGATTCTAGAAGTACATGTATCACCCCCATTTCTGAAAGGCTGCATGCCCACACAGTTAAATCAAAGAAATAATCATTGAATGGAATTTCCTGAGGTCTTGGAAGAATGTTGTATAATTGTTAATCTAAAGATCACTTCAAAGATAAATACAAAGGGAGATATATGTGACACAATTTTTTTAATAGTAGAACTTTGGTTAAATGGATTAAAGGGATATGTGATTAAGAGTATACAAGTGTATATTTCTATTAAATATTTACATATATATAAATAAAAAACTCCACAAAATAAGGTATGTACAATTTAGAAAAAGGTTTCTCAAGAACAAACTTTCTTAAAATTGTGTTCTCTTTTATGTAATTATTAGAATGAAAGCAAAGAATTTCTGGAAATTGAAGTTATTCAACACAGTTGAACACAAGATTGTAATCTGTTGTATGGGTAGGAGGTCTGTGATTGTCTGAAAATGTTGAAAATGGATGAATTTATGAAGGAAAAATAGTCTATAAAAGCATGAGATAAATTCAGTTAAACATAACAACTTCCCTCCCTGATGATGTAATTCTACTACCACCATCTTGAAATGTTAAGAAGGAAAAGGTTTTGAGATGATAAACTCCCAATGAAGATGAAAATGAAAGACGTGTAAAATTTGTCATTTAAGATTAAAGTTAAAACATATTCATCATTCATTATCAATAGCTTATTTTTCATTATCAAAATTCTTATCCCTATATTATTTCCCTAAGTACCATAAACTGGGTGGTTTAAAACAATAGAAATGTATACTCTCACACTACAAGAGCCTAGCAAGCAGAAAACAAGGTGTTAGCAGGGCCATGCTTCCTCCAAAGCCTCTTGGGGGAGGATCCTTCCTCTCTTCCGGTTTCTGGTAGCCCTGGCGTTCCTTGGCTTGAGGCCACCTAACTCCAAACTCTGCCTATCTTTTCATGGACATACTCTTTTTCTTTCTCTCTTTTTCTTCTTGTAAGGGCACCATTTATATTGGATTAAGGGTCTACCCTACTCTAGTGTGATTACATCTTAACTATTTACATTTGTAATGACACTGTTTCCAAGTAAGTCCAAGAGTCTAAGGTACTGGAAGTTAGAATTTCAATGTATCTTTTTTGGGGGGATACAGTTCAACCCATAACAATCCTATTATATACAGGCTTAAAGAAATAATCAACCCGAAACTGGTATAGCTATTTTCATTTCAGTTTTAATGGATCAAGAATTAGTCTAAATTACTAAATCTATGTTTACATTGGCTAACTAGTTCAATTTTCTGGTCATTACATTAAAAACAAAACAGTTTAGATTAAAAAAACAGTTTAGACTTTAGAGAACTAATAAAATTTAATATATATTTTAAATTTTATGTTATTAAGGTATATAGTCAATATGTATTCAATATATTATACATATAATATTTTTTCAATAAAGGAGTTAAGGTGCTGATAAATGGGCTGGGCTGCATAATTTGTCCTTCAATCTCAATTCCAATTCTGAGTTAATAACTATCTTTTCTTTTATTCTACTTGTATAAGAAATTAAATAGGCATGATTTTAGTTCTGTCCAACCTGTTGCATGAATCTGATAATATACTAATGCTATAAAAACTATCTACATGCATGTGATTGCCTAAGATACTTTATAGAAGAAATTAAGATACGAGTGAATAAAAGGCACGTACATGTTGCAAAGTCATCTTTTTTAAGCAATGTACAAGGTATGATAGATTTCTATTAGAGAAAACTAGGCCAAGATGTGACTACAGATTCTAATTTTTGGAAACTCAAATATGCAACAATGCAACTGAATTAGGAAGTTGCCTGTGCAGAAATATTCTGAGTAATCACCCACCAAACTTGTTAGTTTCAGAGAAAGAAAGCCCATCCAGTTTTCTTATTTTATTCAGGGTACTTTGTACCATATTGGAAAAATGGATTATTATTTCTATTATATAATTTTCTACTTACAATATAAAGTGTGTTTTTCTTTAACCTGCCACAAATTATTTTTATAGTAAGATATGATCAAATAAGTAAATAAATGGGTTTTTCATGCCCAGCATGGTCTTCAAGATTATGTGACAGGGCAGGGACCCTAGTAGCCAGCTTCCTTACAGACACCATGCAACTATTTCTTTCTGAGTCTTGTCTCTTGCTAAGGGTACCTACCGCCATAGTGGTTCATGGTCAGAATGAACCATGCATTCTGGTTTGCCTGGGGCAATCCAGTGAATATTTGTGTACATTTGTCTAACACTTATCCTGAATTGTTTATTTTGCAATAAAGTACAAATTACAAACAAATGCATTATACTTAACCAGATTAGGTCTGGTAGACTTTCATGTTATACTTCCAGCTTCTTTCAAGCTCTTTGTCAACTAGCATGTAAAGCTCATAAGCAGCAATCATGATTCTATTTTTAATGTGATTAAATAGAAAACATGAACAGCAATAACTCATTACTCTTTCCTAATGCCTCAAAAACACAGCACACTGTCTTTCAAAGATGTAATGTCAGGTCCTTGCTGATGCTTAAACAAATGCACTTTAACATTGTGGGCTTAGGTCAACTAACTCCTACTGACTGGTGGTGGAAAAGCATTATACAGAACTGCAGTAGTGGTGAGGTATTTATATTTTTGGGCAACAGTTTTAGAATTTTTTCTCACTGAAGTATCAGGATGTCACATAGAAACTCACATGCATACTATATCAATTTTGCATTTCAGCAAGAATATATTTCAAAAGTATTTTTTCATTAACAGAGAAGAGACACTTTTTAAGGTAAAAATTCACAGCATGACCTTCCTGGTTATGCCTGATTTTGTCAGCTAGTTTCAATCATGTAACAAAAAAAATTGAAAGAGAAACAAAGAGACTATATAAAATGACATACAAGAATATATCAGCAGAATTTGAAACAATCAGACAGAATAAGGGACCCCCAAGGGAGAAGAAAGCTATTTGGCTGCTTGACTAATTATATGCACTAATAGATTTCCATTGGGCCCTCTGGTTTTTAAGAGTTCATTTAATTGCTGGATCAAATTAGAAATATTTCTAGATTCTTCTCACGGATAGGCCATTTGTGCAAAAATACAAAAAAATCAAGAATTCAGAAACTTACAGGCTGTCCCACTTTCTACTTTCCTTTGAATACTCTGAGTTTCACTTTCATTACCTATAAAATGAAGATAATAATAATTTAATCCAAAAATTGTTCCAAGTATAATCATGAGAAAAATAAGTATCAAATGTAAAAAAATATATAAATGCAAATATTAATCTGAATTGACATTAAATGTACTTTTAAAGCAATAATATTGCTTTTAATTTACTTGTGTAATATGTATAATTATCATTAGACACTACTTTTTTGAGTAATTTTAGTTTTTCATGGCAAAATTGAGTTGAAAGCACAGACTTTGCAGGAACCTCCTGGACCTTCATACATGCATAATCTTGCCCATTATCAAAATCCCCCATCAGAGTGGTACATCTGTTATAATCTATAAGTCTACATTGACACACCATTATTATTCAAATCCCATAGTTTATACTGGGGTGACTCTTGGTGTGGCACATTCTATAGGTTTATGTGAATTTATAATGATATGTATCCACTATTACAGTATCACAGAGAAGTTTCACTGCCTTAAAAATCATCTGTGCTCCACATATTCATCTCTCCCTCACCACTGACCCCTGGTAATCACTGAACTTTTACTATCTACATAATTTTGTCTTTTACAGAATGCCACTCAATTGTAATGGTACAGTATGGAGATTTTCAGATTGGCTTCTTTTACTTAGTAATATGCATTTAAGTTTCCTCTATGTCTTTATGTGGCTTGATAGATCATTTCTTTTTAATGCTGAATAATATTCCACCATTTGAATGTACCACAGTTAATTATTCACCTACTGTAAAAAATCTCTTTCAAGTTTTGGCAATTATGAATAAAGCTGCTATAAATATCTATGTGCAGTTTTTTGTGTGGGCATAAGATTTCACTGGTCTTGAATAAATACCAAGTAGTGTGACTGTAACAGTACAGTAAGAGTATAGTTTTGTAAGAAACTGGCAGTTTCTTACAGACTGTACCATAGAAATTCCCACCGCTAATGAACGAAAGTTTTTGTTACTCCACATTCTCACTAGCATTTGGTATTGTCTGTATTGTTGATTTTGATCATTCTAATAGATCTGTAGTGGTATTTTGTTTTAATTTGTAATTCCCTGATGGCATATGATGTGAACATTTTCATATGCTTATTTTCCATCTGTATATATTCTTTAATGAGTTGTCTTTTAAGGTCTTTGGCCCATTTTTTAATCGTGTGTTTTGTTATATTACTGTTGAGTTTGAAGACTTCTTTGTATATTTTAGTTAAGTATATTTTAGATGACTGTCTTTCATTAGCTATGTCTTTCGCAAGTATTTTCTCCTGGACTGGCTTGTCTTTTCATTCTCTAGACAGTGTATCTCACCAAGCCAAAATTTAAATTTCTTATGTCAAAGAAATTCATCTTACCAATTATTTATTGTGCTTTTGATCTAAAACATCATCACCATACCCAAGATCATCTAGATTTTCTCCTATGTTATCTTGTAGGAGTTTTCTTTTTTACATTTAGGTCTGTGATTCATTTTGAATTAATTTTGTGAAAGATGTAAGGTCTGTGTCCAGATTAATTTAGTATGTGGATATACAGTTGTTCTAGTAACTTTTGTTGAAAAGACTGTCATTGTTTCATTGTACTGTCTTTGCTCTTTTGTCAAAGATCAATGTGGGTCTATCTATACGTAGGTCTATTTCTGGGTTCTCTATTCTGTTCCATGGATCTAATTTTCATCAATACTATATTTAATTACAATAGCTTTGTAGTAAGACTAGAATTTGGGACCATCAGTCTTCCAATTATTTTCTCCTTTAATATTGCATTGCCTATTTTAGATCATTTGTTTCTCCTTATAAACTTTAGAATCAATTTCTTGATATCCACAAAATAACTTGCAGGGCTTTTGAATGAGATTTCTTTGAATTTATAGATCAAAGGGAGAATAACATATCTTGGTAATTTGTGTCATCTTATCCATGAGTGTGAACTCTCTACTTATATAGTTCTTTGATTTCTTTCATCAGTTTTGTACTTTTTTTCATAGGCCACACATATATTTTGTCACATTTATACCTACGTATTCTCTTTTTCAGGGTATTAATGTAAATAGTATTGTGTTTTAAATTTTAAACTAACTTTCATGATATATAGGAAGTTGAATTTTTAATGTTGACCTTATATCCTGCAACACTGCTATAATCACTTTTTAGTTCCAGATTTTAAAAAAATCAATTATTCTGTTTTTTCTACATATATAGTAATATTATCTGCATACAAAAGCAATTTTTTTTCTTCTTTCCCAATCAGTTTACCTTTTATTCCCTTTTCTTGTCTTATTACATTCTCTGGTACTTCTAGTACAAAAGCAGTAGAGAGAGGGGTCATCCTTTATTTTGTTGCTAATCTCAGTGAAAGAGATTCTAGTTTCCAAATAAGTATGATACCTCTTATAGGTTTTTCTATTTATTCTTTATCAAATGGTAAAAGTTGCCATCCATTCCTAGTTTTCACCATGAGTGGGCATTGGATTTTGTAAAATGCTTTCTCTGTATCTCTTGAAATGATCATGTGATTTATATTCTTTAGCCTGTTGATGCAATGGATAACATTAATTGATTTTCAATGTTGAATCATCCTTGCATACCTTTAGATAAATTTCGCTGGATCATAATAGGTATAATTATTTCATACATTGTTGGATGAAATTTGCTAATATTTTGCTGAGGACTCTTGCATCTATTTTCATGAAAAATATTGTGCATAGTATTCTTATATTTTGGTTTTGGTATTAGGGTAATTGTGGATTCATAAAATGAAGTAGGAAGTAATCTCACTGTTTCTGTTTTCCAGAATAGATTGTAGAGAATCAATATAATTTTTTTCTAAGTATTTGGTAGAATTCACCAGTGAACAATTTGAACCTGGTATTTTCTGTTCTGGAAATGTATTAATTGTTGAATCAATTTCTCCAATACATCTGCCTATTCAGATTGCCTATCTATTCTTGTTTGAGTTTTGACAGATGTGTGTTTCAAAATATTGGCCCATTTCATCTAGGATATCAAATTAAATTTATGGACATAAAGCTGTTCATAGTATTTCTTTATTATCCTTTTTATGTCCACAGAACCTGTCATGATGTCCCCTCTTTCATCTCTAATATTAAAACTTCATGTCCTCTTACTCTTTTTATTTTACCTAGCTAGAAGCTTATTGATTTCATTGATCTTTTCATAGAACCAGTTCTTGATTTTTAAATTTTCTCTGTGGATATCCTGTTTTCAATTTCATTGACTTCTGTTTTATTATTTTTTTTTCTCTAGCTTACTTCAGATTTAATTTACTTTTTTTCTAATTTTTAAGGTGGATGCTTAGATTATTAATTTTAGATTTTCTTTTTTAATATATGTATTGAATGCTATAAATATCCCTGTGTGCACTATTTTCACTGTATCTGACAAAATATAAGTTGTGTTTTCATTTAGCTTAAAATAGATTACAATTTATCTTGAAATGTCTCCTTTGACTATCCATGTGCTACTTTAAAGTATGTTGCTTAATTTTCACATACTTGGAGGAGTTTTTCCATTATCCTTCTATTATTGATTTGTAGTTTAAGTCCATTGTGGTCTGAGAGAAGACATTATATAATTTATATTCTTTCAAATTTATGATGTGTTTTATGGCTCAGAATGTTGTCTATCTTGTAAGTGTTACATGTGAGCTTGAGAAGAATTTGTATTCTGTGTTCTTGTATGACATGGTCTATTGATGTCTATTATATTCAGTTGATTGATGGTGTTACTGAGCTCAACTATATCCTGACTGATTTTCTGCCTGTTGGATCTGTCTATTTCTCAGAGAAGGGTGTTAAAGTCTCCAACCATGATAGGGGATTCATCTATTTTTCTTTGCAGTTCTACTAGTTTTTGCCTCACATAATTTGATGCTCTATTGTTGGGTCCATATGCATAAAGATTTTTATATCTTTTGGGGGGAATTATGTCTTTACAATTATGTAATGCCCTGTTTTGTCCTCATAACTTTCCTTGCTTTGAAGTCCTCTGTACCTGTAGTTAATATAGCTACTCCCATCTTCTTTTGATTAGCATTAGCATAGCTTATCTTTCTCCACCCTTTACTTTTAGTCTCTATGTGTCTATATATTTAAAGTGGGTTTTCTGTAGAAAATGTATAGCTGGGTCTTGTTTTTTGATCGACTCTGACAATCTCTGTTTTTCAGTTGATATATTTATACCATTCATGTTCAAAGCTACTATTGAATAGGTGGATTAATATCTATCATATTTATTACTTTCTATTTGTCTTTGTTCTTTGTTCCTATTTTTGTCTTCAACTATTTTTTTTTTGCCTTTTTTGGTCTTAATTGAGCATTTTATATGATTTCATTTTCTCTCCCCTTCCAGCATATTCATTGTGATATTTTTTTTACTGTTTTTTGAGTCAATGCCCTAGAGGAGTTTTCAATATACATTTGTGAGTAATCTAAGTTCATTTTCAAATAACACTGTATCACTTCACAAGCAGTGTGAGTTCCTCATATAACAAAATAACCCTAATCCTCCCTCTGGTCCCTTTTATCATTGCTGTCATTCATTTTCCTTATATATGAACATTCATACACATATTTATATACATAAGCATATATAAATCAATACATTGTTACAGTTGCTATGTTGAACAAATTGTTATCTGCTAGATCAATTAAGAATAAGAAAAATAAAAGTATTTTTTTATCTTTACTTATTTCTTCTACAGTATTCTTCCTTTCTTTATATAGATCTAAATTTCTGACCTATATCAAATTCCTTCTCTTTAAAGAGCTTCTTTTAAATTTATTGCAAGATAGGTCTGCTGTTAACAAATGCCCTCAATTTTGTTTCTCTGAAAGTCTTTAAAAAATAATTTTTCAGAGCGAAGAATTCTAGGTTGGTATTTTTTTTCTTTCAACACTAAATATTTCACTTTACTCTTTTCTTTCTTACATGGTTTCTAGGTTCATATACAATTCCTGTATTTTCTAATATTTAGTTAAGGTATTTTTTACAATCCTTATTTTTTCTGGATTTTTTTTTAACTTTGAATTTTTTTTAATGTAGTTTCAAAATGATATGCTTATCATGGAAAAGCAGTCAAAAGGTACATGTTTCCAGTTATAAAGTAGATAAGTCTTAGGAATATAATGTATAGCATGGTGACTATAGCTAATATTGTATTGTATACTTGAAAGTTTCCAAGAGAGTGGATCTTAAGGTTCTTTTCACAATAAAAAGTCTCTATGTATGACAAACAGCTATCTATATTTGGTGATCATTTTGGAATGTTGTATACCTGATATTAATAAAAAGTTGTATGTCAATTACACTTCAGTTAAAAAAACCTGATCTTCCAAATGTGCCACACTGCCCTCCTTATATATACAAATGCTTATGTATAAATGTGTGTATATATGCTTATGTTTATATACATGTGCCTATATATTTATGTATAACAAATGAATATTTCCTGTTGATCCTGAAGCCTGATTTAAATTTTTTTACCAACTTTATTGAGATATAATGCACAAATCAAATTGTAAGATATTTTATAAAAAATGATATATATTTAAGTAGGATTTTGGGGGAGGGCATTTATCCTGCTTGCTGTTCTATGAGGTTCCTGGATTTGTGGTGTCTGACATTAACTTGGGCAAATTCTATTATTATTTCATACATTTTCTGTGCCTCTCTATCTTATATCTCCTGATACTGCCATTTTGTATCTGTTAACCTTTTATAGTTGTCCCACAATGCTTGGATATTCTGTTTATTTATTTTTTCAGTCTTTTTTCTTTTTGCTTTTCAGTTTGGGATTTTTTTCTTATTTTATTGAGACAGTCTCAAGATCAGAAATTCTTTCCTCAACCATTTCCAATCTACCAATAATAAGCCATCAAAGGTGTTCTTCATTTCTGTTATAGTGTGGATCATTAGCATTTCCTTTTTAGTTCTTTCTTAGAATTTCCATTTTTCTGCTTACATTGCCCATCTGTTATTGTATGCTGCCTATTTTATCTAGTAGAACCCTAAGTATATTAACCATAATTGTTTTAAATTGCCATTTTGATAATTCCAACATTCCTTTCATAACTGAGATGCATCAGAACTCTGATGCTTGTTCTGTCTTTTCAAACTGTAGCTTTGCCTTCTATTGTCATTTCTCATGATGTGACTAATCATTAAAATGCAATGTATTTTGAAAGTTTGGTAACTGGAAGGAACCTGTATAAGATACCTCTTTGCAAATAACATGCAATGATTGGATAACTTGCCTCATATAGTGCATAAAATCACTAGCTATCACCATATAAACAAATTTGGGGCAGATAACAGGTTGGTAAGTATGACAATATACAAATGAAGAAATCATTTTTATGGGGTTACTGATAGGCTTATTCTTATTAGTGTATTGAATTTCTGATGGTATTCCTCATCTACTTTTATGAACTTATATCTCACACTGAAAGAAAATCATGATGAAGTGACAGAATACAAAATTAACTTCTGATAGTTTTCTTGAATTATCAATATGTACCAACTTTTATTAGGAAAGTGAAATTAAATTCAGGAACATCAGTCTAAAAAACAACCTAGCTGTTATCTATTTGCCTAGATAAAAACCTCATAAGCTACTTAATTTTTCTCCATTATATCCATGGCCTCTGTTAAAATACTACTGTTTCAAATTTAAAAAAAAAGGATTATGAATTCCATATGCAAATTTATAACCTAGTATGGCTAGCAACCTCATAATGAACTCCATTATTTGAAGTAGCATTTTGTTATGGAACATGGTTTTTACTTGCTCTCTTACTTCTGTTCATTAAAACAATGAACACATTGTAATGAATAAAACATTTGTATGCCATTTATTACATCCACTTCTAAGGTGCCAATGCTGACCATAAATTGAACTCATGTTCTACCATGTCTATGCCAAAATCCATTTAATAAATAGACATCTAAGGAGTATTGAGAGAACAAAAGGTTAGGTTTCTCAGAGGTTTTCAACACCTGAATACCTTTTTTGAAATCTAAACATTATTCATTTTAGAAAGTAGTAAACATGAACAGATGGAATTTGACCTTTTGTGGCATATGGATAAAATAAATCTAATTTACTTTGGGCTAAATATAATTTTGCAATTTTTAAAAATGCACTTTTTTACAGGAATGAAAGTAACTAGAAAAGAATTGTAAAAGTATGGGAATTCTGTTGCCATGTGATTCATTAGATTGTGCAATATTTCTAAAGAGTAAGAAATCACGTACTGATATAGAATTACTGTCTCACTGACCTGATGCCATCAGGGACTAAGGTATTATGTATTGTTAACATTTTTTTTCTATTTATTTTTATTTATTTTGATATTTAATGTACAATTACTTGAACAACATTATGGTTACTAGACTCCCCCTATTATCAAGACCCCCCCACATACCCCATTACAGTCTCTGTCCATCAGAGTAGTAAGATGCTATTGAATCACTACTTGTCTTCTCTATAGATACTGCCTTCCCCGTGCACCCCTGCTAAATTATGTGTGTTAATTGTAATGCCCCTTTTTCCCCCTTATCCAGCCAGGAAATTGAAGCAACCTAAGTGTCCATCAGTAGATGAATGGATAAAGAAGATGTGGTACATATACACAATGGAATATTATTCAGCCATAAGAAGAAAACAAATCCTACCATTTGCAACAACATGGATGGAGCTAGAGGGTATTATGCTCAGGGAAATAAGCCAGGCAGAGAAAGACAAGTACCAAATGATTTCACTCATCTGTGAAGTATAAAAACAAAGCAAAAACTGAAGGAACAAAACAGCAGCAGACTCACAGAATCCAAGAATTGACTAACAGTTACCAAAGGGAAAGGGACTGGGGAGCATTGGTAACTTTTTAAATCTTGAATTTTACCATTGTAAACATCAGCATTTCAAAATATTAACAAATATTTGTTATAATTCTTTCTGGCATGTGTTATATGTTTTTCAGCTGAGGAAAAAATCTGTACTACATTTTTACACTATCCAAAATGTATATATTTATTTATTTTTAATTTTTATATCATTAATATGCTATTACATGAGCAACATTGTGGTTACTAGATTCCCCCCATTATCAAGTCCCCACCACATACCCCATTACAGTCACTGTTCATCGGCATAGTAAGATGCCATAGAGTCACTACTTGTCTTCTCTGTGCTATAGTGCTTTCCCTGTGCCCCTGCCCCTATATTATGTGTGCAAATTGTAATGCCCCTTATTTCCTTTTTCCCTCACTTTCTACAACCCCCTCAGTCCCTTTCCCTTTGGCAACTGTTAGTTCATTCTTGGGCTCTGTGAGTCTGCTGCTATTTTGTTTTTTAAGTTTCTGCTTCGTTCTTATACTCCACAGATAAGTGAAATCATTTGGTACTTGTCCTTCTCTGCCTGGCTTATTTCACTGAGCATAATATTCTCTAGCTCCATCCATGTTGTTGCAAATGGTAGGATTTGCCCTCTTCTTATGGCTGAGTAATATTCCATTGTGTATATGTACCACAGCTTCTTTATCCATTCATCTACTGCTGGACACTTAGGTTGCTTCCATTTCTTGACTATTGTGAATAGTGCTGCGATAAACATATGGGTGCATATGTCTTTTTGAATCTGAGAACTTGTTTTCATTGGGTAAATTCCTAGGAGTGGAATTCCCAAGTCAAATGGTATTTCTATTTTTAGTTTTTTGAGGAACCTCCATACTGCTTTCCACAATGGTTGAACTAGTTTACATTCCGACCAGCATACACTATCAAAATTTAAAACAAACAAAAAGTAAGTAATTAAAATTTTTGGATTAGAAGTAAAGCTTTCAATTAATCCAAAATTATAAATACTACATTGAAAAATAAGTGAGGAATATTACTAAAATTAAAGTTCTTGTTAGATTAGATTTTGTCATAAAACATTAGCTAATTAGAAAGATGAAATTAGCATAGGTGAAAGGAATACCCACTAATTCCTAGATTTTAATGTTAATTAAGTCCATTAATTTTACTGATTTGCATTATGTAATAGAAAGATGGGGACTGAGGGAAAAACTGGCACACATAGCAACCTTGGAAAAGGAAGAATGGCATGTATCAACAGAAGATGCTCAAGTCTTTCAAAAGGATTTGTGATTACCCTCATATGTAACCAGTAATTAATTAACCAAATCTAATTCATGGTTAATAACATCATTGTTGTAATCAACATTTAAGAAAGGAAATGAGATAATCAGTGTTAAGTGCCAATTAAGTGGACTAGAGGGGGGTATACAAACGCTTTATGAATGAGGTAAAAATTTCACCCATAAGAAAGGAAAGGATTTAGAGAAATGGAAAGGAAGAAAAAGAACTAAGAGTAACTTCAAAATATTAGAAGGGTTGCTTGACTTGACTATATTATTTGCTTTTAGTGGCAGTGTTCTTTAGCTGAACACTGGTATGGGCAGTAATACTAAAAGAAAACATGTATTTCTCTCTTGGGGAGAATGCATAAGCTTATTTCTTATAAATGTGTAAGACTATACTCATTTCAGAACTGAGCTGAGTAGAAACACTTTATTGATATAGCTATTAATTCAGTTCCCTAATTTGCATATCATTTGTGCATCATGACCATACCTGTTAATCAGTTCTGGGCAAAGTGGCAAACACTCAGCCTTAAAGTAGAGGAAGAATATAAAAAAGAAAAATCTGGTAACTTTGACTTGACTATATTATTTGTTTTTAGTGGTAGAATATCTGGATTGGGTTATATCATGTTTGAATCTTTTTGGTATTTTATTAGCAATAGAACAACCCTTCTAATATTTTTGAAGTTACTCTTAGTTCTTTTTCAGAATTTCTTACACTGGTAGTGTTATTAAATTAGTTATTTCATTTGATTTTTGTTGTTTACTCAATTTACTTAAACTAAAAAAAGAAAAAACAATTCACCTATTTATCCCATCCCCTACTCTCTGCCTCTGGCAACTGCCAATCTGCTCTCTGTATCTATGAACTTGGTTTTATTTATTTAATTTTAGATTCTACATAAAAGTTAAATCATTTGGCATTTGATTCTAACATATCTCTTGGCGTAATTCCCTTGAGGTGCATTCATGTTAATACAAATGGCAAAATTTCATTCTTTTTATAGCTGAACAATATTTTATTGTGTGTATGTGCATGTGGTGTGGGTGTATGTATATTTTATATAGATATATATATTATTGATTTATTTTTATATCCATTTCCTTTAGTTTTCTTAACCGTCTTCTTTTCTTTATCCAGTCACCCATCAATGGAAACCTACGTCGTTTCCATGTCTTGGCTATTGTAAGTAATGCTGCAATGAACATGTGGGTACAATTTTTTCATTTTTTATTTTTTATTTTGGTATCATTAATCAATAATTACATGATGAACAGTATGTTTACTAGACTACCCCCATCACCAAGTCTCCCCCCATTACAGTCACTGTCCATCAGCATAGTAAGATGCTATAGAATAACTACTTGTCTTCTCTGTGTTGTATATCCTTCCCCTTGGGCCCCCCTACATTATGTCTGCTAGTAGTAATGCCCCTTTTTTCCCCCTTATCCCTCCCTTCCCACCCATCCTCCCCAGTCCCTTTCCCTTTGGTAACTGTTAGTCAATTCTTGGGTTCTGTGAGTCTGCTGTTGTTTTGTTCCTTCAGTTTTTGCTTTGTGGTTATGCTCCACAAATGAGTGAAATCATTTGGTACTTGTCTTTCTCTGCCTGGCTTATTTCGCTGAGCAGAATACACTCTAGCTGCATACATGTTGTTGCAAATGGGAGGATTTGTTTTATTCTTATCGCTGAATAATATTCCATTGTGTATATGTACTACATCTTCTTTATCCATTCATCTACTGATGGACGCTTAGGTTGCTTCCATTTCTTGGCTATTGTAAATAGTGCTGCGATAAAGATAGGGGTGCATATGTCTTTTTCAAACTGGGCTCCTGCATTCTTAGGGTAAATTCCTAGGATTGGAATTCTGGGGTCAAATGGTATTTCTATTTTTAGTTTTTTGAGGAACCTCCATATTGCTTTCCACAATGGTTGAAATAATTTACATTCCCACCAGCAGCATAGGAGGGTTCCCCTTTCTCCACAACCTCACCAACATTTGTTGTTCTTTGTCTTTTGGTTTATGGTGATCCTTACTGGTGTGAGGTGATATCTCATTGTGGTTTTAATTAGCATTTCTCTGATGATTAGGGATGTGGAGCGTCTTTTCATGTGTCAGTTGGCCATCTGAATTTCTTCTTTGGAGAAGTGTCTGTTCAACTCCTCTGCCCATTTTTTAATTGGCTTATTTGCTTTTTGTTTGTTGAGGTGTGTGAGCTCTTTATATATTTTGGATGTCAACCCTTTATCGGATCTGTCATTTATGAATATATTCTTCCATGCTGTAGGATGACTTTTTGTTCTACTGATGGTGTCATTTGCTGTACAGAAGCTTTTCAGCTTGATATAGTCCCACTTGTTCATATTTGCTTTTGTTTCCCTTGCCCAGGGAGATATGTTCATGAATAAATATTTTTTGAGTTAGTATTTTCATTTTCCTCAGATAAATTCCACTCAGAACTGGAATTGCTGAATCATAGGGTACTTCTATTTTTAATTTTTGAGGAACCTCACAAAATAGTGGCTACCCCAATCCATTTCCTCAATAACACTCGTTATTTCTAGGCCTTTTGATAATAGCTGTTCTAGTAGGTGTGAGGTGGTTTCTCATTGTTGTTTGATTTGCATTTCCCTGATGATTCATAATGCAGAACATCTTCTCATGTAGCTGTCGGTCATTTGTAAGTTGGAAAAATATCTATTCTGATCTTCTATTTTCAAATCTCATTTTTTTTCTTTTGATTTGTTGAGTTCTTTATATATTTTGGATATTAGCCTCTTATAAGACACATAACTTGCAAATATTTTCTCCTACCTGGTTAGTTGTCTTTTCATTTTGTTAATGAGTTCCTTTGCTGTTCAGAAGCCTTTTAGTTTGATGTATGCCCCTTGTTTGTTTCTGTTTTTGTTTTTACTTATGTGTCAGATTGAAGAAATCATCACCCAGACCCTTGTCGAGTTGCTTACCACCTGTTTTGTCTAGGAATTTTATGGTTTCATAGCTTATGGTCAAGTCTTTAATCTAATTTGAGTTAATTTTTGTGTATGGTGTAAGACAGTGATCCAATTTTATTTTTTTTACTGGAGCCATCCAATTTTCCCAACACCATTTATTGAAGAGACTGTCCTTTCCCCATTTTATATTCCTGGCTCCTTTGTTGTAAATTAATTAACAATACATCTGGGTTCACTATTTTGTTGATCTGTGTACCCATTTTGATGTCAATACCATACTGATTTAATCACCATAGCTTTGTACTATATTTAAAATCAGGAAGCATGAAGCTTCTAGTTTTGTTCTTTCTCAAGATTGCTTTGACTATTCAGAGTCTTTTATGGTCCCATACAAATTTTAGGATTTTTTTCTTCTATTTATGTAAAAAAATGCCATTGAAAATTTAGTTATTTCATTTGAACTACTTTGCATTTTTCTATATTTGAAAGCAGAAACCTTACTGGCTACTTTGGCCAGTTCCTTTTTCTTTATCTCTTTTAGTGAGGTTTTGTCAGATACTTGCCATATAATTTGATACCTTTGTCATGGCTGCACAAATTTTTAACATTTTTCATACATATTGGCCATGGCTCTCAAGAAATGTTGCACATTTCCATCAGTGAAATGTAAAAGTAGGCAAAATTTTAAAGTCTAATAGTTTTAAAAGCTTTTTCTTTTGTGGAAAAAAAAACAACTTTGGATAGAATAGATATTTCATGGGTACTAGGTATATATAAGCTACTGAATACATTGCATATGCTCTGGGAATACGTTTCCCATATTCCCAATAAAGTAGTTGAGTTACATGAATGAGTATATCCACTTAATAAAAATGCAATGATATTTCCAAGGAAAGAGCGTGTTTGTGTATTTGTGTGTGTGTATATGTGTATTTGGTAATCAGAAGTTCAATACCAAAACAAGTCAAAATACAAACTTGTATCTGTAAAACAGTCAAGGACTGTTGCTTATAAGCAAGGAAAAGACTACATGTTTGTAGTTAAGGAAAAGTAAAAGTAAGTTATTTATCATGCAAAGATGTAACACTTGATCTATCAGGGTCTGAGTCCTAGGCAGACCACAGCCATTACAGAAATAATAATAAAGAAAATTTTAAAAAGAAAGACAATTATTCTGACTTTTACTAGTTCAGGTCCTCAAAAATGAAGAGTGATTGAATATCTTTGTATTTAGTCCAAGGAAGTCCAGTAATTTAATCCAGCATTTAGTCCAGGCATCATTTTCCTATAAAGATACCAACATTTCCTCAATGTATGAGACTGTCTTGCTTCAAGAGAAAGTGGAGTCAAAAAAAAATTTCCGTAGGTTTCTAACCAAGTGCATAACTCAGTCACTTAGGTCTGTCTGTGTCAATTAATACTCGCTCACACTTGTACTGGTACTTTTGTGTTTCAATTCTTTCAGTATGTTTGTTTGCTTCTTTTCCTCCTAGCTGGGTGTCCAGTCTTTTACCAGTATGGCCACACCAATTAACTGCCCCTGCTAACTGTATTGCATCCGGTCGTACTTCTGAGTGAATGATCATGCTTACCCTGAGTCCCAGCAAGCCTGGGTCCAGATACCACTGACCTGACTTTTATTTTGGGTATATTTTCTTGGATTCTTGGACATAGAGCATGCATTTTCATATAGTAATACATATCATTTATAAAACTAGGACAGAAGTAGATAATATTTTAGAGAAGACCTAGGTGAGAAAATTGCATTTCATCACAGATAATCTTAGTAAAATGAAAAAAAAAATTACCAATTTGGTAAAGGAAATGTGTTGTGGGGGTTTGGATTCCAGTCAGGCAGTTAATAAATTTTAGTTAATAAATAAAACTGAACGTAAGAGAAAAAATTCATGAACTTGACAAGGATACAGTAACATCCAAATATGTAATCAGTAGGAGGATGAAAATCAAAGGGCCATTCAATCATTATTGAAGAAATAGTTGTGAGTTCATTAAAGACTAATCTCATTTTCATTTCTGATTGGTAGTTTAAAGAAAGTTATACATAATAAATATGAATGTGAGCAATGCATTAACATAGTAATTTGTGAGCATTTGAAAGATTGTCCTCTTCCGCTGCATGTATACACAACTTTGGAAGAAACACACACAGAGCAGAGAAGAGAGAGGGAATATCTATAATGTCAATTAAAGCAACAGAACTGATTCAGACAGCAGATAGGATGGTTATAGCTCAACAGCCTTCACAGTGTTGTTATGATATCTTTGTGGATAAGATGCAGAAACACACTGGATATTAGTAAAGGACTGTGGATTGAAGGCCAGGTCATTGCTGATTAATGGATCTTTGTCTACAACTATAAGGACTCAATGTGTTTTAGAGCTCTCTTCCTTTAAAAATGTCCCATTGAATAGCTTTATCAATGGCTTTTCTGCACACACAGAAGTCATGATAATCTTTTTAGTGGGTGACACAAATCTAGATTGATGGTCAATACAACACATGCAAAATTTGGATTCTACATATCTTGCCAAGTTTGAAGAACAGCCTAAATCAAACAGGAAGAAACTTAATGGATAATACAAAGCTCCTCGTTTAGCCTAAAAATTTCAAAGAAAAAACAAGCAAACCCTAGTTACAATGAATTAATGCCATTTTATGTAAAATGAGGACCTGGATAACTCTAAGATTAACACAAATCAATATGACCTGTGACTACCGTAAATGAATTTGGAAAGCATTGATGGTATACAATGATATAATTTGATAGTATACAGAACAAGACTACACTGTACTGTGATCATCACTAATTAATTTGGGATGAATTCCTGGACATACAATATAGTATATAGAACTAAAATAAACTCACTCTTTTACTTTGTGTCCAGCTATATGAATCATATTTTCTGGAAATGAAAGACATGGTAAAGATTACTAAGGATGATGAAAGACAGGTACCACGTGGAACACCTCAATGAAATATGTATTGAAGAACATGTTAACTGTTATTATAGGAGAGATGGCAAATATCAAGGCCTGAGAGATTAGTAATTATGATACAGTCAGTGACTCACATGGGTCCAAGTATAAGAAAATGCCAGGAGGAAACACCATGTATTTGAAATCCATGCCTATCAAATGACAACTTTGCTCAAGAAATGTGTTTTAGTCACAGATGTTATCAGTTGAAACTAGACTCCCCAGAGGGAACAACATAATTAAAGTGACAATAGGTGAGTTGCTGCAGGGAAGCCAGGAATTATCCGTAACATACCTTAAATGTCAGAAGTTATTTTTCTGACAATTTCTAACTGTGGTAGATTATGTATTCTCAATTATCAGAAAAATCATCTCTGACACTTACGGTACATCTCTCACAGGGAGGCACTACAGCACATAGCAACCAGTTGAGTTATGTATATAATCCTATTTTAGGGAGATATACATGATTTGTAGTGCTTCCCTGTGAGAAGAATGTTTTTTTTTCTTTAAGCTTGACCATGTGACTTGCTCCAGCCAATGGAATGCCAGGGGATGTTACCGAATGAGACACTGGAAAAGAAATTTTAAGGGCAATTAGGAAGTTCAGACACTTCGTTTTTCCTTCTGCCATGAGAACAAGATAGGATCTGCAAATAAGCCTGGATTGCAGTATGGCAAGACGTGGAACGTAGCTGACAACATAGAACCCGTGGGAAGGATCTGTGACAGGGCACTGAGGTGAAGTTTGTGGATCGACCACACCGAGCATCCATGATGTTATTTGGCCAGTTGAGCTTAAATAAGAGGCTTGTAACACTAAAGCCTTATTAAAAGAACACCTGGGCATAAATCTGCAAAGAAGTAAAAAGCCAACCTTTTCAAACAATATTGCTTCCCTCTCACTTACCAACTTTACATTTCCCTGTATGGCCCCGGAAGGTGACTGGTTAGCCAGAGACGGGTAAGATTCCTCAAGGGAGGAACAACCTAAGACAGGCACAGTCGCAGGGGGGCCATCAGGTGAGCAATTGGGGATCAACAGAGGTGAGGCTTAGAACCTCACCCCCACCCTGTTTTGAGAAAAATCATCTGCATCCGTGGATGTTTTGTTGCCCTTGTCTAGCTTGGATTAATACTTAGCCTATAGGCACACACCTGATCATCTACATTTGCTTTCTTACAGCACTAAACTATGTTTTCTACCTTTATCTTGCGTCTACCTACCACTTCAGCATTTTATGAAAAAAAGAAAAATAATAATAATAATAATAAGGGAGAAATGTGGGATTCACATATAAATCAAGTATAAAAATCAAATGAATATTCATATTTGACCTGATTGTTTATAGTTCATAATGCGTGATCAAAACCAAAAGTTTCTGTGATGACTGCCCTTGTACTGTTCACCATGTAAGAACTTATTCACTATGTAAGAATTTGTTCACCATGTAAGAACTTGTTCGTTGTACTTCAGAAGATCGGAGACTGATGAGAATTAGGCTTGGGGTGGATTAATGATTGTGCATAGAGTCCCCTGTACAGAATTTTATTGTTGTTAACTGTTAACAACCATTTGATCAATAAATATGAGAGATGCCCTCTCAAAAAAAAAAAAAAAAAAGAACACCTGGAAGAAACAGACACCTGTCTATATCAGTCAAAGAGGGTTTAAAAGTATTTAGGTGTCTCTAGAAAGTAGAGGTATAATGAAGATAAAAGACCTGATCTCAGTTTAATAAGAAACAATCTAATAAAAAGAAATGTTTTAAAGTGGTTTGGGCTTCTTCTGGGGTGGGTTGCTTCTCATTACTGAAGACATGTAGAGATGGAGTGATCACTTGTCTGGAGTATTAGGAAGAATCACAATAAACCATTAGGCTGATTGATTCAATAAAACTCTGCACTATAATATAGTAATGGCCATTTCCTCTTATACTTCTGTGAGCACAAAAGACTTGACTAAGTAAAATGAAAGAGATAGTAAAATTCATCTTTGATACTCTTTTTTTCCCCTGTTTTCAGTTACTAGCAAAACTAAACTCCAGCACCTTTCCACTGCGTATTTCTCTACATTGAGTAAGATACTTGGTCATGTTATCAGTGTAGCATATCAAAGGAAGACCTTGTAGTAGCATATCAAATAACTGGCCTAGTCTTCATTCTGCTTTACATATTATTCCCTGGGGCAGATCATTTTAATCCCTCTGAGCTTTGTTTATATTAACTAGGTGTGATAATACTTCTCCTGCCTGTTTCATAGTGATATTGTAATAATGAAACAAAATGGTGTTGGTAAAACCATTTGTGATAACTTAAGGATATTCAAGTGTAGATAGTTTTTATCATCATCCCTCTACAGATAATTATAATCTAAAAAGGATTACATTTCAATTAAAATGTTAAATAGGAAGAAATGATTAATGTGGAAATGAGGGTTTTTTTTTCAACAGAGAGAAGAGTCTTACCAGAATCTGACAAATTCTAGTATGTAGGTAGCAGCATTTTATTTTTATCTGCAAGATTTCTGTAAAAGAAAGACAATTGTTTAGTCACTGAAACCAGATGACAAGTATATGGTTAAAATATTAGCCCTTGTAATTTACTATAGGGTATGCAGATGACATAAAAAAATGTTTGCTATTTATTCATGTATGCTCAGGGACACATTCTCATTAATGATTTATGATTAAAAATTGAATGATCACAGTGAATTGACCAATACCATAAATTTGATGACAGTATAGAAGGCAGAAAAATGAAATTGCAAAGAAATTCAGGAAAGTTGGAAATTGGCTTTGTACAAATACAATTTGGTACTAATGAAAGGTTATTATAAGTAATTCAATGATACACATATAGAGAGAGTAGATGCTAGACATAGTGTGGAATTTGCACTATTTATTCCATTTTGAACTGCTATCCAGCTTTTTAGAATTGTCATAATCTTCGGGTGCTCTGTACCCTAAATCTTGTATCTGGTTCATGTTTGCATGCTTTTACCTTTTTCTCAGCTTTCATTCCTATTTCCATCACTCAGAGAGTCCAGAGTTATTATTAAATTGCCTTATCCTCCCTCATCAAATACCTTACTCACTCAATATTATTTATTTCAGGGAACTGTTCAAGTAACTTGCTAATATGTAACCGATAACTAGGGGGTTATGGGATTGTGAAACAGGCTTTATGAATGAATTTATGGTGAAACTTCAGACAGTATGATAAAGGGAAATGAATTAATAAGAATAATATGTGAGACCAGGTAAGTCTTTCAAATATTACTTCAGTCAAAGTATAAAATAAGCCTAATTTAGTGTATTATCTACATATTTGATCATAGCGACGTTTAGAAAATGGTATAAACAATCAGAGCAACCCTTAGAAATAGATAAAGGATTAAGCACTACAACTAGAAAAGGCTCTTTACGTTGGTTTCTTCTTTTTCTTTTCTGCACTTCCTACATGGGAGATAAATTTCACTGATATTATTATTGCTCTGTAATTTACATAATTCTTTCTGACAGTTTCTAAGTGCCATCCATTTTCATGTACAAAGTTAGCAGCAATTGATGCATTTTTGGTTTGGAATAGAACACATTTATTTCATGGGCAATATACCCTTTGAAATCAGGAGATAAGCATACTTCAGGGAAGATTTTATAATGCATGCTGTATTCTCTTTGTAATGTGTTTGAGATTCTGAAAATTTACTCATGTTGTGATAGGAGTAAATTTAAGTTTGAAAACAGTTAATAGTTTTATTTATGTTCTCCCTATTTTCTGTATATTGTCAAAATGAATGTGTGGTAGTGTAATGAATGTGACAAGTTTCTCAAAACTAATAACTAATTTTGAGTGAATCTGAACTGACGCTATGGTCCATTAAGTTTTGAACTATGGTTATAATTTTCTTGAAAAGACCCAGATACAGGCTATGTTTTTTTCATTATCATAAACCTGAAAGTAGAAAGATATGGAGGTTTACCTAGCTCTCACAAAGGCTCTTATGATATGAAAAGGCCAGAAGTAGTAGATTAGAACATCTAAACCTGCTTTATGGTTCTGATATCCTCCTTTCAAATCCTACTATAAATATGTAGGACTGTCAAGCATGAGACACTTATGGAAATAAGGCAGGAAGGAACCAGTTCTCAACAACAGTACAAGCAATGGAAAATAAATGGTCTTTAAAGGCTTAATAAATGCACACGTCACTGCCACTAACTAGATTATGTGAAACAGAACAAAAGGTAACTCCACTCAAGCAAAATATTTTGATTTAATGCCAAAGCACAAAAAACACATCCTTGGTGTTAGCAATATCTTAAGCTTTAGTATTTTAAAAGAATATTTGAATTGCAGCCACATTTAAAAGAGAAAACCAATATAGCCAAGTGCCCTTTCTTTTCTGGTGAACAGCTTACAAAAATATGTTTATTTTGCATCACTGTATTTGCATACATGCCACTATCCTTGTTTCTTTGATAAAAGTTTTATGGGCAATAAATTATAAATCATGCTTATGTATAATTAATCCCTTTAAATACATATTTTAGTTTTTGGCTTTTTAAATGAAAACCATCTTTAGCTTTGTATTTTTAAGAGATTCAAATTCAATACTTGAAGAAATTCATGAATAAGGCATGTTCCAACCTTAATTTGCATTTTTATAGTGTCTGCTGTAGAACAGTATAGATTTTGCTTTCTGAGTGTACTCTTTCAAGCAGACACTATTCCCTTAAGAATAAGCCTTGAGAAAATTCACTTGCCCTTCATAAAACATACATTTCATTATCTTCCTATAAATTGGACACTTCCCTAACATGGTTATGCATTTGTGTCTACTCCCTGAATATTGTAATATCCTCTAGTTCACATACACACACCAATACAAACAAAAAATGACCATTTTATTGTGTTGAATTGAATGGCAAGTGACCTGACATGAATCCAAAATGCACTCTACCTTCAAGAAGATAATCTTGAAGTTATGCAATTCTTTAAGTAAGAAAATCATGTGGGAGAAATTAGTTTTCCTGATATATAGTCACATTTTAGACCTGGTTTAATACTTTAATATGTTTGTTAAAACAGCTATGAGTTTAGAATATAATTAGAATGCTGAACTAAAGGACTTTTGTGAATAAACTACAAGGGAACTCACAGAAAATGAAACTAATAACGTAGGTATTCTCCTTTCTCTCCCTTCCTTCCTCATAGGTCTGTTTCTCAGTAATCACTGGTATTCATGAAACTTTAGCTTTGTAATTAAGGGAGGAGTTGCACTTTCTTTGCAGCTAGGACTTTGAGTAAGAAGAAAGGTGTAGGTATTACCTGGGGGGGGTCACCATCCAACTGTACAAGAACTGAGGTGAGGAACCTCTAATTATCCCCTTCTATTCATTCTTATTCTGTGTCAGAATGCCCTATAGTCATAGACATATTTAAATAATCTCATCATTTCTTTCTTATAGAATTCTCTGTTTCTGTTACTGTTTCTCTAATTGTGTGCCCACCCCCATACTCTTCCTCCACAAAAGAAGATATGATGTTTCCATATGCACATAGGTATTTTTTCCTGTTTCTCTTCTCTCAGATCTCTCTCTTCCTTTCTCTTGCAAGAATACCCATGATTGAATTTAGGGCACACCCTAAATCTAGGATGATATTATCTGGAGATCTTTAACTCAATCACATATGCAAAGACCCTTTTTTCTAAATAAGATCATCGTCACAGGTTCCAGGTGTTAGGACTTGAACTTTTCTTTTTGTTGACCACTATTCAACACACTACAGGGTAAGACTGATTAAAGGAATTTTGTCAGATTTTTGGACTGTAGGCATAAACCCAGTTGCTTTGTGGTCTAGATGAGATGTATTGCTGGCGTGGAGAGAGTTATTTTCTCTACCTTTGTTTGGAATCCTACCAGGGGCTGGTAGTTTTGCTGACTTGAGGACTTTACCTTTTCTATGGACCCTTGTCTTTCAGTGCAGAAGCTGCGGTGACATTTGTGATGCTCCTTCCAGCAGTTTCACAGGCAGAGCACATAGGCAGAGTTTGAGCAGGTAAAGTAGTTGGTTCATTACAGGAGACTCAGCAGAGAGGCGTCTAGGGACTCCCTTCAGGAACAGGGAGACAGCCTGAGGGGGAACATGGTGAGCACAGGTTCACTGGGATGGGGAATAAATGTCAAGGTGAACCCAGCCTAGTAAGGCCAGCTGACATTTAGTTTGCAGCTATAATTTAAGTTAAAAATGAGATATTTCATGATTTTATGAAAAAATATGGGAAAATTACAATTAATTATATCTATTATATATATATATATACATATATATACATATATATATATATATATATAGTATGAGAAGGGTGAGATAAATAGCTGCAGTTCATAGAGTAGTCCACTTAATTTTAGCCTTAAGTTCACCTTTTTTTTCCTATTATATTACTATAAAACAGATTCAAATGTGTGATTTGGGTCTCTCTTTGACTGAAATCTCCTCCTAGTAAGCCTAATTATGCTTTTTAATATTGCTACTTCTAATCAGGTAATTTCTCAAGAAATCTTAAAGAGAACTGAAGTCAATAGCCCATTTTGCCTGGGACTAACCACACCAGAGCATCAGTCAGAAAGGGAGAATAAATGGAGAAGTTCTTAGATGCCATACATAGAAGAAAATAAGTATATGGACTTTGTTTTTTAACTTCAAAGTTACTAGTTGAATATTGGAGACTAGTATTAGGTTTGTGAAGAATACACCTTTTCCCAGTGCTTTCACTCTCTCTTGACAGCCCCATCCACGTGTTAACTGTAATCTGAAGAGCTGGCGCTTGGTCCTTTCTTGCATCTTTTCTCCCCTCTCCCCCCTTCTTTTTCCCTTCCTTTCCTTTGCCTCCCTCTCATCTCTAGGCTAGTGCATAAGAAACAAGGACTTTCCTCAGTTTTGAAGGTGTATTTAGTTGGGACTCTCTTCTAACATCAGAGGTGAGCATTTCATATGAATTTATGACAAGTACATATTTCACACTTAACCAATAATTTAGAATCCATTTTAAGATGGAAAAGAAAAGAAAATGAAATATTGGTAGAAGCTTCTTTAAATATTCTAAAGAAATATTTAAAATTAGGAAAGGTTACCACTCTCCTTTGTTCTCAGACTAAGCCAGCTAGGAAAATAAGAAAGGTTCTTACCAATATTTGATATCAAAACCACTTCCCTGCTTTGAAGAATGATTATAGGTGAGGTCTATTGTCTCATATTTTTGGATAACCATTAAATGAAACTCTGGTCCATTTTGATAAGTCATTGCATAATTACTATATTATGAAATAGGAAAACATTTTTGGAGCAGCAATAAAAGGTAGAACAAGGAGTTTTCAAGGTAATTAACAGACAGACAATCGGAACACATCCACTTTGGAAACATACATGATATGGCATCAGTGGTACTTAATGCTTAAGGTATCAATTGAATGTGCATAATTTAGATTTTAAGAAGAAACAAATTCTAAATAAAGAATAACATTTTTACCATAGCAACCATACTAAAAGTCAGTGTTCTGGCTTTCAATTTTACCTGTACAAAATGCAAAGATTTTTCCATACTTTTAGATTATGGTTTTACTGAACTCTATCTACTGTATTATATAGCACTAAGGGATTATGACCCTCATGGAATCATATCAAATGTGATGTAAAGTGAACTCTTTATTGCCATAGCTGAAATACAGATTATTGGTTGTATTGAATAACAAAGAACTCCTTAAGACATATACAAGAAATTCATTAAAAAGGAACACAGATATTCACTAAACATAGGGAAACCTGTTCAGCTTTATTAATAATGATGAGACCTGGTCAGACAATATCTACTTATTTGTTGATAAATTAGCAATTTTTAAAAATAGTAACTAAGTTTAATGAAGAGCCTACATTTTTAGAACCTCTCCAGAAGGTATTTTCCCGATAACTAGCTTTATGATATATATATATAGAGCAATTTTACCTCTGAGATTTTATCATAAGATAATTAGGGATATTAAAATATAAATGATAAATACAGCAATTATTTAATAATCATCCCTTACATTTTCTAAGATTGGTATATTGCCAAACATTGACTAGACACTTGATAGATCATTTCCTGCAATTCAGTCTCTTCAGGTTTCTGATTTGGCACGTAAGGAGCTGGGAGCTTGCAGTCCATCCCAACAATAAGTAAACAGCTGAACAAACTAAAAATTAACAACTTTTGTTAGATCTGTCAGAGAAATGAGTTCACAAGACCTCCAATATTAAAGCAGCAGGCAGACAGACACAGAGAATCAACCTGCTAGAGCAAAAACCTTCATGGGACCCGATGTCACACCGGTAGGGAAACCTGTACGTGGTTGACGAATTTCTGGAGGCTCTATGTAGGAAGCTCAGTCCCTGGTCTGAAGCTGAGACTTGGATAAGTAAGATCACATGGCTCTAAGTTATCAGATTTTCATCCAGATTTGTCTGATTCCAAAGTAGTTGCACAGTCACTCTCTTTACTTTCTCCTTTTCCTCTTTAGTATGACATAATAGGACCAGAAATTAAAATGAGATAGTAGAGGAATATATGTTGACAAGGCATAATATTCACTATAAATTTTCAAGGAAAAATGAGAGATCTAAAAATATGTTCAGTTTGATACAAGTTTGTCACCTGTCTATTTTCTATGAAAAAGTGAAAGAATTATACCCACATGCCTAATGTTTATTTCTGGACAGTAGAATCATAGTTGACTATGTCACTGTTATTAATGGCCTTTCTAAATGTGTATATATTTCAACAATGCAGGTGTATGATTGATACGAACAGCTAAAAACTATATTCAGAATAACAATAATAAAAACAAAGAAGAGCAGAGTCTTAAAAAATCGGGATGTAAGCAATGTATGAGTAAGCAAACCCAGAAGAAAATGTTGAGAGGTCTGTATTAAAACCTTTATCATTATGTTAGTGACTGATGATAACTTACTTTCCTATTTAGACTAGTTACACTATTTTGTTTTAGAATTTCAGATTTTCAATATTAATAATGAATCATAAGAAAATGTGTTCTTACTCTCTACATTTTATCTTCTTGGTACCCACAGTCATCATGTAAGAATAATGATGGTTAATAATAATATTTGAGGAAATTCTGTTCATGCAGCAGATTCTGTAACTTGTTCATCCACTATTGTACTTCCTTTTTTTCAGTTTCTATGGATCACATATTGCAAAAGTTTATGTCATCTGGGTAGAAAATATAATAGACATGGAGAGATAGAGGTTTTTATTTTTATTTTTTTCAATCTTGTCCCCTTGGAAGAGAAAATGGCTCTTTATTTTGTAACTCAGATACTAGGCAAACAGCACATGGCATCGCTGACTGAGCCGCAAAATCAAAATTGACAAATCCTGGAGGAGAAGAAACTTACCATTGCAAAGTCAGGCATCGCTGTGCATGCTGCCTGGACTGCTCTGTATCCTCCTGCTGCTGCTCAGAAGCTCCCAAGGTTCAGCTGACAATAGTTTGGTTTCTCAGACAGGTCTAAAAGGGAAGGATAATTTTATCATAAGGAAATAAAAGGATTGGCATAAAAGACCAGTTATTTCTGCTGCTCTTGTTATGATGAAAAATCAGAAAGAAAGGCTGATGTAAAAACTCAGCATGGGGTATGAGAAAAGGAGAATGAATTAGATTTCTGTTTGACACATCTTCTTAAAACTAAACATAATTTAACAGTTAGTAGCAAAGATTCACTGATGAAACAAGTGCCATTAAAGTATTATGCTCACACATCACTGATGGCAGTGAGATTCAGCACAATTCTTTTGGAAAATGTTTTGACAAAAGCTAACAGGAACCATTTATATGTTCATATATTTTGAGATGTATACAGTGCTATCTACATAGATCCAAATACTCATGTTGGTGTTATGCACTTAGAAAATTGGAGCTAGGTAAACATACATTGATTTAGGAATATTTGTTCAATGGTTAATAAAATTATGGTGTATCAACTTGATGGACTATTATTCAGTTATTAATAGGTCCAATTAGGCAGAATGGATAGCAGCATAGAAAATGCTCAGCAATGCTGCTTTGGCAAAAGCAACATATTGATTTGTGTGTATACAGTGGTTGAAGTTTTACAAAAAATATATACAAAGAAAAAGAATATTAGTGATAGGTAAAATAGAAATGATTATGATGAATTAATGGAGTAATAAATTCATGGAGACTTTACTTTTTCTATTTTTAAAACTTCTATAAAACTCTTCTTAGCATAACAAGAAAATGTTAAAAATCATCAAAAACTTACTATTTAGTTTTGGCTTGCCAGAAAACTAACACCCAAGTTAATCTCCAGAAAGCATTTGAGAAATGAATCATTCGATTCTGATTTTTTTATAACATGTGATAATCAACATTAAGCAAACATGCACATAATTACTTCTAACTTGTATTCACTTACCTGCTACTGATATGATGTGAATAGTTTAGGGGGAAAGAAAGAACTAAACAGTAAAGCAAATAGGTATCACTATTAAGCTGATGCTCTCCAATGTTTCCCAAGATTTCTCAAGTTAACACAGAAATGGAAAATGGAAATATTTGTATGGTACAGTGCAGTACATGGACGAGGATGTATTCCTGGGAGAGAACTGAGAGAATGGGGTTGGGAGAAGCTTCATTTGCCAGGGTTGCCCCAGGCCCCACCACTGTGCCAGGTGCTAAGGGGGTTGATAGTTCAGCACACTTTAAAGTTACTGAGAATTTCAGCTTTGAAACGTGGATCAGGAAATAAGAAGAATAAAAATGAAGGTAAATTTGCTGGGAAATGGATATGTGTGTGTGTGTGTGTGTGTGTGTGTGTGTGTGAAGGGGCGGTGGGGAGAGGGACAGGGAAAGAGAGAGAGAGAGAGAGAGAGAGAGAGAGAGAGAGAGGAGAGAGACAGAGAGAGAGAGAGAGAGAGAGAGAGATAGGTGTGCTTGCAACGGGATTAGGTAAATGGGAGCTCATAGAAATTCACCCGTCTGCTGTGACTTCCCATTAATGTCTAAATTTGGTTTCAGTGGATGCTTTTGTTAAGAATGTGCCTCCCCCATCCCATTCCCTGGGCAAATCTCTAAAGAATGCACTGAGCTGCCCTATGAAGTTGAAAGCAAAGAAATAAACAGCCCCTAGTTACTTAGGAAATACACATTTACAGGCTTATAATTTGTTTATTTTCTTTTTCCATTCAGTCCTTAATAAGTTGTTTGCAGTTAAGACATAGCTGTTGAGATTCATATCTTGTGTAGTCTTAGATGAGCTCATGACCTTTTGCTTATTAGTGAACAGAGAAGACTTACTGGGCGTAAATATATGCCAGGAATTTTTCAAATGTAGAAAATGGTAAATTTTCTAATTACAACAACCAATCTTGAAACAATATAGAGAATAAAAGCAATGTATAGCAGTGTTCTTTAAATCTATAGAGATATCAGACCAAAAATGTATCTTATCTTTTTGTTATTTATTGTATGAAATTAATAGAGAATAGTTATGGATATCTGAGTGTCTCAGATTTTAATTTTAGATTGTTTAAATATAAACATAATCTCTCTTTTTCTCTTTATCAGTCTTTGTTTATTTGGCTGCTAAATTAAAAACAATAATTAAAAGATCTGATCCAGCCTTCACAGAATCCGGGAAATTAATTGACCACTCATTTTATCAATTTCCTCCAGCAAGTAAATTGCTATTCAGGAGTATTCAGGCCTTTTTTTAACACCTGTGTTGGAAAAGCTATTGGTATGGATCTCTTATTACAATCAAGAATAATAATTTTCAAACTATTTTCTTTGAAGCTATGTGCTTCAGAGATTCTGCTTATTTTTAATCTAGTTTTCATTTTTGTGTATGCTTCAGTTAGTAAAGTTATAATAAAATTAATATGTACTCTCAAATATTTACAATTTAGAAACTATTGATGCATTGTTTTATCGGACCAAAAATTATCTCTTGTCAACCTTACCTTACTGAGCAAAGTTCTTCAATTATTCGGACAGTAGTAAAAACAGTTAGCAGTCCCAGCTCATCAACAGATTTCCTAGGTTCTGTTCAGTGGAAGGAAAACATTGGATATTGAAGTGGTTATATTATTATAACTGTCAAGCATAATCTGCAATTCCAAATGTCTGTGTTCACTAAAATAACCTCATGGTTCTCATTGATTAAATTTACAGTAAGAATATATAAATTTGAATTGATGGAATAAATTTACACGAATGAAGTCATTCTTAAAAATCCTTTTTTTAAACTATGGGGCTTTATTGTAAGATTTCACTTAATGCTTTCTGTGACCAACACCATTTGACATGTGATGTAGATGTTTTGGGGAACACATTTGTATTCCAGATCTCCTAATTTAATGCAAACTTCCTTTCTGAAAATTTGTTCTAGGTAGGCATGTCAAAGCGTCCAAAATAAACTTCACTAATACAGAAATGTTTTATCATTTGGTGTCACCAGAAGGCATCACTTGTGATGCATGTGACCAACTGACACTTTCCACCCACAGCATCTTTGGGGTCCCTTTCAGCATTTGTGCCAAAGCCCAGCTTTTCTCAGGAGGTCCCTCAGCCAATGATTGAGCTCACAGTGCCTAAGACAGGCTCAGAGGTCCCTATTGGGTTGGTTGAGAGTTTCTCCTTTCTGCCCAGTCCTATCCCCCATTTTTACTTTCTCTCCCCACAAAACCCTCAAAATTAGTGTATTTGTCTATGCATCTGCTTCCCTCAGAGCCTGAACTGCCTCATTTGGATAAATGCTTAGGTATATGTTTTTACTGTTTAAACATATACCTTGATAGTTTTTTACCTATTTGAATACATATAAGTTATTGAATGAATTAATATCTAAGCAAGATTGTTGGGGGGGATGAGTACTTGCTTCAAAAACCCGTACTTGAGACAGCTATTTTAAGACCTTTCAACACTTTAGTTACAGTTTTTCGCCTCTTGTCCAGTGGACAAAGATGAAACCTATTAAGATTATTTTAACTCCGTAAACTGGTTGTAGTCACTATGCTTAACAGTATGCAAATGTATAAAATATATAAAATGTGACTTTTAATTTTTCCACAACTTTTAATAATATATATCATGATTCATACACTTTAACATGTTTCTTTTTACGAAGAAAAAATATGTAATATTAGGAAGATATGAGGGAAAAATATTACAACCAATTGCACAATGGGGACATTAGCTAGTGAGCTTTAAATTTTCTTATACATTTTTCATTTTATTTACTTATTTTATATATTTCTGCACTTCAAATAGCTTGACATACAGACAGTTCCTATACTCTATTATTCTTCAGTCTAAATATTATATTACTTAGAAAATACTTTTTCTTATATAATCTGTATCGTAGTTTTAGGCAACTAATTAGACATTCAATTAGATTAATGTAATTAGACCAGATCCAGTTGGTCTGGTCTGGAATCTTATGCACATCATATTTATATAGTTATAGTTATATGGTTTACGAAGGAAATTCAACACCTTCTTAATGCTAATCAGATCTGTGTAAGTGGGTGAGTTTTGTCCTGTCCAGTTCTTCAGGCTTAAGCTTGGACATATTTTATATATAGTTTGCCTGCTTAGTTCCTCTCATTTTGTGGCTACAACTTGGAGGTAATCTGCATGAAGTGACTCAGGGCACAGGTCTTGCCCCTACCCCTTCCTTTCCTAGGAGCATATAATCAAAGTGATTACTTACATAATGATTTACTTTCAACAGTATCCAAATTTCTAAGTTCAAATCTGTGTCTGTGATTATAAGCATAGCATCCTCCCTTGTGTGGATTTTATTAATCTGCACCATTTTTGTTTGTTTTTTTTGGTGAAATTCAGGTACCAAAACAAAATAAAATGAAATAAGAATTTATGAATGTGTTATAAAGAAAATCTCAATGAATCAAGTAGATTAAATTTTATAATCTTGAGCCTTTTCTCCTCCTTTCATGTAAATAACCATTTAACACTATCTTATATGTAATCTGAAAACCAAATGTTTTAAAGGCATAGGAAACTATATTTAAGAAAAGACTATGACATATAGACTGTCAAAAACACACTAGGTTTTTGTTTTTTAAATTCCTCATTCGTTATTCACTGGGGAAACTCATAAAGGTTGTGATTTCACTTTTGCTAAATCAAGTACTGAAATCCATATATTCACATTCTTTGTTATGAGATAAAAGATCTTACTTTTTCCTGCATGATGTAGTTCTTTAGGTAGCTGGCAAAACACACTGTCCATTCAGCAATTATGAAATTCTCTCTTGGTACGACAAATGTATTCTTTGTGCCTTTATTCTTAGACTTATTATACTGATTAAGAGGATTAATCTACTGGTGGAACTTTATTATTCCCTACATTAGGTCAGAAAAAAAGATTAGTTTTGCAGAGAAAAATGACAAGGCAGCAGTCACATTTGATACTTTTCCCCTGTTGTTTTAATTTAGCTATTATCCAGATTCAATGGAATAAGCATATTAGTAACAAAATTATTTTGGAAGTTGAAATAAGCCCTGATGTCTGGCATTAACTAGGAATATGACTTTCAAAACATTTAATCTTTATGTGCCCTTGTTTTCCTCGTTCATGTCTCTTGTGCTGTAAACTTGCCAACAATATCGATTTCTTTTACTAAACACACACGGATACTCAAATCTCCCCCATGAGAAAAATCATTATATTTCTCAGAATGGGATTGTTTTTGTGATTAAAGGAGATGAATAAAGTGAAATTAACAAATATTAAACATATGCGTATTTATGATTTTCAAGGGCTACTTGTTTATTTTGTCATTTAATAAAAATAGATCACCTACATATGTGAGGAACTACTCTTAAAATTTAAAATAGTACATGAGCCAACCGTTATATCTTTCTCCCAGATGCATGCCATTTGTCCACATCTCTTCCAGACAGTCTTCCTTGTTGATTTTATTCTCCTTCATGGTTTACTCTGTCACCTATGTGCCAATAACTCTTAAATTTACATCTATGGTTCAGATCCTCCTTTGATCTCTGGATATATATATAGAGCCAACATTTTATGAGACATTTTGTTCTTTGCTTTACTCCAAGCACTTTATACTCAATAAATACAGTAGTGAATTATGTTTTCCCCAAACCATTGTTTCCACCTATATATTCAATTATAATGTCCCCACCAATAGCCCAGTTGTCCAGTATTATTTTTTCCACTATTTTCACATCCAATCATTTTCTGATTTCTAACCAAATGCTATCATCTTTACACATTTTAAATCCTCCTGTCTTCTCCAGGTTGCATGCTACATTAGTCTATGTGATCTCCCAGTCCCCCCAGGATTTCTTCTTCTAATCTGTTCTTCACACAGGCACCAAAATAATCCTTCTACAATGCATATTTACCCATGTTTGCCCTATGAATAGAAATGTCAGTAATATTACATAATAGTAACACCTATACCTCTAAACTCTACCTGCTTCTATTGCCACCTCCTGCTTTCTTTGCTATGCTTCATTTTGTAGTCACACTCAACTACTTACCATGTTCTGAATCTTGTCATTTTAGCATTCCACAATGTTAGACAGGTCCATCTCTGCTTTAAATAGTCTTTTGTGTCCTCAGTTCTTAGAAATTTTCTATGTGTCCCTTATCTCCCAGATAAATAATATCTTAAGAAACTTTCCCCAAATTTCATAAATCCTTCTTTTCCTTCTTTAAGCCCCTTTATTTTGCATAATGTTCATTTGGTCACATCTCTTGTAAGTTAATAGGCCATGAGCAATATACATGTTTTATTGTACAATCTTTGTTACACAATTGAGCATCACCTTTGGAGATGGAAAGGCTTGTACTTCTTTGATCCTAGGCAAATTACTTAGCCGTCTTAAAATGAAATATAATTCTTTAGTTGTAAAGAACATATAAGGGTCAAAAACATATAGGCATGTCATTATCTAGCTCATGGACCAGGTTCACGTAAACAATTATGGACTCTTACTTGTAATAGCTTTTATATTTATATTATGTCCTTGAAGGAGAGTTGCATTGATAGGTCTTTTATTAGTTAAGGTCTAAGTTTACTCTAGGTGCCTTTTATGTAGAGATCTCTTTCCAGTGGACTGGTCTTTACCCCCAAATAATTTAATATCAGAGAACAAAAGCTTTAAAATTCTACAAGATTCTCCTTCTACAGCAGTGTTAGCCTTTCTTTACCAATGGGTTAGGTATTTCCACTCTTGAATTACATGAAACTTTTCTCTGGTGTGAAATGACACACTTTTCCAAAGCTATGTGACATAGTTATACCAGTTTTTACATTCTGTAATTTCTAGAACCAAATGTAATATATATTTTTAAAAATTCCTTTTACTGGTTATGTTATTAAGCTAAATATATCTTAAAAAATATTTTTATTTACCTGAGAAAAGTAACTGGTATATTATATGTATTTAATAAATGATAGATAAAATGCCAAGGATCATGCTAATTATAATTTCAGTATACTTGACACTTGACTTAGAGTCTGAAAAATTATAGGTGATCCAATAAATAACTAAGATTAAGTAAATGAGTGACTGAGTTAAATGAAGGAATTAAATCAAATTAGTAGCTGTAAACTGTGGTTGTTCATCAGAGCTCACCAGTAGAATGACTTCTAAGAAGGCAAATGCCTACTTCTAAACAATGAGTTACTATCAGAAACTTGGAATGTGGGGCTAAAATATTTGTATTTTTAAAAGTTCACAATGTCTATACACAACATCAGTGTACTTAATGCTACTGAACTGTGCATTTAAAAATGGTCAAAAGGGTAAAGTTTGTGTTATGTATATTTTACTACAATAAAAAATTAAAGAAAAAAGGTTCATGATGTCTATTCATTATGCTGATGATTCTTAATAGTAGAATACCCCAGAGGGAAACATGAAAACTGCCAGGCTCAAGAGTTGAGAGATCACATATGGATTGAAAAAGTCATATAGTCTCCACAAATCCTAAGTGTTTCCACAGTATGTTTTTTGTTTTTGTTTTTTTGTCTTTCAGCCATGAGGTAATGACATAGAATTCAGTAGCTCTTTTGCTGGCTTGATCATCTTCTATGTCAAATTAATTTATTTCTCTGATGCTTATCTTTCCTTCTCTAGATCTAGGTAATACTCTCAGTCATAAGGGCTAACACCAAGTTAAGTAATATCCAAGAGGGTCAGAACAACACCAGTGTCATAGGGAAGAATAGTGGGAATGAATGATGTTCACAAAACATCAGTTAACAAACACATCTGGACCAAATGCTGCCGATACTCACTTCAGGTACCTTAGTTTGGCTTCTCGGTAGCCTCTGGAGATCATGGAACTCATTCTATTTATTCACTCTATAGAATTCATTCTATCAAGTGTGTTATCACAGAATGATACACATATGATTGAAACATGCCTTAATTGATTTTAGACATTTTTAATTGGTAGTATTGGTTTTGATAAGGTGTGACTTCTAAATATGTTTATTTTGAACTTCTCTCTGCTCTTCCCGAATCTGTCCACCAGTGATACACCTAATTGCTTTAGTAGCAGTGTATCTGAATGTATTGGTATTTAAGCTATGCAAAGCTTCTATTAAAAGAGAGTATAACGTAGAGACAAATCATTCTCCAACTTGGGTGTGCATGAAAAACACTTGAGGTGCTTGTTAAAAATGCAAATTTCTTTAAGCCTAACTCCAAGAGATAATTTTGTAATTCTGGAGTGGAAATGACAGTATGCATTGTTAATAATACAAGTGATGTAAGTGGTTCAAACAAATGCTAAAAATTAAGGACCACTCCCCCCCCATCCCTACCCCAGCATACTAGTATAGATTTTGGTAGGTCTGTGGAAAAAGAGATATTACCCTTTTCACCTTACAGTTATATACTTTTTGTGCCTAAATAGTGGATGAGAAGATAATATTATTCAAGATAATGAGTAAAATACTATACCATTCTTTCTATTATTTCTAAAACTTCTCTTATTTACACTAGTAACAAGTATTTTATAGCAAACATTGTTTTCTCTTCATATTCGTATTTTACTTTCTCTATTTTTAAACTTTCAAGTAGTATAGTTTTAAAGTTATATTCATGAGATTACATTTATTTTATTTTTTTTTAGATAATTATTTTTTATTGAATGGTAGTTGACACACAGTATTACATTAGTTTCAGGTGTACAACACAGTGATTCAACATTTATATACATGATAATTCTAGGTACCAGCTATCACCATACCAAGTTGTTACAATATTTTGACTATATTCCTTATGCTATACATTACATCCCAGTTACATATTTATTTTACAATTGGAAGTGTGTATATATATATATATATATATTTTTGTGAGGGCATCTCTCATATTTATTGATCAAATGGTTGTTAACAACAATAAAATTCTGTATAGGGGGTCAATGCTCAATGCACAATCATTAATCCACCCCAAGCCTAATTTTCGTCAGTCTCCAATCTTCTGAAGCATAATGAACAAGTTCTTACATGGAGAACAAATTCTTACATAGTGAATAAGTTACATGGTGAGCAGTACAAGGGCAGTCATCACAGAAGCTTTCGGTTTTGCTTATGCATTATGAACTATAAACAGTCAGTTCAAATATGAATACTCATTTGATTTTTATACTTGATTTATATGTGGATACCACATTTCTCTCTTTATTATTATTATTTTTAATAAAATGCTGAAGTGGGTAGATACAAGATAAAGGTAGAAAACATAGTTTAGTGTTGTAAGAGAGCAAATGTAGATGATCAGGTGTGTGCCTGTAGACTATGTGTTAATCCAAGCTAGACAAGGGCCATAAAACATCCACGTATGCAGAAGATTTCTCCATGAGATTACATTTAGAAAAAGAATATCCACAAAATGTCTGGTTTGTGGTGAAAGAAGAAGAAAAAAATCTACCTGTTATACTAATATGCATATGCATATATGTGCATGCATTTGTGAGTGTGTATATAAGTGTAAAATTCTATTTCAATTAATGATTATAATGAAAAAATTTCTATTTTTGAGTTTCTTTGATATTGCTAATGATTTTTAAAATTTATAGTCTATGATAACATGTTACTTTTGTAGTGTGGTGTTTTTTTGCTTTCATATACTTACATGAAAGCTGTTAAATCCAAACCATGTGAGTTATAAACATTTATAAAGCAAAACCACATCAAGATTTAAAAAACACATGTCACTTTTTCACAACTCATAGCAGTGATTAATATGAACTAAGTGGAAGCTACCATTTTACCAGTTTTTCAATTTAACTATTTATGATGAGGAGTGGACAGATCAAGCTGTACTCTTAAAGGTAATTTCTCTCAGGGGATACTTATGTCTTTGACTTAGATTATGTTTAATTCACCTCAACTATGCCTTGTGCTTTCTTCACTATTTTTCTGCAGATTAGGGAGTTATTTCTAAAGTAGCTCTTCTTCAAAAGAATGATGAACAATCAAGAGTATTCACTGTTATCCATTCAAAATGCTGGAGTCACAAGATAACAAAGGCAAATTTAGGATACCTATTTGTAAATCAACAGGCAAAGTTCCTTATACATAGAAATCAGATGGGAATTTAGGTGGAAAGAGGCAGTATCAAATTAGACTGCAAGATTGGCAGTGAGAGATGTGTCCTATTTTGCTTGCTTTCTCTTCATTCCTTTTATAAGTGCCCTTGCTTTTGAGGAGCAGGAAATGGAATTTAACCCTCAGGCTGTTTCTTAAATTAACGGAAGCCAATCCCCAACCCTTTCTATTTCTCCCACTATTTTGAACTTTTCTCAGAGGCCCTCTCTGAGGTATGCCCTGATTCAGTTGAACTAAACTCTGAATTAAAAAGGCATAGTCACCTTAGTTCTCCTAGCATGAAAATTAGCAGTGTCCTGGTGTAACAGAGATTTTATTTTAGCAGTATTTAGGAAAATTGTAATAGTTTTCCAAGATTGACATTTGCTTAGTGTTTTAATTAGCTGTTGCAAGCTCTTCCTTATTGATAATCCTTCAATTTTGTCTTTTCTTCACTTAACTCATTGTTTAATAGTGAATTCTCTTTGATGAGATATCTCTTTACCAAAGAGTTTTTCCAAGTGTTGACCCCATAACAATCTCCCTAAGAGACATGATTTGATTATGTCCTATTTATATTGAAACTGAAGAAAGAGTTGAATTGTCCTTAAAGATGAGGCTGGATAAACTCTGTGGACTCTGGTTGTTGACCTTTTATCAGTCCTCCTGTTCCTTACTCTAGTGCTTTGACATTATTTAACATCCTAGAATTTTGAAACAATCCTTAGGTGGGTGAGGGAGCTGTTCAAGTATAAATGATATTAAATTTCTTTTTGTCAGACACACAGAATGGATGTAAAGAGTCAGAAATTAATATCCTTTATAGAGAAATAAAATATTATTTCTTAACCCTTTTGTGGGCTAAGCTGCATATCTGCAATAAATGTTAGATATTAATGTGGATCTTTCATAGTTTAGGGATTTTCTTCATCTATAATTCAGCAGTATTAACTACTAAAAAAAGCACAAAATGAAGCATAATTAAAAACTCTTTGGTAAAGAGATAATCTCTCCCAAGAGAACTCACTATAGAGCAATGAGAAAAGAGAAGAAAAGATAAAATTCAGGAATTATCAATAAGGAAATGCACACAAGACTTGAAAGGAAAGGATAACAAAGGTATATAATTAATACTTTTTATCTTACTGTATTTCAATGAATTTGCAATAGAGTGACTGGTCATTACTGTTGTTTCATCTCAAGTCTAGAGAATAGGGAATTAATTTTAAACCAGGCTTTGATCATAACCAAATCAAGTATTATAAACACATTTTGACTTTCCTATGTGAGTACAGACAGTTCATGACTTAAAATTTTTTGACTTTATAATGGTGTGAAAGTGGTACACATTCAGTAGAAACCACACTTCGAATTTTGATCTTTTCCTAGGCTAGCAATATGTTGTATGATACTCTTTCATGATGCTAGACAGCAGCAATGAGGTGAGACTTTCAGTCAGCTCCATGATCACAAGGGTAAACAACCAATACAGTTAAAAACCTTCTGTACCCATGCAAACATTCTGATTTTCACTTTCAGTAGTTTTCAATAAATTGCATGAGATATTCAACACTATTATAAAATAGGCTTTAGGTTAGGAGATTTTGACCAACTGTCAACTAATGTAGGTGTCTGAGCATGTTTATGTAGGCTAGGCTAAGCTATGATGTTTGGTAGGTGAGGTGTATTAAATGTATTTTGTGGACTTAATGATATTTTCCATTTATAATGTTTTTATTGGGACATACCCCCTTGTAAATTGAAGATCTCTATGCTAATATGCTGGTCTATGAGGGCTGGGACAAGGAGGATAAGAGGAATGGGCCTAAGGTACAAACTTTAAGGGAGGTCTTACTTCAGAGTCATGCAAGTCCTGACCCTGTAACTACACAACCCTGAGAGTGGTTGCCTCCCTGTATTTTGCATCCTAGGCTTCTCATTCTGTTGTGGGGAAATCCAATCAAGGGGGGTCTCCGTGCTGGCTAGGTGAAACCACAACCCTGGAGAGAGGGTCCTTGACTCTGGTTGAAAAAGAATTCATGAGCAGGTCGAGGAGGTGCAAGCAAATAGGAGTTTATTAAAGTGAAAGTAAGGACCTGCTCCTGTGATGAGCAGCACTGCGGTGTGTGAGCTGTGTCTTTTACAAGGGATCTAGTATGCTATGGGGTAGTCTCCTTACAATATTCAAGGATGTGGGGATGGGTAATTTGCCTAATGGACTGGGCTGCACAGTATCTGGTGAGGGAAAAAGAAAATGTTTCCTCTTAAGAGGAAAGATCATAAGACTTTACTTTGGTAGGTATGTTCGGGTCTGCCAGTACCCTGTTGTTTTGAATCCTGAGTATCTGGTTACTTTGTATTTTGTAAGCATGCTGTTACACCAGACCTTCTGATTTGAATCCTGAGTCCCTCTGCTCCTTATTCTAGCCTATCCTAATCCGTTCACCTTGGTCTCATCCTTTAACCTATATCTGTATTATTGTTAGACTACCAGGTAATGAACGAGCACACCTGCTTTTGAAATAAGGCTAATATATTAATGTTTATCATTAGAAACCTTGCTCATATAAACAAATTGCTGTAGTAGCTGTCCATCTTTCACTATTATTACTTGTGTTTCAGGTATTTGGATGTTATTTTGTCTTGACTTATGATGCAATTAGCCCAGTATTCATTTTTCAGAAAATGAGAGTTTGAAGATCTGGTTACCCATGCCTACACGTTTTTTTTACTGATATCTAAGAGAATACTTTACAAAGATAAAATATTTTTTAAAGTTAGGTGAGGGATCACTTACTCAGTATGTGGTTTGAAAGGCATATAGGTTTCCCTTAAGCTTTAAACATCTCTGGTGCTTAAGATACTGATTTGTGTCATTCAGGAATGTTCTGTACCAGCATAGACTATGTTTTAGGATGCATAGACTATGAAGCCTTAATTCTACCTTAAAAAAGAAAACCAAGGTACTAAGACCATATTTTTCTGAGTTGAAAAGTCATGAAAAAAGGAAACAACTCTGTAAGGCTAAAATGTAGGATTTCTGATAAAGATCAAGGCAAAGAAACTGCTGGAGCACTTCACCATAATGAGCTGACGTTCTTATGTCTTGAGACTTTTTGTTGGGGCCAGCTTACTCACTAGGCACCGAGCTGTTAGGTGCTCACTGAAAATGTTTTAGTTCCTTTTAAAATCAAAGGTGAAAAATGAATACAATTCAGCCTGGATCATTTTTATACTTATATGAATATATATGTATATATTATATAAAATATAATTTTTTTTTAATGGAAGAAGAAGGCCATTAAAATAAAAGCTCCTAAGGCTGATGAAAATCGTAACATATCCGTGTTAGTTATCACTGAAAGATACTTTTTTTCTGATAAGAAGCATTTCATGCCTTAGTTTAGGTAACATGCTCATCTGACTTGGCTAAGTGCCACCAGAGTTTGAAACTGAAACACAGTTTAGGAAATCAGGTGAAAGCCAGTTGGGAAAAAACAAACAAATAATCCAAAAAGTATAACAAATGTCTACTTCATATGGTGGTTAGGAATTATGAATGCTGAAAACAGTCCCCATGTGTATTGAAGTTTAAGGAATTACTAGGTGACAACTGGCAATTCCTTTCAACACCAGGCATGTGTTCCTGGTGAAAGGGTGGTACAGATAGATATATCTGATATGTATGCTTGAGTTGGATGTGGAAATATTGACAAACCAGTTTTCCATCTAATTCATCCCTCCTTATTTAATATCAGAATTTAGTTTCCTATGATATGATATTGCTAGTTCTCTTTACAATGTTCTGTTCTCTATGTAAGATCAGGTTTTGTAAAGTGTATTAGTTTTCAAGGGACACAGCACCACACTGAGTGGCTTAAACAATGGGAATGTGTCTCTACAGCTCTGGAGGCTAGAAGTACAAAATCAAGGTGTTGGCAGGGGTACTTTCTTCTGAAGCCTTTCTCTTTGGTTTATCTGTGTGTTTACACGGTCTTCCCTGGGTACATGTATATGTGTTCAAATTTCCTTTTCTTAGGACACCAGTCATATTGGATTAGGGCCCATCCTAGTGACCTCATTTTAATTTAATAATCTCTGCAAAGACCCTATCTCCAAATATAGTCAAGTTCTGGGAGTTAGAACTTCAACATATGAATTCGGGAGGGGAGCACAATTCATCCTGTAACATGAGGTAATCAAAATAGCTTAAATATTCTGTTCTAGGTACATATGTTTGATTATTATTACTACATATTTTAATATTTAATATGTGGTATGCCCTAATATGAACTCTGTAGATGGAACAGTGGCAGGTCTTGAGGACATAGGCTTGTGTCATTTAAAGTCAGAGAGAATTATAGCCACTATGACAATAACATGGTCAGAACATTAATACTTTTTTATTGTGATAGATCCAATAATAACATTTCCTACAAAGCAGTATTTCTAATATTATGACCATGAATTACCTGCATTCTGCTTCCATGGATCTTGAGATGTTATTTGTTGGCTCCACCCAGATCCACCCAAGCAGAATCTCTGGAGGTAGGAGCCTAATATCTGAATTTTTATAAAGCACCCTGAGTGATGCTGACACATGCTGATTCAAGAACTGCTCTGGAATCAAGTAGAATTTTTTTTCTCTTTCACTTTTTAATTTAATGGCTGCTATATACTGAAAATTTGTGCCCCCCCCATAAAATTCATATGCTGAAACCTAATCCCCAACATGAAGATATTAGGAGGTAGGCCTTTTGGGAAGTGATTAGATCACGAGGGCAGAACCTCATAAATGGCATTAGTGGCCACATAAAAGAGGCCCCAGGGAGATCCCTTGCCCCTTGCACCATGTGAGGATGCAGTAAGAGATGGCTGTCTGTGAACTAGGAAGTGAGCTCTTACCTAACACTGAATTTGTGCCTTGATCTTGGACTTCTCAGCCTCTAGAGCTGTACAAGATAAATCTGTGTTGTTTATAAGCCAGCAAAGTCTATGGTATTCTGTCAAAGCAGGTCAAACTAAATGGCTTTCATATTCACAGAATTGGAATGCCTATAATCACTCTGTATAATTATCTGTTTATCATTGCTCCATAGGTGCATCTATTTATCTATGTATCCATCTATCATCATCAATCTGTATCACCTAAAATATATTGAATGCTCTTAAAATCAACAACCAAACCAAGAACAAAGGCACTGACAGTAATATACATCTACTTCCATGTTCTCTCTTATGCTATGACCTTATCCTTTTACAGTTATCACTATTTGAATATTATTCTCTTGCTAATAAAAAAAGTATGTATATATAAAAGTGTCCATGTGTCCATGTATATATGTCTGCATATATACATACATTAATGTGTGTGTGTGTGTGTTTATGTCTCTCTCTAGTTTAAACTGTGAACTTCTCTTTTAAAAGTTATCAGACTGTACAGTCTTCAAGGATTTGCTCAACTTTCTGCCAAATGCCAATATTGTGCTAAATTTAGTTATTCCAAAATGTTGCAAACAACCTTGTTTTTTTTATATAAGATGATATTTTATTTTATTTTATTTCATTTTATTTTTTTGATATTTTTAAAATTTTTTATTAAGGTATTATTGATATACACTCTTATGAAGGTTTCACATGAAAAAACAATGTGGTTACTACATTTATCCGTATTATCAACTCCCCACCCATACCGCATTGCAGTCACTGTCCATCAGTGTACTAAGGTGCCACAGATTCACTATTTACTTTCTCTGTGCCTCCCGCACACGATGTGTACTAAACATAATACCCCTCAATCCCCTTCTCCCTCCCTCCCTACCCACCCTCCCACACCCCTCCCCTTTGGTAACCATTAATCCCTTCTTGTAATCTGTGAGTCTGCTACTGTTTTGTTCCATCAGTTTTGCTTCATTGTTATACTCCACAAATGAGGGAAATCATTTGGCACTTGTCTTTCTCTGCCTTGCTTATTTCACTGAGCATAATATTTTCTAGCTCCATCCATGTTGTTGCAAATGGTAAGATTTGTTTCTTATGGCTGAATAATGTTCCATTGTGTATATATACCACTTCTTCTTTATCCATTTATCTACCAATGGACACTTAGGTTGCTTCTATGTTGGCTACTGTAGATAGTGCAGCAAAAAACAGGGGTGCATATGTCTTTTTGAATCTGAGAACTTATATTATTTGGGTAAATTCCAAGGAGTGGGATTCCCAGGTCAAATGGTATTTCTATTTTTAGTTTTTTGAGGAAACTCCATATTGCTTTCCACAATGGTTGAACTAACTTACATTCCCAGAAGCAGTGTAGGAGGGTTCCCCTTTCTCCACATCCTTGCCAGCATTTATTGTTCTTAGTCTTTTTGATGCTGGTCATCCTTACTGGTGTGAGGTGATATCTCATTGTGGTTTTAATTTACATTTCCCTGATGATTAGCGATGTGGAGCATCTTTTCATGTCTGTTGGCCATCTGAATTTCTTCTTTGGAGAATTGTCTCTTCATGTCCTCCACCCATTTTTTAATCGGATTATTTGCTTTTTAGCTGTGGATGTGTGTGAGTTCTTTATATATTTTGGATGTTAACCCCTTGTCAGATATGTCATTTACAAATATATTCTCTCATACTGTAGGATGCCTTTTTGTTCTGTTGATGGTGTCCTTTGCCGTACAGAAGTTTCTCAGTTTGAAGTAGTCCCATGTGTTTATTTTTGCTTTTCTTCCCCTTGCTTGAGGAGATGGGTTCAGGAAGAACTTGCTCATGCTTATATTCAGGAGATTTTTGCCTATGTTGTCTCCTAAGAGTTTTATGGTTTCATGAATTACATTCAGGTCTTTGATCCATTTCAGATTTACTTTTGTGTATGGGGTTAAACAATAATCCAGTTTCATTCTCCTGCATGTAGCTATCCAGTTTTGCCAACACCAATTATTGAAGAGGCTGTCATTTCCCCATTGTATGTCCACGGCTCCTTTATAATATATTAATTGACCATATATGGTTGGATTTATATCTGGGCTCTCTAGTCTGTTCCATTGGTTTATTCTGTTCTTGTGCCAGTACCAAATTGTCTTGATTACTGTGGCTTTGTAGTAGAGCTTGAAATTGGGGAGCATAATCCCCCTAGCATTATTCTTCCTTCTCAGGATTGCTTTGGCTATTCAGGATCTTTTGTGGTTCCATATGAATTTTAGAATGATTTTCTCAGTTCATTGGGGAATGCTGTTGGTATTCTGATAGGAATTACATTGAATTTGTAGACTGCTTTAGGCAGGATGGCCATTTTTTTTTCTTCTGGTATCATTAATCTACAATTACATGAGGAACATTATTTTTACTAGACTCCCATCACAAAGTCCCCCCAACATACCCCATTACAGTCACTGTGCATCAGCATAGCACTACTTGTCTTCTCTGTTGTAAAACCCTCTGTTGCCCACCCCACCCCTGCTACATTATGTCGGCTAATAGTAATGCCCATTTTCCTCCTTATCCCTCCATTCCCACCCATCCACCCCAGTCCCTTTCCCTTTAGTAACTGTTAGTCCATTATTGGGTTCTGTGAGTCTGCTGCTGTTTTGCTCCTTCAGTTTTTTGCTTTGTTCTTATACTCCACATATGAGTGAAATCATTTGGTGCTTGTCTTTCTTTGCCTGGCTTATTTCACTGAGCATAATACCCTCTAGCTTCATCCATGTTATTGCAAATGGTAGGATTTGTTTTCTTCTTATGGCTGAATAATATTCCATTGTGTGTATATGTACCACATCTTCTTTATCCATTCATTTACTGATGGACACTTAGGTTGCTTCCATTTCTTGGCTATTGTAAATAGTGATAAACATAGTGATGCATATGTCTTTTTAAAATTGAGCTGCTGCATTCTTTGGGTAAATTCCTAGGACTGAAATTCCTGGGTCAAATGGTATTTCTATTTTTAGTTTTTTTGAGGAGGCTCCATACTGCTTTCCACAATGGTTGAACTAATTTACATTCCCACCAGCAGTGTAGGAGGGTTCCCTTTTCTCAGCATCCTCACCAGCATTTGTTTGTTGCTTGTCTTTTGGATGTTGGCCATACTAACTGGTGTGAGGTGATATCTCATTGTGTTTTTAATTTGCATTTCTCTGATGATTAGCGATGTGGAGCATCTTTTCATGTGCCTGTTGGCCATCTGAATTTCTTCTTTCGAGAAGTGTCTGTTCAGATCCTGTGCCCATTTTTAATTGGCTTATTTGTCTTTTGTTTGTTGAGGTGCGTAAGCTCTTTATATAATTTGGATGTCAACCGCTTCTCAGATATGTCATTTCTGAATATATTCTCCAGTACAGTAGAATGTCTTTTTGTTCTACTGATGCTATCCTTTGCTGTACTGAAGCTTTTTAGTTTGATATAGTCCCATTTGTTCATTTTTGCTTTTGTTTCCCTTGCCTGGGGAGATATGTTCATAAAGATATGCTCATGTTTATGTCCAAGAGATTTTTGCCTATATTTTTTTCTAAGAGTTTCATGGTTTCATGACTTGCATTCAGGTCTTTGATCCATTTTGAGTTTACTTTTGTGTATGGGGTTAGATAATGATCCAGTTTCATTCTCTTACATGAAGCTGTCCAGTTTTGCCAATACCAGCTGTTGAAGAGGCTGTCATTTCCCCACTGAATATATCCATGGATCCTTTATCATATATTAATTAACCATATATATGCTTGGGTTTATATCTGGACTCTCTATTCTGTTCCACTGATCTATGGGTCTGTTCATATGTGGGTACCAAATTGTCTTGATTAGTATGGCTTTGTAGTAGAATTGAAGTCAGGGAGCATAATTCCATCTGCTTTATTCTTTTCAGGATTGCTTTGGCTATTCAGGGTCTTTTGTGGTTCCATATGAATTTTAGAACTATTTGCTCTAGTTCATTGAAGAATTCTGTTGGTATTTTGATAGGGATTGCATTGAACCTGCAGATTGCTTTAGGCAGGATGGACATTTTGACAATATCAATTCTTCCTAGCCAAGAGCATGGGAGGAATTTTCATTTATTAGTGTCCTTTTTAATTTGTCTTAAGAGTGTCCCATAGTTTTCAGGATATAGGTCTTTCACTTCCTTGGTTAGATTTATTCCTAGGTGTTTTATTCTTTTTGATGCAATTGTGAATGGAATTGTGTTCCTGATTTCTCTTTCTGCTAGTTCATCATTAGTGTATAGGAAAGCAACAGATTTCTGTGAATTAATTTTGTATCCCGCAACTTTGCTGAATTCAGATATTAGATTTAGTAGTTTTGGAGTAGATTCTTTAGGGTTTTTTATGTACAATATCATGTCTTCTGCAAACAGGGACAGTTTGACTTCTTCCTTGCCAATCTGGAGGCTGTTTATTTCTTTGTGTTGTCTAATTGCCAAAGCTAGGACCACCAGAACCATGTTGAATAAAAGAGGGGAGAGTCGGCATCCTTGTCTTGTTCCCAAGCTTAAAGAAAAGCTTTCAGCTTCTCGCTGTTAAGTATAATGTTGGCTGTGGGTTTATCATATATGGCCTCTATTATGTTTAGGTACCTTCCCTTTATATCCATTTTGTTGACAGTTTTTATCATGAATGAATGTTGAATTTTGTTGAATGCTTTTTCGGCATCTATGGAGATGATCATGTGTTTTTTCTCCTTCTTTTTGTTGATGTGGTAGATGATGTTGATGAATTTTTGAATGTTGTACCATCTTTGCATCCCTGGGATGAATCCCACTTGATCATGATGGATGATCTTTTTGATGTATTTTTGAATTCGGTTTGCTAGTATTTTGTTGAGTATTTTTGTATCTGTGTTCATCAGGGATATTGGTCTGTAGTTTTCTTCTTTTGTGGTGTTTTTGCCTGGTTTTGGTATTAATGTGATGTTGGCCTCGTAGCATGACTTTGGGAGTATTCCCTCCTCTTCCACTTTTTGGAACACTTTAAGGAGGGTGGGTATTAGGTCTTCACTAAATGTTTTATAAAATTCAGCAGTGAAACCATGTGGTCCAGGGGTTTTGTTTTTAGGTAGTTTTTTGATTACCAGTTCATTTTCTTTGCTGGTATTTGGTCTATTCAGATTTTCTGTTTCTTCCTGGGTCATCCTTGGAAGGTTGTATTTTTCTAGAAAGTTGTCCATTTATTCTAGGTTATCCAGTTTGTTACCATATAATTTTTCATAGTATTCTTTCATAATTCTTTGTATTTCGATTGTGTCCATAGTGATTTTTCCTTTCTCATTTCTGATTCTGTTTATGTGTGTAGACTCTCTTTTTTTCTTGATGAGTCTGGCTAGGGGTTTATCTATTTTGTTTATTTTCTTGATGAACCAGCTCCTGCTTTCATTTATTCTTTCTATTGTTTTATTCTTCTCAATTTTATTTATTTCTGCTTTAGTCTTTATTATGTCCCTCCTTTTACTGACTTTGGGCCTCATTTGTTCTTCCTTTTCTAGTTTCATTAATTGTGAGTTCAGACTGTTCATTTGGCATTGTTCCTCTTTCCTGAGGTAGGCCTGTATTGCAATATATTTCCCTCTTAGCATGGCCTTCACTGCATCACTCAGATTTTGTGTTGTTGAATTATTGCTTTCATTTGTGTCCATATATTGCTTGATCTCTGTTTTTATTTAGTTATTAATTCATTCATTATTTAGGAGCATGTTATTAAGCCTCCATGTGTTTGTGGACTTTTTCATATTCTTTGTGTAATTTATTTCTAGTATCATACCTTTGTTATCTGAGAAGCCGTTTGGTACAATTTCAATCTTTTTGAATTTATTGAGTTTCTTTTTGTGGCTTAGTATATGATCTATTCTTGAAAATGTTCCATGTGCACTTGAGAAGAATGTGTATCCTGTTGCTTTTGGATGGAGAGTTTTGTAAATGTCTCTTGGGTCCATCTGTTCTAATACATTGTTCAGTGCCTCTGTCTCTCTACTTATTTTCTGTCTTGTTGGTCTGTCCTTTGGAATGAGTGGTGTGTTGAAGTCACCTAAAATGAATGCATTGCATTCTATTTCCCCCTTTAATTTTGTTAGTATTTGTTTCACATATGTAGGTTGGTGCATATGTTGGGTGCATAGATATTTATAAGTTATATCCTCTTGTTGGACTGACCCCTTTATCACTATGTAATGTCCTTCTTTTTCTCTTGTTACTTTGTTTTGAAGTCTATTTTTTCTGATACAAGTACTGCAACTCCTGCTTTTTTCTCCCTGTTAGTTGCATGAAATATCTTTTTCCATCCCTTTACTTTTAGTCTGTGTATGTCTTGAGTTTGAAGTGAGTCTCTTGTAGACAGCATACAGACGGGTCTTGTTTTTTTATCCATTCAGTGACTCTATGTCTTTGAATTGGTGCATTCAGACCATTTACCTTTATGGTGATTATTGATAGGTATGTACTTATTGCCATTGCAGTCTTTAGATTCATTCTTTCCAAAGGTTCAAGGGTAATTCCTTTACTATCTAACAGTCTAATTTAACTCACTTCATGTGCTATTACAAATACAACCTAAAGGTTCTTCGTTTTTTTTTCTTCCTCCTGCTTTCTTTATATGTTATGAATCATATTCTGTGCTCTTTGTCAATCCCTTGGGTGACATCTATTTAGCTTTAGGAATATTTCCATCTATAGGAGTCCCGCCAAAATGCACTGTAAAGGTGGATTGTGGGAGGTAAATTCTGTCAGCTATTTCTTATCTGAAAATTGTTTAATCCCTCCCTTGAATTTAAATGATAACCTTGCTGGGTATAGTATTCTTGGTTCAAGGCCCTTCTGCTTCATTGCATTAAATACATCATTCCTCTCACTTCTGGCCTGTAAGGTTTCTGTTGAGAAGTCTAATGCTAGCCTTGATGGGTTTTCTTTTGTATGTGATCTTTTTTCTCTCTCTAACTCTTTTAAAAGTCTATCTTTATCCTTGATCTTTGCCATTTTAATTATTATATATCTTGATGTTGTCTTCCTTAGGTCCCTTGTCTTGGGAGATCTGTGTGCCTCCATGGCCTGAGAGACAGTCTCCTTCCCCAGATTGGGGAAGGTTTTAGCAAATACCTCCTCAATGACACTTTCTATCCCTTTTTCACTTTCTTCTTCTTGTACCCCTATAATATGAATATTGTTCTATTTGGATTGGTCACACAGGTCTCTCAATATTCTTTCATTCTTAAAGATTCTTTTTTCTCTCTGTGCCTCAACTTTGTATTCCTCTTCTCTAATTTCTATTCCATTTACTGTCTCTTCTACTGCATCTAATCTGCTTTTACATCCCTTCATTGTATGTTTCAATTCAGGTATGGAATTTCTTAATGATTGAATCTCCAACTTAAATTCATTCCTGAGCTCTTGAATATTTTTCTGTACCTCCATAAGCATGTTTATGATTTTTATTTTGAACTCTCTTTCAGGTAGATTGGTGAGTTCAGTTTCATTTGACCCCTTTTCTGGAGTTTGTGAGATTTTGGTCTGGACCATGTTCTTTTGATATTTCATATTTCCGTGTGGTACCCACTAGTGCCCAGATGCTCTAGTCTCTGGAGCTGCTCAGCCCCTAGAGGAAGTTGGGGGTCATAGGGGAACGGAGCTGGTGCCTCGGGGGGGAAAGATTTGCTTCCTGATTCCCATCTGCAGTGCTGTCTCTGATGTCAAAACCAGTGGGCTGAGCACACAGGTGTAAGCCTCTGTGCTCAGCGTCTCTAGCTGTTATAGGCGGGGCCTCCCTCTGGCTGGCCTGATGCCAGCCCAGTGACTGCTGGTTTGCGAACCCGTGACAGCAGGCTAGGACGGAGTTGCAGCAGGCTATGTGTCACTGTGGGGGCGGGGGGCTTCGGAGCTGAGTAGGCAGCCAGGGGAATGGGCTGCCTGAAGATCTCCAATGTTCCCAACCTGCTGTGCCTAGTGTACCCTTACAACCTTGTCCAGCTTTCCCCTCCCCCATGCAGCAAGCTCTGTGCAAACCCCACCCCTTCAGTAGCCCTCTCACTGCTAGGAAGCCTCTCAGACTGCCTGCCTTTCCCTTGGGCTGGCTGTGGATCCCCTCCTCCACAAATGGCTGGGATCTCAGTCTCTCAAGCACTCCACCTGTCTGAGCTCCCCAACGTTCAGAGCACCGCACAGTGTAGGTATCTGCTCCCAAAGCATACCTCCAGGGCTGGGTGTTCAGCAGTCCCAGGCTTCCACCCCTTCCCTGGCTTCATTTCTCTTCCTCCCGCCAGTGAGCTGGGGAGGGGGAAGGTCTTGGGTCCCGCCTGTTTAAGGCTTTCATACGCTACCCTGATTTCTGAGGTCTGCTCTGTTTGTGAGGTCTGCATGCAGTCTGGTTCAGCCTTCTTTCTTGTTGCTGTTTTAGGGCTAGTTGTATCAATTAACTGTATTTTTGTTCTATTTGTGGTTTGGGGAGGAGTTCTATGTCTCACCTCTCATGGTGCCTTCGTGGCATCCTCAGGATGGCCATTTTAACAATATTAATTCTTCAACACACGACCTTGTTATTCATTTTCATTGTTATAGAGTTATGTTGAATAAATACATCACAAATTAATTGTTCATTCTCTTTTTCAATTGAGTTAATTTCTAGTTTTTCCATCTTTAAATATCCTTGCTAATAATATTCATGTATATGCATCTAAGTGTATTTATAGGAGGGATATTCTTGGGTATATGTACCTAGAAGTGCAAATGATGAATAGTAGGATATGAAAATGCAGCTTTAAATTTCATCAAATCATAATTTTCAACTCATTGTAGTTGTTTAAATTCTGAATAATGTTGAACCTAACCACTCTAGCATATAGTTTTATAAGCGTTCTTAATTTTTGTCAGTCAAATGGGTATGAAATGGTGTCTCATTGTAGTCTCAATTTACATTTCCTTGATTACAAAGAGATGTCTATATCCTTACTGATCATCTATGATGTTTCATCTGTTTAAAATGTCTGTTCATGTCTTTTGCCTGTTTTTCTGCTATGTTGTTTGTCTTTTTCTTACTAATTTTTAAAACAGTTTCTTTCCTTCTAATACATTGTTGATCCTATTCCCTTGTCAGTTATATTATTGCAAATATCTTCTACCATTTTTCATTATGTGTTTTCTCTAATTTTACCATACCTTTTGAAAAACTTAAGTTCTTATTTTAAAAAGAGTCAATTTTATTATTCATGTTTTATATAGTTGGCAGCTTTGCTGTTTTGTTTGCAAAACTTTTTTATCCCAAGGTCAGAAAGATGCTAATTTATATTTTATACTAAAAGTTTAAAGCTTTGTGTTTGATATTTATGGACTTTATCTAGATTTGCTTGTGTGTGAAATTTCAGGTAGGGATCCAATCTCCAACTTTTTTTTTTTTTTTACATATAAATGATCATTTTTCTTCAGTTCTATTAATTGAATTTTTTTTTTCTTTTTGAACTGATCTTGTATACTACCTTGTGTTGTATCATTTCAATATGTGGATATGTCTCTAAACATTTTTATATTTAATCTGTTTGTAATTCCCCAATTCAAGCCTACACTATCATATTTATTATAGCTTCATAATAAGTCATGATATCTTGTAGAGTAGGTCTCTATTCTTTTTCTAAAAAAAATTTCATGGCCATTTTTGACACTTTAATCTTTCATATAAATTTTAAAATCATCTTGAAAAGTTTCATAAAAAGACTTCTTGGTATCAAGCCAAAAAATTTCTATTTATCCTGCTGACTCACCAGGGGCATAAAGAAAAGAAAACAAAAATACAACTCTAGCCTCTAAAGCTACTCTATTGGAATTCATATTTATAACTATTTCATTTAGAAAATATATCCTTACATAGTACCTACTTTGGGGTTGAAAATATATGTTTCCTTAGGGCATTAAGGGAAGGGATTGTAAATTAAAGTTCACATTTTCTTCCTATCTATTTGGTTTGCCTCTTGTAAGGAATTAGAACGATGTCACTTCAACTCCATTTTTATACCTGAAATGGGCTATTACATTAAATGTTTTTTCATGTCTTTTTATTTTATAGGTATTCAAATAGCAAGGACTACATACAGTTTGGTTATAAAATGGTTTATTTATTATTAATTGAAAATAAATGAACCCTTCTTTCACAAATCTTAAAATTTTATTAATTGGATGAATAAATTTGGTTCAACATTCACAGTTCTTTTGATAAGAACAGAATGGTACCAATCACCCCACCCTTATCTTTGTAAGGGAATTAGTTTCAAACATAATGTATAACTTGGATGAACACCGATTACATGGCAATCATAATATGGATCCTTTCTCTCATTGCTTCATGTATTCACTGGTTGGAAGTTGGGTAGCATGTAAATCTGTAATAGCAATGTACAGAATAAAGATCTGGTGAGCAAAGAGTTTGTATAGTTTCTTAAAGTGCATTATTTATTCACGATAAGTAGCTTAGATAGTAGAATTTAGCTTAATGCATATGCCTGTTACTTCATTCCTTTAGCAAGGAGCTTTTTTTTACTTCTAATTTGCTCAAGGACATCGAATGTGAGGACATTTAGTATTCTGTGACAGTGCACTCTGTTCTGTTAATCCTTTCTATGCTGAGAAGCTGGAATGTGAAAAGGTTGTAAAACAAGGAAACAAACTCAAATGGTTATTTCTTGTTTTAGTCTAACCCCATTATAATACAGCACCAATAAGCATGATGGCTAAGATAATAAGAGCATCCTCTCTATTTGTGTCTAAAATTCACTAAGACATCAATTCTAATTTACATAAAGTGAAAAGGTATTTACAAAGTACAAAACAAAAGATAGAGTAAAAAGTACAACTTCCATTCTTCTGTTCTGACCATGTTCTCTGTGGTGAGCTTTGCTGGGTTTGTGCTTTTACTTTGGACTAAAATCAGTTAGAAGAAATTGGATTCCAGGACTTGATATCTTCTCATTGAAAAATCAGTAAACAGAAGGGAGGGAAAAAAGCAAACTTCATAACTGAGAAAAATTAAAACCCTCCCTGTAAATGAGGTTATATACACAAGATCAGATCACAAATGAGCAACTGAAATCAAAGCAGGAGTCAAAAGCATATACTGGACATAGTGCAGGACAAGTTATATCTCCAATATAAATGAAATCAATTTCATGAAAAGTTTCTTAATGCTGTCACGGATGGTCTGTCCTAAGACAGAATCTGAGTGAATTGAGTTATTTACCTGTGGCAGTATCAAGTGGTCTTCCACAACAATGTTTCCTAAACTTCCTTGTTATCTGGGGTATTTGTTAAAAATACAGACTACTTGGTCCTACCTGAGATCTACTGATTCAGAATTTATGGTACAGGAATTTTGGAATCTGTGCTCATTATTAGTTCAGCTTGGAAAAATCCTGCTTTAGAGGAAGGTAGGTAATACAGTGACCAGCATAGCACTAGTCCTGTGTATTTATGTGTATGTGTGTGTGTGTATGTGTGTAGTACTACTTTATAGAAAGTAACATTTAGTTTTAAAATATCTCCCTAAAAATACTCAAAACTACAAGAATGATCTAGTTAATATTCAATTTATTACAGTTATTTTCCTGATAACTGTAATGATGGTCCTGGCTTTCTGTTTTAATTTTATAGTATCAGAAGAGCCTTCGTGTTGGAATGAGACCAGGGCCTTCTCACTAGCTAGACAGAATGTGTTAGAGCCTCTCTGGACTAAGCAAGCTAAAATTTTATCTTCCTCTGTTAAGTAGGAAAGGAAATTTAAAATGTGTTTTTTATTTATGTGAACTAAAATAGCTGACATGATAGAGATTTCACAATGTCTGATTTTCTCTATTAGTAAATATAACAGAAATTGTTTAAAGCAGCAACCAAAAACAGCAGGACAGGTTTCATTCAATAATTTCAGAATGTGTTCTTAGAGATAAAAGGTTTATAAACAAGATTTCAACTTAATTGTAATTGTAACAATTACACAAACACATTTTTCCTTGAACATTTGACTAATTTGCATATGTAGTTTTTCTCTTTGGCACCTTTCATTCTTTGGAAGGTGGTGCATGTTTTATAGCAGATATTGATTTTTTCAGTAGGAAGAGAGGTTCAAGGAGATTCAGCAACTTGGTTGGAGGCACATATCAGTCACTGGAAGTCCTAAGTAAGGAAACTATTCCTCACTGACTGCCTGGCATCTCCTGGAAGTGTGTTTGTTACAGCTGCTCTCTCTAAGACAACTTAGCCCTAGAGAAACCCACATTTCTTGCTTTGTTGTACACCATAGCCCTTCCTTTCAGTATTGTAGGTGTCAAAATTGCTTTTAAGGATGATTAGTCAAAATAAATGCTTTTCCCCTACATTTTAATCTTTGTAGAGCCTTTCCACGGGAGCCAACGTGAGGGGCAGATGCTCCACAGCACAAGCCTCATCTTTTTCTCCTCCTGTGGCCACCTGCTTCCTGCCTCAGCACTTGGCTCCACCTCACAGCCCAGCTGCTTCCTCTGTTCCAGCCCCCATGGCTCCCTCAGGCGTGGCACAAGTGCTGTGTGAGCAGTGACCCTTGTGGCTTCCCTGTCATTGTCCAGCTGCCTTCAGCCTGAGCACTGACTTTAACAGATTCCCCTCACATTTCTGCTGTCAGCCTGACTCCAGATCTCACAACTCCCCTCATCCATTTTGCTGGCTTCCTGCCTCCATTAGGTGCTTGAGAGATTCTTGAACGTGCCCCATCTGTCTGCTGACACCTCCCAGTTTAATGGCTGCCCACCTCCTTGGACTGTGCCCACTCTCATCTCCAAGGAGAGAGGCAATTCTCCACAGTGGAGGCAATGAAGTGCAGAGGGCTTCTCCAATATACACTTGACAGTGTTGTTCAACTAAGCTTCAAGTTATTTTGAATTTTGTGAAAATAAGCATTAAAAATATGCCTACATCATAGTTAAGTCAGATGTAAAGGTTATCTTGCATCAGGCTTAGAAGACAAGCATAATAAGGCACATAGGTAGCATAATTGCAGTAGAAAAATCACTCCAAGAACTGAACTGCGCCAGGGTACTGGATCTCTAATTTCTCCTGAACTTTAGCAACATTTCTGGCCTTGAGAAGTTGCTTTGCTGATCCAGGTCTCAAATGCCTCATTAATAAAATGTAAAGTGTAAAATTTTGTATGCCTAAGGATCACGGCCTTGGCCAAGGAAGGACTTAAATTAAATTCATTATAAAAATAAGATGAAAATAAGTAACATTTAACAAAAATTGACATTTAGTTCTGTTAAAAAGGTAACATTCTATGTTATCATAGGAAAGTGAAAACAATATTTTGGCAACATATATAATAAGCAAATCTTTTTAAATAAAATTGTTAGCATTTTTAAGTATTTATTTTCATGGGTACATATAGAAATACAGTCTTTCTCTTTTTCTGTCTCTCTTACATGTACAAGATTGTGTACTTCTAATTATCCCTTGCTTTTTCACTTAAATATTATATTATGGTTTTATCAGAATTTAAATTAAGTCTTATTGTAAACACAGTTTCATTTTATTTCAGTCTTTACATCGGTTTTCAATAGTCATATTTATTCTATTAACAATTCCCTTATCTTTTGATTTAGATTTTTAGCTTTCATAAATAGTTACAATCATAGACATTTATTTAGTATTTACTATGTTCCAGGTTCTATTATAATTGTTTTCCATTTAGTATCTCATTTAATGGACATCTATTTTTTTATATCCTGCTTTATTTCCAAAGTATTTAAATAGAATACTTATAAGAAATATAAAACAACATGATGGAAATAATACCTGAGAAAATCCTTAGGAATAGGAAAAAAAGAAAAACTGAAGAGTCATGAAAAGCCAGGGTTTCCTTTATCTCACCTCCTGATAGTCCCTACACATTCTTTAGAGACGTATATCAAATTAGATTTGGGGTTTTAAACAGCCAAACTGGGGGAGGGAATATAGATTAGCATGGTGATATAATTATTTACACTAATTATTTACTCAATTCCTAGTATTATTCAGTGAAATCAAACCAGTTCCCTAGAAAGGCACCGCTTCTTGGTGTGGAGATAGATCTCAGGAAATAAAGATGTTTGGCCATGTACTTCTACTATGATTTTCAGAATTATAGAATATTAGTGTGTTTACAACTCTTGACACATATTATCAAAATCCTTTTCCAAGTAAGCACTGGGAAACTTTCCAATGCAATAGATGGAAACAACTCCTCTTTGTTTCATCAACTCCTATTTCTTTGACTGTAGGAATTGATGAATTCTTCTCATTGTGTTTGCCTGAGTTGTATTTGGCAGTTTATGAGTTTCCCAATCCCTTCTGTTAGTAATAATTTTGATGAGGGATCTTATATGGGGACGTTTTGGCCCAAGGAGCTCTGGCATAGTCTGTATGGGTAAACATCTCATAGTTTGTTAAAATCCAGCTCAACGGATTGGGTTTCCCACAACTGAGGCATTTATCACCGTTTCCATTATTATTAATTATAGTAGGACCTAGTCCTCTTTTGTATGCAAAACATTTTAGCAGAAATGTCATGTCAAATTCGGATATGCTCTTGTTCTTAATATGTGCTTTAAAGTTGAAGAGAAAGAAAGCAGAAAACAGTGATAGTGCCTTTGTCATCTTGGATTTTGTAGGCAAGCCCAGCCTCCAATAAGCTTGAAGGCAGAAATACATTTTGGACTAAATTCAAACTCTGTATAAATTATATTTTCAGTTAAAGATATATGTCTTCTCTCATCCTATAACAACCCATCTTTGCTATAACTTACTAGTAAAAAAACTATTTTCTCATTTTTTTGGTACATTTTCCTCTTGCTAAATCTTTCAGAAACAATATTAAATCTGTGATTTAAGGATTCATTGTGTTAATGCACTATTCTTATCACCTACCTGCTTTTCTTCATTGTTTTGATTCCAAAGGAATTTAAATCATCTGCCAAAATGGATGGGTAATTTTTTTTAAGTTTTTATGTTTTGTGAGGCTAGCGTTTATTTTAAAAACAAAGCAGGATGTTTCCAAGCACTCATTTTAATCAGATAATTCTCTTAGCATGTGGCCTATTAAACCCAGAGGCTTCTGTTAAGGATGCAATTTTGAATGTTTCTGAGAAATAATGGACTCAGTTCTCTCAGAAATGCAACCTGCTCATATTCCATCATGTCGGTTGCATATGCCCCAGACACATGCTGTGTGAACTTGGATTGCTGGCGTCAGGAGAAAATCACCGCTGCAGTGCATTATGATGCTTTCTCTGGCAACACGTATTTGTACATAGTCTACAAGAGTCAAACAAAAGGGAACAGTGATATAGAAAAACAGATGCATGCATGTCTCTAAATCCAGTCTAGACCTTTAGAAGATTAGTATCTGATTTTTAGCTGCAGTTTGATGGAGATGGAGAATGTTGATAAGGCTGGGGAACAGAGCAAAACAACAAAGAAAAGAATTTGAATTCTTTAGTCTGAAGAGAAGGTTGAAGGTTAAAGACTATCTTATTAATGGAATTCAAGTTATATAGAAGTTTTGTAATTGAGGCAAAATGAATTAACCTTGTTCAAAGGCAATTTTGATTTCCGCTACAATGTCTTTAAATAAGAGAAAGTGGGGGATGGGGAGAGGACAGGATGATGGAATGTCTGTGAGCGTGGGCAACTTTCCCAGGGTTTTTTTAATCTCACCTCCTGATAGTGCAGTCAGAACTCCTCAATTTAATTTTTCCCTTTGCCTTTCTATCTATTCTTTCCCTATTTCTATCCAGAATGAAACATTGTTCTGCTAAAATTGTCCCATGTGCACGATTGCAGAGATATTCAGAGATTGGTAGCACTGCCTTCTGATATTAGAATGAGATAAAAGCAGCTTGTCAGAAATTACCAATCAGAATTTTAATTTGGCATAAAGCAGATATTTCTGACAGTAATGGTTGTTAAACATGGGAGAGCTATTGGGAAAGTGAGTTATGCATCCCTAACTCTGTAACCAGGGAGCCAGTCTAGAGAAAGTTGACTTCAAAAGCAAGAAATGACCTAAATGGCTTGTCAAATTTTTCACTCCAGTTTACAGTATCTAAACAATAAAAACATAATCTTTCTAATCTAGAGTATTTCTAATACCCTATTAATTTTGCAAAATATGGTGCTATATTGTTTTCACCAAGTTGGGTCTTTAGCTTGTCATTTTTTAGTTTGAAATCACAGCCAGGAGGTCATTACTGTTACTGATGAAGATTATATTCTGAATGATAATATTCTTCAAAATAATAGAGTTTTTGCTTGTTCTCAATATTCTTCATTGTCAAATTATATCCAAATGAACTTCATCTCAAGATTTTTATTGATAATCAGCAATTACTGATAAGGCAATTACTATAAGTGAAATAATCCAGATTTAAAGCAGATTAAAGTTGTGTCTAATACATCTAATATTAGATGTTTTTGAAGGTATTGGTGTTTCTGATTCCTACTCATAAAGCTGTGCAGTATTTGCTATTATCTCTCCAGATTCCATCATAGAAATCTGTTAAGCAAGCAAAGCTAGCTTTAGTAGATATATGACAATGAGTGAGAACAGTATCTTGATAGAGTCTTAGTAGTGTCTCAGTTGGGTATAATAAGAAGATACTTTTGGATTTTAATGACCTGGACCTGGTGATTTTAAGGCAGGTCTAACAAGGGTGGGAACTTGTAGGGAAAATTTAGGGTATAGTAGCTTTGGGTTGGTGGATAATGTGGGGTAAAAATCTTCAAGAGGGTCTGAATGGGCAAGCTGTTAGTCTTGATAAGTAAAATATTTAGTTAGTATAATCTTATCTTGTGGTAGTGTATATTTTATGGAGCAGGAAGCTGTTATTTCTTTGGACCCAACATTGTTTAACTTAGGAATAGGAAAGTATACTCTTGGCCTCAGCATTAACCTGGGGCAAGGAATTATGTCACATTTAATTTCTTGATTTCATATTTAATAGCTCAGATCAGTGGTAATAAAAAGGAGTGTTTAGGTCCTTAAGGATTATTTATTTAAAACAGTTAAACTTTAATTTTAAGATCCCTCGTTTTTCCTTTATAATAAATGGACAGATTAGTTCTTGGTCTCATATCTCCTTTATCTAATATTAGTGATTCTATTGACTTTCTAACTAATACAAGATTTTTAATCACAGTGTTTCTAATACATGAATTCTGTATTTAATGCAAACCTTTTTGAAGTTTGCTCATCACAAGATAATTTTAAAGAGTATTCATTAAGACCATTATTTGAAATGATGTCTGAACTACTGATAAAGCTGGACAGTGAAACACGCTTATAGAACATTTACTGGGGAATTTTCTTATTAAAATAACATATTTTTCATATGTTATTGGAAAAAGGACAGAATGTAAAGTAAATCCTGTAACCCTAAAATACTGGTTTGTTAATTGACATAATACTTTGTATAAAATACCATGGACCACAAATATCTTGAGTTAATATAAAAATATTTTAACATTAATAGAAGAAAAACCCAAAATGTCTATTCAGCAATAATGGAATGAATAAATGAGTAATTAAATAGACATATAACCATTACAATAATGTTTATGAAAACCTTTTGAATTATGGAAAATAGCATATGAGATAATTTAAGTGTAATAAAACCAGAGTAAAAAAACAAAACTCTCATTTGCAGTATGTGTAATCTTGTGGCAGCCATTAGTTGCTTGCCTAATATCTAGTTTATTGCATTTTTTTAACACTGATTTGTCCTATGTTAGAGATGCTGAGCTAAACACTATCCTGCCTGAAATCCCTTTCAGGTCGGGTTGACCAAGTGATATTCTACTGTGGATTTCTGGAAAACTTATGCTTTGCTGACATGAGCATTGTCCCAGCCTCTTTAAAACTTCCTTCTTTCTGCATGGAATGCAGGAAATAGGTATCTTGCCAGTATGAGGTTACCGAGAAGACAAAGCTGTAAGTCAAAGGTGGAGATGTGGAGAGAGATAGCAGGGGCACAGTCTCTGGAGACACCGTAGCAGCCCTCAACTGCCTGTCTCTGCATGACCTGTTACGTTAAAACCAAACCAAACAATATCAAAAAATTGGGGAAAATTTAGGAAAAAACATCATCCCTTTCATTAAGCCACCATAATCAGTTTCTACTGCCTGCTATTAAACACAATCCCTAGCTGACACAGATCTCAATTCTGAAAATAAAGACATAAATGTAACAAAATATACCAAATATTAATTGTGGTAATTTCTACATGTGATTGTAGACAATTTGAAAAATGTCATTCTCTTTGTGCTACATATTTTTAAGCATGTACAATGATAATATATTTATTGTCAGAAATAATTGTATATCTTAAGCATAAATATATTTTTCTTTAAGGAGTACATTTATAGAATGACAAAGTTAATATGCCTGCCTATTTTTGTGATGCAAATCAGATATGCATAAAAAAGACATAGAATATTGTGTCTTATGTTTGGAAGAAGAGTCTATTAGGAAACTAAAATGTATTTTGGATAAACTAATATCGGGAGTCTGTCCAAATAAGTAACAAGTGTATTAATATAGAAAATTGAACTATCAAGTTTCTCTGTTTCTTTCATAGGTTGTTTACAGGTTTGTTTAATTCAGTAAGAGCCTTGAAGCACACTATGTGTAGCAACTCCCAAGCAAAATTAATAAATGCTCCTAAGTGTATGTGAGTGTGATGGCAGGTGAGTGGAAAGGGGGTTATTATGATCATCAGCCTTTCACAGAAGTGATCACAAAATAGTCCAAAGCATTATTAGTGGTTCTTTGTAAAGTGTACTTTCTTTGCTTCATGACTGGTCTCTTATCGTGTTAATAATTATGAAATGGAACATGCTCTGTTTTGTTATGAAGTGATGGTTTTAACGAGAAGTTCTGCTAGTCATCCCAATCATTCTGGTGAAGATTTCTTTGTTTTTATTCTCATCTCTCTAGTCCCCCCACCTATTCCTTGGGATAACTTAGGAGCAAAACAAATTAATGGATTTTGTTGTTCTGCTGAAGTGGTTTTTATGTTGGAAATGTTTGAGGACCATAGAAAGTTCTTAAAGTATTAAGACATTTAAAATTAAAAGTAAAAGAAAGTCATATAATACACTTTACTTATGGCAATTTATTTTCTTTTATTCCATAAGGCATTCAACAATAGTGGCTGAACCTCTGTGGATATCATATCACTACTTTAGTGTTGTAGGACATTAAAACAATAGAATTTGAGATTTCTCCCTGTAAGTGCTCAGTGAAGTGCTAGAGGCCAGACTGCAAGGAATCATTATTTTATATAAATGTTAGAGCTGGAAGCATGCTCACTTAATTTACTCCCTTCATTTTATGGAAGATAAAACTAAACAAGGCCCAAACAAACTGAAGTGTTCTTGTTTTCCTTTACATTTCAGTTTCTTTCTTACCATGGGACCTGCACACATGCTGTTGCTTTTTGTTAGGACTCACCCTAACCTGCTGAAAAGTCTAAATTTATCACTTCTTCTTCCAGGAAGCTCTCCCTGAACCTTACCCTCGTACAAGTGTGGATTAGGTCTTTCTCTGTTGTCCCAGAGAAACTTGTGTACTATTTCTTTTGTTAGTTAAAACATTGTATCATGATTGCTATTTTGCTTTTCTTTGGGTCCCTCGAGATTGTAAATTCAACTGGAGAAGCACAGAGGCTAAATTTTCTTTTGTTCTTCATGGCTCTAGTTCATTGCAAAATAGCTTGCACATGGTAGGTGCTCAAAAATATTTATATACTGAATCAGGACTTTCTAAAAGTTAACAAGGGTATAATTTCATGAGCCATGTAAAACATACAAATGCCTACATATGAAATTTAAAATATATATATTTGGGATATATTAAATTATAGGGGAAAAGAAGCCATAATAGTTTCAATTTAACAAGAAATGATGAATTATTTTGATTGCATGCAGCCAGAAAAACAATAATATACTATATTCTAAAGGGTAAAATTCAAATTTCATGAGAAACTGTAGTTATAACAGTGATAACAGTTAACATTTGTTGAAAAAATTAGTAAGGTTTTGTACACACACAATGAAATTCTAAGCTGCATGAGGATAAATGAACTACTCCTACATTCAACAATATGGATGACTCACATAATAATACTGAATGAAAGAAGCAAGAAACTAAAATATACATATTTATGATCTCACTTTCACTGTGTTCAAAAATAGGTAAAACTAATCTATGATGTTGGAAGTCAGAAAAGCTGTTACCTTTAGTGAGAGTACTGACAGGAAGGAAGGCTGAAGGAGTTTCTGTGGTGCTGATTCTGTTCAGCTTCTTGCTGTGGGTACAGCTTTTGTACATACTCATCTTGTATAAATTAATTGTGGTATACAATTAGAGTTTGTTCACTTTCTAGTGCATACCTTTATTTCAATAAAAATGCATGTATGTGCCCCACCCCACATACCCCAAACCCTCCCAAATTTAAGGGCCAGTGTAGTAGAACTGACCAGTTAAATAATGAATCATAATTCACACCAGTGTAATATACACAGTATATGACACCAGTATAATATACACACCAGTTTATCCTCACTGTCATTATTGTATCATCCAGGCAAATATTTACTCTTCACCATGTGGTTTGTATGAGGCCATATAAATTAAGGCATTGTAAGGTGACTAGACCTGAAGGTTATCAAATTAGATGTCAGAACATCCATGTGTCTCATGTTCATACAGCAGCTTCACTCAACATTACATGCTTTAACTTTACTGACCTTGTCATTTCCATATAAAATACAGATATTTAACAGTAGGTTCTCTTAAAAGGAACATATTGTGGATAACAAGTAATGGTTGAAACATATGTGGTTTCCTTGTCTGAGCAAATTTATAGAATTGTAGTGAAACTATAAAATCCAATTTATCAGATGCCTTTGGTACCTTGGCCCCAACTCCCTTGACCCACTTGCGCTTGCCTATGTCTGTGGAGAATACACTGTAGACTGAGAGCTTCCCACCTCCAGGGCCTGTCTGTCACTCGTCTCTGACAAAGGACTTCAGCAGCACTGTAGGGATTTTAAAAGAGTTAACATAACAGGGGCCAGTCCTCACTGCCTGCAGGATGGGAATGTGTAGATAAATGCTCCAGTCTTCCAAGTTACCCCCAGGATTATTGTACTATGAAGTGGATTGCTGGCTGATGCACACTCACTAGCTTTTCTCACTACCATGTTTTCCTCTATCACTTCCCAAATGGTCTATCTGCACCAAAGTTCTTACTTCAGCACCTGCTTTGGAGGAGCCACAAGTATACTCTTCTTCTCTCAAGCCATGAACTTACATGCAGATTGTTTTTAATTTATGAATTTGTATTCCTTTTTCTGTTATCTTCTGAATTTCATGAACATAGTTTCACTTCACATGAAAATATGACAGTGTCCATTCCACCTCCTTTCAGCATTTTTGTGGAAGTACAACCAGATGGTATAGACTGAATAGGTAAGTATAAGGAGCACTTCCTTAACCTAATATTTTCTCACTCTTCTTCCAGAGCAAATGCATGAGATTGAATTATTAAATTATTATTTCTCACAGTAAGATATATTTCCTGGAGCCTGTAGTTAAAATGCCAGGGATGGTGCATTAATTTATTATGAGCTCTCAGCCACACACAAATATATCTCCATCCTCACTCAAAGCTCTGAAGAGAAGGACCTATCCAACAGCAAATTCTCAAGGACGCCTCCCACTTCTTGGTTCTACTTTTCAACCTGTGTAAAATTTGTTTTTGAAAGTCACTGTATTACTCTGTTAAGGCCACCATACAGAATAGCACAGACTGGGTGGCTTAAACAAGAGAAATGTATTTTCTTACAGTTCTAGAGGCTAGAAATACAAGATCAAGGTATCAGTTGGGTTTATTTCTCCCTCTTCTTGTCTTGCAAATGGTTCCTTTTTCCCTGTGTCCTCACATAAGCTTTCTTCTGAGTGCATGTCTCTTGAATCTCTGTATATCAATCTCTCATCACAAGGATACCAGTGAAATTGGGTTGGGCCTCATTTTAACTTAATTATGCCTCTTTAAAAGCCCCATCTGAATATATATTGGCACCTTCTGAGGTACTGGGGTTAAGGCTTCAACATACGAATTTTGAGGAGTCATGATTCAGCCCTTAATGGCCACATTGGTTCTGGAAGACCTGATGGTAGAGGCAGAGCCCGATGAGAGGAAGCAAGGAGGAAGGGAAGTGAAGCCGAAGGACCTGCCCGGGCTAGACATGATGTAGGCAAGAGGGGCGCATGGAACGCAGCGGCCCTCAGCAGCAAAAAGAGTGATTTTCTGGAGTTAAATAGATGCCACCTCTGCTATGTTTTTATGGCTGCCAGAAACTGTGCCCTCTAATTAGGAAGGATACTGTCCTAGACATTACTAAAGTACTTATCACTTTTTCAGACTGATATTGCAGAGTGGGTATAAGGTTTAGAGATATACTTACTCTCTGTGGATTTTGAACTCCGTGTCTATCATTGACCAGGTCTGATAATGTGCTTGCTACTTAATCTCATGAATCTCTTGATTCTTTATGAATGAACTGAAGATAATCTTTCTCTCAAAGAATTCACACAAGGTATAAATGAGAAAATGCATATAAATTGCCAAGCACATAGACCTTAATAGATTCTTTATTGATTTTTATCTGTATGTTCACATTGTTTTACAAATCCTGAGAAAATACTTCATAAGCCGTGTAAGTTTTGAAATGCTGAAGAAAGCTGAAGTGATGGAAACCTTTGGTAGTTAGGGGCATGAGATTACTTTAGAGCTTAGCAATAGAAAGTAATTAGAAACCAAAGGGTAGGTAGGCAGAAACTGAATAGAAATGTTGATTTTTTCCCTCCTATTCTTGACTAGTGTATTGGGTATGTAGAAGGGCATTGGCAGAAATGACATTGTCTATAGAACCCAATAATAGCAGCTAATCCAGTGCCAAAGGAATTCTTGCTCATCCTCAAAGAACATTAGCTCGTCCATTGCTCTATATAACACCATGACATTAAATGGTAAACTGGAAGGTTAAAAATGAGCGTATTTTTATGAAGCTTTGTACTTTTTATCGATGATTCTAGTTCCTTACTTTCTGTACTTTTCTAGGCATTTGCCTAATGGATTTGGGGTATTGACAGTCATAGATCCCTGGATTTGAGCCATGCAGAGTAAATACCTAAATGTTTGTTCTGTGCACACACTAAAAAAAAGTAAACATGGGTGCCTTTTAAAATCATGAACAACTACAATAGAGCAACTCAGGTTAAGGCAGAGTCTAAATCTTCCTCTAAAATAGCAGAACAAATAGGCACAGGGCCTACTGGTCCTTGGCCATTTTTGTACCAAATACTGCCATATAATTTCCAAAATATTGCTCTTTCAGTTTTGTGTTCACTTGAAGCATGTCACCCTTTCCCATTCTAGAAATACTTCAAACAATATAATTTAACTTAGTAGATAAAGTTCTGAAAATTTGTGTTTTTCACAAGTTTTATTATTAATTGCCCAATACCTGCTGTTTAGGGCATAATAAATGATGGTCAAAAGCTGAATGACTTCCTTTCCATTTCTGTTTGCTTGTGCCTCATTAAATTACAGCAGAGGAAAAACTGCAACATACTAAAGGCACAGAAAGATGTATTGGAAAATCATAAGAAAGAAAGATGAGATGACAACCATAAAAGGCTGGGAAAGATAATAACAAGGACAATATAGATGGGAAAACAAGTGTAAAGAGAGATTACCACACTATTAGGGTTCCTTTGGTTTGTGATCGCTGCCAACTTCTCTTAAAGTCACTGGTTCCAGTATAGTAAATTTATCTTTGAGGATATATTCATGCATGACTTCTGCCCTGAATTTCTGCTCATTCATTTAATCAGGCACATTTTGTTTAGATCATTTCAGCCTTTGCTCACTTAAAAAAATACTTTTGCATGTACCCAGAAAGTCATAGCACAGAACACTAAAAACTCTATAAACAAGTTCTCTCTATCTCACCAAGATAATCACTGTCCTATTACAGTGGGGAAACAAAACCCTTCAAATTCATAAGACTGCTTAGAAAAGTCTCTTAAACTTTCTATTTTACATTAATATCTTTTGGCTAAAGGAATTAATTAGTTAATAAACCAATGACACTTGTATCACAACAGAACAGGAAACCTTTCTCCACAAAAATGCAAAAATAATATTCAGGAATTTTATTTTTGTTGTTCAGAGTGCATAAATATAACCTGGTAAAGTCCAAAAATATTCTTGTGATCGACCCCTTGAGAATGAGTAAGTGTTATAAATTCAACATGCAGTGTACAAATTTCAAAGCATACCTTATCATAAAAAGACCAAAAAAAAAAAAACTTAATTAAAAAATGGCCAGAGGATCTGAATAGACATTTTTCCAAAAAAGACATAAAGATAGCCAACAGGTACTTCAAAAGATGCCCAAGATCACTAATCGTCAAAACCATAATAAGATGCCACCTCATATCTGTTGGAATTGCTATTATCAAAAAGATAAGAAATAACAAGTTATGGTGAGGATGTGGAGAAAAGGGAAACTTGTACACTGTTGGTGGGAATGTAAATTGGTGTAACCACTACGGAAAACAGTTGGAGGTTCCTTAAAAATAAAACTGCCATACCACTCAGCAATTCCACTTCTAAGTATTTATCTGAAGAATGCAAAAACACTGATTAAAAAGTCTCTTGACTTTTTTTTTCCGTATGTTCATTGCAACATTAGTAACAATAGCTAAGATATGGAAACAACCTAAGTGTCCATTAATGGATGAATGGATAAAGAAGATGTGGTTTATATAAATTGGAATACTTACTCAGCCATTAAAAAGAAGGAAATCCTGCCATTTGTGACAATATGAATGTATCTTGAGGTTATTATTCTTAGTGAATGAGCCAGAGTAAGACAAATACTATATGATTTCACTTATACATAGAATCTAAAAAATGAAACACATGAACAAACAAAGCACAAGTTATGGAAACAGAGAACTCATTAGTGGTTACCAGAGTGGAAGGGGGTAGACAGGTGGGTGAGATGGGAGAAGAGGATCAATTGTATGGTGATGGGTGGTAACTGGACTTATGGTGGTGATTACTTTTTGGGTACAAAATTAAATTTAATATATAACTGACACTTATATGATGTTATATATTAAGTCTACCTCAGTTTTTAAAAGTGCATACTTTAATTCCACAAAATAATTGTATAGGTCAGGCTCAGGTATAACTTCCCATTATCTGTATACTGTGTGTCTACATACCTACCTACCTATGTAATCTATCTTTTGTCCTTTAGTGAATTGCATTTTTCTATTTTCATCAAAATCTGATTTGAGTATTGACACCCCCATCTGACTTTTTCTGAGGCTATACATTCAAAATCATGTAAGAGGGGTGTTAAGCTATATTGTTCTGTTTTTAAGTTTTCCTCACCCATAAATGGCAGTGTTTTAAACTATATAGGACGCTGCAAAGGTTGGTGGTACAATGCTTGACAGGCATTAGAGTCAAGCAAACTGTTTTCTTCTATTAGAAAGAAACCTGAACCCCAGGGATCCCTCTCCTCCTGCTCCTGTCTTCTGGTGATTTAAGCAGCCTGCCATCACGAGAGAACACTGACATTGTTGGAGTGCTGCCCCTTTCAGGTTCTTTCATTTATTATTTTTTATTTTTTGACAAGTAATGTTCAGAGTTCCTTTTTTGTTGTTGTTTAGGTGAGGCTTTATAAAAATAAGAAGAAAAACTGGAGATATAAAGAGTTTTGATTACCTCTCCTGTTTGTTTCTTCACAACAAAGGGTGTTTGGTGGAGGAAAATTAGAATTTAAATTTAAAAATCTCTGTTTTCTTTTAAAATGAAATTATTTTCAGTTATTTGGATGATATTTGTTTCATACCTTAGATCATGTAAGAATTTAGACATGAATACATTCAATCAGTTTATTGGTTTATGAACTTAAAAAAAATTAGATTGTTAAATTTTCCTTGTCATCATAAGAAAATCAGAAATAAGATTGGTACAAAGTCATTTTATTCAATTGTTTTTGTTTTCCTTCCTTAATATAAACATGAAGATGAGAGAGAATCACAAAATTTACATTTTATGTATTTCCATCTCTGTTGGATCTTCTTCAGCACAGGAGAAATGATAGTATGTTTTTTATCTTAAAATTTTCTCTTGACTTTTTTTTCCTTCAGTACCCTATTTCATTTCCTTTACAGCAAAACTTCTAAAAAGAAAAAAAAGTCTTTGTTTTTAAACATAGACTGTAGTTACTTTAGAGTCAAATGGTTCTATTGTGAGCTCTGTTCCGTAAGCCATGAGATAGTCTACAAAAATATATACGATTCATGAATGTAGTTCCTCTTTTTCACCTTCCTAAAGGTATGAATTGCCGAAGTATCTGCCCTTAAGCCCTCTCCCCTCTCTACACTCTCTGTCTTTGCAGTCAGTCCACTCCTACACATTCATCAGTACTGTGAGGTATCACAAACCTGGGACCTTCAGAGTCCTCTCACTGGTGAACAGGCAATGTCTCTGAAACAGGTGAGCAAGAGATGGCTACATGTGACTGGACCTTTGGTTCTAAAAGAGTTCCTTTCTTTAGAATACACCTGGAATTTGTCATTGCCAGTGCTATACAACATCCCGTTATCTACCTACCTGTCTTCTGTGCGGTAGATGTGTGTGAAAATCCCAAAACATCTCAAGGATGCTTATGCCCAAAAGAAGGTGCTATGTAAGCATAAACATCAAGAGAACTTCTCAAAATAAAAAGGCAATACAAATTTACAGATTATTCCAGGGGCAGACCAGAAAAACAATAGCCTCATACTTTTCCAACAAATGAGAGATGTCCCTCAGCCCAAGGCTACCTGCTTTCTGTGTTCTCTTGCAAGTTGTGTTTCTCTTGACAGATTGGTGTTCTAAAGCACTTCACTTGAATAAGATACACAAAATCTCAAAAATTGAATGCCTTTTATACAGTACATGGTTTGGTCCTATCCCCACCACTCTCACAAACACTTCTGACTCATGTAGTCATAAATATGTCATATTATAAAGTCTAAACCTAAAACTTAACACTTCATTAGTGGGTTAGAATTATGCTTCTTTAGGCAGAGGGGAGTCAGCCAAGTAATGCCATAGTTAAAGATATGTGAGTGAATCATTTTGCTGTTTGACGAAGTGCAGTGAACAGAAAGAAAAAGATGTAAGACTGAGTTTGGGGAGACTCACTAAAAGATAAATTCCAGTTTTATTCTTTATATTGTGCCTTTTGCCTGTAGTGGCAGATTATATGTTTTAAATAACTGCAACACCATTTCCCACTCTGTTCTTACAAATTCTCACTCCTGCCACTGAGAACGGAGGTTTGTATTTTCTCACTGTCTCACTGTGCATCTAGGAGGAGGTTTATGAGTTCTCTGACCAATAGAGTACAACAGGAGTGATGTTATATGACTTAAGAAGCTAGGTAATAAAAAGAATAAAAGATCCACATGATTATTGGGAAACTTGCCTTGAAAACCAAACCACTAAGCTGTGAGGAAACCCAGGATGGCCCACGGGAGAGGCCACAGAGAGGAATGGAGGCCCCCAGCCAACAGTCACTGCCACGCACCAAACATATGAGTGAACCACCCTCAAGATTATTCCAGAACCCAGCTTTTCAGTCTTCCAGGTGAGGCCCTAGGAGATATGGAACAAACATCCCTCTTAAGCCTGTCTGAATTCCTGTCCCTGAGAACATGAGCACAGTACTGTTTTGTACTATGCCATTGAACTTTTCGGCAATTTGTTGTATAGTCATAGTGTTTGAAACACCTGTTTCTTAAGTGAACAAAGCATTAGGAGCAGTGATGAGTCAAGACATTAGTTTATTTTACATTTGATTGACTAAATGTGCATTTAGAACCATGTGCCTAATGTTTTTATTTGATGATATATGTATACATGTATTATTAATAATCAAATTGAATAACACAAAATCAGTGAAAACTCTGCTATTTGTATGTATAGTTCTATGTTTCTTTGATTGTGTGTGTGTGTATGCGGTCACATTTCCATCTGTTCTCTGGTTCCTTGAGCTACAGTGCGTCTAATCTTAGGTTTCTTTGTCCAGACCACAGGGTCCCTTCATATGCTCTGGCTTTCATTGTCAGAATAAGCTTTTCTTCATCATATGAAAAAGCTTTGGGCTGCTCTCTGCAGTTGCTCACAGGATGCGGGTACTCTCTAAGAAGTTATTCCCAGGGGGTATCTGCCTTAAAACTCCCTGAAGTTTTCTAAGTGCTACTTGGTACTAATCTCCTCTATAGCAGTGGTAAAGAGTATATAGGACTGGCCATATTTTCAATTATTAATATATTATCTGATTTAATTTCTGTCTTTGAGAAATTATGAGGAAAATATTTTAAATATTTGGTATACCCAAAGTGAATATTGGAAAAAAATTAATAAATACCACTAGGATAATTCAGAAGGGAATATACAGAAATCAGACTTATAGTAGAATGTACCTGTGGAAGGATTATTTGCTACATTATATGCTACATAAATAAAATGAAATAGCAGAGAGACAAACCACAAACAATGAGATAAAAATACTCTCATTGTTGATGTGTATTTAAAACAAATTGAAGATAATTTTGTTGCTAGGCAGCTGAATCTGGGGAGGTCTCTCCCTGCGCACTAGGTGAAGCATGAAGAGAAACCTCAACCTGGAAGGGGGAGGATTCTTGACTCTGGATGAGAAAGAATTCTTGAGCGGGTCAGGCAAGTGTAGGTAAGGAAGGAATTCATTAAAGAAAGAGGAGCAGGGAATGGCAGCTGCCTTGCAGGCAGTAGAGAACAGGTAAGTGCAGAAAGAGGGAAAGTTCTCAGCCTAGGGCAGATTCCCTTGCCAATTCCTGAAGCCAGGGTTACCTGGCATCCTGTGCCCACTTGGATCTGCATGGTGTGGGGACCAGCCCCTACTACCCTAAGATTTGGGTGGGGGCGTGGAGCATGGGATGGAGTGAGATTATGTACTGAGAACTTCCCAAAGAAGGAGATTTTCAGGCAGGTTACTAAGGGCAGATCACACAGCTGAAGTTTCATTCACCCAGGTGACGGAAACATGCAGACTCAAAACTAAGCTCTTGGAACCCCCTCCTACTTATTAGGAGTAAAGCAGAGACAGAGTGAGACTTGGAAATAAAATTAAATAGCAAAGAGACAAACCACAATAATTTGAGCAGTGAGAAAATTTTATTTGAAAGTATGCACTTAAAGAAAGGAAAATGCAGATGTCCTCAGAGAGGAGGATCAATGAAAGTTTGGGGATTCTGTTTTTTAAGGCTTTCAAGAATGGGGCAAAGGGCCGAGGGGTTGTTTAGCTAAAGCTTGACTTGTGGTCTCAAGGTGCTTCTCTCTGATGAGAGACAAATGTCTTCTTTCCTCTGTTATCAGTCTTCCAGCTAATTTGGCTAAATAAACCCAACACAAAGAATTTATTTATCCTGTTCTTCTCCAAGATAGTGGTTACCCTCAAGCAGTGGGGACATACTAGTTAAGACTGCCTGCCCTGCTTTAAGGTAGGCTGTTGGCTGATTACCAGAGAATGTGTTAGGAATTTTACTTCTCAACTCTGTGCTTTTTAAAAATGGAATCTTAGCCTTAAGATGGGGTCCCTTCTGTTCTTACTATACTGTTTCTATCTCAGCATTTTTCATCATAGGCAGGAAGAGTTAATCACGATGATGGTCCCATGTCTCTCCTCTACAGCAATTTGATACGTGAACTTTAGTTGCTTCTAACACAATCCATAATGGTTTCCTAAAGAGAATTTTTTCTTTTTCTTTTCCCACAAATAGATGTCCCTTTAGGATTCTGTTAATTAAGATCTCTCCTTTAATGAGCCAGTGTGCTAATATTTTCCCTAAATATCTTCTGTCATTTTCTGTCATAGTTGCTGAAATATCATATCATCAAAGACACAGTAGTCCAAATAAGTACACAAAAACACCTTATACATATTACTAGAACCCAGATGTGAAGGTGAATGCTTAAGGATCACTTACTGAGAGAATGGTACCATAATTAATGGGAAGAAATTACCCTTCATGACCAGTTCTCTAAAGCCATGATTCTTTTGACATTATATGTTTTAAAATTTCTTTATAAAGGGAAACAAAAGAACATTTTAATTAATTTTTAATTCTCTTCCTAAGATAAAATTAAACCATATTGAAATTTTTAAAAGCATCTATTATATATACATTTATGTATGTGTATGTATGTTTTTATATGCATATATATACACATATATGTATATGCACATTTATTATACACAAATTTAATATTTTGAAGGGTATCCTCAATGTTTTTCACCAATTTTAAACAATATAGCAAAGAACAGCACTTATAATAACTTCATAGGAGTTAGAATTTTCTGGGGTTTACAATAATTAGATGTATTAATTTTGATAATTAGATAAATAAATGCAGTTCAGTTATTTGAATTTCTGATTACACATTCAATGACTGAAAACACGAACTCTATGAAAAGCATATACCATCTTATATTGCTTATTTTTGTCATTCAACAAATACAGTCTCTGAACAGAGATTCTCACCCTGAAACTGAGTTGTCACTTGGACAGAAAATCCCTTTTTCTTCGTGTGAAACTAATTCTTATAGAAATAAGAAAGCATTTTCTTTCCTTTGTCAAACCCACTTGATCTTGTACCTTACCTTTAAAAAGTTTCTTAGGAAACAGCTTATTATTTATTTAGTTAGTTAGTTAGTTTTTAAAAAAATTTATTTATTTATCATTGGTGCTCTATTTTGGCAAATGGGTCATCTTGAAGATCATGAATGACTTGAGGAAACAGTTAATTACTGCCATAAGTGAGTGTCTCATCCAAGTGTTGGATCCCAAGAGTCTAAGGAAGGAAACAAATCAGAAAAGAATTTACATTACTATTCAATGAGAAGTAATGCAAATTGTGACCATTTAACTTAAAATACTTTTATGTGAAAGATAAACTGAGAGATGGAAGAGTAATTGTAGGAACACTGATGACAAATAGTGTTGTAATTGAAAAGAACATGTGTATCAAAGAATGTTCCTTCTCTGAATCATTTTGAATATGTTAATGACATTTGAACCATGCATTAAATACTGAAATAAAGGGGAAATAATAGCATAAAGAACCAAATGATGCTGTGTTTATTCAAGGATTTTCCTTTTTTCCTATTTATTTATTTGGTAACTTTATTTTAAAAGGACTTGGGGTGGGTAATGAAAGAAAGGAGAGCTGAAAATACACATTTATTTTTATGTTAGTATTTTTAAGTTGATAAATTATAAAATAATCATCTATCTTAAGAGTTCTATCAGACAGAAAGAACTATGAGTAATATATGGTAAGCAATTTATTATAGTTATTTATGTTTATTCAATTGTGGGAGATGGTAAAGCAGTGCAATTCAGGCACTGTTCCTGCTTCCTGTATTGGGGCTGAAGTCAACAGAGCCAGCAGTAGGAAAGAAAAGATGGATAACTGGAATTTGGGGGAATAGACAGAAATCCAAGAGGATGATCTGGAACTTGTGTGCCTCTCTTTCACTTCTTGCAGCCTTGATCATGTGGGTTCGATAGTGCTTTCCATCAACACAGATGTACAGTCTCTGGCCCAGAACTTGCAGCAGGTACAGGAGGAAACAGCAGGAGCTGGCAGAGCTGAAGGCCCAAAGGCTGCCTCCGAGCAACGAAGAGCACACATCAGTGGCAATGTTCCTAAGCAGCAGTATTACTTGATCCCATATCAATGCACAGGAGATCCTCTCCAAGGGGCCCACAATTGGTATAAGATGGAATGAAAAAAAATCTTAATACAATAGTCTTTGATCATGCAAAACTTAACCTAACTGATTTCCTTACTATTTAATTTCAAGAGGATGAAAGGAGTAATTAGGAAAAATGAAGTTTAAAAGACTCCTGATGAAAGCAATATTGAAAAAAAAAGTTTTGAGAAACAGCATCTATACTAACCTTTAATCATAAATATGGCAATTACTTCACTTCTGCCTTCCAAATATCAGGCAAATTTCTAATGGCCAATCCAAAATTGATACAGCACTAAGGCACCATATTTATATATCATAAAATTCAACATTTCTAATGTTTCTGTACTAGAGGAGAAGTATCTTATTTTGGGGGGGACTTAATTTAAAATCCATATTTATATTCTGAGCTAATTTTCCGACATTGGGCAAGTTATGTAATGTTTGCAGTCACAAAATATGAGTATATTGCATCGCACTGCTGTTGTGAAGTTCAAGTGAAGTGCCACAGGTGAAAGCACCTGAAGTAGAGTGACATCAAGGTGAGTAAATGGTTACTATGTGCCATTTACTTTTAATAACATTTAATGTTAGGATTCTAGATGTTTCTAAGTTTTCACCATTTAACATAACTCTTCACTTTACAGTAGTGGAAACTTGCTTTAGATAGGTTACATAATTCAGCAACACTGGTTAGTTGTAGAGTTCTAGGTAACCCTCAGACATCTAAAATCTCAACCCAGATTTTTACAATTATGTAAGATGCTTCTCACAAAAGGATTAATCACTATTTTTTAATTAAATTGAATAGTATATTTTTTCTTCATTAACATTTTGAGAATATTTTCTTTGGATGTCAAGTAAATGTGCAAAAAATAAGGGTGGTGGTGGTCTAGTGTTGATGTAGGGCAGGGAACTGGGACAAACATGTAGTTAAGTTTTCCTGCCTTTGATGAAAAATGCTGATATATACACAGTATAGTAAAAACAGGAAGGATCCCATATTAAAGCTAAGATTCCATTTTAAAAACCAGGAAGTTAGGAAGTAAGATTCCTAATATATTCTTTAGCAAATAGACAATAACTCAACCCACCTTGGGGGCAGGGTAGGCATCTTGATTGATTCACTCCCAGAGGGCAGCTGATCCTGGAGAGGAACTGACCAATTTCTTGTGTTAATTTTGCAGAATTATCTGGAAGACTGATAATAGAAAAGACTTAGCGTCTCTCACCTGAGATAAGCATTTTGAGACCACTTTACAAGTCTATACCCCCTGGCCCTTTGTAAATGTTTAGAAGATAGAAACCCCAGTCTTTTAGCATGCCTCCTCTCTGAGGACACCCGTACTTTCTCAAGTGTGTAACTTTAAATAAAGCCTTCTCACTGCTCAACTTAATTCTGTTTTGTCTCTGCGCTTTTCCAGTGGTAAGTGTCTTTGTTTCTTTGCTATTTCATTCTATTTCTAAGTCTTCACTTAGTCTCTGCTTTAGTCCTGATAAGTAGGGAGGCGCTGCTGAGAACTCAGACTTGGGCTTGCAAGTTCCCTGTTGCCTGGGTGACCTGCACTGGAACTGCAGGTGCAGGAGCCTGCCTGAAAATCTCTCTTCTTTGGGAAGTTCTTAGAACATAATCTCACTCCATCCATACTCTGCGTCATCCATGCTCCAGATTCCAGGGTGGTAGGGGCTAGCCACCACGCAGTGCAGATACAAGTGGACACAGGATGCCCAGGTGACCCTGGCTTCAGGAGTTGGCAAGGGAATCTGCTCTATACCAAGAAAATGTTCAGCAAACTTTCTCCTTTTCCACTGCACTTTCCTGTTCTCAGCCTCCTGCAAGGCCACTGCCATTCATTTGTACTCTCATTCTAATGAATTCCTTCCTTACCTACACTCATCTGACCTGCTCAAGAATTCTTTCTCATTCAGAGGCAAGAGCCCTCTCTCGTCCAGGCTGAGGTTTCACCTGGTGTGCAGGGAGAGGCCTCCCATACATAGCTGCCTGGCAACTGTGTTATGTGAGTATAAGATTTGAAGTCAGAATTGCATTTTTCTGATCTGGGTCTTTCATAATCTTTTCTAAATTACTTCCTCTCTTTAAACTTCAGTTCATTTACTTAAGATATGCTCAAAACAGCGAGATGAGGAAGTTCAGCATCTATAACAGGGGGACACTAAGCTCTAAGTAAATTTAGTTATTACTCTGTTTTTACTTCCATAGAGTTTTAACATCGATATGCCAATGACAGCAAAGCACCCTTGATAAGAACCCAGGGAATAAAATTTTGTGTGAGTTTGTTTAAAGAAGAAATAATATTGTGTAAAAAGTCATGTCCTCTGTGAATTTCCTTAACTGGCGATACAACAGTTGAATACAGAGAGCCAGTAGCTCAAGGCATTTGAAAGCCAGTGGAGCATGAGACTGGACAAAGATGCATTATTATGTAAAAGGCTGGCTGCAGAGGGTATCAGTTGAGAAATTATTATTCAAACTGAATGATCCATATGATATTGCATTGCATTTTCCTGAGAAAGACTTGCTAAAGTAGATTTTGTTATAGGACAAAAATTATTACTATACACTAGATGTGGAATCTTTACAAAGAGAATTGTTAGAATTTCTTTACAGTAATCAAATAATCTCAAATTTTCACTGAATAAGATTTACTGAATGAAAGACATTTGTCTATTAGTTTCTCTTTAGATTTCTCATGGGCAGTTATATTCCATTTTATCATACTCCTTAATGATGCTAATAGCTTCTTTTGCCTGCATTAGAACTTATATCAGAGAAAGGGAAATAGCAGTATCTAAATCTAACATGTCTAAAATTCCCTAAAAGCCAACCTTTCCAATTCTATTCAGCAACTTCTGATACTACAGATCTGAAAGATTGTACTTACACACTCTAATATTTTCTACAGCTATGAATTAGTGTCAGAAGAATTATCTACTTTTGGTAATGCTCATAATAGTCTTGCTTTTGTCACTCTTTTCTCATCTTACATATAAAGACAATGAAGCTTGGGGAAGTAAATTCACTTTCCCCAGTGTCATATGAAGAGGAAGAGAATTGAAACCCAAGAATGTTTAGTCCAAAACCCACACATCTGTCATACCTCAACACACTCACTTTTAAATCTCTTTCAAACTTGCTAGTGTTTTCTGACCGACTGTCCCGTTTCTATTCAGAGGAAGCCTTAGTTCAGTTTGCCAGCATTATTTTTGCTGCTTAATTCCTCCTTTCCTTTCAAAATCAAAACCATCCTTAATTACTATAGAGTAAATGAATTTCCCATCCAGAAACCATTAGTAGTTCTTTGAGCGACTGTTATGTTCCAGTTTGTTAGAGAGTCTTGGGTTATGCCTGTTGTCTCACTGAATTGTCTTTATTAATATTTTTTCCTGAACTGTTCATTTTGAAGCAATGCATTATTATTCTTAACTGTTGCATTACAATGAGCTGAGATATGTTTGCAAGATCTTCACCATGTAATTCCAGCCATTGCCATAATATCACTTAGTAATTTGTGATATTATGTGCAGTGAACAGAATTCTCATTTCTAAAATATGGCTTAATCTGAAAGAATAACTTTCTCTCTGTCATTGACCATGTTCACTGTATTTAACTAAACCCTGCCTTTCAAGAAAGCATACAGTCTGCACCCTAACTGAAGGATGAGTGCTTATATACAATAAGCAGGGACAGCTAATCTTGTCTGTTTGTGGCAGTGATGAGAGAAATGGTTGCTACTGCAGTCCAGCTGACTGCTTGTGTACCTTCTATTTGGTGTGAACCATATAGGAACCTGCAAGATGCAAAAGTCCCAAGGCCAGCAGCAGTCAATGCGATAATTTGAAAATTTAGTGAATGACAGGTTAGGTGCATGTGAAATAATGGTATGAGAAATAAAAACTGAGCAGTCATGATGTGGTTGTACAGAAAGTAATCTGATAATTCTCAGTACAGAAGTATAAATCTACAACTATTTATTTTAATGTTTAGCAATGCCTTTTATTTTGCCTATATTTTTGACATGATCCTATATGCCATCAATAAGTAACAAGAAAAATGAAAGTGAATTTTTACACTGCAAAAGTGAATTTTACCATACTTTGATGATGAAAAATTAACTTGTAGAAAATGCATTTCAAAACTTAGGGTCCAACATTAGGAGTCACTGACCACTAAGACCGAGAAGACACAAATCCATTAAAGAAATATAAATTTCTAGTACAGATGTCAGTTATTTTAGAGGATTATGCCTACAAATTACATTTTTACACATGCAGGTGAAGAAGTTGTGTTTATTCATCACTCTGTGAAGTATATTTCATTTAGTTCAAGGAATAGCCTTCTATATTATTTTTGTTGTTGATGCCAAGTTTTCTTGCTACATATACAAAGTTACTTATACATATACATATACATATACATATACATATACATATACACATACATACACACACATACATATACATATACATATACATACATATACATACATATACATACATATACATGTATACATATACAAAATTACTACATATACAAAAATAACTGTTACTTATTTAACTCTGATAGAAGAAAATCTTAGAAAAAAGTTAAGCAATAGAGGGTTTATCTCAGTGCTATCTGATGTTTCAAAAAGAGTGTCAGTTACTTCCCATCAGAGGCCATGGCAGCTATGGAGTGCATGGCTCAACAGTCCCTTCAGAAGAGCCTGCCATAGGGAGCATGTTCGAATCTATGCTTCCTCAGATCCACTGTGACAGTCCTGACAAGGCCATATGTCCCCTCAATTGCGCCCATCTAGTGTGTGAACATGGCAGTGATACCAGAACCAGGCAATTCCTGCCCAGGGCAGAAGAACTCTACTGGGCAATTTTTGCTGAGGGACTCCTCATTTTCCTGGATGAGACTCTCTGAGAGCTGTATTGAAGCACAGACTGAAGCTCTTTCTACCCCATCCTCCTTCCTTCACACTTCCCTTTCACAAGTGTCAGATATGCATTGCAGCCTAAAGCTCTCTCTGCCTTCTTTTATTCTCTGGCCTTTATCCTTCACCAGTGATTCCCCCAATAATTCTCTAGCTCACCTATCCTGCCTTAGCTTTTACTTTTCAGTGGAACTGAAGTGACACAGAAGTGATATTCTATCAATTAAAATAGGAGCTGTGTATACTAAATAAATATTTTATACATACTCAGAATAACTGAGCTACAATATTTTGTGGAAAAGATGCTTTTAAATGAAAGCCTCTTTCAGTGTGGTAGTATGTGCTTTCTCTGCCTGATGCTCATTATAATTTTAGAATTACCTGAGCCCTTGAAATTCTATGATTTTGCTTTAGAATATCACAGCTTGTAGGAGAAATATTTTGATGGTTTCAATTTTGTTAGGATAAACATGTCCTGTATAAAAGAGAGATTATGGTGAGAAGTCCTGTGATTTTTTTAGCCTTTCAAATTAGTAAAATATGCAAAAATTATGGATGATAATATCACAAACTTTGTTTTGCAAAATATTTGTCAAAGAGCCTTTTGATGGAGGCAAAAGATAGTACCTATGAAAATCCGTGGGCTGAAGTATTTATACATTTCAACCTGAAGATTATAATCTAGAAATCCTACACATAATAGTTTTCCTTGAGCTTTCTAGGTACTTTAATGATCATAGGCAATTTAATGAAAATATTGAACACAGTAAGATAATGTTAAAGAATACACCTTCAGAAATATACAGTGGAGAGTATAAGAATGATTAAAATGAGTGCTTATATAGTGTCTTTCTGACTGGTTGTTCCTGCTTGTAATTGATTAGACTAGAAATTTTAGAATCAAGCTGACCCCTTTTTCTCCCATTCAAATTCAAAATTTTGTTGGGTCAATTTTCAGTATATATTCCAAATCCAATAACTCACCATGTATACCACAAACACCTCAGTCCAAACCACCATCATGTCTCATCTAGACTATTGCAGTCAACTTTTAACTGGCTTTCTGGCTTCCAGTCCTCTCACTAGCCTAGTTTCAGCACAATCCTTCACAAATTTATATGTGATCATTTTTAGTTTTCTGCTCAAAATCTTCCAATCGCTTCTAATATCATAATGAAATCCATAGTCCTTACAATGACCTGCAAGGCCTTAGTGATCTGCACACCCCAACTCCCTGACACCTTTCCTACTCCCTAATTCCCATGTTCACCATGCTGCAATTGCCCTGGCCTCCATATTCTTTAACAGTCTCCTCTGCTCCTTGAAACTTAAGCCTTCTGCCTGAAATGCTTTCCCCCACATGGAGCTACATTGCCTCATGTCTACCATATTGATCTTTTAAGCAGAGTTCACTGCTAACCACCCAGTCTAAATAAGCACCTATCTGTTACTTTGCATCCCCTTACCGTTTTCATTCTCACAAAATTTTTTCATTAATATGCATATACATCTTATATGTTTATTTTCTAGTCCACTCTTAATAGAATGCAAATTTCCAGAAGAGAGAAACACTCTTTTGTTCACTGCTGTATTACCAGAACTTTGATCAGTATCTGGTCCATAATTGGCACTCAATAAATATTAATTGAATTAATGAGTGACTCAATGAGAATTCTAATTCTGCATTCTAAAGACTTCCTTCAGTTTCCCTCCATTGTAATTGTCCTTAATGCATGCATCAGAATGTTACAGGTACAAATAGGTGTACAGGAGACAAGTCTCAGTTGGTTTCTTGCTTTTCTGCATATCTAGTGAGCAGAGCTACTGACTACCTTTGTTCTGGATTAACTTCTCAGGGATGTTTGTAAATGGCCTTGGAAGTCAGAAGTCATGTCTCCCTCTAGGGCACAGAGCAGAGTTATTTCCTGACAGATCATAAATATAATAATGAAGTTAACCTTTTACCATAATAAAGATACTCTCTTCAGGATAAAATTCAGGCAAGACTTCTGTCCATAATTACAGATTTGGGTTCCATAAATGCAAAATTCCTCTTCTTTTACATAATCCATTTCATATGTAACCTCACCTTGCCCTCTTTGTGTTGCACTGTGGATATTGGGGTTTGGGGAAATGTTGCAAATACTGATTATCTGGCTCTTTCTATTGATGTGAGTAGTAAAGTACTTTGTCTTTTGACTCAGGAATGTTGTGTCCTCTTCCACTATCTATAAAACAAAGTCAGGCTAACTTCTTAGCTTTCAAGTAGATTAAAATATCATGCTTTTATAGCACTTGACAAAAGGCTGGGGTCATTATTAGCTGCAATTGTTTCACATTTTAGAACTAATAAGATCATGTCCCTAATTATTTGCATCTAGCTAAATCAAACACATATGAGTACAAATCTTTATGGTCCAAATACTTATTTAGGACCTCTGGGGAGATATAAAATTGAAAAATACATAATGTGTGTCTTCATAGAGATATGTACATATTGTGTACAAATGTAAGCATACATACATGTTACAATATGGTTGGGAACAAAAGAAAGATTGGGACTAAAGAATGGACAAGAAGATTTCTTGAGGACATGAAACTGAGCTAGGCTTGCAAGAATGAATTCAATGTGCCCAGAAGTAAAGGGGAGAAAAAGTTGCCATTATACTGTTAAAAGAATCAGAGACTAGTTTTACTAAATTTGAGTGTGCATGGCAAAGAGACATGAGAATCTGTAAAGGAGTAGAATCAAACTTAAATAATTTAAAGTTAGAAATCAGTGTTGCATTGTGAAAGACCCTAAATATAGTTTGATAGAATTAGGAATGAATACTAGAAATTCATGAAATTGTGTGTGTGAGTGTGAATGTGTACCTATGTTTCTTTCCAGTAAAGTTAGTTTTTTCTTCTTTCTTTCTTTTTTAAATGGACATGACAAAAACCTCTCTGTTTTATTGAGAGAGAGAGAACAGGTGGCCCTCGGGGATGAGAGAAAAACTAGAGACAGCTGTGTTTTGCAATAATTATGTGAAAAGTGATAATAACTCAGATTCAAGGGAGATTTTAGTTGTCAAATAAGGCACAAGTGCTTAATAATTTGGTCTCATGGCATAAAGAAGAAGATGAGTTGAAGATGATTTGGAGACTTTCAACAAGAGAAACTGAATGGGTGCTTAGGACATAAACATGACAGTGAATATAATAAGAGCAGCATGTTCTGAGGAGAAAGTAATGAGTTTATTTGTGAACCTATAGCATTACAGATGTTGCCAAGTATCCAGGGAGCAATATTGAGTAGACCTTTAGAAATGGGATTGTGGAGCTCAAATAAAAGTGGAGAGTTAGAAATAGAAACTATAAAATTGTATTATCATTGACTACTGCTTTCATTTTATTATTTATTTGTAATTTAAAATGTTTTCTTATTACTTTTGTTCTTAAGATTAATGATTAATTTTGCAGTCTTCTATTTTCTAATAATTAAATTATTGATATATATTTTTCTAGGATATCACGTTGGCTGAATGTCATAGATTTTTATATGTCATATGCTCATTGTCATTTCCTTTATTTACCTATTAATTTTGTTTGTTTTTGTATAAGAAAGATACTTAGCTTTTCTTGCTTTTAAATGCCTGGGCTACATTTAAAAATATCAAATTTTTGAATATTATACTCACAGTGTAGTCTGTGTGATTTTTTTTTGTCATTGTATGATGGAATATAAGCAATTTTATATTGTTCTTCCTTATACATTTGGGTGATATATTAGTTTTCTTTGTGACCTATAAATGAACAGTTCAGTATTTGTTTTATGGCTGCAAACAGTGTTAATGTCTCTTCATTTTAGTATTTAAGTATATAGTTTATATAATTAAATACTTATTTAAGATATTGAAATTTGCTATATAAGAATTCTGGATGAACTTCATAACTTGAAAACATACATTTGCCTTTGCTCTATTATAACTCCCCAATTCCCCCAGAATTAGCAACAAAGACTTATTTTACATTATTAACTCAGAAGGAAGGACATGTAATTTACAGAAAAAGAGGAGAGTAGATGAGGGATTGCTACTGGTAGCAACAATCAGGGGTGGATGTTTGGAAAAGTAAATAAACACATTAATTTATGCTGTAGAATTGAGAAAAGGCTCTAAAATTTAAAGCAGCACATGTCTCTTGTGGTTGGTGGATGTACTGGGCAAAGAAGGGGCGGTGTTGCTAAAATTAAAGGATTGCTTAAAAGTCTATGTATTAAGTTGTAATCTAATCAGCACTCTTCACAGCCAGGAAATTATTCTCAACTTCTCTTTTCAAAAGGACCCAGGAGTTTTTACCTTATTGAGAGACTGACCTAGAAGGGCCAGGGACGAAGCAGCAGGCCTCACTGAGATGGATGGCATAAGCAGAAGTCTACATGAGGAAAGTGAGATGGCTGCTCCTTTCCTCCATTGGGCTCCAAGATCACTATTAACCTCACTTGTTTCCTAGGCAGCTAGTCCCATTCATGCACATGGGATAGCAATCAGCTTTTCACAGTCACCTCCTAAAGGCTCTTCCGAGATGACCAGTAACTATTTTTTTTTAATTTCGGTATCATTAATCTGCAATTACATGAGGAACATTATGTTTACTATATGTAACAACCCCCCCCACAACCCCCATTACAGTCACTGTCCATCAGCATAGTAGGATACTGTAGAGCCACTACTTGTCTTCTCTGTGTTGCACAGCCCTTCCCGTGCCTCCCCCCACATTATACATGCTAATTGTAAAGCCCCCTTTCCTTTTCCAGGCCCTTATCCCTCCCTTCCCACACATCCTCCTCAGTCCCTTTCCGTTTGGTAACTGTTAGTCCATTCTTGGGTTCTCTGAGTCTGCTGCTGTTTTGTTCCTTCAGTTTTTTCTTTGTTTTTATACTCCACATATGAGTGAAATCATTTGGTATTTGTCTTTCTCCACCTGGCTTATTTCACTGAGCATAATACCCTCTAGCTCCATCCATGTTGTTGCAAATTGTAGGATTTGTTTTCTTCTTATGACTGAATAATATTCCATTGTGTAGATGTACCACATCTTCTTGATCCATTCATCTATTGATGGACACTTATGTTGCTTCCATGTCTTGGCTATTGTAAATAGTGCTGTGATAAACATAGGGGTGCATCTGTCTTTTTCAAACTGGGCTGCTGCATTCTTAGGGTAAATTCCTAGAAGTGGAATTCCTGGGTCAAATGGTATTTCTATTTTGAGCTTTTTGAGGAACCTCCATACTGCTTTCCAAAAGGTTGAATTAATTTACATTCCCACCAGCAGTGTAGGAGGGTTCCCCTTTCTCCACAACCTCGCCAACATTTGTTGTTGTTTATCTTTTGGATGGTGGCGATCCTTACTGGTGTGAGGTAATACCTCATTGTGGTTTTAATTTGCATTTCTCTGATGACTAGCAATGTGGAGCATCTTTTCATGTGTCTGTTGGCCATGTGAATTTCTTCTTTGGAGAAGTGTCTGTTCAGCTCCTCTGCCCATTTTTTAATTGGTTTATTTGCTTTTTGTTTGCTGAGGTGTGTGAGCTCTTTATATATTTTGGATGTCAACCCTTTATCAGATCTGTCATTTATGAATGTATTCTCCCATACTGTAGGATACCTTTTTGTTCTATTGATGGTGTCCTTTGCTGTACAGAAGCCTTTCAGCTTGATATAATCCCACTTGTTCATTTTTGCTGTTGTTTCCCTTACCCAGAGAGATATGTTCATGAAGAAGTAGCTCATGTTTACATCCAAGAGATTTTTGCTTATGTTTTTTCCTAAGAGTTTTATGGTTTCATGACATGCATTCAGGTCTTTGATCCATTTTGAGTTTACTTTTGTGTATGGGGTTAGACAATGATCCAGTTTCATTCTCTTACATGTAGGTGTTCAGTTTTGCCAACACCAGTTGTTAAAGAGGCTGTCATTTCCCCATTGTATGTCCATGGCTCCTTTATCATATATTAAGTGACCATATATGATTGGGTTAATGTCTGGAGTCTCTATTCTGTTCCACTGGTCTGTGGGTCTGTTCTTGTGCCAGTACCAAATTGTCTTGATTACTGTGGCTTTGTAGTAGAGCTTGAAGTTGGGAAGCAAGAACCCCCCCACTTTATTCTTCCTTCTCAGGATTGCTTTGCCTATTCTGGGTCTTTGGTGGTTCCATATGAAGTTTTGAACTATTTGTTCCAGTTTGTGGAAGAATGTTGTTGGTATTTGATAGGGATTGCATTGAATCTGTAGATTGCTTTGGGCAGGATGGCTATTTTGATGATATTAATTCTTCCTAGCCAAGAGCATGGGATGAGTTTCCATTTGTTATTGTCCTCTTTAATTTCTCTTAAGAGTATCTTGTAGTTTTCAGGGTATAGGTCTTTCACTTCCTTGGTTAGGTTTATTCCAAGGTATTGTATTCTCTTTGATGCTATTGTGAATGGAATTGTTTTCCTGATTTCTCTTTCTATTGGTTCATTGTTAGTGTATAGGAAAGCCCACAGATTTCTGTGTATTAATTTTGTGTCCTGCAACTTTGCTGAATTCTGATATTAGATCTAGTAGTTTTGGAATGCAGTCTTTAGGGTTTTTTATGTACAATATCATGTCATTTGCAAGTAGTGACAGTTTGACTTCTTCTTTACTAATCTGGATTCCTTGTATTTCTTTGTTTTGTCTAATTGCCGTGGCTTGGAACTACAGTACTATGTTGAATAACAGTGAGGAGTGGGGGCATCCCTGTCTTGTTCCCCATCTTAGAGGAAAAGCTTTCTGCTTCTCGTTGTTCAGTATGCTGTTGGCTGTGGGTTTATAATATATGGCCTTTATTATGTTGAGGTACTTGCCCTCTATACCCATTTAGTTAAGAGTTTTTATCATGAATCAATGTTGAATTTTGTCAAATGCTTTTCAGTGCCTATAGAGATGATCATGTGATTTTTGTCCTTCTTTTTGTTGATGTGGTGGATGATGTTGATGGATTTTCAAATGTTGTACCATCCTTGCATTCCTGAAATGAGTCCCACTTGTTCATGATGTGTGATCCTCTTGATGTATTTTTGAATTTGGTTTGCTCATATTTTGTTGAGTATTTTTGCATCTATGTTCTTCAGGGATATTGGTCTGTAATTTTCTTTTTTGGTGGGGCCTTTGCTTGGTTTTGCCATTAGGGTGATGCTGGCTTCATAGAATGAGTTTGGGAGTATTCCCTCCTCTTCTATTTTTTGGAAAACTTAAAGTAGAATGGCTATTATGTCTTCTCTGTATGTCTGATAAAATACCACAGTAAATTCATCCGGCCCGGGGGTTTTGCTCTTGGGTAGTTTTTTTTATTACTGCTTCAATTTCATTGCTGGTAATTGGTCTGTTTAGATTTTCTGTTTCTTCCTTGGTCAGTCTGGGAAGGTTGTATTTTTCTAGGAAGTTGTCCATTCTTTTAGGTTTCCCAGCTTGTTAGCATACAGTTTTTCACAGTATTCTCTAATAATTCTTTGCATTTCTGTGGGGTCCATCATAATTTTTCCTTTTTCATTTCTGATTCTGTTGATGTGTGTTGATTCTCTTTTTCTTTTATTAAATCTTGCTGGAGGCTTATCTATTTTGTTTATTTTCTCAAATAACCAGCTCTTGCTTTCATTGATTTTTTTATATTGTTTTATTCTTCTCAATTTTATTTATTTCTTCTCTGATATTTATTATGTCCCTCCTTCTCCTGACTTTAGGCCTCATTTGTTCTTCTTTTTTCAATGTCAGTAATTGTGCCTTTAGACTATTCATTTGGGATTGTTCTTCCTTTTTTAAATATGCCTGGATTGCTGTGTACTTTCCTCTTAGAACTGCTTTTGCTGCATCCCACAGAAGTTGGGGCTTTGTGTTGTTGTTGTCATTTGTTTCCATATATTCCATGATCTCTAATTTGGTCATTGATCCATTGATTATTTAGGAGCATGTTGTTGAGTCTTCATGTGTTTGTGAGCCTTTTTGCTTTCTTTATACAATTTATTTCTAGTTTTATACCTTTGTGGCCTGAGAAATTGATTGGTAGAATTTCAGTCTTTTTGAATTTACTGAGGCTTTTTTTGTGGCCTAGTATGTGGTCTATTCTTGGGAATGTTCTATGTGCACCTGAGAAGAATGTGTATCCTGCTGCTTTTGGGTATATAGTTCTGTAGATGTCTATTATCTATAGATATCTAATTAGATGTTCTATAGATGTTCTATAGATGTTCTAATGTGTTGTTCAGTGCCTGTGTCCTTACTTATTTTCTGTTTGGTGGATCTGTCCTGTGGAGTGAGTGGTGTGTTGAAGTCTCCTAAAATGAATGCATTGCATGCTATTTCCTCCTTTCGTTCTGTTTTTGTATTTGTTTCACATATGTTGGTGCACCTGTATTGGGTGCATGTATATTTATAATAGTTATATCCTCTTGTTGGACTGAGCCCTTTATCATTATGTAATGTTGTTCTTTAGTTGGACTGAGCCCTTTATCATTATGTAATGTTGTTCTTTAGTTGGACTGAGCCCTTTATCATTATGTAATGTTGTTCTTTATCTCTTCTTACTTTCTTTGTTTTGAAGTCTATTTTGTCTGATACTAGTACTGCAACACCTGCTTTATTCTCCTTGTTGTTTGCATGAAATATCTTTTTCCATCCCCTGACTTTTAGTCTGTGCATGTCTTTGGGTTTGAGGTTAGTCTCTTGTTAGCAGCATATATATGGGTCTTGCTTTTTTATCCATTCTATTACTCTGTGTCTTTTGATTGGTGCATTCAGTCCATTTACATTTAGGGTGATTATTGAAAGACATGTACTTATTGCCATTGCAGGCTTTAGATTTATGGTTACCAAAGGTACAAGGTTAGCTTCTTTTACTATCTTACTGTCTAACTTAACGCACTTATTGAACTATTATAAACACAGTCTGATGATTCTTTATTTCTCTCTCTTCTTATTCCTCCTCTTCCATTCTTTATATGTGAAGTGTTTTATTTTGTGCTCTTTTGTGTTTCCTTTGACGGCTTCTGTGGGTAGTTGATTTTATTTTTTTGCCTTTAGTTTGTATTTGGTTGGTCTGCTTTCTTTGCTGTGATTTTATTTTCTCTGGTGACATCTATTTAGCCTTAGGAGTGCTTCCATCTAGAGCAGTCCCTCTAAAATACCCTGTAGAGGTGGTTTGTGGGTGGCAAATTTCCTCAACTTTTGATTTTCTGGGAACTGTTTAATCCTTCCTTCATATTTAAATGATAATCGTGCTGGACACAGTATTCTTGGTTCAAGGCCCTTCTGTTTCATTGCATTAAATATATCATGCCACTCTCTTCTGGCCTGTAAGGTTTCTGTTGAGAAGTCTGATGATAGCCTGATGGGTTTCCTTTGTAGGTGACCTTTTTTGTCTCTCTGGCTGCCTTTAATACTCTGTCTTTGTCCTCGATATTTGCCATTTTAATTATTATGTGTCTTGATGCTGTCCTCCTTGGGTCCCTTCTGTTCAGAGTTCTGTGTGCTTCCGTGGTCTGAGAGACTATTTCCTCCCCCCATTTGGGGACATTTTCAGCAATTATTTCTTCAAATATATTTTCCATCTCTTTTTCTCTCTTATTCTTCTGGTACCCCTATAATGTGGATATTGTTCCTTTTGGATTGGTCACACAGTTCTCTTAATAATCTTTCATTCCTGGAGATCCTTTGTATCTCTCTCTCTGTCAGCCTCTCTGCATTCCTGTTCTCTGATTTCTATTCCATTAATGGCCTCTTGCACCTCGTCCATTCTGCTTTTAAGTCCTTCCAGAGATTGCTTTATTTCTGTATTCTCCCTCCCAACTTCATTCTTTAGCTCTTGCATTTTTCTTGGCAGCTCCATCAGCATGGTTATGACCTTTATTTTTAATTATTTTTCAGGAAGATTACTTAAATCTATCTCCTAGGTTCCCTCTCTGGGTATGTCTGGGTTATTCTTGTCTGTATCAAATCCTTCTGCCTTTTCATGGTGATAGAGGTAGTTGTGGGCTGTTGGGGTGTGTGTCAGCTGGGAGAACAAAGTCCCTTCCCGCTTGCTCATTGTCTTCTTCTCCTGTGAGAACGGTGACCCCTAGCAGATCGTGCTGGGCAGCTGCATGCAGACGGGGTCTCTGAGTTTGGCCTGGGTGGCTGTGGAGGAAACTCTGCATGGCTGCTGTGAGCATGGCCTGTCTCAGGCTGCTGCTCTGCTATGTTGGGGCTGTGCCAGAGGGGGAACAAGTGGGTGGTTCTTTATTGCTTTGAGGGGCCTCAGAGCTGTGCTACTGCCCAGGGGATTAGGGCTCCCAGAGTTCCCCAGGATTCCCAGCTGTTGGGCTGAGTGTTCTGGGATGCTTCTGTCCAGATGTGAGGCTCTTGTCCCTTTAAGACTTTCAAAAAGCACTCGCTTTTCTTTTGTCCCAGGGGTGCTGGCTGTGGGAACCCACTGTCAGGTTTTACTGTTCTGTTTGTCTAGTATCCAGCACACCATGCACTGTGTCTGCACTCCCAGTGTGGATGACTAGTTTGGGTATTTAGCAGTCCTGTGCTCCCAGCATTCCAACTCCTCTCCTCCCACCAGGGAGCTGGGGTGGAGGGTGTGCTCAGGCCGTGGCTTGTATCTTACCCCCTTCGTGAAGCACTGGGTTCTCCCAGGTGTAGATGTAGCCTGGCTGTTTTGTTTCATCTTCTGGTCTCTCTTTTAGGAGTAGTTGTATTTGTTGTATTTTCAAAAATATGTGTGGTTTTGGGAGGAGATTTCCACTGTCCTACTCACGCCACCATCTTGGCTCCTCTCCGACCAGTAACTTTTAGGTGAACTTCTAAACATGGAAGAATAAGATGGAAACTGATACTTAAATATTGACTTTTTGTTTCCTCATTGGTTTGTCAGGTTCTGGTAGTGAGGTCTCAAAACCTGAAGAAGGAATTTCATAGACCCTTAAAATATTTCTGGATATGGATTTGAATTTAATTACTTTTTAATATCTCACTGCAGCTGACTATCAAATGGAGATCAGTAATATACTTAAAAAATATGTGAACAGTGTTCCAGATTAAACTGAATTTAATTCATTTAGATGAACAGATAAGCACATTTTGATTTTTTTACTTTTAAATTATAAATATAATAAGCAACATAAATATGCCAAATAAACATGAAGAAAAAGAAGATAGTCTCCATTTTTCAGCTGACTCATTTACTTGATTTCTTGTGAAGTGGAAGACTAATTTAGAATCAAACCACAGAAATAGGAAAAAGCAGGAATTTTCATATATAAGTGTTATTGGGTACTGGACATTCATTTAAAACTAGGCAGTTTAATTTTTAGATACATTTGGTTTACTGCATTTAATTTACATCTTTTAAAGAAATTAGTCCAAACTTGTTTTCAAAAGTTGATATCATTGTGAAAATGAATACGGTTCATTTAAATTATCAGCCAGTGGCCTAATGTACACTATCTTAGTGTAATAAATTTTGGAGTTAAGTGAAAGTTGGTTGAGTATAGTACCTATTAATGACTAACACAATGATACTGAAAATCAAGGAAAAATTTTTTTAGGAAGTATCTTAGAAAGCATAACTACTAATAGTTCTAAATTGGACACAATAGTAGATGCCCTTTAAATTAAAAAAAAACAATGTTTTTGTTTTATTTTGTTTCTTTTTTTTAATGAACTAAAGTAATTTTCTTGCTTCACCTTGGGGAGAAAACATAAAAGATTAGAGATGTTGGTAAATTATACGGTTTTCAACTGAGGACTAAAAGCTGACTAAAATAAAAGTGAGGCTTAAGCATATTTCAAATTAGATTGTAAAGTAGCATTAACCATTCTACTAACATGAAACATAACAGACACATTAATTCATATATTTTCCCACATAAACAACTGATATGTGTATATTCAAGAATATGAAACCATTTCAAAGAATTAGCTGTGTGCTTAGTGATTTATATGTCTGCTTCTTGTATGCTTTCATATTCACTTCATGGACTTTGACATAAGAAACTTCCTACAGAAATAATGGCTTAAAAAAGAAATAAAAACATAGTTTAAAGAAACCTGACTAACCTGTAAAATTCTCATCCACTAGATTGTTAAAATGGTAGTTAGGCTAAAAGTGCAGATTGTTTGAATAAGTCAATCTGGTTTTAGGAAAATAATTAAATATAAACCCTTTCTATCATAGACATAATAGAAAATTACAGTAGGATCACTTTGACCAATTCCTTTCCTTTAAAGTAACTTATGAATAAAAATGAATAGCTATTTTAGCTTCCTGGTACATTTATTTCATAAAATCTTAAAATATGACTATAAGACTAAAGAAAATAACTTTTACTACAAATAGCCTAGTTTTACACTAAGGCTTCTCTACATACTATCAAATGTCACATGATTTTAGTAATATACAATTTAAAAAAGCAGATAATGTATCTGAAGTTATTTTTTTATGAGTTATTCTGATTAATTATAAACAGATTAAATGTTTTTTTCTGGTGGAAATAAATAAGGAAAAAGAAAGGAGGTAAGAAAACAGACTAGTTTTTAGTTATTAATGGTGCTTAATAGTAGGAACCCATCATAAAAAACACTTATTAAAAAAATGCTTTTCTACTGTTCCTGCTTTGTAATAGAAAAATATGTGGCACATTTATTACAATTGATAAACCAATATTGATACATTATTATTAAGTGAAATCCATAGTTTATATTAGCATTTCATCTTTGTGTTGTAATTCTGTGGATTTTGAAAAATATATAATGACATTTGTCTACCCTTGTGTAATACAGAATAGTTTCACTGCCCTAAAAATCACCTCTGCTTCTCTTATTTATCCCTTCCTCCATTTTCCTTAACTTCTGTCAACCATCAATGCTATTACCATCTCCACATTTTGTCTTTTCTAGAATGTCATATAGTTGTTTGAATCATATATCATTGTAGCCTTTCAGATTGGTTTCTCTAACTAACATGTGCATTTAAGTCATATAATTGTCTTTTAGTGGCATGATAGCTCATTTCTATGTACTGCTGAATTATATTCCATTGTACTCTGGTTTGTTTATCTGGTCACCTATTAAGGGAACTTCATGTTGCCTCCAAGTTTTGGCTATTAAATATAAACTTCTATTAACATCTGTGTGTAGGTTTTTATGTGGACATAAGTTTTCAACTTATGTGGGTAAATACCAAGAAGCATGGTTACTGGATCGTATAATTTGAGTTTATTTAGTTTTGTATGAAACTGCATGTATCTTCCAAAGTGTCCCCCCAGCAGTGAATGAGATTTTTTGTTGATCTACATCCTTGCTAGCACTTGACATTGTCAAAAATGTGTTTTGGATTTTAGCCACTCTAATAACTGTGTAGTGATTATCTCATTGTTTTAATTTGCTATTCCCTAATGCCACAAGATGTTGAATATTTTTAAAACGCCTATTTTCCACCTGTAAACTTCTTTGGTGAGGTGTCTTTTCAGATCTTTTGCCTGTTTTTCACTTGGGTGGTTTGTTTTCTAATTACTGACTTTTAAGAGTCATTTGTATATTTTGGATATCAGCACTTTGTTATCCAATACATGCTTTGCAAAGATTTCCTCCTGTTTTATGGTTCATCTTTTCATTCTCTTAACTGTCTTTCAAAGGGTGAATGTTTTTAATTTTAATGAAGTCTAACAAAGTTTATGGATTGTGCTCTAGTGTTAAAATTGAGTCTTCCTACTCATGAACATGGGATATATTTAGATCTTCTTGAGATTTTATTGAAATATTTCATTTCTTTCATCAGAATTTTGTAGTTTCCTCATAGAGATTGTGTACATATTTGGTTAGATTTATACCTAAGTATGTCCTTTGTTTCTGATACTAATGTATATAGGTGTGTCTTTGCTTCAAATTCCTCTTCCAATTATTCATTGCTGGCATAGGAGAAAGCAATTAACTTAGTGTATTATGATGTATCCTATAACTTTGATATAATTAATTTATTAGTCCCAGAAGATTTGTCAGTTCTTTTAGATTTCCTGCATAGACAGTTACTCTCTACAAACAAGACAGTTATTTCTTCCTTTAAATGTTATATACCTTCATTTCCTTTTATTACTTTTGCATTAGATAGGGTGTCAGTATGGTGTTGAATATGTGTGGTGAAAGTAAACATCCCTGCTTGTTCTTAATCTTCATAGGAAAGCATCTTAGATTCTTACATTATATTGTGATGTTAACAGTGGATTTTATAGATATGCTTTACCAATTTGAGGAAGTTTTTCCTATCCATAGTTTGTTAAGAGGTTTTATCATGAAGGGGTCTTATTTTGTCACTGCTTTTTCTGCATCTACTGATATGATGATATGATTTTTGTATTTTGAAATCATGTAAAAAATAATATTATAACACTAAATATAAATTTAGAGACATGTTCAAAGTTCCTATTTCCTATCTCATCCATTAAAAAAGTTGATGTATTAAAGACTATGACTCATATTGATAGTTGGCCTAAGTATTTTTTTATCTAAACGTCTATAAATATGATACAAATGTTAGATAATGATAGTTAGGAGAATCTCTGAACACAAATATTTTTAAGTCTTAGGTGAAAACAAGAATATTAATTCAAGTAATTAATTCAACTAATTTAAATATTAATTCATTTCAATCTAATGTGATCTGCAACTTGTTTAATATTTCATTAATTCCCTCTTTGACCTGTGCATTCACTCAACAAATGAAGCAGAGACTGATAGTTTTCTACCATAGTATATCTTCTCCATGGCATGGCAGCCATATCATTTGGAATTTTTTAGGAGAAGGCAGGTGATGTATACTTCTCATGTTTTTCTGGGGAAACAGAAAAGAAATAAATAAGCAGGTTAATATATATTAAGTGGTAAAAAGCACAAATGAAAATAAAAGTGTAAAAGCATGCTGCATAAAGGGAGATGGGTGCCATTTTCATTAGCATGCGTTAGAGAATTCTTCTCTAAGGAAGTAAAATTGGAGCAGAGACATGAATGAAATCAGGGAACAAGGTATGTAGGTATCCAAAGAAAAGGGACTTCTGTGAAGAATGCTTAATAGATGCAAACATCTGGACTGAGAGCTGTGGGATCAGTTTGAGGACTAGCTGGAAGTGAGTAGACATGAAAGGGGATGATACTGTAGATGTAGCTGGACTCAGATCACGTAGGACCTTGAAATAATGTCAGAGTAGCAGAAATCCATTGAACTATATCAAGCAGAGGGGCTACATGAACATATTTCTGTTTTAAAGGAATCACTTTAGCTTCTGAATGGATATGAAATAAAACAGGTAAAAATCAAAGCAAGGACACTAGTCAGTAGGTTATTGAAATAATTTATGTGAAAATTGATGGTGCCTTGGACTATTGCACCACTCTTATTGGCACTAGAATTGGAGAGAGATGCTTGGATTTGAGATTATTTTGAAGGATTTCTTGTTGGGTTAGATATAAAATGTGTTGGTTTGTGATACTAACTGTTGAAACAAACCAACTCTATTTTAACAGTGGCTTAGAACAGTTAAGTGTCATTTTGCTTTCTAAATAGTCCAATAGGGATGTTTCTGGTTAGTGTGTGTGAGTAGTGGTTATGGTGGTGGGAATGCTTTCCACATAGTCAAGAAGTCAGATTGATGGAGTCCCTGCTAACCTCAACATATGGCTTCCAGGGTTGTCCATGCATTGCTGGCTGATGGAGAAAGAAATTATGGAAAAGGTACGTTCAGTTCTTAACCATTTGCTCAGGAAAGCAAACATCACTGTCCACAGATGAAAATGAGCCACTATGTCCGAAATTGTATTCATGGTGGCTAGGAAATACAGTTGGTTCTTGGACAGTCATTTACCCATAATAACTCTCTATGCAAAGTGAAAAATTATTCATTCATGGAAAGTTATTCATCACTGCCATATGAGATATAAGGAAAAAAATAGGAGTGATTTATGATGTCAACATTTGGAGTCTGTCTACTGAGTGGATGTCAACTTACTGGACAAATGAGGAAGAGTAAAGTTGCAGGCAAGTGTTTGTTCTTGTGTAAGTTAACTTGAGATGTCTATTGAGTACTCAAGTTCAGAGTCAAGTATGAATTTAAGAGAAATTTTATCTGATATACATTTGAGAGTAATCAGAATAAAGAGGATATATAAAATCAAAAGAGTTAATTTAAGAAATCATGTAAATAAGGAAAAAAATAAGTCTAATTATTTTGCTATTATGAAAAGTTTGCTTGCAGACTGCATTCTGCACACAATAACATTATGGCAAGAAGTTAAATGAAAGAAAGAATCAGAACTGGAAAGAAAAGCCATATTACTCATTTTCTAATATCTTGTCTGTATTACTTCTAGAATGATAGGCAGCTCAAATGTCTATAAAACTAGTTTCTTCAAGTAGCCTATTTTGGGTAGAAATTATAAACTATTTTTTTCTAGCTGGGTCCCCATATCCTAATTTTGATTCTTGGGCAGTTTTCTTTCTTTGTTGATATTCAAGCTCAGTAATGGATACTTCTTAGCTCTAGAGAACTGCTGTTTTATTTTTAATTGAATCTGGGACTTTGAAAGTTAGGAAGCCATTTTTTTTTCACTGCAGTGGTTGAGAAGAGATTGAAAGAGCTGTTTGTCAGAAATTTTTGCCTTGCTTTGGAGGGATGGTATATAAGCCCCACAGGAAGTCACAGAGGCTGCCTCTGAGGCATACTTTCTTTGCTTCTCATACCAAGTATTTCAAAACATGATACACTGTTTTCTGTGACTCATTGAGGCTTCCTAAACATGCCGTATACACATCTTTTCTCTTGTCAAATTTGATAACCAAGTAAAACTAAAATTTAACGTAATAGATGTTTTCTGAATTTTATGCTTCTATATTTTATAAAGATTCTTAACATAAATCTTCAGACTGAAAATAGTGGTCTTTTAATAATGTGGTGCTGTTCTGACTACAAGATACTACATAATCGTGCATTACTGTATAGCAAAATTCTTTAAATATAGTATAGTTCCACTGCAAGTTTTCCAAGACTCAGTGCTCATATAATTGTTTTACTAAATTATTATTGCTCTTACTAAGTGATTCTAAGTAGTGTGAACTGAAGAGGTAAAATTCTGATTATTGGGGTAGATAAGGGAACACCGTACAAGTGTGTGAGGAGTTCAATGAGATACTAAAGTGACCCATAAAGTACATATCAGAAGGTAAAAAATTTTTGAGAATCACTTACTAAAATCTAATAGATAATGGCTCTTCTTGTATTTATTAACCAAGCAAATAAATACACAAATATGTTTTATGAATGTAAAGATTTGTGAATAAATTTCAACATCTTTAAATTGCATGAAATACCAATAAATAGGGCACCATATCTTCGAACTAGAGCTGAATAAATAACAAGTAGGAAGAATCAAATTTTAAAGTAGAGACATATGAAATCCATTTTGTCACTTCAGAGGAAAAAAATGTCCTTTACCAAAATTATGAAACAACAATCAAAAATTTTATTCCAGAATCATATAGTACATATTTGGAAAAACTTTCTAAAAGCAAAAAAGAGAGATCCTTGCTTTTATATTGCATTTTATGTAAATGAAAGGATTTTCAATTCCTTTAAAAAACTTTCAGAGAATTCAGAGAATATTGTTACACATGGTCTAACGTAAAATATTAGTAATGAAAATGTATTTTGAAGGTCTAGAAAACAGTGTTGTACTACTTGTGCAACTATTAAGAGAAAGGAATGCACTGGCTTATTGATAATAAAGAAATTAAACATGATTTGCTTAGCTATTAATGGTGTCATCAGCAAAAACAGAGATGTTAGTTTCGTGATGTTTTTTAAACCCATACATTATTGTCTTTTGACATTGGAAACATTAGTTCAGGTGATAAAGAAAAGATATGATCTGCTAACTAACTGGGTTGGGCTCTTATTTAACTTGGGTTCTCTCCATACATATTTTATGTAGGTCAACCTTATCAAGGAGACTTTAAAATGTCCATGTCAAAAAGAGGAAAAATTATTAGTAATACCAGTTATGCTAATTAAAAGGAGTGATAAATGGTGGATGACAGATGAGAATAAATGAGAGATGAATATTAGTTCATGTGGATAGAGTTTAGAGAAGTAACACTAAGCAATATTTTCTTTGCAGGAGTTGAAAACTTGTAGTTTATTCAACTTAAGAATTTATTTTGTTTGGCTGTAACAATATTTTAGTACTTACCAGTTTATTATAAGCTTGACTCCTTTGTAGAGTTGTATATCTAACCTAATTCAAATATTTTTTATTTGCCCGGCTCATGTAGGAAAATTGAGTTTGCTTCTCTTTACTTTAGGCTTTATATACCTAATATGAACTTGGACTTACCAAGCAAGAGTATGTTCAAAGTCAGAGTCAGTATGATTTTTTTCTATCTATGTCACCCTGCTCTCTTTCTCATCTCTCCTTTGTCGCTCTCTTTTTTTATATATATCTGCATTTATCTATATATACACATATCTATATCTATATTTCTATATATATATGCACATACACACACAATGTAAAATAATTTAAAATATGTATAAAATATATTGATATATGTTTCTATGTATATAATTTTAGTTTCTCTCTCTATATATATGTTTCAATGATTTTGGGCAGTATTACATGATAATTAGAAATGTTTAGTTCTGTGGGGAAATTCTGACATTAAATATAAGAGAACAAAAGACAAAAGTATATGGTTTTAATTTAAAAATATATATACAAACATCATATAAAGCATAATTATATTTGCATATAAAGGAGATATTTTTTATACATTTTTAAATTTTCCAAATATTCTGCAATAATGTCCATACTTGTATCATTAGAGAAACCAGATTCATGTAGCTATTGTAAGTAAGAGCACATTTACCTAGCAAGGCATGTATTCAAAGATACGATATGCAAGTGCTGTCATCGGATAATATATATTGCCTGGATTGATAAGGAAAATTAGATAATATGTTCCTAATTCAGATCATAAAATGATCACGGTAAGGTGTTAGCAAAATTTCTATATAAAGAGGCAGATAGGAAATATTTTAAGCTGTGTGTATCATAATGTCTTTAGTAACTATTCAACTCTGCTTTTGTAGCACAAAAGCAATCATATGTTAAAATCATAGGATAAAATCAATAACTTTTAAAAGTTATTTTTAATAAAAATAAGCAGCACTCTGAATTTGGCCTACAGGTTGTAGTTTGAGAAACCCTAGTCTAAGATATTCTTATGCATTGACAACTACTGCTTGGGAATCTTTCCAATGAGACTTACTACATGATAAATCTTGAAAGTAGGTTGTTTGTCTTATATCTCCATCTCTCTCATTAAAATAAGCACGGGCACATAGGAGACATTTCATAGGATATTTAATAAAGGAATAAATGCAGTGTTCAATTAAGAGCCCAGTGACGTCTACTGCAATTCCGCACTATCATCCTTGTGAAGAGGGCTGACACTCAAAGTAGCTTGACCTAATGGGAAAGCGTGGGCTTTAGTGTGTGATAGGACAGCCTGAATTTAAATCTATGATCTGCTATTTATCATTAGTATATATTGGGCAAGTTATTTAACTGCTTTCAGTTGTAAATTTTACATTTTCAAAAGGAATTGATGATAGTGACATATTGGTAAGTTGAATTCATTAAGGTATCATTTTTTTAAATAAATGACATGATGAGGAGTTGATGCCTAGGAAAAATTAGCTTTCATCCTCTTTAGTATGAGTCACAGTGTGATTAAATTTGCGGGAGCACAAAATGAGAGTGAAGTCTCAACAATAGTTAAGACCTATCCCCCTTTCTTACTCTCCCTTCTTAATGATAAAAAGATTGAGGCCTAGAAAGATAAAGCAGTGGAAAGAACCTCAGCATTAAGAACTAAGAGACTGAAACTTAGTTTGGCTTTGCCGTTAACTAATCATGGCATATACATATGTGAGGGTTATTTACCTATATAAGTCTGTTCCCTTGAAGAGTGGAAATAAATAGTCTTTAAGTCTCTACCCAATGTTAATATTCTATATTTGTATTGCCCAAATGGCTAACTCATTTCTCCCTAACCCTGCTCCCTCCCTAGCCACAACACACATAACTATGCCCACCCAGCCACACATGTGGATGCAATTCAACTCATATTCAAAATGATCTATAGTGGGAAAATTAAACTAAAAACACAATAATTTAGTACCATAAAAAAATCTGTGATACTTACAGCATGTTAAATAAGTAAATAAAACTCAAAACCAAAAAATTATGTTTCAGAAGAGAAGGTTTTATGATTGCTGTGTTGGTGGGATAAAGGTCCTTTGAGTCAGGTCTTACTACATTGCTGACATCACTTTAACATCCCTTGATCAGGCATTTTCTTCTGCAACCACTGAAAGAGGTCTAACATAGGTGGAGAATAAATCTCAGTTTCATAAGCGGTCTATTTATCATCATTTTCATAGTGGTTCCACCCACTTCCTGCTTTTTTTCCCCTTTGCACAGCTGCAAGGTTTAAGTAGGCAGTCAAACTATAATCAGCCACTTAGATTGGCTACCGAATCACAGTTGTGCCTAATTTGCCTGTTAAACTTTTTTATTTCCTTGACCTTGGTTCTCTCCTCCCCAAATATTCACGATGACATGCCATGCCACATGTTTGCGATGTTGTGAGTGCATCAGAAACTACCACAATCAAAGCAAAGCAGCATAGTATTATAATGTCAGTACATTTCATTTTATGTGCTTCATTTTAGATATGTTTCAATTTTAAAAACAGTTGATTTACTTATAATTTTCTTTATGTGTATGTATACTGTATATTTAGTGTTTATATTTATGTATACCATATATATACTCATATATATAGGAATATGAATATATTCATACAATATCTAATTTATAGATGTATCTACCTATTAACATCTATACTATAGTATGTATATATAAGCATATTTAGTGTGTATGTATATATATGTATGTATATATATTCTATATTCTACAAAAGTTCTAGTATTATTATTTTTTTCATTATAAAAAGAAAAAAATAACACTAAGCAAAAAGCAACCATTCTTATTACTAGGCATTTGACTTCCCAAGAATATGGCAGGCAAAGAATGTTCATTCATTCTTAGTATAAATAGTAACTCTAATCCATTTTCACCTCCCTCTTCATACTTGCAAAGCTGAAAAATGTTCAGTATATTAACTTATAATATGTCAGTTCTGAAAGGGGAGAAGAAAAAGTACTATGATAAATATAGCTACAAAGGCTATATAGCATTTTTAACTTTGTAACACTTTTTAAAGAGATCAAGCTTTAATGTCATGGAGGGATAGATGTTAAACGGTATAAGGGGAGGATAAGGGGGTGTGTGTGTGTGCACGCACAGGTGAGTATCAGAGAGAGACACACACAGAGACAAAGACAAAGAGACACAATTCCTGTTTTCCTTCATTTTCCTGAAGAAACTTTGTTTTATATCTTATACTAATAGCATTGGTATTATACATTTAAAATAGGTATCAATGTTGTTTTTAATTTTAGATGCTTATAATGAATTCAACCCAATTGGATTTAACAATTATAACACTAACAGAAATTTTACATAAATCTTATCTCCTGGGAAAATAATAGTTAACATGAAAATTAATAATTAGGTACATAAGAACACTAGATTTATTGAATCATGTTCATGTAGAACATTCTGTTCCAATACAATATTAATACTGAATTTCTGCAACTATTCTGTGGGTCATTTGTTCAACATTGATTTGTTGGTTTGTTTTATTCCTGTTGATTTATGGCAAATTGTAGGCTTGCAGAGAGTCAAATATTTCTGAGAACTTTTTAAGAAAAAGTCTATTAAGAAACAGCTGATGTGTTTTTAAAGAAATGGTATAAGGGGTTACAAAGTCTATTGGAATGCCAAAGAATTGAACTAAAAGCTTATTTGCATCTTAAAGCCACAACTCATAAGCTGCAAATGAATAACCAACCATGAAAGAAAAGGATGGGTATGTCCCATTGTAAATTAGGATGAAAATCTTTATTTTGCCTAATAACAAACAGAACTCTTTGCAGATACTATGCATTAACCAGATCTGTTCTGAAAGCAACATAGGCTGTACTCCAATGAGGGATTCTGGGAAGATGATTAGTCATAAGGACATGTATGTACAATAACTGTCATAAGCTCTGCAGAGAAAATAAATGAAAATTTATGTAGCACTAGAATATCTCTGATGATAATCCCTAAAATACTGGGAGTTAATGGGGTAATGGGTACCAGAACTCAGGATGTTAAATATCCCAAATGTCTTAATCCTAAAACACATTTTTAATAAATGATCTGGCATATATATAATCATTTTGCTCTATGTTTGACTCTCTGCTTTAGACATTTTCAGTAACAAACTTAAAGTCTTATATATCTTTATGGACACTTGCCTATTGTTGTTCTAAACTTGCCAATTTGGGGTTAACCAAGTGGAACATAAGGCTTTTTGTTTTAAGGAACTGATTCCACAGTAAGAAAAAGTAGTGGTGGGGTAGTATAAGATCAATTAATTAAAAAAATACAGCTATTGGAGACTAAAAAAACAGTGTGATACTCATTGATAATTAAAAATACTAATAATGTGAATTAAATAGTAATGCAATACTACTTGATAACAATATATTAGTGCTGAAGCAATTGTCCAGCCAGTTAGTGCTTGTCAGCCGAGTGGTTATTAGGTTATTTTTGGATAGGGTAGCCTTATGAACACTATTCTGTGATTCTACTTTGTACAAGTTTGCTAGGGCTGCTATGACAAAATAGCACAGACAAGTAGGCTTAAACAACAGAAATTTATTCTCACAGTTCTGTAGTCTAGCAGTCCAAAATCTACATGTTGGCAGGATTTGTTCCTTCTGAGGACCCTCCCACTCACTTGCAGCTGTCTACCTCTGACTGTCCTCGCCTGGTCTTTTCTCTGGGCATGTGCTTCTTGGGTGTTCTTTCCATTTCTTCTTCTTATAAGGACATCCATCATATTGGATTAAGGCTAACCTTAACAACTTTATTTTATCTTAGTCACCTCTTTAAATGGATCGATATCCAAATACAGTCAAATTCTGAGCCACTGGGAGTTGGACTTCAATGTATGAACTTGGAGAGGAGTTTGCAGGTCAGCCTATAACACACTCAGAATCTTGTGTCTGTAAGAGACCTAGTTCACCTTTATTTTACAGCTGAGGAATTAGAGATTTCCCCAAAGAACTGAAATGCCTTGAGCAAAGTCACTAAATTAGTTAGTGGGGTACAGAATAAATCATAGATATCGTGAATTCCTGATAGGTTTGTTTTTTTCCACATGATTAATGAAAGCCTGAATGCTTCCTACATATATTTCTAGAGGTGTATTTGAGAAATAAGTAAGCATAATGATTGGGGAAGAAGAATTTATGGCTAATACCATTTTCTTTCTCTATTCCAGCTCTTCTTATCAGGTAAGGTTTGTCAGAGGCAAGAAATAGTCTCAGGGGAACCCTGGGATGGATTAGGACAACCAAGATCTGGGACAGGATTGGGTATTGTGGCCATTATTTCTAACTTAATTGTGTAAGAATAATTCCATGTTCCTACAATTCCTGAGATTTGATTCTTGCCATGTTGAATGAATCATTCTTAACAGAGCTGACTTTCATGAGGATTTTTAACTTGTAAAGTTTTTTTGGGGGGTCGTGGGGGCAGCAGTGTGGTAGATAATATCACCAAAAGAATATTTATGAGGGCATTTTCAAAAAGAGTCAAAAACATTGTCAAAAAATATGTGGAATATAAAATTGTACTATTAGCTATTTTTTATTATTGAAATATAGCTGATATACAATCTTATCTTAGTTTCAAGTATCCAACATAGTGGTTCACCAGTTACCCACATTATTAAATGCTCACCCCAACTAGCACAGTTACTATCTGTCAACATAGAAAGATGTTACAGAATCACTGCTATATTCTCCATTCTGTACTACCAACCCCATGACCAACTTATACTATAATTGAGAATTTTACTTTATGATAGAGAATTCTTTATCCCCCTCCCCCTTCCCACATACCCATTTAAACCCCTCCCCCATGGTAACCACCAGCCACATCTTAGTGTCTATGAGTCTACTGCTGTTTTGTTCATTCTGTTTTGTTTTTAGATTCCACACATAAGTGAAATAATATGAATTTGTCTTTCTCTGCCTGGTTTATTTCACTTAGCATAATACTCTCTAGGTCACCGATATTGTTGCAAATGACAGGATTTCTTTTTTTAAATGGCTGAATGATACTCCATTGTGTATATGTACCATGTCTTCTTTACCCATTCATTAATTGATGGACACTTTGGTTGCTTCCATATTTTGGCTATTGTAAATAAGGAGTGCAGATATCGTTTCAAATCTGGGATTTTGTTTTCTTCTGGCAAATTCCTAGAAGCAGAATTACTGGGTCATATGGTATTTCTATTTTTAGTTTTTGAGGAATCACCATACTGCTTTTCACAGTGGCTACATAAGTTTACATTCCCACCAACAGTGTAGAAGCATTCCCTTTTTTCCACATTCTTTCCAATAACTAGTGTTGGACACTAGTCATTTCTTGTCTTTTGAATAGCGGCCATTTTGACTAGTGTGAGGTAATATCTCATTGTGGTTTTGATTTGCATTTTCCTGTTGACTAACAAAGTGGAGCATCTTTTCATGTGCCTGTTGGCCATCTGTATTCCTTCTTTGGAAAATGTCTGTTCAGGTTCCCATACATTTTTTAATCAGGTTATTTATTTTGATGTTGAGGCATATGAGCTCTTTATATATCTGGGATGTTAACCCCTTATCAGATAAATTGTTTACAAATATATTCTCCCATACTGTAGGTTGCCTTTTTGTTCTACTGATGGGATCCCTTTCTGTAGAGAAGGTTTTTAGTTGGATGTAGTCCCACTTGATCATTTTTTATGTTGTTTCCCTTCCCTAAGGAGATGTGTCCAGGAAAAAATTGCTCATGTTGATGTTCAAAAGAATTTTGCCCATGTTTTCTCCTAGAGATTTTTGCTTTCATTTCTTATATTCAGGTCTTTGATCCATTTTGGGTTTACTTTTGTGTATGGAGTTAGAGTAATCCCATTTCACTCTCTTGTATGTAGCTGTCCAGTTTTCTCAACACCAGTTACTGAAGAGACTGTTTTTCCCATTATATATTTATGTCTTCTTTATTATATAGTAATTGACTTATATGCTTGGGTTTATATCTGGGTTCTCTATTCTCTTCTATTGATCAATAGGTCTCCTCTTGTGCCAGCAATATACTGTTTTGATTACTGTAGCTTTGCAATAAAGCTTTCAGTCAGGGTGCCTGATACCTCCAGATTTGTTTTTCTTTCTCAGGATTGGTCTTTTGTGATTCCATATGAATCTTAGGAATATTTTCTCTAGTTCTGTGAAAGATACCATTGCTATTTTTATAGGGATTGCACTGAATCTGTAAATTGCTTTGGCAAGATGATCATTTTGACAATATTAATTCTTCCTATCCATGATCATGAGATAGATTCACATTTATTTTTGTCTTCTTCAATTTCTCTCATGAATATCTTATACTTTTCAGAGTACAGGTCTTTCACCTCCTTGGGTAGGTTTATTCCTTGGTATTTTATTCTTTTTGATGCAATTGGAAATGGAATTGTTTTCCTGATATTTCTTTCTGCTAGCTCAATGTTAGTATATAGGAAAGAAGAATATTTCTATATATTAATTGTATCCTATAACTTTGCTGAATCCAGTTATTAGTTTTAATAAATTTTTTGGTAGAGTCTTTAGGGTTTTCTATATATATAGTACTATCTCATCTGAAAATAGTGACAGTTTTAATTCTTTACCAATTTGGATGCCTTTGATCTCTTTATCTTGTGGGATTGCCATGGCTAGGAACTCCAGTACTATGTTGAATGAAAGTGGTGGGAATAGATATCCCCATGTTGTTCCTGATCTTAGGGGAACGTCTCTCAGCTTTTCTCCACTGAGTATGATGTTAGCTGTGGGTTTTTCATATATGACCTTATTATTTTCACGTATGTTTCCTCTATACCCATTTTGTTGACTTTTTATCATGAGTGGATATTGAATATTGTCAGATGCTTTTTCCATATCTATTGAGAGGATCATGTGCTTTTTATCCTCCCTTTCGTCTGTGTGATATATCACATTGATTGGTTTACAAATATTGTACTGTCCTTGGAGTCCTGAAAAAAACCCTACTTGGTTGTTATGGATAATCCCTTTAATGTATTTCTAATTCAGTTTGCAAATATTTTGAAGATTTTTGCATCTATGTTCATCAGAGATATTGGTCTATAAATTTCTCCTTTTGTAGCATCTCTGGTTTTGGTATTAGAGTGGTCTTTAAATCATTGAATAAATTTGAAAGTATTCCTTCCTCTTCTACTTTTTGGAATACTTTAACAAGGATGGATTTTAAGTCTTCTTTAAACGTTTAGTAGAATTCAGCTGTGAAGCCATCTTGTTCTGAACTTTTGTTTGTTGGGAGATTGTTTTATTTCTTATTCAATGTCATTGCTGGTCATTGGTTCATTCAGATTTTCTGTTTTTTCCTGGGTCAGTCTTAGAAAGTTGTATTTTTTTTTTTTTTTTTTTAGGAATTTGTCCATTTCTTCTAGGTTGTCCAATTTTTTGGCATATAACTTTTAATAGAATTCTCTAATAATGATTTGTATTTCTGTGGTGTCAGTTATAACTATTTCTGATTTTGTGTATTTGTGCCCTTTCTCTTATTTTATTGATAAGTCTGCCTTGGAGTTTGTCTATTTGTTTATCTTCTCAAAGAACCAGCTCTTGTTTTCACTGATTTTTTTCTATTGTTTTATTCTTATCTATTTTACTTATTTCTGCTCTGATCTTAATTATGTCCCTCCTTTACTAACTTTGGGTTTCATTAATTTCTTCTCGTTTCTTTAGTTGTGAGTTTAGACTATTTATTTGGGGTTGTCCTTGTTTCTTGAGGTATGTTTGTATTGCTATATACTGTCCTCTAAGAAATGCTTTTGCAGCATCCCACAGATTTTGAGTTGTTGTATTTTTGTTTTTGTATCCATGTACTGCTTTATTTCTGTTTTGATTTGTTTATTGATCCATTGATTGTTTAGAAGCATGTTGTTTAGCCTCCATGTGTTTGTGGGTTTTTTTTTGTTTTCTTTGTGCAGTTCTAGTTTCGTACCATAGTGGTCTGAGAAGTTTCTTGATACAATTTCAGTCTTGTTTTACTTACTGAGACTCTTTTTATGGCCTAGTGTGCAATTTGTTCTGGAGAACATACCACTTGAGAAAAATGTGTGTCCTCCTGCTATTGTTACTATTTTTTAAAAAGAGAAAAAGATAGATATTTCTAAAGGTATATACCAATTTCAATTACAAAGATTCTCTAAACAAATGCTTCCTTTTTCCTAGCCTTCCATACCCTACTTTTAAATAGTTAATAATCTGCTTAAATCCACTGGCTTTCAAAAGTTCAAATATGCAAACAGAAAGATCAAATGAATATCATAGGAAGGTGAAAAACTAGCAAACAAGTTACAAAGTTAAGTAAAATGCAAAATACTATCAAATGAGCCAAGGATAAACATATGTAGGCTAATTAAGAACAATGATACCAAAATGGTAAAGATGTTTCCATTTCAGAAAAAAAATAATTTAAGTGATAATTTGGTAGTCCTTTTTAATTTAGATAAGGTATATTGTTAATCCTCAAAATCCCCTAAGGTGAATTTGAATTAGTGACCTTATATTAGAAGAATGTCTCTTCAAATACTGGAGAAATGACTGCTTTTTATTGTCAGATTCATAAACACTAGGGTGCATGCTTTCTGATGTTTGGCCTGGGCACCTTGGAGTCTAGCCCATCTGCCTGTGAATAAGAACCAAGCATGAATCAGCTACCTGCTTATCCTCATGATGAAATTCTATTTTCATCACTTCCCTCTAATGTGGATCTGGAAGGTTAAAGTGTTGTGTTGGGAAAATATTTGTGTTAATATAAAAGGTAAGTCTATCCTGTGGTCAGGATTAGTTCATGTCTTGGCTCTGCCCAGCTTTCCAAAAATGATTGTCAATGAATATGACTAAACTTTTTTTCCCACTTACATCATTTCCAGTGACTCTATTAGTTACTCACCTGATTATAAAACATTATTGGTCTATCTTTGATAAGAATAGACCCATTGGAGTCTGACAACAGCTATTTAAAGCTTCAATGTCACCTCTATATGATAAAATGTCTTTAACTTGTCTACCAAACATAGTACCAAACTCCTTGTGATCCTCCTTACCAAAACCTACTTCATTTTCCTCATAGCATTTATTTTGAACTGAAATTATTTATATTCATTGGTTTCCTGACTTGCATCATTTAATAATAAGGTTTGTGTAAACGTGGCAGTCACTGCTATATCCCTAGCATCTAAAGGTTCACCAGATATAAAAAAGGGCATTTAATATGTATTTGAGGAATAACTCAATCAATTAATTTACAAATGCAACCTATATTTAATGTTCAGTGATACTGTGCTTATTAGTTTTCTAATTCTCAAGCAACTGGGAATTTGATATGGGGATTTATTGTAATTTTAATAGTATTTTCCAGAGCTTCCTAATCTTTATTAAATGTTATTTTTATAAAAACTAATAATAGAAGTCTTCTACCAAGGGAACTAGGTGGGAATGCATTAAAAAAAAAATTACTCATTAAACATTCCTATAGAATGTTGTCAATTCCATGGAAGGATGTGACAGGGGGATTTAAAAAAGAAAAGAGGAGAAAAGGTAAAGGTGTAAAAGGGCTACAGAAATAAAATGAAATTAGAAGAGAATTTAAAAGTATTACTAATAGTTATAAGAAAGGAAAGGAAAAAAAACAATTTTTAGTCACTCCAAAAGTAATTATTAATTGCATACCCATAAACATGCTGCAATATGTAGATAACTAGGCATGGAGAGATGTTAATGGTTATTAAATAATGGATTTCAAAATTTTTCCTTTGTCCATGCTTTTGATATTATATGATCAAAATTGAGATATATAAATATATACTACATAAAAGAACATCTGGAAAATTTTTAAATCATGATTAAAATTTGAAAGTAAATGATCTAAAAAAGTCAACTATACAGATTCACAAATCAAAGTAACACAGCTGCAAAAACATCATTTTGATAAGTATTTATTTCATAGTCTTGATATACAGGAGTTTCAGTTTCCTATGCCTTACTTTTAATTGTTGATTTTTTGGGCTCCCCATTTTATGCAGATTTTGTAAAAATTCCTGATTAAATTTACTAAGGGAAAAAATACATGTACTTCTAACTTACCTTCTGCATAATATTTCCTTGGTGCAATATATCCAAATCAAAGCATTGATGTATTGTTGATATTGAAGGACTATCCTGCCTGAGTAATTAGGCAGACTGAATAATGAGGCATGTTCATGGAATAGTCAAGATATAAAAAATGTTATAAAGGAAATTGTTTACCAGTATTGAGATAATTTATAGATATAAGTTCCTTTCTTCAAATTAAATCATCTTGGGACTCTAATAAAACCTTTAAAAACAAGCCCACATTAGGTGAAAAACTCAGTAGTGATATGGGATCCCTGAGATCAACTGGGTATACCATCTCCTATCCAAAAGAAGATCATGATAAAAATATGATACTTTTTATCAAAATGAAAATATGAAATGTAACCAGAATCATGACTACCAACATCCATCTATTTTCATAACTCTGGTCTCTAAATTTTATAAATAAAAATATATGAGAAAGAAAGTTTTTGTTGAAGAATCAGATTTTTTTATTTTAGACCCTTTGCCTTCTCATGCCATGGGGCTTGAGCAGTGTCTTGGGTCCAGTGTCAAATAGAGGCTTTCAAAGAGAATCCTAAACACAACAATTCTACTAACTAGTAAAGTCCTATCTTACCAGTCCTATAATATTCCTTCAAAGAAAGCACCTTAACTTCCCATGTCCTTATTATTTGGTAATGTATGGGAAGAGAATTTCATTAAGTAAAGCAAGTCGATGCTTCATGATTTCTCTTTAGTCATAATCATGGTATCCTGGCTGAACATTTGTAAGTATAAACCCTAGATTGGCATACATCTGAAAAGAGGAAGCATTTTGTTTTCTTTCTGGTATCTGAAGACATTCTTTTGGCATAAGTTCACTAACTCAATTAACAGGAAATCAAAAGTCATTGTACAGAAGTATGGACAATGAAAAGTATTCTGGACTTAAAGAGGGATTAAGTAAAAGGGTTAGAAGAATTAATATTTTCTGCCTGAGTTAATTTCATTCTGTTTCAAAATTAGACACCTGTCTTATTTTCAACAAAACTCTGTTTAAATATTTCCAGTTATCAGAGAACATGCTATTCTGTAATTAGATTCTTTCATTTGTAGAGTTCTAATTATCTGGCAATATTTACATCGAACTGAAATCTGTCTCCTTGTAATTATGCCCTATTATTTCTAGTTATCCTGTATGTAAAGACAAAGGACAGTCTTTTCTCTCTTAATCATTCATTCAGCCATTCATTCAGCAAATAGTTATTTAGTGCATTGAACTAGGCAATAGGGAGCAAGAATGAAAAAAGGAAAGAAAGTTCCTATCCAGGGAAGCTTAGGGTATATTGTGTTAGACAAACATTAACAATGTCATGGTGTGAAATATAGAACTCTGGGTGCCTCTTTTCCTATTTCCATTTCATTCATTTAAACCATTGTATGTTTAGTCACTGAAGCCTGAAAACTGAAAGACCTTCTTGATTCTACCATTTTCCTCACTGCTGTGTTTAGTTTATCATTTCGTCCTATTAGCTATACCTCTAATATATATATCTTGAATATGTCCATTTCTCTCAATACCACTACAAACTTTACATTCCAAGTGATCACCACCTCTCAATTATACTGCAATAATTTTCTGCTTTGTTTTCCTGCTTCCAATCTTGATGATCCATAAGCCATTCTTTTCAAAGAATGTAGACTGAACTTTTAAAAATATAAGTCAGCTTATATGATGAATTTTCTGAAAAATGCTTCAAAGATTTTTTGGTGCTCTGAAAATTAAATCCAAATTCCTTACTTGATCTACAGAGCTTTGCTTGACCTAGCTCCTGCTTTTCTTTTGCAAATTTGCCTCATGTAATTCTCTTACTGAGTTTGCCACCATGCAGGCATTTTTCTTCTACCATATAGTGTCTTTGTACTTTTTCTAAGGATTGATTTCTGTACCTAACACCTCATCTACACACAAGTAAATGATAATACAAGATACTTGCCCTAACAGTTTTAGATAAGAAAGCTAAGAAAAGCCCCTTCTTTATTGCTGGATGCTTTTTTACTCTTTAATATCTAGATATTGTTTTTAAACTGCTTACTAAGAGTCTCCTCTACCAGACTGTAAGTTCCATAAGAGCTTGCAGTTGAATCCCTCTTGTCTAGTTCACTGCTTGGCATATATTAATCACTCAGAAAATATCATTCAATGAAAAAGCAAGTGTATTAATACATAGGAAGGGAACCTACCATGAACTTAGTGTGTTTATTGCCTAGGCATGTTTGACAGTGAGGAGGTGAAAAGACTGTGTGTGTGTGTATATATGTATATATATATATATATACATATATACACACACATATACATATACACATACATGTATACAACATATATACAACATATCATATATATGGCATATTATATATATACAGCATATTATATATATATATATATAAAAGGACAGTTATATATGTATAACTATTCACTTATCTTTTTATATTGGGCTTGGGTCTCAGACTTACTATTATCCTAGGTACTTTTTCTTTTCAGGATAAGTAATTTTTCCAATATTAATCTTAAAATACGAAGTCCAAATATTGCTACAAAAAAATTATAATGATCTTTATAGAAGTTCTATATCTATCTGTATCTATATTGTACTTGGTAATACATAGTATAGTATCCACCACTTTGACCCAGTAATCCAAAGTATAGGATTTTGTCCTAAGCAAGTAATTAAATCTGTAGACAAATATTTAAATATGAACATTTTTCATTATACTGCTATTTTAAAAAAGAAAAAGTGCTGGATCAAATAAAAATGTCTGTACTGCAACACAATTTAGACACAGATTTAATAAGACTCCCCTGAATATTTTTCAAAAAAACAAGAGTTTATAATAAAGAAAATCACTAAAGAGAAAGTAAGTAAGCCAATCTGAGCAAAAGTCAGCAGAAAAAAACAATAGAATGAAACCCACAAGACTTCAAATATTGGAATTATTAGGCTTTGAATATAGAATACATATTTTAACCTGAATGTAAATATAAAAATGTGAAGGTGAAAGGTAATAAAAATTATTAAATTTAAACAAATTTGATAAATAACTAAATAGAGGATCTAGAAGTAATAAATAATTAAAATTAAAAGTCAAGGAGGCTTCCAATGATAACTATGTAATTTTTATTAACTGTCACCAATAAATAAATATATATATTTAAAACTTTTTTAAAGTCAATATCTGAAAAATTCAGAGACGTAAGTCTGATGTTTGAAGCTACTTTTCACCTAGGGGCACCTGCTTAAATTGCAAATTGGTAGTTGAGAGCCTAAGAGGCTGCAGAGTGCTTTTGTCAGACTCCTAGGCTAAGAGGGCGCAAGCTGACCGCTGGTATCTGCCAAGGACACCACAGAAATAAACAGTAGAAAAACACTGCATCTTAAGTAGTCCAGTCTCCACAGGAGCTAGAGCCCAAATTTGATTCATCTCAATCTATGAAATTTAATTCAGATAATATTGCTATATCACAGGGGCCTATGAGAAGTAAATGAAAAATTCTGAATTAAGATAACATCATCTTAAGTCTTGCATAATTTTTTAAACAATAATAATAATAATAAAAATTTATAGCTAGGCACTCAATGAGATAAGACAAATTAATGAGATCCAGGTGAACTCATAGCCAATAGGAATAGACCCACAGCAGCTGCTGTAATTTGGAATTGTCAGGAATAGATTTCTTTGAAATTAATATACTCAGTAAATAAAATACCAGATTGAAAATTTTCCAAAGAAACTGAAACTATATAAAAGCAAATGGAATAGTGTAGATATGTCAGGACGACAAAGTAAGATCATTCAACAGGAATTCAACAGCAGATTAAACTGGAACGTAAAATAAAATACCTAGAACAAACCAAAAAAAAAAGAAAAAGAATAAGTGACATAAAAGATACTATTAAAGCCATAAAAATTAAGTCTTGTTATTTTTCAGTAGTTATGTTCTGTAAAGTTTCTGCAAACACTGAATTAGTGTATATTGTACCATTTTTACAAGGGGAAATACAGGATTAGGTTCTTTTGAGCCTCTGGTCACATTTTCATCATCCAATCAATACATAACCTGGTTTTATGTGTGTTTCTGTTTAAGACATTGCAATGTATACTGTTAATTAATTAACACTGATATCAAAGCCAACAATATTATAGCTCATGCTTGAATGAAGCTTATCTAATGCTTGTATTTTTCTCAGCCTACTTAGGCTTATGAACACTAATCAACACTTCAGCACTATGCTTGAGGGCCATTTTAAACAGTGAATTACCAGTGAAAATCATAAACCTGTATAATATAACACTTAAATAGACCATTAAAAGCACTCTTATTTACAGTATGAAAACTGAAACAAGACAGAGTGTCACCTTGTTCAACTCTGGGAACATACACATCAGAGACCAAATATTTCACCCCTTTGTACATGTCAGCAAATAACCAGGAGTATTGATTTGGGATTATGTATAGTCTGTACTGGCTGCTTTAATAAAATATCTACAACAGAAATTTATTTCTCATAGTTCTGGAGCTTGGGAAGTCCAAGAACTTGGTGCAGGCAGGTACTATTGTCTGGTGAGAAACACTTCCTGGCTGTCTCCTTGATGTGTCCCCACATGGTGGTGAGGGCAAGGTTGCTCTCTGGTGAATCTTTCATAAGGTCATTTTTATGAAGGCTCTGAAAAGCATAAATGTAAAATAGTGTCTAAGAAGGATAAATATAAACTTACACACTATCACATCAAAGTCCAACACATAAATAAACTTAAATGTACCTCTCCTGCAAAAAGAAAAAGATAAATTAGCATCAAAAGAGTAGGAATTTTTAACAGAACAATTTCTCAGAAGGAATGTTGGAATCCACAATGTAATGGATATCTTTGTTTATGAAATTAGATAAGAGACAACCTAGAAGACTATGTAAAATTAAAATATCTTTCAAGAATAAAATAAATTTAAAAACATTTTCAGATAAAATATAATAACACTTTTCCCTAGAGTAAATGTAGTAAAGGAAACTGCTGAAGAAAAATTAATATTCTTTAAGCAGAAAAAATGATTCAAAAATAAAGGTTGAAAAATGTAGAAATAAATTAATTATAGTAGTACACATGTGGATAAATATAATGAAGAACTTATTAAATAAAAATAACATCTAACATATGAGATATAGTAATATTAAGTAACACCAAAAAGCTAAGCATAGAAATCAGGAGGTAACAAAATCAGTTAAAATGTTAGTTTCTTACATCATTTGTTAAGAGGCTGAGGTACTAATTAGTGATAGATTTTATTACTATTATACTACTTAGTGTAAATTAATCAAATATAGTCAAAGAGTAACTTCTGAGCTAATGGTTGTAGTACAGAATACTTAAAAAGAAGGATAAACAGAAGAGTGAAAATAAACAGAACAGGCAGAGCAACCAAAAAGGATGTGCAATACAAAAGTTTTAAATTCAAGGAGATCAGCAATAATATTAAATACAAACTGACCTAAATACTTCTCTTAAAGGATGATGATTGCCAGGATGACTTTTTTTTAAATTGAAGTATCATTGATAATTGACAATCTTATATTGGTTTCAAGTACACAACACAGTGGCTCAACAGTTACCCACAGTGTTAAATCCTCACCTCCACTAGTGTTGTTACTATCTCTTAACATAGGAAGATTTATAGAATAATTGGCTTTATTCTCCATTCTGTACTACCATCCCCATTATCAGCTTATATTATGACTGAGAATTTTTGTGCCCTTTTATCCCCTTCACCCTCCCTACCCACCCCATCCCACCCCCCACCATGGTAACCACCAGCCAGTCCTCAGTGTCTGTGAGTCTACTACTGCTTTGTTCATTTTATTTTGTTTTGGTTTTAGATTCCTCAAATAAATGAAAGCATATGGTGTTTGTCTTTCTCTGCCTGGCTTGTTTCACTTAGCTTAATACCTTCTAGGACCATCCATGTTGTTGCAAATAGCTGGACTTCTTTTTTTTTTATGCCTGAATAATATTCCATTATGTATATGTACCACCACTTCTTTACCCATTCATCTATTGGTGAATACTTTGATTGCTTTCATATTCTTGGCTGTTGTAAATAATGCAGCAATAAACATTGGAGTGCATGTATCTTTTCAAATCAGGGATTCTGTGTTTTTCAGGTAAATTCCTGGAAGTGGAATCATTGGGTAGTATGGTATATCTCTTTTTCATTTTTTGAGGAACCTCCATACTGCTTTCCACAGTGGCTGCACCAATTTACATCTCCACCAATACTGTAGGAGTGTTCCCATTTCTACACATCCTCACAAACAATTTTTATTTCTTTCCTTTGGGTAGTGACCTTTCTAACTGGTGTGAGCTGATCTCTCATTATGTTTTTGATTTGTGTTTCCCTAATGATTAGTGAACTGGAGAATCTTTTCATGTGCTGGTTGGCCATCTGTATTCCTTCTTTGTAAAAATGTCTGCTCAGGTCCTCTGCACATTTTTAAATTGAATTATTTGTTACTTGGTGTTGAGGCACATGAGTTCTTTATATATTTTGGATGTTAACCCCTTATTAATATGGTCTCCCATACTGTAGGTTTCCTTTTTATTCTATTGACTCTGTCTTTTGCTTTACAGAAACTTTTTAGTTTGATGTAGTCCCACTAGTTTATTTTTTTATTTCGTTTCCCTTACCTGAGGAGATATGACCAGGGAAAAATGGCTTATGCTCATGTTCAAGAGATTGCCGACTATGTTTTCTTCTAGGAGTTTTATGGTTTCATATCTTACATTTAGGTCTTTGATCCAGTTTGAGTTTACTTTTGTGTATGGAATTAGACAGTAATCCAGTTTCATTCTCTTTGATGTAACTGTCCAATTTTTCCAGTACCAGTTGTTGAAGAAACTGTTTTTTCCCCATTGCATATTCAAGGCTCCTTTATCATATAGTAACTGACCATATATGCTTGGGTTTGTATCTGGTTTCTCTATTCTCTTCTATTGATCAATGGGTCTCTTCCTGTGCCAGCACCATACTATTTTGATTACTGTAGCTTTGCAGTAAAGCTTGAAGTCAGGGTGCCTAATACCTCTAGCTTTGTTCTTCTTTCCCAGGATTGCTTTGGCTATTCAAGGTCTTTTGTGATTCAATATGAATTTTTGGAATATTTGCTCTTGTTCTGTGAAGGATGCCATTGATATTTTGATAGGGATTGTACTGAATCTGTAAATTGATTTGGCAGGATGATCATTTTGACAATATTAATTCTTCCTATCCATGAGCACAGATAGGATTTACATTTACAAAAAATATGTAATAGACTTACATTTATTTTTGTCTTTAGTTTCTTTCATAAATATCTTAAAGTTTTCAGAGTACAGGTCTTTCACCTCCTTGGATAGGTTTATTCCTAGGTATTTTATTCTTTTTGATGCAACTGTAAATGGAATTACTTTCCTGATTTCTCTTTCTGCTAGCTCATTGTTAGTCTATAGGAATACAGAAGATTTATGCATATTAATTGTATCCTGCAACTTTGCTGAATCCAGTTATTAGTTCTAATAAATCTTTTGGTAGAATCTTTAGGTTTTCTATATATAATACCATTTCATCTGAAAATAGTGACAGTTTTACTTCTTTACCAATTTGGATGCCTTTGATCTCTTTATCTTGTGTGATTGTCATGCCTAGGACCTCCAGTACTATGCTGAATGAAAGTGCTAAGAATGAGCATTATTGTCTTTTTCTGATCTTAGATGAAAATCTCTCAGCTTTTCTTCATTGAGTATGATGTTAGCTGTGGGTTTGTCATATATAGCCTTTTTTATGTTGAGGTACATACCTTCTATACCCAATTTGTTGAGAGTTTTTATCATGCATTGATGTTGAATTTAGTGAAACCAATTTTAGAAAGATAAAAGAATGTGAAGAATATAAAGTGTCATCATTAAAGATTATACTAAGATTAAAGTGATAGACAAGATGTTACAATCTTACATGAGTAAAATTTAATTTATAGAAAAAATGCATATATTGTTTAAAATAATATATCCTATTTATTGCAAGAGAATATAGGAAAACATGACAAAATTTTAGATATTTTCTCATAAAGAACTTACAGAAAAACATTGAAGAAAGCCTAAGCTATGTTCATAGAAAGGGTAATCAATAATGAAAGGATGTTAGTTCCCCAAAAATTGCTGTATAGATTTAATGTCACTTAAATGAAAATTCCACCAGGGATTTTTATTTACTTAATATGTAAAACTCTAAAAATATATTGTTTGGGGATGCAATACTGTATAGTAAACTTATAAAGAAAAGCAAGGAAATAAATGAGGACAGTGGCTACCTTCAAGTAACAAAGGAGAATATGATTAGCAAAAGACACAGAGGGAATTCAAAGGAATTGGCAACGTTCTGTTTCCAGCTAATTTGTGTAAGCATACATTCATTTCTACAATGGAACATATATGTTCTATACATTTTTTATGTGATACTGTTTATAATTTAATCTTGAAAGAATAATACTTCATAAAACTGTTTTTAATTATATAACATTTAAAATCTTTATATAATTATATGTACACATACCAATATAAATGTAGATACCCTGAAATTGAATTTTAATTTTTTTCTTTCAAATTTGACTATCAAAAAGGGAAATATTCTCACTTAAAAACTGTAGCAACTTTTTGTGTACTAAGAGTTTTAGGCCTAGTTTTACTCTGAGACATACTAGTTAGGGGCAAAATTCCTTGAGTGCATAATTTTAGATTATTATAAAGTAAATATGTACCCAATATCCCTAGAAGCAATCCAAAAGCAATGAGGAAAATGATTGTAGAATCATCTGAATGATTTAATGTTTAATGTAGTTTAGTAACTGGGTGTTCAGTTCAGATCAAAATTTACATATTCTATGTCTGCATTATTGTGTGCATTAAGGAAAAGCCTGGAAAAAATATTCTGCATTCTTATCAGTCATCATCTAAGGTTGGTGGGATATTATAATATTTTTAATATTTTCTTTGTGTTTTATACACTTTCCAAACTCTTTACAGGACACATATTTTTGTGACTGTGAGGAAAACAAGAAAGCCTTGAATAAAGTGGAGAGCCCAGCACAGAACATAAACCTCCAGTTGTGGCCTGAACAATGCTGACTTTAGTGGGATGATTATCCTATTTATCTTGACTCTAGACTTGTATTATTGTGCACAACGTCATATTAGCTACCATGTCATATTTTTTACTATATTGATCTTGCAGTCAACCAGAAAACTGATTTTTTTTCAGATAGATTGCTTTTAAGGCAGATTGGTACAAGAAATTTTGATAACTGAAATGTAGAACATTATCCCCATTAATATGATCATGTATTTAAATTTGTATTCTCAGCTTTTCTCTAAATTTCAGTAGAATATATAGCTGGATAACCTTGGCTCCTATTTAACTTAAATTGAAGATTCTCAAAAATAAGTAATTACAGTATCCTTTCACTCCATCTCAAAACTTCTCTTCAATATCACCTATTTCTTTTTTACCTTTAGATTGAGGAAGAATTTTCTTCAATTATCTTAACTCTCATACATTTTCAGTCATCAGTCTTGTGGCTCCATCCAGGCTTGGGTCTATGTGCTTGTGATCAAGATGTGGCTCATCTGGTGGGGGTCTAAGTTCCTGCAATATGTCTCAAGAATACCTGAGTCAAGTTTATCTATAACCTTGAGGGGCATCTAAGAGTCCCGTGTCTGTTATTTTGCTTACACATTATTAAATCCTTACCCCAACTAGTGTAGCTACTATCTGTCAACATAGAAAGATGTTACAGAACTCTTAAGTATATTCACTATGCTGTACTTTTATCCCCATGACTAATTTACATTATGATTGAGATTTTGTTCCTCTTGATTCCTTTCACCTATTTCACCCACCCACCCAAGTCCCACCCCAATGGTAACCACCAGACACTTATCAGTATCTGTGATCTATGAGTCTACTGCTGTTTTGTTCATTTTGATTTTTTTTTGTTTTTAGATTCCTCAAATAAGTGAAATCATCAGGTATTTGTCTTTCTCTGCCTGTTTATTTCACTTACCATAACAGCTCTTAGTCCATCCACATTTCACAAATGGCAGGATTTCTTTTGATTTTATGGATAAATTATATTCTATTGTGTATATGTACCACCTCTTTATCCATTCATCTATGGATGGACACTGTGGTTTCTTTCATACCTTGGTTATTGTAAATAATGTGGCAATCAACATAGGAGTGCCTGTATCTTTACATATCAGAGATTTTGTTTTCTTGAGGCAAATTCCCACAACTGGAATTGCTAGGTCATCTGGTATGTCTATTTTTACTTTTTTAAGGAAACTCCATAGTGCTTTCCATAGTGCCTGCACCAATTTACATTCCTTCCTACCAACAGTGTGAGAGGGTTCCTTTTTTCCACATCCTCACCAACAGTTGTAATTTCTTGTCTTTTGGATAGTGACCATTCTGACTGATGTGAGGTGGTATCTCTTTGTGGCTTTGATTTACATTTCCCTCATGATTAGTGATGTAGAGCATCTTTTCATGTTCCTGTTGACCATCTGTATATTTTTGGAAATATGTCTGTTTCGGTCCTCTGCCCATTTTTTAATTGAGTTGTTTTTTTTTGGTGTTGAGGCATTTGAGTTCTTTATATATTTTGGACATACCCTTACAAACATGTTCTCCCTTGCTGTAGGTTGCCTTTTTGTTTTGTTGATGATGTCTTTTGCTGCACTGAACCTTTTTAGTCTAGAAAAAAATTTGCTCATACTTATGTTCATGAGATTTTTGCTTATTTTTCTTTAAGAATTTTATTGTTTCATGTCTTAGATGTAGATATTTAATCCACTTGAGTTTCCTTTTTTATATGGTGTTAGACAGTAATCCAGTTTCATTCTCCTACATGTAACTTCAGTTTTCTGAACACCATTTATTGAAGACACTGTCTTTTCACCATTGTATATACTTGCCTCCTTTTTCATGTATTAACTGACCACATATGCATGGGTTTATATCTGGGTTCTATGGATCTATTCTTTTGTCAGTATCATACTGTTTTGATTACTGTAGCTCTGTAGTACAGCTTTAAGTCAGGGAGCATATCCCCAGTTTTGTTCTTCTTTTTCAAGATTGCTTTAGCTTTTTGGGGTATTTTGTCATTCCATACAGATTTTAGGATTATTTGCTCTAGTTCATTGAAAAATTTCACTGGTATTTTGAAAGGTATTGCACTAAATTTGTAAACTGTCTTGATCAGGCTGGCCATTATGACAGTATTAATTCTTCCTGTCCATGAGCAAGGGATAGGTTTACATTTATTTGTGTCTTATTTGATTTCTTTCATCAGTTTCTTATAATTTTCAGAATACAGGTCTTTCACCTCTCTGGTTAGGTTTATTCCTAACTATTTTATTCTTTTTGATGCAATTATAAATGGAATTATTTTCCTGATTTCTCTGTCTCCTAGTTAATTTTTAGTATATAGGAATGCAACGGATTTCTGCATATTAATTTTCTATCCTGCAAGTTTGCTGAATTAAATTATTCTAATAATTTTTTTGTTGGAGTCTTTAGGGTTTTATATATGTCTATGTAGTATCATGTCATCTGCACATAGTGACAGTTTACTTCTTTCTTACCAATTTGAATATCTTTGATCTCTTTTTCTTTTCTGATTGTTGTGGCTGGGACTTTCAGTACTGGTTGAATGAAAGTGGTGAGAGTGAATATTCTTGTCTTGTTCTTTATGTTACTGGAAAAACCTTCACCTTTCAGCCTTTGAGTGTGATGCTAACTATTGGTTTGTCATATACGGTCTTTATGACATTAAAGTATGTTCACTCTATACCTATTGTGTTGAGAGTTTTTATCATGAATGGATATAGAATTTTGTCAAAAGCTTTTTTTGGCATCTATTAAGATAATCGTATGCTTTTTATCTTTCCTTTCTTAATGTGGTTTATATAATTGATTTGTTTATGAATATTGTACCATCCTTGCATCCTGGAATAAATCCCACTTGTTTGTGATGGATGATCCTTTTGATGTATTTTTAGATTCATTTTGCTAATATTTTGTTGAGGATTTTTGCCCCTGTGTTCTTCATCAGGGTTACTGGTCAGTAATTTTTTTTTTCTGTAGTGTCTTTGTCTAGTTTGGTTTTGGAGTGATGCTGGCCTTATAGAATGAGTTGGGAAGCATTCCCTTCTCTTCTATATTTTGGAATACTCTAAGAAGGATATGTATAAGCTCTCCTTTACTGTGCTCTTGTGTTTCTGTGTTTCTTCCTTTGGTAGAATTCATCTATGAAGTCATCTGGTTCTGAACTTTTGTCTGTTGGGCATTTTTCAATTAGCAATTCAATTTCTCTACTGATAATTGGTTCAAATTTTTTGTTTCTTCCTGGGTCAGTATTGGAAGGTTGTACTGTTCTAGGAATATGTCAATTTCTTTTAGTTTGTCCAATGTATTAGCACATAATTTTTCTTAGAATTCTTTAGTAATTCTTTGTATTTCTCTGGTGTCAGCTTTAACTTGTTTTTCATTTCTGATTTTGTTTGCTTGTGTCCTCTTTTTTTCTTGATAAGTCTGGCTAGGGGTTTGTCTATTTTATATTCTCAAAGAATCAGCTCTTGCTTCATAGGTTTTTTTTTTCCCATTGTATTCTTATTCTCTATTTTATTTATTTCTGCACTGATCTTTTTCATGTTTTTCCTTCTACTAACTATGTGTTTCATTTTTTCTTCTTTCTCTAGCTCCTTTAGTTGTAAATTTAGATTGTTTATTTGGGATTGTTTTTGCTTCTTGAGGGAGGCCTATATTGCTATGTACTTTCTCTTAAAACTGCTTTTCTGCATCACACATATTTTGAACTGTTGTATTTCTATTTTCATTTGTTTCCATGTATTATTTGATTTCCTCTTTAACGTATCATTAATCCATTGATTTTTTTAGAAGCATGTTGTTTATCATTCATGTGTTTGTAGATTTTTGTTTTGTTTTTTCTACATGTAATTGTTTTCTACTTTCATACCAGTGTGATCTGAAAAGATTCTTGATACAATTTTAATCTTTTTTAATTGATTGAGGATATTTGTGTCCTCATAAGTGATCTATTCTGGCAAACATTCCATGTATACTTCAGAAAGATATATCCTGCTGTTTTAGTGTGAAATGTTTTGTATATATCTGTTAAATAATGTGTTGTTCAATGCCTCTGGTTCCTTATTTATTTTCTGTATAGATGATCTGTCCATTCATGTAATTGCAGTGTTAAAATCTCCTAACTGATTGTGTTGGTGTCTATTTATTCCTTTTGGTTTGTTAGTATATATATATAATTTTTTTATGAGGGTATGATTGATATATACTCTTATGAAGGTTTCACATGAAAAAACAATGTGGTTACTACATTTACCCATATTATCAAGTCCCCACCCATACCCCAATGCAGTCACTGTCCATCAGTGCAGCAAGTTGACAGAGATCCACTATGTCCCTTCTCTGTGATACACGATTCTCACTGTGATCCCCCACACCATGTGTACTAAACATAATACCCCTCAGTCCTCTTCTCCCTCCCTCCCCACCCACCCTCCTACACCCCTACCCTTTGGTAACCACTAGTTCATTCTTGGAGTCTGTGAGTCTGCTGCCATTTTGCTCCTTCAGTTTTGCTTCATTGTTATACTCCACAAATGAGGGAAATCATTTGGCATTTGTCTTTCTCTGCCTTGCTTATTTCAATGAGCATAATGTCCTCCAGCTCCATCCATGTTGTTGCAAATGGTAGGATTTGTTTCTTTCTTATAGCTGAACAGTAGTCCATTGTATATATGTACCACATTTTCTTTATCCATTCATCTACAGATGGACACTTAGGTTGCTTCCATATCTTGGCTATTGTAAAAAGTGCTGCCATGAACATAGGGGTGCATATGTCTTTTTGAATCTGAGAACCTGTATTCTTTGGTATAGTCCAAGAAGTGGGATTCCGGGGTCAAATGGTATTTCTACTTTTAGTTTTTTGAGGAACCTCCATACTGCTTTCCGCAATGTTTGAACTAGCTTACATGCCCACCAGCAGTGTAGGAGGGTTCCCCTTTCTCCACATCCTCACCAACATTTGTAGTTCTTAGTCTTTTCGATGCTGGCCATCCTTACTGGTGTGAGGTGATATCTCATTGTGGTTTTAATTTGCATTTCCCTGATGATTAGTGATGTGGAGCATCTTTTCATGTGTCTGTTGGCCATCTGAATTTCTTCTTTGGAGAATTGTCTCTTCATATCCTCTGCCCATTTGTTAATCGGGTTATTTGCTTTTTGGGTGTTGAGGTGTGTAAGTTCTTTATATATTTTGGATGTTCACACCTTGTCAGATATGTCATTAACAAATATATTCTCCCATACTGTAGGATGCCTTTTTGTTTGGTTGATGATGTCCTTTGCCATACAAAAACCTTTTAGTTTGATGTAGTCCCATGAGTTCATTTTTACTTTTGTTTCCCTTTCTCAAGGAGATGGGTTCAGAAGAAGTTGCTCATGCTTATATTCAGGAGATGTTTGCCTATGTTGTCTTCTAAGAGTTTTATGGTTTCATGACTTACATTCAAGTCTGTAATCCATTTCGAGTTTACTTTTGTGTATGGGGTTAAACAATAATCCAGTTTCATTCTCTTGCATGTAGCTGTCCAGTTTTGCCAACATCAGCTGTTGAAGAGACTGTCATTTCCCCATTGTATGTCCATGGCTCATTTATCATATATTAATTGACCATATATGGTTGGGTTTATATCAGGGCTCTCCGGTCTGTTCCATTGGTCTATGGGTCTGTTCTTGTGCCAGTACCAAATTGTCTTGATTACTGTGGCTTTGTAGTAGAGCTTGAAGTTGGGGAGCATAATTCCCCCTGCTTTATTCTTTTTTCTCAGGATTGCTTTGGCTATTCGAGGTCTTTTGTGGTTCCATATGAATTTTAGGATGATTTTCTCTAGTTCATTGAAGAATGCTGTTGGTATTTTGATAGGAATTGCATTGAATCTATAGATTGCTTTAGGCAGGATGGCCATTTTGACAATATTAATTCTTATCAATGAACATGAGATGTGTTTCCATTTATTGGTATCTACTTTAATTTCTCTCGTGAGTGTCTTGTAGTTTTCAGAGTATAGGTCTGTCACTTCCTTGGTTAGGTTTATTCCTAGGTATTTTATAATTTTTGATGTAATTGTGAATAGAATTGCTTTCCTGATTTCTCTCTCTCCTAGTTCACTGTTAGTGTACAGGAATGCCACAGATATCTGTGTATTAATTTTGTATCCTGCAATTTTGCTGAGTTCAGATATTAGATCTAGTAGTTTTGGAGTGGATTATTTATGGTTTTTTTATGTACAATATCATGTCATCTGAAAACAGGAATAGTTTCACTTCCTCCTTGCCAATCTATATGCCTTTTATTTCTTTGTGTTGTCTGATTGCCGTGGCTAGGACCTCCAGTAATATGTTGAATAGAAGTGGGAAGAGTGGTCATCCTTGTCTTGATCCCGATCTTAAAGGAAAAGCTTTCAGCTTCTCACTGTTAAGTATAATGTTGGCTGTGAGTTTGTCATATATGGCCTTTATTATGTTGAGGTACTTGCCCTCTATACCCATTTTATTGAGAGTTTTTATCATGAATGGATGTTGAATTTTGTCAAATGCTTTTTCAGCATCTATGGAGATGATCATGTGTTTTTTGTCCTTCTTTTTGTTGATGTGGTAGATGATGTTGATAGATTTTTGATTGTTGTACCTTCCTTGCATCCCTGGCATAAAACCTACTAGATCATGGTGGATGATCTTTTTGATGTATTTTTGAATTCGGTTTGCTAATATTTTGTTGAGTATTTTTACATCTATGTTCATCAGGGTTATTGGTCTATAATTTTCTTTTTTTGTGGTGTCTTTGCCTGTTTTTGGTATTAGAGTGATGCTGGCCTCATAGAATGAGTTTGGTAGTGTTCCCTCCTATTTTTTGGAAAACTTTAAGGAGAATAGGTATTAGGTCTTCACTAAATGTTTGATAAAATTCAGCAGTGAAGCCATCTGGTTCAGGAGTTTTGTTCTTAAGTAGGTTTTTTATTAGCAATTCAATTTTGTTGCTGGTAATTGCTCTGTTCATATTTTCTGTTTCTTCCTTAGTCAGCATTGGAAGTTTGTATTTTTCTAGAAATTTGTCCATTTCTTCTAGGTTATCCAGTTTGTTAGCATATAATATTTCATAGTATTCTCTAATAATTTTTTGTATTTATGTTGTGTCCATAGTGATTTTTCCTTTCTCATTTCTGATTCTGTTTATGTGTGTAGACTCTTTTTTTTCTTGATAAGTCTGGCTAGGGGTTAATCTATTTTGTTTATTTTCTTGATGAACCAGCTCTTTCATTGATTCTTTCTATTGTTTTATTCTTCTCAATTTAATTTATTTCTGCTCGTATCTTTATTATTTCCTTCCTTCTACTGACTTTGGGCCTCATTTGTTGGTCTTTTCCTAGTTTCATTAATTGTGAGTTTATACTGCTTATATGGGATTGTTCTTCTTTCTTAAAGTAGGCCTGTATTGCAATATACTTTCCTCTATCCCAGCCTTGGATGTGTCCCACAGATTTTGTGGTGTTGAATTATTGTTGTCATTTGTCTCCATATATTGCTTGATCTCTGTTTTTATTTGGTCATTGATCCATTCATTATTTAGGAGCATGTTGTGAAGCCTCCATGTGTTTGTGGGATTTTTCATTTTCTTTGTGTCATTTATTTCATAGCTTTATGATATGAGAAACTGACTGGTACAATTTCAGTCTTTTTGAATTTACTGAGGCTCTTTTTGTGGCCTAGTATATGATCTATTCTTGAAAATATTCCACGTGCACTTGAGAAGAATGTGTGTTCTGTTGCTTTTGGGTGTAGAGTTCTGTAGATATTAGGTCCATCTGTTCTAATATGTTGTTCAGTGCCTCTGTTTCCTTACTTATCTTCTGTCTGGTTGATCTGTCCTTCAGAGTGAGTGGAGTGTTGAAGTCTCCTAGAATGAATGCATTGCATTCTATTTCCCCTTTTAATTCTGTTAGCATTTGTTTCACATATATGGGTACACCTGTGTTGGTAGCATAGATATTTATAATGGTTATATCTTCTTGTTGGATTGACCCCTTTATCATTATGTAATGTCCTTCTTTGTCTCTTGCTACTTTCTGTGTTTTGAAGTCTATTTTGCCTGATACACGTACTGCAACTCCTGCTTTTTTCTCTCTGTTAGTTGCATGAAATATCTTTTTCCATCCCTTCACTTTTAGTCTGTGTATGTCTCTGGGTTTAAAGTGAGTGTCTTGCAGGCAGCATCCAGATGGGTTTTGTTTTTTAATCCATTCGGTGACTCTATGTCTTTTGATTGGTGCATTCAGTCCATTTACATTTAGGGTGATTTTTGATAGGTATATATTTATTGCCATTGCAGGCTTTGGATTCGTGGTTACCAAAGGTTCAAGGTTAATTTCCTTACTATCTAAGAGTCTAACTTAACTCACTTAATATGCTGTTACAAATACAGTCTAAAGGTTCTTTTCTGTTTCTCCTTCTTTTTCTTCCTCCTCCATTCATTATATATTAGGTATCATATTCTGTATTCTTTGTCTATCCCTTGATTGACTTTGGAGATAGTTAATTTAATTTTGCATTTTCTTAGTAATTAGCTGTTCTACTTTCTTTACTGTGATTTTATTTCCTCTAATGACAGCTATTAAATGTTAGGAACACTTCCATCTATAGCATTCCCTCCAAAATAGAATGTAGAGATGTTTTGTGGGAGGTAAATTCTCTCAGCTTTTGCTTATCTGGAAATTGTTTAATCCCTCCTTCAAATTTAAATGATAATCTTGCTGGATAAAGTAATCTTGGTTCCAGGCCCTTCTGCTTCATTGCATTAAATACATCATGCCACTCCCTTCTGGCCTGTAAGCTTTCTGCTGAGAAGTCTGATGTTAGCCTGATGAGCCTTCCTTTGTATGTGATCTTATTTCTTTCTCTGTCTGTTTTTAATAGTCTGTCCTTGTCAATGATCTTTGCCAATTTTATTACTATATGTCTTGGTGTTGTCTTCCTTGGGTCCCTTGTGGAGGGGAATCTGTGGATCTCCATGGCCTGAGAGACAATCTCCTTCCCAGACTGGGGAAGTTTTCAGCAACTACCTCCTCAAAGACACTTTCTATCCCTTTCTCTTTCTCTTCTTCTTCTGGTATTCCTATAATGCGAATATTGTTCTGTTTGGATTGGTCACACAGTTCTCTCAATATTGTTTCATTCTTAGAGATCCTTTTATCTCTGTGTGCCTCAGCTTCTTTGTATTCCTCTTCTCTAGTTTCTATTTCATTTATCGTCTTCTCCACTGTCTTGAACTTGCTTTTAATACCCTCCATTTGCTCTTCAGTGATTGGATCTCCAACCTGAGTTCATTCCTGAGTTCTTGGATATCTTTCCGTACCTCCATTAGCATGTTGATGATTTTTATTTTGAACTCCCTTTCAGGAAAAGTCATAAGGTCCATGTCATTTAAATCTTTCTCCAAAGTTATATTAATTTTACTCTGGACCAGGTTCCTTTGGCATTTCATATTTGTATATGGCGCTCTCTAGTGTCAAGAAGCTCTATTCTGGAGCTGCTCAGTCCCTGAAGCAATGTCGGGGGTTGCAGGGGAGCAGTACTGGTGCCTGGGGGGAGGAAAGAGCTTTTCCCTGCTTCCCGGCTGCTGTGCCTGTCTCCACTGCCTTAACCAGTGGCCCGAGCACACAGGTATAAGCTTTTGTCCCAGAGCAGCTGGATATGAATCCCTGCTTTCCACAAGTGGCTTAAATCTCACTCTCCAGGAATTCTGCCTGTATTAACTTTCCAACCCGGTAGTCATGCGAGTATCATAAAAGCACCATGAAATGTAGGTTTGTGCTCTCACAGCAGATCTCCGGAGCTAGGTATTCAGCAGTCCCAGGCCTTCCACTCCCTCCCTGCTCCATTTCTCTTCCTCCCGCCGGTGAGCTTGGGTTGGGGAAGGGCTTGGGTCCCTCCTGGCCACAGCTTTGGTACGTTACCCTGTTCTGTGAGTTCTGCTCTTTTCTCCAGGTGTATGCAGTCTGGCATCATCCTCTTTCCCGTTGCTCTTTCAGGATTAGTTGTGCCAATTATATCTTCTAATTGTATCCAGTTTTAAGAGATAGCCTCTGTCTCTCCTTTCACACTGCCATCTTTAATCCCAGTTTCATCTCATTTCAGTTTTACCAGTTCTGCTTCATATTTTTGAAGCTATTTTATTGGATATATAAGCATTTTGCATTGCTATATCCTCTTGATTAATTGTCCCATTGAAGCTTATCTAATATTTCTCTATATCCATGGAATTATTCTTTACCCAGAAGAGTAGCTTGTCTGATATTAATATAGACATTATGGCATTTTTTATTAGTATATTAATTTGGTTAACTTTTTCATTCTTTTACTTTTATATTTTGTCTTGACTTTTTAAATTGTTTCCTTGTTTGCAGAATACAGTCTCTGTTATTTTATTAGTTTTAGGCCTTGTATATTTAATATTATTGTTGACATGGGTGAATTCTACCATTTTTATGTTTGTTATTTGTGCCATTTATTATTCATTTCTTTTTTTCTGTACATCTTAGTTTAAGAACAGTTGAGTAGAATTGGTATTATTTCTTCTTTAAATGTTTGATAGAATATTTGATAGAATAAGAAGTGAAGTCATCTATGCCCGTGTCATTTCTTGATCAGTATCAGTTAACTGATTTATCTTGAGGATAATATTTTCTACTTTTTTCTAATGACTGTTAATTCTTTATTTAACCTCAAACATTGTAAATTTTAGCTATTTGATGCTGGCTATATTTATATCCCTATAAAATTTTTGTGCATTGTTCCAGGAAACTGTTATTTGAAAAACAGTATGAAACTTTTGGGGATTGCTTTTAAACTTTATTAGGTGGAACCTGAGCAGTCTGTATTCTAAAACCTTCCCTTCTAAGTTCTTAGTATTATGAACTACCATCTGAATACTCTATACAAAGTCATGAAGTACAAGATTTTTCTACTCAAGCTGGTAGGAACATAAACTATTTCCAGCACTGTAGAAGTGATAGATTAACTTGCTCCTTTCTGTTACTTTGTATGTAGTTTTCTCCCACATGTGCGTTCATCAGCATAAGCTAAAGGCTCAACAGGGATTCCCTGTAAATCTCTGGAGCAGCTTCTATACATAAAATTCTCTTCTCTGGTATGCTATCTTGCAAATTCTAGCCCCTAAGCCTTTGAGAACACTTACCTCTATATTCTCAACTCAGGGAGACCATCAGGCTTCACCTGTGTTCCCCTTCCCTGGACTGTGGCTTGGAAATTCTTTCCAGTCAATAAGGTAAGACAATCGTAGGACTCAGTTTGTTTTCTTAAGGATTTGTTTTGGACTGCCTTATACCCTGTCCTTAAAAAATATGTTTCATATTATATTCAAGTTTTTATCTGTTTCAAATGAGAGAGTAAAAATTCATTTCATGTTGCTCCTTCTTGGTCAAAACAAGTAGAAGAAAAATTATTTTAATAAGAAATTAGGAATTTATACAACCCTTGGGAGATTGGGGCATGAGACTAGAAAAGGCATTTCCAAGATATCCTAAAGTGCAAGAAACACGGGTAAGCTTTATATAGTGGTGTCAGCCACCTGCACCACCATAGTAAGTGATTTTCAAGAGGATCCCACCTTACCAACTTGGAATCAAAGAGAAGTCTACCCTGGAGATATTAGCTGGATACTAAAAACAAGTGATTTCCTGAAGTACTTCTGAAAGGCAACAGAAGCCAATGTAGATGATATTAACTACCTGAACACAGAAGCAAATATAGAAAAATGTCTTATTTTTTCCTCCTAAAGATCATATTAGAAAGGCCTTCATTGGAAGATCTAATCCAGGAATTAGTGTGAAAGAATACAGATAAATGTAGTACCAGGCTTTTCCCCTAAAGGAGGAGAATGTAGAATGGGAAAGATAATGCCAAGTTGCCAGTGGACTATTTGGCAGAATTCATATTTATGCTAATGAAACAGAATAACAATTGACATGTAGTTGGTAGTACTTGATAAATATTGAAAAATTAATGGGATAATAAGTTTAGCAAGGTAGGTATTAGATGTATAAATTGGTTTAAAGATAAAAGAAATTTTGGAAGAAGGAAATTGTTCTATGGCTACTCAGCAAAATTTTTTTGATGTGTGGGTAAAATGGTTCCTTTAATTCTTCTTAAACTGTATATTGAATACACTTAAAATGTCATACTGTCTAAAGAAACAGCTGAATGTTTGAATAAACTTCACTGATGAGATGGATAGAAAAAAATACTCTAATGATACACAGTTTTTAACTATTTATGATAACTTATAAACTGTTAGCAGTTCTATAAGCTTGTAGTATTTTGTCTGAAGGGTATTAAAATTAATAATAATATTAATAGTATGCAAAATATTTCACCCATGTAATAAAATGTTAATGAGAGTTTATGATATTTCAATTCAGATAGTTAATAGAACTAAAATAAAAATAGCAATGACCTATTACATAAGGATTTATGTTTAGTCTTCTGTAAGGCATATAATAGAAATGAATTATTAAACAGACTTTTGTATACATAAAGTTTTGTGTGTCACTGCATTATGGGCACTTGTTTACTTATCAGCAAACCACAAATCAGAATTTATAATAGAATCTCTCAAATCAATGACTCTAACTCTGAAACAGAAAAATCCCAACAGTCCAGGCAAATGGTTAATGGAAAACATAAATGTCCCTTTTATCAAACCATAGTTATTAGCCATTATTATTATTTTGGATTACATCAAGTGGCCAAGATAAAATATGTTCACTGAAAGTGCCTAATTTAACTAGATTGTCTTTATTAACAAGGCCCTATTAAGTGGTTTCAGCTGTAATGGCATTTGAGTTCCATTAGGTTTTGAAGTGATTTAGAAATTCAAATTATTTTTTAAAATTAGATGTCAGGGTGGTAGATAATTAGTCAATAGTAGATTCAAGTTGCAAATTTGTACTAAGTAGTGGAATTGAACAGAAACACTGGGTGTTGTTGAACTACAAACATGAAACTGGGAAAACACTTTTATAGCCACTTGTTCTTTGGCATGTGCAATAGAAAATATTTAAACATTTAAAAATATTATGTTCCTTTTTAGCAAGATATAAATACAACAATTAAACTGATTGCATTATTTCCAAAAGCAGGAAAACGAATACATATTTTATTGTATGCCTATATAGGGAAGGTGCTATTTTCAATAAACAATTTCACTACTAAACTCTTGAAACTATGCTTAATATAGAAAATCACATAAATAAAAATAAGACCTTAGGGATACTCTTTTGAAATTAATTAATAATAATAAAATTTTGAAATAAGTTTAAGAGGATAACCCAACATTCCTAGATCAATAGCAAAAAATTTAGTGATTAGTATTTATTTTATCATTTATTTTCTTATTTTCATTTTTTTTACAATCAGCAAATATTTCCTGGGGTGTTGTTATGCAACCAGCATTCTTATAGCCACTAAATACATAATGATGAGAAAAATAGGTATAATTAGTATTTGGGGATGGAAATTAATGTCAATTGGCTATCTTTGGGAAATGCCATGATAGAAACATTTAAGAAGGGGGAATAAACAACTCTAAACAAACTCTTGCAGAAAATTTCAAAAGATGAAATACCATCCAACTCAATTTTAGAAGGCCAGAATTAACCTGATACAAAAATAAGGCTAAGGCATTATAAGAAAACTGGAGAATAAATATCCCTGATCAACATAGGTACAACATTTTAAAGTAAAACCTTAACAAATTGATTCAATGATATACCAAATTGATACTATAGCCCAAGTAAGTGGGGATTATTCCAGGAATGCAAGGTTAGTTTACCACTCAGAAAATAAAAATTGGAAAGTGTATGGTCATCTCATTTGAGGCAGAAAAAAAGCAATTGACAAAAACAAAATCCATTTCTTTGAAAATTCTCAGCAATCTGAGAATAAATGGGAGATATCTGTCTCATAAAGAGTATGTGTGAAAAACCTATACCTAATATACTTAATCATGAAAAAATGAATGCTTTCTACTTGAGATAAAGAAAAGTGCCTAATATGAATAAGGTCAGAGAATCTAATAAAACGTGGTGACTATAGTTGATAATACTGTGTTGTATAAGTGAAGTTTGCTGAAAGTAGAACTGAAGTGTTCTCACCCTCCCAAACCCCCAAAAAAAAGAAAGGGAGAGAAATAAAAAATTATGTGAGGTGTAAGATGGTAATGTGTTAATTAACTGGAACGGGAGAATCCTTTCACAATGCAAATATATCAAATTGTTTATGTTGAGTATGTACATGATGTACCTGTTGTATATCTTAAATGTTATATGTCAGTTAGACCTCAGTAAAGCTGAGATTAAAGGAAAAAGTCTAAGATATTTGCTCTGAAAACTTCTATTCAATATTGCAGTGGAAAATGGAAAGAGAAATATAAAACCATTCAGATTAGGTAAAAGGAATAAAGTTATCTTTACCCTCAGATAATTATCTATATAGAAATCCTATGGAATGGACAAAAACTGCTAAAATAACAAATATTTCTGCATTTAGTAATATAAAGTAATAATTTTACAGGTTAAAATATTGATATATAAAAAATGAGTTGTTTTCATATTCTAGCATACTAGCAGTGTACACTTGGAAATGGAAATAAATAATTCAATAATATTAACATCAGAATCCAAAATATGAAATACTTTAAGGTAAATATGATAAACATGCAAATCTATACATTGAAAACTGCAAAACATTTTTAGGAGAAATTAAAAATCTAAACAAATGGAGATATATATTGTTTTCATAGATTAGAAGGTTTAATGTTGTTAAGCTGGCAATTTTCTCCATATTATATTTAGACTCATAGCAATCTAAGTCAAAATCCCACTAGACATTTCTGTAGAAATTGGCAAACTGATTCTAATATTCACATAGTGATGCAAGGACCTAGAACAGCCAAAAGAACTTTGAAAAAAAAAACAAAGTTAGAGGACTGACTCCATCTGATTTCAAGATTCATCATAAAGCACACTTCAGAAATAGTTATCTAGCATTATGTTAGAGCTACAGGTGGCTATAAAAATTACTTTTGCAATCTGTATCTCAAGCAAAAGCCAAGTCTTTGCTCATTAGTGTAACAAATGTCAGAAATGGATTCATTTGTGAAACGAATGGTATCCTACATAAATGGATGATTGAAATAACTTAGAGACACTCCTACCTTTACATCAAAAGGAAAATTTTGTTAGAAAATAGCATACATATTTAAGGATGATACTCCAAACTAAATTTTCAAACAATTTTGTTTGGCTACAAATGTGAGAGATGCTACATGCTTGATGTCACCTGTAACTAAAACAGAAGTCTTTTTCTAGGGCATTGGCCAGTTTGCCTTTAGTGAACTTTTTATATGTGGTAGTGATCATAACAAGTTAAATAACCAAAACATGACTTCAGTTGGTATAAAGAACAGTTTAAGACTGTTTTTGTACTTCCTTGATAATACAGTTTAATGAATATTTACATGGTAATAATAAATGTGTCAAACTTTGGTCAGAAATGTATTTTATTTACAGATTGGTATTTAGGTTTTGGTGGGGTATGAGTAATCTTTTATCTGACTTAAATTTTTCATTCACAACCGCAGACCACTCACAAAGCTTAAGAATTGTAGTTAACCCCACTCGTCCTCAACTGAGCGAATAACATCTTTTAAAACATCCTAATATATTGAAATCCTCAGTACTCTTCATTCAAATTATTCAGCTCTTATCACCTCTACTTAATATTTCCAGGTAACTATTTATTTTGAAAATACAAATCTTTTACATATCTGTATGGAAGAGCCCCAGTATTGCAGGGTATCTTTATTATTATTGTTTTTGTTTTTATTATTTTTTAAAACATTGTCAGAATTAGTGATCAAAAGTATAAAATAAAAGTTCCAAAATAAAATTACAAGCAGTTTCTACTTTCTATGGTCTTTAAATTTAACTTTGGAGCTGATCGTCAGTTTGTTCTTTGAAAATGTTTTTTTATGATCATTTAAATTAAGTGCTTCAGAAATTAAAACAATAATGAAGAATCTTCTTAAAAAATGGGATTATGTTCAGTAATATAGATTAGTATTATTTTTTAAGCAATTCTTCCTGTGCACATTATTTAAATGTTGTACATATGTGTTCTTAAATATGAAATCACACCACCCCTCCCCACATATGCCATGACTGTGTATGATCACACCCCTACCCAGTGTTCAGCATGCTGTTACTTGAGCAATCACATGGAGAGGCCGGCAGGTAACAGCCGTACCTTTCCCATATCTAATGCCTGGAGAAAACCAACTAGAAGCAGAACAAAGCTTGATATAGTACGATATAGACTGCACTGTTAAGTCCCATATGTGGAGTTAATTCATACCAATGACCCTGACCTTTACAAATGTCTTGAAATTTGACTTAGAATTTTTATTTCTTTTTGTAACCATACTCTTGAGGCTGGAGGTGGTGTTTATTGTCTTCTAACAATTATTCTGGGATCCAAAATTAATTCTCTAAAAAGAGATTACTACTTGGAGGGTATGACTGCTTTGGTATAAAGGGTGAAGATTTGAATTTCCTAAACCTTAGAGAGATAGCTTCTTGAACTGTAGCAGGAGGAGGAGTCACCCAGGCCCTTCCTTACTGTGAAAGGGAATGCTGACCAGATATGATTGTCTTTCCTCTACCACAGTTAAGCAAGCCAGAAGCTGGATCACAAATTACATACCTTTGAGAAGTGCTGTAGTGGGGACTGTGACTTTGGACTTTTAAGGAAATCATAGTTATGTGACATTTTAAACTATCTGTGTTGAAAGTGACTTGTGTTTTCTAAGCTTTCAATGAAGTGTTTAGCATTGAAGGAAGCTAAAGGTCAGGTCTGTGCCCATGGTTGGAACCATGCCATGGGGAAGATCAGCATCAGACTGAGGGATGCCTGTCCTGAGACTGCAAGAGGAAAATTGCAGGAAAAGGCATACTGAGGGCTAGCAACCTCTGAGCCTGTGAGACAGTGTCTCTGACTTCTATGATTTCACCTTGAAAGGAAATGTGACTCTGATGCTAGGAAGCTTTCTTTACTTACAATTTTTCTCATCCAGTCCACTATAAGGTTTTAAAAGACTCTTAATTTTTACAATAGCTTATCAGACCTTTTCCTAAAGAGATAACATAAAACATAGAAAGGACTGTATATTTAAAAACATTTGCCAGGTAAGTATTTATTATAGTTGTGTGTGATAAAAGAAATCAAACTGACCAATAATAGGAGATCAGGAAAATAATAAATTTACTTGATAGAATAACTACAACCATTAAAAAATGGCTGTGAAGCCTCAATAAATATGCCAGTAAATACTTATTATATTAAAATCAGGATACAAAAATGTCACAGTGACAATACTACTCACTTGAGGAAAATATGACTAGCAAATAATATGCTAAAATGATAGGAAGTGTTATAGTAGGATGGTTGGATTGTAATTATTTTAATCATTTTCTTCTAGAGTCCTAATTATATTAAATAGTTTTTATAATTAAAAATAATAAATAAATTAAAAAGGAAGAAAAGCAGACTTGACTATCATGGTAGACTGAAAGTTGGGGCAAGAGGCAACACAAAAAGCTGACAGGAAATTTGGCTGCTCACACAAAAGCACGAATGGAATAAGGACTTGTTATTTTTTTTACCTGAGGTTACCCTATTCTGCCAGGCTGGCTAAATTACCTGATGTGCTGAGGTAGAAAGCCAAAGCAGCATAGTCCAAGATAAAAATATCTTGTAAGTTAGGAATTTTTATTTTTGAGAGGAGAGTTTGTTAAGACAGATACATCTTTCTATGGCCAGAGATTGTGTTTTCAGCCTCCTAGAATCCAACAATTGCCCATCCCTCCACAGAGCATGATCTCCTCTGGGCCCTTGCTTTGATGAAAGTCAAATCAAGATCCTTGAGTTCTCTTTTAATATAACTTATCTCCTCTAGGGTCTTCACTTTCTGGATGCAGGGAGGGAAAGTGTATTAATATTTTTCTGCATAGTTTTTGTTTTATTACATTGTTTCATTGGAAGTTTTCCAAATACCCAGCAAATAGACACATAAACATCTTCTGAGCAGGCCAAGTGCTACTGCAGTGTGTAATGGTAATATCAATGTCACCATCAAGGAAGGACATAGTTATACCCTAATATATACATTTGATGCTGATGTAACACTGGCCCAATGCAGTATCATAAAGTAGAGGGTATGTACTTTTAGAAGTTTTAAGCTTCTCAGTTCTTTTTTCTTCCCCCTGTTACCAGCCCTCCCCAATAGTATCCTTTATTCTGTCTTTTTTACTGTCTTTGTCAATGTCTACTCTGAGGGCAGGATATGAGGGAAAGGAAAATTTCATTCTTCTTTTAAACTTTGTACAGAATTGACTCTTTCTGGAAGATGAGCATTTCAAAAAGGACAAAAGCTTTAACTGTCAGTACAAATTTGACCGCTGTCAATATTCCCTGTAGGTTTGGCCTGGAGGGTGGGTAAAGGTTAGAGGCTAATGAGGAACATTATGTGACCCAGGCCAGCATAACACTCATGAAGAAGGGAGAAGAAGAAATTTATTTTGTCATTCAGTTTGTACCTGGCCTCTTCTGACTACATTCATGGTGTTGGTTGGTATTAAGAGTAAATGAGGCAAACACACAAAGCCATCTGAGAAAAATATGGTTGCTCGTTAAAAAAATAAAACTGAAGAGAAAGAAAGTGATAGAATGTAATGGCACCACCTGGAAACCTGAATTTAAACCATACCTATCCATCTTAACTTCTCTTCCAAAATCATCATGACCATCATAATCACAGATAAACTATATACACTATTATGTATAAATCACCAGATAAAGTTCCTTCTGTGAGTATTCCCGGTGAAAACTCAAACAACTAGAGGGGGGATGTTTCCTTTCTTTTTATATAAATGAGCAAAAAAAGTCAGAAAGTATAGGTATCACAGATTGGATTTCCCAGGAAACAGATCATTACATGGAGTTTACCATTCAGGGTGTTTATGAAGGAATATTTCTGGGACCAACATCTATGGGGGGGAGGGAAGCAAGCAGACATGGGTAGAGAGAACAGGAAAGCTGCAGTGCAAACCTGAACACAGTCTTAGAAGAGGCTCCCAGAGCTCTGGGGCTGTAATGCTATGTGATTGGCTCGTTATAGCTCACTTGATCAGTTCCCACCTTGGGAAGAGGGTGTGAATTTAGATAAGGTAGATCTGTTCACCTGAGACAATCCTTGAAAGCACTAAAAATTGAGGGCTTCCACCAGTAACTCTCTAAGCAGCTAGGGCCTCAAAGCCTTCATTGAAGGGGGTCTGCATCAATCAATATTTTAAAACAATGTGTCATAGATATATCATCATTTTGTCATTCGTTGAGTACATTGTGTTTTTTTCACCCTTGTCTTCTCAAAGGAAAGAATTTAATCAAGAGACAGACTTAGAACAATCTTAAGCAGTGGGGTTTTATTAAGTAGCCCCACTGTTAGGGTTAGGATTGGTATTTAAAATTGTGGAAAGTCCCTCCCCACCTCTTACATCATTCAATTGACATGTTGATTGACAGTTTCAGGTTAAATTACCTCCTTCCTAGTGTCCAGGCACTTATCCATAAGTACCCAAGTGAAACCCATGGTGGGGTAAAACTGCAATGTAAACTTATTACAGTTTTGGTGTAATGAACCTCAAGGTAGCTCCACATCATCTCTTGGGTCTTCACGTGTCTGTGGCCAACTTGTGCTGGTGGTATGGAAGCCCCACTGGGCTTTTAAAATTTTGTTTGGCCCTGATAAGGCAGGAGACTGAACCATAAACAGGAAGGGTTTAGTGCATGTTCTGCCATCTGGTGACAAGGGGGTAGGTACATGGAGAGGGGGAGGACCTTGTTCAGGACAGGGTGGGACCTGCTTATGTCTGATTAGCTACCTGATAATTTCCTTCCGAACACTTTTCTCATCATGTGATTGTATATTTATTTGTTAGACTGTTTGGAAATGCTTAACAATTTATTGAATGGGTGAATGAACTAATTTTTAAGAACATTGCTATTTTCTTTTTTTCAATTGAAGTACAGTTGATATACAATCTTGTATTAGTTTCAACTATATGATACAATGGTTCAACAGTTACCCACATTATTAAATCCTCTCCCCAACTAGTGCAGTTAAATTATCTGTCAATATAGGAAGATGTTACAGAATCACAAAAAACATGCTATTTTTAAGCATTATTTTCCCTCATCTAGAACAGTAAAAAGGTTGAACATTTTGGTAGAGAGTCAACTGTTGCAACTTAACTTTTTGCTATTCTTTCCCACGTCATTTTTTTTAAGTTAAGGTAACAATTTTAACCCAGTTCAGCAGAAAGGTAATGCATTAACTGAAGAAAAGTTGAGTACTTCTCCTTTTTATTTGAATGAATCAATTTATTTATGAAACAACAAAGAAAAAGATATCCTATAACAAATATTGAAAGTAATAAAATAACTTCATACTTGTTGAAGGGAAGATTGGTGAAATACGGATAGGTGGATTTCACTGGAAACAAAATTCAAACACTCTTTTCTAGTTACAAATACATTGTATTCTTATGAAAGCAAATTTCAATAAAATTGGTTGTCTGTTATGCCATCTCAAGTTTAAATCTCTGGAATGCATGGACAGGTTTCTACACTTTTTAAGAATAACTGTAAATATTTCTAGCATATTTCAATGGGATTAAAAATGGTTTCTATTTTTTTGAGCATTAATTAATTGTTTTTTGAGCATTAGCTAATTGGATTTCTCTTTAGCATTAGGGAAAATAATAGGAAAAAAGTTGAAATGAAAGAGTAATTACTAAACTATAACCAGCACTAGAAGAGGTTTTAAAAAAGTAGTTGCATTATAAATTGCAACTATAGATGGCAATCTGATTTCTGAAGGAATAGTTGGATATAGAAAGCTTTATAAGGTCAGTGCAGTAAGATAAATGTGAACTTGGAAAGGCTGAATTCCACTGAGGCAAAACCAAAAATTTAGAAAAACAAACTGAGCTAAAACTGAAAAAGAAGATGCGCAAAAGCTAATGATGTAAGAACAAGGATTTTTTCAAAAGAAAAAATGGAAAGATGACATTCTTAAAAACAAAAAATAAGGTGTAAATAAGCTGTGGGAAAGCACTCATGTGCCATTTTGCCTATAAAACATCATCTATTTGCAAAGGCTAACTTTTTATAAGTGCAAATAACAGCACGGAAGGTAACAATAAGAATAGTCATTCTTTATCATAAAAATAATTATTTTAGAACATGTTTAAATTGCTCCATCCATGTAGTGAACTTTTCACTTTCTATTGCTGGTTCTTTGTTTACCAAGGGAAGATATTTTTCAATCAATTGGTCAGTTCAAAGTTACCTTCATTAAGCTGAAAATATACTCAGATCATCTAAACTAACTAGCTTGAAAACAGAGAAAAAAATAAGAAAAAAAAATTTATATAGTAGGTTCCTAACTGCAGGATCTCATGTTTACTTAAGTAAGGAGAAAGTATTCCTTGTTTTGCTCTCTTCCCCCCTGGCCTTGTAATTTGCCTCCCTGTGGTGAAGGGTTGGTTTTCATTCCTTAACTGTGAGATACCTGATGAGAGCTGCTGAGTTCTGTCTACTCTCTGAAAGTCCATCCGACAACCTGAAGGGGCCACTGGTTCTAACAAGTCAGAAAAATGATATTTTCAGGAAAAACATTTACTTATTGATTAAATTAAGAGTTTCAGATATTAGGATGAAGAATATATATATATATATATATATATATATATATATATATACACACACACACATGTATGTTAAATAGTATGCAGTATTTATCAATATCTAATACTCATTATTTCATATGAGGGAAGAGAAGGAGGAAGGGAACAGACTTGCTGGTAATTCATGATGTTTGTGTATTATCATTTCTTGATGGAACATGTAATACTGAATTAATTATATTTACTAACACTTACTAAAAGCAAAAATAAAAACAAAGAACAGGTGATTCCCATATCTCCATTCATCCTTTCCTAGGAAACATTCACTAAGATATTTTTGAGTCAAAGCAATAATCAATCAGTTATTCTCTAGGCAGACTTAATAAGGAGTAATTTACATCTTTCATTTTTTAATAGCCAGTCTTAATTTTTAAACAAAAAGAGCAAACAAGTAAATAAAAACTCCCCAAGTACATTCATATCATATCATATGCTGTTCCTATATTGTAATTTTTATTGTAGTCTTAGTAGGCAGTCTATATCCTACAATCACTTTTCTCATTATGCTAAGTTTTATTAATATTTTGAAAAAAGTGGGCAATTTTCTTATATATTTCTTATGTTTCAAAGGAAATTTTGCCCATAGCACAAGAATAAGTTAACAGTATGTATCAAAGAGTCTTTATACATCATTGAACTTCTTGACTGCTTTATGGCATCTTTTATTTCCTCATCTCATTTTTTACCTGACCTAGAACTATTGGGTCTTCTTTTCCTCTTGCCATCTGTTACCAGGCTCATTCTCTTTGTCTCAGACACCAACTAGACATGTTTCCCAGGGATCTTCCCTAAGACTCGTCTGTTAATCAGCTAAAACTTCATCCTTTGCAATCTCAGAACAATCTGTGATGTCGGTATTCCCTGTGCTTATACAAATTTTACCCAGCCACACCCTATCTCTGAAGTATCTATCCAACATTTGAAGGTCTTCATTGGAACTACCCATTTGAATCTTGCCAACAACTTACATTACTGCATCTGACACTGAATGAACTGTCTTTCTCTCAATCTTATTTTTTCAGTACTTACTATTTGTATTAGTACATCATTTTCTTATGTTATTTTCAGTATTGTATTTTCTTTATTTTTGCATGGGACAGGATATATATATATATGTGTATATATTTATAGGCATTTATAGCTTTGATAGATTTAAATAGGCAACTATAGACAGTCTTGATCAAAAGATTAGTGAAAAGATTTGAAGATGAACAGAGATAAAAGATTGTAATCAGTATGTGCTTAGTTCAGAGGAAAAATTTGAAGCCTTTATAGAAAGGAAGGAGAGATACTTGAGCACATCGTAGGTATGTTTTATTATCTATAACAAATTGCAAACTAGATTTTATATAAATTTTGCATTTTTGAACTAAGTAGTGACTATGTAAAATGGCTTTCAAATCCTTGTTGGATGTTGGGCTCGTTGGTGTTCCTCTAAATTTTACACTAAACTCAGATTAGACTGTAGGTAGTTAGGCTTTACTGAGATTTCATACACTTGGCTTGTATTTCTATCACATTTTTACCAAAACTTCTTTGAAATTAATATCTCTTATCATTTTGTTCTCTCCAGGAGGTTTAGTCTTTAATATTTGTTGAGTAAAAATCAAATGAGTGATTGCAGACTCACATTATATCCTCAGTGCAAGAGCCTTATATTTTTTTCAAAGCTTACCTCTATTTCTTATTTTGAAGGTATTTCAGTGCCTGTATCTATTCAATAGCCTAAATTATTAGTTTATCCAATTTATTAACTTCTGTTCTCTTAAAAACTCTTCCCATATACTTCATGTGAAATTTCTCGTTACTGATTTTGTTTAACCCATGTTTTCATAGTTTAATTTATCTTTTCAAATATATAAACCCTTACGGTTACTTAATTCTGTGCTCTTATGATAAAAGACATGTTGAAGCAGTGAACCTATTCTAGAACCCTTACCTAGGAGCTGGTATGGCTCCCTTACCCCCTACTTCCTTCTTGGCCTCTGGGATTTTCCTAGTGGATGACTTCAATCTTGATAGATGTGAACATAATGAAAGCATGAAAACTTCCATGAGTTTTATAACTTGTCAAAAGATTACTGGATTGAAGTTGTGAGTCAATTTCAAAGCAACACTGGAAATGGTCTCCTTAAATACCTGGAGTATAGAAATAGGCTAAACCACGCTTAAGAGAAAGTGGCAATAGCTTTTCTTTCTAAGAATAAGAAACTTGGGAAAGAACATCAGTTGGTTTCCATTCATGAACTCTTGGCACAGTCATGATTAAAACAGCAGGCAGAATATCCAATTCAACTTATCACTCTTCAATACAATGGCTTTCAGATTTTCTTGACTATTACCTACTAAAGCACACTCATTTATAGTATGAGATGAGCATGCATACACACACACACGAGTGAAGCAAAAGTGTTGTGGAGCCACACTTACTATGATTCACTCTGTATTTAAAATGTTACTATTAGTTGTAGTGGTATAGGCAATATTTGCTACTAAATTTAATTTACAAGCCATGACAACTACATGAACTACACTTTGTAAAATACTGCCATGTGCAAAGAACTTTTAATTGACTGGTTTTAACAGTACATGGGCTATAGAATGAGCACAAAGGGAGGCTAGAATAGGCATGAGTAGTATCTACGCTATGTCTTTTCTTGAGATACTACATGTGTATGTGAAATTACTCCTTACTTTCTAGTTTTACAAAGCATTTTAACAAAGAAGAAAAAATTTCAAGGTGGGAAATCTTTCTTTACTGCAAATGTTATCATCCCCAGTAGGACATATATACATTCGGAAATTAGTCCACACTTTGCAGTATTAAAGACTGATAAACTCTATTTAGTTTTGCATATCCTAGTGGTATATCTGACTTCATAAAGTACTTCTATAGATATGAAAAATATAATATTTGGTAGGGTTAAACCTAGTTGATAACCTTTTAAAGTCTTTGAAATGTATACTTAAAAACAAATTCTTAGTTTATGATGAAAACATGTGACACCTGGTATTCAAAAATTCATGGTAGAATTCTAAATTTATGTTAATAAAAATCTAATTTTCAGGATAAAATGGATTAACTCAACCACGTTTTTAAAAAAAATAACTACAAATTATAATTATCATTATTGTTAAAATCTATTTCCAAAATCTAATGGAAAAGACGGTGGGGAATGATAGATTCACAATTTGACTAATATCCTCAAGATGCATAAAATGCTTTAAAGATTCATTTTTACTAATAGTTATTTTCTAGAATCTAGATTAAGGTGGTTAATTAGTTTCCATTCCTGATTTGTTGAAGAAAACTATCACCAAACATAGGTAAAAATGGGTTTTTTTGAGTTTTATACCTTCTAATGTTTCTAAAATGGCCATATCATCAAAAATAGTCATATCATAGTGGCTGTGGCAAAATAAAGTGATGTTTTACCAATATCTGAGATTGTTTGAGAGTGAGAACTCAAGCTGAGACTTGGAGTAACTGAAAACCTATTTCTTATTTATATAATCTATTGGTTGGCAAAGCATGTTTCTGGTCATAACAGTTGCATTCATTCATTTATTCATTCATTCTCTAAATATATATTAAATATTTTCTGTGTCAGTGTCTTAGGTGCTAAAGATTGAAAAATAAATATGGCACAAACAATCCTTTTTCTCTTTGTTCATTTTAACTTCTTTTGACTAATACAAAGGTCATATTCATCTTCTGTGGGAAATAACTTTCTTTTCATTGATTTTCACTATTTGCTTACTATTGTATGCCTTTTGTTCAGGTGTTTCCTTTAATTTTAGTCAGTGCTTAAGAATATCCCAATGAAGGAATCAATTCACAATTCTGGGAAAGTTGAGACAATCAGTCTACTTCATCTTAAAGACGTTGGGATTTCATTACCTATTCCTGTGTTAAAATCAAACCCCAAATTTTGAGGGTTGCCTCAATAATATTAATTTATTTTGTTCACATACCTACAATTCTGCCAGGGCTCAATGGGGAAAACTTGTTCCTGCTTTATGTAGCATTAGAGTGTTCCAACTGGGGTGGAGGATCTGTTGCAAGTATGCATACTGACATGACTGCCAAGTTGATACTGTCTGGAGCTTAGCTGGAGCTGTTAGTTAGAGGCTTCAGTTACTCTTTCTTTACATAAGACTCTCCATGGGGCTATGTGGGCTTATTCTAGCATTAAAGCTGTGTTCAAATAGTGAGTGTGCTATGAGAGTCACGTAGAACCTGCTTCTTAAGACCTAATAATAGCAATCTCAGAATATGACTTCTGCTAAATTCTACTGTTAAAACAAGACATCAGGTAGAGAAAATTTAGACCTCAGCTATTGATGGGAGGAAAAGCAAAGAACTGTTGCCCAATTCAATACAAACATGTTCAATACCTCATTCTTAGCCTGGTTTTAGATAAGATTCTTCTAAATCTAGATTATGTATTTCTCCTTTATTCTTTTCATTTTTTCCCCTTTCTTTTCCTAACTCTGCTATATGCTTAGGGATCTTGGATTGATTCATATCTCCCCTGGACCCTCTCTTTATTTCTTCTCTAATTTAGTGTAAATTAACTAATTAAAACCCAAGCTCCACAATCATGTCTGTCTTCTTCTGTACATTTCGTCAAAATTTTGTTGGTTCACTCTGAAGAAGAATGAAAGCTGTTTCTCCAACTTGCGCCAAAGCCAAAGTATTTGACATGGCCCAAACATTAATGATTTTTGCATCCACATCATTTTCCAGTCTTGCTGACTTTGGTTTTCTATTATTTAGATTATTTTTTTCTGTAATACAATGTGTGTCTTGAATCAAAATGACTTTACACTGGAGATCCTGGGATAACATTCTAAATGAGGTTCAACATTCCTTGCAAACCTGAGAGAAGCTGTGCAAGTATCAACAATCTTAGTGGAAATACAAAAACAACTGGGAGAAAATGGGGCAAAGAGAAGTGTGTTCTGGCAGAAGTCAGTAATCAACCCTCTTACCGCACTCAGATTTTCTTTTTCCTGAGTGCTTCTCCATCAAATCATTCAAAAACATTTTTTTTTCTTTTAGTAAGGGAAGCTACCTATTTATAAATTTCTTATAATTACTCTGTTGTCAGGAACCATAGTTACCTTCAGGTTTTATATTATATCTTTCTAAAGTTTCTTGTTAAATTTGGATGTATTAAATCCTGGTTACCAGTCTGTGTCTATTGGTATGAGAAAGAAACATTAGAATTTATGTTTACATAAATAGCTTGCCTTAAAAATATATAATTATTCTTTATGAGAAATGATAGACAAATTGTTGCAGTTGCATGTGTCGCATGAGATCTCAAAGGCATCCTGAGTGAGAAATGGGCAAGATTTTCAGAACACAGAGGGACCAAGATACCTCCACCCTTTTGTTTGCTATGTTTTTATGTATTTTGGTTTACTTGTATAATTAAGGTATTTAGGTTTAAATAATATATTTTCTTGACTACATAAAACATTGATGTCTAAAATGATTTCTCTGCAGAAGTGACAGTTTGAATTAACAGAGTTGAACATTTCACTTAGCATGGTTTATGCAATCAATATGTTAAGTTAAAAAGTTAATATACACTTTAAAAAGACAGTGTAATCTGACAAGAATTCAGCCTCAAACTGAAAATCTGAAGAGGGTTTATTGAATTTTTTTTAACAAACACGAAAGTGTAAATGGAATTTTAGTTAATGGTAACATGATATATAGCTTCATATTTTTAAATATTGTCTAGCTCCTCTACAATCAATAATTTGAATTTTTAAATTTGAACATATTTATAATGTACATGATAGTGTTTTATGAAAAAATGTATAAATTAATATAATAACTACATAAATGATTGTAGTTATATATAGTACATGTGAAAACATTTTAGACTGAGATAGTTGGAAATTTTAAAAGTTTTGATAAATGAGCTCTAGTTCTTTGAAATAATTTTGAAAGCCTTTAGTGATCTGGTTCCACACTACCAATACAATCTGAAGAGTCGCTATAGCACAGGGCAAACTGTTGGCTCCAAACAAACAGAGGAATTCTTTCCTCTATTTGTTGTTTTTCTCTCTTCAGCTATATTTTTCAACCTTCTATATATTTGTTGCATCACAAAACTTCAGTGATCAGTGAATATAATCTTATAATTATCTTTCATTACTTTGTTACATTTTATCTTAATTCCTATACCATAAGTATATTTTCTGGAGTGCTACATTTTGCATTGCTGTTTCCCAGTCTTCTCAACTGGTGTTAAACTCCAAGGAACTAGAAAATAATTTTTTTTTTTTTACTGTAAAAAGTAGTCTGAGAAGGATCAGAACAGGGAAGAAGCTAAGGGGTAGGAAAAAGAGCTCAAAATCTAAAGGGGAATATAAAACTGCTCTTAAATTTGATAATACATTTCAAATTTAGGGTACAAATATGTGACAACAACTTGAAAACTAGCCTCATTGAACTGCTCATAAATTTAACACTATTTTAGAGTCAATGAAGGAAAACATTCCTCTTTTTCAGACTATATGCCAAAAACTGTTTCCTATATTTAGCTATATTAAAATATCCTGAGTAATTTATCCTGATGTGACTTGGCTAAATTAATAGAGTAAAATCTCTCACAGTGTAGTCTTCTTTCTTTTCTCAAATCAACTCTATAGGAAGTCAAGTTCACTACAGCATGATGTGGTTCAAATAATTTCAGGCTTTGGACTTTTCTTATATTGTTTTGGTGATTATGATTATCAAGATTCATGAGAACAAACCTGGATTCCATTGTGCATCACAGTGCTTCACTTCTGTTCACACATCTTGTAGTCATCTCTTTTGTTCATGGATTCATCTTTTGAAACAAATTTATGCTAAAAACTTGAAACACAGATACTCCCAAAGACCCAAATTTTCAGATAGATATTATTATTATCTGATCATTATTGAGTACATACCATAGACTCTTTATGGAACTAAGCGTTTTGCATGGACATTCTCTGTTAAACCTCTTTTCTCTTCCTCATCCCAAACAGTGCCTGAGACAATCTCGTGCACAGGAGTTTATTTTGGAGATCATAGGTAGGAAAAAAAAGGTAAGGGAGCAGGGAAAGTGAATCAGAGAAGAAAGAAAATTCCATAAGGGTGGATATTGAGCTGTTTATTACAGCTGGGATTCAATCCCATTAGGGACCTTTTGAGGAAGTCTGTAGAATATACTTCAGAATAGTCTGTCCAAAGGATAAGAAAATGAAACTGAAGCAGGTTGTTAGTTGACAGCCCCCAGTACCTCCAAACTGTGGCTGTTCAATCATGGCAAAAGGCCTCATCTTACTTTGGAGAAAGACTTAGGACAGAAAAGATTTCTACTGCCGCTGAAGTGAGATGGTATTTGCATGCAAGGAGCTATTCACTGTTTCTGTTCTCAGATCATGTGGGCTAAGAGGGTACAATTATAATCCATAATTTTCTAGTGTTAAGAGAAATATGTTATACAGGGTGATGGAGGTCGGGATTAGTCAATTCAGGATTCAAAACCTGCCCCATTTGACTTCAAATCAGAATTCTTTAACAGTATGAACTATAAGACGAAGGAGGTTCTATCCTGGGAGCACATTAAACAAATTGTAGAAAATAGCTGTTCTCCAAAGTGTTTTAAAGGTGACAAGAATTAGTATAGGATAGTGGTTAATGGTGCACACTCTGAAACCAGTTTGGCTGGCTTCAAGTCCCAGTTCACCTAAGTGTTGAGTTCCCAGTGGCAATTACTTGTCTATACCTCACTTTCCTCATTTGCAAAATTATCTTTACAGTAATTCCTAGCTCAAAGATGTGTTGTGGTAGTTAAATGAGCCTACTTGTATAACACATTTCAACCTGAATCTGAGGCATAGGAAGTATTACAAAGTGTTAGGTACCTATAATACTACTACTATTCTAGTTCTTTCACAGTGCAGTGCCACTTCCAACTGAGAAAACAGTGTTCTAGAAGTTTGCGAGTTTCTCAGAGAAGGGGACTGTGTCTTTTCAATCATTTGTTTTTCTTACTGCCCAGCAGTTGGTTTATGTAACATGTGAAATCACACACATGTGGAAATTAACGAAGAGAGTTTATCAAAAAACATTTCCTAAAGTGTGATCTTAATAATTGTCAGATAGAATCCAACTGCTATAGGTATCTATAATTTACCTGGAGGGTTTAGCTGATTCAGAACTTTATGATGACAATATCAGTTTAAAAAAAAAAACACTAAAAATACCACACTGTACTCTGAAATCAGCTTTATCTATTCTATAACTTTACTCTCTATTAATTTAAGCATAACTACAAAAAACTGAAGATTCTATGCAGTGAGATGCTAATAAAATTTCTCATACTCTCAACAGTATTACTGCTCAATTTGTTCTTTAGAAATCCTTAAGCCAGTATGATGGGAACAGTAATATTTTTGAATAATACATAATATCTCTCTTTTTCTGGATGTTTCCAAGTTTGCTAATCCATTTTTATGTGTTTTAAACTGGGGACACATTTTCCTATACCAGGATACTTCACATTATATGACAAAACAATACCATTACTAAAGAACACTTTCCTTCTAATGTTGTAAACTTCAAACTGCTGAATTGTTGCTTTGCTTTTATATCCTAGGAAGGGTTATTGGAACTACAGCAGGATCTATTTCTTTTGATCTGGGTATTGTGGCCGGGAGCAGTGTGATCTGTCATATTCTGGTGTGCGCATGAACATGTCACAGATGGGGATATTGTTGGTCCATTTTTTTTCCCATTCCTACTTTCCTTTTTTTTTGTGGGTCTCATGGGAAAGAGAACTTCCTGACTGGAGTCTGAAGTGAAAATGTCCATTTGCCAAAGCCATAGACAACATACAATTGTTGGTTGTTTTTATTAAAATGTTCACTGACATTATGTCTCCAGACGGTTCCTGTTTCACCTCTCCACCCCAGAGTAGGTTGCCTTTGTCTTTACATGACCTTTGAATAAATTACCACGAATGCTATGTCATTTGTTTCCATATTAGTATGAACTGACAACTGAAGCAGTATAAAATAAAGAGCAGTAGAATGAAGTATAAATTATAATAAGGAACGATGACAAATGTATATTCAACTAAGATATTTAAAATTGGCATAAGGGAATATACATTATTTTCACATTTTTCTCTTTTCTCAATACTGTCCTTTGAATATTATACCATATATTTATTGTATCATTATATGTGCAGTATCATTGTACATTATTTTATCACTACATGTAACATCCTTTGAATGTTGTATCACATATTTAGTTCAGCTAACTAATATTAATGAACTGAGCATAGAGCTTAGTTGCTACCTCAAAATGCAGCAGCTTTAAACAATATTTATTTGTTTGTGGTCTTGAGTCCCTGTTTCACTGGTTTGCTCTTTTCAGCCTGCATGAGCTCACTCACATACCTGTGGTTAGCACTGCATTGTGCAACCAGATATGCTGATTTTGGAAGGGTTATATCATATGTTTGAGTGTCAAATATCTTTCATGTCAATATGATTCCCTCATCTGTGATAATTAGACTCTTCTCCACATCATCCCTCAACCTCTGATAGGCTTGCCTTTGTTTACTTGGCACTGGCAGGTAGGTCCAATTGGAAGTGGGTAAGACTTTTGAGATCCATGCTTGGAATTTCACACAAACATTCTATCAGCCAAAAGAAGCCACACATTAGCCTATATTTAGGGGATGGAGAAATATACTCTTTCTCTTGATGATGTGGTTTCAAAGTTACATTGGAAATGGCCCAGATACAAGAAGTATTGAGGCAGTTTTTACAATCAGTCTATTACCATAATTTGCAGAAAATATACTAAAATATCTAATTTATGCTTGTCAATCTTCTGTGGAGAAAATTAGTAAAATAAAATATTTTAATTGCCTCCTTTAACCTTACATCTGATTTTCAAAATCCTATTACATAGTCATTTGACATTTTAAAATTATTGTTCCAGCATTAAATCAAAATGTATTACCTACAAAGGTCAAACTATTGGCTTATTCTTTAGGTCTGTTTTCTTCAAAATGGAGTAAGTTTACCTTGAGAATACTTGAAGATATTGTAAAGGGTAAGTGGGCATGAAATAGTTTTAAGGAGATAACTTTCTAAATAATTGACCACAGTGGGAAGTTCTGAATTCAGACACATTTGAGTGGCAAAATACACAGTGTCTCCCTACAAAGAACTAGCAGGTTATTGAAGAAACACACACACAAAATAGTATTTCATGTAGCTGCATAGACTTACCCATTGTTATAGCATCAGTTCCTTTCTGGAGAAAGCATGGGAAGAAATGACTTGGGGAATATAGCAATGTCATGTAGTTTTTAAATGTTATACCTTAGTAATTTTGTACTTTATTACATATGCGATGGGAAGACACCAATGACTGGACTTGAATAGCTTTATGTCCCAGGAAGGAAAAGGAAGAGAACTAGGTTCAGTCAGCACCTGTCATGTGACTAGAGGTTTATCTAGAAGTGGTACTGAGTAGCAGCGGAAATCATCACCACTAAGCCAAATTAGAAAACCATTGAAAACAAATCCAGGTTAAATAAAATGACTATTCGCGCTAATAAGGTAGCTATAAAAGGGAGAGAAATAGAGTGCTTTGGCATAAAATTTGATGAGTGTCTTTTAATCTATATTGTGACTTAGAATATTGAATCCCCATATAATTAATTGAGGCAATATTTTATGGGAAATTGGTTACTACCTATATGCAATAATAATATGGTGAAAGTTTAAAAGTTAGGCTAATTAACACTATGTGTTTCCACAATCATGCAAGCACTATGTTTTATTTTGGCTCATTAATTTATTTAACATATTCTGTAAAATGTCTGTGTTACTATTTCCATTCTATATATGAGGCAGAGATGTATTTCTGTATAATTTTGGAACTTTATTATAGAAATATGCCTATAGGTACAAAGGTGTCATTTGACTTTATTTGTCAGTAAGCTATAAAATATTCATATAAGAGTATTTCATTTATTCTGATAATGTGAGACAAGTTTTCATGCTTATTGCAAATGCTCATTCTGAAATAAAATATTTTCTTTCTTTTACATATGTAATATACAACAAAAATATTTAAGTGTGTATAAGAGTACAAGCTAAAATCAGACACATGCCATAATACAAGCCAAACACTTTCTTTTTTTTAATTTAAAATTGTTTTCTCATAGCATAAGTAATATTTTACCCTTGAAGGATTTTCTTTTTTTCATTTGTGGAAAGACCAGATGGGTCTCACAGGTCATTCACAGTTATGAAAGAAACAAACAAAAAACTGTCTTCAAAGGTGAGATATCCTTTATTTTTCACTAGAAAACAAATTATTTGCTTGAATGGAAACCTTTTGTATAGCAATGTAATTGCTGCTATCTGTGGGGTGTCTTGGAAAATGAGATACTCTGTCTCAAGGAGTTATAACTTATCCTTGTGCATAAAATCTGAATAAATAAATGGGAGCAGACCTTGGACTTTCTTGCAGAGAAAAGATACACAAAACACAGCTGAGAAACCAGGACTAAACCTCAAATGATAATGAGTGAACATGATAAAATAATTTAGTAGTGGGATTAGGCAGGTATTTTATTAGTGTTCTGTACAATTTTTAAAGGTTTCTATATTTTTCATAAAGAATTAGATATTCTCTGCCAAAAAGCAGATGATATGTATATAAAACTAATATGTGTTTAATATTTACAATTTCAATCATCTTTAGCTGTCTTATTTTTATTTAATTGAATTAATAACATTGTGCCTAATGACCTATACAACAGTAGGTAAATAACTTATTTATTAGCACACTCAACAAACATTTATTGAGTGCCTACTATGAGTCAAGCTCTGTTCTTTACACTGTGGGGATAGCAATAAACAAAATACCTGAAATGTTATTTTATCCTAGAGTTACAGACTAGTAAAGGTAGAATGAATACCAACAAATGAATATATAATAAAAGTCAGTGTTATATTGCTTTGAAGAAATATAAGGTTGTCCAGGAAGCTCTCTCTGAAAGGTAATATCTAAACAAATATTTTAAGGATGGGATGGAGAAAACATGCAGGTATGAGGAAGAAGGATATTCATGGTAGAGGGGAAAGAAAGTGCAAAACATGGGAAGGAGTGATTGGTGTGTTCATAGAACTCAAAGAAGTGTGAGTAAAGCTTTATTAAATTTGTACTATAACTACATTTATATAGAAGATAAAGAAAAATAGTCATATAATTTAATATATTCATTACATTTCAATTATCAAATTCTTACTCCCTATAATACTGTGATTGAATTCTTAACTGATACACCTACTGGTGTTCATGAATTTTGCTTGTCAAATTTGAGGGAGTTTGAGGAATTTAAGGTAACATAGCAATTTAAGATTTTTCTTCCTTCACCTCCTATTCTATCCATGTATCAGTACTGGAAAAGGACTGAACACTGAAATGTCCCAAAAAATTGAAAATAAAGGGAGAGGAGCATGACCAGTTCTATAAACTAAGTTCACATGTCATGCCTGTGTCTGAAATATCAAGGGTTTTGACCAAAAATAGTTCAGGTGGAATGAGATAAAAAAATGCTGTGGAAGCCTAATAAAGTTTTGCCTTTTTGAGAAAGGAACACAGTATCACAGGAAGTGAGGAGAGGATACCTTTGCCTTAGATATTAAGGGACAAACAGGAATATTAGGACTGACTGTGTGATAGAGAACATTCCTCTGGGACGATCTTGGACTTAAAGATAAGCATGTTGACAGTGACAAGAGGAAGACCAGTGGTGAACCAAATCAGAAACACAGGGACAGGGAGTCTTCCACAGACACAAATACATGGTGTTCTGGCATGACAGCGAAGTCAACAAAAGTGTTCCCAGCATAGAATCTTTTCCAGATAGAAAACATATAGAAAGAAGAAATTTTCCTGCTAACAAGAAAATTCTCCTAGTCCCCAATTGCAGAAGTTACTTAAACTAGTATCAGTGAGCCTTCTAGGAGGATCTGAGAGAAGCTTCCTAACCACATCTAGGAAAGAGTGAAGGCATGTAAGGCTTGGTCCAGTCATTCTTTTATTGAGAAAATACCAGATGTTGATAGACTCACATTGTTCAAACAGTAAAAATCGACTGTATGGGAAAAAGATTATTATGTAGTTTTAAAAAACTTAAAATTTTCTTTTCTTAGAGCACAGTCTCCCCCTTCTATCAGTGTTAATAAATTTGCTTGTCTCTCAAATTTATTTATCATAAATCCACCACTGAGAGTACAAATCTTAGACTATTTTGCTTAGTGTTATTTTCTTAACACCTACAAACAGTGCCTGTCTCACAGATGTTCAAAAAATATATAGAAACTAAGTTCATGAATCTTTCTGACTTTTCTTTTTAGTATTACCATTTGTAATTTATTCTTAATCTTCCCAGCCCTAAATATGGCTTATGTTCTGGTCCTTCTTTACTCACATTCCCCCAGTAAACCCAATAAAATCTGATAATGATGACACTGGTGCTTGGCTCTCTGAGTAACTATGTTTTCATCTGTCTGCTTGACATTTCTGCCTGAATATCAAAATCTCAAATTCAACAGCTCTAAAATTGAATTTATCATCTTCCTTATCAGATCTCATCATCCTCCTAGATCAACTATTTCATCCAATGGTAACTTTATTTACCCAGTTTATTAAACTAGGAACTTTGTCTTCATTTTTGATGAATTTTTTCTCTTTTCTACATGTCAATAACAATATATACTTAATAACAAGAAGTAAGCTCTCTAATCCATTCACTTCTTTCTCTACCTACTATCAGTAACCTAGTTCAAGTCATCCTGTCCCTTGCTTGAGTTACTATTTCAGCTTTGTACTGTCCAGTATTTAACAAATGCAAATCTTCTCAGTCCCTTGCCTATTTTTTTTTTGCTATCATTAATCTACAATTACATGAAGAACACTATGTTTACCAGGCTCCCCCCTCACCAAGTCCCACCCACACACCCCACTACAGTCACTGTCCATCAGCATAGCAAGATGCTGTGTAATCACCACTTGTCTTCTCTGTGTGTACAGCCCTCCCCGTACCCCCCACAACAATATACATGCTAATCATAATGCCCCCTTTCTTTATCCCCACCCTTATCCCTCCCTTCCCACACATCATCTCCACTCCCTTTCCCTTTGGTAACTGTTAGTCCATTCTTGGGTTCTGTGATTCTGCCGCTGTTTTGTTCTTTCAGTTTTTCTTTGTTCTTATACTCCACATATGAGTGAAATCATTTGGTACTTGTCTTTCTCTGCCTGGCTTATTTCAATGAGCATAATTCCCTCTAGCTCCATCCATGTTGCTGCAAATGGTAGGATTTGTTTTCTTCTTATGGCTGAAGAATATTCCATTGTGTATATGTACCACATGTTCTCTATCCATTCATCTACTGATGGACATTTAGGTTGTTTCCATTTCTTGGCTATTGTATAGTGCCGTGATAAACATAGGGGTGCATCTGTTTTTTTCAAACTGGGCTGCTGCATTCTTAGGGTAAATTCCTAGAAGTGGAATTCCTGGGTCAAATGGTATTTCTATTTTGAGCATTTTGAGGAAACTCCATACTGCTTTCCATAATGGTTGAACTAATTTACATTCCCACCAGCAGTGTAGGAGTGTCCCCCTTTCTCCACAACCTTGGCAACATGTGTTGTATATCTTTTGGATGGTAGCCATCCTTACTGGTGTGAGGTATCTTGTTGAGGTTTTAATTTGCATTTCTCTGATGAGAAGCGATGTGGAGCATCTTTTCATGTGCCTGTTGGCCATATGAATTTCTTCTTTGGAGAACTGTCTGTTCAGCTCCTCTGCCCATTTTTAAATTGGATTATTTGCTTTTTGTTTGTTGAGGTGTGTGAACTCTTTATATATTTTGGATGACAACCCTTTATCAGATCTGTCATTTATGAATATATTCTCCCATAATGTAGGATACCTTTTTGTTCTATTGATGGTGTCCTTTGCTGTACAGAAGCTTTTCAGCTTGATATAGTCCCACTTGATCATTGTTGCTTTTGTTTCCACTGACCAGGGAGATACGTTCAAGAAGAGGTCACTCATGTTTATGTCTAAGAGATTTTTGCCAATGTTTTTTTCTAAGAGTTTTATGGTTTCATGACTTACGTTCAAGTCTTTGATCCATTTCCAATTTACTTTTGTGTATGGTGTTAGACAGTGATCCAGTTTCATTCTCTTACATGTAGCTGTCCAGTTTTGCCAGCACCATCTGTTGAAGAGACTGTCATTTCCCCATTGTATATCCATGGCTCCTTTATCATATATTAATTGACCATATATGTTTGGGTTAATGTTTGGAGTCTCTATTCTGTTCCATTGGTCTGTGTCTCTGTTCTTGTGCCAGTACTAAATTGTCTTGATTACTGTGGCTTTGTAGTAGAGCTTGAAGTTGGGAAGCAAGAACCCCCCCACTTTATTCTTCCTTTGGAGGATTGCTTTGGCTATTCGGGGTCTTTGGTGTTTCCATATGAATTTTTGAACTATTTGTTCCAGTTCATTGAAGAATGCTGTTGGTAATTTGATAGGGATTGCATCGAATCTGTATATTGCTTTGGGCAGGATGGCCATTTTGACGATATTAATTCTTCCTAGCCAAGAGCATGGGATGAGTTTCCATTTGTTAGTGTCCTCTTTAATTTCTCTTAAGAGTCTCTTGTAGTTTTCAGGGTATAGGTCTTTCACTTCTTTGGTTAGGTTTATTCCTAGGTATTTTATTCTTTTTGATGCTATTTTGAATGCAATTGTTTTCCTTATTTCTCTTTCCATTAGTTCATTGTTAGTGTATAGGAAAGTCATAGATATCTGTGTGTTAATTTTGTATCCTGCAATTTTGCTGAATTCCGGTATTAGTTCTAGAAGCTTTGGAGTGGAGTCTTTAGGGTTTTTTATGTACAATATCATGTCATCTGCAAATAATGACAGTTTAACTTACCAATCTGGATTCCTTGTATTTCTTTGTTTTGTCTAATTGCTGTGGCTAGGACCTCCAGTACTATGTTAAATAACAGTGGGGAGAGTGGGCATCCCTGTCTAGTTCCCGATCTCAGAGGAAAGCTTTCAGCTTCTCACTGTTAAGTATGTTGTTGGCTGTTGGTTTATCATACATGACCTTTATTATGTTGAGGTAGTTGCCCTCTATACCCATTTTGTTGAGAGTTTTCATCATGAACTGATGTTGAATTTTGTCAGATGCTTTTTCAGCATCTATGGAGATAATCACGTGGTTTTTGTCCATCTTTTTTTGATGTAGTGGATGATGTTGATGGGTTTTCGAATCTTGTACCATCCTTGCATCCCTGGGATGAATCCCACTTGGTCATGGTGTATGATCCTTTTGATGTATTTTTGAATTCGGTTTGCTAATATTTTTTTGAGTATTTTTGCATCTACATTCATCAGACATATTGGTCTGTAGTTTTCTTTTTTAGTGGGGTCTTTGTCTGGTTTTGATATTAGGGTGATACTGGCTTCATACAATGAGTTTGGGAGTATTCCCTCGTCTTCTATTTTTTGGAAAAGTTTGAGGAGAATGGGTATTATGTCTTCTCTGTATGTCTGATAAAATTATGAGGTAAATCCATATGGCCTGGGTATTATGTTGTTTGGTAGTTTTTTGATTACCGCTTCAATTTCATTGCTGGTAATTGATCAGTTTAGATTTTCTGTTTCTTTCTGGGTCAGTCTTGGGAGGTTGTATTTTTCTAGAAAGCTGTCCGTTTCTCCTAGGTTTTCCAGCTTGTTAGCACATAGGTTTTCATAGTATTCTCAAATAATTCTTTGTATTTCTATGGTGTCCATCATGACTTTTCCTTTCCTGCTTCTGATTCTGTTGATGTGTGTTGACTCTCTTTTTCTTTTAATAAGTCTGGCTAGAGGCTTATCTATTTTGTTTATTCTCTCTAAGAACCAGCTCTTGGTTTCATTGACTTTTTTCTATTGTTTTATTCTTCTCCATTTTGTTTATCTCTTCTCTGATCTTTATTATGTCCCTCCTTCTGCTGACCTTAGGCCTCATTTGTTCTTCTTTTTCCAATTTTGATAATTGTGGCATTAGACTATTCATTTGGGATTGTTCTTCCTTCTTTAAATATGCCTGGATTGCTATATACTTTCCTCTTAAGACTGCTTTCGCTGCGTCTCACAGAAGTTGGGGCTTTTTGTTGTTGTTGTCATTTGATTCCATATATTGCTGGATCTCCATTTTAATTTGGTCATTGATCGATTGATTATTTAGGAGCATGTTGTTAAGCCTCCATGTGTTTATGAGCCTTTTTGCTTTCTTTGTACAATTTATTTCCATTTTCATACCTTTGTGGTCTGAAAAGTTGGTTGGTAGAATTTCAGTCTTTTTGAATCTACTGAGGCTCTTTTTTGGTCTAGTATGTGGTCTATTCTGGAGAATGTTTCATGTGCATTTGAGAAGAATGTGTATACTGTTGCTATTGGATGTAGAGTTCTGTAGATGTCTATTAGGTCCATCTGTTCTAGTGTGTTGTTCAGTGCCTCTGAGTCTTTACTTATTTTCTGTCTTGTTTATCTGTTCTTTGGAGTGAGTGGTGTGTTGAAGTCTTCCAAAATGAATGCACTGCATTCTATTTCCTCCTTTAATTCTATTAGTATTTGTTTCACATATGTTGGTACTCCTGTGTTGGGTGCAAATATATTTATAATGGTTGTATCCTCTTTTAGGGCTGACCACTTTTTCATTATGTAATGTCCTTCTTTATCTCTTGTTACTTTCTTTGTTTTGAAGCCTATTTTGTCTGATACCAGTACTGCAACACCTGCTTTTTTCTCCGTGTTGTTTGCATGAAATATCTTTTTCCATCCCTTGACTTTCAATCTGTGCATGTCTTTGGGTTTGAGGTGAGTTTCTTGTAAGCAGCATATAGATGGGTCTTGCGTTTTTATCCATTCTATTACTCTGTGTCTTTTGATTGGTGCATTCAGTCCATTTACATTTTGGGTGATTATTGAAAGATATGTATTTATTGCCATTGCAGGCTTTAAGTTTGTGGTTACCAAAGGTTCATGGTTAGCTTCTTTACTATCTTCCTGTCTAACTTAACTCGCTTATTGAACTAATATAAACGCAGTCTGATGATTCTTTATTTCTCTCCCTTCTTATTCCTCCTCCTCCATTCTTCATATGTTGGGTGTTTTGTTCTGTGCTCTTTTTAGGAGTGCTCTCATCTAGAGCAGTCTCTGTAAGATGTCCTGTAGAGGTGGTTTGTGGAAGGCAAATTCCTTCAACTTTTGCTTTTCTGGGAATTGTTTAATCCCTCCTTCATATTTAAATGATAATCGTGCTAGATACAGTATTCTTGGTTCAATGCCCTTCTGTTTCATTGCATTAAATATATCATGCCATTCTCTTTTAGCCTGTAAAGTTTCTGTTGAGAAGTCTCATGATAGCCTGATGGGTTTTCCTTTGTAGGTGACCTTTTTTTTCTTTCTGACTGCCTTTAATACTCTATCCTTGTCTTTGATCTTTGCCATTTTAATTATTATGTGTCTTGTTGTTACTCTCCTTGCGTCCCTTGTCATGGGATTCTGTGTGCTTCTGTGGTCTGAGAGGACATTTCCTCCCCCAGTTTGCTGAAGTTTTCAGCAATTATTCCTTCAAAGTCATTTTCTATCCCTTTTGCTGTCTCTTCTTCTTATACTCCTATAATGTGGATATTGTTCCATTTCAATTGGTCACACAGTTCTCTTAATATACTTTCATTACTGGAGATCCTTTTATCTCTCTCTGTGTCAGCTTCTCTGCATTCCTGTTCTCTGATTTCTAGTCCATTATTGGTCTCTTGCATCTTGTCTATTTTGCTTTGAAGTCCCTCCAGAGATTGTTTTATGTCTGTGTTCTCCCTCCTAAGCTCTTGCATATTTCTCTGCAAGTCCATCAGCATGGTTGTGACTTTTATTTTGAATTATTTTTCAGGAAGATTGGTTAAATCTATCTTCCCAGATTCCTTCTCCGGGTCGGATGTGGAGTATGTCTGGGTTTGTCTGGTCTGGATCAGATTTTTCTGCCTTTTCATGTCGATAAATGCAGTGGTATGCTGTTGGCTCATCTGTCAGCTGAGAGAACCAAGACCCTTTCCACTTGCTCCTGGCCTTTCTTTCCTGGGACAACGATGACCCCTAGCAGCTTGTGTTGGGCAGTTGTGCGTAGACTGGGTCTCTGTTTCTTGCCCAGCGGCTATGAAGGAAGCTCCCTTGCTGTGGGCGTGGCCAGCCTCTGGCTGCTGCTCTGCTATGGCGCAGCCCCGCTGGAGGGGTAATGGGCTGGGGGCTGTTTATCACCATGAGGGGTCTCAGAGCTGAGCTGCCGCCCAGGGGGTTTGGGTGCCCGGAGTTCCCAGCTGCTGGGCTAAGTGTCCCAGGATACTTCCGTCCAGCTGTGGGGTCCTTGTCCCTTTAAGACTTTCAAAAAACACTCGCTTTTCTTTGTCCCAGGGGCGCAGGCTGCAGGGACCCGCTCGCAGGTTTTACTGTCCCATTTTGCTAGTTTCCAGCACTCCTCGTACTGTGTGAGCTCCAGGTGCAGATGGCTAGGGCTGGCTATTTAGCAGTCCTGGACTCCCTCTCCCTCCCGGCTCTGACTCCTGTCCTCCCGCCGGAGCTGGGGTGATGGTCGCTCTGGTCCCGCCGGGCCGGGGCTTGTATCTTACCCCCTTTGCGAGGTGCTGGGTTCTTGCAGGTGTGGATATAGTCTGGCTGTTATCCTGTGTCTTCTGGTCTCTCTTTTAGGGATAGTTGTGTGTGTTGTATTTTCAAAAATATATATGTTTTTGGGAGGAGATTCCCACTGTCCTACTCACGCTGCCTGGCTCTGCTCTCCTCCTTGCCTATTTAAATGTCTTTCATATCCTATGGCATTTAGGATGAAATTCAAAGTCCTTATCTTGACTTTAAAAACCTCTTATGACCTTATGACTTCTCTCATATTTATCTGTCTAATATCATATATTTCCACTTAACTTCTAGAAAAGTTTGTTATAGAAATTGAACTGTTTTTTTTTTCTTTTTACTCTCTTTAATGTAATGCTGTTTTCTCTTATTGTTAGACCCCTGAACACAAGTTGCTTTCTTTGAGAAACATTTCTGCTCTTCTTTCTCTCATTCCCATTCTTAACCCTTCCCTGATCTAACATGCCAGGTCTTAATTTTGGCATTACTTGATCTAGGAAGTATTTAATGATAAGAAAATCTGGGTTTAGGTCTCATTCTTCATGCACCCAATCCTTGTGTAGTTCTATCCATGCACTCACCAAACTATCTGTTGATGTGTCTTGATTTCCCACTAGACTATAATATTTGTGAGGGCAGAAGTATGTTCCTGTTTACTGGTAAAGTGCATGTGTATTATAAGTGCTCTTGGAATAGCTTCAAATGCATTACTGAGTGATTGAAGATATACAGCAGGATGTAATTGAGATTACCCTTCTGCAGTCTGATTAAAGATTTCACACATACTGCTTTATGCTTATCTAGTTTAACTAAATATTTCAATTAACATGTTGCAATGCCAAAGTGCAATTTTACATCCCAACTTGACTAGGCTAGGATACCCAGATAGCTGGTAAAACATCTCTGGTTGTGTCTGTGAGGGCTTCTAAAAATGATTAGTATTTGAATTGGTAGACTAAAGAACTCCCTCACCAATGTGGACAGGCATCATCCAATCTGTTGAGAGCCTGAATAGAACATGAAGGTGGAAGAAGGCTGACTTTGTTGTCTGTTTGATCTGGAACATAGATCTTATCTTGCCCTCATATATTGCTCCTTCTGGTTCTTTGACCTTGTAACTTGGACAGGAACTTACACAATCAGCCTTTGCTTCCTTGGCTTTCAGACTCAGACTGAATTATACCAGGTTTCCTGGTTCTCCAGCTTGCAGATGTCAGACCATGGTACTTCTCAATAATAAATCTCCCTAATATCATGGGCCAATTCCTATAATACATCTCTCTCTCCCTGTCTAAGCCTCTGTATCTCTTTGTCTCTTACTCTAATAAATGTATTATATTTCTTAAATATTGAATAACCCAAATATAGCATTTTTGCATGCTATAGATTTTTATGCTGTATATGAGATGCAGCAGCTACTGTATTTGCTTTTATATACATGTGAACCAATTATATATTTGAAAATACTGTTGGTTATTCTTACTTCCAGCCTAATGTTAAACTATTTATGACCATTTTTCAGCTGGAAGAAGCTATGTTAGAAGCTGTATGAGAAAAACAGCATATTATGTATTCTTTTTTAAATGTAATTCCTGAAAGCTATATAAACTTACAAGTGAAATTTAGTTTGGATATACTTACTTTTTAGAAGCTATCATGAAAATATACATAATCAATTTCCTAGTCTAAAATTATCTTAATATTCCATTTCCTCCTCCAATCCCTGTCTAATAAAGGTACAGTCATTGGAAACTTAACTGCCCTAAAATTTTGGGGCTGTTAACTTTTTTTTTTTAGGATTAATACGCATAAATTTTACCTTAGTTTTGAGCCTCCTTGAGTTGTCTATCAACAAGTTTAATGTCACCCAATAAATATGTGGTAACTGAACTATCAATAAAATATTACTGTCTGACAAATATATTCTTAATCAAATAACAAAGTGAATTTATACAGCATCTATAACTGTATATTCAGCATAGTTTTACTGATATAATGTAATGCCTAAAAGCATTGACAGTAGCTGTGATCTTATATTACTTAACCTCTCTGCAAAACAACTTCTTTATTTCTTTATCTATAAAATAAAGGAAATTAATTTCCTACCTTTTATTTCTTAAAAGAATTAAATAAGATGCTGCTAAAACAATACACATATCATACATAATAAATATTCAGTAAATGTCATTTCAAAGTGAGTAGAAGCATCTTGCCCATTACTTCCAACAGGAATGTATGTGTGTTGTTTTGTTTTGTTTCTGTTTTATGTAATAATGCCATGTAATGACACACAATGCCTTCTGCAGCAAGTCTGTAGAGGCTTAAAATTCCTCTAAAGTGTTACTGGTGCTTTCTGAGGTCTTAGAAGGAGTGATCACCCATTATTCCTCACTTATAAAGGAACTTGTATTGACCAAATTTTTCCGTTCTCAATTATTACTCCTTTAAATCATTTGGCTTGGAAAATATCCAGAAAACTTCCTGTTAGAATGTTGATTCTAGAGGTGATTAAGCACAACATTAACTCTTTCAGTTTACTAGGGTGCCATTTGGGAAAATATCTCTGTAGTGAATTAATTGATATTCTAAATTTAGAGCATCGGCATATCTTCCCAGATGCCTTACTTTACTTCCAGGAAAAATTAATAAGAATAAATTTGACATCTAATGAAGATGTGGGGTTAAAACACCTACACACTTAAAGTAACTCACTTTCTTGAAATAAGTGGAATTATCCCAATTCTAGTCAGATTTGAAAGCCCCTTGCCACAATTTATTTCAACATTTACCAATACAAACAGTGCACCAGATAAGCCAGAGTGACACAATTCTGCATTGTTACCAGTAATTATAAAGGTTAACCATATATGCCAAAATCCAATTCATAAGCATGAATAACTTCATTTCACTGTTTTTTCAAACTCAAAGTCAGAGAGGACATCATGCACATACAACAAAAAGCTTTAAAAAGTTAAGTTGTTTGCTAGCTATCTATGACAAGCTTCAGAAACTTGAAAAGGAAGACTGCTGACAAAGCAGAGAATATGGGTACACTTCGTTTCAAACAATCACCCACAAATGAAAGAAGAAACTAAAAATTCAACCAGAAATAAACCCCTGATTGTTCTCCTGTCAGCCTGTCACCTACATGAAATAGCTGCTAAAGTAAAGGCAGACACAGCAGCTGTTGCTACTAAAAGTACTAATGCTAACACTTTGCACAAAGACTTTATTTTCATTACTAGAACACTGTGCTGATGCGTTTCATCCAGCCAGTGACACTGCCCACCTCCGCTAGGCTCTTCACGCGGCCTCCACCAATGTCACAGTTTGGTCCAGGTTAGTATTCATACTGTTTTATTAATGCATTAGAGCCCACACTATCCTCGCCTCCATTTTGTATATTGTATCAGTGGCGAACATTTTAAAAACCTTTCAGGTAGGCTGTTCTTCCTGAGACAAAATCAAAATGCCTCCAAATGTTAATCCTTAGGCAAAAGTCGAAAAAATGTTCTTGCCTTTATTTTTCAGTGTCTTCACGAGTGGCTAATCCTGTAAATACTTTGAGAGAAATAAATAGCTAAGAGACCAATCCAAAAATAAACAAAAGAAGAAACCTGAAAATCCAAATATGAGAAGAAAAGTCAGATCTTATAGGTATTAAGTTACCATATCTCAGTTTCTTTTTCTATGCAGCTTCCAAGATATGAAATGCCCTTTTCAACTTGGTTACTTCTAATCATTTCTATAAAATCTTCAGATGGAATGTCCCATCCTTTTCTAGGTTCCCTTAGGCAGAGTTAAATAGTCCCTTGCTTATTTGTCATTAACTTTATGTACAATCTTCTACATACCACTTAATATTTTGTAATATAAAGGCCACTATTTTTTGAAACTTCGAGGGCATGAATTTGCTTTCTTTATTTGGTAATTCTAGTACCTGGCTCAGAGCATGTCCAACATAAGTTCAATGAATATTTGATGAACGAATGAATGAGATAAGAAACATCATCTCAATAGAAATTAGCCAAAGAGGAAATTGCTAGTTTCTGTAACTTGAACTCTATAGCATGATACAGGGAAGTTTTCCTACTGAAAGTAGCAGGTATTGAGGAAAGCTACTGCAAAACACATACAAGTCAAATTGACATTCTATTTTAGAATAAAAAATAAAAGTGTCTCTTTATTTTCCATGTGTAAAATGGAATCGGTTTTGTTCAGCACACTTTTGCCATGGATTTATAAATGTTGAATTATGTTCAGAAGAGAGATCAGGATAGAGAAAGGACACAGAATTTCATAATAAACAATATTTGGTGTCGCTTTATCTTTAACACTGAGAAACCATGTTTCAGAGAAGGAAAAGACTAGGAAAATGACCAAAGGGTAAAATGTAGAGAGGGATGCAATTCAATTGAAGACTTAATAATGGGTATAGTAACAATTAGTAAAATCCAAAGATGGAATGAGATATTCTAGAAAATAGTACATTATTTGTCAATGGAGATATTTGAAAACTTGGTAGATGGAATTCAAGCATTAAATGAGCTCCAAGACTAGCCTAGTTTTTAAAGATGTTCTTCTAAATTCCATAATGCTAATGTTCTAGTTAAAAAAGTTAGGGTAAGACTTTAGGGCTTCAATTTTACAGCATATATTAGTTCTTTCTTTTCTTTCCTATTTTAGTGCTTTAAAGAGACATTACTATTTCCTTTCATAAAATCAGTTCAGTTGTGGGAAATCCCAGGCTTATACACAATTCCCTGCCATTGGAAGTTAAAATACAATTGCTATAGATTTTTAATTAGTGTTTTTAATAATGTGGGATTTACCACTTTTATAGTTATTGCATAACTCTAGCCAGTGTCTCAAACTTCATAAATGGCAAACTATATATATATATATGTATTTATATATATATGTATATGTATGTGTGTGTGTGTATGTGTATATATATATATATATATCTGACATCTTCCAACCTTGAAATGTTTGCTCTCCCTACTTCAATGTACTGGAGGTCCTCACTATTCAACACAGATTGAAAAAGAAATAAAGGGCACCCAGCTTGTAAGGTGGTATTAAAACTGTCTTCATTCTTACATGACATGATTGTCTGTGTAGAAATGAAATGTGTGAAACAGCTATTAGATAGAACAAGTGAGATTAGTAAATTAGCAGAATGTTGTGCCATATAGGATAGAATTAACAATACTGCTAAGAAGTTATATATCTGAAAAATATGTGTAGGGCCTTTATAGCTAAAACAACAAAATGTTGTTAAGAGAAATTAAAGAAGACCTGAGTTGCAGGAGAGATAACCATCTCCATAGACGAGGACACTGAGCTGTTAAAATGCCAATTATCAATGAAATCCCAATTAGAATCCCAGCATGCTTCATTTTAGAAATTGACTATGTGATTCTAAAATACATTTGAAAATGCAAAAGATCTAGAATTGTCAAAAAATTCCTGGAAAAAAATCAAACTTGGAGGATTAACCATTACCTGATTTGCCTAATAACTTGTATACACTCCAGTGTTTGCTAGCAATACCTAAAGAAAACCTGTTAATGTTGTATTCTTTTGCCATGAATACACTTATTTAAAAAATAATTTTGAACATCAAGTACACAGTATTCCATACTTTTTCTGACTTTGTAACATTTTCCTCATTTTACAGATTGCTTTGTTGTTACTTATTCTTGAAACATCATTATTAATACTCTCATTTAGTGAATGTCCTTTATTAACTATTTCTCTATTCAACTTGGTATTTCTGTCTTTTACTCTTATATATGTCTGTACTAGAAGCTTTTCAGTTTATATATATATATATATATATATATATATATATACACATATATATTTATGGTGACTTTCTCAGCATATGTTTCCAGAGTTATAATTACAGGACCAAATAGTGTAGACATTGTTTATATATATAACAAATATATATTAATTAATAATTTTGATATAAGTCAAATTGAATAATCTATTTTTATCTATATCTCTACATATATGTATAGTTTTCTAAATGGGTTTTCCTAATTTATTTTGCCTCTACTGGTTTTTGAAAGTAAATTTTTTCTCATGTTTGTTGGATTTGTGTAGAATATTTCAAGCTTTGTTAGTATTCTATATGAGAAAACTGGTTTAGATTTTGCCTTTCATTTTCTTGGTTCTAATGATTCACTTTATTTTCATATATTTACCATTTGTGTTTGTTATTATGGGAGGTGTCTGTTTTTGTCTAAAACCTCTACATTTATTCAAGCTATTAAAATTTTTCTCATAAATCAATATTAGTGCCATTCATATTACAATTATGAGACTTTCTCTGAAATTTATTTGTAGCAAATGTAAGCTGTTTGATTTTAGTTTTAACAAAGAAAAGGTGAAATCTGTCATAGTAAAATAATATTTCTTTAGATTTTGCCAGCAATGTTTGAGCTTAGAAATTCCTTACCTAGAGTATAATAAATATTCACTTTCATCAATTTTTCCTTTCATGTTATTTCTTATCAGTAACCTTTTAAGTTTACTTGTTCCCTTTGGTGTGTTGTGGAGTGAAGACATAATATTTATATGTGTTTTTCATCTATCCCAGTTGGTACTGATCTGCCCCACAATTCTTCATACAATACTCTTTTCAGAAATGGTCTAGAGTAGTTATTTGGATTTGGAGCTTGACTATTTCTGGTCAATATCATACCACTGATGTCTGCCTCCTAGGTCTAAGCTTCTCAGATTAATTTTCACTTGCAAATATTTGTTTTCTCTTACTTCCTGGCTATTCTTTTAAATGAGCAATAAGTTGTTTAGGTATGTTCCAAAATATTATCGAAGGTGAAGTTTAAATGTCATTATTTGATGCTAATGGGTTTGCTTACTATTTATTTGCTAAACCAAGGTAAGTGTCTTGCAAATGTTTACCTTTTCTGGTTATCTGCATCAGTTTTATAGAAGTTACATACTAAGTTACTTCTGAATATAAACTTTTTAAAAGATAAGTTCCTAATCATGTACAGATAGTTCTTCATGGAATCATTTTAAGAGTCAAAGTATCAGGAAACACATTCATTCATTCATAAATTCTTACTGATCAATTATAATATGTTTGGCTAAATGCTATGTACAGGCATGTGCAATTATAAATAAATGCATAGTCACTTATCCTATAGCAATAAAGGTTATAGTCAATAGAGGGTTCTGAGGGTCGACATATATTTGAGGAATTAGAAATTGTCCTGAAAAAGCATTGTTTCTGAGCTTAGTTATGATGTTATAAAACTGGGTTTTTAGGAGAATTTGTCAGGCTATCATCTGATTTGCAGTTTGCAGAATAAATTAGAAGGTAAGGAAACAGAAAGGAAGGACAATGTAATATATACAACAGTAATACAAAGGGATGAATATAAAGCTAGGCAAGGATGATAGCAATAAATTGGAAAGAACAAAAATGATATAGGAAACATTAGAAATGCAGAATCTATAATTTAATTATTCAGTAGACAATAATTAAGCATAGAATGTGTCAGGCACTGGAAAAAGTGAAAAGAGTACCAATTTGAAGAAAAAGTGAAAAGTCCTTTGAATGTTCTCCATATAGAAAAAGACCAAGAAATAGACAACTCATAATAGCACTAGATTTGCACATTTTGTTACAAAAACATGAAGCCATGTGTTACAAAGGGACTTTGATATTTCAGTAAATACATGCACAGAAGTCATGGATCTCATACTAACCTACCCTTCAATTTGAGAATGAGATATATATTCTGAATTTATTCATACAACAGATATTTAAAGATGACATTTTGAAATTGTTACACACTAAGGCAAGAGTCAACCAGATAAATGTGGTCCAGATCTATGTAGAACTCAAAATTTGGTGAGGTACATACCCTCTATACCCATTTTGTTGAGTTTTATCATAAATGGATGTTGAATTTGGTCAAATGCTTTTTAGCATTAATTGAGAAGATCATGTGGTTTTATCCCTTTTTGTTAATGTGGTGGATAATATTGATTGTTATATGAGTATGTACCATCCTTGCATCCCTGTAATGTATCCCACTTGGTCATGATGAATGATCTTTTTGATGTATATTTGAATTCAATTTGCTAATATCTTATTGATGATTTTTGCATCTGTGTTCATCAGGAATATTGGTCTATAATTTTCTTTTTTTGTGCTGTCTTTGTCTGGCTTTGGTGTTAGAGTGATGCTGGCCTCATAGAATGAGTTTGGATGTATTCCCATCTCTTCTACTTTTTGGAATAATTTAAGAAGAATGGGTATTAGCTCTTCCTTAAATGTTTGATAGAATTCAGCTGTGAAGCTATATGGTTCTAAACTTTTGATTTTTGGGAGTTTTTGAGTACCAATTCAATTTCATTGCTGGTAATTGGTCTGTTCAGATTTTCTGTTTCTTCCTGGGTCAGGCTCAGAAGGTTGAAATTTTCTAGGGTGTTGTCCATTTCTTCTAGGTTGTCCAGTTTGTTGGCATATAATTTTTTGCAGTATTCTCTAATAATTATTTATATTTTTGTGTTATCTGTTGTGATTATTTCTGCTTTGTTTCTATTCTGTTTATGTGGGTATATTCTCTCTTTTTTTTTATAAAGCTGGCTAAGGGTTTATCTATTTTGCTTATTTTCTCAAACAAACAGCTCCTGGTTTCATTTATTTTTTCTATTGTTTTATTCTCTATTTTATTTATTTCTGATCTGATCTTTACTATGTCCCTCATTCTACTAACTTTGGGCTTCATTTATTCTTCTTTTTCTAATTTCCTTAATTGTGAGTTTAGACTGTTATTTGGGATTATTCTTGTTTGATGAAGTAAGTCTTTATTGCTATGTACTTTCATTTGCAGTATCCCACAGATTTTGGTCTCTTGAATGTTTTTTATTTGTCTCCATGTATTGCTTGGTTTCTGTTTTAATTGTTCATTGATCCATTGATTATTCAGAAGCATGTTGTTTAGCCTCCATGTATTTGAAGACTTTTTTGTTTTCTTTGTGTGATTTATTTCTAGTTTTGTATTGTGGTCTGAGAACTTGCTTGATAAAATTACAGTCTTTTTGCTTGATAAAATTTATTGAGGCTCTTTTTGTGGCCTATTATGTGATCTATTCTGAAGAACGTTCCATGTACATTTGAGAAAAATGTACATCCTGATGCTTTTGGGTGGAATATTCTATAGATATCTATTAAGCCCATGTAATCTAATGTATTGTATAAAGTCTTTATATAAAAGCCAGTTTTGTGATGGTTATGTTTGGGGAGAGGTTGAGGTGGTTGAGTGGGGAAGGTAAGGGGGATAAAAGGGCACAAATTTTTCAGTCATAATATCAGTTGATCATGGGATGGTAGTACAGAATGGAGAATAAAGCCAACAATTATGTAGCATCTTCCTATAGTGACAGATAGTAATTGCACTAGTTGGGGTGAGGAGTTAATAATATGAGTAACTATTGAACCATTGTGTTGCATACTTGAAACCTATATAAGATTGAATATTAACTATACATCATAAAAGAAGAAAGGCAGTTGTGTTCACACAAGCAATAAGTATTTAAAAAACATAATTTTTAAAAGATTCCATTTATAGAAGAAACAAAAACTAAAGTACATGGGATCAAATATAACAAAACAGAAAATGTTATGAATTAATTATGAAAACTAACTTAAAGGAACTAAAAAGGACATAATATACATAAATACATGACATATACATATGAATGGAAACCTTCAGTATTTTCAAAATATTGTTGAATTAATTAATAGATTCAAAGCAACTCTAATCACAATCCTATCATTTTTTAATCTATTTGTCATATGAATAAAGAATCTAAAATAAACATGAAGTGGTAGTGGATCAACAATATCCAAGAAAGTGTTGAGAATAACATGAAGGATGAGTAAAATAAATATCAAGACTAAATATAAAGTTATATTAATGAACCTTATATTGTAGACAAATTTTGGAGTAAACAGATATAGGACTATATCATCATTTTTAATGATTGCATAGTCATCCATTTTATGGTTATACCAGCATTTACTTATGTAATTACTATTTTTGGATGGTTAGATCACTTCCAGTTATTTGTTATTCTATTGCACAGGAGTGAGGAAATCTTGTACATTAGCCTTAACATGCTTGTTTGGTTATTTCTGAGGATTGCCAGTTCAATGCATGTGCACAGTTTTATTGGGAATACACTTTACCAAACATTGGCCAGAGGGTTAGACACCCATGTCTAATCCTGTGTTGTGTCACTATTTTTTATCTTTTACAATGTGATAGGTCAAATGAATCTTATTTTTGGAATTTGAATCTCATAGCACTGCTGTCAACAACTGCTTTACATTTTTATTGACTATATGGATTTCTTTCATTTTTTTATGAATTGACACTTTAGTTTCATTGTCCTTTACATTGTGTTGAACTTATCTATTTTAAACTTTTCCTTTATATATATATTTATTGCCAAATAATTTTAAGTATTTTATTATACAATAAAACAGAGCTATAAGAAGCTGTATGAAACATATACCTAATGAATATTACATAAGGTAAGTATCTTCATACTATTGACCCAAATAATCAGATCAAGAAATAGAATTTTGCTAGACCCTCCATGAGATCCATTCCAATATCAAGATTTACTCTCCCTGCCAATGAACCCACTATTCTGAATCTTAGTTTCTTTATCATTATATTACTGTTATGCATTTTTATTTTCACATTGATGGCCAATGTCTAGATTCATTACTTCACAGAATAGTACCAAATGCTGATATTCTAATTATATAATATTTTTTCATTTATTAACAAAGTGTTCTATATAAAGAAGATTCCCTTTCACTGCTATTTTTACCCTTAGTAGTATTCATATAAGAAACATAGGATAAATCTTTAATTTGTACACTTATTTGCTAGCTTTCTAGATGGTATATTTCTATCATCCTTCTGAAGTGGTCAGTTAGTTAATCCTATATTTTTCCTTTGCAGTTATTGTTCTTGTTTCCCATTTTAAAGAATTTTCCCTGTTGTCCTTGTTGTGTTAATCTTTTATGAAATTAAGACTTTTTCTTTTTCTCTAATGGTTCCTGCTTTTGGGGTAAATCTTGAAAATTTTTTTCTTAATATAAAATTATACTTTGATATAAATTTCCTTTCAAAGTTAGGATATTTTCATACGTGTTCTAGTACCACATTCTATTTCTTATTTAGTACAGTATAGTGCAAGTTATCTTGAAATGGGTGGTACTGTGAAATATTTAGTATAAGAACTCAGGAATCAATTTTTGCTCTCTCTTACATTTTTATTATGTTTCCTTATGTATGGAAAGGCTCCATTTATGCAGCAACAAATACATATTTCAGCACATTAATATTATTTAATTTCAATGAGGATATGTTGAGGTTGAATAAAATTCATTCTTTCTCCCTAAAAGTGTTATTAATCCTTTCCTTTTCCAAATTACAAAGCATTTTCTCACTAAGATTTTTACTGTCCATATCATTAAAGTAGGGAAAATAGTTTGGTCCAAACAACTATTATTTAGAAAGACATATATTATATGGGCTCAATCATTGTACCTATAAAATTATGGAATAGAAGTTTAATACATGAAGATTACAATAAAAAAGAAGTATTAAATTATGAAAAAAAAACAGGAAAAAGGATAAGTGAATGTAGAGAAAAAAGTAAAAAGAAATCAAAACAAAATGAAATGCAATTACTCAACCTAACGGGAATTATAAACAACATTCTTTCCATAGAGTAGACCCGAAGATGCGTAGGAAAAAATTAAGTAAAGCAAATAAAACACTAAAAAGGACAGATGTTGCTTATTTTAACCTGTCCCATGAAAATAATTGAAATGGGAACCTATAAAATAAAAGGCCAAAAAACCAAGATGAAATAGGGAAAGGAATAGGATAAAAAGCATACAGATGTATAGATTCTGCCAGTATTCAGCTTGCCAGGCACTGATAATTTGAATATGTAAGGGACATGTAGACTTTGTTTCTTATAATTCATTGAGAATCACCAAAATATCTGAGGAGTCTTTTGTACCTAAAATTAAAAATGATGAAAAAAGTTATGCTGGAAACTACATTTTTATAGGTAAATATGTGTATATATGTATTTTTGTGCTTACATCTTAATTAACAAAGAATTTTTTCTAGTAGTTAAGGATGGGCCATAGGATATTTTAGGATTAAAAACCCTTGTCATACCAAATAACGGCTTTGGAAGATCCAAGAAAAATAATAAATGTAATCAATTTTCATATTAGCAAGACTTCTGACTCTGTTCCACATGATATATTCATCAGGATATTGGGAAAATTCAAAACTGTTCAACTAAACTTTTAAATTCAATTAATAGTAGAATGAGTATTAAGTGGCTTATCTAAAACATCATTATCAATAGTTCAGGGTGAGAATGGAAGGCATAATAAGAAATGCTCTATAGAGACTTGGCCCAGTTCTATGTAACATTTTCATTCATGACCTAGATAACAATATGGAAAATATACTCTTTAACTAAGGATAGGGTTAGCATACTAAACCGTTATAAAATATTAGAAAAAATAATTGGAAAATATAGGAATATAAGCCAGTATTTAACAAATACAAATTGGAAAATAGTTTGTTCTAATCTGGCAATAAAGTATTCACTTTCTTGGTAGATTATAAATTGAAAATATATTAACCCTATAATACTGTTTATTTAAAAAGTGTTGAAATGGAAGTGTGTATTAAACCCTTGTAGCCTCTGTGTTCAGCTGAAGGTCCTACTTACTTAAAAAACATTTTGAAAAACTGGAAGCAACAATATAAAAGAGTAAAAAATTGTATTTACAAGAGAAATATAATCTAATGTTGATATAATAGTATTTGAAGCTGGCAATAAACAAGGGAATGTTTTAAGAAAATGCTAATTATTTCCCGCTACTGTGACAGTAGAATATAATAAAATAGGCTTAATTGGGAGGATTGGGAAGAAAAAAGTTCTGTGATTTAGGTGTTAAATAAAAAGGAAGGCTTAAATAGGAAGACTTTTACTCTTCAGTTGGGAAAAATTCAAGATTAGCCTTAGTTGAATTTGTGTCTAGGCTATACACTATGTCTTGGAGTCGCTTCCAGTTTTGTGACTCAGGATGCTCCTGAGTAATAAAGAATCTGGAGATGACAATCCTTTGTACTGATTGGTTAATTCACTTCTCATTGTAGATGTAGGTAGGAATTGTTCTAAGATAACCTGAAATGACCCACATCCTTGCATAATTCATTCTCCTTGAGTCTGTTATTCCTTCTAACCAAAAAAAAGAGACAAAAGTGAAAGGATTATGCACATGTAATACACTCCTAAGTAAACTGACTTAAAGTTAATAAAAAGGGATACTAATCAAGGGAGATTATTAATGTTAATCAAAAGGTGAGCCTTTTAGAAAAGTCTAGAAGTCAGACAACCAAATCAACGATGTTCTCTAACTGCTGACATTCAAGGAGAAAGTTACCATGAGTTTTGTAACTGCAAGAAAGGAATCTGACAGTAACCAGAGGAATCTTTTCCCCATTCAAGCTTCTGGTGAGAATGCAGCCTGTATCCCTTGACCTCAGCCTTGTGAAACCCTGAGAAGAGGATCTAAGTATACCATGCCAGGACTCTTGACACAAGCAACTGTGAAATAATAAATGTGTGTTGTTTTAGCCACCACATTTGTGATAATTTGTTATGTAGCATAGAAAATTAATTTAGTAGATTTGGTCCAGTGACATTGTAAATATTTTAGGCAATTAACATGGCATATCACAAAAACTTTAGTCCCACTTTACTAGATTTACCTGGACAAAGGAATGGGGATCATGTTTCATTTGAGAATATCCCATCAAGCCAAATCAGAAATAATTCATACAAAATGGTTCCACAAATGTATTTATCAGCTCATTATGAAAGCTTTTTGTATATATGGCTGTGACTCTGGGAATCTGTCTTTAAGCTCTTTCTAAACTCAGCTAAAGTATATTTACTTCATTTTGGATGTTTACCCTCTAGTTGCCTCTTTAGATTTGTGCTTTGATTCTTCCTTTGTTTTTAGAAATGCTTTATACTATTTGTGTTTTCCAGGGTTCTGTCTCTCAGCAACTTGGCAACTCTGTTTATTGTCACTTCCACCTCCATATTTGTTCATAAAATAGAGCCAGCCATAATTCTGTTTTTAATCCAACAAGTCCACTTCACCATTGAAATTTCCTTTTTCTCTTGCCTTGTCCACCCACCACTTCTTGCCCTCTAGTCACAAAACCCTCTGTCATGTAATGGTGTCAGCAGCTCATCGTGAAAGTAGTGTTTAGTCTCTTCCTTTGTACTTTCGGGCAGACACCTAAATTGGGATAAATTACCATTAATTGGCACTCTTTGTAAGCTATTCATTTGGACCATCTTTCTTAATTGTTTATTATATATCTATGCAGTGATGGCAATGTGAATGTTAGGAAAGTAAAATTTTTTTTTTAATAATACATTTCCATTTCAGGACAATATACTTTAGTGGAAATGGAAAACTTTACATTTCACCATTTATTCCCAAAATGAATAATTGGTTCTATTATATTCTCTTATTGTAATAATATTTAAATACATTCTTTGTTTGGAACCCTGAAAACTAGGTACTCTGGTTTGCCCTGCAGTCTGTCTTTGTGGGCAGGTACCTACTTGTTAGATTTGTACAATCTGAGCAGTAAAATTGAACAGTAATGAGAACAGAGGTCCTGGTTTTGAACTTTATCTCTACTTCTTATTAGTTCCCTGAACTAATAAAAAAAAATTAAGCTTTATTCTCTATGCCTTAGACAACTTATCTATATATCAGAGATAATAGTATTATCTTCTAAAGATATTGTTGATATGCTTATAGCAGTTTTTGGATATTGTAACCACTCAGTAAATATTTACTATTGTTAGTTATTATTATTACTATTATATTTATATTACTATATTTTTCCCTGTCTTGCTTTGGATTTCATTTATCCATCACAAGTATAGTTACAAGTTCAGATTTATTCTTTGTGTCTAGTCAGTAAAGTAATGGTGTTAACTTTGTCATTTTCTTGTACAGCCTGCTGATTTTGCAATGCCTTCAACCCCAGCACTGTCCCAGATATAAGCCTTAAAAGACCCTAGCTACCAGATGCAACCAGGTGATCTTACTACAGAACCCTCTAAAATTTCAGGACTTTGTAGAGTTAGTTTCATTAAACAAAACCTTCATACATTCTGAGAGCCAATGCTCACCTGCATTGAAAGGAACAAAGGCAAGTTTCCTATGAAGTAGTGTACATATATCTTCCCAGGGAAAAAATACTTCATTAGAAAATTTAGGAAAGTCAAGAAGACTAAATGATTCAAGAGAATCTAGACCAACACAGAAAATGGTGGGATCACAGTGCTGTTTGTTTTCTGTCCTCGGTGGCCCTGGGCACATTTGGCCCTTCGCTTTCTGATGTTGTCAATGATGCTGCTGTCTGTTGTCAGAAACTAGTAGCCATTATGAGTCATTAATTCTTGTGGCTTGAAAAGCTGATTATGCTTTAGTCTGATATGATATATTCAAAATGTACCTCTGTCATACTTATACATTTTCTTCCTTATGTTCATGTGTATATGAGTCAGGATTCTCCAGAGAAACAGAATGAATAGGATGCATAGGTACGTATCTGTATCTATAGATATCTACAGAGAGAAAGAGAGAGATTGATTGACTTCTGTGATTATGGAGGTTGAAAGGTCCCAAGATCTACAGCTGACAAACTGGAGACCCAGGAGATAACAGTGTAGTCCCAGTTCAGAGGCCTGTAGGTCAAGACTCAGGAAGAGCCAGTGTTTCCATTCAGTCCAAAGACAGAAAAAAAAAAAAATTCCAGCTCAAGGCACTCAGGAAGAAGGAAATGCCCTTTTACACATGAGAATGCCAGTCTTTAGCCTTTTTGTTCTATCTAGGTTTTAACTGATTGAATGGGGCCTGCCCACATTGGGGAGAGAAATCTACTTTACTCGGTCCACCCATGCAAATGTTAATCTCATCCAGAAACACTCTCATAGACACCCCCAGAATGATGTGTGGCCAATGCCTGGATACCTTGTGGCCCAATCAAGTTGATACATAAAATTAACAACCACAATGTATGTATTCGATAAAAATGATATCAAATATTTATTAGTTAGTAGAATTTGAGAAGAGATTGAGAAACCCTGAAATTAGAATTAAGGTTAAAACTCTTTTGGTTTTATTTCTCCTTCTCTTTGTCCTCCTTTCCATTCCTTTCTTTAAAATAATTTAAGATGCCACTAAGAACCAAAGGTGTGTAGATTGACAGATAGATAGATAGATAGATAGATAGATAGATAGATAGATAGATAGATAGATAGATAGACAGATAGAACATAGTATATTACTATAAATTCTGATGAATGCAAAAAGGGTTATGAAGGGCCATAATCAAGTGGCTGTGGAATCTCAGAAGACAATGTGCCTATCTGGGTAGGGATGCTGGAGTGTTTTCTTTGAGCAGATGTCAAATAAATTGCAGTTTGAAAGATAGTTTTATGTTTGTAAAACTGCCTGGATACATATAGCAGGTCATTAAAGACATAAGAAACATGTTGAAGATATTATGTAGTCTATTTAGGAAAACTATATTGCTCTTTAAGACTGAGATTAAGAGCTTTTCATTTTATGCAAAGGCATTCGAACTTTATTCTTTATGAAAGTAGTGTTGAAGAAATTTAAAGTAGAGAAGTATCATAATTATGCATTTTAGAAACACCCCTCAGGCCGTGAGTTGAGGTTCTGGAGAATAAATTGGAAAGCATGTCAAAATTAAAGGCATCTGAAATGTGGATTTTTTTCTAAAGGACATTGTGATACTCAAGGTAAAAATATTAAGCAAAGATAGTAATAATGGCCCTTCAGAAGAGATAGAACTGAAATAGACTGATGTGGAAGCATAAGGACTCATATAAATGTTAAAGGAAATAAGTGAAATCTCTGTCACCCATGTTTCTGGCTTGAGCAACCAAATTGATCATGGAATTTTCTACCAGAGTGGAGAATAGAATATAGGGTAGGGAGAGTTTTTGAAAGTTTTAAGTGGTTCAATGATAGGCATTTGAATTACAGAACAAGTTAGTAGGGTGACAATATCTTGTAGGAAATTACCATTTGTAATAGTGCCTATGGATAAGGCTGCTGAAGTAGAGTACATGAAATGAGAAGGGAGGAAGACCAAGAGCAAATACTGGCAACACCAACTTTTATGAAACGGGTCATACAACAGATGCTTACAAAAAATCCTGAGAATAGGTAAAAGCAGTAAGAAATGCATTAAAAAAAACATTTAAAAAGTGATATAGAGCAAAGGTTTCAAGGTGAAGGTGGTAGACATTTTAGAAATCTCAAGGAAGAGGTTGACTAAAATCATACTATGAAATTGTTTCAGATAGCAATTTGCCATCCTAGAAAAATGTTTGCATAGGGATTGTGCTGATATTTAAGGAATTAAGAATGGGAGGTAAGTGAAGGAAACCAACAAATTCAGAATTTTCACTATTTTGGAATATAAAAGTTAAAGTTAGAGAGTGCTATAAAGTTGAGGAAATGTTCATTAAAGATGAAAGAAAGATCAATGGAATCTGTTTTCAACCTGTTTTTTCTCCTCTCTCACCAGTGGGTTCCATGAATTCCTCTTCTGGTTAATTATGTCTCTGGGTTCTCAGATTAATTTTTCACATTTTCTGGCACATTTAAATTACTTCACTAAGTACTTGGTAATATATTTGTACCAATGCCCTTTCTGGAAACAATGAACAATTCTTAATAAAAAGTATGTCACAATAAGAGATGCACTTTTATAACCAGGTTCATGTTGCAGAGTTGAATAATGAACTTTGCAAACACTCAAGGTAGGCAAGTAGGAGAGAGAGACTTTTATTTAAAGAGAAGGCAAAAGTACAGAACTCTGGGGACAAGAGTGCCCGTGGCTGGGCTTTGTCTAGAGGTTTATATCTGAATTGTCTGTTTCTTACTGGTTCTTGCCTGAATGCTTAAACTGAGTTGCCGGTTCTTCACTGGTTCCTGCCCAAATGCTGTCTTTTGTTATAACCAATCCCACTGAAATCTGCCTGTATTCCTAATTTGGTATTTTTATCCTAAAGAAGCTGTGTGGCTCTAACTTTGCTTAATGTTTAACATGGATTTTTGGTAGGAATTTCCTTGTACATTGTTACATTGTCCTGACTGCAATTATCCTGTTTTGCTTCTCCCTGAGGCTCTCACCCTACTCTTACTAAACAGACGGTGCCAGTCTCACTTTGATAGTAATACTGTTATTTAAGTTAATTTTTATTTGTTTTGTAAATAGAAAAAAATAACATCTAAACACAGTTAAAGTGTAACGTTCTTGACTGTGACTGGTTGATCACTGGTGATTGTGTCCCCTTACCTCACGCCAAATGGAGGTATCAGATGTATTTCAGTCGCAGTCACTGAGAGTCAGGAAAGTAAATGTAAAACAGTGCAGTGTGTGTGTTGTTGTTTTAATTACTTGAGACAAATTTGGAAATGGGACGGTTTTCCTTGCCTCTGTTGCCAGGTGCTGTATGAGGGAGTCGCTCCCTGTGCACCACGTGAAACCTCAGCCTGGATGGTCCAAAGGGGAAGAATTCTTGAGCAGGTAGGAACAGTGTAGGTAAGGAAGGAAGTCATTAGCACAAGAGTAGAAATGAATGGCAGTGGCCAGACAGGATGACGAGAACAGGAAAGAGCAGAGGTGCAGAGGAGAAGTTCGCTGAACATTTTCTTGATATAGGACAGATTCCCTTGCTATCTCTTAAAGCCAGGGTAACTTGGCAGCCCATGTCCACTTGGATCTGGACTGTGGGGGCTAGCCCCGACCACCTCAGGATTTGGGGAGCTGTGGAGCATGGGATAGAATGAGATTGTGTTCTGAGAACTTCCCACAGAAGGGAGATTTTCAGGCAGGCTCCTGCAGCTGCTGTTCTATCCTGGTCACCCAGGTGATGGAGCTTGCAGGCCCAAATCTGAGCTCTCAGCAGCCCCTCCCTATATATCAGGAGTAGAGCAGAGACTAAGTGAAGACTTAGAAATAGAATGAAATAGCAAAGAAATAAAGGTGCTTACCGCTGGAAAAGCATAGAGAGATAAAACGCAATTAAGGTGAGCAGTAAGAAAGCTTAATTTAAAGTTATGCACTTAAAGAGAGAAAAGTGCGGGCATCCTCAGAGAGGAGGTGTGCAAAAAGGTTGGGGGTTCCCTCTTTTAAGGATTTTTCAAAGGGCCAGGGGGTATAAACTTGTAAAATGGTCTCAAAATGCTTATCTCCTGTGAGAGACATAAGTCTCTTGTATTATCAGTCCTCCAGGTAATTCTGCAAAATTAACGTAACACAAGAAATTGGTCAATTCCTCTCTGGTATAGGATAGCAGCTTCCCCCTGGAAATGTATCAATCAAGACCACCTGTGCTGCCCCCAAGGTGGGCTGAGTTAGTCTGTTTGTTAAAGAATATGTTAGGAATCTTGTCTCCTAACTTCCTGGCTTTTGAAATGGAATCTTAGCTTTAAGATGGAATCTTTCCTGTTCTTTTTATACTGTTTGTAGCTCAGCATTTTTCATCATAGGCAGGAAAAGTTAACCATGATGCTGTTCCAGGTCCCTGCCCTACATCATCTCTAAACTGCTGTTGCCACCTTTGGTTTGTTAATTTCATTTTGGAATATTTTTATTGCTGTTATCTTACATACTGTTGTCTTCCATGCCTTTTTTTTTTTGGCTATCCATGTGTTTAACCTCGTTTTCTGAAAGAAGTTTAGTTTGTAAAGGTGGGCTTGCAAAACAAAATGAGCTAACTGCAGTTCTAAAATGAATAGAGTGAAGTAGTTTAGCTCCAGTGGCTATGTTTCCCTTTAAATATCCTTTCTTCAATAATAGGCACTGTTAAATGAATTAAAGTTTCTGGCTTTTTCTTTCATGATATTATATGTGTTTTTTCCCATTAGAAAAATAACTTGTATCTTGGGATTAAAAATATTGTGGCTACTTTGGCATGTAGTTATCAGTTAGATCCTTCCACCTAAAATTAAATCATGTTTGGAGAGACATAAGCTTCCAGTCCTGTGTTCTCTACCATTTTAGAACCCAGTAGTGGGAGTATTTGAAATCAAGGGAATGAAAATTGCCTCTTTGTGGGGGATCTCTGCTTGGAGTTTGAACTGAGCAAGTTTGGTGGTGATTTGTTACTGTCATACTCATTTGTTCTGATATATTCATCTGGATGATATCATTTTGCTTTTCTGATTGCTTTAGTTTATAACAGTAGTTGCTATGATACTATTACATAAGACAATGATCTTTTAACCTATATTTAGTGCCAGAATTTTTATTAAAACAACAAAAATAAAACAGCCATTTATTTGCATAGTAACTCAATATATAGTGTGTGAAAGAATAAGGAGTAATGTGGAAGACAAGAGATACACCATTATCCTATAAGGAGCAAAGGGTGTTTCTGACACATCCATTTCACCAAAGGACTTGGGAGGCCATCAACTTACATCATTGCCAAGTACAGTGGCTAAGCTATTATCTACCAGAATATCCAGGAAATAAGAGACAAAAGGATGTTCTTACATCTGTTTTTGTTTTTTTTCTTTAAGGGTAGTTAAAACATCTGGCTCGAGGTGTGATTCATAGGACAAGATAATATCAAGGCATTGAAGCTTATCCCTGTGATACATTTCATTAAAAAAAAAAAACAGAAATAGGTAGCATTTAAAATTTTTTTAATGAAAACTACTGGTAAACCTTTAAAAAAATAACGGATTCTCATAGTTTATTTAGAATTTTGGTGAAATCGGTCCTTATGAATATACTTACTAATTAAATTTTAAATAAAAAGCTTTTTTGATTCTGTCATCTTATTAAAAGAAATAGCTGTAGAAAAAGTCTGAAAAGCACTAACTGGCCACAGAATCTCTCAGTTTCATAGAAAAGGTACTATTGTAATGTCATATAGTCAGTTAAGAAATTTAATTATAGAGTAGTTAAAACAATAACCAGTACAAAAAATAAATTGTGATAAAAAATTAGAACAGAAGCACTAAAATTGTGCATGAGCCTTGAATCTGATTCATAAAGATATTTAAATGAAAGAGAAAAATATCTTTAAGCTTTGTTCTAGCCTACACACCAATGTTTATAAGTATTGACCAAAACTAGAGTAAATAAAATAGGAGGTATATTGCTGATAGAATTCTTAATGTTAATTTCAGTATGAAATAATAAGAAATACTAAAACTCACTTTATTTTGAAATGCCAATTGCAAGCTATGATGAAAATAACATTTTAATAGACTATAATAGTCATTTTTATTTAGGAAAATCATAAGTAATCTCTAATGAGAAAAACAAAATGTCCATATTGAAATAAATGTTTCAATATCAAGAATTACTTTATATAAATAGAAGTAACTATATGAAAATATGAGCTGCACTTGAAAAATCAGCTACTTAATTAAAGAATTGCTAACAGGATATTTTGTACATATTGTATTATATTTGAAAGAATAATTTACCCAAGTGATTTTGTAGTGCTACAGAAATTATGATTATGTTTATTATTTATCAGAGGAATATGATGGGTTTCTTTATGTGCATTCAATGACATGTAAGTTTTTTCCATCTTTCTTACAAATATGATTAATGAGTAATTTACAACTCAGAGAAATAGTATACATATATTGTTTTTGTAAAAATAAATATAAAGCTTTTTCTACTTTATGTATATTTAGTCTTCTAAAAAAACAGGAAGAAAAGTCTTGAAGTCTAAAATTATAAATCCATATCAGAAAGTAAATATTGTTGCTTTATGTTATTTTTAAATTAAAAATATGTTATCTGCATTTACAAATTCTTTTGAAAGTGAATTTGTCCTGTCTAAAAAGTCATTAGTCAATTAGACTATTTCCCTGTCAAATTAATATTAATGTAGTTTTCATTCTTAATTCTCATTTATGCTCTAACCTCATCCCCCATAAGAAGTATCTAAGCAGCTTACTATTTCATCATACTCTATAATTATAGAATGTAAAATCAGACATCCACATGATACTCCTCCTAGCAGTAAAATTATAAAAATTTTTATAGGCTCCATTCTGTTCATTCTGTTACATGTAAAGGAATAAACTGTTTTCCCAAATTAAACATTTAAATAATCTAAATGACATCTATTTTGTAGACTATTAATACGTGCAGCATATCAGTTATTAAATGCATTAAAATTTTTATCACATTTTTTGTTTGTAATCAGATATTATTAGTCTTGATCATGTATATCAGTATACTTATCTGCTCTAGGATCTTATTTTAATGCTAAAACTATCAGTTTGTGAGTAAAAGTGTTTCTCTTATTTCTTGAAATCTATAAAGTGCAATGTAGAGATCTGGGTTCATGGTCTTGATTGTGAGGAAGAATGAGATGGAAATCAATTTTAGAGATATTTCTAAAATGATAAGCCTAATCTTTGGGGAGATGTGTTGGCTGCAAGATTTTAAGATAACCCCTGGTACTGTGTGCATAGCAACCTCTTAATGGACTGTTACTGATGTAAAGCACAGATGACTCTTACTTACATGATGTCACATTTTCTTTAAGAAAGCGAGCTTGGGAAATTAAAGGGAAAACAGCATGGTATTCCAATTCTTCTCCATTGTGTTTTATTACTTTATTATTAAACCTGAACAAATTTTCCAGTCTGTAATTTTAATGTCTAATGAATATGTTATAAATAACTATTCCTTCACTCTCCAGGTGTTTAATTATCAAACAGCATAGGGATCTTTTGTACTACTATTTTCCTTTTATGTTCTATAATGATATTAGCCTGCCAGGACAATTATTTTAGTTATTGTCTCTAAAATAAATGTAACTCATTTTAACCTAAAATTAGTTCTTCCTCACAATTGCCAGCCTCCCCAACACAATCTGTCTTCAGCAATTTATCATAGGTGAAATCTAACAACATTTAAATTGTGATTCATGCTACCTGCATTCCAGATTAGGTTTTTATCTGTCTGCCTGTCAGAGATGCCCTTATTGTTGAACACGGCTAGATATCCTTGCCCTATGGCCCTTTGCTGTATATAATTTTATTATAACACAGTCTTTGTAGCAGTCCAGATCTCTGAAATAGTTCACATGTATCATTCCAGAGAATGTGATGTGTTCTCACCACTCTCCATGGCCATTTCTTCCTCTGCAGTTGTTCATGTGGACTTTTCAAAGTAGGAAGAAGAAAGACTGAAGAATTTAGTTTAGCAGTTAATATAAGAAAAGCTTCTCATGGCAATAAATATATTTTTCTTCAATAACTGATGATTTAAAAGCACATTCATGTATTAATTCATTCAATTGTTAAAGTTAAAATTTTCTATTAGTTGCCAGGAACTGGGACTTTTACCAAATCACTTGAATTTGAAGTCTTAACCTTCAAAATCTAAATTTTTAGAATTGGGATAATATGAAGAATAAAAGGGAAATATAATCAAAACACATAGCAAAATACCATATGCTGTATAAATTGTAGTTATTTATGTATGCTGTTCAGAATAATACTTCAGAGTGTTTTACAGCCAGACTACCTTTACTTAATTTTATTCTGTGGCTATATGAGCTTAGACCAGATACTCTATAAAATGAAAATGTAGTGCTACCTTTGCCATTGCGTTGTTAAGAGGTTACAAAGAATTTTATGTATAGAATACTTAGAACGTGGTGTGACTCGTGTGTAGTAAGTAACCACTGAATGTAGCTCGTAAAGTTGCCTGTAATATTTTGTCCAGTTTTAAAGGTGCAAAAAAATGTGTGCAGGAAATTTAGGGGCACAAAAGAACAGTCTTGATCTTTATTAAGTTATTCTTTGTAATTGTAGTAAATAATAGCAGCATGAAATGTAAAGTACAAAGAACAAATTCCCATGTGTGTAAAAACCTAGGGAAACACTTTGAAGGAGTTATGAAAACAAGCAGCTATAATAAGGAATTTCTACATTCATGACTTATCCATATGGTCTGCTCTTACATAACCTTACTTTTTCAATTTAATATTTTTAGCTTATATGTGTTTCATGTTTTCTTTTTTGATCAAGTCATTAGAAGCATGAAGACTACATATCAGTTTCAGGGTTGTAATTTTGTATTTGCTTTGCAAAGTTTTCACACCCAAGAGACATGTTATTTGTGTGGCAAATTTAGCTACTTGTATTTCTATGTTAATAAATTGCAGCTAATTAGTTTTAAGAAACTGATGGTATAATGTAATTCCTGGGGTTTTCCAGGCTTTGGGATTCTTTTATTTCAACTATTTCCTATATTTCCCCAACTGTTTCAATTCAGTTCCTGAGAACTAAAAAAGAAAAAAAAAAGAAAGAAACTCAGTTAAATGTATCTTTTAAAAAATTCTAATAATGTTTTTGCTGAATCCTAATTACTTTACTATTCCAACCTCATGTGACTGATACAGAAACCTTGTAATATCCTACCTTGCCTCTGTTCCTCAAAGTCTGTGCATAAGACACCTTCATTACAACTTGTATCTTATACCAGTCTTGCTTCACCTTCCAAAGCAATGGGTCTACTACAAAGTATTCACAGACAGCACAAACTTCACCACTACAGCCAGTCTGATTTAAGGAAATAGTGCTCAAAGGAAGAAAGGTACTGAGATTACCATATTCTCTGTGCTAAATTAATTTCTTTATATTGGGGTTCTCATATTTCTTCCTGCCTTGACTACTGATGCTATTTAGGAAAAGGAACTAGTACTGTTGCACTATTAACATTTTGACACAAACCAAATTTATTTTCCCATAGGAAGCTGAATGAGAGAGAATATAATAAATATGTGTATAATTCCTTAGCAAATATGATGATACTATTGTGTTGTAAGCTAAGATTTATGAAGAGTAGTTTTGGGATAAGTGGATTCATTATTCCACTATTTAGTCAGTTACCATATAGATTTATATTTATATTTGAACTTCAATTTGAAAATTTTGTTTTAGTTTATACATTTTTTCACTTGTGTGATATTTTTGAAATAAATTATTAAAATTTTACTTTCAAGTTTTATTGTACATGATCTGTAAGCCTGTTAAATAGCAGAGTCTTATTTAGTTTGCTGTAGTCTCTGATTAAAAGGGTTAAGACTTACAATGTTATATTGTGCCATAATGGTCATAAGTACAAGAAAAAATATGCTCTTTTAATTTTTAACTTATGGTAAAAATGCAAATGGTTCTCCCCTGGGTGGACTGTCCCACGGACATCATTTTAACAAACCAGAATTTCTCAGAATTTGATTCTCTTCAGAATATGCTTTTTATTTTGTTAATGCTTGTCTGTAATACATAGCACAGATACTAAAACATTTTAATTAAAGACTGAATAGCATTTCTTTTGCCATATACTTGGAGGTTTTACCTTACATTAACTCACATTTCTTTAATTGAAATAAACATTAACCAAAAAAGAAAAATGTGAATATATATAAAAATAAGTACACAAAACAACTCACTGCATACGAAGATGTCAACTATGTGTGTGTGTTGTGTATAACACATATAGATACATATTTGCATATGCAGGAAAATTTATAGATGATTATAAAGCACTTTTCATACATATCATTGTTTAAAAAAACAGTTTACAGTATTGAAAAAAATCCACTTTCATTTAGAGTTGCAATACTGATATACTGTTTCCTCATTCCAACTATAACAAACAGTATCTGAGTATCAGTGAACTATCTGTCATGCAAAGTTGATAAAATTGAGTAGATTATGGATATTAAAGTCCTAATTAACAATTGTTTCATTGTTTTAGAATTACCCACCTTCCCCAATGGAATGTCCAATAATGACTGCCCCACCCTAGGGGTCTATTTTATGTGTGTATGTGTATGCAATCCAAATAATGCAGAAAGTGAAAACACACTGAAAATATATATGCATGTGTTATTTCCTTGATCTTTCTTTTTAAGCTACCATAGGGGTTCCACTTAATCTTTGAAAGTAAACCTGGGGTCAGCTTGTGTGGAAGTGTCAAAGCTAACACAGTGTTAACTTGTAGTTCACTAATCTCTTTATAAAGGAAGATTATGGATTTATTGATAAGAATATTTAATAATGTGTTTAATGATCAGACTATTTCTTTTTACTTTAGAAAACATATTATAATTTCCTTGAGTAAATTAGTTCTCTGGATAATTAAATCTACCTTGAATTCAATCCCCACAAAGAAGATAGGGAACAAAACACCCTGAGTCTCAGCATTGCTAAATCACAATGCAAAAGGGAACTAAAATGCCATACTGTTGATATTTCACAAAGCGCAGAATCTGCTTATCAGTGTCAAAGATTTGACTGTACAAATTTGTGTGCATGTGTAATTCTACTGATGATATGTCCTTTAATTTTGATCCTGAAATGCCATGTGTTACCATTTCTTTTTCTATGTGACTCACCATGTAATGGCATAAAAAGTGATTCTGGAGATACCATAGCTCTTTAGCATCCTTTGTATTATGTACTTAATTATATCTTAATACATGATTAGAAATAGTAGATTTTTTCATGAAGATAATAATTCAGTACTCTCTGAATAGATTCTTTCTGTTGAGCTCATGATAATACAACTTTTATTCCAAACTACAGTGAAGGAAAATCTTCCTCTGCCTAGCTCTGATTATTCCTTGAAATGACCTAATATTTTTTAATATGAAAGATTCCTTCAGCAGTCACAATAGAAAAGACTAACATGATGTAATAGACACAAAATCCAATAACATTCATGATGCATTGCTAAAACTTAAGCCCCTAGTCTCTTGTCTACATTTATGTATTGTCACAAGTAGTCATCTCTAATGTTATTTCTATAATGGAGCATTTGCCAAGTTATAGATAAAGTCTGTCTATAGCTTTCCTTTACACAGATGACCAAATAGTTGAAATAAAATATTTTACTGACACATTCCCTATATGTGGACATTCTATAATTTTAAGAAAACCACAGATCTATATAGCTCTTCTTATTAAAATATTGTGGTTTTCACATTACCGATTTTTTAAGTAAATGACTCATTGCTATCTTTTGCTTTATCTGAAATAACTGCACATGAATCAGATTTACCACTTGGTGATTAACCTATAAATGGTTAACCTTGGTGATAAAATAATCCTGACTATTATATCTCATTATAATGTAATATAATATAATGTAATGTAGTATAACATGATAATATAATTAATATAATAATTATATTCTGTTCCACATAATTTATGTAGTGCTGCCACATACAAGATGCTATGGGGGAGAATTACACATCTGCACGTGAAAGAGTCCTCATTACCACATTAATCCTCCAGCCATGACAGGTTATAGAATCTGGATAGAGTAATTTTTTTAAATGATTGTTAGAAGTTATCAGAAAGAAAAAAACAAAACAAAACAAAATTGAGTGGTCAGTATTCCAGAAAGAAGAAAACATGTTGTAGGGAGCTGAATTTTTCTGTAGACTCTCCTTGCCAGGAAATTTTGTTCATTCACCCCAAGAGACAGAGGTAGAAAGTGAAGTGACAACCTCAGACTTGTGGCATCTCACTGAGCAGAACAGACAAATACTGGATTTAGGGCTCAAGGTTTGAAGGGTAAGTAACTTGAATACAAAGCCACATATTTGGGGCAAGATTCCAAGAAACTAGACCTACAGCAGCCATTAGGAGGTACAAAAGCTAAGCAGATTCCAGCCGTCTCCCAGTATTGGGAGTAAAATGGGAATATCTTGTGTGCAAAAGAAAAGGATCTCTGGTAAAGCTCCCAAGCTTTCAACTGAGACCTTTTATTTATTCCTAATCTTAAGTATGAATACTTAATTTTAGACCTTTTCAATTGCTGCCAAGACGCTAATGAGTCCCAAGAGGCTACCTGCAGGATCAAACAATTTGGTCAAATCCAGATCTACATCTACAGTTGAAACTGGCTATCTCCATCTGGGTATAGTCTTGTCAAGTATACCAAGATTAACTAAGTATATTCTATTTTCTTCACCCTCACAAATTCCTTTTCCTGGATTTCTTATTTCAGTTAATATAACATATCCTCATGTACCCTGAAACCTAATAGATAAACCTATGGTTTCTGATTCCCTTTCTTTACTCTCTAGAAGAAATTTTACCTTAAACCCTAAATTAATATCGAAAATGCCTCCAAGGACCCATTTTCACTCTAATTCTCCTTGCCTTTGTTGAGTTGATAGGATCTCCTGTTTACATTATTTCAGTGGGCTCCTGATGGCATTCTTGTTTCCAGTCTCTCCACACAATTATCATCACTTATCATAACAAGTCATTCTTTTGTGCTAATCATAGCCCAAATGAGTTCATTGCCATTCACAATCTGGGCTTATTTCCTACAACTTCTCCACTAGGAAACTTGTGTCTATATTTATATATTGTCACAAGTAGTCATCTCTTATATTATTTCTGTGATGGGGCATTGTCCAAGTTACAGCTTTCCTTTACACAAATGACCAAATTGTTGCAATAAAATATTTTACTGACAATTCCCTATATGTCAACATTCTATAATTTTAAGAAAACTACCTGGTGATTAACCAAGGTGTTTTTACTTATGCACCCCCCTTGGCCTTGAACACATTTCCTACCCTTTCTACACCTGACAAAATGCTGGTCACCCTTAAAGGCCCAGTGCAAATATTATCTCTCCTATAAAGTCTAAACAGTCTCATTCTTTTCACTCAGAGATTAACTTATTTCTTCTACAATTCTATAACTACTTTAGTCATAGTGCTAGGTTAACTGTATTAGAGCTAATTGCTTATAAACCTGTCTCCTCTTTTATATGGTGTGCTCCATTAAACTGGCCTCATACTAATTGCTTTGTTCATTCACAACTTAGAATAGGGTTCCTGGGACATAGATAGTGGTTGACTGAATGTTTCTCTCCCCAAGGACCTTTTTTTGCCTGAGCATCCCAAATTTGGAAGCAATGGGCTTTCTAAAATAGACATTTGTATCCTTGTAGCCTGTCACAGTGTGAAAAGTTTAAGGAAAAGGAGCAGGCATCCAAAAAAAGCATACAAAAATTATAGTTCTTACAGGAAATTTATTTAAGTTATATATGAATAAGGGTAGAAAACAGTCTGACTAAAATGAAATCATGATGATGCCACTTTTAAATTGGATTTGTTTGTCTTCACATCTTGTTGTGTAGTTTATTATGCCTCTGGACTTATCTAGATTAATTGTTATCTTTCTGAATTCAAACAAAAACATAACTCATATGTAATTTGAACTAGTCTCTGTAATTTTAGCAAGAATGGAAATCATATAGTCTATTTCTTCAATAGTTTGTAATTTATCACGCTTAGTAGGTCCTGTATAAGAATAAGGACAAAAATATAGGTTATTGCTATCAGTGTTGTAATTAAACATCTGTCATGAAAACATCTGAAAAATAATATACTCTTTTTATTTCTGAATAACACAAGTGATTTTGGCAAACATGTCAGTTTCTAGCGTGCACCTTTTTCCAGGTTCTCTCTACCTCCTACAAAAATAAAATTAAATAAATAAAGAGTAATTTAAAAAATTTAGGAAAAACCTGAAAGAAAACAACCACCTCCATTATGGGAAGATACTGTGCACTTTTGTTGTTGTTGTTTATTGAAGTATAGTTGATATACAATATTATAGTGGTTTCAAGTATAAAACATAGTGGTTCAACAGTTACCTATATTATTAAATCCTCACCCCAAATAGTGTAGTTATTATCTGTCAACATAGAAAGATGTTACAGCACTATTGATTATATTCTCTATGCTGTACTTTCATTCTGTGTCTACTTTGAATCACGATTGAAATTTTGTGCCTCTATATCCCCTTCACCTATTTCACCTACCCACTCCATCCCCTCCCCCATGGTAACTACCAGTCACTTCTCAGTGTCTTTGAGTTTACTGCTGTTCTGTTCATTTTGTTTTATTTTTAGATTTCACATATAAATAACATCATGTGCTTTTAAAAACTCATAGTCTATTAACAGTATACATTTTACTCTCTTTTCAAGAATGTCTTTCATGAGAACAAAACTTATGAGAAGAGCAATTTATACATATCATTAGAGAATACTATTTCTTTTGTCTAAAATGTTAAACTAGTCATCATCTTTGTCCAGATATTTTAATGTGTTAATACATTATTTTCTAAAATGTTCTTGTTCAATACCAGTCTGCAGAATTCACGAATCACCATTCTTGTATCTGAAGCATCTTTTCCACAGAGCAAAACTTCTCAGTGAGGGACAATCACCAGTGATGTTTTAATCAAATGTGTTTTAAGGCATCTTCACTGGCAGCAAAGAATAAAGACCTTGTATTTTTGTAATTTTCCTCTAATAATTTGTTATTAATTTGTGGTACAATTGAGAGTTTAGTTTTCCCACTGGTATTAACTTTCTATTTAATTAAGTCAAACTAAAGGTTAATCAACTAATTCATAAATATATTTTCCATGTCCAATTCCAAATATATTTGTGTAACTTCCCTAGCTCTTCTGCATGTTCTTGGCATAGACATAGATTTTCCAAGCAGAATGTATTAGTGAGAGTTATACAACATACATGGAGGCAAAGGCATAACTTAAGCTTTCACAAATCTCTGTATCATTTTCTTAAAACTCTATAGCGATATCAGCTTAGCATATGACTCGAGTGGAACTTTTATTTATGTAGTTTAAAACACTGCTAAAACAGTGAATTTCCTTGGAAATCACTCTGAATAGCTAGAGACACTCATCATTAAAAATGTTTTCATGACTGATAAATCAATGCTCTTCAAACAAACTATGATATTACCATTCATTCTAAATATCAGAAATCTTACCGAATGAGGAACATAAAAACTTTACAACAAAAGTGAGGGGATAATTTGTAGGGGAAAACTCACAACAAACTACTTCATTCAAAAGAACAAAACATTTATATAATAATACCTTGTTAGGGAATGTAAGACAATAGGCAGGGAGACAATGACTTTAGGAGACGACAAAAGAAGTAGGCTGAAATTGGACATGTTTTTGTTGGATAATAAAAGATTCGGATTTGTTTTTCAAAGATGATATTATTCATAAAAAGAAGAGGAGACACTAGAGACATATCAAATTTGTTGAAAACACCCTAATTAAGCTCTAAATTTAAATTCCTATTATATAAATCTATAAGACATTTGGTAATTGTAGTATTTCTTTTGTGAGATATTCTAAGAAATTTCAAAGATAAAATGTCTTAAGGCAACACCAGGATAAAATGTTAGAATGTGCCTGAAAGCCATATTTTTCAAAAATCTAAATCTTTTAAACAGAAGAAATTGGTATCCAGAAATTTTAGGAAGATGAAACAAAGTTAACAGAGAGTATGTTTTTCTGATTTTTTACATACAGTACATTTCCTTGTGTTTTTCTGTAACCGTCTTTAATATAGTGAGGTAAATGTTTGCTCCCAGTTTACTCAAACTATTTTGGCAGTGCTTAATTTGTTCATATCCTTAGTACAATTATTTAAAACAAAGCAACATGAGCTAAATGTTTTTCCCACTTTGGAAACGACAAGGACAATGAAAAGCAGACAGGTTAAATTATTTGTTTAAGGCATAGAAGAAAAGTTAGAATTAAGTAAGCCTACAAATATTAAATAGCTCATATGTAATGTTATATAGCCATATTTTGATGCTACTGGACCATGGATGCAATGAAATTCATTGATTATTCATGTTTTTTTTTTTTTTTACTTTTCTTGACATCCAAATAAGAAGTTTCTCTTTCTTTCTGAAATATAAACATTCTATACCTGTGATTTGTTGTTTGGGATTTAGGAAAAAATTACTATTTTTTGTGTCTTTGTATAGAAAGTAGAAAAAAATTTAAAAAGAACAAAATGTTAGTAATTTCCTCCCACAATTCTCTCTTCAAGAAGGCTGTATACTTTTTATGATAGGTATATGAATTTACTTCAGTACTTACTGAATTTCTGCAGTGTTTCAGTCATATTTTGTAGCCTACCTTTCAAACACTAGATTGTTTCTACATGTGATGCAATTGAGAGATTAAAAGTATGAAAACATCAAGTTGAATATCATTATTAATTACAGAAGCTTTGTATCAATGATTATAAGTATCTAGGAAAAATTCCCTAGGTAAAAAATATGAACAGGAAATTCACAGAAGAGGGAATTAGAAATAATAAAATATTTATGAAAGTTTTTTACCTTCTAAGGAATTGAAGAATTACTAATTCATACTTGAATGGGATATTGGATATTGATTTCTTCCATGAGATTAGCAAACAGTTAAATATGATAATATCAAGTGTTGTCAAGGAAGTCAGTATATGGAAACAGGTCATCTCATCTGCTGGAGAAGCACCTAAAGGAGAATTAGCAATATTTATTGAAAATTTATAATACATTCTCTATGACTCTGCAATTCTTCATATTCTTAGAATTTAGAATAGGAGAAATACTCAAATTAACATAAGGAGAAATCCTTTTATATTAACACAAGAAGTAATCATACTGATATTTAGTATGGCATTGTTTATAATAGAAAAAAGGAAAATGAATGTCAGTGTGACTGAGTTAAAAACAGTAAGTTGAAATTATGTACATTACTTTGATAAGATAATGTTAAATAAAAGAAGAACATATTTCTATAACTTCTTCCCTCCTAAATATTGCATGTATTTCCAGTGACTGTGCATGGGTGTGTATGTAAATACATAGAAAACAAATCTAGAAGATGCACAGCAAATAGTAACCAATGAGAAGATAGAGATTAGTAATATTAAAAACAACATTTGTAGTGACTTCATTGTACAATAGTTTAATGTTTTTTTCTATGGAAATTGCTATAATGAACAATTTTATATAAAAATCAGCTTAAAATAATACAGTGAGAGCTTTAACAAAACAATATATATAATCCTAGGCCTAATGTTCTTCATTTAGTTACCATTTAATTTTGTGCCAATATTGGAGTATAACTGTTTTCATCTTTAGATCGATCATCTTTGGCCGAACTATAATTCCCACCTAGATCTTGAAAAAGGTTATGTCTCATTCTAAAGCATACCTTCAAAAGCATGTATTACAATGTTATAACCAAGAAACACTGCTTTAACAATAGTTACTACAAAATGTTCTAAGCCATTTTGGTTATGAATGATGCTTTGGTTCTTTTTTTTTTCTTGGATAATGATCATATCTGAAGAACTTTGAGTAGGTGAAGATTGGGTCTACCCCTATAGTCTTGCTTGAAAGAAAAGAAACTTTCAGTCCAATTACAGTAATATACACAGAAATTTATTAAGCAAACATCAACAAGTAGACATAAAACAATTCATGCCATCTATTCTGTAAGTTTGATGAAACCCCAGCTCTCTGACATTTTGATGTTTCAACCACACCTTGAATGAAAGGTTTATATGAGGTAGACATGCTACTATTCCAGAGATAGGATCCTATTTTTGTTTCAGTTGATAACAGAAATTTGAAATTTTTGAACCCAATGGCTGGATACAAGACCATTTAATGATCAAGTTCTATAAGAATTTTAGGCTCTGATTATGCAAAGTTGAAGAGTGATGCTTAATTATTTTAGTCTATCTTCATACATTGAGTACTATTAATTTTACTGAGAACCCATTGCTAATATTTATGATGGTCATTAATAAGCCATTAATTTCACCAATAAACATATTTCTAAGATTCATTATGCTATTTGGAAAAGACCTTAGTATTGATTGAAGGTTGGATATTAGAAGTGCTTTTAGTAGTGACCCTGAAGGTTACAGTTCCTAAGTTTAATTACAACTGAACATACCTGGAGTTCAAATTCTTAATTAGGGAAACTGACAAAAGTGAGGTATAATGTAATCTGTCTAGTATATTACTTATGTTTTAAGTTTCATCAGAAAATGAACATACTTAGTTTTATCAAAAATATATATTATGTATTAACTAAAATTTATTATATGACTGTGGAGGGCTTGGAATTCATCACTGTGTCATGGTGATGAACTGAGAAACAGTGCATAATAGAATATTTCTTAAGCTCCATTCCTTTTGGCTTAAAAATGTTTTGCAAATTTCATAGGTAAATTATTTATTATTTACTTCCACTACTATTACAGTTAAGACTGTTGATTATAAGAACATAATCTAATCCAGACTGATTTAAAATTTCACACACACATACACACAAAGTCCAGAAAAATGGTGGAATCCAGTATTTGCTTAATCCTGGCTCCAACTCCATCACTTCATGGCATCCAAAATTCTGCCCTCACCATATATCATTTCATCCTAATGCTGGCATCCATTTGATAGTGAAATAACTATAGTCCGTCTTTCCAACATATCACCCTGATTATAGAGTGTGTGTGTGTGTGTGTGTATATATATACACACACACACACACACACACACATATCAGAATTGTGAGCAGAGGTTCTAACTTTACTTTAATTGACCAATTTAAGCACATTCTCATCTCTGAAGCAAATTCTGTGGCCAAGAAATGGATTGTGATGATGGTGTAGTCAAGGATTCTTGCTTACTTTCATAGATGGGGGTTTGGTTATCCTCCCTAGAAAAGACATAGGAACAGGGATAATAGTAGAAGCTAAGCAGCTAAGTAGTAACAATGAATGCTTAGGGGAAATAAACACATATCCACTGCAGTTACTAGCTTTCTACCATCTCCCTATGAGAATATCATGGTAAAACCTCTCATTTCAAATAGTTTGAAGATAAGGGTGGGGAGGCATAACAAATAAAATAATAATCCAATAGTTATTAAAATACTGAATGCAGGAATACCTTGGAGATATTTTGGGTTCAGGACATACCATAGCAATAAAGTGAATAGATAATAGAGCCAAATGAATTTTTTTGTCTCCCAAGTATATAAAAGTTATGTTTATACTATTCTGTAGTCTATGAAATGGGCAATAGCATTATGGCTAAAAAACAATGTACACACCTTCATTTAAACATACCTTATTGCTAAAAAATCCTAACTATTGTCTGAGCTTTCAGTGAATCATAAACTTTTAGGGAAGGTGGGCCTTGCCTCAGTGTTAACACCAGCTAACATAGCAGTGTGGTGGTTGCTGAAGGCTGAGGTCGCTGTAGCAATTTCTTAAACTAAGATAGCAGTGAAGTTTGACACATCAATCAATATTTTCTTGCAGTGATTTCTCTATAGCATGCAGTACTATTTAACAGCATTTTACCAATGGTAGATATTCTTTCAAAACGAGTCAATCCACTCGAACCTTGCCACTGCTTTATCAACTAAGTTTATGTAGTCTAAATCCTTGGTTGTCATTTCAACCTTCTTCACAGCATCTTCACCAGCTGTAGGTTCCATTTCAAAAAGGCACTTTCTTTACTTATCATTAAGGACCAACTTCTTATCCACTCAATTGACCATGAAATTACAACAATTCAGTCACAATTTCAGGCTCCACTTCTAATTCTACTTTTCTTGTTTTTCCACCACATCTGCAGTTACTTCCTCCACTGCAGCCTTGAACCCATCATATCCATCCATGACGGTTGCAATCAACTTCTTCTAAACTCCTGTTAATGTTAATATTTTGTCCTTGTTGCATGAATCATCAATATTCTTGTTGACAACCAAAGTGGTGAATCCTTTCCAGAAGGTTTTCAGTTTATTTTGCTAAGATCCATCAAAGGAATTGCTATGTTACAGCTATAGCCTTACAAAATATATTTCTTCAATAATGAAACTTGGAAGCCATATTTACTCTTTTGTCCATGGGCTTTAGAAAAGATGTTGTGTTAGCAGGTAAGAAAACAACATGAATCTCATTGCACATCTCTATTAGAGCTCTTAGGTGACCAGGTGTATTGTCATTGAGCAATAATATTTGAAAGGAATCTTTTTTTCTGAGTAGTAGTTCTCAACAGTAGGCTTAAAATATTCAGTAAACCATGTTGTAAACAGATGCACTGCATCCAGACTTTGTTGTTACTGTAATAGAGAAGAGACAGAGTAAGTTCAGCTTAATTCTTAAGGACACTAGGATTTTCAGAAGGGTAAATGATCATTGGCTTCAGTTTGAAGTCACCAGCTGCATTAGCCCCTAACAAGAGAGTCAACCTGTCTTTTGCAGCTTCAGAAGTCAGATGTGACTTCTCTTCTTTAACTATGAAAGTCCTACATGACATCTTCTTCCAATGGAAGTCTGTTTTATCTACATTGAAAATCTGTTCAGTTTAGCCACTTTCACTTATTATGTTAGACCTTGTGAGTAACTTGCTCCAGCTTCTACAACAACACTTGCTGCGTCATCAGCACTTTTATGTTATGGGGACGACTTCTTACCTTCAACTTCATGAACCGACCTCTGCTAGCTTCCAACTTTTGTTCTGCAGCTTCCTCACCTCTCTCAGTGTTTGTAGACTAAAAGAGAGTTAGGGCCTTGTGCTGGATTAGGCTTTGGATTAAGAGAATGTTGTGGCTGGTTTGATCTATCCGGACCACCAAGACTTTCTCCATATCAGCAGGAAATCTGTTTCACTCTCTTACCATTCATGTGCTCACTGGAGTAGCATTTTTAATTTTCTACAAAAACTTTTCCTTTGCATTCACAGCATGGCTCACTATTTGGCATAAAATATCTAGCTTTTGGTGTCTCTTATCTTTCAGTATGCCTTCCTCACTAAGCTTAATCATATCTAAATTTTGATTTAAAGTGAGAGACATGTTACTCTTCCTTTCACTTTAACACTTAGAATCTATTGTAGAGTTATTGATTGGTCTCATTTCAATACTTTTGTGTCTCAGGAAATGTGGAAGCCCTAGGAAAGAGAGATGGGGAAATAGACAATCAGTGGAGCAGTCAGACACAGACAACATTTATTGACTAAGTTTACCAACTTTGTGGACACAATTTATGGCACCCCAAAATAATTGCAATAGTAACATTAAATATCATTAATCACCATAACAAATACAATAATAATGAAGTTTGAAATATCATTAGAATTATCAAAATGTGACAGAGACATGAAGTAAGTGAATGCTGTTGGAAAAATGGTACCTATGGACTTCCTTGATATAGAGTAGCTGCAAACTTTCAATTCGTTAAAAAACAAAATATCTGGGAAGTGTAATAAAATGCAGTATGCCTGTAATTTGCTCATGCTTCTCCACAGTGGACTTATGGGTGTCAAGAAAGAAACAGCCAAGTTAAAGGGCTATATTAAGAGGTCTTCTAAATCTTCTTTTGGGTCATTCTTATGCTAAACTGGACCTAGCTGGATACTGTTCTTAAGTTACTGAACATTAGCCAAAATGCCATAAACATTACATAAAAGGCAAAGGCAAGACACTCATAATTTATTTTCCAGAACGTACCTTCCAAATTAAGGTAGAGTCATGCAGGGAAGAAAATCCAATTCTATGTCCAAATTCCTGCTATTTCCAATATGTTTTACATTTAAAAAAACAAAAACAAGAAACTTCAGTGAGGAAACAGAATTTGGTCCTGATGTTCTTTGGTCACATAACTGTACTTTCATTATGAAATTAATACATCTTTCTACTAAAAACAAAAATTCTCATGTTTTCCAAGTTGTTCAAATAGAATACGTTAGTAATATGTCCACTTATTTGATTTAAATATTTCATGCCCAGCTAGTCATAAACTCTTATTTTGAGCTCCCCTCACCTCTAGTAATGCAGAAAAGAATAGAAGCTAATAATAATAGGTGTAGTCACATTTAATTACTAGAATTAATGTAAAGACTTTGTAATTACTTTCCACGAAGCTTTTTTTTAATTCAATGAAAACAGGCCAAAAAAAGCAGCTAATTTCAGAAATCCTGTGGCTGCTTGCCAAGGGTTTGAGAAACTGAGGGTAGTCAGGGTCACTGGCTCCCTGAAAAACCAGGGGTGGCTGCTAGTTGTAGGTTTCAGTAACAACATTGAGAACTTTCAATTTAACTTGATACTAAAAACAGCCAGTGGGAGTTTTCAACAAACTCAATCAATGCTGAAAGCAAAGTGCTCTTAAAAACGTGGCTAAACATTGATTTTAAGTTCCTGATCCATTCAGAAACTATTCTTGGGAAAGTCTCTACCATCTAATTCCTACGGTAAGAAATGACTGTAGTGGTACACAATTGCACACAATCATTGTCATATCAGCTTCTTGCCTATGTTCTTGAAAGATTGCATTTTTAAAAATCATGTAGCATTTTCTTAGTAACCATCATAGGATGAAAAACTTCTTCAGACTTTGAAGACTCCTGTTGTATGCATACCTAATTTTCAATATGGCTATAAGTTTTGGCTACGTGACAGACAACAAATCTTGTATTTTGAGCTTTTCCATTAGTGTCACTTCTGAATCCATCATCATTTGACGTATGCCTACTGAAATACATTTTGATGATCTGGACATAAATGGGCTGTGAATTGTAGCTGCAGATGGCTCAAAAACATACTTTATAGAGAGCAAATTTTGGATGACTAAAAGAAAATTGATAGAAATACTTTAAGGAGAAATTGTATATCATTTCAATAACTGAGGGATTAAACTAATAATCAGTACAAGAACGATAAGCTGCCCTCCAGCAGAAACCTCATCACATCTACCTGAAGGATTAAAATGAGTTTGGCCATTTCAAGCGAAAAACATAAGAGTTTTTCACTGTGCCCATTGTAAGAGATTTCCTAGTGGTTTTGGGCTGGCTGGATATGAGAGATTGTATGCTCTCAGAAGTGACTCACTGTGGGGAAGGTCAGTGTTTGAAATTGAGACACAGTCCTTGAGGGGAACCAGGAGCCCACTGCGTAAACCTATGTGAATGCCAAGTCCGGAGGGACAGAGCTGGATGGTAAACAAGAGACAACATTGCAGTTGGGAACCAGAGAGTAGCTGAGGCAGATTGTGAAGAAGTGCAAAAAGACAGAACCAAGTGTTATGGAGAGGGAGAGATGTTTAGCTACAGTACATTAATAATAATTAATCTTATTTAAGTGTTACTAAACTATTTCCAACTCTAAGTTCATTATTTTTATAAATAACAAGTTTAAAATTTATTTAAGTGAGCTATAGAAATATTTGACACAAGTTGGAATCTTTTCTTTTTTTGTTGTTGCTATTTATTTAGGAGTTTTTAGGTTCTTTGCTCGGTTTTCTGATATGTCATGAGGATGTGCCTAATTTCTTCTACTTACTTTTCCAGGCATTTGGCAGCCCTGTTCATTTTGGAAGATTCTTCCAATATCTTGGGGGATGATTTGCTCATTTATCTTTTATCTTTTCAATCATTTTGTTACTTTAATACTATATCCTTCAACCAGTCCTCTCTCTTTCTCTTTTTTGACTATTTTTTTCACATTCTTTTATTCTCTGAATTTCTCCAATAGAACTGTATTAAATTATTGCAATTATAAATTACATTTTCAAACTTGGAAATTTCTTCTGTGTTCCATGCAATTTTTTTATAGTAAACTTTTCTTGTTTATATTTAATGACCCTAATAACTTAACAACCCTGAGAAAAAAAATTTAAGATATGTAGAAATGTCTCCAGTTTTCTCCTGTTATTTGAAGTATTATTTTCTCAAAGGTTCAGTGGCTTTCTGTTAATATTTGAGAACAAAGAAATATTTGGGATCAAAGCTTCTTCTATTTGGATTAATTTCCCAATATGTATACTTTGTTTTTTAGTCTGTCAGAAATAGTTTAATAGCCTTTGCATGTTTATCAAGATATGCAGGTGTCTTGGGTCTCCTCTATATGTCATGAGGCTTAGATGATCAGAAGGCCCATTTCCTTAATCATAAGACTGACTGGCAGTTGGAGGTACATGAGAGAGCTGTGAGACTTGCAGGCAAGCTTTGTAAATGTATGTGGAGGAAAGAGGTAAATATGTGATTGCTCCTAACCCTCCCCTGAAAATCTAAAATGAAATTAATTATCTGAGGCCCTAACATCATCTCAGAAAACTTATTTTTCCCTAGGCATACCAATTCCAGAAACATAACTCCAGTTTTTTCCCTGAGAGAAATTGCGTGCTGAAGCCCCATATAAGCTGAGTTGTGGATAGAGGGTGAGTAGGGCCAAATGATCTAGCAACTTCTACTATGGAAAACCCTATTATTAATCAACCTGTTTTCTGTCCGATTACTCACTCTCACTGTCAAAACTTCCCTATCTCCAAATCATGGGCTTTTAAAAAATGTCCTTCCTCCTCTCCTCTTGCCTTCATATGTTTGTGTGCTAGGTTGCAGCTTCTTCTATTTTGATTATGTATACTTATGATAATTTTTGAATATATATGTCTTAATTTTCAATCTGTCAGAAATATTTCACTTGTATTTGCATGTTGGTACCCCATCCCTGCTCAGAACACTATACTCCTCACTCTTACAGATTTTAACATTCTGTACTTTATTGCAATAAGACTTAAGGGAAACTGGAAAGAAGATGAGTTTGCTCCTTTGGCTAAGTTGAACTTGAACTAAAATTCTCTAGCATGATTTTTTTTATTTTGGTGACATTAATATACAATCACATGCGCAACATTGTGTTTACTAGATTCCCCCCCATTATCAAGTCCTCACCACATACCCCATTACAGTCACTGTCCATCAGCATAGTAAGATCTAGCATGAATTTTTAAAACTCAAAGATTGTATTACTTTCCTGTTATTGTCATAATAAATTACCACAAACTTACTGGCTTACACAAATATAGTTCCTAGGTGACAAGTGTGAAAATGGGTCTTTGGAGCTAAAATCAAAGTCTCAGCACTAATGAGTCACTGATGAGGTTCTAAGCAGAATCTTTCCCTTGCCTTTTCCAGTTTCTAGAGGCTGCTCACATTCCTTGACGCATGGCTACCACACTCCAACATCTATTTACTTGTCACATCTCCTTCTCTGACTCTCCTGCCTTCTTCTTTTCCTTATAAGGCTCCTGTGATTACATTAGACCCACATGAATAATCCAGGATCCTATCTCAAGATCCTTAACTTTTAATCATATATGCAAAATCTCTTTTGCTATGAAAGGTAATACATCCACCTGTCCAAGGATTAGGATATGGACATCTTTGAGGGACAATTATTCCACCTACTGTAAACATGTATATGGATTTATGTCAACAGTCAATATTCTGGAACATCAAACTAATTGCTAGAGATATTCCATCAATTATATATCATAAATTTATTTATGCAGTATATCTGCTGACATGTCTTCCGCCTAATTAGAGATACAGATATAAATGGGAGTTATTTCCAATAAGAGCTGAAGTTAGGGAGATGGTTTAGAAGAGCCAAGGCTGAGCTACAACTGTTTAATTTTGACCATTTCCAGTGTTTTCTGTGATTATTATAGATCTCTTTGGCTAACTGAGTTTCCATGACTTAAGACATAAAATATGCAAGCTAGAAAATTTGAAGTACATATAAAAATCAGTAAAGAATCTCATATGTTACCTAATTTGATCCCTTATTTTAGAGAAAAATTATAAGAAATACCAGAACTCCTGTAATCATTTGGTATCAAAATAGAGATAAAAACTAAATTTTCTGAATGATCTACATCTCATAACAAAAGGTGCCATTTATTTTTGATGTTTGTTCTTCTTTATGATTAATAAAGTTCCATAAAATTATACAAGCAACTTTGAAAATCACAGTCTCATGATTCTCAAATATTAATGATGAGATTTATTATGTTAGATTGTTAGGTTAGATTGCCTAGTGGTAACAGAGGGTCGAAGGCAGGTATTTATGATGAGAACATGGACAGTGTTCAGACATGTTCTGCAAACTGCGGATTAAGATACAACAATGCAAATTAAGAACAAATGTAAATTAGTTGTCAGTACATGCTTAAAGCTGTAACTTTAGGATTTCCAGATTTAAGAGAGAGATACTTCAAAACTTACAGTCTTTGTGATCCCTGAAACAGTTTTGTCTCAACAAGTGAAAAAGAATGAAGGATTCAGTTAAGAGAATTCCCACAGATTACTTCTGCGCTAGAGTAGAACCTGGCATTTTCCTTTTAATTTCCCGTGTTACTAAGCTGAACTTTGTGTTTGTAGGAGTTCAATTAGCAATTGCTGATAGGTTAGTTGAATTCTCAGAAGTTCCCCACCCAACAAAAGTCATTAAGATGAGCATGAGAATACCTACGTCGGGATCTGGGACTAGTTTCTAACAGGACTCAGTGATATCAGAGCAGTTTACATCTGCTGTGACTCCTGAAAATGCTCTCTCTAAAACATGAAAAAAAACTTAAGTTAACTGAAATTTCATTTTGAACAGTTCTCTTCTTAGAGAATAAAAACAAGACAGATGCCTATTCTCTGAAGTTCTTAAAGACAAGCTAAGCTTTATAGTCACTGGCTGTTGACACAGAAAAAGATCTAGTGTGTGTATTGATTTATAATGGAAAACTTCCTGTCTTCACACCCAGATTGTTCATAGAAAGTATGTTTGAAAAAGCAACCTTCACATTCTAGTCAAGACATCCATATCATAAAAGCCATTTTCAGAAACCTGAAGTTGAGATCATTTTAATATTGTACAGATATTCTCTAACCCATGCCAGTCATTATTTGTGAGTGACTTAAATTACTGAATTGTGGTACAGAACTGAAAATAGTATCATTAAACCACAGGGTTTTAAAGGAGAAGATGGTGAAACCTTAGGGTACTACAAGCCCAATGTATTGTGAAAACACATTAACTTTGGAAAGATCTGCTCTTCTACCACCACCATCTGACCGTGAAAACAAAACAGAAAAACAGAACCCTGGAAAGGTACAGAATGTTTTATCTTTGAACAGTACAAAAAATGACTAATACTGTTAGACACTGAAAAGTACAAAATACCTCCAAGGCTAGAGTAATCGACCATCTACAGCCACTGTCACTAAGACAAAGGACAGGAGACGGAATGTGAAAAGTAACTGCTCACCCACAGTTATTGTTTTGTCCTCCTTCACAGAAGACTCTTCTTGTTTCATAGAGGAAACAGCAATGGTATTTAGAATGTGAATTTAAAAATTTCAAGTGTTTTCCTGATAGGATAAGAGGTATTTGCTCTGATTTGGCTCCTTTTTAAAACTTTTCCTTTTAATTACTGAATTTCATATTATATCTGCTTGATTTTTTTCTTATTATCATGGTGGAAGACTCATATTTTTCTACTATTAGTAATTGAAGTGAAAGGTATGCCCATAATTTGTACTTCTGAAATGTTTCTGTTCCAGGGATGGGTAAAGGAAAAAAAATTTATCTTTTTCTTTTGGCATAATAAGAGCCACAATACCCAGGGAAAAGCTTCCTCCAGAACTCACCATGGTAGGGAGTTTACCCTTGAAGCAAACACTTTCTTTTCCATTTGTACAGCATCCTGACACTAGCCAGTGTATTGCCACTTTTCTCTAACTGTCCTAATAAGTTTTGTTTGGAATCAACCTTGGTAATGTCTGACTTGAAGTGTAGGATAGGCCTCTACACCATGAGTAATACAACAATAATCGTCTAACCTATTAAATCCAACCAAGTAATCTTCCCCTGTGGACTTCAGTGTGGTGCCATTTTAATTGTTGTCTAGGACATACAGATAGGGGTTCCCCTGATGGGAGTCATGAACCAACCTTTTAACTCACAAGAGCTAAACACCCTTAAGGTGGAAAGAACAGTGCTACAGAAGACTTTCTTACATGGGGACCAATATCCATTCACTTCAGCCCTCCCTCTTGTCAGAAACAGAAGTGAAACTTGGGAGCCCCCTGACACAAGACACTGGCTCTAAGGCAGAATTCTCCCACTGGTTTTCAACAGTCATTGGTTGAAAAGGAGACTAAAGCCTTGTTGTCACATGTATATGCAGGTCACATATTCTGGGCAGTCAGGGCTGGTCACAGAGCCTTTGTGTTGTCCTAGGCCTTGCTGACATTTACATCATTTCAGAAGATATTATGCTCAAATGCTGCTCATGCCATTTCAGGGCCACGATGGGGGAATAGTAGACTTGGAAAGATACCTAGAAATAGGATTCATTTGCCACAGTTGGTATACTACATGGTCCTGGAGTAAATAAATACTACTGGAGCAGATAAAAGGGAAATGCTTCAGGTATTTGTAATAGAGGGGGTTTAAAGCAGGGAACTGGTTATTCACATAATCAAGAGCTGTTATCTAAAACACTTCAAGATTCTTTGGAGATTTGCATCTCAGGTTATTATGTTTAACAAACCACTGTTATCCTGAGGATCAAGAGAAGCTGAGGGGAGGCAGTGTTACTAGAGCCCTGGGGACAGTTGGACAGGCACATAGTGGGGTTTTCCAGTGAGAGCTGGAACAACAGAGGGGATGCAGTCTGGGCCAGAAAGCCTTTTAAGGCTTGAAGTGGAAAGCAATACCCTGAATTATGACATCAGCCCTCCAATTTCCCACCGATGTTTCCCATTGATAAATTTCAGTTTGCCACCTACAAACTGACACTGAACATAGGAAAATTAAGCTGGCACAGGTCACATCCCTTGAAGCAAAGTGAAGATCAGTGGAAGAAGAAAGAATGCAGATGAAGGCAACAAGAATATCTGGGAATAAATTTAACAAATAATCACCTATCTGGTTATTGCGACCTATAACACTAGTCCTTTTTCTGGAGGGACACTCTCCCCATCTATTGCCTAATACCAACCCTCACTTTTAAACCTCTTTGCTCTATAAACAAGCTGGTTAGAAAACATGATGCAGAATTTATGAGCCCTTGTGAAGCATGAGATTTAGCAAAGAAAATTTAAAATTATGGATATAAAAAAAGGTGCTTATATATTTATTTTCCAAACAGTGTGCATGAATATTGTTATTATTGTCTAGTACCATCTCTTCTTATTTAGGTCCAGCAATCATCTCTCTGTGTTCTTTAAAGACATGATACCTGGTTGTCTTAGTCCATTAAGGCTGCTATATGAAAAAATACCATAGAATTGGGTAGCTTTAACAACAAACATTTATTTCTTATAGTTATGAAGGCTAGAAGATCAAGATCAAGGTCCTGGTAGGGCCCACTTCCTGGTTCATAAATTGCTGTCTTCTGACTGTGTCTTCACATAAAGGAAAGGGGGAACGGCTGGGAGAGCTCTCTGGGGTCTCTAAAAAGGGCACTAATTCCATTTGCAAGAGTCCCACCCTCATGACCTAATCACATCTCTAATGCCTACTGCAAAATACCATCACATTCAGGATTAGAGTTCAATGAGCAAATTTTGGGGAGAACAAACATTCAGTCTATAGCCTTGACTATTTTGTATCTCTCATCATGAGAAAAAGATGAAGACGTACTATTACTCACAATTGTGTGACTTTATGTTCAATACAGAACTCGCCTACTGAAACAGTATGGAACTTCTTACCTCTACATTTCCCTAATATTTACATAATGCTAGGATTTCATCATTCCTCATTATGTAGACCATCACTCCCACTGCCCATAAATCCTGTCTCCTCATAACTCTCTCAAAGATTGTTACTGTAACTTGTTGAGGTAACAGCAAATCATGTCTTGCCCAACATATACAGAAATATTTGAATGACAATTCATTTTTGACCATGTTAAATTGACTATTCAGAATGTTATAGAATTAACATAACATAGAATAGCACCTCTTCCAAAAATATCTTCTCAAAAATCTTTAGGTCATAACACCTGCATTTCTAGAATGTGATCTTTTCCTTTGACTGCATCTGCATCTTTTGTACCCACCGTCAGAAGGGACAATAAGTAAGAATGTCTGTCCCTCGTCAGACAGAGCTTAAGATCACCCTAGGACGTGGTGAAAATCACCACACTGATTGGAAGGGCTGACTAGTATTGTGGAGCAGTTGTCTTGAGTGCTCTCAAGGAGATAGCTGTGCTCACCTGTATTAGTTTCCTAGGGCTGCCATAGCAGAATACCATAAACTGTATGGCTTAAGCAACAGAAATTTATTGTCCAACATTTCTGGAGGTTAGGATTGTTTTCTTCTAAGGATTATGAGGGAGAAACTGTTCCATGCCTATCTTCTAGTTCCTGGTGGGTTTCTGGCAACCTTTGGAGTTCCTTGACATAATTCCAATTTCCATGTGGCATTTTCTCTGTATCTGAGGCTCTGTGTCCAAATTTTCCTTTTTTAAATGGATACAGATATATTATAGTAGTGTCCATTCTAATGACTTTATCTTAATCATCTGCAAAGCCTCTATTTCCAAATAAGGTCACAGTCTCAGGCACTGTAAGTTAGGACTTCAACATACTTTTGGAGGACACAATTCAGCCAAGAACACTATCCTTGGAAGACTGCCTGATGTCTGGCATGGAACCTGCAGAAGGGGTGGGGTAACTGCTCTTGATGCTATTGATGGACTACACAGGGCAAAAGATGCCTACCACCCCACTGCTTTTGGGTGTTGTGGAAGGGAGGAGATGGGGCAGCATGCTTGGAATTGGAGAGAACCATTTAAACCCACATATGTCACTAAAGCCTACGGTTTGGCAATGGACTGCTGAAGGACATGGATACTGAACTAATCCCATATCTGACATAACTATGTATTAACCAAAATCATAGTATTAGTACCATGCTGGCAGCCTAATATTACACAATCTGATGAGAGAATCCTATTTCTCCCATTTCTTTGATGGTATGGAAGAACTTTTCCATTTTTAATTTTCTATTTTTATTTCTTATTGTTTATTTCCATAGAATCTCTATGGTGATAGATACCAGCTTATCTAGAAGGAAAGAATGATACACCAATATATTTTCATTAGGAAATTAAAAAGTGTTTTTATAGACATTGTTAATGATATGACATATTGATAAGTGATATGAGAATGAAATGATTTCAATTTTACTTTGGTTTGAAATCTGTGATATTACAAAGAAATTTCTTTCAGATATTGTGTCAAATAATCAAGAGAAATGAAAAAGAAAAAGGAGATCCTGTTTACATTGGACTAATAAATAAAGTTGTCATTTTTCTTTTTCATGTTTTTTGATAGCCTTCTAAAAAATGGACTTTGGGAGCACATGACACTTGACACTTCCTTGTCTAATTCAGTGATACACTGAAAAAGAAAAATAGGTAGAAATGACCAAAGTCAATGATGTTAAAAATTCCTTATTGAAGAAAACTTAAATGGGGAAATGCTTTAAAACTATAGCCTCTGACTGGAAGTACAAATTAAAATATACTTTAAAAATTTTCTCTCAAAAGATGGGTTTATCATTGGAAAAAAAATAGCTGAACCAATGTTCTAATCTCAAAGTGAAATTTCAAATTCTAAGGAGATTACATGTACAACAATGTAATTATCTACTATTAGTAGTTTCGAAGGGAAAAAGTTTTTCTTTTAATGAAGACTTATTACACTAAATGAATCATAGTTTGGCTAAATTCCTTTTTAATTCAGTGATAATTCAGTTTTAAATTTGAAGCTTTATCTTAGTCTAAAGGAAAGAAGATGAGTTAAAATATCTAAAACAATTTTTTGTTATCTCATGGACTTCGTGAGACATTGACATTTATATCATGGGACCAGAGTCTGGTTCTTAGTATTTTATAATCTGGATATTGATTTCATCAATCTATCTAGGGATGTTCATGTGCTAGTATATTCATCCAAATAACAATAGATTAATTCAAGAGTCAGAAAGTAATTTTATAACTGCATGAAGACATTCAAATGTTTAACCATGATCTCCATTTATATCCTAACCCAATGTTTCAGTCGTTTCCTGCATTCTACAGAATTAAGATTAATATATTTATTTTAGCACACACTTATTTCCAACACATCTACCCTTATCTGCTATTACTCTTGTCCATACCTGCATATCACAGAAATTTCCCAGCTTTACATTTTCCTGCTTTTATGTGTTAGCTACATTATGCTCTTCAATTGGAGTGCTATTCATCCTTCCTGGAGCTGTAATATCTTTTTAGATTCAGTTTATGTTATCTCCTTTATGAAAGCTCCTCCTATTCTACCCCCAGCTTCCAAATGCCAGTGAAGAATTATCTCTTTTCTAATATATCCTTTTACTTAGTATTATACCTGTATTTATATAGATTTACATCCCTTATGATTACACATTTTAAAAGTTATAAGACATTAAGTGTTATTGTTGCTTTCTTCATAGTTTTATGCAAAATGGCTTCCCCTTAGTTCTCAATAAAATAATAATTTTGTTAAATTCTCAATAAAATAATAATTTTGTTAAATGCTGAAATTTAAAGAATATTTATACTGGTTAATCAGTTTACAAATTTATTAAAAGATCTGACTAGAGGAATTTGGAGGATTTTAATTAGAAGCATTAATAAAATCTGATAGTTTAATCCAGCTTTCTACACCAGAAAAAAAATATTTACCTAGCAAATACAAACATTTATCTTCAATGTGTGGTTGCTATGCTCGGAGGAAGAGCCAACATATTGCATAATGCTTGGCTCATAAGGAGGCACTCCATAAATGCTGCCTGAGTGAATGCCAGTGACAGATTCTGGCTCTTTCACTCTCTTCCCCTCTCCCTGCCTCTCCCACCCCAGATTTCAGGCATGCCTTAGCCTTCTGCTGACATTACATAGAATAAGTTACAATTAATTAGGTCACGGTTTATCTTATACTGGCTTAATTTTAGTCCTTTTAATGAGATTTGAGGAGCACCCTTGTGTAATCATTCTCACATTTAGGAACCATCTGTTAGAATGGGTCACTTCTGCAGATGGCTAGTCTCATTAATTTATGTTGAATCTTTCCAGCTTCAATATCAGAGTGAAGTTTTACTACTAGTTCCCAATCTTTGGAGAAGCACCATATTTGGGGTCTTCAGACATCTATGATCTGGAGAAAGAACTAAATCTACCCTGATTTATATGCAAATTCCTTTACAATGAGAATGATTCATATCATATGAGGTACAAGTCAAATTGACTCCACTGTTATATAGTCTATTGTTTTTCTCTATGGAGAGCCAACATGCCATTTAAAAAGGTGCTAATTTGCATCTTACTATGCTGATGGACAGTGACTAATGGGGCATGTGGGGGGGACTTGGTGAAGGGGGGAGTCTAGTAAACATAATGTTCCTCATGTAATTGTAGATTGATGATACCAAAAAAAAAAGGTGGTAATTTGAGTCTTAATTAGTATTGACTCAAATGGTGACTCATAACAACTATGTTTTTTCAGAGATGATATACTGTGGGTCTCACTGAATTCTTACAACTTCATTCAGTCCTAAACATTGGCAATAAAGTTAGAATATTGCATAAAAATATGTCCACAAAAAGTATTGCAAAGAACAATATTTGGTCTGCACCTTTATAAGTATTTTGTCTTTACACTGATTCAACAGCAATGTTAAAGGAAACAGTTCTAAATTGTATATTTTACATAATGTTGTACTTAGTTCAAATGTACAGCTGTATATATATATATATATATATATATATATATATATATATATATATCCCTCATAAAAGTAGGAAAGCACTGTCATGAAAGTCAGTAACACCCTGGAGAAAGATCACTAAATATAAGAACTGAAGGAACCTTGGAGACCTTCTCAATCACTTGACTTCTCAATAAGGAAATACAGAACTCTACTGTGGCCTACACATGTTTAAACAGCTAACCGTGGAATAATAAAGACTAGAACATGTCCAGGATGTCAGAATTGTGTGTATGTATGTGTGTGTGTGTGTGTGTGTGTGTGTGTGTGTGTGTTATTTTTTGAGCAGTTTTAGATTTATAGAAAAATGGAATGGAAGGTACAGAGATTTCCCATATCCCTTCTGCTCCCATATATGTATAGCCTTCCTCACTGTCAGCATTCCCTACCAAAGTAGAATATTTGCTGCAACTGAAAAACCTATATTGACAGATTGTAATTATCCAACATCTATCATTTACAATGGTGTTCACTCTTGATTCTATCTATTTTATGGGTTTGGACAAATGTACAATGACATGTATTCACCATAGTAGTATTGTACTGAGTAGTTTCATTGCATAAAAAATCCTCTTGTTCTGTCCATTCATCCCTCCCTTCCTCTAATCCCTGGCAACATGTAAAATTTTTACTGTCTCCATAATTGTGCTTTTTCTAGAATGACATATAGTTGAAATTATACAGTATGGGGGCTTCTCAGATTGACTTCTTTCACTTAGTAATATGTATTTAAGTTTCTCCATGTCTTTTCATGGCTTGCTAATTCATTTCTTTTTAATACTGAATAATATTCCATTGTCTGGATGCACCACACTTTAGTTATCCACTTATCCACTGAAGGGTATCTTGGATGCTTCCAAGTTTTGACAATTATAAATAAAGCTGCTATAGACATCTGTGTACAGGTTTTTGAGTGACAGAAGTTTTCAACTATTGAGGAATATCAGGGAGTGCAATTGCTGGATTGCATGGTAAGAATATGTTTAGTTTTATGAGAAACTGCCGAACTGTCTTCCAAAATGGCTGTACTATTTTGCATTCCCACTAGCAATGAATGAAAGCTCCTATTGCAAAACCCATACCAGTATTTGGTGTCGTCAGTGCTCTAGATGTTGACATTCTAATAGGTGTGTAGTGTATATCACTAGTGTATTAGTTTGCATTTCCCTGATCACCTATGTTGTGAGACATCTTTTCATATGCTTATGTACCATCTGTATGTCTTTTTGAGCAACGTATCTGTTAAGATCTCTAGCCCATTTTTAAATCCCTTTTTTTGTTTGTTCTCTTACCTTTTTATTTTAAAAGTTCTGTGTATATTTTGGGTAATAGTCCTGTGTCAGATAAATATTTTCAAATATTTTTTCCTAGTCTGTGGCTTATCTTTTCATTCTCTTGACAGTATCACAGAGCAGAAAAATTTAATTTTTATGAAGTCCAGATTATCAATTGTGTCTTTCATAGATCATGCCTTTGGTGTTTTATCTAAAGTTATTGCCTTACAAAATGTTACCCTTTTTTTCCTGTTATTTTCTTGGAGTTTTACAGTTTTGGACTTTATATTTAAGTTTTTGAGACATTTTTACTTAATTTTTGTAAGAGATGTAAGTTCTGTGTCTAAGTTCATTTTTTTTCACATGTGGGTGTTGGATGTTTCAGCACTATTTGTTGAAAAGACTGTCTTTTATTGTATTTTTTTGCATCTTTGTCAAAAATTTGTTGATTATGTTTCTAGGGGTCTATTTCTGGGTCTCTGTACTGTTCCTTTGATATATTTGCTTATTCTTTCACTCATAACATACTGACTTCATTACTCAACTTTATAGTAAATCTTGAAGTCAAGTAGTATCAGTCCTCCAACTCTGTTCTTCTCTTTCAGTATTCTGTTGGCTATTCTGAGTCTCTTGACTTCTTCATATATAAACTTCAGAACCATTTTACTGATTTACACAAAAAAAACTTGCTGGGATTCTGATTGGGATTGCAATGAATGTATAGGTAAAGCTGGAAAGAACTGACGTTTTGATGATACTGAATCTTCCTACGCTTGAACATGGAGTATCTTTCCAGTTAATCATCTTGCCTTCTTTCATCAAAGCCTTGTAGTTTTCCTCATATAGGCATTGTACATAACATTTTTTAGTTTTACATCTAGATGTTTCATATTTTGGGGTGCAAACATAAATGATATTTTGTTTTTTATTTAAAGTTCCAGTGGCTCATTGATAGCATATAGGACAGAATTACTGTTGTGTATTTCACCTATATCCTATAATCTTGCTACAATCACTTTAGTTCCATTAGTATTTTTTTGTCAGTACCTTGGGATTTGCTGCATAGATTATATATCATCTGTGAAAGAAGATAGTTTTATTTCTTCCTTCTCCGTATGTATCCCTATTATTTCCTTTTCTTCTCTGATTGCATTAACTAGTACTTCTAGTGCAATGCTAAAAAGCAGTGGTATTGGGAGACATCCTTGAACTTGCTCCCGATCCTAGTGAGAAAACTTGGAGTTTCTCACATTAAGGGTATGTTAGCTGTCGGGTTTTTTTGGCTATATGTTCTTTATCAATTTGAGAAAGTTTCCCTCATCTCCTCACTTACTGAGAGTTTTTACCATGAATAGGTATTGAATTTTTCAAATGTTTTTTCTACATCTATTGTTATGATCATGTGGTTTTTTTTATTTAGCATGTAGGTGTGTTTAACTATATTATTTAATTTTCAAGTGTTGAATCACTGTTACATAACTGAGATAAATCCCACTTGATTCTGCTGTATAATTCTTTTTACATATTGTTGGATATGACTTGCTAATATTTGTCAAGTATTCTTGTATCTATGTTCATGTGAGATATTGGTTTGTAGTTTTTCTTAAATGTCTGTCTGGTTTTGGTATTAAGGCAGTGCTGGCTTTATAAAATGAGTTCAGAAGTATTCCCTCTGTTTCTATCCTTTGAAAAAGACTCTAGGAAATTCAATTTCCTTAAATATTTGTTAGAATTTATCAGTGAACCCCTCTGGGACTGATAATTTCAGTTTTGGAAGGTTATTGTTGATTCAACTTATTTAATAAACATGTCTATTCAGATTGTCTACTTACTCTTGTGTGAGGTTTAGCAGATTGTTTCTTTCCAGGAATTGGTCCCTTTCACTGAGGTTATAAAGTAGAGTTGTGCATGATAGAGTTGAGCCCTTCAGCAATGTGGGTTTGAACTGTAGGAGTCCACTTATCTGTGGATAGTTTTCAATACATACATTGAAAAATTTTTGGAGATTTGTGACAGTTTGAAAAAGCTTTTTTTTTTCTCTAGCTAAATTTGTAGTAACAATAAAGTGTATAATACATATAACATACATAATATGTATTAACTATGTTATCAGTAAGCTTTCTGGTCAACAGTAGCCTATTAATAGTTAAATCTGGGGGAATCAAAGCTTATATATGGCTCTTTCAATTGAATGGGGAGGTCAACACCTCTATTAATATATAAGACAAATAACCTAATTCCAGTGTGGACTGGCCCTATGTGAGACAGTGCCAATCTGCGAGCAAATGGCAAAGGGCAATGGTGTAATGACTTACTGGCTCTTGAAAGCTCTCCTTGAAAGTGCTATGTACTACTTGCTCACATTTCCTTCATTAATGTAAACCATCTGATTTCAATGCAGTGGGAGGCTAAAAGCTCCCCAGAAAGGAGCATTCAAATCACATGTTCAGGCCAGACTAACAACATGAGGAATCAAGCCTTCCCAGATATATGGGCATCAATATATTTGAGAACACTTATAGAATCAGTTGCAGAGACTAGAATTAATTAAGAAAAAGTTATAAATAAGTAGTAGGTAATAAAGGTTAAATATTAATAATTAGTTTCTACCAGTTTCCCAATTAATTCTGAAACCTGTAGTTACTATTCTAAAGATGTATCTTATTAATGCCTGACACTGAAAATAACTGGTGCCTTGTTTTGAAAATCTTTTAAATAACCCTAATTGAATAATGGTAGGATAAAATTTAAAAAAGGAAAAAATGAAGAGAGAGCTAGGGAAAGAGATAGATGATAGATATAGATGGAGATGGAGATAAAGAAAGAAAAGGGAGAAAGAAAGGAAGGAAGGAAAGAAGGAACTAAAAAACAATGAAGCAAAGGAAGAGAAAGCAAGTTTCCGTATGAATTGTAAGGTGATCAATTGTCCTAGTTTTGCTAGCACCAAGGGATTTCCTTAGAGGTGGAATTTTCAGTGGTAAAACTTGGAAAGTCTGGGACTAGGGTCACTTTGCTTGTACACCACCTTGATAAAGAAAGAATGTGTGTGGACAAACAGCACCAAGGATTTGAAAGTACAAGTTTGACAGTCACAGTTCATGTATGCTCAAAGAAAGATATTCCATTCCTGGCTCAGAGACAAAGGACTCTATTTCTCACAGGAAAGGCAGCAGCCAGAATGCTGGCATTCTCTTGTGCTTGTTCCCTAGCATGATGTGAAGACTGTAAGGGTGCATCTGCAAATACAATGAGTTGTGTTATGAGCAAGGAACTCTGGGCTTATGGAACCCAAGCCTTTTCAATAGGCAATATACCTGCATGTCTTTTGCTCCAGAGGGAAATATATTTATTATACTGAACAGTAAGCATGCCTCTCCTTGTCTCTGTATGGAGACATTATCTATATCTTCCAAGCCTTTCCACTCTATAAACATCCATGGACAGACAATCTGGAATAAAGTTAGTCAGTATCTGTGCTGGCATGGCAAAAACGCAACAGATCCATGATGAATTGTCTTCCAACAAATTTTCTAGATTTTTAAAAAATGTTATGAGATGTACTTCAGCATTTTAATGGAATATTGGGAGAGAAAATTCAATATACTATTTTCTATAATTTATTTATTTTATGTATGGGTATGCAAAACTTTGCCATAAAAAATAGTTTCTTGGAGTTAGGCGAGGGATCTGGGAAAATAAAATTGCCATTAGTTATACACACACATTACAACTGAGTTCACAGACTATGGTCTGTACTGTTAGGAGTGATTGGAGGACAGTGATGCTGTGGTTATAGATATAAAATAAAGACAGCTTCCCAAAATTGTTTGTATAGTGCCTGGCATGATAACAAATCCTGTGGATGCAAGTGCACTTCCTATTTTCTTTTTCCCCAAGGTGCTTCTAGGGAGTTGGGTTGCACAACGTTTGGCCCAAAGGAGAGTAGCTAGATGTCCTGTCATGTGCCTTTTTCCACCACCCAGGTTTCTTTGTTCAATTGCCTAAGGCTGCCCTTTTGGCAACCCAGAGTCCTACATAGCCTTGTAATCAACAGCAATAGTGCTGACTACTAATAAGTCCCTGTTTGTTTCTTGTATCCTTAATCATTAACATGATTTTCCATCTATTGTCAGACACCACATACAAACCAGTGGTCCTTGGTCAGGGATTTTATGCCCCCCACTGGATATTTGGCAATATCTGGAGACATTTTTTGGTTGCCACAACTTGGGGAGAAGGATGCTATGAGAATCAAGTGGGTAGAGTTCAGAAATGTTGCAAAATACCCAGCAATGCACAGTGCAGCCTCCCAAAGTAAGGAGTTATCTGGCTCACCATGTAAATAGTGCCAAGGCTGAGAATCCCTGACATAAACTACTGTATACAGTTAGCCACTTGTAATTCAGGTTCAGTACTTAGCAAAGTATTTATTATAATTCTGTCAAGTGTGTATATAATTATTCTCATGCATTTTCCTGTGTCATTCATTCTATTATTGGTTGTATATATGTATTTTGAGAAGAGGGTATCATAGGTTTCCTTAGTGTGAATTGCTGACCAGTATATCATAAATAATGGCCATTTGTCTTGAAGGGATTTAAAATATACAGGAATACAAACTATTGTGTGTTTGGCTATTAAAAGTCTTTTCACTATATCCATTTCCTTAAGAGCAAAGACCTAAGCTTGAGTCAGGAAGAGGTTCATGAAGTGCTAAATCTAGTGGATTTTTAATTATTTAAAACGAACCCTTTTAAAAAATAGTCCTGATTTCTCAATAAACCAGAGACTATTCCTGTTATTTATTTGCCACATTAAGTGTTTTATGGTCTACATTACATTAGTTGACACTTTTAATCATTGAATATTTCTCAGTTTGTCATATGTAAACATGGAGCATCAAAATCTTTAAAATTTATTCTATTCAGCTAATATTTGGGCAGTAAGCAACAAAGGAGCTACTATTATTGGCAGATTGATTCAACAGAAAATATAATTCAAGGATAAAAAGTTTTATCAATGGCTGAGGATGTCTGGGCTGCTGTTTCAGCTGCCTAGAATCCATAGTTTCATGTCCTAGTGGTATTTGGAGCAGGTAGGGGTTCAGGGTGTTAATCTACTTAGACAACAATCTAATTGCTGCTCCTTCAACTGAAGCAATAAAGCTTCATTTGAATCTGACATTCCATCTGTTAATCTCCTTGAAATTGCAGATAAACAAACTGAAAGAAATCAATCACCATCCCACAGCATGCTCTGTGAGTTTCAGGGGTTCCTGGGAGGCTACAGAATTGAGTGTGATCACCAGTCTGAAACTGTAGTTCAATTACAAGGTAGGAGGAGCATAGAAAGGACGTGAATTACCACTCCTGAAACATATAAGGAGCCATTCATGAGTGCATTTCAAACTCTGCAACAAGTTACCTTTACTTTCTGAAATTATGATAAAATGTGGGGAGTTGTAGTGGATGTTTCTTCCCTTATTTTAATGTCATTGTCCTGAAACCTTATTTTAGAGAACTGATCAAGTGACATGTTGCATGAAACTTTCTCTGGATATATCTAAGTATTTTGTGGTATACACACACACACACACACACACACACACACACACACACAAACACTAAGTTGTAGTTGCTAAAACTTTTTTCTTTTACTTTTGAATAAACTAAGGCAAACAGAAATTAACATTTGCAAAATAAATGAGTAAATAAATGAAATATATCTCATATACATTGCAGATATTTTCTTCATTTTGTATATGTTCTATATGCAAAAGAAATACATCTGAAACTTAAGTCAGTACCTAACTGGCATTTATTAAGATATTAATTATGATGAGAAGATAGGTAATCAGTGCTATGGAGAAAAATAAAACAGGATGGGGGAGATTGGGGTTATGTGCGTACATGCTTTTGAGTGTGTTTGCAGGTAGGGGATGGGAGATCGTTTGCTATTTTTTGTAGTCCTCACTCTTAAAGCGATATAAGAAATGAAGCATGAAAAAAGTGAGAAAAGGACTGACCCATGCAGGTACTTTGAAAGAAAGCATTTTAGACAATGGAACAGAAAATCCAAAGGCCCAGATAGGAGTAGGTTGATGGCATAAAGATAGTCTCTATTGGCATGAGTAAAGTTTAAGTAGAAGTGAATGAAAGAAGACATTTTCTTTTATTTTAAGTGAAATACAACACAAGTTAAAATCTTGAACATGACATGGACACAATCTGTCTTCTGTTTCATAAGGAGGCTCAGTTTGCTGTATGTGATTCAGGGGCAAGAGCAGAAGAAGCAAGCAAAGCAATTAAGAGATGTGTAGAAATTTTCATGAGAGAGAAGGTTGCTTGGATCAATATTAGGATTTTAACAATTCCAACTTGGAGATTTTTCCTCACACCAAGAAATTCTCTGATATAGGTGGTTTCCTATGTTTCAATTCAATTGTGAGACTGTCTACCTGGGGACAGTATCAGATTCCAGAGCTTAGCGAATCAGTCATGCAAGATGCTTCCCACCACACTGCCTAAATTTCAAATGCCAGTTACAAGTCCAGGTTGTCATCTGTGCTTCTGACCACTGGCTATAGATTGGAGATTCTGACTCCCTCCTTGGGTTTTATTAATTTGCTAGAGTGGCTCACAGAACTCGGAGGTTTATTATAAAAGGATATAACTCAGAAACAGTCATGTGAAAGAGATGCATAAGGCAATGTATGGGGGAGAGGTGCAGAGCTGTCATGCCTTGAGTGTGCCACTCTCCCCAAACCTCCATGTGTTGATCTGCTCAGCAGATCTCTGAACTCCATCCTTTTGGGTTGTTATGGAAGCTTCATCACACAGGCATGATTGGCTAAGTCACTGGCCATTAGTGACTGAACTCAATCTGCAGCCCTCTAGCATCTCTCCTCCCTGGAAATGGGTGATGGTGTGGTGTGTTGTGGGTGGGGGAAAGAACTAAGTTCCAACACTCCAATCCCAGGTGGGTTCCTCTGCTAAACAGCCCCCATCCTTAGTCTACCTAGGGGCTTGCCAATATAACAAAATATGCTTTTATTACTCAGGTCACTTAGTAAATCCTAAGGGTTTTGAGAGCTCTGTGCCAGAAGAAGGAACACCAAATATGTATTTATTATAAATCACAATATCACAAATGTGGTGACATGAAAATTGTTAGAGGAGATCAGGTTCGAAATAGATTTTTGAATCAAATATTTATTTATATGAATAGTTAAACAAAATTATTTTCCTGGTGAGCTGCCCTGATTATTTCTTTTAGGAAGGAACCTACCAGTATTGAGATTAAGCCTTAACAAACTTTATTGGTCTCTGGGGTGAAATTTAGAACTCAAGGTGGCTGAATATCTGGATTCCAGGCAAGACTGAAGGAACTCTATGTAATAAAATGAAAAGAATTAGAACCTGAGGCATGGGGCAGGGTGGGAGTTGAAGAAAGACACAGAGCGTTGGACAGGGAGCCAGATAACAGAGTGCTGATTGCTTCACCAGGGATTCCTACCACTGGCTCTGAAATCTCCAGTGCTCCTACAAAGTCTTGAGGTAATTGAATTTCTTGTGGAGAGGCAGCTGTTCTTAAACTAGGTTGACACAGGGATATAGCTAGGCGGCATCAGGGACAAAACAGTGGGTAGGCCTCCTGCAGATCTGGGGTTATTGGAAACTTAAGGAACACTCAGTGAACTGAGTTCATTAGTCGCTTTGACAGACTGCTCACCACCAAATCCCATACAAATCCCAAACAGTAATACATGCTTGTGGTCTCTTGTTAACATCATAGAAAATTTCCATGTTTCTAGGGGGCATTTCTTACTGGATGCTGTGCAGCTCTAACCTTCCTGACATCAGTGTCATACCGTGCTCACCACTCCATCTCTTTCTTTCTCCCTCTCTTACCAAGGAAAGCAACTCTGCAAACCAGTAAAGCAAAGACTCTTATTTTATTTTCTCTGAAATTGGACTAAAAACTGGTAGGGAAAACATGTGGCATGGAAACGAACCTAGACTACCACCTGAAACATGTCCTACCAGATGTACTGGGTGGGGGTCAAGAGGCTCTCATATTAAAAACTCTAGGGAATGCTTGGCAGATGTCTAGCCAACACATTTAGAAATGTAAAATTACTTTGGATTTGTTTGATATTTCTCTGAAATTCATAGTGTAAAATGTTTAAATTCAATGGGCAGAACCCCTTGCTCTTTATCACCTGTTCATCTTTGTACTGTTCTATAAGAAATGGGTGATGTGAGTGTAACAGAAGTTTATAGCATTGTTAACCTTAAAAACAAGATAGTTATTTTACTGGCAAAAATGGGTTTTTGCAGGAATAGAAGAGAATTGCAGTTCAGGACATGCAAGTAATGGCAAAATCATAGGGAAACTGTCCAAAAAAAAAAAAGTCCAGAGAACAAAGGAGAGGAATTCTCTTTTGCACAGAAAAGGCCCGTCTCGGGAGGGACACATAAACAAAAAGTCTACTGGAGTAAACTGGAGTTCAAGATATTGTGGCTTCTCATTGGCTGAGTTGTGACCATTTCTCATTGAGGGCTGTTGCCAAGGGAGGAGGAAGCCCTACTTTTCTCTTTCTGGGTAGTAAAGTAGTGGCTAAAGCAGTATGGATTTGGCAAGGTCCATCTCTTCCAGTTGGGTCTGTAACTGAGGAGAGATGGTGAGGCACAGGTGCTTCCCCTGCTGGTCTGATGCCATGTCAGGGAGCCTTCCCTTTAGTAACACTCACAGCATAAACACATACCTACAGTATAATCTTTTAGCCTGACACTTGAGCAAAATAAAATGACATATCTACTTAATAGTTACCTGTGATTTTCTGTGATGACGTATGCATGAATTTAAACAATTGTAATATAGAGCATAATGTATCTCATATAATCTTTTATATCTAGAGAGCTTACAAAAGATCCTGATTGTGAGGACGAAAGTATTCTTACATTCTTATTAAAAATTTCAAAGGTACTTGATACTGGTTCATTTCTAAATGGAACATCATATACTATTAGGAAATTTTTTTATTTTTATGGCATTCTAAAAACAGCAGGAGTATAGAGTATGCATAAATTCCAGTCATGTTTATGTTGATTATCTCAGTGAAATTCAATATCACAATCACATCATCAAATAATGAGACTCAAGAAAGCATTATTGTTCAAACAGGTAGCTCAGTGGGATCAAAATAAATGCTAAAGAGTACAACCATTGTTTTCCAATAATAGCAAGAATGTAACAAATACCCTTTGCACAGAGGAACAGAATGATATTCATTATAAATGCTTTTAATTTAAAATAATAAAATGTTTTTTTCCTATTATCTTTAAACTTATATATCACATTTTGAAAGTCATAGCAGAACCCTGATGCAACTTAAAAAAGGACAGTATCATTTATTAGCTTACACATAGGAGGAGTTTGTTGGGCAGTCTGAGACTATTGCAGCAGTTTGATGCACTGTATTCTTTATTCTTTTTATAGGAAGATATCAATTTAATGCTTTACCATTTAAAAAAATCATTTCAGGATGTTCAATTTATATACACAGATATATCTAGTCAGTGGCATGAACAAAATCTAATTTTATTACACTGTTATTGGAAGAAAAAAGAAAACTAAAAGTTCCTGGTAAAATCTTACCTCTTATTAATGACTTTTTTATCATATGTATACTACATGATAGGAATTTGGCTACATAGTGTTTAAGGTTACTAATTTTTACATTTAGGTTTCCATTGATTTTTCTCTTCTTACAATAACCAAGATATAGAATTTAAGAGGTAATAAAATAGTCCCTACTTTAATAAATATAGAGAATTGTTTTCAATGTACTGTGTAGTGAATCCATTAGTTTTCTTTCCTTTTATTTTATAGTAATTATAGTCTTACACTCATTACTTATTTCTTTATATACTCAGTGGCCTTAAATATGTAATTTCCTTTTATTAAAAGTAAAAAACACAATTAACAAGGAATTACAAAAAATTTTTAAATCTATTGAACAAACAAAGGAATGGAAGAAGGTGAATAATGTAGAAATTTTTATATTAGAATTGCCTTCCTTGATAATTTTATTATATTTCATAATACATACATACATATATACATGCATATATATAAATGAAACTTTTTAAAACATCACTACATTTTTCAGTGCTTATGGGTTTGTTAGTTATGAGTATTTAATAAGAGATAATGGTATTTTTGCAGTCTCTTGTTTTTATGTAATTAACCTCACTAATCTGGAAAATGAGAAACTAAGAATGGAGATAGGAAATTTCTAAAGGAAATGAGAACAAATAGAAAGCAATAAGGCAAAAGAAAACTGAGTGAAGGGATGGTAAGTTCAGACAAGATTATAATAGGTAAGAAGAATAAAAGGACATTTCCTTGTTTATTGGCTGAGCTTCAATATCACATCCACTTATCATTCGAAAATCACAAGATTTTTTGTCTATATTGATATATGGATTAAGTTTTATTCTGAAAATAAAGTCCTTTGTAAAACAGTGAATACAGAATTGTATTATCCTGAACTACAGGATATATGGTTTGTTTCCTTGCAATCCATATCCTACAAACTATTTTTTGCTATACCAAATGCAGAGGAAAGGCAGACAGATGGCAAGAAGAAATTAAAATTGTCCAAACTGCTGAATGAAATTTTGTATTGGGAGATAAGAAAAAGTCATGTATTTTAAATTTTATTTTATAAACTAATACATTTTAAGATTAAAGATAGGGTAAAATTAATAATCGAGGTGGAAAGATAATGACTTTAGTGATAGAAAAAGAAAAGATGCTTGAACTATCACTTAACTGAGTTATTTATTATGCCTAAGTTATTCCATGGCAATATTTTGAAGTAAAGACTGAAAAGACCAAAAATATGAAAAGTAGGAAAATAAATTTGGGAATTATTTGAAAATAAGTAAGCTCCAAAAAATAACTAGAATCTAAGAAAAATAAAAAGGTTGCAAAGAATGTGGTACTCTAAAATATTCTAGGGAAAATTGATGAATCAAAACAGTTGAAAATATTTGATATTTTGATCTAGGTGATGGTTACATGAGTGTATATGCATGCAAAAATGCATAGAGCTGTACACTCAGATTTGTGCATTTTATTGTCCATACCAGACTAAAAATAATAATAAAAATTTGAAAATGGAATAGAATACTCAGGGGTGCAGATGTAAAATTAGGAGGCAAAGCTTCCTGAATTTGAGAGATAGAATGGCAAAATAAAGGAGGATGTCTTTTTCTATTGAATAACAAATGTTTCAACTTGGCTTCAATTGAGGAACAATAATGGATAAATAAGTAGCACCCCTTTGAAACTATATTCATCCATTCTTTTGGTTATTGAATCTCAGTAGTAAATCACTTCAATACAAAAAAATTCAAAGAAAAAATTATTTTGTGATTGGAAATCAGATTAGGCCCTGAAGTGTATTAGATGTTGCAGGTCTAGCATTTCTTATCCAGTCATTTACCAGTTCATCAAACATATATCTAAGCAAGAAATATGAAAATATTTTCTAAAAAGACTTGAAATCAGTATAGTGTATGCACCCAAAACTGGCTTTGCAGCATTTAATGCTCTGTTCTTAATAGTCTCACAGCTGCGTCCACACCTCAACCGTAGGTTCACAATATGTTCATCCTCCTCTCTTTGAATGTGTAATAGTCTTGACATTCTTGCCAGTATGACATAATTTCTATTGTGGTTTTGTAATGCATCATGCTTCTGGGATGATAGAGAAGAATTAGTGTGGCATGACAAGGGCTTTCTGAATGGTGGATTAATGAAAAGAAGCAATGGTTTATTTGTTCTTTTTCATAGCAAGTGACACATGAAAGTTACCAAGGACTGTCAGAAGAAAACAACTCTTACTTCTCTTGTCCACATTTTCAACATCATTTCTGTCCATAGTTCTCACATATCTGTATCCCCTAAGTACAGTATTTAATTCTATAATTCTGAATGCATCAAAACTCCAAACATGTAAGAAAGTTAAAATTCAAGAGGATAAGATTTACATCTATTATACACTAACTGCTCTTTACTCAAAGTTAACATTAGTATCATTCAGTAATGCACTGTTAAAGATAGAAGGGACTTGGGAGAGCATTTAGTCCAAATAATTCATTTTTAAATGAATTATATTTAAAAAAATTATTGAGACTTATTGTACTCTATTTACTCTTTGTGTGTGCATGTGTATATGTGTATATCTGAGTGTGTTCAGAATGTTCTTTTTTGTATTAAAGTTAAAATGAATACCTCTGAACATGCAATCTATGAATTAGATTTACTGATATTAAATGATTTGAAAGGAATACATGTATGCAGATTTACATCACATACTATTGTCTGACTTTTAGAAAGAAATTTGAACATCTTTACTAGAAAAGATGCTATACTGAGTCATTTTATATCCACTACATCCAATTTTTTATTGTGGTCTAGTCTGTCCATTTACTCTTTACAGACAAAAACACTTCTTTTTATTATTTCACTACTAAAATTATTGACTTGAATTTGTGCAAGTTTTGTCTGATTCTTTAATTTATCCATCAATTTCTTTATGCCAATAGCCTACCAACAAAAATTTAATGAATTATTCCTGTGTATCAGGTTCTATGCTTTATGGTAAGTATATTTAATTTTAGTGAAATAGTAAGATAATTTTTAAAAACCTTAATTTTTAGAGCAGTTTTAGGTTCACAGTAAAACTGAGTGGAAAGTACTGAGAATTCCCATGTAGCCTCTTCCCCCAACAAGAAGAACCACTCCCATTACCAACATTCCCCCCGGGAGTGGTACATTTGATATAACTGATGAACCTACACTGACACATTATTATCACTCAGAGTCCCTAGTTTACATAGCTCACTCTCGATATTGTACATTCTGTTTGTAATGACATGCACATCTGGAAGACACTTCTTGAGATATTATTTATTCCCCATCCCCCCAGTCTTCTCACAACACCATCACATCAGTGATTCCAAGACAAACCAGAGAAGTCTACAAGCACTATTTTCAAGCACTGAAAATGTGAAGTACAAAGTGTCACATACCCTCCTGAAAATCATAGCAGAATCAAATAGCCTTGAAATCCAGAAAGCCTTGGATTTGCAAAGGCCAGATTCTGAGAGAAATCCAAGAGCATTGCTTTGATAGTCAACAGTCCCAAATCCAGTTTTAAGGAGAAGTCAAGAACTCTGGAGATGGGAAGAATGCAGAAATACATACAAAGAATTAGCTGACTGGGTTAGATGAGAAGCTCACAAATGGAAAGACTGTGGGTTTCATAGTCTTCATTTTCAATACGTGAGCAGCTTGTCAGTGTTGCTTGACATTTAATAACCATAAACTAGAAGTTTGGGAGATGCAGAGAAGGAAAACCCAAACTGAATGAATTGTTATTCAACAGACATGGAAATTTAATCAAGAAGTGATCAAATGTATCATGAGTTGTCAAGATTATGATGTTCCATCATTAGAAGTGGAATTTTAGTAGATTATTGTAAGCAATAAATAAACATGTTTTTAGCACATCACATTAATACGTGCTAACCAGAAAAGGAATAACTTTCTGAAAGGAAATCCATCCAGGAATTAGGAACCAGCCAGTTTAGATCCATGATTACTTTTTCTTTTCCTCCACATAGACTCAATGATAGTTCTCCCTTTACTACTACTTAATTTTTACTCTCTTTCCAATGTCATTATAAATGAGGTAATATTTACCTTCTGATATCTCACTCATGGGACCTAGCATTCAATAGCAGGATCCTAATTCTAATTTACTTGGAGAGACAGTCTGATTGGCTTGATTCTGGTTTCTTCCCTATGACTTCTAGTTAGGTGATTGGGTATGGGGTAGGAAAGGAATTGTATTTCTTTTATAAATATGGAGACTTGAACCAGATTTTTTACATGATGGACAATTCTCAGAAAAGGACAACAGTTAAGTCTAAGTTGAAATCTAAGATATGTTTACTACATTTGTATTAGAACTTTCCCTTCATGGAACTGAAAAAAAAACACATAAAATAGAACAAAAATACCAAATGAAAACACAAATATCATAAGCATTTTAAGTCATATTATTAGCAAAAACATGTTTTCTTTCTTTCTTACTGTGGAAAAACCTTTCTGAGCAATAATCCCCCAAATAAACCTTATAAACTCAGTTTCTCTTGATAAGTGGTAATATTTTTCCTCAATTTATTTACAAGTTACATCAATAGTAGGATTTAGTTTTTATATTATTGACTTGATTAACATTTATTATGTTAATCACCAACTAATTCAGGCAAAAGAGGAATTGGTCCAATTATTTTGATCACAAAGGATAAAAATACTAGAATTGGTTTAAAATGCAACTGAATTTGAAATTCCTTGAATTAACAAAAATGTCATGATTGTTACTTGGGTAAATAAATGTGCAATGTATGACATACAATAAAGATCTAAATGTGGAAATACAGATATTCTAAGTTTTACCTTGAAGGTGCTTTATCATTAAGTAACACTCTTAAATAATAAATATGCAGATATATTTGAAATGATGTGCTATTTAGGTTAACTGCATTTCATATCTGTATGGCTAAAGGCTTTACAATAAGAGAAGCTAATAAAGTTATGGAACTTGCATGCTTTATTATCACATGAGTAAACTCATTGGGATGGTAAGGATGAATTAAATATTTTCTGTCCTTTTCCAACTTACTGATTATTTTTATTTATTTATGTATTTTTAAATCTAGAACTGCAAACATTTAGGATGAGCTGCCCTCAAATTCTGTGAAGGTCTCATCTATCAGTCTGCATTAACTTGTTTATTACCAAACATAAAAATAATTAGAGTTATATTTATGTAAGGCATAATTCTGAAGTAACATTTGGAGAGCAGGTGGTTAGGACTAGAACTCCCATTTATGAATTTTTTCCAATATCTGCAATATAATCTTGCAAAGTCTTCAGGAAAGAGGCAATTACCTATATCCCCACAATAAAGACAGAGCACTGAGCAGAATGAATGATAGTAACCAGGCAGGTAAATAGGTTGTCAAACTATATCACCTTATCACTGAGGATTTCCTACATAAAAATGACAGAGACGATATGTGATAGCCTTAGATTTAAATGATAGTGGAGCAAAAAATAGAAAAGGATAATCACCTCTGTACAGCAAGTCTGATTCATTCCTTAGTGTGGGAAGTTGAGCTGTCTTACAGTTGTCCAATGTGTTGTTACAGACACAGAATAGCAAAGATGGTACATTTGTATGTTGTATTGGTGCCGAGGGATAATTATTTCTTGAGGAGAATATTAATGCTGCTGCTCTTCAAAAGGCGGCTTCAGAGAGGGAAGCAAGCCTGGGGCAGCCACCCTTATACTATGGGTCCTTGGGTGCCAATTTTCACAGTTCAACAGAAGTGTTTGCCTTAACTTTCTATCAGATTAACTTCTCTGGATGAAGGCATTGAAACTCCAGGAAAGTAAACCGATTAACGCCCAGGTCAGGAATAAAATGCTGCCCACCAAAGGATAGCAAATCATCTATTATTATGTTTTTCAATTTAGCCATGGATTAATTTATTGCAATGTTTGCTCAAAGAGAAATGAACACAAAGCAAGCTCGTTTGAATAAAGTATTAGAATATGTCCTACATATGGGGTCACATTTTTGAAAAAAGGGATGATGAGTGGAAGGCATATTTTCATGGGTTCAGTGAACACATGTGCCCATCCCAACTAAATTATTAGGTTATATAAAACCCTGCTTTGTTTTTGCAAAATTATAAAGCCTTATTATTAAAGAACAAAAATGTGAGAGTATTCTTTTTTTTTTTTTTTTTTATTGAAGGGTAGTTGACACACAGTATTACATTACATTAGTTTCAGGTGTACAACACAGTGATTCAACATTTATATACATGATAATTCTAGGTACCAGCTATCACCATACCAAGTTGTTACATTATTTTGACTATATTCCTTATGCTATACATTACATCCCGGTTACTTATTTATTTTACAATTGGAAGTGTGTTTATATATATACATATATATATATATGTATTTTTTGTGTGTGTGTGAGGGCATCTCTCATATTTATTGATCAAATAGTTGTTAACAACAATAAATTTCTGTATAGGGGGGTCAATACTCAATGCACAATCATTAATCCACCCCAAGCCTAATTTTCGTCAGTCTCCAATCTTCTGATGCATAACGAACAAGTTCTTACATGGAGCACAAATTCTTACATAGTGAATAAGTTACATGGTGAACAGTGCAAGGGCAGTCATCACAGAAGCTTTCGGTTTTGTTCATGCATTATGAACTATACACAGTCAGTTCAAATATGAATATTCATTTGATTTTTAAACTTGATTTATATGTGGATACCACATTTCTCTCTTTATTATTATTATTTTTAATGAAATGCTGAAGTGGTAGGTAGATACAAGATAAAGGTAGAAAACAGAGTTTAGTGTTGTAAGAGAGCAAATGTAGATGATCAGGTGTGTGCCTGTAGACTATGTGTTAATCCAAGCTAGACAAGGGCAATAAAACATCCATGTATGCAGAAGATTTCTCTCAGAACATGAGGGGGGAGGTTCTAAGCCTCACCTCTGCTGCTCCCCATTTTCTCACCAGATGGCCCCCTGCGACTGTGCCTGTCTTAGGTTGTTCCTCCCTTGAGGAATCTTACCCGTCTCTGGCTAACCAGTCATCTTCCGGGGCCATACAGGGAAATGTTAAGTTGGTAGGTGAGAGAGAAGACTTATTGTTTGAAAAGGTTAGCTTGTTACTTCTTTGCATATTAATGCCCTGTGGCTTCTATGCCCAGCATTTGTCTTGAGGTGTCTTTACCACTTGGAAGAGTTATGATACTCGGTAAATTCGACATGTGGCACGAGTTCTATTTAAAGGTTGTAATTAGGTAGGAAGAAGAAAAGCTATAGAAGTAGCAGGGAGAAGAAAACCTGGGAAGATTGATTATTTCTTTGACATATCTTCTTGTAGAGTAACTTCAGCATGGATAGGTTTTAAACTACTAGTTAAATTGCGCACACACATTAACATAATAGGAGTATAGTTACATAACCAAAGCATACCTGTAATTACCAGCCATCTCCAGTAAAACCAAGAAAACCAGTTAGGCACCTTAGGCATTTGTGAAAACTTATCTATTATATGGTGGATATTGTCCAACTGAACTTGAACAGTCTGAGAGAATTCAGATAAATTAGAACAACCCATTCCTGGGGACTGTTCACATCCCATATGTTCTTTTAACAGTAAATAGTCTGTGGTTGTAAAATTTGGAGTGCTACAATTTGCACTTCTCCTAATTCTAGGTTGAGTTCCAATAGTATAGATCCAGTCAAATTTGTTGTTTTACTGTATGCACAGGCCAGCTTAGATATCTCCTTCATCATTCCCATGGCAAGTCCAGGAACTGGTGGGATGAGTGCATCTACACCTGTGGCAGTGCTTGGATCTTTGTTGGGGTTTTTTGTTTTTTTTTTTTTTGCTAATCATCTTCTGTCATGAGTCTTACCTAGAGTGCTGATGTTGGAAGTTCTTTTTCATATCGTATCTTAGTTCATTTTCGGGGTAGCCCAATTAGGCTTTGATCCTCTGTATAAACACAAACAGACCCTTTGCCTGCACTTTTATATGCCCTTTATATCATTGTGTAGAACTCATTGGAGGTCACCACACAGGAACTGCTTTTTTTTTTTTTGTCATTAATCTACACTTACATGACGAATACTTTGTTTACTAGGCTCTCCCCTATACCAGGACCCCCTATATACTCCTTTACAGTCACTGTCCATCAGCGTAGCAAAATGTTGTAGAATCACTACTTGTCTTCTCTGTGTTGTACAACCCTCCCCTTTCTCCCACCCCGCTATGGATGCTAATCTTAATTACCCCTCTTTTTCTCCCCCCCCTTATCCCTTCCTACCCACCCATCCTCCCCAGTCCCTTTCCCTTTGGTACTTGTTAGTCCATTCTTGAGTTCTGTGATTCTGCTGCTGTTTTGTTCCTTCAGTTTTTTCTTTGTTCTTATATTCCACAGATGAGTGAAAGCATTTGGTATTTCTCTTTCTCTGCTTGGCTTGTTTCACTGAGCAAAATACCCTCCAGCTTCATCCATGTTGTTGCAAATGGTTGGATTTGCCCTTTTCTTATGGCTGAATAGTATTCCATTGTGTATATGTACCACTTCTTCTTTATCCATTCATCTATCCATGGACATTTAGGTTGCTTCCAATTCTTGGCTATTGTAAATGGTGCTGCGATAAACATAGGGGTGCACTGATCTTTCTCATACTTGATTGCTGCATTCTTAGGGTAAATTCCTAGGAGTGCAATTCCTGGGTCAAATGGTAGGTCTGTTTTGAGCATTTTGATGTACCTCCATACTGCTTTCCACAATGGTTGAACTAACTTACATTCCCAACAGCAGTGTAGGAGGGTTCCCCTTTCTCCACAGCCTCGCCAACATTTGTTGTTGTTTGTCTTTTGGATGGCAGCCATCCTTACTGGTGTGAGATGATACCTCATTGTAGTTTTAATTTGCATTTCTCTGATAATTAGCGATGTGGAGCATCTTTTCATGTGTCTGTTGGCCATCTGTATTTCATTTTTGGAGAACCGTCTGTTCAGTTCCTTTGCCCATTTTTTAATTGGGTTATTTGTTTTTTGTTTGTTGAGGCGTGTGAGCTCTTTATATATTCTGGATGTCAAGCCTTTATCGGATATGTCATTTTCAAAGATATTCTCCCATACTGTAGGGTTCCTTTTTGTTCTATTGATGGTGTCTTTTGCTGTACAGAAGCTTTTCAGTTTAATATAGTCCCAATTGTTCATTTTTGCTGTTGTTTTCCTTTCCCAGGGAGATATGTTCAAGAAGAGGTCACTCATGTTTATGTCTAAGAGGTTTTTGCCTATGTTTTCTTCCAAGAGTTTAATGGTTTCGTGACTTACATTCAGGTCTTTGATCCATTTTAAGTTTACTTTTGTATATGGGGTTAGACAGTGGTCCAGTTTCATTCTCCTACATGTAGCTGTCCAGTTTTGCCAGCACCATCTGTTGAAGAGACTGTCATTTCGCCATTGTATGTCCATGGCTCCTTTATCAAATATTAATTGACCATATATGTCTGGGTTAATGTCTGGATTGTCTAGTCTGTTCCATTGGTCTGTGGCTCTGTTCTTGTGCCAGTACCAAATTGTCTTGATTACTATGGCTTTATAATAGAGCTTGAAGTTGGGGAGTGAGATCCCCCCTACTTTATTCTTCTTTCTCAGGATTGCTTTGGCTATTCGGGGTCTTTGGTGGTTCCATATGAATTTTTGAATTATTTGTTCCAGTTCATTGAAGAATGTTGCTGGTAGTTTCATAGGAATTGCATCAAATCTGTATATTGCTTTGGGCAGGATGGCCATTTTGACGATATTAATTCTTCCTAGCCATGAGCATGGGATGCGTTTCCATCTGTTAGTGTCCCCTTTAATTTCTTTTAAGAGTGACTTGTAGTTTTCAGAGTATAAGTCTTTCACTTCTTTGGTTAGGTTTATTCCTAGGTATTTTATTTTTTTGATGCAATTGTGAATGGAGTTGTTTTCCTGATTTCTCTTTCTGTTGGTTCATTGTTGGTATATAGGAAAGCCACAGATTTCTGTGTGTTGATTTTGTATCCTGCAACTTTGCTGTATTCCGATATCAGTTCTAGTAGTTCTGGGGTGGAGTCTTTAGGGTTTTTTATGTACAGTATCATGTCATCTGCAAATAGTGACAGTTTAACTTCTTCTTTGCCAATCTGGATTCCTTGTATTTTTTTGTTTTGTCTGATTGCCGTGGCTACGACCTCCAGTACTATGTTAAATAACAGTGGGGAGAGTGGGCATCCCTGTCTAGTTCCCGATCTCAGCGGAAATGCTTTCAGCTTCTCGCTGTTCAATATAATGTTGGCTGTGGGTTTATCATATATGGCCTTTATTATGTTGAGGTACTTGCCCTCTATTCCCATTTTGCTGAGAGTTTTTACCATGAATGGATGTTGAACTTTGTCAAATGCTTTTTCAGCATCTATGGAAATGATCATGTGGTTTTTGTCTTTCTTTTTGTTGATGTGGTGGATGATATTGATGGACCTTCGAATGTTGTGCCATCCTTGCATCCCTGGGATGAATCCCACTTGGTCATGGTGTACGATGGTTTTGATGTATTTTTGAATTCGGTTTGCTAAAATTTTGTTGAATATTTTTGCGTCTACTTTCATCAGGGATATTGGTCTGTAGTTTTCTTTTTTGGTGGTGTCTTTGCCTGGTTTTGGTATTAGGGTGATGTTAGCTTCATAGAATGAGTTTGGGAGTATCCCCTCCTCTTCTATTTCTTGGAAAACTTTAAAGAGAATGGGTATTATGTCTTCCCTGTATGTCTGATAAAATTCCGTGGTAAATCCATCTGGCCCGGGGGTTTTGTTCTTTGGTAGTTTTTTGATTACCGCTTCAATTGGTCTGTTTAGATTTTCTGTTTCTTTTTGGGTCAGTCTTGGAAGGTTGTATTTTTCTAGGAAGTTGTCCATTTCTCCTAGGTTTCCCAGCTTGTTAGCATATAGGTTTTCATAGTAGTCTCTAATAATTCTTTGTATTTCTGCGGGGTCCGTCGTGATTTTTCCTTTCTCGTTTATGATACTGTTGATTTGTGTTGACTCTCTTTTCCTCTTAATAAGTCTGGCTAGAGGCTTATGTATTTTGTTTATTTTCTCGAAGAACCAGCTCTTGGTTACATTGATTTTTGCTATTGTTTTATTCTTCTCAATTTTATTTATTTCTTCTCTGATCTTTATTATGTCCCTCCTTCTGCTGACCTTAGGCCTCATTTGTTCTTCTTTTTCCAATTTCGATAGTTGTGACATTAGACCGTTCATTTGGGCTTGTTCTTCCTTTTTTAAATATGCTTGGATTGCTATATACTTTCCTCTTAAGACTGCTTTTGCTGTGTCCCACAGAAGTTGGGGCTTAGTGTTGTTGTTGTCATTTGTTTCCTTATATTGCTGGATCTCCATTTTGATTTGGTCATTGATCCATTGATTATTTAGGAGCGTGTTGTTTAGCCTCCATGTGTTTGTGAGCCTTTTTGCTTTCTTTGAACAGTTTATTTCTAGTTTAATGCCTTTGTGGTCTGAAAAGATGGTTGGTAGGGTTTCAATATTTTGGAATTTTTCTGAGGTTCTTTTTGTGTCCTAGTATGTGGTCTATTCTGGAGAATGTTCCATGTGCACTTGAGAAGAATGTGTATCCTGTTGCTTTTGGATGTAGAGTTCTGTAGATGTCTATTAGGTCCATCTGTTCTAGTGTGTTGTTCAGTGCCTCTGTGTCCTTACTTATTTTCTGTCTGGTGGATCTGTCCTTTGGAGTGAGTGGTGTGTTGAATTCTCCTAGAAGGAACGCATTGCATTCTATTTCCTCCTTTAGTTCTGTTACTATTTGTTTCAGGTATGTTGGTGCTCCTGTATTGGGTGCATATATATTTATAATGGTTATATCCTCTTGTTGGACTGAGCCCTTTATCATTATGTAATGTCCTTCTTTGTCTTTTTTTACTTTCTTTATTTTGAAGTCTGTTTTGTCTGATACCAGAATTGCAACACCTGCTTTCTTCTCTCTGTTGTTTGCTTGAAATATCTTTTTCCATCCCTTGACTTTAAGTCTGTGCGCGTCTTTGGGTTTGAGGTGAGTCTCTTGTAAGCAGCATATGGATGGATCTTGCTTTTTTATCCATTCTATTACTCTGTGTCTTTTGATTGGTGCATTCAGTCCATTTAGATTTAGGGTGATTATTGAAAGGTATGAATTTATTGCCATTGCAGGCTTTAAGTTTGTGGTTACCAAAGGTTTAGGGTTAGCCTCTTTACTGTCTTACTGTCTAACTTAACTCGCTTGTTGAGCTATTATAAACACAGTCTGATGATTCTTTATTTCTCTTCCTTCTTATTCCTCCTCCTCCCTTCTTCATATGTTGGGTGTTTTGTTGTGTGCTCTTTTTAGGAGTGCTCCCATCTAGAGCAGTCCCTATAGGATGCCCTGTAGAGGTGGTTTGTGGGAGGCAAATTCCCTCAACTTTTGCTTGTCTGGGAATTGTTTAATCCCTCCTTCATATTTAAATGATATTAGTGCTGGATACAGTAGTCTTGGTTCGAGGCCCTTCTGTTTCATTGCATTAAGTATATCATGCCATTCTCTTCTTGCCTGTAGGGTTTCTGTTGAGAAGTCTGATGATAGCCTGATGGGTTTTCCTTTGTAGGTAACCTTTTTTTTTTAATCTCCGGCTGCCTTTAATGCTTTGTCTTTGTCTTTGATCTTTTCCATTTTAATTATTATGTGTCTTGGTGTTGCCCTCCTTGGATCCCTTGTCATGGGAGTTCTTTGTACCTCTGTGGTCTGAGAGGCCATTTCTTCCCCTAGTTTGGGGAAGTTTTCAGCAATTATTTCTTCAAAGACATTTTCTTTCCCCTTTTCTCTCTCTACTTCTTCTGGAATACCTATAATTCGTTTATTGTTCCTTTTCATTTGGTCACTCAGCTCTCTTAAAATTCTTTCATTCCTGGAGATCCTTTTATCTCTCTCTGCATCAGCTTCTCTGCGTTCCTGTTCTCTGTTTTCTAGTCCATTAATGGTCTCTTGCATCAACCCAAACTAAACTTTTATCCTATGAATAATAGTGTACTTATTCATAGGTACACTACAGGTAAACTGATAAATCACTGGTATAATGATGAAGATACGCTCTTTAAAGGGGCAATGTAATTTTATCCACATTTTGCTTCTAAAACATGCTTTATCAATAGAAAAATTTGGAAAACTGTTCTTTAAAGTGGCTAAGAGCATTTTGACCCTTAATGACCCCATTTCTACTTTTAAATATTCATTCTGCCACTATTATTAGCATAAACGCCACATGTCCTTTGGCAAGCAAGATAGGCATGAAGCATCCAAAGTTGTAGTTAGGAACAGAAAGTGGCTGGGTTGGGAAAAGCACAGAAGTGATGCACTGTGTGCGTGGCATATTTCACCTATGATCTTTCAGTAAGGCATTAACTAAAAACTATTTAAGAAATTAATTTATCTACCACACTTTCTGTTAAGGAAGTTGAAGTACCAAGGATTTTTTTCTTCTGTCCAGAAGTCATAATAAATAATTTTTTGCCAGATACCAAAAACTTGGTTAAAGCCTACATCCATCTATCTAACTGTACATAATTATCAGGAAAGATATTTTTTATTGTGGTTATACATAGAATATATGTATCCTTTTAACCGTTTTTAAGTGTACCATTCAGTGACATTAAATACAATCACATTTTTGTACAACCATTATCACCATCCACCTCCAGAATTTTTTCATCTTCCCAAACTGAAAGTCTGAATCTATGAAACAATATCTCACATTCTTTCTTCCTCCCAAACCCTTGGCCACCTCCATTCTACTTTCTGTCCCATTGAATGAGACTACTTTATGTACCTCGTATAAGTGTAATCACTTAGCATGTCTTCAAGTTTCATCCTATGTGGTAGCATATATCAAATTTCCTTCCTTTTTAATATTCCCACTGTGTATATATATGTATATACACACACACCACATTTTGCTTATCCATTCATACATTGATGGACACTTGGATTGTTTACACCTTTTGCTTATTATTAATAATGCTGTTATTAACATGGATACACAAATATCTTTTTGTTTCCCAGCTTTTAATTTTTTGGTATATATCCAGGAATGGAATTGCGGGGTCATATAATAATTTTATTTAAATTTTTCGTAAGGAACCAAATACCATTTTCCACAATAGCTGTACCATTTTACATTCCCACCTACAATACACAGGGTTCCAATTTCTCCATATCTTCATCAACATTTGTTATTTTCTGTTATATTTTGAGAATGGCCATCAAAATAGATGCAAAGTGATACATCACTGTGGTTTTGATTTATAGTTTTCTAATGATGTTATGTTAAGCATCTTCCAATGTGCTCATTTCCATTTGTATGTATTTTTTGAAGAAATATCTATTCAAGTCTTTGTCTGTTTTTTAATCAGTTTATATTTGTTGTGATTGTGGTGGTTATTATTATTTTTTAGTTGTTATGGTGTAAATTACAATATGCATGCTTGCCTTACTGAAATCTACATGAAATTCATACTTTTAACCACTTCCTAGTCAATGTAACAACCTTATAACACAAATAACTGCAATTGATTCATGCTTTTAAGACAAATAATTACAGATGACCACAATTAAAATTAAAAACTGGTGGTAGTGCCTACTGGATTTGCAGAAGTAGAGAAATGAGAAGAAAGACAAGGAGAAGGGGAGGAAACAGGCAGTGAAGGGGCAAAAGAAGATAAGAGCCAAATGAAAATATCTGTACAATCCATGAAATCACAAGGAAAGATAAAATGACAAAAAAGTGAAAGCCAAACATTTAAGTAATTTTTAATAAATGCAAATAAATAAAAATTTCCGCCATTTCCTGATTTGCAGGAAGAAACCGTTCATATCCAATCATTGTGTGTTTACATAGTTTCTAATTTTAAAATAACACAATATATAAAAATATATAGTCATTTGAAAAGTGGGTTGACCACATAGGATAAGAGCAGATGTGACATAATGCAGAATATTCTACCTTGGCTTCACGGTCCCTAAATGAGGCCAATGACATGCAGTTGTCACACATCTGGAAATCTTAATTCTTACTATTCCTCTTGGTACTTAAATTATGATCCTATAAGAATTTAAGGGTTTCTTTATAAATATTGTCCTTTCCTGTTTCCTGAAAGAAATTCAGACATAATTAGGTCATATTACTTTCCCAGAGGAAGAAGCAGAATCCACAGCTAGTTGTTCTTAAAAAATATCTGTGCCTGTGGCTTTCCAGAATTCCTGAAAACCCATTTCTTGGTATGTCTTGTTCAAAAACAAGGAGAATTATAAATAGAGAAACAAAATGGAGAAAATATGGTACTATCAAAAGATACAACTAAATCAAAGGAGCACAGAAAAAATTTAAAAGTCAAAGGCAAAGCAAATGCATACAGACATTGCTGGGAAACGTCCTGGAGAAAAGGACTCTGGTGAGCTGGACACCAGCAACCAGCGGTTCCTCCCTCCCCTTTAGCTGGAATGTGGGTTCTGTCTGCCTTCCCCACTCTGAAAGGCTGCCTCCGAGACAGAGCCTTGAGATAAGGAGATGGTATTGAGACCATCAAGACAATATATGTGACTGAACACAGTTAAGACTTCTATTAAAAAAAAAATGTGCCAGACAGGTGTAGAGATCTACTTGTCTGTGTCCACCCAAGACAAGCCTCATCTGTAAGTTTTCTTGCTTCTTACACTTGCCACCTACCAACTTGGAGTGGCCTGATCTCCCTATAATTGTTTAATCCATAAATAGTCTACTCCCACCCCTCCCCCCATGCCTTTAGCAAACAGAATGTGTCTGATACCCTCTCTTGTGCACATGGCTTTCCATACTTCCAACATGGCAGGTCAAACCTGTAACTTCTGGTTCCTTCTACCCAGTGGGTAAATTAAAAGCAACATTTTCCTCCAAAGATAACATGGACAGTATTATCAATTGGTCATCTCTGCAACTGTGGGAAAGATATAGTTCGGAGAATACAGAATAAAAAACAACTAAGAATTAAAATGCAGACGAAGATGGAGAGGTGCTGTGTATTTACTTGATCACTGAGGGAACTGTGCATATTGCTCCCAGTTTGCTTTTTTCTCTTATTGCTGAGCTCCTTTTATAGACTGACAAGTAAGAATCTCATTAATACTCTGTGGCATGATTTAAAAAGAAATATGGTGTAAAACATTAGCAGCCAACCAAGACCCCACAGATCTTGAGGAAGTAGCATGAGACTTTACATATTGATTAATATAATTCTCAAGAGTGATCTCAGAGTAAAACAAAAAAACAAACAAAATCTGTAAGTATGCAATCTTAGGAAGTATGGATATGTTGTTAGGAAATCCAATCTGAGGAGGTCTTATGTGAAACTTCAACTCAGGAAGCATTCTTGACTTTGATCAAGAAAGAATTAATGAGCAGGTAAAGCAGGTACAAGCAAAGAGTAGTTTAGTAAAGTTGAAAGCACACACTCAAGCAGGGAGCACAGGCATGCTGCAGAGGTGAGCACTACTGGGGTGTGTGAGTTGGGTCTCTTATAAGCGATCTATGGAGTGGAGTCTCTTTAGAAAATTCACAGGTAAGGGGTTGGTAATTTGCCTAAGGGACTGGAGAGGAAATGTTCTCTCTTAAGAGGAAATTGACTTGGTAGGCAGACCACAGACTTTATATTTTTTGATACATTCTGTTCTTTAAGCATCCTGTTATTCTATACCTTTTGATTTGAAGCCTAAGTCCCTGTGCTCCCTATTCTAGCCTGACTCAGATACAGAATTTTTTCTTAAGGAGATAACAAATGAAAGCTAAAAACATGATTGCATTGAGTTCAACTATGGAACAGCACAGTCATATCCAAACTGCTCCTTTGACAAATGAGGAAAAGGAGGCACAGAATAGAAAAGGTGCTAGTGGAGGTGACTGTTGTAAGCTGGCGACAAAGTAGCAAAGTTGTGACTAAATGACAACCTATGAAGTTCACCAATCCTACAGATATAAAGTGTTCCAAATTAACATAAAGTACTGTAAGAAAGATTATAATTAGTATATTTTTATTTAAAAATATACTCTTTGTGAAGAAGATGTGCTATCAGAGTGTATAGTGTTAGAATTCTGCATTAAGGAGTGAGAGAAGAATAGCTAAAAGAAACTGCTCACTGAGGTGGCCATTTATGATCCCTGACTGTAACTGGTTTTATGAAATATACTACACTTCAGGAGCCACAAAAAAATGGGCAAAATATGGAAGCAAAGGAAGAATAGAAATGGGGAAACTAGATTTATTCTCACATGTTCTAGTTTCACAAATAGAAGCAAAATATCAGAGACACTGCTGAATGTTCTTGATCTTCACATTCGTGATGTTCAGAATACATGACAAACTAAACTGATCTATGAGGGATTAGAGCAGAAGTGCCCTAAAGTCTCTGCTCCAGGAACTGGTTTTATCACCCAGTGTTCTTTGTGCTCTGAACCCAAGTTGCTTTAAGATACCCATCAAGGGGGATTTAAAAGATGGGACAATTGCTCATATTAAAATTATGTTTCAGTTGTAATACCTGTAATCAACTCTTAAACCCCTCATCTCCTTTAGGCTATTTGTTGATTCCTCAGTATGACAGCCATTGAGCTGCTTTCATCTTGAGCAGCTTTCATCTTTTTAAAGGATGGTAGGTATGGAAAGTGCACACCGTTTGTGGGGACTAGTATAGCTTGGAGACAGCATGGATGGAAAGTATAGGAAAGCAAAAGTAATTCAAAGATGGAGGGAATGAATACAATAGATTGAATGGTTTCAGATTTATAACAAAAAGAATTTAAAAAATTACTTCACTCTAAGTATTTCAGGTTTACATAGAAAATTGGCTTGAAAGAGATGGCTATAAACTTTGGAGTAGAATGTGGTGAGTCCAAAGCTGTGAAGGGTCTTAGATGTTATCCTACTTTCAAGTTAACAAGTTAGCTTGGCACTATTTCCCTCCTTCCCTCCCCCTCCTTCTCTCTTCCTTTCTCTCTCTCTCTCTCTCTCTCTGGTACACACACACACACACACACACACACACACACACACACACAGGAACTGTAGACCTTTGAATCAGAGGACAGAATTTTTATTTGCTCACAAATCAATCTTAGCAACACGGATCCCCCTGTTTCAATTACCCATGGGATGAGATATGGAGAGACAAGAACAGCACCACTGGAGAGGAACCCTAAAATAAGGAGACTCAGAGCATATATAAGGTGGCTGGCATTTCTACCTCTCCTCTCCTCCAGAGAGAGAGGGACAGAGAGAGAACGAGAGAGGGAGAAAGAAAGAAATTTGCCCTGGAATGTAGACAGATATGATGAGGATGGGGAAGGCCACTACCCTGAAGCAGATAATAGCAATACCAATCCCTAACTTTCAAATCATGATTACCATTTAATCTCCAGCCTGACCATGCAAAAACATGCAAGTACTCATGAAGAGTAGAGTTGTTTCAAAATGATGAAAACTTGCTTGGCAGCTTGATTTTAAGTGGGTTGGTTCATGTGCCAGGGGAAAACAAGAAATGAAACCAGATAATAAGTTCTTTAGAGGATAGGGATGATTTCTGTTTCTTTGTTATCTCTCTTATAACCCAACCTTGTTTTTGGAGTTAATAATATTGAAATATAAAATATAGCATACCAGAGAGGCCATATTTCTTCTTTTTAGCCTACTCTGTCACAATGTATTTTGAATAAGTATGACTTATAGAATCCAAACACAAAGAAATTTTACTTCATCTTCCAATATTCCTTTAAACCATTTACTGTGGGATATTTACCCACTATCTCTGGGTAAAATCTCATGAATTCAATGGTTCCCCCCACTCTTATCATTCATAGTGAAGTGTTTAATGAAATTACCAAAAATAAACTTCAAGTGGCAAATGACGATTTGAACTACCTAACTGAAATATTCAGTCCTCTGTAACAGTCAATGTGTCCAACTTTATTCACAGTTGTAGCTATTCCTACTCATGCATAAAAGGCTAAACACAGCCATGTGATGTCCAGAAAAGGGATAGTTACCTGCTACTTTCTACATTATTCACCTTCTCTAAAATTTCTCAACTGTTTTATTTCCCCAAAGTTCAAGCTGAGGAAAAGAAGAAAACTAAGGGAAATAGCAAATATTTTGTTTCATTAGCAGTTTCACAATTGCTGGGCCTGGCAGAGAGTTAAAGTTGAACTTATCTTAAGTGGCAGTTTTTTTTGTTTATAGGGTTGGGGGAGTTTCCACAGATATATAATTACTGGAGATCTCTTAACTGCATCCGTAGGAAATGCCCATTAAATTCACTTGGTTATGTTAATCCCTCCACAGAAATGTTGGAGTTGACTTTAGTTGTCTGTTGTATAACTGCTTTATTTGGTTCTATTACACAATTCTTAAGGCAGACCCATGCTAGGGTGTTCTTATATGTGGCACATCTCTGCTGATTGATGAACCCTCATGAAATGCTTGACACAACAAAGACACAGAGCACCCAATGTGTAGATCCCATTGTGTCACTTCTCGATCCATCTCCCACCATTGAGCTAGCAACATCTCTTGTCCTTAGATTTCTCAGGTACAAGTTAAAAACCAGTCTTCCCTGTGCCCCTCTGCTTCCTCAAACTCAATGTTGACTTGGGTTCATTACTTAGCATCTCTCTGAGCTTCAGTGTTCTAATGTATAAATAATAAACTCTCTAATTAATCTCCTTTAAGGCCTTTCTTTTAACATTAGATGAAGAAAAACATTTACCTTCTCTCCCACTGGGTGTAGTGGAATCACACGAATTTTCTGCAAAGAAATCCTCCCTAAAAATACTGTTCTGTTTCCCATATTCTGTTCCATCTATAGCTTCAGTATAAGCAAGGGATTTAAAAGACTAATTCACAGCTGTTTCCATTAGAACTGTTTGTAAAGTGGTCTTCTTTGGAACATAGAATGTGCTGGCTTCATGCTTTGTCTGAACCAAGAGAGGATGTGTCCTATTTAACTTCCTGTTTCCATACCCTAGGCTCCTCAAAGACAGTCATTAGCTCTTATATTTCTTTTTTACACCACAATATGCTGGGTGTGCAGGCAACAATTAAAATTTGCCTATGAACTAATAAGACCATTATTTCAAATGTTTATTCTCAAAAAAGCAATTTGTAGACACAAATGTCTGGGTTTCTCTCTGTATGGAAATGAACACAGGCTTTGTAGTCAATATTCTGGTTCTTCCTTACCTGCTGTGTCAGCCTGGCACATTACTTAATATCTATTTCTGAGCCTTAGTGTTCTTATATATAAACTTAAAATGAAAATATTTTACAGTGTCTTTGTGAGAATTACACACAGTATATGTAACATTGACAGGGCCTGGCACATGGAAGCATGTAAAATATTGTATATTTTGCTACTAATGTTTCCCACCAAATTGAAGTTCTGATATAAGTTCTAAAATCTAGTTAGAATTCTGTCTCCACTTTTGCCCTGCTAATCTTTCAGTGCAAACACTAATAAAGGTGAAAAATCAAGATGAAGGGAGTGACAGAACACAAAAGGGAATGGAGTTTGCTCCTATTAGATTATCTATCCTGTAAGTAATTCATTATCAGCTATATCCCTATAATTATTACTTTGAAAAACACTATATAAAAGCATTCATAATGTTCATAGTATAGAATAAATGTAAACTGAATTTTTAAAATACTAAAAATACTTGGGAAAATGAAAATTTTCAAATCAGAATTTTATAAAAATAAGGCATAAATTTTGAAAATGATTAAAAAATATCAGGGTATTAACTTATGAAATATCCAGCTATTAACCATTATGCTGTACATAGGAAAAGCAAAAACAAATGCCTTTCAACTGTAAGAAGGACAATTATTTATAATCAATATTATTTTAAAGGACTGGGTATCTTGGAAAGACTGGGTATCTAGATAATAATTGTACACTGTCTAGCACTTAAAAGATTATTGTTGTAACATCAGTAAAAAAGCTTTTTAGGAAATATGTTGTTATTAACATGTGTGCAAGACAATAATTAATGTTCAAATAGTGATACTTGTACATTGTTATGCATATAAATGGAAACTTAAAAACAAATCTATAGCAGTGAAATATAAAAAAAGATCTCAGATGCTGCATTTCTCTCTAATAAAGCTGTAAAGCCTTTTAGTTAGGGCTAAAACATTCATTTTAACTGGCTTTTATCATGAGGAAAGAACTGAAAACAACTTTTTTTTTGTATTCAGAACATCATGAAGGCCAACAGCTTTCTAATGCAGAGGCCATAATTTGAATGGTGAAAAATAAAGCTTTTGAGGCTCTAAAGATTTGTGTTTTTTTCAGAGAGAGAGAGGTGCAAATATTTCCAAAGTGTGATTTGATAGACCCAGTTCTGCTAATGAATACAGATATTTTACAGATACACTTATAAAGCATAAAAACTTTTGGAAATACTTTTTTCTTATTTTTTTTTAAATCTTATCAGACAGTTCTTCACTCTGAAATAATACCATTGCATAGCAATGACTTGCTAATTATATACCAAGGGTACATTGCATTTTTACAAGTCAGAATTATAATATAAATTAATATATATTATCATGTACACATAACAATATATTCCATTTTAGTCTTTAAGTCATTACTAAGAGAACTGCTTGCAATGATATAAATATTTCTGCACTGTCAATATGGTATTCACTAGCCACATGTGGCTATTATGTGGCTATTATGTCTGAGATGAATTTTAATTTTACGTAACTTTAATTAATTTAAATTGGAATTTAAATCACCATATATGATTGCTGCTTTTCATATCAGAAAACAAACCTTTAAAAACAGCTACATAGATCAGAAATCTGATTATCAAATGTATACATTGTAGTTTGAATCACTCTTCTAATCCTTCTAATAATTTCTAAACCATTTGTTGATTTTTCAGAATTGTATTGTGGCATCACTAGTAAGGCATGCCCTTCTCTGGTCTCCAATTTGACAAAGAAAATTGCAAATTATATAATAAATACTTACTCTCTGATTTTCTGAATTTGTTGTACTTTATTGCAACCAGAGGGCACACAGATGCTCTGCCTCCTGCCCTGAATGGCATATACTTCTTGTCAGTACTTCCCACAATGACTGATCTCAGAAAAACCTTGGTGATTATTGATAACGTTGTAAAAATGCTGCCTCTTTCGTCACCTGCTCCACTACCCCATGAAGCTGACCTCCCTTGGTGCACTGGGTAAACATAGCGTATGTATTCACTGGTGCCACTCATCACCTTAATGCACTTAGTGACCACGGGTAGCATTTCTATCAGGTCCTGTTAATTGCCACTGCGGCCAGTTGCCACTGTGGCCAACACTATGCAAATCAATCATTACGGAAATATTTGAGTATTTTAATAATTAGTACAACCTTTGTTAGTTATGATCACTGATTATACAGGCTTAGGAGATAATTTAAAAAATTTTTTGTTACTCTTTTAGCATGTGTTCTTCACTTAAAGTATTAGCAGGGACTCAGATTGTTGTTTTGTATATATATCACTTAGGAAATTCATACAACATTTTAAGGAATTGCATATGTTTAAGAGTAAGAATTAAAAAAGAAAAAAAAGTATGTTTATCCAGTTGAAACAACACTTTTTTTTTACTTTCTGTCTGGATGATTTCTGTTTGGTTGATTTATTAATACTTTTGATCTTTCCTGGTGTAGTTTAACATCTGTTCAATTATCATATTCTTAACACACATTTCCTCAGCATGCTTTCTGCTCATCTTCCCTTTGTTCTCTTGGACAAATTGAGTGATGCTGATTTCATTTGGGATGTGCAAAAATAAAGGTTAAGTGGAGATTATGCAAGTGAAGTAAGCCATCAGGATAAAATGGAGAAGTTCAGAGAAAAAATAATGGGGAAAAGGTGTTCAATAGAGAGAAGAAGAATGGCAGGGAGGTAAAAGAGAGACATATTTAAAAAATAAAATATTGGAGTTTTTTTTTTACTGACATGTTTAATTTTTTCTGAAAATCTTGACATTCCAATACAAATCTGGTAAATATCACTATTGCCTTAGCTTTCTGGAAAAAAAATCATTGTACTGAATATGCTGTCAGAGAGAGAATATTTCCCATTTTCTTATTTCCGTGCCTTTTCCTAATTACTAAATCTCTTAACATAATACTCTCTTAACAGGTTTAACTTGATTTTCTCATTTTCAGAATGAAAATTAACTCATGGGTTTTACTTTGAAAGCTTCCTAAAGGTCTCAAGTATCATTCATTTCATGATTTCTACCTTTCAGTTTTTCCTTTTCTTTATTCTCTTTCACTTTAATAGGCAATGAAATAATAAAGAGAAATACAGGATCCAAGTTGGAATTCAATTTCTGTATATTCTCGTTTCTTCCTCTCTCATGAAAAATGAAACTCTCAGGCTAAACATTTATCTAAAATGCAGACATTCTTTGCTAATATCAAGACTCACTTTAAATAATAGGGTATAATTGTTAAACAGTGAGCTAAGAAAAACACATACGCATACACTCATTGACCGTTCAACTAAATGTATAAGAACTTTGGGTCACTTTTGTCACCAAGGAATTTTACTTACAACTTTTGTTTTATTGATTCCATTCATTCTAAGTTCATATTAGATTTTATAATGTTCTCAATTATGTGCCATTTGTTAATACAGATTTCTGTGGACTTCAAAATTGGAGAGAGGAAATTATAAATTTCTTTTACAAGAATTTTTGGGCAAAACCAGTTTAGTATCTTGAAAATTAAACTCCTAACAATAGAAATTTGATTTCAGTCACTAGCATTTTCTTAATTGCATAATGAAATTCAATGAAAAGGTTTTACATATAAAACAGCAGAGACAAAGCTGGAAGGCAGAGAATGTCAGGAGGAACACCTAATATTTAACTGTAGCCATGAAAATGATTATCATGACTGAAGGATCCTACTTGTGTTCTATATCAGAAATATAATACATTTCAAACTTTGAAGTCTAAAGCTTTCTGCCTTCATCTTTCCCCCCAAGATTATTTTTTTTGAATAATCATAACTGTTTTACTGATCTGAGTATGTAAAATTAAATTGAGGGAGTAGAAACTTCAGTTATAAGTATTTTTAAAATACAGTATTGCTTGGTGGCTTATTCTGTCACCTTTAAACAGACATAGAAGTCTTTTTATTTATGAGTACAAAAATACTTTCTCCTACATGGTTTTTACATTTAAATTTCTGCTACAAATGTAATGGGCTTTGAAGTACATAACACTGAACAAGAAACTGGTAGAAAAATACTTCCATATATAGTATCAATCCCCAAATACCTCAGGTAATTATTAGAATGGGGTGAAGGGAGGTTATAATGGACCAAGTTACCTTATTTGAACTGTACTGATTATAGTTCACAGAGGTTGCACAGACTCTCTCTGGATTGTATGAATTAATATGCCTCCATAAAGGAGCAGCCTCACCTTTCTCAGAGTGGAGTTATTTTCTGTATTGTATGCCATAAATTCATAACTTAATGAATGAAAATTAATTCTCTACATGATTACCTGTAACTCAGGTAAATCCCACTAATCCCACTGAACCAAAAGTATCATTATCAGTGTGTGCTCCTATTGCCAATTTAGTTTCCAACTCTTTGAAAACAACGGGTATTTGAAAATGCCATCATGAATGTATGTGTATGTTTAAGGAATTTATTAGTTACCCATCAAATTCCTTTCAATAGTAATCAGTCTCCTTTAATTATTTATTTGTTTACTGAAAGAGAAACCACATATATTTTTGTTGAATCAACCCTGATGATTAGTTTTTTAAATAAAGTATTTTGTTTTGTTTTCCATAGACTTCTTATCCTCCAAAGAAAAGTTATTTAACTATACAGCATGAATTAAGTTTCAATAGTGATATATTATATAAGTAACAGCTTGCAACTGAACTGCCCTGGCAATGCTTAACAACTTGAAACTGCTAAAACAGAAACCCATTTTCTTAACAAAGTGGAATATTTACAACAATATTTAGTTAACATATTTTCAAATGAGATTGGTAATGCTTTAATGGAAAGTTTCCTTAAGTGCATTTTATATCTGGAACTTCTAAGTAAAATTTGAATAATGTCAGGCAAAAACCTGAGTAGTCAAAGCTGGAATAAATGTATAAGAGACTTCACCACAAAGATGAGTCTATTTCAGTGAAGATATCATAATAAAAATAAACTGTAAAGGGCTTAACTTCCTCAGTTTATTCAAGATTTAGTCATGTAACTCAGAAAAATTTTGAGCTTTTATAGTGAGTGAGGAACTCTCTCTAAAATATGAAAAAAGTGAATTTTGGCTCTGAGATTTTAGAACTTCTAGAAAACTGGAGAGAATGAATGAATGTTGCTAATGCCTTACCTGAATAGTTTTCATTTTACCTATCTATTGCCACCACATGAACTGAAGAAGTGTTTAGTCAACATGATATTTTATGCTTAGGAATTGGAAATAAATATAGAGAAATAGAATGTTCATAAATGATTTATCACAAGTTGACCCCAATAAGCTTAAAAAATTTAATAAGAGGTGCCAGATTTCTAAGACAAAGGAAAAACAGTGTGTTTACTGGCTGAATTTGTTTACTGATTCACTGCCTTAACCAAAATTTATTATACACCTACTTAATATATAGTATGTACTGGTTTTGAGAGTGAGCATGCACCAGTGAATAAGACATTGCCGCATCACTCAAATACTTTATAAATATGTAAGAATTATATGCATAAAAATTATATAGCAGCACAGAAAGAGTCTACCTCAGCCAACAAATGTTGTGGATTAGGAACAATTACCAAGAAATTATAATACTTACATTAGTTTGGGGAGTTAGCAAAGAATATTGGAGGAAGCTATTATATGGTAAATTATAAAGAACCCAGAAAGAACTTAATCATGATATTTTTAGAAAACTAGAGTCATAGGATGTTTGTAGAATTCTTGTAAAAGATGAATTTGAGGGTATCGATGAGGAGAATGTTGTAGTTTTTATCATGGTTATCATCATTTTTGCTATATTGGATATGAATGAGCCAAACATTTTATTTAGAGTTATTTGGTATGTTTTTTATTTGTATTTCTTTGAATCTTCAGTTGTGCATGTTATTTTGAATCTTTATAACCAATATCAGTGTCCTAAAAGGTGTGGTAGCATACTAAGTTGGTCTGAAGTGGGTCAATGATAACTGACTGTACTATGTAGGATATATTAAAAGCTACAAGGCTGACAACAAGAACCTCTTTAAAAGCTCCATGAGATTGCAGAGCTTTGTTAATTTGCTTTAATACTGTGTGCACAGCACTAGAACAGTATCTGGTATATCAGTAGGCACACAACAAATATTTATTAAAGAAGAAAGATGTCACAATATTGTAATCCCTGAGCAGTAAGGCCATTGACACTAAAATAAACTAGAAGGCACATGTGTGAAAGATGTTTAGAGAATGGAATCATTAGATAAAATTTAAGAAACATTTGGTTTTGTATGGAGAGTAAAACAGATAAATAGAAGATAGTTCCTAGGTTTCTGATTTGGGCTAATGGGTGGGATTGGAGTGCTATTAATAGAGATAGGAAATACAGGGAGAAGATGATTTGACCTTTCACATCCTCAAAAGTTAATAAGCAAACATCACTTATCTTTGAAGGTTAAGATTCATTTTGACTCAAAAGTTGCCTTCAAATAACTATGTGCACTCATTCCATGTCTCATCTGCGTTAGCCTTTATTTCCCTTTTAAAGGAATATTGCCAATTGAATATAATTCTCCTTGACAGATAAAACATGAGAAAAACGAAGTATTTTACAGCTACTCTTTCTATCTTCCAGCAATTTAACTTTCTATGACACACACTTTGGGTTAATCCCTTTGTTGTTCCTTTTCACACTTTGAAATTTGTTTAAGTAGCAGATTGCACCATATCTTTTCATCATTTTCTGATCATATTATCATGATTCATTTAAATGCATCTTTGTTCTCCTTTTTGGGTTTGTTGGTAATTTGCCAAGAGAAAAGCAGTGGGAACAGAAAAAAAGGCATTTTGGAGATTACATTGTCAATGCCTATAACTGATTGGAGGAGGGAAGTAAGACAGGGTAGATTCAGAGGAAGAAGCCTTTCAGCAAAAGAACTGAGAATCAAGTCAGAAAGTAGAGGAGTAAAGCATTTTTTTGGTTGTTTTATTTAATTCTGGTCAAGTTACTTGCACTGGTTTTCATATCATAAATGAACTGTTTTACTTTGAATAAGCAAAAAGGAAAAACACATCTTTCAGGTGACATGATACAATGGCTTCTTCCAAATTACTTCCGGAATTAGCTCTAAAGGGGATAGATGGTTTCATTGCTAGGTTTTATGAGACATCACCAGTATATTTAATCTCTGGTGACATAATTAGAAACCTTCATGTTGCCATATATTTAAAAGTCCTGTGGATGCTAGTTCTAGCTGTTTCACCAAAATTATAGGACCATATGCTCCTCTCCCTGACCATAGGTATTTATGACATGCTCTTTGTTTTACTTGAACCTCAGTTGACATAATATTTTTCAACAAGTTCATATGTTACTTTTGAAGTAACTTAATTCAACTCTTGCAGAAAAAAAGAAACATTTCCTTTCTGTGGTCATTCAAGATGAGACAGTGACACCAGAGGTCTTAGTAACACTGATTCAGGGAAATATTTCTAGGATCTGAAGCATTCAGCAGAGAAAAGGAAGATGAAAAACTGCCTTTTTCTGAAAATTTGATAAAAGCAACATCATACCAGAAGAAAACTAACAATGAATGGAGATAGATCCACCATCTACGAGACCTGGAGGTCAACACATATTCAAGTACAGATCAGAGAATGAGCTTCCCCAGAAGAGGAAGCAGGAGATCTGAAAGAGAAATCTGATTCATAGAAAGGCAGTGCTCTTTTTAACAGGCTTGACTTCGATATCAGTCAAGTCAGGGGCTCAACACTAAGGAAGCATTCAGCCCAGTGTCCAGAAAGAGCAGGCACTTCCTGGACCTTTAAGCAAACATGACACAGGGCCATTTTAAAAGAGCTACTCTCTTTTGCATTTACAACATATATCACACTACTAGGGAGAATTTCTTTCTCTGGACAGAAATCTGTTATTATAAATTTTTTTAAAAAACAACAGATGAAGCCCAAATGTAAAATAAAGATCAGTGGATATATTTTTGAAACAAAAGATAATAATGATTTATGTGGAACATAAGACCTATTCTAAGAGTAGAAGTTTGAGCATCCAAGTGATTGTTAATGCAAAGAAAATCCAGCATTGCTTTACAAGGCAGTACAAATTTCAGAAATAGATTCTTAGTGGTGGGGTGGAGCTGGAAAACTATAGATGTCAAAATAAAGCGTAGATTAGCAAATAATCCTTATATGAAGAAATTATGGAGAAGCTAAAAACTACTAAAAACTGCCAGAGTTCTGTAATTAAAAACTGGTAGTGACACCAAAGTGCTATAAATATATATTATTACATACTTAAATATAATCTTCAAAGTGAAACGGTTCACACCCAAATAGATTTAAAAACTAAAATGTGTTTTCTTTAAAAATGCATTAAGTGATATCTCATCTGTATGATAGTCCACAAAATCCTATTTGACCCAAAATATAGCTGAAATTAATTAATTTACATAATTTTTGTTCTAACTAACCTGTGCTCATGTATTATAAAGAACATTTTTCACCTCATTTTTTGTTTCTTCTTCCAATGTTTTTATTTTCCAGTTAAAGGTACTTTCATAATATCTTGTATTACTTAGCAGAAAGCCATGGCCACAGAACTGAGAATATATAAATCTTCCTTCCTAACTTCTGTCCTATGGAGATGAAAGTTTTGGATTGTAGTTAAAAAGTGGCAAAAAAATTGAGAGAGAGCTTCAAACTTCAGAAGCATGAAAATTCTTCCCCTAAAGGTCATTGATTATTGGATAATTTTATGTAAAGGTCATTTATAAAGTGGATTTTTTGTTACAAATCATAGAAGAATGTAGATTTGGGGGTTGTGGGTTATTCATAGCAGAATCTAGTTATCGCAGAATGTGGATTTTTAAAATTTTCGGTTGTAAGTTACAATAGAATCAGCAATCAGAGAGATATCAAAGATGTGCTACAACATTGAAAATAACACAGTGAAGTTTAATAGAAATAAATTCAGTATCAGACTTGTGTACAAAAAATCCATCTGTACAGTACAGTATATGAGAGACCAGCATATATACATATAAATACATTTGGAGGCTTTCTGACTGTGAAGTAAATGTAAGCTAGGAGTGAGATCTGACTGCCAAAATGATACAATCTTAGACTTTATTATGAGTAATAATTGGTAGGGAGTGACATCTTATTTAAATGCAGACTTTCATTGTTTAGGATCATTTTCAAACTCCATCTCACACAATGTGTTGTTAGATCACAAATGGAACTCTGTATTCAATTTTGTTGTGTGAGAGTTTATGAAGCAAAAACATGATGCATATTCAGAGGCAAGTAGCCAGTGCTTTGAACGGACTTGCAGCAGTGGCATATGAGGAATTATTAGAGGAGGCAGAAGCATTTAATAAGAAGCATGGAAAAGTATGCGGCAGCAAATAGGCCCACAATATAATCTCCAGAGGCCCCAAGCACTTTACGGAATCACATCTCTCATAAGCAATTCCAAATGTAACAGCTCTAAAACAGTAAAGGTGTGAATGGAAGTTTAAAATAATTATATTTTTTTGTTACCATTGATAATATTTTTGACATGTCAAAATTTTAAATTGTATCAGAAAACTATCACAATTTTTTGGCCCTGGTTTGCTCATGCCCTAAGCGTGCACTCCAGAGCATTCTGAAGAAATGTTGGGCTATCTGAGGAGGGGGAAGTTTTCCAAATACTGAAATTATTCAAACTGTGAAGGTAATATATTCAGTATTCAAGTATTCAAAGTGTAGTTGAGCCGTAAGACTGCCAAAGTTTCTTCTAAATCAAGCAGTACTATTTTTGTTCCTAATAATAACTTCTTTCCTATTAGTACATATTCACATATAGATTGAACCTATTACATAGAAACTTACAGATAAAATAAAACTGAGATTAATGGGTTAATACATGTCAGCTTTTTTTATTCAGTTAGATTTTTATTTGACTGAAAGTTATAGAGTCAACTTTGAATTCCATATTTCCCTCCTCACAGCTTTCATGGTATTGACACTTTATTCATAGATTGCTTATGAAAATTATTGGTATATCACACTAAAAGAGGTAGAAATTTACCATTTGAACACAGGAGATACCATTTTTTTCTATCTATTTTCAATTGCAATTTGATTTGTAGCCTCATTTTTAGCAGAAATAATTGTTTCAGGTGCACACACAAAAGTAAATGTACTTCATTTCATTTAGAAAGACTAATTGCAAGCTAATAAATAACTGTAGTCTCATGGATTCTCTTAGAATATCTAATACTCACGTGTCAGACACAAATAGTTTATGTGTCAAGAAAAAATGAGCAGCATTCATATATTTTTGTCAGATTCCTTTGAACCCAAATCCTAAAACAGTGATATGGATTGAGCAAGATTGTTATTCACATGTTCAGAGGGCAGAGTTACAAGGGAGAAACCCTGAATTTAGGAAATCTGAATCTTTCATAATGGGCAATAAGTTTGGCAGTCCTTTGCTCTAGGGAGAGACATTATTTTAATTATACCGGACAGTAAGTATCCCTTAGTTCCAGAAGGAGACACTAATTTTATCTTCCAAGGCTATAAGCAAGCTTGACTTTTATTCTCAAGGGAGGCATTTCCTCTATCTTTTAAGACTGATTACCATAAAATATCCTTAAAAGGCAGTCCAGAACATGGAGTAGTCAGTGCCTCTGCTCCCAAGACATGTGAGGACCCGGGAGATCCATGGGGAGTTGTGTTTGTTCTTTTAGGTTTGTTTCTAAAAGTTTAATATTTTTTTATTTTACGTTTAGGTTTTTGCCCCATCCCAAATTAAGTTTTGTGTATGGAGTGAGATAAGCATCATGATTTTGGTTTTGAAAATAGATATTCATTTTATTCCAGGAACTTGTGTGGAAAAAAAACTTTTCTCTGTTGAATTGATTTGGTGCCTTTTACTAAAATTAATTGACTGCATATATTTGGGCCTATTTCTATACTCTATTTTGGACTGTCTATTCTTACACCAAAACCAACATTAGTTATTTAAAAAAAACATATTATTTAAATATGGACTTTCATTGTTTAAGATCATTTTCTAACTTGAAATGATGATTCTACTAGTTATGGCTTGAACAGTCTGCACTCCCTACCTTTACACATAGCTGCCTGGATTCTATTTTCCATACAGATGTCAGAATCATGTTTTAAAAATGAAAGTGAGACCAGATCATTCCTTCTCTAAGCCTCCTATTGATTATTGATTATTTAGAGCTAAATCATAAGTCTTCACAATGACCTAAAGCCTTAACGTTTACTGGAGCCTTGCTTTTGTTCCAGCTCCATCTTCCTCCACTAAATCCCTCTCACTTTACTTTAGCTACTCTGGTTTCTGCTGTGTTCCTTTGAATTGGAAGCAAGCTCCTGCCTCAGGGCTTTCCACATGATTTACTCCATCACTTCCAACAGATCTCTGTTCGAATGTTATCTTATCTGTGCAGTCTTCCCAGACTACCCTATTAAATTTGAAATATCACCCAACTGGCTTATTCTGCCTCTCTGTCTTCTAATACATTATCACCATCTGACATATTGCTTATTTTTTCATTTGTTTGTTTGTTTCCTCCCACTAGAGTACAAAGACCATGAGGGCAGAAACTGCATCTCATTTATTCATTTCTAGAATTATATGCCTAAAATCTGTACTACCATACTGTAGCTAATCAATAATGTATATTGGATAACTTAATGAATTATCTCTCACACTATCTGCACATAATCTCATCAATATTTTAGTCTTTGAGTCATTTAATTCTTCCATGTTTTACAACAAATGCACATCCACTGTATCTCATCATTTCATCATGGACCTAAGCCTCACAGAGTCAACACAGGACTTGTCCAAGGTTATATATATTGTAAGATCGAAAACAAAGAATCAGTCAGGATTGATTTTCAGTGTTTTTTTTTGTGTGTGCTAAATGTTCTTCTTTAGAAACAGTGTGTGTGTGTGTGTGTGTGTGTGTGTGTGTTGACCATGTGTACAGACAGCTTTGCTATAAAGGGAACACACATTTGTTTCTGGATCACAGAGTTTCTTTGTCAACACAGTGCACATGCACTAATTTAGCACTTATGTAATAATACCTATAATAAAGAAAGTCATCATGTACTTAACCAATTTTAACAAAATTTTACTTACCATTAATTTTGAAAAAAAAGATGGAAATGCCCAGAAGAGGTGTAATATATTTCACAAATTCATCTTTCTTATAATAAAGAAAAATATTTTCTTCTCTGTTTTTCTTTTTGTAGAGAATTACCAATCATCATATTCTTAAATGAAAAATATGGATTATGCAAACAGATGCTCTTTATATTCATTTAGGAGAAAAATAATATAATTCCAAGTAGATCACTTTCAGATAAATAGAACATTATTTCTACCTGGTTGTACAGAAAGAAGGGAGTTATTTCAGGAAACAACGCACAATTAATTACTTTAAAAGGCTGCAAAACACAATGAAATCACAATGTCAAAAACTCCTTTGTGATTGTAATATCAATGAGAAGAGTCAGATTTCCCAGGATGTCTGGGATCATTTAGTGTTCAACAAAATTAATTTACTTCAAATTTGTAAAACCTGCTGCTCTAAACCAATATAGTGTTCTTTCCTTTCCTTTCCTTTCCTTCTTTGAAACTGAAATTTAATCTTATTTAAACTACTTAAATGCCTTTTTATGAAACTACTCCTGGACTGAGATTTTCTGATTTACTATCCAATATTTCACTTGGGTAACTAAAAGATAATTAAAATCTAACCTGACCAGAACTTTAAAAAAATCATATCATTCTCCTGTTCAAATTCTACAGTTCCCTCAGTAATACAAAAAATTCAAATTCCTGAATATATTCACCTCTTTGCTCTATTCCACCCTGTGCAGCTCCTCATTTCCCATGTATGCCCTTGCTCACTCTTCTCTCTCATGTGTCTCCTTTCTTCTTCACAACCACACCAGGATTGGGGCTTTTTCACTTAGTTTTCCTTTTACTCAGAGGCCTTTTTCTTTCTTCCAGTTTTTAATTTTTTATTCCGGTTCTCTGTTCCTCATTTGATTCACTTCTCAGGTCCAGTGGCACCTCCTGAAATGGGCTTTCCCTGATCTTTAAAATAATTCAAATCTTCCCATCCTTATCACTCTCTCTACTTTTCCTGATTTGCTTTATGTCAGTATATCCCAACTTAAATTCTATCCTTAATTATTTACTTGTCTACAGTAGTCTATCACTCAATAAAATTTAAGGTCTTGGGAAGTAGAGTCATATCTTTGGTGCCTAGGAGTGTGTCTAGCTTGTTCATTAAGCATTTGTTATATAGCTGTTGGATATATGGTTAAAATAGTGAGTTGGAACTTGTAATGCTAGATTCATAGTTTTCATTCAAAATATGTAGAGAACATTAATTAATTTAAAAGGAAGCTATTTCAAAATTAAAGGAGGTAAAGCTACACTCATAGTCAAAAGCTGTAATAATATTATTTAGATATATAAAAGGATGTGACACAACACTAAACCTTACCCCTCTTCCCACTGGCTTGGGTACTACTTGAAAGAATCCATACATGCATGCTTCCGTTAGTTCCATTCTAAAGAAAATATTTCATATCAATTAGCTACTAAAGTTCATGTATCAAGCTTTCTAAAATGTGTTTTATTTACTTATGTAATGAAGATGGACACTCTCACTTGACAATTAACAATTATGAAGAGACCCTATTAGAACTGCTTTTGTTTAGGTTGTCATATTTATAACCCTCTTCTTTCCATTGTTCAGATAAAACTATCACAACTAGCTAAAATGTCATCAGTAAGAAAAATAATAATCTACTAAAAAACAGTAAAATCGATTAAGTAGGCAAAAAGTAAGAACAAGATTTACCCCAGAAATTCAAACAATATTGTCCAGATCATTCATCTCAGGAATTATCTTTCTATTCCATTGTTTTTTTAGATTTTATAGGCAACTCTTCCCATTATACTCATGACTCTGAGGAAACTTTTATCTGGAGCAGACAGTATGATGATCTTTTACCTGCAACTCATAGTTTTGCTTGTGTTGCAGAACCAGGTTGTAATATACTTGCAGATAAAATCAAGTATTATAGACTTATATTTAGTTTTAAAATTTCAACTTCTATTTTTTGTGCTGCTGTGAAACAAAATCAAATCTAAGGTGAGTCTATCATTTTTTTAAGTCACTATACAAAAAATTTTAAAAACTAACTTTCAATTATTAAGCAAATCTATTGAAGTATTTGTAAAAGGAGGAAAGTTTTAATGTAAAATGGATTAATGTACCTGTAGATGAAATCATCAAAAAAATGAAGGATTTCTCTATATTTAATCTGATTTTATAAGTAAGTAGCAAATATAAAGATTTAAGGAGTAAAATATCCACTTTTAACTATTTCAAAATACATATTTTTAGCATGAGATTTTGTTAGGACATTATAGATAAGAGAATCATGATACCTGAATTATTTATGATATAGTACTGTAGTTAGTAAGATGAGGTTATAATCTAAAATTGATACATGATTGATTCATGGGTGAAAAAGACAAAATAAACTAAGTAAGATGAGGTTATAATCTAAAATTGATATATGATTGATTCATGGGTGAAAAAGACAAAATAAACTAAGAAAAACATTTGGTCTTAAAAATCCTATAGCTTTTTGAAATAAATAGTTTTAAAAGTTAATAGGCACTAATTTTTTTTGTGGAGAACTATAGTGATGCTATTTTTTAATGTCTAACTCAAGCTAAAAAAAATTACACTTAAATATAGAACAAGTATTTGTTAAAGATAAGATTTAAAGTGCTTTAAGTAGCTTCCATTTAAACTCTTCTGACTCTTGATTTGAAATTTCTTTTACTACCTTGTCTTATATCTAGTAAGGAAAATGTCCTAACTGTATAAGTGGGCTTAAGTTGATAACATATTTGGGGAGTTTTAATATCTAGCTTAAAAAAAGTTTGTATAAATCTCCAGTGATCTTGTAAAGTCATTAGAAATCTCCCTGGAAATATAGATATTTAAGAATTTAATACATTAGTTCTTAAAATAATCAGAAGACTTGAGGACAATAACACATGAAAGATCTCTTTACTTTATAGTAATTGATTTATGTAGCACATTTTTAGATAACTGATATTTAGATAACTGATATTAAATGATTTATAATATGGATAAACATGCAAAGGTATTAGAATCCATATGCTGACTACTAAGCAATGAGTTACTTCTCAAATTTTATCCACCTCAGTTTAAAAGCCATTCAAGAAAAAGAAAACTTGCTTTTTTCTTCATCTATAGAAAGTTCATATTCAATTAGAAAACACAAGAAATAAAATTTAAATTACATATTAGAGAACTCTGCTCTGAAAGTTGGAGGATAGAGTTTTATTATCCCTATTGTTTTATAGGAATGATTGAAGCTATAGAAAACCTGCTTTTAAAAATATTTTTATCAGTAGTTAATCTGATATATTTTGCTTTTGTTGTTAAACTCAACCATGAGGAAGTGTTAACAAAGAATAGCCTTCAAAAAATTCATTTGAAAAATTCATTTCACTTAAAATTATCTAACTTCTCCCTTTCCATACTTACCAGAATATAATTTTATAAATCATATATTCCAGATATCCCCATGAAAGTATCACAATTCTACTGTATGCCATTCTGAGTTTTCTATCATATAATAACAGTAATACGAAGTTACTAAGTGAACCAGATATTGGACCTGAAATTGTTGACAGGGTAAATACAGGGCTGTCACCTTAAATGTGTGGTACTCAGGGTGCAGCAAAGTATTCAGGCTATGGACACTGCATACAGTCACATACATAGCCAAAGTCTCACAGTGCTAGGAGATGCAAGGTTTGATGGGTTTTAGTGAGCAACACTGCTAGAATGCCTGCAATTTCTTCCTCGGTAAGATTTAGTACTTTCTTTCCTGGGATCAATACTCCCTTTGGTCAGTAAATGATGTTCATTATCTTAAATAGTTATAAGAGAGTAAAAACAAAAACTGGTATATATAATCAAAGACTAATCTAAGAGGGGAAGTAGATTGCTATGATAAAGGACAAACATTGATGCTGATTATCATTGCTGTTTCAGGGATCTTATAGGGAAATTTAAAGTGTTTGTAAGTCTGTAACATCATTCTATAATTTGGACAGTTTTTTATTCCTTACTACTTTATTCACACAGTTAATATAGAATCTTTTGTTACTTTAGAACCAGGTTGTATAGGTCTGTTTCCTTGTTAATTCATGACATCCCTTATTGAACTAATATTTTCATTTGTCTCAGTAGATGACGTTCCAATCCCAGGAACTACCACATATTAGGTGCTCAGTGGATTTGTTGAAAGAATTATCAAAAGAATAGATGTTGCACATGTTTGCTGCATGCATCTTTTCTTTCCTTCAGAAATTAAGACACAATTGATTTACTGTCACAAGAATCAGAATAGGAGTATCTGAAAGGTACAAGTATTCAAGAAATATAAAATTGGTTAGAACATTGTATCAGATACTAAAATATTCCTGCATGGATGATTTTCTTGGTGATTTATTGAACGAGAGAATATTTCAAACCATCTACTGGTATATTCCTACCATGGGAGGCTGTTTAGCCTGTAGACACTGGTATATCCTTAGTGATTATAGATACTATCTTTTCTTACTGGTTCATATCCACTGTACTGTAGCAGCCATGGATACATGTTTGCTCATAATCAGTTGTTATGTACACGATGATTATAAGCTAATTTGTTGTTAATCAAAATAAAACACCATTAACAATTTCAATCTGTTTTAAAATAATACAATTAAATCCTAATTTCAGGGTAGGATTATATGTAAAATATACCACTTCCTACTTTCATTAGTTCTAAAAATAGAAGTGGATTGTTTTTTGACTGAAATGAAGAACACATGGATTTGGTTAAATAAGAGTGGGGTTCTCAGAGAGGCACAGTGTACAATAATATATAGGTTTTGTGGACCTTGGGAAGGTAAAAGCTATACAAATATTTTAAAGAGGTAAGGGAGTTAGCCAAGAGGTCATATGGAATAAGCATATCCCAGCAGGAAAAACAACTAGAGCAAAAGATCTGAGGTGAAATATATTCTGGCATGGACAAGGAACAGGAAGAGGAAGGTCAGAGTCAAATAGGATAGTTAAGAAAAAGGAGGTCCATAACATATAGGAGTTCCAGAATATTTTAAGTACTTTGGATATTACTATAAGCCAAATGAAGACAGGGTTTTGGGTGAAGAAGTTGCATAGCCTGATTCAATTAATAAAATATTTATGTATACTTTCCTTGTCTTGGGGAGGGCAAGAATACCCATGCAGAGTTCTGTTTGACCTTATTCCTATGATTAGTCTAGAGATATGATATTGTTTTGGACAAGGGTGAAAGGAGTGGAAGTTGTGTGAATTGGTCACATTATAGGTATATTTTAAATATAGAGTCAATGGAATTATCTATCATAATGGTTATGGAATATAAGAGATGATGATTCAGGAATTGATTTAAGCTCTCTGATTTAAGCAGCTGAAATTATAGAAATGCATATAGATCAATTTATGTGAGAAGACTAGGTGCAGTAGTTTTTTTGTGGGCAGGCAGACATAGAAATTCTATAGAATTCTCTATATCTATTCTATATATATAATATTAGGTATCCAAAGTAGTACTAGTCTGTTTGCAGAATAAATGATCCTAGTAGAAAACACAAAAAGCTAGAAGAAAATTAAATTCTCTATTTTTACCACCTGGGAATTACATCAGAGGGTGTATTGTGAGTGAAATGAAGTGTGTACTTCTGTGTATCACCAATTTAATTGCAACTTTAAAATTATATCATGTGAGAGGTGTAATTTAAGCAAGATGGAAAGTTAAGAAATCCCATCTCTTGCTCCCTAACAGAGACACTGACTTGAGAACAATGTACAAGCCAAAATACCTTCATGAGAACTCTAGAATGTAGTTAAGAAACTGCAGTAACACAGTCAAGGGCAAAGCTGAGAATAATCACACTGAAATGAGTAAGAACTTTTTCCCCTTGCACATAATACCCAACCCCAACACGGCGATCAGCCCAGTTGTAGCTTCTTTCTTGGGGAGGAAAGAAAAAAGTTTAATGTGTGTCCAGTATTCTAGCTGTTCAGAAAGCTGGCCAAGGGAATGCTTTATATCTCACCTGACCTGAAGTGCTAATGAAACTGACACAGTGGTAATGGAACCAGGGGCCATGTAAAGCAAAGGAGAGCATGGGTAGATTGATGTAGCAGCAGAATGCCTGCAGTACCACAGAGGTTGGTACAGTTCAACAAGTTTGGAGAAGGTGCCCAACTTATGGCTTGTGTTCTGACTGTTTAGAAAGCTTCACAAGGGACTGATATCTGTATCACCTGATTCAAGTGCTAATGGGCAGCCAGCATAATTTCAACATCTGGAAGCCAACGAGAATAAATAAGAGTGGGATGGCTTGATGCTGTAGCACTAAAGAAAGGGAAATACTGCTGACAGACCCCAGAGCAATTCAAATTATGAGTTCCTGAAAAACCATCAAAACTCTCAGTAGGAAATTACCTGTATTAAAACCCATGGAAGTTCCATTCCACAGTCCCCTGAAAGGCTTCATAGGTCCCTAGAATCTCTAGCCATATTGACTGGTGAAAGTCTTTTCCCTGTACAAAACCAGTCTGTAAAGAATGAGAGGTGGCTGTTTTTTCATATGCATAAAACTAAGCTAAAAGATTTACAAGGCACATGAAAAGCGACAGACCAAAGCCGAATCAAAGGAACCACATAGATGTCCTGAAACCACCTCCAAAGAAATAAATATCTATGGATTACCTGAGAGAAAACTCAAAATAATTGTCTTAGAGAATCTCAATGACTTAATAAAGAACATAAATAGGCAACCAAGATAAATCAAGAAATGATATACAAATGAAATGAGAGTATCAACAAATAAAAACTATTAAAAATAATGAAACAAAAATTCTGGAGCCAAAGAATACAATAACTAAGTAGAAATTTTTATTTTGGGGTTTGACAGTAGAATTCATCATGCAGAAGAAACAATGAGCAAATGTGAAGACAGGTCATTTGAACTTATCTAATCACAGAACTAAAAAGAAAAGAAGAATGAAGATCAGTGAAGACAAGGGGACTTAGAGGGTGCCATCAAGTGGATGAAAATACATATTATGGATGTTATACAATAAGAGAGATGGAAATAGAGAGATTATTTGAAGAAATAATGGCCCAAAATTTCCCAGATCTGAGGAAAGAAATGGCTATTGAAATTCACAAGCTCAAAAAACACATTACAATCAAACTGTTAAAAGTTAAAGACTGAAATAATTAAACTAACACATTAAAGATGGCAGCATGAGAGGAGAGACAGAGGCTTCCTCCTAAAACTGGATATAATTAGAAAATTTAATTGGCGTAACTAATCCTAAGAGAGCAACAGGAAAGAGGATGCGTCAGACTGCACACACCTGGAGTAAAGAGCAGACCTCAGTGAATGGGGTAACTACCAGAGCTGTGGCTCCGTGGGACCTGAGCCCCTCCCCCACCCCAGCTCACTGGCAGGAGTAAGACAAATGGAGCAGGGAGGGAGTGGAAGGCTTGGGACTGCTGAATACCTAGCTCCAGAGATGTGATCTGGGAGCACAAACCTACATTTCATGGTGCTTTCAGGAGACTCACATGACTATGGGGCTGGAAAGTTAATACAGGCAGAGTTCCTGTGGAGACTGGGATTCCAGCTGCTTGTGGAAAGCAGGGATCCATATCTGGCTGCTCTCGGAGAAAAACTTATACCTGTGTGCCCGGCCCACTGGCTCAGGCAGTGGAGACAGGCACAGCAGCAAGGAGGCGGGGAACAGCTCTTTCCTACCCACAGTACCACTCAGCTGTGATGCCTGACATTGCTTCAGAGGGTCAGCAGCTCCAGAATAGAGCTTCTGAATGCTAGAGGGCGCCATATACAAACATGAAACGCCAAAGGAACCTTGTCCACAGGAAAATTGTTAATACAACTCCAAAGAAAGATTTAAATGATATGTACCTCATGACTCTTTCTGAAAGGGAGTTCAAAATAAAAATCATCAACATCCAAATGGAGGTACGGAAAGACATCCAAGAACTCAGGAATGAATTCAGGTCAGAGATCCAATCGTTAAAGAACACGATGGAGGGTATTAAAAGCAGGTTGAATACGGTGGAGGAGACAATAAATAAAATAGAAACTAGAGAAGAGGAATACAAACAAGCTGAGCCACAGAGAGAAAAAAGGATCTCTAAAAATGAAAGAATATTGAGAGAACTGTGTGATGAATCCAAGTGGAACAATATTTGCATTATAGGGATACCAGAAGAAGAAGAGAGAGAAAAAAGGGATAGAAAGTGTCTTTGAGGAGGTAGTTGCTGAAAACTTCCCCAATCTGGGGAAGGACATAGTCTGTCAGGCATGGAGATCCACAGATCCCACTACACAAGGGACCCAAGGAAGACAATAGCAAGACACATAGTAATTAAAATGGGAAAGATCAAGGATAAAGACAGACTGTTAAAAGCAGCCAGAGGCAGAAATGAGATCACGAACAAAGGAAAGCCCATCAGACTAACAACAGACTTCTCAGCAGAAAACTTGCAGGCCAGAAGGGAGTGGCATGATGTATTTAATGCCATGAAGCAGAAGGGCCTGGAACAAAGATTACTTTATCCAGAAAGATTATCATTTAAATTTGAAGGAAGGATTAAACAATTTCCAGATAAGCAAAAGCTGAGAGAGTTTACCTCCTACAAACCATCTCTGCAGTCTATTTTGGAGGGACTGCTATAGATGGAAGTGTTCCTAGGGTTGGAAAGCTGTCACCAGAGCTAGTAAAATCATGGTAGGGAGGGTGGAGCAGCTGATTGTGAGGCAAATGCAAAATTAAATTGACTATCCACAAAGCCAATCAACGGATAGAGAAAAAGTATAGAATCTGATACCTAATATATAAAGAATGAAGGAGGAAGAAAAAGGAGGAGAAATAGAAAAGAACCTTTAGATTGTGTTTGTAACAACATACTAAGTGAGTTAAGTTAGACTCTTAGATAGTAAGGAAAGTAACCTGGAACCTTTGGTAACCACAAATCTAAAGCCTGAAATGGCAATAAGTACATACCTATCGATTATCACCCTAAATGTAAATGGACTGAATGCACCAATCAAAAGACATAGAGTCACTGAATGGATAAAAAATCAAGACCCATCTATATGCTGCTTACAAGAGACAAACCTCAAACCCAAAGACATGCACAGACTAAAAGTCAAGGGATGGAAAAATATATTTCATGCAAACAGTAGGGAGCAAAAAGCAGGAGTTGCAGTACTAGTATCAGACAAAATAGACTTCAAAACAAAGAAAGTAACAAGAGATAAAGAAGGATATTACATAATGATAAAGGGCTCAGTCCAACAAGAGGATATAACCATTCTAAATATATATGCACCCAACACAGGAGCACCAGCATACGTGAAACAAATACTAATAAAACTAAAGGAGGAAATAGAATGCAATGCATTCATTTTAGGAGACTTCAACACACCATTCACTCCAAAGGAGAGATCCACCAGACAGAAAATAAGTAAGGACACAGAGGCACTGAACAACACACTAGAACAGATGGACCTAGTAGACATCTATAGAACTTTACACCCAAAAGCAACAGGATACACATTCTTCTCAAGTGCACATGGAACATTCTCCAGAATAGACCATATACCAGGCCACAGAAAGAGCCTCAGAAAGTTACAAAAGATTGAAATCCTACCAACCAACTTTTCAGACCACAAAGGTATAAAACTAGAAATAAATTGTACCAAGAAAGCAAAAAGGCTCACAAACACATGGAGGCTTCACAACACGCTTCTAAATAGTTAATGGATAAATGACCAAATTAAAATGGAGATTCAGCAATATATGGAAATAAATGACAACAACAACGCAAAGCCCCAACTTCTGTGGGACACAGCGAAAGCAGTCTTAAGAGGAAAGTATATAGCAATCCAGGCATATTTAAAGAAGGAAGAACAAATCCAAATGAATAGTCTAATGTCACAGTTATCAAAATTAGAAAAAGAAGAACAAATGAGGCCTAAAGTCAGCAGAAGGAGGGACATAATAAAGATCAGAGAAGAAATAAACAAAAGTGAGAAAAATAAAACAATAGAAAAAATCAATGAAACCAAGAGCTGGTTCTTTGAGAAAATAAACAAAATAGATAAGCCTCTAGCCAGACTTATTAAGAGAAAAAGAGAATCAACACACATCAACAGAATCAGAAATGAGAAAGGAAACATCATGACGGACCCAACAGAAATGCAAAGAATTATTAGAGAGTACTATGAAAGCCTATATGCTAAGAAGCTTGAAAACCTAGAAGAAATGGACAACTTCCTAGAAAAATACAACCTTCCAAGACTGACCAAGGAAGAAACACAAAATCTAAAAAAACCAATTACCAGCAACGAAATTGAATCAGTAATCAAAAAACTACCCAAGAAAAAAACCCCTGGGCCAGATGGATTTACCTCAGAATTTTATCAGACATACAGAGAAGATATAATACCCATTCTCCTTAAAGCTTTCCAAAAAATAGAAGAAGAGGGAATACTCCCAAACTCATTCTATGAAGCCAACATCACCCTAATACCAAAACCAGGCAAAGACCCCACAAAAAAAAGAAAATTACAGACCAATAGCCCTGATGAACGTAGATACAAAAATACTCAATAAAATATTAGCAAACCGAATTCAGAAATATATCAAAAGGATCATACACCACGACCAAGTGGGATTCATCCCAGGAATGCTAGGATGGTACATCCTTCGAAAGTCCATCAACACCATCCACCACATCAACAAAAAGAAAGACAAAAACCACATGATCATTTCCATAGATGCTGAAAAAGCATTCGACAAAATTCAACATCCGTTCATGATAAAAACTCTCAGCAAAATGCATATAGAGGGCAAGAACCTCAACATAATAAAGGCCATATACGAAAAACCCACAGCCAACATCATACTGAACAGCGAGAAGCTGAAAGCTTTTCCTCTCAGATCGGGAACAAGACAGGGATGCCCAGTCTCCCCACTGTTATTTAACATAGTACTGGAGGTCCTAGCCATGACAATTAGATAAAACAAAGAAATACAAGGAATCCAGATTGGTAAAGAAGAAGTTAAACTGTCACTATTTGCAGATGACATGATATTTTACATAAAAAACCCTAAAGACTCCACTCCAAAACTACTAGAACTGATATCAGAATACAGCAAAATTGCAGGATACAAAACTAAGACACACAGAAATCTGTGGCTTTCCTATACACTAACAATGAGCCAATAGAAAGAGAAATCAGGAAATCAATTCCATTCACAATTGCATCAAAAAGAATTGAATACCTAGGAATAAACCTAACCAAAGAAGTGAAAGACCTATACCCTGAAAACTATAAGACACTCTTAAGAGAAGTTAAAGAGGACACTAACAAATGGAAACTCATCCCATGCTCTTGGCTAGGAAGAATTAATATCATCAAAATGGCCATCCTGCCCAAAGCAATGTACAGATTTGATGCAATCCCTATCAAATTACCAACAACATTCTTCAACGAACTGGAACAAATAGTTCAAAAATTCATATGGAAACACCAAAGACCCAGAATAGCCAAAGCAATCCTGTGAAAGAAGAATAAAGTGGTGGGGATCTCACTCCCCAACTTCAAGCTCTACTACAAAGCCATAGTAATCTAGACAATTTTTTACTGGCACAAGAACAGAGCCATAGACCAGTGGAACAGATTAGCGACTCCAGACATTAACCCAAACATATATGGTCAATTAATATTCGTAAAAGGAGCCATGGACATAAAATGGCGAAATGGCAGTCTCTTCAACAGATGGTGCTGGCAGAACTGGACAGCTACATGTAGGAAAATGAAACTGGATCACTGTCTAACCCCATACACAAAAGTAAATTCGAAATGGATCAAAGACCTGAATGTAAGTCATGAAACCATAAAACTCTTAGAAAAAAACATTGGCAAAAATCTCTTGGATGTGAACATTAGTGACTTCTTCATGAATATATCTCCCCAGGCAAGGATAACAAAAGCAAAAATGAACAAGTGGGACTAAATCTAGCTGAAAAGCTTCTGTACAGCAAAGGACACCATCAATAGAACAAAAAGGTGCCCTACAGTATGGGAGAATATTTCGTAAATGACAGATCTGATAAAGGCTTGACATCCAAAATATATAAAGAGCTCACACTCCTCAAGAAACAAAAAGCAAATAATCCAATTAAAAAATGGACTGAGGCGCTGAATAGACAGTTCTCCAAAGAAGAAATTCAGATAGCCAACAGACACATGAAAAGATGCTCCACATCACTCGTTATCAGAGAAATGCAAATTAAAACCACAATTAGATATCACCTCACACCAGTAAGGATGGCCACCATCCAAAAGACAAACAACAACAAATGTTGGTGAGGTTGCGGAGAAAGGGGAACCCTCCTACAGTGCTGGTGGGAATGTAAATTAGTTCAACTATTGTGGAAAACAATATGGAGGTCCCTCAAAATGCTCAAAATAGACTTACCATTTGACCCAGGAATTCCACTTCTAGGAATTTTCCCTAAGGATGCAGCACTCCAACTTGTAAAACACAGATGCACCCCTATGTTTATTGCAGCACTATTTACAATAGCCAAGAAATAGAAGCAACCTAAGTGTCCTTCAGTAGATGAATGGATAAAGAAGTTGTGGTACATATACACAATGGAATATTATTCAGCCATAAGAAGAAAACAAATCCTACCATTTGCAAAAACATGGATGGAGCTAGAGGGTATTATGCTCAGTGAAATAAGCCAAGTGGAGAAAAACAAATATCAAATTATTTCAGTCATCTGTGGAGTATAAGAACAAAAGGAAAACTGAAGGAACAAAACAGCAGCCGAATCACAGAACCCAAGAATGGACTAACAGTTACCAAAGGGAAAGAGACTGGGGAGAATGGGAGGTTAGGGAGGGATAAGGGTGGGGAAGAAGAAAGGGGGTATTATGATTAGCATGTATAATGTGTGGGATGGGGGAAAGGGGAGGGCTTTGCAGCACAGAGAAGACAAGTAGTGATTCTGCAACATCTTACTATGCTGATGGACAGTGACTGTAATGGAGTTTGTGTGGGGGGGACTTGGGGTAGGGGATAGCCCAGTAAACATCATGTTCTTCAAAAAAATAAATAAATAAATACCAATTTTAAAAAAAAGTAAAAGACTGAAAGAGAATATTAAAAGCAGGGAGAGAAAAGCAACTTTTCACAAACAAAGGAACTCCCATAATATTTCAGTGGATTTCTCAGCAGAAATCTTATAAGCCACAAGGTAGTTTGAAAGAAAAGGTATTTAAAAAAATGTGCTGACATAAAAAACTGCCAACCAAAAATCTATATCCTGTGAAACTGTCATGCAAAAATGAAGGAGACATATTTTCCCTCATAACAAATATGAGAAAGTTCAACACCAGTAGACTTGTCTTAAATGCTAAAGAGAGTCCTTCAAGTTGAATTGGAAAGAGGCTAGATAGCAATACCAAAATATAGTTTGCTGGAAAAGGTAAATATATAGACAAATACAGAACATTGTAGTACTTGAATGGTAGTACATGAAGCAGTTTTAATTATGATATAAAATTTGAAATACAAAAGCATAAAAAGTAACTATAACTATAAAACTATGTTAATGGATACACAGTATGTAAAGATGCAATTTGTGACATCAGTAAGATAAAATTGGAATAGGGAGATGTAAAAGAATAGGGTTTGGTATACAACTTAAGTTCTGATCAGTTGACAATGTATTGTTATAATTTAAGATGTTATAATCACAATAGATTGCTATAACTATGAGATGTAAGCTTTATGGTAACTACAAAGAAAGTAACTATAGAAGATAAAAGAAAATAAGAAAAGAATCAAAGCACATCAATAAAAAAGTCAATGAAACACAAAGGAAAGCAGAAAGAAAGGGAAGGTGGAACAAAAATAGTTCCAAGATAGACAGGAAATAATTAACAAAATTCCAATTATAATACCTTCCCTATCAGTAATTACTTTAATTGTTAAAGGATTAAATTTCCCAATCAAAAGACATAAAATAGCTGAAATGATAAACAAAAATTAGACCTAACTCTATGTTATCTACAAGAGACTCACCTCAGATGGAATGACACATATAGGCTGAGACTAGAAGGTATAAAAAAAGATAATCTATGCAAATCATAATCAAAAGAAAAAACAGGAATGGCCATACTTATATCAGACAAAATAGACTGTAAATAAAAATCGTTGCAAGAGATAAAGGACATTATATAATGGTAAAAGAACCAATTCATCTGGAAAATAGAATAATTATAAATAGAAATATATATGAACTTGCTATCAAAAAATATATATATATATATGTGTACATGAAGTTCATATTGAAAGAACTGAAAGGAAAATAGTAACACAGCAGTAACAGCAGATTTTAATATCCATTTCAATAATGGATAGCACAACCGGACTCAAGATCACTAAGGAAAGAGAGGGTTTGGACATCATTATAAACCAACTGGACCTAATAGGCATATATAGAATACATTATTCTCAAGCATATACAGAACATTCTCCAGGATAGCTGATATGTTAGACCACAAGATGAGTCTTATCAAATTTAAGAAGGTTGAGTCATATCAAATATCTTTTCTAACCCAATGGATTAAAACTAGAAATATAGAAAAGAAAAACAGAAATAGTCACAAATATAGGGAAATTAAACACCTTCTTGAACAACTAATGGATACTAGAAGAAATCATAATGGATATAAAACAATTATCTTTAGAAAATGACAAGGAAAACACAACAAACAAAGCTTATGACATGCAGCAGAGCAGTATTAAAAGGGAAGTTATAGAAACAAATAGCTACATTAAAGAAAAAAGATCCGAATTAAATAATCTAACTTTACACCTCAAGGAGCTAGAAAAAGAAGACAAAGTAAACCCAAAGTTAGAAGAAAGAAAAAATAAAGATTAAGCAAAAATTTAAAAAATAGAAAAACCTGTCATTGGAAGGAGAGGGAAACAGGGAGTTATTGTTCAATGGTATAATTTTAGTCATGCAAGATGAAAAAGTTCAATGTGTCTGTTACATTACAATATGAATATAATTAACAATACTGTAAAAGTTTTTAAGAGGGTAAATTCATGTTTTTTTTATAATTACAAATATATATATATACATATATATATATATATGTATATATATATAGTATGTACTTCCATGTCTTTAGATATGTTCCCACAACTTTATTTGAATGGTCAGATCATCCCATTTTATGGAAATGTCATATTTTACTTACACATATTTTAAATATTGGATTTTGCCTATTTTCAGATATTTGCAATTAAAAATAAAACTATAATAATTCTTTTGTCCTTACTTTTTTCATCTGATTGTTTTGTTAGAATGCTTGCTTACAATTCTGTCAATCCCTAAACTTCCTTTATGTAACATGTATTTTGTAATGTCTCCATTCTTATCTTATCTGAAATAAAATTCACACATACTGTAAGCAAACAGCATAAACATTTTTTAAAAATCTGTATAAATCATACTCATATAATGAAGAAATATGAGGAATATAAGTTTTACTGAAATAATGTACATTTAAACATGAAAATACTAGAAAATAATGAGCTAGAACATAGGTATACAAACATTTTTGATAAAAAGCCAAATACTTAATCCTTTTTGGCTTTGCAGCCTGGTAGTCTTTGTCATAACTACACAACACTGGCATTGTAACACAAAAGAACTGCATAGACAATATGTAAATTAATGAACACAATTATGTTCCAATAAAACTTTATTTGTAAATGTAATTGGCAGGCTGGATTTAGCCCAGGATCTTAGTCAGTCAGTTTCTGGAATAGAATACATAGCTGAAAAATCAAATGTTTGTGTCCACATGTGAAATGATTGTGAATTCAAAAACTTCAAATGAAAATTGATAGAAGTATGTCTGTGTGTGTACTGGCAACTTGAATACCATTAGCAGAATTTTTTATGATGACATGATTTTCCAAAATTGTAAATGATACTTGGTAAAGTTCTGCCTCAAAGATATAAATTGTATGTATAGTCTTTTCACCCACATGAATAATTGGTAAAATTATTTGAAATTCTTGGAGCTGTACCAATTTTCATGTCAACAAAAAATTTTTCTATACTTTCCCAAATGCATCCTAGATAGTGGCACCAACCCCCTAAGAACCTTATTTTTGGTTAAATTCTTGAAAGTAGAAAATACATATCAAAGAATAAATGGTAGTTTGTTATTATATTTTGTTTATATAAGAAATATAATCCATTTTTCTCTTTGAGATAGAGAATCAGATTAAAACTTAAGTTTATGACTAGAAAAAAAGGTTTTTTATACAATTTTTCTCACATAGTCCTTTTTCAACTTCACTATATTTTGTACCTAACACTCTTATGAGTTATAAAGATGCACATTACTTTATTTCATCAATTAATGTTTTGACTTAAAAGTTATTTTATACATATGTCATAAGTACATTCTTACAAACAGCTATATTCCTAATATAAGACATAATCATTAGTATTTTATATCTTAATTATAGATAAACACAAATAAACATTCCATTTCTTCACACCAATTATAATTTACTATTAGAGGGTTCTCATAAATAGAATCTGAAAAATAATACATTTTTGCTGAAATAATTCAATGTGTGATAATTATACATAGTATAATATTTATACATAGTATAATATTTAGTTGTATATAATATAATTGTTAAGTTATATTCAACATCATAGGATTGCCATCCACTGAAGAGTTCCTCAAATATTACAAAACAGAACAGTGAACACATTATGATGACATCAAAATATTGATATTTGGGCTGTAGGTATGCATAGTGCATGAATACTTTAATTGAAATTTGCTGTGAAAATGGTTATTTCTAGGAAAGTTTTACTCATTTTGAATTTATTTCTACTTAAACTATTTGAGCATTGTGGTTATAGCAAACTGATAAATCAAGGAGGAAAACATTCAGCATTTTGTCATTTTCTCTATTTTTCCATATAAATTTTGAAGACTCAATGCCATAGTTTTCTGGAATGTCCCTCAATTTGAGTTTTTCATATTTATTATCAGTAGTCAAGCTTGTACTGTAAAGAAGCATAACTTTCACTTATGTTTTTTCTTTGTTAGTGTGGTATCAAACTTTGAAGATTTTACTTTGAATGTAATACCATACTTTAATTTTTAATTTTTCAATTTCATTCTTTATTTTCCTCAAACAACTTTCCTCTATTTTCCACACACTCACAAGAATATGGGCTGCACTGGGGCAGCTATTTTGACTGTCTTGTTTAGCTTTTTATCCCCTGAGGCCAAAGCCTACATATACTCCCTCATGACTGGAGTCAGGTTATCTATTTTGGCAGGAATAAATGTTGTGTTCTCAGTGTTTTCAGTGCATTACATTCAAAAGGTACATCGTGTCAACTGGTCTTGTTATTGATGATAGTTTTGATTACTTGGTTAAATGTATTCACCAGATTTTACATAGTAATATTGCCATTTTTCTCTTTGCAATTAATGTTAATTTATGGGGAATGCCTCTAGACTATGTAAATACCATGTTCTTCTACAATTTTTACTCAAATGGTTTAGAAACTATTAATGGTTTTTCTCTGAATCAATTGTTATTCTCAGCTGCAAAATGATGATTTTCTAATTCTGGTTAAAATAAGAATTATTTTTAGGGTCATTTTCCTCCCTTCTTATTTATTTATTCTCTGTACATATTAATGATAATTTTTTGTACTATTTTTTATTAAGGTACCATTGGTATACAATCTATGCTCACGTTTCACATGAACAACATTGTGCTTATTACATTCACCCATACTATCAAGTCCCCCCCACACACACCCCATTGTAGTCACTGTCCATCAGCATAGTAAGATGCTACAGAGTCACTACTTGTCTTCTCCGTGCTATACTGCCTTCCCCATGCCCCATCTATATTATGTGTGTTAATCATAATACCCATTAACCCCATCTCCCTCCCTTCCTACCCACCCTCCCCAATCCCTTTCCCTTTGGTAACCGCTAGACCATTCTTGGGTTCTGTGAATCTGCTGCTGTTTTGTTCCTTCAGTTTTTGCTTTATTGTTATACTCCACAGATGAGTGAAATAAATCATTTGGTACTTGTCTTTCTCCACCTAGCTTATTTCACTGAGCATTATACCCTCTAGCTCCATCCATGTTGTTGCAAATGGTAGGATTTGTTTTCTTCTTATGGCTGAATAATATTCCATTGTGTATATGTACCACATCTTCTTTATCCATTCACTTGGGTTGCTTCCATGTCCTGGCTATTGTAAATAGTGCTATGATAAACAGAGGGGTTCATATGTCTATTGGAACATGTGATCTTGATTTCCTTGGGTAAATTCCTAGGAGTGGAATTCCTGGTTCAAATGGTATTTCTATTTTTAGTTGTTGGAGGAAACTCCATATGGCTTTCCACAATGGCTGAACTAATTTACATTCCCATCAACAGTATAGGAGGGTTCTCCTTTCTCCGCATTCTTGCCAGCATTTATTATTGCTTGTCTTTTGGATGTTGGTCTCCTAACTGGTGTGAGGTGATATCTCATTGTGGTTTTAATTTGCATTTCTCTGATGATTAGCAATGTGGAGCATGTTTTCATCTGCCTGTTTGCCATCTGAATATCTTCCTTGGAGAAGTGACTGTTCCAATATTCTACACATATTTTTATCAGGTTTGCTTTTTGGGTGTTGAGGCATGTGAGCTCTTTATGTATTTTAACCCCTTATCAGATATGTATTTTATAAATATATTCTCCCATACTGTAGGATGCCTTTTTGTTCTATTGATGGTGTCCTTTGGTTTACAGAAGCTTTCTAGTTTGGTATAGTCCCATTGGTTCATTTTTGCTTTAGTTTCACTTGCCCAAGGAGACGTTCATGAAAAAGTTTCTCATGTTTATAGTCAAGAGAGTTTTCCCTATATTTTCTTCTAAGAGTTTTATGGTTTCATGACTTACATTCAGGTCTTTGATCCATTTTGAGTTTACTTTTGTGTATATAGTTAGACAACAATCCAGTTTCATTTTCTTACATGTAGCTGTCCAGTTTTGCCAACACCAGTTGTTGAAGGGGCTGTCCTTTCTGCATTGTATGTCCATGGCTACTTTATCACGTATTAATTGGCCATATATGTGTGGGTTTATATCTGGGCTCTCCATTCTGTTGATCTATGGATCTGTTCTTGTGCCAGTACCAAATTGTCTTCATTAGTGTGGCTTTTTAGTAGAGCTTGAAGTTGGGGAGCGTAATCCCCCCCACTTTATTTTTCTTTTTGGCTATTTGGGGTCTTTTGTGGTTCCATAGGAATTTTAGAACTATTTCTCCTAGTTCATTAAAGAATGCTGTCAGTATTTTGGTAGGGATTGCATTGAATCTGTAGATTGCTTTAGGCAGTATGGCCATTTTGACAATATTAATTCTTCCTAACTGTGAGCATGGGATGTATTTTCATTTATTGGTGGCTTATTTGATTTTTCTCAAGAGTGTCTTGTAGTTTTCAGAGTATAGGTCTCTCACTTCCTAGGTTAGGTTTATTCCTAGGTATTTTATTATTTGATGCAATTGTGAATGGAACTGTTTTTCTCATTTCTCTTTATGCTAGTTCATCATTAGTTTATAGGAATGAAACAGATTTCAGTGTATTAAGTTTGTGTCCTGCAACTTTGCTGAATTCAGACTTTAGTTCTAGTAGTTTGGGAGTGGATTCTTTAGGGTTTTTTATGTACAATACTATGTCATCTGCAAACAGGGACAGTTTAACTCCTTCCATGCCAATCTGGATGCCTTTGTGTTGTCTGATTGCCGTGGCTATGACCTCCAGAACTATTGTTGAATAAAAGTGGGGAGAGTGGGCATCTGTCTTGTTTGCAATCTTAGAGGAAAAGCTTTCAGCTTTTCACTGTTAAGTATGATATTGGCTGTGGGTTTGTCATATATGGCCTTTATTATGTTGAGGTACTTGCCCTCTGTACCCATTTTGTTGAGAGTTCTTATCATGAGTGGATGTTGAATTTTGTCAAATGGTTTTTCAGCATCTATGGAGATGATCCTGTGGTTTTGTCCTTTTTATTGATAATGGATGATGTTGATGGATTTTCAAGTGTTGTACCATCCTTGCATCCCTTGGATGAATCCTGCTTCATCATGATGTATGATCCTTTTGATGTGTTTTTTAATTCGGTTTGCTAATATTTTGTTGATTATTTTTGCATCTATGTTCATCAGGGATATTGGTCAGTAATTTTCTTTTTTTGTGATGTCTTTGTGTGGTTTTGGTATTAGAGTGATGCTGGCCTCATAGAATGAGTTTGGAAGTATTCCTTCCTCTTTTACTTTTTGGAAAACTTTAAGGAGGATGGGTATTAGGTCTTCTCTAAATGTCTGATAAAATTCAGAGGTGAAGCCACCTGGTCCGGGAATTTTTTTCTTTTGTAGTTTTTTTAAGTACCAATTCAATTTCATTTCTGGTATTTGGTATGTTCAGATTTTCTGTTTCTTCCTGGGTCAGTCTTAGAAGGTTGTGTTTTTCTAGAAAGTTGTCCATTTCTTCTAGATAATCCAATTTGCTAGCATATACTTTTTCATAGTATTCTCTAAAATTTTTTATATTTCTGTGGTTTCTGTAGTCATTTTTCCTTTTTTATTCCTGATTCAGTTTATGTGTGCATACACTCCTTTTTTTCTTAATAAGGCTGGCTAGAGGTTTATTTTGTTTATTTTCTCAATGGACCAACTATTGGATTCATTGATTCTTTCTGTTGTTTTATTCTTCTCAATTTTATTTGTTTATTCTCTGATCTTCATTATGTCCCTCCTTCTCCTGACTTTGGGACTCATTTGTTCTTCTTTTTCTACTTTCATTAATTGTGAATACTGGTCTTCCTTATTTAAATAGGTCTTAATTGCTATATATTTTCCTCTTAGAACTGCCTTCACTGTGTCCCACAGAAGTTGGGGTGTTGAGCTGGTGTTCTCATTTGTCTCCATATAATGCTTGATCTCTGTTTTAATTTGGACATTGATCCATTGATTATTTAGGAGCATGTTGTTAAGCCTCCATGGGTTTGTGGACTTTTTTGTTTTCTTTGTACAATTTATTTCTAGTTTTATACCTTTGTGATCTGAGAAGTTGGTTAGTACAATTTCAATCTTTTTTGAATTTACTGAGGCTCTTTTTGTTGCCTAGTATGTCGTCTATTCTGGAAAATGTTCCATGTGCACTTGAGAAGAATGTGTATCCTGTTGCTTTTGGGTGTAGCGTTCTGTAGAAGTCTGTTAGGTCCATCTGTTCTAGTGTGTTGTTCAGTGCCTCTGTCTCCTTACTTATTTTCTGTCCTTTAGATTGAGTGTTGTGCTGAAGTCTCCAAAAATGAATGCACTGCATTCTATTTCCCCCTTTCATTCTGTTTTTATTTGTTGCACGTATTTGGGTGTTTCCATGTTGGGTGTAAAGATATTCATAATGTTTATATCCTCTTGTTGGACTGACCCCTTTATCATTATATAATGTCCTTTGTCTCTTGTTAGTTTCTTTGATTTGAAGTCTATTTTATCTGATACAAGTATTGCAACTCCTGCTTTTTTCTCCATATTGTTTGCATGAAATTTCTTTTTCCATCCCTTCACTTTTAGTCTGTCTGTCTTTGTGTTTGAAGTGACTCCCTTGCAGGCAGCAAGTAGATGGGTCTTGCTTTTTTAATCCATTCTGTAACTTTGTCTTTTGATTGGTGTATTCCTTTCATTACATTTAGGGTGATTAGCAATAGATATTTACTTATTGCCACTGCAGGCTTTGAATTTGTGGTTACCGAACATTCAAGGGCAGCTTCTTTACTATCTAATAGTCTTAACTTAACTCATATATACTAACTCACTTAACTCACTATTATAAACACTATCTGAAGACTCTTTTTTTCTCTCTCTCTCTTCTTTTTCTTCCTCCTCCAGTGTTTATATGTTAGGTGTCATATTTTGTACTTTTTGTGTATCCCTCAACTGACTGTGGGTAGCTCATTTAATTTTGTACATGATTATTAATTAATTGGTTTACTTTCTTTGCTGTGGTTAGTACAATTTCAATCTTTTTGAATTTACTGAGGGTCTTTCTGTGGCCTAGTATGTTTAGCCTTAGGAGCACTTCCATCTAGAGCAGTCCCTTTAAAATACACTGTATAGATGGTTTTTGGGAGGTAAATTCCCTCAATTTTTGCTTATCTGGAAATTGTTTAATCCCTCCTTCAAATTTAAATGATAGTCTTGCTGGTTAGCGTATTCTTGGTTCTAGGCCCTTCTGTTCCAGGGCTCATAAGAAATATTAGCTTTGTGGACATGGTGCCCTCTAGTGCCCAGGTTCTCTGCTCTTAGGAGCTATCCAGTACCTGGAGGGATGGTAGTAGTCGTAGTTGAGTGGTGCTGTTGCCTACCCTAAAGAGCAGGCTCTTTCCTGCTTCCCAGATGCAATGCCCGTCTCTGCTGGCAGGGCCAGTGGGCCATGAGAAGTCCGCAGCCTCTGCATTAAGGCCCTAAGCTGCCATAGGTAGAGCTGTTCTCTGGTTGCCCTGGAGTGATAGTGGAGGTCACGGGGGAAGCAGTCCTGGTGTCTGCTGTGAGGACACAGCACTTTCCTGCTTCCCAGCTGCAGTGCCTGCCTCTGCTGTCAGGACCAGTTAGCCACGCATGCAAGAAGCTGCCTCTGCATTAAGCCTGTTTCCATAGGCAGGCTGCCCTCCTGCTAGCCTGGAGTGATGGCAGGGGTTGCAAGTGAGTGGTACTGGTTCCTGCCGGAAGGACAGAGCCCCATCCTGCTTCCCAGCCACAGTGCCTGCCTCTGCTGTTAGGGCCAGTTAGCCATGCATGCCCGAGAAGCAGCCTCTGTGTTAAGCCAGTGTAGCTGCTGTAGGTGGGGCTGCCCTCTGGCTGGCCTGGAGCAGTGGCATGGGCTGCAGGTTTGCACACAGGTGCTGGAGGGGAGGAAGGAGTGGCAAGCTGCTTATCATGGTGGGGGCTTCAGGTTTGCATTGCCAGCCAGAGGGATGGAGTGCCTGAAGCTCCTGTAACTTCCCATCCTGCTGGGCTGAGTGTGCTGGGACAATTTTGTCTACCTGTTCCTTTTCCTGAGCAGCAAGCTCTGTGTAATCCTTGCCCTTTAAGCAGCCCTCTCACTGTTGGGAAATCTTTCAAAGTGTCTGCCTTTCTTCTGTCCCAGAGCAGTAGGTTGTGGGAGTCTTTTTTCCACAAACAGCTAGAATCTGTCCCTGACTTTGCTTTTCAACCCTTCTGGTCTCCAGAGTACCATGTAATGTGGGTTTGTGCTCCCAGAGTAGATTTCTAAGGCTGGGTTTATGGAAGTCCTGGGCTTGTTCTCCCTCCCCACTCTGTTTTTCTTCCTCTCACCAGTAAACTGGGGTGGGGGGGAGTGCTCAGGTCCTACCAGGTCACAGCTTTGTTACTTTACCTTTTTCCATGATGTAGATTTCCGGTTCTCTTTTCCTAGATGTAGACTGGCTGGTGCAATCTTATTTCTGGTCACTCTCTTAGGAATAGTTGTATTTTCTATATTTTCATATTATATGTGCCACCATCTTTTTTTCTGGTTTGCTGATATTAATACATTTTTTTTTATATTTAGAAAAGGTAAAAATCCCTTAATTTCATTTTCAAGAGACATTACCAAATACAAAGTGTCATCCTGTACTGAATGTTGAACCACAGAAAAATTACCATAATGGACATTATTGACAACTATAAGAATTGATGTCACATAAAATTATTGTACCAATAATATATTTCTGTAATTATACAAGAGGATGCCTTTACATTTGTTTAGTTTCTAAAAAGTTCTTAATTAAGGATAAAGTGACACGATGTCTACATCTATTTACTAATATGTATGTTTGTATATACTGAGAACAGTGAGAGGAAAGGAAAACACCATGAGTAGCATTCCTCCAAAAATCCCTCCATTCCCTAAGTCTAGTGATGACAGAACATTAGAAAACTCAAATCAAATTATGAGACATTCCACACAATAACTGGCCTGTAATCCTTAAAAATGTCAATATTGTGAAAGACAGCTAGAGAAAAAGAATGTGGCAGAGTGGCAGAATATTAATTAATTGTTGAATCTATATACAGGTGAAAGGTATGGGGAGTTCTTTGTGTTACTCATGTAACTCTTCTGAACTTGAAATTATTTTAAAATAAAAAAATTTAGAAAACATTTACTGAAGAAATTATCTTACCAAAACACAGGAATGCTACAACTCTGAAAATCTGTATCCGTCTTATTATGTAGAAACATTTATCCTAAATGTTCTTATTATCCTTTGTAGTTTCATTGGCCTCATCATTTGTATGTGCTCTACACACACATTTCAGCTGTGATTCAGTTGTCTAACAGTTGAGGTGAAAAGGCACTGCCCAAGCCAAGATACCCTTGTTGTAAAGGACAAATTAAAAATATCAGGGGCACCCAAAAATATTGATAATATGGGTCTTTTTTCCTATAAAGACAGTAAGTTTCCACTGTCCCATTCCTTTTCTTTCAAGTCTAATGTAAGTTTTTTTTTTCTTTCTCTTCCCTCTCCTTTCATGTTCTTCCATATGAAAGGGCCCTTTTAGTTTTTCCCAAGATATGAAGCCAGGATATCAGTCTTGTCCCTCAATAATTTTGCTCATATGTGAATATCATATAGAATACACCATCCCTCCAGTTTCTGCAACCATAAATAAGGGAATGACTTCTTATAAAAGAATTCAGGTTTGATATAAGGTGTGCTCCTGGGAAAGAGTGCCAAGGCAGAGAGAGCTCTAATTTGGGAAAAAAAATGCCTCTGATAGAAAAGAAAGGTACAGGCCCTGACTGTGAGAGGTGAAAAAAGGCACTGCAGTGCCTCTGTTGACCAGACTCCTGTAGGGTGAGCTGGAAGGAGTACTCTGGGATTTAGGCTTAGGATGGCCAGAGAGGTTTCTAGTCACCAAGCTTGGAGGACAAGAAAAGAAAGACTTTCCACTCACACATTGTCTCCCCTCCCCTGACTCTCAACCCCCTCTTTTCCTAGTTGTTTTGGTTTAGTACTAGTTCTTGGTTCAGATAATTCTGTGACATTGTCTCTTGGTATTTTTACCTCCATAAAAGTAAATTATTTCTTAATCCCTTAGCTAAGTCAGTTCAAAATCAAAGCTGGCTATAATATGCTAATGATCTACATCAGGAGACTTGCCTGCTGGAGCCAATTCAGAGACAATTAAGAATGACAGGGCCTTGAGGATAAAATGTATGTTAGACAGTGTATGTGGCGATGTATTGTTCTGGCATTATCAGCTGTCAGATATGTTCCCCCATTGAGAATATATATCATTTATATTTTTACCTTGTTAGTATGGTATTAAAATTTATATACTTGTCTTTGAATATAATACCTTGCTCTGATTTTTGTTGTTCATTTTCATTTTTTGTTTCCTTTAAGCAACTTTCTTCAGTTCTTGCCACCCTCATTCACCATGTAGGCTCAGCAATGAAGAGATTTTGTGTCTTGTTTAGCACTGTAATCCCAGGACCAGTGCTTCCACAAAGAAGGCACTTAAATATTTTTAATGAAGTAAATGAATGAGAGGATGAATGGCTTTTTGTGCATGCCAATAATTTTGCTAATTTTGTGTTAAGCATATCAAAACACAGTATTCTGTAGGAAATAAAAATCTTTAGTTTCATCATAAAAATTAGAGCTATCCTGTCACTATGCAGGGGTTCTTTTCTCTGTATATACACTGCACAGTACAATTTAGGATGGTGGGGATTTTCTTAAATACAATTACAAAATTTAATGTGCAAGAGATGTTAACATTGTGGAATGATTTATACACATTTAAGTGAAATATTAACGGATCATAGGCTGTGGTGGGAGAGGTAAAGAAAGCAAAATATATATGTATTTTCTTATAATATGACCCTCATGGATTGAAATTCTTGGCTCTTTCTCCCCAGACAAATGACTTTCTATGAATGATTGCTAAAAATAAAGGCAATGGCCAGTTTGGTGACCATAAAAGTACTATATTTAGAAATTATTGTTTGTAAAGATCTCATGCACATAAAGTCCCAGAACCTTGCCCAGCACTTTAGAAGTACTCATCAATATTATAGTTAATTCATATAGAGAGCATGAGAGTGTGGAGACAGAGATTACAACTAACATAGTGTCTGATGTCCTGTGTACATCAAGTTGGATGAAAATAGCTGAGTGACTGCTGGAAGAGTTGACAGCCCAGCGCCTGCCTGGGTTCATGGTGCTGCTTCTTTCTGTTATCGAGTGGAAGAGTGTATTGGCTTTTAGGTCACTGGAGCAGTGCCCATATCATTAGCTGATGATACAGTTCTTATCTCATCTTTTAGGTGATTTGGGGTAAACTTTTGACTTGTTACAGTCTCTAAGTTTTATGAATGAAAGGTGGAGTCTTTTGAAATTAATGTTATCCTACTGAGATTATATATTTTTTCTTATTGTGAAAAGAATTTTCTAAATTCTTATTTAGAGCCTCTGGGATTAAAGACCCTGAATGTCAAGATGACACCAAAACCTCACAATACAAATTTACATTAGCTTTGCACCCCAAACAGCAACACTGGAAAAATTGCTTCATCTCTGCACCTCTATTCCTATCATTTTCCAGATGAGGTGTTGACATCAGGTCATCTCCAGATGCATTGTGTGGCCTGTGGCTCAGTTTGACTTCCATCATTTTCTATTTAACTTGGAATCTCTAATCCCATTGCTCTCTGATATTATCAGAACGAAAAAAGCACCCACAGCTTAGAGTTTTATACATGTAGCAAAAAGATTTTGCAAAGACCAGAGACATCTACAATGAAAGTTAACTTTTTGATCAACAATAAGTGGGTGTTGCTATGAGTAGGAAAAAAAAAAAAGTACAAATCTTTTTTTTTTTAAATGCCTCATAAAATAGATATATAAAAAGAGTAGAATATGATGTATGATACCTGTGAGACTATAAAGAAAATATTTTCATGTTTCTCGAGTTAGGGCTTCATGAACATCTAAAAAAGAAACTTAGAACTTGAATTTAAAGGAAAAGCCTTGACCTAAAAGATGACTGCATGAACACTAAGGGATTTTACGTTTGTGAGGTATGGTTTTAAATGTCAAAGGAAGATAAAATATAGAACCATGGAAACATTCCAGGGTGTGAAACACTAAAGCTTTTGTCTCATCTTTCCCCAGAGACATTTATTTACATTCCAAAGAATAGGAATTTAGGGTCCTTCTCCTGTGTTGCACTAAGAGCATATGTTTCCATCAGGGAGATTAAGTTTCTCTTTCTCCTTCAGGAGAGGGTGAAAATGTGAATATAAACTCACAGATTCATATATTTAGGGTTCCTCCCTTTTAGGTTTAGGCTACTTTATATATGCATAGGTCTGCCCACCTAGCAGTCTTCTCATTGCCACAGAAGAGAGAAAGATTAAGAGAAATCAAGTGATTATAAATCAAGTGTTTACTTGATCCATATGACATATGGATATTAAAAACTGATCAATATCAATGGAGTAGAAATGGGAAAAGGCCAAAGCCTTTATCTGCAAGTTATTTCTTACAAATTATTGATGACATCAGAGCTGTTTGCATTGTTCACTACTAAGTTGACCTATATTCATTTGTTTGAACTGTTAAATATTTTATTAGGGACAAAAACCATGGGGACAGGTTGGATAGAAGGTGCTGAAGGAAAACCTTTGTTATTTAAAATATTGATCAGAGATTATCTAAAGGAAAGGTTAGTTTTATTCTGTTATTTCGTGGAAGGCAAATAGTTCTACTCTTTCCTCATCCAGCTTTGAGCAATATAAATTTTGAAAATCTGTTAAATGACTCAGCTACTCATTTCCATACTTGTCTGCAAAATTTTCCTCTGCTTTGATCATAAGGAGCTCTTCTTTTAGTATGCCATCCTTTTAAAGTTATGTCTAACTTGATTTTTCTTCATCTCCTTGTCTTAGACCACTCTTAAGGATAAGAAATTTAGGGGAACTAAAGGAAATAATCTACCTGATCTTCTTTCATCCACGTAATTTCTTCTGTTCTTGTAAAATGGAACAGAACAGGAAGTTATCACCCTATTCCAATACCCATGTAATGTCTGATTATGAAGGACATTCATTCTGCTAAGCTCTTCTCTGCTTATTGTGATCAATTCAGACAGCTTTCAGGGATACACACTTATATTTTGGATTCTTTATGAAACACAGGGAAAATTTTTGTTATATATGGATCTAAGTTTCTGTAAGAATCTTCTAATAGCAATCATGATCATTTTTTCTCCTTATCCATAGTTGATAAGTCTGAATTGTAAACAGTTTTGTTCTCAGGCAAAATGCAAAATTTATTGACATTTTCAGTTCGTTGATGCTTTCACATAGAATTCAAAATATAAATATTTGTTGAAAACTTTTAAAAGCTGGGTGATTTCTTGATTTTTTTATATGAGCACAGGGTTTTTTATATAAGGAAGAGCAGGGAAGGAGGAGAGAAGAAAATAAGGAGAACAAGAAAAATGTTGAAAATAAAGGGATAGAGAATAAGCAAGGAAAGAATTGAACAACATGAAGTGTTACACAGAAAAATATTATTGCATCAAAGAGTTTTGTTTGAAAAATGATAGTGTTCTTTTAGTCTTGTTTCCTTCATCATATTTCCAGTCAAATAATATTCAAATTAAAGTATACTGACATTATTTATTGATATAGAGGGATAATTTTAGTGGCAACCAATGATGATTATTTAGTTAACATCTATTGAGAATTTACCATGTGACAGATACACTGGTTCTTTAAGTATATTAAATGCATATCAACATTCTGTGAGGTATATACTATTCTACCCTCTACTTTGGGGATAAAATAACTATTTGTGAACATAATAAATCTGATAAAAGTGGCAAAGCTGGGATTTGCCATGTTGTGTCTTCCCAGAATGTGGGCTTCTAAATATTTTGTGAAACTGGATTTTTATGTAGTACTTTTTCCCGCAGATAACATTGTGTTCAAGTAGAATTTTTTACTGATTCCCATGTACAAAGTAAATTTTGATGGCTCCACCAGTACATGTGAAAAAAAGATGGCAAAAATCTAATGTTGTTAAGTGTAAATCTCCTTGTCACAGCAAGTGTATAAATCATGGGATATTGGAGGATTTGTTTTTTGTTTTTTTTTGTAGATAATTATTTTTTATTGAGGGGTAGTTGACACACAGTATTACATTAGTTTCAGGTGTACAACACAGTGATTCAACATTTATATACATGATAATTCTAGCTACCAGCAATCAACATACAAAGTTGTTACAATATTTTGACTATATTCCTTATGCTATACATTACATCCCGGTTACTTATTTATTTTACAATTGGAAGTGTGTACTTTTTTTTTTTATTTTGAGAGGGCATCTCAAGCCTAATTTTCGTCAGTCTCCAATCTTCTGAAGCATAACGAACAAGTTCTTACATGGAGAACAAATTCTTACATAGTGAATAAGTTACATGGTGAACATTACAAGGGCAGTCATCACAGAAACTTTCGGTTTTGCTCATGCATTATGAACTATAAACAGTCAGTTCAAATATGAATACTCATTTGATTTTTACAGTTGATTTATATGTGGATACCACATTTCTCTCTTTATTATTATTATTTTTAATAAAACGCTGAAGTGGTAGGTAGATACAAGATAAAGGTAGAAAACATAGTTTAGTGTTGTAAGAGAGCAAATGTAGATGATCAGCTGTGTGCCTGTAGACTATGTGTTAATCCAAGCTAGACAAGGGCAATAAAACATCCACGGATACAGAAGATTTCTCTTAGAACAGGGGGGGTGAGGTTCTAAGCCTCACCTCTGTTGATCCCAAATTTCTCACCTGATGGCCCCACTGCGACTGTGCCTGTCTTAGGTTGTTCCTCCCTTGAGGAATCTTACCCGTCTCTGGCTAACCAGTTATCTTCCGGGGCCATACAGGGAAATGTAAAGTTGGTAAGTGAGAAAGAAGCCTTATTGTTTGAAAAGGTTAGCTTTTTACTTCTTTGCATATTTGTGCCCTGTGGCTTCTATGCCCAGCATTTGTCTTCAGGTATCTTTACCACTTGGAGGAATTATGATACACGGTAAATTCGATATGAGGCACGAATTCTATTTAAGGGTTGTAATTAGGAAGAAGAAAAGCTATAGAAGTAGCAGACGGAAGAAAACATGGGAAGATTGATTATTTCTTTGACATATCTTCTTGTAGAGTAACTTCAGCATGTATAGGTTTTAAACTACTAATTAAATTGCGCACCCACATTAACATAATAGGAGTACAGTTACATAACCAAAGCAGACCTACAATTACCAGCTGTCTCCAGTGAAACCAAGAAAAGCAGTTAGGCACCTTAGGCCATTGTGAATACTTATCTATGATATGGTGGATATTGTCCAACTGAGCTTGAACAGTCTGAGAAAAATCAAACAAATTAAAACAACCCATTCCTGGGGAGTGTTCACATCCCATATGTTCTTTTAACAGTAGATGGTCTGTAGTTGTAAGATTTTGGAGTGCTACAACTTGCATTTCTCCTAATTCTTGGTTGAGTTCCAACAGTTTAGATCCAGTCAAATTTGTTGTTTTACTGTATGCACAGGCCAGCTTAGATATCTCCTTCCTCATTCCCATGGCAAGTCCAGGAACTGGTGGGATGAGTGCATCTACAGCTGTAGCAGTGCATGGATCTTTGTTGAGTTTTTTGATGATCATCTTCTGATATGACTCTTCCAGAGAGTGCTGATGTTGGAAGTTCTTCATATCGCATCTTAGTTCATTTTCTGGGTAGCTACATTAGGCTTTGATCCTCTGTATAAACACGAACAGACCCTTTCCTACACTTTTATATGCCCTTTATACCATTGTGTAGAACTCATTGGAGGTCACCACACAAGAACTACTTTTTTTTTTTTTTAATTTTTTTAAGAGAAAGTAATATTATCAGAAAAATGTACCTCCATAGCCGATCATCTCACACCCTTTAAGTGGTCAAAATTAAGGATATTTAAAGCATGCATTAATCGTTGATTTACAGTTGGTTTTATCCTATCAGGGAGTAATCCCCCTTTTCTTTCTTTCTTTCTTCTTTTTTTTTTTTTTCATTAATCTACAGTTACATGTCGAATATTATGTTTACTAGGCTCTCCCCTATACCAGGTCCCCCCTATCAACCCCTTTACAGTCACTGTCCATCAGGAGAGCAAAATGTTGTAGAATCACTACTCGTCTTCTCTGTGTTGTACAGCCCTCCCCTTTCTCCCACCCCCCCATTATGCATGCTAATGTTAATACCCTCCTTCTTTTCCCCCCCCCTTATCCCTCCCTACCCACCCATCCTTCCCAGTCCCTTTCCCTTTGGTACCTGTTAGTAAATTCTTGGGTTCTGTGATTCTGCTGCTGTTTTGTTCCTTCAGTTTTTCCTTTGTTCATATACTCCACAGATGAGTGAAATCATCTGGTATTTCTCTTTCTCCGCTTGGCTTATTTCACTGAGCATAATACCCTCTAGCTCCATCTATGTTGCTGCAAATGGTAGGGTTTGCCCTCTTCTTATGGCTGAGTAGTATTCGATTGTGTATATGTACCACATTTTCTTTATCCATTCATCTATCGATGGACATTTAGGTTGCTTACAATTCTTGGCTATTATAAATAGTGCTGCGATAAACATAGGGGTGCATCTGTCTTTCTCAAACTTGATTGCTGTGTTCTTAGGGTAAATTCTTGGAGTGGAATTCCTGGGTCAAATGGTAAGTCTGCTTTGAGCATTTTGATGAACCTCCATACTGCTTTCCACAATGGTTGAACTAATTCATATTCCACCCAGCAGTGTAGGAGGGTTCCCCTTTCTCCACAGCATCACCAACATTTGTTGTTGTTTGTCTTTTGGATGGCAGCCATCTTTACTGGTGTGAGGTGATACCTCATTGTAGTTTTAATTTGCATTTCTCTGATAATTAGCAATGTGGAGCATCTTTTCATGTGTCTGTTGGCCATCTGTATTTCTTTTTTGAAGAACTGTCTGTTCAGTTCCTCTGCCCATTTTGTAATTGGGTTATTTGTTTTTTGTTTGTTGAGCCGTGTGAGCTCTTTATATATTCTGGACGTCAAGCCTTTATCGGATCTGTCATTTTCAAATATATTCTCCCATACTGTAGGGTTCCTTTTTGTTCTATTGATGGTTTATTTTGCTGTACAGGAGTTTTTCAGGGGTCTTTGGTGTTTCCATATGAATTTTTGAATTATTTTTTCTAGTTCATTGAAGAATGTTGCTGGTAGTTTCATAGGGATTGCATCAAATCTGTATATTCCTTTGGGCAGGATGGCCATTTTGATGATATTAATTCTTTCTAGCCACGAGCATGGGATGAGTTTTCATTTGTTAGTGTCCCATTTAATGTCTCTTAAGAGTGACTTGTAGTTTTCAGAGTATGTCTTTCACTTCTTTGGTTACGTTTATTCCTAGGTATTTTTTTTTTTTGATGCAATTGTGAATGAAGTTGTTTTACTGATTTCTCTTTCTGTTGGTTCATTGTTAGTGTATATGGAAGCCACAGATTTCGGTTGTGTTAATTTTGTATCCTGCAACTTTGCTGTATTCCGATATCAGTTCTAGTAGTTTTGGGGTGTAGTCTTTAGGGTTTTTTATGTACGGTATCATGTCATCTGCATATAGTGACAGTTTAACTTCTTCTTTACTAATCGGGATTCCTTGTATTTTTTTGTTCAGTCTGATTGCCGTGGCTACGACCTCCAGTACTATGTTAAATAACAGTGGGGAGAGTGGGCATCCCTGTCTAGTTCCCGATCTCAGAGGAAAAGCTTTCAGCTTCTCGCTGTTCAATATAATGTTGGCTGTGGGTTTATCATAGATGGCCTTTATTATGTTGAGGTACTTGCCCTCTATTCCCATTTTGCTGAGAGTTTTTATCATGAATGGATGTTGAACTTTGTCAAATGCTTTTTCAGCATCTATGGAAATGATCATGTGGTTTTTGTCTTTCTTTTTGTTGATGTGGTGGATGATATTGATGGACTTTCGAATGTTGTGCCATCCTTGCATCCCTGGGATGAATCCCACTTGGTCATGGTGTACAATTGTTCTGATGTATTTTTGAATTCAGTTTGCTAATATTTTGTTGAGTATTTTTGCATTTATGTTCATCAGGGATATTGGTCTGTAGTTTTCTTTTTTTGTGGGATTTTGCCTGGTTTAGGTAATAGGGTGATGTTGGCTTCATAGAATGAGTTTGGGAGTATCCCCTCCTCCTCTATTTCTTGGAAAACTTTAAGGAGAATGGGTATTATGTCTTCCCTGTATGTCTGATAAAATTCCAAGGTAAATCCATCTGGCCTGGGGGTTTTGTTCTTTGGGAGTTTTTTGATTACCGCTTCAATTTTGTGGCTGGTAATTGGTCTGTTTAGATTTTCTGTTTCTTTCTGGGTCAGTCTTGGAAGGTTGTATTTTTCAAGGAAGTTGTCCATTTCTCCTAGGTTTCCCAGCTTGTTAGCATACAGGTTTTCATAGTTTTCTCTGATAATTCTTTGTATTTCTGTTTTGTCCGTCGTTATTTCTCCTTTCTCGTTTCTGATACTGTTGATTTGTGTTGGCTCTCTTTTCCTCTTAATAAGTCTGGCTAGAGGCTTATCTATTTTGTTTATTTTCTTGAAGAACCACCTCTTGGTTTCGTTGATTTTTGCTATTGTTTTATTCTTTTCAGTTTTATTTATTTCTTCTCTGATCTTTATTATCTCTCTCCTTCTGCTGACCTTAGGCCTCATTTGTTCTTCTTTTTCCAGTTTCGATAATTGTGACATTAGACCATTCATTTGGGATTGTTATTCCTTTTTTAAATATGCCTGGATTGCTATATACTTTCCTCTTAAGACTGCTTTTGCTGTATCCCACAGTAGTTGGGGCTTTGTGTTTTGTTGCTGTTTGTTTCCATATATTTGTGGATCTCCATTTTGATTTGGTAATTGATCCATTGATTATTTAGGAGCGTGTTGTTAAGCCTCCATGTGTTTGTGAGCCCTTTTGCTTTCTTTTTAAAATTTATTTCTAGTTTTATACCTTTGTGGTCTGAAAAGTTGGTTGGTAGGATTTCAATCTTTTGGAATTTTCTGAGGCTCTTTTTGTGGCCTAGTATGTGGTTTATTCTGGAGAATGTTCCATGTGCACTTGAGAAGAATGTGTATCCTGCTGCTTTTGGATGTAGAGTTCTATAGATGTCTATTAGGTCCATCTGTTCTAGTGTGTTGTTCAGTGCCTCTGTGTCCTTACTTATTTTCTGTCTGGTGGATCTGTCCTTTGGAGTGAGTGGTGTGTTGAATTCTCCTAGAAGGAACGCATTGCATTCTATTTCCTCCTTTAGTTCTGTTAGTATTTGTTTCAGATATGTTGGTGCTCCTGTATTGGGTGCATATATATTTATAATGGTTATATCCTCTTGTTGGACTGAGCCCTTATTATTATGTAATGACCTTCTTTTTCTTTTGTTGCTTTCTTTATTTTGATGTCTGTTTTTTCTGATACCAGAATTGTAACACCTGCTTTCTTCTCTCTGTTGTTTACATGAAACATCTTTTTCCATCCCTAGACTTTAAGTCTGTGCATGTCTTTGGGTTTGAGGTGAGTCTCTTGTAAGCAGCGTATGGATGGATCTTGCTTTTTTATCCATTCTGTTACTCTGTGTCTTTTGATTGGTGCATTCAGTCCATTTACATTTAGGGTGATTATTGAAAGGTATGTACTTATTGCCATTGCAGGCTTTAAGTTTGTGGTTACCAAAGGTTCAGGGTTAGCTTCTTTACTATCTTACTGTCTAACTTAACTCGCTTGTTGAGCTATTATAAACACAGTCTGATGATTCTTTATTTCTCACCCTTCTTATTCCTCTTCCTCCCTTCTTCAAATGTTGGGTGTTTTGTTCTGTGCTCTTTTTAGGAGTGCTCCCATCTAGTGCAGTCCCTGTAGGATTGTTTGTGGGTGGCAAATTACCTCAACTTTTGCTTGTCTGGGAATTGTTTAATCCCTCCTTCATATTCAAATGATAATCGTGCTGGATACAGTAGTCTTTTTTCGAAGCCCTTCTGTTTCATTGCATTATGTATATCATGCCATTCTCTTCTGGCCTGTAGGGCTTCTGTTGAGAAGTCTGTTGATAGCCTGATGGGTTTTCCTTTGTAGGTAACCTTTTTTTCTCTCTGGCTGCCGTTAATACTTTGTCCTTGTCTTTGATCTTTGCCATTTTAATTATTATGTGTCTTGGTGTTACCCTCCTTGGATCCCTTGTCATGGGAGTTCTGTGTACCTCTGTGGTCTGAGAGGCCATTTCTTCCCCTAGTTTGGGGAAGTTTTCAGCAATTATTTCTTCAAAGACACTTTCTATCCTTTTTTCTCTCTCTTCTTCTTCTGGTACCCCTATAATGTGAATATTGTTCCATTTTGATTGGTCACTCAGCTCTCTTAGAATTCTTTCTTTCCTGGAGATCCTTTCATCTCCCTCTGCATCAACTTCTCTGTGTTCCTGTTCTCTGTTTTCTAGTCCATTAATGGTCTCTTGCATCTCGTCCATTCTGTTTTGAAGTCCTTCCAGAGCTTGGTTTATTTCTGTATTCTCCTTCCTTAGTTCTTGCATATTTCTCTGCAAGTCCATCAGCATGGTTATGACTTTTGTTTTGAATTCTTTTTCAGGAAAACTTGTTAAATATATCTCTGCAGGTTCCTTCTCAGGGAAAGATGTAGCAGATGCCGAAACTGTCTGGGTTAGTCTTGTCTGGATCATATTTTTTTTGCCTTTTCATGTTGATAGGTGCTATTGACTGTCTGTTGGGAAGCCAAACTTTCCACTTTCTACTGGCCTTTCTTTACTGGGAAAACTGCGACCCGTAGTGGCTTGTGTTGGGTAATTGCATGTAGGGTGTGTCTTTGTGTCTTGCCTGGATGGAATGGAGGAATTTCCCTTTCTGTGGGGGTGGCCTACCTTAGGCTGCTTCTCTGCTTTCGCAGTGCCCGGAGGGGTAATGGACAGTGGGGGCTGTTTGGCTGTTTACCTCCATGAGGGGTCTCAGATCTGTTGCCTAGGGGGTTAGTGCGCCTGGTTTTCCCTGTAATTTCCAGCCACTGGGCTGTGACCTGTGTTGTTTCCATCTAGCTGTTATGTCCCTGTCCCTTTAAGACTTTCAGAAAGCACTCGCTTTTCTTTGTCACAGGGGCCTCAGCTTCGGAATCCACTCAGAGGTCTTGTTGCCCTGTTTCCCTATTTTCCAGCCCTCCACGCATGCACTGTGTCTGCTCTCTGGTGTGGGTGGCTGGGGCTGGGTGTTGTGCAGTCCTGGGCTCCCTCTCCCTCCCTGCTCTGACACCTCTCCTCCCTCCGGGAGCTGGAGGGAGGTGTGCTCAGGTCCCGCCAGGCCGGGGCTTGTATCTTACCCCTTTCACCAGGCGCTGGGCTCTCGCACGTGTGGATGTAGTCTGGCTGTTGTCCTGTGTCTTCTGGTCTCTCTTTTAGGATTGGTTGTATTTGTTGTATTTTCAAAAATATATATGTTTTGGGGAGTAGATTCCCACTGTCCTACTCACGCTGCCATCATGGCTCCACTCCCTGTTTTGTTTTTTAAGTGAAGTTTTTTTCAAGAGCTAAATTTTGTTTAAGTGTTGGTTTTGTTTCTATATGCTTAAGTCATGAGAGAGAAACTTTATAGAGTCAATTTGAAATTAAATTGTCCTCTGCAATTCATGCCTGATGACACAACAAGGTGGGGAAATCTTCATGCTCAGAGTTTTTCTGGGACAAAATGCATGACTGTTTTGTGTCTGGAGAAGTTGTGGGTCACACATACTAGAGTGGCTGTGTGGGCATCCCTCTTTTTTTCTGCAAGAGTACACAGGAAAATGGGTCTCTGCCAAAACCTTCATCTGACTTTACATGCTTATGTCTAAGACAAGACTGAGTGACCAGCATCACTAGACAATGGATCTGCAAGTGAGAGATCCCAGCAGGAGAGATACTCACAAACAAGTTCCTTTATTCAATCAGGTTTTAGATGATCACAGCGTCAGATTGTTGCATTCTACCACTATAAACAAGTTGGAGTTTTTTTGCCTACCACTCTCCCTGATCCTCATGACATTTCTATTCTCCTGTAATCCTTTCTATCCTGGAAGGATATTTAAGAGACGTTTGCATCCTGAGGAGTGAGCAGGATGTGAAAAGTGGAAAGAGAAAAATAGTCAATCCCCACCTAACTACACGACATTATACACAGTAAGACTTAACAAGTCTGGCCTGGAGCTGTGGAAAGTTTTGCCTTGAACTGACAAGTAAATATTTTTATGATTTTAAAGGAATGGAAATAATCAGTATTTATTTTATAACATATTTTGTGTTTTTAAGAGTAGTTTTAAGTTCACAGCAAAATTGAGTGGAGAGTTCCTATACACTTCCTACCCCCAGATACTCACAGCCCCCGCATTATCAATGTTCCCCAGCAGAGTGGTACATTTTTTACTATTGAAGGACCTATTTAACCCATCATTGTCACCCAAAGTCCATAGTTTCCATTCGTGTTCATGCTTGATGTTGTACATTCTGTGGATTTTGACAAATGTATAATGGCATGCATCTAGAATTTATAGTATCATATAGAGTAGTTTCAGAGCCCTAAAATCTTTGTGCTTTGCCTATTCATTTCTTTCTTCTCCCAAACATTGGCAATCACTGGTATTTTTTTGCCTCCATAGTTTTGCCTTTTCCAGAATGTCATACATTGGAATATCATATTTTTAAGATTAACTTTCACTTAGCAATATTCATTTAAGCTTCTTTCATGTCCCTTCAGGGACATGATAGATCATTTCATTTTACTAAGGAATAATGCTCTATTGATTGCCATGCACCACTGTTTGTCTACTTACCTACTGAAGGACATCAGGGTTGCTTCCAAGATTTGGCAATTATGATCAAACCTGCTATAAACATCCAAGTACTGTTTTTTTTTTAATTGATAAAAATTTCAATTCATGTGAGTATATATCAGGGCGTACAATTTCTGGATGGTAGAATAAGAATATATTTAATTTTTTAAGAAACTATCAAACTGTCTTCCCGAGTGGTTGAACCATTTTGCATCCCAAGCAATGAATGAGAGTTCCTATTGTTCTACATCCATGTCAGTATTTTGGAGACATATTTATTATTGATGAAAATATATTGCATCACAAGGAAGTGACTAGAAACTCAGTAGTCTCCTAGAAGTATTCAATAATTAGCTCCATAAATTAATATAAATGGAAAAGGAGATTTAATAATCTAAATATTATAATACAAATATGGTGCTTTACTTTGCATTACAGAGTTGATAACTATACTGTGTATTACTCAAATTGCTTTAAATTCTATACAGTCAGTCTATATATATTTCAATGGAGATTCACAGGTAGAATTTAGCTTGCCATTTCATGACTTTGGAGGCATCTAAAAGTACTTGCCTAAGGTGGTCTGAAGAATATTCATTAGTTTTATTCTTTGATTTAAAATTTACTAAGTACCTTACCAAGAATATACCAGGTATTATGTTAAAACTGGAGGTAAATATATGAATAATACATGGCTTTTGTCCTTAAATAATATATTAGCCAAAGTTGTTTTGGTTAAATATGACAGAAATTATACTCATACTGCTTACACATAAACGGGAATTTATTGCTTCAATAATGGGGGTGGTCCAGCACTGACTCAAGGACTTCAAGGTTCCTTCTGTGCCTCTTTCTGTTTCTGTCTATTTCTCATTGCCTCTTTCCTTCAGAATACATCATTTTTTTGTGAATTGTCCTAATCACCCTTTGCCTGATGCAAAAGAATTCCACTCAAAGGTGAGACCATTGTTACAAATATTCTAGAAATACATCCTACCTCTTTACAATCCCAGGGAAACAGGTATTCCCCTTAAAGTCTGATTGGACTGACTTGGGTTATATGCTCATCTGTGTTGCTTATTGTGGATATTATGCCTAGAGTTAGAAGAAGAGATTATAGTTGGAGAATGCAGTGACTGCACCTGTCCACATAATTGAAGAATCACAAGATTACACAGAGGTACTGACAAAAGGCCTTAAACAAGATAAGAATGTGGTACCTTAGGAAACTGGAAGCATAGGCAAGGATCCTGGGCCTGAAGATTTCCAGGTGTAGTTACCCTGGACCCTTTTATAGTTGCACAAAAGTATTTCACCTCTGGATTATGCAGCCACCAAGATAAGTACAAGCAATCTTGGTTTAAGGAGACATTGTGCAAAAGTTTGTAGTGGGATCCTTTATGCCCCACTAATCAGGTAGCTAAGCCAGATGGTGTAACCAGTTAAAATAGGAATAAGTTGCCAATCTATATATCCCCAAACAATGTAAAAAACTGTAAATGTCACAGTGCAGTTCTGAATTTTAAACAGCAGATTATGGATTACTGCCTAACTCCATTATTCTTTTAATTGGCCAAAAATCAGTGCTAGACTTCCAAATGTCCCCAAAGGTAAGCAAAGAACTTCCCCAGTTGAATTGAAAGGTAACTATCTACACAAAGTGTATGTTATAGGGTACAAGGAAGGTGTGTTTTGACGGGAAAGTCTAAACAATTTATTATGCTGTTAGGAAAGATCAAAAAGAAAAGAAAACATTGTAGACCAGGACAGAAAAGGCAGTTATTTGATTAAGCAAGGTACATGAAGAAATTGGAGAAGGTGGATAGAAAGAAAAGGGGAAGCACTTAACTCAAAAAAGTAGAATGGGCAACTCATTTAGATGGAAATGAAGAGATAAGACTGATGTAGATAAGCAGGCTGTGGTCACTAAAAGAGATATCTAGCCTGTTTCTGTGGGAAAAATGAGAAGGAAAATGGCACACTTGTGAAAAGCACCCATCATTCTGAGTATGCAACCAGAGAAGTTCAGGATAGAAGTGAATTCTAGAAGAGGCAGATGTGTTATCCTTTGTTGTACTCTAGAATGGTCTCTTTGCTTTGCTTGAGAAGAGCCTGAGCTGTAAGAGGATAGATCTGTCTTTGAACAAATCTCTGATTCAGTTTTTATATGTGTAGACTGGGATACAGATGTTTATCCATCATGACTTAATGATAGCAGTGAGATACTAAGTGATAGGTGGGCCTGAGCTTTTCCTGGTGATGGAACATGGAAATGCTCAGACAGCAATGGACTAGCAGGAGTATTGGGTTAGAGAGAAGAGGCAGAAGCCTGAGACCAGTGGAGATGGGGGGAGACATACAGAGGACCCAGGGCAGGGTCTAGTCTATGTAGGTGACCAGTCTACTTTCAAGAAGAGACCACCAAGGATGCAGAGAATAGCACATAGCTCCCTGAAGCCATGTGGACACAACAAGATCCCTTCCCCTTTGGAGAAGAGAAAAGGAATATTACTAATATGAAATACTCAAAATTTGCTTATAAACAAAGTCAGGCAAAGACATTGTTTAACAGAAATCAGATCTGTTACACTAAATAATTAAAATGAAAATTAAAGGAAGGCTGTTTGAACCCAGAAAGTCTGAAAGAGCATTATTTAGCAAGGATAGGTTGCCTGCACACCTTGAACAATAGGGTGGGACAGAAGATTTTAAGATTCTGTGTCTAGCAGAGTAATTGTATGTGCCTGTGCTGATTTTATTGTGTCCTCAATTATTTATGAGCACAAAGTTCTCAATTTTAAAAGAGCTGTCTATGGCTCTTTATAATTCTGTTGGCTCCTATGATTATTTTAAAAATCTTTTATTGTCACTGATTAAAGAAGTAATCAAATGCTGTTTTTTGATTATTCATGAATCCTATCTCTCCTGGGTTAGTGATCCCCAAAAGCCTTGTCCAGCTGTAATTCAGGATGTGACTTTATTTAAGAATAGTGTCCTTGCAGGTGTAATTCATCATAGGAGCTGACACTGGATTGGGTTGGACCCTGAATACAGTGACAAGTGTCCTCAGAAAAGAGGTTAGGCATACGGAGATAAATGCAGGGAAGGAGTTCATGTGAAAAAAGAGGCAGATATTGTAGTGACTTGTCTAAAATTCAAGAAATGTCATGGATTGTGGGGGCGAATAGAAGCTAGGAAGAAACAGAGAAGGATTTTTCTCTAGAAGCATCCAGAGACAACAGGGCCATGTTGACAATTGATTTCAGGGACAGCCAGTAAATATCCCTGACTCGCGTTCTGAGAAATTGCTAATTGCAAAGGACTCCCTGTGTATTCTAGGACCTCACCCCCTGTACCCTGTGTTCACCTCTCTTCATGACTCTTACAAGACTTCCTCTGCATACTTTCTGATTTTGCTTGCCTCTATAAAACCCCAGGCTCTTTTCCTTTTCTTTGAAATGTTTCTCATTAATGAACAACCTCCCTATTGCAATAACCTGGATAAAATAATTTCCTCAATTGCTCAGTGCATTTGGATTTCTCTTAACCCTGTGTAGGGACCATTTGGGTATATAAGTGTTTGGTATAAAAGAATACAGAATCTGAATTTCTTTTTTTTTAAATGGAGAAGAGGAAGAATAGAAGTTGCAAAATGATTGCCTGCACTCTGTGAGCAATTTATTTATTTATTTTTAAAGTGAGAAATGCTCTGTACTTATCTCTCCATAAGACTAAAATGGTGTTATAAGAAAAAAATCACTTGTATTAATACTCATTGCTTGGCCCAGGTTGCTATGCAGACTATTGGGAACTTACCTGAATTCAATTTGGTAATATATTGCAGAGCTAAGAAAATGGGTTTATATTATCTTTTCATTTTCTTGTAACACACAATAATGCAGGTGCCCAGTCACAAAGGCTTCAATGATTCATTAATACTACTAATAAACAGTTATTTGATTTTAAGGAAAAATTATGTGTCTTCTGTGCAAATGTTTTCTGGAAAAGAGATATTTTTTAAAATTGTCTTAAATTCTTGAATAGTTTTGAGAACATTAAGAGGAAAAAGAACTGACTTGGTTTGCACAATGATTAAATAATTTAAGCAGACCCTCAGCAAATGAAATGAAGTGACAGAAACAATCACAAGTTTACAACATATGGGTGAAGGCATTGCTTTTTTGAAATGCATAATTACAGGGAATAGTTTTGAGTCCTAGAAAATAAGTATAAATATTATTAAAATGGTTAACTTATAAGTTGTGTTATATAACTATCCCTTTAACCCTTTCATGTCTCATTTGCTTGATAAAGAATGATAGACAATTTTTTATTTGGATCTTATTGTTTGGTCTTACATTTCAGGTTTTAAATATTGCCTCCACTTAGATAACTAGCTGCTCTAGGCAAATTGAGATGAAATCAATTTTTCAAAGCAGACTTACGATTTTTTCCTTCCTGACTATTATTTAACATTTTCACAAAATTGTACAGAATAGTAGCCCACATAATTCCCATTGACTAGTAGGGACTCTATTGATCAGCTTCATAGTATCCTTAACCTGTGGATAAGATGAAGAAATCTATTATGGGTAGCAAGAAGTAGACTAAGACAATACAGAAATGAGCAACACTTTTTTCAATATCATCAACAATCTGCCAGTTACTCTAATAGGATGTTTGAAGATAATGATCTTTCTGTGTAGGGAAATAGAATCCTTTAAAACTCTAGCTACCCTAACTGAATCATTATAATAATAGATTGGTTGTTTATTAGTTAAAAATCAAACAACCATGAAGATTACTTCTGACATTTTAAATAAGTGTCTTGTTGCATCTCTAGCTCTTCCCACACATTGTACAATATTCCACTCTCCTTCCATTGAGGAAACATATGTTAAGATGATAAAGGATTTAAGTCAAGTAGGTTGCCTGCTGCCTTTGAATGCCAGCAAGTATGAATTTGGGTGTAGCAAAATAAAAATAAAAGATTAGATCAAACATCAATAAAACAACACAAACACTGGGAATTCAGAAAGATTATTTAGCTGGATTGTTAATTAGTAGGAACTCATAGCTTTCCTAATGTTTATCTCATATCAGGGAATGTATATTCTCTTTGTCATACTCAAGGAGTAAGAAACAGCACTTAGAAAACCTATAGAGAAAATGGAAAAGGAAAACAAGGTTATCTTTTGTATTATTACATCAAGCAAAATATTCCTCACTTTAAACCAAGTGAAGTTTCTAGCACCAATTTGATAACATGAAAAGTCTTCAACAAGTGTATTATGATCAAGAAAAGTGGGCTAAATATTTTTTCACATCATTTACCAGTGATTGTGGTAAATGTGTTTCCACCTTAATTAATAAAAGATGATTTCAAAATGAATCAAGATGAATAAATCATAAAGGATACTCTTCTAGCTCTTGGTCTAATGATGAATAAATGAAGACAAGAGAATTCTATTGGAACATAAAGACTTTTTTTTCTTAAATGTGAGCTAAAGTGGCTTTTAAAGATACACAAAGAAAATGTGTTTTACTTAAAGAAAAAATCTTCATTCACTTTATTTGACACTAAAGCTAAGGGAAATCTGTAGAAATAAAGTCTCTTCAAAGGCCTCTTTGTCTGTAGGTATTCTGATTAACTGACTGAGCAGAGGATAATAATATTTTTCCTCCTCAGATTAAAAAAAAAATTAAAAATAAATGCAGTTAATACAACCACAATAAAAGAGTCAGTCAAGTGAAATAGCATGAAATAGTCAATGTTATACAACAGTTAGATAGCAAAAATCATAACAAAGAAAGTTTTCAAACAGGGAATTAAGTAAAAAAATGCAATTTACTGTTTGTTGGAGGGCCTTTTTATATAGTTATGAAGAAAAATGTCTCAGTGTATTTTAGGTATCCATATATGTTTCCATGGTGAGGGCAACTATTCAGTTAAAGGGAATGTCTTAGGGGAGAGAGATATCCATGCCACCTTATTTGTGTTCAGTGTTACACAATTAACTGAAGGTGAAGAAAGAGTTGTACTTGGAATACTCAAGTCAAAATCCAGTCTTTGCATTAATAATTTGATGCCCTTGTGCAAATCATGTACATCCCAAAGCTTTAGTTTCCTTTTTTTAAAAAAAGAAAGCATTTAAAGAAATCTCCAAGGCCTAATTTTTTTTTTTAAGGTAGGAGAGCCAGGGAGACTTTTATTGATAGATACAGTGAGAAGACAGACAGAGCTTCTGGCTTATGCCAGGAGGGAATAAAAGAGCCCAGGGTGATGTGTTGTCTAGGGGATTTATAGGCATTTGAGGATTTTGGGGAACTGAGGGATTAGGGTGTGTACTTGTACCACCTGCCCTGCCCTCAAGGTGGGCTGGGTTGTTGTCTGTTTGCTAGGGCTGTTTACAGTGAAGTCACCGGTTATGCTGATACCCTTGCAGAACACTCAATCACTCCAGGCCAAGTTGCTTCTGGCCTTTTGACCTTTAACTGATCTCACTGAAGATGTCTAATATTCCTAGTCTAGTATCTTTACCCTAGAGAATTAGTGTGACCTTGACTTTGCGTAATGCTGAACACAAGAGTTTCGATAGGGACTTTACATTGTTATATTGCTTTGACTGTAAATATCTTGCCGTGCTTTTTCTGGAGGTCTTCACCCTACTCTAAGCCCATGGTCCCTGTATCATTTCCCCCTCTAAAGAAAGAGACCCTAGCTGCTGCTACGGAAAGGGGGCGACGACCACTCTGGCTGCTTCATGCTGAGAAGAGGCACATTAAAGGGTGCAGTTAGGTCTCCATCAGTGGTCAGTTGAGAGGGCCTTGGAAGATGGGCACTTCTATTCCAGGTTCCATTTCTATTACTATTTGTAATTTTGTGTCTTCTCCGAAGTTATCCCGGACAAGCCCCCAAAGATGATGCCAGGGTTCTTGTTTGTAGAGTCAATGAGTGAACTTAGCAAACACCGAAGGTAGGAAAGCCAGGGCAGAGGCTTTTATTTAGAAATAAAGTGAGAGGAAAGAGCTCCTGGCTCATGCCAGGAGGGGACAAGAGAGCCCCCCAAGGCCTACTTTTTAACTTAAAAAAAAACCCTATAGCATAACGTCAAATAACAGAAACAAAGAAAACTACAAATCGCAAGAAACCGCACAATCTTATACAGAATTATTTAGTTATTTATAGCAGCTTTTGCATTTCAAAAATTACAGCAACATTGCCAAAACAAATTAAAGCAAAACAAAACTTGTCCACTGTTTTAAACATAGAGAAAAAAAGAAATGAGTCAGGATGATGCAGTGTTTTTATTCTGTTTAGCTGAGATAGTTTCCAGCAAAAATTAGTAAATGATGAGGTGATTTGAGCACTGCTGATAAAAAGCTATCACCCAATGTATGATGAAATGTCATGGAAAAAAACACAAACTCAGTATCAAAGTCAGATGAACTCACATTCAGTATCAGAGTGAAACTTTCCACATCATTTTCAAAGAATAAGAAAACATTATAAATCAGAATACTGCAAACATTTTTCACTAAGCATGGATTGAAAAGACTTTTATAGGTTAATTAGCTACTTCATCTTTCTGTATTTCAATGACAACAGTTCCTCATGAAAACAAAAGATTTCAGGTGTTCAATTCAAGTCTTCACTTTGTGGTTCAGTGTATTTAGAAAGTAATATACTTGTACAAAATTTCTGAATTTGGGAAAACTTCTCAGCCAGCTAGCTACACATGTGTAATTTAAATATACTACCTACATGTGAAAATCCAACTTTATCACATAATTCTTCCATATATGACACATTACAAGAATTGCTTTTGTGGCAAAACTTCAAGTTAAAAAACATATATTTCTTGTTTTCCTTTATCGGCCTTTTCCCACTCTGAAATATAATCTTAATAAGTTTACAGTGTTACTGACTTAAATTGTCTAAAACTGATAGAATTTAGAATTAAAAGATACTTCTCAACTTGCTCCCATTGTTTCAACAAAATTTACCATATCATATTAAGTCTGTTAAAAACTTTCCTACTTAGAAATTAAGTCAGTCCACCTGATGAGATTAATATAGATTCAGGCTCTGGAAGGTCAATAATTTTTGGTATGTGCAACAAATTCATAATTTGACTGCAAAGAAAATAATATCTTAGCTTCTGATTTACTCTAGTACTAATTAATGAAACAATATTGTTCAATAGAAGTTTTTGTTAAATTTAGAATATAATTGATTTTTAGTCACATGTTAAAAATTTAGCAAACTTGCATTGTAGCACAACTTAAGTAAATACAATAAGTACAAGCAGATAAAATAAATAGAAATCTAGGAGGACCCAGTGGTTGACTTTGGCATCATAAAACAGTAGTTATTGCAGCAAAATTCTAAGACCAATACTGCAACTTATTCTTATATATATTTCTAATACAGAGGTGAATTTTATAGTAGTCCAGAAATGTAGTTTTTTACTGTTTTCTTTTTTTTGACCAAAATGAGTTCAACTTTAATTTAATGTTGGGCTATCATTTTGGGAAGTTTTTATGTATTTCCAACATGATTGTTTTGTCTTCTCTCAAAAAATATTCTTTAACATTTTAAATGTAGACATAATAGAAGATCATAAGGAAGAATTTATCACAAGTACTTGCAAAAGAAACAAAGTGTTTTAGATTTAATTTCTCTGAAAACTGCAATTTGTGAGCTAAATATTCTAATACAGTATGAACCTAAAAAAATGGCTACAGAATTCATAGGGCTTTCAGCAGAAATACAACTACTTACTGAAACAGCAGTAACACTTTTTTTGTTAATTTTCTGTTATTTATTTATCTTCTAATTTTCTGTTGCCTTATCTTTCTTTATATACTTGTTTTGTACACAGATATTCCCTTGAGAAGTACATATATATGATGCTGATAAAATAATTTATGTTTTTTTTTTTTTTTGCCCTACACAGTAACTATCACGCCTACCTTCTTGATTTCCTGCTTGCCTGGGTATCTTCTGGTCTTCTTTTCTTGGTGAGAAGTACTGTACTGTTTCTTTGTTTAATAAAAATAATGCAGAAAATATAGCAAGTAAGTAAAGTATCAAATGAGGGAAAATGTGGTACCTTCCATAGTAGAATATACTCCACCAGAATCTAAGCTCCATGAAAGCCATTTTTACAGCAATTTATGCCCATTTTACTTTTTATACTGAAGGTCTTCAATTGATGTTTTCAGATTAAACTGATGTACCAACTCTTTCTCATTTCCTGAGACCTCTAGATTGTTTAGGAATATTTAAGGGAACTATTGAGTATGCTTATACAACTTTTAGGGAACTTTTTGTCAAATGTCAAAGGAGAAATTTTTTAATATTCCAATTCACAAAGCAATTGGTAGATTTTCTTAATAGATAGTGAATAAATGTTACCCGGAGTCTTGAATGACAGACATCCATTAAGTTTTTTCCTAATGTCCTTTTATTTTCTATCCATGGTAACAATAAATTGTAATTAGCTCTCTATGGGAAGTTTCCTCTACTTGAACTGCTTCATGGGTCTGAGAAATATTACAGACTCTCATCCTCATCCCACGTCCTATTATAAAAGGGGGCAGATAAAATATGTTCATCTATGGTCAAGCTCTATGAATAGCAACTCCAGTACTTCCCTATGTTTCAGTAACATTTCCTTTATTTTTTGTATACAAAGGGGTATTCTCTATTTGAATTCTCTAATTTATAATAGAATTATTACAAAATACCATGCTTGTACAATTTTTCATGACATAGTTAAGATATATAGAAGTCTTTGTTCTCTTTCCCTTATTATAACTTTTATATGTTATCTTATGAGAACTTAATAGCCTTGACTATGTTTTCCTCATAAGAGTTTGTGAGTTCCATGTGTTCAGAGCTAAATAAAACATTGCTCCTTGGTAAATGGCAAAAAGGCCCCTCAGGGCTGCTGAAAAAGGATTTGCCAAATGTCCCTTGACACATCAGCTATTATTCTGGTACCACTGGGGATAATATATTTTGTACCAGGTTTCCCAAGAGTGCTTTTTTTCTTCAACTGATAAAAAGTGTTGAAAAATTCTTATTTTGGATTTGGATCTGGATAAGTACTGTGTATGGAGATGGACAAATCTCCCTGATGGGACTCACCTAAACAATGACTTCTACTTTCTCATGAAGTCGGACTATTTGTGCTTACCAGGTAGGTAGCATGTCTGAAGATTATAGGAATCAGAACATAGCATGTCTAATAATATGCTGAGATAATTATAAAATTTAAACCAGGTTGTGCTTTATATTTAAGATAATCAGTAAACCTTATAATTACCCATATGTATTTTCAATTTAATGAGAAGAGTTCATATAAATTAAAAATATATTTATACCCAGTGTAGATTAGTAGAAAGAGACAATCTAGAGCAAGTAGATTTGATTTTAAATCCTGGTATAATTTTTTATTTGCTGTCTGATCTTGGGAAAATTAATGTATTTCTTTAAGTCTCTGTTTCATCATTTATTAAAGAGAAAGTGAAAACTAACTGATCAATTTATATTAATGATGGAGACAGTGTATGAAAATGACCTTAGTATAATCATGCTCAGTGTATAATCATTTTCATTATTATATCTTTAAAGTAATTTTCTCTGATATATACTTTTTTAAGCACTTAAATGCATATTATTTTTCTATACCACCTTATTCAAACTAGGAGTTCTATATAAAAAGTCTGACATGTACATATATTTAAGTAATGATCATATCAGTTTTTTATTTTTATTTATACTGTTATGTGCACACATTGATATAAGATGTGTTCTGATAGTATTCTATTACCTGCTTATTGCATAAACACCACATTTTAATGGGACCTAACCAGTCCTTCCAATGTATTCATCCAAATTGCTAATGCTGACATATCTAATAAAGATCATATTCTATAGTAATTTGAATAGCAAATATTAAGAAAGAAATGAATAAACGGATTGGGTCAGCAAAAATAACACCTACTCTCAGCATTGCCTTTTTTCCTTACACATAATTTTGTCAAAGACACCACTACTGTTCCATCTTTGAGGCATTTTTAAATACTTGAAGATTAAATGTCTTCCTCATTATTTCTTGATGTGATGAGAGTTTTATTCTAAAGACCATCTTAGTAATGATACCTATTTTATCAAGTTGTGTGTGTGTGTGTATATATGTGTGTGTATACCTCTTTAACAGAGGTTCTTTGTTTTTGAAATATACAATATTAAACAGAATTTACCAGCATTGAAGTTCAACTGGAAATGCATTGGATATGTTATGCAAAATGCCCTTTATTTGTGACACATGTGAATTTGCTAAAATAGAATACTCAATAACTTTTTCTACCTGAAGGGGAGAGAGGTTAAGTGACACAGTGAATTAACTTTAAATATGTTTCTTTTCATCTCTGAAGACCTGAAGGTTATATTAACTTATATTGACTTACAAATGGGAAGTATAGTGTGTCCAGAAAACACCCATGTACCACACAAATTGCCAATCATGGAGATCTACACCAAAGAGTCTCAAAACAACACGGGGAAAATGGCACAGATAAAAAATTATGTATTAAGTCTTTACAAGGAGAAAGTAAAAACTAACTGACAGAGGAGTCATGATGAGTTCTAACTGTATTTCTTAATGCCCTCCATAATGTTATATACTGATAAGGCATAGTAATCCTTTTTCCATTTATTCTTTTCTTTTTAATTTATTGAGAAAACTTGAAACAAGAAGGCCCAAGTAAGCTAGGCAAGGTCAAGGTCACAGAGTAAATTAGAGCAAGACTTGGAAGGAGCCATTTTGTCTGCTGAATCTCTGTGGAAGTTAGTAGAATCATTGCAATACACTAAAAATATCTGTTTTATTGATTTTTCTAAAATCTAATGTCACTCTTGTGAGTAAACAGGTGAAGTTTTTATGGTTTAATGTTTACTTTTATTTAATTTTAATGTTTATTATTTCTTTGATTTAGCACTACATTATCAAATCCAATTACATAATAAAAAATTAATAGAATATATAATCATGACTATTGGAAAAATAAGCAAAATAATAAGATATCTTAAGTAATTTCAAGTATACAGCTTTAGATACATTAAGTACTATAAACCTGGAGAGTATTTCATTTTCCTTTAATTCCTGCACTCTCATATTTTGTTCTTGTGGCTCAGACTAAAATAAGGTGTCCTAAAACAATCTGGCTTAGAATATGATTTCCTTACAGAGCCGTTTTAAATGTACAAAGTATTGGGATTGTTGCCCTGGACACCGTAATTTAGGAATATGCTCTTCTAAAAATAGTCTTGAGCACCTATGCAGACATTTGAGTAGTGAACTGGAGAAGCTGGTGAGGAGTCTTCACGCTGGAGCTAGTTACGCCAGAAGTTCATATACACCATAGCCAGACAATACATCGCATCCTCACCCCACCCCATACAATTACAACCATGAGAAAACAGAGAGCCCCATCCCTTCCACACATTTTATTAAGAGAATGTTTGCTTTGTAGTGTCCTTATAGTTTTCTTTAATGTGATTTCTTTTGTTCAAACAAGGGGATGGGACAATGCAATTTATCCTGTTAATTCATTTTCAAACTTTACATGTGTTTCTGCTCTTCAATCACTTCAAATGGGGAATAGATAGCTCAGAGTAAATAAGGCCATCATTTTGCAATGGTGTTCATTTTACTTATAGGAAAAATTTGTGTTTATTCATCTAAAAAGCTACTGTATGACAATGTTAACAGCAAGCATAGAGATTCACAAGAGGAGGAAATGAAATTTGAAAAGTTACGTATAATATTCACAGTTCCACAACTAAAATATGGCTTTATATTTATAAAGGGGAAATACATATATTGTTTTCATGGTACAAACTAACCCAAATAAATCTATTCCCTATATTCTGAAGATGAATGAATCTCTGAATGGGTGATTTTTTTTTTCCATTTTAAAGGGGCTACCTGCAAGTTAAAACAGGTTGTTGAGGAAGTAGATGGTGATAGATATAAACAGCCAGCCATGTACATACATGTCCTTGAACACAATCATAATACTCCTATGTTTTCACACTTTCACTTGTCTTTTATATTAATAGAGGATTTCCTCTCCTGTCTACATCCTTAAGTGTTAATCTCTTTAAATGTTTTAACTTCATACCTACTTCCCTCTAGTTACTATTTTTTTCTGCCACTTATAGAAGGTGTGGACTTATGTTTTTCTAAAGCCCAGAGTTAATTTTCTAAATGATATATTCCAAACATCCCGATTATTTACTCTTCTATCACTGATTATTTTCCCAAACTTGACACATTGTGTAACTAAAATTCTTCAAAGGGTGTTTTTGTTTTCAGTCTGTTTCTGGATGTTTTTATTGGTTTGTTTTTATACTTCCTCCCTCCATATATATTTATAAATATAGTTAAAATTATATATAAAATGTGAATAGTACAGTTCTTAGTGTATTCTGGCTTAAAATAAGATTACACTGAAACACATATCTGAAAAATTTAAATCCTATTACAATTATCTCCCCAACCCAAATCCTAATATATTTACACCAATAAAACTCAAAGACATTGCAAATGTTCACATGAAACAAGATGTATTTATTTCTAGAGTTACTATAACAAATTCTCTTAAGAATTGAGCCAGGTTTATTTTACTCTGATTCTTCTACTTACAAAACTTTAGAGGATTTGAAACCTCTAAATTCCTAAAATCTATTTCATCCAAATTACATTCAGTGTTTATTTGAGCTGTGTTGCTACCCACCAAAGTGATTTGTTTTCATTGAAAGGGAAATAAGAAACTTAATACACAAAAGGACATTTATTTGATTTTTTTCCTTAGATTCATAGTCAACATTGTAATTGCTCTTCGGTTCTTTTTTTCAGTTGTATTAGTATTCAACACTATTACTAGGAAATAAAAAGACAGGCATCTTGACATTATGTAGTCTTCATTTGTGATCATTTCTTCAGTTACGCTATAGGGTATTAGAGTAATGCTCTCTGAGTTTCAGACTTAAAATTGAAGATTTTTTAGTGTAATTTTACACTGCTCACAAATATTCTACTAATTTATATAAAATACACATAATTTCTAATTTCTAGGCATTTGACTTCTAAGCACATTTGTACCATAAAACTATGTTCCCTAAGCTCTATATTCTTCTATGTGATAATGTGGAAAGATATAAAATTGACCATAAGCTTTTGAGACAATCTCAGGTGATCTGTGACATTTTTAAAGCAGGCAAATTAGTTTGCCAGTTTTCTTCCTCTTTGCTTAGAAATATTTTTACTTCTTTGTTCTAATATATTTATATATACATCCTATTGAATTATTTATTCAGTGGACCTGTCTGTAGGAGTAAATTGTTACTTTTTCTTCTTTGTCAAATGAGAGCTAAGAGCTATCCTTTTTAAAAATTCCTTGTTGAATCTTCTAAACATCTTTGATTATGGTTTAAAAGGACCATTATTAGCCTTATAAGGACTCCATTTCTTTTCTTTTATTTCTTTGAAATACTCATAATTAGGTGTGTATAATTAAACCTTTCATTAAAATTGTCTTAATTGCTTTTGTCCCAATAAAAATGACAAACAAATACCTTGAGTCTATTTAATGCCTTAATTGTTCCCCATGAGTTAGATTACACAATAAGGACCAGATTCATAAAATATTTTATGCACCATTTCCTTCAGGACTTTAAGCATTTGCCTCAAACTAGAGATTACTGGGCAAAATACAAATAATTCTGGTTTATAATGTTCCCTAGAGAGAATTTACTTTTCCATTATTATTCTCCTCCTTATGTGCTATGCATAACTTTACCGGAACAATTCATTGATAATGAAATCTGCAGTGGCCTAACTAAAAAAACACTGTGATTTTTTTTCTTCTAAATTGTAGACTATTGCAGACAGTGACAAGGGAGGCTTAGACACAAACACCAATAGGCATGTCATTTCATATAAACTGTGTCACAATTAGAGCATGTGAGGATGTTGTAACTGTGCTGCGTGGTCCTGCAGGTTGGATTTAATAAGCACTGCAGTTCTGTAGGTTCAGAAACTTTTTTCTAAGATGAAGAAAGTACCCTTTATTCTTGAACTCCATTTGTACTGAACTATCAGCTAATAACAAATGATTCCTTTTCTTATTTATTTTCTCTTTGTTTTTCACATCCTCCTAGCCAAAAAATTACTGATATTCTGTATTATTTTAACTGAGCTTTGTTAGTGACTGGCTAATAATTTGATAAACTAAGTAGAGTTTCTAAATTACCCCTTTTAGAGAGTGCATTTCCATTTTAAGAACTTTGCAATGTTTCATGCCAAAATAGGGACTGTTTTTGAGAATTTCTTATAGACTGGTAGAACAATAAATCTAGTAGAGTGGAATTACTGGATGAGAGAAGTTATCGAATAACAAAATAAGAACTTCTTTAGGTGCACCACCTCCATTCTTCTTCCCTTGTTCTTCATTTTATTTTCTACTGTTCTTATCACTACCAAAAAATCATTATTTATGCCAACCCCACTCAAATGTAAGTTTGCTTACAACATTTTTTTTTCTGTTCACTACTATAACCCCAATAACTATAACAGTACCTGACATGGTAGGAATTTAGTAATTTTAAACATTAAATAAATACATCTTTGGCACAAGAGAACAATAGGACTTAGACATCCAGATGCCCCAAAAGAATTTTATTTCTATATAATTCATACTAATGTGTTTCTTTTACTGTTACATGTGTAATTCTCATTTTCTGTGTTTGTAAAGCTGTATTATATTTCATCGAAGCACTTCTTTTCCCTAAAAAACATTCAGATTGCTGACTTTCTAAGTCAAATATTACCCTCTGTAGGTTTATATTTCCTGTGTGATTTAATGAATCAACCAAAGATTCTCCTTTCTTCTCTTTCTTGGGGTTTAAAGAGAACTTTTTTCTCTTCTGTGCAAAATGTTCGGGTTAACATTCTGGTGATGAATACAGGCGATTTAGAGCCAGAAAAACCTGTGTTAGAGTTTGAGCTCTACCCCTTTCTTCCCATACAATATTGAGAAGTTGGTTTGCCTCCCCAAAAGTCCAGTTACAGCTTCTATAAAATTGGAAATAACAACCCTTGCTCAAGCTATGCCACAAAATCAAGAGAATGAGAAAAGTTTGAAATCGCTTTATGTACACTGGAGACCTATGTTTTTGTCTTTTTCCTATCAAACCAACTAATAAGCCATTTATTTGAACTATTTTTATGTAAGAGGGCTTTGACTCTGGCATCCAAATGCACTATACCTGTAATTGGAATATTAAATTTAAAACAAGAACTTTAATTCTATATAAACATTTCTACTACTTTATCAATTTACAGAATTTTGCTAAGTGTTGCTGGAATGTATCAAAAAAGGTACAGATTTTTCTAGCAAAAAATTTAAAATCTAATCTGAAAATTGTAAATAAAAATGTAAAAAAAGTGGACTAGATAATGTGGGAAGAGTTTGAGAATAGTCATTTATTCAACATTTCCTCAACCAAATAAGTAATAAAGAAAATCTCAATAATAAAGATATTTTAAATATGAAGAATCAGAGCTGTAATCTAATGGTTGGTAGATCCAAATTCCATAAATTTTGAAGAATTTCAAATTTCCGTTGTATGTATAGTAAATGATTAACAAAAGTTAATAAGGTCAACATGGAACCTGTCTTCCTGAATATGAGGCAAAAACTGTTGAAACAAATAGAGGAGTCGATGGCTAAAAAAACACCACCCATTTTAAAAGAATGAGAGATGGTGATGTCAGTAGGTCATAAAAAATTCTATATGCCTTTTCTTTAGTGTATGTTGAAGAGAATTTTATGTTGGGGAGGAATAGATTTCCTCTACCCCTCAAAGTTCTTATTTCTGGTCTAGGAATCAGATTGGCATGAGACAGATTAATAGGAGAAAAAACAAAGTTTAATTACATATGTACAGGAAAGGTATAGACATGGATTCCAAAGAAATCAGGGACAATGAGGTATATATGTCATCCTGAACCAAGGTGAAGGGGGTAGGGTCTGAGACTCCAAAGGAAAATGGAAATAATTCCCAGGAATATAAAAAGTGTAATGTTTGGTAAAGAAATGTTTTTGTTGGGCCACACAGAAGCAATGGGGCACAGAGAGGAATTTTAACAGTCTTACCTGCATCCCTCCCTATCTACCACACCTAGTTTATGTTTTAATGTAACTGCCTACATAATACCTATAATATTATCAAACCTAGTTTATATTATAATTTAGTTACCTCATTCTGGATCATTTCCTCTATCTAAATTATTTCTGTGCATTTAAGATGCAAGAGGTCGAAGTTTCTTTCTGAGCCTTTTAGGCCTTGATTATTTTTTACTCTGAAATATTCTTCAAGTCACAAAGGCACATCTTGGGAAAGCCTGCTCTTAGCCCCTACATGTACATGTTGTCTCAAAGCCACAAACAACTATACCAAACCAAAAGTTTCTGTGAATTAAGAAAGTATTCTATAAAGCTCTTCTCCATTTCAAAGGCTTAATCTATTTTCTATTTCAATTCAAGCATTTATTGATATGTATTGACTTATGTATTCAAAGATTAAGAACTGTTAGACCACTGTACTAATAAATGAAAGACATGGGCAGTTACCTATTATGGGCTGAATTATGTCCCCTGGAAATTCACAGGCTGAAGATTTAACCCCTAATGTGACTGTATTTGGAGACAAGACCTTAAAGGAGGTAAATAAGATTAAGTGAAACCATAACGATAAGTTTCTAATCCAATGATATTGGTGTCCTTTTAAGAAGAGGAAGAGATAGTGTGAATGCACAGAAGAAAGGCCACATGAAGACATAGCTAGATGGTGGCTATCTGCAAGTCAAGGAGAGAGGCCTCAAGAGAAACCAAACCTGATGATACCCTGACCTTGGACTTTAAGCCTCCAGAACTGTGAGGCAATAAATTTGTGTCATTTAAGCTACCCAGCCATGAGGTGTTTTGCTATGGCACACCTAGCAGATAATACATTCCCCAGAGCATCACTGAAGTAATAGCAGCAGTTGAGGAGATGATATTTTCTTCAAAAGCAGACCTATTTTCTTCAAAGCACACCTATGATGTGTCAGAAGGGAACATGATAAAGGAAACCATTTTGGCATGAAGTTTTTACAGTGATTTCACCCAAACTAAAGATGAAAGTGCTAAGATCCAGAATTCTTCTTCTAGGATGTTCCTATCTTCAACTTCCTTCTTCTTCCACATTGCAGTTGAATCTCTGGATAATTATTTCTAGATAAAAGGATCCTAGGGGAAAGTGAGGGGGTCAAATCATACCATGAGGGCATAAGAAAAACCCACTCAAGTCTGCATAGATTTATTACTGTTCAATAACGAATAACTAGAACAAAAAACTGATAAGTTTATTAAAAAAGATTATATGACATAAAGGAAGAAAACAGACATAACTCAAGAAATGTCTGGAAAACATACTTATGTAAATATCTTCTAATGAAGGGAGAAGTAAATTTAGATTGCAACAGTTGTTGAAATATAAAGAAAATGAAAACTGAATTGTGAATTAAAGAAGAGATAATAAAATAGAAAGATTTTATGTGAAAACAAATTTTGTAAAGATGTTATGAAAATTAGTAAATGATAGCTTTTATAAAATACATTAGGAACATTAAAAAGAGTAAAATTGGGACAATAAGATAATCATATCAGGTTAGGGTAATTTGCCTATAAAGTGCTCTCAGAATGAAAATAACCAGGGATATGATAATTATGGAAAATAGATAATAGAAATACAATATACAAATAAATGATGTTTTTATCAATCCATTCAAGTCAGGCATTTATTGATGTGTATTGACTTATACAATGTATAATCTAGGTACTATATTTAGCTCTGGGGATTATATTTTGAATATAACAAGACTTAATCTTGCCCAATATTACATTATGTAACAAAGTCCAGAGTGAAGAAAAAAATAGACACACATACATACATTTATATACACACATACACAGTAAAATGAAGCCGAGGTCTGGAAAGTCTTCACTGAGGAAATAACAGTCCTATTGATATCTGAGGAATAAGCAGGAAATAGGTGACATGAGGATGATAGAATTTCTCCGTAAAGCATGTCTCACGCATAGCAATTACTATTGTTCACTGCTCAGGTGAGGGGATCAGAGAAGTCTAACAGAGCTGGGTCAGATAAAGAAGGTAGCAGTACACGATGATGAATGGGGCTAAGGAGGTAGTTAGGTTCAGAGCCAGGTCAATGCAAGCTGCCATGGAGTATGGTCCTACCTATATTAGGAGACAGCCACTAAAATATTTCAAAGGGAAGAGAAGGAGGTGGATGTGGGAGCAAGGAGATGATATGATCATATTTAAAATTTGTAAATATCTTTTTGGCTGAGGTTTGAGATACTGAGAAAGGAAGCCTAAGTGGACTAATCATGAGTATATTGCAGAAGTCCATTTAGTGCTATCCTGTACCACTCAGTAAGCAGGAAGAGAGAAAAGTGAGTAGACTGGAGGGATTTGAAGAAATAAAATCGGAAGACCTGGGTGATGAATTACCTATGAGCCTGGTGGAGTGGGAGGTATCACCCTCGAGTACCCTGGCTCTAGGTCCACTGACTTCCTTGCGCTGGGGCCCATTCTCTGCTCCTACACTCGTGGATCACTTTACTTTGATGTGTGTTCACTCCCAGCAACCAGAGTCTTCATCTCCTCATCAGACGGTTGCCCTCAGACTTGTGGAGGATTTCTTAAAATCAACTCGGTACTTATGAATCTCAGACACAGATTCATAGAACTCCTAAGAAATAAGGCCAAGTTAAACATAGATTACTTTAGCTCAGGTAAGATAACAGCTTTGTATTCCCTTTAGCTTTTAAAATTTTTTATCATACAGTTTCCTCAGGATTATATGATGAACTAACTTTCTCACTTTCTTACTTCCTCCCTCCCTCCCTCCCTTTTCTTCCTCCCTCCCTCCCTCCCTTTTCTTCCTTCCTTCCTCACACCCTTTCTTTTTCTTTCTTTCTTTCTTTCTTTCTTTCTTTCTTTCTTTCTTTCTTTCTTTCTTTCTTTCTTTCTTTCTTTCTTTCTTTCTTTCTTTCTTTCTTTCTTTCTTTCTTTCTTTCTTTCTTTCTTTCTTTCTTTCTTTCTTTCTTTCTTTCTTTCTTTCTTTCTTCTTCTTTCTTTCTTTCTTTCTTTCTTTCTTTCTTTCTTTCTTTCTTTCTTTCTTTCTCTCTCTCTCTCTTTCTTTCTTCCTTTCTTACTTCCTCCCTCCCTCCCTCCCTTTTCTTCCTTCCTTCCTCACACCCTTTCTTTCTTTCTTTCTTTCTTTCTTTCTTTCTTTCTTTCTTTCTTTCTTTCTTTCTTTCTTTCTTTCTTTCTTTCTTTCTTTCTTTCTTTCTTCCCTTCCTCCCTCCCTCCCTCCCTTCCTTCTTTTCTTTTCTTTTCTTCTTTTTTCTTTCCTTTCCTTTTCTTTCTTTTTCTTTTCTTTTCTTTCTTTTCTTTTCTTTCTTCTCTCTTTCTTGGTGCAGTTGCATTTTATGAATTATATATAAAACAATACCAACAACCAGGTACTGTGTGCTTGGATTCATTGTTGGAATAATTTGCAGAATTTTGCAACCTCCATGAGACCCACATTTTCCTTACTCCTCATACTATTATATATTCTTTATGTCAATTGTGTAATCAGCAGCCAATCTAAGGCCAAATTATCAGGAGTCCCTAAGACTGAAGGAAGGAATGCAATGAGAGTCTTAATCTTTTCTTTACTTCCATTCGACCATGTTTATAATTCCCTCATGCATATTTATGATTTCTGTAATTGCAAGTTTTATATTATTTGCTATAAATGAAAACAAGTATAGTAAAATACGTTAATGATCACCAAGAGCTGAATCATCCAATAAGGCTTTGGATTTCCTTTCTTAAAAAATATGTTACCTGTGGCCATATTCCCTGATAGGTTTTCTGACATGACTTTAACTCTTAGAACATCCCTCACTCCAATACACATGTCTATCCATGTTTTTCTTATTTGGCACTATTTGCTATATATTTTCATGACAACATATACAAATACATATAAGTACATGTGAACCCAACTTTCATACCTCTGGACATTGAGGAGAAACTCCAGACTTTTTTATCCCATTGCAACAGATGTTACTTTAACTCCTGCATTGAGTTTCTGAGATCCATACATTTATGAAACTCAAAGAATTGCTTCTATTAATTAATGAACTATATTTTGAGCAGTTTTCAGTTTCAGATTATGAAGTAGATAATACAGAAGTCCCTACATATCTCCTCCCCTCCTTTCTCCTATTGTTAGTGTCATACATTAGTGATACATTTGTTACAATTGATGAGTCTATATTGATACATTATTATTAACTAAAGTCCATAGTTTACATTAGGGTTCATTTTTTGTGTTGTATGAATTTGACAAACACATAATGTCATAAATCTACCATTACAGTATTATACAAAAAGTTTCACTGTCCTAAAAAGCCCTTGCATTCAATCTACCTATTCATCCCTCTCCTTCAACCCTAGGCAAACACTGATCTTTTCATTGTCTGTCTCTATAGTTTTGCCTTTTCCGTAATGTTGTATAACTGGAATCATACAGCACATAGCATTTTTAGAATGGCTTCTTTCACTGAGCAAACTAAGCAAAATATTGTTTTATCCATGCCTTTTCATGGCCTGATAGTTCATTTCTTTTTATCACTGAATAATATTCCACTGTATGGACATAGCATAGTTTATTTGGCTATCCATCTTTTGATGGACATCTTGGTTGTTTCCCATTTTTGTGCCCATCCATTTTTTTTTCCTTATTTTTTTTTTTTTGCCCATCTATTTTTATTAGCAAATGCTTAATTCCATTTGTCAATCAAATTTCTATTATATGTAGAATAGGTAATTACCGTCGATGTGCTTCTTAGTACATTTTTGTTCTCTGGCAGTGGTGAAATAAACTTTTTCTCATGAAAGACAGTCTTGGGGGTAGGCCAGAGTGGCACACTTTGTCCATAATCCAGTTTTGCAAACTTCTAATGGTTTCCTCAGCTGTAATTTTGGGTAGGGTAAGTGTTTTCCCAAGCAGAATAAGTATCTAATCTGGGTAAAATAGTGCAAGAGTCCAATTGTTTTTCACTACCTAATATAATGCCTTCACTTCTGCCAATTGTGAAGAATTACCATACCTTTTTCTATCAAGTTTTAGTGTCTACTGGGCATATGGTGAAGGATTTAACTCCATCAGGTTTAGAAAGTCCCATCAATAAACTGGTCAACTTCCTTTCGTTTAGCAGGAAGGGAATCATAGCATTTAAATCTGTCTAGAGGGGCTCAGTTTTCCTGAAAGTTTTAACAGTCCACAAGATAGAGCTTGAGTCAGCCCACGAGTGCTATGGATTCTTCCATACCTGGCTTTACATGTATTTTATCAGTGAGTCTTGGGGAACTGTTCCATTTTACAGGCATATCTCATTGAAGTTATCATTGACATGCTAATTATTTTAACTTTCAGAATTATTTTAAATTTTTTCTCTGCTTGTTGTAAAAGATATACAGAGCAATGATGGAACATTTACCACATCACTGAAATTTTATTCAGCTCAAATAAATGACTCAAAGATATATAATTCTACATGTATATCAGCCCCCTTACTTTAATTATCTTTATTCCTAATGATGGAGAACACTAGACTATATAAAATAAATACCAACTTGAAATAAAATGTATAAGCTATTCACACAGAGATAATTTTTGGAAACAGGGATATTATCATACTTTAAAGTTAAAATAATAGATAAATCCAATAATCATCATTTTAAGTACTACACAAAATGAATATGGTTAAAAATGAAATGCTTAAATGCTATTCTAGGAACATCCAATAGATAGTTGTGGAGAAACCTTTTTTTTTTCAATTGGGGTAAAATTTATATTTAGTGAATTGCATAATCTGAAATGTACAGTTTGATTTTTGACAAATTCATTTATCTGAGTAATCCACATGCCCATTAATATGTAGATGTTTCCTTTTGCCCTTTCACACACAGACAATCACTCTTCTGGTTTCTATCATCCTGGATAAAATTTGCTTTTTCCAAAACATCATATGCATGCAGTCATACAGTAGGTCCTGTTTTGAGTCTAGCTCCTTTCCCTCAGTATAAATGTTTGGAGATCCATCCATGTTGTGTGAATCCGTATATTATTATTTTTTGTATGTTCCATTATATTAATTTACCACAGAATAAGTTATTTGTATAATCTCCTGTTGGATTTTTTCTTTCATCTTGGAGAGTAAACCTGGCCCATTTACCACATCTTGTTTGAAAGCAGTAGTCTATTTAACTTTAAGAAAAGCCAGGTTAAGAGTTCCCAGCATATGAAGCATCAGTGTGATGACACACCTGTGACTCTAGCATGCAGCTCAATATCCCAACACATATTGCTCAGAGGTGTGTTTGACCCCCACAGATAAAAGTGACTAAGGCAAGATCCATCTCAGCTCAGGAAACCCATTATCAATGTGAAAAAAACACTCTTGACACCCTCAAGTAGAGTGAATTTGGAAACTTATTTAGAACAATCCAGAATACACAGTGAGATAAAAAGTCCTTGCTTATTTTAAGTCTGTACACTTCTATATATTTACTGAATTGTCACTGAAAGGAGTTTAAACAAGGATCAAAGTCTTATTCATCCTTAAATCTGGAGGTAGAGCAGCCAAGTGGTTGTGTCATTCACATGGTCTTTCAAAAAACAGCCTGTTTTTCAACACAGGGAGCTCTATTGCCCTCTATGTGTTATTACTATAAGGACCCCCACATCAACTTTTAAGCAAGGGTTGCTCTCTTTTGGGGAAGTCTTCCACCAATAGGTTAGTGCAGTGGGAGTCCTACAGATGACTTATTTCTTCTCATTTCTGGATTCTTCTACTAGATCATTGCTCTGGAACATCCTACCAAGTTCACTAAGACTGTCACATCCAACCCTCTAATCCTGTTTCTTTTTTCCAAGCTTAATTCTATCTGCTTTGTACTGTATGTGGCAACATCATATCTCTGTTTGTTTATACATGCATCAAAATAATGTGTAAATATGAATCCTATAATCTTTCCACCTGATTTACTTGAGTCTTACCTACATGAAGCTATTGAAGCTGACACTGAAGCAGAGCTAGAGGAGCAACATATTTATTGGGGAGGAAAGGGCACCTCTAAAAGAAAAAGAGTAAAAGCTAAAATGAGTAGGGAGAGGTTTTGGAGCATGATTCACAAATTTAGCACTAATAATTCTGAAAAAGAGAAAACAAACTTAATTATATGTAGAAGAATATTACCAATTTTTGTTTTAAAAATCTACCATTTTATTATTTCCAAAACATGTTTTTGTAAGTATACTATTGCAAAATCTTGAAACTTTATAATGAGTTTTGTGCTTTTACTAAAATATCTTATTCCATTCACTAAACCTAAAATGTTTCCTCGGGTTCCACGGATACATGTCTGATATACTGGTTTAAAAACCGAAGAGTGGCAAAATAGTGCAATTGTTTTTATTAGCCTGGAACTTTAGAAGACTTAATGCAAAAGGAACTATTTAAAATGATATTGTTATATGTTCTTTCTCAGCATAATTTTTACTTTAAAAGTCCCAGTGAAAAAACCACAAGGCTCTACAACCCAAAACAAAATTTTCCTTCATGAAACATTTAAAGTACTCCCTCAATCCCAGAAGTTTCTTTGTATTTATTAAAACTCTGAGTGGAAACTCTGAAGTCATTAGCTTCCACCATTTATCCCTTATTGTCTGGGTGAGTACTGTAATCAAAATTAGATTTGCTTTGAAATGCCTCAGTAATGTAATAATACATCACAAGGGTAAATTCCTCATAGCATACCTCTTTAGAACCTGAAAATCTTCTAACATTCAATGCATCTCTCTAGTGACTAATAATTATGTGTGGTTTTGTGCAAAATATGATAGAAAGTAGGTATTCATTCTTCATTCATTTCTTCTATTATTAATATACTCAGTAAACATACATTGAGTATGCATGTCAATTAATGAGTATATAGTGATATAGTCCCTGACATCAAGGAGCAATTAAATACCTCTGTTCTTTCCTTCAGAGATTCTGATGATATTGAAATGAGTATATTGCTTTTGTAATTTATACATGATTATTTGAGTTGGGTGCATACAAAAATCTTGACATGTTTAATCCTCTTCACATATCTTCATAGCTCTGAAAGAGAAACAGACCTAGTAATGTTGTGTTACATGTATAAAATTCAGTTATATAAAAAATGACTGTGCTCAACAGATTAGGAAATCTCAAGCTAATTTTCTCTGATCTGATTTAGTCAGGGTCCTATTTTTATGTCATCATACACCATGTAGGCATTTATGCTGCATCCTCCATTTTTGATGATTTTAAGGATACCTAAGGTTTTGAGTGAATGATTTGCCTAGTTTGGGTCAAAAGGATACAGAGTTCTCAGAGACTGGCAAGTCCAGCCACTTCCTTATTTGCTGGGGTTTTCATGATCAACCCTAGAAAGATAAGGAAAGGTACCTGGTCTCTATAACAGGGCTCCCTGGCAGAGAAACAGAGTGCTCATTGCTTAGAAAGCATGAAGTATGTAAATTACACCAACAACTGTCAGCTTTTCCTCTCCTCCCTCTCACAGCCTGTGGTTTTTAGATTAGCCTTCAAGGCCAGAGATTTTGAACTCAGAATTCAATAATTTGCTCTTTCTTCTCTTTTCTTAAGATCTAGTGATCTACAGTGGAAATTGGCATGTTTTTGATACAAATATAAGAACAGATCATGTGGGTTTAAGGAAAGACAATGAATCTATACCTCTAAGTATCATGTCATTACCATATAGTTCTAACTATTTATGGGAAATTTTTAGCTAACTGTGAAAGATAGAAAAGATTAAGATCTAATTTGTTAAACAAACATCTCAACAACGAAAAGTAATGCAATTCATACCACAATACTCAGAAACATCCATAACTCAAGGTTATTTTGATGTCTGTGATTTTACATAAATTACTATATTTAGATCTGCTGTACTTGTATAATAATGAAAAAATATGGATATTTTTGTTTATTTCAAAGTTAGGTTATTAAAGATATACATGGATTCTTAGCTGTTTGAAAAAGACTAATTGTGGAGTAACAGAAAAGAGCACATAATTCATAAATGACAATTTTAGTAAAAAAAATTCATGAAACCAGCACAAGGTCAAGAAATAGAACTTGACCAGAGTATCAGAAAGCCCATCTTGTGCCCTTTCCAGTCATAATCACTGCCCTACCTCGATTCTTGACTATGCAGTAGTTTTGTCTGTTTTAGAGTATACATAAATGGAATTCTCTCTTTCTGACTTGTTTCATTGCTTAATATCATGTTTGTTATTTTCATTGATATGGTTGTGTATAGTATCAATATATTTGTTCTCAGTGATATATGGTACTCTGTTGTGAAATATCTGCAATTATCCATCCACGGTGGATAGACATTTTCCTAGTTTTCTTTTGGTGCTTTGATTCATAATACTAAGACAGCAATAACTTGTGCATTTTTTGGCAGACATTTCTGAAGGACATATGTTTAATGATGGAATTCCTTGGTTAGACATCCTTCTTTGGCATTGTATTGCTCTTTGAATCAACTCCAAAGTGAAAAGGAAGCCAAGAGGTATGATATTTTTATACATATAATGTATATAGAATCAAAGTTTATATCTATGTATTATAGTTCTGATTAGTTCATCTCAACAGTTATGTTTTGCTTATTATCCAGCTACTACTAATTAATATATTGAATTTTAATTATTATGCTACTTATTGAACACATCTATCTAGGTACTAAAGATAACAATTCTTTGAACGAAGACATATTACAAATAGAAAGAAAAAGAGAATACTATCACAAAAACCTTTAAAGATATTTATAGATTATGTGAATGCTGAAGAAAAATTGTGTTCCGGTGTCAAAATTTAAAACCATATTAAAATCTCGACATATTTTATTTTATTCAAGTTTTAACCACCAAAAATCCTATATGATCATTTATCAAGATAGATTAGACAATCATGAAAATTAACTTTGTTTATAAAATTAAGACTTTGTGTTTTAGAGCAAATGAAGGTTCACAACAAAACTGAGGGGAATTTACAGAGATTTCGTATATACACTTTCCCCTACCCCCACATAGCTTCTTCCATTATCAACATATCCCACCAGAGTTGTATATATTTTCAATTAATGAACCTATAATTATCCAAACACATCATAATTATCCAAAGTTGGTAGATACATTATGGTTCACACTCATTGTTGTACAAGGGCTTAGACAAATGTCTATTGACATGTATCTATCACTGTAGTATACAGAGTATTTTCACTGTTCCAGAAGTCCTCTGGGCTCTGCCTATTCCCCCTTTTCCCACTGAATCCCTGGCAACCACTCATCTTTTTACTGTTTTCATAGTTTTGCCTATCCCAGAATGTCGTATAGTTGGAATCATACATTATGTAGATCTTCAGATTAGATCCTTTCATCTAGTAATATGAATTTAAGTTACTTCCATGTCTTTTCATGGCTAGATAGCTCATTTTCTTTAATGTTGAATAATATTGCATTGTCTGGATATATCACAATTTGTTTATCTGTTCAGCTACTGAAGGACATCCCTGGTTGTGTCTAAATTTTGGCAATTATGAGTAAACCTGCTGTAAACATCCATATGTTCTGTGATATATTGGGAAATATTTGGAATACATGATAAGATTATGTTTAGCTCTGTATTGCACCACAATTTCAGCAGCAGCATTAGGTGTCACTGTCCCTGTTTTTGGCCATTCTAGTAGATGTGCAGTGATATCTCATTGTTTTAATTTGGATTTTCCTGATGACATATGATGTGGAGCATCTTTTCATATGCTTACTTACAATCTATATATCTGTATATTCTTTGGTAAGGTGTTTGTTAATGTCTTCGGGCCATTTTCCTTTTTTTTTTTATTAGTTTTATTTTAGTATCATTAATCTACAATTACAAGAAGGACATAATGTTTACTAGGCTCTCCCCTTCACCAAGTCCCCCCCACATACCCGTTCACAGTCACTGTCCATCAACATAGTAAGATGCTGTAAAATCACTACTTGTCTTCTCAGTGTTGCACAGCCCTCCCTGTGCCCCCCCACTATACATGCTAATTGTAAAGACCCCTTTCTTTTTCCCGCCCTTATCCCTCCCTTCCCACCCGTCCTCCCCAGTCCCTTTCCCTTTGGTAACTATTAGTCCATTCTTGGGTTCTGTGCTTCTGCTGCTGTTTTGTTCCTTCAGTTTTCTTTTGTTCTTATACTCCACATATGAGGGAAATCATTTGGTACTTGTCTTTCTCCAACTGGTTTATTTAACTGAGCATAATACCCTCTAGCTCCATCCATGTTGTTGCAAATGGTAGGATCTGTTTTTTTCTTATGGCTGAGTAATATTCCATTGTGTATATGTACTACATCTTCTTTATCCATTTGTCTACTGATGGACATTTAGGTTGCTTCCATATCTTGGCTATTGTAAATAGTGCAGCGATAAACATAGGGGTGCATCTGCCTTTTTCAAACTGGAGTGCTGCATTCTTGGGGTAAATTCCTAGAAGTGGAATTCCTGGGTCAAATGGTATTTCTATTTTGAGCATTTTGAGGAACCTCCATACTGCTTTCCACAATGGTTGAACTAATTTACATTCCCACCAGCAGTGTAGGAGGGTTCCCCTTTCTCCACAACCTCGCCGACATTAGTTGTTGTTTGTCTTTTGGATGGTAGCCATCCTTACTGGTGTGAAATTATATCTCATTGTGGTTTTAATTTGCATTTCTCTCATGACAAGCGATGTGGAGCATCTTTTCATGTGTCTGTTGGCCATCTGAATTTCTTCTTTGGAGAAGTGTCTGTTCAGCTCCTCTGCCCATTTTTTAATTGGCTTATTTGCTTTTTGTTTGTTGAGGTGTGTGAGCTCTTTATATATTTTGGATGTCAACCCTTTATCGGATCTGTCATTTATGAATATATTCTCCCATACTGTAGGATACCTTTTTGTTCTATTTATGGTGTCCTTTGGAGTACAGAAACTTTTCAGCTTAACATAGTCCCATTTGTTCATTTTTGCATTTGTTTCCCTTGCCCGGGGAGATATGTTCAAGAAGAGGTCACTTATGTTTATGTCTAAGAGATTTTTGCCTGTGTTTTTTTCTAAGAGTTTTATGGTTTCATGACTTACATTCAAGTCTTTGATCCATTTTGAATTTACTTTTGTGTATGGGGTTAGACAGTGATCCAGTTTCATTCTCTGACATGTATCTGTCCAGTTTTGCCAGCACCATCTGTTGAAGAGACTGTCATTTCCCCATTGTATATCCATGGTCTCTTTATTGAATATTAGTGACCATATATGTTTGGGTTAATGTTTGGAGTGTTCCATTGGTCTGTGGCACTGTTCTTGTGCCAGTACCAAATTGTCTTGATTACTGTGGCTTTGTAGTAGAGCTTGAAGTTGAGGAGTGAGATCCCCCCCACTTTTTCTTCCTTCTCAGGATTGCTTTAGCTATTCAGGGTCTTTGGTGTTTCCATATGAATTTTTGAACTATTTGTTGCAGTTCATTGAAGAATGTTTTTGGTAATTTGATAGGGATTGCATCAAATCTATATATAGCTTTGGGCAGGACCGCCATTTAGATGATATTAATTCTTCCTAGCCACGAGCATGGGATGAGTTTCCATTTGTTAGTGTCCTCTTTAATTTTTCTTAAGAGTGTCTTATAGTTTTCAGGGTATAGGTCTTTCACTTCCTTGGTTAGGTTTATTCCTAGGTATTTTATTCTTTTTGATGCTATTGTGAATGGAATTGTCTTCCTGATTTCTCTTTCGATTAGTTTATTGTTAGTGTATAGGAAAGCCAGATTTCTGTGTGTTACTTTTGTATCCTGCAATTTTGCTGAATTCCGATATTAGCTCTAGTAGTTTTGGAGTGGAGTTTTTAGGGTTTTTTATGTACAATATCATGTCATCTGTAAATAGTGACAGTTTAACTACTTCTTTACCAATCTGATTCCTTGTATTTATTTGTTTTGTCTAATTGCCATGGCTAGGACCTCCAGTAGTATGTTGAATAACTGTGGGGAGAGTGGGCATCCCTGTCTTGTTCCCGAACGCAGAGGAAAAGCTCTCAGCTTCTCGCTGTTCAATATGATGTTGGCTGTGGGTTTATCATATATGTTGAGGTACTTGCCTTTATTATGTTGAGGTACTTGCCCTCTATACCCATTTTGTTGAGAGTTTTTATCATGAATGGATGTTGAATTTTGTCAAAAGCTTTTTCAGCATCTATGGAGATGATCATGTGGTTTTTGTCTTTCTTTTTGTTGATGTGGTGGATGATATTGATGGACTTTCGAATGTTGTGCCATCCTTGCATCCCTGGGATGAATCCCACTTGGTCATGGTGTACAATTGTTCTGATGTATTTTTGAATTCGGTTTGCTAAAATTTTGTTGAGTATTTTTGCATCTACACTCATCAGGGATATTGGTCTGTAGTTTTCTTTTTTGGTGGGGTCTTTGCCTTGTTTAGGTATTAGGGTGATGTTGGCTTCATAGAATGAGTTTGGGAGTATTCCCTCCTCTTCCATTTTTTGGAAAACTTTAAGGAGAATGGGTATTATGTCTTCCCTGTATGTCTGATAAAATTCCGAGGTAAATCCATCTGGTCCGGGGGATATGTTCTTGGGTAGTTTTTTGATTACTGCTTCAATTTTGTTGCTGGTAATTGGTCTGTTTAGATTTTCTGTTTCTTTCTGGGTCAGTATTGGAAGGTTGTATTTTTCTAGGAAGTTGTCCATTTCTCCTAGGTTTCCCAGCTTGTTAGCATATTGGTTTTCATAGTACTCTCTAATAATTCTTTGTATTTCTGTGGGGCCCGTCGTGATTTTTCCTTTCTCGTTTCTGATTCTGTTGATTTGTGTTGACTCTCTTTTCCTCTTAATAAGTCTGGCTAGAGGCTTATCTATTTTGTTTATTTTCTTGAAGAACCACCTCTTGGTTTCATTGATTTTTGCTATTGTTTTATTCTTCTCAATTTTATTTATTTCTTCTCTGATCTTTATTATGTCCCTCCTTCTGCTGACCTTAGGCCTCATTTGTTCTTCTATTTCCAGTTTCGATAATTGTGACATTAGACCATTCATTTGGGATTGTTCTTCCTTCTTTAAATATGCCTGGATTTGCTATATACTTTCCTCTTAAGACTGCTTTTGCTGTATCCCACAGTAGTTGGGGCTTTGTGTTATTATTGTCATTTGTTTCCATATATTGCTGGATCTCCATTTTAATTTGGTCATTGATCCATTGATTATTTAGGAGCATGTTGTTAAGCCTCCATGTGTTTGTGAGCCTTTATGCTTTCTTTGTACAATTTATTTCTAGTTTTATGACTTTGTGGTCTGAAAAGTTCTTGGGTAGGATTTCAATCTTTTGGTATTTACTGAGGCTCTTTTTGTGGCCTAGTATGTGGTCTATTCTGGAGAATGTTCCATGTGCACTTGAGAAGAATGTGTATCCTGCTGCTTTTGGATGTAGAGTTCTGTAGATGTCTATTAGGTCCATCTGTTCTAGTGTGTTGTTCAGTGCCTCTGTGTCCTTACTTATTTTCTGTCTGGTGGATCTGTCCTTGGGAGTGGATGGTGTGTTGAAGTCTCCCAAAATGAATGCATTGCATTCTATTTCCTCCTTTAATTCTGTTAGTGTTTGTTTCACATATGTTGGTGCTCCTGTATTGGGTGCATATATATTTATAATGGTTATATCCTCTTGTTGGGCTGAGCCCTTTATCATTATGTAATGTCCTTCTTTATCTTCTGTTACTTTCTTTATTTGGAAGTCTATTTTGTCTGATACTAGTATTGCAACACCTGCTTTCTTCTCTCTGTTGTTTGCATGAAATATCTTTTTCCATCCCTTGACTTTAAGTCTGTGCATGTCTTTGGGTTTGAGGTGAGTCTCTTGTAAGCAGCATATGGATGGATCTTGCTTTTTTATCCATTCTATTACTCTGTGTCTTTTGATTGGTGCATTCAGTCCATTTACATTTAGGGTGATTATTGAAAGGTATGTACTTATTGCCATTGCAGGCTTTAAGTTTGTGGTTACCAAAGGTTCAAGGTTAGCTTTGTTACTATCTTACTGTCAAACTTAACTCACTTATTGAGCTATTATAAAGACGGTCTGATGATTCTTTATTTCTCTCCCTTCTTATTCCTCCTCATCCCTTCTTCATATTTTGGGTGTTTTGTTCTTTGCTCTTTTTAGGAGTGCTCCCATCTAGAGCAGTCCCTGTAGGATGCCCTGTAGAGGTGGTTTGTGGGAGGCAAATTCCCTCAACTTTTGCTTTTCTGGGAATTGTTTAATCCCTCCTTCATATTCAAATGATAATTGTGCTGGATACAGTATTCTTGGTTTGAGGCCCTTCTGTTTCATTGCATTAAGTATATCATGCCATTCTCTTTTGGCCTGTAGGGTTTCTGTTGAGAAGTCTGATGATAGCCTGATGGGTTTTCCTTTGTAGGTGACCTTTTTTTTTTAATCTCTGGCTGCCTTTAATGCTTTGTCTTTGTCTTTGATCTTTGCCATCTTAATTATTACGTGTGTTGGTTTTGCCCTCCTTGGATCCCTTGTCATGGGATTTCTGTGTACCTCTGTGGCCTGAGAGGCCATTTCCTCCCCTAGTTTGGGGAAGTTTTCAGCAATTATTTCTTCAAAGACACTTTCTATCCCTTTTTCTCTCTCTTTTTCTTCTGGTACCCGTGTAATGTTGATATTGTTCTATTTCGATTGGTCACACAGTTTCTTAGAAGTCTTTCATTTCTGTAGATCCTTTTATCTCTCCCTGCATCAGTTTCTCTGCGTTCCTGTTCTCTGTTTTCTAGTCCATTAATGGTCTCTTGCATCTCAACCATTCTGATTTGTAGTCCTTCCAGAGATTGTTTTATTTCTGTATTCTCCCTCCTAAGTTCTTGCATATTTCTCTGCAAGTCCATCAGCATGGTTATGATTTCTGTTCTGAATTCTTTTTCAGGAAGAGTGGTTAAGTCTATCTCCCCAGGTTCCTTTTCAGGGGAAGATGTAGAAGATGTTGAAGCTGTCTGGGTTAGTCTTGTCTGGATCAAATTTTTTTGTCTTTTAATGTTGATAGGTGCAGTGGAGTGCTATTGACTTGTCAGGTGGGAGAGTCAAGACTCTTTCCACTTGGCTCCTGGCCTTTCTTTACTGGGACAACTGTGACCCCTTGTGGCTTGTGTTTGGCAATTGCGTGTAGACTGGGTCTCTGTATCTTGCCTGGCCGTTATGGAGGAAGCTCCCTTGCTGTGTGCGTTGCAGGCCCCAGGCCGCTACTCTGGTATGGCGGGGCCCCATAGGGGTAATGGATGGGGGGCTGTTTGGCTGTTTACCTCTTTGAGGGGTCTCAGAGCTGTTGCCCAGGGGGTTAGTGTGCCCAGAGTTCCCTGGAATTTCAAGTTGCTGGACTGTGACCCGGGATGCTTCTGTCCAGCTGTGGGGTCCCTGTCCCTTTAAGATTTTCAAAAAGCACTTGCTTTTCTTTGTCACAGGGGTGCCGGCTTTGGGACCCACTCACAGGTCTTACTGTCCTGCTTCCCTAGTATCCAGGACCCCATACATGCACTGTCTCTGCGCTCTGGTGCGGATGGCTGGGGCTGGGTGTTTAGCAGTCCTGGGCTCCCTCTCCCTCCCCGCTCTGACTCCTCTTCTCCCGCTGGGAGCTGGGGTGAGGGGCCTCGGGTCCCGCCGGGCCGGGGCTTGTTTCTTACCCCTTTCACCAGGTGCTGGGTTCTCGCAGGTGTGGATGTGGTCTGGATGTTGTCCTGTGTCTTCTGGTCTCTCTTTTAGGGATAGTTTTATTTGTTGTATTTTCAAAAATATATGTGTTTTTGGGAGGAGATTCCCACTGCCCTACTCATCCTGCCATCTTGGCTCCACCCCACCTTTTTTTTTTTTATTGTTGAGTTTAACAGTTTTTGTCTATTTTGGATAATGGTTCTTTATCAGTTAATGTGTTTTGGAAATATTTTCTCCCGGTCTGTGGCTTGTCTTCTCCTTTCCTTGACAGTGTCTTTCACAGAGCCAAAGTTTTTAATTTTAATAAAGTCTAGCTCATTAATTATATCTTTCATAGATCATGCCTTCGGTGTTTTATCTAAAGGCATCGCCATACCCAAGGCTGTTCAGACTTTCTCCTATGTTATATTTTAGGAGTTTTTCAGTTTATATTTTGGTGCATGAGACATTTTGAGTACATTTTTGTAAAGGGTATATGGTCTGTTCCTACAATCATTTTTTGGTATATAAATGTCCAAGTTTTCTAGAACCATTTTTTGAAAAGATTATCTTTGCTTTGTTATATTGCCTTTTCTCTTTTGTCAAAGATCAGTTGATTATGAATATATATAGTAGTATACTTTTTGGACTCTTTTCTATAGCTATATATATAGGTGCATATATACTATACCCTGTAACATATATAGCAGTATATTTTTTGTACTGTATTCTCTTTCATTGATAAAATGTCTGTTCTTTCACCAGTACCACACTGCCTTTATTATAGACTTATAGTAAGTCTTGAAGGCAGGTAGTATCAGTCCTTCAAATTTATTCTTTTCCTTCACTATTGTGTTGGCTATTTTGGGTCTTTTGACTGTCCATATAAACTTTAGAATCAGTTTACAAATATACACAAGATAACTTGCTGTTATTTTGATTAATATTGCACTGAATCTATAGATCAAGTTTGGAAGAACTGGCATCATGACAACATTGCATCTTCTTTATGAACATAGTATATGTCTCCATTTATTTAGTTCTTTTTTTTTCATCAGAGTTTATGGTTTTGCTCATATAGACAATTACATATTATGTTAGATTTATACCTAAGTATTTCTTTTTTGGGGATGCTAATGTCAATGCAATTGTGTTTTTATTTCAAATTCCACTTGTTCATTATTGATGTACAAGGTAGCATTTAAAGTTTGTATACTAACCTTGCATCCTACAAAACTAATGTAATTGATAATTTACAATTATAAGGAGGTTTTTCATTAATTCTTTTGAATTCTCTACATAGATGATTATGTCATCTGCAAACAAAGACAGTTTTTCATTTTTTCTTCTTCCTTCTCAGCCTTTATACCTTTTATTTACCTTTCTGGTCTTATTCTATTAGCTAGAACTTTCAGGCAGCTGTTGGAAAGCAGTGGTGAGATGGGACTTCCTTCCCTTGTTCCTGCTATTAAATAAGAAAGCTTCAGGTCTCTCATTTCTAAGTTTGACCTTAGCTGTGGTTTTTTGAAGATATTCTTTATCAAGTTTAGGAAGTTCCCATCTATTACTGGTTTACTGAGACTTTTTATAATGAATTGGTGTTAGATTTTGTAACATGCTTTTTCTGCTTCTACTGATATTATCGTGTGATTTTTCTTATTTTTCTCATCAATATTATGGGCTAAGTTAATTGATTTTTATATGTTGAACTAGCCTTACATGCCTGGGAGCATAGCCGTGCATGCATGGGCTTGCACACTTGGTATTAATATAGAACAATTGTTGTTATACATTATTGGATTTTGGTTCACAAACTGGCCCATACAAAGAGGGCAAGAAGGGACTAAGAGAAAGAGGTAGACCACTCCAGACTGGCAGGTGACAGTTTTAATAAGCAAAGTAACTAGCCTATGAGGCTTGCCTTAGGTGACTGTAAAATGAGAGCTCTGTACCTACCTACAAAATCTTAAAAGTTTAAAGTCCTTAACTGGGTTCAGTTATGTATACCAACTCAAATCACATTTCTATCTCACAGCTGAATCCTTGGGGCAGCTTCAGGGAACAGGGAAGGCAAGAACAATACACATTTCGAAGACAGCAGAAAGGGTGGGGAGCCCCCAGTTTTCCAGGCCCAACTTGAGGTTCAACTGGCAGTTGTCTTCTTGATGACTTCCCCCAACATTGGATTAGATGTGCTAATAATTTGTTGAGGATTTTTGCATTTATGTTCATGTGAGATATTGGCCTGTTTTATTCTTTTCTTGTAATGTCTTTGGTTTTGGTATTTGGCTAGTGCTGGCCTCATGGAATGATGAATAGTTATTTCCTCTTCCCTGCTCTATTCTCAAAATGCTACAATCCAGGCATATTATTTTCCAAATCCTCATCGCTGTTTTTCAAAGCAAGAGACTGGAGGATTTTTTTTCCCTGATGAAGCTGAAACTCCTGTAGAAGAAGAAATTTTATTATCTGCCACAAATTATGATGCAACACTTGATAAAACTGAAGTGAAGCCTATCAGCTGACAAGCCTCAAGAAAGCTCATAGAGATTCTACCCAGATTTTGCATAGATAATCTTAAATATGACTGGAGAGTCAATTTTGTTGAAGATAACAAAATAGGAAAGGACTGAATCAGGTAGCTTGTTAACACTATGAACACAGGAAAAATTGTATTGATATATTGAAAAATGGCACAAGTAATGAAAAATGTAATTTATGATAGGCTATAGAAATCATAGAGGTTACATACTGGAAGTATCTTTAAATACCATATTAGTAGTCTAGTTATTTTTTTAGACCCAGGAAATGAGAATGTGTCCAAAATTGAAAGTCTGAAAGTTGGCAGAGATATGATTTCTTACATAATTTACATATATCTCATAATAGATATTTTCAAAAATGTTAATCATGTATTTAAAACATTAATCAAGTCCTTCTTTGCCTTCCCTCACCCACTGTCCTTTAACTGAAAGAGGCTGAGAGTTTTGGTTAGAAGTGTGAAAATAGAGTCACTGTATATTAAAGAATAGGTATAGGACAGAAACAGAAATAAATTTAAGGACAATATGAATAGGGAAGATAACAGAAAAATTTTCACAGTGAGTCTAATTTAGCACAGAAGCTCCCCTTGCGTTTAGGTTGGAGGAAGGTGAGTTGAAATTATCACACCCTTGTATTTTTGAGAAGCGAATTGATAGCAGCTGTCACACTGTAGGAAATCCTAATAATTCCTGCCTGTGACATAAGGTTCTACCATTTCTCGCTGTCAGTGCCTCCTGTGTTTCAGGAGAGAGGTTTGACACAGAGCACAGTGCAGACTCTCAGGCCCTGGGAATAGTGAAATTATGTTGACAGCCACGTAAGGGTATGGACTGCTCAGTGGAACAATGATTTGGTGGTTATTCTGTGTTAACAAAGGAAATTCATTTAGCCACTCCTTTAGCTTTAAAGAACAACTGAGAGAACATATGAAAATTATTGTCTACCAATTTGAAATTCTACCATAACTCTACAATGGTGACCCAGTATTTTAGTTAAGATATGCTGCAGTAACAAACTCCAAAATCTCACTAGCAAACACAGCAAATATACTTGCTCACACAAATGCTGCTATAATCTAAGCAGCTCTCCAAGGCTGCTGTCATCTTAAGGTTCAAAGATTCAAGGTGTTTCCATCCTGTGGTACCTCCATCTCAACACATGATTCTGTTATTGCAACAAGATAGCAGGTAAAAGAGAGTTCTGGAGAGTCTCTCACTAATAATCCTGTTTTGACTTAGTAGTAATACATGTTACTTGCTGTCAGATGATTACTCATACGATCACCTAACATCAAGGGACGCCAAAGTGTTATCCTCACATGAGATATAAAAGGAAAACTGGATGCAAGTAAGTGATTGAAAGAAATGATTATTTTATCAAATATTTGAAACTCCACACTGGATTTCTGAGTGATGTCATAGAACCTTAAACCTAAGGGTTTTTCAAGAATTGCTATATAAGATAGTGTATAATCATCTTGGCATAGAAATCACATACAGTTTATTACTTTTTTTCTCCATGAAATACTGATTCAATAGGTCTAGCTTCAGGTTGGATATATTTGTTTTTGTTTTCTTTTTAATGAGAGTTTCATGTGATTGAAGTTGAGTGGTAATTCTGCAATAAGATATATATGCATTTTCTAATTCTGTTGGTCCCTATTCATTCTAACTGCATAATTCTAAGCATATTTTCTATAGAAATGTAGTTTTCAGATATATTACAACTCCACTGACAATTATTTCTTATAAATTAATCTCAAGATACAAATCTTAAAAGGACAATTTAGTAGTAGTAGAAGTATGTTTTAAAACAATAATTTGTATCACAGTTTGGTGAGTTCTGTTGTTTTTCATTCTGTTTCATGTCTGCATCATAAACAACTACAAACTCTCCTGAGTTATCTACTATTAGCTAATCACATAAGAGATTATTACTATAAATTAGAATCATTGCTCTGCTTTCTTGAGAGGAGGTAAATTAAAAGAAATTAGACCTCTAAGTCTCTTCTTCAATATTTCCTCTCATCTACAAGAATATTTCTTGGAGAAATGCCAAATCTGCCTTTAGCTGTTTAACTCACTGATGAGTCTATCCTTTTACTGAGAAATACAATGTTTATTTATAGAGCATCCATGTTATAATATTATAGTGATTATCTATTTTCTTTTTCTGTGGTCAAAATGCTGTGTGCCACAAACCTAACCTTCTTAGAAGGGTTCCATCTAGAACATAATCTATCAATATTCAAATTATTAGTCAGAACATTTTTCTACCATAATAAATAGTTATAAATATCATACTGGTATATGTCTTGAAATTTACTACTGTTTTAATTTGAAGTAGTATTATTTTTATGATATAAATAACTCTAATTCATTCAAATGATTTTTGCATTTTCAAATTTAAAATTATACAAGATTTATATAATTTAGAACATTTTATATTAGGATATGCTGATATTTATGTTTGAAGATTTAAATTTTATGAATAATATTCTTAAGTTACTTTGAGAATATGAATTATATTTTTTTGTATTTTAATGTGCTGATTAAGTCAATCTGTATGTTGATTTCAAAATTTAGCTTTAGATCATTGCCCAAAGTAACTGTATTAGGATTCCAAATAATTTATATAATTTGACATTCTTCATTCTTGTGACTTAAAATATAACAGAAAATTGTTAAAGATATGCTGTAGATGCATATTTTGACAGAAGTTATTCAATTAAAATATTTTATTCTGTTATATGTAGGGTTTTTCTCATAGACTGGAAAACAGTATAGAAGTATATTTACTAAAATATTAATACTAGTTATCTCTGAATTATGGAGTTTACACAGCTATTTTTTGTGCATTTTTTGGATTTAAAGGTTTTTACAATAATCATGTATTATTTATATAATAATTATAAAGAACAAAATATTGCATATTTAGGATATTTTAAGAGCATAACATTTTATTTAAGTAGCGGATATTATAGATAACATTTCAGTATGGTGTAGGTTAGGGCATATCTTTTTCTACAGGGCAGACTTGGTACCCTATTTTCCTTTTCACAAAAATTTAAACTCAACTATTTATAGTAAAAGTGCTGTTTGTAATTGTATTACCATAAAGCAATATCCACACATTATAGTGGAAAACCTATTTGTAATGCTCCCACTATAGAAATAAAGAAAGCTGATTATTGAAGAACAAACTGGTGGTTGAAGTTTTTGACAAAAGATCAGGCAAATATCCCACATATATTAAATATTGAATTCCAAGTATATGTAAATAAAAATGACTCTGGTTTCTTTCTTTAAGAAAAATATGGAAGGCTATACACTTTCTTCTGGGAATAACTTAAGAACAGATTTGTTGTGACCCATTTTTTGTATGAAATGTTAATTTCATTGCTTGCTAATTTTAGATTGATTTGTTGATCAGTCATACTTTTACCACTTTGTATAACTATTATTTTAATTAATCATGGCAAAATCATTGTGAAGTACATATTATTATTTTTCACATTTTACCAATGGAAATCTAAAAATGGACATGTTTAAAATTTACCCCAAGCTCCCACACTTAAAAAGCAGCATATCTGAACCCAGGACATCTAGTTGTGTTAATCTCTGTTCTACTGAAATCATAGATAATACATACTTCCAGTTTTGATTACCTCTTTGATCAAGACAATCAAAGATATATTTTACATTCTCTTTCCTCTTCATTTAAGTTCAATGTTCATAATATATTAAAGGTAATATATTTACAATCCTCCCTCTTAATTGCTTCCTCTATGTGAATTTTATCCTCTAAAATATATATATATTCATGTTCTTTGTCCTTTTTTTCTCTCCATTGAGGAGCTGTTATTTTTATTATCTAAATTTAGGGGCTCAGTCTGAAAAGAATTTCCCAGCTGGCATGCTACAACATCCTGAAATGGCTTGAGGCTGGCAAGCTATCCATCTTCTCGGTTTCCTGGTGTACAGAACCTCTGGGTTTTTGGCCAAGCCTCAAATAGCCTGTTCATTTACACAAGGGTGTGTGTGATATGGAAATATTAGAGAAATAAGCATTTTGATATAAGAGCTGTAAATATTTTTTCCTACTTTCTTTTGGTCATTTAATTTGTCTCCTGATAATTTTTATGCAGAAATTTAAAATGTTATGCAGTTGGTTTTATCAGTCTTTTACAGCTTCTGGGATTTGTGTGAAACTGAGATAAGCCTTTTCCACTTGGGGATTATATTAAAATGCTTACCATGATTTTCTAGTATTTTATGAAATTTTTATATTTATTTTAATCCTTTTGGAATTAATCTGGGTATGGTATATATAACATGGTATTTAACTTTATTCCAGTTCTCTGATCAAATATGCCAACATTATTTATTCCTTCAATGATTTGGGGTGTGTTTATTAAACAAAAAACATGAGAATGTATTTTGCTATTTTTATAAACTTTCAGCCTTGTTTCTTGGATCTATTGTTTTATTCATATACCATTAGAAAGTTCTCAAAATTACTGAGGCTTCATAACTCTTATGGAGAGTGCCCCTCTTTAGCTTTTTCTTTAATAATTTTCAAGATATTCATGCTTCTCCTTTTTCCATAGGAACTTTGGTATCTTTTGCCAACTAAAAAATTTTCTGTTAGTATTTTTATTTAGATCATGTTAAATTCATGATGCAGCTTAGGATGAATTGGCATCTTTTCTTTATTCAGTTTGCACATATTATTTTTCCTGGTTTATTCTTTGTCCTTGTTTTTTTCAGGATAATTTTTTATGTAAATTTTTAACTTTTTGTCTCTTTAAATGTGTACAGATTATTTTCATCCTTCAGAAGCATTTTAATGTTTCAAAGTCATTTTTCATTTATTTTTTTTCATTTTTAGGAGCTAATATTGTTCCTGGATTATGCATAATTTCTATAGTTATTAGTAATTGGGTCATTCCTACATAGGTATGTGTTTAATTTGACTATATAAACATATTGATGTCTATATGTTAAGTTAGAACACCATTATTTTTCCAATTATTTGTTAGTTTCTCAGTTGATTCATTTGGATATACCAGGTTTAAGATTATATCATTTGCAAATACAAATTATTTTCTTTGTCCTCACAATTTTTTTGTTACTAATTCATTACTTGTGTCTAGTTGTTTTGAACATTACTACTAAAATCCTTATTTTATATGTATATATATTATATATAATGTATAAATATATATAATATATATATACATGTTAGCTGAGATACATTTTATTATTAAAGAAGTATCTACCTACTGTACTGCCTTTTAAAATAAAAATCAAAGTGATTATTGAAAGGTTTTAATTGTCTTCTAAGCATTGATAGGAATTTTCATGTACAACTTTTCCTTAGTTTTATTGATAGGTTGCAATATTACCAGATTTATCAATTTTGAACCGTCCTTATTTTCCCAGAATAAACATAACTAGGTCATAGTTTATTATTTTTAATGTGCTAGTAGTTTCTTTAGTTAATATATTTATTAATAATTATTTTATTGATAATTGAAAGTGAATTGATTGTTTCAATTATATGTTCTTTAATTTGGGGGCAATTTTTCTCTGAAATGTTGTAGTCTGGTCCTAGTTTTTGTTTTGTTTTGTTTTTGAGGAAGGTTTGACTGACTATATTAATTTATCTGTTCGTTCTATAGGAACCAATATATTTTCATTTGTATTTTTTGAAGACATTTTGAAGACATTTCATTTGATCAGATTTTCCTAGAAAGCCACCCATTATCAAATTTGTTGAGTGTCCTCTTATGACAAAATAAAATGACTAGTTTATATTTTGATGTAGTTCTATTTCATATTTCTCTTATTTTTTATTGTTTTTAAACATTTATCTCTTTGCTATCTGAATTCCCTCCTTTTTTCCTTAAGTTATTTGCTGTTCTAACTTCTTGAATTGGTTCATTGTCTCATCACCCAATTTTATTTAAGCAATTTCTCTTTTTATTCTTAATATATTCACATACCTATTATTATTTTTTCTTCAACTGATATCCTGTTATTATGGATGAGGAAATATTCATACCATCCCTCCTCATTTTTCCTTCCTTTTTATTCAATTTATTATTAATTATAGAATTCTTATATTATTGTATCATGTAACATTTACCTTCTGTTTTCTTACCCTAATCCCCACAAGAATTTTTTTCTTCTAAATTTTATAGTTACAGCTAATTCTCATCAACTGTCCTCTTGCTCAATCGTCTCCACACATCTCTCAGTTGTCCAAAGTTTATCATGTGGTAACATCTTTAACATATTATAATGAGAGCAATATTCATCAATTCTTATATATCTAAAGCTGTTGTTATTTTGACTTTATGTTTTTGTGGTAGTTTGGGTATAAAATCTATGGGAGATCCGAATTGTCACTGAATTTTTATAAATAGTGTTCCATTGTCTTCAAAGCATTGAGTGTTCTTGTGGAGAAATATGAAGGTAGATGGATTGCCCACTGTTGTTTGTTAGGATTTTCATCTCTTTCTTCTACCTCTAAGATTTGTTCTATTCTGTTATTTTTATTTCTTTCTGGAGATTCTATTTATACCTATGTGGGTCATTCTTTTCCTGTCTTCTCATTTCTATTTGATCCACTTTATTTTCTTTGTATACGTATCTTTAGGATAGCCATATCTTGGGACACCTTGCTTTGTTTCTCATGACATCTGTTTTTGCTTATTTTCCTATCTATTTCCTTTCAACTTTATTTGTGTGAAATATTTCACTTGTCTTCTACTTTTATTCTGAGACATTTTATGTTTGTGTATACTATCTGTTCTAAGGTATTGATTTTCTGCTTTTCTTTTATGAGTTATCATTTAACTAAATTATACTACAATTTGTGAAAGTTGTACTTATTTTATTGCACCATTTATTCTTATATATTTTTATGTCTCATTTCTGCTTTTATTTTTATTTCTTCATTTGCCTGTATTATATTTGCATAGATTATGTGTTGGTTCCTTCTAAATAATAAGCACCAAATAATTGGGATTTAGTGGACTAGCTCTCTGTGGTAGCTTGGTATTAGGACCATGTTTCAGGCTGTCGGACGTCTTGGGGTACAGTTTTACAATTGGGTTGTTTTGGGCTTCTCCCCATCCAATGAAAAAAGCCACTTGTTGCTTATATCACAATGCAAAAATTCTCTTCTGTGCTGCTCCAGAATCACACTGAATCTGAAAATATGTTAGTTAGTGAGATTCTTTATTTGCACTCACTCCCCCTACCTTTTGGAACTCAACCAGATCTATAGTGACACTGCTATCAGTCAAGGAGCTCCCACTTAGGCAGCAGCCAACAAGGGTATAACCTTTGCTCTGCATCTTGGAGAAATGTGAATTGTACTACACAAACTCCTCAGGTGTTCATGGTGCTCCTTTCTCTTCTCATCATCTCTTTGTTCCACTTTTCCTATAAAAACACTTTGCTGTTACATCTTTAAAGCTTTTAGAGGGTCTTTAATTATTTTCTCCCTCCCATAAGTTTGAAAATATTTCACCATCTTCTTATTTCCAGTGTTATCGATGAGATGCATGGCTGATTTTTTTCACAATTAAATTTTGTGGAATCTGAGTATTTCCCCTTCTCTCTTTTAGAATTGTTTTAGAAAGTTTAGTCATCTAGTAGTTTCATTTTCTTCATTTCTGTGTACAAGTTTGACTATTATATCTACATAAATTGTTACCTTTTATGATATGTCACTCTTAAATCTGTTTAGTGAGACAACTTGAAATTTATCTTTACTATTACTAAATATTGTCTCTGCTTCTTTCCCTTTCTTTGCATGTGTCTAGTATCTTCATCCAACTTCTACTTAAATTTATTTTATTCCTCTCTTTAGTGTTTTCTTTTAATAAGAGCTAATTTTCAATATCTTGCTAAAATCTCTTCTAATAAGACAATGCAGTCTTTATTTAGTTACAATTGATAAGTTCAATTTTTTTATAATTGTTACTCTTCATTGTCTTGACTCTTTTCTTTCACCAAGAGGAGCTTTTTCCTCATTGTTTCCCTATTGACATTCTAATTAGTTGTGGCTTTTACTTTTTAATGCCTCTTCTTTATGGATTTTATTTTTTTTACTTTGTTATAAAAGTTACTACCTTATTTTCAGAATATTATTAAATTTTCCTTTGAAATATGGCACTTTTTGTAATAAAGAATATGTCCTGTCATTTTGTCATTCATTTAAGATTTCAAACATATTACCAACTTATTACTATTTTGTATATTCCCAGTCACTTTATAATTATTCATTTAGATTTATCAATTTTCTTATGAGGTCAATTATTGCTCATATTCATTTCTTCTCTTTTTATATTTTCCTATGCTGAATTTGTTGTTCTGATAAATTTATTTTTTGGTTAAAGTCTTTTCTTAGATATTACTCTTGGAATGCAGGCTGATGTCATCTCTCTTTCCTTATGTTTCTGCAGACATTTGTATTTCATGTTGACAGATGAATGATATCTTGAATAGGTATAGAATTACTAAGAACTAATTACCTTTCCCAACTATTTTATAAATGCTATTCCTTAAGCTGTACCTGTTTAAGGTTGTTGATTCTTATTCTTTAAAAGGTGATTTTTTTTTTCTATCTGACAATTTGTCAGAATCCCTATTTCTATTTTTAAGATTACACTTGGGGCCATATCATTTTCTAATCTGTTCTATTGTAAATTTAGTGAAACTTTCTATCAGAAAGCTTCCGCATTTCATTATTACTTATTTAATTATTTTCTCTTTCCTTTTTTTTCCTCCTTTCTTCTAATTTTGTACCAATTTGGTGGTACTTTGACTTCTTGTCTTCTCTGATAATCTGATATTAGTTATTTTTAGAGTCATAAAATAGCTCCCTGATAATATTTAATAATTTTATTTAGTGGGAGAAACAAAACAGAATGTACTTACTCCATTCAATCCAGATTAGGAAACTCCCTAGTGATTGAAATGCAAAAGAAAAAAAGACAAGTTAAACAACAGATTACCAAAGATGAAGAAAGAAACAATAAACTTGAAGATAGACCTAAAATTTACTCCATATATATAACAGATGAACTTGGAGATGAAAGACAAATTTAGAATCATGGAGAATAAAATGAAGTTAAACATACATTAATTCAAAATTCCAGAATTAGATAATAAAGAGAATGAGTGAGAAGAAATATTCAAAAAGATAATAGCCAAGAAATTTCTAGAATGAATGAAACATTGATAAAATAAAACTTCTGTTTATCTAACACAAAATATGTAAACTGGGAAAAAAGATACATATAAGATATTTAATTAACAAAGGTTTCCCATCAGACCTCTAAAGCAATTCTGCAAATCAACAACAAATAAATTTGTAAAGAAGTGATAAAAAGTATGAAGAGTCATTTTTTTAGAATAGAAATCACTAGTGGAGAATAAAAATATATAAGAAGTTTACTCTTTGGAAATCAAAGTTTTGCAAATTAAAACCATAAGCAGACCTCATTTTACATGTGTTTAAAATTTACTCAACATGTATTTCAGTGAGTATTCAATAAATGCAAGGTATTGTACTAAGAACTCCAGGGAATATAAAGTGGAGAATGTAAAGCAGTTTAACTGCAATTGTAAGTTTATAATATGGTAGTAGAGAAATCATTTCTACAGGCATAGGGTAAGAAAATAGTACCCCACTTTAAGGAACATGTTGTTAAAATAAACTGTTCAGGTGGTAAATGGTGTATGGAAAAGAGATATGCTATTTAAATAAGTTTTAGAGAAATAGTAAGGTTTATTGACCTTTCCCAACTATAAAAATGCAAGTCTAACTAAAATATTTATTTTTTGGTCTTTTGAGACAGAATTAATCATTCCCTTTATTTATAATATTGGACTAGTGTTTATCATATAAAAATTAGTACTACGTATGTCTGCTTCTCTCAATATGTGGTAACATTTTTAAGAACACCAATTCCACTTTTTATTTGTACAACCATAATCCATCATTGTATCTGTCTCAAAAAAAAATTTGTTGCATGAATAAAATGTAAAAAAAACATTTATTCATTGTGATAGAAATTGAAATCCAGGCAAATAAATATCTACTTTCTTTGGTGGACAATAAAAAAAAATTAGTGAAGATGTAGTGACATGATCAAAACCGTATTTTATGAAGATTAATTTACCCACCCTACTTGTTAGATTGGAGAAGGGAAGAGACTGAGCACAAGATAATTAGTACAGTCTATTGTGAAAGAATAAGCATATGAACAAGGGTAGCAACAGATGAGTAAAGATGAAGGGACTGTTCAGCAGCAAGGTGAGTATTACATTAATAATCTTAAGGTGGATATTGATGGCTAGGAGAAAATAAAGAAGGAAAAGATGAAGAATATTTTTTCAGTATGAAACTTCTCTCTAGTGTGTTGAGTAGATCATTCCAACTGCATGTTAGAAGATGAAATTAATCTAGCAAACAGCAACACAATTGAATTGTGTGTCAATAGATATGTAGAGTGATTCAGAATAAAGAGTAAAGAAATGTTGATTGTGCATTAAAATATGTAAATTATTCAATGTGGAAATTATTTCTGGGAGAAGATGAATATTGTAAAGGATTATATTAACAAAAGAGTAAATAGAATTGGAAAATACGAGTAGCAGATGTTATCTTTTATTTCCTATTTGTCAGCGCCAGCAGATCTTGCGTTCTCAACATTATGATTTAAATTCCTGGTGCCCACCATCTACTGGGCATCAGGTGTTTGAACTGAATCTCAATACCGGATAGGAAACCTTCAAACAAAAAGTGGCACTGTACTGTGAAAGCCATGCTACATGAGTTTTTAAAATTTAGCCTTACATTGCCAAATTCTTCACATATAATTGATCAATATGAATTGGGATATTTATAGTATGCTTTAAACCTTAAAGAACTGAAATGTCTTTCCGTTTATTGTTTATCTTTCTAATCATGAATAATTTATACTTCCCACCTTTTTCTTTATCTGCTTGTATAATGATATATAAGAAGAGACAAATGAATAATATATTGAAATTAAATTATTCCTGAACACTCAGAATTATATTCTTATTCAAGATCCAGAAATTAATTTTAAAATGCTATTTTAAATTTTCTAACATAGATAATACTTACTTTATATGTAAATAGGAACTAACATGAAGTGTTTTAGAAATCTAAATCTACTTACCCACTTAGATACAGCTTTGATTTGAAGACCTTATTTATATGTTTAGTTTTCTGCTACACAAGTATACTATTTCAAGTTAAAATTTAACACACTGTGCTTACATCCAAAAGACAAGGAAAAACAAATTCTGGCGAGGATGCAGAGAAAGGGGAACCCTCCTACACTGTTGGTGGGAATGTAAATTAGTTCAACCATTGTGGAAAGCAATATGGAGGTTCTCCAAAAAACAAAAAATAGAAATACCATTTCACACAGTCATTCCACAGCTAGGAATTTACCCGAAGAAAACAAGATTCCAGATTCAAAAGGACATATGCACCTCTATGTTTATCACAGCACTATTTACAATAGGCAAGACATGGAAGCAACCTAACTGTCCATCAGTAGATGAATGGATAAAGAAGATCTGGTATATATACACAATGGAATATTATTCAGCCATAAGAAGAAAACAAATCCTACCATTTGCAACAACATGGATGGAGCTAGAGGGTATTATGCTCAGTGAAATAATCCAGGTGGAGAAAGACAAGTACCAAATGATTTCCCTCATTTGTGGAGTACAACAACAAAGCAAAACTGAAGGAACAAAACAGCAGCAGACTCACAGACTCTGAGAAGGGACTAGCGATTATCAAAAGGAAGGGGGTGGGGAGGGAGGGAGAAGGGGATTAAGGGGCATTATGATTACCACACATAATATAGAGGGGTCACAGGAAAGACAGTGCAGCACAGACAAGACAAGTAGTGACTCTATGGCATCTTACTATGCTGATGGACAGTGACTGCAATGGGGTGTGTGTGGGGGCCTTGATAATATGAGTGAATGTAGTGACCGCAGTGTTGCTCACCTGAAGCCTTCGTAAGATTGTATATCAGTAAAACCTTAATAAAAAAAAAGATGCTTGATATTATAACATCATTAGTTACTAGGGAAATTAAAACAATAGGACATACCAATATATATCTATTATCATGTCTGTAATTAAAAAAACTAACCACACCAAGAATTGGCAAGGATGTGGAGGAACTGGATCTCTCATCAACATTTCCATTGCTGTTGGGAATATAAACTGGTAAAAGCACTTTGGAAAACAGTTTGGAAAGTTTTTTAGCATTTAAAAGAATTTAAACTCATATTTACCATATGATTTAGGAATTCCACTCCTAGGTAATTTACCGAGAGAAATGAAAGCAGATGTCCATACCCAGACTTGTACAAATGTGCATAGCAGTTTTATTTGTCATAGCCAATCCTTGGAGTAAAAAGAAAAGTGCATTAGTAGGTAAATGGGTAAGTTTTGGTATCTACACACAATTCTACCTTAAAAAAGACTAGTGGGACTCTATCCACCCATAAAAAGAACGGACTGTTGCCACATGGGTGGATGTCAAAATAATCATGCTAAGTAAAAGAAGCCAGATAAAAGTAGAGTGCATATTTATGATTCCATTTATAGAATCCTTTAGAAAATTCCTACTAATCTGTAAGGAGAGAATAAGGTTTGGGACGGGGTTATAGGGAGACAGGCCAGTAGGATTACGAAGGAGCTCCAGGATATTTTGGGGATGATGGCGGTGTTTATTATCTTTATTTTGGGGATGATTTCACATGTGCATACATAGGCCAAAGCTTATCACATCGTACATTTGAAGAATGTAGAGTGCAATATTTGTTAATTATACAATAAAGATGTTTCAAAACTATTTAAAAAACTTAACCCACAATGCTAATGAATGAATATTCTCTATATGCAATCACCTGTATATCTTTGATTTAAATTCATAATGATTTCAAATAATAGTGATTCAATTCAAATTATTTCTATAGATTTGACCAAAAACAACATTAAGTTGATTTAATGTCAGAAAACTAATTTCTGTTAAAATAGAGTATAACTTAACATCCTTGATATTCAATTTTTGTATTGCTAATGTATAAAAATGAATTTTGTTTATCACTGTTTCAGAAGGACTAGTTTATGTTTGGTAGTTATAATAGGGCTTCCAGCTCTTTGGAAGAATGCTCACAGGGTAGTACTCATAACATAAAAAATTTGATTAGTACTTTAAAATATTTTTGATTTTGATGGTGTGGATATAAAATTATCTCTGTAGACTTACTCTATACTTATATTCACCATTGAGATGAAAGCTGATTTCTTTACCAACTAGGCTGCAGTCTCAGTTATTCTGACCACATTTATTCTTATCATTTATTGAATCAAATTTTCCCCTCACCAGAATTATTATATGAAACAACTACCAAATAACAAAACAGTATTATTGAACCAAAATCTTATCACTGAGTCTTTTTTAGACATTTGAAAAATAACTACATTTTTTTAAGATGTGACATGGTCAAGCAATCAGGTTCTGTAGGGAATTAAGTGCCAATCAAGTATTAATCCATTTTACTAGCTTTATCATCAATGTAAACTATAAATGAACAATTTTCAACGAAGAAGCTATAAAAATGGTCTAACACTAAACACATACACATTATACATATCCACATTTTAATACTTTATAAATACTTCAAAACCTTGAAAAACTTTGAAATTACCAATAGTAATTTTATTAACTATTTCATAATCAAACTACATCTCTTCTGCCTCTTTCCTGTCAATTAAATAAAATTTTCATTATAATTTTAGTAGGAAATATGATCTGTGTCTTATATTAAATGTGGCATAGAAAAAAGTTACTTGGTCTCTTTTCTAAGAAATTTAAAATGTAATTGTCCATTCATTCAAATATTTTATTCTCAATCCCATAATTCCCATCTTGTACCCTAAGAGCAGCAATAGATCAATTTTTTAGCCCACATATTTTCTACCATATGTGTAAAATTAACTAACAATATAAAATGTTTAGAAATGTCTTCTGTTCCAATTAAAATAAATTGAAGATGATAAATCTTCCATTGAACCTTACCAAGATGAAATAGGCAGAAACATAAAATGTATCATCCAACATACAAACAGGTCATTTATGTTTATGATCATAATGAAACAAATATGAGAATAGTCTACTATAGTTACTTTGTGTGATGGATGGCCAAATTATTTTGTATCATCAAAACTTTTGAAAATTAATTTAAACATCAAAGGAAACACATATTTCAAATCTTTAAATGCATAGTACTTTTAATGCAAGTTTGTATTTGGGGGTAACTTTATAATAAAAAATGATATTATCACAACTAAAGATCATGAATATAAATAAATTATGGCCATTCCCAGTATAATGGTCTTTGGTCTTTCTGCTTATTAAATATTTACCTTAATTTTTAAAGAATTTTGATTGTTTAAGAATTTGTAATGAGCTAAAACTTAAGTTACCATTTGTAATATCCAGTTATTATTCTGTAGAATTATATGAAACATATTAGGGCATTTTAAATAAGAATTAAACACTTCATACATCATTTGAAAATTGTATATTGGCACCTTTTACTGTCAAGGTCCAATAATGATTCATTATGACCAGAAACAATGGCTGAAGGTGGAAGGACCACATGGGGAAGCCCTGAAAATCATGATATAATTAACTTTATTAGTTTCCCTGCATAGAGGTTGTTTTTAAATATACATTTAGTGAATCTATCTAAATCAGAAAAACAGCATTACTTTTATGTTAAACTTAATTATTATTTTCAAATATCAAAAATTGTTATAAAGCATCACTAAAGGAATTAAAAGTATATATATTTTTTTAATTAAAGGGTTTTTTTTGTTTTATCAGTAAATTCATAATTTATTTGCAATATTTTTCTGCAATGGCATAATGTTCTGAGGAACTCCATTTCTTTTACAGATTTCATTGTATATAGCTTAAAATACATTTAAGTTTTAAAAGTTCCTCTATTATGCTTATTAATAGCCAAATTAATGTTTAATTATAGTCATATATTTAGGCTATTATTACAATATGCTATAAATGTAGAAAAATGAAGTTTTGATCATTGTAATGGCATATATTTAAAAGTTCATTTATTCACCTTTTTAGCCTTATGATTTTAGTCTATTATTTCAAGTAGCATACACATATGTGTGGGAACACCTATACAGACATATGCATACATATATTGCATGTGTGTGTATACGCACAACATAAACAGCTATATGTATAAATACATATAGTGTGTGCAAACACACATATTTACTATCACTCCTTTTGATATACAATATGTTCTTCCTCTCTGAGTCAAAACATCAAAATGTGTAAACAATAACAAAACAATTCTATTTTTCTCCTGGCTACTGAAGAATGAAGAAGGTTAATCATGATTAGTTTGACATTCTTCCTTTCTTTCTTATAAACACAACCTTAATAGAAAGATCAGAAGCTTACAATATGATTTTCAAAAGTAAAAGCAGTAACACAACTGATTTTTGCACTGTAAATGACATTTCATAGGAGTCCTAGAATTTACATATTCACTGTGTGACTTACAGTATTTGTAAAATTTGGACTTTAGATTCTTTATTTGTGTAATCAAAGCATTGACAAACAATGGCATTCAGTATATTTTTAAACTTCAACATACTGTAATAAATATATTTAAGAATAAAAGGTTAGGTGACAGAACAACCCTTTTAGAGGACATTTGGAAAAGATGTGTGAAATACTAGAAATGCTTACTTGAAAGAACTAGCAGAATAATCATATAGTGAATAAATAAATACTAGTCCAAGTTGGGAAATAAACAGAAACAAAAAGTTGTTAATTTGATGAGGGGCCATTTTTGCCTTTGTAGAATTGCTAATTACCAAAACATGGATTAAGATTGTGCAATGCTGTTGACAGCCTTGAGGGTCCAATGTGACACAAATTAAAATCCAGGAAATGCCATAATGAACTCTTATCATTCTGGAATGGAATCTTAAGCCTATATCCTAGGAATAAGGAGGAATGTTTTTAAAAACCCTCTGATTGACTGGAGTTCCCTACATGAGTCATCAGGGTGACCAAGAACATTTTAACTCCTGACTAGATTACCTTGTTACCGTCTTTGACCATATTTCAGAAATAGGAATGTAAATCAACATGGGAGTCTTCTGTAGAGGAGGATAACATCATACCAGATCTAAAATTATTTCTACAATTTCTTAAAATACAATACATATTCCATAATCAATAGTTCCAGATACTGGAATTAACTGCAAAATAACTATATTTTTTTCCATGAGGTAAAAACAATATTTCAAAAGAGGTAGAAACCATAAGAAAGTAGTAGTAACTTTGAGAAAGTACTAAATAGAAATTCTACAAACTAAAAATATGTTAGCTAAAATTAAGACATCAGCGTTTACTAACATTGTAACATTGAGTGTAATAGCAAATGGGAAACAGAAATGAAGTTAATGAGCAAAGAACAAGTAGAAACCCACTATATGTTCAGTCAATATCAAGATAAGTTCTCAGTAACTCATGGTAAAATAACAAAAACACAATTGAAATTTGAAATTATTTAAAACTGATTTTTAATGGAAATAACATCAATACTTTTGGTATGAAGGTAAAGAACATAGAGGCATACTTGTAGCCATATATATGTATATATATATATAGAGAGAGAGAGAGAGAGAGAAAAATTTAGAGCATAAAATCAATGAGCTACTCATAAAACAGATAGATACATATATGAACAAAGTAATCAAATATAAAGCAATCATCTAAAAAAGCTACCTATGACACTTTAAAAAGATTAAATGAGATGTGAAAATATCAGAAAGCAATGATAATCAATGTTATGAATTACAAGGAATTTATTATTCTAGATGCTGCATATGTTAACAATATATTAAAGGAATACTTGGATAAAACTAATGACAATGTCTGTGAAAATTTAAAAGGAATGGACAAATTCCGAGAGAGACTTACAACTATAGCTTTTCTAAACTAATACAATGACATGTAGAAAAAAATAAATATTTTCCTACTGTTTGTTATGAGCATTTTTAACATACAGAAAATAAAAAAAAAATTTGTAGTAAGCACTCATATACCCACCACCTAGATGCTATTATTAATGTTTTACTACACTTATTTTATCACATTATTAAAGATTCCTCTATCTAGACATCAATCCGTCTTTATTATATTGGAATGCATTTGATATGCAATCTTATATTGGTTTCAGATATACAACATAGTGACTTAATAATTATATTCATTACTAAATGCTCACCATGGAAAGTGTAGTTTCCCATTGCCATAGTAAGATATTACATTATTATTGGTTATAGTTTCTGTTTTGTACTTACATTCCTATGATTAATTTATTTTATAATTTGAAGTTTGTACCTCTTTATACACTTCACCTGTTTTACCCATCTCCCCACTCTCCTCACTGTGTTAACCAACAGTCCATTGTCAGTATTTACGGGTCTTTGTCTTTTTTTTGTTTGCTTTGTTTTCTTTTGTTTTTGGATTCCACATATAAGTGAAGTCACATGGTGTTTGTCTTTTTCTATATGACTTATTTCACTTAGCATGATAGCCTCTAGGTCTTCATACAACACCAAAAAAAAAAAATACAATTAATCAATGAGCAGAGGATGTGAATGAACATTTTTCCAAAGAACACATACAGATGGCCAATGGGCACAGGAAAAGATGTTCAAAATCACCAATCATTAGGGAAATGCAAATGAAAACAAAAATGAGGTATCACCTCAATCCATATTACTTTTCATGCATTTGAAAATACATTATAGACATCAGTACAGTTCTCTCTTATTGATAGCAAACATGCTATTAACTAGAGTTCAATTTTTATATAATTTTTCTATTGAGGTAAGGTTTGCCTATAATGAATTACACAACTCTTAAGTGAACATTCAGTGAATTTTAACAAATGTATACACATTGTAACCCTAAACCCTACCAATGTAGAGAACATTCCTAATGGCCCCTTTTCAGTCAACCCCTGCTTCTCATGATAACTACATTTTTGATTTTCTGCTACAATTTAATTTTGTGTGTTCCAGAAGTTCATATAAGTGGAATCACAGAGCATGAACTTTCTAATGTAAATCTCTCACTTAGCTCAATGATTTTGAGATTCATGCATGTTGTGTGTATAACTTGTTTATTTCTTTTTTGTTGCCAAGTAATATTTCATTATATGTCTATACTACACTTTCTTCATTCATTCTTCTGTTGATGGATATGTGGGCTATTTTCAGTTTCTGATTATTATGAATAAAGCTGATATGAGCAGCCTTAAAAAGTTGTATCCAAAATGTATTCAGGAACAAAGAGGAGGAAGAAGAGTTAAGACAGTTTTGAAGAAGAACAGGGTTTGAGGATTTGTATTACATGGCTTCAAGGCCAAGGATAGACAAATAGGCTCAATAAAGATAATGGAAAGCTGGAAACAATAACACAGACATGCACACAGGGAACTTATTTATAACAAAAATGATGTGAAAAATAGTAATACATTAAAACATTTATACTATTAGCAGTAAAGTATAATTTGTGCTACCAACATTAATAGAGTAAAATTATTGATGTTAGTTTTAGTGTTCAATCATCAGTTGTATGTTTTTTCCATGAAGTCTAGAGTTGAAGAGTTTGTTGTAAAAGTTCCCTTTCTCTTCAAGGTAGTTAGCATATAAAACCATTGCCTTTAAACAGAGTCTCCCTGGGGCTCTCTGACTGAAATAGCAAGCTCCAGTCAAGAGTTTATTAGAGTCAAATACCTACAAAATAGAGAACAATGAGTTTCTTGCCCTCAATATAGATCATGTACTTCCTTGCTAAATTAAGACTTCCTTTCAGACAGGTCTTAGGAAAACCAGTTTTTAAAAGAACCAGCCTCTCATATTTACATTTAAAAATAAGAGAAAATACACATTAAGATTGATACATTGTAAGAGTGATATCCTTTTAAGCACACAAGTTTTCCAATTTAAACTTGCCAGTTGTGAGGATGCAGTCAATTGATTTGCTTTGTCATGGATAGAATTAAATAAAAGCATCATATTGAAAGAGAGCTAGAGAAGAATTGGAAAAGAAAGAGAGGAGACTTTTGAGAATTATTAAATCAATCACCAAAATGGAAATGTACCCCAAAATCACTTCTGCAGTATAAGGTCATGCTGATACCATGGGGTTGTCCAGTCCCCTTTGGAGTTTGCTGAGACAAAATCAGATATATACAGAACTTATTTTCCTTAGAGAGGGAGAAGAGCTTACAGTACACATAGAATTATCTGGGTTCATGAAGATGCTAGTCTTCCACTCAAAAGGCTGCCTGGCAAGATCTTCTAAGCCCCTCCCACATGTCTTTACAGGGGAATCACTGGAATGTCCTTTTCTGTTAAGTGAGAATGAGGCAGAGAGTGGAACCTAAGCTCCTGTACACCACATACTCATAGCTGAGATTTGCTAGGAACACTAGCAGAGGAAGCCAGCCAAGAAGAACCCCAAGACCAGGCATGGATCTCCTATCATTGTGGTGCCCACAGTATGTCCCTGTATTTCTCCATGTTTCCTCTCAGTGGTGGACCAAGATGAGGGAGGGCAGAGGAGAAGAAGGAAGAACACTCAAAAGTGGTGAAAACTCAGAAAGGGAGATTCTAGTCATGAGTCAATGTTAGTTCTTCAATTTGACTTACATAGCTTCTTAAAAAGGTATTAAGATTTAAATGAAGTAAAAAAGAAAAAAGGAAACCCTAAAATTAAAATTAGTTATATCATTGTTATATGATATATAACAATGGAGTGAATATACCCAAAAGGAATGAATATACCCAAAGGAAATTTATTTATGTAACAAACATATTAATATTTATGCATGTTTGATTTGCAGTTATCAAAATTATACAGGTCATAAAAATGAGATACAGTAAAATGAGAAACTGTAAGTGTTGCTCTAAATCCATAGACCCTATATCAGTCACTCTGGCTTTATCCATGTAGTAATCTGTTAATGTACATTTACCGTGCAGTAAGCATTTCTATTCCTTCCTACTAGGTGAGTCTTTGGCTAAGGGGATAGGTATAAGAAATGAATCAAGGATCAGTACACGGATGTGGGGCTGCTGTACTTCTAGTGTAATATGAATAGGTCTGGAGGAAGATTCGTATGTATGAATATAAGACAAAATATAAGAAGCATGAGAGAAAAGATACAAGTTGAGGAAGTAGAGGAAAAGAGAGAGAGAGACGATCAATGAAGGACTCTAAAGCATGCAGGATCCACACCCTAAGACTTAGATAATGATCATTTCTATGCTTTGCTGTTGATAGTCTTAAAAAAAGAAATGATAAAATTATAAACCATGCGAAATAGTCACTCAAACAATGATATTCACCAAAAGACAATAATCACCTACTTTAGAAAAGATTCTCAAAACTCAGGCTCCTTGTATTCTTAATAGGCTATGGGTGGGCAAAAACAAAATTATAACTCCGTTGAGCAGCAAGCACAGCTTCATGAATTTCCTCTGCTAAAAATAGAAAATCTTTACACGTGACTATTGGCAATGGTGTTCCCCAAATGTCAGCATCATGCTTTGTTTTTTAACTTTATCAATAATATCAATGGTACTCTACTTGATTTTAGTCTAAGGAATCCAAATACACACTACAATCTCCAGGGCCTCAGACCCTGAAAAGACATCAACTCTAAATAAAGAAAAAGCAGAAAGGTCAAAAGGGACATTAGGAGAACTTGTAATGGACATGAGAAAACAAATAGGTGTGTGTTTGGAATGTGTGTTAAGTTTCACCAAAATCATAGTATAATCATCTTAATACATAAAACTTTAAGTCCTGCTGTTTTCCTTATGCTAACACTTTTGATTGACAGCTGGTAAGAATATCAAATCTGTAGACATCCTGTAGATGTGATCTCTGAGTTACCTGATGTAATCACATCCACCTCCTTCCACCCTGAGAACACTGAAAATTGTGCAGTCTTGAATATCTTTTCCAAATATTTAGTGAGATGATGAAAGGGAATATAATTAATAAGCTTGAGAAATGTTTAAAAAGTGAAGTAAGTTTTTGTACTTTAGAATTTCTCAGATAATTTACTATGTTTTTTTTTAACAAAATATCAGTGGAAGGTGTTCAGCTTAGGAGATAAGGGGGTGGTCAAAAAACAAGATGTACGAACAGGTAGGAACTGGTGTTTTATGGAAACTAAAAGTCACTAATCTTATGGCACAAGGAGAAGAAAGGGTGAGGCCGGATAGTCAGAAATAAACTATGTGGGGCTTTGTAGGACATGCTATGGTTTTGTTGCTATTCTAAGAAAAATGGAAAGTCTTTAAAAAATTTCAAATAGAGGAGAAATAATCTGGGTGATAAAAGAGGACTCCGGCAGCATACTGGAATGGATTTAGGTGTAGAAGGAAGGAGAATGCAAGTCAAGAGGACACAGCAGTAACTGAGGGGAGGTTAAAGATCTCTGGCCTGGTGTGATGTCTATGGAAACATAGAGACATGAATATCAGTATGCCCAAGGAAATTTGTCAACTGATCTATGTATTCATTAAAAAATTGTTTGGGTCCTACTGTCGAATTATCAGAGTTGTTTTTCAAAAGGCAAATAGTTCTCTGGTGGCAATTTCATGGGCCTACTTCGAAAACACAGGGCCTATGTCATAAAGCTTTTAATATGACTTGCCACAAACTCCTCATGGAATCTTTTCCATCCATTGATGCCAGCAACTTCAAAAGATCTCCATTATTATATGGCCCCAGTGACATGAATGCTTATTCCAACCTTGGACCTACTGTGGAAGCCTTTCCTGCTATAAGACCCACTCCAAGTTGGAAGTCTACATTGCCTGGTTTTTGGCCAGAGCCTGTTCTTAGGAATGAAATTTGCTATTTCCAGAACCTGGAAAAGATCCATAAGGAATTGTGCTTCCTTCTTTGCAGTAGGCTGTGCAGGTGCAGTCTTTTTCTATGGAGGTTAGTTTTGACATCCCCAGGACACAAGACCCTTAAAAATTTTATGGATATGACAGCCTCTTGGGTAGTCATGGATTAATCTGGTCTCTGAAGTGCATGTGTCTTACCTTGCCCTCTAGTCTGGCCAATTCTTATTCCGCCTAGCCATCACTACAATGTCATCTATCAATGTAAGATCAATTTGATGTTTTGCAAGCAATTCAGACAGTCCAGGTCACTTTGTACTATACTGTGACAGAGGGCAGGGAATTAACATAGCCTTGGGGAAAAATGAAAATGTCTGTTGTTATCTGTGAATGCTGAAGTATCTAATTTTTTCTGATAGTGATAGAAAAGAGTTGGCAAATAACTGGTTAATGTTATGTGTTTAAGGATACTTAATCTGTTGTAGCTCTACCACATCTAGCACTTTGGCTGTCATCAGGGGTACAACTTGGTTGGGACTGAAATAGTCTCCCATCTCCAGGATCCATCCGGTATCTTCAGAGATTACACTGGTGAATCAAATGAAGATATAACAGAGACTACCACCTCTGAATTCTTTTGAAGCCTTAAGGGTGACACTATTTCTACCAAAGCCTTGCCTGGAATCTGACATTGGTTTTGATTTACTATCTTGGCTGGATGTGAGTAAATGTAAAGGTTTCTACTTGACATTACCCATTATGATAGCATATGACCTATAAACTAAAAATCCAACACGGGGATTGTGCCAACTTCCATGTACATCAGTTCCAATTGTATATTTGGGGACCAGAAAAATGACAACTGGCTGTTTTTGCAAAATGAAGGTGTTCATTATAAATTAGACTTTGGTCAGGACTCCATTTAGTATCCCAACCCTATGTATCCCTAATTTAAATGTGCCATGATAATGCTTCAGGTCCCTGGCTGCTACTACTGTTATCTCAGATCCAGCAACCATCAGTCCTCACAATGTCTAGGTAATCCCCTTTTCTCAATGCACAGTTAGCTGTGTAAATGGCCATATATTCTTTGGGGGAATTACTAAAAGAACTACTATCTTGTATACTTGCCATATTGTCATAAGATCTTTCTTTCTTGAGCACCCAGCCACATTTTTAGGTGATGGATTCCATGGTGATCGATGCCTCATATGTAGAAAACAGACAAGGAATCAATTATAACTTTTTATTGGGGTCACAGCCTTCAGGCATCCAGTCATTCATATTTGATATTTTTCCTGTTTACTATTGCCCTTGTCGACTGTCCAAGAGAAACTAAATTTTATTAAACATCCCTATAACTCTGTGGGTCAGAATTTTTTGCCTGCCAACTTCAACTTGTAGGTTGCAGCAAGATTTGTGAACCCCTTTGACTTCTGGAAGTTAATGCCTCCACTTGGGGTCTATATTGTTTCTGTGTTCAATCATCCCCATACTATCTTTAAGCTTATTTCTGTAATCATCTCTAATATCAACTTGGGTGAACAACGTTTTTGTGGATCAAAAGGGTTTCTTGGGGTATAGAGTGTTCAGAGCTACAGTTAGGAGAATGGTCATCCCACATAACTAGCCCTGGACTACACATAGCCATCACTACACTTTTTAACTGATGCTAGTGCCTCTCTACCAGACGTTTCTCATGACCTTGGTATATGATGTGGCTTCTAGGTCTTTCCCAGTAGCATAATTATCTGATGGTCTCTGACCACACATAGTGTATACTTTGCAACATGACTTACTTCCCAAACGTTTGCATTCCATCCTTTGGCAAACATGGAAAATTCATAGTTTGCCATGGAAATTCTGGCATTTCAATTCACTAAGTGAAATTTAGCATCACATGTTCCATGCATCTATGAGGTACCCTAGTAATGAATTAACACCAATTCCTGGGGTCTTTGCCATGACATTAAATATGTCACTTGGGAGAGTGCCCCCAAGTCAGAAAACTATTTCCTATTCAGTTTTACAATTGGCATTATCTGCCCTCTCCCCTCTCATTAGAGGAGATAAGTTCCTGCATGCAAAGAGGACTCTGGCTTTCACACCTGGCTTTGCCTTTCAATAGAGCAGCAGTGGTGTTTACTAATAGCCATCAAATCCCTTATCCTTACAGCCACCAGTTATTCAATACATTTCCAACGTCTAACACATCATGTGGGCCACTGCACACTGTTCCACAGGAACAGCCTCACAGTTCATCCCTGGTGAAGTTTTAACAGTTGGACTGCCACACTATGCTTCCTGCCTTCCATCTGGCTCGAGTCACAGGATCCTCACTACCAGTCAGTGCACCTCCCAAATCTAAACTTTATCTTACCACCTGCTTTCTTGGACCACTCCCAGAGCCAACTATGGCAAGCTGAGTTCTCCAGAAGCAGATACTGAGATGCAGTTAAAGGTGTAAAATGGTTATTAGGGATCAACCCCCAAGGAAGGAAAGGGGAAGAAACATTACTGGGCAGAGGATGAAGTCAAGCTGTAGTTCATGCTCTACAAATCCATGATACACCTAATGAGGAGTGCATCAGATTGTCCAGCATCAAACCAAAATGGCTGGACTCTTATGTCACTCCTCTCAAGCACTAGATGTGGGTCACCCTGGCTGTGACATCTCTGCAGTCCTTGAAGGATCTCATAGCTGGAAGGTATGTACTGACTGCTCCCCTCAGTTGAACTGCAAGTCCTTCTTTCTAAAGTAAGTAGAGGTGGAGGTGCATCTATAACCTCATTCTCTGATGTCATACTATTTACTTTCCACATATATTAAAGAAAGTGCACATACACTAATTGATCATTTTTGCCCTACTATCACTTATGCCTATATTCTGAATATCTGTAGACATTAAATACATCTGACCATTTTAATAAAGATTGTAATTATACATAAAACTGACACTCTTATCATAGTAGAATTATTGATGTACATAAGCTATACATAAAGAAAGGGTGTTGAATGAAAGCTTGGTCCTATGTGTACTGGATCATAATAAAAGCACAGGCAAATTAAGAAAGAGTTCAGTTGCCTATAATAAAAACCTGGCAAAAAATGCAAGCAGTGATACAAATAGGTAGTTAGGTTTGTCTTTCTTATGCTCCAAGGAGTTGGAAGGTAGGTATTACAGGACTGGAATTGCTACTCAAAATCCCAGTCTCCTTATGTCTTTCTTCTCCACTATTCTTAGCCTGTGCCTTTTCTTCCCATGGTTATAAGATGGTAGCTACACTACAGGAATGATTTTCTGTATCAGATGCAGAGGGAGAATGGTAAATGATAAAGATGCACGGTGGCTCTTTTCCTTTTACTAGGGAAAAAAAAATGCCTTCCCAGCAGCCTTACTTAGGAGATTTGTGCTTACATCTCCATGTTTAGAATTGTATCACATGACCACCACCACCTGCCAGGATGCCTGTAGGTGTAGTTTTCTACCTGAGCACATTGGTACCCCAAAAAAGGCTCTTTTATTAAGAAAGAGCAGAATGCAACCTGCAGTGTTTGCCACAGGCGTGTTTAAATTTTTAAATGGCTAACCACCGACTCTTAATACTATTAATATTGTGGAAACAAACTTCATAGAGAAATTTAGCATTTTTTAGCATTATATATACTATTTACACACTATGTTCAGCTTGATTTGTAAATTTAGAACAATTTTAACAAGTTATTATGTCCTGAGACAATCTAACAGATAATTAACAAAATAAAAGTATATATATATATATGATACAGTCCTTACAAAAGTAAAGGCATTCTTCCAAGATGAAAAGAAAGGAAATTAACTTTTTTGTCATAACTTATCATAAAAACATGTTAACCATTTAGTTCAAGTTCTGTTGAAGTGTGCTTTAAAATTTCCCCTTTCTTTCATCATATAGCAATACTAGATGAATTATTTATAAAGGAAAAAAATGACAAGACCATACTCCAGAATAAGTGAAACATCCTATTGGATCAGAAATAAAACAAACTCAACAATGCAGGGTTAATGCCTGAGGCTAGCTGGACAGCAAGTCCTACGGCAGAAAAGAGTGACCAGGAGGTCATTTTCTATGGCGCAATTGGTAATTTAAATGTCCCTTTTGAGATTATAGTGAGCAAAGTCAGTTTCACTCTGTGAACTCAGCGCTAGAGTATGGATCTTCTGATCATGTAAGATAGATGGAAGACAGCTGAGAGCAGTCATTGTTTGGGGCTACACTTTCTGTCAAGCTGTCTACTTATGGTGTCCAGGGAAGCAGACAGAGTCCCAAAGCCAGAAATTAGCCAAGTTGCCTGCTAGCTTGGTTATCATCTGTGATATCCCCAATACAACTGTGGGGTTGAGCCACACCATTAGCATCTCTGTTTGCACAGTGGGGAATCCCACAGCTCACATGGGGGTAACAAGGAAACCACTGTACAGATAGGGGATGCAGAGTTTCTCCATCGCCCAAGCCCCCTTAGAGTCATTCTCTAGCTTGCTTGGAATCCTTCCCTGTTTCCCTTTGTTCTCTGTTTTGAAATCTGTTTTGAAAAATACTTATTTCAGAATCTCTAATAACCTAATTATAGAAATTTACTGTTTCTTAGAGCAATTCTATTTCTTTTTAATATTCTAATATTAATGTGTCACAACTGCCACATTTTTACAAATATATTCCAAGCCCCATCACAATATACACTAACAAAATTAGCTACAGAGCATTAGGCTATTCCTTCCACTTGATAATATAGTTTATAAAATTGACCTACCAATGAGAAGCATTATTGATTCAATGTGAGAGGAGAAAGTGTTAAACTATACAGGATTTCAACATCATCTGAGTGAGCAGAGGTGGTCGATATGTTGTAGAAGGCAAGATGGCTGACTAAGCTGAGGTAGAGACTATTCTTTGACATGAATGAAGCTCTCCAACATTATCTTCTTCTTAAGAATCCAGCCTAGAAATCCTGAAATCATCTTTTTCGGACTTTCCTGAAAAGTCCTGCATGTACTGAAGAAAATATAATCACTTTCTGTGAAAGAAAATGACATGATATCCTAATCCAGACACCATTTTTTCAACTAATTCTTATTCAGCCCTACTTTTTTTGTGTTTGTTCAATAAGCCTGAGTTAACATTGATACCTCATCTGCTGCGGTCCTATGAAACAAATAGTGCCTGAAGTTCAAAGAATTATTTTTAACCAGGCTAACAAATGCTCCTATGACTTTGAGACAAGAGAGTAAACAAATTTCACCTCTACACTGGCTGCCAAAATTGACTGCAGTTGAAAGTGCAGATAATTTGCTTTGTCTTCATGGCATGAGCAGTTATAACAGTCAAAGACTGTACTAATATTATCTGGCATGGATTAGCAGAGGTTTAAGTTTTTCCTAAGAGAATTAAGAATTGAAGACATGCGAGGACACACACACACACACACACACACACACACTGAATGTTAAGCATTTAAGCATTTTTTTGTGGATCCAATACCTCAATCCTGTTCTTTTCAGGGGCAGAGATAGTGCCTATGAAATACTTCAACAGATGCTGTGTTTAGATCTGATCTGAGATTAAATAGATTTTACTGTCACTTATCTGACAGAATTGCAGTATGATCCATTGACAAGTTGGTATATGTGACAACTTGGGTCACAGTGAACACTAATAAACTTTCATTTTTTTCTTAGCAGGTGCAACACTGGGCACATTTTCAGAAGCTGTAAAGTTTACTTCTGGTACTCTCCTTATCAATCTTTCTCTTTGTGTCAGATTACTTCCCCTTTGCCTAATCCACCCAAAACTCTTCCATCAGTTTCTTCAACTCATAATTATTACATCATATTTTATTTCTTTATAAAAGAGTCCATAACTGTTGACACCAAGCCTTATACATACAGTCCTTAGATGTTTTGCCTGGTGCTTGCACTGTAGAAACATACCAAAAAAAAAAAAACACATTAAAAGCTGATACTAATAGTTAAATCTAGATTTACAGCTTTTCTTAGAAGCAATTAAAAAGTTTAAGTCTGTTTTCTCCACATGGCAGTGAGTGCTGAGCTGCACAGAAGCTTCCCCTCTAGAAGGTTAGATGGGCCCCAGTTCCCAGAGGCTCCTCTCGCCTCCTTTGCATTTGCTTGTATTTCAGCTGTTTCCCTCACTTACCGTTAACAGCATGGCCCCTGTGGGCTTCTGAGTTTGTGACCCCTATTATATAACTTTCTCTCTCAACTGTCAACTAAGCCCAATTAACATGTTTATTGATAAAACAATATCTCCCACTGGTACATATTAATAAGAAATACTTGAAAGCCTTCAACACTTAAACCTTTCAAAATGTTTTTTAAAAAGTAGTTAAATAAAACAACTTGTCTATAGAAGTTGTTATCTCTGGACAGTCTTTTGGGAAAACTTCTTAAATGTGGGATGCCAGCCCTAGTTTCATCATTGGCCATATGATCATCTTATGCCCGCTTTTTGAACATTTATGTCTATCCTGTGAAGATAATTAAGTTGAATGCTAAGACCTCCTTCCCACAGCTTGTTACCTCCACTTCCACCAGGATTCCTAACTATCCTTTGCTCTCCCTTAGTTTTAAAACTAAGATTTATTATTTCCTTCTGGAGGATATGTTCTACCTCCATTTTTATTTAGACAGAGCTCTGCATTCCTAAGTATTTTATGCTTACATCTATTATAGCCATTATCATATTGAGTTATATTTTCATTTTCATAAATAATGGGGATGAATTTTACTCTGATGCGTGACAGTAGAAGTGCTTCATTTCTTTCTTTCTTTATATTTGGTCTTTAAGCCATCTGTTCTAAAGCTTCAACTTCCTGCTAGGGGCAAATCCAACTCTAGGCCTGTGAAAAAGCAACTTCCTCCTCCTTAAAGCTAGGAAAAATTCCCCTGAGATGAAACATGCTCAAGGGCGTATCCTCAGCTCAGTCAACTGTAGTCATTGCTGATACTCTCACTGAGGGAGAGTCTGCTGGTCTCTGTCAATTATGCGCAGAAGTGTCTTACCTGAGGCTAGAAATCCTGAGGCCTGAAGTCCAGTCTCCACAGCATTAGCAATTCATTCAGCTTTGACTACCTGATAGTTTAAGGGCTACTTATAGTAATTACTGAAAATACATAACCATCCTTGCTCTCATGCATCAAGGAAATTACTCAGAATTTTCTTTCTTTGATTGGCATACTTCCATCACTTCTAAATTTCGGCATTTTTACCTTCTAGGACCTTTGAATTCCATCTGCTCTAGGGGTCTGTGTAGAGATTAAATTTTAAAGGCTTGAAAATTTTTCCTCTATTCCTCAAACATTAAGTTTGTTAACACTTTCTGGGGGAAGAAAAAACAAAACAAAACAAAGCCTTTAACAACTTTACTAGAGTGGAGGTATTGCAAGCAGAATGCTAAGATGGCCCCACAGTTCCTTCTCCTTGGTGTGGATTCTTGTATGATTGTCTCCTCTTGAGTGTCAATGGGCCTGACCAAATCAGGTGAGATCTTTTAAAAAAAGGTCCAGAGGACAGAGACAGGGGAAATCAGATAGATTTAAAGCTGCATCAAGTGTTTTTCTTCTGACCTTAAATGACAAATTGCCATCTTGGGAGAGGGCGTGTGGCAGTTAACTGTGGGAGTTTTTGGAATCTGAGATACCCTCAGCTGACAGCTATCAATAAAACAGGGACTTCCATCCTATAGCTTCACAGAAGTAAGTTCTACAATAGCCAATGAGCTTGGGAAAGGACCCTGACTCTAGATAGAACACAGCTTGGTTGACATTGATTTTAGCCTTGTGAGAATCTGATCAGAAATCCCAGTTACACTTCATCCAGACATACAACCTACAGAAATTGTAGGTCGACCTCAAAGAAATTATGAGCCAATAAATGAGTATTCTATAAGCTGCTGATTGTGGTAATTTGATATGCATCACAGAAAAATTATATGGAGATTTCTTACAAGAGCTGGAGAAAAAAGACAATAACTATCTCGAGTCACCCTATAGTATTTATGAGTTTTTCTTAATTAATTGTAATTTCATTGAAGACAGATATTTTGTTTTGATTGTCTTTGTAGCTTCAGTATTAGCCTAATATCTGTATGATAACAAAATATACATTTGGGGAAGGATAAATTTATGTATAATATAAGCCATCAAACATTGTTATTTAAAAATTATAAGTATTAAGGAGAGAAAGGAATATTTGGGAATAATTTGAGGAAATAGGGTTCTTGAGTATAATACTTTTATCAGAGTGCATATTTTAGCAAATTTAGAAGTTTAAGCAAAACACTAAATATGTAAAAGAGCAAGTAAGATAAGTTAATGTGTACTTAATATGACTCTGTCATCACATAGTGAGATATGGACAGTCTAGTAATTGCCATTTTTGTTTTAGAAAGAACACCTGAGGTCTTAAGAGGACTTTTGTCCTAGAAATATTTATAAATAACACATAAAATGGAGTCACTTTAACCTTTAACAGTAGGAAAGAGCACATACAGATGCACACAACATATAAAATGAATTAACTAAAAACTAGTGTCCCTGAAAATCCTGTATCTGAAGTAAAATATGTGTGAACACGAAGGCACAGGAGGCCTTTCAATCTAAGGTTATGCAGCAACAAAATCTAATACAATCTGAGACTTCATACAGAGAACAATCATATCAGGGAGTTGGAAAGTAATAGTTCCTCTTTACTAAGTTCAGGTAAGAGTATTGGGAATACATTTCACATTCAATCATGGGGATCTGTGGACTGAAAAAAGAAATTTATCAGCTAGAAATAGGTGAGAGAAGTTGTACTAAAGGTTGGGGTGTTAAAAGGATTGAGGCATTTGGGGAAAATAAGAAAATAACTTATAACATCTAATTGACCTATTATCATCTAGGGTAGGTGATATTTTCTTCAGTTACATGGAGAGTGTAGTCACAGAAGACACTAAAGGAATTACCAGTGCAGTCCTTCCCAGAAGTTACTTTGAAAACAGTTTCTTTAGAAATCTGAATGAACTCTGGAAAGCAACTCAACCACAAAATTTTTCTCCCTCATGATCTTTCCTATCACTTCCCACTCTTCATCTTGTTATTTAAAAATTTTATTCTGTCCAGGACTTTATCTTTTCTTTTGGTTAGAAACTGTAGGCTACTTTGTTTTGCTGTTGGTTATTATTATTATTAACAACAAAGGGCAGAATTATAATCTTTCAGATTCCAGGGAAGTTGAAGATGCATACATTCTTAATCAGAATGATGAATTGTTAATTGGGTTTATGCAAGGAAAATATAAAAAATGTTGGTGAGGTCACAGTGCTATACATTTTCTTGCACTTTAGGGAAATCTAAGATGTGTAAGTACACTTTAAAAATGGCAGGATGCAGTTCCTTATTACTTACGTATTTCAGAATCCAGAAATGAATGTACTAAGTCATCGTGGAATTTGAATCCTCTTTGGCTTCACTGTCACCACAAGTATTTGACAGCAGTGTTGTCCTATAGTTAGATTTCTTTCTTTTCTGTCTTTAATATTAAAACAAACAAACAAAAATAACCTTTTATTGGACTAACCCAAATAGGGAATAGATGTTTATCAGGGTATTTTGTAAAATGCTTAAAAATACTTTTTAAAAATTTCAGTTATTTTCCTCATGCTGTTTACACTTAGCACTTGGGGTACTTGTTTTATTTTCTACCCTTAATGATTCTTGAGTATGGCCCTTCTGAAAGAAGTTGGTCTACTTGGCAGGGACTAGCCCTACCGAGGGTCTTTCAGGTTTCTCTCCAGTGGATTTCTTGCGTTCCAGTCTGCTGATGGAGTAGTGTCTACTGATGCCCATATCCTACATGGCTCCTTCCTCCTCCTCACCACTTCCCTTTAGAGCTTTTTGAAAGAAGAAACTATTCAAAGCTGTTACCTCCTTCCTCTGGGAGTTAGGAGTTGTTACTATTGTGTCGGAGTGACTGGTGTGAGAAAAGTGTACGAAATCAGTCTCTCAAGAGGGGAGGGATTTGTCTGCCTTATGATGGCTAAGTGGTAACCCTCAAGTCCTCTTACTGAGCAATTGTGTTTCTGCCCAATAAGCAGGTAAAGGCTTTTTAAACTGCATTTTCTTTAAGGTTAATTCACTTTTATCAAAAAGAGTTCAACAGTATACCTTAAGACCATTACATATTACATAATTACACTACTTATACTGGTTGTAAGAAATGATTGAGAGGGCTGCAGTTGGGATGAGTGAAGGCAGTTAGTATTTTATGAATTATGTCTTAGTAAATCCTTCTAATGATATCACAGAGCTGTTTCAACCAATAGGAGTCATACACATAAGAATGCTTTACTTTTTTTCAAAACTGATAATAGCTGTACAATGTCAAATCTCCTTTGCTGGTAGCAAATGAGCTCCCTTAATAAAATTTCAGTTTCATTCCATTTTTTAAAGGTAACTTGGATGTGGAATTTAGTATAGTCAATTTGCTCTCAATCTGATATTCAACTTTTTAATGATCCCTCCAACTATAGCAATGGTGAGACCTGAGGCCCTGGACTGAAGGTGTGGAGCTTCTTAACCTTTTTCAATTCCTTCCTTCTTTCCAGGGCTTGCTTCTTACCTATTGGTGAGCAAAAGGAAAAAGGAAATGAAGATTCCTGATACCACCATTCTTGGTGAGTAGGTTATCTTCCATGTTAATGAGAAACACTGGTTATTTTGTGAGTAATTTCAAAGCTGTAGAGGCAGGGTCACTGTGTCCTCATAGTGATCCCAAGGGTGACATAGTTCCTGTCTCACCCTATGGGTTGGCATGGTGTGTGAGGGTCCTAGCAGAGCTTGCTGGTGAACATCTCTGTAGGCCCTTGCAGCTCCTTTAGAGATATAACTTCATCATCAGACTGTTTTCTACATGGTGACATCACACCATATTCTTCAGATGGACTAGATTCCCACCAATTCTGTAGTCCCTGATCTCGGTCACCTTCAAAGTTTCCATCTCAGAGGAAAGTAGGCAAAGGTAGAATACATTTGCCTTACCTCTGTGAGACAAAATCAGAGCTGGTATTTGTCCTCCCTGTGCCACATCATAGCACATAGTATTTTGTCTACAGTATTGTTTTCCTACCCTAGGAGAGATGAACCTGTGCTGCAGGTAAACATACATCCAACTAGAGTGAAGTATGCTGATGCTAAGTTTTGAAAGATAATCACAAATTTCAGAAGATTTTTGTACAATTCTTCCTTGGGTTTTGAAGGGAATACCAGTTGAACACCATCTCTAATTTCCTTAGAGAAGTGAGAAAATAAGGCAGCCTTCTTTCACAAACATTATACCTTCCCCAGAGTCAATCACACCTCTTAAGAGTTAGGAATCCTTAAATGGAATAGCTATACCAAGAGATCTACTAAGCATATCAAAACCGTGCAACCTCCTCCACAGCAAATTTATATGCACAGCAAGATGTCTGAATCATTGAGTTGGTATGCATTCATAATTATCTACTCCAAAGCATTTGTAACCCTACACAAATTTTTATCATTTAAAAACAATATCAGTGAACAAGATAGATAATACTAGAGGTACTGGATTTTTAAAATCACTTTTCAGTCAAAATATATTTATCATAAAAACATGAATTATAAGAAAAATATCCAACTATAGAAGAATATTAGTGACTTTTTAATGTAATCATTTCTAATATTTCTGACTTCTGAATGATATTTCTGCTGCTGATTTTACTCCCTTAATAGACAAGTTTCTATAAAACAGTTACATTTTTAAAAAACTTAGATTAGATAAAACTCTCCAATAGCTTCCATCAGTCTAGAATAAAGTTCAAACACTGATATTTTGGTTAATATGTCACTGTGTAATCTTGGCTGGGGTATGTTTTAGACCTCATCCTGCTCTGGCTTCCCTATTATTTTTCTCCTGTAGCCACACAGGTTTTCTTCCTGTCCCTGGAATATATTAGCTGATTCATTCCTTTACATTTTTGTCCTTCTTGTTTCTCCTTCCTAGAGTATTTTAACCTTAAAAGTCTTTCATGGCATACTCTCTCTTCTTTCAACTGGTACTACAACATGAATTGTGTCTTCCCTACTCTGTCCCATTCATGCCGAAGCTTTAATCACCAATGTGCTGCATTGGAGATCGGTCTCTAGGAGGTGATTGAGGTTCAATGAGGTCATAAGGATGGGGCTTTAATCCCATAGGATTTGTGGTCTTATAATAAGAGGAAGAGAAAAAGGTATGTTTCTCTCTCTTCATGAGCACCCTCCAAGGAAAGGCCAGTGAGCACACAGTGAGATGGCAGCAGCCAAGACGAGAGAAGAAGCCTCAGAGTGAATCTTACCTTGCTGGCACCTTGATTTTGGACTTCCTGGTCTCCAGAACTGTGGCAAATAAGTGTCTGTTTTTTTAAGCTACCTAGCCTATAGTATTCTGTTAAGACAACCTAAGTTGACTAAGAAAGATGGTGACTCAAATGCCACCTTCTTAGAGAGAGCATTCCTGGGTATTCATAGCCTGCATGATTAATATCAAGTATGTTTCATGACTTGATCTTTATTCTTAGCCTTGATTTCATTCTCTTTCCTCTCATCTCATTTCATTGCATTGTCCCAATGCTTGATACCACTTCCCTTTCTTTTTCTTTAGATTCTGACTTTAGGCTATGACTGGACTCTTCTCACTAAGCTGACTCAACTAGCCCACCTGTGATAATTTAGAGGGTCTCATCCAGTACAGCTCTTGGGGACACTCACAGGAACAGAGCAGTTCTTAACAGGTGCTCCTGCCACATCATGAGCAGGACTCAGATAACATAGGAAGAAGCTTTTATATTTTGCTCATAAATTGTCATGATTGCCATCACAGTAATACCCCATACCCCACCAAAAAAAATTAAAAAGTGGTTGTTTGGGACTAGTCCCTTATAAATTCTTAAAAATCTGCCAATATATTGGTTGGACTTAAAATTAAACTACTATGCCAAAAAAGTTATCTATGTTATTTTGTTGTTCTTTGTCCTCTCACTGCAACAACACATGCAAAATGAGTAGGATAAAATATGAACAAAAATTAAAATATCACAAGAAGTTAATCCATCCTATTTAAATAATTATTCTCCAATTTTCAACCATAGTTTTGTTGCCTAAAATAAGAGTAAATCTAAAACTTTATTTCCAAACTTCACAATTAATTTGTGAACCTCCTTCCCCATCACTTTTCCCCCACCCACCCCTTCCTTAAACTTAATTTATTTCTAGCAATGTGTGGTGGTATGTTGCTCTTAAAAGTAAGTTTATGCTCTCAATTTTTAATGTGGAGTTAAATAAATAAATGTTTTTTCCTGAGATGGTAGTAGAACTTTCTGTGTGTCACATGGGAAATCGGTGTGATGCAGTGGTAACCTACAAGAACACAAATGAGCATTGCATTCCAGAGCGTAGGGAAGGCATCAGTGTTTTTTTTTTTTTTTAACTGCTTAAAGAATTTTATTTGTGAGTAAAACGTGTTACAGTGAAGAAAAGATACAGGACCTGTCCTCCCAAGCCTGTGTCCATATAGGCAACTACACTTATGTTGTAATACAAAGAGTTAAAATGAACTACAAAAGTGAAATTAAAGTCGCTGCCTGTGTGGGGTAAAAGGAAGTACGGACAGGAAGATCCCACTGTTAACTGAAGTACAGGGCAATGGTAAAATTTCCTCACCACCTCGGCAACAAAGCAACATGCAGGAGAAAAGCAGTGGACAGGGCCATGCAGCCAGCCTCAGGTCCTGCTCGGTTTCAGGTTTGTGGGACCTCAGTCCATCTGGCACCAGGTCCCACCCTGGGGGACTAGTCAGGCTGGCACAGGGCAGCTCCTGGACTGGGTCACCCTCGAGGAGCCCTTGGGCCACCTGCTAGTTCCCATTACCTAGCTTCCTGCTATTTCCCAGGGATCTGAGTTAAGTGACAGTTCACACCAGCATCAAACAGACCAAATTTATATCATAAATCACATAGATAATTGAATCAATTTAGAACAAACATCAAGTAGCAAGAGTAGAAATTTAGCAAGTTAACATATTATAATTGGATACAAGTTAGGTAGAGGCAACAATCTGTAGGCAAACACACATTTAAATTATTGGATAATTTTACAGAATTTGTTGAGGTGTACAGTAATGAAAAAGGTATCTAATAACACAATACACATATTCTTTTGTTACCTGCTTTTGTATGTTTAACAAACAAAAATCATAAGCCATCTCTACCATTAAATGTAGACTTACATGATGTTTTTAATAAGTTCCTAGAATTATGTTGAGATATGTAACATAATTATTTTAGTAACCCCATGTTATTGGACAGTTAGCTGTCAATGGCTTTTTATTATTGTGAGCAATGCAAAGTAGAAATTGTTAAATTATTTATTCTGAGTCAATTTCCTGATGTGTAATGCCTGGATGAAATTATATGTATCTTCTTGAGACTCGAAAAAAATATTTGAAATTGTATGTTGTGCCAATTTATAATGCTAATGTTATCACCAGCATAGTTCTAGGGGAATGACTTATCACAATGTATACATTCATGGAAACTACTTTGAATAGGTTATCCTGCAATTCCAAAGGGGTAATGTACTTACTTTAATACTTTATTTCACAAATAATACTGTGAACTTAACCATTAATTACTTTAGAATAATGATTACTTTTGAATTATTTATACAAATTAGTATATTCTGGGGACTCTTTCCTAAGTGAAATCACTGGGTTCCAAATCTCTTTTTTTCTCATAAAATGTAATCTAAAAAATATCTTTATTTTTTTTCTCTTCCCCTTGCCTTCTTTTCTCTTCCCTTTCTGTTCTTTCCTTCCACTCTTGAATAATTAGTCCTAAAAGCATTAGTAGGAGCAAAGCAAGAGAGATGTCCATAGTCCTGGGGGTCAGAAGACATAGTGGTCTAGAGCAGGTTGTAAAAGCTCACTCAGGGTTTGGGTGTCCACACAGAGGAGAGGGCAGCCTCTGTAGGAAAAGTAGGATGAAGAAGATGGCCTGGCTTGGAGAGTCAAACCCAGGCACACTAAGGGAGGCTTACATATGAAGAGATGGGCAGTTCTGTGATATTGGAGGCCATGAGAGATGTGCAGGGGCCTCTGTATGGAGTCACTGACCCCAGGATAAGGTGTTATAACCTGACTAGTGAGGCATGGACTGTGATAGGGAGGATAGATTTGCAGGGTGGAGTAGGTATTTTCAGACTAGAAAAATGACTCAGAGTTCAAATGGGATGAGAAAGTCAGTCATCAATTTGTGAGGTCAATTGTGACTAAGAGTGCAGAGGGCATTCCCACAAAGGGTATTCAGTGTGAGGTCAGAACTCAAGAAAAGTGGAAAGAGTATCTAATTTATGCATGGTCTAGCACAGGGTGTACAGCCCACATAGGCTAAGGAGAGTAACTACTGGGGGAGGAGATAATGAACATAGGGTATTGTTACATATAAGGGAATTAAACAAATATTTAAATGTAGTAAGGATAATTAATACCAGATTTCCTACTGCTGAAGAAAGAAAGAACTTCTAGTTACAGACAGGCAAAAAATTGAAAGAAATTATGGTGTTAGTTATATATTGGTATATGTTTGTTGGACTATACATATATATATATGTATATATGTGTGCATATACATAAAATCATACATCTGTTTAGTCAGAGAGTTTGGGAATAATCATACCTTAATAGTAATGAGCCCAGTGACATCGTTGGAAAGGATACCAGGGCTTCTCATAGAAATGTCCAGTTTCAAGGTTGGACCAGGGAAATGATAAGACGATGAGCCTGAAACATCTTGTCACAGCCCAAAACAAGAAGGTGTTTAAAGAATGAAGAAGACATGTCCTAATAATACAAAAGCCAGTTTTACTGGGTTCCTTCTGGTCAGCTTGGGATAGTCAGAGAATCAAAATAATAGTAATACCGAAGACAGCCTCTTTAGTAAATGGTGTTGGGAAATCTGGACAGCTATATAAAAAAGAAGAAACTGGATCACTTTTTCATACCATACACAAATATAAACTTGAAATAAATTTAAGACCTAAGTATAAGGCCTGAGACAATAAAACTCATAGAAGACAACATAGCAAGTAAGCTCTTGAAGTTCAGCTTTAGTAAATTTTTTCTGGATATGTCTCCCCTGACAAGGGAAATGAAAGCCAAAATAAACAGATGGGACTATATCAAACTAAACAGCGTCTGTATAGCAAAGGAAACCATCAACAAAATGAAAAGACAACCTACTGGGTAAAAGAAGATATTTGCAGATAATATATCTAATAAGGGGTTAATATCCTAAATATATAAGGAACTCATACAACTGAACACACACACACAAAAAAAATCCAATTAAAAAATGGATGTGAATAGATATTTTTCCAAAGAAGACATACAGATGGCTGACAGACACATGAAATGATGCTCAGCATCACTAATAATCAGGGAAATACAAATCAAAACCACAATAAGATATCACCTCACACCAGTAGGTATGGCTAGTATCAAAAAGACAAGAAATAGAAAGTATTGATCACGATGTGGAGAAAGGGAACCCTCCTAGACTCTTGTAGGAATGTAAATTGGTGTAGCCACTAGGAAAGCAGTATGGAGTTTTCTCAAAAGAAAAAAAGAAACCTAAAAACAGAAATACCATATAACGCACTAATTTTACTTCTGGCAATTTACCCGATAAAAACAAAGTCACTAATTTGAAAAGATATATGAACTCCTGTGTTTATTACAGCATCATTTACAATAGCCAAGATACAGAAGCAACCTAAGTGTCCATCACTAGGTGAATGGATAAAAATTTCATCCATATATACAAAGGAACATTACTCTGCCATAAAAAAGAATGAAATCTTGCCATTTTTGACTACATGAGTGGACCTAGACAGTATTATGTTAAATTAAATAAGTCAGATAAAGACAAATACTTTATGATTTCCACATAAATGTGGAATCCAAAAAAAAATGAACACATGAACAAAACAGATAGAATCATAAACATGAAGAACAGATTGGTAGTAGCCATAAAGGAGAGGGTGAAGTGAGTAACATAGGTGGAGAAGATGAAGAAACACAAAAGGCAAACCATGAAAAGAATGTACCATTACTCCTGTGGTATTTCTGTAAAACATGCCTAATCTAAATCTCATGAGGAAATGTTAGATAAACCCAAATAGAGGGACCCCTTATGAAATAAGTGGCCTGTAACCTTCAGAAATGCCAAGGTCATGAAAATCCAGAGAAGACTTACTGTTCCATACTGAAGGAGACTAGGAAGATATGACATTTAACTGCAGTGGATGATACTGAATGCAAACTATTACTGTAAATGGCATTATCTAAATGTAGAATTGTTAGTTAAGCCCGTATCTATAGAAATTTTATTTCTGCCTTTATAGTAACTATTTTGGAAATATTTTTAAAAATAAAAATTTGTCAAACTTTTCTTTCTTCAATTAATTACTCTTAAACAATTTTACTAGGTGGTTGGTGACACATGAGCTGCTGCTGAGATAAGTATTTCTAGGTTGAATCCATGAAGAGTAAATGAAACTCTTAGTGGTCATATATAGCACCTGTAAATAACATGAGAAATCAGATAATATGGTTCAGTTGTAGGCTTCATAAAGTTCCTGTGTTTTTAAAAGAAATAGGAGTCAATTCTGGGGACAATATGCCTTCATACAATGCATCCTTGTTTTTTTATTTTCCTTTCTTCCTATTTTTATTAAATTTTTTGCTTCATTCCCTGCTTTCTTCATTCAACACAGTCATTTCTAGATATTTTATTCCTTTTTTGTTTTCTGAGCCTTCCTATTTCTGTTTTTTTTTTTCCTGTTATTCACTATTGTACTGTAAAGATGGATTCAGGTCAGATATTCATGTCTTTTTCAAAGTTACCTTCCTTAATGATATTGAAAGATTTTGTGGGACCATGTGATTTAAAAATTATTAAAGAACCTAAGAAAATTAGCATCAATTCTAAGGCCAACTGTAAGATTTTTATACCTGTTTTTATGATGATAATATTGCCTGTATTTTTCAACCCAATGATGTAATCAAGACCACTTGTCCTGATAACTAGGCTGCATGATGTAACAGTCAGAGAGAAAAGTCACATGAAATAATGAAAATATACATCAGCCCTCATCTTCAGTGAAATAAATAACTCCAGTCATCTTGCTCTTCCCTAGAACACATTGATATTAGAGTTATTAAACCCTGTATTAGAAATTCAGTCTTGAGAAATTCTTCTTAAAGCTTTGGAAGTCTGTGAGGATTTTTGTAAACATCTTAATTTTAGGAAATTTGGCATAGTGTTAAATTACCAGAAGGAGATCATGCTATTAATCAAATTAGGAATTGCTACCATTACAAATAAATGATTGTAGGCAAATTGAGGATCTAATTACTTCTTTCAGACTCAACATTCTGTTTGCTTTCTCTTTTGAAATAGTCCCCAAATGAAGACAGCACAATAACATCTTGAAGGAAGTACTGATAAACCTCATTTAATTTGTTTCTATCCCTTTTAAGATTCTACTCCTATTAAAAAGGAATGGCATGTTGATAGGAAAGCAGTCCAGCATTATGACAGATTCAATCTCCCTAAACGACCAACTTTCAGTTTGGCTCCAGTGAAAGATTATTGCCTCAGATGATATTTTGCTGGCTCTCATACAGTTTAAACTCCAGAGTCAAGTCAAAATGTTAAAAGAATAATATGGTCAGATAACTCTAAGGAATTTTATTAATTTGTTAATGGTGTTGAAAGCTTAAGAAAGGTTTTTGTTTCCTAAAGCTGCTGCTTTGAACAAATCAGGGGATTTCTTTTTAACTGCTGAAAAGAGGCAGGGCTTTCTCTGGGTTGCTGTGTGTGAAATGATGAATGTGGAGTCTTGTATTGTCTTATGGAAGCTTGTCTGACTATGTCAGTTGTGATTTTTTTCAGATACACACACATATGTGCACATATATGTACGTGTACATATTTACAAACATACAGCAGTACAAATATGTGTGAACAGAAAGTGTAAGTGAACCAATTGAGATAAACTGTGTTTCTGACTGTGATTAATATATACCTAACCTTAGCTGTCATTAAAAGGTTGAGATGTTCCACCAAGTTGTTCATGAAAAATTCATGTAATGAATTCTAGGATTAAGTATAGAGGTAAATAGTAAATGAATTACAGCTGGTAACAAAATAGCACTAGTGATAAAGAATAGATATCGTCGTGAATATCTGTAAATAATGCATAATGAAAACTTCCCTTGTCCATTTATTCCATGTTTTCACTCACTGTTAGCCAGCCCTGCATCTTTAGCAAAGGGATCTGCTGTTGCCATGAGGCCTTAGGTACTGAGAGTAGATGGGCTTAAATCCTGAAAATCCATGGTCTTACTTATATCTATAAGTTCTTCTTGTATAGGTATTTCTATTTAGAATTGACCGCTTGTGAAAATTAGATGATAAAGGTAGTTTATATTTTGTTCACTCTAGTTTCACTTTATGGATCATTTTCTTCTCTTTCAATGCCCCAAAGCCTTCTCTGGTCATTCATTCAGTCCACAAATATTTGCTGAGTATTTATTATGAGCCAGACACTCAGCTAAGTGCCAATTATACTTTGGATAAAGAACATTTTTAAAAGGTAAATTTATTGTCTTTTCAGGAGGGGGTAGCTGGACCTCATACTTATTAATTCTTACCTACAATGTTTACATCCACCTAGGATGAAGGGGCTATTTTGCTACTAATTTCTAACAATATAATTTATGGTTGTGAAGACTTTCATGTAACATCTTTATATCTCTTGATGGAAGTTTGCTAGATTTATTATTTAAATTCCATATCAAATGCTATGTGGTATATATATGTGTTTCTTGTATACATAGATATAAGCATTACAGAGGACATATATCATCTAAAGAGTATTAATTTGGGGGGGGGCAGAATTTTTAAAAAATGCTTCAGTGAATTTCCTAAAGATTGTTTTTTAAACAGAGACCTCCACTATAAGTATTTTTATTTAAGAAGTATAGAGCTTTTCTTTTTCCAAAAGTACGTACAAGGCAACATTCCCTGTAAAAATTTTTCTGAGATTCTCTAACTGCAGGAGGCTTTTGAAATTCTATTTGGATTTTATTCCTTGTAGATAATCTCTTCTGTGACTCTTTTTGTATATCTGTCTCAGAATTGACAGATACCCCATAAAAATATTTTTTCCTCATTTTATTATTTAATTATTTGGTAGAAAACCAGGTGATACATATTTAAAAACAAAATAAATCATATTTTATGTACTCTCAGACACATTGTTTACAGTGTGTACATTCCATTGGATATAGCACTTTAAAATACTTTCATGTAGTTTCACAAAAGTAAAGTGCCAATAGATATTTTTTCCTTCTTTTATGGAGGGAGGATTATTTTTCAGGGAATAATCAGGTTCTCTGATTAAAGGAGAAGCTAATACTTCATAATAAAGCTCCAACTGAAAAATGGTAGATGTAAATAAAGAAAAAATAAAATAAAGAAGGAAAATAAATAATACAGAAATAAAGAAAGAAGGACAATAAAATCCTGAAGAAGAACCATGCCTTTTTCAAAGTGCCTTAGTCATGAGTTTTGCTATTTCTCTGAAGCGCTTTTTTTTTTGATTATTCGTTTGATTTTTATACTTGACTTATATGTGAATCCCACATTTCTCCCTTATTATTATTATTATTATTATTTTAATAAAATGCTGAAGTGGTAGGTAAATGCAAGATAAAGGTAGAAAACATAATTTAGTGCTATAAGAGGGCAAATGTAGATGATCAGGTCTGTGCGTATAGACTAAGTATCAATCCAAGCTAGACAAGGGCAACAAAACATCCACGGATGCAGAAGAATTCTCTCAAAACAGGGGGGGTGAGGTTCTAAGCCTCACCTCTGTTGATCCCCAATTTCTCATCTGATGGCCTCCCTGAGACTGTGCCTGTCTTACGTTGTTCCTCCCTTGAGAAATCTTACCCGTTTCTGGCTAACCAGTCATCTTCCAGGGCCATACAGGGAAATGTAAAGTTGGTAAGTGAGAGAGAAGCAATATTCTTTGAAAATGTTAGCTTTTTACTTCTTTGCAGATTTATGCCCTGAGGCTTCTATGCCCAGCATTTGTCTTGAGGTATCTTTACCACTTGGAAGAATTATGATACTTGGTAATTTTTGATATGAGGCACGAATTCTACTAAAGGGTTGTAATTAGAAAGGAAGAAGAAAAGCTATAGAAGTAGCAGACGGAAGAAAACACTGGAAGATTATTTTTTTGACATATCTTCTTGTAGAGTAACATAAGCATGTATAGGTTTTAAACTACTAATTGAATTGCATACACACATTAACATAATAGGAATACAGCTACATAAAAAAAGCAGACGTACAATTACCAGTCATATCCAGTGAAACCAAGAAAACCAGGTAGGTACCCTAGGCATTTGTGAAAACTTATCAATGATATGATGGAAATTGTCTAACTGAATTTGAATAGTTTGAGAAAAATCAGACAAATTAAAACAACACATTCCTGGGAACTGTTCACATCCCATATGTTCTTTTAACAGTAGATAGTCTATAGTCACATGATTTTGGAGTGCTGCAACTTGCACTTCTCCTAATTCTTGGTTGAGTTCCGACAGTATAGATCCACTCAAATTTGTTGTTTTACTGTATGCACAGGCCAGCTTAGATATCTCCTTCTTCATTCCAATGGCAAGTCCAGGAACCAGTGGGATGAATGCAGCTACAACTGCAACAGCGCCAGGATCTTCATTGAAGTTTTTTGATGACCATCTTCTGGAGATGATTCTTCCAGAGGATGTTGATGTTGGAAGTTCTTCTTCATATAGTATCTTAATTCGTTTTCTGGGTAAGCCAAATTAGGCTTTGATCCTCTGCATAAACACAAACAAACCTTTGCCCACACTTTGATATGACCTTTATACCATTGTGAAGAACCTATTGGAGATTACCACACAGGAACTGCTTTTTTTTTTTTAAGAGAGAGGAATATTATCAGAAAAATGTAATTCCATAGCTGATCATCTGACACCCTTTAAAAGATCAAAATTAAGGATATGTAAAGCATGCATTAATCATTGATTTGCAGTTAGTTTTATCCTATCAGGGAGTAATCCCCCTATTCTTTCTCTTTTTTTTTTTTGTTATCATTAATCTACAATGACATGAAGAATATTATGTTTACTAGGCTCTCCCTTAACCAAGACCCCCCCACAAACACCATTACAGTCACTGTCCATCAGCATAGCAAAATGTTGTAGAATCACTACTTTTCTTCTCTGTGTTGCACTGCCCTCCCTGTGCCACCCCCACTATACATGCTAATCGTAATGCCCCCTTTCTTTTCTTCCCACCCTTTTCCCTCCCTTCCCACCCGTCCTCCCCAGTCCCTTTCCCTTTGTTGGCTATTAGTCCATTATTGGGTTCTGTGCTTCTGCTGCTGTTTTGTTCCTTCAGTTTTCTTTTGTTCTTATACTCCACATATGAGTGAAATCATTTGGTATTTCTCTTTCTCCGCTTGGCTTATTTCACTGAGCATAATACCTTCTAGCTCCATCCATTTTGTTGCAAATGGTAGGATTTGTTTTCTTTTTATGGCTGAATAATATTCCATTCTGTATATGTACCACATCTTCTTTATCCATTCATCTGCTGATAGACACTTAGGTTGCTTGCAATTCTTGGCTATTGTAAATAGTGCTGCAATAAACATAGGGGTGCATCTGTCTTTTTCAAACTGGAGTGCTGCATTCTTAGGGTAAATTCCTAGGAGTGGAATTCCTGGGTCAAATGATAAGTCTATTTTGAACATTTTGAGGAACCTCCATACTGCTTTCCACAATGGTTGAACTAATTTACATTCCCACCAGCAGTGTAGGAGGGTTCCCCTTTCTCCACAACCTCACCAACATTTGTTGTTGTTTGTCTTTTTGATGGTAGCCATCCTTACTGGTGTGAGGTGATATCTCATTGTGGTTTTAATTTGCATTTCTCTGATAATTAGCGATGTGGAGCATCTTTTCATGTGTCTGTTGGCCATCTTAATTTCTTTTTTGGAGAACTATCTCTTCAGTTCCTATGCCCATTTTTTAATTGGATTATTTGTTTTTTGTTTGTTGAACTGGGTGAGTTCTTTATATATTTTGCATGTCAAGCCTTTATTGGATCAGTCATTTACAAATATATTCTCCCATACTGTAGGGTACCGTTTTGTTCTATTGATGGTGTCTTTTGCTGTACAGAAGCTTTTCAGTATAGTCCCACTTGTTCATTTTTGCTTTTGTTTTCCTTGCCCGGGGAGATATGTTCAAGAAGAGGTCGCTCATGTTTATGTCTAAGAGATTTTTGCCTATGTTTTTTTCCAAGAGTTTTATAGTTTCATGATTTACATTCAGGTCTTTGATCCATTTTGAATTTACTTTTGTGTATGGGGTTAGACAATGGTCCAGTTTCATTCTCTGACATGTAACTGTCCAGTTTTGCCAGCACCATCTGTTAAAGAGACTGTCATTTCCCCACTGTAAGTCCATGGCTCCTTTATCAAATATTAATTGACCATATATGTTTGGGTTAATGTCTGGAGTCTCTAATCTGTTCCACTGGTCTGTGGCTCTGTTCTTGTGCCAGTACCAAATTGTCTTGATTACTATGGCTTTGTAGTAGAGCTTGAAGTTGGGGAGTGAGAACTCCCTAGTTTTTTCTTCTTTCTCAGGATTGCTTTGGCTATATGGGGTCTTTGGTGTTTCCATATGAATTTTTGAACTATTTGTTCCAGTTTGTTGAAGAATATTGCTGGTAATTTTATAGGGATTGCATCAAATCTGTATATTGCTTTGGGCAGGATGGCCATTTTGACAATATTAATTCTTCCTAGCCAAGAGCATGGGATGAGTTTCCATTTGTTAGTGTCCCCTTTAGTTTCTCTTAAGAGTGTGTTGTAGTTTTCAGGGTATCGGTCTTTCACTTCTTTGGTTAGGTTTATTTCTAGGTATTTTATTCTTTTTGATACAGTTGTGAATGGAGTTGTTTTCCTGATTTCTCTTTCTATTGGTTCATTGTCAGTGTACAGGAAAGCCACAGATTTCTGTGTGTTAATTTTGTATCCTGCAACTTTGCTGTATTCTGATATCAATTCTAGAAGTTTTGGAGTGGAGTCTTTAGGGTTTTTTATGTACAATATCATGTCATCTGCAAATAGTGACAGTTTAACTTCTTCTTTACCAATATGGATTCCTTGTATTTCTTTGTTTTGTCTGATTGCTGTGGCTACAAGCTCCAGTACTATGTTAAACAACAGTGGGGAGAGTGGGCATCCCTGTCTTATTCCCGATATCAGAGGAAAAGCTTTCAGCTTCTCGTTGTTCAGTATGATGTTGGCTGTGGGTTTATCATATATGGCCTTTATTATGTTGAGGTACTTTCCCCGTATACCCATTTTGCTGAGAGTTTTTATCATGAATGGATGTTGAATTTTGTCAAATGCTTTTTCAGCATCTATGGAGATGATCATGTGGTTTTAGTCCTTCTTTTTGTTGATGTGGTGGATGATGTTGATGGATTTTCGAATCTTGTACCATCCTTGCTTCCCTGGGATGAATTCCACTTGGTCTTAGTGTATGATCCTTTTGATATATTTTTGAATTAGGTTTGCTAATATTTTATTGAGTATTTTTGCATCTACATTCATCATGGATATTGGTCTGTAGTTTTCTTTTTTGGTGTTGTCTTTGCCTGGTTTTGGTATTAGGGTGATGTTGGCTTCATAGAATGAGTTTGGGAGAATTCCCTCCTCTTATATTTTTAGGAAAACTTTAAGGAGAAAAGGTATTATATCTTCTCTGTATGTCTGATAAAATTCCCAGGTAAATCCGTCTGGCCCGGGTGTTTTGTTCTTTGGTAGTTTTTTGATTACCGTTTCAATTTCTTTGCTCGTAATTGGTTTGTTTAACTTTTGTGTTTGTTCCTTGGGCAGTCTTGGAAGGTTGTATTTTTCTAGGAAGTTGTCCATTTCTTCTAGGTTTTCCAGCTTGTTAGCATATTGATTTTCACAGTAGTCTTTAATCATTCTTTGTATTTCTGTGGAGTCTGTCATGATTTTTCCATTCTTATTTCTGATTCTGTTGATGTGTGTTGATTCTCTTTTTCTCTTAATAAGTTTGGCTAGAGGCTTATGTATTTTGTTTATTTTCTCAAAGAACCAGCTCTTGGTTTCACTGATTTTTTCTATTGTTTTATTCTTCTCAATTTTGTTTATTTCTTCTCTGATCTTTATTATGTCCCTCCTTCTCCTGACTTTAGGCCTCATTTGTTCTTCTTTTTCCAGTTTTTTTAATTGTGATGTTAGACTATTCATTTGGGATTGTTCTTCCTTCCTCAAGTGTGCCTGGATTGCTGTATACTTTCCTATTATGACTGATTTTGCTGTATCCCACAGTAGTCGGGGCTTTGTGTTGTTTTTGTCATTTGTTTCCATATATTCCTTGATCTCTACTTTAATTTGTTCATTGATCCATTGGTTATTAAGGAGCATGTTGTTTAGCCTCCATGTGTTTGTGAGCCTTTTTGTTTTCTTTGTAGAATTTATTTCTAGTTTTATACCTTTCTGGTCTGAAAAGTTGGTTGGTAGTATTTCAATCTTTTGGAATTTATGAGGCTCTTTTTTGTGAGCTAGTATGTGTTCTATTCTGGAGAATGTTCCATGTGCACTTGAGAAGAATGTGTATCCTGTTGCTTTTGGATGTAGAGTTCTATAGATGTCTATTAGGTCCATCTGTTCTATTGTGTTGTTCAGTTCCTCCGTGTCCTTACTTATTTTCTGCCGAGTTGATCTATCCTTTGTGGTGAGTGGCATGTTGAAGTCTCCTAAAATGAATACATTGCATTCTATTTCCCCCTTTAGTTCTGTTAGTATTTGTTTCACATATGCTGGTGCTCCTGTGTTGGGTGCATATATATTTAGAGTGGTTATATCCTCTTGTTGGACTGAGCCCTTTATCATTATGTAATGTCCTTCTTTATCTCTTGTTACTTTCTTTATTTTGAAGTCTATTTTTTCTGATAGTAGTACTGCAACCACTGCTTTCTTCTCTCTGTTGTTTGCCTGAAATATGTTTTTCCATCCCTTGACTTTTAGTCTGTGCATGTCTTTGGATTTGAGGTGAGTTTCTTGTAAGCAGCATATAGATGGGTCTTGCTTTTTATCCATTCTATTACTCTGTGTCTTTTGATTGGTGCATTCAGTCTATTTACATTTAGGGTGACTATTGAAAGATATGTACTTATTGCCATTGCAGGCTTTAGATTCATGGTTACCAAAGGTTCAAGGTTAGCTTCTTTAGTATATTACTGCCTAACTTAGCTCTCTTATTATATACACTTTCTGGAGATTCTTTTCTTCTCTCCCTTCTTATTCCTCCTCCTCCAATATTTATATGTTGATTGTTTAATTCTGTGCTCTTTCGTGTTTCCTTTAACTGCTTTTAGTGGGTAGTTGATTTTATTTTTTGCCTTTAGTTAGTATTTGGTTGGTCTGCTTTCTTTGCTGTGATTTTATTTTCTCTGGTGACATCTGTTTATTCTTAAGAGTGCTCCTGTCTATAACAGTCCCTCTGAAATACCCTGTAGAGGTGGTTTGTGGGAGGCAAATTCCCTCAACTTTTGCTTTTCTGGGAATTGTTTAATCCCTCCTTCATACTTAAATTGTTGTCGTGCTGGATACAGTATCCTTGGTTCAAGGCCCTTCTGTTTCATTGCATTAAATATATCATGCCATTCTCTTCTGGCCTGCAAGGTTTCTGTTGAGAAGTCTGTTGATAGCCTAATGGGTTTTCCTTTATAGGTGACCTTTTTCTCTCTAGCTGCCTTTAAAGCTCTTTCCTTATCTTTGATCTTTGCCATTTTAATTATTATGTGTCATGGTTTTGTCCTCCTTGGGATCTTTCTGTTCGGAGTTCTGTGTATTTCCGTGGTCTGTTCGATTATTTCCTCCCCCAGTTTGGGGAAGTTTTCAGCAATTATTTCTTCAAAGACACTTTCTATCCCTTTTTCTCTCTCTTCTTCTTCTGGCACCCCTATAATACGGATATTGTTCCTTTTGGATTGGTCACACAGTTCTCTTAATATTGTTTCATTCCTGGAAATCCTTTTAACTCTCTCTGCATCAGCTTCTATGCGTTCCTGGTCTCTGGTTTCTATTCCATCAATGGCCTCTTGCATCTTATCCTTTCTGCCTATAAATCCTTACAGAGTTTGTTTCACTTCTGTAATCTCCCTCTCTACATCTGTAATCTCACTCCGGACTTCATCCCTTAGCTCTTGTATATTTCTCTGCATCTCCATCAGCATGTTTATGATTTTTATTTTGAATTCTTTTTCCGGAAGACTGGTTAGGTCTGTCTTCTCTGGTGTTGTCTCTGTGATCTTAGTTTGCCTGTAATTTTGCCTTCTCATGGTGATAGAGAGAGTCTGCAGAGCTGGCACGAGTGACAGCTGTAAGAACTTCCCTTCTTGTTGGTTTGTGGCCTTCCTCTCCTGGGAGAACAGTGACCTCTAGTGGCTTGTGCTGGGCAGCTGCTCGCAGACAGGGCTTCTGATTCTTGCCCAGCCACAATGGAGTTTTTCTCCGCTATTGCTGTGGGCGTGGCCTGCCTCGGGCTGCTGTTCTGATATAGTGGATCTGCGTTGGAGCAGGAATGGCCGGGAGGCTATTTATCTCCGTGAGGGGCCTCTGTGCTCCCTGCTTCGCAGGGGGTTAGAGTGCCCAGAGTTCCCCAGATTCCCTGCCACTGGACTAAGTGTCCCAGGTCACTTCTGTCCAGTGGTGGGGTCCCTGTCCCTTTAAGATTTCCAAAAAGCACTCGCTTTTCTTTGTCCCGAGTGTGCTGGCTGCAGGGACCTACTCACAGGTCTTACTGACCTGTTTCCCTATTATCCAGGACCCCACGCATGCACTGTGTCTGCGCTCTGGTGTGGATGGCTTGGGCTGGCTATTTAGCAGTCCTGAGCTCCCTCTCCCTCCCTGCTCCAACTCCTCTCCTCCCGCCTAGAGCTGGGGTGTGGGGCTTTTGGGTCCCTCCAGGCTGGGGCTTGTATGGGTCCCTCCAGGCTGGGGCTTGTATCTTACCGCCTTCACGAGGCGCTGGGCTCTTGTAAGGGGTGGATGTGGTCTGGCTGTTGTCCTGTGTCTTCTGGTCTCTCTTTTAGGAAGAGTTGTCTTTGTTGTATTTTCAAAAATTTTGTGGTTTTGGGAGGAGATTTCCACTGCTCTACTCATGCCACCATCTTGGCTCCGCCCCCTCTGAAGCACTTTATGGAAGTGAGGTAGACGACCCCCACTGCTGATCCACATGTTGGGCCAGTGACAGGGTGGGATTAGGATGCTACCTAGGGATAGATAATAAAGTTTCACTTTTAACTAAAATTCAACTGAAAGTTGGCTGTGTGATTGAATCCAATAACATTCTGAGTGTAGATAATGAACATTTAGGATTTACTTTATGGAAGAAGATTAGAACACATTATAGGTAACTGAGTATCATGTTTGTTGGCTTGAAATCAGGGAAAGTCAACATGCAATTCAAACCATGGAAAGCAGATCTTGAAATTTTCCAAAAATATTCTAAAATTATTCTAGCAATTTTGGAATTGACAGAAAATCTGCACAGAGTGAATAATTAGAAATTAATGTTCTTGAAATTATGGAAAGGTCATTACTTTAGGAAATCCTTTAGATTATTTCCTTATTCTTTTTGGGAATTATGGGAATAGAATAGGTGCTTATTTTATACTGAAGACATGATACAACTTTTTCCAACTCATCCCACCCCTTGTTTAGTCAACAATCTAGGGCAGTAGCACAGATGGGCATGAAATGAAAAGAGGATAAAGGAAAAAAGTGGCAAGAGAGGTGCTAGCTGCACTGCTGGGGAGGAAGTTACAAGTAACATCTAAGGCTATTATTCTTGGCAGTCTGTAACAGCTGCCTGGGAAGTGACAGCACAACAACAAAATATTTAATAGAAAATATACTATATGCACAATAATTGTCATGTATAAAAAACATGTTCAACATTCTAGATGCCTTATTTTATGAAGTTTCTATTCTGTTAATTATCAAAAAATACCAAATGAATACCTTCTGTGTACCATACCCTATTCTAGGCACTTCAGAAAGGACAGTGATCAAAACAAACCAAAATATAAGTTTTCTAGTCCTTCTGTTCTAAAGAGAGGACTGTCAATGAACAAATCAGTTAAGGAAATAGATAATTAATATAGCATATTTAGGTAATGTATACAGTAGTGGAAATTTATATAGAATTACTATATATAGTAAATATAAAGTAATTTAGATGGTGCTAAGTGTTAAGAAGAAGCATGAAGCTGGGTAAGGGCATGGGGATTCAATTTTAATATGGTGGCTATGTAAGATATCACTGAGAAAGTGCCTTTTGAATAACAATCTGTAGGCAGTGAGGGACTGGCTCTGTAAGATGTAGAAACATAATATTCTAGATGAAGATTCAGCAAGTGAGTGGGTTCTGAATCAATGGGATATGTTTGTTGAAGAACAGTTGGCAAGTTTGTTAGAAGTGTGAAGAAGGGACAGAGCAGGAGTACAGGACATAAACTCTTAAAAGAACTAAGACAAATCATGTCGTGCCTTCCAGGTTGAAGGATTCTGGTTTTAACTCTATGAAGAAGAAAACATCTGAGGAATATGATGTGATTGGTGTTTTAGACAGATCCCTTTGTTGATGGCAGGGATGGTTGCAAGGGTATATACATATGGCAAACCTTATCAAATTGGACACTTTATGTGCAGTTTTTGAATATCAGTTATACTTCAATAAAAGCTCTTAAAAATTTCATCTGGCTGCAGTGTTGAGAAGAGAGTGTCCAGGGACAAGGGAAATTCAGGGAGATCTGTCAGGGCTCATTCAATAAAAGAACATGAGATTATGGTGTTACTGGTTGAATTTTTTCTCCTTGCAACAAAGAATTGTAAGGCAAGGACATAATAGCCAAGCAGAGTGAAAGTTTTATTTCAATATGCTCCAAAGGAGAAGCAGGTCAGAGTCAAGGTAGACAAAGACACTGAATTTTTAGGGGAGGGTCTATTTGTCATGACCTAGTTAGGAGGCACTTCCTTTGATTGACAAGGTGAGATCATTTGATTGACAGCTCTAGTTATATACTCGGTCCTCTTGGTGTGCATGTCTTTTCCCAAAATGCATACAGAAAAGCCCACAGTGGGCAGGAAGAAAAATTCAATTTTATTTTTATGAGATTATGAGGAGGTGTGATTTGGGCAGTTCTTAGTTTTGTTCAATGAGCCTGCTTTGAGACCAGATTGAGACCAGGTTGTCCTGGTCCCTATAAGCAAAAAAGTTATCTTCCTGCAAAGCATTTGTTGTCTTCAAGTTGGACACCCTTACCTGGGCAGAGTTTGGGCAGTTTTATTCCTTAAACTTTATCTTCCCCTTCCCCAGCTGCTCATGTTATTTTTCTACCTAAAACTTATCTATGATCCTTAACAATATAAAACTAAGTGTTATCACTTAGAAATAATGTAGACAGTGAAGGGGAGAGAAAATACAAGTTGTACGGTCATTTCCAAAGTTTGAGATTGAGGAGATAGTTTAGGGTCAATAAAGGAAATTGACAAAAAGTAGGTAGAATATAGAAGGGAAACAGTGAAGATAGATTCATTATCATGTAAATTAGCTAATATGTCACATTAAATGAATCCTGAGAAGTAACATTTAGCAACATGAAGTAATGTTATTACCTGACACTTAGTAGTTGTTGCAGAGGAAAAATTTTCCTCTACCCTTTAAGGTTCTTCTAGGTTGTCTAAGAATCAAATCGACATGAAACAGATTAACAAGAGAAAAAAAAGTTTGGTCACATAGGTATGTACAAGGAAGCCACAGACATGGGTTCCAAAGATAGTCAGGGAAATGTGGTATGTGTGTCATCCTGAACCAAACAGAAGGTTGTAGGAGTTTGAAACTTCAAAGGAAAAGGGAAGTAATTCATAGTGATGCTGGGGTTCTTGTTCACAGAGTTGAAGAATGAACTTTGCAAATGCTCAAGGGTAGGAAATCAGGAAGAAAAGACGCTTTATTCAAAAGAAGCGATAGTACAGAACTCCAGCACAGGATGGGAGGGGCAAGAGTGCCTGTGTCTGGGCTGTGTTTACGGGTATATATCTGAGACTTAGCTGAGTTGTCTAATTTCTGTTTAATTTCCTTGTTTTGACCAATCTTATTGAAAGTTGTCTATATTTCCAAATTTGGCATGCTCATGCAAGTCTTACTGCTAGCACAAAACAAAAGTAAAAGCAAAAAACAGGGGCGTTTCCACTGCAGGCATCCAGTTCTTGTATATTCCTGAGACTCTAAGTAAGCTTCCTGCTTTTGTTCTTTCCCGAGGCCCCTTGTCCAGTTCTAACCAGATAGGGCTGCCCCTGTCTTTTCCCTGTCTCAATGGTACTCCATATATTAAGTATTTTACAATTTCATTTCAATCTTACTAGACAAAAGTAGATAAGAATTTCAAAGGCACTCTCATCTACCAGATTTTTCAGCAAATGAGCAACCATATTTTAACAATGTTTTTCTCAATACTGTAGAAAAATTGCACTGATAGTGTTACGGGTTGAGTTTGTTCTCCTTGGTTCTTGTCACCACCACAAGAAAAAACTGAAAGGCAGAGACACAGTAGTGAAGCAGAATGAAAGTTTTATTGAATGCACTCCAAGAGAGGAGCAGTCCAGGGTCAAAGTAAGCTCATTGAACTCCTGTTCCACGTCCCTTGCCAACTCCTAAAGCCAGGCTCTCCTGGTGTCCAGTGTCCACTTGAAATCTGCACAGCATGGGAACTAAGTCCCTACCATCCCAGGATTTGCAGGAGCCACAGAGCACAGGATGGAGTGATATTATGTTCTGAGAACTTCCCAGAGCAAAGAAAGGAGATTTTCAGGCAGGCTATGAAAGAGTAAGACTGTACAGCCGCAGTGCTGTCTGGATCACCCAGGCGATGGGAATTTGCAAGCCCAAATCAGAGCTCTCAGTAGCCCCTCCATTCTTATTTGGAGTAGAACAGAGAGTGACACACTCAAAGAAAGGGGAGTGTGGACAACCTTATAGAGGAGGCACTTTTAAGGGTTTAGGGTGTGTGGTTTTATAGGGCCTTTTTGAGTAAGGGTCAGCATAAGGCATGCTGTATACAGGTGATTCATAATTCCTCTGAAGTTTTGTCTAAAGAATAGGGTTATTTAGGTGACTGTATTGGTCCAGATTCTGGCATTCTTTATCCACATAGGTGTATTTACACTTCGGAGGTCTTTCACCTGTCCGGGTTATAAAGTTACTTAATTAAGGGGCTGGAAGAAGAGGAAAAATAGCATATAGGTTAAGTTAAAGAATAAGCTGTACCTTTTTTGCAGGCCAGGTAGATTTCACACTGGCATGACTTTTGTCTTATTTCCCTGCTCTACCTCATTAGGTAGGGCAGAGAAGTCCTTGATTGACTTTTCTTTATCTGGGGAAATATCTAGACATTCCAAGTCACTCCTGGCCTCTGAAACTTCAACTAATTAACTAATTAACTCTGTGAGTCTCATGTGGCTCTCTAGTTTTACTTGGTTAACTCTTTGAATCCCTTTTAGTGGGCTTTACTAGTTTTATTCTCTCTCCACCCCCTCACTTCTGTCTTTCTGCCTAATAATATTTATAAAAATCACTTAAATTCTAATTAATGTTATGCTAAAACAGTTTTTAAGTTAAATATTAAAAGTCAGCCTAAGAGTATATAAAAAATAAAAATTAGCAATTACTTTTGGCTACTCACATTTACTGAACTATATTCCAGATGCTTTTTTCAGCATTTTATATAAAAGAATTGTTTCACTTAAAGTGCACAACACTATGAAATGGAAGAAAAAATATTCCCATTTTGCTCATTATAGCATAGAGAGATTTTTTTTTGGTATCATTAATCTACAATTACATGTGCAACATTGTGGTTACTAGACTCCCCCCATCATCAAGTTCCCCCACAAACCCCATTACAGTCACTGTCCATCAGTGTAGTAAGATGCTGCAAAATCACTACTTGTGTTCTCTGTGTTCCACAGCCCTCCCCATGCCCCACAACACCCACATTATGTCTGCTAATCATAATGCCCCTTTTCCCCCTTGTCCCTTCCTTCTCACCCATTCTCCCCAGTCCCTTTCCCTTTGGTAACTGTCAGTCCATTCTTGGGTTCTGTGAGTCTGCTGCTGTTTTGTTCCTTCAGTTTTTTTCTTTGTAAAATGGGCAAAGAAGCTGAACAGACACTTCTCCAAAGAAGAAATTCAGATGGCCAACAGGCACATGAAAAGATGCTCCACATCGCTAATCATTAGAGAAATGCAAATTAAAACTACAATAAGATATCACCTCACACCAGTAAGGATCGCCACCATCCAAAAGACAAACAACAACAAACGTTGGCAAGGATGCAGAGAAAGAGGAACCCTCCTACACTGCTGGTGGGAATGTAAATTAATTCAACCATTGTGGAAAGCAGTATGGAGATTCCTCAAAAAACTAAAAATAGAAACACCATTCGACCCAGGAATTCCACTCTTAGAAATTTACCCAAGAATGCAACAGCCCAGTTTGAAAAAGACATATGCACCCCTATGTTTATCACAGTGCTATTTGCAATAGCCATAAAATGGAAGCAACCTACGTGTCCATCAGTAGATGAATGGATAAAGAAGATGTGGTACATATGCATAATGGAATATTATTCAGCTATAAGAAAAAAACAAGTCCTACCATTTGCAGCAACCTGGATGGTTCTAGAGGGTATTATGCTCAGTGAAATAAGCCAGGTGGAAAAAGCATAGAGAGATTTAATAGCAAAGTCATATCCATAGTAACAATCCATGTGCAAATATTATCTATGTATATAAACATACATTTCTTTGTACAAAATATTGCAAGTGTAATTTGAGAAATTTGACAACTTGTAGTCATTTGGAATTTTGGTGTTTGTTATTTAAAGTATATTCCAATTTACTCCAGTTGAAAATAAGTTGTATTTTAGGAAAATTCAGATCATGGTCCATCAGAGAGTGTGTGGTGGGTAAAAAGAGAAAGAGAGACTAAGGAATATTAGTTGGAAAATAGAATATATGGTAAAAAAGACAACTTTTTGTTGGATTTTTATAGCATTCCTTTATAACATTACAATGAAAATAACCTATTTACACACATTTACATATACACATATACACACACAATTAATATATATTTGATGTATATGTAGACACACACAAATATATATGTATATCCTCTACTATCAACAAATATACTGTAAAAAATTTATGTAATTCTATAACAAAGGGAATTGAAATTTTAAGTGAAAGGTAATCTGTCTTACAGAAGAAAAGATATTTCTCATATTATGAAAATTTTTTGAATATTTTCTTTAGTTTTTATATTACTGAATTATATCAAGTTCATTGTCATTTATATTCTTCCTAAGAAATAACCTTGAAATATTTAGCTGTGTTGGCAACTTTCTAGTAAATGACACTCTTTTGGAAATGATGTTGAAAGGTAAGAATGGATAAGTAGATATATGATTTTTGAAAGAGATCACTTTATAGGTTTAGACTAACATATCACGTCTGGTCATTCACTTGTTTCAAAATATTTAAAAATGATTTATCTAAGCTATATTGGTTTATTGAAAATTAAATAAATACTTTGACAGTTATCAAAAAGTTATCTTGTTATTATTTGGAATCTGATTAGGATTTTTAGTACATTATGTATACATTAGTTTAATCTTTTTCATTTAACTAACTCTTTTAAGTGATGGAAATATAGACATGGAAGAAAGAGTTCCTGACTCCAAGGGAGGCATAGTCTATGAAGGGAAATAAATAATAGATTATACTAAGTTACATTCTGACAAAAAATAAATACAGGGCACTTTGAAAGCCCATAGGATGAGTAATTTCACCAGATGTATGTTGATGTCAGAAAATGTTTTACAAAGGAGGTGAGGAAGCAGAACCTTATAGAATAAATAGCAATTAGTGAAGTTGAAGTAGACTGGGGCAAAAGGAAATTGCAGGAAGAGACACTGCTACGAACCTGGTTCAGATCACCTATATTTTTCTCCCAGATTATTCCAATAACATATTAATTTGTCCTGCTTCACTGCCACTCCTTACAATCAGTTCTTAACCCAGTAGCCCAAGTAATACTTAAACTCATGGCTTTCAAAACTCTTTCCATGAATACTCAAGTCCTCACAAGGCCCTCTGTGACCCTTGCTGCCCTGCCCTCACCTGTTTCCCCATTGTTCACATCACTCCACCCACTGGTCTGTTTTTCAACTCAAGCCATGACAGGTAGAATTTTCATTAGGACCTTTGACTTTGGTGTTCTATTTGCTTTTCTTTACAAAAGTTTTTCCTCATTTTCTTCATTCTTTTCTTCAGTGCTACCATTTCAGTGCTACCCAACTTGATCAACTGAATTTAAGTCACAAATATCCCGCACAGTACTATCATTTCCTTTGATCATGCTCAGTTTTTTGCTATGGCATTTAAGTACCTATCAACATAGGATGTGATTTGCTTGTTTATTATTATATATATTATTTTGTATATTTTGTCTCTTATCCCTAAGATTTTAAGTGACATGAAGACACATATTTTTCTTTTTTTTAAATACTAATGTATGCCAAATGTCAAAAGCAGGATTTTTTTGTGTGTGTGTCGTATAGTGAGTGCTCATAAATATTCATTAAATATACAGAAGAATAGAATGCTATGTGTAAAAAGGCAGAGAGGTGTGGCTGTGTGACAGTCTGGAGACTTCAAGTGGTTTATAACTGCTAGAACATGTGAGTTTGAATGTCAGGATTGGAGAGAGAGCACTCTAAACACTATGTAAAGGCCTTTCTGGCCCCAGAGGTCAAATATTAGGATATATTTACCTTAAGTAAATAAAACAGAAAATTCTAGGGCTCACGTTAAAACATGAAAAATGTGTCAGAGGATAAACATTAGGACTTTTAAACAGCAGGCATTACTCAGAGATGTAAAACTGCCACATGAACATATAATAGCCTCACCTGGTTTAGCACTGGTCAGAAAGCAATATTTAAAACTTGAACTTTCCCCATAAAAAAGAATGTCCTGGAATAATTAAATGGCCCCATATAGAAGTATTTTTAAAAATTAGAAATTTCTTTTTCTTGGAGCCCTTGCAAAAAGCTAAATATTTTCCTATTCAAATAAGTCTATTATAACTCTGAAGGACTCAAGTTAATTGTAATAATGAAGTATATATGATTTTATAATAGAAAAATATTCCTTGGCCTCCTATAAGGCAAAAAGACAAATAGACAAAGACAGCCCCTCATCAGATGGTCTCTCTCTGTCTCTGTCTCTTTCTTTTACACTTTTTATATTATAAATTAGAAATAAAGTTTAAATCACTTAGAAGATTATTTTTTTATACCCAAGAAGCCAGGCAGCAGTATAATCTATTCTGAAATTCATGAGAAAATCCTTTAAAATGTCAGACAACAGTTAAAACATTCTATGATTAGGGCATATTTTAATTTTCTTAATGTCAAAACTCTGCTGTGGGAGAAGCTTATGCACACTCATTTGATATTCACATGAGCTAATATTAAAATGGAGCCACACTCTTAGAAGTATTGATATCAGGGATTGAGGATATTTTTAAAGAGATATCAGTCTGACCTTCAGGAAAGATAGGGCAGAGTAAAATGAACCAGAAATAAAATAATTTTGAAACAGTAAATAGAATAATTTGTTTAAAAAGGAGCTGTGCAAGAGTGGTTAAAACTTTTCTCATGGATATTGCTCATTAAGTACATTTGCTTTCAATAATAGGGACTGACCTGGGACAGGTATAAATGTAGGTTAGATAAGATGATCTTAAGTGTAAGATGCCTCTATCCTTTTAAATAAAGCATGAGGGATAATGAAAGGGTCATGTGAATGTTTTCCAGTCATAAATAGATAGTGTCCTACAAAATTAGTGCATTCAATATTTTATAAATATTTCTTAAGAACGCAGTGTGTCAAGTGCTAACCATCAGATTTCTTCCTCCATTGAGCATAAGCTTCATGAGAACATTTGTGTGGGCACTGTGTATATACTTGAGTAAAGGAGTGAGCATAGGGCATGCCCTGCCCTCAGGGGGTTACATTGTAGTGAAAAAGACAATAAAACCATAAATCAATCCTTAAGTCAAGTTGTGGACTAGAGATACAGCTCCATGCTACATGGGACTTTGTAAACTATTGGCAAAGATTTTAAACATTGTACTAACTGTGAAGAAAAGCTATTGGAGGACTGAGCAGGGCAGTACTGGATTAATATAATCTATTTCACACTTCAAAAAGCTGCAAAAAGTAAATGTATAGTTTCCTAGAGTTTATATCCTAGTGACTATGAATATGAAAAAATGTACCTGACTTTGGGGTCGATAGTATCAGCAAGCTGAGTATTACCTCATATTCTGTGGTTGATGTTCCAGATGCCAGGTCTGTCTATATGAACTGGAAGAGGTCACAGTTGGCAGGAAAATCTCTGTGTCTTTTGAGCATATTGTTTCTACTCAAGAGAAGCTTTTGACCATGGCCTGCTTAAGGATGGCAAAAGAAATAGAAAGGCAACATATGCTGTGTGAAAGGTGGAAAAAAAAAACAATAGTGAAGACCTTACATCTTAGACAATTATTCAACATAATAGGCAAAGTGTTAAAAAAGGGCATATATAACAATATAACAGGAAGAAACCAAAAACAAAACAATCTAATGTTATCCCTAAAAGATATGTTGAATATAAATGTATAAAAATTAAAGTACTGTAGCCAATTTAAAATCATGCACACATATCCCAGCTCCCTTCTCTGAATCATTTGCCTACTGCGGCACATGTAAAAGAAATGTTTTGACAAATAGTGACCAGGCATCTGAGCAAAATACTGGTTAGAGCTCCCAGGAAACTCTGATAACATGCTCATTTTAGTATACAAATAACAACTTTTAGAATCTCCTACTTCTTAAAAGACTAATAACAAATAGCCTTTAGTTGTACATAAAATTGAAATCCTAGTAATTACTATTTACTTAGAAGAATCTTTGGAAAACCTGCATTTGGGGATGATTTTGCAGTCTGATAGGAGATAAATTTAACTGCTATATACTCTGCATTGAAAAACACTATTTGAGTCCAAATAATTGGAGTAGTATCTTGACATTTGAATGGATATATTGTTCTGATGTTTTGGGACTAGTATGACAAAAATTAAATAATCAGATATTAGATATTATAAATATTTAAATGCTAGGTCAGATGCACAGCACTGTTTTTCTTCATGTAAAGTTAGACAATGATTTTGTTGTATCTTCACATGATATGTGTGACATTAAAATTATTATTGTTTTATTTGTCTGCCTCCTGTGTTAAAACCTTAATATTATTTTAAAATTTAAAAGTTGAAGTAAAAATAAATATGCTTAATTATATATTGGATCATACATATTCAAAATTTATTTGTCTGATATTATTTGGATCACATGTACCTTTTTCAGTTTTTAGAATATAAAATAAACTCAGAATGCAAATAAAAGCTCAGACACAAGTATTCCTATTTTTGTTGAATATAGCCCTTCATTTTTCCATGGCCTGCCCTTTTGTGTTACCAATTTTACTGAATTAGGGAAACACTTAATATATTTGAGGATACTGCTAGAAAGATTTTTCTATTCACATCTTCATATCATATATGTAGATACATGGCAAATTCATATAGCCTTTTGCTAGCCATCAAAATAGAAATTACATATTACATTTGCTTTTTAATATATATCCTTTTATACTTTGTAATAATTACTGAAATGTAACCTCCATGAAGGTATGAACTACAGCTGTCTTGTTTATCTATGTATTTCTATTGCCTTGAATAGGTATTTATTGAATAAATGATTAAGTGATTATTCTCAGCACATCTTGGATCTGCCCTATTCTTTTTATTTCCCCAGCTACTACTCTAGTCACAGCCTTTTAAGTTATGGCTTACTTTACAGTCCTCCAAGGTTGAGTCAATCTTTATGTATCTTTATATATACTTTTTCCCTTCCAGAGATGCCTTTCCTTTGGATTCTGCTTATGTATTATACCTGTGATCATGACTTTAGGTATTTTTCTATGCATCATTGACTTCTTTTCTTTTTTCCAGTTTGGTTGCTCCTCCAAGCTCCAAACTTTCAGCCAATCTACTTTCTTGATTGATCTCAACTTAGATGTTTCATAGACATTTCACATTTACAATGGCTATATCAGAATATTTGTACCCAACCACACGACATGGTTCTCATCTGTTCTTATTATGGAGTTCACAGTGGATTCTTAGAAGTCTCTTTTGATACTTCTTTATGTCCAAAATATCAGCAGGTCCTGTTGGATGTTTGCCAGTATATCTTAAAACTATGCATGCTTTGTCCAAGCAACCATCATTTTTCATCTCAGTCACTGTAATATGCCACTAACTGATTCACTTCTCATTTATGTTCTTGTCTCCCTAGTTAAGGAAACCAGAATATGTCACCCCAAATTGTGTCTCTTTGACAAAAAGATTATTTTGAGCTGAAGGCAATTAAAAAGGAGTAAATGCAGAAAAAGCTACCCCTTTTCTCTCTAAAGGCAGGAAATAAGTTCTCCTTTCACTGGAAACAGACTCACAACAGCCCAGAGAAGAACCAAAGGAATCTGCAAACAAATCTTGTTAAACTAATCCTATCTTCCTAGTTAAGGAAGAGGACTAGCTGACTACCTAGCCCTGGTGGGACTACCCATAGCCCAAACCTCTATGTCCTGTCAATTATTCATAAATGTATTCTTTCTTTATCTAAAAGGTAGAAAATCTTCTTGCTCTGGGTATGCATTCTCCTGTGAAAGCCCCCAGGTGTATGTAAAAATTCAGTAAAATTTATATTTTCTCCTGTTAATCTATCTTTACCAGCTTAATTTTCAGACCCAGCCAGTGACCCTACAAGGGTTAAGGAGTTTTTTTCCCCTGCAGTATAAGCTGTTTTTCTGCATAGCAGCCAGAATGTTTTGTCAGCTATTAACACTGCATGTTTAAGGTGTACAATTCAGTGTTTTGACATGAAATCATCACAAATCCATCACCATAATCAAGATAGTAAAGATATCCATCCCCTCAATAGAGTTCCTTTTGTAATTCCTCCCTCCTGATCTGCCTACTCCCCTTCTTGCTACACCCCCTGACAACTATTGATCTGTTTTCTGTCTCTCAGGATCCTAAATTGAATCATTAATTGAATAATAAGTGGACTAGAAGGTATGTTCTCTCATCTGGTTTCTTTCACGCAGCATAATCATTTATTTTGAGATTTCTCCATGTAGCACAGCTCTATAGTTCAGGATGTTTTTTAAGGAATGTCGTATCACTTTCTGTTTAAAGATTTCCATTATTTTCTTGTTTGTAGTAGGTATTTGTCCTGTGTCTAGTTGCCAAGTTTGCTTGAACATCCTTATGGTGCCTATAGAATTTCCATGAGTTATATTTTTTTCTTATTGCTGCTGTAACACATTACCACAAATATAGTCACTTAAAGCAACACAAATTTATTACCTTACTGTTTTGTAGGTCAGAAATCTAAAAAGGATCTGTAGGGCTGCATTCCTATTGGAGGCTTTAGGAGGGGTCAGGATTCTTCTCTTTTCTAGCTTTTAGAAGGCCCCTGTAGTTCTTGGCTTGTGGCCCATTCCATCTTCAAAGCAAAAATGCAGCATTATCTCTCCTTTTTGAACTGTCCTTCCATTCTTCTCTCTCTCTTTCTCTTCTTCCTCGTCCCTCTCTCTCTCTGTGACTCACAACTATAAAATTCTTCTTCCATTCTCACAGATTCTAGGCACTCTAATGTGGATTTCTTTTGTGAACCATTATTTAGCCTACTACATGGATCCTCTATCCTTAAGGTAAAATTAAAATTCATTCTTTCAGGCTTCCTTATGGCTAAAGTGTAGACATGAATTCTAGGTTCCACCAATCAGAATTATTCATGCAAAATCATAATTTGGAGAGGGGAACATGAGAAAGAAGGTGTAAAGTTATCTCTTGTCACACATAATGAGTTATGTTTCTAAATCTTCAGAGATAGTAGCTGTGTAAATTGTAGATCCCAGTGCTGACTATCATAAGTGGGCAATTCCTCATCTGTAGAAATTGAACTGCTGAAGTCAAAAGGTGATAACAGTAAAATTTTTGTTAAAGTAAATCCAAATACTGTGATTTGGCATTGTTTCCTAGTGAGCTCTTCATACAATTACTCTATAAGCTATCTAGAAACTTATAATTCATTATTTTCCTGAGTAAATTACTAACAAATTAGTAATATAGCCTTTTTTGTTCAGCTAAAAATATTTACTGATAAGGAATTGGTACTTAAAGTGATTTCTAATGAAAGATCCCAAAGAAAATAAGAATCTGCAATTGCTTATCAGGCTGTTTTGCATCTAAGGGCAGTTAGATGGTAGTTAGTTAAAGAACTGGACTTTGTCAGGCCCTAGAATAAAGTGGTATGGCAGCTAATTAAAGAATCCTCTGGTTTTTCTGTAACAAAGTGCACATTGGAGGAAATGCTTTGGAAGTGGTACGATTAGTATGAGTAATTTAAGGACTATGAAGTTGTATGTATAATTTAAAGATTGAGAATAAGGAGCTCAAAGTCCAATCTTAGCCAAAGGAATGGTCAAAGTATAGAGAATTTCCATGATTCCTGTAGAAAAATCTCAGATAAAATTGAAAAGGTGAGATGGTCAAAAGTCAACCTCAAAATGTTCTATGTTTTGTTTTGTTTTTTAATTGGAACATGATTTGAATTCACAGACTACCAAATCTTGTTTAGGAAAGAGAAGTCATTAGCAAGAAAAGAGTGGGGATTTTTGATTTGCACTGGCATAGGGGAGGGTTCAATTCACTGCCCCCAAACCTCCCCAGTTCTCCTCTGCCGGCAAAGCAGTACCTCTTCCCCAAGCTGACAATGCTGATTCTCCTTTGCCTAACTGACCCTGTCATGACATTTTGTGGGATAGTTACTCTTCTTGAAAAGCCCCTTCTCACTTCCTACCCTGATGCCTTTATTAACCTCCTAACTAGAGATAATTGCCTATGTAACCCAGGAGGCCAATTATCAAACCAAATCCTGAAGAAAAAAGGCTTACACATTAAAAGAAGTATGAGATTTTACAATAATCAGCAAATACAGACCTATGAATGAATTCTGAAGACCAGAGAAAAAATAAATTTAATTTTGGTTCAGGCTAAATTTATCCATATAAGTACATTTACCAGACTTATCTAGAGTCAATGTTGAAATTCAAGGAGCTCTTAGCAGTTCTCTTTTGTTCTGTTTTTCTCAGTATATTGACTTAAGCATAGACCTTTTGGTGACCTATGAAAAATAAAGTTGACATATTAGAAATTTTTCTGCATAATGTTAATTAAAGATTGCAAAAATTTAAGTTGCCAGGAAAAGTGGAATGGATTTATTTTATGCAATCTTTCCAACTACCCACTAACAGTAACTATTCCCAGTGAGGTCTCAGATGATCTTTATTGAGGAATACTTCATTCAGGTAGAGACCAGCATCTCTGAAAACCATAATGCCTATATTCAGAGGCTAGAAATGCTGGTGTGAGACTGCCATTGAAATGGACTTTTGGTGTTTTAGAAACATGTTGCACCACTATATATGAAACAGCAAATTTTGTGTGATTCCATAGTAGGTGGCAAGGCTGCACTGTTAATACACACATACAGTTTCTTCAGTCATTTTTTGTATCTGAAACTTTAACATCACTCAGTCTATGTTACAATATCCTAAATGTTAGAATCGTGCTTGAGAAAGGCCTGTACATTCTCTGCACTCCAATTGTTTATATTCTAAAACAATGGATTCAACCAGACATTGTGATTAACCAAATCTATTGTATTAACAATAACCATTATAGATCATAATAATGTGTACATTTCTTTGCTCTAGCATTGATCTGTGCATTCTTCCTAGAACATCAGTGTAGTACCATGAACAGATTTTTCATCAAATTGGGCTGTATAGCACATACTAATCATCTGAGTTTGTATTTAAACAATATTTACTGTCAACCTTGAGGTGATAAAGAGAGATACATAAATTTACGGACAGGTTTTTAAGGCACAGGTGCCAAGCATGTAGCTGCAAAAGATAATAAAAGCCATGTATTTTGTGGCTTGAGACTAGTTTATTTTGAGAAGTACTACTAGGAGGAAAGAGTGGGAAACAGAAGAATGAAGGATACAAATAGGGAAAACCAAAGATATGTGAAAGAGCTGGTCACTGCTGGGGTCAATGGGTTTAATCCCATCCAGACCTTTCAAAGTGATTTTATATGAGCCTCAAAATTGTCTGTACATATAAATTCCTAAACCTCTTTTATTTATAAATTCCTAACCTCTTTTACTCAGGGATTGCTTATGGGTTTTCATGCCCTTACACTTCCAGTTTCCCTCATGCAGACGGGCTGAGTCGGTTTCCTAAGGGACCCAGGAATCCGATTTCCCAGAAAGTTACTGGTCTCTGATCTTTTCTCAGTTTAGGCTCCCCAACATTCTGATTCCAATGATTGTATGCTTCAGGGTGGTGGTCTAGGAAAGAGGGGCATTGATTTCTGTCTTTGCTTCAGTCTCAGGAATGCTCTTAAAATTATGCAATATTCATTCGGCTGATTTTTCTTGAGTGAAAAATTAATCTAGATGCCATTAGAGTAAAATATACTTGAAATGCATTTCAGTTTGAATATAAAACTGGTAATTAGAGAACTTTGCATATAAAAAAAAGAAAACTCTTCACCTGAAATAACCCACTGCCTGCTGTTCATTTGCATATCCTCACTTTCACAGTTAGATTCAAGCAGTCAGAATATGTTAATAGCTGCACCCATTTCATATCCTTATACAGGAAATCCAAGAGCTCAGTGATAGGCATACATGTGCCTTACAGAGAACCTCTGAAATCACTTGGCAAAGGAAAAATATTTCCTGCAGCTCTGCACAGGTTCTCAGGAAGCTTTTTCAGGAGCTCTAGAGAACACTCCATCAGTACCAGCTTTAAGCTGCAGAAATGGCATCTTTCTACCACAGGCATTGTGTAATCTGAATTTTAATCACATCCTTTTCTTACCGTGTCTAATTCTTCTCCAGCTATTCTCAAAACAGCCAATCAATTTAGCTTTACCTTATAAAGAAATCTGTTATGTAAGTTCTGTTCTCATATAGGAAAAAAATACTTTGGCAGCTAATAATATATTCTTGGTTCAAATTAGGAAGTAGAAATTTAAAACTTAGTTAAATAACCTCAGATGACTCCCTGTTGTAGCACTAAATCTCTAGTTAATCTCATACTTTAGAGTGCCTAAGCATTACCCAAGGCATTGTTCAAAATGAATTTATCTCAGTGCTCACACACATAAATGTAAATTAATCAGTCCTGATGTGGCTTGTGTTGCAGTTTTTCACAATCACATAGGTGATTCTGATAGTGTTTTAAGAAATTATACCTTAGACTTTGAGAAAAAAAACACATGATTTGTACAACACACATGCAATTGATATACAGGAGTTATCATATATTTATATAATAAATCTAAATCAAGTATTTTCATATATTCCAATGACTGCCTTTTCCCCCACTTCCCAAACAGACATAGCCAACATAAGGACAGAATCATTGCCAGTTGTAAATCTGAGCTCTGTATCCCAACTACAAAGTGTTAGCAGAACGGCCAAATGCTGAACACCTGCGTAGTTATTTGGGGTAGCATATCACGAACACAGTGTATGAATCCTCACTGGACCAGAGGGAAATGCTGTCACTCAGTTAAGATCAGTTTTATATACCACTGGGGGATAATTATCTGAAAGTGTGAAAAACACAGTACACACATTCACATTGCATAATATTTTATATACAATTAACCCAAATTCTATTGTATGTTTGAGTTTTGTTTGCTTTTTCATTTCTGCATCTGCAGTTCCTGGACCTAGAAACTACTCGGTGTTTGTAGTTGAATAGATGCATATTCATAAGCACATTTTTAGAAACTGCAATATTTTCCTGATTTCCTCAGACCCAAATGGTATTTCTCTTTACTTCCTTATTTTGTATGTCATAACCATTTGTAATAGAAGTCAGTTTTGATGGGCTTGGTGGCAGCATTTCAAACTCAAGATTCCAGCTCAGTGAGATAGTTTTAACACTTCCTTTCTTGAATGATATTTTGGAAAATGTCCCAGTTCTACTTCAAAAACAGGTGGAACTGGGAAAATGTGCGTCTGTCAACAGGGAACTATTACTACTTCAGTTTCTGTCAAGTAGTCCACTGGTGCATGCATGTTCCCTTCTTAGCTGTTCAATATCCAAGCATCTGGCTGTTGGCTGATGAACGGCTTGCTTTCAGTGCAGGCAGCAGTCCAGTCAGAACACACGTCTCAGCTGCCTACACTACGGAGCACCACACTGCAACTCTTCTGTGTAAGAGAAATTATTAGTGGCAATCATTTGAAAGGGTCACTCTTAGTCCAAGTAAAAGAATGAGCATCCTACTGTGTTTGAACCCATAATTTAAAGAAAGTCAAGTTCACTTTTTTCAGGAATGTTCACCCTCTGACTGGTTGAAGTTGGGTTGATAACTGGAAACTTAAACCTGGCACATAATGACCAGCATGTCAGATAGACAAACCACCGTGAGACTGAGCAATCTGATTCCATTGGTTAAATGGGCTACATTTGAATCATCAACATTTTAGTATGAGTTCATAAGACACTCATATGACAGGAAACTTCCTAACAAAGGACATTTCATTCTTTAGTATTTCAGTGTACTAATATCAGTTTAATGAAATCACATCTGTTTTGTTTCATCACAATTTTGTTTATTAACAATGAAAATTAAAAAATATTATTTTACACTGATAGTCTAAAAAAATAGTTAAAGTGTCACCTGGGAAACTATTTTTCAGAGTTTTTTTGCTTTGTTTTTTAAGGTATATTTATTCACATTTTGGCCTACCTTTTTTTTGCTCCATGTTTCTCATTTATTATAGACTTATTTATTGTATATGTTGCATGAAGATGGAAACTAATTAAAAATTAAACACATTTTAAGGACAGACTTCTGATTGGTTTCGCTTTCCTAAAAAGATAATTTTTAGCAGGATTCACTTCTGAGAAAGCTGATTCAAAAAACACTTTTTAGCATCAAATCAGTTCCTGAATATACACTGACAAATCTAAAAGCTTATAAAAATAGACGCAATAAAATTGTGTTTCAAAAATGACATAAAATTCTCCATCTTGTCACAGTGAAACTACTGTTTTTTCAAATTTGTATTTTATATAATTTAATGTTGATACAATTTTTAAAAACTGCAATAATGTTTATTTGACATAAGTCGGGTGTTAATCTTTTCAGTAACTTCTAGACAAATGGCCTATCTTACAAATTTTTTTCAGTTTTAATTCAAGCTAATTAAAAGATTGTCTTGAAATATTCCAATATAATAAGTTGAAATAAAGTGGAAAAGGAAATAGATTTCTTTAAGGAAATACTTCTATTTATATTAATATTAAGAAATAATATCATTGCACCAGTCAGCACTTTCACAATGCTGAGATATAAAAGAGGCTTGTTATCTATGAGGAGGCAGATGCTCCTGAATTAATTCATGTATATATGACTGGGAATTCAGTCTTTCGGTGAAATAAAATTTATCATACTATGTACAAGGCAGAAATATTAAAAATAATCCCTGTGTGATTTTTTGGACTCTTAAAAGAGCTGGAAAAGGCAAGAATCATTTTCTTAATTTAGCATTCTGTTGATGAGTTATTTTTGTTCTATCAAAGATGTCAGTGTTCTCAATTTTTTGCAATCTTTAAATAAATTTATTTAAATAAAAATAAAAGAATTGGAAGATAGGTAAAGCATGTTAAGGAAAATTAATATCTACTGAATAAAATCACATGGAATATTATAAATACTCATATTAGAAACTACTGTAAAAACTAATTCTCATAATCTATAACACTGTGCTATAACCTACATAGTATCACCTTCTCAATTATGTATAATCTAGTTGGTGAGACAGGATAAAAAACAATTAAAAATAAAAGTGTGTATTCAAGTAACTTCATTTTGGTGTTGGTAACACTGTATTAGCATATTATTCTCTACTACTATTCACAGGTATACTACTATTCAGTAAGGGTCAGACCTCTAAGTAAAAAGCTACTCACTGAAGAGTAGGCACATTATGTAATGGCTTTGGTGAGGAAATGGACTCTGCAGGATGGTTGGGATTGGAATAAAGAGAAGTAAGAGAATCTCAGGCATAGGTAAAAGTGCAAGTATATGAAAAGAAAATTACTGATAAGGAAAATGACATGTATCGACCTTGTTTCTTTAACCTAAGACTTCTTTTATATATGTGTTATGAAGCCATCTTGGAAAGGATCAATAAATACAGATTGTAAGAATTGAGAAAACAAGCGTTTACACCCATACATGTCAGAAATGAGAGGGAGGTTTCTTTCATTTTGTTTCATGAAATTTTGATCTGACATGAGCCTTGGAATGTTGTCAGATTTGGTGTGAGAATTCCTATCATTAGTTAGAAAAAGCACTGATAATCTGAAATTTCTGTGGATTTTACACTCTAAATGCATTGCCTAGTTTTAAGAGTTCTTTCCTTTCATCCATCATCAGAATTAAAAGACAAAAAAAACATGACATTTAAAAAGAGTATATCTCAGGAGCCAAGATGGTGGCATGAGTAGAGCAGCAGAAATCTCCTCCCAAAACCACACATATTTACGAAAATATAACAAAGACAACTCTAACTAGAATAGAGACCAGAGGACACAAGACAACATCCAGACCACATCCACACCTGCGAGAACCCAGCGCCTCGCGAAGGGGTTAGGATACAAGCCCTGGCCCCGCGGGAACTGAGCACCCTTCCCCCCAGCTCCCGGCGGGAGGAGAGGAGTCAGAGCAGGGAGGGAGAGGAAGCCCAGGACTGCTGAGCACCCAGCCCCAGCCATCCGCACCAGAGCGCAGACACAGAGCATGCACAGGGACCTGCATATTAGGGAAACAGGGCAGCAAGACCAGGGAGTGGGTCTCTGAGGCCGGTGCCTGAGGACAAAGAAAAGCGAGGGGCTTTTTTTTTTTTTTTAATTATTTATTTAATTTTGTTTTGTTTTGTTTTGGCGAATGATTTTTGGAAGTCTTAAAGGGACAGGGCGGGACACTTAGTCCAGGGACAGGGAATATGGGGATCTCTGGGCACTCTAGCGCCCTGGGCAGCAGGGAGCATGGAGGCCCTTCACAGAGATAAATAGCCTCATGGCCGGTACCCCTCTAAGAAGGATCCACCATTTTGGAGCAGCAGCCCGAGACAGACCACGCCCACAGCAACAGCGGACATAAACTCCATAGTAGCCGGGCATCAGAAGCACTGTCTGCACGCAGCTGCCCAGCACAAGCCACTAGAGGTCGCTGTTCTCCCAGGAGAGGAGGGCCACAAACCAACAAGAAGGGAAGTTCTTCCAGCCGCCACTCGTGCCAGCTCTGCAAACTATCTCTATCGCCATGAAAGGCAAAATTACAGGCAGACAAAGAGCACAGAGTCAACACCTGAGAAGGAGACAGACCTAACCAGTCTTCCAGAAAAAGAATTCAAAATAAAAATCATAAACATACTGACGGAGATGCAGAGAAATATGCAAGAGCTAAGGGATGAAGTCTGGAGGGAGATCACAGATGCCAGGAAGGAGATTAAAGATGTGAAACAAACTCTGGAAGGACTTATAAGCAGAATGGATAAGATGCAAGAGGCCATTGATGGAATAGAAACCAGAGAAGAGGAACGCATAGAAGCTGACATAGAGAGAGATAAAAGGATCTCCAGGAATGAAATAATATTAAGAGAACTGTGTGACCAATCCAAAAGGAACAATATCTGTATTATAGGGCTACCAGAAAAAGAAGAGAGAGAAAAAGGGATAGAAAGAGCCTTTGAAGAAATAATTGATGAAAACTTCCCCAAACTGGGGGAGGAAATAATCGAACAGACCACGGAAATACACAGAACTCCCAACAGAAAGGACCCAAGGAGGACAATACCACGAAACATAATAATTAAAATGGCAAAGATCAAGGACAAGGAGAGTTTTAAAGGCAGCTAGAGAGAAAAAGGGAAACCCATCAGGCTATCATCAGACTTCTCGACATTAATCTTATAGGCCAGAAGAGAATGGGGTGATATATTTAATGCAATTAAATAGAAGGGCCTTGAACCAAGGATACTGTATCCAGCATGATTATCATTTAAATATGAAGGAAGGATTAAACAATTCCCAGACAAGCAAAAGCTGAGGGAATTTGCCTCCCACAAATTACCTCTACGGGGCATCTTACAGGGACTGGTCTAGATGGGAGAACTCCTAAAAAGAGCACAGAACAAAACACCCAACATATGAAGAATGGAGGAGGAGGAATAAGGAGAGAAGAAAAGAATCTCCAGACAGTGTATATAACAGTTCAACAAGCAAGCTAAGTTGGGCAGTAAGGTACTAAAGAGGCAAATCTTGAACCTTTGGTAACCACGAATTTTAAGCCTGCAAAGGCAATAAGTACATACCTTTCAGTAGTCACCCTAAACGTAAACGGACAGAATGCACCAATCAAAAGACACAGAGTAATAGAATGGATAAAAAATCAAGACTCATCTATATGCTGCTTACAAGAAACTCACCTCAAACCCAAAGACATGCACAGACTAAAAGTAAAGGGATGGAAAAACATATTTCAGGCAAAAAACAGAGAGAAGAAAGCAGGGCTTGCAGTACTAATATCAGACAAAATAGACTTCAAAACAAAGAAAGTAACAAGAGGTAAAGAAGGACACTACATAATGATAAAGGGCTCAGTCCAACAAGAGGATATAACCATTGTAAATATATATGCACTCAACACAGGAGCACCAGCATATGCAAAACAAATACTAACAGAACTAAAGGGGAAAATAGACTGCAATGCATTCATTTTAGGAGACTTCAACACACCACTCATCCCAAAGGATAGATCCACCAGGCAGAAAATAAGTAAGGACACAGAAGCACTGAACAACACAATAGAACAGATGGACCTAATAGACATCTATAGAACTTTACATCCAAAAGCAACAGGATATACATTCTTCTCAAGTACACATGGAACATTCTCCAGAATAGACCACATACTAGCCCACAAAAAGAGCCTCAGTAAATTCCAAAACAGTGAAATTCTACCTACCAACTTCTTAGACCACAAAGGTATAAAACTAGAAATAAATTCTACAAAGAAAACAAAAAGGCTTACAAACACATGGAGACTTAACAACATGCTTCTAAATAATCAATGGATGAACGAACAAATTAAAATAGAGATCAAGGGATATATGGAAACAAATGACAACGACAACACAAAGACCCAACTTCTGTGGGATGCAGCGAAAGCAGTCTTAAGAGGAAAATATATAGCGATCCAGGTACACTTGAGGAAGGAAGAACAATCCCAAATGAATAGTCTAACATCACAATTACCAAAACTGGAAAAAGAAGAACAAATAAGGCCTAAAGTCAGCAGAAGGAGGGACATAATAAAGATTAGAGAAGAAATAAACAAAATTGAGAAGAATAAAACAGTAGCAAAAATCAACAAAACCAAGGGCTGCTTCTTTGAGAAAATAAACAAAATAGGTAAGCCTCAAGCCAAACTTATTAAGAGAAAAAGAGAATCAACACAAATCAACAGAATCAGAAATGAGAACGGAAAAATCATGACAGACTCCACAGAAATACAAAGAATTATTAAAGACTAATATGAAAACCTATATGCCAACAAGCTGGAAAACCTAGAAGAAATGGACAACTTCCTAGAAAAATACAAACTTCCAAGACTGACAAAGGAAGAAACACAAAAGTTAAACAAACCAATTACGAGCAAAGAAATTGAAATGGTAACCAAAAAACTACCCAAGAACAAAACCCCTGGGCTGGACGGATTTACCTCAGAATTTTATCAGACACACTGAGAAGACGTAATACCCATTCTCCTTAAAGTTTTCCAAGAAATAGAAGAGGAGGGAATACTCCCAAACTCATTCTATGAAGACAACATCACCCTAATACCAAAACCAGGCAAAGACCTCAACAAAAAAGAAAATTACAGACCAATATCCCTGATGAATGTAGATGCAAAAATACTCAATATAATATAAGCTAACCTAATTCAAAAATATATCAAAAGGATCATACACCATGACCAAGTGGGATTCATCCTAGGGATGTAAGGATAGTACAACATTCGAAAATACATCAACATCATCCACCACATCAACAAAAAGAAAGACAAAAACCACATGATCATCTCCATAGATGCTGAAAAAGCATTTGACAAAATTCAACATCCATTCATGATAAAAACTCTCAACAAAATGGGTATAGAGGGCAAGTATCTCAACATAATAAAGGCCATATATGATAAACCCACAGCCAACATCATACTGAACTGCGAGAGGCTGAAAGCTTTTCCTTTGAGATCGGGAACAAGACAGGGATGCCAACTCTCCCCACTGTTATTCAATGTGGTACTGGAGGTCCTAGACACGGCAATCAGACAAAACAAAGAAATACAAGGAATCCAGATTGGTCAAAAAGAAGCTAAACTGTCTCTATTTGCAGATGACATGATATTGTACGTAAAAAATCCTAAAGACTCCACTCCAAAACTACTAGAACTGATATCCGAATATAGCAAAGTTGCAGGATACAAAATTAACACACAGAAATCTGTGGCTTTCCTATATACTAACAATGAACCAATAGAAAGAGAAATCAGGAAAACAATTCCATTCACAATTGCATCAAAAAGAATAAAATACCTAGGAATGAACCTAACCAAAGAAGTGAGAGACCTATACTCTGAAAATTACAAGTCACTCTTAAGAGAAATTAAAGGGGACACGAACAAATGGAAAATCATCCCATGCTTATGGCTAAGAAGAATTAATATCGTCAAAATGGCCTTCCTGCCCTAAGCAATATACAGATTTGATGCAATGCCTATCAAATTACCAGCAACATTCTTCAATGAACTGGAACAAATAATTCAAAAAATTCATATGGAAACACCAAAGACCCCGAATAGCCAAAGCAATACTGAGAAAGAAGAATAAAGTAGGGGGGATCTCACTCCCCAACTTCAAGCTCTACTACAAAACCATAGTAATTAAGACAATTTGGTACTGGCACAAGAACAGAGCCACAGACCAGTGGAACAGATTAGAGACTCCAGACATTAACCCAAACATATATGGTCAATTAATATTTGATAAAGGAGCCATGGACATACAATGGGGAAATGATAGTCTCTTCAACAGATGGTGCTGGCAAAACTGGACAGCTACATGTAGGAGAATGAAACTGGACCATTGTCTAACCCCATACACAAAAGTAAATTCAAAATGGATCAAAGACCTGAATGTAAGTCATGAAACCATAAAACTCTTAGGAATAAAACATAGGCAAAAACCTCTTAGACATAAATATGAGTGACCTCTTCTTGAACATATCTCCCCAGCCAAGGATAACAACAGCAAAAATGAACAAGTGGGTCTATATTAAGCTGAAAAGCTTCTGTAAAGCAAAAGACACCATCAATAGAACAAAAAGGAACCCTACAGTATGGGAGAATATATTTGTAAAAGACAGATCTGATAAAGGCTTGACGTCCAAAATATACAAAGAGCTCACCCACCTCAACAAACAAAAAACAAATAATTTAATTAAAAAATGGCAGAGGAACTGAACAGACAGTTCTCCAAAAAGGAAATACAGATGGCCAACAGACACATGAAAAGATGCTCCATATTGGTGATTATCAGAGAAATGCAAAATAAAACCACAATGAGGTATCACCTCACACCAGTAAGGATGGCTATCATCCAAAAGACAAACAACAACAAATGTTGGCGAGGTTGTGGGGAAAGGGGAGCCCTCCTACACTGCTGGTGGGAATGTAAGTTAGTTCAACCATTGTGGAAAGCTTTATGGAGGTTCCTCAAAATGCTCAAAATAGACTTACCATTTGACCCAGGAATTCCACTCCTAGAAATTTACCCTAAGAACATAGCACTCAAGTTTGAAAAAGACAGATGCACTCCTATGTTTGTCGCAGCACTATTTACAATAGCGAAGAATTGGAATCAACCTACATCTCCAGCAGTAGATGAATGGATAAAGAAGATGTGGTACATATACACAATGGAATATTACTCAGCCATAAGAAGAAAACAAATCCTACCATTTGTAGCAACACAGATGGAGCTAGAGGGTATTATGCTCAGTGAAATAAGCCAAGTAGAGAAAGAGAAATACCAAATGATTTCACTCATCTGTGGAGTATAAGAACAAAGTAAAAACTGAATGAACCAAACAGCAACAGAAACACAGAACCCAAGAATGGAGTAACAGGTACCAAAGGGAAAGGGACTGGGGAGGATGGGTGGGTAGGGAGGGGATATGGGGAGGAAGAAGAAAGGGGGTATTATGATTAGCATGCATAATGGGGGGGTGGGAGAAAGGGGAGGGCTGTACAACACAGAGAAGGCAAGTAGTGATTCTACAACAGTTTGCTATGCTGATGGACAGTGACTGTAAAGGGGTTTGTGGGGGGGACCTGGTATAGGGGAGAGCCTAGTAAACATAATATTCTTCATGTAATTGTAGATTAATGATAACAAGGAAAATAAAATAAATTTTTAAAAAAGGGAAGAAAAGGGTGATTACTCCCTGATAGGATAAAACTAACTGTAAATCAACGATTAATACATACTTTAAATATCCTTAATTTTGAACATTTAAAGGGTGTCAGATGATGAGCTATGGAAGTACATTTTTCTAATATTCCTTTCTCTTAAAAAAAAAAAACAGTTCCTGTGTGGTGATCTCCAATAATTTCTTCACAATGATAAAAAGGGCATATTAAAGTGTGGGCAAAGGGTTTGTTTGTGTTTATACAGAGGATAAAAGCCTAATTTGGCTACCCAGAAAATGAATAAGGTGCAATATGAAGAAGAACTTCCAACATCAACATTATCTGGAAGAGTCATTCCAGAAGATGATCATCAAAAAACTTCAACAAAGATCCTGGCGCTTTTGCAGTTGTATCTCCATTCATCCCACCGGTTCCTGGACTTGCCATGGGAATGAAGAAGGAGATATCTAAGCTGGCCTGTGCATACAGTAAAACAACAAATTTGACTGGATCTATACTGTCGGAACTCAACCAAGAATTAGGAGAAGTACAAGTTTCAGCGCTCCAAAATCATGCGACTATAGACTGTCTACTGTTAAAAGAACATATGGGATGTGAACAGTTCCCAGGAATGTGTTGTTTTAATTTGTCTGATTTTTCTCAAACTATTCAAATTCAATTAGACAATATCCATCATATCTTTGTAAGTTTTCACAAATGCCTAGGGTGCCTAACTGGTTTTCTTGGTTTCACTGGAGATGGCTGGTAATTGTAGGTCTGCTTTGGTTATGTAGCTGCATTCCTATTATGTTAATGTGTGTGCTCAATTTAATTAGTAGTTTAAAACCTATACATGCTTATGTTACTCTACAAGAAGATATGTCAAAGAAATAATCAATCTCCCCATGTTTTCTGCCGCCTGCTACTTCTATAGCTTTTCTTCTTCCTTCCTAATTACAACCCTTAAGGAGAATTCGTGCTTCATAATGAAATTACCAAGTATCATAATTCTTCCAAGTGGTAAAGATACCTCAAGACAAATGCTGGGCATAGAAGCTACAGGGCACAAATATGCAAAGAAATAAAAAGCTAACCATTTCAAACAATAAGGCTTCTCTCTCGCTTACCAACTTTACATTTCCCTGTATGGCCCCGGAAGATGACTGGTTAGCCAGAGACGGTTAAGATTCCTCAAGGGAGGAACAACCTAGGACAGGCACAGTCGCAGGGGGGCCATCAGGTGAGAAATTGGGGATCAACAGAGGTGAGGCTTAGAACCTCACCCCCCCTCTTTTCAGAGAAATCTTCTGCATCCGTGGATGTTTTGTTGCCCTGGTCTAGCTTGGATTAACACATAGTCTACAGGCACACACCTGATCATCTACATTTGCCCTCTTACAGCACTAAACTACATTTTCTACCTTTATCTTGCATCTACCTACCACTTCAGCATTTTATTTAAAAAAATAGTAATAATAATAATAATAATAATAATAATAATAATAAGGGAGAAATGTGGGATTCACATATAAATCAAGTATTAAAATCAAACGATTATTCATATTTGACCTGATTGTTTATAATTCATAATGCATGATCAAAACTGAAAGTTTCTGTGATGACTGCCCTTGTACTGTTCACCATGTAAGAACTTATTGACTGTGTAAGAATTTGTTCACCATGTAAGAACTTGTTCATTATGCTTCAGAAGATTGGAGACTGTTGAGAATTAGGCTTGGGGTTGATTAATGATTGTGCATTGTGTCCCCTATACAGAATTTTTTTGTTGTTAACAACCATTTGATCAATAAATATGAGAGATGCCCTCTCAAAAAAAAAAAAGTGTATATTCTCTTTCTTTCTTCCCATCCATCTTTATCCAGTAGACTATTTTCTTAAGCTTCTTATCAGACTATTTTCTCAAGATTAAACTAAAAAAATGTGAAGATTTTTCCATTTCCACATATTTACATTGTAAATGAAACAAAATACTTAATTCATATTTTATATAGATAATTTTCTTCCTCTTATTGCTTTATCTCCATATTTTTTCTATTTCCTTTTCCAATTTCTTAAAAAAGTTATTTTTATCAAAATCTCATTTAATGGGACTGATATTTCTTAAGTGTTGAGAATGGAGAGATGGAGTGTAGGAAATGAATGGAAAAAATATTAGAAAAGTGAACCTGACTTTCTTTTTCTCTTTGCTGTTCATTTTAACAAGAAGTCAGGTATATTTACTGCAGTGAACCAGGCAGTTCTTAAATATAGCAATCAAAATTAGAATAAGAAACAGTTAATGACAAAACAAGAGAGACAAAGAGACTTTAGAAAGCTTAACGGAAATTTTAGTTGAAATATTTTATATTCTTCTAATGCTTAGGTTAAATATTTGTACTAATTCTTTCTGTCTTCTTTCAGGTACACAAAGTAATTTTCTAAAATTGCAACAAAGATAGTGAAATATCCCTCATTTAGAAATATGTTAGCCACATACTCATTTCCCTACTTAACAAAAGAAAAAAGAAATCTCAGATTCCTAGAACTGAAAGAAATAGAAGAGATTACTTGGTCAATCTTGAATTACGAAGAAAACAAAACCTAGAGTATTTGTAATTTTTCCAAGAACACACATGTAATACAAAGATTAAACTAAAAAGTAAGGTACAACTATGCATTATATATCAATATCTATTGATAGACATATCCTCTATATAATTAATATTTCCATTCTAGCACCCTTTCTAATATATTCACATTTACATTTTATCCAATGCAATGTAATGTTTTATATAATATCACACCATATACAAAGGGGATCAAGAGGACGAGAAGGAAAGAGAGAAGAAAGAAGAGGAAGAGGGGAGGAAAGGAAAGAGAAGAGGAAAGTGAAAGAAATAAAGGGAAGAAAGTTTTTAAAAAATTCTCTAAGCACTCTTTGGAAGTGTAAGAGATACTCTACTATATTTTCATATTATGGGAAGTTATATTTGTATAGTATCTAAAGTTTTTAAAAATCTCAAGCCCAGTGAAAATGTTTAATGCAGAAAGGTACCAGGGGGCAATTCTTCATTGCATTCTACATATCTTGTGATAATTTTTGCCCCTTTTTAAGGATGTTTATATAGTACCCATCTGGTTTGCTCTGCATTTACCCACATGTGATTTAAGGGATAAGAAGAACTGATGGGAACAAGAAATGTATGCTATTTGCTGTGCCATAGATAATAAAGTTCTTTGTATCTGTCTCAGTTATCTGTCCTTTGCCATCATCTATGACACTGGTGGGTAACTTGTTAGCTTGCAAGTATGGTAAAGTCTCAAACCCTTCATAGTTTCTGACCAAGAGTTACTTGTCTTTTGCAGGTTTCAGTAAGAATCTTGTAGAGGTGCAGAGGGGATATTAGATCAATTGTCATTATCCTTTCTAGTGAAATGTAACTATGACAAATTTACTCTATGGTCCAATGTGGCCAAATAACTTTACTACTTCACCTGTTGAGTGATGTGATAGATGGTGGACTCTTGTTCAAAAGTAAAACATATCATTTGCCCAGGTGATGGGCACACTTGGTTTTGAAGATTCTGGGATTGAGGGCAGAGCTTGAACGTCTAGGTTTGTCAGGCTGTGCCCATTCATTAACACTAAAATTGTTCTAGAATCCAGCATCCGGTTGAGAATAATTGGTAGTTGGTTTGATTGAACCTACTGTCACCCATATACCTGCTTTTTACAGCAAGACTGCAGATGTTAGAATATTATTTGTGAAGCACACAGCAAGATAAAGAATCTGGAGATGCTATTTTTCCATGCCACAAAAATTAGAAAGGATATGCTGAAAAGATAATGTACTGTACAGCTGGGTCAATCTTCTAGGCCAAAATAGAATGTCAAAGCATCAGTTTTGATAATTATAAGATACATTATGATTAAATGGTCTTCCATCTGGAGCTCTGGCAGAAGAATTATGCCTTGAGAAATTATGCCTTGAGAGATATAACTCAAAGGGTTGATGGCACTTGGTACTGAGTAACCCCTGAACACATTCAATGGGATACATAACAGAATTCTGATTGATTGTCACTGACCAAATTTGGCATTCAGCTGAGATATTGTTATGATCGGCATATCCTAATCATCTGTTAAAAAAAAAAAAGCATAGGATCTTCTAGATGATGCTAATAATTAAAAGAGTTTAAAATTAAGATATGCATTTTTAATTTAATGTTTAATATAGTCCTAAACAAATTTTATTTCTACTCCCTCAATTAGAATCATCACTCTTTTTTACATCAAAAAAGCAGGAATTACATTTATGACTAAATAACCTTAAACGATTATAACAGTTCCTCCTAATAAAATATTCACATATATTGTTTTTAAATGATGCTGAAGTGATGATTAATTAATCTTGCCCTCTAACAGCTTAACATGATCTTAGTGATATTTGCACTCAGTTTATGAGAATTTTCAAAAATTTAATATATAATTTCCTTCAGTAAGTAATATGTGCTATGCACATACCAGTTCCAGAATATTTTATTATAGGGATACAAAAGAAAGAGATTTTGTGGATGCTGATATTAAAATACCTACAGACAACTTAGGTATACATTATATATGTACTTGAAGTAATTAAATATGTTTAAAGAGTGAGACATTCAGGGGTACATATGATTTCAAATCATAATATTCAATATATATTTAATATTGTCTGCAATAATTAATTGAGAAGTGCATAAAAAGTGATATAACCTAAATATAAACCTTAAAACCATATGAATAGTCATGACTTTCTTCTCTGAATACTGCTATGGCACATAATTTTCTTGAGTGGAAGGCTTAGTTTTAGCTCTAACTTTAATATGCAAAGATCTTGTAGTAAATTATAGCTATAAATAAAATTTTAGAAGCCCCTGGACTTATACATTGCATCAACATGATAGCCATTCATTAATTGAAAAGGAAAATATTTATTTATATTTAATTTGTACTCTTCTCACAAAACATGTGTGCTAAAAGGAAGTTGGTATGTCCTGAACTTTATTATTCTAACAGAAAAGCATAAAAGTATAAAATTCATATAATTTACTGCATCTCTTCTTTCTGAATACAAGATACATATTTTACCTGAGTCTAGCTATTTCAAAAGCTTATATAAAATCTTGCTAAAATTAAAGTATAAACTCCAACCTACTACATCTCCTTGCAAGAATTTAAAATCTCATTTTTTCAGTTTTAATAAAGTATAATTAACATATAAAGTTTTAAGATATTTAAAGTGTACATCATAGTTTGATATACATATGCACTGTGAAAGAATTCTCCCATCTAGTTAATTAACACATCCATCACCTCACATGTACATGTTTCTTTTTTTCCTCTTAGCAAATTTCAGTTATATGATATAGCACGATCAACTACAGTCACCATGTTTTATTTGATTTATACACTACATCTGCAGATCCAATTCTTATTATAACTTAAAGTTTGTATACCTTTTAGCAAGATTTCCCTAGTTCTTCCACCCCCCAACTCTTGGCAATCACTTTTCTGTTCTCTGTTACTATGAGTTTGACTTTTTTTTTTTTAGGTTTCCCATATACATGATACTATGAGCATTTGTCTTTCTTTGTCTGGCTTATTTCACTTAGCATAATGTCCTCAATTGCAAATGACAGGATGTTTTTCTTTCTCATGGCCGAATAACATTCCATTGTAGGTATGTATCTCGCATCTTCTTTATCCATTCATAAACTGACAGATATTTAAGTTGTTTCCATACCTTGGTTATTATGAATAATGCTACAGTGACCATGAGAGTACAGATACATCTTTGAGATAATGGTTTTATTTCCTTTGTATAAATACCTAGAAGTGTGATCATATAGCAGTTATATTGTTAATTTTTTTTAACGAACCTCCATACTGCTTTCCATAGTGGCTGCATAAATTTAGATTCTTACTAACAGTGCACAAGAGTTCCTTCTTCTCCACATGCTTGCTAATATTCTTTATCTCTTGCCTTTATGATGGTAGTTATTCTAACAGATGTGAGGTATGGATTTGATATTCATAAAATCTCACTTTTAATAAGCTAATATACATGGCTAATTTTTTCCTAGATGTTTGTATTTTCTTCTCTGTTTACCTCCTTAGTATATAAATTAGAGATTGGATTTGATTTATACTGATTGTGACATCTTGCTTTTTTCTTTTCTTTCTCTTTTTGCATATTGTATTCCACTTGAAGAATGCAGAATATCCACTGACGGATGAAAATTAAATAAAGTGCATCAAGGGATTGGCATATTTTTTAATCGTTCTTAAGCATCTTTTTTCTTCACTGTTTTCTTTGGAAATATGCTATCTCCTCAGCAAATACATTTACTTCTCAGGCGTCTTTCCCCCCTATCCTTTATTTTAGGTCTCACCTTGTTATTTTGAATTTAGCTCTATTTTCTTTGCTGATTTTCTAAAGCTTCTAAGAAATGCTGGCAATATGGAAATGAGGTCTGGCAGAGGGGTGTTAAGATCTCCTGCTACTCAAAAGATATAAAATAGATAAGGCCATGAAACAAAATGTCCTTCTGGGTATTGGCAATTGTAGTGCAACTTTTATTGCAGTTATTAGCCTCCAAGTACAAAGCACATTTTGTGGTTCATGCAGCTGTTCCAACAGATTGTCTTCTTCGATGAAGTACAAGAAGATATAAGAAGTGGGTATTTGTAAGTGAAATCTAAATTTAATTATTTCTTAATTAAGAAAATGTTGTTTCGTGAAACCAAAGCATAATGCAATAAAATAGAATCAAATGACTAAGGTGTTTTAAAAAAGCAACACAAAATGAAACAAAATGTGGAAAGATCATGTCAGTGAAGATAAAGAACAATGAGAGATTTTAAAAAAGACCTGACAGAAGATAAGTCATATCAGGTGCAAAACTCATCTTTTTATTTTATTGCTTTTGTGACGTTAATTACAAACGACAGGTAACCTGTCATCTAAGTACAGTGTGTTCATAGAGACTGCAGGAAAGTTTTAGATCCTCTAGCAACTCGGCGGGGAACAAAGCACAAAATTTCAAGTTAATTTTAGCGAGACTACATAATAAATAATGGTGTTAGCACTAATCAACTATTCAAAACATCTTACAAACATTTGCTAATTAAACCTTGTACTGTTGATAAATAATGCTTTCATTTACCAACACATAGAAAGAAACAACTCATATTACTAAATCTCCAAAGTTTCTAACTTTTAAGCACTACTAAAGTCTTATCTTTTCATTCTTCACAACTTCATACATAAGAAACACACATGTATCTGGACTTCAGAAAATAAACTGCCACAATAAATAAATAGATGGTATTTTCATGAGAGAAGAATTTCATTATAGGATGCAGCATAGGCATAGGGAGCAAAATCTAAATGAAGCCCATATTCTATCAAATCTCCTCATCTCCTGGCCTTTCTAAATCAGGATTAGATTGCTTCTTACTTATGCAATTTATTGGTGCCCTGATTATTTTTTTCTTATAATGTATATGAGTTTGAGATTTTGTTTTTATTTGAGATTGTTTGATTATTATGGCTCCTCTATGAGAAAATATAATCTATAAAAGAAAAGACATGTCTAGTTTGTTCAGCACATAGTACATATTCAATAAATATTTATTAAAGAAATGGCTCATTTAGAGATATAGGCAGGTGTTAGGCAGAGGGGCGTTGTGTATTTTCCTCTGTTCTTGTCCCTGCTGCAACAAGGAATTGAAGGGCACAGACACAGTAGTGAAGGAGAGTAAAAGTTTTACTTAAAGTTATTTAGAGAGAAAGTATAGGCGACCTCAGGGAGGAGAGGTGCCCTGAAAGCTTGGAGAGAGAAAGTTTAAGGCTACACACTTACAAAGTGCAGGTGACCTCAGAAAGAGGAGCACTGAAAGATTGGGAAAAAAGTCAAAGTTACACACTTTTAGAAAGTGCAGGCAACTTCCGAGAGAGGAGTGCCCTTAAAGGTTGGGGACTCACCCTTTTAAGGATTTTTCTGGAATGTGATAAAGGGCTGGGGGTGAAGACTTGTTAGGTGGTTCCCAAATATTAAAATTAACTTAATGTAAGAAATTTACTGCTCTCATTTCTCTCTGAGATACCAGCGGTCTTGGTCTGGGAGCACATCAAACAAGACTGCCTGCCTGTCCCCCAAGGTGGGCTGAGTTATTGTCTGTTTGCTAAAGAGTAAGTTAAGAATCTTACTTCTTAACTCCCTGGGTGTTAAAATGCAAACTTATCTTTAAGATCGAATCTTTTCTGCTTTTACTATGTTGTTTATGGCTGGGACTGCTTGCTAAATTAGTTGCCCAACTTGCAAATTATTTGATTAGGGCTGAAGGAAGAAAAATAGCATATAGGTAAAGCTAAAGAGTAAGCTGAGACTGCGTGATTAACACAGTAAAGACATGCACTATGCTGAGCTACCCTCCTTTATCTGGAGAATATTCAAACATTCCAGGCCAAGTTGCTTCTTGGCCTTTTGAGCTTTAACTGATTAATTTATTAACTTTGAGTCTTTTCTGGGGTTTTAGTTTTAACTGGTTAACTCTTTGAATCCCTTGCAGTGGGCTTTATTGGCCTTATTTCTCTCTCCACTCATCTCATATCTATTCTCCTGCCTAACATAGATATAACTCTATACTAGATAAGATTCCTATGTGTTCTAAAACAGAAAATATACTTTTACTAATTTATTTGCACTCAAAATATTTAAGTAAGTATGTATATGTACATACATTTCAGAAACTATATGAGTAGAAAAAAGCAAAATGATTTAAAAATATTTTTAAGCCTTCCTCCATCCTCTGATTTTAAAACAAATCATTGGAACCAGAGTAAATAGACTATTTTGTTCCTTACTCCTCAACTGTGGAGGAAGATGTTGAATCTTATAAAAGAATGTAACAGATCATAGAAAAGTAACAATAGCTACTATTTATTGTGCCCTTGTTGAATGCCATTAAGCCTTCATAATGGCAAACATATCACACAGTTATTATTAATATGCCTATTTTACATATTAATAGAATTAAGTAGCTAGTCAGAGTTATAAAGATGTCTGGTTTGCCAGGGAGTATATCTTCTACAAAATATTATCTAAAGGCCCTTTTTAAAAATTATTATTACAAATAATTTTAGTAGGATAAATAATCCCATCACTCTGACCTCAGGGGGCCAACATGTACAAGAGGAAAATTGGCAACTCTGGTCAGATCAGTTGGGAGAGAAATTATGGTCAATATTGGACAGAAGTCCAAGAAACAGGTCATTTTAGCTCTTACAGTAGCCATGACAATAAGTAAAATCTCAAGATATATGCAATGAGGTCACTGATGCTGTAAATGTGCAATAAAGATAAAAGTTCTTTAATTACCTCTCCTAAATGTTTGAAGAAGAAAAACTGCTAAATAAGATGGGATCACAGGTTTGCTCTTCTAGCTCTTGAGCCTGATCTTCAGAAAGTAACACTGTATAATCTGTTCCATAACTAATGTCTCATAGGTTTAGCCTTGTAAGAGAACAAATATTCTGTATTTGTAGCAATATTTACATCACAAGCAATACTCTCAACACCTACATATCCTTAGCAGGAATTACCATATCCTCTATCCCCAAAGATGCCTACAAATATAACTTGAATATTCCCTAGACTCCAATACTTGTTGGGTCCTACATATGATCAGTTTCCCTCTGAAAGATCAGATGACATCCAATTTTTATAGAGACATTCTGATGAATTCCTTGAATATGTAACCCATGGGCTTCTTCAAGGTCACAGCCAAACTTCTCTGTTCTAAAACTTTGGTGACTGCACTGCCATCCCCAACTTCTGCAGGGAAAATTTTGGAAAGCCTAGGATCACATGCCTTTTTTTTTCATCCAGAGCCTTGCTCTCCCCACTCTTTGCTGTGGGAAAGAAGCCAATATACATGGGTATAGATATAAAATTTCATGAAACATTGAAATAATGCAAAGAAGATAAAATGCAAATGAATATCATGATTATGCTGATCAACTACTGAGGAAGTTATCGCTCTTTGATTATGTTTGGAATATAAATAATCAGTATTAAGGGAGAGATCCTTTCATTAGAAACAGATGGGATAAAATGTGGAGATGGCTAAGAGAAACAAAAACATCTAATTTTGGAGGAGTCATTTTCCAAAATGATCCTTGGATTTAAAGTTAAAGCAAAAACAGAGCAGGCTCAGGCAGCCTCAGGTGCCATGTAGGCAGAGCCCACACTCACCTTCCCAGCAAGTGCCCCTCCCACCAGAGAATGAGGGAGATAACTGTGCACCAGCAAGAGAAAGAAAAGAGGGCTTTAAATCTTAAGATCAGAGCCAGCTTAACAATATTTGCCAAGTCCAACACCATCAAGTACAAATATTACAAAGGATCTATGAGTTTCCTTGTGAAGTGGTCTACATAATGTTGGACACCATTAATATATACAATTTTCACATATAAGAATGCACTATTCATTTTAAATAAACTTTTCTGAGCATTCTTGTGTGTATGTGGTAGTTACAGCCAAGGATAGCAGTTGTACAGCTTCTCTGAAGAGATAGTCTTTAGAAGAAAAAATGCTATCTCCCTGACCAGTGGCATCAAATGTTTGTGTAAGTGTAGAGAAACAGATAAACAGACCTCTTTACAGGCCACTCTGGACTGAGCTCCTTCAACAGGGTCTGCCTGCACTCCTGGGGTCAGTAGGTGACCACACCACAAAGCAGTTAGGAATGAAATGAATGAAAGTATTTTCAAGCAAGCACAATGAAAAATCTTTCCAATATAAACTAGCCTGAAACTGATCATGTGAAGTGCAAAGCAGATCCTGTTTTATTCTTCTATCAACAGCTGCACTAGAAGAAAAATGGAAAGTCTGTGAGATCATGCTTCTGATTTTTATCAAAAAGTCTACATGAATGAGGCAGATCAGCAGAAAGGCTCTGTTCATCTTACCAATCCTGAAGACCCCAGCTCATGGATGTCCATCTCAACACACACATCCACAATACCTGTGGGGCTAAAATGAATGTTTCTGCAGTCAAGTATATGACTGACAGTCCTTTCTACATTGCACTTCCCTGAAAACTGTGCCCTGGTTTATTCATATTAAGATTTAATACAACTAATCCTAAAAGAGCAACAGGAAAGAAGGCTGCACCAGACTGCATACACTTGGAGAACAGTGCAGACCTCACGAAACAGGGCACCAGTGCTGCTACCCTGCAATCCCCGACATCATTCCAGGGGCTGAGCAGCACTGAATGGTGCCACATACAAATTTGAAACATCAAAGGAACACGGTTCGAACATAAAGCTCAGAAACACTATAAAAAGAGCCAAATGAAACTGAACTCACCAATCTTCCTGAAAGAGAGTTCAAAATAAATAATAATGAACATGTTCATGGAGATACAGAAAAATATTCAAGAACTCAGGGACAAATTTAGGATGGAGATTCAATCATTAAGGAATACCATATCTGAAATGAAACATACAGTGGAGGTATTTAAAAGAAGATTAGATGTAGTAGAAGAGACGGTAACTGCAATAGAAATTAGAGAAGAGGAATACAAAGAAGCTGAGGCACAGAGAGAAAAAAGGTTGTCTATGAATGAAAGAATATTGAAAGTACTGTATGACTAATCAAAATGGAACTATATTCACATTGTAGGGGTAATATAAGAAGAGGAGACAGAAAAAGGGATAGAAAGTGTCATTGAGGAGGTAATTGCTAAAAACTTCCCCGATCTGGGGAAAGAGATATCTCTCAGGCCATGGAGGTGCACAGATCTCAAACAGAAGGGACCTAAGGAAGACAACATTATGACATACAATAATTAAAGTGGCAAAGATCAAGAATAAGGACAGACTTTTAAAAGCAGCTGGAGAGAGAAAAAAGATCACATACAAAGGAAAACCCATCAGGCTATCAACAAACTTCTCGACAGAAACCTCACAGGTCAGAAGGGAGTGCCATGATGTATTTAGTGCAATGAAGCAGAAGGGCCTCAAACCAAGAACATTCTATCTGGCAAGATTATCAGTTAAATTTGAAAAAGGGATTCAACAATTTTCAGATAAGCAAAAGCTGAGAGAATTTACCTCACACAAGCCACCTCTACAGTGCATTTTGGAGGGACTGCTATAGATGGAAGTATTCCTAAGGCTAAATAGCTGTCACCAGGGGAAATAAAACCAAAGCAAAGAAGTAGAACAATTAATTACTAAGTAGATGCAAAATCAAATCAACTACCTCCAAAGTCAATCAAGGGATAGAAAAAGAGTACAGAATATGATACTTAATATATATGGAATGGAGAAGGAAGAAAAAGGAGGTAAAAAAAAGAACCTTTAGGTTGTATTTATAATAGCATACTAAGTGAGTTAAATTAGACTGTTAGATAGTAAGGGAATTACCCTTGAACCTTTGGTAACCACAAATCTAAAGCCTACAATGGCAATAAGTACATATATATCAATAATCACCCTAAATGTAAATGGTCTGAATACACCAATCAAAAGACATAGAGTCACTGAATGGATAAAAAAACAAGACCCATTTTTTAAGCTGCCTACAAGAGATTCAATTAAAACCCAAAGACATTCACATACTAAAAGGAAGTGATGGAAAAAGCTATTTCATGCAACTAATAGGGAGAAAAAAGTAGGAGTTGCAGTACTTGTATCAGACAAAATAGACTTCAAAACAAAGAAAGTCACAAGAGACAAAGAAGGACATTACATAATGATAAAGGGGTCAGCAAAATAAAAGGATATAACTATTATAAATATCTATGCATCCAACAGAGGATCACCTACATATGTGAAACAAGTACTAACAGAATTAAAGGGGGAAATAGAATGCAATGCATTCATTTTAGGAGACTTCAACACACCACCCACTCCAAAGGACAGCTCAAGCAGACAAAAAGTAAGTAAGGACATAGGCACTGAACAACACATTAGAAAAGATGGACCTAATAGACATCTACAGAACACTTCATCCAAAAGCAACTAGATACACATGGAACATTTTGAAGACTAGATCATATACTAGGCCACAAAAAGAGCCTCAGTAAATTCAAAAAGATTGAAATTGTACCAACCAGTTTCTCAGACCACAAAGGTATGAAACTAGAAATAAATTATTCAAAGAAAATTAAAAAGCCCACAAACACATGGAGGCTTCATAACATGCTCTTAAATAATCAATTTATCAATGACCAAATAAAAACAGAGATCAAGCAATATATGGAGACAAATGACAATAATTCAACACTGCAAAAATCTGTGGGACACAGCAAAGGCTGTGCTAAGAGGGAAATATATTGCAATACAGGCCTACCTCGGAAAAGATGAACAATCCCATATAAACAGTCTAAACTCACAATTAATGAAACTAGAGAAAGAAGAACAAATGAGGCCCAAAGTCAGTAGGAGGAGGGACATAATAAAGATTAGAGCAGAAATAAATAAAATTGAGAATAAAAAAACAATAGAAAGAATCAATGAAAGCTGGAGCTCATTCTTTGAGAAAATAAACAAAATAGATAAACCCCTAGCCAGGCTTATCAAGAAAAAAGAGAGTCTATACAATAAGCAGAATCAGAGAAAGATAAATTAATAAAAAATAAAAGTTAAAGCAGATGGCACAAAACGATATTGAGACTTGGAGTTTTCTTACAATATATAAAGACCAAAATTCTTCCCTGATTGAAAAAAAATAGTTTAAATGTCTGACTTCATTTTGTACTTCGTCCTTTTACATAAGCTATGGTCCATCAAACTGCAGTGTTATCTCTTCTTAAGTAATAGTGAAGGATCCAGGAGAAGAATAAGAAAAGATGCTACAATTTTTGTAGAAGAGAGAAAGGTGAATTCAGAAAATACAAATTAGCTCATCATTATTCCATAGCAAAATTCCAGAATTGTTTATTAAATGGAGGATATAAGATAATTTAAAGACATGGAAGAATAAGAAATAGAAACATTAGAAATGACCATATGCATTTACAAAAGAAGCTATAGGACTTTTACCTCCTTTCCATTTTTATTGTTCAATGCACTATCAGATGCTTAGTTCAAGAGAATATTTTAGATATAGGAAAACTGCTTCTAAATTCCTCATGTTTTGTGCATGTTATATATTTATGTTGTGCATATGCATAAATAATTAAATATACTCCACTTATTTTTTTTTTTCATTCAAAAGATAGCTTCACCCTTGCTCTTGAGTGTCAGAGGCACTTAGCTCACACATCCCAGCTCCAGTGGGTACCTAGATTATATAGTGAAGATTAACTGACAAATGTCCATGTACATTTTATATGTTTATATTTTTGTGCCTATTAGATGGAAAACTATTTGGGGATAAAATAACATTTTAGCCTTAAAAGTCCTATTTTGCATTTTGCAACTCTTCAGTTTACAACACATTCAAGTTTTAATTCTTCTTTAGATGTCACCCTCCTTATAATTTACATATCTGAAGAGAGCTCATTCAATTCTCCATCCCAAATATACCGATCTAAAATTGGAGAAAACACCTTCTCTGACAAATTATCTTCCAGACTTATCTTCCACTCTTTCTCCTGCTTTCTACCTGAGGGCTGACCCAATGGACAGATCAAGGGCTCTTTAATCCTCGGTTCTTAGGTGAGTCCAGCCAATGGGGAGCCCCAGCAGGAGACGGGTGCGGAGGGGGGTCAGGATATTTGTTCCCCCAATATACTCTTAACTTGTTAGAAAGAAAGCAAATAATATTTTTGAGAATGAATATTAACCTGAGAGGTAAATACTTTGGGTCTATCATAATGAATATATTTTTTAATGTATTAAAAATATGTAAAGAAAGCTTCTCAAATTTTTCTATTTTTGTATTTATTCAACAATTATTTATTAAGTTATTAAATTACTAGGTCAAAGATGAAAACGCACAGTTCTACCCTTGAGAAACTCACAGTCCAAGAGGGAAGACAGACATGAATAAATACCTATTATGAAATGTGAAAAGGGCTATAATGGATGCATATGTCAATGATTCAAAGGGAAACCTAATGCTTTGGATGGCAGACGTGACATTTTGATTACAAGTTCAATATAAGTCAACAGTGTAATGGCTGCCAAAAAATCAAAGAGTCAGCCTGTGTTTGTGTATGTTTAGTACACTAAATGAAGAAGAAAATCAGTTTACAATTTAAAAATTTGACCACATGTGTCTTACTTTTGCCTATTATGTTTAAAACTAAGTAGGACCATTCTAGGGATGCTTTCCAGGATAATAAATATTTATAACATAATGACATTGAAATATGTTGAAGAGAGTGACACTTTAATATAGAAAAATAAACATGGAGGGTACATGGGTACATAAGTGAGATTTCCAACATAGCATATTTGAAGAGCTACACGTTAAAACAAAAGCTCATGTACTTCCAAAGTGTAGAGCTAAGATAAGCTGAAACACTGCAGAAAGGGAATTTCTGTTATAAGCACAAAGAGCTATTTTTAATAATTAGAACTATACAGGAATAGAAGAGGCTTCTCCTAAACTTGTTCTTTCTGACTCTACTCAACTTAGAGGTGGCAAATGAGCTGTCAGAGTTAATACAGTGTGATTGATGCATTAGGGGGGTGAACTGTTATTTCTAAACTCATCTCTTTTTCTCTCATTTCCTTCTCTGTCTCTGTTTCTCTTTTACACACACAAACTACATACATCAAAAATGAATTCTTTCTTTCGATCTCTCTCACAGTTTCTCTCACTATTCACATACACACTTAAAATGCACACATATTAGGTGTGCCTATGAAAGCAGAAAAAAAAGAAATATATGAATTCTTTGGATTAATCTTTATTTGAAGTAGGATGAGGAAAAAACCCATTAATGAAAGAGCATACCAACAAAGACACATTATCCAGTGATTACATATGACAGTAAGTATGTACAGAAGAGAGTATTGTAATGATATGCTTAATCTTTGGAACTGGAATTATTTTTAAGCAGGGAAAACAGAATGACCTCTAGATCAGCAACTTATAATGTTAGCATCTAATCTGTCTGATTACAGATTTGGCCTTTATTTTTCAACTGTTTCTCATATAGCAGCTTTTGGCCCATATTCATAGTGACAGGCCCATTCCTTGGACTCTGATTTCTATGTGTGAACTTGTTTTCATTTGCTTGTTTCTTTACTTGTTTTTAAATATGTGTCTGAGTCCTTTCCTTCAAGTTCAGCTTAGTTCCCCACTTTTTCTAAGAAACCTATCATCCAATGTCTTATTCCCCAGTATTTAGTTCCTGAAGTTTAGAGATAACACTTGTATCCCACTTGCTTGTTGCTGGCCTTTCCTGAAACTGATTCCTCATCTTTTTTATCTTTGTACAGGCTTCTGAGCTCATCTACCTGAAACTCTTAAACCATTTTTGACAGTTGGATTTACCTTTAAAATCCCTGAGGTTGGCTTCCTACAAAAACTGAGCTATACTTACAACATTATTTTTTCAATGGAAATCGTTGTGTCCTTACAAAAGTTAAAGACTCATTATATTATCAGGTGGCAAGCTAGATCTTTGAGAAACATTATCTCTATAACTATATTTTAATATCTCCTTTATAAAAAGACAATGATTTAGTCTCCAAATAAAATTTCTGTCAATATCTCACAGTTTTTCAGTATTCAAGATAGAAATTCAACCCAACCTATACATTTTAAAGTCAAGTAATTTATTGGGCAAATTAAAGTTGAAACATTCCTCCTAAATTTGAGGGCTTAGATTTCCATTATAGGCCAAATAATTCATTGACAGATACAATGAAAAAAATCAAAATAGTAGTAGTACAAACATAAAAATGGAATAGCCAATGTAAAGATCTAATTAAGCAGGAAGACTCTATTAGGATAGAAAAGTTGAAGAGTTTACATAATAAAAACATTTATAATAAGGACATCAGAACATAAAAGAAGTTTAACAGATGTGAAAGAATATTACATCTAAATTCAGAGTATTTTAAGATTACTTATAATTTGGCTTGCTCACTTATCACAAAGTTTTCCACATCATTTATCATGTATTTTTATATTAGTTAGCCAAGTATATGTTAGTGTCATTTTAATTTTTAATGACATGTGCCAAAATAGGAAATTACCTTAAAGTCCATAGGACTGAAGAAGCAAATCTTTTTCTATAAAAGAAAATAATTAAATAATTTTCATATACTAACAAGGGAATGATTTTGCTGTTTTCTATAGTACATGGAGACTTGAACTCTTCTTTCTCTCTAATTTTTTTAAATGCAGTGGTAACTGATCTACAGCAAATCTTAAATATTAATGCACAGAAGTTTTGAGGACCTCTCCTCTAGTGTTATAAAATATTTATTTGTAAGGCCCAGATTGTACTCCCTGTGATTAGCTCTTGGTTTTGCCCTCTGGAGATTCCTATTTTTTCATTATCTTCTTTGGTCAAATCTGAAGAAGGTATTATAGATTATACCATCCTTGGAACTGACTATCAGTCCCCATTAGCCTTCTGCCCATAAAAGTTGATGTATCATCACCAAAAAGAATGCTGAAGAAATGCAGCATATAGGCAAGGTGGTGATAACTGTGCTTAGCCACCCATCAGCCATCATTTCAAATTTACGCTAGGTGGAGGTCACAAAGCAAATCAAGAGGTGGGCAGAAAACCTAATATTAGATTGAAAATTCCAGGCCACAGTCAGAGTCCAGTCTATGATTTGACACAGTTCACCTGACTGATTGGAAATTGACTGGACACTGACTAGAAACAAATCCTGAAAAGTGTCTAAGGGGTACTTAATGGAATTGTACTGTCAGGCAATCCCCAATCTGAGGAAAACAAGCTAATTGTATCTCAGATTCTATGAAAGTCTTGCATCTCCAAATGACCAAAAGTCAGTGAACTGTTGAGAATGGATCCTGAAAGACAAGTCCCCACAAGGGCCCTTTATAGTATCCATGTTGTAGGGTACCATGGAGGAGAAATAGTCATCTCAGATAGGAAGGCTGTGAGAGTCAGTTTTTCTGCATTTGCAATTAAAGGAGTATAAAACAAGGTAACATCTCCATTCTACATAGCTATATTAATTACTTAAAACTCAATATTCTTTATCAAGATGTAAGAAGTCATTCTTTAAATTGTGGATTCATTTCTTATTTTACTAGAGAGATTTGTTACTTGAAATTTAGTAAGTCAATTTTAATATTTATGACTAAAATGAAAGAAGAGAACTGTAGTAAAGGAATATTGACAGGTGTGTCTACTCTCCACCACTGGCCACAGGGTATTTGTGGTAGAATGCAGTAATGGTGGACTTTGCTTCTCTATTCATGTATTCAGGACTTTTGCCACATGATGTCACAGTTTCTCCTAGTAAAGAGGCACAGTGTATTTTCCTACCCTTGAATTTGTTTTGGCCATATAACATATCTGTGGTCAAAGCTGTGGCTTTGTGTCTTGTTTTGCCAATGAAGTTTTATGAACCAAAAAGCAATTTGAAGATCTCTCTGTGCTATGACACCAGAAGTACTCTGGAGAAAGAAGATGCCATAAATTTGGGTCTGAATGGAAACAAGCTGGTACAAAACCACCAGAGACTCAGAGGCAGAGCCAAGATGGTGGCATGAGTAAGACAGTGGGAATCTCCTCCCAAAAACATATATATTTTTGAAAATACAACAAATACAACTAATACTAAAACAGAGACCAGAAGACACAGGACAACAGCTAGACTACATCCACACCTGCAAGAACACAGCAGCTGGTGAAAGGGGTAAGATACAAGCCGCAGTCCGGCGGGACCCGAGGCCCTCACCCCAGCTCCCGGCAGGAGGAGAGGAGTCGGAGAGGGGAGGGGGAGGGAGCCGAGGACTGCTAAACACCCAGCCCTAGACATCCACACCAGAGCACAGACACAGTGCATGCATGGGGTGCTGGAAACTAGGAAAGCAGGACAGTAAGACCTGTGAGCAGGTACTGAAGCTGGCACCCCCGTGACAAAGAAAAGAGAGTGCTTTTTGAAAATCTTAAAGGGACAGGGACCCCACAGCTGGACAGAAGCATCCCGGGTCACAGTCCAGCAACTGGAAATTCCAGGGAACTCTGGGCACACTAACCCCCTGGGCAACAGCTCTGAGACCCCTCAAGGAGGAAAACAGCCAAACAGCCCCCCATCCATTACCCCTATGGGGCCCCGCCATACCAGAGTAGCGGTATGGGGCCTGCAACGCACACAGCAAGGGAGCTTCCTCCGTAACGGCCGGGCAAGATACAGAGACCCAGTCTACACGCAATTGCCCAACACAAGTCACAAGGGGTCGCAGTTGTCCCAGTAAAGAAAGGCCAGGAGCCAAGTGGAAAGAGTCTTGACTCTCCCACCTGACAAGTCAATAGCACTCCACTGCACCTATCAACATGAAAAGGCAAAAAAATTTGATTCAGACAAGACTAACCCAGTCAGCCTCGACATCTTCTACATCTTCCCCTGAAAAGGAACCTGGGGAGATAGATTTAACCAGTCTTCCTGAAAAAGAATTCAAAACAAAAGTCATAATCATGCTGATGGACTTGCAGAGAAATATGCAAGAACTAAGGAGGGAGAATACAGAAATAAAACAAGCTCTGGAAGGACTTCAAAACAGAATGGATGAGATGAAAGAGACCATTAATGGACTAGAAAACAGAGAACAGAAACACAGAAAAGCTGATGCAGAGAGAGATAAAAGGATCTCCAGGAATGAAAGAATTTTAAGAGAACTGTGCAACCAATCGAAACAGAAAAATATCCGCATGATAGGGGTACCAGAAGAAGAAGAGAGAGAAAAAGGGATAGAAAGTATCTTTGAAGAAATAATTGCTGAAAACTTCTCCAAACTAGGGGAGGAAATGGCCTCTCAGATGACAGAGGTACACAGAACTCCCAAGACAAGGGATCCAAGGAGGGCAACACCAACATACATAATAATTAAAATGGCAAAGATCAAAGACAAGGACAAAGTATTAAAGGCAGCCAGAGAGAAAAAAAAAGGGCACCTACAAAGGAAAACCCATCAGGCTATCATCAGATTTCTCAAAAGAAACCCTACAGGTCAGAAGAGAATCGCATGATATACTTAATGCAATGAAACAGAAGGGCTTCGAACCAAGACTACTGTATCCAGCAAGAATATCATTTAAATATGAAGAAGGGATTAAACAATTCCCAGACAAGCAAAAGTTGAGGGAATTTGCCTCCCACAAACCACCTCTATAGGGCATCTTACAGGGACTGCTCTAGTTGGGAGCACTCCTAAAAAGAGCACAGAACAAAATACACAACATATGAAGAAGGGAGGAGAAGGAATAAGAAGGGAGAGAAATAAAGAATCATCAGACCGTCTTTATAATAGCTCAATAAGTGAGTTAAGTTTGACAGTAAGATAGTAAAGAAGCAAACCTTGAACGTTTGGTAACCACAAACTTAAAGCCTGCAATGGCAATAAGTACATACCTTTCAATACTCACCCTAAATGTAAATGGAATGAATGCACCAATCAAAAGACACAGAGTAATAGAATGGATAAAAAAGCAAGACCCATCCATATGCTGCTTACAAGAGAGTCACCTCAAACCCAAAGACATGCACAGACTTAAAGTCAAGGGACGGGAAATGATATTTCATGCAAACAACAGAGAGAAAAAAGCAGGTGTTGTGATACTAGTATCAGACAAAACAGACTTCAAAATAAGAAAATAACAAAAGATAAAGAAGGACATTACATAATGATAAAGGGCTCAGTCCAACAAGAGGACATAACCAATATAAATATATATGCACCCAATACAGGAGCACTAACATATCTGAAACAAATACTAACAGATCTAAAGGAGGAAATAGAATGCAATGCATTCAATCTGGGAAAATCCAACACACCACTCACCCCAAAGGACAGAACCAACAGACAGAAAATAAGTAAGGACACAGAGGCACTGAACAAAACACTTGAACAGATGGACCTAATAGACATCTACAGAACTCTACATCCAAAAGCAACAGGATACACATTCTTCCCAAGTGCACATGGAAAATTCTCCAGAATAGACCACATAATAGGCCACAAAAAGAGCCTCAGAAAATTCCAAACGATTGAAATCCTACCAACCAACTTTTCAGACCACAAAGGCATAAAACTAGAAATAAATTGTACAAAGAAAGCATAAAGGCTCACAAACACATGGAGGCTTAACAACACGCTCCTAAATAATCAATGGATCAATGACCAAATCAAAATGGAGATCCAGCAATATATGGAAACAAATGACAATAATAACACAAAGCCCCAACTACTGTGGGATACAGCAAAAGCAGTCTTAAGAGGAAAGTATATAGCAATCCAAGCATATTTAAAGAAGGAAGAAAAATCCCAAATGAATGGTCTAATTTCACAATTATCGAAATTGGAAAAAAAAGAACAAATGAGGCCTAAAGTCAGCAGAAGGAGGGACATAATAAAGATCAGGGAAGAAATAAACAAAATTGAGAAGAATAAAACAATAGAAAAAAATCAATGAAACCAAGAGCTGGTTCTTTGAGAAAATAAACAAAATACATAAGCCTCTAGCCAAATTTATTAAGAGAAAAAGAGAATCAACACACATCAGCAGAATCAGAAATGAGAAAGGAAAAATCACGACGGACCCCACAGAAATCCAAAGAATTATTAAAGACTACTATGAAAACCTATATGCCAAGAACCTGGAAAACCTAGAAGAAATGGACAGCTTCCTAGAAAAATACAACCTTCCAAGACTGACCCAGAAAGAAACAGAAAATCTAAACTGACCAATTACCAGCAATGAAATGGAAGCGGTAATCAAAAAACTACCCAAGAACAAAATCCCTGGGCCAGACAGATTTACCTCGGAATTTTATCAGACACACAAAGAAGACATAACACCCATTCTCCTTAAAGTTCTCCAAAAAATAGAAGAGGAGGGAATACTCCCAAACTCATTCTATGAAGCCAACATCACACTAATACCAAAACCAGGCAAAGACACCACAAAAAAAGAAAAACTACAGACCAATATCCCTGATGAACATAGATACGAAAATACTCAAAAAATCTTAACAAAAAGAATTCAAAAATACATCAAAAGGATCATACACCATGATCAAGTGGTATTCATCCCAGGGATGCAAGTATGGTACAACATTCAAAAATCCATCAACATCATCCACCACATCAATAAAAAGAAAGACAAAAACCACATGATCATCTCCATAGATGCTGAAAAAGCATTCGATAAAATTCAACATCCATTCATGATAAAAACTCTCAACAAAATAGGTATAGAGGGCAAGTACCTCAACATAATACAGGCCATATACGATAAACCCACAACCAACATCATACTGAACAGCGAGAAGCTGAAAGCTTTTCCTCTGTGATCAGGAACAAGACAGGGATGCCCACTATTCTCACTGTTATTCAACATTGTACTGGAGGTCCTAGCCAGAGCAATTAGACAAAACAAAGAAACACAAGGAATCCAGATTGATAAAGAAGAAGTTAAACTGTCACTATTTGCACATGACATGATATTGTACATAAGAAACCCTAAAGACTCCACTCCAAAACTACTAGAGCTAATATCGGAATTCAGCAAAGTTGCAGAATAAAAAATTAACGCACAGAAATCTGTGGCTTTCCTATACACTACCAATAAACTAATAGAAAGAGAAATCAGGAAGACAATTCCATTCACAATAGCATCAAGAAGAATAAAATACCTAGGAATAAACCTAACCAAGGAAGTGAAAGACCTATACCCTGAAAACTATAAGACACTCTTAAGAGAAGTTAAAGTGGACACTAACAAATGGAAACTCATCCCATGCTCGTGGCTAGGAAGAATTAATATCATCAAAATGGCCATCCTGCCCAAAGCATTATACAGATTCGATGCAATCCCTATCAAACTACCAACAGCATTCTTCAATGAACTGGAACAAATAGTTCAAAAATTCATATGGAAACACCAAAGACCCCGAATAGCTAAAGCAATCCTGAGAAGGAAGAATAAAGTGGGGGGGGTTCTCACTCCTAACTTCAAGCTCTACTACAAAGCCACAGTAATCAAGACAATTTGGTACTGGCACAAGAACAGTGCCACAGACCAATGGAACAGAATAGAGACTCCAAGCATTAATCCAAACATATATGGTGAACTAATATTCAATAAAGGGGTCATGGACATACAGTGGGTTAATGACAGTCTCTTCAACAGATGGTGCTGGCAAAACTGGACAGCTACATGTAAGAGAATGAAACTGGATCACTGTCTAACCCCATAAACAAAAGTAAATTCGAAATGGATCAAAGGCTTGAATGTAAGTCATGAAACCATAAAACTCTTAGAAAAAACATAGGCAAAAATCTCTTAGACATAAACATGACTGACCTCTTCTTGAATATATCTCCCTGGAAGAGGGGAACAAATGCAAAAATGTACTAATGGGACTATATTAAGCTGAAAAACTTCTGTACAGCAAAGGACACCATCAATAGAACAGAAAGGTATCCTACAGTATGGGACTGTATATTTGTAAATGACAAATATATTTGTAAATGACAGATCTGATAAAGGGTTGACATCCAAAATATATAAATAGCTCACACACCTCAACAAACAAAAAGCAAATAATCCAATTAAAAAATGGGCAGAGGAGCTGAATAGACAGTTCTCTAAAGAAGAAATTCAGATGACCAACAGACACATGAAAAGATGCTCCACATCGCTTGTCATCAGAGAAATGCAAATTAAAACCACAATGAGATATCACCTCACACCAGTAAGGATGGCTACCATCCAAAAGAGAAACAACAACAAATGTTGCCGAGGTTGTGGAGAAAAGGGAACCCTCCTACACTGCTGGTGGGAATGTAAATTAGTTCAACCATTGTGGAAAGCAGTATGGTGGTTCCTCAAAATGCTCAAAATAGAAATACCATTTGTCCCGGGAATTCCACTTCTAGGAATTTACCCCAAAAAAGCAGCACTCCAGTTTGTAAAAGACAGATGCACCCCTATGTTTATCGCTGCACTATTTACAATAGCCAAGATATGGAAGCAACCTAACTGTCCATCAGTATATGAATGGATATAGAAGATGTGGTACATATACACAATATAATATTACTCACCCGTAAGAAAAAAACAGATCCTACCTTTCGCAACAACATGGATGGAGCTAGAGGGTATCATGCTCAGTGAAATAAGCCAGGAGGAGAAAGACAAGTACCAAATATTTTCACTCATATGTGTAGTATAAGAACAAAAGAAAACTGAAGGAACAAAACAGCAGCAGAATCACAGAACCCAAGAATGGACTAATAGTTACCAAATGGAAATGTACTGGGGAGGACGGGTGGGAAGGGAGGGATAAGGGTGGGGAAAAAAAGAAAGGGGGCTTTACTATTAGAATGTATAATATAGTGGGGGGGCATGGGGAGGGCTGTGCAACACAGAGAAGATAAGTAGTGATTTTACAGCATCTAACTGTTGATGGACAGTGACTGTGAATGTGTATGTGGGGGAACTTGGTGAAGGGGGGAGCCTAGTAAACATAATGTCCTTCATGTAATTGTAGATTAATGATACCAAAATAAAATTTATTTAAAAAGCCATCAGAGACTCAAGTTAGACATAGGGCATAACTGAGAAATAAATATTATTGCTTTTAGTCCATCCTAATGGATATAATAAATTTTTCCTTTGCAAAATAGTTAAATGTATAAAAGTAAAATGTGACATATTATGAAAAAGATTATAATAATTTGTATTAATTGTAATAGAGGGAAGAAGCAAAATTGACAGTGAAAAAATAATTCACTAGGTAAACTGAAAATAGCATAAAGTAAAAATATGAAGTTTTCTCATTCTCTGATGAAGTATTTCAAATCTGACCTCATAGCTATTTTGTATAAATAATTATGGTGTCTTTTTTTTAAACAGATAATTATAACTTTAATGGTATGTAAGAATTTTAATGGCATGTAAGGATATTTATTTTGTTCACAAAATTCTCTCAACTGTTGATTATTTATTCTTTTTTTCTTACCAAATCAAAATGCTTATATTTTCTTATAAGTTCTATGATGTTCTAATTCTTCTAACCGAAGGATAAAAATAAACCATATTGCAATACACTGATGAATATTTAATGAGTTATTCAGAAATAAGACAAAGGACACATACATACATAAAGTAGGTATTAAAAATAAGCTGCTAGAGAGGATTGAAGATGGCAGTGTGAGACGTAAGACAGAGGCTTCCTTCTAAAACTGCACAAAATATGAAAATACCAGTAATACAACTAATCCTGAAAGAGCAAAAAGAAAAGAGGGCTGCGCCAAACTGAATACACATGGAGAAAAGAATAAAACTCACTGAACAGGGTAACGTAACAAAGCCATGGTCTGGTGAGACCCAGCCCTTCCCCGACTCCAGCTCACCTGTGGGAGGAAGAGAAACAGAGCAGGGAGAGAGTGGAGGCCTGGGACTTCTGAATACCTAACTCCAGAGATCTGCTCTGGGAGCACAAACCTACATTTCATGGTGCTTTCATGGTACTCTCATGATTAAGAGGTAGGAAAGCTAAGACAAGCAGAATACCTGGAAAGACTGAGATTCCAGCCACTTGTGGAAAGCAGGGATCCATATCCAGCTGCTCTGGGACAAAAGAAAGGTGGGAAATCTGAGAGACTTTCTAACAGCAAGAGGACTGCTAAAGGGGTAAGGATTGCACAGAGCTTACTACTCAGGAGAAAGGACAGGTAGACAAAATTGTCTAGGTGCACTCTGCTCAACAGGGTGAGCACTTTCTTGCTCTTCAGGTGCTCCAGCTGCCTAGATGGCTACACAGCTTGAAGGAACCCCTCCTTGATATGCAGCCTACTGCAACTTTCTCCCAGCCAGCCCCACCTGGCTAGCAAACTGGCAAACCCTACCCTGGCATTCAGCCATCCAGAGGGAAACCCCATCTACAGTAACTACAAATGCAAAGCATAGAGGCTTATTACCTGTGTACCCAGACCACTGGTTCTGCCATTGGAGGCAGGCATAGCAGTTAAGAAGGAGTAAACAGATCTTTCTTCCCTTCAGGCACCAATAACACTCCCCTGTGACCCACAACATTGCTTCAGGGGCTTAGGAGCTCCAGAGAGTAGAGCTCCTGTGCACTAGAGGGCGCCATATACAAATATGTAATGCCAAAGAAATCTGGTTCAAAGTAAAATTATGAATACAACGCCTGAGAAAGATTGAAATGAAATTTACCACATGAATCTTCCTGAAATGGATTTCAAAATAAAAATCATTAACATGCTCATGGAGGTACAGAAAGATATCCAAGAACTCAGGAATGAATTCTGGTCAGAGATCCAATCATTGAAGAGCACAATGAAGGGTATTAAAAGCAGATTATTTATGATGGAGATGATAAATGAAATAGAAAGTAGAGAAGAGGAACACAAAGAAGCTGAGGCACAGAGAGAAAAAGGATCTCTACAAATGAAAAAATATTGAGAGAACTGTGTGATGAATCCAAATGGTACAATATTCGGATTATGGGGTACCAGAAAATAAAGAGACAGAAAAAGAGATTGAAAGTGTCTTTGAGGAGGTAATTGCTGAAAACTCCCCCAATATAGGGAAGGTTATAGTCTCTCAGGCTGTGGAGGTGCACAGATCTCCCAACAAAAGGGACCCAAGGAGGACAACATCAAGACATATAATAATTAAAATGGCAAAGATCAAGGATAAGGACAGACCATGAAAAGCAGCCAGAAAGTGAAATAAGAAAACATACAAAGGAAAGCCCATCAGGCTGTCATCAGACTTCTCAGCAGAAACCTTATAGGCCAGAAGGGAGTGACATGATGTATTTACTGCAATGAAGCAGAAGAGCCTAGAACCAAGAACACTTTATCCTGCAAGATTATCATTTAAATTTGAAGGAGGGATTAAACAATTTCCAGATAAGCAAAAGCTGAGAGAATTTACCTCCGACAAACCATGTCTACAGTGTACTTTCGAGGGACTGCTATAGATGGATGTGCTCCTAAGGTTTAATAGCTGTCACCAGAGGTAATAAAACCACAGTAAAGAAAGTAGAACAGTCAATTACTAAGCAAATACAAAATTAAATCAACTATCCCCAAAGTCAATCAAGGGATAGACAAAGAATACAGAATATTATACCTAATATATAAAGAATGGAGGTGAAAGAAAAAGGATGATAAAAAAAAACCTTTAGATTTTGTTTGTAATAGCATATTAAGTGAGTTAACTTTGACTCTTTGATAGTAAGTAAGTTAACCTTGAACTTTTGTTAACCATGAATCTAAAGCCTTCAATGGCAATAAGTACATAACTATTGATATTCACCCTGAATGTAAATGGACTGAATGCATCAAAAGACATAGAGTCACTGAATGGATAAAAAAAACAAAACCCAACTATATACTGCCTACAAAAGACTCACTTTAAACCCAAAGGCATACACAGACTAAAGGTGAAGGGATAGAGAAAGATATTTCATGCAACTACAGGGAGAGAAAAGCAGGAGTTTCAGTACTTGTATCAGAAAAAATAGACTTCAAAACAGAGAAAGTCACAAGAGACAAAGAAGGACATTACATAATGATTAAGGGCTCAATCCAACAAGAAGATATAACCATTATAACTATCTATATACCCAACACAGGAACACCTACATATGTGAAACAAATATTAACAGAATTAAAAGGGGAAATAGAATGCAATGCATTCATTTTAGCAAATGTCAACCCTCCACTCACTCCAAAGGACTGATTAACCAGACAGAAAATGAATAAGGAGACAAAGGCACAGAACAGCACATTAGAACAGAAGGACTTAACAGACATTTACAGAACTTTATACCTGAAAATAGCAGAATACACATTCTTCTCAAGTGCACATGGAACATTTTCAAGAATATAATATGCCACAAAAAGAGCCTCAGTACATTCAAAAGATTGAAATTGTACCAACCAGTTTCTCAAACCACAAAGGTAGTAAAGTAGAAATAAATTACAGAAAGAAAATAAAAAAGCCCACAAAAACATGGAGGCTTAAAAACATGCTCCTAAATCATCAGTGGATCAATGACCAAATAAAAACAGAGATCAAGCAATATATGGAGATAAATGACAACAGTAATTCAACACCACAAAAACTGTGGGACACAGCGAAGGCCACGCTAAGAGGAAAATACATTGCAATACAGGCCTACCTCAGGAAAGAAGAACAATCCCATATGAACACTCTAAATTCACAATTAACAAAACTAGAAGAAGAAGAACAAGTGAGGCCCAAAGTCTGTATAAGGAGGAACATAATAAAGATTAGAGTAGAAATAAATAATTATCGAGAAGAATAAAACAATAGAAAGAATCAATGTAAGCAAGAGCTGGTTCTTTGAGAAAATAAACAAAACAGATAAACCCCTGGTCAGACTTATCAAGAAAAAAAGAGTTTAAACACATGAACAGAATCTGAAATTAAAAAGGAAAAATCACTATGTACATGACAGAAGTAAAAAAGAATTATAAGAGAATACTATGAAAAATTATATGCCAACAAACTGGATAACATAGGAGAAATGGACAACTTTCTAGAAAAATACAACCTTCCAAGGCTGACCCAGGAAGAAACAGAATATTTGAACAGACCAATTACCAGCAAAGAATAATTGCTTGGCAATATTGAATTGGCAATAAAATAACTACCTAGAACAAAAGTCCTGGACCAGATGGCTTCACCACTGAATTTTATCAAACATTTAATGAGGTATACCATCCTCCTTAAAGTTTTCCAAAGAGTAGAAGAAGAGGGAATACTTCCAAAGTCATTCTATGAGGCCAGCATCACTCTAATACCAAAACCAGGCAAAGACACCACAAAAAAAGAAAATTACAGATCAATATCCCTGATGAACATAGATGCAGAAATACTCAACAAATATTAGCAAACCAAATTCAAAAATACATGAAAAAGATCATCCATTATGATCAAGTAGGATTTATTCTGGGAATACAAGTATGGTACAAAATTTGAAAATCCATCAACATCATCCACCACATCAACAAAAAGGACAAAAATCAGATGATCATTTCTATAGATGCTGAAAAGGCATTTGATAAAATTCAATATCCATTCATGATAAAAACTCTCAACAAAATCTTTATATAGGGCAAGTCCCTCAACATAATAAAGGCCATATATGACAAACCCACAGCCAACATTATACCTAGCCATGAGAATCTGAAAGCTTTTTCATGAATATCGGGAACAAGACAAGGATGCCTACTCTCCCCATTTCTATTCATCATAATACTGAATGTCCTAGCCATGGCAATCAGACAACACAAAGAAATAGAAGGCATCCAGATTGGCAAGGAAGAAGTTAAACTGTCCCTGTTTGCAGAGACATAAAATTATATATTTTAAAAAACCCTAAAGAATCCACTCCAAAACTTCTAGAACTAATATCTGAATTCAGCAAAGTTGCAGGATACAAAATTAATACACAAAAATCTGTTGCACTATTATACAATGATGAATAACTAGCAGAAAGAGAAATTAGGAAAAAAATTCAATTCACAATTGCATCAAAAAGAATAAAATACCTAGAAATAAACCTAACCAAACAGGTGAAAGACTTATACTCTGGATTCAATGCAATATCAAAATACTAACAGCATTCTTCAATGAACTAGAGCAAATCATTCTAAAATTCATATGGAACCACAAAAGACCCCAAATAGCCAAAATGATCCTGAGAAGGAAGAATAAAGCTGGGAGGATTATGCTCCCCAACTTCAAGCTCTACTACAAAGCCATAATAATCAAGACAATCGTGTACTGGCACAAGAACAGACCCATAGACCAATGGAACAGACTAGAGAGCCCTGATATAAACCCAACCATATATGGTCAATTAATATATGATAAAGGAGCCATGGACATGCAATGGGGAAATATCATCTTCAACAACTGGTTTTGGCAAAACTGGACAGCTGCATGAAAGAAAATGAAACTGGATTATTTTTTAACCCCATACATGAAAGTAAAGTTGAAATAGATCAAAGACCTGAATGTAAGTCATGAAATCATAAAACTCTTAGAAGACAACATAGGCAAAAATCTCCTGAATATAAGCATAAGCAACTTCTTCCTGAACATATCTCTTTGAGCAAGGGAAACAAAAGCAAAAATGAATACATGGGACTACATCAAACTAAAAAGTTTCTGTATGGCAAAGGACACCATCAATAGAACAAGAAGGCATCCTACAGTATGGGAGAATATATTTGTAAGTGACATATCCAACATTTTTTTATTTGTATATTAAATATCCAAAATATATAAAGAACTCACATGCCTCAACACCCAAAAAGCAAATAACATGATTAAAAAACGGGCAGAGGATATGAAGAGAGAATTCTCCAAAGAAGAAATTCAGATGGCCAACAGACACATGAAAAGATGTTCCACATCACGAATCATTGGGGACATGCAAATTAAAAACCACAATGAGATATCACCTCACAGCATTAAGGATGGCCAGCATCGAAAAGACTAAGAGCAACACATGCCCGAGAGGATGTGGAGAAAGGGGTACCCTCCTACACTGCTGGTGGGCATGTAAGCTAGTTCAACCATTGAGGAAAGCAATATGGAGGTTCCTAAAAAAAATTGAAAATAGAAATACCATTTGACCCCGGAATCCCACTCCTTGAAATTTACCCAAAGAATACAACTTCTCAGATTCAAAAAGACATATGCACCTCTATGTTTATTGCAGCACTATTTACAATAGCCAAGTTATGGAAGCAACCTAAGTGTCCATCAGAAGATGAATGGATAAAGAAGATGTGGTACATATACACATGGAATACTCCACAGCCATAAGAAAGAAACAAATCCTACCATTTTCAACAACATGGTTAGAACTGGAGGATATTATGCTCAGTGAAATAAGCCAGTTGGAGAAAGACAAGTGCCAAATAATTTCCCTCATTTATGGTGTGTAACAGCGAAGCAAAACTGAAGGAACAAAATAGAAGCAGACTCACAGACTCCAAGAAGGGACCAGTGGTCACCAAAGGGGAGGGGTGTGGGAGGGTGGGTCGGGAAGAAGAGAGATGGGGATTGAGGGGTATTATGTTTAATATACACGGTGTGGGGGGTCACGGGTAAAACAGTGTAGCACAGAGAAGGCAACCAGTGAATCTGTGGCATTTTACTACACTGATGGACAGTTACTGCATTGCCATATGGGTAAGGATTTGATAATATAGGTAAATTTAGTAACCACATTGTTTTTTCATGTGAAACCTTCAATGGAGTTTATATCAATAATACCTTAAAAAATAAAAATAGTAAGTAAGTAAGTAAATAAATAAATAAATAAAATAAAGTCGATGAATGGAATGTTTTATAATCATCTCTATAAACATATAAAAACTAAGTCAGAAAAAATAAGCTGCTATTTGATAAATACTTAATGTTATCATCATCTAAATTAAGCATTCTGCATTCATTTTCTTATTTATTATTTCAAAAATTCCTTGAGTTAAGTATAAACATTTATAGCCTTAATGGGGAGACTCTACTCTGGGGTACCTGTGCTTTACTAGGCTCCACTCCGTCTCTCTCTGCTCGTACCCCTCTTCAAGATGTAAGACACATGAAGGCTCAGTGGTATGTGGCTATCTTTACCTCCTATTTCCCATTCTACAATGCTCTATGTTAATCTAGACTCTGAATTCTCTGTCCAAAATGCCCCATGTGTAGTTCCAAGGCTTCTGTAGACCCCTTAACTGGTGTCCATTCTCCCAAGAGCTTACTCTGTTGCCAGGAATAGTGCAGAAAGCTCTAGGTTCACATGATGGCCAAGAGGCAGCTGCTTAAGGCAATTGTGGGTAGAGGTTAGAAGTTCTGGCTGAGGTATGCTGACATGTCTTGAAAGACCCTATATGGTCTAAGACAGAATTAAATGTCCAAAGAGAAGGGAGATGGACTAAGGACCAGCTTCCCTCTGCCTACCTATGGCTACAAACTCCAGAGCATTTTAAATTGAAACCTGACCTTCCAAGTTGTGAATGTATACTGTATTTATTATGGTAGAAGGATGTAAAACGTTTTGTTTAGCAGTTTATTAGTTTTATTCATTACTTTTAAACCAGATGTATTGTAATTGGATCTCCATTAGTACTCCTGCCCCACTGCACAAATGAAGCACTTGGGGTTTAGGTTAAGCAAAATATGGACTTTAATGAAAACCCAAAGTATTTTAAAACTCTGTGCACTTGCCCATTTTAATTTCACACTTCCCTTGAGTGGAATTATGAAACAAAGCAGCAGCAAATTTGCAGTATATGAGAAGAGAAAAAAGTTGTTTAATTTTACTTATAAAAGTACATATTACATATGTCTACTTCGGACCACAGATATCTTAGTACAATCAATTTAGTCATTTACCATTTTTACTGCAACTAATCTCTCAGATTTTTTACTAAAACTGTATAAATCCTTTGACCTTAGGGCTATATCTTATAAAAAAATGACATTGTACCTCCAGTACCTTACAGAGTGCCAGACATAGAGTAATTATTCAAAAAATAATATCACATCTCTTTTAAAAATATGTAAGTTCTTTGAAAACATTTGTGTCTGACTTGATACATCTTTATATGAATAAATGAAAGGATACATGAAGAAGTATTCTCAGTACTTACTTCTATAATCTGCTCTGAAATTATTAAATTCATATAAGGAAAACAATAAGCCTGATCAAGGTTGACAGTGATTTAACTGATTTATCAAGAAATGGTCATAAATTGGTAGGTTTAGGGTAATTGCATTGTCATCTATGTAATATGAGAAAAAATATCCTGAGTAGAATAATGGCTTTCAATAAGCTAAATATTTTCTTCATCTAGTAAATAAAATATCATATTTTCTCTCCATTCTAACTTTTCATATTTTTTTAGTGTCAAACATATATTAAGTAATATTATCCACTATATGGTTCTCATCAAATGTGACATTTTCTTTTAAAATTCTAGAAGGTAAATATCACTAAAGGGTATCAATTGTTTTCCTAAAGTTCCATGAGTCAAATTCTGATTTTTTATCTAATTCAGTTTTCTTAGGCTTTGTGAAATATTTACTCTGCCCTAGACATAGGTTAGGTTTTGCATCAAAAAACATGTTTTAAAGTGTATGTGTTTCAAATGTGAAGCTAAATATAATTTTATTCCTCAGTGTTACCATCTAATTCTTCAAGACCAAAAGTATATAAAAATTCTATTAAACATTTTAGAGGCAACTTTACTGTAATTAGAAAGTAATGAAATACCAACATGTTTTAAAATAGATGAAAGAACATTTTTGTTATCAGACCAAAGAATAGCACCACATTGTCCATTGGTTTTAATTATTGTCAGGTAAAACAGCCTTTCATTTTACACAGTTTCAAAGTCTGTAATTTCAGTAATAGCAAATGAAATTTTTTTTTGGTTTATGAATCTCCTCGGTCATTTTGTGTCCTTTCCCTATATTCATCTGAATTTACCAAAATTTAATTCCTTGTAATACTATTATTGCAAAAATCCATAAAAACAGAATGGGCTTCATCAAATAATGGAAATTTAAGAAACATTTCTCCTAACATTTCCTTTCATAAAATGATTTGTGGACAAAAGCCTATACAGTCTCAGAAAAGTTTTCCACTATAAATTATATTTAGTGCTTTCTTAATTTCTCTGTTTTTGAGACATTTTTGGAAAATATTTGTTTACATTTATTCTTTGAAGATATATTAAGTAAAGTTATAAAGTGTTAGTCTAAATGAATTTTAAAGCTATTTCTAATATCACAGAACCATTTCAGAATATTTCCATAATAGCTTTAACCAAGTCAATTTAATTGTTTTTATCTAACACGTATAATAGTTGTTTCGCTGTTTCTGGTTTTTGGAACATTTTAACAATTTTCAAAATACATTTATGTAAAAATACTGTCAGATTTAAGAAACTTATGATTGCATCTGCATGTTGACTGACCAGTTCATCCACTCAATGGGAGATTACTCTAAAATTATTGTTGCCTATGAAGCTATTACATCATCACATTGTCTTTGAAATGTATTTCTGACATGTTCAACCTATCCTTTCCTGATGACCTATTTCGAATGTGGAATGATTTTTGTATTTAAAACAAAATACAAGCAAATGGTAATCTATAAGCTTTCTGCCAACTGACATACATTTGCATTTTTCAAACTGTAGGTGTACAATGCCAAAACAATGACATGAAGACTGAGAAAGAAAAAAAACCTTTCTCACTCATTGCTTTGAAAATAGGCAGGAGTCATGGGAAGAAAAGTGATAGGAATTGTCCACAAAGTAGATGTGTGCATAATAAAGCTGAAAATAGTTAAGATATTTCCAATACAGACATGGACAACTTATTTATAATAAGATCTCAGTGGGTTTGAAACAACTCATAAATAGGTTAGTGTTTCCAACCAGGGATACAGATAAGAAATTTCTGGGGAGCTGCCAGAAAAGTATATGGGCTTGGTATCATTACAAACGTGTGGAATAGGCATCTCCTAGAATCCATTAGGAAAAGAAATGTGTATATTACAGTTAAAAACTATTTAAACTATATCTAATGGGAAGTTAAATTTTATGTAGGCACTGACTGTATCCTTTGGCTTGGAATTAAAACACCCTTATACACATTATATACTTAAGTATTATATAAATAACATGTCTTAAAACCTCACTATGACAATATACCAGCAGTTGAGAAACCAATTCAGTGCTGATATTTTACATTGTTTTAGTTTTAAGAAAATAAAATAACTTTTCTATATCTCAGTTTTCATATATATGTAACTCTGAGACTTTGGATAGAAGCCTTTTGTGATTTCTAAAACCATCCAAGAAACTGCACTACATTGAAATCATAGTTTAACAAAAGCTCATCTGTAGCATTTCTCATCTCCAGAGCAAAGTCAGTTTGAGTAAAGCATTATTATAGAATTCAAGTCAGTGCACCATCCTATAACCTTCAAAGTCCAAATATGCCTAGACAAAAAACTAAGAAGGCAAACTTCATTGATAAATCTTGTTTGATGACCACTTCCTTTGACTCTCCCAGAAGTGCACCCTGATGATATTTTAAAAAATTTTTTATTAAGGTATGATTGATATACACTCTTATAAAGGTTTCACATGAAAAAACAGTGTGGTTACTACATGAACCCATATTATGAAGTCCCCACCCAAACCCCAATGCAGTCACTGTCCATCAGTGTAGTAAGATGCCACAGATCCACTATGTGCCTTCTCTGTGCTACTCTGTTCTCCCGTAATCCCCCACACCATATGTACTAAACATAATACCCATCAATCCCCTTCTCCCTCCCTCCAAACCTTCCTTCCCAGGGTTCACCTTTCTCTGCATCCTTGCCAGCATTAGTTGTTCTTAGTCTTTTAGAAGTTGGCCATCCTTGCTGGTGTGAGGTGATGTCTCATTGTGGTTTTAATATGCATTTCCCTGATGATTAGTGATGTGGAGCATCTTTTCATGTGTCTGTTGGCCATATGAATTTCTTCTTTGGAGAACTGTCTCTTCATATCCTCTGCCCATTTGTTAATCGGGTTATTTGCTTTTTGGGTGTTGAGGCATGTGAGTTCTTTATATATTTTGGATGTTAACCCCTTGTTGGATATGTCATTTACAAATATATTCTCCCATACTGTAGGAAGCCTTTTTGTTCTGTTGATGTTCTCCTTTGCCGTACAAAAACTTTTTAGTTTGATGTAGTACCATGAAGTCATTTTTGCTCTCGTTTGGCTTGCTCAAGGAGATGATGCGTTCAGGAAAAAGTTGCTCATGCTTATATTCAGGAGTTTGGGCCTATGTTGTCTTCTAAGAGTTTTATGGTTTCATGACTTACATTCAAGTCTTTAATCCATTTCGAGTTTACTTTTATGTTTGGGGTTAAACAATAATCCAGTTTCATTCTCTTGCAAGTAGCTGTCCAGTTTTGCCAACACCAGCTGTTGAAGAGGCTATTTTCCCATTGTATGTCCATAGCTCCTTTATCGTATATTAATTGACCATATATGATTGAATTTATATCAGGGCTCTGTAGTCTGTTCCATTGGTCTATGGGTCTGTTCTTGTGCCAGTACCAAATTGTCTTGATTACTGTGGCTTTGTAGTAGAGCTTGAAGTTGGGGAGCATAATGCCCCCAGCTTTATTATTCCTTCTCAGAATTGCTTTGGCTATTCAAGGTCTTTAGGGGTTCCATATGAATTTAGGATAATTTTTCTTTACTTCATTGAAGAATGCTGTTGGTATTTTGATAGGAATTGCATTGAATCTATAGATCGCTTTAAGCAAGATTTTCATTTTGACAATATTAATTCTTCCTATCCATGAGCATGGGATGTGTTTCCATTTATTGGTATCTTCTTTAATTTCTCTCATAAGTGTCTTGTAGTTTTCAGAATATAGGTATTTCACTTCCTTGGTTTGGTTTATTTCTAGGTAGTTTATACTTTTTGATGCAATTGTGAATGAAATAGTTTTCCTGATTTCTCTGCTAGTTCATTGTCAGTGTATAGGAATGCAACAGATTTCTGTGTATTAATTTTGTATCCTGCAACTTTGCTGAATTCAGATATCTGATCTAGTAGTTTTAGAGTGGATTCTTTAGGGTTTTTTTTTATGTACAATATCATGTCATCTGCAAACAGGGATAGTTTAATTTTTTTCCTTGCCAGTCTGGATGGCTTTTATTTCTTTGTGTTGCCTGATTGCTGTGGCTAGGACCTCCAGTACTATGTTGAATAGAAGTGGGGAAAGTGGGCATCCTTGTCTTGTTCCTGAGCTTAAAGGAAAAGCTTTCAACTTCTCGCTGTAAGTATAATGTTGGTTGTGGGTTTGCCATATATGGCCTTTATTATGTTGAAGTACTTGTCCTCTATACCCATTTTGTTGAGAGTTTTTATAATGAATGGATGTTGAATTTTGTCAAATGCTTTTTCAGGATCTATGGAGATGATCATGTGATTTTTGTCCTTCTGTTTGTTGATGTGGTGGATGATGTTGATGGATTTTCAAATGTTGTACCATACTTGCATCCCTGGCATAAATCCTACTTGATCATGATGGATGATCTTTTTGATGCATTTTTTAATTCAGTTTGCTAATATTTTGTTGAGTATTTTTGCATTTATGTTCATCAGGGATATTGGTCTGTAATTTTATTTTTTTGTGGTGTCTTTGCCTGGTTTTGGTATTAGAGTGATGCTGGCCTATATTGAAAGAGTTTGGAAGTACTCCCTCCTCTTCTGCTTTTTGGAAAACTTTAAGGAGAATGGGTATTAGGTCTCACTAAATGTTTGATAAAATTCAGTGGTGAAGCCATCTGGTCCAGGAGTTTTGCTCTTAGGTAGTTTTTTGATTACCAGTTCAATTTTGTTGCTGGTAATTGGTCTGTTAAGATTTTCTGTTTCTTCCTTGGTCAGCCTTGGAAGGTTGCATTTTTCTAGAAAGTTATCCATTTCTTCTAGGTTATCCAGTTTATTAGCATATAATTTTTCATAGTATTCTCTAATAATTATTTGTATTTCTGTGGTGTCTGTAGTGATTTTTCCTTTCTGATTTCTGATTCTGTTCATTCATGTAGACTCTCATTTTTCTTGATAAGTCTGGCTAGGAGTTTATCTATTTTGTTTATTTTCTTGAAGAACCAGCTCCTGCTTTCATTGATTCTATTGTTTCATTCTTCTCAATTTTATTTATTTCTGCTCTAATCTTTATTATGTCCCTCCTTCTACTGACTTTGGGCCTCATTTGTTGTTTCTTTTTCTAGTTTCATTAATTGTGAGTTTAGACTGCTTATATGGAACTGTTCCTCTTTCTTGAGGTAGGCTTGTATTGCAATATACTTTCCTCTTACCACAGCATTGGCTACGTCCCACAGATTTTGTGGTGTTGAATTACTGTCATTTGTCTCCATATATTACTTGATCTCTCTTTTTATTTGGTCATTGATCCATTGGTTATTTAGGAGCATGTTGTAAAGCCTCCATCTGTTTGTGGGATTTTTCATTTTCTTTGAGTAATTTATTTCTAGTTTCATACCTTTGTGATCTGAGAAACTGGTTAGTACAATTTCAATCTTTTTGAATTTACTGAGGCTCTTTTTGTGGCCTAGTATATGATCTATTCTTCAAAATGTTCCATGTGCACTTGAAGAATGTGTATTCTGTTGCTTTTGGGTGTAGAGTTTTGTAGATTTGTTAGGTACTTCTGTTCTATTGTGTTGTTCAGTGCCTCTGTCTCCTTACTTATCTTCTATTTGGTTGATCTGTCCTTCAGAGCGAGTGGAGTATTGAAGTCTCCTAGAATGAATGCATTGCATTCTATTTCCCCTTTTAATTCTGTTAATGTTTGTTGAAGCACCTTGAAATGTAAGTTTGTACTCCCAGAGCAGATCTCCGGAGCTAGGTATTCAGCAGTCCCAAGCCTCCACTCCCTCCCTGCTCTGTTTCTCTTCCTCCCACTTGTGAGCTGGGGTAGGTGAAGGGCTTGGGTCCCGCTGGGCCACAGCTTTGGTACATTACCCTGTTCTGTGATGTTTGTTCTTTTCTCCAGGTGTGTGCAGTCTGGCACAGTCCTCTTTCCTATTGCTCTCTCAGGATTAGTTGTATTAATTATATTTTCATTTTCTATGTGGTTTTAGGTGGGAGCCTCTGTCTCAGCTCTCATGCCGCCATCTTTAATTCTCTAATCGCACCCTGATGTTTTATTAATTTTTCAGACTCATAGAAACATTGATCATGAATTGAAGGGAAACTCAAGAAATCTGACTAAGACCAGTAATAAAACATTAGCTAATATCTACTGAGTAGTTTTGTGTGCCTGGTACTCTTCTGAGCACTTTATATGGGTTAACCTGTTGAATCCTTATAACCCCCCATTTAAATATTTTTATTTTTCCTCATTTCATGGAGAAGGAAATTGAGGTACAAAGAGCTTCATTAAATTACCCAAGGTCATACTGGCAGCAAGCTGTGGAGCTAGCATTGGGAAACAGGCAGTCTGACTTGGAAATTTGAGTTCATAATCATTACTCCAAGCAGGATGTTACTACATATATTTTTTACATATATTAAATGTATTTACATATATATGCAAAATACATATGTATATATAAAATATTTACATAAATTTTTCATAGGACTACAAGAACTCAGAAAAACTAATCATACCTAAAGTATGTGATGTGAAACTACTGTTTCCTTTCACTGTGCTCTTGAAGTTGTTCATACTACCTGTGTCATCAATCCTTTACCTAAGACCCTGTATTACTCAGGATCTGTATATCCTCCCTGTCACCTTGGTGGTGCTTACAGCACTAAAGATTTGTCATTCTCATTCTCTCATGCCCTGAACTGAGACATACCTGTCCTGAATTTCTAGCTCTCAGAGGCAAAGTTTCTTTGCCTTCAAAAAGGAGCATGACTATTGGGAATACTAGTATTATTAGGGAAAGGTAGAAGAATTATCCCTCTACAAAGAAATAAATGAATGTTGTAAACACAAACTGCTGTATTTTGTTGGAATGTCTAATAAAACATGCTTGACAAGAAGGTCCCTTTCTGAGATGGGTCTACTTATCTTTTTAGCTGGTAGGAAGGAAAACAGAGTATGTCATCTAGTCCAAAGTGGTTGGTAATATCTTCTGAGGCTTGGAATGGAAATTCTGTTTACAAATCCATCGTTATGAAACCAAGGAAAAAGTGTGAGATGCAAGATCTTTCCTAACTCCAGAAGAACTGGATGGACAATGATAGTTCAAAGCACTTTTCACATTCCTTTTTTATTGTTTTATGAGAAATTCAAGCTACTCAGATACTTACTTAGCCATTGCTCCCAACATGAACTTGATATTTTAAGTTTTCTTGGTTTCAAATATATTTTTTCATTATAAGATATCTAGAAACTATATTTATTTCATTGCAGGTAATATTGATTTTTTCCTTTATGTCCTTTTTGTCTTGAGGTTTATGTTTCATTACTTATTGAGAGCTTTTTATGTATAATATATATGATTAATAAATTCTCTTTTTTTTTGATTTTGTAAATATTTTTCTGAGTTTGCCTATCTTTGTTTTTTATTTTAGATGGTCTGATGTGTAGTTGTTTAATATTTTTTTATGCCAAATTACAACTGTGTTTTTCTTTGACTTCACACAAAAGAAGCTCCTTTCCTTTCTCTGAGACCAGATATTTACCTACATCCTTTTTAATAATTTTGGTTTAATTTTTTGACATTTATCTTCTAAGCTTGCCTCAAATTTTTCCTGTTGGGTTGTGGCCAGATGCCTTGACCTGAGGTTTTGTTTATTTGTTTGCTTTTTTCTCTTTTTTACTTAAGAGAGAGAAAAAGAACAAATAACTTACAACTTTGTTCTTGTTACTTTTAATTCATAGAGCTTTATTTACAGGGAACTGTAACTGATTCTGGGCTTAGATGCAGAGATATTTCTCATTTCCTTACTTGTGACAAAAAGAATAAAGAAAAATACTTAGATGGTTGAAGAGCTACTTAAAGTCTTTATGTTTGGAAATAAGTGGTGGGGAGGGGAAAGTTAACTTCTCTTTCTCTCTTCCCTCCTCCCCATCCACACACACAGAAGGCAGTTTTCTTGTACCAAAACATGACACTATTTTAAGAGAAAGTGTGTAAATTCACATTACTAAGAAACAAGCTTATGTTAATATTTCACACTTCAATCATTAAAGCAAGCTATATCATTTACATATAATTTAACCAATTAATTTACAGAAACACATTTTCATAATAAAAGGGCTTCATTTCATGTTTTCTTCCCACAAAATATCATTGTTTGTATTATGGATATTGTTAAGGAAAAAAACTGAGAAAACCTGGACTGGATTGCTGATGGAAGAACCAAATGGCTCTTGGAGGTCTTGGAGTGTTGAGGTTCTATTTTTACACCTGCAGGCTCAGAGGGGAGTAATCTCCCAAGGTCTGTGCCCCAAACAAAGGCAAGGAGAGCAATATATAGTTTTCTACTTCTGTATCTGCAACATTTCTATGGGCACAGCAAGCAAGCAAGGGAGAGTAAGTTTAGGGAGTGAGTTTAGGGAGTGAGTGCCTGGCAAAGGGGGTATTAAGTCAGCGTTCTGTTGTTTTTGCTGAGAAGCAGAAGGGAGACACCTGGACTAGATTGCTGTCCTTGTAAATTTTTCCCTATCACTCCCCCATCTGATGCCCCTTCAAACACATCATTTTAGAGGGCATCATTTCCTTGGTTTATGATAGGGTCTTAATGACTCTGCATATACATGAGCTGTACAGAGGAAATGCATTCCTTGATAAAGTTAATAAGCCAGTTAAAGATACAGGGTCTCACCAATAGTTCAAAGAACAACAGAACCACTGGCCCAGCAAGGCCAGTTAAAAGAGTTGTTAGCCATGGATTCCATTTTAACATCTGCAGCTTGGAAGGTGCAGATGTCAGAGGGGTGTGGCACAATTGGAGGAGATGGGCACCTATTTTAAGGGCGATTAAAATTAGGAAGGAGCGGGACAGGCTCAAGCTCCCCCCCACAACCAGTCCTCCTTGGTGCACTTCCTTAGCACAGCCTTCCACTAACTTTGTGCAGTGAGAGCTGAAAACACTCAAGGGACTGAAAGCAGACCCCGTAGTAACATTAAACTGCTTGATCAGGGAACCAAATGTTACAGTAAAGCCTAAGAGGTCAATATTGCAGTAAGCTGGCTCTTCAGTCAGTGCCTTTAGGTCATGCTTGGCCTTTCATCCCTGTCCCTTCATGCTTCTTCCTGGACTCCCATCCCCATCAGACGTTCTAACATGGATGAGGTAGGTCCAGCAGACAATGGATCTCTTCCTTCCCCTAATTGCTCAGTCTGAGTCCCATTTATTTATTGTTTCAGTCCAGTACCTTTTTCCATCTTTAAGGCAAAGGGTGGCCCTGTTCTTATGATAAAATTTAGCAGGCATGTAGGTGTAGAAACTGAACCGTGTCCCCCATTCATCTGACTTTATGCAACCACACTGAGGTTCCCTGGGAGTGAAGGGGAGGAAAGGAAGGGAAAGAAGGTATAAAAATAACATTAAAGAGTGGTAGTGGGGAGATGCAGACTGAGGCTTGATTATAGTTAAGAGAAACAGGTAAGCACAGCAAAACAACCTATGATTACACAATAGACAATAGAAAGGGCAACTTTTTGAGGAATAGTCCAGTACAAGGGGGGCAACAGCAGAGAATCCAGTGCCCAGGATGAAAGATACCACTGTAGGGGACCAGGATCCACAGCATGCAGGTGTTCGTTAGTCAGAGGGTAAGCACTGGATGTGGAGGCAGATAGGATTCTGGAAGTCTGGCTGGGCCTTACACTGACATATTTTTTCATCTGGATTATGGGCCTTTTTCACTCTGGAGTGATGGACCTATAGAGCAATGCCTTCAACTTTGAGGGCAGTAGGAGTGGTTAGAGCAACGATGTGGGGGCCAGTCCACTGAGGTTTGAGAGATTCCCATTTTCAAACTTTGACCCAGACTGAGTCCCCAGACTATAAAGAATCTAATGGGGTCTCTAAGGAGATTGGGGCTCTCTCTATGGTAAATTGTTGCAGCTTATTTAGGGTGGCTCCCAAGGCTTGGAGCTGTTGTCTTGCTCCCTTATCTCCTATGTAGTGTAGCTTCCCTGGGAGGCTTCCTAGACACCAGGAGGGCATTTATACACTAATTCAAAAGGGGAAAAGCCTTGAGTCCCAGGTGTGCAGCAAGCATGCAGGAGAGCCAGGGGCAGTAGGTCTGGCCACGGGAGGCCAGTTTCTTGGCAAAACTTAGCTAAGGTTCCCTTGAGGGTGTGATTCATTCACTCTATTTTCCCAGAACTCTGTGGCCTGTATGCAGTGTGAAGTTTCCAGGTAATGTTGAGAGATTTAGCTAAAATATGTACTGCATCTGCTACAAAGGCAGGTCCATTTTCACTGTGAATTGTAGACAGTAGACTAAACTGGGGCATGCTTATTCTCAGAACTTTGGCTACCTCCCGGCTTCATTTTGTCCTGGTTGGGAAGGCTTTGACCCACCCAGAATATGTACACACTGCCACTAGGAAGTATCTGAGTTCTCTGCTTGGCTGGATTTCTGTGAAATTTATTTCAAGGTCTTCAAAGGGGGCAACTCCTGCCTCTTGGACACCTGGCGAGGGTCAAGGTGCAGATCGAGCATTATTTCTGGCAAATGTCATGCATTGCTCACTTACCGTTCGGCATAATGCCAGCAACTGGTTGATGCAGTATTGCTTTTTGAGGGAGGCTTCTAGTGTAGTTTTTCTTAGGTGAGTGAGCTGATGATATTTGCTGATTAGATGCCTTCTGGTTGCAGTTGGGACAAATATGTCAGGCAGCATCAATAATTTTTTTTTTTTTAGTTAGGTTGGCTCCTTCAGCCATGGCCCAGTCCTCTTTTTCAGTGTACTTGGGCAGAGGGGTTTCCACTGGGAGTGATAGTGCCATAGTGAGCAAAGGAGCTTTATCTGATTTTCCATTGACCCCTGTTTTAGCTGCTATTTCTGCTAGCTGGTTCCCCTGTGTTATAGGGTTATTTTCCTTTTGGTGCTCTCTGCAATGCAGAATTACTACTTTTTTATGTACAAATAGATTGAAGGGCTTTTTTTTATATATATATATCTGGCAGGCCTAGGGCTGGTGCCTGTTCTGAAGCAGCTTTTATTTCCAAGTAGGTGACTCTTGCCTCTTTTGTCCAGACAGGGACCTTTCCATCTGCCCGCCTCCAGGAGGCTGTAGAGGGGTCTTGCCATTGCTGAGAATCTGGGAACCAGATTCTGCACAACCCAGTGGCCCCCAGAAACTCTTGTATGCCTTTCTTCATCTGGAGCTGGGATAAGGAGATAATGACCTTTTTCCTCCCCGGCCCTAGTGCCCTTTCTCTCTGGGTGAGGAGGAAGCCTAAGTACTGGCCTTACTGCTGGATGATTTGTGCCTTTTTCCATGAGGCTCAGTATCCTGAATCTGACAGGAGTTGCAGGAGGGCCTTTGTGCCTTTTGCACAATTTTCCTGGGTGTCACTGGCAAGGAAGAGGTCATCTACTTACTGGAGAAGGGTGCAGCATGTGGCTTCCCTCAAAAAGCTGGCTACGTCTGTGGCCAATGTCTCCCCAAAGAGAGTGGGTGAGTTCTTGGACCCTTGTGGAAGCCGCGTCCATGTTAACTGCATCTGCTGCCCCATATCCAGTTCATTCAATCCATTCGAAGGAGAACAAGAGTTGGCTTTGGGGGTCCACCCAGAGGCAGGAAAAGGCATCCTTCAAGTCTAGGCAAGTGAACCACTTGGCAGACCCTGGGACCTGGCTGAGGAGGATGTATGGATTTGGGACTACCAGGAGTAAAAAAACAGTCTTCCTAGCCTTTTGACCAGTAGAAGCGGGGTGTTGCAGGGGGACTAACACTCGATTAGAATGCCTATCTCTTTGAGTCAGATCAGGTGTTCCTGGGTGCCTGCTCTCGCCTCTCGTGAGAGGGGGTACTGCTGCTGTCTTTGTGGCTCTGAGAATAGTTGCAGTCTTGTTACTGAAGGGGGCCAAAGGGAGGGTGATCACAGAATGTCCTGCCCCTGTGTCAACGATAGAAGTCATGTTTTGGCCTCCCACTTTCATTTTGACCATGGGCTCATGGGAGCTGAGCATCAGAGAGCCCTGTCCTTGTCAATTTGAGTCTGTTCCTGCCAGGACAATAAGCCTTTCCCCGTGAGGCTCCTCCCGGTAGCAACTGAGCTTCAGGGTTTTGCCTCCATTGGGGCATTGTTCTTCCATTGCCCCCTTTTTTTTACAGTAAGCACATTGGTCCCTGGCTAGGGGAGTCCTAGGCTTCCCCCCACTTGGTGGTCAGCTTTTCTCTGCCTTTTGGTTATTTCTTTCTTTTAGGGCAGCTTCCAGGAGGCTGGCCATTTTTTTCATTTTTGTTTTAGCCTCCCTGCTGGCCTGAACTTTGTTTAGATACTTTGTTGTTAATTTTAATCAGCTGAGTGATATTCATCCGGCAAAGCCTTCAAGTTTTTGGAGCTTCTGTCTGATGTCTGGAGCAGCTTGAGCTATGAATGAAGTGTTGACCATTTGTTGGCTTCCTGGTGACTCAGGATTGAAGGGGGTGTAGATGTGATAAGCTTCACACAGCCTTTCATAATAGACCCAGGAGACTCTCCTGGTTCTTGAGTGACAGAAGATACTTTGGTCATGTTCATAGGCTTTTTGGACCCGGCTTTGATCCCCTGGAGGAGGGCATCCTGATAGCGGCAGGTCTGGTGCTGTCCCTCAGGGGTGGTGAAGTACCACTTGGGGTGCTCCCTCAGGGACAGTGATTTCAGCCTATGCACCCTGATCAAGGACCCTGGCTGCCTCTTCTCTTCCATTGTGAACAGGGTGCAGAGAAGCTGTTGACAGTCTTTTTTTAGGATGGTCGATTGGTTTGGAGGAGGGATTTCATAAGATCAACCAGGGCTTGTGGCTTTTCCAATGGGGAGTTGTGTTTTTTAATTGAAGAGGTCAGTCACGGAGAAGGTTTGATAGTAAAACATGGACCAGCTGGGCTGGATAGTCCCATCTTTATTATGTCTTTTAGGCTCCTGCATCTCTTGCACCAACATTTGAAGGGCACCTGCTCCTGGATGAGCATGCAGGGGGAGATTGGGTTCACTGGTTCTGGAGTTGGCAGGGAGGCCAACAGTGGCAGGGTGTCTGGAACTAGGGTTCTGGGTGCTGACAGCCCTGGGGGCACATAAAGTGGGGGCAATATTAGCTCTTCCTCTGAGTCACCACCAAGAATTGGTGGAGGCTTGGGCTTCTGTTGATTCTTTGTAGGCTTCTTTTTTGAGGCGACTAAGACCATACCCTGTCCCTGCCTATTGCAAGTAAATCACACCCAAGGGGGTAAGGTCTGTGCGATTCCTAACCAGGAGTTAATATATGGGAACTGATTAGGATTACCTGGATCTCCAGTGATAACCTGCCAGACTAGGAGGACTGTTGGGACATCTAGGGCCCCTTCTGGAGGCCATCCTATGCTTAAGGTGGGCCATTCAGATCGCACAGGGTTTTTAACATGCTGAGAGTTAATTTTATTCTGTAGTTTTCTGAAAATCCCTTCCTCAAATTTTTGATTGTGGTGTCAAGAACTGTGGGTTTACTGTGCCCTGACCCCATGACATGTCAGGTGTAGCAGTGCCATGACAAGAGACAAGGGAGGGGTGCCTTTAGAGAGGAGACCAATCAGATGCCTGTCCATTCACACTCCTCTCGGAGACTTTGATCAGCCTTAACTAAGGTGCATCTGTATAAGTACTGGGCCAGGTCAGCCAAAGCTAAGTTACTGTTATGTCATGACGGCCGACTGCAAATACAGCAAAGGGCCAACTCAGATTCCATAGTACAGGTCATGGAATCACAGATTCAGTGCAGACTGAATGGCTTCAGCTGCCCTGCACTCATTCATACACTCAAACCAGAGTTTAAACATTTCCCCCCCTGGAAATGTCTACCTGTGAGACTTCTAAGAAGTCTCCAGGAGGTGATCAGGCTCCCCTTCCACCCATACAGGTGGGACTGGCTGGGTCAGGGGCCCCTGGACCTTTCTGTAATCTGATGTTGGAACAAGGCCCTCACCTGCCAACCTCACTGAGTCTGGTGGGAACAGCAGGGTGGGGCTAGCAGGGGATGACCAGGCGGAGGACTACTGAAAGATCAGGCAGGGTGTGCCTTCTCCATTGCAATCACCTGTTCGTTCCATTACCGCACCACTGTTGCCCCAAACTGGTGGCAACAAAGGGCCAGCGCGGTTGGGTTTCCCAGTCAGGGAACCAAATGTTATGAAAAAAAATGAGAAAACCTGGACTGGATTGATGACTGAATATCCAAGTGGTACTCAGAGGTCTTGGAGTGTTGAGGTTTTATTTTTACACTGGCAGGCTCAGAGGCAAGTAATCTCCCAAGGTCTGAGTCCCAAACAAAAGCAAGGTGAGCAATATCTATCTTTCTACTTTTGGACCTGCAACATTTCTATGTGCACAGCAAACGAGCAAGCAAGGGGGAATAAGTTTAGGGAGTGAGTGATTGGCAGGGAGGGAAGGGAAGGGGATGGGGAGTTTCTGTGGTTTTTGCCAAGAAGAGAAGCAGAAAGGAGCCACCCGGACTAGGTTGCTATCCTTGTGAATTTTTCCCTATCAATATATTTTAATATTTGATCTTGATTATCATATATATTAGAATTATCTGGAACGTGGTTGTATTTTAATTTAATTTTAACTGAGATATAATGAAGCTAAACCCAATGAATTATATTTGTTAGAGCTTGAGATGAGGTTTAATAAATGATATTACACTTTATATACATAATATAAATTATTGTGATAACATAATAATGTAAACATACAGAGGAAATTTTACAACAGCTGTTTCAGCGACCATCCAACTTTTCGTGTTGTAGAGTGCTTTTATATCTATGTTGGTTAATGTTGTTAAAGAATTAAATAACAAAAAAAGAAAATAAATTTTAAGAGGCTTTATAAACAGTCTATTTTATAAGATCTATAGTAAAATCTCAATTTCTTACATTAAATTATTAATCTTTATATTAGCTCTAACTTTCTATTAGTTTTAGATGAAATTAAAAATTTCTACCTAAAACATTTAAAATCTCTTAGCAAATAGGGAATACTTCTGTACAAATACATGCTGATTTGTTTTTGCTAGGTGGCAGCTCTTTATTTCTAGTTAATCTCCTTGAACTTTTCATTCTCATAATTGTGTATGTATGTGTGGAGAGAGAGAGAGTTTGAGAGACAAAGAGGTTTGTATGCAATGTAAAATTATAATATCCATTTTTTTTTCATTTTTTATGTGCTAAGGTTTATTTTATTCTGGTAAATATTCTTGGTGGATCCAAGCTAATTTTAATAAACTGATTTCATCAGTTGCAAACTAAGTAGATGTTAATGGCTTGATCTGTTTAGATAATCATTTTTTATATTTAACTTGTGATTGCAAAGTATTTTTTTTACATATTCCTGGCATTTTAATTGATAACATAGTGGTTTATTTTTCAGGTTATCAGTGTTATTCTTTCCAAATTTTTAAACTTCCACATACTTTGATGTGCTATCCTTATTTTTAGCCTTTGCTTCTTAAATAATTTCTACAACTTTAAGACAGTTCAAAGTATTTTTGCTGTATTATTTATATCCTGATATACTGTGCAGCATGTATATGGGCATAATCAGTTCAGAGGAAGTACACCAGGGACATGAGTCATACACATAGAAACATGGCTCAACTCTCACACACTATCTGGACTAATTCTTGTACAATTTTTACCAGCAATTCCTATGAGAAATTATGTTTGAGAAACAAAAACATTTTATAAAGCTAACATTCACTGAAGTATTCTATTTAGAGAGTTGAAGATAAGGAAAGTGTATCACTGGCTATTTGATTTCTTCAAAGGATTTCTCCATACATAGTTCTGTTTGTTTTGCCTTTAGATGAATTCCTAATGCATTTAGCATTCCAAGAAAACACTCTTATATTAATAATTCTATAGTCCATATTATTCATTATGAGGAAAGCATAATTACCTGGAGTTTGACAGAGGAAATCAACCATTCGTAGTATACTGCTTAAGAGATATCAACTTTGTTGAATTTTGACCAAAAATTGTCTGAAAGTGACAATATGAGGTAGTGGTGGATTCTTAATTAATAAGTGTTTTAAATAATCAGAATCCATTTAGTCTTTTACTTAGTGATCATTTTTTAGTCATTCTTTGATGATCGAAAACTTATAAAGGCTCTTCCAGAAAAATAAAATCAAATTTTGTTGACACCATATCTAGCCAAGAAGAGAAACCAAACATTTCAGTGACAATACCTTTATTATTTGAAAATAAAATACCATGGTGATGAAAATAATTGGAGGCATTAAAGTTGCTCAGTCTTTGTAGTCATAAGAAGCATATCCTGCTCTCCAACACATCCAACACGGTGTTTGCTTTATGAGACAACAAATAAGAGAATTACATAGTTCTCACTGTGACGGGGATAGACAGGATTAGGAAAACTAAATTGCACTCACAAACTAATAGCCTAATTTGTTGAAAAAGTCTGCACAGTTAGTAATTTTTTTAAAGGAATAGAACTGTCCTTTTATTTGTGCTGCCAATGAAAGAATCATAGATCATAGTGAGAAAAATTTGTAAAATAAGTCCTTGTTTAAATCATTTTATTTTTTTAACAGTGCTTTAATTTTAAGAATTAAACATCATAGCTTTGTTGTAAAGGATCCTTATAATTCCTCTATTTCCATTCTTTATTTTTTAAAAATCCAGGTAAACATTATGATTTTTTTGGTGATGATCCCACTGCTGTATTGGGTCAAGGAGTAGTCATTGGCTATAGCCATCATCTATTTCTTAAGTAATCATATGTCTCTAGAAATGTCCTTTAAAAAAATGTTTGAATATACCATGAAAAAGTTTACCTTTCAATTTTAAATATCACTAAATGTAAAGTTCAGATTTGTACTATTTCAGTTTTCTTTATAATAGACCTCTCCTTTCCTCTGGTTTTTGTTTTTTATATTATAACTGTAAGGAATTTTATTTCATTTTGAAAAGATAAGATATGGTTAAAAGGCACACAAAAGTTCATGGCCTTGTAGAAAGTAAATTTATTGCCATCATTTATAATGAGTCTAAGCTGGGGATTTTAGACTTGAGGCTCTTAGTCTTAAGTTGCTTTGTTCCATATAGCTGCACAGAAACCCAGGATGACAGAGGCTTTGACTCTGTAAATATAAGAATATAGTAATTTATCCTCCATTTACCCCATGGTCCCAAGCACATAAGTCGGTGAAAATCATGCTTGGACTTGCCTGGGGCTTGCCTGGACTTGCCTCACCTTATTTCTAAACATTCTGACCTACTCCTAAGGCAACAGACCAAGCAGTACTCTTCCACTCCGCCCCTACAAAAGGCACAATGCTCTGCACCATGCTGCTTCTGCTGCTGCTGCTCTCTCTCTTTCTCTCTCTCTCTCTCTCTTTCTCTCTCTCTCTCTCGGGGCAGCCACTTTCTCTTTCAGATCATAAAATCTCTTCCATGGGCCCATGTCTCCTGAGTCATTCTGGGTAAGGAGGGTCATGGAGAGATACCCTTTCATTGGTGCCGTGACTTGGATGAGGCCCTCCCATTGACTTTGCTCTTCCTCTGGGAACCTGAGCTGCTCTGGGAACCCTCACTGCCCGATCCTCCTCCACGGGCTCACTGTCCATTTCCCCGGTCACTCATCTTCTCGCCCAAACCGGCCTTCAGTTTGGTAAGTCTCCCCTTCATGGTCAACTTAAATGTCCCTTTGGAACCTGAGAAGTGACCTTTGAATGTCTGGCACCCCCAAGCACTCCTCTGGGACAGGGGCACCCCCAATCATAACTTTCAGAGTCATGGTTGATCCCCATAGTTGACCCTTCTCTGCCTCCCCATGGTGAGAATCCTCACTCACTGAGGCCCAGTCTCCCTTTATCTACTCATAAACTCCTGGTACCAGGTACCGAGCGTCCTCTGCGCTTTCACCTCGACTGCTCAGTTAGAAGTGGTGATGATTCCCTAACTGTGTCTGGTCTTCTTTGCGACCTTCTCAATCACTCAGGGATGCCTCAGCAACTTGTGAATGGTCTCATTCTCACCATGAGATATGGCCCCTCCATTCCCGCAGATTCACCACTAGGGTGCTTACTCAATAATGTAAAACCCCTCCTCCTCACTCCAGACCTCAAAATTTTTAAGCTTATTCACTACTGTAATAAGATATGGCCACAATATCCCTTGGACAATCAGTCTAAATGGCCCCCCAATGGCTCTTTAGATCCTAAAATTCTCTGCAACTTATACAAACTTGTGTGAGTACACGGGCACATGGAAAGAGATCCCATATATCTAGGCTTTCTCCTACCTCTGAACCAATCCCTCTCTCTGTCTCCCTTGCAATCCTGAACATCTTCTCCTTGTTCTAAAAAACTTCACCCACCACCTACCAGTTCCCACCATGTCCTCTGACTTTGACACTGCTGACGAACTCCCACCCTACTAAACCCAAATCTCCAACACACCTCTCCTTCTTCTCCTCTTCCTCAACCACCCAGTCTGCCCTGTGCCACCGCAGAAAGTGCCCAGCCTCCTCCCCCTCAACCCCTGCCCAGTCTCCCACCACAAGCTCCCCTCAGTGGTGGGGCAACAACCCCACCTCCTCTACCACAACCAGTTTCCCTCCCATCCCAAGATTCCCTACCAAGTCCTCCAGTCACTCACTCTCGAACCCAGATCCTAGCCCCACTATGGGTAGTAGCTGGTACAGAGGGCATTATCCAGGTTCATGTCCCTTTCTCTCCGAACTACCTCAAACTGAGAAAAGATTGGGCTCTTTCACTTCCAATCCAGCTACTTGCATAAAAGAGTTCCAGTACCTAACTCAGTCATATGATTTTACCTTTCATGATATTCACATGATCCTATCCAACGTACTTTTGCCCGAGGAACATAGGCGAGTCTGGGACCAGGCCAGAACTCATGCCAATGAAGTTCACCAAACTACTCCAGCTCATCCACTTGGTGCTGAGGCACTTCCTGACTGAGACCCTAATTGGGACTATAATATGGCAGGGGGAGTCACCAGTCTAGATCAATTCATCACCTGCCTCGTGGCGGGTCTCCAGAAGTCAGCCAATAAGGCCATTAAATATGAAAAACTCCAAGAGATTATTCAGGATAAAAATGAGAGTCTCTCTATGTTCCTAGACCACCTCACCAAAGCTCTTTTACAACATACAAACCTAGACCCTGAGACCCCAGATGGGAGACAATTATTAATGACCTACTTCTTCACCCAGAGTTTCCCCAACATTAAGGCTAAACTTAAACGTCTAGAGAAGGGACCCTAACTCCTCAGGCAGAAGTCCTGGCAGTGGCCTTCAAAGTATATAATGGAAGAGATGAAAAGGCCCGTAAACAAAAATATCAAATGCTGGCTAAGGCCTTTCAACCTACCCCAACCACTGGTGCTTGGGTATCCTCACTTCCTAAGAAGCAGCCAGGAGGACCTCCTGGTCCATGCTTCAAATGTGGTCAAATGGGTCATTGGGCTAGAGCCTGCCCAAATCCCCGGAAGCCCCCAGTCCATGCCCTAAGTGCCATCAGGAGGGACACTGGGCTGCTGACTGTCCTCGCACACTGAGAGGTGCCAGGCCATCCAGCTCTAACAGTCCACACATAGACCTTCTGGGTCTGGCAACTGATGATTGAGGGGGTGCGGGACTCTTCCACCCGACCACTACCATCGCTGTACAGGCACCCAGGGTAACCACTGTGGTAGCAGGTAGGCCCATGTCTTTCCTTTTAGACACTGGGGCCACCTACTAATTTCTGAAGGAGTTTTGGGGACCTACCTCCCTCTCACAGTCCTCTATAGTCGGGGTAGAGGGCACACCTCATCAACCTTTACAAACTCCCATGCTTCACTCCATCTTTAGAGGCATTGCCCTCTCTCAGTCCTTTTTGGTGATTCCCCAGTGTCCCATCCCCCTTATGGGAGGAGACTATTACACAAGGTTGGAGCTTCCATTACTTTTGCTCCTGGACCACGCCTCAACGCTGACTCACCTTCAATCCCACTTTTACTCTCCCTCCAACCCACTGCAAACCCACCTCCCTCTCCTTTTCCTCTGCTACCCCATCTGGTCAACCCTGTAGTCTGGGACACCCTCACCCCATCCTTCGCCACCTGCCCCCCAGTAATTATCAGACTTAAAGACCCCACCTCTTTTCCCTCTCAACTTCAGTACGTGTTGCCCCTCAAGAGTTTACTGGACCTACAGTCAATTATCCAGGAACTTTTATACAAACAGCTACTACGACCAGCCTATTCCCCTTTCAGTACTCCTATACTGGCAGTTGAAAAGCCTAATGGTTCTTACAGGCTTGTGCAGGACCTAAGAGTAATTAATGCAGCCGTCGTTCCCACCCATCCTGTGGTCCCTAACCCCTGTACTTTATTGTCCACCATTTCTGCTTCCACCACTCACTTTTCTGTTGACCTCAAAGATGCATTATTCACTATCCCGCTCCATCCCAACTTTCAAAACCTATTTGCTTTCACCTGGACCAATCCTACCACTCAGACTTCTACTCAATTGACCTGAACAGTCCTTCCCCAAGGCTTTAGAGATAGTCCTCACCTTTTTGGACAGGCTCTAGCACAAGACCTCAAATCCCTTACTCTCTCAAGCTCCATCCTCCTTCAATATGTAGATGATCTCCTCCTGTGCAGTCCCTCCCTACAAACCCCTCAACAGGATACTATTCTCCTTTTCAAAACTTTCTCTCAGAACACAGCTATTGGGTCTCACCCTCCAAAGTTCAGCTGTCTGCCACTCAGGTCACATACCTGGGAGTTCAGCTCTCCCCCGGGCTACAAAGCCATTACTATAGACAGGAAAAAACTTCTCCATACCATGCCCATTCCAAACAACAAAGATAAAATTCTCTCTTTCCTGGGTCTTGCTGGGTTCTTTCGTTCATGGATCCCCAACTTTTCACTCCTGGCTGCACCCATGTATGAAGCATCGCAAGGACCTCTTACTGAGCCCCTCTTGACGCCCATGGCTAAGCCCTTCTATAGACTCCAGCTGGCCCTTCTACAAGCCCCTGCTCTGCACTTGCCTGATCTCACACACCCCTTTTCTCTATATGTCTCAGAAAGGCAGGGCTTTTCCCTGGGAGTTTTGGGACATATGTTAGGACCCTCCTTTGCCTCGGTTGCCTATCTTTCCAAAAAACTAGATCCTACTATTTGGGGATGTGCTCCTTGCCTATGAGCCCTAGCAGCAGCTGCCATCCTCATTCAAGAATCCAAAAAACTCACCTTCAGGTCAACCACAAATGTTTTCTCCCCTCATCCTCTTTCTGAACTCCTTACCTACAAAGGCCTGCAGTCTCTTTCCCCCTGAAGCATTCTGTCACTTCAGGTTGCCCTAGTTGAAGACATTTCCCTCAATTTCAAAACCTGTCCTCCCCTTAATCCCTCCACCCTTCTTCCATTACTTCCCAATCCACAGGCAGGATCACAACCCCCCTTCTATAACTGTTTACAAACTCTAGATGAAGTCCTACCCTGTCCCTCCCACATTCAGGAGGGTGCCCTTCCTCAGACCACATATACCTGGTTTACTGATGGCAGTTCCTTTATCCATGAGGCTGTTCAACAGGCAGGATTTGTCTCTCTGGACAAAACTATTGAGACAAAACCCTTACCTCCTAACACTACAAACCAACAAGCAGAACTGACTGCCTTACCCATGCCCTCACTTTGGTGCAGGGGTCCTCTCTTGGTGTCTATACAGATTCTAAATATGCTTTCCATATCCTACTGTCCCACACAGCAATCTGGAAAGAACAGGGACTCCTCAACACCAAGGGCAGCTCTATCGCCAATGCCAAACACATTATACCACTGATAGGAGCCTCACATCTTCCAACAGCCATAGGACTAGTACACTGCCACTCCCATCGGTCAGATCAGTCATCCTTCTCCCTCGGTAACAACAGGGCAGATGAGGCAGCCCAAAAAGCAGCACTAGTCCTTGTAATAAGTGCCCTCATTCCAGGCCCTAAAAAATCCATTTCACAACTACCAGTCTGCCTTCCACTGAGGCCATAATCTCCTCCTTACATCACTTATTTCACCGCAACCTCCAATCTTTACAACGCTTTCTTAAAAATTACCTGCCTCTTTCTCATTCAGAAACTGCCTTCCTCAAAACACTGACCACTTCATGCGAGATCTGTCAAAAAGTCAATCCCAACTCACTTTCCCAACCACCCACCTTTCCTATCCATCAAGCATGAGGGCTCATTCCTGGGACTGATTGGCAGCTCGACTTTACTCACATGCCCCCAGTAAAATGCCCCCAGTATCCTTTAGTACGGGTGGACACATTTTCAGGATGGGTTGAGGCCTTTCCCACAACTAACAAATGAGCCCAGACTGTGTCCAACGTCCTGCTGTCTGAAATTATCCCATGCTTTGGGATACCTACTTCTTTACAATCAGACAATGGCCCCAAGTTTATATCTCAAATCTTCAAAGCAACCACTAAAGTCTTTAATATTCCATGGCATTTTCACATCCCCTATCACCCACAATCCTCAGGTAAGGTGGAAAGAACCAATAGAGCCCTCAAATCTACCCTTACTAAATTATCCCTAGAGCTCCACCTCGACTGGGTAAAACTCCTCCCCTTAGCCCTACTTCAACTCCGGTCCTTACCAAAAAAACCTGGTACACATTCTCCTTTTGAACTCATGTACGCCCACCCTGTGATTCCTCCAGGTCTCAACTCCGAACCTCCTATCCTTCCTCTTCATCTCATCAACCCTTTACTTCAACACATTCTCTCTCTACTCTGGTCCCATGCTGACCTCTATACACCAAAACCTTAATACCCCACCTCTTCTACTTTTTATCACTCAGGAGACTCTGTGCTCCTATCCCCGCCACACCAAGTGACACCATCCCTAACTCCCAAATAGCAAGGACCATACACAGTAATCCTTTCCACGCCAACTGCAGTTAAACTCCAGTGTCTTCCCCATTGGATACACAACTCCCACCTTAAGCCATTTGTCTCATCTTATTCCCCTCCCACCAAATCTCCCACGGGTTCCTACTCCTCCACCCTATGGGACCTCTTACTCTCTGCATTTTGCAACACTCATCTCCACTTTCACTCATCACTGAAGAAGTTTCTGCCAGCATGGAGTCCTAGGACCTCCCTTACAACTGCCATGTGTCATGCTTCAGGATTGTTAATCCTGGTCTCAACACTTATTCTCTCACCAGACCTATCTTCCCAACACCAGCCCTTTCTTCTCTTTCAGACTGTCCAAAAGATTGCACAATCAAGGATTCCCTTTGCCCTACAGGTTGCTTTTCTGCCTACACATATGTCCCCAAAGAATGCTGTAATTCAGCCACCCTATGTAAACATAACAATCAGCCCAAATGCAAAAAATTCCTAATCAGACCTTTAACCAGCTTGTATTACAGGATTACCAACCCTTCTCCAAAGACGATGATCCTTATTGAACCTGGAACATGCCACTGCCACTGCAGACCAAGGGTTCATCCAAGGACCACCCCCCATCAATATAAAAATGAACTTCATCACCCCTAATCAGCAGAAAGCAGTTACTGAAGACTGACCTTCACCCCTTCCCAAGTCCTCTACCACGGCTTATAAAACAGAAAAGGGAGGAATATAAGAATATAGTAATTTATCCTCCATTTACCCCATGGTCCCAAGTACATAAGCCAGTGAAAATCATGCCTGGACTTGCCTGGGGCTTGCCTGGACTTACCTCACCTTTTTTCTAAACATTCTGACCCACCCCCAAGGCAACAGGCCAAGTGGTATTTTTCTACTCCACCCCTACAAAAGGGACAATGCTCTGCACCACACTGCTGCTCTCTCTCTCTCTAGAGGCAACCACTTTCTCTTTCAGATAATAAAATATCTTGCATGGGCCCATGTCTCCTGAGTCGTTCTGGGGTAAGAAGGGTCACAGCGAGATTCCCTTTCAGTAAAGCCATGACTGTTGAGGTCACCGTAGTTACCTCCATGCCAGTCAGTTAGAAAGCGGAGAGAGAGTGCAGAAGTTCCTGTGAAATTCTTAAAAACCAGGCCTGAAAGCAGGGAACATCATTCCCACTAAAGGTGACTCACTTAACTCAGATTACGTGAGTCTTTCCTGATTTTAGTATTGAAGTTCCTACATCCTGGGAATCTCCTTTGTTATGAACAAAATGGTTAGTTACTCTATTTCCTTTCACATTCTACTAGTGTGAACTTAGCTACGTGGCCATACCTAAGACAGGAAAGCTCAGATACACCTTGCTCAGTTTTACAGGGGAGTATTATGGATCTGATGGACTGCAAGTAGTGTCCTCCATAGAAGGCTGTTTAAGGAATATTTAATCCAAAGCCCCTAGTCTAGTACTTGGCTTAGGGTAAAATGTAAATAAATGTTGGCAAAATGAAATTAATTGACAGATATTTCACTGTTCCTTTAAATTGAAAACAAAAAAGAAAAAGGAAAAAGAGAAAGGACAAGATCTGAACAAATATATTGCTTTCTGTTTAAAGGTCCGGTAAAAGCCTTTTCAACAAAATATTTCTTTCTTTAATGATTTTATTTCATTAATGAGGTCAGCTTTCTAGCCTAATGTCTTCTCATTCTCAGTCGGCTAGTCTTGTTTTTAGAGAAGAAAATATGTTTTCCTTCAGTGAATTATACAGAATTATAATTAGTTAACTCCTCCTTTTTTGATCTTAGAAGCTTACCCATAGTTAGCTGAATGTGTAGGAATCAGTCAGCTGGATGCTCTAGTAGAAAGAACAAAAATGCTGCATTCAGATAACCTAGGTGTTATCCCTTAGCTAGTAAATGATTTTAAGCATGTCAAACTGTCTTGAAATATTAATGTATGTCTTGTCTATAGCAAAGGGTTATGTTGAAGATAAAATTAGAGCACTAATGAAGGTAAAATGTTATGAGAACATTAGATTTCTTAACCAAGGCATCTGCTTATTGGGATATGTAAAGCACCATGCTTGCATTTCAAAACTGTAATAGAATGCAGACTTCAGAAATCTCTATTTATTAGTATTTATTAGTATCATTACAGGTAAAAATAATTAATGAATCATGCTGTTGGAGACTGTGTTATCTCTAAGACAAACAGCTCAGAATAGATGTAATAATTTTTTTTCAATCTTGGAAGATCATTGCTTTTCTGAATATTGGCAGAGAAAGTTAGGTTGAGATGTTTTTACAAATTGCCTCCAGACTTAATATATGCTTAACAAATTACAAAATGGTGACCAATTGAGAAAAAAGTGTTCAAAATGATCAGTTTGTCTGTATAATATAATCTTCACCTACTAAAAAATTAAGATAAATATACATATGGATGTATAATTGGTGATAGTAATTTAGACTGAAGTATAGATTTTAGTCAATGCATAAGGTAAGCATTTTTATGTCTCAGTCTCTTTACATTTGAATTGATCAGAAACAGAGTCTTTTGTTTTTTGTGATAATATAAAGGAAATTGAAGGAACAGACAGCAGAAGGTTTAGCAAAGGCAGGAGTAGGCTTAGAGCAAGGTTTTAAACTCTGTCTCTTGGGAAACTCAGAAACCCTCAGCTGCCAAACCGGAAGAGGGAGAAACAGAGCAGCCAGGCTGAAGCTTTCCATTTCAACCACAGCACTGCTGCTTTTATCTAATTTATATATTCTAAGGAGAAAGAGATTCCATTCCTTTAAGATAACTTGAAAACCATTGTTTCACAAAAAATATAATTCAAGTTATATTATAAAATATACAATACATATAAATGTTATATTTTATATATTGTTAAATATATTTAACATTTTTACATATTAAAGTAATATTTACATTTTGCCAAAATTTGACCAAGTATGAAGCAAGAGTCCTAGAGAGAGGATGAAGGCATACAGAACTCATGGAGACTACATTATGCTGTGTATAGTGAAGGGTCATTTAGGAAGTAACCTGAAATGAAACAAACAGTACAAACAAAATGCAAAAAAATAAAAATAAAAGCTGGAGTAAAGTTCACAGATTTGAACAGATTAATCAGCTAAAGCTGACTCAAGCTGAGAGAAGAGCCAAAAAAAAATACATGAAATGGATTGATATAATTAAGATCTTCAGTGTCACTTTCTGTGGTGGCCACCACTAGAGATAAAGCATCTGCCTTTTAGGGGTGACCCAAGTTTGGAGGGATCACTAGGAGAGTAAGAAATTGAAGTTCTGGTATGGTAGAATAAATTGCCTTTTTGAGTTTCTTAGTTGAGCTAAATAATGTCAGTAGGTGTCACTGATAAAGTTTTTCCTATATGCCAGACACCTAAGAGAATACATTCAGTGTCTCATGCAGATATTTCAAGGTTATTATTCCCATATATCAAAAAGGAGAGTAAATTTTAGAGGGTGTCTAATTTCCCAAGGTTCCATAATGGTAAGTTATAAAGTAAGGATTTGGAGTAAATTTCTTAACTTCAATGCTGTGTTTGCCTTTGAATTCATGTTATTGATATATTCCTCCACACTGAAATTATGACTTTTTGTTTGATTTCCTTAGGCCTGAAATGTAGTGTTTCTTCATAGTTTTAAGAAATTACAATGGACAAAATTTATTTTTTACAATTTTAATTGATGATTCAAATTCAGCAAAAGCCATGTTTACATTTAGGTGGGCCTCTTTAGAATCCCCCATCCATCTTTTTTTTTGTTTTTTTTGGTATCACTAATATGAAATCACATGAGCAACATTGTGGTTACTCGATTCCCCCAATTATCAATACCCCATTACAGTCACTGTCCATCATTGTAGTAAGATGCTATAGTCACTACTTAACTTCACTGTGCTATGCTGACTTCCCTGTGCCTCTCCCCACATTATGTGTGCTAATTGTAATTCCCTTTATTCCCCTTATCCCTCCCTTCCCACCCAACCTCCCCAGTCCCTTTCCCTTTGGCAACTGTTAGTCCATTCTTGGTTCTGTGTGTCTGCTGCTGTTTTGTGCCTTCAGTTTTTGCTTTGTTCTTATGCTCCATGGATGAGTGGTTTGAATTCACCATATTATCAAGTTCTCACCCCCCATTGCAAAAACTATCAGCATAGTAAGATGCTATAGAATTTCTCTGCTGTACTGCCTTTCCCATGACCTACCTATATTGTGAATGCAGTTATAGTACTCCTTAATCGCCTTCTCCTTCCCTTCCCGCCCATCCTCCCCTACCACTTACCTTCAGTACCGCTAGTCACTTCTTGGAGTCTGTGAGTCTGCTGCTGTTTTATTCATTCAGTTTTTCTTTGTTCTTATACTCCACAAATGAGTGAAATCATTTGGTACTTGTCTTTCTCCACCTATCTTATTTCACTGAACATAATACCCTCTAGCTCCATCCATGTTGTTGCAAATGGTAGGATTTGTTTTCTCCTTATGGCTGAATAATATTCCATTATGTATATGTACCACATCTTCTTTATCCATTCATCTACTGATGGACACTTAGGTTGCTTCCATTTCTTGGCTATTGTAAATAGTGCTGCAATAAACATAGGGGTGCATCTGTCTTTTTCAAACTGGAGTGCTGCATTCTTGGGGTAAATTCCTAGTGGAATTCCTGGGTCAAATGGTATTTCTATTTTGAGCATTTTGAGGAACCTCCATACAGCTTTCCACAATGGTTGAACTAATTTACATTCCCACCAGCAGTGTAGGAGGGTTTCCCTTTCTCCACAACCTCGCCAACATTTGTTGCTGTTTCTCTTTTGGAAGATAGCCATCCTTACTAGTGTGAGATGATATCTCATTGTGGTTTTAATTTGCATTTCTCTGATGACAAGCGATGTGGAGCATCTTTTCATGTGTCTGTTGGCCATCTGAATTTCTTCTTTAGAGAACTGTCTATTCAGCTCCTCTGCCCATTTATTAATTGGATGCCTTTTTGTTCTGTCGATGATGTCCTTTGCCAAACAGAAGTTTTTATCATCATATAGTCCCATTAGTTTATGTTTTATTTTGTTTCCCTTGCCAAGGAGATGTGTTCAGGAAAAAAGATGGTCATGTTTATATTCAAGAGATTTTGCCTATGTTTTCTTCTAAGAGGTTTATGGTTTCATGACTTGTATTCTGGTCTTTGATGCATTTTGAGTTTACTTTTGTGTATGTGTTTAGATAATAATCCAGTTTCATTTCCTTGCATGTAACTGTCCAGTTTTGCCAGCACCAGTTGTTGAAGAGACTATCATTTCCCCATTGTATATCCCTGGCTTCTTTATCATATATTAATTGACCATATATGCTTGAGTTTATATCAGGGCTCTCTAGTCTGTTCCATTGGTCTATGGGTCTGTTCTTGTGCCAGTACCAAATTGTCTTGATTACTGTGGCTTTGCAGTAGAGCTTGAAGTCAGGGAATGTAATCCCCCAAGGCTTAATTCTTCCTTCTCCTGATCTTAAAGGAAAAGTTTCAGCTTCTTGCTTTTAAGTATAATGTTGGCCATAAGTTTGTCATAAATGGCCTTTATTATGGTGAGGTACTTGTCCTCTCTACCCATTTTGTTGAGAGTTTTTATCATGAATGGATGTTGAATTTTGTCAAATGCTTTTTCAGCATCTATGGAGAAGATCATGTGGTTTTTATCCCTCTTTTATTGAAGTAGTGGATGATGTTGATGGATTTCCAAATGTTGTACCATCCTTGCATCCATGGAATAAATCCTACTTGATCATGATGGATGATCTTTTTGGTGTATTTTTGAATTTGGTTTGCTAATATTTTGTTGAGTATTTTTGCTATGTTCATCATGGATATTGGTCTGTAACTTTATTTTTTTGTGTTGTCTTTGTCTTATCTTGCTATTAGAGTGATACTACCCTCATAGACTGAGTTTGGGAGTATTACCTCCTCTTCAACTTTTTTGGAAAACTTTAAGGAGGATGGGTATTAGGTCTCCACTAAATGTTTGATAACTATCTGGTGAAAACAGCAGTTAAACTGTCTGGTCAAGGGGTTTTGTTCTTAGGTAGCTGGTGATTGGTCTGTTCATATTTTCTCTTTCTTTCTTGGTCAGCCTTGGAAGGTTGTAATTTTCTAGAAAGTTATCCATTTCTCCTAGGTTATCCAGTTTGTTAGTATATAATTTTTCATAGTATTCTATCATAATTTTTTCTATTTCTGTGGTGTCCGTAGTGATTTTTCCTTTCTAATTTCTGATTCTGTTTATTCTTGTAGACTCATTTTTATTGATAAGTCTGGCTAGGGGTTTATCTATTTTGTTCATTTTCTCAGAGAACCAGCTCCTGCTTTCATTTATTCTTTCTATTGTTTTATTCTTCCCTATTTTATTTATTTCTTCTCTGATCTTTATTATGTCCCTCCTTCTACTGACTTTGGGCCTCATTTGTTCTTCTTTTTCTAGTTTCTTTAATTGTGAGTTTAGACTGTTCATTTGGGATTGTTCTTCCTTCGTGAGGTTGGCCTGTATTGCAATATACTTCCCTCTTAGCACGACCTTTGCTGCATCCCACTGATTTTGCAGTGTTGTATTATTGTTGTCATTTGTCTCCTTGTATTTCTTGATCTCTGTTTTCATTTGGTCATTGATCCGTTTATTATTTAGGAGGATGTTATTAAGCCTCCATCTGTTTGTGGGCTTTTTTGTTCTTTGCATAATTTATTTCTAGTTTCATACCTTTGTGGTCTGATAAACTGATTGGTAAAATTTCAATCTTTTTAAATTTACTGAGGCTCTATCTGTTGCCTAGTATATGAACTATTCTGAAAAATATTCCATGTGAACTTGAGAAGAATGTGTAACCTAATGCTTTTAGATGAAGTGTTCTGTAGATGTCTGTTAGGTCCATCTATTCTAATGTGTTGTTCAGTGCTTCCGTCTCCTTACTTTTCTTCTTCCTGGTTGATCTGTCTTTGGTGTGAGTTGTGTGTTGAAGACTCTTAAAATGAATGCATTGCATTCTATCTCCCCCTTCAATTCTTTTAGTATTTTTTTCACATATGTAGGTGCTCCTGGGTTGGATGCATAGATATTTATAATACTTATATCCTCTTTTTGGACTTACCCCTTTATCATTATTTAATGTCCTTCTTTTTCTCTTGTGCCTTTCTGTGTTTTGAAGTCTATTTTGTCTGATACAAGTACTGTAATGCCTTCTTTTTTCTCCCTGCTAGTTGCATGAAATATCTTTTTCCATCCATTTTCTTTCAGTATGTGTAGGTCTTAGGTTTTAAAGTGAGTCTCTTGTGGGCAGCATATAAATGGGTCTTGTTTTTTAATGCATTCAGTGACTCTGTCTTTTGATTGGTGCATTCCAACCATTTACATTTAGGGTGATTATCAATAGGTATGTACTTATTGCCATTGCAGGCCTTAGATTAGTGGGTACCAAAGGTTCAAAGGTAATTCCCTTACTATCTAACAGTCTAGTTTAACTAACTTAGTATGCTATTACAAACACAACCTAAAGTTTCTTTTTTTTCCTCCTTTTTCTTCCTCCTCCATTCTTTATATATTTGGTATCATATACTGTACTCCATGTCTACCCCTTGATTGACTTTGGGGGTAGTTGATTTGATTTTGCATCTGCTTAGTAATTAATTGTTCTAGTTTCTTTGCTGTGGTTTTATTTCCCCAGGTGACAGCTATTTAGCCTTAGGAATACTTCCATCTATAGCAGTCCTTCCGAAATGCACTTTACAGGCAGTTTGTGGAAGGTAAATTCTCTCATCTTTTGCTTATCTGAAAATTGTTTAACCCTCCTTCAAATTTAACTGATAATCTTGCCGGGTATAGTATTCTTGGTTCGAGGTCCTTCTGCTTCATTGCATTAAATACATCATGCCTCTCCCTTCTGGCCTCTGAAACCTCTGTTGAGAAGTCTGATGATAGCCTGATGCATTTTCCTTTGTAGGTGATCTTTTTCTTTTGCTCACTTCTTTTAATACTCTGTTCTTGTCTTTGATCTTTGCCATTTTAATTATTATATTTCTTGTTGTTGTCCTCCTTGGGTCCCTTGTTTTGGGAGATCTGTGGACTTCTGTTGTCTGAGACACTAATTCCTTCCCAGATTGGGGAATTTTTCAGCAATTACCTCCTCAAAGACACTTTCTATCCCTTTTTCTGAGTCTTCTTCTTCTGGTAGCCCTATAATGTGAATATTGTTCCATTTGGATTGGTCAGATATTTCTCTCAATATTCTTTCATTCTCAGATATCCTTTTTTCTTTCTGTGCCTCAGCTTCTTTGTATTCCTCTTCTCTAATTTCTATTCCATTTACAATCTCTTCTACTACATTTTGTCTGCTTTTAAATCCCTCCATTTTATTTTTCATTTCAATATGGAATTTATTAATGATTAAATGTCTGTCCTAAATTCATCCATGAGTTCTTGAATATTTTTCTGTACCTCCATGAGCATGTTTATGATTTTTATTTTGAACTGTCTTTCAGGAAAATTGGTGAGTTCAGTTTCATTTGGCTCTTTTTCTGGTTTTTGTGAGATTTTTGTATGAACCAGCTTCCTTTGACATTTCATATTTGTATGTAGCACCGTCTAGTGTCCAGAGGCTCTGGTCTCTGGAGCTGCTCAGTCCCTGCAGTGATGTCGGGGGTTGCAGGGACACGCCACTCATGTCTGTGAGGGAGGAAAGAGCTGTTTCCTGCTTCCCAGCTTCAGTGCCTGTCTCCACTGCTAGAACCAGTGGCCTGAGCACACGTGTATGCCTCTGTGCTCTGCATCTGTAGCTGCTGTAGTCAGGGCCTTCCTCCTCCTAGACTGTCAACAGGGCAGGGACTGCTGGTTTGCAAGCCATTGCTGGCAGGTAGGGAGGAAGGCACAGGAGGCTGAGTATCACAGTGGGGGAACTCAGAACTGAGTAGCCAGCCAGGGTGATGGTGCGCCTGAAGCTCCTTATCATTCCCAACCTGGTGGAGAGAGTATGCCCAGACAACCTTGTCCACCTATCCCTTCTGCACAGTAAGCTTTGTGCAAACTTCACACCTTTAACAACCCTCTCTCTTTTAGGAAGCCTGTCAGACTGCCTGCTTTTCCTTTGTGCCAGAGCAGTCAGATGTCAATCCCTGTCCTCCACCTATAGCTGGAATCTCAGTCTCTACAAGTATTCTGATTGTATTAGCTTTCCAACTCCAGTAATCTCCAGAGCACTATGCAATGTAGGTTTGTGCTCCCAAAGCAAATTTCCAGGGCTGGGTGTTCAGCAGTCCTGGCTTCCACCCACTCTCTGCTCTGTTTCTCTTCTTCCACTGATGAGATGGGGTTGGGGAAGACCTTGGGTCCCACTGGATCAAGGCTTTGGTTCATTACCCTGTTTCATAAGGTCTGCTCTGTTCTCTAGGTGTATGCAGTCTGGTGCAGCCATCTTTCCTGTTGCTCCTTTAGGATTTGTTGTATTAACTATATCATCATATTATATGTGGTTTTGGGAGGAGTTCTCTGTCTCACCTCTCATGATGCCATGTTGAATCCTCCCCAATCTATCTTTGACTCTAATTTTTTTTGTACATGTAATATGAGGATAATAGAATCTACTCCAAAGGATTTTTTTAATACTTAGTTGTGGACCTGTAAATGTTTGCATATTCTTGATTTCTATTTCGTATTCACAATGTCCTTTGCCACATATAAACACACACACACACACACACACACACACACACACACATCTTATGGAACCTGTTTAGAACTATTGTTTGTTCTTACAATCTTAAACAGAATTCAGACTAAGGTTAATCCCAACTGTTTCCCAATGAATGAGATTTCATATCAGTTGGATAAATGCCTTAGACTCTTTGTTCTGGGGTTTGATATTATTTTGAAGTATTATCATTTCTTTTAGTCTCAAAAATGTGTTGAGAACAGACCCCTTTCAATTTAGGAAGATGAGAGGAAACGTATCCTATGCTTGCTGCTCTCAAAGTATGGTTGTTACACAGAAATGCAGAAAAAAAAGTAAGTAGTGTTGGATTTTGACCTTCAAATGTTCAAAGCAATTGGCAAGTTTTTCCTGGTGCAAAGGTAATCAGATTTTATAAGACAAAAGCAGAGCGCAAGAGTCAGGTATATGCTTCTGAAGGTCCAGAAAGAAAAGTCTTGAGAAATGTATTTCTCACCCACAATGAGGTCAAAACCCTAAAGGAAAAATAAAACCCTCAGTTAAATTTTGGAATCTGGTCTTAGGAATCTTGATCATTGCTTTCCAGATAGGACTGAAGAAATCAGCAAGTTTCCAGAATTCCCTCTTGTTAAGATTCTATAACAATCAATTATATGAGATATAGGCATGGACTATCCATCAGGTTGTATGAAATAACCCTTCTGAATTTTCTACAGACCTATGTTACATGAGAGTGTTCCAGAATTCTCAAGTGCTCTCCAAAAGTCACAGAAATGCCTGGAAAATATCCACAGAATTCTGTAGTCAGGATAAGGAGGATACCGAGTGATATGCATGAGCTCTTGATCAGATAGGAATATGGACACTTTGAGGAATTCAGAAGATATAAACCATTAACTATTAACCAGTGGAGTGGAAGAGTGGAATAGCAAATGTAAGGAATCCAGACACAACTTGAGTATAGTTAATTATCTCCCAGAACATTGATAAAACCTTTTGGAATTAGAATATAAAAAATCAGAGTCCACTAAAAGAAACTTGATTCAACTAAGTTTACAATTAGAGTGTAATTTCCCCACTCCAATAAAGTTATGTTATTGCTACTAAAGAGAAGAGAAGTCTATGTTGGTAAGGTCAGTTGAAAAAAGATTTAAATGAAAATTAAAATGAGAACATATTATTTTTGGGGTTGTATAATTTACATCTACTATAGTATTCATATTTTCCCCACATTACTTGATGCACTCTTGTCATTAGTATGCATTAGTTGAAAATACAGTGGAGCTGGACTGCCTGAGTTAAACCAGGCTTGGCAACTTACTAGCTATGTACCCTAAGACACAGTTTCTTGGTGGCTGCTCTGTGGCTTAGTTTTCTTATCTGTAAAATGGAGATACTTAGATTTCCTGTAGCAAATGTGTTTTGAAGATTAAAGAATGTATGAAAAGGAATAAAAAGTATCTGGTGCCTTGTAACTGCTCAGTAATGTTCCCTTACTATTATTGTAATTACTTTCACTACCATTAGCAGCACTTTCTTGTTATGACAGCAATCAGAAGGGAGCAATACTTTCAAGAGAGCATACTCAGTAAAATCTTTTCAGTTTACCTTGCATATTTCAAAAAAATCCTCAGTGTGATTATAATGTATATAACTGTTGAATCACTATGTTGTATACTTGAAACCAATATAATAATACTGTATATTAATTATACTTCAATTAAAATGGACATAAATCATGATCATATTTTGAATACAGTCTAGTAAGAGTAAACAATGAAGTAATAAACATTGACTATTTCAGGTGGCAACCATTAGGGTAGGGCATCAGCTGACAGTAACAACTTCAACATCTCAGAGCTTGAAACAAAATAGTTTGTTTTCCAATCATGTCACAGCAATAGTCATCAGCAGTGGCATAGGGGGACTCTCTGAACAGTCATTTACTGTACCTGTCTCTTTCATTATGTGGTTCTACCATTCTTATAGGCACTCATTTGCTTGGCAGTCAAGAAAAAGTGTGGGCAGCTGGAGGATTGTGTAGAAACTTTTGATTCTAGGGACCAGTCCTGCATTCCTTCAGTTGCATTTCATTGGCCAGGACTCAGTGACTAATTAAAGTGACTAATTAAATGCAAGAAAAACTGTAAATATGATCTTCATACTCAGGGGAAAGAGGAAATGGATTTGGTGAACATCTAGCATTGTCTCAGCAACATAGTAACAATTGCTATAAAGAAAAATAAAGTCAATTAAGATGATAGAATGTAATGGGGCAAGTGTGTAGAAATAAATAATTTAAGTATGATCTTTAAGGCCTGACTGGGAGATTTTTGTGTAGGTATAAGACTTAAATATAGTAAGTGAGCTATTCAGATAGGCAGAGGAGGAAGCAGTCCATAATACCTTCAATAGCAGGAAGTAATGGATTGTGTTCTAGTAAGAATGAAACGGTGTATATTGGCTGTATCTATATCTGTATCATCTATATACCTATTCTTTGAAATAGTCAATTCAGTCTAAAAAAGGGATAATCCTTAGATCCCTTTTTTCAAGGTATTACCATGCGCTTAGCAAAATATTTCTGAAAACCAGATAGTAAATGTTTTAGTCTTTGTGGGCCACATGGAGTGTCTGTCTTAACTATTCAACTTGGTCATTGTAGTGTGAAAACAGCTATCGATAAATACCAAAATTAATGGACATGACTGTGCCCTAATAAGACAATTTAGAAAAACAGGCAGAGGGCCACATTTAACTGGCAGACCATAGGTTTCCCACTCCTCTGCTATGGTAACATCTATAGGGTGCACTGAATTCTAACTTCTTTTCTTCTGTTACTCCCCATCATACTTTTCAAACAACCAAGCAAATAATTTTATGCCCAAATGACCTAACAAATGCATATTTAAGGTAATGCTGCATACTTCATACTCTGACATGAATAATCATGCTGAAATAGATTACCTTAATATTACTTTAATATTTATGAAAAGTGTATTTTCAAAATAATTTCACTAAAAATTTAGAGGAAACAAGTCAGTGGAAACTGAGTAGTAACTGTGGAAAATGTGAATTTTTTTTCCCTGAACATCTGCCTGTACTGTGAATTTTAAAATGTTAATATGCCTTAGATTTTTCAATAAAATACTGCTATCTTTTCCTTTGAATATGATTATATGAAACCAATTTTTAGCTTGACCGAGGAAGTCTCAATGTCAGCCTCCATTACACTTAGCTCAAGGTGTTTCTTATAGTCACTTTTCCAAACTCTCTTTCAATTTGACCTCAGAGCAATGGAAATACTAATGCAGTAACTTTGTGTTGAAAACAGTGCAACAGAAAAATGAACTTGCTAAATTAATGCTTGATTACTGCACTGCTGGTGATCCAGTTGGAAGCCATTGCAATTTTAATCCTACTATATTGCAGAAAAACATTAAAAATATACCTGTGCAATGAGATTTGTTTCCTTAACTGATATGGGCTAAACACATTTATAATAACATTGGAAGCTGGATGGTACATAAGCACAGTATACAAAATTAAACCATGATCTTGATTCACCATTATTTCAGAGAAAATAATCACTTTTTATTTGATTTTTAGTCATATGTATGCCATTCTAAAATGCTCAAGTCAATGAACCAGTGATGGTATACAGCAAAGGCAATCAGTACTATGTGTATATTATTCATCTATCAGTCTCAATTAGCCACTTCTTTGCCAATGTTCATACCCTCAGAATCAGAATAGCACATTTCTTACCATTTTTAAATGATTTTATTTTCAAAAATTATCTAGCCATAATAATAGTCAATTAGTTTTATATACACAAAATATATAGATACACACTAGTGTATATATTATATGATATTATGTTCCAATATATATATTCTGTCTATATATATATCACTCTACCTATATTTATCATCTATTTATCATCTTATGTATTTTATGTATGGGTCTGAGACTGCACTCTGTTGGGCATCTGGAGGATTATGTAGGAACTTTTAGATTCCAGGAGTCAATTTTGCGTCAGTTCTACCACATCACATTGCATGTGTGTTTGTGTACCTATACACACATACTGTGTAGACAGATAATAGATAAGTAGATATAAATAGGTAGATGGATGGATGATAGTCAGATATATATCATATAACACATATTACTTATTTGACTATTATTAGAGTTAGGCAATGACCCAAAAACCTCAACTCTGTTTTTAAAAATATGAAATACTATTCTGTTCTAGGCAAAATTTTTGGTATTTCTAAAATGTGTTCCACTTAAACTCTTATTTGGGATAAGATAGTTAAAATATTCATTCCTTTGGCCATCTAGGGAATACCTATTATGTGGAAATGCATGTTGCTAAGCACTAGGGATATGTAGAGGAAGACTATAAAATACTTGTGCTCACAGAAATAAAAACTACAGAAATAATCCATCTAGCATGAAGTAGTAGGAAGGACAAGTGGATTTTATGTCAAGGACTCAGATTTTTGGGGGATGCAAATTCTAACCATCCATGTGTCATTGAGAGAGTTATATAACCTTCCTAATTCACAGACTCTGCACAGGAAAAATAGTAAATAATATTAGAGATAATGTATCTAGAAGATTCCTTCTACTTGTAATGTTTTTAAATTTTCTCCTTGAATAGAGATATGTAATATTGTCTGTGCTTAGGTAACAATTTAACAAAGGTTGATTAAATAATACTGTATTTACAGCTAAATGAGTCATCTAGATTAATAATAAGGTCTTTTTATTTTTCCCAAGTCAAATGTATCTTTTGACTGAGTTCTACAAAATAAACAAGCAATAGACAAAAGTTAAACTTATATTTCATAATTTAACCTGTGACTTAAAAGGCTTAATTCAGTAAGAAAAAGTAGAATTCAGAGATATAAGAAACATTATCAGACACATACTTTTACAGTTATAACATGAAACCAGAATCAAAATATAAACAAATCCTTGCACAGTAATTATGACTTAAATAATTTAAGTATACCTATATTTGTAATTTATTCCAAATTATTTGATTAGGAGTATGGGGTTTAAAATTAGTCTTAGGTTAGATACTACACAGTTCAAAGACCTGACATGTTAACATCTCTGAATTGCTCTTTTTGTCCAGGGTCAGCCATTTGTACTTTCTGGTGATTGTACATGTATAGCCCAGTGTACTCTTCATGTCACAAATGGACAAATGAGAAGGAACATGAACACTGGTTGTTCTTTGAATACCATCTGATGAAATTTTCTGGCCAAATAAATAAAATATCATCTTCAAATTTTGTTGAATGAGAGTAATAGCTTGGAAAAAAATTTTCAGTTGACAATAATGAAAACCTTTTGTAGAAATTCTGCATCTTGATTGCACAGAGAATTATCTTCTGAAGAAATATAAATATGATATTTCTAAGCAGAAATGGATTTGTAAGAAATAAGATTTTCAAAAAATATTTTAGGCATACCTTATCAGTTCATTTGCTATAGTCTCTATCAGTAATATGTATTTATATCTATGTCTAAATTTATGTAAATACAACTTAAACAGCTCTCTTGACAAATATAAAATTTTATAATTACTTACAATTACCTCCTTCTAATGAAAGCATTACATCATATTTTAATTGGCAGAACTATTTTCTTTTTTAGTAATACATATAATAATGGTATATTCTAAATTAATGGCATCTTTGATTTTGTTAAATACAATTGAAATACATTATAAATTAAAGTGATATATGTAAAGAGACTAGGTGTAATTACTGTTAGTATGAGTATTTTGCTTCAGTATCATACAGAAACAAAAATAAGGTATTTAATTTTAAATATGAAGATGAAACGGTATTTAGGTCAACAGGGTATGTTGGGACTAGTTAAGTACTTTTATGTTTTAAAAAACACATGTCAGAAAAATAATTTATGGAGCTAAAAATATAAAAATGAAAAAAAAATTTGGCTGTATAACAAGCATGAAATAAATAGACATGATATTGATGGGCATTGCTAAATTCAATTTCTCATAAATCTAAAAGCTATCTTGTTTCTTAAATATTTTTTAATATGCCAGAATAATATTAGAATGCCACAGGGAGATTAAGAAATATATAAGAAAAATTACATGCAAACTCAACACTCTAATATATTGACTTATTCCCTTACCAAGGACATATTAGCATTTGTTATTTATTAGGTTCTAGGTACTGGAGATTTAGCAACAAACAGAAAAGATGAAAATGTCTCTCCTTATGAAGTCTGTATTCTAAAAGGGTCAATAAACAAATAAATATAAGTAGAGTTTATATTAGAAGATGGTAAGTGTTCTGGTAAAAAATAAAGCAGGATAAGCGGAAAGGGAGCCCTTTGGGAATTATTGTTTTACAGAGGGTGTTCAGGGATGTTCTCTACTAAGGGGACAATTGAGCAGAGACCTGAAGTTAAGAGGTAGAAAATATTTGACTCTCAGATGCAAAAGTGTCCCAGATAGATGGAAGATCATGTGCAAAGACCCTTTGATATAAGGAGATCCTTTGATATAAGGTGTTTTGATAAGTCAACCCAGAGTCTGCATGGTCACCCACCCTGGAATTCATTGGATGTAAAGACAGATGATACAAATCACCCACCGATATATATAAATAAGGTGCATTTAGTGCTCACATCAAGTTGAGGATTCCCAGGAGGAATGAGTTCACACAGGAGTGTGAAGAGCAAAGAGGGAGAGGAGTGGCTTCAGGTTTTTATTGTGGATAAGGGATTAAACTGGAATGAAGATTCTCAAGTGGGCTAGAAGCTGCACTGATTGAAATTCCCAGCAACCTGCAGAGGCAGAGGTCATGCAGGGGTGATCTCTAAGTCACAAAGGGGTGAGGTGAAAGGTCTCTTAGAAGCAGAGGGAAACAGGAAGCCTATCTAATGAGGTCAAACATCAAAGATAGGGTTACTTTTTTATTACAGGAAATCAATCTAATTTCAAAGCAGGTAAGAAATACTTAATCAACATAATATACTAAAAGTATTAAAACATGAAAGATTTATAAGTACTGCAGAGTCATGAATGAAAAGTAATTTGTTAATTAAAAACATTGCAAATAAAATGACAGGAATACTTATAGTTCTGGTTAATGAGCGAAACTGCTTAGTTTTTGCATATTCCAAACTTTTTTGCATTTTAAATAATTCATAACTATATAATTTAAATATCTGTTGCATATTTTTTTTCTTTATCACCTGATATCCTAATGGTAATCTCTAGCACCTCCTAAATAGTGAGAAATAATATAAAAATGAATGAATATGCATATTTACAAATATGTACAATTTTCATAAAATTTTGCAGGTAACTGATAAAGAGGTTGCAAAACTAGAACCTGTGGGCTAAACCCAATATGCTTCTTGTTTTGTAAATATAGTTATACTGGAACACAGACAGGTCCACTGAGATATTGCCAGTGACTACTTTTGTTCTACAATGACAGACATTATGATATTCAAAGCTTTAAAATATTTGCAACCTGGGCTTTTACAGGAAAAGTTTGCCCACACCTGAATTGCATTTATTAATTTGATCTTTGCTGTTAATTCATAGAAATAGAACGGTATATAAGGATAATCACCATGACATACAGAATTTCCAAAAGTTGTGAAAATAAATGTAGCAATTTCACATTGGGATGTTCAGGGAATTCTACTAGTTAAATTTATCTTACAGTTTAAAGAGAAAAACAAATCAGACTCACCTAACAACCAAAACTCATTTTAAAATCAATATATTAACTAATTCATATTAGTTAGCAGATTTGTTCTATGTTCAGATCTAGCAAAACTGAGTGGATAACCATTAATGTTATTATCAAAGAAGCTTTTCCTTCTAAGGGCAAATATTCATTAAAAGCAATACTTTTGATGTCATAGATGTTTAGGCAGCTGCTCTTTCTTTTATTCCACATTCATCCTGCTGAGCCTGCTCTGCTGTTAGCTGTTCTTTAGAATGCCATACCTTGGGAAATCAGTGCCAAGGAAGTGCTAAGCAGGAACAGTATCACTTATGATTAAACTAAAAAAACCTATGTATCAGGGAACATGGCTTCCTCCATATTAGAATTTTCTCAGTATTTCCCTAATCACTGCCAGTTTTTCCCATAAATTCTCCCTCTTTCTTGACCCCTCAATCTCTCTTTCACTCCATCCTTCTTAACCTTCCTCCTTTTTCTTTTTCTTTTCCAACACCGTCTTTCTTCACCATCTTTGTTAAATCATGGAAGCAACTGAGCCAGCACCATCGGTGTCCCAGCATTCCCGAAACAAAAGGTAACTCAGGAGCGATCATGCTTCAGACCACAGTTCCCATGGTGATGGCTGAACATGAATTAAACTGATGAATCCCAGTCATCTATGGGACACTAAGCTCCCCAACCCTCCTCCCCCCCCCAGAAAAAAACCTTGAAAAGCCATACAAAACATAAGTAAGGAAGTAGAAATGATTATTATTGAAATATAACTATAGCCTAACTACCCCTTTCCTCTCCTCTACTTCCAAATCACACATAGAAAATCGCAACCTCAACCATTAAGTTCACTTGTACCCTAACTTCTTCCTAATTCCATAAACTTCAAAGCCATAGTCTTTCATAATTTTGAATTGTGTCATTTAATTGACATCGATATTTATATTATGTTTCAAGTATTTTAATTTGCAATTGTGTATTTGTACTGTGATTTTATATTTATGTAATCCATAAGGTCCTGTAAAGCAGGTGTCATTTCCTTTCTGCTCATTCTTTGATCCCTGGAACCAAGTTCATTGACTGAAATGATGTGTTTGATTTAAAAAATGCATTAGAAGAATTCTTAATAATATGAGAAGAGTATTAAAACATTCCACGTGATTGAATATGGTCCCTTATGATAACATAAGGATGTGAAAACACAAGTGGTGAAATCTGAAGAGGACTACTTTGGGAGTTGCAAATGTCAAGGAGAGTGTAAGATTTCCATCAGAGTCACTGTGTGAGAGTAAGTAAAGTTGTCTATTTCCCCTATACATGGGTGGGTACCCAGGCTAGAATATTTCTTTTATCTCTTTCTGGAAAATGTTCAAATACTTTAAACTATCTTCCTATCCTTTACTTCCTATTGAATGTTAATCATAAATCTTGTTTGTTTTTGTTTTTTTAAAGAAATAAGAGCTTTTAGTCCACTATTCAAATAAACTTAAGTGAAGACCACAGCAATCATCTGGGTAGTTCCGTTTAGGTAGTTTTTCAAGCTGGATCATTTAGGTCAAATACAAATGTTTTTCAATCATGCAGGATTTTTTTCTTCCTCAATTTAATTTCCTCATCATTCCCCTTCACACTGCTTATGTAAATTAAGCTGTCGTGCTGTAAACCACAGTTCCCCCCTGTCTATCTCCTCAGTAACAGCTTCAAAGTACTAAAAAGCTAAAATAGCTACAAAAGAACAATTAATTTGTGCAAAATCACAGAGGCGCTGTAGGTATTAAAAACACTACAATAAGGCTTTTATCAGCGAGCTGAACTGCACAGCATTAAGCTCAAAACTAATAGGGCTGAACATGCAGCACAATGATGAGGACGATAAAGAGATCTCAAGGACATGCAGAGAACTGGGGTGACATGATTCACAAATGATGCAGTAATTTCAAATAAACATCTACATAAGTACATATGAAAAAAGCTGATCTGTTGGGAGAGGCAGGTTTAAACCAGTAAGTAAATTTACATCTATTTATGGAGAAATGTACATTTTTATGTAAATTTCTGTTGAAGATTCTAATAATGTACCCTGAGGTTGCTCAGTGGATATTTGTTGATTGGCAATTGGCTGACATATTGATATTTAAAAATGTAAATCTCTTAATTGTAAAAAAAAAAATAATAATAATAAAAATGGCATATTATATCTAAAACTGCCTAAAAGGATAACATTAAAACATAATCAGGAGTGCCACCTCCTCCTGTGTTGAAATAGCAAATGGCAACAATTACTTTAATCATCAATTGTTTATTGAATGGGCGCTCGTAGACCAAAACCATGTTAGGTGCTTTGGGTTGGAAAGGAAGTTAAGCTATTGCTGTAATTTTTAAATAAACACATTAAATGCTTCCAGAACTAGATAGAGAAGAATGAATTTCTAATTGTGAAGTAAACACAGTGGATGCAGTAGGACCTAGAGGGAGTGATGGTTTTGTATTAAGTGCCTTGATTTTTTTTTTTGCAACCAGATATATTTAGATTACAACCGCAGGCCCTCCACTCACACACTGAGATTTTCCACCAACTATTCTTTCTGTTTGTGTTTAAGTTATCTCAACTGGAAAATGAGAACAATATAACAGACCTCACAGAGCTGTGATAAAGAGGAAGTAAGAAAAACGCTTTAACTGTGTAGCACATAGCAGGCTTGACTCAAGAAATATGTGCTCCCAGGTAATTCTAATAAAGATGTCACATAGAGCAAGTACATGACTACTATGCTTCCTATAGTTCACAGAAGTAATGATACCAAAAATAAAGTCTTTGTACTTTCATTAATAAGAAATCATTTCGTCTAATGACATTGAGATTCAACAGCAAATGTCTGAGATTCCTACTGAAAATGTACATCAGGTACAACAGGTGGTACAAGGCTTTTTGGAATATTAGGTCCTAGATGCTATCTATGCATAAGAGAATATTACCGGCCTGTTATTTCATTTGCTCCTTATTCCAGTGTCATACTTCACGAAAATCTGATTTATTTATTACCTAGATTTGCGTGCTTTCACTATAACGTGGCCATATGTCAAATATGCATCTGCATATATAATATAAATAATAACTTAATATAAATAATAGACTCTCAAGTTTATTTAGACTGACTTGTGCAAAATGCAATGGGAAATTATGAAGAGTGATTTGCCTAACAGGTAGTCTTCAATATCAGAACAGAATATTAACAAAGTGCAAGACATTCATACCCAGACCTTGTAGAAAATCTGCTACTTACTGTTTATGATAATTGAATTGTCTAATTCAGTGTATATTTTGAGAAATGTCAGTGGCACTTTTCATTAACAAATTCTGCGATATACAATAAATTAGTAAATGTGCCCAAGTAGAAAAAAAAATCTAACAGTGGCCCTCATTTTCACACATTATTCTAGTTATACAGTTTAGTTTTTCCACCCATCATCTTACTTTAAATATTTTCAAACCTGTTTAAATGATTTCTTTAAAGTATGGGTATAGTTTCACTCACATTCATACATTTTTCTTCTTGCTCTATTTCTCCCTCTAATTTTTTGTTAAGTCATTTGAAACCATCGCAAACCTCTTAAGACTCCTCTCCTAAATACTTTAGCATTTAAATTATACTCTACTTTATAACCAGACCCAGGAAATTTATCATTTATATAATAACATCTAATAAAGAAAGCATAATCAAAGTATCCTTTGAGCTGGATCTCCTAAAGGGTATTTTCCATATCCTTTAAATTCATATGGAAATTTTTGCCCCTGTCCCTAAGCTTTTCCACTTACCATGTCATAGATATACTACATTTGTACTTTTGAAATGCACAATAGTAGCACTACGTATTGTAAACTTTGTTTCAAATTTGTTATTTATGTTATTATGTTTTCTAAAATGATGGTTTGTAAAGAGAAGTGAATCTTGAGTTGATCACATCATTTTATAATTTGAGAAATATCAAAATGAATGATGCCACAGTGAGAAAAACAGAGACTACTATGCTACATCTAAAGCTACATATTTTTGTAGATATCATTAAGTAACTTTGAAATCAAAACTTTAAATTCTATACTCTATATGTATTGGAAAAGTCTCTTGTCCTTCCATATGGATTTTAATAATTAATAGTACCAAAAAGCAATTTATATTTGCTTTTTCGTCCTGCAAAGATGAAACATGAGCATAAAAGAGAACCTGAAAACTTGAGGAATATTGAAAGTATCCTTACAAGGTTATAAATATAGAAAATAGATTCCTTTTTAGATAACTTTAAACTTGATGATAGAGCAGAAAGCTAGCCATCAATGGACTATTTGGAGCACTAATACTTTAGGTATAAATTGTATACATTTTATCAACTGTGCTTGAGACTTTTACTATAATATGCACCAACTACAGTAAACATTTTTTTAGATTGGCAGAAAATTTGACAACATATTTACTTAATTTTTTAATGTATATATTCTATCAATAAATACTCAGCATCTTCCTTGACCTTTTGCATGAAACTAGGGGATGGAGGGAATAATAACTTTCAGTAAATATGAGAGTTAGACATGTCACCTGTTCCCAAGACCCAAAAATCCATAAAAGAGACAAAACCGAAAAAAGTAAAAATTCAGTAAATGGCTGAGACAGAATTTTTGTCACTGTTGAGAACCAATGTCTTCAGGTGGTTCATATTGTCGTTATACAGAAAATGAGAAGTGGAATATATGTTCCATGTCAATACACTGTGGTCCAGAGTCCAAAAAGTACTAATGTCCCTAATAATCTTCAGTTTTCAAATCTTGATATATAATTTCTAGCTACATAATTATTTTAAAATACACTAAAATTAATTTTATTATCAATGACATCTAAAGCATAGGTATTATACATTGACTTAATATTTACTAAACTCCACTGTTTCAGGTATTTTCTACCTGTTGTGGGTAATTTAAGAGACCTAACGCATTCTACCTGCTTCAAGTAGGAACCCTTGATGTGATGCAATGATAAAGGACAGTGGTCCTGAGCCTCTGCGGTAGTGTGTTTCAAAAGGTAGTACATGGAGAATTTTTTTGTAAATGGACTCTTTTTTTAGAGTAAAATTACCTACAAAAGTGTAAAGGTGGAAATTGGTACTGTATTCTCTATTCTCTGAAAACTCAGCAATTCAGTATTCAGTAGAAAACAAGGAGGGGACTCCATGAATTCTGATCCTGAGAGAACAGTAAATCATTAAAATTTGTCATATGAATTTTCAAAATTGTTGTACTGATACTCAGAGCTATGTTTCAGTTGTATACTGTTCATTCCTGGCTCTCCTACAATAGCAAGATGATATTAATTTAGTATGGGCTGATTTTAAATGGTACAATGAATCTTTTCATCTCCAGGTTTTGGTTTGAAACATAAAAGGTTAAGGGAAATTGCATGCTTCTAATAATTGCGGGAAGAAAATAACAAAGAAAGATTGGGTGCAGAAACACAAACTTAATGGAGCAGCTATAGGAAATAAAGAACAAAACATAGAAGAAAATTAACTGTAATCAAGCTTCTCAATAAAAAATAAAAAGATATGACTGAAAGAGCATTATCTCCTTTTTTTCTAGTTACATCCTGTAATTCCTCCTTCCATTATCACATTTTCCATGTACTGGCAATAATCATGCGCTATATGTGGTCATCAGTACTGAGTATGGGAGAAAGCAAAGGAGAATAGCAGGAGTCATAATAGCACCTTCCCACTGAACCAAGTAAGGGGAAAGTAATGGAGCAGTATGGCATGCCTTTTCGTCAAAGATAAAATGGGTTTGGCAAGAAAGAAGCCAAGAGAGGCTGGATACATTTCTTGGACTGTACAAGCAGTGTTCCTTATTCTGATTACGGGACGATCCCCGAGGAAAATCTAGGTGTTTCTGTGTCCCTTTTTTCATGAGGTAAATTTAGTTTTTGTGCTATGTGCTGTTCTTTTTCCTGCTGGTATAAGGAAAGCAAGGGCACTTTCTTACAGACACTTTGAAATGAGAGAATATTATGTACAACTTAGTGGACATATTAACAAAAAAGAAGATACGCACACTGTGAGTATGAAGTGATATTCACACTGTTCTGAGTCTTGACATGGAACTGTTAATCTCTTAGGGGTAAACTGCAACCATAAATTTAATTAAAAATTAAAAGAACTCATACCCATATAATCCTGTGGTGTGTCACTGATCTAGACACACACTAGAGAAATGTATGGCAACTGGGTTTTAAATTGTATGACTAAGAAAGAAGTAATATTCTTGAATAGACAAAATCATTTTGTGTGAAGATAGAACAAAACTTTCTTTCTTAAATAAGAAAATGATTAATTTCTTTTTTTAATTGTAGTTTTTATTTTATTATAGCTGATATACAATATTATGTTGGTTTTAGGTGTCAACATAGTGATTAGACAATTATACACCTCAGAAATAGGAAGATATTATATGCCCATTCCCTTATCATCATTCTTTTATATTTTTATAGACTCATTTGTAATTGTTTCTTCCATAGACTTTCCTAAATATTTTTTTTTCTTACATGAAATCTATATAATCCTTTGATTTGGTGGTTCCATATTAAACTGAATAGCATTATCAAGGCATAGGTATAGAAAGACTTACCCACAGAAAGGAACTTCCTGATTCTGATTTATTAATATTATATTTTTTAGTTATCCATCATATTTTATATATTTTATAAATTTGTAAGTTAGAGAAAACTATAAATCCTTATCATTCACCTTTTATAGTTATCACTATTTTGAAAATCTTCCTTCAATTATTCTACTTTGTTTTTGCTGTTTTGATCCTAAGATAAATTCTAGAAATATAGATAGATAGATATAGTTAGATAGATAGATTAATAGATACATATATACATATTTTTTGCCCATATATGTTGCTGCATTTATCTCTAACAAAAACAGATTTTTAAAAAAATGGACTCAATAAGTCTCTTATTGCACTGAACATAATATTTACTTAGTGCTAAGATTTGTTTTCATTCAAATTTCTGTATTTTATTTATAAGCATTTATTTTTTGCAGTTGATGTTTGAATTGAGATATAAATAAGTTTGGGCTTACTTGATATATTATTTTTTACAACTTTATTGAGATATAATTCACAAATCAAAGTGTATGATTTTTAAAGTGCACCATGTGATGATTTCATACACACATTGTGACAAGATTCCCCCATCCAGTTAAGTAATACATCCACCACCTCACATATTTACTCATTTTTTTCTTTTTTTAATGAAAACATTAAAGCTCTACTCTCTTAGCAAATTTTATTTTTAAGTGTTATTAACTATAGTCACTATGGTATATATTAGATCCTCATAATTTATTAATGTTTTAAAGAAAGTATGTACCCTTTTACCAGGCTCTGCTTATTCCTCCACTTCCCAGTTTCTGGCAACCACTTTTCTACTAGGTTATTATGAGTTTGACATTTTTTTAGATTCCATATGTAAGTGATACCATGCAAAATCTGTATCTCTCTCTGGCTTATTTTACTTAATATAATACCCTCTAGTTTCATCTATGTTATTGCAAATGACAAGATTTCCTTCTTTAGGCTGAATAACATTCCTACATATATATATATATATATATTAGAAAAACTGTGGGTTTGGTTCCAGACCACTGTAATAAAGTGAATATCATGAGTCAAATGAGTTTTTGCAGACATATAAAAGTTATGTTTGAATTATACTATTATAGTCTATTAGGTATGCAGTAGTATATCTAAAAAAAATGGAATGTCTCAATTTAAAAACACTTTATTGCTAAAAAATGCTAACCATCATATCTGAGTTTTCAGAAATTCTAATCATTCTGCTGTTGGGAGATTTTGCTTTTATGTTGATGCCTGATGTCAGATCAGGTTGCTGAAGGTGTGGTGTCCATGGCAATTTTTTAAATTAAGACACCAGTGAAGTTTCCCCTACTGAAGCACTTTTCCTTTCATAAACAGTTTCTCTATAGCAATTAGTACTGTTTGATAGCATTTCACCCACAGTAGAACACCTTTCAAAATTGTAGTCAATTCCTCTCAAGCCCTTCCACTGCTGCTTTATCAACTAAGTTTAGGTAATATTCTAAGTCTCTTGTTGGCACTGATGACAGCACCTTCACAGCATCTTCAGATGATGACATCATCTTTATAACATCTTCACTAATAGTGGACTAATCAGGTAGCCAGTTTCTTTGCTTGTCCATAAGAAGCAACTCCTCATCTATTAAAGTTCTATCACAAGATGCAGCAATTCAGTCCCCTCTTCAGGATCCACATCTAAATCTGGTTCCCTTGGTATCTCCACTACATCTTCAGTTGCTTCCTCCACTGAAGTCTCTTAATTCCTCAAAGTCATCCATGAGGCTTAGAGTCACATTTTTCCGAACTCTTGTTAATGTTGTCATTTTGACCCTTCTAATGAATCATAAATGTTCTAGAATGGTCCTCAATAGATGAATGGATAAAGAATTGATTGTACACATAAACAATGGAATATTATTCAGCTGTAAAAAAAGAAAGAAATCCTGCTATTTGTGACAGTACAGATGGACCTAGAGTGGTGATTCCTCTCCAGATTTAAAAATTTTTTTACCCCAGATCCATCAGAGGAATCACTGTCTATGGCAGCTAAAGACTTAGGAAATATATTTATTAAATAATAAAACTCTAAAGTAAAAATTACTTCTAGATCCATGAGCTCCAGAATAGATGTTGTGTTAGCAGGCATGAAAACACTAACCTTCTTGTCCATCTCCAACATTGGGTGGCCAGGTGCATTGCCAGTGAGCAGTCATATTTGACAGGAGTCATTTTTCTGAGCAGTAGGTCTCAATAGTGGGCTTAAACTATTCAGTAAGTCATGTTGTAAAGAGATGTGCTGTCATCTAGGTTTTACTATTCCACTGAGAGAGCACAAGTAGAGTAGATTTGGCATAATCTTTAAGGGTACTGGGATATTCAGAATAGCATATGAGCAATGGCTTCAACTTAAAGTCAACAGCTCCGTTAGCCCCTAGCAAGAGAGTCAGTCTATCTGGAACCTTTGAAACCAGACACTGACTTCTCTTTTCTAGCTATGAAAGTCCCAGTTGGCATCTTTTCCCAAAATAAGGCAGTTTCATCTACATTGAAAATCTACTGTAGTATAGCCACCTTCATTAATTATCTTAGCTTCTGGATAACTTGTTGCAGTACTACATCAGCACTTTCTGCCTTACCTTGCATTTATGTTATGGAGATGACATCTCTCTTTCAACCTCATGTGCCAACTTCTAGCTTCCAACTTTTCTTCGGTAGCTTCCTCACCTCTTTCAGCCTTCATAGAATTGAAGAGAGTTATAGCCTTGCTCTGGATTAGACTTTGCCTCAAGGGAGTGTTGTGGCTGGTTTGATCTTCTATCCAGACCAATAAAACTTCTCCACATCAATATAAGGCTCTTTCATGTTCTGATTGTTCATGTTTTCACTAGAATAGCACTCTTAATTTTCTTCAAAAGAATTTCTTTTGCATTCACAACTTAGTTGTTTGGTGCGAGAGGCCTAGCTTTCAGCATATCTCAGTTTTCGACATGCCCTCCTCACTGAGCTTAATCATTTCTAGCTTTTGATTTAAAGTGAGAGACATGCAGCTCTTTCTTTCACTTGAATACATAGTGGCAATTTTAGATATTAATTGGCCTAATTTCAATATTGTGTCTCAGGGAATATTATGTCCCGAGGAAAGGGAGAGAGACGGGGGAACAACTGATCTGTGGAGCAGTCAGAACACATTTAACATTTTTTATTAAGGTTGCTGTCTTCCATGGGTGCAGTTTGTGGTGCCTCCTAAACAATTACAATAGTAACATCAAAGATCACTGATCATTCTAACAAGTATAATAATAATGAAAGAGTTTGAGGTGTTGTAAGAATAACTGAAGTGTGATACAGAGACTCAAAATGAGCCAGTGCTGTTGGAAAATGGTGCCAATAAACTTACCCAGTGCAGGGTTGTAAAAAAATACAGTAAAGCAACCAGAAGAAAAAACAAGGTGTACTTGTATGTATGTCATATTTTCTTGATCCATTCATCTACTAATGGATTCTTACCTTATTTCTATGGCTTCACTATTATGAATAATGCTACAGTGAACATGGGAGTGCAGATATATCTTTCAGACAATATATTTTTTTCCTTTGGATATATACCCAGAAGTGCGATTGCTGGATCATATGGCAATTTTAATTTTTTGAGGAATCTCCATACTGTTTCCCATAATGGCTGTACCATCTTACAATCCCACCAAAGTAAGCAAGCATTCCCTTTTTTCCACACCATTCCCACCAATTGTCTCTTTCTTTTTGGACAATAGTCATCCTAAGGTGATTTCTAACTGTGGTTTTGTCTTGTATTCCCCTCATGATTAGTGATGTTGAGCATGTTTGCATGTACTTGTTGGCCATATGTCTTTGGAAGCATCCAATCTCATTTGATATATATCTTTTCTTTTTTATTCTATATCATATTCTCCTCCCCTAACTTTTAGGCTATGTGTTTATTGAAGAAGACAATCTGTCCTGTAGCATTTGGCTGATTACAGTTTTATTGTATTTTCTATCTTCTATATTTCTTATAAACTGGGGGCTCAGTTTGGATGCCTTATTAATATATATTTCTGTTTGGGGCAAAACACTTCACATATACAACATTCTGTGTATGTTGTGTTTGAGTAAATCAGGGGCACATAATGTCTGATTTTATATCTATAGTCTAGTTAAATTTGATCAGTGAGTTCTGACGTGGTCATCCTAATTCAACTGCTCTTTATCAGAAAATATCCAGCTAGTTTTGCTAACTACTCATGTGTTTCATCTAGATTAATTATTTATTTGGGGTTGCAAGTGATCATTTCCTAATTCTATCACTGCTTCTGCAATTACCTTGAGTCCTTCATTTAATAATTCTCACTCATCAGCTATAGTTACCCTGAGATGGAGTTGTACAAGAAATGCAGTATCAATGTTTGATTATGTACATGAATTTTTCATTTTCAGAATAACTAATTACATGTATTCCAGTGAGTTACAGGCATTATTCTGGTTGATGCTCCAATGGTCTCAGCGTTGGCCACTGACACCTTTAAGTTGGCTCCTATGTTCCTTTAGGGATATTGGTATTTCCCATGCTTTCTGGCAAGAAAATAAATGTCCCAGGCTCATCTTGTAATTCCCAGACCCAAATGGAGAATCACCCATTTATCCAGAAAGCTCTTGTTCTTTGGTGGAAAATTATATTTAGAGATCACAATGAAGGCTCCATGCCATCATTGTTATTGTTTTGTCATGATACTAGAATTTTTAAGAAGACATAACAAGGAAATAATTATTTAGATTACTTAGAAAAATAGAAGAAAATCACACATTTATATTATTATTTTTAATTGAAGTTTGAGGTTAATTCTGATTTATATTTGTTTTAATTTTGCTTGTACACAAAATTTTTTCTCCTACTTTTACATTATTCCTTTTTTACTTTAACCTATTAATTACATTTAATAATATTTCAAAATACCATTGTCCTTGCTAACATTAATACTATAATGCAGTTTAAGATTTTTGTTGTTGGCTAATGTTATAATGTAAACCCAAGTGATGGAATACACAGAGCCATCTGAAATAATTTCTGTCTGTGTTGTTATAGCACCATTTCGATTTAAAGTTACATTCATTAGTTTCTATTTATTTTTTATTTTCAGTTACTGTGGTAAATGGATTGCTTTAGAAATAGTTACACTGGTGAAGGCAGTATTTCTTTTCATTTGGGATAAGACATTTATTCCAGATAAGATTTTTTTATTTTTCTCAATTCTTTTTCCAATATTACTCTCTATTGACCTACAAAAATGCCTGATTCATAGGCATAGTGTCCTGCACAACATTACCTCTAAGTAGAGAACACTGAAGAAAAGGCAGCAGTAATGATTCTGGAACATCTTCCTATATTGACAGATAGTAGCTGTACTAGTAGGGGTGAGGATTTAATAACATGGGTAACTGTTCAACCACTATGTTATATATCAAGGATACTAAGAAAGAAAGAAAGAGAGAAAGAGAGAAAGAGAGTGAGAAAGAAAGAAAGAGAAAGGAAGGAAGGAAGGAAGGAAGAAAGAAAGAGAAAGGAAGGGAGGAAGGAAGGAAGGAAGGAAGGGAAGGAGAGAGAGAGAGAGAGACAGAGAGAGAGAGAAAGAAAGAAAGAAAGGGCGGCAGTGCAATCTAATGCATAGGATTGCCTGGTCCTACCACATGCTCCAACACCCAGGAACGGCTGCATTGACAGAGTAGGCAAATGGTCTGCAGAAAGCTCCGTGATGGCACCAGTCAGCCGACAACCCCTTGCAAGGCTGTGGAATAGTCATAAACCAGTGGCCAGTATTTGATGACACTTCTCTACCACCTGAATGCAGGGTTCTTCTTCTTCCTTTCACTATCCTGCCCACCTCTATGTGGTGGTGGCCCATCTCCCTGAGAGGCGGTTTCAGAACTTTGTATTCTGGAGTTCTAGCACATACTATGTCACTAGTTTAATTGAAGTTTTTTCTCTATTGCCGTCCTAATTGTTCTGTCTGTTTCTGTGACGAGATTTGGGGAAATTTGTGAACACAAATGAATGATTGTTTTTCCCCAGCTGCTCACTGACTTTTTAAATTACAGTAGAATATTACTCATTCAACTCTAGCTTTCAATCTATAATGTCCTCTTACATTTCTTTAGGAAAGCACTCCTGAAGAATTTCATTTTGGAGTCAGCAAGACTTTGGTTTTGATTTCTGGCTCTGTGACTTGTTCTGATGTGAGAAATTGAGGAACTTACTTAATTTTGAGAAACTTGTCTACTCTGTAAAAAGGTGATAATCAGGCTTGCCTCAGAGAGTAAGGGATATATTATTTAATGTCCTGAGAGTGCTAGCCACGATCCTGAAACATGGACATTTTCCTTTTTTCCTGTGGTGATTTAATCTCCTATCACTCCCATTTCAATTTGTTAATGACATCAATTAAGAAACAGTTTCTGTTTTTTTCTTTGTAAATGCAATAATTTCCTTAAGAGGAAAATTGTCTAGCATCCAAAACTGTTGGAGGAGGCACTTTTGGTTTATTTCTCTTCAATAAAAATGTTTACCAAATGTATGTAGTCCAGTAGCAATTCCATCAAGAAAATTCTAACATAATGGCATCAGAAAACCTTACTACATTGGCTGAAGAGATTGGTTCCATTAAAACCATCGATCACCCATTTCTCCCTAAGTAGTTAGGCTGATTTGTCATATCAGACAAATACAGTTTAAAAATAGTCACTGCCAAAGAGTAAACTGTGTTTGTGTATGTAATGTATCCTTGTAGCAAATATCTGTTACTTCACTTTAACATATAAATTCCTAGAAATAGAGGGCCAAGTTGTATGTATTCTCTGTATAGTTCCTAACATATTGTGTGAGATCAATAAATATTAAGCCAGCACATTGTGCCTGCACAAAACTAGACGTGAATTCATAAAGTGACAATCCAAGCACCAGGCAAAATATCTCATTTGGAACTAACCATATAAAGAGGCAATAGGGAACAGATTAAAGGGCACAGCTGTCTCGTTCCACAAGTTTAGTTGGAAAATAGCCCAGAGGATATGGGAATATGTGACTGTACGTCTTTCCTATAGACTCATCTCTTTTGGGTTCCACAGGGTCTTACACAGAACCCATCCTCTGCATTGCAGATCTGTGATGCTCACACATTGACAGCAGTTAGTTCTTCTACTTATTGAACCAAAATTTAAGTGTGACATTTGTTCCCCCAATGACTAATGAAGAGTCAGAAAAACATAGACCACATTCAATTCAGCTCCACACAACCTTGGGTTGTTTATATTTGAGATGATAGCAGAGACGTTAAAGTAAATGAAAAGCATAGTTTACGTTCTCTTTGAACAGCTTTTACAGATCCTTTCACCTAGTAAAGCTGTATTTTTAGTCTTGAGCTGCATTAAAGTGCAACATATATCTTCCCATTCATCATATATTAACAGGCAAACAACATTTCAAAGTTCTATTATTACATATTCATTGTGCTTTCATAATATTACATTTTTAATGTTTGCACTTTAGAATATATAAAAATATTACAAATCTACTAAGTCTTTTCAATCACTCTGTGAAGCAAGAATTAGTATGGTTTTTTTCAAATATACAGGTGAAAATGTGACCCTCAGAAAAATTAAGCAATTTGCATAAGGTCATTAATGGGCAAATTTAAGATGCCAGGCTAGAACTTGGGCCTCTGGGCTTTACTCTGGTACATTTTTCAAAACAATGTGTTGGTTTAGCTCATTCACCAGTGAGTTATATATTGAATGCCTACTATGTGTCAAGAGGGCTATTCTTCTAAAAATGGCAGAAAAGGTTATTGCTCTCCTGGTCCCTGCATTCTAATGAAATTAATATATAAATAAAGAAAGCAATCACAAGATATAATAACTGTAATAAAATCAGTACATAAGGTGTGATGCAACAGGCCAGAAAAGGCCCCTGGGAGTAAGTTTGTCAGGTTGAGCAAATAAACATATAGGACACCAGTTAAATCTAAATTTCAGACAACCAACACATTTTCTATTTGTATTCTTATGTCCTGTGCAATGTTTACAACGTATGTTAAAAACAATATTATTTTTAAACAATATTGCTTAACTGGGCATCCTATATTTTATCGAACACCCTTATTTGGAAGTAGCACTTAAATTAAACCTGAATGAAACTGAAGAACTAATTATACAAAAATGAAGGGAAAGAACATTCTAATAGAAAATCATCTAAGTGAATCCAGAGAGTTCTTCTTGAAATTCTTGAAAACCCTTCCTGTATATCTTGATCTTGGTGAGTGAGGATGTTATAATGGTTCAAGAAGTTGGAAAAGTAAGCAGAAGCCAGATAGTATAGAACTCTCTAGGTAAGGAAGGTGGACTATATTCTTAGAACATCACATATATCATAAAATGGCATGAGCTACAAAGGTACTGATTTATGATTTAAAAAATCCTCTCGCTTCTTTATAGAAAAGAGATCGAAAGTGGAGAAGAAATTGAAGCAGAGAGTGTGCTTAGGAGTCTATTTCCAAAGTCCAGGTATGAAAATCTTGGCATGAATTCACTGGTGGTGGAAGTAGTAGAGAAGTAGATGGACTTGAATTTGACATTGCATATGCAACCTACAAAACTTATTAATAGATTTGGTGTAAGAGATGAGAAATGCAGGGAATTAAAAATGACTCCAAGGTTATACACTCAACTGAGTGTATAGTGATAGCTTTTCCTGAGATTAGGAAGAATGTATGAAGAAAAAATCAGGTTTGGGGTTGGTAATGAAATGATCTCTTTTCAGCATGTTAAGTTTGAGAGATCTTTTAGATTTTTACAAATGGTGATGTCAAATCAACTATTTATTAATTTATTTTTAAATTGAGGTATACTTGACACATAACATGTTAATTTCAGGTGTACATGATTCACTGTTGATCACATTAAGAAATGATTGCTAACATCCATCACCATACATAGTTACAAAAGTTTTTTTTCTCTTGCGGTGAGGACTTTAAAGACCTACTCTCTTAGCAACTTTCACCCATGCAATCTAGTATTATTAACTATAGTCACCGTGCCATACATTATATCCCCATGAATTCCATTCTCTCTGGAATCACTCCAGTCAGGCCTTTTCTCTGCCATGCCATCAAAACTGTCCTTGATAAAAGTCACCAGCTACTTTTACATTGCCAAATTCAATGATCGATTATCGACCCTTATCATGACACAGTAACAGTTTTGACACAGTTAATTACTTCTTAAAACACTTCCTTCATCTGGCTTTTTGGGCAGCAGCCTCCTTTGGTTCTCCTCTTCATCTACTGGCTTCTCTAAGTCTCGTTTGGTGATTCTCCTCTTCCCTGTCTAGTGTTGGAGGATTTCCAGAGCTTAGTCCTTGAACCTGGTCTCTTCTCTCTGCGTTTCCTCCCTAAGGGATCTCACCCAGTTTCTTGGCATTAAAACTCGATCCTGTGCCTCTCCTGGAACTAAATCAATTATTCTTATCCAAGCAAACAGGATGAGTCATCAATGAAAGTAGTATTTAGAGCACAGCCAGGGATACCACAAAGAAAAAGAATTTACGTAGAGAAAACTAAAATATTTGTAACTAGGTCTTGGTGTAATTCAACATGGAAAGGAGTAAGAATCAGCAGTAGAAAAATGAAAAAGAGAACTTAAAAGGTTAGGTCAGAGAAGCTAAGAGAGAAAAATGTTTCATAAAGGATAGTCTGATCACCTGTTTTCTAATAGTTTGATGGGGCTTAGAATAAATTAAAGACAAATATATCCATTTGGCTTAGCTAAATGGGGTCTTTGGTCATGTTAAGAAGAGTTCTTCAAAGGAATTAAGTGAAAAATTCAAAAAATCTTCAGATATTTTGTGACTGAAATGTGAGTTTGTTTAAGTAATGTTAATATTGCTATTTTGGGGGAATTTAAACACTAGAAATTATCTAATATATTAAAATGAGTTGAACTGCACATCTTCTAAAATATCTTTCCTTATTTACTTTTCTTCCTTTACCAAGCATTTATTTTGCATCTATTACATACAATCACCGATCTAATTGTGGATAAAAAGAAATCAGGATATCTTTCTTATTCTCAGATGGAAGATAAGTGGAAAAAACTGAGAAGTCTATAACAAATAATGGAATACCATTTCTTAAGTGCGAACATAGAAATACTGATAAAGTTATACAAAATTCGGTCTGGGAAATTTGGCACACCTACATTTAAACCAGAACATTAAATAATACGCCGACCTTGAATTCCAATTAAAGTAATTTTCAAGTTACTGTTCCTTCTTCCTGGTCTCTAGAAACTGAATCTGGTAAATCATTTGGTAAAAAAAAAAAAAAAATTGTGTTATTATATTCCCTGCACTGTCCTTTGGCATTCCCAATGAAAAATTAGATCTGCATTATTAAAGTAACTCATGTTAACTTCACCCTAAAAGTTAATTACTTATTTTAGTGAGGATTCCAGAATATTATGAGGAGTTTCAAAATATATTAAACATATCAGTTACAATCTTCAAAGCAATATTACTTTTGATTTGAATGATAGAAGTACATTCTGTAAAGGTTGTTAATCTTGTTAAATTCATTGAAAAACAATCAAAATAAGATACATTGTTATCCTTAGAAGTCATAACATTGCACTTTATATATCAATCTATATCTGTGCCTTCCCTAGAGGCAAGAACAGATCATCTTCATGATCCTGGTGCATATTTATGCTGCATCGTTTTGTATCCAATTAAAATGTGTTACAGATTTCACAGGGAGGTGATTGTTTTGTGCTTGCATTTGTGAAAAAATGTGTTTAATCTTTTTCTCATGCTTAATTGGAAGAAGTTCTTTAGAGAAAGTCACCTTAAAGGAGGAGTTTGAATGGATGGAACTACCATTACTCAGGTTTTGAAAGAAATGAAATGCATGGAGGGAAAAAACATTTCCAAATTAAAAAAAAAATTTAGATATTTAATTATCTTAAAAATTGATTTAATGTCTCCAGCGCTTTGAAGATCTCATTTCTATCCACCAATCTTCAAAAGAGAGTTATCAGTTGGGCTTTTTTACATTATGATAAACAGCACAATTACTGACTATACAGGAGAGTAAGTTGCATTGCTGACAAAAAGGAAGAGATCAATTAAAGTAACATGAGTAGTTTCTATATTTTCTCTATAAAGAATTTATACAAAACCATGAAAACTATGACATATGATCATTATCATAACCAAATGCCATAGAAACCATACTCATGGTCATTCATGTAACTAAGGAAATGGCAATATAATTCTATCAATGCTTCTCTAATTAATTAGCTGTATCATTGGAGTAAAGTTCAAATAACACTACTAATTTTAATAAAAAAGAGAAAAGAATCTTGGTTCTGGTTAAAAATTAACTACTAACAACCACTGCTTCTACTATAGCTACTGCCACTAGTTAACCTAATACTTATTGAACACTTACAATATCCTTAATCACTTAGCATACATTATATCATGCAATTATCGCAATATTCATGTAATTTAGGCAAACTACTTTACTCATTTTTATATTAGAAAACTTACATAGGGAGTTTAATGAAACAGCTCAATGTTAGTGGTAGAACCAAAATCCAACAAATTGAATGGTTTGTCTTCAGACATCAGCTCTTAACCCTCTCTACAAACAGAATATTTCATCCAAGGGGTAAAATCAAACTAATATTGTTAAAGATGGCTCAGAGTAAATCTTGAAATATATTTTATTCCTATCATTTTTAAAGCACAATATTTCCTCTTTTATTCTACCTTAACAATTACATTTTTATTATTTTGCCAAAGAAAATATACAGTGATTTAAAACTTCGAATGGTATTTAAGAGCACTCTTCTATCTCATTCATCCTCTCTCTTCATTTCCACTCACTGGAGGGAACTTTCAACCATTTTCATTGTTTCTTGTGGTTATTGTCTTCACATTTATACAGAATATGTTTCAATATTATTCCCTCACTTTATCTTTCCAGTATAGTTAGGTCAGAATATTCAGTTATGTTAACAGTCTCATTTTTACTTAACTATGGCTATACCAACATTTTTCATTTCTGTGCCAAGTAGTACACTATGACAACATTTTCTTTCTAAACAGTTTTTTTCTAGACTTATTTACTTCAAGTATTCATTTATCTGGTGTCTTATATTTCTATTGATAAGTTTTCAAAACTTTCTATCAGAATACAATTTCCCACATGGTGATGCACATCAGGTGATGTATCAGTTCCAGTTAATTTTCTTTCCTGGAATCAGTTGTCTTGGCACCCTCTCTTCTTTTACCTCTATTTATACTCAAATTCTCTAGGCTAGCAGCACAGCTGGCTCTTCTTTGGATCAGTTTTGTCCTTGATTTTACTAGAATGTGGCTTCCAGAAACGTTATTGAATGATTTGCACAACAGGTGTGTTTTCAGGATATCGAAAGCTTGAAAATGGCATTTTATCATCATTTTAATTGAATTATTGCTGAATAAAGAAAACTATTTTTCTTTAGAATTTTGTAGTCTGACTTCTCACTTCTGAGGGTTTTGTTGGGGAATCCAATGCCAAATTAATACAAGTTTTTAACATGCATTTGTCTCTTTTTCTTCTTTATTGCCATCTTCACTTTATTTTCACTCTTCAGAGGTTTGCAAATATGTCTAGGGAGACAGTGCTCCATGAATATTTTCATATTTCTGCATGATCGTGATTTCTTGAGCACAGATGACTGACAATCTAGGTTAAAGGTATGCTTGAACGGCAAACATGCATTAGACATCAGGGATTGTCTTTCTTGCGGGGTATTTAAAAGTCTGTTCTTTACTGAGAGCATTTTTTAAGATTACAGAGAGATGAAGGAAAGGTAAAGATTTTCTCTTCTTCCTAGAGAGGATTTGTCACTTTCCAGAACAACCACCACACTAATTTCTCCAAAGAAAGGACAGCATAATGGCCCATACCTCCTTTAGAAACTACAAGAAATTTGAGCCCCTGGCCAGGGGAAATTGTGTTCCCAGCCCAGGGCAAATAAACCGAAATAACCAGCCCAGGGCAAATAAACCTAAATCAGTCAAAGGGGGAAATCAAGTGGGAGAAACCTGTTTATTGCCTACAAGCAGTCATCTACTCCTGCTCACCTGTGTCTCTCATGACCTGGCTGCCAAGGCCCCACCCAGCCACTCCGGTCCAGGTGTGTCCTTGCTTCCCACCCACCTTGTAGTCACCTATGATATGGAGATGGACTACTTCTCTTCACCCCTTGGACACACCTACTAATATGGAGATGCACAAGGCCAGGCGAGAGATACTGGAAATTCTGCAATTTCACCCACAGCCCCACTGCACATACAGGTTACAGCAGGCCTGACCAGGGACTCCCTCCCTCTGTGAAACTGAGTCTGAAGAGCTGCTATTATTATACTACTCTGGCTGCTGTAATTGCTATGGATAACAGAAGGCTCAATCTCTGATCTGGAGGACTGTAGGCAGACTAACATTTAAGAGTACACATCTCAGACCTTCACAGTTTCAGGTACAACTACATGTTCAATGTGCCTAACATGTCATTTGTTCATTATTGTTAATCTAGAAATCGGTTCCCTTCGGTCTAGAGTAGTACCTTGTATTACCTCTGGATGATTCTCTTCCCTCTCTTGCCTCTGTTTTCCCCTTGTGGGATTTCTAGTAGCTCTATGTCAGTTTTCTTAGTTTCTTCTTACTGTACTCTAGTTTTCTTATTTTTCTTTGCAAATATGGTTGTCTTTTTTTTTCATTTTTGTCGCTGTTGATACTAAAATTTCTGCACTATTATCTACACTTAATATTCTTAGCTATATAAAAACCAAGATTTTTCTACTTTTGACTCATATTTTACTTTCAAAGAGATACTTCATGTCCTTTGTTCTTTTTTATACCTGTTATTTTAAGAATAAAAATATCTCAGAATTTTGGATATATCATATCCTCAGTGAATATCTCCATTTTATTCAAGGACATTATTATTCTTTTTTTTTCTAGCTTTACCCTTGTCTTTTCTCAAATCTCCAAAGCCTTTTTTGAATGTCCATTCACACAAAATTCTGAGGCACTAAATAGATGATTATAAACTTTCTGGAAATGTAAGGGTAGACTGGGGACTTGCCAATTGTTAGGATTTCCAGGAAAAGGATTCCCAAATGTCAGTATGCATTAGTCGTTTCTCTGGCACCATTTAGTTTATGACTAGGGTGGAGTGATGAAAGAGAGTGGATCTTAATGTGTTGATTAGCATTATTCTAAAACTGAGCAGTCCCAGAGAGGCTGGAGATTTTAATTGTTCAATACAAAGATCTGTATGTAATCCCACTCTTTCAGAAGTTGCCTTTCCCTGTGCTCCTCTGTGATTGATATCCTAAGTCTGGACCTCTCCAGTGAAGTTTCTTCATAGAACAAGCCAGGCATTGAGAGTGAGCAGTCAATTGACTCCGTCTTAAGAAGACCACATGGGGTTTAATTGTTACTCATGTAGACTTTCTGACTGATCGGCTGTATCAGTCAGACCTGTATCCTCTCTTCCTTATTTTTCAGGCACATCCAAAGCCTGGGGATTTAGATCTTCTATAGAGAGATTCAAGTTGCTTTTTATTAGAATTTACTTGTTCTGGTTTGGTGTTCAGGTTTCTTCTTTGCTAATTTCTTCATATTGTTATCACCTTCCAAAATATTACTCATCTTTTTTTGTATCCTCTTAGGCTTTTTTGGAGGGGGGTTGGATATTTTTTCTCCCTACTTGAGTTTCATAGGGGAATAGATATGAATTTGTTCAATTCACTATGTTAATATAGAAATCCACATTCTGTTTTTGGTCCAAATGAAACAAATTGATATTTATCTGCTAATATACTGGGTTTCATGTTTAATTTTCTCTTTAATCTCCATTTTTTAGTCTAGCCATTAAATCCTAAACAATGGGGATGAGTTTGATTTTAAATATAGTTTCTAACTATCCAATAATCTGAATAGTCTATTCACTCATTTAGTCACAAGTATTCAGTCACTGCTTGAACTAGATGAGTTTACAAGAAGGCAAGGATTTCTACATTCAGTGAGACTGCATTCCAATGGGGAAGCTGAGTACTAAACAGTACACCTTATCATCAACCACAATGACCATTTTATGTAAGCTGTAACATAATTTAACTATAATTTATTTGGTATGTTAAATGGTGATATAATCTATTGAACAATAAAGTGTAGAACAGGGAAAGAGGATTAAGAATGCTAGGCAGGGTGAGGGACAATCAAGTTGAAATATTAACTGATGATCTGCATTGGCCTTACTTAAAATTTAGTATCTGAGCAAAGATAGAAAGGAGGTAATAGAGTAAATCAAATGGATATTTGGCAAAGAGACGAAAGGAAGAGTGTGCCTCCCAAACGGTATGTTCATGGTATTGCTAGGAACCTTGTGATTACAGCAGCATATAACAAATTCTGCTATGAATTTCAGTATGTACCCAAGACATTACATGCATATCAAGGGATTTTGAGTTTTATAAAATGAAGACTTTATTTGTTCATTAGGGAAATTAGCTTTTCATTCATTCTTTAATTGAATTCTGAATGTAACTGAATATTTATTATTATAGAAGTTGTATTTGTGTTAATTTCTCTAGATTTTTGCCCCCAAATAGATTATTATAAAAGCTGTATTTGTGTTCATTTCTCTAGATTTTGTCCCAAAATATTTTCACATATTTCAGGGGAATAAATTATACCATAAGTGCTCATTGCATTACATTTTTGCAACAGATTTATTTGCTTTCCATTTATTTATTGCTTATATAAAATTTGTTTTCATTGTCCAACTGATTTGTATTTCTCTTGGTGAAAATTATTTGAATATTTTGGGTTGTGTCATAATTTATTCCCCTAAAATTTATGAAAGTATTTTATTAATTTAATGGCTTTAAAATTTGTGGCAGTTATTTCAGAAACAAAGTAAAACAGCGAGAGATAGTCATAATTTACAGCACAAAATACAAAAGTAAAACTATCAATGACCCTGAGTCACCAAGAAAAAGGTACATTTATGCTAAGCAGACTTGAGAGCAAATAATGCTATACTCTTGAGGGCAAAAATCTAGAGAAATTAACACAAATACAACTTTTATAATAATAATATTCAGTTACATTCAGAATTAAATAAAAGAATGAATGCAAAGCTAATTTACCTAACGAATGAATGAAGTCTTCATTTTATAAAATTCAAAATCCCTTGATATGCATGTAATGTGTTGGGTACATATTGACATTCATATCAAGATTTGTTATGTGCTGCTCTAATCACAAGGTTCCTAGCTATTCCTTGAACATACTGACTGGGAGGCACACTCTTGCTTTCACTTCTTTGTTTACATGTTCTTCCTTTGCCAAATATCCATTTGACTTACTCTGTTACCTCCTTTCGATCTTTGTACTAGGGAGCTAGTAGAGATTTTTTCAGCATTTCATATGAGAAACTCCCTGCTCTTCATATTATCTAAAAGAAAAACTTATTATTGTCCTTTTCCAAACCATATTCAAGCAGCACTTGACATTCCAAGGGATAAGTTTATTATTACCGCTTAATAGTTTATGACTATCATATATGTTGTTCATATTAAATTTTCTTAAAATTCCAGTTATTGGCAAGAGAAAATAAAGATTAGAATGAATATATATAGTAATGTGTGCTCTTTGCTTCCTATAATTATTTTATCCTTTTATAGTATCTTAAATGGTTTGCTTCTGGCTTAACTGCAAAGCCCAGTAATTAACTAAATTTACATTGTAATAGTCACTAATTAGTAAAAACTACTCAATTTAAATATAAAATAATATGTGTTGAGTTTACTCTTCCTCTAGTAAAGGAAAGGGCATTTTAATATCTAGAAATTCCCTGTATGCAGAGAGTAAAGGAAAAGTAAGACATCCATGATCTATCATCACTCAAAGATTCTATCTCCCAAACTCAAGAGTGTAAATAGTAATGTTAGAATTAATTAATATTGTAATCATCTTAGAAAATGTGTATACTTTTCTTGAAAACTTTCAGTATACTTGAGTCCCTATTAAGAGGATGGATCACTGGCTTTAAACTCAGGTTCTATCTTTGCTATCTTGATATGTTTGAAAAAGTTCCTTAACTTCTTCACAAATCACTTTCTCTCTAAAGTAGTAGTAGTAGTAGTAGTAGTAGTAGTAGTAGTAGTAGTAGTAGTAGTAGTAGCAGTTTCTCTCTAGATGTAGTAGTAGTGCCTACTGCATAGTTATTTTTAGTGTTAAATGATATAATTGGAAAATGCTTAAGAAGACATATGCATGGAACAATTGTTAGCTGTTGTCCCTGTCATTGCTGCTACTGTTGATGGTGCTGTTATCATCTTTAGAAAGTTTCAGCTATGATGAAGAATTTCACTTCCTTCAAGACAAAATCGAACATTTTGTAAATTCCTCTTCTATCTCCTTCCAATATGTCATATCTAGGCATTGATTTTGCTCGATGAAGTCAAGCAAAGACTTTAGTTGTTGAAGCTAGATAGGTTTTTAAATGATAGTGCCTATCAGCGTAATACATTTTAAAGTTCTAGGAATTTTTATAATTTTAGGTATCTATGGCTAAGGATTAGGGTGACCATATAATTTATCATCCCAAGGAGGACTCTTTTAAAGGTGAAAAGGGTTGTTATTAATTTCATAGGGATAACAATCAGAATATATTGTTGCACTTCCTTTTTAATATACACTTTATAAAAGATGAAACACCAGTGGTAAATTTTGTAATGTTCACCCCCAAAGTAGCTGTGAAGCTATTATCTGTAAAAGGCTAGAAAATAAAAAAAGCATGTGTTTCTCTGCATAAATCTCTCCCACTACAAGGACAGTGTGATTTGGAAACCAATTTTAACTGCAGCCCCCTGAAATTACATAGAATTTTCCATGGTTTTGTGGGAGAGAAGAGAATATCTTACAGTATGAGAACTGAAAGAAAGCATTTTCTCATTTTGTAGATGAGGAAGTTGCAACTGAAATGCAAATAAACTCACCCAAAGTCCTATTAGTATTGGAGATAGGATTCCAATCACAGGCCTCTTTCACTGTCATCATATGTCACAAAGTTTGACAGGGGCAAAAATGCAGACCAAATAAATGAAGAAGGAAATGCATATTTCACACTTAATCACTTGTTATCAAGAGTGGGGACAGAAAAGTCACATAAAGTGAGGGTTAAGCCAAAAATAGGCTCCTGTTTTTTCAGAATTTTTGGCAAGAGCAAATCACAAAAGAGGACCAAGTAAATTAATAAGTGACTCCAATTTGAAGGAAGAGCCTTCAGAATTACTATGGATTGCAAACACTGGAGCAGTTATATTTAATCTATAGAAAACATTTCATTCATATGTAAATGTGTGTGTATAAATTCTTATTGTGTAAATACTTATTCTTTATGCTGTTTCCATGTTATATTTTTACCATAAAGATGTTTGATGATAGGATATTTTAGGCACATAAGGGCAGAAGGAAATTACCCAGATGAAATATATTCATTTTGCAGATTTAAATCATCAAGTAGAATGCTATGAAGACCATTTCTAATTTCTCTGAAGTCTTTAAAGTGGTTTTACTCTAGGTCCTCAAATTTAGGTGGTGACAGGGGTAAGATTTTAAGGTAAGCAAAGTGTGTCATTATTTTACCTTATATATACAGAAGACATCCTCTTGACACAAGACAATTTGAAACACAATTTCAACTTGGCAATTTTGTTATTAATTTATTTAACCAGTGCCAATTGTGCAATACTCACAAGATTTAATAATTTAGACAATTGAAAACAATATTACATTCATTTAAATATAGGGTAATAATCACCTACAAACAAATCTGCAGAAACAAGTATTTTTGTCTCATTTTCTTACTAGGAATATGCTTATGTGTTGGTTGTAGACCTTCAAATGATTGATAAATGTCTACCCTCTTCTTGAAAAACAATGGAAAAAGAAAGATTTCACATGGAGAAAAGGGCCACAAAGTCTTTTTTGTTTCTTCACTCCCTGTTGCTAATTATTTTGAAAAGTTTTCCCTAAGTATGTAAGACTTATGACAATTTTCATAAGAAAAGTTTGTTAAAGTATATTTCAGTATTTTATTAACAGTATCCAAATATTTTGGCTTTCATATTTTAGGAAAAACAGATAAAAAACTATGAACAAAGTAAGATTGGGGGAAATTACATATCCAACATGGATTTGTTCTCATTTCTCCTGTAGCCAAATTAGAGATGTGTAATGATGCCTTGTAAAGTGATTCACTGGGAGTTATTTATTCTCACTGCTCATTGAGCTACACAATTGCCCTGATTTCTTTGGGAGTTGTCTCTACAAAGGTAGTTGGGTAAGCATAAAGAAACAATGTGTAGGCTAAAAAACTGTAATTTATTTAATGAGGTCTAGGGAAAAAAAAGTTCTGCAAATAGGCACTCGAGCAATTTAGAATATTTCAAAGTGTCTACCTTCTTCACAGTTTTCAAGAGATTGAACTAAATGTTCTTAACACATGTTAATTCTTTTAGCTTGTAGCATTGCTAAACATTATAAGTAAGAGTGAATGAACAAACACAGAGTCCCACACATCCATGTACGCTTTTCTCCCCTCTGAGTAATTGCTTTGGGAGCTCTAAGTATGTTAAGTTGCTCAATGTATTTTTGAAGTGGGTCTTTGGAAATCTTGTTGTTGGCTGTTGTTCCTGCCAGAACATACCAGAATGCCCTTTTTGTTACCAACACCTCTGCATATTTAAAAGATAACTTTTACTTTCTGACACACCTGAGAACTCTTAAAATCTACAACCGTATTCCAAATTAAAAGTGTTTCTAATGTTATGAGACTGATTTAGTTGTGTGGGTCAGAATTTCTCAGTATTGTCAATGATCTCAGAAAATCTCTAGAGGTGTGACATTAGCATTGCAATAAAGGTGATCCAAGACCCAAAAGGCAAAGTTTTATTTAGTGGTATAGATTTTTCAATTTGTATAGAAGACCCATGCAGATTATTTTTAGGAGAGTCTCATTAAATTTATATAGGTAAACTCACATATAATCACATATGATAAAATACTCAAGGATAGTAGAATGATGGATCTGGAAATAAACTCAGAAATTCTATCAAATTATAACTTTGAAACAGCATGTACAAGTTTTCCTATTTAGAAAAGAAGAAATGAGAATTTATAGTTATCATAGCTCTATTAATAATATTGAAAAGTGAAAATAATCTAAATGTCTAGAAACAGGGTGAATAATTATGCAGCATTAAAATGATTATGAAACATATACATGATGTAAGAAATTGTTATAGTAATTGAAAAAATCATATATGAACTGAATGTACAATATAAGTGCACCAATTATTCATGCTAGAATGGAGAGACAACAGCTCTCTCTGTGACGGCCAAGGGAGGAGATTGTCTGTGACTTTAGTTTTATTATTTACACACTTGTTATGATATATCAGTAACAATGAGTGAGTCTTCCTTGTTTAGCTAGGGGAAAGGGACTACAGCTGTGATTTTCTAAATGTTTAGGAGATAAATAATAGGGTCAGGACACAGATAATGATTCCATGAATTCAAAACCTTGTTCTGGTAAACAAGTTGTGTATAGTGCTGTGGACTATTTGAGAAATGTAACTCAGTAGCTAAATTCTTACTGTCAAAGAACCTTGAAAAATTGCGTGGTTTAAAATAGACTTTAACTCTTTTATTGTATTTCTATCCAGCTTCTCTAATTCTTACCTCTATGTTCAGTTGCTTCCAAAGACAGCCCGCCCTTCACTGCTTCTCTCCTTGACAAAACTTACTTCATTTAGTACTTCATTAAATTAGTTTGTGGAAAAGTCAATATTTTTGTGAAGTAAATAATGTCCTCTCATTGGCAATGCATGATAGGTTTGAATATCTGAGATGTGTTTGCTTACTCAATGAAAAACTTACTATTTCTAGCCCAAATAATCTTTTATTGAATCTTGTAATTTCTGTGTGTCTCTGAGGTTGTTCCCTATCTAATTTTTTTGTGATATTAAAATTTATTTGTAAAATTAAAGACAACTGAGTCAAAACATAAAGACCATGTGGGTATTTTCGCATAGGTCTCTCCTTAATAAAACATATATATTTTCTTATTCCAAAGAGGTTTCACACAGATGTTTAAGAAATTCTTCTTTATGGCAACAGCAAAAGCAACTCGTCTCTTGTCTTTTCCTTCTTGCCTCCTCTTTAAAAGCTGATTCACTAATTTACTTTTCAACATTAGGTCTACTAGGTATGATTTACCTACAGTAAAATTCACCATTTTTTTACTTCTTCTTGCCAAGAGAGTGTAACAGGGACCAAATTCACTTTGCCTGAAACAACTTAGAATCTGGAAAAAAAAAATTATAGGAAACAATAGTATTTAGACGTTGGTTATCAGGCAGTGCAGGACTTTAATCTATAAGAGAGGATAAACAATTAACTGAGTGTTCTTATTGGCCCAGGATACTGAGTGGAGAGAATTCCCAGGTTGCAGTGCTTGGGGAGAAAGCCAGGAGGAATCTGTCAGTATTTATATATATGTTGAGAGGATGGAACTGAAAATTCCAGGGAGGACACATAGATAGTTTTCAAGGCAGAGAGCTAAAGAGAGGAGAGCTCTAGAAAGAGTTCTGTAGATCAGCAAAGATTCTCTTTGAGTGTTCAGCTAAATAGTATTATTAATCACATGCAGGTCAGGACACACCTAAAAGAAACAGGTGGAACAATTACCTGACTCACATAGGACCATGAATATTTCATGCACTCTCCATTCTTATAATTCACAGGACACTGGATAGAGTACTTAGAGGTACTGCCTGAGTTGTGGAGCAAAATGAACTCTAGACTAATCTGATCCAGTCTATCCTAATATAAAAGGGAGTTTCAAAAATACCAGACCTAATTGTATTCTAGAACAAAGCTTGAAGGGATTTATGGGAATAAAAAAATACTTATTTTTGTATTTATATCTATGCATATGTATATCTGTATGTCATGTATTTATAGGACTATAATAATTGATCTGAGAGTCGATTGACAATTATTCTGTCTAAAAAGGAGCAGTGGGATACAACCCATAATGAGGACAAAAGCATTCAATGAAAATAAAGCCAGAAGGATACATATGATAGAATCAGTAGACAAAAAGATTAAAGGAGTTAATGCAGTTATATTCCATATAAGAAGATGAGAAAAGTTTGAGCTGATTAAGTAGAGACACAGAAGACATTATATATATTTTATATCATCTCTATATATAACATAATATGTGTAATAAAATAGACATATAAAGTACATTCAATTTAATAAAGATTAAAAATATAATCATCAAATATACTATACACTGAATATAATTTACAGCAGATTAGACAATGATGAAAACAGGTCAGTAAAGTCAAAGACTCAAGTACAAGCTATTCTAAATAAAATACAGAAAAAAAGACAGAAAAAATAGAGCATCAATGTGTTATGAAATAAAGCTGCTGATTATAATGTGTAAAGTAAATGTGATTATGAAAGGATAAGGCAGAAATGATTGCAGAAAATTATCCAAATTTGATTAAAACTATACACCCTCAGTGTCAACTAGCTCAATGAACTCCAGACACACAAAACATAAAGAAACACACATATCACAATGAAATTGCTTAAAACTGCAATTAATAGAAAATATTAAAAACAGTCATAGGGAAAATATAAATTATACACAGAACTGTTACTAGTGGGTGGATGGTGGAATTCCTGTTTTTGTCCTCTCAAAGGAAAAAGTTCAGCTGAGAGACTTGATAGAAAGTTAAAGTTGCAAAAAAAAAAATGAAAGAAAGTTAAAGCTGCAAAGGGATTTTTATTTAGCAAAGTGGAAGTACATTCCAGAGACAGAGGAGAGGGCTGACCCTGAGGGTTGGTAGCAGCCCACAAAGTTTGCGATGTTTTCCTTTAAGGGGGTTTATTTGGTCTCCTGCCCCCCATTTGGTCCTTATCACACCACCCTCTGGATCTGACTTGGTTCCTCCCCTCCAACCTCTTTGCACATGTTTCTTTCTGTCATCTTCCCTTTAGCACCTAAGCAAGCCCATGATGGGGGAAGGGCAGAACTTCAGTGTAAATGATATTATAATGGCCTTGGGGTTAACTAGCAGACAAGGTTTTCCTTAAGTGTGCATGCTCCAAAACTTGGAAAGGCCATACAACCCGTATCTTTGCTTATCAGTCTGTGCTGAACTGCATAAAGGGGTTGGCCTAAGGGAGACAGGGCAGTCTCTGGGTGGAGATTGGCTGGTCTTCTGTCCTCCTTTCTCCCTTCCTGCTCATGTCTATTTAACTGCTTACCCTAACAAAACAAAGATAAGAATGACAGTAACTTTTATCATTGAAAACAATGTAATCCAAAAGACACTGGAATAATATCTTTAAAGAACTGGAAGATAAAATAATAACAGAATTCTATGTATACAGTGTGTGTGTGTATATACATATCCTATCAAAAACACAGATGGAATAAATAAATTCCAGACTTATAAAAGCTGTAAGATTTGATCACTAGTTGACCTGCCATGCAAAAAATATAAAAGGTAAATCATTAGGCAGAAGGAGCATTAGGCAGAAGGACAGATACAATAGAAATCTGTATCTACACAAAGAATGAATAGCAAAAGAAATGCTAATTGAGTGGTTGATACAAAATATATCCTTAAAAAGGATAATTGATCATTTAAATAAAAATGGTAGCAAAGTAGTTTTGATTACTTAGCATATATAGCAGTGAAATATGTAACAATTACAGAAAGGCCAGAATAAGAAAAACATAAAACAGCTTTTTAAAAACTGTATCTATAATGGCATAAAATTAGATAAGGATGGATGTGATATGTTAAAGATGTACATCTTAAGATCTAAAGCAACATTAAAATTTATAACAGAAATGTGTAGTTAATAAACCAATAAGGGCTATCAAATAGAATAATAAAAATAAAAATAATAACCCAAGTAATATAAAAAGGTAGGAAAAGTAGAAAAATGGAACAACATATACATGGCACAAACAGAAAACAATTAGCAAATGATACTTTAGTTCAACTACATCAGTAATCACACTAATTATAAATGATCTAAACAACCCAATTTTAAAGCTCTATCAGAAAGAATAAAAAAGTAATACTTAACTATATACTAGTAATAAGAAACATGCTCTAAGTACAAAGCACAAATAAAAGCAAAAGGATATAAAACAATATACAATGCTAATACTAATCAGAACTGCCATATTGAAGTCAGACAAAATAGATTTCAGAGAAATCATATTAATAATAAAAAGGCTAAGTTCATAATGATAAGTAATATATCAGGAGGACATAGCAATTCTTAAAAAGTTTGTTACCTAATAACAGATATTCAAAATATAATCAAGAAGAAATAGACATATCTATAATTATAGTTAGAGAGTTCGATATTCTTCTCTGAATAACTGATAGAAAAAAAGAGAAAATCAGTAAGAATATAGAAGACTTAACACCAACCAATTTATTCTAATTGAAATTTTTTTAATATCAACTCAACAAAAGGAGAATATAGTTTAAATTGCACATAGGACATTTACAAAATTAGACCATATTCTGGAACATAAAATTGTCTAAATGGATTTAATATTATTCATATACAAGGTATGCTCTCTAACCTTATTGAAATTAAACTAGAATTTCAAAATATAATTATGTGTGGAAAATTTTAAAATATTTGGAAACAAATAGTATACTCCTAAATAAGTAAGATGAAATTAAAATGTAAATTAGAAAGTATTTTGTACTGAATAGAAACAACTCATCATATCAAAATACAAGGAAAGTTGCTAAGGCAGTACTTTAAAGGAATTAAAGAACTAAAGGTGTCTATATTATAGAAGGACTCAGTTCAAGACTGCAGGGATTAACAGGTATGATGTTGTGATTTAAATTAGAAATATATATTTGGTCTTCTTTCTGATTCCTGGCACAGATTTCTTAAAACACTTGGAATTTCCTTAGTGATAAAAGCCATAAAGGTGTATTTGGAACAAACCTCTTTCAACATACCTGATTTTTATATTAGTGAGGTGACTTTTAGACCCTAAGGATGGGGGCTGGTTGCCAGGGGAACTAACAATGTAATTGGAGGGTTGGGACTTTCAGTTCCACCCCCTTGATGCCCAGGGGCTAGAGTTTGAATCAATTACCAATGGCCAATGATTTAATTAGCCATGCCTATGAATGAGGCCTCCACAAAAACCCAAAGAGACTGGGTTCAAAGAACTTCCGGGCTGGTGAACACGTGGAGTGCTGAGGAGTGTTGCATGCAGAGAAAAGGCATGGAAGCTCCTCTCCCTTTTCCCATACCATGCTCTATGCATCTCTTCATTCTGGCTGTTCTTGAGTTATATCCTTTTATAGTAACCTGGCAGTCTATTAAGTAAAATGTTTTTCTGAGTTTTTGAGCCACTTTAGAAAATTAATCAAACCTACAGAAGGAGTCCTTGGATCTTCCAATATATAGATGTACAGGTGACAACCTAGACTTTGAACTAGGCTGTGTGGTAGTGGGAAAGGGGACAGTCTTGTGACATAGTCCTTAATCTGTGAAATTTGATTTTATCTCCAGGTAGTGTCAGAATTGAATTGAATTGTAGGGCATCCAGCTCATGTTAGATAATTGCTTAGTGTAGGGAAAGAACCACATACTAGAATTGGTACCAGGATATAAACCATTTTTTTTGTTTCCTTTCTGTACTTTATAAATGTCATTCCATTATTTTTGACTTCATGAGATATTTACTAGAATTTATATCTCTATTATCTCTGCAAGAATTATCTTTTTTTCTCTAGGAGCCATCATTTTGTGTTTGTTTTCCATTTGAATATAATGCCTTTGAATGTGTATTTATTTGTTTTAACACATACTTATCATGGTTCTCTGATGTCTCATTAATGTTAGCAATTTTTGGATGTTATCTCTTCAAGTATTTCTTCTAGGGTTCCATTTACATGTATGTTACATTATTTGATGTTTTCCCACTGCTATTTTTTTTTTAACTTTGATGATTTCTATTGAACTAACTTTAAGTTCACTGATTGACTCCTCACTTGTGTTGGTAGTACCACTCAACACTTTAAAATAATTCTTCATCTCCTTACTGTTTGTTTCCGGCAACTCCTTGGCTCTTAGTTGCCATCTCTATGCTGAAATTACTCATTTGATCATGCACATTGCTACCATTTCCACTAGAACTTTTGACCTATTAATCATAATTATGATGATGATATTGAAATATTCTCTCTGATAATTCTGTTATTTGAATAATCTGGGTCAGGATCTGTTTTTTGCTTTACATATTGGCAGTGGGTTGTATTTTGCTGCTTTTTGTGTATTTCAGAGGCTTGATTTCTTACTGAATGCCTGACAACATGTGTTGAAAAGTAGAGTCTGAGATAAAGAGTACTTATACCTAGAAATGGACATATGTCTTCTGCTAGGACTTGATTGTGGGGAATTGTGTCAATCTATTCAGGAGTTAAACTTGGTTTGAGTTTTTGTGTTGCTATGTTTAATTTCAGTGCCCAACAGCTTCAAATGTCTTTTGCTTTGGATCATCTAGGATAACTGTTATTTTGCCTGAGAATTTTAGCCAGGGTTCCTTTTCAGCCCTCAACTTTCAGTCTTTCTCATGCACCTGGGCCACACACTCGATCCTTTCTCACTGGCACATTTTTGTTGCTGCTCACCCCATGCTTACTAGCTTACTAGTAGTCAGGCAGGGTGGTTATCTGATGCCATGGTTCTCTCAGCCTTAGGGAAGTCGTGTTTGCTTGCACTGCAGGGTAGGGTTTTCTCAGTGATTCTGTTCCTCCTCCCTATTGCAGTCAAAATATGACTTGTAAATTTGGGGGATTTGCAGTATGTTCAAGCCTTAATCCCCTAAGTAACTGTATTTGGAGATAGGATATTTGAGAGGTAATTAAGCTTAAGTGAGGTCCTATGGGCAGACCCTAATCTGGTAATACTGTGCCCTTATTTGAAGAGGAAAAGAGAGAGAGAGAGAGAATCTTTTTTTACTACTTGAAGATACAGCAAAAACATGTCCCTCTGTTAGTCAGGAAGAGACTCTCACCAGAACTTGACCATGCTGGCAACCTGACATCAAGCCTCAAGAACTGTGAGAACATAAATTTCTGCTGTTCAGGCCACCCAGTCTATGGCATTTTGTTGTGGCAGCCTGAGCTGATAAAACAATGCTCATGTCTTAATCCCTAGAACTATGAATATGCTGCCTTAAATATTAAGGGCTTCATAGATATGATGGGAAGACTATCCTGGATTATCCAGATCAGCCCAACATACTCACCTGAGTCTTTACTTAAAGTGAAGAGCTTTTGCTCTGTGATCAGAGAACTGACAATAGAAAAAGTATCAAGAGAGATTTGACTTGCTGTCTCTACAAATGGAGGAAAAGGGCAAGAGCTAAAGAATGCAGGAGGCTTCTAGAAGCTGGAAAAAACAACGAAATAGGTTTTCTCCTGTGTCCTCCAAAAGAAACACAGCCCTGCTGACCCAGTGACCTCTGTTCAGTGAGACACATGTAAAACTTCTGAACTATAGACCTGGAAGAAAATAAACTTATATTGCTTAAGACACAAAGTTTATGGTCATCTCCTACAGCAGCAATAGGAAAGTATTCCAGTATAGAATTTTGGACCCATGAATATTTCCTGACCTGCTCTTCTCACAAATATAAACCCTTTTTGTTTTGTTTTTACTCTTCCCCCTGCAGCAATAAAACTTCAACTGTGCCCTGACGGTGAAGAGGTTTGCTGTCCCTCATCCTTAAGGGTCTAGGTTGGGTATTGAAACTTTCCTCCATCAGCAGTTGATGTCCCTTCATGGGCCAGAACCAAAAAGAGTGGCTGTCCAATTTCCTTCCCTTCCTTGATTCTTTTCATGAGTTTTTAGTGGAGGAGAAAAGCCTGCAAATGAGTGCAAACTCCCTTTCTATCTGTGGCTTCAGGTCTTCTATGCACTCTTGCTTAGCACATTCTTGACATTTAACTATGTGTCAAAATTTTTAGCCAAATTAGTCTGACTTAACTATATGGCAGCTACAGTCTGTTCCTCCCATACTTCTCCACAGGTAGGCCAGTGTTTATACCGTTTGTTCAAGGAAGGGCTGGTCTTCCTTGAGTTAATGCCACTTGATTGAAAAAAGATTATGATTTTGCAACTTGTCTGACTTTTCCTTGTAATAAGGATGGAAACAATGCTTTTTCCAGCTTTCTATATCCCAAGCAGAAGCAAACCCCAATTCTACTTCTAATTCAAGCCTTCTGCCTGTTTTGTTCCTTCATGAATGTAAAGGGATATGAATAAATGCATATTAAATATTCCAACATGCTTATAAAATCTATTAATAGAAATTAACCACCTGTGTTACTCTTTTCTGGACTTTCTCATTTTCTATATCTATTTGAAATATGGTCAATATTAAAAATAATGTTCTAGTAAGAATATGCTGCCAAAATAGGATAAATTAAGTGCTATTATATAATCTTTATTTTCTGAAAATTCATTTATATATAAATTATATATATGTTATAATTACGTATATATTATATATATATGTTAAAATGAATATAGAGAAAAGGAATCTCTCAAATGCCTATGCATTTAATACAGATAATAATTTTGTAGAGACCCAGAGAATTTTTTGTAGGCATATTTTCTAGAGGAATCATGCACATATGCATATGAAAATAAGAGTGCTTCTTGCAATATTTTTGTAATAAAGAAAATAGAAAAAATCTTCAGCAATAGAAAGCATTAAGAAAAATGTGGCTTATTCATAAATACTGCTTTTATAATGAATTGTATTTATGAATAGTATGGGTGAATCTCAAAATCATAATATGAGTGAAAAGCAATTTTCAGAAAGATATGTAAAGTATGATAAAATGTATGGAAAATTTATACAAAACAAATAGTGTTATAAATTCTTTTAAGACTTATGCATACGTGTGGGTATTATACAAAGCATAGACTTCACAAACCAAAATCATAGAAGTAGGCTATAGTGATGAAAGTGGAGAGGAAAAGGAATTCTGGGAGTTAAAAACTGGATTTCAACCTAACCACTAATGCCTTGTTTTCCATTATTAAAATGATGTAAAGAAATCTGGCAAAGTTTTATTGTTTATTAATCTTTAGTCAAACTACACTACTTATTTTACTCTCCATGTTTTTCTGAATCTTCCTTTTATTTCCAAGTTATAAAAATACTACATTGGTTACAATTTGTAATCAGTTTGGAAACTTTCCTGCTTTATTCTGTACTTGTGCTCTTCTAGTTCTTTTCTGGAAAATATTATATGTTGTTTTAAATGTGTGTCCTTGAATTTCTCTTCTTTGGATTTTATTTTTTTCTTTTGGGCAGTGAACTAAATCTTAAAGGCAATACAGTCTTTATTTTTACCTTCAGCAATTTAGCTACATATTATTATTACCTGTGAATTGAACGAGCATACTGGAGATTCCTTTCTTCAAATTATCTAGATGTTTTTAATGAATGAACAGAAATAAAGAATATCTCTTATTGGTTACTACACAATATCCGAACCTGGGGTAAAATCTATTGAAAAGCAACCACCCTTGCAGTTCAGCACTAAGGCTCATGACTAATTTAACCACTCAGAACCGGTAAGAAGAAAAAATCTGGACGAAGGACCTTGCCCAGGTTCCAAATCAGCAGTCATTAACAATGTCACTGTGATAGGACAAGGCTTTACATATTGATCTCTGTTTTGCAGTATAGAAGTTCTAGTCGCCTTCCCAGTAAGGAACTAAAATGATATGGGAGCAGGGATAATTCAAACAGCTTGAAATTTTAACTACTGGATTAGATGTGGTAGATGTGCCATCCTCTGTTTATGAAGGAAGCTTAAGACTATATTTCAGACAAAGGAAAAATGCATCATAATTCATCATCAAATGTCCCTTATTGTTGGTGAACAGTTTAGGAGCTAGAACAAAGCCTGTTAACAAAATAAACACACTTGGAAACAAAAATCAACATGAAAGTTTCTAAGAACTATCAAAGTAAGCCCCTATTCAAACATTTAGCTTTGCATTAAACTGATTACTTTGCCATTGTCCATTTACCTGACGGTTATAACGGAAAATGAACAATAATGAAAATCACAGTTTGAGTAGGTATTATGTACAATAAAATCTTTATGGCTTTTACATATATTTTTCATTTAATGATGAAAATCATGATTAAAATAGTAATTATTTTTAACTTTGAAAGTTAAGCTATCTTTGTAGTTCCTTTAACTGGATCCATCAGTATCATCTGAATTTAACTTTGTCCTCCAGATTCTTTTTGATTTTTATGTCTACTTTAAAGAGAGGTTAATTTTATATGATACGCATTTCCCAAGGTCATTTATTTTTGCCACAGTTTCTAATACACCTGAAGATATTACACATTTATATCACTGTCTTCTGTATGTATATCTACACTCATGTACTTAGATAATGTAGGGATTAAGAAATAATATTTCACTTTAATTGCTCTTATATAATGCATTTAGTTATATCTAGCAGCTTATAAATTTAATTTTCACAGAAATCAGGTTCAGACATGCTGCTCAGTTTATTTGTATTTTCCTATTATTTATAATTGGTTTTTAGTTAATATAATTTATGACTAAAGTGTCTAATACTTGTGTTTTTAAGATGTTTTCCATGATGTAACAATTGTCTGCTTATTAACCTATAAAACCTTTTGATGCATTTTATATATGTTATATTATAGTTCATATTATTTGGAAGTCAGGATTGTGGAAAAGGAAAATTTTTCCCTTCTTCCTTTCAAGACTCATTGGCTAGCCTAATAATTAAATTGACATAAGACAGATTAACAGGAGAAAAACTAACTTTATTTTGTATGTACGGGCACCCAAAGAAATATGAGAATCAAAGAAGTGACCAAAGCAGGCAGCTCTTATACCTTTTAGTTAAATAAACAATAAATTGTAAAGAATTGACAAGACAAAGGGGTTTGGAGTTGGGAAGTAAATTACTGAAGATGTAACAAAGTTTGTTTATATGGCCTTCTCAATCCTAAATTCCCTATGTCTAATGATAAGAATGTATCTTTCTCACCTTGTCCAGGAAAGGTAGCTTTCACATGAGAGATTTATTTCCTGCTTTCAGGAGACAAAGGAGGAAAGTATCCTTCCTGCACGGGCTGTTTCTTAAGAAGCTTTAATTCAAAATAACCAATATGCCAAAGTGACATATTTTGGGGTAGCATATTTTGTTCCCCTTCAGAATACTTACTGCGGATATAAGTGTCTCTCAATAAATTTTCAAACATTACTTTACAAAACATATGTTTTGCAAACCGTGCTCTTACACAGAATATCAAATAATACAATTTTTTTTTTGTTTAGAAATTATTGTAAGTCAGATATATTATATGTAGTTTTCCAGGAAGATTTAACTGTGACTCTTCAGGATTAATGATTTATTCTAAAACAGATTTTCAACTGACCAATATATAACAAGGTCTTTAACAAAAAATAAGGATGGCTACGTTTTCCTTTCTCCCATCCTGAGGGTCTCCTGTCCTGCATGATTTCCTCAAGATAATGGCAAATGGTCCATTGATGACATCTGACATTTCCTTAATTACCCTCAGGACACATGACAGGAGGATGTTCTGATTTGAATTCTTCCAATTTTTCCAGAATGCATTTTCTCATTTCTGCCTGATTCTCATTCCATGCTCCAGGTAACAAGTTTCTTCCAACATTAAAAACTTTATTGCTGGTTATTATCAGTGTTTCTCCTTAGCTGTCAAAGTAAGATAATTTCCTTTGATTCTCCTTTTTTTGCCTAACATGCTCATTTATTTTTTGGAAGGGTGGGTAGTTATGGATTGTGTTAGGGGTATTTTCTTTCAATTGCTGGTCTTCCTACATTAAACCTATGTAAGTCTACTAATTAGACATTTCAGCCTTTTCACCTGACCTTGAATTTTCTATGTTTTATACATAGTTTTTTAAATCAATGATCAATTGTTGAGTTTCTGGGCATATTTTCACATTCAATTTAGTGATACAATGAGATTTCTCATCAAGATTTCTCATCATTCCTAGAAGTGAAATTTAAAATACTTTTTATTATATTCAAGCTAGAATTTTGCCTGGGCAAGAGTTGGGACAGAGTTTCTACAGAAACATTCTCTTCATGGGAATGAAAGTACTGGATTTGGAAACCAGAGGACTCGGGTTAAATTATGACTCTTTGTGACCCTGGGACAAACATAATCACCCCCTTATTCTATGTCTATATATAAAAAACATGACTAAGAATCCCTGCCCTACCTTCCCCACAGAGGAGAGTGCAAATGAAGCACTTTATAGACCATGAAGCTATAGGCAGTTGCATTACACTGTCACCAAAAATGCATTCTGTTAACATTCAAATAAGCAGCTGAGAAAAATCACTGAGTTCTTGTCTTCCAAACTTAAGCATTCCCAAAGCACTAACAGTTATCCTCCAGAAACTTTATCATATACTTCATTTAGATGTTACAGGGCATAGGAAATCTCCCAGCTTCACAGCTTTATGCGGTAAAAATGGGTAAGCCCTATGTCACTCCCTAAGGGAGTAGGAGGCTATCAAAACTCTTCCCACACAACTTTCTCCAGCTAAGTTGACTCACGTACCTTTTGAGTTCAATGTCAAGCTCCCATTGAACTCTGTGTCAGCGGCGCAGCTCCTCAAATTTCCTTACACTTTCATAGCTAGTTTGCTCGCTGGTACTGAGATGTTGATTGTCTCTTGGTGTATTCTCACTTCCTATGCCCAAGGCTAAAATTCTGCCACAAATATCAGACAACTGGAAAACATGAAATGTTCGAGTCTTACTGGGAGGTTTTATTCCTTTAATATTTCACATTTGTCATTTCATTTTATTAGCCATTGTAGAAAAGAAGGAGAAAATGGGTTTCAGAGATTGTATTAGGGTAAGGGATAAAAAGGAAAAGGGATAATATACTTTTGATTTGATACATTTGAATTTTTAAGAAATTAATATGAATAAATAAGTGACTAAAATGATATCTTTAGTAAAATAGCCATGGTTATTTTTTTGTTGTTCCAACGGCACAATTGCCCTACATGTTCCAAGATAATTACTTGGGACTTTTTGGCTAAATACTAACCCTAAATACTAACCTTTACTAAAAGTAAAAGTATAATGAATTTAATGGGATTTAGACAACTCATCCAACTTCTTTTAGACTCCATATTCTTAGTTGTAAAATAGGACCAGTAATACTTACTTATCTAAATTATATGAACAGTAATTGAGATACAGGAAAGCATTTTTTAAAGGACAAGGATATATCATAATTGATACATGTTTCACCTTCAGCAAGACTTACAGAATATATACAGACAAATCTACAGACAAATAGACATTGAAATATCATGTGAAAGAACATAAAACATAAATGTGGATCCAAGAAGCACTTACAGCATACAAGAATAGAATGCTTAGAAATAAATTTGCTAAATTTTTGGCTCAAGTATTATAACTAGGTATTCAGGAAGGTTAAGATCAATAAAAACTGAAATAGCATGAAGGGTTACATGGAGATGTCCTGGGAGACTTTGGAGTATATAGAATTTGAGTAGGCAGAGAGATAGAAAAATTCACAAGTAATGGAGTAGCATTCATGAATTCATAAATGCAAAGTGAGGAAGTTTATGTCTATAGCATTTAAACTGATATGAACAAAAAAATAAATGTTCAAAATAATTTTTAGATACTTAAAGTGACATCAGTTTAGAAAATACTTTAAAAGTAAAGGCATACTGAATTTATTGTGGAGGGAAATACAAATTAAATTAAAGCTTTTGAGCAATTAAATTATGTAAGAATTTTTCTAAGTTGTTCTGCTTTTTTTTTTGAAAGAGTCTTTCAAGAAAAAGAAGAGAAAGTAGAGTTGGGAAAACTGGTTGTGAGTTTGTGGTACTTATTTATGTTAAAGGTGATTTACACTCAAATTCTAACAGTGGGAATAGAGAAAATGAAAATACTTAACTCTTAGGAAAATAATCTAGGCCAGACTAAGTGTCAGCTCTAAGATTGACAGAAACTGAAGCAAATAACACTGTGATTCTTCCTGAGAATTCCTCTCACTCTCCCACTTTCATATGAGTAAAAACTAGCTAAAATTAACATTAGTAACAGCTATAAAAAAGAAAATAATTCATCAAAGAAGGAAATCTAATCTGAACTTATTAAAAAGGAATAACTCCTTTGTTCTGGGAATAAGGGCAGAGTTTCTGGACTAATTTTTAAAAGGTTCACATGTCTTATACCTGTTATTTGGCTTCATTTTACAAAGCTCTTATTGTTTTGACTCCTTCAATGACTAAATAGGATACAGCAACATGAAGCCCTGAAGACTATGAAGTCTGGGCTGATTTTGCAAAATTGCTCTGTACTAGATATACTTCTGAAAGCAGTTGTCAAATCAAACAAGGCTGCATTGGCTGCAAGCTATTGAAAGCAAAAAGATAAACATAAAACAAATGGTTGACCTGGCTCAGTATTGCCAGTGAAGAAAAGCTAAGTGTGTCAATCAGATCACTTTACAATTCTTCCTGGAACAGATAAAACATGTAGGAGGAGAAGGAGAAAATAAAAACTGAAGCCTGGAAAGGATGTGAAGACCAAGGAAAGAAATAAAACCCAGTGGAAAACAAAAGACAGGCACTGCAGAGTAGAAACGCCAGATTCATTTTTATTTAGAAGAAATTCAGGCATTCATTTCCCTTTCCTTTCAAGTTGATCACCTTAAGGCCATAATGGTTCACAGAAACAACCTAAAAAGCACAGGAGAGCAGCAAAAGCATCTGACGGGGGAAAGAATCAATGAAGACAAGCTGGTTTAACTTTGAAGAATTATTAACCACCAGAAAAGTCAAAATGCTTAAGAAATAAGGAGATGTAAGTCAAAGAGGAGAATGTGAAAGATTTATTTTTAAATCCAGTTGACATGCCAGTTTACCCAGTCAAGAACTAAGGTAATAGCTTAAAACATCTTGGGAACTTTTTATGAAGTATGGTAAAACAAGAATAGAAAGGGCTTGCCAGCTCTGTAGGTATTCACATACTTATTGAATTTCTAATTACCCAGAGGCATCTTTTTTATTTTTTTAATCTGATGACTTTTATTCACTGCTGCTAAAAAATTTAATATCACTTTAAAAGTCACATTGAATCTATTATAGGTATGATTGGAAAAGCAATCCTTTCTGATAAAGGGTCTCTGAGTTTTCTTTAAATGTTATCCTTTATGCAACATGGACAATTGGCCCTTCTTACAAACAAAGTTTATGGATATTTGAAACTTTTATTTAAAGAGAGTTTAAAAAATCATTTAAGCACAATATAAATCCACCAACATTATAACTTTATGCTAACTTATGTAAGCATGGCAGAGCAGCTTATATATGTATATATATTTGGCTCCAAAAAGGAAAGCCATGTGCTAAATAAATAGATAATATAATCTTTCCCCGGGTTTTCTATTACCTTTCAGGAACATTAAATACCAAGAATATTGAAAGTACATTACATTACAATGTTTAAAGTATATTACCTGCAATAAAATTTAATGTCTTTGGTAAACATAAATAAGTAAAAAGGTAGATAGATAGCCCCCTCCCTCCCCCATACAAACCCAAACACACAGACAACACATTGTAGCTCCTCTATAACTACAAAGTATTTTTTCCATCTTCTTGGTTTCCCCTGGGATCTGTCACCTCCTCAAGTGACTGGGTGTGTATGTTTTCCTAAATGAATGTATTTTATGTTGGTCGAACATTTGAGTATTCCTCCAGTTTTCTTTTGCCCTTCCATTGCTCCACCGTCTTATATAAAGTCTGATTCCGAGTCCATGTCCACATCTACTGCCCAGGACCCTCCTTCCACTGGGTGTGATCTACTAACCTCCCAGCCACTCCCTTTCAGTTTTAGAGATGCATTGTCTGCCTTCCTATTAATCTCAACACCTGTATCATCCTGGTGACATTATTTTTCACATGAACAATTCACACACCATGGTCATCCACTTGAGCAGAAAGTGTCCCCTCCACTTATTTCAGCCACATTCTTCTATGCCCATCAACTAGAATTTTGTCATCTTCAAACAATTAAACCTCTGAAATGATGAACATATCTGTGGTAGTGTGGCTTACAGTAAGTCACATTATATTTGGTCTTCCTCCTGTTTCTGGCACAGAGCTCCTAAAATCTTTCCTGTGTTAGTGTTAATGATGTAACCCTGGGCCCCACCCTCAGTGTGGGGTCTGGTTGCCAGTGGAGCCAATCATGAGGGTAAATGACTAGGACTTTCAGTCTCACTCCTTCTCCCACCTCAGCAGACAGGGGCTGAAGGTTGAGTTTAATTACCAATGGCCAATTAAATCAATTTAATCAATCAAGCCTATGCCATGAAGTCTCCATAAAACCCCAAAGTACTAGGCTCAGAGAGCTTCTGGGCTGGTGAACACATGGAGATTTAGGGAGAGTGGGGTTCTCAGAGTAAGCATTCATGCTCTGAGCTCTTTCCCAGGCCTTGCCTTGTGCTTCTTTTCTATCTGGCTGTTCCTGAGTTACTTACTTGTGTAATGAACTAATAATCTAATAAGTAAAAATGTTTCTCTGGTTCTGTGAGCCACTCTAGCAAGTTAATTGGACTCAAAAAGGGAGGGGGCTTTGAAACCTCTAATCTAAGGCCAGTTGGTGAAAGCATGTGACAACCTGGACTTGCCACTGGCATCTAAGGAAGGAGTGAAGAATTCTGTCTTGCAGAGACCTTAACCTGTGGGATCTGCCACTCTCTCCAGGTAGGTAGTGTCAGAAATAAGCTGACTTATAGGACACACGGCTGGTGTTAGAAAATTGCTTGATACGGGGGAAAAATCCTCACATGCAAGATTTAGTGTCTGAATCATATTATCCATCCCACTCTAACTAAAATTCCACATTATTTTGGCTTCCTTAACTCAGTAACTTTCTTTGCCTTTCCTTCTACCGAATAATAAATATTCTCCAGTCCCTTGATAGCACTACTATCTTATTAAATCATTTTTCAGTTTTAAACTTATGACACTGTGATATCCTTATTGATCCTCAGCTGGTGATTTGTATTCTTAATCCAAAGACAGTTAGGAAATAATCAAACAAAAAGCCTTGAACATATTCTATCCAACTAAAACTCTTATATTTTCCCCATCTTCTTATGTTTCTATCTTTCTGTCCTGTTTCCATGTTCTTCTGTCTCATGAACTTCTACTCAGATTATGGTCAGGTCTTAACTTGGACATCCTGACCACTGAACTCCCATCCTGTGGGAGTCAAGTGTCCCTTCCATTTCTTCCCAAAGAATCTTATGATTCCTCTTTCTTTCAATATATCTACTGAAATATTACAATAGCATATTAAGTTAGATGAACCCTTCACCATAACAAGCAGATCCTAGAATATTCATTCACACACACACATATATACATGGATACATATGTATATAAATATGCACACATATGAATTTATAAGTATACAATTTTTCCCTTAGATAGCACTCAATTAACCATATTCAGTTCATTCTCCATGTGAATTCAGTCTTTCTACTACTCTATGAATTCCTTAGCCAAAAGAACATTTTCAGATTTTCAGTAGATTTTTTTTAGTACAATTTTAGTTTATAGGAAAACAGAGAAAATTAGTAGAGTTTGCACAAATAGAGCAGCAATTTTGCCTTATTATTGACATCTTATTTTAATATGGTACATTTTTTTGTTATAATTAATTAACCAATTTTAGTTTATTATTATTCACATTCATACTTTCCATTTCCTTAGTTTTTGTCTAATGCTCTTTTTCTGTTTTAGAATCCCATCTAGCTTACCACATTACCTTTAGTTTAGTTTAGTCATGTCTTCTTAGGCAGCTCATGACTGGAACAGTTTCTCAAACTTTCCTTGTGTTTTGACCTTCACACACAGTTTTGAGAAATACCAGTCAGTATTTTCTAGGATGCTCTAGCATTTGAATTTGTCAGACTTTTTTATTGGGAGGGAGAGCAGAGTGGTAAAGTGTGATTTCCTCAAATGGTATCAAGGAAAGTAATATCAACATGCTTTATGATTATTGATGTTGACCTTGATCACCTAACTGAAGCAGTGCTTGCCAGGTTGCCGGACTGTAAACTTACTCCACCCCTTTCTACACCGTGCTCTTAGCAAAAACAAATTGTGTCAGCCTTCACCTAAGAAATGGAGAGTTATGCTCCTTCCTTTCAGACAGATTATCTATATTAATTATTTGGAATTCTTCTATATGAGAGATTTGTCTCCCCCCTATTTATTAATTTGTTTAATCACATATTTATATCAAAATGGGCTCATAAGTATTTATGTTATTCTATCGGTTATAATCCATTACTTCTTTATTTTGTTGTTTTAATTGTTTCAGCTTTGGCCACTGGGAAATCTTTCAGTTGGATCCTGTCCTCCTTTAACAAACACCCATTATGTGTGTGCTGCGTGGTTGCTGTTATTGCTGGTTTTGAGTGCTTCCTTATTTTCTGGCACTACAGGATACTCCAGGCTCATTTGTATATTTCTTGCATCAGCCCTAAAATGAGCCATTTCTCCAAGAAGCTTGCTTCCTTTTATTGAAAAAAATGGTATTTAAACATAAGATTTGAGTATTAGGTATGATCGTTGCTATCGCATACCTTTTTTTTTTTCTTTTAGGCCCTCTACATTGACACAGTAAAGAAATATATGTATGTATACTAACCTGTATATGTTTCCATATCTACACATATTTCTATACATAAACATCTATCTGTATGTAATCATCTATATTAAGCTAAACATAAATTCTTACTGATGCCTTCAACACTAAATCATTACCGCATGAATCATTCTAGCCTACTTCTTTACTTATCTGTAAATTCCCATTCCAACATGAAGAAACCTGGCTCCTGTAACCTATCATCTGCCATTTTGAGTCTATACTTCTAGTATACATATATTTCAGTATCAGAATTGTCAACTATTACCTCTGTGGAAAACAACTTTATCTACTAGAGCACAATTTTATGTACTGTTCCTCGTGCCTTTATTTTAGTAAGTCTGCTCATTTCCAGATGAATGACTCTGATAAAATCTTTTCCTCTGCAAAGTAAGGTTTTATTATAGAGTGTACGTAACTGTTAGAAACATGAGGGTATTTTTCTTTATTATGTACCATAAGAATCTGGTTGGACTCACAAATACATGGAGATCCCCCTAAGACTGAGCCCCCATGATTTCCTCGTTCTCATATTGTTCCACACTCAGTCTCTAGGAAATGGTCAAAACTAGCATTTAAGTATCCCTACCATTTATGCTGTTTAAACAGCTTGCCCTACAAGTGAGTAGATATCAGCTGTGATGGTCTGTATTCACCTGCTACTCCAGGTTTTGGGGTAGCAGTTTGGCAGTCTGATGAAACCAAGAAAAGCAGTTAAATTGTAACTTGTCAGCTTTTTTCTTGTTGTAAGGGCAGGAGTGATGACTTCTAAGCTCTGACTCTACATGTTGCAGCTGAAACCAGATGTTCTTCTTATAATTTTAAGGAAGCATCTATACTAAGTAGACTTTACCAGTTAACCCAGATAAATTTTTTTCCATACCTAAAAAAAAGCCATCTGATATTTCTATTATTTCAACTATTTACATAGTTACTTGCCAGCCATATCCTCAGGCCAAAAATTAGGTTCATAGTTTACTCACTTAAACTAAATGTTTTACTCACATTAGTAAAACAAAAAATGTGATGGTAATAATTTCAAAGGTAGACATACTAACAAAATGGGTAAAAGCTGAAAGAAATAGAGAAGACTTAGAGAAGACTGGGGAAAAATAAAAAGCTGTTGCAAATAGCAAAAAGTTATACCTGCCTTTTAGTGAAGGGACTCACAGTTTTACACATCTGTTATGTAAACCCTGCAGTGATTTTTGTATTTCCATAGGATAAAAAAAAAACTGAGGTGTATAATTATAAGCTCGAGTCATGAAAATACAAAAACATAGAACTGTGTCTAGTATAGTGAATGTAATTAAACAGAAAGTGTTTTATGTATTTTAGAACAATCCCCACACTTAACATACCTAACACTTAAAAACAAATTGGCGTTTAAGTCAGTCACCTTCTATTACCTGGAAAACCACTTATATAGAACACCTCAGTCCTTCAGAACTTCAGAATTCCTAGTAGGTGAACTGTTTCTGCATATTTTATCGATGAACTATCTGGTACAATATGTAATCATAGCAAGCAGCAGCCATAATAAAAGAAATGCTTTTCTTACCCAGGCAATGCTATTATGGATAAATTTCCATTAAATATTTTGACTATATATCAAATCGAAATTGGTTAATAGTTGCCTAGTTCTTCTCAGTGAGAATGAAAATAGAGTGTTGGAATATTTCCTGATGGTAGATTTTCTTTTAGGTACATGACAAACTGTTTTATTGTTAGTGACAGAATCATCTTTTACCCTTCTTGAGCATGGCAGAACAACAAATGCTTACATTGTCACCATATCACATATGTATTTGTTTAATACCTATTTGGAAGGCATAACTCATTCTTTCCTTGTAAAGATGCTCCTGGTAGGTACACAGAGTACCTGATGAAGCTGATTATGGATTCTCACTGGAAGATCTTACGACTGACTAATGGCTCTCAGTGACCAGTAATTGATCAAAAGATCCTTCCAATTGCACATGAACAAGGCATTTTAGTACAGCAGCCACAATTTATAGAGCTTATCATAGTTCAGAGTTATACACCTTTGACTCAAAGTGTGGTCTGATGTACTTCAGATCTGAAAAAGAGAGTGACATTATCAAAATGACACTTTCTGGGGAAGATTCTTGGTGCTGTTGGGTGTGATAGATTTAAGGAGCAGAAGCTGGTGCTGGAGAGGTTAGAAAGGAAGTACTTTACAGACATTTAGATTCAGGCTGAGTTCTCACCAGCTCTCTGGCTTATGGCTAAAACAATGAAGACAAATGGTAGTTATGTGAAAAATTTAGGAGGAAGTTTTTTGCAAGACTTAAAGATCTGTGAAAACCAAAGGAAAGAGAATAGTATTTCTTGCCTTCTTATGCAGGAGAAATAACACTGATTATAAGTTTGGTAAAAGTTTTACACAGCAAATGAATGAACTGTTCTCTGTCTGAATTAGGGACTACGAATATTTTCTAAAATAGTGAATGATTCAGTGTGGGGAGATACTGTATGTAGAACAGGAAATCTATGAATGTGTGTGCGTGTGTGTGTTATCCAGTAATTACAATTAAAGCAGAAGGCTGAGGCAAAATGTCTTGAATTTTCACTTTTCTAAAAATCTACCAGCAGTTGAGTCAGCCACCCTCTTAAAGGCCTTATTGAGAGTTGACAGAATGGCTGTATTGTTACCCAGATCTGTAAGTTTTTCCCCAGGAATAGGGAGTGGAGATAAAGAGTGGGGTTGTTTTTTAGAGAATGCTGATTTCGCACAAAGTATATTATTCCCTTCTCTTATGTGGATTTTTCTAAACAAGTTAAGGAGGATCCAGTAACATAATTTGCAGAAATTAGAAAGGCCTGGAGAAAAGATGATATAGGTTTGTCAGATAAAATACAGAAAGACTAAATATGGATTTCCCAAAAACAACAAAATTTTCTTATTACAAAGATGCCCTATGTAATATTTGAGACATGCTTATAATAAACATATTATTCACCTAAAATTCAAGTTTGTGCACCCTACATTTTTTATTAGCTAAATATTATAACCTGAATATAGCAACTGGGTGATAGGCATCTTCTCTTCTGGCTAGATACTTGCTGAGTGATAGTGCATTCAGTTTTATTCTAATACAACTGCCTGGCTCAAGCATGATGAAAGAATTTTTTTAATGCATATGAGAGATTGAGTGTTGAGATATCTTAATGAACCAATTCCATGCTTTTGAGATTCTTGTGATAAGCTAGATTGTCTTTGCACAAGAAGCCAGATGCCTGCCAAGAGATTTCAGAGTAGCAGTATCTCAGAACAGGGCTGCTACAATGTAATGTACAAAAGAAGTCCCCAGGGATCTTGATAAAAAGAAGAATTTGATTCAGAAGGTATGGAGTGGCACCTGAAATTCTACATTTCTAATAAGCTCCAAGTTATTGCCAAGGCTGAATTTGCACTTACCACACTTTAAGTGGCAATGCAGTTAGCACTGTCTGGAGTCTAGAATCTGACTCAAAATTTCAAGTCCAAAATCTCAGTGTTGTCAGAGATCCCTGAGATTATGGTGATCCAGATACAGTAACCTAAATTTAATCAAACGTACAAAATTGGTATGAAACTCCAGAATGTTATGCTGTAGGCCACCCTCTTTCTCAATAATAAATTAAAATATAGCACAGAATATATCTTCCTCTACATAAAGCCCCCCATAGCTTTCCATTCCTCTCAAAGTAAAAGCCAGTGAACCTCCTGATGGCGTCTGAGGCTCTTCAGGACCTGCTTCTCATTTGCTATCCTGACCTCTTCTGCTACAAGACTCTCCTGCTTACCCTCACCCACTCCTCCCCTTCTGCTTGTTTCCCTATTGTTCATAGAACACACAAGACACTATCCTGATCCCCAACTTTGTTTTGCCCAAACTCCCTTCCAACATCCCCATAGTTTCTCTCCCCACCTTTTTTAGGACTTTACTTAAAATGTACTTTCTGAACAAGACTATCCCACCCAGCCCATTTAGAATTGCAGCACCTTACCCCACACTCCAGATGTTTCCTTACTCTGATCTAATTTTCTACAATACTTATTTTCTAGCATAGGATATACTTAAATAATATGTTTTATTAATTGTTTATTACCTGTTACCTATATTCTCATGCTAATATGTAAACTGCCTGAGGGTAAGGATGGAGCACCACCACCTTGAACATCATCTGGCTTAGAGTAAGTTCTTAGTACATTTTTTTGCTTTTGTTTTGTTTTTAATTTGAATTCAACTAATTTATTTGAGATGAAGTTGAATGCCAAGTTACTTTGAATTGAATGCAAACTTTGAAAGGAGAAGGGAGGTATAAAGTCATAAAACACATTTATCCATAGGACAGTGTCTGATAAAGTAATCCTGTACCTTATCATGTCTCTATGAATTTGATTGTTTATTCTGTTGGGAGTCAATGTGCTTTTTTTAATTAATGAGTTCTAGAAGCCCCTTCCAAATACTTGTTTTCTTGCTTATCCTCTTTTGTCCTTGATATTTGTATCCATTTCACTGAATCAATATTTTTAATGTTAGCACCACAGATTTGGCTATTTTGTGGAGGAATTCCATCCTTTTCAGATGGGTTGGCAATTTTTGATATGAGCCAGTGTAAGAAGATTTTATTATCCAAATTCTCAGATACTTGTAGACCTCAAATAAAATACTTTGTTTTGTTCTAAGTGTCTGAAGATATGCAATGTTTAAAGTAATTAATAGCAAAAACTGAAGACATAGAACTGTTATTTGGGTAATACTCTCAATTATGACAAAGAAGGGAAAAAATCCATACTGAAAGAGTCCCTGGTACACAGGGAGAATCCATGTAGCAAATTCAGTATCAATTTCGGTTGGCCCATATTTACTATTATATTAATTTATTCATTTGAATTTTTTGAAATATCTGACATGTACAGCAAAAGAAAGGGAACTAGTTGAAACGAATAAAAATGATTAAGAAAATTAGGAAATAGGATAGGGATATAGATTTTCATAAGATAGGGAGGGTGAAGATTAGATAAAGGATCACATTCATTGTTTCATCATGAATTTATTAAGCACATGGTATGGCCAGAAACATGACTTAGAGTGTACTAACATAAAATAAAGTAGAAATTTAAAATTATATCAAAAGTATAAAAATACCACAATATGGGAAAAACCTATAAACCTAAGTTTACAGCAAGTAAATCATACATAACATTTCATATTTTCCTCAAATTAATTTCTACATTTTTGGAATTAAATCTCCTTTACAGTATCTTTTCTTGAATCTCCATCAGCATACTATATTGCAACAATCAAAATTGCATTGTAAACAAAGTTTTAGTGATAATACTAACTAAAATGTTTAAAATACTTCATTTTACAGTTTCAATGCTTAAGATACATTTTAACATTACTTTTGTACCCATAAAAGTAAGCTCAAACTCTTAAAAATGTTTGTTGAATAGTTTCCTAATGGTCTATAATACTGGCATTTTATCTTACATTTAAAGACTTGAAACTTAAATAGTATCATGTGCTAGAAATTCCATTTTTTTCTTTCCTCTATCAAATTTTGCAAAGGGAAAAGTTACTATCATGTTGGAAAATATATTTTCTATCATGCCAAAATGAATTAATATGTACATATAATTACAAAGAAATTTAAGGATCCATGAAATGTCCAAAGAACTAACTACCCTTTTTACTACAGATGTCAAAGCATGTTACCTTCCCTGGAAATATTATAATTCCTAATCTACAGTTTTGCTACTGCAATAGAACATTTTTGTACCATAAAATCATCTACTTCCACTTCTTCACTCCGAGTCACAACTAACTGGAGCAAAGGAGAAAACCTGCCCTACAGGCCAGCCACCTTCTCATCACATGACAAGTAAAGCTGAGCCAATCAGATTCTGTAATTCAGGAGTTTACACTCAAAATCTAGGAAACAATTATCTAATTTGAAGAGGAAAAATAATGTTGAAAGACACATGATTGGGGAGACTCTATGTCATGTAGAAAAGCTGAACTGAAGGGAAAGCAGAGCCTGGGAACAAGCAGAATAAGACAGTTCACAGTGTGATAAATGAAGCAGACATGCAGTGTCAGTGAAATCAAGTTACCAATAGAGGACTAGAACAAAGGTTGGTGAACTTCTCCCTCTAGGATACCTTGAGCCAGTGTGAATCTCGCATGCCCCTCTTGTTATAGAATCTCTTTGGCTTGTCCTGTTATGTCTATAGTATCCTTCTACTTGATTTAGTTTAACTGTGCCTCTGATCTTTGTCATAAAAAAGGGCTTTGTCTATCCTAAACCTTTAAATATGTAGTGGCTTGAATGGTGGTCCCCCAAAAATTGTTCACAGAAACCATGCATGTGACTTTATTTGGAAAACAGCTTTGCAGATGAATGAAGTTAACAGTCTCAAGATGGATTAATCTGCATTTCCTGGTGGGCCCCAAATCCAATGACAAGTGTTTTTGTAAGGGACAGAAGAGAAGAGACAGACACAGCAGAAAGGCCATGTGAAGGCAGAGACTGTAGTGACACAGCCTCAAGGAATGCTTGGAGTCACCAGAAGCTGGAAGAGGCAATAAAGGATTGTCCCCTAGAGCCTTGGGAGGGAGTACAGCCCTCTGGACAACTTGATTTTGAACGCTGTACTCTAGAACTGTGAGACAATACATTTCTCTTATTTTAAGCTACCAAAATTGTGACATTTGGTTATAGCAGCCCTAGGACACTAACGCAGATACTAAGGTTTTTCCCCCATAGGAAGTGAGGGGCAGGGGTTTTCATTAAATATGTTTTGAATACAAAAACCTTGCCTCTCTTTTCTCAGATAGAATATAGTAGATATAATTTAGACTATATTCATAACCCTGGGTAACCTTTATAACATTAATTTTATATTTTGCAAAGATACCCTTGGTAACCTTTATAACACTAATTTTATATTTTGCAAATATAATGATCTTGTCAGTGACTATAGATGTTTATAGAGCTGTTAGTCCCTATGACAACTGGTCGTAGGTTGCTAGATCTTTTTGAATGATTATTTCTTCCCTATGGCAATAGTTTTTTTAAATCTATTTGTCTACTCTCTGATTGAAATCATTTTATTTTCACTTGTTAAGCAATATTCTAACATAAAGTAACCTGAATTTTGGAATTAATTTATTATGCCTATTAATACTTATATTTTATAGGAATGCAGTAGTTTCAAAAGCTTTTTAGGTAGCATAGCAATTTTTTTTATTTCAGTTATTTTTGGGTTTGTTTTGTGTTTAAAAAGAAGCATTAAACATTTTGTCTTACTATAAGATTTTGACCATGATTTAGCATATCTACCTCAGTTTCCCTATTTTTAAAGTAGAAAGATGGTGAACTTCTTCATAGAATTATGAGGATTAAATGAATTCATATATGCAAGCACTTAGAGGTATAGTTTTCTAGCAAACAGAAAATGTTTATTATTAACCAAACTCACTGTTATTTATAACTTAATAACTTACTCATTTTGGTTGTTATGTATTTAGTCATATCCATCTCCTAACAGAAGTACTTGCTTCTGATCTATGCACTGGAAACAAAATAATTGTGTTTATTATAAACACATTTTTGGTATGAGAATATATTCTCACATTAATGACCAAATGAGAGCAGAATTTCTTCTAGTTGCCTAAATAATTTTATTTCTGAGTCTTTTTTTTTTTTAGGGAGCTGTAAATATCAACTCTTTTGCAATCCCTCTCCAGGGTGCATTCTTGCACTGAGAGGTCATGGCTATTACAACATTAATTATGTATTATATATTATATATTACAATAATATAATGTTACAACATGGTATTAGTTTCTAGTGTATATTTTGCAAAGATAATGATCTTTGCAATCTGCATGATGATTCAATATTTATGTATATTACAAATAGTCACAATAAGTCTAATTAATATCCATTATCATATGTAATGATAGATTTTATTTTCTTGTGATAAGAACTTTCAAGATCTACTCTTTTAGCAACTTTCAAATATTCAATGCAGTATTATTGACTATAGTCACCATGTTGTACATTATATCCCCATGACTTATTCATTTATTTTTTTAGTCTTTTTTTTATACTCAAAACTAAGCTCATTAATTATCTCAACATACTGTTGATATACAATACTGGATAAAGGCATTACTAGATTGCTTCTTCCCCAAATTCAAAACACAGAATTCATCTTCAATTATTATTTTCCCCTCAAAATGATGTCTTATCTGTTAACAACCTTTTCAATTCCAACTCTAAACCTCATACTTCTAGCATTTCTACCTCAGTCAGGCCTTACTTTCTGTAGTTTGAGATATGGAAATAGCCACCTAATTTCCCTTCTCCAAAGTGTGTGTGTGAGACTTAAGAGAAATAAATATATATATTCCCAACCTTATGCATGATACATTTATAAAGACAGAAGCTCTTGCTGCCTCTCACCTCTAATGTTCCATGAGAGCTGTCTTCCTTGATTCTCTAAAACTAAGAGTGACTAACACTTATGAATTATAATAAAGGTTATAATATCATGTCCACCCTTTTCAGTTCTTACCTCACATAGCATTCCACCTGCTAGCATCAGTGAACTTCCTGCTATCAGCCCCAGGTCAAGTGCTAGAGAACAGATCCTTCTTTTTAGATGTTAAGGTTTTAGAACATTTTCTGACATTCAAATTACACTAAAAGTAGTAAAATAAAGGTTTAGAACTTCTATATTTCAGTAATAATCTGGGTATATTAGGATGTTATGGCAATAAAAATCATTTAAGAAGAATTTTAAATATTATTTCTGAGTTGAAAATAGATGATGCAGAGATGGAAAATTCTAAGTGATAAAGAGAACACATTTCAGAAGGCTGTCTCTGTACAATTTATACATGAATTAACTACATATATATATGTGTGATACATATATACAAATATACACAAAAACATATATTGCACACAATAGTATGTGATGTTTGGCCCTGTTAGAGCTTTTGTGTCTTTCCAACATCCTCTGGCAGAGGGTAGATTTTAGCAAGATCATCACCAACATTTTATCTTGAAAGACTACTAATATTAGCAAGATGGAATTCACTATCTTGGTGTGGCCACACTAAAGAATCTAATGATCCCACCTGCCTGTAACAGGATGGAAATGGGGTTGAAAGGGTGGAGGGTTAGTAAAGGCAGCAGGAAAGGAAGCCCATTGAAAAGGAACTTCAGAGGCTCTCTCTATGTGAACTAACAGATGCATTTCATTATTTTCTGAACAGACAGTTCTTTTTCTTGCTCTGACCAGGTAGAGTGAATATCCTTGGCAATCACACCCAAATGTCTTTAGCCAGAAGACAAAAAAGGGGTGTGTTTTGTCATTAGAAACTCCTCCGTAATATTGAGAGAAACAGTCCCAGAGTGATCAGTAAATGGGCTTGGGCTCCAGGATCAAGGCAGTCGGGCCATCATACACAACTGATAGCATATTATCTAAAACTGTGCCAATGAAGCACGGCCTGGCAATTAAGCCTTTCTCTTGGAGTCTTGGGCATGATAAAGGTAGACAATGAAAAAAGACGAATGCTCTTGTTAGTATGAAAGACTGAGCTAAAGTGGAAAGGTCATCCTCCCATTTTAACTACATGGAATTGGTAGGAAAAAATGTTGCTAACAGGAAAACACTACACGTATAAAAACATTTAGTCAGTCTCCATAGCAAGAAATTAAATCCCAGTTGAAAGAAAGAAAAAGTTAACTCCAAGTGAGAGCAGTGGGGGAGAGATGAAGCCATCAACCACACAGAACTGATGACCATCTGACTGTGAGCCACACAGAATTGATGATCATCTGACTGTGATGTCAGTGTTTATAGGTGGTTGGGAGTTCAGAAATCAGCCCCATACCCTCAGGGAACTAGAACAAAGTTCCCTTCATGAATCTGGCAACTGTGAAAGGTTGTATAGTCCAACAGTGTATCTAGAAAACTCTATGATTGTATCTGAGAGCATATTATAGAAGAATGCCACCTGGTTGGGCCATGAGAGATAACATCCTCTTCCTAGAAATCTGACCCACATAACTATGCTGCTTGCAATTAAGGGTTTAAATTGTAAATACTTGTAGAGACTTGTGCCCAGTCTCACACACTTTTGGCCCCCATTGTTATAACTGCAGTGGTTGTATCAGTTTTGTTATAAGCTATGCTTATATATAACCTCAGCTATGTTATAAGCCCCTTGCTTTCTGCTCCAGGACTTGTCTATATGGAACATCTCTGAGAACCTACTCAAGCACTCCGACTTATTCATAAGCCTGAAATTTCAAGGGGATTAACTGTAAGGGGCAACCAGTGACCAAGTGAGAGGAAGAGCTGATATATAAATATTCTTTTGTGTTTCTTGCAAGCAAGTGTGCCAGACAGGCAAATAAAAATACAAGATACCAGTTAAATTTGAATTTCAAATAAAAATGAAACTTTCGTATATATAAATTCCATGAAATATTTGGGACATATTAAATTTGTTGTTTATCTGAATTCAAATTAACTCTGTGTTCTGTATTTTATCTCCCAATCCTACTTGAGATGGCCCAAGTGGGATAGAGTATCATCTGAACACAGCAGTGATACCACACATTTTAGTGAACTTCTTTTCAGTATTTGTTTTATGCTAGCTAGTTCTTTATTCTTATTCCTAAGGATCAGTTCTTAAAGTAAAACAAAGGCACGCAGACCTTATTTGCTTTAAGAAAAGAATAAAAAGTCACTATGGAAAGGGCACCCTCAGGATAGGTCCTAGAACTAGACGACTCACTGGAAAGTAGCAGTTGGGGCCCTGCTGCCGGCGGGAGGTAGATTGGTGACTGCTATAAACTAAATGTTTGTGTACCCCCCCAAAATTTAAATGTTCAAAACCTAATCTCCAAGGTGACGGTATTGCACAAGGGACGCCTTTGGCAGATTTTTAAATCATAAGGCTGGAACCCTCTTGAATGGCATTAATGCCCTCGCAAAAGAAGCCCCATAGAGCTGCTTCCCCCCATCTGTCCAGTGCAGACAGAAGTGTGTGACGTAGAAGAGGGCCTAATACCACCCTGCTGGCACTCTGATCTGGACTTCCAGCCTCTAGAACTCTAAGAAATAATTTTCTGTTATTTGTAAGCCACCTAGTCTGTGGTATTTTGTAATAGCAGCTCAAATTAACTAATGATAATCCTTCCAGTCCAACAGTAGTATTTAAGATTTTCACATGTGATTGATCGGGAAGAGGTACCAGAGGAAAGTGAGATAATAAGTCATTCTATGTCTCTCCAAGGACCTGTTTCTCATTTGCTATCCTGCTACGAGACTCTCCTGCTTACCCTCACCCACTCCTCCCCTTCTGCTGTGTAGTTAGCCAACTTTTCATTAATGGATTGAAAAGCCAATGTTTGTTATTAAACTTGAAAATGAAAAACAAAAACAAAAGCAAACCCAAGCCCAGCTCTAACTCAAGGAATGCTATAAGCAATACCTGTGTCTATAATAGTTTTTGTTGCTCTTTCTATTAATGCTGTAGGTAGTAGCCAAGTTTCATGTCATCCCAGGAGAACCAATTTCCATCATTAAAAAATCTATTATTTCTTCACTGGCTTGAAGTGTCCCCTCTGTCATATATTGTTTCCACACATGTGTGGGTCTGCATCTGAGCTGTTTATCTGTTTGATTTTTTCTCCCTAAATCAACACCTTACTATTTTAATTATTATAGCTTACTTCTAAATCTTTTATCTGGTAAAGAAAGTGAATGTTTCCATGTTCTTCAACAGAGAGTACTGGGTATTCTTAAGGGGGGAAAAGAAAATCTTTAGATTTTGATTGTAGTCACATTGAATCTATAATTCTGGAAAGAATTTTATCTTCCTGATATTATATGCTCAAATCCATAAGCATGTTGTGTTTGCCTATTTAATTAGACTTTTAAAATATTTCTCAGTAAAGTCTTATGACTTTTGCTGTAAAGGGCTCCTACATACATTGTAAGATTTCTTTCCAGAACAATTCATGTTTTTTATAATATTATAAACATATCTTTCTGAATTTCATTTGTTCACTGCTTATTGCTAGCAGGTAGAAAATAAATAGATCTCTGTATTTATTTTGTATCTAGCATCCTTAATAAACTTTCTTATTATTCTAATAATTTATCTGTAGATCCCAAGATTTTCTCTGTACCCAATCATATCATCTGAAAATAATGGCAGTTTTATTTATTCCCTTCAACATATTTTTATACTTTTAATTTCATTTTCTTGCCTTATTTTACTGACTAGGAACTCCAGTAAACTGCTGAACAAAAGTAGAAGCTGGCATTCTTGTCATGTTCCTGAAGCTTTCAATGGTCCATCACACATCTGATGTATGCTGTAAGGTTTCCACAGACTCTATTTTTTTTTCCTCTTGTTCCATTTTTATTTATTCATTTGTTGCCTTTTATTCCTATACCCATCTCCCATTCCCTGACCCCTATAGGCAAACATTCTGAGGTGTTTTTTTCCCGCAAAATTATCATTGTTTTGCCTACCACTATTTTTTTTATTTTGGTATCATTAATCTCTAATTACAGAAAGAACATTATATTTACCAGGTTCCCCCCTTCACCAAGTCCCCCCCACATACCCCTTCAGAGTCACTGTACATCTGCATAGTAAGATGCTGTAAAATCACTGCTTGTCTTCTCTGTGTTGCACAGCCCTCCCCTTGCCCCTCCCCCACTATACATGCTAATCGTAATGTCCCCTTTCTTTTTCCCCACCCTTGTCCCTCCCTTCCCACCCATCCTCCCCAGTCCCTTTCCCTTTGGTAACTATTAGTCCATTCTTGGGTTCTGTGCTTCTGCTGCTGTTTTGGTCCTTCAGTTTTCCTTTGTTCTTATACTCCACATATGAGGGAAATCATTTGGAACTTGTCCTTCTCCGCTTGGCTTATTTCACTGAGCATAATACCCTCTAGCTCCATCCATATTGTTGAGAATGGTAGGATTTGTTTCTTTCTTATGGCTGCGTAATATTCCATTGTGTATATGTACCACTTCTTCTTTATCCATTCATCTACTGATTGACATTTAGGTTGCTTCCATATATTGGCTACTGTAAACAGTGAAGCGATAAACATAGGGGTGCATCTGTCTTTTTCAAACTGGAGTGCTGCATTCTTATGGTAAATTCCTAGAAGTGGAATTCCTGGGTCAAATGGTATTTCTATTTTGAGCATTTTGAGGAACCTCCATACTGCTTTCCACAATGGTTGAACTAATTTACATTCCCACCAGCAGTGTAGGAGGGTTCCCCTTTCTCCACAACCTCGCCAACATTTGTTGTTGTTTGTCTTTTCAATGATGGCGATCCTTACTGGTATGAGGTGATATCTCATTGTGGTTTTAATTTGCATTTCTCTGATGATTAGCGATGTGGAGCATCTTTTCATGTGCCTGTTGGCCATCTGGATTTCTTCTGTAGAGAACTGTCTATTCAGCTCCTCTGCCCATTTTTTTAATTGGATTATTTGCTTTATGTTTGTGGAGGCATGTGAGCTCTTTATATATTTTGGATGTCAATCCTTTATTGGATCTGTCATTTATGAATATGTTCTACCATACTGTAGGATACCTTTTTGTTCTATTGATGGTGTCCTTTGCTGTACAGAAGCTTTTTAGCTTGATATAGTCCCCCTTGTTCATTTTTGCCTTTGTTTCCCTTGCCCGGGGAGATATGTTTATGAAGAAGTCACTCATGTTTATGTCCATGAGATTTTTGCCTATGTTTTTTTCTAAGAGTTTGATGGTTTCATGACTTACATTCAGGTCTTTGATCCATTTGGAGTTTACTTTTGTGTATGGGGTTAGACAGTGATCCAGTTTCATTCTCTTACATGTAGCTGTCCAGTTTTGCCAGCACCATCTGTTGAAGAGACTATCATTTCCCCACTGTATGTGCATGGCTCCTTTATCAAATATTAATTGACCATATATGTTTGGGTTAATGTCTGGAGTCTCTATTCTGTTCCACTGGTCTGTGGCTGTGTTCTTGTGCCAGTCCCAAATTCTCTTGATTACTGTGGCTTTGTAGTAGAGCTTGAAGTTGGGGAGCGAGATGCCCCCCACTTTATTCTTCCTTCTCAGGATTGTGTTGGCTCTTTGACAGTTCCATATGAATTTTTGAACTAGTTGTTCCAGTTCGTTGAAGAATGTTGCTGGTAATTTGATAGGGATTGCATCGAATCTGTATATTGCTTTGGGCAGGATGACCATTTTGACGATATTAATTCTTCCTAGGCATGAGCATGGGATGAGTTTCCATTTCTTAGTGTCCTCTTTAATTTCTCTTAAGAGTGTCCTGTAGTTTTCAGGGTATAGGTCTTTCACTTCCTTGGTTAGGTTTATTCCTAGGTATTTTATTCTTTTTGATGCTATTGTGAATGGAAGTGTTTTCCTGATTTCTCTTTCTCTTAGTTCATTGTTAGTGTATAGGAAAGCAACAGATTTCTGTGTGTTCATTTTGTATCCTGCAACTTTGCTGAATTCCAATATTACTTCTAGTAGTTTTACAGTGGAGTCTTTAGGGTTTTTTATTTACAGTATCATGTCAGCTGCAAATAGTGACAGTTTGATTTCTTCTTTACCAATCTGGATTCCTTGTATTTCTTTGTTTTGTCTAATTGCCGTGGCTAGGACCTCCAGAACCACGTTGAATAACAGTGGGGAGAGTTGGCATCCCTGTCTTGTTCCCGATCTCAGAGGAAAAGCTTTCAGCCTCTCGCAGTTCAGTATGATGTTAGCTGTGGGTTTATCATATATGGCCTTTATTATGTTGAGGCACTTGCCCTCTATGCCCATTTTGTTGAGAGTTTTTATCATGAATGGATGTTGAATTTTGTCGAATGCTTTCTCAGCACCTATGGAGATGATCATGTGGTTTTTGTGCTTCTTTTTGTTGATGTGGTGGATGATGTTGATGGATTTTCGAATGTTGTACCATCCTTGCATCCCTGGGATGAATCCCACTTGGTCATGGTGTATGATCCTTTTGATGTATTTTTGAATTTGGTTTGCTAATATTTTGTTGAGTATTTTTGCATCTACGTTCATCAGGGATATTGGTCTGTAGTTTTCTTTTTTGGTGGGGTCTTTGCCTGGTTTTGGTATTAGGGTGATGTTGGCTTCATAGAGTGAGTTTGGGAGTATTCCCTCCTCTTCTATTTTTTGGAAATCTTTAAGGAAAATGGGTGTTATGTCTTCTCTGTATGTTTGATAAAATTCCGAGGTAAATCCAGCTGGCCCCGGGGGTTTTGTTCTTGGGTAGTTTTTTGATTACCGCTTCAATTTCATTGCTGTTAATTGGTCTGTTTAGATTTTCTGTTTCTTTCTGGGTCAGTCTTGGAAGGTTGTATTTTTCTAAGAAGTTGTCCATTTCTCCTATGTTTTCCAGCTTGTGAGCATATAGGTATTCATAGTATTCTCTAATAATTCTTTGTATTTCTGTGGGGTCCATCATGATTTTTCCTTTCTCATTTCTAATTCTGTTGATGTGTGTTGACTCTCTTTTTCTCTTAATAAGTCTGGCTAGAGGCTTATCTATTTTGTTTATTTTCTTGAAGAACCAACTCTTGGTTTCATTGATTTTTTTCTATTGTTTTATTCTTCTCAATTTTATTTATTTCTTCTCTGATCTTTTTTATGTCCCACCATCTGCTGACCTTAGGCCTCATTTGTTCTTCTTTTTCCAATTTCGATAATTGTGATGTTAGACTATTCATTTGGGATTGTTCTTCCTTCTTTAAATATGCTTGGATTGCTATATACTTTCCTCTTAAGACTGCTTTTGCTGCATCCCACAGATGTTGGGGCTTTGTGTTATTGTTGTCATTTGTTTCCATATATTGCTGGATCTCCATTTTAATTTGGTCATTGATCCATTGATTATTTAGGAGCATGTTGTTAAGCCTTCATGTGTTTGTGAGCCTTTTTGCTTTCTTTGTACAATTTATTTCTAGTTTTATACCTTTGTGGTCTGAAATGTTGGCTGATAGGATTTCAATCTTTTGGAATTTACTGAGGTTCTTTTTGTGGCCTAGTATTTTGTCTATTCTGGAGAATGTTCCATGTGCACTTGAGAAGAATGTGTATCCTGTTGTTTTTGGATGTAGAGTTCTATAGATGTGTATTAGGCCCATCTGTTCTAGTGTGTTGTTTAGTGCCTCTGTGTCCTTACTTATTTTCTGTCTGGTGGTCTGTCCTTTGGGGTGAGTGGTGTGTTAAAGTCTTCCAAAATGAATGCATTTCATTCTATTTCCTCCTTTAATTCTGTTAGTATTTGTTTCACATATATTGGTGCTCCTGTATTGGGTGCATATATGTTTATAATGGTTATATCTTCTTGTTGGACTGAGCCCTTTATCATTATGTACTGTCCTTCTTTATCTCTTGTTACTTTCTTTATTTTGAAGTCTGTTTTGTCTGATACAATATTGCAACACCTGCTTTTTTCTCTCTGTTGTTTGCCTGAAATATCTTTCTCCAACCCTTAACTTTTAATCTGTGCATGTCTTTGGGTTTGAGGTGAGTCTCTTGTAAGCAGCATATAGATGGGTCTTACTTTTTTATCCATTCTATTAGTCTGTGTGTTTTGATTGGTGCATTCAGTCCATTTACATTTAGGGTGATTTTTGAAAGATATTTACTTATTGCCATTGCAGGCTTTAGATTTGTGGTTACCAAAGTTTCAAGGTTAGCTTGTTTACTACATTACTGTCTGACCTCATTCGCTTATTGAACTGTTATAAACACAGTCTGATGATTATTTCTTTCCCTTCTTTTTCCTCCTCCTCCATTCTTCATATGTTGGGTGTTTTGTTCTTTGCTCTTTTTAGGAGTGCTCCCATCTAGAGCAGTTCCTTTAAGATATCCTGTAGAGGTGGTTTGTGGGAGGCAAATTTCCTCAACTTTTGCTTGTGTGGGAATTATTTAATCCCTCCTTCATATTTAAATGATAATCGTGCTGGATACAGTATCCTTGGTTTGAAGTCCTTCTGTTTCATTGCATCCATTTCAATGGCATATCATGCCATTCTCTTCTGGCCTGTAAAGTTCCTGTTGAGAAGTCTGATGATAGCCTGATGGGTTTTCCTTTGTAGGTGATATTTTACTCTCTCTGGCTGCCTTTAATACTCTGTCCCTGTCCTTGATCTTTGCCATTGTTATTATTATTTGTCTTGCTGTTGACCTGTTTGGATCCCGTCTCTCGGGAGTTCTGTGTGCCTCCATAGTCTGAGCAACTATTTTCTCCCCCAGTTTGGGGAAGTTCTCAGCAATTATTTCTTCAAAGACACTTTCTATCCCTTTTTCTCTCTCTTCTTCCTCTGGTACCCTTATAATGTGGATATTGTTCCTTTTGGATTGGTCACACAGTTCTCTTAATATTGTTTCATTCCTGGAGATCCTTTTATCTCTCTGTGAATCAGCTTCTATGTGTTCCTGTTCTCTGGTTTCTATTCCATCAATGGCCTCTTGCATCTTATCCATTCTTCTTATAAATCCTTCTAGAGTTTGCTTCACTTCTGTAATCTCCCTCCGGACATCTGTGATCTCCCTCAGGACGTCTGTAATCTCCCTCTGGACTTCATCCCTTAGCTCTTGCATATTTCACTGCAGCTCTGTCAGCATGTTTATGATTTTTATTTTGAATTCTTTTTCAGGGAGTCTGGTTAGGTCTGCATCTGCAGATCCTTTCTCAGGTGTAACTATCTTGGTCTGGACCAGAATTTTGCCTTTTCATTGTTATTGCAGTGGCTGTAGGCAGGTTGTGGGTGTGTCAGCTGGGAGAAGAAAGTCCTTTCCTGCTTGCTGGATGCCTTGCCCTTCTCTGATGTCAGAGCAGCGCAGAGCCCTGCGGGGAGTGGCAGACATGCCAGGTGTGCTCCTCCGTGCTAGCAGCAACCCTGCCGGGCAGCTGTGTAGGAGCAGCGGCCTTTGGGTCAGGCCTGGGTGGCTGTGCATTGGGTTGGGATTCCAGTCGGCTCCTGGGAGCATGCCTGCTCCCTCTGGCTCCACTGCCGGTGCACACGGGGCTTTTCCACACAGGCTTCGACTGGGCTCTGGCTTCACTGCTGCCGGTGAGCGCCAGCTGCACCCAGGCTGTTTGGTCGCACCACTGTGTGCTAGCCCTGCGGCGCACAGTTCTGCTCTCGGTTCCTTCTAGCGCTTCCGCCCTTGGCGCGCGCTCCCACTCTCCTGCTACTGGGCCCGTGTGTCAGTGTCCGCGCCAGTTGGAGGAATGACTGGCAGGCTGCGTAGTCCTGTGGGGGGCTTCAGAGCTGCACTGCCTCTGTTTAGGGCACCTAAGTTTCCCTGGTACTCCCAGCTGCCAGGACAACTTCGTCCAGCTATGGGTTCCCTGTATCTTTAAGACTTGCAGAAAGCACTCGCTTTTCTTTTGTCTCAGGGGCGCCAGTTGCGGGGACCTGCCCCCAGGTTTTGCTTTTCCATTTCTCTAATGTCCAGCACCCCATGCACCTTGTGTCTGTGTTCCTGGTGCAGATTTCTAGAGCTGGTTGTTTAGCAGTCCTGGGCTTTCACTCTCTCCCCATTCTGACTCCTTTCTTCCCTCCGGGTTTTGGGGTGGGGGAGCGTTTGTGTCCCACCTGGCCGCAGCTTGTATCTTACCCCCTTCATGTGATGCTGAGTTCTCGCAGATATAGATGTATCCTGGCTGTTGTACTGCATCCACAGGTGTCTCTTTTAGGAATAGTTGTATTTTTTGTATTTTCATCAATATATGTTTTGGGGAGGAGATTTCCTCTGAACTACTCATGCCGCCATCTTCCTGTGATCCCCCCACAGACTCTATTTTGCAGATAATTTTCTCTTATAAATTCTGTATGGATTTTAATCTTAAATGTGTTGAATTTGTCTAACTCTTTTCTGATGCTATCAGTATAATAATTTGAGTCTTTTAAGCTGCTAACTTATTGAATTAGAGTAATTATTTTTCAAATTTAAATAATCTGGTAGTCTGTATTGTTAAAATAACAAATCTCTCCAAATACAACTGTAGGTAAAATGCAATTCTCATCAAAATCCCTGCAGGAATTTTTGAGAGATTGGGAAGATGTTTATAAAGTCCACATAAGGATGGACATGACCTGGAATATCCAAAACAATTTTTAAAAATTGGAAATAAAATTATTTTAAAATAGTTTATGCTCATATTATCTAGAACTGTCTGTAAAGTCACATGAAAGCTTCCTTTTCATCTCTGTCTGAGGGTGTTTCTGCACCTGGGCAGTCACTCTTCCTTCTCTTGGTGAGACAGGCCAGGAAATTGACATCCTGGTGTCAACCCTCAACCTACACTTCCCTTTCCCTACAGATTTCCTCCACTCTAGTCCTCAGTGAATGACGTCTGTCCAAATCTTCTCATTATCTGTTTTGAGGGAACACAGACTAAGATTTGCTTTCTTTGGATTATTTTTTCACCATCTGTTTCATTGCCACCCTCTTACGTTTTTGAAGTTTTATACACTGTCTGTATTTCTTAAGGGTTTCCTATGAATCATGTTGGTGCTTGCTTAATTCCTAAATAATGAATCTTTACTTTTTCCTGAAAATATGTATAAACAAGAGCAAGGTAACTTGTAATCTGGTGCTGATTTAGCTGTTACTATTGTACTGCACTTTAGTTCTGCCATTTTTTTCAACATTATTTCTAACGTTCATTCAGCACTGTTTTTAAGATCCAGCCACTTTACTTTCCATTGCTATATGATACTCCTGGTATGCTTTCACCACACTTTTCACAGGTTCATTGAAGTGTAATTGACAGAAAATAAGCCATGCATGTTTAAGAATTAAGTTTTGATATTTCATGCATCTGTGACATCACCACAGATAAAATAGTGTACATATCCATCACCCCAAGTATTTTCTCTTACCTGCCACATAATTCTTCCTGATCTTCTTGCCTCCCTCATTTCTACACAAATGCATATGTATTTCTCCTTATAGATTAACTTTTCTAGAGTTTTATATAAGTGAGATCATATGGTTTTACTCCTTTTTGTCTCTATTCTGCCACTCAGCATAAGTATTTTGAGATTCATCCATGTTGCATGTATAAGCAGATAATTTTAAAAGAAAATTAATAAACTTTTTTGGAGCAGTTTCAGATTCACAGCAAAACTGAGCCAAAAGCACAGAGAACTCCAGAGTTTCCTGCCATCCACATCCTGCCCCACACATGCACAACCTCCCAGAGTATCACTGCTCTACTCCACAGCATGCATTTGCTACAATCCACAAACCTCTACTTACACATCATTACCACTCAATTCCATAGTTTATATTATAGTTCTCTCTTGGTGGTGAATATTCTATAGGTTTGGACAAATGTATAATGCCATGCATCCACTATCACACAGAATAGTTTCACTGCCTTAAAAATCCTCTGTGCTCTGCCAGTTAATCTCTTTCCCCAACCTCTGGCAACCACTGAAGCTTTTACTGTTTCTATAGCTTTGCCTTTTGCAGAATGTCATATAGGTGGAGTCATACAGTATGTAACCTTTCCAGATAGGCTTCTTTCACTTAATAATATACATTTGAATTTCCTCTATGTCTTTTCATGCCTTGATGGGTCATTTCTTTTTACCACTGAATAATTCTCCTGTGTCTGCATATAACAGCTTATTTATTCATTCACCTCCTGAAGGGCATCTTGGTTTGACAATTTTGAATAAAGTTGCCATAAACATCTGGGTGTAGATTTTTGTGTGAAAATAGTTTTCAGTTCATTTGGGTAAATGCCTAGGAGTGCCACTGTATGGTAGGACTATGTCTAGTTTTATAAGAAACTGACAACATGTGTTCACAACTGGCTGTTCAGTCAGTACCTTCATTGCGGTGGAAAGGAGATCTTTTTCTTTTTTAATAATGTGAGGATTGGAGATCAGCATTAGCAAGTGAAAAGTTGGCTATTCTTATGGAGGCTCTAATCTGCAACAATGTAACAGCCAACCCCTGTCCTCTAAAATTGGAAAAGGGGATGCGTCTACTCTTCCCAAGGTCTGAAAGGAAAGTGACAGAATAAAAAGCCAGTAATTTAAGCAGAGCCTGGGAAAGTAGAAAAAGAAATGGGAGGCAAGCCAGGGAAAAAGGGACTTCCATGGTTTCATGGCTGGCTTTCTGTACAGCTGGTTTATTTCTGGTCATAGATTATACCTGTGACAACACACCTTTCAGTGATCTCAGGGTATAATGGCATGCCTATATTTATGCAAAACACTAATATATACAATTGTTTTGAATTTTTTTTTTCATAAGACATGCTGTAAAGATGAAATACCTTTTCTCTTATTCATTGTACTTGATTAATATGATAGCTTATTCATATTTGATGATTACATCAAATTATAGCATTTTTCAAAAAAGTGAGACAGTTCTAGGACATTAAATATATTTTTAAAAGAAAATCTAAACAAATTTATTTATGAACTATAACTATATATATATGATAATATATACTTGATATAAATGTCAGAGATAAATTAGTTACTAGCAAGTTCAGTGGGGTTCACATAAGGAAAACATTCCAGTACTAAGAAAACTAGTTCCTCAAACCTAAATTACTTCTAATTTCTAAAGAAATTAAGTAACTCATTTCATCTTGTTTAGTTATTTCATTACCTGATAAAAATGAAAAGTCAGGGAGCAAGGCTAAATCAAAGCAAAGAAAGATTTAATTTTCTCTTACAGTGAGGCATACCACTTAGTTGGTAACAATAAAACATTTTAAGCCATATGCTTCTTGTGGTTTTCTTCTAAGCCAGAAATTAGAATGTGCTAATTAGAGTGTGGGATGCATATAAAAATATGCTGCTCTATTACAAACATGCTTAAATAGGGACGTACATTGAATGCAAGTAGAAAAAGTTGTGTTATAATTATCATATAACCCAATAAAGTAATTCCCTTAGTAATTTTTTAATACATCAAATGCCTGGTTCACAGATCACTTAATCACATTTTATGTACCCTTCTTTGTGATATAATTATTGTACATGACAAAAGTGACTTGTGTACCAATGTTATATAATTATTTCATATTTACCAACCCTTACATTTTCAGCACAAATCTATTTTGGGCTATTCACTATCATCTTCACATTAGAATTGATTTCAGGAAAGCAAAGCCCAGAAACCTAATTCTATCTTCAGGAAGGTATTGTGATATTTGACTCACTAACCACTTATTAAGCCAGCCTTCACCATTCATTATTCCTTTTGCTGAAATTATATAACATGCTTTATCTTTGTATGAGAGAACACCATGTTTTAGAAATACCTTGTTAATATACAGGCACACCTCATTTTATTGTGCTTTGATTTATTTTGCCTCACAGATATTTATTTTTTACAAATTCAGTGTTTACAGAAACCCTGCATCAACCAAGTCTATTGGCACCATTTTTCCAAACAGCATTTCTTCATTTCATGTCTTTTTGTCACATATTGGGAATTATCACGATATTTCTAACATTTTCATTATGCTGTAACACTCATTATGGTGATCTGTGATCAGAGATTGCAACTTTCTGAAAGCTCAGAGGATGGTTAGCATTTTTTTATCAATTCAGTACTTTTTAATTAAGATTATATATATAAATTTTATATATAAATTATATATAAATCAATTTCATATATAAATGATATATATATATATTAGACATAATTCTATAGTGTGCTTAATAGACTACAATATAGTATAAACATAACTTTTATATGCACTGGGAAACTAAAAAATACTTTGACTCATTTTATTGTGATATTTGCTTTATTGTTGTTGCAGTATTCCTGAGATATGCCTATAGTAAACTACATTTTAAATAGGAGGTGTCATGTAATAATAACCCTCTATTTTACTTCTGGAAAATTAAGTAGTATTAGAAACAAATAATTTTGTTTCCTTAATACATTAACTAACATATTAAAGTCTACTAATACCACTGTTTTAAACATAGTATAATAGTTCCAGAACTGTGGAAAAAATAAATTAAATATAAAAGGTGAAATTAAACATTCATTGCACAATTAAAGCGAACAAATCTGAGAGGATCCTTTAGAGAAAAGTGCATTTTAATGGAAAACTTTTTCTTAGTGTTAAGGGAAAAAAATTTAAATTAGTATGAAAACTTTAGGACTTCTAATAGGAAAGGCAAAAAGTAAAAATAGAGAGTCCAGAAAGGCAATTTTATCAGGCTTTAAAAATGGAATAAGCCTTAAAATGATTTAATTTCTTTACCCTTTTGCACTCCTTATTTCTATATGCATTTCATACATCTCATTTCTTTTTACTGCTCCAATTCTTGGAACCTTAGAAGTGGGTTATAAAAGGAGTGAGGGTACAGTGATGTTATATGAATATTAGATTGAATGAGGTAAGGAATTCCTAGTGAAGTGAACTTGGTTTCCTTGCCTTATTTTCAGAAAAATGTTTTTCCTCTCTCTTTAATAACTATCTTCAATCACTATTGCTGTAAAATATCCATGCATTTTCCTCCTCAGTAAAGCTACCTTTAATCTCAGCGTGTTTTGATGTCATTGTTGTTTTCACATAATTGTGTTCATAAATAGTGGATTCGTTCAAAGAGCATAATTGCTTTTAACATACAACATTATATTTCCTTATGACTTCAAATCAATTTAGAATATAGAAATTAGGTTAGTTTCTCATCAAATCAGGGAATACCATGTTCTCTTTAACTATCTCTTTCATTGACTAGAAATTAACTAAAACAAGACCTAGAGGACACCCAAAACAGCTTGCAAGGAAATACCTGTCTTTTCAGTGATGAATGGGAAGCATTACTGATTATTCTGTCAAGGACTTACCATGTCATTTGTGGGAAGCCATGTGTTGACATTGATCTTAATTGGTTCCCATCAAATGCCATATCTTCTTGACATAAGATTGAGTATGGCCATCACCAATCATCAGCACTCTAAATATTGATGTAACATAGCTTTGCATTGGAGTTTAAAACGAAAGTAAATATGCAAGATGTGAAGCAGAAGCAGTGAGAGCCAGATACACTACTAAAGAATTCTGTGCCTGAGAAGAAATGTGACATACAGAGTTGGGTGACAGTTTTCTTTAAAATTCTAAGAAAAGTCATTATATTTCCAAGGCTAAAAAGCAGTTCCCTATGGTTCCAAATTAGTAAATTTCCCTTGTGAGCACTGAGGAATTATAAAAGCAGATACTATTAAGTTAACGATGACAAATGCATTACAATTTTTAGCACTTATCTTTAAGTAAGTCAATGACCTATTGATTGTGTCTTATTATTTCTAACAGCATTTACTTGTAAGGAGAAGTTGAGTTTTTCCAGAATGTCTTAGGGAAAAGAAAAAATGGGGGAAGAGAAAAATCTATGTAGAATTTCTTTACTAAACAATGTGATTATATTCCAAGTTATTTTTACTTCCAAAGAGATACTGACTTTGGGAGCCTATAAATATAGTCTGAGGTATCTTAGCAGTTTTGTTTTTTCTACCAGGAAAATATCCCACACAAAATCTTCTAAGTAAGAAAAATGAGATAGGAAATTCTGTGGAAAAAAAAAAATGACCTTTTCATTCTCCAACTCTTTGTGTTATTCTATAATTGATATTGCCAAAATCAAAGAAAAAATCTGTATTTTTCTTTATTAAGCATATTTTACAGAGTATGGGATATAATGATAACAAGACCTATTGCCTTTTAACTGAACTGAATCCTCATTTTTAAGCTTCCTTAATCCTTACAACACCTGTTATTATGCCTGTATTTCATATAAAACATATTCTCCATTGAGGTTAATTAACTTTTCCAGAATCACAGATTTAGTAAATATTAAAACTAAATTTCAAACCTAAGGCAACTTAACATAAGAGCTTGTGCTCATTGCCATGCTATCTAGTCCCTCAAGAGTTTATACAATAATACAACTCCATGGTTCCACATGAATAGCATTTATACTTAAGCACTACATTGCATCTCATTGAAGAATAAAAATAAACATAAAAAATAAAGGTGCTCAAACACATTGATAGCATATAGAATTTTTTTTCTTATTTAAATTTTTTTTTCATATTTCTTATTTCTCATTTAAAATGAGGTTTGGAATGGTTAGGTACCTTGCCTAAGGTCACACAGCAAGTAGCTAGCAAAACTTAAATGAAAATATAAAAGTAATTTAAATATATCTATCAGTGAATATTATAATTTATAATGTACACACTATTTGAATGTATATTCCTGCTGGGGGCATTTGATTAAAAACAGACAAGGGGAAGTATAATCAAATTAACTATTTAAACTACCTTGCTCTCGAGAGTGCATAGATTTAATAACCTAATAGCAGGTCCAGTGGAAAAATATGATTCAAGAGTTTTATAATGGAGAACATTGCTGTTTAATTTTATGCTTCTCAGTGAAAAAGGCAGATGTTGAAGCAGAAATAAAAAATACTAACAATACAGTTGCCTACTGATATTTCTGTAGAAGGCATTCACTAGTCTTTTTAAGAAATCATACATGAATCTTTTAGAGTAGAATTATATCCTAATGTTCCTGTGAAAGGAAAAGTTTAACCCTTGCTTTGTAGGATTTTACTGCAGGCAAACCACAACTAACAGAAATTCTCTATGAAAGTAAGTAACAAAATCTTTATAAATAGAATTTTACTTTATTTCATGTCTTCAGGTTAATTTGTTCATTTGATTCTCAAGTGATATATGAATGGTTTATTGCTTAACAGTGTGAGTTTTGTGTGTTATTAAAAAATGAATAAAGCATCCTTTTATCCATTCCTTTTTTCTACTCCCCTGGAACATAGAAAAACTATAGACCCTATTTTTCCTCTTTAGAATTCTTCAAACTCTTTATTTTGCATTCATGAAACTCTTCCATATGTTTTGGGTAATTTTTCTACCTCTCTTGGAGACAGAAGAATTTCCTCCCATTTCTTTCCATTCTCTAATTATTTTATGTTTTGGTTTTTGTCCAATAGCTCTCAACAATTTTAAGTGTTATAGACTTTCATTTAAGTGGTTTTCTCCATATTAAAAGTGGATATATCACACTAAAATTTCTAAATATTTAATAAAGTTTCATTTCCCCTGGAGCAGTAGGACACATTAGGTTAGTTAAAAATAAATCAAGTTAAATGATGTTCCACCACCAGAGTAAAATTGAAAATTATTTACTTTATTTATACTAATAATATTCTCCAAATGAATTCACTTAAATGGCAGTAAATCAAAGATGTCACATAAATAAGTTCCTCATTTATATCCATACCAAATGCAACTGGAATACTGGTAGTTTAAACATGTCACAGATTTGCATTCCTTCTTCCTATCTTTATAAATTTCTACGTGATCTCCAGCAATACTGGAAATCACTATGTCAGCTGCCTCCACATGGTCAGCATTTGGGGAAAATACATAGCATTGGAAAATGAGTCCTCAGACAAAAATGACAACAGCAGTTATTCCTGACCATGTGGCAGGTACACATGGAGTTAACGGAGTTCAAGCTTCAGTTGTTTTTTCATGATCATAGTTTGTTAATAAATAACTAGCAAAAATATATTTACAAAGTTTGCAATCAATGCTGCTTTTGGATTGTTTTCTTAAAGAGCACTCTCATGTTGTACAAAATGCAGCCCCCACAAATTCTGATCCTGTTACTGGAGATGGCTCCTTGGTCTTGTTGCAAGAAAGAATTCAAGAGTGGATACAAAAAGTGGTTCACTCTAAGAGTTTATTTGGAGAATAAAAGTTCAGAGAAAGACAAAAGTACGTGCCTGAGAGTCGGGCCCTGTCAGACCCAGAAGGAGTCACAATAAGGAAACAATAGGGAGATTTTTTTATGTAAAAGAAGATGAATATTCACTAAATAGGGTTAGGTTTCAAAGGAAACAGGTGGAGGTTTTGGAGTTTGGGCTTGCTCCACCCTCTCGGGGTGGTGAATTTTGGCTATCTTTGGTACCCATCAGAGCTGTCATGGAGCAGAGAGGTGTGATTTTTAACAGTTAATGAAGAAGGGGCATGATTTTTACTATGTTAATGAATGTATAATGTGTCTTGGGGTGAAGTTTGGGTCAGTTTGTCCTGTGTGTGGGAACTAACCAGTCTGTTATCTATAGTTTCATTCCCTCATCCAGAGAGAAACACCTTAACAGCAAATGTGTAGACTGCAAGCAAGCATCTAGCACAGTGTAAACACTGGTCAAAGTCCAGTTCTCTGTCCCTATTCATGTCTGGCTACCTAGTATAACAATTCCACACTTGATTCCTTGACATGTAATCTGGAATATGAAAATACCATGTTCCAGTAAAAGAGCAGTAATCTCATCGTAACTCCAGGGAGAAGAAATCCCGGGGAAAAATACCTAGCTGAAACTGAAATCAGTCAAAGGGAGAAATAAAATTTAAAACCTGTTTATTTCCTACAAACAGTGGTTCCGGGGGCCATCCGGTGTCTCTCTCTCTCTCTCTCCTGCTGTAGCAGAAGCCAGTGAAAAACCTCACCCCCAACCTGTCAGATAAGCCCTTGGTCACCCAGGTAATGACCCATTCATACGGAGATGGAGATGGACTACTTCTTTCCACCCCTTGCAAAATTTTTTACTTTATATATACTAATAATATTCTTCAAATGAACTCACTTAAATGGCAATAAATCAAAGATGTCACATAAATAAGTTCCTCATTTATATCCATACCAAATGCAACTGGAATAGTGGTAGATTAAACATGTCACAGATTGGCATTCCTTCTTCCTATCGTTATAAATTTCTATGTGATCTCCAGCAATACTGGAAATCACTATGTCAGCTGCCTCCACATGGCCTGTTCACATGGAGATGCACTAAAGCCAGGAGAGAGATTCTGGAAATATTGCAGTTTACCCCCACTCATACACTCTTGGAAATGTAAAAAACATTAAAGTTCATCCCTTTACCTTCACAATAAAATGATTTTAAATACTTAAATTATTTTAGTATTTAAACTACTAACAGCACTACTTTGGTGCTTTTTAAATAATGTCCTTTCCTTTTCCTCTTAAACTGACAATTAAAAAATTAAACTTTGTTAAAGTATAATTTAAATAAAATAAACTGCACCCATATTTATGAGTATATTTCCATGATTTTTGACTAATTTATACACTTGCATAACCACATTTACATTCAAGAATAGAGGACAACCCCCAATTCCATGAGAGCATGAGGAATTTTGCAAACCTGCTCTGCAGAAAAAGTAATAAAAATTGTTTTAAAAACAAGTATTTGAAGTCTCTAGAATTGGCCCTAAAAGTATGCAGCAAATAGAAATACAATTCAAGAAAATCTATTAAAAATCATTAAGAGCTGTGAGAATCTATTGTATCTAAACCAAGATTGCACTCTCCCTTGCCACTCCTAGAGCCGCTATGTTACAGGCAGAGTTTGTTCTCCTGCGTGCTTGTCCCCGCCAACACAATGAATCGAAAGGCAGAAACAGTGGTGCAGCAGAGCATGAGAATTATATCCCTACCGCCCCAGAATTTGGGGGAGCTGTGGAACACTGGATGGAGTGCGTTTATGTTCTAAGAACTTCTGCTTCTTTATTGGCCTGAAATAAAACAGGGAGAGAGAAAAGGATTGTGTTAAGACCAGAAAACTGAATGAAACAGCAAAGTGACAAAGACATTGTCCACCGGAGGTGGAGATTGGAGAGGTCTTGTCTTCATCATGGAAAAGAGTTCAGAGACAAGTGCAATCAGCTTATGCAACAAGAAAGTTTATTTGATATAAGAGAGTACAAACTCAGTCAGCAGTGCAGGCGACCTCAGAGTGGAGGCGGGCTTAAGGGTTTAGGGTTTGGATTTTATAAGGACTTTTGGGTAGGGGTTGGCATGAGGCATGATGTATACAGGTGATTAACAATTCCTTTGAAGCTTTGTCTTAAGAATAGGGTTACTTAGTTAACTATGTTGATACAGATCTCACAGTTCTTTTTACCCCTGAAGGTTCATTTACACTCTGGAGGTCTATCTCTTGTCCTGGTTACAAAGTTACTTAATTGATTAAGGTTCTAGAAAAAGAGGAAGAACAGCATATAGCTCAAGTTAAAAAATAAGCTGGGTTTTTTTCACAGGCTAAATAGATTTTACGATGGCATGACTTTTGTACCATTTCCCAGCTCCATCTCTAAACCACAGATATGGACATTCCATTTTCCAGGTTGTTGTGAACCAACCATCATAGGACTACATGATACATCCCTACTCCCATCACCTCTGAAACTACCTTTTTATGCCCTATGCACAGCCTCTTCAAGGAGTGCAACATTCCTTTCTTGTCAGCTCTCCCTTGCGTACTAACTATCTCTACTAACTCTGACTGCTTTATTAAGTTCAGCATTCATTCCTATAACACTGAAACTCAAGAACCTAGTCTTTGGGGACACAAGAACAGATTCAACTTAATTCCTATGAGAACCCTAGCTGGCTTCTTTGTAGAAATTGACAAACTGTTCCTAAAATTCACATGAAAATGCAAGGTACCCAGAATACCCAAAACAATCTTGAAAAAGGACAAATGTGGAAGACTGATACTTCCTGATTTCAAAACTTACTACAGAGCAACATCAATCAAGACTGTGGTATTATTATGAGAATAGATCAAGAAAATAGAATTGAGACCTCAGAAATAAACCATGGGCTTTATGATCAACTAATTTTTAATAAGGATTCCCAAGATCATTCAATGTGAAAGGAATAACGCTTTCAACAAATGGTAATGGGACAACTGAATACCCGTAAAAAAAAAAACAAGTTGGACCTTTATTTATACCAGATACAAAAATCACTTCAAGATTTATCATGAGTACATGTAAAAGCTAAAAATATAAAACTCTTAGACAAATACATAGATGTAGATCTACAAGATCTCCACATTTGTGAATGTATTCTTGAACATGACACCAAAAGCATGAGAGAAATACAGAAAAATTGAATTTCATGAAAATTAAAACTGTGCTTCAAAGGATACAATCAGGATGTGAAAGGGCAACACACAGAATGGAAAGAAACAATTGCAAAGTATATTTCTAATAAGGGGGGGGGCTTATATCCAGAAAATATATAGACCTTTACAACTCAACAATAAAAAGATAAATAATCCAATTTAAAAATGGGAAAATAATTTCAGTAGACATTCATCCAAAAAGGATGTGTAAATGAGTGTAAGCACATGTAAAGATGTTCAGTATCATTAGTCATCAGGGAAATAAAAATCAAAGCCATGGTGAGATACCACTTCACACCTACTAGGATGACTATAATAACAAAAAGTGAGATAATAATAGTTGGTGAGGATATAGAGAAATTGGAATTCTCATAGACTGCTGGTGGCAAGGTAAAATTGTGTAACAACATTGGAAAACAGTCTGGCAAATACTCAAGCAATGAAACACAGAGTTATCGTAAGACTCAACAATTCCACTCTGAGATACATACCTAAGAAATATGAAAATGTATGACCATGCTAAACTTTTACATGAGTATTTATAGCAGCACTATACATAATAGCTAAATGTAGAAGCAACCCAATTTTCAACAAGTGATATATAAAACAAAAAAGGTTATCAGAGCTTGCTAAGGCAGCCATAAAAAAATGTCACAGATTGGGTGGCTAAACAACAGAAATGTATTTTCTTGCAGTTTTGGGGGCTGGAATTCCAAGATGGAGCACCAGCATGATGAGGTGCTGATACGAATTATCTTCATAACCTGCAGACAGCTCCCTTCTCACTGTGCCCAAAAGGGCCTTTCCTTTCTTCCTGCCCCTAGAGAGAGTGATCTGTCTCTCTTCCTCTTCTTGAAGAACTGCCGATTCTATCAGATTAGGACACCACTCTTATGACTTCATTAAACCCTATTTACTTCCTAATAGTTCTATCTCCAAATACAGTCACATTGGGGGTTAGAGTCAACATATGAATTTTAGGGGGATATAATTCACTCTGTAGCAGTGGTATATCTATACTGTGGGATTTTATTTGGCCATAAAAAGAAATAAAAACCTGATAAATGTTCCAGCATGAGTGAAACTGGAAAGCCTTATGCTGTGTGAAGGAAGCCAGTCACAAAAGATCATATATGATTTCATTTATGTGAAATGTCCAGAATGAGCATTCTAAAGGGACTGATAGTAGATCAACAGTTGCTTAGGGCTGAGGGAATTAAGTGGGACGGAGGAGGAGGAAGGAGGAGCTGAGAGGCAGGCAATAGCTGAACTATACATGGTTGTTTTTTGAAGTTATGAAATGTTCTAAAGCTGACTATGATAATGATGATTATATCTGTGAATATACTAAAAAATTGGATCATACACTTTAAATACCATCCATATTGTGTACATTGCTAGTCTGTTGTATATTGATGGTTATACCACATTCATTTATTCATTCTCTTATTGATGAACTTGTAGGTTGATTTTAGTTTGGGGATTTTTATGAATAAATGTGCCCTGAAAAATTGTGTGTAAGACTTTCTGTGAATATATACTTACATTTCTCTTAGTAAACTACTTAGAGACTAAGTTTACTTAGTAAACTACTACTTTGTAATTGTCAAATTCTGTAAGTATACTTGTTAAAACAATATAATAAAAAATAACTATTTGCTATTTACTATGTGCTAGGCATTGTTTTAATCTGTTTATTTGTATTAATTCATTTAACCCTCATACAACCCAAGCCACAAGGCTTCGTTATTTATTATTTAATATGCAAGTATATGGTCAAGTTATATTTTAATAATTTATCTGCTCTTAAATTCTTATCCCTATTTTGTACCTGAGGAGCCTGAAACATAGTTTCTTCATAGCAATGCTTGGATTTATATATAGATTCACTAATGTATAAATATACATAGTGACATTTCAAGATGTTTTAAATGATCTAATATTGTTTTTTTTATCAAGAGCAGAAGCCCAAATCTTTTCTTTACAAGGCATGATCATTGGGAAAGAAATGTTTAAAATGCGAGGACAATTTCATTTATATTTGTGAAGCTAGAAAATAAATTTTTATCCCTTCCATTTTGTCTCCCCTGGGGCTTAATTTACTAGTTCTATCACTCCCTTTTGTATCTATAGTACATTCTTCTCCACTAATTCTTCTTTAGCATGTTACTTATGTACTCAGAAAGGTTTCACTCTTGGCGACAACAGTAGCATTAATAATAATAATAATAAAGTTTACATTTAACTTTATCTCTACACCAATATACACCAAATTATAATTATCAATTTTTAAAATTCTTATTGTTAAATTTAAAAAGTATCATGTGTTTTGCTCTCTTCATCTTTCATTTCTTGATGTTTAGCATGTACCAGTATGATTCTAATGCTAGTGCTCTAAAACAGCTCACCAATGCTACCTTTAATTCCAATCCCCCTCTTTGTCACTACATACATAGGAATTCTTAAGAGTTCTGTTTTGAACACTCATTTATTTGGTTTAGATTTCACAGATAATTATATCTATTCCCAAAGTGTCATATAATAATTATAATACACAAAATACTGCCAAATATATCATTACATACATACTATAAGGTACAGACTTCATTTTTACTGCCTAATTAGCATCTCCACCTAAATGTCTAGCTGATAATTCAAAACTCAGTGCATCAAAAGGCTAAATTCTTCCATCTTGCCTACTTATCAGTCAAACATTATTGATGAAAATAATGACGTTGAAGATGCTGATGCCAAAAATGACAGACTCAAAACAGATCTTCCATTCCTTCTATATCTCGTTTTAAATTAGCAGTGTTATCATATATTCACCTGCTAAATCCTGTCTATTTCTCTAGTCTTTGCCTACTTTTTCCTTCTCCTCAGACATTTTTTTATTAATGCCCTGTCTTACCTTGTTCCTGGAATAATATATTTTAATTGATTTTCACATAAATACCCTTTTTCTCTCTTTGCCCAAGTGATCATATAACTGCTGATATAATTATTAAACCAAACCTGATTTTGTCACACTTTTCTTAAAACAGTTTACAATTGCCTTCTGGATAAGAATCAAAGTTCTTGGCATAGAATATGAGGTCTCCCATCATCTAGAGACAAACTACATTTATAACTTCTTATCCCATGCTTTATCCAGCCACACTAAGTGATGGACCATACAATACAAGGTCTATGATACAAGTGATGATGTCCATGTTTTCTTTTCATAAACCATAAACACTTTAGTACTCCTTGTAGACCACATGAAGTACTACTTAGAAAGCTATTCCCATTATCTTACACAGGGTAGACATTCAACAAATTTTTACTGATGTGGTAAGATTATATTTAGTGTCAAATTGCCTATGAAGCTCTGACAGCTATGGAGATGTGTGGGATTAATGGGATTAATACAAGAAATCAAGTAATATAGAAATCAAATGTACATATGCATATGACCTGATTGTTTCTCTTACAACTCCTGATGCATGATCAATAACAAAATGAGTAAAGACAAAACAGCTCTTACAACTCATGACCACCCTCACATGGTTTCGCTGTCCTTGAGGAGCATCACACCCTAGGACTGGACTCAAAGTCAGATAATGATTGTGTGTTGATCATGTGTTGAACCCCCCCACTCAAAATTCTTTGGATGTTTGGTTTCATTTCCTCGATAAATATGAGAAGTGCCTTTTCGGCATTACTCTTGCGCTGTTACTCCTTGAGTCCCTTGGCTGGCCCTTACAAATCTTCGATTTCTCATCGCGTCTCCTCCCTTATCTATGGGACAGAGGCAGGGAGGGGACCAACAAGATGCAACACACAAAACTCTCTTCAAGAGATAGCGGGCACATGGAACACAGTTAGTAACAGCCTCAGGTTGCAGCACTTTGGGGATTGTCCACACCATTTGAGATGAGGCCACTCTGTCCCTGAATAGTCTCTACTCAAATGATTGCACATAGCAGTGGTACTAGTGGCTGGCAGTAATTGCCCATCATCACAGAATGCCCATTCATGGATAATCTTTGCCTGGAAAGAAACTGTTAGGGTAGTTGGGCTTCTCTCAGAGCTGCACTGGTATCTTAAGCTCTTCTTACTCAATCTTCTTTTCTCCCCCTTCAATTTCACAGATGCCAGATCTTCATGACAACCTGCAGTTCTCTACAACAATCTACAACAATCTCTACTGTTTCTTTCACAGGTTTTATCCTAAATAAATCTCTTGAATTTCTAACAACTCCATCTTGGTATTTATTTCACTGAGGTCCAAGACAGATACAAAAGACTTTCTTGAGCTCCAAATCAAATAGTCCTCATAGTCATAGAATTTTGTACAAAATATTCTGTTTTCTAAATTATGTTCTAAATATTTACATTGCTCTCTTCACTAGAATGTGAGCTATGTCACTGGTAGGGTAAATAACTGTTTGTTAAATGAATTAATTCATTCACTCATTCATCCATATTTTTAAATTTATCACAAAGATGCATTATATCCACACATAGATTTCTTTGCATACATATATATACAAATCTGGTTAAAATCACATTTAACTTTTCTTTCAGGGAAATTTTCTGAACCATCTGCCATTTTCATATTCCAGAAATAAATATCACATAGATTATATTTTGTGCTTGCCACAATATTCATTGAAATTTATTACTTTGGGATGAAAATAATTCCCCCATCTCTCATTTTCAAGTCAGAGGATAATCATGACTATTCTGTTAAACCACACAGAGAACAAATATACTAAGACTGACATAGTTAAAAATAGTCAAGAAGTGTTAAAAAGTAGTGGATTACTGTAGTTATGGTTTTATACTCTTGACCAACTAACTGATGGTACTAATTAGCCATAAAAAGAACCTTAGCAACTTAATTAATGGAACTTACGAATTACTGGAAGTAATTGGGATGAAGCTAGACTAATAACATGTAAGCTTACAAAGTGATGTGATTTCAATAAATTCATAGTTTTTGTATGACTGCACTTTACCCAACAGACTGCTTTCTAAACACCAAATTCTAAACTTAAAATACATATATATTAAATTAACTTGCTATCTTTTATACTTCCTAAAATAATTTCTTATGGGACTAAATTAATCCCAAATTAAGATAAAATCAAAAGGAATTACAAAATTCACCTAAAAAATTGCCTACTTTTGAAAACATAATTCATTTATGTTTCAATTTCTCTGCTTAAATCTTAAATAAATGTTATTCAAATTTACTCTCACTGTGTCTTATTTACATAATCACCACCGGACACAAAGATATCACACCACATAGTTTCTGTGTGGTTTAGGCAGTAGCTGTGAGATTTGTTACCAGAGTTGAGCTAAGAAATTCTGGGAATCTGTCAATACAATTTTTATGTGAGAATTGTTTATCAAGTAGCAGAAGGAATAAAACCATATTAGAAGATGCATCACATATCCTTAATGAACTTGCAAACTAATTGAAAGGAGAATGTGTATGAAACAAAGGAACATAATAAAAATTGTAGCAACATATTCTCTAATGATCTACATCTCCAAATATTTTATGCAATAAAAATAACACTGTTGTGCAACCTCTGGAAACTATGATAAGTTTGTGGCCTGGATGAAGACTTTATAGATAGAATTAATAGAAATTAGAAGGGAATTATAGAAAAAGACAAGATGAAAATAAGATTCTTGTGATATTAAGTGTGAGAATAAAGGGAAAAGCAATCCAAAATATAATTAAAAACATCAGTCATCAAGAGAAAGAATTAAATCATCAAAATAAAAAAAGGACAAAATTTAAAAGGATACACAAAACTTAGAAAAAAGATAGAGAATGAGGTTACAATACATTTAAAATAAAGACACATTTGGAAATCAACAAGAAAAATATGAACTCCCTAATAAAATAGTAAAAACAATCAACTTAGCATTAAAAGAAAAAAGTAAAAATTGATAGTAAAATATGCTAAATATTCATCTTTACTAGTTTTGCTAAGCAAAATAATGGCCTTCCCCAAAGATATCTACATAATAATCTCTTGTACCTGTATATATGTTATGTCCCGTGGTAATAGGTGACTATGCTACCCCCAAAATGGATGCTCCTTTCACATAAGGATTATCTTGAGCCAATGGCACTTAGAAAACAGCCAGTAGGTATAAGAAGTGCACTCTGAGTTTCCCTTTTCCTTCCTGAAAGCTCCCATGTGAAAGATGTATTCCCTACACCAGGAGGAAAGAGACATTCTTAATCACAGGGAGTCATGGCTGAGAGAATTCTGTACAAACAGACCTTGTTAAAATACATTTTATTTACCTCTAATCTTTCCATATTTTAGATTATTTTTCCACAGTTGTCTCTCTATGTTCAACCTTAGTTTTGCCACTTCTTTGAGTCTTCATTGCCTTATGAACTCTCCCGTGCCATGTCATACTTATATTAAATAAATTTGTATGTTTTTCTCCTATTAAATTGTTTTATCAGTTTAATCCTCAGACTAAGCTCATGATGATAAAAGGATGGATGTCAAGTTTTGCCCCCCTACACTGGGAAGGGCAAATTAAGGTTGCTAATTAGAGATTATCCTTGATCCTGTGGATGGGCCCAATGTAACCATACGGGTCTTTGAAGGATAGAAGAGAAAGGTAGAGGAATCAGTGATGTGCTATGAAAAGGCTGAAAGGATAGTAAAGATGGGAACATTCTATGAGGCTAGCAAAATGGAAAGCCTCTAGAAGCTGCAAAAGGCCAGGGAATGAATCCTTTTCTACCTAGAGGCTGGAGAAGAATGCAGTTCTCTGACACCTTGATTTAAGCCTGCTGAGACCCACTTCAAACTTGTGACTTCCAGAGTTATAAAATAGTAAACTTCTACTGTTTTAAGCTACCAAGTTGTAGTAACAGCAGCAAGAGGAAATACTAGTAATCAAATGAAATCAAATTAATGCATTGATCAGATAGATTTTCTCTTCCTTGTTTGGCAAGGATAAAATAACTAGCCCACTGTGTGTGCTGGAAAGGCTATATTCTTATATCTCACAATTGCATGTGGAGGGACTGTTTGATACAAATATTATGGAAGAATATTTTCAGCACATACCAAAAGATTTAAGAGGTTGTTTCTTTTAATAATTGACTCATTAATGCTGATGTAAGAATTTTTAACCTATAGAGAAAACAAAACATTAACACTTGCACAGATATTTTTGTTGCTTCAGAAACAAAATAAGGACTTGGTTGGATACTCATAGGGCTTAATCAAATAATGAAATACTGTGTGTTCATTAAAACACCTTGTTATTTTATTTGAACAATTTCTAGTAACAGTGTAGCAGACTCTAACGCAGCCCCTCCAGCTTTAGCCCCTACCGGTTATCTGCATTACCGTCTGAACATTCTGTCTGAAGACCAGAGAGGTGGGAACTTAACACCCTCTAGGAGCAGCTTTGACCAACAACGTAGGAAAGGTGGAATATGAACCTGAGTTCTAGGGGGTCTCCCCTGCTTCTTGGCATTTCCTGAAGTAAGTAAGCTTCAATCACCCACAGTCTCTTTGTAAAACATGCTTTGTTTCCTGGCCTCCCTTTGTTTGCCTTCTCCTCCCCAAAACAAAACCATAAAATCGTGAATCTTTACAAAGCATTACTAGAACTATTTCAGTTTATATTAAAAATGTACATATATGAAGAGAAAAAGAAACTAAGTATATACCCAGATCAAGTATAATATGACTGAGGGACTCTACTTATAGCAAAGTTCCTAAAAGAATTAGCAACAAAATTCCTCATTGGGAGTGGATTTAACTACCTAATTTCTGCCTTCTAAATTTGGCTGATGAGCAGAAGCCTTTGTGGCTGTTTCAGTGGCCTTTTGTCCCACATCAGCATCTACTGGGCAAAAACTCAGGGCTACCTGTTCTGTGTAATCATCTTAGTGTACTTACCTTATTCTTAGGTCTGAGAGATTTTTATCTTCTGGTATTTTAAATACATTTTCTTTGTTTGTGTTCAACTGTTAAAAGTCTCTCTTATTCCCCACCTCAGCAAAAAGAAGCCACATTTTTAATGTATTCTGTCATTTGCTTTCCAGATTATTCAAAGATTTAGTAGAGTCTAAGGACAGCAAAGCATGTTTTTCCACTTCTCAGAGTTAGTGAACTTGGTGTCGTACAAATAAAACATTCATTTTTTTTTATTGTTCCACAAGTCGTATTGGCACTTTACAGACATAGTTTATTTATAAGACTTGTATGGGTAAGAATTTCACTTGAAATGCCATTGCTTTAGAGATTTAGGGAAACATTTTAAAGAGAAGATGTGAAAATGCCTCCTGTTTGTCCTCAGGTTCCCCAGATTTAGATGTAGATTCCAGAGTTCTGTGAAAAAGGGTGGGTCAAAATGCTCCTCAAAATCCACAGTTTCTAGAAAAGTTAACAGTCTTCTTAGATATTGAATTTTAATTCACATTGATAATTTCAGGCATCTTTACACTGTAGAAACAAAGGAATTCTTTGTAAGAGGAACAGACTCATAAATCACATTTGCAATTTGTTTCAAGTTTCCCTAAAGTTGTAATTAACTTGTATTAAAAAAAATGTAATGAATGGAGTTGTGAAAAAAGAGGTTTACTTTATTGTTTGTTGACCTTTGTAAGGCTCAGTTTTTCTCCTGGCTAAAAAAGATTCTTCCTATAAAACAGAATACTAAATGTGACAAAATTAGCATTCATTTAATAATTCAACAACCGCTTATCAAGTATCTGTGATATACCAGTTATTGTTCCACTGACTGTGGGTAAAACAGGACAAAAAATAAATAAAAATCCTTACCATAGTAAAAGTTGCTCTCTGGTATGAAATAAATAAACATGAATCATGAGATTCCATTACTTGTTACATGGGATTTATAAAAATTTGTAATTTATTCTTTGTTAAACAGGGAAAATTACTTTGGAATGTTGCAATTATTATATGTGCATTATCCAAATCTATAGGTGTTAATTAGAGTAACAATTATTTTACAATGGCATGGGCAATTATACCAAATTTAGCAAGTCCATGTAATTCTTGTCCTTTCTCACCTTTCTGCTCCTTTATAAGTGACTAGCAAATTTGTACTATGTCTACACAATGGGCAAATCAGAATGAGAAATGTCTGATCTGTCTATTGTGCTTGTCTCTAACAAACTGCCTGTTTTTGTTTTTCTTTCAAAAAAATCAATTGAAAAATAATTTCAGCTGTCCTATTGAGATGTGATTTTAATTGTTTACATGAAAGAAGAGTGAAATATACCTCTTAGTCTGCAACATTTCTCTGTTAGAACAAATATATTTCAAACTAATTAGTGCTAGGTCACCTGGCAAACATAATAAAGGTAACCAAATAATGGTCAGAGTTCCAATGTAGCCAGTGGTTCACATGGGATAAGATGGCAAGCTATAAGCTAACCAGAAGACAAATTCCAAAAATAGAAAGGAAATTCTGCTGGGGAATAAAAATAATTTCCAAAATATCAAGCATAAAGTAGTTAAACTAGAAGAATGTTACATAACTATACCAAGTCAAAGGAATATTCAACGATATTTTTTGAAGTCTCCAAGCTCTTGTCATGGAGTGGGGGATAAAGTAGACTGGGTTTGGTTTCTTTCCTTGTTTATTGTCTGCTGGGGGATAGTCACATTAAAAAAGAAACAAACGCACATAAATACTATTATAAATTATTTTAAGTTCTGTAAAGGAAAAGAATATAATATGAGAACAAAATTAATGGAGTGATTTAATGTATTTTGGGTAAAAAATAAAGCACTTTTTCTTCATTGAAATTTAAAGGGAGACATGAAACACAAGAAGAGAGAATGGCTTTGCAGGGGCTTATAGGTCCTCCTAGTCATTTTGTATTTTATCCTAAGAATAATGAGAACTAGACAAGTGTTTTAAGTAAACAGAAGAGAAAATATCAACTTTAAACTTTATAAAGTTTATATTGGCATTTTATGGCAACAGGAATAGGAGTGCAGAATGGATAGGTAATAGTACAGTTGGAAGACAATGTTGTTTTGAACCTGATTGCTAACAGTGTAAATGGAGAGTAATGGAGAACACACACACACACACACACACAAAGTCATGCACACATAGATTGGATGAATCAATAAGATTGGGTGTGTGGATGAAATGAGAGTTCCTGTGGCCAGGATTCTCACCTGGCCATGTTTGACTATCTCACTGCACACCTGTGGGCATACATGGCTGTTGACTCCATAAAAAGAGCCCCACGCAGTGCTCAGCACGCAACATGGTGGCAGGGCTGCAAGGCTGCAGGAGAGCAGAGCAGAGCAGCAGCTGGAGTGGTGGCAGCACTGAGGACAGAGGCCCCGAGGATGGCTGTATGGGACGGCTGTGCAGAGAGGCCCAGAGGACAGCTGTGTGGACAGAGGGGCCCAGAGGCAGAGAACGGCTTGCTGCCTGCAGACTCGCTCTGAGTGAATGGGATACTAGTGACTGACCTGCCACCTGGAAATAAAGTTGGGTATATCCCTTTCACCCCAAGAAAGTTTTGCTGTCATTTTCTTTGGTCACACTGAATCTGTAGTGAACTTGCCCAGGGCTGAAACCCATTGGCAAGACAGGGTGATGTAGAGGACAAAACAAATAGAGGTGTCAAAAGTTATCCTCAGTTTCCCAATCAACCCTAGAGAATCAGTGCACATCCTGAGAGTTGAAATAATAGAATGTTGTCTTGCCAATGAGTTTCAGCCCTGGACAAGTTCACTACAGTTTCACTGAGACCAAGGAATGACAATGGATTGTTCTTGGGGTAAAAGGGTTAATTACCTGGCTTGTTCTCCCGGGGATAGGTCGAGCAGAGCTCTTTATATAGAGTTAATAACAATGTATCACCCACATGTGTGTAGTGAGCAAGCCAACCAGGGCCAAGTGAGAATCCTTGCCATAGGAACCTTCACTTTCTCCACAAATGCAGTGGGGTAAGTACTTAACAGAAATAGAAGAAAATTTGCCACCTGCTGTTAGCAAACTTGGAGTGACCATACTAAACTACATAAAATGGTTTTTATTACTTGTTATCAAGTGATTGTGCTACTAAATTAAATTTTGCATCAAATGTAAGACATGAGTATATATATATGTAATCACAGGGAAATGGGGAAATGAAAGTTCCTATGGCCAGGATCCTCACCTGACCCTAAACTACTTGATGGTATAATTGGCCTACTGCAATGCTACTGCTTCCACACTGTAGGCAATGATCCATTGTTGCCTGTGTTACTATACAAAAGCTTTGCCCAGTTCTCTGCCTGGAGTCAGAGCTGGAGATGGACTGCGGACTTGCTGGAGACAGATGTGGTTCTAAAACTCAACCTGCCACGTTGAAACTAAAGTGTGGTAAAAACCCTTTTACCCCCAATATTCTGTTGTTGGTATTCAGTCTCACCGAATCCCAAATTAACTTGCCTGGGAGCATCCTCCTCAGGTGAGACAACAACAATGTACACATGTACATATGTGTATAACAAATACAGTTTAAGTGCCTTAAAAATATCATTGCCTACTAATGGTGAAACACAGTCCTTTAAATCAAAGGGCAGCAAACTTTTCTGTAAAGGGTCAATTAATAGATGTTTTCTGCTTTATAGGCAGAGAGTTTTGTTGCAAATACTTAATTCTGGAGCTACAGTGCAAAAGCAGCCATGGCTGATATTTAAACAAATGGTCATTGGCTGAACTGGCCTGGCTGTAGTTTGCCAAACTGTGCAAACTTCAAATAAAAATGGGATGGACTGGAAAGAGGAAACACTGGATTGTGGCTTTGTTCATTAAAAATTTTTAAATAGTAGAAAGTAAAATATGAGTCATTCATCAAACAATGTGATTTTGAAATATCCCTGGATCACTGTTATTTTAAAGTGACTTTTTCTCTGACATGAAGCTTGACAATTTTAATGCTGAAATTTTTTCATATTTTTCTACAGTATTACCTATTGGTATGTGTCATGGTATATGATTGTCAAAATAACAAACAAATGAACAAGTGTGAAAAATTGAAATGACAAGATTGTTGAAGTAGCTTTAACATGGTGATGTACTGAAATCTAGGGACTGAGATATACTGTGAGTGTTGATACAGTGAAATTAAATTAATATCAAACACTGACCAATGTGTCTGACTACCCAATTTGCCTAGCATGCAACACTAAAAGTCTTCCAGCACAAATAAGGAAACTTTCAATGTGGTTGGCAGAGGCAAAAAGAGGTAAAGAGAAAGAGTTACAGACTAGCTGATTCTGAGAACAGTACAGGATAGAAATTCCCTGAAAAAATTGTCTGGTATTTTTATCCCCTAGTACATGTGGATAAAGTGAAGATTCCTATGGACAGTATTTTCACCTGGCCCTAATCATCTTGCTCACTACACATGTGTGGGCAATACATTGTTATTGACTCTATATAAAGAGCTCTGCCCAATGCTCTGCGTGACATGGTTGCACAGCTGCAAGACTGCAGAAAAGCAGAGATGAGACTGGAGTGGTAGCAACACCAAGGACAGAGACTGAGGCGGCTGGGAGGGCAGAGAGGTCTAGAGTCAGAGATTAGCTTGCTCCATGCAGACTCACTCTGAGTGGATGGGATTCTAGTGATTGATCTGCTACAGTGGGAATAAAGTTGGGTATAAACTCTTTCACCCCAAGAACATTCCATTGTCATATCTGTGGTCTCATTAAATTGATAGTGAATTGTCCGGGGCTGAAACCCATTGTCAAGACAGTACTGCATAATGTACCCGAACCAACCGAATACCCAATATTTTCTTGAGCAATTAGATGCATGTACATAAACAAGTGCACATATGCATATGTTTATGTTCATTCAAATTTTATTCATGCATGTGGCAGGCTGAATATTTCCCCCTCTGGAGTCTGTGAATATGTTCCCTTCCATGATAGAAAGGATTTTGCTGGTGTGATTAAGGTAACAATTTGAGGTAAGTAGATTTTCCTGGATTATCCAGGTGGGCCCAATGTATTCACAAGTGACCCTATGAGAGGGAGCAGGGAGGGCCAATCTGTAGTAGCAGGCAGGACGAGAGGAAGGAGCGGGGAAGGAGTCATGAGCCAAGGACCATGTGCAGCCTCAAAGGGCTGACAAGACAAGGAAATGATTCTTCTCCGAAAACTCCAGAAAGAATGCAGCCCTACTGAACCATGATTTTAGACTTCTGACCTTCAGAACTGTAAGACAATTCATTCATGTTGTTTTAAGTCATCAAGTTTTCAATTTGTTACAGCAGCCATAGGAAACTACAGCAACAATAGGTAAAGTCAGCCATGCCCTGAATTACTTTAGGAGTCATTTCCCAAGGAACAGTATAAATATTTTGGCTGCTACTGTTGTCGTAATTCTGTGGATGATTAATTATGGAACTCATTTGTCATATAGTGTTTGATGTTGCTGAACTTTCTATCTGAAAATTTAAGTTTTCACTTCTGAGGGATGTTTTTACCACACTACTTGTGGAGCTATTTTATTTTTTCTCATCCATGTGTAAAACTCAGTGATAGGATGCAACTAAAATTATGCAACATTATTTGAAATGTGAAAGCACACAAATTACATAAAAATGATTCATATTTGTTATTATGAAAGCATGAGATCACCATATAGGACTACTAGCACAATATTTGCTGTTTTTGACTGGCTAAGAATTTAATTTTCAGCAAAAGTACATTCCCAAGTTTCACTTTTGTTTTGTAATAAAATATCAATTTCAGGAGATATTGAAATGCAAACAGAAGATAGGTGTCAGCCTCAGGTCAGACCTACATTGCACAATATACTTACTTACACGAACGACTTCCCAATTGTTATCTTTAAACTAAATAATCATTTCTCTGATTTCTTCTTAGGACTAGACACAGCTTTTGTATGTACAACACTTTTATATTTTCTTTTGAGGATTCTAAATATGAGTGAGGAGACATGTGCCAAAAGTGATGGATGTTAGAAACAATCTGCTAGGAAACAGCATGAGGAAATTGAAATGTTTGAAAGATAGGTTATATTGGATGAAGAGAGAAAACAAGGATATATTGTAGTTTAGTTAGCTATCTCCAGTCTCTGCACATTTTCTTTCCAATCAAATACTCAGGTGTTTTCTGCAGAAAATAAAAACAAGCAGGCAACAAAGGTGGCAACAAAAAGCAAGCAAGGAAAAGCAAAACCCCAGAAAAACTGTTTTGCTATTGAATATTGTCATAAAATAAAATTTATATAACTAAAATAACAGGAATGAAAATCATATTTTACAATTATAACTAATTGTAACCAAGGACACACGCCATAGTAGACTGGGACAAGCAAAAAAAAAAAACAAAAAAAAATACTAGGCAGGCATGAAATTCAACTCTAGAAAAAAAGTAGATCAGAAAAAGGAAAAAAAGCTAGTTAATCAGACTACAGAAGTAAAGTAGGAAACATTAATGAGAACTAGACTGGGCAATTGATAACATGGTAAAATATATTGATGCCTACTTTTATGAATTTCTTTGAATCATTCCTGTATTTAATAATATTTATTATAAAATATGTGCTATAAACTTCTAACTGTTGAAAACACAGCATTGAGTGCAATAAGTAGGGTCCCTACGTTTATGCAGCTTAAGTTTGGTGATAGAAAAGAGTCCAGAAACATGTAAATATATAAATATGTGTGCTATGGAGGAAATGAAGCAAATAATGAAATGTGAAAACCTCAGTTTTTTTCCTTCCTATTTGGGGAAAACCCAGTTCTTCCCTACTGTATGTTTCTTCCCTGTGAGTGTCCTTTCCTGCTCGCACACAGCACTTCACCTCTGCCACCTCTGGTCACCAAATGTGTGGAGTTTTTACTCCACATGAATCAATTCTCTGAGACACCAGCTGGGTGACTACAATTTAACTCAGTTCTGACACTACTCACAGGTTAAGGGATCTGTCCCACAAGATTGCCACCCCCACTCAGAGGCCAGTCAAAGCCCAGGTAGTCACGTATGTTGACTGACCAGACCAGCCATAGATGGGAGGTTCCAGTGACCCCCTTTTTGGTTTCAGTTAATTTGCTAGAGTGGCTCATAGGACTCAGGGAAGCTCTACCATTTTATTAAAGGATGTGATAAAGGATACAAATGAACATCCAGACAGAAGAGGGCAGGCGACGTGGGAAGACGAAGGGAGCTTCCATGCCCTGACTAGGTGGACCATTTTCCAGCACCTCTACAGGATCACCAACCTGGTCACTCTGAACCCTGTGCTTTTGGTTTTCACCACCTGGCACGACTGATCATTAACTCTATTTTCAACCCTTCTCCTTTTTCAAGGGAAAGGGGTGGAGGCAGGGTTGAAAACTCCAAGCTTCTAATCATGGCATGGTCTTTTAGTGACCAGCCCTCACCCAAGACCAATGCACGAGGCCACCCAGAGTCGCCTCATTAAAACAAAGGACGCTCCTGTCACCCAAGAAATTACAAGATTTTTGACAGCTCTGTGTCAGCATCTGACATACATATTCATACAGCAGACATTATATTCATATTCTACACTCTCACAGAAGGTATAGGAAGGGAGTTATTATTTTAAAGTGAGTTACCACAAAAGTTCTCTCTGATAAGTTTATATTAGAAGAGAAATAGAAAGGATGTTTAGGTTACAGGGCATGGAAATCTGGGGGAATAATTGAAATCACACAGAACCATATGGGTAAAGACCCCAGTGCAGGAGAATGCCAAGTGTGCAGAACAGCTGGGAATCCAATGTGGTTAGAGTAGGGGATGAGGGGATTATGAAGGCGCCGAGGTCAGAGTAGTAGCTTTGGGAAAGATCGTACAGCCTGGCATTTAAAGGAATAGACTGTGTGTTTTATTCTGAGTAAGATGGGACATAATTGGACTTTCTTTAGCAGAATAGTCATGTGGTAAAATTTGTTTTGAAAGAATAACATTAGATATGGTGTGGTGAATAGAGAGTCCAGGTAAAAACAGAGGCCCAAGGAAACAGTACAGCAATATGGGTGGGAGATAACGGTGTCTGTCTGAGTTTGCTAGAGCTGCCGTGGCAAAATACCACAGACTTGGTGGCTCAAACAACAAAAACTTATTTTACGACAGTTTTGGAGGCTAGAAGCCCAAGAGGAAGGTTTGGACAGGTTTGGCTTCTCCCGAGGAGGCCTCGCTCCCTGGCCTGCGGTGGCTTCCTTCTCGCTGTTTGCTTGCATGGTCTCTCCACTGTGTGCTGGCACAGCCCTGCTGTCTTTCTGTGTGTCCTGACCTCTTTTATACGAACACCAGTCAGATTGAATTCAGGCCTCCCCTAATGGTCTCATTTTTTTACCACATCTTTAAAGGCCCTATTTCCAAATACAGGCACCTTCTGAGGTACTAGGGGTTGGAGCGTGAAGATATAGATTTGGAGGGGTCATGGCTCAGCCCATAATAATGTCATAGCCTCAGTGGAGGTGGTGGAAATGATAAGTGGTGAGACTCAGGATAAATATTAAAGAGAGCAAATACAAGAATTGCTGACTGAACAAAGTATTCAGTGTCAAACATTTATCTGATGTTTTTGATCTAACAACTGGAAAATGGAATTCCTCACCTCTGAAACACAGCAGAATGAGGAAGGAGTGAGTTTGCAGTCTATGTAAGGTAGCAAACTTTTAATTATTAACAATTGAAACTTGAAATGCCTTTTAGAAATCCAGTGAAGATGCTAACTAGACAATCAAATATCTAAAAGGCCTTAGTAATGTTGCTGCTCTAGAGCCTACCTGTAATGGGAATTCAGCCTGGGAGGCAGGTGTAGGTGTGAGCTGAGTGAGGACTAAGTCTGCAGGTCAAGGAACTCACAGTGCACTCAGCAGTTTTTCCTCCCTGGAGTCTAATAGAACAATTTCTGACTTTATCACCTTGTCTTCCTATTTTTCTAAAAAGATGCTCAGTTGCCCAAATAAATCAAGAAACACTATAGTATTTTCTGCAACCATATCTTTATGTTTTTGTGAAATATTGAGTCTTTTCTGCACTGTTTCTACTTTATTTTGAAATTTAACCTTTCATCATTCATTTATTCATTCAACTTCCTCCTCCCCAGAATAAATAATTTATTAAGCACTTTTCATGTGCTAGACATTCTTCTTTACAGATGTTAACAGGACTAGGAGTGGAGATACCAAGAAGCTACTTTTTTAGAAATTGTGCAACTGACCTCACCAATATTCCAGAGAGGATAAAAAGGCTATAGAATATGAGGGATTATGCTTTCTACCAAGCCAAGCAAAGGACAGGAATAAATACATGCACACGTTTTTAAAAGCTTCATACTCTATTAAAAAATATACAAGATGTTTGAAATTATAAGGGCTAGAGGGGATTAATTATTTTAAATGAAAACTTCAGAAAGGCAGTATTTTAAAGTGGGCCTTAAATAAAGAATGCTTTATTTTTTGGAACTTTGTGAATATTAATATTTATTATTACCACCATTCACTGTGTGGGGCCTTAACAATTCATGGCTTCTATTTGTGATAGCATGTGTCCATTTAAAAAGCTCTGTCCATGTGTCAACATTACTCTAGGCATTTTGTAAAAAATATTTTCAAAAGTAGAAAGAACACATACTATTAAAAGGTAAAGAGACCATCTACAGGTCTGAGGCAGGAAAACCATAGTCATAAATACTGTACCTTCTTGTGACCCATGTCTGTCTGATCACCACAGAATTAATCTTTTGAATTACAACTTCAATGAACTATTTTTCAAGTTAAAGCTTCAGGAAGTTTATTCCAGTAATTTGAAAATATTTCTGGAAAGAAGAGTTGTTTAGAAAGGCTAATTGTTCACGATGGTACCCAAGCAATTAATTTTACAATGTCAGTTTTTAAAAAATAAAGGCTAAATGTTTTAAAAGCTTATCTTTTCACATTTGTGTATAATTTCAAATTTAATTGAAACAACCACATGGAATAAAGCACGTTAAAACTCTGCAGGTCATCCAACTGGCAGATTTGAATGTTTTTGAATTTGGGTTGTAGAATGAAAAATCTATTCTAAATCTTTCATGTGGTAGGGTGAACAAGTACAGCAGATGTCAGCCACAATGAAATGTTACTCTTTGAAGATTAGGTGGGCTTCAAAATACCAGGAATATCAGAACAACTTAAATGCAGATTATATGATTATGGTGAAATTTTCCAAGGTATTTTCTAATCATGTCAATCATTAAAATACTGTTTACTTCAGCAATGATTTGTCTACAGTGGTCTGTCAGAACTATGACATAAATAGCTTTGGTACTAGTAACTAAAGTTAGAGAGAAATAGCTGTCTTCTCTAAATCAAAGTATTGATTTTTAAAATGTCTTTAGCTCTCATGTATACAGAAAAAACAAAGAATGATGTTATACATGGCATACAAAACCCATCAATACTGGGGTAGAGAGGGAGGATATTTAATACGTGGTAAAGAGGAAAAAGAAACTTATGTAAGTGTTTATTTTTTCAGAATAAATCAGTAGTGTTAACCTGGAAAGCTAGTAATGCCATTCAAAAAATGCGTAACAATTTGGTCTGCAAACCAGGTAGCTAAGTATAGGAAAAATGAGCTAAGAATGATTTTTCTATATTGTTGGAATAGACATTTGTTTTCTCTTTTGCTATATAATACCTACATAGTAGCTTTAGTTTTGCATCTTGGCCTCCAAAGCTTAAAGTGTTTATTATCTGTCCTTTCACAGAAAATGTTTACTGACTCCTGGTCTAGGGTTTTTCAATATTTCTATACAGGATATTACAAGAGTTATTCAATTTTCTCCAGACAAAATAAATTGACCTTCCTACTAGCCCAGAAGATATTTAAAGTGTCTAGACGTGCTTACCTTTGATGATTCTGGGTACCATTTTTTAACTTGCAATTTTCAACACACAAAAAGAAATATTGGCTAATTTTACTTTGCAAGCCAAATAGAAGTTGACATTATGAATAGATTTCTCAAATATGATCTAACATTTCCTGAATATTGACTTATGAGATGTAGGATTAAATCATCTAATTAGCTGAGTTACAGCTGTCACACATTACTGGATCTCTTCTTATTAAAGGTTGAAATAAAATCAAGCATGTCCTAGAACTGTCAACATAGAAAGTCCCCCTCCTGCAGAGTTCTTTGATTTTTATTTTGTTCTATGTGGAAAAGCGTTTTTTTCTTCTTAGGCAAGGAATCAATGAATTGAAAATTGTTTTGGCCATTGATAGATGAGACAGTATCAGTGTGACTCCTGGGGTATTTTAATCAGTTAGCGTTGGAAGATGCAGTTCAGTGCAGTTTTATAACTGTTTGTACAGGATATTCTTATACACACACATACATATATTTCCTTTGTGCGTTTATGTTTATCTTAGGGCTCTAATCATCTAAATACAACTGCTATAGCATTTAGCAGATACAAATTGTATTTTCTTCAGATATATCACTCTATAGGAATCCAATTCATAAGCAGTTCTCTTGTTTGTGCTTAAAAATCCTAACTTTGTTTATGTTTCAAGTTTTGGTTCAAACACTTGTTTTTCCTAAAAATAAAGTCTCTTAATATTAATTTCAAATGCCCAGCTTTTATGATTCTTAAAGGTGCATTTAAAAATTAGTACACACTTGCCTTGAAGCAACTGTATGTGGGAATCAATAATAGACCAATGGCTATCGTTGATTACATCTATCCCTATTTATATTGCACCTTCACTTCTTAAGGCATTCAGAATGATGTCAGAGGATCTTAGTGGGTACTGTTTTAAGGAAGGATGGACACTGAACCTATGTTTCCTTTGTGGTACTATATTTTTCCTTTTTCCAATTTATCCTATTGTATTTTCTGTTTAGTTAATTCAGCATCTGTCATACACTCATGCTGTTTTATGTCATCAAGCAGCCTATATCTTTTACCTGGCTCACTCATTACAAACAAATTTGTATTCATAATAGATCATAGCAATTTAGAACATTTAGGAATTGTGTACTACTACTAAAGAAATAGGAGAAAGAGCCAAAACTTTTAGTTTCATTAGACTGTCATTCTTTCCTATTGCATCAGTCAAACATACTGAAGTGTCAGAGGACTGTGATATCAGATAAAGGTGGTCAGTCACTGCATTTAAAATGAGAACTACATACACCTGCATGCCCTAAACATACAAATAAAATTCTGAATTTTGTCCGAGTCCAATGTTTTGAACACATTTTTGTATTTGGAGTGGTATGGAACTGTGACTATTCAAATTTCATCAGGCCTTATCTGGAGCTTTTTTCCTTTTTTCACTGTAATAGACCAAAATTGAGTAAATATCACATAATGTAAATAAAGCTATGTCTGATTTTCTCTTCCATTTATACTTAGTTATTATGATATAATAGACTATATACTAGAGTCCATTTAGATGATGTCAAAACATCTGTCAAATTACCTAAATGATTTTTCAAAATATTCATGTCAGGTAAACTGATCAGTGTTCTGAATTTCCTAAACTTATTTGATTGGAGGAACATAGGAAACTATGCTTTAAATACAAGTACCAAATAGCCAGTGGACTCCCATTCCAATATTCATACTCATGTTATATATAATACATTCTTAACTCCAACTATATACTGAGTAATTGTATGAACTTTCATACAACCAATAAAGCAATTTGTGTATAGTTTTATCCTTTTCTGATTTGACATCATTATTGTTTTAAATATGTGAATTGCCCCAGGATAGATCTAATTAAGAAAAACACGTTTATTTGTAATTAAGAATTGTATAAATATACAAGGAGATTTATTTGACAAAGTTGTCTGAATTAGTGGGAAATTGTTGAGAAAGGGTGCAAGAGGCATGAATCTTGTATGAGGAGAATATATGAAAAAAAGACTAATAACTAAAATTTGTAACATGTCAATTTGGCTTTCAATATAATTAATAAGAAATGGATTTTGTTTTTGCTTACTTGACAAAAGGGATACCACCTTGTGGAGAGGCTTTCTCCATTTCCAGTATCTTGCTTTCCTCAAGCAACAATATAAATAAATCGATGTGGAAAGAAGTGAAGCATGGAAAAAATCCAATATTTTGCACTGGTATATGGGGACTTTCCCTGGCAATTAATAAGGTGGGCAACTGTGCAAAGGACTTGGAAACGTAGGATCACATGGTTAGTAGTAATTAATTGAAGTGGCTAAGGCCAAGTCTTGTCTGTTGAATCAGTTATGTGGCCAGGCATAATTCTGCTGACACTAAGTGGGAACCATAGGATCTAATACTTGGTTGCAGCAACAAAGAAGATAATCAAGGCTGAAACATTAGCAAGATTAAAAATCTGAGGAGGTTATTTGGGGATTATATTTTTAGAACTGACATTCTTCCCACCTTATATTCAAAATCTTTATCTTGAGAGAGATAAGAATTTAGACTAAGGGAGACTGTAAAGATAAAAATCTCTGGAAAGCTTGATTTAGTTGTACACACATACAGAAACACATGCCAGTACCACCAGTACCTCATATGTCACAGGAATGTTATTGGACTTAGTGACCTTTTTTACATAGTGCTTTGAGTTCTTTGAAAGAAAGGTATTGAAAAAAGGCAAATCCAAAATATCAAGAAAAAAATGGGTTTTCACAGAAAGAAAATAAGTGCTCTACAATCATTAAGAGTTAGTTTTCCTAGAATTGCAAAGTTAATGAAATAAATTTCAACACAAAGCAGAAAGTGCTCAAAATCTTACAAGTTTCTTATTACATCACTTCTCTCAGCCACTCATCCTTGGCAAGTCGAGGTAAATAGGTTATAGTATATGAACACATGTAAGAAAGTGGAGGAAAAGTAGAAAGTCTTCCAGGATATTAATGGCAATGATAAATGAAGTACACAGAAAACAGACAACTCAAAACGCCATTTCAGCTGGTAGTTTCTAAATCCACCCCGGAAAATCTTTCACTTTAACATTAGTCTGGGTAAAGCTTCACTGTTTTCATGTTTACACTTCATCCATCTACAGATGATGATACAAATATAAACCACCTAGCCCAAAAGCCATAAGTCAGGGAACAGAATGGTTGTGTATATATCAACCCCTACAACATTAAAGGCTGATATTTAAGTTCCAGCTCCCTGATCTCTGGTGTTGTAAATGCTGAGGTACAGCCTCTTCATCTACTGATAAAGAAGGAGAATATAAATGATCTCCAGAAGTGGTTCACTCACATGTCTCCCAAGTTCTTGAAAAACTGCAAGTGCTCAGCAAATGCTTCTGTTGCAGAAACAAATTCAAACAAACGGCCCATTTTCTTCAGGAGCCCCCTACAGCAATGGCTTCAAGCCTGAGTAGTAAAGGGGAGAAGTTTTCCTTCCCCTCCTCTCCCCAAACCTTCTTGCCTTTTCTGATACCAGATTTTTCTGACACTAAGGAGTCTAGATTGGAGGAAATAAGCTATTGATAAACAACTTCAGAAAAGGGTTCTCTTCCCTTGCCTCCAGACCATTGCCCTTCCAGAGTCAGTTACAAACCTGGCATTTTACTCTTGCAGGAAGCCTGGGGGTCACAGGCTCTGAATTACTGCCTTGTAAGGTATTGCACTGAACTTCATTCAGTGTGCTCTGGGGAAATGCAGAGTTGGGTCCTGACCACTGAAAAAGATTCTGATTGGATTTTGATAGACTCTGATTATAGGCAGCCTGGATAACTTGGAACAGATAGTAGTGGCTCTTACATCTTTTTTTAAACAGCTTTGTTAAGATATATTTCACATATCACATAATTATGAAATATGAAAAAAAAGACTAATAACTAAAATTTGTATATATATTTGTAATTTCTCCTTTCCCTTTGATAACTCCTCTTCCTGGCCATTTTTCTTCTTATCCTCTGTTTTCTTCTTCTTTTCCTCCTCCTCCTTCTTTAATTTTTCCCAAGCCATGCGTTTCAAAGTAGAGCAATCTCTTGTGTCAGAAGGTAGAAAAGCATATGGGATAAATGGGGCTATTAAACATTCCATCCTAGAAGCATGATCAATGCAGAAGAGTGCTCCATGGTTGAAGAAATTCTATAAGAGCTTTATGCGCTTGGATGGCCAGAGAATCATTCAACACAATATATAAAAAGCTATCATATATATTGAAGGCTTTGGATATTCAATTTAGGATGTACTGATGCATAGAAATCTATACCAAATGGATAACTCAAACAAGGTGGGGTTTAAAATCACTGCTTACCAGAATGTTCCATCTCACTTAAAATTTATACATGTTACCTAGAATATCTATGAATTACAACGATAGTGTCTTCTTTTAGAAGAGCATCAGATGAGGCTAATGTAATTACCTAAAGGAGATTTTAGAATTTTGTAAGCATGTTTTTTGATTATCATCATCTGGAAGGCAATATTGCTGGACACCTTACAATAATCATTGCATGCTATCTTGAAAAAGGATCAATCATTAGTATGAAAATGTTGCTTAATAAGACTAGAAAATAACAATAATTCATGCATAAAAGTCAAGTATTTTTTGCACAATTTCAATAAACATATGGAATTTTCCAAGAATATGACTTAAATCAAGAGTAGCTTATACTTGATCTTGTTACAATTGTTTTTTGTAACTATTTTGGAGGGTCCTGTCAACAGCAGCACTGTTCATGATGTTTGAATCATTAGAACATCTGTCTGCATTGGTAACTGTAGAGTTAGGTGTAAGCATTTCACTATGTCATCATATTTGTATTGTGGCACATTTGAGAATTTGCTTATTGGAATTTATATTGTTTTACCTTAAATTATCTTCCTTCTATATCTTCTTTATTTTATTGGTACAGTGTTATATTGATGTGGATTTTTAAAAAATGATTTGTATATGTTGATTACAATATCTGTGACTTTCAGGATGAAAAATGGATATTACAAAATATTTGTTATACAAAGAGAGTACAAGATCTTACAGTTGGAAAGTGCTACCTGTGGAGAGAGAAAAATTCTTACCTCTATCGAATTCCATAGGTATCACCCCAACAGGCAGATTCAGAAGGGATCATCTGTTACCTCAAACCCTCCTCATTTATAGGGACTCTGTATACTAGAAAGATTAAATTCCTTTCCAATTAACATAACAGTTAAGATAGTGATGGGAATAGAAACTATATTTTAAATGTAGAGAGTTCTCAACTTAAATAGAAATATACAATCCATGCAGATTAGAAACTTGTTTTAGCAGACGAGGCACAGGAAAACTTGCCTAAACAGAATTATGTATAATTTACACTCTTATCCCAGGTTGTACAGTTAGCTGTTTTACTACAGCAGGTCTTTATACATTTGTATAATTTTTTCTGCTTCATATTATGTTCTGTAATGCCAAAAATATCCATGATTACTATGATAAGTCAAAGGCATAGTAATTGTTATTATGGTTATTAGCTTTAAAGACTTTGATTCACGTTCACAAGTACATAATAAACTCTACCAGTCACACATAAAACAAGTTGGAAATTATTTTCAACCTGTGATCAAGTTAAACACACATTTCTGTGTTCTGATCAAAGAACTAAAGTATCAAATAACTACCAAACAAAATTGGAAAACATATGTTCATATATAAAGGGTAAAATAGTTTCCATATATTATCATTTCATTTGGATTTGATTTCTAAAACTTCAATTTATTTTTCAATGTTGTTATAGTTATTATAAATTAACCAAATTAGATGCACCTGTTATTTATGTCATATTGCTGAATTAAAGCAATAGCAACATTTTTCTGTTAAAGTGGCAGTGTTTTCCTTATTTCTTGTTTAAAAGGTTAAAGTCACTGAACTTATAATTGGATAGTGGTAGCAGAAAGTAAGGAGAAGATTTATGTGCAAGCAGTAGGAAACTGAATAGAAAAATTTGGCTCAGTTCCATAATAGATTTCCAGTTTTTTAGCTGATTAGTTATGAGATAATTCTAAATGGAAGCGATGAATACTTTACCTTCTCAAATAGACCAGAAAATGCTGATGAAATCCTTTATTCTCATTATCAATATCAATGCAAATAAGGGGAAAAAAGCATTTTCATTTTTTCTCCCATGTGAAGTGCATAAAGCTAAAGAATTTAAATATATATATATACATACATATGGAATAAAATACTTCTGAGAATTATCTTTTGTTGTATTCTGTTGGAATAACTCTTAAGACTTTAAAGTCTTTCAAACAATATGAAATTGAACTTTTCATTCAAAAGAGTAAATTATGATATTTAAATATAATTGCACTGTTTTAATAATTTTACTTAAAAATTATAGCATTTATTGATTCATTTTGGGAAGGTACAGTAGATATATTTTTTCCCTATTCTGTCTGTTAGTAAAAACAAACACACAAACTTGCCTGTTAGTATAAAAACCATAGACATTATGTATAAAAGAAATATAAGAAGATTCATAAAGCTGGAGTAAAGGTAGAAAAACTGGTGACTTCTAGACACAAAGAACAAGATGGATTTGAATTTTCTAGTTTTTTTTTTTGCCTCATTTAACCCAACAGGTGCTGGAGAATCCAATAACCTGGAAATACCAATGGACATAGACAGAAAAATGGCCCAACAAAAGCTTGCTCTTTGTAGCAAAAGGACCATGAAAGGAGGAAGTTAGGAAGAAAGAAACCTTTAGAAAACAATGGCTTCATTGCAGCCAAATACCAAAACAAAACAAAATAACTGTGGACAATCATGCCCAGATCACCAATTGCTAAGTGGTGAGCACAGACCTCTATTCTTGCTAGAGAATAAAGAGGTACTCCTCAACCTCCCATTCCCACCAAATTAATATCCAAGAAGATTTAACAGGAAGGCTGAACTTTCTTTCCCACCTGCTGCAGTTTCCTATCACACTGGTGTCAAAGAGACCACAATGCTTAGGAGTACGAAGGCACTCCTAGCTTTCACAGCCAGGGAGGTTATCAGTGGAGGGGATACCAGGGAACTGAAATTTCCATTTCCATCCAGCAATGATCCTCCTGCTCAGGTTGGAAACTGAGTGGGAAACTTGGGCTTCTATACCCTCTGGGAAATAATTAGATGCCACTCCCTTTCTCTGCCTGAACAGGGTCAGAGAAAGCCATCAAAAGTGGAATGTTAAGTAAGATCTGGAGTCAGGTGACATAAAACTTAATTGTCCAAATTTCAATAAAAAAAATTACTCATCATACTAAGAACCAAGAAGATCTCAAACTGAGCAAAAAAAGATAATCAGGAGTTGCTATCACCAAATGACAAATATTAGAATTATCTGACATATTTTTTAAAGACATCATACAGATGCTTTGACTAGCAAATATGAAAATGCTCGAATGAATTAAAAAAAAAAACACCCAGTCTTCAGCAAAGAGATAAAATTCATAAAGAAGAATAAAATAGAAATTTTATAACTAAAGAATACAATAACATCAATAAATAACTCAATGAATGGGCCAAACAGGAGAATGGAAGTAATAGGAAAAAAGGATCAATTAACTTGAAGATGGATTGATAGGATTATACAACCAGAACAACAGAGAGAAAATACACTAAAGAGAAATTGAACAGAGTCTAAGAAATTTGTGGAACTACAACAAATGATCTAACATTTGACTTATTGGAGTGCTGGGAGGAGTGGAGAAAGAGGGTGGAACTGAACAATTATTGAAAATTATTACTTAAAACATCCAAGTTCAGCAAAAGTCTTAAATTTACAGATTCAAAGCTGAGCAAATCCCAAGCAGGATATGCTTTCTACAAAAATCTCATTTTACTTTTAATGATATAGCCTATTTAAGAGAAAAGAAAAGAAAAAGATACACCATTTAAACCATCAAAAAAGTCCAGGAATGACTAAACTAATATCAGATAAAGTAGACTCCAGAGCAAAGAAAATTACCTGAAAAAAGAGATATATTGTATTAAAAAGAGCCAATCCCCACATAGCAATCCTTAGTGTATATACACTGAACAGTAGAGCTGCAAAATATATGAAGTAAAAGCTGAATCAAGAAATAAATCCACAATCACGATTGGAGACTTCAACACTCTATCACACAGAGTGTGTAATAAACATTTATAGAGCACTCCATCCAACAATGAAATAAAATATATATTTTTAAAAGTACTCATGTCACAAGATGGACCATATCTTGGGCCATATACTAAACCAACAAATTTAAAATATTGATATCATACAGTATGTTCTCTATCTACATGGATTCTAACTAGAAATCAATAAACATAACATGGAAATCTCCAGATACTTGGGAACTAAACACACACTTCTAAATGATCCATAGGTCAAAGATAAAAATCTCAAAGCAAATAAGAAAAATATACATTGAACTGAATTTTTAAAAAATCCATGAGAGCAAAGTTTGTGGAATATAAGTAAGATAGTGCTAAGAGGGAAATTTATATCATTAAATAACATTAGAGTGGGGGGAAATGCTAAATTAGTAATCGAAGTGCCTACCTCAAGAATCTAGAAAATGAAGAGCACCATAAATTCAAAGCAAGCAGAAGGAAAGAAATAAAAAAAGATAAGTGTACAAATCAATACAATGAAAAACAGAAAAACAGTAGCGAAAATTAATAAAAGAAAGATTTTTGGGATTGATCAAGAAAGTTGACACACTTCTAGCAGAGTTTACAAAAAAAACTGAAAGATGATACAAATTGTCAATATCAGGAATGAAATAATCAATTGATATCAATATAGACTCTGCAGGTATCTAAATTTCGTAAGTGAGTACTACAAAAAATCCTACACACATAATTTGACAACTTAGAGGATATGGACTAATGTCTCAATAAACACAAACTACCACAGCCCACTAAATATGAATTATATCATGCACTATCCCTATATTTATTAAAGTAATTGATGTATAACACCCCCCCAATAAAACTACCCCCAAAATATTCTCCATGGCCCAAATAGTTTCTCAAGAGAACCCTCACAAATATTTAAAGAAGAATTAAAAGTAATTCAGCACAATGTCTTACAAAATAATTAAAGAGGAAGAATCATTTCTCAATTCATTTTATAAAACTGATGTTATCCTGATACCAAAACCAGACATACAGTAAAAAAACAAAAACACTAGAGACTAATATCTCTCACAAGTGTATATACAAAAATCTTTAGCCAGATATTAGTAAATAGGCTTTAACAATGCATAATGAAAATGTGGCATGATGAAATGGGATTTATTCCAGGAATGCAAAACTGTTTCAGTATTTTAAAATCAATTAGTGTAATATATTAATAAGTTAAGAAGAAAAATCATGATTCTATCAATCAATATAGAAACAGTATATAACAAAATCAATACCCATTCATGACAAAAATTGTCAGAAAAATAGGAATAGATGAGAGCTTTCTCAAGTTCATAATCTGCAAAGCCCAGCAACTAATATAGTACATAATAATGAAAGACTGAATGATTTCCCCCTCAGATCAGGAACAAGATAAGGTCATCCACTCCCACTACTCATATTTGACATAATGCTGGAAGTTTCAGTGAGTATAAAAAGTCATGAAATAGAAATTAAATGGGTTTATATTAGAAAAGAAGAAATAACACTGTACCTATTTATATATGACATAATTGTGTGGAAAATTACAAGCCATCTGCAATAACGTTCCTAGAACTGATAAGTGAGTTCAGGAAGGTCAAAGGATACCAAGATAAGTATACAAAAATCAATTTTATTTCTATACACTAGTGATGATATGAATACATGGATGCTGAAATTATACCATTTACAATTGCTCAAAAAAGATATTTTTATGTAAATCTAACAATACCTGTGCATAATTTGTTTGCTGAGAACTACAAAATGCTGGTGAAATAAATCAAAGATTGAGATCAATGAACGGACATACAATGCTAAAAGTTTGGAAGACTCAGCATAGTAAAGGTAAGATTCTCCCAAAGAGATATACAGGTTTTATGCATTTCCTATCAAAATCCCAGCAACATTTTTTGAGAGGACATAGAGAAAATTGTTCTAAAATTTATGTGGAAAAGCAGAGAGATTGAAAGAGTTTTATAAATCAAAAAAAAAAGGATAAATTGAGAGTAATCGATCTATTCTACTTCAAGACTTATAAAACTATAGTGATAAAGACTGTATGACTTTAGCAGAGATGCAGACACATAGATCAGTAGAACAGAACAGAAAATACAGGGATAGGCTCACACAAATTTGCCCACCTGATCTTTGACAAAGTTGCAAAAGCATTTCAATAGAAGAAAATAGCTTTTTCAACAAATGGTTTTGGAGCAATGGGATAACCATAGCCAAAAATAAGTAAATATATAAACCTTCACTTAAGCCTTATATTTTAAACAAAGGGAAAGGGACTGGGGAGGATGGGTGGAAAGGGAGGGACAAGGGTGGGGAAAAAGAAAGGGGGCATTAAGATTAGCATGTATAATGTGTGTGGGTCACGGAGAGGGCTGTGCAACACAGAGAAGACAGGTGGTGATTATACAGCATCTTGCTACACTGATGGACAGTGACTGTGAAGGGGTATGTGGAGGGGACTTAGTGAAGGAGGGAGCCTAGTAAACATAATGTTCTTCATATAATTGTAGATTAATGATACCAAAACAAACAAACAAACAAACAAACAAATAAATAAATAAATAATGGATGGCCTAGTTAAATGTAAATGTAAAACTAGATAACTTTTAGAAAAAAATAGGAGAAAATCTGTATCTAGGGCTAAGCAGAATTCTTAGACATGATAACAAAAGCACAATTTATAAAAGGAAAAATTGATACATTTTTAAATAAAAAGTTTTTATCAAAATTGAAATGTTTGCTCTATGAAAGATGCTGTTAAGGGATGTAAAAACAGGAAATAGTATTGTGGGAAATATTTGCCAATCAAATATCAAATAAAGGATTGATATCTAAAATACTGAAAACTCAAAACTCAGCAGTTAAAACAGAAACTATCCAATAAGAAAATGGACAAAACATATAAACAGATAGACATTCCTCTGGAAAGGCTATATACACAAATACAAAAAAATATATATTTAACTTTATTAGCCACTAAGGAAATGCTAGTGAAAACCACAAGAATATATAACTACACACCTATCAGATTTGTTAATAAAAACTAGTGACAACATCAAATGCAGACAACAATGTGGAGAAACAGAACCATTGAATCATCACTACTGGGAATATAAAATCGTATAGCCACTGTAGAAAACAGTTTAGGAGTTTATTAAACAAAACCAAAAACTAAACATATAACAGATAAATAACCCAGCAATCAAACTCCTAGGCATTTATCCTGTAATATGTTTTTAGCAGCTTTATTTGTAATAACCAAAAACTATAAATGACTTAGATGTCCTTCAAATGGTGGATAGTTAAATGGTGGTACAACTATACCATGGACTACTATTCAGTAATAAAAAGGGAAGAACTATTGATACATGTCACAATTATGCTGAATGATAAGAGCAAATCCCAAAAAGTTACACACTGTACAATTCTACTTATATAATATTCTTTTTTTTCTTACTTATTTTCTTTTTATTAGGGTATCATTGATACACACTCTTACAAAGGTTTCACAAGAAAAACAATGTGGTTATTACATTCACCCTTATTATCGAGTCCCCCCTCATACCCATTGTAGTCACTGTCCATTGGGGTAGTAAGATGCCACAGAGTCCCTGTATGTCTTCTCTGGGCTACACTGTCTTCCCCATGACCCCACATACACCATGTGCACCAATCATGATACCCCACAATCCCCTTCTCCCTCCCCTTTGGTAACCACTAGTCCCTTCTTGGAGTCTGTGAGTCTGACGCTACTTTGATCATTCAGTTTGCTTCGTTATTATACTCCACAAATGAGGGAAATCATTTGATATTTGTCTTTCTCTGCCTGAATTATTTCATTGACCATAATACCCTCTAGCTCCATCCATGTTGTTGCAAATGGTACAATTTCTTTCTTTCTTATGGCTGAAGAGTATTCCATTGTGTATATGTACCACATCTTCCTTATCCATTCATCTAATTATGGAAACTTAGGTTGCTTCCATTTCTTGGCTATTGAAATAATGCTGTGATAAACATAGGGGTGCATATGCCTTTTTGAATCCCAGGACTTCTTTATTTTGGGTAAATTGCTAGGAGTGGAGTTGCCGGGTCAAACGGTATTTCTATTTTTAGTTTTTTGAGATACCTCCATATCGCTTTTGACAATGTTTTGAGTAGTTTGCATTCCCACCAGGAGTGTAGGAGGATTCCCCTTTCTCCACATCATTACCAGCATTTGTTGTTCCTAGTCTTTCCAATGTTGGCCATCCTAATTGGTGTGTAGTGATATTTCATTGTGGTTTTAATTTGCATTTCCCTGATAATGAGTGATGTGGAGCATCTTTTCATGAGCCTGTTGGCCATCTGAATTTCTTCTTTGGAGAATTGTCTGTTCATATCCTTCACCCATTTTTTTCATAGGGTTATTTGCATTTTGGGTGTTGAGGCATGTGATATTCTTTATGTATTTTGTATAGTAACTCCTTGTTGGATATGTCATTTACAAATATATTCTCCCATACTGTAAGATGCCTTTTTATTCTGCTGATGGTGACCTTTGCTGTACAGAAGCTTTTTAGCATGATGTAGTCCTATTTGTTCATTTTTTATTTTGTTTCCCTTGTCCAAGGAGATGCGTCCAGGAAAAAATTGCTCATGTTTGCATTCAAGAGATTTTTGCTTATGTTGTCTTCTAAGAGTTTTATGGTTACATGCAGGTCTTTGATGCATTTTGAGTTTACTTTTATGTATGGCTTTAGACAATAATCCAGTTTCATTTTCTTTCATGTAGCTGTCCAGTTTTGCCAACATCACCTGTTGAAGAGGCTGTCATTTCTGCATTGTATATCCATGGCTCCTGTATCATATATTAATTGACCATATATGCTTGGTTTTATATCTGGGCTCTCTAGTCTGTTCCATTGGTCTATCGGTCTGTTCTTGTGCCACTACCAAATTGTTGTGATTACTGTGTCTTTGTAGTAGAGCTTGAAGTTGGGGAGTGAGATCCCCCCTACTTTATTCTTCCTTCTCAGGATTGCTTTGGCTATTCCGGGTCTTTGGTGGTTCCATGTGACTTTTTGAACTATTTTTTTCAGGTCATTGAAGAATGCTGTTGGTAATTTGATAGGGATTGCATTGAATCTGTAGATTGCTTTGGGCCTGTTGGCCATTTTGACTATATTAATTCTCCTAGCCAAGAGCATGGGATGAGTTTCCATTTGTTAGTGTCTTCTGTGATTTCTCTTAAGGATATCCTGTAGTTTTCAGGGTATAGGTCTTTCACTTCCTTGGTTAGGTTTATTCCTAGGTATTTTATTCTTTTGATGCCATTGTGAATGGAATTGTTTTCCTGATTTCTCTTTCTATTATTTCATCATTAGTGTATAGGAAAGCCACAGATTTCTGTGTATTAATTTTGTATCCTGCAAATTTGCTGAATTCAGATAATAGATCTAGTAGTTTTGGAGTGAATTCTTTAGGGTTTTTTATGTACAATATCATGTCATCTTCAAACAGGGACAGTTTAACTTCTTCGTTGACAATCTGGATGCCTTTTATTACTTTGTGTTGTCTGATTGCCATGGCTAGGACAACTATGTTGAATAATAATGCAGAGAGTGGGCATCTTTGTCTTGTTTCTAATCTTAAAGGAAAAGCTTTCAGCTTCTCGCTGTTAAGTATAATGTTAGCCGTGGGTTTGTCATATATGGCCTTTATTATGGTGAGGAACTTTCCTTCTATACCCATTTTGTTGAGCGTTTTCATCATGAATGAATGTTTAATTTTGTTGAATGCTTTTTCAGCATCTATGAAGATGATCATGTGGATTTTGTCCTTCTTTTTGTTGATGCAGTGGATGATGTTGATGGATTTTTGAATGTTGTACCATCCTTGCATCCCTGGATTAAATCCTACTTGATCATGATGGATGATCTTTATGATGTATTTTTTAATTCAATTTGCTAATATTTTGTTAATCATTATTGCATCTATGTTCATCAAGGTTATTGGTCTGCAACTTTCTTTTTTTGTGTGGTGTCTTTGCCTGGTTTTCATACTAAAATGATGCTGGCCTCATAGAATGAATTTGGGAATATTCCCTTCTCTTCTGCTTTTTGGAAAACTTTAGGGAGAATGTGTATTAGGTCTTCACTAAATGTTTGATAAAATTCAGCAGTGAAACAATCTGGTACAGGAATTTTGTTCTTAGCTAGTTTTTTTGATTACCAAATCAATTTCATTGCTGGTAATTGGTCTATTCAGATTTTCTGTTTCTTCCTGGGTCAGCATTGGAAGGTTTTATTTTTCTAGAATGTTGTCTATTTCTTCTCAATTATCCAATTTTTTAGCATATAATTTTTCATAGTATTCTTTAGTTATTCTTTGTATTTATGTGGTATCCATACTGATTTTTCCTTTGTCATTTCTGATTCTGTTTATGTGTGTAGACTCTTTTTTTCTTGTTAAGTCTGGCTAGAGGTTTATCTATTTTGTTTACTTTCTCAAAAAACTAACTCCTGGTTTCATTGATTCTTTCTATTGTTTTAGTCTTCTTGATTTTATTTATTTCTGCTGTAATCTTTATTATGTCCCTCCTCCTGCTGACTTTGCACCCCATTTTTTCTTTTTTCTAGTTTTGTTAATTGTAAGTTTAGACAGTGCGTATTGGATTGTTATTCTTTCCTGATATTTATGTAACATTCTTGAAAGATAAAATTATAGAAATGCAGAAGACAGTAGTGGTGTCCAGGGTTAAGAGACAGCACGTCTTAGTAGAAGTGGGTGAAACCATAAAAGGTCTACATAAAGGATCGTTGTGATGATGGAAGTGTTCAATATCTTGAATGTATCTATGTCAGTGTCAGTATCCTGCTTTTGATATTTTACTATAGTTTTTCAAGATGTTGCCAATAAGGGAAACTGCTAAAACAGTTTATGAGATATCTGTGTATATTATTTCCTACAACTGCATATGAATCTACAGTTGTCTGGAAGTAAAAAATTTAATTAAAAACATAACATTCCATTTTTTTTTAGTAAAGATCCCCATTTTCTCTTCCTCAAAATTTGTAGCATCAGTTTTAAAACATGCTTTCTACAAATTTTAGTTTCTTTACTCTTTTAAACTTTAACTGTTTCTTTTCAGTGGTTGTTAAGTAGTTTTTCAATTTGACTTATTTGTTAAGTATTTTTTAAGTATGATTTTTGTAATCCTTTACTGTCAGGAGCTGAGCTGAACTGGAAAAAGCTGAGCTGCCAGGTATAGGAGTAATCAATTATAGCAAACCAAAATTAAAGTAACTCAGTTCTTTCATCACTTCTTTCCATAGTATAAGCAGAAGGCTAAGTTGGAGAAAGTGCTGACTACCCGACTGCTGATTTTTTCCCTGTGTACCGGCACCACTCCAGGATCAGGGGGGTCAGCATAGACAAAGGGAGCTTTCCATTGCCAGGGGCCTCTGATGACCAGTGAGGATAGAGAGGAATAAAGAATAGGACTAGAAAAGTTCTGAACACTGAGTCAGAGTGGAGTAAAAGGTCTTCGTTTCTCCTCAGTCCTCCCATAAGGGGGCCTTAGCAGAAGTTCCCTGGAAGGGAGCACAGGTATGCAGTAAAGCATGGCTGGCTGGGGACCCTGAGTTTTTTACTGCAACTCCCTTCAGTGACTGTGGGGTAAAGATCTACACCAATTCTGGTAGGGGAAGGGCAGCTTTGCTCCTTGAAGCCTCATGATTAAAGCCTGTGTAGTAGTCTTTGTTCAGACCTGAATGATCACACACAGGATTTTAGCCCTCACTTATTGGCCTATATAGCTCTTTCCCTTCTTCATTTTCTCACCGTATCGAGTTACCACTATTTTTATTAATTTGGTTAAATAGTTTCTGTGAGACCATGTAAAGACTCTTCTCATTCAATATGGGCTACTTCCCAAGTCACTTGGAAACTGAATAAAGTAAATGAGACAAAGTTTCATGTTGTTTCCCATTTTCTCTGACCTGGAGGAGTTGAAAGGCAATGTTAATGCCAGAGAGAAAGAAAACAAGCTAACTTCAAATGGAAACTTTTAGGCTTAGAAGCTTCAAGTTAAAAGTATAAATTGTCCTATGTAAGCAGAAAACTTTTTAAAAATGAAACTGTCCTAATTTATACAGAAATTTATTTATTTAAAAATCTGAAGTCACATATTCAAACATATTATAAATTATTTCTTCTTAAGCATGTGACAGTTTGCAGTTCTAAAAAAATCCTGTCAGTCAACTTGGTTTCCAGCTCATATATATAGGTTGTTAATATCACTGATAGAAATCCTCATACTAGCTTTGGTTACAAATATGCATAATGTGACTCAGATGATTACTTTTCCCCCTTGGGGAATATAAACTCAACAGAAATACATTTTCTTAACAGCTGACAATCCTTTACATAATCCTGATATTTTGATCAGTGTTTTGAATAATTTATAAAAGGACAAAAAGCAAAAAATGTCACACATATACCATCTCAATATGGGATTCAGATTGCATATCTGATAATGTGAAGCACATGTCAATAAAAGGATTTTATTTTCTTCCTGTTGCTAAGTTTCTGGGTCATGGTGGATGATGCTCTCTCAGAGTCAGTTCAGAGTTTCATACAGAACTTGAGAACAATTTCTTGTTTCTTGCTTTCAATTTTTCAATAAATACCAGCAAACCCAATTATAGTTTCATAGATCACAAAGTACAATGCAGAATTGATAAAAGATAAATAAATCCATCCATTTGACTCTTGACTTCTCCCAAAATTATCCATTAATTCCATTTTTAAGATAAACTTCAGTTTTACATCCATAAACTTGTCTTGTAATCAAGGAAATTACACTTTAAATTTCACTATTTTCATTGTAAAACTTCAAAGATTTTGTGAGAAAAGAGTTTTGGAGGTTTTTTTTTGACAAGTTGAAGAAGTTCCCCTCTATTTCTACATTGCTGTTAAGCACACTTTAAGATGTCAGTTTCAACACAAGACAGTCCAACCCTCAAAGAAGTTAATTGTTTAGCTTATTATAGACAGAATATATGTAAGATTAAGTAAAATAAATAAATGCTTGCAGTATTAATACAGCCTACTTAATACATAAGCTTGGAAAATTTGTAAAATGTAAAGTCATATATTTATATAGGAGGTAGTAACTCATTATCCTATATTGTGTTTTAATATGTTTAATTCTATTTGCATGTTAATTACTATAAAATATTTGTACCTAACAGAAATATATGTATGCATGTGTTTGTGTTTCTGTGTGTGTATTTAATCTTTAAGTCTATGTAAATCTTTCCCTTTGTGAACATTTTCTTAATATGCAAATTGTACTTCTCACAATGTACCTATACTTTTCACATCACTTTTTTTATAGTTTGATAACAAAGGAATAATGACCGCATCCTTGTTTATGACTAGAATATCTGAATGCTTTATCCAATTTAATTCCTTTTTTGTATGGTATTATATTAGATACTAAATTTTAAAATCATAAACTAGCAATAAATCAATGAATTATGAAGATGATGTGTATATTTAATGACTTACTGTTCAATTGACAGATTGGTCTTATAAAAATTGAATACTTTCTCATGACACTAGAAATCATCATGTCAGTTTATGTGTTTTTTAATAGGTAGTATAGTCAGATTTTCATGCCTTTTTGTTTGTTATATTAAAATGCAGTTAATAAGCTATTTAATAAAATGTAAATAAGCTAGTTATTTATTCAAGATTTTACTTAATTAAGGAAATCATACAGTTGTTACAAAAGGTAGTTATTATATGTTGTCCTTTAAAAGAAAATGCCTTCCAATGTCACTATAATAAATATCAATTTTCCTTTTTAGAACATCCAAATGGACAATTAATGAAATTTATGGTTCAGCATATATTATTTTAATGTATTAATGAGATTTTAAAACAATTTTAATCCATAGAAAGCATGATTGATATTAACAAATATATAAATCATTTTGTGTAAGATAAAGAAAGGAAATAGTTTGTTGGGGAAAGTCATGCAACAACGTATGTGAATCTTACTCTGAGTAAGTATTCTATTTATTAAACAGTATTTTGTGATAGCTTAATTGAGGTCTTACTAACATCTTATAAAATCCATTATGTTTACATTGTATAAGTTGACAAATTTTGACTTATGTGATGAAACCATTTCTCAGTCAAGATAATGAACTTATCTATCACTGCCAGAAATTTTTTATGCCCTTTATAATCACTCCCATCTTTCCTTCTCTTTCCAGACAAGAATCAATCTGCTCACTGTTACTATAGATTAGTTTTCATTTTTAGATATTTATATAAATGGGTTCAAACAAAATGTACTTTTGGGGGTGAGTCTGGCTTCTAAACTCATAATCCTTTTGAGATTCATCCATATTATTGCATGCTGTATTTATCAGTTGCTGATTAATTTACGTAATAGAGTGGTATTCCATTATATGGATATATTAAAAATATTTTTCACTCATCTGTTGATGGACATTTGAGGTTTGCCATGGACTTTGGCTATCACAGTGAAGTTTCTATGGACAGTTTATGTATAAGTCTTTATGTGGACATACACATTCTTTTCCCTGGTCAGTGTCGAGATATTTAATCTTAAGTAAAATCTTAAGATTAGAATCGAATTATTATGTGGTTGGTGTACATTTTCCTTTTTTGGAAACTGGCAAGCTGCTTTCCAAATTTTTCCCAGTGTATCTTCCACTGAGTGCATGACAGTTCCTATTCCTCCACTTCCTTGCCAATTCTAGGTATCTTCAGTCTTTATTATTAGTCATTCTAATAGATGTGCAAAGCATTATGACTTGATTTTTCATTTCCCTAATGACTAATGATATTGAGCATCTTCTCAAAAGGTTGTATGCCACCCATATATCTTCTTTTTAAAGTACTTGTTCAAATATTTTCCTATTTTTTAAGAGTTTTGTTTTCTTCTTAACAAGTTTGGATAAGAGCTATTGGATAAAAAGTTTTAATCAGCTATATGTTTGCAAAACATATTAGTTCCCAGCTTGTTTTTTCTGATTTTTTTGGATTTATTAGAGACAATCCTGCCATCTGGAACCAAAGATCATTTTACTTCTTCTTTTCTGATCTATATTGCTTTTGTTTGCTCTTCTTGTTTATCACATTAGCCAATATTCCAGTATGATGAAAAGGAGTATTGAGAGGGACTTCCTTGCCTGATTTAAACAGGAAAGCTTCCAGTTTCTCACCATTAAGTATGATGTTAGCTTTTTTGTAGTTTTTTCTTTTTTTTTTTTTTAACAAGCTGAGGAAGTTCCCCTCTATTCCTAGTTTACAGAGAGCTTTTATCGTGATTGGGTATTGGATTTTGACTATAATTTTCTTGTTAAGTCTTTTTCTGGTTTTGGTATTTTGGTATCAGGGTTACCAAATTCTGGCATCATCAAATGATTTGGAAAGTATTCCCCGTATTTCTTTCTTCTTTAAGAAACTATAGATAAGTGATATATTTTCTTCCTTAAATGTGCGGTAGAATTCACCAGTGAACCTATTTGTGTCTGATCCTTTCTTTGAATATCATTAATTATTGACTCAATTTATTTAATAGATAATTAATATTTAATAGATAAGACCTATTCAGTTGTATATTTCTTCTTGTATGAATTTTGGCACATTGTGTCTTTCAAGGAATTAGTCCATTTCATCTAGATTATCAAATTAATGGTTGTAGAGTTGTTTATAGTATTTCTTTATTATCCCTTTTAATGTCATTGGGTCTCTACTAGTGTCCTTTCTCATATTCTGATATCAGTACTTCTGTCTTGTCCCTTTTTTTCTTAGTCTACCTAGAGGCTTATAGATTTTACTTATCTTTTCAAAACTTAGTGTTTAAAAAGCATGGAAAATATATTTTAATGTTGTTGATTGTTGTTTCTAATATCTGTGTAATTTCTGGGTCATTTTAATTGATTCATTTTCCTCTGCTTTATGGGGTCATGTTTTCCTGCTTCTTTTCATTCTGCTTCATTGTATACCTGATGTGATGGTTAATTTTCATGTGTCAAATTGTCTGGGCTACAGTGTCCAGATATTTGGTCATGTTTTTATTGGGATATATCTGTGAAGGTGTGTTTTGGATGAGATTAACATTTAAATTGATGAACTTCATGTAGATTAACCTGCATAATATGGGTGAGTCCCATTCAATTTGTTGAGTCTTTAATAGTGCAGAGTGATTCCTGGAATTAACTCTTCTCATGACTCCAGCCTACCAGCCTACCCTTTAGATTTTGAATTTATGAAGACTCCATAATTACATAAGGCAATTCCTTAACAAAAATATTTCAATAGATAGATAGGTAGGTAGATAGATACCAATAGATAGGTAAATATACACCATCTTGTTGGTTTCCTCTAGAGATCCCTACTGTACTAGTCATTGTATGTTTTACATTTTCTTTGTGCTGGATACTTTGTTATCTTACACATATTACTGACCTTTGTTCTCAGATATATTTGACTTAATTTTATTGAATTTAATTACTTTGTTTCATGCTTTTAAAAGCTGTTAAAAGCAGAATAGAGCTTAATCTAAGGCTACCTATTTCCCCCTACGGAGGCAAGACCATTCTGAGTAGTTTTTTCAATGTCCTGAGAATTATTAAGTTTTCCCTTGTGTGTTACAGGTACTGTTAACTTTAATTTTTTTGGATAGTTGTCACCACATGTTTTAGCCAGTTAGGGCTGCTGTAACAAAATACTGTGGACTGGTTGGCTTATAAACAGGAATTTCTTTTTCATCATTCTGGAAATCCAAGAAAAATGTGTCAGAATGGGAGGGTTTTGGTGAGGACACTCTTCATGTCAGAGACTGCTTGTATGCTCATATGGAGAAAAGAAAGCAAGTTAGGTCTCTGGCCTTTTCTTACAAGAGCACTAATTCCATTCATGAGGGCTCTACCCCAGTGACCTAATTACCTTCCAAAGGCTCTACCTCCAAATATTGTCACAACAGAGATTAAACTTCAACATATGAATATTCAAGAGGCAGAAACATTTAGCCCAAAATGCCATGTTTTTCAGGTAGTTTCATCATATACGTTGTACTGATCAACATTCTGTGGAAAATCTGAAGATTTCTAGAATTCTTTGGGTTCTGCTTAGCTTCCTTCTGATGCCATTTCTAAAACTCTCCCAAGGCAGAATTCAATATTAGGGCTCAACTCATCTGTCTTCTGTATCCAAGGACACAGTGCTTTTTGTTGTCTGATGTCCATTTTCCTGAAAACCATTGTGTTATATTTTTTTCTGTTTTGTTATTTATGCTTTCCTTGTGGCCCCTGTTACTCCATCTTCACTGAAAGCTAGCCTATTTGGTAGTAGATTTTGTTTGTTAATTTGAGGAATTAAAGCAAATGATAAGGAGAGAAAAATAATTTTTTGATACAATTGCATATCTTCTTATATGCTAGACTAAGAACAATGCCCCTATGATGTGAAATACTTTGGCTACCACTAAAATTAAGAAAGGTGAAAGACCTAACCTGAACTAATTTGAAGAAAGCCAAGACCATTATATGACCACATTTCTAAACTTTAAAGATAATGTAATACATCAAAGGGTGAAATTCCAGGCAGTGTGAAGCAGTGGCTCTAGTTGTCTAAGCAGCATGGTGTCTGGAAGATTGTCTTATCATGCTGGAAGGTCAGGTTCGGAAGGCTCACTAGAGATGTTTCTCTCCACAGAGAAGGAAAGAAAGAGTGGCAGAAGTTTTCTGCACACTGTGAAGGTGACTTTGTTCTCAGTGTGAGAGCAGGGTGGTCACAGCTTTCCAGGCTGAACTTGCTGTAAGGGCATCTGTAATGCGTATGCAGGAAGCAGAAAGGTGAGTTTGATTATTGTCTTCTTCCATCTCCCTGACCTGGTAGCATGAGTCCAGGGCTGGCCAAAAGAAAAGAAAGAAGAACAAGGGACACCAGAAACCTACCCTGCATTGGAACATAATTTTCATATATATAATAAAACCATGACACATTTCTAAGCAATGTTATGAAATGGTAGGGGAAAAAGAAACAGAATTCAATTAGAAGAGTTTTGAAAAAGAGCCATATTTTTTAAGAGTTTATCATGTTGGAGCCAATTTCTCTGGGCTTTTGCCTCTAAAACATGTTAAAGACCAGGTCTATAACTTCTTTGTCTGTTTCATAGTTCAGATATTATAAATATATTGTCAAGTACTATTAGTATTACACCAATCAATGTTTGTGCAACCCATGTATTTTGTTGACTGGCATTTGTTGGCTTTTTTAGAAGGATTCATAGGTATAGGCCAATTTTCAAAAGGGTTTTGGCCATAATCTTTCCCTTTACTTCACAGATTATATGTAAATATAGATATATATGTATTATTTGTATAGAAATCCATTTGAAATATGATGACATCTTTCATACTTTACTTATTAACTACTTTGCTTCAAATTAGTGACAAGCTGTATTGTTTAAAAACTTTTGATAGTAGCCTTACTCAGGTTCTTCCTTTCCTTAAGCTTGTTTTAACTATTTTAACATTTGATCTTGTTCATAAGTTAAACTTCCCATCTGTTAAAGATCACCAGATGCTTTCAGTGGTGCATGGTGACAATTATGTGTCAGCCATCATGGAACCATATTTTAACACCTGTTTTGGGATCACTCTTTTAAACTTTTTAATGCTGCTACTATGACTCCTTGAATTTATACTAGTCTTTCATTGTCACCCTGATATTTATTAGAATTTATTTATATTCATATTATCAGATAACTTTCCCATTTGAAATTTGAAAATGATTTGTTTGGGAACATATTTTAGTCAATGATTTTTTCTAGTCAATGTGACTGTATATCAGTATATCATTGGCACATGAACCACAATTTATATAACAAGCAAAAATCTTGGTCTAAATGTATTTAACTAATTAGGTTAAAGTAAGTATGCCTCATTTGAAAGCCTATAAAATGAACCCTGAGAATTTGTAGTCTGATGTGTAATGTTTTTTTTTTTTGGCCTGTGTTTGAAATGATTTTCATCATGTTTATGTAGAAGTAGTTGTCAGATTAGTTGAGGTTTTATTTCTCTTTTTCATATAACAATAACAATAATAATATAAGGATGCTGTTATGACTTTGTTAAATTCACATTTGTGAAGTACGGTCTTGGATGGTTAGTCACAGTTCAACAATATACCACTAGAGAAATTGAAATAGAAGCTAATTACCCACAGTTCAGAGGTTCTAAGGAAGTAACTGGAATGCTTTGAGGGGCTATATTGGGAAGTCAAGATAGAGTGCAGATGGAGACAGGACTTGAGGCACACGCCCTTGTGCGTTTCTGTGGGTGAAGTTCATTGGTGTTCTGGGGCTAGGGCTGGATTGGTCAATTCAGTCAAAAGAGTGGAGCTTTGGTTAGTCATGGGGGTCTCATTTAAGATGCATAAGAGGCATACAAGTGCTGGGAGAAAGGGAGACAGTTGATCGCGAAGTCTGTTGGGGAAGTCGTATCAGGAACTTACATCTGCTCTGACTCTGAGAACTGGAATCTAGGACACAAGCTTGCATAAGGGGCTAGTGTCTGCTGAAGTTGCCTGCTGGCTTCTTGGCCAAACTGGATGCCAAGGCAGCAATACCATGGTGTAATTTAGCTAAATTCTTAGCAGCAGCATGCTGGAAGATTTTAAGAGAACAAAGATAGAGGAAAGATCCAAGGTTTTTGGATCACCTGATTCTAATATCAGCCGTGAAGATTACCTGTGTGACCTCTGATAGGTTCTTTAACATTTCAGAAGCTCTACGTAAGTGTATTCAAAGTGCCTGGAACAGAGTAGTCATAAGACAATGAGATTTTTATAGTTCTCATATAGATTTATTTTAAAATACAAAATTCTGTCTTCCTCCAGATCAAAATAGCATGGGACAGTTTAGGTTTCCCTGAGGTGACCTAGCTAACTAAGGTTACCAGTCCAAGCTAGAGGCTGGTGCCACCCAAAACTGCATGAAAACCTAATTTAAATGAACTAAGCACATGGCTGATTGCTACAGGTTTGGATCAATATTAAAATTAACTTTATGGTGACTTAATATATTTTCACAGTTGGATAGAGAAGTCCGTTTTTTCTGAGTATACTAGTTTAGTCCTCGTTAGTTTAAATCACTGAAGAATTCATTTTCATTCTTTGAGAAATTTTTAGCAAATAGGAGCTTTAATTTAGACTTTGTGAACTTAAAATTTATCTGTAAATGTGAAAAATGTGTTTCTAAAATATGGCGCCTTTTACGTATTAAGTTGAACCTTAAGAACATACTGTTTAATCATTTTGAGAAAAAATAAAAAATGACAATTTTGTTTTGCTCAAGTAAACATAATCAAATGTAATTATTCTACAAAGGGTTCATGACATATATTTTATTGCAAAAGGAACACTTGGCCATGAAAAAATTTCAGAAGGGATATTTGCTTCCAGAATTATGAAAAACAAATTCATTTTTTCTACTTGTATCTGAAAAAATGATATTCTGACATATCAGACATAATATAGAATATTTAGGTGTGTTACCTTGCTGCATAATTTGCATGTTCTTTTTTTTTAAAAAAAAAAACACCCTTTCATGGAAAGATCTCGACATTCAATAGTATAACATCTCCAAGTTTCAGGCTGTCAAGACAGTCACTTTGGCACTGTCAGGCAAAAGGCTAATGAGTCTGAGATGGTCCTAAAATAAGGACTAAAACATTTGGGAGTCCTGGCAGATAGCATTAAATAAATGGGAAATATTCAGCTCTAAAGCAGTTGATTAGGAAAGAGGGCAAATTTTACTTGCAAATAGGACAGAGTTGGCAGGTTAACCTAAGCAGGTCTCAGTGCTATTGAGATCTCATAATGGTGCTTTGTGAATGCCTGCTCTTAAGCTTTGACATTTCATAATTAAGTTACTTGGTATATTGTTTCTTTCTTGGGTGATGGGCTGTTTAAGGCAAAAAACCTTTAAAAACTACCAAAATGCTTTCAGTCCATTAATGTAAATAGTTATCATTACTTTAAATGAAATCAGCAAATAACCTTTTGATTTTCTCTTTTTCCAGTCTGTACCATGTCTATGAACTTGCCATTGCCATTTTCTTTTTCTTTCTTTCTTTCTTTCCTTCTTCTTCTCCTTTTTTTCTTATTTAACAGTCTGAGAAATAGTTTACTGGGACAATGATTACTATTGGAAATCCTTGTTCAATTCCACCTAAATAGCAGAGCTTAAATGGAATTGCAATAGGTTGCATTAAACCATTTTTGTTAGGACCTTATATTGTGAAATTTTAACTGACAGATAAAAAGCTGTATATATTTGTGGAAAAAATAAGTGTATCTGGATTATTAGAAGAAAAGTTCTTATCTTTATATCTAACATAAAACTGACTTATTAAACTTGAGGATATTTATGCAATATTTATTTTCTTATATGTAAAATGAGTGTTCCAATTTCTTGCCTATAATAAAAATTATATAATAAGAAAACACAATTTAAAAATTCAGATATTCTTATACAGTTAAATTGAAAGATGACATTATTTTAGGATTTCCTTTGATATGTTATGAGTAAAATAATTTGGAAATAATGTGTCATTTCCACACCTGTAATTATGTGGTATTATGTTAATTAGACTAACTAGAATGTGTTGAACATTAATGATTAATGATAAGAAAGAAGCGATCATAAAAATTCTAATAGAATTCAAAACTGATCTAGATTGAGTATTTTTAGACCAAGTTAAAGGAGTTATGCCAATAAATGGAACAATTAAATGCTAATAAAAACACAATAAGGATAAGTATAATGATCAAGGTTTAGCTTCTTCTGGAAATTTCAAGCCATTGATATCTCTGCATCAGAAAAGATGAAGTAGTACTAAAATATATTGTCCTTCAAGTATTCACTTTACAGTTGTCAAGGCATGTATATTCATTGTGTCATTTGTTCATCATAAAAACTCTGTGACAGTGGTGACTGAACTGGAAACCAGACCTCAAAGGTGGGACAGCAAACTCACAGTGCATAGTGATAGAATTGGGATTAGATGTTTTTCTAAATTAGTAATGGAGACTCAACTAATACAAATGATACCAGTATCATTTCTATAAATAATGATGTAAACAAAATGATAGTCTAGATATGACTATAAAATAATATTTAATCCAGATATTGATTCTCTCCCTTTCCAAAAGTTAAGTTCCTATTGGGGGAACTCCCAGTTTCTTCTAAAGCCACTCACTTTGTGGTTCCTCTTCACTTGCCTGAATGCCACGAGCTGATTTTTTTAAATGTACATGCCTAGAATGAAGGGAATTAATATTTTTACTGGCAGAAGATAACTTAAAAACTGGAACACAGTCTAACTGTTCTTAAAACATTTGGCTAATTTTCTGAGGGAAAGAATAATGCTTTGTTTCCTTGTTCAGTTGAAAATATTTGCTTTTCATAATTTTTTTCTTGTATCTCAACTTCTGTTACCATTTATTAATAAGTGACAATTAAAAATTTGTTGTATGATTTGTATGTCCAAACAAGTGAACTAAATGATTAAAACATATAGCTATATGAAATATGAACTACTCGATGGATTGCTTAAGTATTAAATCTTGGTATTCTTGAGCAAAAAAGGAAAAAATATTAAATGCCTTAGTCATATATCCTATTATTTATTAGCTACTCTGTGGCAAGTTGCTCTTTCATGTGTATTCTATAATTTTTGAAGTAGTAAATACAAAATTGTTGTCTTTTATCTTAATTTTAGAATCTGTATAAGGCTCTTCAACTTGATCATTTTTGTTAATAATTGACCTACAAAAATTATTTAATAATTTTATGTTAAGGAAAATTTAAGAAAAATCATTGAAAAAATTTTGTCACAATCTTATTCATAGTCATACACTCAGCAATGGAAAGTTAAAGATTTTTTCTTATTAGGAATATTAGCATTGTCACTATTAGAGTCTTACTTAAATATGTAACATAATATTTTTTCTTCATAAAAGTTCATTAAATTAAATTTATATATAAATCTATAAATTATATTTCTAGATGGGAAAATATTTTTTAAGCATACATAAATTATCACAAATGAGAAAACATGAATATGAGGGGATTTGCAAAATTAAATACAGAGCAATCAACCAACATAGATTTATCCTCAATTATATACAAGTTGTCGTAAATACTACACTAAATAGTTAATGTATAAAGTTAAAGAAAACCTGACAACTTTTCTTACAAAACTAATAAACCAGTTGTGCTTTACCTGGCATGACTTAAAAATACCTGGAAAGACAATTACACACAAAATGCTTCCCAAAAAATGATAATCCAGTAACAAAATAAGCACAGTTACAGAGTGTACAGAGTCGAAATTCCCAGTCAGTAAAGGAGTAGAGAATACACTGTTTAATTAATAATGGAGAATTCTCTGGATCCTTGAACTTACAATTGATTTTGAAGGAAGGCCTGCCCATACGTCATCTAACTATAGCATAGTTCATATGAGTTAAATTCTGAGACTACTAATGAGAAAATAGTTAAAAAAAGAATATACTTATTTTCATATGCTGACCCCCCGAGGAACATTAGAACACTCCTAAAATATACATTATATTTGTAATATTTTGATATGGCATAAAAGTTATTTCTAGGCATTTAAATTGATTCTACCATCTACTACATATTTTCAAAATCATGACATGAAAAGAAGAATTTAAAAAGACCCCCTGAATCCATGTCTAATAACAGCAAACAGCAATTCTCACCAGAATTCAGTGTTTTCTGGGTAGAACCAAGTCAAAAGCTACTGAGGCATACAGCATCCATGTATGTACTATCTAAAATGCCAATATAAATTGAACATGAATAAAGTGAATATGAGAAATATTCCAAGTAATGCTGTGAAGTACTCAGTGACTTCTGAGAAGCAAACTTGGTTAGCCTGCAAACATATCCAGTGGAGTGACTTAGAAAAACAGGCAATGTATGCAGAGACTGCCTACATCCGTAGTTACAATGATAGAACAAGCCAAAACTCAACCGGAAAGGGTAATTTGGCAGACACACACTTATATTTTCATTCACATTAGCTTGATGAAGTTAAATAAATGGTGATTTTAAAGATGTATGACTATTGAAAGCACATATAGTCCTTAATTTATTTCCCTTATAAGATTGGTTAATATTTAAAATAGATCATTGAAAATATATGCAGAATTTTACCTACTGTGAAAATATTTTTGAAAAAGCACACTTCCAGAATAAATGTAATATCTCAGAATACCAGATATAAAAATGTCTCATTTCTGTGAAATACTAAACAGTAATATACACAATCATAACACTGCCAAATTAATTTCAATATTTAAATATTATGAATCATTCTCATTGGAATATCAAGAAAAGTTATAAATTTACATTTCTTTTCTATCAAATAGAATAGATAAAAATTCAGCATTATGGATTTTCTCAGACTTTTGCCCTCAAACAGGCCTTTTGTAATTTCTTTCAAATTATCATAAATCATGATAATTTTGTGTGAAGAAGCAAGCATGAATCTCCTTCTTTCCATGAATCTCAATCATGTACGGATTTTAATAGGTGTAGTTCAATGTCACCTAGATAAGATATTTTATAAACATCTTTCATTTCAGTGGGGCCCTACTATATTTCAGGACACTTAAGAAAAAAATTATGTAGTGATTTACAAATATCTTCAATTTAGATCACCTTTAATGCAATATGTATCTCTACAAAATGTGTAAAAATATGTTAAAACATCAATAGAACATGATATTCATTAATTAAAATATTTGATTATTTAAACACCATAATGTCACACAATGAATCCTAGATTCTGATTTTCTGTCACCCTAAATTTGAACAGCATTATTTGAAATCAACACTATTTTTACATAATTGGTTAATTTAAAAGAAGCAGTAAATGGTAAAACTCCACCAAAGGCATAAAATATTGTAATTTAATCAATTTGGGTATTTTCTTAAGTTATTTTTATGTTTGTCAAACATCTCAAAACACAGAAAATTGAAGTGACTTGTCAAAGATACAAAACATGCATACTACTTATATTTTTCCATGTGCTTCATCTCTGAGTTATAAACATTATTTTATTTAGAGGTAAACAATGATTTGTCCAAAATCCCAAAGACATGTATTTTTTTCTTCTTTGTGAAGTTTTAAACTCTCATTTATCACATATTTACTACACACTAAAATTTTCAAGGGCTGATGTCTTAACTATGAATACAAAGAGAATGCCAAATTATATTTACTTTCCATAAATAGAATAACAATTACATTGAAATGTAATCTGCATTGTGCTAGACATGTTCTGAAAACTACAAGAGTTCTCCTATTCAGACTAAAAGATAAGATGAAGAAACATGCTATATCATATGAATGTGTACATTTTCCCTAAGATGATTGTTTATTTATTTATTTATTTATATTTTGAGAGGGCATCTCTCATATTTATTGATCAAATGGTTGTTAACAACAATAAAATTCTGTATAGGGGTCTCAATGCACAATCATTAATCAACCCCTAGCCCAACTCTCAACAGTCTCCAATCTTCTGAAGCATAAAGAACATGTTCTTACATGGTGAGCAGTGCAAGGGCAGTCATCACAGAAACTTTCGGTCTTGATCACGCATCATGAACTATAAAGAATCAGGTCAAATATGAATATTCGTTTGATTTTTATACTTGATTTATAAGTGAATCCCACATTTCTCCCTTATTGTTATTATTATTATTTTTAATAAAATGCTGAAGTGGTAGGTAGATGCAAAATAAAGGTAGAAAACATAGTTTAGTGCTGTAAGAGGGCAAATGTAGATGATCAGGTGTGTACCTATAGACTAAGTATTAATCCAAGCTAGACAAGGGCAATAAAACATCCACGGATGCAGAAGATTTCTCTCAAAACAGGGGGGGTGAGGTTCTAAGCCTCACCTCTGTTGATCCCCAATTTCTCACCTGATGGCCCCCCTGTGACAGTGCCTGTCTTAGGTTGTTCCTCTCTTGAGGAATCTTACCCGTCTCTGGCTAACTAGTCATCTTCCGGGGCCATACAAGGAAATGTAAAGTTGGTAAGTGAGAGAGAAGAAATATTCTTTGAAAATGTTAGCTTTTTACTTCTTTGCATATTTATGCCCTGTGGCTTCTATGCCCAGCATTTGTCATGAGGTATCTTTACCACTTGGAAGGATTATGATACTCGATAATTTCTATATGAGGCACGAATTCTACTTAAGGGTTGTAATTAGGAAGGAAGAAGAAAAGCTATAGAAGTAGCAGACGGAAGAAAACATGGGAAGATTGATTATTTCTTTGACATATCTTCTTGTAGAGTAACATAAGCATGTATAGGTTTTAAACTACTAATTAAATTGCATACACACATTAACATAATAGGAATGCAGCTACATAACCAAAGCAGACCTACAATTACCAGCCATCTCCAGTGAAACCAAAAAACCAGTGAGGCACCGTAGGCATTTGTGAAAACTTATCAATGATATGATGGATATTGTCTAACTGAATTTGAATAGTTTGAGAAAAATCAGACAAATTAAAGCAACACATTCCTGGGAACTGTTCACATCCCATATGTTCTTTTAACAGTAGATAGTCTATAGTCGCAAGATTTTGGAGCACTGAAACTTGCACTTCTCCAAATTCTTGGTTGAGTTCCGACAGTATAGATCCAGTCAAATTTGTTGTCTTACTGTATGCACAGGCCAGCTTAGATATCTCCTTCTTCATTCCAATGGCAAGTCCAGGAACTGATGGGATGAATGCAGCTAAAACTGCAACAGCACCAGGATCTTTGTTGAAGTTTTTTGATGATCATCTTCTGCAATGACTCTCCCAGAGAATGTTGAAGTTGGAAGTTCTTCTTCATATCGTATCTTAATTCGTTTTCGGGGTAGCCAAATCAGGCTTTGATCCTCTGTATAAATACAAACAAACCCTTTGCCCACACTTTGATATGCCCTTTATAACATTGTGAAGAACTTATTGGAGATCATCACACAGGAACTGTTTTTTTTTTTTGTTATCACTAATCTATAATTACATGAAGAATATTATGTTTACTAGGCTCTACCCTATACCAGGTCCCCCCCCACAAACCCCTTTAGAGTCACTGTCCATCAGCATAGCAAAATGTTGTAGAATCACTACTTGTCTTCTCTGTGTTGTACAGCCCTCCCCTTTCTCCCACCCCCCCATTATGCATGCTAATCATAATACCCCCTTTATTCTCCCCTCCCTTATCTCTCCCTACCCACCCATCTCCCCATTCCCTTTCCCTTTGGTACCTGTTAGTCCATTCATGGGTTCTGTGATTCTGCTGCTGTTTTGTTCTTCAGTTTTTCCTTTGTTCTTATACTCCACAGATGAGTGAAATCATTTGGTATTTCTCTTTTTCCGCTTGGCTTATTTCACTGAGCATAAGACCTTCTAGCACCATCCATGTTGTTGCAAATGGTAGGATTTGTCTTCTTCTTATGGCTGAGTAATATTCCTGTGTGTATATGTACCACATCTTCTTCATCCATTCATCTACCAATGGACACTTAGGTTGCTTGCAATTCTTGGCTATTGTAAATAGTGCTGCATTAAACATAGGGGTGCATCTGTCTTTTTCAAACGTGAGTGCTGCGTTCTTAGGGTAAACTCCTAGAAGTGGAATTCCTGGGTCAAATGGTATGTCTATTTTGAGCATTTTGAGGAACCTCCATACTGCTTTCCACAATGGTTGAACTAATTTACATTCCCACCAGCAGTGTAGGAGGATTCCCCTTTCTCTCCACAACCTCGCCAACATTTGTTGTTGTTTGTCTTTTGGATGGTAGCCATCCTTACTGGTGTGAGGTGATACCTCATTGTGGTTTTAATTTGCATTTCTCTGATAACTAGTGATGTGGAGCATCTTTTCATGTGTCTGTTGGCCATCTGTATTTCTTCTTTGGAGAACTGTCTGTTCAGTTCCTCTGCCCATTTTTTAATTGGATTATTTGTGTTTTGTTTCTTGAGGTGGGTGGGCTCTTTATATATTTTGGAAATCAAGCCTTTATCGGATCTGTCTTTAAAAATATATTCTCCCATACTGTAGGGTTCCTTTTTGTTCTACTGATGGTGTCTTTTGCTGTACAGAAGCTTTTCAGCTTAATATAGTCCCACTTGTTATTTTTGCTGTTGTTTTCCTTGCCCGGGGAGATATGTTCCAGAAGAGGTCACTCATGTTTATGTCTAAGAGGATTCTGCCTATGTGTTTTTCCAAGAGTTTAATGGTTTCATGACTTACATTCAGGTCTTTGATCCATTTTGAATTTACTTTTGTGTATGGGGTTAGACAATGGTCCAGTTTCATTCTCCTACATGTAGCTGTTCAGTTTTGCCAGCAACATCTGTTGAAGAGACTGTCATTTCGCCATTGTATGTCCATGGCTCCTTTATCAAATATTAATTGACCATATATGTTTGGGTTAATGTCTGGAGTCTCTAATCTGTTCCACTGGTCTGTGGCTCTGCTCTTGTGCCAGTACCAAATTGTCTTGATTACTATGGCTTTGTAGTAGAGCTTGAAGTTGGGGAGTGAGATCCCCCATACTTTATTCTTCTTTCTCAGGATTGCTTTAGCTATACGGGGTCTTTGGTTTTTCCATATGAATTTTTGAACTAGTTGTTCTAGTTTGTTGAAGAATGTAGCTGGTAATTTGATAGGGATTGCATCAAATCTGTATATTGCTTTGGGCAGGATGGCCATTTTGATGATATTAATTCTTCCTAGCCATGAGCATGGGATGTGTTTCCATTTGTTAGTGTCCCCTTTAATTTATCTTAAGAGTGAATAGTAATTTTCAGGGTATAGGTCTTTCACATCTTTAATTAGGTTTATTCCTAGGTACTTTATTCTTTTTGATGCAATTGTGAATGGAGTTGTTTTCCTGATTTCTCTTTCTATTGGTTCATTGTTAGTATATAGGAAAGCCACAGATTTCTGTGTGTTAATTTTGTATCCTGCAACTTTGCTCTATTCTGATATCAGTTCTAGAAGTTTTGGGGTAGAGTCTTAGAGGTTTTTTATATACAATATCATGTCATCTGCAAGTAGTGACAGTTTGACTTCTTCTTTACCAATCTGGATTCCTTGTATTTGTTTTGTCTGATTGCTATGGCTAGGACCTCCAGTACCTTGTTAAATAACAGTGGGGAGAGTGGGCATCCCTGTCTTGTTCCCGATCTCAGAGGAAAAGCTTTCAGCTTCTTGCTGTTCAGTATAATGTTGGCTGTGGGTTTATCATATATGGCCTTTATTATGTTGAGGTACTTGCCCTCTACACTCATTTTGCTGAGAGTTTTTATCATGAATGGATGTTGAATTTTGTCGAATGCTTTTTCAGCATCTATGGAGATGATCATGTGGTTTTTGTCTTTCTTTTTCTTGATGTGGTGGATGATTTTGGTGGATTTTAGAATGTTGTACCATCCTTGCATCCCTGGGATGAATCCCACTTGGTCATGGTGTATGATCCTTTTGATATATTTTTGAATTCGGTTTGCTAATATTTTATCGAGTATTTTTGCATCTACATTCAACAGGAATATTGGTTTCTAATTTTCTTTTTTGTTGGGGTCTTTGCCTGGTTTTGGTATTAGGGTGATGTTGGCTTCATAGAATGAGTTTGGGAGTCTTCCCTCCTCTTCTATTTTTTGGAAAACTTTAAGGAGAATGGGTATTATGTCTTTTCTGTGTGTCTGATAAAATTCCGAGGTAAATCCATCTGGCCTGGGGGTTTTGTTCTTGGGTAGTTTTTTGATTACCGTTTCAATTTCTTTGCTCATAAGTGTTTTTTTTACCTTTGTGTTTCTTCCTTCATCACTCTTGGATGGTTGTATTTTTCTAGGAAGTTGTCCATTTCTTCTAGGTTTTCCAGCTTGCTGGCATATAGGTTTTCACAGCAGTCTTTAGTAATTCTTTGTAGTTCTGTGGCGTCTGTAATGATTTTTCCATTCTCATTTCTGATTCTGTTGATTTGTGTTGATTCTCTTTTTCTCCTCATAAGTTTGGCTAGAGGCTTATCTATTTTGTTTATTTTCTCAAAGAACCAGCTCTTGGTTTCATTGATTTTTGCTATTGTTTTATTCTTCTCAATTTTGTTTTTTGTTCTCTGATCTTTATTTTGTCCCTCCTTCTGCTGACTTTATGCCTCATTTGTTCTTCTTTTTTCAGTTTCGATAATTGTGATGTTAGACTATTCATTTGTGATTGTTTTTCCCTCTTCAAGTGTGCCTGGATCACCATATACTTTCCTTTTAAGACTGCTATCGCTGCGTCCCACAGAAGTTGGGTCTTTGTGTTGTTGTTGTCATTTGTTTCCATATATTCCTTGATCCCTATTTTAATTTGTTTGTTTATCCATTGATTATTTAGGAGCATGTTGTTAAGCCTCCATGTGTTTGTGAGCCTTTTTGTTTTCTTTGTAGAATTTATTTCTAGTTTTATACCTTTGTAGTCTGAAAAGTTGGTTGGTAGAATTTCAATATTTTGGAATTTGCTGAGGCTCTTTTTGTGGGCTAGTATGTGGTCTATTCTGGAGAATGTTCCATGTGCACTTGAGAAGAAAGTATATCCTGTTGCTTTTGGATGTAGAGTTCTATAGATGTCTATTAGGTCCATCTGTTCTACTGTGTTGTTCAGTGCCTCTGTGTCCTTACTTATTTTCTGCCCGGTTGATCTATCCTTTGGGTGAGTGGTGTGTTGATGTCTCCTGAAATGAATGGATTGCAGTCTATTTCCCACTTTAGTTCTCTTAGTATTTGTTTCACATATGTTGGTGCTCCTGTGTTGGATGCATATATATTTAGAATGGTTATATCCTCTTGTTGGACTGAGCCCTTTATCATTATCTAGTGTCCTTCTTTATCTCTTGTTACTTTCTTTGTTTTGAAGTCTATTTTTTCTGATACTAGTACTGCAACCACTGCTTTCTTCTTGCTGTTGTTTGCCTGAAATATGTTTTTCCATCTCTTGACTTTTAGTCTGTGCATGTCTTTGGGTTTGAGGTGAGTTTCTTGTAAGCAGCATATAGATGGGCCTTGCTTTTTTATCCATCCTATTACTCTGTGTCTTTTGATTGGTGCATTAAGTCCATTTACGTTTAGGGTGACTATTGAAAGATATGTACTTATTGCCATTGCAGGCTTTAAATTCACGGTTACCAAAGGTTCAAGGTTAGCCTCTTTAGTATCTTACTGCCTAACTTAGCTCGCTTATATACACTGTCTGGAGATTCTTTTCTTCTCTCCCTTCTTATTCCTCCTCCTCCATTCTTCATATGTTGGGTGTTTTGTTCTGTGCTTTTTTTAGGAGTGCACCCATCTAGAGCAATCCCTGTAGGATGCCCTGTAGAGGTGGTTTGTGGGAGGCAAATTCCCTCAACTTTTGATTGTCTGGGAATTGTTTAATCCCTCCTTCATATTTTAATGATATTCGTGCTGGATACAGTAGTCTTGGTTCAAGGCCCTTCTCTTTCATTGCATTAAATATATCATGCCATTCTCTCTGGCCTGTAAGGTTTCTGTCGAGAAGTCTGATGTTAGCCTAATGGGTTTTCCTTTGTAGGTGACCTTTTTCTCTCTAGCTGCCTTTAAAACTCTTTCCTTGTCCTTGATCTTTGCCATTTTAATTATTATGTGTCTTGGTGTTGTCCTCCTTGGGTCCTTTCTGTTGGGAGTTCTGTGTATTTCAGTGGTCTGTTCGATAATTTCCTCCCCCAGTTTTGGGAAGTTTTCAGCAATTATTTCTTCAAAGACACTTTCTATCCCTTTTTCTCTCTCTTCTTCTTCTGGAACCCCTATAATACGGATATTGTTTCTTTTGGATTGGTCACATAGTTCTCTTAATATTGTTCCATTCCTGGAGATCCTTTTATCTATCTCTATGTCAGCTTCTATGCGTTCCTGTTCTCTGGTTTCAATTCCATCAATGGCCTCTTGCATCTTATCCATTCTGCTTAAAAATCCTTCCAGAGTTTGTTTCACTTCTGTAATCTCCTTTCTGGCATCTGTGAGCTCCCTCTGGACTTCATCCCTTATCTCTTGTATATTTCTGTCCATCTCCATCAGCATGTTTATGATTTTTGTTTTGAATTCTTTGTCAGGAAGACTGGTTAGGTCTGTCTCCTTCTCTGGTGTTGTCTCTGTGATCTTTGTCAGCCTGTAGTTTTGCCTTTTCATGGTGATAGGAATAGTTTGCAGAGCTGGGACGAGTGACGGCTGGAAGAACTTCCCTTCTTGTTGGTTTGTGGCCCTCCTCTCCTGGGAGAACAGCGACCTCTAGTGGCTTGTGCTGAGTAGCTGCGCACAGACAGGGCTTCTGATTCCTGCCCGGCTGCTGTGGAGTTTATCTCTGCTGTTGCTATGGGGGTGGCCTCTCTCAGGCTACTGCTCCAAAATGGTGGAGCCGCGTTGGAGGGGAGCAGCCAGGCAGGGAGGCTATTTATCTCCATGAGGGGCCTCTGTGCTCCCTGCCCAGGGGATTAGAGTGCCCAGAGATCCCCAGATTCCCTGCCTCTGGACTAAGTGTCCCGGGATGCTTCCGTCCAGTTTGGAGTCCCTGTCCCTTTAAGACTTCCAAAAAGCAGTCGCCAAAAAAAAAAAAAATAATTAAATAATTAAAAAAAAAAAATCTGCTCGTTTTTCTTTGTCCTAAGGCGCCGGCCTTAGGGACCTGCTCACCGGTCTTGCTGACCTGTTTCCCTAGTATCCAGGACCCTGCGCATGCACTGTTTCTGCGCTCTGGTCCGGATGGCTGGGGCTGCGTGTTCAGCCATCCTGGGCTCCCTCTCCCTCCCCACTCCAACTCCTCTTCTCCCACCGGGAGTTGGGAAGAGTGGCGCTCGTGTCCCACAGGGCTGGGGCTTATATCTTACACCTTTCACAAGGCGCTGGGTTCTCGCAGGTGTGGATGTGGTCTGGATGTTGTCCTGTGTCCTCTGGTCTCTATTCTAGGAAGAGTTGTCTTTGTTATATTTTCATAAATATATGTGGTTTTTGGAGGAGATTTCCACTGCTCTACTCACGCCACCATCTTGACTCCCTGACATTATTTATTTATTTTTTGAGAGGGCATCTCTCATATTTATTAATCAAATGGTTGTTAACAACAATAAAATTCTGTATAAGGGACTCAATGCACAATCATCAATCAACCCCAAGCCTAATTCTCAACAGTCTCCAATCTTCTGAAGCATAACAAATAAGTTCTTACATGGTGAACAAGTTCTTACATAGTGAATAAGTTCTTACATGGTGACCAGTGCAAGGGCAGTCATATCGCAGAAACTTCTGGTTTTGATCTCGCATCATGAACTATAAACAATCAAGTCAGATATGATTATTCGTTTGATATTTATACTTGATTTATATGTGAATCCCACATTTCTCCCTTATTATTATTATTATTATTTTTAATAAAACGCTGAGGTGGTAGGTAGATGCAAGATAAAGGTAGAAAACATAGTTTAGTGCTGTAAGAGGGCAAATGTAGATGATCAGGTGTGTGCCTATAGAGTAAGTATTAATCCAAGCTAGACAAGGGCAACAAAATACCCACGGATGCAGAAGATTTCTCTCAAAAAGATGTTTATTTTTTATTGCTCACATCTACAATCCTTAAATATTGCAAATATATTAGAAGATACATAGAGAGATGAGAACTACACATCTTCTGACTACTGAACTCACTACCCGACTGGTCTGCGCCCACTTAGTTTGATTTTCTGCTAGCGAAACAAAAGCAGTTTTCCATTTCTCCCTAAGGCACACCTTCCACCTGATCTCTGGATTCCACACTTGCTAGTCAAGAACTTCCCTTCTGCAAATATTGTGTATGACCTGCTTCACCTTTTATTACTAACAAAAATTCTCATCTACATGAAAAGTGCATTAATTCAACTCATCTTGAATAAAGCAAACTTTTCTTGATTCCCTGATCCCCTATGTTCCACTCTGACCTCCTTTCCTTGCTCTCCATTCATGGCACAATTCCAAAACATGATTCATAGTCCTCTTATTTACCCCCCTACCCATGTTTAACCCAGTTCCGTTAGGGCTTTCACCCTTACCACCCTACCTACACACCAACAACCTTCTTTTGCAATATCCATAGTCAGCTTTCTGTTCTTAACATAATGGACAGTCCCTCCCCATTCAGCTATGGACCACTTTCCCTAGATTTCCATGAAACCACAGCCTTATGTTTCCTTCACCTGTCTCTTGGCTTTCTTCTTCTCCACTTTTGTTCAGGTATTCCCACCATTTTAAAAGATGACTACTGTATCTTTATCTCCAACTGTCTTTTCTCTTTTCTCTCTTGAGCTTTTCTCACTATATCCATCTGTATACCTAATCAGCTTTTCAAACTGACTATGGTCAACTGGAATTATTGGTCATCCTTTTCCTAGCCCTAGACCATGCTCTTTTTTCAGTTTCCCACTTTTAAGTCCCTGGAACTTTTCTTTCTCTAGAAACTCAAGGAATTTCAGGGATCTTAGGTTTGCTAGATAAAATTCAGGGTACCTACATGAAATGGAATTTCAGATAAGTAACAAATAATATGTCCCTGTAGCTTTGTCCCAACTCTTGTACTGGAAATATTTATGCTAAAAATATCTGGAGTCCTCTATTTTCATTTGCAAAACCTTGCAACCCTAGTGAGGTTCATATTTGTCTCTACATCAAATCGTAATATTTCTAAACTTTATCTAGAATCCCACAGCTTCTCATCAGTTCCACTGTGAAATACCCCAGTACAAGCCACTTGAACTTGGATCAAAGCCCTCACTTCCTCTAGGGCTTAATAACAAATTCCAAACACCAGACCAAAGCCTGAAAGACCTCACCCAATTTGACCCTTGGCTGCCTTTCCAATGTTATTTCCCATCTTTCTTCCTTGTTAATGAAGTTTCTTGAAAACCTTTCTTGGATCCTGCCTTAAATGTGTTACACATAAATCTACCTCAGGACCTTTGAATTTGCAATTATTTCTGCTAGAACAATTTCCACCTCCTATGTTTCTTTTATCATTTAAGTTGAGCTCTGTTCAGATAGGACTTATTTTAAATTAGTTTTCTTCATACTGCTACTAAATGATCTTTTTATTTCTTTAATATTACTTTAACTATTTTAAATTATCACAGTTTTGTTTCTGTTATTCTTTATATTACCCTAATCGAAATTTATTACTTTTTTCCATTTATCCCTATAACCCCAGAGCCTAGATGGTCACATGCAAATATTAAGTGTTCAATTAATATTTACTGAGGCAGTGAGTAGTTTCTAAAAGGAAGCTGTAGCTAGGCTCATCTGGTGTCGATGTCTTTATCAGCAGAATAAATTTAGACATTGATAACAGAATTTTAGACAAAAACCAAAATTATATTAAAAATGTCTTTTATTGCAATTTGTCAAATATAATTATATTAACCTTATATTAACTATTTAATAATAGGTAACATATGTATTTTCCCTATTTAGTCATAATGACACACAAACAGTAGCTTCATAATATAAATTTCAAAATTAAACATTCTTGTACAGTACATTTATTTCACCAGCTGTGATTTTTAGAAATATTGTGTATGTTCTCTTTAAAATCAATAATAAGAAAATAGTAATTTTTTTCCTTTATCATACCCTATTTTTTTATGGTAACAGATAAGAAAGTATTAGAAGTATATCCTCATAACTTAACATGAAATACCAAAATGGAGAAAAAATACTGTATCTCACATTAATGAACAATCTTGTTATATTACAAAGTTTTATTGTAATCAAGCAATATAATGTCAGATACTAAATTAATGTAATTCAATATTTTCTGTAAATTTAAAAGGAATTGATATTTCCAAAGCGATTTCAAGACTCAGTGTAAATGTATAGATTATAACTGACAGCTGTAATCCAAAGACTTGAAATATTGGGTGGAAAAGTTGAATGTTTTTTTCCATAATCAGCTCCTTCTCTTTCACATCACCCCATAACAAGAAGCCACATAGAAAACTCTGAAAGAAAAAAACTTATGAAACTATTTTTTTCTTATATTGTTCTATTCCTTAATTAGAAAGCTGACTGACAGTATCAATCCTTTGTCAAACCTTTATACAGACACACATTCTCTGGCTACCGGGTTATAGAACTCTTCTGATTTTCTTCAAGTTTTGGTTTGACCAAAGCCTAATTTTATTTCAGATTGAGGAATCTAACCAACATAAAGATTGAAACTGATCAGAAAATATTGCTTCAGTAAATTACACAGGAATCATTTGAAGAAGACATATAATTGGGAAGCCTTTATATATAAATATATAAATACCAAGAATGGGTAGCTCATTTTATTTTTCCATGCTATCCTTCAAGAAAAGTCATTAGCATACTTGAAACAAAAAACATCTCATCATTGGAAAACCTTCTCACTGCGGAAATTGATGGTTTAATGGGCAGCCCTGAGGCAGAACCACCAGACAGACAGGAATATAGAATTTGCAACACACTCCTTAAAAAAATAATGCTTTTAAAGCAGTTATTTCTATATATAGAAATTTGAGACCCATAAAGAAGAATATGAATGTACCTATGGAGGCTAACTATGGAATCCAGATGCAAAATTTCTGAAAAGAGTCTAAAAATGAAAATTTTATAAAAGTTCCTATAGCTTGAGGTACTGGTTGGAGACAGGTTATGACTCAGTGGTTTTAGCTATTGTTAACCTCTTTTTTCTAAAATCTGATTTCTGAATACTCATTCTATGTTCCATTTATCATTGTTTAGAACACCCTATAATTTACAATTTCAAGAAATATTTCTAAAAATATGTTTAATTAAAGTAATTAAAATTATATAATTTGGTGAAAATGTATAGAGTCACATATAGAGTAGTTGGATAATAATTGGAAAAGTCAAAGTTAACATTTGTATTCCCTACAGACTGATGGAAAACGGCTTGAATTGAGTGCCTGATTACAAGTTTTAATTATTTTTATAATGTAGTAAAGTCACAAATTAAAGAGAGTAGAATTTCTAGGGACAAAAGTGACAGAAAATATAAGAAGAGTGTCATAGTTTTGATTACCAAAGAAATGACCAAGTTGCTGGATATCAAGTAAGGTTAGAAAACTGTTTGCAGCATGGAAAACAAAAATGCTATAATTATTAAAAATGTTCCAAGTATTGTTAATATACAGTCTTATGTTCATGTAAAATGTACATCACAGAAGTTTAACAGTCCCTGTGACTAACTTATATTGTGATTGTGAATTATTGTGCCCTTTTAACTCCCTCTCCATCCTCCCCTCCCCCACCGCACCCACCCCAGACCTTCCCTTTTTGTAACCACCCATTATTTCTCATTATTTTTAAGTATACTGCTGTTTTGTTCTTTCTGTTTTGCTTTGTTTTTATACTACACAAATGGGTAAAATCATTTGGTATTTATCTTTCTCGACCCTGATTATTTCACTGAGCTTAATACCCTCTAGTTGCATCCATGTTGTTGCAGATGGTAGGATTTGTTTTTTCTTAGGGATGAATAATATTCCACTGTGTATATGTACCACATCTTCTTTATCTATTCATCTACTGATGGACACTTAGGTTGTTTCTGTATCTTGACTATTGTAAATAGTGCTGCGATAAACATAGGGGTGCATATTTATTTTTGAATCAGACATTTTGTTTTCTTTGGGTAAATTCCTAGGAGTGGAACTACTGAGTCAATGGTATTCTTTTAGTTTTTTGAGGAACCTCCATACTGCTTTCCACTGTGCACCATACTGTTGCACCAATTTGTATTGCCACTGACAGTATAGGTGGATTCCTATTTCTCTACATCCTCACCAGAATTTGTTGTTTCTCATCTTTTGGATAGTAGCCATTCTAACTGGGGTGAGGTGATATTTCATTGTGATTTTAATTTACATTTCCTGGATGATTAGTGATGTGGAGCATCTTTTCATATACCTGTTGACCATTTGTATTTCTTCTTTGAAGAAGTGTCTGTTCAGGTCCTCTGCCCAATTTTTAATGGGGTTATTTGTTTTTTGGATGTTCAGATGTATGAATTCTTCATGTATTTTGGATATTAAAACCTTCTCTGATAAGTTATTTAAAAATATATTCTTCCATACTGTGGGATGCCTTTTTGTTCTACTGATGGTGTCCTCTGCTGTACAGAAGCTTTTTAGTTGGAAGTACTCCCACTATTCACTTTTTATTTTGTTTCCCTTTATTTTATTATGTCCAGGAAAAAATTGCTCATGCTTATATTCAAGAGATTTTCACCTGTAATTTCTTCTAAGAGTTTTACAGTTTTATGACTTACATTCAGGTGTTTGATCCGTTTTGAGTTTACTTTTGTATATGGAGTTGGGCAGAAACACAATTTCATTCTTTTGCATGTAGCTGTCCAGTTTTCCCAGCACCAGTTTTTGAAGATGCTATCTTTCCCCCATTGTATATTCATGGCTTCTTAACCACTTAAAATTATAACTATAGCTGTATTTTCAAAAACCTATACATATAAATATTCTATAATGAATAAATATCCTACAGTAAATGTGAAAAATCACATCAACCCCCATATTAAAACAATGTTTTCTTTTAGTACGAGGTCATTAATTTTTTTAATAGCCCTCAAATTATTCAGAGAATAGTTTCCTGAAGAGGAGCTATTGTATAAACATTAAACAGAAATGTCAGTGTAAAGTCATAGTAAACAGAGTATTAAAATAATGTTGTTGAGATGAAATAAGGCTCTTTTCAGGGTTCTTACCACTGAAATGGTCACAAATGAAATGGATTTATCCCAGGCATTTGGGATTAAAAGACTATAAATTCCAAGGAAAGATGAGGATGCATAGATGTCCTGAGGTACATTAATATTTTCCCAGTCAGATTTCTGAGAAATTATGGTTTATCAGTCATTTTGCTTCATCATGAAGCAGTAAGGTTTTAGACTCATATTTTCCATGCTAAAGAAATGACTACCTCAGTTATTTTGTATGTAAAACTAATATCCAGGTACTTCATGAAGCATTTACAGCCATTCCCAGGGGAATCAGTTGTCCAATGAGCACATCTGGTGAGTGGCTACAGAATAACAAAAGAATGAACTGAAAGGGTCAGGAAATCTTCCAACAGGTGTGGGCTCATAACAGTGTCCCCAGGCAATTTAAAAAAATAAGAAAAAATGATTCAATTAAAAGCTGATATGTAAACTTTTTTATCACCACAGAGCCAGAAAAGCTAACTTTGTGTGTCATCAACAGTATGTTTTCCTTGCTTCCTGTTAGTGTTTTTATTTGGGCTTTCTGAAGACTGATTTTAGTAATTGAACATATATATAAAGGATGAGGTCCAAGTAATATGTTTGTTGTTTGCTTGGTCCTTTGTTTTCAAGAATTCTTTAAAATAGGTTAACTAGATATTCAAAACTTGAATGTGTAGTTATTGGAGGAGTGATTTTATGTTAAGAAGCAGAGATAACAGAAATCTTAAAATAGTACTGTTTCTTGCTACTGAAACAAGCAGTTGAAATAATAAACTAATGATTGTTTACTTAGGATTAAGAGCAAAGCACCATTGCACATTGAAAAGATGAGTGTATTTTAAGAACTTAGCCTAAAGCGTAGCTCACATGGATCTTTTAAAAATGTAGCTGTTGGGTATTCATTCATTTATTGGTTCATTCACTTTGCAATCATTATATAGTATGGGCTAGCAACATCTGTACTATATACTCCATGTCAAACATTCAACAGGATACTGAATTTTAACCTTCATGCAGTTTATAATACTCTATTAGTCTCTTTGCATTCAATCCAGACTCTTACATTTACCCATATCCATTGTTTCCACATATTTTTCTTCTTGATTTCTCTCTCCAAAATCTACATTGTGATGTAAAGTATTTATATGAAACTGTGAACAACTCTGATTCTAGAGCATAGATTCTGGATTTACAACAATACCAAATAAACATACTTCAAGAGTAAATACATCTCTGAAAGTTTTCATAAGTAGTAAACCATTCTTACTTACCTAACAAATACGAACAGACTAAATCAGGAAGGCAGACCGCCTAATTGTTCACCCCAGTTACCACATTGAAAGGAGTAATCCCTAAGATATTAGAAACAACCAAGTGAGCTTGCAAATACAGACATTCTAGCTTCTGAGGATCGCTTGAGCATTAATCTTCGTGGAAACAATCTTAATGGGATTAAAGTGTCCTGTACAGTATTTGATAGTTACTCATAGAGCATTTACTCTACATATATCGGGACCTTCTAGGCTGTCCATGAGTGCTGTGTATTTGTTGTTTTTGGCTTGACCTGTGGTCAGTGACTATGGCTGCCTGGTTCATTTCTAACATCCAGGATGGCTGGTTCTCTGGGTATGTTGGTCTGTTATTTTTCCTCAAAATGATAACTATTCTTGTTAAATATACATATTTCTGATATAGAGAGTATTATATATATTCAAATACCACTTTACAAAAGCATGATTAGATTTCTGTGCCTACACTCTTAAAGGAAATGAGTATAACCTGTACTTTTTAAATACAGGAAGCTTTTTTTTTCTCATTTTACTGACATGTAAAGGAGGGTTTGATTGCAATTTTTATATAGGATTTTTCTTAAAAAATATAATACATATTTTCTTCTTGACTCCTGTTCCTAAATTGTTGAATTTGACTCTTTTATTTCTATTGTCCATGTTATAATCTCTTCAAGCATTTCAGAAAAATACAAGTAGAATGTATGCCAATCCACTTGTCTCCATGATGTAGGAACATGATACATTTAACCTGTATATATTGAATAAGCCAGAAATAATTTTAAAAATAGAGGGGAAGGGTGGCTATTCACCATTACTTGGATTACTGTCTCTACATAAGAAGTGTTATTTTCAGTAAGCCTTCAAAGGCCACAGAATAAAAGAGGTGGGAAGACAATATTGATATGGCAAATTGCTCTTTATTTAAAGATGCTTTTTAATATGAATGTGGCTTTATAATCTGTCAAATAAAGATGGAATGCAGAGATAAAAATAAAACGTCAGAACAAAAAAGTTCTTTTCTTTCCTGTGAATAAATTTACACGTCAGTCAAGGATCTGTCAGTGCATTTGCTGAATGAGTGACATGTCTTAAGTAAGTAAAAGCAGAAGGAGAGTAACTAACAAGAATAACGAAAAAGAAGTGGTGAAATTGACAGCTTTGATGAGTGAGGATTCGTCCCCACACACAGAATGTATTCAGTTAGAATAATGCCTCCAAGCAAGCAAAGAAATAGTGACAAACTACCAATTATGATGAAGAGGAATGTAAACAGAAATGCAAATCCTGATCTTTGGGTTGTTCTGATGAAGGATTCAGTAGTATGTGGTAGGGTTACCTTCCCACCCTTGGGCTAGTGGTTCATTAACATTTCATTAATATTCATTGATATTACTATTTTCAGGACACTACTTTTCTATTGCCATAATTTCACTTGCTGACTCAAGATTTTGGAAAAACATTTTGGAGAAGGCTAATATGTCCTTTATGCAAAGAAGGTCTACCTATAGGTGACCACAGATGAAACAGATTTTGTAAAGGTATATAATAGTCAAATTCTTGGCACTTCATGTAGTAGCACACCACCACACTAATTTAAAATGTGGCACATTTCTTATTACACTGCTGAAGTTTTAAATGGATTTTTTTAAAATGCAGTTAAAGGTGACATTCTTTATCTTTCAAAAGAAAAGCTTGATTTGAAATTTATAATTTAAGGTTCAACACTTGTTTACAGTTTCACATATCTTTTCTGTATATTTAAAATGCCTCCTTATTACATACAGTTCATAATACATCATTATAAACAAAGCCTTATTCTAGTGATATTTTTACTTAAGATATTACTATTATTAGTTAATTCATTAGTGTTTCCCATGTGGCAAGATTAGTCTGGAATTTTGCAGGATTATCTCATTTAATTCCTCTTAAAACTCCTTCATTGATGTGTTTTTTTTTATTTTAATGCATACTTATTTTTCCACTAAATCTATTTCTTTTTAATATTATTAAAATCAACTGATGGCTAAAGGATGTCTTGATCTAAATGCATCCTTAACACTCTTAAGTATTATTTGCAGTCAGAGTAGGTGCTCAAGATAGTTTTTGAATAAATTATCTTTTTACTTTCCTATCAAAGCACCTGAAATAGTTTTGACCTGGATAGTTTTGACATCAGTTAACATGTTTACAAGCTATGAATGACTTAAATAATAAGGCTACATCATTTCTCCTATAACAAGACGTCTGCAATTCCAGGACTGGCTAATTGAACAGCTTTACAATGTTATCAAGTACTCAGATTTTATATTTATATGTGTGTTTTTTTTCCCCTAATCTTTTGTCCTGTCATCCTTAGAGTGTAGATTTTATGTTCTGACTTGTTCTTCTGTGATTATAAAAGTTCTAGCAGCCTGAGTAGAGTCATAATCAAGCATTATACCTTCTATTTATTTTTCATAAGCCTTAACAGATGCCTCCCACCCTAACCTATTGGCCAGAAACGTAGCATATCCACATTCTTTTGGAAAACTCCTATTTTTAGTTTATCTGTTTTGGTTTAGATTGATAAAATTCATTTCCTGGGGCCAGACATTTTTCTTGAAAGCCACAGCCACCTAGCATATAAAATAAATTTTTACCAGCAAGGAAGAAGGGAAAAGGAGGACACTTGAAAAGCTACCAACAACATATGCCACAGAATATCCTCAAGAAAGCATTGAAAATACTTGTGAAATTCTATCATTTTGATGAATTTTACAGTAACTTTTTCTGCTGCATGTAATTCAACAGAGAGTTGTCATTGTGTTTTAGAGGAATTCTAGAGCAAACACTATTACAATGATCATATCTTCCATTTTTTAATAAAGCGTCTAATCTGAAACAAAATGGGCTCTGCATAAACTAAATGCAGTGAAATCAAAATACCTGATTATCTAAAGTATAAGAAAGAGGTGTAATGAATTTGCCAATTTTAGCTGAGATAATAAAAATGATTCCTTGAGAGCTGAACACATTTCTCTTATTTGTTACCACCCAACAATGCACATATTCTATAAATTTTCACTGAAATCTAAAATAGAGCCTAGCTGCATATTTTTCAGCTTTATTACATTGCACTGCTATTCTATTACTTTGGAAATAATATTTATATTAACAATACTTCTATAATAGAAGATGAGAATACTTTAAAAGTTGTAAACCATTTCTCTTTTTCTGAAGTGCCAAGGTAAAAATTAAGGTGAGGAAAGATACTATTAACAATTTTCATGGCTGGAAGATATCTATCATGAAATTTTGACAATGTAATAACATTAAGCAGGGAGAGAGTTGCATATATTTGTGTATTTGAACAGGTCAGACCCAGCAAAGTTAAAGAGTTTTTTATGTAATGGTCAGTAGACTTCACTGAACACACGTTTTTCATCTTAAATTGTCAGGGCACAGAATGCCACAACTAACATGAGCTTTACCAGCTATTAAATGTGCAGGTCTCTTTGCCTCATCCGGATTCAAATATAAATTCATGCTAATTTCTCCAAATTATTTTTGGTCAATGATCAGAGCTCACAATATTTATGGTAGCTAGCACACGACACTGAGCACTTGCTCTTTCTATGCCTTAGATATATCTGATTTTTGGAGACATCCAGAGAAGGTAGAAAATCTTACCTTCATATGTCAGAAAACAAAACTTAGAGAATAAATAGTGAAACAAAATTTAAAACACAAATCTGAGTCCTAAACCATTTTTGTTTTTTTTCCTGCTTTCATTTCTCTCTTTCCTTCTTCCTTCTTTTTTTTTTTTGTACTTTATCACACTATTATCTTTAAAAATGTATTTTTTGCACTTTCCTTTAACATACGTTTGGGTAAAACCAGGTAAGGTTTTAGCAGGAGAGATAAAGGATAAATAGCCAAACTTAAACAGTCTTAGTGTAAACACATTTACAATGAACTTCCCAGTAGAGAAACCTGGCACCATCTTAACCAAGTGATCACTAGTAACATCACCAGAAATGAAATAAATCAACCTCATGTGCCTCCTGAGAGAAGAGAACAATAATACTTTTAAATATTCCTGCCAAAACTATATGCCATGAATCTAGTCATGATGAAACATCAGACAAACCCAAGATGAGGGCACTGTATGGCTGTGCACTTTAAAAGTTGTAAACCAGCTAGGCTATGATACAGAATTTGAAACTGAGGAACTATTCCAGACTAAAAGAATAAAGAAACATGACAATTGACTGCAATGAATGATTCTGCATTTTCTTATGCTCTAACGGGTATTATTGGGACAACTGGTACAACCTAAATAATGTTTCTATATTAGATAGTAATACCATACAGAGATTAATCTCCCTGAATTGGTACCTGAGTAGTGATAATGTAAGTAAGCTTTATATAACATTATTAGCTCAAGTTTTAAGTAAATATATCTGAAAGTATTTAGGGGTAAAGGAATACTATATCTGCAACTTATTTTCAAACACAGCAAAATGTTAACATTTAGGGATGGAAGTTATTGGAGTGCCTTGTACCATTCCTGCAACTTTTCTATAAATTTGAAATTATGTCAAAATAATATTTAAGAGAAGAAATAAATAATACATTTATAGCAATTGCTTTTTTCCTCTGTTAAAGGATAAACATTTCTTTTAGACCTGAGATGATTGAATATCAAACACATAGGAAAATACAGGTACAAACTGCAAGCCTTTGGGTTAATTTATAATATGCATTATTATTTTGGTTCCTCTGAAATTTATGAAACTTGTAGCACTTGAAACAGTTGCCACTAATTAAATTCTAGTGTCTATCACCACCGGAGGTTTTTTGCATGTATTTCTCACTCTTCCTTCCCCAACTAATTTGTATACATGCTTCTGACATCTGTAGATACATTTAACCTCATTGGAAAGTCTCAGGAGGCTGAAGAGATTTCTGTCCTTATCCAAGCAACATGGCAACTGATTTTACACAAAACCATATCACTTCATTCCATGTAATCAGGACCCACTCACTGTTCTGAAAGGAAGCCAGGGGAATAGTGAAATGTCATGTCCTATCTCTAGAAAATGTGGGTCAAAATGTAACCTAAAAATATGCACATCCATAAACTTTTCTCTCTAAGATGTACTTTTTAAATCTAGAAAGACTGACATTAAAATGATTATGAGACAAAACATTTATTGTAAATGGATGGAAAGAGAAAATAAAACTCTGTCATGCATGATTTAAGAAAGCATGTCCACTCCACTACAGCAATTGATGTGAAAAATTAGATTTTAAGGTAACGTATTTTATCTTTCCAATATATTCAGTATCTCCATGTAGTTATATGTATGCTGACTAAGTCATACTCCCATAAAAATAAAACATACTTACCAAGGGCATAGACCTTTATGTAAATTTTGGAGGAGGAGAACCAGAAGCTTAACTAATTCTTGCCTTACAGGGGGTGTTTCAAGCACACACATTGTGTTTAGTAGCCTTTGATCTCCTGCGAAATTTATATTCATGGCAGTCTAACACAGAGTAGAGTGAATAAAGTGAAATCATAAAGAACAATGGCCCAGGGGGAACATAAATATACAATTGTTTTAATATTATTTTTCTACATAACAACAGTAATAATGTCCCAGATTTCAATTTCTTTTTGCATTCAAGTGCCTCAAAGATCTTAGTAAAGTCAAAGAAGCCTGCTGGCCATGCAAATTAGTCAAGTAATATTACGTATTTTATATGAAGGTAAATCAATATATAGTAAATTCCAAAGACAATTCCAAAGCAAAACGTCTTCTACCCATTGAAAATATTTTAGCCACGTTGGGTTACGTCCGAATGGTGAATGACTAGGGAAATAATACTGGTAGAGGAAGAAACAAACTTCTCTTAGTTTTGGAAAAAAAGTGACTGGTATTTTATCTTATTAGATAAAATAAAAACAGAAAGGAAAATTTCAGGGACACTATAGATATTTGTTTCTACACTACTTTAATTACTGGAGCAGCCAGGTGATTGTGTTGCCTGGCAGCTGAGTCTGGGGAGGTCTCTCCCTGAGGATTAGGTGAAGCACTAGGAGAAACCTTAACCTGAATGGGGCAGAGTTCTTAGCTCTGAATGAGAAAGAGTTCTCAAGAAGTCTCAGACAAGTGTAAGGAAGGAAGGAATACTTTAAAGCAAGAGTAGCAGAGAATGGCAGCTGCCTTGAAGGGAACAGAGAGCAAGGAAGAACAGAGGGAGGAAAGGGAAGGTCACTGAACTCCTGCTCAGCATAGGGCAAATCCCTTGCCAACTCCTAAAGACAGGATCACCTGGTGTCCAGTGTCTGCTTGAATCTGCACCATGTGGGAACTATGCTCCTACCATCCCAGGATTTGGGGGAGCTGTGGAGCACTGGATGGAGTGAGATTATATTCTGAGAACTTCCCAAAGGGTAGGAAAGGAGATTTGCTGGAAGGCACTAAAGAGCATGATCATACAGCTGTAGTCCTGTCTGGGTCACCCAGGTGTCAGAAACTTGCATACTCAAATCAGAGCTCTCAGTAGCCCCTCCCTGCTTGTCAGAAGTAGGACAGAGAAAGTGAAGACTTGTGCTTAAGTCTATAAAATTGAAGGAAATAACATAGATGGTGTAAACAATAAAAAATAATAAAAAGCAAAGTAACAAAGATTCTTACCACTGGAAGAACACAGAGACAAAATGCAGTAAAATGAGCACTGAGAAATTTTTATGTAAGGCAAAGAGTGCACATTCGAAGAAAGGGGAATGTGGGCAACCTTAGAGAGGAGACACCCTTAAGGGTTTTGGGTTTTGGGTTTTATAGGGCCTTTTGGGTAAGAGTAAGCATGAGGCATGATGTATACAGGTGATTCATAATTCCTTTAAAGTTTTATCTTAACACAGGCTAAGTAGATTTTACAATGACATAACCCTTGTCCCATTTCCCTGCCCTACCTCAATAGTGCTTATGCCATGATGCAGGGACTTCGCCATAGAAAAATCATGACTTTTTTTTTTTTTAAAGTAAATAGGGAGACCACAGATAAAATGGTAAATAAGGGAGATATGTTGATACTATTTCATGCTACAGGTCAATTAAAGTACTTAAAATTCAAAGTACCAAAAGTTGACATAAAGGTTTAAAAAATTGAGAAATTGAGTAAGGAACAAGAGTAAAATGCCCAGAAGAAGTATAATGCTATAAGCCAGGTCTTGGTTAAAATTAGTGAGTTTAGGACTGGGAGAAAATAACTATCAAAACTGTACATACAGGAGGCAGAGCCAAGAAGGCATCATGAGTAGGGTAGTGGAAATCTCCCCAAACCAGATATATTTTTGAAAATACAACAAATACAACTATTCTTAAAACAGAGACCAAAAGATTCAGGACAACAGCCAGGCTACATCTACACCTGCAAGAACACAGCGCCTCACGAAGGTGGTAAGATACAAGCCGCGACCTGGTGGGATCCTAGTGCACCTCTCACCCAACCTTCCCAGCGGGAGGAGAGGACTTGGAGCGGGAAGGGAGTGGGAGCCCAGGACTGTTAAATAACCAGCCCCAGTCATCCACACCAGGAGCACAGACACTCAGTGCATGGTGTGCTGGATACTAGGAAAATGGAACAGTAAAACCTGTGAGCAGGTTCCTACAGCTGGTGCCCAGGGACAAAAGAAAAGCAGGTGCTTTTTGAAAGTCTTAAAGGGACAGGAGCCTCATAGCTGGACCGAAGCATCTCAGCACACTCAGCACAGCAGCTGGGAACCTGAAGAACTCCGGATGCCCTAACCCCCCTGGGTGGCAGCACAGCTCTGAGGCCCCTCACGGTGATAAAAAGCCTCCCACGAGTTCCCCCTCTGATGCAGCCCCATCAGAGTGGAGAAACAGCCTGAGACAGGCCACTCACTTACTGCAGCCGCACAAAGCTTCCGCTACAGCAGCTCAAGCAAGAATCAGAGACTGTGTCTGTGCGCAGCTGTCCAGCACAAGAGGCTAGGAGTCGCTGTTCTCCCAGGAGAGGACGGTGAGGAGCAAGAGGGAAGGGACTCTGTTCTCCCAGCTGACAGACATGCCAAATGCCCACAACTACTTTTATCGCCACATAAAGGCAGAATAATTTGATCCAGACCAGAATCACACAGACATCCTCCCCTGAGAGGGAACCTGGGGAGATAGAGTTAACCAATCTTTCTGAAAAAGAATTCAAAATAAAGGTCATAACCATGCTGATGGACTTGCAGAGAAATATGCAAGAACTAAGGAGGGAGAATACAGAAATAAAACAATCTCTGGAAGGACTTAAAAGCAGATTGGATGAGTTGCAAGAGGCCACTAATGGAACAGAAATCAGAGAACAGGAACACAGAGAAGCTGACACAGAGAGAGATAAAAGAATCTCCAGGAATGAAAGAATATTAAGAGAACTGTGTGACCAATCCAAAAGGAACAATATCCTCATTATAGGTGTACCAGAAGAAGAGAGAGAAAAAAGGATAGAAAGTATATTTGAAGAAATAATTGCTGAAAACTTCCCCAAACTGGGGGAGGAAATAGTCACTCAGACCACGGAAGCACACAGAACTCCCAACAGTAGGGACCCAAGGAGGACAACACCATGACACATAATAATTAAAATGGCAAAGATCAAGGACAAGGACAGAGTGTTAAAGACAGCCAGAGAGACAAAAATGGCCACCTACAAAGGAAAACCCATCAGGCTATCATCAGACTTCTTAACAGAAACCTTACAGGCCAGAAGAGAATGGCATGATATATTTAATGCAATGAAACAGAAAGGCCTTGAACCAAGAATACTGTGTCCAGCATGATTATCATTTAAATATGAAGGAGGGATTAAACAATTCCCAGATAAGCAAAAGTTGAGGGAATTTGCCTCCCACAAACCAAAGCTACAGGGTATTTCAGAGGGACTGCTCTAGATGGAAGCACTCTTAAGGCTAAATACATGTCACCACAGAAAATAAAATCACAGCAAAGAAAGCAGACCAACCATATACTAACTAAAGGCAAAAAAATAAAATCAACTACCACAAAAGCAATCAAAGGAAACACAAAAGAGCACAAAATAAAACATCCAACATATAAAGAATGGAGGAGGAGGAATAAGAATGGAGAGAAATAAAGAACCATCAGACTGTGTTTGTAATAGCTCAATAAGCAAGTTAAGTTAGACAGTAAGATAGTAAAGAACCTAACCTTGAACTTTTGGTAACCATGAACCTAAAGCCTGCAATGGCAATAAGTACATATCTTTCAATAATCACCCTAAATGTAAATGGACTGAATGCACCAATCAAAAGACACAGAATAATAGAATGGAAAAAAAAGCAAGACCCATCTATGTGCTGCTTACAAGACACTCACCTCAAACCCTAAGGCATGTACATACTAAAAGTCAAGGGATGGAAAAAGATATTTCATGCAAACATCAGGGAGAGAAAAGCAGGTGTTGCAGTACTAGTATCAGACAAAATACATTTCAAAATAAAGAAAGTAATGAGAGATAAAGAAGGACATTACATAATGATAAAGGGGTCAATCCAACAAGAGGATATAACCATTATAAATATATATGCACCCAATACAGGAGCACCAACATATGTGAAACAAGTACTAAGACACATAAAGGAGGAAATAGAATGCAATGTATTTATTTTAGGAGACTTCAACACACAACTCACACCAAAGGACAGATCCACCAGACAGAAAATAAGGACACAGGAGCACTGAACAGCACACTAGAACAGATGGACCTAATAGATATCTATAGAACTCTACACCCAAAAGCAATAGGACACACATTCTTCTCAAGTGCACATGGAACATTCTCCAAAATAGACTACATACTAGGCCACAAAAAGAGCATCAGTAAATTCCAAAAGATTGAAATTCTACCAACCAACTTCTCAGACCACAAAGGTATAAAACTAGAAATAAATTGTACAAAGAAAGCAAAAAGGCTCACAAACACATGGAGGCTTAACAACACGCTCCTAAATAATCAATGGATCAATGACCAAATCAAAATGGAGATCCAGCAATATATGGAAACAAATGACAACAACAACACAAAGCCCCAATTTCTGTGGGATGCAGCCAAAGCAGTTTTAAGAGGAAAGTATATAGCAATCCAGGCATATTTAAAGAAGGAAGAACAATCCCAAATGAATAGTCTAAAGACACAATTATCAAAATTGGTAAAAGAGGAACAAATAAGCCTAAAGACAGCAGAAGGAGGCACATAATAAAGATCAGAGAAGAAATAAATACAATTGAGAAGAATAAAACAATATAAAAAATCAATGAAACCAAGAGCTGGGTCTTTGAGAAAAGAAACAAAATAGATAAGCCCCTAGCCAGACTTATAAGAGAAAAAGAGAATCCACACCGATCAACAGAAACAGAAATAAGAAAGGAAAAATCACGATGGACCCCACAGAAATACAAATAATTATTAGAGAATACTACAAAACACTATATGCTATCAAGCTGGAAAACCTAGAAGAAATGGACAACTTCCTAGAAAAATACAACCTTCCAAGACTGATCAAGGAAGAAACAGAAAATCTAAACAGACCAATTAACAGCAACGAAATTGAAATGGTAATCAAAAAACTACCCAAGAACAAAACTCCCAGGCCAGATGGATTTACCACGGAGTTTTGTTACACATACAGAGAAGACATAACACTCATTCTCCTTAAAGTTTTCCAAAAAATAGAAGAGGAGGGAATACTTCCAGACTCATTCTATGAAGCCAGTGTCACCCAAATACCAAAAACAGGCAAAGACTCCACGAAAAAAGAAAATTACAGACCGATATCCCTGATGAACATAGATGCAAAAATACTCAACAAAATATTACCAAACAGAATTCAAAAACACATCAAGAGGATCATACACCATGACCAAGTGGGATTCATCTCAGGGATGCAAGGATGGTACAATACTCGAAAATCCATCAAACATCATTCACCACATAAACTAAAAGGACAAAAACCACATGATCATTTCTATAGATGCTGAAAAAGCATTTGATAAAATTCAACATCCATTCATGATAAAAATTCTCAACAAAATGGGTATAGAGAGCAAGTACCTCAACATAATAAAGGCCATATATAAAAAACCTACAGCCAATATCATACTGAACAGCGAGAAGCTGAAAGCATTTCCTCTGAGATCGGGAACAAGACAGGGATGCCCACTCTCCCCACTGTTATTCCACGTGGTACTGGAGGTCCTAGCCACAGCAATCAGTCAAAACAAAGAAATATAAGGAATCCAGATCAGTAAAGAAGAAGTCAAACTGTCACTATTTGCAGATTCCATGATATTGTACATAAAAAACCCTGAAGACTCCACTCTAAAACTACTAGAACTAAGAATACAGCAAAGTTGCAGGATACAAAATGAATACACAGAAATCTGAGGCTTTCCTATACACTAACAATGAACTAATAGAGAAATCAGGAAAAAAATTCCATTCACAATGGCATCGAAAAGAATAAAATACCTAGGAATAAACCTAACCAAGGTAGTGAAAGACCTATACTCTGAAAACTACAAGACACTCTTAAGAGAAATTAAAGGGGACACTAACAAATGGAAACTCATCCCATGCTCATGGCTAGGAAGAATTAATATCATCAAAATGGCCATCCTGCCCAAAGCAATCTAGATTCAATGCAATCCCTATCAAATTACCAAGAGCATTCTTCAACAAACTGGAACAAATTGTTCTAAAATTCATATGGAACCACCAAAGACCCTGAATAGCCAAAACAATCTGAGAAGGAAGAATAAAGTTGGGGGGGTATCTTGCTACCCAACTTCAAGGTCTACTACAAAGCCACAGTAATTAAGACAATTTGGTACTGGCACAAGAACAGAGCCACAGACCAATGGAACAGAATAGTCTCCAGACATTAACCCAAACATATATGGTCAATTAATATTTGATAAAGGAGCCATGGACATACAATGGGGAAATGACTGCCTCTTCAACAGCTGGTGTTGGCAAAACTGGGCAGCTACTTGTAAGAAAATGAAACTGGATCATTGTCTAACCCCATACACAAAAGTAAATTCGAAATGGATCAAAGACTTGAATGTAAGCCATGAAACCATAAAACTCTAAAAAAAAAATGTAGGCAAAAATCCCTTGGACATAAAAAATGAGCGACGTCTTCATGAGCATATCTCCCTGCACATGGGAAATAAAAGCAAAAATGAGCATGTGGGACTATATCAAGCTGAAAAGCTTCTGTACAGCAAAGGACACCATCAATAGAACAGAAAGGCATCCTGCAGTATGGGAGAATATATTCATAAATTACAGATCTGATAAAGGGTTGATATCCAAAATATATAAAGAGCTCACACATATCAACAAACAAAAAGTGAATAATCCAATTAAAAAATGGGCAGAGGAGCTGAACAGACAGTTCTCCAAAGAAGAAATTTAGATGGCCAACAGATACATGAAAATATGCTCCACATCACTAGTCATCAGAGAAATGCAAATTTAAACCACAATGAGATATCACCTCATACCAGTAAGGGCCACCACCATACAAAAGACAAACAACAACAAATGTTGGTGAGGTTGTGGAGAAAGAGGAACCCTCCTACACTGCTGGTGGGATTGTAAATTAGTTCAACCATTGTGGAAATCAGTATGGAGGTTCCTCAAAAAGCTCGAAATAGAAATACCATTTGACCCAGGAATCCCACTTTTAGGAATTTACCCTAAGAATGCAGCCACCCAGTTTGAAAAAGACAGATGCACCCTTGTGTTTATCACAGCACTATTTACAATAGCCAAGAAATGGAAGCAACCTAAGTGTCCATCAATAGATGAATGGATAAAGAAGAGGTGATACATATACACAATGGAATAGTATTCAGCTAAGAAGAAAACAAATCCTACAATTTGCAACAGCATGGATGGAGCTAGAGTGTATTATGCTCAGTGAAATAAGCCAGGTGGAGAAAGGCAAGTACCAAATGATTTCACTCATATGTGGAATATAAGAAAAAAGAAAAAACTGAAGGAACAAAACAGTAGCAGAATCACAGAACTCAATAATGGACTAACAGTTACCAAAGGGAAAGGGACTGGGGAGGATGGGTGGGAAGGGAGGGAGAAGAGGGGAGAAGATGGAAGGGGGCTTTAGATTCGCATGTATAATGTGGGGGTGCACGGTGATGGCTGTGCAACACAGAGAAGACAAGTAATGATTTTACAGCATTTTACTACACTGATGGACAGTGACTTATGGGGTATGTGGGGGGAACTTGGTGAAGGGGGGAGTCTACTAAACATAATGTTCCTCATGTAATTGTAGATTGATGATATGAAAATAAAATAAAATATGCTGACAAAAAAACAAAATTGCACATACAGTGAAAATAAACTATTAAATTTAAGTAATTCTGCATATGATTTTACTCCACTTAAAGTTGCACAGAAATTTCCTCAATCCACTGAAAAGGTTAGTCATGCATACAAAAGTGAAAAAAACATACATGGTAGGATTTAAAAAAAATCATGACCTTATAGATAATAAGGCACAATGAGATATATGAACTTTCATATGTAAAATTTTAAAAGAATAATGTGATAACTTAATAGGAAGAGTGTAGATATTATGCCAGACCCAAATGAAAAATTTATTAGCAATGCAATATTCAACTATGAGCACTTGGATTGCAAAAAGCATAAATGTTGAAAACATTCAAAAGCAGAATTTAGGCTTGGAAGACTCATAAATTTTGTGAAATAGCTACTTAGAATCTTCTATTTAGGTTGTAAATTATCCATAACTAATTTCCCTTAATTGCATTTATAATACGGTTTTTTCAAGATTTATCCTGATAAAAAACTTTTTATGCTTATTGCTTATTTTATCAGAAATCTGTTTTCTTTATAAGAACAGTGTCTTTAACATCTACTTTTATTTTTTAAGTTTTATGTTTTTCAAGCTCATGCTTACTTTAAAAATAAAAATGAAAACATTTTAGTTTTTCCAATAATCTTAACACTTTCTTATAATCAGAAAAGTAATATTTGCATGATAAATTTACCTTAAGAATCCAAAAAGGAAAAGTGTCCATAACACAAGATCATTTAGTCTAGTTGCACAACTAGCTTTAATCTCAGTTCCTTCCAAGATGCCTTTAAAATAATTCAAAATGTCCCTTAAAGTTATCAGAGTCCTTCTTGCCCTTGAAGCCTTCATTTCCAATGTTATCACCTCTAATCTCAGAGTAGAGAGTGTTTGCCCTTTTATGTGCCATTTCTGTGACCACCATTTTAAAAGTATCAGTCCTGGATCCCTTTTCTTTTGTGTAGCTGGGAATCATCAGACACCCTCATAGATAGTCCCCCAATACTGTTTGACACAATGTTTGGATTATAGTCATTTTCCAATAAATCTGTTGTAAGTGAACTAACAAGTGAACACCTAGGCACCAAGGCCAGTGGCCAGGTGTGATATTAAATTAGATCTGTACTTTTCATGTAAACATCCTTCTTGCTGTTTTATTCACTGTGGCTTACAGTAACAAAACACAGACATTAGAGTAAGACCAACCTAGACCTCATCTTGGCTGTGATATTTCTGTGGGATTTAGACTTATTTAACTCCATACCCCCATGTTTATCTTGTGAGTAGATACCATCTTACAAGTTTGGAAATATATATTCAGAGAGGGAATGTAAATTCCCCAAGGTCATACAGTGAGCACTCAATAAAGCAGGAACTCAAACTCATATTTTCTGGTTTCCCAACCTGGGTTCTTCCTAAACCATCTCTACATCTCTATTCTGTTACTCAGACTTGTTTCTTTTCCTGTCTGCTATTGTTACAGTCATGGTTCTTGAACCCCCCTTTATATATTTAATGTCCATGCACAACAATATCTACTGGGAAATTACAGCAATTTCTTTTGTCATATCTCTCAATTATTTTTTCCTTAATGCATTTCACTGCACTTCCTGTATACCTTCACTTTCTGCAGGCACACCCTCCTGCATTTCACTGCATTGTATTTTGCTAGAGGGGCAATATTTCAATGCTGATGTGGGATTTTGTAATTCTGGGGGCAAAGTGTGTTCCCAGCCCAGGGCAGATAAACCTGTGAAGCCAAAATCACTTAAGGAGAAAAACCTTCATTTGGAGGCCTGGCTCTGTTTGTCTCTCTCTCTCTCTGGCCAGTGCTCTCCCTCCCCCATTTCTCTCTCATCCCAGCTAGGTTGCCTCTTCCCCTGCCTCTTCTAAACACTTATTGATATGGAGATGGTTACGGCCAGGTGACAGATTCTGGAAATATTGCAATTTTACCCACAGATTCATTCCAAATTGAGTCACATTTACTTTTTCAGGTTTTTTGTGTTTAGTGGTTGTTCATTGTTTTAATTTTGTTTTTTTCATTCAAGTTTTTATTCTTTGCACTCATCTCTTTAATGATTGGCTTTTCTTTATGATTCACCACTAGCTGCCATGCAAACACTGACTATAGTTAGGTTAATCAATTTGCACAGCAAGATTGCAATGGATAATAGCAAGGGGCACTTGTCTATGTGTTTGGGTTACTTAGCCATACTTTCTGTTTGGTCAATGTCACGTCTTTCTCATTGTTACTTTTGGAAAGGCTGAGCAACACTTTCAATAATGTTGTTGTGACTTATATTATTATTATAATTATTAACCCCTCAAGGGGACTAAATATGCTAAAGAATGAATCTTCCTTTTTATTGATGGTTTTTGGTTCCCCATTTTACAATACGTTATTGTGAAGACTGCATTATTTAAGCATTGTGAAGCTTTTTTGAAATATTGTTCTTAGAACAGAATGAAGGATAAGCTGTATAAAGAACATTTTTGAAAGATGAAGAAAAGCTTAAAAATACTTTTAAACAGCCATGCACAAAGTTAAACATACCTAAATTGTGTTATAGGATTGGTAATGCAAAACAAGGCATAGATTCAAGATGTAATTTTTAAAGGAAATATTCTCCAAAAATCAGATGCCAGAGAATAAGCTAGGATCACAGGAAATAATTGAGAGGACTTACATTTGAATTTGCTGCTTAAAGGAAATATAACAATATTATACCCAAAAGGATAAAAACAGATTCAAGAGATAATATTGTAAGAACATCACTGATATATCCAGAAAAATGTGTTGGAGGAGCATATTGATTTCCTTATAACCTTGATAACTCTGGATGTTATCTATTGAACACAATTATTTATAAGTTTTGGACTTGTAAATATATTGTATTGCTTTGCATTGCTTTGTTTCTAAGAAATTCAAGGAATTTTTTGGCTATCATTCATACTTGTTATCTCATCCTATAGGTTACATTATCATCTCCTCCCCAGTATTGCAGTTATTTGTATTTTTCCCATTGACTAAAATTTTATGCTTTACATAGTAATTTTTTGTATTCATATATATTTAAAACATTTTTCTGCAGTGAATTTCTGTATTACTTTTATTTATGTGTGCTGTAATCCAAATGTATGAACATCACAATGAAGGATTAACATGGTGTTTGTGCATCTCTATATATTGCAGATGTAAATTTAAATTTAGTTTTATGCTAAAGTCTTTCAGCATATTTACAATTACCTCCTGGATAGTTATATATCCAATGAATACTGGAAGTTTTAACATTTATATTTAAGTTCATCCCTTAACCATATCATTATGATTAATGATGCCCCTTTTATAATTGTGAAACTACCTTCACACTCTTAGTCATCCAGGCTTGAAATGTGGAAATAATTATTTTACTCACAATTCTCTTACCACTCAATTCCAATCTACTTCCTAGTCTTGCTTATTCCACCTTCACACTTTATATATTTAATGCATAATTTCATTTTGATTCCTGATGATTAAAGCCCTCATTTGGGTTCATAAATAATTCTATTTTGAACTGTTATATTTACAAGTTGTTTTGTCTTACATATTTTCTTTCCCTCTGTTCATTCACCTGTATAACAATAACAGCTAATATTTATCATGTATTTAAGTGTAGTGTGAAATGCTTTTGTGTATTCTTTAATTTAATTATTAAATTAATACAGCTTCACACAAGAGGTACTTTATCATCTTTTATGCTGCATTTCAGCATCAAAGCCCTTATACAATACAGAGATAAAAAGTTTTCTCAAGTTCATACAGCAAGGGATCTGACCTAAATCAACACTCTCAAACAAAATATGGGAATGCCAATTTATAGTATTTCAGGATTAATTTTCTCCAAATATTCTTCTGACATTGAAAATATTCTGCTTGAATATAGTTAGTAATATTCTATTGCCTAGTGATGGAGCTCTGGCCTTAAGCCTGACTTCTATCCTGATACTTCCTTTCCTGTATTGTATCTTTATATCATTCAAAAATATGTTCATATTCCCTTCTGTATGACTTTGCTGAACCTAGTCTCTCCAAATTCACTTGTTTCATGGACAAATAGTTGAAATCCTCCACCTCCAAATTCCAACTCTGCCTCCTCTTGGGAGACCCTTGCTGTATGCTTTTGTCATGTGTCCACTAGTGTGGGCTATTTTCTTTTCTATCATAATAGACTGTTAGTTCCAGTTATAGTATTCTGTGGGAAGAAAGTAATTGATTATTATTGATTCAAATGAATAACTGTTTTCTTTAAATTATAAATAATATATAAGATACATTGATATAAAGTGAACATCAATAACAAAATGCAAAGCATGGTTTTTGTAGAATGTTCCTAATATTGATAGGTAGCAAGTGCTGAACCTATTCATTCTTAAAGGTACAAATGTTATGCAGTTTGATATTTTTATAATTTCTATGAAATCAAAATGATTATTTAAATTAATAGTATTTGCTAATTAAAAATGAAAGGAAGCCAACCTAAATTTAATTTACAATGTTCCCCTAAACCCATGGCTTTTTAACCTAGTGTGATTTAACTTTAAAACAACCGTGCAGATTTGATAACTTGATGGCTCCTGAGGGATGCACTCATATATCAGTTTTCATCTCTCATGGACAGATCATTTACAGTTATGTTACAAACCACTGAAAATCAATTTTTAATGGAAATACTCTTACAACCTTAACTGTAAAAAGCAAAAATTCAGGTATAATACCAAGTGGCAGGTTATTACTATAACTTCAATTTTATATTCTTTCAACACAAGACTATGTCAGCCATAAATAAGTGTGCATTTACCATGTGAGTCACACTTAACAGAAGATTATTCACCAAAGAAACTTTTAGTGGGTCCAACATTGAGCCCATAAAATCCCTGGAGGAAATACTGAACTGCTTAGCAAGAAAGCATTGAGCCTTGTGCTGAAATGATGTAAAAGATCTAAGTGAGAACAGTAAAAGCAAGGAAATGTAGGGTTAAGTTAAAATGCCATCATTAACCATACCAGCCAACATATAAAGGTTTTTTAGGTGTAATGGATAGGCTATCTCAAAAATGAGTAACAACTCTTGAACAATATTTTTACCGCATGGTATACTCATTTATTCTTTGCCTGTATTTCTATAGTTTAAAAGTTATTTTTTAAACATTTCCTTGATTATTTTAATAAACTGAAATTCAAATGAACATGACCTATTATTAATCAGAAGCTAATAGTAACAGTTGCAAATAACATGTTTTTTCCTCTCATGAACTAAATGGTTCAAATTCCTTAGCTAAGTGAGGTCCAGTCAAAGTTGAGTTTCCAAACTCAAACATTACAGTTACCGAAAATGGGAAATTATCCTAAGGACTATAAATAAACTTGATTATAATTGTGAGGCTTTATAATTCTTTTTGAAAAACAAATGTTATGCCACAAATGACATAATTTAATCATTAATTTTACTATTACTCATTGACAATCAGTTATGTGAATGGAATCTTTTAAAGTTGCTAATTTTTAGTACTAGCTTAGATGACTTACAGGGAATAGAGTAGTTAACTTTTCAGGAACATTATGTGTGTAGTACTCAAGAATTAAAACAATATTGTATTGGAGAAACAAATAAAAATGAACCTCAAAATATTTACTCTGTGATACAGAAATTTTGAACTTTTACCACTCTTACTGAGTTCCTCTTTAGTCCAGTATCTTATAGTCATTTTTTAAAAACATTAAATTGTAATTTAGTCAGTTACAAACATACACATACACACACATACACACACATACACACACACACACACACACAAATGACAAAATGTTTCCTAGGGAATTTTATTTTTACTACTTAATTATGTTTAGCCATGAGGAAATTATTTGGTTTTACAATGAAAAACATGAATTATATTTTTCACCAACTCCTAGTAAATATGTCTTAAATTTTTAAATATGTAAAAAATTCAGATGTCTATTTGAAAGACATTATATGAAGCTTCATGCATTGGAAAATTTTAAATCTTGACTTAGAAGTTGACTTACCAGAATATAGGCTTCACCATGGAAAGCCTTTTTTGGTTTGGTTGTTTCTGTAAGCCTAGAAACCACAATTGTTCCTGGCATATAATAAAGCCTTATTAGTATTTGTTGAATGAAAGCTACTTTCTGATATCAACTTTCATTCTTTAACAATAAAGTATGTTTGAAAATTCACTCTTGTCTTTGTTACCCAGAGGAAAGCCAGAACTATTTAATCTTACTGACATATTTCTAACTAGAACTTCTAGTTGCTTGAGGCTCAAGTTGAAATCCCTTGCCTTTCTAGTTATAATGTGAGTTTAATCTTTACTGCCAATTTTGTTCCTGCCTGAATAAGAATTATTTTTGCAACATTTATCATCAGGGAACCTAACTATTTTACAAAAAGCAATATATTGTGTGTGACTGCAAAATGAATACAGTATTTATTAGTTAAGTTAGAATATATTTTTGTACTTAAAATAATTTAAGAAGTAGAGACTTATACTTTCTTTCTTTCAGCATTTTTTTCTAGCAACTAAGAAGGCATGATTTTCAACCAAAAGAAAAGTTTTAAATGGGAACTTTACTTTTGACAATACAAAGTGCAAAAAGGGCCAGTGCCAAACAAATTAGTGACGTTTCCCTTGTTGCTGTTAATAGGGTTTCATTTTGTCTCACTTCTAAATTCCTTTATTTAAGTCCCTTCTTGTTCAGTAAATGATGCTCTTTTGATCTCGCCAGGCTTCTACTTAGTTCTAAAGTGTAAATCTTCAGAATGACTTTGGCTTACAGTTTGCTTCCTATCTAAAGGAAAATGAGCCTTAAATTAAGAAATAGAGTCCTAAAACTCAAATGTCAATGTGAACTGGCAAGAAATAATGTTAAATAAATGGCTGTTCAGAATTATTACATAATAATATTGGATCAACTGCTTATATAACATCTACATGTGCAACCAGATTTGGACATGGATTCATAGTGATTCCTTCTTTAGGGATTCATTGACCATTAAAATACTGACAAATAATAGAGAATGAAAATAAGACAGAATAGTCTAGTTTTTAAAAACTAAGAAAACAAAAACCAAAAATATAATTCAATCATTTAAACTTAAAAGCCATAGAATTCTTCCAGGCACTGTTGCTATACTAGAAGTGGCATTCATTTACTTAGTCACTACTTTAATTGGAGTAAATGTCTGAACAGAATAATTCTTAACGATCAAGTGCATTGGGGTTAGAGCACTCTCTCCAGGTGTGTGGAGGAACAGTATGTGGGTCTACCAGAATCTGAGATGTTGGGATTATTGGGCGTGCACAATTTTAGAGGAGTATATTCAGTAATATAATTTTATATTTATATAAATATCTAAAATAAACTATATAGCAAATCTAAACATGGTCTTCTGACCTGATGAAAGAGCCAGTTTCTAAGCCCCATTTTACAAAACATGTCTTTTGAGACCCTCTCATGAACACCTGTGTCAGTTTGAGTCCTCTGAACAGCACACAGCAAGGGAGATTCAGTGTGCAAGAGATTTACTGGGGAACTGCCTGTAAAGAATAAGGTGGGGGGGAGAAATTTCAGGCAGGGTGGGTAGGAGGAGTCTCAGGCTGCAGCTCTCTTTTCTTTTGTAGCCAGGGCAGTACAGACTTTTTTAGGAGTCCCACAGCCTCAGCAATTAGCTAACAGCATTAGCACCTCTGCTGGGCTTAGTTCTTCACTGCAGGTAGCCTGCTGGAAGCAGTGTTGTCATGAATGCATCTGTAGAGAGAGGAGACAGCCAGTACTGTCAGGCAACCATGATCTTTGTAACATGTTCTCTTGAAAGAGCTAAGCAGTGTATTTTTATGTCACTACACTGGAATTGATGAGGAAGGCACACAAAGGAACTGTTGAGTTAATTGGAAATGTTCTATATCTTGATTGTTCTGGTGGTTACAAACCATTGTAAATTTTTAAAATATACACTTAAAGTAGATGCTTTTTTGTGTGCAAACTAAATAATGATTTTTATTAAAGTGTTGTTATTATTTTTATTTTTAATTTTCAGTTTTTGCAGTAAACACTTATTTACCACATATTATCAATTTCTTTGTTTATGACAATTTGTTTTTAAAACACACCATCCTTTCTGTCTTAATGTCCTTTTTCATGAAGTATGTATTTTAGTGGTTTTCTTAGTAAAGTCCCATAAGGAGTAATGTTATAATCTTGGTCTGAAAAAAAAATTAATTCCTCTTTTTCTTGAATGGTAAAAATGGAAATCAAATTCTAGATTGGCAGTTCTTTTGAATATATTATGTTGAATGCATTATTCCACTGTCTTCTGGCATCTATTGTTACAAATGAGAAATCTATCAGTTTGTCAGTCTTTTTAAAACAGTCTTTAGATTATTTTTTTTGTCCTTGATGTTCTGCAGTTTTAGTCTGATGAATCTCGGTGTGAAATTGTTTCTGTATTTCCTTCTTGCAACTTGACGTGATCTTTTAATTTGAGGACTCATGTCTTTCTTCTATTACGGAAAACGTTCAGACTTCATTTTTATGAGTATTTTCTCCTCTCCATTATGTTTATGATATTTCTGAGGCTCCTAACTGTCAGTGTTCTTAATTGCAAGCAAAACAAATAAACTGCCTGATTTTAAGGAGAAAAAAAATCACTGGGGAGGTGGAAGAATGGAAATCAGGAAGTAAGCGGAAGTACAGGAAAGCAAAGCAACCAGCTCCTCAGACGCGAACAGGCCACAGAACGCACCCAAAGAGGGCACTGTCACCACTGCCGGGCATCGGACTCAGTAGCACCGCCAGCACCACTAATGCCTGACCCTGGATCCGGGCTTTATAGCCACCTCCCTGGAGTCTAGGGACTGGATATTGCTGTATTCCACTGTTTCTTCTCTACTGAAACATAGTGCTTGATTTGTCCAATGTGAGTGTGCTTGCCCTGGTCTAAGAGGTATATCCATGCCATCACTGAGAGAAAGCATATGAAATTAGGTATCTGTTATGTTTGGTGTCTATAGTGGGATAAGATCCTACCTTCTACCAATTCCAAAAATGTGGGGCATTTCTTAATAAAACATAGTTCTAGACATTCAGGTCCCTGAGTAATAAAAGAGTCACTACAATTCAACACTTTGGACATTTTTCTTCCAAAAAATATTTCTAAATGTAATATACAAAAAAGCTGCACCCTTTATCTCCAACTTTAAAATTTATCAGTTATTTCTGATTCAGATCTCCATTGGCCCCTTGTCACTTTATGATCTCCTCTTTGTATACAGTAATCTATGAACTAAAATGTAAATTTAACCATCCTCTAAACTGTGCACAAATGAGTGAAGGGAATAGAAAATATTTTAATAGAAATATAAATTTCATTAAAACATAGTGCTAACACACAATAAATAAAAAGTATGGGTAACTGTTAACATTATACTTAGTACTCCTAGTCTTCAGGCAACAGTGAATATTTATGAGATCAATTCAATTCATTTCTCAGTAATTTTAATTCATGGTTTATGTTACCCTCCCCAAAATGTACTCCAGTATTAATTCTTAGCAATTTTAATATTCACCTAGATGATAAATCCAAAGTCTTGGCTTCTCTGATCTCTAACATCCATTTGCCACTCAATCCCATGTTCATACCCTACACATTGTAATTACCAGTATCCACAAACTTTCCATAATCTCAGTTACAAGCATTCTACTCCTTGAACAGCAGCTATCTTCCAGATCACTGCCTCTTTTTAGAGTCCCTGTCTATACCACTTGCCTAAACAGGGAGCTACAACAATGTTTCAGGTAGCAGTTGCTCTGGTAACTTGAATCTCAGAATCATAATGAGTGGTAAAGTCCCTGCCAACCCACAGTGTATATATACCTTCCTTGTTTTGGTATCTGCTAGGCAAGTTCTTGCACTAAGGCCACTGTACTAAGTGCAAAAGTTAATAACATGTTTAAAACAATTGGTATTTGGGGAGTTATTTGTTGCATTGCATAACCTAGGCTATTTTGATTGAAAATAAGTTGTCTCCTAGAAGTACAACACAATGTCACAAAATATTAATATGTGGCTGTGAACCAGTGGTAAAATATTTGACTTAATGAAATGTACCTCTAAGTGCAGGTGTTGGAAAGCAGAATGGTAATTATGTTAGCAGTGTGTGTTGGTTACTACTAGCACTGACGAGAGAGATCACTCCAGTCACCAGTAAGTATAAAGCAGATAAGCATATTAAGAAGAGACAATTTTTCCTTCCCTATCCTTCCACCCCTGACAGAACTAGAAAATGATGAAACTGAAAAGGCCTGTTTGCAGAGATCAAATCATGCCAAAAGAATTCACATTTATTATTTTTCCTTCCAAATACGTTGAGATATAAGTGAAATACAATAACTTGCATATTTGCAAAGTATATGTTAAGATCAGGTTCAACATATGTGTACAATCTAAGAAACTACTGTCACAAACAAGAATAAGAATAATGCTAAGACCCTGAAAGTTTTCTTGTGATTTTTATTTCCATCCTTCCTTTGCCCCCTTGCCAGGCAACTGTTGACCTGTTTTCTGTCACTTTTAAAACCAATGAATGGATTAAAGTGTCTCAGAGCAAAGTTCAAGTTAAGAATGTAGAGCCTTCTTTTATTTCTATCCTTTCAAATGTACAAAATGCCTTAGGGAAAAGAGAATAGATATATGACTTTCCCATGAAAGCATAAAAGGTTCAAGACAACTGGAAAGAAATAGAGAAAAAGGACACATGAGTTAACAAACAGAGAAGTATATAAATGAGATTTATATCTAAAAAAAAATATTGTGTGTTGTTTCTGACACATTGAATACATTGGAATTAAAGATGTACAATATATTTGGATCTTTTAAAAAATTGTGCTTTTAAAAGAACCAGTAGTCTGGATGGCTTGTTTAACACTGAAAATTCATAGTACCCTGACTATGCATGTCCAGAAAGCAGGCTTCTTAAAAAGATAGCTTGGTTTCCTCTAACTTCCAGAAGCAGAATCAAAGAGTAACAAAAGATCATTCCCCAGCACCAGGGTTACAAACTTTCCAAACATCTGTCCTGAAAAACTTTGGAAATGACTGTGGTGTGCCTCAGTGCTTTATCAGTAAATGTTTAACAACCGACTTTCTGGAAGAAAATAATACTGATTTTTACTATTTGTTGATTTCCCTGGTATAAATATCCCCATCTTGGCCAATTTCATACCAATATGATTTTAACTGCCTCAAAAATTTTCTGAAAATTTAACAACTAGGCCTGGCAAGCCCATATAATCTGCCACCAGCACATCATTGGCTACATGTTGTCATACCCTTGATGATTGGGACTGCATATTGTGGCTCTGTTGTTCTTATCTAGCACTGTACTTGGACTGTAAGGGGCATAACTTGTCCTTCCAATTCATGGTCTTTGGATCAAATACAGGTGCATCTAGGCTGGGTGACAAGAATACCACACAGCAAAAAGTGGTCCTGTACTTGAAACGGATGTTATAACAAGGTATAACTTCTACAATTTTCCTTTGTAAAGGGATAAGAGTATGTAATGTGGAGAATATGGAGAACAAAGGAACCCACAGTGGTATTCACTATTACTGACAGCTGAATATTTTTGGCACCCAGTGTTTCAGGAACATTGCAGGCGTGCAAGTCCTTTCCACATGCTTATTTTACCTCTCTGACTTCTGTTACTTTCCCCCATGTCTCCGTATCACCACCCACCACGTTGGCCTCCAGGTTGTATTATTATCTTCTAAGCAAATTCCTACTGACTGCACTAAGCGCAAAGTCCCTCTGCTTGAAAGGATGTTCTTCCATTTGTTGTCCACCTGCCTAAAGCCCTGGTCACTTTCAAATCTTTTCAAATATGATGTCAAAGAGGATGCCCCTAACCATGCTATTTCTGCAACTCAACACTTGGTTCTCTTACCCAATTACTCTTTACCCTCCATGACATTATCAGCTGACAATGTATTATGTAGCTTACTTTCTTATGATATTTATTGCTTACTTTTGCCTTGCTCTCACTGAGAATGTAACTTCTGCAAAGGGAAGACTTTTGATTATTTTTATTGTACTTTTCTTTTCCTGTTATGTATCTCAAGCCACTTGAACTATCCTTTATACATAGTAGGGACTTAATACATATTTGTTGAATAAATGAATGACTGTCATGTATGATTTAAAAAACAGGTCAAATATATTTATCTGTCACCAAATACTGGTTTATGTTCCATTTTAGGGACTTAAAGATGAGGTAAGTTGTGCCTCCACAGTGGAGGTGGTCTGATAATCTTGGTGAGGTGAAGTCTCTGGCTCAGCTGCTGAATGGCCTCTGCTGTGGCGTCATGGACACGTTGTGTGAGTTTTTTTTTTCCTTTGTCTCAAAATATCAGCAAGCCCTCAGGTTTTAAGGGAAGTTAGATGACTGACATCCTCAGAACAAGTCATTCTGTTCTCATGAGTATTAATCATCTCATCCACACTGCAAGCCTTTTATTTCAAAAGGTACAAAACTATTCTCTTTTTGCTTTGTCATTCAAACTGCTAAATTGCTGCAGGTACCTTTCCAGACATGTAAGGTTGAAAATTCATCATACCTATCAGTGATATCATTGTAGGTTTCTCTTTAAATGCTTCTTTTCTCTTTCATTTGAATGGCCCTGAGGCTGTGAAATGACTCAGATCTGGAATCTGGGTAAAATCATTTGAAAATCTTGTTGACTCAAGCCTGACCTCTTTTATCATCAGACTCTAAAGTATTATTTTGGTTATAGAAGTTAAAGTAGGAACATAAGGGGATTTTTGGCTTGTTCTTTGTTGTTAAGTTTCAGGAGTTCTATATATATTGTAAATATTAATCTCATATCAGATATATGATTGTAAATATTTTCCCACTCTGTGGATTGTCCATTTTTACTGTTGATATTGTCTTTGTTTACAGTAGTATTGATTATATGGTATTGTCCTTTAATGAATATTTTTTTAAAAATCTCATGAATTTTTATACTTGATTTATATGTGGATACCACATTTCTCTCTTTATTATTATTATTTTTAATAAAATGCTGAAGTGGTAAGTAGATACAAGATAAAGGTAGAAAACATAGTTTAGTGTTGTAAGAGAGCAAATGTAGATGATCAAGTGTGTGCCTGTAGACTATGTGTTAATCCAAGCTAGACAAGGGCAATAAAACATCCACGTATGCAGAAGATTTCTCTCAGAACCGGGGGGGTGAGGTTCTAATCCTCACCTCTGTTGATCCCCAATTTCTCACCTGATGACACCCCTGCGACTGTACCTGTCTTAGGTTGTTCCTCCCTTGAGGAATCTTACCCGTCTGTGGCTAACCAGTCATCTTCCGGGGCCATACAGGGAAATGTAAAGTTGGTAAGTGAGAGAGAAGCCTTATTGTTTGAAATGGTTAGCTTTTTATTTCTTTGCATATTTATGCCCTGTGGCTTCTATGCCCAGCATTTGTCTTGAGGTATCTTTACCACTTGGAAGAATTATGATACTCGGTAAATTTGATATGAGGCACGAATTCTATTTAAGGGTTGTAATTAGGAAGGAAGAAGAAAAGCTATAGAAGTAGCAGGCAGAAGAAAACATGGGAAGATTGATTATTTCTTTGACATATCTTCTTGTAGAGTAACTTCAGCATGTATAGGTTTTAAGCTACTAAAATGAGTATTCATATTTGAACTGACTGTTTATAGTTCATAATGCATGAGCAAAACCGAAGGTTTCTGTGATGGCTGCCCTTGTACTGTTCACTGTGTAAGAACTTATTCACTATGTAAGAATTTGTTCTCCATGTAAGAACTTGTTTGTTATGCCTCAGAAGATTGGAGACTGACGAAAATTAGGCTTGGGGTGGATTAATGATTGTGCATTGAGCATTGACTCCCCTATACAGAATTTTATTGTTGTTAACTACCATTTGATCAATAAATATGAGAGATGCCCTCACACACACACACACACACACACAAAAAAAAGTATACACTTCCAATGGTAAAATAATAAGTAACCGGGATGTAATGAATATAGTCAAGATATTGTAACAGCTTGGTATGGTGATAGCTGGTACCTAGAATTGTCATGTGTATAAATGTTGAATCACTATGTTGTACACCTGAAACTAATGTAATGTAATACTGTGTGTCAACTACCCTTCAATAAAAAAATAATTATCTACAAAAAAAAAATTCTCATGAAGTTCAACTTGTCTATTTTCTTTTGTTGATTGTACTTAAGATATTACATCCAAGAAATTATTGCTGAATCTAACATCGTAAGGTTTGCCCTATGTTCTTTTCTAAAAGTTTTAGTTTTAAGTATTACATTTTCATCTTTGATCCATTTTCAGTTATTTTTTTGTTTGTTATTAAGGATCCAACTTCATTCTTTTGCATGTGGCTATCCAATTTTTTTCCCATTTCAAACATTTGTTGAAATGACTGTCGTTTCTCCATTGAATGGTCTTGGCAACCTTGTCAAAAATTATTTCCCCATATATATGAGGGTTTATTTCTGGGGTCTCTGTTCTATTCTATTGATCTGTATGTATGACTTTATGTCAATAACACAATCTTGATTACATAGCTTTTTAGTCTGTTTTGAAATGAGAAATGTGAGCCCTCCAGCTTTGTTCTTTTTCAAGATTATTTTTACACTATATTAAATAAAGTAGTGAAATTGGACATCCTTGCTCTTTTCACCATTGAGAATACTCATTGTGGGTTTTTCATATGTGTTTTATATTATGTAGAGGTGATTTCCTTCTATTCCTGGTTTTTTGAATGTTTTTATCCAAAAAGGGTGTTTAATTTTGTCAAATTTTTTTTCTGCATCATTTGAGATAATCATGTAGAAATTTTCCCTTCATTTTTTAATGTGGTTTGTTACTGTGATCAATTTTCATATATTGAAACATCCTTTCATATGTTGAAACATCAAGATTAAATCCCATTTCTTCCTGATGCTGCATTTTCAATGTGCTAGTATTTTGTTGAAGATTTTTGTATTGTTCGTAAGGGATACTGGCCTTTCTTTCATTGTAGTGACTTTGTCTGACTTTGCTATCAGGGTAATGCTGACTTCATTGAATGAGTTAGGATGTGTTGCCCCTCTTCAGTTTCTTAGAAAAGTTTTAAAAGGATTACTGTTAGTTCTTTACATGTCTGGTAGAATTTGCTATTAAAGTAATCATTCCCAGGGCTTTCCTTCCTTGGGATATTTGTGAGGACTGAATTAATTTATGCTATAGATCTATTTAGATTCTCCATTTTGTGTTTGTGTGTATGTGTGTGTGTGTGTGAGTGAGTGATTTAGTCTTGGTACATTTTACATTTCTAGAAATCTGTTGTTTCATTTAGGTTAGTCAAGTAGTTGTCATATAATTGTTAAAAGTACATTTTTCTGATCCTGTTTATTTCTGTAGAACTAGTAATGTTCCCACTTTCATTTCTGATTTTAGTAATTTGAGTGTTCTCTCATTTTTCTTAGTTCATCAGCTAAAATTTGTTGATTTGTTGATCTTTTCAAAGAACTGACTTTTGATTTCATTGGTTTTCTTCATTGTTTTTCTCTTCTCTGGTCTAATCTTTACTAGTTCCTTCCTTCTTCTAGCTTTGAGTTTAATTTGATATTTCCCTGGTTCCTTGTAAAGTCAGATTGTTAATTTGAGATATTTATTGCCACTCAGTATAAGTTTTTATAGCTATATATTTCTCCCTTAGCACTTTGTGTGTGTGTGTGTGTGTGTGTGTGTGTGTGTGTCTCACAAATCCTGGTATACTGTTGTTTCATTTTCATTTGTCTTTAAGTGATTTTAATTTTCCTTGTGATTCCTTCTTTGATCTATTTGATAAGGGTGTAATGTTTATGTTCCTCAGTTTTATTAACTCTCTAGTTTTGTTATTAATTTCTAATTTCATTCCACTGTAACTGGAGAAGATGCTTTCTATGGTATGGTATCTATTTTTTAATTCAGTGAGATTTAGTCTGTGGCCTAGCATATGATCTATCTTGGCAAATGCTTCAAGTATATTTGAGAAGAATGTGTATGCTGTTGTAGTTGAAAAGTGTTCTGTATGTCTGTTAGATATAATTGACTTATTATGTTGTTTAAGTCCTCTATTTCCTTATTTATCTTTTGTCTGAATGTTCTATCCATTACTGATAATATGGTATTGAAATATCCAACTAGTATTGTAGAACTGTATTTCATCTTTCAATTTTGTCAATTTTTGCTTCATGTATTTTAATGGCTTCTTTTAGGTAATATTTATAATTGTTACATTTCCCTGCCAAATGTTTTATTAATGTACTGTGTACTTCTTTGTCACTAGTAGATTTTTTAAATTTCAAGTCTATTTTGTCTAATATTAGTATAGAGAACCCTGCTTTCTTTTGGTTGTCCTTTGCATGGAATATCTTTTTCTATTCTTTCCCTTTCAATATATTTGTGTCTTGGGATTTAAAGGGAGTTTCTTGTAGATAGCATATGCTTGGATTGAGTGTTTTTCTCTATTGGGATAATATATGTCTTCTGATTGGAAAGTTTAATACATTTGTAGTTAAAATTATTAAAAATAACAACGGATTTGCTTCTATCATTTTGCATTTGTTTTCCATATACCTCATAGGTTTTGTTCTTCATTTCCTGCATATAGTCTTCTATTATATTTAGTGGATTATTTTGTAGTGAAGAGCTGAAATTCCTTCCTCATTTCTTTTTGTATATATTCTATAGCTATTTTCATTGTGGTTATCATGGGATACATTTAACATCCTAAAGTTGTGGCACTGTAATTTGAATTTATACCAAATTAACTTCAATAATATATAAAAAATCTAATTCTTTAACAGTTTTGTCCCCACTCCTCTTGGTTGTTGATGTCACAATATTTCATCTTTATAGATGTGTGCCCAAAAACATAAGCTAGTAATTCTTTTAAATGAAACAGTCTCTTAAATTATGTAAAAATGAAAACATAGAGTTAACAACCAAAACTAACTACAGTAAAACTAGCTTTTAGACTAATAATTGTTTTTGTCAAATGTATTAATCTTTTAAATCATGTTGAAAACAAAAAGTTTTGTTATGAAATGTTGTTACAATAATAGTAGATTTTACAAGTGCCCGTGTATTTACCTTCATTGAAATCTTTATGTTTGCATATTGCTTCAAGTTACAATCTACTGTCCTTTAATTTCATGCGAATAGTTCACTGAGCATTACTTACAAAACAAGTCTAGTGGGTAACAAACTCCTTAAGCTTTTGTTTATCTAGGAATATCTTAATTTCTCTTTCACTTTGAAAGATAGTTTTGCTGGTTATAGGATTCATGCTTTGGCAGGTTTTTTTTCTTTGCTTTGCTTTTCCTTTTAGTACTGAAAACATTGGCCCACTGCCTTCTGGCCTTTAAAGTTTTTCATGAGGAATCTGTTGTCTATGAAGAACACTTTTACATGAAAAGTTGCTTCTCTTTTGCTTTCAAAATTCTCTGTTTTTGGATTTCTAAAGTTTGATAATAATGTGGCTCACTGTGTGTCTCTTTGAGCTCATCTTACTTGAAGTTTGTTGAACTTCTTGACTCTTTATATTCATGTCTTTTATCAAATTTGAGAGTTTTCAGCCATCATTTCTTCTCTCTTCTCTCAATATGCTCTCTCTCTTTCCTTCTGGGACTTCTACAGTGAATATATTGGTCTTCTTGCTGATGTCCCACAGGTACCTGTTCACTTTTCTTCAATCTCTTTTTCTTTCTGTTCCTCAGACTCAATAATCTCCATTGTCCTATCTTTAGGTTTGTAGATTATTTCTCCTACCTGCTCAACTCTGCCTTTGAATTCTTCGGGTGAATTTTTATCTTGGTTATTATAACTTTTGGATCCAGAATTCCTTTCTGGCTTTTTTCTTAGTTTTTTTCTATGTCTTTATTAATATTACCATTTTGTTCATACATAATTTTCTTGACTTTCTCTTCATCTTCTTTCAGTTCTTTCTGCATCTTTTAGACAGTTGTTTTTAATGTTTTTGTCTAATAGATCTGCCATCAGATCTTTTTCAAGTACATTTTCTGTTGATTTCTTTTCCCCTTTGAATGGGCCATACTTTCTTGCTTCTTTGTGTGCCTTGCAATTTTGTTGTTGTTAAAAACTAGACATTTATGTCTGATAATGTGGTAATTCTGGAAATGAGACTTTACCCCTATCCCAGGTTTTGCTGATTTTTTAAAATATTGTTTTTTTAGTTTATTTTTGTTGTGGTTGTTGTCTGTAGGATTCCTATAGTCCAATAATCACCTGGATGTATAAACTTAAGGTCTTCCCAGGTCTTTTTTGAGCCTATTTCTTTCCCTGGCCATATATGGTCACTTTCTATTTCCCCAGTATAAATGCAATTGCTTTTGAATCTTTGACTCCCAAAAGAGGGAAAAGAGAAAAAAGTGAGGATGATATAAAATGCACTGACCCTTTAAATAACCTGAAGGTTACTTCAGCCAGAGGAGGTGCCTCTTGTAACAGTGCAGTAAGGCACAACAATAGCTTCTGGCCCGTTTAATCTATACTTCTCTGATCAAAAGCAACAATGATTTATTAGGGCACTTATCTTTCATATTTGGATGCCAGTTCATTTTAGCCTACCTTTACTCCTGTAAATTATGCACTAGTTGTTCCAGGAATCAGGACATAGAGGCCTGTCAGAAATCTGGAGGTGGGGCATTTGTTACTGCTAGTATACTAAGAGCTGATACTGATCAAAGTTAACTGCAATTTACTCTCCAAACCTACCCATGAAGTCGCAGACTTTAATAGACTCCAGAGTCCCAAAATAGTTACATAGAGAGATTATTCCAGTATAATTGCTGTCTAGTGGAGTGATAGACAGATTCCTGGAATTTCCTACTTTGTCATCTAAGACTTTTCAGTGACCAAATTTTTGCTTGTGTAATTTTGCTCTTATTCAAATATATTAAAAAATTAGAAATTGGCCCAATTTTATTCAACATAGTACTGAAGGTCCTAGCCACGGCAATCAGAAAACACAAAGAAATAAAAAGGCATCCAGATTGGCAAGAAAGAAGTTAAACTGTCCCTGTTTTCAGATGACATGATATTTCACATAAAAAAAACCCTAAAGAATCTACTCCAAAACTACTAGATCTAATATCTGAATTCAGCAAAGTTGTAGGATACAAAATTAATACACAGAAATCTTTTGCATTCCTATACACTAACAATGAACTAGCAGAGAGAGAATCAGGAAAACAATTCCATTCACAAGTGCATCAAAAGGAAGAAAATACCTAGGAATAAACCTAACCAAGGAAGTGAAAGACCTATACTCTGAAAACTACAAGACACTTATGAAAGAAATTAAAGAAGATAGATACCAATAAATGGAAACATCCTATGCTCATGGCTAGGAAGAATTAATATTGTCAAAATGGCTATCCTGCCTAAAGCAATCTACAGATTCAATGCAATTCCTATCAAAATACCAACAGCATTCTTCAATGAACTAGAGAAAATCATTCTAAAATTCATATGGAACCACAAAAGAACCTGAATAGTCAAAGCAATCCTGAGAATGAAAAATAAAGCTGGGGGAATTATGCTCCCCAACTTCAAGCTCTACTACAAAGCCACAGTAATAAAGACAATTTGGTACTGGCACAAGAACAGACCCATAGACCAATGGAACAGACTAGAGAGCCCTGATATAAACCCAACCATATATGGTCAATTAATATATGATAAAGGAGCCATGGACATACAATGAGGAAATGACAGCCTCTTCAACAGCTGGTGTTGGCAAAACTGGACAGCTAAATACAAGAGAATGAGAATGGATTACTGTTTAATCCCATACACAAAAGAAACTCAAAATGCATCAAACATATGAATGTAAGTAATAAAACCATAAAACTCTTAGAAGACAACATAGGCAAAAATCTCCTGAATATAAGCATGAGCAACTTCTTCCTGAATGCATCTCCTCGAGTAAGGGAAAAGAAAGCAAAAATGAACTCATGGGACTACATCAAACTAAAAAGTATCTGCATGGCAAAGGACACCATCAACAGGATTAAAAAGACATCCTGCAGTATGGACAAATATATTTGTAAATGACATATCCGACAAGGGCTTAACATCCAAAATATATAAAGAATATCACATGCCTCAACACCCAAAAGCAAATAACCCAATTAACAAATGGGCAGAGGATATGAAGAGACAATTCTCCAAAGAAGAAATTCAGATGGCCAACAGACACATGAAAAGATGATCCACATTACTAATCATCAAGGAAATGCAAATTAAAACCACAATGAGATATCACCTCACACCAGTAAGGATGGCCAGCATCGAAAAGACTAAGAACAACAAATGCTGGCAAGGATGCAGAGAAAGGGGAACCCTCCTACACTGCTGGTGGGAATGTAAACTAGTTCAACCATTGTGGAAAGCAATGTGAAGGTTCCTCAAAAACCTAAAAATAGAAGTACCATTTGACCCGGGAATTCCACTCCTTGGATTTTACCCAAAGAATACAACTTCTCAGATTCGAAAACACATATGCACCCCTATGTTTATTGCAGCACTTTTTACAATAGCCAAATATGGAACCCACCTAAGTGTCCATCAGTAGATGAATGGATAAAGAAGAGATGGTACATATACACAATGGAATACTATTCAACCATAAGAAAGAAAGAAATCCTACCATTTGCAACAACATGGATGGAGCTGTAGGATATTATGCTCAGTGAAATAAGCCAGGAGGAGAAAGACAAGTGTCAAATGATTTCCTTCATTTGTGGAGTATAACAATGAACCAAAACTTAAGGAACAAAATGGAAGCAGACTCAGAGACTCCAAGAAGAAACTAGTGGTTACCAAAGGGGAGGTGTGTGGGAGGGTGGGTGGGTAGGGAGGGAGAAGTGCATTGAGGGGTATTATGTTTAGTACACATGGTGTGGGGGATCACAGGGAGAGCAGTGTAGCACAGAGAAGGCAAATAGTAGATATGTGGCATATTGCTGCACCAATGGACAGTGTCTGTATTAGGGTATGGGTGGGCACTTGATAATATGGGTAAATGTAGTAACCACATTGTTTTTTAATGTGAAACCTTCATAAGAGGGTATATCAATAATACCTTAATAAAAATTTTTAAAAATCAGATTGGTTTTCATAATCAATTTGTGCTTTTTAAGTGATATTATCTGTGAATATTTTGAAATAATTATTTCAATGTCTTAAATTTTCCATTATTGCTTATTCCTGAAATGAGATATATATTTTTTTTGTTTCTGGGATAATCTAACTTTATATGCTGTTAAGTTTTGCTTTTTACTTTGAGTTTATTGTGAAGCATTTTTTATTTATGAAAGTCCCCTGAGTTCACATTTGCACTTACCAAGGATTAGTAATTTTATAAGATCACAATATGTTGTCATATAAATTTATCTGGAGTTTCTGCACCCTTTACATGACATTAATTTAGAATCCATTCCCAAGCATGAGTCATATTTAGGGCTCTGATTCTCAGAGTCTCTTTACTTCCTTATGGTTTTGAATAGTCAGCAGGATTATAGGATAAAACAAGGAGTTCTAAATTTCATTTTGGGGATGTGCCAGCTTTTTGTAGCTGTTGTCTTTATATGATAACACAGATCCAGATTCTATGTAAAAAGATAAAAGTCTTATTTTTTGTCCCTATGAAGATGTTAACATCCCAATTTATAGTTCAAGGCTTTGTCTAGTTCTGATTCAGCTGTGATCTCTTTCCTACTCATAAATCTTGACTATATTACTGTGATTTCTGTTTTTTTCTTTCTGATATATTAAAGCTTTCCTTCTTGGTTTGAGATAGTTTTTTCTAAAATGTTTATGTATTAATTGCTATGTCTTTTGAGAGGCAAAATGAGACGTTATAGTTAGTCTCTCTTACAAACTTGAATGTGTCATATTGAATATAAATCAGCATTAACAATGCTTTAATTATAATATCTTTTATATTACTTTAAAATTTTTCTGAAAAGCCAAAAGTAAAGAATTTGATTCTTATCTCATTGATAAGTCAATGTAAAATTTGAACAAGAATTCAAAATAGTAGTCTTCTAATTATATTAATTCAAAATTCAATAAGCTTATCATATTTTCTCTTTCAATCTTTCTTTTTACTCAGAGGGCATAAAAAGGATAATGTGGATTAACAGATGGTAGTCTGTAATTACCAAGTATTCTCTAATGATATTTTTCTTTATTCACTTTCTTTATTTTATTGTTTATGAAGTACTTACTATGTACCAAGCACTATTTCAATTACTGAGAATGTGATTATAAATAATACAGAACTATTTTTCATCTTCAATGAATTTGTATTCCAATTTGGTGTTCAGAAAAAAATACACATATATAGCACTATATAATAATACAATGCAATGATAGTTTCTGGTAGATACTGCCTACATAAATGATAAATAAGGCTCATTGGAGAAAGACTGAAGGGATAGAAAAGAATTTTAAGTAGAATGATGACAAAAAATTTGTTAAGATGTGCATGTGGACAGAATGTGAATAAAAGTAGAAAAAAGTCATTTGATTAAAACAAGTGAGAAAACTATGCCAAGTAGAAAGAACCAGAAATGTATATGTTCTGATGTGGGAAAAAAACTTGACATGTTGGTGGAAGATTAAGACCTCTAATATGAATGAATGGAATAAAGAAAGAAGAGTATTTTAGAATAGAAAGTTGAAGATATAGCCAAGGGCCATGTTCTCATCAGAATAATGCCCCCACCCAAATGTATACATCATAATTTCTAGAACCTGTGAATATGTTATATTACATGGCAAAAGATAAGTAAGTTTACAGGTAGCTAGCATTAAGTTTTCTCATCAACTGATTTTGAGATGAGAAAATTATCCTGGATTATCTTGGTGGACCAGTCTAATCACAAAGGTCCTAATTAGTAAAAGAGTAAGACAAAGTCAGTGTCAGAGTGGTACAAAATAAAAGACTCAACAGGCCGCTGCTGGATTTGAAGGTGGAAAGAGATTACAAGCCAAGCAACATGAGCAGCCAAGAAAAACTGGAAAAGGGAAGGATACAGATTATTTCCTAGAGCCTCCTAAAGGAATACAGCCCTCCAGACACCTTGATTTTAGCCTAGTAAGCCCCATTTGGGACTAAATCTCTAGTACTGTAAGGTAATAAATTAGTATTGTTTTCAGCCACAAAATTAGTAATTAGAAAACTGATACAGGCCATATCATCCAGAGACTCACTGCACTTTGGATTTTATTCTATCTTCATAGGAACCCACTAATGCATATTAAGCAGGCAAATGATGTAACATGCTTAACTTGATTTATAATATTCTAACTGATCTATGGAGAATATGCATGTAAGCAAGGGGACTAGTTAGGAAGATATTGCAATATTTTTAGATGAAAAGAGATGAAGGATTGGGCAAGGATTATACCTATGGACATGGTAAAGTATAGTTCCATTCAAGTTATATCTTTTATCAAAGTACCGTTCATATACAATCTCATATTGGTTCCTTGTTATATCTTAAATGTAGAGTCATCTGAGTAATTGATATGAGTTCTGCTCCACTGGTGATTACATAAACACACTTGACTGGTAACTGAGTATTGAGAAAAGGATTTGAGAAATAGTGAATACCTGCTAGTTAAAGTCAGGGGACTTAAAGTGAATGCCTTGGTAGACTGTAGGTGGAGAAGAAAAATGGAAAGACTATACCATGGAATCTAACATTCAGAGTTTGAGACAAGGAGGAAGATCCAGAAAAATGAAGTAATAAAGAATTACCTATGAAGTAAAAGGAAATCTAGTAGAGTATGTGTCCTGGGAGCAGAGTGAAGAATCATTTAAGGAAAGTAGGTGTAATTAATTGTGTCAAATACTACTGAAAAGCAAATAAAATAGTAAGATGAAAATCTAGAATCGATCATTGTCAGGTATATTTTTTAACTGACATATTTAGATTTAATAGAGTAATGGGGACAAAATCTTCTTGAACTGGATTTAAGAGAATGGGTGGCAAGGAAGTAAAACTGGTAAGCTGTTAATCTTTGAATGTTTATTTATACATCATATAGGTTCCAGAAAAAATAATTTCAGAAAAAGTTTGGAAGAAGTAAATTAGAACACATAACTTAGAGATGGAGTATTTTGGTGGGAAAAGAAATAATAGCTGTAATGCCCCCTTTCTTTTCCCTGCCCTTATCCCTCCCTTCCCACCCATATAGTGTGGTGGGGGCACGGGGAGGGCTGTGCAACACAGAGAAGACAAGTAGTGATTTTATAGCATCTTACTATGCTGATGGACAGTGACTGTGAAGGTGTATGTGGGGAGGACTTGGTGAAGGGGGGAGCCTAGTAAACAATGTCCTTCATATAATTGTAGATTAATGATACCAAAAGAAAAAAACATACTAGAATATGCACATTTTGGAATCCAGTCTAGTACCTAATTAATGACAAATTAAAAAGTTTCGGAGTCATGTAAAATTTTTGGGCCTAGAGAGAATTTGACTATAATCTTAAATGCCATTTCTAACTCTAATTACTGCCCATACTTCCATTCCCTATAATTAACAACTCATTTTCCCTGCCATTTAACAAAAAGAAAAAAAACATTATGACTCAGTTTCACAATTAATTAAATTTAGCAATCTGAATTAAATTTAATTGCATTCATAAAGTCCAGCCAACATAAAAAAAATTGTGTTTTCTGTTTACCTGAACAATTTGAAGCAACCATTTATTTAACAAATCCTTCAGATACAAGTAGGTAAAGGTACTATATATGTTAATTAGAACTGGGTTCATTTGAATCATACTTAGTTTGATTTTAAATGCAAAATGTGTAGTCTTGCATATAAAAGTAGATTTTAAAATATTTGTGTTTGCATCTTTATTTGACTCAAATATTTATATGTCTGGAATATAGAAAACATAAATTTTAGGTCTTCAAAATATGCTAAAATCGATGAAAGTAGTAGCATGCATTATAGTTTGCCTATTTATGCAAAGTCTACTTGCATTTCGAGAGTATATGCATTACACATACTTGATTTTTCTTTGTTTTATCTCTTTTAATTGTTTGAAGCATTTAAAATGCCGCAGTGAGTTAGGAAGATGAAATATGTTAGTGAAAAGTATAATAAAACTATTCAACATATTTTCTCTTCTGTCTGACAGAATTATAGCTTGCTTACAAGAAGGAATATATAACTTATGAAAAATTAAAATGTTGATCATAATGTATCTTCCCATTGCTAGGATGGTCTCAGAAAATGCACCTGTAGGAATCATAATATTCTAAAAAAATTTCTACCCTTGTTCATCTTCTCAGTACTCTCCCCTTAAAAAGGTGCTTTGAAACTTCTTTCATAGTAATTTCTTGATAATGCCCCATGAGTGGGAATAAAAATTGAGGGCTCTATTTTCCAGTGTTTGTTATCAACATGACTGCTAGCTCATACCACATTAATATTGTTTTACTATCAGATAATAATGTTAGTGTTTCAACATAATAATAAGAATTGACTCAAAATATAGTATAGTAAAAGTACCCACTTTGGAGTGAAATTGACTTGAAAATCTGGACCCTTTACTGCATCACCACCTAATGATAAGAATATCAGTTTAAAATTATTGAACAATTGCAGTATCTTATGCATTGAATTTAATTCATTTCAAGAATAAGGGCATTAACAACAATCCTATAAATATACATAAAGTATAACCTCAGTGTTGCAGAGTTAGTAACAAAGTTAATATTATTTTAAAAATACCATTAAATATTTGTACCTCCATCTTTTATCTGAGAGTTGGAAGATTAAGAAATTGTGATAATGTTGGTAAAAGTCCTGACGCATACTAAATAAATGATAGTCACTACTAATTCATTGAAATGATTTTCAACATTTGCTGAGAAACAAATCATGAAGAAGTCCTGGGTTAAACATGGAATATTAAAAATTAAACTCCCAATGTTACAGCAGCAAAATGATGGATTAGGAAGTTCCAAGCTTTCATCCCCTACAGAAACATTTAAAAGACAAACATAAAATTAAAAACAAATAAAAATTACCAAAGTAGAGATTGGCTACAGTAACTTTACAAGGGCTCTGGAAAGCAGTCAAAGATCTACAGTATCCAAGTAAACATCCACTTAAGAAGAAGCCACATTCAAAATAGTAGGAAATTTCATGTCATTTTAACTCACTCATTGCCCCCACCTCTTTCCCACCATGGTTCAGTCTTGTTCTAGAGAAGGCAACAGCCCAGTTCTCTTTTGAATGGGAGGGAACCAGAAAATACTTTATTTGTAATAATCTAATCTGTCTAAGGGCTAGCTGAAGGACTTGGTCTCTGTTTCATTTAAATTGGAGCTTGGACAGGGGGGGTTAGAGAAAATGGTGTAACCTGGATGCCAAGCAGGGAGAAGCAATGGGTGCTGCCTAAGAAAGCTTCAGGGAGACAAAGACCCACAGACTGTGCGGCAAGAGATTACAAGGTGATGAGGAGAAGCTGTGTAGAAACTTTTAGTGGGTGGGGAAGTAAGGCATTCAAAAGTGGCTTTGTATATAAGGGATCAAAAAGGAAACCCAGAAGTCAAGATGGCAAGTGAGCTCAGAGAGGATCCCAAAAGACCTTAAACCTTAACCTTAGGCTGATCCCAAACATCAGAGACTACCCAAACAATAAGTAGAGGACTTTCTCAACAAAAAGCCAGTCTGCAAAGACTAGGAGAGGTGGGTTGTTGTTCAAATGCCCAATTTTCAACTATAACAAAAGCATGACATCCCGACACCAAGGAAAATGTGATCCATTCAAAGGAGTGAAAATAAATCTCCAGAATCCATCCATGAACATCTACAGACATTGGATAAATCAGACAAAACTTTAAAGCAACTGTCTTAAATATACTCAACTATCTAAAAGAAAATACAAAGAACTAAAGGAAATCAGGAAAAGGATAAATGAACAAAATACAAATTATAACAAAGAGAAATTATAGAAAGGGAGAAAACAGCTGAGAAATACAATAGTTGAATTGAAAGTGTCACTATAGGTGCTCTACAACAGATTAAGAAGCAGTGAACTTGACGATATGACAATTGAAATTACTGAGTTTGTAAAGTAGAAAGAAAAAGATTGTAGAAAAGTGAACAGAAACCAAGTGCCATATGGGATGTCATCAATTGGACTAATACACACATTATAGGAGTCCCAGAAAGAGTAGAGAGATTCTTTGAAGAGCTAATGTTGGAAAACTTCCCAAACTTGACGAAAGACATAGACCTACAAACACAAGAAACCTCAGGAGTTCTAACAGCTGCACTGAGGCACATAATAATCAAAGTGTTGAAAGACATAGACAAGCAGAGAATCTTGAAAGCAGCAAGAGAAAAAAGTAACTCATCATATGCAGTGGATCGTCAATAAGAATATCAGCTGATATTGTGTCAGAAACTTTAGAGGCCAGAAGGCAGTAAGATGATACATTTCATGTGTTACAGAAAAGAACAAAACAAACAAAAAATGGTCAACAGAGAATTGTGAATCAATATAAATTGTAAAATAAACTTGGAAATTTGGAGAGAAAAACGACTTTGAGGATTTTTATTTGAGTTGGTGAAATCTGTAGATCAATTTGAGGACAATGAGAACTTAGCAGTATTGAATATCAAAATGATATTTCTCTGACCTTTTTAATTATTCTTTAATTTCAGCAATATTTAATAGTTTTCAATGTACATATTATATCTTTTGTTAAATATATTACTAAGTGTATTAGTGTCTTAGAGATGCTGTAACATGCCCCCACAAACTTGTTTAAAAGAAAGAGAAATAATTATTTCACAACTCTGGAGACCAGAAGTCTAAAATCCAGATGTCTGCAGGACTGCACTCCTCTCGAGGCTGTAGGGGAGGTTCCATTTCTTGTCTCTTCCAGCTTCTGTTGGCTGTCAGCTTTCATTGTCATGTAGCAACATCACTCCAATCTCTGCTTTAATTTTCACATTGCCTTTTTCTCTGTGCTTCTCTCTTATAAGGATACTTCTCTCTGTATTAAGAGACATCTGGATAATATAGGATAATCTCTTTATCTTGAGATCTTAAACTGCAAACACCATTTTTTTTTTTACAAATAAGGTAACATTCAGAGATTTTAGGGATTAGGACATGGACATATCTTTTAGAGACCACAATTTAACCCATATGCTAAGTATATTTTATTTTTTTTATTAATGTGAATCCATTAATTTTATCATAATACCTGATAGTTTTATATAGAAACACAATAGATACAATTTATTTTTTTGTATATTGACCTTTTATCATTAGACTTATAAATTTACTGATTAGGGTTACTTATGTATCCTGAGATTCTTCAGGATAAAATATATAAATGGTTATGGCTGTATGTCTGTTGTGAATAAAGGTAATTTAATTTCTAGCTTTGAATCTTCATCCATTTTTTGCCTTATTATACTGACTACATACTCCTGTAAAATTTTGAATAGAGAGGATAAACATGAATATTTTTTTTTCTCCAATTGTAATGCAAAAGTGTTCAATTTGTTACCACTACGTATGTTGTCATAGCTTATGTGCAGGCCCTTTATTATATTGAGAAAATTCCATCTCTTATAAGAAAGGTCATCAAAATGAGATAGCAATGAGTAACTCTAAATCAAGAAATGTTCTTTAAAATTCTGGTGTTTTGTTTCCTTGTATGCTTATGGTAGATATGCAAATATATAGAATGTTTTGGCAACAAAGTTTTATATACTTTTAGCCAAAAATATCAATAGAGAAAAATGATATAGAAAATATATTTCTGTAGAATGATTAAAAGCCAAGTTAAAATATTTTAAGAACAGGTAAGAAATGAGATAATGAAGGGAAACACATAATGAGCACCCTTTTGAGGTTTCTAAAAGAAAGATGATAATGTCATCTCAGTGTTTCAGACTACTCATTAAGACTTCAATTCATGATACTGCCAATGTCTTGAATACTCTGCCCCCTCAAATTTTATACCTGGTAAAATTCTACCTTCAGTTGAAATGTTACCTCCTAAATCAAAATGAATACTTCCCATTTCACATGTGGGCTGCAAGCATTTTATTCTACATCACAGTTTTGCTAGAGCTAGTTTACCACTTCAGGATTCTGTAGAGCAAAGTGGTTAAGTGTATGCTTTCTGTAGCTGAACTGCTTGAATTGAAATCTTACCCCTACCATAACTAAAATGTAGTGTGATCTTAGCCAAGTTAATAAAACAGTCTGGACTTCATTTTCTCATCCTTAAAAATGAGATTTAAAAAACAAAGTTATGCATGTCCTGGTGAATTTGAGAATTAAATGAGATTTAAAAAACAAAGTTATGAATGTCCTAGTGAATTTGAGAATTAAATGAGTTAATGCTTATAAACCTTTCAACAAAGATCACTCACAGAGTGTTCTTACTATTTTTATTGTTCATTTGTATTCCTGCCTCCCACATTGGATTCTAAAGTCCTTGAGGACAATTGTCTTTTAATTTTTCAGAAGCTTAGAATAATATTTCAAAATTTAAACAGTTCAGCTGTGTATGTGTTATATAGATATCCAAATTAAAATATCAGAATGTAAATTTATTAATATATTCAATACATTTTATTAATTTTTGACAATTTATGGCCATTATTATTGATGGTTTTAAGTGTCTCCTTAGAAATTTGTCATTTGCAAGTAAATGCATTCTATGTGAATGATAGGATGGACTTAATTCAAATTTAAGGGATGATTTGGATCTATTCACAGTTATTACAATAATAAGCTCTGACTTTATATAAACATTTAAATACAGAAAAATTTTAACTAGAAAGCCTTTCAATTTTACAAAGGCTGCTACTATATGCCTTTCCAAAATACGAATTAATATTCACAATGCTAACATGATCTATAGGTATCTCTAGTGGGTCCCCTGTCTCACTCAGAGATCTGGAGTTTCTATTGCATAAAGCTACCTTGGAAAGTGATTCAATGCTTCAGCAGGTTTTGAATGTTTAAATGATTCCCAAAATTTGGCAAGACCTACTTGTTCATCTGCAGACTTATTCCTATGTGCAAATGTGCATTGTTCACCTGTGGGACATAATGTTGACACAACTATTCAACTTAATTAGAACTCTCAAAATCTTTGAAATTTGAAAGAAACACTGGGAAAGTGTCTATTAGAGTCAAATGATACTGCGATTATCTGGTGTTATTCTCAAAATATAGCTCAAAATTTTTCTGATGTTGCTGCTACGTATATTATACTAAGTAAGTTAACCTGCAACTGCTGAGACCACCATCACATTAGGGTCTCTGAGAAGATTTGTACTGATCCCTACTTCCCATCCTCAGAAATTCTAATCTGATTGTTCTGTGGAAGACACGAAGCCTGAGCAGTGATTGATTCTAGTATTTACTTCAGGTTAAGACTATTGGTGTGGATGAATACACTAGCTCAGCCTCTGAGCGAAATTCTTACCTGCATCAAAAACCTTATGGCAGGCAGAATTTGTAAAATGTTCCCCCAAAATACACACCCTGATTCCTAGAAACTAAGAATATAAGATATCACTTTGGTGATTATGTTACATTATGTGGCACAGTTGACCTTAAGAAAAGCAGAATATCATGAAGGCTTGATCAATTCATGTGAGGTCTTAAAAAGCAGATAACTATCTCCACCCTGGATAAAAGATTCAAAGCACAAAATGATTTAAAGTGCCGTTTGCTTTCTTTGCAGATGGGGGAGGATCCATGGAAAGGAACTCAGGATGATAGTTTATTGAACCTGAGAGCACCCTTGACTGAGAGGCAGTAAGAAAATGGGGCCCTCAGTCAGAAAGGCTCAAGGAACTGAATTCTACCAACTACCCAAATGAGCTTGGAAGCAAATTCTTCCCCTGATACTCCTGATAAGAATCTGTTTGGTTGAGAACCTGAATTTGGGCTTACAAGGTCCTAAACAGAGAACAGTCAAGACTACCTGGACTTCTGACTTAAGAAATGTGAGTTAATAAATGGGTGCTTTTTTAAACCACTAAGTTAGTGATAATTTGTTACTCAGCAGTAGAATACTAATGTAGATCTCAAAGAAATTATTTAAACCAGATCCACAGGCTTTGTATTTTATATAAATCAAAGCTCAAAACTTAAATTTCCTAGGCCAAATCTTTCCAACTATACTACATCTCAATTATGACCTCTGTTCATCCACTACCTCTCAAATTCTTCACCTCTTAAAAGAAGTTATATTCCACTTTTAGTGGGTTCATCACCCCTAATAAAGAATGTCCTATTTCTTCTCTCATGACTACAATTTCTCCCCTAAAGACACCATTTCCTCTTTAACCCCCCAGTGAAGCTCCCTTTTATTACTTGTAGCAGTATGAAAACTAAGACAAACATCACCACCACCACAATAAAATATATTATTAAAACTTTCTGCCTACCAATTTTCCTAGAAACTGCCTCTCTTTCACAGAAGACATTTGTCAATTCTTTCAATGGCTTCATATATTATATGGGTACTTTTTTTCTGATGACTTTGTCCCAATGTTTTTTAAATACCCACTTATGGAGAACTTATTTTTTAATGCCTCCTCAGCAACAGGGACTTTTGAGTCCCCTAATGCCATTCTAATCTCTAAAATTACCAAATATATGTCTTTGTAAGGAAAAATTACTTCCTTACTCAAAAGGAAAATCAGAAATATATTTTTTCTTTTTTATTATGACACCCAGTTAATGGATCCTTCTTCTTCCTGTTAATCCTTTCTTTATTTCTTATCTAGCAACAATTTCATAGCACAGTCATTCAAAACAACCAAAATTATCTTGCCTTGTGTAACAAAAACAGTAACTGTGGAAGAATCTATAAAGTTTTTTTTTTTTGCTTTGTTAGTTGTAATCGTATTAAGAGTCATGTTGCAAACATGATAAATTCTGGAACAAGATCTTTAAATATGACTGCAATAGAGTTTGACACTAAAATATTTCCATTATTTATAAGTACCTGATCTTATTCCATTGAGTCCTCTCCATGCAGAAGTTTTAAGATGGGAATGCCTTCTACCAATCTTCCTATGTCTACAATTTATCTTCTGGTACAATTAAACTCTGCCCAACAGGAGGTGGGTGTTCTGTCAAATTTGTAAGTGATTGTTTTAAGCAAACAGTAGATTACAATTCTTACTGCCATTTCAAGAATTTAAAATCAACTATTTTCTCTTGTATATTCAATGCCTCCATTTTCCTCACATTAGAAATCCCCTATATAAAAGAAAATTATTGAACACACAGTATTAACCACACATTATCCTTCTGTTGCCTAATTATGTCTCCTTCCCTTTATAGGTAAATTTCTTCTTTTATTAACTTCTTAGACACCCTATCAACACCCTATCCTCTGATTTCAATCTGGTATATACTCCCAGTCTTACTAAGGTTATCAATGACGAATACCTGTATGCCTTTACATCTAGTGGACATTTTATAAGTTTTATTTTGCTTGACTTCAGGATATTTGCATTGAAAATTTCTATTCTAGTGGACTCCCTGACACAACTTTGTTGGTTTTACTCCTACTGCTCTGGTCACTTTCTGATTTCTTCAGTTAATCAAACATTGACTTGGGGTTTCTATGAGACTTTTTCTTGACCTTTTTTCTCAATCTATACAGTTTCTCCCTGATGGGTTCATCTGCTTGGGTAAACACCTGTATCTAAATGACTCCCAAATTAATCTTTCTAGATTTGATATCTTCTCTGAACCCTAAACCTGTATCAACACCAAACTCAACATTGGGAAACTAAATCTATGCACCTTTACCCCATAAAATGGCTCTCCTCTAGGGTTCCATATCCCAGTGAATGACAACCTTCCCAAACAGCTCCAAAGGGCCAAACACCTAGGAATCAAAATTCAGCCTTTTCTACCCATTTAAACCTCATATGTGATCTACCACTTAGACTATTAATTTTCTTCTTAATAATCTCTCATGTTACCCACCTCCCTAATTGCACACTTTTTCTTCCCTAATTTCAACTTTTTCTTCCCTAATTTCATCTGCCATTGTGTCCCTTCTACATGAATCTTTTCCTGGTCTAATGAAACATTTTTTATTCTAGAAATTAAGTTTGTTCCTATGTCAATTTGTTGCTGAATCTTTTTAAGTATATATATATATTCCCTTTGGATATACATTGTTTTTCACATACTGTCCAATTTTATTGTGAGAATTTTAAAATCTCAGAGTAACTTTGGCACAGATTATAATTAATTAAAGCTATTCATGTTTTAAACTAATATTAATATATTAAAACAACTGTAGGATCTAATATTCTGTAAGCATTTAAATACAGCTAACAATGATATAAATATAATAAAATTACATTTTGTTTTATTCATGTTTTCTTACCTCAAGTTAAATAGATTAAATTCCTTTAGGTAATAATTTTCAATTTACAAAGTACATTTCCTCATAATTTGAATTTTAATATAATCAGTTTTCTTCCCAACAGTTTAATTTTGGATATGGCAGAAAACTTTTGTAGTGATTAAACATCTCTGAAGTCTAACAACATAAGTTAAATTTATAAATATAGTGAATTTAAAATTTTCTTAAACAGTCCAATGCTATTATAGATAAATCAGATGAATCATCTTATATTTTCAAGTTCAAATATTTTAAAAAATACAGATTTCCACATTTTTCCATTAAAATCTGAGACCTAATATATCATATTCCCTAAATTTAGAGTTTATATATGATATGGTATATGATGATATATAATATGATATATACAATATATTTTATATGTTATATGTTATATGATAAATTTAAACACATTCCTCTTAAATTTAATACAAAATTGTTAACATGATGGGCATGACTTATTTATTTATTTTTTTTTTGATATGAGGCACGAATTCTATTTAAGGGTTGTAATTAGGAAGGAAGAAGAAAAGCTATAGAAGTAGCAGGCGGAAGAAAACATGGGAAGATTGATTATTTCTTTGACATATCTTCTTGTAGAGTAACTTCAGCAGATATAGGTTTTAAGCTACTACTTAAATTGCGCACACACATTAACATAATAGGAATATAGTTACATAACCAAAGCATATCTGTAATTAACAGCCATCTCCAGTGAAACCAAGAAAACCATTAAGGCACCTTAGGCCTTTGTGAAAACTTATCTATGATATGGTGGATATTGTCCAACTGAACTTGAACAGTCTGAGAGAAATCAGACAAATTAAAACAACCCATTCCTGGGGACTGTTCACATGCCATACGTTCTTTTAACAGTAAATAGTCTGTAGTTGTAAGACTTTGGAGCGCTACAATTTGCACTTCTCCAAATTCTTGGTTGAGTTCCAACAGTATAGATCCAGTCAAATTTGTTGTTTTACTGTATGCACAGGCCAGCTCAGATATCTCCTTCCTCATTCCCATGGCAAGTCCAGGAACTGGTGGGATGAGTGCATCTACAGCTGTAGCAGTGCGTGGATCTTTGTTGGGGTTTTTTGATGATCATCTTCTGGCATGAGTCTTCCAGAGAGTGTAGATGTTGGAAGTTCTTTTTCATATCGTATCTTAGTTCATTTTCGGGGTAGCCCAATTAGGCTTTGATCCTCTGTATTAACACAAACAGACCCTTTGCCTACACTTTTATATGCCCTTTATACCCTTGTGTAGAACTCGTTGGAGGTTACCACACAGGAACTGCCCTTTTTTTTTTGCTTTGTTTTTGGTATCACTAATCTACACTTACATGACGAATATTATGTTTACTAGGCTCTCCCCTATACCAGGTCTCCCCTATAAACCCCTTTACAGTCACTGTCCATCAGCATAGCAAAATGTTGTAGAATCACTACTTGCCTTCTCTGTGTTGTACAGCCCTCCCTTTTCTCCTACCCCCCCATGTATGTTAATCTTAATACCCGCCTACTTCTTCCCCCCTTATCCCTCCCTACCCACCCATCCTCCCCAGTCCCTTTCCCTTTGGTACCTGTTAGTCCATTCTTGAGTTCTGTGATTCTGTTGCTGTTTTGTTCCTTCAGTTTTTCCTTTGTTCTTATATTCCACAGATGAGTGAAATCATTTGGTATTTATCTTTCTCTGCTTGGCTTATTTCACTGAGCATAATACCCTCCAGCTCCATCCATGTTGCTGCAAATGGTTGGATTTGCCCTTTTCTTATGGCTGAGTAGTATTCCATTGTGTATATGTACCACATCTTCTTTATCCATTCATCTATCGATGGACATTTAGGTTGCTTCCAATTCTTGGCTATTGTAAATAGTGCTGCAATAAACATAGGGGTGCATCTGTCTTTCTCAAGCTTGATTGCTGCGTTCTTAGGGTAAATTCCTAGGAGTGCAATTCCTGGGTCAAATGGTAAGTCTGTTTTGAGCATTTTGATATACCTCCATACTGCTTTCCACAATGGTTGAACTAGTTTACATTCCCACCAGCAGTGTAGGAGGGTTCCCCTTTCTCCACAGCCTCGCCAACATTTGTTGTTGTTTGTCTTTTGGATGGCAGCCATCCTTACTGGTGTGAGGTGATACCTCATTGTAGTTTTAATTTGCATTTCTCTGATAAATAGCAATGTGGAGCATCTTTTCATGTGTCTGTTGGCCATCTGTATTTCTTTTTTGGAGAACTGTCTGTTCAGTTCCTCTGCCCATTTTTTAATTGGGTTATTTGTTTTTTGTTTGTTGAGGCGTGTGAGCTCCTTATATATTCTGGATGTCAAGCCTTTATCGGATGTGTCATTTTCAAATATATTCTCCCATACTGTAGGGATCCTTCTTGTTCTATTGATGGTGTCTTTTGCTGTACAGAAGCTTTTCAGCCTAATATAGTCCCACTTACTCATTTTTGCTGTTGTTTTCCTTGCCTGGGGAGATATGTTCAAGAAGAGGTCACTCATGTTTATGTCTAAGAGGTTTTCGCCTATGTTTTCTTCCAAGAGTTTAATGGTTTCATGGCTTACATTCAGGTCTTTGATCCATTTTGAGTTTACTTTTGTATATGGGGTTAGACAATGGTCCAGTTTCATTCTCCTACATGTAGCTGTCCAGTTTTGCCAGCACCACCTGTTGAAGAGACTGTCATTTCGCCATTGTATGTCCATGGCTCCTTTATCAAATATTAATTGACCATATATGTCTGGGTTAATGTCTGGATTCTCTAGTCTGTTCCATTGGTCTGTGGCTCTGCTCTTGTGCCAGTACTAAATTGTCTTGATTACTATGGCTTTATAGTAGAGTTTGAAGTTGGGGAGTGAGATCCCCCCTACTTTATTCTTCTTTCTCAGGATTGCTTTGGCTATTCGGGGTCTTTTGTGTTTCCATATGAATTTTTGAATTATTTTTTCCAGTTCATTGAAGAATGTTGCTGGTAGTTTCATAGCGATTGCATCAAATCTGTATATTGCTTTGGGCAGGATGGCCATTTTAACGATATTAATTCTTTCTAGCCACGAGCATGGGATGAGTTTCCATCTGTTAGTGTCCCCTTTAATTTCTCTTAAGAGTGACTTGTAGTTTTCAGAGTATAGGTCTTTCACTTCTTTGGTTAGGTTTATTCCTAGGTATTTTATTTTTTTTGAGGCAATTGTGAATGGAGTTGTTTTCCTGATTTCTCTTTCTGTCGGTTCATTGTTAGTGTATAGGAATGCCAAAGATTTCTGTGTATTGATTTTGTATCCTGCAACTTTGCTGTATTCCAATATCAGTTCTAGTAGTTTTGGGCTAGAGTCTTTAGGGTTTTTTATGTACAGTATCATGTCATCTGCATATAGTGACAGTTTCACTTCTTCTTTACCAGTATGGATTCCTTGTATATTTTTGTTTTGTCTGATTGCCATGCTAGGACCTCCAGTACTATGTTAAATAACAGTGGGGAGAGTGGGCATCCCTGTCTAGTTCCCGATCTCAGAGGAAATGCTTTCAGCTTCTCACTGTTCAATATAATGTTGGCTGTGGGTTTATCATAGATGGCCTTTATTATGTTGAGGTACTTGCCCTCTATTCCCATTTTGCTGAGAGTTTTTAACATGAATCGATGTTGAACTTTGTCAAATGCTTTTTCAGCATCTATGGAGATGATCATGTGGTTTTTGTCTTTCTTTTTGTTGATGTGGTGGATGATGTTGATGGACTTTCGAATGTTGTACCATCCTTGCATCCCTGGGATGAATCCCACTTGGTCATGGTGTATGATCCTTTTGATGTATTTTTGAATTCGGTTTGCTAATATTTTGTTGAGTATTTTTGCATCTACGTTCATCAGGGATATTGGTCTGTAGTTTTCTTTTTTGGTGGGGTCTTTGCCTGGTTTTGGTATTAGGGTGATGTTAGCTTCATAGAATGAGTTTGGGAGTATCCCCTCCTCCTCTATTTTTTGGAAAACTTTAAGGAGAATGGGTATTATGTCTTCCCTGTATGTCTGATAAAATTCCGAGGTAAATCCATCTGGCCCGGGCGTTTTGTTCTTTGGTCGTTTTTTGATTACCGCTTCAATTTCGTTGCTGGTAATTGGTCTGTTTAGATTTTCTATTTCTTCCTGGGTCAATCTTGGAAGGTTATATTTTTCTAGGAAGTTGTCCATTTCTCCTAGGTTTCCCAGCTTGTTAGCATATAGGTTTTCATAGTATTCTCCAATAATTCTTTGCATTTCCGTGGGGTCCGTCGTGATTTTTCCTTTCTCGTTTCTGATACTGTTGATTTGTGTTGACTCTCTTTTCTTCTTAATAAGTCTGGCTAGAGGCTTATCTATTTTGTTTATTTTCTCGAAGAACCAGCTCTTGGTTTCATTGATTTTTGCTATTGTTTTATTCTTCTCAATTTTATTTATTTCTTCTCTGATCTTTATTATGTCCCTCCTTCTGCTGACCTTAGGCCTCATCTGTTCTTCTTTTTCCAATTTTGATAATTGTGACATTAGACCATTCATTTGGGATTGCTCTTCCTTTTTTAAATATGCTTGGATTGCTATATACTTTCCTCTTAAGACTGCTTTTGCTGTGTCCCACAGAAGTTTGGGCTTAGTGTTGTTGTTGGCATTTGTTTCTATATATTGCTGGATCTCCATTTTGATTTGGTCATTGATCCATTGATTATTTAGGAGCGTGTTGTTAAGCCTCCATGTGTTTGTGAGCCTCTTTGCTTTCTTTGTACAGTTTATTTCTAGTTTTATGCCTTTGTGGTCTGAAAAGTTGGTTGGTAGGATTTCAATCTTTTGGAATTTTCTGAGGCTCTTTTTGTGGCCTAGTATGTGGTCTATTCTGGAGAATGTTCCATGTGCACTTGAGAAGAATGTATATCCCGCTGCTTTTGGATGTAGAGTTCTATAGATGTCTATTAGGTCCATCTGCTCTACTGTGTTGTTCAGTGCTTCCGTGTCTTTACTTATTTTCTGCCCAGTGGATCTATCCTTTGGGGTGAGTGGTGTGTTGAAGTCTCCTAGAATGAATGCATTACAGTCTATATCCCCCTTTAGTTCTGTTAGTATTTGTTTCACATATGCTGGTGCTCCTGTGTTGGGTGCATATATATTTAGAATGGTTATATACTCTTGTTTGACTGAGCCCTTTATCATTATGTAGTGTCCTTCTTTATCTCTTGTTACTTTCTTTGTTTTGAAGTCTATTTTGTCTGATATTAGTACTGCAACCCCTGCTTTCTTCTCACTGTTGTTTGCTTGAAATATGTTTTTCCATCCCTTGACTTTTAGTCTGTACATGTCTTTGGGTTTGAGGTGAGTTTCTTGTAAGCAGCATATAGATGGGTCTTGCTTTTTTATCCATTCTGTTACTCTGTGTCTTTTGATTGGTGCATTCAACCCATTAACATTTAGGGTGACTATTGAAAGATATGTACTTATTGCCATTGCAGGCTTTAAATTCGTGGTTACCAAAGGTTCAAGGTTAGCCTCTTTAGTATCTTACTGCCTAACTTAGCTCGCTTATTGGGCTGTTATATACACTATCTGGAGATTCTTTTCTTCTCTCCCTTCTTGTTCCTCCTCCTCGATTCTTCATATGTTGGGTGTTTTGTGCTGTTCTCTTTCTAGGAGTGCTCCCATCTAGAGCAGTCCCTGTAAGATGTTCTGTAGAGGTGGTTTGTGGAAAGCAAATTCCCTCAGCTTTTGTTTGTCTGGGAATTGTTTAATCCCACCGTCATATTTGAATGATAGTCGTACTAGATACAGTATCCTTGGTTCAAGGCCCTTCTGTTTCATTGTATTAAATATATCATCCCATTCTCTTCTGGCCTGTAGGGTTTCTGTTGAGAAATCTGACGTTAGCCTGATGGGTTTCCCTTTATAGTTGACCTTTTTCTCTCTAGCTGCCTTTAACACTCTTTCCTTGTCCTTGATCTTTGCCATTTTAATTATTATGTGTCTTGGTGTTGCCCTTCTTGGATCCTTTCTGTTGGGGGTTCTGTGTATTTCCGTGGTCTGTTCGATTACTTCCTCCCACAGTGTGGGGAAGTTTTCAGCAATTATTTCTTCTAAGATACTTTCCATCTCTTTGCCTCTCTCTTCTTCTTCTGGGACCCCTATAATACGGATATTGTTCCTTTTGGATTGGTCACACAGTTCTCTTAATATTGTTTCATTCCTGGAGATCCTTTTGTCTCTCTCTATGTCAGCTTCTATGCGTTCCTGTTCTCTGATTTCAATTCCTTCAATGGCCTCTTGCATTCTATCCATTCTGCTTATAAACCCTTCCAGAGTTTGTTTCATTTCTGCAATCTCCTTTCTGGCATCTGTGATCTCCTTCCGAACTTCATCCCATTTCTCTTGCGTATTTCTCTGCATCTCTGTCAGCATGTTTATGATTCTTATTTTGAATTCTTTTTCAGGGAGACTGGTTAGGTCTGTCTCCTTCTCTGGTGTTGTCTCTGTGATCTTTGTCTGCCTGTAGCTTTGTCTTTTCATGGTGATAGGAATAGTCTGCAGAACTGGGACGAGTGACGGCTGGAAGGACTTCCTTTCTTGTTGGTTTGTGGCCCTCCTCTCCTGGGAGAACAGCGGCCTCTAGTGGCTTGTGCTGCGCAGCTGCGCGCAGACAGGGTTTCTGCTTCCTGCCTGGCTGCTATGGAGTTAATCTCCGCTGTTGCTGTGGGCGTGGCCTGGCTCGGGCAGCTGCTCCAACGTGGTGGAGTCGCGTTGGAGCAGGAGCAGCTGGGAGGCTATTTATCTCCGTAAGGGGCCTCCCTGCTCCCTGCAGCCCAGGGGTTAGGGTGCCCAGAGATCCCGGATTCCCTACCTCTGGTTTAAGTGACCCGCCCTGCCCCTTTAAGACTTCCAAAAAGCACCCGCCAAAACAAAACAACGCCCACCAAAAAAAAAAGAAAAAAAAATTTTTTTAATTAAAAAAAAAAAAAAAAAAAAGTTTTTAATTAAAAAAAAAAAAAAAAAAGGTGGTCGTTCGTTTTTCTTTATTCTGCAGTGCCAGCCTCAGGCCTCTGCTCACTGGTCTTTCTGCCCTGTTTCCCTAGTATTGGGGTCCCTATCCCTTTAAGACTTCCAAAAAGCGCTCGCCAAAACAAAACAGCACAAAAGCAAAAAAAAAAATGGTCGCACGCTTTTCTTATGCCCTCTGTCGCCCAGCCTCCAGTGCCTGCTCACTGTTCTTGCTGCCCTGTTTTCCTAGTATCGAGCGCCCTGCACTCTGGCCCGGATGGCTGGGGCTGGGTGTTCGGCAGTCCTGGGCTCCGTCTCCCTCCCGCTCTGCCTGCTCTTCTCCCTCCGGGAGCTGGGGGGGAGGGGCGCTCGGCTCCCGCGGGCCCGGGGCTTGTATCTTACCCCCTTCGTGAGTCGCTGGGTTCTCTCAGGTGCGGATGTGGTCTGGATATTGTCCTGTGTTCTCTGGTCTTTATTCTAGGAAGGGTTGTCTTTGTTATATTTTCATAGATATATATTGTTTTGGGAGGAGATTTCCGCTGCTCTACTCACGCCGCCATCTTCTGCCCCTCTGCCTGGGCATGACTTATTTTATACTATTACTTAATAATAAAGGTTCTGACATTAAAAGTATAAGGAAAGAACTTAATCATTTCAAGGAAGTAGAGATTGTTACCCTAATCAAAGAAGGGTTTGTTTATCAGGTAAATGCCAGATAGCTGAGATGCATGTGTTGGGCTGAAAAATGTTTTCAGTTATTTTTTCAAGATGACCATGAGTATTTCAAGCAGATATCTTCAAAAAGGATTAGCTTCAAAAGCTATTTTCTGAGATCAATTTGCATCATTAGCTGTTTTCTCTGACTGATTTATCTAAAACCTCACTCCCAAATCATAACTGATTCCTTCACTGAACTCTTAACTACCATTTTAATCATTTAAAAATCATTAATGTGAATATTTTCTTAAGTTATATATTCATCACCCAATTTCAACAACATTCAATGTTCTTCATCTATTTCCCATTACTACTTCTCCAACTTCCTTATTGTATTATGTTGTTTCTTTGTTTTAATCATTTTAAAGCAAAATAGTTCCTGATTAAATTGGATTATTATTCTCTTCTTGGTCAGGACTCTGCAAGACATTTAAATGATATCAAAATGTACTCTGAATTTTCCTTGTATATTGTTTTGCTCCTGGGATTAAATCAGCAAAGTCATAATAACAATACAAAACTCCAGCCCAATAAGTTAATTAGCATTCTATTCTCCAGTTACCATGTCCTCTTAAGAGTTCAACCTTGTTTTGTTTTACTGCTTATTTAAATTACAGCTTGCCAAATTCTGTGGTTAGATAAGGTTTGAAGTTCTTGAAAGCAGTGGCAATTCAAATAGAAGTGGAAGTTATTTCTATTCTTGTGCATTGATGATGGAAAAGAAGGCAGGAAACTAACCCAAGGCTGATTCACAGGAAGGGTCCATTCAGTAGCAGTTCTCTCCTAGCCACTTCTACTCCTTTCTAGATTTTGTGAAACCCGAGGCTATAGCACAGAATCCCTCCAGGCAAGTACTGATAAGATTTTTATCCACCTGTATGAGACATTTATATAAATGAAATAAGAATGTATACTCTTTTATCTGGTCTCTTTCACTAACAAAACTATTTGAAATCCTTCCACACAGCATCATGTAATAGTTCATTACTTTTTATTTACAAATAGCAATATATTCTATGGATTTACCACATTTTGTTCCTTTGTTTACCTGATGAAGGACATTTGATTTTTTCCCCTTAGATTTTATAAATTAAGCTACTGTGAATATTCATATTCAAGAGTTTGTATGGACCTGCCTTCATTTCCATTGGTAATATCTAGGAGTGGGCTCTCTGGATCATGTAAGTGTATAATTTTTAACATACTACCAAACAAACAATTTTTTAAAATGGTTGCTCTCTTTTACATTCCTACCACTGTATGCAAGAATTCCAGTTCCTGCACATCATGCCTGACAATACATTATTTCTCTAATGGCTGATGATGTATATGCTTCTTTTCATTTATTTATTTGCCATCTGTCAATCAGCTCAAGTGAAATTATGGGTCAGATCTTTTGGCCATATTTTTATTGGATTATTTGTTTTCTTATTAACTTTGGAGTATACATTATACATTCTGAATAGAAGTCTTTCTTCAGATGTGCTTTGCAAATATTTTTTCTCAGTGTGTGGTTTATCATTTTATGTAGCCTTAACAGTGTCTTTCAATTAACAGGTAAATTTGAGGTTCAAATAAATAACTTTTTCTTTTATGAATGATGCCTTTGGTGTTATAATTTTAAAAAATATGTGTAAACTAGGGTCACAAAGATGCTTATATTTATTTCTAGTAATTGTATAGTTATAGTTTTATATTAAGGTCTATGATATTTTGAGATAATTCTCATATATGTTGTGAAGTATGGATCCAAGTTTACTTTTTTGCATATGGATATCCAAATGTCTTAGTGTGATTTGTTGAAGACTGACATTTCTTCTCTAAATTGCCTTTGCACCTTTCACAGGAATCAATTTTCCATATGTATGGGACTATTTCTGGACACCCAGTTCTGTTTCACAGTTCTACTTTCTTTCTTTTATACCACATTCTATTGACTATTGTAGCTTTAAGATAAATCTTGAAATCAAGTAGTACTCCATATTTGTCCTTCTGTTTCAAAGTCATTTTAATTATTCTAGGTTATTTGAATTTCTTATGAATTTTAGAATAACTGTAAATTTCTTTAAAACATGCCCAGTTGGATTTTGAGTAGGATTACATGGAATCTAATTGCTAATTTGGGGAGATTAGATATTGTAATAATATTCAGTGTTCAACCCACGAACATGTATTTCTTTCAATTTATTTAGGTCTTCTTCAATCTCTCATCGGTATTTAATAGTGTACATCATAGTGACTTTTACATCTTCTGTATTTTTATTTTCTATTTTTGATGCTGTTATAAATGTTACTTTTAAAATTTTCACCTTCCAATTTTGTTGTCACTAACAAAAACATAACGATTGATTTTGCATCTTATTTTGTATTCAGCAACCTTGTTAAAAAGCTAGTGGAGTAAGTACATTTAGATTTTAATGGATTGTCTACAGAGATGATTATGTCATTGATGAGTAAAGGTGGTTTTACCTCTTTATTTTCAATCTCAGTGAATTGTATTCCTTTTCCTTTCCTCAATGCTTTATCTAGAACTTCCAATATAATGTTAAATAGAACTGAGAAGAGTAAACATGCTAGTCATGCTCCTGATTTAAAGGGGAAAAAAAATTCAGTTTTCATATTAAATATATTAGCTGTAGGTTTTCATAGATTAAGAAACTTCCTTTTATTTTAGTTTGCTGAGAAGTTTTTGAGAACTGGAAGCTGAATTCTGACTGAGATGATAATGTGATTTTTTGTTAATATGGAGTTATAGACTTAGTTGTGTCCCCCTCAAAAGTTAGATATTAGGGTCCTAATGCCCAATACTTTAAAATGTGACTATATTTAGAGATAAGACCTTTTAAAGAGGTGGTTAAATAAAAATGAGGCCATTAGAGTGGGTCCTCACACAATCTTATTGGTGTCCTAAGAAGATGAGAACAGAACACTGAGAAAAAACAGGAATACATACACAAAGAGGAAAGACTGTTTAAAGACCCAGCAAGAAGGTGGCCATCTATAAACTAAGGAGAAAGGCCTCAGCAGAAGCCAAATCTGGAGTAAAAAAGGGTTCTGGAGATTTGAAGCAAGGTTTTTTTTTTTAAATAACTTCTTTTTAGTCTATTGGTGTGATAGATTACATTAATTGATTTTCAATATTGAACCATCCTTGCATAACTGGGATAAATCCCATTTGGTTTGGGATATGATCCTTTTATGTATTCTTGGGATTGATTTGCTAACATTTTGTTGGGAATTTTTACATCTCTGGTCATGAAAGATATTGTTTGTTAGTTTTCTTGTAATGTCTCTTTCTGGGTTTGGTATTAGTGTTATTCTGGCCTCACTGAATGAGTTAGGAAATGTTCCTTCTTCTCCTATCCTTTGCAAGAGATTGTAGTGAATAGGTTTAATTTCTTCCTTAAATGTTTGGTAGAATTCAAAGCTGAACTCATCTGCTCCTTGTGCTTCCTGTTTGAAAGGTTATTAATTATTGATTCAGTTTCTGTGATAGACACCTATTCAGGTTATCTATTTCTTTTTGAAATTTCATAGATTGTAATTTACAAGGAATTAGTCTTTTTCATCTATGTCATTACATTTGAGATTATAGAATTGTTCATAGTATTCTTTTATGATTCTTTTAATATTAATGGGATCTGTAGTGATGTACCTCTTCACTGCAGACACTAGTAATATTTTCTTCTCTCATTTTTGACTTAGTTAACCTAGCTAGATGTATCAATTTTATAGATTTTTTTTAAGAGCTATCTTTTGCTTTAATTTTTCTATATTGATTTCTTGTTTTGCATTTAATTGATTTCTCCACTAATTCTTATTTCTTTTGTTCTGCTTCCTTTGCATCTAATTTGCTCTTCTTTTTCATGTTTCCTAAGGTGGAAATTCAAATTATTGATAACTTTTCTTCTTTTTTACTATATGCATTCAGTGCTATAAATTGCCTTCTAAGCACTACTTTTGATGTATTCCACAATTTATGATAAGTTATGCTTTCATTTTAATTTAGTTCAAAATATTTTCAAATCTCATGAGAGGTCCTCTTTGACCCATGTGTTGTTTAGAAGTGCGTTGTTTAATCTTCACATATTTGGGGATTTTCTAGTTATCTTGATTATCCAGTTACTAATTTCTAGTTTGATTCCATTGCAATTTGAGAACAGATATTATATAGTTTCTTTTCTCAAATTAATTAAAGTTTGTTTTATGGCCCCTGTTGGTGAATGTTCCCTGTCAGCATCAAAAAAATTGTATAATCTATTGTTAGATTAAGTAGTCTACAGTTGTCAGTTATATCCAGCTGACTGATAATATTATTGACTTCAACTATTTATTGATTTTTTTCTACATTCTTGATCTGCCCATTTCTGAAAGAGGAGTGTTGAAGTCTCTAATTATGATGGTGGATTTTTGTGTTTTTATCAGTTTCTACCCCATGTAGTTTGATGTTCTGTTGTTAGGCACATACAAGTTAAGAGTCATTATCTTTTTGGAGAATAGACACTTTGATTGATTTTCTTAATATAAAATTTAAGAAAATTTGTGATAAACCCACTTAGTCATGAAGTATTAACTATTTTTTACATTGTTGGACTTGTTATTTTTGTAATTCATTACATTGATGTTCATGAAAAATACTCTTCTATGATCTTGTAATGTATATGGTTTTGGTATCATAATAATGCTGAATTAGTTGGGAATTATTCATTATTTCCATATTCTGTTCAAGTTTTTGTGAAATTTAACTGTTTTTCTTTAAACATTTAGTAGATTTCTAGAGCTCAATTATCTAAAACAGAATTTTCTGTGTGAGAATGGTGAATGGTTTTATCTACACATTCAAAAGCTTTACAGATATAGGACTATTCAGGTTAAGTGTTCACGAACAAAATTTGGTAGTTTTTTCCTTCAAGAGATTTTCTATTTCATCTAAGTTGTTGAATTTATTGACATAAATTTGTTCATAACATGCTATTAGTATCTATACAATTCACGGTTATATAACCTATTTTATTTCTAATAGTTTCGAGTTATGCCCTGCGTTTTTCTCTAATATTCTGCCTAAATGTGTAAGAATTTTATTTTTATTTTCAACAAACTGGGTCTTGAATAGTTTTTTTTTACATTGTTATTCTGTTCTATCTCATTGATTTTTAACTCTGGTTTTTATTATTTTCTTTACTTTCTTTAAATTGCATTTGTTCTTGTTTTTCTCACTCTTAAATTAAAAACAGAATTCATGGATTAGAGACTTATGTTCTTTTTAACATAGTTATTTGTGTTATATATATTTGCTTTATAATGTTCTGAAGATACTTCCTAAATCTTTTACTTAATGGATTTTTTTTCATTTCTTCTTTGACCCATGTGAAATTTTAAATTATATTAGTTTCCAAATACATGGGTAAATTATAGATATTTGTCTATTATTGATGTCTAATTAAATACCATTGTAGCCATAAAATATTCTTTATATTAGTTGATTATTTTAAATTTAATGCAATTTCTTTTGTGGCATAAAATAGGGATGAATTTTTGTAAATGTCTCATGTACATTTGAAGAGAATGTGTATTGTGCTTTTTAGTGTAGTATTCTATTAATGTCATTTAGCTCAGTTTGATTGATAGTGTTATTCAAAGTTCTTTATCTTCTATGTCCTCATAGATTTAGTCTATTTGTTTTGTTTAGTTAATTGAGAGAGTGCTATAGAAATTTTCAACTATAATTGTGGATTGTTTATTTCTCTTTGCTATTTTATCAGCTATGTTTCATGTTTTCTGAAGCTCTGTTATTAGATGGATATTTAGGACTGTTATTTTCACTAGAGAACTGACCCCTTCATCATTATGAAATAACCTTTATTCCTGGCAATACTCTTTGATCAGAAACTTACTCTTTTCTGTTATTAGTATAGTCATTCTAGCTTTCTTTTGATTAGTGTTAGTATGATATTTATTTTTCCTTCCTTTTACTTTCAACTTATTTGTGTCTTCTTTGAGTAGCATGTAATTGTATATTGCTTTGTAAAAGAATCAAATCTGGCATTCTATGCTATTTAATTGGGTGTGTAGGCTGCTACTTTGGATGTAACTATTCGTATAGTTAGATTTTCTTCTGTCAGTTTTCTGTTTGTTTTCTATTGGTCCTCTTTGTTCTCCTTTTCCCCTTATTCCTATTTTCTGCCTAATTTAGTATTATATAAAATTAATATTGCACTTAAAATATTGGCTTTTTGGCTATTTAATGATTGTTCTGTGGTTCATAGTATACAACATTAACTTAGTCTACATTCAAGCTATATTATCCCACTCCAGGTATTGTGCAAGAACAATAATCTACTTGCAGTAGTATTTTATTTCTAGACTCCTGACCTTTGAGGTATAGTTTTCATCCATTTAATGCTTATATATTTTAAACAACACACAGTACAATACTGCAAATTTTAAACTGTTTTTTTAAAAGAATAATAATGTTTACGTAAGAAGATTCTAAGACCTTATAATGACAATATATCAAGAACACCAGTGGTTAAATAATTCTGTTTGTATGCATACTTTGACTTGTATATTCAATGACTGAGTGATTCTTCTTGGAACTGAGGGTATTTATCGTGTGTGTATGTGTTTGTGTAGGACAAAATTATGAGGTAATGATTAAATGTTTTCTTAAATTAGTTTTAAAGAACTAGCATAAGAGAAGTTTCAGTGATATAAAAGAAGTTTATCTAAACTGGTGAAGCATCAGTGAAACATTAGTATATTTATTTCCTGTAACATTTACTTGCTTAATCACAAACTTCAGAGTTAATATACCTCACATATTTGAAAGAGATATTAATCATCTTTTAATTGATATGCTAATGACATTTTCAACAAAATTACTGACAAGAGTGGAAGCGAAGCTAATTTTGTTCAACTTCTCATTCGATGTATTAATATTCACTATTTTATCCCTTTCATGCAGCCAGCCAGCTTTTTATTAAACACTTGAAATGTCCAGAAGCTTATTATTTCACAAGAAAGGTCGTGGCAATGTTGGGAAACTCCTTAAAATAAGCAGAAATATGTCTGTCTATAACTTCTGCCCATTGATCTTAGATCTACAATGTGGAATTATAGTGCAGTTTAATTCCTTTCTCCAAAACAAATGTTTTAATAGTAAAAAAAAAAAAATCACCACTGAAATCAGTGGCTAAAAAAAAGTGAGGGATAATTAGGGAAAATTTAAAATAAAATGCATGTTAGATATTTTTCAAAAGTTTAAGTATATCTGCTCTATTTTACTTTTTAGAAAAATGTCTATTTTTTAGAGATGCATGGCAAGCTACTTAGTGGTGAATTGTCACAATATGTTCTATTTGCTCTAAAATAATGATAACCATAATTTCAATTAAAAAATTGCTTATCAAAAATCATTTAATTCTAATGTTGAACAGGAGTCTTATTTTCTTTTTTTAAGACATATAATTTTTTGTATAAAAAAACTCACTAAAGTACGGGAGTCATATATCAATAGCTCAGCTTCAGGGAAGATACACTCCCAAATACTCAACATAGCAATTTCTTGTTAGAGAATATCATATTGGTCAAATTTGAATTGTAGGGACAGATGGCATCTTCTATGAAATTCCAGCCCATTTTCCACATGTACCACTTATGTGCATTACAAGTATTCTAATTGTTCAGCCTTTATTTTTGCCTAAAGGAACTTTTTCTGTGCTATACTTTTATTCTTGAGCTCATTTGCAAAATAACTATGAGGAGTCCCCTTTTGGCTAAAAAGTCAATATAGAAAATGCTATATAATAAAATAATGCATTTCTTAAATAATGGCTCTTCATAATCCTTCTCCAATCACTGTCACCCATTATCTAGTCTTCTTTTCCTCATTTGGTGAATAAGATAAACTTTTGCTACATTATGTTTTGTCTACAAAATGTTTTAGTTTACTTTGCAATTGTTGCTTACTACCTACGTAAAGTATATTTCTCAATTGTCATGCTTTTCAATCTGTGATATTGTTTGAATATCTTAGTTGGGATAGTACTCATTATAATTTTCCAGTTAATGTGTTTTGTTTTGTTTCTGTTGTTTGAATTTGGTAGCTTTTAACTTATCAACAGGGATCTTCAGAACAAATTAAAATTACTAAGTGAGGTACAGGTGCAAATAGACAGTGAGAATTAAGGAGAGTCTATTATTCTCTTTTTTATGTTTAAGTTTTCTCAAAGTATTTTGCAAAATAATTGTCACTGCTTTTCTAATTTCCCTAAAATGAGTCTGATAAATCTTGCTTGTTTATTAGCACATATATTAATTTTATTTAATTTTTGTTGTTATTGCTATTGTGAAGGGAATAATTTTCCATAATTGCTTCAAACATTTATTACTAGCATAAAGGAACCTAATCATTTAATTCATACTCATTTTTTAAAAGTCATTTTCTTCTTATCGTTAAATTTTATGGATAATTCTCTTGTAAATTATAAATCTGAGAAATATATTAAAAGCATTCTCTCTGGTTTTTCAGCAATTATAACAAAGTTTAGACATTCTTAAAATCCAATGATAAATCAATAAGCAAAACTAGCACAAGCAGTTACAGAAATGAACACAAGGCACTTCTTAGGAGACCTTAAACAGCTAATAAAATTCTTATTTGTTTAATGCTGAAAGAAATTAAATTTCATACAGTATCGATGGTTAGGTGGCCTATTAAAATAGATACTAACTTCATGTTTGTTTGGACTGGTATAAACTTTCTGAAAAGCAATTTGGTAATAGAGATTAGGCAACTAAGAGTTGTATTTTATGAACCAGTAATCTTACCATTTATAGGAATCACTTCTATGAGAAGATTATGAATAAATACTTTATCTCTACCATTACTTATAATGGTACTGCTTATATTAGTTTTGAAAAGAAGCAACTGTATATGATGGATTATTAGTCGCTCATATTAAAAAATTATATTAGTAATATTTAATGAACTAATTATATGTTCATGATTTACATGCTACCATATAATATAAACCCACACAGACATAACAAGTTTACACAAGGTAATTTTGAAGATGCTATGCCTACTATTTAGTTCTCTTATTAAAGATGTCTCTGTACTGATATCTTACTAGCATTGGCCTTGCAATGGAGTAAACTATGAAAATATTCTGTTATTTTACTGGGCTATGAAAATCTTCAGGTAGACCTGATATGTACAATCAAATTCTATTATATATCCATATTAAAATCACATTTTATTGGGATCTGTTTGCTTCATTTTGCAAATTTTTTCAAATTTTTCTAGGAATATAAAGTTTAAACTTCTATAAAGTAAGGCATTGATACTTCTGTATTGATAAAGTGGATATCTTATGTGATTTTCCACTCATGTGTGTCCTATAAATTCCCTGTTTTGTATAGTCTTATAATTCTAAAAGGTGTTTTGCAGTATTTGGAGATGACAATTTTTCTATTGTAAAATATAGTTAATCTTGGCAGGTTCTATGTCTTTCTTTCCTATATGCCTTCTTATTCTTAAGAAAGTTACAAATTTGTATTCAAGACCATGTTTCCAATGGAATTAAAATATTTACCATGGGAAATGAAGCTAAATCTTTACCTTCACAAATTCATTGTTTAGAGTATCCCTGTATTGAGAAGGAGCTATGATTTATTTTCTATTTCTTAGGGCTCTATGTGCATCAACTTCATAGGAAAACAACCATGTGTTCTTTTAGGGTGAATGAAATATCTATTTCAATTAGTCAAATCTATACTTACCATTATATTGATGTGGCAAAATCAAACCATTGTCCTTTCCATGAAACTCTTTACCTGAATTTGCTTCCCTTAAACATATTTAGTGTAAAATTATGTTTTAATTATGTGGTAAAAACAATTAATAATTAGTAAATATTAAGTGCTAGATACTCAACTTGGAACTTTTTTTTTAACTGAATGTTTAGGTTAGCACTATCTTAGGTATAGTTTCACTGGTGATCCCAAGACAGAAAGGGTAACAAATGAGCATATTAGCAGAGCAACATTAGCATATTAAAGTGAGGTGAGAGATTTGTCAAACAAAAAGTATATGAAGGTAAGGAGTCTCACTGCATTCAACTTATTTTTTCTCTCATATCACACTACTTAGTCTTTTAGCCTTTTAGTTTTGATAAGAGGCTCAGGGTCACCAAACCCATGTGTACACACACACACATATATATATATATATATACTTTTTAGACTCTTGAAATGTGGTGAGACTTTTACCCAGTCTCAAGTCTAGAGAAAAGCTTCAATAAAGTCACTAGGTGAGTTTGACATGTGCTTCTTGGATCTTGGAGTACTCATAGGCTGATTGAACATACCTAACAAATCTAAAGCCTGTATACCTGTCAGTGCATACATTTTTTGAAATTAAGTATTGGAGGGTGGTATGGTCTTCAAGAGCTTGTCTAGATAAGAATGTATTTGTGTTTTCCATGTACTATATGTAGGCCATGTGTATGAAAGAGAACTGGCCTGGGATTGTCATATATTTCCTCTAAGATGACTACCTTTGGGGAAGATGTGACCCAACAGGGGTGTGGTCTTTTTGACTTCCAGGTGTGAAAGATCTATGTGGCTAGCTAGAGGATATCAGTCTGGCCAACTAGAGGCCAGCCTAAACTAGTGAAACAACTTGTGGGAAAACACTAGGGATGATAGAGAAAATCTCATGATGTATCTCACACACACACACAAAAGAATCATCTTTAACCATCTGCCAAGTAGAAAGAATGTCAATACTAGCTCACAATAATGCTAATCAAGTATAGATTTCCTTGCTCCTAAGTTATAATTCTTTCTCCACTTGAATTCTAAAGGTACCTGAAGTAGCCCAGAATTAGGAAAATTGCAATGTAGGAAAATATAGATAAAACATTCATGTGTCCTTTCCCTAAAGTAGGCTAAATAACTTGGAGCAATCTAAGTAGCAGAAGGGGAGAAACTTTATTGGGAATGAGGATTGAAGTTTAATTATTTACTGGATAGACATATTAGCTATGAACTAATGTATTTTTTTAAGACTGGAGGAACTAAATAACTTTTAATTGTGTAAGAGCTATTACAAGTTAGGTTGCCTGTTTAGTTTTCATCCAAAGGAGTATGTGGACTGACAGTTGAATGAACAGTAGGGGGATATGTTATTTTGTGTATATATGCAGTAAGTTTCACTTTTATATGACACTTATTTTATTCATCTCTTCTAACTAGGCATCTGCACTAAATAGGTAAGTTATAAGTATCCCCCTTTAATACATGAGAAAATTGAGGTTCACAATAATAATTAAACCAACAATATACAATGGACAAAGAGTGGAGCAAAGATTCTGATTTACTATCCAATACAAAATGACACAGCTTTGGAAATTTGGAGAGATTTATATTAGTGTTTTGTATTGGAAATTTCTTCTTTGTAGTATGAGGAAGACTTTTAGAGTACAAGTGAAGGAGGCAGCTATCATAGACACTGATATATTGCTGAAAAAGGCCATACTACGTATTGTGAAACAGAGAGGTAGACAAAAATGTGAATATGTCCTTCTGTCTCTCATCTATTGTCTTCCTTATTCTTCAAGTGATTTAGATAAACAGATAGTACTGCATTCAAAATATAATTCTCCAATTTAAAAAATTTATACTAGAGTCATTCATTTTTAATGGGAAGAAATTTGTTTGAAACATGAGCCTTCTTATAAAACTCAGGGTTAAAGTAAAATAAATTCTTAAAAGCAGTTGTATTTTAGATGGAAATGTTTAATCCACTTTTTCAGAATGAATCTTTATTTTTTTCTTTTGGACGCTGGGTGCACTAATCTTTATATATAATCAAAAGTTTTCTTTTCTTTTTTTCAGTTTCCTAGTCCTTTTTTTTTAGTTTACTAATGTGGCATGGATTATCCTAACTTTGTCAAAATTATGTGCATCCTTGTGAGGTTTTTAATTAAAAATGGAGGAGATACTCTTTCCATAGTGAAATTTTACATATTTTGAGTCCAATTGGACTTTAAGACTCATCACCTGAGAGGATTAATGCTAAAAAATACTCAGAGGAACTAGTGGATTTGGTTTTCAGAATTGTTTATTGGATTAAGATTTGTTTCATTCTTGCTGTTTCAAATTTGAAGATACCTGCACTAAGTCAAAATTCCAACTGCCTGCATAAATAAGAAGCAGTTTCGGGATGCAGTTGCTATACCAGCGTTGCCATTTCAGTGTCAATTTCAGAAGTACCAAGTTCATGTGTATTATAAAATCTCATTGAAGGGGACACCTGGTGTGCCAAAAATGTTTAGTTTCTTCATCTGGATGGTAGTTAAATGGGTAATTGATTTGTAAATATGTTTTAAAATCTACATATTTGCTTCATGAATTTTTAAATAAATAGGTTGTGTTTCACAATTGACAAAAACGTATGTTTTTAATTGAAGGCGAACTATAAGGATCTGAGGGGAAAAAATGTACCTATGAAAGTAGTTTGAGGGGATATGGCACAAAGTAATAAACAAAGATAAAATGGTAAGTTAAAGAAAAAGTAGTTAAAGAATGTTGCTCCAGCGAAACAATACCATCCTCTTTCAGGCTCTTAACCAGAATAAGGTGAACATATACAAGGTTTATTATGCAAGTTATATATATATATAACCATTAGAAATGTCATGTATAAAGGCCCAAATATGTACTTTTTAAGGTAATATCTGCACAATATCATTTTAAATGTAAAATATCACTTTTTGCTAGTATAATGAACTACTCATATTTGTAAGATGCTCTAACATTTCTATCATGAAAATGTTAAGCATTTAAAAAAATATGGGTCATAATTTTTAAATATAAGAACACAAGACAATATTCATGATCAAATTATTTGCCTATTTCACATAAATCTCTTTTTATCAATGTAACTTACCTAGTGATTTTTAGGTATATGAGATGCTATCATATAATGAGTTTTACAACATTGGCAGATCTTTATCTTGAAAAACTTTTATTCGACTCTCCTATTTAGATTTTCAGAGGTTAACTTTCAATAAAAAATATTTTAAGTCATTTTAGAATTTACACTTTCTGCTACTGAGGATCACCATATTCCATGTGATTCTTTAACATTTATACTAATAATACTAATACTGTATTTTAAAGGTTATTACTTGCAGTGATATTTTTTTTGTGGTGGTATTTGTAAATAAATCTCTATGTACTCTATTCCTACGGAGGAAATATGTTGCAAATTATACTGGAAAAATAATCAGTCTCAAGCATTGGGGGTTAATGACAGTATAAAACAGAATGACCAACATGATTATACATAAATTACTTGGTAAAAAAATCACATATACCAATCACAATGTAGAGAAAGATTAAAGCTAATATGATGATTAATATCTTAATTTGACATAGAAATAACAACAATAATAGTGGTGCTAACCATAATATTGAATGCTTATTTTGGGTAGCAATAATACCAATTTTATCTCACTTATTTCTGAAACAGTTTGAATAAAAGAAGCTCATACACCAAAGCCAGAGAAATGCAGCTGGCTGCTAGGGAGGTCCCCCAAGGTGGCAGTAATGGTTAATTTACCACTGTCCAAATTACCCTCAGCCAAAATGAACTCATCTGTCAGGATAAAGCAGTCTCCTGTGGGAGGACTTACATATAGATTAATTCCCACAAATTAATGTAAAAAATTAAAAGGTAAGAAATTCATAAATGATAAGGTAAAAAAGACCACTAGAAGAATATAAACCTCATTAGTTCTCTGTCAACAAACTGAGAGGTCAAATTAAAAACAAAATTGAACAAAAAATTTGGATTGTGGAAGTTGCTTTCATGTTCTTTGTCTCCTTTAATGTGGAGCAGTAAAGATACATCATTATTTTAAAATACAGTGTATTAAGAGAAAATTCAATGTACGGTAAGATCAACAAATAATGAGATGATTGCCATTGAGAAGACAGTTTACTACTCACAGTTCCCACAAAAAGAGCATGCCACATTAAGTAGGGCCGCACAGGAAAACACCAAGGTTGGTGGCAGGCAGAGGGGAGGAGGAACTGTGTGCGAGTGTTTATTGTGGTTTCCACAGGTATGAACATGTGAGCAAGGGTAAATGTTTAAGACTGGCTTGTTTGAGTAATTTCAGTGGTCTCTGGGACATAGGAACTGTCCCTAGTTGTCTGGTAGCAGGTCATGGGATGTTCAGAGCAGTCATAGTACGAAAGCCTAACCAGGGAAGTGAGTGAGAGTACAGACTCTGGATTCTGTATTTGGATCAATTGTATTTGAATGGCACACCCTCAGAAGAAGGGCACTTCCTGGGAGGGGGAGAGGCAAGGGAGGCATGATGCCAAGACAAGGTGACTCAAGCATATTATTGGGTTGGCCACAATGCATTTCCATCTTGTGCATGTACAGTAGATATTAAGACATCAATTTTAAAGAAGCTAGAAATACAGTTAATAAAACTTGCACAGTGGGTCTGGATATGTTACTCTTGGCAAGCCATACCATAACCTGGCTGGACACTGCCAAAGTTGTCCCCATGGCTCAATTTTTTTAGGTGTCTATTTATGCTCCATGTCTGTGAGAGAGAAATCTTTCTTTAAAATGTTTCCATGTTTAAAGGTAAGCTTAGAATCTTTTGTTTTAAGGTCATCTCTGATTCATTATTTTAATGTTATAGTTTGCTTATCAAAAAGCAACTCTTTAAATTAAATAATTTGCCCAAAGTAAGTGGTAGTGATTTGAGTCCAGATATGATGAATCCCAAAGAATATGCTTTACATTGCCTGTATTACTTTTTCTTGGTTATTCTTGTTATGTGAATGTTATAGCATCCTATCTTAATCAATTTAAAAAATTCATAAATTCCAGGTACAAGCAAGATTGAATATCTTTTATTTTTGATTCTTAAGAATTTCGACAAGCCCCTGTTGAGATTCTTACTCACGTAGACTCATCTTGAATTATCTAAAAACCCTAGGGGTGTGCTGAATCTAAAAAAGGACATATCTACCAGAGGTGCCAGAGCTCTTAGGGATATTAGAGTTTAGCTACCTCATCACAGAGTTTGTTTTTGTTATTCTTTTTTTGTGTTGTGTTGTTCTACATTGTTTTGTTTTTACTGTTTCACAGTATCGGCATTGACATTTAGGCTTCTGTTCTCATGAATGATTCTCTTCTTTAAAGCAATATTAAATCAGGCTATCCCACACCTGCAGTCGCCCCATAAATTAATTCAATTGAATATTTAACATTTATTCAAACAACATGAATCCAAATATCTGATTCCTGATGTGATTCAATTATAGCCACACACCACTGGAACCAGCCTTTTCCCATAAAAGCCATATATTAGACTTTTTTATTAGAATAGATTTCTTCTTTCTGCAAAGAAATTTTATTTTGGGTCCTTAATTGGTCTCTAGTATTTCTTCTAAGCTCCCCTGATATTTGGCAGTTGGGATATTTGGCAGTTTCTTCTGAAGTTAGAAATATACTTACCATACAACCCCAAAATTTCATTATTAGTTATTTTACAAAGAAATGAAAACATACAACTACAGAAAAGCTTGTCAACAGCTTTATTCATAATAGTAAAAAAACCAGAACTAACAAATATATCAATTTACAAGTAAAATGGATTAAAAATGTATTAGGGTGCAGATGGTAATTACTTAACAATGAAAAGAAACAAACTACCAATACTTGCAAAACCATGAGTCCATCTTTAGTATATTTTGCTGAGCAAAAGAGAACATACTGTGAAATTCAGTTTATATGAAATTCCAGAATAGGCAAGACTAGCAATAGTGAACAAAAACAGATCAGTTTTTGCTTGGATCAGAGGAGAGGGCATGAGAATTGCCTAAAAAGGGGCACAGCACATTTTGGGGTAATAAAATGTTCTATCTTGATATTGGTGATGGATATACATGTATAAATTTGTTAAAATACATGGAAGAATGTCCTTAAGATGGATGTAATCAATTTTATATAATTTATGCTTAAATAAAACAGCTTAAAACAATTCAACAAATTGAAAAAAATAAGTTCTTGATAATAATATTTAATTTGGATGTTAATTGAATCAAAATGAAGAAAAGTATTTAACTTAATAATTTTCATAAGTTCTATTTCTGGAAAATAATATTTAAAGGAGCTCTTCTTTGATTATTGATATATAAAATATGTCTTAATTCATATGGTCATGTTGACTAACAAATCAAGTATACATAAAATGAATTGAGTTGTGCAGCTAAAACATACTTATATTTCCAGTACATTTGTATTTATTTTTCACCTGTATCAATAAAGTAAATTTCAAAAATAAACAACTCACTTTCACATTTAAAGTCTAAACCTAAACAGTTTATTTTATACACTAATTGATCTTCATTCATTATGACCATTGCTAGCATTAGTTTTTTAGTTGAAAATGATACTCTATAAATTTTAATTTATTTACTCAGAATTCACTTTGTTCTTAAATATATGACAGTTAGGAGCTAAACTTTCACAATTTAATTTTAAAAATATTTACAAAACTGTTCTCTTTCCTGCTTTATCTTCTAATGAGATATATTCATAGAAGCTCTTAGAAAATACCATACTTACAGATTAGATCTTAATATATTTGGCAGAAGCAATTTAAAGATATCTATAGATTTTCAAGGAACATATTTCCTAAAGAAACTTTTTATACATATTTTTAAGTTTTCTTCTCCAAATTTTCCCACAAAAATTCTTATGCCACTCTTATATTTTCTTGATAGTAAAATTAAAGAAATAATGAAAATAAATGTGAAACACCAAACTTAAAAAATAAAACACATTTAACATTAAGTGTATTCAGATTGTACTTGTAAAATTTAGCATTTCTATTATACTTTTGGAATCTGGTTCTAAGAAGGTTTAAATAGTATCAATGTTTTACAAGTGAAAGAATTATACATTTAAGATTTTACTGGTGCTGTGTAACTGGGAGTTATTTCTTGAAGACAAAGCATTAAGTGGTACTCAGTTGGAATATTATCAGGTGAATAAGTAAATCTCACAGCAAATTTTTGTTAATGGGTAAACATAAGTTTGAAGCATACAATATGTTAAAAGTAGTATTGCTTCTTAATTTCAAGTAACAAGAGCAAACAAACTACTAAGGGCTTCTTGACATGAAATTCTGCCAGATACCCAACTTCAGTGAACACCAAATATTTGTTAAATACCACATTACTTATACACAAATGAACATTACCAAGAACTAGAAAACTGTCCCTATCCTGAGTAATTCTCCTGCTATATCATATACATTAAAATTTCAAGCATATCTCATTTTTAATTATGTATATTCAAAGTGTGTTTATATTATTGCATATCTTTAATTTATGGAATCTTAATCAGTTGGGGATTTATCCTAGTCTTATGATTTTAGTTCAATATAACTTTGAATGAAATCACTCTTCTAATCAAATTATACATAATTTAACTATAGATTGATAACTGAATGAAAACAATCTAAATAAATATTCAATAAGATTAAATAATTTATAATTAGACTTAGGATGACTTATAGGAAATAGTTTTGACTACCAGGTTCAGTTTCCACTTAAACCAGAAAATAATCTTTATTTTCTTCATTTTTAATGATTTATAAATGTATCTATATCCACATACTATTCTATATCACTCATATATGCATTCCCAGTGTAATCATTATCTATTAGCCAAATTAACTTTTAAATTTCAATATTTAGAAGATAAATATGCTTCTGAAACTGAGATAAATTATTAAAATAAGCTTTCTTGGGTCACACTAATATACTTTTTTTAATTAGAGAAGTAATCTACATGAAGTATAATTCTTATTCTTGTGATAGCTGGAGTTTTAAGGTTAATGGAAATGTTGATAGTTGTCTCTGTTGACAAATGAAAATAGATGACATTAGATCTGAAATTTCCCTACCCTGCTCCCATACTCTATTTCTTTCCTTTGGATCTCTTTTATTTTTCCATATGTATGAATATTACACTTATTTTGAATGTCTTATTATGTAGAAATGTGTAAGAGACATTTAGCTTGCCTCCTGGAAGCAGGTGTGTTTCTAACTCCTGTCAAGTCTTCCAGAGGTTGGAGTATCTATAATGTGCCTTTTGACTGAATCTGCAATCTGACACCCTCTCTCAGTTAGTAATCAGATTACATCCTAGGAAATGGATGTGGCCAGATTCTTAGCAGATGTTTCTTCTAGGTATACCTGCAGAATTTATCCTCAGTGATGTGGGAGACTAGACATCAGCTGTTTAGCTTTTGAGTGGTCGAATTGAAAGACTAGTCTATCAGTTTGAATTCAATCATGAATTTAAACAGAAGTTTAAATATAAAGAATTATTAAACAATAATGGGAGAATAACTATGAAAATGGAAAAAGACTCTCAAGGATAGCCTAGGTCTGAGAGAAGAGTTCTTAAGAAGGACAAATTTGGGAGGAGGCTCAGCCCTCTGGATGGGGCAGCCCTTCACTGGGGAACTGGTTCATAATTACTAGGAAAACAGGTAAAAAACCCCAGAACTCATGTGAGTCAAGGCTAGTGGCCATGATGGTGCAGAGGGAGTGAAGGTGCCACAGTGGGTTTCAGGCCAAGAATGCAGGGTGTCCATCCTCACTGGGCAGGACACACGAAACAAAGCCCAGGAGGTAGGCAAGCTGAGACTGGTGGACAGGCTTGCAGAGTGTGTCCAAGCACTGCTGCAGGTGCTGCTGAAACTGGAAGTTTGAAAGGAGCCTAGCATACTTCTCTGTAAAGCTTGGGCTAGGACAGGTCTAGGCCACTACAGGACGAAGGTCAAGAGGGAGAGGTGCTAAATGACCAGTCCTTGCAGGGCTCTTGAAATGGATACGGCAGAGCTGATGAGAAGCTGCAAGGAACAAGGATCTGGTCTCTCTCTCCCTCCCTCCTTCTCTCTTTGTCTTTGTGTGTGGCTGTGTGTGTGTGTGTGTGTGTGTGTGTGTGTGTGTGTGTACCCTATATATTATTTTCTCCTTAACTTTCTCCATTGTAACATATATTACTACCACTGAGCAACCTTTCCAGGATTATGGCAGAGCTTTCTGGATTTGTTTATGAAAGTTTAGGCCCTGAGATAAAATTGTATTAGACATCCAGGACTTCATTGCACTGAAAGTAGATAGAAAGTAGGCAGGAAACTTCAGGGGAAATGGCTGGGGAGGACGTAGGCCTGTGGGTTTCAGAGCCCTACAAAGTTATGAAGTCTAAGTGTTACATGGAACCAAAAAGTTACCAGGCTCCCTAGAGAGCTGAGACAATGAACCTGTCAGTAGAAACTTTAGATGAGATAGTCGACTTACTTACCAATTTTCAAGGTGATAAAGAAACCTCTTGTATTTTGATATGGCTATGGGAGAATGAAGGTGGTCTCACCAATAACGAACATAAAATATTTTAAAAACCTGGCAGAAAAATGGGTTTTGAGTTAGAACTGTTCTGACTGAGAGCAAATGAGATTATATTCTTTGCACCTGAATTTGTGGACTGAGTTCTATACATGCTGTCTTTAGAGATGTCTGTTCTCTGTGATACATGAGGTGGGAATTCCTAAGACTTGTGGAGGCACATTTATTCATTATTCCATGCATTCCTTTTCTTGGGCTAGTGTATGAAAGTAAGGGATAAAAATCCAAATAATATAAGGCTTTCAAGGTTATTAAAACAGAAGGGAAATTATAAAGTCAAAAACCTTAATGAATTTTTTTTGTATATATATATATATATATGCAAATATATATAACATTATGTATATTATGTAGACACACACAACACGAAGTTTACAATGGTGCACATCACAGGAAATCCCAAATTTTAGGAGGCCATGCGATTTTATAGAGATTTTGGCACATCTGCCCATCCTCCTTTCCATTAATACAGAGAGCAAGTCACCTTTGGGGAAGAGATGGAAGCTATCCCTAGGTTTATTTGGAAGCAAATGTCTCTGGAAAAAAGAGGAGATGACTTCATCTTCAGTATCTTGAGACATCTCTGGGATGTCTCTGAACAGATAACTATTATCACTAGCTTCCAAGGAAGTTTGCTACTGAAATGTGCCCTTTCCTTAGAAGGACAGAACCATCCAGAAGCATGAAAAACCCATGGAAATTGTCTGCCGACAGAAAATCAGCAGGTAAAGCCAAGAACAATCATGAAGATATTCATAATGTTGGAGCTCTTCTCACTTATATGTGGATGGTTGTTGGGGAGGTGTAAAATGTGAGGGTTTAATCAGAGGGTTTGGAGGCATAGTTATTCAAGGTACTGAAAACAACTAGAGGTAATGTGATCAGAGGTGAAGTATTGATGTGCATCAAATACTATTGCCCATTGTAGGTCCTCAAAAGATTTTGGAATTACTATTAAAAGGTAGGGCAATAATTAAATGATTTTGAATAAAAGGATATCTTTAACAGAGAAGAGTTATTAAAAGATTACTTCAGCTATAATGAAGAATTGATTTTGCATTGAACTGATCAAAAATAACTATGAGAAAACCAGTTAAATCTAATTAGGAGACCATTATTATATTCTAGAGCAAGGTAGGGATCATTTGGAGTGGCTGGTGAAACTGGAAATATATTACTTTTCTCAAACCCAGGCACAGAAATTATACAAAACCTAGTATTATGGTTATTTCCCTATCTATATGTTAACATTTCTGGAAAATATTAGGATTTCTTTTTCTATTGTGATGGTCATAATTATACATAATACCAAAACCTCAACCACAGGACTCCTGAAAGTGTTGGTGGAAGGGGAGTCAAAGTACAGGGCCTGTAGGGCTGGTGACAGGAGCCATGTAGGGCACAGTAATGATTCACTGCCATTGGGCAGGCCACTCAGGACCCAGGAAACCACTTATATCTAGCTTGGCTGGCTTGCCTGGATAGGATGTGCTATAAGAATGTAGAAATTGAGGAGTTAGTGAAGAGGTAGGAAAGTTCTGGTTCCATTAGATTTGTTCAGTTTGAAGCAGAAATCAGTGAACTTCTGGAGAGTAGAGGAGCCATCAGGTCCTTCAGGAAAAATTTTTAAAAGGGTATCATGGGGGTCAATGTCCCTGCCAACTGCTGAGCTTCAGCATAGGGTTTTGTGCATTGATGGAATAGGGGTGCACACTAGGAACCAGTTGGAAAAACTAGCCATAGAAAGCTATCACATCATGGATTACCCAGAAACACTGCAAAATAAAGTATCACTCTAAAATTCATTATATTCTTAAGGAGGTTTTATGTTCAGAAGATTATTTAGAGTTTACTTTGGTTTCAAAACTAATATTCAATTTATTAAAGTTATAAATCCCCAAACTAGTTCTTCCTTAAGCTTTTAAACTCTACATATGAAAATTATATTTCTAAATCTAGTAAAATTTTACTACCTATTTTATTGTCCTCTGAATAGTGTGTGGCCCCATTTACAAACTTAATTAAACACCTCCAACATTTTAAACTGCATTCATAAATTTAATATATTCAATTTCTTTTTAAGTATTTCAATAGTCTAATTAACAAATAAAATCTTCCTGAACACTTAAGTAACTCAAATAAATTTAATATAAGCTAAACTGTAAGTTCTCTTAAATGCTACAATGCTATGAAATTAGTGAATCTATATTAATTTCTCAATTATACTTACTATAATTGGAATTACAAGATTAATCAGTTTGAATAAAATGTCAAAAAAAATTAAATAAATCCCAAGCACTTAAGTAGCAAATATACATGACTTCTTAACACAAAAACACTAACACTGTAGGCTTGTTTACATTAATTTCTATACTAAATTCTAAATCTCCTAGGAACTAATAATACCGACTCATTAAAAAAATTATGATCCTAAAAATGTTGACCATTTCAAGCAGAATCTGGGGCTCCCTGGGGTTGTTTCTTGCTCAGAGATTCAATCTGAACTATAATTTATAATTATGAACATCAACATAATTTTCCTCATGACCCCCAACTGCCATGCTGAGCAATGAATAGTCATATCATAGACTAAAAAAAATGGAGAAGTGGGTGGTCACATCCCCATATTTGAGTCACCATTACCTAATTTCTAAACAAAATTAGGATCTGTAAATCCAACCCTATTGTCTCTAATATCTGATTGGATTTAAATAATATATTTAGGCTATATTCATTGTTTTGCCATTTTGCCTACCTTTTAAGGTCTTTTGAATGGTAAGATGGTATCCAGTTGAATTCTGTATGTTTCCCAAAGCTTTCTCTAGCTTTGAAGCTACAACCCTACAGTCATTCTCCTGTAAGAAAACCTACTCAGGGTTTTTGCTACACACTGATCATCTATAGTTCGGACAACTGCACATGCAAAGCCTCCCAGATACTGGGACAGCTGCTGCTTTAGCAGGCTTCCACGATACTGCCACAGTGACCAGATAACTGAAGTTGTGGGCTGAAAGTTTTCAAATTTCCAGTGCCTAGTCTTGTCCTGGCCAGGAAGGAAAATGACAATATCTACTAGAGATACTATATGTTAAAATTGTGTAGACCTTCACTTTTAGAAAATAGTGCAGTCAAAAAAGCTAGTGATTTGGAGATAAACATTTCTAGTCAGGAGAGTGTAGAGGTCAAGGTTCTGAAACCAGGCTGCCTGGGTTCAAATCCTGACTCTGACACTTGCTAGTTCTGTGGTGGGGATAATTCTATGATAAACTAGTTTCCTTAGAGGTGTGTGGTTTAGTTCATTCTGTTTCAATTTTCACGTCTTCAAAATGGAGTATCATAGTGTCTCCTGAATAGCATGTACTGATGATTACTTTAGATGACTACACACTAGAAACACCTTGGTTTATTTTCAAAGGAATCACAGGCTCTCAGACCCCATTCCACAGCAACTAGATCAGAATCTCTAAAGAAAGTGGCCTAGATAGTGAAGAGAAGAGAATAGTGGCTGGTAAGTGCTTATAATATTTTATTATTATTTGTGTAGTCCTAGACCAAATTTATCTCTGAACTTCAGCTTTATCGTTAGTATCATGTGGGCAGAAAATAACTACAAGTTATTTCTTTCAGACCCAACCAAATAGCTTTGATGATTAATACTCCACTCTAAATTCACCAGCAAACCCTTTGTTTCCTTCTGTCCTGCCCATCCTCTGAATTATTTCTTCCATTTTATATGTGGTCTTTATAACTAAATCTGAGGGGAGAGTCATTCCTTTGTATGCTACTTCCTATGAGAGCATATTTTCAGTCTTTCAGGATCTCTAGTGTAGAGATACAAATTTACTTGAGTATTTGGATTACTACTCCTGGAATCAGAATAGGTAATGACCACGCCATACACAATATACAACCTGAGTACAGACAAGTGTCCTAGAACACTCAGCATGGTTTTACCATTTGTGATAATGGTGGATTCCATTTATCCCTTGTTCTTGCTATTTTATTTCCAATGTCATTATCTGTATTTGCTTAGGAATATCCATTCCTATTTTTATGACACTGTGTTCTTATGAACTTTCTGAACCAGATAAAATCTGAGGACTTTGAATTATGGAATTTAAGAGGGAACACTGCCTCCCAGTGCTAAGATAATGTCGCAAACCCCTGTGTGCACAGGTTCTCAGTGCTCCCCTCTAGCTCTTTTTCCTTTTTCAGTGTGAAGTAGAGGCTTCTCTCTCATCTGTTGAAGTACTCTCCAGTAATCAGATTTTGATGTTTATGCTATTGCACTTTTGTGGATAACCTTACGTCCTACAAATTCATCAATGGATAACTCCCACTATATTTTATACATCTTAAGACCAAGTTCATATCATCAGTCTAAAACTTTTGGTACCTTATTAAATAGACACTATGTGGTAAATTGTTGTAATAATCCATGTCTTTCAGTGGTCCCCACCCAGACTTACTCTTGACCTGACTGTTTGTCTGGTTTTAGATATATAGAATAACAAATTTGTTGGAAGCAAAGACTTGTAAGTGCCTTAGCTTTGAGTTTTGCTCTGTCTTGGAATCCTGAAATCGTAACTATGTGAAAAGCCCAGGTTGATCTGCAGAAGGATAAGAACATGTTCCATTTAAACTGAGGTGTTCTAACCAGCCATCAGACATAGAGTGAAGTCATGACCCTCAGTTGTCCAGAGACACATGAATGAGACTGTCAGATTTGTTTAGTTGAATCCAGTGAAAACTGCAAATTAACAGAATTTGTGATTGAGATTACTGGTTGGAATTTTTAAGTCATTAAATTTCTAGTTTATCATATATTCATAGTAAATTCAAAGTACAGTGTTATATTGATCTTATTACCTACTAATACAGATATTATTCCCTAATTTAGTTGTTCAGAAGGTGAGATGATCCCCATTTGTTTCCTTGTATTCCATCCCCAAATAGGTCAAGGCAGCTGAGATTCCCTCCTGGTTATTAAAAATTGGGAAGTACAAACATAGTATCTGTAGCAATATCTTAGACCTAGACCAAAAAGCCTACATTAAAGCTCTGCTGCCTTTTGGATTAAGAGCCCAACTATGGCTCATGAGTATTAAATCTGTCAGGTTTGAGCTCTGTCCTTGGGCCCTTAACCTGTTGCCTGACTCCACCACCTTATACATGGATTAACAAATGTTTTTGGTAAAGGGATAGAGAGTGAATATTTTAGGATATTTGGATCCGTGCAGTCTCTGTCACAACTATTCAACTCTGCCATTGTAACACAAATACATCCACAGACAATATGTAATAAAAGATCATGGCTGTGTTCTGGTATAATTCTATTTATAAAAACAGATAATGAACTAGATTTATTCCACAAATGATAATCTGTCAAACCCTGACCTAAACCATGAATATTTCTTTATTTTCCTAATTGTCTTTCTTAATTTTAACAAGACTGTTATTCCCAGGATGAGCTGCACATGCCTCAGCATGTGTGTGGGGGAGGGCTAGGGTAGTGTGTGGATCTCAGGTTGCTAACAGTAAGATATTTGCTAGTCAGGCCTAGCATAGTTGGGTCCCAGTAGTACTTGTCTGATATTCTCCTAAACCTGTACTTCTCCAATATCCACAGTAAAGATTTCCAGCCTCATTCCCAAAGTAGAAGTATCATTGTTACTCAGGCTACTCAGGAACGTATTGTTGTTTCCTCAGTGTTTCTACCCTGCTCAAGGGAAGGAATCCAACAAGCCCAGATAAATTTCTCCCCTCATGTTTGTTCTGGAGAGATCCCATAAATGATGTAAAAGCCCACCTACATTTCTCAGATAATTTAATCCCTGTAACATCTCCCTAACATGTTCAATCCTGTTTCTCTTCCCCTGGACTTTGCTCTACCCTCCCTGTGGACGCCTATCTCTCCCACACACAAGTGATTCCAGCACAGGCTACATTGCTTAATCTGTTATTTACCTCAGACCATAACTGAATGTTGCCGAGTAAGTGAGGCTAGAACTCCCATTGTCCGAGTCCTCCCATCTATTCATTCCATCTATTTCTTATTGGACTTATTTTCTTTTTGAAAAAGTCTAATTTTCTGTAGCAATTTCCACAGAAGTGCATTCCCCAGCTCACAAAGGTAAGGGCATAATATCTCCACCACAAAAGCATGGTTCCAGCTGTCTAATGAAGAACCTTCTTGGACTTCATACCCTCCCAGTATCTTCAGTACTATCTGTCTCTCAACAGGTGCAGTCTATATTATAATTGCTGGTGTTGGATCTAATTTCTACTTTTCTGCTAAGCTTATATGACATGGCAGAGCAATGCTGGCTCATATTCATTCAAGCCTATTTATTCACCTTGTGGGAAAGGGGTTGTACTCTACACATGCAACTCTGTTGTTGTGTCCTGCATAGTCTTGAGACATACAAGTAAAGTCATTTACCATAAATTTCATTTCTAACTAGTAGCTGAAAATCAACAAACCTGAAAATGATCGCATGATACAGAACATGTGCTTTTCCATTAAGTGGAGTTTAGTTTATAGTGGCTTTGGGAGCTTGTCCTGGATATCCTATTCTAGTGTTCCTACTTTTTCCTTTACTTCTGCCATCCTTTGAGTTTGCAGCTCTGTTTTGCTAGGGTCCTGCATGTCTCTGTCATGGCATTCTATATGACTAGGCCTTGAAACTCTGTTATCCCGCCTCCTTTTGGAGATGGTTTATAGGAAGACAATTTTCTAGTTCTCATAGTCCCCCAAGGCATAGTATATAAATTTTTTAGATACTTCAGAGCAGGATGTTGCTAAGATAACATTAGTAAAGATCATAATTTTGCCTGTAGAAACATATCTTCCCAAATCCAATTTTATCCCATACCCTTTAATTAGTTCTTCATTGAAAATAAAGTAAGGGTAAAGTGAGTGGAAAACTATATCCTAAAATGTGTTCTCATAATGATGAATTTATTTTCTATTTTCTCATTTTTCTTCTTCTTTGATTATTTATCAAAATCAGCAGGAATTTCCAGAGCTTAATAGAATAGATTTCTATTAATTGCAATCCTTCTCTTATGTGTGTAAAAAGTTCAAATAGACTATACTTTAATGAAATGCTGAACTCTTGACCTAATTGCTTTTGATATTTCTAAAATAAATGTTGAACTGTCTGAGAGTCTTTGAGTTATCAATCTGAATCAGACCTTGTAATATAACAACCACTACAGGCTATGTTTGCACCAGATGAACTGAACTGTCATATCACAAGATGAATAAGACTTCAAGAAAATTCATTCAATTATTTGTATTAATTTCTTAGCTATTTCTTTCCTTGCCCAGTGGCCCACATCTCTAAAATGTAAGGTGTCCAGAAGTACTTAAATAAAGAATATCTGTCCAAATATTAAAATATATTTGTTCTCTCAAAGTATCCTCAAAATAATAAGAGAAAAACAAGACAAAAATCAACTAAACCAAAATATATTTTTCTTTTATTGCAATAAGGTCAAGCAAAACATAGTAGAATATCAGCAGTAAGTATCTGAAATTTTATTGGTCTTTTTGAATTCTATTATTTGTGTACTGCCAAGATAAATTATAAAATGATGTATTGTCACAAGATAGTTTCCAGCATCTGATGGTAGGATACATTTTGTAAAGGTTTATTTATCCTTTTTACTTGGACAAGTTTTGCCTTTTTATTCTGTTTGAACAATGGATAATGCTATTTAGGTTTGAAAAATATGTTGTTCTTCTGTTAGACATTTTTTGAGTGTATTTTTTATTGAAGTATAGTTGATACACAATATTAGTTTCAAGTATAGAACACAGCGATTCAACAGTTACACACATTATTAAATCCTCACCCCAACTAGTACAATTATTATCTGTCAATATAGACAGATGTTACAGAACCATTGACTATATTCTCCATGCTGCACTTCCGTCCCCATGACCAACTTACATTATGATTGAGTTTGTGTGCCTCCCCTACCCCATGGTAACCACCAGTCACTTCTCAGTGTCTATGAGTCTACTGCTATTTTGTTCATTTTGTTTTGCTTTGTTTTTAGGTTTCACATATAAGTGAAATTATATGGTATTTGTCTTTCCCTGCCTGACTTATTTCACTTAACATAATACCCTCTAGGGCCATCCATGTTGTTGCAAATGGCAGGACTTCTTTCTTTTTTTATGGCTGGCTAATATTCCATTGTGTATATGTACCACCTGTTTTTTATCCATTCATCTATCGATGGACACTTAGGTTGTTTCCATATCTTGGCTATTGTAAATAATACGGCAGTAAACACAGAGATGCCCATATATTTTTGAATCAGACATTTTGTTTTCTTTGGGTAAATTCCTAAAAGTAGAGTCATTGGGTCATATGGTATTTCTATTTTTAATATTTTGAGTAACCTCCATACTACTTTCCATAGTGGCTGCACTGATTTACGTTTCTACCAACAGTGTAAGAGGGTTTCCTTTTCTCTACATCCTTGCCAACAATTGTTATTTCTTGTCTTTTGGACATTCTGACTGGTGGGAGGTGATACCTCACTGTCATTTTGATTTGCATTTCCCTAATGATTAGTGATATGGAGCATCTTTTCATGTGCCTGTTGGTCATCTGGATTACTAACTCCATACACAACAGTAAACTTGAAATGAATTAAATACCTAAATATAAACATGAAACCATAAAACCCTTAGAAGAAAACATGCAAAACTCTCTTGCATATAAGCATGAGCAATTTTTTTCTGGACATGTCCCACCAGGCAAAGGAAACAAAAGCAAAAATGAACAAATGGAACTATGTCAAAACAAAAAGTCTTCTGTATAGCAAAGAACAATATCAACAGAATAAAAGGGCAACTTAATGGTATAGGAAAATATACTCAGAAATGATTTATCCAATAAAGGGATAATATCCAAAATATATAAAGAACCATACATCTCAATGCAATAAAACAAATAACCTGGTTAAAAAATGGGCAAAGGATATGTTAGACATTTAAATTTCCCTGTCTTTATATTGTTCATGAGAGAAAGAAATTTGTCTGGTGACATGTGAAAATGCATTCACAATTAACTTGTCTTACAAAATCCCAACCATCTCATATTTAAAATAGAAAATCTTGAAAAGTAGCACATATTCAAAACTACAATAAAAGTTTTATTTGCCTTTTAGCAATGCCCACACCTGCATAGTAATTGCTTTGAATTTACTAAGATGCCTTCCAAAATAATAAACTTACTAATGTAGGATTAGTTATTTAACATATATATTGAGCAGCTATTATGTGCTTGAGCATCAGTATACCATATTATTTACTTGAAAACATCATAGTATGAACATTTTACGAATATGTTTTTGTGTAAAAACGAGTTTGCTAATTTTCTGGGCAACAAAGATAATAGATGCTCTCAGTTTCTTTCATGAAACATATTTAATTTTAAAAACACACAAAGATTTTATACTTTAAAATATAATTCTTAAAATATAAAGCTACATTTTTTAAATCCCTGGCATTACTTCAGGTTATTATTGTATATAGAATTCCACACATTGTACCTTAACAGTCTTAATCTGCTCTGCCAAATTAAAAAAATACATATGTAATTTTTAAATGAAAATAGCAATTATTATTATAGATTACATATCAGTACATCCTTTATTCAGGTATATATGATATATTTTCACTTATTTTACATGTAATGGGAAATTTTATTATTATTATTTTTTATTTATATATTTTTATTTTGGCATCATTAATCTACAATTACATGAAGGACATTATGTTTACTAGCCTCTCCCCTTCACCAAGTCCCCCCCACATCCCCGTTCACAGTCACTGTCCATCAACATAGTAAGATGCTGTAAAATCACTACTTGTCTTCTCTGTGTTGCACAGCCCTCCCCGTGCCTCCCCCCACACTATACATGCTAATTGTAATGCCCCCTTTCTTTTCTTCCTGCCCTTATCTCTCCCGTCCCACCCGTCCTCCCCAGTCCCTTTCCCTTTGGTAACTATTAGTTCATTCTTGGGTTCTGTGCTTCTGCTGCTGTTTTGTTCCTTCAGTTTTCTTTTGTTCTTATACTCCGCATATGAATGAAATCATTTGGTACTTGTCTTTCTTCACCTGGCTTATTTCACTGAGCATAATACCCTCTAGCTCCATCCATGTTGTTGCGAATGGTAATGGTAGGATTTGTTTTTTTCTTACGGCTGAGTAATATTCCATTGTGTATATGTACCACATCTTCTTTATCCATTCATCTACAGATGGACATTTAGGTTGCTTCCATATCTTGGCTATTGTAAATAGTGCAGCGATAAACATAGGGGAGCATCTGTCTTTTTCAAACTGGAGTGCTGCATTTTTAGGGTAAATTCCTAGAAGTGGAATTCCAGGGTCAAATGGTATTTCTATTTTGAGCATTTTGAGGAACCTCCATACTGCTTTCCACAATGGTTGAACTAATTTACATTACCAATAGCAGTGGAGGAGGGTTCCCCTTTCTCCACAGCCTCACCAACATTTGTTGTTGTCTTTTGGATGGTAGCCATCCTTACTGGTGTGAGATGATATCTCATTGTGGTTTTAATTTGCATTTCTCTGATGACAAGCGATGTGGAGCATCTTCTCATGTGTCTGTCGGCCATCTGAATTTCTTCTTTAGAGAACTGTCTATTCAGCTCCTTGGCCCGTTTTTTAATTGGATTATTTGCTTTTTGTTTGTTGAGGTGTGTGAGCTCTTTGTATATTTTGGATGTCTACCCTTTATCGGATCTGTCATTTACAAATATATTCTCCCATACTGTAGGATACCTTTTTGTTCTATTGATGGTGTCCTTTGCTGTACAGAAGCTTTTCAGCTTGATATAGTCCCATTTGTTCATTTTTGCATTTGTTTCCCTTGCCCAGGGAGATATGTTCAAGAAGAGTCACTCATGTTTATGTCTAAGAGATTTTTGCCTATCTTTTTTTCTAAGAGTTTTATGGTTTCATGACTTACATTCAAGTCTTTGATCCATTTCAAATTTACTTTTGTGTATGGGGTTAGACAGTGATCCAGTTTCATTCTCTTACATGTATCTGTCCAGTTTTGCCAGCACCATCTGTTGAAGAGACTGTCATTTCCCCATTGTATGTCCATGGCTCCTTTATCGAATACTAGTTGACCATATATGTCTGGGTTAATGTCTGGATTGTCTAGTCTGTTCCATTGGTCTGTGGCTCTGTTCTTGTGCCAGTACCAAATTGTCTTGATTACTGTGGCTTTGTAGTAGAGCTTGCAGTTGGGGAGTGAGATCCCCCCTACTTTATTCTTCCTTCTCAGGATTGCTTTAGCTATTTGGGGTCTTTGGTGTTTCCATATGAATTTTTGAACTATTTGTTCCAGTTCATTGAAGAATGCTGTTGGTAGTTTGATAGGGATTGCATCGAATCTGTATATTGCTTTGGGTAGGATGGCCATATTGACAATATTAATTCTTCCTAGCCAGGAGCATGGGATGAGTTTCCCTTTGTTAGTGACCTCTTTAATTTCTCTTAAGAGTTTCTTATAGTTTCCAGGGTATAGTTCTTTCACTTCCTTGGTTAGGTTTATTCCTAGGTATTTTATTCTTTTTGATGCTATTGTGAATGGAATTGTCTTCCTGATTTCTCTTTTATTAGTTTATTGTTAGTGTATAGGAAAGCCACAGATTTCTGTGTGTTCATTTTGTATCCTGCAACTTTGCTGAATTCCAATATTAGCTCTAGTAGTTTCTGAGTGGAGTCTTTAGGGTTTTTTATGTACAATATCATGTCATCTGCAAATAGTGCCAGTTTAACTTCTTCCTTACCAATCTGGATTCCTTGTGTTTCTTTGTTTTGTTTAATTGCCGTGGCTAGGACCTCCAGTACTATGTTGAATAACAGTGGAGATAGTGGGCATCCCTGTCTTGTTTCCAATCGCAGAGGAGAAGCTTTCAGTTTCTAACTGTTCAGTATGATGTTGGCTGTGGGTTTATCATATATGGCCTTTATTATGTTGAGGTACTTGCCCTCCAAACCCATTTTGTTGAGAGTTTTTATCATGAATGGATGTTGAATTTTGTCGAATGCTTTTTCAGCATCTATGGAGATGATCATGTGGTTTTTGTCCTTCTTTTTGTTGATGTGGTGGATGATGTTGATGGATTTTAGAATGTTGTTCCATTCTTGCATCCCTGTGATGAATCCCACTTGGTCATGGTGTATGATCCTTTTGATGTATTTTTTAATTCGGTTTGCTAATATTTTGTTGAGTATTTTTGCATCTACGTTCATCAGGGATATTGGTCTGTAGTTTTCTTTTTTGGTGGGGTCTTTGCCTGGTTTTGGTATTAGGGTGATGTTGGCTTCATAGAATGAGTTTGGGAGTATTCCCTCCTCTTCTATTTTTTGAAAAACTTTAAGTAGAATGGGTATTATGTCTTCTCTGTATGTCTGATAAAATTCCGAGGTAAATCCATCTGGCCCGGGTGTTTTGTTCTTGGGTAGTTTTTTGATTACCGCTTCAATTTCATTGCTGGTAATTGGTCTGTTTAGATTTTCTGTTTCTTTCTGGGTCAGTCTTGGAAGGTTGTATTTTTCTAGAAAGTTGTCCATTTCTCCTAAGTTTCCCAGCTTGTTAGCATATATGTTTTCATAGTACTCTCTAATAATTCTTTGTATTTCTTTGGGGTCCGTCGTGATTTTTCCTTTCTCGTTTCTGATTCTGTTGATGTGTGTTGACTCTCTTTTCCTCTTAATAAGTCTGGCTAGAGGCTTATCTATTTTGTTTATTTTCTCGAAGAACCAGCTCTTGGTTTCATTGATTTTTGTTATTGTTTAATTCTTCTCAATTTTATTTATTTCTTCTCTGATCTTTATTATATCCCTCCTTCTGCTGACCTTAGGCCACGTTTGTTCTTCTTTTTCTAATTTTGAAAATTGTGACATTGGACCATTCATTTGGGATTGTTCTTCCTTCTTTAAATATGCCTGGATTGCTATATACTTTCCTCTTAAGACTGTTTTTGCTGTGTCCCACAGTAGTTGGGGCTTTGTGTTGTTGTTGTAGTATGTTTCTGTATATTGCTGGATTTCCATTTTGATTTGGTCATTGATTCATTGATTATTTAGGAGTGTGTTGTTAAGCCTCCATGTGTTTGTGAGCCTTTTTGCTTTCTTTGTACAATTTATTTCTAGTTTTATGCCTTTTTGGTCTGAATGTTGGTTGGTAGGATTTCAATCTTTTGGAATTTACTGAGGCTCTTTTTGTGGCCTAGTATGTGGTCTATTCTGGAGAATGTTCCATGTGCACTTGAGAAGAATTTGTATCCTGTTGCTTTTGGATATAGAGTTCCGTAGATGTCTATTAGGTCCATCTGTTCTAGTGTGTTGTTCATTGCCTCTGTGTCCTTACTTATATTCTGTCTGGTGGATCTGTCCTTTGGAGTGAGTGGTGTGTTGAAGTCTCCCAGAATGAATGCATTGCATTCTATTTCCTCCTGTAATTCTGTTAGTATTTGTTTCACATATGTTGGTGCTCCTGTATTGGGTGCATATATATTTATAATGGTTATATCCTCTTGTTGTACTGAGCCCTTTATCATTATGTAATATCCTTCTTCATCTTTTGTTACTTTCTTTATTTTGAAGTCTGTTTTGTCTGATACTAGTATTGCAACACCTGCTTTTTTCTCTCTGTTGTTTGCATGAAATATCTTTTTCCTTCCCTTGACTTTAAGTCTGTGCATGTCCTTGGGTTTGAGGTGAGTCTCTTGTAAGCAGAAAATGGATGGGTCTTGCTTTTTTTATCCATTTTATTACTCTGTGTCTTTTGATTGGTGCATTCAGTCCATTTACATTTAGGGTGATTATTGAAAGGTATGAATTTATTGCCATTGCAGGCTTTAAGTTTGTGGTTACCAAAGGTTTAGGGTTAGCTTCTTTACTGTCTTACTGTCTAACTTAACTCGCTTGTTGAGCTATTATAAACACAGTCTGATGATTCTTTATTTCTCTCCCTTCTTATTCCTCCTCCTCCCTTCTTCATATGTTGGGTGTTTTGTTGTGTGCTCTTTTTAGGAGTGTTCCCATCTAGAACAGTCCCTGTAGGATGCCCTGTAGAGGTGGTTTGTGGGAGGCAAATTCCCTCAACTTTTGCTTGTCTGGGAATTGTTTAATCCCTCCTTCATATTTAAATGATATTCGTGCTGGATACAGCAGTCTTGGTTCGAGGCCCTTCTGTTTCATTGCATTAAGTATATCATGCCATTCTCTTCTGGCCTGTAGGGTTTCTGTTGAGAAGTCTGATGATAGCCTGATGGGTTTTCCTTTGTAGGTAACCTTTTTTTTCTCTCTGGCTGCTTGTAATACTTTGTCCTTGTCTTTGATCTTTGCCATTTTAATTATTATGTGTCTTGGTGTTGCCCTCCTTGGATCTCTTGTCATGGGAGTTCTGTGTACCTCTGTGGTCTGAGAGGCCATTTCCTCCCTTAGTTTGGGGAAGTTTTCATCAATTATTTCTTCAAAGACACTTTCTATCCCTTTTTCTCTCTTCTTCTTCTTCTGGTACCCCTATAATATGGATATTGTTCCATTTCGATTGGTCACTCAGCTCTCTTAAAATTTTTCATTCCTGGAGATCCTTTTATCTCTCTCTGCATCAGCTTCTCTGCGTTCCTGTTCTCTGTTTTCTAGTCCATTAATGGTCTCTTGCATCTCGTCCATTCTGTTTTGAAGTCCTTCCAGAGCTTGTTTTATTTCTGTATTCTCCCTCCTTAGTTCTTGCATATTTCTCTGCAAGTCCATCAGCATGGTTATGACTTTTGTTTTGAATTCTTTTTCAGGAAGATTGGTTAAATCTATCTCCCCAGGTTCCTTCTCAGGGGAAGATGTAGAAGAAGTCGAAGCTGTCTGGGTTAGTCTTGTCTGGATCAAATTTTTTTGCCTTTTCATGTTGATAGGTACAGTGGAGTGCTATTGGCGCGTCTGGAGAGAGTCAAGCTGGGAGAGTCAAGACTTTCCACTTGGCTCCTGGCCTTTCTTTACTGGGACAGCTGCGTCCCCTAGTGGCTTGTGTTGATCAATTGCGTGTAGTCTGGGTCTCTGTACCTTGCCCGGTTCGTATGGAGGAAGCTCCCTTGCTGAGGGTGTGGCCAGTCTCAGGCTGCTGCTCTGCTTTTGTGGGGCCCCGGAGGGGGAATGGACAGGGGGCTGTTTGGCTGTTTACCTCCTCGAGTGTTTTCAGAGCTGTTGCCCAGGAGCTTAGTGCGCCCGGAGTTCCCTGGAATTTTCAGCTGCTAGACTGTGACCTGGGATGCTTCCATCCAGCAGTGGGTTCCCTGTCCCTTTAAGACTTTCAAAAAGCACTTGTTTTTCTTTATCACAGGGGCGCCAGCTTCGGGACCCGCTCACAGGTCCTACTGTCCTACTTCCCTAGTTTCCACCACCCTACGCATACACTGTGTCTGCGCTGTTTTGTGGATGGCTAGGGCTCGGTGTTTAGCAGTCCTGGGCTCCCTCTCCCTCCCTGCTCCGACTCCTCTCCTCCCGCCTGGAGCTGGGGTGAGGGGCACTCAGCTCCTGCTGGGCCGGGGCTTGTATCTTACCCCTTTCACCAGGCGCTGGGTTCTCTCAGGTGTGGATGTAGTCTGGATGTTGTCCTGTGTCTTCTGGTCTCTCCTTTAGGATTAGTTGCATTTGTTGTATTTTCAAAAATATACATGTTTTTGGGAGGAGATTCCCACTGTCCTAGTCATGCCACCATCTTGGCTCCCCTTTGAAATTTTATTATTTTATCATATTACCAACATAGTGGTAATTGGGAGTGCAGAAACTGGGGCCAGAATTTACATTTCTTTATAATGAAATTATTCATATTTTATTTCAAATGAGTATGTACTCACTACTATGTTACAATTTTCTTCAATATTTGCCAGATTCAGACAGGATGTGAGGTTAGACAGGGAAGAGACTGTTTGAATTTAAAAATGGTCTCAATTCTAAGTCATTGGTTATCAAGTTATCAAGATGGAAATATTTCCATCTTTTTCAGTTCAATTTACTATTTCTGGTATCTTTTTTCTGATTTTTTGGCTTATACATTCTTCTTCTCTCTCCTTATTTGTTAAAACATGTGATTGAGATATAATTGATATTTAAAAATCTGCATACATTTAATATATGCATATTTGTTTTTCTTCTTCCTCTAAGTATTTGTGTAAATGGGTGTTCATCTATTAAGACTTCTTTGACTCCTCTGAAGAAATAATTAGCCACTCTGTTCTTTGTGTTTTAATATAATTTAGTATATCTCTTTATGCATGCCCCTCTATCCATTATGTGTCTATCTTATTCAATGAGGTAAAAGGGGTGCTACTCTCTGGATGTGCAAAGTATTACTAATTTTTTTTCCTTATGAATAAATGACATGAATTATTTACATGCATTTTCTGGGACTCTGTTCTTCAACATTCTTCAGGGGAAAAACATTTTATTAATTAAATAAAATATTTAATATTTTATCAGCACAAATTTGTAGAAAATTTGGAAAACAACTTAAACTATGGGAAAATGGGGGAAAACCTCTTGATCCCATCAACAGCGATAATCACTATTTGCATATTTCTACAAAGTTTATAAGGTTAAACAAGATTTGGTCTGTTTTTTTTCAGCAGAATTTACATTTCTTTGTAATGAAATTATTCATGTTAAATTTCAAATGACTATGTACTCGCTACTGTGCTGATTTTCTTCGACATTTGCTAGAGATTCAGACAGGATGTGAGGTTAGACAGGGAAGGGACTGTTTGAATTGAAAAATGGCCTCAATTCCAAGTCATTGGTTATCAACTTATGATCCCTTATGCCCATAAGTATACAAATATATTCTTGTTTGGGTTTTTCTATGAAATTATTTTACCTTTTAAATACATTAACATTGTCTGGATGATCTAGAAGAGACCACTTTTTAACCAAACACAAACAGAATTCAGATGCCATGTTTATATCAGTGTTGATAGTCAAATTGATTCTTGATGGTACTTGAATTTTGACAAGTCACTAAGGAAATAGCCAAGAATGCTTTGACAAAATAATTACCTGAAATAAATTGCCATTATACCTTTTAAGATTAAAGGAATAAGACATATTTTAGTTCATTCAAGTGTCCTAAGCATTACCCTTTTCTATTATTAGACTTCAGGAATGGGTCAGTCTATTTCCCACATACTTCATCCACTGAAAGATTGTTTTCCACAACAGTTTTTCTAAAATTAAACATATATACAGCATTCTGAGAATTTTACTCTCAGTATTTAGAAATATAAACAAAAATGTTGTCCCTCCTAGTTAGTCACTCTAGTAATTCTCTCCTCTATTTTCTACTATTTTAACCGTATGTGGGAGATGAGGTAGAAGAAAAAGTTAACATAAGAAATAAAATATACTATTTAGAGGAAAATTTCCAGAGCAGCTGGCATAGATCAAGATCAACATTATTTTGGATCCATTAGTAAGACACCAAGACATTATTATTTTAGTAAAATATGTATTAGAGACACCAGGGAGGGAACCAGGGAAGGCTATGAGATCCTTTTGACCATGATGCTGATCTGACCCTGTATGGAGAAGGAGAGAGAGGAAGGAAGAGTGACAGTGTATTAAAATGCCTTTAGGCACAAAGAATTAAACCAAACCATTAAGGAGTTCTAGAGTCAGGCTGCCCATCAGAGAAGTCCTGTGTTTCCTAGGGATGGCCCTGCCTTAGCATCTCTGTATGCTCCATCATGGGCTAACCATAACCCACCAGAGCATGGCTTCAGTGAGAGACCAATGATGGTTATTGGAGTGCAGTAACTGGGGCCATCACTCAGCTGCACATCTTGAAGTTAGAAATCTGAAAAATCAATTTTTATGGCTTCCACAAAGTCTTTTGAGAAAGAGAAGTCTGGGTTCTATACTTGAAAAATATTGCCAGTGGTGAGGGGGAAACAGCATTAGAGAAGAAGAATATCTAAAATGTTTTATTTCCTTTCCTTACCTATTTATGTGCTTAATTCAAAATAATAGGCTTTTCTCTGTAGATCTTGATATGTCAGCAGTAACAGACATAAATCAACATTTCCACACTGCAGCTTGCAGAAACACTGGGACAACACCAACATATTGGTAATTGGGAAGCTCACAAGGCCTCCCAGTTGAAGTGTGTGTCTTTCAAACAGGGAATCTAAAGATGCACTGTACTAGACTTCATGTCATGTTTAAATTCTTTTTATTCTATTCAGTAAATTTTAATAATGAATTCTTACAGAATGCAACCATTCTTCCCTCTCTTCATTCCCAGAAGACAGCTATTAAATGAAAATTCTCTTCATATTTGCTAAATCAACATATATTTGTATTTAAAAAAAATCTTGGCATAAAAACTTTACATCTGGGCATTTCCAGTAACACTAATAGGTTGACCAATCCCATACAAAGTTTCAAACAAACTAGAAAGTAGTCAAAAGAATAGAGTTAGAGGAGAGTTTATTTAAAACACTGCAAGTAGAAGTGGTGAGAATCACAAGTCCAGCTTTCTGGGCTGAGTGCTCCCTCCAACCCCCAAGGCTATTACAAAATATGCAGAGGGAGCTTCATCTTTATCAATGGAAGATGCCACAGCACAGGATTTAGTACTCAAAGAGTAACTGAAAAGTTAAAGGAAAAAGTGTGGCAGAGAAAGAGTAAGATCCAAAATTGGTGTATAACATTGCCCATATTCCTTGCTGTAATTTAAACTAAAGAATCATGAAAAATATAGTAGGACGAAGAGCAAAAATTCACACAAAGGAAAATGAAAAATCCACATTATAAAGGTAGAGTTATGCTATGTAAAATCTGTGGCTTTGCTACTTTGTTTGTTTAGCTGAATTCACCTCCCACCTGTGCGCTATGCAGGCAAAACAGTAAAAGCCTTGCTGTCTCCAGATGTCAGAGGACAGGTCCTAAGACTGATAGAAAAATTGAGAAACAGTGATAAATCCTCCAAAACTACAGAAAGCACAAAGCAGAATATAGAGCCACAACAATGCATGATCTATAACATCCAGTTTTCAACCAAAAATAGCTACCTCAAACAAAAGGCAGTGTCATGCAATAAGGAAAAAAGACAACCCAAGGACCCATGTTGCATTTATCAAACAAAAATTTTAGAGCAATTATTATATAAATATGTTCAAAGGATTACAGAGATACATGTGTAAAATTAATGGAAACTAATCTAAATGTGTGAAAAAATGGAAAATCTCAACAGAGAAATGGAAACTATGCAAAAATAAGCCAAATATTAAAAATTAGCAGAAATTATAAAGAAAATATTAATAATATTGACTTAATATCAGATTTGAGTTAGAATAATAATTAATAAACCTAAAATTAATAAAGAAATATCACACAATCTAAAGAATAGAGAAAAAAAGTGAAAGAAAAAGTGACATAGTCTTAGAGACTTGTGAGGAAATGTTAAGTATCTAATATAAGAAACTGAAATCCCAGAAAAAGGATAGAGAGAAAGGAGTAAATTAACTGAATAAACAAGGGCCCAAAATTCAGAGATTTGGTAAGAACAATTGAATTTTCAAATCTAAGAAGCTCAACAAATCATAAGCAATATTAAAACACAAAAATGTAACATGTGAGGAGGATTAAAGATGTCAGCGTAAGAGGTGAGACAGAGCCTTCCTCCTAAAACTGCATATAATACAAAAATATAATGAATACAACTAATCCTGAAAGAGCAACAGGAAAGAGGGTTGCACCAGATTGCATACACCTGGAGAAAAGAATAAACCTCATGGAACAGGGTAACATACCAAAGCCATGCCCCTGCAGGGCCTAAGCCCTTCCCCACCCACAGCTCACTGGCAGGAGGAAGAGAAACAGAGCAGGGAGGAAGTGGAGGCCTGGGACTGCTGAACACCTAGCTCTGGAGATTTGCTCTGGGAAAACAAACTTACATTACATGGTGCTTTCACAATTAGAGGGGTTGGAAAGCTAAGACTGGCAGAACACCTGGAGACAATGAGATTCTAGCTATTTGTGGAAAACAGAGATACATATCTGGCTTCTCTGGCACAAAAGAAAGGCAGGCAGTCTGAGAGACTTCCTAACAATGAGAGGGCTGCTAAAGGGGCAAGGATTGTAAAGAGCCTACTGCTAAGGAGAAAAGACAGGTAGACAAAATTTTCCAGGTGCACTGTGCACAGCAGGTTGGAAAGTTTCATGATCTTCAGGTGCTCCAGCCCCCTGGCTGGCTATGCATCTCCAAGGCACCCCTCCATGATACACAGCCTACTGAACCTTCCTCCTGGCCAGCCCCACCTGGCTTGCAAACCAGCAAACCCTACACTTTCAATAGGCCAGCCAGCGGGAAACCCCTCCTACAGCATCCACAAACACAAAGCATAGAGACTTTTACCTGTGTGGTTGGCCCACTGGTTCTTTCAGTGGAGACAGGCATAGCAGCCAGGAAGCAGGAAACAGCTCTTTCCTCCACCCAGTCACCAACACCACTCCCCTGAAACCCTAGACAATGCTCCAGGGGCTGAGCAGCTACAGAGAGTAGAGCTTCTGGGCACTAGAGGGCACCACATACAAATATGAAACGTCAAAGGATCCTGATTCAAAGAAAAATTATGAATACACCAGAGAACGAGTCAAATTAAATTGACTTCATGAATCTTCCTGAAAGAGATCTCAAAATAAAAATCATAAACATGCTCATGGAGGTACAGAAAACTATTCAAGAACTCAGGAATGAATTCCAGTCAGAGATCCAATCATTATGGAACACAGTATCAGAAATGAAACATACAATGGAAGGTTTTTAAAAGAAGATTAGATATGTTGTAGGAGATGATAAATGAAATAGAAATTAGAGGAGAAGAATACAAAGAAGCTGAGGGAAGAGAGAATACAGGATCTCTAAGAATGAAAGAATATTGGGAGAACTATTTGACCAATCCAAATGGATCAATATTCACATTATAGGGGTTCCAGAAGAAGAAGAGAGAGAAGAGGGGATACAAAGTGTCTTTGAGGAGGTAATTGCTGAAAACCTCCCCAATCGGGGAAGGAGACAATCTCTCAGGCCATGGAGGGGCACAGATCTCCTAACACAAGGGACCCAAGGAAGAAAACACAAACACATATAATAATTAAAATGGCAAAGATGAAGGATAAGGACAGTCTATTAAAAGAAGCCAAAGAGAGAAATAAGGTCACATACAAAGGAAAGCCCATCAGGCTATCATCAGACTTCTAAGCAGAAACTTTACAGGCCAGAAGGGAGTGGCAAAATATATTTAATGCAATGAAGCAGAAGGGCCTTGAACAAAGAATACTTTATCCAGCAACATTATCATTTAAATTTGAAGGAGGTATTAAACAATTTCCAGTTAAGCAAAAGCTCAGAGAGTTTACCTCCCACAAACCATCCCTACAGTGTATTTTGGAGGGACTGCTATAGATGTTCCTAAGGTTGAATAGCTGTCACCATAGGTAATAAAAGCACAGTAAAGAAAATAGAACAGTTAATTACTAAGCAAATGCAAAAGTAAATCAACAACCTCCAAAGTCAATCAAGGGATAGACAAAGAGTACAGAATATGATACTTAATATATAAAGAATGGAGGAGGAAGATAAAGGAGGAATAAAAAAGGAACCTTCAGATTGTTTGTAATAGCATATTAAGTGATTTAAATTAGATGCTTAGATAGTAAGGAAGTTAACCTTGAACCTTTGGTAACCACGAATCTAAAGCCTGCAATGGCAATAAGTACATACCTATCAATAATCAACCTAAGTGTAAATGGTCTGAATGTACCAATCAAAAGACAGAGAGTCACTGAATGGATTAAAAAAGACCCAGCTATATGCTACCTACAAGAGACTCACTCTAAACCCAAACACATACACAGACTAAAAATGAAGGGATGGAAAAAGATATTTTATGCAATTAATAGGGAGAAAAAAGCAGGAGTTGCAGTACTCCTCTCAGACAAAATAGACTTCAAAACAAAGAAAGTCATAAGAGCAGAGAAGGACATTACATAATGATAAAGGGGTCAATCCAACACGAAGATGTAACCATTATAAATATCTATGCACCCAACACAGGAGCAGCTACATATGTGAAACAAATATTAACAGAATTAAAAGGGGGAAATAGAATGCAATGCATTCATTCTAGGACACTTCAACACTCCATTCACTCCAAAAGACAGATCAACCAGACAGAAAATAAGTAAGGAGACAGAGGCACTGAACAACACATTAGAACAGATGGACCTAACAGACATCTACAGAACTGTACATCCAAAAGCAGCAGAATACACATTCTTCTCCAGTGCTCATGGAACATTTTCAAGAATAGATCATATGCTAGACCACAAAAAGAGCCTCAGTAAATACACAAATATTGAAATTGTACCAACCATTTTCTCAGACCACAAAGGTATGAAACTAGAAATAAATTATGCAAAGTAAAAAATCCCACAAGCACATGGACGCTTCACAATATGCTCATAAATAACCAATGGATCAATGACCAAATAAAAACAGAGATCAAGCAATGTATGGAGACAAATGACAACTATAATTCAACACCGCAAAATCTGTGGGATGCAGCGAAGGCCGTGATAAGAGGAAAATGTATTGTAATACACGTCTAACTCAGGAAAGGAAAACAGTCCATATGAACAGTCTAAACTCACAATTATCAAAACTAGAGAAAGAAGAAAAAATGAGGCCTAAAGTCAGTATAAGGAGGGACATAAAAAAGATTAGAGCAGAAATAAATAAAGTCCAGAAAAATAAAACAAGAGAAAGAATCAATGAAAGCAAGAGTTCATTCTTCGATAAAATAAACAAAATAGATTAACCATTGGGCAGACTTATCAGCAAATAAAGAGATTCTACACACATAAACAGAAGCACAAATGAGAAAAGAAAAATCACTACAGACACCACAGAAATACAAAGAATTATGAGAGAATACTATGAAAAATTATATGCTAACAAGCTGGGTAACCTAGAAGAAATGGACAACTTTCTAGAAAAATACAATCTTCCAAGGCAGACCCAGAAAGAAACAGAAAATCTGAACAGACCAATTACCAGCAACAAAATTGAATCGGTAATCAAAAGGTACCTAAAAACAAAACTCCTGGACCAGATAGCTTCATCTCTGCATTTTATCAAACATTTAGATAAGACCTAATACTCATCATCCTTAAAGTTTTCCAAAAAGTAGAGGAAGAGGTAATACTTCCAAACTCATTCTAAGAGGCCAGCTTCACTCTAATACCAAAACCAGGCTAATGCACAACAAAAAAAGAAAATTACAGACCAATATCTCTGATGAACATAGATGCAAAAATATGCACAAAATATTAGCAAACTGAAATCAGAAATATGTCAAAAAAATAATCCACAATGATCAAGTAGGATTTTTTCAAGGGATGTAAGATGACACAATATTAGAAAATCCATCAACATCATCCACCAAAGCAATAAAAAAAAGAAAAAAAAACACATGATCATCTCCATAGATACTGAAAAAGCATTCGACAAAATTCCACATCCATTCATGATAAAAAGTCTCAACAAAATGGGTAAAGAGGGCAAGTACCTCAACATTATAAAGGCCATATATGACTAACCCACAGTCAACATCATAGTGAACAGTGAGAGGCTGAAATCTTTTCCCTTAAGATTGGGAACAAGACAAGGATGCCCACTCTCTCCACTTTTATTCAACATAGTTCTGGAGGTCCTCACCACAGCAGTTGACAACAGAAAGAAATAAAGTGCATCCAGACTGGTAAGGAAGAAGTTAAACTGTCCCTGCTTGCTGATGACATGATATTGTACATAAAAAACCTGAATGAATCCATTCTAAAATTACTGGATCTAATATCTGAATTCAGCGAAGTTGCAGGATACAAAGTTAATGCACAGAAATCTGTTGCATTCCTATACATTAACGATGAACTAGCAGAGGGAGAAATCAGAAAAACAATTCCATTCACAATTGCATCAAAAAGAATAAAATACTTAGGAATAAACCTAACCAAGGACGTGAAAGAACTATACCCTGTAAACTACAACACACTCATGAATAATAATGTGGAATAATTGGAAACAGATAAATGGAAACAGATCCTGTGATCATGGATAGGAAGAATTAATATTGTCAAAATGGCCATCCTGCCTAAAGCAATCTACAGATTCAGTACAATCCCTATCAAAATACCAACAGCATTCTTCAACAAACTAAAGAAAATCATTCTAAAATTCATATGGAACCACAAAAGACCCCAAATAACCAAAGCAATCCTGAGAAGGAAGAATAAAGCTGGGGGATTGCTCTCCCCAACTTCAAGCTCTACTACAAAGCCATAGTAATCAAGACAATTTGGTACTGGCACAAGAACAGATCTATAGACCAATGGAACAGACTAGAGAGCACTGACATAAACCCAACCATATATGATCAATTGATATGTAATAAAGGAGACATGGATATACAATGTGGGAATGACAGCCTCTTCAACAACTGATGTTGGCCAAACTGGACAGCTACATGCAAAAGAATGAAACTGGATTATTTTTCAACCCAATACACAAAAGTAAACTCAAAATGGATTGAAGTCCTGAAAGTAAGTCATGAAACCATAAAACTCTTAAAAGACAATATAGGCAAAAATATCCAGAATATAAACATGAGCAACTTCTTCCTGAATGCATCTCCTCGAGCAAGGGAAACAAAACCAAAAATGAACTCATGGGACTACATCAAATTCAAAAGCTTCTGTACGGCAAAGGATACCATCAACCAAACAAAAAAGGCATCCTACGGTATGGGAGAATATATTCATAAATGGCATATCTGACAAGGGGTTAGCATCAAAATATATAAAGAACATATACACCTCAACACCCAAAAAGCAAATTGCCCAATTAACAAATGGGCCGAGAATATGAAGAGAAAATTTTCAAAGAAGAAATTCAGATGGCCAACAGACACATGAGAAGATGCTCCACATCACTAATCATCAGGGAAATGCAAATTAAAACCACAATAAGACATCACCTCCCACCAGTAAGAACGGCCAACATCAAAAAGACTAAGAACAACAAATGCTGGTGAGGATGTGAAGAAAGGGGAACCCTCCTACACTGTTGGTGGGAATGTAAACTAGTTCAACCATTGTGGAAAGCAATGTGGAAGTTCCACAAAACACTAAAAATAGAATACCATTTGACCCAGGAATCCCACTGCTTGGAATTTACTAAAAGAATACAAGTTCTCAGATTCAAAAAGATATGCACCCCTATATTTATCCCAGCACTATTTACAAAAGCCAAGATATGGAAGCAACCTAAGTGTCCATCAGTAAATGAATGGATAAAGAAGAGGTGATACATATACACAATGGAATATATTCAGCCATGAGAAAGAAACAAATCCTACCTTTTGCAACAACATGGGTGGAGCTGGAGGATATTATGAAATAAGTGAAATAAGCTAGGTGGAGAAAGACAAGTGCCAAATAATTTCCCTAATTTGTGGAGTATAACAACGAACAAAACTGAAGAAACAAAACAGCAGCAGACTCACAGACTCCAAGAAGGAACTAGCGGTTACCAAAGGGGAGGGGTGGGGAGGGTGGGTGGGGAAGGATGGAGATAGGGATTGAGGGGTATTATGTTTAGTACACATGGTGTGAGGGGTCACCGGGAAGACAGTGTAGCACCGAGTAGGCAATAGTGAGTCTGTGGCATCTTACTACACTGACAGACAGTGACTGCATTTGGGTATGTGTGGAGACTTGATAATATGGATAAATGTAGTAACCACATTGTATTTTCATGTGAAACCTTCATAAGAGTGTATATCAATGATACCTTAATAAAAAATAAAGCAAACAAACATAAATGCTACATGTAACCCATGATAATAAATCTACCAAAGGCTATGATAAAGAGAAAATCTTGAAAGCAGTTATGGATAAATGAATAAAATATTTTTCTATGCATGTTGGGGAACAACATTACAATTAATGACTGGGTTTTCATCAGAAACAGCTGAAGCCAAAAGATATAAAAATGATATTCAATGTGCTGAAAATAACATAAATAATTATATAATAACTATTACTTAGTAGCTTATATTTTAATCAACTAAAATTTTTGTATTTGATGAAATTATTCATTACAATAAAAGCAAAAGGATACTGTTATGTAAACAAAAATTTAAAGAGTTTGTTCTCAGTACACCTGCCTGCTGTGCAAGAAAAACCAGTTTTCTCTAGCTGAAGGGATATGACATATGGTGTAAATTGCAATATACAAGATGTGAAAATGTTTAGGAGTAGATTTATTGGTAAATAAGTAAACTGATGCAATTGGAAATAGAAATTAAAAACAAGTTGATTTATCATAATCTAAAATACAGAGCACAATTAACATTAAGTTTGAAAAAAAGTGTATTTCCTCCATATTGATGAAATGGAAGACTCAAAGGTATGAGAATGTTGATTCTCCTCAAACAGATCTGGAGAATCCAATCCAATCAAAATTCTAGCATTTATATGAAAATACAATTAACCCAGAAAAATAACAGTTTTTTAAAAGAAGAACAAAGCTGGAGAAAAGAATACAATTCAATTTCAAATTTCACTTTAAATTTTAGGATAGGGTATGATGAGCAAAGTATACCCATACAGATCAAAGGAACAGAACAGGGGGTAGAGGAACAGACCCAGGCACATATACATACAGCTGCTTTTCAACAATGGTTCCAGGCAACTTAATAAAGAAAGGTTAACCTTTACAAAAAATGATACTGGGAGAACTGTAGTTGCCAAATTTTTACAGAGTAGCATGGCATTTTAGATTGCCATCAGCCATGTCTGAGTAATCCTGTGTCTCCACATTCTCCTCAGTATATGGTATTGTCACTAGTTTTCATTTTAGAAATTTGATAAGTCTACAAGTGATACTTCATTGTGGTTTATGTTTGCATTTGCCTAATGGTGAATGTTGTTGAACATATTTCCTCATGCTTTTTTTGCTATCTATAAATCTTCTTTTGTAAAAATCCCTTCATATGATTTTACCCATATTCTAATTATATTTGTTTTTTACTGAGTTTGATAGTTCTTATTCTATTCAAGATACTCATTGTCAGATCCTGGTTTGCAAATACTCTCTTTCAATATGTAGCTTTTATTTTAATCCTATTTAGAGAGACTTTCAAAGGACAAAATACTTCTAATTTTGAGAAAGTCCAAATTATCAAATTTTCATTTTATGAATCATGTTTTGGTCCAAGTCTTGGAACTATTTGTCTAGTCCTAGATATTGAAGATTTTCTACTATGTCTTTTCTTAAAGTTTGAGTTTTTCAGTTTGTTTAGTTGCCTTTGTTCAGGCTGCTATAACACTAATACTATAGACTGGGCAGCTTATAAGAAACAGAGATTATTTCTCACAGTTGTGGGGACTGAACCTCCAAGATCAGGGACAGTTCTGCAAATTTGTGAAAAGCATTTGTAAGTAGGAAGCGGTATCAGCAAGATGGTAGAACAGGAAGACCCAGATCTTATTCTCCCACAGAGATAAGGACTTAAAAATATATGGTCTGAAAGCTATTATAAGAACTCCAGAAAACATTTAAAAAGTAGTAATGCCCCCAGCAAGCTCAAAGTCAAGAACAGCCATAATGAAATAGATAAGGAAAGCTGTTTAATTTTAACCATGCCAACCTTTCTCCCACACAGCTCAGAGCAATTGACAAAAAGAATCCAGTTTATGGCTTCTCCAGGCAAAGAGGACTTAAATATACATCCAACATTCTGGCTTTTCAAGGATCTGCAGTAGGACTGGTTTCTGCCTTGCCTGAGTCAGAGCACTGACCGGGAATCAGCATACTTTGGATGTTGGGGACTACAGAGAACCAAAAAGAGCTCTGTGGCTTAATCCAGACCAGAGGACCTGCAGTATGGTAGACAGACACTAGAAAGAGCAAGAGATTACAAGTGCATGTAAAAGAAACTGGCAAATTTCTCTCATTAGGAAATTACATAAGCCTGGAGCAAATACATCGAAATAAAAGGCTTGAGAGGCTGCCAGAATATCTAGCTGAACTGGTTGGTGAAGATCATTCTCTGTTTGAAGCCAGTTCATAAAGACTAGGAGAAGTAGCTGGTTTTTCAAATGCACAAATCACCACAAATACAACAAAGTATAGAAAAGAACAGAAAACCATGGCCCAATGAAAGACAAAAGTAAATCTCCAGAAACCAGCCTTAAAGAGATGGACATCTATGAATTACCTGATAAAAAAATTCAAAATAATCATGTCAAAGAAGCTTAATGTTCCACAACAGAACACAGGTACAAATGAAATGAAATAAAAAAAATTAGGCATGAACAAAATGAGAATATCAGCAAAGAGATAGAAACTATAAAAAGAGAACCAAAGGGAAATCTGGAGCTTAAAAAAGGGAAATATGGAGCTGAAAAAATCTTGAAACATTCACTAGAAGTTTTCAATAGCAGACTTGATCAAACAGGAGAAAAAAACAGTGAACTTGAAGAAAAGTCATTTGATACTACAGATTCAGATACTAAAGAAAAAAGTAAAGAAAGCCTGAGAGACTGATAGGGCTCACTAAAGCAGATTAATATATATATTATGGAAATCCAAGGAGAGAGGAGAGAGAAAGGGACAAAGAGAATATTTGAATAAATATTGGCCCAAAACTTCCCAAACTTCAGAAAGAAGTAGACATCCAATTTAAGAAGCTCAAAGATCACAATAGGTTGAACTGAGAGAGGCCTACCCTGAGACACATTGTAATAAAACTGACGAAAATCAAAGACAAAGAGAAAAATCTTGAAAGCAGCAAGAGAGAATAACTCATCATGTAGAAGGGAACTATCATAAAGTTTTCCATATCTCTCAGCTTGAACAACATTACAAAGAAGGGAGTGAGATAGTATATTCAAAGTGCTGAAAGAAAAAACTGCCAGTCAAGAATACTACACTTGGTAAAAAACTGTCATTCAAAAATGAAGGAGAAGTAAAGACCTTATAAGTTAGACAAAAGCTAAGACAGTACATCAGTACTAGATCTGCTTTATAAGAATTACTAAAGGCAATTCTTCACATTGAAACTAAAGGGCACCTAACAGAAACACTAAAGTATACAAATCAAGTAAAGGTAAAAAAATATAGACAAATACACAACCCTATAGTACTATAATGGTGACATGTAAATCACTTTTAATTCAGGTATAGAATTTAAAAGTTAAAATCATAAAAACTGTATTAATCAATACAAAATATTAAAAGAGGTAATTTGTGGCACTGGTAACATAACATGGGGCAGGATGTAAATTGGCAGAACTTTTGTTTACAATTGCAATCGTTATCAGTTTACAATAGATAGTGTAAGACTCTAAGATGTTTTAGCTAATCCCCATGGACACAGAGAAGATACTGTTAGAAGAGCCACATAAGAAAATAACAAAGGAATCCAACATATAAATACAAAAAGTCGGTGAAACAAAGGAAGGCATTAGGAGAGAAAAAAAGGGACAAAATAAGTACAAGACAAACAGGACACACTTAACAAAAATGTCAACAGTAATTCCTTCTCTAATAGTAATTACTTTAAATATAAATGTATTAAATCCTCCATTCAAAACATGGAGAATGGCTAAATGGAAAAGACACAAGATCCAAATATATGGTGTCTCCAAAGACTCACATATGTACACTAAAAATGAAATAATGGAAAAATAGATACTCCATGCAAGGTTAACAAAACAAGAGTAGGGAAGGCTATGTTTACATCAGACAAAATATACTTTAATTCAAAAATTTTCACAGAAGGCAGAAAAGGATGTTGTATAATGATAAAAAGGGTCAATTCACCAAGAAGAAATGATAATTATAAATATATTTGTTCCTTTTATCAGAGCTCAAATATATAAAGCAATCTGACAGAATAGAATGGCGAAATAGTAACACAAAACTAGTAGGAGATTTCAATATTCACTTTAATAATGGATAGAACAACCAGACAGAAGATCAGAAGGACTTGAACAACACCATAGACCAACTGGACATATATATAAAAGACATATACAGAATATTCAACAGCAGCAGAATGCTCATTCTTCTGAAAGAATACATGGAACATTCTCCAGGTAAATCATATGTGAGGCCACAAAATGTGTCTTAACAAATTTAGAAAAATTGCAATCATACCTTTTGACCACAAGCATCCTTTGGCCACAATAAAATAAAACTGGAAATCAATAGCATAATGGAAACTGGAAAATTTACAAATATATGTAAATTAAAAAATACATGTTTCGTTAAACAACCAATAGCTCATAGAAGCAGTTGCAAAGGAAAGTAAAAATAATATCTTGAGACAAATGAAAATAAAACACACCAAACTTGTCATGCAGCAAAAGCAATACAATGAGGAAAGTTTATTATAGTAAATGCTTACATTAAAAAATAACAAAATTCTCAAATCAGCAACCTAACTTTACATCTGGAGAAACTAGAAGAACAAAATAAACCTAAAATTAACAGAAGGAAGAAAATAATAAAAGTTGGAGTAGTAAAAAATGAAATACAGAATAGAAAAGCAATAGAACAGATCAACAAAAATTGACTTTCTGACAAAAAAAAATCAATAAAATTGACAAATCATTAACTAGACCACGAATAAAGAGAAACTACTCAACAAACATTGGAAATGAAGGAGGAGACATTACAATGATGCTACAGAAATTAAAAAAGACCGTAAGAGACTTCTATGGATAATTATGCACCAAGTTAGATAACATGAAGAAACATATAACCTACCAAGACTGAATCTTGAAGTAATAAAAAATCTGAGCAGACTTGTAACCAGTAAGGAGATTTAATCAGCAATCAAATATTTAAAAAATTTTCATTTAAGGAAAATCCTACATCATATGACTTCACCAGAAAGAGTCTACCAAACAATAAAGAATTAATACCAATCTTCCTCAAATTCTTACAAAAATTTGAAGAAAAGTGAATACTTCCAGACTCTTTTTACTAGGCCAGTATTATTCTAATGCTAAATCCTTACAAAGACATTACCAGAAAAACCACAGTCCAATATACCTTATGAATATTGATGCAAAAATCCTTAATGGAATATTACCAAACCAAATTGAATACATTAACTTACATTATATATCACAAACTAGTGGGATTTACTGGTTGGAGTGTAAAGATATTTCAGTATATGAAAAATCAATCAATATATTACAACAAGTTAACAAAATTAAGGACAAAAAACAGATGATTATCTCAATACAGAAAAGGCTTTAGAAAAAAGTCAACACCAGTTCATGATTTAAAAAGAAAAAATAAACTAGAAATAGAAGGATATTAAACATAATAAAGGTAATCTATGAAAAGCCCCCAGCTGACATCATATTCAAAGGTGAAAAACAGAAAGCTTTCTCTCTGAAATCAGGAACAAGGCAAGGATAGCCACTTTTACTATTTGACTCTCAGTACTTCTCAACCCAGGTAGAGCAGTTAGACGAGAAAAAGTGAAAGGCATCTAAATTGAAAATGAAAAAGAAAATATTTCTATCCAGCTTTATAACATAATCTTGAATTTAGAAAACCCTAAAGTTTCCAAAAAAAGCGTTAAATTACTAAACAAATTCAGTGAAGTTGCAGGATACAAAGTCAACTTGTGTTTTTGTGGTTGTGTTTAAAAAAATCTGTTGTGATTCTGTATGCTAAAAATTAACAAGCTAAAAAACAAATTAAGAAAAAAATTCAATTTACCATACAATCAAAAAGAATAAGGCACTTAGGAACAAACTAAACCAAGGAGGATTTCTTGGTTATGACACCAAACACATGGTCAATGAAAGAGAAAATAGACAAATGGGACAAAAGGCGTACCTCAGAGATACTGAGGGTTTGTTCCAGAGCACCACAATGAACACGAAGGGACTATCACAATAAAGTGTGTCAAATGCAGCACTTTTTTGTTTCCCAATGCATATAAAAGTTATGTTTATACTATAGTCTATTAAGTATTCAATAGCATTATGTCCAGAAAAGAAAAGCAACAAAAATAATTTATTGCTAAAATGTAATGCCCATCATATGAACTTTCAGTGAGATGTAATCTTTTACTGGTGGAAGGTCTTGCCTCGATTTTGATGGCTCCTGACATAATAATGCTAGTGACTGCTCTGTATTGGGATGGCTGTGGAAATTTCTTAAAATAAGACATTGACGTTTGCCAGACTGACTGGGTCTTTCACTAGTTCTCTGTAGCATGTGATGCTGTTTGGTAGCATTTTGCCCATAGTAGAACTTCTTTCAAAATTGGAGCCAATCCTTTCAAACCCTGCACTGCTCTAACAACTAGGTTTCAGTAATATTCTGAATCCTTTCTTGTCATTTCAACGATCACCGTACCTTCACCAGGAGTAGGTTCCATCTCAAGAAACCACTTTCTTTGCTCATCGATAGAAGCAACACCTCACTCTCAAGTTTTATCATGAGATTGTCTCAACTAAGTCACCTCTTCAGGCTCCTTTTCTAATTCTAGTTCTCTTGTTATTTTTACCACAGTTGTGGCAACTTCCTCTACTGAACCCCTCAAAGTCATCCATGAAGGTTAGAATTAACTTTTTCCAAACCCCTGTTAATGTTAATATTTTATCCTCTTCCCATGAATTATGAATGTTCCTAATGGCATCTAGCACAGTGAATCCTTTCCAGAAGGTTTTTAATTTACTTTGTCAAGATCCACCAGAGGAACCACTACCTATGGCAGTTATAGCCTTCTGAAATGTATTTCTTAAATAATAAGACTTGAAATTCAAAATGACTTCTTGATCCATGGGCTGCAGAATGGTTGCTCTGTTAGCAGGCATGAAAACAACATAAATCCTGTTGTACATCGCCATCGGAGCTCTTTGGTGACCAGGTGTTTTGTCAGTGAGTGGTAATATTTTGCAAGAATCTTTTTTTTCTGTGCAGGAGGGCTCAATAATGGGCTGCAAATATCCAGTAAACCACATTGTTAACAGATGTGCTATCATCCCGGCTTTGTTGTTCCACTGATAAAGCACAGAATAGATTTAGAATAATTCTTGAGGGCTCTAGGATTTTTGTATTGGCAAAGGAGCATTAACTTCAACTTAAAGTCACCAGCTGCATTTGTCTCTAGAAAGTCAGCCTGTTCTTGGAAGTTTTGAAGCCAAGCATTGACTTCTCTTCTCTAGGTAGCTAACAAAATCCTAGATGGCATCTTCTTCTGATATAATATAAAATTGTTTTATCTTCATTAAAAACTTGTTGTTTTGTGTAGTCATCTTCATTAATCATCTTAGCTCGATCTTCTGGATAACTGGCTGCAGCTTCTATAGCAGCCCTTCTTCACCTTTCACTTTGATGGTATAGAGATGGCTTGTGTCCTTCAACCTCATGAACAAATCTCTGTTAGTTTCCAATTTTTCTTGTGTAGCTTCCTCACTTCTATCAGCTTTCAGAATATTTAAGAGTTAGGGCCTTGCTCTGAACTGGTCTTTTGCTTAGGGGAATGTTGTAGCTGATTTGATCTTCTATCCAGACCACTGAAAGTTTTTCCATATCCTCATAATGTGGCTGTTTCACTTTCTTATCATTCATCTGTTCACTGGAATGGCACTTTTAATTTCCTTCAAGAACTATTTTTTTGCATTCACAGCTTGGAAGTTTGATGCAAGATGCCTACCTTTAAGTCTTTAGCATGTCTTCCTCACTAAGCTTACTAACTTTTAACCTTTAACTTATAGGGAGAGATGTAGACTCTTCCATTTACTTGAACCCTTAGAGATCATTGTAGGAATATTAATTGGCCTAATTTCAAAATGTTGTGTTTCAGTGAATAGGGAGGTTCCAAGAGAACAGAGGGAGAGAAAAGGAAACTACCAATCAGTAGAGCAGTCAGAACACACACAATATTTATTATGTTTGCCATCAAATGGAGTGCAGTTTTTAACACCCCAAAACAATTACAATTGTAACATCAAAGATCACTCATGACAGATCACCATAACAAATATTGAAATAATGAAAAAGTTTGAAATATTATAAGAATTACCAAAATATAACAAAGACACAAGTTACTAAATGCTGTTGGGAAAAATAGTGCCTATAGACTTGCTAGAGAAAGGATTGCCATAAACCTTCAATTTGTAAAAAACATATTATCTGTGAAGCAGAATAAAATTAGGTATGCTTGTACATCAAATTTTACAACTTCTGTGTGGCAAGGAAATAATCAAAAGAGTCAAAAGGCAACCTATCAAATGGCAGAAAATTACTGCAAACTATAAATACAAAGGGATTCTGTGCAGATTATATAAATAATACATTCAATTTAATAACAACAAAAAATAAATCAATTAAAATCAGCAAGATATTTGAATAGAAATTTTTCCAGATATATACTAATGACCAAAAAGCATAGGAAATGCTCAACATAACTAGTCCTTAGGGAAATGCAAATCAAAGCTACAGAGGGATATTGTCTCATGTCTAGGATCTCCTTTCTTGGTTCTTTAATTAGAGAGAGCAGACATTTATTGTGGCTTTTTTGGTCTCTGCTCTGGGCCTTTCTAGGTTGCTCAGTTCACCAGAACCCATTCTGTGGTAAATGAAGCAAAAAGAAAATGTAGGGAATTAAAAAAATCATGTTATTTTTTTGTGTTCTGAAGTTTCAGATTTGATATGTGTATCTTTTGCAGAGTTTTTAGTTGTACTTGATATGAGGAAAGAGAGAGATGTAGTCTGAACTGTCTTCCCAGAATATCATTTTATAATACTTGGTTGATGCTTCTTACACTTGCCTGAGTAATCCTTGAGGGTTTCTCTTATGTCTTAGGCATCTTTCTATCCCAAGTCCCTAGTGCTTACTTTTCAGTGAGTGTTCAGTAAGTGCTACATTTCTTTAATGAATTTCTAATACAGGTTTCTGTCTTGGTTCTGTAATTGGCTAGCTGTGATTTGGGGTAACTAGTTTCTTTTCTCATTCTAGCATTTTCCTATTGGTAGACTTGTGGTCCTTCCAAATGTAAAAACAGTATATTAACTAAATACATTGTGCAACAGTAATTAGTGGCATTTTTTGGTAATTTATTTGCTAAAAACTCTAAATATATGAACACATATTTGTGTTATTGATAAATCTTATCATAAAATGATATGTGCATATTCCCTTTGGTAAATTTTAGTTTTTTGAACTCTTACTTTGGAATTAAGGATACTTAAATTATAGATATATAATTATGATAATAATGTTTTTTGCATTGAAAAAAATATTTTTAACATTTTACCCTTTTGTTACTAACATTATTATTATTATCACAGGTTCATATTTATTTTGAGAACACCAATAAATGTTACTTGAGATCTTTACTATGGATTTAATGAATAGATATCTATTTTTTTTAGCCTTTTTGTGGTATCATTTTTTAACATTATTCCTCAAAGGAATAATGTTCTGCATTTATGAATAGCAATCACATGAATTGCTTCCTGGGGTATGTTTTATTGTTTGTGTCTATTCATTTGTATTTTACTTCATCTGCTCTATAGATATTTGAACAGCTTAATTACCATCTTCACCCTTGACATTTGAACAGAACACTGCCCATGGTTCATATTATTTCTTATCAAAATACCAGGGTCCTGAATGTTAATACCAGCTGTCACACATGCTGAATAAGTCTACCAAGTGCAACTAATTTTCTTATAGTTATAAATATTATCCTTGACTTTTCAGATCACTCAACATTTTTAGATAATTTTCTACTCTCTTTTTAAATGACAGAAACCTAAATAAAAATATTAATCATTAATTTACTTGAAAACACTGAGAAATATATGAAGACCTTTAAAAAATGACATTAATTTTTATTAGAATCAGAATCAATAATGGCATAGATTATATTAAATATGTTTAAGTGTCTTACAACATCTACCTTCAAGTAACTGTGACTGAATTAAAAACTGACTCCATAGGTCTTTCAAATATCAATTATATCTTAAAACTATGAATTCTTGCATTGTTTTCAAGTAGATTATATTAGTGAAAGGACCTTTTGAAAGTAGATTATAACCAATCTAATGTTTAATATTACATATTTCTTCTACTGAATGTCAACAGCACATATATGTAACTGCATATTTTTTAGGTTTTGCCCTGTGAGAGGATACTCTGACCATATACCTTTGTTCAAATGGCGGGAATGAGTCTGAGGAACAATGCATTCATATCTTTATCATTTTTCTATATTTATATCTATAATTACCCTGTAATTATAAATGATTAATAAAAAATATTAAATTGGTTATCAACAGATGGTTTTGATCAATTGGTTGTAGATGTGGTATTCAGTTATAAATCATCATGTACTGTCTTGTAACACAGAAATTCTGTTGCAATGTGAAGGTAACAGGGATGAGGATAAAGGCAGTTGTAGATTCAGTCCATGAATAAAATTTAGATTTTTTATTCTGCTAGTAATAATTCTCTATGTTATAGAAATAAATCCTTACAAAAATTTAAATAAATAAGTTCTTATAAAACCTGAAACACATATTATAGATGCTTTTGCTATAACAATATTATATCAGTTGTATTCTAAGAATTGTCACTTGAAGCATTATAATGTATCATCAGTACAGGAGTGATTATTAATTTAGAAAGCAACTTTTCTCTTCCTCCATTTTTACACTTATTGTGAGATTTACTGGAAATGCTATCTTGATACTTCTGGTACTATTTTGAGATATAGAGAATATGTGTATGTTTTCAGTTCATATATGTCTCCAGTCATTATTTAAAAAGTAGCAGTATCAAAATGTATCTAGGCACAAATAAACATCTAAATGTTTTATAAATCAAATATGTGAAAAATAGCTTTAAAAATTATCATCACTTATTCCATAACGATACTACCTATGGCAAAATCCTGTTTTGAACAAAAACAAAATCACCATATTTGAAATATTTTCTATTTTGTTTCAATTACACATCAAAGAGTATTCTAAGAATTTATCCAAATAATATTGCTTATTTTCATTTCCTTAGCAGATTTTTTTTAAGATTACATTTTGTCAACCAATTTAATAGAAGAAAAATGTATCTCTTTTCATTACAGGCTGTCTTAATGTTACCCAAGTTATTGATTCAAATGTGGACTATATGAATACCTTTGGCTATTCTAAAGCTTCATATGAAAGTGTGTTACTAGGTTTGCAAAAGTTAGATAAATTATTTGTAAATGATGACTCTCTTTTCCTAAATGTTGATTATTCTGATAAGGTGTAATGAACAACCACTGAAATGATCAGAAAAAATATGCACTTAAAGGAACAGACAGCCTGAAAATCTCAATCACAAATAGTTATACACAGGAAAAAACAGAAAATAATAGATACATTGCTTTCTAAATGCTTACATAAATTACAAAATATTTGTAAGTTAATATTTATGATACACTTCCTAGTTAGCAATACCTTGCACTGTCAGTATTTCACTGTGAATATTATATTCCTATTGGGCAATAATTATCAGCATCATCATTTTGTAGACAGTTGAGATTTGTAAATGTAAAATGACCATCTCATTGGCAAATTTTGAATAAGAAGAATGTTTACTAAATCTTCTACTTTAAATCTCTTCTTCCTCAAAATCTGCATCCATATTCTATTACATGGATGCATGCAATTTGAATTCAGATATCAACATAATTCTAAGTATTTCATTTTTTAAAATGTACAATTATAGGATAAATGAGTAACATTCTAAATATTTTACTTTATGATATTTGGCTAATAACATGTTATCCACTGCTCTGAAATATATGTTTTTTAATTGTAAATGTACCATGACTATACTATTTTAGAAATAGTATATACTAATATATACTATATTTTGGCAAACAAGCTATTTTCTTACAGTGGCAAAAAAAATTAGATTGTGGCTTTATTATGCTTAATACATTCAGACATATAGATACTGGAAAGGATGGAGTTTTAGATTGGTTTATATACTGAGATTTCATCTACAATACTTCTAGAAAAATGCTTAGAAATTTGTTGAAATAAAGTGTCCAGGATTTTCCCCTAGTTTGTTTTAAAAAAATTTTTTTTTTCTGTACTCTTTCAATTTGCCAATGCTCCCTTCTGAGAGAATAAGTTTCCCAGTTGTTCGTGATACCCTCTGTTCATAGAAACAAGCCCCTTGCTGTTCAAGTCTAATCTTCGAACAGTGGGGAGAAATAAGTTAACTGTAATTGATTTGTGGTCATCAGCTAGAGCCTTTCAACCAGAAAAATCAACTGAAATTGCTAGTAGCTTCGAGGATTGCCATATCTGTTTTTCTAGTAACCCCATCAAACCCCAAGTTCTCAGCCTATTATCTCTCAAGAGTTCACTCTTCCAATTTGAGTGGCTGAGTGTTCTTGTCAGTCCAGAATTCCATGCTGAGTAATTAGTCTGCAAATTAAATAAAAGGATTACTTCCTTCTTTCCTAGATTCATAGGTGTATACAAGTAGACAAGCTTTCAGCATTTTGTAATTTTATCCCAATTAACATTTTTATGTAGCTAGAGCAAGACTTACACTCTTACTTCTAAGAAAATGATGGATCTGTAGGCATTTAAACATTTTTGAACAAAATTCTAACTTATAGGTAATATGGTTAGTTCAGTATTTTACTTGTATTTTACATTTACATATAAACTTAGAGCAATTGTTGACATATTGCATTTATTCTCTTTTATAGATGAAAAAAATCAAGGCTTCGGTAAAATTAAAATATTTGCCCCAAGTTACAGTGTTAATAGATGATATGGTGAGACAGAAGTGCAAACCTTATGACAACAAATCTTCCATTCTTTTTGCTGTACTATGCTGCCACTTCATATGAATCAGATAGACTCAATGGATTTTAAATTCAGTTTAGAATACTATATTATTAAAGGGAATCTTTTGATTAAAATAAAACTCAGCAAGTTTATTAATTTATTATTGAGAAGAAATAGCCCAAATTTTGTTTTAAAGCCTAGAATGTCACAAACTTGTAAAACAATTTCTTACCTCAAAATGTTTATAGTTCAGTACAATAAGAGCAGCAAAGATAAATTAAAGCCCTTAAAGTTCTAGTCGATCATTGTAGAGTAATAAAAGGATAACTTTCCGAAGTCTTGGAAACTTTAAAACTCAAAGAGTTATAGAATTTCACACCATGACATATTATTTAGTAAATTTCTCTAACTAGATTAATAGTTGTAATACTTTTCAGTAATATTCTTGATTTCTCTAATTTCATTGTAATTATTTCACTCCCATTTAAATATGCATTTTCATTGTTAATTTCCTTATATCATTTCTAGAAATAAGTAGTGTATAAGTAGATTTCTGAGCCTAAATTTTTTAGACAATTCCTGAAGCCTGATATAATTATGAGTACCTCCATGACCTAAAATGTGGGCTGGCACATAAAGAATACTTAGTAATATTTTTGGAAAAAAGGAAGAAAAGAACAAAGTAAGGAATGAAAATACAAAAAAAAAAAAAAAAGAGAAGCATTGTCTCCTTTCAATTTATATTAATTTTCTATTCTTTTGCAGTAAATTATCACAAAATAAGTTTAAAATAACTCATTTGCTGTTTCACAATCCTTGGGTAAGGGCTCTGAGCACCTCTTAGCTGAGTCCTTTGCTCAGAGTCTCATGAGGCTGCAATCAAGGTGTTGACAGGACTGCCGACTCATCTGGAAGCTCAACTTTTGGAAGAATCCACTTGTAAACTCAGTCAGATTACTGGCAGAATTAAAACCTTCCTGGCTTTCAGCCAGAAGTTGCCTTCAGATCTTGCAGGCTGCACCCAGGCCCTTGCCATGTTGTCCACTTATAGCATTAAACTCCCTACCTAACTCTCATCTCTAGATGAAAATGGAGCCTGCCTGGACTCCCTATTCAGATATTGTAAGCAATGAAGCATGATAGGAGCTTTGAGAGATGGAAATGGATCATATAAAGTATGATAATATAGCTCATGATAAAGAGTTTGGATTTTATTGTAGATGTCATTCTAAACCCAGGTCAAGAGCGGCCCCTTCCCTGTTCTTTGTTATTTAGAGTAGTCATCCGCCTCCATGAACCATGCTACTCACTGAAGGATAAGAAATACATTGGATCAAAGATTGAAGCCCCCAGTACTCCTCTTCCTGCCTCAGCAGGTGTTTCAGGTATGTGAGACACCAGATTTTTCCCCCTAAGTGTCACAACTTGGTGTCAAAGGCTTACTTCAGGTCCATTCTCCAGAAGGTGTGCACACAGATAGACTGCTTAATCTAATTTCAGAGGATGACAATTTTCAGGGGGTATGAACAGAACTAGGACATAAGAATTGGAACATCCGAATTTATGCACAGGTTGCATCTGGATTTCTGAGACAAAGTAATGGGGGAGAGAAGTAGGACAGGATTTGGGTCAGCATCTTTGTGCCTGAGGGGTGCCTTGACTTATGAGACCACACCTGGTACAGAAGTCTGAAGAACCACAAGTTCCAAATTCAAACATTTATGATGCCCTATTGTCAGTCCAGAGAGGCAACATACTTTATTTAACATTTTATTAGTATTACATATAACTTTACAATATTAAGACAAATTTCAATATGTGGTATATTTGCCAGCATTTATAATCTTGTCCTGGGTGCTACCAATGTTCATGATCATCCTAGTAGATGCTATGAGCAAGGAGTAACAATATCTGATTACTTTTAAGATCACAGAGGCTGCTGTGTGGAGAACTGACCATAGGGACTTTCAAGTAGAAGCAGGGTCACCCATCAGAGAGCTGCTTGTAGCAGTCCAGGAAGAGAGAGTGGTGGCTTAACAGAGAAGCTGATGAGAAAGAAGCAAGCAGCTTTATGTTTGCTTTTACAGTAGAGATAATCAAACTTGTTGATGGATAGTTAAGAAAAAGAGTGAGGTAAAAAGATGACTACAAGTTCTATGGCTTGAATGGTTCATTCAGTAGTACTCAGTTTAATCTCTTCTACTATTCTCTTGGAGTTCAGCCAAGAGAAAATTTTGAGGTACCCCAGAGAAAGGCACATTACTCTCTATCATCTAATTTTCATAAACACAGTCATTTAATATCTAGACAAGGCCTTCTCTAAACAGCATTTTGTGTCACATGTCCTCATGCTTTTGATTGATTCATTCATTTTAAAATTTATTGTTTTGTGTCCATTTGTTTGAGATATGCACATCTCTTTTTATCAAATGCTAGAAGCCAGGGAGAAGCATTTATTTTTCAGGGATTGCCTTTTCTGCCCATTTGAATTAAACTTGGCTTAAAATATGCAAGCAGATTTACATAAAATCTTTGAGTATTTGATACTGTCTGAAGAAATACAAACCCACAATAAGAAATGTCAAGCTTGTCAAAAAACATGACTTTTCACAGTAGAAAAGCAGCATTTTTGTAGCAGCATTCATGTCTGTATAAATCTGCCCTAACCATTTAGCCAATTTGGCATATTTCTTAATGCACTATGTTTAAGATGAGAAGGTAAAAATTTGTACAAAATGTAAAGGAATGCAGGAAACACCCTAGAGCGAGAGCCACCCAGTTTCCATACCCTAAGGGGGACGAAACTCGTGACAAGACGTTAAGGAATGCTCGTGCAAAGGTCAGGCAAGCGGCGGGTCCCCGTTTTAACTTTATTGGTTAAAGTATGGGATGTGTTTTAAATTCATTGGTTGTGGTAATGTGTGGGCTTTGGTGCAACGGCTGTGGAAATCCTATATAATCTATACCTAAAGTTGCTTGGGGGTCGACAGCTCGGACTCGACCTGCGTGTCAGGGGAGGTGCTGTCGGCCCCAGCTAGCTGGCTGAATAAAGACTTTGCTTGGATTTACATCTCCGTGCCTGTGTGGTTTGTTCTCTGGAGAAGCCCCGGAGTCCTGAACCCTAACACAAAGGCCAAAATAATGTGGATGGATTTTCACCCATTATAAATTTTGTGCTATAGAATTGTTTTATTTTACAGTCTGTGCATTCTTGCAAATGCAGTATTAAACCCACATGTTACATTCTGTTTTGTAGTCTACTAAATTTTAGTTTCATTTGAATCTTTTATAGGTTGTATATAATACCAATATGTAGATGAATTACGTAATAGTAATTAATGAGCCATGCAGCTCCTTCCCTCCCTCCCTCCCTCCCTCCCTTCCTTCCTTCCTTCCTTTCTTCTTCCTTCCTGTTTTTCTCTCTCTCTCTCTTTCTATTTCTGTTTCTCAGACATTTTATTTTTTTTTTGTAGAAATTCTTATCTACTCTTTTGAAAATAAACATGAAAAGGCTAGCACATCACAACGAGAAACCCTTCAAAATAGTGACATGTATATAATCAAATAATCTGTCCCAAGGCTTAAGACTCAAATTTAGTGTTTATTGTTCTAATTTGTTTTATTAGGCTATCATAGAAAAAGAAGGTTAAGAGATAAATTTAAATAACTGTATCTGAACAGACTGATAATATTGCACTGTTTATTCCAGCATGCTTTTGCTCTTTGAGGTATACCTCTCTTAGAAATGCAACTCACTGAATTTCTCTCACAACATTTTTATTTCTCCACTAAGGAATGCAAATTTAGGTTCTATTACGAATTGCTTCCTTGTAATCAAGAAGTGGGCATCTAGGGATATTTTTTAAAACCTTAGGCTGCACTGGATGGGAATATAGCTCTAATCTAATGTAATGTAATGTACTAAAAGAGTAAGCCAATGTAAACCAGTATACAACTAAGTCTTTCAAAAGAATTCCAAAGCATTATCAGGCTTTGTTCACATATTCATCTTAATATCAAATAATATATAATGCAGATTTTAATTTATTCTTTTAATTTTGAAGAAATGCTCTGAAGTACTTACAAGAATGTTGAATTTATAAGTGCTCTTTTATAAATATGATTAAGTAGTTTAAATTCTATTTAACAAAGAATGTAGTAGGAGTGGTTTATATCTTGGAAGTTTTGTTTGCTAAAGAAAGGTAAACTCCAAACTGCACTAACTAAATTTGACTTACTCCTTCTTCTACTCAAAATACAAACCATCAATAGTGACTAAAATACATTACTGATAGATGGATGATGGATGATGGATAGATGATAGATAGATATGCCAGATGTTTCCAAAAACACTACCAAGCTGTGACAGTGAAGTGAATGGTCAAATGTTATTAGAGATATGAAATAAAAAGATAGTTGAAACTATTTGCTGTGAACATTAAGAAAAATATATTTTAATAGTGAAATTTTTTAAAGAATAAACTTTACATTTATAGCCAGAGAGCAAGTCAACTGCATCCTCAGAATATGGTTCTAAAAAAGGGTACTATTATCCTGGATACCACAGAGCAATTTGGTCACAGTGTTGTGCTTACTTGAGTATTCATTAATACATATTCATGATAGCTTCTGTAACTATAATGATTTCAGCTAACAATCACATGCCACATTTCCTGTTTTATTAAAGTTAAGCAGTAGGAAGATCAAAGAGTATTATTAGATTCTAGTCATCTGACAATATGATTGTTATTCATAAACATACGAAGTTTGTCTTATAATACTGATTTTGTAAAGATGTGTTTTAGATCTAGCTTTCATTTAACTTTTTATAAGATTTATAGAAGACTATAAATACATGGGTTAATTTACATAAAATATCCCTCTGTTAACATATTACATAAATTCTCTGTTCTCCTAAAGGAATTATTTAGTCTTAATTGAATAGACAGATATTTCCACATTATTTTTGGAATGTGTCATATCTGTGGATGTATGCTCATTTCCATGATGGGGGAATCAGAGGAACAAACAATAGAATAGAATGATAGATGCAGTGGATATTATTAACAATGATCTTGCTTTAGGCAAAATATTTCAAAATACTACAAATGAACTTTAGACTGAAAGAAAAAGAACATCAGTATTTAGGGAAACTGATTTAAAATATGGCACACATTAAACTTCAAATAATACTTTTAATTTGGCCACTCTCTTTAGATTAAATTGTACTCAAGGATGCAAAACATTGTGACCAAAGTTCTCTGTGGTACCCAAGATAACAGTACTCTTTTTAGACTGATATTCTGAGCATGTAGTTGACTTGTATTATCTTCTCCAATATTTTGGTGTTATTTCTCTATTCCTTTCTGAAAAAATGCACTCACTTCAATATTTTTCCCATTACCTACTCTTAAAATTATTCAAAATTTTGTGTTTCAATTGTTTTATTATGACAATAATTTACATCAAAAACCTTCAACATAATATGTTATTTTGTATATGTTATTTGAAATTATGCCTGGGTATAGATAATTTCTCATCAAGAATCCATTTTTGATCATCAGAGGATAACATCTAGCATTTTATCAAAGAAAGACACAATTTCGAGGCCAGTATTACAAGCATTTCAGCTTTCTTTAATTCTGATCAACATTAGATTTATTAGTTAATTAGTTTAGTGAAAGTCTGTAATTGGTAAAATTTAAAGTATGGCTTACTAATTATTAGAATGAATAATAGAAGTGGGTATTCATGGAAATGTAGTATTCATAATATGTGGATTGGCCAAAATATTTCAGGGAGTATCCTAATTTGCATGATTGTGAAATAAAAATCCAGCCAAGAATATACACTATACCTTTAGGAATGACATCCAAGCCTCACTTCCTAAGTGACCCTATGTCCAGGACTTCTTGGACATAAGAAGTAGTTTGAAGGACATCCTGCTGCTAAGTGTTTTCCATAAGACCAATAGTTTCCTGCCTCTGTGCATTTTCTGTGAGTACACCTTTCATGCAAGGTGTTTTTGATCTCCTACAAAAGAAAATAGCTGGAAATTCATTTCATTTAGAGAATATATTAAATGAATTGTTTTGTACCTTCTTGGGAAAAGAATATTTCTTTGGTAAGTGATGTCAGAAGGTGGTAGAACACTTAACTGAATAGTGTTCAGTTGGATGGAAAATAAAATTTAATAGTGATGAACTTAGATATCCAGCTGAAGAGATTACTAAGCAAAGTGTTAAAAGGCAGGCCCCAATTTCTCCTTGCTGCTTACAGTGAAATGCCAGAGGACCGAGAAAATTGGGGAAGGAATTGCAAAGCAAAAAGGAAATAGTAATTGAAGGTTTGGAAATTCTCAGCCTATCCATGTTGCAAAATATGAGAAAGTATGTTTTGGGTAGAATGCCAAGAATGTGGCTGGACAATAGTTGGCTAAATTTGAGATTTGGTATGTGACTTGTAGATCCAATCAGCTATCAGCAGAAATGACTCCAGCTTGGATTTAAGGCAACCAAAATGGGACAAAATGAGGGAAAGCCATTGGATTTCTGCCATTCTGTAGGTAAACATAGACACATGTTATCCTTCAAGAAAAGGAAGAATGGTCCCCAAAGACAGTTCAGTAACCAGGATAGGGAGAAGTTACCATTGCCACCGAGGGCCCAGAATGGGCAGACCTGCAGGGCAGGGCCATCTCCCTCTAAATTCAGTTTCTCTGTTTCTTTATCATTTTAAAATATCGTTTTAAAACTATGTTTATTTAAATGTTTAAAATCGTATTTCTCTGGTCAGCATATAATTGATTACCAACACCCAGGGGATAATATGGTTTAGAAAATGTATACGACAATAGCACTTGATGATTTTTCATGACCATGCTCACAACTGCACAATGATCACTATTAAGAGAGATTTAATTTTCTCTAAAACAATTCTACTGAAAAATATGTGTATCACATTGTCTGTCATAAAGCTGAATATATGCTGTCTCTAATGGGGGTAGAGAAAAAATCTCACTGAAAGAAGAAACACATAAAAGAATATTAATTGCCTCATGGCTGTACAAAATTAGGGAATCTGAGGATGTGTTTTTCACATTGGTAAAATTATGCTTGTAATCAAAACTTGGATCGCGTACAATAAGGAAAATACTGGGAGCAGCAGTTATTTTAAATGAGATCATGTTGTTGATATCTCTGAATTTCTATTTGTAGGAGAGTATTTTATAATATTGTATTGAACATTTTAAACATGGCTGCTTGAAACACATCCTAAACATAAATTTAATTTCAGCTTCTCTTCCCTCTGGTTCACTTTCTCTCATTGTTATTTCTCCATTCATTTTACCTTGTCACAATCTATTGCTCTCAATGTTCCATTCTGGTTTATAAAATTCAAGAAATTCTCTGAAAGTTTTCCTTTCCCAAGAAAGTTTTAAGAAGGCAATGTCTATAGGAGGCATGTGAAATACAGCAATATTTATATTATATTACATTATATTATACTATATTATATTTATTATATCATCACACATCAAAAGGAAGAGGATTTTAACTTCAAAATTCTAACTTTAATTAAGAAATATCTGCCCCAACTTGGGTGAAAAGAGTCAGAGTAGCTAAGTAAGCATATCATTTGGGATTAATGCCAGATACTCCTTTGATATCTTGAGGATGTGGCAGTGACTGGCCCATCTCTAAGACTATAATCCTCCTCTCAGCTCTCCTCAGCAACATCAACAACTTTATTCTGTGTCTTGTCGGCCTGTTGTCTCACTTGCTGGCTCTGTTATTCCAATTACATGTTGATACAGTTTAATTTAACTTTCATTCCATGTTTAACCCAAGTATTCAATATTTAGATAGCGAGACACAGTTGCCAATGAAGAATAATCCACCTAACATTTCTCTCAAATATAGCATGTATAACCAACTCTCAAGTAAGCAAGAAGACCAATTTGACCTAATACATGCCCTAAAATATGACTTATATTTTATTTAATCAAATCTATTTTTAAGTAAGAATATATACCTTGAAACTCATGCATTATTAAAAATTTACAAAACTATTCTACACATGAATCAAGCTATCAAAGCCTTTACTATATATTTTAGAGATAATACTAATATGCAAGCTTAGTACTTATCAGATTTGATTTGGGGCCCATGACAGTTAACATTGGAAATAAATCTGTTTCCTTTTGCCTTTCTTTCAAGATAGCAAATTATCTGAGGGCAAGATTACACAGTATTTTTTATACTTACTATCCCACTTCTCAATATAGCATCTGTTACATGAATTGGTAAAATCCCACTTCATGCTATTTTTATATTAAATAAGAACTCATACTTTTTCAAATATATATAATACATAAAGATACTGATTTCTGATCATTTATATTATCAAAGCATGTAGATAACTATATTTAAAACAAAACTTTGGGTGAAATTCCAAATTACATATTTTCATTGTTTTAGAATCAAATGGAATTATAGAATTATAATGTTATAGAATTATAACATTAAATATAGACATATAATGCATTTTTGCCAATTGTTTAGACATAGGATGAGAGGAAATTAATCAAATGACAAAAAAGGTTAGAAGAAATTATGTGGAACTCAACAGAGGAGAGATGGAAGACGTAGAAGAGATATGGAAAGAGTCCCATGTGTTGTGATTAATAAATTTTGGGGTTTCAGAAGTTTAAGAGACAGAGACGGAGAATATAGCACAGGAAACATTAAAAACTCCAGTGGCTAAAATACTTTCCTTCCAGACACAGTACCTGTAAGGGTTAATGTCAACAAACATTGGCATTTGAAAACAATTATAATGATTTTTTGCATGCTTAAAATTATAAATATATAAGGGTATGCGGTTTTTGTGTTGGTGCGGATGAGCAAATAGAATCAAATTGCTCTAAGATATTTTTGAATGAATAATGAAAAAATCAATTTTAAACTTGAATTATATGTATTTTTAAAATGATTATTAAAACAAAAATAGCAAGAATAATTTCTAACTAATGAGTTTGAAATCTTATTTTGGAGCAGTTATAGGAAGATCCTGATTTGTGTGTGTGTGTGTGTGTGTGTGTGTGTGTGTGTGTGTGAATTTGACAAAGAACAATTGTTCTCAATTATTAACATACACATAAAATTATCAATCAGAGCAATATTTGCAAGTAGCCTCAAAATAGAAACAGTCCAACTATATGAGTGTAAAAATAAAATACAGCATATTCTCACAATGGATGCAACACTAGAAAATGACAGAGCCACACATACAAATCAATCTTACTACAAAATATTGTGCAAATAGCAAATGACCAAAGAGTACATGAAGAATGACACCATTCCTGTAAGATAAAAATAAGTGAAACTCAACTAGATTGTTCAGTAATACACATTCACAGTTGTAGAATATAAAGAAAGGCAAGCACATTATTATCACAATTGTCAGAACCATGGTTACCAATGAGGGCTAGGAGAGAACTAACTTATCCAGAAGGGACACATAATCTGGTGGTTTGACAAGATACTCCCTCTTGGGCTTTGGGGTAACCACCTGTGCCTTGAGGATCTCCCTCATTAGATCTGAACTACTTTATGTAAAGAATGTATACTAAGCACTTCTGTGTTGATTGGGTTTCCTATATTGTTGCTATTAGCTCTAAATTGCCTAAATTTTAGGAAGCAAGAGACAGATTTTATTGTTTAAGATTTCATCTTTACTGAATTTTGTAACTGGGTACTCTGCTTCATTTACTTCGGTCTCCATATTGCATAAAAGTACAACTCCAGTGGGTAATGTAACAGATGATATTTTATGTGTTGTCTACATATAATTGGCATCTTAAAAATGTCACTAGTAGATATTTAGGTATGTTTTATTTTCTGCAATCTAGTCTAAAATTTTCCATAGTTAAGGGAGCACTTTCCCTCCTCTTTCCATCACTCAAAAATATATCTTTAATCCTCCATGTATTGAAATATATTTTTGTGTCTCATATGGACTTTCCTTCAGTAGTACCAAATCATAGATTAATTGATGCTTGTTTTCTTTTACTTCATTGCTATCTTGTGTTTCAATTCTTAGCATATTTTTAAAAATTAAGTTTCCCTTCCCTGTACATGCATTAGCACATTTTCTACTTTTTTGATATTTATTTCATAATTTTGATAGAGCATTTGAAAGGGGTGGTTAAATTGAAGGCTATTAATTTTCTTTTTTAATTTGAAAACTGTAGCCATGGATAGCATAAATTTGTAACATTTGTCATATTTAAAGGCTTAAAACACTTTATATTCTTTTATATTGTCAGGTATGGGCAAACATATCTATTAAAAATTTATGGTCTGAACTTGTAAGTAGAACTTGTTTAATGATAACTCATTGAAAATAAGACTAGAACACATCACTATTGGGATATTTTTAACTTATTGTATTATAATGAAGTCTCCTTGGTAAGATTCGTTAAAGTTGAAATCCTGCTATAATATATTTATAGAATGAAGAAAAGGTTAGAGTTAACTCATTTTTATGGGAAGAATCTCAGCTTTATCTGAGGGTCAATAAATGTTATTTCCAATAGTCATTGTTTTTTCATGACATTGATCCTTAGCTTTCTTTCTCCTAAATAGATATATTTGTTTTCAAATTTTGGGGTACTTTTTCCCTAGATATGTGGGACATAAGTATGGTCTCTTGAATCATTTTTTTGGTTTCTGGTTTTGGATTTCTATCAATTCTCCTCTTCTAGAATTTATTCCATCCTCTGATCCCAAGAGAATATCTAAGGTTCATAATCAGCCTAGATACGTATCGTTTCAAAGCAATCATGAAACAACAGAATCTAAAGAGTAAAAGTATTTGTCTTCAAAGCATTTTAAATATTTTCAAATGGGAAATAGTTCAAAATTAGATAAGAAGGAAAATAGGAAAGGGAATTTATAAGCTAAATTAACATGAGACCAATTAGATTATGCAATATGCCTGGAACTTACACAGAGAGTTTGAGATTTGAGATTAAATCATCCATGGAGCCAAGGACTCTTAAGAAATAAGAATAAGACAATTATATTATTCACTGAATGTACTGATCACCTAAGAATTTTTTATGTTCTTATACTAATGAAATCGCAGCACTGTTTTATCTTCTGCAAGGACTAGCTTCATTAAAAAGAAATTCAGAATTTGGATGCAGAGGTAGAGAATAAGTCTGGTAAAATAATAAAACTATTTAAAATGTATCAATTTATAATAACAATTCTAACCATGTGAATAATTTAAAAATCAAATGTTTAGAAGTTTAAAACATTAGATTAATATCATTCATATATTGCAGAAACATTACCCTGGTCTTTTCATTAGTTAGGGAGCTAAATTTACCTAAATCAAGAGCATTTACTTAAAAGGAAAAAATAATTATCTTAGTTAACAGCGGAGTAAGTAGAATTACTAAACAATGTTTGGCTAAGTAGAATTAATGGAATTGGTAAAATAGAGATTATAGACTTTTTATTATGTAATCAGTAAATATTTTTTGAGTGTGGGATGACTCTAGCACCTACCTTTTTTCAACTGTATCTTATGATGACAAATTTAATTAATCTTTAACTTGAATTAAACTTATTTTAACCATAATCTTCAATGGACCATATACTCATAGAAAAATACTTATCTCAAGAATATTTCTTTTGATGTTATTTTTCTTTTTATGCATCATGTCTTTTTTCCTGTTTTACTCATTTTAACTCATTTTAAGTAATGATATTATATTACACATTTTCACAAATCTCTAATTTCAGTCTGGTTTCTCTCTAGATAATAGCTATTTAATAAATATATATGGGGCTAATAGATAAATGGCAGAATAAATAAATTGTTGGAAACCAAAATACTATTAACATTTTTGCTCTGGGAAATGAAAGAATGTTATTAACAAATATGACTCAATTCCACATATATTTATTAAGAACCTAATTTATTCTTGGCACTAGATATATGTGTTATAGGCACTCATCATTAAATTGATTTCTCCTAAGTAACATTTAACAATTAAAACAGATGAGAAGAGAGAAATATTAGAATGCACTCCACATACTAATGATAACTATTTTTTGGAAGCTTTTGGGTTATCTTTATCTCTTCAAAGTAAATATATTGAAAAAAATTTAATAAACTATTGATAATACTGAAAACTATTGTAACAGATTTTAAGTTATATATCACACATGTAGTATTTTTTTTTCCTAACTTGGCATTTAATGCATTATCTAAAGTGGTATTTCTATACAAGTACTTAGGCTATCAAGGCACTATATACATTTCTATAAACTACACTTTTTCTATAATATTTCTGAAAAATAACCATTGGTATATTTTCTCCAAGCCTACGTTGTCTGCATTTAAAGTGAAAATTTAACAAATTATAGTCAATGAGGGATTTGACAAAGCGCAATAACTGGAAATTGCCAATAATCTCTTTCTAATTTGTATTAGAAAAGAAAAATGAGCTGAGTCATTGAATGTATTTAAAAGTGAATTGCAGTTGGTGTACATTGTGGCTAACAAGCTTTCAAGCAGTGAATCATGCACAAGTTAATAATACATGATTAAGAAGCTGAAGAAAACCTTTATGGATTTCATAGAAAGATTTTTCAAATACCAATGATAACCAGGCATATTGTTTCAGATAATTAATTGCATTTTAGATATAAAATAAATTATGTAGAGATTTTTTTGAGGAAGAGAAGGATAATGCCATTTACCAGAGTTGTCATATAACTCTGTGTCAAACATACCTAAGCAGTCTTGTAATTATTATAAAGAAATAGAAAAATCTTGTTTTCTTGTGCTTGTTTAGAAAAATATCATATAAATTAGAAAAACTACAGCTATGGCAATACATAGTAGAAATAGTTGTTGTTCCCTTAAACTATTCATTACTTAGAAGTAATTGATTTGTTCAAATTATAGGTTCAAGAAACAAGTTTTTCAGCCTAATATATCATTTATGACAAATAATAATTTGTATGGCATTTCTTCTTTCTAAATAAATGATCTTGCAATCCCACTTTCCATTCTGATAAAGCCATTGCCAAATCCCTAAACACAAACTAAAACCAAATAACTTTACATGCATTATTTTCTGCCACCCTCAATTACAGCAATAATTTTCTGTGGATAAAATTTTCACCTCTAACATTTAATATTTAACATTAAAGCAGATAAGTCAGAAGGGAACAAGAAAGAAAGATATGGGAAACCTCTCTTGTATATTTAAATTCTATATCTTTCCTATACAAAATTCTTAAATATCATGCATATTAAATGGTAACTGAGCACTCAGTGCAAATAGGTATATTTACATGACTATTAAACATACATAAGAAAATCCCTTTTATACACCAATAACAATTGTTTGCTGGAGCAAAGCAGTGCTTCTTTGCAGCAAGACAAAGAAAAATAGTTGATAGAATATTCCTAATCCCTGAGCTCTGAATCTGTTGTAGAGTTTAAGTAAGCAATACAAATTTTCACAGCCTCTAATTCCCTCTAAACAGATTTATTCAGGGTTAGCATCATTGACACATCTATCCATTGTTTTCCCATTTTTTGTTTTTTTGCCACTAATAAAACAGTAATTAGAAAGGGAAGCTGTGTTTGATGGGAAACTACAAGTAACAACAGCAAAAACAACCACAAAAAGAGGAATTTTGAATAATTTTGATTTGAATTTGGTCTCTGCATATCTCTAACTTTTCACTGTACTCCAGCACACAGACAGACCTGTTATTACCTGCCTTGCACACTCCTTCTCTCACCCCCAAATACACAATCACATACACATTTAATCTATATAGGTCCTTCTCCATTTTCAGATGACAAAGAATGTAAACTTTCCCACCACATCCATCCTAACTGTATACTTCCCTTCTACTTTTGTCTACTTTTCACTTGAATCAATCATATGTCACTACTTCAGTTAAATGTATCAGCGTGTAAATGTCTATCTACCATTTTTCTTTCACCTATGTAGAGATATATATAGATATACATGGTTATGTATCCAACTAATTATACAATAATATGCATGATTTATGTTCAAATTTGATATAGATAGACCCATTCTAACAACCACTCCTAAATATTTTTTCAATGCTCAGTACAGTGCCTTGATACAGAGGAGGTGCTCAATAAATAATTGTTTGATGAAAGAATGTGGTTTCAAGTGTGACTTTGAAACCAGTTCCCCTACTTAATAGCTGAAATACTTCTAAAAAGTTACTTAAAATTTTCTCATTTTATTAACTCATAAAATGAGAATAGTAGGAGTACCAACTCATAGGGTTTGGGGGAAGATTAAATAAGACCACAGAAATGCAATCCTGAAGGCACCATTCACATATATCTATACAAGCGATGTACCTTAGAGTTTTAAAATATAGTGATCCTGAGACTAAATGAGTTTTATATAAAGTATGTAAAACAATACCTAGCACAGACTGAACTTTCAGTTATTCAGTTATTATGGTACTTCATATTTAGCTTAAAGACATATTGTCATATTTGACTTCATTAAGCATAAAATTAACTAGCACATTTTTTATTCTATTGTTCAGTCTCCATTTTTATAATTTCAGAATAGCTGTTAACTATCTCAATACAGATTTTAATAATATTTTCAGAATTGAAATAAATCCTAAGGGTATGCTATCCTCCTTCCATACAAAGCAAGGATTTACTTGAACAATAGTGTGCCTAGGAAGTCTTGGTCTTGAGTTTTAGTATTCAGAAGAGCCTACTAGAAAGAATGCTGATGTGTATTATAAAGGTGAAAGAAGAGGAAAATGGGAAGCAGAGAAGATGAACATCCCATTTGTGAGTTTATTTGAATTAAGATTAGTTTAGTTACACAACTTCTTGTTGTACGTATTTGTGTTTCTTTAGTACATGTAGTGATATTATTAGAGCTTGTGGCAAAATACATCATTGCTGCTATTAAAACTGATTATAAAGCAGGTAGAATGGAGAGACATTCCAGTTTTTTCTGAACAGCTTTGGTGTGTACTTAGTTCTAAGTATAAATTACCAATAGCTACCTTTCATCCTCACAGGTGTTCCAGTTGTATAATAAATTACATGGTTACCTTAGTTAAAAAGGGGTTTTCACACACTATACTCACTTGACTAAGAAGACTTGGATTCTGCATCATAGAAACTCAACTTAGCTTAGGAAAAGTTTCTTGGCTCTTATCTGAACCACAAAGAACTAAGGAGTAGAGCTGGTTTCAAGAACTAATCCATGTTGTACAATTTTTTAATTTATATGTTCCAAGTAGAAACTTAAATTCTGTTCTTAGTTTTTTTTTAACTTTTGTCAGAGCTCTTACAAATCATAATTATGGAATTGCTTTACTCAATGTATAAGTGTGCTCATATATTTTAAAAGGCAGTTTGGTGGTTTAATTCATTAAATGACATGACATCTAGACTTTGTTGTCAAGAAAGCAAAAACCATGTAAGTAACAAAGCAATAATTCACACATCAAGTTCTACCTGTTTGTTGGATTGTGATGACAATCCCATCCAATCTCTCTCTCTCCTCTCTGAGTAATTATACATATACAGGCATATATATGTATACTCATAAATAGAAAATGGTCATCTAAGCACACACAAAATAATTACAAAATTTAACGATATAACCATGTACTGGTTAAAAGAGCTACTCTCAATTAATATAAAAGTACTAAAACACATGGTGGAATTAAGCCTGAAACAGTAACAACATAAAACCAATATAATTGAAAATCCCCATATACTTTTGAATTAACAAGCAATTTCCTAAATAGCTTAACCATGTGTAAAAAAATCTTAATGAAAATTAGAGAATATTTTGCACTGTTATAAGAAAAACTATACATTATAAATGTGGTGAGTTCTGCTTCAAATACAGAAAGACACAATAGTGTGTCTGTTCTTATAATGACAAAACAAATCTACAAAATCATAACTTTTAACCCATCAGAGAGTAAAGGCCACTATGCAACTAAACAGGATTGAATTAGAGTGTTCATACTTCTGAGGGGAGACAGAACACAAACTGTTTCTAGTTTGGCAGAGCATGGGAGGAAGTGGTTATTAACACACAGCATATACATATATATTTAACTTGACCACTGTGTTTATATGTGTAAATGACAATATACATATATATAATATACATGTATAAACACCAGTACTAAGCTAATAAACTAAGGGGAGAAGAAAGATACCACATCATTGATGTATGATCCTTAACATTTTTTGATAAAATCTACTAAACTTTCCCTACTGAATTTTTCAGTAGCAGAAAATACTATGTCCTTAAACTGATTCTGTTTTGCCATAAATCATTTCAATTGTCCTGACTTAAATCAGGAGGTGATAAACATATTGACCACCATTATTATTGTTTAGCAGAAATAATTAGGTATATTTTAGCCCTAATAATAAGGAATATGAAGCAAAATAAAATAACTATCAGACAGAAAGTGGCAAAATGATATTTCACAGGAAATATGATTATTTATCTTGTAAATCAGATATACTCCACAGGAATATAAGGAATATAAGGAATATAAGGAATAAGTAATACAAGGAATAAGGAATATAAGGAATATAAGGAATATCAGTAAATTTATTAGATATAAAGCAACCAAACAAAAAAATGTATAGTTTTATTTATATTGGCAGGGGAAAAAAATAATAAATTCTCTAACTTAGTTTAAACATAATAATAAAAAATCTTATTTATTATGAGAATAATAATATACAAAATAATAGCATCTATAGAACATCTATTAAAATTTCCTAAGAAACAAAATAATGTGAAAATTGTATATTAAATCTTGTGGTGTTGTTTTCCATGAATTGGTTAACAGATTTAAAGACATTTCAATCAAAATGTCTATTATGCATTATTAATAATGTATTATAATGCACATCATAAGGTTTATTAGAAAGCATGAAATGTAAGAATTGATCGGAAATGTTGGGAAAAAGAAAAAATCAATGTGATAATTTTAGAATTAAATATGAAAATGGAAAATTTAACAATCAGTATGGTAGTGCTGGCATGATTTGAGACTAATTGAAGGTTTAGGAAAAATGAGGCAGAAATAAAACCCTCAAACTAATATGCTTAAATACAGTAACTGTGACAGTAGTTTCCTATCCCTCATCAGTGAGGATTTGGACAGTCCTTCCTGGCACTCTCTGCCACTAAGGCAGTCTTAACATGAACCCTAATCATTTTCACCTTACTGCATATTTACAGTGATGACCTTTTGATCAAAACTGGCACTTAATATAAAGCGAAGTATCATTTCCTGTCCTATTTAATAAATGCAATAATTCAATGAAATAAAGGCTCTAAACAAAGATTAAATAAAGACTCCTGGGAAATTAATTAATTATTCTGGGAAAATATAATTCTGTCACTGCATGTTTTATATTAGAGTAAATGTCAATCTAGTTAGAATAGAATAGCTAAAGTTTACATTTTCTACCTTTTGAAAGAGAAAATCTGTTGGTGACTATTTAACAAATTTGAATAGTAACTCCAAAATATAAACATAAGTGAAAAATCAACAAAAAATATTTTTAAGTCTTTTCTATCTAGACAGTTGTAGTGAATATCTATATTTAAAAATATCATTTTTAAATGGTAACATGGATATTGAAATAACACAACTGTAAAATAATAAGAATGGGAAATGGCTATTGGCTTAAAATAGAATGAACTTTGATGAATCAATGGGACTCAAAGTTCTCTTTTTAAAAAAGGGCAAACAATATGAGTGAATTAGTCACAAAAGACAAAATATAAATTACCAGGGTATAAAAAGTATTTCTACTTTACTAGAAATCCTAGAAATGAAATTTAAAAAAAGCATCAATAACATTTATAACAATGAAAAGAAAATAAAGAATGTTATGGGTTTTCTGAAAAGCAACTTCTTACGTGTTTCATGAACTATATATCTGTATGTTTTTGTACTCATTCTTTATAAAAGAATATTGCAAAATATTTAGTAAGAATGTATAATATATGCATTGTGTTTCTACATATGAAATATATTTAATATTACATATATGCTTACATAGTGACTGAAAAAAATAGGGAAGGAAATTTAGATGAAATGAATGACACTTTCCAATTCTCAAAAAAAGTCTGAAATTACTTATCTAAAACACTTGAGTTATACTTCAGAATTTAACATTTTTCATTCTTTAAAGGTAATGCAGTATATAGACTGCATATTGTATAACACTCTCGGTGGGGTCTCTAGCAGCACACTGTAATCAAAAACATCAATATGATACTCACCACAAGGACTATATTCTAAACTCTAATATCCTCCCATCACTCACATCAGTTTTGGCTGCCAAATGAGATTGTAATAGATATAAGAAAAACACTTCTGTGGATAGGGATTTTGGACCTGTACTTTAGCAAGCTCAGAAAGAGAATCTATTCTCTTCTGACTGACCCTCTACATGCCACAGGCCTTTCTCTCCAGTGTTGGGGAATTTATTAGTTGTCTTGGCATCCCATTTGAACAAGAGACAGATTACAAGTTTACAAAATCAGTATCATCATCAATCATTCCATGCACTAGAGGCTTTTGTATTCAAAAGGCTTTGTAGTGTTTTAATGGCTAAAATATGTAATGTCCTTTGGTTTAGAAGAGAATATTGGGTTAGGTACTTATGCTGTTTCTGTTGAATTACTATCTCTTCAAGTCTGGTTTGAGAATTGAAAATCAGTATGGCCTAGTAGATAGTACAAAATACTCCTTTTAAAAATCATACAGCAAGCAATTATCATTTTAAGTGTTTTCACTTATGAAACTATTCTTGCTCTATAAGGTTTCATTAGTTCTAATAGTATCTATCACACAGTAGACACTTAAGAAATATTTGTGTTGTTGAAAGTATAATATATTTTTCCTAGATTGCCTTTACAAGGAATATGACTTTTTTAGGATAACAAAATATATGCCAATTCATCTGTTTTACTTACAGGCTAGCTATATAAACACAATTACTTTATAGCTCAGGCAGTGTGCTGATAATTTTACATGGTTTATATCACAACAGAAATTGACCAGAACAGAAATTCCTGGGTATAGTAGGTGCCTTCAATGTTCTTTCCTTACATGTGAGAAGTGGAGGCTTCAGTAGATGAACAGATTGCACAAAAAACATAAAGATAATATGAGAGAGAAGGTTCTGACTACAAAAACAGGTGCTCTTAACCACTTAAATATTCAACTCTATTGGAATCCTTCTGAAGGAGCTGGTAAATTTAAGGAGGGTACAGTAAAAGCAAACTTTTCCCTATCTGCCACAGCTAAAGGAATTGAAAAAAAAAAAAAAACAATCTTTAAGATCAATGATAACCATGTCCCAGTCTTTCAGAATCATAGCTTGAGAAGTGAGGCCTTCTTGTAAAGGACCCATAGGTTTAAGGACTGCATTAATTTGTCTTAAGTAATGTAAGAGTCTCCATTTTCTGGACTTCTTTTTTTAACGAATACAGGGGAATTCCACGGGCTTGTGGAAAATTCTAATCTATTTAGCTGAAGCTGTTCTTGAACTAATGTGTGTAAGCCTGACACTTTTTCTTTATTGAGGGGCCATTGATCCACCCAAACAGGTACAGGGATAATGTTTCCCTGTCTGTGAGCCTTTTTGAAACCTCTTAATACATTACTCCAATCAGCTTGTCTGAGGGTTCCTCGTGGTGGCAAACAGTAACAATGATTTTTAATATATTTATGAAGTTGATCAAAGTCTTTTTTAGAAGTTTTCACTCCTTAGGCTTTCAGGAGGGCACGGAGTAATTTTAAGTAATCCTCCAGTTTATCTGCTTTAGTTTCATGTTGGTCCATTATAGTGTCCCTGACATCTTGACCCTATCCCTAGGTACTCTTTCCTGGGAGTCTTACCGGGTCGACGATCTTCGGAGCTTCCCCACTCTGAGTTTCAAGGGTCCCTATTCAGACACCACTTGTCGGTCCCCTCCCTGCATCTGTCCCACAGATAAGGGAGGAGGCGTGATGAGATATTGAAGATCTGAAAGGACCAGCCAGGGACTCAAGGCGTAACAGCGCAAAAGTAATGCTGAAAAGGCACTCCTTATATTCATTGAGGAAATGAACCCAAACATCCAAAGAATTTTGAGTAGAAGGTTCAACACATGATCAACACACAATCATTATCTAACCTTGAGTTCAGCCCTAGGGCATTACTCTCCTCAAGGACACCGAAACCATGTGAGGGCAGTCACGGGTTGTAGGGACTGTTTTGCCTTTACTCGTTCTGTTATTGATCATGCATTAGGAGTTGTAGGAGAAACAATCGGGTCATATGCATTTGTACATTTGATTTCTATATTACTTAATTTACATATTAATCCCAGTAGCCCCACATATACCTCTTTATGTAAAAAGATGAATTTCACATTGGAAGTTAAATTGAATAAACTAAACTATCTTGGTCAGTTTTTTAAAGGAAGTGATAAATTCTTAAGCAAAGGAAATAGCAAATGTTATATTACGTATAGCAAATAAACTGAGTGACCACAATTATGTTAGAACATAATGAAAATAAGATATCATTATACAACCAACTCTATATATAATGTCTCATTCTGTCCAGAGCAATTCAAATTATAGAGAGTTCTTGAGAAAAGATTTATCTCTATTCGTGACCTAAGGGTGGGCATATATGTTAATTTTACATGTTTGTAAAAAAATTTAAACAACCAGAGACCCTAGTGTCACTCAGATTATTTCATTGTTAGAAAGAATTTATCTCCAATTAACTTATACTAAAGGGAAATCTATTAAAGATAATGATGATAATGCTGATGTTGATAGTATGAGGTTACCATCATAAGGGTCACAGGGCCAAATGGAAGGCTGAGATCTAGATTTGTAGGGGACAGGAACCAGACCACTTCATATAGTCTAGATAAATTGAATTGGATGCTACCTCTAGAATGAATGAACTCTGAACCATTTTTCATCTGCCTGGGCTTCACTGTACATGAGTGAAGCAAAAGAGAAACACTCACATATATGGAGAGAGAGAATGAGAAAGTGAGAGAATATGTAAAAATTTGGTCTGAAACCTCTTATTGTGAGAAATCATTCCAAGCAATGAATATATGTTGTCCTTTCAACATGTTATTTCTTCAAGAACTCACTATATATATTGCTAAGGGCTTTGGAAGAAAACATTAATTGAGATTTGTCTCAAATATTTTTTAAATCTGATTTCCAAGCTACACATTTATTGTTTGCCAAATTTCTCTTCCCAATAATCCCACAAGAACCGCTACTCAATCATAGCATTAACCCTAGATCCTGACTCCAATGAAAAATGATACAGTCTACCATAACATTCATCCTACTCATTCACTAAAATCAAACCCTTTACACTTTGCTCAGAAAGGTACCACCCTTCAATCCTGTAAGCTCAGGGTGTCAGTTCCATTTAATGATTGAATTAAAACATTATAATACTGTGGATAGTTTTCCTTCAGGGTTTTCAAAGATGGCCTGCATACACATTTTCCTTTTGTCAAGCTGGGAAATGTGTATTTCATACGGAGAACAGCTTTTCAAGAATAAATATTCAAACTGAAGAGGTGTCTCTCTAAAACAGGGAAATTTTCTAAGAGAACTGGTTCATTGGTATTCTAATTACAGGCCAGTTAAATGACCCATCTCTAATAATTACCACTGGAACTTGGGCTAATGTAAATCAGATCTAAGGAAGCTGCCTTGGATGAAGTCTACATTTCAGTGTATTAATTTTTCAATCCTATTCAAGGTAAAAAAAGTTAAATGAGAAAACATGGCCTCTTTTTAAAGTTTTTTTGAGTGCCGTTGTTGGTTTTCATGTCTCTCTTTAAGAATATTGTTAACCTAAATATGCTAATAACTGAATTCAACTAGGTTCATAATGAACTTGATAGTTCATATATTAGTGATATTATAATATTGAATATACTTGATTATCTATAAAGTCTTTATATATTAAGTAAGTTGTGTGGATGAATCATGCTTTTCCCATTTCTTAACTTGGCCTTCCATTATCTAAACTTAGATGAACATTTTTGATTTATATGTAGAGTAACAGTATTACCAGAATGGGAAATTATTGTTTACATCAGCATATAAAAAATATGGTCTCTGTTCAAGGAAGAGTAGTTCACAAAGTCAAGTTTCTAGGCAAGCAGCAAATTGACTAAAACTGAATCTTTAAATCATTGATTAAGAGTATGCTCCCATGTGATAAAGAAGAGGTTTGGCTCCAAATATTACATAAATGTAAAATAAAATGAGGGACAGAGACAGAATTCATTTATGCATGAATATGCTCTCTCTTGACCTTTAATGTTCTCAGTGTTTATTCATTTTTTGTTATTATTTCTGTCAGTCCACCAATGTCTGATTTCATTTTTTCCCAATTAAACTTGGATTTCATTGGTCATCCAGCAAAGTACCTTTGCAGTTACTTACATTTTATAGTTTCTGTCATATTTTCTTTCTGGTATACCAACTCGAGGTAGTTATAACTCTTTGGGGTTTTATGCTCCCAGGTCACCAAAATATTATGGATATTTGGTACATAGCAATGCCAATTAGCTCCATTACAAACTGTCTATTTAATCCCAGTGTACTCCTGCACATTAGAAATTTACCTCCAAACTACATTTCTCACAATGAATGCTTTTTATTTTCTTTCAGTCCATGAATTTGTGATATTTTTCCTCTCTTCCTGTTAGAATGTATGAATTCTCCATGTTTCTTTGTAGGGACATCACCTCTATTTAATTATGTACTTCATTTCATCCCATTTCACATACCTAATTATGAAGTTTCTCCCCTTATTTTCACTTACCCCACTCGAGTGTGATAGATTACAAACCATAGTTGCATTTTTGCCAAGAAAATATATTATGATTGTTGATGTTATGCGTTTTGAGGGTATATTCAGCAGAATGATGGTAATCTAACCTGGTTAAGGAAAAAGCAAGATCATTAAGAGAAAAGAAAAGTGTTATGGTCAAATAAATTAGTGATCTTGTTAGGGCCAAAAGTATTGGAAATGACATTAAAGAGAAGGAGAAGGGAAACATAAGTGGATATCAGAAAGTGGGATAATTATAATTGACATTATAGATGAGATGCAGTACTTGACAGTATAGTCAAGATGCTGAGGAAGGATGAAGTGTGTGGTTGAAGAAAAATGAAGAGTACAGCATTGTAGGTGAATAAATCAAAGAAATGAAAAGACATGGCACTTAAGAGATTTAACAAGGGTATATTAAAATTACCAAAGTTAAATCAGGATAATGTTAATGAGATGAGGACAACTCTTCAAGGAATGATAGTTCTATAATGACAACAACTAAAAGGAAGAGATATTCTAGTATCACAAGCTTCATGGGAAGAGTGTTCTTTTGGTAAGAAGAATGAATATCAATAAGAAACAAGGAGACCATCTTCCCTACCCATGCACCACAGGTAGATGAATATGATAGAGAAAATAGTCCACATCTGAAATATATACAAGAGAAACAAAGTCCTTAGGGTAAGTGAGATAGAGGACATAGGGATTTTTTTCTGATGAGAGATAATGAGTTTCTGATCACAGCATAAGGATCTTTTCTAAATAATAATAAATAATAATGGCATGAGAATGACCAAAATAAAGACCCTCTCCAAAATCTTCAAAAATGGGGAGAAATGTGAGACTGGGTCATGGGTATACTCTGGCATAAGAAGCCAATGGAACTCTTTGGGTGCACCCTAACAGTACCACTATTGGTGATTATTAGACAGACAAGGCCATAGTTGATTTAATATCTTTTTACTTTGACAATGCAATTCATTATATGACAATTGATGGCAACAATCATGTGAGTTTCTTTAAAAAGTTACTATGACTTCTGATTTTAGCTCTGACAGGTTAAGTGATTGGAACTCGTCACTAAGACTTACAAAAGAAAAATCAAGACAAACTGAAAATCAATTACTTTTCTTAGAATTCTCGAGAAATTTATCTCAGGGCAAGCCAATACCCTGAGTGAAAAATTTTGTATTTAAAAATAAACCTACCAAAATAGAATTCTATGTTCAGCAATATTATTCTTCAAAAGTGAAAGAGAAATGAAGACGTTCTCAAACTATCACTGAGAGAATTCATTGCTAGTAGTCCTTTCCTGCAAGAAGTGTTAAAAACTTTTTCAGCCAAAATGTGAAAGCTACAAGTTAGAAACTTGTATCTACATAAATAAAGGCAGAACAACAGAAAAGGAATAAATGAAATTATATTTTTATTATTTTTCATTTGCAATTTATGTAAAATATAATAGTTTACTAAAGTAATAATGTTAACATTATATCGGGTACGTGAAGCATGGTAGCAATGTCCAAAGGGATGGGAGGAAGGAATTGGGAGGACTATTACAAGGTCCGGTGCTACATCGGTGGTAGAATGGTGTTATATGAAGGGAGATCTTTGTTAGGTAAACATGAATAATGGAAATCTAGAGAAAATAATACAAAATATTAAAAAGTAAGTATAATTCATTTTCTGCAAGAGTGAATAAAATTAAGTCATATACGTGTTCACATATTATACTTAAGTGTTCACTTGAAACCAAACATACAGTGTTCTCTTGAAACCATTTAAGGAAGAGAAAGAAGCCAAAGGAAAATAATTTCAGAAAGAGGAAACAGAAACATTGTAGATATAATCCAACTATAACAATAATCACTTTAAATGTGACCCACCTTCATATATAAACTCCCAATTGCATGAATATTAGCTGCTCATAGTATCTTCCTTCCAAAGAGAAAGTGTGAAAATAGGGTAACTTTAGAGTGGGAAATCTAACAAAAGCTACCTCACCTGGGTAACCAAGTTTAACAAATGATAATTCACATAGATAGTATTAACCCTGATACAGTGCCATGAGAATGGCATTTTATCTCTGGGGTCTTCCTCCGAAAAGCCCATAATCCCAATTTAATCATGAGGGAAATATTAGATAAATCTGAGTTGAAGGACATTCTACAAAATACCTGACCAAAATGCTTCATTATTGTTAAAGACATCAAAACAAGGAGAGTCCAAGAAATTGTCACAACCAAGAGGAAACTAAATAGACAAGATGACTAAATACGATGCAGTATCCTGCATGACATTCTAGAACAGCTAAAAGATAGTCCTGAATGAAAACTGAGGAAATCTAAATAAGCCACGGACTTTATAAAGAATTATATATCAATATGGGCTCATCAATTGTTAGAAATATACTAATATGAGGTGTTAACAGGAGAAACTGGGTATGAAATGTATGGAAACTCTCTATATTAGTCTCTGTATTAGCCTGTCTGTATTTCTCTAAGTGTAAAACTACTATCAAGTAAAAAGTTTATATAAAAGTATACATACATATATAACTTTAATAAAATATATAGATAACAAAAACAAAATATCAATAGTAAGATGAAGCCTGAAAGTTTGCATATAGAAAATATATGCTACGAAGTTTTAGAAAATTATTCCATATAACTGATTCTGGACTTACTAAAGGCCAATTCAACATAGCCAAACAATTTAATTATGTGATAAAAATAATTGTAACTACTATTGATTCTAATAAAAAAGTAAACAATTTTCTTTGGAAATGAAAAGTTTACCTTATGATTCCAAACTTGAGTTATAGACTTTCTAGGATGCAAGGGATTTTAGCATTTATTGAACAAAACTCTCACCATTTAAAATCAAAAGACTAGCCAGTGCATGAAACATATAACTACTTAAGTATAAAGCACAGTATCTATTTGTGCCACATGTTTTTTCTATTTCCCAGTTGTCATTACATCTCATGGAGAGGTAACCACATGTATATATTCCCTAGACTGTATCTTCAATGCCTAGCAAAGGTTTTGACATGTAATTAGCTCTTCATAAATATTTGTTGAATGAATATGTAAGTGAATGAATAAGAAATAATCTGAGGGACTTCTCATTGAACTTTTTACTCCTTACTGTCTCATGTTTTCACTATTACCTTTATTTCACTGTACTAAGCTCCCATCTTGGACATGCTTCCAGTTGTAATCACTTTTACTCTTTTTTGAAATATAGGCCAGTGTTCAGTTCTGCTTATATGAAATGTCACCCTAGGACATCCAGATATATTAATTATTTATGATGGATTTATAAATATATTTTTCTAAACAGATATAGTTTTAGCATTTCTACAATGATTATGATTAGTGTGTAATCTGTAGGCAAAATGAAAGAACTGAATTCAGAAAAAAAGATCTTGACTCACATTTTAAGATGAACATAGAATTTTTTCAAAAATATAGAGAGAATTATGTCCACACTATGCAATTCCCCAAGTATTGCATATGGAAAGGCCTACAGAACAGAATCAGAATCTTTCTGTTTATTCCTAATATTGACAATAATGCATAATATACAGACATTACCTTAAAGAAGAACTAGAAAATTTCAATGAGTTGATTCCTAAAATTTAGTTTTCCACAAGTTTCTCATTTGTAGAAAGGTGGGTTAGTAATTCTGAAAGACTGCTTACTTTGAAAAATGTAAGTGTAAATCTATAGATTATAGACACTCAAATGTAATAATATACTCAACTATAATAGTATTTTTAAAGGCCTAGTTTGAATTTATATTCACGTTTTTTAATTGAAGTTTAACCACTCTTTCTATTGGCTTAGAAAATTCAAACCAGTTTAATTATTTTATGAATTAAATACACCTTACACCAAAACAGTAGTTGTTTGTTGGGACAGATTGATAAATATATCTAATGTCCAAATTCATGTTTTTACCTTATAGTCAATCTCCATTTATAAAGAATACTTAAAATCTATTAATCAAGGTACAGAAAGGTCTATTTCCCAAGGTCTGCTCAGTATATCTCTCAAGAATTTGTTTTAAATCAATTTTTGTAATTTTTGATTCTGCATGTCAACAAAATACTAAATGACTGTTTTTGACTACCTGAATAAGAAATCAAAGAAAATAATAAGCACAAAATTTATCTTAAATTTGGTAGTTTAATCCATTTGTTATCTTATATATTCATTCAACATTCTTTCCTGTGGCTTGATATTGTGCCATTGCCAAAGAAGTTCTTTTGTTGATTTGTTTTGCTTTAGTGAATTCAATTTATTGCTAACCAGTTGTAGCCTTGAAGCTCTAAGTCCACCTGTTCCCAGCCATTGCTATTCAGGCATGCAGCCACTATAACGTCAGAATTCCTGAATGAATACAAAAGCACTGACTGGCTTTTCACACCCTAAAATAAATCCACACAGAGCTCTATCTGATCATGTTGAAAGCTAATCTCTTTTTTCTCACATTTCTTTGGTACAATATTTTCCATTTTCTCATTTCCATAACTTAGAATCTATTGAATTAAGCTATTTCATCTGTCAAATTTAAGTACGTTATTTCTGAAAACACACACTTTAGGGAACAGAGAATTTTGGATATCAAAACAGAATACAGTCATCAAATATTGAGCCAGTATTTGTGTCCTTTAAGCAAATTTACTACATTAATGTAAATGATAATTTGCTCATTAGAAATTGTGTAAATTCCCTAGCTATATACAAGAGTTAAATGAGCAAACAAGAAAGCTAATGCTATTTTCATATTTGTCGTAAACTGTTGTGCTTAATAATCAGAATAGTACCAGTTACATTCTCTGTTTTCAAAATATTAATTTAGCATAACCTACATAATATTTTGAACTGTGTGTGTTACTATTATGCACATTTTATAGATAGGGAAATTGAGTATGAGTAACTTGCCTGAAGTCAAGCTGCTAGTATTTTATAGAGTTAAGTCTTAAATCCAGATAGTTCTGCTCCAGAGGTCATGCTTTAACCATTATATTATACTGTTCATCCACAATAAACTAGCTATTAACTGACTTTGTAAAGATAAAAATATGCAGCTACTATTTATTTATTTTGATTTTGTGATCAACTGTTGTAAATTCTGTCTTGAAAATATTCAATATAAATGTTAACTCGAATATGGTATTCATATGAAGAAATCAGACAAAAGTTATGTGGCTTTTGAAGAAGATATTATTTTAATGGCTAATTACAGGTAAAGATTTTTAAGGGTTTAGGGAGAAGTAAAAAAAACAAACTTGGAATTAAACTTATGTCTTGACATCAAAACCATGTATTAATCAATTTGTGACCTTGACAAAACTATAACTTTTTGATCAGTACTTTGTTCTTAGGGATAAACCCATTAAAATCAAATAAAAAAGCATTAAACCCAGCTGTCAACATTATTTACATGCTTCTAATTATAAGCAGAGGAATTGTTCTAATAAATGTAACCTTTTTACAATGATCTAGACTGTAATTTAAAAAGTCATCCAATTCTTATGTAAAAAATATTTATATAATATAGTTCTATACGAATGAGGTATAAACATAGTTTTGAAAAAATAAAAAATGTTGATTAAAATTTAATAGAGAGGAAGCAAAACTGTAGATAGTATTACTAGGAAACTAGATAATTCCTTCATTGTTAAAATGGTAGAAACAATTGTATTCTTTTTACCATTAGTGGCTGGTTGTTTCAATTTAGACATTCAGTTTAAAAATCACTTTGGCATTTATTCTGGCACCTGTAAGTTTCCAGGATCAGGCAAAAAATATTTACCAACTTCAGTTAAAAAACACAGGTATCATTTGCAGATCTCAAATATTAAATGTCTTCTAATTTTCTCATTGATTTGTATTTAATTAATACTATTAATATTTAAATGGTAAGGGTCTTCTCTGAATTTGGACATATGTAAATCTCAGAAACTTTAGCAGGTTTCAAATTAGCATATATCCTCATGGGACCAATAATATTTCCATTGAACTGTCCAAAGTAAGAGTATTTTCTGAAGACAGAGGAGCCATGTATAGTTACAATAAAATTCCCATTTAATTATAATGTGACGCTGTAAAATATGATATTAACATGTCAAGTCGATTTCATGCTTCCCTCTTCTCAGGCTATTTAGCACAACAAATTTCATGCTAATCAGTTTGAGCATTTAATGTCAAAGATGGAAATTTGGCATTTCTGCATATCTTATGAAACACATGTATGCATATGTATATTTATGGTAAATGTAATGCATTGCAGCTGAAAATAGCATTGGTATCTAAGCATAATTTGCCATTGTAATTTAGGGTTAAAAAGGAAGTAGGGTATTCATATAACCAAAATGATATTACAGTAGAAATAGAAATACATATAAAAACAGAAAATAAAGCACATAACCCATAAGGAAAGTTAGTGTGGAGCATTACATACCAAAATCTCAAAAGTTGTTACTTTCATGTGTTGTAATGATTAATGACCATTTTTTCTTCTTTTTATTTATTATATTTTATGTTTTTCTACAGTGTAAATGCATTATTAGTTAATTTTGTACAAATTAAAACCTTGTAAGCTAGATTTTAATTGCTTAAGGCTGGCTGATATACTACAGAATGGATGCAGAAATGCAAAAACTAATGCATGTGACTGGTTTTATTTCTTGGTATGAGAGATTAAGACTACTGAAAGACCCCTCTGCTGCAGGAAACAACTGTAATACCAGGACATAGTACAAAAGCAGCCTCCTAAAGATGCAGGAGAGTGAATAAAAGCAGACAGACTAGTGGTAATGCATACTTGTTGAAAGAGAGGAGGCATGGAGCTATAAGTTTAAGTCCCCCATTTCCTTGGCTTTTAGCCTGTGACCATGGACAATACACACATCTCATAAGCTTCAAATGAGGGCACATGTCAAATCTCATAATTTTTCTGGTTTGGGGAGTGATGAAGAAAAAAAAAATGCATGATACTAAAGAGAAGAAAATGGGTAAAGAGATTAGGGTATTTAAGATGAAAAAAAGACACCCATACTTTGTCCAACCATGTCTCTAAGCCCGGAGTCATGCATTTTTCAAACGGACCCAAAATAGTCTAACTAAAGTGAAAATATACGAATGACAGAGGAGATGGCCTGTAAGTAAAAGTGTGCATGGTACAAACCCAGTTAACAAAATTACATATAAAAATAAGCAATATTGATTTAATCAGCATCATTACCTCTAAAACTAAAAAGAAGAAACAATATTCATTAATAATGTCCAGGATAAGTCCAAAATTACTCAATAAATGAAGAGCCAGAAATATGGAATATATACTAACATGAAAAGAAAAGCAATCGACACTAGTCCTGAGAAGAATCAGCCATTAGAACTAAGAGACAAAGAGATTTCAAGTGGCTGTTATCATTATCTTCAATTGATTAAAGAACATATTTTTTTAAACTGAAGTATGTTTGATACACACTATTATAGTGGTTTCAGATGTACAGCATAGTGATTCAACAGTTATATACATAACTAAGTGCTCACCACAGTATGTGTAGTTACCATCTATCATATAAAGTTATTGCAATATTATTAACTATATTCCCTATGGTGTATTTTCATCTCCATGACTTATTAATTTATAATTGGAATTCTCTATTCTCTTCACCCTGTTTCAGCCATATTCCACCTCACATGCCTTCTTATTAATTTATAATTGGAAGTTAGTACCTCTTTATTCTCTTTAACCTATTTCAGCCATACCCCACCCGACATCCAACTACCTGCTTGTTCTCTGTATTTTTTATTCTATTTGTATTTGTTTATTTTGATTTCATACATAAATGAAATCATATAGTATTTGTCTATCTCTGTCTGACTTATTTCACTTAGCATAATACCCTCCAAATCTTGTCACAAATTGCAAGATTTCATTCTATTTTTATGACTGAGTGATATTCTATTGTATGTATGAATAAATATGTGTGTACTTTGTGTCTGTATGTGTAAGGTTAAAGGCACTGAGGGGAGGAGTGAGCACGTCAGACACTGATGACACACCAAAGTCCCTGGCTGCTGCCCCCTCCCAACCTGAAAAATGTGCCTTAGGCTAGCCAATCCTTGTGCCGCTGTAAATCTAAGCTCTCCCTCCCCCTGCCTTCTTTAAAAACTTGCTGCCTGCCCTGCTGGGTGCAACTTTCCCAGCCTCCATTTCTGTAGACTGAGAAATCTCACCCGGGAATTTGCATTCAAATAAACTACCTGGCCCTTTGTTACCTCTCTTCACCTGCTTATTTTGGCTAGAATTTATCCTACAGTATGTATATATATATTTCCTCAATCTTCTTTATCCATTCATCTATCAATAAACACTTAGGTTGTTTCCACATCTTGGCTATTGTAAATAATGCTGCAATAAACACAGGAGTACATATATCTTTTCAAATTACTGTTTTTTTTTCTTCAGATATATACTCATAATTGGAATTACTGAGTTGTATGGCATTTCTATTTTTAATATTTTTTAATATCTTGAGGAGCTTCCACACTGTTTTCCACAGTGGCTGCACCATATGGTGTACCCACTAGCCATGCATGAGGGCTCCTTTTCTCCATATCCTCCCCAATACTTGTTATTTCTAACTGGTGTGAGGAAATAGCTCATTGCAGCTTTGCTTTGCATTTCCCTAATGATTAATGACATTGAGTATCTTTTAATGTATCTGCTGGCCATCTGTATCTCTTCTTTGGAAAAATGTCTATTCAGGTCTTCTGCCCATTATTTAATTATATTATTTGTTTATTTGGTGTTGTTATATGAGTTTTTCATGTATTTTGGATATTAATCCTTTATCAGATATGTCATTTACAAATGTATTCTTCCATTTAGTAGGCTTCCTTTTCATTTTGTTGATGGTTTATTTTGCTCTGCAAATGTTTTCTTACTTTGATGAAGTTCCACTTATTTTTACTTTTGTTTCCCTTCCCTGGGGAAACATATACAGAATTAATTTGCTAATGTCAATGTTCAAGAGTTTACTGCCTGTTTTCTTAAAGGATTTTCACAGTTTCTGTTCTTATGTTTAGGGTTTTAATCCATGTTGAGTGTGTTTTGTATATGGTGTAAGGCAGTAGTCCAGTTTCTTTTGCACATAGCTTTCCAGTTTTCCCAGTATCATTTATTAAAGAAATTGTCTTTTCCCCATTGTATATGCTTGCCTTCTTTATCATAGGTTAATTAACCATATAAATGTGGGTTTATTTCTGGGTTCTTTATTCTTTTCTGCTGATCTATGTGTATATTTTTGTTCTAGCGCCATACTGTTTTGATTAGTTTTGTAGCATAGTATGAAATGAAGAAGGGTGACCCAGCTTTTTTCTTCTTTCTCAAGCTTGCTTTTGCTGTTAAAAATCTTTTGTGGTTCTATATTTTTAGAAATATTTGCTATTGCTATAGTTGTGTGAAAAATGCCATTGGTATTTTGATAGTGATTGCACTGAACCTGTAAATTACTTTGGGCAACAGAACCATTTTGAGAATATTAACTCTTCCTAACCATGAGCATGGAATAGATTTCCATTTATTTGTGTCTTCTTTAATTTATCTCTTGAGTGTCTTATAATTTTCAGAGTATAGATCTTTTACCTCCTTGGTTATTTGGGGTTGAGTTATATGAGTTTTTCATGTATTTTGGATATTTTGTTGAAACCATCAACAAAATGAAAAGGAAGCCTACCAAGGTTAAGTTTATTCCTTGGTATTTTATTCTTCTTGATGCAACTGAAAATAGAATTGTTTTCTTGATTTCTCTTTCTGCTAGTTCATTACTAGTATATAGGAATGCCATAGATATTTGTATATTGATTTTGTATCCTACAATTTTGCTGAATCCATTTATCAGTTCGAATAGTTTCTGGTGAAGACTTTAGGGTTTTCTATATATAGAGCCATATCATCTGACAGTTTTACTTCTTCCTTACCTATTTGGATGCCTTTTATTTCTTTATCTTGTCTGATTGCCTTGGCCTGGGCTTCCAGTACTATGTTGAATAAGATCAGAAGAGAGTGCACATCCTTGTCTTGTTCCTGATCTAAGAGGAAAAGCTTTCAGCTTTTTTGCCATTGAGTATAAAGTAAGCTGTGGATTTGTCACATATGGCCTGTATTATGCTGAGGTAGTTCCCTCTATACCCATTTTGTTGAGAGTGTTTATCATGAATGGATATTGAATTTTGTCAAATGCTTTTCCAGCATCTACTGAGATGGTCCTGTAGTTTTTATCCTTGCTATTGTTAATGGTATATCACAATGATTGATTTACAAATATCATACCTTCCTTAAAAAAAAAGCAGATTCACATCGTTTCTTGTTAAATAAAGATTCTTGATGTGAGAGAAACTATGAGGACAGTCATTTTTGTGGAAATGAATGTTATTCTCTTTTATGTAGTTTTGTTTAAATTCCTATAACAGGTTTTACTCCATCTGTTCAGGGATATTTTGTATCCATACTAAGTTGGATTATTTTCCTAGTTCAGTGGGAATCTCTGGTATCTTTGGTTTAAAAATACTATCAACTACAATGAGTTAGCTCTCCTTTTTCACTAGTGTTTTTCCAGAAAATACACTTCATGAAATACACAGCAGGTAATTAATGAGTAACACTTTGTGGCCATTTTTATTAAGCCATGATATAATGGAGTAAGGAAACTATTGTCTTTTTTTCTCAGACTGCCACCTTCCCTAGTAGTACTGCCATATTTCATTTTTCTTTGTTTTTCCATTCTTCAAAATCTATTTATTATTAAAGATAATAGAACTGTGAATAACTAGGGACATTGGTACTTTGGCGTTTGCTTTAAAATATCTTTTCTTCAAAATACCTTTATTAGCTTTTTTTTGTGTAAGAATAGAAAATTGTAATTTACATATAATTATTGTATTATGATAGTATATAAAATATTGTAATAATATTTGAAAATAGCTATTATGTTGTAAATTCTTGTCACATTTGGTGTCAAGGAGAAAATATTGTGCTGCTGTTTAGTCCCATTTTTTTTATTTGTCTAAGTCACATGGTGAAATATTCAGAATTTTGTACAATTGTATTTTTCTGTATAATATTTGGTGAATAGTAGGTACTGCACTTATTTTTCTCGAATATTTTGATATCTTATCCTCACAACCATTTTTAAAGAATATGTAGTATAAAAATATTTTACCACTTCCTTTTTGTATCTTATTGAGAGGTGTACTTGATAGCTTTGCTTTGGTATTTTGTCAAAATGTCATCTTTAGGAATATTCTCTAGTGTCAGTTTATAAATTTAAAAAATTCCTACTTTAATTTATAAGCATTTACTTAATTCCTTTTGAAATTTTATTGAGTAAACAAAATACATAAAATGATGTAAATTCACCTATTTCTTACTTGAATTGATTAAGCTCCTCTTTGAAAGTGTAAGCTATATTTCGTACAATGTTTTCTAGTTTTCAATTCAGTTCTTTTTACACCATATCTTTAAAGTATAGGAAATATCCAAATTTCAGACAATTTTTTAAATTATGTAATACTGATAATATATTTAAATTCTTATTATATTTTTGCAAATAACATTTATTCCAATGCTGTACTATATATCTTCAAGAAAATCAAAATTACTTATGATTTTATAATATAATTATCTCATTATATAGGCCTCATATAAGATGGAGAAGTCTTCCCTTATTTACTGAAATAATTTGGTTTCTTTGATCATGATATATTATCTTGTCTTTTCAGAGAAATCTAGGAAAAAAGGATGAAGGAGGAGAAATATTTTATTTCTTCTGAGATAGGCAGAATTCTAAATGACTCCTGATCCCTGGCATCCTTCTATAATTCCTTCCCTTTAGATGAATGTGGAATCTATGAATATGATGGGCTATCACTCCCATGATTATATTATTTGCTAAAAATATATATACATTTTTCAGATGTAAGTACCATAATCAGTAGCTTTGTGTTAATCAAAAGGGAGATAATCCTAGAAAGGGCTGAAAAGAGATGAAAAGCAGCAGCAGAGCTGTGCTGTTGGCCTTGAGGGAGCAAACTGCCATGCTGTAGAGACATCATATGGCAGGACAGCCCCTAGTTACTGAGATCCCCAGTTCTATAGACTCACGGAATGAAATTTTGCCAACAACCACAGAGCTCAGAGGGGAATTCCAGCTTCAACTTAATCACGGCCCTGACCAATACCTTTTGCTCAGTCAGTGATCTAACTGATCCATACCCAGAATCCTGATGCAGGAAAATTTTGAGGTAATAAATTAGTATTTTTTTTTTAATCATAGTTTGTGGCAGTTTGTTCCATACCAACAGCAAGCAAATCCAGGATTTGGCAAATATGTTCTATTACATACTGATGCCTTAAAATACATCTCCAATTTCAACCTCTCAGAAAGCTCTGGTCATACTCTGTCAGTATATCAAAGTCCCTTTAAATTCCATATGAATGTCCCTCTATTTGAAATTGTCGAATATGGCAGTTCTTCATCTTTTCTCAAAAATGGTCTCACCTAGTTTTTCTTTCTATTAGAGGCACCAACATTTTTCCTGTCTCTTAGGCTAAAACTGTATGGTATTTCTCCTGCTTCAACACAATCTTCATAATTAATTCACAAGTATTTGTTAAGATTATATATTCTAAAGACTACCTAAGGTGATTTAAAATACGTGTAAGACCTAAGGTGATTCAAAATACGTGTAAGACTGGTTTTATAAAACTGTTTTATATAAAATACTTTACACTTACTCCAGGCTCAGTGATCTTTCCATAACACCACATAGTATATCAAGGAGGTAATATAGCCTAAAGATTTAAAAGAGACTAGGTGGCAGGGGACCTTGGTTTGAACTCAGACTGAATGATTTGCTACCTCTGTTTAGCTGAGTAATTTACCTATCTTCCTTGTGTCTCAATGTCTTCTTCCACTGAGGTGACTAATAATAGTTGATTTATAGATTTGTTATGAAAAAGAAATGAACTCTATATGCAAAACTCTCAAAAATGTAACTTGTTACATAGTATCATTGGCTCAATATTAACTCCTATTGTCGTTTCAATGCACCCAGGAGTCATTTTTAAATTGGCAAAGACTTCCCAGGGGATCTATACTTGAAACAAATTACATTTGCAGAATTGTAATTCATGCTAAGGAACAACATTTGTCACTATTCATTTTTATCCAAACAATACTAAAAAAACACAATTAAGACAGATTTTTAGTAACTCTGCTTTGGGGTCAAATGTCAGGTATAATTTGTTGTATGGTTGAACAATCTGCTTTTTCTGTTTATGAATCACTGTTCTTAGGTTCACTGTAAACTATATTCACTGTCTATACTTTCAAATTGTAATTCTGTTTTGCCCTCCTGGCTAATTGGATTAATTTAAGAACACTGAATTTGCTATTCTACACTCTGCATTTAGGATAAATTCATCCTTAATCTCAAATTAAGACAAATCAGAAATATTTCTGTACTAATTAAAAGTCTGAATAAAGATTCTTTCCATTGGAAGTATCATACAACCACTTTAGATATCTTCAAGCAGAGACGAACATTTATCAAAGGTTACATCAGTATCCAGCTTAAGAAAGAGGATGAAATTCATCTAGACCTTGAAGGGACTAAACTAGGGACAGGAAAATTGTCAGAAACCAGGCAGCCTCTTTAATTCAGTTACTCCCAGATCTGCTTATCCGTGTATAGAAGCATTTCAGCGTCTGAATTCTGTGCTCACTGGCTGTTGTTAATATTGCTATTACTGTACACAAATGGTTATCGTTAGAGTTTATTGACTTGGCCTCTGTTCAAGCAGGCTGAATATATGGCAGTCAAAACTACTTCTGCTTTCATTGGTCGATGAAGGTAGTGGCTTTATGGAATGGACACCTAAAGGACATCAGTGTATTTTTCTACCTGTCAAGTGCTAATTCTTGTCATTTTTGTCACAGCATAGCTTGGGTGTGTGTGTGTGTATGTTTCTTTTAGTGCTACACTTGTGGCCACAAAGACTCAACTTCTCTTTATATGCATTGTCAAAACTCTATTCCTCCAGAAAATCAACACCTTCAAAAATGTTGCTTGGTTCCCTACTTTTCAGATCCACTACTCCTTAGAGCAACTCCCATTCACTCTTCTTACAGCCAGAGGATACAAATACACACACTTTTACTGATGCTTTCCTGAATAGTCTAATATATAACTTCCTGTTTCTTTCAATGCCCTTACTAATATGGTCTTACTAATTAAGCCAAAATTTTTCCTACTAGTCTTTAGCATAGGAGTCCCTGTTAAGTCCCTAATATGGACATTTCCTTATGAAAACCTAATTCTGTTTTTACCGAATGAAAGTTTTTTTATTATACCATTTTTTCCAATCTATCTTGTCAGCTTGAAATTCTAGTTCAAAGCCATTTTCTTTCAGCAATTATACACATTTTATATTTTAATTTAACTTAGAAAAGTACTTTCTGGATATTCATGGAAATATGGGAAAAAACAAATCATAAATGATGTATTTAAATACATGGTAAAATACTGTGTGTTAAGTTTAAAAGGCCAGAAATAAACCTGAACATAAGTTATAACATTTTTTCCAAGTCTTTCAATCTTCTGTATCTCTAATTCTCTATATATGAAAATAAGACTCAAAACTACAGACACAAAAAACTACTATTAATATATTGCAGTGTATATATGTACAAGTGATATTTTTATAATTTTGTTGCCCATTATTACACAGTCATTTCCCTCCTCTGGAAGGTTGTTTTGCCAGGTATTTGATGAGAAGCACAGGTATATATTATGTAAAGTATTTGAAACTAACAAACGACAATCACTGAAGGGTCATAAATCACACATAAATGGTGTTTTGTTAAAACAATGTACTATAATCAAAGTTAGTGTTCAAACTCACTTTTTTTTTCAAAATATTTGTTTGTATTTGTTTCCAAAGACAGAAGATATGCATCCTTTTAGCTATTTCGATGCCCCATACAAAGTAATTCAAAGGCATTTTAAAACATTTAAAATTTCATGCTCAGAGAATTATTTTTCAATTATGAGTCCAATAAGTGTTTATTTAAAAATCAATAATTTTGTCACTAAATATCACCTTAGCATTTTCACTAAGATTCTTTAGGAACAGTCAATGCACACGTCTGGACATGTTTTGTTCAGGTGCTGTTGCCACTTTTAAAAATTGCTTCCTTTTCATTGACTTTTTCAGGAGAAAAAAACTTTGCTTTTCTTTCTCTTGCTGTTTTCTTTGAGCTTTGTTTTCCCATTAAAAAAGTAAACTAACTAACTTTTTATTCCAGATGGCATTGACATGGTCTAAGAGTCTAGTTATTTCCTTTCCAAGCTTTCTTCAAACGGCGTCTGTGGTCTTCTTTTAGGAATTGACATCTTCCAGTGCTTGTTGGGCATAGACTGTTTCCACTTATATATAAAACTGAATGAAGTAGAATTTTTCTTTTGTTTTCATTTTTTTGCTGCAGAGTATTTTGAACTGGATAATCCTATAATTGTCTAATATAAGTAGCTTATTCTCATTATTATCTATCAATTAAAGAGTTGTCAAACCCTCATATAATAGCCAGGAAAAAATGATTTATTCAAGGCTAAAATCAGACAATGATTACTGATTTCTTTTCATTTTGTTACCTTGACAGCCAGTAAATTGAGTGTCTCTCAGAAGTATTGTTGAAAATCTTAAAATTGTTTATACCTAAAAATCTTACCAACTCATTTTGAAGTATAAAGCTTTTAAAAATCTCTGATTACAATTTAATATTAAACCTGTAAGATTATAGTGATAGTTTTCATAGAAGGTAGTTGTAGCTTCCTAATATTTTCAGCTTTATTTTATTTTAATGATTTACCTTAATATCTTTTTTATTCATCTTATTAAAAAAAACTAACATAATGTTACTTGAATTTTATGGATTTCAAAGTTAGGAATTAGAGTACATTTTTCCCCAAGGAACCAGGTGAGTTACCTTTAACTATGAAAATCACTGATATGGTTTCTATTGGTCCGAGAATATGATGTATAATGTGCATATATTTGGACATGCACATATATACACACACAAAAACATCTACATTTGCCCACAGCATAACCAGGTACCTTCTTTATTACTGTTGTTTCCAATTCATCATCAATTTCCCACAAGTGTTATAGTGAATATTAAGGGGAAAAGAAAAATGGAACAGTACCCCATATCAATCCCTGGAAAACATTTTTTAAAGGGAATCTATCTAAAGATGCTTAGTCTGGAAATAACAGCAGATTCTATTACAGTTGTTGGAATAGTAAGAAAAGAGTTACTGGTTTGAGGCTCTGATGAGTCCTCAGAGGTACATATGTAAAACAATGCCAGATGGCTCTAGAGAAGATCATTGTACTGATACTTATGTAATCAACCCTTCATTATTCATCAACATGATAATGCCCATCTGCATTTTATAAAGTCTATGACCTGAACTTACCCCATACCCTCATTTTTATTGATAAGAATCAATTTTGTTTTGCTAAGGCAAGTCCAAAAAAAGGCCAGTTCATGGACAAATAAAACTTTGTGCAAGTTGTCATCTAAAATCCATTTTTATTGACATGGTAATTCCTCCCTAACTACATATAATCTTGAGAATGATCCTTCTTGTTGACCATACATACTTTGTTTACGCCTCATAACTCTTATTTCAACAATATCTTCCAATTGTCTTATTCAAGACATCTTTACTAATGTTTCAATTTAATCATTTGCTTTGATGAGATCAAATGATAAATTTCAATCCCCATTTTAACTCAAGTAACATTTATATTAGCCAAAGTACAATGTAGTTGTTACATATTCTTTTTCATTTGTGCTGCCACTACAACTCTACCCAGTATACTCTATTAAACCAAAATATGAATATTTTCTAAATGTTGAAATACTGTTCTAAGAGTACAATATACACTAATTTCATCATTGAACTAAAATCCTTTCCTTATCCCATATTCTACATAGTGTGTGGTCAATTAATAGCACAACCAATGCCCTTTGATTTAATAATATCTACTAAATAATATTATGCAATTATATTTTCTCATTAGTGATATTCTTAATTGTATTTTGGAAATAGTTCTTGCAGTAGTCATATAGATAAATATAAAACAAGTGATATGTTGCGTATTACTTTGTATTCTATATTCTATTTATTTCTTTCTCATTGATTTTCCAAAACCTTATAAAATCATGATATTTGAAGTATTACTTAAAATTGTGTATAGGATATCTTTTGTAACCCCATGGATTTCTGGGGAACATGAAGAGTTAAGGAAAAGAAAAGCCATCTCTTATTTTCCATACATATGCGGTATTCTCTTTTTCTTCAATCAACTTTTTCTTCCAGGCCAACCAAAAGTTCCACATTATCTATAAACATTTCCCTAATTTTCCCTAATGGGGAAATCTCTCACTGTATTGAACTCCTAAGGTATTATTTATTTTTGCCTTGTTTATACCATATTAATTTTTATTTTTAACTTCAGTTATTTGTATATCTAGCTCCTTTCTTTAAAAACTAAATCACTTCAAAATTAGAATCTGGTAGTTTTTAACTTTTATTTAAAAAAATAGTTGTCTTGGATATTTAGCATTCACTAAATGCCCAATAAACGACTTCTGAATAATACAGCAACAAATATATGTATAAAAGAGTGTTTTAAGAGTTAAAGAGTTGTAGGATATGAAGTATGAAGATTAAAAAGACAAGATATATAAGGTCCTTCTAGTCACCATAAGGATTTTGGATTTTATTCTTATGGGAAATGGGAAGCATTGGAAGTTTGTAACAAACTAGTAGCATGTGATTTATGTTTTAGAAGAACATTGGATGTGGTTTGAGGAATACACTGTAGTCAGGTAAGACAATAGAAGGAAGTACATTTAGTGGAATATTGTTATAGCCCATGATTATGGTTTGATCTAGTTAGTAATTGTGGAGTTGCTGAGAAGTAGTTAGAATATAAACATTTGGGTTAAAAAAGTCATCTTTAATAGATGAAAAATATTTGACAAACACAATGTTACTTCTCGATAAAAACAGCCAACAACCTAAGGACAGAGACTTCCTCAACCTGATCAAGGGCACTGATGAAAAACCCAGATTGAGGATATTTTAATGGTGCACACCTGAAGGTTCACTCCCAGTCAGGAGTAAGACAAGCATGCCCTCGCTGGTACCGGGTTTCTTATTTGGTTTTTGTTTATCTTGCTGATGAAAATGTTCTGTAATTAGAATGTACTGATGGTTGTAAATTTTAAGTATACTAAAACCCACTAAATTGTATAATTTAAGATGATGAATTTTATGGAATATGAATTGTATCTCAATTTTTTTAATGTGTATTTTTGAAAGTTAATATTTCTGGAATTTGCCACCAGGATATGATAGGAATAAAATAAATAACCTTAAATTTTGACCTGAAAAACTGGAAATACAGAGCTGTCATTTACTAAATTCAAAGACACTGGGAGGAGTGTTCGGTTGTTATTGCGATTGCCACTTTTTTATATATTTTTTTTGGATAAATGTAGTGGGGTTCAAAAAGTAAATTTGAGATATCTGTTAATCAAGTGAATTGACAAGTAGATGAATGGATAGTTTCTTGTATTTATTCAATTGTTTTACATTGAAAATTAAATTACCTTAAACACAATTAAATTATCTAAAATTATGTAAAATTTACCTTTATGAGTCTCTAATTCAGTGATTTTTGCTATATTCACCAAATTGTGGGGCGATCACCTTTCTTTATATTATACCTGAACGTTTTTCTGAAATGAATAAGGAGATTCAATGCCCACTGACAATCACTGTCCATTCCAGTGCCACCCCCAACCCCTTGTCCATCATTAATTTACTCTCCTGTCTCTCTCTGGATTTGACTATTCTGGACATTTCATATTAATGAAATTACACAATTTATGGTCTTTTGTAATAAATTCTTTCAATTAGAATGTTTTTAAGATTTATTCATGTTCTAGTAGATATTTAACCCTTTTTATGGATGAAGTATATTCTGTTGGATGAATCTACCACGTTTGCTTATCTATTCATCAGTTGATGAATCTTGTTTTCACTTCTTGGCTATAATGAATAATGCTGCTATCTATATTTGTGTACAAGTTTTTGTGTGGACTCGCATTTTCAACTTTTCTGGGTATACATCAAGAAGTAAAATTGCTGGGCCATGTAGTGTCTATGTTTATCTTTTTGAGGAACTGCTCAACTGTTTTCCAAAGCTTTTGAACTATTTTGTATTCCTACCAGAGATACATGATGGTTCCAGTTCTCACATTGCCATTATTTTCAATTTTCTGTCTTTTTTATTAAAGCCCTCCTAGTGGGTTTTAAGTGGTATCTCATTGTGGTTTTAATTCTCATGTGTCTAATGACCAATGATGAGCAACATTTTGTAATTTGAGCCATTTATAGATATTAGTTAATATAGTTATTTGAATGAAAGTTTATTAACTATATAATTATTAATGACCAAGTGTATATATGAGAAATGTCTATTCAAATCCTTTGGCCATTTTTGATTAAATAAATTTGACAGGTACCATTCTGTAAGTTTAAAGAATATGGCATGTTACTTTGATAGATTATTATATTGTAGTATGATTGCCAATGCAGTGATATTTATCACATTGCATAATGACAACACAACATTACTGTCTATATTCATTATGTCGTGATTAGATCTCAGTGGCTTATTTACTATGTTCTACAAGTTTGTACCCTTAAACACAATCACTCTTATCCACCCCAAGCCATTAGTAAATGCAGTTTTTACTGTTTATTACAGGTTGAGCTCTTTTAGATACCACAAATAAGTGATTCTATACAATACTTGTCTTTCTCTGATTTATTTTGTTTAGCATAATGTGCTCAGGTTCCATCTATGTTGTCACAAATGAGAGAATATCTCCCTTTCTCATAGCTGAATAATATCCATTATGTGTATGTGCCACATGGCTTTTATCCATTCATCCAGTGAGGAACATTTGGGTTGTTTCCATAACTTGGCTATTATGAATAAAGCAGCAATAAATATGGGATTGCATACATCTAATCAAATCCTGTTTTGGTTTCCATTGGGTATATATTCAAAAGTGGAATTGCAGGATAACATGGTTAGACCTAGTTTTCAATATTTGAGGAACTGCCATATTGTTTTCCATAGAGGTTGGACTAATTTATATTCTCACCAAAAATGCATATGGTTCCCTTTTACCATATCCTCACTAGCACCAATTGTCTCCTGTCTTCCTGATGATGACCATTCTAACAGGTTGGAACTAATTTTGATCTGCATTTCCCTGATGATTAGTGATGTTGGTCATCTTTTCATATGTCTGTTGGCCATTTTGATGTACTCTGTGGAAAAATGTTTCTTTAGTTCCTCTAGCAATGGGTTTTGTATGTTTGTTTGATTTTTACTAAACTGAGTTCTTTATGTATTTTGGATATTAACCTCTGACATATAGTTTGCAAAAAATTTCTCCCATTCTGTAGATTGCCTTTTCATTTTGTTAATTGTTCCCTTTTTTCCCTTTTTTCTTTTATTTCATTAAGGTATCATTGTTATACACTCTTATAAAGGTTTCACAAGAAAAACAATGTGGTTGCTACATACACCCTTATTATCGTGTACCCACTCATATCCCATTGCAGTCACTGTACATCAGGGTAGTAAGATGCCACAGAGTCCCTACTTGTCTTCTCTGTGCTACACTGTCTTCCCCTTGACCCCACACACATCATGTGCACTAATTATAATGCCCCACAAACCCTTTCTCCCTGCCTCCCCACCTGCCCTTCCCCACCCCTCCCCTTTGGTAATCGCTAGTCCCTTCTTGGAGTCTGTGAGTCTGCTGCTATTTTGTTGCTTCAGTTTTGCTTTGTTGTTATACTCCACAAATGAGGGAAATAATTTGGTATTTGTCCTTCTCTGCCTGACTTATTTCATTGACCATAATACCCTCTAGCTCCATCCATGTTGTTGCAAATGGTACGATTTGTTCCTTTCTTATGGCTGAATAGTATTCCATTGTGTATATGTACCACATCTTTATCCATTCATCTATGGATGGACACTTAGGTTGCTTCCATATCTTGGCTATTGTAAATAGTGCTGCAATAAAAATAGGGACACATATATGTTTTTGAATCTGAGAAGTTGTTTTCTTTGGGTAAATTCCTAGGAGTGGAATTCCCAGGTCAAATGGTATATTGATTTTTAGTTTTTGGAGGAACCTCCCTATTGTTTTCCACAATGGTTGAACTAATTTACATTCCCACCAGTAGTGTAGGAGAGTTACCCTTTGCATCTTCGCCAACATTTGTTGTTAATAGTCTTTTCGATGTTGGGCATCCTAACTGGTGTGAGATGATATCTCATTGTGGTTTTAATTTTTACATTTCCCTGATAATTAGCTTTTTGGAACATCTTTTCATGTACTTGTTGGTCATCTGAATTTATTCTTTGGAGAACTGTCTCTTCATATCCTCCATCCATTTCTAAATAGGGTTATTTGCCTTTTGGGTGTTAAGGCATTTGAGTTCCTTATGTATTTTGAATGTTAACCCTTGTCAGATATGTCATTTGCAAATTTATTCTCCCATACTGTAGGATGCCTTTTTGTTCTGCTGATGGTGTCCTTTGCTGTACAGGAGCTTTTTAGCTTGATGTAGTCCCATTTGTTCATTTTTTTTTTTTGTATCCCTTGCCTGAGGAGATGAGTTCAGGAAAAAGTTGCTCATGTTTATATTCAAGAGATTTTTGCCTATGTTTTCTTCTATGAGTTTCATGGTTTCATGACTTACATTCAGGTCTTTGATCCATTTTGAGTTTACTTTTGTGTATAGGGTTAGACAATTATGCAGTTTCATTTTCTTGGATGTAGCTGTCCAGTTTTGTCAACACCAGTTGTTGAAGAGGCTGTCATTTCCACATTGTATAATGGCTCCTTAATTGTATATATGCTTGGGCTTACATTTGGGCTCTCTAGTCTGTTCCATTGATCTTTGATTTTGTTCTTGTGCCAGTACCAAATTGTCTTGATTACTCTGGCTTTATAGTAAAGTTTGAAGTTGGGGAGCATAATCTCCCTGCTTTATTCTTCCTTCTCAGAATTGCTTTGGCTATCCTGGGTCTTTTGTGGTTCCATATGAATTTTGGAAATATTTGCTCTAGTTTGTTGAGGAATGCTGTTGGTATTTTGATAGGGATTGCAATGAATCTGTAGATTGCTTTAGGTAGGATGGCCATTTTGACAATATTAATTCTTCCTATTCATGAGCATGGGATGTGTTTCAATTTATTGGTATCTTCTTTAATTTCTCTCATGAGTGTCTTGTAGTTTTCAGGGTATAGGTCTTTCACTTCCTTGGTTAGGTTTATTACTAGATATTTTTTTCTTTGATGCAACTGTGAATGTTATTGTTTTCCTGATATCTCTGTCTGCTAGTTCTTCATTAGTGTATAGGAATGCAACAGATTTCTGTGTATTAATTTTGTATCCTGCAACTTTGGTGAATTTGGATATTAGTTCTAGTAGTTTTGTAGTGGATTCTTTAGAGTTTTTTATGTACAATTTCATGTCATCTTCAAACAGGGACATTTTAACTTCTTCCATGCCAGTCTGGATGCCTTTTATTTATTTGCATTGTCTTATTGTCATGGCTTGGACCTCCAGAACTAAGCTGAATAAAAATGGGGAGAGGTGGCATCCTTGTGTTGTTCCTGAGCTTATAGGAAAAGCTTTCAGCTTCTCTATATTAATCATGATGTTGGCTGTGTGTTTGTTATATATGGCTTTATTAGGTTGAGGTATATGCCCTCTATGCCCATTTTGTTGAGAATTTTTATCATGAATCAATGTTGAATTTTGTCAAAAAGTTTTTCAGCATCTACGAAGATAAATATGTGTTTTTTGTCCTTTTTTTGTTGATATGGTGGATGATGTTAATGGATTTTTGAATGTTGTACCGTCCTTGCATTCCTGGAATAAATCCTACTTGATCATGATAGATGATTATTTTATGTATTTTTGAATTCAGTTTGCTAATATTTTGTTGAGTATTATTTTCTCTATGCTCATCAGGGATACTGGCATGTAATTTTCTTTTCTTGAGGTGTCTTTGACTGGTTATGGTATTAGAGTGATGCTGGCCTTGTAGAATAAGATTGGGAGTCTTCACTCCTCTTCAATTTTTTGGAAAACTTTAAGGAGGATGGGTATTAAGTCATCACTAAATGTTTGATAAAGTTCAGCAGTGAAACCATCTTGTCCAGTAGTTTTGTTCTTACTTAGTTTTTTAATTATCAATTCAATTTCATTGCTGGTAATGGTCTATTCAGGTTTTCTATTTCTTCCTGGGTCATCCTTGGAAGGTTATATTTTTCTAGAAAGTTATCCATTTCTTCTAAGTGGTCCAGTTTGTTAGCATATAATTTTTCATAGTATTCTCTAATAATTCATTGTATTTCTGTGGTATCTGTAGAGATTCTTCTTTTTTCAGTTATGATTCTGTTTATGTGTGTAGACTTTCCTTTTTCTTGATAAGTCAGGCGAGGGGATTGTCTATTTTCTTTATTTTCTCAAATAATGAACTCCAGCTTTCATTGATTCTTTCTATTGTTTTATTCTTCTTGATTTTATTTATTTATGCTCTAATCTTTATTATCCCTCCTTTTACTGACTGGGCCTTATTTGTTCTTCTTTTTCTAGTTTCGTTAATTGTAAGTTTAGACTGTTCAGCTGGTATTTTTCCTCTTTCCCAAGGTAGTTCTGTATTGCAATATACTTACCTCTTAGCACAGTCTTCAATGCATCCCACAGATTTTGGGGTGTTGAATTATTGTTGTCATTTGTCTCCATATATTGCTTGATCTCTGTTTTTATTTGGTCATTTATCCATTGATTATTTAGAAGCATGTTGTTAAGATTCCATGTGTTTGTGGGCTTTTTCATTTTCTTTGTGTAATTTATTTCTAGTTTCATACCTTTGTGGTCTGAGAAGCTGGTTGGTACAATTTCAATCTTTTTTAACTTCTGAGGCTCTTTTTTTGGCTTAGTGTATGATCTGTTCTTGAAAATGTTTTATGTGCACTTGAGAAGAATGTGTATTCTGTTGCTTTTGGATGGAGTGTTTAGTAGATGTCCTTTAGGTTCATCTATTCTAAAGTGTTCTTCAGTGCCTCTATCTCCTTACGTATTTTCTGTCTGATTAATCTGTCCTTTGGAGAGAGTGGTGTGTTGAAGTCTCCTGAAATGAATGCATTGCATTCTATTTGCCTTTTTAACTCTGTTAGTATTTGTTTCACATATGTAGTTGCTCCTGTGTTGGGTGCATAGATATTTATAATGGTTATATCCTCTTGCTGGTCTCACCCCTTTATTGTCATGTAATGTCCTTCTTTTCCTCTTGTTACTTTCTTTATTTTGAAGTCTATTTTGTCTGATACTAGTACTGCAACACCTGCTTTTTTCTATCTGTTAGTTGCATGAAATATCTTTTTCCATCCCTTCACTTTTTAGTCTGTGTATGTCTTTGGGTTTGAGGTGAGTCTCTTGTAAGCAGCATATAGATGGGTCTTGCTTTTTTATCCATTCTATTACTCTGTGTTCTTTGATTGGTGCATTAAGACCATTTACATTTAGGGTGATTATTGTTAGATTAGTACTTATTGCCATTACAGGCTTTAGATTCATGGTTATCAAAGGTTCAATGGTAATTTCCTTATTGTCTAACAGTCTAATTTAACTCACTTAGTATTCTATTACAAACACAACCTGAAGGTTCATTATTTTTTCCTTCTCCATTCTTTATATATTAGGTATCATATTCTCTACTCTTTGTCTATCCCTTCACTGACTTTGGGGTAGTTCATTTGATTTTGCATCTGATTAGTAATTAATTGTTCTACCTTCTTTACTGTGGTTTTATTTCCTCTGGTAATAGCTGTTACCTTAGAACACTTCCATCTATAGCAGTCCCTTGAAAATACACTGTACAGGTGTTTTGTGGGAGGTAAATTCTCTCAGCTTTTGCTTATCTGAAAGTTGTTTAATTCCTTCTTCAAATTTAAATAGTAATCATGCCCGGTAGAGTATTTTTGGTCTGAGGCCCTTCTGTTTCATTGCATTAAATATATCATGCCATTCCCTTCTGACCTGTAAGATTTCGGTTGAGAAGTCTGATGATAGCCTGATGGGTTTTCCTTTGTAGGTGATCTTTTTTCTTTCTCTGCTGCCTTTAATGCTCTGTCCTTGTCTTTAATCTTTGACATTTTAATTATTATATGTCTTGGTGTCCTCCTTGGATCCCTTGTGTTGGGAGATCTGTGGATCTCCATGGTCTGAGAGACTATTTCCTTCCCAGATTGGGCACGTTTTCAGCAATTACCTCCTCAAAGACACATTCTATCCCTTTTTCTCTCTTCTTCTTCTTCTGGTACCCCTATAATGTGAATATTGTTCTGCTTGGATTGGTCACGTAGTTCTCTCAATATTCTTTCATTCTTAGAGATCCTTTTTTCTCTCTGTGCCTCAGCTTCTTTGTATTCCTCTTCTCTGATTTCTATTCCATATACTGTCTCTTCTACTACATCTAATATTCTTTTAAATTCCTCCATTGTATGTTTCATTTCAGATATGGAATTTCTTAAAGAGTGAATCCCCGTTCTAAATTTGTCCCTGAGTTCTTGAATATTTCTCTGTACCTCCAAGAGCATGTTAATGATTTTTATTTTGAGCTCTCTTTCAGGATGATTGATGAGTTCAGTTTCATTTGGCCCTTTTTTCTGATGTTTATGGAATTTTTGTTTGAACCAGGTTCCTTTGACATTTCATATTTGTATGTTGTGCCCTCTAGTGCCCAGAAGCTTCACCCTCTGTAGCTGCTCATCCCTTGGAGTGATGATGTGGGTTGTAGGGAAGTGGCCCTGGTGCCTGGGGTTTGGAAAGAGCTGTTTCCTGCTTCCCGGCTGCTCTCCCTTTCTCGACTGTCAGAACCAGTGGGCTGAGCATACAGGTGTAAGCCTCTGTGATTTTCATTTGTAGTTGCTGTAGGTGTGGCCTCCCTCTGACTGGCCTGATGCCAGGGCAGAGATTGCTGATTTGTGAGCTGGTGCCGGTAGACCAGGAGGAAGGTGTAGCAGGCTGCATATCATGGTGGGAGACCTTGGAGCTGCATAGTCAACCAGGGAGATGGAGTACCTGAAGCTTCTGAAATATCCCAACCTGCTGGGCAGAGTGCACTTGTATAATTTTGTCTACCTATCCTTTCTCTTGAGCAGAAAGCTCTGTGCAATCCCTTGCCCCTTTACCCGCCCTTTTGTTGTTAGGAAGTCTCTCAGACTGACCACCTTTCTTTTGTCCCTGAGCAGCCAGATGTGGATCCCTGTTTTCTACAAATGGCTGGAGTCTTAGTCTCTCCAAGTATTCTTCCTGTCTCAGCTTTCCAACCCCACTAATTTTTAGAGCACCATGCAATGTAGGTTCGTGTTCCTAAAGCAGATCTCCAGTGCTGGGAGTTCAGCTGTCCTTGGCTTCCACACACTTTCCACTTCATTTCTCTTCCTCCTGTCGGTGAGCTGGAATGGGGGAAGGCCAGTCAGAGGGAGGCCACCGCTACAGCAGCTACAAATGTAAATCACAGAGGCTTACACCTGTATGCTCGGCCCACTGGTTCTGACAGTCGAGAAAGGCAGAGCAGCCGGGAAGCAGGACACAGTTCTTTCCAAGCACCAGGGCCGCTTCCCTACAACCCATGATATCTCTCCACCGGATCAAGGCTTTGGTACATTACCCTGTTTTTTGAGGTCTGCTCTTTTCTCCAGCTGTATGCAGTCTGGCCCAGCCTTCTTTTCTGTTGCTCTTTAGGATTAATTGAATTAACTATATTTTCATATTATATGTGGTTTTGGGAGGAGTTCTCTTTCTCACCTCTCACATCACCATCTTTAATCCTTTTTCTCAATTGTTTCTTTTGTTGCTCACTTTTGAGGTTGACATAGTCCCGCCTGTTGGTTTTTGTCTTTGTTTATGCTTTTACAGTCATGTTAAAAAATTCATTGCCGAGACTAATATAGAGGATCTTCCCTATCTTTTTTCCTAGGCATTTTATGGTTTCAAGTCTTATTTTTAAATCTTTGATCAATTTTTAGTTAATTTTTGTAAGTAGTATGAGGTAGAAGTCCAATTTAATTTTTCTGCATGTGTTTCTCCAGGTTTTCTAGAACCATTTGTTGGAGACTATCCTTTCCCCATTGGGTATACTTGGCTCCCATGTCAAATATTAGTTGACCTTATATGTGCCAGATTTAATTCTGGGCTTTCTAGTTTGTTTTGGTCAATGTGCCTATTTTTGTGCCAGTACCATAACCATATGTGTGTGTGTGTGTGTGTATGTGTGTGTGTATGTATATATGTGTGTATATATACACAAGTTTTAGGAGGATTGTTTCTTCCATTTATGTGAAGAATGCCAATGTTATTTTGTTGGCAGTTGCATAGAATCTGGCTTTGGGTAGTATGACCATTTTAATAATATTAATGGTTTTTGATCCATGATGTGGTATGTCTTTCCCTTTGTGTCTTCCTTGATTTCTTTCTGCAAAGTCTTATAGTTTTGATGTAGATTTTTTCACTTCCTTGTTTAAGTTTATTCCAAAGTATTTTATTGTTTCGATGCTGCTGGGAATGGGAGAGTTTTCTTTATTTCTTTTTCAGATCCTTCATCATTAATGTAAAGGAATGCAATTGATTTCTGTATGTTGATCTTGTATCCTTCCACTTTACTGAAATTACAGCTTTTTTGACTTTTTGGATTTTCTATATATGAGGTCATATAATTATCAAATTGCTACAATTTTACTTCTTCCTTTCTGATTTGGGTTCCCTTTATTTCTTTGTCTTGTCTGATTATTCTAGTTAGGACATCAACTCTATATTGAATTGGAGTGGTGAGAGCAGGTATCCTTGTCTGATCCTCATCTTATAGGAAATGCTTTCAATTTCTCTCCATTTAATATAATATTAGCTGTGGGTTTGTCATATATGGCCTTTATCATGTTAAGATATATCCCTTCTATACCCAATCTATTAAGAATTTTTTCAAGTGTTTTTTTTGTGTGTGTGTCTATTGAGATGATCATGTAGTTTCTATCTTTCATTTTATTGTGTGGCATATTACATTTGTTGATTTGTGTCTCTTGAACCATTCTTGCATCCCAAGGATGAATCCTACTTGGTCATGGAACAAAATCCTTTTAATGTATCCTTGAATTTGGTTTTCTAATATTTTGTTGAGAATTTTTTCACCTATACTCAACAGGAATATTAGTCCCTAGTTTTTCTTATGGTATCCTTGTCTGGTTTTCTTATCAAAGAAATGCTTATTTGTGGAAGGAATTTGTAAGTGTTCTGTGGAATTCTCCAGTGAAGCTATCTTGTTCTAGTGGTTTCTGTGTTGAATCTTTGATTACTGATTCAATCTCTTTATTCATTATTAGTCTGTTCAGATTTGCCATTTCTTTGTGATTTAGTACTGGTAGGTTTCAAGCTTTTTGAAATGCAACCATTTCTTCTAGGTTATGTAATTTATTAGCATATAATTGCTCATAGCAGTGGAGTATAATTATATCTATTTCTATAGTTTCAGTTATAATGTCTCCCCTACCATATCTAATTTTTCTTGAGTCTTCTTTTTTTCCTTAGTCTAGCTAAAGTTCTGTCAATTTTGTTTAATTTTTGAAGAACCAGCTTAACTTTTTTATCCTTTCTATTGTTTTCTGGTCTCTATTTTATTTATTTCCACTCTAATATTTATTATTTCCTTCCTTCTGCTAATTTGGGCTTAATTTGTTCTCTATCTAGATTCTTGATGTGTAAAGTTAGCTTGTCTATTTTAGATCCTTTTAATTTTTAGTATAAGCATTTATTGCTATAAGCTTTCCTCTCATCTGAAGGATAACTTTCCCGAATACAGAATTCTTGGTTGGAAAATTTTATATTTCAATATTTTGAATATGTCATTATACTCTCTCTTGGCTTATAGAATTTCTGCTGAGAACTCTGCTAGTAGCCTAAGGTCGGGGGCTCCTCTGTAAGTTATTGTCTTTTATTCACCCCTAGTTTCTTTTGAAATTCTTACTTTATCATTAAACTTTGGCAGCTTTAATATATGTCTTAGAGAATGTCTTTTTCCATTGAGATAATAAACTGACTAGCTTTGTGGAGTTGTATATTCAGTTCCTTCTCGAGGTTTACAAAGTTCTCAGCTATTATTTCTTTAAATGTACTCTCTGATCCCTTTTCGTTCTCATCTCCTTCAGGTATACTTGTAATCTTATGGTTCTTCTAATGGAGTCATATAGGTCTTACATGATTTCTTTAACTTTTAAAAATCTTAGTTCTCTCTCTTTGTCTGCCTAAATAATTTCTATAATTCTGCCCTTGAGCTTGCTTATTCTCTCTTTCATCTGATCTGCTTAACACATTATTTAATCTAATTTATTGATTTCTTCATCTGTTTACTGAGTTCCTTGGTTCCAGAATTTCTGTTTATTTTTAAAATTTGTATCTCTTTGATGAAATACTCCATCTGTCAATTTTATTCCTGAGATCATTGTGTTGCCTTTTTGAGTTTTCTTGTGACTTGTTGAATTTCTTCATAATAAGTATTTTGAATACTTCGCCAGTTAGATCACAATACTCAGTTTGGTTGCTAGAAATTTGTCATTTTCTTTTTGTGATATTGTATTCCTATGATTTTTCAAGGTATTTGATGGGAAGTGCCTCTTCTACATCATTTAAAGTAGTAAACACCTTTCTTATTTAGGCAAGGCTTTGTTCTCTTTGATTCTAGCAGTTCATCAGGTTGGTAATTTGGAGCCTTTCATAACTTTCCAGAAGATGGTGGTATAGCACATTTTTGTTTATTCTTACCAATGCTTAAGGTTGCTAAAGTTAGAGTACCGCATAAAGAACAAAATCAAAAAACAGCAAAAAAAACGAGTGGAAAAAAAAAAGGGTGGTGATAGAGTGGGGAGAAGTGCAATATTAGCATTTAGGGCTTTGGGTGTGTGCAAGACCCAGCAGGGGGATCCTTGAATGGGGGGAATCACAGAGGGCTAGGGGTGGCTTCTTGATAGAATCCCCCAGCACAGACAGCAGGAAATGTTTTGCTTCATTTGTCTGCTTTTTTGCTCCTTTTGCTTGCTTCATTTGCTTCTCTGTCTGCCTACTTCCCTTTCCTTTCCCAACCCCAGTCATTGAGATCTCTCTTCAGAGAGCAAAAGGTACTTCCAACTATAGCTGGGCAAACCTCCACTCACCATCTTCATCTGCCCAAAAGATGTGCTAGCTGGATTACAGAATTTTCCACTATCTTTTCTGCTACTAGCATCTTTGTCTTTCCACTACCCAGGCTTCACAGTCGCCTGTGCTGTCCAACCCATCCACTTTCAGGTACAAGATAGATGTATCTCTCAAGTGTCTTTGTATTTAAGAGGTACTCTTTTTTTGGTTATGGATGTCCAATTGTAAATCAAAGGGGAAAGAAAATCTCCTTACCCATTTTTAATTAGGCTATTTAATTGGATTATTTGATTTTTTTCTTGTTTTTATTGTAAGGGTTCTTCATGTATTCTGAATACTATTCCTTTATTAGATATAGATATATAATTTTCAAATATCTTCTACTTTACTGTGAGCTACTTTTGTTCTTTGAAATACAAAGTTTTAATTTTGATAAAGCCAAATTTATCTATGTTTCTTATTTTTTTCTTATAATTTTTGTCAATTTTAAAGATTTCTCTTTTAATGCATTAAATTGGCTTCACAGTCCACTAATGTAAGAAGATCTGCATTTTTATTAAAAAAAGTTTTATTGAACACGTTTAGAACTGTGCTATTCAGTAATAGCATCATGGAAGTAAGTGTGCATAAAGGATACACAGGACTAAGTCCTTAGACATTCCTCAAACTAAGTAGTCAGAAAAATGTTGAAGAAAAATTAAAGGAGACCTCGAAGCGTCCTAAGGACTCAAATTGGTGATTACCAAAAGAAAAAATTATCTTGGGGACCAATTTTGCCAAATTAGATGAGAATTTATTAATATCAATCTTGCCTTTTCAGATATTCATAATATATAGAATTATCATTATTCCCTCCATGGATTAAAGGCAGGGGGAAAACAAAATACTAGTGATGTAGTCAGATTTGTCATTTTATAGCTTCATATAATATATTGCTATTTTACTGTGAATTTTCCTTGTCATTTATTTCTATATTTAGTTTTATTAAACTGACAGTTTCTTATCCCCTTTTTTCCTTTTGTGCTGTGTGGCAGAGGAAGTTATTTTCAACCTCGATGGGCAACATTTTATTGGACATTTTTTAGGTCGAAAACTGATAATTTGCTTTGTGGCTTCTTTAGTGTGATTAGAAATGATGATAAAAATATAAACCTAACAATATCATTTCTCAAATTCTAGTTCTTTTTAACTCTCTTACTTAGGTTTCATTTTCCTCATGCATAAAACTCATGAATTACACGTAGTAATAAGTGTTTTTTTAAATCTTTTAAATAAATCAAAGAAATAACATTTTTTAGGAAGAAGGGGGGCTTTAGCCAGGTAAAAATTATAAAAACAAAACAACAAACAGAGCAAATCTGGTTGGTATCCTTGGGCCATATTCCTGTCTGTGACACTTATCTATGTTTCTCTGCAGTGCCTTTCACTATAGAAGTTAGGAACTGGGCAGAAATATTGAACTGTAAAAATAATAAATGGGTAGTGAAGCTCTTTTCCTATCTTTAGTATATAGAGTCTGTGTCAAGCTGAACACTAAAGGGATAGAGTTCCACAAAGCTTGTGAATAAAGTTGAAAGTTGGTTAACACTGGTGAAATTTAATTCATGTGTGATTTAACTATTCCCATGCCTCCTCTTTAACTGTTTTTGGGAATAGAACTAATGAACCAGTCACAAATTAATTCTGTTATATCTTATTTTAAGGACTATTTTATTTTAGGGAAGAATATATAACTTAGGTTGTTTATATCAATGAAATAAAATAGTTCTTCTTTTGTGATAAATTTAGACTTTTAGAATATAAAGATTACTGGCACTGAGAGTTTTCTGTTAGTATTACTTGTCAAAAGTAAAAAGGCTGCCTAAATATTCAAGAGAACTGCGAAATAGGGTAAAAATGGTAAAGTTTCCTGGAGGAATGGAGGTGCACATTTTTTTCAGTGTGAACATGAGCTAATGTGCTATTGGAAGCAGTAGTTGGAGGCCAGATCAACATGACAGGAATATCATAGGCCAATTATTCCTACAGTCAGAAGCAGCACAGCTGTAACTTTCATATACAATTTTGTGCCAAGCACAAATGAAAGAGGTCAGCTAAATGTGAGATATCCATTAATAACTACTATAAGCTCTTCATTGGCAGAATTTTTCTTTATCAACAGCATAGCACCCTGAGAGAGGGTGTTAAAGACATAAGATCACTAACAAAGCTAAGCAAAAATACTCATATTCTATCCCCAGTTTTTTACAGTGATAATCTAGTCTTCTTCCTTCTAGGCAAAAGATCTGAGAGCTGTTCAAGTGACCTCTGAGAGTTTAATATTAGTGATAGGTATATTTGTGGTTGATTGAATCGACTCTCTGTTGCACTTTATAATTTTTTTTTCCCCAGAGTCACTCAAAAAATTTCAGCTTAGGTATTTAACAGTAAGGGCTAATCAACTTCAAATTTATATTTGAATAAGCTAGGATATTTTGTTATTGTAATAAATAATACCATTATTTCAGTAGATGAACATAAAGTTTGTTTCTCTATCACATCAAAATTAAATGTGGGTCAAGGTGCCATGTGCTGACTTGTTTATCTAGGTTTTACCTTGTGACATTGCCATTAAAACAACATGGTGAGGACAATTTGCATACGGTTTTATAGTGTAACCTGAGAGCAATCTGTCTCACTTCCTTCTATCACACTGGCCAGACCCAGTCATATTACATTAACCTTAATGTAAGTCAGGGTGGGAAATATCTTCTTGTGGGTCCAGAAAGAGAAATGTAACAAAAGATTTGAGACACAGCGTTTCTATTGTAACTTAATGTTTTGGTAACATGAATAAGTTTCATCAATTTAATTTTTTTCTTTTATACACATTGTTATTGTTATGACAATAACAAAGGAATGATTATTTCACATGTTATGTCTCCAGTTATTTGGTATTTGGTATTAGTAATTCAACTACGCAAAACAAATATAGCTGAACTATAAGGATAAAAACTGGTGACAGATAGCATAGAAATAAGGATACTTCTGAAAGTCCATTTAGGCAATGCACTAACCTGACCACATATATCAATACTGAAATTTTCCAAGATACTATGGTCTTATTTGAGAAGAATGAGCCAGAACACATGGCTCTAAAAGAAGAGTCAACTACTCTTGTCAACTTGATCCTTGTTGGATCTGGAACATCTAAAGAGAGTATGGATCATTGTTTGTTTTGTTGATGCTTTTGCCCATAATTATGTTTGGATGAAATTGTCACTATAATTTATTACATATGAACTTTAATGGAATTTTCCAGATGATGAAGTGTTTATTTCTTCTTTAATTTGCATATGTCTTAAGAAGTATTTAGCAAAATTTCTGAATGTAGAAATACTTTCAGGTTGTTTATATAAATATATATCAGCAAAATATTCCAGATTAAAGTACATGAGAAGATTTAGATATTTGCTATCAATTTTTATAGTATTTACTCAGCCCAGAAACCCCAAATTTTACCAAGTTAAAGATTAAATAGAATTCACTGATAATTTGTTAGTCATTTCCTTAAATACATGTTAGAAAAATAGTGGCTACCTCTAAGCCATCTAGTTGCCATTTCTAATGGGTAACTGAATTGTTAGTTTCATATTTGTTCATTCATATTTATATTTGTTCATATAATGCAATACCACATCAGAGCTTAAACCTGTAACTTAAATGTATATATGTTAATATAGAAACATCTTAATAATACAAAGTTCACTGAAGATCAAGTGCTGAATTTTACATAAAAAATATACAATGTGTGAGTTTTTTAATACTTAATTACAGTATTTATTATCTTGATTATGTGAAGCTTGTAGATAAATTTGGGAATGTTCCTGGTGTGAGTGCCAAAGCAGACTCCAAACTTCACATTTTATTTCATAGATATAAAGAACATAGTAGACAAGTTAGCAAGTATAAATCATCAGTGATAGATAAATATTTCTTTGGTTTATTATTTTATGTACATTTTTCTGAATTTTCAAAATTTATAATTTTAAGAAGAAACTATTTAAAAATTCATTCTCCCAAGAATATTTACTTGTGAATTTTTGAAAATATATTTCATGTAATACATATTGGTTCTAAGGTAACTTTGGTTAAAATTCCCTATATAGTTTCAGGCCTAAAAAAAATGATCTTTGTTAAAGTGAAAGGTATTCACATGTCAGACAAATCCATTTCTAGGAATTCTGGCCACTAGTAGAAGTTTCTTGCAACAGGAGATGGCAGGAGTAGTATTGAATTTTGTATATCTCAAGAGATTAAAGCTCTGAATAAATGTACCAATAAAACTAAGATGAGCAAATAAACTGACTTATTCTTACCATTAGATGAAAGAAACTAATTTAGTATGAATAGGCTCTATGTATTGAAGAAAAATGGAAGAGAAATATTTGAGAGATCTTTTAAAATAGGTTGGAATGAGATTATATTAACTGAGGTCAAAGGAAAGAGAAATTGTCAGCTTTGCAAATTATGAAGACAGGTCTTTGCTCCCTGAGAGAACAGCTATGTGGTGAGGAGATGTCTTTTTATCATATTGCAATCCTTTAACTTAGTACATTGCTCAAGAGTATGAAGTTATAACTAACATTATGATTAATAACATTTCTAAACACCTATGACAATATGGGCATTGATATACTAAGTGAAATACATTTAGTAAGATTCTGCCAAGGAAAGTATTATTTTTACCTCAATGACCTGAGGTATGTATATGTGTATGTGTGTGTGTAACCTTTGTCTTAATCTCTGCTTTTAGATACATGAACTGAGTTCTAAGATGTTAAAGAACTTGACTACAGCCTTATATAGAAATCTTCAGAGCTGAATAAAATTCTAGATCTTACTAATTGACCAGGAAACCTTTTCTCAAATTCAACGTAATTAAGCAGAATATGCTTAAAGATAACATAATTGAGGTGAGCAACAATGCTATAACTGAACAGATTAATGTCAATGAAGAGGTGTCTTTTCTTTTTTGTTTTTTAAGATGTACTTTAGGTAGAGAAGTATGTAATGGGAAGAATATGAAGTCTGGTATAAAAGAGATTCTTATTAGAATCCTTGAAAATTAACTTTCACTCTGATTCTCAGATCTGAGTTTTCTAATCTTTAAAATGGAGGACGTGAAAATTACCACACAGGATTATAATAAAGATTAAATGTATAAACATATGTCACTCAACCTACATAAATGAAATTTAGCAAAATAGAAGAAATATAAGTAGAATATGGGCTAAGATTTATACTTTGCTAACTTTTCCTTGAGATATGCTTGATTCCTGACCCTCCTCAATATTCTTCTTTCAAAGGATATTAGTCCTGGTGTGAAGTCTGAGCCTTCAAAATGTCCTAATTTTATCTGAAAATATAAGCCATTTTTTAACTTGGCTATGGGCTTTAAATCAATTGTGTGAGAATGTCTAGGAAAAGAAAAGCCAAGATTAGAAGAATTATTTTCTTAAACTTGTGCATTGATGCTCAATCTCAACTATACTGTTAAATATGAACTTTATTAATGTGTTCACAGAAATAGTAGGAATCAGAAAACCATGGTCTATTTCTGGCTTTACCATTATATCACTGTGTGGGTGCAAGTTACTAAATTATTCTTTCCCTACTTTTGTTTTCACTACATATTAAAAAACAAACAAAACTTTAGTGTGTGCCTTAACTCTGTAGGATTGATATTTTTCCTTTTCAAAAATAAAATGATTTACTTTTATTTTCATAAATATGAAATCAGCCTTCACCTAAAGCTTTAAAAAATTTCTTGCCAATTTAAATGTAATTTTTAATGTTTTTATTTCATATTACTCAATGACCTTTAGGATAGATTAATTCCCCAAACCTCTACATTGCTCCAATAATGAAGACAGATGATCTGACTGATAGTTAAAAATTGTTTTTTTCAAAGCTATTTCCAGGATTGTTCTTTTTAATGGTCTCATTTGAAATCTTTTTTTAGAGGAAGTAGATGTCTTCATCCTGCGACAGGGTGAGAAAAGAGGTCACTTGAGTCTTAAAGTCAAGGACGAAGAAATACTAAAGACTTTGACTAAACAATGCAAGCTAGAATGAGACAGAACAGCTGGGCCACCCAGGCAGTGTCTGAGCTAGTAATAGCAGACTTCTTTTATATGATGCTTGTAGCCAAGTGGATGCTACAGATTTTAAAGAGTTCTGGTGATTTGACCAAATAGGCATTTTTCAGGGGATTTCTTGCAGTCTTCAAGAAGAGATAAATGAGAGATGGGAAGATGCCTTGCAGGAGGTTTCTGTCCTGGACAAATTTAAACTGGGTTTGGTGAGACCAAATCATAACCGCAGAACATTGGGAGTAAAAGAGTTTATACCGAGCTTTATTCTCATGGTGGCAGGTCAAGTGCTAGAATCCATGTGCCTCCAGGGAAGTTTGCAAGACAGTCTTTGCCTCAGGACCTCTCCACTGCCTTGCAGTCCTAAAGCACTGGGCTGAGCTCTTTGTACAGTCAATAACAGCTCCCTGCCAGCAAGTGTGAATGCACAGGTGAGAATTGCATGTGCGCAGTGAGCAAGTATTTCAGGTGAGGATCCTAGCTATGCAACCTCCGCTTTTCCTACAGAAGACTAGCAGTAATCAAACATATATAATGGAATCAAAGCAGACTCAGAATGGGGAAAAGGAAAAAAGAGAAATTTGAATTGTTCAATTAGCGTATGTTGTTTTATTGATTACATCGACACATAAGTATGGTAGACATTTCTGAACCTTGATGCCTGAGCTACTTACCTGAGATTCCCTGAAGTGTAGCTTCTCATTCTTCCCCATCCTGGATAAGACATAACATTTCATAAATATATTTATTCCCTATTACCATTTCCAGAAAGTTACTGGTCCAATATCACGTAGATATTTTGTAAGTCACAGTTCATGAAATCTTACTATGCCATTCTCTTCTCTCTTTGCGGCAGTCATATCATAATGCCCTCTTCATTTCTCAACCACATATTCTTTGCCAATTTTGGCAACATACTCCTCCTTGTAACTGGAAGCCCCATCACTATTTTACAGGACTTTAATGCTCATGCCAATGGCCTAATCAAAATATTAGCTTCAAGGCCTCTTGATCTCAGTAGTTCGCTAATTAATACATCCATTTCCAAAGCCAGGTGGAGAAATTTGTCATCATTTTCAGAAATGTGGATACGAATATTGACTAGTATCTGTGGGAAACCTCTTGTAATTAAAATAGCAATTTAAAAGCTTTATTGAGCTATAATTAACATGCAATAAACTATAAATACTTATTGTACAATATGAGATGATTTTTATTAATGTATAGATCATAAAAGTATCACCACAAACAAAATATCAAACATATTCATCACCCTTAAAAGTTTCCTTATGATACTTTAATCTTTCTCTCTCAATCTTCCTGGCATCTCTCTCTCCTGGCAGCCACTTATCTATTTCTTAAGCAAATAATAGGCAATATTAGATTATATATTCTAGAATTTTATATAAATGGAACTATATGGTATGTACTTTTTTATTTTGGGGTCTAGCCTCTTTCACTCTGCTTAATTATTTTGAGATTTAACATGTTATTTTGTGTACAGACAGTAAAGTACATTCCTTTTTATTGTGAAGTGGTATTTTATTGTGTAATGTAGCACAGTTTCTTCATCCTTTCACATCTTGACGGATATTTGCTTTCCCTGTAGTTCTGGCTATTAGACATGAAGGTGTTGTAAACATTCATATATAAACTTTTTAAGGACATGTACTTGATTTTATCTTAAGTAAATATCTAGGTCTGGAAAGGGTAGATATATGGTACATTTATATTTAATTTTCTAAGAAACTGTCAAATGTGTTTTCCAAAGTGGCTATATATTACATTCCTGCCAACAATATATGAGATTTCCAGTTCCTCTCTATCTTTTCCATAACTTAGTGTTTGGTTTTTGAGTTGTCTCTATGGTATATTGCATTAATTGATTTATTTTAAACCATACTTACATTCTTGCAATAAAATCCATTTTTCCACGCTGTCATGTTCTATTTGATAAATTCCAAGAGTCTAGAATTAGCAAATTGTATTTGCCAACTGTAGTTAAGAACCTTTCTAATTATGTTCATGAGCAATATTGTTCTGTAGTTTTCTTCTGATGTCTTTTTCTAGTTTTGATAAATGGGTGTGGTAGCCTCATAAAAGAAGTTAAGATTTATCCCTATCTAAGAGAGTTTGTATATAATTGATATTATTTCTTCCTTAGCATTTGGTAGAATTCACTAGTGAAGCCATGTAATTCTGAAATTTTCTTTATGGAGAGTGTTTTAAATAGAAATTAAATTTATTTTTCAGATATGGAACTACTCAAGGAATGTATTACTTTTTACATGTGATTTGGTAGTTAGTGTCAACCAATTAGACCATTTCATTGAATTTGTTGAAATTATTGGCAAATATTTGTCCATAATATTCTTATTTCTGTTTTAATATCTATGGAACATGCAGTACTGCTACTTCTCTCCTTACTGATCCTGGAAATATGTGTCTTCTTGGTTTATTTGTTTGCTTCTTTCCTCTTTCCCTTCCTTCCTCTCCCCACCACCACCCTTACTGATTTTCGGCTTATTTGTCATACCAGTTATTCAGAGAAGAGTATTGAAATCTTCAACTGCATTTGCAGATTTCTCTATTTGTCCTTGGACTACTACTAGTTTTGCTTTATGTATTTTGAAGCTTTATTAATATATGTATATATATTTTGCATTGTTATGTTCTCATCAAGAAATTACCCCTTTATCATTATAAAATTACTTTTCTTACAACTCTCATTATTCTTTGCTATGAAATATAATTTTCCTAACATAAACGTAGCTTTTTACTTTTCTTTGGTTTAGTGTTAGGATGGTATGTATTTTTCCATTATTTTAAATTTAACATGTGATTCTTTATATTTAAATGGATATTTTGGAGGCAGCATATAGCTTTATTTAATCTGAGAAGCTCTGGCATTTGTAATGTTTATATTATTTATATTTAATGTGATTATTGATATGACTGTGTTTAAACCTTAAATATTTCTATTTGGTTTCTATTAATTTGCTTATTCTGTGTTCTTTTCTTCATATTTTTCTGACTTATTTTGGGTTAATTTATTACATTCTATAATTCAGTATAACTTCCTTGTTGATTTATTAGCTACAGATACATTGTTTTGTTCTTTTAGTAGTTGCTTTTGGCTAATATATACACCTCTTACTTATCATAGTATGTTTCCAGCATTGCGTAAGGAGCTTAAAGTATTCTTCAATTATCTCCTCTAGGCTTCCATGCTTTTGTTGACATATATTTTATTTGTGCATAAGTTACAAACCCTAAACTTCTTATTTTGTAGATATTTTATTTAGATGAAAAAGCATTCTAAGCTATTATATGCTTATCCTCTTCACTGTCTTCTCCTCTTCCCCTCCTCCTCCTCCTTCCTTCTCCTCCTTCTGGTAATTTGGAATATGGAACCGCAGTGTCAGAGAACACAAGGAAAGGAAAGAGATGATGCCCAACCTTGGCTCTTGGTGGCTCTGGGATATTCAGAGTTGAATGATGGTCTCTGGTATATTATTTTTGTCTAGAGCTAGAAATAGATAAGGCCACTGACTTAATGTTCCCCTTGTGAGGTCCTTCTTGTTTTAGGGCTTAGAGGGAAAAAAAAGTCATAATTTATCTACATATTTACTACATAAATTTAATCCACATAAATTTAGATACATAATTTATCTAATTGATTTACAGTGTTAGTGCAATTGGTGGAAAAATTTTCAGTTTTACCACATGCTGTTAATGCAGCCTTATTTTCTTGTTTTAGTTCTACCACCAGTTATCATCCCTGTTGGGTATTCTGTTACATTTTACAAGGTAGTGCAATTACTTATTATCATCGCTTTATAAATGTGTAAGAGACTGCATTTTCTTAAGCTCAACAGCCTGTCTACTTGTTTTTCACTAGAATTTTTATTTTTATTGTTACTGAAGGATAACTCTTACACATATTTTTATGCATTGTTTTAATCATGTCGATGTGTACATAGGAATGATAGCATATCAAAATAAATAGGTTTCAGCAAACCTTAAATTTTTAAAAGTTAGAGCCTTAGTCTACCAAATCACTTATCTACTCAGTTATCAATGCTTATCATTAACAGGAGATGTGCTTCATACCTTCAAGGATATCAATGATGTGGCATTTTTTAAGAGAGCTCCACTATTACTTCCATTATGAACTCCCAAGGTGCTGATACCTATTCAAGATGTGTAAACAGCTATATATTTACTGTAACAGGTCAATGTTTTTAAATATTTAGAATATGAAAAAATGTGCATCTTATAATTGATTAAATGAAGCCTTACTTCTATAACTCAAGAATGCTTTACCGAGTATCTAGTACCAGGACATGTGCTAAGGACAGGAGATATAACAGTGAACAAGAAAAATACAGTTGCTTCACTCATGGGTGTGTGCGGGAAGGGAGGAACATTTGCCATCTTATTGATTTTTTTATTTCTAAAACATCACATTGTATTATACTGGCCCACCCTAAGGATTAAGATGCTAGAATTTATACAAAACCTTGGTGAGCACTGTTTAATCTGAAATTAATCTCTGAAATAATTTCTATGGTTCTAGGGAAGTTTTAAAGGCTTTTAATTAGCACATTCTCATCTAATACTATCTAATATTTTTCTAATTTATAATTTTACTACTTTTATTAGCATTGATATCATGTTGCTTGATGTAGAAGATAACATTGTGGATCAAGAAGAGATGATAAATCAAGAAAAAACATATCTATAAACTCAAAATAATTTTACCTTCCCAACCTCAATAAAATTAAGGAAATTATCAATGAAACATCTGTAATAATGTATCTTCTCTTTTCTGTATTTAAAACCAAATGGAGCAATTTACCTATTAGTATTATGGAGGCAAATGAAAAACATCCTGTAGTTTAAAAAGCAAGCACTTATAAAGCTATTTAAAACTCTTTTCTATCATTTTCAATATTACATTACAGTAGAGGACCTTACATTGATAAATTTCCCCATGTATATCCAAATCTATTTGTAGTTCAGCAAAATTGGATAATATAATATGATTATCTATATGAAAGAAAAATTTTCCTTATTATCTCCCATAGAATCTATGTTCTATTCTATAAACACAATTACATTTTTCCATTGATTTCCCTGAACTCTCTTTAGGGTCAACCTAATTTTTATTCTGAGAAAACAATTTGACCTCTGATTTTCTAGACTTACCTAGAACAGTAATATTTACTCTTCTTATTATACTGTTTCCTTACCTATGAAGGCTTTATTTAATTTATCTAAAGTATGATAGGAAATAAATTTTGAAGTGCATAGAGACCAGTGCATACCTAACCAAGGAAAGAAAGTTTTTCAGCCTCTTTCAAGAACTAGGCCATTCTCTTACCTGTCCCTCTAGCATTACCTCTTTATATTTCCTGTGGAAATAAACCATTGACAAGCGATTAAAAAATGAATGAGAGAAGAGTGATTTAGCATAAGCAATGGCATCAGCAATGCAATGGAATTAAACTACCATATAAAATTTCAAATCACATATTCATATGTGAAATACACATTTTTCTATAATTTTTCATGGTTTTTATCTAAGCTCTCTTCTATACATTGTGAGAAAATATCATTATTAGCAAATATCTTGTTTTCTCAGTCATTTCCCTTGGAAATTGACAATTCAGAATTTTCGCCTAGGTCTGAAAACAAGACCCCTTTGGGTCTTCTATCTTTTATGTCATGTCTCATAGGACTTTTCCAGGGCCATTAGATTCATAGTTGCTCTGCCCCTGAAGTACCCCTCAACTTTGACTATTCAACTGCATGTATGTCATGCTAATGTGGGAAACTATGGGGGCCTTAGGATACCAGATGTGAAATTCAATACAGGTCATATTACTCTGAAAGTATTAATTGTATCCAGATGTTTAACATTCCCACACTCTGGGGTCTAACTTAGATAGGCACATGGACAAGGTAGAGAGACACTTTTGTTTTTTGTTCTCATAATATACAATTACATGAACAGCATTATGGTTACTAGACTCCCCCTATTATCAAGTCCCCACCACATACCCCATTACAGTCACTGTCCATCAGCATACTAAGATGCTATAGAGTCACTAGTTGTCTTTTCTGTGTTATACTGCCTTCCCCGTGTCCCCCTCTACATTATACGTGCTAATCCTAATGCCCCTTTTTCCCCCTTATCCCTCCCTTTTCACCCATCTTCCCCAGTCCCTTTCTCTTTGGTAACTGTTAGTCCATTCTTGGGTTCTGTGAGTCTGCTACTGTTTTGTTCCTTCAGTTTTTTCTTTGTTCTTATACTCCACATATGTGTGAAATCATTTGGTACTTGTCTTTCTCCACCTGGCTTCTTTCACTGAGCATAATACCCTCTAGCTCCATTCATGTTGTTGCAAATGGTAGGATGTTTTCTTCTTATGGCTGAATAATATTCCATTGTGTATATGTACCACATCTTGTTAGAGAGATGCTTTTAAAGTCCCTTCTCAACATCTAATTTTGTCTTTCTTCCTCCAGCAAGAAAGGTCAATATCTAGGATGGAGGAAAAAAGAAATGTTTACTTAAAATAGAGGTTGGGAGGGAGGACTTTTTACATAAGACATTCTAGTGACATCTCCTTGTTTTGTACTTGGATTATGGGTTTTATCTTTAAGTCAAGAATACCATTGAGGGTTTTTTTAATGGAAAATTCATTTTAGGGGAAACAACAGACTTGCATGTTACTGTTTGGATGAGAGCCATGGGTTTAAAAGAACATGTAAGTATATAGTTGGGGAAACTATACATTAATATTTCACAATTTCATCCTGATAATAATAAAGAAGAATTGAACTAATTCCCAAGATTTGGATTATTGAAATTTGATGTTTCAGAAGACCATGCAAGAGAAAACTCCTAACAGTAGCTAAATTTCTAGATAAAAAATATTGTTGCAATATTTTAAGTAGGAAAGCAGCCTAGTTGAAATGTCTGCAGATGCTGGTATCTGGAAAGCAATGCAAATGCAAATTAGTTAACCTGTGGTTTGACATGGCAGAGTTGGAGCTTTCTATTGGACATAATAGAATCAAGATTAGTATCTTTCTCTAACTTTGCAGCTCTTTCAAAACTTGATATCTATCTCCTTCTGCTCTTATCTCTTCTTTTGCCAAGCACCACTATGCTTTGATTCATTTTTAGATTATTCCTGGGAACTTTTTGGCGTTTAGGTATCTTCAAAGAATATGGCAATTTTTTCCTCATCTTATTTGAATGCTCTCAGCTTCCATATTTTCTAGTAGTTACAGTAAATCATAAAGTTTTATCCAAATCTGTCACTCTAACTCTAATAGAATCATCTCATAAATTCGAGGACCAAGTAGAATTAAAATGGCTGTTTCCAGTTCTTGAGATTAATAAATATATAAATCATTTTTACTTAATATAGGGAATACCTATGCAGGAGTCATTAAATTTCTCAAAATCTTCTTCTATCAATTATTTCTTTGTCTCTAGAGACAAAAGTAATTGAAGGTTTCCCCAGACTCTTCAGTTTGTCCACTTATGCTGGTCAAGGAATGCCCTTTAGGACTTCTGGATCCACAATTCTTGAGCACTGCAGCAAAAGAGAGTAACATGAATGAGTAACAGCAGAGACATGCAGAATTTATGTGGCTGCTTATTTAAAACTGAACATCTTTATGCTCAGCTACAATCGTTTAAAATTGGGATTTCTACTCTAGTAATAATGTATATATAGCTGGACATTTAGCCAGCCATGAATCTAACAACAAACTTTCCTAAAGGACCAGGATTTCAGCATGTAGTTAACATTTTTGTCTACTTTTGCATCTCCTTTATTCCATTGTGGCTTTTTTTTTTCCTGATTCTAAGCCATCTATTCCTCTACTGGAAGCCAAGAGGCTAAGGAAGATTCTCTTGTTGAATGACAGTCTCCCAGTGACATGACACTGCAAAATTACAGGCATGAATATTACATATGTCAGAATGTTGTGGTCTAAGAAAACAATGGAAAAACTTAAAGAAGCTTGAGAAAGAATAACTGAAGAAAATTTTTGTTAGTGTACTAAGAAACAAGATACAGATCAGTCATAAAATAAATAACCTTGTTATGTAATAACAGTGAGAGTGAGATGCTTTCTATAAAGGAAAATGTGACCTTTGCTTCCTAGTCAATAATCTACACAAACTGGAAGTGATAATCAGCCACATATTGGAAGCACATAAAGTATCTTTATCAGAGTTTCAAGCCACAGAGGTCCATCTGCTCATATGGAGAATAGGTGGCATGAATGTAAGACTTCATGATTTTTACACGGAAACATGCTCAGAACCACAGTTTTGACTTCCAACAAGCAAGGCCCATATGACATAAGAATAGACTTGGGCCAACAAGGTAACACACACTTGGCTCAGAGTTAAGATTAATGTCTGTCACACACCAGCTCTCATGGAAAGATGCTCATTCAGAACAGATGGCATGCCACGACTCAACTTTCTGTGCTTCTGTTTCACAGATTTTCTTTTTTTAACTCAGTCTAGCTTTATATGTGCATATGTCTATTTATTTATTCATTCATTCATTCAGTGGACAAGGGTGTCATGTAACCATCTGTGTGGTTCTGTAATGGTCTACTTGTATATCAATGACAGCAAACTCTTAGAACCAGCCCTGGCCATCCCAGATTTATTTATTTTTCTAATGTCACATAAATCATGTTATATGACTTGAACTTTCCATCCAAAGCTTGTACTTTATTGTGTTTTCATGTACCTAACCTAATATATATTGGATAAATTTATGTTTCCTTAGTAACAAACACACTTACTTACTGGAAAACAAGAAAATTTCATTTTTGTTTCAAAGTTTTAACTCTTATTATCTGTCAAAAGTCATTAAATGTTTTAAGGATTACCATGATTTCTACATAAACTCAGTGCATGTAACATTTCCTGGTGGACTTAATCAAACTATTTAATTTTATAAAAATAATAGTAAAAGTAAAATCTTTCTTCAGTTCACATAATTTATAAAGATGCATTGTGTATGTAATAATTGAAGGCTTTTACTTTAAAGACATCATTCTTGACAAAAGTAAATGAAAAAATACAAAGATTTTCTAAAACCTCTTTATGCATCATTCTCAGTTAACCATTAGATTTTATAAGATGAATGCCATATTGTATTTAATAATTGCCAGTTTCTTAATAAATATTATTCTTTAGTTTTTGTATGATAGGACATTTAGAGAAATGTAATGGATAAATGGATAGTGTTAAAATAATTTAATCTTTAGGACATAAGCATTAATTTGTTAATGAAATTTGAATTTTAATTGGTTTTTCATAGTAAAATATTTTGGATTATATTTCATTATTTAGTATAAAAATGATAGCTGTAGAGCAAGATGCATGCATACTGTAAAAATTGAGTGTAAAATTTTTTTCTTTATAATACTAATTTCCTTGAGTATAATAACCCTAAAAAGCATAAAAATGTCATATTTATTTTGAGAGATTTTGTATTTATTATATAGTTTCTTATATACATTATGGGTTACTTAGTTGTTGAAATTGCATTTAAGCAGATCTAGCTCTCTAAGTTTATTTACTCAAACACAAAAGGACATAGTTCTTCCACCTCAAAGATACATCTAAATAAAATATTGTTTCCCCAAAACAACCAATTGGCATGATAATATTATTGCTAGAGTAATTTTTTTCTTGTCACTGTCTTACAGATACAAATTGGTTCTCCTCACCTTTTTCAGCCTTCATTTTCTTAACTAATTTGTAGTTACTATATATACTCCATTTTAAAACTAGGAAAATAATTCTTAATTATCATCAGTATAAAACCAGATTTCAAAAGTAACAGTGATTAACCACCATCTGCAAATATGCTCAAGCGGTCAAAAAAAATCTGTGGGTGACTCTACTATACAGTATTTCAATTACTGTTGGAAAGATTTGTTCAAGGTGAACTATATACTTAGACTCAGGCATTTTAAATTAACTTAGAATGAATATAACCTCTTTAAATAATAGAGAAAACAAAATTCAGTATAAATGAAAGTTTTATTTTAAAATATTTTAGTATGGTGCTGATTGACTACAATGTGTGGATTAATAGAGGACAATAGAAATGATAGAATTTATTATAAAATACCCAACAGAGCAGTAAAATGCATCATGTAACTATGAAGGTAAAGAGAAAACAAGCAAAGGCTGCCTAGATGGGAACAGATAAACATGTAACATAGACTTTTAGCAATTAAAACATAGACTTGGAGCAATTAAAAATGTGGAGAGTTCCACTGAAAGCAACCATACCCGTTCTGTGCCTGTTGTGGTATCCTTGGCTCTGTGTTTCCTGGCAACAAGTCCTTTTGAGACCCCTGTTGGGGACAAAACTGGTATTAGGCAATCTTCCATGTCTAACAACCTGGCTCTGTTTCTAGTGGTTGAGCTTAAAAACACAATTAAACATATTCACTTGCCCACAGATCTAGAAATAAGAAGATGTAATTTTTCTTGCAGTTGCTGTTTGTTATATACAAGAAGCAAATACTTCTGAAAGATGAAAGATACACTGTGTGTGTGTAAGAAAAGTATTATATGGAAAGGTATACATTATAATTATGAATGCTTTTGATAATTTGTCAGTGTACTTAAGTTGTATATTAAAATACTTAACATTTTAATACATTAGTAATTAAACATGTTCATTAATGTCAAAGGGACAATACATTTAAAGACAAGTTTTTGTTTTCAAATACTTTAATAAATACTTCATAAATATTTGTTGAATGAATACATGAGCAATCTATACTTCACTCACCTCAATTTTTATAATATGCCATTACCTCTTTATAAAAAGAACTTAAAATTTTACTTTTTTGTTGTTTATCAATTTTCAATAAAATTGAAATCACTAAAATAATATCCCTAATAGTGGCCTGAAATCTGGGCAGTCCATCAATTCTGAATTTTATAATTTGATATATATCCAGAAAACAAGATATTTCCATATTTAAGTCAAATTAATTTTTTACAGAATCAAATACATTGACTACTGCTTTTGCTTCATGCCTCTAATTTGCACTGGCTTGTTCTAGCATTAAGTCATAAGAAACCACTATTACATTTGTAGTAAGGATAATTTTGAGACCATTGGTCACTTCAGTACAGAATCACCTATTTACATGGGCTCACAGGAGACCCTTCTCACTTTTCAGTACCATGAAAGCTGTATTTTTCCAAATAAAAATAATAGATATCACAAATCATTTTGCCATTCATATAATATTCCATAATTTACCTTCATTTTGACTGCTAAGGAGCTCAAAACAAATTAATGGCTTATCTCAATGATACAGTACCAATAGCAACCTTACCATTATAGCTTTAATTGTTCTATTTTTAGTAAACCTCCATTTCACTTTTCTCATGTTTATTTATTAATGTATTTTTATATGTGCATCACTGAAAGTTGCCTCAATCCTTTACTAGAGTGATTCATTTTAACAATAATAAATAAATGCATAAACATAAATTATACATAATATATTAAACATGATAAGATCTCAATAAATGATGAATTGAATAAATGAGCAGCTATCTAAAACTATCTAAAAAATCTTGCAGGTTAAACTTTACTTATTGTAGACTTTGGCAATGAATAGAGACTTTGGAATAAGACACACGCTGAAACAAAGTTGACTCAAGAGATATTTTTCTCACCCAACCACACAACATTTTATATGCATCTGAGCAGATTGTGTTTTTCTGTTATACAAAAATATTCCCAGTAATTCAAGTATATCATTGCAGGTGAAATATATAGGCTACATATTTTGGGGGAAAATAAATATAGTTTATACCACAACTAGCAATCCAAATTTTGCTCATTCAGTGTTACAGTTTTTAGAGAATATTTCATTTTCTCATTCATATCATATTGTTACAATTAGATGGACTGTGCTTAAGCAATAAATATAATAAAGTGAAAAAAGAAGCATTTACTAGGCTCCTGCTATTTTTCAAATTATTCTATATATTTTTCATCAGTTAATTAGTATCCCAGTAATGCTGCTGAACTAACCATCTCAAAATTCAGTTGCAAAAAAAAAACAAAAATTGTTTTTTCATTTATACATGTGCACTCTGTAAGTTCTGATGAATTTTGGGTTGGTTGGATAAGGTAGCTCCAAGTTGCAAGTTACATACTTGTCTTCATATGTCTTTCATACTCTTTGGACCAGCAGGCTAGACAATGAAAAGACCTTTGTTGCATTATGATAGCAAAAATGTAAGATGATGAACCCTATCATACATGTATATTTCAAGCCTCTTCTTAGATATATACTGACATATTTCTGTATATGTAAATATGTAGAAATATATAATTGATATCTATAATATACAATGGAATACATATATAACATTGTGTGGCTGGGTGAAAAACACTTTGCGTACATTTTGTCTCATTTTGTACTCAGTGCTCTTCAGTTCATCCTACTCCAAAGTCCTTAAACATTGGAAAAATCCACCGATCACCCATCTGCCAGAAAAAGTCATTTGGCCAGTCAAACACCAAGATGGGGAAGTATATTCTGCTTCTAATGAGAGAAATTCTAAACTTACATGGAAAAGGGTAGATTAATGGGAAATGAAGATTAGAGGTCAGTAATTTCATTTTCCATAGTCTGACCTCTTAGTTACACTTTATACCTTCCATGTATACAGAATACATTTACCCTCCATCTCAAGATCCCTTAAAGTTGCCATCCATTCATATTAGTCATTTTTTAGCAAAATCTATAGACATATAATACTAGTTCCATTGTACAAAATGATTCAATATTTGGATATATTGTGAAATGAGCACCCCAATAAGTCTGTTCTCTGTATCCATGAACTTGGTTTAATTTGTTGTTTATTCAGATTCAATATATAAGTGATATCATATGGTATTTGTATATTTCTTTCTGACTTACTTCACTTAGCATAACAACCTCAAGGTCCATCTATGCTGTCACAAATGATGATAGTTTCTTCTTTTTTATGGCTGAGTAATGTTCCATTGTGGATATATGCTATGATTCCTTTATCCATTCATACATTGGACACATACGTGGTTTCTGTATCTTGGCTATTGTAAATAATGTTGCAATGAACATGGGGGTGCATATATTTTCAACTTAGTATTTATGTTTTTTTCCAATAAATACCCAGAAGTAAAATTGGTAGTTCTATCTTTTTGAGGAAACTTCATGCTATTTTTCATAGTGGCTATATCAATTTATATTCTGACCAACAATGCACAAGGGTTTCCTTTTCTCCACATCCTCACCAACACTTGTGATTTCTTGTCTTTTTGATAACAGACATTCTAACAGATGTGAGATGATATCTCATTGTGGTTTTGATTTGTGTTTCCTTGATAATTAGTGATGGTGAGTATATTTTCATGTACCTGTTGGCTACCTGTATGTCTTCTTTGGAAAATATTTATTCAGATCCTTTGCCCTTTTTCGTAAATCATATTTTTTATGTATTTTTTGCAATTGAGTTTTGTGAGTTCTTTCTATTTTGGATACTAATCCTTTATCAAATATACAATTTGCCAATATTGTTCTCCTATTTGGTAGGTTGCATTTTCATTTTGTTGATGGTTTCACTGTTATTCAAAAGCTTTTTAGTTTGATATACTCCCAGTTGTTTATATTTTTGTTACCTTTGCTTTTGGTGTCAAGTCCAAAAAACCATTATCAAGACTGTCAAAGGGTTTACCACCTATGTTTTCTTCTAGGATTCAGGTCTTACATTCAATTTTTTGATACAGTTTAAGTTCATTTTTTGTGTATGGTATAGAGGTCAAGTTTCATTCCTTTGCATGTAACTATTCAGTTTTCCCAACATCATTTACTGAGAGACTATCTTTTCCCCCTTGCTTATTCTTAGCTCCTTTGTATACATTAATTGATTCTATATGTGTGGGTTTATTTCTGGGCCAATTCAGTTCTATTGACCTATGTGTCAAGTTTTATGACTATATGATATTATTTTGATTAATAGATCTTATAACGTAGTATGAAATCAGGGAGTATGATACCTTCAGGTTTATTCACCTCTCTTAAGGTTGCTGTAGCTGTTTAGATCTTTTATGGTTCTATGCAAATTTTAGGATTGTTCTAACTCTGTGAAAAATGCCCTTGAAATTTGATAGGGATGCATTGAATCTGTTGATTGTATTGGATAGTATAGACATTTTAACAATATGATTTTTTCCAACACATTGGCATGGAATAACTTTCCATTTCTTTGTGATACCTTCTTTAATTTCTTTCATCAATATATTTTCATTTTTAGTACACAGGTTTTTCATGTCCTTGGTGAAATTTATTCCCAGGTGTTTTATTCTTTTTGGTACAATTATAAATGGAGTTGTTTTTTTAATTTCTCTCTACTACTATGTATAGTAACTCAATAGATTTTCATATATTGATATTTGTATCCTGCAGTTTTACTGATCTGATTAGTTCTAAGAGTATTTTGGTGGAGTCTTTAGGGTTTTCTTTCTATAATATCATATGATCTGCCAAGAGTGACAGTTTTACTTCTTCCTTTCAGATTTGGGAGCCTTTTATTTCTCTTTCTTTCCTAAAAGCTCTGTATAGAACTTCTAATACTGTGTTGAATAAAAGTGGTGGGAATAGGCAATGCTGTCATATTCCTGATATTCAAAGAAAAGCTTTTAGCTTTTCACTGTGATAGACTTTCTGTCTGGATTATCTATATATTGATGAAAGTAGGGCATTCAATTCCAACTACTATCTCATTGCTGTCTACTCCCTATAGTGTGTTAATATTTGCTTCGTATATTTAGGTGCTCCTATGTCTGTGTATAAATATTTGTAAATTTTATACCCTCTTATTGGATTGACTCCTTTTTCATTGTGTAATGCCCTCTTTGTTTCTTTTTACAGTCTTTGTTTTAAAATTTATTTGTCTTATATAACTATGCAATCAAAATTCTTTTGATATCAAATATCCTGGAATATATTTTTCCATCTGTGAGCTTTCAGTCCCTGTATGTCCTTACATCTTAATTGAGTATCTCATAGGCAGCATATAGATGAACCCTGTAATTTTTATCCATTCAGCCACTGTATGTCTTTTGATTGGAAAATTTAGTTCATTTACTTTAAAGTGATTATGGATAAGAATGTAGTAGTTATTGCCTTTCATTAATTGTTTTCTTGATGTTTTGTAGTTCCTCTTCTCTTCTCTCTTTCTTTGTGATTTAATGATTGTGGTAGATTTACATTCCTTTTTCTTTATCATTTGTGTAGCTACTATTGGTTTTTTTCTTTGTGGTTATCATGAAGTTTACATATGACAGCTTATATTTATAATAGTCTTTTTTAGTTTATAAGTTTGAAAGCTTTCTTAGCACTACAGTTTTACTCACCATCTCCACACATTTTGTTGTCACAAGTTACATTTTTTTATTTGCTACCCCTTAACAAATTATTCTAGTTATAGTTAGTTTGACTACTTTTTTCTTTTAAATTTCATACTAGCTTTATAAGTACTAAAACCATCTTTACTACATTAGATTATTCTGAATTTTACTATATATTTACCTTTACCATTGAGATTTTTTCTATTACTAAATAGTTCCTTTTGTTTCAGCTTACATAATTGCAGCATTTTGTGTAAAACTGATCTAGTGATGTTGGACTCCTTTGGCTTTCGCTTGTCTGGAAGTCTTTATCTCTCCAATAATTCTGAGTGACAGTTGAGTAGAGTATTCTTGGTTGAAACATTTTTTCTTTCAGCCCTTTAAATATATTATGCCACTCCCTTCTGGACCAACCACAAAATTTCTGCTGAAAAAACTTTGCTGATTGCCTTATAAGGGTTCCTTTGTACATAACAAGTTGGTTTTCCCTTGCGACTTTTAAGGTTGTCTCCTTGTCTTGCACTTTGACATTTTAATTATAATGGGTTTTGGTGTATGTTTCTTTGAGTTCCTCTTATTTGAAACTCTTTGGACTTCCTGGATCTGAATGTCCATTTCCTTCCTCAAGTTTAGGAAGTTTTCACAGCCATTATTTCTTTAAATAATTTCCTGCCTCTCTTTCTCCCCTCTTCTTCTGGGACCCTGTAAAGTGAATGCTGAAATGCTTGATGTTGTTACATAAGTCCATTAAGCCATCTTCACTTTTTTCATTTTATTTTTTGCTACTCTGCTTGGGTAAATTCCTGTGCCCTGTCTTTGAAATAACTGATCCCTTCTTCTGTTTTATACAGTCTGTTGTTGAACCCCTGTAGTATACTTTTTACTTCACTGACTGTATTCTTCAGCTCTGTGACTTCAATCCCATACCTTTTGTATTTTTTATCTCTTGTTGCAGTTCTCACTGTGTTTGTCCATTTTTCTCAGCAGCTCAGTAAGCTCTTGAAATTGTTCTTTTCTAACTCTATCAGGTAAACCACTTATCTCTGTTTCATTGAACAGTTTTTCTGAGATTTTATCTTGTTCTTTCTTTTGCAACTTATTCCTCTATTACTTCATTTTCCTTGACTCTCTTGGTTTTGGTTTCTATGCTTAAGATAAAAGAACCACCCCTCCCAGTCTTGAAAGTTGGTCTTGTGTAGGAGATGGACCTAATCATTCGTCCCTGTACTGGCCCTTGGTTGTCTTTCAAGTATTTGTGATTTTCCAAGGAAATGATTTTATTTTTAGTCATTAAGTGTGTGCCTCCCAGTCATTAGGGGTGTGCCAAGACCTTCAGTGTGACAGGAGAATCTCAGTTTCTAGATTCAGGCTGACTGAAAACCAGAAGCTCATGTAGCAGATTTTAGAGTATAAATACATGTATAGTCCTGTGTGACTGCAAGAATACATCCCACTGGCCACCAGAACAGGTAAGCTAGAAGTATCCCCCTCATTGACAGTCACAATAATCAGGGTTCTAGTTGAATGTACAAGCTCCTTTGAGGGATATATTTGTGACCTAGAGTGAGGCAGATAAAGAATACAAAGATAGTATCTACTCTCCTCCATCCCTAGAAAGCATCTCGGTAGGTTTATAGATATATGCAAACAAGAGCTTGCCCTTAAAGCTGAAATTCCAGAACAAGCAAATAGACCTCTTCTACAGAAAGACTGGAGTGTGTCTTAGTCTTCTGTCTGCACTGTGCGCTGTGGGTGGTAGCTGGCCATGAATTGTCTCTGTTTTTTACTGTCTTATGGGTCCCAGGCCCACTGGCCACCAGAGCCAGGCAATCAAGCATGCCTCCTTGGCAACAGTCTAAATACTCCCAGGCACCAGACCCCTATAAAAGCCCCCCTCCAGGAGATACAGATACTCTGGAACTCAGCAGAGGTAAAGCATGAAGGTAGCATCCATCCTTTGAGGTTTCTGGATGAAATTACATTCAATCCTTAGATTTAAGTTTGATTAGAAACATATACCCAAGGCCACAGCTATGTAGATCAGCTAATAGGCCTCTTTCAAAGAAACACTGGGCTCCTCAGGCTGCTTCCTTTTGATGTGCCCTGTGAATATAGCCAGTTAAGAACCTTTTTCAGTTGATTAGATTCCTGTGGAACCCTTGAGCATATGCCTTGCTGGCCACAAGCTTCTAAGTGATCCAGAGGTGTCCCCAGGCATCAGCCAGCCATAAAAACTGGGATATGAATAAGAACATAAGCTCCTTTCTGGAAGACATTAAAGAGCTGGAGTAAGGCAGAGGAGAGCATAAATATGATATACACTGGCTTCTATTCCCTGAGAGCCCCTCAGTTGACCCTTAGTAGTATGCTAAACCAGAAACCCACCCCTCAGGGTAAAGCTACAGGGTGAGATAACAGTCCTCCAGGGGAGAAAAAAAAACAAACACTGGATGTGTGTTTGCACTTTCTCTTTTATCAGTGCCCTAGTGGTGGTATCTGGCCAAGAACTGTTTCTGTTATAGTTTCATGGGACCCCAGAACTCAAGCCCTGCTGGCCGACAGAGCCAGGCAATTAAGGGGTGTCCACTATGGGACAGCCATAAAAAGCAGGGCACCAGACTTAAGAATAGGGACACCAGAAACATGTATCTTCCACCCAGGAGATAGTGTCTGGAGTGCTACAGAGGGAAACTACAAAGATACCACACACTTGAGGAAAAAGGCCTAGAGTTTAGGGGAAAAAAAGGTGGTGCCCACCATTGGAGTGAGGTTGATGGTTGGTGGAGAATCAAAAGATGATACCCATTGGCCTCTATTCCTGTAGAGTATCCCAGCCATTTAAATTAGATGTCTGTCCCCTAGGCTGACATATTAATATAAGCAAATAAACCTCTTTTACAGAAAATATGAGCAATTTTGAAGTTGCTGCCTCTATGCTGGGCCCAGGCACATGTGAGTCCATGCACAACCCCCCTAAGAACTGTTTCTCAGTTGGCTATAGCCTTGTGGATCTCATGTATGTAAGCCCTGTTGGCTTTTAAAGGCAGATGTTTTAGGGGCTCATCTCTCAAGTGCAGATTTTAAAAGCTAGGGTACCCGCTGTGAGATTCAAACCCTTCATGCCACAGAGAAATGCTCTGGGTTTTGAGAAACCTCCCAGTAACTACAGCCCCACCATAGGTTGCTATGCCTTGGGTGGGGTTTACGGCAAGTTTGTGTCTCAGCCTTTCCTACAGACTTTGATCTGGCTTCCCTCTCACTTGGCTGATAGGAAGCCGTCACTCCACCAGTCTTCAGGATTTTTTTAGAGGTACTTGTTCCATATGTAGCAATATCTTTGGTCTGTCTGTGGAAGGAGGTAAATCCATAATATATGTGGCCATCTTGAACCTGCCCAAACTATGACTTTCTCATAATATTAGCTTGAAGTCCAAGATCCCACGATTGATACCAAGTCTTCCTGTAACTCCTTGTTACACAGAAAGCCACCCATTACCCTGGATTTTGTCTATACATTTTTCTTTCAACTCTAGAAGGGGACAAGCAGGGAGATGTCTTTCAGCATTCAGAGAGTAGAACAATAGTGCTCAAGAAACACTGCCATATGATGCATGCTTTAGAGTATGAACCTATGAAAATATCCTGAATTGTGTGTTAATTACATGTTTAGATGTATGTATTGGTTTCCAGACAATTTATTGAATGCATTGGAACATAATCTGAGGATAAAGAAAATTAATTCTGTCAGACTTAATATAATTGTAAATGCTTTATATGAAAGGCAAAGCAATGTGAAAAAAAAGAGATGACATGTCAGCAAACTGGACATTTTTCATATTTCATATTTTTTCTTTAAAAGAGGAAAGGGCAAATGGAATGCTATAGAAATTGAATGTATTTAAATTTAAAATACATATCACATACAAAAATAATGTCCTCACTAGCATGACCTGATTCAGGAGATGAACCTGATATAAAAAACTTGCCTTGCTAAGTAAAATAAAAAAATTAAGCCATTATTAATTAGACTCTATGACTGGGCCTTAGGATAAAATAAGTCAGAAAGAAAAAGAAACATCCGTTTTAAGGGAAAATGTATGAGTACAAACTTTGTCCTTAATAAAAATTGGAAGTGCTTTCTTGACAGTGTGGATATGAGTTGTCATGAAAGGTCAGAGAACTAGTTAGAGAATAATGCAGCTTTAGTGTTCATATCAATCCTCTTTGGAAAATTCTCTGAGAACCCAAGTTCCCTGACTTTCCCCAGATGAGTCTTTTTGGATGTACAGTGGAGGCTGATCTTTGTCCAAAAGAATCATTTCTACTGCAGCTACCAGCAGGAACATACCTCTATAAAAATCATGTTGCATTCCTCATTATATATTACCACAAATCTTTCTGATTTCACTTATGCTAGGGAAATGCTTTTCTGTGAAGTAAAAGATAAAGGTGGAAAATGCTCTTCATTATTCTTCTGCAACCATTTTATTTTCTTCTGCCTGGAAAGCTGTTTGCCCACACATGTGAATCTTACTCCTTTCTGACCTCTGCTTACAACTCACTTTTTAAGACAGACCTTCTCCTTTTTATATGGAAGGGCAGTCTCCCGTCACCATCACTTTTCGTTCCCTTACTCTCATCCGTTCTTCCTCACAGCAGCTATTTCCATTTGACATAAGGCATATTTCCTGTTTATGGTACCTGCCCCAGTTAGACATAAGCTCCACAAAAAACAAAGTGTTTGTCTGTTTTGATTCATGCCCGTTCTTCAGTACTAGTCTTTGTTGAACAAATGAATGGATTTCCTCCTTCCCTGTGTCCAGAGGAAACATTTGATAAAGAATTCCCTGTGTTAAGCTTGAAGTATTACTTACTCCAGGAAACTGGTCCATTACCATGTATATTTTATCAGAATTCTTAAATGAATATCATAGCCAATCAATGTTTTAATACTTAAGGAAGAGTTTTAGCTGATAGAATTTCAAGAGGTAAAGAAAAATATATTTTGAATATTTTAGTACTAACCAAAATTCTTTTTTTGCCCAACTACAAAGTGATAGTCTGAGTATTCACTATTAAAAATTGGAAAATTTTATATTTTATTAGCATATCAACTTATTCTCCTTAATACAAAAGCAAAAATACAGAAATATAAAATTAAAGGTCCATAAGAAATAAAGTAAAGTATTCACAAATATATGAATTATTAGTGCATTTGTCAGCCCAGGAAAAGGTAAAAACATTTTTTTTACATAATATAAAGTATTTATACTTTTTATTAAGGAGGATTTCCTTGCAGATATAATGAATGTACTATAGTTTGTCACTCTTACTGCATATACAGTTTTGAAAAAAATACGGAAATTATAGAATTTTAAGTTGGCTACCAAAAGGACATTGGTATTACTTTAAAATGGGCTTAAATTCAAAATGTGAGCAAGCAAACAGATTTTAGAAATATCCTTAGGAATCACATAGGATCTCAATGAAGAACCTGTTTAACAACCACTTTGCTGTTAAAAGAATTTGCTTTCTTTTCATGTCATATGTAGATGAGAAAATTCGAAAATTTATTGAATTAATGTAAGAAAGTAAGCACTAATATCATTCTGCTTCTAAATGGCTTATATCACTAACAAAAATACTCTGTCATAATCAGTGCTCCTTTAACACAAAGATCTCTTGAATTTTTTTTATGCATATAACAATCTTTCTAGAAGAATGGCAAAATTATATTTATTGGAAAAGATGTAATTTAGTACTCATTTCTCAAGATTAAATAACTATAAGTACAAGGAACTAAGTAAGATCTCTACACCTATATTAATACTTTTTACAATGCCTTTTAAATTATTGTATGGTTTTAATTTTTAACATTATCATAGAAGTTAAGATTTATAGCTAGCCTCAGTTAAAAACATTTTTTGCATAAATGTTTTAAAATTAAGAGTAAATTAATTTACTTTTTGAATTGGCTGAAACCTATATGAAAATACATTAATTTTTTAAAAATTATCAGATGACCTCTTTATTGTTTATGAAATAGGAATGGGAATCGATTAATAAATAAATGTTTAGAATTGATAATGAGGTGATAGTTCAAGAGAAATGTGTATGGGTGTGTGTTTGAATATGTATCTGTGTGTGCTTGTATATGTAAAGGTTGAGTCAGATATATACGTGTTATATATATACACATACATACTGTTGACTATGTAATATGTGTTACTCTCATCAAATCTCTGTCAATATGCACTGAACTAATTATAGATACCAGCAAAGCATGCTAGGAAATGTCCTAGTCATAGGCAATGATGACACAAAATTCCAGCTCCAATAATCTCATAATTATAATCTTCTAGTTGAAAAAATACAAAATCTTATTTATATATTTACATATTATAGCAGACAGGATAATAGCCACCCAAAGATGTACATGTCCTAAGTCCTAGTCTAACATATTAATATATCAAAATAACTGCTCTTTTAAGCCACTATGTTGGTGGTAATTTTTTACAGTATCAATAGGAAATTAATATAAATAAATGTACACATATATTATTCATATATTTCTGTAAGTTCATTTTTGTTATACACACACATGATGTTAATAAATGTATATTCAAATTAAGGAAACAGGAGAAATATTGCCAAAGAAAAGGACAGACACTTTTTATAAGGTTAATGACAGAAAAGGTGATTTTAAAAAGCTCTTTGATGAGGTGATAGTTCAGTAGAGGTCTGAGTGAAATGAAAGATTAAGCCTTAAGGTTGTCTGGGTAAGGGTAGTTCATGCCGAGTGACTAAAGCTAGTAGTGACCCTGAGGAATTTGAGCAATAACCAGCAGCCAGTGAGACTGGAGCAGTGAACAAGGTATAGGGTGGTAGGAAATCTGAGATTCTCAAATGATCTGTGGTTAACGAAAACATTTATCAGACTTTTTAAATGTACATTTTGTCACAAGCCAATATCGTTTGTAAAATATAATTAAACAAATTGCTAGGAACACAAATTTAAAGTAAGTGTAGAAGATCTATAAAATGCAACCCAAATTTTTAATATTAGAGTCAGCAGAAAAAATTTGAATAAATATGAGCATAACAAACATAACATAGGAACAAAGAAAAAAATGACAAAGCCATATTTTGTTCATGAAAATGTCATGGATACGGAATAATAGTTTATGGACCACTGACCCCACCCTGAATTATTCATGGACGATTTATAGGAACTTGTGTTTTTCTCTGAGTGAAACTGGAAGCTACTGTAAAGTTTGGAACAGAGATGTTTTTCAATTTATATATTATAAATATTATTCTAATATAATAGATTTTGTGTGGTTAGATATGAGAGAATAGATTTTGGTGTTTAGATGTGCAAGCAGATAAACCAATATGGAAGTTTTAAATAATCCAAAGAAGGAATTAAGTCACATTGGCCTTAGTAGTGGTCAAATAAATGTTGGAGTTATGGACATATTTTGCAAGTAGAGCCAACAGGACTTACTGATGAATTTGTAAGATATGAACAAAAGAATTTGTAAGATATGAACAAAAGATATGACAAATAAAAATTTGGAACCTTAGTATGCAGAAATATGGAGTTACTATTTTACAAGGAGAACTCAGGGAGGAGTAAATTTGGTCTGAAGGGTGGAGAGAGTCAGGAGTTTATTATCAAACTGTAACATATTGTTGGATTTTAGTGCTATGTAACAAATTAGTACAAATTCAGCAGGTTAGACCACCAACCATTCTTCATCCCACAGTTTCTACCGGCCCAGAAGTCTGGACTTGACTTAAAAGGATTCACTGCTCAGGATCTCAAAAGGTTAAAGTCAAGATGTCTGCCATTCTGGGCCTCTTTTCTGAAGCAATGTTCTCTTAAAAGTTTATTCAGGTTTTTGGCAGGATTCTACTCCTTGAGTCTATAGGACTCAGGTTCTACTTTCTTGTTGGCAATTAACCCAAGGTTGTTCTCAGCTCCTAGAATCCAAATGCCCTTCCATGCCAAGTGGTCCTCTCCATAACAAGGCAGTTGCTTGTTCAAGGCCACAAGGAGAATTCCCCTAGTCAGCTACCAAGGAATCCTATATGAATTACGAGTATCAGAGTAACTCCCCATCTTGATAATCTGCTATAACATGATTAAAGGAAAAAATATCCCATAACACTGACAGGTTCCTACGTAGCCAAGGGGAGAAGATTATTCAGGGTGTGTGTACAATGGAGTGGGAATCTTAACCATGTTAGAATTCTGCATACCACAGATGCCTCTTTGGTATCTAGTGGAAACATCACACAACCCATTAAATATAGAAATCTGGAATTCAAAGGAGAGATCTGAGTTGAAAATACACATTTGACCATTAGGTTGGCTATTTTATATTTACAACTCAGTCTTCCCATCCACATTCTTTTCTTTGCTGTCCTGATTTGTGCCACAGGAAACTGACACTTATAACAGCTCCCAGGCTCCTTTACCTTCAGACTCCAAGCTTCCTTCAGCCAACAGAAAACAGTAGCTTTCAGATTGCCAGAGAGCCTAGACATGTCTCTGACATTGGCGCCCAGCCTCTCTTTTTGTTCTCCTCCTCTTCTGTTGTGGTTCCAGATACCCAAGCATATGATGACAAGAACATTATTTCTCATTGTCCCTTCAGCCTAAGGTTAGTGTGATATTATAAGGAATGCATATTTGGTCATAAGGATGACCAAATACATATTTCCCAGGTATATTTGGTCTTCATCCACTATTCCTGAAAATACTTCAGAACCTTAAGGGTGAAATGGATGTCTTGTCATGTTAATCAGAGACTTCTGGACTCTACCCAAGTGCAGGGGCTGGAGGCTGAATCAGCCAATGGCCAATGATTTAGTCAATCATGACTATGCAATGAAGCCCTAACAAATACCCATGATAAGAGGATATATCTCTCTCTTGTTCCTCCTTCTTTATCAGAAAGAGCTTCCAGGCTTGGGGAATCAAAACACATCCACATTCCACTGAGTTGGGCCCTAAGCTCCACGAGAATAGAAGGTCCTTTATTTGGGACCTTGCCCTGTGTCTCTCTTCATCTGGCTGTTGACTTGTATCCTTTATGGTACCCTTTATTAAACTGGTAAACATTAAGTGTTTTCCTGAGTTCTGTGAGCTGCTCTAGTGAATTAATTGAACCTAAGAGGGAAGTTGTTGGAACCTCCAATCTGTAGCCAGTTGGTCAAAAGCACACGTAACTGCCTGCGGCTTGTGACTTGTGTCTTGAGGTGGGGAGTGGAGGGCAGTCTTATAGGATAGAGCCCTTTACCTGGGGAATATGGTGCTGTCTCCAGGCAGTGTAAGAATTGTGTTGAATTGTCCTACATCCTGCTGGTGTCAGAGAATTACTTCATGTCGTGCATGAGAAGACCCTCTTCCCACACACATGTGCTTTGAAATCAAGTCCAGGAACCCAGAAGGAGTATACTGCTGTGTGTACTATTGTTGTGTGTGAAAAAAGTAGTTAGTAACAGCTCTCTGCTGCTGCTAGTTCATTGCATGGTTCCCCGTTCCCTTGTCATTTGCATAATCCTTTAGTAAATGGCCTTCTACTAAGCTAGCGTTTGCTGTCATTTTGAGACTGCCTTCTTCCCTACTGATTCTCTTAATAGCAGAGGTATTGCAGAACAAATGGAAAGAAAATAACTGTCTGAAATAATTTAATTCACCAGTGGAAGAAATAACATAGTCCTAGGTGAGCATGTTTTCAGATATTGAAGGCTGATGTGATCAAACTGAAATAAGAGTTTATTATCAGGTAGAGTGATTACTTAAAAAGCCTTCTGGTTCAGTTAACAGGATGTATTATTTGTGATGTGGAATAAATACATTCAAAAAGCAATTGAAGGACAGAGAAGCCATGAAAAGACTTAAAAAAGAAACATGCTCCAGATTAGTAAATCACCTAAATCTTTAGCATAGATAATTGAGTTAAAAGGCATCAGATGGGGAAAGCACTGAGAAATGATCCTTAAAGGCCACAGAAAGACTCAGCCAAGGAGGAATGACAAAAGAGGAAGTGACAGTAGCATATGCAAAGTACAGCTAACCCTTGCACAATGGAGGGGTTAAGGACGCCAACCATGATGTTGTCAAAAATCAATATAGAACATCTGAGTTCCCACAAACTTAACTACTAAGAGCCTTTTTTTGAGCAGAAGCCTTACTGATAACATAAAGTCAATTAACATATTTTGTATGTCACATGCATCATATATAGTGTTTTTACAATAAAGTAAGCTAGAGAAAAAAGAATGTTTTTTCGAACTGTCACAGATTCCCAGGAAATTTTCCAATATATTTATTGAAAAAAATCCATGTGTAATTGGGTCTGCATTTCAAACCCTCATTGTTCAAGGGTCAACTGTGTATGGCTTCCTGACCAATCCTGAGACTGGTAATCACATAAAAATGGATTTGAATTTAAAGGCTGTCCTCAACAATACCTAAGTCACTTGAATTCAAACCCTTGAAGTTGCCGTCTTAAGTATCAACATGACAACATCTAGGTCACGATTAATAAATTGAAATTTTACTTCAACCAGTACAAATATCCCCTAGCTACTAGAAGAACAACTCCAGCTGCTTGAGAGGGAATAAAGGTTTAATGACATGGAATGAACAGCAACATTATATGTAGCTGGCACAGTTTGACTTGGTGATTATAACAGACTAGCACTGGTTTGAATTCCAAGACTCCTGTGTATTTCTTTGTGAATAAAACACCGTGCACAATATCTGTGAACCTCTATTTTCTGATATACAAAATAAGAAATTATATTATTCACCTCAGTACTGTGTCATGAAGGTTACCTAAGATATATTAAGTGTCAGGCACATTGTGGACATACAATAAATCTCCTCTCTCCATATTTTGACTTAAAATCATAATGAAAATAACTATGATACAAAAATATTATTAGATATTGTAAACAATTGCCACTGGCAATAAATTCTAAGAAATATAAAATACTTATAATGATACACAAAATCTTCTGTGCAAACATGTTGTTTATTCAAAAGGGATATTAGAAGCTTTGCCTTAGTTCAGCTGAATTAAATTGAAAATAAAAAGGTACTTGATATGAATTTGAATGCAAAAAAGTTTTCTTTATTCATTGACATTTCAGACTTTAGGAATGACTTAAATGGATAAACTTTCCCTCAGTTTGTGACCAGTGTTTACGGGAGCACAGATCAGAATAGAAATCACACCAAACTCGTGACAACAACTAAAGACATGTGTCATCCATGTCATTAAACCCATCCTCATTTCTAAATGTATACAATTATCTCCAAACCTTTTCGCAGACCATAAACAACCAGAATGATAACTAAAGGAGTATCCAATAAGTCACATTTTGCAATGCAGAATTAGAATGTTCTGCAAATTCCATAGTGCATTTCCTCTAAACATACTAAGTACAAGTGTTAGAAAAATTACTAATGTAGGAAGTGCTAGTGTACAAAGGTACTACTGTAGAAAGTTTTTTTAGAAATTAGTCATTGATGGAAAGTCTGACAACAGAAAGTGCTGCACTCTGGTAAATAAGGCTATTTCTTTTATTAACCCATATATCCTGTACTATAGAGAAAACCAATTCAATGGAAAGAAATAAGAATGTATTCATGTCTTCCAAGAGCTTGAAGTTAAAGTGTTTAGGATCATCACAAGTGTCTAACCTTTCTATAGTATTCTGAAAGCTATCATAAGGTCTACATTTATTTTTCCAAACTCAAATTCTAGACTTATTTTCTCTACATTCTGAAATATGAGCAAACTTCCAATGGCTTCTTGGAAGTCATTCTGGCCTTTTCCCAATGACTTTGTCCCCTGTCTTATTAACTGTTCCCCCAGCTCCGACAGAAAAAGTGCAATTTCCCCTCAGAAATGGAGGAAAAAGACAAAATTCTTCAGTAAGAGGAAGAGACTGAACCAGATTTGAAAAACAATACTGAGAAATAAGAAACTTAGTGAAGGATAGAAAAAGCTGGCTACCTCTTGCCTGGGGCAGGGACCCCAGAGGCCCTAGTTAATAAATAGGAAGATACAAAAAAATAAATAAAAAATAAAAAGAAACAAGTAGGAACCAATAAGAATAATTGAGTAAAGATAATACATTTATGAAGAAATTCTCCTGGATATGAAACCATCACCTTTTTGACTCATCCAGCTTTATCTTCCCAAGTAAATCAGTAAGAGTACTCATTTAGATATTATCTGACTTTAAATACAATCTGTAAAATTTGATAAGTATCTGTGTATACATACATAGACTTGATTTTGTAATTACTGAATACTACTCCGGGGAATGCTAAATAATATCCAAGCAAGTAATTTACTTTTTTCAACATACTGCCTAATACAAGGATTCTAAGTATGTGTGGAAGGAAACATTTTGGTAATTCTGTAAGGACTAGTGGAAAATTCTCCATGGTCATGCAGCACTTTTAAAATATGCAAACTAAGTTGAAATTACTCTGCAAATGCAGTTAAACACATTTACCTAAGATGAGAGCATAAAAATATTTAAGTTTTTTTTGTTTTAACTGTAAGTATATGGAATTAAATAATATGTTTGAAGTTGCTTTTTATCATTTCTATTTTAAATTATTGACTGATTATCTCCTGAAAAAATATTTGATTATACTTTGGGATAGCTTTATATTATTTTCAGGCTTATTGCAATGATTAAATATTCATTTAATCATAATAAAATTGCTTTTATTATCAGGTTATTGATAAGGCAAATGTTGAATATCTATTTCTTGAATATTTCATTTTGCAAATTATGAAAAATACTGTATACATATACTTAAGATACCTTCACTAACATACTTCAGTATAAATTTTAATTGTCTGGTCTATCCTTGCTTAGAAAATCATTTCCATTTAAGGGAGTTATTTTTCCTTAGAAATAAAGATCTTATAAACGGGGTGTATGGTAAGAATTTGGCTTTTTTTTTTAACCAACTGTGAAGATTCAGAAGTCTTGGGTCATATAAATGTTAACAGAAATAACTTATTTTCCACTACATGAACTCCTACTAAAAGAAAACTAATCTATTCAAAGGATTCATTACATTGGCTTGGAATATTTTTCATTGAAGGCACAAGATTTTGACTCAAATGTGTATATCTGCCCTCTTCTCCCTCCCTGTACACACAATAATGTACCTGCCATCCCTGCAGTCATACACTGCTCATATATAAAATATATGGAATATAGTCACTAGAAAATATGTTTTTTTCTGGTTGTCTTTTGAAATCCTAACCTAAGGGGAGAGTTACCATAGTTAAATTTTTTAATAATTATGTTTGACAGTTTTTGTGTTGTATTCCCTAAAATCGTTGTAAACTTAGACCACCATCTTTACTGACATCTGAGAGATCATTAATTATACATATACTTTACTGTCCCTAAACCTTTCTTAGAAGCTCTTTGTTTCATTAAGCTAGGTATTGAATGAAAAAACTTTATCTCACATTCAGTCTCTAAGAATAGTTAAGAGTATAGGTATTAGCTAGAATTTTCATATGTTGTGTTCAAGAATTTCTGCTTTACATAAGGTAAATGCTGCAAGTTTCTTTTTTGTTATTACACTGGATTTTTATATCCTAACAAAGATGTGCTCTTACCTGTCAGTTTTCACTTGAAGGGCCCTAAGTGAGGAATGAGAGTGCCCTGAGTGTAATATAAGTTCAATTTCTGACACTTTACACAGCCCTTTCCTGGGTTTACTCCATCTGTGCTTCTTCCCATAAAAACTCACCAGAAAGGGGTATCTTTGAGTAGTTATTCTTTCCTAAGGGAAACTGAAGGAATCCATAGCAAATAGGTTGCTGTATGGCTCTTCAGGGCTTGAGAACTTGCTTTTCTCTTGTTCCCAGTGGCTGTAACAAAACTATATCTTGATCTTTTCTTTGTGATGAAGCTGTCATTTGGAATTGTTCTCAGGGCTGCTGGATTTTAAACCTGATTTATGGCTGAGGTTGGCTTCTGTCTATAAAATTATAGATCTTAGAGCTTAATGTTGAGGGGGACCTGAGAACAAACACACAGAGATACAATCCTTAACAACCAACATTCCAGATTTGGAAATTTTTATTTTCTTGTTTTACCAAAATTTAGAGTGAGATAATCCCAGTATCTTTAAAGAATACACTTTATATTTAAGTTATCTTAATGATGTCCTAATACAGTAATATAGAGGTTGTTTAGATATATAAAATTTACCTCTGTAAAATATATATATCACTGTGGTTTTCAGATGATGTCTACTTTATGAAATGAAAGGATGATGGTTGGGATAATAAAGTTTTATTTTTGTTTTCATTAAAATCGGCATCTTTAGCATCTGCAATTGATGAGTTAAGTGACATAGTGCTTCATTTGATAGAGGGTGTCTTATAGTATAAAAGCTGAGTTATGCTTTTAGCAAGAAATGAAACCATGATGAGCATTATTTAAATCAGTTGTATGAAGTATTTAATGATAAATAATATTTATTTGTTAATCTAATCTCTGGTAAATGTCCTTTATTTTCCCCATATTCAGGGTTAAATTTCCTATAGTACTTTTTGTTTGTACTTTGCTTTAAAATAATTGAAAGCCACAATATCTACTGTTAACATGGTGTGGGTATAAAAGGTGGTGGGATAAATTTTATTAAACTTTACAGGAATGAAATGCTTCTATTTTCATAGAAAAACATTTTATTTTTAAAGCAGGAACATGATATTTAAATACCTGCATCTTGACTTTTAGGAAAATTTTTAGCAAAAGACTGAAAATTATATAAAATCAACTTGTATATTAAATGCCTCAACAATTAATAATGTGGAGAAATTTTTATTAATAATAGCACTATAAATACATCGATATTTTTATAAGTAGATCTTAATGATTCATATATTGAACTTTTCCAGTCATATGCATACACAATGTACGAGAAAGTATAAAGCTATTTTATTTCCTCAAATTAAAGAAGTACCAAGTCACTGGCCAACCATTGGTGAGATTCTTAGTAAATATGACAGATTAAACACTAATATTATTCTCATCTCCTGACCCACCCTACATTAATCATGTATGGATAAAATTTCTGCAAATACATATGAACAAAAATGGCTATGGGTAAATTACAACAAAAAATAGTCCAAGGAAGGAAAGCCAGAAAGCTCTAACTGCTTGGGAAGGCGGGTAGGGCAAAACATTAAGTACTGGATAAAAAACTAAAAAAAGCATGTACACTGACCTTATAGAGCCCTGAGAGGCTGAAGCCACCAGTCATCATGGGAAACATGGATGACTCAGGGGTCTAAAACAAAGGGTTTGGGTAAAAATCTAAATGTAAAAATAATTATAACATTGGGTTCCTTCCTTCAATCTGTGAAACTACAAAATTGAAGCTCCCAAACCTCCTCAGGAAAATTGAAGCAGCTCTCTATTAATATAGCCCTCCATAGGTACCTGACAAGGAAAGTCAGACAGAGCAGAGACAGGTGCGTCAGCTGGAATACTAAACTGAAAAACTGCACACTGCAAAACTAGACTTCCGGCTGCTTTCCTCTACTCGAGTGCTCCAACAAATGGAGAATCATTTACCTAAACACTGAAAGGTCCCAATGAAAAGTTCTGACATAGCAATATCTCCTTATAGAAAGGAAAGATCATTGCTGACGGGTCCACCACAAAGTACACTAGTCAAAAGCTCCTGGCCATGCCTCAATGTTCAACATAAATTGAAAGTCTGAGGATTACATCATGAAGGCCTGACTACAAAATAGAGCACTAGAAGCTAAAGCAAATTTAGACAAGGTTGACAGGATAAAGAATAAGAATGGAGAACGAGAAATGGAGCCATATTCTAATATCCTCAATGAATAAGGGATGCCAGGAACAGGCAGCATATAAGAGGGAGAAGAGGATAATAGAAATGGATAGAAGAATCTTTCCTGAACAAGTTACTGAAAGAGGGAGGAGAAGACATGATCTGTAAATGACACTGGGGAACAATGTAGATCACTGAACTAACAGCCTAAGCCTAATGTGTAAAAAGATTATTAAAAAAAGAATAATAGCCTCCACATGAGAAGGCTGCCAGGGAAGCTGGGCCTGTGGGGTCAACCACTTCTGAGAGAATTTGTTTCTGAAAAAAATCTACACATTGATTTACAAATTACAAATCTCCACCATTCCACTGATTTATAGTAACTAAATATAATGAATAACTTACCACATGAAAGCAAAGGAATTGGGAAAAGAAGAAAAGTGGAAGAATCAACATGTATTTGCATTTTACACTCATACTTTATATCCTGTTTAGGATTGCCCGATGACTTGTCATCTAGAACAAAAAATTTTTTCTTTGTCTTTTTCAAATTTAAATTCTTCTCTAAGATTTAATACCCTGGGTTCAAGATTGCAATCAGGGCTTGTGAGAATGGACATGCCAGTAAGGCAATAGTTGTACTGGTTAACTACTAACTGAAATAGTCCCTAAGTATGAAGTACTGAACAAAACCAAAAATGATATGATAAAATCAAAGTCCATTTAGTGAAGCTATCCTGGTTCAAAGGCATACATCTTTGAGGTCTAACAGTTAGCTGCATGTCCTGCTGTTGTCTGATAGTATCATCAGCATCCACCCCAGTCACTAGAAAGGTATTGCCTAATGATTCAAAATACCAGGGAGGAGAGGAACTTTTACGTACTTTAACAGCTTCCAGTATTTGTGTAATGAATTTGGAACATAGAGATGGTTTGTAATCTGTAGAAATATTTTTCAATACGACAGGTAATATATAAAATTTTATATTTTCAGTTGCTGCATATCTCATTCAATCTACCTTTATTTTGACTGGGCTGAAATAAGATATACCTACCAACATCTGTCAATTCTAGACAAATTTCACAGCCTTTTAGACGTTTGCTTATTTTCTTCTGAAAAGTGCAAAAGTGCAGTACTGTCATACTTATTTGAATACTGGCATAGTCTTTGCTGAGGAAAAACCTTTAAGAAAATGTGTGTGTGTGTGTTAAGTGTCTGAGAGAAAATACTTCTTTCCTTTGGTATTGATTAGCTAGTATAATAGGAATACTTTGTTGTCATAGCAATGTGCTTTACACTTTTTCTTTTGAGGAGATAGATGGCAAAAGCCCACTGCAGCTGCCTCTGGGTATGTTGTATAGCATATATGTATGATTAATTTTAATAAAAGGATCAGAAGACTTGGAATACACAAAATGCTTGGAATAGTCCCTCAGTATGAAGGATTGAACAAAAGCAAAAGTAATATGATAAAATCAAAGTCCATTCAGTGAAGCTATCCTGGTTCAAAGGCATACATCTTAAAACTATTGAGTAAAACTGCCAGTGAAAAAAATGATTTTTATTTAACTTGAAAAGTACAGGTAGTCACCACATGTCATCTTACACACTTTTTGTATTTTACAAGTTGTACTTGCTTTTGAAAAATGAAGCAAAAAAAGTAACCTTGATTCAAAGTACAACAGAGATTTTGATAAAAATTATTTTGAGCAAATATTACTATGTTTAATTACTATATATATGCTTAAATCAACCAACACTTTAAATGTATAACGATAGTTTTATCTCTTCCCATTGCTCTAATGCACTTCCTTACATTTAAGAACTGAAAGCTCATTCCTACTGAAGACTAATTGGCCGATAATGTCTCATCCTCAGAGGAGTGTTGGATCCATCCAAACATCAATCCTTAGGTTAAATGAATACAGGGCTGTAGGTGGCATTTCCAACATCAGAAATGTATCAAAATTTGCTTTATGTTACTTTATTTATTTTTAAAGAGGGCATGTTTACTTTCTAGTAATCAAAAGGAATCTGTAAAAATGATCCTAAACTTTATTTTATTCATAAAAATATGGATATTAAGACTTTATGACTTATTTTATTCCTGTAATTAACTAGTTCAACACTAGAAAATGGCTTTAAACACAAATTGTAGTTACTTGCATTTAAAAAGTTCTTGTTACATTTTTCTGATTGGGTTAATAAGTGTCAGTCTTAAAAATTACACTATGCAGATTTATTTCCATGTTACTTCTTGGATTGGTGTTTGCTTAGCTTTGTGCTTGTTTGAGTAGTTTATTAAAGCTGATGGGGCTTAACTAAAATTGTACTGGGGATAATTATTTATAATAGTTTATCAGTTTCAGAAATGAAAACTTTACCTTTTTTTTCTAAAAGAAGGATGGAAGGGTCAAAAAGCTTGGATAAGCAGTAAAGAAAAGTGTGTATACTGCTGACCCTTCTATAGGTCAAAGACTAATACACAGGCATACCTTAGAGATACTACAGAGTCCGATCCACTACAATAAGGTCAATTTCACAATAAGACAAGTCAAATGAATTTATTGGTTTCCCCAGTGCATATAAAATCTTTGTTTCCACTACAGTGTAGTCTATTAAGTGTGAAATAGCATTATGTCTAAAAATATATAGTACCTTTATTTAAGAATACTTTATTGCTAAAAAATTCTAACATCATCTGAGCTTTCAGTAAGTCACAATTACTGATTACAGATTACTGTAATAAATATAGTGATGAAATAGTTTGAAATATTGCAAGAATTACCAAAATGTGAGAGAGACATGAAGTGAGAAGATGCTGTTGGAAAAATGGCACCAATAGACCCTCTCAATGCAGGGTTTCCAGAAACACACAATTTGTAAAATTTATAAAAACACACAATATCTTCAAAGATCAAAAAGTAAACCAAAATAAAATGGGGTACTCTGGTATAGGTTGAAAGGATAAGAAGAACACAGCATCTTTGCTTAACTTTCTATTTGGGTCTGTAAGGGGAAGTCAGCAATACAGTATTGTTAGACCAAAGGAAACAGATAGGAAGGGTTTGAGAAGTTCCTCAGCATTACCAGAGAAGGCTGAGAAGCTAGCTGAATGTTGGCAGGAGCCCTTGGCAAGGGGGTCAGTCTAGCAGTGGTCTTGAATGAAAAATGTGTACGGTGGACTTCCCATCTTTGCCTGAGACAAGGAGAATAGATAACAATTTGGTCATTAACAGACTTTACATAGCAACATGTCTCCTGCAAACCAGACAGACATGGTGAGCCCTACTGCAGACACGGGAAGAAGATTTATTAGAGGCAGACAATTCCTCTCTCTGCTACCATTAGAATTGTTTCAGCTGCCTTATCTGGGAAGGAGAGAGAATAATGGACACAAACACAATAAATACTATTTGAAATCAAAAGAGAAAGTATCCTTTAAAGAGACTAAGCAGATTATTGGGTGGGTCTGAATTTTCCAAGATGGGCCTGAATCCGACCCTCTGCTCTGTCCCTTTAGCTTGACTGACACTTCCCAAGACAGATCATCTCACCTACTAGAAATTTTTGCACATTTGTATATCGTGTGCAAAACCTGCTATAATATAAAAATTCCTACAGAAAAGAAACAAGTCAATTTAATTGGCCTAATAAAAATAAGAACCAGGTGTTCATTTAATAAATATTACTGACTGTCACATGAATCTTGCTGATTCATATATACCATTTCTGATTGTCCTTATTACACAGTTATGTGACTAGTTATTTATAAATACTGTTATCTCTAATTATTACAAATAAAATACTTTTAAACATTTTTAAACCAGGGATTGATGGTAGAAGGTTATGGGGTGCTTACTTTTTAATGGGTAGAGTTTCCGTTTGGGAAAAAAGAAAAAAATTCTGGAGATGGATGGTGGTGTGGTTATAGTTGCACAACAATGTGAGTTTACTTAATGCCCCTGAACTATACACTTAAAAAGTGGCTAAATAGAAGATGGCGGCGTGAGTAGAGCAGCGGAAATCTCCTCCCAAAACAACATATATCTATGAAAATATAACAAAGACAACCCATCCTAGAATAAAGACCAGAGTACACAGGACAATATCCAGACCACATCCGCACCTGAGAGAACTCAGCGCCTCGAGAAGGGGGTAAGATACAAGCCCCGGCCCCGCGGGAGCCGAGCGCCCCTCCCCCCAGCTCCCGGCGGTAGAACAATAGGCAGAGCGGGAGGGAGACGGAGCCCAGGACTGCCGAACACCCAGCCCCAGCCATCCGGGCCAGAGTGCAGGGCGCTCGATACTAGGAAAACAGGGCAGCAAGAACAGTGAGCAGGCACTGGAGGCTGGGCGACAGAGGACATAAGAAAAGCGCGCGACCATTTTTTTTTGCTTTTTTGCTGTTTTGTTTCGGCAAGCGCTTTTTGGAAGTCTTAAAGGGATAGGGACCCCAATACTAGGGAAACAGGGCAGAAAGACCAGTGAGCAGAGGCTTGAGGCTGGCACCGGAGAATAAAGAAAAACGAATGACCACCTTTTTTTTCTTTTTTTTTTTTTAATTAAAAACATTTTTTTTCTTTTTTTTTTTTTTTTGGTGGGCGTTGTTTTGTTTTGGCGGGTGCTTTTTGGAAGTCTTAAAGGGGCAGGGCGGGTCACTTAATCCAGAGGTAGGGAATCCGGGATCTCTGGGCACCCTAACCCCTGGGCTGCAGGGAGCAGGGAGGCCCCTTACGGAGATAAATAGCCTCCCAGCCGCTCCTGCTCCAACGCGACTCCACCATTTTGGAGTAGCTGCCTGAGCTAGGCCACGCCCACAGCAACAGCAGAGATTAACTCCATAGCAGCCGGGCAGGAAGCAGAAACCCTGTCTGAGCGCAGCTGCGCAGCACAAGCCACTAGAGGTCGCTGTTCTCCCAGGAGAGGAGGGCCACAAACCAACAAGAAAGGAAGTCCTTCCAGCCATCAATCGTCCCAGTTCTGCAGACTATTCCTATCACCATGAAAAGGCAAAGCTACAGGCAGACAAAGATCACAGAGACAACACCAGAGAAGGAGACAGACCTAACCAGTCTCCCTGAAAAAGAATTCAAAATAAGAATCATAAACATGCTGACAGAGATGCAGAGAAATACGCAAGAGAAATGGGATGAAGTCCGGAAGGACATCACAGATGCCAGAAAGGAGATCACAGAAATGAAACAAACTCTGGAAGGGTTTATAAGCAGAATGGATAGAATGCAAGAGGCCATTGATGGAATTGAAATCAGAGAACAGGAACGCATAGAAGCTGACATAGAGAGAAACAAAAGGATCTCCAGGAATGAAACAATATTAAGAGAACTGTGTGACCAATCCAAAAGGAACAATATCCGTATTATAGGGGTCCCAGAAGAAGAAGAGAGAGGAAAAGAGATGGAAAGTATCTTAGAAGAAATAATTGCTGAAAACTTCCCCACACTGGGGGAGGAAGTAATCGAACAGACCACGGAAATACACAGAACCCCCAACAGAAAGGATCCAAGAAGGGCAACACCAAGACACATAATAATTAAAATGGCAAAGATCAAGGACAAGGAAAGAGTGTTAAAGGCAGCTAGAGAGAAAAAGGTCACCTATAAAGGGAAACCCATCAGGCTAACGTCAAATTTCTCAACAGAAACCATACAGGCCAGAAGAGAATGGCATGATATATTTAATACAATGAAACAGAAGGGCCTTGAACCAAGGATACTGTATCCAGCACGACTATCATTCAAATATGATGGTGGGATTAAACAATTCCCAGACAAACAAAAGCTGAGGGAATTTGCTTTCCACAAACCACCTCTACAGAACATCTTACAGGGACTGCTCTAGATGGGAGCACTCCTAGAAAGAGCACAGCACAAAACACCCAACATATGAAGAATCGAGGAGGAGGAACAAGAAGGGAGAGAAGAAAAGAATCTCCAGACAGTGTATATAACAGCTCAATAAGCGAGCTAAGTTAGGCAGTAAGATACTAAAGAGGCTAACCTTGAACCTTTGGTAACCACGAATTTAAAGCCTGCAATGGCAATAAGTACATATCTTTCAATAGTCACCATAAATGTTAATGGGTTGAATGCACCAATCAAAAGACACAGAGTAACAGAATGGATAAAAAAGCAAGACTCATCTATATGCTGCTTACAAGAAACTCACCTCAAACCCAAAGACATGTACAGACTAAAAGTCAAGGGATGGAAAAACATATTTCAAGCAAACAACAGTGAGAAGAAAGCAGGGGTTGCAGTACTAATATCAGACAAAATAGACTTCAAAACAAAGAAAGTAACAAGAGATAAAGAAGGACACTACATAATGATAAAGTGCTCAGTCCAACAAGAGGATATAACCATTCTAAATATATATGCACCCAACACAGGAGCACCAGCATATGTGAAACAAATACTAACAGAACTAAAGGGGGATATAGACTGCAATGCATTCATTCTAGGAGACTTCAACACACCACTCACCCCAAAGGATAGATCCACTGGGCAGAAAATAAGTAAGGACACGGAAGCACTGAACAACACAGTAGAGCAGATGGACCTAATAGACATCTATAGAACTCTACATCCAAAAGCAGCGGGATATACATTCTTCTCAAGTGCACATGGAACATTCTCCAGAATAGACCACATACTAGGCCACAAAAAGAGCCTCAGAAAATTCCAAAAGATTGAAATCATACCAACCAACTTTTCAGACCACAAAGGCATAAAACTAGAAATAAACTGTACAAAGAAAGCAAAGAGGCTCACAAACACATGGAGGCACAACAACACGCTCCTAAATAATCAATGGATCAATGACCAAATCAAAATGGAGATCCAGCAATATATGGAAACAAATGACAACAATAACACAAGCCCCAACTTCTGTGGGACACAGCAAAAGCAGTCTTAAGAGGAAAGTATATAGCAATCCAAGCATATTTAAAAAAGGAAGAGCAATCCCAAATGAATGGTCTAATGTCACAATTATCGAAATTGGAAAAAGAAGAACAGATGAGGCCTAAGGTCTGCAGAAGGAGGGACATAATAAAGATCAGAGAAGAAATAAATAAAATTGAGAAGAATAAAACAATAGCAAAAATCAATGAAACCAAGAGCTGGTTCTTCGAGAAAATAAACAAAATAGATAAGCCTCTAGCCAGACTTATTAAGAAGAAAAGAGAGTCAACAAAAATCAACAGTATCAGAAACGAGAAAGGAAAAATCACGACGGACCACACGGAAATGCAAAGAATTATTGGAGAATACTATGAAAACCTATATGCTAACAAGCTGGGAAACCTAGGAGAAATGGACAACTTCCTAGAAAAATATAACCTTCCAAGATTGACCCAGGAAGAAACAGAAAATCTAAACAGACCAATTACCAGCAACGAAATTGAAGCGGTAATCAAAAAACTACCAAAGAACAAAACCCCCGGGCCAGATGGATTTACCTCGGAATTTTATCAGACATACAGGGAAGACATAATACCCATTCTCCTTAAAGTTTTCCAAAAAATAGAGTAGGAGGGAATACTCCCAAACTCATTCTATGAAGCTAACTTCACCCTAATACCAAAACCAGGCAAAGACCCCACCAAAAAAGAAAACTAGAGACCAATATCCCTGATGAACGTAGATGCAAAAATACTCAACAAAATATTAGCAAACCGAATTCAAAAATACATCAAAAGGATCATACACCATGACCAAGTGGGATTCATCCCAGGGATGCAAGGATGGTACAAAATTCGAAAGTCCATCAACATCATCCACCACATCAACAAAAAGAAAGACAAAAACCACATGATCATCTCCATAGATGCTGAAAAAGCATTTGACAAAGTTCAACACCCATTCATGTTAAAAACTCTCAGCAAAATGGGAATAGAGGGCAAGTACCTCAACATAATAAAGGCCATCTATGATAAACCCACAGCCAACATTATATTGAACAGCGAGAAGCTGAAAGCATTTCCGCTGAGATCGGGAACTAGACAGGGATGCCCACTTTCTGCACTGTTATTTAACATAGTACTGGAGGTCCTAGCCACGGCAATCAGACAAAATAAAGAAATACAAGGAATCCAGATTGGTAAAGAAGAAGTTAAACTGTCACTATTTGCAGATGACATGATACTGTACATAAAAAACAATAAAGACTCCACCCCAAAACTACTAGAACTGATATCGGAATACAGCAAAGTTGCAGGATACAAAATCAACACACAGAAATCTGTGGCTTTCCTACACACTAACAATGAACCAACAGAAAGAGAAATCAGGAAAACAACTCCATTCACAATTGCATCAAAAAAAATAAAATACCTAGGAATAAACCTAACCAAGGAAGTGAAAGACTTATACTCTGAAAACTACAAGTCACTCTTAAGAGAAATAAAAGGGGACACTAACAGATGGAAACTCATCCCATGCTCGTGGCTAGGAAGAATTAATATCGTCAAAATGGCCATCCTGCCCAAAGCAATATACAGATTTGATGCAATCCCTATGAAACTACCAGCAACATTCTTCAATGGACTGGAACAAATCATTCAAAAATTCATATGGAAACACCAAAGACCCCGAATAGCCAAAGCAATCCTGAGAAAGAAGAATAAAGTTGGGGGGATCTCACTCCCCAACTTCAAGCTCTACTATAAAGCCATAGTAATCAAGACAATTTGGTACTGGCACAAGAGCAGAGCCACAGACCAATGGAACAGACTAGAGAATCCAGACCTTAACCCAGACATATATGGTCAATTAATATTTGATAAAGGAGCCATGGACATACAATGGCGAAATGACAGTCTCTTCAACAGATGGTGCTGGCAAAACTGGACAGCTACATGTAGGAGAATGAAACTGGACCATTGTATAACCCCATATACAAAAGTAAACTCAAAATGGATCAAAGACCTGAATGTAAGCCATGAAACCATTAAACTCTTGGAAGAAAACATAGGCGAAAACCTCTTAGACATAAACATGAGTGACCTCTTCTTGAACATATCTCCCCGGGCAAGGAAAACAACAGCAAAAATGAACAAGTGGGACTATATTAAGCTGAAAACCTTCTGTACAGCAAAAGACACCATCAATAGAACAAAAAGGATCCCTACAGTATGGGAGAATATATTTGCAAATGACACATCCGATAAGGGCTTGACGTCCAGAATATATAAAGAGCTCACACGCCTCAACAAACAAAAAACAAATAACCCAATTAAAAAATGGGCAGAGGAACTGAACAGACAGTTCTCCAAAAAAGAAATACAGATGGCCAACAGACACATGAAAAGATGCTCCACATCGCTAATTATCAGAGAAATGCAAATTAAAACTACAATGAGGTATCACCTCACACCAGTAAGGATGGCTGCCATCCAAAAGACAAACAACAACAAATGTTGGCGAGGCTGTGGAGAAAGGGGAACCCTCCTACACTGCTGGTGGGAATGTAAGTTAGTTCAACCATTGTGGAAAGCAGTATGGAGGTACATCAAAATGCTCAAAACAGACTTACCATTTGACCCAGGAATTCCACTCCTAGGAATTTACCCTAAGAACGCAGCAATCAAGTTTGAGAAAGAAAGATGCACCCCTATGTTTATTGCAGCACTATTTACAATAGCCAAGAATTGGAAGCAACCTAAATGTCCATCAATAGATGAATGGATAAAGAAGATGTGGTACATATACACAATGGAATACTACTCAGCCATAAGAAAAGGGCAAATCCAATCATTCGCAGCAACATGGATGGAGCTGGAGGGTATTATGCTCAGTGAAACAAGCCAAGCGGAAAAAGAGAAATACCAAATGATTTCACTTATTTGTGGAATATAAGAACAAAGGAAAAACTGAAGGAACAAAACAGCAGCAGAATCACAGAACTCAAGAATGGACTAACAGGTACCAAAGGGAAAGGGACTGGGGAGGAAGGGTGGGTAGGGAGGGATAAGGGGGGGAGAAGTAGGGGGGTATTAAGATTAACATGCATGGGGGGTAGGAGAAAAGGGAGGGCTGTACAACACAGAGAAGGCAAGTAGTGATTCTACAACATTTTGCTATGCTGATGGATAGTGACTGTAAATGGGTTTATAGGGGAGACCTGGTATAGGGGAGAGCCTAGTAAACATAATATTCGTCATGTAAGTGTAGATTAGTGATACCAAAAACAAAGCAAAAAAAAAAAAAAGGGGCAGTTCCTGTGTGGTAACCTCCAACGAGTTCTACACAAGGGTATAAAGGGCATATAAAAGTGTAGGCAAAGGGTCTGTTTGTGTTTATACAGAGGATCAAAGCCTAATTGGGCTACCCCGAAAATGAACTAAGATACGATATGAAAAAGTACTTCCAACATCAGCACTCTCTGGAAGACTCATGCCAGAAGATGATCATCAAAAAACCCCAACAAAGATCCACGCACTGCTACAGCTGTAGATGCACTCATCCCACCAGTTCCTGGACTTGCCATGGGAATGAGGAAGGAGATATCTAAGCTGGCCTGTGCATACAGTAAAACAACAAATTTGACTGGATCTATACTGTTGGAACTCAACCAAGAATTTGGAGAAGTGCAAATTGTAGCGCTCCAAAGTCTTACAACTACAGACTATTTACTGTTAAAAGAACGTATGGCATGTGAACAGTCCCCAGGAATGGGTTGTTTTAATCTGTCTGATTTCTCTCAGACTGTTCAAGTTCAGTTGGACAATATCCACCATATCATAGATAAGTTTTCACAAAGGCCTAAGGTGCCTTAATGGTTTTCTTGGTTTCACTGGAGATGGCTGGTAATTACAGATATGCTTTGGTTATGTAACTATACTCCTATTATGTTAATGTGTGTGCGCAATTTAAGTAGTAGCTTAAAACCTATATATGCTGAAGTTACTCTACAAGAAGATTTGTCAAAGAAATAGTCAATCTTCCCATGTTTTCTTCCGCCTGCTACTTCTATAGCTTTTCTTCTTCCTTCCTAATTACAACCCTTAAATAGAATTCGTGCCTCATATCAAATTTACCGAGTATCATAACTCCTCCAAGTGGTAAAGATACCTCAAGACAAATGCTGGGCATAGAAGCCACAGGGCATAAATATGCAAAGAAGTAAAAAGCTAACCTTTTCAAACAATAAGGCTTCCCTCTCACTTACCAACTTCACATTTCCCTGTATGGCCCCGGAAGATGACTGGTTAGCCAGAGACGGGTAAGATTCCTCAAGGGAGGAACAACCTAAGACAGGCACAGTCGCAGGGGGCCATCTGGTGAGAAAATGGGGAGCAGCAGAGGTGAGGCTTAGAACCTCCCCCCTCATGTTCTGAGAGAAATCTTCTGCATACATGGATGTTTCATTGCCCTTGTCTATCTCGGATTAACACATAGTCTACAGGCACACACCTGATCATCTGCATTTGCTCTCTTACAACACTAAACTATGTTTTCTACCTTTATCTTGTATCTACCTACCACTTCAGCATTTCATTAAAAATAATAATAATAAAGAGAGAAATGTGGTATCCACATATAAATCAAGTTTAAAAATCAAATGAATATTCATATTTGAACTGACTGTTTATAGTTCATAATGCATGAACAAAACCAAAAGCTTCTGTGATGACTGCCCTTGCACTGTTCACCATGTAACTTATTCACTATGTAAGAATTTGTACTCCATGTAAGAACTTGTTCGTTATGCATCAGAAGATTGGAGACTGACGAAAATTAGGCTTGGGGTGGATTAATGATTGTGCATTGAGTATTGACCCCCCTATACAGAAATTTATTGTTGTTAACAACTATTTGATCAATAAATATGAGAGATGCCCTCACACACACACACAAAAATATATACACACTTCCAATTGTAAAATAAATAAGTAACCGGGATGTAATGTATAGCATAAGGAATATAGTCAAGATATTGTAACAGCTTGGTAGGGTGATAGCTGGAACCTAGAATTAAAAAAAAAAAAAAAAGAATTCTTTCAAAAGGTAAAAAAATCCAACTAGAAAATGTAAGATTTTATCTTTGTCAGTAAACTTCTAAATGAACCATTGATACCTGAAATCAATTTTGAACTTGTAGAAATGTGTATCGTGTCAATAGTTTACCATGTATCAAGCTTTTGATCTCTAATCAGTCACAACATATTTTGAATTATACCAGCTTAAACCTACATAAATGATTCACAAATGGAAATATTTCTGCACCTCGTCTACCACCAAAGTGAGAAGTTTTAGTTTAAAAGATCTGAAACATGAAAGATATCAAAAACTTCCCCCAACATTGTATTATTTTGCTTAAAGACACAAGAAATACAAAATATTTTAAATAAACTTCATATGATTAAAGTAAAAAAATTTAAAACACATACCAAGAAGCTTTCTGAGATGATAAGGAAAGCAATGTAAATAAAACAACAGTAAAATTCTAGTAAATAAATGGAACCCAAGTTAGGTCCTCTTTATTCCAAGGACATCTCTTAATAAACTTAAAATATTTGTGTTATCAAGGCATTTTCTACCCACACCAAATTTCTCCAAGACATGCTTAGAATTTTTATTCTTTTCTGCTTCTAGTGATAATACAAATTGAAGAATTTCTTACAGTCCCATAATAGACTAGCAAAGTCAAATACCGACTGACAGCCTCTATTATTTCCTTTCTGGCACCCAACCTTCTTTTTCATTGATCTTCTTACATTGAGGTTATTTGTTATACCAATTTCCTCAAGTAGGCAACATTCTATGTCCATTCCTGTCATTTCTGACTCTGTTCACCCTTCCCCATCCCCTCTTAGCATTAAGATCACAGACCCAAGGCCATGACTGCAAGGCAAAAACATGATGGATTTAAAGTGATTAATGGGTGATTACCACTTCTTATTTCATTGGCATTCTGAATACTGTCCGTCAGAACATGAAAAGTTGAGAGAACTGAAGTTAAACATCCTTTATAAGAACATATATGCCTCCATTTCCTTCCAACCTGGAAAACACATTCTGGAAATTTTGTTTTTTGATGAGAACAGACATTTGGTAAATTTAGTAACGAGTACGTGGGTCTTTGAATAAACAATAATTCTAATGGCAAAAAAAAAAAAAAAAAAAAGTGGCTAAATAGTAAATTATATGTATGTATAGTTCACCCAAATAGAAAAGGATGAAGTAAAACAGAATAATATTTTAAAAAGCATCTTGAGATTGGCATTTCATGCCTTTGACACTTTACAACAGACCAGGACCCCGCATGAGAGCTTTGGAAAGGTACTTCCTACTTGCCTCTTTGATCACAAACTAAGCTGTCCAGGAAAAGTCTTCCCTGAATTAGTTTCCCCGTGAGAAAAGAATTAAACTGTCTCAGTAATTTGAGAAAACTGAATAATTTCATCCTGAGCAAAAGTTACAGAACTAGTTAAAAATCCCTTAAACTACTTTAGCCTTTCTTTTTATTTTGCCCTTGGCAATACAGCATAATCAGACGACCTGCTTTTGGAGAAACAGTTATTTGCATATTTTAGAAAGTATCACTAATAGGTAAAACCCAAGAAATGTGTACTAGCTCAACATTATTTGCTAAAAGGGAGAAAAAGAGCGTGATTCTATTAAGCTATTGAGAAATGTTCCTGTGACCCCATTATTATTTTTAAAAGTGCCAAGTCTACTATAACAAATGATTAGAGGGGAATATAGGAAGACCCAGTCTATGCAGGACAATCTGAGGACTTCATGAATAGTACTATTTTTAAAGCCTTACCTTTTTTGTAGTCACTATAACTAGATAGGATTGTATCAGCCTGTCCAATGGCTTTGTGCAACCTGGTGTGCAGTGTGTGTGTGTGTGATGCTTTTTACTCTTCCTTTAATTTCAAGATTTTCTCTTTAGAAATCTAAGTAAATACTTTTTGTGCCTTGTCCCTCTCCTTCCTGCTCAGTTTACAGAGCTGATGGCTAGAATGAGAAACCTCAAATGCACTCAGCACATGCCCTCTATAAATTGTCCTGAAAGTTTATTACGCTTCAAGCAGAAATAATTGCTACAGATATCAGCCCCTTTTGTACTGCACAGTGGTCCCTGTACAGTGATCAACACTGCAGTGCCCCTATTATAAGTAGCTATCACTATTTTTAAAATGGAGCAGATATTTGATTATCTGCCAAAAGCATCTTTGTGAGTCTTAAAGACATTCATACTGTGAAAACATTCATATAACAAAAGGTATGTGGACAAGTGGATAAGTAATTGGTTACATGCCTGGGACTGCCTGCAGGGTTTTGTTTTGTTTAAAAAGCAAAATCTCTCTCTTTCTGTTCTCTTGAATAATATTTCTAGCAGTGACAGTTTTAAAATGTAGGGTTTTTTTTAATGCCTTGCATGGAAAAAGGTCATAATGATACCAAGTTATATAGAAAGAAAGAAAAGGGAGGGAAAGAAGGGGAAGAGAGGGAGAAGGGAGAGCAGGAAGGAAGAAAATTAAAAATAAAACCAAAGAACAACTAAAATCTCAGTTAAAACAAAATGTGAAAACATCCTTTTTTAAAAGAATATGTAACCTTTGTGTAACTTACTCCATTGCAGTCTCTTTTCCGTTTATGAAACATAATAGCAGGGATACAGTGACATTGGTATGATGTGTTCACAATACCTGAGCAGTTTGCATAAATGCTTTATATATTTCCCAATTACTCTGTCTGAAATTTTCTAGACCAGGAGCAGACTCTTAATACACTTTGAGTCAGACTTACTAAGTCTGAGACCCTTCTGGTCACTCAATCACCGAAAATCCAAAACACTCAGCTTTTTCACTTTGACTATAAAATTTTGATTATTTTTAATGTTTTATAATTCCTTTGGTTCACTTTATTTTGTGCTTCTTATAAACAGTTTTCTGCTGAATGTAGTGTCTTACTTTCATAGTTTCCATAAACAACTCTGCAAAGTATAAAGTGAATAGAAAGTCTGCAACCAATTTTTATGGTAAAGGACAGTTATTCTTAGATTTTTCTATCCTAAATTTACTTGTTGATATTTTGGACTGCCAAAAGTGTTCTTACTGACTGCATTTTTGTGTAGTATTTTTGACTATAAAATTATTTATCAAAATCTTATAATATGTACCAACTAAGCTATGAGGTAGGATTTTTTATTTCCATTTTTGAAGTAGGAAAAGTGATGTTCAAAAGCATAGTTACTTTTTCAAGATAACAGCTATTAACATGAAGATAAATCCAATGAAAGATGTATCTGATTTGAAAGTCTGTCAACTTTTTACTATGCTGGAATAGGAACCCATACTTCATCTATGTTTTCTAACATATTCCATGCCTATAATGTTTATGCTGAGACAGCAGACACCAATACATGAGGAGTGAAACACGCAGAAAGAGTAGAAATGGCATCATTTCAAATGGCACATGTCACAGGAGTTTGCTTCTTGTGGAAAATCCAAAAAAAAAAATACTTAACTCTTGCTCCTTACATAGCAGATATACTGCCTGATTTCTTGAAAAACTATTTCTTTCTTTTATCTAACAACAATATACCATTGTTTTTATAGGAATGATTTCGGGTCAATCTTTGGATAATAGGAATCAGGTCCCATGTAGTAATTCATCCAATCAACAGATATTTATAAGTATCTACTACATATGCAGGCATCAGCTAACACCTTCTTTAGAGGGATGGGAAGCATGGAAAAGAAGAGTATTCAGGTGAAACAATTTATCAAATAATTTAGTTTTGAATATGGTAACACCAGATGACTATAAAATTTCTAAGTAGAAATGTCAAGAAAACAGTAAGATATACAATAATGGAGCTGAAAGAAGCCTGTGCCAGAGATTAGAATTTGGAAATTGTGATCATATGAATGGTGATTGAAGTAGATCAGTGAAATGAATGGAAAGTCATCACAGATGAGATAGAGAAAAGAAGAATGGAGGTCCAAGACTGAGTCCTGAAGATCCCCTATTTTTATAATGAGAATAGATGAAAAGTCAACAATGAAGGTAAGCATGAGGTGAAAGGAGGAGATAATATTATATAAAGAAATATACTAGATGGCATCTTTGTCTATATTCTTAATAAGCCTAAATATAGGGATTGATCTTGATGATATTTATGATTAATTTTGACGTTGTTCTGTTAATTCATGATTTCAAAATAATTTCCAGTATTTTCGGCATATCCTCACATGTCCATTGTCTAGAGATCTTCACACTATTCTGGAAAAAGACAAAATTATAAAGAAATTAGACAATAACTTTGATGTAAATATTTTTAATAATCACTATTACCTTGTGAGTAAATATGAATATACAGGTAAATATTTGACAACTGTTATTTAAATATGATGTGGTAAATCTGCCTTATATAATGAAGCAATGGTGAGTGAAAACTCCTGTACTTCATAATTATTACAATTTCAAAGGACTCACTACATAACAGTGGGGCAATTTCTTCCAAATTACAAGTAGCATTACACATTACATAACAGCATTGTATCTAGGATACAAGATGACATATTTTTTTTTCTTCAGACATTCAATTCAGTTAGTGGAAAAATAGAAACACCTGCCTGGAACATTTTACCATTTGCATTTCAGAAGCTTCTGTTGTGACCTGAAATTTTGTTTAACAAAAAGAAGAAGAAAGACAGGTAAGCAAAAATTAGAAAATAAGAGCAGCTGAACAGAAAGGAAAAGTAAATAATCTTAATGCACAGCCAAAACAAGAAAGAAATAAAAAAAAGAGGTAAGGAATTTATTTTAAAATAGCTTTTAAGATATTTTATCTTAAAATTGTATCTCAGAAAGTCTGTTTTAAAATTGCGTCATAGAAGTTTAAAATTCAAGTTTATACAAAATTTTACAATTATTTATTTTATTAGAGTGAATTAAATGATATTGTCTTTCAAGCCTAAAACTAATTTCAGTGATAATTATGTAATCTTAACTTGAGTAAGAATAAAAGCAACATGAAATTGCTTGAAGGGGTCATTTCAGAGAACAAGGTAAATGTCTTAACCATGTTAAATTACTGTATTCATCTGTTGTATTTCATAAACTCTTTCTTCTTCCTCTTAAATTACTTCTGTTATGCCACTTTTTATACCATGTCATTAAAGGTTAATGAGAGAAAATAACTGACAGAACTCTTTTCCATCTGGGTCACAGCATTATGTTTTCTTATTTCAACTTGATTTTTAAATAATTTTACTGTTTCTTTATACACTGAATACCAATGAAGATTTAAAATAAAACATTTGTATGGTATTTAATCTGTGTGCATTAAGAAGAGAAAAAAATAACAAATTGTGCAAAGCTAAATTGGTCAAGTCAAAGAGAAATTGCACCAGACACTTGTTAAAAACAGCAAGACAGATATTATTTGAGCTACTGCAGTAGGGTAGAGAGATGTCAGAATAGAATGGATCTCAATGCTGAATACAGAGAGGGCAGTGAGGATTTATAGCCAGTGGGTGGAAGGAGAGGGTTAGTGAACTGAAAATGACTAAGAGTGACTTGATTAGATATGGGGGTGAAGGGGGAGGCTGAGGAAATTGATTAGATATCAAGTGTGGGGGTAGTTATCCCTAAACCGACTTACCAGGATTCTTGAAAAACAGGACTCAGTAGCTGAGGACAAGGGCTAGTCCAGAAGAGGGTTCAGAGAAGACTGACTAAAGTTTGACTGAGGAGGGAATCCTCATCAATGGGAAGTATCCTTCGGTATAATAGAAACAGGTCTACATAATTTGGACTTTATTTTTTGGTCATAGTTTTTAAATGAGTTTTATTTTGCCCATTATAAAATGAAGACAATATAGCAAAAATGAGATTTAGCAATTAAGAAATGTATATTACACAAAATATAATCTGTGGTTCATATCATTTCCTTTTAATATTCAAGATAAAAAGTCCAATGTAGTGGGGAATAATCATTATCATGTATACTTTCTTTATTTGAAATCCTATAATATATTCACAGATATCAACACATATTTGAAATTAATTTTTAAGAAGTTGTTTAGCATTCAATTTTATGATTCCAGCTACATACCTGATTATTGCTTTGATTGATATTATACCATAATTTATAATAAGTCAGTATTATGTAGTCAAGTTTAAATAAATTTATGAAATTTATGTTAATAGTTTATTTGGCTGATATTCAGCATTTTCATCTTTATTCTGATGATTCAAATAGGCCCTTATAAAAATGTAAGCCAGATTTTAAATATTTGAAATTCAGTATGTCCTAAATGCATGAAGAGTTCCCTTGGTTTATGATGATATTAAAGAAATATTAAGTATTCCCTCATTCCCCCTCTAGGTCTAATTACATTAAAAATATTTTTATAGATATGCTGGAAGAAATAGAGGACATTGTAAAATTTGAAAAATGATTTTCCTAGCTCAAATTTTGTATAAAGCTTTCATTATTTCTTATTTAAGAAACAGGTATGTGAACAATAAAAATAAGGTGTTAAAATAAAAAATCTTTGTTTTAAAATTGCAGAATAATAATTTCTGTCATCCCAGTCAAGAAAAGGCATTCTAATAATCTAATTTTTAGCTTAAGTCATTCAAGGTCATCAAAGAGAACAGAAAAGGTTCAGAAACCCTTACAATGCATAAAATTTTAAATCAGGCACAGCCTATATAAGTCATTCAAGTGTTTAATTTGAATGCCTCATGCAGTTTCTCCAAATTAAACAAATTGCTTCAGTAGATTAATTCAACTACATGAATTTAAGTTTGATATTCAGAAATGTCCTACTATTCCAAGGGTTTTAGTTCTCTCTTTGGAATCAGTGTCACTAATTGTTTCCTTCAGGACATGGAAGACAAGAATGTTAGCACTAAAACTCCATTCAACACTCTCTCCCTACTATCACCACAACTGTTACTGAATATTAATTATGGTCCCAGCAAAGTAAGAAGGGGTCATTTCACAAAGTAAATATTTAATAATCTCTGTCCTTGACCTCTAGTTTATAATAGCCTCTAGCATGAGTTTCTCTCCTGCCTCTATACCATATGACCCCAATCAAAAACAAATATATGACTTTGGAACTTGGCTAGACAGGAAAGATTTAAATGTTGATATACTACTGCTTGATTTTTCCTTAAATAATTCCCATAGTCTCCACAGGCCATGCCATGTTTGATTCAATTTCAAGAACTTGATCAAGGAATCAAGAGCTGAAAGCTTCCAGTCTACCTGTCTGTACTTCCCTGGTAGATAGTAGGCTGAGGAATTTAATAAATGAGATGATTTTTTTACTTAGCATCCATCTAATCAAAAGTCCTCAAATTACTCAAAAATGATTGGAGATTGGGAAGGAATGGATATAAAAATTTTCATATAAGTCAGCATACATTTGATCGATAAGCTATATGGTAATCTTTCTAGTATTTATTGAACACCATTATGCATTAGGTTCTGTGCTATGTGTTGAGAAGATGGCATTGGTAAAAAAAAGACACACTGAAACCCTGAAAAAATTCATAGTTTTATGTGAATACTATGGATCGTAATAATTGATCATTGGTGCTGATTTGGGAAAAGGGAAGCAACCTACCTACCACAGGGCTTCATGAAGAGTGTGTATGTGTCTGTGTATTATAGGGGTAAAGTGGTTGTCAATGGGTAAAAGGATAATGCAGGCAGATGTAACACAGACTACATGAAAGGGATGTAATACAGGCTATAATTGTTTAGAAGTTCAGAGAAAGAAAAGATTAAATTAGACTGGCCTGAATGGGATTGATTTTATCAGTGTACTTTTGGTTTAGCATCTGGTTTCTGGATCATTCTTGCAGTAGTGTGCTTTTCCTGTGCTTAATACTTAAAGAATTCTACCTTTCTGTAAGTTTTAATACATATCCTATTTCTTTTAAAATTTTTATTTGCAAGGTCTTAGACTAATGGTTCTCAAAGTTCAACAACTGTGAGTCAGCCTTCTCAGAGCACATATCATTCTGTGTAGAGTGGGATCAAGAATGTTTATTTCTAACAGATTCCATTTGATACTGCTGTTGTTGGTCAAGATAACATATTCTGAAAATCACCATCTTAGATAAAAGTATCCCAAATTGCCCTGAAGATAAAAATTGCTTGTAGTTTTGTGAAATACACAGCTTTCAGACATTTCAGACTAAACCTAGGAATTCAAAATGTCCTCATAATTTGGCTAAGAATTATAATCTGTACATTTAACAGGTATCCTAATAGGATACTCTTAAAAAATCCTAAAATTCTTTTCCTTTTACTGTTTTCTTGCCTTCCTTAGCTTCTCAGTAGCTTTCCACATTTTCTTCTCTTGGTCCAAGTGCTAACACATCCCTCATTGTCTGTTTCTAGTTCAACATTTTTGTGTGTGTTTCACTCCTCATCATGTGCTTTAATTTTAAATGTCAGAAATGTAAGAATGGCCCAGGGTTTGGCCCTGATCATACTTCCTTAAGTAACCTAATCTGTCCCTTGGTTTTCAAAGCCATGTTTTGCTGATGATGACAGTCTTGATCTCTCTTCACAACCCATACTTCTATATGAGTTGGTCTTTGATAAATCGACCCATGGCTTAACAATAAATTATTTATTATATTTGTATTAATTTTAGGGATTCTGGATATATTTTCCAAAGCATTTTTAAAATACAGATAAACAAAATTTAAAAACAGTAAAATGAACAGTACAAAATTCACCAGTTGTGAATATTTTGCCATTTTGTTTTTACTCTTTTTGTCTTTCTGAATTATTTGAATGTGAGCTATAGAAAGCATGATAAATCACCACTAGCTGTTTTAGCATGTACTCCCTAAGACTAAGAATACATACTAGATGTGAAATTTGCACACCTAAGATAATTAAAAATAATTATACAGTATGGTGTAAAATCCATTTCATATAGATATTCAGAAACTGTTTCCCCCAGCAAAGATCCTTAGGGTGTTGATTTCTCCAAATTCAGAATTTATTCAAGGTTCATGAGTTACATTTTTTGTAGTGTCTCCATAGTCACTTCTAGAACATTCCCATTTCTTAAATCTTTATTATACTGACATTTTAAAGAACATAGGTCAATTGTCTTGTGGAATATTCCACTTTGTGAATTTTATCGGAATTTCATCCATTAACTTAATTTTGACAAGGGCACTTTTGGGTGATGCTATAAGCTGCATATTAATCAGCGAACACATAATACCAGGATGTCCCTCTTTGATTAAATGATTAAATTTGATCATTCAGTTAAAAGGTAACTGCCAAGTCTCTAATATAAAAGCACATATTTTTTTCACTTTTTCAATAGCTAATAATCTATGTAGTAATACATTGATAGCCTGTCAATATCTTGTTCTTCAATAGTCTTTCACCCATTTTATTTAAGTGTGCACTGATGTTCCCTGCTTGAATTAGTTCTTATATTGGGGATTTAAAAAATAATGACTTTCTAATTATATCAGGAGTACACAGCAGATAGTACCAAATACTATGGTCCTCTTAACCTTTATGTGGATGCAACCACTACGTAATTTCTTCAGCATCTATTATTAATCATTTTCTAAAATGATCTCTTTATACCTCAATATACAATAAGTTGGACTTGAACACATTTCTTCCAGAGCCATTTTCATCTTGCAATGAATTGCAAACCAAGACAAATTCAAAAACCTTGAATTTATGGTAGAGTTGACACCATTCATCATATCCTACTCTTTTTTTTATTTTATATTTTTTATTAAGGTATGATTGATATACACTCTTATGAAGGTTTCACATGAAAAAACAATGTGGTTACTACATTTACCCATATTATCAAGTCCCCACCCATACCCCAATGCAGTCACTGTGCATCAGTGCAGCAAGTTGCCAGAGACCCACTACATCCATTCTCTGTGATACACTGTTCTCCCTGTGATCCCCCACACCACGTGTACTAAACATAATACCTCTCAGTCCCCTTCTCCCTCCCTCCCCACCCACCCTCCTTCAACTCTTCCCTTTCATAACCACTAGTTCATTCTTGGAGTCTTTGAGTCTGCTGCCATTTTGTTCCTTCAGTTTTGCTTCATCGTTATACTCCACAAATGAGGGAAATCATTTGGCATTTGTCTTTCTCCACCTGGCTTATTTCACTGAGCATAATGTTCTCCAGCTCCATCCATGTTGTTGCAAATGGTAGGATTTGTTTTTTTCTTATAGCTGAATAGTATTCCATTGTATATATGTACCTCATCTTCTTTATCCATTCATCTAGAGATGGACACTTAGGTTGCTTCCATATACTGGCTATTGTAAAAAGTGCTGCAATAAACATAGGGGTGCATATGTCTTTTTGAATCTGAGAAGTTGTATTCTTTGGATATATTCGAAGGAGTGGGATTCCAGGATCAAATGGTATTTCTATTTTTAGTTTTTTGAGGAATCTCCATGCTGCTTTCCACAATGGTTGAAGTAGCTTACATTACCACCAGCAGTGTAGGAGGGTTCCCCTTTCTTGGCATCCTCACCAGCATTTGTTGTGCTTAGTCTTTTCAATGCTGGCCATCCTTACTGGTGTGAGGTGATATCTCAATGTAATTTTAATTTGCATTTCCCTGATGATTAGTGATGTGGATCATCTTCTCACGTGTCTGTTGGCCATCTGAATTTCTTCTTTGGAGAACTGTCTCTTCATATCCTTTGCCCATTTGTTAATCAGTGTATTTGCTTTTTGGGTGTTGAGGTGTGCGAGCTCTTTATATATTTGGATGTTAGCCCCTTGTTGGATATGTCATTTACAAATATATTCTCCCATACTGTAGGATGCCTTTTTGTTTTGTTGATCATGTCCTTTTGCCATACAAAAACTTTTTAGTTTGATGTAGTTACATGAGTTCATTTTTGCTTTTGTTTCCCTTTCTCGAAGAGATGAGTTCAGGAAGAAATTGCTCATGCTTATATTCAGGAGATGTTCGCCTATGTTGTCTTCTAAGAGTTTTATGGTTTCATGACTTACATTCAAGTCTTTAATCCATTTTGAGTTTGCTTTTGTGTATGGGGATAAACAATAATCCAGTTTCATTCTCTTGAATGTAGCTGTCCAGTTTTGCCAGCACCATCTGCTGAATAGGCTGTCATTTCCCCATTGTATGTCCATGGCTCCTTTATCGTATATTAATTGACCATATATGGTTGGGTTTATATCAGGGCTCTCTAGTCTATTACATTGGTCTATTGGTCTGTTCTCATGACAGTACCAAATTGTCTTGATTATTGTGGCTTTGTAGTAGAGTTTGAAGTTGGGGAGTGTAATTCCCCCTACTTTTTCTTCCTTCTCAGGATTGCTTTGGCTATTTAAGGTCTTTTGTGGTTCCATATGAATTTTAGGATTATATTCTCTGGTTCGTTGAAGAATGCTGTTGGTATTTTGATAGGAATTGCATTGAATCTATAGATTGCTTTAGGCAGAATGGCTATTTTGACAATATTGATTCTTCCTATCCATGAGCATGGGATGTGTTTCCATTTATTGGTATCTTCTTTAATTTCTCTCATGAGTGTCTTGTAGTTTTCAGAGTATAGGTCTTTCACTTCCTTGGTTAGGTTTATTCCTAGGTATTTTATTCTTTTTGATGCAATCATGAATGGAATTGTTTTCCTGATTTCTCTCTCTGCTAGTTCATTGTTAGTGTATAGGAATGCCACAGATTTATGTGTATTAATTTTGTATCCTGCAACTTTACTGAATTCAGATATTAGTTCTAGTAGTTTTGGAGTGGATTCTTTAGGGTGTTTTATGTACAATATCATGTCATCTGCAAACAGGGACAGTTTAACTTCTTCCTTGCCAATCTGGTTGCCTTTTATTTCTTTGTGTTGTCTGATTGCCATGGCTAGGACCTCCAATACTATGTTGAATAGAAGAGGGGAAAGTGGGCATCCTTATCTTGTTTCTGATCTTAAAGGAAAAGCTTTCAGCTTTTTGCTGTTAAGTATAATGTTGGCTGTGGGTTTATCATATATGGCCTTTATTATGTTGAGGTACTTGCCCTGTATACCCATTTTATTGAGAGTTTTTATCATGAATGGATGTTGAATTTTGTCAAATGCTTTTTCAGCATCAATGAAGATGATCATGTTTTTTTTGTCCTTCTTTTTGTTGATGCAGTGGATGATGTTGATGGATTTTCGAATGTTGTACCATCCTTGCACCCCTGGAATAAATCCTACTTGATCATGATGGATGATCTTTTTGATGTATTTTTGAATTCAGTTAGCTAATATTTTGTTGAGTATTTTTGTATCTATGTTCATCAGGGATATTGGTCTGTAATTTTCTTTTTTTGTGGTGTCTTTGCCTGGTTTTGGTATTAGAATGATGCTAGCCTCATAGAATGAGTTTGGAAGTATTCCCTCCTCTTCTATTTTTTGGAAAACTTTGAGGAGAATGGGTATTAGGTCTTCACTAAATGTTTGATATAATTCAACAGTGAAGCTATCTGGTACAGGGGTTTTGTTCTTAGGTAAGTTTTTGAGTACCAGTTCAATTTCCTTACTGGTAATTGGTCTATTCAAATTTTCTGTTTCTTCCTTGGTCAGCCTTGGAAGGTTGTATTTTTCTAGAAAGTTGTCCATTTCTTCTATGTTATCCAGTTTATTAGCATATAATTTTTCATAGTATTCTCTAATAATTCTTTGTATTTCTGTGGTGTCTGTAGTGATTTTTCATTTCTGATTTCTGATTCTGTTTATTCATGTAGACTCTCATTTTTCTTGGTAAGTCTGGCTAGGGGTTTATCTATTTTGTTTATTTTCTCGAAGAACCAGCTCCTGCTTTCATTGATTCTATTGTTTCATTCTTCTCAATTTTATTTATTTCTGCTCTAATCTTTATTAGGTCCCTCCTTCTACTGACTTAGGGCCTCATTTGTTGTTCCTTTTCTAGTTTCATTAATTGTTAATTTAGACTGCTTATATAGAACTGTTCCTCTTTCTTGAGGTAGGCTTGTATAGGAATATACTTTCCTCTTAGCAGAGCATTGGCTGCATCCCACAGATTTTGTGGTGTTGAATTATTGTTGTCATTTGTCTCCATATATTGCTTGATCTCTGTTTTTATTTAGTCATTGATCCATTGGTTATTTAGGAGCATGTTGTAAAGCCTCCATCTGTTTGTGGGATTTTTCATTTTCTTTGCATAATTTATTTCTAGTTTCATACCTTTGTGATCTGAGAAACTGGTTGGTACAATTTCAATCTTTTTGAATTTACTGAGGCTCTTTTTCTGGCCTAGTATATGATCTATTCTTGAAAATGTTCCATGTGCACTTGAGAAGAGAGTGTATTCTGTTGCTTTTGGGTGTAGAATTCTGTAGATGTCTGTTAGTTCCATCTGTTCTATTGTGTTGTTCAGTGCCTCTGTGTCCTTACTTATTTTCTGTCTGGTGGATCTGTCCTTCAGAGTGAGTGGAGTGTTGAAATCTCTTAGAATGAATACATTGCATTCTATTTCCCCTTTTAAGTCTGTTAGTATTTGTTTCACATATGTTGGTGCTCCTGTGTTGGGTGCATAGATATTTATAGTGGTTATATCTTCTTGTTGGATTGACCCCTTTATCACTATGTAATGTACTTCTTTTTCCCTTGTTACTTTCTTTGTTTTGAAGTCTATTTTGTCTGATACAAGTACTGCAACTCCTGCTGTTTTCTCTCTGTTAGTTTCATGAAATATCTTTTCCATCCCTTCACTTTTAGTCTGTGTTTGTCTTTGGGTTTTAGGTGAGTCTCTTGTAGGCAGCATATAGATGGGTCTTGCTTTTTTATCCATTCAGTGACTCTATGTCTTTTGATTGGTGCATTCAGTCCATTTACATTTAGGGTGATTATCGATAGGTACGTACTTATTGCCATTGCAGGCTTTAGATTTGTGGTTACCAAAGGTTCAAGGTTAATTTCCTTACTATCTAAGAGTCTAACTTAACTCACTTAATATGCTCTTACCCACACAATGTAAAGGTTCTTTTCTTTTTCTCCTTTTTCTTCCTCCTCCATTCTTTGTATATTAGGGATCATATTCTGTATTCTTTGTCTATCCCTTGATTGACTTTGGGGATAGTTAATTTAATTTTGCATTTGCTTAGTAATTAGCTGTTCTACTTTTTTTACTGTGGTTTTAATTCCTTTGGTGACAGCTATTTAACCTTAGGAACACTTCCATCTATAGCAGTCCCTCCAAAATAGACTGTAGAGATGGTTTGTGGGGGGTAAATTCTCTCAGCTTTTGCTTATCAAGAAATTTTTTAATCCCTCCTTCAAATTTAAATGATAATCTTGCTGGATAATGTAATCTTAGTTTCAGGCTCTTCTGCTTCATTGCATTAAATACATCATACAACTCCCTTCTGGCCTGTAAGGTTTCTGCTGAGAAGTCTGATGTTAGCCTGATGGTCTTTCCTTTGTATGTGATCTTACTTCTCTCTCTGGCTGCTTTTAATAGTCTGTCCTTATCCTTGATCTTTGCCAATTTTATTATTATATGTCTTGGTGTTGTCTTCCTTGGGTCCCTTGTTTTGGCAGATCTGTGCACCTCCATGGCCTGAGAGAGTATCTCCTTCCCAAGATTGGGTAAGTTTTCAGCAACTACATCCTCAAAGACACTTTCTCTCCCTTTCTCTCTCTCTCTTCTTCTTCTGGTACCCCTATAATGCAAATATTGTTCTGCTTGGATTGGTCACGTAGTTCTCTCAATATTCTTTCATTCTTAAAGATCCTTTTTTCTCTCTGTGCCTCAGCTTCTTTGTTTTCCTCTTCTGTAGTTTCTATTTCATTTATTGTCTCCTCCACCGTATCCAACCTACTTTTAATACCCTCCATCATGCTTTTAAATGATTGGATCTCCAACATGAATTCATTTGTGAGTTCTTGGATATCTTTCCATACCTCCATTAGAATGTTGATGATTTTTATTTTGAACTCCCTTTCAGGAAGAGTCATAATGTCCATGTCATTTAAATCTTTCTCCAGAGTTATATTAATTTTACTCCGAATCAGGTTCCTTTGACGTTTCATATTTGTATATGGTGCCCTCTAGTATGCAGAAGCTCTACTCTGGAGCTGCTTAGCCCCTGAAGCAATGTGGGGGGTCGCAGGGGAGCAGTACTGGTGTGTGGGGGGAGGAAAGAGCTGTTCCCCGCCTCCCAGCTGCTGTGCCTGTCTCCACTGCCTTAACCAGTGGGCCAAGCACACAGGTATAAGCTTTTGTCCCATAGCAGCTGGAGATGGATCCCTGCTTTCCACAAGCAGCTGGAATCTCAGTCTCTCCAGGAATTCTGTCTGTATTAACTTTCCAACCCAATAATCACACAAGTATCATGAAAGCACCATGAAATGTAGGTTTGTGCTCCCAGAGCAGATCTCCCGAGCTAGGTATTCAGCAGTCCAGACTTCCACTCCCTCCCTGCTCTGTTTCTCTTCCTCCCGCCAGTGAGTTGGGGTTGGGGAGGGGCTCAGGTCCCGCTGAGCCACAGCTTTGGTATGTTACCCTGTTCTGTGAGTTCTGCTCTTTTCTCCAGGTGTATGCAGTCTGGCATCATCCTCTTTCCTGTTGCTCTTTCAGGATTAGTTGCACCAACTATATTCTCTAATTGTATCTGGTTTTAGGAGGAAGCCTCTGTCTCTCCTCTCACACCGCCATCGTTAATCCTCTCCACCATACTCTACTCTTAAAGATTTTATTTCTTAACTATATTATAGTAGATAGCATTTTGATATTCTTACTGTACTAAGTATTTGCTATACATGATGGCAACTTTTTTTCTTTCAATAGTCTAATAGATATTATTAAAATTCCCATTTTATACACAAGGAAATAGAAGCTCTTGGAAAGTCGTAACTTATCTTAGGTCACATAGCCATAAAGTGAATGCAACTGGAATTTGGTATCAAGTCATTCTCACTCTAGTGCCTCCATGCTTGGACATTGTGCTTAACTTGGTCTCTCTACTTTGGTATTCTACAAATACCATCATAAGATTATTGTGTCAAAATTAAATCAGTATCTTCCAAAAATAGGTCTCCCCTTTATTTCTGTTAAAACAAACTGAAAACCTGAGGGTTGTAGGGAATCTTCTCCCTTTCCTTCCACAAGCAAAAATTCACATCAATGCCAATTTTTTTGCCTATCTCGTTGTCCCTTGCCCTACTCTACTACTGTCAATTTTTTGCTGTTTTTTCTTCTATACCAGTTATGCTCATGTGTGCATATATTTCCATTTCCATATTTTGCATTATTTTATCCACTTTTGACCCACAATTATATTAATGTTTCAAAATATTTGTCACCTTTCTCATCTTCCCCGGGTTTGGTAATGTTGCTCTACTGCCTTATTTCAGAATCTCTATTTTGGGGGAAGCTTAGGAAGTTAACAATTGTTTCAGAATTTGGAGACTAAAATCAGTACTGTTAAATGATAGGATGTTTTTGGAAGATCTAAGCCTTTGTGAGCCTTCCTGTGACAAGTACAAAACAAAACAAAACCAAAAGACCCCACAAAACATTAATCATAAGGAAGAAAAATCTAGAAATAAAAAACCCTATTAATTAGCCTTCTTTTCTTAAAATCAAAGCTTATGTCCTGGGATGGTTTTTAAGGCAATGTAATGACAATGGCTAAAGCACATTCTTTATGTAAACAAATTTCTACAATCCTTCATCCTTTTTATGTTTTGTAGTGTGTGCATGAATTGGAATCTATAGAACATTTTATTATTTTTCACCATTCTTCCTCTATTGTCCCTTATTCTCATCTCATACACAGAACCACTTTACCACCATCCATATAATATTCAATTCATGGAAAGTTCTCTAATTACAGTACTGAATTCCTACTGTTAAATCAAGAGCCATGTCAAATATTGTCTGTATTGAGCCATCTATAAGAAAGGTCATCAATCCCTTTATTTATGCCACTCATATAACAGGACCTCTGCTTCTCAAAATTTAGTTTGTGGGTTATATAACAAAGAACTAAGCTAGCTTTTGTCTCTGATTCCTGGAAGGTAACCTCCAAAGCCTTCAAATTTACAGAGTAGGAAAGTGTCTTTATTATTGTGGACTACATTGTACCACACCACATGAAATACTTTACATCTAAGAGATGACTCACGATAGGCAACTAGATAGTTTATGCTAAAGAGATGGTGTGGAATGGAAGCAGGCCACACCAGAAAGACCATCCCTATTCTTAGAGGGCTGGAGCTTTTAGCCATGTGAGGTCACTGGGAATTGAGTTCAAACACATAGTGATGATTCAATCAATCATGCCTAGTAATAAAATTCCTATAAAAATTCTGAATCCTGAAGCTTAGGTGAGTTTTCCTGGTTGCAGATCTTTTATATTATCATGTATCAATATGCTGGGAAGATAACACATCCTTAGAAGGATGGAAACATTGCATCTGAAACCCTCCCAGACCTCACCCCATATGTCTCTCACTTTTGTTCTGATTTGTATACTTTGCTATAATATAATTTCATTCATAATTATAGGCACTCTCTTGAGTTCTTTGAGTTATTCTAGTGAACTACTGAACTTGAGGGAGAATATGAGGACTCAAATTTGAAGCCAGCTAGTCAGAAGTAAGGGTGGTCCTAGGGATGCCTGAACTTGTAGCTGTTGTGTGGAAGTGATGGTGGTTTGTGGAAGACTGTGCCCTTAATCTCAAGTCTGGAAAATTCATTCCAGGAAACACCTGGGTCAAACAAACCTGGGATATTTACAGAAATGATGATTCTTGTCCCCAGAACAGATGTGCTAAATCTGGATTTCTTGGATATAATCCAGAAATCTGGGTGAACCATGACCTCTCCTGCCTCTAAGGTTTGAGATCCATTGTATATCTCCAGTTAATTATCAACTACCTATTATAATAGATTAAATATATATAATCTATAACATCAGTTTTTGAATGGTAGGAAATATGTCTTCTGCATATCTGTTTCCCAGTTATCTAGTAGCATGTCCAGCACATCACGTTAGGGATTCAGGAATATGTGTTTGTGTTTCATATTTATGTGTCATTTCTTTGTAATTAGATCACTGGTCAACTTGAATGTGTTAATTATGCCCAACTTATTTTTCTTTCAAATACTTTTTTATTAAATAGGTAATGATTAATATGTCATTCCATTGCACAACCTTATATTTATAATGGCAGTGTTACATTTAGATTATAGATATTGACAAATGAAATTCAGAATCTTTGTTTTTATCTCAACCCAAACATAAATGGTACTTGGGGAATAAAGTTTCTCAGCTACACATAAATACTTTTAGAACTCTGACATTTCATCCCCTGTAAACATTTCACAAATCCTTGACCTGATCCTATGGATTGCTCTGTAGCAATTGTTCTTTAGTGACAGTTCTTTCAGTAGTCTTCTGTGTTCCTGCAGTTTGATTGCATGTCAAGAACTTCAATCTGGAGAGTTTTTTTTTTTCAAGATGATGTCTCTGAGTCCAAGACAATAAAATCCATTAGCAATCACTTCCATGATGACTGACAGAATTGATTGTCTATCAACATCATGGTACTCAAATATAGTATCTACACTCAGGCCAGCATCTGTCATAGCAGGAATTTCAACTGCAGTTTTCTTCAGTTTTGTTTCCCTGTTTGCCTCTTCTGTATCTTCCAAATGTATATATTTGGGAAATAACTTGGATTTTGTTCTTACTAATGATGCCTCATGCTGGATAGGTTAAAGTATTTAATGCATGCTGCTAAGATAATTTGGATCATTTTCTATATATTTTAATGTTTTCTTTATATGACTGTCACATATATATATAGCACTTTGCCTATTTTCTTGGTGGGTATCAAAAACTCATCTTTTAAAATTTAAGTTTTCTTTGTTTAGTCAAGAATACTGGATTATAATGGGATTACATTTATATATAATGAAGATGAAGCTAAATGTTTTGAGGTAGCAAATTCCTGTTTTCAAATTTAATTTCTCAGTAGTTTCCATGGTTACCTAATTGATGTGAGCACTGTACATTTAAATGATACCCCCTCCAGTGAAATTTTAAGTTTATCCTATATTAAGAGAGAGTGATAGCCTGAAGTTGGTATTCTTCTCACATTTCCTCTTGTGGAAAATGGTGTCTCTTTCTTACTGCAAGTTATTCTCAAGGAATGTTTCTTGTCCAATCATTTGTTTTTGAAGGAAAGTGGTCTTTCAGCTTCAAGGTAGTAATCAAAACACAATCACTTACAGTTATTTTCTACCTTTTGAATCAGGCCTCAATGCTGATGATTTTTTCACTCATGAGTCAGTATATTTTGATGTAAGAAGCAAGTCTAGGCACTGTTCATTAGAATTATAAATATGAAGATTAGTTCTCCCATAGAAGATGCGTAGAAATCAGTCTCAAGCATATTCCATTTGAAGTGCCTTTATGAACAAATTTTAAGTTCATGTTACTACAAGTTTTATAGTATGTGAGAGTGAAGTTTCAAAGATGACATCACTGTAAGTCAACTTATTAAGAAATGTGACTCTGTAGAGACATCATAGAAGTTCCATATTTTAGAATAATACTTTCTACAGTAATATTAATCATGTAAGACCTGGTTAAACCATGCGCCGGCCCTGTATCACACCCAGGAAGACCCAAAGTTCACATACAGACTAACAGCTAATGTCAAATTGAGATGTTTATTTATGTATTGTATGCTTGTGTCTCTTACTAAAGGAAGAAGACTAATGTCAAATTGAGGATTTTTATTGCCCTAAGCAATAAAAAAATGTCTCCTCCTTCTAGCAAGTAATCACATAATAAACAGTCACAAAACATATGACTCCTCTAATATTTTGCTGCCCCAGGCAATCAGCTGTTTTACCTATATGGTACAGCCTGTCATAACTATTGTGCATGTGCAGTTACAGTGGCTTAATGTAATAGTAATAAAGACACAATATATTCTGACTCACAGCCTTGAAGAATTGCCAAATGCACGCCAAGATTCTCATTATTTGAATTTTGATTTAATAGCTATTAAAAATGCCTTCATAAGGGAAATGGATTTTAGTACCCAGAGTAGTTGTTTGCATATGATATAATCTGCTTTCAGATTTTTAATTTACACAAACTATCCTTTGATAATGAAAACAATTGTTTACTCATTCTGGACATAGGATAAAGTTTATTTGCTAATATAGGAAATTTATAATGTTATGAAAAATGGTGATTTTGACTTATAAGAAAAAGTTGTAATCCATGAATTTAAATTACTTGTGAAAGGACAAGTTTTAGATAGATATGATTATAAATGAATTAATATAAAATGTTTAAATTTGTATTTCTTTTATATAGTATAATGATATTTATTAACTCAAGCTGTAATTCATATTTTTCTTTTTTGTGCAGATATAATTGACATCTAATTGTATATTAATTTTAGGTATACAACATAATGATCTGACATGTGCATTTATTGCAAAAACATCACCACAATAGGTCTAGTTAACATTCATCAATAAACGTAATTTTTTTCTTGTGATGCAAACTTTTAAGGTTTACTCCATTAGCAACTTTCAAATATACAACAGGATTATTAACTATGTCACCATGTTGCATATTCAATCCTCACAACCTATTATAGATGGATCTTTGTATTTTTTAACTTCTTTTACCCATTTTGCCTCTCATCCACCCCACTCCCACAGGCAATGACCAGTCTTTTCTCTGTATACATGACCTCGGTGTTCATTTTCTTGTGTGTGTGTGTGTGTGTGTGTGTGTGTGTGTGTGTGTGTGTGTGTGTGTGTGTGTTTAGATTTCATGTAAGTAAGGTCATGTAGTATTTGTCTTTCTCTCGCTTATTACTTTTAACATAAGGTCTTCAAGTCCATCAATATTGTCTCAAATGACAAGATTTTTTTTTAATGGCTGAATAATCCTGTGTGCCTGTGTGTGTATAACATATTCTTTATCCATTTACTCATTGATGGATATAGGCTGTTTCCAAATCTTCGATGTTGTAAATAATGCTGCAGTGAATTTAGGGTTGCATATATCTTTTCTAGTTAGTATTTTCATATTCTTTGGATTGATATCCAATCATCCTCACCAACACTTGTTATTTCTAGTTTTTTGGAGAATAGCCATTCTTACAGGTATGAGCTGGTATCTCCTTGTGGTTTTGATTTGCATTTCCCTGATGATTGGTGATAGGCATCTTTTCATGTACCTTTTGGCTGTTTTTATATCTCCTTTGGAAAAATAGTTACTCAGGTCCTGCACCTGCTTTTTAATTGGATTGTTGGCTTTTTGCTACTGAGTTGTCTAAAGTCTCTACATATTTTAGATATTAATTACTTAACAGATAGATGACTTGCAAATATTTTCTCCCATTTGCTAAGTTGCTTTTTCATTTTGTTGATGGTCTCCTTTGTCCTGCAGGCTTTTTGTTTGATGTAGTCCTGCTTGATGTGGTCCCACTTGCTTTAGTTGCCTTTGTTTTTGGTGTCACATTCAAAAAATCATTGACAAGACCAATGTAAAGTAACATATCACCTGTGGTTTTTTTTGGATTTTTATGATTTCAGGTGTTACATTTAAACCTTCAAATATTTAATTAATTTTTATGTGTGGTATTAAAAAGTGGGGTAGTTTCAGTTTTTTGGCATGTCTGCCTGGTTTTTCTATCACTTATTGGAGAGACTCTAATTTTCCCATTGTGTATTCTTAGCTCCCTTGTCATAACTTGATTGGCCACATATGTATGGGTTTATTCCTGTAATATAGTTTGAAACTAGAGAGTACATAAATGCCTCCAGCTTTATTCTTCTTTCTCAAGATTGCCTTGGTTATTTGGGGTCTTTTGTGGGTGGTTCCCTTAATTTTAGGATTGCTTGTACTTTTCTCTGAAAAATGCCATTGGAATTTTGATAAGGATTGCATTGGCTCCATAAATTTCTTTGAGTAGTGTAGACATTTTAACAATAGTAATTCTTCAATCTATGAGCATGGAATATCTCTTCATTTATATGTATCTTCTTCAAATTATTTTATCAATATCTTAAAGTTTTCAGTGTACAGATCTTTCATGTACTTGGTTAAATTTATTCTTAGTAAATCATTCTTTCTGATGCAATTGTAAATGAGATTGTGTTCTTAAATTCTCTTCCTGCTAGTTCACTGTTAGTGAACAGAAAAGAAGAGATTTTGTACATTGATTCTATATGCTGCAACTTTGCTGAATTAGTTGGTTAGTTCTAACAGATTTTTGGTTGAGATTTTAGAATTTTCTATATAATATCATGCCATCTGCAGATAGAGACAATTATGCTACTTCCTTTCCAAATTGGATGCCTTTTATTTTTTCATGCTTAATTGCTCGGGCTAAGACTCCAATACTATATTGAATAAAAGTGCCAAGACTAGCCATTCTTGTCTTGTTCCTGATCTTAGAGAAATGCTTTCAACTATTCACCACTGAGTGTGATGTTAGCTGTGGGCTTGTTATATATGGCTCTTATTATGTTGAGGTATATTTCCACTATAACCACATTGTTGAGTGTTTTTATCATAAACTGATGTTGAATTCTGTCAAATGCACCTTCTTCACCTATTGAGATGATCATATGATTTTTAACCTTCATTTTATTCATGTGTATCACATTACTTGATCTGAAAATGTTGAATTCTTTACATCCCTGGAATAAATCTTACTTGATCATGGTATACCATCCTTTGAGTGTATTGTTGAATTTGATAAACTAATATTTTGTTGAGGATTTTATATCTTTTTCATCAGAAATATTGGCCTGTAATTTGTTTTTTCTTATAGTATCATTGTCTGATTTTGGTTATCAGGGTAATGATGACCTCCTAAAATGAGTTTGGAAGTATTCCTTCCTGTTCTGTGTTTTGGAACAGTTTGAGAAGGATTGGTTTCTGCTTTAAATGTTTGGGAGATTTCACTACTGAAATTGTCTGATTCAACAGTTTTGTACATGGATGTTTTTGATTACTGATTCAACCTCCTTTCTAGTAATCGGTCTGTTCTGATTTTCTGTTTCTTCAGGATTCAGTATGTTGTATGATTCTTCATCATTCTTAGTAGGTTGTATGTTTCTAAGAATTAATCCTTTTATTCTAGGGTGTCCAATTTGTTGGTGTATAATTCCTTATACAATAATACACAATTGCTTATATTATCATCTCTTATAATCCTTTGTATTTCTACAGCCTCAGTTGTAACATTTCCTCTTTCATTTCTGATTTTATTTGTTTGACTGCTCTCTTTTTTCTAGGTCAGTCTAGATGACAGTTTGTCCATTTTGTTTATTTTTTCAAAGAACCAGCTTTTAGTTTATTTGACCCTTTTTATTATTGTTTTTGTTCTGTTTCTTTTATTTCTACTCTGAGCTTTGTTATCTTCCTACTTTTACTAACTTTTTGGATTTGTTCTTCTTTTTCTAGTTCAAGGTATGAAGTTTCACTGATTATTTGAAATGTTTTTGAAATAGGCATTTACCATTACAAACTTCTTCCTTAAAACTGCTTTTGCTGCATCCCATAAATTTCAAGATGTTGTATTTCCATTTTCATTAGATTAAAGATATATTTTTTTATTTCTCTTTTGATTTCTTCTTTGACCCATTGGTTGTTCATTAGTATGTTGTTTAATATCCACTTGTGAATTTTCCATTTTTTTCTTGTAATTAATTTCTAGTTTCATTTTATTATTGTGTAAAGATGCTGCATATGATTTTAGTCTTATTACATTTATCAAGACTTATTTTGTAGCCTAAGATATGATCTATCCTAGAGAATTTTCCATGTGCACTTGAGAAAAATGTGTATTCAGTTGTTTTTGTAAGTAATGTCTGAATGTATCTGTTAAGTCCATCTTGTCTAATGTGTAATTTAAGCCTGAGGTTTTCTTATTGATAATTTTTCTGGATGGTCTATACATTGATGAAATTGGGATATTAAACCCTATTATTATTGTGTTTATGTCTATTTCTCTAAGTCTGGTAATATTTACTTATTTAGGTTCTCCTAAGTGGGATGCAAAAATATTTACAGATGCTATATCCTCTTTTTGTGTTCACTCATGTATCATTATGTAATGATCATCTTTATCCCTTATCACAGTCTTTGTTTTAAAGTCTATTTTATCTGATACAACTATAGCCACTCTAACTTTATTTTGTTTTCTGTTTTCATGGACTATCAATTTCCATTCTTCCACTTTCTATTTGTGTGTGTCCTTATACCTGAAGTGAGTCTTAAAGTTAGCACACAGATGGAACTTGCTTTTTTAATCCATTTAGCTACTCTATGTCTTTTGATTGGGAAATTTAGTCCATTTATATTGAAACTATTATTCATAAGAATCTACTTATTTCTATTTTGTTAATTCTTTCATGTCTCTTTAATAGATCCTGTGTTCTTATCTTCTCTTGCTCACACCTGATTTGATGATTTTTTTGTGGCAGTATGATTAGATTCTCTCTCTTTATATTTCATGTATCTACTGTAGGTTTTTGTTTTGTGGTTAACAGGAAGCTGACATAAAAAAAATTATAACTTCTCTTCTTTTGAAGCTAATAAAAACTTGAGTCTGAACATATTGTAAAGCTCTACATTTTTATTCCTGTTGCCACATTTGGTTTTTGAAGTATATTACATCTTTTTATTTTATGTGTTCCATAATAAGGTATTGCAGTTAGAGTTATTTTTACCACTTTTGTCCTTAACCCTTCACATTACTTTGAGTTTTATCCATCATCTTGACATTAGATTTTTCTGAATTTTACTATATATTTATCTATACCAGTGGGATTTATGTTTTCATATATTTTTCTATTACTAATTAGTGCCCTTTCATTTCAGCATAACCAAGTCCCTTTAACATTCCTTGTAAGACTTATAGTGATGGACTCTTTTAGCTTTTGGGTATATGGAAAACTCTTTATTTCTCCTTCAATTCGGAATGACAACCTCATAAGTACAGAATTCTTGGTTGGCTTTTCTTTTACTTTGAATATATCATACCAGTCCTTTCTGGTCTATAAAGTTTCTGCTGAAAAAATCTCCAGGTAGTTTAATAGGGGTTACCTAGTACACAACAAGTGCTTTTCTCTTGCTGCTTTTAAGGTTTTCTCCTTGCCTTTACATTTTGACATTTTAACTTTATGTGTCTTGGTGTGGCTCTCTTTAGATTTATCTTATACAGAACTGTATAAGCTTCCTACATCTGCATGTCTGTTTCCTTCTCCAGGTTAGGAAAGTTTCTCTCTGTCTTCTTCTAGGACTGCTATAATGCAAATGATGGTTTGCTTTATGCCGTCCTATGAGTCCCCTAAGTTATCTTTACTTTTTTTCACTCCATTTTCTTTTTGCTCTTTGATTGGTTAAGTCCCACTGTCCTGCCTTTGAGTCCACTGATCCTGTCTGTTGCTTCATACAGTCTTTTGTTGCAACTCATAGAGTATATTTCAGTTCAGTTATGGTATTCTTTTGGTCTGTGGCTTCTATCTGGTACTATATTCTGTCTTGCTGTATTTTTTATTCTTCTCCAAAGCTCACTAAGCATTTTTATGACTGTAATCTTGAACTATTTATAAGGTAAATCACTTTTCTTCATTTCATTAAGTACTTCTCTGAGGTATTATTTTGCTTCATTACGTACCACATACTCCTCTGTTTCTTAATTTCCCTTGACTCTCTGCTTTGTTCCTTTGAATAAGATAAAAGGTGTGCTATGACCTGTCAGTACACCAAAGATGAGAATCTCAGTCAGCTCCTACATTCAGGATGATTGGAATCTAGACTCAGCTAGCTGCTTTTAATATATGTGAATATATGCAGTTCAGTGGTACTACAAGCCTAAGTCCTATGGGCCACTAGAGCCATATGACCTAGAAGTTTCCCCTGGGCTAGAGTTACAATTATCAGAGTGACAGAGAAGTGTAGAAGGTCCTTTTCTGAAGACACTGGCCACCTGGATTGAGGCAGATGGAGAGTGCAAAGATGGTGCCTATCAACATCCATCCCAGAATACAGCCTAGTAGAATCCTACATATGTGCAAGACAGGAAGCCCATCCCTCAGCCTGAAGTTCCAAGACAAGCAAATAAGACTTTTTCACACAAAGAGAGGGATATATTTCAGTCTGCCCTCTGTGTAGTGCTCTGGAGGTAAAGGTCAGCCAAGAACCCTCTCTTTACTTGTTATAGTCCCATAGTGCCCAGGAACACAAACCCTACTGGCAACTAGCATGAGGCCATCAAGGGGCATCCCCTGGATGGCAGCTTCAAAAAAAACCAAGGCACCAGAGGCATGTAAATGCTACCTCTGGGAGATACTGGCACTCTAGAGCATGACAGTGCTCACCCTCTGAGTCACTCCAAATGCAAAAGGACTACAGTCAGCTTTTAGATGTGTGTTTGATTATGAAGCTTCTAAGGACACAGCTATACAGACAAACTTAACAGGCCTCCTTTACAGAAAGATTGGGATCCTGAGAATATTGCCACTTTTGTACCCTGGGGTGGTAGCAAGTAAAAGAAAACTTTCTCCATTGGTTACAGTCCTGTGAGAACTGTGAGCATATGCCCTGCTGGGTACCAGGGCTAGGTGATCTAGTGGTGTCCCCTTGTGGCATGTGCAAAAATCAGAGTGCCAGATATATGTACAAGCTCCTTTTTGGAAGATAAGAGTGAGCTGGAATGAGGCAGAAGGAAAACACAAAGATGACTTCCACCAGCCTCTGTTTCCTGAAACCCTCAGTAGGGCTCTAGATATGCCAAATCAGAAGGTCTGCCACTCAGGCCAAAGCTCCAGGACAAGCCAATAGGTCTTTTCTACAGAATGAATGGAGGTATGTCTGATTCTGCTGTCTGCACAGTGTCCTGATGGTTACAGTCCTTTGGGACCCAGGAACACAACTTCTGCTTGCTACCAGATCCTGGTGATCAAGAGGTGTTCCCTGGGTGGCAGCCACAAAAAAACTGGGGCTCCGGATGCAAAAATGGGGGCATCAGATATGCGAAAAAATTCACCTCTGAGAGATACTTTCTCTTTGTTGCATAGCAGAGGGAAAATACAAAGACAGCCAAAAAAAAAAAAAAAAAGAAAAAAGATAATACTCACTGCTGAAGCACGGCAAATAGCACAGAAATGCTGCTTGCCTTCTTCTGTCCCCACAGAGTACTTCAACAGGCCTGTAGATGTGTGACAAATGAGATACTTTTCCCTCTGACAGACATTTTTAAATAAGCAAGGAAGCCTTTTTTAGAAAGTGTAGGTGTTTTTCAAATGTCTGACTCTGTTGCGCTCTTGGACAGGTGAGTCTGCATGTGAGCCCTTTAAGGACTGTTTTTCAGTTTGGTGTGGCTTTGTGAGTCTTATGAATGTGAGCCCCATTGGCTCTCAAAGCTAGATGTTTTGGGGGCTCACCTCTCAGGTTACAGGTCTTAAAAGTTGGGGTGCCCAATGTGGGCTTCAAACCCTTTGCTCCTCTGGAAGAAGCTCTGAACGTGAATTCCCTCCCACTTGTGAGTTACTGCACTAGGAGTGGAGTTCAACCAGATTGTTTCAGCCTTACTAATCATAAGGAAATACAAATCAAAACCACAATGAGCTTTCACATCACACTCATTAGGATGACTATTATAAAAAGAAAAATAAATAACAAAAGTTGGAAAGGGAGGGTATGGAGAAAATGTCTGAAACTCTTGTTATTGCTGGTGCAAATATAAAATAGTGAAACTGGTATAGGAAAGAGGATGTTGCTTCCTCAAAATTAAAATTAGAATTACCATATGATTCAGCAGTTCCATTGCTTAGTATATATCCAAAAGAACTGAAAGCAGAATCTTGAAGAAATATTTGCATATACAATTTCATAGCAGCACTATTCACAATAGTTGAGATGGAAGCATCACAAGTGTCCATTAATGGATGAATGGAAAAATAAAATGAGTATCCACAGAACAGAATATTATTCTGCCTTATAAAGGAAGGAGATTCTAACATATACTACAACAAGGATGACTTTGAGGACATTATGCTATGTAAAATAAGCCAGTCACAAAATGACAAATACTATATGATTTCATATCTAGAGTAGTCAAATTCAAAGAAACAGAAAGTACAGTGATAATTGCCAGAGGATGGAGGAAAAGGAAAATGTGTAGTTGTTTACTGGAATGACATTCCAGTTTTACAGATGAAAAATTCTGGAGATTGCACAAAAGTGTGAATATACTTAATGCTATAGAATTGTACACTTAAAATTGGTTAAGATGGAAAATTTTATGTATTTTTTCACCACAATTTAAAAAAAAAGCAGCTGTAATAAATGGAACAGGAAGTCAGTGTAAAATAAACACTGTGACTGTTCTGTACCCTTGAAAATGCAAGCTAGGTAGGATAATTCATTATTATTGGGTTTAATCATACTGGAATCACACTCAGAAACTAATTTCATCAGAATGTAAAAAGCAGATGGTGGCTGAGGATATCTGGCAATATTTGTATTAGTTTTCTATTGGTGTGTAACAAATTATCACAAATTTAGCAACCTAAAAGACACCCATTTATTATCACATGGTTCTGTAGATCCAAAGTCAGGGGATTTGACTGAGTTCACTTCTCACAGTCTCACAAAGCTAAAGTCAAGGTGCCAGATGGCCTGCGCTCTTATCTAGAGATTTTGGGCTAGAATTCATTTCCAGAATCATTCAGGTTGTTGGCAGAATTCAGTTCTATTGTAAGACAAAGGTCCCTATTTCCTTGCTGGATATTGCCTGCAGGTCTCTTTTAGCCCCTAGAGGCTGTTGTTTTGTATGTCAAATGGCCCCCTATACCTTCAAGCCAGTGGTGCATTACTCTCAGGTTTCAAACCTCTCTAAATTTTCCACTATTAGCCAGAGGAAAGTCTTTGATTTTAAATGTTTAGGTTATCAGCTTAGACCCACCCTGATAATTTCTTATATTAAGGTTAGCTAATTTCTTTCTCAAAAACCCCTCTTGACATGTAATGTAGCCTAACAGAGGAGTAACATTTCATTTTATTTTAGTATGTGGAGTCAGGGGAGAGAAGTCTTGGGATGAGTGGGTGCAAGTGGGTTTTTGCAATTCTGCCTACCAACACGGTAAAGGTAAGAGAACACAGAAGGAGGCACACAAGCAACGCTTAGCTTTCGCAAGTAATTTATATACATTTTCTAGCTTAATCATCACTATAGACCTGTGTCTAATAAATGTTAGGCCCAAAGTAAGAGCACAAATGGACACTCACATAGAATATAGCCAGATATTTAAAATACTATATCAAGCTCATTTACTCTTAAATAAGATACATTCTATCCCATTACCTGATTGAAAAAACAAACAAACAAGTAAATGAGCTAAAAAAAGAAAATAAAACCTGTAACAATCTGGAAGGCTGAGAGTTCTGAGACTCCACGACGTTCTGTACCAGAATGTGGTGACATAAAGAGAAACCGGACCCATGGTCCCTCTCCACTTTTCTTCTCATGGAGTATCTCAGAGTATTTTGCATGCATGTGTTGACAACTCATACTGCACAAGCAATGTGCATGCATAGCCCTTGAAATTATCCTCTTGGCTGCCCTGAAGTCCAGCTTATGCACACTGAAGGCATGGTTTACCTTTACCAAGGACAGACTGGGTACAAGGCTTACAAATCTCTGTAGTGGATTTGGGGTTCATATCTGCCTAAACATAGTCTAGAAGCATAGGTGTGCAGCTCTGGTGAACTTCATTGTAGGCGTACAGATTCCTTACCTCAGAACATTGTGCCTCTTTTGCTCAAGTATAACAATAATGTTGCATCACTACAGTCTTTTGAAGTATCAGTGCTGCTAATGAGTAGATGGTAAGAATCTTTGAAGGAATAATAAAATTACTCAGAATCACAGAAAGAGTAAATATCAAAGCCATAATTTAAATCCTGTTCTGCTTCAAGACAGACAAAAAGGCATATGCCATGAGGTGAAATGATTATAAAGGAGCAGCATAAATTCCATGAAACTAAAGTTGTTCTCTGTGGGTCTAACATTCAGCATGAGAATTTCATCAGTATTGACAGAAATTAAAATTAATGACCCAAGTAACAGTGAAGAGTCTTTGTAAGAACTGGTTAACCACAAGCTGCCAAAATGCAATAAGAAAATGTATTGTGATAACAAGTCCATAGTGATTTTTTTCTCTTATATGATCCAAACTTCTAAAAAACACTTTATGATAAAGAATTTAGAAGGTCTGCGAATTTTTGTTTTCAAGAAAAGTTGGGGGTAGGGCGTGTTGTGTTTTCACAGAAGGAAATCGAGAAATATTGTAGATGTTTTCTCAATTTCTATAAAGTCAGGCAGTAAGTTATTTCATATAATTTACTTATTTATGTATTTCTTTACTTAATATATAAAAATTCAAGTTCTTATATATTTTAAAAGACCATCATGAATTGAATGCTTACTAAACAAAATACAATACTGGAAAAAAATGTTACTAAAACATTTTACTATTAAGACACATTTTATTATATTTCTACACATCTTTATGTTCCTTCAAATTTATTTTTGCCTACATTTACTCATGATCGTAAAGTGACTTCAAAATGCATTTATTTATATATTAGGTTGGCAATATCATTAACAGTGAGGAAATTTAAATCATTTCTATATTTCAATGATACCATGTTATAAGCTATCACATATTTAAGAATAACATATAATGTAACAAGCAGAATTCTTCCTAAAAATATATAAATAGCTTAATGAATTATTCTGAATTTAATCCCCATATAACCCTCACACAGTTCAAGAAATAGAATATTGTATTATAATTTTGCTTTTGAGACTAACCAAATTTTTCCATAAAAATAAATCCATTTCACAACACAGCCTTTATGATAGCTGAGTTTAATTTCTCTTCCAAGAAATCTTTGAAATATTGTAGCTAATATATTCACATGAAAAAGTACATAAACTTCAAACAACATGCCTTCACAAGTCCTTGTTTTCCCTGTAGGAAGCCTGAGAACTTAATTTAAAGAATTTAAAATTTTTTCTTGCTTTGTCTAAGAAAAATATCTAGCCTCCCATGGCAGAGAACATAGTCTTGTAAAAAAGAATCACTTCTTGTAATATTATCAGAAGTACAAAGCAATGATGCCTCAGATTTTTTAATTGTGATGAGAAATTATTATTCAAAAACAGCTACTAAAGTGCATACCTAATAAAGAAAAATCATCTATTTCAACTAATGAAAAAATTACAGAAGAAAATAATGAAAAAAGAAACACAAATTCACATATAAATTACTGAACCCAGGAAATTCTGGGATGAATTGATTTATTGGTGTTCTCTTTTCTAAAAAAAACATTTCATTAGTGCCACCCTTACATAATGGAGTCTTTAGATGAAAATATATTATCTGAGTCTTTCTATAGTCTTAACCTGACTGAGTCCCTTTCTATTTTTAGTCAGTATTTTCTGTTCTCTGCCTTTAAATCAAACTTAAGCAAGTCTTTCATATGACTACTTACTGCTAGATTGTGCCATTGTTTCCTATTCAAATTGAGTATATTCGATTTTTTTATTCTCCTATTTATGCTTTATTAATCTGCCTCCCCATTCCCATGTATTGAGTCCCTCATTTTGACTTAATGTACTTTATGTTGTCTTCCAGATGATGGATGTCATTTGGTCCTTCATCTTTAACTGCTGACCATTTTTTACATAGTTAAAATATTCACAAAAAGCAAAATAGAAGAGGATCAAGGAAAGTAAATTCAATGAAAAATATAATTAAGGATTCTTTAGAAATACTGATGACTAATATTGACATAAATTCCTTTTAACTGCAAATAATAAATACTTAATTGAGCCAAACAAGTGCAAGCCCCTGTATCAGTTATAATGAAACTACACATTTTTGTTTTAATTTGAAAAGTCTATTTTGTGAATGAAAGGGGACTGAAAGTAGAGGTTATAGAACATGGTTATCACCAAATGATAGTAAATGTGTAGCATTTATTGCAGTTTTCATCTCTGAAAATCCTATTTAACCTTGATTTATCTTCTCATTGATACTAAAGCAATTCTTATGTAAAGCGAAACTGATATTGTTACTTCAGTGTAATCTCAACACAGTAAAATCCAAGCACAGTTTCCAGGTGCTTGGTTGACCTCACTGGAGAACAGTGCATATTAAATGATCAGTAATGGGCATTCAACAGTGACTGTACCCAGAAAGTCATTATTATTGAAAGGACATGCATGTTTCTGAGCCCATACACAGCCATTTCTACCATTTTTAGTTATTCTATTGCAAAGGATGGGGAGGGGAGTGGAAAAAGTGGATTGACTTCCACAGAGTAGATTATATGGTCCACCTGAAGGACCTGAAAGGGGCCTTTTCATTATCATTTTAATATTCAACAAATACTTTGGGACCCCTATCCCTATATATTCACATCCTTTTCCCTTTGCAGTCTAACCATATATATCTTCCCACTAAACTTCCAATATATTTCCTTCAAAGTTCCTCATCTCCAGCCATACAATTAGTCACTGTGCATGAATAATTATAGGTCTGAATCTTCAGGTTAAATGGAAAAACATCTGGCCATGAAATGGATTTTCCCACAGGAGGAAAACTGCAATCCTGCAACTGATCTTTTTTGGTGGTGTCACCAAATCACGCAGAACCATTGACAAACTAGGCTTAAGCTATATATTCTTCCATAATTTGTTTATAATGATAAAGTGATGCTACAGTTTCAGGTTGAGAAAGTAAAGATATCAGTAATATATGCCATGGGCATTAGCACCACTTATTTAAGTAACTTATTCATGATACCAGGGCCTGCTTAATTCTGACTTCACATATAACACTTGCATTTCATGATGCTGGTTACTATGTGTGTCCATTTTCATGGCTTAATAGGTCAACCACAGACCATTTATGATGGTCAACTGAAGTATAGTAACTTGGTGGTTAAATGGCCACATACTCAATCTACTGATCCTCTATTACTAGCTAAAAGCTATTTCTCAAAAGTTCACCTGCAGAAGATGGTGTCGTTTTGTTCCAAAATCCTAAAGGTCTATGGAATTAGTTGTGAACAACTGGAAAAGGAAGCAGTGACTTGTAGGAGCCAATATACATTCAGTATGATTCAGCTCTTGCAGGCTGTTTAGTTTTCCCTAAAGAATTACAGCAAACTTAATGATTTAAAAAATACAAATTTATTTCTGATTTTATAATTTTATAATTCAGAAGTCTGGTCTCACTGGACTAAATAATACCTGTGGTCCCATCTCTCTCTGAAGGAAATGTTCTCTACTTTAAAGAGCTCTTGTGACTAAACTGGACCCACTGGGTTGATTCATATCTTCTTATCACAAGGTCTGTAACCTTAATCACATCTTCAATATTCCTGTTGCCATGTTAAGTAATACATTCCCAGGTACTGAGTATTAATGTGTGGACATTTTTGAAAGACCTTTTTTTGGTCTACCTCAAGAAAGTTTGTACAGAGAATGGGCCAAGATGCCTAAATATATTTTTTCTTAAGAGCCAGAAATTACTTCAGTTCATTTGCTTTACTTCTTAGCAAGTAGAGACAAGCAGTTATGAGGCTACTCATAACATAAACTCTTTTTCTTACTATTTCAGAGAAATATTGTTTCTGGAATATGTGTTTTGTTTTAATGATTCCTCGTTTAACTCCTTTCTGATTCTCAAACTCAAAGCAGTTCTAGGGAAACCTCATTGGCTGCCCATGTGTTTGGTTCCCACTGGGGCTAACATGGGATATAGGTGTTGCACTTGATGACATGACTTTCAGATAAGGAAATGGACTTTGTAGGCTCTTTCTGAGACCCAGAGGCACAGCAACTTCCTCCTGCTGCCTCTAAAACATAATTGCATAGTCTCCATTCATTTCAGAAAGGCCTCTGCCTATTTTTTTAGTTTGTCTCCTTTTTTGTCTTTCATATTCTTTGTCACTTTGATATGAATTACAAACCAACATGCTGACTTACACTACCATCTCTACACTGAAACTTCATGTTTGCCATTTGATATTGCAACTGACCTGCCAAAGCTCTATTACTGGGAGTGATCTGCAGCTATTACCAGGGTGCGATCACAAAAGCATACCAAGAAATGTGTGAGGTTTCACTTAGTTTTAGACATTAAAAATCATATTCTGTCAATGAATATGTATGTGTTCATATGGATAAATCTCCAAGATATATTAAAAAGTTAAGAAAAAGAGGAAGAACATGAGGAACCATATTTAAAATATGCTCATATTTAACTAGATGCATACACATATGTGTTCACATTGTAGGAAGGATCTAAAAAAATCTGTCAGCACTATATTTAGGGGAAAACTGCTGAGGGGTAAAACATAGTCTTAGTAATATTTCTTTGCTCTCAGAAAATTATATGAATAAAATAAATCTGATCTTTTGGCCACATATATATATCATTTCTCTGAAAAAATAAGTAAAATATAAAGAATCCCAGTGCCATTATTTCTGAGGGTATTTTAGACAAGGATCAGAAAGAAACTTTGTTGGTCATATTGCCCCTTTCACTCAGAGTGCAGAGTTCTCAGCATGTGAAATATAGTTCTGTTAAATCTGTCTGGCTTTGGGTCTCACTGTAAATCAATTTTCCCTGCAAATTGAAGTAATTCATTTAGCAACTGACTTTCAAATTCTCTGCCTCAATTTGAATCAATGTAGGCAGGAAACCCATAAACAGAATTTTTTCACTATGCCCATGCAAGTATATAGGTGTGACAGCCACTAGTGGGTAATGCTTAATATAGTGAGAAAAGAGAGGGGAAGCTAGAGTATGTTTCATAAATTCTCACTTTATAAGTCTATTTGCAAAAGTTCCAAGCATATGATTTTAGGGCTGTGTTGATTTGAACAGTATCTTGAAAAGCTGCACTTGAAGACAATGTTTCCTGTTAAAATCATTGGGCATAGATGTCCCATTTAGCTTTAACAACTTTTGCTATCTTGGCCCAGAAGAATCACACTTTAATTATTTATAGCAGCTGTTCTCTCCCCTAGTGTACATTTCTTCCAAAAACAATACATAGCAGGAGGTAAATAAAATAGAATTATACAAAATGCTCTCCCTTGGTATACCTTGAAGACTGAGAATACCCACACTTAAAAATAACCATAATATATCATCATGGGCTCAAGGATACCTATTTTACTTTTAAATTGTATTCTAACACCATTATTATTTTTTGTTGTTGAAATTATTCCAGGTTTGGCCATTAGCAGCATTTTCATTGTTGACTCTGCCCTTTCCACATTTTCTTTCTGGCTTTGTGTCTTCTCTGGCCTCCCTCCTGTACTTTCTGGCACTGAAAGATACACAGGCTCATCTGTATTTTCCATGCTCTGCCCAGAACTAATCTTGGATCCTTTCATTGAAGAATGGTATTAGAAACAAAAATTTGGATGTTAGGGGTGTTCATTGCTTCTGGATTATCACTGCCTTTAGGTACGTTTAGCTTATAAAATCAGAAAATATATGAATTTATAGTAACTTTAGACACACATCTATCTATATATTTTCCTGAATCTGTTTGTATATATGCATATATGTGTCTGCATATTCATATAAATTCATGCCATCTCCCCCACTCTAATCTCACCACAATGATATTTCATGATAGTCGCCCTGCTCCTATCCCCTTGCTCCTTTGTAACTTCTTTCTCTGGCAGTGAGATAATCGGCTGTTATTACCTACTACTTCTTTAGGTATTTTTTCAACTCTGTTATACTTGTGATGTAACTTTAGAATTGCAAACCTATACACTTGTAAGAAACAAGAAACAAGTTTTCCTAACTAGAGTATAGCATGTACGTACCATTCCTTTTGTGTTTAGTTTTAAAATTTTCATACAAAACATCATTTCCAGAGTTGCTTAGAACATTTTCTCTACTCTCCTCAGTCACACATTTGTAGTTTCATCTGTTTGCATTTCATCCTAAAGTACCCTGATATCCTGATTATATTTTTAAAATTTTCATTAAATAGTTTAATCTTTTTGGTGCCCAGTTCTGTGGGTTTTGACAAATGCATACAGTCTTCTATCTAGCACTACATTCCTAGTTCTAGCACCTGAAAATTCTCTTGTGCAAGAATGTAGACACAGGTTTATATCTAACTTAAAGGAGGCTGACTAGATGCTTAAGTAGAAGGGGAGAATGTCAAGAATGGATACTGTTAGTTAGCATTAGCAGTTAGTCCTACCAGAGATACTTAGTTATTTTTTTCCATATGATTTCTTTTTATTTCATTCCTTTCCTCTCTTCCCATCCTTTTTAGATGACTACAATAAATAAGAACCTACTGAAGCTGTACCTATTAACAGACTTATTTTGAATGTTAAAAACAAGTATAAATGAATGAATGGGTGAATTGTAAATACATATATACAAACACATGCATCTTGGTTAGAATGAAGCAATTTGAGGATAGCAAATACATCACTTAGAGATCAGAAAAGATCAGTCTTTCAAATTCAGTATCAGTTTTACAAGGCCAATAATATGAAGGAGAAAACACGCACACACACTCATGCATTTTTTTAATAGGAAAGCAAGATTTTCAGTCAAGGAAGATTTTACAGAAATGTAGCATAGTGAGTAGAAAGATGAACAAGAACAGGAGGGAGAGCTGCACATACGTCTACTATGTAATTCTGTGGTGCCTTCTCACTGCAGGTAAGGCATACTTCCCTGGCTGCTGCTCCCTTGGTCAGTCACGGAATGACGACACGTAGAGCAGACATGACCCCAGACCTCTGTGAGCACCCAAGACCAGTCAGATCCACAGATTACAGCCCAGCTACTACTTCCACTTCAGCTTTTCCTCAACCAGAGTACAGATTCATGAATAATTGAAATAAAAGAAGTGTTGTTTTAGCCAATCACTGAGTTGTGGACAGGTTAGTTACATAGCAATAGCTAACTCACAGAATCAATGTGACCATCTTGCAATTGTCTGGAGGGCTGACGTGAAGAATTATGCTTGGTATGCTACTCACTATCCTAGGCAAGCTCATAGTTTAGAGAAGTCTTAGCATGCCAATTGCATGACTGTACATTTGGGAAGGTTTTATTACAGTTATTAGTTGAAATTAAAATATGTCAGGTAGCTCTAACATTTTTGTCACAGAATTCTTTTAGTGTGTGTGGATTAAAGAGAAAAAGAGGATGGTGGTAGGAGTTTCCCTCCATATACTTATTTGCACAGTCTGCTTTCCCCAGTACTCTGGATGTAAATACTATTTCCCCTGTGGGATTTTGCTCTTCATGATCACTGGCAGTTCTGCACCAGGGCCACCCCTGGGTCAGATAAGTGTTCTTTCAGTATCTGTGACAATAAGTTGATGTCACAGGTGTCATTATATAACCTTGCAAGGATCATATCCTTCAGGCTCTGACAAGTGTCCAATGCTTTGAGATTTAAAATGCATTTACACAGTAAATCATCATGACTATAGTCTTAGTGTAGGAACAGAAGGAATTGTGCCCCTCAATTCCCAAATGGGAAGAAACATCCTGTGCCAAGAAATATAATGCTATAAAACTGTCAAAGAATGTATGAAATCATTTATGTAAATTGGGAAATATATGCCATAATTCTTACTGATCTATAATAAGGTAAATATAGCAAGCTTTAAAATATAAAATGTTAAAATATGAAGGAAACCCTAAGTACATGGGTGTAACTTATTTGGAAGTAACAGTTAATTTGTGATATATTTGGTTGGTATTTCCTCCCCCTTCTATACTATCTTGTTTGTTCATGTAAATATGTCAGTCTTAGTCTGTTCAGGCTTCTCTAACAAAATGCCACAGACTGGGTAGCTTATAAACTACTGGGTAGCTTATAAACTACATCTTTATAAGCCTTTTATAGAAATACAAAATTTATTTCTCATCTTTCTGGATCTGAAGTCCAAGATCAGGGTGCCAAAAAATGGCCTTCTACCAGGTTGCAAACTTCTCATGGTATCCTCACATGACAGAGGAACTAGGGAGCTGATATCTCTTTTATGAGAGCACTAATAACTTCCCAAAGGCCTCACCTTCTAAGACCATCACATTGGGTGTTAAGATTCCAACTTGTGAAATGTGGGAGGATACAAACATTCAGACAACAGCAATCTCTCTATCATGTGATACTAAATTCCTACTCTATTTTAGTCATTTCCTACTTCTCACATAATTATGTTTCCATTGTCTTGATAACAATAACCATTCAAATTCATGTTATAATAAACCTCTGTATTGCTATGTATTTCAGAAAACATCTATGAGTTGCCTAAATGTGATGGTGTTTGAATTTAGTAGCTGAATTTATCTTTATCACAAATTAATCAGTATACGTATCTAGTCACAATTTAGATATAGCATATATTACAGTTCAAAGTCAGGATCCTTACCCTTTATAAATTTGAATATAAGTGACTGAATATCAAATAACGTCTACCTTCTAAGTACCTAAAGTATATGGCTGGAGCATATTGTTATAAATGATCAAATACTCAAGTTTACATGGAAGACATCTAAGTCAAGGGTTTAGCTAGAGAAATGGCTGTAATAGCTCTAGAAATTTCTATTTGCAACACTATAGTAAAATTCAGACAGAAACAAATAATGTTTTAAATAGTTACAAACATTTGTGAATATTGATTTTCCAGTGAAATTGGCTGATGAATTTGTTTATTTGAAATGAGTTGAAAATATTGAATTCATAGATAAATACAAAATTAATTTTTAAAATTCTTATAAGGCACTATTTTCTGTTAACAATACAGTTAATCTATGAACAAAAAATAGAGTAGTTTGAAATTAGAAAATAAAGGGGAGTATATCTTTCAGGAATCAACATGATAAATTAATTTATATCAAAATTTACAAAGTTTAAATTCAGTGCCTGAAAGATTTTCAGGACATTATAAATATGACCAGTGTTTATTCAGTGTGTTAAACAGAATAATGCTCTCCCTCCCCAAAAGGTGTTTGTGTCTTTACCCTGGAAAACTCAGTATTTTAACTTACATGGCAAAGGGGACTTTGCAAATGTGACTATGTTAAGGAAGATGAGATGAGGAGATTATCCTGTATTATCTTGGTAGGTCAATTATACCACAAGTGTCTAGAGGTGGAGGAGGGATGCAGGAGGATCAGAGCCAGAGAAGATGTAACAAGGGAAGCAGAGACTGGAGTGAGGCAATTGCTGGCTTGGAAGATGGAGGGGGACACAGCAACAGAATGCAGGCAGCCTCTGCAAAATGGAACAGGCACATTTCTGACTTCTAAACTCCAGTAATTTATGATAACATATTTTTAAACTACTGAATTTGTGGTAATTTGTTACATTGGCAGTAAGAAATGTTGGATGTGCAAAGGCAATTAAAGAACAGACTTCTGACATTAAAATAGATTTTTGGTTTTCTTTGATATTTAAAACAGGACTGCATCTAATTTAACCAGCATTTAAAAAAGATTCCTTGCATAGAATCTTCTTGATTTATATTAAAGGTGAAAGTCTTACAGTGCCATGAACATTGTGGAAAATTTAATGTAGTGGCAGAAAAATTTGGCTTGAGTTAGAAATTTGATGTACTTTTTTGAATGTAATCATTTTGTGAGAAAGTAAGAGATTCCTCTGAAGTAGTTTGTGCTTTTATTTTAATGTACTATTCATGCACTTTAGATTGAATGAAACATTTAAAAAATATCTCTAAACACAGAAAGGAGTAGTATGAAGAAATCTATGTAGTGAATTTTTGAAAGCATTGGCCAATAAATCGTATGCACTATTAGTGATGATAGGTGAGCTCCTGAAGATAATTTTGAAATTAGAAGCTCTATCAAATAATTACTCAAAATCACAGGAAACCAATGAGTCAAATGACTTGTCAAAATTGGCTTCCAAATTTGAAGTTTATGTGTTCTTTAAAATATCTGGTGTTTCAAAAAGTATTATTTAAAAGAATCTAATTAGTATTATTATGAAATGTGGATTATGAGGATGGCTAATCAAAGTGCAATGCTTCTTTGTGTTCAGAGTATGCTAAGAACTGATATGAGTTTTCTGACAATATCCACAATAATTTTATGATATGTGTATTATTGTTAATCCCACCTTACAGATGAAGAAGTGAAACTGAATGTAGATAAGTAGCTTAAATCTTCGTGATTAATAAATGGCAATATTGAAACTTGAACTCACAAAAAATGATTTTGCCATGTCCCCTTGTTACTAGTTGATCATGTTGATTCTCTAGTAGATAAAAGCAATAATTGGTGGATTTATTTTCTGGAAAACATTTATCAGATGTATTTGGGGCACAGTCTAAGAATGATTCCTTAAATTTTCTAAATCTAATGTTTTAATTTTCAGAGGAGAATAATTCTGAAAAAAACACAGGTTAGCAATTTGGGCATGATTTTTCCTAATTTGTCAGAAAATCTATATATAATCAATGTGCTTTAGTTAGGAGTTACTCATAATTCAATAAGTGTATATTTATTACCCTCACAGCATTACTTAAATGTCGACAACTCATTTAATTTAGAAAAAGCCACTGATAATGATGTGATGCTTAAAATACTTAAATGATTACCACTTTATACAAGAAGAAATAACTTTGATGATACTAATTCTATATACAGTTAAAGTTTGATCAAAAGACTTTTAACTTGTAGTAATGATTTCAGAAATGTGTTTTTCTTAATAACAATCTCATAATGCTTATTTAATCTAAACTCAAGAGTGTTCATTGGTTTATCTAATGATTGCAGGCATTTCAGAAAGATTATTTTCAAGTCTGCATAGCACAGACAGACATGTTCCGATGTGGTCACACGGGAATAGACATATAGACATGCAGTTGTCTATCACTAGTGTCTACAGATCACTCATTGAATAAGAGCTGATAAAGTTATTCAGTGGAATTTAGGCATCTTTTAGTACATCACTATTATGAGATGGTTAATACTTCATTAAAACAATCTTACATATAAATGCTTCATAATTTGGGGTGTTTTTAATTTTCAAACTTTTAATTTATTGTTTTTTGGGGGGTTCTAGATGAAAATGTTGGCATTATTTTAGTGAAAATATGTTCAAAAGTGAATATGATTTTATAATAAAGGTACAGTTTTACTAATAAAATTAATGCAACATTAAAAAATCTTCACATGACATTTGCTATCCAATCTTTCAGTGGTTACTTCAGTTTAATACTTGCAAGTATCTAATACTATATTATGCCACACTGACTTGTACCAATTTACATCACTCTGGAAAATCAGCAGCTTATGGTATATGTGGATATAATTTTATCCTGTATTTGCATTAACATTTTTGTTTAAAAATTGTTTAAAAATCACACTAGTGAAATATTTTTTCACTAGTCACCAGTGGGATTATTGGCAGCAATTTTGATCCATATAGTCCTTCCCTAGTTTCTGTCCTTTATTATAGTTTCTTCATAGAGGTAGTATTTCTAGTCTTAAATATTTTTTAGTTGTTTTAATTTATCCCTCACTTCCTTCCTCCTTCTTACACCTTTTTCCTTTTACTCTGCCAGTCTCCATCCCCCTCGTCCAGCCCCTGCCGGTCTTCTTCTCTCTCTCCCCTTCTCTTTTTCTGAATCTTTCAAACTAAATAACATATTACAGTTAAGACTTATTTCAAAAAAGCCTTCATTTACTCATTCCATCAGATTTGTCGTGATAATAACAACATAGCTGAGCATACAATTACTGTTTTTGATATGAACGTATTCAGCTTCATGGAGAATGAATAATAGTAACTTCATGTTACTTGTAATTTCCCCCTTTATATTACATTTCAGATTAACCTTTGTTCTCAAGTAGTTTCTGGAAGATATTTCACTGATACTAAGGCTACTATTACTCAGTGTATAAGGAAAGAAAAACAATGACAGGATCACCCTGACATCTTAAGATTGTAGAGGGAAATTAAATTTCTCTATGATATTCTTTGCTACTGTTTCTAGCAGTGCTAGTTATGGTTCCCTATACAGGCCTGGGTTACACTATTAAAAATAGAAACTGTCAATAAACACTGTGGTTGTAGTAAAATAGCACTTTTATCTTCCAAAATATATAATAATTTAAATCTTTAGTTTTCAATCTTAAGAAGGATTCATAAACTGAAGCAAGGACAAAGCCAGTTTTAAACAAATAATTATTAGGTTCCCCAGTATGCAAAAATGCTCCCTAGTTATCAAAATGGAAAGATGGTTGTGTGGACACCTGTAGTTATTTTGTATATTTGCAACCCTTTTTCACCAGCTCCCTTTTTTGGAGTTCACTGCCCATTTTCACTTAGCTGTTTCTCTGGGCATTATGCCCAGCTTGGATTAATGTTTGTTTATTATAATTTACATTATCCTGGATAGCGTTTTTAGCTGGGTGCCTTAGAAATTATTATAATTAAGTAGCAAGGAACACATTTATTAAATGCACAAGTATATTAGGTCATCAAAGATGTTTTTCACACATCAGTTCAATAATAGGTTTATATATAAAGTATTGTGTGATTTTGTAACCTGGTAACCTTTTTGTCTGTAAGCCAGTTTACATTGTTTCATGGCTAGATGGATTAACTTTCTCTTCTTTTTATTCTAAGAGCAACCATGTATTACTATTCCTTGCTATTTCACACCTTTAAATAACAAGAGAGAATATGAGCTTTTAAGTGACATGTACCTCAGATTAAAAACAGATGATTAGATAGATGACTTAAATACCATACTAGTAATGATTTACTCAGTAAAACAGAAAATACTCTAGGTATTTCAGGAGGAAGGGATATAGTACAGGGAATAAAAGTTTACCCATCGTATGATGTGTAGAGGGAGAAAAGATCAGGAAGAACCATTCCTGGAATTCAGGAAATCAGTAAAAAAATTATGTATAAGCCATATAAGAAAATAATAAATTTACCATTTATACGTCTCACCATCGATAGTGTACCTAATTCCTAGATACGGCTGCTTGATAATTGAAGCAGCATCATCTGGAGGGAATCATCTATGCAGTGTCTCTCCACTTCAGGAAGACGTTATGCACATATGAAGCTACTTCTGAGGTGAAATCTTAATTATGGTTTCAACAAACTATCAAGTACAAAATATATGAATAAAAAAGATGTGGTACATATAAACAATTAAATATTATTCAGCCATAAAAAAGAAAGAAATCCTGCCATTTGCAACAACATGTATGGACCTGGAGGATATTATGCTCAGTGAAATAAGCCAGCTGAAGAGAGACAAGTATCATATGACTTCACATATGTGTGGAATCTAAAACAGAATAAACAAAATAGCCATAGACTCCTAGATACTGCGAAGTGACTCATGGTTATCTTGGGGTGGGGTTGTGGTGGGCGGTTGAAATAAGTGAAGGCGATAAAGGGGTACAAAATCTAAAAAATAAGAATAAAAAAATAGGAGTGTGCCCAATACTATCCGGGCCATTTCTACCACTCTAGGGTTATTTTTAGAAGTGGTAAGCAATTGAAATAGGCAAGAAAAATAGTATAAAAATTATAAATACTAACTTGCCATAATTTAAAATTTTCCCCAGAACACATTGTTTTAAAAATTCCCAATATTGAAAAACAATTAAAAAAATATTAAATGAAGGTCACTATTTTTAAATAGTTAATATCTTCCTATAGAAAAATAAAAAATATTTATATTACTCTGATAATTAAAGAAGAGCCATTCTGTGTTTCTACTCCCAGAAGTTCCTGTCCACAATTTTTTCTTTTTTTTAATTGAAGTGTAGTTGATAAACAATATTATATTGGTTTCAAGTATACAAAACAGTGATTCAACAGTTACACACATTTTTAAATCCTCACCCACACTAGTGCAGTTACTATCCAACAACATAGAAAGATGTTACAGAATCACTGGCTGTGTTTTAGACACAGTACTGTGCCTGTGAACAACTTTTATTATGATTGAAATGGAGATCCTCCCCCAGAAGTTTCAGTATTATAAAAATCCTAATTCACCTCAAATTATTTTTTTAGATTTTAAAGACTCCCTAAAATATTCCATAGGTTATTATTTCTACTAAAAAGTCAACCTAAAATGTATGTAAAAATACATGCAAAAATTATAAGAGATGTGAAAAAGATCACATAAAAATCATTATTCTAAAACAGTTTTCTAATTTTAGCATGCATCAGACTCACCAAGAGGGACTGCAAACTAAGCAACATGGATCTGACACTTTCCTATGTTTCTAGTATCATTCTGTAATATTTCTTGGTTTTATACTATCACATTAGGCATATTTTATTCTCCTCATTGATTAAGGATCTACCCTCTGTCAGTATCATGTTCTCATTTCAGTCAAGCTTTCAAGGAATTTTTCTATTTTACTACTTACTTTTAAAAACTCAGTTTTAGATTCACTTTTCTTTCTACTTTAAAACTTCATATTTTAATTAAATATTAACTGCCTTATTTGTGTTAGTATGTTTTTTGTTTGTTTGCCAGTTTTAAAAAGTGATTATAGTTTGTTTTTTCAAAAATAAAAACATTTAGAACTGTAAGATTTTCTCTACTCCTTTGGTTGTTATAGTTTCTCAAATGAAATATTTCAATTTCTAATTATCTTTTCATTTTAAAATTTTAGATATATAACTGCATGTCATTGATTTTAAAGTACTTGAAGAATGTTAGTCACCTTTGATTATTTACTTCTAATTAATTAGCTTATGAATAGAAAATGTAGGCTGTAAAAATGGCTGAAGTTTTCTCTATGTTCAAATACATAATCATTTTCATAGTGGTCTATCAGCATACAAAACTGTGTATATATTCTATATGAGCTATATAAGTATGTTTATATATGTATCAATTAAGTTTAATGACTATTACCCAACTCTTCTATTTATTTGGTTATACTTGGTATATTAGTTGTATCTGGTTTAAAATAAGCATATATAAATTTCTAGCTAGGTTTTTATGTCATATTTTCTTTGCCTTTTATTTATTCTAGTATATAGCTGCTATTAATTTCAAATGCACTACTGTCTTATTTGCTGGTTATTTTAACATCCATAAAGATAAAGCTTACAATCACCCACTTCTCTTTATTGAACTTCTCTTATTCAATCATCTTTTCCATCCTACCTCAGCCATTAAGTGTAATGGTTATCCTCAGACTTGTTTATGCCAACAGCAGCACTTTCAAAAAGCTCAGAATCAGGAGCTCCTATCTCTAGTGATTATATTCTAGCTTTTTTTTTCTTTCTAGCTCACGTCCTCCAATACCTCAACTCCATTAACACTTGTACTTGACCAGGACTTGAAATTCAATTACTCTACCACTTCTTCATTCTCTTTCACCCCCTTCATATCCCTTGTTCTATAGAGAAACTGCTATGGTCCTTCCCATGCCTATGTTTCAGCTCTGTTGCCTAGTTTTTCTTTGCATTTTGGTCTTTGGTAAATTCTGAACTTGTCTATTCCACACCTATACTTCTGCAACTGACTGTAACTGGAGAAAACCAGCCCTACTGAGTGGTCTCCCCATAAATTCATGACCAGTACCATTAGGCATGTCCTTATTTCTTTAACAGAATAACATGATTATGTTTAGAATAACCATGAAATCTGTGAAATCTTAGATGTATTTTCCTGTTGTTTCTTCATCCTTGTATTTTGTGTTCTCATAAATAGAATGATTTTCTCTGCATTCTTATGCAGATTCAGATGACTCTACTATTATTTGTAAATAGGATAGAGCTCCCTTTCCTTTCCTCCTGCCTTGCTTCACACAATGCACAGTTCAAGCTCCCACACTGTACGTATACATAAAAAAAATAGATGGCATTTACTTTTTCACATCTACTCCCTCCTTTATTGTTTCCTCAATGAGATTCCTGGAAGGTTTCCCGTAACATTTCCTCCTTAACTCCTAAATTTTGCAAGCTATGTGTGTTGTTATTATAATTTCACTTTTACTGTGTCCCTTCTGTTTATCTAATTCTGCAACATCTTTAAATTCGCCTCTATCCATACCTGACAGATGTAGAGATTTGCAGACACAGAGATATCAAGATTGATATATCACCATTCTTTGTTCTTACCCAGTTTGAAAGTCTCTTTTCAAGATCATTTGTTGTTTTATTAGTTACTTCACAAATACTTCTCAGATCAGGTACTTCGGGGATATAAGATCTGAATTCTTGCCTGTTACTGGGTTATCTTTATTTCTTTGCAACAGATTAACAGTACTTGTGCTAGTCGTGATTTTAGGACAAGTTAATTTATCTCAGAATATAGAAGCAATTTCCCTTCATTTCACCTCTCAATATTGCAGGTATAAGTTCAATGACAAAATTAATTTTTTTACTTTGTTGATAACCTCTACTTTCTACTTAACTTATATGACTTACTTTTTATACTTAGAGTTCATAAAATTTTAACAGAAATGTCTAGCTGTGTGTTTTTTATCAATCTATTTTGAAATTTGTTGAGTCTTTTGAAAGCACGCCCCAGTTTTTTCCTCAGATAAATATAATATTCCTATAATTTGTAATTATTATCTCTATTTTTGTGTTTGTCCATTCTCCTGGAAAAAAATATTACTTTTCTCTGTTTTCTTTTTTTCCCACTCTGACTTAAAGGCATGGCATCAGGATGAACTTCCATAAGGAAATTCTAATTTTACAAGTGACAACATGTACCATCTCTAAGGGCCTTCCCTGAGGGGATAAGAGTGTGACAACCTGAAAGATTTGCCAGCCAACTGGTGAATTCTGACACGGATGCTTTTGTTGATTCTCAGCAGTGGGTGACTGTCCCATATTGTCAGATGCTGTGCTTCAGTGAACACTTACAGGCAGCTGAATGGCTGATGCTCTTTGGTGATCCCAATCAAGTTACACTCCATAGCATTTCTTTTTCCTTCTTACTGATGCCCAGCCCAGTCCACCTACTCACATCCAACATATCCGATACATCTAAAACATATACCTTTAGAAGCACATAGCTACTACACCTTTAGAGTATGAATAGACTCAAGGATTTGTCACTGCCAGGTTGATGGATGGATTATTAAGGATTTTTGTAAGGCTGAGAGTTTAAAAATGACTTTCACATATAGTATTAAAACAAACTAAAATGTTAACATATGCCAAGGAGAGCTATTCCTTTAAACAAATTACAACCTAATAATATAGGTGTTTTGATCCCAATGACATAGGAAACTTGTGCATACATGTGCAATAAATCAAACGGTTTAAACAATGAGGATAATGCAACATTTACCACTGTGCGTGTCTTTACAATGTTAAGAAATAAATATTTCTCATTTTAGAAAACACATAAAATCTATGTAGATTCCACATTTGTACTTTTTCAGTCACTTCCTATAGCAAGAACTGAAAGTAAAGCACAGTCATTGGTGGCAATTTTAAAACTTTTGAAAAGTGGGTGACAACTAATCATACAGTGAATTAAAAAAAAAAACTCAGTGACTTAAATGTCTGTTTTTATTCTATTTGACTCAATATTTAAGAAATGAGTTTAGTAAGTCATGAGTCATGTGTTTTTCACTCAAAATATTGACTCAAAAAATGTCCCCCTCTCTATTATTCAAAGAATATGGATGATATTATTAGCTTATCAAATACCATCAAGAATTTTACATGAAATGTTTCACTTAATGTAGAAAAATATGTAATGTAGAAAAATAAAAGAATGTATGGAGCCAATAAAAAGGTGAACTAATTTCTATTCTAGCAATATTAGAACTATGAACAAATGTGGTCTTTTTCAAAGCAATTTTAACTTCTAATAAAATAAAAGCTTTATGTAGTAAACTATTGTGGCTGCTAATGTGTCTTGTTAATTATAGGCAGGTTAATATTTAAAGGCACATGATGTTAGAAGTTTTCAAATATATCTCCCAAACTCTTTAATAGTTTTTTATACCTAAACTGTAAAGCTAAACCTAATCTGAAAGTTATTGTATATAATTAAACTGATAATCAATTCAATTTGGAATGACGCTGATAATCTGTTTTAGTTATATGTTCACCTGTTAATCATTCCATCTGAGGCTCATATTCTTTGTCTATTGGAACACAAGAGGCATTGGTGAGGGGGCTAATATTTTATTATTGAGAACATGTCTCTCTTCATAATAGGGTAGTTGAAATTTTATATCAAGAATATTTCTGATTTAATTCACAATCATACCTGATAAATCCTACATCATTTTCACTATCATCTATATTGTCTTTCTACATCAGTATTTGAAAGAGCACAAACTTCTGCCATCAACAAATACATTGAATTCTCTTGTGGTAACACAGACATTTTTTGTAAACATAGCAGTAAGACAAAATAAATTGAAAGTTAAAAGCATATTAAAATTTCTTTTAAGTCTCTGAATTAAATGACTTTAGAGAAATATTTGATCATTATTAAAACTATACTTCTTCTAGATTTTTATATATAGCATCATTTATATATAGTAAGGAAACTTAAAGGCACACAGACATAATTTGTATTATGCTTTTCAATTTTTAAATTTCTGCTTACATGCAGCATATAATTGTATTAGAATATCCTATTTAGTGGGTAATAACTTAAAATAAGCAAACTACTGAATGTTTTTTAGTCTGGAGTCTATATGGGTTTCATAACAATGCTCTTCATAACTAATAGTTGTTCTGAACATTTCCTTTAGAAACTTTTATATCCACTATTATCGGTATTTACATATATGTGTCTTTGCATGTGCATGTATTTAGTTATTTCACAAATTAATGGAGAAATTCTTTCTTGTAACACCTGTCAAGAACTCTCATGTATGGCAGCTTGTTTTTCACCCTAGAGAAATATATAAAATGCTTCCCATTTGAGGAAGACTTTACTTTGCTTTAAAGTAACACTTTTTATTCACATATAGTATCAAAACAAACCATATGATTCTATGGAAAATATGAAAGCTTGGAAAGTTACTGAAATCATAGATTCCTTGGTAGAACCCTTGATATTCTGATTCAGTTGGTATGTGGTGGGCCTGAGAATTTACATTTCTAACCAGAAGTAATTCTATTACTGCCTGTCTGAGCAACTCACCTGGAAGTAGCTATAGTATAATTTATAATTCTATTGCCTTAATTTCTAGATTTGTACATGTATCAAATCTAGAAATTAAGGCAATATATATATATATATCTCCATGTATTCTGGGCATAATGCCTTAAATTCTAATTACAGGGCTAGAGTTAATATTCTTATAAATGATGCCCAAATGTTCTCTTGGTAACTGTATCTTCTCTCAAGACTCATTGACTTTTCTTTCCTGAGTTTATAGCTTGCTTCCTTCCACTCATGAAAAACATGCCCAAAACTCACTAGGAAAATATTATTCCTTTCCATAGGTCAATTCTTACAACTAAGGTTCCTCATTACCCTCCAGCGGATCCTTACCTCCTCACCCTCTGCCCACATCATATTCACAAGGTAAAAATATACCTTATTAAAATGTCATGCCATTAGCTCTGAGGTGGACTGCTTGGATTCAAATCTCAGCTCTGTTCCTTATAAATTCAGTAACCTTGGGCACTTAATGTTTGGGGTTTGTGTTTAGAGTCACTCATTCTAAATTAGGCATGGAAATAATGGTATCTACCTCATAAACAAACTTCTTCAAATAATCCATGCTATATGGTGTTCTATAAATTCTTGTTATCATTTTTAAATCTACTTTTTCTCAGTTTAAGCAACAAAATCTTGACATGAGAACCAGTTCTAGTATCCATCTATGATTCTATTTGAGGAAATCCTTTAATTTAGGTCTTTATATGATAACAAAAGATGGTTGTTGACTTTTTAAGATCCTCATTGTATACCATATAATATATATATTATAGCACATCCTTAAATACAACCAAACATATAATATAGCAAATGACTTCTGATGTTGTGAGATAACAGAAAATATATATTGACCTCTACCCCTGGTTCCTGGCATAGGGCTTCTGAAACCGTTGCAATTTCTGTAGTGTTAACACTAGGAACATCTGTTCTAATGAGGCAACTCTGGATGGGCTCCTGAATGGCTTCTTGATGAGGGCGCATCACTGGAAAAACCAAGCCATGATTTGAAGATTGGAATTTTTAGCCCTGCTCTTCAGTCTCTTGAAAAGGGAGCAGGGCTGAAAATAGAGGTAATGATTAATCTTACGTGCCTGATGAAGTGTCCAAAAATCACAAAGTATGGGTTTAAGGAGATTTGAGTTGATGAACACCTGGAGGTTCTGGAAGTGGATTTCTGGACAAGGCATGGAAGCTCCACGTCCCTTCCCTACTTACCGTGCCCTTTCCCATCTGGATATTCATCTGTACTCTTTATCATATCGTTTAATATACTGGTAAATATAAGTAAATGTTTCCCTGAGTTCTGTGAGCTTAGGTAGCAAATTAATTGAACCTGAGAAGATGAGGGGAACCTCTGATTTATAGTCAGGCATTAGAAGGACAGGTAGCAAACCTGAACTTGTGATTAGCATCCTGAGTTGGAAGGGGTTGTTGAAACCTCTGATTTGCTAATCAGTCAGAAGAATGGTAACAGCTTGGGCTTGTGACTAGGGTTAAGGCAGGAGACAGTCTTGTAGGGCTGAATCCTTAACTTGTAGAACCTGACACTATTGCAGGCAGTGTCAGACTGAATTGTAGGACATCCCTTTGGTTTCTGAGAGTTGCTTGTTGGTGTAGGGATCGCCGCACACATTGGCATTAGTACCATAACCTGTACAAAGCCAATTTGTAATTATTTTAGCTAAACATTAAATTGACATGTTGACCAGTATGACTAAGGTAGTAGTTCTGGTCCCTCAGGATCCTTATTGGTGAATATCCTTTACTCACATTCAAAGCAATATGTAATGTGCATGATTATAAATCTCTCTGGGGAGAAAGAAACTTCCATGTCTTGGAATTTGCATTTGCAATATATCCCTTCTTTGAAATATGTGACTATCACAATACTTTAAGGAATAGCATTTAATAACCTCCCAGCACAGAGAATATATATGATTTATATTCCTTTATTTAATACTTATGTTGTATAGATTATATTGCTTTAAGCTCATTATTTCTTCAAAAATCATTCTTGAGATATAGATATAATTTATCCAGGTACTACTCATAGATATCAGGAATTGGTTAACACAGTCATATTAAATCTTATATTTTCTGAATATGAGTTTTAAAGACACAAGGCACTTAACTACCACATAGTTAGTAGGGACCCATATTTTAGAACTATACCTCCACTTTTAATGTTGTAGCATTCAGTATATGACCCATGAAGACTAAGATATTCTGTGATTGCTGGGAGCTAAGGGAAATATGTTATAAATGGTCTGACATAATATCACACACCAATTAATTTTAAAGATTAATTTTGTGTTACAGCCACCCTGTTTGAATGATAGTGGTTATTATCTCTACTCCTCCATATTTATAAAGTAAATAATCATGGGGACTCAAATTGTACCAGCAGAAGTGAAACTTTGATAGTATTCCTACTCTAAGTTGCAATCATCCTGTGGGAAAAATATTTCTCCATAAAAGTGATTGACATGGGACAAAAATTTAGAGGAACAATAGAAGGATATTCCATAACAGTTCACAGTATGAGAAAATGTGACTCATTTAATTTTGAAAGTTTGTTATAAAAATCACTTTATGCACATAATACTTATACAAATCCAAGAAGAATTGAATTACAATGTGTGTAAATTAAAGTAATCTAGCAGCCATTCCTAAACCCATACTGTCCCACTATAGTCAGATTTACTATAGCAGAGTTTAGTTCATCTGGCTTTTTAATGAAACATTTATTTGATCAGTATCCTAAGGTAACAATTTTTCCCATGTCCATTAAAAGAGAAAAGCACATCCTTACAATTTTTAATGAAGTGATACTATCAATTGTCCTTTGTAACCATATTATTTATTTTTCATGGGCTGTGTTGTCCTTTAATATCTGGTTATCAGAGATATGTTAATTATACCTTCACTTTTGTCCACATGGTAAACATTAGATGTTTTCCAGTACACAATGCCATGGTCTACAAGGTGATTTTGTTTGCTGAGATGATACAATCATTCTACATACTTTCTTTCATATCCTCCAAGAGGAGCATGCTAATATAAATCACTAAATAACTAGATACCTCCTTCCCAAATTTGATAAACCGTAATGAAAAATGAAAAGAAAATCAAATTTTAAAACAGCACACACATTCAGTGGAAATATGGGTCTTCTTTGCCACAACAAGTACATGCCAATGAAAATATAGTCACCCTAACAAGAATGTGTATTTGAAAAAGAATAATTCCTAATGCCTTTTTAATAACAGAAACTAATACTAAAAAATTCCTCATAAAATATACAATAAAAAGTAGAAAACTGAAGATATATATTACAGAGATATTGCTAAACATTTTGCAAAAAATTACAGAGATTCCTGAAGCTCTTGTGATTTATAATTTACTGCACTTCTGTGATAATGTTGATTCACATAATATTTTACAGTATTTGTTTCTGTTTTATAAATACCTGGAGCATTTTCTATGAACCAATTACTTCTCCTTAAGTGTTTCAGACTTGCGAATGTATATTTGTGCTTATATTATACAATATATAATCATTAACTTAAATTTATACCCTTATCATTGCCTTTGGAGTACTGTCTAAATCCAAATTGGCATTACATTCTGTTAGCTCAGTTTACCTTGGATGAAGGTATGAGAGAGAAAGAGGTGAACTAAGGCTAGGCAAGGCAAGGATACTCTTGATTTCAAAGTAAAGAATAGACAAGGGAATTAATGATGTGGAGCACTTTTTCACAAGTCTATTGGCCATCCATATGTCTTCTTTGTAAAAATGTGTATTCAGTTCCTTTGCCCATTTTTAATCAGATTATTATTATTATTACTATTGGTGTTAAGTTGTATGAGTTCTGTGTATATCTTAGATATAAACCCCTTACTGGATATATTGAGAATATTTTATTCCATTCAGTAGGTTGCCTTTTTGATTTGTTGATGGTTTCTTTCACTACACAGAAACTTTTTAATTTGATGAAGTCCCACTTGTTTATTTTTACATTAGTTTCCCTGCATGGGGAGATGTATCCAAAAAACTTTGCTAAAGCCTATGTCCAAGAGTTTACTAACCTATGTTTTCTTTTAGGTGTGTGGTTTCAGGTTTTACATTTAATTCTTTTAATATGCTTTGAGTTCACTTTTGCATATGTTGAAAGAAAGTAACCCAATTTCATTCTTTCTCATGTAGCTGTCCAGCTGTCTTAACACCAGTTATTAAAAAGACTGTCTTTTCCCTATTGCATGTTCTTGCCCCCTTTCTCATAGACTGAGTGATAATATAAGTGTGGGATTATTTCTGGGCTCTCTAACTTGTTCCATTGTTTTATTTGCCCATTTTTGTGCCAGTATCATACTGTTTTATATTATAGCTTTGTTGTATAATTTGGAATCAGGGACTGGGATACCTCTGACTCTTATTTTTTCTCAAGATTTCTTTGGCTATTTAGGGTCTTTTTTGGTTCCATAAAAATGATAGGATTATTTTTTCTTCTTCTCTGAGAAATATCATTGGTATTTTGATAGTGATTGCATTAAATCTGTAGATAGCTTTGGGTAGCATGGATATTTTAACAAAATTAATTCTTCTAATCCATAAGCATAGTATTTCTTTCTATTTATTGTCATCTTCATCAATATCATATTTACTTTCACCAATATACTTTCAGAATACATGTTTTTCACTTCCTTACTTAAAAGAATCTAGGAATTTTATCCCTTTTAATGTAAATGTAAATGGAATGGTTTTCTTAATTTTTCTTTCTGGTACTTCATTCATGTTAGAAAATGAATGAAACTACATTTTGAATCCTACAACTTCACAGATTTCATGTATTAGTTGTAATAGTTTTGGACGGATTCTTTAGAGTTTTCTGTATATAGTATGTCATCTACAAATAGTGACAATTTTACTTCTTCCTTACTAATATGAATGCCACTTATTTATTTTTCTTGTCTTATTGCAATGACTATAACTTCCAGTACTATGGTGAATAAAAGTAAGCATAGTGGGCATCCTTGTCTTATTTCTGATCTTAGAGGAAAAGCTTTCAGCTTTTCAACATTGAGTATGATATTAGCTGTGGGTTTCTCATGCGTGGACTTTAATATGTTAAAAATTTTCCCCTCTGCCCACTTTATTGATAGCTTTTATTATGAGTGGTGTTGAATTTTGTCAAATGTTCTTTCTCCATCTATTATGATAATCATGTTTTTTATCCTTTCTTTTGTTAATGTGGCATATTACATTGATTAATTTGTGGATATTTAAGAATCCTTGCATCCTTGAAATAAACTCCACTTGGTGAATGATCCTTTTCATGTATTTTTTAATTCAGTTTACCAATATTTTGTTGATGGTTTTTGCATTTTTTTGTCCATCAAGTCTACTAGTGTGTAATTTTCCTTTTTTGTAGGGTCTTAGTCTGGTTTAGATACCAGAATAATTCTGGTCATGTAGAATGAATTTGGAAACATTACTTCCTCTTCAGTTTGTTGGAATAGTTTGAGAGGATAGGTATTATCTCTTCTTTAAATGTTTAATATAATTCACCTGTGAAGCCGTCTTGCCTGAACTTTTGTTTGTTGGGAGTATTTTGATTACTGATTCAATTTTGTTACTAGTAATAAGTCTGTTCAGATTTTCTACTTCTTTCTGATTCACTCTCAGGGTCCCAATTGCTTGCAGGAGGAGGTCCTGGGTGACCACACAGATGTGCAACAAGTGGTCCGATGAAAATAGGAGGGTTTTCCATGGGTGGTAAGGGCTTGAATCATCATAACTAAAGGAATTTAGTCTTGATGGACTATAGTCTGGAAGAAATAAATTCAGTTAAGAGGTTTAATAAGAATGGTCCAAACAGGTCTATGAGAGGAGTTTGTCTAGAGAGGAAGTATCCTACTTTTGAAGAACTAAGCACAGACACCAGGCTGTTTCTCCACAGACATGAGACAGGAAAGCCCAAGGGAGAGAAAATGCCCAAAGAAAGAATAAGGCAAAGCATAAGTAACTTATCTTTCTTGAGTGGCTGTCTTTTGAAAAGAAGTCTTAAGTGTTCTAGTGGTTCACAGGTATAGCTGGGCTCCAAGGTGATAGTGTCCTTTGCAGTGGATTATTTCCAAGGTTTTAATTGTGAGTAATGTGTCCATCTGGTGACCCCAAGTACCTTTACAGATGAACGAGTGAACATAAGGACAGAGTACGGTCCTTTGCAAATGGGCTATAGCTGATATTGGGGTAATCCATCTTTCCAGACCTTGATGAGGACCTGGGTCCCTGGGCTATAGAGAGGCTTGTCTTCTGATCAGTTAGAGACTAGGACTTGGATGAGTCCAAATTCTTTTAGAGCCTTTTGGAACTTATGTATAGGGCATATTCTGATAAAGCACTGGTTTCTGGATCTAAGAGGTCAGTCAGTGAATAAAAAGGTCATCCATAAGTAGCCTCAAATGAAATGAAAGTAAAAGTGACTTTTGGGGCAATGTGAGCTCTTAATAAGACTATGGATAGAAATTTGACTCAATTTAGGGGGATTTCTTATACCAATTTTCTGTAGCCTTAAGGGCCAGATTGGCCCATTCTACCTGCCTAGAGGATTAGGGTCTCCAGGCACAATGTAAGTGGTAAGAGATATGCAGTGCCTATGAAATAAGTTGGGTAACCTGGGATATAAAGGTAATGCCATTGTTGCTCTGGAATGATTTGGGGAGACCTAACTGTGGAATGATTTCATATCATTTTCCTGGCCTTTTCAATAATTTCAGATCCACAATCTACAATACTCTGTCAGTCCTAGGAAAGGCCAGAATTGTTTGCAGGTAGTAGGTTGGAGGAGTGAGAAAATAGCCTGAACTCAGTCCAGAGAAAGGCCTTGCTTTCCTGGAGTAAGAATTATTTTCATGTAAGTGAACTTCTGTTGCACTGACTGAACTTTGGCCCTTGAAACTTTATATCCTTGCTCAGGTAAGAAATTAAGGGTTAGTCTGAATTGCCAGGGGAAAGCTGAAAACTATCCTGGTATGTAGTTTTTCTGATATCTCTTGTCCCAGGAGGGAAATGGAGCTTCCATTTATGACTAAAAATAGATGTGGAAAATAATGACTGTAGATATGCCATCCTAAGGATGGACTAAAGGTCTAAGAGGTAGGGATCCCTGTCACTCTGAGTACAGTACAAGTTCAGAAGAATAGGGGTCCAGAACAGGAAATGAAGACAGAGTAGGAGGCCTCAGTGTCAATTAAAAGGAAAATTGTCTCATCTGCCATGTCCATGGTTATTCTTGACTCTAGTCCAGTTATGTTGATGTCATGGATTTCGGCCAACTGGCTAGGGCATCTTCATTCCTGAAAAATTGCTCAAGGACCATGGGTGGCTCTAACGGTCAGGGGTCCTACAACCCCTGAGTCAAAGGATGACCCAATGACCTGTTTCCTTACATTTGTAGCAAGGAGTTTGAGGAGGCTTATTCCTATTAGGACAGCTCTTCACCCAATACCCAGTCCTCTGACAAGTATTGCATTTGTTCCCCTTTTTAGGATTTGGTTCAGGACCATGTGAGCCTGGGGATGTGAGTTTGGCTGCAACAGCAGCTAACAGCTAATTATGCTGGGTCTCCTTCCTCTTTTCCTTTTCCTGAATCATAGCCTCCTCTTCCTCATTGTGAACTTATATGAGCCTCGATTTATATTAGTGTATTTAGTGAGGGTGTCTTGTAATCTTTCTAAGAATGTAACTGGGTTTTCCTCTGGGCCCTGGCTAACAGCTTCAACGTTTTAATAGTTAAATAGCCTTTAGTCTGGCATTCATAAGCCTGGTTTTTATGCAAAGGAGGAAATGTTCCTCTCCCACATGTCATTATAATCCCAGTTAGAATCCACAGAGGGGACACCTATTCTTCTCCAATGGGGAATTGAGTATAGAACAAATGAAGACTGCTGACAAACTTGCCGGCTTCTTTAATAACTCTCTCTTGTTCAGAAGTGAAGAGTGCTTGTCCCAAGGTTATCATAACATCTTTCCAGGCAAGGTCATAAGCCAGGCTGATATGATAGAATTGGCCAGTATAGTTATTTAGATTGGTGTAGTTGCCAAGGTCAGCTTTTAGCTGTTTTAACTCAGTCAGCAAGAAAGGTTTGTGGACTACCATGGTACTGAATTCTCCACCCACTGTTTCTACCAATGGGAGAACTTTAGTAGGTGCCTTTAAGAATGGATTTGAGTGCTCAGGACCCAGTTCCTGAGGACTCTGTGGGGTTTTTCACCCTTGGGTGGTCCTGGATACAGGGATGGTGGTAATGCAGGGTAAAGAAAGGTGGGAAGGGCCAGGAGGACTATCTGATTTACAAGTCCATCAGAGATCCCCTCAGCTTCTAAGACAGAAGAAAGCCTGAACATGTGGGATCTCTGCCTATTTACCCACCTATTTGCAGAAGAGATCAAGTTGAATGAGAGTGTTAGGGTCAAGAGTTCTGTTAAGTGGCCATTGCTCTTCATTCCTTAGTTGGTATTGGGGCCAAGCTGTGTTGCAGAATAATATTAATATTTTCATTTTGACTGTCTCTGGTTCTATGTGGGACCAAAAAGAAAGAATATAGCCCAAAGGCATGTTGGTCAGAATGGACTCATGGTTGCCCATCTAGAAGAAAGGAATGGGTTAGAAAGCCTAGTATCCCGGGCTCTATTCCAGAGGTCTCAGCATCCCAAGACCTGGAAATCTATTCTTGTTTTTGGACATCTCTAACAGGATGGAGGACTAGAGTCCAGTGGCTTCCTGTGTTTGGATGTCTCCAGGAACAGGATGGAGGATTAGAGTCCTTTGGCTTATTAGTTTAGGAGTAATGGAGCTTACTGTAATCTGAGGTCCCAAGAGGCAGAGACAGTGGTGATCAAGGCTGGAAAAAGATCTTTATGGGAGTCTACAGGAGGCTCAACCAAACAGAAAACTGGGGAAGGAAAAAGTGTTGGGCAGCATAATGCTATTTGTGAAGAGCAACTTACCACTGCAATCAGAGTTACAGCATTAAGTATGTTGGGAAGAGTTAGGTTCAGTATTGCAGGGAAGCTGGGCAGAGTGAAACCAAAGTCAAGAAAGAAAGAAATCAGGTTTATTAAACTCTGTATCAGAGTGGGCCCCGACCTAATGTCTGACAGTCCTGAAGTATTCAGGGGGGCTTCTTTTATGTGGCTTACAAGGTGTTTTACAAGTGGGGTGATCCATGCTAACAAGCACTGATTGACAGCTCAGTATTTATGTCTTCTTATTGGCTGGAGACACCTGTGGTTGTCTGACCCATCCTCCTGCTAATGTCTACTTTCCTGCCTAACATAAGGGTTTAAAAATTTTGTTTATCTTTTCAAAGAATCGGCTCTTAGTTTCATTGATTATTTTTCACTTTTATTTTCTTAGTCTATCATTTATGTCTGTTCTAATCTTTATGTCCTTCCTTCTACTAATTTGAACTTTCTCTTTCTTTCTATTTCCTAAAGTTGTAAAGTTAAATTGTTTGAGATTTTTGTTGTTTATTGAGATAGGCTTGTATTACTGTAAACTTCCCCCTTAGAACTGCTTTTGCTGCATCCCAATATTTGTACAATTGTGCTTCACTTTTCATCTCAGTGATTTTTAAAATTTTTTGTTTGATCTTATTAGCATTTGTTTAATTTCTATGTTTTTCCAGCTTTTTCTTATGATTTATTTCTAGTTTCATACTGTTACAGTCAGAAAAAATACTTGATAGGATTTCAGTCTTCTTAAATTTATTGAAACTTGTTTTGTGGCCTAACATGATCTATCTTGAAGAATATCCCATGTGCACTTGAAAATAATGTGTATTGTGATTTGTAATGAAATTGTCTGCATAGATCTGTTAAATCCATCTAGTATGATCTATCCTTCAAAGTCTCTGTTTCCTTATTGAACTTCTAACTGAATATTCTAACCATTGATGTAAGTGGGATGTTAAAGTCCTCTATTATTATTGTATTACTGTCTATTTCTCCCCTTATGTCTGTTAATGTTTGCTTTATACATTTGGGTGTCCCTAAGGATTGCATAGATATTGACAAGTGTTATACCCTCTTATTAGATCGGTTCCTTTATCATTATGCAATGCCCTCCTTTGTTTCTTATTACAGTCTCTGCTTTGGAGTCTATTTTGTCTGCTGTAAGCATTGTTAGTTACTCCAGCTTTTTATTTTGCTTTTCCATGGGGTTTCTTTTTTTCATCCCTTTACTTTCAGACAGTATGTCTTTAGGTCTGAATTGAGACCATTGCTGGCAGCATATAGGTCTTGTTTTATTCATTTAGTCACCCTCTGTCTTTTGATTAGACCATTTATCCATTTACATTTAAAGTAATTATTGATAGGTATGATTATCGCCATTTTGTTCATTGTTTTCTGGTTGCTTTGTAGTTCTTCTATGGTCCTTTCTTCTCTTGTTCTCTTCCCTTTTGTCTAGATTCTTTTCTCTTTTTTGTGTGTATCTGCAGGTTTTGGCTTGTGGTTAACATGAGATTTATATATAGTTTATTATATATATATGGCAGCCTATATTAGGTTGGTGGTTACTTAAGTACAAGCATATTTTAAAAGCACTACTTTTTTATTATCCCCCTCACATATTATGATGTGATAATTTATCTTTTTATTTTGTGTATGCTTTGACTAGCTTTTGTGCATAATTGATTTTACTACTTTAGTGTTTTAAAATTACTAGCTTTATAAGTGATTGATCTTCTACCTTTACTGAATGTTTGTGTGTACCATGAAATTTTTGTCCTTTCCTAATTTTCTTCTAGTTATGGCCTTTTTCCCCATGAAAAGAATCACTTTTCCTTTCTTGTAAGACCAGTTAAATGGTGATGAGCTCCTTAACTTTTCTTTATCTGGAAAACTATTGCTCCTTTAATTCTGAGTGATAACCTTGCTGGGTAGAGTATTCTTAGTTATAGATTTTTGTGTGTGTGTTTTTTTTTTTTCCCTTTCAGCACTTTAAATAAATCATGCCACCCCCTTGTGGCCTACAAAGTTTTTCTTGAAAGATCAGTTGGTAGCTTTATGGTATTTCCCTTGTATGTGACTGTCTGCTTTTCTCTTGATGCTTTTAAACTTCTCTTTATGTTTAATCTTTGACACTTTAATTACTGTGTGTTTGGTATGGACCACCTTGGCTTCTTTGTGATTCCTGGACCTGAATGTCTGTTTCTTTTCCCAGGTTTATGGAAATTTTCAGTTATGATTTCTTCAAATAGATTTATGCCCCTTTCTCTCTCTTCTTTGTTTGGCACCCCTATTATGCAAATATTGTTTTTCTTGAACTTGTAGCAGAGAGATCTCTTAGAATATTCTCATTTATTAAATTATTTTTTCTTTCTTCCATTCATTTTGGTTGGTTTTATCTACCCTGCCTTCTAGATCACTGATCCATTCTTCAGCTCTGACTGGTTCTTTCTTTTTTCTGTTTCTTTATTGATGTCCTTCCTGAGTTCATCCACTGTTCTCTCCAGTCTGGTGAGTATCTTTGTTACCATTACTTTTAATTCTTTATCAGGTAGATGGTTAATTTCCATTTTCTTGGCAGTTTTTCTGACATTCTGCCTTGTTCTTTCAATTTGGAACATATTCCTCTGCTACCTATTTTATCTGGCTCTCTGTGTTTGTTTACATGCATTAGATAGGTAAGCAATGTACCCTGGTCTTGAAAGCAGTGGTTTTATGTAGTAGGTGTCCTGTGGTTCCCATAACAACAATATCTCATGACCAACAGAACCAGGTTCTCCAGGGATGTCCCCATTGTGGACTTTGTACAACCTCCTGTTGTGTCTGAGCTACAACTGTTATAATCAGACCTTCCACCTGGTTGTCAGCAGTGGCTTATGAGACTTGTTCAAGACAAGCAGTCTTTTAAAAAAGAGACTTCTAATTTTTATGGGTATTTTAAATGAACCATTTTTTGGGGACTGATTGCACAGTGGCATGAGAAAATTGATATCATCCTTGGGAGGTTTGGTAAGACTCTTACTGATAAGTATGGTTTTGAAACATTTTTCAAAGGAATGAGTCCATTGTTGATTGGCTTACCCTAACGTTTTGGAGCCTAGCATTGGTCAATTGAATTTAAGGACAAAGTCTTTGATTGACCTTAAAACTAATTCTTATGGTTCTTTATTTCTTTGGCTATAAAATAAAATAGTGTTTTACTGGAAATGTAATAATATACAAAATGTATTCATTACCAAAAAAACCTGGCAAATGAGGAATAGAAGGAAACTTTCTTATGTGATAGTATTTATAGACAAGTCCAGTTTATATCACACTTTAATATAGTGAAATATAGATATATTTGCAATACATACATATGCACATATGCTTATATGTATATGTACATATATTAAGAGCATCATTGAAGGAAATTAACAGACTCAAGTAATTGGAAGGATACCATGTATTTGCACAGGATCAATTAATGTACATAATGTAAAGATGTTTGTGGAGAATCAAAAATCTTTTATAAAATTATAAATGTACATGTAGTAATGCAAAATGTCTATGCAAGCAAACATTATCTTGAATAAAAATAAAAATTTGATGAGTTACAGAAAGAAATATCAAAGCACATTTCAATTCTGTGATAAATATATTTGTTGTTAGTGTAAGGACAAAAGGAAAACTTATGAAGAAGTCTAAACAGAAGATCTGAGCTCAAATCCCTGAATTTGAAGATAGGTCAGTTGAGCTTTTCTAGTGTAAGGAACAGAAAAGAGATGCAGAATAAAATAACTTAATTGAAAAATACAGTAGAAAAATTCAATATCAGAATACATGTGACAGAAGAAAAGATCAGTGAGCTCAAAGACAATGCAGAGGAATCCACCCAATAAAAAAAAAAAAAATTTAAAGCAATGATAGTTCAAGGGACTTGTGGGCAATATCAAGTAAACTAATATTTACACTGTATTTCTCCCAAAAAGAGAAAAAGCAAAGGACAGAAAATCTATTTGAAGAAATAATGGCTGAAATTTTTCCATTCCTGGCAAAGAAAACATATATCCAATTCCAGGAAATACAGAAAGTCTCAAATAATATGAATAAAAAAGACCCAGGTCAAACACATTATAATATGTTCCAAACAAAGAAAGAATATTAAAAGCAGCAAGAATAAATCAACTTGTTACATACAATAAATCCTATAGACAATCAATAGGTTTTTCAATAGAAATTTTCCAGGCCATAAATAAGTGATATATTCAAAATGATGAACAAAACAAAAGAACTTCCAACCAATAATATTCTACCTGGCAATAATATGATTCAGAATTGAAGTAAAGATAAAGAATTTTATAGACAAGCAAAAGCTAGAGTTAATCAACACTATACTGGAGTTACAACAATGTTAAAGGGATTACTTTAACCTGCAAGAAAAGTATGCTAATAGTAAGAAGAAAATGTGAAAGTATAAATCTCATTGGTAAAGGTTAATACATAGTAAAGGTAGTAGATGAATCTCCCATAAAGCTAGTATAAAGTTAAAAGAAAATTAATTAAAATAATTGTAACTTCAAAAATTACTTAAATACACATGTACAAATATATAAAATATGGCATCAAATAAAATGTTGGTGGGGTTCATAGAAAGGTAGAGCTTAGTTCAAACTTAATATAGATTATTTTTATGCCTCATAATAATCACAAACAATTACCTACAGCAAATGTACAAAAGCCATTGAGTAAAGGAATCTAATCACAATGCTAAAGAAAATGATCAAAATAAAGAGGAAGAGGACAGTAAAAAAACAGGAACTACAAAATAGCCAGTAAACAATTGTTTACAAAATGGCAGAGTGCATACCTATCAATAATTACTTTAAATGTAAACGGACTAAATTCTCCTATTAAAACACAGAGAATGTTTGGATGGATTAAGAAAAAAGCACCCATCTGTGTGCTTCCTTTGACATAGGAAACACATAGGCTGAAGTTGAAGTGATGAACAAAGATGTTCTATGCAAATATAAAGCAAAGGAAAGCTGGACAGCTATACTTAGACAAGATACTTTTAAAACAAAGACTGTAAAAAAAAAAGACAAATAAGGGCATTACATAATGATAAATGAGTCAATAATGAAACAAGATATAACATTTGTAAATATTTATGTATCTTATACAGGAGAAAATATATATAACAATATTAATGTACCAAAGGGAAAAATAGACAGCAACACAATAATAGCAGGGTACTTTAACACTCGGTTTTCATCAATGGGTAGATCATCCAGACAGAAAATCAATATGGAATTATCAGCCTTAAATGATACATTAGAAAAAATGGACTTCCATTTAGATGAAGTACACACACACACACACACACACACACACACACACACACACACACACACACATATATTATTTTTCAGGACATTCCACCCAAAAGCAGCAGAATATACAATATTTTCAAGTGGACAAGGAATACTCTACAAAAAACATCATATGTTAGGACAGAAAATAGGTCTTAACACATTTAATAAGACTGAAATAATATCAAGCATCTTTTCCAAACACAAAGGTATGAAACTTGAAGTCAATCACAAAGAAAACTGGAAAATTCACAAACGCATGGATATTAAACAAAATGCTGCTGCACAACCAATAGGTCAATGAAGAAATTAAGAGAGAAATTCAGTGATAAACGTCTACATCAAGGAAAAAGGACAGAACTCTTCCAAATTCACTTTATGAGGCCAGTATTATCCTGAAAGGAGATTACAGGCCTATATCCCTGGTGAATATAAATACAAAAATCTCCCCCCAAAATAGTTGCAAACCAAATTCAACAAGACATTAAAAGAATCATATACCATGATCAAATGCATTTATTCCAGGGACACAAGGATGGTTCAACATCTAAAATCATTCAAGTGATATACAACATTAACAAAATAGAAGTTATATGATTATCTCAAAGTATGCAGAAAAAGTATTTGACAAAATCCAATATATGTTTATGATAAAAACTCTTCACAAAGTGAATATAGAGGGAATATACCTAAGCAAAATAAGGGTCATATAGAAGACCACAGTTAATATCATATGTAATGTTCAAAAGCTGAAAGCTTTTCTCTATATTTAGGCTAAAGACAAGGTTAGACACTGTCCACTTTTACTCAGTATAATATTGGAAGTCTTAGTGAGACTAATAAGGCTAGGAAAAGAAATAAACAGCATCCAGTTTAGAAAGGAGGAAATAAAGTATCATGTCTACTTTGTAGATCACATTATATTATATGTAGAACACTCTGAAGACTGCACCAATTAGACTAACCAACTAATTCAGTAAAGTTGCAGGATTTAAATTAATGCAAAACATTTTTATGCATTTCTATCCCCTAATAAACTATCAAAAGAGAAATTAAGAAAAATATCCCATTTATGATTGCCTCAAAAAGAAAAAAATATGCCTAGTAATAAATTTAACCAAAGATGTGCAAGAACTATACAAATGAAGAAAACACAAAAAAATAGAAAAGTGTTCTCTGCTTATGGATTAGAAGAATTAATGTTATTAAAATGGCTGTACTACCAAATGTGATCTGTAGAGTCTGTGCAATTCCTATCAAAATTCCAATGGCATTTTTCACAGAGATGGATCAAACAATCATAAAATTTGTATGTAACCACACATACAATTAAAACTCAAATAGTGAAAGCAATCTTGAGAAAGAAAAATAGAGCTGGAGACAGCAGGGTCCCTGATTTCAAACTGTGTTACAAAGCTATGGTAAATAAAACAGTATGGCACTGGTTTAAAGACAGACACATAGATTAATGGGATCTAATACAGAGCCCATAAATAAACTCATGCTTATATAACCTATTAATATATTAAAAAGGAGCCAAGAATATACAATGGGGAAACGACAGTCTTCAATAAATGATGTAGGGAAAACTGGACAGCCACATGAAAAAGACTAAAACCAAACTCTATTGTATATCATACATAAAAGTTAACTTAAAATATATTAAAAATTTGGATGTAATACCTAAAACAATAAACTTGGAAAAAAACAGGTGGTAGTCTCCTTAATATCAGTTTTAGTGATAATTTTTTAAATCTGTCTCCAAAAGTGAAGGAACATAAGCAAAAATATATAAGTGGGACTACATCAAACTAAAAAGCTTAAATAGCAGTTAATATCATCAACAAAATGCAAAGACAACTTAGTAAATGTGAGAAATATTTGAAAATCATACATCTGATAATGAGCTAATGTCCAAAATACATAAATGACCAAAGAAACAATCTGAACAAAAATAGGCAGAGGATCTGAATCAACATTATTCCACATATATACAGATGGAAAATAGGTATAGCAGAGGTTCTTAACATAGCTAATCATCAGGGGGAAATGGAAATTGATACCACAATGAGATATCACTTCATACCTGTTAGAATGCTATTATCAAAAAGTCTAGAAATATCTAGTGTTGGTTAATATGTGGAGAAAAGGAAACCCTTGTGCACTGATTGTAGGAATGTAAATTGGTAGAGCCACTATGGAAAACAGTGTGGAGGTTCCTCAAATATTAAAAATGAACTACTATATGATCCAGCAATTCTACTTTGATTTATTTACCCAAAGAAAATGAAATGATAATTTGAAAATATATCTTCATACCCATGTTTACTGCAGCCTTATTTATAGTAACCAAGAGATGGAAACTACTCAAGTAGTATGGATGAATGGATGAAGAAGTTGTGGTGTGCTTGTGTAGCTAATGTTATACAATATTCTGCCATAAAAAAGTTAAAATTATGCCATTTTTTGCAACATGGATGGACCTTGAAATTTTATGCTAAGTGAAATAATCAGACATAGACAAATAATGGATCATCTCATTTATATGTGCAAGAAAAAAAAATACTTCTCATAGATACAATGAACAGATATGTGGTTGCCAGAGATGAGGAGTGGGAGAGTGGGAGATGGGCAAAATGTGTAAAGAGAGTCAAAGTTGCAGCCTTCCAGTTATTAAATAAGTCATGGGGATGTAATATACAGCATGGTTACTATAGTCAATAATACCCTATCACATAATTGAATGTTGCTAAAGGAAAGTAGATCTTAAAGTCCTCATCACAAGAAAAAATAATAGTAACTGTGTGGTGATGGATGTTAGCTAGATTTATGGTGGTGATTATTTGCAATGTACACAAATGTTGCATCACTATGTTATACACCTGAAACAAATATAATGTTTTCTCTCAATTATATCTGATGATTACAAAAAATAGAGCAAAAGCAATGACAAAGTAGTGAATATAATATACCAGTAAATATGTTTAACACAAGAGAGTCAATAATTGAGGAAAAGAAAATTAAAGAGTCATAAAAAATAAAAAATGAAATAAAATTTCAGATGCAAATTAATTTATAGGTAATTACATTAAGTATAAATGAACTGAACACTCCAATGATAAGGCAGACTGAATGGATTAAAAAAAGAAAGAGAAACCAAGAAAAATCTAACCCTAAAGATAAGAGTCACAAATATGCCATTATGTCAAAAGTACACTGATGGAAAATAATATATCATGAAGTCAGAGCTCAAAAGAGAGTAGGGGAATTAATATTAGACTGTAAAGACTTAAAAATTGTTACAGAATTAAAGAACATTTTATAATGATAAAAGGGTCAGTGCATCAAGAAGGCATAATAATTATAAGCATGTATATGCCTAACAACAAGCTCAATAATACATGAAGTAACATCTAACAACTGAAGGGAGAAATAGACAATTCAAAAAAAAAATTTGAATACCCCACTTTAAAGAATGCATACTACAACTAGGCAGTAAGTCAACAAGAAAATGAATCAATTGAACAATACAGTAAATCAAGTAGAACTGAGGCATCTACAGTGCACTCAACTACAGCAGAATATGTATTCTTCACTGGTGCACCTAGAACATTCTCTAGGGTATACTATATGCTCATAAAATGTTCCACTTAATTTGAAAAACATTGAAATCATACAATATATGTTCTTTAACCATGAAGTAATAAAATTCAAAATCAATAACAAGATAATTTCAAAACATACAAAGGTGTGGTAATAAAACAGTAGACTTCTAAATAACTGGTCAAAGAAGAAACTACAACATAATATAAAAAGCACTTTGAGATGAATGAAAACCAAAATATACTAAAGCTCATGGTAACTAAAACAAGATCTATAGAGAAATTAATAGCTATAAATACCTACATGATATAAGATTTCATTTTAAGAAACCCAGAAGAAGAGAAAACCCAAAACAAGCAGAAGGAAGAAAACGGTAGACTAAGAGAAAATATATGAAATAAAGAACAGAAAAATGTCAACAACATATAATATTGGTTCCTCAGAGGGATCAACAAAATTGCCAAAGCCTTAGCAAGACTGATATAAAAAAAAGAAGATTCAGATCAATAAAATATTAAGGGAAAGAGGAGATATCACTACTGAATTTAGAGGAATTAAAAAAATAAAAATGATTACAAGTTAATACTATGGACAAATATATGCAAACAAATTAGATGAAAAGGACAAATTCTTAGAAAGATACAAGTTACCCCATTTGATTCAAAAGTAAACAGGAAATTTTAAGAGAACTATAACAAGTAATAAGATTGCAATAATAAAAATATTTCCACTAAGAAAGCCCAGGTCTAGATAGCAGCATTAGTGATAAAATCCCCAAATTAAAAAAAAGTATATGTCCATCACTTGATGAGTATATAAATAAAATGTGGGATATCTATAAAATAGAATATTATTTGCCATAAAAAGAAATGAAATACTGACTCATGCTTTAATATGGATGAACCAGGAAAATATGCTAAGTGAAGAAAGCCAGTTACAAAAGGCCATATATAATTCTGTTAATATGAAAGGTCTAGACTAGTCAAATCCAGAGAAACAAGGTAGATTAGGAACTGTAGGAAGGACAGAATGCATGGGCTGTGGAGAAAAGGGAGAGTGTCTGTTACTGGATACAGAGTTTCTTTATGGGGTGATGAAAATATTCTGGAATTAGCATTAACGGTTGAACAACCCTGTGACTCTACTAAAAATATATATATACATATGTTTTTAAAAGGATGAAATTTTTTCTATGTACATTATCTCAATAAAGCTCTCTTATTAATAAAAATAATTACATATAGTTAATAATGTGTAAGAAAGATATCATTGTAATTCAACTAAAGGATGTTATATTTTAAGAAGTACCATTATGTCAGTAGCTATTCATGTTGAATTATACTACATAATATATACAAAAAAATCAAATAAAGACCATAAGAAAATGCTACCAGATATGAGCTATTACATAGCTATTAAGTAGTTTCTCTGGATTTGCCTCTCAGAGAATCCTTTAGGAATGTGCATTTTTTATACAACTGTATTTCTTTTATATAAAAATAAGGAAGTCTATTATTTATTTCTGAGAAATTGATTCATTTTTAATACCTATACAATAAAAATAGTCTTCAAAAATTAGCAGGAAGAGAAAGGTTATTTAAAACATGTAATGCTTACTACATAGCTTTGAAGCATGAGCATATAGAACATTCAGATATCTTGTTTTCACACATTTAAATGCTCTATACACGAAAAAATATATCTCAGAGCATACTTACACTTTTTCCATTCCCTGTATTGATAGGGACTTGTCATGGCATATAGGTTAATGAAGCAGCAGAAAGGAACATTGAAAACATGGCCCTTAATAACCATACTGTATTTCAAAGAATAATAACCAAGAAGACGGTAAATTCCCAAGGGTCACAAATGTATTATAACAATAAATTTGTATCTTTCTGTCAACACAATATTTGCAACATAATGCACTTAATAAATGTCTGTGAAACTTAAATGATGGGTAGTTAACTCTAGCAGCAGTCTGACTTTGGTTAAGTACTGCCAGGTAGCATGCCTTGAATACTTAACATTTACAGATTATAAACTCAATAGGAGTCTATAGCAATCTTTCAGAACCCAGCTAGACTCCTGGATGAGACTCTGCACACATTAGACTAAAACTCACTCCCACTGAATATATGATATTAATCAAACAGTAGGGTACTGTAGACTCCTCACCCCATTCCTGTTTATAATCTGATTTTCACCCTGACCCAATTCCTAGAAAGAAAGAGGTCAAAGCTTTGCCACAAAATCATCATGAAGAGAATTTGCTTATCCTTAATATACATTTTAATGGAAAAACAGAAATAATTACAGTTATGCCTCAGAGATGTTGTGAGGTTAGTTCCAGACCACTGCAATAAAGTATCACAATGAAGCAAGTCAAATTAACCATTTGGTTTCTCAGCGCATATAAAAGTTATATTTACACTCTACTGTATTCTGTTCAGTGTATAAAATAGAATTTGTCGAAAAGTAATGTATATACCTTAATTAAAAACACTTCATGGCTAGAAAATGTCAATAATCTTCTAAGCTTTCAGTGAGTCAAAAGCTTTTTCGCTGGTGGAAGGTCCTGCCTTGATGCTGACGGCTGCTGACTGACCAGGGCGGTAGCTGTCGAAAATCAGGTGGCTATGGGAATTTCTTAAAATGAGACAACGTGAAGTTTGCTGTATGAGTTGACTCTTCGACTCACAAATTATGTTATTTGATAGTATTTTACTTACAGTAGAACATCTTTCAAAATTAAAGTCAATTCTCTCAAAGCCTTCTGCTACTTTATCAACTAAGTTTGTGATATTTTTCCAAATCTTTTCTTGTCATTTCAATAATTTTCACATCTTCAGCTGAAGTAGATTCCACATCAAGAAACCTCTCTCTTTGCTCATCCTTAAGAAGCTATTACTCATCCATTCAAGATTTATCATTAGATTTCAGAAATTTAGTCAATCTTCAGGCTCCATTACTAATTTGAGTTTTTTAAAAATATTTTCACCACATCTGCAGTTACTTCCTTCACTGAAGTCTTGAATCCCTCAAAGTCATCCATGAGTGTTGGAACTGACTTCTTCAAAACCCCTGTTAATGTTGATATTTTGACCTCTTTGAATTCATTAATTATGAATATTCTTAGTGACATCTGGACTGGTGAAAACTTTCCAGAGGTTTCTAATTTCCCTTGCCCAGATCCATCAGAGGAATCACCATATATGGTAGCTATAACCTTACAAAATATATTCCCTACATAATAAGACCTGAAAGTCAAAATTACTCCCTGTCCATGGGCTCCAGAATAGGTGTTGTATTGGTAGGCATAAAAATATTCATTTCACTCTACATCTCCATCAGAGCTCTTTGGGTGACTAGGTGCATTGTCAGTAAGAAGTAATATGTTGAAATAAATCCTTTTTTTTTTCTGAGTCATCAATGGTGGGCTTAAAATACTCAGTAAGCTATGATGTAAACAGATGTGCCATCATCCTGGCTCTGTTCCACAGCTAGAGCACACGCAGAGTAGACTTGGCAAAATACTTAAGGACCCTAGGATTTTTGTTAAATGAGCATTGGGTTCAACTTCAAGTCACCAGCTGCATTAACCCCTAACAAGAGAATGAGCCTGTTTTTGAAGCTTTGAAGCCAATTATTGACATGTCCTCTTAAGCTCTAGATAGCCTAGATGGGATCCTCTTCCAATATAAGGATCTTTTATCTACCCTGAAGATCTGTTTGTGGAGCTACATTCATTAATTATCTTAACTAGCTCTTCTAGATAACTTGCAACTCCTACATCACCACTTGCTGCTTCACCTTGCACTTAGATGTTACATAGATGGCTTCTTTCCTTCAACCTCATGAACATCTGCTAGGTTCCAAATTTTCTTCCGTATCTTCCTCACCTTGCTCAGCTTTCATTGAATTGAAGAGAGTTAGGACCTTGCTCTGTATTAAGCTTTGGGTTAGAGGAATTTGTGGCTAGTTTTTTCTATCTAGACCAATAAAACTTTCTCTGTATCGACAATATGGTGTTTTCTTATTATTCATCTGTTCACTGGAGTACCACATTTAATTTCCCTCAATAACTTTTCCTTTGCATTTACAACTTGGCCAACTATTTGGTACAAGAGGTCTAGCCTTCAGCTAATCTCTACTGTTGACATGCTTTTCTCACTAAGCTTAATCATTTCTAGATTTTTAATTAAAGTGAGACACATGCTACTCTTCCATTCAGTTGAATATTTAGAGGCTACTGTAGGGTTATTAGCTGCTTAATTTCAATATTTTGTCTCAGGGAATAGGGTGGCCCCAGGAGAGGGAGAGACAGGGGACTGGCCAGTTGGAGTAGTCAGAACACACATATTTATTGATTAAGTTTTCTGCCTTATATAGATGTGGCTTGTGGAGCTCCCCACTCCCCACCAAAAAATATTAAAACACCAAAGATCACTAAACATCATAACAAAATATAATAATGAAAACATTTGAACTATTGTGAGAATTACTACAGTGTGACACGAGTCATGCAGTGAGAAAATGCTGTTGGAAAAATGTTGCCAATAGACTTTCTCAACAAATTGTTGCCCCAAACCTTCAGTTTGTAAAATACTCAATATCTTCAAAGCACAATAATGCAAAGTATGCCTGTATACAATTTCTTAAAATTTTTCCAAAATAATTCCTGTTATAGAGGTAGCACATCATTATTACTTCATTCTTCCTTAGAAGCTACTCAAATGGTCTCCTCAAACTAGGGCTCTGCAAGTAATCTGTTTTAGTAATATTTGAACGTAACACCAATGAACTATTTTTTACCACTCTCTGCTTATTGCTATGTCTATCCTAAATAAACCAATTTTGTAATTTTAGAATAAGAAATTTATTCTGTCAAAAGTAGGCTTATTATTGGTCTCTTAGTCTCCTAAATATTTATAACAAAACACATTCATATTGGTGTGTGTGTATATGTGTGTAATGGTTTTCACCAAAAAAATCCATTTGTAAGGCAACTATTTCTTTAATATTTTATGGAGCTCATGATTTTAAACATGTTATCTGTTCATTATGACCAAATATCATGACTGAACTTTTATATGGTGCAGTATTTGAAACCCACTTTAAAAGTTGATGAGCAAACTCAGATTGTAATAGGATTAAGTGATTTTGCTAACTTTTTCAAACTATCTGTATCAAAGACAATGTTTCATATTTTCCTTAAAGGTCAAATTTGATAAACTGTGTTTCAGGTGTCAACATCTGTAATAGAATTATCTTTTTCAAGGTACTTTAATATGAACAGTGCAAATAAGAAATAATTCAGCTAGCATTGATTAATTTTCCTAAAGTATCATGATTATTCAGGATAATAGTAGGAAAGATATTCATATATGTTTCTCCAGGGTAAAGAATTCTCATTGCAGTCAAAGTCAATAAAAAGATTTTAAGGAAATAAAAATAACTTCTGGAAATGGCACTGAAAACTTAGATTCAATTATACAAGAGGACAAAACATGTCATGATATATTACTAAGATTGTATGAACTAGGTTAACACTAGCCCTAAATAACCATATGATGTAAAGGGTCTATCTGCCTCCATTGTATGTTTGAAGTGCTATTTCTACTCTAAAGTAGTAAAAGGAATTTCAGTAAACCAATTAATATTTACCATACAACTAAAATAATAATCAGACTGGAGTTATAAATTTGTAAGAATATATGTCTTATACAGATTTTGTATCAAACAGAAACATCTTGAAATTAATAAAGAAATTATACAGTAAGTTATTTTGCATCACTTTCTATGTATTTTGAATAAAATAAAATCAATTCATACATGAAACCCCTTATTGACAAATAGCAAATAATGACATAGTGGTACAAAAACAACTACACACTTAAAAAGAGACATAACTTTCAAATTTATAAAGGACTACCTATAGTTTTAAAACAAACATTTGTAAAGAAAAATATCAATGGATTTTACACTGCTAAATAAAAATAATATACATACAAAAGGGAAAATTGACATGAAAATTCTGCAGAAAATACGGTAATAAGAGGGCTAATATATTTCTTGGTATATAAATCTCCCATAATTCTGACATTAACATAAGAATGAACAAAGACATATATAGCTGCTTCTAGTCATAGTGACAAAGATGGCTCTTTAATGGTAAATATTAAAACAGAAGACAAAACATTTGAGACAAAGATTTTTGAAGATTTAATAACAAATAACTATGGGTTATAATTGAAAAGAGAGAAACAAAGATGAGGCAACCTATAGTTGACTTTCCTTTCTACCTTAAAGGCACTTTCTAGACTGTTTTTCAGAGAGGGTGACCACAAGTAGAACACACCAGTCTCCCTGAGGACACTGAGAATAGAATTCAGAAAGGCAAATGGGGACCAGAAATTGCAGTTAGAAAAGAAGGAAACTCCAATAAACCAAATAGACATGAGGATAAGAATCCCTTTGATCAGTCATGCAGGCCTAGTGTGAAATTTTACTGCCAAGAAAATAATGACTGATTGCTGTTAAGCTGAAATTTTTCCAGTGCTCACAGATGTAAGAGACACTTAAGCACCTAAGCATCAAGCCAGATGGATGAAACCAATTGAACACTAAGGTCATACAGTGGTAATAACATAAGGATCACACCTAAAATTTACATCTATACTAGTTCTACAATAAAGAATGCTATTAATCTGACCTAAGAAATCATAAAACAAATCTCAAAAATAAAAACTGGAATGTAATATAAGTAACTATAATGCTTTCTAGGAAAAAAAAAAGCACAAGTGGTCAACTATGTTATCCCATGTCCATCATCCAATAAAAATTATCAGACATTAAAGGAAGCAGGAAAAATTAAATGATAACCTGGAGTAAAGCAGTCAGTAGCAACAGAACCAGAAATGACAGAGATAATGGAATTAGTAGACAACTTCAAAAGAGATATTATAAACTTAGCTGAAAAAATATATATAAAGAGAAAGAATACAACTTTTAGGGGAGGAAATAAAAACATCTGAAAGAAAATTTCTGTGTGTTATCGATAGCAGATAAAATGTTGTTGAAGAAATATCACTAATTTGAAGATATAACAAATGAAACTATTTTACCTGAAGCACAGTGAAAACAGACACTGAAAATAAAATGAGCAGTACCTCAATAATATAAGACGATACTGTGCTGTATTAGGGTTCTCCAAAGAAACAATCCAGTTAGAAGAATACAGACATACATACATAAATATATGTAATATATATACTTACATACTTATATACATGGTATGTATCCTAATTAATTATAGTATATGTTTATTATAAGAAGTTCGCCTATGTGATTCAGGAGGCTGAGAAGTCTGATGAACTGCCATCTGCAAGCTGGAGACACAGGAAAGCTAGTGGTAATTTTGAGTCTGAAAGCTTTGGAACTGGGAGCCAGGGATATAAATCCCAGTCCAACAGCAAGAGAAGATGAGATGAGATACCCTAGCTCAATTAGTAAGATGGGAAAAAGGGTAATTCCTTCATCTTTTGCCTTTTGTTCTATTCAGACTTTCAAGGACTGGATTATGCTCATGCACAATGGACAGGGCAATTTGCTTTATTGAGTTCACTGATTCAAATGCTAATTTCTTTTGGAATTGCTCTCATAGACACCCAGAAATACTGTTTAACCTGGTCATCCTGTAGCCAACCATCACATATGTAATCACATGTATACATAATTTGAATCCAAGAAAATGGAGAAAAGGACAAATATTTGAAGAAATAATGGTAAAAAAAATGTACAAAATTTATGAAAATTGTAAACCTATAAATCCAGGCAATTGAATGAAATTCAGGTAGAGTGTAAGTCACACATATACACACACTCCCACATACACTTCAAAATTAAATTATTAAAATGGAAAAACCAGATAATTCTTGATTGAGATATGCAAGCCAGAAGACAACATATTTAAAGTTATAAAGGAGATAACAAAACAGAAAACACTGTCAAACTAGATTATGTGTATTACAGATATAGCAGTTTCTATAATTTATTGAAATAATTTAGTATTTTCTGAAAACAAAATTGTAAGTTAAGAGCATATAATAATGCAACCACTAAGAAAATAACTCACAAATGATGAGAGAAATTGGTACACCATGAAATATCTATTTAACAGAAAAGAAGGTATAGGAGAGGTTAAATAAAAGACTTCAGTCATATAGACAACTAATAACAAAATGGCAGAAATAAATTCTACAATATTAATAATTATTTTAAATGGATTAACATTCCAAAGAAAAGGCAACAACCAAAAGTAACGAGGTTCAACTATATGCCACCTAACACTGACGTGCTTTAGATTCAAAGTAAAAAAGTTTGGAAGGAAAAAGATGGAAAAAGACAAAACCATGCAAAAGAATATCAATGAGTGCTGAAATTTCTATACTATTATTAGATAAAACACTTTAAGACAAAACATGGAATTAGTTACACAGAGTAATATTTTATAATGATCAGAGTCACTACACCAGGAAGAAATAATAATTATGAGTATGTACATAACAACAAAGCCCTAAATTTTACATGAAGCACACACTAAGAGAGCCAAAGGGATAAGAGCTAATTCAACAGTAGTATTTGGAGACCTAAGTACCTGATTCTCAATAACGGCTAGAACAATTCACCAGAAAATAATCAAGGATACAGAATACTTGTGCAGCAGAACTGACCATTTTGCCCCAGCTGATATTAATAGAATACTTCTCAAAAAGCAACAGAAGAATATACATTCTTTCTAAGTGCACATGGTACATTTTCCATGATAAAACACATACTATGCAATAAAACAAGTCTTAATAAATTCAAAAGGATGGAAATTATACAAAATATATTTCTCTCATTAAAATAATTAAATCAGACATTAAAACCATTAATAAATTAGGGAAATATAAACATATCTGGTAAAAATACAACAAAAAATACTTCTAAGTAACCCATGGGACAAGGAAAAACTCAGAAGGAATATAGAAAACAATTTAGATGAAAGGGAAATACAAACATAGCATATCAAAACATATGGAATGAACCTAAAACTTTCATATTTGGCACCTCTTTAAAAAAGAGGAAATAAGATTCTATACTCAAGATTCCACTTTAGGAAACTGCAAAAAAAAAAAAAAGAAAAAACAACCCAGATTATACCCAAAAGATACATAAAAGAAATAATAGACATTATAATAGAAATCAATGGAACAGAAATAGAAAAAAATCAATGACACCTAAAGTTGTTACCTTGAAAAAAATTGGCACATCTTTATTTAGAATGAAAAAGAAAACAGAAAGTAAAGAATTAACAAAATAAAGAACTAAAAAGATATTGTAACCTAATCTACATAAAGTAAAATAATTATAAGGAAAACTATGAACAACTATATGCTAGCAAATTAGAAAAAATAAATGAAATTGACAAGTTCATTGAGAGACAAATGTCAAAAATTGATTCAAAAAAAAGAAAATATAAATAGACCCATAACAGCTTTTTTTTTTTTTAACACAACAGTAATGTAAGATCAGGGAAAGGAAATCCTGGGGCAAAATATCTCTAAAAACCAAAATCAGTCAAAGGGAGAAATAAAGATTAAAACCCATTTATTGCTTACAAAACTGCAGGCTGGGCCATCTCTCTCTTCTGCTCCAGCAGCAGCATGGCCCTCCCCTTACCTCTTGGGTACAAATAATCCTTCCATTGCCCAGGTAATTACCCATTGATATGGAGATGGACTTCTCTCCAACCCTGAGGAATGATGCAAATGCACTAAAACCATACTTCTCTCCACCTCTGAACACCTATCGATACGCAGATGTACTAAAGCCAGGTGAGATATTCTAGAAATATTACAATTTTACCCACAGGCCACCCCTCCAGAAATCTCACCTTACAATCTACCTGATTCCCCTCTTCTGACTAAACTAATGACATACAATAGCAATATCAATAAAATCATGATAATCCTCAAGCCAGAGGATTCAGCCTATGCAGATTAAGTAAATGTACTTTACAGCACAATCTCTCACTAAGCACAAAACATGTTTCTACACTTGTTTACTCATTCCTAACAACCATGCTAGATTGCTCACAAAACTTTTACCAAACATTAGACAAAGTCAAGCCTCTCTTTAAGCACTTTTTTCTTGACTACAGCAACACAATCATAGTTCTCAAGCCAGAGGTGGCAGAAGTCGTATAGCCTTAAGCTTGGGCTGGCATGGCCAGCAGCGGTGGTGGCAGCTCCATGACCACATGAATGTAGATACATGACCCTCAGCACGAGCGCCACTTCTCCCCGTCATTTCTAGGGGCGGCTCTCTAAAAGGTCGCACCCATTATGACAGATTTTGGGTTCAGAGGAATCCTACCAACCACGCCAGGTGTAAGTCCAGGGAAAGGAATCCCAGTGCAAAACACCTCTAAAAACCGAAATCAGTCAAAGGGAGAAATAAAGTTTAAAACCCATTTATTGCTTGCAAAACTGCAGTATGGCCCATCTCTCTCTTCTGCTCCAGCAGCAGCATGGCCTTCCCCTTACCTCTCGGGTACAGGGTACAGATAAACCTTCCATTGCCCAGGTAATTACCCATTGATATGGAGATGAACTTCTCTCTACCCCTGAAGAATGATGCAAATGCACTAAAGCTATACTTCTCTCCACCTCTGAATGCCTATTGATATGCAGATGTACTAAAGCCAGGCAAGACATTCTGGAAATGTTACAATTTTACCCACAATATATAAAAATAGTGTTGATATAATAAAAGACCAAAATATTCCTCCCACCAACCCCCAAAAAATCTGTTAGAGTGGCCAAAATCCATAATACTGCCCAAACCAAATGCTGACAAGTATGTTCAGCAACAGAAAATGTCATTCATTGCCAGGGGGAATACAAAATTTTATACAGTCACTTTGGAAGACAGTTTGGTGATTTCTCAAAAAATTAAACATACCCTTACTATACAAACCATCAGTCTTGCTTCTTGTTACATATCTAAAGAGTTGGAAACATGTCCACACAAAAACCTGAACACGGATGTCCATAGCAGCTTTTTCATAATTGCTAAAACTTGGAAGCAAACAAGATATCCTTTAGTAGGCAATTGGATAAATAAATGGTGGTACATCTTGATCATGAGATATTGTTCAACATGAAAAAGAAATGAGCTATCAAGCCATGAAAGATACAGAGAAACTTAAATGTCTGTTAAGCACAGTGTTAGGTTCACAGTTAGGTTCACAAAATTGAGGAGAAGATACAGAGACTTCTCATTACTTCTAGAAAATACATAACAGAAAACCTTCTTGAACTTGAATTAGGCAATATGTTCCTGGATATGATGCCAAAAAGCAAAATAAAATTAGGAAAAAAAAACGTTCTCACCCAGTAAGTGGAATTTTGGATATACCTAGGTTTTATGTCACACTTAAGGGAAAATGACTTAACTGTTTCCCCTAAGATAGTGATTAACCCTGAGATTTTCACTTTCTTCACTCTTATTCAACACTTCATGGAATTCCTTGCCATTGTAATAAGAAAAAATAAAATATGTACAGGAAAGAGAGAAGTAAACTTGTTTTAATTCACAGGTCATACAATTATGTATGTAGAAAAAAATTCCAAAAAACTTCAAGAAACTCAGATTGAAATTAGAGAGGACCTATGTAAATAGAAATATATAATTATCAAGAATTAGAAGGCAATATAATTAAGATATCAATATTTCACAGTTTTTATTGATGTAGGGTGGGGACCTTGGACAAGCATGATGTTTAACTTTTCCTGCCTTTGAAGAAAAATGCTGAGATATAACAGTATAGTAAGAACAGGAAGGATTCCATCTTAAAGCTGATTCATTTTAAAAACCAGGAAGTTAGGAAGTAAGATTCCTAACATATTCTTTAGCAAACACGAACAGTAACTCAATCCACTTCAAGGAAGGGTGAGCACTGTTAACTGATATGCCCCCAGAGGGGAGCTGCTACGGAGGAGAGGAACTGACCAATTTCTTGAGTTAATTTTGCAGAAATACCTGGAGGACTGATAATAAAGACTTAATATATCTCATCAGAGATAAGCATTTTGAAAGCACTTTACATGTTCATACCCTTTGGCCTTTTGAACAATCCTTAAAGAGGGAACCCCCAGCCTTTTAGCACACCTTCTTTCTGAGGACACCTGCACTTTTTTTTCTCTCTTTAAGTGCATACCTTTAAATAAAGCTTTCTTACTGCTCACCTTACTGTGTTTTGTCTCTTTGATATTTCATTCTACTTCCAAGCCTCCATTTTACCCCTGATAGGTAGGGAAGGGCTGTTGAAAGCTAAGATTTGTACCTGCACATTCCTGTCACCTGGGTGACCTGGATGGAACTGCAGCTGCAGGAGACTGCCTGAAAATCTCTCTTCTTTGGGAAGTTCTCAGACATAATCTCACTCTATCCTGTGTTCCACAGCTCCCCAAATCCTGGCATGGTAGGGGCTAGTCCCCACGCAGTGTAGAGCTAAGTGGACATAGGATGCCAAGTGACCCTGGCCAAGAGATGGCAAGGGAATCTGCAAACTTTCTCTCTGTACCTCTGCATTTTCCTGCTCTCAGCTGCCTGCAAGGCCACTGCCATGCATTTCTACTCTTACCCTAATGAAGTCTTTCCTTATCTACACTCTTCTGACCTGCTTGAGAATTATTTCTCATTCAGAGTCAAGAATCCCCCAACCCATCCAGGTTGAGATTTTACCTGGTGCACACAGAGGGACCTTCCAGATGTAGCTGCCCAACAACACTAAGGAATTCATAGGTCTTAGAGAATGAAATAAACAGTTTCTAGCAACTGAAGCAGTATGCTATTTACCAGTTACTTGAGATGAGTTAATCTCTGGAACCAGGGTCAGGAAATAGAAGCCAAGGTAGCCAGGACCAACGTCTTTGGAAATTATCTGTCTTGACACCCATGGCCCCACTGTTGGAAAATTTAAGTGTTAAACTATTTGCAGAGACAGTGTAGCTAAGCAGATACTGACTGCATGGATTCAGGATGCACTGCCTGGGATCAAATGCTGGCTTTGAAAATGACAATTTATGAGATCTAATCTATTTAAATCCTCAGTGCCCTTCTCTGTAAAATGGAGATAATAATAGCACATGTTTCATTTGGGGATTATTGTGGTAATTAGACTTGATAGAATCGGGACCTGAGTACCACCTTTTGAATAAGCCCACCCACCATCTCAGAGAGACCTAGATTTCATCTAACCTAGGCTATAAGCATTCTCCAGAAGCCCACCTTTCCCCTGACTCCTCCCCTCAAAAAGCCCACCAAAAACCCTGGCCATAAAAAGCCTCTTGACCTGCTAGAGGCCCCCTTTCTTTTCTTTGTTCTGCTGGCCAGGACATATGGGTCCCTCTCAGGTTTAGCCATAAACCTAGTTGGACTATGGAGTTTGCATCCTTTCTTCCCTTTCATATGGTGCCAAAACCTGGGAGTGAGAACTGAGACCCGGGGCTCTTTTGCAGCCTAGGAAGCAGTGGGCAGTGACAGCTCATCCTAGGCTAAAGCCTAGATCCTGGGAGCCTCCTGTGTCTTGCCCCATTTCCCTTCCCTCCCTCACCCAACACCCCCTCATGAACTCCAGTCCAGGGACCATCTTGCCAGACCTCAATCTAAACATCTATTACCGGCCACAGTTCTCAGGAGGGTAAGGTTTTAGCCTCTCATCGGCTTTCTCTTGGCACCAAGAGAAAGTTGGCCCAGTCCCCTTTTCTTTTATCCTTTCCATTCCTCTCTGTTCTCCAACTGAGAACACCATTAGGGGACTTCAAGCACTCTGACTGGGGGGACGGTTCCTGTCAGTGTGCAGGAAAATCTGGTCCGGCTCCAGGAGCCTATGGACTCCAGTTGGGAACCGATTGCAGGGAAACATCCCAGCATCCTGCTTCCCAAACCCAGCCCACCCTTTCTTACCCTCCCGCAATGGGCTATTCTCCTCAAAAACATTGGGAGACACCCCCGCAGCTCTCCAACTGAGGCCAATTTCTATTTCCAAATTTTCTGAGATCTTAGTATCTTCCTTTGTGAGGACTGGCAAATGGTCAGAGGTTCCCTAAATCCAAGACTACACCCTCCCTGGACAACCTCCCTTTGTTCTCTGCCTAACTCTGAATTCCCACTGAGAACGCACCTCTCCCACCTAGTCTGCAGCCTGCAGGAGAAACAGCCTAGGGCCAAAACCTCTTTCTCAGCACAGCAGGTTTGTTAGTTCTCTTTTTTTTTTCTCACAGCTGCCTGCCTCAACCCAGGCAAGTGAAGATGATCTTTCCTAACTAGTTTGGTAGTCTCCCCAGGTACCTTAACTTCCTATTGTCCCGGACAAGGCTCCCAGATCTCTGAGAGGCTTGCCTGGCTAAAACACTCCCTTATAGCTTTTGCATACTCTATGCCTTTTACTGACTTTAAGAGCTCAGGCGACAGGAAATATCTAGAGAGGTACTGGTGGCCCTCATGGCTTTGTCTTCAATGACCGATTGACGTGGCCCAGATCCCAAGGCCCACTCCACAACGACACCACTGGATCCATAGGTAACAATGGTGGTGGCGGGAAGTCAGTTTTCTTTCCAGGTCAACTGGGTGCCAGCCTCTCTGTGCTTACTGAATACTCGGGACCTTTGCTCCCCTCCTCTATCTCAGTTGTTGGAATGAAAGGCCTAATAAAAACACCAGCCCAAACTCCTCCTTTATATGGTTTCCTGGTCCATATTACTTTGACTCAGTCCTTTCTGGTAATCCCCCACTGCCCCACAGCCCTTCTGGGAAGAGATATCCTCCACTGAATGGGGGCAGGGCAGGCGGTCTTGATTGATATGCTCCCAGAGGGAAGCTGCTATCCTGGGAGGGGACCGGAGCAGTAAGTTCTTCTGTGAATTTTGCAGAATTATACAGAGGACTAATAAGAAACTTAACATCTCATCAAAGATAAACATCTTGAGACCTCTTAGCAAGTCTACATCCCAAGTCTTTTGTCACTTTCCTGAAAAATCCTTTAAAGGAGGAACCCCCCAACCTTTCAGCACACATCTCTCTCCCTGAGTAACCTGCACTTTCTAAGTGCATAGTCTTAAATCTAAGCTTATTTTCTATCCTGTGATTTTGCTTTAATAGCCATCAGGCTGGAGACCCTATGACCAAAGAAATATGAGTTAAACCTCCATTTGCAAGCTGGGTCTTACCAAATTGCTGCCAGCCCTTAGGGGAATTACAGCCTAAAATAACTGTAGTCATTATGTCTTAATATATATGTTTGTATGTCTAAATGTGTAAATGGAAGCATTAATGCTAATTTACATCTAATTAAAACAGACAAGTCCTTATGGTTATCAACTGCCTAGGTTTACCTACAGTCACTTAAGTTGATGTTATCTGTTAAACATTTCAAAAAAAAAATGCTTAAAGAGAGGCTCAGCTTTGTCTAATGTTTGGTGAAGGTTTTGTGAGTAATCTGGCATGGTTGTTAGAAACAAATGAACTAAATAAGTGTAGTAAGTAAACTTCTTAGTAATAATTGTGTGTTACAGTATGTATACCTAAGAACAACTTAAGAATCTTTGTGGTAACCTGAAACCTTAAAGTTTTGCTAAGTTAAGTAAAAAGTCAAAATTATGAATTAAGTCACTCCCAAGTAAGATAACATAATGAAACATTAATTGCTGATTGCCAATCTAAAGAATGCTAGTGTAACAGTTTATAAGAGCTTACTTTTCAGTATTCACTAAAAATAGAAGTTCCTAATGGTTTTAAGTTCTAATTAAAAATACTTGAAATAATAAAGAAAACATCTCTGCATGATAGAAAAGACATGTGTTTTGATAAGAGAAGATGTAAGAAATGGAAATTCATTTTATTGAAGGTTAAAGAAGGTAACCGTTCTAAAGTATAGCTGTTTATTTAAGGAAAGAGAACTCTGAATGTAAAAAGAAAGTTGTAGAAAGTTTGTGGAAGAATTTGATATGGTCATGCTATGTGAGATTAAAGCAAGGGAGTCAATATAAAGTACACAGCAAAATTGTAATTTTGTTTTCTCTTTGTTAAAAGGATAAAGTTTTCTTGAACTATTAATCTGCTTTTAATATTGAAAAATAAAGAAGGGTTTTACTAATTGTTTTGTCAAAGTGATTTCTCAGGTTTAAGGCTCAATGAGTTGTCTAAGTACTTAAGAAAATGAAATCTTAATATTAAAAGAACTAAAAGCTAAGTTAATATGTTACAGAAATACCCAAACATCCTCATATCAACAGTCTTACAGTAAGCTCTCATCAAATCTTTAAACATTGCTATTTCTAAATCTTTTGTCATTTATAGTTACTGTTTATTCCTGAACTAGTAAAGAACTAGATTCAAGCAGAGCAAAAATTAATTACATAAAATTAAGTAAACTGAGGAAGATTATTTTAATTTTTATGAGATTTTGTTTCAAATGTCACTAATCTCTTATACAGAAAAATAAGTGTGTGTTTTAACCTCTTTCTCTCAAGTTAGTTAACAACAGTTTATATCTTTAAAGCAGAATTGGGACACTTACGTTTCTCTCAGAACCAGATCCCTCCAGAATTTAGAAACTCTCAGTGACTATTATCATATTTTATGGCAATATTTTTATTTGCATAAGTTCAATAAGAATCTGTTCACTTTTTTTTTTTTTTTTTTGGTCGTTTTGTTTGGCGGGTGCTTTTTGGAAGTCTTAAAGGGGCAGGGCGGGATACATAATCCAGAGGTAGGGAATCTGGGGACCTCTGGGCACCCTAACCCCTGGGCTGCAGGGAGCACGGAGGCCCCTCACAGAGATAAATAGCCTCCCCGCTGCTCCCCCTCCAATGCCGCTCTACCATTTTGGAGCAGCAGCCCGAACCAGGCCACGCCCACAGCAACAGTGGAGATAAACTCCATAGCAGCCCGGCAGGAAGCAGAAACCCTGTTTGCGCACAGCTGCCCAGCACAAGCCACTAGAGGTCGCTGTTCTCCCAGGAGAGGAGGGCCACAAACCAACAAGAAGGGAAGTTCTTCCAGCCGTCACTCGTCCCAGCTCTGCAAACTATTCCTATCACCATGAAAAGGCAAAACTACAGGAAGACAAAGATCACAGAGACAACACCAGAGAAGGAGACAGACCTAACCAGTCTTCCTGACAAAGAATTCAAAATAAAAATCATAAACATGCTGACAGAGATGCAGAGAAATACGCAAGAGCTAAGGGATGAAGTCCGGAGGGAGATCACAGATGCCAGAAAGGAGATTACAGAAATGAAACAAACTCTGGAAGGGTTTATAAGCAGAATAGATAGGATGCAAGTGGCCATTGATGGAATTGAAAACAGAGAACAGGAACGCATAGAAGCTGACAGAGAGAGAGATAAAAGGATCTCCAGGAATGAAACAATATTAAGAGAACTGTGTGACCAATCCAAAAGGAACAATATCCGTATTATAGGGGATCCAGAAGAAGAAGAGAGAGGAAAAGAGATGGAAAGTATCTTAGAACAAATAATTGCTGAAAACTTCCCCAAACTGGGGGAGGAAGTAATCGAACAGACCACGGAAATACACAAAACCCCCAACAGAAAGGATCCAAGGAGGACAACACCAAGACACATAATAATTAAAATGGCAAAGATCAAGGACAAGAAAAGAGTTTTAAAGGCAGCTAGAGAGAAAAAGGTCACCTATAAAGGAAAACCCATCAGGCTAACATCAGACTTCTCGACAGAAACCGAACAGGCCAGAAGAGAATGGCATGATATACTTAATACAATGAAACAGAAAGGACTTGAACCAAGGATACTGTATCCAGCACGACTATCATTCAAATATGATGGTGGGATTAAACAATTCCCAGACAAACAAAAGCTGAGGGAATTTGCTTCCCACAAACCACCTCTACAGAACATCTTACAGGGACTGCTCTAGATGGGAGCACTCCTAGAAAGAGCACAGCACAAAACACCCAACATATGAAGAATCGAGGAGGAGGAACAAGAAGGGAAAGAAGAAAAGAATCTCCAGACAGTGTATATAACAGCTCAATAAGCCAGCTAAGTTAGTCAGTAAGATACTAAAGAGGCTAACCTTGAACCTTTGGTAAACACGAATTAAAGTCTGCAATGGCAATAAGTACATATCTTTCAATAGTCACCCTAAATGTTAATGGGCTGAATGTACCAATCAAAAGACACAGAGTAATAGAATGGATAAAAAAAGCAAGACCCATCTATATGCTGCTTACAAGAAACTCACCTTAAACCCAAAGACATGTACAGACTAAAAGTCAAGGGATGGAAAAACATATTTCAAGCAAACAACAGCGAGAAGAAAGCAGGGATTGCAGTACTAATATCAGACAAAATAGACTTCAAAACAAAGAAAGTAACAAGAGATAAAGAAAGACACTACATAATGATAAAGGGCTCAGTCCAACAAGAGGATATAACCATTATAAATATATATGCACCCAACACAGGAGCACCAGCATATGTGAAACAAATACTAACAGAACTAAAGGGGGAAATAGAATGCAATGCATTCATTCTAGGAGACTTCAACACACCACTCACCCCAAAGGATAGATCCACCGGGCAGAAAATAAGTAAGGACACGGAAGCACTGAACAACACAGTAGAGCAGATGGACCTAATAGACATCTATAGAACTCTACATCCAAAAGCAACAGGATATACATTCTTCTCAAGTGCACATGGAACATTCTCCAGAATAGACCACATACTAGGCCACAAAAAGAGCCTCAGAAAATTCCAAAACATTGAAATCCTACCAATCAACTTTAAAGACCATAAAGGCATAAAACTAGAAATAAACTTGACAAAGAAAGCAAAGAGGCTCACAAACACATGGAGGCTTAACAACATGCTCCTAAATAATCAATGGATCAATGACCAAATCAAAATGGAGATACAGAAATATATGGAAACAGATGACAACAACAACACTAAGCCCCAACTTCTGTGGGACACAGCAAAAGCAGTCTTAAGAGGAAGGTATATAGCAATACAAGCATATTTAAAAAAGGAAGAACAATCCCAAATGAATGGTCTAATGTCACAATTATTGAAATTGGAAAAGGAAGAACAAATGAGTCCTAAGGTCAGAAGAAGGAGAGACATAATAAAGATCAGAGAAGAAATAATCAAAATTGAGAAGAATAAAACAATAGCAAAAATCAATGAACCCAAGAGCTGGTTCTTCGAGAAAATAAACAAAATAGATAAGCCTCTAGCCAGACTTATTAAGAGGAAAAGAGAGTCAAAACAAATCAACAGTATCAGAAACGAGGAAGTAAAAATCACGACGGACCCCACAGAAATACAAAGAATTATTAGAGAATACTATGAAAACCTATATGCTAACAAGCTGGGAAACCTAGGAGAAATGGACAACTTCCTAGAAAAATACAACCTTCCAAGACTGACCCAGAAAGAAACAGAAAATCTAAACAGACCAATTACCAGCAAGGAAATTGAAGCGGTAATAAAAAAACTAACAAAGAACAAAACCCCCGGACCAGATGGATTTACCTCGGAATTTTATCAGACATACAGGGAAGACATAATACCCATTCTCCTTAAAGTTTTCCAAAAAATAGAGGAGGAGCGGATACTCCCAAACTCATTCTATGAAGCTAACATCACCCTATTACCAAAACCAGGCAAAGACCCCACCAAAAAGAAAACTACAGACCAATATCCCTGATGAACGTAGATGCAAAAATACTCAACAAAATATTAGCAAACCGAATTCAAAAATACATCAAAAGGATCATACACCATGACCAAGTGTGATTCATCCCAGGGATGCAAGGATGGTACAACATTTGAAAGTCCATCAACATCATCCACCACATCAACAAAAAGAAAGACAAAAACCACATGATCATCTCCATAGATGCTGAGAAAGCATTTGACAAAGTTCAACATCCATTCATGATAAAAACTCTCAGCAAAATGGGAATAGAGGGCAAGTACCTCAACATAATAAAGGCCATCTATGATAAACCCACAGCCAACATTATATTGAACAGTGAGAAGCTGAAAGCATTTCCTCTGAGATCGGGAACTAGACAGGGATGCCCACTCTCCCCACTGTTATTTAACATAGTACTGGAGGTCCTAGCATGGCAATCAGACAAAACAAAAATGTACAAGGAATCCATACTGGTAAAGAAGAAGTTAAACTGTCACTATATGCAGATGACATGATACTGTACATAAAAAACCCTAAAGACTCTAGCCCAAAACTACTAGAACTGATATTGGAATACAGCAAAGTTGCAGGATACAAAATCAATACACAGAAATCTTTGGCATTCCTATACACTAACAATGAACCGACAGAAAGAGAAATCAGGAAAACAACTCCATTCACAATTGCCTCAAAAAAAACAAAAAACCTAGGTATAAACCTAATGAAAGAAGTGAAAGACCTCTACTCTGAAAACTACAAGTCAGTCTTAAGAGAAATTAAAGGGGACACTAACAGATGGAAACTCATCCCATGCTCGTGGCTAGGAAGAATTAATATCGTCAAAATGGCCATCCTGCCCAAAGCAATATACAGATATGATGCAATCCCTATGAAACTACCAGCAACATTCTTCAATGAACTGGAACAAATAATTCAAAAATTCATATTTAAACACCAAAGACCCCGAATAGCCAAAGCAATCCTGAGACAGAAGAATAAAGTAGGGGGGATCTCACTCCCCAACTTCAAGCTCTACTATAAAGCCATAGTAATCAAGACAATTTGGTACTGGCACAAGAACAGAGCCACAGACCAATGGAACAGACTAGACAATCCAGACATTAACCCAGACATATATGGTCAATTAATATTTGATAAAGGAGCCATGGACATACAATGGCGAAATGACAGTCTCTTCAACAGATGGTGCTGGCAAAACTGGACAGCTACATGTAGGAGAATGAAACTGGACCATTGTCTAACCCCATATACAAAAGTAAACTCAAAATGGATCAAAGACCTGAATGTAAGTCATGAAACCATTAAACTCTTGGAAGAAATCATAGGCAAAAACCTCTTAGACATAAACATGAGTGACCTCTTCTTGAACATATCTCCCCAGGCAAGGAAAACAACAGCAAAAATGAACAAATGGGACTATATTAAGCTGAAAAGCTTCTGTACAGCAGAAGACACCATCAATAGAACAAAAAGGAACCCTACAATATGGAGAATATATTTTAAAATGACACATCCGATAAAGGCTTGACATCCAGTATATAAAGAGCTCACATGCCTCAACAAACAAAAAACAAATAACCCAATTAAAAAATGGGCAGATGAACTGAACAGACAGTTCTCCAAAACAGAAATACAGATGGCCAACAGACACATGAAAAGATGCTCCACATCGCTAATTATCAGAGAAATGCAAATTAAAACTACAATGAGGTATCACCACACACCAGTAAGGATGGCTGCCATCCAAAAGACAAACAACAACAAATGTTGGCGAGGCTGTGGAGAAAGCGGAACCCTCCTACACTGCTGGTGGGAATGTAAGTTAGTTCAACCATTGTGGAAAGCAGTATGGAGGTACATCAAAATGCTCAAAACAAACTTACCGTTTGACCCAGGAATTGCACTCCTAGGAATTTACCCTAAGAATGCAGCAATAAAGTATGAGAAAGATCAGTGCACCACTATGTTTATCGCAGCACTATTTACAATAGCCAATAATTGGAAGCAACCTAAATGTCCATCTATAGATGAATGTATAAAGAAGATGTGGTACATATACACAATGGAATACTACTCAGCCATAAGAAAAGGGCAAATCCTACCATTTGCAGCAACATGGATGGAGCTGGAGTGTATTATGCTCAGTGAAACAAGCCAAGTGGAGAAAGAGAAATACCAAATGATTTCACTCATCTGTGGAATATAAGAACAAAGGAAAAACTGAAGGAACAAAACAGCAGCAGAATCACAGAACTCAAGAATGGACTAACAGGTAAAAAAGGGAAAGGGACTGGGGAGGATGGATGAGTAGGGAGGGATAAGGGGGGAAGAAAAAGGGGGGTATTAAGGTTTGCATGCATGGGGGGGTGGTAGAAAGGGGAGGGCTGTACAACACAGAGAAGGCAAGTAGTGATTCTACAACATTTTGCTATGCTGATGGACAGTGACTGTAGAGGGGTGTATAGGGGGGACCTGGTATAGAGGAGAGCCTAGTAAACATAATATTCATCATGCAAGTGTAGATTAGTGATACCAAAAAAAAAAAAAAAAGGCAGTTCCTGTGTGGTAACCTCCAATGAGTTCTACACAAGGGTATAAAGGGCATATAAAAGTGTAGGCAAAGGGTCTGTTTGTGTTAATACAGAGGATCAAAGCCTAATTGGGCTACCCTGAAAATGAACTAAGATACAATATGAAAAAGAGCTTCCAACATCAGCACTCTCTGGAAGACTCATGCCAGAAGATGATCATCAAAAAACCTCAACAAAGATCCATGCACTGCTACAACTGTAGATGCTCTCATCCCACCAGTTCCTGGACTTGCCATGGGAATGAAGAAGAAGATATCTAAGCTGGCCTCTGCATACAGTAAAACAGCAAATTTGACTGGATCTATACTGTTGGAACTCAATCAAGAATTAGGAGAAGTGCAAATTGTAGCGCTCCAAATCTTACAACTACAGACTATTTACTGTTAAAAGAACATAAGGGATGTGAACATTCCCCAGGAATGGGTTATTTCAATTTGTCTGATTTCTCTCAGACTGTTCAATTTCAGTTGGACAATATCCACCATATCATAGATAAGTTTTCACAAATGCCTAAGGTGCCTAACTGGTTTTCTTGGTTTCACTGGAGATGGCTGGTAATTACAGGTATGCTTTGGTTATGTAACTATACTCCTATTATGTTAATGTGTGTGCGCAATTTAAGTAGTAGCTTAAAACCTATACATGCTGAAGTTACTCTACAAGAAGATATGTCAAAGAAATAATCAATGTTCCCATGTTTTCTTCTGCCTGCTACTTCTATAGCTTTTCTTCTTCTTTCCTAATTACAACCCTTAAATAGAATTCGTGCCTCATACCAAATTTACCGAGTATCATAATTCTTCCAAGTGGTAAAGATACCTCAAGACAAATTCTGGGCATAGAAGTTACAGGACATAAATATGCAAAGAATTAAAAAGCTAACAATTTCAAACAATAAAGCTTCTCTCTCACTTACCAACTTCACATTTCCCTGTATGGCCCCGGAAGATGACTGGTTAGCCAGAGACGGGTAAGATTCCTCAAGGGAGGAACAACCTAAGACAGGCACAGTTGCAGGGGGGTCATCAGGGAGAAATTGGGGATCAACAGAGGTGAGGCTTAGTACCTCACCCTCCCTGTTCTGAGAGAAATCTTCTGCATACGTGGATGTTTTATTGCCCTTATCTAGCTTGGATTAACACATAGTCTACAGGCACACACCTGATCATCTACATTTGCTCTCTTACAACACTAAACTATGTTTTCTACCTTTATCTTACATCTACCTACCACTTCAGCATTTTATTAAAAATAATAGTAATAAAGAGAGAAATGTGGTATCCACTTATAAATCAAGCATAAAAATCAAATGAGTATTCATATTTGAACTGACCGTTTATAGTTCATAATGTATGAGCAAAACCGAAAGTTTCTGTGATGACTGCCCTTGTACTGTTCACCATGTAACTTATTCACTATGTAAGAATTTGTTCTCCATGTAAGAACTTGTTTGTTATGCCTCAGAAGATTGGAGACTGACGAAAATTAGGCTTGGGGTTGGTTAATGATTGTGCATTGAGCATTGACTCCCCTATACAGAATTTTATTGTTGTTAACAACCATTTGATCAATAAATATGAGAGATGCCCTCACACACACACACAAAAATATATACACACTTCCAATTGTAAAATAAATAAGTAACCAGGATGTAATGTATAGCATAAGGAATATAGTCAAAATATTGTAACAACTTGGTATGGTGATAGCTGGTACCTAGAATTATCATGTATATAAATGTTGAATCACTATGTTGTACACCTGAAACTAATGTAATGTAATACTGTGTGTCAACTACCCTTCAATAAAAAATAATTATCTAAAAAAAAAAAAAAGAATCTGCTCTCCTTGTTATAGGACTAATTGAAAATACTGGTTATATTACCAAGGCTTTGACCGTAATGTCATATTTGAGACACATGCATAAACTCAGGTATGAACAGACAGCTTTAAGGAACTATGATTGACTTTATGCAGTCAACAAAGCCCCTTGGAAGAAGTGGCCTGGTACCTTGCTTAGAGGGTTCCCAGCAGCCTTACCAGGTGAGTAAGGAAGGTCACTTCCTGGCAGGTGCAGGAACCTCAGAATATTTTGGGTAACTCGAGAAGAGGAATTCACCCAAATCTGGTGAGGTGCCCCTAGTTGTCTGGTCCAGTGTGTCAATGACCTTGCTTTGCAGCCCCTCAAACAATTAGTCTATATCCCACACTATCTCCCTCCTTAGGTTCCTGGGGGAAAGGGATACTATGTCTCAGAACACAAAGCTCAACTAGTACAGCAAAAGTTAGCTTTCCTTGGTCTTGTCCTCAGCCCTACCACTCGCTGCATACCCACCTTCCAAAAACAAATTATCAATAATCTCTCTTTCCCACCACAAAGTGAGATCTTCTTTCCTTCCTAGCATTTCTTATTAGCTATTTTAGACTCTGGATCCAAAATTTCAAACTCATTGCAAAACCCCTTTACAAGGCCTCCCACAGGGATCCCCAAGAAAGGGTGCCAGAAACAGACTTAATTCCTGCTTCTTTCTGGGCTCTTAAGCAAGCATTCCTCAAGGCACCTGCATTGACTCTACCTAACCTTAACAAACCTTTCTTTTCTTATCCAGCAAAAAGGGACAAGCATTAGGGCTACTTGCACAATCAGCTGGGGACTCCCTTCAGCCTGTTGCTTATTTTGTCTAAACAACTCAACCTTGTAATAAAAGGCTGATCTCTCTGCTTACAGGTCCTAGCGTCAGCTGCTCTTCTTATCCCCCAAGACCAAAAATTGTACTCCACCAGCTCCTTTAAGTATACAACTCACAACTTCTCCAACCTTCTCAGCCACTGGTCTCTAACCCTTCTCTCCCTGGCCCAAGCACAACCCTAGATTACCTTTTACCTCTCCTGGCCTCATTCACATTTATCACCCTCTCCTACTTTTCCTTCCCTGCTTAAGTAACCTATTCCAAAGATTTTTACAGGATCAAATGGCAGACATCTCCCACGCAACTACCCAAGAACACCTCCAAATGGCTTTCCTGCTTCAAAATATCAGAGAATCCCCTTCATCACCCCCTCTCAGCAGGAAGTAGCCAAGGAAAGAAGGCGACCTGTCTCCGTATACCCTTTTAGAGCAGGAATGAGAGAATCCAGACCTTCATACCGCCTTTCAAACAAGCCCACCCACCACCTCAGAGAGACCTAGGTATAATCTTACCTAAGCTACAAGCATTCTCCAGAGGACACGTCAGCAAGCCACAAGCCCACGTTTCCCCTGACCCCTCCCCTCAAAAAGCCCACTGAAAACCCTGGCCATAAAAAGCCTCTTGACCTGCTAGAGGTCCCTTTTCCTTTGTTCTGCTGGCCAGGACAGAGGGGTCCCTCTCAGGTTAGCAATAAACCTGCTTGGACTGAGGAGTTTGCATCCTTTCTTCCCTTTTAAGATTAACTGGCATCATAAAGACATTGAACAGTATGTGGAGTATAGGGAACAGCAGGCTCAACTTGAGTGTTAGCTACTACATTTGTTTCTAGATCTGAGGATGGAGTGAAGTAGATTAAGTGGACTCACTTTGAAATTATCATATCATCCCTATCTAGAATTTGTTTTAAATTCCTAGATACATGTATATTAAATCCTCATGGGATAAGCAATTACGTATACAAACAAGGTTGCCATATACTTTATTACCCAAACAGGAATACTTTTTACAACGGAAGTGGATGTTAGTAATAATTAGGGCTGAAGAATGGTGAGAGTAGGACTATCTTCAGTAAACAGGGAACTTGTGTCCTGAGATCCAGGTCTGATTTTAAATCTGTTTCTCTAAGAGCCAAAAAATGTATTGACTGAATCCTTTAACTAAAATTTTACATGAATTTTTCAATAATTACAATAATTATTGGTGGCATTTCTATAGTTGTTTAATCCTCTATATGTATTACTTGTTTTATTTCCCATAATAACCTCATAATGCAGGCAAAACTCTCATCACTGCTTCGCACTCTTCTGACCTACCTGAGAGTTCTTTCTCGTTCAGAGTCAAGAACCCTCCCCTGTCCATATTGAGATTTTTACCTGGTACACAGTAGAGACCTCCCAGACACAGCTGCCTGGCAACAATATTCAACATATTCCTAAATTCCACCAGGTACTTGTAGAATTGATAACTAATTCAAAAATATTTGTGAAAATGTAAATAACCTATAATAGCCAAAACAAACAAATAAAGAAGAAAAAGATGTAAGATCCCACTCCTTGTTTTTAAGGCTTACTTTAAATAAGGGAAAATATATAGATCAGAGAGTGCAAAAAATAAACCCATGCATATCTGACTTGACTTTGACAAAGTTGCTAAAGTAATTCAGTGGGTGAAGGAAAGTCTTTTCAACAAATGGTGCTGAAACAACTAGAATTCTTAATGGACAAAATTACATCTTGACAGAAGCTGTGCAGTACAATTAACTAAAATTTGATGAAACTACATGTAAATGCTAAAACTCTGAAATACCTAAGAGGGAATCTTTATAAACTTGAGGTGGGCATAGTTTCCTTTGATGGAATATAACAAGTATGAACAACCAAGAAAAAAGAAAAAATTAACATATGAAACTTATGTTCATTGAACGACATCATTAATAAGATGAAAATGCAAGCCTCAGAGAACAATTACAATAGAAAACAGCAGATTATATATACCCACAATGAACTTGAGAATAAGATTGATACTTTTATGAAAGATGTCATTCGCTGTTTTATCAGAACAAGTATAATTATAATGAATGCTCCTAGCCTTTTCTGCAAATACTGGAAGTAGCATGATGCAGATTATTTTCTACTTTAACTTTGCTGAGCTTATTTTTACTACGTGTTGTGAACAGAAGGCATAGAATTGTGGACTCTGAGCACTGAAATCTTACTGGTTGGGATCAAGAAGGGAAAAAGATATTAAAATTAGCACTGAAATTTTTTTATTTTTCTTTTTAAGAAATGAATGTGAGACATGTACATTTTTTGTTGCTATATACCTTATGGTCTCTAACAATACACTATCTTACTATGAAAATATTATTTTCTTTCTCTCTGTAGTCTTAATTATGTATGGGGTAGTTTTGTTCAATGTCATTGCTACCTCCTTTAAAGTGGATGTATATGTTATATTCTATAAGCAATATCAGTTATTATTCATTATTTTTCTGTACTATCTCCATTCACCCAGAAATGAAATGGCATTATATTTTCCAAAAATTGCATTCATAATCTTCCCATATTTTCAAACACTGATCACCAACAACTCAGTTCCATCATTGACACAGCACATTAATTTCAGGTATATCAATGTCTAAAGTCAGAAAACATAATTTCCCAGTGTGGTAAAATAGGAAAATGTCAGTTACACAGGTCAGACAAACACTATATGCAGAATATTTAGAAAGGCTTTCATGTGCTATGATTTTACTCCTAAAATGATAAAGCTGTGTGGTATGAAAGCAGACTTAACCTCTGGAATACTTTAAGTGATTTTCAAAGATTACAACAACATGGATGGAGCTAGAGGGTATTATGCTCAGTGAAATAAGCCAGGTAGAAAAAGACAAGTATCGAATGATTTTACTCATCTGTGGAGCATAAGAACAAAGCAAAAACTGAAGGAGCAAAACAGCAGCAGACTCACAGAACCCAAGAATGGACTAACAGTTACCAAAGGGAAAGGGACTGGAGAGGATGGGTGCGAAGGGAGGGATAAGGGGAAAAAGGCATTATGATTAACACACATAATGTAGGTGGGGGTGGCACAGGGAAGGCAGAATAGCACAAGGAACAGAAATAGTGATTCTATAGCATCTTACTATGATGATGGACAGTGACTGTAATGTGGTATGTGGTGGGGAATTGATAATAGGGGGAATCTAGTAACCAAATATTGCTCATGTAAGTGTATATTAATGATACCTAATTTTAAAAAATTCAAAAAAAAACAAGCAGAAAAGAGCACTGTATGATATCTGTGAGTTCCCTCAGGAAAAAATATAGAAAATAAGTATTCACAGGCTCATCATTTTGTAAATGCATCAGCTTTATACAGTCTTAAATACTGAATATTTTTCATTTTATGTGTGAGATACAGTGACCAGATCTGGAAGTGCAGATGGGATAACACAGAATTAATGATCATTGCAGTGTCTGTTTGCTGAAACACTCTGATCATTATTGCGCAATGTCTATCTTTTCTCATTAATGGAAAAGAAAGGAATGCTCAACTTCTATTAGAATTTGCTTTCTTCAATGAAAATCATGTCAATTCCTTGTAGAAAAGAACTACAAGATTTGTAGTCAGTTGGTCCTATTTAAAGGTAGCCAAAGCTTTAAATCAAAATGTTTAAGAGTGGCAATAAATTTATAGTTAATGAAGACAATTTGCAAGGTTTCAGAAAAAAAAATAGGTTAATTCAAAGAATGCCTCTTTAATAATAAGCAGAAATGTTCAGTATTGCATGGTTGGAAATTTGTCACTGAAAGTTTAAAAACAAAACTTGAAGACACTCTGGGACATCAGGTAAAATTTAACATTTACATGTCCAGGTAATCTCAGAACACAATTAGGAGCTTTCAGAAGGATGTTGGCACAGGTGAGAGAATCATGTGGGAGGTGGGTTGCTGACATACATGCTTAAGGGGCAAACAGGTCTCAACAGTATGTTACTCCAGAGGGTGGGTGGCTCTAAGCCCCCCTTCACTTGCAGTTGGTGTCAGAAGTCCTTGGGCAGTCTTGGCCAAGTCTGGAAAAAATAAAACCTAAACTTAAAGTTGGATAACCCTATATAATATCTTAGGTGGAAGAATTACTTGATTGTATACATGATTTGGCAATCCTGACCAATCATTTCAAATGCTTGGTTTACATTTCCTAATCAGTGTGCACTGTTTGATATGGTTGGTATCATCACTTTCATCAGTCTGTGTTATGGTCAGTATTATGTATCAACGTGGCCAAACTATAATCTCCAGTTATTCAGACTTATCTTTGAAGGTTTTACTTTGAAGGTATTTTGTTGAGGTGATTATTGTTTAGTTGACTTTAAGAGAGATCATCCTAGGTAATCTGGATGGATCTGACTGAATTAGTTGAAAGGCTTTAAAAACAGAACTAACACTTTCCTAGAAAAGAAGAAGAAATTCCACTGTGGATGATAGCTCCAACTTATGTCTGTGATTCCCAGCCTGTGATTCCTGATGTCCTGGGCTACAAATTTTAGACTCACCTTGCCTCCTACCATATTTGCATGTAACAATTCCTTGCAATAAATCTATAAATATATATCTCCTTTTGATTATTTATCTCACTGAACCCTGATTCAACTTGTAAAACTATAATTTTGTTTTAAGCAAAAGGCTGAATGTGCTATATGAAATGACCCTTTGTGTCTGTAATAGCAAAGTTTCATTTCAATAAAATTAATTCACTAATGCATTTAATAAAATTCCGTTGAATAATATGTTTTTAGTTGAATAATATGTACGTCCACTATGTGCTTATTGCAATGCAAAGGTAAATAACACAAAGATCCTGATCTCAAGAGTTTCCTGTGAAAATATGTTCATGAATAACTGAAATACAAGGTATAAAGTGGGAAGCACCATAAAAGCTAGGCAGAAAAAGTACTGTGAGCTCTGATGAAGAAGGTGTTACTTCCAGCTCAGGGGAGCTGATTTTTCCTCAAAGTTGTGTAATAGAATTTCATCTCTATCCAGACTCAACCTTTGACTTCAATGCTGAAACAAGCCATGTCTGTACTTATTATATAGTCAGCTGTATGGGGACACTTAACAGAGACCACCCATTCACTTCTCATGAACCAAGGTTATCCCATAATGATTTTGTGTCACAATTGATATGAACCATATTTGAAAGAGTCTGAAAGGTGAAAGGATCACTAGCAAAGTCCGCGAATCTTGTAAAAGACTTATTTTTACAGCATGCATTTTTTTAGTAATACTAACATATAACAGAAATGAGAGACCACATAGAAGTTCAAATGTCACTAATAACTTTCATTTTCTGCATCTTGAGAGAAAAGAAATCAGATTTAATCTTGTTTACACTTGGGATTTGAGTTTTCCTGTGCAGGATTCATTATTATAATAAAGGTTCCTAGAACACATGTTAGAAAATTATTAAGGGATTCCTTACATGACATTGTACTATTATTTTAGCATAATGGATTTGAGGTATTTTTTGCACTTAAATAAATGAAATACAAAATTTTCATGTCTACTCTGGAAAGAATGAGAACAATTTTTCAAACTTTTCAATTTTTAAACCCAATATGAGAAAAACTGACCCATTGCTAAATCTAAAACAAAACAAAATACTTAAGGTATGCCTAAGGTGAATGACATGTATTTTTCAGTCTGGAATGATATCTAAATTGACATAGTATTAATTACTTACCAGAGATACTTCCAAATACAAAATTAATTATTACACTTTTCTTCCTATGGCAAGAAGTTTCTAAACAATGACTAATTGGGTTTTAAAGGGAAGAAATATATTAGGATTGAGAAAACTGGGTCCTGCTTAGTAGTCTTTGCCATTAAAATTGCCATATAATCTCAAGACAGATTGGAGCCTCAATTTTTTCAACTTTATTGAACTAAATGAACTATGATTATTATTTTATAATTCAGTCTATTGTCTTTATTGTGTGCTTCTTGGTACAGAATAATGAAATATAAGCTCATTGATGAGCATAGAATTAATGTTCTTTCTGCATAATATATATTAATAACAATATAAATTTATGACTTATAAACTGCATCTCTCCTATGCCTCAAGATTTTCTTTAACTTGGTTCATTCACTATAGCAAAAATAATAATTTTATGGTATATTTTTTTAATGTGTCACTCCCATATTAAAATGTTTTCCACATCTTATATTATCTATGAAAGATGTTTAGTCCAAAACCCTAGTAAAACTTGTTAAATAACTTTTCTAAGAGTATGAATTTTGAATTAGAATCCTAGTTTCAAATCCTTTTCTATGACTTATTAGGTGTCCCTTTTGTCTCCTGCAAAACAGGGAAAATAACATAAGTTCCATAGAATGATAGGCAAAATCAAAAGTAATATATTTGAAAATTACTTATAATTATGCCAATTATTTGCAAGCATTCAAAACATGTTAGCTATTAGTAGTAGTAGTAGTATTCCAAGTACTTTCTGTTTCCATTAATGTGCTATTGTTTTATATCTCAATTCTCCTGTGAACTACCAGTCTTATAAGATCAACTTAATATGTCATTTCCTCCAGTAATGATTTTAATCATTCAACAAATATCAGTTATGTACTATGTTTCAGCCCTATAAACAAGTGAAAGGAACTGCTAATCTTGTAGCAAATATTATAAGATATCCAGTAAAATAATTGGTTATAAATTAAATGAAGAGGACATAAGAGAAAGAGAAAATATCTCTACATAGATAAAATGTTTAAGTTGAACTTTTATAGATAAATGAATTAGAACCTTTCCAAGCTGTTAGAAGGGAGAGAAACTCACATGATAATTCCAGAAATATGTACTGGCTTTTGAACAGGATGGAGAAAAGTTGGCATGATATGAGCATTATGATTAGAGGAGTAAAGCTGCAATTAAACATTTAATTTAACCTCCTCCATTCTCTTCCAGTACATACTAGTTATGTGAACCTCACAGTTTTGTTAGTTTCTTTAAATTTAAACTGGGGATATTAATAGAACAAGTATCATGAAGATTTTTTGAAGACAAAGTTAACATAAAGTAATTAAATTAGTGTCTAACACAAAATGCCAAACAATCATTAAATTATATAGAAAATATAATAATCATCATTATTATCATGTGTGAAAAACTGGAAAAGTGAAGTAAGTAATTGGGTAGTCATTGAAGGGGCAGGAAATATGACCCATTAAAGAGCATTACCAAAAATGACCTTCTATATCTTACAAAATAATTTAGTTTTTATCATTTTACCTTGGAAAGTCATGGAATTATTTAGGATAAGGGAGTGGGAAATTTTATTTGCATGTAGGAACTATTAAGCCTATAGAAGACAACCACCAAGATTGTCCTTCATAATTCTACTTTCAGGTTTTCATGCTCTTGTGTTATCGTTTCTCCCTTTCATACCAGGGCTCGTTTCTCTGAGCAATAGATAACAGCAGAAATGATGACAAGTTACTCCTAAGGCTAAGTCTTAAAAGACTTGCTATCTCCTTTAGAACACTCACTCTGGGAGAAGCCTGCTACCTTGTAAAAAAGAAACCTGAGCATCCCTATGAAGAATACACTTGGTGAGGAACCAAATCCTAGTGCTAACAACAGAAACTGAGAAACTGAGACAAGCAGCTAACAACTATGTTAGTAACCCATCTGGGCAGGGCTTTTAGATACATGCATTCCTGATAGATATTTTGTAATTGCTCTATGACAGTTCCTGAGCCAAAAGCATTATCTAAGCTGCTGTTGAATTCTTGATATAAAGAAACTGTCAAACAATACATGTTTATTGTTTTATAATTCTAAGTTTAGGGAAACTTCATATATAATATTAGGTAACTAATAGAAAGTTGAAGAAACCTTCATTGATACATTTTTTTCACTCATCTACCAGAGCAATCAAAATTGTTGTTGAATATAATCTATCTTCCCTGGTTATGTCAAGAACACTGCTAAGAAATTTTGTGCTAATTGTGATACTTTGCATATTGTAATTATTTATTAGGTATATAAGTGAGTGAGTGCTTTTGTACCATCACATGAGTATTAAAATGGTGAATATTTCTACGAATAAAGGGAAATCCAATTATGAAACAAAGGATATAATCAAAATACCAATCAATTTTGCTAAACTCACAGTGACATTTGAACATTTGATAATAGCTTGCAACACAATATTTTAAATATGTATGTTAAAAGAAAATTTTAATTTATGTTTACCTAAGTTCTTTTTATTGTCCTGGGAAAGATATTACTTGTAACTTTTGTTTCTTTTCATTTCCTTGAGAAAAAACAACATTCGTTTGTTTCCTGCTTTGACTATAAAAGAAAGATATGGTTTATTGCAATGATATTGCAATTAGCATAGAGTAAATTGTTCCACTTAAATCTACATGCCAATAAAAGTCATCATAGTGCAGAAGCCATATGGATGTTATCAGGACATGATTGTGGTAATAAGCAATGCTGAAAATAGTGAGAAGGACCTGGATGAGACTGAGATGAAGAATATGGGAAACAACCAATATAAAATCAGCAAAATTAAATATGCCTTATGTAGTAATTGGCTTTTATGTATTAATAGTTATGTATACAAAATTCATCTTCATGAGAATAAGGACATTTCAAAATAACAGAATACTGACTGAGAAAACTATACATTAAAAAGTTATTTTAAAAAAACACATGAAATTTTCTATTTCTATTTGTAAAATTAATCAATCTTCCTTAGCTCTAGGAGCATAATTAGGACTCATAGCATGGTCTTCTGTTTGTCCCCTATGTGTGTTCTATGCTAGAACTAACTCCATTATTAACAGTCCCCAAATAGTAGTCTCTTTTACAGACTACTAAAATTATTGAATAGAAATTATTTTCAGACATACATGGAAAATATACACAAATAGGCCATATGTTGTGCAATAGAATCACTACTAATAAATTTCAAAAGATTAAAATCATACTTCAGCAACATAAAAACTAGAAATGAATTTTTAAAAAGCCCAAATACCAAAATGTTTAGAAATAATATCATATACTTCAAAGTAGCTCAGGGGACAATCAAAATGAAATATTTTCAACAGAATGATTATAATAATGAACTGGCAAAGTTTGTAGAATACAACTAAATCAAAAAGCATACTATCTATTTGGCACATACTTTTCAGATAATGGAAGAGCAAATGACACATATCTCCATAATTTGTAAGAAGCCAGGATAAACCTAAAAACAAACTTTTAAGAGGATATTAAAATAAATGAGTACTATAATCAGTATCTATCATAAATACACCATTTTAAATATTTTAGTTAGAGTAAAATGTATAAAATACATAACACTTTATGACAACACAAATATATGCAAAGAATACAAGGCTAAAGTTAATGCAATTTCACCTAATTAGAAGAATAAATGATAAAAAATTTTAACAAAATGTAATTATTAATTGAGATTTAAACAACAACAAAAGCAATCCTTAGCAAACTAGGAGGAGATAGAATGGGTGAAAGAAAGTATTTTCAATATATGGTGCTAGAGTAACTATCAATACAGGTAAAACATAAACTTGTCCAATACCTCACATCATACACAAAAATATGTGAGGCAGATTACATATCTATTTAAAAAATATAAATTGAATATATTCATGATATTAGGGGAATATGTTTTTTCATATCAGTAACAGACTATAAAAGAAGGCAACATGATAGACTACAAGAAAACTGAGAACTTAAAATTCAAAACATGTTATTCTAAAAGAACATTAAGCAAATCAAGTCCATTCACAAACTGGGAGAAGTTACTATGACTTCAAAAATCTGAAAAATGGCTTTAGTTACAACATTACAAGTCTTAAAATTCTATAAAAAAAAGTAAAATAAATGTAAAATTATTTGAACAATTACTCCAAGAAAAATTATCTAAGTTTCAAATAAACATAGAAAAGTTATTTTGCATTTTTTCCATTAAAATTATAAAAAAACCCATATCAAATAGTCAATTAATATATGGCAAAGGAAGTAATGATATGCAATGGGAAAAAGGCAGTCTTTTCTATAAAACATCTTGGGAAAACTGGACAGCTACATGTAAAAGAATGAAACTAGATCAGTGTATTATATTACATGCAAAAGTAAATTCAAAACTGATTAAAGACCTGAATATAAATCTGAAGCCATAAAACTCCTAGAAGAAAACATAGGCAATAAATTCTTGAACATCAGCCTTAGAGATGCTTTTCTGGACATGTCTCCCCAGGCAAAGGAACAAAAACAAAAATAAACAAGTAGGAATACATCAAACTAAAAAGCTTCTGCATAGCAAAGGAAATCACCAACAAAACAAAAAGGCCACTTACTGTATGGGAGGTTATGTTTACAAATTATATATCTGATAAGGGACTAATACCCAAAATATATAAAGAACTCATATAACTCATCAAATAAACTCAAATAATCTGATAAAAAAATGGGCAGAGGACCTGAACAGACATTTCTCCAAAAAACATATACAGATGGCCAACAGACACATGAAAACATGCTCAATGTTGGTCCTCATTAGCAAAACATAAATTAAACCCATAATGAGATATCATCTCACACCAGTCAGAATGGCTACTATCAACAAGATGAGACCTAAAAAGAAGTGATGAGATGTGGAGAACAGGGAACACTTTTACAATCCTGGTGGGATTGCAAATTGGTGCAGTCACTGTGGAATGCAGTATAGAGGTTTTTCAAATGGTTAAAAATAGAAATACTACATGACCCAACAATTCTTTTACCCAAAGAAAACAAAATAACCAATCCAAAAGATGTATGCATTCCTATGTTTATTGCTGCAGTATTTACAATAGCCAAAATATGGAAAAAACCTAAATGTTTATTAATAGAAGAATGGATTAAAAAGATATGATACATATATGCAATGAAATATTACTCAGCCATTGAAAAGAAAGAAATCTTGCTATTTGTGACAGCATGGATGAATCTAGAGGATATTATGCTAAATGAAATAAGTCAGACAGAGAAAGACAAATGCCATATGATTCTACTTATATGTGGAATCTAAAAAACAAATGAACAAAATTGATATATGCTCATAAACACCGAACAGATTGGTGGTTACCATAGTGGAGGGAATTGGGGTAGGTGAAATAGACGAGGGGGTAAAATTTATTTTAAATTAGAGAAAGGAAAAAAAATGGGACTAACATACCTATCTATAAAAAATGGCTAAAAATAAGACTGAAATATCTGTTGCTGACAATGTGCAGTGAATGGACTTTCATTCATCATTACTGCAATTGTAAAACTGTACAACTAAATTAGAAAATCATTTGGTAATTTTTGATATAGGCAACCATACACATCCCCTATGATAAAAAAATTCTACTTCAAAGTTTTTTACAAGAGAAATGCATATCTATGTCTATAAAGATAATTTGTTCAAGACTGTTCAGTAAAGATTAGTTAAGACACCCCACAATAAAAATAATTCAAACATGCATGAAGAAAGGAATTGACACACTTTGAAATATTTACACAGTAATATTTCACTGCTATAAAAAGATTCAACTATTCATATATACAGCAACATTATTTAATCTCAAAACTTTTCTGGTAAGAAAATAAGTCATGAAAGCAAGAGTGCATTCTGGATTTCTGCTTATATGAAGTTCATCTACAGATAGGCCTTATTATGTTGACAGAAATTAGACAGTTATGTACTTCTACAGCATGTTTATTGGAAAAGTATGATAGAAATATTCTATAATATGACTTTTTGTAATCACAAAGGTTTTTACATATTTAAAAATTCATTTATTTGTACATTTAAAACCTGTGCTGTTTACTGTATGTAATACATACCTCAATAAAAAAATAATCTTAGCCTAAATTATAACATTTTAAACCATTTTCATAATTCTTACTCCAAACACTTGACTTTGAGGTAATGCCTTTTGTCTTTGTGAGATTTCTTCAAACGTGTTTCCATTATCTTAATGATCAGTACAGTTATTTGCATCATTTATGCCATTGCAAATTTGATTAATTTTTGTATATGCTATTTGCCACTGTCAAAGGAGAATGTGAATTATATTGCTATTTTGACAAATCATGGGTATAATTTGTGAAAGTACCAATCAGAACATAATTCTCCTTAATTAAAACCATTTAGGATCTTCTCATTTCTCTGATTTTGTATTCCTCTGCAACTTCAATCAGCATCACATGGAATGCTGCCTTGCATTCTAGTCACCCCACCACCCTCTGGGTCCTTTCTGTCATATTTCTAGACAGACATGAAAACAGAGATGTTTCTTTCTGTCACTATTCTCACTATTCCCTCCTGTCATGTTCTATTGACATAAGTTTCACTTTTGCAGACATACTACATCGAAAACTGACATTTGTGTGATTATTAATTTGATGTATATTTTTGCCACTATATTGTAAGCATCATAAAAAAATATCGTCTTTTGGCTTTGTAGGGGTTTTTGTTTGTTTGGTTGCTTAATTATTGGATTGTTTGGTTATTCTTGCTGTTTTTCTAACATTTTGTTTCCAGAATCTTGTAATACGCACAACATAGAGTAAGAACTTAGGATCCATTAGTAAACAAACAGTAATGTAAACTTCTCTTAATGAGTTTGGGATTTCTGTAGATTGGATGGCTTAAACAACAGTAATTTTCACTCTTCTGGAGGTTGGAAAATCTGAGATCATGGTACTAGTATAGTTGGGTTCTGGTAAGGACCCTCTTCCTGGTTTACAGTTGAACATATTCCTGTGAGCTCATGTGACAGAGAACAGAGAGAGAAATCAAGCTCTCTCAAGTCTCTTTTTATAAGGGGAATAATTCCATCATAAGGGCTCCACCCCCATGACCTAATTGTCCAGAGGCCCCATCTCTAAATATTATGACATTGAGGATTAGGTTCCAATATTTGAATTTTTGGGGACACAAACATTCAGTCCTTAGCAACAGTGTAGCTGTATTTGTCTTGGTTTTCCCAGATCCTTAGCACAGTCACCCTATTTCTATATCTCAATAACCTTCCATATACTCAAACTTTGATCATCCTTCAAAAATGAAAAGCCTCCAGGGTTCCCATTCAAGATCATGACATAGGAAGATCCTGAACTCAACTTCTCCCATGGATACACTGAATCTATAGCTACATTTGGAACAATATCCTCTGAAACATCCTAAAAATTACCTGAACAATTCCTACACATTAGACAAAAAAGAAAAAAAAAACACATCAAAAGGGTTAGGAGAGGCTAAGAAACAAATTTAAAATAACCCACCCTGAGAATGAGAGTTCACAATTGAGAAAAAAGAAAACCTAGAGCTTCCTTCTGAAGGGTGAAGAGTTTGAAACCCATTCTATCACCCTGAACTTTAAGAAACGAACATGAAAAATAAGGTTATGAAACATCTAGCTTTTGCAAACCACTAGACATGCAAGGCTATAGTGAACTGAGAAACAGATTTTAAAGAGCTCAACTGTTCACTCTCACTGCACCAAACCAGCTCAGAGGCACCATACTGAGAGGTACCCAAAATTTTTGTGAAAAATGTTTATTTCTTATCTTAAATCATCAGTGCCAGGGACAGGCATTGAATTTAACACACACCTAGGGGTCCATTGAGGTACTCTCTGAGGACAAAGACTGGCAGTTACCATATTTGTGCTCTCCCTCTGCCTTGCTTCAGCCAGGGGTGCAATCTTTATGCTGTGGGTCTGCCCAACTCCAGCTTACAGTATTTCCTGGAATGAAGCTTGTACCTCCTCTGGTGCCATGATTTTTGCACCTCCTACCCAAGGGACAACTCTAGGTTGCCTGGCTGTGGCGGCCAGTGGAGAAATAGTTCTTAAACAAGCTATATTGTCAAGATACTGCAATAGGCAACAGCTGAAAGAGTCAGTCTTTCTGTGAGAGAAGGCTCTTAGCTTATTTTCAAAGCTGCAGCCTGAGGGGCAGACCCCAATTAAAGACACAGCTAAGTGCTGACTGTAATCTTTTTCAGAGACTTCAGAGAGCAGGCAGTATCTTCAAGCTCTTCCACTGCCATGCTCCAGAGCACCAGGATCTCAAGAGTAGGACTTTTATACACATCTGATTCCCTGTTTTTTACATCTGGTGTCATGGTTTTTGTGGCTGCTACCCAGGATATATCTCTTGGTTTTGTGGCTCTGGTGGCCAGGAGAACTTGTATTACTGTATCATATGGGACTAAAACAAAAAAAAGTTCTTGGCAGGCTAAAAAACTCAGGCAAATCACAGAAAACACACTGAAACACACCCCAGTCTTTCTGTGAAAGAGGCCAATTTGCTTGTCCAGGATCCTTAGACTGAAAGACCAAAGCTATATCAGACAAATGGACTTTAAACCAAGAATTATGCTTATATAGACAAACTTTAAAACAAATGCTTTAATAAGAGACAAAAGGTCATTAAATAATGATAACAAGGTCAGTTTAATAAGAAAATATAATATTTGTAATATTTTTTTCACCCAGTATAGAAGTACATAAATATATAAATCAAATATAAAAGTCCTGTGGGGAAATAGGCAGCAATGCAGTAATAATACAGACCTTTAATACCCTCAGTTTAATTAATGGATAGATCATCCAGACAATGGATAGATCATCCCAACAGAAAACCAAGAGGAAACATTAACCTAAAATAACATATTAGACCAAATGTACTTAATAGATATATGCAGAAAATTCCATCCCAAAGCAATAGAATACATATTTTTCTCAGGTGCACATGGAACATTCTCTAGAACAGGTCAGATGTTAGAATAGAAAACAAGTTTTAATAAATTTAAGAAGATTGAAATCATAACAGACATGTTCCCCGACCATAATAGTATGAAATGGAAATAAATTAAAAGAAAAAAAGCTGGAATAAAACAAATGGAGATTAAACACCATGCTAATAATAAATAGACAAAGAATAAATCAAAACCGAAATAAAAAATTCCTTGAAACAAACAAAACTGGAAATAAAGCCTAACAACAAAACAGGGGATTCAGCAAAAGCAGTTCTAGGAGGGAAGTCCATAGTGATAAACACTTACCTCAAGAAACAAGAAAAACCTCAAATAAATAACTTAACTTTAAACCTAAGAACTAGAATAAGAATAACAAATGGATTTAGGGAAAAAAGATGGTTGTATAAGAATCAAGATAGAACACTCCTCCCAAATCACATAAAAAGCAAATACAACTAATCCTGAAAATGACCTGCAGACTGCAGAATAGATTGCCTACATCTGAGAAGATGTCACAGAAAAGGGTATCGATCCCACTCGCCTGTGGCCCCTGCCGTTGTGACAAACTGGAGGCAGGGCAGCTCCACCCATGGCAGCTCCAGCAGTGCAGTCCTGACTATTCTACCTGTTTATGCGATCAGCTGACAGCCCACACAGCCCATGTGAAATCAGATCAATACAGGCAATACAGAAAGATGCCACACCCACTGCACACCAACAGATGGGGCTTCTGCACAGGAAATTCAACTTCTGGGCACTAAAGGATGCCTCCTTCACAAAGCTGTTATTCCATAGGAAACATTAAAAAAAAAAAAATGGACGAGAGGAATTTGGTCCAAACAAAACTATAAGGAAAAATATCCAAAAGAGGGTTTAGTGAAACTGGAATCACAAATCTTCTTGATAAATATTTCAAAATAAAAGCCATAAACATGCTCATGAATTTACAGAAAAGTATTCAAGATCTCAGGATGGACTTCAACAAAGAAATAGATATCCTGAAAAAGCACCACTCAGAGCTGAAGAATACAGTATCTGAAATGAGACATACAATGAAGGGGAGTAAAAGTAGATTAGATGATGTTGAGGAGATAGTAATAAAAATAGAAATTAGAGAACAGGAAAACAAAGAAGCTGAGGCATAGAGAGAATAAAAGATCTCTAGGAATGAAAGAATAATAAGAGAGTGGTGCAAGCAATCCAAATGGAACAATATTTGCATTATGTGGGTACCAGAAGAAGAAGAGAGAGACAAAGGGATAGAAAGAAGTGTGAGGAATAATTGTTGAAAATATCCCAATTTTAGGAAGGATATAAACATTCAGGTCATGGAAGTGCAGAGATCTCCTAACATAAGTTACATGAGGAAGACAACACCAAGACATATAATAATTAAAATGGCAAAGATCAAGGACAAGGACAGAGTATTGAAAGTGGTCAGAGAGAGAAAAATGATCACTTATAAAGGAAACCCCATCAGGCTATGAACATACTTCTCAGCAGAAACTTTACAGGCCAGGAGGGAGAGGCATGATATATTTAATGTAATGAGACAGAAGGTCTTCCAACAAAGCATATTCTACCTAGCAAGATTATCATTTAAATTTGAAGCAGGGATTAAATAGTTTTCAGATAAACGAAAATTGAGGAGATTCACCTCCACTAAATCATCCCTACAGAATTTGTTAAAGGGACTGTTCTAGATGAAAGTGCTCCTAAGGCTAAATAGCTGTCACCAGAGAAAATAAAACAACAATAAAGGTAGTAGATCAATTACTAAGTAAATATGAAATTAAATCAACTACTCACAAAGTCAGTCAAGGGATACACAAAGAATACAGAATATGATACCTACTAGATAAAGTATGGAGGAGAAAGAAGAAGGAGAGGGGAAAAATAGTGTATGAAATAGGGTAATCAGCAATTTAAGATACTGTTAGTAAGGCAGCTATCTTTGAATCTTTGGTAACCACAAATCTAAAGCCTCAGAAGTAGTAAGGACATATCTATTGATAATCACCTTAAATAAAAATGGACTGAATGTACCAATAAAAAGATACAGAATGACGGAATGATAAAAATACAAGACCCATCTATAGGCTGCCTAAAAGAGACTCATTTCAAACCCAAAGACATACACAGACTGAAAGTGAAAAGATGGAAAAGACATGTCATGCAAATAATAGGGAGAAAATAAACAGGAGTAGCAGTACTTATATCAGACAAAATAGATTTCAAAACAAAGAAAGTAACAAGAGACAAAGAAGGACATTACATAATGATAAAGGGGTTAGTCTAACAAGAGTATATAACCATTATAAATATCTATGCACCCAATATAGGAGCACCTAAATATATGAAACAAATACTGACAGAATTAAACAGGGAATTAGAATGCAATGCATTCATTTTAGGAGACTTCAACACACCACTCACATCAAAAGACAGATTAATCAGAGAGAAAATAACTAAGGAGACAAAGGCACTGAACAACACATTAGAACAGATAGACCTAACAGACATCTACAGAACTCTCCACCAAAAAGCAGCATGATACATATTCTTCTCAAGTGTACATGGAATGTTTTCATAAATATATCACATACCACACAATAAAAAGGGCATCAATAAATTTAAAAAGATCAAAATTGTGCCAACTAGCATCTCAGACCACAAAGGTATGAAACTAAAAATAAATTGTACAAAGAAAACAAAAAAGCCCACAAACACATGGTGGCTTAACAACATGCTCCTAAATAATCAATGGATCAATGACCAAATTAAAACACAGATCAAGAAATATATGGAGACAAATAAAAACAACAACTCAACAGTCAGAAACCTGTAGGATGTAGTGAAGGCAATTCTAAGAGGAAAATATATAGCAATATAGGCTTACCTCAGGAAACAAAAAAAGTCCCAAATAAGCAGTGTAAACTTACAATAATGAAACTAGATATAAAACAAATGAAGCCCAAAGTCAGTGGAAGGAGGGACATAATAAAGATCAGAGAAGAACAAATTAAATTGATAAAAATAATCAATAGAAAGAATCAATGAAACCATTAACTGTTTCTTTGAGAAAATAAATAAAAAAGATAAATCCTTAACCAGACTTATCAGAAAAAAAAAGAGTGTACACAACAGAAATAGAATCAGAAATGAGAAAGGAAAAATTACAATGGATGCCATGGGAATACAAAGAATTATTAGAGAATATTATGAAAAGTTATATGCCAACTTATTGGACAACCTAGAATATATGGACAACTTTCTAGAAAAAAATACAACCTTCTAAGAGTGACCCAGGAAGAAACAGAAAATATGAACAGACCAATTACCAGCAAAGCAACTGAATTGGTAATCAAAAAGCTACCCAAGGACAAAATCCCTGGACCAGCTGAATTCACCACTGAATTTTGTCAAACATTTAAAGAGCTAATACAGATCCTTCTTAAAGTATTCCAAAAAGTAGAAGAGGAAGGAATACTTCCAAACTCATTCTATGAGGCCTGCATCACTCTAATACCAAAACCAGACAAAGACACCAAAAAAAAAGAAAATTAAAGACCAATATCCATGATCATCATAGATGCAAAAATACTAAACAAATTATTAGCAAACTGAATTAAAAATTACATCAGAAAGATTACACATCATGATCAAGCAGGATATATTCCAGGGATGCAAGGATGGTAAAATTTCTGTAAATCCATCAATATCATGCACCACATCAATAAAAAGAAGGACAAAATCACATGATCATCTTAATAGATGCTGAAAAATAATTTGACAATATTAAACATCCTTTCATGATGAAAACTCTCAACAAAAGCAGTATAGATGGTAAGTAACTCAATATAATATCAACCTTTCTTTTTAGGATAAATTTTCCTTCTATTTGTGCTAGATCATTTTTAATTTCCTTAATTCAGTTCATGGTAGTATTAAATCATTATATCTACTTTTTATTTTACTGAAAATATCTACACTTCAAAAAATATTTTTACTGGGCATAGCTCTTTAAGCTGATTGTTGTGGTCTTTCAATGGTTTTAAGCTATCATTTCATTATTTTTTTTGGCTGTAATAGCTGCTCTTGAGGAACAAACTGTCAATATAATTAAAAAACCTTTAAACTTATCCTTTGTTGCCTCTGGTTGCTTTAAAATTTTTCTGTTTGTCTTTGGCTAACTGCATACAAATATAAAATGTCTATTTATGAACCAAAACTAAATGTTATGTTGAATTTCTCACTTTGCTCTTTATACCATTGTATTAGTTTTCTGAAGCTGTGTGAAAAAATTACCACAAATTTAGTAACTCTATAAAACATATTTCTCACAGTTTCTGTTGGTCAGAAGTTTGATATTATATAGCTGGATTCTCTGATCATAATCTTGTAAGACTGAAATAAAGATGCCAACTGGGCTACCTTCCTTTCTGTACACTATAGGGAAGAATCTGCTTCTAAGGTCATTCTGGTTATTTCTAGAATTCAGTGTTCTTACAGCAATAAGAGTGAGATCCATGTTCCCTGCCGACTATTGACATGAGTCTTACTTCTTGGCTCCCTACAGTTCTTTTTCATGTGGTCACATCCATTTTCAAAACCAGCACTGGTGTGACAAAAGGTTGCCAAGTCTCTATCCAATTATATTACAATTTATGTACATGGCAGGAACACAGGGATGAGAGAAAAACGTACTTCTTCTTTTAATATGCCCCAACAGAGTAGTCACACTCCAAAAGCCATTCTTGCCACCGTTGTGATGGCTATGGTGTAATATGATTACTCCTCAAGTTCATGGATCAAGGGATAAGAAGCTGGTATAAGTATAGGAAACCATTTGTGTTTCTCTGTAATGTACCTTGGATATTTGTCTCAAACACAATGTGATACTGACTAGAAACAATTCATATCAAAATTCAAAAGACAAATTTTGTGCTTTTTATGCTACATGGAATTATACTATATTCCTTTAATAGAATGTAATGCACACCATCTGTGGACAATCAATGCTCTTAAAATATAAAGTTAGCTATTATTATATCCCATAATTTATTTTATTTGAAGATCATTTTGTCTCTGGCTACATGAGAATTAACCAAAATGGAGAGCTTTCACTCCCATACTTCCCTCATGAGAACAATTATAGTTAATAATACCTGCATTGGTGAGGGTGTTCTTCTTTACACATTCTATAGATTTAGGTGTTAACCCTCACAGACACATCCCACATAGTGTTTTATCAGCTATCTGGGCATCCATTAGCCCAGTCAACTTGCCACATAAAACTAATCATCACATAATGGTTTTGGCCAATTGAATGTAGGTGAAAACTGCTATGTGCCAACTATGGATATAAACCTTATGATGTGTCACCTATTCCACTTGTCCTCTTGCACTACTACAGTCACCATGAGAAGATCATGCTAGCTAGGTAGTCCAAGGATAATGACAAATAGACCAAATCTAGACTCAACCTATAGTCTGGAACAAGGATAGCTAAGCACAGCCTAGATCAGATTTAACTTAACCTTCTGATCCATGGGAATAAATGATTATTGTTGTGAGACACTGTTTTTTATTAATCAATTACAGCTGATGATTATGTCTTATTTTGCTTTAAACTCAATAATGTATACAGCAAATGTACATTTGTCGTAGCATCATTACTTCTTTCTCTAATATACCTACAGTACTCTCTAAACTTTTATAAAAACCACAATCAGCCTGATCATCTATTTTCTGACCTGCATTAACCTCCTACAAGTTATAATCCTCAACCAGACCACTAAGTAGCACATATCATCCTGTATTACACATAAAAATATCCTGCTGTTAAAATGTGTTTCCATTTCTCAATGCACATTTTTCTGTTTTTACCAAGATTTCACTCACTGAATTAGTCTTCTGTTACATTTTTCTTTTTTATTAAAAATTGAAGAGAGCTTAGGGCATTATTCTTTAGGTTATTTATTCTAGTAACAGATTTACTTAAGTGAGTTCTAAAATTAATATTCTCTTAATTTCTTATATACTAATTCATTTATTTTTAAAGGAGCTTAATCAAATAGCAGTTTATGAAAGGATATAAAAGATCTCTAGTCAGTATTATCTATTGTCAGCAAGTTGCCTAAAAAGAGACATTCTAATCTCACTCAAATTTATTATGGTATATAGAAAAGTATATCAGTTAATATCACAAAGTTTTTATAGGTCCTGATTGTATAGTACAGAAATAAAGCCACTTTTTGGTATTTCATATATGTGAATATATACATTCCTGTTCATACACACATGCACATGCATAGATGGGAACTTTTGTACTTTTCTTTTTCTTGCTTTGGTATAAAGGAGGCATATATACAAATTGAAATGGTCAAAAGCAACTGTCAAGTAAATTTACACTTCAATATGTGTAAAGTGATTTTTGAGAGTGAATACAGTTATGATAAACAGATTCCAGTTTTCTTAATGGACTTTCACTTTGGTTTACCAAATAAACCAAATATAATGATAAAAGTATATAACTGACATAGGAGACCAACCTTTCTGATACATTACTGTACGGGTCACAAAAATAATCTATGATTGCATTTGATATATTTGCATGTAAATTTATTTATTAACTCATTAAAATGAAAAAACATACAATGAATTAATCCCTCAAAAAAAAAACAGAATTAGAAGTTTGAATGGAGATATAAAAAAATAGAACCAAATTTGAACCAGAAATTCATCACTAGGGTTCTTTGCAACCCAAACAATCAGAGTAAAATCCAGTCTCTCCTGTGCTTCTCATTGCCATATAAAAATAGCCAGCCAGTTCTATACAGGAAAAAGAAATCTTCAAAATTAATTTTGAAATATCTCAGATAAATATTCACTCATATGAATAGAACTTAGAGGTAAAATAGTCAGTGTCTTAGCAACATTTTGTAAAGCTGAATACCTAAAATTGAATAGTTGTGCATATTGAATATTAGTACATAAAAAAAAGAATATAGTGAGATCAGAGGATCCAGCTGAATCTTGGGATATAGTTTAAAATATCTAAAGGGGTGGATGAACTGTGTTTTCAAACAAAAGACACAAGAATTATTTTGAAATCTTTTTTGATTAAATATGGGAAATATACAATTTTAGTTTCCATGCTTTTTCTAGACCTGGAAAAAAAGCAACCTTTTTATTAAATAACAATCTGTATATATTAGAAATAAAATGAACAAGTAATGAAGTAGATATCCTATAGACAAATTTTAAAAATCTAGCCAAAATTCTTGTCAAAATGTTTTTACTCTTCTTCTACAGAGAAATGAAGCAGTTTGTCAATCTTTCCTTGGTTATTCACTCAGCAAATATTTTTGAGCATCTTCTATTTATCAGACATTGCTAAAATCACCAGAGAAGAGCAGGAAACTAAAGTGATAGTCTGAAGGAAATCACTGGGATAAGGTATTGCATATAAATCTATGAAATATATTTAATTTTTTTAATACATTTATTTTCCAAAGAAATCCCTATATCAGAGTATTAAAATCGAATTGTAGATGTGGGAAACTCAATCCTCTCTTCTAAAATATTTCTTTGTAAATAGCTTAAAAATCCAATGAAAAGTACATTGGTTGATTAATGGTTGATTAATGGGAATAAGCTTTTCCAAGTAGTGCTAATTTTTTTATGATGGTAACATTTAAATTGCATTTCTACACTTAAGTTCAACATGTTTAAAGAATAGCAAATAACATGGAAAGAAAACGTTGAATCTGAAAGAATTTATTAAAAACTGTTTTTTATAGGTTAAATGTGTCCCCTCAAAATTCTTATGTTAAAGTTCTTAATACCAGTTCCTCATTGTGGCTGTTATTTGGAGATAGAATCCTTAAAGAGGTAGATAAGTTAAAATGAAGTCACAGGTGGGCTTCAATCTAATATGACCGGTGTCCTTGAAAGAAGAGGTTAGGAAATAGAAGAACACAGAGTGAAGTCTATATGAACACAAAGAAAAAATGTCCATCTACAAGCCAAATAGATCTACCTCACTAGAAACCAACCTTCCATAACTTTAATCTCCGATTCTAGCCTTCACAAATGTGAGAAAATTAGTTTTTCATGTGTAAGCCATCCAGTCTATGGTATTTTGTTTTGGAACCCCTAAAAAACCAACACAGATGCATAAAATAATAAATGATTGAGTTAGTGAGTGACTACTGAATTTATTTCTTCTGATTCTAGACTCATTAACTTAGGGATCCATCTGAAAAAAATAATAACCTGTGTTTATTTTTCCCTCAGTCTTTTAATTCTCTAATGTAGCCTGCGTAGAGGTATGATTGACTCCAGGCCAACCCCTAGAAATGTAGCCCTTAGTAAGCTATTTGTATTAATTGTTGAATTTTTTTAAACCTGGAGCAATTACCCAGGCCTTACCACCTTATCAGTATTTCATTGCATTATCATTGACAATACGTCCTGGTTTTATTGATGAGGTCCTGAGATTTGGTTATTATGGTTGATTACATATTAGAATATGCCCATGTGATAACTCATCCATAAAAGACTTGGATTCTCAGGCTCAGATGGGACTCCTTAGGCTGAGATATTTTGTGTGTATCCTTTAGTTTAGGGAGTATCCGGCTAGAGAGGAAACAATACAGCTCTGGCTGGGAAGTAACTCAAAAGCCTGTGCCTGTATTCTCTACTCTGTGCCTGCAAATGTGAGGGGGAACAGTATGTATATACAATACTTCCCTCATCTCTGACATCAATTACAACTTCAAGCGTTTCCCTAAACTACTCAAATTTGATACTACACTAGAAAGTATATAACTTTACATTAAAAAGAACTGGAAAAAGAAGAATAAGCAAAGACTAATATTAGTAGAAAGAGGGAAGTAATAAAGATCAGACCAGAAGTAAATGGTCTTCAATAAATGGTCTTGGAAAAACTGAAGATTCATACAAAAGAATGCAACTGGGCTACTTTCTTAAACCATATACAAAAATAAACTCAAAATAGATTGAAGACTTAAATATAAGACCTGAAAGCATAAGACTCCTGGAAGAAAACATCAGCAGTAAGGTGTTTGACATTGATTTTGGCAATATAGTTCGGATTTGTCTCCAGACAAGCACAACAAAAGCAAAAGTAAATAAATTGGACTATATCAAACTAACAGGCTTTTGCACAGTGACAGAAACCATCAATAAAATGGAAAGGCAACTTATTAAAAGGAAGAATGTACTTGCACACTGTGTATCTAATAAAGGAGTGGTATCCAAAATATATAAAGATCTCATACAACACCAAAAATTTAATAACATAATTTAAAAAATGGGCAGAAGATCTGGGTTGACATTTCTCCCAAGAAGACATAGAGTCAACAGGCATATGAAAAAGTGTTCAAGATCACTAATCATCAGGGGACTACAAATCAAAAGCACAATGAAATATTACCTCACACTTGTCAGAATGGCTATTGCCGTAAAGTCGAGAAATAACAAGTGTTGGTGAGGAAATGGAGTAAAGGGAACCCACCTACACCGTTTACACTGTTGGAGGGAATGCGAATTGGTGCAGCCACTGCAGAAAAACTGTATAAGAGTTCTTCAAAAAGTTAAAAATAGAACTACCATGCAATACAGCAATTCCACTTTTGGGTATTTATCTGCAGAAAATGAAAACACTAACTCAAAAATACATATACTCCTATATTTTTTACAACATTATTTCCCAGTAGCCGAGTTATAGAAGCAACTTAGATATCTGTCCCATAAAAAATGAAATGAAGCCATTTCTGACAACATGGATGGATGTAGGGAGTATTATTCTAAGTGAAATAAATCAGACATAATAAGACAAATACCATATGATTCTGTTATGTGTGAAATCTAAAAAACAAATTAACTACCAAACAGAATAGAAATAGACTAATAGATTCAGAGAACAGATTGACTGCCAGAGAAGAAAAGGGGATGGACAAAATAGGTAAAGGGGAATAAGAAGTGCTAACTTCTAGTAATAAAATAAATAAGGCACAGGGATATAATATACAGCATAGGGAATATATAGTTAATAATATTATGATAACTTTGTGTGGTGATAGATGTGATTAGACCTATCATGATCATTTCACAATGTATAAAAGTATTGTATACCTATCTGGTATACCTGAAGCTAGTATTTCATGTCAACTATAATTCAATTAATTAAAAAAAATAAATACATGAAAAGCTTTTGCACAGCAAAGGAAACCATCAGCAAAATAAAAAGGCAACCTATTATTGGGAAAAAAAATTTGCAAATCATATATCTGATAAGGAGTTTATATCCAAAATACATAAAGAACTCATATAACTCAAAAGCAAAAAAACATTTGATAAAAAAACCGAGATGATCTGAGCACACATTCTTTCAAAGAACACATTGAAGGCCAATAGATATATGGAAAGATGCTCAACATCGATAATCATCAGGGAAAAGCAAATGAAAACCACAATGAGATACTTCCTCATACTTGTTAGAATGGCTGTATCAAAGAAAATCAAGACATAGTAAGTGTTGGGAAGGATGAAGAAATAAGGGAACCCTTGTGCATTTTTGGTGGGAATGTAAATTGGTTCAACCACTATGGAAAACTGTGGGATTTCATCAAAAAATTAAAAAGAGAACTGTCATATGGTCCAGCATTTCCACTTCTGGGTATTTATCCCAATAAAGCAAAAATACTAACTCAAAAAGATATATGCACCCTAATGTTCACTGCAACATTATTTATAAAAGCCAATATAAAAACAACTTTAGTATCTGTTTATGGATAGATGAAGATGTGGTAAATATATATAATCAAATATTATTCAATCATAAGAAGAAGGAAATCTTGCCAATTGTGACATGGATGAATCTTGTGGGCATTATGCTAAGTGAAATAAGTCTGACTAAGAAACTCAAATATCAGATGCTCTCACTTATATGTGGAATATAAAACAGCAACAACAACAACAAAAAAAACAAATTTAAACATAAAGAGAACAGATTGGTGATTGCAAAGGTGGGCAGTTGGGGTGGGTGAAATGTATAAAGGGGATGAAAACTTACAAACTTCCAGTTATAAAATAAGTAAGTCATGGATATGTAATGTATAGCATGGTGACTATACTTAATAAGACTGTATTGTATATTTGAAATTACTAAGAGAATAGATCTTAAAAGTTCTCATCACAAGAAAAAATATGTTGTAATTAGGATGGTGTGACAGAATTTATCTAGACTTACTGTGGTGATCATTTTGCAATAAATACAAATTTCAAATCATGATGTTATATACCTCAGTTTTAAAAAAGAAATGTCAATTGTTATAGGCAGTCTAGAAAGGGACTAAAAATTTGAGAAAATGGGCATTGTGCACATAGCTGAAAGACTCAGTAAATGATTGTATTCCTCAGAAATGCAGATGATAGAAAGGACTGCTATAAAACAGATTTGCCTACCTACAGAAACAGAAATGACAGCCTCTCTAAAATAGAGGCCAAACAGTGGTGTTTAACTATAGCAAGCTAGGTTAATGCAATTATTCTAATAACTGACAAGGTTGGAAAGGCAGCATGAGGGTCAGGATAAAGAATAGAATTGTGGAGATGTTTATGAGAACACAGCATCCCTAGGAACAAATATATGAATATTCAACAAAGGCGAAATTTAGTTTACACCAGCAGAACTAACCAAGATGGATGCCCAGGAGACTGAGTGCTAAAGGCATGACATAAGTGATGTGCCTTCTAAGAAATAATATATTGTGAGTATGAAGTTTATGCTCTGATGTAGATTATGCTCTAAATCAAAGACTTAGACTGTGTTCTCAATAATGAGATTTCATGGGGCTTGGCCAAAGGGGGAAATTAAGAAAGGCTTTACTTATCATCACAACATTTTGAAACCCCCTGAGTCACTACTATTATGACTTTATCCTTGGATGACTAATCAGTTCTGAAACCTCGAATTCACACCTGGACAGTATTCCAGGTACTGAGTTGAGAAAAAAGTGAGGGTAAAAGAAGGATTGGTTTAAGGTATATTTTTAAGAAAAAAATTAGAACAAAACCCTTCCATTCTCTACATATTAAGAAAAGTTGTATCTATAAATATAATGACAAGTATTTTGCACTATGTGTGCATTACAGAGTAATACAGAAAAGTTGGGGGTTTAGTTTGGGGATTTATCTATTTTTACACATGGCTGACCACAGAGTCCTTCCAAGAAACATTCTCTTGCACAAGAAAAAAAATCAGAGGATCCAGATAAACCCTGCTAAAATGGATTATTTAGGTAAGGAATTGGTATATAGAACCCATATTTACCCCCCATCCAACTGCTTTCTAGGCTCCAAAATAATTCTCTTTGCTCTCATTTTCTTTATCCTTGTGGATTTATAATTGTATAATTGATTTTGAAGTATAATTCATTAAAAATAGTGCATAAATCATAAGTTCACAACTGGATAAACTAGCAAAAATTTAAAGCAGAAATTAATGTATTTAACACCAGAATCTTAACCCCTCTCAATCACTGCCTCTAGTCTTACTATCACAGTTAATTAGTGTTGTCCCTTTTTACATTTTCTATAAATGAAATCAAATTGTAAATATCCTTGTGTCATGCTTTTATTCATTTTAAGTTTAGTAATGAGTACACCAAATTTTATGTATTCTTTCACATAATGACAAATTATTTGTCGTTATTATCAATAAAGCCATTTTGAACATTTCTGTTACGTGTGTTAGTGGTCATAGGTACTTATTCTTGGGTGTTGAATTTCTGAGTTAAAGGAAAGACATATGCATAGCTTTACCAGATTGCCAGACTGTTTTCCAAAATACTTTTTTTTACTTTCAACAGAAAAATATGGATGTTCTAGTTCCTCAAAAATCTACCCAACACTAAATATGATCAGTCTTTTTAACTTGAGGGCAACCTAGGGTATATATATCTAGAGGTTTCATATCATACTTAATTTCCATTTCCTCATGATTTATGAAATTCATACTTCTTTTGTATGTGTGAGAGATATATAGATATCCTCTTTTGTGATGTTCTTATTCAAGTATTTGGCAGATTTTTCTTTTTTTTTTGTAATACTTGATGGATTTTGTTATATGCTTAATGTGTTATGTTATAACCTGTGGTTTCCCTCCTTACTCTCTGAATGATGTTCTTTGAAAAACAATCTTTTATTTTATTACAGTCCAATTATCAATATTTTCTCTTATTGTGTACTTTTCGTGCTCTGTTTAAGATATATTTGCCTACCTCAATATCATGAATGAAATTTTCTTGAATGCATACATAAAGTCATGAGTATATTTGTCTAGAAGTTCTTTTATGTTACCATCCAGTTACATAAATACAACTGGATTTGATTTACATATTTGTATGGTGTAGGATAGGTGAGTCAGAAATACTTTTTCCTATATGAATTTCCAGTTTACCTGTACTGTTTTTAAAAATTGCATTTCTTCCCTTTCCTTTGTTTTAAACAAGATGACCAACATGTGTGGATTTGTTTCTGGACTGTATCTACTCAAAAATCCATGTACTGTTATTTGAGTGAAGTCTGCAGAGGAAAGGAGATAAAGGATACTCATTCCTTATTCTTAAAAAGATGTCTGTAATTATTAATATTATATGAGGCTTGGAATTTTTATTAGTCAGTTGGAAATTTTAATAATGGGACTGAGATTGTTTATAGACATAACAGTAACCTAAACATTTATTGTCTGAGACTAACCGAGTAAGTTAGTCCCCTCTTGAGATTTTTATCTAATGCAGAGGATGCAATACATCTATGTGATATCTATATCTGTTAACTTGGCTAGACAATGGTGCCCAGTTGTTTAAACACTAGTGTAGACATTTCTATGAAGGTATTTGTATGTGATTGGCATTTACAATCAGTTGACTTTAAATAAAAGGTATCACCCTCAATATGTATGGGCCTGTCCAATCAGCTGAAGGCCTTAAAAGCAAAAACTAAGGTTTCCCAAAGAAGGAGGAACTCAACCTCAAGACTATAATAGAAATCTTGCCTGACTTCTGCCTATCGATTCTGTACTGAAGACTGCAACTTCAACTCTTGCTTGAGTTTCCAGGCTACCAGTTCACTCTTCAGAGCTCAGATTTGTCAGCCCCAGCAATGAACCAATTCCTTAAATTCTTCCAACTTTGTGTGTGTGTGTGTGTGTGTGTGTGTGTGTGTGTGTGTGTGTGTGTGTGTGTATGTGTGTGTGTGACATCCCTTGAAATCACTAACTTACTGATTTTGTACATTTGAAGTTTAGTGGTAAGTGCAGTTACCATTTGTATATTAGAATATGCCGTATGTGTTAGTTTGCTAGGGTTGTCATAAAACAATATTATAAATTGGGTGGCATAAACAAGAAGAAATTTTTATTTCACAGTTCTGGAGGCCAGAAATCTGAATCAAGGAATGCTATTCTGAGAACTATGAGAGAAGAATCTGGTCTAGGCCTCTGTCCTTGGCTCACATATGTGGCTACCTTTTGGTTCACATGATGGTTTCCCTGTATGCATTTCTGTGTCAAATTTTCCCTTTTTGGAGGAATACCAGTCATACTGTATTAGGGTCTGCTGTAATGACTTCAGTTTAAACAATCACTTCTGCTACTCCCTTATTTTTGAATAATAAAGAATCTGTGCCTTGGATGCTTATTTATATTAATTTCTCCCTAAATTATAAGGCTGACATTTAAAGATTTTATCTTTCTCCAGATTATGACCTGCTATGCCAGGCTTCCTTTGTCATTAGTTTTTCATTCCTTTTCCACATTTCACAAGTACCTTCGGGTTCATAAAAATTCAGTGTTGTTTGTTCACATTTTGGCAGGCAAATGCCCCAGGCCATGAATCTGCCATAAGATTGGCTAATGTTTATTTTTATTAGAAGTTTAATATTGTAAGAAAATTCAGTTTAACTGTATACAAATCATCTTTCACCCCTTCTACATCATATGGCATGACTAACACATCATTGATTAACATACATGATTTCCTTTTCTAAAAATCTGTTAATGGGTAAGTCTACTTTGATTTTTTTAGGCTTGATAAGAATTATTAATATTAAGCTTTTGTATCTTCATTGTTTTGTTATAGAATCCTTTGTCATAGATTTCCAGTGAGGAAAACTCCAATCCATCTCCACTATGTTTATTCAGGAGTAAATGAATGCTTCAGCTGTTTCATGCTGGAGCAAATGTTTCCCTTACTGAATCCATCCAGGAAACTTCATGGACACATATAGGCTTTGGATAATCCTGTTCATTCATAAAAGAACAGAGAAGTGTACTTTAAGACCTATGTCTGATATTTCTTTGTATTGTTGCAGTGAAGTTACATGCTGATTATAGGCACTTCCTTTATTCCTCTACAACCTTAACTATTCAGTTGCAGAGGGCATTAAATACATTCTAAATTGTATGCTTCAGGAAGAATTGCCGTTCAAAGAGAAGGAGTGAACATAATTACTTAGATTAAGCAAGCTTTCCCATTGCTGGCATTTATTGTACACATTTACATATTATAAAAAGCTTTAAAAATACATGTGAGTTAGTGAAAAAAGAATAATATATTCTCAAAGTCAGTGGTGGCCACAGTACATTGTTTTTGTACACATATGTTTGTGTGTCTTTTTTTGTAATTTAGACTCAGTTTATATTTTGGATTATATTACTGATTAATCTTATTTATTTGAATAGGTTTAAGAGTTGATGTTTAGTTGTGAGAACATATTCCTTCTCTTTTTGACTTGTTCAAACTCCAATTTATACAATAATCAACATTATTTAATATGGAGAAACCCAATAAATAATTTAGGAAACAAACACATGGAAGCCCACTTGTGTTTTACTTTTGGATGGTAAAAATAGAATTATGTTATTTGAAATTTTTCATCATACTGCATGGGAATTTAGTTCTGCAAATCTCCATGCACCCTAGTGCTTGTTAAATAGCACAGAATAAAATCAATAGTCAATGAAATTATATTTTCAAGCTTCAATGTATTGTAAAATAATAGAAAATCATAAAAAATTTGTAAAGAATATAATTTATTCTCTTCTGGTAGTGATAGTGGTGGTAGTGATTTGAATATCAATAAAAATACTATTATAATAATACTTTTAATGTGTTGCTTCAGTTTAAAAGACTATGACATGCATAGCTTGATGTTATATACTGTCAATTCTCTAAGCCTGGTCTATTTCTTTGGTGGAGAAAGTGTAGAGAAGGAGACCTGGAGATAGCAATTATGACCACTACAAGGAAGTATGATCTTGGAGGCAGTCATCTTTATTTTAGAAGGGGACAGATATGTGGTAAAATGTGTCAGCTCAGACCAAAAACATCAATTTGACTTGATTCTCAGAGCAAGATGATTAACAGAGTCCCTTAAATTTATATTGCTTAGGTTCAATATCTCCCATGAAATCAGTAGATTAGAGATGCTGGAAACTAGTTCTGGAAAAAAGGAAAGTCTCCAAAGATTCAAAAATTTTTTAAATTAAAGAAAGAAAGAATAGCCAATTTACTAAAAACTTCCTAATTTGATATTACAAAGGAATGTCAGATAATTTCCTGAACACTAAACAGAGTCTATGGTAAAATTATTATTCATTTTAACATAGCTTAGGTGCTTATTGCAGATAACAGTGAGTGCAGCAAGAGAAGATATATCAACAAGATGGTAAACAAGGAGATCTCAATCATCACCTTCAAATAAACACAATGATCAAGTCAACTATCTCCCAATGAGCATCATTTTGAAACAACCCATAGTGTAGTTAGGAGGCTTCAGGAACCCAGAAGAGTGCAGAGAATAGGGAGTGCTGCATAGAAATGAATATGAAATATTCTACCTATATCTTACCATTTCTGATACAAAGAAAGCACCATGAGGTATCCCACTGGCTGTGAGCTCCCCCAGGGGGAAGGTAGAAAGGGGAAAGTTCAGCAACCTTTGAGATCCCAGAAGCCCTAGTTGCCAACACAGACTCCCAAGGTTTTCACTGATGTGGACTTCAGCTGCTGGAGTTGCTTAGAGCCATAGATCCTGCATCCCTTTGAACTGGAGCCACCAAGCACTACTCCTCCCCACCCTGGTGAGACTGGGTGAACCTGAGTCCATGAACTGATACTTCTGAATACACAACAGTGCACTGGTCCCAGAACCTGGTGTCACCATCATTACTGTGGACCAATCCCTGCCATAAAACACACTCACAGGACCAGGGTGCCTACCACAATTACAGCTACTACCCACTTGACCCAAACAATGCATGTCCCTCCCTAGACAAGGACACCACAGACCCCCAGAACCTATTTCCCCATAAGTTCTGGGAGACAGATCTACCTGGGAATCACAGTATACCTCACCAAGCTGGTATCTTCAAATGTACCCATGAGGGGAGGTATTTTTCTGCTTAAGCCAGATCATGGCGTTTGGAAGAAGTGACTCCTTCTTCAAATGCAGGCAACCCAAGGCAAAGAGGAACATGAAAAGCCGGGGAAATGTGACACCTCCAGAGTAACACAATAATGCTCCAGTAACTAGCCCCAAAGAAACAGAAATCTATGAACTGCCAAACAAAGAATTTACAATAATGATTTAAAGAAGCTCACCAGTGCCACAAGAAAAGAGTGAAAATACGGAAAATGTTACATGAACAAAATGATAAGTTTAACAGGGACAGAAATAATAAAAAAGAACCAAAGTGAAACACTGGAGCTGAAAAATATAGTGTCTACAATGAAAAATACAAGAGAGCCTCAACAACTAGCTTAATCCAACAGAAGAAAGAACAAGTTGATTCAAAGATAAGTCATTTGAAATTATCCAGACTGAGGGGAAAAAAGGAATAATAGAATAAAAAGAAAGCCTACAGGATTTATGAAATACCTTTCAAAGAACCAATAAACACTTTATGGAGTCCACAAGTGGAAGAAAGATTATATAAATAAATAATGGCAAAATACTCCTAAGTTTGTGGAAGGAAACCAACATCCAGTTCCATGAAGTTTAAAAGTCCCTGCACAGGGTTAACCCAATTAAGACCACAACAAGACAAATTTTAATCAAATTGTTAAAAGTCAAGGACAAAGAGCATTTTGAAAGCAGAAAAATTGACTAATGACATTAAGATTACATGCATATTTCACAGCAGAAACTTTGCAGGACAAGAGAGAGACAAGGTCGACTCAAAGACCCGAAAGAAAAAAAACCCTGCCCACCAAAAATTCTATACCTGGAAAAATTATCCTTAAAAAATTAAGGAGAAATTAAGTGTTTCCCAAACAAACAAAATTTGAGACTTCAGTAGACCTACCTTAGAAAAAATGCACAAGGGATTCATTCAATCTAAAATGAAAATAAGCTAAGCAACATCATGAAAGCATGTAAAACCATAAATCTCAAGGGAAAGGTAAATACATAGTCAACACAGAAAAATATAATACTGTAATGGTGGTTCACAAATTATTTTTGTTCCTGATATGAAAATTAAAAAATAATGTTAAGAATAACTATAATCACAAAAGTTTGTAAATGGATATCATATAAAAAGAAGTAATGTGACTATAAGAAAAATATCTATGTGTGGAGTGAGTAAAAGTATAATGGTTTTGTATGCAACTGACATTAAGTTTTCAACTTGAAGTAGGTGATTTAACTACAAGATATTTTATGCAAGCCTTGGGGTAACTACAAATAAAAAATACTTATAATAGATATTCAAAAGACAAAAATAAAAATCAAATTAAATTGTTACAAATATCATCAAATAACAAAGGAAGACACTAAGAAGGCAAAAAAGAATTAAACAATAGCAAAACTGATAGAAAATTATTAACAAATGGCAGTAAGTCCTCACTTATCAATAATTACTTTAAAGGTAAATAGATTAAATCCCCCAATTGAAAAAACTACAATGGCTATATGGATTAAACAAAAACAAAGACAAACAAGATCTAGTGATTTGTTGTCTCCAAGAGACTTGCTTTACATTTAGAACACACCTACACTAATGGGATAGAAAAAGATATTCTACAAAAATGGTATTGGAAAGAATCAAGGGGGAGCTATACTTAGATAAGTTAAAGTCAAAACCTGTCTCTAAAAATGAATTAGTATTTTTATATAATGGCAAAGGGTCAATTTGACAGGAAGATACAAACAATTATAAATATATGCACATGCAACATTTGAACACCTAAATAAATAAAGCAAATATTGAAAGATCTACAATAATAGGAGACTTCACCAAACAACTTTCAATTATGACAGAATATGAAGATAGAAAATTGATAAAGACACCATGGTCTTGAACAAAACAGCAGACCAAATGGACCTAGCATATTGAGAACTTTCCATATAACAGGAGAATACACATTCTTCTCAATTGCTATTGAATAATTCTAGAATAGGTCATATATTAGATCACAAAACAATTCCCATAAATATAAGAAGATCAAAATCATTCCAGGCACTTTTTTAGACAGTGTAATGAGCCAGTAAAAGTGAGAACATGGGAAAATTAACAAATATGTTGAAACTAGAAAACACATTCTTGAATAATCATTGTGTCAAAGTAGAAATCAATAGGGAATATAACCATATAACATCAATAAGACAAATAGAAACAAAATTACAGCATACAAAAATGTTGGATGCAGCAAAAGCAGTACAAAGAGGGCAGATTATAGCAATGAACACCTACACTAAAAAAAAATATCTCATGAATAACCTAAATTTACACCTCAAGAAAGAAGGAAAAGAAGAGCAAAAGTATCCCAATGTTAGCAGAAGGAAGGAAATAAAGATAAGAACAGTAATAAAATTAAAAAGAAATAGAAAAAAAATCAATAAAATCAAGAGCTTTAAAAAAAAATAACAAAATCTACTAACCCTTAGTTAAATCAGCTAAGGAAAAAGAGAAAAACTCAAACAAAATCAGCAATGGGGGAGGAAACATTACAATGGATTCCTCATAAATGACAATAATTATACTGGGCTTTTATGAATAACTACAAGGCAACAAACTGGATAACACAGTAGGAATGGATACATTCCTAGAAATATACAACGTGCCAAAACTAAAACAAGAAGAAATAGAAAGCCTGAACAGACCAATAACAAATTAGGAGATTGATTCAGTAATCAAAAATTTTCCAAAAAAGTAAAGTCTAGGGACAGAGTGAATTCTGCCAAACATTCAAACAAGAATGAATAAACAATCCTTCTTAAACTCTTCCAAAAAACATCAGGTAACACTTCCAAATTCATTTTATGAAGCCAGCATCACCCTGATGCCAAAACAAACAAGGAAATCTCAATATAAGAAAACTATGGGTTAATATTACTATTGAACATAGATGCAAAAATGCCCCAAATTCTGGATAATTGAATTCAACTACACATCAACAGTTTATAAACATGAATAAGTGGAATTTATCCCTGGGATGCAAGGTTGATTCCACAAATGCAAACAATCAATGTGACACATCATGAGAATCAAAGTTAAAAACCACAAAATCATCTTGAGACGCACAAAAGCATTTGACAAAATTCAACAGCCATTCATGATAAAAACTCTAAACAAAACTGTTATAGAAGGAACTTACCTCAACATAATAAAGGTCATTTATGAAAACCCCACAGATAACATCATAATCAATGGGGAAAAACTAAATGGTTTTCTTCTAAGATCTCCTAAGATTGCTCACTGTCCCCATCCATGTCTTTGAAAATAGTAATTTTTGATATTGAGCAATAGACAAGGAAATAAGCAAACCAAAACTAAGAAGAAACAGTCATTTCTATTTGTAAATTACATGATCCTATGTGCAGAAAACCCTGAAGACTCCATTAAAAAAAAACTGTTAGAACTAATCAATTCAGTAAAATTGCAGGCTACAACATCAATATAAAAAAAAATCAGTAGCATTTCTTTATATCAGCAATGAACTATTAAAAAAAAAAAGAAATAAAAAACCTGTCTACAATACCATCAAAAACAATAAAATATTTAGGAATAAATTTAACAGAGGTGAAAAGTCTGTACACTGAAAAGCATAAAACAGTGAAGAAAGAAATTGAAGACACATATAGAGTGATATCACATGTTCATGAATTAGAAAAATTAATTTTGTTAAAATTTCCACACTACCCAAAGCAACATACAAAATCAATGCAATCCCTATCAAAATTCCAACAGCATTTTTCACAGAAATAGAAATAGCAATCCTAAATTTGTATGGAACCACAAAATATGCCAAATAACCACAGCAATTTTGAGGGGAAAAAAATGTTGACTTTATATTACGAAACTAATAATCCAAGCAAAAAGCAAACACAAAAGGACAGAATAGAAAGCTCAGAAGTAAGCAATGCATATACAAACAACTAATCTTCAAGCAAGGATACCAAGAATACACAACAGGGAAAGATATTTTAAAATAACGGTGTTGGGAAAACCAGATAACTACATGCAAAAGAATGTCATTGACTCTCATCTTGTAACATATAGCAAAATAAACTCAAAATTGATTAGACTCAATCATAAAACCCCAAACTGTAAAACTCCTAGAAGAAAATAGGGAGCACCTCCTTGACATTGGTCTTGGCAATGATTTTTGTGGAAATGGCAAGAAAAGTTGAAATAACAAAAGGAAAAACAAATAAGTGGGACTACTTGAAACTGAAAAGCTTCTGCATAGAAGAGGTAACAGTCAATAAAATGAGGGGTATTACACAGAATGAGATAAAATATTGACAAACTACATATCTAATAAGTTTATACCCCAAATATGTAAGGAACTCTAACAACTCAGTAACAAAAAATAAATATGTAACCAGACTTAAATAGGCTAAGAACCTGAATAGACATTTTTTCCAAAGTACACATTGCAAATGGCCTACAGGTATATGAAAAGGCGCTGAACATCACTAATTATCAGGGAAATACAAATCAAAACCCAAGGAGATATCACTTTACACCTATTAGTATGGCTATTAGTCAACAAGATAAAAATTACAGATGTTGGAGGGGATTTGAGGAAAGGAAATCCCATGTACACAGATCATGGGAATGTAAATTGGTATAGCCATTATGGAAAACTGTGAAGTTTCCTGGAAAAATTAAAACTAGAACTACCATATGACCCAGCAGTTCTAAGGATATATATACAAAGGAAATGAAATCAGTATCTGAAAGAGTTATCTATACTCCCATGTACATGGCAGTATTATTTATAATAGCCAATATATGGAAACAACCTAAGTTTCTGTTGAACAGATAAAGAAATTTTGAGATATATATATATATAAATATACACATGCACACACACACACCTATGTTATTTATCTAATTATGAATATAAATAGATTCAAATAGACACAGAAACACACATACATTGTAAGTTATTCACTCTGAAAAATAAATAAGATCTATTATTTGCATGGATGAACCTGGTGGACATTATGTTAAGTGAAATAAGCCACAGAAAGAAAAATACTCCATGATCTAACTAAAAGATTCATAGATTCTATTGATTTTATAGAAGCAGAGATTAATATGGTTGTTACCAGGGGTTGAGGGTGGGGGAATTGATGGGATACTGGTCAAATGGCACAAAGTTTCAGTTTTGTATGATGAATAAAATCTAGAGATCTAATGTTCAACATAGTGACTATAGTTAATAACATGGTATTGAATATTTGAAATGTCTAAGAGTAGATCTTAATTTTTCTAACAACCACACACAAAAAAGGTAACTATGTGAAGTGTTGGATATGCTAATTGGCTTGACTATAGTATCCATTTAATAAGGATATAATACCAAAACATTATAGTATGCAACTTAAACATATAAATTTTTATTAAAAAAGGAGTACAGTAAGAATTATACTCTTTTGAAGAATAATGCATCTTGCTACTACTTTTTCTATGTCCTTAATACTGCCAGTTTACTAAATTCCTGAATTAACATAATGGTGCATTCTTTTTATTAAGGTATTATGGATATACAATCTTATGAAGGTTTTCACATGAGTAGCATTGTACATTTAACGTTCACCTATTTTTTCGAGTGCCCCCCCACCCCACTAAAGTCACTGTCCGTCAGCGTAATAAGATGCCACAGAGTCATTACCTGTCTTTTCCGTGCTGCAGTGCCCTTCACATGACCTATCTATATTGTGTGTGCTAAATATAATTTCCGTTAATCCCCTTCTCTCTGCCCCAAACCCACCCATACCACCCCCTTTCCTTTGGTAATCGCTATTCCCTTCTTGGAGTCTCTCAGTCTGATGCTGTTTTGACCCTTAAGTTTTGCTTTCTTGTTATATTCCATAAATGTCTTTCTCTGCCTGGCTTATTTCACTGAGCATAATACCCTCTAGCTCCATCCATGTTGTTGCAAATGTTAGGATTCGTTACATTCTCACCAGCAGTGTAGAAGAGTTCCCCATTCATTGTGTCCTCGCCAGCATTTGTTGTTGCTTGTCTTTTGGATGTTGGCTGGTGTGAAGTGATATATCATTGTGGTTTTAATTTGCATTTCTCTGCAACTTTAGTGAAGTAATATATGATAATTATATCATGACATATGATGATTAGCGATGTGGAGCATCTCTTCATGTGCCTATTGACCATCTGAATTTCTTCTTTGGAGAAGTGTCTGTTCAGATCTTCTGCCCATTTTTTAATTGGGTTATTTGCTTTTTGGGTGTTCAGGTATGTGAGCTTTTTATATATTTTGGATGTCAATCCCTTATTGGATGTCACTTATGAATATATTCTCTCGTACTGTAGGATGCCTTTTCATTCTAGTGATGGTGTCCTTTGCTATACAGAAGCTTTTTAGTTTGATGTACTCCCATTTGTTCATTTTTGCTTTTGTTTCCCTTGCCTGAGGAGATATGTTCGTGAAAAAGTTGCTCATGTTTCTGTTCAAGAGAGTTTTGCCTATGTTTTCTTCTAACACTTACATTCAGGTCTTTGATCCATTTTGAGTTTACTTTTGTGTATGGAGTTAGACAGTAATCCAGTTTCATTCTCTAACATGTAGCTGCCCAGTTTTGCCAACACCAGTTGTTGAAGATGCTGTCATGTCCCCATTGTATTTCCATGGCTTCTTTATCATATATTAATTGACCATATATATGTGGGTTTATATCTGAGCTCTCTATTCTCTTGCTTCTCAGGATTGCTATGGCTATTTGGGGTCTTTTGTGGTTCCATATGAATTTTAGAACTATTTGTTCTCATTCGTTGAAGAATAATGTCAGTATTTTGATAAGGATTGCATTGAATCTGTAGATTGCTATAGGCAGGATGGCCATTTTGACAATATTAATTTTTCCTACCTAAGAGTGTGGGATGTATTTCCATTTTTTAGTGTCTTCTTTAATTTCTCTCAATTGTCTAGCAGTTTTCAGGGTATAGGTCTTTCACTTTCTGGGTTAGGTTTATTCCAAGGTATTTTATTCTTTTTGATGCAGTTGTAAATGGAGTTGTTTTCCTGATTTCTCTTTCTGCTAGTTCATCTTTAGTATATAGGAATGTAATAGATTTCTGTGTATTGATTTTGTATCCTGCAATTTGCTGAATTCAGATATTAGTTCTAGTATTTTTTAAATGGATTCTTTAGGGTGTTTTATGTATAATATCATGTCATCTGCAAACAGTGACAGTTTAACTTCCTCCTTACCAATCTGGATGCCTTTTATTTCTTTGTGTTGTCTGATTGCCATGGCTAGGACCTCCAGTGCTATATTCAATAAAAGTGGGGAGAGTGGGCATCTTTGTTTTGTTCCCGTTCTTAGAGAAAAGGTTCTCAGCTTTTCACTATTAAGTATGATGTTGGCTGTGGGTTAGTCATATATAGCCTTTATGTTGAGGTACTTGCCCTCTATACACATTTTTTTGAGAATTTTGGTCATGCATGGTTGTTGAATTTTGTCAAATGCTTTTTCAGCCTCAATGCAGATGATCATGTGATTTTTGTCCTGTTTATTAATGTAGTGGATGATGTTGATGGATTTCAAATGTTCCACCATCCTTGCATATCTGTAATGAATCCCACTTGACCATGACGTATGACCTTTTTGATGTATTTTTGAATTCAGTTTGCTAATATTCTGTTAAGTATTTTTGCATATATGTTTATCAGGGATATTGGTCTGTAATTTTCTTTTTTTCTGGTGTCTTTGCCTGTTTTTGGTATTAGAGAGATTAGGCTTCCTAAAATGGGTTTGTTTTGGAAATATTTAAGGAGGATGGGTATTAGGTCTTGCGGGAGTCCAGCTCCAGCCTAGGGGTGGGATGTCCCAAGGTGCAGGACGGAGTTGGCATATGGAGAGACAGGACACGGAGTCAGATGGAGGTAGTCTCTCAACAAAGTGTCGATGACAGCTTTATTTATACCATTTTGCACAAGGATATGATTATTTTTTATTGTTCTGATGATTCATTAGTATAGGCAGTTTGTTAATAAGTATAGGCAAGCTTTTTTCTTTATTTTCCTTTCTAATCTATTCATGGTTGGTCAAGCATTAGATAGGTGATTGTTTTTCTGTTCTTTGACTGAAACTTTTCTTATTAACATGTACTCTATTGTGTTTTAAATTTCTATGCAACGCAGTTTCTAAGTAGTGCATGTGACTGTAGGAGCTTGCAGTATGTAGCAGTGACTATGAAGTCTATCAGCTCAGGGTGAAATACAGGTCACTTAGTGCCACAGTTAGCTAGGATTCTTTCCCACAAAAATATTCTTAGAGGCTTTAATACATTTATAATCAATCTAAAATCATAAATTCATATCTTCACTTTATACTCCTTTATGGGGCACAGTAGGCAGCAAACTAAATTTCCCCTTCTTATCTACATTTCCCTTTTTCTGGGTGTGGATACCAAAATCTCCCTGACATATGCTACACAGGTTTCCATGACTCCACTACTGCAGGGACTAAACAAGTTCTTACATGGTGAACAATGCAAGAGCATTCATATCATAGAAACTGTTTCTGTTTTAACTACAAACCTTAAACTATAAACAATCACGTTAAATATAATGTATGATTATTCATTTGATTTTTATACTTTATATGTGAATCTAATAAAATGTTAATGTAGTAGGTAAATGCAAGATATAGATAGAAAGCATGATTTAGAACTGTAAGAAGGCAGGTGTAGATGATCAGGTTTGTGCCTACAGACCAGGTATTAATCCAAGCTGAACAAGGGCAACAAAACAACCACAGGTGTATAAGATTTCTCTCAAGACTGGGGGGATGAGGTTCTAAGCCTCACCTCTGTTGGCCCCCTTTTTCTCACCTGATGGCCCCCCTGCAACTGTGCCTGTCTTAGGTTGTTCTTCCCTTGAGGAATCTTACCCGTCTCTGGCTAACCAGCCATCTTACGGTGCCATACAGGGAGATGTAAAGCTGGTAAGTGAGAGAGAAGTAATATTCTTTGAAAAGGTTAGATTTTCACTTCTTTGCAGATTTATGCTCCATGGCTTCTATGGCCAGCACTTGTTTTGAGGTATCTTTACTTCCTGGAAAATTATGGTACTTGGTAATTTCACATGTGAGGCACAAATTCTATTAAAGCGCTGTAATTAGGAAAGAAGAAAAACAAACTATAGAAGTAGTAGAAGGAAGAAAACATGAAATGATTAATTAAGTGTCAGCAGGGTTATTCTATGCAATATTTTCTCATGACTCTATTTCTATAAAACTTTCCATCACTAGTTTCACTAGCATTGTAAACAAGGGGGGCATTCTCAGTGGAAATGGGGTGGTCAATGTTTGACTAACTAACAGCAGGTTTCGGTACTTTATGCCAAGATCGCCATTTGGCCCCTGTGTGTTCTATTCTTCAGGAGCACTGTCCTGAAAAGCTTTTGGGAAGTTTATGTTCTCATTTTTTCCATGCTGCTTAGCAAAGTTTAGCTTGTCTTTGGCAACAATGCAAGTAAATACAAAGCCAATAGTATAATAGAAAATAACAAAATCAAGGTGGGTAATAGGGGGAGCCAGCTGCGAAGGCCCCTGCCTTATGGGGGTCTTCTTCCAGCCTGAGCTTCGCTACACAGCTTGAGTAGCATGGCTCCCAGCAAGGTCTTCTTTAAATGTCTGATAAAATTCAGCGGTAAAGCCATCTGGTACACGGGTTTTCTTCTTAGGTAGTTTTTGATTACCAGTTCAATTTCATTGCAGGTAATTGGTCTGTTCAGATTTGCTGTTTCTTCTTGGGTCAGCCTTGGAAGGTTGCATTTTTATAGAAAGTTGTTTGTTTCTTCTAAGTTATCCAGTTTGTTAGCATATAGTGTTTCATAGCATTCTCTAATAATTCTTTGTATTTCTGTGGTGTCTGTAGTGATATTTTTCCTTTCTCATTTCTGATTCTGTTTATGTGTGTAGACTCTCTTTCTTGATAAGTCTGACTAGGAGTTTATCTATTTGGTTTATTTTCTTGAAGAAAGAGCTCTTGGTTTCATTAATTATTTTTATTTTTTATTCTCCTCAATTTTATTTATTTCTGCTCTAATTTTTATTATGTCTCTCCTTCTACTGACTTTGTGCCTCATTTGTTCTTCATTCTCCAGTTTCATTAATTGTGAATTTAGACTGCTCATTTGGGAATATTCTTCCTTCTTCCAGTAGGCCTGAAAGGCTAGATATTTTCCTCTTAGAACTGCCTTCACCACATCCCACAAAAGTTGGGGCATTGAGCTATTGTCTTCAATTGTCTCCATATATTGCCTGATCTCTGTTTCAGTTTGGTCATTGATCCATTGATTACTTAAGAGCATGTTGCCAAGCCTCCATGTGTTTGTGAGCCTTTTTGTTTTCTTTGTACAATTTATTTCTAGTTTCATACCTTTTTGGTCTGAGAATTTGGTTAGTATAATTTCAATCTTTTTGAATTTACTGAGGCTCTTTTTGTGGCCCAGTATGTGATCTATTCTTGAAAATGTCCCATGTGCACTTGAGAAGAACATGTATCCTGTTTCTTTTGGGTGGAATGTTGTGTGTAGATGTCTGTTAGGTCCTTATGTTCTAATGTGTTGTTCAGTGCCTCTGCCTCCTTATTTTTTGTCTGTTTGATCTGTCCTTTGAAGTGAGTGTAGTGTTGAAGTCTCCTAAAATGAATGCATTCCATTCTTCCCCCCCCCTTTAATTATGTTAGTATTTGTTTCACATATGTAGATGCTCCTGTGTTCGGTGTGTAGATATTTATAATGTTACAGTCTCTTGTTGGGATGACCTCTTTATCATTATATAATGTCCTTCTTTGTCTTTTATTACTTTCTTTGTTTTGAAATCTGTTTTGTCTGAAATGAGTACTGCAACACCTGCTTTATTCTCCCTATTGTTTGCATGAAATATCTTTTTCCATTCCTTCAGTTTTAGTCTGTGTATGTCTCTGGCTTTGAAATGAGTCTTCTATAGGCAGGATATTGATGGGTCTTGCTTTTTTATCCATTCTGTAACTCTATGTGTTTTGATTGGTGCATTCAGTCCATTTACCTTTATTACGTAATTACGAATAAATATGTACTTATTGCCATTGCAGGCTTTGGATTCATGGTTACCAAAGGTTCAAGGGCAGCTTATTTACTACTTAACAGTCAAACTCAAGTCACTTATTATGCTATTATAAACACAATCTGAAGATTCTTTTCTTCTTCCTTCTTTTTCTTCTTCCTCCCCTCTTTATATGTTGTGTCATATTCTGTACTTTTTGTGTACCCCTTGACTGACTTTGTGGGTAGTTTATTTAATTTTGCATTTTGTTAGTAATTAATTAGTCTACTTCTTTTACTGTGGTTTTATTTTCTCTGGTGACAGTACTTCCATCTAGAGCAGTCCCTTTAAAATAGACCGTTGAGATGGTGTGTGGGAAGTAAATTCTGTCAACTTTTGCTGATCTCTGATTTGTTTAATCCCTCCTTCAAATTTAATAATCTTTCCGTATAAAGTATTCTTGGTTTGAGGCCCTTCTGCTTCATTGCATTAAATATGTCATGCCATTCCTTTCTGGCCTGTAAGGTTTCTGCCCAGAAATCTGCTGATAGCCAGATGGATTTCACTTATAAGTGATCTTTTTCTCTCTCTGGTGTTTTCAATACTTTCTCCTTGTCCTTGATCTTTGCCATTTGAATTATTATATGTCTTGGTGTTGTCTCCCTTGGGTCCCTTATATTGGGAAATCTCTGCTCCTTCATGGCCTGAGAGACTATTTCTTTCCCCAGCTTGGAGAAGTTTTCAGCAATTATTTCCTCAGAGAGACTTTCTATCCCTGTTTTCTTTCTCTTCATCTTCTGGTACCCCTGTAAAGTAAATATTGTTCTGTTTGGATTGGTCACACAGTTCTCTTAATATTCTTTCATTCCTAGAGATTCTTTTTACTCCCTGTTCCTCAACTTCTTTGTGTTCCTTTTCTTTAATTTTTATTTCATTTACCATCTTCTCTACCTCATCTAATCTGCTTTCAAATTCCTCCATTTTATGTTTCATTTCAGCTACTCTATTTTTCAAAGTTTTTGTCTCACTCTTGAATTCATCCGTGAGATCTTGAATATTTTTCTGTAGCTCTGTGAGCATGTTTATGATATTTGTTTTGAAATATTTATCAAGAAGATTCGTGGTTTCAGTTTCACTTAGCCCTCTTTCTGGCATTTTTTCCTGTATATTTGTTTGTATAAAATTTTTTGCCATTTCATTTTTTTAGGGATTCCTATGGAATAATAACTTTGTGTAGTAAGTGCCCTCTAGTTCCCAAAAGCTCTACTCTCTGGAGGTGCTGAGGACTCACAGTAATGGCAAGGTTCACATGTGAGAGGAACCAGCACCTGCTGGGAGGAAAGAGCTCTTTCCTGCCTTCCCTAGTGTAAGGCTTGGCTGCCACATCTAGTGGGCTGAGAGTTTAGGGAAGTGCCTCTGTACTATGCCCTGTAGCTTCCATAGGCAGGGCAACACTCCTGCTAACTGGCCATTTGTGATGACAGGGGCAGAAGTTTTGTAGGACTATTGCCTACCAGGAGGAAGGAGCAGCAGGCTGAATATCACAGGGTGAGCCCTGCAGCTGTGTTGCCAGCCAGGGGAATGGAACATCTGAAGCACCCAAGAGTTCCCAACTTGCTGGGCTGAGTGTGCCAAGCCAATTTTGTCCACCTTCCCTTTCTCCTGAGCAGCAAGCTCTGTGTAATATTTACCCCTCTCATTGTTGGGAAGTCTTTCAAGTGCCTACCTTTCTTTTGTTCCTGGGGAGCAAGTTGTGTGTACCTGTTCTTCACAGGTACCTGGAATCTCAGACTCTCTCAGTATTCTGCCTGTCTTTGCTTTCCAACTGCACTAATCTCCAGAGCACCATGTAATGTGGGTTTTTGCTACCAGAGTAGATCTCCAGGGCTGCATTTTTAGCAATCCTGGATTTCTACTACCTCCCTGCTCCATTTCTCATCCTCCTGCCTATGGGCTGGGGTGAGGGGAAAGCTTGGGTCCCATCAGATCATAGCTCTGCTACTTTACCCTTTTCTGTGAGGACTTCTCTTTTCCCCAGATGTAGGCTCTCTGCTTTGCAGTCTTTGGGTCACTTTTTCTGGATTAGTTGTATTTGCTATATTATTATGTTATATGTGGTTTGGGGAGGAGGTTTCTGCCTCACTTCTCATTCCACCATCTATTTCAGGACTCCACAGAGTAGAGATTTAAAAATAAAATCTTACTTTAGCTCCTTCTTCCCTTTTCATCTGAATCTAAAATATCTTAAGGAAAACCTACAAACATTTCACTTATTTCCTAACAATAGGCAAATCATTCCTCAAGCATAGGAAAATGAATACTAAAGAATGAAAAAGACAACAAAATTTAAAAATTAAACAAGAAAAAAATTTCTAGGTGAGTAAAAGAAAAAAATGCAAACAAACCAAAGAAAATGTATATAGAAATTTAGTGAAACTATATAAAGTTGTCAACATCATTTCATTTTTAAATTCAAGAAGTCTTAATTGTAGAATCTAGGTTTTCAGTATATGAAAATGAGATAATTAAGGGATTATAGATACAGATTTAAAATAATAACATTCAATTTAATGTTATTCAAGTAATGAAGAAAACTCAGGCACTGAATTTCTAGTTATAAAATGGAAGACTTCTAGAAATCTCATTTTCTTTTATATCCTTGGGTAAGGCAGACAGGTAGTGTAGAACTCTTCACTCTTGAGGAAAAAATAAATGGCAAATTTACTCAAAAACATCTAATCAATGGAATAATTGTAATCACTTTCCACTCACATTAGACTCTTATAAGAAACATGTTTTTGTAAATATTTTCTTGGAAAATTGCTTTCTTGGATTTATTTTCAAATTGTAAACTAACTATAACTTGTAAACTATACCTTTAACAATATCACACATACACATTTATTTAATCATGTGATATTTTTAAAATACTGATTATGACAAATAAATATATTCCATAATATTCAGAATTAAAGAAATATAATATTATTTCCAAGCCAAATTGGTATTAGATAAGGAAGCTATCACCAGAAGTAAGGCAAAGTATGAAAATAATTGAATGTTTTCAACCAAAGTTTTTATTTCAGTCTTTCATAGAAAGGAGAGAAATACTATAGAGTAACTTGGAAGAGTTCAAATTTGCAACAACATATGTATGAAGAAGCTAGATGTCATTCTAATTTGTTTTAATGAAACTTCACCCAAGAATATTATAGTTGCTCAATAAAACTTCTTAAAATTAATTGAATTAGTAATGTTTCCACAAAGACAAAGAAATAAAATTAGACTGCAAATGTTCCCTGTTCTGAGAGAAATTGAAGAAATTGTCGTAATAATATTTTGTTTTTACAAATAGATAGTCTCCTAGTCCCTAGTGGTGGATATTATTTGCACACTAACTGAAAAATTTGCTTCATATTATGGTAGTCTAAAGTTGTGAAATACATTGTTATTAAAAAATCTGTGACTTTTAGAAAAGCAAAAGCAACTGAAAATTTAATACTGGAAAAATCCATGAACTTGCTCCTCTAAAAGACAGTGCATCCCTGAAACTTCAAAAAAAAAAAAGTTGTGCTCTCAGTTGGGTGTCCCTTCAAATGAATAGTTCATGGCACTACTTTTAAAAATACCTTGTTTTCTTTTGGTTTATTTTTGCTTGCTTATATAGGAATTTGCTTCAGTAGAGAACACTATTTTCTTCCCAAGTACAAGCAATGGAAGTGACAGTTAGATATCTAGTGATCTGAATCATTTTTAACAGCTAATTACTTTAGCTGAACATAAAATCTTGAAATTTCCTGAGTAGTTAGGTTAACTTCCTTTTCCTTTTATTTCTTAGTATTTGCCTATATGCTCCACAAAAATATTGATTTTGTTTTGATTCTGCAGATTTTTCTGGCTTATTTTTACAGAATACCTCCTTATCTTGTACACCTTTAAATTTTTAAAAATAACATGCTACCAGTTTCAAGTCTTATGCTCAATTGAAGATTAGCTAACCTAGAGATTTCTTGAAATTAAAACCTGCATAATAAGGAATCATATTTTCAAAATTTGCAAACTGAGAACATTTGCACAGTCTTAAATATTTGCACTAAGAACATATGTGCATTAAAAACATTTAACTTTATTTTCTTTCCTGTCCATATGCAAAGGATAGAAACTAGTTTCTTAATCTGTCTTTTATTTTTATTTCACATTTTGTCAAAGATAGTATTCAAATACATTAATGGAATTTATGGTAAAAAATAAAAGAATGGAGTACATCTTTTTAGTTCTACCCTAAAACCTGAATCATTAAAAAGTATTTTAAAAAAGAGCTGGAGAACTCCATCTTTATTCAACCAAAGATATGGCTATAGCACAGATTCATAGAGATACACAGATAATATGTGATAACAGAGGAAGGACACTAATTGTAGAATTGGTACTCACTGCCTTAGACCAAACATATAATTTCAATCCCTCTATTAGGTGACAAACACCTCATAAACTTAATCAGCAATGTTATATGAAATGATGATGTTTAGGTGAGTAAACAGAGCAAGTGAAATAGACTATCTCTATAACATTTAAATAGCTTGATTATAATGGTATCTTTGTTTCAAAAACATCAGAATAAATTGTCAAATATAAGTGCTTAAAAGTATGACACAAGACAAGGTTGACACAAGGATTTTTGGGTCTACCTAGTAATGTGAATATGATTCTACCTAATAATGAAAATATGAAGACTTATGGAATAGAGTATCCCTCACAACTTCAAAAAGAAAAGAAAAACTTAATGAACAAAAAATCAAACTGAAAACAGTTTAAAAATATTTATGAGAGTTGAATAAAATACAAAATTAATAAATCTGGTAAATACTTGTTAAGGAATAGATTGCAAATTTTATGACTGATCATAGTATAACATTAATGATGAAATAAAATATACAAAATGGGTGGAGTAATAGGTATGGAAATGGAAGTACAACTATTTCATTGATAATTAATTGATACTGTATATTGAGAATAAATAGCATATTAGCTATTAATCATAATGATTAAGTAAACCTTAGAAAATCTTAAAACAGGTATACAGCTTCTAAGTATATTCAAGTCTACAATTCCAAAACAAACACAGATCACATAATGAAGGAAATCAAAAGCAGCAAAAGAAAAAAAGTGACAAACAGCAGATAACATAAGATCAAATATATCTGGATTTACAAAAATATAAGAAAGATTTACTTATAAAAATGTGTTTCACTGTTTAGGTCACAAAATAAAAAAAACTAAATAAACACAAAACAAAATCTGATGATGTGAAGAGTTGAAGACAAAGCACATGTATTGAACAAGACAATGCTGCCTTATAATTACTAAGTTGTAATTAAATTTGAACTTAAAAATTTATACTTTTCAGGATATCCAACATAATACTGAAGAACAAATTTGGAAGCCTTGTACTACACACCTCCAAACTTACTATAGAGGTAAGGTAATCAAGACAGTGTGGTATTGGCAAAATAACAAAGAGACCAATGGAACAGAATAAAGATCCCAGAAATAGACCCTCCCAAATGTAGTTAACTATTCCTTGACAAAGGAGCCAAGACAATACAATGGAGCATAGTCTCTTCAACAAATAGTGCTGAAACAAGTGGACATCCACATGCAGAGAAATATGAGTCTTTACACACGTTCACCCTGTACAAAAATTAACCCAAAATGGATCGCAAACCTAAATGTAAAATGCTAAACTATGACACTTGTAAGTGAAGAAATAGGAGAAAACCCAAATGACCGAGGGTATGGTGATACCTTTTTAGATGAAACACCGAAGGCAAAATCCACTAAAGGAATAATTCATAAGCTGAACTTTGTAATATTAAAAACTTCTGATCCATGAAAGACAATATTAAGAGAATAAGAAGGCAAACCAAAGATTGGGAGAATATATTTATAAAAGATATATCTCATAAAGACTTTTATCCATAAAAGGACCATAAAGTACAATTACACAACTGTTAGAATGGCCAAAATCTGGAACACTGACAACACCAAATGCAGGTGATAATATGAAGCAACAGGGGATGCAAAATGGTACAACAATTTTGGAAGGCAGTTTGGCAGTTTCTTACAAAACTAGCATTCTCTTTCTAAGTAATCCAGCAAGCACACTTCTTGGCATTTACTCAAAGTTGAAAACTTATGTCTGCAGAAAAACCTTCACATGGATGTTTATAACAGTTTTATTCATAGTTGTCAAAACTCAGAAGCAACCGAGATGTCCTTTAGTAGACAAATGGATAAATAAACTGTGATACATCCAGAAAATGGAATTATTATTCAGTGCTAAAAAGAAATGAGCTATCAAATATGAAAAAACATGAAGGAAACTTTAATACACACCATAAAGTGAAAAAAGTCAAATCTTAGGAGACTGCTGTGTAATTTCAACTATATGACATTCTGAAAAGGGAAAACTATGGAGATAATAAAAAGATCAATGTATGCCAGGGGTTGATAAGTGGAAAAATTAATAGACAGAGCATAGAGGATTTTTTAAAACAGTGAAAATACTCTATATGGTATTATAATGATGCATATTATGTCAGTATACATTTTTCTAAACCCATGTAATGTGCATATAACACCAAGAGTAAACCCTCATAAACTATGCACTTTTGATAATTATGATGTGTCAATGTGGATTCATCCTTGTAACAAATTTATCACTCTGGTGAGTGATACAGATAATGAGGGAGGCTATGCATGTGTTGGGTAGAGATTATATGGGGAATCTATGTATGTTCCCTTCAGTTTTATTATAAAACTTAAAACACTCTAAAAAAAACCTTTAAAAATAAAAAATAAAGAACAAACATAAAATCTCTATAATTTACAAGGAAAATACATAGAAACAATGGTAGGAGTTCATTCCTTTCTCTTACTATATGCAATTAATGAAACCAATAATCACAGTTAATAAAATGATACAGCATGAAAATAACAAGAGCAATAGTAAGCTAAAGAAACAATGTTTTCATGTCTTTCTTTTTGTATTTATAAATATAAATCTTAGAATTATGGAATGTAATTTCTAAGTGTCATAACGGTTTAAAGCACATAGCACTACTTTAATAAAAATCAGATTGTGGTGAAAGTACCTTCTATCTTCTTGACGTTCTCTTTGTCTATATATTAACATTGTAATAATGGAAAAAAATTCAGAAATGGATTTAGTGTCTTTTGGTGATGTTATATTACAACACACTTCATTTGTAATAAATGGCTTTCATTGTTTAGCATAATAATGTCTGTAAAATTATGGAGCGATGCTATGACCTTCATTGGACAAGAAAAGAAAAATGGAAATAGAAGCTAACTAAAATTAGGTCACCTTAATTTCCTTTCTCCCAGGGAGAAAAAGAGTTGCACTATTGAATGATAATCTGGTTAGAGAAATAGTAAACCTGTCTTTTTATTTTCAAAGAAGACAGTTTCAGACAGAATACACCTCCTGTCTATAAAAATAGAGCCAAAATGTTTGTGTTACATATACTACATATTGCTTAACCAAGTGTTCAAAGAAATATTATAGGATTAGTTATTTACTAAGTAAGAAAGAATGAAAGAACACTATAAGTGGTTGACTCAAGACAGAAGAAAAACTACCAAAAAGACAATTACAGTAATACAGAAGGAAAGATTTCACATGGATATTTAAAAAAATTGGAAACTGAGTTATTTAAAAATTAGAGGTCATTTTTTTTGGCAAAATTTTAAAAATATAAGTTCCCATTAATATGGATGAATGGATAAAGAGAACATGGTATACATACACATATATATACACGATTATTACCCAGCCATAAAAGACATAGGAAATTGCCACTTTGGGTAACATAGATGTATCTTGAAGCATGACGCTAAGTGAAATAAGTCAGACAGAGCAAGGAAAGTACAGCAAAGGACACCATCAGCAGAACAAAAAGGCATCCTACAGTATGAGAGAATATATTTGTAAATGACATATCCAACAAGGAGTTAACATCCAAAATATATAAAGAACACACATGCCTCAACACTCAAAAAGCAAATAACCCAATTAAAAACTGGGAGGAGGATCTGAACAGACATTTCTCCAAAGAAGAAGTTCAGATGGCCAACAGGTACATGAAAAAATGCTCCACATTGCTAATTATCAAGGAAAGCAAATTAAAACCACAGTGAGATATCACCTCACACCAGTTACAATGGCCAACATCTGAAAGAAAAGTATTAGCAAATGCTGGTGAGGAAGAAGGGAAAGGGGAACTCTCCTACACTGCTGGTAAGAATGTAAATTAGTTCAACCATTGTGGAAAGCAATATGGAGGTTCCTCAAAAAACTAAAAATAGAAATACTATTTGATGGAGAAATTCCACTCCTAAGAATTTACCTGAAGAAAACAGGATCACAGATTCAAAAAGACATATGCACCCCTATGTTTATCACAGCACTATTTACAATAGCCAACACATGGAAGCAACCTATGTGTCCATCAGTAGATGAATGGATAAAGAAGATGTGGTACATATACACAACGGAATATTATTCAGCAATAAGAAGAAAACAAATCCTAACATTTGCAACAACATGGATGGAGCTAGAGGGTATTATGCTCAGTGAAATAAGCCAGGGAGAGAAAGACAAGTACCTCATTTGTGGAGTATAATGCTGAAGCAAAACTGAAGGAACAGAACAGCAGCAGATTCACAGATACCAAAAAGAGACCAGCAGTTACCAAAGGGAAGAGGTTGGGGAGAGTGACTGGGGAGGGAGGGAGAATTGGATTAAAGGGCATTATGATTTACACACATAATATAGGGTGGTCATGTGGAAGGTAGTCTCGCACAGAGAAGACAAATGACTCTATAGTATCTTATGATTTTGATGTACAGTGACTGCAATGGGATGTGGGGAGTCTTGATAATAGGGGTGAATGTAGTAACCATAATATTGCTCATGTGAAACCTTCATAAGAGTATATACCAATGATACATTAATAAAAATGTAATTAAAAATAGAGATTTAGAACAAACCTAAAACATTTAAAGTATAATGTTGTAGACTACAAAAAACAAAAAAATATGTCAAAACTATATTTTAGAAATACACTATGTTAATGCATGGCATCTAGTTTACTAACCTTGAATAATGCATTTCTTTGGTTCATATCCTATTTTATCAAAGTTTTCTCTACATCACTGATATTTGTTCACTTTGAAGATAAAAATAATTTACTTTTTAGTATTTACAGCATATGTTTCATATATTAATTTTTAAAGAAAATGAAAAATGTTATAAAATATATTTATAAAAAGAATATGTGGAGAATATGGAAATTATAATGGAACATTTAAGATATCATTCCCATTCCTGTCATCACATTTCCTAAAGAGCTAAATATAATTTTATTGAATGTTTCCAATGTTATGAAATTTTCTATACCATTAAAAAACATAGAAAAATTAAAGATATGAACATACACTAGGTACTTTTCATTGAACACCATTTCAAGAGTATTTCCTATTTGAATTAAGCAAAAATAATACATTAACTATATGTAATATGTTGAATATATGCTTTTAACAAAAAAATACATAATTTAACAAAAATAATCTGGAACCAGAAGATGAATTTGTAATTTACTTACTAAATATATTGGAAGTTTGTGATTCCTGCCCAAGAAACCTTCATCTGTCTTTCCAAAAGTAAATAATGTGCTGCAATGACTGATTACTTTCTAATCATGAATGGCAATGATTTGTGGTCAAGGCTATCTGTCAGTAATCCTTTGAGCTTAGACAGCAGTTTTTAATTCTTTTTCTATTTATCATTCTTAGGTTATTATGAACAATGTACTAAGTGTGTTTTGCAATCCTATTATCATCTAGCATAAGCAGGCTTATTTCATTGCTTGAAAAATAGTGTATTCATTATATAAAAATATTTTCATGTTTTAATTATCCTGAACCTGTGAGTTGAAATATATCAAAAAAATCCATCTCCCATCAGATATTTAAGGACTGGAGAATGAGCTGTTTAAAAAAAAATGTAACATATTTGGCACTGCTTATATCAGTACAGGCTTTGAGAAATTTTTTGAAGGGAGTGATTTTAGATGAATTATATATTATATAATGTGTTTTGTATCTGAAGAGCATAATTACAGTAATTTATTAATTCTTATGGATTAATAGTTTATAGAATAAAATATTTATCTTTGAAAGTTATTGTTACATAATTAATATTAAGGAGAAAAAAATATGCTGTATTGTATCACATCAAAACTTACTGCCAATATTTTACCATTTTTACTCATATATATGTTGATTCCATATGTTTCAACTAATATACCTATAAATCACTAAACATTTAATTTACTGAATAACACAGAGAATCTTTCCCCCATTAATACTGAAAAATGAAGCATTCAAGAAAATTTATATGATTTTGTCATTGTGTTTGCATGTAACCATTTCTGCTAAATTAAAACATTTACCAGTAGTTACTCAGTAAGAAAAATAATATGGAACTCCAAGTACTAAGAATAATATGGGCTCTTCCCTTGAATAATCAGGCACAGGATGATGCCAAAATACAGTAGTAATGAATCGTCCATAATATTTCAAAGTTATTATAGAAGTGATTATTTATTCAGGTCCTTGCCACTTTTTAAGGCAAATAATGACATCTAATACTGCTTTAATTTGTAGTTTTAATTTTTGTAAAGTGAAACATTTAATTATGCTTGTTGATGACTCTTCCACTTCTGGGAATAATCTATACATGAATTTTTCCATGGACATTCTAGGCAAAGGCTTGGCCAAATGAATACATTCTTCTAGGTTATCATCAGTCCATGGAGATGTACACCTTCCTTAGGCATGGTTGCTCATACTTAGAGTGGGGTTCCAAGAGAATGAATCTTCTTCATGTGTATACACATTTTTAGGGCAGTAGTGGGGACACAGAGGTGGGAAAATGTAAATTCTCTCATCAGGGTATTGGCCTGAAGACATTTGTTTAGGAGAGTTCATGTATCAGCATGGTATCAGATAGGGACCTTGTAGATTTTCCTGAAGAGCGAGGAGCAGTACTGGAGAACAAACTCATTGATAGGCAACCATGGGTGCTGTAGTAGGGAGACAGATGTTGGGGCTCTCCAGCAGAAAGAGGATTTTTCTTCTTAAAAAGGGAAGATAAAGTAAGTAATTTACATTTTCACTAACATATTTTCATAACATATATGCATGACTTCAACTACATACCAAATGTTTTTTACTCCTATGATTTGCTTTTTTCTGTACTGGATCTTGAAGTTACAAAGGTAAAGAAGATAGATTCTTTGCTCTAATGGAACTCACATTCCAGCAAGGAAAAAGATAGTTGTTCAAAATAATACAATATTACATTAGTGGTGAGATGAAGAGGTCACAAGAGCATCTTTCCTACAGTGGATGGAAAAGAAAGAAGAGTTAGGGCACGTTCATCAGAGAATATAATACCCAAAATTAATCTAGAAGAATAAGTGAAAATTTAGCCTGCAGGATAGTGGATGGGTATTCCTGGAGTACGAAAATTACACAGGGAATGGTAAGTACAATAGTTATGTGTTGTGTCAGTCTTTGGGGAGTAAAGTAATTCATAATTACTATAGTAAAGATGCTAGCTAGTTAGGGATAATAAAAGAAAGAAGATGGAGGCAAATCTTATAGAGTCTTATTAATCTATTAAGCATTTTAAATTTTATATGAATACAATAGTCATTTGAAAATACTAACACCTATATATGATGACTCATGGAAGAAAAAAGGTCCCTGAATTCCCATAGGCAAGTTTGCAGAGAAAGAGACATCTATCCATTTCAACAGTATGACAGACACACTGACAATGGAAATTTTGCAAATAATGTACTTCCCAATTTTATACTTCTAACCAATCTAGATATTAATTGTCACTTTTTAACTGTAAGTGAAAAATACTAATTTCTGTGTATTTCATTATTGCCCTATTTTGCTTTCTTGTATTAATATTTATTAATGTAAAATTTTTTATAAAATTGGCAAAATTTTCGTATTTGTAAAGTCATCTCATTGGACTGGATAAAAGCATATTGCTAGAAACTGATATAGGCTCTCCATCCATTGGCTAATTTAACTGACATTACATATCATTTAGGCATCAGTGCAATTAGTTGGAGTTAAACATACTATCCAAGTGTCTGTCTTAAGGCCTTAGTAAACAATAACACTAAAATGGGAAAACAATCAACACATTTAAGGTGAAAGAGTATGATCTCAGACATAATTTAAGATATCTATGTCTCATCTAAATGAACCTGAATAAAAGGAGCGATATAAGTGCATGGAGTATGAAAAGTAGAGTTGAAAAGAAGTTATAGTTTTTAAAATTATTAGCATATTAAGTATATGAAAGCCATAGTAATACATAAAATCTCCCACCAAATTTATCAAAACAACAACTTGTGTTGGCCAAATAGATAAAAAGAAGGGATGTATTCTATTTACAACTCTCTCATTGCAAGAAATGATATAAAATGCTAACATTTGTACATGTCTCATAGACAAGAAGGCTGACCAGAAAAAAAAATAACACCAGATTTAAACCTTTTAAACTATAAGGAATCAGTACCATCTGACCAATGAGTCAGATAAAAAAATAGGATTTTAAAATATTTTTACAGATTTTATTATAATTTACAGACCACACAATTTAATCATTATAACAGTTGAATGTTTTTAAAGTAAATGTATAGACTTATGTAAACATAATCACAATCCAATTTCAGAAAAAAATTTTATCTCTAAAATATCTTTCAAATCCATTTTCATCCACCATCAATCACACCTCCCTGTCCCAGGCAACTAGTGATCCAATTACTCTATAAATTTGTCTTTTTAGACACTCCATTCAAAATGGAATCAGAATATTTCATATTTTTCATCTAGCTTTCTAACTTAGAATGGTGTTTTTTCAAGTTCCTCCTTCCTGTAGCATGTATCAATAGTTGTTCTTTTATAGTACTAAATTGTATTCCACTGTATGGATTTGCAACATTCTGTTAATTCATAAGTTAAGTAAAATTTGATATATCATGAAGTAAATTTCAGCATTGGTCTGAACATTCTTAAATTTGTAATGTTTAAGAACAAATTGTAGTTGCCACCTCTGTCCCTAACCAGTCAAATCAGATTCTTTCAAGTGTCCCTCTATTTTTAGAGAAACATTGGCTTGGCCTTCATCTCAGGTTTTCAAAGCTTGAAATATTGTATGAATAAATAACCATATTTCTCTTTCCTCCTCTGGGTTGTTCCTTTGCCAACAAATTGACGAGTCTGTTAAATTCTTCCTTTGCTCTGTGTTAGACATCTGTCTCTCTACATTTGAAATGTCCCTTACTAGCCTATGTAATGGAACATAGAAAGCAATTTTAGGTTATAAAACAGTCCTAATTCAACTAAGTCATGGAGTTTCTTCACAAAGCACATTAGACACACTGTCCTCTAAAAAAAATCACAGTTTAGCAATGTGTGACAAATAAAAAACTAATATATAAGTTTTTAGAAAGGCAATACAAAGAAAATATAATATCAAAGCAAAAAGACCAATGTAAAGGCAATTTTATATTAATGAGAATTTCAGTTGTCAATATGCATCAAGTATTTCTATGTACATGTAAATGTAGACAAACATGGAATTAACATTGACACAGAGTAAACTGAAATGAATTAAGAAGGCCATTAAGAAAGCAGTATCTAGGGATGTCTCTTTTTTCTGAAACCATTGTTTTCCAAAGAATATTGAACCTTGTATTCTGGCAAACCATAAACATCCTGGACAAACATCTGCTGTCTGGAGCAAATTGGACTTTTTTGCCTAGTGATAGCCTTAGCAACCAATTATGCATAGCCAAATGTAGGTTAAAATAGCTTTAGACAATTGTATTTTTTTCAAAACAACTCATGTAAGCCCTCTCAGATATCCTTTTGCCTTTAATAACCTTAAGCCCCTCCCCTTCTTTGGAGTATACATTTGGGTTTCCTCCTGAGTCTGTTTTCGTGTTGTGACAGCTAAGACCCCAACAAAAGCAACTGATTTTACAACTTTGCCTTTTCTTGGTCACATTGCATGGTGTCAGAGAAGTGGTATTCAGTGACTGACTTCTAATTACCGTGCCATTGCAGACAAAGGATGCGCAAGAGGCTATTTCTCTTTCTCATTGTCTCTCCTGGCAGCCCCTGTTCCCAGGAGGAAGTCCTCCTGGACCTGCTGCTGCCTCCTCCGTTGAGATTAAGGCCTTTATTTTGATGTCCTCTGTTGCTGGTTTCAGTCCTCACACATTTCTGAGGGGAGATTTTTCCATCTTCACTCACTCTGAGTAGAAGATGTGAGTTTCAAATTCTTGTTGCTTTTCTGATGAGTATTCAGTTATTGGAAATAATTATTTTAAGGCACCTTTAATAACTGGCCTCCTGCTGGGACTCTTCACAGATCTAAGTTTAAGGAACACGATCCTTTCAGTTGTAAATTTTTGCCCCATTGGACTTACATCAATTGGACATTCTAAGACTCCATTGGCCAAAATGGGGCTCATTTAAACCTCCTAAATTGGTATATTTGCATGTACAATTAGAAAAATGTTATAAAACATGACAAAACAAACAGGGGGTTTCTTCTAATTGTTAGCTGGGGGCCTCCAAACAAAATACTGAAAGAAATGTGTTCTTTACAGGCAGTCAATTAAAAAATTTCAAAGGATGATTTGGACCTTTCTAAGAGGCTTTCCGAATTATATAAATTGGCTGAATCCACACAGATTCTTTCTCTTCCTTTAGTTTCACCTACCATTCCTCCTCCCTTTTATCTTTACCCTCCTCTCTATACTTCTTTGCTAAAATCTTCTTCTAAACTAGGGATCCTGACCCTCCCTCTTCCTTATCCAACATTTCCTGAAATCCTCTTGACCCTCCCCCATCATTATGGTCCTATTTAAAATCAAGCCAAAATAAATAATTAGGGGCTCTACACTAACTATATATGTTCCCCATATGTGGAAACCCTCCTTAACTCTTATCACATTCAACATAGATCTTACAGTAGGATTAACTCATGTTTTATAAATTAAAATAAAATATGAAATTACTTTACCCTGGCTTCCATACATCACTATTGCTCACTGTTATTCTTTAATCCTGCTACTCTGTTACCTTTACCTACCCTCTGATGAAACCCCATGCCTGTGTTTCATTGATGAACCAGCTTTAATCCCCAGACCTGAATTACAAAAAACGTCACTTGAAAATGCAGATTTACTTTGGTTCACTGATGATTCTTATCTTAAAGATGCAACAGGGACATATAAGGTTGTTTACACTATTGCCTCCCTGATAGATCAGCAAGGCTGGATCCTTACCCATGGCTACTTTGATCCAACAACCTGAACTGAAAGCCTTAACTAGGCCTTGCCTCCTGGCCAGAAACCAAACTTCCACTATATATACAGTTTCTATGCCTTCACTGTGTCTCAGGACTCTGGCATGTCCTGGAAACAAAGGTTTCTTAACCATTTCAGAACGAAAGATTAAAAACAATCACATGTTTTAGAACTCTTACAAGACATTCAAAAACTTAAATATTTAGCTATTATAAAAATTCCTGGTCATTCAACAGCAGACATAGAGGAAGCAGGAAACAATTTGGTTGATGTTGCTCCTAAATAGGGAGACCTCAAAAAAGAAAAACAAATCTTAGAATTACCTATAGCCACAAAAATTATGAAAGACCTTAAGGGAACATTTAAAGATGCTCAAGAAATAGCCTCAGGGCAGGAATAGAAAGACATGGTCTGAACAAGGCTGCCATTTTAATTCTAAAAATAATCCCTCCTACAGCCCAAATGGCACACCAGTCCTCTCTCATTGCCTCCAAGAACAAATCCTTAACTATGTATACAGACTAACCCACTGAAACACAGTTAAGATGGTTCTTTGGGGAAAACAATGTTATTGGTAACCATCTCCTAAAATAGCTTCTCAAATTTGTGAGACATTCCGGATTTGCCTCAAACACAATCCAGTGAAACCTATCCATAGCTCAGTAGAGAATTTTCATGCCTTCGAAACATTTTAAGATATGGCAATTGGTATCTAGCTGCCACCATCTCAAAAGTATATATAAGTTTTAATGGTGATTTGTATGTTTTCTTAGTAGTTATAAGGGTTTCCATGTTACAGAGACAAGGGCTTAACAGAAGGAAAAGTTTCAGTAGAGAAAATTATTCCAAATTTAGAAAATACCCTCAGAACTTCACAGTAACTGAGAAACCCATAAGCTTTTTGTCACATTTAGCAAATTATTCACCTTTTCCACTATGTCATCCTCAGTCATCCAGCTTGTAGAATGAGCCAATGGGTATTATTTTAAAATCCAGTGGGGAAAATATGGAATTTTTCCATCTGCTATTATTAGGCAAAAGATTAGATATGAGTAGGTGGAGGGAGAATAAGGCCAGTGGAGCCCACTAAAAGGGAATCAAAGAGTTAACAAAATAATACCAGAGAGCCAGAAAAGACTCAGAGTTAATGAGTTAATTAGTTGGATTTCCAAAGGACAGGAGCAACTTAGAATGTCCAGATATTCCCCAGATAAAGAAAAGTGTCCAAGCGTGGCCCATGTCTTTATTGCATCAGTTAGATCACACCATTGTAAAATCTACTTAGCCTGCAAAAAGTCTCAGCTTATACTTTAACCTAACCTGTATGTGGCTTTTTTTCCTCTTCTTCCTGCCCTTACGGTCAAGTAGCTTTGTAACCAGGGCAGGAGACAGACCTTGGAACTATAAAGAAACCTATGTGGACAAAGAATGCTGGAATCTGGACCAACATAGTCACCAAAATAACCCTATTCTTAAGACAAAACTTCAAAGGAATTATGAATAACCTGTATATCTCATGTTTTATGCTTACCCTTACCCAAAAGGCCCTATAAAACCCCAGACCCTAAATTGTTAGGCATGCCTTTCCTCTGAATTTGCCCACATTAGCCTTTCTTTGAGTGGTCATTCTCTCTGTCATACTTCAAATAAGTAGGGAGGGACCACTAAGAGCTCTGATTTGAGCTTGACAAGACTGAAGCTATACAATCAGCTTCCTTAGTAGCCTTCCTGAAAATCCCCTTTCTTTGCCTTTGGGAAGTTCACAGAATATAATCTCACTCCATCCAGTGCTCTGCAGCTCCCCCAAACCCTAGGGTGGTAGAAAGTCAGTTCCTATGCTGTGCAAACTTGAGGGGACACTGGACACCAGGTGACACTGGTTTTAGGAGTTGACAAGGAATTATGCTCTATGTTGAGCAGCAGTTCAATGAGCTTCCCTTTCTTTCCTCTGTTTTTCCTTCCTCTCTGCTTTATTCAAGTAAACCTGTCTTTGTCTACCTTGACTCTGGTCCACTCCTCCCCTGGAGTATATTCAAATAAAACCTTAACTCTGCTTCACTATTGTGTCTGTTGTGGTGGGGACAAGAACAAGGAGAAAAACAACCCCAATACTATGGCCAAAAGTTCTTCCCTTAGTACTATTGAGTCTTAGATCTATTCCCCATAGGAGACAAACTCACCCTGTAGTCATTACTGGAAGACCAATAAGATTAGATCAAGGGCCACATGAAACAGCTTACTTAAAGATGTCATGATGACTTATTATAAGAGAATAATTCAGGCCCTTCAAAAAAATGAAAAATTGTTAGGACATTATTGCCACAGTGTCCTCTTAGGAGATTAAGACATAAAACATCACAGTCTTCATCCCAGAGATATGGTTTATTGGAAAAGACACCACACAAAGTTTCCCTCCAGTCTTGCTGAAAGGGATGATATCAGGTGCTGCTACCCAATCCTGTGACCCTAAATTAGAAGGCATTGACTCATGGATTCATGTTTCTCATTTTAGAAATGACTCCAACATTAAACTGGATTACTAAGTCAACTAGAGAACTCAGAATGACCATATTCCAGAAAAAGGAAGCAGATGACATTTGAGTAAACTTCTTTCCCAAGAGTCAGGACCCGGCCAGTATAATAATTCCTTTATAACTGTCAAAATTCAATGGATACTCCTAAGCTTGCTGAAACTTTAGACTATGATTTCTCTACTTAGGAATTTGTTTTTTTTCCTGTTTTACACACAGTAGAACTCCTACCCTGACAGTAGTCAAGATCTTGGAGATTTGCTTACATCCTTAATTATTCCATTTTTGTGTTTATATATGCACTTGACATTCTAAGAATCCTGATACGATTAACTTCCCTTCCTGTTCTTATCGTTTTCAATACCTGGACAGAAGCCATTATTCAAATGTCTCAAACCTTTGCTTCATCTGGGAATCTGATTTTTAGATTTGCCATCATTCTATGACTGGAACTTTTGAAAAAAATAACAACCAGATAGTAAAACCTGTATCTAAGTTTTCTAATGTCCCTAATTTCACTATCACCTTTGCCAGACCTTCCTTACCTAACACCTACTAAATTCATCTTCACTTGACCCAATATGGACCTGTTCCATGTTTATTCCTAACACCCCTAATAATTGAAGCCTCTTATTGTGTAGAAAATAACAAGAGTTGCTTTTGTTCTAATCCCACTGCAAAAAATCCCCAATAAATATGTAAAAAGACAACAGTCTCCTTCCCTTTCCAGGCCTCCTACTCTTTCTGAAGTCCTTTCTCACCCCTATGCAAAGCTTTTGAAAGTATTCCAGATATTGCGGAGAGTGTCGTTATGGTAAACCTACACCTTTTGAGGTTTGCCGACTGAATATGAACAACTGAACCCTGTACCTTATCTAAAACAGATCTCTTGTTTGATCCAATATTACCCTCACTGCCAACTAATAACTCCAAAAAAAGTAGTATGTTCAGCCTACTCTGAGATCCTTCAAGATAACATTTTTGTTTGTGGACAGAGAGAGGTACAGACCTTGGATTTACAAATGTCTTTCAGTTGTAAAAATACATGTGGGAGATGCCTTTTGGGGCACTTAACCACCTTTTTCACTATTCTCAAAATGGTAACAGGCAGTACTCAAGAACAAGTAGAGCTTGGCAATTGTATATGATTACCCTGATGAAGAACCTTCTGAATAAGAAAATAATCATTGTGGCCACAGCTAATGCTGCCACCTCCCTGACAGCTATTCTGAGGATCAGTTTACTAATACCCTAGAATCATAAGTTCATGGCTTGGAGTAGGCACAGCTGACCTAGAACTTATGATGATCATCTAATGAGAACTGTTGGCAGAATATCTTGCTCTATTGCCAGAATAGTATGCCTGAAAAAAGGTCTTTAGATTTCCTAGCCTAAGTGGTCCTCAATAATAAGATAGCTTTAGATTATTTGCTTCACTGCCCCGCAGACTTAGTGCCATAGCTAACACTTGCTGTACTTGGAAAAACACCTCACAGAAAGTACACGTAGAAACCACTGAGTTATTTAAACTAGCCAAATCTTTAAAAGGGCACTCAAATTTTACCCCAGGTTGGTTGACTTTTAAGTTTTCTGTTTATTACTGGCTTCCTTCCAGGCTCAGGACCTCTTTCTATTCAGGTCTACAAATAATTCTCCTATTATACTAATTTGTTCATTCTGTGTTATATTGAAAGTACTGTTACTTTCTTTATGTGCCTTGCTGTTGAACATCAACATTGAACATGAAAGTTATGATTGCTCGAAGGCTTCAAACAACCCATTAGTCCTACAACACATTGATTGATGATCTTTGGAAACAAAACCATCATGACTTTTAAAATTCAGATAGAAACAACGTCTAGATCGTATTCCCCAAATGCTTCCTTATTGCTCAAATGTGGCCTTACCCTTTAAAATATCATGTTTTCCTGATTCTACATATCAGTACTTTTCACCCCCTCCAAAGGACATGATAGACCCTGAGAAGATCTTTGGTCATTCCAGCACTGCAATGGGGCTATGACCATAAAAGATCAATCACTGATGCTTTCACTCAAAAGGGGGAAGAGAAAGATCTCACTCAAAAGGGGGAAATGTAACTATAGACAAAATGGAGTTAACACTTACACTGAGAGTAAACTAAAGTGAAGTCAGAGGCCATTAAAGAAATAGGGTCTATCCATGTCCTCTTCTCTGAAACTGCTCTTTTCAGAAGATCATTGAACTTGGTACGCTACACCATAAACATCTTGGACAAACATCTGCTGCCTGCAACAAAGTGGATTTTTTGCCTAGTGACAGGTTGAGTAACCAACTACGTATAGCTAAGTGTAGGTTACAACAGCTTTAGCTAATCATGATTCTCTCAAAACAATTCATGTAACCCCCTAGGGAATTTTCCTTTTTGCCTTAAAAGCTGTAAGCCATTTCCCCTCTTCAGAATACATTTGTGTTTCTGAGACTGGGAAAAGACAGAGGCAGCCACTGTCTAGTTAGAACAGGATGGCTGGCCTTGGGAAAGAACAAAAGCAGCAAGCTTACTGAAGGCCTCAAGAATACACAAAAACAGGATGTCTGTGGTGGGAACGCCCTTGTTTTTTGTTTTGTTGTTTGTTTTGTTTTGTTTTGCTAGCAGGAGCATGCCAAATTTGGAAATAGAGAAAACTTTCAATAAGACTGGTCTAAACAAGGAATACCATTCCAGCAGGAACCAATAGAAATTAGACAACTCAGCTAAGTTTGAGATATATACCTCTAGATAAAGTCCAGACACAGGAACACTTGATCCCTCCCAGCATGTGCTTGGAGTTCTGTACTATTGCTTTCTCTAAATAAAAAGCATGTTTTTCCAGCGTGTCTACCTTGAGCATTTGCGAAGTTCAGTCTTCCACTTCATGACCGAGAACCGTGCTATCATTTCCTCCTGAATCTATTTCCTTAGTATTGGAATCCCTAATCCCCCATATAAATGCAACTGATTGTTTTAAAACTTTGCCTTTTTTTAGTTCTTTGAGAAAATAAACAAAATAGATAAACCCATAGCCATACTTACTAAGAGAAAAAGAGAATCTACACACATTAACAGAATCGGAAATGAGAAAAGAAAAATCACAATGGACCCCACAGAAATAGAAAGAATTATTAGAGAATACTATGAGAATCTCTATGCTAACAAGCTGGAAAACCTAGAACAAATGGACAACTTCCTATAAAAATACAACCTAGGAGAGGGGGCGGAAGATGGCGGCGTGAGTAGAGCAGCAGAAATCTCCTCCCAAAACCACATATATCTATGAAAATATAAAAAAGACAACCCTTCCTAGAATAAAGACCAGAGGACACAGGACAATATCCAGACCACATCCGCACCTGAGAGAACCCAGCGCCTCGCGAAGGGGGTAAGATACAAGCCCCGGCCAGGCGGGAGCCGAGCGCCCCTCCCCCCCAGCTCCCGGCGGGAGAAGAGCAGGTAGAGCGGGAGGGAGAAGGAGCCCAGGGCTGCCGAACACCCAGCCCCAGCCATCCGGGCCAGAGTGCAGGGCCCTCGATACTGGGAAAACAGGGCAGCAAGAACAGTGAGCAGGCACTGAAGGCTGGGCGACAGAGGACATAAGAAAAGCGCGCGACAATTTTTTTTTTTTTTTTTTTTGCTTTTTTGCTGCTTTGTTTTGGCGAGCGCTTTTTGGAAGTCTTAAAGGGACAGGGACCCCAATATTAGGGAAACGGGCAGAAAGACCGGTGAGCAGAGGCCTGAGGCTGGCACCGGAGAATAAAGAAAAACGAACGACCACCTTTTTTTTTTTTTTAATTAAAAATTTTTTTTTTTTTTTTAATTAAAAAAATTTTTTTTCTTGTTTTTTTTTGTGGTCGTTGTTTTGTTTTGGCGGGTGCTTTTTGGAAGTCTTAAAGGGGCAGGGCGGGTCACTTAATCCAGAGGTAGGGAATCCGGGATCTCTGGGCACCCTAACCCCTGGGCTGCAGGGAGCAGGGAGGCCCCTTACGGAGATAAATAGCCTCCCAGCAACTCCTGCTCCAACGCGACTCCACCATTTTGGAGTAGCTGCCCGAGCCAGGCCACGCCCACAGCAACAGCGGAGATTAACTCCATAGCAGCCAGGCAGGAAGCAGAAACCCTGTCTGCGCGCAGCTGCGCAGCACAAGCCACTAGAGGCCGCTGTTCTCCCAGGAGAGGAGGGCCACAAACCAACAAGAAGGGAAGTCCTTCCAGCCGTCACTTGTCCCAGTTCTGCAGACTATTCCTATCACCATGAAAAGGCAAAGCTACAGGCAGACAAAGATCACAGAGACAACACCAGAGAAGGAGACAGACCTAACCAGTCTTCCTGACAAAGAATTCAAAATAAGAATCATAAACATGCTGACAGAGATGCAGAGAAATACGCAAGAAAAATGGGATGAAGTCCGGAAAGAGATCACAGATGCCAGAAAGGAGATCGCAGAAATGAAACAAACTCTGGAAGGGTTTATAAGCAGAATGGATAGAATGCAAGAGGCCATTGATGGAATTGAAATCAGAGAACAGGAACGCATAGAAGCTGACATAGAGAGAGACAAAAGGATCTCCAGGAATGAAACAATATTAAGAGAACTGTGTGACCAATCTAAAAGGAGCAATATCCGTATTATAGGGGTCCCAGAAGAAGAAGAGAGAGGCAAAGAGATGGAAAGTATCTTAGAAGAAATAATTGCTGAAAACTTCCCCACACTGGGGGAGGAAGTAATCAAACAGACCACGGAAATACACAGAACCCCCAACAGAAAGGATCCAAGAAGGGCAACACCAAGACACATAATAATTAAAATGGCAAAGATCAAGGACAAGGAAAGAGTGTTAAAGGCAGCTAGAGAGAAAAAGGTCAACTATAAAGGGAAACCCATCAGGCTAACGTCAGATTTCTCAACAGAAACCCTACAGGCCAGAAGAGAATGGCATGATATATTTAATACAATGAAACAGAAGGGCCTTGAACCAAGGATACTGTATCCAGCACGACTATCATTCAAATATGACGGTGGGATTAAACAATTCCCAGACAAACAAAAGCTGAGGGAATTTGCTTCCCACAAACCACCTCTACAGAACATCTTACAGGGACTGCTCTAGATGGGAGCACTCCTAGAAAGAGCACAGCACAAAACACCCAACATATGAAGAATCGAGGAGGAGGAACAAGAAGGGAGAGAAGAAAAGAATCTCCAGACAGTGTATATAACAGCTCAATAAGCGAGCTAAGTTAGGCAGTAAGATACTAAAGAGGCTAACCTTGAACCTTTGGTAACCACAAATTTAAAGCCTGCAATGGCAATAAGTACATATCTTTCAATAGTCACCCTAAATGTTAATGGGTTGAATGCACCAATCAAAAGACACAGAGTAACAGAATGGATAAAAAAGCAAGACCCATCTATATGCTGCTTACAAGAAACTCACCTCAAACCCAAAGACATGTACAGACTAAAAGTCAAGGGATGGAAAAACATATTTCAAGCAAACAACAGTGAGAAGAAAGCAGGGGTTGCAGTACTAATATCAGACAAAATAGACTTCAAAACAAAGAAAGTAACAAGAGATAAAGAAGGACACTACATAATGATAAAGGGCTCAGTCAAACAAGAGGATATAACCATTCTAAATATATATGCACCCAACACAGGAGCACCAGCATATGTGAAACAAATACTAACAGAACTAAAGGGGGATATAGACTGCAATGCATTCATTCTAGGAGACTTCAACACACCACTCACCCCAAAGGATAGATCCACTGGGCAGAAAATAAGTAAGGACACGGAAGCACTGAACAACACAGTAGAGCAGATGGACCTAATAGACATCTATAGAACTCTACATCCAAAAGCAGCGGGATATACATTCTTCTCAAGTGCACATGGAACATTCTCCAGAATAGACCACATACTAGGCCACAAAAAGAGCCTCAGAAAATTCCAAAAGATTGAAATCCTACCAACCAACTTTTCAGACCACAAAGGCATAAAACTAGAAATAAACTGTACAAAGAAAGCAAAGAGGCTCACAAACACATGGAGGCTTAACAACACGCTCCTAAATAATCAATGGATCAATGACCAAATCAAAATGGAGATCCAGCAATATATGGAAACAAATGACAACAACAACACTAAGCCCCAACTTCTGTGGGACACAGCAAAAGCAGTCTTAAGAGGAAAGTATATAGCAATCCAAGCATATTTAAAAAAGGAAGAGCAATCCCAAATGAATGGTCTAATGTCACAATTATCGAAATTGGAAAAAGAAGAACAGATGAGGCCTAAGGTCAGCAGAAGGAGGGACATAATAAAGATCAGAGAAGAAATAAATAAAATTGAGAAGAATAAAACAATAGCAAAAATCAATGAAACCAAGAGCTGGTTCTTCGAGAAAATAAACAAAATAGATAAGCCTCTAGCCAGACTTATTAAGAAGAAAAGAGAATCAACACAAATCAACAGTATCAGAAACGAGAAAGGAAAAATCACGACGGACCCCACGGAAATCCAAAGAATTATTGGAGAATACTATGAAAACCTATATGCTAACAAGCTGGGAAACCTAGGAGAAATGGACAACTTCCTAGAAAAATATAACCTTCCAAGATTGACCCAGGAAGAAACAGAAAATCTAAACAGACCAATTACCAGCAACGAAATTGAAGAGGTAATCAAAAAACTACCAAAGAACAAAACCCCCGGGCCAGATGGATTTACCTCGGAATTTTATCAGACATACAGGGAAGACATAATACCCATTCTCCTTAAAGTTTTCCAAAAAATAGAGGAGGAGGGGATACTCCCAAACTCATTCTATGAAGCTAACATCACCCTAATACCAAAACCAAGCAAAGACCCCACCAAAAAAGAAAACTACAGACCAATATCCCTGATGAACGTAGATGCAAAAATACTCAACAAAATATTAGCAAACCGAATTCAAAAATACATCAAAAGGATCATACACCATGACCAAGTGGGATTCATTCCAGGGATGCAAGGATGGTACAACATTCGAAAGTCCATCAACATCATCCACCACATCAACAAAAAGAAAGACAAAAACCACATGATCATCTCCATAGATGCTGAAAAAGCATTTGACAAAGTTCAACATCCATTCATGTTAAAAACTCTCAGCAAAATGGGAATAGAGGGCAAGTACCTCAACATAATAAAGGCCATCTATGATAAACCCACAGCCAACATTATATTGAACAGCGAGAAGCTGAAAGCATTTCCTCTGAGATCGGGAACTAGACAGGGATGCCCACTCTCTCCACTGTTATTTAACATAGTACTGGAGGTCCTAGCCATGGCAGTCAGACAAAATAAAGAAATACAAGGAATCCAGATTGGTAAAGAAGAAGTTAAACTGTCACTATTTGCAGATGACATGATACTGTACATAAAAAACCCTAAAGACTCCACCCCAAAACTACTAGAACTGATATCGGAATACAGCAAAGTTGCAGGATACAAAATCAACACACAGAAATCTGTGGCTTTCCTATATACTAACAATGAACCAACAGAAAGAGAAATCAGGAAAACAACTCCATTCACAATTGCATTAAAAAAAATAAAATACCTAGGAATAAACCTAACCAAAGAAGTGAAAGACTTATACTCTGAAAACTACAAGTCACTCTTAAGAGAAATTAAAGGGGACACTAACAGATGGAAACTCATCCCATGCTCGTGGCTAGGAAGAATTAATATCGTTAAAATGGCCATCCTGCCCAAAGCAATATACAGATTTGATGCAATCCCTATGAAACTACCAGCAACATTCTTCAATGAACTGGAACAAACAATTCAAAAATTCATATGGAAACACCAAAGACCCCGAATAGCCAAAGCAATCCTGAGAAAGAAGAATAAAGTAGGGGCGATCTCACTCCCCAACTTCAAGCTCTACTATAAAGCCATAGTAATCAAGACAATTTGGTACTGGCACAAGAGCAGAGCCACAGACCAATGGAACAGACTAGAGAATCCAGACATTAACCCAGACATATATGGTCAATTAATATTTGATAAAGGAGCCATGGACATACAATGGCGAAATGACAGTCTCTTCAACAGGTGGTGCTGGCAAAACTGGACAGCTACATGTAGGAGAATGAAACTGGACCATTGTCTAACCCCATATACAAAAGTAAACTCAAAATGGATCAAAGACCTGAATGTAAGCCATGAAACCATTAAACTCTTGGAAGAAAACATAGGCGAAAACCTCTTAGACATAAACATGAGTGACCTCTTCTTGAACATATCTCCCCGGGCAAGGAAAACAACAGCAAAAATGAGTAAGTGGGACTATATTAAGCTGAAAAGCTTCTGTACAGCAAAAGACACCATCAATAGAACAAGAAGGATCCCTACAGTATGGGAGAATATATTTGAAAATGACACATCCGATAAAGGCTTGACATCCAGAATATATTAGGAGCTCTCACGCCTCAACAAACAAAAAACAAATAACCCAATTAAAAAATGGGCAGAGGAACTGAACAGACAGTTCTCCAAAAAAGAAATACAGATGGCCAACAGACACATGAAAAGATGCTCCACATCGCTAATTATCAGAGAAATGCAAATTAAAACTACAATGAGGTATCACCTCACACCAGTAAGGATGGCTGCCATCCAAAAGACAAACAACAACAAATGTTGGCGAGGCTGTGGAGAAAGGGGAACCCTCCTACACTGCTGGTGGGAATGTAAGTTAGTTCAACCATTGTGGAAAGCAGTATGGAGGTACATCAAAATGCTCAAAACAGACTTACCATTTGACCCAGGAATTGCACTCCTAGGAATTTACCCTAAGAATGCAGCCATCAAGTTTGAGAAAGACAGATGCACCCCTATGTTTATTGCAGCACTATTTACAATAGCCAAGAATTGGAAGCAACCTAAATGTCCATCAATAGATGAATGGATAAAGAAGATGTGGTACATATACACAATGGAATACTACTCAGCTATAAGAAAAGGGCAAATCCAATCATTTGCAGCAACATGGATGGAGCTGGAGTGTATTATGCTCAGTGAAACAAGCCAAGCGGAGAAAGAGAAATACCAAATGATTTCACTTATCTGTGGAATATAAGAACAAAGGAAAAACTGAAGGAACAAAACAGCAGCAGAATCACAGAACTCAAGAATGGACTAACAGGTACCAAAGGGAAAGGGACTGGGGAGGATGGGTGGGTAGGGAGGGATAAGGGGGGGAGATGTAGGGGGTTATTAAGATTAACATGCATGGGGGGGTAGGAGAAAAGGGAGGGCTGTACAACACAGAGAAGGCAAGTAGTGATTCTACAACATTTTGCTATGCTGATGGACAGTGACTGTAAAGGGGTTTATAGGGGAGACCTGGTATAGGGGAGAGCCTAGTAAACATAATATTCGTCATGTAAGTGTAGATTAGTGATAGCAAAAAAAAAAAAAAAAGCAAGGGCAGTTCCTGTGTGGTAACCTCCAACGAGTTCTACACAAGGGTATAAAGGGCATATAAAAGTGTAGGCAAAGGGTCTGTTTGTGTTTATACAGAGGATCAAAGCCTAATTGGGCTACCCCGAAAATGAACTACGATACGATATGAAAAAGAACTTCCAACATCTGCACTCTCTGGAAGACTCATGCCAGAAGATGATCATCAAAAAACCCCAACAAAGATCCACGCACTGCTACAGCTGTAGATGCACTCATCCCACCAGTTCCTGGACTTGCCATGGGAATGAGGAAGGAGATATCTAAGCTGGCCTGTGCATGCAGTAAAACAACAAAATTGGACTGGATCTATACTGTTGGAACTCAACCAAGAATTTGGAGAAGTGCAAATTGTAGCGCTCCAAAGTCTTACAACTACAAACTATTTATTGTTAAAAGAACATATGGCACGTGAACAGTCCCCAGGAATGGGTTGTTTTAATTTGTCTGATTTCTCTCAGACTGTTCAAGTTCATTTGGACAATATCCACCATATCATAGATAAGTTTTCACAAATGCCTAAGGTGCCTAACTGGTTTTCTTGGTTTCACTGCAGATGGCTGGTAATTACAGATATGCTTTGGTTATGTAACTATACTCCTATTATGTTAATGTGTGTGTGCAATTTAAGTAGTAGCTTAAAACCTATACATGCTGAAGTTACGCTACAAGAAGATATATCAAAGAAATAATCAATCTTCCCATGTTTTCTTCCGCCTGCTACTTCTATAGCTTTTCTTCTTCCTTCCTAATTACAACCCTTAAATAGAATTCGTGCCTCATATCAAATTTACCGAGTATCATAATTCTTCCAAGTGGTAAAGATACCTCAAGACAAATGCTGGGCATAGAAGCCACAGGGCATAAATATGCAAAGAAGTAAAAAGCTAACCTTTTCAAACAATAAGGCTTCTCTCTCACTTACCAACTTCACATTTCCCTGTATGGCCCCGGAAGATGACTGGTTAGCCAGAGACGGGTAAGATTCCTCAAGGGAGGAACAACCTAAGACAGGCACAGTCGCAGGGGGGCCATCAGGTGAGAAATTGGGGATCAACAGAGGTGAGGCTTAGAACCTCACCCCCCCTGTTCTGAGAGAAATCTTCTGCATACGTGGATGTTTTATTGCCCTGGTCTAGCTTGGATTAACACATAGTCTACAGGCACACACCTGATCATCTACATGTGCTCTCTTACAACACTAAACTATGTTTTCTACCTTTATCTTGTATCTACCTACCACTTCAGCATTTTATTAAAAATAATAATAATAAAGAGAGAAATGTGGTATCCACATATAAATCAAGTATAAAAACCAAATGAGTATTCATATTTGAACTGACTGTTTAGAGTTCATAATGCATGAGCAAAACCGAAAGTTTCTGTGATGACTGCCCTTGTACTGTTCACTATGTAACTTATTCATTATGTAAGAATTTGTTCTACATGTAAAAACTTGTTTGTTATGCCTCAGAAGATTGGAGACTGACAAAAATTAGGCTTTGGGTGGAATAATGATTGTGCATTGAGCATTGACTCCCCTATACAGAATTTTATTGTCGTTAACAACCATTTGATCAATAAATTTGAGAGATGCCCTCACAAAAAAAAAAAAAAAAAAAAAAGGACAGACTTCCAATGGTAAAATAAATTAGTAACCAGGATGTAATGTATAGCATAAGGAATATAGTCAAGATATTGTAACAGCCTGGTAGGGTGATAGCTGGAACCTAGAATTATGTATATAAATGTTCTACCACTGTGTTGTACACTTGAAACTCATGTAATGTAATACTGTGTGTCAACTACCCTTCAATAAAAAAAAAATAATTATTAAAAAAAAAAAAAAAATACAACCTACCAAGACTGACCAAGGAAGAAACAGAAAATCTAAACAGACCAATTACCAGCAACAAAATTGAATCAGTAATCAAAAATCTACCCAAGAACAAAACCCCTGGGCCAGATGGATTCAGTTCTGAATTTTATCAGACATATACAGAAGACATAATACCCATTCTCCTTAAAGTTTTCCAAAAAATACAAGAGGAGGGAATACTTCCAAACTCATTCTATGAAGCCACCATCACTCTAATACCAAAACCAGGCAAAGACTCCACCAGAAAGGAAAATTACAGACCAATATCCCTGATGAACACAGATGCAAAAATACTCAACAAAATATTAGCAAACAAAATTCAAAAATGCATCAAGAGGGTCATAAACCATGATCAAGTGGGATTCATCTCAGGGATGTAAGGATGGTACAACATTTGAAAATCCATCAACATCATCCACAAAATCTACAAAATAAGGACAAAAACCAGATGATAATCTACATAAGTGCTGAAAAAGCATTTGACAAAATTCAACATCTATTCATGATTAAAACTCTCAACAAAATGGGTATAGAGGGCAAGTACCTCAACATAATAAATGCCATACATGACAAACCCACAGCCAACATTATAGTTAACAATGAGAAGCTGAAAGCTTTTCCTCTAAGATAGGGAACAAGACAGGGATGTCCACTTTCCCCACTGTTATTCAATAAAGTACTGGAGGTCCTAGCCACAGCAATCAAACAAAAAAAAGAAATACAAGGCATCCAGATTAGTAAAGAAGAAGTCAAACTGTCATTATTTGGAAATGACATGATATTGTACATAAAAAACCCTAAAGACTCCATTCCAAAACTACTAGAACTAATATCGGAATTCAGCAAAGTTGCAGGATACAAAATTTACATACAGAAATCTGTGGTATTCCTATACACTAATGATGAACTAGCAGAAAGAGAAATCAGGAAAAAAATTCCATTCACAATTGCATCAAAAAGAATAAAATACCTAGGAATAAACCTAACCAAGGAAGTGAAAGACCTATACCCTGAAAACTACAAGACATTCTTTAGAGAAATTAAAGAGGACACTAACAAATGGAAACTCATCCCATGCTCTTGGCTAGGAGGAATTAATATCATCAAAATGGCCATCCTGCCTAAAGCAATATACAGATTCAATGCAATCCCTGTCAAAATACCGACAGCATTCTTCAATGAACTGGAACAAACAGTTTTAAAATTCATAAGGAACCACAAAAGACCCATAGTCAAAGCAATCCTGAAAAGGAAGAATAAAGCAGGGGGAATCTCGCATCCCAACTTCAAGCTCTACAATAAAGCCACAGTAATCAAGACAATTTGGTACTGGCACAAGAACAGAGCCACAGACCAGTGGAACAGAATAGAAAGTCCAGATATAAACCCAAACATATATGGTCAAATAATATATGATAAAGGAGCCATGACATACAATGGGGAAATGACAGCCTCTTCAACAGCTGGTGTTGGCAAAACTGGACAGCTACATGGAAGATAATGAAACTGGATCATTGTCTAACCCCATACACAAAAGTAAATTTGCAATGGATTAAAGACCTGAATATAAGTTATGAAACCATAAAACTCTTAGAAAAAAACATAGGCAAAAATCTCTTGGACATAAACATGAGCAGCTTCTTCATGAACATATCTCCCCGGGCAAGGAAAATGAACAACTGGGACTATATCAAGCTGAAAACTGAAAAGCTTCTGTACAGCAAAGGACACCACCAATAGAACAAAAAGGCATCCTACAGTATGGGAGAATATATTCATAAATGACAGATCTAATAAAGGGCTGACATCCAAAATATATAAAGAGCTCACACACCTCAACAAACAAAAAGCAAATAATCCAATTAAAAAATGGGCAGATGATCTGAACAGATACTTCTCCAAAGAAGAAATTCAGATAGCCAACAGACACATGAAAAGATGCTCCACATCGCTAATCATCAGAGAAATGCCAATTAAAACTACAATGAGATATCCCTTCACACCAGTAAGGATGGCCACCTTCCAAAAGACAAACAACAACAAATGTTGGTCAGGTTGTGGAGAAAGGGGAACCCTTCTGCACTGCTGGTGGGAATGGAAACTAGTTCAAACTTTGTGGAAAGCAGTATGGAGGTTCCTCAAAAAACTCAAAATAGAAATACCATTTGACCCAGGAATTCCACTCCTAGGAATTTACCCTAAGAATGCAGCAGCCCAGTTTGAAAAAGACAGATGCACCCCTATGTTTATTGCAGCACTATTTACAATAGCCAAGTAATGGAAGCAACCTATGTGTCCATCAGTAGATGAATGGATAAAGAAGATGTGGTACATATGTGCAGTGGAATATTATTCAGGCATAAAAAGAAAACAAATCCTACCATTTGCAACAACATGGATGAAGCTAGAGGGTATTATGCTCAGTGAAATAAGCCAGGCAGAGAAAGACAAGTATCAAATGATTTCACTCATCTGGGGAGTATAAGAACAAAGAAAAAAAACTGAAGGAGCAAAACAGCAGCAGACTTACAGAACCCAAGAATGTACTAACAGTCACCAAAGGGAAAGGGACTGGGGAGGATGGGTGGGAAGGGAGGGATAAAGGGGGGAAAAGCAAGGGGGCACCATAATTAGCATGTATAATGTGGGGAGGGGGCACGGGGAGGGCTGTACAACACAGAGAAGACAAGTAGTGATTCTACAGCATCTTACTACACTGATGGACAGTGACTGTAAGGGGTTTGTGGGGGGACTTGGTGAAAGGGGAGAGTCTAGTAAACATGATGTTCCTCATGTAATTGTAGGTTAATGATACCAAAATTAAAAAACAAAATCTTCTGGTAAAGTCTATCTTATATTTTTAAAACCTTAAAAGAGGGAAAGTGCCTAAAATTTAGGATGATATAGTAATAGCCTAGCTTTCTAAGCTGGACTAACAACAACAATAAAAAAACTATGGGTATGTTTTAAATATGAATATTAATATAAATGAAAAATAAAATAATAGGTTAATTAATCATTGCCTATTAATATCCACCATGGTCAGAGAGTTTATTAGAGCAACAATAGAATTATTTGACCATAAAAATATATTTTAACACATCATCTGCTGATAGGAGAATTAAAATAATAGCATTGTACATATATATAGGTGTGTTAGTTTTTTAACTGGAATATGTTTCACATACTTTCCAAATTCTAAAGTATATTGCTTAAACTATTTGTCACAGAAGTTATTTTCCTAGAAATTTATACCAACTAAGTAAATATGTTATAAAAGCTTGTCATCAATTCATAATTTAAAAAAGCTAATATGGAAAAATGGCCTGTGACTGAAAATAATATATTATTTTAGTACATCTACTTGTAATGGAATTGTATGAGGTCATTAAAGGTTATAACCAAATCACAAAAGAAGATTCATGAATAAGGACAGTTTCTATAGCAGAGGCAGATCAGTGAACAGTGGATAATACGGTCTTTGTAAAACAAGTTAACAAGTGATGAATTATCTGCTGTAGATGAGTATATGGACAGAACAGAGTGACCAAACAGTATCAGGTTATTAGCACATTTTATTATCAGCTGATTAGACAATTTTAATTTTTTTATTTGTTTTAAAAAGTTCATATGTACTAAATTAGAAAAAATTAAAATGTATTTTTTATTTGAGTACTTTAATAACCAAGATAAGGATGTCAACATAGTTATCAATAAGAATGCAAAATTCAAACTGAACAGCTACATTATTAAATATATTGATTCCTGTATTCTTTTAGGCCATTATTATTTTCTACAAAATTGAATATACACTACTTAATTATCAGTCTCCATAGCTTTTTTCTCCCAACTCCACTTACAGAATTACAAAACCTTACAAGCTTGGTATTAAGTAAATGTATGTGTGTAGAAAAACAAAGCTGAACACTTCCCATATGTTTTTGAGAAGGCTTTGCTGGGTTTGACATAATACTGACAGCAGAAGACCTTATTCCAATATTAATACTAACATACTTTGTTATAGGATTCTAGTGTTTTGCATGCTGCCACAAAATTTTCATTTGACAATGCTTCTTTCTGAAATATTCACACTATAAATGAGAAATTGGCATGTTTTTAGTTCCTCAGAATAAAGTTGCATGTTTGACATATTATAATCGTCCTTCATTTCTTTTTTAATTTTAAATGCCTCATTTTAGAAATAGGTTAGCTACAAAATAGACTATTGTTTGTACAATCACTGCCAGTATTCAGTTCTCCTCATTTTATTCCTCTCAGGATTAAATTCTCATAGTCGCTGTCACAACTTAACTCCAAATTAAACACTTTTATTTGAGTTGGTGTTTTCTTAATTTGCTCTGATCTGTAAAGCTCTTTAAAGTTTGAACAAGAGGTGTGTTATATAAATGCAAATGATTGACTGAGAGATAGGTTGTTACAGATTAATCAGTGCATAGGAAGTCAACTGTTATTAACAAAAACTTTGTTATAAATGAAAGAAATGCTTCATGGAGAGTGGTGAAAAATCAAATATCTTGAATTCCTCTAATTCCAAAATCACAATTACTAAAACACCCACCAAACTATAGATATTTGACAAACAGCAATAATAAAAAGAATGACAATTAGAGTTACAGAATATTTGACAGATATTCAACTTAAGTGTCTTGTTTTGAATATGAAATCACAGAGCAAGAAATAACTGGAACCTGACTACCTTACTATTACTACTAGCAGAATTAGAACTTAAACATGGTCATTCTAGCTTCCAATTAAATTTTTTCTGGACAAAATACATCTTAATTTAGATAGAAAGGGAAACAAACAATTGAAATACTAATTTTTAATATATTTCTTAAATACATTAAATCATCAATGATAATACAAATATCATCAATGTCATCATGAAGAGGGACAGCAATATGAAAAAAATATGTGCTGCAATATTTTTCTTGTGAATTTATCTGAACACACACACACACACACACCTCCCCCAGATTTGTTTTTTAGGGAACTGAGCACCTAAGAAAAAAGATGTGAAATGTTGATATTCAACATTTTCATTAAAAGGCAGGGGTGGTAAGTTGTTCTTCATTGAAGTCTTCTAGGATCAGAGCATTTTAATGTTTGAAATACATTGGTAATCTTAAAAGGACTCTGATTAGTTTTAAGTCTAATGAAATATAACTAATGTAATGTATCTAGAGTATTTAATTTAGGAATAATAGAAATATGTTTTTTAGCCTGTAGTATATACATATTGGTTAGGCTAGACTAGAATAAAATGTTTTATCATTGGGTGAATATATTTACTAATGCAAATAATCACTTTAGCTTGTGCTGAAAGAATAATTTGATATTTGGAATATTTATGTTTGTGTACAAAACGCTGAAAATTGTGCTTCTGCTTTACACTGTGAGTTAGTCCAGATTCTTCTCAACCAAAGGATTTTTGTCCAATGAGCCCTCTATTATTGCCTGTTTATATCTACCAATGTTTTCACTTCTTAGGGATTTAGAAATGCTGAAATGCGAATCCAATTGAAATACTGGTTTCAGTTGTTTTGGACAAACTGCCACTCTGTTTTAAGATATTAGACTGGCTTAGCATGCTTTTCATGTCACATCTCCAAATCAGGCATATCACATCAGATTAGGAAATGCATATGTCACTAGAACATTCAACTTCTTTAAAGAAATTATCTTATAACTGTATTTAAAGATTTTTCTGCAGTATTATTAAACATCTTATGATATAATATGCTTTCTTTATTATTCTAATAATGTTTTCCCTTTGGATGCACTTAAAATGTGGTGTGGCATGGCGGCAGTGATGCTCATGGTTTCTGAAGGACAATTTGGCAAAGCAGCATTCCAGCACTAAACACAACAAAGGGCAGTGAACAGAGACATGGAAACCTAAGTCAGAATGTGAAATAGGTTTCTACTGAACTGTGTTAGACTTCAGAATGCAACCCCATGGGAAGGAGCAGAAGCTCTCTTACTTGAACCATTTAAAACCTCTCTTAGAATATTTAAAAACATATTGCCTGGAACAATGTCATATTGGAACAGAGAGAGATAAGATGACCTAGAAGACTTTCCTCCTCTCTCCTAATATTTTATGAGTCTGTACATAGAAAAAAAATCTTGAAGTCTAAGGTGCAATTTTAGAAAGCACTGACTTGTTTGTATAGTTTTATAATTGTGTGCAGAAATGTCAGGTGGTGATCTATAGACAGAAATACTGCAGAAGTGTACCCTGAAATTTACAAATGGATTATGTTAATGTACTGGTGCAAGCTTCTGTTGAAGTGAACTATGGTTTATATTCATGCAGTCTAATGTGAGCCTCTCAAAACAAGTCACTGAAATTTATAGTTGGTGTTTTGTATTGTGTATTGAAACTATGAAATATGCTAATAAAAATTATTTTGGAAATCTTGTCTATAGAATAAAAAGAAAGTAAACTGCAGTTCTTTTTATTGACACATGCCTTCCAAAACTGTGAAATGTCTTTGAAATATATTTAAAAATTATAAATGTACGAGAAATTCTAAATTGTTTATACATTTGAAAATAAATTATAACATTTTCAATTATATACAATTCTTAAAAATGTCATGAAACCTTGTATGCCTACTTCAAACTATCATAAACATGTACTTACTCAACTATGGAGAATGCACTTACTGGACAACAATATACTTTGGGATTGTTCTTAGATGATTCATGAATGATTACAACATTCTGCCACTGAATGTTAAAATCTTAAAAAAAAAAATCTTAAAAAAAAAACATTGAAGATTTGAGTGACAAAGCTTTCCTAAAAAAGAGCATTCATTTTAAGGAGTATATTTTAGGCAAAGTTATTGGTTATCTTTAATTGCACAAAATTTTAAAATATAATATATGACTTAAAAGAAAACTAAAAATGGTGACAAACTGGGAATGATGGATATATTATGTAGAGAGTTAAGGGACATATAACAAAATGTAATAGGTGAGACTCATTAGTATTCAAATTTAAACAAGCTAACTTAAAAAACACATTTTCAAATGAGAGAAATTTGAATACAAACCAGGCATTGGATATTATTAGAGAATTGGATTTTTAAAAAGATCTTTATGTGTTCAGGTTACCTAGTAGGACTTTTATTGAAAAAAATGATACAATGTCTGTAATTATCTTTAAATAATTTGTGGTTAGGTTAGGCAAGAGCAGACATATACATGAATCAATATTTTAAAATAGAGATAATTCCAGTTGGATTATGGTTCAAAGGAGTTCATGTACTATTCTCTCCATATTTGTGTATGCTGAGAAAAGTTCCATATTTTTACAATATCATAATAAAGAGGTTATAAACTTAATAAAGAAAAAGCATTCATAATTAATCAACTTAAGCTTCTCTATTCTTTACAGTGTCTATTGATGTTGTTTTTCTAAAATTTTACTATATTGATAGATTAATAAAACACAAATACAAACAGTTTTTCTTTCTTTTGCAGTACAAACAATAGTATAGAAATAATACAATTATTTTATATTTAGCTATTCAGATAGGCATATAGTATATTTCATGGTAGTTCTAATTTGCATTTCACCTATGGCTAATGATGTTCACCTTTTTTTCATGTGTTTAGATGTCATTTCTATATCTTCTTTTTTGACATATCTGTTTATGCCCCTTGACCATTTTGTAATTGTATTGTTTAGTTGGTTCTTTTACTGTTGAGCTTTTAGAGTTCTTTATGTATTCAAGATAAAAATTCTTTGTCATATAAATGATTTGCAAGTATTTGTATTTTCTTCCAGTTTTAATTTGTTTTTCCAAATTCTTAACAGAATATTTCACAGAGCAAGATGTTTTGAACTTTATAAGGTCAGATTTTGAAGTTTTGGTGTCAAGTCTATGAATTATTTCCCTCTTCCCCAAAGATTTTCTCATGTTTTTCTTAGAAGTTTTACACTTGTGTGTTTTACATTTAAAACCATGCTTCAGTTTGAGTTAAATTTTGTATACAGTGTGAGGTTTAGTTTAAGGTTGATTTATTACCCATGAATGTCAGCATCATTTGTTAAAAAAGCTAAATCTCTTCAACTGAATTGCTTTTGCTCCTTTGTCAAAAATTAAATAGGTACATTTATGTGGCTCTATTTCTGGATTCTTAAGATATTTTTAATGAAAATATCTCCAAGGCATTTTACCACACAGAAAAGAAGAAATAATGGCAGCTGATCAATTTGTATTTAAGCAAAGAGGATAAACAATCCTCTGAAAGACTATGCTTCCTGTCCTGATTCTAATGTTTGTGACTGACATGCAATTGGGGATTATCACACCAGTGCAATATGACTGACTAAATCACAATTCATTGTTAATTAAGAAATAATGTCCACATGCATGGCCTCTGTGTAGAAGATGATGGGATGACCCTCAAGTCCTGACACATCTTGGTACTGAGCAGAAATATATCTCCATATTTTCCTGGATAGTTTTTAGTTGAATAACTGATAGGCTGCTAAATTTTGTTAAGTTTAAACCTGAACTTATATGATCTTTATAGGATAAGAATGAGGCATGTTATTTTTACCACTCATATGATTTTAGTTAATAGTACTTTTATCATTCAGCACCTAAAATACAATGTAAAATGCAACTGTGGTTTTCTCCTGATTTCAAACACCTAGCAGATTACCAAATCTTACCAATTAAATATCTAAAATATCACTTATGTCATATCCATCATCTCCATTTTCTTATGCTACTGCTTTATGCTTTTAACATTTCATTCTTGGACTGTTGCAATAATTTCATCTTGATATTCTAAAACAATGATCATGCCACTGTTTATTTCTGATTTCCTTAATGTTTTTGCTCACATGGGCTAAAAGTAAAACCCATAAGCTTCTCTTTCATCACTTGTAAAATGATGTTTAATTTACCAATGTTTAATGTCATTCCGAGTATAAAATTAAATAACAATTGTCATAAGCCACTTAGCCCAGAAACTAGCATATAACTATTCAATGAATCATAGCTATTTTCATTCTCATTAGTAAGTTATGCAAATATTAGTAAATTATAAAAACCCTTGATATTTGGGACCTTGGATACATTTTCAAACTAATCTTCCTCAAACTTCTATAAGTAGCTAAACTGACCTTGAAATATCTCAGTTGCTCAATAGTGATTGAACTCATACTCATTCTTCAGGATTATTATCAAGCATTACCCACTGGATGAACTATTCCCTGTACTCTCTGGATAGATAGGCATTTCTCTTCCCTTCCTAAAATTGTCATATAATTATTCAATTTTTTTTTTCAATTAATTGTCTTCAATAACTGAGTTTTAAAAGATCTGGTACCTGAGCTATTGTACATTTTATGTTCTTAAATATCTAACTGACCTAATGTGAACCTCAGTAATTAAATATCACTAAATAAGAAATGTGAGATTAAAATATGCATAAGATGATAGGTTAAAAATAAGAAATGATGACTGTTCAAAATTAGTTGAAATTTTTTCATAATTTTAAAATATTTCCCTCAGTCTTCCTTAACACATACTCTGTAGTATAACAAGTATAAAGTTGTTGTGTTTTATTTTCCTTTGTTTATGTACTTACAAACATGCATATATCCTGATAAATTTATCTTTGATAACTTTTTTACTGAAGAGAAGAATAGGGTAAACATAATTTGCAGCTTTTTGTTTTCTTTTGATAAACAATGGATATACCTATAGGTCAGGAGCTATGGAGATCTAACGCTTCTTCTTAATTTACTTATACACGTAAGCATGCACACATACACATAAATTTCACATAAATGATATCATATGATACATGTAGGATATTTCTGAGTTTATTTTTTCTTCTTTTTTTTTTCCCTTCTCTTACCCTCACATGAAAGAACAAGACAAAACTTCAGGAAAACTAAATAATGCAGAGTTGAGCCATTACCTGATAAAGTTTTCAAATGGTTATAACGATGTTCACTGGACTTCAGAGAAGAATGGATGAACTTAGGGAGGACCCCAACAAAGACAAAATATAAAAAATAGAACTAATCATAGATGAAAAATATAAATAAAATAAAAAGTAAACAAGAGGGAGTCAACAGCAAATTGAAGGATGCAGAAGAGAGAATTGGTGATTTGTAAGTTAGAGTAATGGAAAGGATACAAGGTCAACAGAAGAAAGAAAAAAGTATAAAAAAATGTGAGAATAGGTTAAGGGACTGCTAGGGTAACATCAAATGTCCTAAAATTTGCATTAAAGGAGTCTCAGAGAAGAGAAAGAGAGGGGTTGAAAACTTATTTGAAGAAATTACAGCTGAAAGATTCCTTAACCTGGGGAAGAAAACAACATTCAGATTCAGGAAGCACAGTGAGTCTCAAACAAGCTGAATACAAAGAGATCCAAACCAAGGTACATAATTAAAATGTTAAAGATCAAAAATAGAGAATCTTAAAAGCAGCAAGAGAAAGCAATGGATTATGTACAAGGGAATTCACATAATCATAGAATCATCAGTTGACTTAAGCAGAAACTATAGGACAGGAGGAAGAGGCATGATATAGTAAAAGTGTTAAATGAAAAAAAAAAAAAACCTATAGTCACAAATACTCTACCCAGCACAATTATCATCCAGAATTAAAGGAGAGATAAAAAGCTTCTCACATAAAAACAAGTTAAAGGAATTCACCACCACTAAACCAGAATTACAAGAAATGTTAAAAGAACTTCTATAAGAGGAATAAAAAGGCCAAAACTAGAAGAAAGTTCTGAAAAGAAATCGATTCACATGTAAAAGTTAACATAGCAATGGTAGTAGATCAATCACTTAACATCTAGTAGGAAGGTCAAAGGACAAAAGTCATAAAATTAGGTAAGTTCTTAGTAGCGGAATTCCTGGGTTAAATGGTATTTCTATTTTTAGTTTTTTAAGAAACCTCCATATTGCTTTTCACAGTGATTATAACAATTTACATTCCAGTAGTAGACTTAGACACTGAGAAGTGACAACTGGTTACCATGTGGAGGGCTTGGGGTTCTGTGGAGAGTGAAGTGCATAAAGGGGCACAAAAATTCTCAGTCATAATATAAGTTTGTCACATGGATAGTAGTACAGCATGGAGAACATAGCCAGTGATTCTATAACACCTTTCTACATAGATAGTAACTGCAATAGAGGGGATGAGGATTTAATAACATGGGTAACTGTTGATCCACTGTGTTATACATTTAAAATCAATATATGATTGCATATAAATGATACTTTAATAAAAACAGTAAAATCAATTATTTCTCAAAATTAAAGGAATCACTAAATAAAATTGTATAAAAGAAGACATCATATATATGACATGAGAGAGAGGAGAAAAAGTGTCATTCTGTAAGAAACTGTTCAAATTTAAGCAACTATCGATTTAAAACAACTGATACATATGTAAGATATCATATATAAATCTTATGATAAGCACAAACCAAAACTCATAAAAGATACAAAAAAAAGACAAAGGAACGCAACAATAATACCAAAGAAAATCATCATACACAAGGCAAGAGAGCAAGAGAAGAAGGATCAGAGAAGAATGACAAAGACAACAAGAAAATGTTTAACAAAATGGCAATAAATATACAGCTCTCAATAATACTTTAAGTATAAATGTGTTAAATACTCCAACCAAAAGACAGGGTGACTGATTATGAAAAACAATACCCATCTATATCCTACTTAGCAGAGACTCACTTCAGACCAAAAACACATGCAGACTGACACTAAATGGATAACTCATACAAATAGAAATGAAAATATATAGCTGGAGTAGCAGTACCTCTAGCAGGCAAATAGATTTTAAAACATAGTAACAAGAGACAGAGAAGGACATTATATAATGATTAAGTGTTCCATCCAGCAAGAAGACATAGCAATTGTAAATATATACACACCTAACATAAGGGCAACTAAATATATAAGGCATACACTAAATGAACATAAAGGGAGAAATTGACATAGTCCAATAATAATAGGGTACTTTAACATCCCACTAAGATCAATGGATAGATCATCCAGACAGAAAATCAATGAGAAACATTGGCTTTGAACAACACATTAGACCAAACAGACTTAAAAGGATCATTCACCAGAAACCAGTGGGGTTTATTATTGGGATTCAAGGATGGTTCAATATCCAAAAATGGATCAATGTAATAATCCACAGTAACAGAAGGAAGGATGAAAATCATATGATCACCTCAGTGTATGCTGAAAGGGCATTTGAAAATATTCAACATCAGTTCACGATAAAAACTTTCAATAAAGTGAATATAAGGAACATGCCTAAACATAATTAAGGCCATGTATGATAAACCCACAGCTAATATCATTCTCAATGGTGAAATGCTGAAATTTCTTCTAAGATCAAGGAGTAGACAAGAATGCCCATTTCCACCACTTTTATTCATCATAGTACTGGAAGCATAGTCATGGCAATTAAACAAGAAGAAGAAATAAAATGAATACAGTTTCTAAATTAAAGAAAAAGTAAACTTGTCATTATTTGCAGATGACATACCATATATACAAAACCCTAAAAACTCCACCAAAAGCTATTAGAATTAGTACATGAATTCAATAATGTTGCAAGATGCAAAAATCAATATGCAGATATCTGTTGTATTTCTATCTACAAACAATCAGGTAGTAGAAACAGAAATTGAGAAAACAATCCCATTTACAACTACATGAAAAAGAATTAAACATTGTTCAAAAATTGAAGACAACACAAGTAAATGGAACTTTATGCCATATTCATGGATAATAATTTTTACTATTAAAATAGCCATCTGCCCAAAGCAATCTATAAGTTCAATACAATTCCTATCAAAATACCTATGGCATTTTTCACAGAACTAGAGCTTTAAACATAAAATTTGTATAGAACCATAAAAGATCCCAAATTGCCAAAGTAATCTTGAGAAAAAAGAACAAAGCTGGATATATCTCACTCCCTGATTTCAAACTATAATATAAAATTGCAGTAATCAAAACAGAATGGTACTGGCAAAAAAAGCAGATATATAGTCAATAAAACAGAATAGATACCTCAGAATTAAACCCACACTTATTGGTCAATTATTAGATGACAAAGGTGTCTACAATATTCAATGAGGAAAAGAGCATCTCTTCAATAAATGGTGTTGAGAAAACTGGACATTATGTATAAAAGAATGAAACTGGATCACTGTTTTACACCATACACCAAATAAACTTAACATATATTAAAGACCTAAATACAATACCTGAAACCATAAAACTCCTGGAAAAACTTAGTAAACTCTTGAACATCAGCATTAGTAATATTTTTCTAGACATGTCTCCCCAGGCAAGGGAAACAAAGCAAAAATAAACAAGTACAACTACATCAAATTAAAACTTCTGGACAGCAAAGGAAACCATCAACAAAATAAAAAGGCAACTTCCTGTATGGGAGAAAATATTTGCAAATGATATATCCAATAAAGGGCTAATATCCAAAATACATAAAGAACCCATACAACTCAACATCAAAAATCAATCCGATTAAAAAATGGGCAGAGTACCTGAGTAGACATTTTTCCACAGAAGGCATACAGATGGCCAACGGACATATAAAAAGGTGCTTAATGTCACTAGTAATCAGAAAAATGTGGCATCACCTCACACTAGTTAAAGTACGTAATATCAACATGACAAGAACTAACAAGTGTTGGAGAGGATGTGTAGAAAAGGGAACACTCATATGTACTAGTGGGAATGTAAATTGGTACAACCACTATTAAAGAAGTATGGAGATTTCTCTAAAAACTAAATATAGAAATACCATATGACCTAGTAATTCTACTTGTGGGAATTTGTCCAAAGGAAAAAAAATCATTAAGTCAAAGAGATATATCCTGTGATTTTCAAAAATCACAGGAGCAGTGTTGATGAATAAAAGAGTATACATATCTCTAGATTTTGATAACATGGTATAATTTGCATTTTCCCCAACAATGAATAACACAACCCTATATTTGGTTTTGAAAGTCTGATAGTGGTAAAATAATATAACAACTTCATTTAAATTTTTGTTTTTATGCTTTTCAAAATTTCATTTAATAGAGATATTGAACATTTTTTCCTTTTTTGCCTTTATGTATTTGCTTTTATGAATTGATGCTTGTCATTTGCCCATTTTCTAATCGGTGGTATAGTAGATTTATAATGTGTTACTTGGCTAGGTTTAACTGTATTACTCAGAATTCCATTTCTGTATGTTTCTGGCCAGGGCAGAATCTCAAATTAGATTCTTGGAAGATTTGGAGACTCAAAGGAAAGGTAGCTCACACCTCTGTTGTTGATTTGCTGATTCACTATCTTGCATAAAGCAATAGCTAGACTTGAGACTTCTCTACAATCCCTCTATTATAATATATATTTATAAGGTATTTTATAATATTATACTTATAACACTCTATAATATAAATATATAATAAATATGTATATAAATATGTAAATTTAAATATAATAAATATGGAAATAGTGGTAGTCATGTGACTAAGATCGGGCGAGTAAAATGAAAGAAAACTTATTGGCTGTCTTTTTCAATAAATGTCTTCAAAACAAATTGGTGTGTTCATTAGCTTTCTATTATCTAAGCTGAATCTGGAATAAATTAACATGGTAAGTATGGCAGACCCAGTAGATAGTAGTAAACTGTCCTCCTAACAGAAAAGTTCTAAAGTGCTTTCAGATTTAGTTTGTTTGAGGAAGAAAGATGTTTCTATGTTGTCACTGTTATACCAGTGTCTTTATTATTAAAAGGTCAATGTAACCGTAAATGATACACTTGTTTTAGGTAAACTCCGGTGTCTGACCACAGTGCGTCTTTCCACACTCTGTACAAATTTTATAACTTATACAGAATGGCCCACTAACAGGTTCTGTACTGAAATTATTTTTCAGTGATATTTTATCCAAACTAACAATTACCCAGCATGGCCTTCTAATTAACTATGAATGCATTTCTTTTTCATTAATTAAGAAAATGAAAAAACTTTAAAGATTTTACAAGCCAACCTATCATCTATATGATATACTGACATATTTTAAGAGATTCCTAGAATTTTTCTAGTTATTTAGACAAAAAAATCAAATAGCTCAAGACCATTGTAACCTTTAAATTAGGGTATTTTTTCTTAACTGTGCTCAATCATGATGATGTCTTTAAAAAAAAAACAACATTAAAGAGTTAAAGCCATTATAATCCTTCTGTTCTAAAAGTATTACAGAATTGTTTTAAAGTCAGTGCTTATATGATCCTATAGTAACAGTAATAGACCATATTCAATCTATGGTAATAGACCCATTCAATCATTCAATTATACAACTGTTTAATCCATGAAGTAGCAGAAGTCTACTGCACACCAGGTCTTGTACTAAGCTCTGAGGATAAAAATATGAATAAGGCATAGTGTCTGTTTTCAAGCATCTGGTAATCTTCAGAAAAGAAAAATATATTTTCAAGATATTCAGTAAATATCTTATCAAGCCAGGTAGCAGATGCATGAAAAGGTAAGCAAGGATACTCGTGTTGCTGACTTAATGCTGGTTGTAATAATTCTCACTGTTGATTCCCTCGAATAAGAAAGAAGAACTGATTCTGTGATGATTGATTCCTAAATCCCTGGAGTTCTTCCCCTTTAGATTTGCTGAGATACCAAGAGAAGATTGGTGAGTCATTTGGGCATACATAAATGATATCCTTAAAGTGGATCCAAAAACAATTTCTGAATTTTCCTGGTCATTATATGGCTAGCACCAATTCCTTGGGAAGCTTGATAGTCCTTTTCCCCCTTTAAACATAAGTTTTGTGGTAAGAATAAATCCCGAGGAGTGTAGAAAATGTCAGTTGTTTGGATATTCATAAAAATATTCTTCTCAGACTGCAGCTGTTAATATTACTCTTTTTCTTTTAAGCAATTCATGTTACCTGGGACTAGGGAGAAATAAAATAGACCTGGTTTGTCAATATTTCCCAGAAGAGAATATCATAGATGTGTCCCATTCTTTTCAAATTTAACCTCTACTCCCACTGGATTTATCAATATTTCATGTTGTTAAAAACAAATGAGATAAAATTTGATCAGATTAGATAAGTCTTAAAGGAGGAAATAGAACTCAGCAATAGCTGATAAAAGTGCTAAGTAGTTGAAAATAACCCTAATATGTTCTGAAACTTTGTGGACACAATTCTGCAGTTTTTATGATGCTATGGATAGTGAGTTAACAAGAATGTGATTCTTTTCACCCATTCACTTAGAAAATGTAAAACGATTAATTTAATCAAATACAGAGACTTTCCGTGATGTAAATATAAGTTGCCTTTGTTTTAGAGATGTGAATTACTGAATACAGATCTTCCTCACCTTAAAATGGGGTTATATCACGCATAAAAATTTCAAAATTTTGTAATCATAAATAAAATACATTTAGTACATATAACCTACTGAATATCATTGTTTGGTTAGTCTACCTTAAACATACTCAGAACACTTATATTAGACTACAGTTGGGCAAATTCATCTAATGTGAAGCCTATTTTATAGTAAAGTGTTGATTATATCATGTAATGTATTAAATACTATACTGAAACTAAAAAACAGAATGACTATATAAGTACAGAATGGTTGTAAGTGTATCAGTTGTTTAACTACATGATCGCATGGCAGACTGGGAATTGCAGCTCACTGCCTCAGCCCAGGATTATGAGAGAGAATCATACCATATATAGACTGGAGAAAGATCAAAAGTAAAAATTTGAAGTGTTGTTTTTACTGAATTCATATCACTTTCTTGCTACCATAAAGCAAAAAAAGCGAAAAACTGTACATTGAACAATCATAAGCCAGAGATTGTGTCTATCTGGATGAATCAATGGATATTTATGAGTGAGAATTTCATACATGGTATAAAATATCTGCACACTTGAAAGGCAAAAGTCCCCATCTGAGAAGAGGAAAAAAATACATATATATGGCACATAGTTGCAAGAATTCAGGAAATGAATGAATATTGAAAAAAGACTTGTCAAGCAATATTATAAAGAGATCCATAAGGAAAAGAAAAAGATACATTTAGACATAGGATTTTAATATTTTCAAGTAAAAACAAAGTAGAAAAGCTTTCATCAGAAATCAAGATTTTTGGAAGCAGATGATAAGTGATACTTTTTAGTGCTACTAGTCAAAAATTAAAATATATGGATTATAGCTTTAGTATAATCTAGAGGATGATCATATCTCTCTGATTCACCTTCATGAACTGCCATTTGCTTCTGGTTTATGGAATCTAGACTTCTTCCAAAAGCTGATGCTACCTGATACTACACTACAGATTTTGGTAAGTCCTGGACCTAGTTTCTAAGGTTGCTGCTTTTTTAAACTAAAATGCTAGAGCTAAGTATTAACTCATCTGTAGTGCCCAACATAAAAAACACATATCTCTTAATTTATATGCTTGAGTTACTGATAGATAAATCCATAGCATATTATAGAACCAACCTATTCTCCTACCATTTCTTCCTATTATAATAGACTAAAAAATGTCCTTACAGAGACGGGTAAGATTCCTCAAGGGAGGAACAACCTAAGACAGGCACAGTCGCAGGGGGGTCATCAGGTGAGAAATTGGGGATCAACAGAGGTGAGGCTTAGAACCTCACCCCTCCGTTCTGAGAGAAATATTCTGCATACGTGGATGTTTTATTGCCCTTGTCTAGCTTGGATTAACACATAGTCTACAGGCACACACCTGATCATCTACATTTGCTCTCTTACAACACTAAACTATGTTTTCTACCTTTATCTTGTATCTACCTACCACTTCAGCATTTTATTAAAAATAATAATAATAAAGAGAGAAATGTGGTATCCACATATAAATCAAGTATAGAGACCAAATGAGTATTCATATTTGAACTGACTGTTTATAGTTCATAATGCATGAGCAAAACCGAAAGTTTCTGTGATGACTGCCCTTGTACTGTTCACTATGTAACTTATTCATTATGTAAGAATTTGTTTTCCATGTAAGAACTTGTTTGTTATGCCTCAGAAGATTGGAGACTGACGAAAATTAGGCTTGGGGTGGATTAATGATTGTGCATTGAGCATTGACTCCCCTATACAGAATTTTATTGTCGTTAACAACCATTTGATCAATAAATATGAGAGATGCCCTCACAGAAAAAAAAAAGAAAAAAAAAAGGACAGACTTCCAATGGTAAAATAAATAAGTAACCGGGATGTAATGTATAGCATAAGGAATATAGTCAAGAAATTGTAACAGCTTGGTAGGGTGATAGCTGGAACCTAGAATTATGTATATAAATGTTTTATCACTGTGTTGTACACTTGAAACTAATGTAATGTAATACTGTGCGTCAACTACCCTTCAATAAAAAATAATTATCTAAAAAAAAACAAAAACAAAATGTCCTTATATTTAATCTCAAAACCTGTATTTGTAGTCTTAATGTTAACAAAAAGACTTGCCTAGTATCAGCTGTTTGGCTGCATATATTTGTATGTATTGCCACCAAATTTCCATTATTTTCCTTTACAAGTCATCAGAAAAACTTTAATAATATTGAAATGAATTAAACAACAATGATGCCAGTTTTCAAATTAATTATATGACCTTTTTCTACTTGACCTTTCTCTTAAAATGTTCAATGCTATGTGTACCTCAGTTAATTAAAATGAGTAATATGGTAGCAAACCCACAGAATTGTGAGAAAAATAAATATTTTGTTTTAAAACACCAAGTTTTGAGATGGCTTGTTATGAGACAACAGACAACTGCTACAGAAATAGATGAAATAATACAGAAAGAGGAGGCTGCCATAATGAAAATGTTAACTATGTGGGTTGAATTTGATATAAGGCAATGAGCTCAGGCAGGCAATGGGGAAACTGTTAGAAAAGTCTGGAAAATGGCAAGTCACACTATGTAACTGAAATATTGAAGAATGTTGACTGAAAATTTGGAACATAACAAAAATGTATATAATGAATTGTGGACATTGACAGATGATTCCCAGGTAGAAATTTGGAAGTATCATTCACTTTCTTTAGCTGTCTATGATGATATGCAAGAAAAATATGAACTGAATTCAAATATTACATTTTAAAAACATAATTTAGAAAGAATATAGATGATAGAAAAGTTTCATTTAGAAAATAAAACCTGTTATCAATTCTAGGCTCTCAAGTTCCAAAGGTTCTTAAAACAGAAAATAGCTTCAGGGTCAAAGAAAAGTTAAAATGTGGGTAACAGCCAATGATTATAGAATAACTTTAAGTACTAAAAGACTTAAATTGTTGCCAGACATACTCACTCAACTAGGCAAAAGAGCTCCTTAGAATCTTAAGGACATTGTCTCACAGTACCCTGACATCCCCAAAGTTAATAGACATTTGCCCAAAAGTAACTACGCATGTAGCTATTGAGGTATGTGACAGACCTACCAGGTTTACAGAAAATCCAAAGGATGTTTAAGAAAGTTATATTGGTGAAAGCATGGTAGCTTGAACTAAAAGGGTCTAAATAAAAAGTAAAAAATGGACCATTAATCCCTGGCATGCTATGGACAAGAGGCAGGTTGAGAAAGATACTTAAGTATTACCACGTAAATTATCTTTTATAGAAAAAAAAGTTCAGATCACAAGACATAGATCCATTGTAACAAGGGACCAAAATTGTTATAGAACAGTGACTTCCATGTACCTGCCATTTCTCCCATTTTCAAAAGTTAGTGATTATTACTGTTTCTCTGTCCATATATTATTATTATATGTTGGTTGCATTTGAACCAACATGAGCCACATTTGAGAAGCCATCTCTGCATACAAATTTAAAACATGAGATTCTGAAATCAGTGTATGATGCCATGATTAGATGAGACATTTGGGAGTGTTGGGAGTCAATATGTGTATTATTTTACATTGTGGGTACATAAATCAACTTGAAGGAAATAACTAGATTTCTAAATTAATGTTTACTCCTCTTTATGGGCATATCCTTTGAGAGTTTTCTTTCACACTGACTCTGGTACAATATATGTTCAAAATTCTTTGGCAGTAGAACATAAAAAAACTCAAATCAGCAGAGATGTGAAACTATTTATACATTTGGCTTGTCCTCTTTTGCTGTTCTTGGTATGATATAATTGCTATATCAAGAATTTCTAACTAGTCTGCTGTATGATAGGAGAAATGTCATTCAGTTGCAGCTGATTTGTCATCCAACAGCTTCCTAACTTCCAGATAAGTAATTACAGCCATCCTATATTATCTAGACACTTGCTGACATAATTGATGATGTCAATTATATGAGGAAGCTTAACCAAGTCTGGCTGAGTCAGTCCAAATGTAAAGAACAATAGCCCAACCCACAGAAACTTGAAATAAATGAATGTTTTCTTTTTTACTGCTGTATGCCTCAGATATTTTATTATACCCTAAAGACAGTTGATATAAGTAAGTAGTCATAGTTTAGTTTGAACTAGATAATTTAGATGTAGCCAATGCAACTGACCTGAAAGAACAAATTATTTTATTGGATATCCTTTTATCATATTAATGTTGATAAGATGTAAGATAATCAAATAGTATCAGTAGAAGGAAATAGGAAAAGAACCAATAAATTTCATAACTTCACACAAAAAGGAGACAAACATTAGAAGTAAGATAGTTGTATACCATAAAGTAATGGAATTTGTAGGATAATACTATTTATTAGCCAATTAGAAGGACATTGAACATTTAAAAAATATTTTCCAAGGTATTTGTATAGTTGAAGCAATTTTACATGAGGTAAAGCCAATATGAAAAGATGAACAACTTGTATAGTGTAGTCTTTTAAGAAGTTCAGTGATGAAACTAGTCAGTTCAGTCTCAGAAGTGACCACTATACCACTACAATGTGCAAGGATCTATTTTGGATAATGAAAGTAGAAATATGCAATCCCTTTCCTTAATAAGCCTGCCATCTAGTAGGAAATTTGAAAATATACTTAGTAGATATGTAGTTCAAAGAAAGGCTATGTATTTCTTTCTCTCTCTCTCTCTCTCTCTTTCTTTCTTTTCTTCCTCCCTCCCTACCTCCCTCCCTCCCCCTCCCTTCCTTCCTTCCTCCCTTCCTTCCTTCCTCCCTTCCTTCCTTCCTGCCTGCCTTCCTTCTTTCCTTTCTCTCTTTCTCTATCTCTTTCTTTTTTTCTTTATTTCTTTCATTAAGGTATTATTGATATACATTCTCATGAAGGTTTTACAAGGAAAACAATGTGGTTATTACATTCACCCTTATTAGCGAGTCTCCCCCATACCCCACTGCAGTGACTGTCCATGTGGGGTATCATGATTGGTGCACACAGTGTGTGTGGGGTCACAGAAAAGACACTGCAGCTCAGAGAAGACATATAGGGACTCTGAGACTATATATTTCTTATTTGCTCCTTTAATTATATCAAGATAAAGAGTATCAGAAGATTTGTAACCAGAGGAACAATTTAGTGTATCGCAAGTGTCTTGAGATTCATTGCTAACAATACTGAACATGCAAAGGAATGAAATTATAACTTTTAATATCAACACCTAGTTACTTCTCTTTTGCCTCTGTTCAAAGGAAAAGCCTATCTATATACTTACCATATCACTAATTCTACTTGGCTAGTTTGTTACGTGTCAGATTTTATTCCTAGCAAAATCTAACAAACTGGTCAAGAAGCTTTAGGTAGGGTAATTCTACTTCAGACTCACATTCCAATATCATAGTTATTTTGAATGAAAATTACAAGTAAGAGGTACATAGAAAAATGCTCTAATTCAAACCTAAGGAGTTTATCAATTAGGAAAAGATGGTTATAAAACCAGTGTCTTTAAAAAGTAAGTAATTTGAGTCATCAGCTGTGAGTGACACAATAGTAGATTACCTAGATCCTATCCATTGTGTACTTCAGGGTTACCATTTGTAGACTGGTACCTCTTGCTGGTCCTACAAAAATATCTGAAAATAATACAGACAGACTATTGATAATTCAAAACAAATTTTTGGATATTCTAAATATCTCCACACCATAAAAAAATATATAACTTAATTGTGATTGTCTTCTATTAGAACTTAAATTTATTTCTAACAAAATGAGTTAAAGTGAGGTCTCTTTTATTTTTTAATGAGATAAAAGTGATATGTTAATAAATGTCCCAACTAAGTACATGGTGGGATTTATATTGCTAAATCATGGCTCCAAATTGAGCAATTAAGTATGAAATATGAAAGCTTGTTTGTTAATTTGTTGTCGAAGCTCTGTAACTTAATACCAAACATAAAATTTTTAAAATCTTTGATCCAAATAAAATAATTAATTAAGAATGCCCACTTGAAGTGTATGAAAGGAGAGCAGGTTAGCACACCCCTTGACAAGGACGGAAGAGTCCCTCAGGTCTGACGACACAAACACAGTTAAGGAATTGCCACCTACTTCCTGGCACCTGAAAAGAAAAAAGGAATGCTTGATTAAATAATTCATATAACTGGTATGCTGACTAAAATATATCTGAGTGTTTTGTTGCCCACATCTTGGGGAGGTGGAATATTTAGCAACAAACGTGTCTCTGAATATGTGAACAGGTTTGATCACGATTCTTCAAATAAGACTGAACCAGCTATAAGCTAGGGATTGACGATGTCCTTGAGAGCCTGCTCAGCCTCAAAAAAGGAGAATAGTTTTGTCTAGGGGAGAAAATCACTAAGATTCCCAAAGGATATCAGCTAGGACATCCCACATTCAAAAAATAACTCCTCTTTCCTCACCTAAATCTAATGAAAAATGAACTTTTCATTCTGGCCCCCAGATGGTTATGATGCAAAAATCTTTCAAAGTCCTTGGCTCTTCCTTCATAAATTGCTATTGGCAGTGAGTAGAACTCTTCTAATTGTCTCCATTTGTTTTCCATTCCTCTATCCAAGTGTCCTGGTCTATCACAAGAATGTTAATGCCAACTTCTTTATTCAGGATAAAGTATTTTTATCTGTTTAAGAAACCATTATTCAAGAAAAGCCTAAATGATATGTCTTGATGTTATTATAATGAGGCTGAATCCTTCTTTTTCTTTCAAGTATTAGTGAGGACATTGGTGGCTGCTACCATCTCTGAGGATACCTTATGACCTCCCCTTAGTTGATTTAGTCATTCTTTCTTTGCAAGCTAAACCTCTTTCTTAAAGACAGACAACAAAGATTTTAAGCTTTTCTGTGACCTGATGCCTGAGTTGATATTTCAAACCCCATGCTTTCAGCCAGGCAAGATTTTAGCTGCATTGTATTATTCAGCACTATTCTATGATAAAATGGACTGTTGCCTTTGTACTGCATCTTCCTCCTAAGAGAAAAGAAGATTGCCATTGTCACCACAAAGATTACAGCATACATAATACTCTTTCTATAATTGTTTGACAACACTTGGATGAAGAGTGAAGCAATTGGTGAATTCTCCTTCCTCCCCAGCATGATAATTTTTCACAGGAATTGAGTCAACCTATTTTGCAATTGAGAAGGTAAATGGGGTGGGAGGGGTACATCTTTTACACACTTTGACAGTGGTTGCCTTATCATAATCTGTGGATCAACATCATTATGAGTATTTACCTTAATGTGCAACTATTTTGCACTGCCTCTTCAGTTAGAGATAGCAAAAATAACTGTCAACTTTTAAATATTTAGTCATCTGGTTTTAGTTTAGTACAGTCACAAAAAAAAAAAACCTCTAAACGACAGTTTTACCTAGAATAGAAAAACAATTTCCAAATAGTAAGCTTTTGTTCACCAGCACATTATTGTGACTGTTAATGAAAAGATAACTTGATTTTAGAAGTCAACTGCTTTCTTTATATCCTATTCTATCTCACTCACACATCTACCTCATTCCTATTCTGGTAGAATTTCCTTACTTCCTTAATAGATACATTCAACTGATGATTTTATTATTACTTTATAGTATCTACCTATTTGAGAACATTGAACTTGTTACTAAGGATTGTGTCTCTGCAAGTTGCTTTTTGCCATTTCTGCTACTATCCCTCCCCCACCACCATCTTAGGTTATTTGCCATATGTACTGATTTGTTCCCCTCCAGCTGGATGCCTCTACTACCCAAGGAAGACTTACAATCATGAATCCTCTGACACGACAAATTTTAACATCAAGTGTCTTTTTTGAGGTTCAAGGAGTCAAGATGTATTGTGCTCTTTGAAATTTGCAATACATTATAAGGAAGGAAATGCATCCTACTGAATTTGCAGTCAAGATTCTTAAAGGGTTATAGAAGCACACTGAGACAGAATCTCCTATGTTAAAAGTTCTAATTATTTGTCCTTGAAGCCTGGAGCTCTCTAGAATAGGATTTCTTGAATTTGACATCACTGATAGTCTGTGTTGCATTGTTTTTGGCAGGAGTGGGGGCTTCCTGTACATTGTATATGCCTAGCAGCATCTCAGACCACTACTCTATAGATGCACTAATACCCTCACCATTTATAACAAAAATACCTCTAGACATTGCCAAATATTCCAATTAGCAAAACTGGGAACCCCTGGTTGAGAACCACTGCAAAAGAATTTCCGAATCATTACATGGGACTGATCAATGAAGCAAATTTAATGTAAAAATATTTTTACTAAAGAATATGGTAGGAAAGCCCTGAGCTCACATGGTCCTATACTGAGTCTATGGCTGCATACAGAATAATTTCCTCTTAAAAAAAAAAAAACAAACTAGACTGGCTCTGTGAGGAATACAAATTGGGCAAATGAGAAGAAAACCACATCAAAGTCAGTAGAAGAGGCTGAGACATAGTCTTGCCAAAAACCCTTTCTCAGTACAGATTCCCATAACTAAGAGGGAACTTGAAACCCAGAGCTTCTCATGGAGTAAAATACTCAAACACCACATTGGGCATAACAACTTTTAACATACACTTAGGAGATAAATCCCCCAAAACATACAAATTTCAAAACCAATGTGTCTCATGTCTAAAGACCCACAAGAATATAGTTATCTGATAAACCATAACTAAAGGTATAATGTATGCAGTCTCATCTATCCAGGACCCAGCTCAGAGGCTTAAAGTGAATAAGGCTCACCTTCTTACATAAAAGCATCAAACTGAGGGGCAGATATCTAATTTAACACACATATCTAGGAGCTGCTGAAGCTCTCTAAGGATGGACACTGGTAGGTGTTATCTGGAGCTCTTCCTTTTTTGCACTCTGAAACACCAGGATCTCCCAGAAAGGAGATTTTATATATGTCTGGTGCCCCAATTTTTTGGCTTCCACCTAGGGAATGCTTCTTGATCACCTGGCTCTGGAGGCCAGAGGAGATTTCATTCCTATTCTCAGGAGAATATAATAATCTGTGTTACACAGAAAGGATCTCATAAGTCTGTCTGCTGCCCCAGTTTTTATAACTGCTGTCAGGAAACACCTCTACATCACCTACCTATGGTGGCCAGTGGGGCTTATATTCTTGGGTCTCACAGGACTCTAAATAATGAAGAATGAGTTCTTAAACAGCTACTAGCCCCAGAGAATAGCAGGAGGGAAGAGACCCAGAAGTTCAGGCTTTCTCTTTTGAAGATGGACTATTAGCTAATCATTATGACTGTATCCTAAGGGGCAAGATTCTAATTAAGCATACTTAAGCCTAACTGTCATTCTTTCCAGAGACTTAGGGGACAGGCACCATCTTTGCCATCACCCTCTTCTGTTTACCAGAGTGTGTGTTTCCTGGAAGGAAGTTTTATAGTTGTCCTATGCTTTGGATTTTCCCTAATGCTCCATTTGTACCTGCCTCCCAGGAGACACCTCTTGATCAAGTGACTCTGCTGACCAGGAGGGCTTGCATTCTTGGGTCTTGTGAAACAGTGGCAATTGGATAGATGGTTCTTAAGCAAATTCTCAAAGTCTAATAGGAATGCATATATGCATAAATATATAAATAAATGCATACTTTTAAAAGTTATGGCTGAGGGCTAGGCTTCCGGTTAACCTAAATATATGTGATGAGATCCTCCCCCTTTGGATACTGACAGGTCTTATCACATCCTCAACTACTAGGAGCTATTTAAAATATAATAGTTTGCTTGGACATGTCCAGCACCGAGGTTTGAGAGACAACCAAGAACTAAGTCAGGGTTAAATAAGTTTCATCTAGCACATGGTATCATTTCTTCAAGACTGGGTGTGGGGTGGTTGTGCCGTCTACTGCATAGACACCAACAGAAAATCAAGCAAAATGAAGAAAGAGAGAAATATGTTCCAAATGAAAGCAAAATAAAAGCCTCAGAAAAAACCTTACTGAAATGTAGATAAACAATTTACATAATAAAGAGTTCAAATTAATGGTCATAACTATGTTTACTGAATCAGGGTGAAGAATGGATGAATACCATAAGAACTACAACAAAGATGGAGAATACAAAGAAGGTACCAAATCGAAGTCACAGAGGTGAAGAATACAATACGGAGCTAGAAAAAAAAATTAGAGGCATTTAACAACAGACTAAATGAACAAGGATCTATCTACTTGAAGACAAGGCAGTAGAATTCACTGAATCAAAGCATGAAAGAGAAAAAGAATGAAATAAGTGAAAAGAGCTTAAGGAACTTTATGAGAAAACATCAAATGAACTAGCATTCACATTATAGGACTCCCAGAAAAAGAAAGAAAGGGGCAGAAATCTTATTTGAAGAAATAATGACTGAAAACTTCCCTACCTTGGGGAAGGGAACAGACATCCAGTTCCAGGAAGCCCAGAAAGTTCCAAGTAGGGGGAACCCAAAGAGACACACACCAAGACACATTACAATTAAATGTCTAAGGTTAAGGACAAGGAGAGACTCTTAAAAGCAGCAAGATGAAAATAACTTTTTACATATAAGAGAACCCATGTAGTCTATCAGATTTTCAGCAGAAACTTTGCAGGCCAGGAGTGAGTGATACAGTACATTCAAAGAGCTAAGAGAAAAAAAAAAGTTTCCACTTAGAATACTCTAGCCATCAAAGTAATCATTCAGAAATGAAGGAGAAATAGAGTTTTCCAAAGAAGCAAAAGCTAAAGGAGTTAATCACTACTAAATAGGCCTCACAAGAAATGTTAATAGGATTTCTTTAAGCTGAAGAGAAATAATGCTATTTAGTAACAAGAGTACATATAAAATAACAAACTTCATTAGAAAGATAAATATATACTAAAGGCAGTTTATCAATACTTAAAATGTTATTAATTTAAAATAAAATAGACTGGTATAAGTTCATTGTATTAAGCCTCATTGAAACCACAAAGCAAATACCTATAGTAAATACATAAAAGATAAAGAGAAGTAAATATATGTATATTAAAGAAAGTCATCAAAGTACAAGGAAGAACAAAAAGAAGATAGAAACAGAGACGTACTACAAAAAATCCAGGAAAAATGAGCAAAATGGCAATAAGCATATGACCATCAATAATTACTTAAATGTAAATGGACTAAATTCTCCAATCAAAAGACACAGTCTCTGAATGGATAAAAAGAAAGTCTATATGCTTTCTACAAGAGACTCAATTTAGATGGAAGGACACAAAAATAACTGAAAGTGAAGGGATGGAAAAAGATATTCCATACACATGGAAAACAAAAAAAAGCTGGAGTATGTATATTTATATCAGACAATATAGACTTTAAAACAAAGACTATAAAGAAACAAAGAAGTCTGTTACAGAATGATAAAGAGTTGAATCCAACAAGAAGATATCACATTTGCAGACATTTACTCACTTAACATAGGAGCATCTAAATATATAAAGCAAATATCAACAGTCCTGAAAGGGAAATAAACAGAAATACAACAACTGTAGGGGACATTAATACTCTATTACATCACTGGATAGATAATCCAGATAGAAAATCAGTAAAGAATCAATGGCCTTAAATGAAACATTAATAATCAAAGTGACTTAAAAGTTATTTCCAGAACATTTCATCCAAAAGCAACATAATATACATTCTGCTCAAGGGCACATTCATAAATATGTGCTGGTTAAACAACATGCTAATGAACAACCAAAGGGTCAAAGAAGAAATAAACAGAAATAAAAATATATCTTGAGATAAATGAGAATGGAAATGTAACACACAGAAATTTATGGGATATGGCAAAAGTAGTTCTAAGAAGGAAGTTCAAAGCAATAAATAGCTATCTCAAGAAACAAGAAAAATTTCAAACAACCTAACTTTACATATCAGGTAACTAGAAAAATAATTAAAAATGAAACCCAAAATCAGAATGAGAAATAACAAAGAACAGATATAATTGAAAATAAAGACTAAACGACAATAGAAAGATTGGTGAAATGAAAAGCAAGTTCTTTGAGAATATAAACAACATTGACAAACATTTAGTTAGACTCTCCAAGAGAGAACTCAAATAAATAAAATCAGAAAAGAAAGGGCATAGCAAACAAACAAAAAAGTTCATAAGAAACTACTATGAATAATTCACACAAATTGGAGACCCTAGAACAAACGGATACATTCTTAGAAACATACAACCTACCAAGACTGAATCATGATGAAATAGAAAACCTGAACAGATAAACTAGTATAAAGTGATTGAAGCATTAAGCAAAACTTCCTAGCAAACAAAAGTCCAGAACCAGATGGCTTCAATGATCAATTCTACCAAATATTCAGAGATTGATATTAATCTCAATCTTTTCAAGAAAATAAAAGTGGGAACTCTTCCAAACTCATTTTATGAGTCCAGCATTTACCCTCATACTGAAACTAGTCAAGGATGGCACAAGAAAAGTAAATTACGGCCAGTATGCAGGATGAACATAAATGTAAGAATCTTCAATAATATAGTAACAAATCAAATTCATCAATACATTAAAAGGATCATACACCATGATCAAGCAGAATTTATTTGAGAGATGCAAGGATGGTTCAAAATCTGCAAATAGGTCAACATGATATAACATATTTTTTTTAAATTAAGGATAAAAATTATATGATCATCTCAATAGATTCAGGAAAAGCTTTTAACAAAATTCAACATCCATTTATGATTAAAACTGTAAGAAAAACATATAAAGAGGATACGAACTTCAGCATAAAAATAATAAGAAAACAGCTTCATTTAGAAATAGGCCAGGGATTTTTGCAGACACCAAACAAAAGGAGATTTATATATTGCAAATAAATATATGAACAGATGCTCCATATGATACATCATCAGAGAAATGAAAATTAAAAGCAAGGATGAAACAAGTTTGCATACATATAAGTATGGCCAAAATTCAGAACATTGACAATGCAAACATTCATCTGATATAGAAAATAGAAACACTCAGTCATTGATAATAAGAATGAAAAGGAAAAAGAAAAGCCACTTTGGAAGACAGTTTGGTGATGTCTTACAAAACTAATCATACTCTTACCACACAATCCAGAAATCTTGCTACTTGGTATTTGCCTAAAAGATTGAAAACTTATGTTTACACAAAGACTGTGACAGTGTAAGTTTACAATAACTTTATTCATAATCATCAAGACTTGGAAGTAACTGAGATGGCCTTCAGTGAGTGAATGGATAAATAAACTGTGGTATATCTAGAATAGGAATATTATACAGCATTAAAAATAAATGAGATATCCAAAATAGAAATACCATTTGACCCAGGAATTCCAATTCTAGGAATTTACCCCAAGAATGCAGCACTCCAGTTTGAAAAAGGCAGATGCACCCCTATGTTTATCGCTGCACTATTTACAATAGCCAAGATATGGAAGCAACCTAAGTGTCCATCAGTAGGTGAATGGATAAAGAAGATGTGGTACATATACACAATGGAATATTACTCAGCCATAAGAAAAAAACAGATCCTACCATTTGCAACAACATGGATAGAGCTAGAGGGTATTATGCTCAGTTAAATAAACCAGTTGGAGAAAGACAAGTACCAAATGATTTCCCTCATATGTGGAGTATAAGAACAAAAGAAAACTGAAGGAACAAAACAGCAGCAGAAGCACAGAACCCAAGAATGGACTAATAGTTACCAAAGGGAAAGGAGCTGGGGAGGACGGGTAGGAAGGGAGGGATAAGGGCGGGAAAAAGAAAGGGGGCATTATGATTAACATGTATAGTGTGTGTGGGGGCACAGGGAGGGCTGTGTAACACAGAGAAGACAAGTAGTGATTTTACAGCATCTTACTATGTTGATGGACAGTGACTGTGAACGGGTATGTGGGAGGGACTTGGTGAAGGGGGGAGCCTAGTAAACATAATGTCCTTCATGTAATTATAGATTAATGATACCAAAATAAAATTAATAATAATAAAAATAATAAAAAGTAAATAAATAAATGAGATATCAAGCCATGGGAAGACATGGTAGAACTTTAAATGCATATTACTAAGTAAAAGAAACCAACCTGAGAAGACTATATGCTGTATAACTCCAACTACATGGTAGTCTAGAAAAGGCAAAACTATGGAGACAATATACAATCAGTGGCTGCCATGGGTTTGGGGAGGGTTTTGAATAAGCAGAGCAGTATTTTAGGGCAATGAAAATAATTTATATGACACTACAATGATAAATACATGTCATTTTATATTTTTCAAAACCTATATAATATAAAACACCAATAAGGAATCCTAATTTAAATGATTGATTTTGAATGATTATGATTTCTCAATGTAAGTTCATCAGTTATAAATAATATATCACTCTAATGGGGGATGTTGATAATAGGATGTTGTATCTTCCTTTCAAGTGTTCTGTGGACTTAAAACTGCTCCAAATAACTGAAATCATTAAAAAAAAGTAATGTCATATAGTCACCCACCAATGGATACTGAAGGGAAATTGTTTACTTTGAAAGAGATTGGAAGTCAAACTGCCATTCTCCTCTCTTACAGGTACATGAAAAGTTGCAGTACTCTGATGCTCAAACTGCTCAATATGAGTTAAAAAAGACATTGATATGTTGCCAACTGATTTTGTTAACTTGTTAAAATTAATGGAAAGAAAACAGGAAATGATGCCTTTGAGTAAAATTTCCCTAGAACAAAAGCCTGCATAAATGTAGATCTACCATCTTAGTAATATCTTTAAGGATTTCAAAGCATCCTGACTATTCAGATAAATATTCCATTTTGACAGAAAAATATATTAATTTCCTGGAACTATGAATTGATTTGCAGTTTGTTCTACAATGAATCATACTGCTTCTTTCATTTTGGAAATTACATAAGCATCCTGTATTTTGGACTTATTATATTCTTTACAACTCAAAAGCTGTTCTTTGATTCAGAATCATAGTTGTCAGTTACAAAGTAAAACACTTGTTAATAAAAATAGAGAAATGGGGTAATAGGATATTATTGGCTGGCTTGCTTAATTAAATATATAGGTACTTCATCTGAATATGATTGATTGTAAAGGGACAATTCTTTTAAATGGTTTTTGAAATGAAGATTGGAAATGATGCCAACCAAAATTATGTTTCTATCTCATGTTATATATCTTTTATCTCATCATAAATCTTATACTAGGTATATGATTATACTCACATATATATGTAGAAGGGAACATTGCTGCTCAGTAGAGAATTTCAATTGCTCTAAATTTGTGCATATTCCTAGAAGAACAATAGGCTTGATCAGGAATTTCCATGTGGTTAAAATAGATTTGATTATAATAGATGCCGCACTGCCTAATTATAGAAATAGTGTCATTATTCTTTTCTCTTTTAACCTGACTTCTTCCTGGAAATGATAAAAATGAGGCTTTGGCAAGTCTATTTGTGCTCTTTCTTATGGGTGGGTGTTATGGCTGAAACAAAAATCCCTACCTCGAGATGTCAAGCCTGAAATGAAAAAATTAACAAATTCAGAAAAAAGGGGAAAATTGTGGAATGAAAGTGTATACATAAACAGGTAAAAATAAAGGGAAAGGATATAATCATTCTTTTCCTGAGAGAATATCTTAGAACAAGAGAATAATATTCTTAACTGTTTCTGCCATGATCAATCCTCAAAGAAATTCTCCATATGGCTTTTATTACTTATTGTTGGTTTTTGTTTTCTCTGTTTCTTTCTTTCTTTTTTTTACCCTGGGTAAAAGAAAAGAATTGAAGCCAAAATATAAGATCTACATATGAGTGATTTGAAAAAATGAGATATAACTTGAGAATACAAATTTATAGTAATGAATTAGAATTATCACATTTTCTAAGTTGAATTTCTCACATTGGTCATTTTGTGGTCTTGAGATAAATTTTACCTTTGAAACTGAATGCAACAATGAAACCAGAAGCCTGTAGCTGACAATTGCTCTTCTGTGGACCAAGATGGCCTCCTGTTACCTAGGTATGATAGAAGGAATCAGAGATGTTTATTTTCCCAGTTCTTCAAGAACCAATACTAAATACTTAGGTAAAAGGCACAATAAAGCCTGGCAATGTCTTGGCGAGATTACATCTGTAAAATAGTTTACAAATACACTAACTTCCTCTTTATCTCATTCTAAACAAGCAAAAGCGTTTCTGGGTTAGTATCTTCCACAGGTAAAACTTTGAGTAGCATTACACTACAGTAAAAATAATTGTTTTGGAACACTAAATATATTTAGCAGTAAAGCCAAGAAAAAGGAAGCAAAATTTGGATGATAATATAATGTGTAGATTACATCTGGCAATGAAGAAATATTACAACTAATATAACATAGAAGAATGGAGATATATTGAAAGCCTGATAAAATCAATATATATGACCTCTAGCTACTTACTGCTAAAGAATCAGTTAAAACTGATAAATGAAAGACAGGAATTTAAGCTCATTAAGAAGTATAAAAGTTGACAGTAAGATAATATAAGGGATTGAAATGAGATAGTTTGTAGAAGAGAGGAAGGAGTTGGGTAGAATCAGTTACTATATAGTTTCAGTATTGCTCAGATTATAGAATAGATAGACAGTATTTTAAAAAGTAAGACTAAAGATACTGTTTCAAAAAATACATTAATATGACTTCTGGTCCCAGAAAAACATGGCACAGATTTGCATTCCCAGTTTTTCCTTCTAAATATAATTAAATAGTCTGGAAGTTATTTAAAAGATAATGGTAACAGGGTTTTGAAAGCTGGAAAGAAGGCGGGCTGACTAGCCGCTTCAAGATGAGTAACAAGAATTTGCTGAGTTCCCTGGATCTTCTGTTTCCCATAAAACCCAAGGCTATATGTTTGGAGGTGCCTGCAACTTGATAATGTCAACAGGCAGAAGTAAAACATCCTCAAAAGCCTTTTCTCTCTGGAAAAAAGACTTGGGAAAAGGAAGCCTAACAGAGATCTAGTGGGAAACCCCCCAGCAGGTGGTCCTAGCCACTGGCAACAATGACAACAGTGAAACCTCAGGCTGTTCTAATCCTTGCTCCACAACTGTTGTCCTGGTATATGATCCAACTGTCCACAACATGGGCAGTAATGCCGGTGTTTCCTGGACACCCCACCTAGCAGAATAAGGATAATCAGTCTGAGTGGATTTGCCCTAAAAGCCTTTGAAGTTTGCCCAGCAAAATCAAGTAATCCAGGGAAGCTACTACTGCCTCTGTAATTGTCTTTAGCAAGGACTCAAAAGGAGCTGTACCCTCAGAAGAATGAAGTATACCAGAATAGTCTTACAAAGCCTCAGAAAACGAATCTGTCATGTAAGTAAACCACACCAATGTAGGAAAGTGTGAAAGTGACAAATCTGAATAAAATGGCTGAATGATAAAATACAAGTAAATATAGCAGATTGAAATGAGATACTCCCAAGGTAATAACCAAAACGATCAGGGTACAATTGAAAACCATTCAACATGGCAAAATGAAGGTGACTTAGAATTTAAGTAAAACAAAGAAGATCAACTGATGCCAATACTGATTTGAATCTGATTTTGGAATTATACAACAAAGATTTAAAATGACTTTCATAAAATTGCTGCAAAAATCAATTTGAGAAGCTGAATATGTTCTCATTAGGAAAAACCTAGTAAGTACACACTAGGAAAAATAATTAAACTTAGTAAAACTAAAGAAAAAAACTTAAAAACAGCTAGGAAAAATGTTACATTCCTTTACAAAGAACACCAGTTAGAATGAAACAGATTTCAATGTGCCTCCCAAGAAACCAGAAGAAAGTGACATATTTTAAAAAATTTTGTTTGTCTAGTTAACATCTATCGCCATAGTTACATTTTTTTTCTTGTGGTGAGGACTTTCAAGATCTACTCTTAACATTTTTCAAATGGTAAAAGAGAACCGTCAAACTCAAAACTCCCCTTCAGGAACACAGGAGAAATAAAGATATTCACAGACAGGGAAAAACTAAAGGAATTTTTTTTATTAAAGATCAAGCAATAAAGAATGCATAAAATTTGCTTTCATAACAGAAAACAAAATGACAGCAAAATAAACATAGGCCCAACTTTATAACAGAAAAGTAGAACAATAGAATTGAGTTAACATAATAAAGTATCTTTCCTTCATGAGTTTTTAAAAATTATATTTTGTAGCTCAAGCAAAATGATCTGATGCATTACTGAATGTATATAGAAGGAATATTTAAGAAACATATTTTAAGTTATGTTGATAAAGACCTAAGTGAAAGTAAGATGTTTTTTGCTTCACTCAAAGTGGTAAAACATTAACAGTAATAAGCTGTTGTAATATATGTTTACATATATCTGTATATATGTATGTGAATATATATATGTGTGTGTGTGTATATTATATATATATGTACATGGTAATACCTGCATCAACCCCTAAGAGAACTTCACAAAGCAATATATCAAAGAATTTATAAATAGAACAAAATGGAAACATAAAAATATTCAAGTAATCTACAAAAATACAAAAAAAAAACAGAAAACAAAAAGCAAATAATAAAAAGGCAATCTGAAACTCTAATATAATAATTACATTAAATATGAAAGTCTAAATACACCAAATAAGAGACAAAGATTAACAATGTATAAAAAAATACAATCGACTATATTCTGTCTACAAGAAACTTTAACTTCAAACTTACCAATATAGATTGTTTGCAAATAAGACATCTAAAAAATTATATCATGAAAAATTTAATTTAAAAAGTGTATGTTAATATCAGATAAAGGAAATTTTAGATAAAAAAATTCATTAGAGATGAAGTGAGACATTACATAATGAAAAGTGAGACCTATCAAGAAGATATAGCAATTCTCAATATGTATTCATAAAAGATCAGAGCTTTAAAACACAGTAACAAAAGCTGACATACTTAAAACATAGACATAGCACATTTAGAATTGAGTATTTCAACACCACATCTCACAATTTATAGAAACACTAAATACAAAGTTAATAAGGATATAAAAGTGAATATCACCAGACAACAGGATCTAACTGATACTGAGGAACACTCCATTCATCAACAAAATACATATTCTTTGAAGGATGGAATATAGAACAAAATTTGCAAAAAATAAAATAAGCCTTAACATATGTGAAATGATTAAAATCACAGAGTATATTCCCTAAAATGAAAGTAGAGATTAATAACAAAGATAGATAAATCTCCAAATACTTTGAATTAAATAATTTCTAAATAATCCATGGTTTAAAGGAATATAAATAAAGTAAATATATAGAACTAAATACAAATTTGAAAAACAATATAGTAAAATTTATGTGATACAGACAAAGCAATGCTTAGAGGAAAATTTAAAGCATTAAATGCTTACCTTAGTAAAGAGGAAAACTCTGAAATCAATCATCTAATTTCCTGTCTCATGAACCAAGGGGTAATGAGGAAATAAGAACTTAAAGAAATAAGGAAAAAGATAAGAACAGAAATCAACAATATCAGAGAGAGAAGAATGATGATACAGACTATCAATGAAACATGAATTTCAGTAACCAATTGAATTTGATAAACTTCAAGTGATATTAGTGAAGATAAAAAAAAAGACAAAATCACCAATATCAGGAGAAACAACATATCACAACAGTCCCTGAAGCCATTAAAAAATAATGAGTAAAAGATGGCAGTGTGAGTAGTATGGTGGAAATCTCCTCCAAAAACCACACATATTTTGAAAATACAGCAAATACAACTATTCCTAAAAGTGTGACCAGAAGTAGCAGTACACCAGCCAGTCTACATCTGGGAGAAGTCAACATCTCATGGATAAGGGTAAGGTAAAAAGGTTCAACTAAACACTAACCAAATGCAACCCAGTGGGACCCAAGCACTCCCCCAACCACAGCTCACCAGCAGGAGGAAAAGAATCAGAGTGGGGAGGGAGTGGAAGCATAGGACTGCTAAGTACCAAGCCCTAGAAATTTACCCTGGTGAGTGAAGAACCACTTTGCATGGTGCTCTGGAGATTAGAGGAGCTGAAAAACAAAGTCTGAGACTAAGACTGCAAACAGGTTTACACAACTGTCTGTCCTGGGACAAAAGAAAAGCAGGTGCTTTAAGGAACCTCTCAACAGTCAGAGGGCTGCTTAAGGGGCAAAGGTGTAGGAGAAGGAATAGGTGGACAAAATTGTCATGGCACACACAGCCCAGCAGGTCAGGAACTTTCAGGAACTTCAGGCACCCTATCCCCCTGGCTAGCAATGCAGCCCCAAAGTCTCTCACTGGGATATGCAGCCTGCTGCTCCTTCCTCCCTGCCAGCATGTACAACAAACCAGCTGTCCCAACCATTGCAGAAGCCCTGCCTACAGCAACTACACAGCTTAATGCAGAGGCTTCTCCCTGCACGTGGCTAAATGGCCCAGAACCGGACACTGCTCCCCATGCATGGTTGACTGGCACAGACAGTGGAGATAGGCAATGAGACTGTGAGCCATGAAGGGGATTTGTTATTGGAGCAGAACTGGTGCCACTTGCCTGTGAACCCAGCCATTGCCCTAGGCCATCCTAAGGGTCACCCCACCAATGACAGTTTAGGGGATTAACCCAGAGGCCGCTCCATGCCCGTGGCTAACCAGCACAGACAGTGGAGACGACATGGTAACTGGCAAGCAGAGAGGGACTTTGTCCTCCCAGATGACACCCATGCCATTCGCTGGTGACCACTCCCATCGTTCCAGGACTATGAAAAGGCAGAAGAACCTTGTACAATCCAAAATATCTCAAACACCAGAAAGAGGGCTCAGTGAAACTTAAATCATCAATCTTCCTGAAAAAGAATTCAAAATAAGGCATAAGCATGCTAGTGGAGCTACAGAAAAATATTCAAGAGCTAAGAGATGAATTCAGGAGGACAATAACTGAAATGAAACAAAAAATGGAGGGATTTAAAACTAGATTAGGTGAAGGAGCGGAGATAGTGAATGGAATAGAAATCAGAAAACAGGAATACAGAGAAGCTGAAGCAGAAAGAGAAAAAAGGATCTCTAGGAATGAAAGAATATTAAGAGAACTGTGTGACGAGTCCAAATGAAACAATATTTGCATTATAGTAGCACCAGAAAGAGAGAGAAAGGACTAGAAAGAGTATTTGAGGATATAAATGCTGAAAACTTCATCAATCGGAGGAAAGAAATAGTCTCTTAGGACATAGAAGTCCACAGATGTCCCAACACAAGGGACCCAAGGAGGGCAACACCAAGACATATAATAATTAAAATGGCAAAGATCAAGGACAAGACAGAGTATTAAAAGCAGCCAGGGAGAGAGAAAGATCACCTACAAAGGAAAACCCATCAGGCTATCAGAAGAATTCTCAGCAGAAACCTTATAGGCCAGAAGGGAGTGGCATGACATATTCAATTCAATGAAACAGAAGGGACTATAACCAAGCATACTCTATCCAGAAAGATTATCATTTAAATATGAAGGAGGGATTACATAATTCCCAGATAAGGAAAAGTTGAGGGAAATTACCTGTCACAAACCACCTCTATAGTTTATTTTAAAGGGACTACTCTAGATGGAAGTGTGCCTAAGAGTAAATAGCTGTCACCAGAGAAAATAAACCACAGTAAAGGAAGTAGAACAACTAAACACTAACCAAATGCAAAATTATATGAGCTACCCACAGTCAGTCAAGAGATACACAAAGAGTACAGAATATGACACCTTACATAAAAAGAGTGGAGGAGGAAGAAAAAGAAGGGAGAGACAAAAGAATCATCAGACTGTGTTATTATAGCATAATAAGTGAGTTAAGGTAGACTGCTAGATAGTAAAGTAGTTGCTCTTGAACCTTTGGTAACTATGAATGCAAAGCCTGCAATAAATAAACATCTATAGATAATCACCCTGAATGTAAATGACTGAATGAACCAATGAAAAGACATACAGTTACAAGACAGATAAAAAAGCAAGACCCATCTATATGCTGCCTACAGAAGACTCACTTCAAACCCAGAGACATACACAGACTAAAAGTGAAGGGATGGAAAAAGATATTTCATGCAAACAATAGGGAGAAAAAAGCTGCTGTTGCAGTACTTGTTTCAGACAAAATAGACTTCAGAACAAAGAAAGTAACAAGAAACAATGAAAGACATTACATAATGATAAAGGAGTCAGTCCAACAAGAGGATATAACCATTATAAATATTTATGCACCCAATGCAAGAGCACCTACATATGTGAAACAAATGCTAACATAATTTAAGGGGGAAAAGAATGAAATGCATTCATTTTAGGAGACTTCCACTCTACACTCACTCCAAACCAGACAGAAAATAAGTAAGGCGACAGAGTCACTGAACAACACATTAGAACAGATGGACCTGACAGACATCTGTATAACACTCCACCCAAGAGCATCAGAATATACACATTCTTTTCAAGTGCACATGGAATATTTTCCAGAATAGATCACATACTGGGCCACAAAAAGAGCCTCAGCAAATTTTAAAAGACTGAAATTATACCAACCAACTTCACAGATCCCAAAGGTATGAAACTAGAAATACATTGTACAAAGAATACAAAAAGGTTCCAAACATATGGAGGCTTAACAACATGCTCCTAAATAATTAATGGACAAATGACCAAATTAGAACAGACTTCCAGCAATATATGGAGACAAATGAAAACAAAACTGTGACACCCCAACTTCTGTGGGAGGCAGTGAAGGTAGTTTTAAGAGGAAAGTACATATCAATTCAGGCCTATTTTAAGGAGGAAGAACAATCCCAAATGAACAGTCTAAATTCACAATTATTGAAAGTGGGAAAAGAAGAACAAATGAGGCCCAATGTTAGTGGAAAGAGGGACATAATAAAGAACAGAGAAGAAATAAATAAAATTGAGAAGAATAAAACAATAGAAAAAATCAATGAAACCAAGAGCTGGTACTTTGAGAGAATAAACAAATACATAAAACATTAGCCAGACTTACCAATAAAAAAAGAGAATCTACACACACAAACAGAATCAGAAATGAGAAAGAAAAAATCACCATGGACACCACAGAAATACAAAGAATTACTAGAAAAGACAATGAAAAATTATATGCTAACAAATTGGATAACCTAGAAGAAATGGACAAGTTTCTAGAAAAACACAGTCTTCCAAGTCTGACCCATGAAGAAACAGAAAATATGAACAGACCAATTACCAGCAATGAAATTGAATCCGTATTCAAAAAACTACCCAAGCACAAAACCCCAAAACCAGATGTATTCACTGCTGAATTTTATTAGACATTTAGAGAAGACATAAAACCCATACTCCTTAAAGTTTTCCAAAAAATAGAAGAGGAGGGAATACTTCCAAACTCATTCTATGAAGACAGCATCACTCTAATACCAAAATCAGGCAAAAACACCACAAAAAAAAGAAAACTACAGACCAATATCCCTGATGAACATAGATGCAAAAATACTCAACAAAATATTAGCAAACCATTTTCAAAAATATGTTATTAAGGATCTTACATCATGATCAAGTGGGATTCATCCCAGGGATCCAAGAATGGTACAACATTCGAAAATCCATCAACATCATCCACTATATCAATAAAAAGGACAAAAATCACATGATCACCTCCATAGATGATGAAAAAGCATTTGATAAAATTCAGCACTCATTCATGATAAAAACTCTCAACAAAATAGGTATAGAGGGCAAGTACCTCAACATAATAAAGGCCATATGTGACAAACCAAATGCCAACATCATACTTAACAGCAAGAAGCTGAAAGCTTTTCCCTTAAGATTGGGAACAAGACAAGAATTCTCACTCTCCAGAGTTTTATTCAACATAGTTTTGGAGATCCTAGCCATGGCAATCAGACAACACAAAGAAATAAAAGGCATCCAGATTGGCAAGAAAGAAGTTAAACTGTCCCTACTTGCAGATGTCATGATATTGTACACAAAAAATCCCTAAAGAATCCACTCCAAAACTATTAGATCTACTATCTGAACTGAGCAAAGTTGCAGGATACAAAATTAATACACAGTAATCTGTTGTATACCTATACACTAGTGATGAACTAGCAGAAAGAGAAATCAGAAAAAAATTCCATTCAAAATTGCATCAAAAAGAACAAAATACCTAGGAATAAACCTAACCAAGGAAGTGAAAGATCTATACCCTGAAAACTATAAAACACTCATGAGAGAAATTACAGATGATACCAATAAATGGAAACACATCCCATTCTCATGGATAGGAGGAATTAATATTGTCAAAACAGCCATCCTGCCTAAAGCAATCTACAGTTTCAATGCAATCCTTATCAAAACAACAACAGCATTCTTCAACAAACTAGTGCAAATAGTTCTAAAATTCATATGGAGCCACAAAAGATCCTGAATAACCATGGCAAACATGAGAAGGAAAAATAAAGCTGGGAGGATTATGCTTCCCAACTTCAAGCTGTACTATGAAGCCACAGTAATCGAAACAATTTGGTATTGGCACAAGAACAGAACCAAAGACCTATGGAACAGGCTAGAGAGCCCAGATATAAATCCAAGCATATATGGTCAATGAATATATAATAAAGGAGCCATGGATATACAATGGTGAAATGACAGCCTCTTCAATAACTGGTGTTGGCAAAACTGGACAGCTACATACAAGAGAATGAAACTGGATTACAGTCTAACTCCATACACAAAATTAGACTCGAAATAGATCAAAGATCTGAATGTAAATCATGAAACCATAAAAATTCTAGAAGAAAACATAGGCAAAACTCTCTTGCATATTGAATATAAGCATGAGCAACTTTTTCATGAGCTCATCTCCCCAGGAAAGAGAAACAAAAGCAAAAATGAACAAGTGGGACTATATCAAACTAAAATGTTCTGCACAGCAAAGGACACCATCAGTAAACAAAAAGGCATCCTACAGTATGGGAGAATATATTTGTAAATGACATATATCTGATAACGGTTTGATATCCAAAATATATAAAGAGCTCACTTCCCTCAACACCCAAAAAGCAAATAAAATGATTAAAAAATGGGTGGAGGATATGAAGAGACAATACTCCAAAGAAGAAATTCAGATGGCCAACAGGTACATGAAAAGTTGCTCCACATCTCTAATCATCAGAGAAATGCAAATTAAAACCACAATGAGATATCACCTCACACCAGTAAGGATGGTCAACATCCAAAAGACAAACAACAAATGCTGGCAAGGATGTGTAAAAAGGAGAACCCTCCTAAACTTTTGGTGGAAACATAAATTAGTTCAACCACTGTGGAAAGCTGTATGGAGATCCCTCAAAAAACTAAAAATAGAAATACCATTATACCCGGAATTCCACTCCTTGGAATTTACTCTAGGAAAACAGGCACACAGATTCAAAAAGACACATGCACCCATATGTTTATTGCAGCACTTTTTACAATAGCCAAGAAATGGAAGCAACCTAAGTGTTGTCCATCAGTAGATGAATGGATAAACAAGAGCTGGTACATATACAAAATGGATTATTATTCAGCCATTAGAAGAAAACAAATCCTACCATTTGCAACAACATGGATGGAACTGGAGGATATTACGCTCAGTGAAATAAACTAGGTGGTGAAAGACAAGTGCCAAATGATTTCCACATTTGTGGAGTATAACAACGAAGCAAAACTGAAGGAACAAAACAGCAGCAGATTCACAGAACCCAAGAATGGACTAACAGTTACCTATGGGAAAGGAACTGGGGAGGATGGGTGGGAAGGGAGGTATAAGGGGGCTAAGGGACATTATGATTAGCACACATAATGTAAGGGGGGCACAGGGAAGGAAGCATAGCACAGAGAAGACAAGTAGTGACTCTATAGCATCTTACTATTCTGATGTACAGTGACTATAATGGGGTATGTGGGGGGGAATTGATAATTGGGGGGAATCTAGTAACCACACTGTTGCTCATTTGATTGTATATCAATGATATCTTAATAAAAAAAGAAAAAAAAAACAATCACAAACTGATGAAAATAGCCCTGCGCACTCTGGAGAACAACTAAGAAGCTGCAGCAACTGACTGGAGCAGAAAATGTGAAGGTGGCCACATAGTAAAGCGTAGGAGGCATTTTACCTGTGGCATCCATCCTCCAGTCCTTCATGGCTTGCTGCCAACAGGGATCCCCTTGGTGTGATCACTCCTTCAGAAGCCCAGGGGTCCTCATGGCTGTCAGGATACTTGTAGGGGCCGGCCTACGGCCGAGGCTGAGTCCCACTATGGCTGAACACCGCCCTTCCACTGTAGCTGACCAACACCCTAAGATGGCGCCCGCTTCCTGGGCGCCACCCTTCCTGGTTTGGTGGCATTAGCATAAGGAAGTTGCTCCTATAGGCTTGCCCCATGCTTCCGCGCTCGTGCTCAACTCATGCAGAAGGCATGCTACCAATCAGCTTAAAGGTCACGCATGATCTTGATCACCATAGGCCAGCTTCCTTTATATAAGGCATAAGCAGGAAAGAGAAAGACTCTCTCTCTCTCTCTCTCTCTCTCTCTCCTCTCATTCTTCCTCTCACTCGCTCCCTCCGGCTGTTGCTTCTTCTCACTCACCTTCTCCCGACCTTCCGAGCAACAACAAAGAACTGAAGTGAACCAGGTCTGTGTACGTATCACTGTTGTCACCGCCACAAGGAGTGAACGCGTTATCTGGAGCCGAAACCCGGGAATTTTTCTCCAACCACCCAGAGGAGAAACTGGCGGACGTGGACGCCATAGAGCTTCTTACCCTGAAGCAGTACCTGTGGACCCCATTTGGAAGGATCGCTCGGGAAGGCGCCTCAGAGAAGAAGGGTGAGTGGACCAACGAGCAAAGCGAAAGTAGAAGTAGGAAAGGAGATAGCAAGCGGCTGTGGTGGGGATTTCTGTTTTGTCTGTCCGTCATAGTGTTCTTTGTTGTACTGTTTTGTTTTGTCAAAAATGTTATGAAAAGTTAGGGCGCCAGTGAAAGTTCGCGGGATAGCGATGAAGCAAGAAAAGTTCGCGGTATAGCGACGAATGCAGGTTAGCGATAAGAGTACCCTTTATCCATAAACTTAGGAGTAGCCTTTTATCTTTTAATCGCTAACATTGGATCTGAAGTGTCTAGAATTAGAGCAGAAGAGCCTTTGAGAGCACTCCTGAGGGCCAACGGAACATCATTAAAAACAAAAACCACAAGGGCTTTCCTCCACACGGTAGAGAAGCATGCTCCGTGGTTCCTAGATGAAGGAAGAATCACTATCCCTGTGTGGGAAAAGTTAGGCAAGGATCTGCGCAACGCAGATCACAGGGAGCCGCTCCCGGCTGGGACGCTCCCCATATGGGGGCTGGTTAGGAGCTGCCTAAAGGAGAATAAACCTAGTTGTAAAGAGGCCATAAGGGAAGGAGAGGAGGTTCTTGAGGAAGTGAAAGAAGAAAGAGCCTCTGCGAGAGCATCTGAAAGAGGATCTACACAGGGGGGGTCCTCTGATGAGGAAGAGGACCAAGAATTATCAGGAGAAGAGTTAGAGGCTAGGGCTGCTCAGAGAGGACATCGGCCCACATTGTACCCCTCACTGAGCCAACTGAGAATAAGCAGAGAAGAAAGAGAGACTAGTTCGGCCCCTCTCCCCAATAAGAGCAGTAAGGTAGAAGAGATTGTGCTAACCACCCCAAATCATCCATTTTGCTCTCCAACCTATAGAGCAGAGCCATCCCTTTACCAGAGTTACTCATGTTGTGGTGGCCAGGGGTGCCAAGAACAATTGGGCAAGAATAGATGTAGGGAATGGCTAACCATGGAGGGGAATGCAGCCTTCCCAGTAATAGAAGATCCAAACACCCAGCAAAGATACCATCAAGCCCTAGATTTTAAGCTTGTAAAAAGCATAGCTGCCACCACCTATGGAGTGCAAGCAGCGTTCACCATGGCCATAGTGGAGTCATTAGCCACTCAGAATCTAACACCAGATGATTGGGCTAATGTAGCCAGAGCATGCCTTACTGGAGGTCAGTACCTGCTTTTCAAAACTGCATGGGCAGAGCTTTCACAAGACACTGCCCAGCGCAACGCTGCTGCAGGGAACAATCAGTGGAACCTAGAGATGCTGATGGGCACAGGACCTTACTTAGGACAGCATAATCAGATAAATTACCCGCCTGCAGTGTATATGCAAATAGCTACAGCAGCTGTCAAGGCCTGGAAAACACTCCAGGGCTCTGGTGATTTACAAGGTCAACTATCCAGAGTACTCCAAGGATCAAATGAGCCTTATGCAGACTTCTTGGTGAGACTGATGCAAACTGCAGGCTGTGTATTTGGAGATGCTGACACAGCCATGCCCCTAGTAAAACAGTTGGCCTATGAGCAAGCAAATAAATGGTGTAAAGAAGCTATATTGATAATACACCCAGGAGTTATTGACCCAGATTATGAGGGAGTAGTAAAGATTATAGTCTCCTCCCCAAGAGGCGTTACAGCCATCAATTCTGGAGACCGCATTGCTCAAATTCTTATGCTTCCTAGTAAGCATAGACAATATGGACATAAAAACATGAAAATAGGTCAATCAGAATTTGGATCATCTGGGGCCCCTCTGACCTGTTTCACAATGGAGCTGGGAGACAGGCCTATGCATGTCCTGAAGATTAGAGATAGGAACTTCTTAGGACTATTAGACACAGGGGAAGATTGCAGCATTGTAAGAGAAGCTGAGTGGCCTAAAGATTGGCCTCTAAACCGAGCTGCTCAGACTCTAAGAGGGCTGGGCATAGCTCAAGCCCCATTATGTAGTGCTGCCACACTCCCCTGGAAAGATCCGGAAGGGCATGAGGGAGTAGTTCAACCTTATGTGCTGAGCATACCGGTGTCTCTCTGGGGAAGAGACATACTGACACAGATGAATCTTAAACTAACAACAGAAACCTTCTATACTAATCAGGCAAAGTCCATTATGAGGAAGCAGGGCCATACAGGGACCGGAGGCATAGGAAAAAACTTGACTGGCAGAGAGACACCCATCCCGCTCTCAGGAGTGGTACCCAGTAGGATTGGAGGCCCAGGACTGGGTTTTTTCCTCAGGGCCATTGAGGACAGACAAGAACTAAAAATACAATGGCGATCAGAGGAGCCCGTGTGGGTTCCTCAGTGGCCACTTACTAAAGAGAAAAGGGAAGCAGCCCACACATTAGTGCAAGAGCAAATTGCCGCAGGGCATCTTCAAAGTTCTACTTCCCCATGGAATACACCCATGTTTGTCATAAGAAAGAAATCAGGAAAATGGAGATTGCTGCATGATCTAAGAGCTGTAAATAAACAGATGATTCTCATGGGATCAGTACAATTAGGTTTACCATTGCCTATGGCCCTGCCAAAAGATTGGAAGACCATTGTAATAGATATCAAAGATTGTTTCTTTTCCATCCCTCTTCATCCTGAGGATTGTAAAAGGTTCGCCTTCACGGTACCAGCCGTCAATCATGGCCACCCAGATGAGCGGTATGAATGGAAGGTGTTGCCACAAGGCATGGTGAATAGCCCTACTATGTGCCAATTGTTTGTACATAAGGCCCTGGCAGAAGTTAGAAAAAGGTTTCCTGAAGTGATTATCTATCATTATATGGATGATATTCTCTTATGTCATGAAAGGAACAGTGTAGTAGAAGAAGGCCTCTGCTTCTTGCAAGAACATTTTAAACAATGGGGCTTAGAACTAGCACCAGAAAAGGTACAGGTAACTTGTACCAAACAGTATTTAGGAATAAAATTGGAAGATACTATTGTTAGACCATTAAAAGTGATCATAAGAACAGATCATTTAAGCACCCTCAATGATTTTCAAAAACTCCTTGGAGATATAAATTGGGTAAGGCCATTCCTAAAGCTTACAGATGAAGAGCTCAGTCCATTATATGAGACACTGAAGGGCGATTCTGATTTATCATCTCCGCACTCTCTCAGTAAGCAAGCCAAGGAAGCCTTGAGCCTAGTCCAATCCCGCTTGCAGCTTGCCCAGGTAGATAGAATGGACTATGACAAATTGCTATTCCTTATAGTGATACCCAGTAATAATAGCCCAACAGGGGTACTTTGGCAGGAAAGGCCAATTCTCTGGGTATATTTGGCCAACTCTCCAGGAAAAACATTAAGATGGTATCCTCAGAGTATAGCTGATTTGATCATCAAGGGAATCAGGACAGCTATAAAAATATTTGGGATTCCCCCAAACATAATAATAACACCTTATACTGCTGAGCAGATTGAATGTTTTACTGCATGCTGTGATGCATGGGCTGTTGCTTACACCATCACCAATGCTTCCTTTGACAACCACTACCCAAAACATCCTTGGCTACAGTTCTGCCTCTCTAATCCCGTCATCTTTCCTAAAAACACAAGATGTAATCCCATACCCAAGGCTAAGGTGGTGTTCACTGATGGGTCAAAGAATGGCATTGGGACTGTGGTCACTGGTGACCAATCTTGGACATTCAGTTTTCCAACCACTTCAGCCCAACAAACAGAGCTGTTGGCTGTAGCACAAGCCTTTACACTTTTCTCACAGGAACCTTTTAACCTTTTAGCAGATAGTCAGTATGTAGTGAATGCTGTGTCCATCTTAGAGAATGTAAGTTATATTAGCCAGTCTTCCCCCATTGCCAGTATTTTTAGAAAGCTACAACAACTGATCTGGGATCGATCAACACCTTTCTTTATTGGACATGTAAGAGCCCACACTTCCCTCCCGGGACCCATTGCTGAGGGAAACAGACGTGCCGATGGCCTGACCCATGAGTCTAACATCTCAGTGATATTTGACCCTGTAGAACAAGCCACACAATTTCACAAACAATTTCATGTGAATTCAAACACCCTTCGCTTAAAATATAATATTACTAGAGACCAAGCTAGAGCCATAGTAGTAAGTTGTAAATGGTGTGTTACACTCTTCCCCACCATTTCAGAGGGAGTCAATCCAAAGGGACTACTACCCAATCACATTTGGCAAATGGATGTCACTCATATTCCAGAGTTTGGCAAGATGAAATATATTCATGTGTCTGTTGACACCTGCTCAGGCATCATTTTCTCCTCTTGCCATACAGGGGAAAAAACTAGAGATGTCATAACTCACTGCCTTCAGGCGTTTTCGGCCTGGGGAAAGCCCAAGCATGTAAAAACTGATAATAGACCAGCATATACATCCCAATCCTTTCTTAGATTTTAAACCCTTAAAAATGCTCTCTATAAACAAAAAGGGGGAATAGAGGCAGACTTCAGATCCCCCAGAGACAAACTTAACATCATATTATTCATTTTAAATTTTTTGACATTGGACAAAGATGACCACAGTGCAGCAGAGTGGCATAATCGCCGTTCCAGGCCTAAAGACATGCCCGCAGTTATGTGGAAGGATGTATTGGAAGGATCATGGAAAGGCCTGGATCCAGTGTTAATCTGGAACCGAGGCTCTGTTTGTGTTTTCCCACAGGACCAAAACAATCCCATCTGGGTGCCTGAACGCCTGACACGGAGAGTGGCAAGACCAGAACCGGAAGTGCGAGATGCCGACCCCACTGATGCTCATCCTGCTACTGATCCTTCAGCAGGCAATAGCGGAACCCAGAGAACTATGGGGTCTGGTGAAGGCTTGGCCTCTACCACTCCCGGTGACTGAAACTGCACATACCTTTCCCACCTTTTTCTCTCCCATATCTGCCCTTTGACAGCTATGTGTTACTGGCATTCCTTTTCATAACCTCTCTAAAGCTGCCAATCTGTCCAGGGAATCAGGAAGATGTTATCCACCAATTGGTCCAGTGAGTTTGACGTGCTCACCACTCAGCTACGGCTAGAAATATTGAATGTTAGTTCCCAAAAGGTAGAGGTGCTGTCTGTAGCTCAGTTTGCTGAAGCCGTGCTAAATGCCACCAAAGCCTGGTCAGGCATGGGTGTTATGGGTATATTACTCCTTGTATGTCTTCTCCTACTTGGGAGAAAAGTCTGTTCCATGCAACGGCAACATCGGGAAGTGCGGATGGCTCTGGTGCAGGCCATGGCAGCTATAGAGGAAGGCATCTCCCCTAGGGTGTGGCTCAATATGTTGGACCAGTAGTCAAAGACGGGTAAGATCAGGAGGTACGCATACCAACCTAAGACAGGGCGCAGACCTTAGCTGTCTGTTGCCCTATGACGGGTAAGGATGCTGCGCCTCCCTGACAACCTAAGACAGGCATGGTCCCCGAGCCTCATTGTGTTAAAAACAAAAAAGGGGGAGATGTAGGGGCCAGCCTATGGCCGAGGCTGAGTCCCACTATGGCTGAACACCGCCCTTCCACTGTAGCTGACCAACACCCTAAGATGGTTCCTGCTTCCTGGGTGCCACCCTTCCTGGTTTGGTGGCATTAGCATAAGGAAGTTGCTCCTATAGGCTTGCCCCATGCTTCCGTGCTCGTGCTCAACTCATGCAGAAGGCATGCTACCAATCAGCTTAAAGGTCACGCATGATCTTGATCACCATAGGCCAGCTTCCTTTATATAAGGCATAAGCAGGAAAGAGAGGGACTCTCTCTCTCTCTCTCCTCTCATTCTTCCTCTCACTTGCTCCCTCCGGCTGTTGCTTCTTCTCACTCACCTTCTCCCGACCTTCCGAGCAACAATAAAGAACTGAAGTGAACCAGGTCTGTGTACGTATCGCTGTCGTCACCGCCACAAGGAGCGAACGCGTTAGATACTAGCAGCTTCTGCCACTGGACTCCTTCAGTCTTGGCCTGGGCTAATGCCAGCTGCTGGAGCTACCCAGAGTCCAAGCCCTGAGCCTCTGCTGGGGGAGGTGCTTGAGTAGACATGACCCCTCATGTACCCGCGAGCTAGATCTTGAGAACCACAGGCTTCTCCCCTCCTCCCCTGTCCTTGGAATGCACATCTTGCTTGCTTTCCTGCTCTGGGAAGCTACCGCAAGGACGTAGCCATGAGAAATGTACTGAGGCCATCTGGACCATATACATGACTGAGCCCAGTTTAGGCCTCTCTATATACTCTTAAGATTGTGATGGAAGGGTGAAGAAATGGACTGGTCTAGCAGTCTCCCAAGACAAGCCTTGTAGGATAGTCTGCAGGCTTTGCTGTAACATCTGTGAGGGAGAAGATGGGTGGTGAACCCCTAGAAAATTCAAGGCCTGGGCACTGCCATACAGCTGTGGGGGTGGTTCAGTCAAGTAAGATACATGTCCCCAAAGCTGGGGTAGGTGCAAGCATAGTGTGCCATGTGACAAACAAATAAAAATGGAGTCAGCATGGCTAAGGGAAGTAAAAATGGAGCCGGGAGGCCACTAAGGAAATGGGATCTGCACATGGCAGCAGTCTCATGTCAGAAGAGTGCCAGACCGCATTTCCAAGAGTACCAATTGTTAATGGACCTATATGGACACTTGCCTGATGTGCAACCAGAAACCAAATAATGTGCAAACTTCTCTGCGGGTTCCAAACACAAAATGTTCAAAACAATTTATGTAAATGAATTAATGTCTGTTGTTTACCTTTAAAACCCCTCAACGTTTTTGGCATCTGGGAGTACAATTTGGGTTGCTACCTCAATCTGTACCTCTTTGGATTGCAATTCCTAAATCCCCAAATAAATGCAACACAACATGAAATTAATTAATTAATTAATTATGAGAGAACATGAATAATTTTACACTCATATTTGACAACTTAAAGACATGGACCAATTCCTCGAAAATCACAAATGACAAAAATCCAGTCAAGATGCAATATATAACTTGAAAAGTTCTGTAAGTATTAAGGACATTAGATCTATAATTTAAAAGTTCTGAAAGAAGAAACCTCCAAGATCAATGGTTTCACTGGATACTTTTACCAAACATTCAAAGAAAGAATAATGGCAATTTTATACAATCTCTTCTGGGAAAGAAAAATTGGAGGAACACTTCCTAACTAATTATAAGAGTCCAATATTACCCTGATACCAGAACCATACAAAAACAGAAAGAAGAGAGAGAAAGAAGAATGGAAGAAAAAAGAATTTCACATGATATTTTGTTGTCAGTTGTAGATAAAAATCTCAGATTTCTTTATGAAATGACACTTCTGTCTCAATTTTTTAAGAAGTCCTACTCCAGCAGTAGTTTCAATGACATTCATGAAAATAATGGAATCCATTTCCTTTCTAGCTTTCTGTGATTTTTTTTCATGAACGAAGTTGGAAATCAATAGCATTACAGAATTATGTGTAATTATTTAATAATATTACAAAGTAATGGTGAGTAGCTTATTGATGGTACTGGCTTAAACTTCAGAATATGTATTTTTCCTTTTTCTTACTTCAAGAAAATATTGAGAATCTTCATAAATAATTAAATCTCATTGATTTATTTATACTTTTTATCTAGCTACAAAATAACCTAAGACAAAAAGGATTATAATATTATCTGCAATAATTATAGTATAAAACTTGAAGGTAAAAATATATTACCCAAACTTTTATAAAGCATTGATCAATGAAATATAGATGGAGAAGTTTTTGTCTTTCCTTAGTGAGTAGAGTGAATGAAATGGAATGAGATGGAAAAGTATGTATGGAATTGTACATTTTCCTTGTGTCATGATAAAAAAATAGATCAATGACAGCTTTTCTTTAGAACAATTTTGTGGTATCTCTAGAGTACAAAGTTCTGATGAAATTGATTTTTCTCAATCATTGTCAGGGTTGTTCTGTATATTTCACTAACAACAGTAGCTTGTCTCATAGGGCAGAATTTATAAAATATTCCCAGGTGAGAATAGGTGTGACATGTAGTACAGTAACATCAATCAAGACATTCTTACTTGAAATGATATTAAAAGTAAAAATAAAATGAATATGAACACATACAAAAGTGATAATACATAACACCATTAACAGCAAACAATTGTTTCTGTGTGCATATGCACACACATACATAGTTGTAATAATATGAATAAGAAGAGTTGAAGAAAAAGTATGTTAAAATTTTTATTCTTTAGTGTCATTTTGCTTTTTTAATCCCTTGTAATAATCATCAGAATTCTGTAATATTCTTGAATTTTTCTATCCAGGCATAGTTAAGTGCTGGCCCTGGAACTCATTTTAGCCAAGGAATTGAGAGCAGAGTATCATGGCCATATCTGGACAAAAGATTTGAGAACTAGTATGCAATTTAATTTAGGAAGGGCTAAGAAATGCCTCAGTAATTGATCTCAACCTTCAGTGGCTTGAGCATTTGTAAAAACACATGTTGAGATGAAGCTAACATCAGTATGGGCCCTTGAGTGCCCATAATAAATATGGCTGCAACATTACCTCAAGTTATATGAAGTGAAAGGATGAGAAAATTGGACTCATGTTTAGCTGTTAAAGTGCTGAGACTGTTTAATACCATAGCATATGCTACACTATCCTCTCTAACTAAAACAAAGTAGAATTTCATCAAGATTGAAGATTGTTTTCTTAACAATGTAATATATTATTTTCTTACATTGAATTATTGCTGGGGTTACAAAAATAACATATTGAATATTTATACAAATGATAAATCATTGGATTATTTTTCTGTTGTCTATAGCATGAGCATCACCTAAACACAATTTTGGGGGCAATTCTGCTCTGCTGTAGTATGCTGGAGAAGTTAATGTTTCCTGCCTCAAGCCACTAAAGTTTCAGATCAATTACTGAAGCATTGCTTAGCCCTTCCTGACTAAGCTTCAGTCTTAATATTTATTTCTACTTATTCTCCTTATTCCTATATTTTTTCTGTTTAATTAATCTTTTGAAAATATTTAAGTTCCTTGAAATTTGGGCTTTTGAACTATAGTCTTTTATTAGATGTTTTCTATGCTTTCTTCATTTTACAATGGGTATATTTATTTTTAACTCCCTTAAAGAAGTCTTTAACAATTTCATATATATTCAGTGTGTAAACACGCACATACAGTGAACCAAATATTTAATAAAACATATGTAATGGAGGTTAATAGAGAGATAATAAAAATAGTTGAATTTTATTTTTTTTTATTTTTGCAGAATGTCATTATTAGAAAATCTCAATTACTTTTAATTTTGAACATAAATTACAAGTATCTATAACAACCAAAGTAACATATGGAATGGCATATTTGCCTTGTTTATTTTTCCTCATATGGAGAAACTGTTGAGTGCTTTAACCACAGACAGAATTCTGTAAAGATGTGTTGTCAAGAGTGATCAATCTTGGGGATGGTTAAAAATAATAATTGCATTACTGCTCAGAGGGCACACAGCAATAACAGAATATAGCAGATTGTACCTAATAGACAATAATGGATTACTAAAATCCTCAAAATACTATACACAAAGTAAATTATAAAAATAATCCCTAGATTTTCATATCACAGGGTTACTAAGCAACTAACAAAATATATACTACTTACAAATTTTCTGCTTTGATCTTAAAATAAATATCTAAACTCAATGTACACTTTAATTTTTTATTTCATAAAAATAAATATTTGACAAATTTAATTTCCTGGAAATCAGGACAGGCATGACTATCAATTAAAATATTCAGAGTAACACAAGATTTAGATAATTATCCCTTCACTTAGAAAATAATAATTACAAAACACTGACTGGTCCTAGATAGACTGCTCTTTAAGTTTTGTGGTTGAGGCAGTTATCATGGCAGACATTAAAGCTAGTCATTTTCTCCTATTCTATTTCAAATAGCCTAAAATTCAAACATTTCAAACATAGATGATTAGTATATATTTGTCATTTTCACTCATGTTAAAATATTATTGTATGAATAAAGTTTGATGTCCACTAAATAAGTGCTTACTTAATAGCTTAGCTTGATGCTGGGGAAAAAAGGAAAACATTTAATAGGCAATACTCTTAAATTCTTTATTTTATATAAATATTCTTATTTGTCTTAGAAGGATCTTACTGAAGCATTGCTTAGCCCTTCCTGACTAAGCTTCAGTCTTACTATTTATTTCTACTTATTCTCCTTCTTCCTATATTTTTTATTCTTCAAATATTTTCCAAAAAACATCAGTTTTATTGGCAAATGGTGTTTCTTAACTTTAACATATAATTTCCCTTCAGTAGAACCACAGGTGGGTCTGCAATTAATAAGTTCAATACATAATACGACACTATTTTAAGAGTAAAACTGCTAAGTCTGTTACTGGTTAGGGAACTGTCTCTGACACTCATGATACTATCAACAGCTTAGCCTGAAAAGAATAACTTGTTTGTTTATTGCTTTATTTCAAGATTGACTGTGGCAACTATATCCCAGCAGTTCACAAATTTGCTGTATTGCATGAAATTGTGCTTTCTTATATACTTAAATTTATACTTCTTTCCAATCTTCTCATAATTTTACTTTTGCTCACCACACAATAAATGTTTGGGAAACCTGTTGATTTCATTTCTCTGATAACATTCAGCTCATCATGGAATTTTACTCATTATGCATGGATTTCATTCATTCATTGTTAAAAATTTATCTTACTCCTATGTGAGATGGAATAATCTGTTTGAGAAGCTCTGCCTATAGCAAGCCCCAGTGTAATAGATACCTTTGCCCTGTGGGTTTTCACATCTCCAACTTCATGGGAATGTATACCTTCTGTACATATAAATAAAAACAGTTTAAATTTCCAAGTTAGTGGGTTCACTTAGATCTTCCCTAAAGCAGATGTATTTACCTCATCTTCCAATCCATTATCACATGGATTTTTTCACTGATGCCTGATTCTTGCCTTTGTTTAGCCTTTTTAGTTGTTATTTATCCAAAGAATTCAGTGGAAACATAATACAGAGACAAGTTGCTTCATTGGTTTTCTCAAAGTACCACTGCTAAAATGCATATGTATGTTGCAAACTACCATTAATATTCCGTGAGTACTGTAGGTACAAAGTACCACAAATAACATTAAGCTAAATAATACATCTGACTGATCTTGAACTTATTCTAGATTGTTGATATAACAGGTACATTCTCAATGTCTATTCCTTTGAGCCTTAGTCTTTTTTTTTCCTTCTTGAGGCATGTCGCTGTTATCATCCAGTTCATAACAGCTCAGTGTCATACAGAGAAAATTTTAAACTCCAAAGACTTCCCTCAAAATTACTATTTTACATGAAAATATCTCATCAAGAGAGTTTTTTCTAAACATAGAACAGTTTTTCTTAATTAGTGGGGGTACTTTTAAATAATTTTACCTGCTGTATGTATTTTAAGGACTTGTATACAGTAATTGACAACACATTTTATTTGTGTAGATTCTTTATCTTTTACACCCACCTTATTGGTTGGTTCTATAAATGCTGCATTGGCATTTTAAAAATCTTTCATTTTTCTATCCTATGGATTTCCTCAGAAAACTTTTTGTAAAGGAAGGTGAAGGGAAGGTGCTCTTTAGTAAAGGGATGTGTAAGCTGTTGTCAGTGGAGTTCAAAGTCAGATGATACTTTAGCAAAAGCACCCTCCTATGCAATAGCTGAAATACATTTTACAAATTGTCTCCAAGAAGTTCTCTGTATTCATTTTGTAAACAGAGAGTAAGCAGGGAAGGCTGCTCTAAGAAATGACTGTAGAGATACCAAGTATGCTATTTTGCAAGAAGCAGATGATGCTAGTTGTAAAAAGAAGTGTGAGTAGATCTACAGCAACTGAACACTCTCAACTAGGAAGAGTAAAAACAACAAGGAATTAACACATGTGCACACCCATCACAAAACACATACAGAAATAGAGACACAGACAACTCATGCTCATCAAAAGGAGAGTCTCTTTGAATCAGTGAGAATCCTTGCAATTCTGTAACACTGTCCTTAACCAGTAACACAAGAACAGCCTAAAAAATACAGACCCAATTGAATTTTATTCAACAGAACCTAATACAGATTCAATATAAAGATAATTCAAGAAAAAAATAGATATATAAAAGAACTGGGAAAATATGACTGATAAAAACAAGATTCATGACTGATGTAACCAAACTGTATTATGCATGCAAGAATCACATCAAAAATTAATGATTCAAGATGTTTAAAAAAAAATAGAAAAAAGTACACAAGAAAAAGATAACCAGAAAAGCAAAATTACAATGTATTCATATTAGATAAGGATGAATTCAGAACCATTAAATATCACAACAAATAAATAAAGCATGGAATATAAAATAAAGGTCTATTTATCATGAAAAATACATATGAGTCAAGTTAATGTCACCAAAGTTCATAAATCAGAGGTATTCTTTTTGAACTCATGGTTTAACTGATTTCAGACAACTTATTTCATTGAGAATAATTTAAGAAATTCAAAAAGATATACAAATTTTCTATGAAGATTTTTAAAAATTAATAAGCAATGAGTAAATTTATAGTAGAAAAAAATCAACATTGAGAATTTTGAGCAACTTTTCCCTTTAAGGCCTGTTCTGAAATGGAAGTTCAGAGGTTAAGAAGCTAAATGGTCATTTTAACAAATTTGAATAGGGAAGCACAACTTGGAATTCTTAGCCTGCCAACATAAAAGAACTTGGGTAACAATTTCACAATTCTGTTGACACTCAGAGGAGATAAATCTGAAAAACCATATAACCCAGCATTTTCATTCTGAGGTATATATCCACAAGAACTGAAAACATGTTCACAAAAAATACATACATGAGTGTTCATAGAAGCATTATTCAAAATAGATAAGTGGATGTCCATCAATTTATCAAAGAAAACCAAAATGTGGTATATCTAAACAATGGAATATTCAGCCTTAAGAAGGAATGAATTAATGATACATCTAAGAACATGAACGCACCTTCAAATAATTTTGCTAATTGAAGAAGACAATCACAAAAGGGCACAGATTATATTATTTCATTTATATAAAATGTCCATAATAGGTAAAACCATAGACACAGCAGTAGAGTAGTGATTGCCAGAGGACAGAGAAAAGGAGGAATTGTGGCTAATTATTAACAGGTCTGAGTTTTGTGTGTGTGTATTTTCTGGAAACATTTTTGAATTAGATAGTGATGATAGTTACACAACATAAAATATCACTAAATTGACACTTTAAAATAGTATTTTTGTGGTATTTGAAACAGCCTCAATAAAAAACTTATGTAAATGGAGAAAAAGCTCTCTAAAAATAAAGATGAACAAATAGGTTTTCAAAACCAAAAGAGAGAATATCAGGAGACAGAGGATTAAAGATGGCAATGTGAGAGGTGATACAGAGGCCTCCGCCTAAAACCACATATAATACGAAAATATAATTAATACAACTAAACCTGAAAGAGCAACAGGAAAGAGGGCTGCACCAGATGTCATATGCCTGGAGAAAAGAATACACCTCATGGAACAGGGTAATGTACAAAACTGTGGCCTGGTGGTACCCAAGTCCTTCCCCAACCCTAGCTCACCAGTGGGAGGAAGAGAAACAGAGCAGGGAGGGAGTGGAGGCGTGGGACTGCTGAACACTTAGCTCTGATGATCTGCTCTGGGAGCACAAACCTACCTTGCATGGTGCTCTGGTGATTATGGGGGTTGGAAAGCTAAGACAGGCAGAATACCTGGAGACACTGAGATTCCAGCTGCTTGTGGAAAACAGGGATCCATATCAGGCTTCTCTGGGACAAAAGAAGGAGGGCAGTCTGAGAAACTTCAGAACAGTGATATGGCTGCTAAAGGGGCAACAATTGCACAGAGCTTACTGCTCAGGAGAAAGGATAGGTAGACAAAATTGTCCAGGTACACTCTGCCCAGCAGGTTGGGAACTTTCATGATCTTCAGGTGCTCCAGCCCCTTGGCTAGTTATGCAGCTCCAAGGTGCCCCTACGTGATATGAAGTCTGCTGTGCCTTCCTCCTGGCCAGCCTGCAACTTGCTTGCAAACCAGCAAACTCTTCCCTGGCAACAGGCCAGCCAGAGGGAAAGCCCGCATAAGCAGCTACAAATGCAAAGCATAGAGGCTAATACCTGTGCATTCGGCCCACTTTTTCTGGCAGTGGAGATAGGCATAGAAACCAACAAGCAGGAAAGAGCTCTTTCTCCTTCCCCCTCCTCACCAACACTGCTCCCTTGCAACCCGCAACATTGCTTCAGGGGCCAAGCAGCTCTAGAGAGTAGAACTTCTGGGCACTAGAGGGGACCACATACTAATATGAAACATCAAAGGAACCTGGTTCAAAGCAAAACATACATACAATAGAGAAAGAGTCAAATGAAACCAATCTCACAAACTTTCCTGAAAGAGATTTCAAAATAAAAATCATAAACATGCTAAAAGAGGTACAGAAAAATATTCAAGAAATCAGGAATGAAATCTGGTCAGAGATCCAATCATTATGAAACACAGTATTAGAAATGAAACATACAATGGAAGGTTTTAAAAATAGATTAGGTACAGTGGAGGAGACAATAAATTAAATAGAAATTAGAGAAGAGGACTACAAAGAAGCTGAGGCACAGAGAGAATAAAGGATCTCTAAGAATGAAAGAATATTGAGAGAACTGTGGGACCAATCCAAATGGAACAATATTCACATTATAGGGATACCAGAAGAAGAAGAGAAAGAGAAAGAGATAGAAAGTCTTTGAGGAGGTAGTTGCTGAAAACTTCCCCAATCTGGAGAAGGAGATACTCTCTCAGGCCATGGAGGTGCACAGATCTCCCAACACAAGGGACCCAAGGAAGACAACACCAAGACATATAATAATAAAATTGGCAAAGATCAAGGATAAGGACAGACTATTAGAAGCAGCCAGAGAGAGAAATAAGATCACATACAAAGGAAAGCCCATCAGACTTCTCAGCAGAAACCTTACAGGCCAGAAGGCAGTGGCATGATGTATTTAATGCCATGAAGCAGAAGGGCCTCGAACCAAGATTACTTTTTTTTTATTAATTTTATTTTGGTATCATTAATCTACAATTACATGAAGGACATTATGTTTACTAGGTTCCCCTCTTCACCAAGTCCCCCCCACATACCCATTCACAGTCACTGTCCATCAACATAGTACGATGCTGTAAAATCACTACTTGTCTCCTCTGTGTTGCACAGCCCTCCCCGTGCCCTCCCCAAACACTATACATGTTAATCATATTGCCCCCTTTCTTTTTTCCCGCCCTTATCCCTCCCTTCCCACCCGTCCTCCCCAGTCCCTTTCCCTTTGGTAACTATTAGTTCATTCTTGGGTTCTGTGCTTCTGCTGCTGTTTTGTTCCTTCAGTTTTCTTTTGTTCTTATACTCCGCATATGAATGAAATCATTTGGTACTTGTCTTTCTCTGCCTGGCTTATTTCACTGAGCATAATACCCTTTAGCTCCATCCATGTTGTTGCAAATGGTAGGATTTGTTTTTTTTCTTATAGCTGAGTAATATTCCATTGTGTATATGTACCACATCTTCTTTGTCCATTCATCTACTGATGGACACTTAGGTTGCTTCCATTTCGTGGCTACTGTAAATAGTGCAGCGATAAACATAGGGGTGCATCTGTCTTTTTCATACTGGAGTGCTGCATTCTTGGGGTAAATTCCTAGAAGTGGAATTCCAGGGTCCAATGGTATTTCTATTTTCAGCATTTTGAGGAACCTCCATACTGCTTTCCACAATGGTTGAACTAATTTACATTCCCACCAGCAGCATAGGAGGGTTCCCCTTTCTCCACAACCTTGCCAGCATTTGTTGTTGTTTGTCTTTTGGATGGTAGCCATCCTTACTGGTCTGAGATGATATCTCATTGTGGTTTTAATTTGCATTTCTCTGATGACAAGCGATGTGGAGCATCTTTTCATGTGTCTGTTGCCCATCTGAATTTCTTCTTTGGAGAACTGTCTATTCAGCTCCTCTGCCCATTTTCTAATTGGATTATTTGCTTTTTGTTTGTTCAGGTGTGTGAGCTCTTTATATATTTTGGATGTCAACCCTTTATCGGATCTGTCATTTACAAATATATTCTCCCATACTGTAGGATACCTTTTTGTTCTATTGATGGTGTCCTTTGCTGTACAGAAGCTTTTCAGCTTGATATAGTCCCGTTTGTTCATTTTTGCTTTTGTTTCCCTTGCCCGGGGAGATACGTTCAAGAAAAGGTCACTCATGTTTATGTCCAAGAGATTTTTGCCTATGTTTTTTTCTAAGAGTTTTATGGTTTCATGACTTACATTCAAGTCTTTGATCCATTTTGAATTTACTTTTGTGTATGGGGTTAGACAGTTATCCAGTTTCATTCATTTACATGTATCAGTCCAGTTTTGCCAGCACCATCTGTTGAAGAGACTGTCATTTCCCCATTGTATGTCCATGGCCCCTTTATCAAATATTAGTTGACCATATATGTTTGGGTTAATGTTTGGAGTCTCTATTCTGTTCCATTGGTCTGTGGCTCTGTTCTTGTGCCAGTACCAAATTGTCTTGATTACTGTAGCTTTGTAGTAGAGCTTGAAGTTGGGAAGTGAGATCCCCCCCACTTTATCCTTCCTTCTCAGGATTGCTTTAGCAATTCGGGGTCTTTTGTGTTTCCATATGAATTTTTGAACTATTTGTTCCAGTTCATTGAAGAATGCTGTTGGTAGTTTGATAGGAATTGCATGGAATCTGTATATTGCTTTGGGCAGGATGGCCATTTTGACGATATTAATTCTTCCTAGCCAGGAGCATGGGATGAATTTCCATTTATTAGTGACCTCTTTAATTTCTCTTAAGGGTGTCTTATAGTTTTCAGAGTATAGGTCTTTCACTTCCTTGGTTAGGTTTATTCCTAGGTATTTTATTCTTTTTGATGCTATTGTGAATGGAATTGTCTTCCTGATTTCTCTTTCTATTAGTTTATTGTTAGTGTATAGGAAAGCCACAGATTTATGTGTGTTAAATTTGTATCCCATAACTTTGCTGAATTCCAATATTAGCTCTAGTAGTTTTGGAGTGAAGTCTTTAGGGTTTTTTATGTACAATATCATGTCATCTGCAAGTAGACCAAGATTACTTTATCCAGCAAGATTTTCATTTAAATTTGAAGGAGGGATTAAACAATTTCCAGATAAGAAAAAGCTGAGAGAGTTTACCTCTCACAAACCATCTCTACAGTCTATTTTTGAGGGACTTCTATAGATGGAAGTGTTCCTAAGGTTTAATAGCTGTCACCAGAGGTAGTAAAACCACAGTAAAGAAAGTAGAACAGCTAATTATTAAGAAAATGCTAAATTAAAACAACTAGCCCCAAGGTCAGTCAAGGGATAGACAAAGAGTACAAAATATGATACTTAATATATAAAGAATGGAGGAGGAAGAAAAAGGATGAGGAAAAAAGCACCTTTAGATTGTGCTTGTAACAGCATACTAAGTGAATTAAGTTAGACTCTTAGATAGTAAGGAAATTAACCTTGAACCTTTGGTAACCATGAATCTAATGCCTGCAATGGCAATAAGTACATACCTATCAATAATTACCCTAAATGTAATGGTCTAAATGCACCAATCAAAAGACACAGAGTCACTGAATGGATAAAAAGACAAGACCCATCTATATTTTGCTTACAAGAGACTCACCTCAAACCCAAAGACATGCACAGACTAAAAGTCAAGGGATGGAAAAAGATATTCCATGTAAACTACAAGGAGAAAAAAGCAGGAGTTGCAGTACTTCAATCAGACAAAATAGATTTCAAAACAAAGGAAGTAACAAGAGACAAAGAAGGATCTTACATACTGATAAAGGGGTCAATCCAACAAGAAGATACAACCATTATAAATATCTATGCACCCAACACAGGAGCACCTACACATGTGAAACAAATACTAACAGAATTAAAAGGGGAAATAGAATGAATGCATTCATTCTAGGAGACTTCAACATTCTACTCACTCCAAAGGATCAAATCAACCACACACAAAATAATTAAGGAGACAGAGGCACTGAACAACACATTAGAATAGATGGACCTGACAGACATTTAGAGAACTCTACACCCTAAAGCAGCAGAATACACATTATTTTCATGTGCACATGGAACATATTCAAGAATAGATCATATACTAGGCCACAAAAAGAGCCTCAGTGAATTTAAAAAAATTAAAATTGTACCAACCAGTTTCTCAGACCACTAAAGTATGAAACTAGAAATAAATTATGCAAAGAAAATGACAAATCCCACAAACACATTTAGGCTTCACAACATGATCCTAAATAACCAATGGATCAATGACCAAATAAAAACAGAGATCAAGCAATATATGGAAACAAATGACAACAATAATTCAACACTGCAAGATCTGTGAGACACAGTGAAGGCCATGCTAAAAGGAGACTATATTGGAATACAGGCCTACCTCAGAAAACAAGAACAATCCCATATGTACAGTCTAAAGTCATAATTAACAAAACTAGAAAAAGAAGAACAAATGAGGTCCAAAGTCCATAGATGGAGGGACATAGTAAAGATTAGAGCAGAAATAAATAAAATCAAGAAAAAAAACTATAGAAAGACTTAATGAAAGCAAGAGCTGGTTCCTTGGGAATATAAACAAAATAGATAAACACCTAGCCATACTTCTCAATAAATAAAGAGAGTCTACACATATAAACAGAATCAGAAATGGGAAAGGGAAAAATCACTGCAGACAACACAGAAATGTAAAGAATTATTAAAGAATACTATGAAAAATTATATGCTAACAAACTGTATAACCTACAAGAAATGGACAACTTTCTAGAAAAATACAACCTTCTATAGCTGACTGAGAAAGAAACAGAAAATCTGAGTAGACCAATTACCAGCAATGAAATTGAATTGGTAATCAAAAAACAACCTAAGAACAAAACACCTGGACCAGATGGCTTCACTGCAGAATTTTATAAAGAATTTACTGAAGACCTAATATCCATTCTCCTTAATGTTTCCCAAAAAGTGGAAGAGGGAATACTTCCAAACTCATTCTATGAGGAGCACATCACTATAATACCAAAACCAGGCAAAGACACTACAAAAAAAGAAAATTACAGACCAATATACCTGATGAACATAGATTCAAAATTACTCAACAAAACATTAGTAAACCAAATTAAAAAATATATAAAAAATATCACCAGCATGATCAAGTAGGATTTATTCCAGGGCTGCAAGGATGTTATAGTATTAGTAAATCCATTAACATCATCCACCACATAAACAAAAGGAGGGACAAAAAACACATGATTATCTCCATAGATGTTGAAAAAACATTTGACAAAATTCAACATACATTCATGATAAAAACTCTCAACAAAATGGGTATAGAGGGCAAGTACCTCAACATAATAAAGGCCATATTTGACAAACCCATGGCCAACATCATTCTTAGCAGTGAGAAGCTGGAAGCCTTTCGTTTAAGATCAGAACAAGACAAGGATGCCCACTCTCTCCACTTTTATTCAACATAGTTCTGGAGGTCCTCCCCACAGCAATTAGACAGCACAAACAAATAAAGGGCATCCAGATTGGTAAGGAAGAACTTAAATGGTCACTGTTGTGGATGACATGATATTGTACAAAAAAAAACTTAAAGAATCCACTCCAAAACTACTAGATCTAATATCTAAATTCAGCAAAGTTGCAGCATACAAAATTAATACACAGAAATCTGCTGCATTCCTATACACTAATGATGAACTAGCAGAAAGAGAAATCAGGAAAACAATTCCATTCATGATTGCATCAAAAAGAATAAAATACCTGAGAATAAACCTGACAAAGGAAGTGAAATACCTATACTTCGAAAACTACAGGACACTCATGAGAGAAATTAAAGAATATACCAATAAATGGAAACACATCTGTGCTTATGGATAGGAAGAATTAATATTGTCAAAATGGCCATCCTGCCTAAAGCAATCTACAGATTCAACGTAATTCCAATCAAAATATCAATAGCATTCTTCAATGAACTAGAGCAAATAGTTCTAAAATTCATATGGAACCACAAAATACCCTGAATAGCCAATGCAATCCTGAGGAGGAAGAATAAAGCAGGGGGATTATGCTCCCAACTTCAAGCTCTACTGCAAAGCCACAGTAATCAAGACAATTTGGTACTGACACAAAAGAACAATAGACTAGTGGAACCGCCTAGAGAGCCCAGATATAAACCCAACCATATATGGTCAATTAATACATGATAAAGGAGGTATGGACATACAATGGGGAAATAACAGCCTCCTCAACAACTGGTGTTGGCAAAACTGGAGTAATGACATATCCGACAAGGGGTTAACATCCAAAATATGTAAAGAACTCACATGCCTCAACACCTAAAAAGCAAATAACCTGATTAAAAAATGGGCAGAAGATATGAAGAGACAGTTCTCCAAAGAAGAAATTCAAATGGACAACAGACACATGAAAAGATGCTCCACATCACTAATCATTAGGGAAATGCAAATTAAAACCACAATGAACTATCACCTCACACCAGTAAGGATGGCTAGCATTGAAAAGACTAAGAACAAATACTGGCGGGGATGAGGAGAAAGGGGAACCCTCCTACACTGCTGGTGGGAATGTAAGCTAGTTCAACTATTGTGGAAAGCAATATGGAGGTTCCTCAAAAATCTAAAAATAGAAATACCATTTGACCCGGGAATCCCACTCCTAGGAATAACCCAAAGAAAACAACTTCTCAGTTTCAAAAAGACATATGCACCCCTATCTATGTTGATCTCAGCACTATTTACAGTAGCCAAGATATGGAAGCAACCTAAGTGTCCGTCAGTAGATGAATAGATAAAGAGGTGGTATATATACAAAATGGAATACTAGTCAGCCATGAGAACAAAGCAAATCCTACCATTTGCAACACCATCGATAGAGCTGGAGGATATTATGCTCATTGAAATAAGCCAGGTGGAGAAAGACAAGAGCCAAACGATTTCCCTCATTTGTGGAGTATAACAAAGAAGCAAAATTGAAGGAACAAAATAGCAGCAGACTCACAGACTCCAAGAAGGAACTAGGGGTTACCAAAGGGGAGATGTGTGGGAGGGCGGGTCGGGAGGGAGGGAGAAGAAGATTGGGGGTATTTTGTTTAGTACACATGGTGTGAGGGGTCACAGGGAAGACAGTGTAGCACAGAGAAAGCTAAGAGTGAATCTGTGGCATCTTACTACACTGATGAACAGTGACTGCAATGGGGTATGGTTGGGGACTTGATAATATGGGTAAATGTAATAACCACATTGTTTTTACATGTGAAACATTTGTAAGAGTGTATATTAATAATACTTTAATGAATAAAAAAACAAAATTCATTGTCAACAGGTAGTCTCTACAAGAATTATATAAAAGTTCTTCAGACTTAAGAAAATGATCTCAAACAGAAACATGGAACTATAGAAAGAAAAGATCACTGTAGTGTATAAATATGTGAACAGATATGAAGGATATTGGCTATTTAAAATAATGTATAATAAAAATGGCTTGTGATGTTTATAAGTAATATAAAAGTTAAATAATTGACAAAAATAAAAAATAAAAAGGACAGGAGCCAGGAGTGGAGTAAAATAGAATAAGTGTTTTAAATTGCTTTAAAATTTCTACAGTTTGGAGAAATTAATTACTAAGTGAAGATAGACTATAATGTGTCAAGATGCATATTCAAATGTCTAATGTAACCATTTAAGTACCATTCAATAATAATCTAAAATTAAAAATGTAATTTAAAAGAATGAGATAATTAGAAATGTTTAATTGTACTAAAAGCATGGAATAAGAAAAATAATAGGCAACAGAAAATAGAAACATGATAGACATAAGCCAAACTATATCAGAAATTATTTTAATGCAAATTGACTAAACACTCCATTCAAAAGCAAAGATTATCAGTCTCAAACATGATAAAAATAACATAATGCAACTCTATGTTGTTGGCACCTGAGATATTTCCAATATAAAGGCATAGAAAGATAAAATGTAAAAATATGGAAGAATATACGCCATGAAAATATTAATCCCCAAATGAGTGGCTCTGTTAATATGTGACAAATTAGACCTTAAGGCCAGAAATATTAGTAGAGAGAAAGAAAATTATTCAGAGTGATTAAAGTTCAATTCAATTAGGTGAAGCAATTCTAAATTTGTGTGTTCCTAATATTATTTCAAAATATAGAAAGCAAAATTTAACAAAACAATAAAGAAGTAGACAAACCCACAGAATTGCTATTAACACATTTCCCTCAGTAACTAATAAAGATAACCTTTATTTAGACAACTTATAACATGTATTAATAAGAGACTTGGACAATAACTATACTGTCTGAATCCCTAATAACTTGAGGATATTAGAGCCTAAAGTCAACTAATTCTTTATATTTGAAAAATTTAGCTTTTATGTTGTAAGAAGGTCAGATAGAAAGTTGCGTGTCCTCAGGAGTTGAGAAAGACTTGCCACTGAAATCCCGCAAGAAAACAGTGCTCAGTCCTATGATGATGAGGAAATCAATTCTGCCAACAATCTGAAAGAGCCTGGAAGGGTATCCCTCCCCAGTCAAGAGTCCAGGTGAAATATGCTCAAACTAACACCTTCTTTGCTAACACATATTGTATGACCCTGAGAAGGAAACCCAGATAAATTCTATTCCAACTTCTGACCTATAAAAACTGGAAGAAATGTTTGTTTCTTTAAATCTTAAACTGCTGAATGTATGATAATTTGTTACACAGAAAATGAATATGATATAGAGATGACCTTTGAACAACATAGGCATGAACTGTGTGGGTACACTTACTTGCACATTTTTCTCAAAAAATGTACTGGAAATTTTTTTTGAGATTTGCATCAATTTGCAAAAACTCCCAGATAAACCACACAGCTTAGAAAATATTTTAAAAATTTAAGTTAGGTATGACAAAGGCATATATATATATATATCACCTGTTTTATCATTTACTACCATAAGACACATACAAAATTATAAAAAGTTAAAGTATATCAAAAAGTATGCACACAAACATAGACCATACATGGCACCATTCACAGTCAAGAGAAATGTAAACAAATGTAAAGATGTAGTATTAAAACATAACTTCATAAACCAAAGAACATACTATACTATTGTAATAATTTAATTGCTACCTCCTCTTACTTTTGTGATGAGCTTGTGTTTCAGATATCTGCTTCAAACACCATGTGATGCTAATCATCTCTGTGTGAGCATTTCCTCCCTCCAGTATACTGTATATTGCCTTAAAAAGCTACCTGTCATGGTTCTTGCATATTTTTCATTGTATTTCATTCAATACTGTAAAACTTGAATAACCATGAGGCCCATACAAAATGCCACTAGTGATGCTGGAAGCATTCCCAAGAATCAGGAAAAAGTCATGTTACGACAAAAAGTTGAATTGCTTCTTATGTACAATAGGTAGAGGTCTGCCGCTGCAGTTGCTCACCATTTCAAGATAAATGAATCCCGCATAAGGACCATTGTTCAAAAAAAAAAAAGAAAGGGTATTTGTGAAACCATTGCTACAGCTACACCAGCAAGTGCAAAACCTTGCACTTCTTGTGAAATATCTTTTTATTTTGTTTCGAAAATGCAGCTTTTCGTGTGGGTGCAGGATTGCTATAAGAAAGGCTTTCCTATGGACTCTAATACAATTTGAGCCAAACAAAATCATTATATGACAACTTAAAGCAAAAGGAAGGTGAAGGATGTAAAGCTGGAGAATTTAACACCAGTAAAGGATGGTTTGATAATTTAAGAAACGTTTGGCTTAAAAATGTCAAATAACAGAAGCAGCAACTTCTGTTGTCCAAGAGGCAGCAGACTAGTTCCCAGACACCATTAAGAAAAACACTGAGGAGAAAGCATATTTGCTTGAGCAGGTTTTTAATGAAAATAAAAGTGCCCTATTCTAGGGGGAAAAGAATGCTACGAAGACATTTATTAGTAAGGAAGAGGAGAACCAAGATTTAAGACAGGAAGGGATAGTCCAGGTTCAGGGACCTGATTTGTCAATGCATCATTAGAAATGTAAATAATATCAATATCTTTTCCACACTATTTTTTCATTTTTGATGTTTAGTGCTAGCAATACATATAATATCTATACTGTTTTGTACCATATAAGACAATATTGATGTAGGTGGTGACAATTCATCTTAGATAACATAAACATACAGTATTAATACAGTACTGAAATTGTATTTTTTCTTTTTTGTGACTTTCTTAATAACATTTTCTTTTCTGTAGCTTCAGTGTAAGAAAACAGTCATAATACATATAACATACAAAATACATGCTAATCAAATATTTATAAGAAAGGCTTCCAGTCAGTAATATGCTGTTAGTTAAGTTTTTTGGGGGTGAAAAGTTATACATGGAATTTCGACTGCCTAGGGGTTGGCATTCTTAACCGTCTTTTTATTCAAGCATCAACTGTAATTATTTTAGAAAATGTATTTCTTGATCAATGTCAGTTTAATTGTGCTATATATTCTTTTGCTTCTCATTATATACAAATCATATATTGTTAACTTAAAAATAAATTAAAAAGCAATTTAAGCCAGTCTAAGAAGTATGTATCACAGCTATATAGCAAGATTGGTAATCATAGAAAAGAAAGAAGAGGAAGAAAGAGATTTGTGAAAAGAGATGAACAAAGCTGGACAAAGGAATAAATTAGTAACTCTGAAGATGATTTTATTTTTTTAAATGTCCTTTCACCACCTCACTAAATGTTTATGACCCTTGCACTGCAAGAATGTAATGAACTATTCTCTCCCTAGCTTATAAAGACCCTGCCAACTTTTCTGGGTTCATCTCATGTCTCTCTAAAGTAACTTTCCTTGCTCCTGCCATTATAGTTTTATTTCAGCACCTTGAATATATTAAACACGTTGGAATTGCTTACGTTGACAGCTTCATGGCATTCAAATCTCAGTTTAAACCACCATTTTGGAAGGGCTTTCTCCTCTCCTTATTTAAAGTAGTCCTAAAATCACAGTCTTTTATATAATTTTATATAACATCTCTGCATAGACATTTTCAGTTATTTTTTCTTTCAAAAAATGTTTTTAGTTTTCCATGAACCCCTGATGGAATTTACATGAAAAGTGTAGAGATGTTCTCTGTCTCATTTCCAACTATACCTAGAATAAAACTTGGTCCATAATAGGTGCTCAGTAAATACTGAATACATCAGTAAACTTTAAACATAAACTATGTTAGATTTTTACTCTTCCTTTGAACGAGGCCCCTCTTAGCTTAGTTTTAAAAGACAAGTCTATATCCAGATTTATCTAGAATATTAGGCTGTCTTTTGTTCTATATCCTCAGATTTTCATGCTTTTATTACAAACAATCTCATAGTAGCACTCCAATATTACCATATGTAAAGTTTAAAATATTCACTAATGGTGTTTTATGAATATTATGTATGCTGCTCAAAAAGTGGCTTCAAATTTATTAGATCAGGACACAGTTTTGAGAGAGCTGAAAAAGAAATTGGTGAGTTTGATTCTACTACAGTTTTAAATATTTTTCTTGTTATTTGATTGTAGTTCTTAAGAGTGTTTTCATTTATTGCATTCATTTCTAACATCATGTAAGTTCTGGTACAGAATTAATTATTTGCTCTTTTTATTTATCCCAGTGAATTTCAAGTGATTATAAGAGATTCATTTGATCTTGTTCAAATAAATTATGATTTTCCACAGGGTTATCTTTTAAATTATGTCCTCTGTGTTATTTACATATTTGTATTAGAATTATTTTTAGAACATGAATTGTGAATTATTGCTGTTTAATGCATCAAACAATCTTATCTGTGTCACACTGAAGATGTAAATATATTCTTATCATGAAATTTATTCAAAAATGATTCTTATAAACACCTAAAGATTGAAATTGTATTTGAATTAATACAAATCCTCTCCAAGCATCAAAGAACACAAGCACTCTTATTTGACTTTGTTTTGTGGTGACACAAAGAAAAGACATAATAATTAAGAGGACTTACCTTTCTGTCAATTTTGACATAGTTTTATTAATAGACAAAAAATGTTTGACATGGCCCAATAATAATAAACACATTTTCATCATTCTAAAACAATAGATCATCTGTTAGATTTTGAAGTTTGGAAGTATTTAAATTACTTTGTAAGACCAAAGTATATGCTAGGGCCTATGAATGCTATTTTCCTATGAAACTTTGTCAAAATTTCAGAAAAAGACACGCTCTTATCACTCTATTCCCACAGCATGGATCTTGTTTGGATCATGCCCTATAACGAGGGAGGAGAAAGAAGTTAAAGCAACTAGCCTTGACTCATGTATATCTCAATACTGGGACATGAGGAGGAGCTGGAGGAAAGAGTCTCATTTCCTTATAAACATGATAACTGGAACTTCTGTGAAGTAGGGTAATGATACAGGCAAGAAAGGATCCTTTCATACATAACGCTTTTAATCTCAGTTTAGCATTGATTATTGCAAGCAAACCTAGAATGTATTGATTTATGAGATACAATTTCCTGGAAAATGTCACATAAGCCACACTACTATTTGATGTACAACATGGAGGTTTTATAACATAAATATTCCCTGCTAGTACTCTGGTCTAGAGATTTGTGTTTTATGCAGGAACAAGGGGTTTGGGAGCTGCCCTCATTATCCCAGACGTTGTTTCTGCTTTTCCTCCACCTTTTAATTGCTTATCATCTTGCAGTTATTATAAAAATGGATATTGAGCAAGATCTTTGATTTACACTAGTATGCATGCTATTCATTATGTTCATCCACTCAGTTTCCAATTCCTAGGAACATTGGCAGGAATGGAGAAGAATGTACTTTTGATACAGTAGTAGTCATAACCTCAAGACTGTTTTATCTACATCTGTCTATTCCAAGGGGAACAAAAGGTAGAAACATTACAACCTACATTATCTCACAATAGGCTTTCTTGCTTGCTTGCTTCTTTCTTCCTTTACTGTTTCCTCCTTTTCTTTTTCTTTCTTACCTATAAACTTTTATAATTCTAATTGTATGTTAGTGTATAAGTAACAATGAAAAGCCTACATTAAAAATAATCTCATAATCAAATTCCTCCCCAGAGGTAGTGCTTGCAATATGTATGTAACTTTCTTTCTGAGCATTTTACAAACACACAGTAAATATATTGTTTCGTTTATGCAAATAAGATCAGTCTATATTTTGTACCTACAATTTGCTACTTTTCACAACATATTCAATCAAACTTAGCAGAGATATTTATCTCCCTTTCTATCACTTTTCCCCTCACATGCTGTCATTTTGCATAGTATTCTAGAGTACTGTAATGCTGAGCTACCTTTTAATAATGCCCAAATTATTGGAATTTAAGGTCTCTAGTTTTCCTATATAAGAAAAAAATGCTATAGTGAACATTACTGTAAATATAAACCTGTCCTTACAAGGCAAGATATTATAAGAATGCTAATTTCCTCAAGTTTATGTACAAAATTAATATCAACTTTTATTACATTTCCTTCTCCTTAGTCCCTACACTATTCTGCATGTAGTTTATATCATTAATATTCACTTTCATTGCTTCTTTTTAGCTTATATCTTTTCCTTGTTTACTGGGTTATTTTATTTATTGGCTTGTAGGATGCTCATACATAGCTCATTATTTATGTATTAAATTTGTCACTCATAGCTTTACATAAGGCATGTTTAATTTTATACAATTTATTACTTACATATTCTAATATATCTACTTTTCTTAGTAGTCTCTTTACATTTTTATTCCTCGGAAGGTACTTTACACTTAGGTATTATAAAATTGCTCTATTTTGTTTTCTTCTATTATTTCTTTAATCATTTATTTTTTATTTAGTATTCAATCTGGACTTCATTTTTGTGTATGACTTGAGAATTTGGTTTAATTTTATTTTTGCTCCAGATAAGTCATCAAGTATATCATCATTATGTATTGAAAAGTCTATCAATTAGAAATGCTGCCTATATCATATAATTAAACCTGTATATAATCTATGCATCTGGTTATGCTTACATATTTTTATTCTTTAGTCTCTTTAACTTACAAGGCCCACACTTTTAATTGTTATATAACTTTTTTAAATGCCTCAATATTCTCAAATGCCAATCCCTTTCATTGTTTTTTTTTTTAAATAATTAGGGTATTTTATAGGTTTGTATTTTTTTAAGTGCTATATGTTCTATATGCATATTTGTATTCTCATTTTAGGATGACTTGGAAAAAGAACATCTTTACAATATTATCTATTCCTTTTATATGTACTATTCTTATATATTTATATTTCAGCCAAATTTTACTGTTTTGTTCTGTCAATGTTTTACTAGCTTTTATTAATTTTATTTGTAAACAGTTGAGAATTTTTAGATTTTAGAATGTTAGTTGCTTTTGGGAATGAGATGTTTACTCCATTTAAGTGATTTATTAAACTGGTGTATAGTAAGCAAATTATTTGATATATCTACCTTGCAGTTATTTTCTTGGTTTCTTGGTTCTGAATGCATCACACTTTTATACTCATATATTAATTCACATGTCACCTACCAAAAACACAGTATCTTGTACAAGCACTTGATAATAATTTTAAGTTGAAGGAACATCTCCAATAGTAATATAAAGGTCTGGTAATGTGGATTACCTAATCTATAGCTGTACCTAAACTAGTTAAAATGATCTATTAATATCATTAGAATTTTTGCTTTGGTGTTTGATCATTTGGTTAAACTACCTGAAATGTTTATTCTGGTTTTTCTAAACTGAACCAAATTTATGTCCCACAAAATCTTATCTGTATTCTACTTTTCTCTGAAATTCACAAGCATTTGCTTGTGAATTATACTATTACTTACCAACTGTTTCTGTATGCTGGTTGACTTTAAAACAAAGGCAGTATGTTTTACTTCTTTGAGTTATCACAGCCCTGTATTCTAAGGAATAGAATTTAGTAAAATAGTTAAAATGCTTTTCACTATTTTAAGCAGAATTATTCATCCAGTTTTACTAGGACTTGTAATTTAAAAATCTGTCAATCAAATGTGATACAACTAAACATTTTGATAGATTTCTAGAATCAACAGTGCAATTGTCTAGCATGATTAGCTAAACCTAAGAATAAAGATGCCCAATTTTACAAATAGGATTAAAATGATTTGTGATTCTTCCATGCTTTATAAAGATATTTGGATTTTTTGTTTTTTGTAAATAAAACAGCTAATAGATATAAACATTCATTATTATATATGTGTATATGAAATACAAATTGTAAGACATTTATTTAAAATACAATTATTAGCTAATTAGTCACCTAACTATTCTCTGTATCTGTTACATATGAAGTCCTCACATCCTTTTCCAGTCAACAATGTAAAGCTAACAGTTATTCTGATTTTATGAACGTAGAATAATTTTACCTGAAACTTGAACTTCATATGTAAACAGAATTATGCTTTGTATAGTATTTGATGTATTTTTTTTTCTTATTTATCATTATAATTTTACTTGTTTTAATCTGGGATTCTAAGAATAGCAGTATTCAGTATTTCTGCTACTTAGTCTATATAAATGTAACATATTTAATCTATTCTGATGTTGATGGACATGTGAGTGTTCCCAAGTTTTAACAATTATGAGTAAGTACTATATGAATGTCTATTTATTTAGTTCATAGGATAATTTTACTAATACCTGTGCATTTTTCCTATGGGTATGTTATACTATAATAGATTGTTTTAAATATAACATTCAGATAGAATAAAATAGAAATGATTCAAATTTTAAGCCTATCGTATTTAAGAAGTATAAACATTCATCCCTTTTAGGTCCTAAGAAGCAAAATTAATCAACTTATTACCTCCATTAATTTTTTCCTGACAACCACACATACATTGTTAAAGCATCGCATCTTGCAGTTTTGCTCAAATTTGAACACAATTATAACTTTCTGTAAATGTATTTAAATGCATAAATGAATAAGCAGAAAGAAAATAAGGGCATTGCAAAAAAAACATTGGCTGTGGGTAAAATTGTAACATTTCCAGAATATCTCGCCTGGCTTTAGTACATTTGCATATCCTCAGGGGTGGAGAGGAATTCATCTCCATATCAATGGGTAATTACCTGGGCAACGATGGGTGTGTCTGAACTTGAGAGTTGAAAGGGAAGGGCTGGCTGGCTTGCTTGCTTGCGTCTTCAGGAGCAGAGCAGAGAGACAGTCCTAGACTGCAATTTGTAAGCAGTAAATGGGTTTTAAACTTTATTTCTCCCTTTTACTGATTTTGATTTTTAGATGGGTTTTGCCCCGGGATTTCCTTTCCCTGTACTTAGATTGGCATATTACATTTGTTTTATATATTACAATTTAAATATTTTAAGTAATTGTTTTAAATATTATTTAAAATACTATTTTACAATTATTTTTATATTAATAAAATGTATAATCTGATTCAAAATAAGTTGTAAATTATATGATTTAGGTTTACATTAAGGTTTAATATAATGGCCTTTTAGTATAAAATTTACCAACCAGGCTTATAAGTAAACTAGGGAAAGGTCTCTTGTAGTGGTTGATTCTGTTAAGTGAATATTCTCATAATAATAAAAAAATTATTTAAAAAAATATTATAGTAGATGCTGAATAATTTGGATAAAAGACATGGAATAATTTTTTAAATGGTTAAATTAAAATAATTAAAATTTATTCCCCAATTTTCACCTAAATTGTTTCTTTCCAGTAACTGACATAAGCATTTTATTCCAGAAACAGCATTGGTGAGAAGATACTATAATTATTACTATCAAGGAAAACAAATAAAGATCAGAAGTGCTAAATAGCTTGCTCATGGCCTCCAGCAAGTAAATAATAAGACAGGACAACTTTAATTCAAACCTATAATCTATTTATATATCACCCTGCCTCTGGATTTTTGCTTAAATTCCTGCCTTCAAAACACTCCCAGCATCTAGATTTGGTCATACTCATGACTCAACATGAAGTTACAATACCAGTTTCTAAACATTTGGTCATAGTAATCATCTTTTCTTATTCACCGTGTTTTCTAACTTTCCTGCTTTTGTCTAAAGTAAGATAATTTTTTTATTTTTCTAAGCAGTGGAGATGGAGAAAATCATAGGGTCATTCATAAACTAAGTATCTTCTACCCACATATTCACAAAACTAAGAGATTTTTTGGGGGAAAAGTATATTAAATGTATTGTTCACACTATTGGTATATTAATATTAAAATCAAGGTACATTATTTAAATCTAATGAATCCATAGTGCCCCAAAATGTATGAGCCATCATGCTAAGTAGTACAGAAATTCAATTATAAAAGCATCCTTGACTTTAGTTTGTTATCATGCAGAGGATCGATATAAGTACAAAAGAGAAAAATGGGCAATCTAAAAGGAATACAAGTTTAACAATTGTTACAATCAATTTGATTACTAAAAATTTGGCAAAGTTGCCTTATACATTTTATTAAAGGCAAATGTGAAAAATTCTAGTGTCACTATAAAGCTATGTCTCCCACAGTCATGGGTAAAATTCTCTACTAAATGTTGTCTAATATAGAATTCCACAGAAGCAGACACTAGGACAAAGATTCGGGCATAAACAATTGATTTTTGTAACCTCAGGCAATACTGATGGGTGGATGGAAAAGTGAGAGGGCACAAGGAGGAAAGTCCCAAAAGAATATATTATAAAGCAAATTATCATTGTGGGAAGGTAAAATTTAATCCCACTGTACAAATATAGAGAGACAGAGGAGAACATGACTCAAGTTGCCTCACCAGGAAGGCAGGAAATCTGGGAAATTTAACAATCAAAGCAATGCCTGACGTTTGCTGAGAGAAGCTCCTGGGAACATGAATGCTTTGGTATTTCCTGCTAGGCCTGGACAAAGCCTGAGCAAGCCGAAGAAGGCTTACCAAGTGCTGGGCCTCATTTGGGGTGATAGGGTCCAGAGGAAATACCTTTTCCTTACTTAAATGAGATAGTTCAGTCTAACACATTCCAAGTGACTTTAAGAAATTTCACTAATGTAATATATGCTGAGTATTTGTCAGCAGTTTCTGTCACCCTCTGGTGTCCGTTTGTCTAATCATGACATTCAGCAAGAGGACATCAAGCTCCCTGTGTGTCAGGGCTGCTCAACATGATGGCATCAATATAATGACCTAGTGTAAGGTTCTTCAGAATTCTCAGACAATAAATATTCCTTCACACTATGTTGTGACAGAAAGCAGGAGATAATAAAGCCCTGGAAAAACTGTGTTTATTGCTATCCATCTGTGTGCATAAGAACTGCTTTAGATGGTCATCTCTAATGAAGATTAAAGAAGACATTTACTGGATCAATAATATCACAGTAAGAGTCAGTGGCTGAGAACTGACTCATGTTTGGAAACTGAGTAATTGTTATTTTCTCTTGGAGGAACTTACATCAGTCTTGAGTGCTGGCTTCTGATTTTTTTAAGTTATAGAAGTCAAGAAACATCCTTATTGTCTAAGTATTTTTGTCTCTTGGCACACCATAATGTATTAACCATCACTTCAGATCTTTCCTGGCTGCTCTTCCAGTCTTACTTCCTGTTATGGGAATTATTTCTACCTGGCATTGAAGAGTCCAGTGACACAATGTGACCTCGGTTATTCAAAATACTACTTTATTTGTTTAAAAAGAGAGGTTTAAAACTATATCATGTATCAGAAATAACTGAAAGGTTTGTTAAAATATAGATTGATGACCCTTCCCCCTATTACTAGGTTTGTGTAACGGCCCAAACCATGATCACATTTTCCAACATATTTCCAGATGAATTTCCAGATTTTGAATTTATACAAAATCCAAAAACTGTAGTTGTTCCACTTTATGAATTTGGTGAGTCTCACGAATGAAAGAAGGCTGGGGCAGATTTGAAGGAAGGCAAGCAACACTTTTAAAGGTATCTGCCTAGGGGAGCCCTTCTCATATTCTACAAGAAAAATGAATCTGCTCACATATAGCAAGAGGGAGGCAGACAAATCTCCCAGACCAGATGATTCAGACAATCTGAGTGTTCATTTTTAGGAGAATCTACCTAAATATCTCCATCCTGTTTCACACTTTTACTCCTTCTCTAATAGAGTACTATAAATTTTTCCTCAAAGATGTGCCAAGACAGTGATTTTCACTATTCTTATAATCAGATCTTGTGCCAATTTTTTAACACACTCTCCGCTCCAGGTAATGAAGGCATCTTTTAATACTGCCATGGAGGGCTTCTGGGTTTCACACCAAACTGCTATCATTTCATATAAAATTGGTTAGTTTTTAATGGTTGTACATGCTGTAATTTTCTTTTTCTAAGTGTTTCAGTAAGAGGTAAAAGGCATCTACAAATTGCATTCTGCATGGGGCAAATCATGAACTGCCTATTCTGACTTATGCCTAGAAATAATGTAGATCATTTATGCTCGTATTGTACAAAGGGAGCCACATGTCACACATTATTTCAATGCTCATAGAAGTTCAATCCTAAAAGTACCTGATAAGATCTGCATGTATTTGATGAAAGCATTAACTGTTGTTTCACACTTCACCATTAAATATTTGGTTCACTATCCTTTCACATATACATATACACACATAAACACACGCACTGTCTCACTACAAAAGGTTATTAATTTCTTTTCCATTCATTCCATTAAATTCAACATCCTTGATACATTTCTTAATGATACATGGCAGTTTCTTTATCAGAGGATGAAGGCTTAAGACAAGAAAGCAAAGTTTTTCAATTAGCAAAATATTTGATCATATCTGTACACAATTATCCTGCCTAGATATAATCAGCTCAATGGTATTCAGTTCAGCATAGTTTTATTAGTGAAAGGATAGGCCACTATGGTTTGGGTAATGGTTTGGATTAAGTGCTCCCAGGAAATGCTCTCAGAACCCTTTATACAAAATCCAAAAAGCATGCAAGTCCTCTCTGGTGACCTCATTATCTTCCCAATGTGTGTCTGAGGTGAAGAATGATTTTGTCAGTCACTGTCCTGAAGGACCAGCTGAGGCTCTGTGAGAGGATCCCTTTTTATCTTTCAGGTCTTTGATCTTCATGGGGTGCAATTATCAGGCCACTGACTCTTCTGTCATCCTTGTCTTTAGGGAAACACCTGCAAACTTCAGTTTCCAGATACACTGTAATTCAGACTTTCCTTTATTTTACTTCATGTAAAATTCAGGTTTAAATTTAGATGTATCACTATTTAATAAGTATTTTATCAAACCATATTTGCTGCTGTGCTTCATTTCTGTAATATTAAAATTGTTGAGATTTTTTATGGTTTGCTCCTATAGCTACAGAAAAAATATAGGAATAAGCAAAATGCTTCTTCCCAAACTTCTACAATTTACAGGAAGCCTTGCCATTTCTTTCTGAAGGCATTTATGTTTTACTAGTCAAACAAAAATACCCAGCCAGAAAAAGTCACTTTAGGGCAGTACTCATTTTTAATGGTAGAGCATATATTGCCACAATAATAACAGATGTTTAGCTATTCATCTAAGAATCTAAATCATTAGCACAACTTATAAGTTGTAAACACTAGGTCATGATGTATGACAGACACTATGCAACAAAATAGTATCTACTATGTAACCCAACAATTCCCTCTTAGGTATTTGTATTTACCCTAAAGAAAGGAAAATTTATATCCAAGAAAGGACTTGTACCTGACTGTTCATAGCAACTTTATTTATAGACCCAAATTGCGAAGAATTGAATTGTCCATGAGCAGGTAAATAGATAATCACATTGCATTGTAAATACAGAATGGAACACTGCACAGTGATCAAGAAGAATGGACTAATATAGCACATGTCACGATATGGATAGCTCTCAGAAACAGGCTGAGGACAAAGACAGATGCAAAAAAATCACATACTGTATGACATGATTTATATAAAATAATAGAAAATTCAAACATGCATAATGACAGAAAGTAGATCAGTTGTTTCTTTGTTCTGGCCTAGAAGAGAAGACTGAATGCAAGGTGGTATAAGGAAATTTCTGTACATGATAGAAATGTTCTCTACCTAGATGATGGAGCAGTTCCACAAGTACACATATTTGTCAAAACTTGTCAAATTATACAAGTTAAATGAGACATTTTTTCTTATGTATATCATACAAAATTAATGTTGAGAAAGAAAAACAATGAGAAACCATTAAATATTTTAAAGATTACTAAAAGAAATGACAATTGTTAATAAAGTAATAAATAGTTAGCTTCAACCTAGATGAAGAGATTTCCTTTGACTTGAATCATACAAGAGTGCAGTTATAACCTGAACTTGAAGACCCAAGTTGTAAAGCTAACTCCTTTAACAGTCTATGAAGTAATGACTTTTTGTAGTAATGACTACAGAAATTGCTCAATATTTCTAATCAGAATACCTCATATTTATTATGTACCAGCTCAAATTTGAATAATTATAGTCTAAAATTCTGATCAACACACATCCTCAGCCCACCCGAGATTTTTTATACATTATCAACTAAATAATCAAACTCTCTGAAGATACCACTTGATTTTTCCCCTAAGAAATACTTATCTTTTAAACCTGTAATGATTTAAAATAAAAAAATTAGGAGTGATGTTTAATATTAAAATAATTGTAATTTTGAAGGAAAGTTGGTGTATTAAATATATAAAGGAGAGATATTTGTATTCTAGTTGAATAACTATAGTTTATTCTAAACTTGAGTTTTAAGTAGAAGTATATCAGATAATTTAAATTTGAAGCACATCTGAACATTTTGTAAATTTTCTATATATGAATTAATTCTATTTATTAGATTTAATAAATCACCTCATGAGATTTATGAGTTGTTAAGTATTTGGGTATGTTGTCTTATTTGGATATAAGATTGCTTAACTGGAAATCTATAGGACTAAGAAGAAATACAGATTAAAATTTTGTATACATAATTCAACCTCTTTAAGGGAATTTTATTAGGATTGCAAATGAAACCATTTAAGGATTATTCAGTCTATATGATTTATCTAGAAGGAGCAGTAATATAATTCCCTATAAAAATAATTGTTTACATTTTAATTAAAATTATTAGGCTACTAATTTAAATGACAAGATTTTTTAGATGATTTTAAATGGGTCGTATGGAAACTAGATTATAAATCTGCTGCTTTAAAATACGAGTATCAGTTGAAAACTCAAGTTACTTCAAATATTCTTCTGTGTATCCAAAGTTGTCCTCAATTGTCAAAAGCTGACATCAGTACTGTAGAATGGAGACTCAGAGTCAAATTCGTTTCCAGTGAAGGGAATTAGAGCAAGATCATGGTTATGGTAGTGTAATTTTTCAGACAGAGCAACTAGATAACAAGGTTAGAAATCTATGGACAATATTTCCAACAAAACTAGGTGGGAAAGTATGTGTGCTTATCCTCAAATGCCAACAGATGAGAATAAACCACCAACAGCTATAAAACCTGCATTGTGTCAGTATCTTTGTGGACAGAAAAGTAAGGAAGTAAAGAGAGACACTCTGATGGATTTGTGATCAGGAAAACACCAACATAAATAATGAATAGTCACTGAAGAGAACATTGCAGGTAAATATGAAAACAGCAGCTAAACATGAGAAAGGACCAATACCAAGTGACTTCAAGAGGCCTGTGGTAATAAAGGCCGCATATATTGATTGGCAGCAGTCAGTATATTGTTACCCACATACTTAAGAGAAAATATGGTATAAGAGAGACAGACAGAGGGAGAGTATAGGTCGCAATGGTTATATGCTGTGACAAAAAGTTTAATTATAAATACATTAAGCGATTGTGAATACATATGCACAATTTCTTCATTGTTTTAAGATATCATATTGGTGATAGTGTATTATTATTCTGAGACTTTTATGTGGGTACAATAGGACAAAGCAAATCAATAATTTGGAATATTTGAATTCTATCACATCCAATGTTCTTGACTACCATAATTTTTATTGTGGAAGAAAGGAGATATAGATATCATAAAGTAATTTAAGTAAGCATGTATTCTTAAACTTGATTAGAATGATCAATATAAAATCATCCAATATGATATATACATATACACATGTTATAATTCTAGCTCAAATACACATACATGCACACATACACTCTTGGCTTCTGAACAATATCCACTGGAAATGGTGAATAACAAATGAGAACTCAGTAGCTGATCGTAATTTTGTAATACTATTTATCATGAAGGACTTTTAGAAAATGGCTAATTCCAGAATTGGGGCCGGAAATACTAAATATGATGCTAGACAAATACTTCTTTCTATGTAATATGTCCAGAAAGACTATGAAGTTTATATAAAAAGATCTTAGAAGCCATCTTGAAGAAACTACTATTAGCTAAAGAATTAAAAAGTTGTGTTTCAATAATGACAATAATTGAAGTGTACTGAAACCCATCAAGTATGATTAAATCAATGAGCTTGTTGTTACACTAAGTATTAGGTAAGACAAGAAATGTTCACCTTCAGAAGTAGATAGGAAAAAAATCATTATCATAAATACTGATAAATAAAGGAAGGAGTCAAAAAATTTATATTGGTTTTCCTAGATAAACTGTACAACTGGATACAAAACTGTAAGGTAGATGAGGGAAAGCATATGTTTCTTAGTTCAGACTTCTGTAACAAATTTCCAGAGATAGGTGGCTTACACAATAAATATTTATTTTTCACAGTCTGGAGACTTGAAGTTCTATATCAGGAGTCAGCATGGTACTTGGTAAGGGCTCTCCCCATGGTTTGCTATCTTTTCTTTCTCTTCTCACATGGTGGGGTGGGGGCAAGATAAAGGGAAAGCTCTCCTATCACTTTTTATAAGGGCACTATCCCATCATGAGGTCTTTACCCTCATGACCTAATTACCTGCTAAAAGCCCCTCTCCAAATACTATCACATTAGGGATTAGAACTTCAACATAGAAATTTCAGGGAACACAAGCATTTAGTCCATAATAATATCTGTATTACATTTCTCAATGAAAACATGAAATGATTATAGAGTTAGCATGTAACTGTTTTGTCACATTTAAAAATTAATACATACAAAAATCATTTATCAATGGCCGTTAGTAAAAAAATGAAAACAGACATGTGTGTTTCTCATAATCTTGCCCAAGACCACTGCAGCCTTGCTAAAATGTAGAAGAAAGTAAAATTAAATTGATTATTTCTGTCTTCATCTTACTTAACTGTAGCAGCTGTCTCATTTAATCAGTCTCTAATCCTTGAAATGCTTTGTCTCTTGGTTTCTAAGGTACGACACTTGCCTAGTTTTCCACTTCTCTTGTATTCTGTCTCATTCCCTTTTATTAGCTTTCCTAATTTCTGTGACTATCAATTTTGAAGAAATAAAGGACTCAGCCATTTCTTTTATTCCTTCAGTAGTCTGGAATAAAACCCATTTTAATGTTTTAAATACCATGTATTTACTTAGAACTTACAAAAACATTTTAAGCATGAACAGCACACTGGTATTTATGACTAGTCTATATAACTAGGTTGATGCATGACATTTAATGTGTTCAAAACCGAGTATTTGATATTCATCCTCAAATTCACTTCTTCCACAATCTCCTCCATATCAGTTAAAGTGAATTCTACTTAATTTTCCTGGTGTGAAAATCAGACATCTCCATGCCTACCTTGATTACTCTTTCTGTGATTTATAAAGCCCCACATGAACTTTTGTTACTTTTCTGACCTCAGCTCTAGCGTTTTCCCTTCAGGTCTTCTCATTCCTGCCCCACTGGCTCCTTTGATCTTCATCATTACAGGCAGGAAAACTTCCATGTCAGGGCTTTTGCACTTGCTTACACATGCCACAGGTATATGGGAGTTCAAAGAAGCTCCCTTACTTCCCTGACATCTTCACTTAAGAGTTTTATATAAATTAAATTATTTTGTATACATATCAGCAATCTCTGCTTTATATTTTTCTTGATACTCATGAATACTCAACCCTCTAGATATTTACTTGTTTATCTTATATTTACTTCACTGTAATATAAACTCCATTAGGGTAGGCATTTTCATCTGTACACTGCTATAAGCTGTGCCTGATGCAAACTAAAATGTAAATAAATATTTATCTAATATACAAATAAATGAATGACTGAAGTGATATATACGCAGTACAAAAAATATATTTTTAGGAAAAAGCAATATCTTACTGTTAAATGTGAGTTATGTGTGGAACATAAAAATAGAAATGTGTAGTACATACCTAGAAATATAAATATAGAGTTCATAGAGTGACATATCATTAAATTTAAGCAACATATCATTCATTAAATAAATATTCCATTTTACAGGCTCAAGCCAGCTACTAGGAGTATAGAACTGAATAAATATAGCCAGACCATGACCATATTGAACTTATATTTCTACTGATAGTAAAGTAGACTTTCTCCTGACAATAAAGTATTTGTAATAAATGAGATTACTTAGTGGGCAGGATCATGTAGGGCAATAAAAGCTACATATCAAAATAGAAATATAACATTTTAGGTAGAGAAACATAGCCATATTAAAAGAAAAAGAATCATAGAAATTAAATTCTCTGAACTGAAAGAGAAGATTTGAAGACAAGTGTATTTAACAGTGCCAAATACTGCAGCAGGATTAAGTAGGATGAGAACAAAACCTAGGGATCGGATTTATTGATGAGGAATTCATTAGTAATTGTAGCAAAAGCTTTTGCTGTATAGTCACAGAGATAGGGAACAGATTTAATGCACTGGGGAATGAAGAGGAAATAGAGACATTGACATTAACTGTTTCAGTCACTGAGTTTTATCATAAAAGGAAAAAAATAGGGTATGACATTGTGGGCAAGATAGTTTCAAAAGGAGGATTTTTCTTTTCCTTTCATTTGTTTTTTGGGCATGCAAAAAAAAAAAAACCTAATATGCAGGTTGACCGACAGAAAAACACACTAAGGAGGGAAACATGGCAAGGCAGGAAGAGCAGCCCTGGAGACCAAATAAGCCAAGAACAATGTGACGAATCCTTAGAAAGAAGGGCAGCCTCTCCTCTGAATCAGGAGCAACATCAGATTAAGTAATCTTAAAGGAGAGGAAAATTTTCAGGGAGTTGATAATAGAAAGAATGAGATGTAATCATAGGAGATGGTAGTTGGGGAGTTGGAAGCATAAAGTTGGTCTTACAAAGGGGTTGTTGTGTTTAAAAGTTCTGGGTTATGTATCTGCAAATAAGGGACTGAGAAAGGCTGGAGTGCAAGTTTTGGAAGAAAGGAATTCAAGATACTGAGAGGTTGGTCTCTGGAAGTATCTCAAACATGTATATCAAGACACCAAGAATTAAGACAGTAGCAGTATTGGAGAGACTACATTGATAAGGAGTTAAAAATCATGAAAAAATGGGAAAGTATGTGAGGGTGAATGGATAACTGCCACACAGTAGTAGATAATGTGACCTTATATTAGATTAAAAATTAATCATGTGTGTATGTTTTCCTAAAAGGGAGAAAAAATGTTCTGAAAGGGGTTACTTGTAGCTGCCACTTGAGAGGGCTTAAGGTGTCCTCAGACGAGAATCAGGTTTTTATTAGAGTAATAAAAGTGAAAATGAAATATATATATGGAGAAATATATATAATGTTTTGCTGATAATGTTTCATAAATTTCATAGTATAAATGAGATGGGGGGAAGGGAAGTAGGTGAGAGAATGAGAAAAATACAGGGTCATGTAATCCATGAGAAGAGAGCCGACTTGGGCCTTAGTGTTTTTGATGTGCCTGCCGCAATGAGACATAAAAGGTGCAGTGATGTTGATTCCAGTGGATTCAAGGCAGAGAGTATGGCTATTGGAAGACCCTGGTTTAGTTGATACTGAGAAACTGAAGGTACAAACAGTTGCTGGACTTTATATTAAAGTAGAATGCTGAACCACATCCTACAGCAATGTCCCCCAAGAAATCAGCCCCCTCATTTATAACAGATACCTCAGGAAACCAGCCAGGTTTATGTCGGACTTAGACTGCTATCTCAAGTAACAATACAGGCAGCCCAACAATAAATCCTGAAATAATTGGCTAAAATGGCAAGGACTTGATTAATAACTAAGAGTTTCCCCAATTTATGTCCTACTTCAATGAGAGAAAGCTATACCAATCACATGGGGATGATTCAAGTTTCCCTGCTCCTAATTTGCCTGCCTTCAGCTCCTCCCCCAGGCCAACAACTTTTGATCAGGTTATATCTGAAACTTTCCCACTTTTCTGCCTACCTGTGATCTTTGCCAAAATACAAGTGATGATGATTAACTCTCTTGTTCTAGCCTCTGCTTATTCAACACTAATAATAAGGATAGATGTCTTAGGGGAATCATGGTCTTAATCTCTGGTCTGGTAAAATGTGAACATATATTGAGGTCAGGACCTTACTCCTTGTATATGTGCATCATCTTACTCCTGATTAATGGATTTGAGGATTTTCAGGAAGCTGAATATATTCCCATTTTAAGGGAATATATTCCCTTTTTAAGAGAATATATTCACATGTCAGGATGGCCTCTCCTGACTACAAAATTTTATATTGTTGTCTATCACTTTCTCCTTCCCCACTGATTGTTCTCTTTCTGACCCCACACTTCTCAGCTTTTAACACATTTCTTATATTTCCTATTTTTCATGTTAATATGTATTGTGCCCTTCCCAGAAATGCAACATTTTTAAGGATAGAAGGTTTTTTTTTCCTGATGATGAATGGATTCCAAAAGCCTAGAACCATGCCTGGCAAAGGGTACTTGATAAATACTGTTTGAATGAATGAAAAAATGACATGTTTATGCAGAGACATGTTCTTATGGACAAAACCTTTACAAGCATATGAACTCTGTCTTAAGTTTCAGGTTACACTTCGTTGAAATCCAGAATATCCAGAGGCGCTTCTGATAAGCTAGTTGCAGCTAATTTCTCTTTTATCTAAGGATGAACATTGAGTTAATTTTTAAATACATGAATACAACCTAGAATGGTATGCAGATAGACATGCTGATCACTAAATCTTCTTCACTGTTTCCTTCTGTTCATCATCTCTGAAATTCAGAGCAATAATAATGGCATCTCTCCAACTTCCCTGCAGAATGGAAAAGCCACTGTTACCTAATTTTTTCCTAGCTGTGCATGCCAAAACCCCTTCTTCTGTGGTTAAAAATTTTAATAATGGATTATTTATGTCGAAATGGAAAAGTTACTTACATGCCCTAAAAGATCTTTAAGTAAATTTAAACCTTTTGACAGAAAACTTGTCAAGATTTTTTTTTTTTGGCCTAAAAATCCACACATAGCTTTAAGTAGGCAGATATTATATCTTTCTTAAAGTACATAACAATTTTTTTTAACTCAATGCCCTGGAATACAATAATAATTTTTGTGGGCTGAATTATATCTCCCTAGAATTCACATGTTAAGTTCTAATGCCCAGTACCTCATAATGGGATGGTATTTAGAGAGAAGGCCTTTAAAGAGATAATGTCAAGTGAAGTTACATGGGTGGGTCTTTATAAGAAGAAAAAATGTGGAAACATGGAGAGACCCCAGGGATACACAGCACAGAGTACAGACCATGTGAGACACAGCAAGAAAGCAGTCATCTGCAAGCCAAGGAGAGTGGTCTCAGAAAAACCAAACCTGTAAACACCTTGATCTTGGATTTCTAGCTTCCAGAATTGAGAAAATAAAGTTTCATTGTTTAAGCTACCCAGGATAAACTGTTTTGTTATGGCAGCCCTAGCGAACTAATAAAATATTAAAAAAAATTTTTTTTTCAATGGCAGTCAATTGTCAACATAGTTTATGGAAAAAGCAACTGGCAATTTTCTAGTGAAAGTTATTTCTTGCTGATTCTTCTCTTTTAATAACAAAATGCCACTGCCTTTATTCAAACAGCACCATCAGCATCAGGAATACTAGCTACTACTTTTCAAAACATAACTATATGACAAGTGCTGTTTTTAATGTACTATATCTGATTGTTATGGACTGAATTGCATTCCCACACAATTCATGTATTGAAGAACCAGCCCCAGTGTGGCTCTAATTGTAAACAGTCTTTAAAGAGGTAATTAAGGTTAAGTCATAATGGTGGGGCTCTAATTTAATATGGCTGTGTTGTTTTAAGAATGAAGAGATACCAGAGGATGCAGGCTCTCTATTTCTCTCCCCTCCCTGTATACAAAGAAAAGGCTATGTGGGAACACAGCCAGAGGGCATTGACTGCTAGCTGAGGAGAGAGAACTCACCAGAAACCAACTCTACACGCACCTTGACTTTTCATTTTCAGCCTTCAAAACTGTAAGAACTTAAATTTGTTTTGTAAGCCAACAAATCTGTGTATTTTGTTATGACAGGCCAAGGTGACAAATAGAGATTTTGATAACATGAAATGTAGTGCTGTATAACAAATACCCAAAAATGTAGGCTTTTGGACTCAGTAATGGGTAGAGGCTGGGAGATTTTTAAGGTGCATGCTAGAAAAATGTAGATTTCCTTGAAGGGACTGTTGGTATAAATATGAATGTTGCAGATGATTCTAGCAAGGGTCAAGAAAGAAAAGAGGAGGGCTGTAATGAAAGAATCATCTTAGAGAACACATATATCATAATGAAAATAATATTGGTAGAAACTGCAACATTAAAGGTGCTCTGGTCTCAGAAATTGTTAGAAACTAGAACAATGATGCTTATTATAAAGTGCCAAATAACTTGGCCAAGTTGTGTTTTATGGAAGGTAGGACTCGTGAGCAACTACCCTAGATATTTATCAGAAGAGACTTCTAAGGAACATTTTGAAGGCATGGCCTTCAAGTAAAGACAAAGATTTGTCTTTACTGCTTACAGTAAAATGCAAAACAAGAAAGACAACTTAAGGAACCAGAAATGAAGATTTGGAAAATTCTCAACCTATCCATATTGCAAAAAATGAGAAAGCATGCTTCAGAGAGAAAATGAAGGGTATGGCTGGACAATCATCCATGAAAGAGAGTGCCCACAGATTTCATCAGTAATCTCAGCTGAAGCCAGGAATAGAGATAGGGTTATAGCAGCAGAAATATTACCAGGTTGGACTACAAGAGATAAGAGCTATCTGGCTGTGAACACATGTTATCCTTCAAAAGGAAGAATACCACTGAAAAGCAGTATTGAAGGCTGCCATTTACATCACAGGTCTGGGAAGCGAGGATGTCTATTCTTTGATTTCAGAGAATGAGGGCACCTCCATTTTTGGAGGGAAATGTCTATTCTATACCTGTGCCACCATTATATTTGGAAGCATAAAACTTGGCTGGTTTTACAGGTTCACAGCTGGAGAGTTTTTCTTCAGGATGAATCTTACCTTAAGTCTCACTCCCACTTGACTTAGATGATATTTAGATGCTATAGGACTTAGAATTGATGCTGTGAAGGGTTAAGACCTTGGGCTTTTGAATAGGGAGAATATATTTTGCATGTGAGAAGAAACATGAATTTTGGGGTTCCTGAGGGTGGAATTAAATGCACTGAATTGCATCCCTGCAAAATTCATATGTTGACATCCCAACCACCATTATCTCAGAAATGTAACTATATTTGGAGATAAGATCTTTAAATAGGTCATTAAATTAAAATGAAGCCAGAAATGAAGCCATTAGAGTGGCCCTAATCCAACAGGTCCTTAGAAAAGGAAGAGACACCAGAGGCACATATGCACAGAGGGGTGACCATTTGAAGAAACAGAAGAAGATGATAATCTAATAGCCAAGGAGAGGGACCTCAGAGGAAAACAACTCTGCCAGCACTCTGATCTTGGACTGCTAGTCTCCAGAGCATTTTTACTATAAGAAAATAAGTTTCTGCTGTTTAAGCCCCCCAGTTCATGGTATTTTTGTCATGGTAGCCCTAGAAAATATGGCATGAGAATTTAATTTCAGTGTAACCACTTAGGGTGGAAATGGAGAAGATACAAAAAGAGCCACAACTACTTTAATATCAGTAAAGGTAATACATAATATATCGAGATGCAATTTAAAAATCTGCTAAGCATTCCTACACCAAGACCTGTTCCTGGAAAATAATTTAAATTCTCAAGTAAGATTCATTCTCTGTCTTTCTCAGAAAATACATTATCCTTCAGAGGCTAAGCCATTTTACCAGTAATTAAAAATAGTGATTTATATCAAAAAAATAATGACCAAGTTATTGGAAATTAGTAAAAAAAAATTTTCTCTATTTATGCTTTTCCCACATAGTTTTACTCCTATTCCTAATTTGTATTAAAATATTTAAACAGAGCAATTGACTTTCATAAATTACTTTTATTAGACATTTCCACAGTAATGGTGTCCTTGAGAAAAAAAGTACTTAAAATGATCCATAACATTGAGTTATCCTTCCATCAACCTCTAAAGGTAATAATATATAACACACACATATATATACATATATATCTACATATATTTTTTTAATAGGTCAAGGTGTTTGGCCAATACTGTATTTTATTTTTTTGGGTATGTTCTAAGCATTGAGATTCATTTAACACCTACACAAAATGATATTGCAAGATGTCAACATAAATTATTCCTGAATACACTCCCTGTCAAAAGAACAACTAACTGTGCATGATAAGGCACAGATAAGAGAATCCTAGAACATGGGGTGAGGCTGAAGCACCCCTATCTGACAAAGACCAAGCAGACTGCATCACAAGGGTCTGAAGAGTGACTACACATGGACTATATTGCCCTCGCCAGGCTGGCACAGCACCACGCTGAGAGGGCTCCTTTGAGCCTGAGTTTCCTCCCGAGGGAAAAGAGAACCCAAGAGTCCATCCAGCCCCCCAGCCCCAGCACTGTGGGTTTCTTTGTGGAATTTCTTACTCCAGTCTCACCCCTAGGGATTGCAGGGGAATCTGCAGTTCTTGACCCGTGGAAATCTGTCTGGAGAAATGCAGAGGGTCTTACAACCACCAGCACTTGGATCTTGGCAGACTGAGTTCCTATCAGCAGAGGCCTTGGAGTAGTCTAAATAAGTAGCTTTGATCATCTTCAAAACCAAGTCAGTGGCACAGTCTGACCAGAGAACTTGGCAGAGTGTAGATGTGTCTGCTTTGGGTCATCAAACATGGACATTCACTGGCCCTGGAGCCTTTCCTGTCCCCACCTAGGCAAGATGATTTACAGATCCACTTGTTGCTAAGTGTGGTTCCCAGCCCCACATGACCAGTAGAGATGATTAAAACACCTGGAAGCTTTGCAGCCAGCAATGCTTGAGCTAAGACAGGCAGGCACAGCTGATCACCCTCAGAGAAAAGCCAGTATCGGGTATGAAGGGTGCCCCAGCCAAGACCCATCCAGGGAAATTAATTCACAGCTCTACATACTGTTGAATGCAGCTCTTGGCCCCTCTATGGGAAAGTCTGTTTGGGAAATTTTAGGAGGTACTTGAAGTGTGCCTTCCCATCCCAGCCAGGCAGAGGAGCAGGGTTTTATGCCACTCACTTCCATCTGGGACTCTTGTTTTTTTATCTGGCCAGAGATACTGGTAGGAACAACTGGAGGTTGTGTAGCCCAGCAATCTTGAGCAGAGAGGTGGGCAGGCAGAGCTGATAATCTGCAAAGCAATGCCAAAGGTCCTTTTGGCCAGGAGGCTTGGAGCATGGATCAACCTGAGTCAAGATCACAAAGAACCTTGGAGTTATTTCTCCCACTGGGCCCAGGCAGTCAAACTAATTCATATCCCTCTTCATTGCTGAATACAGCTTTCATCACACCCAACCAGTAAACTAGAGTGCATAGGAACCTGTGTAGCCCATTCAACAGTCTTGCTTACAGTGTCACTTGAACAGTAAACATTTCCTTTTTGTTCTTTCTTAGGATTTCCATATCTTCGCTGACATTGTCCATCAGCTCTGGCATACTGTCTACTTTATCCATTAGAGTTTTTAGCATATTAATCAGTTATTCTAAATTCCCAGTATAGTAATTCCAGCATCTCTGTCATGTCTGGTTGTGGTCACTGTTCTGCCTCTTCAAATTATGTCTTTGCTTTTGGTATGCCTTGTAAGCTTTATTGATAATCAGACATGATGTACCAGGTAAAAGGAACTTCTGTAAATAGTCCCTTAGAAATGTGTTAGTGAGGTGCAGGGTAAGGGAAGTCTTCTATAGTACTATTTTAGGTCTCAGTCTCCTGTGAGCTTATTCTTCTCAACTATAAGCTTTGCAATAGTTTGTGAGTTTTTTCCTCCCTCCCAAGTGGGACAGGATGGTTAAATGGCTGGAGCTGGGTATTTTCTTTCCTCTGGTTAGTTTGGCTTTGATAATATTCCAGCAGGTTTTACTGTGGTTAACTAGTTTTCCTTGAAGTTAGGCCTTATTAAGAAGAACAGAGTTATCTGGCATATTTCACCCCCCCCTTTGTCCTTCCCTGCCAGAAGTTCTAGTTCAGGACTATTTGTGAAGAGTTAGTCCTTTAATCATTGATCTATAAATAGATAGTCTGAAGATACCTTTATATATAACTCAAGTTCTTTTTCACTTAGCTTATGCTGTTTTGTTGAATGTTAATTTAATAGAGTTAATTATTAATCAATAGAGTTTATAATTATTAAATAAAATTTAATAGTTAATAATTAATTGACATTGATAAATTAATGAGTTTAATAGGTTTAATCTTATTAAATAACATTAAGATGGTAGTTATTAATGGAGTTTATAATTATTAAATAGGATTTAATAGAGTCAATTAATAATTAACATTAGTAAATTAATGTTAATTTAATAGAGTCAAATTTATCAATATTTTCCTTTATGGTATATAGGTTTGGTGTCTTATTTAAACAATCATACAAAAGAATTATAATATTGTTCTCTAATATTTTCTCGTAAACCTTTAAAATTCTTAATTAAGTCTTTTATTTTTATAGATGATATATGCAGACATCTACTATCCATTTTGTTGCATGACAATAACTGAATGTACAAGGACTATTTGTGAGCAGTTAGTCTTTTAATTATTGATTTGTAAATACTTGGCAACTATCAAGTTTCCACTTATCTGTGGGTTTTCTTTTAATTAATCTATTATTTCTGAGGAAAAAAAAATTGATGTCAATAGAATTGACTTTCCCTATCCAGTTTTCTTCTACAATCCAATTCTCCTGGGGTCAAGTGTGTTTCAAAATCCTGAATTTTATGGAATTTTTGTAAGAGAATCCTGCAGATGCACCATGTATTACACTGCATCCTCAGTGTGGTCAAGATCAACACTTTTTTGTGTCCATCATGTGCTTGGGAGATAACCCAAGTTGTGGCAAATCTGTAGTTTAGAGTACTACTGAATAATAATAATAAATAAATTATTCACAAAATGGCCAATAGACAATGAAGACATTCAACATCACTGATTCAATTTTGTGCAAATCAAAAGCACAATGAGGTATCACCTCAAATCAGTTAGAATGGCTAGTATCAAAAAGACAAGAAATAGCAAGTGTTGGGGGGATGTGGAGAAAAGGGAAGCCTCATGCATTTTGGTAGGATTGTAAATTGATGCAGTTACTATGGAAAACAGTATGGAAGTTTTCAAAAAAATTAAAAATAAAAATAAAAATAAAAATACCATATCACCCCATAATTCCATTTCTGTGAATTTAGTCAAAGAAAACAAAATAACTAATTTGAATAGATATAAGCATGCCTATATTTATTGCACTATTTACAATAGCCAAGATAATTGAAGCAACCTAACTGTCCATAAATTAATGGATAAAGAAGATGTGGTACAGGTATGCAATAGACTATTAGCCATAAAAAATAATTAAAATGTTGCCATTTGTGAAAATATGGATGGACTTAGAAGGTATTTTGCTAAGGGAAATAAGTCACAGACAGAGAGAAACCATGATTTCACTTATATGTGGAATCTAATAAAACAAAATGAAGAAACAAAATGGAAATAGACTCATAAATACAGAAAGCAAACTGGTGGTTGCTAAAGGGGATGGGGCACGGGGACAGGTGAAATAGGTGAAGGGGATAAAGATATACAAACTTCCAATTATAAGATATATAAGTCACAGGGGTGAAAAATACAGCATAGAGAATATAGCCAATAATATTTTAGTATCTTTGTATGGTGACAGATGGTAACTACATTTATTGTGGTGATCACTTTATAATGCATATAATTGTTGAATTAGTATGTTATACACCTAAAATGAACGTAATATTGTATATCAACTTTTGTTTAATAAAAAAGTTTAAAAAAATGTTATACACCTGAAACCAACATAGTATTGTATATCAACTATGGTTCAATAAAAGTTAAAAAAATGAAATTGTTGGAAGATACAAAAATGTGGGCAAATATTAAAAGCATTATGCTATGTAAATTCAAAAGCAATATATTTTGTTTGATCCTATTTATTTGAAATTCAGGAAAATACAAATATTTAGAGACAGAAAACAGATGTTTCCCAGCATTCAGAGTTGGGGGGGGAGAGTATTAACAGCAAATAGGGAGGGAGGAGATTTTCAGAAAGATGTGGATGTTTTTATTTTGATTGTGGAAGCAGTTACAAAGCTGCCTCTGAATGTCAAAATTCATAACCTAGACACTTCACTTTGTTGAATATTATTGTCTGATAATTATGTCTCAATAAACCTGGGATAAAAATCAAATTAAGGAAAAATATTTGGAATAAAATGTTAAAAACAGAAAACAAATGTCCATACTAGGGCATAAACAATATTTAAATGACTATCTCAAGAAATGTTTCAGTTATCTAAATGTCTAATAAAAGAATATTTTATTAAAATAATCTTAGTCACTCAAATCTGATACTGAATGCATTCCTTCTACAGCATATAAAGTAAAATTCTAAGACTGTGGTATCTCCAGCCTAAAACTTAGATTTATTTCCTGGGGTCTTTGCACAGTTATCAGTCAAGCAAGCAGTTTGCTAAATTTGGTATAGATTTAATTTGGCTACTGAAAGCCTAATCTAGATTTCAAATAATGTCTTTTCCCATGTGCAGTGATCCCTATGGCAGTAAATGAATAAAGGATATTTCACTATTTGAACACCTCTAATTTAAAGCAACTTAATCAACCCTCTTCATTGAAAGATTCTGGACTACAATTACAGCACTAATGTCTAGCTGTCGGTTCTTTTCAGGCCTGGTATCAGAGAGTAATTGCATCCCATGTATTTTCTTGTAGAAATTGCCTCATGCCTAGAGGTGATATTTTTTCCCCTTAATCTTCTCTTCTGTATGATGTAACTGATGGTCACACAGAGGACTTTTTAGCTTCTAACGAAGATTAATTTCTTGTTTATTGAAGTTATGTGGCCATGGATTTGATGTGGACAATGAGTGTAAGTGCTTGACTAAAAGCTTCAAGAATATCCCAGAATACCTCTAGCGCTATTGTACTTTTCTTTCTATAAACTAGCTATCCTATATGTGGCTGCAACTTCAGCCTAGATCTCATATTGAAGAAAACATATGGTCAAACCTTTAGTTGATCTGTAGCGTGATGCTAAGCCACGGTTTAGGGTAGATCCACAACCAGCCCACAGCTGAGTATACATGTAAAGGTGGAGTTTATGTATATCTTTGTTATTTTAAACCATAAAGGTATTGTTGCATGGTACTGCAGCAAAATTAACTTTCAGTCCATGAATACATTGTAAACATCTAAACCTATAATCTGCCTCCAGGATTGACCTGAATCCCTCTAATTCATTCACTTTGTTATAACAGAAGATCACTCTAAAAATGATTTCAACATTGTATCTTCCAGGTTAACATAAATAAGCAATCAAACAAGCAACAATATATAATGATTTCTTATAAAACTAAAACTAAAGGGCAAATGTATTGACATCTATTAAAACATTATCTAGTGGAGGGGCGGAAGATGGCGGCGTGAGTAGAGCAACGGAAATCTCCTCCCAAAACAACATATATCTATGAAAATATAACAAAGACAACCCTTCCTAGAATAAAGACCAGAGGACACAGGACAATATCCAGACCACATCCGCACCTGAGAGAACCCAGCGCCTCGCGAAGGGGGTAAGATACAAGCCCTGGCCCCACAGGAGCGGAGCGCTCCTCCCCCCAGCTCCCGGCGGGAGAAGAGCAGGCAGAGCGGGAGGGAGACGGAGCCCGGGGCTGCCGAACACCGAGCACCAGCCATCCGGGCCAGAGTGCAGGGCGCTCAATACTAGGAAAACAGGGCAGCAAGAACAGTGAGCAGGCACTGGAGGCTGGGCGACAGAGGGCATAAGAAAATCGCGCGACCATTTTTTTTTTGCTTTTTTGCTGTTTTGTTTTGGCGAGCGCTTCTTGAAAGTCTTAAAGGGATAGGGACCCCAATACTAGGGAAACAGGGCAGAAAGACCGGTGAGCAGAGGCCTGAGGCTGGCACCGGAGAATAAAGAAAAACGAACGACCACCTTTTTTTTTTTTTTAATTAAAAACTTTTTTTTTTTTTTTAATTAAAAAATTTTTTTTTTCTTTTTTTTTGGTGGTCGTTGTTTTGTTTTGGTGGGTGCTTTTTGGAAGTCTTAAAGGGGCAGGGCGGGTCACTTAATCCAGAGGTAGGGAATCCGGGATCTCTGGGCACCCTAACCCCTGGGCTGCAGGGAGCAGGGAGGCCCCTTACGGAGATAAATAGCCTCCCAGCCACTCCTGCTCCAACGTGACTCCACCATTTTGGAGCAGCTGCCCGAGCCAGGCCACGCCCACAGCAACAGCGGAGATTAACTCCATAGCAGCCGGGCAGGAAGCAGAAGCCCTGTCTGCGTGCAGCTGCACAGCACAAGCCACTAGAGGTCGCTGTTCTCCCAGGAGAGGAGGGCCACAAACCAACAAGAAAGGAAGTCCTTCCAGCCGTCACTCGTCCCAGTTCTGCAGACTATTCCTATCACCATGAAAAGGCAAAGCTACAGGCAGACAAAGATCACAGAGACAACACCAGAGAAGGAGACAGACCTAACCAGTCTCCCTGAAAAAGAATTCAAAATAAGAATCATAAACATGCTGACAGAGATGCAGAGAAATACGCAAGAGAAATGGGATGAAGTCCGGAAAGAGATCACAGATGCCAGAAAGGAGATCGCAGAAATGAAACAAACTCTGGAAGGGTTTATAAGCAGAATGGATAGAATGCAAGAGGCCATTGATGGAATTGAAATCAGAGAACAGGAACGCATAGAAGCTGACATAGAGAGAGACAAAAGGATCTCCAGGAATGAAACAATATTAAGAGAACTGTGTGACCAATCCAAAAGGAACAATATCCGTATTAAAGGGGTCCCAGAAGAAGAAGAGAGAGGAAAAGAGATGGAAAGTATCTTAGAAGAAATAATTGCTGAAAACTTCCCCACACTGGGGGAGGAAGTAATCGAACAGACCACGGAAATACACAGAACCCCCAACAGAAAGGATCCAAGAAGGGCAACACCAAGACACATAATAATTAAAATGGCAAAGATCAAGGACAAGGAAAGAGTGTTAAAGGCAGCTAGAGAGAAAAAGGTCACCTATAAAGGGAAACCCATCAGGCTAACGTCAGATTTCTCAACAGAAACCCTACAGGCCAGAAGAGAATGGCATGATATATTTAATACAATGAAACAGAAGGGCCTTGAACCAAGGATACTGTATCCAGCACGACTATCATTCAAATATGACGGTGGGATTAAACAATTCCCAGACAAACAAAAGCTGAGGGAATTTGCTTTCCACAAACCACCTCTACAGAACATCTTACAGGGACTGCTCTAGATGGGAGCACTCCTAGAAAGAGCACAGCACAAAACACCCAATATATGAAGAATCGAGGAGGAGGAACAAGAAGGGAGAGAAGAAAAGAATCTCCAGACAGTGTATATAACAGCTCAATAAGCGAGCTAAGTTTTGCAGTAAGATACTAAAGAGGCTAACCTTGAACCTTTGGTAACCACGAATTTAAAGCCTGCAATGGCAATAAGTACATATCTTTCAATAGTCACCCTAAATGTTAATGGGTTGAATGCACCAATCAAAAGACACACAGTAACAGAATGGATAAAAAAGCAAGGCCCATCTATATGCTGCTTACAAGAAAATCACCTCAAACCCAAAGACATGTACAGACTAAAAGTCAAGGGATGGAAAAACATATTTCAAGCAAACAACAGTGAGAAGAAAGCAGGGGTTGCAGTACTAATATCAGACAAAATAGACTTCAAAACAAAGAAAGTAACAAGAGATAAAGAAGGACACTACATAATGATAAAGGGCTCAGTCAAACAAGAGGATATAACTATTCTAAATATATATGCACCCAACACAGGAGCACCAGCATATGTGAAACAAATACGAACAGAACTAAAGGGGGTTATAGACTGCAATGCATTCATTCTAGGAGACTTCAACACACCACTCACCCCAAAGGATAGATCCACCGGGCAGAAAATAAGTAAAGACACGGAAGCACTGAACAACATGGTAGAGCAGATGGACCTAATAGACATCTATAGAAGTCTACATCCAAAAGCAGCAGGATATACATTCTTCTCAAGTGCACATGGAACATTCTCCAGAATAGACCACATACTAGGCCACAAAAAGAGCCTCAGAAAATTCCAAAAGATTGAAATCCTACCAACCAACTTTTCAGACCACAAAAGCATAAAACTAGAAATAAACTGTACAAAGAAAGCAAAGAGGCTCACAAACACATGGAAGCTTAACAACATGCTCCTAAATAATCAATGGATCAATGAAAAAATCAAAATGGAGATCCAGCAATATATGGAAACAAATGACAACAACAACACTAAGCCCCAACTTCTGTGGGACACAGCAAAAGCAGTCTTAAGAGGAAAGTATACAGCAATCCAAGCATATTTAAAAAAGGAAGAGCAATCCCAAATGAATGGTCTAATGTCACAATTATCGAAATTGGAAAAAGAAGAACAGATGAGGCCTAAGGTCAGCAGAAGGAGGGACATAATAAAGATCAGAGATGAAATAAATAAAATTGAGAAGAATAAAACAATAGCAAAAATCAATGAAACCAAAAGCTGGTTCTTTGAGAAAATAAACAAAATAGATAAGCCTCTAGCCAGACTTATTAAGAAGAAAAGAGATTCAACACAAATCAACAGTATCAGAAACGAGTAGGAAAAATCACAACGGACCCCACGGAAATGCAAAGAATTATTGGAGAATACTATGAAAACCTATATGCTAAGAAGCTGGGAAACCTAGGAGAAAGGACAACTTCCTAGAAAAATATAACCTTCCAAGATTGACCCAGGAAGAAACAGAAAATCTAAACAGACCAATTACCAGCAACGAAATTGAAGCGGTAATCGAAAAACTACCAAAGAACAAAACCCCCGGGCCAGATGGATTTACCTCGGAATTTTATCAGACATACAGGGAAGACATAATACCCATTCTCCTTAAAGTTTTCCCAAAAATAGAGGAGGAGGGGATACTCCCAAACTCATTCTATGAAGCTAACATCACCCTAATACCAAAACCAGGCAAAGACCCCACCAAAAAAGAAAACTACAGACCAATATCCCTGATGAACATAGATGCAAAAATACTCAACAAAATATTAGCAAACCGAATTCAAAAATACATCAAAAGGATCATACACCATGACCAAGAGGGATTCATCCCAGGGATGCAAGGATGGTACAACATTCGAAAGTCCATCAACATCATCCACCACATCAACAAAAAGAAAGACAAAAACCACATAATCATCTCCATAGATGCTGAAAAAGCATTTGACAAAGTTCAACATCCATTCATGTTAAAAACTCTCAGCAAAATGGGAATAGAGGGCAAGTACCTCAACATAATAAAGGCCATCTATGATAAACCCACAGCCAATATTATATTGAACAGCGAGAAGCTGAAAGCATTTCCTCTGAGATCGGGAACTAGACAGGGATGCCCACTCTCTCCACTGTTATTTAACATAGTACTGGAGGTCCTAGCTACGGCAATCAGACAAAATAAAGAAATACAAGGAATCCAGATTGGTAAAGAAGAAGTTAAAATGTCACTATTTGCAGATGACATGATACTGTACATAAAAAACCCTAAAGACTCCACCCCAAAACTACTAGAACTGATATCGGAATACAGCAAAGTTGCAGGATACAAAATCAACACACAGAAATCTGTGGCTTTCCTATATACTAACAATGAACCAACAGAAAGAGAAATCAGAAAAACAACTCCATTCACAATGGCATCAAAAAAAATAAAATACCTAGGAATAAACCTAACCAAAGAAGTGAAAGACTTATACTCTGAAAACTACAAGTCACTCTTAAGAGAAATTAAAGGGGACACTAACAGATGGAAACTCATCCCATGCTCGTGGCTAGGAAGAATTAATATCGTTAAAATGGCCATCCTGCCCAAAGCAATATACAGATTTGATGCAATCCCTATGAAACTACCAGCAACATTCTTCAATGAACTGGAACAAATAATTCAAAAATTCATATGGAAACACAAAAGACCCCGAATAGCCAAAGCAATCCTGAGAAAGAAGAATAAAGTAGGGGGGATCTCACTCCCCAACTTCAAGCTCTACTATAAAGCCATAGTAATCAAGACAATTTGGTACTGGCACAAGAGCAGAGCCACAGACCAATGGAACAGACTAGACAATCCAGACATTAACCCAGACATATATGGTCAATTAATATTTGATAAAGGAGACATGGACATACAATGGCGAAATGACAGTCTCTTCAACAGGTGGTGCTGGCAAAACTGGACAGCTACATGTAGGAGAATGAAACTGGACCATTGTCTAACCCCATATTCAAAAGTAAACTCAAAATGGATCAAAGACCTGAATGTAAGCCATGAAACCATTAAACTCTTGGAAGAAAACATAGGCAAAAACCTCTTAGACATAAACATGAGTGACCTCTTCTTGAACATATCTCCCCGGGCAAGGAAAACAATAGCAAAAATGAGTAAGTGGGACTATATTAAGCTTAAAAGCTTCTGTACAGCAAAAGACACCATCAAAAGAACAAGAAGGATCCCTACAGTATGGGAGAATATATTTGAAAATGACACATCCGATAAAGGCTTGACGTCCAGAATATATAAGGAGCTCACACGCCTCAACAAACAAAAAACAAATAATCCACTTAAAAAATGGGCAGAGGAACTGAACAGACAGTTCTCAAAAAAGAAATACAGATGGCCAACAGACACATGAAAAGATGCTCCACATCGCTAATTATCAGAGAAATGAAAATTAAAACTACAATGAGGTATCACCTCACACCAGTAAGGATGGCTGCCATCCAAAAGACAAACAACAACAAATGTTGGTGAGGCTGTGGAGAAAGAGGAACCCTCCTACACTGCTGGTGGGAATGTAAGTTAGTTCAACCATGTGGAAAGCAGTATGGAGGTACATCAAAATGCTCAAAACAGACTTACCATTTGACCCAGGAATTGCACTCCTAGGAATTTACCCTAAGAACACAGCAATCAAGTTTGAGAAAGACAGATGCACCCCTATGTTTATTGCAGCACTATTTACAATAGCCAAGAATTGGAAGCAACCTAAATGTCCATCAATAGATGAATGGATAAAGAAGATGTGGTACATATACACAATGGAATACTACTCAGCCATAAGAAAAGGGCAAATCCAACCATTTGCAGCAACATGGATGGAGCTAGAGGGTATTATGCTCAGTGAAACAAGCCAAATGGAGAAAGAGAAATACCAAATGATTTCACTTATCTGTGGAATATAAGAACAAAGGAAAAACTGAAGGAACAAAACAGCAGCAGAATCACAGAACTCAAGAATGGACTAACAGGTACCAAAGGGAAAGGGACTGGGGAGGAAGGGTGGGTAGGGAGGGATAAGGGGGGGGAAGTAGGGGGGTATTAAGATTAACATGCATGGGGGGGTAGGAGAAAAGGGAGGGCTGTACAACACAGAGAAGGCAAGTAGTGTTTCTACAACATTTTGCTATGCTGATGGTCAGTGACTGTAAAGGGAATTATAGGGGAGACCTGGTATAGGGGAGAGCCTAGTAAACATAATATTCGTCATGTAAGTGTAGATTAGTGACACCAAAAACAAAGCAAAAAAAATAAATAAATAAGGCAGTTCCTGTGTGGTAACCTCCAACGAGTTCTACACAAGGGTATAAAGGGCATATAAAAGTGTAGGCTCATGCCCGAAGATGATCATCAAAAAACCCCAACAAAGATCCACGCACTGCTACAGCTGTAGATGCACTCATCCCACCAGTTCCTGGACTTGCCATGGGAATGAGGAAGGAGATATCTAAGCTGGCCTGTACATACAGTAAAACAACAAAATTGGACTGGATCTATACTGTTGGAACTCAAGCAAGAATTTGGAGAAGTGCAAATTGTAGCGCTCCAAAGTCTTACACCTACAAACTATTTACTGTTAAAAGAACATATGGCATGTGAACAATCCCCAGGAATGGGTTGTTTTAATTTGTCTGATTTCTCTCAGACTGTTCAAGTTCAGTTGGACAATATCCACCATATCATAGATTTCACAAATCATTCACAAATGCCTAAGGTGCCTAACTGGTTTTCTTGGTTTCACTGCAGATGGCTGGTAATTACAGATATGCTTTGGTTATGTAACTATACTCCTATTATGTTAATGTGTGTGTGCAATTTAAGTCGTAGCTTAAAACCTGTACATGCTGAAGTTACTCTACAAGAAGATATATCAAAGAAATAATCAATCTTCCCATGTTTTCTTCCGCCTGCTACTTCTATAGCTTTTCTTCTTCCTTCCTAATTACAACCCTTAAATAGAATTCGTGCCTCATATCAAATTTACCGAGTATCATAATTCTTCCAAGTGGTAAAGATACCTCAAGACAAATGCTGGGCATAGAAGCCACAGGGCATAAATATGCAAAGAAGTAAAAAGCTAACTTTTTCAAACAATAAGGATTCTCTCTCACTTACCAACTTCACATTTCCCTGTATGGCCCCGGAAGATGACTGGTTAGCCAGAGACGGGTAAGATTCCTCAAGGGAGGAACAACCTAAGACAGGCACAGTCGCAGGGGGGCCATCAGGTGAGAAATTGGGGATCAACAGAGGTGAGGCTTAGAACCTCACCCCCCCGTTGTGAGAGAAATGTTCTGCATACGTGGATGTTTTATTGCCCTGGTCTAGCTTGGATTAACACATAGTCTACAGGCACACACCTGATCATCTACATTTGCTCTCTTACAACACTAAACTATGTTTTCTACCTTTATCTTGTATCTACCTACCACTTCAGCATTTTATTAAAAATAATAATAATAAAGAGAGAAAAGTGGTATCCACATATAAATCAAGTATAAAAACCAAATGAGTATTCATATTTGAACTGACTGTTTAGAGTTCATAATGCATGAGCAAAACCGAAAGTTTCTGTGATGACTGCCCTTGTACTGTTCACTATGTAACTTATTCATTATGTAAGAATTTGTTCTACATGTAAAAACTTGTTTGTTATGCCTCAGAAGATTGGAGACTGACAAAAATTAGGCTTGGGGTGGATTAATGATTGTGCATTGAGCATTGACTCCCCTATACAGAATTTTATTGTCGTTAACAACCATTTGATCAATAAATATGAGAGATGCCCTCACAAAAAAAAAGGACAGACTTCCAATGGTAAAATAAATAAGTAACCGGGGTGTAATGTATAGCATAAGGAATATAGTCAAGATATTGCAACAGCTTGGTAGGGTGATAGCTGGAACCTAGAATTATGTATATAAATGTTCTACCACTGTGTTGTACACTTGAAACTAATGTAATGTAATACTGTGCGTCAACTACCCTTCAATAAAAAATAATTATTTTTAAAAAAAAAAACATTATCTAATTACTTCTGCATACCATCTTTGATTCTTTTTTCTCAAACTTTATAAACTAGCACAAACTTATTTCACTACCCCTAATACTTTTTCTCTACTCAAAGACATTTTCATGAATTATTCCTTTTAGATCATTCTTTTTTTTTTCAATTTTTTAAATTTTGTTATCATTAATCTAGAATTACATGAAGAACATTATGTTTACTAGGCTCTCCCCTACCCCAAGTCCCCCCGACAAACCCCATTACAGTCACTGTCCATCAGTATAGTAAGATGTTGTAGAATCACTACTTGTCTTCTCTGTGTTGCAAAGCCTTCCCCTTTCCCCCAGCCCCACATTGTACATACTAATCATAATACCACCTTTCTTCTTCCCCACCCTTATCCCTCCCGACCCTCCCATTCTCCCCATTCTTTTTCCCTTTGGTAACTAATTGTCCATTCTTGGGTTCTGTGATTCTGCTGCTGTTTTGTTCCTTCAGTTTTTCCTTTGTTCTTATACTCCAAAGATGAGTGAAATCATTTGGTATTTCTCTTTCTCCACTTGGCTTATTTCACTGAGCATAATACCCTCTAGCTCCATCCATGTTGCTGCAAATGGTAGGATTTGTTTTCTTCTTATGGTTGAAAAATATTTCATTGTGTATATGTACCACATCTTCTTTACCCATTCATCAACTGATGGACACTTAGGTTGCTTCCATTTCTTGGCTATTGTACATAGTGCAGCGATAAACATGGGGTGCATCTGTCTTTTTCAAACTGGAGTGCTGCATCATTAGGGTAAATTCCTAGAAGTGGAATTCCTGGGTCAAATGGTAAGTCTATTTTGAGCATTTTGAGGAAGCTCCGTATTGCTTTCCACAATGGTTGAACTAATTTACATTCCCACCAGCAGTGTATGAGGGTTCCCATTTCTTTTTTTTTTTTTTCTAAAACAGCAATAGACTTTATTTGAAATGGAGAACATGAAAGTAAAACATAACAAAAATTAAAAACTAAGATTTTTGTACACTTGAGTCTCAGCATCTGAATTTTGGCTGTCCTATTCCATGCTAGTAAATAGGGGATCACATTACAGTGTGATTAAGTACAGTATGGGCAAATTTAGGAGGATTTGCTCTAGCAGATATCAAGATTTATGGAGCTTCAGTAATTAAATCAGCATATTATTGGTGCAAAGACCTGAGCTACTTGAGAACCATTCCAGTTCTTCTTGGATTGACACAGGACCTGGCCCCAAAGAAGGGCTCAATACACACTGAACTAATGAAGAATGCCATCTCATACTTACAAAGCACTTTTCCATTTTCAATTTGCTTTTTTTTTTTTTTTTGACAGGGCATCTCTCATATTTACTGATCAGATGGAGGTTAACAACAATAAAATTCTGTATAGGGGACTCAATGCTCAATGCACAATCATTAATCCACCCCAAGCCTAATTCTCATCAGTCTCCAATATTCTGAAGCATAATGAACAAGTTCTTACATGGTGAACAAATTCTAACATAGTAAATAAGTTCTTACATGGTGAACAGTACAAGGGCAGTCATCACAGAAACTTTCGGTTTTGCTCATGCATTATGAACTATAAACAATCAGGTCAAATATGAATATTCGTTTGACTTTATACTTGATTTATATGTGAATCCCACATTTCTCCCTTATTATTATTATTATTATTTTTTAAATAAAATGTTGAAGTGGTAGGTAGATGCAAGATAAAGGTAGAAAGCATAGTTTAGTGCTCTAAGAGAGCAAATGTAGATGATCAGGTGTGTGCCTGTAGACTAAGTGTTAATCTAAGCTAGACAAGGGCAATAAAACATCCACGGATGCAGAAGATTTCTCTCAAAACAGGGGGGGTGAGGTTATAAGCCTCACCTCTGTTGATCCCCAATTTCTCAGCTGATGGCCCCCCTGCGACTGTGCCTGTCTTAGGTTGTTCCTCCCTTGAGGAATCTTACCCATCACTGACTAACCAGTCATCTTCTGGGGCCATACAGGGAAATGTAAATTTGGTAAGTGAGAGAGAGGCAATATTGTTTGAAAAGGTTAGCTTTTTACTTCTTTGCAGATTTATGCCCTGTGGCTTTTATGCCCAGTATTCGTCTTGAGGTATCTTTATCACTTGGAAGAATTATGATACTTCGTAAATTCGATTGGAGGCATGAATTCTATTTAAGGGTTGTAATTAGGAAAGAAGAAGAAAAGCTATAGGAGTAGCAGATGGAAGAAAACTTGGGAAGATTGATTATTTCTTTGACATATCTTCTTGTAGAGTAACTTCAGCATGTATAGGTTTTAAACTACTAATTAAATTGCATACACACATTAACATAATAGGAATACAGATACATAACCAAAGCAGACCTATAATTACCAGCCATCTCCAGTGAAAGCAAGAAAACCAGTTAGGCACCTTAGGCATTTGTGTAAACTTATCTATGATATGGTGGATATTGTCCAACTGAACTTGAAGAGTCTGAGAGAAATCAGACAAATTAAAACAACCCATTCCTGGGGACTGTTCACATGCCATATGTTCTTTTAACAGTAGATAGTCTGTAGTCATAAGATTTTGGAGCGCTACAACTTGCACTTCTCCTAATTCTTGGTTGAGTTCCAACAGTATAGATCCAGTCAATTTTGTTGTTTTACTATATGCACAGGCCAGCTTAGATATCTCCTTCTTCATTCCAATGGCAAGTCCAGGAACCAGTGGGATGAATGCAGCTACAACTGCAGCATCGCTGGATCTTTGTTGAGATTTTTTGATGATCATCTTCTGGAATGACTCTTCCAGCGAGTGCTGATGTTGGAAGTTCTTCTTCATGTCGTATCTTAGTTCATTTTCTGGGTAGCCAAATTAGGCTTTGATCCTCTGTATAAACACAAACAGACCCTTTGCCCACACTTTGATATGCCCATTATACCATTGTGTAGAACTCATTGGAGGTCACTACACAGGAACTGCTTTGTTTTTTTTTTTTAAGAGAAAGGAATATTATCAGAAAAGTGTACCACCATAGCCGATCATCGGACCACCTTTGAGTGATCAAAAGTAAGGATATTTCAAGCATGCATTAATCATTGATTTACAGTTAGTTTTATCCTATCAGGGAGTAATCCCCCTTTTCTTTCTTTCTTTTTTTTTTGTTATCTTTAATCTACACTGACATGAAGAATATTATGTTTACTAGGCTCTCCCTTATACCAGGTCCCCCCTATAAACCCCTTTACAGTCACTGTCCATCAGCATAGCAAAATGTTGTAGAATAACTACTTGTCTTCTCTGTGTTGTACAGCCCTCCCCTTTTTCCCACCTCCCAATGCATGCTAATCTTAAAACCCCCTTCTTCTTCACCCCCCTTATCATTCACTACCCACCCTTCCTCCCCAGTCCCTTTCCCTTTGGTACCTGTTAGTCCATTCCTGGGTTCTGTGATTCCGCTGCTGTTTTGTTCCTTCAGTTTTTCCTTTGCTCTTATACTCCACAGATGAGTGAAATCATTTGGTATTTCTCTTTCTCCGCTTGGCTTGTTTCACTGAGCATAATACCCTCCAGCTCCATCCATGTTGCTGCAAATGGTAGGATTTGTCATCTTCTTATGGCTGAGTAGTATTCCATTGTGTATATGTACCACATCTTCTTTATCCATTCATCTACCGGTGGACATTTAGGTTGTTTCCAATTCTTGGCTATTGTAAATAGTGCTGCGATAAACATAGGGGTGCATCTGTCTTTCTCAAACTTGATGGCTGCATTTTTAGGGTAAATTCCTAGGAGTGGAATTCCTGGGTCAAATGGTAAGTCTGTTTTGAGCATTTTGATGAATCTCCATACTGCTTTCCACAATGGTTGAACTAGTTTACATTCCCACCAGCAGTGTAGGAGGGTTCCCCTTTCTCCACAGCCTCGCCAACATTTGTTGTTGTTTGTCTTTTGGATGGCAGCCATCCTTACTGGTGTGAGGTGATACCTCTTTCTAGTTTTAATTTGCATTTCTCTGATAATTAGCGATGTGGAGCATCTTTCATGTGTCTGTTGGCCATCTGTATTTCTTTTTTGGAGAACTGTCTGTTCAGTTCCTCTGCCCATTTTTTAAGTGGATTATTTGTTTTTTGTTTGTTGAGGCGTGTGAGCTCTTTATATATTTTGGATGTCAAGCCTTTATCGGATCTGTCATTTACAAATATATTCTCCCATACTGTAGGGTTCCTTTTTGTTCTATTGATGGTGTCTTTTGCTGCACAGAAGCTTTTCAGCTTAATATAGTCCCACTTACTCATTTTTGCTGTTGTTTTCCTTGCCCAGGGAGATATGTTCAAGAAGAGGTCACTCATGTTTATGTCTAAGAGGTTTTTGCCTATGTTTTTTTTTTCCCCGAGTTTAATGGTTTCATGGCTTACATTCAGGTCTTTAATCCATTTTGAATTTACTTTTGTATATGGGGTTAGACAATGGTCCAGTTTCATTCTCCTACATGTCGCTGTCCAGTTTTGCCAGCACCACCTGTTGAAGAGACTGTCATTTCGCCATTGTATGTCCATGGCTCCTTTAAAATATTAATTGAACATATATGTTTGGGTTAATGTCTGGTGTCTCTAGTCTGTTCCACTGGTCTGTGGCTCTGCTCTTGTGCCAGTACCAATAGTCTTGATTACTATGGCTTTATAGTAGAGCTTGAAGTTGGGGAGTGAGATCCCCCCTACTTTATTCTTCTTTCTCAGGATTGCTTTGGCTATTCGGGGTCTTTGATGTTTCCATATGAACTTTTGAATTGTTTGTTCCAGTTCATTGAAGAATGTTGCTGGTAATTTGATAGGGATTGCATCAAATCTGTAAATTGCTTTGGGCAGGATGGCCATTTTGACGATATTTATTCTTCCTAGCCAAGAGCATGGGATGAGTTTCCATTTGTTAGTGTCCCCTTTAATTTCTTTTAAGAGTGACTTGTAGTTTTCAGAGTATAGTTCATTCACTTCTTTGGTTAGATTTATTCCTAGGTATTTTATTCTTTTTGATGCAATTGTGAATGGAATTGTTTTCCTGATTTCTCTTTCTATTGGTTCATTTTTAGTGTATAGGAAAGCTACAGATTTATGTGTGTTAATTTTGTATCCTGCAACTTTGCTGTATTCCGATATCAGTTCTAGTAGTTTTGGGGTGGAGTCTTTAGGGTTTTTTATGTACAATATCATGTCATCTGCAAATAGTGACAGTTTAACTTCTTCTCTACCAATCTGGATTCCTTGTATTTCTTTGTTTTGTCTGATTGCCATGGCTAGGACCTCCAGTACTATGTTAAATAGCAGTGGGGAGAGTGGGCATCCCTGTCTAGTTCCCGATCTCAGAGGAAAAGCTTTCAGCTTCTCACTGTTCAGTATGATGTTGTCTGTGGGTTTATCGTAGATGGCCTTTATTATGTTGAGATACTTGCCCTCTATACCCATTTTGCTGAGAGTTTTTTTCATGAATGGATGTTGAATTTATCTAAAGCTTTTTCAGCATCTATGGAGATGATCATGTGGTTTTTGTCTTTCTTTTTGTTTATGTGTTGGATGATGTTTTATGGATTTTCGAATTTTGTACCATCCTTGCATCCCTGGGATGAATCCCACTTGGTCGTGGTGTATGATCCTTTTGATGTATTTTTGAATTTGGTTTGCTAATATTTTATTGAGTATTTTTGCATCTATGTTCATCAGGGATATTGGTCTATAATTTTCTTTTTTGGTCGGGTCTATTCCTGGTTTTGGTATTAGGGTGATGTTGGCTTCATGGAATGAGTTTGGGAGTATTTCCTCCTCTTATATTTTTTGGAAAACTTTAAGGAGAATGGGTATTATATCTTCTCTGTATGTCTAATAAAATTCTGAGGTAAATCCAGCTGGCCCGAGTGTTTTTTTCTTGGGTAGTTTTTGATTACTGCTTCAATTTCATTGCTGGTAATTGGTTTGTTTAGATTTTGGGTTTCTTCCTTGGTCAGATTTGGAAAGTTGTATTTTTCTAGGAAGTTGACCATTTCATCTAGGTTTTCCGGCTTCTTAGCAAATAGGTTTTCATAGTTGTCTCTAATAATTCTTTGTATTTCTGTTGGGTCCATTGTGATGTTTCCTTTCTCATTTCTTATTCTGTTGTTGTATGTTGATTCTTTTTTTCTCTTAATAAGTCTGACTAGAGGCTTATCTATTTTGTTTATTTTCTCAAAGAACCAGCTCTTGGTTTCATTGATTTTTTCTATTGTTTTATTCTTCTTAATTTTGTTTATTTCTTCTCTGATCTTTATTATGTCCCTCCTTCTGCTGACTTTAGGCCTCATTTGTTCTTCTTTTTCCAATTTTGATAATTGTGATAATAGACTATTCATTTGGGTTTGTTCTTGCTTCTTTAAATATGCCTGGATTGCTATATACTTTCCTCTTAAGACTGCTTTCGTTGCGTCCCACAGAAGTTGGGGCTTTGTGTTGTTGTTGTCATTTATTTCCATATATTGCTGGATCTCCATTTTAATTTGGTCGTTGATCCATTGACAATTTAGAAGCGTATTGTTAAGCCTCCATATGTTTGTGAGCCTTTTTGCTTTCTTTGTACAATTTATTCCTAGTTTTATACCTTTGTGTTCTGAAAAGTTGGTTGGTAGGATTTCAATCTTTTTGCATTTACTGAGGCTCTTTTTGTGGCCTAGTATGTGGTCTATTCTGGAGAATGTTTCATGTGCACTTGAGAAGAATGTGTATCCTGTTGCTTTGGGATGTAGAGTTCTGTAGATGTCTATTAGGTCCATCTGTTGTACTGTGTTGTTCAGTGCCTCTGTGTCCTTACTTATTTTCTGTCTTGTGGATCTCTCCTTTGGAGTGAATGGTGTGTTGAAGTCTCCTAAAATGAATGCATTGCAGTCTATTTCCTCCTTTAGTTCTGTTAGTATTTGTTTCACATATGCTAGTGCTCCTGTGTTGGGTGCATATATATTTATAATGGTTATATCCTCTTGTTGGACTGAGCCCTTTATCATTATGTAATGTCCTTCTTTATCTCTTGTTACTTTCTTTGTTTTGAAGTCTATTTTGTCTGATACTAGTACTGCAACACCTGCTTTTTTCTCCCTATTGTTCACATGAAACATCTTTTTCCATCCCTTCACTTTTAGTCTGTGCCTGTCTTTGGGTTTGAGATGAGTCTCTTGTAAGCAGCATATAGATGGGTATTGCTTTCTTTTATCCATTCAGTGACTCTACATCTTTTGATTGGTACATTCATTCCATTTACATTTAGGGTGATTATCAATAGGTATGTACTTATTGCCATTTCAGTCTTTAGATTCGTGACTACCAAAGGTTCCAGATTACTTTCCTTACTAAGAGTCGAACTTAACTCACTTAGTATGCTGTTACAAACACAGTCTAAAGGTACTTTTCTATTTCTCCTCCCTTTTCTTCCTCCTTCATTCTTTATATATTAGGTATCAAATTCTGTACTTTTTGTCTATCCCTTTATTGACTTGGGGGATAGTCAATTTAATTTTGCATTTGCCTCACAATCAGCTGCTCCGCACTCCCTACTGTGGTTTTACTACCTCTGGTGACAGCTATCCAACCCTAGGAACACTTCCATCTATAGCAGTCCCTCCAAAATAGACTGCAGAGATGGTTTGTGGGAGGTAAAGTCTCAGCTTTCACTTATCTGGAAATTGTTTAATCCCTCCTTCAAATTTAAATGATAATCTTGCTGGATAAAGTAATCTTGGTTCCAGGCCCTTCTGCTTCATGGCATTAAATACATCATGCCACTCCCTTCTGGCCTGTAGGGTTTCTGCTGAGAAGTCTGATGTTAGCCTGATGGGCTTTCCTTTGTATGTGATCTTATTTCTGCCTCTGGCTGCTTTTAATAGTCTGTCCTTATCCTTGATTTTTCCCATTTTAATTACTGTGTGTCTTGCTGTTGTCTTCCTTGGGCCCCTTGTTTTGGGGGATCTGTGGATCTTCATGACCTAACAGACTATATCCTTCCCCAGATTGGGGAAGTTTTCAGCACCTATCTCTTCAAAGACACTTTCTATCTCTTTCTCTCTCTCTTCTTCTTCTGGTATCTCTATAATGCGAATATTGTTCCGCTTTGATTGGTCACACAGTTCTCTCAATATTCTTTCATTTTTAGAGATCCTTTTTTCTCTCTGTGCCTCAGCTTCTTTGTATTCCTCTTCTCTAGTTTCTATTTCATTTATTGTCTCCTCCACCGTATCCAACCTGCTTTTAATACCCTCCATCATGTTCTTTAACGATCAGATCTCCGACCTGAATTCATTCCTGAGTTCTTGGATGTCTTTCTGTACCTCCATTAGGATGTTGATGATTTTTATTTTGAACTCCCTTTCAGGAAGAGTCACGAGGTCCATATCATCTAAATCTTTCTCCGGATTTGTATTAAGAATTTTACTCGGGACAAGGTTCCTTTGGCATTTTATGTTTGTATATGGCACCCTCTAGTGTCCAGAAGCTCTAATCTGGAGCTGCTGATCCCCTGAAGCAATGCTTGGGGTCGCAGGAGAGCGGTACTGGTGCCTGGGGGTAGGAAAGAGCTGTTCCCCACCTCCTGGATGCTGTGCCTTTCTCCACTGCCTGAGCCAGTGGACCGGTCACACAGGTATAAGTTTTTGTCCCAGAGGAGCCAGATATGGTTCCCTGCTTTCCACAAGCAGCTGGAATCCCAGTCTCCCCAGGAACTCTGCCTGTATTAACTTTCCAGCCCCATAGTCATGTGAGTCTCATGAAAGCACCATGAAATGTAGGTTTGTGCTCCCAGATCAGATCTCCAGAGCTAGGTATTCAGCAGTGCCAGGCCTTCCACTCCCTCCCTGCTCCATTTGTCTTACTCCTGCTCGGGGCCCATGGAGCCACAGCTCTGGTATGTTACCCCGTTCGCTGAGGTCTGCTCTTTTCTCCAGGTGTATGCAGTCTGGCACCGTCCTCTTTCCTGTTGCTCTCTCAGGATTAATTGTGCCAATTAAATTTTCTAATTGTATCCAGTTTTAGGAGGAAGCCTCTGTCTCTCCTCTCACGTCACCATATTTAATTTGTTAGTTTAATTATTTCAGTCTTTAACTTTTAACAGTTTGATTGTAATGTGTTCTTTGAGCTTGTGAATTTCAATAGCCATTTCTTTCCTCAGATCTGGGAAATTTTGGGCCTCTGTCTCTCCTATCACGCCTCCATCTTTAATCCCATCTAGATCGTTCTTTATTGATTCTTTGGTTAGTTAATTCACATTCATCTTCCAAGTTTTAATTTTTATTATACTTTAACTTATGCTCCATCAATATCTCTCTTCATCTACCCTCAACTCCATGGGTACCTCTTTAACTCACATCTCTGTCTTTATTTTGTCATACTTAATTTTTGTTTATATACTTAATTAGATGTCAACTTTGTAGAAATAAGTTCAAGAATACTTTGCCCACTTATATAGTTTTAATTCTTGGTCTCACACTGAGTCTGTCACCTATGAAATCTCATAACTCATTGAAGAATAAATATATGAATAAATACCATCTTTCAATAGCTTCCCATATAAGTTTTCTCTACCAGAATCAAATAATGGGGGACAGATCTCCTGATTTCTCATAAGTTTTTGTTTTTCTCACATTATAAATAGTCAAGAGTTCATATGCATCTGGTTCTGGGAAAAAAATTCATGAATATACACTAGTTAATGAAAATAAGTGTGAGAATCTGGTAAATTCAATATTATTTTTATGACAACAAAACCAAGTCTCTGACATGTAATTGACACAGCTTTGCAAGTTGTTAGCTGTTGTTTCTAACTCACCTTGATGAAATAAGACTAAAAACCATTATCTTCAATAAAAAAGATGTCTATATGTACTTATATAGATTTATTACAGGCATTTAATTTGAAACATTTCCCAAATTTTGATCATAAAAATCCTGTGTATAATTCATTTTATAGGATTAAAGTAGTCAAAAATCTTCTAATATGGCCACCTGCAGCAATTCTTCTCATTCTTGTTCCTGTGTGTTGCTTTTCATATCAAGAATGGGGACTGTTTCTTCTCTTTTTCCATCTGGGCCCATTGCAAGTTTCTTTGGCTAGCAGATTTCAGCAAATTAATCTTCTTAGACTTTTGTGTTTAGCTCTTTTGAAGACTGGATGTTTCTTTTCTCTTAAAGCCTTTTGCAATGTTGTCAAGAAAGTCCAGGCCAGACTACTGACTATCATACATCATCCAGGCCAGACTACTGGACATTCTCTCCATTGCAATTAAAACAAAATTCTTTTGTTTTCTAAAAACGAGGGAAAGCTTTCATAAAGCAGTCCATGATATTTATTTGTTTGTTTGTTTTTCCTCTCTCAGGATGTATTTCTCTTCAGGTTATGGCATTTAAGTTATTTTAAATAAGGAAATTATACCATGTAGTATCTTCAGTGATCATCCATTAGTGTACATCATGTGGCACACCTCTAGGTATGAATAAACTTGATAAAAATATCAGCAACTTCTTACTCCCCAAGGCAATGGGGAAACATATTAAGGAAACTTCTATAGCATAATGGAAATAATAGAAGCGCCTAAACAGACTGGAGAGCCAAGCCAAAGACTCTAAGTCAGGTTCTGATGAAACTAAAAAGACAAAATTGTTTAAGCTATATTAATTCTTATACTATGAAATATACTACATGAAGCAGGCTGCCAAGTTCAAGGGAGAATATGAGAAAAACATTTATATAGAACTAATAATATGCAAGACAGTGTACTTGGTTTTGACTTTTTTTTTTGCATAACTCTAGATTGGAGGTCAGAGAATGTGATTTTCAGATTGTATACCCTTTCAATTCAGTTTCATACACATATACACACATTCATACGTCTCCTAATAATTTGAATATAAATACCTCAAGCATCTATAATTCATTTAATTGTCTAGTCAATATTATTTCTCTTAGCGTTTTTTATCAAGATTATTTCTGTTATAATGAATTGGGGTCACTTATATATCAGGATCACCCAAAGATTCTGGTAAGGCTGTACACACTGGAAATTTCATGAGGAAGAATCATTTACTTGAGCTATTTGTCTACAAAGCTCTCTGAACTCCTATCAACAAGGAGAATAATTAGACTTGTTCATTTAAAAAATCATAAGTTTTAAACATTTATAATAACACTTCTGAAACTGCAAAATATAAAGCAATTTCCTCAGACACATTTAGACAATTATTAAAAGTAAAAATATCAGGGGTCTCTCAAATAACCTGACTTGAAAAACAACTCCAGTAATTCATAAGCACTTTGACTCTTTAACAACAAGAAATTACAAAGACTCCCTCACAAAGTGACTGTGGAGGGGCATTTCTATAATATGGTAAGTTTCTTTATGAATTTTGTTTAAAATACCTTTTAAGGCCAACACCACCATGGTGGGACAGAGAGGGGAAAACAGCCAGGGTCTCTCATGGCATGACTCTACCTGAAAACCAGCCATGGAGATAAATATATGCTTCAGCCTGTGTAAATCACTCTAGGTGAGTGTCCTGTTACTTGCAGCCCAGTACATTCCTAGATGCTACAGTGGTGAACGCCTCATGAGGAGAAAACTGGCCACATTTCTTTATTTTTTTTTAGCTTGACCTATATTCAAATACCATTATATAACATCAAAATTTTTATTAAAAAATAAAGCTCTGTATCCTTATGGTTACAGATGTTTTCTTGAGTGCTGAGAAAGTCTTTAAACATAACTTACTATGGATAACATGGGCATTCAGAGTGATATATGGATAACTGGTAAAAACAAACAGGACATGTTTTAAATGAGTCAAAAATTAAATGTCAAGTCCTTTGCCCATTCTAAAAAATAAAGTCTTTTTAAAAAGTTTCAAAATCATCTACTTCATAAGACAACAGTTTCTATTTAGCAAAATCTATGTTCTTTTAAAATTAAGCTCTGAGAAGCTGAATCAAATTTAATTTTCATAAAATTCAATGGTGTGAAATCTGCTCTGTTTTAAAGAAAATTGTTCTAAATCTCTAATTTCAGGTGTTGTCTTATATACTTCTGTGAGTAGGTTATGTATTCATATATTATAACCAAATATGAACAATTTGTAGTTTGAAGAGTTTTGATATGAAATCATTGTCAGAAAGGAAACACTACATGTTTTTAAGCTGAAGAATAATCTAAATGTCTATTAAGTATTTGCATAAAAAATAAGCTTTGCATTTACAGTGAGATACTTTTGCAATAAGAACTTGGCCCCAAGTACCACTACTCCTGACCACCCCCCAACACACAAAAGAAACAACAAAGAAATCCTGCTTTGATAATTCAATATTAGCCATAATAAATTCATTCAAAGGTCTTATAAAGGAAAAAAATTAAAAGGTATGATTTTGTGAGCAGAGAAATCAAGGAGTTAGTGGTAATTGTGAAAAAAGGTAAAACACAAATGATTTGAATATTGCAGATCCATGGAGCTTGAGCAGATCTGAAAAGATCTCTACATGGAAGGAGAGTTATTTTTCAAAACTATTCTAATCCTTTGACTCAGTCCTATCAAAGACTGAGAGAATTACTCTCAGGTATTCCTATGCTCATCTAATAGAAACTTTAATTCACTCAAGAAAGAATTCTCACACTTTTGGAGTTTGAATACTAAGAGATGGGCTTAGAGTACTAGAAGGCAAAGAGTGGAATACAGTTAATAATGTTAAAATTATTAATAGTGAGGCTTTCAAGTATTTTCAAAATGTTAAAATATTTTGAAATATTATATAAACTGCCCATATATAATTGGATAAATATTCTCACCTGTGTATTTGTATTGGAAATTTGGGATCCATTTGACTATAGTTTATTTTAAGCCTTTACACAGAAACATTACCAGGCTTTAAAATCATGTAGATCCCAGATACTGTGTATTCACATTATTTTGTCTCTATATGGTTAAACATTTAAAGTTTTGTAACTGAAAGGCTATATTTGTGGTAGAACCCCATATTTCAGCAAACATGAAAACTGTGCTAAATTGGAGAAACCACCTCCTTTGCAATGTATGAATATAGGCCTTTGAATATTTTATAGAAATAATAATGTAATTTCTTCATTGAACATAACAAAAATGAGTTTATATGCTCAGGGACATTTTTTGTTTCCTGGAGAAATTTCATGGAATATAGATACACAATATTAAGCTATTTCCATATTCTTTTAATGGTTTCTCAGATAAGATTTTGTATGATAGATATTGTACTTCTCATATTTTTATGTCTTAGATAAAAAAAACATGAAAATTGTTTTGTATGTTCTCTTCAAGTGTTTAAAACATTTCTTTAATTTTTTCCAGGACTCTTCTGGGAGGTACAAGCAGCTTCTTCAAGACTCTGAAATTATTAATACAAGTCATTCATTGTTTTCTGTGCTAAAAATGCTAAAATTCTTCTCTTTTCTCTTTTGATTGTTTCTTTTCCTTCTTTTTTGATTATTCCCCTATTGGACATTTTTTCATGCTGACAAGAAATATAAAGCTATTTTTATCACAGAAGAATGTGCATAATGATATAAAACATATTTCAATTTATTTAGCCTTTTCTGGGATAAAGTCCAATTACAGCTTTTAAAGTAGGCCCCAGTTGATACTATGCCTGCATTGAACTTTCAAGATATTTTATGATAAAGAGTCATTTAAGGAGTGTGTTCTTAATATGTGCTAATTTTAAAGAACTGTTTTAGTTACTATTTTCTTTTGCCAATTAGTCTTCACTGTATAATCTTTGTGTACATATAAACAGCATACATTGAAAAATCATATTAGACAAATGAGCACTTTGCAAATACAATTTTTTTCATCAGTGCTTGTATTCATTGTAATTGCTCACTATATTTAGATGACAAATAATTTAAACTGACTTTTGAATTAAACTTTATTATTTTTCTAAGTTGCATATATAATTAATCATTTGTTCATTTTATTAAAAAAACATTTTTTCACTGTATTTCTGGGTGCCTAAATTCAATAAAATTTAGATGTAATACATTTGCAAAGTTTAATAATATAACTTGGATAGTTTATGTTAAACCACATAAATACCATACCAATATTCATAAGAACAGGTCTTTGAAACAAGTCAATACTAGTTCAGAATTTATAAGGATTCTCTTTTAGTTTTAAATGTTTCTCATAGAGAATGGATTAAGTAGAATGCCTTATTTTAAGGCAACCATATTCTGTCATTTATCTCCTCTTAACCATATTTTTCTACTGTAAAGCAGATGTCTTTCTTCTTATTTGCAAATCTATCCATTATTAGAGGGTGATTCTTGGTAATACATGATTGATTTTATATTCATAGGACCCTAAAAATGTGATTCAAAGTAGAGAAAATCTCTTGTGTAAAGCAGAAGAATGACAACAATTTATTTATTTCTATACTGGAAAAATACAAGGCATTTTTGTTTGTACCTAAATAATTCAGTCTCTAATGTTCCTTTTGAATTCAGGAAAAAAAGTAATATGTGTATATATGTGTTCTTTATTTAATTAGTATAATAAATTATGACTATTGGTGACTAGAAGAAACCTTTAATTGATTATTCTGAACACACACCCCTACCTGGTTAACAGCTTGGGGTGAGGAGAGATGGGAGAGAATTGGGAGGGTACTGTTTTGGTGGCAATCTATTATATTTCTAATATAAGAACAGTAAATAGAATAGGTTAATGAAACCCTTCATTTAATGTCCTTATAAATAACATAGTTTCAGTCTTATCAGTTTTAAAAACACTCATACTGCCTCTCCCAAATTATTGTCCTACAAAAGGAGGGCTCTTTTACTAATGAATCTGCTCTCATTTCATTGCTTAGATATAAGATCTAATGGATGATTTCTTTAGATGCTGATGTACATTGCCTCTAGCAGGAATTTGCCCAGACATTCACCAAAACCTGCCAAATACAACTTACATCCTTTGAATTCAAAGTTGCTCATAAACAGTATGACTGCTTTGTCAAAAGATTCACTTGAAGAAATGCTGAAATATTATTAAATCACCCTTATAATAGTATTTGACATCAGATAAAGAAAAGATAAATGAGAATGTATGATTGTAGGCTATGACTTCTGTAGTACCTCCATTTCCCTTCTGACCTCTTATAATGTTAGCCCAGAGTTGTGTTTCACAATTTACTTGGCACCAGCGCAATCAGTATCTTCTGTGATGCTCAAAGCCATCTAAAGAGGTTGACCTGTGATAGCCCAGATTTCCAGATAAGGCTGCCAGTACTAACAGAATTTAAATCTATGTGAGTTTAATCCATATGATTATTATTTATTATAGATACTTCCTATTATAGGAAGCCAAGCATACTTAGCCAAGCAAACTAAAGCAAGCTGAAGGATATAATAATAGCCTAATGAGTTAGTACAAAAACAAAAGTGTCAGAAAACCTGAATTTTAACTCTTGGTTTGTTTTTGTTGTTATTGTTGTTCATGATTTTTTGGTACTTTCTTAACAGTTCTTCAAAATTACTTCCTACTAGCTTGGCCATTCATATTGGAAATCATTGATATTAAACAAAATAAAATCAATGTTCTTAAAATTTTATAGACCATTAATCTGGCATCATTAAGAAATTAAATAAAGAACCTAAAAGCCCAATCAACTGTTTTCCAAGGAGAGAGATCATAAATATTCTGCACAGATTGATAATTTTTTCTCTAAAAGATTAAATATATATATTTCAGTCACTGATCCCATTAATTCTTGGCTTCAAGTACTTTTGCTAATTAATTCGCTCAGCCTATATTTATAGGGTGCTTGTTTTATCACAAATATTTTATCAGTATTTCCAGGTACTTGATAAACAATATCAAAACAACCTACAAAAAATAAAACAAGAGAAGCCAAACACTAAGATGCATTCCACCATAAAACAAACCAGATATAACTGTCCTAATGAAACTTACAATTTAGAGTCTTGCTACTCAAAGTGTTGCTCATAGACCAGATTTTCAGCATCACATGGGAACTGGTTAGAAATGTGGAATCTTTAACTCCACCTTAGTTGATTAGTACACATAATAAAGCTTACAAAGCATAGACAGACACATTATTTTATATAGTCATACTTAAGAAGTTTGTATATTTCTGAATTGTTACAGAGTATAGCATGTATATATATATATGACCAGGTTTCCAAATGATGAACTGAGGAATGTACACTACAAAGCATGCTATTTCTCTCAAGCCTCCAAAGTTGGGGTATGAACAGGACAATCAGTATTAGAAAAAATTGTATTTAGGAATCCAAAGTAAATCGATGAACCTCATAAAGAAAAAAATTAATTTTTTGAAGTTTCTTTAAGGAAGAATTTTAAGCAACCAGCACTCCTAATGAATACCAAAGAAAAATTGCTAAAAGAGCAGAAGGATCTTCTTGCCACTCAGGCCCTAGTATGATTCAGTCCTTTGGATCAGCTGGTGATTCTTAACAGATTACTTAATCTGCTAGAGTCATAATTATATAATTAGCTTAGTGGGGGTAACAAGAATTTTGTTTGGATTTACCGGATTATAAATCTTGTGTATAAATCATGTGGTCCATAAAAGAGGCTCAATTACTGAAAAAAATCATACCCTGTATGTTGTGATTAAAGAAAACAGAATCTCATGGCATACTTCATACATTTCTCAAATGTATTTCCAAAACTCAGAAACCATTAATCTTCATAGATGGAAAAATGTATTTTAATTAAGTCCTTTTTATCGCATCTCCTTCTATAATTGTTATTGCAATGTACCAACACATCTAACAAGTCACAGAATGAGAAATGACTGAGCGTTAACAGTCAATTTCAAAATTTAACTCCATTACAGTATAAACTCTGTAGGGAGCAAGGGCAGGCCACCCCAAGATGTGCCACTGAGACATGCACATTATTTTGAGCTGAAAACCATCAAGGCCCAAAGAAAGAAACTTTGACTTCCTCTCACTGCATAAAAAGAATTTAGATAGAGGAACTACTCTAGCAGGAGAACTATCACCATAGAGAGTTGTACTGTAATGTGAATTAGGTGTGGCAGACAGGGAGGGATGTGATTAAGTCTGTTAAAATTTCTTTCTGCCCCATTGTTTCTGGTGGCCCATTAGGTATTTCTTTACTCAACTTTACTCAGTAAATACTCTTTTCATATTCCTGTGAATCACTTCCCTTTTCTTTTGAAATTTCAGACCCCTACACCCTTCTCCTTATTTCAGGACCTCATTGTCCCTGACTGTCTTTGGAACTCATATCTATGGCTTCCACCTACAGATATAATTAAATTTTGTTTTTTTTCTCCAGTTAATCTGTCTCATGTTAATTTGATTCTTAGACTAGCTAGAACCTTAAGGGGTAGAGGAAATTTCTTCCTCCCCAACAAATTGAAATTGTCAAATGTATCCTTTGGACAGAATGGGTAATCCAGAGAGTCTGAAGTTTTTTTGCTGTATGACCTAATTCTTATCTCTTACACACAATGAAAATAAAACATAATTAATACTATAATATGACCAATAAAATTGACATTGGAATAAAATTAAACTACATGTAAAACCTGGGAGCAGAACAAACAATTAAAACAAAAATTGAGAATAAGAAGAATGCATATTTTAAATTATAATTTTTAAATTATTTAAAAAATATTTGTGATATTGTTATTTATAAGAAATACATGTTTGATCCATCAAATGACCAAAACATATTTCCCATGTATATTTGGTCTTTGACTACAGTTTCTGGCTCACAGCAACCAAAACCTTTGGAATTTCCTATACTGAGAAAAATAAAGGTGTCTTTTATTATGTGAATGAGGTGACCTTTGGAAAGGCTGGTTGCCACTGGAGTCAACCATGTGATCAGAGGGTGGGATCTTCCAGTTCTACCCTCTGACCTCCAGGGAGGAGGGAGGGCCTGGAGGTTGAGTCAGTCACCAATGTTCAATACTTATCACTCATGACTATGCCATAAAGCCTCAAAAATACCCAGCAGAACAGGGTTTGAGACCAACATGCCCTTTCCACATGCTTTTCTTTTTTCATCTCTAACATCTGGCTGTTCCTGAGTTATATCTTTTCATAATAAACCAGCAATCTATTAAGTAAAATGTTTTTTGAACCACTCTAACAAATTAATTGAACCTGAGGAAGTTGTGAGAACCTCTTGCTTATAATCAGTTGGTCAGAAGTATAGGTAACAATCTGGACTTTTGACTGGTGTCTGAAGTGTTATTGCAGGGCAGTCTTGTAGGACTGAACCATTAAGCTGTGGAATATGATGCTGTCTCCAAGTAGACAGTATCATGATTGACTTGAATTGCAGAATATCAGCTAGTGTGAAAATTTCTTGTTGGTGTGGGAAGCCTAAACATATAGAATTGGTCCAGGAACCTAATTTACTTTTTATGTAAATATAAAGATAATTGCCTGACAAATATATTAGAAAATGAATTTCAGAAATAAAACTATAAACCAAATGACCATTAAAAAAAATCTAAGACAGTGCTTCTAAAAGTTCCATCTATGGAATAGCAGCATCAGCATCATGTGGAAATTCGTTAAAAATACAGGTTTTCAGGAGACACACCAGACCTATGAATCATCAACACAGGGGATCATGTCCTGAAGTCTGAGATTAAAAGCATCTGGATGATTCAATGCATACTAAAGTTTGGAAACCACTGATCTGTAATATATAAAGGCCTTTCACAAACTGACAACAAGTGACAAGCCACGTGTATTAGGCAATGTTCAACCCTAAAAGTAGAGCCACCAACACATATACATTTATAGTAGTAGGTAGATTTGATGTTATGCAATGGTGGGGGCTGATCAAACAGTGAGTATCAAATTTTTCTTCATGCTTGATGCTGGATCATCATATCCAAAGGGCATGCAGTTGGGAAAGGAAGATGGATGTAAAATAAGGAAGACCAAAGCAGGATGAAATATACAAGCATCAGATGAATTCTTTCCAGGATGAACTGAAACCTGTGTCAGATCTTACTGCCTTTCACATAGGTAGTAAGAGTATCCTGCAGGAACCAAGATCTTTCATTATAGAGCTAAGCACACAGACCTGGCTCAACTGTCTGTCTGTCTCCATACACACACACACACACACACACACACACACACCCCTACACACATATACATATATGTATACAGCTCTAATATCAGTGTTCTTCTCTATGTATCATTATGTAGAACTTTCTGGGAAGGAGACAGGTAAATCAATACAGAAAGAGAGAAACCTGATGAGAGAAAAAGGACCAATACTTTGACTCTGTCTCTGAGGTTCAAAGACAATAAAATACATTTCATGTACTGAGAAGACCCTGTCTAATGCCACATGATGAATAAATCAACCAGACTCCTATGATTAACTTTCCCCAGGGATTTCAGAAGAATAGGGACCCTTAGATTTATTCCACAAGTAAAGGTTGTAGAAAACTTTCCTTTGTAAGGAAGGTGTACACTATGAGGAAGGTTTCTTCATATGTCCAGGACAGGGTTTCAAGAGCATCTGTAGTGAAAGCATGCCAGGTCTGTGTCCTGGACTCTGAACTTGCACTTCTGCAATATGTCATTGACCAATCAAACCCACATTCAATGGGTATGGAAATAACTTCCACCTTTTGATGAAAGGAAATGAAAGTTACTTTGACTGCTTTTTCAATGTATCACATGATGGGGATTAATTCAGAATTTAGAGATATCATTTCATTTTGTCAGTGTTAATGCCAAGCTTGTGAAATATGATGTTACATTTGATTAATTGTAACAATGTCTCACCTTTGAAATAATCTGTTAACCCATTTTTCTAGAGAAAGCTAGTTGAAACAGTCATTTACTAAATTGACCTGTATATTTCAAAATTATCAACTGAGAAATGGATTTGACTACAAAAAAATAACTTGTCCCAAATTCTATCATAGGCAAAAAAAAAAATTGCTTCTTATATCAAATTCTCATTTCAGTTGGACTTGAAGTTCTACCTAATATGGTTTATAATTATGCAGAAACAGTACCTGTGACTGGGTGCCACACATTCATTGCTCTCTAGGTAAAAATAATTGTTAGGAAAGCAAAAAGAGTTGGCACTCAAATGACTTTTCCTCTAATGCATTGAATATGTAATTGCCTCATTATCTCCTCTTTGCTGGGCTCCGGATGTTATACTGTTGTATCGGAAAGACAAAAATAGGTCACAAGAGTTCTATCGGTGTCATGCTCATGGTGACAGGATGTTCCTTGAGAGAGGCTTTTCCTAACTGATCTCACACCAGGGTCTTTAATTCAGCAACAGGCTACAGGACATGCTTATAAAGTCTCCAGAATCTCTTCAGTTTTATGGAAGATATCTTTTAATGTAGCCCTTTCCATGAACTCTTTTGCATCCCTCCTTCCCATCATCTTTATTGGTATTCTCTGGGACTACTTTAACTACCTCTATAGATGTCAATCCACATAGATTATGCTTTTCTTTTTTCTGAGGACAATCTATTTAATTCTATATTTGCCCACCATTTCCCTCATGGAATATAGTACATTATATAAAGATTATTAGAATATAAAATATTTGAAGGGACTCAAATATTTAACAAGTGGATACTGGTTACATAGTAGGTTTCACTTATAAGTATGGCAATTAAGTATATTTATTTAAAATATGCATATTATAAGGCTACATTATAAAAATGATAGTGTAAGTCTAAAATTTATATATAAAATATCAAAAGACATTTTAAGTAAAAAGCTGTGGTTCATGTTCTTTTTGTTCTCCAAAAGCCTCAGTTCCCTTAATGCAACATAAACATAATTAGTGCTCTTTAGAGTTATCAAGAATTTTAAGGGAAAACACAAACAAAAACAAAACAAAATCTTTGTCATTACAAGACCTGACAGTTGATTGAAACTTTGTTTGATTTCTAGAAATACATGTATGGTATAGAAATATATATGTTTTTAATCACCATTTGATTTGAAAACCAAACAGGGAAGGAAGAAAACCATAGACAAGAAATGCAGCATTCTCCCTTAAAACATGTATACGCAATAGAATCAAGCAACAAGAACTGAGACCTGATATGGATGCAGGCTGCTGAAATGTGACATTAACACCGGACAGAGAAAGGACCACAACAGCATGGTGGAAGGCCACAAACAAGTCTGTTAAACAAGCTAGAAGTGAGACTGCATATCTCAACCATAAACTACAGAGTTTAAGGTTAGAAACCAGTCATTTGCCCAGGTCTGGCAGCAAAAGAAGAATCACTCTAAGACCTGATTTCCAATATCATTTAAGAATAATTGACCAAAGTCATTAAAATTCAAGATCTCAGAGTTGTAGTTAGCTCTTTTCTTTCTCTCACATACAACTTCCAAATCATGAGTGAATCCTATATGCTCTACCTTCAGAATATACTTAGAATTCAATTAATTCTTACTATGCCAAATTACCATCCTAGACCATGCCATGAAAATCTCTTACCAAGAATATTGCAATAGACTCCTATATGATCTCCCCACATGTATTTTGTTTCAGAGTATTCTACATGTTATAGTCTTCATTTTAAAACTAGTCAACTCACTAAACCCTATAGCACAAACCAGCTTTCTGTTCTACAAAGCTCAATTTCTTTCAATTACCTTAAAAACCTAAATGACCTCCTTCTCCTACCCAACCACCTTTCCAAATACACTATCTTCCCATTCTCACATCACTCACTGTACTCTAGATAGACTGTGCTTGCTATTTCATGAAGTATGTTTCTCACTTCAAGGTGAGAACATGAAAATTTGTATATAATGAGCTTTTAAATGAACATTGGCAAATGATTTCCAGGGCCTTAGTATTTAACTATGTCTTTTGGGTCTAGGATAAAAGGTCTTTCATAAACCCTTAAAGGAAATCCTCTAAATATTTTAACCACTGTTAATATCACAATCACTGTGATGATACAGTGGGTCAGCTTCCTTAGGCTTTATGCCCCATTTATTAAATGAAGCAGTAATCTAGGTGTTGCTGTGAAGAGATTTTGCAAGTATAATTAAAGTTCTTAATGAGCTGAATTTAAGAGATTATCCAGAAAAAGTTGGGTGGGCCTGACTTCATCAGTTGAGAGGCTAAAAAGTACAGCTGAGGTTTCCCTGAGAGACAAGAAACTGGTCTTGCTCCCAACAGTTTCAAATCATGACTGTGGAGTTTGAACCTACCTGTAGTCTTCTCTTTCTGACTTCCTGAAGATTTTGGACTTCCTTATCCAGCCTCCAGAGTTGGATAACCTTGTAATAAATAAAATGTGTATATTATATATGCATATATATAAAATATTCAAATACATGAAGTTTATATAATAAACATATAGCTTATCCTTCTTTGGTCAAACCTTGATTGATAGAATCATAGGTCAATTGGACTTTTTTTTTTATTATGGTCTTCCTTCTATAGCCCATTTTAAGATCCATGTGCTGAGAAATCATATCTGTCTCTTTCCATACCATATATATATGTCACTTTTCGTTTAATGCATTAACCAATATGCTATAGCATCAAATTGTGAAATCTCAAAACATATATTTTACATTCATGAAGATCTTCTGAAGATTAGAAGGATTTTAGAACAATATTCTACCAATCAGTTACTCAGGAATCTAGTCTGTTTAGATTTTGTGGCCTTGTAGTATCAATGGTTGCTTTTAGATCTCTTGGAATATAAAGAAAGAATTATCAGGTTATAGGCTCTTCAGTAGTTTCACTGAGAAGTGATACATGCCCCTGCCAATCTACAAAGATGCTGGGAAACAAGGAAACATGGGTATTTTTTGAGCACTAGATGTAACTGCAACATTTAGTAAATGACTGAAGTATATCATCAACTATATAATTGCTCACGTAACAGAAGAATGAGTCAGTGAAAACCCTTTTGCACAAAAATGTGATTTCCTGATAATTTGGCTAATAGTGCATGATGTTTTTTTAATTTGAGAATTTTTTAAAATATGACTTTTTTTATATGTTAGTTGCAATTTAGCATGCTAAATTTAAAAAAGCAGTTTTTTTTAAAACAGGTTAATTTAACATGCTAATTTCAAAAATGTGGTTTACAACATGTAGGGTTCTTACTTACACACTATATTTAGCATCTATTCCATATGTAGTATTTAAAAGTTTATACTATGACCCTCAGTTGTAACCTAACTTTGTATTAAAGTCCTTTGGGAATCTCAGGCTATTTCTCTGGTAAACACAGTGAAAGGCACTTTCACCATGCTCACAGAGAGTAGGCCTTCTAAATACCCAACTTCTTTCCTGGTGCACACATCAGTAGATCCTGAGGTTTATAAACACTTTTGTCACAGTTGACCTAACATGGAAATATGATTGGAAAAAGAAATTAAAAGAAAATTGGGTGTTTTCCTATAGTATACCTAAGAACAAATAATAGTCAATATTAGTTTTGACATTTTATATATGTGGGTACATACAAAGACAAATGACATCATTAGCATTTAATACTTAGATTTTAAAAAAGTATATCAAAATCCTGGTACATATATTTACATATTAATTATAAAAGGTACAAGTTATAACTTCATGTTAGTAAAAAAACAAATAAATAAATTATAGTTACCCAGCTTTCAAAGTTAGCAATTGAAAATGAAGACTGTAATTAAATTCTAGCTCTGCTATCTCCTGATTTTGAAATACTAGTTAAGTAATCTATAGGAATATTGAGACAGGTTACGGGACTATATTGAAATATTTTTACCAGTGTTTGGCATAAACATTTTCAAAAGTTAAGTATTAGTGTATAAAAGTAGAAGACACTTGGCTTCATAATAAATGTGATTGGAATTGTTCATCTTGGACTTAGTTACACATTGTAAAATTTTGATCAGGTCTAAATTACTGCTCAATTTTTTTAAGGAGAATCATTATAAACTGACCATTAATAATTAGAATCAATTTACTTTTAAAATTTTATTTATTTTTAGAACTGATTCCACTATTCAGTCACTTGGCTTTATAAAGCCATTATCCTATTAAAATGAGGCTATGTAATCCAATTAATATTTCTCTACCTATTAAACAGGTAAATCTCACATTTCCACCAGTATCATCAAAATTATCTGTGCAAACATACATACATGTGTGTGACATTGTGTGTCATATAGTAGTGGAAGGAGTGGAAGATACATATAGTAAATGTGAATGCTCTCCTAGTTCTATTTAAGAAACACTGTAGTTTAGAGAGAAAATGATTTTTGTCATATCCTAATAACTTCACCTATTAAAATACAAATGAGTTAATGTATTGTAATTTGACAATTACATCTATTAACTAAATTTTCACTAATTTAATTAAACACATTCAAGAGACAATAAAACATTTCACAGAAAGTATTAGGAGTCAAATGTAAACATTTATATGCCAAGCTTACAAAATGTTTATAAACAATTTATTTTCTCTCAAATCATTTTGCTAAACATTCTACACACCAATATTGGCTTTACATTTCTTTCAATGCCTATTTTGTATTATTATGCCAGTCTGTATTATTTTAATCTTGTTTTTAATTTGTAACATCAAAATCCTGAACTTATTAATTCACTTCTAAATGTACATAATTTCTCTTAAAATTACTTGACTATTGTTTCATGTTTCATGTTGACTGTTTGCTTATTTATAATGTTTGATCATGAGTGAAAAACTTAGGTGAACAAAGCATTCAGAGAAAAATTCAGTAAAGCTGTATTGAACAAATATCCATTTCTAATGCAAACTATTGCTTTTGTTATAAAATTGCGTATTGGAATTTGCATATTGTTATAACATTGCATATTGGAATTTCACCAATATTCTCTTCATGATGTAACGTGGGGTATTTTAATGTGTTTAAAATTTACATTAACCTCTGAGTTTGAATCACTCATATTGGAAGACAAGAAGCAACTACTGACTGAATCAAATGTGTATTTCAAATAAGGATATTTCCATAGCATTTACAGAAATATAGCTTTTATGATAATGCTTCAATTTTTATTAAAATTGGTCCCCTTCCTAAAATGATTCCTCTGAGTACACCCTATTCATTAACATGAAATATATGAAGAACATGTGTCTCTTAGGAAATAACTAATACTTCTTTCTGTCCCTAGAGAAAATGTCCTTTGACTACCAAGATTTGAGGAACCGGATTGGCTAAAAATGGGGTGTAGGTAGGAAGGTCTCATTTTAATTATTCAGAATTACCTTCTTCTAAAAGTTTAAAGTAGAATTTTTACAATTTATTGAGGTCATCTTCACCTCTTACATATTAATTGAAATTATTGTTTTAAACTTGTCTTTGAGCATATAGAAAAGCATTTGAAGGCTCTTGTTAAGCACATTCCAGTACTTCACTGTACTATAATTTCACAGTGTTTTGAAGAATATACTAGTGAAATACAGTTAATAAAAATGTTATATCATAGAAGTTATAAAGATTTAAATCAAACAAAAATCATCATATTCTACTCAATGCTTCCTTAATGGTAGTAGATAATGGAGATCTGCCCGTTCTAAAGTTAAAAATACCATTTCCTTAAGAAACAGTCTGTTACGGGTTCAGAGAAAGGTTAGATAAGCAAGGTACTCTGAACTTTGCTTCCATAAAACAATGAGACCATTAAAATCAAGTGTATTAAAATATGTTGTCAAATTTGGGATATCAAATAGCAGTTATCAAGCTTGCAATTGCTTAAGTTACTATGTATTATATATACAAAAATTCTCATGACTTTTTTTATATCAACTTCCTTTACTTCCTTTTAGTATCTGAAGATTTAATATGTAGACAAAAGTCAGTCTCTTGACAATATGACACAAAAAACAAAACAACCATATTAGCTGGGGCAACATAAAAGGTCCCAAATGTTTTTTTTGCCAGTATACAACTTATTTTTTCAAAATTCTATAATGAAAAATTAATATATTCTCTGACATGTGACATCTACTTTTCTGATGTTCTAGACCATCCAAACCCAAAAGGACCACAGATTGGCTCCATAAGAAGCTAAGCTGTCCAGCTACAGGTTTGTTTACACTACCATGAAAATTGAAAACAGATCTGTGGTCGGATATTTTAAAATCAACTTGGAAATGCAGTGTTAATATAAATGAGAATATTTTCTTCTATAGTTTACCAATTTGAATTTGTCTATATGATGTTTATGAATATAATTAAACTGCCATTTTTCCGTATAATTTTCTCTTGATAATGACACAAAAATACTAATGAAAATGTATTAATTAGGAAATATGTTTTATTTCTTATATGTCACTCTTAATAATAAATAAGTAAAAACCTTTAATTTTAAGACTGTAATTAGGAGTTGAAAAATGTATTACAATTTAAGATAATTTAAAACTTTATGATAAGAAACCTTCTGAGATAAAATAACGAAATTATATATATAATTAATGTAATTATGAGAAAATACAACATTTCTGTTTATAACCTCTTGGCTTTAAAACCAGATCTCTCTATTTTAGATATATGAAATAGCCATTTCTCTTTGACTTGACTATATAAAAACTGTTTGAGTATTATTAAAAAATATGGAAGGAACTTAGAAAAAAGTTTTCAATTTCATTGCCATACATCATACTGGGTATTCATAGTATAACACCCAGACACCAACACCAATCTCTATTTTTCACTATTATGTATTAATATATATATTAACAGTTACACTGATAAACTCACCCTATTACTTTTGTTAATCAAATGTGAATCATTTCTGTGAATAGCAAAATTTAGAACTAAATTAATATGCCCTAGTAATTTAGCAGTGACATGGTAAGGAGCTCAAGTTTCTTTTGTGCACTTTTACACTACTTTGGCTTCAAAAATACTTCATGAAGAAAGGATGAAGCTTCCATAAAATTATGTTATGGTAATATCTGTAAATACTAATTAAGATGAACTGTTAAATTTTTACTGTGTGATTCCCCAAAGCTAGAAGTGTATTGACATTTTCTATTTCTTGAGCACTTTTTCTGTATAAACCATTTTGAGCACCAACATACTACACATCAGAAAATAACTATATTTGTGATCCACACTTTGATAGGCAGTGGGGAATAGAAAAGTGAGCTTTTTTTGTGGAATCAGAAATAACTAAGTCCTTTTTCTGTGTCTACTATATATCAAAGTATGATCCTGTGCAATTTGCATAACATTTTAGAATATCACTTTATATAATTTAAAAATAAGAATAATGAACTTTCGAGTTGATTGCGACTAAACAAAACAAATTACATATATAAAAGATGCTTACCAAATGTTACTTTGCCATTCTTCCAATTGAGAAAGAATGAGCAACTCAGTATAGCATTGGAAAGAGTAAAAACTATAGTGATATTAACCGAAGTACAAATTACTGAGTTGAGCTCTATGACATTAAAAATGCTACTAAAACTCTCTGAGCCTTCATATGTTCATCGTGAATACAACTATAAAACATTGTGCCTTAACATATAAATGAGATATCATTTACAAATTACCTAATGTATGGTAGTTATAAATATTATAATTATTCCTATGAATGACCTGACTGAAATGCCATTCTCTTATTAGACCTGAAGATCAGAAGACTTCCTACCTTCACTGAGACATCATTTGAAGACCAATTTCTAATTTCTCAAGAATTAGTTACATAAGAGTTATCAAATGGAAAATTTATAACCCTAAAGATTTACTTGGACACTACCCTAGTTATCAATATCTGTTGATCTATCATTATATCTGATGGTATCTCCTAATGTGCTATTCTTTTCAGTAGCAGGAAAGGAAAATTGTATTGAGAGATGGAATGAGAGATGCTATAACAGAATGGTATTCTATTTGGGTACTTTTTTATTTTCTCTTGAGACTAAGCACATAATTACATTTGAATGAATGTTCAAATGGGTACTTTTTTATTTTCTCTTGAGACTAAGCACATAATTACATTTGAATGAATGTTCAAACTAACAATACTGACACCATGGATTCTATTTCATAAGAACAAAATGCCATTTGGTAGTATTCTAAATAATAAAATAAAAGAAGTGCATACACATATTATGCCTTCATTTATTTATAAGATTTAGAGATTTTCCTCAAATAGTGTCTAAAAATATTTGAGGATATTACACTTAATAGTTGGTTGATAAGCACAAAAAGAAATATCCCATTGTCTTTCTTTAAAAGTCCATTTTGTGGAGTAAAGTTTTTAATTTTCTGGGTATAAAATGAAAATTTGAATAGGCTAACAATCTAAACCAATGATTACTGAAGAAGTCATCAAGACCCTTATGCAAATAAGATACGCACACGTAATTATTGAGAAAGTAAGAGATGCCATTCAAGATAACAGGTGCCATATCCTGGGGTGCTTTTTCTACACAAGCAATGAACAGATACTGTGAGTCTACCATTAATGATGGATAAAAAAGCATTTGAATAAGTCATATAATGGCACTCAATCCAAGAATCCAAATACAATTAAATAAGTAATTTATAAGAAATTTTATATTATGCTACAAAGAAAATCTAAAGATGAATAAAAGTTTTACAAGTTGACATCAAAGACTATCTATGGATCATGCTTACAAATGTCTCCTAATGCTGACAGTATCTTTTTTAGATTGTAAAAATCACATTGCTGTCCTTTCTATAATATTTTTATACAGGGTTAGCAACATGGCACTAGCTTATCCTGGAAAATAATTTGACAGATACATCACTTCAACACCATTCCAGAAATCTAAAGATAATTAAAGGATGGGGACCTAAAAACAAACAAACAAACAAACAAAAAAACAAAACAGTAGAGGTTCTTCTATTTACTATGTATAAATTGTTTTTCATATTGGTAAATAATTTAAGTGCAATAAGTTAACATGTAGAAAGTTTTATGAAGCACATATGTTTGATTAGCAAACAAAGTAGAAAATACATATTCCAGTGCTTCCCATTTATAGAAAAAAATACTATTTTATATATTTCAGTTTGTTTTATAAAGTGTTCCAAGGTCTTCAGACTATTTTCAAGTACAGTATATACCTTGGGTAATAAAGCATTTCTATTTTCACTGGCTTTTTTAATTTGATAAGTAATTTATTCTTTCAACTCTCTTCTGGTTTCCATTTTAATGGAAACCATTACTATTTTATAACTAAGCACCCAAGGACATTATAGGTTAATGTCTGAGAACTGACATATCAGAAATATGCCTAGTTTTAGCTAAAATTGTGAGTGCTTTTGGCTTATATACCTTGAGGTAGTGGATTCTAGCTTTAAAGATCTATAGTAAAATTTTAAAGTTATTGTTGCTATCAAAGTAAAAAATAAGTTGGTTTGCCTTATATAACCTCATCCACATGAAGGCTTGACAAAACTAATATTAATACAGAAGCACAATGATCAACAATTGTCTGTTTCTGGTAATAAAATAACATAATTCCAAATTATTTTATGACACGATGCATATCTGAAAATTGTGTGCTTATCACATATTCATGTATTTCTTACCTAATGATTCAATTTCATTATTTTATAATTAATTTCTGGGTCATCTTCAACATTTTGCAAAATTATTTCCCATTAGAAATAGAAGGAAAATGATGAAATGTTTCACAATAAAGATTCTCCCAAATTTCTTCTAATTTTGTTGCTCTGACACCATTGGAAATTACTATATTTTGGTCTGGTCATCTTTTTTTTATAACAATTAACATTGAGCTGTTACAAACAAACTCGGATAACAGAGAAAATGCTTTTAACATAAAATGAAAAATGTTTCTCTTTCAGTTATTCACACATTCAAAATTATTTTTTAGTGCCTTTTTTTGTTCCGTGAAAACAGCCACATACTTCAGACACAGTGGTGAGCAAATAAACAAAAATCTTTCCTACTTAGCTGCACTTCTCATGAAGAACATTGTTAAATAACATGACAGGGCCCAAACATAGTAAGGTATTATGCTAAGTCCCTCACCACCAAACCAAAACTTTACAGGTTTGGTTCCCCAGAAACAGGATCTTAAACCAGACTATCAGGACTCTTCTGATCAGCATTACTTAGGTAATCTGCTCATAACCCCCTGCTGTCTGCCATAAGCAAAGTAACTTTGCAATAACCAACCCACATTTTGCCTTGTATATCTTTCTTGTTCCTGTTCCCTTCTGCCTATAAAATGTCCTGCCTGTACAGTTCTTCGGAGCGCCTTTCTGTCTGCTAGGTTTGATGTTACCGGATTTATGAATCACCAAACAAAATAAATGAAGTCTTTGAATTTTACTCAGCTGAATTTTGTTCTTTGACAATAAGTAATTAAAAATTAACATTTTAGATAATGGATGTTATGGAGAAAGTTAAACAGAATAAGGGAAAGTCCTAGAATAAGGGGGGGGCTACTATTTGAAATATCATTATCAGGGAAGGCCTCAAAGATAAGCTAACATTTGATAGGATACCTCAGAGAGATGAGAAATAATTGAGCTATGTGAATATGAGTCGGGGGAGAATGTTCCAAGCACAGGAATAGCAAATACAAAGTACAGAAGTTGTAATGTGTTCGCCATGTTTGAAAAACAGAAAGAAAGCTCATGTGTCTGAACGAGTTTGAACTAGGGGAGAAGTTGGAGGAAATTAACAGACTTGAGAGGGAGGCCAGAGCACTAGAAAATCTTTTGTGAGAATTTTCATTTCAGTTTGAAGATCACGGTAACCTGGACCAGTATTCTGACAAGTACTGGACTTTGGTATGGTTTGATGATAAAGTAAACAGTATTTGGTGATAAATTTGCTGTGAGATATTACCAAAAGGAAGAATCAAAAATGATTCCAAATCATTGGTCTGAGCAACTGGAAAAGTAGAGTTCCTGTGTTTTGGGGAAAAAATGAATGCAAAATAATCAGTTTTGAAGGGAAGATTATGAGATTAAATATGATTTAAGTTTGATATACCTATTAAAAATGAAAGGAAATGTCTCATATAGACATTTAGATATATTATTTAAATATATACTTTGGAAGATAGAACTGCTGTCAATGTATAAGTTAGGAAAATTTAATTTGATAGTATTTTCATGTTACGTAAGCCAAAAAACTAAAGAAAACTACAGAGCTGACCCACATAGGGATTATAATCCTGAAGCCGACCCCTAAGGCAAATCAAATTTAAAATTTGAAGGGATAAGGATAAAAAAGGCAGCAGTTTGTCAGGGAGGAATACAATCAGGGTATGTGATATTGCAGAAGCCAAAGGAAGAAAGAGTATCTAAAGGATTCAAGAACTACAGATAAGTAAAAGTAGGAGTATTGACCGTTAGAATTAGGAGGATGTGGTTCATGAGTTATCTTCACAGTTTCAGGGGAGTGGTGTGAATGAAAAGTTATTATTGTACTGAGTTGAGCAAAGAATGGGATCCTAAGATTGGAAACGAAGTAAGGATGTTCTCTTATCACTTCTGTGCAACAGTGAACTAGAGATCCTAGCCAGTACAACAAATTAACCAAAAGGAATAATAAAGGAATAAAAATTAAATTGCATGTACTGATGGAATGCTTGACTGCATAAAAAATCCAAAAGAATGAATGTCTAAAAACAAATAAAAAATTTAGAACTAATTTCTAAATTTACTAAGATTTCTAAGAAAATGAGAAAATTAATAGAATTATCAGACAACATTAAGGGCCCAGCAGTTATTGATGGTAATGATTTTAAAGATCAGTGAATGTAGCGTTTGCTTCTTTACTGGCCACATTTAACAGCATAGATTCAGCCACTAAAGAGGTTGAACGATGGATTAAATAAGGGTGAAATGTTTACAGATGCATACTTTGGAAGGAGAAAGAAAGGGAATTGTGCATGTGAGTCAGCTTTAGAAAAAAACTAGTACAGTTTTTTTTTAAAAAGTTGGTTAGTGATAAAGTGAAGTTTCCTATGGCCAGGATTCTCAACTGGCCCTGGTCGGCTTGCTCACTACACATATGTGGGCAACACATTACTATTGATTCTATATGAAGAGGCTCTGCCCAGTGCTCTGGATGACACGGTGGCATGGCTGTAAGGCTGCAGGAGAGCAGAAATGAGGCTGGAGTGGTGGCAGTACTGAGGACAGAGACTGAGACGGCTGTCATGGGCAGAGAGAACCAGAGAGGGAAACCAGCTTGCTGTGTGCAGATTTGCTCTGAGTGGATGGGAGTCTAGAGATTGACCTGCCATGGTGGGAATAAAGTTGGGTAAATACCCTTTCACCCCAAGAAGTTTCCATTGCCATTTTTTGGTCTCATTGAATCCATAGTGACTTGCCCAGGGATGAAAACCACTGGTAAGACAGAAAAGTAGATTTTCAGCTGTAGTCAAGTTCTAAAGACTCTGGAGTCAGGGCGTTTGTGGGAGAAAAATGGAATGGTGGTAGTGTGGGAAGTGGAATGCTTGAAACTGACACGAGGGTATCGATATAATTCTTGGTAATGACAAGGCCATTGGTGGGGCAGTGTAGGGGGAAAGCTCCCTGCAAAAATCAAGAACTAAGATGCTATTGAATCATTCTCTTCTCTGTATATACTGCCTTCCCCATGTCCCCCCACCTACATTATGTGTGCTAATCGTAATGCCCCTTTGTCCCCCTTTTCCCTCCCTTCCCACCCGCCCTCCCCAGTCCCTTTCCCTTTGGTAACTGTTAGTCCATTCTTGGGTTCTGTGATTCTGCTGCTGTTTTGTTCCTTCAGGTTTTTCTTTGTTCTTATGCTCCACAAATGAGTGAAATCATTTGGTACTTGTCTTTCTCTGCCTGGCTTATTTCACTGAGAAGGACTTGGTGGACCCCTGTTGCTGCCAGACCTAGGGGACAAAGACTCTTACTTGACTGTGGACATAGGTGGTGTGGGCTGGCTGCTGCCACTCCCACTGCTCTCTCCACTTCTCCATCTCAGGACAGACCCAGGATGTGAACTCCAGGACTCCCTCCTGGCAGCAGGCCAGGCCACCTCCAGGAACTGCCACCCGGGCCGTTCAACAGACCTGCCGAGAGGGCCTGAGAAGGAGTGTCACAGACTACCCAGGGCAGGCAGCGGGTTTCCAGGCCAGGGCCTGGCCTCTCCCACAACATGGGGCCCCTCCTGGGGAAGCAGGTGTCCCAGGTCTCAGGCAGAACAGGATTAGTTGCAGTCACGATGGCCTAGGGCACAGATTGCACAGCACTCTTCCCCACTTGACTAATTCGGTTCTCTTTGCTCTTCACCATCTCTTCACTGTCCCTTCTTGGAAAAAGAACGGCTCTTCTCAGTAGAGCAGCCCACCCCCGCCCCAAACCTTGTTCTGAGCTGACAAGATAATGAAGGGCTCCATCTCCCTGCCTCTGCCAGTGGCTCTGGGCTATCAGTTGCTCACAGCCCCTGTCGTGTTTTTTTTTTTTTTTTGATATCATTAATGTACAATTACTTGAACAACATTATGGTTACTAGACTCCCCCTATTATCAAGTCCCCCCCACATACCCCATTACCAGCCCACACCACCTATGTCCACGGTCAAGTAAGAGTCTCTGTCCCCTAGGTCTGACAGCAACAGGGGTCCACCAAGCTCTTCTCCAGGTGTCTCCGAGCCTGGCCTGCCTGTGGCCCTGAGAGAGGTGAGCTGGGCTTGTTTCACCAGTTCAGTGTTTTTGGGACTTGCTCAAGATCACAGACCATGAAACAGCAGCTCCTTGGCCCAAATCAGCTCTCCTCTAACCCTACAAGCAGCACTCATTTAAAGAACTTTTGCATTTTCAGCACTTCTTTCATTTGAAGGGGGAAAAAGCATGAAGAGTTGTTCTGTTTTTTAAATAAATCTCACTTTCAATTAAAGAAGAAAATCAAGGACTAAAATTCTGATCTAGGGGTTCACCAAGGTAGGTACTGAAATTACCAAATTATGACAGGAATTTTTAGTAAGTATGTTCAGTAACCTTGACATCTGTAGTTGATTAAAAAAAGTAGGAGAAATGCAAGGATATAATTTGTTTGCAAAAACTGTAGGTGTTGAGAGGGAAAAATACATGAGAATAGATCAAGAGAGAAGGTGCTGACATTTGGAATGGAAAGCAAAGTGGAAATTCAGAGTTCATCATAAGAAAAGTAGCAGTGCACCATTACAGAGCACAATGACTTTGGCTGCCTTGATTTCCACAGTTCCCTCAAGAGGTTGGGATTCATGTGAACCTCATGAGACAACCGTATAAATCATCAATGAATTTGCACTGAGAAATGTTGACTTCAACTGTTCCAGGTATTTTAATAAGCTGGGATAATGCCTTTTCTTAATACTACGTTTGAATTCTACATACTCAAAGATGAGAACAATATTTTAGACACAATTATTTATTTGTATGAAGATATTTTTAACTATGCATATTGTCTGTTGAGAACTCTAAGAATAAAATATTTTAATCTTGTTCTTATTTTGTTCACTGGTTTGCTTAGCTATATCTAAATAAATATGTTCTATGTCCCTGAGGATGCATACAGTTGTACATATGAAAACTAAATTTCTCCAACCAAGGATAAAATGTATTTGGTAATTTTAAATATTTTCATTCCTTAAAATAAAATCAAGTAATATATTCATATAATATAATCTCTGGTGTAAGTATATTTCATTCAATATAAAACCAACATGGACGCATTGAAGTACTTACTATACATAATCATTTCAGTTGAATCAGCTGACCTGAGAATAGCACTGAAAATTAATAGCAGCAATCCATTATTGCATCAGACACTGTGAAGAGGGGTTTTTCACTCCTAAGTTTTGTAAGGGTATTTAATACTCAGCAAGCAAGCAAACAAACAAACCTATGAAACAGATTCCATTTTGATTCCCACTTTATAAAGTAGGGAACTAAGACTTTTAAAGTTTATGCTACATGCTGAATGTCAATGATTAAGTAATAGAACTGAGATAGAAACCTGAACAATTTGGTTTCAGATACCATGCTGTCAATCATTACATTCATTTGTATTATAGGTCATCCAGTGCCCAAATAGCTCATTTTAAAAGTGGTTACATAGGAAGAATTCTTCATCATGAAAAGTATTGTTTTGAATGTTAATTATTTTGTGATTACAATAGTGAAAATTTTTTTTTTCCCTGAAACACAGATTATTGGGAGAAGTAAAACACAGAATTTATTGTTACGTTCCTGCTAGAGCATTCCTGGATGTTTTGTTTCCAAGAGTATATATGGAGATGAATATCAGTCATTTTATTTTTGAGCATAAATAAAATTTGAAAGTAAAAATAACAAAACTAACTTGAAAATCTGTTTTTACCATTGTCTGGTAAAATGGAAAGTATGTGAAATTTGATGTTTTAAACATCAGAGTTCATATTCCAGTTCTTGCACTAACTAGCTGTGTAATAATTGCTGGGCAAGTGAGTTAAACTTTCTGAGCTTCTACTTCTTCATCTGCACAATGAGAGTAATTGCACTTCTTTAAAGTACTGTAGGGCATTAAATGAAATAAGGTATTTGGAACACCTAACCCAGAACCAGACCCATTGTGAGCATTCAATAAATGTCAATGAGATTATATTCTAATCTGATCTTTAAGCAAAAGGTTTTCCTGGGGGTGGGGTAAAACTTTCAATTTATTGATTAAGAAATAAGCAGAAAAATTAATTGTTTAAGATCTGCATAAAATATTTAACAGCACTATCATGATGAAATATATATATTATTTGATATATATTTTCAGAATACAATGTCAATCTAAGCCATATGATCAGTAAGGTAAAAATAGTACAGGTGGAAACCTGAAAAATAATATTTCTAAGCCCAGTTGTTAGTATGAAAGTTTTATCATTTGGTTCTTAGATTATATATAGAAAACCTTATAAAAATTAAAATTCTAAGAACATCTACTATATTTCACTATTAGTTAAATAAACATTCAACTGGAGCCATTAAAAATTTTTCTGAAAGAAACTCTACAATATGAAGCAATATGACATAGAGTTCCCTCTCTCATTGCAAAATGAAAATAGAAGGGGCATAAGGAGTTTTGTTTTATTTAATGTAGGGCTTTTTTGAGGATATATTTTTCATAGAAGATAGCAGATTATATTTTCATGGTCCATATACATGCACAGGGTAGAAAATTATCATTAGTTCTCAAACAAACTGATGAAAGGACCAAAAGATTATAAAGAAAACAAATCTTTAACTTCTGCTCTCATAAAAAATCCTTTATAACCTAAAAACAGTAGGGTCTGCTTAGTGTCAAGTTTTAGGTTGAATAAAAAAATAATTGAAGCAGATTATTCTTTAAGTGTTCAATAAGTTGAAATGCTACCATTCTATTCCAGACATTTGGAAATCAATACTAGAAATGAATCAGGCTGCAAGGAATTCATCTACTATAAGCTTCCTTCTGAATCTAGACAAAATAAGAAGGGTTATGTTATATACCACTGGAAAAGTGTCATGTCACATTGATTTACTATGTTAGTGACAGCGCTGAAAGAAAAAAATCAAACTACCCAAGAAATAGCAAAAAGTACACTTTACAAATGTCCTTTGGATAATATTATTAGCCTGGGGAAAACTGTGAGGAACAAAAGTACATTGAAAGAGGTCAAGACATTACTGTATTAATTTGAACTCTTATGTTTTAAAAATATGAGAATTTTAGTTTAACTTTAATATGATTATCATATATATGTCAGTATGGAATGTAATTCTCTTTATTTTTATTTGTTAAAATATGCTTGAATCGATAAATATGACACAAACTAGTAGAGAATGTATTATTTTTAAATCACATAGCTCACGTAATTTGAGCAACCAATTCTTAAACAATACTTTAAGAAGTCAAAAGCACATTCTTTTACTCTTCTAAGTAATAGGCAAAATATTAAATACATGATGTTTTCTATTTTGTTAACATAGAACAAATAATGATTTTTTTATGTTAAAGGGAAAAATATTCTTGTACTGATCAACAGCAGCAACAGACTTTTCACTAAAGCCAATTTAGCAGACATGTCATTATTCATTTTCTCATTTTGCCTTATATCAATTTTAGATTAATATTCCATTGAGATTTAGTGACGCTCCTCTTCAAATAGCCATAGTAACTTTAATTGTATTCTATGATGGTGTTATGGTCTCATATAATGAAGTTTTTCAGTTATTCATAAAATTCAAGCACATGGTATAATTAAAATTTAATTGGACAGTAGCCTAAGGTAAGTAAAGGATTGGTACATATAATTCAAGTAACATAATACTTTTTTCCCCATGTGTAAATTCATGGTGCAAGTGAAAATCAAATGGGACTTAACTAAATTGCTTCATATTCAAAGGATATTTTCTATTACTGTCATTTAAGAATTGATATGTAGAGTCTAAGAAATTAACATTATCCTAAAATATTTTTTAGTTCAAAATCAGAAAGCTTATCCCCCATTCCATATTTATATTTATGTCCTCCACACATAAAATATGACTCATAGATGAAGGATGACACCTCAGAGTCAGGATTGTCGTCATTTTTGTGGAAGAGTCACAACCCTAAGAATTAGTGACTGGACTAAGAATAGTTTGTTTCATGTAACATCAATTTCTAAGCTTTTCAAAGAGCAATTTCACAATTCTGCATGAGAAAGCATGCCTATTGGCCTCCTTACAGAGACTAAGGCCATGTGAGCAGGTATGGTGCCCAGTGGAAACTGTGATTTATCATGCTACTGTCAATAAACTACAGAAGAGTTTGGACCAAACAGAAAGGAAGCCATGGTGGAGGGCCATGGTGCAAGGAAGCCAAATGTCAGGGGAGCCAAATGTGTGCCAGGCTAATTTAATTTTTTAAAGCTGTAACTCAGCCCATGCCTTAGGGACACAATTTCTTTCTGGCAACATTTTCTGTGAAGCTAAAACAGCTGCTTCACCTATCTCAAATCAGATAGTATGCTGTTTCAAGCAAATGTTTACCAAAAACAACAATTGTCAGGCATGCTTTTCCAGAAAATTTAGATTGAACAAAATAGATTATCATGCCTCTGAAGTAAGGGTTGATAAAAATTATATTTGCTAATAAAATTTTAATTCTGATATTTCTAGGAACATGGAGAAATTATGCAAATGTTTAACAATTATGTAAAATAATGTACAGCCATATACCTCAATAACATAGTTTTTAAAATAATTATATGTCATGAAGGGCACCGGATTTATGAAATATGTATCTAATCTAATTTGGAACATTTTCAACCCTTTTTATTATAGAGAAATACTAAAGTATTTAAAACTGATTTCTTAATGAAAATTTAACTACTCATATTTTGGCTGATTCCCATTCCCCTAATACAAAGATAATTTCACCAGAATACAAGGTCTGATACTTTAAATAGTAAGTGTGTTTTCTATTTTCCTTTGGATTTTCAGCACATTGATTAAAATTGAAACAAGGAACTCCTAAAGACTAGCATACACTTGAAACTTTCCCATAAGGCACTGAAAATACAACATATTTATCTATTCACTACAGGGCATAGAATTTAGAGTAATTCAATATGGCAGTTGAAGTAGGACATTTGTTTTGTTTCCCAATTTTAAATCCTAATTCCTTTTTTGTAATCTGTATTTTTAATTTTACAAAGATAGGATGAATATACTAAACAGGATAAATCATGCATGACTTAGTATTTTTCTATGTTATTTGGAATCAACATTTGCATGTACAAAAAATCTTAACAGCACAATGTTATATGACTTATGTGCCTCAGTAACAAAGTCTGTAAGACCTCCATAGAAGCGAAGGTCAGAATGTAATGAAACCTATATCCAGGTCCTGGAGAAACATAAAAAAAAAAACACAAAACACTCGAAGTCAAATTCTCCACCTTCTGGCTAAATTCAGTGAGATATCACAGACCGGATGAATCAAGTTTCAGAAAATAGGATGAATGTCAAATAGTTTATGCCAAAGAGCAGCTTGTTCTTAGAGCGTGCTTAAGGCCATTTTGTTCAGCGATTGCAGAGATGGAAAAAACTGGCAAGTGTAATTCTGAAAATCCCACTAAAAATCATTAAAAAAAAAATCTTTTAGACACATTGAATTATATGAAATGACTGACTAGGCCTGTAGCATCCTGAAAAAACTTTGGTGTGACTAGAAAATTGTTTCAAGAGCAGAATAACAAGTTCATATAGCATTCTGAGCCAAAGTTAGCAGATGTCCTCTTACCTTAAATGCTACATGAACAACAAGGTAAACAGAATAAAGCATATGGAGCTGACAAAATTCAGAGTTAGGCTTGAATAGAACTATGCAGTGGCCAGTTTTAAAATTTTGAATGCACCTTTCTTCCAAATAATGTTAGAACTGAGAGCCATGGGCTTGGTTGGCTAGAGACTCCCAGTCATTTATTAACTGGACCTCGGTCCTGCCAAGCTGACTTCTATGGCTCCAAATGCCAATACTACAGCTAATGCATTAGTATCATGCTTGCAGTACTCATATCATCTGACATTAGCTACACTGATGTTCCATCTGTCAGAGACATATCTGGCACCTAAATAATAAATGAGGCTATAGTAGCATGACTTAACAGAACAACAATTAATAGCTACCACCTGTTTATTAAAAACATGGAAATTTTTCTAAACGTTGGCAAAATCTTGCTTTGTGAATAAATATTTTCTTTTGGTGAGTTGTCAAAAAATGTTAAAACAAAAATTCTATTTAAAGCAAAGACTTTTAGAAAGGCAAATACTTTTTAAATCAATTATGATGCTCTACAATATTTCTGTAAAAGTCTAAGTAACTTTTAATTCTGTTTGGTGGGGAAGTCAACAAATGCATGTGCATAGAAGTAGAAGGAAAAAAGTGATGACTGTAGACACACAAAAAAAGATAAAGATTACATTACATGAAAAATACACATTAAGCAATACACTAAAAGTCACAAGAAATTCAAACTCCTTAGGTAAAAATATATAATCTTGTAATGGAATTTAAATGGCTTAAGTGAATATAAAAATAACTTCTGCCCGAACTCCTGTTTCTAACTACAACTACACCCCCTATCCTTGTAACTAGTTGTTGGAGAAAGTTAATACAAAAGGAAACCAAAGTCCACAAGTGAATAAAAAGGGTAAGTAGAAATGAGGGAAATCAAATTTCTATGGATCTATAATTCAAGGAACTTAAAATTATTGACCACCACTTTGTTTTAGGTAGTATGTGAAAAGCAAACGTGCTGATTTATAAATGTTATTAAAAAATATCAAACATATTTATTTTCAATGTGCCAGGACCTACATGAAGTTCCATAGTAATATAAATAGTAAAATTTCTTCAATAATATAAAGATATTACATAACTGCCATTCAATATTGTAATTCACACTTTTGGGAACATATGAACTTATTCTTGCTGGCATTATTAAAATTATCAGATAAATCGAGCATTAAACATAAAAATCAGAATTCCTAGATCAATAGTATTTGATTTACTACATGGAGGCATTTATAGACTTCTACCAAACCATTTACCTTTATATTTATTCTTCTTGTTTCAAATCACATATATAAGGTACAACAAAATATTAATACAGCTAACATTTATTAAGCATTTACTAACCTACAAATTCATACTTCCTATCATCACAGTGCTAGATTTGGAGACACTAAAACTGAACCTAAATTTATATTAATAATTCTTAAATCATGCCATTCAATAAGGAGGTTAGCTTTAAGTAGGAGTTCAGGTATTTTTGACACAACAAATCTCTTTCAAACCTGTTTTTCAGTTTGATAACAATTCAAATACATTTTTAACTTAAATATTTTATATGCATCACTTTTAAGCTCATCATGCATGAGTAGGCTTTTCATAACTTAAAACAATTTGGAATTCTGCTTTTAGCAAATATTAGTTACTACAGAGAATCTTTTTCTCTATATAAAATAAATAGGCAAACTTTCTTTATATTCTGCCAAATCATTAATAAACTTGTTAAATAGTATAAAATCAATAGTAAAAGTCAGTATCATAACCTCAAGATCTTTTCTTCAGGTTTAGAACAATCATTTATTAGCACTATAGTATAATTAATAAATCAGTAACTGCTACGTATAAACTATCACCTATCCCTCTAGAATGAAATAATATTACAGTATGTTTCCTGGATCACACAATGTAATAAACATGTAAATGCAATAAAATAACCTTGGTATTATCTGTATTTGCATGTACTCACAATAGCATTAGAAACAATAAAATTCCTAGAAACAAATTTAATCAACCTTTCATTTAAGAAAATGAAAAGGATCTGTACAAGAAAAACTGCAAACCTTTGTTGAAAGAAATCAAAGAAGGTACAAATAGAAAAAACATCCTATGCTAATGGATCAGAATAAATAATGTTAAAATGGTCATATTATCCAAAGCCATATATAGATTCTTCACAGAAATAGAAAAAACAGTTCTAAACTTTGTATGGAACCACAGAAGACCCTCAGTAGACAAAACAATCCTAAGAACAAAGCCAGAGGCATTCACACTTCCTGATTTCAAACTATACTAATTAAAATAGTATGGTACTGGGAGAAAAATAGACAGAGACTAGTAGAAAAGAATAGAGAACCTATAATTAAACCCATGCATATATGGTCAACTAATATTTGATAAGAAAGACAAAAATACCCAATGGGAAAAGAATAGTTTTTTCAACAAATGGTGCTAGAAAAATTGGGGAAATGCATGCAGAACAATGATATTGGACCTGCATTTACACCGCACACACAAATTAACTTGAAATAGATCAAAGATCAAACATATGTCCTGGTAAAATAAAAAACCTAGAACATCTCCTGGACAACTTATTGGCAATGATATTAGATGTGAAACCAAAGCAAAAAATAAATGAATGAATGAATAAATAAATAAATAGAAACAAAACCAACAAGCCAGACCATCTCAAACTTAAAAATTTCTATAGAACACATGAAACAATCAACAAAATGAAAAGGCAACCTAAAAAAATGAAAAGGTAACCTACAAAATGGGAGAAAATATTTGTAAGACCTATATGGGTTAATATCTAAAATATATAAAGAACTCATACTACTCAATAAAATAAAAATAAAAACAAATTAATTTAAAAATGAGCAGAGGAACTAAACAGACATTTTTCAAAGAAGACATACAAATGGACAACAGGTATAAGAGATGATGCTGTACATCACTACTCACAGGGAAATGCAAATAAAAACAACAGATACAAGATGACATCTCATTAAAATGGCTACCATCAAGAAGACAGGAGATAAAAACTACTAGTGAGGATGTAGAGAATAGGGAACTTTACCTTATTGGTGGGAATGTAAATTGGTTCAGCCACTATGGTAAACAATGTGAAGTTTCCTCAAAAAACTAAAAATAGAACTATGATATAATGCAGCAATTCTGCTTCTGGACATATACCCAAAATAAATGAAAACAGGATATTGAAGAGATATGTACACTCCCCATGTTCACTGCAGCTTTATTTTTAATAGTCAAGATAGGGAAACAACCTAAGTGACTATCAATGAATGAATGGATAGATGAATATACACATTTATGCACACAGTGAAATATTATTCAGCTATGAGAAAGGATATACTGGCACTTGCAACAATATGAATAGACCTTGAGAATATTATGCTAATTGAGGTAAGTCATACAGAAAAATAAGTACTAATGATATCACTTATATGTAGAATCTAAAAAAGCCAATTCCTAAAAACAGCAAAATGGTGGTTACCATGGGATGAAGGTTGGAGGGTTAGGACAGGACATATACTGTTTAAGGATACAAACTTGCAACAAGCATTAAATATTTCTATGAGACCTAATACACAGTATAGTGAATATAAACAATAATGTATTATAAGCATCTTAGGAGACTAGATCTTAATTATTCCAACCACTAGAAAGAAATGATAATTATATGACATGATAGAGATACTAATTATTGCCACAATGGCAGTGATATTACAATATATTCATGTAGTAAATCAACATGTAGATCTTAAATTCACACAATGTTATATGTCAAATGTATTCAGTTAAGAAAATATTCTATAGGAATATAAGATATTTTTCTTAATACCTTTGAGATATAGTTGACTTACCACATAATTGACATATGTAAAGTGTACAGTTTAGTAGCTTTTTGTGTATTCACAAAATTGTGCATTCATCATCACAATCAATTTTATGACATTTTTTATATTCCCCAAAGAAACTGAACCCATCAGCAGTCCCTTCCTCTTCCTCTCTCTGGGGAGATGAGTACAGAAACTACCAATCTACTTTGTCTCTATGGATTTGCTTTTTCTTAACATTTTACATGAATAGAATCAGAGGACATACGGTCTTTTAAAACCAAATTCTTCCATTTAGCATAATGATTCCAAGATTACCCGTGTTGTAACATGTATCAGTACTTCATTTATTTTTAATTGCTGAATACTATTCCATTGTATAGATGTACCATTTTATTTATCCATTCATCAGTTAATGGATATTTCTGTTGTTTCTATTTTGGGGCAAATAAGAGATCTTAATTTGCTTCCTTTATTCATGGCTGAAGAAATTAATGAAAAATATTTAAATATACAGAAGATTTAAAATTATTAAAATTGTGTTGACTCACTGCCTATTTAAAGTAATGAGCACTTTTCTTTTAAATGCCAATAGAATTTTTCCACAATAATTGATTATAGATTACACCATAAGTTAATCTGACCATACTCAATAATTTAATAAATATCAATGAAATCAATGAAATAAAGATATTATATGTATCTACTGCAATGAAACTTGAAATTGAAAAGAAAAGGCACTCTCTCTAATTAAAAAAATATTGCTGAATACTTGAATCAAAGACAAAAGAAGTTGAAATTACAAATTTAAAATGCATATATGTACCAAAAACTATGTGATAAAATGAAGTGCTACTCAGAGGAAAATAGAAAACAAGAAAATAAGTGATAGAATTAAAATTTTTACCTATAAAAGAATGGATGGCAACAATTAAATTAAGCATCTTAGTTAAAAGATTGGAAAAATACTATCAAAACAAAGTCCAAATAGAATTAATATAGCTAAAATTAGAAATCACTATCTAAAAACAATAGAAATTTGAATAAAGAATTCCAAAATATCCAAATATTTTGACTTCAAAAAAGACTTTTAGTGATTAACTATTTCAAGAAAAAAAATAATGGAAAAGAATGCAAAATACAATAAAAAGGATAATAGGAATAAAAACAGAGAATTTTAAATCTGAGTTAACTTTTTGTAATACTCTGAAAAAAACTGAAAACCTGAAATATTATTTTTTAGGAAAATAGATTTCTAGGAAAATATTTTTGGGAAAATAAGGTTATTTCAGATGTGAGAAACTCTACAAAGATACTTTGAATATATGGAATACTGACTATTTCAATAAATATAAAAATTTTAATTAAAAAGTTAAATTAGTAGAGTTCAATGGTTGAATAATTCACAGAAGGATACTACCAAATGTTTAAAGGTAACTCTAAAGTATCAGAGAAAGAGAAGATTGTTCTAAATATAGAATCAATCTCCCGTCTCTCTCTCCATCTCTCTCACTCACACACACATAGGGCCTGATTCACTGATTAATATGTCCCCCAAAAACTGTTAAGTAAAATATCGGTGTACTGAACGATACTACAATGTTGCTTTTGTTTTTAATCCTCCATTAGGCAATACTGACTCCATCGTGAGAACACCAGAAAAACCCAAAACTACAAGATGGAGACTATAGTGTTGATACAAATTTCTAAGCCCAAGGTAGAGCCACAACTCTTTGGGGTGCCACATTAGAAAATGAAAACATAGAATTTACTTTCAGGTCCCCATAAATTCTTGGCCTGACCAAAAATGCAGTATATATAGCCAGCCAATTCCCAAATGCCATCCTAACTCTGTGCTCTATATTTATTTCCTTACTCTTTCTTGTCGCAAACAAGGTTGACTGTGCGGCCTCAATCAGATATTTTTCATATTTTTCTTCTCTGTTCTTTATCAGTTATCCTATGAAAGTTTACTGCTTCCTGTTTTTTTTTGCAGTTCTCCCAAAACAGATGGACAGAGACTTACCATTTGATAGTGATTTCCAGGAACAGTAAGATCTAGCTGTTCTGGCTCTTCAATGCTATGAGATTCTAGCTTTTACACTGGTAATATTGACAGCTGTTCTCAAAACTTGAGTGCACATAAGAATCACCTGAAGGGCTTGCTAAACTACAGACTTTTGCCCTACCACCAGAGTTTCTGATTTGGAGGACTGGGTGAAGTCTGAAAATTTGCATTTTGAATGGCTTTCAGATGATAATAATAATAGGTCTAGATCTAGATCAAGCTACTATTTTAAAGATGGAGAAATTGAGGCACAGCAGAATGAAGAGAATTGTGCAGAATCACTGCCAGGTTTTGGAAGAACCAGAAGTCTTCTTCAAGCATATGGTGGTTCTATGATTTTTCCTCTTTCTTTTGACAAGGCAAACATTCTGAAATGTCCTAAATTAAGTGACATAAGGCCAGAGAATGAGGGAGAGAGAAGGAGAAGGTCATCAGTCAATAGCCACCAGCCATGACTAACTAGAAACTCCATGTTCCTAGATGAAATCATTTCAACAATATCTGAGGGTCCACAGAACTACCACATTTATATTGCATGTGACCAGTATCTGACCATCATCAACAACTTATCTATGAGACTTCTCTCTGTACTAACACCTATCTCAGGATTTTCCTTGCTTTAAGTTAGCTCACCTTCCTTATCTATAGTCAACGTGAATTTTTTGAACTTTCTTTCTGTGAAACTCTTCATAAACATGCCCTATTTCTTGAGTCTGGTGGAGAAGTTGTTTCTGTTAACTGACCTTGCTGCTGGTAAAGCAGAAATTTCCTGTCCCAGGACTCAGTCCTTATCTGGCTAGCATCTATAAAGGTTCAATAAACCCTTTTTTATCAAAGATCTCTCAGTCTCTAGTTTTTGATTTGTCATTCTCCTCCCCATCATTTTTTTATATATGCAGTTTTTTCCTTTGTAGCAACAGAAAGTTTGTTCACCACCAGAACAAATGTTTTGAGTTAGGAAGTGATTACATTGAAAAATAAGGTAGGCTCATGTTTCTACAATATACAGTCTTGAAGTTTTAAAACAAAATCTCCAAATTTAATAATTTAAAACAAGAAAAGTTTATTTCTCACTTTATCTGCATTATCATCAAAGGACAGCTGTTTTTTTCAAGTCTGGCTCACCAGTGGACCCAAGATAAAAAAGAAATTCTCACTGTGAATATTTCTATTTATTGAGAGAAGGAATGCAATGTAAAAAAACTGCACAGTAACTCTTAATATTTCCACCTAGATGCGTTATACTTCACCTCCATTCATCTTATTATCTAGAGAAAGTCACTCAACCACACTTAAAGTGTTGGATACACTATGCGTTTCTCCTAAAAACCTCTTAGCCCTCCTTTTGATCTTGACTTTTGATGTACGTAGCCAACTGTAACTGTATGGTCTTATAGTACAATGACTTAGTGGCACAATGCATATCTTTTTTTCTGCATAAAGACTTCCTATTCACCCAGTGCATTTGCAAGGGAGCTCACTCAGCTATCAAAACAGATGCAAAACCACATGCCTGCAAAGGGTTAATCATACCCCCTGGATCAGTCTTTGACCAATAGGGGATGAAAATAGCCCCCTCTTCCTCATTCAATTCCATGTTTGATACTACAAGCTTTCTCAGTGGGTTTTTGAGAAACTGAGTCCCAGTTGTCCACTGGAATAATAGCTCAATAACTCATCTTTAGATTGACTTTCCTCCTTTCTTGTTTCATTCTTCTCAGTTTCTTCATTTCTATTTCCTGAAATTACTTCCCAAAATAAAATATCAACATGTAAACCCATCTCTCAAATTCTAAGACACCTAACTTTACAGGAGTTAAAAAAGCACATATGTATGATATGTGCAGAGGAAAGAACAGCAGAAAGATTTGTTGACTACTACAGTAAATTAAGCAAACCAGTACAACAAAAGTGAAATATATTTTAACCAAGTGAAATTTATCATAGAAATGAAAATTTAGGCACATATTAAGAAAACTACTGATATAAATTTTCATGCTTAGTAAATATTTGTTAAATGAACACCTTCTTTTAATAAATCAAAAGATCTCCAGAGATGATGAAAAAAAGCATTACAAAGTAATTGAAAATCATTAGTTAAAATTATTATATGAATAGCTAGATATACTCTTTTTATGACAATGTAGCTCCACCTCAATTCTAAAATGAATATCATACCTATGGTTACATAAATGTTAGTTGACTTATTACTAAAGTTAGAAGTACAACAAACACACTAACCAATGTGATAATACAAGAGAAAAAAGCCAGATCATTTAAAAAAAAAATGAAAGGAAGAGATAAAAATATCATTCCCACAAATACTATACCAGTATATCTGGAGGAAAACAAAGACATATTAAAAATAAGAAAGGAATTTCAATAAATCAACTGTATACATGACAATAATGCCCATAAATATAAAGAAAAATCATGTTTGAAACACCATAATCATAAATAAGAACACAATATTCTTATGAATAGGTATAAAGAGAAATGCTGAAATTATATATTATAATAAACAAAATAAAAAAACAAAGTCATACTATACACACAAAAGGAGAACTGGGATATTGAATAGGCATAACTCACTTTTTCTAGCTCTAAAATAAATTTGAATCAATACATCATACCATATGCCATGATAAACTGCAAACTGGTTTAAAGTATTAAGTTTAAAAAAGAAAATAAAAAGTACATAAAGATTGGAGCATGCCACTGAAAAGAGAAATAAAAGGTCTTTCTAACTGATTCCAAATACAAAATTTTATATAATCTGATAAAATATAAGATTGATAAAATTGATTTTCTAAAAAAAGTTATCTATATTAAAACATACACAGATATATCATAAACAAAGTCACAATATGAAAGACAACCCAGGAAAACAAATTGCCTCTCAGACCTCAGATTAAGGGCTATACTTGATAATATATGAAGAATCCTAAAAACCAAAAACCAAAACCTACAAAAAATTGGAAGGTGCATGAAAGTGATTATTTTAAAATGAAAAACTTTTAAAAGATAATTTAAATATGAAGCCAATGGAAAACATAGTAGTAATATTTCACATAACTTTTGACTCAGCTATCCACTTCTAGTTATTTTACTAACTGATGTGTTTGCAGATGTTTATAGATATTTTTACAGTATCATTCATTACATCATTGTAACATTGTATATTGTAATATATCAAGACACAGATACTATGCAGCTCTAAGAAAGCTCTTTATACTGTTATGGAACACTCTTAAATATACCTTTAGATAAATGTATATGGGTAAAACAGTGCACATAGGAATCTTTCCAACTGTAGGAAATTAGAAATATTTAAATTTGTATTTGTTTAAATATGCATGGGAAGACTCTAGGCTGATATACCAGGAAATGAGTGTTTTCTCTTGTGTGAAGGATGGTGAGAGCCATCAGGATGGGGAAGAACATTTTTTCAGTGTATCTTTTTATATTTCTAGAATACTAAGCCTTAGGAGTATATTACCTATTCAAAAAACTAAGTTATATCCATGGTTCAAATTGTAATAAACTGTGTATGTATTTTCATATTCCTGCTTGGTGCTGTTCTTTGTTTCCAGGAAGAACATGACCATGTTTGTATTTCCCAAGGCAGCATTACAACAGATACAGGGAAAAGATAGCTATTAACTAAAGCTTTATTTATATGGAGGAGAAAAAGGGGGTGGAGTTCAGTGGTGATAGTGGAGAGGAATTAATAATAGGGATTATAACTCAGAACAGAAAATAATTAAAATTTAGCATTAGATTATTAAAAGTACATGACTAAAATTAAACTTTAGTAGTTTTTAAATATCTCTTATTTCCTGTCCCTATTTTCTGTTGAATGGCCAACTCCTTGCCTAATATCATTTCAAAGCACTATTCCTTTCTGCTTCTTAGGACCTTAAAAGAAACTTTCTAAAACTACCTACAGAAAGTCCAGCAATCATCTAGTGTTCTAATAATCTTGCACCCACCTAAATTACCACTTTACTTTTTTTATGCAAAGCAGACCAGCTCCTTTTTGTATCAAACTTCTCATTGAAGACAATGCCTTTCCTTTAATAACCAAAGGGTGATTAATGTATTGTACTAAGCCAGAGTCATCTAACTTTAGTGTTCACCACTAGACACAAAGAACTGGCAGAAGCTTGAAATAATAGTTTTTAATTTTTTTCAACAAATTGTTTTAGTCCCATGAATTTATTTAGATGACTTACCATACTTTAATAATTCCCTGTCTTTCCTTTTCTTTAAACATTTTAAAAAGAAACTATAGCCATGAAAATAAGCTTATTTCCTGAACTTATGTTGAAATATTTTTATGATATCTAGGGAAAAGGAACTTTTCCCTTCCTCCTTTCTAGGTGCTTTGGTTGGCCTAAATTAAATTGACATTAGACAGATTAACAAGAGAAAAAGAAATGTAATGTATGTATGGGAGCTCATAAAGCATATGACTCAAAGAAGTGACCAAAGCAGGCATCTTCTCTACCTTTAAGAAAAAGGAACAATCATGTTATGAAGAATTGATGAGACAAAGAAGTTTGAGCTTGGGATAAAAAATTAATAGAGAAGTAACAAGGTTTGTTTATACAGCTTTCCTGGCTTTAAATTGCCTATGTATGGTTATAAGGATGTCTTCTACCTTCATGGTATAGGAAAACTTCATTTATTGTGCTTTGTTTTATTGCATTCCACCAGTTATATCTTTTAGAAATTGAAGGTTTGTGGCAATCTTGTGTTAAACAAGTCTATCAATACCGTTTTTCCAACAACATTTGCTCAATTCAGTTCTCTCTCATTTTGGTAATTCTCACACTGTTTCAAACTTTTTCATTATTATATTTTTTATGGTGACTTTTGGTGTTACTGTTTTTATTGTTTGTGGGCACCACAAATCATGCCCATATACGATGGTCAACCTAATCAATAAATGTGTATTTTTTGACTGCTCCATTACTTGGCTATTCTTTTGTTTCTCTCTCTCTTTCTATGAGACTTCCTATTCCCTGAGATACAAGGATATTGAATTTAGGCCACTTATTAACTCTACAAATTTCTCTAGGTGTTCAATGGAAACAAAGTGTCACACAACTCTCACTTTAAATAGAAAGCTAGAAATGATTAAGACTAGTGAAGAAGGCATGTCAAAAGCTGAGACAGGTTGAAAGCTAGGCCTCTCAAACCAAACAGCCAACAGTTGTGAATGCAAAAAGTTCTTGGAGGAAATTAAAATTGCTACTCCCGTGAATAGATGAATGATCAGAACATGAAAAAGCCTTATTGCTGAAATGAGAACGTTTCAGTGATCTGGATAGAAGATCAAACCTGCCACAACATTCTCTTGAACCAAAGCCTAACCCAGAGAAAAGTCCTAAATCTCTTCAATTCTGTGAAGGCTGAGAGAGCTGAGGAAGTTGCAGAAGTTGGAACCTAGAAAAGGTTGGTTCGTGAAGTTGAAGGGAAGAAGCCATCTCCATAATATGAGTTTAAGATGAAGCAGCAAGTGCTGCTGTAAAAAAGCCAGAAAGTTATCCAGAAGATCTAGCTAAGGTAATGAATGAAGGTGGCTACACTAAGCAACAGATTTTCAATGTTAACAAAATAGTCTTACATTGGAAGACGATGCCATCTAGGACTTTGATAGAGAGAAGTCTGCCTGACTTCAAAGCCTCAGAAAACAGGCTAACTCTCTTGTTTGGAAAAAAATAAAGCAGCTGGAATGTTAAGCTGAAGCCAATGCTCATAACCATTCTGAAAATCTTAGGACCCTTAAGAATTACATTAAATCTCCTTGGTCTGTTCTCTATCAATGGAACAAGGCCTGGAATATAGCACATCTGTTTACAACATGGTTTACTGAGACTTACTGCACAGAAAAAGAGATTCCTTTCAAAATATTATTGCACATTGACAATGCATCTGGTTACCCAAGAGTTATGATGATGATGCCCAATGAGATGAATGTTGTTCTCATGCCTGTTACACAACATCCATTTTTCAGCTCATGGAACAAGGAGTCATTTTGATTTACAAGTCTTATTATTTAATATATTTCATAAGGTTATAAATGCCATAGATAATGATTCCTCTGATGGCATTCACCATTCTAGATGTCATTTAGAATCATTCATAATTCATGAGAAGAGGTCAAAATATCAACATGAACAGGAGTTTGGAAAAAGTTGATTTCAACCCTCATGGATGACTTGAAGGGGTTCAAGGCTTCAGCTGAAGAAGTAACTTCAGATGTAGTGCAAATAGCAAAAGAACTAGAACAGAGTTGATACTGAAGATGCAACTGAATTGCTGTAATCTCATGATATAACTTAAATCAGTGAAGAGTTGATTTTTATGGATGAGCAAGAAAGTGGTTTCTTGAGATGAAATTTACTACTAATAAAGGTGCTCTGAAGATGTTGAAATGGCAGCAAAGGATTCAGAATATTACATAAACTTAGTCAATAAGGTAGTACTAAATAAGGGGTTACTTTCTGAAACCCCATGTAAGGCATCCATCCTACACAAGCACCCTTTTCATTTTGCTCATGCTCACCTTCACACTCTTGGCATGTTTGAGAGGATTGACTCCAATTTTGAAAGAAGTGTTACTGTGGGTAAAATGTCATTAAACAGTATCGTGTGCTACCAAGAAATCATTTGTGAAATGAAAAGTCACTTGAGGAAGACAACTTCATTGTTGTCTTATTTTAAGTAATTGTCACAGCCACCCTACCCCTCAGCAAACACCACCCTGATCAATAAGCAGCTATTAACATTAGGCAAGACCCTTCACTAGCAAAAAATTACAACTTGCTGAAAGCTCAGATGATGTTAAATGACTTTTAATGAGTATTTTTAATTAAAGTATACACATTGTTTCTTAGACATAAGGCTACTGCATACTTAATAGACTATTGTATAATATAAACATAACTTTTATACACCAAAAATTTATTTGATTCACTTTATTGTAATATTTGCTTTATTGTCAGGGTCTGGAACCAAACCTGTAATATCTCTGAAGCATTCCTGCATGAGGTAACTTTCACATGGGACATTTAACTCCTGCTTTCAGGGAGAGAAAGGAGTATGAGTGTTTTTCTTGCTCGGGCTAAGTAACTTTAATTTAAAATAATCACCATATCAAAAAGGCATATTTTGGGGTGCCAAATTCTGCTCACCTTCATTGTCAACACAAGAGAAAGTATTTCCCTCATTTTGCAAACAATGATTTTAAGATATCTCCTACTGATAATAATGCATTGTTAATGCACATTTAGAGTATGTCCTCAACATATTCTTGCTCCCCCATTTACTAATCGTATGAGCTTGGGGAAGCTATTTAAACTTTACATTCCTTACTTTCTCCACAATAAAACAGAGGAAATAATTTAAGAGTTGATATGAGGATTAAATGTTACCTATGGGATTTGACAACCTTCACAAGGAGACTTTATGTTTGACACTCTTCTAAATCTACTTGGCCTTTCAGATACCCTCCTGACATCTATTACTTTCTGAAACCCCATGTAAGGCATTCATCCTGCCCAAGCACCCTTTTTATTGTGCTCATGCTCACCTTCACACTCTTGGCACTGTAACCCCTTCCATAGTCTCCATCATGGAAGCCTACCTTGTAGCAACACCCAATGATTTAAATATTAAATTGTCCTGTATCAGAAGAGAAGAGATGGGAAAGAGGGAGAATAATTTAGGATTTGACATGTTTTCATTATTATTCTTACACAATATTTTTTAATAACTTTCTTTCTTTATAATTTCTCTTTGACTCATTTAAAAATATTTTGTTTAATTTCCAAATATGTGGAGACATTCCATGCAAATTTGTTATTGGTTCTCTATTTAATCACATTGTTGTCAGAGATTATTCTCTCTGTATGATCTCAATCCTTTCAAATTTATTAGGATTTTCTTTTTATCTCTCTCCTGGTCTTACTTGGTGAATGTTCCATGTACTTGTAAAAAAATAAGTATATTTTATAGCTGATAAGTATAATGCAGTATGTCATTGTGTTCATTTTATTTATAGAAAATTTCAATATTCCTAAAAACTTACTGATATTATTAATTGATTATACCAATTTCTGAAGTTTATTAAATCTCCACCTAAAATTGTAAATGTGCCTATTCCCCAGTTTTCTGACATTTCATGTTGTATTTTGAGGAGCTTAAAGAGTTAACATTTTTCTTTTAAACAAATTATTTGATTATTATAAAATATTCCTTCTTATTGCTTGTAAATATCTTTGTCTTGATGTCTATTTTTCCTGACATTAATATAAGCCAGTCCAGCTTTGTTATGCAGAACATGCTTAATATTTTAAAATATGTCTTTCTGTCCTTTCTCATATCTTCTTTAGTGTGTTTATATTTAAATTAATAAATGAGAAATATATGTGTGTGTTTGTATATAATATATATAGATATACTTCCATTTGACAACATAGTTCATATTTCTAGTGCTCTGTTTCATTTTTGTGTTTATTTTTATTGACTATGTTTTCTCTTGGTTATGTGTCATATTTTCCTATTTTCTTCCATATCAAAATATTTTTCTTATATGTTGTTTTAGGGTATATCAAATTGTTTAAAGTCTAGATTTTCTTTTATTCCTCCAAACAGTTTGAGTTTTGCTCTAGCAGACACAAAATTATTTTACTGATGGATCTGCCTGTCCTATGTTTAGGTTGATGTTTAGTTTTGTGGTTTAAATTACCACCATAAGGGTGTTACCTTGATGGGATTTCAACTGATTGTCTGGGTGATGAGTGAGATTGTTCTTCTGGAGCTGGTTGTAGGTGTAAAGTCTATGATCACTGTGAAACCTTCAGAATCTCCATTTTCCTCATAACCTCTTAATAGGCTGATTTTCACTTAGCTGTTATTTGTTCCCTGCAAGCTCTCATGCAATCTCACCTCAAGCATATATGGCTTAATAATCAGAATCAGAGAATCAAAGAATCAAAGAGATCTATCCAAATGTGTGAAGTTCTTTCTTTTCATAGGTCCTATAAATCTGGTACCCTATCCAGAAAATTACAGCTACATCAGCAACCAGGAATGCAGCTTTCTCCTGTTTTATCTTGGTTTCCTGTACTATGGTTCGGAAAATAACCACATGGGAAGCCAAAGTAATTGGGGAGCTCACCTCATTTCTCTTGTTTCAAGGGTGTCTAATATATGAAAAACATATTTATTACAGTCTTTCAGTTTTATAATTATTTGTGGTATAAGAGTAAAGCTGATACTCACTATTCTGTCCTTGCCGGAATCAGAAGTCATCATTAAATTTTGATTAAGTTTTCATCTTCCGTCTTCTTGTCTTCTCTCCTTGTATTATCTCTCTCTGTGATACCACTCATGCATTAGATAACATTAAGAGATCTGCTTTCAGCCGTGACAACACTCTTTAGTTATTGGGCCCAATATCCAGGATTTGCTGAAAATTTTCACTTGCATATTCTTTCAGAAAATCAAATAACACAACACATTGATTCCAAAATCATTGTCACTCTCCCCCATTTCATAGTCCTATTTTATCTATTTCATTATTATCACCTCTCTTGAGCTGATTAAAATCTCTAAAATCAAAGCATTATCTATTTCTCTCAGTTCTTGATGCCAACAAATTTTCAAGTATTGTTGATTTTTTCCTTGTATTATATATTCACATCTCAAATCACAGTATTTAGGACACTTTATATGTGTCAAACACACTAGCATTAATGTAGGTTAGCAGGAGGAATTTCCTCAAAGTTACAAGTTGTTTTATGTACTAAAATAGCTGTGATGCATCTATAAGTAAGGAATGGAGTGGGACACTGAAGGAGAATGAAGTGAGGGCTCTTTTTTTCTCCATATAATTTATCCTCTTGAGCATCTGCTTCATTTTTCTTACTGTAAATGAGCTTTTTTTTTTTTCCTCACTGTTCATGTGGAATACAGCAGTTATCTAGAGCACCAACGTGTAAATAAAAGCTATTAAGGAGATAGGATTTGAAAGAAATGTTAGCTCCAAGTCTAAATTTGTTAGGAATGGTATCATTAACTTAGATTAGATAATGTTGTCTACAGGCAAAGATCTGGAAGAAAGGCTAATATTGTTCAGATCAGCTACCAAAAGTCAACTCAGGTAATACATGCATAGTTGTGTTGGATAAGATATTGAATCATACTAGGCAGACAACCAGTAGATGTTTACAACATTTAACCTCTTAAATGCTCAGAATATTCACATACTTTTTTTCCATATAGACATAGAAACTCTCTTAGACCAATTGTTTCATATAGAAGAAAACATCATTATAATACTTATTTTAATCTGTCATGTATTATGATTTCTATAATTAAATAATAAACTCTGACAGAACAAAGTTGAAAGCAGATAAATTTTCAAATACATCTCTTGTCATTGGTTACCTCTGTAAATTTGAGGAAGATATTAATATTTATAAAGGTCATATTTCAGTAAAGTATGGATAATACAGTACCTATTTCATAGGCTTGTTATGAGGATAACATGCAGGAAATACTCAATACAATGCTTAGTATATGGTATGGTTCAATAAATTTTAGCACTATTATGTATATTTTACCCAGTTGATTTTAAGCCCTTGGCAGTTAGGGAATAAGTCTTAAGGAATTTTGATCTTCCTTTTAACATTCCTTATTGTGCTTTAATAGACCTTTTCAAATAGTCATTGCTCAACACATTAAATATTTATGTATTTATTTAAAATAAATTATTTCTTTGCAAACAGAATTTTCTGTCCAGTAGTCACAGATTTCCTCCTGACAACCAAATCCAAAAGTCATTTTTCAGATAATATCATTCTGGTATCTCTTCAGAATAACAATGGAAATAAATAAATGTCACTCCTCTTTAAAATGTTTTTGTTTTCTGTATATCCAGGTCTCCCCAGAATTTTATGAATTCTCCTGCTATGCTTTCATTACTCCTCTTCTTGTTTACATACCTTAAATATGGGGGAAAAAGTTCAATTTATGGTCACAGTCCTCATTTCTCTCAGTCATCTTACTTAACCATATAATCAAAAACCCCAGTCTTATATATTAACTATATGCAGAGATTAATTTCAGATCATAAGCTCTGGCTTCCCTCCTAAGGTCCAGGCTTTAAAATTCTATTTCCTAGCAGAAATAGCTTTCCAAATACTTTGCTAGCTCCACAAACTCAAAATTGTGAGACAATTTTAGTCATCTCTAACGTTTGTCTCAATCATTATTACCTTTAACTTTCAGACTTCTGTAAATATCCCAACCATTCCTTCAACCATATAGGACTGTAACCTTGGGGATACAATAGAACATGTGCAAAAGAAAATAATGTGAACTAGACCTACCACGGAAGGTGGGATACATCTAAATAAAAACAGATAAACAAAACAAATTTATTATTTTGAGGAAAGTAATGTATACTTTTTTATAAATTATGAATTGAACACATTTATTAAGAAACATGTTATTGAGGATATGTTAAGTCAGTTATAATCCTTGATTCATGAAACTTAAGCATAGAGCATAAGAAAGACAAGCAATAGGAAATTAGAAAGCATTCTGCTACATTTTAAGAGAGTACTTTAAGAACATGCCGGATGGATACCTATCTCAGACTTGGACACATGAGCAAGGCTTTGCAAGCGTAAATATGCATTCAAATGTGAGTTAGATAAAGCAAAACAAAAAGGTGCTCCTGGAAGAAGAAATAATACATTTTAAAAAATAGTTGACAAAATTGTACCACACTCCCTGAGTATTAGAGAAAGTTCATTAAGGAGAGTTTCTCATTTGCAAAGTAGGGTAAGATACGACTAGAATGCTCACAAGAACTAGGCCAACAGATGACTATGGAATCCTGAGAGTTAATGAGAGTGCACTTGATTCTTAATGTAGTGGAGACTCAATGAAATGTCTTGATCAGAGAAGTGATCAGATTTAGGCTATAGAAAAATAACTCAACATGTGTGTGATGAAAGGAATTGGTGAAGGCCAGGACTCAATCAACAGCATAAATAAAAAAATAGTCATCACAATTCAAATGAAAGTGGATGTGGCCTTTATTTAATTGATAACACTGAATCTGGTAAAAAATATGCAAATTAAGGATAATTAGAAAATTGTCTTACAAAGATATTACAATTGGTTAGACATGGGGAAAATTGATGTTATATGTTAAAGAAAACTAGATTTCAGCAAATATGTAGATTATGATTCCATGAACAAAAATTAAGGTATTATAATACTAAAAAATAAAACATGATGTGTTTGCATAGGGATAACATAGCTAGAGAAGAGGGATAAGTATCCCTAAGGAATGATTATATGGAGAAGAGCATGAAGAGGATAAGGAGGTGCTTAATGAGAAGACATGAGGAAGAGTATTGGAAAATCAGAGAGTGTGCAATGTGAACACATAAGAAAGAGTATTTCAAGAAGGAAGTAAATAATTATAAAACCAATTACTGCAAAATTGATCAAGTGAAAAACAATTGCTTTATCAATTCTACAGAGGATATGGAAGACTTAAATTATCTTCAGGAGTTAGTGACAAACAGTTGCCTTCAGAGTAAATTGAAGACATAAAAGTGAAAAGAGTGATTTTTTTATTACTGTGTGTAATATTAAGCTTGATGGCAAAAAGAGAATTAGAGTGGGAGCTGGAGGGAGATATTTAATTGTGGAATTTTTTGTTTCTTTATTCCTTGTTTTAAGCATAGAGTCTTAACCATGACTAAATTCTTACAGAAAGAAGCTAACAATGAACGAGAGCTTCACTGATCAGGGAAGAATGGATAGTAGATGGAAATTGCCACTGAGTAAGGTGGAGAAGATGAGGTCTAGTTGATAAGTAAGAAAATAAGCATTAGATCAATATATTGTCTATTCAAACAAAAAAATGAGGAAAAGTTAAATGCACAGTAAAAATTTATTGTTTAGTGGCAAGAAACTAATGGATTTGAAATATAAGACTTCTACAGCACAAGAAATAGGGTAAATTTAAGTGTCGTGATTAAATATACAGGCTGTGCACATAGATTGCTTGACTTCAAACCTCATCACTGCCACTTATTCTCTATGCTATCAGCAAGCCGTATCACTTGCTGTGTGAGTCATGTTCCCCATAAGATAAGTGGTGATGAACAAATGAACATAAACCACGGGGTTGTTGTAAGATTATTCTTAGTTAATTGCTTAGAGTTTTCCTTATGCAAACTAGTGACTTGTTATTATTACTGTTATTATTGATTACTGAGATTTAAAGTGGGAAATCTGTAGATAACTGTGGAAAGATTTGGTATGGAAGAACTTACTGAATTTAATTAGTATGGAAGAAATAATTTACTCAGGAAACATTGCAGAATGCTCAGTAGCTTCATGTTCCCATTTAAGATTGAATACCATAAATATGCATTTTCACTGCTTTGGTTAATCAACTGATTTGGGTGAGTTTTGACTAAATGAATAATCCTTTGATCAAGCTGATTGATTAAAAAATTCAAAGACTGTTTTAATCTGAAAATTATCTGAGCATATGGCATAAATATATATTAATTTCAGAGAACATGGGACATTATTGCTGAAGGTATATCCCCACAATATATGTATACAGAGAAAATAAACATAAATGAAGATATTTAAACACTGTCCATATTATATTTTGGGGCAAGTGACAACTACTCTTGAAACTCTACACACTCAAGCACAAAGATCAGAATATCTTCTATTAAACATTCTGACAGTTCATTCCAAAAACCTATTAAAATATTTACTTTAGGAGTACACAGAGAATCAGTATTAAATTAAGTCCCAGGTAATATCCTGATTCTGTGTCACCTTTAGAATATTTACTCATAAATTACTAGGCATAATATTTTGTTAAATCTGTTTGCTTTAGATTGATAGTTTAGGCTATTTCACAATTTTAGACATAATATTTAGATTCCATCTGTTTTGGAGACAATTATTTGTGTTTCTAGATGTGCCCTAGGAGAGTCCAAGGACACATTGTATAGATTCAGAGTATTTGCTTTCTAACATATCTCTACAGGCATTATTAGATGAATTAAATTTATGTATGAGCCCATTATCATTTCACCCTGTAGAAAGCATAATTGTTAAAACATTGTATGCCTTTTTCCATAAAGTGGTAAGAGATACAGTCCAGTAAAAAAAATGTGGGTGATCATCTAGCATTTAGCAAAATAAGTGAATAATTTTCTAAAAGCTCTTTTGGATTATGCATCTTTCTATAATACAATTATTCGATGAAAAGAAGGTGGCATTTAAAGCTCCTTTTCCTAATTCTATGTGACATTATAGCAAAGTTCTGTGAAGAAGATCAAAGGTGATCTTCAATGTAGAAAACTATTTTGTCATGCTAGAAAACTTGTTTGTAGTTGTCCTGAAATGCCAATAATGGCTTAGAATGCTCTTTCATGCTTAGCAATTTTAAAGAAAAGTACATTAAATTTGTCCCACTCAAGAAATTGGCCTTTAGTCAAAAGTTACAGCTAAGTTCAAAATAAGAAAAACACTGTATTTTTTGCAAAACATTTTTGTGTTAAATTTCAAGTAGGCATTATTACATTATGACATTAATTGATTAGACAGGGTAAGAGGATTGTGTTTTACCTAGAGCTACAGAGGGAGCAAAACAGAGAGAGGGAGAAAAAGGTTTCTTTGGCATAATACTTGCCTTGAATACTTGAATTCATGCCTTGAATACATGAATATCTGTCAAACCATTCCTAGTCATTGTTTACACATGTTGATCATCTGTACCAAGATAAAATAATTGTAAAATAATTGTGCTAAAATTATTTTCTACATGGGAAAGGAAACCACAACTAATGCAATATAATGCAGTGCAATTTCTCTAAAATCTTACTTTAATCATTTTCTAGAAGCATGGTTACAAACAATCCATGAAAATAAATCATAATGGTGTTTTAGTGGAAGCACATGCTTATTAAAACCACTAATCCAGTTTTTCTCCAATCCTTGGGGCATTTTGCATATTTGTCTGGCCATTATATTTAATTATGAGACTATAGTTTTCCAATTTAATTACTCTGAAATATAATTTAGAAACATCAAAAGTCCACTCTAAACATGAAAAATACATTTGTACTTCTAAAATTTTGGCTTTGTATTTGAATTCAAGTTAATAATATAATTCACTGAATTATATTTACATGCTTCAAGCCCTCATAAGGTTATCTTGTTAGTTTTTATTGTGTGCAGTGTCATACCGATTGCTTAAAGTGGGATGCCATTTGGTTAGCCTAAGCAAAACAGTGGGGTGAGCACAGAGAAATATTGTATTTTCAGCATACCCTTTCAAAGGAATATATTTACATCTAAAGTGATATAATTTTGTTTAACATTATAAAACCTTAAGAAAAAATACTATAAAACTAAAAATTGCTTTATGTCACTAACTTTCTATCAAGTTGGGAAACTTGTTTTTAAAAGCATGACTTTAAGTACTGTGCAAATCATAAATGCATTTATGTATATATATATTACTCTAACTAATGAATAAAAAGAATCCTATTACTGATTACTTTAGTGATCCTGACACACAATTCCTCAAAGTGAGTTCTAAAATCTGTATTTGCAGAGGCTATTAAAAGATTGATATTCTGGGTCTTATTTAATTAGTTTAAATAGTAAACCTAAGTATAATATTTTATATTAAATATGAACTGAATTAAGGTTGAAAAACTGTACATATGGGGAAAAATATTGATTTCTTGGTAGACTGCTTAGCTAAGCTGAAAGAAGTCTAGAAAAAATTAGAATAATGAAAACTGATCACATTAAAAGTTAACAATTGCTCACTTTATCTTAAACTTCTATATTTACTACCATACCCTAATGTGGGATTTTTCATTGCCATATTTACGTCACTGACACACACACATAATTTCCCCTTAATAGTCAAAAATGGAAGAATAAATATTGAAATATAGTTCAGCATTAGATTTTGGCTTCACTAATTACTTTTTCAAGATTAAGAATGATTGGCTTAAATAATTGGTGTCCTTTCTTAATATTAAGCAATTCATCATGTTATGACCATGTCTCAGATGAAACCTAACGAACAGGAGAAGCATTCACAAAGATCTTATGCTAAAACAAATCTATTATATCCCAGTCATCACAACAACTTTCAAGAGCTTGTGAGGAAAATATGACATAAACTTGTCCAGAGACCTTGTCTTATGTCAGCACATGAGAATTTAAAACTCTACTCCTAAATTTTGAATTGTGATTTGAAAATGGTAAGTTGCCTGTGTTTTACAAAGCACTAAGGTAAATCCCTTCCAAAGGAACTTGATAAGTAATAAAGATATTTTCAAATAGCTTCAGTGAATAAAAGAAGGAACAGAAAATGTGTATCATAACCACTTAGATTTGAGGAGAAACATTTTGGTATTTTCAAAGAAGAATATAAGTGGGAGATTCAGTTTGTACCAGCTATTAAGATTGGTTGAATTATTAGGCCTCTTGATGAGTAGAATCACATCTCAATATTAGTAATATTCCTCATCATTTTTATTTTATATTTCATGATGTGTATGGCATAGAAACTGTTTTAATAAGGACATAATTCTAAAGTCATTTAAATGTACTTATCTGATGAATATTAGGGATGCTTTACTGCAGGATAATATCTTATATACTAGTTTTTTAAAAGTTAAATATGAAATTTTCTTTTTGCACAGTTAGATACATTTAAAAGTATTTGGTATTAAAACATAATTGCAATAGACTAGCTTCCTGCTCAGTAAAAGCTACCTATGTCAATCTAGATATCCCTGGTCCTAACCTGAGAAACCTGAAAAATTTGGTGTGTGGTTGGAGCAGCCTGCAAAGGTGAACAAAGAAAATGTAATGTTATAGGTAGTCAAGCTGCATATCCAGCCTTGGATGTAGGAATTTAATTGACTTTTCTTAAGGACCATTTGTAGAAAAGGCACCTGGGTTTGCACTACTTAAAGGGAGCTTGATGGTGCACATTTAAAAATATTTAACAAATATTGACAAGGCAATGGCCAATCAGAATGGAACTAGTTGTGCCAATATTTACCAGGTAAATATCAGCCCGAGATCATGCAGAGGAGGGCTGTTTCCTAGTACCCAAACATTCCATTGGCAAATAGCTTTGTGGATGTACTCCAGGGAACAGAAACTGAGAATATTTGTCCTCGATTCACTGGTAAGACCTAAGCTGGAGGCAGGGCTTGAGCTTTGAATTGTATATATGCTTGAAGTTTTCATTAGTTTGTACTGAACTTCAAAAAAGAAGCCACCCTTTTAACTAAGAATAACTGACAAGGGCTCTTGTCATATTGACATTAAATGGAGGGGTTATGAATGAGCAGTGGGACATGTATAAAGTGTGTGGGCATGAAAAATTTTCTACTTTGTATGCCTGTGAGTCCAAATTATTCAATAAATTATTTTTTTCATGCATGGGGAAATAAGATGCTTAATTGCTACATAGGTTTTCCAGTATATTATTTAAATATGTTTACCTAGTTGAATTTATGAAAGTTGTTACAATGTCAGTTTCACTTCTACATATGTACAGCACTTTCTCAAGAAGTGGTACTGGTCAAAATTTGTCCAAGTGTGGTAGAAGAGTTTCAGAAGATTCACAAGGCTCTTCAAACAATGAGGCCTCTAGGGATTCAAGATGTCTCCAGAGCTGAATCTTAGAGCTGGGATATGAAGCTTTTGTTGTTTACAATGCAGGGGTAAAAAAAAAACACTGGATTTACATAAAAGCAATAAAATGCTTTGGATTGAAATAATAAATGACTTGTATATTCACAACCTATTGGCAAGAAAAGGGCACATGGTCCAAACTAAATATAAGGAGGAAAGTATACTGTGGTGTGAAAAATGGAAGAGTTGGATGAGACTGCGACTTAAGCATATTTCCGTAGCTAGTTATTAGCTGTAGCCACTATCTTCTGGAATATATATTTTAAAATTTAATAGATATCACCTAATTATTTCTTAAAAACATTGTTTCTGTTTATACATCTATCAGGAGGATATGAGTTACTATTGACTCACAGTCTCACGAATTCTGTTAACATTTAAGCTTTTACAAATCAGATGGATGTCAAATAGTCATACATTTGCAATGCATCTTTGTTTCCTCTCTATAAATTGCCTATCCGTATCTTTAAAATATTTTCTAGTTGGATTTTTAAAACAGTCTTATCAACAAGAATACTCTCTACATTCTAATTACAAATGCTTTTTCTATTATGTATGTTGCAAATCACTTGTCAGTTGGTGTAGTATCTTTTAATTTTATTTAAAATTTAATCATGCATATAGAAATGGTTAATATTACATAGTCCCATTTATTAAAACTTTCCCTCTAAAATGTTAGCAGTCATGGTTACTATACTCCCAAGGCTTTCTCAGTCTTGTCTTAACTAGAAACTTAATCAACAATTCCCACCCTTTAAGACAATACAAATTTGATAATATTTTTTAAACCTAGCTTTTATATTTGAAGAGCAAAATTGCTGAAGAAAGAAGTCTACTGAAAAAAAACTGATAAATTTATGCTTTTCTTCTGATAGTTGGAAAAAATCACAAACTGAAACAATCTTATATCCCATACCTCCTCTAATATAATCTTCCAGATGAATATATAAGAAGAAAGAGAATTTTGGATAAAAAATAATTAAGAGAAATTGAAGTGAAGTCAGTAGAGAAAGTAGTTAAGAAAACTTGACATACTCCTGAAATACAAGTGATTTTCAAGGACAATTTATGTTTGAAACTTATTTAAACAGCAATTAAGAAAGCATTTGGAAAATTATTATCATTATGAGAAAGTACTTTAGGGAAATTCAAAACTACATTTTTCACTCTAAACACTGACAAAATTTTTCAAAAGAGAATTTAAGAAAATAAAATATGTACACTTTATAAGAATATTAAGAAGACTAAAGAAAATTTTTGAATTTGATTTTATGCCTCATTAGAATTAAATATATTAGACATACTTTCCTAAAAAGAGTTGTCATTATATAATCTTATTTTATCTTCTAATGATAAAAATGATATTTGCATATGCACACACACATTCATTCATCTATTACTTCATTTCAAAGCTCCTATTAAAACCAAATATGACCTTGAATCAAATGAATATTAATTGCTGTAGTTTGAGTTATTACAGTGTTTATTTTCCAAGAACAAACTACTTCTAGGTCTATATTTTTGATTTCTAGAGTTTTAAGTGTATATTTTACCACTGCTATCTTTTATAATTCCTTATATCCTTAGTATGCTGAATTAGGTGTTGTCTATGATAACTGTTGAATTTGGAGCTTTTTGTATTAATTTACAAAATAAAAAGGAATTATTTTAAAATCTATAAAATAGAAACTTTAATTGCACTGTAAAACTAGAATTTATCATTGCGTTTAATTGAATCATCTGATAATTGTTATCAATGATTCATTATTTTTACTTTTTGAAACAATTTCAGACAAGATGTCAGAGATATGCATGAAAGTGTTATGTTATTGAAGTTTCTATTGTTCTATTAAAAGTAACACTTCAGTTTCAGTGCCTAGTACTTGTTTAAGCTTCACTGAAGTTTAACAAACTATACTTAAATCCAGAATAAAGGAAAAGGAACTTTTAGAAGACTGTCAGTTTATCTCTTATTCATTTTAATCTTCTGTCCTTTCTCTTTCCTCCATCGTCTTATTTCTCATTTACTTACGTTGACTGCCGTGGAAAACAACATGTAAAATCATACAGAAATGTTGAAAATAAAATGCCAATAGGGCAATTAATCAATATGAACATCCAGATTGACTAATTTAAATCAGTAAAAAAATCTGATGGCAAGAACAATTGCTATGATTAAAATAGTTAAACTATTATCAAAGTAGTCTATGGCACTTAGATCAAATAGAATTTCACATTAATTTTTAAGAAACATAATATTTTTATATTATGACATTTCAAAGTTCTACTCCCCAATGACAATATTAAAACTAAATTGAAAATGAAAGATAATATTGTACTTTCTCATTACAGTTTAGCTTTCAGAGATTCTATATCTTAAACTCTGGAAAATTACTGATTTTGGAGTGATTTGAATGTAAACAATGGATAAAAATAGCTAAACTTGCTTTATTTCAACAATTCAGGAGTAGAATATTTAATGAATTCAGTGACAAAAAGGGGATAACTTGGGAAATAATACTCCATTGAATTAAGCACCACAATTTAATGACAATGAATCATGTCTATAAGAAAATACAATAAACAATAGTGCTTCAAGAAAACTCTGCAATACTGTTGTGTTTTAATAAAACCATGAAACAGGAATGGTTTCTCCACCTCTTCACCTCTGTAGTTTCCAAGTGGACAAGACCTGAGTAAATCCCTCCCCACCTGTCCCTGGCCCTTGAGACAATGGTTATTATTAGCTCTAGAGCCACCAAAGCAATGAAAAATCACCATTAACAGAAAAGATAAATCCCATTGAATCTGCAAACAGAACAGTTATGAAGGAGTAAAGCAAACAGGTCAAGATCTTCAAATGTCTTGGGACAGTAAGAACTCCAGCAGAAAAATGAAGTGCAGTTTACACTAAGAAAAAATTATCAGATATTTAGTGAATATCCCATTTGAACCCAATAAATAATATTAAAAAATATAGTGAAGTTTCCATTACAAATATAAGTAAAATGTGTTACTGTTAATTGTCTTAATAATTCACAATTACTGAAACATTTGTGCTAAACAAGTCAACACTGATCTTTTTTTGTAAGTTTACTAGTGTATTAAATTTGAAGCCTTAATTATTATTCTCATTTGAGAATACTTATTTCTTAATCATGGAATTCAACTTACAATGAGTTTCTATAAACAGACTAGATATTTGCTATTTCATGACAAGCTATTCACATAACCAGTTCAGATAAAATAATATTAAAAATAAAACAGAATGGATCAAAATCATTCATATTTTTTTTCAGTTTGAATAGTTAGTTTTGTGAAAGTGTATCTAAACAAACAGCTAAAAACAAATTGTCTAAGAACAGCCAGCCTAATAAAGAATAAGAAACTGATTAAGAATGCTCATTTTTGTAGTCTTATTGGAGATAATCAATGAAATATAATATATTAATATTTAGCCATCAGCTACTTGAAAGATTTTTTAAAGATATTTTTTCCTGTGTTACCTCAAAGATTTTAGTCCCATAAGTTATTATCAAACTGAAAACTTAACTACAAAGTCTTTCATTATGGTCATCCTTAAAAAGGTCTGTCAGTGATTTTTCAAACAGCAATATGAATAAAGCTCTTTGGATGTGTTATATTATCTGACACATAAAAGAATAAATGTAATTTTGTCAAAACATTTAGTTTCAGATAAAATTAACAATAATGTCCTATTTCTTTCATCAAAAATAACCAGATATCCAAAGAGCCAATCTCATTTTTAATAGGAAGCCATTCCTCTTCTTTCTTCTGCTCTATCCTTTTTGCAAACTTGTTAATTAATGACTGATCCACATAAAGAATGATTTGTAATTAAATTAAATTCTGAACAAAATATATGTAAAATACATTTAATCCAAAACAATAAACAAGTACATGATTATTTGCTTGCTATATGCCTGGTTCCAATGTGTGAAAATAATGATGCAGCCAAGGCTTTAGAAACAGTTCAGTATCTAACTGGTATACAAATTCATAATTTACTATAAATTTAGCCAGTCTTTTTGAAATAATTTGAAAAATCTCTTGTGGAAGTGACACAATAGTCTTTTCTTTTCTAGTTAAGTTTATAATATTTCATCTTACTTTAAGTGTATTAGAGAACAATATCCACAGAGTATTGAAGTTTCTAATATATATGAAGGTGATTATAAAGTAAAGCAAACGTGCAATTGACAATTAAGGAATCCTATTAGAAAATCTTTATTGTTCTGAGAGGTATTGACCATAAAGTAAAGAACAAATTTCATTTTCCTCTCATTCATAATAATACATCTGAAAGCAGTTCTCTTTGTCTTAGTCTAAAAGTGAACCCTTCTCAAGCTCTAACCTGACCTTTTCCAGATGAAATAAGTTCTGTTTGCATATGAATACTTCCCCCAATTTTTTCTCTTTAAACCACAACAGCCTGATTTTAGATCACAAATGACTGTAAATGGAATAGAAAAGGATGCTCTTCTTTGACAACTCTGTGAAGCAGTAACTAGCAAAGCTTTCAGACAGGATATATATGCATTTCTTATCAGGCAGTAAGAACAATATTGCTCATTGTAGACAGTTTTGTTTATATGTTTGTTTTTTCCTAATATTTGTCTCATAGTGGTGCCCTGTTTTTCCTAATCTGTCACTGTATATATAGGATTGCAGGCAATATTCATAGAGACCAAAATATTGTGTAATCATATAAGCTATAAAAGAAGATTTGAGGAAAAATTCTTATTTAGATTGTATGTGCTTGTTTATTTAATTAAACTAAGTCACCAATATTCTTTGAAAATATCTATCACTGCAAAATTTATATGACTGATACTGATAAGTATTATCATATTGGAAATAACTGGATACAATTTTACTTTATATAAGACAGGTTTATATACATAATTTTCATCTTTTGTAGCTCAATGGCACAACATAAACTATTGGCTATTAGTGTTAACATCAATTTATCTCTGATGTCATTTTATAAATATAAAAACAATATTTCTTTAATACTCAGCAATCTATCACAGAAAATACATCATGTTCATAACTTTATATGATCACAGATTTAGATTTATTTTACCTTTAAAATGGGTGGTTAAAAAAAATGTTACAAACTGTATAAAAACACCTACTTTGAATACATTTTGCTCTTACCCATAACATTTTTAAACTTAAAACATTTTGATCCTCAGATACTAATAAAAAATCAAAGAAAAGTAATTGAGATATCTGGGTATTTGAAAACATAAAAAAACATTTGTTAGACAAACAACCAAATGCTAGTTTTGTCTACTAGTTAGGCAAGTAGTTTTTATTATTGCTTCACATTTGAATTAAATACTCATAGGCTCCTATCTAATATAGAACTAGAGACATTATTACTATCTACCATCTAAGAAACACATATAACCTAATACTCTATAAATCAGGTGAAAACAAAACCTGAATTACCACCTATGATTTAAGTTTCCTAAATTAACCCTTATTACTACCTTGTTTATTTAATGGAAAAAAAACAAATATAAATAAATCTTAATAATTTAATTAATCCAAAGTAACTCAAATAGATATGATTTATGTTTGAAAGTATATGATGTTCTAAAATGAGGTGCAGTCTCTAATTTTACTAAGTATATTCCTATATTCCTAAGTAATTACACAGCCCCACCATAGATGGTATCAATTGCATGGTATTCAAGTATCACTATTTATGGATACTATCTTCTCACTGAAAATATATCTTATAAAGTATCATCTTGATGTGGGAGTTATGCTTTGCAGTATTTGTTTTCAGGGTATAACAATCAAGTTGCTATGTAAATAATACCTAATAAAATGCAAACAATTCTGCTAAAAATGAGAAAACACCAGTCAAACACAATTAACTGTTAATGATCTTGGTTTAAATCAGAAAGCACACAGCCTAAGTTGTTGCTCAGAGCCTCCTTACAACCACGAAGAATGGTCAGAAGAATATGAGCCATATGTGGGGAACTCAGGCAAGCCAGCAAGAATCTTGGTACCTAATGCTCAAGCAACAGCAAAATGCCCAAATCTCCAGAATATGTATCATATAAACCAATAAATCCTCTTTGTTGTAAAAGCCAGGGTAAGTTCAGATTTCTCAAGCCGAAAGCACTGTGACAGATATGGTGAAAATATTCTTAGTGGGTAATTACACATCTGTGTGATTATCTGTGCAAGTACATAAAGTAATGTATCAAAATATATTAATTACAGGACATTTGCAATGCTTAAAAATGGGAAATTGTTCACATATTATAGTATGATGCATTGCTACTATGAAATATTATATATCAGGTAATAATAATGTATATTTATAATAACAGCAGTGAAAATACTATTAGTGGGAAAACATGATGTATAAAATGTGTAGAGAGTAATTCATCTGTATCAATTAAAGTAACCACTTTGGTATGAGTACACTTTGGTATGAGTACAAATAAAATACTCTTAAACATAGTAGCCTGCAGAGGAAAAAGCATTGGTTTTAGTGTATAGAATAAGGGGTTTAATTTTGTAGTCTACTGATAATTCTGTAAAGGTTCCTTTACTTTTAGTAGGTATATATTAATGGAATATTTGTGTACATGAAAAAGTTAAGTAGCAATTAATTTTTTGTAATTTGTGGGTGATGTTATGTATATTTGTCATATTTTGTGGACAATAGGCCCTAGATCACAAAATTGTTTAATCCTGAAAGTTCTGATACACAAACTAATTAAAGTTTGGAGTACAGTGAATGTAAAATGTAACTTATAGGATTTTTGCCACAAAGAAGGAATATAAAAAGACTAGAAATAACAAGGGATACTGGGGTAGACCTTATGACTATTTAGGGCCTAGGGAATAATAGATTTTAATTCTTAAATCCACTTTTAAGAGAACGTGAAGCATGGCAAAAGGCAATTCTAAGAAAATTATTAACCATCCTATTTCTTTTTGCAAGTGAAAATAGTCATTTGTAATATACATATTTATGCATCCAAAAACTATATATTGAATTTCTATGACTACCAGACATTGTGGTAAGTTTACAAATAATTTATAGAATCTTATGCATAGATCTATTATAAATATAAAATTTTATGATTGACTTAACTAACTTGGTAAGATCGTAAGTTCAAACATACTTTAACATTATGCTATATCCCATTTAAATGTATATATTAAAATTAATAATTTTAATTGTGAGGTATGAGCTAAAAGATTCTATAAAAGTAACAAGTGAAATCCATAAATAAAAATACATAATTAAACTATATGTTAATTTAAAGCTAGAAAATTAAGGGTACATCCATTATGCCAAAACTACTTTGTTTTGAATTATGATTAGTTATTGATGTTATTTATCAAATTTTCATATTTTTAAATCACACATATTTGTAAATAAGTGTATATATATGAATGAATGAAATGCTAAGAAATACACACACACACACACGCACATATATTTGAAATTGGGCTGCTTTATGGTATAATTGCAGAATATATATGAGCATATATATATATATATGTTTCTTAGATATTCATACACATAAAGTCATGTATTTGCATTCTATACTGTGTTCTAATGGTACTTTATAAAATCCTGAAGCATTTTATCAAAGTAGCTATTAATTAATATAAAAGTTCTAATAATTAAGTAATAGTCATTTATAAATTCAACATGTTTAGGTGTCATATGATAATATATTTAAAAGTAACTTGTGTTTGTATTACCAAATATAAAATAAATTTCTGTAGCTTTTTTTCTGATCTTCATATTTTGCAATTAGGAAATCTAGCACTTACATTTGAGGAAGCACCAAAGAAAATAATTAAAAATTAACCTAAATCTGGCTGAATCATGAATCACTTTAAATCCTTAATCCACTTACATTGGCTAAACCACATGTATTGCTAATGATATAATTTAAAGGAGTAAATTATTCAAGTATAAGTAGACAACATAAAACATTTTATATTTTACTATAAACCTGATACTTGGCTTTATTTTTCTCTCTTAGTGTGTCATTTTCAGACTAAACATTTTTAAAGCTTATTAAACTCATATTCCACTTATAAGAAATTAATAGAATCATTATATTGTAGTATTTATTATTATTGCAGATTTTAGTTAAAGAATTTTTACTTAAAAAGTTTTTCTTCTTAAGATGATGTATGTTTCTAAGTCATAGATGCTCTAAGTACCACAGAGCAGCCTGTTTCAATTGGGACTGAATGGTTCATAAGCCTGAGCCAGCTCAACTCAGGCTCAAACATAGCCATATTGAGAAACTGTACTGGATGAGTGAATTGAGTAAAGTTCAGAGGTTTAGTTTGATTAAAATGAATTGTCTGCCACAAAGGCCACTGATTTTCCCAGTGGTTGCTGAAACACTTGAAGAAAGTTGAATTTTATAATCCATATCTGTTGCTTTTTTCTTTAAATAGTAAAGCACAGAAGTTATAAAGGAATGTTTAATTTTTTTATTATTGGTGTGATAATATTGTGATAATTTTATTAAAGTGCATCTCACTTTTCATCATACATGTTTTATATCCATAATATTTGTATGTTTATCTCTTTTACTGATCTGTGAATCACTTGAAGAAAGATGGCCTTACATATGAAGCATAATGCTTGAAAGAACAGATTATTGTAGAGAATATCAGCTTAATTTATTATGGTGAACAGATAAATATCACTGCAAGGAATATGTTGGAAAGTCACTGAATATTCAGAGCTTGTTAAAGTCTATATATAGATAAAATTTATTAGAAAGCATATACATGGAATAGCTGGTTCTGTGTTTAACCCTGAAACAAATGGGAAACAGTCACATCTATGCAAATAGTTCAATCTATTAAGTCATTTCATTTAAATAAATATAGAATTATGGGTTATAGGACAACATTGACAACTTCCTTTCCATAAAACATTGCTGAAAGCACCAGAGACATTTTAACATGCGGAGAGGCATGCATTCTTGATGGAAAGCAGGAAAGGGCATCTACTACTACAGAGATATTTTGAGCATTGTTGCTAGACATAGTACTGAAGGTACACATCAAGTCTTCCTCCAAAGTGTTGCAATGAAGTAAGTAGTAGAACCAAAGGGTAAGTTCTAGAGTCAAAGTTGTCTGTGGAACTGAATATTCTACTTGACAGTTTATTCTTGAGGCCATTTAAAGGATTCAGAAAAACCAGTAGGGACCAGAAGATCCACACAGAATAGAAATCTGCTATTAAGAGAGTTCTCAGTATGAAGCAATGAATGGAGCAAGGCTATGGGTATGAGGCCTAACACAGATCTAAGAAGTACTGAGTGAGGGTCAAACTCAGTACTAGATATAGAAATTTTACTTTGGCCACGTTGACTTCACTAAACACAGAGACTCCATGTAGAACTGGGTTTGTCTAGGACCCTTTATTTTTCTCTAAACACCTCAGGCTTAAATGCCATTAAACTGTTAATATAAACTTACATTGACTAGCCATCCAATGCCTGTTCCAGAAAGAGGACTTAAATACTATATTATAAGACAAGAGATATATATGTGTACAGGATTTTACAGCAAATGTCATGATTGAATAAATCAATATTCATTCAAAGATGAGCAAAGAAATAGAAACAAAAAATGTGAGAATCAGTACAGCTTCTTATTTAATCAGATTTGATATTGAAAACACACTTTTGGAGTTCTAGCATGGTCACATTGTTGCTGTGTGACCTTGGTCCAAATGCACAAGTTTTCCTGTAGTTTCCTAATCTCTAAAATTAAAGTAATGGTCATGCTATTCTGTAATAATTGATTTACTTATAAGTAACATATATCTCCAAACCTAAGACATAAAAAGTCACAATACCTACCAGCTTGTAAACAGAGCCCCCTTAAATCCACAAAAATCTAAGCCTACATAAAATTTTATGTATATTCTATTTATACTTAAACTGAAAATTTAGAGAAAAAACATATCTAAAAAATATACTCTCAAATTTTGAAGTGTGTTTTTGACATTATATATACCAATAAGGTTCAAGAAAATGTGGATTGCTTAATATAGTGATAAACAGTGACATGATGAAGCAAAAGATTTAAGAGACATGGTGCTAATTTAAGAAGAAAATGCAAAAAGACTTAAATATAGCATAATGAAAATTTTGAAGCTAACAATTTTAACTGTCAAACCAGCAAAGACCTTCAAAATGGCTCTATCTGGAGTGACATAGCAGCAAGATAACAGAGTAGCAGCAATAAGTTATATCCCTCCCCAGAAACATTGAAAAACTAATGGAAACTGATAGAACCAACTTCATCAGAATTCTGGATAACAATCAAACTTTCACAGCAGTCACATGAATGCTGAATCAAGAAAAAGAAGCTTAAATATTGTAAAAATGTTTTATGGCATATTTAGACATCCTTATCCAACCCTTCTTCCTGGCTTGTTGGCAGTTTTGAGGATGGCAATCCTTTGCTCCTAGTATGGGACCTTGGTTCCTGCTTCTGGAGACAACAAAGTAAACTTTACACACAAAATATTGTATATGTCTCTTCTAACCTTCTAGGAACTGCTTGAAAGACTGATACAAGATGCTAATCTCTGTTTTGCTTAATGCAGAACTCACTCAGTTCAGAGAAGCCAAGAGCATTACTTGAATACACTGTAAGGTAGATAACAACCTATAGAAACCTGAGGTATAAGTTTATAGTTGAGACATACAATAGATACCCTAAGACCTGGAAGGAAAAGTTGGAGAGATTTATTTGGGAAATTGGGGAATTTCCCCAGGTATAAGGGGAAATTATACCCAGGTAAAAGCACCCAGATATATGGGAGAGTGTAGAAATCTACCCACATTCGGAGGGCAGGACACATGGTCAGAAAAGATCTGAGGAATCTTTCAGTTTTCACCTCAGGCTGATCCCTAGGCTAAGTGCAAGCTTGGCAAAGTATTTGAAGATGTCTTCAGCACAGAGTCAGTCTGCAAAGACTAAGAGAAGTTTGTTCATCTGTTTAGGTCCTGGTATTCAAGAAAATCTCTATTAAAACACTAGATGAGGACAAGCTGAGGAACAGAGACTTCAGTGACAGCATTCAATAGGAAATATAATCTCTGCCAAAACAGTTTGAAAAAGTCACTAAGTAAATGGACCACTATAGCCTTCAACTATAAAATAAAAATAGAAATAAAAAGCAAACCCTAGAAAGGGGAAAATCTGACCTGCAGAATTACCCATCATAATAATCAAATGCCTAGTTTTCAACAAAATATCACAAAGAATATTAAGAAATAAGACAATATGACCAATTCAAGGAAACAAAATAATTTGAAAAATTATTCTGTGGAAGCCCAAGAAATATACTAATCAGAAAAAACCTTTAAGTCAACTGTCTTATATATGCTTAAAGTACCACTGTAAAGCATGGGAAAAGAGCTAAAGGAAACCAAGACAACAATGACCAATAGAGGATATGAAAAATGAGAAAGGGATTATAAAAAATTTCTGAATCTACAAGAAGAAAATATATATATATGCAAAAAAGGGAAACAAAAAGAGAATTCAAAAGGTTTACTTCAAAAAACCAACTAAACACAAAAGAATGCTGTAATGGAGAAGGCTGAGAAACAACTAGTTCTACAATCTTAGAACCTTCAATATACCACATTCAATAATGGCTAGAACATCCAGACACAACATCAATAGGAAATAAAGGACTTGGTCAATTCTATAAATCAAATAGACAAAATACACATACATAAAACACTCCATCCATTCTTCTTAAGTGCATATGGAACATTCTCCAAGACAGAGTATATGGCAAGCCAAATAACAAGTCTGGTAAACTTAAAAAGATTGAGATCATACAAAGTATCTTTTCTTAAGGAAATGGAATGAAGCTAGAAATAACCAATGGAAGGAAAACTAGAAAATCCACAAATATATGGGCATTTAACCACAAACTCTTTAACAACCAATAAGCCAAAAATAATTATAAAGAAAATTAGAAAATACTTAAAGACAATTGAAAACAAAAACACAATATACCAAAACTTATGGGGAGGAGTAGAATCAACACTCAAAGGGATATTTACAATGGAAAACAGTTACATTTAAAAAGAAGAGATATTTCAAATCAACAACCTAAATTTATACCTTAAGGAAGTAGGGGAAAAAAGCAAATTAAGCCTAAAGCTAGCAGAAGGAAGGAAATGATAAAGATATGAGCAGAGTTAATAGAATAAAGAATAAACAATGGAGAGATTCAATATAAACCAAAAGTAGGTTTTTTGAAAAGATATAGAAAATTAGCATACCTTCAGCTAGATAGATAAAAAAAATAAAGAAGCTATAAATGACTAAAGTCAGAAGTGGGGACATTACTACTGACTTGATAGAAGTAACAAAGTTTATAAGAAAACACTGAACAACTGTACGCCAACAAATAAGATAATTTAGAAGAAATACACCAATTATTTGAAATACACATTATCTAAACAGACTTGAGAAGAAATATAAAATCTCAACAAAACTACATTTAAACAGATGGAATTAGTAAATGAAACACTTCCCTAACTCATTCCTTGAGGAAAGAAAGCACAGAAAAAGAAAATTACAGACCAATATCCCTTATGAATATTGATGCAAAGGTCCTCAAGAAAATTTAGCTAACTGAATCTAACACTGTATTAAAAGGATTTTACACCAATATTAGGTGAAATTTATTACAGGAAAACAATAGTACTTCAATATAAGAAAATCAATCAATGTAACTCATCATATTAATAGAACAACAAAAAAGGACCCATATCATCTTACTTGGTTCAGAAAGAACCTGAAAAAACCCACTGCATTGATAAAAATGCTCAGAAAACTAAGAATGAAAGGAAACTTTCTCAGTATAACAAAGGATATGAAAATCTGATAGCTGACATCATACTGAAAGAAAAGATCTTCTGAATTGTTACTGAAATTGTTTCCAAACAAGATAGGTCATTATAATTGTTTTAGATGCTATGATGGCTATAACAGAAGCACCACAAACTGGATGGCTCATACAAGAGAACCCCCTTGTCTCACAGTTCTGGAGGCTAAAGTTCCAACATCCAGGTGTTGGTGAGACATGGAAAGATGGCGGGGAGCGGGTAGCCTCTATCTTGATAGAGCAGGATAAGGGCCTTGGGAAAGGGAAGAACAGCTGTGGGGCAAAGTCCTTGGTTTTTTGCTAGCAGTTGGAGTCGCATGAGCATGACAAATTTAGAAATATATACCCTTTCAATGAGATTAGTCAAAACAATGAACAGCATACCAGCAGGAACCAGTAGAAATTAGGCAACTCAACTAAGTTTGAGATATAAGCCCCTAGACAAAGCCCAGACTCTGGCACGCTTATCTCCTTCCAGCATGCCCTGAGAGTACTGTACTTTTGCTTTCTCTGAATAAAAAATGCCTCTTTATCCTGCTTGCCTACCTTGAGCGTTTGTGAAGTTCATTCTTCCACTCCGTGAATACGGTATCATTGGCAAGTCGCAGTCCCTCTGAGAGCTGTGAGAGAAAACCTTTTCCATGCTTTTCATGTAGCTTATGGTACTTTTCTGTCACTCTTTGGTGTTCTTTGGCATGGAAAAGCATCACCCTCATCTCTGCCTTCATCTTCACAGGACATTATCCTTGTGTACATATCTATGTCCAAATTTATGCCTTGTAAGGAAACTCACTAGTCATACTGGAGCAGATGCTTACCCTATTCCATTATAACTGATGTTAACTAATTAAATGGGCAATGACCTTATTTGCAAAGAATGTCACACTCTAAAGAACTAGGGATTAGGACTTCAACAAAAAAGTTTGTGGGTACACAATTTGATTCATAAGATCATGTTCTCTGCCCCCCATTCCCCGTCCTTACTATGTTCAAAATAGATTTACCCCATCTCAACATCAACAAAAGCCTTAATTATTCCAGCATCAACTCTAAATCCAAAATCTCATCTAAATATAATATGAAATAGCATGTGATCCAGTGTAGTACAATCATATTGACTGTCCTGCAAACTTTAACCTTAAGTTGAGACTTCAAAGACAGAAGGCTGCTAATGCTGGGTTTTCTGACCCCACGGCACTATAAAGACTTTCCGCACACCAATTTGGCAGAGAACAATGGACTGGGTTAGTTCCTGTTCTTCCTGAGGGCAGGTATACCAGATATTCATTTAATTCTCTTTGCTATTCAACATCCTTTTGTTAAACCATTTACTTGTGTTTGATTTAGTAAGCAAACATTTTTGTTTTCTGTGACTGAAGAATCCTGAGAACACAAATCCAAAGAAAAAAATGAAAAGCAAAAATAATAGACTTTCAGAGAAGTCTTTATTTTTCCAAAACAGATCTAAGACTTTCAAAAACAGGTGAAATTATATTTTTACAAGTCAATAAGTAAGGGTAAATGAACTATAATCACAATGAAGTCTCAGGAATAGTGGGAAATTTCTACAGTTAAGATTGTAGGAACTTTTATTATAATTCCCAATAAATTTTTTTTATATCTGTGTCCCATTTTCTTACCTGATTTCAAAGTAACTCAATCAGAGCTCAAAAAATGTGGTTAATGAGTAAACCATTGATGTGTATTTATCAATATTGCATAACAGTGTGGAAATATTGGTATTGGCTTTAACAAATGAAAATTATATCATGAAATTGATTTTTTTCTAAATTAATGTGATGTTAGTATGTAATGCTTAATAAAAAATGCAAGGGTAATTTGTAATTTGAATTATTTCTATGGCAATTTTTTAAAGAATTATGGTTTCAGTATTTCTCAGAGCAAATCTGGAAGTAGAATACATACGTAATTGAGGAGAATATGTGTCATGTACAGAAACATCCTGAAGTAAAAGGATCACTTTGAGTACAATTATGTTTATGGTAGATATAATGATGATGATGATAGCCATGATGATTGCTGTTGGAATTATTGACAATATTTACAATGTGCCTGGACTCTACTAAGTCATTCATGTCTTTAATATTATTTAATTATAATAAAGTGTTACAAGAAAGGAATCCACATTTTTGAAGAATTAAAATATAGGCCAGAAAATCATAAATTCAGGTCAGAATTTAATTCCACAACACAAGGTAAAGGTCCTTATTTCCCCCTTCTAAAATAATGCTTTATCTAGTAAACTGGTCTTAGTTATATAGACAGAGCCATGAAGATCAAAAATATTTATGGGCAAGAAAACTAACATAAATTTTACAGATTTGCTTTAGTTGGATCTTAAATGATGATTTTCATTTAACTCAGATATGTAACACAGTAGGAAAAATGTTGAATTTTTCATGAGGTAAAGCATATTTTTGCTCTTGTAAGCCATACCTGCGCATATAGTTAAGTTTTTCAGGTAATTACTTCCAGGTGCTTGCCTATAGGAATTCTCTGCAGTGCAACGAAATGAGAGTAATAAACTCATCAGCAAAAATTAACCCATAGGCATGACACAGACACACGTATATTTAAATGGTAACAGTATTATAATTTGTGGATTCTAGTTGTTTATGTTCATGATGAAGACAGTCTCCTCCTAGGTAATTAGGAAGATCTACATACAAGTAGGTATGTTTGGCTTTATCCTAAGCTACTAAGAATATTAAACATGTCCAGTTTTAAAATTGTACACTTAAGCTTTTACATTAACCATAGAGAAATCTTCACAGCTTGATTGGCCCATTGTTATAGTTAAATAAAACACAATGTCACTTCCTGTTTACTATCTTTTCTTACTGATTACAGTTCTAGTAACTGTCAGGGCATTTTAAATTGAATATTAAAATTAATTTTGGTGAAGAGAACCAAAGCATTTTCTATAAACTTTCTATTTTAACATTTCCTTTTTTTTTTCCTAAAAAAAGCACCTCTCTTAATTGCCAACTTGCCTTCAAATCTCATTTGGAAAGACACATTTCTATCCACTTCAAGTGATTAGCCATGGTACTTAGTGTTATTGCATTTTAAAATGTTGAAGTAATAGAATTAAGAATCCTGGTAAGACCTTACTAAATTAACTACAAATAAATAATAAAATTGAGATGATTCCTATTATTCCATATATTCCTGTATATGACTTTCTACAACATGCAGACTGTAAAATTAGAATATTCATGTAAAAATAACATCTTGGGATGAAAGTTGGCATACACATATAAAAATGTTATCAAATATAAAATTTGGGGATTGTAGGAGACTACAGAGATTTTACACAGCAAGCTTTCTGTCCACTTGAATCAAAGTAATGATTTCAAGCAACAATGACCACTGGAAATAGAGGAGCATACAAAAATAGAGAGTCAGAGATGGAATCTCCAATTCTGTTTGACAACATCTTGGCTGATCTATGAAGCACACACATGGAGAAAAGCAACAAACCTCAAGTAAAAATAAAAAATTTGAAGCTTGGTGCTACCTCACAAGAACAGTTTGTAGTTCATGTTCAACAAAATTAATTGCCTGCTAAAACAAGAAAAAATCATTCACTATAAGGGAAAAAAGAGAGTCTCCACAACAGAAAATTTAAAATGTCCAGATACAATCCAACATAATTTGATTTTTTAAAAGGATGTTTATTAAGGTAAAGCTACTTGAAGACTTTATGAATACTTTAGAATGATTACAGTGGGTTATTATATTTCTTTGCCAATAATTTTGGAATATATATGTACTTGTGTGGAGAAACAATAATTTCCCAGTTGAACCCAAGGTGTACAGATTTACAAAAATGTTCTTAGTTTCATTGCTCTCACCAAGGTGCTGAAATTGGCCCCTTGGATTGCATCCCAACTGTCAAGAAGCATAAGAAAATGGTTATTCTTTTCCACTGTATTTCTAATCATATCCAAATGAGGTATATAGCAAGGTACTAAACAATTCTCAACATCACCCCCACCCAAAGAATAACAGTCTACTGTAAACAACACTATAGTTGAAGACTAAGATTAAAAGCCCATTAAAAAATATTGAATGTTTGGAAAATAAGCAAACCTATATGACACACTTGAGAGCCCATGACACAAACATATACACACAATAGAAATTACATATAGATATTATCAGGATATGAATTATAATTACTCTAATCTTAGAGAAGGCAGTGAATTCATGGAAAAACACTCTACTGTATTTTCTTACTTTTATCACTGAATTCAAGTATCAAATTTAGGTAAGAGGCAAGAACCCACTTCTATGTCAATGTTTTTGCTCTCCCTGGCATTTCTCTTCTCTCAGTTTCTGTTGAAGTATTTTCTATTTCTAAAGTTTCCCCTTATTATTTACATGATTTACCATCTAAGTGTAATTAAATACCTTGAACACATATATCTGTGACTGGTCATTCAGTTATTACTTTGTCAAAATCCATCTTTATCTCATTCACTCACTAAAAGTTACTTAGGAAAAAAGAGAAAAAATGAGTATGTGGGTTAAGACAAATACAAATATGTATAATACACATGTTTTTAAGAGGTACGTTCCAGAGAAGAATAAAAATAGTGACATGGAGACTCAGTATAGAAATAGATTACATCTAGTTAGGAAAAAGTAGTTATTGTAAGAGTATGAATAAGGTCTGAGGAAGTGGCATTTGATCTAGGCCTTGAAAGACCGTTAAAATTTTGACTAATGGAGATTGGAATAACATTTAAGAAGAAAGGAAAAAGTAAGAAAAAAATCATGAAGGAGGAAATTTGTAGTTTATGAAGTAAAATAATGATAAATAAAACTAGGAAGTTAGGTGGTAATAAAATAGCCTATTCATCCAGAAAAAATTTTACCGGGCTTGACTTAACCTTTAGAAAACATGTTTGTGCAAGTTTTTAAAAAATGTTATTTCAGGTCTATTTATTTACTTATTTGATATTGATAAGTTTTAATTTATGTTTTTTCTATATCGAGATACATAAGATGCACAAGGAAGTCCCAACACTATCTAACTTTAAGGCTTATTATAAAACGAAAGTAATCAAAACATTATAGAATCAATGTCAAATTAGACAAATAGTCCAGTGGAATAAAGAGAGTCAGGTAATAGAAATACAAAAAATGGAAGGCTGATTTTAAACAAGGTTGAAATGCAATTCAGTGGAAAACTGATAATCTTTTTAAGTAAATAATGTTGGTATAATTGGATATCCAAGTGCAAAATACAAGGATATTCAATCTGTATGACTCAAATTTTATCATAGATATTAATGTAAAACTTAAAACTATAAAACTTTAAATCATTGAAGGAAATCTTTGATTTTGGCTATGCAAAGTTTTCTTGATATGACACCAAAAACATGATTTATAAGAGATCAGTTGAAATACATATATTTTTTTATTTATACACACACACACACTAGCATATTATAAAGCACTGAATGCATTGTAGATACATGCAATAACCTATGTATGTTGTATAATACAATTTTGACAGAACAATGCACATCACTTTTCTAATGTTTAATAATTATTAAAATAATAATAATAGAGTAAGGTACTACATGGCAGCCAGAATGAGTTTCTAGATTGGGTTGTTAATCAAATTCACTAAATACAGTAAGTAAAGCCCCACACAAAGTTTACCTACATTTAGGAATGGATATAGCATCATTCACAGCATCAGGATCTCAGAAGCTTTAATCACCCAGATGTAATTTCTGATACCCCCAAACAACATATGAGATGGATTTTGTTTGTGCAGGATGATGACAAGAGCTGACACATAAGTCATGAGCACAAGGAAGCTGAATAGCCTAGGTTGTCTCAGCTAAATTTGCAAATCACTAGCACCTGGAGGGATGTATTCTCTGTTTCCATTTGTTAGAGCACCTGAAGGTCACAACTGTGCAACAAATAATCCCATTAACATCATGCTAAAAGGGGTTTCAGTACTCATTATTTAGTGCACAGAAATCCCAGCTAAACTCTGTCATTGGATACATACCTACATTGACAAAACAAACAAGCAAAAAGAAATGTAAGTTTAGAAGTCATAGAAATAAAACACACATAATCAAGTGTTGTGGCTACCTCTGGAAGGGAGACTGGAAGGTGGGTAGGAGAGGAACAATGTTCTAATTCTTTTTGTGTAGGTGATACGTTCATGAATGTAAGTTCTATAATAAAAAATAAATACAAAATTAATGTATAAGAACAAAATAATTGTATACAATATAAAAATAAAGGAGTGAGTCAGGCATAAATTAATACTTAAGGCTAATTGAATTTTTGTGTGTCTAAAATTTTTAATAAATAAGAACACTTCCTTATTTTTAATGAATTAAATATTTCAAAAAAGACTAGAAATGGTGTCTTAGACAAATATTACTTTGCAGAGATAGAGAAATGGAAAAAAAGAGAGACAAAGAGAGTGTTAAAGAGGGACTATATTTTGTTAAACAGCAACATTTCAGCCACTTTAAAGTTTTAAAAAAATTTCCCCCTTAATTACCAAATTAGCTAGAATTCCTAGGGGTTGGGGAATCTACCTATAGGAAATGTGACTAATTTTATTTCTTCTTTTATCTAACTTTTAAATAATTTACTATTATCAACTACTAATAGTATTTAATGAGTGATTGTTTTATACTAGGTATCATATTTTGCATAGGTTCTTATTTTATCTTCATACTATAAGAGATGGCAATTTAAATACTAATTTATACAGAGAAGTTAAGGTTAAATTAGGGAACATAATAAACCAAGTTTTTCTTGAAGTTATCAAGAATTTATCACATTCAGTTTAATTAAAAAATTCATATTCTCATGATTCTAATGAATCCACAACTACTATTTCTGGTCAAGCATCAACATCTTTCCTTAATGGCGGGGGAGACATAAGAAAATATTTATCTGTCTTCTCTTGGTCTGTGCATGACTGAACCTAGATGTATAACTTCCATGTAGTACAGTGTTATTGAAAAACACTCAATTTTTTAAATAGCATTTTTAGTCTTTGAATTGCTTTTCACTTTACCTTTCTTTGATAAAAATCAATATTACATTTTTTGGTGTTTATGTGTCATTTATTTAATTTTTTCTTTAATTATTTCATTATTTTACAAGAGCATATTTGTTTTTTATTAATATGGAGATGTCATAAAGCTAATATGGCTTTTCCAATATATATACAAATATGTTTTGATAATTAGGTTATCTTTTGCTATTTTTACTACTGTACTACATTGTAATACATACATTTTTGACATTAAATATATTTAGGAAAGCTTTATATATATATATGTGCATTCACAATAATACTAACTGGTTGATCTCTTGGGTTGCTTGTCATAATCATATAATCATTATAGCATAGAACTTGTCACTAACACCATTCTTGCCACTAAATTGTTTTGCCAGGCTTAAAACTAACTGATAAGCAAATAAATATCTTCTATAAAGAAATTTTCTGCCCCTTTTAATTGAGGCTCCTTTTTTTTTTTCCTGGATAATTATTTTTTATTGAAGGGTAGTTGACACACAGTATTACATTAGTTTCAGGTGTACAACACAGTGATTCAACATTTATATACATGATAATTCTAGGTACCAGCTATCACCATACCAAGTTGTTACAATATTTTGACTATATTCCTTATGCTATACATTACATCCCGGTTACTTATTTATTTTACAACTGGAAGTGTTTATATATATATATATATATATATATATATGTACATTTTTTGTGAGGGCATCTCTCATATTTATTGATCAAATAGTTGTTAACAACAATAAAATTCTGTATAGGGGGGTCAATGCTCAATGCACAATCATTAATCCACCCCAAGCCTAATTTTCATCTGTCTCCAATCTTCTGGTGCATAACGAACAAGTTCTTACATGGAGTACAAATTCTTACATAGTGAATAAGTTACATGGTGAACATTACAAGGGCAGTCATCACAGAAGATTTCGGTTTAATTGAGGCTCCTTTTGAAGCTAATACGTATATCCTCTTATCATGTCAAGTCTTTCAGACCATTCTTATATCCACAGCTTCAGTTGGATAATGACTACTAGTCTCTTTGAAATGCCAAATTAGGACTTTCAATAAACATATAAACTTTGTGAGAGAACAATAAAATAACCTGTATCTTTATTAATTTTAAAAATTGAAGCGGGCATATCAAAAACACATCAGCAAATCATGTTTATATGATCAAGAATTTATCATTAGTTGAAAATTAGCAAGACAACAATTCAATTCCATGCGTATTGACATCATATCTCATATTCTTTTAAATATAAAGTAATATTTCTAGAGCTCCTTGAATATATTATTTTGAAATGGATTTATTAAACCTAATAGTTTCTGTACTTTCTACTGTAAACACTACTTTCTGAGTCTTTTGTAGATGTCATTCACATATGTCTCTAATGTCACCTGGCAAACATTTTGAACTCCCACACATCTCCACACATGCAAACAATCCCAGGATGAAGAGATAAGCTTCCTATAGGACCCAGACTAATTAAGAAACATTATTCCAATTGATCAATTGACTTTTACTTAAACAGATAGAAAAATCATAACTGTTGCCTTTAACATGTACTTTTTCTTACATAAATGTTAATTTAATTAATGATATAATGCTTTCAGGTTAAATACTAAACAAGAATGGCTTGGGTTTCATAAATTTTTCCTAATTCTGTTTCAGAATTGCCTGATACTATTAAATTGTGGCTGTTAGGATGTTGCAGTATTCAGCCAAAACATATTGGCCATTGATTCACTACTCTTCTATTTCATAAACTTCCCTGTAAGTAAAAAAGATACATATCTTCCATAAACCTAATGGAGGAAATGAAATGTTTCTTTTTCATCTTTGAGCTTTATAAAACACCTAATAAAGAGTTCATAAATGGTAAAAACCAGGAAGAATTATCAAATGTTTAGCTCTTCTGGTCAGGTTTTCCCTGGCTCACCTGTACTTCCTTCACTGTATTTTAATATTACACACATCCTAAGTGACCACATTTTCCTTCTGAATTATCAAGAAAAATGAGGTCCTAAATAAAGCAATAGTTCTTGCCAGGCATTTCTAAGCACAAGCCTTAAGGATATTATCAAATTATTAAGTCTTATTGACATCTAAAACTCTATCCAAAAAAGAACATATACAATTTTGGAATCATAAAACATAACTATAGGGGGGACAAGCCAACATGGCAGCGTGAGTAGGACAGTGGGAATCTCCTCCCAAAAACATATATATTTTTAAAAATACAACAAATACAACTAATCCTAAAAGAGAGACCATAAGACACAGGACAACAGCCAGACTACATCCACACGTATGAGAGCCCAGCGCCTGGTGAAAGGGGTAAGATACAACCCCCGGACCAGCGGGACCCGAGCACGCCTACCCCCAGCACCCGGCATGAGGAGAGGTGTCGGAGCGGGGAGGGAGAGGGAGCCCAGGACAGCTAAACAAACAGCCCCAGGCACCGCACCAGAGCGCAGACACAGTGCATACATGGAGGGCTGGAAACTAGGGAAACAGGGCAGCAAGAACTCTGAGCAGGTTCCAAGCTGATGCCCCTGAGACAAAGAAAAGCAAGTGCTTTTTGAAAGTGTTAAAGGGACAGGGACATAATAGCTAGATGGAAATAACACAGGTCACATACCAGTGGCTGGAAATTACAGGGAAAACAGGGAGCACTAACCCGCTGGGCAACAGATCTGAGACACCTCATGAAGGTAAACAGCAAAACAGCACCTCCCATCCATTACCCCTCCGGGCACTGTGAAAGCAGAGAAGCAGCCTAAGGCAGGCCACGCCCTCAGAAAGGAAGATTCCTTCATACTGGCAGGGGAAGACACAAAGACCCAGCCTAAATGCAATTACCCAACACAAGCCACTAGGGGATGCAGTTGTCCCAGTAAACAAAGGCCAGAAGCAAGTGAAAAGTTTGGCACTCCCAGCTGACAGTCAATAGCACCTGTCAACATGAAAAGGCAAAAAAATATGATCCAGACAAGACTAACCCAGACAGCTTCGGCATCTGCTACATCTTCCCCTGAGAAGGAACCTGGGGAGATAGATTTAACCAGTCTTCCTGAAAAAGAATTCAAAACAAAAGTAATAACCATGCTGATGGACTTGCAGAGAAATATGCAAAAACTAAGGAAGGAGAATACAGAAATAAAACAAGCTCTGGAAGGACTTCAAAACAGAATGGACGAGATGCAAGAAACCATTAATGGACTAGAAAACAGAGAACAGGAATGCAGAGAAGCTGATGCAGAGAGAAACAAAAGGATCTCCAGGAATGAAAGAATTCTAAGAGAGCTGAGTGACCAAACGAAACGGAAAAATATCTGCATTATAGGGGTACCAGAAGAAGAAGAAGAAGAGAGAAAAAGGGATAGAAAGTGTCTTTGAAAGAAATAATTGCTGAAAACTTCCCCAAACTAGGGGAGGAAATGGCCTCTCAGACCACAGAGGTACACAGAACTCCCAAGACAAGGCATCCAAGGAGGGCAAAACCAAGATACATAATAATCAAAATGGCAAAGATAAAAAACAAGGACAAAGTATTAAAGGAAGCCAGAGAGAAAAAAAAAGGTTACCTACAAAGGAAAATCCATCAGGCTATCCTCAGACTTCTCAACAGAAACCCTACAGACCAAACGAGAATGGCATGATATATTTAATGCAATGAAACAGAAGGGCCTCGAACCAAGACTACTGTATCCAGCACGATTATCATTTAAATATGAAGGAGGGATTAAACAATTCCCAGACAAGAGAAAGTTGAGGGAATTTGCCTCCCACAAACCACCTCTACAGGGCATCCTACAGGGACTGCTCTAGATGGGAGCACTCCTAAAAAGAGCACACAACAAAACACCCAACATATGAAGAAGGGAGGAGGAGGAATAAGAAGGAAAAGAAATAAAGAATCATCAGAACGTGTTTATAATAGCTCAAAAAGTGAGTTAAGTTAGACATTAAGATAGTAAAGAAGCTAACCCTGAACCTTTGGTAACCGCAAACTTAAAGCCTGCAACAGCAATAAGTACATACATTTCAATAATTACCCTAAATATAAATGGAATGAATGCACCAATCAAAAGACACTGACTAATAGAATGGATAAAAAAGCAAGATCCATCCATATGCTGCTTACAAGAGAATCACCTCAAACCCAAAGACGCGCACAGACTTAAAGTCAAGGAATGGAAAAAGATATTTCATGCAAACAACAGATAGAAGAAAGCAGGTGTTGCAATTCTGGTATCAGACAAAACAGACTTCAAAATAAAGAAATTAACAAAAGACAAAGAAGGACATTACATAATGATAAAGGGCTCAGTCCAACAAGAGGATATAACCATTATAAATATATATGTACCCAATACAGGAGCAACAACATATCTGAAACAAATACAAACAGAACTAAAGGAAGGAGGAAATAGAATGCAATGCATTCATTCTAGGAGACTTCAACACACCACTCACCCCAAAGGACAGATCCACCAGACAGAAAATAAGTAAGGACACAGAGGCACTGAACAACACACTAGAACAAATGGATCCAATAGACATCTACAGAACTCTACATCCAAAAGCAACAGGATACACATTCGTCTCAAGTGCACATGGAACATTCCCAGAATAGACCACATACTAGGCCACAGAAAGAGCCTTAGTAAATTCCAAAAGACTGAAATCCTTCCAACCAACTTTTCAGACCACAAAGGCATAAAACTAGAAATAAACTATTCAAAGAAAGCAAAAAGGCTCACAAACACATGGAGGCTTAACAACACGCTCCTAAATAATCAATGGATCAATGACCAAATCAAAATGGAGATCCAGCAATATATGGAAACAAATGACAACAACAACACTAAGCCCCAACTACCGTGGGACACAGCAAAAGAAGTCTTAAGAGGAAAGTATATAGCAATCCAGGCATATTTAAAAAAGGAAGAATAATCCCAAATGAATGGTCTAATGTCACAATTATCGAAATTGGAAAAAGAAGAACAAATGAGGCCTAAGGTCAGCAGAAGGAGGGACATAATAAAGATCAGAGAAGAAATAAATAAAATTGAGAATAATAGAACAATAGCAAAAGTCAATGAAACCAAGAGCTGGTTCTTCGAGAAAATAAACAAAATAGATAAGCCTCTAGCCAGACTTATTAAGAGGAAAAGAGAGTAAACAAAAATCAACAGAATCAGAAAAGAGAAAGGAAAAATCATGACGGACCCCACAAAAATACAAAGAATTATTAGAGAGTACTATGAAAACCTATATGCTAAAAAGCTGGGAATGCTAGGAGAAATGGACAACTTCCTAGAAAAATACAACCTTCCAGGACTGACCCAGAAAGAAACAGAAAATCTAAACAGACAAATTAACGGCAACGAAATTGAAGTGGTAATCAAAAAACTACCAAAGATCAAAACCCCCGGGCCAGATGGATTCACCTCAGAATTTTTCAGACATACAAGGAAGACATAATACCCATTCTCCTTAAAGTTTTCCAAAAAATAGTAGAGGAGGCTATACTCCCAAATTCATTCTATGAAGCTAACATCACCCTAATACCAAAACCAGGCAAAGACCCCACCAAAAAAGAAAAAAACAGACGAATATCCCTGATGAACGTACATGCAAAAATACTCAACAAAACATTAGCAAACCGAATTCAAAAATACATGAAAAGGATCGTACAACATGAGCAAGTGGGATTCATCCCAGGGATGCAAGGATGGTACAACATTCGAAAGTCCATCAACATCATCCACCACATCAACAAAAAGAAAGACAAAAACCACATGATCATCTCCATAGATGCTGAAAAAGCATTTGACAAAGTTCAACATCCATTCATGATAAAAACTCTCAGCAAAATGGGAATAGAGGGCAAGTAACTCAACATAATAAAGGCCATCTATGATAAAACCACAGCCAACATTATATTGAACAGCGAAAAGCTGAAAGCTTTTCCTCTGAGATCGGGAACTAGACAGGGACGCCCACTCTCCCCACTGTTATTTAACATAGCACTGGAGGTCCTAGCCATGGCAATCAGACAAAACAAAAAAATACAAGGAATCCAGATTGATAAAGAAGAAGTTAAAGTGTCACTACTTGCAGATGACATGATACTGTACATAAACAACCCTAAAGACTCCAGCCCAAAACTACTAGAACTGATATCAGAATACAGCAAATTTGCAGGATACAAAATTAACACACAGAAATCTGTGGCTTTCCTATACACTAACAATGAACCAACAGAAAGAGAAATCAGGAAAACAACTCCATTCACAATTGCATCAAAAACAATAAAATACCTAGGAATAAACCTAACCAAAGAAGTGAAAGACTTATACTCTGAAAACTACAAGTCACTCAAGAGAAATTAAAGGGGACACTAACAAATGGAAACTCATCCCATGCTTGTGGCTAGGACGAATTAATATCATCAAAATGGCCATCCTGCCCAAAGCAATACACAGATTTGATGCAATCCCTATGAAACTACCAGCAACATACTTCAATGAACTGGAACAAATAATTAAAAATTCATATGGAAACACCAAAGACCCCGAATAGCCAAAGCAATCCTAAGAAAGAAGAATAAAGTAGGGGAGATCTCACTCCCCAACTTCAAGCTCTACTATAAAGCCATAGTAATCAAGACAATTTGGTACTGGCACAAGAACAGAGCCACAGACCAATGGAATAGACAAGAGAATCCAAACATTAACCCAGACATATATGGTCAATTAATATTTGATAAAGGAGTCATGGACATACAATGGCGAAATGACAGTCTCTTAAACAGATGGTGCTGGCAAAACTGGACAGCTACATGTAGGAGAAATAAACTGTACCATTGTCTAACCCCACATACAAAAGTAAATTCAAAATCGATCAAAGACCTGAATGTAAGTCATGAAACCATTAAACTTTTGGAAAAAAACAGAGGCAAAAACCTCTTAGACATAAACATGAGTGACTTCTTCTTGAACATATCTCCCCAGGCAAGGAAAACAACAGCAAAAATGAACAAGTGGGACTATATTAAGCTGAAAAGCTTCTGTACAGCAAAAGACACCATCAATAGAACAAAAATTAACCCTAGAGTATGGGAGAATATATTTGAAAATGACAGATCTAATAAAGGCTTGAAACCAGAATATATAAAGAGCTCACACACCTCAACAAACAAAAAACAAATAACCCAATTAAAAAATGGGCAGAGGAACTGAACAGACAGTTCTCCAAAAAAGAAATACAGATGGCCAACAGACACATGAAAAGATGCTCCACATCACTAATTATCAGAGAAATGCAAATTAAAACTAGAATGAGGTATCACCTCACACCAGTAAGGATGGCTACCATCCAAAAGACAAACAACAACAAATGTTGGCAAGGCTGTGGAGAAATGGGAACCCTCCTACAGTGCTGGTGGGAATGCAAATTAGTTCAACCATTGTGGAAAGCAGTATGGAGGTTCCTCAAAATGCTCAAAACAGACTTACCATTTGACCCAGGAATTCCACTCCTAGGAATTTACTCTAAGAACGCAGCCATCAAGTTTAAGAAAGACCAATGCACCCCTATGTTTATCGCAGCACTATTTACAATGGCCAAGAATTGCAAACAACCTAAATGTCCATCGGTAGATGAATTAATAAAGAAGATGTGGTACATATACAAAATGGAATACTACTCAGCCATAAGAAGAGGGCAAATCCTACCATTTGCAGCAACATGGATGGAGATGCAGAGTATTATGCTCAGTGAAATAAGCCAAGCGGAGAAAGAGAAATACCAAATGATTTCACTCATCTGTGGAGTATAAGAACAAAGGAAAAACTGAAGAAACAAAACAGCATTAGAATCACAGGACCCAGGAATGGACTAACAGGTAGCAAAGGGAAAGGGACTGGGGAGGATGGGTGGGTAGGGAGGGATAAGGGGTGGGGGAGAAAAAGGGGGGTAGTAAGATTAGCATGCTTGGGGGGAGTCGGAGAAAGGGGAGGGCTGTACAACACATAGAAGAGAAGTAGTGATTCTACAACATTTTGCTATGCTGATGGACAGTGACTGTAAAGGGGTTTATAGGGTGGACCTGGTATAGGGAGAGCCTAGTAAATATAATATTCATCATGTAAGTGTAGATTAATATTAACAAAAAAAAAAAAGAAAGAAAGAAAGAAAAGGGGATTACTCCCTGATAGGATAAAACTAACTGTAAATCAACGATTAATGCATGCTTTAAATATCCTTAATTTTGACCAATTAAATTATGTCAGATGATCGGCTATGGAGGTACATTTTTCTGAGAATATTCCTTTCTTTTAAAAAAAAAAGTAGTTCCTGTGTGGTGACCTCCAATGAGTTCTACACAATGGTATAAAGGGCATATAAAAGTGTAGGCAAAGGGTCTTTTTGTGTTTATACAGAGGATCAAAGCCTAATTTGGCTACCCTGAAAATGAACTAAGATACCATATGAAGAAGAACTTCCAACTGCAACACTCTCTGGAAGACCCATGCCAGAAGATGATCATCAAAAAACCCCAACAAAGATCCACGCACTGCTACAGCTGTAGATGCACTCATCCCACCAATTCCTTTACTTGCCATGGGAATGAGGAAGGAGATATCTAAGCTGGCCTGTGCATACAGTAAAACAACAAATTTGACTGGATCTATACTGTTGGAACTCAACCAAGAATTAGGAGAAGTGCAAGTTGTAGCCCTCCAAAATCTTACAACTACAGACTATCTACTGTTAAAAGAACATATGGGATGTGAACAGTCCCCAGGAATGGGTTGTTTTAATCTGTCTGATTTCTCTCAGACTGTTCAAGTTCAGTTGGACAATATCCACCATATCATAGATAAGTTTTCACAAATGCCTAAGGTGCCTAACTGGTTTTCTTGGTTTCACTGGATATGGCTGGTAATTATAGGTCTGTTTTGGTTATGTAACTGTACTCCTATTATGTTAATGTGTGTGCAGAATTTAATTAGTAGTTTAAAACCTATACATGCTTAAGTTACTCTACAAGAAGATATGTCAAAGAAATAATCAATCTTCCCAAGTTTTCTTCCGCCTGCTACTTTTATAGCTTTTTCTTCTTCTTTCCTAATTACAACCCTTAAATAGAATTCGTGCCTCATATCGAAATTACCGAGTAACATAATTCCTCCAAGTGGTAAAGATACCTCAAGACAAATGCTGGTCATAGAAGCCACAGGGCATAAATATGCAAAGAAGTAAAAAGCTAACCTTTTCAAACAATAAGGCTTCTCTCTCACTTACCAACTTTACATCTCCCTGTATGGCCCCAGAAGATGACTGGTTAGCCAGAGACGGGTAAGATTCCTCAAGGGAGGAACAACCTAAGACAGGCACAGTCGCAGGGGGGTCATCAGGTGAGAAATTGGGGATCAACAGAGGTGAGGCTTAGAACCACAAACCCCCTGTTCTGAGAGAAATCTTCTGCATACGTGGATGTTTTATTGCCCTTGTCTAGCTTGGATTAACACATAGTCTACAGGCACACACCTGATCATCTACATTTGCTCTCTTACAGCACTAAATTATGTTTTCTACCTTTATCTTGCATCTACCTACCACGTCAGCGTTTTATTAAAAATAATAATAATAAAGAGAGAAATGTGGTATCCACATATAAATCAAGTATAAAATCAAACGAATATTCATATTTGAACTGATTGTTTATAGTTCATAATGCATGATCAAAACCGAAAGCTTCTGTGATGACTGCCCTTGTACTGTTCATCATGTGACTTATTCACTATGTAAGAATTTGTTCTCCATGTAAGAACTTTTTCGTTATGCTTCAGAAGATTGGAGACTGACAAAAATTAGGTTTGGGGTGGATTAATGATTGTGCATTGAGCATTGACTCCCCTATACAGAATTTTATTGTTAACAACCATTTGATCAATAAATATGAGAGATGCCCTCTCAAAAAAAAAAAAAAGTACAAACTTCCAATTGTAAAATAAATAAGTAACCGGGATGTAATGCATAGCATAAGGAATATAGTCAAATATTGTAACAACTTTGTATGGTGATAGCTGGTAGCTAGAATTATCATGTATATAAATGTTGAATCACTGTGTTGTACACCTGAAACTAATGTAATACTGTGTGTCAACTACTCTATAATAAAAAATTATTATCTACAAAAAAAAGAAAAAAACAAAAAAACATAACTATACATTTTTGGAAGTGTGTGATGATCTTATATTCTCTTAAAAATATACAAAAATATGTAAATTATCTTCATGTACAGTGTAGTTATATGAGCATAGGTGGATCTTTTTCAGCATAAGTAAATGGGACATATATACCTCAGTAAGGATTTATTTTGAATGCATTTATAAGAATTAATTTACTATCGAACTAACACCTAAATTGGAACTTTGAAAAATGATGAAATATATAGGCATCAAAAAATGCAGGACCTTTTAAAAAGAATCTTTTAAAAATTAATGAATTTCTTTATATTTTTTCTGCCAAATGCTGAGGAATTTCACTTATTTTATATTTATTTTTTATGTATTATTTTATATTTTTATTTATATATTATTTAGATGTATAGTTTTATTTATTTGTACATAAAAATTCTCTTTGTAAAAATAAATCTCTATTGTACCATCATATATTTTACTAGGTTTAAACTTCTAGATTAAGAATTATTATCCTTTGACTTCATTGATGTTAATTGCATTGTATTCTGGCCTCTACAGCACTTGTTATGATACCCTGGCTGTTACCCTATTAAAATTCTCTTGTATAGGCTGATTTTTTTATTAGCTTCATTGAGTTGTAATTGCCTTAGTAAAATTCACCCTTTTTTGGTTTGCCATTTAATGAGTTTTGAGAAACTGATACAATGATGCAACCATCACCATAATAAATATAGAAATTTTTCATTACTGAAATGATTAATTGCAGCCACCACCCTCCTCCCTCTTAACCTCACAGCTCATGGTAACAATTTGTTCTATATTCTGTCTACAGTTCATTTTATCCAGTAATTCAAGTAAAAGGAAAAATAAACAATGTAATTGACTTTGAATTTTTTATTCATTTGAATGCATGCAAGAATTATCCATGTTATTGTGTATTTCATTAATTGGTTTCTTTTTATTGCCGAGTAGTGTTGCAATGTATGGAGGTACTACAGTATATTAATTCATTCACCAGTTTAAAGATATTTTTCTTGTTTCCAAATTTTTCAATTATGAAACAGCCATCAATTATGCTCAGTTTTCAGTGTAAATATATTTTCATTTCTGTTGGATAAATACATAGGAGTGAGATTTCTGAGTTAGATGGAAAATGTACATACAGATTTTTATAAGAGATGATCAAAGTACTTGGAAATGTGGCTGTTCCCCAAAAAAACTGCACTCCCACGAGAAAAGTAGGAGAGTTTCAGTTGATATCCATGCCATCAGCACTTGACCTTGTCAAGTTTTTGTTTCTGTTCTTTTTTCTTTTAATTTCTTTTAAATTTCTCTTAAGCTATCCTAAGGTCTATAATGATATTACATTGTGGTTTTAATTTTCATTGCTAATGACTAATAATACTGAGTACATTTTAATGTGCTTATTTATCATGCTTATATTTTCTTTGATGAAGTGTGTGTTCGTATTTTCTCTTATTTTTAAATAGACTTAAAAGAATGGACACTTAATTTTGAAGAAGGAAAGCATGAACTTTTTAAATAATGTGTGCAATATTTAATAAATCTTTGTGTAACCAAAGCCAAAAGTAGTTCTTCCTAAAACTATTTTTGTTTCATTTTAGAATCTTTATTTTTCTCTGTTTTTATGTTATAGATAATACTAAATTTATATGCATATTTTTTTCATATATTTCCATATGGGTGTTCAGTTAATTGTTCCTGCAACATTCATTGAACATATTAAATCCCCATAGAACTGCTTTGGCATTTTTATTGAAAATGAAATCACCTTATATGAGTGTATTTTTTTTTTGGAAGCCGTTCCACTGATCTATGTCACTGTACTTTCACAATACACATTGTCTTGATTCTATAGCTTTTGAGTAATCTTGAAATCAAATAGTATGAGTTTCCAACTTTGTTCTTTAAGTATTGTTTTTCTAAATTGTTTTGACTAGTCTATTTCCTTTACTCCTTGGGCATATTTAAAAATAAACTTTGGTTTGTACAAAACATCTTGCTGGGGTTTTGATTAAGATTATATTGAGTGGGTAACTGTTTGGAGAGAATTGGCATCTTATAAATTCTAAGTTCCATTAATTTATATCTTCTTTGATTTCTCTTATCAGTTTTCCTGTTTTTCAGCATGCAGACCTTGCATATGTTTGTTATATTAATACTTAAATTTTAAATGATTTTATGTAATTCTTTTAATTTTAATTTCTAATCATTAGTAGTATTCATGAATACAATTACCTTTTGTGTACTGAATTTACATCCTCTGACCTTGTTAAATTCACTTATTTTTTAAATTGTATATTTGTTGGAAAATTTGTGTGTAGATGGTTGTTCCTTCTGTTTCAGGTTTCTTTATTCTTTTTAAATTGACATGTATTTTCTCTCTTTTTTTCCCTCATTGTACTCATGAGAACCTAAAGCTATTGATTAAGGGGACTGATAATGAACATTCTGGCTTTGTTTCTAATTGTAGGGACAAAAAATCAGTCTTTTGTCATTAAGTATAATGTTAGCAATAGAGAACATTTGTTTGTAAATGCCTCGTTGTGTTAAAGAAGTTCCATTTAATTCTGAATTTACTGAGCCTTCCTTATATGATGAACAAAACTTGACTTTTGCAAGTGCTTTTTCAGCATCTGTTGGTTCTTTACATGTGTCTCCCCAATTTTTTTTCATTTTCATCCAAATGGAAATACTTTTCTATTTCACTTGTAATTGTTTTTTTGTCCCATAGATTATTTGTGATTAATTTACAAATGTTTGTGATTATAGAGGTTACCTTTTTAGTATTGTCTTCTAATTTAATGCCAGGTGCTCCAGGAACATTCTTTGTATAAGTTAATGTATTTTTATTTTTTTCAGATTTGTTTATCACATAGAATGTGATCTATTTGGGTAAATTATGTATACTTAAAGACAGCATCCATACTGCTGTTGTTGGGTAGGGTTTTCTATCAATGTCAATTAAGTCTACTGATGAGCTTTTCTAAAGCTTGTTTCATTTTGTTACCATGTTTTTTGTTTGTTTTCCAGCATTTACCAAGAAATGCACCATTTGATATGCATTTGATAATGCATGTTATCTATCTTTTCCACTGGAACATTTGATAGATTAATCATGGTCATGTAAAATTCCTTTATGGTAATGTCAACATCAGAAACATTTGTAAGTCTGGTTCAGATTCTGAGTCTGTTGATTGCTTTGACTCTTAATATTAGGTTGTTGTGCTCATGCCACAGAGGTGGTAACTTCCCATACTATTGTTTCTCCCCTAGTGTTGGACAATTTTGCTGTCACTTGGAACATTCTAGCCTGATGATGAAGACCAGAGGTGATTCTCTGTATTAGTGATCCAGACTTGTGCTCTTTTCCCCAGAGATGGACATTCCTAGCCCTGCTTCTTTTTCCACTGGCTCCTACAATCTAATTTGTATCTTTGGTAGTCATTATAGCAGAAAGTACTTCCTGTTCCTCCTGTGGTAGTGTTGCCAGGCAGCTACATCTGGGAGGTATTCACCTTGCACACCAGGTGAATCCTCATCCTAGATGTGGGTAGGGTTCTTGCTAGGAATTCTCAATGGGCACAACTCCCAGACTCCTTCCGTTCACTCTTCTCCAGAGATACAGTGACTTGACTGGTAGGAAAATTGGGAATATCTAACTAGACATGGCTGTTCCTGAACTACCCACTTTTCTTTTCTTGTGGCAGAGTGAGTTTTCCCAACTCAGTGTGCTTTCAGCTTCAAGGAGGCATTTTGGGAAAGGCTACTGAGCAGAGGGAGTCCTGCCTAGATTCAGAACTCCTGTGCCTGCCTGGGAGAACCTGCATATTTCTGCAACTTTCTTAGAAGTCTGATTTGGTGCACACACTATTCTCTCTCCTACAAGTAAGACATTATCTGATGTAAGGTGGCAAATTTGGCATCTATATTTATAATTTAAAATATGTCAATTATACTTCAATAAATAAAAGTAAGATACAAATGACCACCTTCTTTATTCCTAGGTGGAACCTCCCAACATAAATATGTAAAAGAATATTATATAAACTCTCAGGGTAATTTGAAATAAAAGTCACAAAATGCATAAAAGTAAATTGCTGAAATTTGTTATACCATCTCTTAGTGACTACTATTAAGTTTAACTCTTAGGTGCTGCATGTGTCCCTGCAGGAATACTCAAAATTATTTCATAATCAAAATGATCTTTTAATTTTGCACAAAGATGTAAATATTTTTAAAGTCCTATAAAGAAAGAAAAAGAGCTGGCATCCTCAGAGAGGGAGTGCACTGAAAGGTTGGGGGTTCCCTCTTTTAAGGATTTTTCAAAGGGCAAGGTAGTCTCAAAATGTTTATCTCCAGTGAAAGACATTAACTGTCTTTTCTTCTATTATCAGTCCTCCAGGTAATGTAAAATTAACTAAACCCAAGAAATTTACTGATTCGGTTCCTCCCCACAGCTTCCCTCTGTCATCATATCATTCAAGACTGCCTGCCCTGTCCCCAAGGTGGGCTGAGTTATTGTCTATATGCTAAAGAATATGTTAGGAGTCTTACCTCCTAACTTCTTGGCTTTTAAAGTGTAATCTTAGTCTTAGGATGGAACACTTCCTGTTCTTACTACACTCCTTATATCTCAGCATTTTTCATCATGGGCAGGAAAAGTTAACTATGAGGCTTGTCCCAGGTCCCTGCCTTACATCAGTAGGAGACTTCTAATGGCATCATTATAGTTCAGTATTCTTTTCTATCTCATGTCTATGAGTAGAGGCTTGTTTTCTTCTTTCTCCCAGCTAAATTTGGTTTTTATCCTGGCCCTGGCAGTGATAGCATTTCTCTCCCTCATTCAGTGGCATAAGGTTTTTCTCTCGTACTGTATAAGGGTCTGTGTGTGGTGTGGCTGTGTATTTTCTGTACTAACAGTTGATCCCCCTCCTTTAAGACACCCCCACCTGGTGAAACTCCCCCAGTCTATGCCCTTTTCTCTAAACCTTTTTATGGGTACCATGGGAGGTTCACAGAGAAGATGGATGCCTATTTCTGGTTCCAAGTGCTTTTATATTCTTAGGCTAGCCAACACTAGCTGTATAACAATTTAGAACAATTTTAACTGGGTTCTTTTGACTCATTGTTATTGCATCCAACACTTCTTCTTCCCCATGCTTCGCCACTGTTGTGCCCGAAGTCGTGAATCCCAAGGAGACCACCAAGGAGCCAACATGGATGCAAAAGCAAAGAGCCTTTATTCGAGCTAGCCTGAGCTCAATCTCACACCTGTGCCAACGCAGTGGCCAGGTGCCAGAGAGAGAGAGAGAGCACGCGTTTTCCCCAGAACAAAGGTTTTATAGGTTTCCAGGGCAGTTTGGGGGGGTGATGGCTGTGGCCCTGGCTGATTGGCTGGGCCTGGGGGTAGTTGGGGGGTGATGAGTAGTGGCTCTGGTCAATTGGCAGGGTCTGGGGGTAGTTGGGGGGGTGATGGGTCGTGGTTTGGTCAGTTGGCAGGGTCCAGGGGTGGTGGATGTACTTCTTGCTGACTGGAGGGGAGAGAGAGAGACTAAGCTCCGATTGGCTGAAATAGGATCTGGGTCCCGATTGGCTGAGGTAGACCTCAGGTCCTGATTGGCTGAGGTAGACCCTGGGTCCTGATTGGCTGAGGTAGAATCCAGGAGCTTGCCCTTTCAGCCACAAGGGAATATTTGCTCATGTCCTGTCTCTTTAGAAGGGCATGTCATTCCTCACATATCAGGTACTCTATTGCCCTGCAACACTAATGGTTTCCAGAAAAATTTTTTTTAATCTATCCATATTTTCTTGTTATTATGATGAAACCATCACCCCTTCAAGTTTTGCATGCCCTAAGCAGAAGTGGAATAAACTCTGTGACTGATTTTAAGGTTTCTCTTTGTTTTTAGTTTCAAAAAGTTACTATGATATGTTATGATTAATTTTCTTTGCTTTCATTCTGCTTAGAGATTTATTCTGCTTTGATATTCTTGTATTTGTACCTTCATATTGTTCATCATTTTTGAAAGTTTGCAGTCATTTTGTTTTCAAATTATACTGCTGATCATTCTCACATTTTTTTTTTTGTCTTCTGGGTTTTAACAAATAATGTTAGAGCAAGTCCATCCAAGTTTCTTTCTATTTGTACCTTCTTATCTTTCTCTTTGTCTCTATTTCATTGAAATATATTCACCTGTCTTCCCTATTTCTTTTTTCAATGTGCTATTAATACTACTGACTTCAGTTTTTTATCAACACTAGAATTTTCATGTGATAATCTTCATATTTTCTTTTCTTTTATATTTTCTCATAATATTAACCATAACCACATTTTGCCAATATCTGCTAATTGTGTTTTTTGGCTCACTTACATGTTTTTTTCTGTATCTCATTTTTTGGTTTTCTAAGATAAGGTTTTCTTTACCTGAATGCTTTGAAAGTATTAAATGAATGTGAGCTTTGGTATATTACGTTGTTTTTCAGCATATGTAATTGATATGGAGCACCTACTGCTAGAGTTAGAGTATATTTCTCTCACATATTGAAATTGGAATTGATATTGTTACTACTTTGTCCCATAAACATTTGTGGAAGAGACATGACTGCAAGTTTTAAAAGTCATTTTGTCTGCATTTTACTCTTTTGCTTTTGCCATAATCATGAATACACCCTAAAAAGGCCACTAGTCACAAAAGAAAGTGGATTAGACTTGAATCCAGTCAATGAACAGGACTCAAGCCAAGTGGAACCAAGCCTAGATAAAACAAAATTGTAGTCATTGGACTCTATGAAGATGAAAGTAAGTGTTTGTTGTTTCAAGCCATTGAGTGTTTGTGTGCTTATTACACAATGTTTTAGTAATAAGCTTACTGTTGGGGAAAATATACATAAGGAAAAATATATTAACTGATCTGTGTTCTTTCTCTAGAGAGTATTGATGTTTCCTTTGGGAGGCTGATAGAGAATGGATATATAACCTCAATCCAGCCTGATTTCCTTACTTTTAAGGTATAGTTCTATAGAATCTTATGTGAAAGATAAAGATTATTCTTAGGGCTCATTATCACTAGCTAATTTTTTTCCTACCCCTCACCCCCCACCACAAAGAACAGCCACTAGAATTGTCTCTCTTTCTTTTTTTAAATTTACAACTTGTTTCTTTATGCTGGATTTCTTTTGGCACTGTCCCCCTTTAAACACACACACACATACACACACACACAAAGCTTTGGAGGTGACAAATGCCTCAGGAAAATTGTGTTCTTATGATCAATCTGTTGCCCAGCAGCTCTCTTTCCTCTAGGGTCTTGGTCCTCTGATCCCTGGCTATCTTGATAGTCCTAAATTTCAATTTATGTTTCCCAGGCCATTGTAACTGCCCTAAATTCTAGATTTGTGTTTTCTAGATAGCCACTGTGGTCTACACCAATAATTACAAATACTCAGAAAAGAAAAATTCAGCAGAAGAAATGTAGGGTTCATCTCATTCAGTTTCCCTTATAATTTGGTTCTTGAAGTTCACTCTAATTTGGGTGCCTTCCAATAATTCAAAGAGGATTTTTTGTTGTTATTGTAAGTTATAATAATAATAACAATAACAATAATCTAGCTGTTCATTTGTTCTTAGGATTAGTTTGATACGAAATACTTTGTTATGGTTGAAAGCAGTAATCTGTTTTTCCTGTTAGGTATGTACTTCCTTTTAGCAAATAAGCTTTTGTTACTTTTTCTTGATGTACTGTGTCTTTGCTACATCGTATCAAGCTAAGAATTTATTTTTATTTATCTAGCTTAGAAATCAGTGGGTGCTTTTTACTGAAGAACACATGTCTTTCTTCAATTCTGGAAACTTAGTAATTATCATTTCCAGTATTTCTTATCTGCCATGTTATGTATTTTATTCCATTAAAACTACATTTGGACCAATTATATATTTTATCTCTTACCAATGTTTCTTAAATTTTAAAGATCTGTAATACTTATATAAATCACTGTTGCAAGGTTGGGGATAAGAATCTTTAAGATAATTTTATGCTTCTATTTGGAAAAGTTAGCCAAAGTGATTCAGTGCCTAATATATTAAAGTATGAAATGTGGTATATATGTGTGAATGTTCACTATAAAATTTAGCAGGGCCATGAAACACTTTAAACAAAAGAATACAACTAAGAGATGGTGCTATATCTGGATACCACAAAAATGACAAAGGCAGTATCTATATAAAGACAACACAAAAGTTTGGCAAGCAATGCAAAACCACAGATGGTTGTAGGTGGCAGTCTCTTAGCAGCAGAAACAGATTTTCCTGAGAAAACATTTCATCAAAGCTTTGCTTTGAACCAGTCTGTTCTTCCATATTGAGAACAATATTCAGGGAAAAAGAAATTTGCTAACATACAGTCAGCAGAAGTTGGAAAATGTTTATGTGGTGGTTGACCTCTAAAGAGATAGATAAGATAAATGTACAGTAATAATCTCATTTCCATTCTGTGTTCTTGAACAGGGCTAGACCTAAGCAAAATACTATTTAAAGTAAAGTAATTTCAAGACCATGACTTCTCTGCCAAAGTTCTACCATCCTTTCAGTTGTTTCAAGCCCCCAGAAGAATTTAGTGTCTCCAAATCTCCATGAACATTCTACAGCTTTCAAACAAAGAAGGTCACACTGACAAGATTTCATGTTTACTTTCTTCCTGAGATCATGACATTTGAAATAAGATAAACGCATATACTAATTGAGTAAATCCCACCGATTAGCTATGGGAAAGTCAGAATTAAGCCAAAATAAATTATTTTGTCTCTTAGAAATGCTGTACTTTTGTCAATGTTTTGTTATACCAGTGCTTGTTTTGACTGTAGACATGTTTATGATTTATTCTCCAGTCGTTACAGGAAATTGTGCATATTATCAATTGGTAAATGTGACTGATAAATTGATAAATAAGAGGGCAGTGACTATTAAATATGAGCTTTAATTATCATATGATATTCTTAACACTTTGTCTAGCTTTCACCTTTACCTATTTGGAAGTGCACTATTTTCTATTTGATGGAAGTGAAAGGTCAATGTATCATAGTAGTTATGAGTGCAGGTCCATACATGAACTCTAAACCTCAGTTTACTCATCTGTAAAATAAACACATATTTTCCAACTCATGAATATTTTTAAAAGGAAAAATTGGAAAACATATGTAAAGCACTTATAAAACAATTAAAACCAGATAATTAACAAAATATTGGTAATTGTAACTAATATTCTTAAAGTAATGAATAATAAAATATATTTTTGAATTTTTCTATGCAGAAGGACAATATCTCAATGTCAAACTATTGATCTTGAATGTTTTTCAACAATTACTGATACAATCAACTCCTCTTCAGTGGTTTAAATACATGCAAGATAGATTTGTTTCTTGTTTAATAAATTTTATAAGCGCAACATTTCTCATACTGTGTATTTATCTTAGAAGACATTAATTACTTTCTTCTTCAAATATATTGCTTAATATTGGACAAATTTCCTGGCTTAGAAAACTATGTCATGATTTGTATTTTCTCTAATATTCTCCAAAATATGGAAAGCATGGACACAGAAATTAGAAAGAGTTCATTCTTTAAAGATGGAGCTGACAAAAGTAAAGCAAAGCCAGGAGAAGGCAGTTTCATGTGCTGAAAGCCTGAGAGAGCATTCAGGGAGATTTTTTATTAGTTCCAGTCCTACAAGGCAGAGTTAGGAGAAAGCATTGAAAAAAAATGCATCACCGTCTTTGGACACTACTCTTCTTGAAGTGTCAATGCACAAAAGGAAGGAAAAATAATTTCCAGTTCAAAAAGTTTCGATAAATGGCATTTTAAAAATAATAAGTTGGTAATTACAGCTCAAAGTTTTAAGGGAACACTGTATTTTCTTTTCTCTTCCAACTGTTCATGGAACACAACTATGTATTTCCATTCAGCTCATAATATCCTGAGAAAATATATATATATATTTTTAGGAAAAATTATTGCCTGTTCATGTTGCACTTGTATTTCATTTTAACACTTTTTCCATTAAAATTCTGTATACTTCATCTACCTCAGTATACTATCAATATGTTCCTGTAATATAACATTTAGTTTCATTTTCTTTCTGTTGATTTTCTTAGAAGTTACATGTGGAATGCTCTTTCTGGTTGACCACTATAATGAGGAGATAAAACATTAAAAAGAAATGAACTAATTCTCTGAATTAAATGATCTGAAAAGAGAATAAGCTAAATAGGAAAACATATCAAATATAAACTTTCTCCATAACAACATCTCTATAAAACAGAGATGCAAACATGTGAGTTTATTATTTACTGGTGAAGAAGTATGCATATTATCTCCAGATTTCTATGGAAATAAAATGGAGCCTCTATGGCATTATGTTTGAAATTTAAATGTAGGCAGTTAGGTTGTACAAAACAATAATTTACCCAGGAGAGATTTTCAAAACTCACATTTGCTTCTTACCTTTTCAATTTTGACACATTATCTTGGCACAGTATTTATTGACAAAACAAAGAGATATTTCCCTTCATCAATTAAAAGCATCACAATTAGGAAATTATCCAAGCATACTGTTGAGATAATGGTCACTAAAACTGTGTAACTATTATGCACAAAATCAAGAAAAAAAGAAAATAGAAGGTAAAAATATAGGCAAACCTGAAGAACAAAAAAGGCCTGAGTATTATTAGCCTAATAAAATATAAAAAGAAAATTCAAAGATTCCACTTTCCCTAAATTATTGATTTCATGAAAAAGTCTTCCATAACAATGGGAATAAAAAAGTTAATCACTATATTAAAAAGCACAAAAAGTTCAGATCTTGTTATTTCCATCAAGCATTACCTTATCTAATCATTAATAAACTGTTAGTAATGAAAGCGAAATACGCCAAGTGACAGCTTTCTTTATGTTCACTAAGGAAATACATGTTTAGCCATTTTACACCATCTGGTACACAAGTGTTAGCACAGTGAATGACTTGTGGAAAAATCAGTGGTGGGATATCAGTGGAGAGTCAAATAAAATAGAGAAAGGTTTCTAACTGTGACAAGGGATATAAATAAAGGGCTTGAGTGGTCATTCCCCATGAAGTACAGAGAGCTAAGAGAGAAATTGGAGTCAAGGGGAAGTTAGAGCTGATAATCTAGGTTGGTGGCCCCACTGCTACATCTTTTAGTCTGCTGTACTTTGAGAAATAAACAAACACTGTAAAAATAACACTTGGATAAAAACCAAAGTGTCTTCCAATACACAAATCAATACTGTCTGAAAAGGAGGAATTTTCGCTGAGAGCTGTGTCTCACTCATGCTGTTGGTACATGCGTGACTATTTGGTTGTTGGTTTGTTTTGATACTTTAGTAGGACTTAATTGCAGCAGGTATTAATAAAGGTAGAACTCACAATCGTGCTTTATTCTACCATAATTTTCTTTAGGTAACTGAAAAATACTTTTCAGAAAAGGTGCTGTAGCTATCCTTAGTAGTAGATAGCATCACAAGAAATTACTGGGGAAAAGGTGGTTGACCAATGGTGGAAATTAAAAATATCAGAGGAAGGTAATAAACTGTGTAACTCAATATATTATAATTTCCACATTTCAGTGATTTAGCGTAATTACTAGAGAGTCTTTTTGCAGTGATGGTACTTTATCATGGTACAGAAATGGCACATAAAAACTTTAAATGACACATTAAATTTAAATTACACCACGAGGTTTGTATGGTTTTTCAAAATCTGGTGTCATTTTATGTGCCCAGTTATACTCCCAGCTAATCTCCAAAGTGAAATTTCTATTACAATAAGTTAATTTTTGTTTATTTATTTTACATTGTTCACATACAGAATTACCTCTACTCTATACAATGGCCTCTTCTCTGTCTAGCCCAATTCAGCAATTCTCCAGGTCTGACTTCTTCTGAAATGTTTCCCTAATGATGGCTCCCTATAAAGAGGATTCCTATTAAAAACTATCTGTAATGTGACCTGTAACTTACTGTCATTTTCTCTAATGATATCAGCAGAATTTGGCATACTTAGCATATCATTATTTTTTCAGGGTTATTTCATATTATATTGTTTTTATTATGCAACTTGTGTGTGCAAATGATTAGCTTTCCTATGTGGATTATAAAGTATTTTTGAGCAGGGAGTGTAGCATAGTACCACACACAAACTCACTTATTTTATTTAAGGCTCCATGGGGAGCACAGAAATCATTCTAGAAATCCTCTCTAATTAGTATAAGATTTAGCACTGCCATTTGATACTTGAAAGTGACTGAATGAGCAAGGTCAAACATGGATGCCTTTAACTCCCAGCTTTACCTAGAGCTTTCAGAGAATCAGAAGGGGGTTCCTCTCATTCAGCTAAGGAATTACAGGATTTCATCATCTTACTATGGGTGCATACAACTTCCAGTCATATTCAGGCAGATGATTCAGAAGGGAACATTGCAAAACCATTGCGGAAATTCTGTCTCCCAAGCTCCTCTATCTGTCTGATGATGGTGGGGGAAGAATTACATTTCTTTGACCTCTATTCTAACTTCTAGATCTCACATAATTTCATCACATTGGAGGAACAAAACTGAGGTGGCTCTGTACACAAATCTGGGAAACGGTTCCTAGACTTACAGCTCCAGCAAGAAAAGAAAATGAGTATAATATGAGAGAAACACATTTAAAATATTTCTTTTAACTTGTACTGAGCTGTTAGCTATGTATTTGAATGGGAATGTATCTTAATTACGTAAAGTCAAAAAACACCCTTTCAAGGCAGGAATGCTAGGTGCTGCTGCTCACATGGCTTTGGAGGTTTACATCTGTATTCTTCTGCTATTAGATTACTATGGAAAACTAGCGTCCCTACCTCAGGCTCTCTGTCTTATTCCCCCTCAAGCAGTATACAGTGGTGATGTCACCATTTTGAGGCATTTTTAATCAATATTGTACTAGTCTGTGAATGAATATTATACTAAGAATTAGTTTCAGATATTATCAAAGATATTAAAAGAATTATGATACTTATTTTTATATAGCTTCACTTCTTAAACTAATGTCTGTTAAAATATTTGTTATATGAACTATAGAGTAACTGTCAGTCATTCTAAATTTGTGCCCATCCATACCTCAATGAAATGGCACCAACAATAACAAAAGTTAGTATAAATAGGTGAAAAAATTTAAAAAATATAAATTTACAGTGCTTCCTACATATCTATAATATGTCATCCCTTTTAAAAAATAAACTCTTCTACATTTTCCTCTATATTTAAACTCAAACTTCATATTGTTGCAGATAATTCACATTTTATATTTCATCAATGTGTTAAATATATATATTTATATATACACACACATATATATATACACACATATATATTATATATATATATATATATATGTGTGTGTGTCTTTTATATATATATATATATATATAAATTATCCAGGACATATATATATATTATATGTATTATATAAATGTTATATTTATGACATAATGTCCACTAGCATCAGTCTTTTTAAAATAGGCCATTTTGGTGCATAAATTTACATATTAAAATGTCAGGTCTGGAGTTTTGAATGGTCTGAGATTTTACTCTAATTATATCAAAATTAGTCTGTTAGTCTGACACATTTTCATAGATCCTGGCAGACAAGAACAAGGCCTTTGGGTCAGAGAAAAAAGACAGTCTATTAACCACAGCAACAGGTGTAAATAAGAGGACAGAATTTATTTTTTGGGGGTTTGTTTCCAGTGTTGAATTTCTTAATTGTACCACCAAGTATCATAACAATTGTAGTCTCATATCCTTTACTACTTTTGCTATGGGCCTGAGTAGTACTAAAAACCAAGGATAGATGCAATTTAAAATAAAAGAAAATATTTCTAACGTTACCTGATGAATAAATTGAGCCTTTATTTATTTTGAACTTGATTTATCATCTGAAATAAATGGAAAAAAAGCAAAATATTTTGTAAGTGTATGAGAAATTTATAATGTGAACAGTGTAAGTAGGCAGCCTGGTTATATGTTTTCCTTAGACCTGCTGTCCTCCATATGCTTCCTTTCTAGGATCAAATTCCTGTTGTGGGGATTATCATCTGGGACAGGATATCATGAATGAGTAGCTGATTCTAATCAACCCCACACACCTTATATTTATTACCCTTCTGCATCAGTAAAACTGACCAGAAGTATTTCACTGTAAAGCAGCATTCAAAAACAAAAGTGTGTACAAAGTTATTTTATGAATTTGTATTCAAAGTAACTCACAGCAATGTTTAGAATTTGCATATTCACATAGTGTCCACCTAAATCATAATTATTCCCCATACTATTATAATCACTTAGTCTCCTAGTCCATTTAGAATTATATTCTTAAATCTAAATTATCAGTTGTTCAGATTATTAAGGTAATTGTAAAAATTAATTTTGTACATTTGCCATGAGTCATTATTTTAATGAATACATTTGTCTCTTTAAAATTCAGTGGGTGAAACCATTTTCCACATCAGCTTAAGTACCTTAAACAAAATCTACTGAAAAAGCAACATCCAATCATGTCTTTAGCATAAATGCACAAATTTGGAAAGGTCAGGGAACAGAGCTAAGCTTGGAAACCACTAAAACAAACAGACTGAGCTGCATAAGCATTAGAGCAGAACACAATGATGCTCAGACAAGAGTGAGCAAAACTCAGCTAAACTAGAAGACCGGCTGAGCTAACAGAGAAGAGTGCTGTGCTCAAAAGAAGAGTTGGAGCTCCAGGGAAACCTTAGAGGCTGTTAACAAAATTCATTATGAGTTCCACTACCTAAAAATGGACACTAGCTATTTCAATCCCATCTGTGAACTGTCTGGACATAAAAGGAAGGCAGTGCCAAAATATAAAAGTAGTCAGTTAATTAGGGAGAAAATCAGTAGGCTACTTTATTAGATTATTGTTCTGTTTATAAGTTATGTAAAGCTTACTTCCATCTATAACAGGTTATATGTAATTGATCAGCAATACAACTGTAAATTAATTTTGAATTAGACAAAAATATATGAAGCAGTTCTTTACAGGCAGTATCTTTCCAATATATATGCTGCTGTTATCTCTTCAGATAACAGGAAGTTAAGTTTATAATTCATGATTGAAAGGAAACTCATGAGGTAAACTACAGGAAAAACCTTACTCCAAGCTGCATCAACTAGAGTCCAAACATCATGGTGATTTCCTGAGCAAAATGATCAGATCAGAAGCATCTAGAATCTTCAGAGTAGATCCTTAGAGAGAAAGTAAATGTACAAGAGGAGAGCATCAAAAATTACTGTGAGAGTGATCCAGGGACCATGAATCCCTGGATGAGAGCTAGGTTTCTTATGTACAGGGTGAAAGTGCAAGCTTTATCAGAGAGGATCAGTTTATCAAAACTACTACAGGTTGTAAAGATAAGCAAATACACTAGAGGCTAAGCAAGATGCGCTGGGAGATTTTAGATTTTTGGTACATCCAGAGTAGAGCAGTTTGTTTATCAAAATAGACATCAGGCTGAGACACCAGGAATATATAAGAATCAAAGTTACCATGTGAGAGATGAATTCATCTTCTGAAACTGTTATAATGAAGCTGAAAACCAAGGCTTAACATGATCTTCACAGTATACAGAGATTGGACTTTAAGTTATGCCACATTAGAAAGGATTTGAGAATACCTTGGACTTTTAATTATACATATTCCCTAAAAATATTTAATTTAATCATATGTAAGATCAAGATAACTAATCCATATTTCAGCTACCTGTTAAAACCAAACTCAATACAACAAATGACCTAGGAGATAGCTCAGAGTCCCTACAGTAATTAATCCATAATATAAAGCATACATTTAAAAATTATTGAGCATGCAAAGAAACCTGAAATGTGATATTCACAATTAAGAATTCAAGCCCTCAGAAAAAGACTTTGAGATGACACAAATATTGAAAGTAGAAGATAGTGATTTAAAAGTAGCTGTTTATAAATATGTGCACTAACTTAAAAGTATAATCTTAATGTATGAGCAAATACGTGATCTCAGCATAGAAATAGATACTATAAATAAAGAGTGAAATGCAAATTCTATAATTGAAGGGTAGAGTAAATAAAATGAACAATTCACTGGGTGAATATTGGAAGAACACAGACTTAGTGAATTTGAGAAGCTATCAGAATGAAAAATCAAATTGGAGGAAGAGAGAAAACTGAAGAAAATTAGCAGATATTCAAGGAACCCATGATACAATACTATATGCCTAACATGACTGTAACTAGAATCCTAGGAGAGTAGAATGAGGGTAAGGGAAAGAAATTTAAGATAAAGTAACTGAATTTTTCTAAAGTGAGAGGAAAAAAATAACTAACACAGATTCAAAAAGTTTATTTGTCCCTTAGCAAGATAAATTCACAGAAAAGCATACTTAGTCAAGTCATATTTAACTCATAAAAAAAGATAATATACTAAAAGCTGTCACAGTGACAAAATGTAATATAGAGATGAAACCAAATATACAAATAGAAGCTGATTATTCATCAGAGAAAATGGAGGATAGAAATAATAATTTGATTCAATATTTCAAAATACTGAAAAGGGAAAACAAAATAAAACTTTTTTTCATCAACTCAAACAAACATATCATATGCTGAAAATTTAACTGATTAATCCAACACATTTTTCATACTACAGCCAAGATACTTTCTAATATGTAAATGTATTCATATAACATTCCTGTTTCTAATTCTTTACTAGCTGCCATTTGTCCTGATGATAAAATCTAAATATAGCATTTCTTACTGTAGTTAGTATACGAGACACTTGAGCCTAATTTTTTGACTCCATCTTCATATTTTCATAAAAGCAAGCTATATTGAGCTTCTCTCTTTTCCAACAAAATGCCATGTTTCCTCTTTCATCCCTGACATTTGAACATAAAGTTTTCTCTTATCCTGGTCTCTTCTGCATAATCCCTCACATATATTTGCTTGGTTTATTATACAGGGTATTACAGTTTATAATGTAGAAACAGACAATCCTGAAATTAGAGTGGGTTAAAACATCAAAGTTTAAAATTTTCTCAAGCTAGTTATGCTACTGGTTGAGGAAACTTCCCAGGGAAGCCACCTTCCATGTGATAACTCAGTCTTTATGTCAATAAAATCTTCCATGATTACTGGGGCAGAGGAAGAAAGGCACAGAAAATTGAGTCCCAGCACTTTTATACTAGGAATAAACACAGAACTTTTCTGCTCAAAATTCACTGGCCAAGAGACAGGAATGTGTCATCTCCCCATGTGCTAGACAGAAAAGCCAATCAAGTCACCAAATCATGGTGAATAGTAATTATCCATATGTGATAACTGCTACTGATCCTACATCTTTTTAATGTGAAATGTGATTTCCTCTTTAAAGCAATTCTCCTCTACAAATCAGTCCTATTCCAGACAATATGCCTCTTACATTTTTTTCCGGGAGCATACCATAGGTCTCTTACATCAGCAGTTAGGTTCTTTGGCTAATATTTATTTATTTATATAATTCACCCTGCTCTAAGGAAAGCCACACAAGATCATTTTGGAAGAGAATACCTAGTGTGATGGGAAAATTATAACTAATTTATTAATGTGTCTTAAATGTACAAATAATTCATCAGTCATAAAACAAAAATAATCAACAGAATTTTAAGAATAATGTAGTCCTATATTTTCATGGTATTATATACCAAAGTTTAACCAATATACAGTTCATCACTTTAAAGACACTGAGCAAAATAATTTTCAACAACTAAAGCAATATACTATAATCTACTGATTAATATGGAGAATTAAAAGAATATTAGGAAGTAACAAAAAATGCTGATGATGGTACACTCATTTCTGGACATTCAGCATGTTATTTGCAATTATTTTTATCTAAGATTGTTGAAAATCTTGCAAGTATCCAAAATTTCTTTAGTTGTGGAACTCCGGGAGGGGGAACGGCATATGTTCCCAGCCGGGCACAAATAACCTTTGAAGCCAAACTCAGTCAAAGGGAGAAATAAAGTGGGAGAAACCCTATTATTGGTTACAAGCAGTCATCCACTTCTACTCACACATTTCCCTGATGATCTGGCTGCAAAAACGGGACCCAACCAAACCTCTGGTCCAGATGTGCCATCACTCCCCCATCCATGTAATCACTTACTGATATGGAGACTAACTACTTCTCTCCACTCCTTGGAAACAACTATTGATATGGAGATGCACTACGGCTAGGTGAGAGATTCTGTAAGTATTGCAATTTTACCCACAGCTCACCTATCCAAGAAATCTCAACTCACAATCTACTCACTCCCCATCTTCCAAAACGGCCACTGTGTGAGAAAACAGGACCACTGTAAACAGTCTAATAACATACAATAACAACAGCAAGAAAATCATGATAATCCTCAAGATGGAGGAGTCACTAAGGTTCAAAGTTATATACAGATTAAGGCCATAGCTTGCCCATTCCACAAGCAGCCAGTAGCTGAAAGAGTAGGGAGTTAAGGGCAATCATCACATGGCAGCCCCATTCAGGAGGGGGGTATAAACCAAGGGACTAGAAGAAAATAACCTGAAGGGTGATAAGATACATGTTTTAATGACACCAGCACAGACATATCCTGTCCATCAGGTATGATGCATTCAAGAGAGCAAACCTGTGATAGTACAGTAACAGGAATGGGATCTCATTTGGATCTAGTATAGCAGACCTTCACCCTGCTTCCTTGGGAGTTACAGATGGGTCAACATATTTATGGCTATGGGAGGTTCATGCACTGGCCATAAAGACAAAACAAAACTTCCCCTAAGATGCTCTTACTTACTCAACATTTGGGATATACGATCATGAACTTTGGGGGCCATCTCTTACTTCAGGAACACACAGGAGGTGAACTTCCTGGCCTTTTCACCAAAGTGTTAGAAGGACAGCCATCACTGGTTCGTGTGTCAAAATGTCCAAGCCCATGTCCACTCAACTGAGTGTTCAGGGTTTAATGCAGTTGGGGCTGGCAGGAGCATGTTGCTCTGCTCTCTGTATCATGGCTTCAATATCTCTTTGTTTAGCACATACAGTTGCATAGGAGAGGCAGCAATGTGTGTTAGCATGTCCATAGGGCTCAAGGCTTCTTTTTGGGGCTTCTCATTCAAACACCATAGCACTGTCCATAAGCAAACTGACCAGCCCCATAGACTTCTGATGTCCAGCTTCAGACAAGATTTCAACAAACCATTGTACCTCTCTATCATGCCTGTCTGGGGGTTAAATGGTACATGAAACTTTCAGTTTATTCCTAATTGCTGTACCCATTCTTGTAATGCATGTCCAATAAAAATGGGTGTTTTGACCACTCTCAATCATCTGCAGCTGGCCATAGGCTGCAATGAGGGGCTCTAGGTCCCTTTTAGTTATTTGTTGATTTGCACAATGTGCAGGAAAAACAACAAACAGTCCAGTAGCTGTGTCCACACAAGTCATGGAATATTGATATATTTCTGATATGGGCAAAAGCCCAATATCATCTATCTTCCACCAGACAAGGGGTATCAGCCCCTTTACTATTGTCCCACTTTGCTGCAGGACTGGGTGTAAGTCCCTCTTGGAGCACACAAGGCACCTCTTCTGGGCTCTGCTGACTTCTTCATAGGTCAACAAGAAGCCCCACCAATGGGATACAACCCACATTGTCTTTGCCCCACATGCAGCAATTGCTGATGTAACCATTTGGGCTACATAAAAGGCAGGTTTTCCTTCTAGCCAATGCACCTGGGCCAATAAATATGCTGCATCATTCCCTGGGGATGCCAAAGGCAAATGGCCTGTCACATGAAACACAATAACAGTCTTAGTCTGACTGGAGGCCCATAGTTATTGCCAAAACTCTTGTCCCCAAAGGGTTCAGTGACCAGCCATCCAGTTGGCATGGTACAATGTTGTCAGCCAAGCCCTGATAAATGGCCCAACTGTCAGTGCAAAAAACTATAGGGAAGGGCTCCTGGGTGATCATGAGCCATACTGCCCACAACTCAGCTCATTGGCTGTTTTTCCCCTCTCCATCCCTCATCCACATTGTCTCAGTCTTAGGATGGACAGCCACAGCCCACCACTTTGGGGGCTGCCATGACTGGAGCTGTCAGTACACCAAGCATCTATAGGTATAGCAGCTTTTCCCTCCTGATAAAGACTCTTGGCTACTAATGGCTCAAAAGCAAGTTCTTCCTGCTCTTCACTGGTATATGTCACTGGCTCCAGTAAGCATTGGAGTTATACACTTAAGGGGATAGAGGAAAGGGCACTACACTGGTGTAAATATGCACCCCATTTGGCCACTGCTGGCATCTGTGCCATGCCAGTCTATGGGTCTAGTCTCGCACCCACACCGTGATAGGATAGGTCATTACCTTGGTTGGAGCTGTTCTTGTGATGCACTCTGTAGCCAGCAAGGTCTGGTACACAGCAGCCAGTTGCTTCTCTATCAAGGTGTACCAGACTCTGCTCCTTCACATAGTTGTGCCCAGAATCCAATAGGTTGGCATGTCAAGCTGCTGCCAAAGGCACCATCTATAAACACCTTCAATTACATGAATGTCAACTCACAGGGCCCTGTTGGGTCCATTACACTCAAGGCCTGTACATTCTTGACTGCTCACTTAGCAGCAGTAAAAGCAGCTGCTCATGTTTCATCCTAGTCCCACCTGATGCCCTTTCTTACTAACTAGCATAAGGACTTCAGAATTTGTGCCAAGTGCATGATAAGCACTCTCTATCAACCCAAAAGACCCAAAAACTCTTGTAATAGTACCATAGTAGGGGAAGGGAAAGCCTGGACCTTGTCTATGACTGCTTCTTGGATAACTGCAGTTTTACACGACCAGAAAACCCCAAGAACTTTACTGACAAGCCAGGTCCCTGAACCGTGCTGCTGTTCACAGCCCATTTTTTCTCCTACAGATGTTGTATCAGTCTAAGAACTTCCCCTTCTAAATCTGCAAGAGAATCAGATATGAACATAATATAATCAATGTGGTGATAGAGCTGCACCGTTTGCAGTTTCTTCCATGTGACCAAGTCCTGTGCTACAACTCTGTGACAAATAGTGGAACTGTGGAGTTATCCCTATGGAAGGACAGTGAATGTTCACTGCTGGCCTTCCCACATGAAGATAAACTGTTCTTGACTTTTCTGTGCTATGTCAGTAGAGAAGAAAGCATTAGCAAGATCCACAACATGACACATCCCTTATTAATGACTGAGGGTGTACATAAGGGCTGCATGCATAAGCAATGTGACTTTACTCAATTCCCTGTAATCCCTGGTCATATGCCAGGAGCTGCCTGCCTTTTTCACTGGCCATACCAAGGAATTAAAAAGACTTTGAATAGGCTTTATGATGAACATCTCAGTCAAACCACAGCACCTAATCATCCTGTGGGGTGAGGGCCCAGGCAGAGCCTGAGTACTTTCCCCCAGGAAGTCTTGCAGGGACATGGGCTGGACTTGGGGCTTTGCCTCTGGCTTCCATATCCTGGACCTCAGTGGCTTTAACTGATGCACTGGCTTTAATTGGTGCCACAGTTCTAACAAGATCCTATTGGGATGCCCATCAGATTTTCTTTCACTACTCCTGCCTTTACCAAATCAACCCATTTCTGTGCCATGGAGAGCTTCACAGGGTCCTTTCCAACTCTCCTTTTAAGTGTAGCCCATACTTCCTTCCGTTCACTTATTGTTTCAACCTCCTCTAGATCTGCTATAGTACTAGAAGCCTCACTCATGGGTTGCCCTAGTGGAGGGCAAGAATAGTCACTAGGTAAACAAAGAGAGATGGGGAGCTGTATGCAGTACAATATTTCTCATATCTATGGGGAATAACTCCTCATCAGGGACCTGGTGGTCCATACTGTAAATGATATTTTTCATGCTCAGCTCCCATAACACCTGCTGGTATACATTTTCCAGCTAGTGGGTAATTATGGTAAATCACCTGGATTAGGCCAAACTGACCTAATGGCTGCTGTCAGCCAATCCAGAAGCACCTGATTTCCTGAGATGTGACAGTCGCTTTACAAGCACTGCCAGAGTTGAAGGGTAAGACATCAGGGAAGTCTGCCCATTTCAGAACCTGACATAACAATGTTTTCCACCCACATATCCCAAAGACACAAAAGCCATGTAAGCAGAAGTTATGATGGCTTCTGCCAAAACCATATGCTCATGTCTACCAGCTCATTCTGGGTATAAAAGCAGAGCATTATGTGCTTCACAACCTGGGGAGGGGGCTGTTCTTTCCCTGAGGAGTCCAAGGTGGTTGTATTTTTTATTTTTTTAATTACAGTCAGGCAGGCCTTTAATATGGTAGGGGTTGGTGCTTCAGGTCAAGCCTCGGCAACAGTTTGAACCTCAGTCCCACCCCCTTGTCCATCCCCTAATATCTCCTCTACTATCTCCAGGGCTGAAGGCACTGCTCCTTCCTTCCCGTATCTCACAGCCTCCTGCAATGTGGATTCTCCTGCTTCCTCCTCCCTTTTTGCTAACATATCTTCCAGGAGTATGACCCATTTTCTCTATAACTCTCTCTCTTTCTTAAAGGCATCCAATAGGTCATCACCTCGCAACTCCAAGTGATGCTGAAGTTTGTCTCTCTCCTTGATAAGCCTTCCCACTCTTTCAGGAAACAAACATCACACAATTCTGGCTGATACACAGCCAATCAGGGCCTCTATGCAGTCTGCATATTTCAGATTTTCCCTACTTATATTATGGAAAGAATACAAAAGAGAAGCAAAGTTGGAAACAGTACCTATTATTTGGAAATATATTTTCTATATTCACACTTTAATTGTATCCATCATAAAGTTTTGTTCTTGCTTAAAAGTGGAAAACTTGTTTGTTCTCTTAGTTAAAGGAAATAATGTAATGTTAATACTTACATAATTGAAGCATAGAGAATTCAGTTGAGTTTTACCAAAACAAGAATGGAAATTTATATGAACCATTAGAGAACTACCTGAATGCTTGAGAGTAAATAATAGCTTCTAGAAATATTTATGAGACAAATAAGAGGGGATTCCAAAGATAATACTGCCAAACTGTCTTTTACATGTTTGTATATATGTATGTACATTTATTTTTTGTTACATAAATAAAAATTGATTCCTCAATTTTAATATATTTTTAAAAAATCACTGTACATGAACTGCACAAACAGTATATGTCAATATAATGAAATATTTGTATCCAGTAAAATATCATTGAACAAGAATAGTAAGAAATATTTATAGTCTTTTGAAAATATTAATATAAAGATGTTTGAATTATGCTTTAAATATTATGAAAATATTTAACCATTGTTGATAATGATAATACTGATATTTAAATACTAGCTGCTGTTCATTAATGAATATATGTCAGACACTAGGCTAAATAAATATTTATGCTATTTCATTTAAAAAGAAAACTGTAAAACAGAATTAAGCAACTGGAAAAAAGGACATTAAATATTTAGTGTTTTATAAAGGAACAAAATTTCATTTTAAATGCTATTTCTGAATGAGTCAGAGAGTTTGAAGTTTTTTCCTTTATATCAATTTTTTCAAATTTAGCAGCAGCTATTATTCCATAATATAAATAACAAATGTCATGAAAACTTAATTCTTCCAGAAAATTTATTTCAATTATCAAATATTTAACAGAAAAGACTATGTATAAAGTAAGAAATGATATTAACAAAATCAGTACTTTAAAGAGAAAAATAAAGTAGCAGTCACATGAACTAAAAATGAAACCTTCATAATCAATATAAATACATTGCTTATTTCAGGAAAATGTACTCAATATAAAGAACTATAAAATGTGCATACATCCAATGTAGGACACATTGCATCAGTCAATAGAAAACAGTCAAATTCCATAGTGCTATAGTCACATATGGATTTAAAATCATTTTGTATTCTTCAGTAGATATTGTGAGCAAGGAACGCTATAAGAGAATTACCTCCCTGGAAGAGATTATGAGTGTCAATCAGAGTATAAGTGTCAATACTCTTTCTTTTGGGAGCTCTTAGGATTGTCAGTGTTAGTGCACAGAATATTTACGTGATTTTTCTCCTCTTCAGTCATATAGTCTTTATATATTTGTTTTTTTGTTTTTTTGTTTTTTTGTTTTTGAGAGGTCATCTCTCATATTTATTGATCAAATGGTTGTTAACAACAATAAAATTCTGTATAGGAGACTCAATGCACAATCATTAATCAACTCCAAGCATAATTCTCAACAGTGTACAATCTTCTGAAGCATAACGAACAAGTTCTTACATGGTGAACAAGTTCTTACATAGTAAATAAGGTCTTACATGGTGAACAGTGCAAGGGCAGTCATATCACAGAAACTTTTGGTTTTGATCATGCATCATGAACTATAAACAATCAAGTCAGATATGATTATTCGTTTGATTTTTATACTTGATTTATATGTGAATCCCACATTTCTCCCTTATTATTATTTCTTTAATAAAATGCTGAAGTGGTAGGTAGATGCAAGATAAAGGTAGAAAACATAATTTAGTGCTGTAAGAGAGCAAATGTAGATGATCAGGTGTGTGCCTGTAGACTATGTGTTAATCCAAGCTAGACAAGGGCAATAAAATATCCACGGATGCAGAAGATTTCTCTCAGAACCGGGGGGGTGAGGTTCTAAACCTCACATCTGTTGATCCCCAATTTCTCACCTGATGGCCCCCCTGCGACTGTGCCTGTCTTAGGTTGTTCCTCCCTTGAGGAATCTTACCCGTCTCTGGCTAACCAGTCATCTTCCGGGGCCATACAGGGAAATGTAAGGTTGGTAAGTGAGAGAGAAGCCTTATTGTTTGAAAAGGTTAGCTTTTTACTTCTTTGCATATTTATGCCCTGTGGCTTCTATGACCAGCATTTGTCTTGAGGTATCTTTACCACTTGGAGGAATTATGTTACTCGGTAATTTCGATATGAGGCACGAATTTTATTTAAGGGTTGTAATTAGGAAAGAAGAAGAAAAAGCTATAAAAGTAGCAGGCGGAAGAAAACTTGGGAAGATTGATTATTTCTTTGACATATCTTCTTGTAGAGTAACTTAAGCATGTATAGGTTTTAAACTGCTAATTAAGTTACGTACACACATTAACCTACAGCTACATAACAAAAGCAGACCTACAATTACTAGCCATATCCAGTGAAACCAAGAAAACCAGTTAGGTACCCTAAGCATTTGTGAAAATTTATCAATGACATGATGGATATTGCCTAACTGTTAGTCCATTCTTGGCTTCTGTGATTCTGCTGCTGTTTTGTTCCTTCAGTTTTTCCTTTGTTCTTATACTCCACAGATGAATGAAATCAATTGGTATTTCTCTTTCTCCACTTGGTTTATTTCACTGAGCATAATACCCTCTAGCTCCATTCATGTTGTTGCAAATGGTAGGATTTGTTTTCTTCTTATGGCTGAATAATATTCCTTTTTTTTTCATTGATAAAAGTCTTTAATAACTGAATAACTGCCTTTCCTTAATTCCTGATAGTTTGCCATTTTTAACTAAATATAGGAATAGGTTAACAATATGAAATTACATTCCTTCAGTGTTTGAAGCATATGGTATTTTATCCATTTCTGCCATCTTTTAAACAGAAATCTGATTTAAATATAGTTATTATTGCTTTTTTATTATTCTGTCTTTTTTTTTTTTGAGAGGGCATCTCTCATATTTATTGATCAAATGGTTGTTAACAACCATAAAATTCTGAATAGGGGACTCAATGCACAGTCATTAATCAACCCCAAGCCTATTTCTCAACAGTCTCCAATCTTCTGAAGCATTTAACAAGTTCTTACGTGGTGAACAAGTTCTTACATAATGAATAAGTTCTTACATGGTGAACAGTGCAAGGGCAGTCATATCACACATACTTTCGGTTTTGATCACGCATCATGAACTATAAACAATCAAGTCAGATATGATTATTCGTTTGACTTTTATACTTGATTTATATGTGAATCCCACGTTTCTCCCTTGTTATTATATGTTTATTTTTAAGAGAAGAAATTAGTGTTATGTTGGGATGAAAAGAGAAAGAAAATTACTCATGTAAGATCTGATCTCAAATTGTCTTTCATGCTCAGATAATCATAATTTTGCCCTTACTTAGATCCTTTCTCTTCAAAAGGCAGGTAAGAAACCATTTATCTTACTAACCCACAGGGCTTCATGGGGGATAGGCACTGTTTTCGCATTCCACTCCAACGGGTTTCCAACACATAATCTTCTTGAATAATTTTAAGTAAATAAAACTTTTCCCACTTGTCATATTTCATATGGTTTCTGCTAGGGATAGATTAGCCCTCATTTTAGATATTACTGGACTCCCCAGTGATGCCCATTTCTTTGAAACCAGCTGTGAGCAATGTGAAAGTCAGTGCTAGAGAAAGCAACTAATGCCATGGCAGGTACGATAGAGATTCATCTTGCAGGACAAGGAGGTTTCTGCTTCAAGGAGAACCTATCAGGCTTGAAGATCAAAAAAGTTCAACATCCTGGTTACTCTAAAGAGTCCAGGGCAGAGACTGAGGGACCAAGAATACGAGTGAAATAAATGAAAACATAATGACCCGGGATTTCTCTTTTACATCCAGAACAATTTTAATAAAGTATACTTATTAGCAATATTAACTAAATATTTTACTGTAATTTTTAGGTATGCCTTCCTCTTTTGAACTTCAGATATTCCTGTTTTGTAAGAATTAAATAAGGAAAACTGAAAATATTTTATAAAAAGAACTATCTGTAAAAATGAGTTTTAAGATTATTTTAGTGCTTATATACTCATGTTTTTGCTTTCACTGAGTTGAATTAAAACCATTCCCTGACCTTGAAAACTCTTCATATCTCTAAATGATTTTATTTATACATTTTTTGATAATTAGTCTCTTTTTAAATCCTAACAAACAAAAACACCCAAGTGCCTTTTGAAAATAATATTTCCTTCAAAGAGAAAATATACTCTAATTACCTAGTAAAGATTGTCTGTAATTTCATAGTTACTTAAAAGGTTCATAGGGAATTGTCAAAAATTTTAATTACATTGAAGATTTAACAGAGGCAACTCAAGCCACTGTTTCCTGTAATATTCCAAATGTATTCATATATGTATATGTATGTATGTAAATATGAATATATACACAGACTGCATATGTATCTATGATTATATAAATGTACATATATATTAAGTGAGAAATTGTTTTTAAATTTAAATATAGAGGATTTAAAGTTACATAATGGAAATGTGAAATGACAGAACAAGAACTCCTTTCATAAGACTGATTGCATAATGAAACAAAAGCAGTGAATCCAACCAACCCAGTAAAAGCAAGAAATAATCATTTAAGCTGCATACAATATATACGAGGATAGTGACTTTAGCAGACGTTTGACCATGAAATGAAATGGCATAAAAAGGAAGAGAAAAATAAATCTCTACTTCCTTAAATTAAAGTAAAAATAAGTCTTTTATTTTGACATAAATATAAAGCTTACTATCTCACATTGACACATATAAGTGCTATAGTTCACTGTAGCTGCTTAAGCATCAGTAAAAATAAAAAAAAATTAGTTACAGATATTTTTAATGAGATAAGCTGCCAGAGGGTCATGACTGTCAATACTGCTTACCAATGAAGAGATTTTTCTTGTTGTTTAAGGGTCAGAAAAGGAGAAATGTTTAATGACTCCATAGGGATGATAGTTGGTTTTCAAACTGCTCCACAAAATGTTGACTTTGAAGATAATTTTTTTGTGTATTCTGAGATTGGAATTTAGAAGTTCTTGTTTTTAGTACCATTTTCCCCATAATAAAAAATAAACATAATAAAGTGTATAAAGGAATAAAGCATAATTCTGTTTAAAACCAAAGAAATGTCCTAATTAAATATCTACAAAAACAAACATGATGACTTTGTTTCAAACATTATCAAGTATTAACAATAAAAAGAATAAGTTAAGTATCCAATACTTTCTCTTGATATTTTAGTGAGTTTTTATCTTCAAACAGATCTTACAATGTGTTTGCATGTAAACAATATGGAGAGATAAGATTTTGATGAATGTTAGAACCTGCTGATAAGTAATGGTTCCCACTTTAACACATGGATACACAACCATAAATACACATAGATTAGAGTCCCAAATATTGTTTCAATAAAGGCCAGTATGGAAAATATTTTATGAATTAGTAGATAAATCAATTTATCTGGTGGTGTTCCAACTTCTTTTGAGCTCAAAATGTTACAGGAAACTGGAAAACCTGAACTGGATTGCTGGTGGAAGAACCAAACAGCAATCAGAGGTTTGGAGGGTGGAAGTTTATTTTACACCGGTGGGCTCAGAGGAGAGTGATCTCCAAAGGTCTGAGCTATGAGTATATCAGAGCCATGTCTTTTATACATTTACTACAAAACTAAAGGGGGAGTCAGCACCCAGAAACTGTTGCAGTGGGAGTTATTAGGTCACTATAGGTGTATTGAGGATGCTAGTTATATTTTAATCTGTTTCTGTAAAGGTTACCTGATACCATATTATAAGCTAATGGGCTTCCATGACTATGATGAACAAACTGTTCCATATCACTGAGTCCCACTGGGAGGGAATACATTGTTACATTGTTTTAATCTCAAGCACCTGAGCACCTTGTAATTCCTTTATAATCTTGAAGCCTTAATAGAAACTTTATCTCCTTGGCTTCCTACCAAACCTGGCTCCTACAAAAAGAGGAGAGATTTGAGAACTTTCTGAATATTTCCTCATCAAAAAGACTGTTACAACTGTAAATCATGTGAATAAGGCATTAAAAGGCATTTATATAAACTAGAGCATTAAAGCCATAATTGGTTGATCATCCTAAAAATGATAAATTTCTAGATGACTGTTTTCAAAACTAACTGTTTCAAAATAGTAGGATATGTTTGGTTAATAAGATTTTAATGCTTATTAGTTAAAAATCAATCAAGCTAACAGTAGCTTTTATTTATTCTAAAATGTACAACCTTGAAAAAATAATAAGCAACAAATTAAAATTCACTAGAATAAAAGATAAAATAAAAAAGACTTCAAAATCATCACACTTCATTCCAAATTGTGCCAATATTACTACTCTTTCATCTTATTATCTAAACTCCATTCACAACTTCTAAGAAATAGATCTTAGGGATTAGGATCCAAAAACCATGAACTAGTTGTAAAATCTCTTGCTATTTATAATCCTCAAAATCTCAAGGAAAAAATTAAGTCCTTTAGAATGGTAACATTTTCCCTGAATTTACATAAAGAGAAATCAGAATAACTTTGATGTTATAGCTTTTGCCTTACACCATTTTGCATAGTACATACCTGCTCTCAAAGCAATTAACTATTTAGTCATTAGATGTTAGTAGCAAATTATTTTATTTTAACACATGCTTCCTTATTATCATTTACTCTAGCAGTGATCCAATCATATTATGTCTTTCTGCATATTAAAACACAAAATGTATAAATCTGTCAGAGTTAAACATTATTTTATTTGGCACACCAAACACACACTATACAACACATGTTCTAATGTGCATCCAATTTGGTGAACCTTTTAATTAAGTTCCAGGAATGGGTAAATATACAAAATATTGAATCTGTATTACTTTTTGTAAAAAATCAAAAATAACAGGTCAGAGACAAAAAATAACTGGAAGAAGTAGTTCCCACCCCTACCATAGAAAGAAAAAGTAGGAAAGTACAAATTAATGACTCTTTATGAACTCATCAGAAAACTCAGGTCCAAGGACGGAGTCATACTGAAATCTAGAGACATAGAACCTGAGCATTTACTTAAATGAGGCAAATGTCACTGGCCACAATATTTTCTGATAAGATGTTAGACCAGTAGTGTTGACAAATTATTTTATTCAAAACTATTATAAATGTACTTCAATAAAAGACTATAAAAATCTGCTCTGATATAAAATGGAAAACTAGTCAGTAATAAAAAGCAAGGTGCTATTGAGTCATACAACATACATGAAAGTTAACGCATTTTGCTAAATTAAAGAAACTGAAACCAAATGGCTCTTTTTTCATAGGATTCAATACATTTCACCCTCTGGAGAAGACAACTACAGAGACAACAAAATATTTTGGTAGTTTCCAAGGATTGAAAAACATGGAGTAGGTACTATAATGGGTATATACAGGGGAAATTTAGGGTGATGCAATTTTTCTGGATTATATTGTGTTGGTAGAATCATGATTTTATATATTTGACAAACCTCAGAGAAATGAACATAACAATGAGTGAACTTTAACATGTACAAACTAAAAAAAATGTTATCTAAGATATTGAGTGATCCTAAGGAATGCAGACTATATTATAATTTTAGTTGTAAGTTTCATTCTTCCATTTTCTACAACTCAAATTCTGGAAAAGGAATTTGAGATAAACTATGTAAGTCCAAAATAACATTTGAAATTGGGTGCCAACTTTCAGGCAAATAAAAACATCAAATTTTCCTACTCCTTTGCAATTATATATGAACATGTGACTTTCTTAGGCCAACAAAATGTGAAACAGAGAGTAATACATCACTTCTGGGTGGAAGCACTTAAGAATTGCTTTGTGATTTTTTAATAATCTCTGTTCCTACCATTATAATATTGGAATTGAAGGTTGATGCGAAGGTGTCATAAAATCAAACTAGCCTGAAATGTAGCAATGGATTTCTCACTGATGCACTGGAGAAACATTTAGAAGCAGAGCAAAGCAGATATTGTTAGTATGAAATACACTTGTGTTTTGTAAAGCCACCCATAATTTGGTTTTGTATGACAGCATTAAAATCCATCATTCCTTTATTTATACAGAAATTTTTATTCCATTTATTAATAGTTTGCTTCTACTCTCAGCCCTCTATTGAAAATGTTCTCTTGAATATTGCTTTTGTAGTTAAAATATTTCCTTGTATCTTTATTGTAGCATTTAAATAGCATTCTACACTGATAAACAACTTTATAAAAAATTTTCTATAAAATACTATAACTGCAGAAATTTATAAAATAGGGAAAAAAATCACTCATACTTAAATCGTTCAGAGATACACTCACATCCGAACATCTTGAAATCTTCCCTTAAATATATACTTATGCATTTAGGATTAAAGATGGCAGAATGAGAGATGAGTCAGAGGCTTCCTCCTAAAACAGCATATAGTATGAAAATATAATTAATATAAATAATCCTGAAAGAGAAAGAGGAAAGAGGGCTGTGCCAGATAGCATATACCTGAAGAAAAGAATAAACCTCATGGAGCAGGGTAACGTACCAAAGCAATGGCCAGACAGGACCCAAGCCCTTCCCCCAGCCCAGCTCACCAGCAGGAGGAAGACAAATGGAGTGGGGAGAGAGTGGAGGTATGTGAATGCTGAACACCTAGTTCTGGATATCTGCTCTGGGAGCACAAACCTATATTACATGGTGCTTTCATGATTAGGGGGGTTGGAAAGTTAAGACAGAAATTCCAGTCACTTGTGGAAAACAGGGATCCATAACTGGATGTTCTGGGACAAAAGAAAGGCAGGCAGTCTGAGAGACTTCCTAACAGCAAGAGGGCTAGGATTGCACAGAGCTTACTGCTCAGGAGAAAGGACAGGCAGGCAAAATTGTTCAGATGCACTCTGCCCAGCAGGTTGGGAACTTTCACGATCTTCAGGCACTCCAGCCCCCTGGCTGGCTATGCAGCTCCAAGCACCCCTCCATGATATGCAGCCTGCCGTGCCTTCCTCCTGGCCAGCCCCAACTAGCTTGCAAAGAGGCAAACCCTAACCTGGCATCAGGAGAGGAAGAAGGAAGCCCCGCCGACAGCAACTACAAGAGCAAAAGCATAGAGTCATATACCTGTGTGCTTGACCCACTGGTTCTGGCAATGGGGAGAGGCCTAGCAGCTAGAAAGCAGGAAGCAGCTCTTCGTCTCCCCAGGCAACAACACCACTCCCCTGCAACCCTGGACATTGCTCCAGGGGCTGAGCAGCTCCAGAGAGTAGTGCTTCTGGGCACTAGAGGGTACCAAGACAAATATGAAACATCAAAGGGAACTGGTTCAATGCAAAATTATGAATACACCAGCGAATGAATCCAATGAAATTGACCTCATGAATCTTCCTGAAAGAGATTTCAAAATAAAGATCATTAATGTATGTTCTTGGAGGTACAGGAAAATATTCAAGAACTCAGGAATGAATTCTGGTTGGAGACCCAATCATTACAGAACACAGTATCAAAAATGAAGCATACAATGGAGGTTTTAAAAGCAGATTAGATAGAGTGGAGAAGATGATAAATGAAATTGAAATTAGAGAAGAGGAATACAAAGAAGCTGAGGCACAAAGGAAAAAAGGATCTCTAAGAATGAAAGAATATTGAGAGAACTGTGAGATCAATCCAAATGGAACAATATTCACATTATAGGGGTACTAAAAGAAGAAGAAAGAGAAAAAAGGATAGAAAGTGTCTTTGAGGAGGTAATTGCTGAAAACTTCCCCAATTTTGGGAAGAAGACAGTCTCTCAGGCCCTGGAGGTCCACAGATCTCCCAACACAAGGGATCCAAGGAAGACAACATCAAGACATATAATAGTTAAAATGGCAAAGATGAAGGATAAGGAAAGATTATTAAAAGCAGCCAGAGAGAGAAAAAGATCACATATAAAGGAAAGCCCATCAGGCTGTCATCAGACTTCTCAGCAGAAACCTTATAGGCCAGAAGAGACTGGCATGATGTATTTAATGCAATGAAGCAGAAGGGCTTATAACCAAGAATACATTATCCAGCAAGGTTATCATTTAAATTTGAAGGAGGGATTAAACAATTTCCAGATGAGCAAAAGCTTAGAGAATTTACCTCCCACAAACCATCTCTACATTGTATTTTGGAAGAATATCTATAGATGGAAGGGTTCCTAAGGTTTAACACCTGTCACCAGAGGTAATAAAAGTAATAAAACCACCATAAAGAAAGTAGAACAGTTAATTACTAAGCAAATGCAAAATTCAATCAATTACCCCCAAAGTCAGTCAAGGGATAGAGAAAGAGTACAGAACATGATACCTAATATATAAAGAATGGAGGGGGAAGATAAAGGAGGAGAAAAAAAAGAACCTTTAGATTGTGTTTGTAATAGCATAATATGTGATTTAAGTTAGACTCTTAGATAGTAAGGAAGTTAACCTTGACCCTTTGGTAACCATGAATCTAAAGCCTGCAATGGCAATGAGTACATAGCTATTGATAATCACCCTAAATGTAAATGATCTGAATGCACCAATCAAATACATAGAGATAGACAATGGGTAAAAAAAAGCAAGACCCATCTATATGCTGCCTACAAGAGACTCACTTTAAACCCAAAGACATACACAGACTAAAAGTGAAGGGATGGAAAAAGATGTCCATGCAATAAATAGGGAGAAAAAAGCAGGAGTTGCAGTACTTGTATCAGACAAAATAGACTTCAAAACAAAGCAAATCACAAGAGGCAAAGAAGGATATTACATAATGATAAAGGGGTCAATCCAACGAGAAGATATAACCATTATGAATATCTATGCACCCAACACAGGAGCACCTGCATACGTGAAACAAATTCTAACATAATTAAAAGAGAAAATAGACTGCAATGCATTCATTCTAGGACACTTCAACATTCCATTCACTCCAAAGGATCAGATCAAACACACACAAAATAAGTAAGGTGACAGAGGCACTGAACAACACATTAGAACAAATGGACTTAACAGCTATCTATAGAACTCTACACCCAAAAGCAGCAGAATACACAGTCTACACAAGTGCACATGGAACATTTTCAAGAATAGCTCATATACCAGGCCACAAAAAGAGTCTCAGTGAATTCAAAAAGACCGAATTTGTACAAACAGTTTATCAGACCACAAAGGTATGAAACTAGAAATAAACTACACAAGAAAATGAAAAATCCCACAAACATATGGTGGCTTCAAAACATGCTTCTAAATAACCAATGGATCAATGACCAAATAAAGCAGAGATCAAGCAATATATGGAGATAAATGACAACAATAATTCAACACTGCAAAATCTGTGGGATGCAGCAAAGGCTATGCTAAGAGGAAAGATTATTTTAATACAGGCCTACCTCAGGAAAGAACAATCCCATATGAACAGTCTAAACTCACAATTAATGAAACTAGAAAAAGAAGAACAAATAAGGCCCAAAGTAAGGAGAAGGAGGGACATAATAAAGATTAGAGTGGAATTAAATAAAATTGAGAAGAATAAAACAATTGAAAGAATCAATGAAAGCAAGAGCTGGTTCTTTGAGAAAATAAACAAAATAGATAAACCCACAGCCGGACTTATCAAGAAAAAAAGAGTCTACACACATAAACAGAATTAGAAATGAGAAAGGAAAAATCACTATGGACACCACAGGAATACAAAGAATTATGAGAGAATACTATGAAAAATTATATGCTAATGAACTGGATATCCTAGAAGAAATGGACAACTTTCTAGAAAAATACAACCTTCCAAGGCTAACCAAGGAAGAAACAGAAAATATGAACAGACCAATTACCAGCAACAAAATTGAACTGGTAATAAAAAATCTACCTAAGAACATAACTCCTGGACCAGATGGCTTCACTGCTGAATTTAACAAAGATTTAGTGAAGACCTTATATCCATTCTCCTGAGAGTTTTCCAAAAGTAGAAGAGGAATACTTCTAAACTCATTCCATGAGGCCAGCATCACTCCAGTACCCAAACCAGGCAAAGGCACCACAAAAATAGAAACTTACAGACCAATATTCCTGATGAAAATTGATGCAAAAATACTTAACAAAATATTAGCAAACCGAATTCAAAAATAAATTTAAAAAATCATCCACCATAATCAAGTAGGATTTATGCCAGTGATGCAAGGAGGGAACAATATTAGAAAATCCATCAAAGTTATCCACAACATCAACTGAAAGGACAGAAATGACAAGATCATCTCCACAGATGCTGAAAAAGCATTTGACAAAATCCTGCATCCATTCACGATAAAAGCTCTCAACAAAATGGGTGTAGAGGGCAAGTACCTCAACATAATAAAGGCCATATATGGCAAACTCACAGCCAACATTATACTTAACAGTGAGAAACTGAAAGGTTTTCTTTTAAGATTGGGAACAAGACAAGGATGTCCACTCTCTCCACTTTTATTCTACAGAGTTCTGGAGGTCCTCATCACAGCATTTATACAACACAAAGAAATAAACAGTACCCAGATTGGTCAGCAAAAAGTTAAACTCTCCCTGTTGGCAGATGATGTGATATTTTACATAAAAAAACCCTAAAGAATCCACTCTAAGATTACTATGTCTAATATCTGAATTCAGCAAAGTTTCAAAATACAAAATTAATACAAAGAAATATATTGCATTCCTATACAATAATGATGAATTAGCCTACAGAGAAATCAGGAAAACAATTCCAGTCCCAATTGCATCAAATATTATAAAATACCTAGGGAAAAAACCTAACCAAGGAAGTGAAAGATCTAAACTTTGAGAACTACAAGACACTCATGAGAGAAATTAAAGATATTCATAAATGGAAACACATCCTGTGCTCATGGATAAGAAGAATTAATATTGTTAAAATTGACATCCTGCCTAAAGCAATCTCAGATTCAATGCAATTCCTATCAAAATACCAATAGCATTCTTAAATTAACTAGATAAAATAGTTCTAAAATTCTTATGGAACTACAAAAGACCCCAAATAGCCAAAGAAATCCTGAGAAGTTGCTCCCCAACTTCCAGCTCTACTTCAAAGCCACAGGAATCAGTAATTTGCTAGTGGCACAAGAACAGAACAATAGACCAATGGAACAGACTAGAGAGCCCAGATATAAACCCAACTATATATGGTCAATTAATATATGATAAAGGATCCATGGACATGCAATGGGGAAATAACAGCCTCTTCAACAGCTAGTGTTGTCAAAACTAGACAGCTACATGCAAGAGAGTGAAACTGGATTAGTGTTTAATGCCATACACAAAAGTAATCTCAAAATGGATCAAAGATCTGAATGTAAGTCATGAAACCATAAAACTCTTAGAAGACTACATAGGCAAAAATCTCCTGAATATAAACATCAGCAATTTCTTCCTAAATGCATCTCCTCGAGAAAGGGAAACAAAAGCAAAAATGAATATGCAGGACTTATAAGGAAAATATTCAACAGCCATCAAGGTCAGCAAACTGCTTTTTTTCCTCCAGTTGGCAAAACACTCCCAGCTCCCACCTTTCCTCCTCCAGGCTCCTCTTCTGCCCTGCACATGCAGAACTGCCACACATCAAAATAATATAAGTTGCTCCCCTTGCTTGTGCTCAGGGCTCAGACCTTGGGAAATTAGTCCCCTCTAGGCTCACCTGTGTAAAATAAACCTCAAAACTCCAAAACTTCTGAGTGCCACTTGGTTCTTCCATCAGTGATCCAGTCCAGGTTTTCCAGTATTTTCCGTAACATTTGGTTCCCTGACCAGGCACCCCAACCACGCTGGCATATTGTTGCCACCAGTTTGGGGCCACGGCGGGGCGGTGATGAAACAGGAGATTGAAAGAGAGAAGGCATGCCCTGCCTGATCTTTCAGCAGTCTCCCGCCCGGTCACCCTGGGCCAGCCCTGCTCTGCTGTTCCTGCCAGACTCAAGGAAGCTTGGCAGATGAGGATCTGGTTCTGACATCAAATCCAGTAAGGCTCTGGGGCCCCTGACCCAGCCAGTCCCACCTCTTGGGGTGCAGGGGGAACCTGATCACCTCCTGGAGACTTCTTAGAAGTCTCACAGGTACACATTCCCTGGGGAAGAATGTTTAAACTCCGGTCTGAGTGCATGTGAGTGAGTGTGCAGGGTGGCTGAAGTCATTCAGTCTACACTGAATCTGTGGTTCCACGGCCTGTGCTACAGAATCTGAGTTGGCCCTCATCCATATTTGCTGTTGGCTGCCATGACATAATGGTGATTTAGCTTTGGCTGACCTGGCCTGGGACTCATATGGGTGCACCTTAGTCAAGGCTGACCAAAGTCTCTGATAGGAGAGCAAACGGATGGGCATCTGACAGGTCTCCTCTCTAGAGGAGGAACCCCTCCCTTGTCTGTTGTCACAGCATTATCCATGGACATGTCATGGGGTCAGGGCACAGTTAACCCACAGTCCTTGACACTATGATCAAGAATTTCAGGAAGGGATTTTCAGAAAACTACAGAGTAAAATTAACTCCTGGCAGGTTGAAAACCCTGTGTGAATCTATATTGCCCAAGTTTAGTATAGGGTGGCCTCCAGAAGGAACCCTAGATGTCCCAACAATCTGCTGAGCCTGGTGGGTCATCCTTAGAGATCCAGGTCATCCTAATCAGTCCCCATATTTTAACTCCTGGTTAGTAGTTGCCCAGACTCTTCTCCCTCGGGTGCAATTCGCTTGCAACAGGCAAGGACAGGGTAGGGTCTTAGTTGCCTCAACAAAGAAGCCTGCAAAGAATCAACAGAAGCCTGAGCCTCCACAAATTCTTGCTGGTGACCCAAAGGAAAAGCCAATATTGCCCTTACCTTATGTGGCCCTAAGGTCAGCAGCACCCAGCACCCCAGTGCCAGACACCCTTCTGCCATTAGCCTCCCTGCCAACTCTAGAACCAGTGGTCCCACTCTTCCCTGGACCAGCAGCCAGACTGTGCCCTTGGCTGGGAGCAGGCGCCCTTCAGATGCCAGTGCAAGAGACATGGGAGCCTGAAACGTGTAATAAAGAGAGACCATCCAGCTTGGCTGGTCCATGTTTTACTATCAACCTTTCTCTATGACTAACCTCCTCAATTAAAAACACAACACCCCATTAGAAAAGACACAAGCCCTGGTTGATCTCATGAAATCCCTCTTCCAAACCCATTGACCTGGAAAGACTGCCAACAGCTTCTCTACACCCCGTTCACAATGGAAGAGAGGGGGCATCCAGGCTCTTTGATTGGGATGCATAAGCTGAAATCGCTGTCCCTGAGGAGTGCTCCGAGTGGGACTTCACCACCCCTGAGGGACAGCACCAGATCCGCGATATCAGGATGCCCTCCTCCAGGGTATCAAAGCCCTGAAGGCCAGGTCCAAAAAGCCTATGAACATGACCAAAGTATCTTCAGTCACTCAACAACCAGGAAAGTCTCCTGAGGATTATTATGAAAGACTGTGAGAAGCTTATCACATCTATACCCCCTTTAATCCTGAGTCAACATGAAGTCAACATATGGTCAACACCTCATTCGTAGCTCAAGCCACCCTAGATATTAGGCAAAAGCTCCAAAAACTTGAAGGCTTTGCTGGGATAAATAGTCAAATGATTAAAATTGCCAACAAAGTATATCTAAACAGAGAAGTTCAGACTGACTGACAGGCTGAAAGAAAATGAAGAAAAAGGCCAAATTCCTGGTAGCTGCCCTAAAAGAAAGAGAGATGACCAAAAGGCAGAGAAAAGCTGGCCACCAAGAGGTTGGGAGCCTAGGATGCCCCTGGCCAGGGACCAGTGTGCTTACTGTGAAGAGAAGGGGCATTGGAAGAACAAATGCCCCAACCGAGGCAAAGCTCCAAAGCCCAGTCGCTGCCAGGAGGAGCCTCACAGAGAAAGGCTCATTAGTCTGAACAGACTCAGATTGACAAGGACCGGGCTCTCTCATGCTCTGCGCTCATGAGACCACAGTCAAAATGAAAGTGGGGGACAACACATGACTTTTATGATTGATGCAGGGGCAGAACACTCTGTGGTCACCCTCCCTGTAACTCCCTTCAGTAAAAAGACTGCAACTATTCTTGGAGCCACTGGGACATAAGCAGTTCAGCAACACTTTTGCCAAGCCCACCAATGTGAACTCAGAAACCACAAAGCCTGACATAATTTTCCCTACCTGCCTGAGTGCCCTTTTCTCCTCTTCAGCCAAGATATACTCCCAAAGCTTGGAGCCCAAATAACTTTTGAACCAACTGGATGAACCAGCCTCAAACTAAACCCAGGCCAAAAAGAGTCAGGGTCCCTCTTACTGGCAATAACCACACCTAGGGAAGAGGAGTGGAGGCTTTTCTGTGCCCCGACCCTCTCAAGTAACCCACCCGAATTCAAAGCTGACTTCCTCTCAGTATGGGCTGAAGACAACCCACCTGGATTTGCTCATAACTGAGCCCCTGTCATTGTAAAATTGACTCTGGGGGCCCAGACACAAAGACAGTGACAGTAACACCTCTCACAAGAGGCAAAGAGGCAGGCATTCTAACTGAGTGTCAGTTGCCCTGGAACACTTCAAAATCCAGGAGGAGGGCACCAGCCTGTTCAAGACCTGTGAGCCATTAACACCCGGTTTCTTTACACCCGGTGGTCCCAAATGTGTATACCCTTCTCAGCCAGATCCCAGGGTCTGCCAAATGGTTCACTTGCCTAGACTTAAAAGATGCCTTTTTCTGCCTCCAGCTGGCCCTCCAAAGCCAGCTCTTGTTTGCCTTCGAATGGACTGAACTGGATATGGCGGCAGATGCAGTTAACATGGATGTGGCTTCCGCAAGGGTTTAAGAACTCACCCACTCTCTTTGGAGAGGCATTGGCCACAGAACTCACTAGCTTTCTGAGGGAAGCCACATGTTGCACCCTCCTGCACTACATAGATGACCTTCTCCTTGCCAGTGACACCCAGGAAAATTGTGCAAAAGGCACAAAAGCCCTCCTGCAACTCCTGTCAGACTCAGGATACCAGCCTCATTAAAAAAGAGCACTAGGGCCAAAGAAGAAAAATTAGCCTTAGTCCAGCTCCAGCTCCAGTTGAAGAAATGCATATGAAAGTTCCTGGGGGCCACGGGGTTCAGCAAAATCTGGATTCCAGGATTCTCAGCAATGGCAAAACCCCTCTACAGCCTATTGGGGTGGGAGGCATACCGTGAATCCCCTGTCTAGACAAAAAAGGCATGAGCCACCTTCCTGGAAATAAAGGCTGCTTCAGAATAGGCACCAGTGCTAGGCCTGCCAGATGCAAAAAAGCCCTTCAGTCTCTTCATACATGAAAAAAAAGTAGCCCTTGAGGTTCTCACATAAACTGTTAGGCCCTGGCAGTGGCCATTGCATACCTGTCATAAATAAGTAAGTAAGTAAGTAAGTAAATAAATAAGTAAATAAATAAATAAATAAATAAATAAATAAACCAGATTGAGGCAGGATGGTCACCCTGCCTCAGGACACTGGCAGTCACAGTTCTATTCATTAAAAAAGAGGATAAACTTACTCTGGGACAAAAAATAAATGTCATGGTGCCCCAAACTATTGTGTCCCTCTTAAACACACAGGGACACCGATTCCTCTCCAACTGTCACCTGGCACAATACTAAAATTTCTCAAGGCTGTCTGCTCCCAGAAAAAGTAGCAATTCTGCATTGCAATAAACACAAAAAAGGAAACAACCCTGTAAAACAGGGGAACCAGCTGGCAGATAAGGCAGCTAAAACAGCAGCCAATAAAAATAGATAAAGCTCCTTCCCTCCATGGCCCTAACACCCCCAGTGGAGGCCCCTCTACCCAAGTACACTGAAAAAGAGAAAGACTGGGCCACAGCTGAAGGAGCCATCCTAACTAAAAAAGAAAAACAATAGATGGTTGCTGCCTGAAAGACACATCATTGTCCCAATTGCAACCGGAAGGCATCTAGTCAGCAAATACCATCAGCTCACCCACCTTAGAAAACTGCACTAGAAGCCCTCATCAAAAAGCAATACTAACTTGCCTTTGTAGCAGATGCAGTACAGATTTTAACTAAATCTCTCAACATTACCTGGAAATTTCACACTACATACAGCCCAAAAGTTCAGGAAAAGAAGAGCAAATAAATCACACCTTCAAAGGAACCCTAACTAAGTTTTGCCAAGAAACAGGCCTCCCTTAGCCAGACCTACTGCCCCTGGCTGTCCTGCATGCTTGCTGCACAGCTGGGACTCAAGGCTTTTCCCCTTTTGAATTAGTATGTGGACACCCTCCCCCGTGTCTAGGAAGCCTCCCAGGGAACCTACACCAGATAGAAAATAAGAGAGTAAGAGAACAGCTCCAAGCCTTAAGAGCCACCCTAAATAAGCTGCAGCAATATACCATAGAAAGAGCCCTGATCTCCTTAGGAACCCCAGTACATTCCTTCCAGGCTAGGGACTCAGTCTGTGTCAAAAATTGAAAAAGAGAGCCCCTCAAGCCTCAATAGACTGGGACCAAAATTGTTGTTCTAACTACTCCTACTGCCCTCAAAGTTACAGGCATCACTCTATGGGTCTATCATTCGAGAGTGAGAAGAGCCCATACTCTGGACAAAGAAATACATCAGTAGAAAGCCCAGCCAGACCTCCTGATCCTCTCCACCTCCTCATCTGATGATTACCCTCTGACTAATGAACACCTGCACCCCATGGATCCTGGCCCTTGCCAGAGTGGAATCTCTCATCCTGAGCATTAAACTCTCTGCTGCTGCCCCATCTGACTAAACTGTTCCTCAAAAGGCTGCCCTTTCTATTGTCTATTGAGTAATTATTAGGTTGTTTTGCTCTGCTTACATGTCTCTCCTAACTGAACTCAAGTCTCAGCCTGCATTTCAAAGTACCTCTCTGTAATGTTTACTGTACAAAAGTATAAGTGCAAGCCATTATAACCCTATCATAAACCAAAAAGATGATGCCCCCTAAAATGAAGTGTTTAAAGGGGCATCAGATGGGGGAGTGATAAGGAAAATATTCAACACAGCCGTCAAGGTCAGCAAACTGCTTTTTTCCTCCAGTTGGCAAAGCCCTCCCAGCTCCCTCCTCTCCTCCTCCAGGCTCCTCTTTTGCCCTGTGCATGAAGAAATGCCACATGTCAATATAATATAAATTGCTCCCCTTGCTTGTGCTCAGGGCTCAGACATTGGGAGATTACTCCCCTCTGGGCCCGTCAGAGTAAAATAAACCTCAAAAATCCAAGACCTCCAAGTGCCGCTTGCTTCTTCCATCAGTGATCCAGTCCAGGTTTTCCAGTATTTTCCATAACAGGACTCCATCAAACTGAAAAGCTTCTGTACAGCAAAGGACAAAGGACACCATCAACAGAACAAAAAGGCATCCTACAGTGTGGGAAAATATATTTGTAAGTGACATATCTGGCAAGGAGTTAACATCTAAAATATATTTAAAAAACTCATAGGCCTAACACCCAAAAAGCAAATAACCCTATTAAAAAATGGGCAGAAAATATGAAAAGACAATTCTCCAAAGAAGAAATTCAGATGGCCAACAGACACATGAAAAGATATTCCACATCACTTACCATCAGGGAAATGCAAATTAAAACCACAACGAGATATCACCTCACACCAGTAAGAATGGCCAACATCTAAAAGACTAAGAACAAAAAATGTTGGCGAGGATGCAGAGAGAGGGGAACCCTCCTACACTGCTGGTGGGAATGTAAGCTGGTTCAATCATTGTGGAAAGCAATATAAAGTTTCCTCAAAAAACTAAAAATAGAAATACCATTTGACCCAGGAATCCCACTTCTTGGAATTTACCCAAAAAATACAAGTTCTCAGATTCAAAGATGCGTATGCACCCGTTTGTCACAGCACTGTTTACTGTAGCCAGGATCTGGAGGTAGCGTAGGTGTCCATCAGGTGATGACTGGATAAAGAAGTAGTATATATACACAATCGAATACTATACAGCCATAAGACAGCAACAAATGCTACCATTTGCACCAACATGGGTGGAGCTGGAGGATTTTATGCTCAGTGAAATAAGCCAGGCAGAGAAAGACAAGTACTAAGTGATTTCCCTCATTTGTGGACTATAACAATGAAGCAAAACTGAAGGAATGAAACAGCAACAAACTCACAGACTCCAAGAAGGGACTAGCAGTTATAAACGGGGAGGGGTAAGGGAGACCAGGTGGGGAGGGAGGGAGATGGGGATTGAGGGCTATTATGTTTAGTACACATGGTGTGGGGGATCACAGGGAAAATAGTGTAGCACAGAGAAGGCAGATAGTGAATCTGTGGCATCTTACTACATTGATGGACAGTGACTGCAATGGGGTATGGGTGGGGACTTGATAACATGGGTAAATGTAGTAAGCACATTGCTTTATCATGTGAAACCATCATAAAAGTGTATATCAATAATACATTAATAAAAAGTTAATATATATATATTTACATTTAGATACATTCAATTTTTTAAATGTTCATTTTTATATGTATTGTTTTGAAACGTAGGTGTGTATATGTGCATGTTTGTATGACTTTCCTACCAACAGGTCATAAGTGTTTCTGTCTCCCTGATTTCTTCCTTTACTTGGTATTTTTTAATCATACACATTTTGTAAATATGATGAATCTAAATGCCATATTCCTACTGCTTTCTCTTTTGACAGCTTTGTCTTATTTTCTAGAAAATGAATAACATCTACTAATACAGAAATAATTGTATTTTCCATTACCATTTTATTTGTGTCCATTTGCCATATCTTGACAGCAAATAGTTTATTGGTTTTGCTAACAGACCCAGAAAACAAATTCTTGATGAACCAAGTCAGCTGATACCTTTCCTTTGAAAACTCCTACAGCACTCAATTCAGAATTAATCATATATACTTCTACATTTAAAAACAAATAAAACAAAATGGCCTGCTCCCAAAATCCCTTTATGGACTTTTCTGTACCCTTAAATGTTATTATGCAATTGAAAACAGAGCAGGGACTCTACCTTTTCCAACTTTACATTCAGTGTCTTTCATTTTAGAGCACTTCAATAAATATTTGTTCAAAAACTTGGTAAATGAATAAAGCTCCTAACTAGAATAAAGAATGAGGAAAATAGTAATTTGTAAGACATCAGAAAGTACTGTTTTGGAAATGATATTTTATAAGAATGCTATCAATTTTTTATAAAATTAACAATAATTAAATATCTTTTATAAAATTAATTAAAATAATCAGCTCAATTTTTATTATAATCTAAAACAAAATATCACATGTTAAGATGTTTAACTGTAATAACATTAAGCTGCAGTCATTACAAGTATTTCATTTTAACTCTTTGCCTTCCCATAGTTGTATTTCAAATAGCTGTTGTGACATGAAATATTAAGGAAGGAGATTTTTATCCACAATATTATTGCATTTTTTAACTTAATTCCTTCCCTAAGTATACTGGCTCTCAGTGTTGTGGTCCTTTTTTTTTCCTTAAATAGTCCCTCAAATTTATATATTTGAAATTTCAGGAAATTGTAAAATAAATTAAGACAAATATTCTCAATTTAAATATTTATATTTCATAAATATTTTGCAATTGCCTCCCATTGTTTACTAAGAATTGCTACCTAAATAAGTCTTTAGATATCCCTTTAGGCAATATGTTTTCAGAGAAATACTGGAGGTAAGAGGCAGTTAGAACAAAACTAATTTATTCATTTTGTTTATTTAAAATGTACACATTGCCCAAAGCCAGTAGCATAATGTACAGAACATAAATTACAACACTTTAACCAAATGTAGCACCGGAATGGAAGAAATAAATACTAATGGGAATGGCATATATGGAAACAGTAGGCAAGAAAATAGCATAGCAGTAAAAGGCCTTTCTGATATAATACTTACTTTGTCAGGAAATTGGTTAAATTCCAGAGGTAGTTTATCTGTAGAAGTTTAGCATTGAGATATAGATGCCGTTTTCAGCAAAATAAGTTCAGTTAATCTTAATGTTTATGTTGCTTAGGAAATATGGTAAAATATGAAATACTCAAATTACATGTGAATTAAAAGTAATAATCTTCTTAAGTATATTTGGAATTAATATGAAGAATAGATTAAGTACAACTTAATAATTTAAGTACACAATCCCAATACAAATTGACCATTTTTTAGAAAAAGAATTCCATAGAGAAGTTGCTAGCTAACTTTTCCTATGAAAGCTGTTTGTAATATTTCTCAGCAGGATTTATACTACTTTACATTTCTGTGTAGTTCTAGTGAAATATTACATTCAAATTTCAAAAAAAAGGATGACATAAACTTTCTTTACAAACCCAAACTAACAATGTTTTCATGGGTTTTCCATGGGTTCATAAACTTTGTAGTAAGTGAATGGTGGGCCCCAAATGATGTTCAAGTCCCAATACTTTGACCTGTGAATGTTAGCTTACATAACAAATAATCTTTGTATATGTAATTAGTTAAGGATTTTGAGGTGATGAGATAATTATGTGGGTGGACCCTAAATCAAATGAGATGTATTCTTACAAGAGTGAAGCATAGGGAAATTAGACAAGTGAAAAAGAAAAAGATACATCCAACAGGAAAAGGCAATGTGAAGCAAATAGTATGGACAGGAGTCATGCAGTTACCACCTAAGAACATCAAGGATTTCTAGAAGCCACCAGAAACCAGGAGAAACAGGAAATCCTCTGGTGGGAGTGTGGCCTTATCGACACATTAATTTTGGACTTCACAGTACTAGAACTGTGAAAGAATCTATTGTTTTAAACCACCCAGTGTGTGATATTTATCTATTTTTTTAAAGCAGCCATCAACTTTTTATTTGTTATTCAGTTCCTCACATTGATGGAAAGTTGGAAAGAGTTCTAATATATTCATAATTGTACTTCCAAATCAGTGGAATACTAACAAATTTTAATAGATTTAATTCATTCCTTTGTAATCCTATCATCCATTCCCATTTGAAATTAAAAGCACTTATGGTTATTTGAAAACATATTCTCATAGTAAAATATGAGACCACTTGAATGTAAAGTGGTAGAATACATTTCAGGGAATTAATAATGAAGATGAAATTTTAAAGCTATTTAAACAATAAAACAATTAAATTTTAAGGCCAAAAAGTATTGGCCAGGATAAATAAGATAACATTATAATGACAAAGAAAAGACAATTGAACTTGAATGCACTTAGTAAAATAGATCAAAATATGTGGATTAAATAATGGTTGTTAGATTTACAAGAAAAATTGACAATCATACTGATAAATTTTAGAACATTTCACTAAAAAGATGACATATAAATTCTGTCAAGCAGAAATATTAGTATGGCTAAGGAAGATTTGAACAGTATCAAAAACCTGGACACAATGGATGTCTGTAGATTAATAATCTGAAAATTGAAGGATGTAGGCTTTCTGACTGCAGTGCAATCACACTGAAATCAATGGCAAGAAGTACTGAATATATGTTTTTTGGAAATTTTAAAATAGTGAAAATGTATAAAAATAAATCATGATATGATAAACCTGAGCAACTAGAACTGATTTTTAATGCCAAATCGAGACAGGGACCATGGGTGAAGTCAGAATAGGGTAAGGGCTGCTAGAAAAAAGCCCTACTAAAACTCCGTATTAAACAATTAAGCAAAGTCAGAGTCACATTAATTCTCTAAAGTAAAATATCAAACTAGGAATATAATCATTTTTTAGTGAAGATTATTTAAAACTAAAAAGCCAGGAGACACTTGGCCTGGAATGTTTGAACATCCCTCAGATAAGAAAATACCTCAGCATAGCCCATGTCTTCATTGTGTCAACTAAATGAGGCTATTGTAAAATTACCTTAGCCTGCTAAAAGGCCCAGTTTATCTTCTTTAACTTTGCCCAGATGCTGCTTTTCCTCCTTCATCCCCTAATCAAGTAATATATAACCTGGGCAATTAATATGGCAAGTAAGCCCACTCACAAACAACACAGTAAAAGGCAGGAAGGATTCCATCTTAAAGATAAGATTACATTTTAACACCCAGGAATTTAAGAAGTAAGATTCTTAACTTACTCTTAAACAAACAGACAATAACTCAGCCCATATTGAGGGCTGGGCAGGCGGCCTTGTTTGATATGCTCCCAGACCAAGATGCCGGTATCCCAGGGAGAAATCAGAGCAGTAAATTTCTTGTGTTAAGTTAATTTTTAATACTCAGAGACTACTTAACAAGGCCGCAGCCCTAAGCCTTTATCTGGTTCCAAAAAATCCTTAACTGCCTATAAAACCCCTAGGCAACACACAACTATGGGCTCCATTGTCCCCTTCTGGGGCGAGCTGGGAGCTCTGTTCTCTCACTGTGTCTCTCAATAATAGTCTCTCTCTGGCTCTCCTACCTTGGGTGTTTGCAAAGTTCATTCTTCAACTCTGTAAACAAGAACTCCAGCATCAAAATCAGTCACTGTATGGCAAATGCTCATACTCTATCACTTCAAATATTTTGTTCTTAGTTTTAAATCTAAGATACCTTCTTGCATATGTCCATTTAAGAAATTCGTTTGAAACACTGTTCAATGTAACAGCTGTTTGTATTTTGAAAACACATGTGAAAAAAAATAATTCCTCCATAGGAAAAAATAGTAAACTGTATACAATACAGAACTAAAATCAAAGAAATAATTTTATATAGTCACTGATAAAACAAAAATCAAAGAAAACACAAATTGCATAGAAATACATATATTAATAATAGTTCCATAAAATTTAAAAACACGTAAAATAATATATATTATGTATTACAAATAAGTTCATGGAACTAAAGCAAATCAAACTAGGGATGCCTTCTATTTCTGAACAGTGAGACTAGCCAAAAAATATAGAATTGATGATGGAATTTTTATTTTACAGGTTTTGCTCCCATATATGGATTTGCTCTGAGAGGTGGTTATGTGGGTGTCTATTTATTTTCAAAAATTTGTATTGTAAATATTTGTATATTCATTCACAATGAAAAGAACTCAGGAATACACCTTTGTGATGACTATATCCTGAGACTTTGAATTTTGAAAAATGTCTTTCACAAGTAAAAACTGATGGCTTAGTATAAAATAATTGTCTCAATTCTTTTCCCCTGAAAACTATAAACTGCTCAATTATATTAGTAGCTGTTAGATTGTAAGGAATAGTGTGGACAGTGTGTGTTTTAGGCGTAGATTCACCTTTGTATTTCCCCAATGGGTGCAAAATTTATTCTTTAAACTTGAAATTCAAAAATTCCATCTTGAGATATATGGAGGGATGAATCTTTCTGTAATTCACAAGTTGGGCCCTTTTTATAAGTCATTAAGATTGCTTGTTTGTTCAGAAAAATTATAGTTTCCACTAACTCTTTTCTCTTGCTATATCTTTAGACCTCATCTTTGACTTTTAAAAAGTCCTTGTTAACCTGAATATTACTGATCATAAGGTCATTCTTTCCAAAATTTACTTTTGTGTTTTGTACATTTTCTTTATCTAAAGTATATTTTTTCTTCACATCCTAATTAGTATGTTCTTTATTTTCTGTGTTATCAAATGTCTTTGTAGTTGCTTTATGGCAATTATTCTGCCATAAAGATGTTTATTCACGTTTAAATAAAAAAGAGACTAATCCATATTTTTTTAAGTGGGAAGCCCATGTAACTTAGGTTGTCCTTGTGGGCTGTAATTGCTGCTAAGGTTTTGATTTCTTTTAAATCAGAAGACACATTGCTGTTTATAGCTTCTACCTTTCCCAGTGATATATCGTTGTCCTAAATTTTAAGTGTTCTATTGACTTAGTAGGAAATATCCTGGTCCCTCTTAAGCAACAGATGATTAACATTATCTGTTAATATATTTTTGAGGGTAAAAGTTTATAAAAGGATATTATGAGAACATTTAAAGCAATACTTTGTCAGAATCTCTAAATAACAGTATTATCCAGCAAGTTCTACATACGACTCTTCTAGGCTTAAGATTTTCTCCTTCAGAGCTTTTACTTTCAGAAATGAAACACTTTCCTTAAATCACTTTTACCATAATACTGATTGAATATGTTGAAATATAAATTAAGAATTGGTATAAGTAAAAATATATTAGTGGGCCAAATTTGAGAGTGAAATTATTCTGAGTAACAGGGAAAGCAGAAGTGTATTTTCTTTCTTGAGCTTTATCCTTTCTGTGAAGTTCCCAAGAGTGCATGGATTGACAGAAATTACATATACATTTTTTTCCCCAGTCATTCCACAAATATTTCTATGGTTACTTCTAAAAATTCTTCATATTGACAAGCAGATAATTAGACAAAATTTCTTACTTTAGGGCTATTGGAACTTTGCATCTCTAACATTGTTTTCATGAATCAACAGAGGAAATATTTCATAAAGTACACTATATATCACTAGGTCTACTCAATTCAAATGAAAATTTTTATAAATGACATAAAATTTTACCTTTATGTATCACTCTCATATTTTCAACTGCTTAAAAGCAGTTTCCTCTCTAATTTGTTCCTTTGGTTTTAAGTGTTTAGTGCAGTATTTGTACATGGTGAACTCAATAATATTTGTCACCAAAATAAATATTTACTGCATTTTATTATACTCAGAAACGAACTTGTAACTAATTAAGATGTGAAAACACAATGACATTAAAGATTCATTTCTGAAGACTTCTCAGATTCTCAGCCACCACTGTAATTGATGTCCATCTGATTGATAATAATTATGTAAAGCAATAGTGGTAGAGTTCCAAGAGACATATTGGTTGTCTTCAAAAATATGAAAATTTCTGAAGATATAAAATAAATTGTATTATTAAAAAGGCAAAATTTGGTAATGGTTTAATCATTGCTATTTCAAAATGAATACAGTCATAATGTCATGCTATTTCTTTTGGACACTAGTTTGTTACTTCATTTTCTGTAATATTATAACCCACTTCATGAAATAAGAGAAAGACTAGAGAAATAGCTGATTTGCCTTCATGGGGCTAGCTTTCATTTATAATTAAATTTGAGCAATCATGAAAATGTAAACATGTTAAACAAGTGTAAACATGTTAAGCATATAAGCATAGTCCATTGGTATTTCTCCCTCTGATCTAATTAGAAGAATAGAAAGAAACTAGAAACATAATGGAACATAGAGACATTTGAAAATTCTCAGCTACTCTTGAATGTACTTGTTCATTTACAGGTACGTTTACATAAAATGATTCATTTTACTCTAACAAAAAAACAAGGAAACAAAACTAGCTAAGGTGATACATTTCTAGTTACAGGTAAATTTAAAAATCTAAGGTAAGGCCTGCTTTCATGAGTGAACAAGATTCACTACACCATATACTAAATTGAAGGGAGAAATATAATGCCTTTTCTCTTTTATTTCACCATGGCAATCAGCACTTAAATATGATTGTTACTGAAATTGTAAATAATTAATACATTCCTTTGCTTATTAAAATGTTAAAAGGCAAATATTTTAATATTATTTAATATTTTTATATTACTGGAACTATATTAGTTACTTGTGTGTGTCTCTCTCTCATATATCTACTTTATATAACAATTTATTAAGCAGATATATTGAGATTTAGGCAAATTGTTCTAAAGCCACTGAAATTAAAAGCAAAAGCAACAGGAGGTTTTCCTGACACCTTCCTCTTCTATATGTATTCATTAATTCAGTTAAGATTTTTCAAATGCAAAAGACCTGACTTAATCAAATTCAACTTTACTATTAAAATCATATTTTAATCAATGATGCTTATCAAGACTGAAACTTATACATTTTGATCAAGTAGGGCAGAATGTATCTGAGGAAGATTTTTATTGGGGATCCATGAAAGTAATGCATGTCAAGCAGAAAACGTGAAGAAATATTCTAATTTTGTTTAACACACACACACACACACACACACACCCCTACCGCAAAAGTGGGAATTTCCCTTTCAGTTCACATTTGGAAAAAAAATATTTTAATAATATTTAAAAATAACTGTGAGTTTAATACAGACCTCTACACTTTCATATCTGTCTTCATATTCAGTAATCAGCCCACTCGTTTTTCAATTAGTTGAGGTTACACAGTTTCATTTAATATTTGAATTATTCAGTTTAATTAAAGCAACAAATTTAGACTTAAATGTGCTCAAAGGGGTAGAAAAATTAATCACAATTTAGAATGTAACATTAAGAAAATATGTCCTCTAGCAGCCTGGAACTTAAAAATATTTGGGTTTAGATTTGAGAAGTTACTCATTTGAAGTTCAAGTAGTATGCCAACTTTACAAATATTAAATAAGCAATATTATTAATACACCACTTGATAATTTTATACTTCCTTTTTTGTTTGCAAAGTGAAAAACACAGGGATTATATGACAGAATCTAAAAAACTAAGTAATATCAGTGTTACAACACTGTAAGTTATTTTTAAAAGAAATAATAAAATACCCCTTTTATTTTGAAATGTATTTAGAGATCCAGTAGTTCAATATATGAAAGTATTGAACAGCATAAAAAATATAGTCAATAATTTTATAATACTTCATATTTTGACAGATGGCAACTACACTTATAGAGGTGAGCATTTAGTAATGTAGATAATTTTCAACTAATCATGTTGTAAACTGAAACCAATATAATATTATATATCAACTATATTTCAATTTAAAAATTTTAAAGCACAAAAGAAACATATGAAACATTCAGCATTTAAAATCACAACACACAAACACATGTGCTTTAAAATACAGAATACTTATGAGTCATTGTGCTGGAAATTTCAAAAATATTGTCTCTATATCTTTCAATAACTTGACAAAGTATGGATTATTGTCTCCTATTTTTTAAATGGCACTGATATCATAAAGCAGTATTTGGATAAAAATTTTTCATTGTAAAGAATGTTTATCATTTGTTACTTAACATTACAACAGGCTCAGATAGATTATGCAGGTACTAATTTTGGATATTAGGAAACTAAGAATGAGAAAATGGAAATGCTTTATGTAAACATGTCAAACTGTTGAGGTCAAAAATCTAGCTTTATAATTCACACCCTTTTGCTTTTCTCAATGACTAGGCCACATTTAGAATAGTACTTGCTGTTTTTTTTATTAGTAGTGATGGTTATTAATATGTAATGAAAAATATAACTCCTAGTGTCTCCTGAAAGGAAACATTTTTATAATTATTAATTTATTTTTATTATCACTTTATCTTCAGTGTATTAATCATATTCATACAAATATCTACTTCAATATTTCTCTTAATGACAGACAGGCTTTTTTTACAAGTATAGTGTTCAGTCCCTACATTGATTTGGGATAAAATTTTGTCTGTCATATACATATTTTTTCACCTATTAATCTCTTAAGAATTGGAAGTCATTGCACAATCAGTGCATTTATTTAATGGTTTACTGTGTTAGCATTACCATCTTCATACCTCATGTTACTAGAGCTAATAAAAACCATTATTAAATCAATGATGTTCCTTATAGTTGTAACTTCTTAAAAGTACAAAAATATACCGATTCTTATGAGCCGTGTTTTTGCCTGTTTGTTGATTTTCTATTGGCTAGATTCATGCACTATATGTAGTTATTTTAATACTTATCTATTTATGGCAGATAATAGATCTGCTTCTGAACCTCTTGTAAAAAAAGTATATTAATTACATAGTTTAAACTGAGGTAACTGATTTTTTTCTCAGTTGACAATGAAAAGAAAATAAGGTTGACCCTTGAGCAACACATATTTAGCGTTACCAACCCACCACACAATTGAAAAATTCATACATAACTTTTTATTCCCCAGAACTTAAGTATTAATAGCCTACTGTTGACAGAAGCCTTACAAATAACATAAACAATTAACATGTATTTTATGTTATATGTAATACATGCTGTATTCTCACAATGTAGAAAACTACAGCAAAGAAGATATTTTTCAAATTGTTGCAAATCTCCAAAAAATTTTTCCAATATGTTTGTTGAAAAAAAATCTTCATATGAGGATCCATGTAGTTCAAACCCATGTTGGTCAAGGGTCAATGGTATATAGAAATAAAAATGTTCTTTATTAAAGCCTCTATCTTACTATCCTGAGAATACCCTTTTCAAGTGTACATGTCTCTAGAATTTGCCTTGACTCTAACATATAACTCGAGAAAAAAATTATTTAGTGCAGTTGGCAAAATGTTATTTAAGTGAAATTTAGGGGAAAGTAATCATATTGCAAAAGGTGGGAGGACATTACCTGAGTTTGCCAAACATTTCATGAACTATTGAGAGCTATAGTCAGTGGTTCTTATCAAGAATGGAAGGGGAGCTGCTAAAGCTGGGAAATTCATAAAGTTCTTTTATATCTCAAGTCTATTGTTGGAATCATACTGCCACAGATTATGGTATATCTGAGAATTTACATGCCTAAAGGCAAAAATAATTAATCTATTCCTAAAAAATCTAAAGTTTAATAACAGCATTAACAGTCTAGTACAAAGCAAGTCATAACACTTTAGGATGAAGTTACTTTTAGTGTTACTCCAACAATTCTTCACAAGTTGTGGGTAAATAAAGAAATCATTCCTTTGAAAATTCCCTTTGCTTCCTATATGAAAATCGACAGAAATTAATTGAGAGTTTTATCTTTCTACCTTGCCCCACAAGGTACATTTTTAGTGCTTCTAAGAATTAAATGAAAACAAAAGTAGATAAAACAAGAAGCTTATTAAAATTTCATCTTCAGAGTAATCCCATTTATCTGGAGTTCAAATGAAATGGGAAAAAATTAAAGATAAATGCAAACCAAGCAAAATAGAAAGGCTTATGTAAATAAACAAAATACTGTGAAATATTTAACTTTTCTTATTGTAAGAACTGAATTAGGCTGCTAAAACTGTTCATTCATCTGGTGGAAGACAGTTGATGTGTTAAATATGAAGGGACATATCCTTAATATTAACAGGCTTTTTGCTATGCATATTCTGAATTATAGTCAAAAGATCCATGTCTCTCGATTGTTGTTAATCAATTAAAAAGCTTGATGTATTGGTTTATCCTTATAATTTTAAATGAGATATGAGAATTGAAGGAGCCTGGACTATTGTAGCTAATTTGCATTCCACACTTAAATCCTTCTACCATTTGCAAGATCATGATCCTTGCTGTGAGAAAGAACAGATGGGAGTCTTTACTTTTCCTCTTAACAATAATGTTTAAATGTCTCTTCTACTAATAAGAACATAAAGCATAATTACAAATAAAATGAAATGTGCTTGCATAGCTGTTTTCATTCATTTAAACTATGCATTTTTCCTTATTGCTGCCACTTTCTCCAGGTAACTTTCTAACATCCCTAGATTACAGATCATGAAGGATTAAAGAACATGACATTAATCCTCACTATCAAATCAATTTGTACCATTGCATAAATATTTGAAGGAAAATAAATATAGATACAATGTTTTCAAAGGAAAACATTCAAGAAAATGTACAATAATCACAATGTTGGTGAAATCCTCAGTTTATGGAACACACATTAGAGCAAAAAATTCAAAGCTAAATTAGAGTTTGGAACAATAGCTGTCAACTTTAGTGTCCTTCACAGGTGTGCAATCAAATAGTGATTATGTGATCAGATGCCTCAACTAATGAATACACTCGTTAGGGAGAAGTTCAGAAAACAGATTTGAGCGGAGCAAGTTTATATAATGTGGTGTACAGAGAAAGAGGCTTGAAGTACCAAATTTATCAAGTTTATCAACAAGTAACAGTTGTTTATGATTTAACCAGAACATATGACTGTGGTCAGGACTATAAAGTTGCTTTCTCAAAAGGTTATAAAATACTGAGGATGATAGAGAAGAATGGATACCCAGGAACATTTGTTGTAGTATAATTTTGTTGTAATTATCACTAACTTCAGCATTACTTTAAATCACTTTAGTTGCTTTATAAATGACCAAATAATTCTGGTATTAGAATGAATCATATTATGAAGACAAGGGGTGACCAACTGATTAAGAATCTGCAGTTTTCAGCTTGATATTCCATATATATTTTCTGGAAATGACATCCAGTCATTTTTCTCTTATGCACCATCACATAAATGAGGGTTTATTTTGTATGACAGAGAGCCAAACTTTAACTGACTGAATAAAATTAATTTATCTAAAATTATACCTGAAAGTTCAAACACCAGCCATGCCATTAGGACTTACTTTCTCTGCCTCTTGGAACTCTATGTTTTATCTGTAACTCATACTAAGTCTTTCAACACCACTAAGATTCACTTACATTCTCACATCTCATTTTATCCCTAGAGACTCTAGCAAACAACTCTTTATTTCTAGTGGCTCTGATGGAGTTACATGCCCATCCCTAAAGAACAATGTTGAAAGAGTTTTAGGATCTTTTATTATTTAGATTCCCTTTTTCTTCCACTAGTTATTTTTATACTTTCATGTATTTTGACTTTCCAACAAGAGCATTTACTATTCTCACATTTAAAAAATTATCTTACCAGTCCTTTAGTTATCCTGAACGAGATAGTAACTTTTCCAGAATTCAGTGAAAAATCAAACTGGCTTGTGCATTCAGGAAGAAATATTCGTGTTATTTTCAGCAGGGATAGATTATAGAATATTTGTATATCAAGGTATGTTAGGCCAATTTTTCTTTTAGTATTTTGGGAAGAAACAAGTGGGAAACTGAAGTTGAATGAGATGAAGAAATCCAAAGAGATAAAGAAGAGGCTTGTGAGCAAATGTTTTATAATAAGGTTGGCAGGGCATCTCAGGGTCAGATTTATCCTACAAATGGAAGTGTTTTGTTTTTTTTCTTTTATACCAATAGAAGAAAGGGCATCTTACCAAAACCTATAATATACTATTCCATTTAATATACCATTCTTTAAATATGTAAAATTGAAGTACTTTCATTTTGGCTTCTTCATCTACAAAGTTAAAGAGTATGTAAACTATACCATTGATTATTTAATTTTTTTTATATCACAATAAATGACTATTGGAGAAATTAATAATAAAATGCTTAAAAAATTGTATCCTTTTCTATCGAACATCAAGTTTAGTGATAACCATGTATGTTGCAATATAGAAAGTTCAATCTACTTTTACAATTCCAGTTTAATTTTTGATGACTGCAACTTCATTGGTGTGTTTTCAACCAGTAGAAACACTTAATAATGGTTTCGGTATTTAAATTTAAGTACTTCCAAAAATAAGAATATTAGCCACTGGCACAAAATTAAATTATTTTAGCATTAGTTAATTACAGATTACATATCCCTAGACCCATTTCACTTTCCTCCAGAAGAATATTGTAAAGATTTATACTACAAACTATTAGCTTAGTGGTAGCAAAAGGGGTTAGTTTCTAATGTAAGAATATCTTCAATTCCCTTTGGATTTCTCTAAAGAAATAGCTGAGGAACAACAGCAGCCCAGAGGAGCATAGTCTCTAGGGCAACAATCACTTCTGCCTGCTGTACCTTTGAGTTATGAGTCAATTACATCAACATGCCAACAGTCACAAATTAACGTGCAAAGCCAAAAAAAGGAAAAAAAAAAGTAGAAAGAATTCATTCATCGATTTCTTACATTCTTTTTTCTTCCTTCCACCCTTTTTTCTTTTCTACTTTGGTCTTTTCTTCATTCTCATTTTTCTTCTTTCATTTTTCTCTCCTTTGTTTCTCTTTCTTTTTACATTTGTCTTTGAATGATGTGGCCAGTTTCACTTGCTGTTTGCATGGGTTGGTCAGAAATCTGGCTATGAAGTAAATTTCGACTGGATGATAGATGGAATGGGAGAAAAGCAGGAAATATAAATTGAAATACACACAGTCTCTGAATTTGGATTTCTTTTTCTTTTTTTATGTAATGTGTCATCCCACACTACAAATAGACCTAAAAACATTTTTGGTCATGAGACATATTTAGTCTGTATTAATTTTTCTATTATGCAAATCACAGAACTAACTCTGAGACAACAGCATTTTTGGATGTCTTCTTCCATTCACCAAAAAAAAAAAAAAAAAAAACCTACAAAGATAGTACTGTTGACATTCTACATTTTGTGATAGGAAGTATTTACTGCATTATTTTTCAATTATTTAAAATTGCTGAATCAAGGTTTATCTACATATGGTAATGAAGATAGATTTTTTTTTATTCATGAGTTACAAGTATCAATAGAGTAGATATTAAATGAAATTCTATAGAATTTTCATGTTATTTCAATTCATTATTTAATATGGTATTGCAAATGCTTTCCAATAATATTTTACTGTGATCATTATGCTGAAAAGTACATTTTTGTATAATATAGTGGTGTTTTTCTAGCAAATGTGTTGAGATTAAGATAATTCACTCTGGGAAAAGCCTTTTACAAATCTATTTCTTAGAAAAATATTATAGTTAACTGCATGGGATGTTTTTCAGTGAATAAATGATAAAGCAAATGTATTTCTGTATCTTCCTGGGAAGAGATAATTTTTGTTGTTGTTATTGTTTCTTTGATTTTAATGTAGGTCTTTGTAGGCATTAAAAAAAATCTTAGCACATAACATAATACACTCATTATGTGAAGGCATTGGCTTTTAAGTTAAACAATAGATAATGTTTTGCCAAATAAAAGAGGAAAATCGAATGCCTTTTATAGCTCTTTTCAGAAAGTTCTTCTGCCAGGACATTGAAACAAAATATTCATAATAGCAAAATTAAATTGAATATAGATGGACTTTTATAAGAATCAGAAGATTAATACAATCAGAAGATAAGTGCAGAAGATAAATACAATTTCAACCTTAAGAGGGTTGAAAAAAATATATGGTATGCCCTATTTGACAAACTTTTAGAGAACTTTTTTTTATTAATACTTTTCTAAAGACTACCTCATACATATTATAAATTTTGAAAATTCTGTTAGGTGTTTTTTTAATAGACTAGCCTGAAATTAGAAGTATATATAAATGTCCCTGTCTTCTTAATTCAATGAAAAATAACCCTTCCTTTCTGGTTTTAAACTTAAAATCAATTCTCCCTACTATTGACTAATGACTCATTGTTAAAACATATATTGCTTTTCTTTGTTAGCTTTATTTTTAAAATGATTTTATTATTTTATTTTTCCATATGAGAACAAAATCATATATTAGAAGCTATGGATTTATTCTACTAATTTCTAAATAATAAACATACATTTGTTCTGTTCTTGGAAAAAACATAGAAATCAAGTTCCTATTTTAACAACATTGGTTCACCCAATAGTATTTAACATAATGATAGTGTTTGAGAAGGTTATGGTCTAAAATTCATAATTGTGGGTAAAATTGCAATATTTCCAGAATCTCGTGCCTGGCTTTAGAGCATCTCCATACAATGGGTGTTTTCTGGGGGTGAAGAAGAGTAGTCCATCTCCATATTTATAGGTAATACAAGGGTAAGTGAAGGCTTATCTAGGCTGGAGAGTTTGGGTGGGCGCTTCTTTTTTTGCAGCCAGGTCACAAGAGACACAGGAGAGCAGAAGTGGACTGCTTGTAAGAAATAAATGGGTTTCATAAACTTTATTCCTCCCTTTGACTTATTTTGGTTTCAAAGGTATTTAGCCACAGGATTTTCCCCTGGAGTTACAATAACTAACATATTTTTTTGAAAATAATTATTAAATTGTAAGATAAATTCCAACCGAAATAAGCAGGTGAAGAGAGGAAACAAAGGGCCAGGCAGTTTATTTGAACGCAATCCCCGGGTGATGTTACCTGGTCTGAAACACAGGCCAGGGAAGTCACACCCAGCAGGGCAGGCAGCAAGTTTTTAAAGAAGGCAGGGGGATGGAGGGCAAAGGTGTACAGTGGCATGAGGATTGGCTCGCCTAGGGTACGTGGGGGTCTCTCATTGGCCTTTTGCCAGGTACTGGAAAGTTACCACTAATCTTTTAGCTTGTGGGAAGGGCTCTAGTTGGGAGTGTTATCTGATCAGGCTCTGGAATGTTGTCAGACCAGAACCTGTCGGTCTATTCACCTTGTGAGGCCTGAGCTTGTCCATCAGGCTCACCCCTTCCCCTGGTGCCTCCATCCTTATATAAATATTATTGTCTTATGTAATTAGGCTTCTTTTGTCATGACATACATGATGTATATGATATGATATTGTATGAGTGACATATAACTATATATGTAAATGTTCATATGCATTTATGTATTTAAGTAAATATTCTTAAGAAGATATTTTATGGTCTTAGTCAATAAAATTCAAACAACTTCATAAGAATATGTATTAAAAGATTGTATACATCATTATACTTGACATTCTTGTAATTATTGTGTGATCAATAAAATTCCTATAAGAAATATTGCTTTTAAAAAGACAAAAATACCACGTAGAGAGAGGTGACTTCTATCCCACATTAGTGAGTATTTATTTTATTTATTAAATCTTAGAACAAGTGCATTTTTAATGATCTAAGTTGAATAAAGACACAACTAAAAACTCAGAAATGAAGAGTACCCTCTATGAAGAGATGGACCTCTGACATAACAGTTTGAAGAGCTCTGCTGACATCCCCCTCATACAACTGGTGAAAATTGCAAAAAAGCAACCTTCAATACCTCTGAAACAAAAATTCACTGAAGTGGCTCAAAGGTAGATTTGAAATGATAGAAGAAAGAATAAATTAACTTGCAGAGAGATTGAGAGAGATTATATAAACTGAAAAATGGAGAAAAAAGAATGAAGAAAAATTAAGAAAGCCTCAAAAAAATGTAAGACACAAGTACACCAACATATACACATAGTGAGAATACCAGAAGAAGAAAGAAAAGGGCAGAAAATTCACAGATGTATTAAAACATGCACACACACACACACACACACACACACACACACACACACACACACACATGAACAGAGTCACTTCCGTTATGACAAGTCACAAAACTGAGTCTTAATATCTAACTTGATTGCAGTTTCAATTCAGAAATATAGTCCTAACAATTAATCAGTAATTTTCTGGTCAGCACCAAAGGCAATCTGCTGTAAGAGCCCTCTCCATTCCTGAAAGATGAGGAAATCTGCATAATAAGATCCCCTGTTCTTCCCTTGAAGGGAGGGTGGCCTTCCCTGAAACAGTCCTTTCTTTCATTTTGCAAAGAACTTCTTCCCCCAACCACACACACTCTTGTCTATAAGAACCTTCCATTCTATACAACTCCTTGGAACATCTCTCTACTTGCTAGATGGGATGATGCCCAATTCATGAACAGCTTAATAAAACCAATTAGATCTTAAAATTTACTCAAATAAATTCTGTTTTTTTTCAACAGACAGAAGGCCTGAAGATATGTGACATTTACTGACTAAACTATAATCTACACATCCAGGAAGATCATGAACTTAAAATACAATAAATAAAAAAATCTACAGATGCATATATCATAGTAAAAGTGCTTTGTTCACTCAGCTCTAGAATGGGTAGCCAGCAGCTGTCTTTTCTGAGGGGTGGGGAGATGTTACAAAATGTGCAAGGACTGCAGTATCAGTATTTAAAGTGTTTGGGAGGAACTCAAAACTATTCTCAGGCCGTAACTCTTCTGTACAGATTGCACTACGACTGCAATTCTCATGCTTTCTAGTTAGTTTTGCCGTATCTCATAGGTATGAACTAGTCCTAAATCTGAATAACTTTTCTAAAAATATATGTTTGCTCTCACAACCTATCAGGAGAAGGATATCAATGAATCAATTTAAAGATAAATTGATCAATCAATTAAACTTTCAAAATACGTTTCTTAAGAACAGTAGGATCGTTTGTGTGTAGAATGCACCACACATTATTATTTCTTAAGAAAAATGTCTCCAATCTTGTTTAATTATAAGCCTGAAGAATAACTGAAGGAAACTCTTCAAAAACTGACAGGCCTCATAATGAGATGATGAAAACCCAGTTTACACTTGGTTTTCTAACTTTTTATAAAGTTTGTACAGTGAGGTCCTGACCACACAAGTCTGAGGATGCTGATGTTTATGCACCACTTTATTCACTGCTCAGTGGAACGTCAGCATTCTATAATGATTAAAAAGAAAGAAAAGATGGAAAGAAAGAAAAAAGGAAGGAAGGAACTAAAAATAACCTAAAGGTCCATCAATAGGCAACTGATCATGCAGTTATTAAAAATGACTTCGTGTGTGTTGTCTCATCATTCATAGCATATTCTTAACTTTAAAATTCAGGTTAGAACATATGCATAGTATGATTTCATTTGAGAGAACATATTTATCTGTTTTGCATAGTCTACAAAAATCTGAGAAATAACAGGAAATAATAGTGGCTACTGTTTAGATTGTTTTCTTTTTTCCTTTTTTTCTATTTTCCCCACTTGTATTATCTCTTATTTTTATAAGGTAAAAACTTATTATGAAAACTAGGTAGGTATAACCAAACTTCAGTTTTGAACCTTTGTGCCTGGACATAGGGAAACTTCCTATACATTTATGAAACTTCTATACACAGCAATGTCTATAAGTGTGCAGCTAACAAGTCTCACATAAACACATAAATATATGCATTGGGTATTTTTTTGTCATCATATTTTACATTAGAACCTCAGAAGTATTTTTACTTCTCTATTATTTTATTTATTATTGGCTTGACATTACTGTCACCTTTGTGATATTCCACTCTTTACTGAGGTTTATTGAGCAGGCATGAAAATATGAAAACACTAACATATGTGTTCAATAAATATTTTGTCCTCCATGATTCCTAAAAATCCCTGTGTATTCTCAAAGAGCTTCACAGGTATTCTAGAAATTTTCACGTCAGAATACTGTTAAAAGTCTCTAGATATGCATCTACGTTCAGGTAACTTGAAAAATAAGAAAACACATGTATATTTTACAAGCATATTTGTAAGCCATTTGCAGTTCATACCAGATTTGTGATATTATAAGAATTAGAATGAAGCAGAAAACAAGAATAGAGAGTGTAATTTCTAAAAAAGTGGCTATAAGAGATAGAGCTTAAACCATGGTGTTTTCTAGTCTAACAGAAATTCTTAGTAAATCATGCAAATGACAAACTGCTTAAAACATAAATACAATCAAGAGTAAATTAGAAATGCTTAAAGCTAAATTGGAGGAAGCCAATAAAAATGAATCCAAATTAGCTATGTATGCTTTAGATCTTGAGTTGGAAATAGTAAGCATGCTGTGATTGAGAATATTTATAAATAAGTGTCATTCCACATCATGCTAAATTATGCCAGTCATGTTTTCAGTTGTCCTTCCTTTAGATCACAAAAGTCATTTTAGTTTCTAGTAATCTCTACGGTATAGACTTACTGGTCTACAAAACGAACTCTTGCCAGTTTAGTCATTAGATCTGTGGTGTTGTTATTAAATAGCACAGGTAAATAGTTCTTGCAATAAACACATCCAAAACAAAGACATATAAACCTAATTGCTTGCCTGCTTTCCTACAGATTTTTGATCTTTTACAAAGTGCTTGTCTCTTCACTTGGAACAAGCCTCTTGGATTAATAAACATTAGGAAGCTATATGCCAGATCTGCTTGAATGTAAAACATAGTGTTTTATGGCAGTTGGCAGATAGACTGAAACAAGAATGCATCCATATCTCGGGCTCTGATTTGGAAATAGAGTCATGGCTTTAAAGGCAGCACTTAGGAGCATCCTTCCAAATAGAGTTTTGAGACTAAAAAAAAAAATCATTTACAGGTATAAAGACAACATTATTGTCTGACATTATTACCATAAGTGAAAGTTCCAAACCTAAATACAATACCCATATGTCTGTATAACCACGGCCATGGGAGACAAGCAGGAAAAAATTAATTATTCTAGAATGGCAATTAGCATCATAGAAGTCAGATAGTCTGTGCTGTGGTATAGTTAAAGTGAGAATGGAATTTCCATGGAGAAACCTAAGCAGTAAAACTTAAGGACAGATGAATATTTATCAGGATATGAGTGCAGAGACAAACTCAGTTACAATCAGAACTACGATATGTTTATTTATTGTCAATATTAGTAGACCTGTGTCCTACTGAATATACATAGTTCTACTGCACACACACAAACCTTCTTGGGTACTCTCCTGGCTGAGATATAGATCCTGTAAAGGTTCAGAAGCTTGGCTAAGGGCATTGATCTTTTAAAATGTTCTTTTCGATATTATCACCATGGAGGGAATCAAACAAATTATCTTCCTTGTTTGTGAGGTGAAAAGTAATGTTAAACCAGACTGCTACAAGGTCAGATATTCCTTTCCAACAAAGCATACTAAGTATACTTTCTCTCAGATTGTCTTATTGCAGAGATGATAAAAGAGCATGTCAGAACAATGTAGGGCAATGGTCAGCTCTTTCTACTTGATGTATCTAGATGTACCGACTTCCTCCACAATCTTGAACTCATGACGAAGTCTCATTGTTATAGATACCACAGCTGGGGAACCAAGGGAATCCAGTGGCTACCTAAATTAAATTCTTATGCTATTTATTCCTGACACAACACATAATTCTCCTAGTACGTATACATTTAGATTATTCCATGAAAGGTTAAATTCTGACCTATAATTTATTGAGATTCCTAACTACAAAACACTGTTTTAACTTCCATAGACTGTAAAATACGAATTAAGCAAAGTCCTTGATTTCACAAAGCCTAGCCTCTAATGAATCATATAATGAATCATGAAGGCATTCTTCACAGGGAAACTAAGGAAACAACTCAGGGAATTCAAGCACAGAGAAAAATGCACATGTGAGATTTCAGAAAGAGTTATTCCTAGCTATCTCCTCTATCACTCTCTGCTTAATCCTTTTTTCCAATCAATCTGTATATTTTATTTAAACAATTTGATATAAGCTTTATGAATCAGAGATCTAAAGCTATTTAGAGCTCTTGCTAGACATCTTTATCTAAATGAAACATAAATGCAAATTCAGTGTGTCCCAGACTGAACTCATCACTGTCGCCTTTCCATTCCTCAAACTTGCTTTTCTCCTTACATCCCCCGTGTCAGTAAATGGTTCATATGTGGTGCCACAAACTTAAAATCTTGGTGGGCATTGATCCCTCCAGGTCCCTCATTCTCTCAATCCCGTCACCCAGATTTTTTTTTCTGTTTAAAATATTGTTCTGCTCATTTCCTTTTCTATGTTGCCGTTACTCTCCTTTTCTGTAGTTGTTCTTTTCTATTAGCTTCATAATGTTCTCTTGTCTTTTATTTCACTTTATTCCAATCAATGCTAAAGTTAATCAAAACCAAAGTTTTTCTTGTTAATTTTTTCTAAAATGCAAAATGATCATTTCAATTCCACCTCCAAATTCTTCCAAAGTTTCTCATTTATAAACATGTGAAGCTCTTTACATTGTCTATGCGATTCACTTTACATCACTATACAATGGCCTCATCTAGCTGTCTAATCTTTCTATTCCAGTATCTCTCCCATATTATACTTAGCATTATTTAACCACGACCTTGTCTTCAGCTCACACATTTTCAGGCCTTTGTATGTTCCCTTTGCCTAAAATATACTCAGACTTTATGTTCAGCCACCAAATTTACTTTTCTCTGCAAAGGTTTCCTTAACTCCTTCAGGCAGGGACTGATTTCTTTCTGTCTGCTTTCAGCTTTGTTTTGTATATATTTCTATTAAAGAAATGATCACATTGAATTGAGCCAATTCATTTGGATTTTTGTCTGCCATGTCTCTAGAACATACACTCCTGGAGAACAAGGACTGATTTTATCACTGTTGTGAATAAATAACCTATCATTGAGTCTGTGTTCACCAGTGCACTTAAATGGTGTTCAACAAAGCACTTAAATAAAACTAGATGTTTCTGATAAATTGTTTGTTAGTGTCCTTTATACTACTTCTCTATAGAAATAGAATAATTTTAAACATGTGAAGTTTTTCAGTGGAGTAGGCCAGGGGGTCACATCATCCAATCGTAGGAATTAGAGAAAATAAAATTATATGAATCAGGATAAGCAAGGTTATACTGCATTGACAAACAACAACTAAACCTTTATAGTTTAATAACTGATATTTATGTTTCACTCATCATGTCAGCTGTGAATATGAGTTGCTTTTAGGGCAACTTTCTCTAGGTGACATCTCAGCAATCCATATTAAGACTGCATTATACAGAACTCTTTATTCCTCCAATCAGAATGACAAAAGAAGAAAGAATGGAGAATCTCCTATTAATTCTTATGCATTCTGCCAGGAACTGATTCACTTTCACTGGCTTGCTTTTCATTAGCTAAAGTAAATCACATAGCTACACTTAGCTTTAAAGGGACAGAGAAGTGTAATGATCCCATGTGCCTAGGAGGAAAGAAAGCAAGAAATACTGCTGTTTACCATAATGATACAAGAGCTAAGTAACCAACAGCAATTATTTAAAAGAGACTTTAATATTAAATATTTGCCAGCTAGTTTAATACATTGCAGTGAAATTATTTTCATATTGATCAAATATAAATATATACACCTTAAAAATTATATGGTTGACTCATTTTTGCTTCTAATTAGATGTCTGTTAGGTCTAGCTAATATTAAAAAAGAAATATTGTGATTTAACCTGACAGGATAGCTGCTTTTTTAAAGACTGTGTTAAAAATAAGTGGCTGTGCACCTTAAGACAACTGGGCATTGTGAAAACTCTATGCTAGAACACTATAAAATGTATTAAATATTTGTATTAGTTTATATAATCATTAATTATACATTAAAAAAAGTTTCCTAATTTCAAAAACTAAACTTGAATATATACTTATATGGTTATATCATATAATTGTTAGGAGGGAGAGAGTTTAATCACTGTAAAAAGTTAAGCCAAACAAGTATCATTTTATTCCACAAATATTACATGGATGTTTCTATACTTATATTGTATTTTAAAGCAGCTATAATTGCTACATAAATTAATATGCAAATAGTGTGTAATCTCTCATAGGCAGAATTGTTTTCTATTGTCTTTATTTTTTGCATGTTCTTAGTGATTATGTCTTAAGAAATGCTTCAACCCTCTTTGTGACTATGAAACTGCCCTTCTCTGTCATCAAAAAACCCCCCAAATAAACAAATCAACTTATTTTTGCTGGTATATCTCTCAATTGCCCCTAAGCCAATATTTTGGTGATTACTACTTGGTACTAATTCATTTGAATAAATATTAGATCACCCCATGTCCCCAAATACTTTGATTTGTTAGGATGACAGCAGATGTTCTATTGAGGAGAAAATCCCTCCAGTTTTGTCTCTGCCTCTCCTCCCCATTTCAGTCACAGGGCATGTACTCTAGACAGTTCACTTCCTTTTACAGAAGGTAACTTGAGTTTTCTCTTGCCAGCTGCTTTTAAACAATTCTTTATTTCTTCCTGAAAATTAGGAGATTAACAATTTTCTCTTTATCTTCTGATTTAGGATGTTTATAGATAAGTGCCATCACAAAGCATAATTCAGCTCTGCATCTCAGGCTGAGAGAGAACTATAGAAGAGTTGGAAGAATCTCTCCTTGAGGACTACTGAGAATTTAAAGATTCTCTGGAGGCACAAGATCATAACATTATTTTAGAATGATTCTTTGTTTGCTCTTTTACTCTGCCTATTATTTATTTATCTTTTTCAATTTTCTTCTTAGTTAGCATTTAATTTTGAGTAATTTACTAGGCTACAAAATAATAACCTTACAGGCCCCAAGACAGCTCTAAATTGGTAAAAATCTTTGATGTGTGATGTATTTAGTTCTGATTTAATATTGGTAGAATCTACTGGCACCTTGGAGACACCTGAGGGACATCTGCTATGTGGTCAGCAAGGAGTATTATCAGACTTCATCAATGTACTTTCACATGCCATGTAGAAGGGGCTGTCATTTTGAAACATTGTTTCAAAAAATCCCTACAATCAGAAATACCTGCTTGGAGATTTAATTTATAATTATAATTTTCCTTTTACCTCAGTGTTGCCTAAATTTGCATTAAATATAAAGTACTTATGTTCAAATTTGCCTCAGTACTTTAAAAGGAGATGCCCCAAGATTTTTGTATGCTTACTTTTTCTTTAATTAAATACTTTTATGCATGTAATGGAAGATACAAAATAGAAATAGATTTTATTTGTGAAGAAATTATTGAGTATGTGTATATTATATGTACTATGTGTTTATAAATCTATTATCTTTACTGAATATACAAGACTTTTGCTCATTTATTAATATTAGCCAAGAAAAATGGTCACCTTATGAGTACCATGTCTACCGCCCAAATCAGTATTAAATTCTCTCTGAATTTCTAAAGGGATGCTGGAAAATCTAGACTTACACATTAAAAATATTGGTTCAAAAATTGCTGCTCAAGATGTCCACCTAATGAGACAGTTTTGCTTATTGCAAACCATCACATCATCACTAATTGTAAAACCACAGTAAAAGGAAAAACAAAGGGGCCACATGCTTATAAATGTATATATGAAATTTTTGCATTTTTTTTTTATCATACAAGTTCCCACTTTGTCAATTTGAGATAGTTAAAGTGACCTGGATTAGATTTTACACTGATGATGTGTGTTAACTATCAAAAGTTAACTATAAAAACTGCAACCAATTTAACTAGTGAAAAGACACATTCATTTTAGTGAAGTTCAATGGTAATTTTTAAATTAATAAATAATAATTACCATTTTTTCAACAATTATTTTGAACTGTAAAATATGATAACACTTGGTCTATATTAACTCTGTGTTAATTACTGTTGTACATATGTTTCATATATAGACATTAAAAAAGAGTAATTCTACAATGTGTGCCTGAAAAGGGTTATGAACATTTCAGAATAAAGAAAAATCGATAATTAAATCTCCACTGAGGGCAAAGTAAAGGGTGCATTATGTTCTGCAGTAATTTCTTTCATCATAACAGCATACTAGTAGCTAATATGGCACAATGTGAGTAACATAATATTTTTGTGTATTTCAATAATGAACTATTTCACGCTTAATAGAGACTCAAATTTATGTTTTGATTTTCTATTTTCTTCATGGTTAACTTTTTTTCAACTTTTGAAGTGTTATCCTTTCAATTAAAGCTTTCTATTTTATTTTCTAGGTTATAAGATCAGACTAAAAATAACATTTTGTGATAAATGTCTGTACCACTTTATAGTTTGTTCATTTTCCTAAGAAAACTATTACATCATGGCTATAACAATAACTGAAAATAAGATTTTCTTATAATTTCTCCAAGATGAGACACATTTCATAACTCATAGCATTTCTTTGTTGTTGATCTTTTGACTTCTATTATTATCTCTTTAAATTTATTCAGAAAGCCAAAATATTTATTATATTATGTGCTTTAACTTACTAAGCTTATTTATTTATTCTGATACTTGCTGCTACTCACATAGAAACTGAATCTAAATAGACCACTAAATTTACCAATATGACTGAATTCAGTGATTACCACTCAGCTAATAACTGTTCAATAATTCAGGAGGTTTGTACTGCTTGCATGTATGCAAAATGAACTACTATGTACTGTAGTCTTTTTCCAAAAAACGTTTGATAAATAATTATGTTTGAATGGATGAGGTCCAATTTTTCAAAGATCATGAGATTTTTTGTGGTCTGGAAGCTATAAAATGGCAAGCATGGTTTCAGCAAAGACAATCATTTTGTGATTCTTATTTTATATAGTCCATGTATCACTTTAAAATTAATATGAAGGAAAAAAAGGAAAGGATGTATGGTTTTCTTCCTAGAAATAAAAATATACTGAATTTGGAGTTTTTAAACAACATTCCAACTGGATCTGAATCCACATTAGGCAAGTTCCCCAGCTTGGCATAGGCCAGCTGAGCTGGCACCCTGTGCGCTGCCAAGGCCCAGACGTGACAAGTCTTTTGGACTGAGGTGTAGGGGCACAGCTGTTTGGGGGACCTGATGCGGAACGTATCTAAAATATTTTTCAAGCCAATATTAGCTACAACTTCTCTTTTACTTTTTCATAAATATTTACCATATTAGAAACAAAAAAAGAAAAGAAAGAAAGTTATATTGCCGGAATTGATTACATGTATTAGCATTACAATTAAGAAAGAACATTATCAATATCAGAAAAAAGATAAAAAGTAGTAACAATAAAAATAATGGGAAATTAATAGAAATTGTGTGTGTGTGTATGTGTTTGAAATTTTCACTGCATATTCCAGCTTTCAAATTTTTCCCCTGTGTTTCTGGCTAAAGTTAAGGTTACTCTTAAACTATTTCTATTCACTTTTTATAAAACTAAAGAAAAAGGGATAGAGTAAAGCTTACCCTTTAGTCATCATTCCAGTGTTATTAAAACATTTGAAAAAAAATCAAACCACTTACAATATATTAATTATTTATAAACAGAAGCATCAAGCAAGTGAACATAGTCATTCAACAATAAGTGTTCAAATGGGTATATATGGACACAAATAACTTCCTAGTGTTACCAACCTGTTTTCCAAAGCTTCTTGGAAAAATAATTAGGAAAATGATAGGAACTATAAATTCAAAACAAAAATTTAACAATTTTTGCCCAGCAAGTTTGAATGTGGTCATATGGCAATTAGTACTGCCTTACTGAAAACTTTTAAAATGGTAGTTAAAATTCATCCTAAAATTTAAAATTTTACTTTTAATACTATTCATTATATATAACATGAGAATAAAAGTACATGAACTTATTTCCAGAAAAGAATAACAAGTTGTATCATATTTGTTTAAAATCCCTTGAAATAAAAAATTAATAGTGGCTTTTTAGTTCATTAGCAGTAGGTCTAATGTAAGAGTATAATTTGGCCATCAATTCAATTAACATGTTTCTAACATGCACTTTGTTCAAGGTTCTGCATTAGTTACTAGAGGTGTGAAGATGACAGGGCCTGTATGCTTGCCCCCATTGAGATTACAGTCTTGTGAGGACCTGTGAAACTGAAATTTTGTGATAAATGCTATAATAATGAAAATAAAATTGTGCCACAGAAGTATAGCATAACTCTTAATCACTAAGAAAGGGCAAAATCTGAAAACAAGTGATATTTAGCCATAGACAAAATCAAAGATAATAACCAAATTAAGAAAAAACAAATCTCTGGATGAGAGATCACAAAAATGACCCCGACTCTTCATTTTACCCCATGTCCACATCCTTTGTGATGCAAACTTACAGCTCTCTCACTCTGACTCTGGACCAGGCAATCATGTCACTTACTTTTGCAATTGGGCTATCAGCAAACTAGATGCAGAGATTTGTAAACACAGCGGCCTTTTCCTATTCTGCTTTTGCCTTCTGAAATTGCCGTGAAGATTAGCACAGGGACAGAATGCAAGAGAATGAGAGAAACATGTAAAACAGATAATGCATCCCAGTATGTAAGTTTCCTGGGCAGCTTAAAACAGATGAAATTTATTCTGGTAGCCAGAAATCTGAAATCAGTATCATTGGACCAAAATTAAGGTGTTGGCAGAGCTGCACATGCTCCAAAGACTATATGGGAGAACCTTTTCCAGCTTCTTCCAGCTTCTGGTGGCTGTCAGCATCCCTTGGCTGTCAGCATCCCTTGGCTTGTGGCCACATCACTCCAGCCTCTGCCTCCGTGGACCCATTTTCTTCTCTTTTCTGTGTGTCTCTGTGTAATCTCCCTCTGCCTCTCATAAAGGCCTTTATGATTGCATTTAGGGCTTACCTGGGTAATCCAAGATAATCTCCCATCTCAAAATCTGTAATCTAATCATATCTGCAAAGACTGTTTTTTCCAAATATGACAACATTTAAAAGTTCAGGGAATTAGTCTGATATATTTAAATGTAATTTCTTAGTCTACCATAGTCTAACCTCTCGACCATGGTCCATGACACATGCAAAATACATTTACCATATCCCAACACCCCAAATGTCTTAATTGATTATGGCATCAACTGAATTTCACGATGTCATTAAAATATCCTCAGATCAAACATCTCAAATCTCATGATTTAATCATTTAAATCAGGTATATATGAGAATGTGTATCATTCATCCTGAAGCAAAATCCCTTTCCATCTGTGGACTTGTGAAACTAGAAAACAAGTTATGTTTCCAAAATACAATAGTGGGATGGGCAAAGGACAAATTATAGATGTTCCTATTCCAAAGAAGAGAAAGTGGAAGGACGAAAGGAATCACCAATCCTAAGCAACTTCAAATTTGCCAACAGGGCAAATTTTATCATGTCTCAAGACCTAAGAATAAACCTCTGAGGCTGTAGGCTGTAGCCTCTGGACTCATGGCTCTGCTCCCTGGCTCCACAGCTCTGCCTTCTCTTTTATAAGGATGTATATGATCACACTGTAAACCCGCCCAGATAACAGGATAATCTCCCTATCTCAAGATCCTTAGACATAACAAGATCATTAATTTAATCATATCTTTAAAGATCCTACTTCTAAATATTGAGATTTACAAGTGCCAGGGATTAACACCTGATGATTTGGGGGGACATTTTCAGCCTTTCACATGCAGTCATTCCAGCCAATGCCATTATAGATCAGCAAACTCACCCAATTAAGACCAACACTAAAGAAATGTTTAGCATGGAGGCCATGAAGAGTTAGTGATTTTTTGTGGTATAGCATCATTGTGGATATAGATGCCTGATACACAATAGAAGATTCAAAGCTTCATAAGAAAACTACATTTTCTAAGAACTTAAAGAGATTCAGTATAGCTAAAACCTAGGATTTATAGAGTCGAGTCAGGGATAGGGTTGGTAGTTGGAAAAGATGATACAGGAAAGTAAGCAACAGCTAGATATTAAAGAGCTATGTGAGTCCTATTAAGGCTTTTAAAATGTATAATTATCACAAGGACATTAGGAAAGCATTAAGCCATTGAAGCAGAAGAAGATTTCAGATATCCTTTCAAACACCAAATTGGATTCAGCACTAGCCAAACCTCTGTGACTTGTAGCTCTAGAAAAACAGATGTTGGGTATTTGGGTGACATCAAACAAAGAAGTGACATGGCAGTAACTGAGGTTCCATAGGTTGCAGGTCCTATGAACTTTCAAAGCAGCTGGGATGGCAACTGAGAAGCCAGTTTCTTTCAAAGAGCAGGGCTTTCAGTGCAGAGAAAGAAATCTTTTCATACTTAAACATTTCTAGTTACTTATTGTATGCTGAGGCATGGCATAATTACAAGGAAGCCATACCCTCAAATAGCAGCTTTAAAAAAATGTTTTTTTCCTCAAAATCATGAGGAAAAATGTTTCCAGCATTCCTGGAGAGGCCCACATATCTCCTACATAATAAACCTTGAGTTAGATCTACAAGGGGTCTGGATGGCATAAAATAAAATGAGGCAGAGCTTGTATATCTGGCCATATGGAAAGATAACTTGGTTGTGATACAGACAAGCTACCTTCTTTACATGCTTATTACTGCTTACCTAAGAAGTGCCTTTCAGGATCTGTTTTTAAGGTTTTTTACTTATGTGTGGTTCTCAATTCCAACAGTTTAATAAAGATCTAGTAAAATTATAGGTTTTAAGTTAAAAAAAACAGTTGGGAGGAAAAAAGATTTAAGTTTGGGAGACCAGTTTGCAGGATATTGTGATAATGTAGGTCAGGCATACTGGGGCCATAAATAAGGGTATGTTAGATGGATTCAAATATGACTTAGGCTACAAAGATGACAATATATTTAATAAGAAAAGAGGTAATTATAGAGAATTATCTTTACTTAAAAATTGAAGAAAAGCTGTAACTTATATAATGCAATATTAAAGATGAAAGAAACTTCAAAACAAAAGCAAAAATGAAGTAAAATTTTGTGTATGTTGGGTTTGCAGCACCTATGAGATTTCATAGTAGAAACTATTAAATAAGGTCATATGTTTAACAAAGATTTATGGGCTGCAAAAAAGTTTGGGTACTCCATTATATAGAGGGTAATTAAATCACTGGAATACAGAAGTCTATCAGAAAAATGTGTACAGTGAGTAAGGACAGACTCTGATAAACATTAAATTTTAAAAGGATAAGTAAGGATAAGAAAAAAGGATCATTAGAGGAGACTGAGGAGGAATGTTAAGACAAATAGAAGGAAAACATAAATGTGTGTTCCCAAAATAGCTGAGATAAGATACTTTTTAAAGAAGGAAGGACTGTCCAGTCATATTGAGACAGGGACCGTGGGTGAAGTCAGACTAAGGTGAAGGCCTCCGGAAAAAGGCCCCTACCAAAACTCCATATTAAACAATTAAGCAAAGTCAGAGTCACATTAATTCTCTAACGTAAAATATCAAACTAGGAATATAAGTATTCTTCAGTGAGATTAGTTAAAATTAAAAAGCCAGGAGTAACTTGTCCTGGAATGTTTGAACATCCCCCAGATAAGACAGTACCTCAGCATAGCCCATGTCTTCATTGTGTCAACTAAATGAGGCTATTGTAAAATTTACTTTAGCCTGCTAAAAGGCCCAGCTTATCTTCTTTAACTTTGCCCAGATGCTGCTTTTCCTCCTTCATCCCCTAATCAAGTAATATATAACCTGGGCAATTAATATGGCAAGTAAGCCCAGTCACAAACAACACAGTAAAAGGCAGGAAGGATTCCATCTTAAAGATAAGATTACATTTTAACACCCAGGAATTTAAGAAGTAAGATTCTTAACTTACTCTTTAGCAAACAGACAATAACTCAGCCCAACTTGGGGGCTGGGCAGGCAGCCTTGTTTGATATGCTCCAAAACCAAGATGCCTGTATCCAAGGGAGAAATCAGAGCAGTAAATTTCTTGTGTTAAGTTAATTTTTAATATTCAGGGACCACTTAACAAGTCCACACCCCTAAGCCTTTTATTTGGTTCCCAAAAGCCCTCAACTGCCTATAAAACTCCTACACAATGCAGGAGCTCTGTCCTCTCACTGTATCTCTCAATAATAGCCTCTTCCTGACTCTCCTACCTTGGGTGTTTGCTAAATTCATTCTGCGACTCCACAAACAAGAACCCCGGCCGGCATCAGCAATGGTTTGTAAGCTCAGTTTGGTTACCACGACAGCCCAGCCATTCTTCTTCAGAATATTCTTAACCCTACTTTTTTCCTAGCAGCTACTTCAAACATTTACATCCCCTTGAACTTACTATTCCTATATCTACATACATCATAACTCATTCTCAGAGAAGGCTTTGTCTGCTAACTCACAGAAAAAAAAAAAACTATCCAAAAACTTTTTTCAGTTTTGTAACTGTCACTGATTAGGTTCTCTATGACAGTTTGTCTTCCTAGATATTTATTAGAGATCAACATCTATTGAAGCAAGTAGGAGAAAGCAGGATTAAGAAGAGAGACAATCACATGGAGAACTCTGAAACGTGTGCCCATCAGAGTTGTATTATGTTGAGGGAAAATACACCTCAGCCTTAATCAGTCATTGATTTGGGCTGTCCTGGGAATTTCATTCCCTTGAGCAAAGTGGTTCTCTGTCACTCCATTGTGGCTCTCTGGCTCATTTCTGCTCCAGTTATATTCACCTTTGTTTGTTGTTACTTATTTCCTTTGAGTTTTTCTTTTTTAAGAGTTGCCTTTCTTGCTTCTTTTTCTGGAATGTTCTTGTCCCAGACATGTATATTTATGGTATTTCTCCTTTTCTCAAGGTTGAAAGAAGATTCATCACTCTCTTTCTTCAGGGCATTCTTGATCCTTTTACTGTTTAATTTTTGTTCAATGAAATGTGATTATTTCTGTTTGTCTCTGAATACAAACTAGAAACAATAACAGTCTTATTCAGCAGTGTACCACCAACAATTACACATGGAACACAAAAATTCATAACATGTTTGTACTTAAATTACTTCTTTATTTGGTCCTTTTTATACAGCCAGTTCATATTTTAAATACATAAAGGGAAATTAATAAATGTAATAGATTTACCCAACAATCATATATACTAAGCATATACTCTGAGGAGAAATTCTGAATTACAGAGATATAAAATGTAGACTTCATCAGAGAATTCACAGTCTTATATAAACAAGAAATTTCATTTAGGATATATATTTAAAAATATACAAAAGTTAACAGTAGTCACAGGGTCAAAAATTAATTCTACACTAATAATTTATAATCTTTTAATATGCCTTAAAAAGCTCAAATTTGTGACCAACTAGTCTTATAGCATTAAGACTCTAAAAAAATGGCAAGAACTTTCAGACACATGAAAAGGTGCAGCCTCTAAATCTATCTATATTTTAGATAAGTTTATTAGAGACATTGAATTTTTAAGCCTATTATTATTATAACATGAAGGTGCATCCTTCAGAAAAGCTCAGGGCTGATGGGGAGAATCAGACCATTGCATTTCATGTCTTGAAAGGAATTTGAAAGCATCTGGTGCCATCCTGGACATGAAGCTAATAGCACATATCCTGATCTCTTGTGTTTAGACGCAGTGGGGAGATCCTGATAAGAATGGCCGTGATGGTGGACGGTACTTAGCAGAGAAGCAGTGGCAGCATCTGCCAACAAAGAGGAGCCAAACCGATGCTGTCGACAGAAACAGAACAGCACAGAGAATTATCACAAGATGCATATGGCAGGTAACACAGCACCTCAGAGCTGCAAGATCAGAAGAGACTGAGCCTACTGCCTAACATAATTAAAGAGAGCTAAAAAAGGAACATTTTTCTCCCTTCCCCTCCATACAACTCACATGAACACTTCTGGGAAACAGGGAAAATTAAGGGGGATAAAATGCCAGTGTATATTTCAGAAGGAAGGTATTTGTTCTGAAATCCCATTGACTGTCTCTTTTCAAGCTAGTAATGAGAAATATGTATGACATGGAATCATCCTAATTCCCAGCTCACATGCAAGGAGAAGGTAGTGATTAGAATAATTGTTCCTCAGATGGTTAAACAAGACAATCTTCTGCACGGCTATGGAAAAGTATTAAAGATACTAGCCAATGTCAATCTTACCAATGATACATTTTGATTTTGGAGTATATGAACATGTAGGGTTTTTTTAATTGAAGGATAGTTATTACAAAGTTATATTGATTTCAGGTGTACAGCTTAGTATTCAACAATTATATGCATAATAAAATGCTCACCATAGTTAATGTAGTTACCAACTGTCACCATTCAAAGATACTACAATTTTATTGACTATATTCCCTATGTTATACTTTTATTCCTGTGACTTATTTTATAATTTGAGGTGTGTACTTCATCCCCTTCACCCATTTCACCCATAACGTGTGGTTTTAAAAACCTTCATGGTGACTTGATGGGTCAAGAAAATCTGGACCTGCAATGGTACTGATGGGACCAGAGAATATTATAGGGATTAGCAAGTAGTAGTCTAACACTGAATAAGGAAAAGCAAAACAAAACAAATAAACAAACAAAAACAAGTTAAATTAGAACTATCGAAGTATAGCCTATAAATAGAACTATCAAAGAAGTTTAAAACATTGTATTATTTTTTGATGGCATCAGTTCTTCATGTTTTGTCAAAAGAATCATCACAATGATATAAGAACTCAGCAAGGCAGAGATATAGGATATATAAATGCTTTGGTTAAGGAAACATAATATTGCATCTTATAATTTAGAAATATTTCCATAAAGTCAGGGGAAGAACTGTTTGAAGTTTGAGAAGATACTTACAAAATATGCAACTGTAAAAGTCCTTATTTCCTGAAAATTCAAAATAAATTATTCTATTTTTAAATAATATGCTCAGCAATCAAAATTATTTTATTTGTAGAACATTAAAAAATCCACCCATGTGCTTAAAAATAATGATTTCATTATTGCATTTCATTTTTTTGACAAATAATATGCATTAAAATTTACTGGAAACACATTTACATTTCATTTAAACATTATTGATTAGTAACTGTTACAGATATTTGCTCAAGCCTCTCCCATTTGGGCAAATGAATAACTCCCTTGTGGAAGCATGAATTTTTCTAATAAAGCTGCTTTTTTTCTAACCCTGTGGTTGCTTAAGACCCATTCTTATACCCTTGATCTCCAAAACCACAGACGAACATTTCTTATACGTCCTTATAAATCACTCACAGGATTTACTTTAATTTTCCACTTAATGTTAGAAATAACTTAAAAGAAAAATACAGGAAGAACTCACCTTTTATAGAGAACCAGAAAGGATTAGGCATAATAATTCCTCCATTCTATCTTTCACAGTTTAAGTCATATCAACCTATAATAACTGGGAATTATGGCTAGATGTAATATTTGAGAATTAGGTAACACAATTTAAAAGTGGAAAACACTGTCCATTAAAAAATCTCTTTGGAAGAATGTTAGGAACCTTTGAAAAATAAGAACTAAAAGATTGAGGCAAGGGAAATTGAACAGCTGGGAACAGGCCAAAGAACAGTACATGGAACTAGCAGCATGGAGAAACATTTGCCCAGACAGAAGCCCAAGATTGCCTAGGGGTTTGGCTGCCACAAGGCAAATGAACTAATTGTAATGAATATTTCTGAAGAAGATGAGGGAAAAGAATATTTATCAGTCTATAGCAGTGCAACTTTAAATGTTATGTATTTGTATAACATGCTTTATCCTCCACCCTGTATCTGACTCTAAGTACACCTCTACTCAAATAAAGGAACAACAGAGGAAAAAAAACAAAGCAAAACAAATTTAAAAAACACATATTTTAATGTGTCAAAGTTCTTAAAAACTGAAACCCATTTTCTTCAGCTATGTTTCTACTTTTCAAGGTATTTTTTGACTCAAAAGTTGTCACACCTTCTTTTATCTTTTTCAGGAAAATCTTTTTCAAATGAATCTTACCAGGAGTGATAAAAGTGAAAAAAAAGAAGAGTTTGCTACACGTTGGTTTTCTGTGAAACATTTTCACTCTGTTCTTGATCTGAAAGAACAATTTTGAATAACCCAGGGTTCATAAAAAAAAGGTGAAAAATTCTTGGAACTATCAGTATGGTTCTATATTCAAATATGTGAAAGGAAAGAAAAGCATATGGCCGTGACTGAGAAACCTCAGAGTGGAGCACTTAAGGAAATCAGCATGAAAAATAAAGTGCCCATTACGAAGGGATGATTTACTGTATAATTTATGGAGGGTAGAGTGTGCTTGAAACTGCACTTAGCACCTGGATGCCATGAAATATAAATTGAGATGAAATGTGTTCATGAAATTCCATTAATAAGAGGTATGATGTTAGTTTCTCTTCTTATTTTGTTTCTAGTTTAACATAGAGCAGTAGTAAGCCTAGGCAATATTCAGTGGCTTCTACTTCATTATTTCTTAGACTCATAAAACCTTGGATTTCAGTCTATAGAGATTATTCTGGTATAATCTCTCTTTCTATGTGTCTCTCTGCTTCTGTCTCTGTCTACCTGTTTCTTTCTTTCTCTCAACATTGAACATCCCTAACAGATGCAAACCTAATATACCAGTCTAGAAAGATTACTACTTATTTATTCAACAATTTTACATTGTCTACCCACTGTATGCCAGGCATAATTTTTAGCACTTAGTTACATCGGTAAACAAAACTGACCCAAAACCTTTCTTCATGGAGTTTATATTCCAAAAAGCAAGCTGTGGGGTTATAGGTTCAGTATATTAATCAGTTTTCCAGGGAAAGGGTACCAATAGGATATGTATGCATAGAAAGAGAGGTTTATTTTAAGGAATTGGCTCACATGTTTATGGAGGATGGCAAGTCCAAAATCAGGAGAGTGGACTAACAAGCTAGAGATTCTGGGAAAAGTCAATGTTGAAGCTCAAGTGTGAAAGCTCTCCAGAATCCCTTCTTGCTTGTGGGAAGGTCAGTCTTTATTCTATTAAAACCTTCAGCTGATTGGATGAGGCCCAACTACATTATAGAGGACAATCTGTTTTACTCCAGGTCCACCAATTTAATTTTAAGCCCATCCAAAAAACCCTCACAGGAACATCCAAAATACTATTTGACACAATATCTGGGTGCTATGGCCCAGCCAAGCTGACTCATAAAATTAATCATCAAATTGAGAAAGTGGAGAGATTTGGGGTAAAGATACTGTGGAAGTAAATGAAGACCAACCAAATGAGAACAGTTAAAGACTATTTATTCAGATCTTGGAAAGCTTTAGAGTGGAAAAAAGAGAAGGTTTCATGTGTGTCTGAATTTAAAGCTGTTGGCATGGAGAAGCTGTATGCAGGCTAACTAGCAGACGAACATTCTCATAATTGGTTAAGGCTGCATATTTAGCTTTTTGTAGTTGGTCCTAAATTGGAAACAAGGACAAAAGGTAAGGAACCTGTCATTTACTATTCAAGTCTTGAACGTTTGGGAACAATTGTTACAGAAGTTGTTGGGCTTCCTAGAGACAGCAATTGCTAGAGAAAGCAGTCAGTCTGTCTTCCTACAAGTCTGATTTACAGCCCACTAACTTCCTGGGCTCTTTGTTGTAGATAAGGGGTTTGTTTTCCTAGACAGTTTGCAGCAGGTTATAAGTCAGAGTTCTATTTTTATATGAGATCTTGTTATTGTCTGTATATTTAGCCTTTCAATCAGATCACAAACAACATAATTAGGAAGTAACTGCTTAGTGTGTAAGAAGGTAATAAATATCACTGGGAAAATCTAGAAACATGTATGAAAACTTTGGAGTACAAAAAAGGGAAAAATACAGGAAAGTTTCAGGATAAAATTGACTGTTAAAAGGAATATTTATTTAGAAGGTGAGATTTAAGCAAAAACTTGATAAAGGTGATGGGATTAGGCAAGCAACGATGTGAAGGAAGATAACCCTAAATTTACTGAACAGCTGATGCTAAGCCCCTAACCTGGGTTGATACCTGGTGTTTACACATATCTAAAATAAGCGCAATGCCTCTCTCCCATTTTCTTGAAATCATCTTTGACATGTCTTTCACTATAAGACAGCTATACTTTGAATCATTCATTATCTTAGGAAGAAAATATCAAAGGAAAAAACAGGAAAATAGAAAGAAGAAAGAGAAAGAACCAGAAGTGAAGTCCGCAACCAGAGATCACTGGCTTGCACTCAAATAAGACTCATTTTTAAAATCCAGATCATTCTAACTTGAAAAAAAATGATGGAGACTTTTTAGATATTTTATATATTTCCTACATTATGAGAATAAGGCAGCAGATGGCTCCAGCCCAGTCAAATGTGTTAGGATAAGGTCATTATCATAAATATTTTGATCTGATCTCCAAAATTAAATAGATGTTACATGATTAAGCTTAAACACACAATTTCATAATGTTTGGTCTATGTACACTGTAACAGATTGAGTCTGTAAAAGTCCAGATGGGAAAAAGGAGAGGAAACTTCAAGGAGACTTCGGAGGATGTCTTTGGAGTGCTATGAATCTAAGGAGGGTTAATTTCCCAAATGGGGCAGGAATGGTTTTCTACTCCTTACCTTAATTCCAGTGAGGGTTACTTCAAGAGAACTCTCTGAAAGTACTCTCCAGTGTCTGAGTCCCATCCACAATGTCTGAAGGACAGCTTCAGAAAGATGAATTGTTTTTCCATTAAAGAAATAGCTACATTCATAGTACAACACAATGAGCTAAAGAATGTGTGAGTTTTTTATGTGGAAAAGATGTAAAGCACACAGACAGGGAGCTGGTCTGAACTATTTTAAGTCCTATCCAAGAGGCTTGCATGAGAGAGCTAATGGGATCACTTTGAAGGGATCATACAAGTTTTAATAAAAGACAGAGTAAGACAGGTTTTAGCCACAGAAAGACAAATGAAACCTTCTAGGGAATATATCTGAAAGGGTTAGTGGGAAATAAAAATAAAGTTATATTTTTATTAGGACCCACAAGTTGTGTTCATTCATTTTAGTTGTATTTTGTATTTAGTTGTATTTTGCTCTCTCTCCCTATATATATATATATATATATATATATATATATATATTATTGCTTTTAATTGAACATCTCAGGGTTAAAGGTTTCAAATCAGTACTTGCTGAAATGATATATGCTGGCTGGAATTTCCACACTACAAAGATAATTCAAGGTTAGGTTTTATATTTGTCTGGAACAATGAACAAAGTTAAGGTCTGTGCTGGTCAGCCTCCAATATTGCCCCTGATAGTTCTTGCCCCTTTTTATTCACATTACACCCTAATATAAGTCTCCTCCCACCCTGAATAGAGTTTGATGTGAATCCACAAAAATGTATTGTGAGAATGATTGTGTGTGATTCCAATGACAGGTCATAAAATATATCATGGCTTCCACTTTGTGATCTCTTGAATCGCTTGCTATGGGGGAACTAGTCACAATGTGGAAAGGTCCATAGAGACGTCTACATGATGAGGAATGAAGTCTTCTTGCCAGTAACCAGCCTGACTTGCCAGGTAGGTAGAGAAGCCAAGTTGGTATATATTGTTTTCACCCTAGTCAGAGAACTGCACTCTGTACATTTAACATTTTACCACATCTGATGCTGGGTTTTATGTGCCACCCTGACTGGGCAAAGGAATGCCCAGATAGCATTGGGTAATTGGGCATCATCCAATACCTTAAGGGTACAAATAGAAGAAAAATGTGGAAGAGGGTGAATTCACTCTCTCTTCTTGAACTGAGAAACCCATTTTGTCCTTCCCCCCAGACATTGGGGTTCCTGGTTCTTGGGCTTTTGGACTCATTTCATGATTTACATAATGTGTTCCAAATCCCCCACCCACAATCCCTGATTATCAGGCTCTTTGAATCAAATTGAATTATATGACTAACTTTCCTACTTCTCCAGTTTATAGATTGCAGATTATGGGATTTCTTGGCTTCCATAATAACTACATGAGCCTGTTACTATAATAAATCTTTTACTTATTTATTTGCCTATTTATTTATGTATCTTCTATTGGTTCTATTTCTCAGATGACTCCTAATCAGGGCCAGGATCACACAGCTAAACCACTTGTAAGTTCTTGACCCTGAAAAATTGGAAGATGCTTATTATATTTTAAGCCACTAAGTATTGAGGTAACTTTTTACACAACTATAGAAAAATAATACATCTTCTAATCATACCCATAGCTCTTTTACAGTTGTTCAGCTAAAGATGGGTTCCCATTATGGATGAAGGTGTAATGCATTTCAACTCCCTGCTTCATGCAAATAATCTCCACCAGTTCCCTGTCTCACATTAAGTCTCTTCTCAATTCCTATCTCCACATGAATTTAAAAAATCTGTTTCCTATGATCTAGAATTCTTAGTAGCTTATGTTTGCTTCACCAGGAGCAGTTCTCTTTTTATTTTTTGAGTGCAGTAAATTTCTGATTTTGTACAAAATCAAACAGTCTGGCATCTTGGGGAGAGGAGGTCATGTTTTGCCACATTTTATAAAAAATTCTAATTTTCTCATGAGTAAAAAGATAAGCGAAAGATAAATTGGATTTCTCTTTGCTTACTATGCTGAAAAGAAGGTAAGATTCAGAATGTAGGATTGTCATTCAGAGTTTGCACAATTATAGGTTTAGATCTCTGTAGGTAACCTAGAAAGTTTCCAGCATTTCAGAGTGTATGATTTTGCTGAGGTGAGGTAAAAAATTTAATTGCTTGTGTTTCAAAGCCAATGTGCAGGAGAAAAATACATAGGAAGTGAGTGAGTATATTCTTCAGGGTATACCACCATCTTAAACTGCTCTTTTGGCCTCCATTAATTATGAAGTACACATTACATGGAGGTAATGAATATGGTTATTCTCAAAGGCTTTAGGAAAATATATTGGTTAATATTTCCTTCATTCTGTAAGAATGAGCCTGAGACTCAAATACCTGTTAAAAAACAATCTGAATATTAATAAGATCAAATTTCAGAAGACTCATGTGAGGTGGAGAAAGGAAATACATATGAAGAAATAACTCATAATCTTTAATTCTTTTACAAAGCCCTATAATACTATGATTTAGAAACATCATGACAATGACTCATCAGTAATGCAATTGTAAGATATATTTCCAATTATTTTATAAGCTATTTATAAAGAAATGTTGATTCTAAGCAATAGAAAGATGGATTCTAATTAATTTAAAATGTCTTAATAGAATAGCACCAAGGTGGGAAACTGAAGATAGCTCAGCTCAAATAAGACAGTACAATAAAAATTTTGTTATACTACAGCTATGATCTAACTATTCATAATATGTTTTAGTAATAACTCCTTTTTCCATCTAAACCTTGATTTAAGATACCAGTAGCAGAATGCTTCAAATATCTTCCAAATTAATACATTTATAATTTTATAAGAAAAAATCTTTAAAGTACTAATTTCAAATATGCTGATCTCAGAGTAGCAAACACCTTTTAAGATACATTTGGCTCTCATTCCCTTCTTAGGAACTAATTGTTATACCTAGAACAAATGAATTTTCTAAAAACTTCAAATTAATATATATCAATATTTTTCTGATTAAAAGTTAACATTTTTGAAGTTCCTACTGTGTGTTAAATGTTGAGCAGATAAAGTATATATTATGAGCATGTTTATTAAATAAACAGATTAAAAAGATATTCATGAAAAATCCTAGTTTAACAAAACTGACACAAGAATAAACAGAAATCTAGTATAATCCTATACACAATGAAGAAAATAAATCCTCAAAGTTTTCCACAGAGATATCTCCAAAAAGATGGTTTTTTTGGTTAAATTTATCCCTTTATTTAGGGAAACTGTGCTACTTTGTAATACCTCATCCATAAATTAATATTTCTAAACTATGAGAGCAGTGTACTCTTCATAGAAAAACCCTAATAAAAGCACAGCATGAAAAGATGATTGCAGGATCATATCACTCATAAATGCAGAATCTGAAATTTAAGTAATAACATATTAAAAGATTCAAATAAGCAAATTAAAAGATGTCCAATTCATTAATAAGTTGGATTTACTTCAGAAATGTAATATTTTCAGTAAAACCAATCAAATAAATCTACATATCTATAGAATAAAAGAAAAAAAAATGTGCCTTTCTCAATAGATGCTGCAAAGCATTACATAAAAATTCAACACAAGTTTAATGATCAAGATAATGTATTTGCAAACTAAGAGAAGGGGGCATTCTTAATCTGATAAAATGTATTTAAAACTTTCCCCTAAAGAACAGGAATGAGACAAAGATATTTCTCATCACTGTTTCAATTCAAAATCATGCATGAGATCTTAAAGGATCAAAAGTAAAAAAGAAAACAGAAAGAAAGAAAGAAAAACATAAGGCTTGAAAGAATTAAATAAATTTGTCATTATTTATGTCAATTAAGTCAAATAATTGTGCATATACACAATTCAGAAAACACTACAGAAGAAGTACTAGAATTAAAAAGTTAATTAAACAACATCACTTAAGGTAAGAAAATTAAAACTCTATGACATTCCTAACCCAAGTTTCCATTTATAGATGAATGGATAAAGAGGATGTGATATATATACACAATGGATTATTATTTAGATCTAAAAGGAAGGAAAATTTTCCATTTGGGACAACATGGGTGTACAATAAATCAGAGAAAGACAAATACCATATTTCACTTACATGTGGCATCTAAAAAACAAAAATGAACAAAAAAGAAATAGACTCAAATATTGACAATAGAATGTTGATTACCATAGGGGAATGGGGTGAGAAGATGGAAGAAATAGGTAAAGGGGATAAAAAGGTACAACTTATCAGAAAATAAATTAGGAATAGAAATACAGCATAGATAGAGAGGCGGAGCCAACATGGTGGCGAGAGAAGGACAATGGGAATCTCTTCCCAAAAACATATATATTTTTGAAAATACAACAAATACAACTAATCCTAAAAGAGAGACCAGAAGACACAAGACAACTGCCAGACTACATCCACACGTGCGAGAGCCCAGCGCCTGGTGAAAGGGGAAAAATACAAACCCCGGCCCAGCGGAACCTGAACACGCGTCCCCCCAGCTCGCGGCAGGAGGAGAGGTGTCAGAGCAGGGAGGGAGAGGGAGCCCAGGACTGCTAAACTCCCAGCCCCAGCGACCTGCACCAGAGCGCAGACACAGAGCATGTGTGGAGGGCTGGAAACTACGGAAACAAGGCAGCAAGACCTCTGAGCAGGTTCCGGAGCTGATGCCCCTGTGACAAAGAAAAGCGAGTGCTTTTTGAAAGTCTTAAAGGGACAGGGACATAACAGATGGACGGAAATGACACAGGTCACAGCCCAGTGGCTAGAAATTACAGGGAAAACCGGGCACACTAACCCCCTGGGCAACAGCTCTGAGAAACCTCACGGAGGTAAACAGCCAAACAGCCCCCCAGTCCATTTCCCCTCTGGGCGCTGTGAAAGCAGAGAAGCAGCCTAAGGCAGACCACGACCACCGAAAAGGAAATTCCACAATTCTGGCCCGGCAAGACACAAAGACCCAGACTATACGCAATTACCAAACACAAGCCACTAGGGGTTGCAGTTGACCCAGTAAAGAAAGGCCAGTAGCAAGTGAAAAGTTTGGCCCTCCCAGCTGACAGTAAATAGCACCTATCAACATGAAAAGGCAAAAAAATTTGATCCAGACAAGACTAACCCAGACAGCTTCGGCATCTGCTACATCTTCCCCTGAGAAGGAACCTGGGGAGATAGATTTAAGCAGTCTTCCTGAAAAACAATTCAAAACAAGTCATAACCATGCTGATGGACCTGCAGAGAAATATGTAAGAACTAAGGAAGGAGAATACAGAAATAAAACAAGCTCTGGAAGGACTTCAAAACAGAATGGACGAGATGCAAGAGACCATTAATGGGCCAGAAAACAGAGAACAGGAACACAGAGAAGCTGATGCAGAGAGAGATAAAAGGATCTCCAGGAATGAAAGAATTCTAAGAGAGCTGAGTGACCAATCAAAACGGAACAATATCCGCATTATAGGGGTACCAGAAGAAGAAGAGAGAGAAAAAGGGATAGAAAGTGTCTTTGAACAAATAATTGCTGAAAACTTCCCCAAACTAGGGGAAGAAATGGCCTCTCAGACCACAGAGGTACACAGAACTCCCATGACAAGGGATCCAAGGAGGGCAACACCAAGACATATAATAATTAAAATGGCAAAGATCAAAGACAAGGACAAAGTATTAAAGGCCAGAGAGAAAAGAAAGGTTACCTACAAAGGAAAATCCATCAGGCTATCATCAGACTTCTCAACAGAAACCCTACAGGCCAGAAGAGAATGGCATGATATACTTAATGCAATGAAACAGAAGGGCCTCGAACCAAGACTACTGTATCCAGCACGAATATCATTTAAATATGAAGGAGGGATGAAACAATTCTCAGACAATCAAAAGTTGAGTGAATTTGCCACACAAACCACCTCTACAGGGCATCCTACAGGGACTGCTCTAGATGGGAGCACTCCTAAAAAGAGCACAGAACAAAACGTCCAACATATGAAGAAGGGAGAAGGAGGAGTAAGAAGGGAGAGAAATAAATAATCATCAGACCACGTTTATAATAGCTCAAGAAGCAAGTTAAGTTAGACAGTAAGATAGTAAAGAAGCTAACCCTGAACCTCTGGTAACCACAAACTTAAAGCCTGCAATGGCAATAAGTACATACCTTTCAGTAATCACCCTAAATGTAAATGGACTGAACGCACCAATCAAAAGACACAGAATAATAGAATGGATAAAAAAGCAAGATCCATCCATATGCTGCTTACAAGAGACTCACCTCAATCCCAAAGACATGTACAGACTAAAAGTCAAGGGATGGAAAAACATATTTCAGGCAAACAACAGCAAAAAGAAAGTAGGTGTTGCAATTCTGGTATCAGAAAAAACAGATTTCAAAATAAAGAAAGTAACAAAAGACAAAGAAGGACATTACATAATGATAAAGGGCTCAGTTCAACAAGAGGATATAACCATTATAAATATATGTGCTCCCAATACAGGAGCACCAACATACCTGAAACAAATATTAACAGATCTAAAGAAGGAAATATAATGAAATGCATTCATTCTAGGAGACTTCAACACAACACTCACTCCAAAGCACAGATCCACCAGACAGAAAATAAAGTAAGGACACAGAAGCACTGAACAACACACTAGAACAGATGGACCTAATAGACATTTACAGAACTCTATGTCCAAAACCAACAGGATAACCATTCTTCTCAAGTGCACAAGGAACATTCTCCAGAATAGACCACATACTAGGCCACAAAAAGAGCCTCAGTAAATTCCAAAAGATTGAAATCCTACCAACCAACTTTTCAGACCACAAAGGCATAAAACTGGAAATAAACTGTACAAAGAAAGCAAAAAGGCTCACAAACACATGGAGGCTTAACAACACGCTCCTAAATAACCAATGGATCAATGACCAAATCAAAATGGAGATCCAGCAATATATGGAAGCAAAAGACAACAACAACACAAAGCCCTAACTACTGTGGGACACAGCAAAAGCAGTCTTAAGAGGAAAGTATATAGCAATCCAGGCATATTTAAAGAAGGAAGAACAATCCCAAATGAATGGTCTAATGTCACAATTATGGAAATTGGAAAAAGAAGAACAAATGAGGCCTAAGGTCAGCAGAAGGAGGGACATAATAAAGATCATAGAAGAAATAAATAAAATTGAGAAGAGTAAAACAATAGCAAAAATCAATGAAACCAAGAGCTCGTTCCTCGAGAAAGTAAACAAAATAGACAAGCCCCTAGCCAGACTTATTAAGAGGAAAAGAGAGTCAACACAAATAAACAGAATCAGAAACGAGAAAGGAAAAAACACAACGGACCCCAAAGAAAAACAAAGAATTATAAGAGAGTACTATGAAAACCTTTATGCTAACAAGCTGGGAAACCTAGGAGAAATGGACAACTTCCTAGAAAATACAACCTTCCAAGACTGACCCAAAAAGAAACAGAAAATCTAAACAGACCAATCACCAGCAATGAAATTGAAGCGGTAATCAAAAACCTACAAAAGAACAAAACCCACAGGCCAGATGGAATCACCTCAGAATTTTATCAGACATACAGGGAAGACATAATACCTGTTCTCCTTACAGTTTTCCAAAAATAAAAGAGCAGGGGATAGTCCCAAACTCATTCTATGAAGCTAATATCACCCTAATACCAAAACCAGGCAAAGACACCACCAAAAAGAAAACTACAGACCAATATCCCTGATGAGTGTAGGTGCAAAAATACTCAACAAAATATTAGCAAACCAAATTCAAAAATACATCAAAAGGATCATACATCATGACCAAGTGGGATTCATCCCAGGGATGCAAGGATGGCACAACATTCAAAGTCCATTAACGTCATCCACCACATCAACAAAAAGAAAGACAAAAACCACATGATCATCTCCATAGATGCTGAAAAAGCATTTGACAAACTTCAACATTCATTCATGATAAAAACTCTCAGCAAAATGGGAATAGAGGGCAAGTAACTCAACATAATAAAGGCCATTTATGATAAACCCACAGCCAACTTCATAGTGAACAGCGAGAAGCTGAAAGCTTTTCCTCTGAGATCGGGAACTAGACAGGGATGCCCACTCTCCCCTCTGTTATTTAATATAGTACTGGAGGTCCTAGCCATGGCAATCAGACAATACAAAAAAATACAAGGAATCCAGATTGTTAAAGAAGAAGTTAAACTGTCACTATTTGCAGATGACATGATAATGTACATAAAAACCCCTAAAGACTCCACCCCAAAACTACTAGAACTGATATGGGAATACAGCAAAGTTGCAGGATACAAAATCAACACACAGAAATCTGTGACTTTCCTATACACTAACAATGAACCAACAGAAAGAGAAATCAGGAAAACAACTCCATTCTCAACTGCATCAAAAAAAATAAATACCTAGGAATAAACCTAACCAAAGAAGTGAAAGACTTATACTCTGTAAACTACAAGTCACTCATAAGAGAAATTAAAGGGGACACTAAAAGATGGAAACTCATCCCATGCTTATGGCTAGGAAGAATTAATATCATCAAAATGGCCATCCTGCCCAAAGCAATATACAGATTTGATGCAATCCCTATGAAACTACCAGCAACATTCTTCAATGAACAGGAGCAAATAATTCAAAAATTCATATGGAACCACCAAAGACCATGAATAGCCAAAGCAATCCTGAGAAAGAAGAATAAAGTAGGGGGGATCTCACTCCCCAACTTCAAGCTCTACTATAAAGCCATAGTAATCAAGACAATTTGGTACTGGCACAAGAACAGAGCCACAGACCAATGGAACAGACTAGACAATCCAGACATTAACCCAGACATATATGGTCAATTAATATTTGATACAGGAGCCATGGACATACAATGGCGAAATGACAGTCTCTTCAACACATGGTGCTGTCAAAACTGGACAGCTACATGTAGGAGAATGAAACTGGACCATTGTCTAACCCCATATACAAAAGTAAACTCAAAATGGATCAAAGACCTGAATGTAAGTCATGAAACCATTAAACTCTTGGGAAAAAAGAGGGGCAAAAACCTCTTAGACATAAACATGAGTGACCTCTTCTTGAACATATCTCCCCGGGCAAGGAAAACAACAGCAAAAATGAACAAGTGGGACAATATTAAGCCCAAAAGCTTCTGTACAGCAAAAGACACCATCAATAGAACAAAAAGGAACCCTACAGTATGGGAGAATATATTTGAAAATGACAGATCCGATAAAGGCTTGATGTCCAGAATATATAAAGAGCTCAAACGCCTCAACAAACAAAAAGCAAGTAACCCAATTAAAAAAGGGGCAGAGGAACTGAACAGACACTTCTCCAAAAAAGAAATACAGATGGCCAACAGAAAGATGTAAAGATGCTCCACATCACTAATTATCAGAGAAATGCAAATTAAAACTACAATGAGGTATCACCTCACACCAGTAAGGATGGCTGCCATCCAAAAGACAAACAACAACAAATGTTGGCGAGGCTGTGGAGAAAGGGGAACCCTCCTACACTGCTGGTGGGAATGTAAGTTAGTTCAACCTTTGTGGAAAGCAGTATGGAGGTACATCAAAATGCGCAAAACAGACTTACCATTTGACCCAGGAATTCAACTCCTAGGAATTTACCCTAAGAACGCAGCAATCAAGTTTGAGAAAGACCAATGCACCCCTATGTTTATCGCAGCACTATTTACAATAGCCAAGAATTGGAAGCAACCTAAATGTCCATCGGTAGAAGAATGGATAAAGAAGAGTGGTACATATACCCAATGGAATACTACTCAGCCATAAGAAGAGGGCATATCCTACCATTTGCAGCAATATGGATGTAGCTGGAGGGTATTATGCTCAGTGAAATAAGCCAAGCAGAGAAAGAGAAATACCAAATGATTTCACTCATCTGTGGAGTATAAGAACAAAGGAAAAACTGATGGAACAAAACAGCAGCGGACTCACAGAACACAAGAATGGACTAACAGGTACCAAAGGGAAAGGGACTGGGGAGGATGGGTGGGTACGGAGGAATAAGAGGGCGTAGGAAGAAGGGGGGTATTAAGATCAGCATGCATGGGGTGGGTGGGAGAAAGGGGAGGGCTGTACAACACAAAGAAGACAAGTAGTGATTCTACAACATTTACCTATTCTGATGGACAGTGACTGTAAAGGCGATTATAGCGGGGACCTGGTATAGGGGAGAGCCTAGTGAACATAGTATTCTTCATGTAAGTGTAAATTATAGATTACAAAAAATAAATAAATAAAAAAGAAAAGGGGAATTACTCCATGATAGGATCAAACTAAGTGTAAATCAATGATTAATGCATGCTTTAAATATCCTCAACTTTTATCACTTAAAGGGTGTCAGATGATTGGCTATGGAGGTATACTTTTCTGATAATATTCCTTTCACTTAAAAAAAAAAAAAGCATTTCCTGTGAGGTGACCTCCAATGAGTTCTACACAATGTTATATAGGGCAGATCAAAGTGTGGGCAAAGGGTCTGTTGGTATTTATACAGAGGATCAAAGCCTAATTTGGCTACCCAGAAAATGAACTAAGATACGATATGAAGAAGAACTTCCAACATCAGCTCTCTCTGGAAGAGTCATACCAGAAGATAATCATCAAAAACTTCAACAAAGATCCAGGCGATGCTGCAGGTGTAGCTGCAATCATCCCACCGGTTCCTGGACTTGCCATTGGGAATGAAGAAGGAGATATCTAAGCTGGCCTGTGCATACAGTAAAACAACAAATTTGACTGGATCTACACTGTTGGAACTCAACCAAGAATTAGGAGAAGTGTAAGTTGTAGCACTCCAAAATCTTACAACTACAGACTATCTACTGTTAAAAGAACATATGGGATGTGAACAGTTCCAAGGAATGGGCTGTTTTAATTTGTCTAATTTCTCTCAGACTGTTCAAGTACAGTTGGACAATATCCATCATATCATAGACAAATTTTCACAAATGCCTATGGTGCCTAACTGGTTTTCTTGGCCTCACTGGAGATGGCGGGTAATTATAGGCCTGCTTTGGTTATCTAACTGTATTCCTATTATGTTAATGTGTGTGTGCAATTTAATTAGTAGTTTAAAACCTATACATGCTTAAATTACTCTACAAGAAGATATGTCAAAGAAATAATCAATCTTCCCATGTTTTCTTCTGTCTGCTACCTCTATAGCTTTTCTTCTTCCTTCCTAATTACAAACCTTAAATAGAATTCATGCCTCATATTGAATTTACTGAGTATCATAATTCCTCCAAGTGGTAAAGATACCTCAAGACAAATGCTGGGCATAGAAGCCACAGGGCATAAATATGCAAAGAAGTAAAAAGCTAACCTTTTCAAACAATAAGGCTTCTCTCTCACTTACCAACTTTACATCTTCCTGCATGGCCCCGGAAGATGACTTTTTATCCAGAGACGGGTAAGATTCCTCAAGGGAGGAACAACCTAAGACAGGCACAGTCGCAGTGGGGCCATCAGGTGAGAAATTGGGGATCAACAGAGGTGAGGCTTAGAACCTCACCCCCCCCCCACGTTCTGAGAGAAATCTGCATCCGTGGATGTTTTATTGCCCTTGTCTAGCTTGGATTAACACATAGTCTACAGGCACACACCTGATCATCTACATTTGCTCTCTTACAACACTAAACTATGTTTTCTACCTTTATCTCGTATCTACCTACCATTTCAGCATTTTATTAAAAATAATAATAATAAAGAGAGAAATGTGGTATCCACATACAAATCAGGTATAAGAATCAAATAAATATTCATATTTGAACTGATTGTTTTTAGTTCATAATGCATGAGAAAAACCGAAAGTTTCTGTGATGACTGCCCTTGTACTGCTCACCAAGTAACTTATTCACTATGTTAGAATTTGTTTTCCATGTAAGAACTTGTTCGTTATGCTTCAGAAGTTTGGATACTGCCGAAAATTAGGCTTGGTGTGGATTAATGATTGTGCATTGAGCATTGACTCCCCTATACAGAATTTTATTGTTGTTAACAAACATTTGATCAATAAATATGCAAAATGTCCTCTCAAAAAATAAATAAATAAATAAATAAAGTACACACTTCCAATTGTAAAATAAATAAGTAACCGAGATGTAATGTATAGCATAAGGAATATAGTCAAAATATTGTAACAACTTTGTATGGTGATAGCTGGTAGCTAGAATATTCATGTATATAAATGTTGAATCACTGTGTTGTACACATGAAACTAATGTAATACTGCGTGTCATCTACCCTTCAATAAAAAATAATTATCAAAAAAAAAAAAAAGGAATTCAGCATAGATAATTTAGACAATAATAATGTAATATATTTATAGAGTAACAAGCAATAACAGCAATTACTGTGGTGGGCATTTGTAATTACCAATTCACTATGTTGTACATGTATATTTTGAAATCAATATATTATCTCTCTAGTATATCCCAATAAAAAAAGAAAAAAATCAATTGCATTTCTAAATAGCATTCATGCAAAATAATTTAAAAATAAATTTTAAAATGATATAATTTAAAATTGCATCAAACACATCAAATAGACTTTTGATTTCCAGCTGTAGCTGAGTGAGGCGACTGCATATTTTCTTCCCTAAATACAACAACACAAATTTAAAATGGAAAAATACGCTTCCTAAAATCCCACAATTTCTTGTCTCTGGAAATTGAACAAGGGCAAACAATGAATTAGCAACTTCTTATTCAAGAAAACTACTTAAGAAGGGTAAGAACCATTGGAGTCTGCAGCTTTCTTGCTTGGGACCATTCTTGGGTATCCCTTCCACCCCGACCTCTGCTCTGTCATGCTTGATTTTGTAATGTTTTATATTTGGGCTGGAAAAGGAAAGACAAAAACAAAAAACAGGCCTAACTGTATCATCAGTAAATCGGCAACCTCTATAGGAAACAGCAGGAAAACCCTGTGACTCTGCTGCTCCGGGATCAGCATCGTCTTTGGGTCAGCACCGGAGAGGGCTCAGGGGAAAGCACAGCTGAACAAGAGCTGAAAATGGCCTCAACGTTGAATACAGTCTGTAACTCAAACACAGGTTTATTAGCAGAGATTGGAAGTTTTACGAATTCAAGTTGTTTAAGCACAGCTTTCCCATTCTGTGTTAACTACTAGCATATGTAGACAAAGTAATGACACAAAGGAAGTCAGAATTTTAAAAATTATAAGTATAAACAGAAGTGATATCACCAGCGAAATTCCACAGATCAATTATAGACAAGTTACTGAAGTAGATAAATAAATACATTAATAAATTAATAAAATTAAAATGAGTAAAAATTTTTAAAGCAACAGCTACCCTTAAGGTACAAGGGGTTACAAAATCCAGAGTTGCTATAAAATAGTATCTTATATGTCCTGTTTACAACAAGACTCATAAGATATGCAAAGAAAGGCTCATACTCAGGAAAAAATTATGGAATAGGAAGTGACTCTGAGGGGCTCCACATGTTAGAATTATCAGAGAAAGCTTCTGACTCAGATCTTATAAATAAATTTTTAAAAATAAGATTTTTAAAGAAATAATAAAAATTAAGGTTATAATACCTAAAAACGGGACATACCAAGAGCAGAAGAGAGAATAAAAAATAATCAAATGATACTTACCTGGCAGAGGAGATACCATGATCACAAAGGTGGTTTTCCCAGGGCGAGGCTTATCCATTGCACTCCGGATGTGCTGACCCCTGTGATTTCCCCAAATGTAGAAAAAATAAATTTTAAAAATTAAAAAAATAATAATAATCAAATGAAATACCTAGAACTGAAGACTATCAGTAATAATAACAGTTATTATGAGGTTTATAAAATATATAGAGTACATATTTATGAAATATACAGAACATACAGAATGTAATATAGATACATTAGAAAATATTAAAAATTAATGTAAAGGACTGGAAGGGAGAAAGAGAAGTACATTTGAAATGGAAGTTGATTCTTATAACTAAAGCTGAATATTGTAAAATGAAAGAAAAGGTGAATACTATAAAACATAAACATATACAACTAGTAAGCTCATAGAAGAAACAAAGTGGAATACTACAAAATAAACATTAAATCAAAGAAAAAGGGAAAAAAACTCTCTCTCACAAACACACACACACACACACACACACACACACACACACACACACACACACACAAGTAGACACTAGGCTTAAAACCAGTTACATTAATTTCCTACAGCTGTTGTAACAAATAATCACAAAATGGGTGACTTAAGACAACAGACATTATTCTCTCATCATTCTGGACTTCGGAAGTCCGTCAAGGGGCTGGCAGGCCCATGTTCCCTTCAAAGGCTTCCTTTCTTTTCCTGTCCCAGTTTCTGGTGGTTGCCAGCATCCTTGGCTTGTGGAAGGATGACTTTATTTTCTGCCTCCATCTCCACATGGCCATCCTCCCTCTGTGTATCTGTGTCTCTATGTCCAGATGTCTTTCTTCTTATGAAGACACCAGTCATATTGGACTTAGAGCTCACCTTAATCCTCTGCAATTTCATCTTAATTATGTTGCAAAGACCCTATTTACAAATAAAATTACATCCACAGGCTCTAAAAGAGCATTAATTTGTGGAGAAGACTATTCAGCCCAGTACACCACCTATACTCATAATTATACATAAATGACTCAGATTCTACAAGTAGAATGACTAAAAATGCAAGAAAGAATAAAAAACAAGGCCTAACTATCAGCTGTTCCTAGGTAACAAAATATAAAATTACATTCAAACACTAATCACCAAAAAGCTAAAGTGTCTATATTAATATTAGACAAAGGAATATTAGTTAAAAAAAGGAATATTACTAAAGAAGATAGGTATTTTTAATAATAAAAGTTTTAATTCATTAAACATAGTAATCAAAATGTATATGCTCATAACAATAAACTTTAAAAATATATGAAGCAAAAGGTGAGAGTTCTGAAAGGAAAAATGGTGAGAGTTCTGAAAGGCCACAGTGGTAATTGGATATTTTCACACTCTTTTCTCAGCAATTGATAGAAATACCAACAGAAAAAAATTCACTAAGGACATAGACAATTTCAACAATATTAAGAAGACATTTGATGTAATTGATATTATAGAAGATTACAACCAAAAGTCTCATTAGTACACATTCTATTGACTTGCACATGAAATATTCACCAACATAGACAATAAAAGGCCTTAAAACAAATATGAAAAAAATGTAAATGGATTGAAACCATAGGGGATATTTCCTGACCACCAAAGAATTAAATTATAAATCTGTAAGAATCTTATAAAAATCTAGAAATATTGCAAATTAAACAAAAGACTTAAAACAACCCATGCTTTGAAGTAAGCAAAGATACCTTTGGAAACAAGAATCTTAGGATAGTTAAAAAATGATTTTAAAAATTTATAAAAAAAAATTATTTTAAAAAATATTAAGAAAATGAATGGTAAGGCAAGCTTTAGACTGGTTAAAAATGTCTTAGATACAAAAGGGACCTATAGCAGAAAATATGAAAACCCTTAAAAGTCAGTAATAAAATAAAAAGTCCCCTTTAAAAATGTGCAAAATACTTGTATGGACGCTTCGTGAAAAAAGATACATAGTCACTAGGCACATCAAATACTGTAAATGCCATTATACATCAAGACAATGGTAATTAAAACCATGATATACAACTACATGCCAGCTAGAATTTCTAAAATTATCAAGTATTGTGGAGCATGTGAAGAAACCAGAACTCTCATAAAATGCTGGTGGGAATGTGAAATGATGGGACTACTTTGGAGAACTGTATGTAATTCCTAAAATTAAAAAATATGTATATTGCACAACTCAGTTGTTCAACTTCTTCATTATCTAAGAGTAATGAAATATAGGTCCACACAAGTATTTGTTGATATAAGTTTACTGCAGGTTTCTTTTTAATAGTGCCCTGAACTTTGTAATATAGCCCTGAACTATAAACAGCCCAAATGACCATGAGTGAATGGTTAAAAAAAGAAATATTCTTGAATGGATGAGGGGCTGCTTCTTATGGATGACAAAGAGTTTCTTGAGATGGAATCCACTCCTGGTGAAGATGCTGTGAAGATTGCTAAAATGACAACAAAAGATTTAGAATTTACATAAACTTGGTTGAAAAAAACCAGCAGCAGACTTAGTTCTCTAAAAGGTTTTGGAAGTTCTGCTGTGGGTAAAATGCTACCAAAAAGCATCTTATGATACAGAGAAATCATTCATGAAAGGAAGAGTCAACCAATGAGGCAAATGTCATTTTGTTTTATCTTAAGAAACTGCCATAGCCACCCCAGCTTCCCAACCAACACTCTAGCAGTCAGCAGCCATTAACCTCAAGGCAAGAGCCTCCACCTCCACCAAAAACTGCGACTTATTAAAACTTTACTCGATGGTTAGCATTTTTTAGCAATAAAATTTTTTAAATTAAAATATGTCCTTTGTTATTCTAGATACAATTTTATTGCACATTTAATGAACTACAGTATAGTGTAAACATAACTTTTCATACATTAGGAAATGAAAAATTCATTTGACTCACTTTATTGTAATAGTCTGGAACTGTATCCATGATATCTCCAAGGTATGCCTGTACCTCCACTGCTCCTTGTTGTTTTATATTTTCTGCTATTGTGCTTATTTATAGTAAGTATTATCAGAAGTTTTAATTGCATCATGTATGGATTTGACTTTTTCTTTGAAGACTATAAACTCTTTATGGGAAGAATAATTGCCGTTTGTTCATCATTGATTATAGAGTTAAAAAAACTGAATGCGTATGATAGGTATTAATTAAATATTTGTTGAATATATACTTCTATGTATAATAAACATAGTTTAAGACAAGCTTATCTAATATTATGCAATTCACAAAGATTTGGTTGGAATAAAACAAATGAAATAATAGATTATTAATCCACATTACTTACAGGACAAGCAAAACAAGCTGGAGAGTAAATATGCAATATGGTTGGGGAAGTCAGTAGTTTCTTCAATATATTAAGTTCAAGATATCTGTAGGCATACAGATGATGATGGACAAATAACATCTTCTTTGAAGCATTTTATCTGTGTTTCTCTGTTTTTCCTTTTTTTTTAAATGTTGGTATCATTAATCTACAATTACATGAAGGACATGAGATGATATCTCATTGTGGTTTTAATTTGCACTTCTCTGATGACAAGCGATGTGGAGCATCTTTTCATGTGACTGTTGGCCATCTGAATTTCTTCTTTAGAGAACTGTCTATTCAGCTCCTCTGCCCATTCTTTAATTGGATTATTTGCTTTTTGTTTGTTGAGGTGTGTGAGCTCTTTATATATTTTGGATGTCAACGCTTTATCGGATCTGTCATTTTTTAATATATTCTCCCATACTGTAGGATACCTTTTTGTTCTATTGATGGTGTCCTTTGTGTACAGAAGCTTTTTAGCTTGATATAGTCCCATTTGTTCATTTTTGCATTTGTTTTCCTTGCCTGGAGAGATATGTTCAAGAAGAGGTCACTCACGTTTATGTCTGAGATTTTTGCCTATATTTTTTTTCTGAGTTTTATGGTTTCATGACTTACATTCAAGTCTTTGATCCACATCGAATTTACTTTTGTGTATGGGGTTAGACAGTGATCCAGTTTCATTCTCTTACATGTAGCTGTCCAGTTTTGCCAGCACCATCTGTTGAAGAGACAGTCATTTCCCCACTGTATGTCCACGGCCCCTTTATTGAATATTAGTTGACCATGTATGTTTGGGTTAATGTTTGGAGTCTCTATTCTGTTCCACTGGTCTGTGGCTCTGTTCTTGTGCCAGTATCAAATTGTCTTGATCACTGTGGCTTTGTAGTAGAGCTTGAAGTTACGGAGTGAGATCCCCCCCACTTTATTCTTCCTTCTCAGGACTGCTTTAGCTATTTGGGGTCTATGGTGTTTCCATATGAATTTTTGAACTATTTTTTCCAGTTCATTGAAGAAAGCTGTTGGTAATTTGATAGGGATTGCATCGAATCTGTATATTGCTTTGGGCAGGAAGGCCATTTTGACTACATTAATTCTTCCTAGCCAAGAGCATGGGATGAGTTTCCATTTGTTAGTGATCTTTTTAATTTCTCTTAATAGTGTCTTATAGTTTTCAGGGTATAGGTCTTTCACTTCCTTGGTTAGGTTTATTCCTAGGTATTTTATTCTTTTTGATGCTATTGTGAATGAAATTGTCTTCCTGATTTCTCTTTCTATTAGTTTATTGTTAGTGTATAGGAAAGCCACAGATTTCTGTGTGTTAATATTTTGTATCTGTAACTTTGCTGAATTCCGATATTAGCTCTAGTAGTTTCGGAGTGGAGTCTTTAGGGTTTTTTATGTACAATATCATGTCATCTGCAAATAGTGACAGTTTAACTTCTTCTTTACCAATCTGGATTCCTTGTATTTCTTTGTTTTGTCTGATTGCTGTGGCTAGGACTTCCAGTACTATGTTAAATAACAGTGGGGAGAGTGGTCATCCCTGCCTTGTTCCCGATCGCAGACGAAAAGCTTTCAGCTTCTCGCTGTCCAGTATGATGTTGGCTGTGGGTTTATCATATACGGCCATTATCATGTTGAGGTACTTGCCCTCTATACCCATTTCGCTGAGAGTTTTTATCATGAATGGATGTTGAATTTTATCGAATTCTTTTTCAGCATCTATGGAGATGATCATGTGGTTTTTGTCTTTCTTTTTGTTGATGTGGTGGATGATATTGATGGATTTTTGAATGTTGTGCCATCCTTGCATGCCTGGGATGAATCCCACTTGGTCATGGTGTAAGATCCTTTTGATGTATTTTTGAATTCGGTTTCCTAATATTTTGTTGAGTATTTTTTCTCCACATTCATCAGGGATATTGGTCTGTAGTTTTCATTTTTGGTGGGGTCTTTGCCTGGTTTTGGTATTAGGGTGATATTGGCTTCATAGAATGAGTTTGGGAGTATTCCCTCCTCTTCTATTTTTTGGAAAACATTAAGGAGAATGGGTATTATATCTTCTCTGTATGTCTGATAAAATTCTGAGGTAAATCCATCTGGCCCGGGGGTTTTGCTCTTTGGTAGTATTTGATTAGCACTTCGATTTCGTTGCTAGTAATTGGTCTGTTTAGAGTTTCTGTTTCTTTCTGGGTCAGTCTTGGAAGGCTGTATTTTTCTAGGAATTTGTCCATTTCTCCTAGGTTTCCCAGCTTGTTAGCATATAGGTTTTCATAGTACTCTCTAATAATTCTTTGTATTTCTATGGGGTCTGTCGTGAATTTTCCTTTCTCATTTCTGATTCTGTTGATTTGTGTTGACTCTCTTTTCCTCTTAATAAGTCTGGCTAGAGGCTTATCTATTTTGTTTACTTTCTCGAAGAACCAGCTCTTGGTTCATTAATTTTTGCTATTGTTTTATTCTTCTCAATTTTATTTATTTCTTCTCTGATCTTTATTATTTCCCTCCTTCTGCTGATCTTAGGCCTCATTTGTTCTTTTTCCAATTTCCATAATTGTGACATTAGACCATTCATTTGGGATTGTTCTTCCTTCTTTAAATATGCCTGGATTGCTATATACTTTCCTCTTAAGACTGCTTTTGCTGTGTCCCACAGTAGTTAGGGCTTTGTGTTGTTGTTGCCATTTGTTTCCATATATTGCTGGATCTCCATTTTCATTTGGTCATTGATCCATTGATTATTTAGGAGCGTGTTGTTAAGCCTCCATGTGTTTGTGAGCCTTTTTGCTTTCTTTGTATAGTTTATTTCTAGTTTAATGCCTTTGTGGTCTGAAAAGTTGGTTGGTAGAATTTCAATCTTTTGGAATTTACTGAGGCTCTTTTTGTGGCCTAGTATGTGGTCTATTCTGGAGAATGTTCCTTGTGCACTTGAGAAGAATGGGTATCCTGTTGGTTTTGGATGTAGAGTTCTGTAGATGTCTATTAGGTCCATCTGTTCTAGTGTGTTGTTCAGTGCCTCTGTGTCCTTACTTATTTTCTGTCTGGTGGATTTGTCCTTTGAAGTGAGTAGTGTGTTGAAGTCTCACAGAATGATTGCATTGCATTCTATTTCTTCCTTTAATTCTGTTAGTATTTGTTTCACATATGTTGTTGCTCCTGTATTGGGTGCATATATATTTATAATGGCTATAAGCTCTTGTTGGACTGAGCCCTTTATCATTATGTAATATCATTCTTTGTCTTTTGTTACTTTCTTTATTTTGAAGTCTGTTTGGTCTGATACCAGAATTGCAACACCTGCTTTTTCCTCTCTGTTGTTTGCATGAAATATCTTTTTCCATCCCTTGACTTTAAGTCTGTGTATGTCTTTGGGTTTGAGGTGAGTCTCTTGTAAGCAGCATATGGATGGATCTTGCTTTGTTATCCATTCTATTACTCTGTGTCTTTTGATTGGTGCATTCAGTCCATTTACATTTAGGGTGATTATTGAAAGGTATGTACTTATTGACATTGCAGGCTTTATGTTTGTGGTTACCAAAGGTTCCGGGTTAGCTTCTTTACTATGTTACTGTCTAACTTAACTCACTTGTTGAGCTATTATAAACACGGTCTGATGATTATTTATTTCTCTCCCTTCTTACTCCTCCTCCTCCCTTCTTCATATGTTGGGTGTTTTGTTCTGTGCTCTTTTTAGGAGTGCTCCCATCTAGAGCAGTCCCTGTAGGATGCCCTGTAGAGGTGGTTTGTGTGAGGCAAATTCACTCAACTTTGCTTGTCTGTGAATTGTTTAATCCCCCCTTCATATTTAAATGATAATTGTGCTGGATACAGTAGTCTTGGTTCGAGGCCCTTCTGTTTCATTGCATTAAGTATATCATGCCATTCTCTTCTGGCTTGTAGGGTTTCTGTTGAGAAGTCTGATGATAGCCTGAAGGGTTTTCCTTTGTAGGTGACCTTTTTTTTCCCTCTGGCTGCCTTTAATACTTTGTCCTTGTCTTTGATCTTTGCCATTTTAATTATTATGTGTCTTAGTGTTGCCCTCCTTGGATCCCTTGTCATGGGAGTTCTGTGTCACTAGCTCCTGGCCTTTCTTTACTGGGACAACTGCGACCCCTAGTGGTTTGTGTTGGGCAATTGCGTGTGGACTGGTTCTCTGTATCTTGCCCGGCTGGTATGTAGGAAGCTCCCTTGCTGTGGGCGTGGGCTTACCTCAGGCCGTTGCTCTCCTATGTGGGGGCCCTGGAGGGGTAATGGCCGGGGTCTGTTTGGCTGTTTACCTCCGTGAGGGGTGTCAGAGCTGTTGTCCAGGGGGTTAGTGAGCCCGGGGTTCCCTGGAATTTCCAGCTGATGAACTGTGACCTGGGATGCTTCCATCCAGTTGTGGCGTCCCTGTCCCTTCAAAACTTTCAAAATGCACTCGCTTTTCTTTGTCACAGGAGCGCTGGCTTCCGGACCTGCTCACAGGTCCTAGTGTCCTTTTTCCCTAGTTTCCAGCACTCCACGCATGCACTGTGTCTGCGCTCTGGTCCGGAAGGCTAGGGCTGGGTGTTTCACAGTCCTAAGCTCCCTCTCCCTTCTGGCTCTGACTCCTCTCCTCCTGCCAGGATCTGGGGGGAGGGGCACTCAGGTCCTGCCAGGCCGGGGTTTGTATGTTACCCCTTTCACCAGGCGCTGGGTTCTCGCAGGTGGATGTAGTCTGTCTGTTGTCCTGTGTCTTCTGGTCTCTCTTTTAGGATTAGTTGTATTTGTTGTATTTTCAAAGATATATGTTTTTGGTAGGAGATTCCCACTGTCCTACTCACGCCACCCTCTTGGCTCCACCTCTCGTTTCTCTGTTTTTCTTAAGGTACTTACTCCATTCCTCTCTAATAACAATTCCTGAGAAGACAAAATTACAGATTAAGTTTTCCATTTCCAATAATGTATTACTTATAACTCATCAGAGAGAATCTTTCAAGTAATAGGAGATAACATAAGTTTAGTTTTCAGCAAATACACAAATGGCATAAGATCATCACCATAATTAGGATATATTATATAAATGAGAATCATGTTAGTATATTATATACAAAATATAGAAATATTGAAAAGCATATTTCAGTGGATATTATAACTATCACTCAAATACAAAAAGCTGAATGACATTTAAGAATGAGCATGGATTTTGATGATCAATTGAAAATAATATCATATATTTTCTGGGGTATTAGTAAATGTTATTCATCTAAGCCATTAAGAGAGATAATTTTACTTGAATCTTACAATTCTGTCATGTGGACATGACTTACATTTGTAGATGAGGAAAAGAAGGCAATAGGTTTAGAAAACTTGTCTGAGTTTTCATCACTACAAAGTGGTTGAAACAAATTTGGAAGCGAAATTGCAGGATTCCAGATCCCACATTTTTCATCACTGCATTTTACTTGCTGCTTTAATTCAGATTATCTGAATTTTTTTCCCTACAATTACTTATTTACTTGATGACTGATGGTACATTATTTAATCTCTACAAACACATGTGTTTCAGAAAATTAAATGAAAGTATGTGTTGAATGCACTCAACATAATGCCTGGTTTATCTGAGACACTCAGAATTCTTAGTCCACTTTTCTCTTTCTTAAACCTGGGAATGAGAACTCCTGTTATTTCACATTCTGTTTCTGTCAGGATCACGTTTCCTGTGGGCTGTCAGAGCTGCTAAATCAGATGTCTCTTCATACATGCCACTTAGAAGAGGCAGGAACACTGTCTTCCTGCAGCTCTTGGGCCCTTTAAATACAGAGTGAGAGCCTCTCACTGGTCTCTCTCTGTGAAGCAGCTCACTGTCAGCTTTTCACTGCAGTCTGATGGGCACAGGAGCCCAGAGCTGGTTGATAATACAAAGACAGAAATGTCTGCTCCCCGACAGACCCTGATGACAGGCGTTGCCACTCCCAGCGGGCTGTAACTTGGGTCATGACCAAACATAGCATGCCACATGCTGAATCCACTTCGATGAAACCTGATACTTTCCTCTATAAGAGGGCCCATTGTATTCATCTAAATTAGGTTATAATTCTTACTGGAGCAAGTAGATCTTGGTAACGCAATATTTTTCATTATTCTTTTGAAATGCACTAGGTTATATCGGAATGTCAACTGCAACTATTACTGATTGCCATGTGACTTCCGGTCAGAACTGCATTCTACAATAGTTCTATTTTGGTTCCTAAAACCTTGTTTCACTTGAGTCTCATTACTAATTAAAAGAACTATGTCAAAACCTCAGTCTCTTCTTCATCTTACCATTTTTACTTCTATACACTGGGCTTCATTAAAGAAACTTTTGGTTTCACCAATATGTAATTCTATTGAATTTTTATTTCCACTTTTTTTTTCCAGAAGCTCCAGGTTGGCTTAGGGGTACATAGAACATACAGAGCAGAGGACAGACATATATTTTGATGTGGTAGGTCATTTCATAGGTGAGAAAATGGAGAGTAGTCCTAGTTCACACTGTTAATTTAGTGTAAAAATAAATACTTAACAGCCCTTCCTGCCAGCCTCATATACTTAGTAATTTGTCACACATTCACATATAAGCAAAATAAAAAGCAGAATTCCTGATGCTAAACTAGCATAGTAAACTCTGCTTATGTACTACCTACCATACACATTTATATAATAGTAATATTTTTTTATATACTAGTCAGGTTTTTTAATAGACCAAAAATTAATATCCCCTGATATTATTTTTTTGTGGAATAGGAATTTATTATTGTTCATTGAAGGAAATGTTGAATTATGGAGTCATAGGGTTAGAACTACTATTATTTTTCATTTTAATTTCAAAGTTTTTTTTCACTCTCTAATATGTAATGAAACTTGTGAAATGCTGTCAATTTTTAACATATATAAGAAGATAAGCTGATGTTGCAGGGTAGTTACCCAGGTAAGCAAAGAGAAACCTCAAAAATAAATGTATTAATTTCTGTACAATGAAATGATATTGATCAGTGATTTCATGTAATGCTGTAATAAAAAAGCTCAAACAACTATATTTGCCTTTAAGACCTTGTATCTAAATTCACATATTTCATACCCCTTTTAATCAATGACCCAATTTCACATTCCACATCATTCCTTATCTGATGATCATGAACAGACTTCAAGCCACTATACACCTTATTATACTGGCTTTTCCACTATGATATTTAATTTAAGAATTATGATAAACTCCATCATCTTCACGAAGAAATGATCATGTAAAAGACAATGTAGCATTAGCATATTTCGAAGAATAGAGACATAGGTCATTGTTGAATTCTTTTTAGTGTTTAGATTCAAGTGAATTCCCAACTATTTTCACAAATTTTTTTCTAAGTACATGTGATAAATATCTAAAATTAGATACGGTTGATAAAAAGAAAATAATGGGGATACCTATGAAATGTTAAAATCATCAGGACAAAAATGTAGAGCTTAGATATGTATTGAAGGATCTAAGATGGTAGTTGGGAATTATTTAAAAACTGCATTCTAGGCAGACTGTGAAATAAAATTATATCTTAGAATTTAGACTTTGGTCATGCCATTATTTAAATTTCTGGCTACTCATATAAACTTTTGCAAACCCCAGAACTTCTTTATGTCTAGTAGAAGATGTCCAATATGACATGATCATGATTTACAGTACATAGTATTCTAAAATTTGAATGAAGAATGATACCATAAAAATGACACACAAAAATTTCTGTTACAAAGGGAAAGCATTTTCAAGCCTCACCATACTCAGTTTGCTCTAAATCTACATAAATAAAATGTACGGTTAGATCAAAAAAGAATTAAAACATCAGTGGGGACCAGAAAACAAACAAACAAATAAGACACACACACACACACACACACACACAAATTACACACACACACACACCACACACACACAAATCACACACACACACACAAATTACACACACACACACACCACACACACACACACATTACACACACAAACACACACACACACACACACACACACACACACACAAATAAAAAATAAACCAACAGAAATACCAAGGGGACAGTGATGCTGAAGCCAAGGGACTCTAGACCTAGAAGCAGGCAGTGGGGATATGGTGACAGTGGAATTCTTTACTAGATACTAATTACCAATTCATCAATTTGGTAACAGCAAAGGAATAGATAAACTGACTAGAGGACAGAGTGAGCAGAACAGTTAGATATCCATGCTCATACATATAAATTAGCTATATTTTAAAAAAGGCGTAAGTTATTGACAAATTTTTAATTATTTGTAATAATTCTAGAATTTTTATCCATTTGTAAATATCTGATTTGTTTTATATAATCTAGACAATAATTAGACAATATAATAGAGCCAATATTTGACTAAATTAGAAAGTTTCTTTACAGAATAGAAAATATATAACACATGAATATAAAAACCACAAAATATGACAAAAATATTTGCAATTTTTATAACTAAAAGTATTTTATTGACTTGTATAATGGCTTATATAATAAGTCTTGTGCATTGAGAAAGAAAAGCTCCTCAAATGGGCAGGAATATAATCACAGCTAACATTTTGTGTCAAATTCTGTCCTAAATAATTTATATGATCACAGTAATCCAATGATTGTCATTATTCCCATATTATACAAAAGGAAATTAGGAGCAGAGAATTTCAGTAATATCCTGAAATCTATGACACTAGAATGCAACTGGGATTTATAGTTTATAAAGCTTCCACTTTTAACCAATGGAAACAAAATTCAGAGAATATAACATAAGCAAAGTCTGGAAAGCTGCTCAATGTTATCTATCTGCAGGAAAAGTCATTTTAAAACAGTGAGCTGATATTTCATATACATCAGATTAGGTAATCATTTAAATACCAAATCCTGGCAAGGATATGGAGAAACCCCAACTTTTGATCATTGGTGTAAGTACTCTGATAAGCAACTTGACATCATCAAGTTATTTATATTAAGAACACACGTCCATGGAAATGTGTATGACAGCATTAATAAAGAGTACTGTCGTCAAAGAGTGAAGATGGAGTTTTGGCAACAATCTCCTTAGGTTAATACATATACCAAGTGTTCCTCCAGTCATTCCTTATTCATATCTGGAAATGTGCAATACCCTAGCAATGATAAGGCTGATAATAACAATCATAAAAGTGATAATCATAATGATAATAAGCCAATCATAAACATACTTTTTTATTTAAAATCATTCAATATCGTTTAGTAAGTACAGAAAATATGGAGGATAAAAGAAATATCATCTATACCTACAATTCAAAAGAAAACCAAACTGTTCTTGGATTTGTATAAACTAACATCATTTCACTATTAAGCCCTTCAGGATATAAAGCACTATTCCTAAATGTTCATAAATTTTGAGTGACATATTTTGCTTTTTAGAGTCAATTGCTTCTGGTACAGAGCTCCTTCCTCTCTTTTAGTAATTGTAGAAATAAGTTAAATTTCCTTTTTTCCCTGAATAATTATCTATCAAACATATTATTATAATATTTTGGGAAAAAAGTTTTAGAGTTTCATTTAGCACCTAGCATCCTATAGTTTTAATATTTTGAATTGTTCTCCCATTTAATCTCACATTTTCCCTTGAAAATCAGATGGCCTTTGTAAAAATGCAAATGAGAAAAGTATAACATTATGTTATATTAATCCTAAATGTCGAACAAATTTCCTAAAATATAAGAAGTTTTTAAAACATCTATATGTCCATAATAATCATATTGTGCTTCTTAAAACTTCATCTCTTAATAACTGCAAAATTAATACAATTAGTAATATACACATATTTTAAAACTGTACTCTTCTTAGCAAGTAAAACCTGCTTAGCAAGATAAATCCCTTTCTTAAGAGTTGGCAAACTTTTCAAGATATCTGATCCCTACTAATTAGGTTTAAAATATAATTTGAAACTTTTATGGCACATTTAAAAAAAATTTTTTATTATATTTTTTGTGAGTATACATACAACTTTTTTCTATGAATACAACAGTGAAACACATTGTAGGTGTTTTATCATTTGCATATTTATTTTTATATTATGTTATTTATATATTTATATTATGATTTGCTATTGGCAGATTTATTTTGAATGAAAATGCCTATACCTTGAAATCATGTTTTGGAATTCAAGATGCTACTGTATATATTGCTCAACAGTTCTGCAACATGAATTCAATCTAAATATCTGCTATTCAACATAGTGCCTCTACTCATCAATAGTGTATGATACAATTAAGAATTTGTTACTAGGGTAGATTTTATGTTGTGTTCTTATCATGTACACACACAAAGGCACACACAGACATAAAACAACTTTTGTGAATAATGGATAAATCTATTACTTTGATTGTGGTGATGGTTTCATAGATATCTGCATGTGTCCAAATTGACCAAATTGTATACATTAAATGTACAGTTTTTGTATATTAATTATACCTCAGTACAGCTGTTTAAGGAAAAGGCTTAGAGGCCCTTTGTGTATAAATGTATTTTAGACTTTTCATTAGGAAAGTTTTTAATATTTAAAAAATTTAGAACATGACATCATAAACTACTTATGAGTATTAGTGGATTAATGCAAGAACAAATTATTTAATAGTTTATCTTCAATATTAAAATTAACAAAATACTTAGTAACAGTCAGCAATAATAAAATCAACTTCTTCAAATTCATATAAAATATTTCAATTACTCCCTATTTAATTGTATTGACCTAAGTAGCCACCCTTTAAATAACACATTTCACATAGTTGATATTGTGCTAAATTCCCTAAATAAGATATCTAATTTAATCCATACAACAGCTACAGGAATTAATACTACAACTACCCTTCCTCTACTACCCAACTGGGATTTAGAGATTTATATTTTGCCCAAGTTCACACAGTCAACAAAGGCAAGAGCCATTGCTGCCACATAACACTTTGACTGCTCTGCCTGAGCTTTTAACTACTGAGCAGCATCTTAACTGGTGAAAGAACAGGTGTAGATCTAGCATTTCACAGTTATTAAGAAATAATACATGTCAAACAACATCTATAAAAGCTCTCAAAACCTACATTTAATTTTACTATTTTACAAAGTCAGCTAAAAATCTAATGGTATGCAAATGTGATATGTATCATGAAAAAATCTGGAGGTAACATAAAATATTTCAGTAGGTTTTTAGCATAAATAATCAGAGAACATTGACATTGATAACATTTGGAAAGTCCTTTTAAACAAAGGCGAAAAGAACAAAAAAAAAGTAACTGTAGTATTTCATCCATAACCAGATGGCCAGGCATACAAAATCAGTAGTATGTAAATAACTGCATTGCAAGGACACATAAAAAATGACTAGCTACTTGACATCAACTTTACACATAGATGATCCCTATGTAGACAAGACAAAAATACATACTTTTTATTGTGACAAAGGCAGTCCCAGGAGTTGCTAGTATCATGTTGAAGTTCATTTATATAAAGGTACAAAAGCAGATGTGTCTCAAACATCTGGATCCTGTGCTAAAATCAACTATGAAATATTGTGCCTGTTCAATTCAAAATGCACATAAAGTAAAATGGGGAAATATAGTCAACTGTTAAGTACTGAAAATTCAGCACCATTTTTCTCCATCTTGATGCTTATAGCAAATATATTTTCCTTTAGTAGCCAGCAGACACTATACAGAAAATAATTTATATCCCCCAAATCAGCTAATGCTATGATAGCAAACAAATAATTTTGGAAAGAGTGCATGAGAACATTTTGATATGGACATAAGTTTATTAGTGACAGTTATATCTACGCTTACAAAATTTTATCAAAATATTTGTTTCAAAATAACATTTCTGATATGTTGTAGAGAGGTTTCCAACCAAAACAGGTCATCCACAGCTAATTATATGGCTTTTGTCTTTGTGCATACATTATGATTGGCAAGCTGCCAATGGACATGTATAAATAATGAACAAAGTGATGAATTTAAAAATTCTCAACTGCTGGACCAGGCTTCTGTCTTAATGACAGAATATTAACTTTCACACCTGGTCCCAGTTCTGATAATACTGAAGTATCTTCATCACATTAATTTGCATTATCTGCTCTCAAATATTAACAGTAGTAATATAAAAGAGGATTATAATCCTTTAGAAAAAATAAAAAGATCAATTTGGCTGAAGAGTTATTTGCTCTAATAAAGTTCTACTTTTTAATTGCTTCTAATGCTGCTCAATTTAACCTATTTCTTTAAGTCATGTTGTTTCAACCCTTACAAAAGCTATGTCTTGTTTGTTTCCAGTGGCTTATCCTACCTTTAACTCCCCCAGTTTTTTAAGTTAGAAGCCATGCTGTCTCTTCCTTTGTATCATCCATAAAAGCAGCTGGTTTAGTGGTATGCTCGTAGTGAGTACTCAGATTTCTTCTATAATGGATCACTTATGTCATAACTTGAAACTGAAACAACTGTTCAATATTCCTTCTCTAATACCTTTCATACACTTTTAAACCATTATTTCACTCTGTGGAGTTTTCTTCTAAGACAAATAATCCTGCCCCAATTAGTTATACTTTTAAAAATTCATTTAAAGACAAGTGTAGTTGCATTTTGCCAACATTTATTAATTCTAGGAATTAGTTCCTTGCCAAAAGCAGTTACATTTCCTTTTTTCTATTAAAAAAGAATACTTGAATACTGAAGGAATTTAATTTTCAGAGTTTCTTGTATTATGCAAGAAAATATCTCCCATTATTTAACCTTTATTATATGCTTGATCTTTTTCTTCTTATGTATAATACAACTTTAGATACATTTGACATTTATGAAATATTTGGTTTAGCTTTTACTATAAATGTTCACAATTGATTTCAAACTTTTTTAAAATTTACTTTAAGTAAACTTTGGAAACTTAAAGGACAAATCTTATTCAATTAGAGGAATATGTTACAGATGTGAAATGTATACATCTCCCTTTTTTAACTTTTAACAAGGATGACAAGATGTGCCATTGTGACATACAGATTATTTTGAGATGAAAACCATCAAGGTGCAAAAGACTCAGGAAGAAATTTGATCTCCCATCCACCGACTGCATAAAAAGAATTTAGATAGAGGATCTGCTCCAGGAAGAGAACTATCACCTTAAATAACTACATTATAATGTACACTAGATGTGGTAAACAGGGAGGAATGTAGCTAAGTCTTTTAAAATTCCCCTCTGTGCCCTCTCATTGTTTCTGTGTGTCCCAGCAAACATTTGTGTATTAAATATTCACTCTTTTCAGATTCCTGAGAACTACTTCCCTTTTCCTTTGAAGTCTCAGACCCTCTTCCCCTTAGTTAAGGATGACATGTATACCTCATCCTCCCTGACTGTCTTTGGAATCCATGTCCATGGCTTCCCCATAATTAAACCTTGCTTTTTTATCCTGTTAATCTGTCTCATGTCAATTTGATTCTTAAACCTGCTAGAAGAACCTCAAGGGGCAGAGGAAATTTCTTCCTCCCCAACACACACATATACTGTATATTCCATCTTTATACCATTCCATGTCCATAGTAGGGGATGCTGATCATGTATGCTACTTTCAAATCAGGGTCAAGCTTGGCTTTAATTCTTTTCCTGTAATGTGACTAAAAACAGACTACCAGTGACTTGCATTTTGTGCTTTAAACAAGAAGTTTATAAAAATTTTCCTAAGAATCACTCTAGAAGCCTTGCCACAATATACATTTCTAGGTCTGCTACCTGAAGATTTGTATTCAATAAATCAAGGAATCTGAATTTTAATAAAAATCTCTAATTAATTTTTAAGTCAAATTGGCATACATTTAAGATCAACATTGAGAAAACATTCAAATCTGTGAACCTCTCACTTAAAAAAAATTGTATATATGTTTATACATTTATTTAGCTTATTATTTGTTTTTATTTGCTTAAGTAACATTATGGACTGTGTGTTTACTCATAAAATTCATATGTTGAATCCCTAAACCTCAGTGTAGGTATATTTGAAAACAGGGATTCTGATGAAGTAATTAAGGTGGGACCCTGACTTGACAGGATTGGTATTTGTAGGGAAAATGGAAGTTCCATGGCCAGTACACCCATTGTGTACATGTGGTGAGGTAATAGTTAGCCCACTGTGCAAGCACATGCTTGCATACCAGTTGACAATGAGCCATTACAGATGGTACTGCTATAGAAAGAGTTCCACCCAGTGTTAAGAGCACAGGGAAGCAGGAGAGCATATTCTAGAGAAGAAAGCAAGAGGCTGAGCGAGGGGCCGAAATGCAGGTGGATGGGGTTCTAGTGCTCTACCTACCACCCTGCAAATAAAGCTCGATATGAGCCCCTTTGCCCCCAATGTTATGTTGTCCATATTCGGTTTCTCTGAATCCATAGTGAACTTATCTGGGGTTGAAACCCTCAGGTGAGACAGTATTCTTTTAAAAAGAGTACCAGAAAGAAAAGTACTCTCTTGCTCTCTCTGTCTTTTTCTCTCTCTTTTAGCACATAGGCACCAAGGAAGGGCCAAGTGAGGGTATAACAGTAAAATGGCCATTGGCAAGCCAGGAAGAGAGCTTTCACTAGAAACCAATCACACTGGCACCTTGACCATTTCTAGACTCCAGAACTGTGAGAAAACTAATTCTCACTGCTTAAACCATCCATTCTATCATTTTTGTATGGCAGCCTCAGCAGACTAATTAATACAGAAAAAAATTCAATGGTAATTTCTATCATTCTTTGTTTTTAAATCAGCCAAGAAAGAGGAGCAGTCAGATGTCATCCAAGAAAATAAAGTTATTGGGTAAAGGTGGTTGAGAGGTAAACACTTCCATGTATAAGACAAATAAGTCCTGGGAATGTAATGTATAACATGCTGAATATAGTTAACAGTTACATGGTATATTTAAAGTTGCTCGGACAGCAGATCCTAACAGTTCTTATCACAGGACAACAATTTTTCTTGTAACTATATGAAGGTGGTGGATATTAACTAAACATTGTGATAATAATTTCACAATATATACTTAATTCATTGTTCTGTACACCTTAAACTTACACAGTGTTTTATGTCACTTATATCTCAATAAAACTGGAACAAAAAAAGGAAACGAGTTATTAAGCACTATGTAGATTAGAGATTTGTTATATGAATCAACCCTCATCCAAATGAGCAGGGAGCAGAGTGGAGGAGTTTAAGATAGTGATGGTCTGGAATGGAGAAGCCTGTGAATTGGATAGAAAGTGCATACTGGTGCCCAAGTCAGAGCTGCAGGAAAATCCAAGCCGAGCCCACTGCGCTGGCAAATGAAGAACAATGGGGAAGAGGGATCTCTAGGCAAGATCAATGGAAAAGGAAATTTCCAGGAATTAGGAAGCCTGTTTTTTTTAATCTTCCAAATCTCATATAAATTTTATTTTAGCCATCTATAATCCAAAACCCTGGGACGGGAATTCATGGAAAACAACTGTCAGCCTTATTCAAATCCCTATAACACAAACCAGGACAAGAACAAAGAAAACTACAATTCAGCATTCTCTCCAGATAAAGGTTAATTTTCTCCTCTGATTCTTGATAGTAAAATAGAGTGTAATAATAAAGCACTGACTTGGGAGTAAGAGAAATGGGAGATAATCCTATTTATTCCCCAAATAGCTGTATACCACAATGCAGGCCTTTCAACATTGTCAGGTTAAACACTTCCTTATACATGAAATGACTTATTAAATAAATGATGGCTAAGGTTCTTGCTGGCCAAAAATTCTATTATTCTCTTTATTATTTTACTTTGTCTCTTTGTTGGCCATAGCAAAGAAAATCTAAAAATATACTTAGCTGTTGGAGTCTTTAATATATTAAGGAGGGCTGAGTCAATCAAATGCAACTTGCATTGTTTATCCTTGCCCTTCGTACACTGAATGCTCCTCAAAGCCTTACATTTTTCCTACTTTATCCCAGAGAAGATAGGCTTTAATAACTCATTCAGGCTTGTAGTCCTTCCTCTGCAACTTCTAGATCATTTCTGATTATATTTCATCAATATGCACCAAATTTTAGAAGGAACATTTGTAAATGGTGTTACAGGCTATCTAAATTTAGAAAGTAATATATTAGTTTTTGAGACTGTTCTATTAGAAATAAAATGAAGAATAGTATACTTGCCCTTATTATGTCAAATTCAAGAATGCTTTCTTATTAATTTGTTATTTTTTTATTATTAAAAGAGAGTAAAGTTACTATGGAGGATAGACTAATTTATCTTACAGATGAATCCCAGATAATTTATGAAAACCCTTCCCACTTAAGAAGGTGGAACTGCTCCTCATTGAGTGTGGGTTCTGCTTAGTGACTTGCTTTGAAAGAGTGGATCATAAAAAGGGGGCAGGAGTAACTGTATAATGGAGAAACCTAGCAAACACAGCTTCAGGCAGGTAATCATTAACATCATCAGTGATGATCTGTGTTGATAGCATGTACTTCTTCAACCAGTGGAACTCATTGTTTCGCTGATTCTTGTTTTCTGGAAGGAAAGAATTCAGTTGCGAGACTAGATAGACTAGAGTTGAGAAGGCAGTGAGGAATTTACTGAATTAAAGCAAATAGAACAATTTCAGGACAGAAGAGCAGGCTGTCTAGAAACCAGAAGCAGCCACACTATTAGGGTTTGTCTGACTTTTATTTTTTTCTTAAGGTAGCAGGAAGTCCTACCCTGTGTCTTAAGGCCTTTGCTTGACAGGGGGATTGACAGTTTTAGGTCACATAACCTTTTTCTCAGTGGGCAGGTACCTTACCAACAATTACCGAAGTGAAGCCCACAGGGAGACCCAAAATCTCAAAGCTAATTTGATTTAGATCTTATTTTAATGAGGCAGGGTTACTTTCAGACAAGGGCTTCAGACCTTGCACATGCCCTGTAATCAGGGAAGCCCCTATGGTCCTGGGCCTCTTGAGTATTGGGGCATCCTTGACTGTCTGGGTCTCCTGATAGGCTAGGCATCCTTGACTGTGGAACTGGGAACTAAGGAGGGCTTAGGGGCTGGCCAGAGAAGAGTTTTCCTTGGTGATGGGCTGGCACCTTTCTCTTGCTTATGTCCAACTAACTGCCCACTCTAATACTTCCAGGTAATGTGGTGAGTGTGATACTTAGTTCTGTGAAATTCCTCCCAAATTTTATAATCCTGGTATAAGCCTCAGAGAGAAACATCAGATAAACCTCATTTGATTGAAATTATACAGGATACCTTACCAGTATTCTTTAAGACTTTTAACATCATTGAAAACAAAGAAATTGTGAGAAACATCAAAGCCAAAGAAAGTCTAAGAGACATAATAATTAAATATATCTGTCCGTAATGGGATCCTGGAACAGAACAAGAATATTAGGGAAAAATTAGTGAAATTTGAATTAGTTGTGTTTGGTTAATAGTAGTATACCAAATTCAGCTCTTGAGTTTAACATCTTATATTAGGAGTTTAAAAAATAATTATGAAAGGCCTATTGGAACTCTGTATTATCTTTGAAACTTTCCCATAGAAAACTAGTCTAAAATAATTATGAAAATAATAGCTTATTAGAAAATATTTGTAACTATTTTATTTATTCACTTCTTGCTACAATTGGGTTCATATTCTATTATAGTAATAGTTAATTAGAATGGATTTTATTTTTTCCCTTTAGACAGGGTATGGGCCATCTGGTTCACCAGAGTTTTTATCCAACTCATTTATCTCACTTACTTTGTCTTCCTGGTCCTGTACGTTTCTACATTTATGACTCATTGCATGGGTAAAGAGAAAGAATGTTAAACCAAAGTTGGAATATGATCACATAAAAACTGTAAAAAGTGTTTGATATCATGTGAAGAAAGGAGTAACTAACTTCTTCAAATTCCAATTTTTCATTGTGTTGATGATGCTCCACAGAAATATTATTATTGATGTGAGTGGAAGTGGTGCAGGAAGAAATGTGGTAACAGGGCAGAACAGGCTGAGATGATGGCCAGGTAAAGCTTGGGTATCAAGGAGTTAGCTAGAGTTCAGTGAGATAATTATGCTTCCTAATCTTGGATGATCACCGAAGTCACCTGAGAATTTGTGAAGAACTCAGATTCCCTAGAGCAGTGCTTCTGAAAGCAAGATCCCACTACTACAAATATTAGTAAGACTGGGAATTTTTGAAAAATGCTAATTCTTGAGTCCTACGCAAGGTCAAATGAACCATAAACTCTGGAGATGGAACTCAGAAGTCTACATTTTCCTAAGCCTGTCACTAACTCTGATTTCAGACTAAATTTTGAGAACTACTTCCCAAAAGATTTGTGTCAATTATTTTAGGCAGCATTTTTTTGTCTAGCATTCATTTAGAGTGAATTTGTTGAAAAGTGTGAGAAATATCACCTATATAAAGATACAGATCCTGTGGAGACATATGTGAATCCATCATCCTATTTGTTAACTCATAGAATGCAATAAGTTTACTTCTGATATTGAATATTGGAAGATTAATAAGAAAAAAACAGAAGAGTATGCCTACATGTAGTGCTTACCAGTTGATGTTCATTCTAGATTACTTTAGTGAACAGCAACCTCTGTAAATCTTTTTTTAACTCCCTTGTGAGCCATTGTATGTAAGCATGGAGACAAATGAATTTTTATGTCATCTAAAGAGTGAACAGAGAAAGAATACATTTCAGCAAATTTAAATAAAGATTTTGGAAAATGTGTATTGAAATTATGTTCTGGCATTAACACATGCCTTCTAAATTTACTGATATATAGCTGCTGTGTTTGTGACAGGACATTTACTATATATCAAGCCAATAAAAATGATCATGAGCTCTAACATATGAGCATATACAAAATTAATTTCTCCTGCTAATGAGTATGGTTTCAATAATTAAAGATATCAAGCAAGTTATGATAGAGTATAATTTAAAATCATGCTAAATTTAAATATAATTGTAATTTTAAAATAAAAAAGTAAGGACCACTTGTGTTCTTGAGAAATTTCATAATTAAAAACATACATGGATTTTTCAAAAAATATTAAGTGTTCTGGAATAATTAAAAATATTGGTGATTTTGATTTACTCATTTTTTTTCTAGTATGACATGCAAAGAGCTCTTCAAGATAGTGCAATGAGCAATTGAAACTGGATGTTGCTGATGAGGACTCTGACAGCTTGAGAAACAATAGTTGCAGTGGGCTTCCCAGTGCTGTCTACACCTGGCCACTTGAAAAGAGAATTAAAACAGTTTTAGATTAGACTCTATACAAACACAAGCCAAGATGCTTTAGGCAAAGTTGTGAGAAGACAGGGAAGAGGAGACAACTTTCTGCTAATTTCTTAATGCTAATTTTATTAGTAAAAATTAAAAGACAGATTTACTTAAAGCTAAACATATGTGTTATTTTAGTTGCAATTCTCCTGCATAAATGTTGTTTGCACAACATGGAACTTATGGCACCACGTGGCTTTTTCCTAGCTTATTTTTTATAATTTATCCCCCCCCCCCATTTAGGATCAAAATATAATTAAATTAGTAGTACCCTCTGTGGTTAAATATTGCTGTATTTATTTTCCAGTCATAATATACTATTAAAAAGTAATTTTAAAAGTATCTCATCTGTTGTGGGCAATCCAATCTTGGGAAATATCCTTGCATGCTTGTTGAAACCTCAAACCAGGAGAGGGTTCTTGACTCTGCCTGACAAAGAATTCTCAAGGAAGAATTCACAAATGGGTAGGATGAGTGTAGGTAAGGAAGGAATTCATTAGGATGAGAGTAGTAGTAAATGGCAGCTGATTCATAATTCCTTTGAAATTTTGTCTTAAGAAAATAGGGTTATTTAGGTGACTGTGTTGATGTGGATCTCAGCATTATTTATCCAAATAGGTTGATTTAAACCTCAGATTTCTATCTTCTGTCCAGGTTATAAAGTTACTTAATTGATTAAGGGATTGGAAGAAGAGGAAGAACAGCATATGCATTAAGTTATAGAATAAACTGGGCCATTTTCACAGGCTAAAGTAGATTTTGCAGAGGCATGATCCTTGTCCCATTTCCCTACCCTATCTCCTGTCCATAAGTTTTTATTTAAGAAATAATAATCATCATTTTCAAGATGAGAAAAGCAGTTTAAATAACAATTTAACTACTTATGGGAGACAACAACATTGGACAGAATCAAACAGTTAACAAATCAGTGCATATTCCATATCCTTCATATCTATTTTGATCATAGTTTTCACAGTTTTCTATCTTGGAGTTTTTTCTCTATTTCTCTCAGACCAATACTGTTTATTTTCACCCTCCCTGTACTGATAAACAGTCCCTCCTTTTTTAGGTCATAAAGATTGTCTTATGACATAATTTTATTAAAAAATGTAAAGCCATGTTTAACAGCAGTGGAGCTATTTTGCATTCATCTTCGCCTTTGTGTCATTGTGAAGGTCAAAATCTGTTAGGCTGCAGCCCATGTACTCCATAAGGCTGTCTTTTACTTTTTCACCTCAGGCACAGTGTATAATTCCTCCTGAGTGTCTTCTGTCACAGAGAAATACCAGGACTCAGAAGCATTTGAAATGAGGGGTTTGCTGGCTTAGTGGATAAAACCTCTGACCCTTTACCTCAGAGAACATGGCTTAAATTCAAACTTTCAATGTAAGTGGAAAGAGATTTATGGAGTTACTGATATTACCTGTTCAGAGTGTTCTAGAGTAAGAAACAAAATTATCTGTAACAAAAAAATCTCAAGACTAAATTTACTTGAAACACCTCTCATCTCCAGAGACATGGCTTTGGAATTTGAAATTAGGTTTGCTGTGTAATCCTGAGTTATTTATTATCAGTTCTGCTTTTCAGAGTCATCATCTCTGAGCCCTTGTTAATTTCTTCAGTATCCCTGGAAAATGTGATATCCTTAATTAAAGCCAAGGACTCTGTCTATTTTAAAAAGAAAACCACTATTTCAATGCCTAGTATTTGTTAAGTGTGCCACTCTTAGAAGGATCTCCTTAATTCAAGGTTAGAAGGGGTATATTCTTCATAGGAACTGGACATCTGCCAACATAAAATATAAACCTTTTCCTCTGAGAGAAGAGTCAATAATTGATTTCTTTGGTGGAGCCTGGGTTCTCTTAACTTCATTTTAGGTTATGTATGTGTTCTGATAGAGATGAAAAGTAATAGAATATAATAAATAGTGCAATGTCTCCAGTGTTTGGTTCACTATAGTTTGAACATCCTGAATTGCAATTCCTCTGTTATATTCAGGTAAATTCACTTTTGCAGGTTAAATGGCTATTTTATTTTTAAAGGTGGTTATAGTAATATTATATGTTGGCTACAAATGAAGTAAATATATTCTGTTATTGAATGACTGATGTGAAATTTTATGTGACATATAATTTTGTAAAAATTTTATGCAGATTATTTTCCATCTTATATGCAGATTATTTTGAGCTGAAAACCATCAAGACCCAAAAGACTCATAAAGAAACTTCAAACTACCCCCCTGCCCTGCTACACACACACACATAACTGCATAACTGCATGTATATAAATTGCAGTATTTCCAGAATCTCTTTACTGACCTTCATTCATCTCCATATCAATAGGTGTTTACAAGAGGTGGGGAGAAGTTGTTCTCCCTTTAGTCCAGAAAGGACGAGGAGAGGCAAAGACTAGACAGAGTGGACAAACGGAGCTAGGATTCTTGTAAACGCTAAATGGGTTTCTCCCACTTTGTTTTTCCCTTTGACTGATTTCAGCTTAACAGGTTTCCCTGGTTTATTTGCCCCATGCTGAGAACACATTTTTTTTTCCCCAGGAGTTACACCTGGAGGTAGATGGCAGGACCTCTAAACCTGAAATCTGTCTTCATAGGTGTGATGCTTAGGTGGGCTGCCCCTAGAGATGGTGGGGAGATGCCCAGAAACACCCCTGAGGATGGTGGGGACCTCCAGATGGCTGGTAAGGATGGGGACCCCCCTGTGGATGGGGAAAATTCACCCAGGAACTCCTCCATCTGTGGGGCTTCCACTTGGGGAGCCCTAAGTGGGGAATTTGTCTAGGGTAAAGCACCTCCTAGATGACTGACCACCTTCACAGAACTGGGGAAGGGTGGAGACACTGGAAGCTGTGGAATTAGCCTACCATGAGATAGGAGACTGCTTTGCACCCCAGAGTGGCTGCGTGTCAACAGGGATTGTGGCCTTGTTGATTCTTGAGAGAGTGAAAGGGTAACTGAGGAGAGAGATGAAATTTGGTGTCACTTAGAGGAGCTGGGCTATGAGCTATGGGTTTCCCTTAAGAGAGGTAACTATTGAGACCTGAGGTTTCTCTGCTGAAAGACACACTATCAGTAAGGAAGGAGGTGGCAGGAGACTGCACATTGCAGGAGGCCGAAGGGGGGGAGGAGGAAGGAATGGTGACTTCAGCCCCAAAGATGGTGGAGACGTTGGGGAGGATTAGGATGTGGAGCTGAGGGCAGAAATGTTGCCAAGACCACTGCACAAGAAACCAGCATTTCCAATATAAAAGGCCCACCAGGTTGTAATTAAGAAAATAAAAATGCAACAACTGCAGGGTCCTCATGGGGAGGGGCATTCCCCTCCCCAGTCAGTGGAGAACTCCATGTTCTACCCCTCTGCCCAGGATGAGCTGTTGGATTTGAGAATCTGGTTTTAGCAGAAGCCAACAGACCCTCTGCCTACATGGCTTTTGAATCTTTGGGAAATGGGGGTAGAAAGCATTTTTCTGTCAGCTTCTGAAATGGGTAAACTGTTTTCGCTGATGACTCACCAATCCCACCAACAGTGTTTGCAAAGTGCCCCTCACACCCCAGGGAATCAGGTGCTTCTGGATTGGCTGACAGCAGCTATCAGGGCAGTTTGGCCTAATCAGGGTGATTTACGATACTTACTCACTCGCTGGAAAATGTGTGCAGAACTCCAGCAGGTGTTATGGGACTTAGGCATGAAAAATATCATGCATAAAATGGACCCCCAGGGCCCCAATGAGGAGCTGTTCACTGTAGGAATGAGAAATCTGGTGCTGCATACAACTCCCCCATCTCTCTTTCGGTCCCTAGTGACTATCCTTGCCCATCAGATAGGGCAACCCGTAAGTGAGGCTGCTTGTACTTTAGTAGATCTGGGAGAGGTTGAAATAAAAGCACAGAAGGAAGTACAGGCTACAACTGAAAAGAGAGCTTCAAAGGGCCCCAGGAAGGTCTTGAGGACCCAGATGTGGATTGATTTGATAAAGGCTGTGGTAGTGAAAGAAAAATTCGATGGAAAACCCAGTAGGATCTTGTTAGAACTGTAGAACCAATTAAAGCCAGAGCACAAGGGGCACAAGGAAATGGAGAAAATCTACAGGAGTTGGAGAAGGTGAACATTATAAACCACATTCCTAGTCCTTTTAATTTCCTTGTGTTGCTGGTGTAAAGCCAGATGGCTCCTGGCGTATGACTGTGGATTACAGGGAATTGAATAAAGTCATACGACCTTTGCATGCTGCTGTCGCCTCTATAGCAGCCTTATGGGCACCCTCAGTCATGAGCTAGGGAGCTATCATTATGTTGTGGACCTTGCTAATGCTTGCATCTCTACTGACATAGCACAGGAAAGTCAGTAACAGTTTGCCTTCATGTTGGAAGGCTCACAATGGACATTCACTGTCTGTCCACAGGGATACCTCCACAGTCCCACCATTTGTCATGGACTTGTAGCCCAGCACTGGGCCACATGGAAAAAAACTGCAAAAGGTGCAGCTGTGTCACTACATTAGTATCATGCTCATGTCTGATTCTCTTCCAGATTTAAAACAGGCAGTTCCTCAACTGCTGCAACATCTACAGGAGAAAGGATGGGCTGTGAACAGTGCCAAGGTTCAGGGACCTGATTTGTAAGTAAAGTTCTTGGGGTTGTTTGGTCAGGTAAAACTAAAGTATAAGGTTTTCCTACTCCTACTTTCCTACTCCAGGCTTCCCCTACTCCTACCACTGTGGCAATATTACAAGAGTTTTGGGGTCTTTGGGGCTACTGGAGAGTGTTTATCCCACACTTGGCACAAATTCTGAAGCCCTTATACTGGTTGATACAAAAGAGCATCAGATGGAACTAGGATGAGACATGCAGCTGCTTTTACTGCTGCTAAGCAAGCGGTCAAGGCTGTACATGCTTGAGTGTAATGGAACCAATAGGGCCCTGTGAGCTAGATGTTCATGTAACCAAGGATGGTTATAGATGGGGCCACTGGCAGCAGCTTGAATGTACCTTTCAAACTATTGAGTTCTGGTCAAAATTCTGGAAAGGAGCAAAAGACAATGTGGGCTGTAGCCCATCAGTGGGGCTTGCTGTTGACCTTTGAAAAAGTCAATAGAGCCCAGAAAGATTGTCTTGTGTACTCTTAAGAGGGACTTACACCGAGTCCTGCAGCAAAATGGGACAATAATAAAGGGGCTGATATCCCTTGTCAGGTGGCAGATAGACTATATTGGGCCTCTGCCATATCAGAAGGATATCAGAATGCCATGACTTGTGTGGACCCAACTATTGGAGCACTGGTTGCTTTTTCTGCATGTTGTGCAGATCATCAAACAACCAAAAGAGGCTTAGCATGTCTCTTTGCAGCCTATGTCTGGCTGCAGGTAATTGAGAGTGAACAAGGCACCCACTTCACTGGACATGCGTTACAGGTGCAGCAAATTGGGATAAAGTGGAAGTTTCATGCACCATATAACCCTACCGGGGCATGCATTATAGAGAGGTACAATGGTTTGTTGAAATCTGGCCTGAAGATGGACACCAGTATTCTACTCTGCTGGCCACTTTGCTTATGGACCGTGCTATGTCGTTTGAATGAGAAGCCCCAAAAAGGAGCCTTGAGCCCTGTGGACATGCTAACACACATTGCTGCCTCTCCTATACAACTGTATGTGCAAACCAAAGAGGAGTTATTGAAACCTGGATATGGCCAGAAGAGCAACATCCTGCTGCCAGCTCCAACTACATTAATCTCTGGAGACTCTGTTAAGTGGACATGGTCCTGGACATTTTGACACATGGACCAGTGATGGCTGGTCCTTCTGGCATCTTGGGGGCAAGGTCTTGAACCTGGTCTCCTGTGTGTTTCTGGAGGAACAGAAGAGTGGTCCTATAGATCACAATAGTGATACCCAAAATGGCCAAGAGGTAAGAGGTCTTATGGGGAAGTTTTGTTTTAACTTTATGGCCAGTGCATGTACCTCCTATAACATTATATATTAACCCATCTGTAATTCCCACAGGGAGAGGGGTGAAAATCTGGCATACTAGACCAGGACAAGATCCCATTCATGCCATGGTCCTATCACAGGTCCACTCTCTTGCATGCATCCTACCTGATCAACAGGATTTGCCTATGATGGTGTCATTAAAATATGTATCTTAGGTCCTTAAGGTTATTTTCTTCTACAGCTTGTACCTGCCCCCTGCCTAGCTTCTGCATCATGGTGCACTGAACTCCCTGCTGGTTCACCTATTGGTCTCCTGTGGAATGATCGAGCTATAGCCTTAATATGAATAGGACTTTGAACCTGGCTAGCTCCTCAGTCTTGAGGTTTATCGTGATTTTATTGCTACCTGTATTTCTTCAGCTTTCTTATGCAGGAGCTATTGTGGAAGATGGTGAGCGAATAGATTGTGAGGTGAGATTTCTGGAGGGTGGGCTGTGGTAAAATTGCAATAATTCCATGATCTCTTGCCTGGCCTTAGTCCATCTCAATATCAATAGGTATTTACAAGGGGTGGAGAGAAGCTGTTCTTCCCTTAGTTCAGCTAGGATGAGAGAGATATGAGCAGCAGAAGTAGATGAATGGAGCCAGGATTCTTGTAAGCAATAAATGGATTGATCCCACTTCATTTTTTCCTTTGACTGATTTCAGCTTCACAGGTTTCCCTGGTTTATTTGCCTCTTGTTGGGAACACATTTTCCCCAAGGAGTAACACTGCATAAAAAGAATTTAGATGAAGGAGCTACCCAGGCAGAGAGTTATCACTTTAGATAGCTGTATTGTAAACTAGGTATGTTAGCTAGACTGGAAAGAAGGTGACAAAGTTTGTTAAAATTTCTCTGTGCCCCATTGTCTCTGTGGCCCTTCAAGCATTTTGTTCACCAAACATTTACTCTTTCCATATTCTTATGAATTACTTCCCTTTTCCTTTGAAGTCTCATACCCTTATCATTTCTCCTTAATTCACAAGGACATATATACCTCATTGTTCCTGGCTCTTTGGAATCCATGTCTGTGGCTTCCCCGAATGTACATAATTAAACTCTGTTGTTATTGTTTTTCTCCTGTTAATCTGTCTCATGTCAGTTTGATTCTTAGTCCAGTTAGAAGAACCTTGAGGAACAGGAGAAATTTCTTTCTCCTAACACTTAGAGTCACCTTTAAAAGGTGAAGCAAAATACTTTTGTTGTCTAATTTCTCATGTGAAGTTGTGGTAGGAAGTCAAGCCAATAAAAGGGACAATGTTTCTTTAAGGCTTTAAGAATGCAGAGGAATACCAGGGTCCTTGGGTTTAAAGCAATATAACAAAGTACCCCTCACCGGGACTCAGTGATATGGAACAGCTTGATCATAGTCATGTAGGCACATTAGTTGACAACAGAGTATTCAGGTACCCTTTATTGAGATAGGTTAAAACATAACTAGCACTTTGGCTGAACCTATAGTACACTAACAGCTTCCACTGCAACATTCCTGGGGGCTGACTCTCCTTTACCCTTGTAGTGAGTGTATAAAAGGCACAGCCCCACTGCGCTTGGGGCTCAGCCTTTGGATATGAATCTGCTGAGCCAGTGTTAGCACAAATAAACTGCTTTTCGTCAAACATCTTGGTGTCCCGACTCCTTGTTCATTGTTCTTGAAGTTTCTCCAACAAAGTCCCTTGATTTAGCATCAAAAGAGCAAGACATAGCCTTGGGGATGAAAAATATATTTTTTCTATCTTATCTTGCCAGTGGGTTTCATCCCTGGGAAAGTTCACTATGGATTCAGTGAGACTGAGAAATAACAATGGAACATTCTTGGAGTAAAAGGGTTTATTACCCAGCTTGTTCTCCCAGTAATAGGATAAGCACTAGAATTATGTCTGCATCTAACAGTCGGCAGGTCTGTAATCCTCCTTCATCTCTGCCTCTGCCCAGAGCACTGGGCAGAGCTCTTTATATAGTGACTCAGTCAATAATACCTTATTGCCTACAGGTGTGGGTGCAGTAGCCTGGCAGCAGGCCAGTTACATCATCAAGTAGTTTAGGTTCAGGTGAGGATCCTGGCCATAGAACCCAACTTTGCCCACACTACACCCCTCCAGGATACTCACCTCGTAATCTACATGCTCTCAATCTTCCAGCAACAAAGGTAAGAACAACATAGAAATAATAATAAAAATTAAGATATAACAAAATTTGATACAGGTAACAAAAATTATAATCCTCCTTAAGCCTGAGGAGGTCATTTCAGGTATATTCAAAACCAGTTATACTCAGAGAACTGTTCATGACTCACACTTAGTAGTGGTACTGATATGGAGCTCCATGGCCCAAGCGAGTGGCAATTTTTTTGCTAGGGTTTGTTCCCAATCCATAAAGACCTTAAGGGTGACAAGACACATTTTAATAACACCAACATAGGCAAATCTTGTCCATCAGATAGGATGCATGCAAGAGAGCAGACCCATGATAGGACTGTAGCAGGAATGGAATCTCATCCAGGTCTAGGATACATACCTTTATCCCTTTCCCTGTGGGGGTTACTGAGGCATCTACATAAAGTGCTACTGGAAGTGCATGCACTGGCCATAATGATAAAATAAAATTCTTTGATAAGATGCTCCCACCTTCTGGCTGATCAGGATACACTACTGTGATCTTTGGGGGTAGATACCCTATTCCCAAAGGGATTTGGGCTTGTTTCCTTCTGGTAGCTTTACCTCCATATCTATCTGTAATAGCAGAGTCCATGGAAACCACTCAGATTGCCATAAATCAGTGATCATACAGCCCCTGAGTCCACCAGAGCCAGGACACATAGTATGTTCACTGCGGACCAAAAGATAGATGTTTTATATATGGCCTCTGGTCCCTCCTTGGTCCCTCATGGCAGATACCTCGACCTTCACCTCAATAAAACCATGTTCCCCAATCATTTTCCTGTATAGGTTCAAGTGAGGTTGGCTCACTCTCCAGGAGGAAGTATTGCAAACACACATGCCAGACTTTTGGCTCTGTATCTGGCCTCCTCCTCTTTGTTCTTAATGGCTAGAACTGCTGCTCTGGTTTCAGTTTTGCCTCACCTCCACTAAAATTCTGTTTTACTTCCCATCTAATTTCATTCTGTCTGCTCCTGTCTTTATTAAATCAACCCACATTTGGGTTCTCATAACCTTCATGGGGCCCTTTAAATTCTTCTTCTGCATAGCAGACCTTATTTCTTTCCATGATTGCATTGCTTTAGCCTCTCCTAAGTCTGTTACTGTAGGGGTAACCCCACTTAAGGGCTGCCCTACGTGAGGACCAAGAATGGCCGCTAGAGGCCCAAACAGGGATGCAGTAGCTGTTTTAAGAACATTTCTCACTCTTGAAGTAAAATGCTTCTCATCTAGGCCATAATTCTCTGGACTGTAGATGGCATTTTTCATGCCTAGCTCCTGTAGCACCTGTTGGAGCTCAGCATAAATCTGCCATATAGCAGGGGAGGATGGTAAATCACCTTGATTAGGCCACACAGTGTGAAGTGTAGCCATAAGCCGATGGAACAGGGAGAGATTTCCTGGGGTTTGATGCACATTTTGTAATTACCTCAAGGCAGGCTGAACCATCAGGGAAGCCAGCTTTCCCATCTCTGATCCAGACAGAAAAATTCCATCAACCTCTAAATCCTACAAATGCATGATCCAAGCTGATATTGACTCTGAGGGCTTCTGCCAAAACCAGGATCCTAAATCAACTAGGTCAGCCTGAGTAGAGGGTCAGAGTATAAAGTGTTCCATGACCTGTGGAGGGGGCTGCACTTCTCCTGGAGGAACCCTTCGTTGCTGTGTCTTTATTTTCTTTACAACCACTGGGTATGATTTTAATATAGGAAGGGTCAGTGCATCCAGCACCACCCTTTCATCCTTCCCCAGCTCCTCTAATTCCAGGGCTAATGGCACCTTTCTCTCCACTCCTCTGAGTATGTCCTCTGCTACACCCTTTATCTTTACTACAGTGCCTTGCAGCAATGCTAACTCAGTCTTCAATAGCTCTCTTACCTTCACCTCAATACCTCACAGCTGATATTCTCATGCTGTCCATTCCTGTGCTTCCCTCAGGAGTATGTCCTTCTCCTCCATGGTCTTTGCCTACTTCAGAGCACCTGGCAGCACTGCTGTCTCATTCTGTAAGGAATATTTACCTCCTCCACTGGACCTCACAGCTCACATTCTCACACTGTCTCTTGAGCTTTTTGCAGGGGTCCATCATTTTACTTAATGGCCTTTACCTCTTACACAGTATCTTGTAGTGATACCATTTCAGTCACCAACAAACTTTTTACCTCCTCAGTGGCACCTTGTAGCCAGTGTTCTTGTGCTGCCTCCTCTCATGTCAAAGCCATTTCATTCTTCAATGAATCTATCATAGCTACATTCTTGTGCTGCCATTTTTTGTGTGTCTCTTTAAGCAGCATGTTCTTCTCATCTGTAGACTTTTTTAATATTGTGAGAAGCAGCCAACCCACAGTTCCTGCTGTGTCATAAGCACTCTGTTTCTCAAAGGATCTACTTATTATACCAAGGGCCACCCCTACTGCCTCAGGTGTCACCTCCACCTGCCTCTAGTCCTGGGATGGGGCCCAGCCCTCTAGGAGGCAAGCCATCTCAGACCACATATCCACTGGGAGACAACCAACTGTCTTCCCATTCACAGGGGCATCTCACTGAAGCTCCCCTCTTATCACGGCAGCCTGTTCTTTTCCTTGGCCAATGAATCCTGCCGACTTCACCAATTGTCTTGCCAATGGATTTCAGTCCTGGAAAGTTCACTATGAGTTCAGTGAGACTGAGGAATGACATGGGAATATTCTTGTAGTAAAAGAGTTTACTGCCCAGCTTGTTATCCCAGCGATAGGTCAAGCACTAGAATTACATTTGCATCCAACAGTCTGTAAGTGTGTTATCCTTCTTCATGTCTGCCTCCACCCGGAGCACTGGGCAGAGCTCTTTATATAGTGACTCAGTCAATAATACTGTATCACCAACAGGTGTTAAAGCAGTAGTCTAGAAGTAGGCCAGTTACATCATCAAGTAGTTTAGGTTCAGGTGAGGATCCTGGCAATAGGAACACCAACTTTCCCCACAGGCAACAATATTATATAGTGGGTTGTTGTTCACAGTTGAAGAATAAACTTCACAGATGCTCAATGTAGGCAAGCAGGAGAAAAAGTTTTTATTCAGATAAAGAAAAGTACAGAAGTCCCAGTGCTTGCTGGGACAAAAGTACCTGTCTCTGGGCTTTGTCTAGGGGCTTATATCTCAGAGTTGACTGAGTTGTGTATTTTCTATTGGTTCCATCCTGAATGCTGTCCATTTATTTTGACCAATATTATTGAAGGTTGCATATATTTCTTAAGTTGGCGTGTTTATTTCAAAGCATTTGTGTGGCTTTAACTGTCAGCAAAACATTCACTTAATACAGAGTTTTGGTAAGAACTTGTATATTGTTACATTGTTCCAACTAAAAGCATCTTCTTTTTTTCCTTTCCTGAGGCCCTTATCCTGCTCTAACTAGACAGGGGCTATTCCCTTTCGTTTCCCTGTCTCATTAGTTTATCTAGAAAATACTTAGCTAAAAACTGGGTACTCAGGAGAGAGGGTAATAATGAAAATAGAAAATGTTTCTAATGAGAAAAGTTGCAAACAGCTTTTGTTTTCATAGGTTGAAAATTAATTTTAAGTTCAAAGAACAGATTCACCATAAAATTCACTCAGGTAAATTGAAGGTTACCTGGTCAAATTTTTGGGGACAATGAATTTGTTCTCCTCAGTTCTTGTTCATGCAACAAGAATTAAAGGGCAGAGACACAGTAGTGAAGCAGAATAAATATATCTTATTTAAATATATTTTAAGGGAAAAATGGAGTAAGTCAAGGTAGATAAAAACAGGTTTACTTGCTTATCAGGACTAGGATAGAGAGAGTAAAGACTTATACTTAGTGTCTGGAAAAGAGAATAGAATAGCAAAGTGATGAAGACACCACTAGTAGATCACAGAGATAAAGTGTAGTAAGTTGAGCAGTAAAAAGTCTTTTGAAAATACACAGTACAAGAAAGGTAGTGTAGGCAACCTCAGAGAGGAGGAGGCATACCCAAAAGCTGGGAGTCTGTCTTTTTAAGGAGTTTCAAGAATGGAATAAAGGTAAATGATTGGGGGCAGTGGCATAGCCTTGTCAGGTGGTTTCATGATGTTTATCCCCAGTGAAAGACAATGTCATTGTCTTTAAGCAGTCTTCTAAGTAATTCTCTAGGACAAATCCTTTATTTTTCTCTAAGATAGTGGCTACTCCCAAGTATTAGGAACACAACCATTAAGACTGCTTGCCTTGCCTTAAGATAATTTGTTGGCTGATTACCAAAAAATGTTAGTTTAACTTTCCAAATCTCTTTTAAAAGTGGAAATCTTAGCCTTAAGATAAGTCTCTCTTGTTCTTAGTTTGCTAATCTCAGCATTTTTTAGGAAAATTAATCATAATGCTTGTCCCTTGTCTCTACCCTATCTCACTTGCACTAGCTAGAGCAAGTTTTAAAGTCAGCCCAAATTCAGAGCACTCAGAATGAAGTCACATTGCAAAGGACATGAATCTTTTCTAGCTCTCTGGCTTAATCTGACTGACTCTCTGAGTTCTTGGTGAGCTCCACCCACTTCTCATCCCACTTGTATCTGTCTTTCTGCTTAGCAAAATGATTTTAAATTATCCAAAATTAGAAATGTCAACTGAATAGAAATATTCAATTCTACATCTGCCTATTAAAAGTATCTACCATTGTTTCTTGAAACACCCACTCTTTTTTAGAGTTGTATGCACAATGGTTTTGACTGATTCTGTGCCAGAGCTGTATCACATTTACTTAAAATTTTATGTTGAATGATGTCACTGATAGCATGAACCTAACTTTGGTGGGAAATTTTACATCATAGAAATTGGCCAAAACTTTGAGTAAGCCCCTCTACCTTGTTTGGAGATCTGGCTATTAAGTATTTAACACCACACTACCAGTGTTACTCCAACATGTGTATAACTCTGGGGGGAAAATCCCAGGGCAACAATACCTTTGAAACCAAAATCAGTCAAAGGGAGAAATAAAGTTAAGAAACCTGTTTATTTCTTACAAGCAATCATCATGTCCTGTTTCTCTCTAGACAAGGCTGCAACAGAAGAGAGAGCTCCACCCAATCTCTCCAGTCCTGATAAGCCCTCCCAGCCCTTGTAATTACCTATTGATATGTAGATGACCACTTTTCTCCACCCCTTGGAAACACCTATTGATATGTAGATGACCACTTTTCTCCACCCCTTGGAAACACCTATTGATACACAGATGCACTAAGGCCAGGTGAGAGATTCTGGAAATATTACAATTTTACCCACAATGTGTCGAATACTTTGTTTTAGTCTATCATTTTGCAGTGATCTACAAATTATTTAGAGTGAATATTCTTTTCACATGCTGAAATATTTTATTAATTGGCTTATCTCTGTAGACTTTTTGAATAAGGTGGGCAGCTGTACATATAGTTCCAGGGCTTGACAATTCCCCAGATCTACACTCAAAAAACTATACACCCAGGAGGTGCTTTTGGATGAGTTCCAGTCAAATTCTGAAGGCCTGAGAACCAGGTGAGCTGATGGTGTAAATTCCAGTCAGGGCAGGAGAAGACCAATGTCCAAATTAAAGCACTTAGAAACTGAGTTCCCTCTTCATCCTTTTAATTCTATGTAGGTCTTCAATTGGTTGGGTGAGGCACATCCAATTTAAAGAGGGCAATGTGCTTTATCATATACCCTTTCAAATGTTAATATCACCAAGAAACCTCCTCACAGACACACCCAGGTTGTTTGACCAAGTGTCTGAGCACCCAATAGCTCAGCAAAATTAGCACATAAAAGCAAACATTGCAAGTGCTTCAAAAGTAATAATGTGTCTCTCACAACTTTGAGTTAGTAATTATTAACTAACTTTGACTACTGAAGTGATGTAGATTGCTTTATTCAGGTTCATATTACTTTTTCTCTGAGACCTGTCTGTTCTTTCTCATACTTTAGCTTAAATGTAGGGTCAGTTAAAATACTATTTATTTTTTTATTAGTTGATAATGTTAAAAAAAATTCATCCAAGTAAATTTGAAGATATTGGCTTTATTCAACAAGTCATGAATTGGACAGCATTCCCCCTAGCAAGTAGAAAGATGTTCCAGAGGACTACAGAAAGGGAGAGAGTTTTAAAGACAGGACAAGAAGTCTTGATTATTTTGTGTGAGGTCACCTTCATTAAAGGACCAAAGAGTCTTACTAGGTGGATTCCTTTGGGCGATGGAGAGAACACATGTAACAGATTATTTCTGGATGCTGAACAGAAAATTCTGTACTGACTGCATTTCTGGGAGAGGTGGAAAATGCAATTAGATAAGGGATTAAGCCCTAATTTGGTAACTTGGCCTAGCAAAAGTGACACTATGTTGGGCCTGTGTCTTTCTTTCTTTTATCAGTAAATACTAAAACAGATTCTTTCTTGTTGTAGGGAGAAAAATTCATTAATATATTAACTTCTTTAAAGATTGAGAAAAACTAACAAACTCAAATAATTTATTGCAAATGGAGAACAAGTGAGATTAAAAAATAGGTCCATAAAATTGGTAGGATATTGTACTATAGCTAATCCCTTTCCTGGCATCTCTTTTATCTATATAATTGTTTTTAAATGATTTCATACATTATCATTTTTGAATTTTTGACTATATGCTAGTCATTTTATCTGTTTGGATATCAGCTGCCCTAGCATAGCTAATCCCTCCTTTTACTATGTTTGTATAGATCTTCTTAATGTATATTAGACATGGAATAACAATTGTTTCCCCATTTACAGCAATAGGCTGTGAGTGAGCTTTATGGTACACTTTCCCATTTATGACTTGCATCAAATAGAACACCAGAAACTGAGAAGCTCTTAACTGACATTTGGAGAAAAGCACAAAAGAATGAGCATGTAAGTCTGAAAAATGGTATTTCTGAATTAAATCAGTAGTCATCAAATTTTTTTCAAGATAGTACTGCTTCTTTATAAATTAATCAGTAGTGTATCACTGTAGAAATTAAATAATTGAGGTCTGTAACATACATATTGGAAAAAAAATCAGCTAAACCATAGAATTTCTTTTGTTTTTTGTTTGCTTTCTTATTAAAGTTTATATATGCCTCATTAAAGTTTACATATGCCTTAAAATTGTTCAGACTTTTCTGCTATAAAATATACTTCTTATTTATATATTATAATTAATTATATATCATAACTTCAGTTTACTTTCACTTACTCCTTCTTTAATATTCTTCCATTTTTTATATAGATCTGAGTTTTTGGACCTATATTATATAGGTCAATGTAATGGAAATAAAACATTTATTTTAAAGGTAGCTTTTCCAGATAAATTCCCTCTTGCTTGTCTGAGAAAAAACTTATCCACTTTTGAAAGACAGTTTTTCGGGGTACAGAATTCTAGGTGGGTGGTTTCTCTCATTCTAGTACTTTAAATATTTCACCTCACTCTTTGTGTTTGCATGGTTCCTGAAGGGAAGTCATATGTACTACTTATTTTTGTATCTTTGTAAGTGGTTCTACACCCTGTGTTCTTCAGCACTTTTTCTTTTTTTCTTTGATTTTATGTAGTTTGAAAATTATGTACATATGTGTAGTTTTTTGAGCTTATATCTTGGCTTGGTGCCTTCTGATTTTCCTGAATTTGTGTTTTCATGTCTGATACTAATTCAGGGAAATTCTCAATCAATATTATTTCAGATATTTCTCCTGTTCTTTCTCTATTTTTTTTCTTGTATCACAATTACATGTTTCTAATATATAAATTTCATTATATATTTTATAGCTATATCATGGTTCTTAGATATTCTTTAAACTTTTTTATCTGCTCTAGACTGTGTAATTAAAGTGGTGGGAATTTAGGGAATATACCTTTACCACTACCAAGTACCTCTCTTCCAATACCAAAGTTTATTCTTCCTAGTTATGAAGATATTTTTCTTATGAATATAAATCATGAATCATGAGATTCTGTAATAAAAGCACATTTTTATTGTTACATTACTTTGAGGATAAATTTTTTACAGTTTTAGTTTTTTAAGCTATTAATTACTTTAAAATCCAAAGCATTTTTCTAGGAAATGAATAGCTAATTGTAATTATGTGAGTACTCTAACGCAGATGAAGAACTTTTGTTGAATTTATCTTATATACATGAATAATTAACTGTTATCCTAAAATACTTTTTTAATTAAATTTTAAAGATATATATATATATGTGTGTATACAGTTTTAATAATTGTTTCAAATTGTTCAACTCAAGTCTGTGTAGATATAAATTGCTACTGAATTTTCATTACACATGCAAAGATGAAACAATTTCTAATTTTAAATTGATTTTAACTGATAGAAAATACATGATGTGCATATGAAAAGTGAAGGTTTTATTTCAATAAAGTAGCTACAAGGAAAAAATAATGAGATTAAGGTGCAGAACTTTTCCAATTCTACACAATCATATTTATAGTATGTCATGTTTATCAGGTAAGAGAATATTAGAACCACCATATTTCAATTAAATCACACCTTGTGTTTTATCACCAGAGGAAAATGTAAGAAGTACAAACAAGTAACGAGTAAAACTGTGTATATTTAATGACTTTTCAGAGAGTACTGGACACTTTTCTAACTTAAAAAATGTTTTAGCTGATATTGCCAAATATCACTGTCACCATGGCAATAGTAACTTTAAAAAATGATTAAAATAGAAGGGCAAAAGAGAAAGCAATCCTCCAACTAGTGAGATATAAATTGCATGAAATCGTCTGCTGATTTGTTGAAGGGAAAAAATACAGATAAAAACACTTTTCTACATTTAGGTCTAACAGAATTTTGAACATTTTAAACTCAGTTTTATCAAATATGTGACAATTTTAACACTTGGTGTTCAGAAGCATGTCATTGATTAAACACATGTAAAATTATCTTCAAGTGTAGGAGGATCTTTATTCAAAAAGTGATTTTCAGATAAAATTCTTGATATTGCTAAACTAAATCTTCAGAGTAAAAGTTTCTATTTCTTACTTAAAATAGTGTTTTGTCCCCTGGGAAATTGCAAGTAATATACTGAGGAGAGGTCTGATAAGCAGAGAAGAAAATAGTAATTTACTTAAAATGTTGGGAACATTACTGCTAGTTTATTGAAAAAAACTGAGGGAAACATGCTCAGTTATGTAGCCAGGAGTTGCAGCTTTCAGCAAGTACATCCAAGTCAGGCCAGATGTTGCCCAGTTTGTGCACTTTTGTGGTCTCCTGAATGGAATTTTAAGCTTGGGTGATGATGGTGAAGTTGGAGAATCCCACATCAAACTTTTTCCAACTCAGGGTCAGGTGAATCCCTTAAACTTGTATTTCCATATGTCACTGAGTTTCTAGGAAGCGTGGGCATTTGTGCATTATGTAATATCAACAAGTCAAAGGAAATACAATCTGGCAATAACAGCACAAAATATTATAGAGGATTTATTTTTATCATTAGATAAATAAAAATGTCTTAATGAATGTATAATAAATGTAAACCCAAAGAATTTTGTACCTTGGCTTCATATGTTTGCAATTTCCATTAAACACAAATCACCCAATCTTTAACATCTGTTTGTCCTCACTTCATTAAGGTCCATTAACTAGAATCAGGTAAACTTCTGTGTTTTATTTCCCTGGTATTAATAATTTAACTGAAAAATTAAAAATTTCTTAACATTTCTATATATTTGTTATCCATTGAGATTTCATTTCAAAAGCCAGTTTTTGGATGTATATGCTAAATTTATAATTTATATTACTAAGTATGACCTAAGTGCTTAGTATAATATTTAGGATATAATACATGATTAGTTAGTAGATATCTTAGATCATTCATTTGTGTTTTAACTAAACTATGTATCTTGCATATCTCTGTGAAACAGATAAATAAGGCCTAAATGAATCTAGAGTTAACTATTTTAAGGTTAAAAATATTGTTACTTAAAAAGACATATAGTTCATTTGGCATTTTAATAACATGTTTTATAATTATTTTAATAAACTTTCAAAGCTTTTGTGTCACTTCAGAATACTGAACACTAAAATACTTATCTTAAATAATGCATTTTTGAAAGAATGTCTAAGGGACCAAAAACACATGTTAGATAAATAATTATCCCATTATTAATATCACAATATTAGTATCAAAATTATAAATTTAGACATAGATTTTCTGTTTGAAAGTGAGAGGAAACTTAAGCAACAATTACATCAATGTTAACTAAGTCACAAGTTTACTATAAATCTGTTTGGAATTAGCATTTGTTTAAAAATGATTAAAGAAAAAATTTAGCTATTACAAACAAACTTTGAGTTAATACTGCATGAAGTGGGCAGTCTTCATTCAGAAACCTGCAAAATGGGACAGAAGGCAAGAAGCTTTTATAAAATAAAGAATAAAGAACAAGGAAGAAAGAAGTAGAAAGTATTTCATTGAGGGGGACTACAGATTCAACCTTCTCTTGAATGAGAAGTAAGAAGCAAGTAATTATGGAACTCAGAGTTGGTTTTGTATTTGGGGATTGGCTGCCTGGATATACTATGTTTTTGTTTAGTTGGATTATTTATAGGGACAAGAAAATTACCTAAGTTTCTGTTTGCTGACATGGTACCAGGAGCAGCTGTGGTCTTATCTTGGGCCTAAAGAGCTATTTCACCATATGTGTAAAAAATAAAAAACTTAATTCTGTACCCTATTACATATTTTTATAATTACATAATTTGTTCAATATAAACACTTTCTAAAGTGACACTTCTATATGTAAAGTTAGGCAATGGTTGTTATTACAAATATGGGAACATTTAAGAAACCATCTAATTATGTGATGTAAAATATGCCAATAGGACAGAAATAAACCAAGGTTTTTAAGCAAAAAAATAACACTCCATTGATAAAGTAACATATATACAAAAATATAGAAATAAATTACATTCAGAATCTGAGATTTTATGTCTGCCTAATAATTTTCCTCTTCAGTTATGAGAATGCCCACATTAGATTTGAATTACCCTTTTTTCCATTTTTATATTCTTAATTTTTATTTAGCAAATATATTTGTGTCATATTTTTATTTATGTACTGTCTATATAATTGAAAATGTATTTATACATTCTTCTTTACTGATTGTTAAATATATAACTTTTCCTGTGGTCTTTCTTAATTATGTCCAACATTAAAGACATAGAAAATTTCTCAAATATATAATTGAGATAAATTAACAGACTACTATTAAAAAGTATGACAATGGAGTTTAATAGGCATGTTATTTTAAAAAATTTTTTATGTTTTTGCAATTTTTACATTTTTGTGAAGGAGAAAGATATTCTGATTTGGATTTACTTAATTTTGGTAATTAAAACACAGTAGAATAAAACATTTAGGTGGGCTTTTTACTTTTAACTATTTTCCCTATATGTTATGGCTTTTGTTTCTTAGCTCCATGTTGGGATAGAGATGAATATTGTTTATGTTTACTTAGCATCTCTTCACACTACTCATATTCATATCCTTACAACAGACCAAATATATTAAAAAATCACACTTGTTAGATGCCTATACAGATAAGAGCAATTTAAGTTAAGTTACTTTTGTTGTGACGATGAGAAGTACTCCAGGAATTTTGGAAAGTGAACCTGTAGAGGCTATTTCCCCATCACTTCCCCCGTGATATGGAGACTGGCAAGAAAGCTCTCAAGAACTAGTTTGTGGCTGCTGGGCTCCGTTTTGTTATTATTATTTTGGCCCTTTGTTGAAAATCAGGAGGAAGATAAACTTTCTGATGCAGCCTTTTATTAATACTGGTAAAGAGTTCTTAATTGATGAGTAAAAAAGAAATACTAGTACAAGAAAAATGTTTATAAAAGCTAGGATAGAGATTTTGAGGAAGTCTAGTTATATTAATTAATGAGGAAGTACCATGTCTATTAAAGCACTGAAGGGAGAAAAAATATTCCCTCTCTCTTCTTTTCTTCTCCTCTTGAATACATTCTCCAGCAGGCTGAAGACATACAGATATTTACTTTGAATCATTTTATTTATAGAATGCAGAAAACTTTTCTCCACTCAAATCATTGTTACATTTATTCCAATATGAATAGTACATACTCATTGAAAGAAAAACAATCAGCTATAATTTTTTAAAGTCATGCTTATTATTTAAAATTTGACAGGCACATCAGTCTATATAAACCACAGAAGATTTTGAAGCAGATACAAATATTCTTTCCCCACATACTACCTGTGTATGTGTACAGAATTTTTACACAATAACTGTAATTAATAAAAGTTAATATTTTTGAATATGTAGTATATTTCAGCAACTTCATATGTGCTTTATACTACATATGGAAACACATATTTCAACTAACAACAAATACTCTACATGGATGCTTACCAACATTTATTCAAAATAAATATCTAAAATTCAATTTCATTTATTATTGCTGTTGTTGATGTACTAGTTTCACATGAGTTGTATATAAGATATTTTCTTAACCAGGTCTTTGTTGTATAGCTACACACCACAGGTATTTTTCTAGTATGCATGCCCATATGAAATATGAATTATTCACTAGTAGTTATTTGTAGTATAAACAACTATTTATTATTCATGTTTGGTCATATTCCTTTTGATAATGATGGAATACTGCAACCATTTAAAATTGCTAGTGCTTGGGTACAAAAGATTTCCTATGCTGATGGACAGTGACTGTAAAGGGGTTTATAGTGGGAACCTGGTATAGGGGAGAGCCTAGTAAACATAATATTCTTCATGTAAGTGTAGATTAAAGATAACAAAAAAAAGAAAGAAAAGGGGGATTACTCCCTGATACGATAAAACTAACTGTAAATCAATGATTAATACATGCTTTAAATATCATTAATTTTGATCACCTAAAGGGTGTCAGATGATCGGCTATGGAGGTACACTTTTCTGATAATATTCCTTTATCTTAAAAAAAAAAAAAGCAGATCCTGGGTGGTGACCTCCACTGAATTCACACAATGGTATAAAGGGCATATCAAAGTGTGGGCAAAGGGTCTGTTTGTGTTTATACAGAGGATCAAAGCCCAATTTGACTACCCAGAAAATGAGCTAAGATGTGATATGAAGAAGAACTTCCAACAACAGCACTCTCTGGAAGAGTCATACCAGAAGATGATCATCAAAAAACCTCAACAAAGATCCAGGTGATGCTGCAGTTATAGCTACATTCATCCCACCGGTTCCTGGACTTGCCATTGGAATGAAGAAGGAGATATCTAAGCTGGCCTGTGCATACAGTAAAACAACAAATTTGACTGGCTCTATACTGTTGGAACTCAACCAAGAATTAGGAGAAGTGCAAGTTGTAGCGCTTCAAAATCTTATGACTACAGACTATCTACTGTTAAAAGAACATATGGGATGTGAACAGTCCCCAGGAATGGGTTGTTTTAATTTGTCTGAGTTCTCTCAGACTGTTCAAGTTCAGCTGGACAATATCCACCATATTATAGATAAGTTTTCACAAATGCCTAAGGTGCCTAACTGGTTTTCTTGCTTTCACTGGAGATGGCTGGTAATTATAGGCCTGCTTTGGTTATGTAACTGTATTCCTATTTTGTTAATGTGTGTACACAATTTAATTAGTAGTTTAAAACCTATACATGCTGAAGTTACTCTACAAGAAGATATGTCAAAGAAATAATCAATCTTCCCATGTTTTCTTCCATCTGCTACTCCTATAGCTTTTCTTCTTCCTTCTTAATTACAACCCTTAAATAGAATTCGTGCCTCAAATCGAATTTACCGAGTATCATAATTCTTCCAAGTGATAAAGATCCTCAAGACAAATACTGGGCATAAAAGCCACAGGGCATAAATCTGCAAAGAAGTAAAAAGCTAACCTTTTCAAATAATAAGGCTTCCCTCTCACTTACCAACTTTACATTTCCCTGTATGGCCCCGGAAGATGACTGGTTAGCCAGAGTTGGGTAAGATTCCTCGAGGGAGGAACAACCTAAGACAGGCACAGTCGCAGGGGGACCATCAGGTGAGAAATTGGGGATCAACAGAGGTGAGGCTTAGAACCTCACCCCCCCTGTTTTGAGAGAAATCTTCTGCATCCGTGGATGTTTTGTTGCCCTTGTCTAGTTTGGATTAATACTTAGTCTATAGGCACACACCTGATCATCTACATTTGCTCTCTTACAGCACTAAACTATGTTTTCTACCTTTATTTTACATCTACCTACCACTTCAGCATTTTATCAAAAAAAAAAAAATAATAATAATAATAATAAGGGAGAAATGGGGGATTCACATATAAATCAAGTATAAAAATCAAACGAATTTTCATATCTGACCTGATTGTTTACAGTTCATAATGCGTGATCAAAACCGAAAGTTTCTGTGATGACTGCCCTTGTACTGTTCACCATGTAAGAACTTATTCACTATGTAAGAATTTGTTCACCATGTAAGAACTTGTTCGTTATGCTTCAGAAGATTGGAGACTGATGAGAATTAGGCTTGGGGTGGATTAAAGATTGTGCATTGAGCATTGACTCCCCTACACAGAATTTTATTGTTGTTATCAACCATCTGATCAATAAGTATGAGAGACGCCCTCTCAAAAAATAAGAAAAAAAAAAAAAAAGATTTCCTTTATTATTCAATATAACAATATTCCTAAGCAAGCTTCAAATATTGAGGAATATGGAAGTTGGTTGATACATATATGGGTCACTTTAGAATCATGTTCAAATCTATCTTTTTGCTGTCCCAATGAATATGGAAGCCTGTCCAGTTTTACTGGACAAAAAGGTCAGAGGCTTTGTAAAGTGCCAATCTTGCAAGTTCATTAGTGGCAACCAGAATACAGAGCTGAAAAATATACAACAACAATGCAGTGTGTGTATATATGTTTCTATGTATGTATGTATGTATGTGTGCATGTGTGTCTGTGTATACACATGCATTTATATGGATAATTTAAAATAAACAGTAGAATATTGCAATACCCTGCTGAAAACTAAATATGAACTGTAAGTCTCTATGCACAGTCTTTTACTATGCATAACACAAGTATTATATGGCCATTTAATATACAGAAATTGTTTTACAATGGATTCCTAGGTTTTACAAAAGCTCACATTGCCTTTATATGAGCCATTCCTTTAAATCAAAGTACACTTAAAGCATATATCCACTAAAAAGAGAACAGAGGAAATGATCTGGTCCAAATAATTTTAGTACACAAAAGAAATGTACTAGTAGTATATAAAAACTATGTTAAAAACTGAACAAATTAAAGATGAGATAATTTATTTATACATAATATATATCTTCTCAAGTGTTCTTTGACTTACTATTGACTTGTACCTTCACAAATATGTAAGGAAAACAAGTAATATGTTAATTAAAGAAGGGTAGAATTTGAAATGTATGTCTTATCCTAAAGCTTATAATTTAGGATAAAGATCATTCACTGAGAATTCAGTAAGATATATTAGTTTTGCTGTTTTATTTAGTCTTAATTCAATGAACTTGTACATTAATTCTTTAAGAAACATGCGTCTTTAATTTCCATGATGCTTTTTATATTAAGAAAATTAGTAGGGGTTTAATGAAAAGAAGAAAGGTCAGTGCCAAATAGTGATTATCTAGTTAGTAGAATAAGAACACTTGATTTTCTGCAAGTAGTGTTGAATAGAAATAGTCCTTTAAATGATGCACAAAACTGTATATACAACACTAGAATAATATAAAAGGAACTAGCAGTTAAATAATATATTTTATAAGTAAAATGGCATAGACATCATATTGAGGCAGTAAACATGATGCAGGAAATCCATTCAGTATCTAATTTTTGCAATTTTATTAAAAAGTAACCTTTAAAGAAAATGACTTTTCAATCCTCATCTTATGTCTTAAATCATTTTAATGTATAATATTTTAAAGAATTGCCTATCTGCAACTAAAATAAGGAAAAAAACCTGTATCAATAAACACCTACATGTAAATGGTGAAAAAAATCATTAAACTATATAAGACATAAAAAAGACAACTGCCCTCTTGAACAATAATTTTTATAAAATCAGCCATTTATAACTTACTGAATGCATCTTTAACATAAGCATTCAACATTTTTATAAATATTAAAACTTGCTCCAAAACATTATAGCATTAAAATAAACATTGACATCTCTTATAAACATTTGACAAAAGGGATAAAGATAAACATAGTATGAGGGGGAAATATCACCTATGCATCAACCCCAAAATGATGGGAGGGAACCAATGTCATACATCAGCTTTGAAGAAGTTACACCATGGAGAAAGCAGATGAGATATGGCTGAAGGAAGCCTCCAGATGAAAGTATCTTCTAGAGCAGGCAAGTAGAAGATATCTGGCTAAATCCTCACTAAACCCCTTAATGTTGAGGATTTATGAGTTGGAAGGTAAATTGTCCATGGAACAGAAAGGAACTCAGTCCAGAAAAGTATTTTACCTCAATAATCAACCTCATTCCGGATGGCTGAATGGAAATTGGGAGAACCAATGGAGACACATCAAAAGGGAAGCCTGAGGGTAATTGTTCCTCTGACTTAAAATCTTACCTATATGGCAGATTTTACATCAATGCTTTACAAAGTGGAGTGAAATGGGTAATTTTTAATGTAAATATGAAATTATACTATAATATAAATTATGAAATTGATCCCCCAAAATAGAATTAAACCTGTGGAAGAGCTGGGAAAAAAGATAAAAACAAATATAAGCACTCATCTATTAGTGTGGAAATTCTCTTTTCACTTTCACACAACAGCATATTTTGATTTTATATGAAATCTTGATCATTTTTAAAAAGTTTAATTCAAAAATAGAGCAGTCAAAATAATAGTTTTATTTAATTTTCTTGTGATTACACTATGAACTATGTAATTACTACTTAAATTCAACAGTATTTTGAAAGAAAAACCTTACATGTCAAGTAAGAGGAAAAGGTAACAGTGCAAATATTGTTTTTTAATTAATAAATAAAATTGATCTGGCATATAAGAGTATTACTAGTGGGAACTATAATTTAATACAAGGTAGTACTTCAAATCTATGAAAGAAAGACTGATTATTCAATAAACGATTTAAGAAAAATTGACTTATTAAAATGGAAATATAATTGGTTAATTTCCTTAATATCAAAATATTTCCAGATGGATTCAATATAGAATTATCAAAGGATCCTTAAGATATCAAATAAAAGGCAATTATGCATAATTTAGAATAGATGAAATTTTTATAAGAAATTGCCAAAGACAAATACTTAAAAGAAAATATTGATCTTTTACTACAACAAATTGTTATCAACAAATAAAATAAAATGTAAATGGTAAAATAAAATATAACAAACCTATAGAAACAAGTATGATTTGATTGACTTGACTGAATTAAAAATGGGCAAATGTCATGAGTAGAAACTGCAAAATATGTTATTCACTTGATCAGTTTGAAATCAATGAATCAATCAACCTCATTATTTGAATTAAACAGTACACCAATCAATTCTTTTGATTTAATTTTTATTTGTTATTGAGAATTTGAAAGTTTCTTCTAGAAAATAGGATAGTCACAAAGTATTTTCCCTTTACCTTTTTTACACATTGGGGTGTGCAGCATTGTTGTTAACAGTGTATATCAATTATTTAAAAAATCTTTTGAAATGTCACATCTTAAACAGTTACTAAAACTTAAGGTCTAGATATTTAGTATTGCTATGTTTCATTGTGTCAACATTGTTTGACTTTATCTAATGAGCTAAGCCATTTTAATATTACCTGAAAGGACTTATCTTTTGCCTTTGCATTTAATATTTTTTTATTAGAAAAAAAGTGTAGAGTAAGCCAACTTACTGAAATTAATGATGGGGAAAATGTGGTCTACTTTGTACATACAGTGGTAAGTAAAATGGAAAGCCATGTTAGTTAGACATATGCTACTTAAAAGAAAATATACATCAATTTTTGTGTACAGTTCTGAGAAACTCCAAACACTGTGTAATTCTACAAAGAGACACAATTTGTAGAAACTACATTCATGGTTTAAGGAGCAGAGTCTTGAGTTTGAAAACTGACACTACTACCTGGTTTTATTACTTTTCATGTAATCAACCTAACATCAGTATACTCATATACTGAGTATACTTAAATATATATTTATATTCAAATTTACTTTAGTATGCACATATATTTAAAAAGAGGATGTTAATAAGAATAAAGCAAATAGATAACAGTTGTTACCTATTTTTAAAAATGTCCAAGGATTGATTTAAACACCATAGATTATGCTCCTTTTTAAGAATTATATTAGTAGCTATTTCCATGTAATATTAAAAAACATTTTGAGTGCTGATATTAATGTGTAACTACTATAGTTATTATGAGAAATGAGATATTATTGTACAATGGCTTACACACTGATCATCAAATAAGTATTTTCTAAATGATATACAAGTCTCTCAGGCCATGGAGGTATACAGATCTTCCAACAAAAGGGACCCAAGGAACACAACACCAAGACATATAATAATTAAAATGGTAATGATCAAGGATAAGGACAGACTATTAGAAGCAGCTAGAGATAGAAATAAGATTAGATACAAAGGAAAGCCCATCAGGATATCATAAGACTTCTCAGCAGAAACCTTACAGGCCAGAAGGGAGTGGCATGATGTATTTAATGCAATGAAGCAGAAAGGCCTGGAACCAAGATTACTTTATACAGCAAGATTATGATTTAAATTTGAAGGAGGGATTAAACAATTTCCAGATAAGCAAAAGCTGAGAGAATTTACCTCCCAAAAACCATCTCTACAGTATATTTTGGAGGGACTGCTATAGATGGAAGTGTTCCTAAGGTTTAATAGCTGTCAACAGAGGTAATAAAACATCACCTTTTTTTAGTAGAACAGTTAATTACAGAACAAATGCAAAATTAAAACAACTATCCCCAAAGTGAATCAAGAGATAGACAAAGAATACAGAATATGATACCTAATATATAAAGAATGGAGAGGGAAGAAAACGGAGGAGAAATAAAGAATCTTTAGATTGTGTTTGTAACAGCATGTAAAGTGATTTAATTTAGACTCCTACATAGTAAGGAAGTTATCCTTAAACCTTTGGTAACCATGAATCTAAAGCCTACAATGACAATAAGTACATACCTATCAATAATCAACCTAAATGTAAATGGACTGAATGCACCAATCAAAAGACATAGAGTCACTAAATGGATAAAAACACAAGACCCATCTATATGCTGGATACAAGAGACTCACTTTAAAACCAAAGACATACACTGATTAAAAGTAAAGGAATGGAATATTTTATGCAACTAATAGGGAGAAAAAAGCATGAGTTTCAGTACTTGTATCAGACAAAATAGACTTCCAAACAAAGAAAATCACAGGAGACAAAGAAGGACATTACATAATGATAAAGGGGTCAATACAACAGAAGATATAATCATTATAAACATCTATGCTCCCAACACAGGAGCACCTACATATGTGAAACAAATACTAACAGAATTAAAAGGGGAAATACAGTGCAATGCATTCATTCTAGGAGACTTCAACACTCCACTCTCTCCAAAGGATCAGATCAACCATACCGAAAATAAGTAAGGAGACAGAGGCACAAAACAACACATTAGAACATATAGACCTAATAGACATCTACAGAACTCTCACCCAAAAGCAGTGGAATACACATTCTTCTCAAGTGCACATGGAACATTTTAAAGAATAGATCATATAGTAGGCCACAAAAAGAGCCTCAGTAAATTCAAAAAGATTGAAATTGTACCAACCAGTTTCTCAGACCACAAAGGTATGAAACTAGAAATAAATTACACAAAGAAGATGAAAAATCCAACAAACACATGGAAGCTACACAACATGTTCCTAAATAACCGGTGGATCAATGACCAAATAATAACAGAAATCAAGCAATATATGGAGACAAATGACAACAATAATTGAACACTGCAAAATCTGTGGGACACAGCGAAGGCCATGCAAAGAGGAAAGTACATTGCATTACAAGCCTACCTCAGGAAAGAAGAACAGTCCTGTATGAACAGTCTAAACTCACAATTAAAGAAACGAGAAAAAGAAGAACAAATGGAGCCCAAAGTCAGTAGAAGTAGGGACATAATAAAGATAAGAACAGAAATACAGAAATAAATAAAATCTGGAAGAATAAAACAATAGAACGAAACAATGAAAACAAGAGCTCGTTCTTCAAGAAAGTAAACAAAATAGATAACCCCCTAAAGCCAGACTTATCAAGAAAAAAATAGAGTCTACACACATAAACAGAATCAGAAATAAGAAAGGAAAAATCACTACAGACACCTTAGAAATACAAAGAATTATCAGAGAATACTATGAAAAATTATATGCTAACAAACTGTATAACCTAGAAGAAATGGAAAACTTTCTAGAAAAGTACAACCTTCCAAGGCTGACCCAGAAAGAAACAGAAAATCTGAACAGACCAATTACCAACAAGGAAATTGAATTGGTAATCATAAAACTACCTAAGAGCAAAACTCCTGTTTCACATGGCTTCACCACTGAATTTTATCAAACATTTAGTGAAACCTAATATCCACCCTTGTCAAAGTTCTCTAAAGAGTAGAAGAACAGGTAATAGTTCCAAATTCATTCTATGAGGTCAGCATAACTCTGATACCAAAACCTGGCAAAGACACCACAAAAAAAGGAAATTACAGACCAATATCCCTGATGAAAATGAATGCAAAAATACTCAACAAAATACTAGCAAACTGAATTCAAAACTACATCAAAAAGATTGTCCATCATGATCAAGTAGGATTTATTCCATGGATGCAAGGATGGTACAACATTCAAAAATCCATCAACATCATCCACCTCATAAACAAAAAGAACAACAAAAACCACATGATCGTCTCTATAGATGCTGAAAAAACATTTGACAAAGTTCAACATCCATTCATGATAAAAACTCTCAACAAAATGGGTATAGAGGGCAAGTACCTCAACATAATAAAGGCCATATATGACAAATCCATAGCCAACACTATTCTTAACAACGAGAAGCTGAAAGTTTTTCCTTTATGATTGGGAACAAGACAAGGATGCCCACTCCACCACTTTTATTCAACACAGTTCTGTAGGTCCTAGCCACAGCAATCAGACAATACAAAGAGATAAAAGACATCAAGATTGGCAAGGAAGAATTTAACTGTCCCTATTTGCAGATTACATGATATTGCATATAAAAAACCCCAAAGAATCCACTCCAAAATACTAGTTCTAATATCTGAATTCAGCAAAGTTGTGGGGTACAATATTAATACACAGAAATCTGTTGCATTCCTATACACTAACAATAAACTAGCAGAGAGAGAAATCAGGAAAACAATTCCATTCCAAACAAAAACAAAAAGAATAAAATACCTAGGAATAAACCTAACCAAGGAAGTGAAAGACCTATACTCTGAAAACTACAAGACACTCATGAGAGAAATTAAAGAAGATACCAATAAATGGAAATACATCCCATTTTCATGGATAGGAAGATTTAATATTGTCCAAATGGCCATTCTGCCTAAAACATTCTACAGATTCAATCAAATTCTTATCAAAATACTAACAGCATACTTCAATGAACTAGAGCAAATTGTTTTAAAATTCACATGGAAGCAAATAAGACCCTGAATAGCCAAAGCAATCCTGAGAAGGAAGAATACAGCTTGGTGGATTATGCTCCCCGACTTCAAGCTCTACTACAAAGCCACAGTAATCAAGGCAATTTGGTACTGGAACAAGAACAGAACCATAGACCAATGGAACAGACTAGAGAGCCCTGATATAAACCCAACCATATATAGTCAATCAATATACAATATAGGAGCCATAGACATACAATGGGGAAATGACAGCATCTTCAATAACTGGTGTTGGCAAAACTGGACAGCTACATGGAAGAGAATGAAACCAGGTTATTGTTTAACCCCATACACAAAAGTAAACTCAAAATGGATCAAAGACCTGAATGTAAGTCATGAAACCATAAAACTCTTAGAAGAAAACATAGGCAAAAATCTCCTGAATATAAGCATGAGCAACTTCTTCCTGAACACATCTCCTCAAGCAAGGGAAACAAAAGCAAAAATGAACACATGGAACCACATCAAACTAAAAAGTTTCTGTATGGCAAAGGACACCATCAACAGAATAAAAAGGCATCCTACAGTATGGGAGAATATATTTGTAAGTGACATATGTGACAAGAGGTTAACATCCAAAATATATAAAGAACTTATACACCTCAACACCCAAAAAGCAAATAATGCGATTAAAAAATGGTCAGAGGATATGAATTGACAATTCTCCAAAGAAGAAATTCAGATGGCCACAGACACACGAAAAGATGCTCCCTATCACTAATCATTAGGGAAATGCAAATTAAAACCACGATGAGATATCACCTCATACCAGTAAGGATGGCCAGCATGGAAAAGACTAAGAAAAACAAATGCTGGTGAGGATGCAGAGAAAGGGGAACCCTCCTACACTGCTGTTGGGAATGTAAGCTAGCTCACCTATTGTGGAAAGCAATATGTAGATTCCTTAAAAAACTAAAAATAGAATTACCATTTGACCTGGGAATCCCATTCCTTGGAATTTACCCAAAGAATACAACTTCTCAGACTCAGAAAGACATATGCACCCCTATGTTTATTGCAGCACTATTTGCAATTGCCAACATATGGTAGCAACCTATGTGTCCATCAGTAGATGGATGGATAAAGAAGATGTGGTACATATACACAATGGAATACTATTCAGCCCTAAGAAAGAAACAAATCCTACAATTTGAACAACATGGATGGAGCTGGAGGATATTATGCTCAGTGAAATAAGCCAGGTGGAGAAATACAAGTGCCAAATGATTTCCCTCATTTGTGTAGTATAACAAAGAAGCAATTCTGAAGGGACAAAATAGCAGCAAATTCACAGACTCCAAGAAGGGACTAGTGGTTCCCAAATGGGAGGTGTGTGGGAGGACTGGTTTGGAGGGAGGGAGATGGGGACTGAGGGATATTATGTTTAGTACACGTGGTGTTGGGGATCATGGGGAAAACAGTGTGGCACAGAGAAGGCAAACAGTGACTCTGTGGCATCTTACTACACTGATGGACGGCAACTACATTGGGCTACGGGTGGGGACTTTATAATATGGGTAAATGTTGTAACCTCATTGTTTTTTCATGTGAAACCTGCATAAGAGTGTCAATAATACCTTAATAAAAAATTTAATTAAAGAAGAATAAAGTGCTTATTTCTTTTCCTCAGTGCCTGTTTTTGGATTGCCTTACATGCAGTCCAAACAAACCAAATGTTTTAAATTAGGGGGGAAATGTTGGGAGGGAAAAAGTGAAGTAGGATTCTTCAGAGCATCTGTTTGGTCAACAAATTCTCTCATTTCCTTTGGTAAATGAAAGTAGCAACAAATGCACTTATATATGTAAGTTAGCATGCCTATCATGTAACTCACTGTTAATCATTTTCATGGTGATACTTTAAATTAATATTGTATTTTATTTTATTTATTTATTTATTTTTTATTGAAGGGTAGTTGACGCACAGTATTACATTACATTAGTTTCAAGTGTACAACACAGTGGTAGAACATTTATATACATAATTCTAGGTTCCAGCTATCACCCTACCAAGCTGTTACAATATCTTGACTATATTCCTTATGCTATACATTACATCCCGGTTACTTATTTATTTTACCATTGGAAGTCTGTCCTTTTTTTTTTTTTTTTTTTTTTTTGTGAGGGCATCTCTCATATTTATTGATCAAATGGTTGTTAACGACAATAAAATTCTGTATAGGGGAGTCAGTGCTCAATGCACAATCATTAATCCACCCCAAGCCTAATTTTCGTCAGTCTCCAATCTTCTGAGGCATAACAAACAAGTTCTTACATGGAGAACAAATTCTTACATAATGAATAAGTTCTTACATGGTGAACAGTACAAGGGCAGCCATCACAGAAACCTTCGGTTTTGCTCATGCATTATAAACTCTAAACAATCAGTTCAAATATGAATACTCATTTGGTTTTTATACTTGATTTATATGTGGATACCACATTTCTCTCTTTATTATTATTATTTTTAATAAAATGCTGAAGTGGTAGGTAGATACAAGATAAAGGTAGAAAACATAGTTTAGTGTTGTAAGAGAGAAAATGTAGATGATCAGGTGTGTGCCTGTAGACTATGTGTTAATCCAAGCTAGACAAGGGCAATAAAACATCCACATATGCAGAAGATTTCTCTCAGAACAGGGGGGGTGAGGTTCTAAGCCTCACCTCTGTTGATCCCCAATTTCTCACCTGATGGCCCCCCTGCGACTGTGCCTGTCTTAGGTTGTCCCTCCCTTGAGGAATCTTACCCGTCTCTGGCTAACCAGTCATCTTCCGGGGCCATACAGGGAAATGTGAAGTTGGTAAGTGAGAGGGAAGCCTTATTGTTTGAAAAGGTTAGCTTTTTACTTCTTTGCATATTTATGCCCTGTGGCTTCTATGCCCAGCATTTGTCTTGAGGTATCTTTACCACTTGGAGGAGTTATGATACTCGGTAAATTTGATATGAGGCACGAATTCTATTTAAGGGTTGTAATTAGGAAGGAAGAAGAAAAGCTATAGAAGTAGCAGGCGGAAGAAAACATGGGAAGATTGACTATTTCTTTGACAAATCTTCTTGTAGAGTAACTTCAGCATATATAGGTTTTAAGCTACTACTTAAATTGCGCACACACATTAACATAATAGGAGTATAGTTACATAACCAAAGCATATCTGTAATTACCAGCCATCTCCAGTGAAACCAAGAAAACCATTAAGGCACCTTAGGCATTTGTGAAAACTTATGTATGATATGGTGGATATTGTCGAACTGAACTTGAACAGTCTGAGAGAAATCAGACAAATTAAAACAACCCATTTCTGGGGACTGTTCACATGCCATATGTTCTTTTAACAGTAAATAGTCTGTAGTTGTAAGAGTTTGGAGCGCTACAATTTGCACTTCTCCAAATTCTTGGTTGAGTTCCAACAGTATAGATCCAGTCCAATTTGTTGTTTTACTGTATGCACAGGCCAGCTTAGATATCTCCTTCCTCATTCCCATGGCAAGTCCAGGAACTGGTGGGATGAGGGCATCTACAGCTGTAGCAGTGCGTGGATCTTTGTTGGGGTTTTTTGATGATCATCTTCTGGCATGAGTCTTCCAGAGAGTGCAGATGTTGGAAGTTCTTTTTCATATCGTATCTTAGTTCATTTTCGGGGTAGCCCAATTAGGCTTTGATCCTCTGTATAAACACAAACAGACCCTTTGCCTACACTTTTATATGCCCTTTATACCCTTTTGTAGAACTCGTTGGAGGTTACCACACAGGAACTGCCCTTTTCTTTTTTTTTTTTTTTTGCTTTGTTTTTGGTATCACTAATCTACACTTACATGACGAATATTATGTTTACTAGGCTCTCCCCTATACCAGGTCCCCCCTATAAACCCCTTTACAGTCACTGTCCATCAGCATAGCAAAATGTTGTAGAATCACTACTTGCCTTCTCTGTGTTGTACAGCCCTCCCTTTTCTCCTACCCCCCCATGCATGTTAATCTTAATACCCCCCTACTACTCCCCCCCTTATCCCTCCCTACCCACCCATCCTCCCCAGTCCCTTTCCCTTTGGTACCTGTTAGTCCATTGTTGAGTTCTGTGATTCTGGTGCTCTTTTGTTCCTTCAGTTTTTCCTTTGTTCTTATATTCCACAGATAAGTGAAATCATTTGGTATTTCTCTTTCTCCGCTTGGCTTGTTTCACTGAGCATAATACCCTCCAGCTCCATCCATGTTGCTGCAAATGATTGGATTTGCCCTTTTCTTATGGCTGAGTAGTATTCCATTGTGTATATGTACCACATGTTCTTTATCCACTCATCTATTGATGGACATTTAGGTTGCTTCCAATTCTTGGCTATTGTAAATAGTGCTGCAATAAACATAGGGGTGCATCTGTCTTTCTCAAACTTGATTGCTGCGTTCTTAGGGTAAATTCCTAGGAGTGGAATTCCTGGGTCAAATGGTAAGTCTGTTTTGAGCATTTTGATATACCTCCATACTGCTTTCCACAATGGTTGAACTAACTTACATTCCCACCAGCAGTGAAGGAGGGTTCCGCTTTCTCCACAGCCTCGCCAACATTTGTTGTTGTTTGTCTTTTGGATGGCAGCCATCCTTACTGGTGTGAGGTGATACCTCATTGTAGTTTTAATTTGCATTTCTCTGATAATTAGCGATGTGGAGCATCTTTTCATGTGTCTGTTGGCCATCTGTATTTCTTTTTTGGAGAACTGTCTGTTCAGTTCCTCTGCCCATTTTTTAATTGGGTTATTTGTTTTTTGTTTGTTGAGGCGTGTGAGCTCTTTATATATTCTGGACGTCAAGCCTTTATCAGATGTGTCATTTTCAAATATATTCTCCCATACTGTAGGGATCCTTCTTGTTCTATTGATGGTGTCTTTTGCTGTACAGAAACTTTTCAGCTTAATATAGTCCCACTTACTCATTTTTGCTGTTGTTTTCCTTGCCCGGGGAGATATGTTCAAGAAGAGGTCACTCATGTTTATGTCTAAGAGGTTTTCGCCTATGTTTTCTTCCAAGAGTTTAATGGTTTCATGGCTTACATTCAGGTCTTTGATCCATTTTGAGTTTACTTTTGTATATGGGGTTAGACAATGGTCCAGTTTCATTCTCCTACATGTAGCTGTCCAGTTTTGCCAGCACCACCTGTTGAAGAGACTGTCATTTCGCCATTGTATGTCCATGGCTCCTTTATCAAATATTAATTGACCATATATGTCTGGGTTAATGTCTGGATTCTCTAGTCTGTTCCATTGGTCTGTGGCTCTGTTCTTGTGCCAGTACCAAATTGTCTTGATTACTATGGCTTTATAGTAGAGCTTGAAGTTGGGGAGTGAGATCCCCCCTACTTTATTCTTCTTTCTCAGGATTGCTTTGGCTATTCGGGGTCTTTGGTGTTTCCATATGAATTTTTGAATTATTTTTTCCAGTTCATTGAAGAATGTTGCTGGTAGTTTCATAGGGATTGCATCAAATCTGTATATTGCTTTGGGTAGGATGGCCATTTTAACAATATTAATTCTTCCTAGCCACGAGCATGGAATGAGTTTCCATCTGTTAGTGTCCCCTTTGATTTCTCTTAAGAGTGACTTGTAGTTTTCAGAGTATAAGTCTTTCACTTCTTTGGTTAGGTTTATTCCTAGGTATTTTATTTTTTTGGATGCAATTGTGAATGGAGTTGTTTTCCTGATTTCTCTTTCTGTTGGTTCATTGTTAGTATATAGGAAAGCCACAGATTTCTGTGTGTTGATTTTGTATCCTGCAACATTGCTGTATTCCGATATCAGTTCTAGTAGTTTTGGGGTGGAGTCTTTAGGGTTTTTTATGTACAGTATCATGTCATCTGCAAATAGTGACAGTTTAACTTCTTCTTTACCAATCTGGATTCCTTGTATTTCTTTATTTTGTCTGATTGCCGTGGCTAGGACCTCCAGTACTATGTTAAATAACAGTGGAGAGAGTGGGCATCCCTGTCTAGTTCCCGATCTCAGCGGAAATGCTTTCAGCTTCTCGCTGTTCAATATAATGTTGGCTGTGGGTTTATCATAGATGGCCTTTATTATGTTGAGGTACTTGCCCTCTATTCCCATTTTGCTGAGAGTTTTTAACATGAATGGATGTTGAACTTTGTCAAATGCTTTTTCAGCATCTATGGAGATGATCATGTGGTTTTTGTCTTTCTTTTTGTTGATGTGGTGGATGATGTTGATGGACTTTCGAATGTTGTACCATCCTTGCATCCCTGGGATGAATCCCACTTGTTCATGGTGTATGATCCTTTTGATGTATTTTTGAATTCGGTTTGCTAATATTTTGTTGAGTATTTTTGCATCTACGTTCATCAGGGATATTGGTCTGTAGTTTTCTTTTTTGGTGGGGTCTTTGCCTGGTTTTGGTATTAGGTTGATGTTAGCTTCATAGAATGAGTTTGGGAGTATCCCCTCCTAATCTATTTTTTGGAAAACTTTAAGGAGAATGGGTATTATGTCTTCCCTGTATGTCTGATAAAATTCCGAGGTAAATCCATCTGGCCCGGGGGTTTTGTTCTTTGGTAGTTTTTGGATGACCGCTTCAATTTCATTGCTGGTAATTGATCTGTTTAGATTTTCTGTTTCTTCCTGGGTCAATCTTGGAAGGTTATATTTTTCTAGGAAGTTGTCCATTTCTCCTAGGTTTCCCAGCTTGTTAGCATATAGGTTTTCATAGTATTCTCCAATAATTCTTTGCATTTCCGTGGGGTCCGTCGTGATTTTTCCTTTCTCATTTCTGATACTGTTGATTTGTGTTGACTCTCTTTTCTTCTTAATAAGTCTGGCTAGAGACTTATCTATTTTGTTTATTTTCTCGAAGAACCAGCTCTTGGTTTCATTGATTTTTGCTATTGTTTTATTCTTCTCAATTTTATTTATTTCTTCTCTGATCTTTATTATGTCCCTCCTTCTGCTGACCTTAGGCCTCATCTGTTCTTCTTTTTCCAATTTCGATAATTATAACATTAGACCATTCACTTGGGATTGCTCTTCCTTTTTTAAATACGCTTGGATTGCTATATACTTTCCTCTTAAGACTGCTTTTGCTGTGTCCCACAGAAGTTGGGGCTTAGTGTTGTTGTTGTCATTTGTTTCCATATATTGCTGGATCTCCATTTTGATTTGGTCATTGATCCATTGATTATTTAGGAGTGTGTTGTTAAGCCTCCATGTGTTTGTGAGGCTTTTTGCTTTCTTTGTACTGTTTATTTCTAGTTTTGTGCCTTTGTGGTCTGAAAAGTTGGTTGGTAGGATTTCAATCTTTTGGAATTTTCTGAGGCTCTTTTTGTGGCCTAGTATGTGGTCTATTCTGGAGAATGTTCCATGTGCACTTGTGAAATATGTGTATCCTGTTGCTTTTGGATGTAGAGTTCTGTAGATGTCTATTAGGTCCATCTGCTCTACTGCGTTGTTCAGTGCTTCCGTGTCCTTACTTATTTTCTGCCTGGCGGATCTATCCTTTGGTTTGAGTTGTGTGTTGAAGTCTCCTAGAATGAATGCATTGCAGTCTATTTCCCCCTTCAGTTCTGCTAGTATTTGTTTCACATATGCTTGTGCTCCTGTGTTGGGTGCATATATATTTAGAATGTTATATCCTCTTGTTTGACTGAGCCCTTTATCATTATGTAGTGTCCTTCTTTATCTCTTGTTACTTTCTTTGTTTTGAAGTCTATTTTGTCTTATATTAGTACTGCAACCCCTGCTTTCTTCTCACTGTTGTTTGCTTGAAATATGTTTTTCCATCCCTTGACTTTTAGTCTGTACATGTCTTTGGGTTTGAGGTGAGTTTCTTGTAAGCAGCATATAGATGGGTCTTGCTTTTTTATCCATTCTGTTACTCTGTGTCTTTTGATTGGTGCATTCAATCCATTAACATTTAGGGTGACTATTGAAAGATATGTACTTATTGCCATTGCAGGCTTTAAATTCGTGGTTACCAAAGGTTCAAGGTTAGCCTCTTTAGTATCTTACTGCCTAACTTAGCTCGCTTATTGAGCTGTTATATACACTATCTGGAGATTCTTTTCTTCTCTCCCTTCTTGTTCCTCCTCCTCGATTCTTCATATGTTGGGTGTTTTGTGCTGTGCTCTTTCTAGGAGTGCTCCCATCTAGAGCAGTCCCTGAAAGATGTTCTGTAGAGGCGGTTTGTGGAAAGCAAATTCCCTCAGCTTTTGTTTGTCTGGGAATTGTTTAATCCTACCGTCATATTTGAATGATAGTCGTGCTGGATACAGTATCCTTGGTTCAAGGCCCTTCTGTTTCATTGTATTAAATATATCATGCCATTCTCTTCTGGCCTGTAGGGTTTCTGTTGAGAAATCTGACGTTAGCCTGATGGGTTTCCCTTTATAGGTGACCTTTTTCTCTCTAGCTGCCTTTAACACTCTTTCCTTGTCTTTGATCTTTGCCATTTTAATTATTATGTGTCTTGGTGTTGCCCTTCTCGGATCCTTTCTGTTGGGGGTTCTGTGTATTTCCGTGGTCTGTTCGATTACTTCCTCCCCCAGTGTCTGGAAGTTTTCAGCTATTATTTCTTCTAAGATACTTTCCACCTCTTTGCCTCTTTCTTCTTCTTCTGGGACCCCTATAATACGGATATTGTTCCTTTTAGATTGGTCACACAGTTCTCTTAATATTGTTTCATTCCTGGAGATCCTTTTGTCTCTCTCTATGTCAGCTTCCATGCGTTCCTGTTCTCTGATTTCAATTCCATCAATGGCCTCTTGCATTCTATCCATTCTGCTTATAAACCCTTCCAGAGTTTGTTTCATTTCTGCGATCTCCTTTCTGGCATCTGTGATCTCCTTCCGGACTTCATCCCATTTCTCTTGCGTATTTCTCTGCATCTCTGTCAGCATGTTTATGATTCTTATTTTGAATTCTTTTTCAGGAAGACTGGTTAGGTCTGTCTCCTTCTCTGGTGTTGTCTCTGTGATCTTTGTCTGCCTGTAGCTTTGCCTTTTCATGATGATAGGAATAGACTGCAGAACTGGGACGAGTGATGGCTGGAAGGACTTCCTTTCTTGTTGGTTTGTGGCCCTCCTCTCCTGGGAGAACAGCGACCTCTAGTGGCTTGTGCTGCGCAGCTGCGCGCAGACAGGCCTTCTGCTTCCTGCCCGGCTGCTATGGAGTTAATCTCCGCTGTTGCTGTGGGCGTGGCCTAGCTCGGGCAGCTACTCCAAAATGGTGGAGTCGCGTTGGAGCAGGAGCTGCTGGGAGGCTATTTATCTCCGTAAGGGGCCTCCCTGCTCCCTGCAGCCCAGGGGTTAGGGTGCCCAGAGATCCCGGATTCCCTACCTCTGGACTAAGTGTCCCGCCCTGCCCCTTTAAGACTTCCAAAAAGCACCCGCCAAAACAAAACAACGGCCACCAAAAAAAAAGAAAAAAAAATTTTTTTTAATTAAAAAAAAAAAAAAAAAAGTTTTTAATTTAAAAAAAAGGTGGTCGTTCGTTTTTCTTTATTCTCTGGTGCCAGCCTCAGGCCTCTGCTCACCGGTCGGTCTTTCTGCCCTGTTTCCCTAGTATTGGGGTCCCTATCCCTTTAAGACTTCCAAAAAGCGCTCGCCAAAACAAAACAGCAAAAAAGCAAAAAAAAATGGTCGCGCGCTTTTCTTATGTTCTCTGTGGCCCAGCCTCTAGTGCCTGCTCACTGTTCTTGCTGCCCTGTTTTCCTAGTATCGAGCGCCCTGCACTCTGGCCCGGATGGCTGGGGCTGGGTGCTCGGCAGTCCTGGGCTCCGTCTCCCTCCCGCTCTGCCTGCTCTTCTCCTGCCGGGAGCTGGGTGGAGGGGCGCTCGGCTCCCGCTGGGCCAGGGCTTGTATCTTACCCCCTTCGCAAGGCGCTGGGTTCTCTCAGGTGTGGATGTGGTCTGGATATTGTCCTGTGTCCTCTGGTCTTTATTCTGGGAAGGGTTGTCTTTGTTATATTTTCATAGATATATGTTGTTTTGGGTGGAGATTTCCGCTGCTCTACTCACGCCGCCATCTTCCGCCCCTCCTCCTGTATTTTATTTTAACCTCAAATTTTACTTGAATATTTTTTTCACTGATTATTGTTATACAGTGTTGTGTATAAATAACTTAATAAATACAGAGATCACTGGCCATGTGTTTCTATTATGAGGGGCAAATAATTAGTATAAGCCACATATATAGTTGTTGATCACCAGTTATTACACTGTTATTTCAGTGGTAAACATGACATAGTACTTACCAATGAAGCATAACACTTTAAAAGAGGGTAAAACAAGTTAGCAGGCAACTACTCTGATACATGCCTGGGAAGTAGATATTACACAGAAACATCATGCAGTGTGGCCTGGCTGATTTATGCACTGGGGTAATGGAGCTACAGAGCCATCTAGAAGAGATCTAAAGGATATCAAAATAAATTGCTCATAAATTAAATTCTTAAGATAAAAATGGAGTGAGCCAGGCAAATAAGTTAAAGTTTTGAAAAGAGAGAAATCAGTAAGTTCAAGTTCTCAGAGGGTAGAGAAAGAACATTACCATGAAAGAATTGAAAAGAGATCTTTGTGGGCACATGTAGAGAAGTAGTTGTGAGAAAACAGGGTGAACATGAAAGCAGGAGACAAGCAAAAATGATTTGGGAAGTCATGTAAATAGTTTGACTTTTCTTCTCAGTTCACTGGTTTAAAGGTCTTCTCTTGCTTTAGGAAAAAGCAATGAAAGATGCCAGTTCACAAGGGCAATCACATCCTAGATATCCTAACACAAAAGAGATTATATACCTACCAGATATGTTGTTTACAGAGAAACATAAAAAACAAATATTTATTAATAAATCATTAAATTATGTGATATTTTATATTGCTAAGACACTGATAGGTCTTAGAGAATGAAATAAACAGTTTCTAGCAACTGAAAAGGTACACCACTTACCAGTTACTTGAGACTCGAGTAAATCTTCTCTGGAACCAAGGTCAAGAAATAGAAGAGGTAGTCAAGGTCATTGCAAGTATCTGTCCTGACATCCATGGTCCCACTGCCCGATAGAAAACATTAAGTGGAAAGCTATTTGCAGAAACAGACAGCATAGTGAAGCAGATACTGTCTGCGTGGACTCAGAATTCTCTGCCTGGGATCAAATGCTGGTTTTGAAAATGACAACTTGTGAGATCTAAGCCATTTAAATTCTCAGTGCCTTTCTCTATAAAATGGAGATAATAACAGCACATATTTTATTTTGAGATTATTTTGATAATTAGATTAATTGGCATCATAAAGTTGCTAAACAGTATGTGGAGTACAGGGAACAGCAGACTCAACTTGAGTTTTAGCTATTATAATTGTTTCTAGGTCTGAGGATGGAGTAGAGTAGATTAAGTGGACTCACTTTGAAATTATTTATCATATCAATCCTAACTTGTAAATTTGTTTTAAATTCTTAAGTAGATGTATATTAAATTCTTGTAAGATAAGCAATTGAGTATGCAAACAAGGTCGCCATATCCTTTATAACCCAAATGGGAACACTTTACAATGGAAGTGAATGATAGTAAAAATTAGGGCTGAAGAATTGTGAGAGTAGGACTCTCTTCAGTAAACAGGGAACTTGTGCCCTGAGAACCAGGTCTCATGTTAAATCTCTTTCTCTAAGAACCAAAAATTTCTTGATTTCATCCTTTAAGTCAACTTTTACATGAGGTTTTAATAATGACAATAATGATTGATGGCATGCTCTAATGTGTTATATGTTTTATTCTCCACAATAACCTCATAATGCAGGCAAAACTTTAATCACTGCTTCACAGGTGAGGAAATTGGTAAATGGTAAGTATAAGTAAATTTCTCTGAAGTCAAATTCACTCAGCTAATTAACATTAAAGTCAAGATTCTACTGCTAGAGTTTTGTTAGTATAGCACACATTCATAAATGATACGTTATAGGTTCTTAGAAAAATGATATGAGGAGGGTGACACGATTATATTTGTCTTTTAGAAAGTCAATTTAGTTCTAGGGCATAGAAAATGTTGAGAAAAGAACTGATATGGAGAGAAGTCACAAGATTATTGTGGTAATCATGGCAGGTCTAGAGAGGATAAAAGGAGAGATAGTGAAGAAGTAGAATTAATATGGATTTAGATCCTGCTTAGAGGTTGGTGGAGAGAAAGAAAGGGAATATTGCTTAGGAAAGTGTGTACATAGTAATACCATCTATTCATTGATAATTAGGAGGTGTTTTTTCTGTTCCTCACAAAATATGTGAAATTTGATGTAGCAAGGTGTTAGCAAGAGAAATGAATGTTCTTATTATTATAATTATTGTAGAAAGAAGACATTTTCTAGTAATCAATTTTGAAGCTTCAGATTTAAAAGTATGCTAAAAATGTTATTAAAACTTGAATTTTAAGTAATTATGTAACAATTGCTTTTCACTTGCCTGATTATATATTGTTCTTTTACATACATAAATAAAGATATTTTGAGGTTAAATTAAAAGACATATTTTCAAAAGGTTTTATAATGATCACTTTCTTATTCTTCACATATTTATTTTTAAATAAGAATGAAAGATATTCATTTAAAGTACTTCTATGAGTTCTTCAGCAGCCACTGTTAACAATTTCAAATCTTAAGTTCAATAACAGGTCCTGTCCTTTTCTTGAGGAGATTTACAACCCAGTGTGTTGGATTGAACTGGTCCTCTCAAAATTCATATGCTGAAGTCCAAACCCCTGGTAAGGCAGAATTTGACCTTATTCAGAAAAAGGGGCATTGTAGATATAATTAGTTAAGATGAGGTTATTAAGGTGTGCCATAATCCTATATGACTGATGTCCTTACAAAAAGGGGAAATCTAGAGACAGACAGACAGACAGACACACACACACACACACACACACACACACACACACACTAACACCTTGTGACGATGAAGCTGGAGGTCAGAGTGATGCTTCTACAAGACAAGGAGCACAAACGATTGCCAGTAAAACACCAGAAGCTAGATGAGAGGCATGGAGTGAGGTTCTTCTCACAGCCGTCAGAAGAAACCAACCTGGCTGACACCTTGATCTAGACTTAGAACCCCCAGAACTGTGATGCAATATATTCCTCTTGTTTATTTTACCCAGTCTGTGGTATTTTGCTGTGGTAGCCTTAGAAAACTAATTCAACTATGAGTATATAAATATTTATCTGTAATATATATATTTATATATTTTATTTATCTGTAATATATATGTTTATATATTTATATATCTGTAATATATATATTTATATATATTTATATATATTTATATATATTTATATAAATATATATATTAGTTTTTAAGATATTAGTCCAATTAAAAATATTTATCCTGGATTTTCCCCATATTATAAATTTGACATTGCTTCTCCTTTTTATTTTGTATAGTAGTATAGTATAAGTATTATAGTATAAGACTGTTTAATACTGAATATAGCAATACTTTTCAAACATTAAAAGTTAAAAATAATGCAACTACCTTGGGACGACCCACTATAAAAATAGTTTTAACTAGCTAGTTATAAAGCCTTAAAGTGATAACCCTTCTAGGTCTCAATTTTCTCATAAAGCATAATGTAGTCTTTGAATTAAATGATCTATATGGATCTTTCTAATATAAACTCTATGAAATGTACTATATATTTTTAGGGATCTTTACATGTTATGAAGTTAAATATGCTCACCTATTCCAGTATTTCTCAATCTAATGTGCCTAAGAATTACTTAGAAACCTTGTCATAATGCAGATTCTGAGTCACTAAACCTACAGTGATGCTGAGATTTTGCATTTCTAACAAACTTCCAGGTGACACCCTTGCTGCTGATTCTGGGCTGTATTCGTGTAGTAAAGGGTTTTGACTTCTGCAAGGTTGTCATATGAATTTTAAACTCCAACCTCACCAAGACTGTCACCATTAATTACATTAATATCAAGAATTTCAATTTAAAAATTCCTAGAATTAAAATTCTTGATCTAATTATTTATAATTATGCTATAAAGTAAATTTAAAAAGCAACCGTTATTAACCATTTATTGATTGCTTATATGTTCTAAGAAAATTTCGCTGGCTGAGGTTAGAATTATTCTTGCTAAAAGTGAATGCAACCTCCTTCAAATTCTGGATATCACTTCCTGGGTCACTGATGACCTCCCTATATGCATGTATACATTTGTGCATGTATTCATGCATTCTTCTATATATGTATGTATGTATGTATGTATTCTTACTCTGAGACCATTTTAGATATCATGAAGAATTTCAAAATCTAGGTACTTTTTTATCTGTTTCTTATCTCTAACTTCAATGAGTTTACTATATGCATGTCTAATTTCTTCATTTCTTCTGTATCACAACTTTAGTCTCCAATTGCTTCATGTTTCCTAGTACCCCCGTAATTTCAGATTTATCAACCAGGTACCACAGTCAGTTAAATTCTACCCTTTGCAGCAATCTTATATTACTTCATCTCTTAGCATCCTGCTCCTTGCCTTCCTCCCCACCCCTCCTCTTCCCCTCCTGGCCTCTTCGTCCTCCTTCTCTTTCTCCTTCTCATATTTTGTCTGCTCTGGTATGATGTTAGTCAGCCAAAGACTTTTCTGGGAAAATTGACTACTTACCATGTATGGGATATAAGTTTCTTTACATTTAACTACCTTGTCTTTTTTTGTCTTTCACAGTTCAAATTAATGTTAATTTCTTTTCATTTTCCCTCTCTCTCTTTCTTTTCATCTGAACCTAGATATTTTTTCATCTTCTCAATATGAGGAATGAGTAATATTAGGAATTCTGTGTATACAGTTGTGTTTGTATTTGTATGTTTGGACTAAAGTTGCCAATATTAGCTCATATCTTGAAATATATGAAAGATATTCAAGTAAAATTGAAAATTTAGTTGAAGACATAATGATAACATAGGGGGTATTCCGTAGACTTGCAAAAGCAAGAATATATGCAGAGATTGGGTATAAGTCATTTATTTTTCAAATATCAGTCTTTAATTAATTTCAGGCCTCAAATGAATCAGCTTCTCCAATTCTGAATAAACACAGCTAGTGTAAAATTTTAAATTTATTTAAATAAATTACATTAAAATAGAAATATGGGATTACTAATTTTAGCTCTTTTTAAACTGTTTAGAAGTCTCAGAAACCCTGTTCAATAAATATTGTGATTCTGCCTCATTATTTAACCTGTATAATTTTTCTCAGGAAGTCTCTGAATTCCTTTTCTAACATTTTTCATTGTATTGTTTTGATATTTAAATGTGAATATGTCTTACAAGCATTTAGATTATACCTAATAAACAAAAGCACTAAAAGAATATTTATATTTTTCTTATTACTGTAATTTTTATTATGTAAGTTGGTAAGCATTATTTTTCCTTCCTATGAGCTAGAAATGTAACAATCAAAAAAAAATCAGACAATGTCAATTTCTAAACTGTTAAAGCTAATCCGTGGGGAGTAGTTCCATGACATGGGACAGAAAGAAATTAGATGTATCTGGGACCTCCTATTGTTTCCAAAAAGCAAGTATGCTTACAATACCAAAAGAGAGTTCTAAGTGACTGATGAGCCTAGTTAACTATATCTATGTATTTGAGTTTTTGCAAGTAGGAAAGAAAAATAGTGTTAAATATGAGTAAATTTTGTAATCTCTTAAACACAAAGGTAATATGCCCAGACCTGCAGCATTCATTGACTTGACTGCATATTATTATCTGTGTAGAAAGGAGTAGAGAAAGGGTTTAATAATTAGCTAAAAAATGATGGAATTACCAAATGTCTAGAAAAAAGCTAACTCCAAAGATAAACCCCAATTCTCTAGGAGAGCCTGGATGAGACTTCTAATAATAATGAAGCATTAAAAAAGAACAGATCAGTAAATATACCACTAATATAGCATAATGAATCAAATACTACTGTAAATACAAGTATAAGGTAAACCTCTGTTCTTAGAAAGATCCATGTTTCAGAACATAAAATCCACAAGAAAATCTAAGATATCATATAGAAGTGAAGCTATTTTAAGAAATTCTCTAATGACTGGTAGCTTGTAGGTATTAATACCATAATTGAATGTAAGATTAATATATTCACCAAGAAGCAAAGTTAAAATAATTATGCGCATACCTTCCTGCCCACAAAAGCCACTTAACTATGGAATAATCTATTAAAAATGTAGTCTGGTTAGTCAGAAAAGACTTCTTTGAAAAAAGGGTATTATTATTCTTCAATAGTTTTCTTTCAGTTCATAAAAAAATCTCTGTTCACTCTCAAATAACAATTCAGAGTAGTTTTGAATAGTGAGAAAAATTCCAGATCTCAATATTCTTTATCATCATTTAACATTAACTAAGTACGCTGTTAATTGCCAAGCTGGTGAGATGCCCAGTTGTCACATCATAAACTTCAATCACTTGCCGCCTGTGCAAAGTCCCCTAACAGGCAATTCTGTGTCTGGAAACCTTGCTTGTGTTGGTCTGCTTAGGCAAAGATATTTTCTATAAGATGATTCTGCCCCTTTGGCAATAGCTTATTGGTTCAAAAGTAGGGTACCATAAATTCCAATGTAATTATAGAATTGTTGAGATTATAGTGGTATAGGATTGACACAATTAAGTGGATAGAAAGATTAAAAAGTGACCAACTTAAATCGCAGTGGAAATCAGGAGAATAAAACAGTTTATATCAAATAATTTTGATCTCAACAAAGAATAAGCTCAATTTATACACAGATGATTATCAGGTAGAAGTCGATACTGGATTTCCAATGTTTTGAAAAATAAAGAGAAAAGAGTATTGTGCAGAGACTGATGATGCAGAAAAAAGGAGGCTTATTTTTAAAAGCAAGATCTTGAATATAGCAGTAAATGAATAAAGAAAACAAAGGTGGGTTTCTGAGGCAGGAGAGTCATTTCTACTTGGTATGTAGACATTATAAAGGAGAAATAACAATGACAATATACAAAGAATGTTTACATGCTCTGATGTGAAGTTTCAACTTTTTAATATTGCTTTAATCTACTTTCTAATCCCTGGCAACCTTAGACATACTACTTTGGTAGCTCCACATTTTAGAATATGGTATTTCTTTCCTCAAGAATGTCCATTCAGATCATCACTATATTTTTTCTTGTATCCATTTTTTATGGCCTATATCAGGTAATGGTACATTCATAAAAGTATCTGAAAATTCCCAACCATCAATTTCTATTAATATTTTAAGTTACAGTTTTGATAGTTGTTCTAAAATATAAGCTCGTTAAGAGGATTAGTCTTTTATCATGTCATCTCCAATACTTCAGAATGCAAATGTATACTTTATGTGTATTTTGTTCACATTCAGTGATCAAATAGATGATTGAATATTGAAATGTTTATTAAAATTAAATTGACTAAAAATTTAAAATACATACCTGTATGCACTAATATTTTGAAGAAACTCAGTGTAAAATTGTTTATAGATAAAGAAGTTAGTTGCTGGAGAGCAGGTGTAAGATTAATTATAGATTAATCTGTAATTAATAATATCTATGTAATTTTTAAAATGGCAATTATTTTCATTTTCAAAATGTTTTCATTTAAAACAGTGACACCAGCTAATCATTGAAGAGAAATCCTAATAATGTTGATTAAGCTTTCCTGATGTATAAATATTATATATGTGTGTGTGTACACACACACATATGATATACATGTGGATGTATTTGTTTATGTGTGAAGGCACGTGTGTGTGTGCCCCACCAGAAAAATGTCCATACGGTAAACCCTAGAACATGTTAATTACATGAAAAAGGGATTTAGTATTTGGAATTAAATTTGCAAACCAGCTGACTATTAAATAGGGAGGACGTCTTGGGTTGTCCATGGCCCCTATGCAACCACAGGGTCCTTAGAAGATGGAAGAGTCAGTCAGAACAGACGGTGCAGAAGAGGAGGTAGAGGGGAGAAGCAGCAGAATGAGAGGACAGTGAAATGTGAAGAATAAAAGGACTTGATGTTTTGCAGTTCTGAGGTGAGGAGGGCTATCACCCAGGGATTGTAAACAGCCTCCAGAAACGAGAAGGATGCCCAGCCAGTGACTAGCAGGGAAACTGGATCTCAGGGCTACACCAGTTTAGAACTGAAACCTGTTAACAATCTGCATTATCTGGGAAGTATATTCTTCCCTGGAGCCTCCAGAATGGAGCACAGCCCTATGGGCCCCTTGATTTCAGTCCTAAGAGACTAAGCTGAGTCCCAGATGAGCCCACTGGCTTCTAGAAATGTAAGCTACTAAATGGGTGTTGCTTCAGCCACTGAGTGTGTGGCAATTTGTTATGGCAGCAATTGAAAACACCTTTTAGAGTTAGGTCCAAATATTCTTGTAAGATTTAAAAATAGAGTTATAACATTCTTCATCTCTGTTTCTTGTCATGAAGTGTAAACTTCAGAGATTGCAGTTATCTATGACCACCTGGGGTATCATACCTAATTGTGGACTTCAGAAAATGATGCATGTGTTTTTCAAATGTGGAAAATATGAATCTAAACAGAAGAAATAATGCAAATGCTGTCTAGACTGTTTACTATTATATAAAAATGCTGATTATTTTATATTTTAATTTATATATTATCCAAGAATAGTAATACTTTTGCTAAAATGCCAAATTTTAAGCTAAATAACAAATATTTTTTCTAAAAACCTAAGAAATACTTATCCATTTTTCCAAGACTACTTTTTTCTTCTTTTTATATTATTTTTTCTCCACTTTTTTTCCTCATCTTCCCATTTTAGTTTTTTATTTGATGTTCTTACATTTTACAGGTTTAAAATTTTATATACAAATGTTCAAAGTTTTTGCTGGGAAAGTAGTATAAAATGTAAAAGTAAGTAATACATACACCAATCCTTTAAAAAGAATGCTTTTATTGCATGGTGAGATCTGAAAATGTTCAATAAATGTGACTTCTGCTGTCTCAACATATTTCAGGATCAAGTAAGGAAGAACTATACACTTCAGACTAAACTGAGTATAAAAGGAAAGAATGATTTGAGGCAAAACTGTTGGAATAGCTACTCTTTCCAGTAAAAAAAATAGGTAGCAAATAGTAGCTATTAAATGGGTTTTACAAAATGAATACACTGTCCAGAGAAATAGGACTTATCAGTGGTCCTTTCTCATTTCATAACCCTCAATGAGTTTTCTTAACATTTGGCATTACCATAGTGTTTATACTATTTTTTGCGATAAAAAAAACTGTACCAATTTAAGTTTAAAACATAATTCTTAGAACATAGTACATGATTAAAAAATGCTAATGAAATGAAGAAATCCATTTTTAATTAAAGACATTTAAGAAAAGAAAGAAAAACAGAGAAAAGATACTTCATTAAATCATTGTAATCTGCAACTGTCTAAGAATGCTGTACTACTTTTTAAGCATACAATTCACTGTGATGGAAGAAAACCAGATCGCTGTAATATGTGTTTTACATTTCTTTGAATTTAATATTCTATATATATGTTAAAATAACCCTAAATATTTCAAATGACTCATGTAAGAAATTTTCTGGAGAAATGCCTATATTGATTGCCACATTAAAAAATCTATATATTTGAATTGCCATGAAAAGACTTTGTAAATTTACATCTTCCAGATCTCTCAGTGACTTCAGATATGTTTGTCACTGCTAAAAACAGTCTGCTTGTCATTACTTAGTACTTAAGAATTAATTATTATTTAGCCAATATAATCAATCATGCCTGTATACTTAATCTCAAATAATCTTCAAGCCTTTGCTTGTTTTGTCTGTTGTCAAGCTTCTCCACTCACTTCCTCATCCTTTGTGATGAGTGATAAGATATAGATTTTATAGAGTGAGACATCATGTAGAGATACTGTAGAGATATAAAATGTAATAAGAGTTAAAATAGAGGATTTGACCTAGTCTTCAGGGTGATAAAAGTGTCCACGAAAAAGTAATGGTTGGTTGTAAAGGTACAAAAAGTGAGAAAATTATATTAAGCAAGGTGAAGAGAACCCAATTCAAGATGCTAGAAGTGTGAGAGACCTTGTGGAGGGAAGAGCATGATGATTTTCTCAGACCTACAAGCACAAAGGGTGCTTGAACAGATAAGGTGAAAACTCCACACAGGCTTCCATGAAACTTTTGAATGGTTTTGTTGTAAAAAGTAAAGAAAATCATCTACACATTTGAAGAAATAGGAACAGCATAATTGGGTTTATAATGATTAGATAGTGCCTACTTGGGCAAATCATTGGAAAGTGGGACCTTCTTTATATTTCATTGCCTGTCATTCTTTATATTTCAAATTTTGGCATAGGGTTAGGCCTCCTTTATTCTCTCCTTTATCTCTTCCTGAGGCTACTATGAAAGCCCAGAGACTATCATACATGTTACATTTGTTTTTTTATACTGTGTGATGGACTACCACAAAATTTGCAGCTTAAAATAATATACATGTATTATCTTACAGTTCTGGTGGGTCAGATGATCAGGCATAGATTAGCTTTGTCCTTTACAGAGGGTTTTATCTGGCTGCAGACTAGGTGTTGGAAAGATTTGGCTTCTTGTCTGAAGGGCTGACTAGGGAAGCTTCTGCTTGGCCACTTCTGTAGTTATTGGTAGCCTTTAGTTCATTGTGATTGTAAGATTTATGACAACTTACTTCCTGTCAACAACAGAAGAGGGAGAGGGAAACTAAAAAGGTTCTGATAGCAAGACCAAATCTTATACAAGGTAACTTAATTATGAAAGTTTGGAGAGAAGTAAGTCATAATCCTGCCTAAATTCAAAGTCTGGAGTGGTGTGGGGGAGGTAGTGAATACACAAGAACTTTAACATCAAGAGGCAGAGATCATGGAGCCATTTTAAAGCATGTCTGCCGCACTGCTGCTTTCTGTCTTTGTCTTTGGTGGTTGTTTTCCCTTACCAAGCAACAGTTGTGTGTGGATTTCCTGTCCTGGCTGCATGCTAGATGTACAAAGGCACTTTCACTGCCACCTGGTACTTTCTGGTTTCATTCTCAATTTATAATATGAAATAATTTCAAGATTCATGGTGGTAAGATTACAGATTTAGAGTTTAATGTTTGGGTAAGCAGGAGTTGAAACAGAGTAGACCCTTGTAAGAATTCCCCCATTAAAAGGTTAGATCAGGAGCAAAGATGGTGGCGTGAGTAGAGCAGCGGAAATCTCCTCCCAAAACCACATATATCTAAGAAAATATAACAAAGACAACTCTTCCTAGAATAAAGACCAGAGGACACAGGACAACATCCAGACCACATCCACACCTGCAAGAACCCAGTGCCTCGTAAAGGGGGTAAGATACAAGTCCCTGCACGGAGGGACCCTAGCGCCACTCCCCCCAGCTCCCCGTGGTAGAAGAGTAGGCAGAGCAGGAGGGAGACGGAGCCCAGTACTACTGAACACCCAGCCCCAGCCATTTGGATCAGAGCACAGACACAGTGTGTGCGCGGGGCCCTGGACACTAGGGAAAGAAGGCAGCAAGATCGGTGAACAGGTACCAGAGGCCTAGCGCCGGAGGACATTAGAAAAGCGAGCAGCCATTTTTTTTTTTTTCTGTTTTGTTTTGGCGAGAGCTTTTAGGAAGTCTTAAAGGGATAGGGACCCCAATACTAGGGAAACAGGGCAGCAAGACCAGTGAGCAGATACCTGAGGCTGGCACCGGAGAATAAAGAAAAACGAGCGGCCATTTTTTTGTTTATTTATTTATTTTTTTAATTTTTAACATTTTTTTTTTGTGGTAGTTGTTTTGTTTTGGTGGGTGCTTTTTGGAAGTCTTAAAGGGGAAGAGCGGGACACTTAATCCAGAGGTAGGGAATCCGGGGATCTCTGGGCACCCAAACCCCTGGGCTGCAAGGAGCAGGGAGGACCCTTTTGGAGATAAATAGCGTCCTGGCAGCTCCTGCTCCAACGTGACTCCACCACTTTGGAGCAGCTGCCCAAGCCAGGCCACGCCCACAGCAACAGCGGAGATTAACTCCATAGCAGCCGGGCAGGAAGCAGAAGCCCTGTCTGCACGCAGTTACCCAGCACAAGCCACTAGAGGTCGCTGTTCTCCCAGGAGAGGAAGGTCACAAACCAACAAGAAGGGAAGTTCTTCCAGCCGTCAAGTTCCAGCTCTGCAAACTATTCCTATCACCACGAAAAGGCAAAACTACAGGCAAAGATCACAGAGACAACACGAGAGAAGGAGACAGACCTAACCAGTCTTCCTGACGAAGAATTCAAAATAAAAATCATAAACATGCTGACAGAGATGCAGAGAAATATGCAAGAGATATGGGATGAAGTCCGGAGGGAGATCACAGGTGCCAGAAAGGAGATTACAGAAATGAAACAAACTCTGGAAGGGTTTATAAGCAGAATGGATGGGATGCAAGAGGCCATTGAAGGAATTGAAACCAGAGAACAGGAACGCATAGAAGCTGACATAGAGACAGATAGAAGGAACTCCAGGAATGAAACAATATTAAGAGAACTGTGTGACCAATCCAAAAGGAACAATATCCGTATTATAGGGGTACCAGAAGAAGAAGAGAGAGTAAAAGGGATGGAAAGTATCTTGGAAGAAATAATTGCTGAAAACTTCCCCAAACTGGGGGAGGAAATAATCGAACAGACCACGGAAATACACAGAACCCCCAACAGAAAGGATCCAAGGAGGACAACACCAAGACACATACTAATTAAAATGGCAAAGATCAAGGACAAGGAAAGAGTTTTAAAGGCAGCTAGAGAGAAAAAACTCACCTATAAAGGAAAACCCATCAGGCTAACATCAGACTTCTCGACAGAAACCCTACAGGCCAGAAGAGAATGGCATGATATATTTAATGCAATGAAACAGAAGGACCTTGAACCAAGGATACTGTATCCAGCACGACTATCATTTAAATATGATGGTGGGATTAAACAATTCCCAGACAAACAAAAGATGAGGGAATTTGCTTCCCCCAAACCACCTCTACAGGACATCTTACAGGGACTGCTCTAGATGGGAGCACTCCTAGAAAGAGAACAGAACAAAACACCCAACATATGAAGAATGGAGGAGGAGGAATAAGAAGGGAGAGGAGAAAAGAATCTCCAGACAGTGTATATAACAGCTCAATAAGCGAGCTAAGTTAGGCAGTTAGATACTAAAGAGGCTAACCTTGAACTTTGGTAACCACGAATTTAAAGCCTACAATGGCAATAAGTACATATCTTTCAATAGTCACCCTAAATATTAATGGGCTGAATGCACCAATCAAAAAACACAAAGTAATAGAATAAATAAAAAAGCAAAACTCTTCTATATGCTGCTTACAAGAAACTCACCTGAAACCCAAAGACATGTACAGACTAAAAGTCAAGGAATGGAAAAACATATTTCAGGCAAACAACAGCGATAAGAAAGCAGGGGTTGCAGTACTAATATAAGACAAAATAGACTTCAAAACAAAGAAAGTAACAAGAGATAAAGAAGGACACTACCTAATGATAAAGGGCTCAGTCCAACAAGAGGATATAACCATTATAAATGTATATGCACCCAACACAGGAGCACCAGCATATGTGAAACAAATACTAGCAGAACTGAAGGGGGAAATAGACTGCAATGCATTCATTCTAGGAGACATCAACACACCACTCAACCCAAAGGATAGATCCGCCAGGCAGAAAATAAGTAAGGACACGGAAGCACTGAACAACACAGTAGAGCAGATGGACCTAATAGACATCTACAGAACTCTACATCCAAAAGCAACAGGATACACATATTTCTCAAGTGCACATGGAACATTCTCCAGAATAGACCACATACTAGGCCACAAAAAGAGCCTCAGTAAATTCCAAAAGATTGAAATTCTACCAACCAACTTTTCAGACCACAAAGGCATAAAACTAGAAATAAACAGTACAAAGAAAGCAAAAAGCCTCACAAACACATGGAGGCTTAACAACACACTCCTAAATAATCAATGGATCAATGACCAAATCAAAATGGAGATCCAGCAATATATGGAAACAAATGACAACAACAACACTAAGCCCCAACTTCTGTGGGACAAAGCAAAAGCAGTCTTAAGAGGAAAGTATATAGCAATCCAGGCATATTTAAAAAAGGAAAAACAATCCCAAATGAATGGTCTAATGTCACAATTATCGAAATTGGAAAAAGAAGAACAAATGAGGCCTAAGGTCAGCAGAAGGAGGGACATAATAAAGATTAGAGAAAAAGTAAATAAAATTGAGAAGAATAAAATAATAGCAAAAATCAATGAAACCAAGAGCTGTTTCTTCGAGAAAATAAACAAAATAGATAAGCCTCTAGCCAGACTTATTAAGAGGAAAAGAGGGTCAACACAAATCAACAGTATCAGAAACGAAAAAGGAAAAATCATGATGGACCCCACAGAAATACAAAGAATTATTAGAGAATGCTATGAAAACCTATATGCTAACAAGCTGGGAAACCGAGGAGAAATGGACAACTTCCTAGAAAAATACAACCTTCCAAGACTGACCCAGAAAGAAACAGAAAATCTAAACAGTCCAATTACCAGCAACAAAATTGAAGTGGTAATCAAAAAACTACCAAAGAACAAAACCCCCGGGCCAGATGGATTTACCTCGGAATTTTATCAGACATACAGGGAAGATATAATACCCATTCTCCTTAAAGTTTTCCAAAAAATAGAGGAGGAGCGGATACTCCCTAACTCACTCTATGAAGCTAACATCACCCTAATACCAAAAGCAGGCAAAGACCCCACCAAAAAAGAAAACTACAGACCAATATCCCTGATTAACGTAGATGCAAAAGTACTCAACAAAATATTAGCAAACCGAATTCAAAAATACATCAAAAGGATCATACACCAGGACTAAGTAGGATTCATCCCAGGGATACAAGATGGTACAACATTCGAAAGTCCATCAACATCACCCACCACATCAACAAAAAGACAAAAACCACATAATCATCTCCATAGATGCTGAAAAAGCATTTGACAAAGTTCAACATCCATTCATGTTATAAACTCTCAGCAAAATGGAAATAGAGGGCAAGTACCTCAACATAATCAAGGCCATCTGTGATAAACCCACAGCCAACATTATATTGAACAGCGAGAAGCTGAAAGCATTTCCTCTGAGATTGGTAACTAGACACGGATGCCCACTCTCCCCACTGTTATTTAACATAGTACTGGTCGTCCTAGCCATGGCAATCAGACAAAACAAAAAAATACAAGGAATCCAGATTGGTAAAGAAGAAGTTAAACTGTCACTATTTGCAGATGACAAGATACTCTACATAAAAAACCCTAAAGACTCCACCCCAAAACTACTAGAACTGATATCGGAATACAGCAATGTTGCAGGATACAAAATCAACACACAGAAATCTTTGGCACTCCTATACACTAACAATGAACCAATAGAAAGAGAAATCAGGAAAACAACTCCATTCACAATTGCATCAAAAAAAAAAAATATCTAGGAGTAAACCTAACCAAAGAAGTGAAAGACTTATACTCTGAAAACTACAAGTCACTCTTAAGAGAAATTAAAGGGGACACTAACAGATGGAAACTCATCCCATGATCGTGGCTAGGAAGTATTAATATCGTCAAAATGGCCATCCTGCCCAAAGCAATATACAGGTTTGATGCAATCCCTATGAAACTACCAGCAACATTCTTCAATGAACTGGAACAAATAATTCAAAAATTCATGTGGAATCACCAAAGACCCCGAATAGCCAAAGCAATCCTGAGAAAGAAGAATAAGGTAGGGGGGAATCTCACTCTCCAACTTCAAGCTCTACTATAAAGCCATAGTAATCAAGACAATTTGGTACTGGCTCAAGAACAGAGCCACAGACCAATGGAACAGACTAGACAATCCAGACATTAACCCAGACATATATGGTCAATTAATATTTGACAAAGGAGCCATGGACATACAATGGCAAAATGACAGTCTCTTCAACAGGTGGTGCTGGCAAAACTGGACAGCTACATGTAGGAGAATGAAACTGGACCATTGTTTAACCCCATATAAAAAAGTAAACTCAAAATGGATCAAAGACCTGAGTGTAAGTCATGAGACCATTAAACTCTTGGAAGAAAACATAGGCAAAAACCTCTTAGACATAAACATGAGTGACCATTTCTTGAACATATCTCTCTGGCAAGGAAAACAACAGCAAAAATGAGTAAGTGGGACTATATTAAACTGAAAAGCTTCTGTACAGCAAAAGACACCATCAATAGAACAAAAAGGAACCGTACAGTATGGGAGAATATATTTGAAAATGACAGATCCGATAAAGGCTTGACGTCCAGAATACATAAAGGTCTCACACGCCTCAACAAACAAAAAACAAATAACCCAATTAAAAAAATGGGCAGAGGAACTGAACAGACAGTTCTCAAGAAAAGAAATACAGATGGCCAATAGGCACATGAAAATATGCTCCACATCACTAATTTTCAGAGAAATGCAAATTAAAACTACAATGAGGTATCACCTCACACCAGTAAGGATGGCTGCCATCCAAAAGATGAACAACAACAAATGTTGGTGAGGCTGTGGAGAAAGGGAAACCCTCCTACACTGCTGGAGGGAATGTAAATTAGTTCAACCATTGTGGAAAGCAGTATGGAGGTACATCGAAATGCTCAAAACAGACTTACCATTTGACCCAGGAATTCCACTCCTAGGAATTTACCCTAAGAATGCAGCAATCAAGTTTGAGAAAGACCAATGCACCCCTATGTTTATTGCAGCACTATTTACAATAGCCAAGAATTGGAAGCAACCTAAATGTCCATCGATAGATGAATGGATAAAGAACATGTGGTACATATACACAATGGAATACTACTCAGCCATAAGAAAAGGGCAAATCCTACCATTTGCAGCAACATGGATGGAGCTGGAGGGTATTATGCTCAGTGAAACAAGCCAAGCGGAGAAAGAGAAATACCAAATGATTTCACTCATCTGTGAAATATAAGAACAAAGGAAAAACTGATGGAACAAAACAGCAGCAGAATCACAGAACTCAAGAATGGAGTAACAGGTACCAAAGGGAAAGGGACCTGTGAGGTTGGGTGGGTAGGGAGGGATAAGGGGTGGAAGAAGATGGGGGGTATTAAGATTATCATGCATGGGGGGGTGGGAGAAAGGGGAGGGCTGTACAACACAGAGAAGGCAAGTAGTGATTCTACAACATTTTGCTATGCTGATGGACAGTGACTGTAAAGGGGTTTATAGGGGGGACCTGGTATAGGGGAGAGCCTAGGAAACATAATATTCGTCATGTAAGTGTAGATTAATGATAGCAAAAAAAAAAAAATGTCAGTTCCTGTGTGGTGACCTCCAATGAGTTCTACACAGGGGTATAAAGGGCATATAAAAGTGTAGGCACATGGCCTCTTTTGTGTTTATACAGAGGATCAAAGCCTAATTTGGCTACCCCGTAAATCAACTAAGATATAGTATGAAAAGGAACTTCCAACATCAGCACTCTCTGGAAGACTCATGCCAGAAGATGATCATCAGAAAACCCCAACAAAGATCCACGCACTGCTACAGCTGTAAATGCACTCATTCCACCAGTTCCTGGTCTTGCCATGGGAACGAAGAAGGAGATATCTAAGCTGGCCTGTGCATACAGTAAAACAACAAATTTGACTGGATCTATACTGTTGGAACTCAACCAAGAATTTGGAGAAGTGCAAATGTAGCACTCCAAAATCTTACAACTACAGACTATTTACTGTTAAAAGAACATACGGGATGTGAACAGTCCCCAGGAATGGGTTGTTTTAATTTGTCTGATTTCTCTCAGACTGTTCAAGTTCAGTTGGACAATATCCACCATATCATAGATAAGTTTTCACAAATGCCTAAGGTGCCTAACTGGTTTTCTTGGTTTCACTGGAGATGAATGGTAATTACAGGTATGCTTTGGTTATGTAACTATACTCCTATTATGTTAATGTGTGTGTGCAATTTAATTAGTAGTTTAAAACCTATACATGCTTAAGTTACTCTACAAGAAGATATGTCAAAGAAATAATCAATCTTCCCAAGTTTTTTTCTGCCTGCTACTTCTATAGCTTTTCTTCTTCCTTCCTAATTACAACCCTTAAATAGAATTCATGCCTCATATCAAATTTACCGAGTATCATAATTCTTCCAAGTGGTAAAGATACCTCAAGACAAATGCTGGGCATAGAAGCCACTGGGCATAAATATGCAAAGAAGTAAAAAACTAACCTTTTCAAACAATAAGGCTTCTCTCTCACTTACCAACTTTACATTTCCCTGTATGGCCCCGGAAGATGACTGGTTAGCCAGAGATGGGTAAGATTCATCAAGGGAGGAACAACCTAAGACAGGCAAAGTCGCAGGGGAGCTATCAGGTGAGAAAAAGGGGGATCAACAGAGGTGAGGCTTAGAACCTCACCCCCCCTGTTCTGTGAGAAATCTTCTGCGTACGTGGATGTTTTATGGCCCTTGTCTAGTTTGGATTAACACATAGTCTATAGGCACACACCTGATCATCTACATTTGCTCTCTTACAACACTAAACTATGTTTTCTACCTTTATCTTGTAATTACCTACCACTTCAGCATTTTTATTAAAAATAATAATTATAAAGAGAGAAATGTGGTACCCACTTATAAATCAAGTATAAAAAGCAAATGAGTATTCATATTTGAACTGACTGTTTATAGTTCATAATGCATAAGCAAAACCGAAAGTTTCTGTGATGACTGCCCTTGTACTGTTCACCATGTAAGAACTTATTCACTATGTAAGTATTTGTTCTCCATGTAAGAACTTGTTCGTTATGCTTCAGAAGATTGGAGACTGATGAAAATTAGGCTTGGGGTGGATTAATGATTGTGCATTGAGCATTGACTCCCCTATACAGAATTTTATTGTCTTTAACAACCATTTGATCAATAAATATGAGACATGCCCTCAAAAAAAGAAAAAAAAGGTTTGATCAATTTCTTGGTTGTAAATCACATATTAAAGTAACTGTTTTATTAATAAAATTTAAAAAAAGATTTTACTTGAAGCAGAAAAAAAATGTTGTATACTTTTTGTTTTGTACTCCAAAATATTTCCACACCAGTTACATTTCTCAGGCTATAGTCAGTGCTAAACAAACATTTAACAAATGCTTGAATACATGCATTCATAAATAATAATGGAATAAATTAATAAATCATTCTGGTTAATATGCCTCTAAGTGAGAGAGCATGATATCATGATGCTGTTCAAAGGAATGATCATTTCAGTTTCCAAGGCTAAAGGTTATGCCATTCGAAGTGTAACACCCTTGAAAGATAATCCATGTTTTGTCTTGAACATGTGTTGTGCTAGGAAATTATTGAATGAATTTTATTTTCACAAACAAATGCACATGTTACATCCCTTTTGTTTAAATTAGAAATTATTTCTTGGCATAAAGTTGTAAATACCTCATCTGATTTGAGAATAGCCCACTGGAATATTGTTATCGAGACTTCCGTTAATTTGCTAAGTGTTCTGCATACTTCTGTGTTTCCCTGTTGTATTAAATAACATTGGGCACCATTTGAGAAACCTAGTTCCTAAAGTCATTCAAAGTGTACCGATTCCGAAATATTAAAACTGATTGAATAAAGGTACTAGGAAAAAAAACTAAATATTTATAAACTGCAGAAAATTTTATGGTTAAAACAGTGAATTACCTATTGATTTCTACACTCACAATTTGAAGTCATTATAAATACTTTTAAAGTTGACCCAATATTTTTTCTTTCATGGAGTTTTCTCCCTCATTGATAATCACATGAGAGAATATGTATAAAAGGAATTTTACTCTCACCATCTTTATAATAGTTGTAAAAATTAAACCACAGGAAAGCAGTGTTAGATGATCTATGGCTCTTTTAATGCTGCAGTAGGTACCTTGGTTAAGTGAGAGGCTTGGGCATTCATTATTACCTTCCAAAACCCCCATTCTAGATCTCCAGCTAGTGATTCTTTTGCTTTATGAAGATTGTCTGTTGGGGTGACCCAGACCATCATTGATAAAGGATCAGGGATTCTGTGTCACAGGCTGAGTTCTTCAGAAAAGAAGTTAACGAGTTTCAGGTTCAGGATTTATATTAAGGATCACCTTACTTGATAACAGAGAGACTAAGCAGGATTAGGTAGAAAGAGAACACAATATAGGCTTGAGGAAGCCTTAATAAATCCAGCAATGAGTTCTGGGGCAAAGGTTGTCTGTTAGAATTATCCTTTGTCAGGACAAAATGCCCAAGCCTCCCACTCAACCATCAGATCTGAAGGCTTCCCCAGGAAAAGTGGAACCTTGAGAAGAGGTGAGTCTATGCAATTCAGGCAAATTCTGAAGGTTGACTACACTTCCTGAAGTTAGGCAGAATATCCTTTCTAAATGGAGTACTGGGTGCCACATCTCTATACCTGCTATACACTGATTCTCATACTCTTAGTAGGCCAAGTATGCTGGGGGAACATTTACATTTACAACTGGCTACAGGAAACATCAGTGGATCACCTGTACATAAAGCATACTCTTTCCTGCCTCCATTATGTAGTAGCAGCCCTGAATTCTCATGATGATCAGTATTAATACCTATGTCAGTATGGTAACTCACTGCCAGTCTCCTGAATGTGGAGACCAAAATGTGAAGACAGTAGGAGTAAAGTATTACTGAGAAAAACGTATAATTGAAATAACAATAATGGAGAGATCCAGTGATTCTAGTATCCCAAACTCCCAAATGTCACCCATGCTGAGGAAAGCAGCTCTTTTTAATCTGATAAAGTTTACCTTGTTTTGGGGGGGAATACACTGTAATGACTTCATCAAAGTTTCCAGATTTAGAATTAGAACCAAATTTTACTGTTTCTTGAATAGTTGATCACAAAATCAAGTCCAGGAAAACTGCACCAAAAGACTTGATATAAAGATAGATCTATATGATATACAGATATTTATATAACCATCAATAACATTCTAGTAACTCCATTATACCAACACAGAAAAGCATGACTAGTTTGAACTTGTGATTTTTAACAGTTAATCTTGGTTTCACAGTAGGGGAGGAAATACTTTATCCCTCTACTCCCCTGGATTCTCCAGATAGGGTGCTGACAGAAGATAGATTAACAGCAACAAATAAAACCCTAACCAGTTCATTAACTCATTCATTGCTCATCAGTGGAAAACCTTAATGATGCATTACTCAAAAGGGTGGTTAGAACTTGGGTTTATAACAGCATCTTAGCAAAGGACAATAAATTTGTAGAGGAATGACCAGACAAAGAAAAGGGGCTTCAGGGGCAGCAACCTGTGGGAAAGTAAGTATATGGGGGATTAATGGAAAATAAGGATTTGTTAGTAAGGTTGGTGTAGACTTTCTCAGTGGCATCTCATCTGTGGTAATAAGGACCTTACCTCTCTCCTGGCACAGGGAATGCCAAGGGACCCACTCAAAAGGAATTAACATTCCCTTTAGGGTAGATAACAGGAGGGCAGAGAGCTCATCCTGTGTCTGTTGCTTCTCAGTTGCCCTCAGCTCATATCAAAGTGACATATTTGGGGGTGTCATGCTCTGAACCCCTTCACATGCCTTTTGCAACTACCTGAGTGTGTTTCTAATCATTTGCTTGTTGGTTGACTGAAACCTGAACTCAGTAGTGGCTTACTGAAGTTGAGACACCAGAAATGCCTGGATGTAGGGCCTACTACCTAATCTGTGGGGCCCAGTGCAAAATTAAAATGTGAGGTCCTCAGGTTCAAAAAGTAAGAACACTGTTCCATTAAGGGTACTAAAATATAAAGTGTTTCCCTTTCTCCATGGGCTCTCCTGACTTATAATTTTTATTTGTTATTTGGTATTTTAAGTTATTAGCATGGATTTTATAGTTCATTTTTACATCATGAAATGTCAGTTTTAAGTGCATATATGAGCACTTCATTTGTGAAGTATTATTGAAGTATGTATTTTATAGCTTATCATGCACATGCATTTCATTTTCCTGGAACAGTGGAAACACTGCACAGGACTAACTAAACTGCTTTTATTCCATTTCTTGATTCTTGTACACTCTGTTGACATTCTCTACCTTTGGATTACTGAGGAGTAAGAAAAGACTTAATGGTGCTAGCTATCCTTTCTTATTCTTTTATGACATCATTTTCAGTGTGAGTGGTTTACAAACACAGGAAAGTAACACAAGTAAGAAAGGAAGAGATAAGGCTCCTTTGACATTAATCTTTATTAGAATGCCACTGCCTTCTTTTTGTTTTTGAATTAGGTTCTTGTCTGAACAGAAATCATGGTCTCTCAGGCTGCTGGCACTCTTGCTTCCTTAATCACAGGTGTAACAGTCTTACCTTGTACTTACTTTGAATCTTGTAACATCCCATGAATTTTGGGTTACCTAGAATTCTGTGCTCATGAGACATCATAAATGCTATATGCAAATGGGGAGGCAGCAATGAGGGAATATGAATACTGTACATATTTTACATGCTTACTTACATGCATGCTGCATTATCTCTTGGGCAGCAGATCATTAAGCCAGTTGTGGGGCCTTCTGAGTGCATGTCTCTGTGTGACCACAGGTGACATGTCCTTGAAGGTGATCCTTTTTTGCTGTGACATAGAAGAAGAGGGATAAAGACAGGATGATAGAAATGTCATCATGCTTTTATCACATATAATATATAACATCACACAGCTATTCAAATAAAGGCTAGAAAAAACATTTCACTTCCTTAAGAGAAATATACTTGAGGATTGCACTAACATTTCTGAAAAATCACTAGAGTGGATATTTTTCATATATTAGTGATAATATAAAATAATAAAATGAGAGATGCTGTCATTGGAATAGGCTTTCCTGGTGGCAAGAGCTAACTGAAAGTATTTAACAGGAAGGGCAGGGTTACTGCAATAGGTAGCAGGGCAGAATGGTATTTAAAATTGTCTGATCCAGTGGCATATTGATCATCCATTCCTAGGAATGAATTAGATTTTTAATTGACCTGGGTAACTAAATAAACAGTGATGTGGAAAACCTGGGCAGGAAAATTATGGTAATGTTCTGTAGGAATATGGAACAAAGCCCTTGTTATTTTATTTTTCCCACACAACAATAATAGTATATTACATAGCAGTAATAGTATACAGCAATTTAACAACAGGATAACTCCTTTCAGGTTTCCAGACCCAATTCCAACATGTGTGTGGGGGGATCTGGGGGTCTTCCAATACACACACCACCAAGCAATTATCGAACAAGAGCAGGGTGTCTGAGAACTCAATTAATTATGAGGCCATCTGCCTGGAGACAGCTACCAGATTCCCCAGGTTAAGGGCTCCGTCCTACAGGACTGACCTCTGCCCGCTGACTCTAGACGCTGGTTGCAAGTGCCAGACAGTTCCTGTGCTTCTAACCTACTGGCTGTAGATGGGAGGTTCCAACAACCTCCCGCTTAGGTTTGATTAATTTGCAGGAGCGGCTCACAGAACTCAAGAAATCATGTTTACCAGTTTAATAAATGATACTGTAAAGGATGCAAGTTAACAATCAGATGAAGAGATGTGGTATTTCTTATGACTCATTATATCAAAGCCCTTCATTTCATGTCAAATAAATCTTGATTCATGTCTGTGCTCTATTAGAGGAAACAAAAATATCACCTGTTCATGGAATCAGAGGTAGTGATACAATGATAGATCTCTGAAAATGGGCCCAGGGTATGAGAATGTGTTGGCATATAAAATGACCCTATTGAGGAGAAGGTTTTTCAAATCAAATACACAATATAACTTGACCTGTGGATATCAGTCACTTCTTTTCCCTGTGTATTAGTCTGCTAGGGCTGCCATAATGATGTACCACAGACTGGGTGGATTAAACAACAGAAACTTATTTTCTCACAGTTCTGGAGGCTTAAAGTCCAAGATCAAGGTGTCAACAGGATTCATTTCTTTCTAGGGCTTTTCCTTGACTTGTAGATGCTCTCTTCTCCCTGCTTTCACATGCTGGTTCCTCATGCTTGTCTGTATCCAAATCTCCTTTTCTTTATAAGAACACTGATCATATCAGTTTAGTGCCTGTATACATGACCTCATTTTACCTTAATTACCTCTTTGTAGGTCCTATCTCCAAATAATATCACATTCTGAGGGTACTGGGGCTTAGGACTTGAACATATAAGTTTTGGGGGTACATAAATAAGCCCATAATATGCAGCCATGAATTCATGGACTAAGTAACCATAGTAACAGTAGTATATGTGAGGCAGGAGCTCCAGAATATGGCCTCCTTTCACCAAATCTGTCACAGCTACCACTGCTGGGTGCCTTTCTTACAGCAACAATGACCAATGTTGTGCCATTAAAAATAATATCTCAACTTGTGACTTCAAGATGACATCCATGGAATAGTGATTTCATTGGACCCTTTCCATAGCAACAGATGTGTTAAAGAACTATCTAATAGCTGATTCAATACTCATTGACTGTCCTTTCAGTGAATATAACCATAAGAGTTGGGTTTTTAGTCCTATATTCTCTAAATCGGTGGGAAATATGTCATGATGTTTCTCCTAGAACCAGAATACACAATTCCAAGAACTAAGGACTAGAATTGGTGGGTGATATATATATATATATATCACTATTACAGCCGAAAACTTCTTGTAAAATGCTTATTTTCTGACCTTGAAACCTGGATGCTGCTGGAAGATGTTCTGCCGGTTTGAGAAGTCTGATGCTGAAGCTGAGATCTGCTGGTTTTAGAGGTCTCATAGCAACCAAGGGATTAATTCCTCCACCAGAGAATATAAGAGAGTTTCTATTAAATTGAAAGTTAAGATTCTCATCTGTCCTTTTGCTCCTAATGAAACAAGATAAAAACTAAGTTATCTGCTATAATGTAAAAGAAGGAATCTGAAAATTTAGTCATCTAGAAATGTAGTTACAGTTTTATATAATATGTGACCTATTCATCTTCCCTAACTAGATTCTGACAGAATAGTTCAAGGAAGAAAATAGCAAAAATGAGTGGTTTGGTTGATTATTTCCACAAATTACATTATGTGACAAACACTTTTCCATAACTTGAAAAGGGTAAGTCTGCATTTCTGATTTTAGCCAAAAATAAATGTAAGGTACCTGAAAAGATAAAAGTATCTTCATTAAGCATATCATTACATATGTTTTTAAATCAATAATATTTCAATTTTTACAAACCTTTCTAAGTATGGCAACTTTAAAAATGTGCCTATAAATGAAAGGATAATAGATAAAATTAATAGCCACTTGGTAAGTCTGAATAAAGCTTTTTTTATTTGTATACCTCCCAGAACCTTTGAAAGTGAATGGCTTAAAAGATAGAATTTTTAAATATTTTGTTTATTTAGTTTCCAGTTCTTTAATTTCAATAAATTAAAATAAAGCCTGAATATATCATTAGCCAAAAAGTGATTGAAAGTTAATTTTGATATTGGTCCTAATGTGACCAATATCAAATTCAGAATGTTTGTCATATAATTCTGAAATAATTCAAAGAGTTGAGTGTTCTATTAAAAACTTCCCAAATTCTCATCTGCTTTTTAATTAAATAAAAATTTCCAGTGTTTAAATCTATAAAAATAAAACATAAAAATAGAATCCTGTTTCACTCTATTATAAGTGAAATTTGTCTTTGTATAGATGATCCAAAATTTTAAAGAGAATCTATTCAAGTCATTAAGAACTATATTTTAAGTGTTATTACTTAAGCTTCAAAATTACATATTAAAGTGTGTGATATATTTATGTTATTTTGAATAACTCTGAACTAATAATTTTCCCAAAAGAATTTATCTACATGCTTCATGGCTAAGAAATTATAATAGAATAATCAGTAAATTTTTCTAGAATAAATAGTACATTAGGATAAAATTTTGTGGAAATGGAATAGAAATGCAAGCTCAAGAAGTAAACCATGTAAATACTTTTTCACTTGTAAGGAAGATCTTAGTAATATAGTTTTTTCAAGGGATGATGCTAAATATTGAATGTCTATGGTATTTACATTCCAAAACATACATTATTATATAATATTATTATATTAAAAGTACTATAGCAGTTTTTTTAAAGGTCAATATTTAAAATGTTATTTATTTGCAACTTTTAAAATTATGACACCAAGAAATTTGGAGTCAATTAAGGAAGAATAGGTGGAACCAGTACTAGATTTTGAATAGGGCACTAGGGATATAGGAGTAAATGAAATGCATGCAGCATTCTGAAAACCAAATGCCCAGTTTCATGAAGTACAAAATTTCCAGTAGTACAAAATACTGTTGAGAAGCTACGTAAGAAGAAAACCAGCCATTGATTCTGACAAAAAAGGGGGTTAATGTTAATCTTAATAAGAGCTCTCTGTTTTAATGGTAGAGGAATTCAAACGTACTGATAGCCCAATTAAAGGGTACTGAAGAAAAATCAGGAAATGAAATGGAGGCAATAGGTAGACACAACTTTTTGAGTCCCCAGAAGGAGGAATCAAGAAAGGGGGCAGAAACTGAATGAGTAGGTGGGGCTGCAGAATTTTCTTTAGGTAGGTGATGATCACTAAGGAATGTTATAGGACCGTGGTAATTTTGTGACAATAATGATGGTAATGATTTCCTAGAAGTGAAGAAAGTGACACTGAAGGAAAACACTGATACAAATGCAGGATTGAGGGATTTATTTTTGTTTGGTTGATTTTGCTTTATCTTTGTTTTATTTTGCTTTTACTGGTAACATGGGATGAGAACCATGGTACGAATAGAGAGGTTTTTTTTTTTTAGATTGGAACAGGCACTAATTATTCTAATTATTCCATTCTACCGGGAGTGAAAGCAAAGTGTGTGATTTCAGGTGCAGGAAGATGAGTGAAATGACAAGCGTAACAGCAGAGAGTGATGGGGGACTAGGCTTGGAGATGTAGCAGGGGATGTAAAACAGAAATTCAGTAAGTGATTTTACTAAATAAGTGTAGTATGTAGTCTGGTGGTGATAACTATTTGACATTTTTCATCATAATTTTGAAATACTTACTACTTTGTCTTCAAGAACAGTTACCCACTTTAAAAGGCAGATTAATACATCAGAAAGAAGAGAGATAATGGAGTTAATGTATTTTCCAGTCAGTTATAGAGAATGACAATTAGATCAAGGCTGGGTTAAGAAGGAAGGGACACATAAGGCTGGCAATGTATAATTTGCATAACATAAATTCACCCATTTTAAGTGTACAATTCAGTGATTTTTAGTAAATTTACCAACTGAGCAATTATCTTCATGACCCAGTTTTAGAGCATTCCTGTAAATCGAGTAAGACTTCACCTGCCTCTATACTGTTAATCCCCATTCCTATCTCCATCCCAGATAACCAATAATTTGATCGTGGGATTAAAGATTTACTTTTTTTTTTACATTTCACATAAATGAAATAATACAATCTGTGCTTTTTGGGGTATGGCTTCCTTAACTTAGCATAATACTTCCAAAGCTCATCCATGTCATAGCATGTATCAGTACTTAATATCTTTTAATTGCCAAATAATACTCCATTGTGTGGATATACCAAATTTGTTTATCCATTCACCAGTTGATGGATGTTCAGGCTGTTTCTACATTTTTGCAATTATGGATAAAAGAGAAACTATTTGAAGTCAATAATGATAAGGCATAAATATGAACAAGTGTTTTGGGGGTCAGTGATTTTGTCAAAGAAAGATCATTGCCTTGGATAAGGAGGTAAAGAAACTGAGAAGTTAGGAGATTAAATAGATCATCCTTGTGATGGTTTAAATCAACAGTGATAATGAGTATTGGAGGATAAAGAAAAGGTGAGTTGGGCACTGAATTTATCAGTGAGCATCAGTAAATGACAATAACATGAAGGGATGAAATCAGTAAATGACAATAACATGAAGGGATGAAATTCAGTGAACTCTGATGACTTTCAATTTCACAGAGACTAGATATTAAGAAGGAAGGAGAAGAAACAACTGGCAAGCAGCAATGCAAAGCAATGTTTCATCTATATCTCCTCTATATCAGTTGGTATGTGGAATATGAGAGGAAGAAATTAATAATCACTACTTAAGAGGGTTGTAGAAGAAATAGCATATTCAGGGACAGCTAGATTTAAGTTACAACAAAAGTATTGTGGAGTGGCAAAGGTGAATTTACTTAGAAATGACACAGTGGAACCATTTGGAAGTTGGAGACCAGTAGGGATGGAACCAATTCAGGATGTTTCTCAGGATTCATATCAGTATCAAAGTCCAATTTTATCACAAATATTATGTAACACCACTTTAATATTGTGAAATGGAATTCATAGAAGATATAAACAACTTAAAACTCACTTAAATAAATTAAATGCAATATCCTAGATATAACATGGGTAAATAAACAGGAAATAACTTGCACTAATTAACATCTGTCAGTATATAAATGTTTAAATATGACTTCTGCAAGATGTAATAACATAATCAGAAGTTTGCATTTCTACTGAGAATCATCCTAGAGGAGGTAAAAATGCAGACTGCTGGTGCTATGCTGTACTGATAACTCCAACACCATGAGAAGCAATGAGTGAACCAATTTTCCAGTATGGTGAATAATTTTGGTAAGGTTCCATTTTTGGAGTATTATGGAGTTAACACTCATAAATGAGGGTATTTTGATGCTTTTACATTAAATAGTAAAAGAGGGAACAAGAAAACAAAGCATGATAGGAGTGGCTCTGTAAATCAGAGTAGGAAACTCCTAAAGACCACTGGAAGTTTCCATTTTTCTCCTTAAGCTGAAGTATTAAGGTAGGAGAAGAGAATCTGAAGAACAGTGAGGTTGGCCCTGCCCCTCAGGGGAGGGCTTGATTGATTTTGTCACTTGGTAACAAAATAACAGCAAAGGTCTTTGTCTTGCAGGTGCCTAAAGGTTTTGTGGATGCCATCACTAATCGAAGAACAAATGGGTACTTAATGTATGTATTAAATCTTCAACCCATAGCATTTTAGAGATGCCCAGAGTCCCTCCAAAACAAGTACACCCAAACAAGTAAATAATGGGTGTGTCTGTTTAAGTAGCATTCATTATTTATTTTATTTATAGGGTAAAGAAGGAAAAAGATATCTCCCCACAGAAGTATTTAGCCTCTAGTATATTGTCCTAAGCAGATTGTAGCCCCAAACCTGCTTACAAATGTCTCATAGGTGTCAAAATCCAATCTTCTAGGAAACACCTGAGCAGACCAGTGGCATAGTGGTCTTTACCCCAAGTGGTTTCTCAGTTTTACTTCTAACTCCATGTTCAACTTCCCCTGAGAGATGTTTGACTAAAAAGAACTCTCTCTCATTTAAATGCTTGTAATGAGCCTTTAAGATTGACGTACTTGTGTCCAGCATAGTTGGTTAATCACTTTGTCTCCGTTTTACAAATTTTTTTTAAATCTAATTAATCTAATGGGAAAAGTGGGGCCCAAATAAGCTATTTACATTCTAATAGGAAGATAATGCATAATTATTTACAAAACAAAAATAAATAATGGGCTTTATTGTCTCTACTTACTGTTTCATCTGAAAAAATACAGGTGAATGGAAAGACTATGCATGAAACTCTATTAGTTATTTTTTTAAAATTATTAAGGTATTATTGATATACACTCTTATGAAGGTTTCACATGAAAAAACAATGTAGTTACTGCATTCAGCCTTATTATTCAGTCCTCCCCCATACCCCATTGCAGTCACTGTCCATCAGTGTAGTAAGATGCTACAGATTCACTATTTGCCTTCTCTGTGCTATACTGTCTTCCTTATGACCCCCAACACCATGTGTACTAAAACATAATTCCTCTCAATTCCCTTCTCTCTCCCTCCATATCCACCCTCCCATACCCCTCCTCTTTGGTAACCACTAGTCCCATCTTGGAATCTGTGAGTCTGCTGCTGTTTAATTCCTTCAGTTTTGCTTTGTTGTTATACTCCACAAACAAGGGAAATCATTTGGCACTTGTCTTTCTCCACCTGGCTTATTTCACTGAGCATAATATCCCCAGCTCCATCCATGTTGTTACAAATGCTAGGATTTGTTTCTTTCTTATGGCTGAATAGTATTCCATTGTGTATATGTACCACATCTTCTTTATCCATTCATCTATGGATGGACACTTCGGATGCTTCCATATCTTAGCTATTGTAAATAGTGGGGCAATAAACATAAGGGTGCATATGTCTTTTAGAATCTGAGAAGTTGTATTTTTTGGGTAAATTCCAAGGAGTGGGATTCCCAGGTCAAATGGTATTTCTATATTTAGTTTTTTGAGGAACCTCCATATTGCTTTCCACAATGGTTGAACTAGCTTACATTCCCACCAGCAGTGTAGGAGGGTTCCCCTTTCTCCGCATCCTCATCAGCATATGTAGTTCTTAGTCTTTTCGATGCTGCCATCCTTACTGGTATTAGGTGATATCTCATTGTGGTTTTAATTTGCATTCCCTGATGATTACTGATGTGGAGCATCTTTTCATGTGTCTGTAATGGTTATATCATTTTGCTGGACTCACCCCTTAATCATTATGTAATGTCCTTCTTTGTCTCTTGTGACTTTCTTTGTTTTGAAGTCTATTTTGTCTGATACAAGTACTGTAGCTACTGCTTTTTTTTCCCTATTAGTTGCATGAAATTTCTTTTTCCATCTCTTCACTTTTAGTGTGTGTATGTCTTTGCATTTAAAGTGAGTCTCTTGTAGGCACCATATAGCTGGGTCTTGTTTTTTTATCCATTCAGTGACTCTATGTCTTTTTATTGGTGCATTCAGACCATTTACATTTAGGGTGACTATAGATAGGTATGTACTTATTGCCCTTGCAGGCTTTAGATTCATGATTACCAAACGTTCAAGGTTATCTTTCTTACTATCTAAGGATCTAACTTAACTCACTTGGTGTGCTATTACAAACACAATGTAAAGGTTCTTTTGTTTTTTTCTCCTCCTTTTTCTTCCTCCTCCATTCTTTATATATTAGATATCATATTCTGTACTCTTTGTCTATCCCTTGACTGACTTTGGGGGTAATTGATTTAATTTTGGATTTGCTTAGTAATTAATTGTTCTACTTTCTTTACTGTAGTTTTTATTACCCCTGGTGACAGCTGTTTAGCCTTAGGATCACTTCCTTCTATAGTGGTCCCTCCAAAATACACTGCAGAGATGGTTTGTGGGAGGTGCATTCTCTCAGCTTTTGCTTACCTGGAAATTGTTTAATCCCTCCTTCAAATTTAAATGTTAATCTTGCCGGATACAGTATTCTTGGTTTAAGGCCCTTTTTCTTCATTGCATTGAATGTCATTCCCTTCCGGCTTGTAAAGTTTCTGCTGAAAAGTCTGATGATAGCCTGAGGGGTTTTCCTTTGTATGTGATCTTATTTCTCTCTCTGGTTGCTTCCTTATCATTGATCTTTATCTTTTTAATTATTATATGTCTTGATGTTATCTTCCTTAGGTCCCCTGTGTTGGGAGACTGTGTACCTCCATGGCCTGAGAGACTATCTCCTTCCACAGACTGGGGAAGTTTTCAGAAATTAGTTCCTCATAGGCACTTTCTATCCCTTTTTCTCTCTCTTCTTCTGGTACCCCTATAGTATGAATATTGTTCCATTTGGATTGGTCACACCATTCTCTCAATATTGTTTCACTCTTAGAGATCCTTTTTTCTCTCAGTGCCTCAGCTTCTTTGTATTCCTCTTCTCTAATTCTATTTCATTTATCATCTCCTCCACTGTATTTAATCTGCTTTTAAAACCCTCTATTGTATTCCTTGATGATTGGATCTCTGATCGGAATTTACTCCTGAGTTCTAGAATATTTTTCTGTACCTCCATGAGCATGTTTATGATTTTTATTTTGAAATCTCTTTCAGGAAGATTGACTCTTTTTCTGGTGTTTGTACTATTTTTGTTTGAACCAGTTTCCTTTTATGTTTCATATTTTTATGTGGTGTTCTCTAGTGCACAGAAGCTCTACACTCTGGAGTTACTCAGCTCTTGGAACATTGTTGGGGGTCGCTGCAGAACAGTGTTGGTGCCTGGAGGAAAGTGTGGGGAGGAAAGAGCTGTTTTCTGCTACTTGGCTGCTATGCCTGTCTCCACTGCCATAATCAGTGGGTTGAACACACAGGTGCAAGCCTCTCTGCTTTTAAATTGTAGTTGCTGTAGGCAGGGATTTCCTCTGGTTGGCCTGATACCAGGACAGGGTCTGCCAGTTTGTGAGCCAGGGGCAGTCTAGCTGGGAGGAAGGCACAGCAGGCTATGTGTCACAGTGGGGGCCTTGGAGCTGCATGTCCAGCCAGGGCAATGGAGCACCTGAAGCTCCTGAAAGGTCCCAACCTGCTATGCAGAATGTATCCACACAATTTTGTCTACCTGTCCTTTCTCCTGAACAGCAATTTCTGTGCAGTCCTTGCCCCTTTAGCAGCCTTCTTGCTAACGGCTTCCTTGTTAGGAAGTCTCTCAGACTGCCTACCTTTCTTTTATCCCAGAGCAGCCAGATATGCATCCCTGTTTTCCACAAGCAGCTGGAATCTCAGTCTCTCCAGGTATTCTTCCTGTTTTAGCTTTCCAACCCCACTAATCACCAGAGCATCATTCAATGTAGGTTTGTGCTCCCTGAACAGATCTCTAGAGCTAGGTGTTTAGCAGTCTCAAACCTCCACTCCCTCCCTGCTTCATTTCTCTTCCTCCCTCCAGGTAGCTGGCATGGGGAAAGGGCTTGGGTCCTATCAGATCATGGCTTTGGTACACTACCCTGTTCTGTGAGGTCTGTTCTTTTCTCCAGGTGTATGCAGTCTGGCACAGCCTTCTTTCTTGTTGCTCTTTTAGGATTAGTTGTATTAATTATTCTTTCATATTATATGTGGTTTTAGGAGGAGACCTCTGTCTCACCTCTCATGCCACCATATTTAATCCTCAGTTAGTTATTTGTATTCATTTTTCCTTCCAGTTGAGTATTAGTAGCAGCAATTGAGTTAATTAGATGGAGGTAATATCTTTCATGACTTTCCAGGCCATACATATATATTTTCCAACATGTAATTGCATTTCTGTATTTTAAGCAATTTACAGAAAGCAAGAAAAATTTCATAGTTCATAGATAATATTCAATACAACTACAAGAAACTTAGATGTTCACACATATCAATATTCACTTAGGGGATAGCAATCATTTTATTCTCATTATAACCTAGAATGTTCATAAGTAATATATAGTTTCTGATAAAGCTAAAAATATTGACCATTTTCTAGGTTTAAAGTTGACTTCAATTTTTGGTTAATTAATTTTTGTCCTTAATATGAAATGAGTGCTCAGGTAAAACCAGAGTTTTAATTTTCATATACAGAAAAGTTTTCCACTGCATAAAACTTTAGTTAACATATAGTAGATTGAGTATGTATTAAGTCAAAGAAGGCAGAACATTTTTTCTTATTTGACTTTCTCCCAAGTTTATTTCAATCACAATGTTTACATTTCAGTTACATTGTTTTATTTCCATATATGAATGTTCAATGTATGTAGATGAATATGAATGTGTAACATTATTTTAAATACCTTGAAAAAATATACTTTAAGCATCTGATGTGCAACCAGTTTGAATGATGGATGGTTTTTGAGTGATTTTTCCCAGAAGAACTTTATAGTGTTATATTAAATAAGCTAAAATTTTTTTCAAATGATTAAGAGAAATATTTTGTTATTTAGCTTCTTTACAAAGATTTTCTTAAATGATGAGATAAGCCATATTTCACAACTGAAATCATCATATATGCTACCATATTGTTCTCAAGTATAGGCTAGAACACAGATTGCAAGCAAAACATGTGATGCATATTGTAAAACCCAAATATATGATCTCATTTACACAAAGATAAATATTGAGAAATTACCTGGAATGTGTTTTCGAGGTTTTTATTAGATGGAGAATATTCCCTTACCTTCAAAGTATCTTGTAAAGATCACAACTGTATCATTTGATTCTTTAATTTTTAATACAGATCTGAAGTCTACCATAGTAAACTGATAATAAAAGTATGGAAATGATCTGCTACTTGTTCGGCATTCCTTAGTTTTTTCATAGGGTCATTTTTTTCCTTTCCCTGGAGGAACAGACCATTACATTTCTAAATCCTTAACATGTAATGATCTTCCATTTTTAACTGTTGCCAATTACCAGCCCCACAGAAGCTATCTGAGCATGTGGTTAGTGCACAGATTAATAGCATTGTCCAATGGTTTTCCATTTCATCCAGTGCTCAATCTAGACTCCAAAAACAGAAACAGTCTTGCATTTTATTACTCATAAATTGTTTATTAAGGTGCTAACATTACACACTTGCTGCTTCTTGGCATTCCGCAGGCCTTAGGAACTATCACCCGTGGTATTTTATTATTATGCTCACTCTCCACTTCAGGTCTGCTGTGGAACAGCCTTCAATGATACCTTTCTAATTGGTGTCAGCTCCTTAAATATGGCTGGCTTTACATCCTCTCAATCTGCTGCTGCTTTTTTCATCCCTTCAGCTTTAGTTCTTGACCATTTAGTGTTTATAATGTAAAAATTTTCTATTTCAAAATTGCCAAAATATTGCTTGCAACCACCTACTGTATCATTAAAATACAAAAAACTGTTCAACCAGTAGACATTGCTCTGTTGTGTGTTTCTGTTCAAATAACTTTGAATTAAAAAATAACAAGGGCATTTCATGGTTATAATTCAAATCTTAAATGAGGTATTTAATGTATAGGCTTTTTCTGAGTGCCATGCTTCTTAAGCATAATACCTACATGTATAATAAAATAAATTTTAACCATATTAAAAGAATTATTGGTTTGAACTGATAAATAATTTATTTTTCATATGTAACAACATCTTCAATTTTCATATATTAAATTAATTTTCTCAATAAAAAGTAGGTTCATATTCAAAATAATTACTTCATGATTATAAAGTAGAAATAATGATGCATTGCTGCCATTATTAGTATATTAATTAACCTGAGAAAAAATTTATAATTGACATTTTTATTAGTTGCTTTAAATATTAAAATAATATCTCCTATCTTCTCAGTAACTTACTGAGAAGTAACTTACCTGAGGACTTGAATCCTTAGTATATTTTAAGTTCTGATCAACAATAAACATGATGTCTTAGAATATCAGAACCACTTTTCCAACTCACAGGAAGCACAACAGCCACCATTTTATAACTTTTTTACTGGATAAAACTCTTGAAATTCATGTAGTCATGTTACCTAGCAGAATGCACAACAGGTGAAATTATATATCTTATTTTCATTGGTTGATAAGATAAAATTTTGACATTCACTACTAAAGGACTTTAGCTTTATCTCACAAACTTCTAAATTGCTTAACATATTAATTTGTTACATAGTTCAATATATTAACCTTACTAAGAATATTCTTTGTCTTTCAGGGTGCTGTTTCATTTATTTTGCTCACATAATATTTCCATAAAGAAACATGCTTTAATTAAAAATTTACTGCGCTCAAGTATCCCTGCAATGCATTTTGGGGCATTTGAAAATGAATCACGTAAAACGCATTTCTTAAGTTAGTTTAAAATCAGCAATGGAATAGCTTTCTGTTGCATTTGTCAATACACCTGCTCCATCTCTTGCATTCTGGTGCTCCTTTTTCTGTGTCAGTGGAGTCATTTTATGATATCAAGTTACTTCACACCAGGAATTTTTTTCCATAGTGTTTTATGTTTTCTGCTAGATTGGATGTCAATTGCCACTATTTTTTCTGTATCAATAACATCTTATCTGATCCTCCCAAGTTATTTTTAGCTATATATGGTCTCTTTCACTATTACTGTATAATCATTAAATTTAGAAACATCTGAAAGCTTGTACTATGATCAACATTCTATCTTAAACTCTTTTTATATTTATATTTATACTGGAATCAGTCACTTACAGTATTTCTTTTTTCTCTTTGTAATAAGATAATACAAATATCTTCTCCTGTCTTCTTAAAAGTGATTGTTTTTAGGCCATCAATAGTTTTGTTGATTCATTCATTTGCAAGTCCAAAATGGACTGATGTAAAATGACATAAATTAAAAATAATGAAAGTTGTCTGCGTATCATATTTTCCTTGAACTTCTCACTCCTATATAATGTCTCTATTACTCTAAATAAGTCTTGGTTATCCAAGATTTGACACAGAATCACATATATTCATATATTTCATAACTTCTCCCATCAATAAATCTTGGCAGCTAGGTCCTTGATAAAACGTCTTGACCCCTCACCAACTCATCTAACTTTATAGAAATCAGCTATCTTATTTTCCTTATTTCAGTCATTAATTTTTCAGTTCACATCAAATCTAACATAACTGCTAGGATTTTCTTTTTCAAATGCTATAAACTTCCTTACTCCTCTTTTAGGACTTAGACTGATTTCCTTTCTGCCTATCAAACGCAAATTTTTCCTCTTGGGCTCAAGATAACTGTTAGCTCTCTTCCATATACCTCTGTGCATACCCTCCTTAATTTAATTTATACTACATGCCACCACACTGGATAGATCAAGTTAGCTATGTTAAACCATAGCACACTTAATTCACTCTTATTCTTCACTTCCTTCTAAACTTAAATAAAACTCCAAAGTGTAGCAATCAGTTATTCTTCTACATAAAAAATGATGGCAGGCTGTAATATTGATGATTTTGTTCCTTTATTTTTGTCTGTTTTTAATTCATTCTTACTTTTCCAGTGAGTCAGCAGCACCCATCATTCCTCTGAAGGGAACTGAGATTGTTATTCTCAGTAATGTAAAAACAAATGATTAATAATCTTTTTTAGTTGTTGGTTTGGTTTTGTTTTGGTTTATTTTCCAGGTCTTTGAAAACCATAAGAAAGTGACCATGGTAGTGAATATGGGGCTGTGGGGAGGAGGTTGGAGGGAGAGCAGCTGAGAGCACATGAGGTCACCTGAGCAGGGGAAAGAGCAAATGAGGTGAAGCCTGTGCACCATCTATGGCCTGCATTAAGAAGCTGGTCAGAGTGGGGGAGTTCCAAAAGACCATCTGTTCCCTAAAATGAAGAGGGCATTTTATCTGTGCTGAAGAACAGATCTTTAGGTCAGTGGTAGTTAAGGGTGTCTATTAAAAAGTTCTTAAGTTCATGCATCATCCAGGAAAAGGTCAAATTCTAGTTTTGGTTCTATCTGAACGATCTGAGAAAATTCTATATGCTTAGTATTCTCAACTATAAAATGGAACAATAATGACAAGAACATCTACTTTTAGACTTATTGTGAGAATTAATGCAAGGATATGCAAAGAGCTATGAAAAATCCTTGCTACATAGTCTTCAGTAAATTAAGGCAATGTAAATGTGTTTTGATATTAATAGCATGTTTAGAGAAACATTTTTATAACAATTATTTCTGAGCCACTTCTGGTTCCTGTTTTTCCAAATAATCATGAAACAAGCACTTTTTAAAAAGCAGTAGCTGTGTTTCTTGCTGCTTATTTAAACATCATCAGCCCTACCTCTAACTCCGTAATCCCGCTACTTCTTTTGTTTGTAATTTAACAGTGCCTTGATGCAAGTCTATGCCAGGTAAAACACCGCTTTTACTCTTATTCTGTAGAATGCGAAAACTAGAGGAATCTGACCAACACCTTCACGTGCACAACCCGAAAGTTCCAGGTGGCAGGGAAGGGTGGGGAGTAACTCATGGCCATGGGGAATGAAAATCAATGCTTCCCTTTTCATCCCTCAGATGTGCAACTCTGAAAAAAACATATCAGAAGTAGTCACAGGAATTATTGTGGGATCCAGCACCAATCAGAAGTTGCCTACCCTATTGCTGTATTTCCCACCTTCCCTATTTATCTATTCACTCCCCACTCTGTTCCTCCCTTCTGCTCTGTGGGATCAAACTGCAAATAAACTGTATACATGCAAGCTGGCCTTAGGCATTAGAGAGCCTGAGCTATGACCAACTGCTAATCCTTTGCCTAGGAAACTGATAGAATTTTTCATGCAGATTGGAATATTAATTTGTACCTTACACTTGTTCAAACATACTTTGTAATTATGTATTTTTACCATTTCAAACAACAGTATTTTGCTCTTAGGAAAAATTTTGAAATTCTTTGACTTGTGGATTTTATTTTCAATGTGCATTGGTAATATTTCAACCCAGTAATATATACTGGGTTGAAATGATGTGTTTATATATAAAGGGGTTTCATAATATTATTTCCTATGAACACATTCTTAGACATAGGAAACCACTTCAAAATAGTTACAATTTCACAAGGTGTCCAAGCCCAGGTGACAGCTACATGACCTCAGCGGTATCCACAGATGAGCCTCTGTAGACTGCCAGTAGATGATGGAGAAAGGCAACAGCAGGCACACCAAGGAGTTAGCAACAAGCCCTGATGCTTTGAACAGAACATACATTCAGACTTTGGCACCTAGTTCCTACTTTTGCCCAAAGTGCCTTGTTTGTATCCACAGCTGTTAAATGCGTTTGTTGAAAGGGGATAGACCATGGAGAAGAAAGAGACTGGGGAGAGATATGCCAGCTTCTGTGGGAGGTAGTGTCAAGCCAAAGTGCAATTTACTCTCAGATAATTATTTGCTTTAGAAATCTGGTGTCATTTATTAGAATGACTATGATATGTGGTGAGCAGGAACCTCATGTTACAGCAGTCATCTTTATACTTCATTGTAAATTAAGAATTTATAATTGTGCTGAACTAATTAACACCTAAAGAGCAAATATATCTTCATTTATTTCAAATGATATAAACTGACTGTTCAGATTGAATTATTAAAGGCAGATATTTATATAATTCTCAATCATACTTATTAGTTTTGGCTTTCCTAAACATATTAGCAAAAAAGTGCTTTGTGGTAATATTCTATTAACTGTCAAATTGTTAGCCATTGAGGGGTGGCTGAATAATATATGTAATATCTAAACCTTTAGAAGCATGCGCGTTTATTGCCATTCTATGTTTTATTTCTATAGCAGAAATGTATTTAAGATATTTTGAAAGTGAAAGGTCAATGCAATATGTGTTAGAATGATAGACATGATGCAAATTTACTGAAATCACAAGTCTTTTATTAAAATTCAGAAAAATTGTACAATGTGTCATGAAAAGGTAGAGTTTATAAGCTTGACAATGTATTCAAACAAGTCATATTATTTCTTATCATTTTTTGTTAATTTCACATAAAATCACTGATGATCCATACCAAAGGGTAATGTAAAATTAATCACAGTTGGATGGTTTGAATAGCATGTACAATGTGGTAAGAATTGTAAGCATAGTTTATCTACCAGGAAGTCAATTTTCACTTGTCATTTCAGACCAATGACTGTTGACTAAATTACAAGAGCATGTTTTACTCTGAAGCATTCATTGCATTATGTCACACTGCACATGTCATATACTTTAAGGTTTTCAATGTCCAATCTCCAGTATGCAAGAACCCTTAGCATGTTCTGCTGAACTCAAGTAATCACAGGAATAGATAAATGGATTTATGAATTACTGTTATTTTTCTATTATTTTTTAATGATTTTTCCATTGGGAATTAACACATCAGGAAGATTCTTACAATGGAGAAGAGCAATCTGAGAAACCCAAACCACTTTTCCAACTTAGAAAATAGGACTAGAAATTCTAAATTTTCTCAGAATCATACTCTTCCTTCCTAAAATTTATGACCTCTTATTCCAAAAGTTGCTTCAAAAGGAGAGATGGGAAAAGAGATTCACTTTGCTCATGATAAAGGGACAGTCCTGCTGCTCTTCTGATAAAAGAAAAAGGCCTCTTGTCATAACTTTCCTCTTCCTTTGTGATTAAAGTATCTCTCATGATCAGAGGAAAGTTCTCCTACTCTTGTGACAATAAAAACTAATGGCAAGGACCCTGACAATAAAAAGAGAGTATTTTTCTTCACCTATGTCTTTTTTTAAAAGTAACACCCAAGTGATGGTCTAAACTGACATTCTGTTGAAGTATGTTCTAAAATAATGATCAGCACCATGGGTAATTTATTTTGGGCTCATGGGCTAATATTTACCTTCCTGTATAATCTTAAAAAATTAGCGAACATCAGATTTCATGTTTCTGCGAGCTGTCATTGAAGCCAATATGCTACCAGCATGAACCATGTTCATTGCCTCCCTAATCCACTTACTTCTTTTTTCAGTTGGTGGTATGTGCATGTGTGTTTTGCTTACCTATAGAGTGTTGCCAGGGGAGTATCATAATTATTCCAAATGTTTTTATGGTGATTTTAAAAATAGTTTATGATAGCAACTAGTAATATCCAGACTCACATAAATATGATGTACACAAATATTATGTGTATAATATTACTTTCCTAGTAAAAACTAGGAAAGAGAGTTATAATTTAATTTAAAAATAAAGTTTAGATTATCAGCTTGACTGCCTGCCTTCATTTACAGTTAACAAAACAAAAACTAAACTGGTTTAAACAGTGTGAAATTTTACTGGTCATGTAACTGAAAAATGGAAATTTAAATTGGGCTTCAGGACTCCAATTCCCACTCTAAGAGGGTCTGTCTCACTCACATTTTCATGAGCTATGTCCGGGTGTCTTGCCGGAGGTTTCAGTCCCAGACAAGTTAACTCTGGGTTTGCTGAGACTGAATCACAACAGTGGGACATTTTGCACCAGAAGAGTTTATAGCAAGCTTTACTCTCCTGGTGGCAGCTCAAGCACTAGAATCCTGTCTGCCTCCAGGCAGGGTCTCTGCCTCCTGACATCTCTGCCACCGCAGCTGTCTCAGTCTCTGTCCCCACTCCAGCCTCTGCTTTCCTGCTGCTGCACAGCCCCAGGAAACTGGGTGGAGCTCTGTGTATAGAGTCAATAATAATGTATTGCCCACAAGTGAGCAGTGGCAATATGCCGTCACCATTTGCAAGCTACGTGCTTCCTCTTTAATACAGAAGGGAAAACAAATGATTGCTTTCCACAAGTCAGAACAAAATTCTGAACTTTGATCTTATTGCACTAACCAGAACCAATCCTTGTGGCCAAGGGTAATGTCATGTGATGATTGGTTTAACTAACTGGTTTAACCTGGATTACTGCTCATTACAGATCTAACCGTTATTGCAATGAAGGTTTGATTACAATGTTTGGCCTAATAAACATGCCACATAGTATCATTGAGACAGAATGGTTGATTTTCTAAAATATGGTTAATGTTAAGAAGGGAGATGGACAGTAGGTTAGCAATAATTTCTTCTTCCTAACATTTCCAGAAACAAAAACTAAAAGACTGTTAGCTGCTGCTTAGAAATGCACTGTGAGTTTTCACACTTAACTTCTTTGTCTATAAAATAGTTGCTACTAGTTTTTTAACATACAATTAACTTGAAAATGTGATGTGTTTTTTCCTAAATTTGTGGTACGTTTGATTATTATATTTATATTTTGTAAATATTTAGTCAAAAGCAATAAAGTAATTATTTGATCATGGGTAAAAAAATTAAAAGAATGAAATGTCTATTCAGGTAGCACTAAACTTCCAGTGTCTTTTCTCATTACTCTTCATCCAGGAGAAAATCAGGAGATATATATATATATATATATATATATATCACAAATATATATATATACACACAAAAAGATGTATTCGTATATACATATACACATAGATATATGCATATATACACATATGCATATACATATATGTGTATATTTCATGTACTTACATAAACACAAACATAAATATGCATACATGCACTTATACATATTAAACACACATAAAAGTGACAGGTAATATATACCTATTAATTCATTTATTTTTCAGTTATTTTTGGTAAGTGCTAGTCTCTGTTTTGCAAAGAAAAAAATACATGCTTGAGGAACTATGAATTTTAGAAGTATTAAATGTCCTGAGACCCCTACCTACAACTGCTTTCTATGCAGTGCTGGTTGTTAGGACCATAAATCTGGGCATATAAAAATAAGGACAGGGTTGGAGCTGTCTGATTTGAAGCATATAAAGTCTTAACTGCCACAGATAATGTCAACCAAATTATTATTTCCATTTCAACACAGATTATAGGACAGGAAAGCATAAATGAAAATTAAAAAATAAATTCAGCACATATTTCAGAAAGTACCTTTTCATGTGGAGAATACTAAATGCTTAGAAGAGCCTGCAGGCAAAGTTGTTGAGGCAAAAAGCAGGAATGTCGTTCAAGAAACAATTAGATGCCATCCTTAGGGAAATAGAGTATTAAAAAGGATATGCTTTGATGGGCCAAATGACCTTTATTCTCTCTCCAAAAATCTCTCCTCTTCTTATAATTCTAATTGAGAAATATTTCAGCAATTTGGCCTCCAGCAATGTCAATTCTTACTTGAATTATTCACCTCACCAGTTAACTACTGAGAAAGAACCCTCTTTACAGTGTGGCAAAGATTGGATTTTGACCAGATGTACTTCCCAATATGGTTGTTCGTGGGCATTTTATTCACAATGATGTCCTAAGTCTGCTCCTATAAAGTTCTTGATTACAGTGTAAGACTCTTAAATCGAATGCAATTGCAAACTGGCCATACTGGACAAGGAGGCTTAACTAACTTTATTAAACTTCATTAATTATGTATGAAAGGAATATTATTTAAAATACTTTCTTGGCAAAAGTTATTCCAAAATATTATTGGTTCTTGGGGAATGTAGCCTATATAAATCTGTTTGTTTCTCTATCATTATGGATGTTAAGGGATTTTCTCTATTGACTTTATTTCACCAGAATATTATGGAAATAAAAACAAAATAGGAGTCTAAAAAGAGATTAATTACAGTTAATCAAAAATCACAAATATTCAATAATTCCACATTTTAGAAAGCTAGCAGTTGACACTGAAAAAATGTAATATCACAAAATTTACTTGGAATCTTTGAGTTAAACTGGAGAAATCAGCTACAGTCCCTGATTTTCAATGAATTTAGCTAAACACAGAATTCTTGAAAATACAGGGATATTGTGAAAGTTACATTCCCCCTATTATGTTCTTAAAGTGACATCCAGTGAAAGAAAAAGAACATGTTTCTATCTGTCATCTAAATGGACTCCTAGAGTTCTCTCTGTGTATCACAAATTGGAACGCTGTGGTGAACTGAGTGTCAAGAGCATATTTTCAAAAGCTAACAGAAGGTCACATAGATTGGACAGTACAAAGCAAAAGGAGCTAGTGGCTTGAAAAATGCCAGGTTAAGTATTTTTAAAACAAGGAAATATTTTATGAATTGTTGCCAAAAATGAAAGTTATAACAATTGTTTAAAAAATATACTCATTCAAATTTCCTTCATTTGTGGAGTATAACAATGAAGCAAAACTGAAGGAACAAAACAGCAGCAGACTCACAGATTCCAAGAAGGGACTAGCGGTTACCAAAGGAGAGGATCAGGGGACAGTGGGTTAGAAGGGAGGGAGAAGGGGATTGAGGGGTATTATGATTGGTACACATGGTGTATGTGGGGGTCACAGGGAAGACAGTGTAGCACAGAAAGACAAGTAGTGACGCTGTGGCATCTTACTACACTGATAACAGTGACTTCAATGGGGTATGGGGGACTTGATAATATGGGTGAATGTAGTAACCACAGTGTTGTCATGTGAAACCTTCATAAGAGTGTATATCAGTGATACCTTAATAAAGAAATAAAAATTAAATTTAAAAATATATGTATATTCTTCATTATATTGCAAATTGTTTTCATAATGGATGAAATCTGCTAATCATGTGAAAATGATACTTTATGAAGTACTGTAGCAAAGCATTTTACTAATAAATGATAAAATTTATAAAAACAGTCTGTGCTAAATAGATAATAGTTGAAAAATATTATGCTAAATAATATGTTCTGTGGACCAGATCTTATAACATTTTAAATTATGCAAACATAGCTAAAATGAGAGTTAAAACTGAAATTTCAATTGATAGAAATATTACCCCCCATCTAGAAAATAAATTTTGAACAGTGTTGAATGTATAGAGAATTCTCTTATGACATAAATTACAAAAAAGGACAAAAACATTAAATCAAGTGATTCTCAAACCATGCATGCATAATCAAATGAGAACTTCTATAGCAAAAGTAGAAGTTAATTACTATTCTGTTGTTCAAAATAATTGTATCAAGTAGGCTAATATTTTATTAGTTTATGAGATTTTAAGAAATTTCTTATAAATATGAAATGATTAATCTAATAGCCTATAAAATTCCATTTACTACTTTGGAAGTCTAGTTAAAAATGGCATTTAGTATTTTCTTATTTTTTTAATTGACGTGTACTTGACATATAATGTTATATTAGTTTCATGTTTACTAAAAACTGATTTGACAATTAAATACATTGCAAAATGCTCATCATGATAATTGTAGTTGCTGTCACCATACAAAGTTATTACAGTGTTAGTGACTATATTCCCTATGCTGTATTTTATATCATCATGATTTATTTAATTTATAGTTGTAAGTTTGTACCTCTTTATTCCCTTAACCTATTTCATCCATCCTCCACCCCCTACTGTCTGGTAACCATTAGTTTCTTCTCTGTATTTATGAGTCTGTTTCTGTTTTATTTGTTTGTTTATTTGTTTTGTATTTTAGATTCCACATATAAGTGAAATCATATGGTATTTGTCTTTTTCTTATTTATTTCACTTAGCATAATACTCTATTGGTCTATTGGTCCATCCATATTGTTGTGAATGACAAGATTTCTCTTTTTTTGTCCTTGTAATATTCCATTGTACATACATACCACATTTATTTATACATTTATCTATCAATGGATACTTAGGTGGCTTCCATTCTTGGCTATTGTAAATGCTTCAATAAAAGTAAGGGTGCATATATCTTTTTGAATTAGCATTTTTGTTGTCTTTGAGTAAATATCCAGAAGTGGGTTGTATGGTATTTCTGTTTTTAACTTTGGGGAGAACCTCCATACTGTTTTCTATAGTGGCCACACCAATTTACATTCCCACCAATAGTGCACAAAAGTTCCCTTTTCTCCACATCCTCACCAACACTTGTTATTTCTTGTCTTTTTGATACTAGTCACTCTGACTCGTGTGAGGTGATATTTCATTGTACTTTTGATTGGCATTTCCCTAATGATTAGCAATGTGGAGCATCTTTTCACATGTCTGCTGGAAAAATGGAATTTAGTCTTTTAGATATTTAAAGATAGTTGGAAGTTATTCAGAAGTTTCTTGTGAACAATATATATGATCATTCTGGACAATAATCATTCTGTTCAGTAATTTTCTATGATTATAATGTAATGAGACCAATTCTGCATTACTCTAGTATAAAAATTAATATCAATTCTTGTATGGACCAAACCTTTCTGCTTAATACAGGATATGGTTTGTTGTCACAGCTAATTTATCAGATCAAGTTATAGCCCAATTTATAATCAATATTTCATTATTTAAACTCCTAACCTCATTAAATTTTCTGGGTTTGGAGTTATTCTAAAAGCACTGAAATACTAGATTGATATTAAGGAAAACTTCATTTTAATAAATTAAATTTTGATTTTATTTTATCTTCCTCTAAGTGATTAACAAAAATTATACATTTAAAAATGATGGAAAAATATTCTGTTTTACGAGTAAAACAGGGGTGATATTAGGTTCAGAAATATGAAATTTGGAAATTAAAAAAAAATGTTTTTCCAAGACAATTTTCTTTCCTGTCAAGTCATACAAGTTGATTAGTGAAAATTTTAGAGTACATAATCAATTCTAGAAATAACAAAAATATTTGACATTATTGAAAAGTGAATTGTATGTTTTGTTTTTATTAAAGGAAGTCTAAATAAATTGGACTAACACACTCCTACTGAGAAGAATTAGAAAAACTTGACAAATCATTTTAAAAGAAAACCTTTCTGACAGCATTAGAGAAATTACAAAGCAGTGGAGAATGAGTCAATATCTGAGATTAAAGAAGAAGGAGAAGAGAGCCTCGCATTTGGAGCCACTTATCTTACTTTAAAAACAAATAATACCTAAATTGTAATTATGGACCAAACAATAGAAATATATTGATGTTCAGTGTCTGTAGAGATTCACTGTGTACTTTTTTTTGAAAAACATTTTTAGTAAAAAAATAAAATAAACAATGAAGGATGCCAAAATAAAACTTTTAGAATTAGAAAACTTTGCATTATGGGCAATGCAACTTATCCTCTTAGTGTTAACCAGAAACTATAGTTATAAGAGAGAGAACGAGATAGAGACAGAAAGAGAAATTGATGTATTTTTAAGGAATTGGCTTATGTGATTGATAATGAGGCAAGTCTAAAATTTCCAGGGCAAGTCATCAGGCTGGAGACCTAGGAAAGAAATTATGTTATATATCAAGACAAGAGAAGTACAATGACATAATACTCTCTTCCTCAAGAGAGGTTGGTGTTTTTCTTAATTGCATCAATTTATTGGAGGGGGCAACCCACATTAATAAGGATAGTATGCTTTACTCAGAGTCTAGTTATTTAAATATTAATCTCATTTTTAAAAATACCTTAAGAACAAAATCCAGATGTGTTTGAGCAAATCTCTGGATACTGTGTCCTAGCCCAGTATAAACATAAAATTAATTATCACAGTGATGCAGGGCAGGGACCTGGGACAAACATCATGGTTACCTTTTCCTACCTATGATGAAAAAAGCTGAAATATAAACAGTATAGTTAAGTGTAGGAGGAATTCCATCTTAAGGCTAAGATTCCGTTTTGGAGGCCAGGAAGTTAGGAGGTAAGATGCTAACATATTCTTCAGCAAACAGACAATAACTCAACCCACCTTGGGGGCAGGGCAGACAGTCTTGATTGATATGTTCCTATAGGGAAGCTGCTATTCTGGAGAGGAACTGATGAATTTCTTTGTGTTATATTAATTTTGCAGAATTACCTGGAGGACAGAAGAGACTTAATGTCTTTCTCTGAAGATAAGTATTTTGAGACTACTTTACAAGTCTATACCCCCTAGCCCTTTGAAAAATCCTTAAAAAAGGGAACGTCCAACCTTCAGCATGCCTCCTCTCTGAGGACACCCACACTGTTTCTCTCTTTAAGTGTGTAAATTCTAATAAAGCTTTAATCACTGCTCAACTTAATTGTGTTTTGTCTCTCTGTGCTTTTCCAGTGATAAACATCTTTTGTTATTTCATTCTGTATCTGAGTTTCCATTCTACTCCTGATAAGTAGGGATGGCTGCTGAGAGATCAGATTTGGGCTTGCAAATTCCAGTCCCCTGGTTGACCTGGGAACTGCACCTGGAAGAGCCTGCCTGAAAATCTCCTTTCTTTGGGAAGTTCTCAGAACATAATCTCACTCTATCCCCATGCTCTGCAGCTCCTCAAATCCCAGGGTGGTAGGGGCTAGTCCCTACACAGTGCAGATTCAAGTGCACATGGGATGCCAAGTGACCCTGGCTATAAGAGATGGCAAGGAAATCTGCCATGTACCAAAAAAATGTTCAGTGAATTTTCTCTCTTCCCCTCTACACTTTCTTGTTCTCTGCTGCCTGAAAGGCAGCTACCATTCTCTGTTACTCTGGCTTTAATAAATTCCTTCCTTACCTACACTTTTCTGACCTGCTTGGGAATTCTTTCTCCTTCAGGGTCAAGAACCCTCTCCTGCCCAGGTTGAGGTTTTACCTGGTGCACAGGGAGAGACCCCTCAAGTGCAGCTGCCCAGCAATGATACCAACCTATATAAGATGGAATTTTACAGTGAAAAACACATAAATTCTACTATTAACATATCACCATATTTGCTTAATCATGTATTATTAATTTAGCCATTCCTCTATTTATCCATTCATTATCTTTTGGAAACTATCCTACCATTTGCAACAACATAGATGGAGATAGAGGGTATTATGCTTAGTGAAAAAAGTCAGGCAGAGAAAGATAAATCCCAAATATTTCCCTCATTTGTGGAGTATACAATGAAGCAAAACTGAAGGAACAAAATAGCAGCAGATTCACAGACTCCAAGAAGAGACTAGTGGTTACCAAAGGGGAGGAGTGGGAGAGGGTGGATGAGGAAGGAGGGAGAAGGGGATTGTGGGGTATCATGATTAGTGCCCATGATGTGTGGGGGGTTACGGGGAAGATGGTGTAGCACAGAGAAGACAAGTAGGGACTCTGTGGCATCTTACTACACTGATGGACAGTGACTGCAGTGGGGTATGGGGGAGGACTCCATAATAAGGGTAAATGTAGTAACCACATTGTTTTTCTTGTGAAACCTTCGTAAGAGTGTGTCTCAATGATACCTTAACAAAAAAAAAAAAGAAAAAAATTATCTTACTTTGGGAAGACTTTCAATAAATTTCAGGCATAAGATACTACTTCCCCCTAAATTCTTCTTCATGCATATCATTAACTATATTTCAATATTTGTTTGCAGTTGTATATTTGAGGCAAAGTTTACATAATATGAAATGCAAAATATGAAATATCCAGTCACTGAGCTGTTACAAATATATCTATGTGAACCCAGATTATACATTAAATATTTCTATTACACCATAAATTCCCTTTTTCTTTCGGATTTTATTTTTCCATAGTGGATTACTTTGTTTGTTTCCTTTTCTAGAACTCTGTATACATATATTTACTATTTAGAAGAAAGAGCATAATATTCTTTATTCATGGAATTTTTGGAAAATAAGTAATTAATCAATGGCTTACAGAATTAAAATTGGTAAAATTTCTGAAGGACAATATAGTATATTTGTCAATATACTAGTATATTTACCCTTTAAGTCTGTAATCTAAAGCTAATTAGTGTACTAAGTAAACTATCAAAAATATTTGCAAAATGAGTAAGAAAGTAGTGATATATATATATATATATATCACTATATAGTGTGCACTCTTAGTGTTTTTGAGATTCATCTATCTTTTTATATGAATCAGTAGGTTTTAAAAATTTGTGAATAGTATTATATTTAAAATTTGCCTTAATTCTCTTATCATTTCATCTATAGATAGACACCTATACTGTTTTCAATTTGGGGACAATATGAACTGTTTTATTTTTGTGTGTGTGTGTGTGTGTGTGTGTGTGTGGACATATGTTTTCATTTATCTAAGGTGAATGTTTAGGAGTAGAATTTATAAGTCATACATTATGTGTACCTTTAGTTTTAAAAAGAAAATGCTAAAATTTTTCTAAATTGGTTGTGCCATCTTAGGTCCCCACTAAAAATGTGTAAGAATTCTGGTTGTTCTGTATCTTCACCAATGTTTGCAATTAATAATTAACGTCAAATAGCAGACCCCCCACTACTATTTAGGAGGAAGAGCTTTCAAATATTCAAAAAAGATATTGAGAAAGTAAAAGTAAAATGGATAAAGGAAATGATCTGGAAACTCAAATATAAAGAAATATTAATAGCTAATAAAATCATGAAAGCTTATTTCAAATTATTGATAATATAAGCACTATATACTTAAACACTGAAAAGATATAGTCTTTGGTTATTAAGCCAACAAAAATTAAAAAGCATAATATTCTTTATTCATGGAACTTTTGGTAAGTAAGTAATAAACCAATGGCTTACAGAATTAAAACTGGTAATATTTCTGAAGGACAATGTATTATATTTGTCAATATACTAGTATATTTGCCATTTAAGTCTGTAATTCTAAAGCTCATTAGTGTACTAAGTGAACTATCAAAAATATTTGCAAAAATGAATAAGAAAGTAGTTTTTTACATTATTGTGTTAGTAAATATTTTGAAACAAAGTAAATGTATTTTTCAAATTTGCTTAAGTAAATATATTTTGTTTGTAATTATTAACATTAAAAATCATGTAGCATAAGAATGTATAGGGACATGGGAAGTATTTAATATGTATAGTTATAGAAAGCAGGTCTTACAAATAACTCAATTTAGAAAAAGATGCATATGTGGGAATAAAATATGCAAATGAAAAAATACTTCCCTTTGTTGACATTTATTCTTTTGTTACATTATAGGTGAACCTTCCTCTTTCATTTTTCTGTACAAGATTTCTCTTTTTCTAGCTTACTAACCATCACTAAATTACCTCACTCTCTCAACCAGTCCCACAGAGCCTATAAACACATAGCCTGGCTTTGAGAATTGAGTTATTCTGGGATGAAACAAATTAAACTGGCTATTTAAAATACTTCCTTTATAAAAATTTCTTTAAAAAAGTAATTAATAATAGTTTGTGTTACTAGTGTACTTTATTCAATATATTTGTCTTTCATTTTCTCACTCATTTGTTGTAAACTAAAGCATGTGACCTCAAAGAGGTTGAAACACTCTAAGAGTGTTTTGATGTGAGAAAATTATCCTGGCAAAGACTAATTGAAGACTGACACAATTGATAATCCAAATGAGAACTGCTGATTTTGATTCTACATTGTAATAACCAAAAAAGTAGAATTACAAACAGAAGACTATGTGCCAATTTGTTTCCTCTACTTAGAAGTGCAGACAATTAAAAGAGGTGATAGAAAACTTTAGTGGATACAGCCAAAAGGACTCCCAAGAAAAGAAAGGACATAATAATAACATAATAACATTTTATAAGATACTAGCATTGTTACTTGGGAAAAGAAGTAGTTTAAGTAGAGTCAAGGAGAAAAAAAGTAAAAGATACTATGCTTTAAATACAATTTTTGGAACTACAAGACATATTGGCAGAAATAACTTTTGAATGAACGTTTTCATTTAGCTACTTCGAAAATCACTGTAATGATATTTGGCAGTTCCATCTGACAAGCGAAACTTATAGTGAAAATATAAATATGCTTTTAGTTTCATTTTAACTGAGTGTTCTGAGGTATTTCTCAATAGACACTGAGGTAACAATGTCTAAAGAAATGTTGCTTATGGAAACTAATAGTGAACTGGCAAGTAACATCAAAATAAACAAGATATGTGAGATTTAAGAAGCTATTAAAACTTCTGAGTCTAGTTTATCACCTATAATTATCACTGATAATTCTCACTCTGCCTATCTATATAAGATCTTTAATAGAACCATAAAGATGAATGCAGAAAAATTTTTCTGTTTTATAAAGCACCATACAAATACATAGAAAGGAACAGATTAAAAGAAACCTCCTTCACTGAGACTCAATTAAGCTCATTAATAAAATTATTAAATATATCATTAATACCTCAACAGTTATAATTTTAAAGGAATGTTGCTAAATGATTTAAAGTAGCTGTCACTGTTAAAACAACTTGATCAAACTATTCAATAAAATTACTTAATATTGTTAAACTATCATTAGATTAATATATTAACTAATATTAATAAAATTATATTATTAATAAATATTATTAAATTATTTTCTTAAAGTAAGTGTCTCTTAAAAACCTGAGAATAAAATATTAGGTATATTATTATTCATGTAAATGTAAAATGGGCAAAATTAGTAATATATTGTCAATTTAAACATAAATATTTAACATTTAAAATACAAGTAACATTTCAGTATTGGACAGATGATTAAGATAAATGAAAGAATCATGAAATAGAATGAATAAATTTATTTTACAGATATTACAAAAACTGAATTTCACTAATGTCATCTATGTAAACTTTTCAAAAATAATATATAAGATAATAAAATATACATAAAAGATCTATTTGAAAAATTTAATGTGTTTTAAAAGGATTTGCCCCCTCTTTTTTGATCAGTGATGTGTTTAAAAAGACATAAAGAAGTAAGAACAATTACATTTTCTCTAATTCATTTTAGTAAACTTTGAATCTTATTGCACCAGATCTTCTTCTGTGGTTCAGCTTCAATGATAAAATGTTTGACTTTTGTTTTTATATTTTATTTGGGCATTCAAATTGCACATCATTAGGAATTAACCATGGAGAACGCTATGTTTACTCTTTTATTTTTTGGAGCAGCATTTTCTAGCGTAATAATGAATCAAAATCAGCATTAGAAACACACATATCTAAATAAATATAATGCTGTTCAATTTTTAATTTTAATGGATTTACAAAAGAGATATATGGAAAAATAGTATCTTCCTCTCACGGCAAAGCAAGAACAAATTATTACATGTTTCAAAGGGTCAAACTCTAAGCTTCAATAATGTTCCATCATTCACTAACCAATCTACTACGATTATTTTTGTTTGTATACAATGGACATTTGTCACAGCCATTTCTGACAAGCACCCCATGTCTAGAGAGGTAAATTGCCACAAGGTACATTTTCAGATTGAAAAGAGCCTTTCAACAGGAATAAATTTGCCTGAGAAGAAGTAATGTAAATCTTTGCCAGCCTGGTGAAAACCCAACCCACACTTATTCCTTAATATTTTTTTGTCCTTTAATTTTTCCGTCCTTCATTGGGACTATTCTGGTGTATTACACAGTCCTTAATAGGGCCACCAGAAGGCCTGAGCTCTGTGCCTACTGCAATGCCAGCTCAACAGCATAGACTTCAGTGTTGTTTGTTCTCCATCTCACTCTCGCTAGTTCTTTACTTTGTTTCTGAAGACACTTCCCAATAAACTACGGTTCCCAAATCCCTGTCTTAGGCCCTACTTTCTTGGAACAACCCATTAAGAGAAGAACACTTTTTCTGCAGTGATTTTTCAATGCTTTTAAGACTGCTGAATGGGAATACCATACAGGCTATTCAGCAACTTCTGAAACTAGGCATGTGTTAAATCATTTCTGCAGACAATGACACTGAACAGAGAAAATAGCCAAGGGACTGGTTTTGATGAATTAAAACATATCAGGGTGGATAGAGGAGGATGAGCTGGCAACAGACATCAAGTGGCTAGGGAAGTCACCATAGTAACTCCAAATGAGGAGAGAAGTTTAGAGAAGCACACCAGAGCACATTTTTGTGTTACGACTGGTTAAATAAAATATTCGCTAAAAATATCCCTACCGTATTTAAGAGACATGTAAGTTGCTTTTGCTAGAATAACAGGCAGAAGTCCTGTAGAGATACTTTAGGGGCATCTGAAGACAATGGACACCTACCTTGTAAATAACTGGTCCATGAGTGGAGAAGCTATTAACTCAGTGGACAATCTAATTCAAAGAAAAATTAAAATCTATTCATTTATTAGATTCAGAAGAATCTATTTGTTCATATTTTGATCCTCAGATCCTAACAACAAAGCAGCAAAGACTATTTTAGTCATTTTTTTTTTTGAGAGGGCATCTCTCATATTTATTGATCAAATGGTTGTTAACAACAATAAAATTCTGTATAGGGGACTCAATGCACAATCATTAATCAACTTCATGCCTAATTCTCAACATTCTCCAATCTTCTGAAGCATAACGAACAAGGTCTTACATGGTGAACAAGTTCTTACATAGTGAATAAGTTCTTACATGGTGAACAGTGCAAGGGCAGTCATAGCTTGGATTAATACTTAGTCGATAGGCACAGACCTGATCATCTACATTTGCCCTCTTACAGCACTAAATTATGTTTTCTACCTTTATCTTGCATCTACCTACCACTTCAGCATTTTATTTAAAAAAATATTTTAGTCATTTATATGTAGTATTCAACTATATATTAACTAGGTATTTAACTCTTTCTCTCTCTATATATATGTATGTAGACACATATATATGATTATATATATAACTTTATATATAGCTAATATATAATGAATATTTTAATTTGAAAATACACAGTTTTATTTTGTTGCCAATTTTACCACACAACTCCATCACGTACTCATGTACTTAAACAGCAGTGAAACTATTAAAACTTCTTATTATGTCCTGAATTTTGTCCCAGACAATATAACATCCACTCACTCCTCTCTTCATTGTTTATTTTACAAATATTTGGATAAGATTGAAACTTCAAGTAAGGATTACTTTTATAAGAGAAGAATAGGCACATTGCTGAAGGATATCAGAAAATGAAAGATAAATTTTGTTCTGCAGTACAATAGAATATTGAAGGAGGAAAAGAACACTAGTTATTTTACCTACTGCCTGCTCCACTTGTTCAGTTTAGTTTTTTCTTTCCTATTTTCATATCTCCCACCACTTCCGCATATTTCTCCTCTTCAACTCTGCATATTTTAACCTTTTCCTTCAACAGCTATAATCAGAAAGACCACTGACTTAGGGCAGACCCCATGATGGGTGCATTGTTTCATTTCAGTTCCGCAATCCTCCTGCAAAGTGATGCAGCATTCCTAGTAATAGATGGGTTGCTGATGACTCGATAGGTAAATAAATTACACATAAATAGGAGACCTAGTAGCTAAAATTCAATATATCCTTTTCTCCCCAAACATGTTTTTCTAAAATACTACATTATATAATTTTCTACTGGTTTAATGTTTTCAACATTATTCTTTAAAATGACAGTTGATCAGACACATATTTGGGGAATCATAACTCAAGCTGTAGGAATTGGCATTAAGGCTAATGGCTAATGTGGCATAATTTGCTTTCTAACAGTAAGAAAAGCTTTAACACAGAGAAATGGATATTGTGCTTTTAGAAATTCCAGCACTTTTGTAGGTATATGTAGGAGATATTTTGAAGACTAAGAAGCCTTCTAATCAGTAGACTAGCTTTAGTCTGGATATTGCAAGTGATTTTCCAGGATGGACCATATCTCAACTCATAAGAAGCCTTTATTGGAAAGAAGCTTTTCAAATGTCCACAGGATAAGACTTGAAACAAGAACTGAAAGTATAGATTTTAAAAATGGGCAAGACTGTTTCTTTCTTACCTAGTGTGGTGTGTACTTGTTTTCAGAGTTACTGCTCTATAGAGTATTTCCTGTTTCTAGGGTAGTACTTGAATAAGGGCCATATCTAACCAAAGTAAGAGATTAGTAAATACCCACATAAACATAGGAAAATTCTGTTTTCTATTCCAGTTATATATTTGAAGTTCAATCATTTTTAGGGTTAAAGATTACACAAAAACTTGTTAATTTTAATTGAAAATATTTCTGAGAAGTAGGTTTTCAGTGACACTGAAATTCACATTAAAAGGCTGTTATCTAATTCCAAGATGCAGAGCAATTTATTGAATTTAGGAATATCTACTCATGCTTCTTTCAAACCCCTGAAACCATTTTCATTTTAATATTTCTCTCACCTTTTACCTTTTTTAAAGCTACCTTTTTTCTTTTTCTGTAATAATGTTCTAAATTAAATCTGAAAATCATGTGATCCAAAACACTGTACTAATAAAAAGAATTTAATGTTAGTTATACAATGCATATATTCTCTGGTTGTCAAAGTAGTTTTCACTGCCAGCTATACTCATTTATACAGCAGACTATTCAAATGTAGAAGTGGGAAAATTATATTGTTAACTAATCTTATGGTATCTTTCAGGCAATGTAAGAGCACTTTTTAAATTGGGAAACTTACAGAACCTTAAACATTTTTTTAATGATTTGCAAAGATTCTTTTAGCTTAAAATATGAGAATATGCAAAAATATGAACAGGCAGTTTTTCAATGAATAATAAATAGATAGATGTTTGCAAATAAACAGAATCAACACTAGTGAGACTAAAATGCAGAGTTTCATGGGCAGAGAGGATTTTCCAGGAGAAATGGAGATAATAATCTAATTAAGCTGTTACTGTATGTAAATGAGAAATTGCAATTTAAGTTACCATAATAAGCAAGAAATACAAAAGCAAAATCATGTATTTCTTGTTTTATTTCAAAGATGTCAAATGAAAAGTTGTCAAAAGACTAGGTAAGGTTCACGTGATCAGGTAGTGAAGGGAATCAGTTTGTAAACTATGTTTAATGATGGGTAGCTTTGAGTGTTAGCAGAAAGCCATACCATAACCTCACAAAACATCATTAGAACTTGTGAGGCCAGGATAACATTTCATAAATAGAGGCAGTATGTGATTAATTTGAATGAGTATAAGAGCTTAATAGGATAATCAGTGCTCAAACTAGTATACCTCAAAATGACAATTTACAAATATTCATTCTCTAAAAGTCTTATGATTAACTAAATAGCTAAACTATGAATCTTGCTTCAAATATTATTAGCATTATACCATTTATTTCAACTATGTGCCATAGTACCAGGAAAAACTAAATTAACTAAAATGGAAGGAAGTATTCAAGTTCAAATGAACTATTCAAGTTCAGATTCAAGTTCTACCTCTTTTAGGGGCATTTCAGTATCTCTAAACAGATATGATTTATTCTAAACTCCTATCTATAAACTAGAATACTTATCATGTATAGTTATGTATTATCCTATTTAAAGGCTAGATGAACTTTAAGGAACAAAGATTTATTTTTGCAACTCTTAGCAAACAGAACAATAGTATTTCAAACACAACAAAGAGTTTTAAAATGTTGATAAATTTGCATGCATGAACAAATAATCTCAGTGAAAAAAAAATGTTTTCAGTGAAAAAGAACTCAAAAAATATTTTATCTTTCTTGTTCTAATATCTTGAGATGAAAAATTGGAGGCATGCATACCACATAGAGAACTTCCCCATGACTTCTGGGTTTACACAGGACGTTAGAAAATATCTGAAGTTATCACATCATTTTAACTCACAAGAAGCTTGTTATAGAAACATAATTCCTATTCTTTCTCAAAAAATCAGATTTGGCAACACTGTCCCCACCATAGGACAATGACATTTTGTAGCTGAGTTCAGGTTACCCTTTCTTAAATAGAACAAGGGTTCACATACTGATCCATTAGTTCATTTCTTTAATTTACCTTCTTCTCCTGGCCTCCAGTCTCTGTTATGGTTTTATTTACAAAAGGACAAAACATATAGCTATTTAAACAATTAGCGATGATAAATTTTATAGTACCTGTTCTTATTTAAAAGTCATCTAGTTAGGTTTTCAGGAAGCACATGCATTGGATTCTTTAAATATTAAAAATGTTATATTTAACATACTTGCCAAAGGACTGAAGACCCACAAGCTAGACAATAATCAAATGATGTTGTCAATTACTTAGAAGTTTTACTGGATGCATAGCACTTTCATAAATTTTTTGACATTATTTTACGAAGAAGAAGTTTTTATTTTTGTCTCAGAGGACACATACATGTGAGTTTACAAAAGTCTTAATAAACCAGTATGTTCTGACTTTAATGATTTCTATCATAAAAAGTGCTAATCTATTGTACATTCGTGAAAAACAGCCCTCAAGTGTATGTTTTTTAATGAAGACTTTTGCAATCTTTTGAACAGTTACCTAGAAATTCATTACAATTTTTATGTTCATATCTCTTAAGTTCATATGAATTTTCTTTCTCTTTTTGGAATGGTATTAATTTTTTTTTTGTTCTCCAATGTTTTCCTTTATTTCTTTTATTTATCTCCTGCATTATGAATATATTATTACTGTTTCCCAGAATAAACCAGCAGTATTCCCATTACTCACTAAGATAATCACCTTACAATTACATATATTTTAATAATTTCTAAGCACCAATAGTGAAGTAACAGGACTTTAGCTCTTTAACAGCTGTGCTGAAAAAAGTCAAACTGACAATCTCTGTCAGCCATTACACTAAACAGGATATTGACTGTGAGGTACTTTTCTGGAAGCCATATGAACCCACAGTCCTTTTTAACTATATAGTCAGGAAAAAGAGAAACAGGAACAGAGAAACAGGAACATGCTCCTCATAGTTGAGTTTTACTCTACAGGGAAGGGAAGGGCTTTATGTATTAAAAAATAAAATAAAACAACAGTCTAAAAACATGATTTAAAGTATTTTAAACAAATGTGTTCACTGGAAAACTCTCAAAACAAAAAAAAAAAACAAAAGATAGTCTATTCTTCCTAAAAAACAAAACTCAAATTTAAGATAATAGCACACAAATGAGAATGATTCCCTAACTGGTAATTATTTGAACCCTGCTCGTTTTTGTGAAAAAGTGTTTTGTTGTTATTAATAAGATTTAAACAGGCAAATTAAATATTTGAACAGTTTCTTCCATACTTCATACAGATTCTGTATTTCATCTGTTAATTCACTCTTTCTATTTGAACCATTAGGAATGTGAGACCGAAAACGCCACCTGTGGTTCTATTTTATTCCTAACACAGCCATCACTCAAGATTTTAAAGACTACATCAAAAGGAGGCTCTTAAGGTGAATGTCCTCATTGTCATTCCAGAAAAATAATATGGTATTATCTCCTAGTGATGTGGTTCACATCTATAATAATGCTAAACCCAACTTACTCCTTTTTTTTCCCAAAGTCTTAAATGCTTAGCAGAGAGATAGAGTAGGAACCACATATCTGATTGACATACTTTCTGTTTTGCTCATGAAATGCAATTTAATTAACCATGGGTATTCTTTATATTTTACATTACATCCAACTATCTTGCTGAATATTTTCAAGTGTAATCATAATCTTTTAGATAATTATTAATAGGTATTTTCTTCAAAATAAATAAGCTTATCTTTTAGTTGAGTGCTTACAAAATGCCTAGGATTTTAAAAATGCCCCTTATAACACAAAAAGAGAATTTTTTCTATGCTTAGAAAATATTGAGATTATTACAGTAAATATCTTAATTATCTGTAAATATTATATCTAAAAGCTAGTAACAAACAACCATAAACTCCATGCCATATTTAGGTTTCCCAGTATCTTTTGAAACTCTCTGTTATGAACATTGTGTCAAAAACTGGCTTGAAGGAAAATAAAAACCTGAGTGAATATTTTTGCAACATTAGAGTAGAACAAATGTTTTTCACGTCAGTTTGCATTTAAACAGTCCAAGCTAGAGTTTTAATAAAAATGCATTAATTGTTATTAACCAGGGAACTTTTGGTGGAATAGTAGTTGAAGTGCTCAAATTTCACAATTCTCTTAATTAAAATATTAGGAATTTTCTTTCTGAGTTCTCTGGCTTTCAATTCAACATGGGATACAGTGAGTTCTTAAAAAAAGAATTGGCATAGATTTCAGAATTCATATTTAAATGTCCAAGAAGTTACATGTTGATTATTTTTAAGCATTTATTGTTTGGGTAACAGAATTCTCACAGGGTTAGAGTTGTGAATCATTGTGATAACATAAAAACTTGGTCCAATTTTGAATGTCAGAAGCCTATCAAACTTGGAAGATATTAAAATGAATGTGAAAATAATAGAAGGCAAACCAGAGTATCAGAGTATATTAAAACATATTCTCAAGTATTACTGTCAGAATTTGTGATACTTCCCATATCAGATACCTGATTTTTTAACAAAACCCAAAATGATATATATATTTTAAACCAAAACCTCAAGAGATTTTTTTTCCTAAGAAAAATAAGAAACATAGGGATTATATAAGGGAAATAATACAGAAAGTTACACAGTCTCTCTACAGCAGACATCTCTTAATCAAATTATTTCAGGAGCTCTTGAAAAATGTCATCAGAATATTAAACAAATGCTCTTTAAAAAGTATTCATTGTCTTTAAAGGTAAGGATATCTTTTTCACTCCATCTTCAAGCAATATGACTCATTTTTTACTATATATAAAATTATTCAAAATATTCAAGGTCAGTTGTTTCTCATAAATAATATAATTTATAGTGGAAAAATATGCATGCAATCTTTAAAATATTCACTACAATAGCACTCTAAAGTTTTTGTTACCTTACTATGTATCATTTTTATTGTTTCAGAAAAGCTGGAAGTTTTAATTTCTTAGTTATGTATAAATATTCTTTTGGTATAAGAAATGTGTCGAAAGATACATATTTCTCTTATGAAAATAGAACATGAAGATCAGATTTGCTTTAAATATGTAGCAGAGATGTGAATCAATCTTGTATAATTATAGAAAATGTACTGGCATTATATAAAATTGCTTACTATCCCACAACTTTAGTGTTGTTTGAAATCTAAAATATAAAAAAAAATTCATTAAAAAGGAAGCATTGAGTAACATCTATATGACAATATTCGTATTACAGAAGATCATGTGGGTGGCTGTCAATTCAACTTTTACTAGGCAATTTTTCTATTTTATCATTTAAAAATATGTTAGCAGTGAATGTATTTATACTTATATTTGCATAAATAATGTCCAGGAAAAATACACAAATAGTAGAATTAATAATATTTACACTACTTTCTAAGATTATTTCTAAATAGATTCCAATACACAAAATAATAAAAATTGAGCATCTGTAATTTACAATTTAGTTGTTATATCACATTTATCTTAATATATTGAGACTGTAATTATAAATAATTGAACTTCCAATACACAAGTAAATGAAATTGCTGAAGCAAAAGGAAATTAGCATTGATTGCAGTTTGAGTAAACTGAACAGATTTGATAGTTCTGATTTATTGAGGTAACAACTAGTAATAAGCCCATTAACACAAAGATTTAATTAAAGTGTGATTTTTTAGCAACAAATGCAGGAATAGGAAACAACCATAAAAATCCTTTTATTTTGGTAATGAAAATCAATATGAAAATTGCAAGAGTAACACTCTCAAATTAATGCCAGGCAACTAAAAGAAAACTGAACATAAAATTAGATTTTGATAGACCGTAATGAATATTAAAAAAACTACATGATTGCTATATTGATATCTATTTAGCTTACTTTCATATCTGGAATTAATATTTGGAGCAACAGTGCATAATTTCTTGGAAGAACTCTCTAAAATGGGGAAACTGCTTAATTCCTTAAATAATTAACCCTGCATCTTTTTATGAAATCTTCCCAGCTAATACAAAGAAAAATTGTATTATGTCTATAGTTACCTAGTATTTCTAGCAAAAGAGATTCTATTCAACTGAACAAAGACAATAAACACAAATCTCCATATCACTTTTTGTAAACACAGCAAAGCTTTTTTGACAATTGTATTCATGGGCTTCCATTCATAAGTTATCTCACCAAGATGATTATTAGGCAAAGAAAAATTCCATATGCTTTGATTCTTTAAGTTTATTCTATTTTTTGACAGGTGTTTGCAAGACACATCTAGTTCAGATTAATTTTATAGGTGAGAAATGCATTTAGTCTATTACTATATTTCTCATGTAATTCTTAATGAATTAATCACTCATTTAAACTTCACTGCCTCCAACTTGAATAAAATCACTGAGAATGTCACTGAGAGTAATTTGACTGAATTTACAAGTGGCCAGTACAAGCCTTTCAGCAATAACTATTTGAATTACCCAAATTGATGAAACCAAAGTGAAGCCAATAAAAGAAATTAAAGAAATTACCTATGTTGTATCCAAACTAATTAAGACCAATCAGCAAAGACTTTTGACTAGAATTCCAGTTGTGCTCACATTTTACTTGAATTAATATTACTACAGCAATGCTTCTCTTGCTCTTATTCTTATTCATTCTCATCTTCCTCTTCCTTTACTTATCACCCTCTTCCTCCTCTTGATGCTCTTGCTTTTCTTCATACTAGTGCCATTACTGTTGGAGGCCCCATAATTACTGATGCTGGAGTGTCAGCAAGCAAGTCATGTTTATATTTTTATCTGCATAGAGTGTTGTGAGCCTTGGGTTGATTATTACTTACTAATTGACATTGATTATATTAAACCAGATGCTGTTCATTATCTTAATCAGATCTTTGGCAAAATTTGATCATTATATAGAAGATATTTCTGTATCCAAAATTCTGCCTATCCACTTATATCTAGATCTGTAGAGCTAATATCTCAATTAAAGAAGAATCTTATTTATGGATGTTAACTTGTTTAGGATCAATTTCATGTGATGGGGCGAAGGGTAACATAGTGGTCAAAATATCCAAAAATCTGATCACTTTTTCTATTAAGAAACATACTACCTCAAATAAAGCAGTAACTTAAGATCAAGGCTAAAAAAGGAACTTTATAAAAATAAAAATATTATAAAAGAGAAAAAGAAAGTAATCTCTAATGAGACCCTTCTATACTGAAAGTAGACCCAGAACCTTCCTAAGGGGAGAAACAGTATAAGTGAGTAATGATGTTCACATGTTTTCATTGTTCTGAGTTAAGTAACATTTTATGAAGAAAGGAGAATTGAAAATAAATCACAGTCTTTGAATCGTCTTATTTTCACCCAAATTGAAAAAAAATCTTTATTTGTTTTATGGAAGTTATAAGTTTAAAATTTAAATTGTCAACTTTTATTCATATAAGAATGACAATGACAAAATGAGTGCTGTGTTTTGTGTCTAAAAGGGTAATATCTGGGCTACAGTGTATTTTTTCACAATAACTAAGGTGATCTCTTAAAAATAAATTAGGTTGCTTCATTCCTGTTAAGAAATTACATCATTGTGCTTGGTCTGTTTGTTCACAAACTGGTCCCTGTAGACAGAGGGAAGGCAGAGACTGAAGTAAGAGGCAGACCGCTCCAGATTGTTAAATGGCAGTTTTAAGAAGCAATGGACTTATGTACAAGGCTTGTCTTGGATGGCCGCAAAATTAGTAGATCTCTGCTCCTGCCCACCAAAATCTTAAAATGTTTCTATAGAGGCCTCAACTGAGTTCAGTTACATATACTGTCCAGATGGTCTCAACAGCACATTGCTTTTTCCAAGCTGTGTTCTCGAAAATGGCTCCCACTGTGGGAACAGTGGGTAGAATGTATATTCCAAGTACAGGGAAAGGGATGAGGAACCTCCAGGTGCATCCAGGTTGAAGGTCAACTGGTGGTCACCTCCTTTTGATGAACTCTTCCAAAATGGTAAGAGAATCCAGACTTTTTATGGTGACCTCAGAAAAATGTGCAAGTTCAATCAAACTTTATCTAATCCTGCCTTTCCTCATTCTCTCTATATTTTTCCAGTTACTTACACATTTTCCTAAGGAAAGTTACATATGGTATGTCTGGAAGGTCTCTTCCTACTTTCTCCATAACGCTCAATCCTTCTACTTTTTCAGTTATCATTCCCAATTTCTACGTCACCTCCTTCTAAGAGATTCTTACTATTTGATATAGATAACTCTCCCTCACATTTTTCTCTTATACTCTACTACCATTTTCTTTTAGAGTGGTTACCACAATTAAGTGTTATTTGTTTTGCTTTGTTTTGCTTAATTTTTAGTATCTATGCCTCACTAGATTGCTTCATGAGTGCACACTACATATGTGTTTTTGTGCTGTATTCTAGATATGCACACAGTGCCTTCAGTAACCTATGTATTCAACCTATGCAAATCCTTGCATAATCAATGACTGAATGTATGCTTTAGTTTAGTGATAATTTGAAGAGCATCAACCCTGAGGCAGCTTCTAGTGATTAATCTTGAAACCAGAAAATCTAAAGAACTGTGCATTTTTTATGATTCACATGTAGTAGTCCTCAGAATCTTCTTTCTCCTTCAGACATCTTACTTAAAGAAAATATTTTGGATTTTTGCTAATCATGATGTTTTATGGACAGCTAAATGTGGCATTGTAAAATAAGAATTTTGGCTAAAGAAAAATAGTATAAAATATCAATAATAGCACAATATCCAAAATCAATTATGAAGATAGGTAGATATATACATTTAAAAAATTGAAAAACTTGAATTTACAAATAATTCCATGAAATAGCAAGGTGTGGCTACTTATTATTAACAAGCCCCACAAATGTGAGGCTCTGCTACTAGGAAAAAGTAGGTCATCTCATGCACAGAAGAAAGCATGATGGTGATGAAAAAGAGCAATTGGTTACCCTTCTTGGGTATTTCAGGTTAAGTTTTTTTGTGTCTTTGATTTATTATTTTTGTTTCTGCTTTTTTTTTATTCAGGAGATCGAGGGTATTCATGTACATTGTGAGACAAGAAAGCATATTAAATAAGTGTCCTATTTATCAAGCTATTACAGACATGTGATAAAGGAGTCATGTTAGGAAGATACTCAGTTATATTAGCTCTCGTGAAGCATAAACAACTTAGTTAAATACACAAGGTCTGGCAAGTCACACATCTCTGTCGTAAATCATTTGTCAGCCCTGTAAACTGAGTTTGCATAGAAAAAAAATGTGGCTTTCCACTGAAATATACTGAAGAAACATGTCCATGAAAATGTTCAGCAATAGTGGTAGGACACTGTCTTGGAAAAAACCTTTAAATGTTAATTCATAAATCAGAGGTAGGAACATATGTTTTTCCATAATCTTGAGACAACAATACTGTAAAGGCACTAATGTAAATAAAGAGAATGCAAACTCCTTGTTGTGTTCTTAATATGGAGCTCCTACTATGTGACAAAACAAAATCATATTTCACAAATATTTGCTTGGGAATATTTCACTGTTTTACTTCTCTACTCTTACTTGTCCTTGCTGGTATCACCTCCCAAATAAACTACCTGCTTTCAAGCACCTGCATGTATTTCCCTGAGAATCCAACCTAGGGCAGTCTTTTCCAGCTTTTATGTTGGAATCAGGTAATGATTTAGAAAAGTGATAATTGTATTAGTCTCCTAGTGCTACTGTAACATACTACTACAATCTTATTGCTTAGAACACAAAATGTATTATCTTACAGTTCTGGAAATCAGAAGTCTAAATATGGGTCTACAATGGTGGTGTTGCCTCTTGACGATTATTGGGAGAATCTTTCCTTGCCCTTTTCCAACATTCAGATGTCCTTCATGCCTTGTTTTGTGGTCCTTCTATCTTCAAAATCAGCAGTGTACCATCTCCTTTCCTGTATGACTTCTACCTCCATTCTCTCTTCTCTTTCTGATTCCATAATGATTCTTGTGATTACATTGGATCTACCTGGATAATCCTGGATAATTTCTTCATCATAAGATCTTGATTTAGTAATGTGTAGAAAGTCCCTTTAACTATATAAAGTAACAAATTTACAGATTCCAGGACTAAGGACATGGACCTCTCTGAGGGGCTATTATTCAGCCTATCATGATATTTAAGCAGAGTTCTGAAGGAAAAAGAGCCAGTGACATAAAAGCTGGAAAAGGCTGCCCTAGGTTGGATTCTCAGGTAAATACATGCAGGTGCTTGAAAGCAGGTAGTTTATTTGGGAGGTGATACCAGCAAGGACAAATAAGAGTAGAGAAGTGAAACAGGGAATAGAGAGTAGCCAATAATGGGTATGCTAATGAAAAAAACTAAGAGGAGTAACTGGAGCTCAATCCTGCTGAGAAGCTTTTGAGCAACACATCTCATAATTCTACCAATGGGATATGTATGGGAAGGCTGGGACTTGTGTCTGACAACTGATTCCCATTGGTTGAGGGCCATGAAATACTTAGTAAAAAGCAGTGCATGAGGGCTAAACAAGCTCCCAAAATTCCCCAAGAAATCCTTTAGGCAGAGCAGCAGAGAATCCAAAGGGAGAGTGGCAAGGGTACTTGATGTGGGAGACTGTCAGCTCTCCATACCTGCACTGTGAACTTAGGAGTTTGAACAGGTATTTTTTAAAATGAAAATAGTATCTGGCAGTAACAATAAATTACAAGACACATGAAGCATCCACAACTGTGCAATATAATTTAGTATGTGAAACTACATTGTTGAAGTAATTAGAGAACAGCAAAACATTGTAATGCTTTACATGGTTTGGGACAAATATACAAATATTGCAAACAGTAATTTAAAATGGTGCTAAAAGAACAGTGAGGTAGGTTGAGTGGCAGGCCTGTAGACTGACAAAAGGTTTTGGATTGTCAAAGAGAAGGAAGATATCTTAAGACAGAGAAAAAAACTTAAGAAAATTATATAAAGCAGTTAGAGCATGTTTTGCAATTAATAAGAGTATAGTGAATAGATAACAGTGTTTTGATTGAAGGTAGAAAGATAGGCTAAGTAGCCTGCCAATAATAATTATTTGTTTCATTCACTTAATCACTGAAAAAATAGTCATTAAATGTCTTACATGTGTTGGATACTGTTTCAGACACAGGCGTTATAGCATTGAATGGAACAATGAAAGGCCTTAGCGCTCATGATGTTACCACACTTGACATTTGTATACTTCACAATTATCAAAAGATAAAATATATTCATATAGTATATAAGGTTTATCTTTATACATATGATTTACAATGTAAATAATGAATATGTTTAAGTATGATTCATGACATAACCAATGTACACATATGTTTTTCTTTCCTACTATCCATTTTAAAAAATACTCAGTATGAGGGGCTTCTGCCCCTTTAATTGGGTAAAAATTCCTAAGGTGCCTGACTTATTTTGGCAGTCTTTAAATAATAATGTATAAGACTATATAGATTATACATATAGCTATATTTTTATATTGAATATTCTCATTATATTCAATTGTATAATTTCTCTTTACTCATACAAATGGCATTTAAGCTCAGAATTGTACCAATGCACCATCTGAGAGCAGGTGCTGACATCTTGTCCCTGTTATTAATAAGGGTTTTGAAAGATGAACCTCATAGCCACTACCATTCTTCTCTCTGTCTCAAGTCAACTCCTTTCCTCCTCTCCCTTACTAACTGGTTTAGGACCCTGCAGGGTGAGATGGACAGGTTGAAGGTTGTCTGTGAGCAGCCCTCCCACATGCATACACCACAGGGCAGCTGATCCTTCCAGAAAAGATGTTTTGGGAGGTGCATCTTCACGTCTACCTATGTCGTTGCTCAGCTCTGTTTCTCCAAATATGTTTGAGGAACAGCTCCTACAGATTCTGGTAATCCTCTTTTCCTAAGGGGAAACTTAGAAAAGGAGAAATGATAGCTGCAGTTATTCTTAAGGCCACAGGTGATACACATTATCCCCCACAAACTAAGATGTAGTAAGTTTGTAATCACACCTTCTCCAACTAAAAGCAAGATGAATTTGTTAAAATAGTTATTAGTACTTTCTTTTTAGTTATATATTATGATGAGATGTGTTAGTACTGATTTTATTTATTGATCGATCCATCAGTGTATTTCCACCCTTTCAAACTCAATATATAAAAATTTGAATCAAGTATTGTATATGAAAATACTGATGAGTCTTGCCAAAGTATCTGCATAAAGTAATAAATGTGGAGCATTTTTATTTAAAAAATACAGTCTTACTGTGGCATATGTAATAATTGCATATTTCTGATTGTGCATTTTGGTCCTGGCATTACACTGCCTCAAATTTCACAAGAAATAAAATGGCTCAACAACTGTTATGATATTTAAAAATCAACATGTTAATATGTCCTGTAAAGATAAACACAACTTATTGCAGATGCCAAGTTTTTATTACTTTCCTGTCCTGAGTGATACTTTCCTTTGAGAAATAAAAATGGTTTCTCCCAACCTACCCTTTCCCTTGACTTATTTTGGTTTCATCAGTTTTGTAGCGGAATTGCCCTGGGACAATTTAGATTCACACAGCAGAAAGACCTGAGTGAAATCTAAATGTGCTCATACTAGAAACAGTATATGACGCAAGTGTGGCATTCCATTGTCTAAAGCACCTTAAAGTTACCAGGAGATATTGGAAGTAAAGGTCACAAGGTTTCATCCAGATAAGCAGAAAGGTAATGACCCAAAATAGATTTTGGGTTCCAAATAATTTCCCTCACACTTAACATTTGTTCCTTGACTAGAGCAAAGAGCAAGTATGTTTTTGCCAAAGGAGAGAAATTGACTTTCCTCTGACTGACTACTCTCTCTCTCTCTCCCTGTTCCCATTTCCCCATCACCCCCACCTTCTTACCAAGAGGCAGCAGGAATTATTAAGAATTTCTGTACTGTTATCTACTTGTATATAGGCAAGTGGTTCTTAACCCTTACTGCACAGTAACATTTTGGAGTCCTAATAAATTATCCCAATTCTCAGTTCTCACTTCTCCCCTTTAAAACCTCAGAAGCAGATTGCCAGAAAAGGTAATTTTTTTGGTAAGACCACCCGGTGGTTTTAGGTGCATCCAGAGTTGAGAACTTCTGCTGTATCAAAGTATAGCTCTAGAAAGAAGGGTGTTCCTGGCCCAGGGCAACTCCCCTACAAAACTGATGAAACCAAATTAAGTCAAGGGAAAGGGTAGGTTGGGAGAAACCATTTTTATTGCTCACAGCTTGCTGGAATTCACTGGCCCGGTTCAGCACTGTCTGTCTCCTCTGGTCACAGTTCCTGCTCTGCCGTCAAGGAGTGCTTTCTACTTCCTACCTGCCCCTTTTGGGAGGAATTTCACTGGCGGGTCCTTGGTGACTGGTAGACTACAGACCAGGAATGTACCAGGAATGGAGGAGAGGAGAGAAAGGTTATTTTCTCTCCGCCTCTTGCCCCAGATCAATGAATGGGAGGCTCTGCATGGTAAATACCTACTGATAAATAAAAAAAGTAAGGCTAGGTGGGAGATTCTGGAAATTCTGTCATTTACCATACACAAAGTAATCTGGAAAACATACATACATACATACAAATTTTATCTCCTAAATATAAGGATTTATCAGTTCAATGTATATCAAATATAAACTTTATATAAAAAATGTTCAATCTCATATTCCTGATTAGTGGTTTAAATAGTGTTTAAATTGAGTATGACTTTAAAGAGTTAGGCTTTATGTGCTATGACTGTAAATAATTAAAAAGTAATATTTTCTTTTATATGACCATATTCAAGGTATTCTAGAAGGCAGAATAAGCCTTTTCCAACCCCATTGGTCTATATAAATGCAGATTTTCTTATGTTGGTGTCTTAGTTCATGGTGCTTTATCAGAATAACCATAGAGAGGGTGATTTAAACAACAGAAATTTACTTCTCACAATTCTGGAGACTGAGAAGTCCAAGAGAAGGTACTGGGAGATCCAGTGTCTGCTGAGGTTATTATTCCTTGTTTGCAATTGGTTGACTTTTACTTGTGTCATCAAATGGTGGACAGCAAGAAAGAGGGAGAGCAATCTCTCTGATTGCCTCTTACAAAGGTGTTCATCTTATTAATTTTATCCATATGACCCAATTCCCTCCCAAATAGCCCACCTCCTAATACCATGAGATTGTAGGCTGGGATTTCAAGCTATGAATTTTGGGGGAATACAAACATTCTGTTCATAACAATTGGGTAAGAGGATTCTAAATTCTGGGAACAGAAAGGGCAGTGCCTTTCTGTAAAAAGAAAAAAATAAAATCATACATTCACTCTTAAAATGTAATACCAAGAGGAGAGGATTAAAGATGGCAGCATGAGAGGAGAGACAGTGGCTTCCTCCTAAAACCATATACAATTATAAAATATAGTTGGTTCAACTAATCCAGAAAGAACAACAGGAAAGAGGATGGCGCCAGACTGCACACACCTGGAGAAAAGAGCAGACCTCATGGAACAGGGTAATGTATCAAAGCTGTGGCCCCGCAGGACCCAAGCCCTTCCCCCACCCCAGCTCACTGGCGGGAGTAAGAGAAACAGAACAGGGAGGGAGTGGAAGGCCTGGGACTGCTGAATACCTAGCTCTAGAGATCTGCTGTGGGAGCACAAACTTACATTTCATGGTGCTTTCATGATACTCGTGTGATTACGGGGTTGGAAAGCTAATACAAGCAAAATTCCTGGAGAGACTGAGATTCCAGCTGCTTGTGGAAAGCAGGGATCCATATCTGGCAATTCTGGGACAAAGGCTTATACCTGTGTGCTCAGCCCACTGGTTCAGGCAGTGGAGACAGGCATAGCAGCTGGGAAGCTGGGAACAGCTCTTTCCTCCCCCCAGGCACCAATACAGCTCCCCTGAGAACCCCAACATTGCTTCAGGGGCTGAAGAGCTCCAGAGTAGAGCTTCTGGACACTACAGGGCATCATATACAAATAAGAAACACCAAAGGAACCTGGTCCAGAGTAAAATTAATATAAGTCAAGAGAAAGATTTAAATGACATAGACCTTATGACTCTTCCTGAAAGGGAGTTTGAAATAAAAATCATAAACATGCTAATGGAGGTACGGATAGACATCCAAGAACTCAGGAATGAATTCAGGTCAGAGATCCAATCGTTGAAGAGCATGATGGAGGGTATTAAAAGTAGGTTGGATACGGTGGAGAAGACAATAAATGAAATAGAAACTAGAGAAGAGGAATACGAAGAAGCTGAGGCACAGAGAGAGAGAAAAGGATCTCTAAGAATGAAAGAATATTGAGAGAACTGTGTGATGAATCCAAACAGAACAATATTCGCATTATAGGGATAACAGAAGAAGACGAAGAGAGAGAAAGGGATAGAAAGTGTCTTTGAGGAGGTAGTTGCTGAAAACTTCCTCAATCTGGGGAAGGAGATGATAATCTCTCAGGCCATGGAGATCCACAGATCCCCCAACACAAGGGAACCAAGACAACACCAAGACATATAATAATAAAATTGGCACGTTTACTCCAATGATCCTGTACCACTGTAATTTGAGAAGGGCCTGAGAAGCTGTGGTTGCCCAGAATTCCAGAAAGGAAGTAGGATACAAGTCTCCTCTGTCCCTGAATCCATAAACTTCTATTTATGGAATAGAATTTTCAAATAATAATAAATTTAAATAATAGGAATCCTATTATTTAACTTCCCTGTGGATTGTAATCCCAGGATTGGGGCAGGCATTAGATGTCTCTTCTACAGTTACCCTTACCAGGATCTTTTCCACTTTTCCTTCCAACTTTTTCTGGTCTCAAAGTTTAAAGGCTTTTTGTATATATAGTTATATATAGTTATATGTATATGTTTGAGGATTCTTTTGTTTGTTTATTGCATATGTGTGTGTCTTTGGGGATGATGGAAAATGGGGGATAAAATGTCAGATCCTTCCTCTTTCCACATATTAATTTATAACTTATATTTTACCTGGATAACATTCAGATTTATTTGTTTATTTGTTTTAAAAGCAAAAGTACCATTTTCTTTATATCCATGTGACAGCTAGACAGCTGTTGACACCTGACAGTAATGGGTTACTGATATCTGTTTTACTGGACTGGAGAAGGATCTTAGCCAATGTTTTGAAGGAACTATAATTCCTTTAAGTACATACCAGCCTTATGGTATCATGCTGTCTGGGATGCAAAGCAACACCAAATATCTTTTCACCAAAATTTCTGTGTGTCTGTGTTTCAGTCCCCTAACTCATTTGTAGTAATTAGTCCATGTGGGTTTTTATGTTGTGTGTAGAACTATTTTGAGGTTGCCTTAACACATGCACATTCACGTGCACATACCATGGAATAGAGCAGTGACATCTAAATCTTTTGCATTAGTGACATCCTTTGACATTTTAACATTATAGGAACTTAGTATTAATAAAGGAATTAATGTATAAGGAGCCAAAAGTTATTATAATTTAATCAATAACTAATTACAGCAATGTCTTTTAACTTATATAATTTCTACAGATACTGTTGTCTTTATTCAGTCACTTCAGTACTAAGTCACTACTTGAATAAAATAGTTTACTGCCCTGGTCACATCCCCCAGTATGTGCTCATGAGGCAATGTTCTTTTGTTTGAGATGCTGATGCACCACTAGACTCATACCTGGAACATTTTGAAAATATTACTACAAATGCATATCTTGGCTTCCTCAGGTTAATCTGCTGGTGTCAGACATAATCATACGAATTAAAATCTATTGGACACCTGGAAAAAGTTTTGAAACATGAGGGAACTTTAGCATGCCAATTGAGAACATGTACAATATTCAAAAGACGTAATTTTCTACTTCATCTAGAGCAGTGAGATATCATAAATCCTCCAAAATTAAAAACAATGAAGAACTGATCTGTATAGTTGTCAGAGCTTTTTAAATTTTTGTTTGTGAAGAAAGAATATTATACAAAAATATTGTCTACTGTCACATTAACTATACCAGTAAAATATAATAATCTAAGAATAAAGGACAGTTCTAAATGTATAGCTTTAAAAGTAGTATTTTTTAAATGTACTATTTTTTTTCTCATTTGGGGTAACCAGTGTAAGTTTTCCCTTAAAACATCATTTTGTTGTAAAATCTTAGAATAAATAGATCACCTGATTATTTTGTAGAAAAAGAGGGAAAAGCAATTTAAAAAATTTATAAGCATGAATAACAATATGAAGATCAGCATAATTGGACCAATAAAATTTTAGTAAAAGTTAAGTGAGCACTAAAGAGTTTACAACTTATTTTTACCATTAATCATGCATTGCATTAGACAGATAAATTATGATAGTATTCTGTTCTCCATTCCAAAGCTACACTTCAATTGGAGAGCAGTGTCTTTTCTGTGTGTAAGTGACCCATGAAGATTTAATATATGTATACAAGAAATAAGAAAGAAAGACATGACTATAGAATACTATGAAGACTATTAAAAAGGATGGAAAAACAAAACAGATAGGCTTTCAAGATTTATAATCCATGTCATACTCATATATCATCAAGTTATGACCAACAAGTCAATCTAGATCTAAAGTCTACAGTGATAATAGATTTATAATGAATTTCAGATGTTATTTAGATATGTGATTCTATTATGTCAGTTTTTTTGTTTGGTTTTAAGTAATAAAGATAGAGTTCTTATTAGAATGGATTACTAAACTTTGATTCATGGTCTATTAATATAAGAAATAAGTCAGCCTTGGTTTGTTAACAAAGTTATATTATGGTGCTGCCATTTATACTTATGAACAATGGTTTGTTACTAATGATATTTTAAATGTTCTATTCAGACAGCTCATTAGCCAGACAATGGTGACACAATACAATTTCACTTTATATTATTTGAGCTTTGAGAATAGGTAACAAGAAATTGTTAATAGTATATCTTAGCAACATAAGTAAGATCTTGGGGTAACCTAAGTTGCAGATTTGAAAAAAAAAACCTGAATGAAAATATAAAAATGAAAGCAGTATAAAAAAGTTATAAAGAAAATAGTGTAAAATAAATAACAAACACTCTGAAAGAGTTTTTTTCCAGGTAACTCTTTTTAACAACTGACAAGGCAAAAATTCTGAAATGTCCTAAATTAAGTGGCAAAGGGGCCAGAGAATTAAGAACAGGGAAAATGAAAGGTCATCAGTCAATAGATTATCACAAGTTGTAGCTAACCAGAAATTCCACATTCCCAGAAGAAGTCATTTCAAGAAGCATCTAGAAGGTCCCCAGGACTACTGTGTCCACCTTGTGCATGACTAGTGTCTGACCAACATCAACAAATAATCTACAACACTTCTTTATTGACTGACCACCTATCCCAGGACTTCCCTTGCTTCATGCTAGCCTGCTTTCCTCAACTGTAGCCAATGTGGATTTAATGAACTTTCTTTCCTTGAGACCCCTCTTAAAGGTGCCCTGTTCGTTGAGTCTGGCAGAAAAGCTGTTTCTGTAACTGGCCTTGCTGCTGGTGAAGCAGAAATTTCCTGTCCCAGGACACAGTCTTTATCTGCCTAGCATCTGTCATGGCTTAATAAGCCCTTTTATTTCAGAAATCTCTTGGTCTCTAGAGTTTTTTATTTGTCACAATTTAAACATAATCCCTTTCTTATAATAAACTTTGTCTTAGGTTATATTATTTTCCACATTTACAAGGTCATCCTGGTAGTAAGTGGCAGTGTCAGGACTTCAACTCAAGTAGCTTGGTTCTGTTTGTGAGGAAGAAATTCCCTCTACCCCTCTAGGTTCTTCTAGCTGGTTTAAGAATCAAATTGACATGAGACAGATAAACAGGAAAAAAAAAGTTTAATTATATATGATGTTTGGGGAATCCACAGTTATGGATTCCAAAGACAAGGAGATTAAGGTATAAATGTCATGCCGAAACAAGAAGGAGAATGTGTTCAAAGGAAAAGGGAAGTAATTCACAGGAATATGAATAGTAAATGTTTGCTGAGCAAAATACTTGATGGGACACACAGAAATAATGGAGCAGAGGGAGAAATTTTAACAGACTTTGTTATATTCCTTCCTATCATCCCTAGTTTACAATATAATATAGACATCTATGGTTATAGCTCTCCTCTTGGAGCAGTTACTCCACCTAAATTCTGTTTATGCAGTTGTGGGGCTGTATTAGGCAGAAAAGTAGATATGAGTGGGGTGGAGAGAGAATAAAGCCAGGAAAGCCCTCTAAAAGGGACTCGAAGCATTAACCAGATAAAAGTAGAGAGCCAGAAAAGACTCACAGAGTTAATGAGTTATTTAGTTGAAGCTCCAAAGGCCAGGAATAACTTGGAATGTCCAGATATTCCTCACATAAAGAAAAGTATCCCAACATAGCCCATGTCTACATTGCATCAATTAGATCATGCCATTGTAAGAGTTACTTTAGTCCGCTAAAAGGCTCAGGTTATTCTTTAACTTATCCTATATACTGTTTTATTTTACTCCTTCAGCCCCTGATCAAGCAAATTACAACCTGGCCAGGAGACAAGCATCATGATTAATTTTCCAAACAAACCCAGATATAAACAGCATAGTAAGAACAGGAAAGATTCCATCTTAAAGCTAAGGTTGTATTTTAAAAGCCAGGAAGTTAGGAACTAAGATTCCTAATATATTCATCAGCAAACAGTCAATAACTTAGCCCACCTTGGGGGCAGGACAGCTGATATATCAAGAAGGAAGCTGCTATCCTGGGGAAGAACTGGATCAGTAAATTTCTTGTGTTAATTTTGCAGAATTACCTAGAGGACTGATAATAGAAGAGAAGAGACTTAATGTCTCACCAAAGAAAAACATCTTGACAAGTCTAAACCCCCAAGCCTTTTGTCACATTCCTGAAAAATCCTTAAAAGGGGGAACCCCCAACCTTTCAGGGCACCTCTTCTCTGAGGTTACCCACACTCCCCTTTCTCTGAGTGTAGGTAAAATTGAAATATTTTCAGACTCTCTAGCCAGGTCTTGTGCACCTTCATGTCAGTAGGTGTTTCCAAGGGTGGAGAGTAGTTTATTTCCATATCACTAAGTGATTACAAGGGTGGTAGGAATGAGGGAATGAATAACTGGACCAGAGAAGTTTCCAGCCAGGTGGTGATAGGCATGGGTGAGCAGAAGTAGATGACTTCTTGTAAGCAATAAACAGGTTTTTCCTTTTGACTGATTTCGGTTTCAAAGGTAATTTGCCGCAGGTGGGGAGAAAGACTCCCTCCACTCTCAAAGTTACACCAAATGTGCATCTTTTTGCTTTAAATAAACTTCTCACTGCTCAACTTATAACATTTTGTCTCTGTGTTTTTTGCCAGTGGTGTCTTTGTTACTTTGCTATTTCATTCTAATCCTCCAGATTTAAGCTCAAATCTTCAATCTCTCTGTCCTATTTAAGATAAGTAGGGAGGGGCTGCTGAGATCTCAGATATGGGCTTGCAAATTACTGTCACCTGGGTGAACCAGGCAGAACTGCTGCTATATGGTCATGATCTTTAGTAGCCTGCCTGAAAGTCTCCTTTCTCTGCCTCTAGGAAGTCTTCAGAACATAATCTCACTCCATCCAGTGCTCTGTTGCTCCCCCAAATCCTGGGGTAGTAGGGACTCAGTTCCCAAGCCGTGCAGATCCAAGTGGACACTGGATGCCAGGTGGCACTGGCTTAAGAAGTAGCAGGGGATGTGCCCGATGCTGCGAAGCAATTCAATGAAATTCCTTTATTACTCTGTTCTGTCATTCCCTAACACTCTCACTTTAATGAATGCCTCCTTCACCTTGTACTGTGACTTCCCTTTGTCTCCAAACCAAATTCCTCCCAAAAACTTTTCAAGCTTTCAGGGTACCTCTTTCCCTATGAAGATTCCTACACTTTTTCCTCTCTTTAAGTGCATTACTTTAAATAAAACTTTTATTCTGCTTCACTACTGTGTCTCTGCCTTCAATTCCTTGTTGTGGTGGGAACAGGAACCAAGGAAATAAACAACTCTTCCCCCAACAGTTTGGATGTGGAAGGGAGTTCAGAGTATCTTCCTGAGTCTCTTTTGGGCCTTGATGGTTTTGAGCTTGATACAATATGCATGCCAAAGTGGCACATCTTGGGGCAGCCTGCCCTTGTCCCCTACAGTGTCAAAGATGATGCTCTATATTATAATATTAAACTGCTTCCTTGTGTCATGTTTGTAGGATTATATGTGAAATATCCAAATAGTTAAACAGTCCAATGTAGTTTAAGTAGATTGAATGCAAATTTTCTGTTTTTTTTTAAGCTCTGTGAGAAGAAATATGTGTTAATTATAATGCCATCATTTATTATGTAGCATTGGAAACTGAAGCACTTTTAAAAATAGGTTTTTCAGGTCATATATTTTTCATGTTAAATTGTTTTAACAGGATATCCTTAAAGGAAATAATTAAGGATAGTTCATTAGATAAGATTTGCCAAAACTAATAATTTATTCCAAACTAAATAAACATAATTCACCCTGTAGGTGCCATTATTACTCAATGCATGTATTATGTATGATCTATAATTTTAATGAATTCTTATGAACAATAATTTATTGAGAACATTCTATGTGTTTGGCTATTAAATTCTGAGCACACTAAAAGTGTCCAAATTGTCTGAGTATGGGGAATAATTGTCATCAGGAAAATTTCATAGATGAAAATATATATGATTTATTGTCTAATCAAGTATCTAAAAAGGAAGGTGCTTACTTACAATGCATAAGACTGTATGGGATAGTAAGGTATATGAAGTTTATAATATTTTAATTTATATCATTATTATTTCAAAAGACAAATGACATATTTTGATGTGTCTTTAAAAGTATATCATTTCAGAATCACTTAATGAGAAAGAATAACATACTCAATTCAGAAACATTATTTTATATATTTTCAAGCTTTCTTAGTAATTTGCACCCATAATAATACACTGCTTTAATTCACCATTATCACTGATCTTAAATTCATTGATTTCCTATTTCACCTAACCCCACATTCAGTAGGAAGAGTTCTGTGACAAGCAAGATAACATCCTTGAGGAATTTTGTCCAAAAGATAACAGAGGAGGGATGGGTAAGTGGTTTCTAGATTTTTTTAATCATAAATTTTTCTCCCCTCTCATTTTGAATTAATTTCATATTTTTTTAACAAGAGCAATAGGAACAGCAGCAACCAAATTTGTATCTACATTGTATCCATAATTTCTCTTTCCTTCTTAGTCTTTATGAAAAGCCATCATTATTTTAAGGACTTTTGCCCAAATTCATGAAACTATAAACAAATTCTAAGATTGTACTAATTTAAGCAAAACAGAGGCCTAAAGGAATTGATAATAAGAAGTTACTGAGTGCCCATATACACAAGAGAAGATTCCATGTTTCATGAAATGTCAATCCTGCATATAATTTATTAAAACATAAATGCTTAGGCTTTAGGCTAATATTTTGTGTTAGGAAAAGACATGTCATGAATATATATATATATATATATATATATATATATATATATATTCATGCCATGGATATATTTTCTGAATAAATTTTCAAATGCAATTTAGGATGTGCTATACACATTCCCTAAACTCCTGTTTTGTCATTAGAACTTAACTATTGATTTCCAACTATAGAAATTTTTCTTTGATTCAGAACATCAATATTTTTTACACCTGTTAAAAATATACCTGTACAGATGTACCTATAACTTCTCTGAGAATTGATGCTGTGCTGATGTCACTGCTACTGGTTGAACACATTGTGTTTCCCTGGTTCTTGTCTTCCTGGAAGAAGAATTCATTTGAGAGACCAGATAGCAAGAAAAAGCAATAAGGAACTATTGCTCTGGGATAAGGGTGTTCCTAGCCTGGGGCCCATGTAACTAAAATGAGTCAAGGGAAGGGTAGGTTGTGGTAGGTTGGGTAAACTCTTTTTATTACTTACCCGAGGTCCAGCTCCATCTGTCCCCTCTGGCCACAGCATGTTCTCTCCTTTCTCCCCTGTCCCCTCCTGGCAGCAACTCCATGGGCAGGTCCTTGGTGACAGGCAGATGCCAGACCAATTACATACCAGGAACAGAGGAGAGGAGAGAATGGCTCTCCTTTCTCTACCCCTTGCCCAGAAGGCTGCAGGAAGCTGCAGTATTAAACACCAATTGATATGTAAATGAACTAAGGCCAGGTGGGAGATTCTGGAAATTCTGCAATTTACCCCACAAGAACTTATTGGGTTATAGCAAAAAGTACACTCTCAAGAGAAGAGTAGAAACCAGAAGCAGCCCTACTATTGGGGTTAGGTTGGCTTTTAATTTGTCTTAAGATGGCGGGAAGTCCTGCCCTGAATCTTATGTCCTTTGATTGACAGATGTAAGTTACATAAATTATTTTCTCAGTCAGCAGGCACCTTACCCATGGTGGGTATGGTGGGTCACAAAACCACAATGCTAGTTAGTTTTAGATGTTACTTTAATGAGGTAGGGTTACTTTGGATAAGGTCTTGGACTTTGTGTATATCCTGTAATAAGGAAATCCCCTGTGGCAATGGACCTCTTGATAAGCTAGGTGACCTTTATAGACTGGGCCTCCGGATAAGATAGTCATCCCTGATCATGGAACTAGGAATATGAGGGCTTAGGGGTTGGTCAGGGTGGATTCTTCCTTGGTTATGGGCTGGCCTCTTTCTCTTGTTTGTATCTAACTATCTGCCTCTTCTAATATCACCATATATGTAATGTGACTGATCAAAAAGGGTGGTTAGTTAATCAATATCAGGAAATCAAATGCTCCAGAAACACAGATAATGAGTCATAGTATCTTTAAGAACTAGAATATATCAGGAAGGATTTTCCTACATGTGACACTGGGGGAAAAAATGTGTTCCATGCCCAGGGCAAATAAACCACAAACCAGTGAAACCAAAATCAGTCAAGGGAAAAACTACATAGGTAGAGAAGGTCTTTCATTGCTTGCAAGAATCCTTGCTCTGTTCATCTGTCTACTCCTGCTTACCTGCTTCTCCAGCCACTGCTCTTACTCCTCCCATTTCTCTCACATTTTGGCTGAGAGGGCAAAAACCTCTCCTGTTCCTGTGTGCTGGACTCCAAGCTCTCCACCCCCACCCTTTGTTAATAGGGACATGGACTAAGGAGAGAACAAGTTTCTCTCCACTGATTGTAAACACCTATTGATATGGAGATGGAATAAGGCCAGGTGAGAGATTCTGGAAGTATTGGAATTTTTTTACCCATACTACTCCATCAACAAACTTGAAATGTGGTGATATGGGTGCACTTGGTAACCAAATGTGCTCTAGTGCCTTGTTATAAATTATAAAACACTTCATAATACAAAATGACAATACTAGTTATGGATTTCAACCTTCATCTGGGATATTTTTTTGTGATTCATTAATGAGAACCTTAGAAAGACCCTGATAAATTTCCCTTCATTCAATGAATTAGAAAATTAACAAAGTCTTTATGGGGACACAAGGAAGGCTGCCACAAGATGTGCAATTATGACATGAAAATTATTTTGAGCTGAAAACCATCAAGGCCTGAAAGATTCAGAAGATACTTTGACCTTACCCCCAACCCCAAAACTGCTTAGGAAGAATTTAGTTGGGGGCGGAGCCAAGATGGCGGGGTGAGTAGCACAGTGGGAAACTCTGCCCAAAAACATATATGTTTCTGAAAATACAACAAATAAAACTAATCCTAAAAGAGAGACCAGAAGACACAGGACAATAGCCAGACTACATCCACACCTGCGAGAGCCCGTCACCTGGTGAAAGGGGTAAGATACAAGCCCTGGCCGGGCGGGACCCAAGCACCCCTCACCCCAGCTCCCGGAGGGAAGGAGGAGTCAGAGCGGGGAGGGAGAGGGAGCCCAGGACTGCTAAACATCCAGCCCTAGCCATCCGCACCAGAGTGCAGACACAGTGCATGCATGGAGGGCTGGAAACTAGGGAAACAGGACAGAAAGACCTCTGAGGGGGTCCCCAAGCCGATGCCCCTGTGACAAAGAAAAGTGAGTACTTTTTGAAAGTCTTAAAGGGACAGGGATGCCACAGCTGGACGGAAACATCCCAGGTCACAGTCTAGCAGCTGTAAATTCAAGGGAACTCTAGGCGCAATAACCCCCTGGGCAACAGTTCTGAGACCCCTCATGGAGGTAAACAGCCAAACACCCCCCGTCCATTACCCCTCCGGGGCCCTGCCAAAGCAGAGAAGCAGCCTGAGGCTGGCCACGCCCTCGGCAAGGGAACTTCCTCCACGCCAGCCGAACAAGATACAAAGAACCAGTCTACACGCAATTGCCCAACACAAGCCACTAGGGGGCACAGCTGTCCCAGTAAAGAAAGGCCAGAAGCCAAGTGGAAAGCTGATAGACGCATCAATAACACTCCAATGCAGCTATCAACATGAAAAGGCAAAAAAATTTGATCAAGACAAGACTAACCCAGACAGCTTCGGCATCTACTACATCTTCCCCTGAGAAGGAACCTGGAGAGATAGATTTAACCAATCTTCCTGAAAAACGATTCAAAACAAAAGTCATAACCATCCTGATGGACTTGCAGAGAAATATGCAAGAACAGAACAAAACATCCAACATATGAGAATACAGAAATAAAACAAGCTCTGGAAGGACTTCAAAACAGAATAGATGAGATGCAAGAGACCATTAATGGACTAGGAAACAGAGAACAGAAATGCAGAGAAGCTGATGCAGAGAGAGATAAAAGGATCTCCACGAATGAAAGAATTCTAAGAGAGCTGAGTGACCAATCAAAATGGAACAATATCCACATTATAGGGGTACCAGAAGAAGAAGAGAGAGAAAAAGGGATAGAAAGTGTCTTTGAAGAAATAATTGCTGAAAACTTCCCCAAACTAGGGGAGGAAATGGCCTCTCAGACCACAGAGGTACACAAAACTCCCATGACAAGGGATCCAAGGAGGGCAACACCAAGACACATAATAATTAAAATGGCAAAGATCAAAGACAAGGACAAAGTATTAAAGGCAGCCAGAGAGAAAAAAAAGGTCACCTACAAAGGAAAACCCAACAGGCTATCATCAGACTTCTCAACAGAAACCCTACAGGCCAGAAGGGAATGGCATGATATACTAAATGCAATGAAACAGAAGGGCCTCAAACCAAGACTACTGTATCCAGCACAATTATCATTAAAATATGAAGGAGGGATTAAACAATTCCCAGACAAGCAAAAGTTGAGGGAATTTGCCTCCCACAAACCACTTCTACAGGGCATCCTACAGGGACTGCTCTAGGTGGGAGCACTCCAAAAAAAAGAGCACAGAACTAAACATCTAACATATGAAGAAGGGAGGAGGAGGAATAAGAAGAGAGAGAAATAAAAAATCATCAAACCGTGTTTATAATAGCACAATAAGAGAGTTAAGTGAGACAGTAACATAGTAAAGAAGCTAACCCCAAACCTTTGGTAACCACAAACTTAAAGCCTGCAATGGCAATAAGTACATACCTTTCAATAATCACCCTGAATGTAAATGGAATGAATGAACCAATCACAAGACACACAGGAATAGAATGGATAAAAAAGCAATACCTTTCCATATGCACCTTACAAGAGACTCACCTCAAACCCAAAGACATGCACAGACTTAAAGTTAAGGTATGAAAAAAGATATTTCATGGAAACAACAGAGAGAAAAAAGCAGGTGTTGCAATACTAGTATCAGACAAAACAGACTTCAAAATAAAGAGAGCAAGAAAAGATAAAGAAGGACATTACATAATAATAAAGGGCTCAGTTCAACAGGAGGATATAACCATTATAAATACATATGCACCCAATACAGGAGCAACAACATATGTGAAACAAATGCTAACAGAATTAAAGGAGGAAATAGAATGCAATGCATTCATTCTGGGAGACTTCAACACACCATTCACTCCAAAGGACAGATCCACCAGACAGAAAATAAGTAAGGACACAGAGGCACAGAACAACACACTAGAACAGATGGACCTAATAGACATCTACAGAACTCTACATCCAAAACCAACAGGATACACATTCTTCACAAGTGCACACGGGACATTCTCCAGAATAGACCACATACTAGGCCACAAAAAGAGCCTCAGTAAATTCCAAAAGATGGAAATCCTACCAAACAACTTTTCAGACCACAAAGGCATAAAACTGGAAATAAACTGTACAAAGAAAGCAAAAAGGCTCACAAACACATGGAGGCTTAACAACACGCTCCTAAATAATCAATGGATCAATGGCCAAATCAAAATGGAGATCCAGCAATATATGGAAACAAAAGACAACAACAACACAATGCCCCAACTACTGTGGGACACAGCAAAAGAAGTCTTAAGAGGAACGTATATAGCAATCCAGGCATATTTAAAGAAGGAAGAACAATCCCAAATGAATGATCTAATGTCACAATTATGGAAATTGGAAAAAGAAGAACAGATGAGGCCTAAGGTCAGCAGAAGGAGGGACATAATAAAGATCAGAGAAGAAATAAATAAAATTGAGAAGAGTAAAACAATAGCAAAAATCAATGAAACCAAGAGCTGTTTCTTCGAGAAAATAAACAAAATAGATAAGCCTCTAGCCAGACTTATTAAGAGGAAAAGAGAGTCAACACAAATCAACAGAATCAGAAAAGAGAAAGAAAAAATCATGATGGACCCCATAGAAATACAAAGAATTATTAAAAAGTACAATGAAAACCTATATGCTAACAATCTGGGAAACCTAGTAGAAATGGACAACTTCCTAGAAAAATACAACCTTCCAAGACTGACCAGAAAGGAACAGAAAATCTAAACAGAACAATTACCAGCAATGAAATTGAAGCAGTAATCAAAAAACTATCAAAGAACAAAATCCCTGGGCCAGATGGATTTAACTTGGAATTTTATCAGACATACAGGGAAGATATAATACCTATACTCCTTAAAGTTTTCCAAAAAATAGAAGAGGAGGGGATACTCCCAAACTCATTCTATGAAGCCAACATCACCCTAATACCAAAACCAGGCAAAGACCCCACCTAAAAAGAAATCTACAGACCAATATCCCTGATGAACATTGAGGCAAAAATACTCAACAATATATTAGCAAACTGAATTCAAAAATACATCAAAAGGATCATACACCATGACCAAGTGGGATTCATTCCAGGGATGCAAGGATGGTACAACATTCGAAAATTCATCAACATCATCCACCACATGAACAAAAAGAAAGAGAAAAACCACATGATCATCTCCATAGATGCTGAAAAAGCATTCGATAAAATTCAACATCCATTCATGATAAAAACTCTCAACAAAATGGGTATAGAGGGCAAGTACCTCAACATAATAAAGGCCATATATGATAAACCCACAGCCAACATCATACTGAACAGCAAGAAGCTGAAAGCTTTCCTCTGTAATCAGGAACATGACATGGATGCCCACTCTCATCACTGTCATTCAACATAGTACTGGAGGTCCTAGCAACGGCAATTAGACAAAACAAAGAAATACAAGGAATCCAGATTGGTAAAGTAAAAGTTAAACTGTCACTATTTGCAGATGACATGATATTGTACATAAAAAACCCTAAAGACTACACCCCAAAACTACTAGAGCTCATATTGGAATTCAGCAAAGTTGCAGGATACAAAATTAACACGCAGAAATCTGTGGCTTTCCTATACACTAACAATAAACTAATAGAGAAATCAGGAAGACAATTCCATTCACAATAGCATCAAAAAGGATAAAATACCTAGGAATAAACCTAACCAAGGAAGTGAAAGACCTATACCCTGAAAACTGTTAAGAGATACTCTTAAGAGAAATTAAAGAGGTCAATAACAAATGGAAACTCATCCCATGCTCTTGGATAGGAAGAATTAATATCGTCAAAATGGCCATCCTGCCCAAAGCAATATGCAGATATGATGCAATCCCTATCAAATTACCAACAGCTTTCTTCAATGAACTGGAACAAATAGTTCAAAAATTCATATGGAAACACCAAAGACCTCGAATAGCCAAACCAATCCTGAGAAAGAAGAGTAAAGTGGGGGGGATCTCACTCCCCAACTTCTAGCACTACTACAAAGCCACAGTAATCAAGACAATTTGGTACTGGCACAAGAACAGAGCCACAGACCAGTGGAACAGAATAGAGACTCCAGACATTAACCCAAACATATATGGGCAATTAATATACGATAAAGGAGCTATGGACATACAATGGGGAAATGACAGTCTCTTCAACAGGTGGTGCTGGCAAAACTGGACAGCTACATGTAAGAGAATGAAACTGGATCACTGTCTAACCCCATACACAAAAGTAAATTCAAAATGGATCAAAGACTTGAATGTAAGTCATGAAACCATAAAAATCTTAGAAAAAAACATAGGCAAAAATCTCTTAGACATAAACATGAGTGACCTCTTATTGAACATATCTCCCTGGGCAAGGGAAACAAATGCAAAAATGAACAAATGAGACTATATCAAGCTGAAAAGCTTCTGTACAGCAAAGGACACCATCAATAGAACAAAAAGGTATCCTACAGTATGGGAGAATATATTCGAAAACGTCAGATCTGATAAAGGGTTGACATCCAAAATATATAAAGAGCTCACACACCTCAACAAAGAAAAGCAAATAATCCAATTAAAAAATGGGCAGAGGGGCTGAATAGACAGTTCTCTAAGAAGAAATTCAGATGGCCAACAGACACTTGAAAAGATGCTCCACATCGCTTGTCATCAGAGAAGTGCAAATTAAAACCACAATGAGATATCATCTCATACCAGTAAGGATGGCTACTATCCAAAAGACAAACAACAACAAAATTTGGTGAGGTTGTGGAGAAAGGGGAACCCTCCTACACTGCTGGTGGGAATGTAAATTAGTTCAACCATTATGGAAAGCAGTATGGAGGTTCATTAAATTGCTCAAAATAGAAATACCATTTGTCCCAGGAATTCCACTCCTAGGAATTTACCCTAAGAATGCAGCACTCCAGTTTGAAAAAGACAGATGCACCCCTATGTTTATCGCTGCACTATTTACAATAGCCAAGATATGGAAGCAACCTAAATGTCCATCAGTAGATGAATGGATAAAGAAGATGTGGTAATATACACAATGGAATATTACTCAGCCATAAGAAAAAAACAAATCCTGCCATTAGCAACAACATGGATGGAGCTAGAGGGTATTATGCTCAGTGAAATAAGCCAGGTGGAGAAAGACAAGTACCAAATGATTTCACTCATATGTGGAGTATAAGAACAAAGAAAAACTGAAGGAACAAAAAGGCAGCAGAAGCACAGAACCCAAGAATAGACTAATAGTTATCAAAGGGAAAGGGACTGGGGAGGACGGGTGGGAAGGGAGGGATAAGGGTAGGAAGAAAAGAAAGGGGGCATTACGATTAGCATGTATAGTGTTGGGGGGGCACGGGGAGGGCTGTGCAACACAGAGAAAACAAGTAGTGATTTTACAGCATCTTACTATGTTGAAGGACAGTGACTGTGAACTTGGTGACAAATAGTGATTTTACAGCATCTTACTGTGTTGGTGGACAGTGACTGTGAACGGGGATGTGGGGGGGACTTGGTGAAGGGGGAGCCTAGTAAACATAATGTCCTTCATGTAATTGTAGATTAATGGTACCAAAAACAAAAAAAAAATGTATTTAGTTGGAGGAACTGCTCCAAGAGTAGAGCTATTACCGTAGATGTTATAAGGTAAATAGGGATGATAGACAGGAAGGAATGTGACAAGGCCTGTTTCCTCTGCCCCACTGTTTCTGTGCAGCCCATCAAGTATTTTGTTTTCTGAACATTTACTCTTTTCATATTCCTGTGAATTACTTTCCTTTTCCTTTGAAGTCCAGATGCCTACCTCCCCTTCTTGTTTCAGGATGACATATACAGTTCATAGTTGCTGTATTTTGGAATCCATGTTTGTGCCATACTTATAAAATTAAACTTTATTTTCTCCTGTTAATCTTCCTCATGTTAATTTGATTCTTAACCACTTAGAAGAATGTAGAGGGGTTAAGGAAATTTCTTCCTCCCTGTAAATACGGGGGTAAAATTCTGGAAAAATACCTTTGAAACCAAGATCAGTCAAAGGGAGAAATAAAATGTGAGAAATCTGTTTATTTCTTACAAGCAGTCATTCCTCATCTTTCCTATGTGGCTGCAAAAGAGGCTCCACCCAACCTATCAGGTCCAGATAAGCCCTCACTCACCCTTGTAATTACCTATTTGGACTACTTCTTTCTACCCCTTGGAAACACCTACTGATATGGCGATGCACTAAGGACAGGCAAGAAATTCTGGAAATATAGCAGTTTTACCCACAGCACAACCCTCCAGAAATCTCACCTTACAACTACTCATTCCTCATCTTCCACAATAGCCCCTATGCAAGAAAAGTGGAGCATTGGAACCACACTAATAATATACAATAGCAACAGCAATAAAATCATGATAATCCTCAAGCAGGAGGATTCAGCTAGCTTCAAACTACTATGCATATTAAGTCCATAGCTTGCACATTCCACAGGCAGTCAGTAGTTGAAAAGGTAGGGAGTTCAGAGCAATCATGACACTGCAGCTGCAGCCAGGGAATGTGTCCAGGCCACAAGGACTGTAGAAGAAAATAACCCTAAGGTCGATAAGATACATCTTTGAACAACAACAGCATAGACAAATCTTGTCCATCAGATAGGATGCATGCAAGACAGTGGTCCTGTGACAGGATAGGGGCAGGAATGGGATCTTGCCTTGGTCAAGTACATTGAAATTTCACACCCCTTCCTGTGGCAGTTACAGATGGGTCAATATATAGGGCTATGGAAGGTATATGCATTGGCCATAAAGATAAAAAAAAACCCTCCTTTTAAGATACTCTTACATCCCATGATCTTTGGGGCCACTCTACTGTTTCTCCAGGAATACACACAAGGCCAGCTTCCAGGCCTTTTCCCCAAGGTGCCAGAAGGGCCAGCCAACACTGGTCCATGTGCCAAAATGTTCAGGGCCACATACACTCAATGGTGTCTCCAAGGTTTAATGCAGTTGGGGCTGGCAGCAAGATGTTGCTCTGTTGGTCATATCCTGGCTTCAATAACTCCTGTTTGGTTTGCACATAGAGCTGTATAGGAGAGGCAGCAGTGTGTTAACATATTCACAGGGCCCAAGGCTCCTTTTTGGAGCTTCCAGTTCAAACACCACAGCACTGTCCATAGCAAACTGACCAACCCTGTAGACTATTGGTGTCTGAATTCAGGCCAGATTTCAACAAACTGTTGTACCTCTCTATCATGCCTGTCCTGGTAGGGTTATATGATACATGAAAAGTCCACTTTATTCCTAATTGCTATACCCATTCTTGTAACACGTGTCCATAAAGTGGTTACCTTGATTCCTCTCAATCACCTGCAGCCAGCCATAGGTAGCAAAGAAACGTTCTAGGAACCTCTTGGTGGTTTGCTGACCTGCATGATGTGCAGGAAGAGCAACCAACAGTCCACACAAGTTATGGCCTACTGATAACCTTCTGATATGGGCAGAGGCCCAATATAGTCTATCTGCCACCTGACAAGGAGTGTCAGCCCCTTTACTATTGTCCCATGTTGCCATGGGACTCGGTGTAAGTCCCTCTTAGAGCACACAAGGCATTTATTCCGGGCTCTGCTGACTTCTTCAAAGGTCAATGGCAAGCCCCACTGATGGGCTATGACCCATGTTGTCTTTTGCCCTGTGTGCAACAATGCTTATGTAACCATTGGGCTACATCAGAGTCGGGCTTTCCTTCTAGCCAGCACACCAGAGCCAGTGTGTCTGTTTCATCATTCCCTGGGGATGCCAAAGGCAAATGGCCAGTCACATGATATACAATAACTGTCTTAGTCTGACTAGAGGCCCATAGGTCTTGACACAACTCTTGCTCCCAAAGGGGACAGTGACCAACCATCCAGTGGGCCTGGTACCATGTCGGTAGCTACAGGGTCAAGCCATGATATGTGGCCCAGCTGTCAGTGCAGACAACTATGGAGGAGAGCTCCTGGGTGATCACGAGCCATACTGCCCTCTACTCGGCCCATTGGCTTGCTCTTCCCCTCTCTGTCCTCCATCCATACAGTCTCAGTCTTAGGATGGAAAACCACAGCCCTCCACTTCAGGGGCTGACCATGACTGGAGCCGTCTGTATATCAAGCATCTTCAGGCATAGGGGTTTTCTTTCCTGATAAGTTCTCTCAACTACCAGTGGTTCAAAAGTAAGTTTTTCCTGCTTTCCACTGGTATAGGTCACTGGCCCCAATGAGCATTGGAGTTCTCCACTTAAGGGACTAGTAGAGATGGTGCTACACTGCTGTTAGTATGTGCCCCATTTGGTCAGTGTAAGTGTCTGTGCCATACCCACTCTGTGGCCTGTGGGTCCAGTCTCACCCCATGATGAGATAGGTGGTTATTACTTGGTCAGATCTGTTCCCGTGATGGTCTCAGTAGGCAGCAAGGCATGGTACACAACAGCCAGTTGCTTGTCTATCAAGGTGTACCAGACTTCTGTTCCTTTCCATAGTTGTGACCAGAATCCAGTAGGTTGGTGTGTCTGGTCAAGCTGCTGCCAAAGGCCCCGTCCATAACCATCTTCAGTTACATGAACATCTAGCTCACAGGGACTTCATGAGTCCATTACATTCAAGGCCTGTATGGCCTTGACTGCTCACTTAGCAGCAGTAAAAGCAGCTTCACATGTTTCATCCCAGTCACACCCGATGTCCTTTTGAACTAACTGGTATAAGGGCTTCAGAATTTGTGCCATGTGCAGGATAAACACTCTCCAGTAACCCCAAAGACCCAAAATGTCTTGTAATAGTGCCACAGTGGTAGGGGAAGGGAAAGCTTGGACTTTGTCTATGACTGCTTCTGGGATAACTTTAGTTTCATGTGACCAGACAACCCCCAAGAACTTTACAGACAAACCATGTCCCTGAAAGCTGGTGCTGTTCACAGTCCATCCTTTCTCCTGTTGATGGTGCAGCAGTCTAGGAACTGCCACTTCTAAATCTGCAAGAGAATCAGACATGAGCATAATATCATCAAAGTAGTGATATAGGTGCACGGTTTGCAGTTTCTTCCATGTGGCCAAGTCGTGGACTAAAATTCCAAGACAAATAGCAAGACAGTGGAGGTATCCCTGTGGGAGGAAAGCAAACATTCCCTGCCAGCCTTCCCATGTGAAAGCAAACTGTTTCTAATTTTTCTGTGCTACGTCAATAGAGAAGAAATCATTAGCAAGGTCCACAACATAATGATACATCCCTAGTTCATGACTTAGTGGTCCATAAGGGCTGTTATAAAGGGACAGCAGCATGCAAAGGGGGTGTAACTTTATTCAATTTTCTGTGGTCCACAGTTATACACCAGGAGCCATCTGACTTTTTAACTGGTCACCCTGCAGAATTAAAAGGACTATGAGTGGGCTTTATAATGCCCACCTTCACCAACTCTTGTAGTGTTTCTCCAATTTCTCTGTGCCCCTAGGCAATTTATACTGCTTAGTATTTGTCACTCTCCGAGGTACTGGCAAAGTAACAGTTAAGTGCTCAGCATGTCACCTCAGAACTGCTTTTACCACATGTACCCTCAGTCTGAACTCATCTGCATTGGCCTGTAACCACAGGTGCTACAGTATATCCACCCCCAAAATATATTCTGGGGTTGGAAAAGTGTATACAGTATGCTCATTTGGGGGTAAACACCCTATCCCCAATGGTATTTGGGCTTTCTTCACTCTAATTGCATTATCCCCATAGCCAGGTATCACAGCAGGGTTCCTGGGAAAACACTCAGGGTTGAAATAAATCAGAGAACACTCAGCTCCTGTGTCCACCAGCACCAGGACACATTGTACATTCACAGAGGACCAATGAATTGCTAATTCTACAGGTGGCCTCAGGTCCCCACCACATCCCCCAAAGTGGGGACCTTGACTCCCCCTCTGTCGAATTGTGATGCTCCATCATTGCTCTATGTTATTGAGGGCCCAGGAAGAGCCTGAGTACTGTCCCCCAGGAAGTCTTGCAGGGACACAGGCTGGACAGACATGGGGCTTTGCCTCCAATTTCTGTGTCCTGGACCTCAGCAGCTGGAGCTGTTGCTCTGACTTTAAATGGTGCCACAGTTCTAACAAGACCCTATTGGGCTGCCCATCAAGTTTTTCTTTCACTACCCTGCCTTTATCAAATCAACCCACATCTGGTTCCTTAAGAACTTCACAGGTCCCTTTGCATCTCTCCTTTCAGTCATAGCCCATACTTCCTTCTGTATTCTAATTGTTTCAACCTCCTCCAGATCTGCTATAGTACAAGTAGCCTCACTTAGGGGTTACCCTATGTGGGGAGGAAGAATAGTCACTACAGACTGAAAGAGAGTTGGGGGAGCTGTATGGAGCACCAGATTTCTCATTCCCACAGTGAACGACTCCTCATTGAGGCCCTGGGGGACCATATTGTACATGATATTTTCATGCCAAATTCCCATAACAACTGCTGGAGCTCTGCATGTGTTTTCCAGCTAGTGGATTAAGTATGGTAAATCACCCTGATTAGGCCACATTGCCCTGATGGCTGCTGTTAGCCAATCCAGAAGTGCCTGATTCCCTGAGGTGTGACTGGTACTTTGCAACTGCTGCCAGAGGGAAGGGTGAGTGTCAGGGAAACCAGTCTACCCATTTCAGAGCCTGACATAACAATGTTTTCCACCCTCATATTCCAGACATGCAAAGTCATGTAGGCAGAGGTTCCAATGGCTTCTGCCGATTCCGGATGCTCATGCCCACCAGCTCATCCTGGGTATTGGGGCAGAGCATGGAGTGCTCTACAATGGGGAGGGGGCTGTTCCTCCCCAAGGAGCCTGTGGTTGCTGTGTTTTTATTTTTTTAATTACAACTGGGTAGGCCTCTAATACAGGAGAGTCTGTTGCCTCTAGTGGTGGTCTCCGCAACAGATCAGACCTTGGCCCCACCCCTTCATCCTCTCCTAACATCTCTTCTACCATCTCCTAGGCTGAAGGCACTGCTCTTTCCTCCCTCTCCCCCACAGCCTCCTTTAACACGGATTTTCCTGATGTCTCCTCCATTGTTACTGCTAACGTATATTCCAGGAGCTCGACCTGTCTACTCAATAATTCTCTTTCTTAAGGGCATCCCATAGGTCATCACCCAGCTCCTCCAAGTGATGCTGAAGTCTCTCTCTCTACTTGATAATCCCCTCTCTCTCCTCAATAACACTTTCCACTCTCTCAGTGAAAAGGGATCCTACAATCCCAGCTGCTACATGACCACTCATGCCTTCTAAGCAGTCTTCTATCTCATGGAGGGCCAGTTCTTCAGCTTCTAGTATCTCCATTCTTCCACAATTCTTGAGGAAGTCTCCACCCCTTTAGGAGGTGCTTTACCGTAGACCAATTCACGACTAAGGGCTCCCCAGTTGGAAGACCTAAGGATAGGGGGCTCCTGGGTGAAGCTGTACCCTCCACTGCTGCAGCCACTGGGGCCTCCCCACCATCCACATGGGGGGTTCTGGTCATCTCCCGACCATCTCAAAGGGCAGCCCTCCCAATGGTTGCACCCATGTAGACAGACTTCGGTTCAGAGTCTTGCCAGCTACTGCCAGATATAATACTGGTAGGAAAGTCCCGGGACAAAATATTTTTGAAACTGAAATCAGCCAAAGGGAGAAACAAAGTGAGAGAAACCCATTTATTTCTTACAAGTAGTCCACTTCTGCTCTCCCATATCTCTCGTGACCTGGCTGCAGAAAAAGGTCCCACCTGACCTCTCTAGTCCAGATATGCCTCACTTGCCCTTGTAATTACCTATTGATATGGAGATGAATTACTTCTCTCTACCCCTTGGAAACACCTATTGATTTGGAGATGCACTAAGGCCAGGCAGAGATTCTGGAAATATTGCAATTTTACCCACACTCCCTAACACCCTAAAAGATAATTAAAGAGAAGACATACAAAATAAGTGAATTAATAGGCCATATCATCTGTGTTCATGCTTTGCATTACACAGAAGATAAAGGACAATGCTTTTTTCCACCTAAAGGCATTTTCATGCAGTGACTTTGAATTAATCATTATGTGCAGTGAAAATCTTTTTTCACTGTATTCATGCAGCTAATTCTTAGAGAATTCCCATGGACCAAAAATATTTTAGGATACTGAAAAGGAAGAAGTTTAGTTATATGAACTTTGGAGAGGTTTAAGATTTGACACAGGGAAAATTTATCCAAAATAACCTCCTTATCATATGTGAATGGCTATGATGTTTTATTTTTAATTTTGAGTAAGTTTACATTGCATATTTCTCTTTGAACTGTAATGACTACCCTGGAAGATCCCCTCTGGTTTTCTGCCAAACAACACTGTTTATTAGAGATCAACTGATATATTGCTGGAAAGCTCATACAAATGTAAGGATCATTCTGGAATGAAGTCAAATATAGGTGTTAAAATAGTAGATTTAAGTTTTAGGAAGAAAAACAATAAAGTATCATTGATTAGAAAACTATAAAAGCAATCAAGGTTCATTTTGCCTTGTAGGGGTCAAGGGCGCAGACTGCCCAGAGGTGCCACTTTGGTCATGCAGATTGTCTTGTTAGACACAATCCAGTCTTAAAAGACTCAGAAAGAAACTTTGGCCTGCCCTCACCTAACTGCGTAAAAAAATCTAAGTGGAGGAATTGCTCCAGGAAGAGAACCCTCATCATAGATAACTATAGTATAATATGAATCAAGTGTTGTAGACAGGGACAAATTTAGCAAATTTTGTTTGTTAAAATTTCTATGTCCCATTGTTTCTGGATGGTTCAGCAAACATTTGTTTATCATACTTTGTTTATCTTTCACATTCCTGAGGGTTATTTTCCTTCCCTTTGATGTCCCAGAGTCCTATGCTCCCTTTTCTGATGTGTTCAATATGACAAATACACCACACTTTTCTATCTTTGGAATCTCAAGTCAATGGATTCCCTGCATGTAAGTAATTAAACTTCTTATTTTTTTCTCTTGTTTATCTGTCTTATGTCCTGGACCAGCTAGAAGAACCTTGAAGGGCAGAGGAAAATTCTTCCTCCCCAAGAGCCTAATATACAGCTTTGTCTAAAATTTGCTCTTCTGAAAAGAAATAACCAAATCTGAAAGTTTTGTGAAGAACAAAGCACTCTATAAAGTGTGGAAAGATTTAAGCTTACGAGTTCAGTCAGAAAACTTGTAATGCTGGTTTTTAAAAAAAAAAAAGAGGGGAAGAAGGTAGACAAATGGCCAAATGCCTAAATATTTTATATTGTATAAGAACGCAGGCTTTTTTCTAAAGAACAACATAGTAAGATCAAGGGCTGTATTTGATGAAAGATTAAAGTAAATTAAAGACAAAGGGAATGTTTCAAATAGTGTTCAGGAAAGTTTGCAGAATTCTTAACAAATATAGACACAAAGGAAATATGCATGTACAAAGAATTGGAATGAAATTATAAATAATAGGGCAATAATCTATCAACTACAAAAATCTGTTACAAACCTAAGTGTGAAGGTTACTCACTGCACTTCTCAGAGAATTCTAAGTAACAGTACATGCAGCTTCAAGAACCATGCTTGTATCAGACTCAATTGTGATGACTCCATTATCTAGCCATTTGAGAAGATGCTGAATTGTATTTATCAATTTATAAATATAAGGACTGAAAGGCAATGGGTTTCAAGTGTAAACATTTGTGAACTCAACACTGAAATGTTAGAAGCAGCAGCAATTGAGGCCTGAAAGTGAGACAGGGACCTTGAGTGTAGTCAGAGTAGGATGAGGGCCTCCAGAAAAAGCAAGACAGGATATTTACAGTCAAGCAATGTAACAATGTAAAGAAGCCCCTATCAAAACTCTGTGTTAAGCAATATGCAAAGTCAAGGTCACAGCAATTCTCTAGGGTAAAGATACCAGACTAGGAATATAGACATCTTCAGTGAGATCAGTTAAAGGTCAAAAGGTCAGGAGCAACTTGGCCTGGAATGTTTGAGTGTTCTGCAAGGGTATCTCAGCATAACCCTCAGGACTTCATTGTATCTCAACTATAAACAGCCGTAGCAAACAGACAACAACCCAGCCCACCTTGGAGGCAGGGCAGGTGGTACAAGTCTGCACCCCTAGCCCTTTACCCACATTCCTAAAAATCCTCAACTGACTATAAATCCCCTAGAAAATGCACCACCCCGGGCTCCCTTGTCCCCTCCCAGCATGAGCCAGGAACTCTTTGCTCTCATTTTATTTCTCAATAAAAGCCTCTCTCTGGCTCTCCTACTTTAGGTGTTTACTAAATTCATTCTTCAATTCTGCAAACAAGAACCCTGGCATCAAAAGCATAATAAGGAAACAAAATTGAACTATTTTCAAACAGCAGATGATAGACTTATAAACTCACTAGTCCCATATATTGGTTTCTTATTGGTGCTATAAAAAATTTAAAAACTATAAATTTAGTGGATGAAAACATCTCAGATGTGTCCTCTTGTTCTGGAGGTCAGAAGTACCAAATTGGTTTCACTGGGGTAAAAATCTGTTTCAACAACCTCTATGGAGGCTTTCATGGCAGAAGCTGTTCTCTTGATTTTTTCAGCTTCTGGGGGCTGTCTGTATTCCTTGGCTTGCAATCCATTCTTCCATCTTCAGAGTGCATCACTCCAATATCTGTGTCTGTTGTAATATCTGTTCACCTCTTATTCTAACTTACCTGAATCTCTCCTGTATTGGTCCCTGTGATTACATTAACTATTTAGTTGATTAGTTGAAGTTTCAAAAGCCAGGAGTGTCTTGGAAAGTCCAGATATTCCCCAAATCAAAAACAATTCCCCAGATAAAGAAAAAGTCAATCAAGGACTTCTCTGCTCTACCTCATGATGTAAGGCAAAGAAATGGGACAAGGTCATGGCATTACAATCTACTTAGCTTGCAAAAAAGGCCCAGCTTAGACTTTAACTTAATTCTATGCTGTTATTCCTCTGCTTCCATCCCCTTAATTAAGTGACTTTGTAACTAGGACAGGATACAGACCTACAAAGTGTAAATAAACCTATGTGGATAAAGGATGCCAAGATCTGGACCAACACAGTCACCTAAATAACCCTATTCTTAAGAAAAAACTTCAAAGGAACTACAAATCACCTGTATACATTATGCCTTATGCTGACTCCTACCCAAAAAGCCCTATAAAATCCCAAAACCTAAACCCTTAGGTGTGCCTCTTGAGGCTGCCTGCAATCCCCTTTCTTTGAGAGTGCACCTTTTTTGCCTTAAATGAAGACTTCTTACTGCTCAATTTACTACATTTTGTCACTATTCTCTTCCAATGGTGTCTTTGTTAATTTGCTATTTCATTCTATTACCCAGACTTAAGCACAAGTTTTCACTCTGTTTCTGTTCTATTCCAGATAAGTAAGGAGGTGCTGCTGAGAGCTCTGATTTGGGCTTGCAAGTTCCTGTTGCCTGGGCGACCTGGTCAGATAGGACTGCAGTTGTACAACTGTGCTCTTTAGTAGCCTGCCTGAAAGTCACCTTCCTTTGCTTTGGGAAGTTCTTAGAACATAATCTCACCCCATCCAGTGCTCTGCAGCAACCCCAAATCCTGGGTTGGTAGGGACTTAGTTCCCACACTGTGCAGATTCAAGTAGATGCTGGATGCCAGGTGACCCTGGCTGTAGGAGTTTGGCAAGGGATTTTCCAAATGCCAAACAGGAGTTCAATGAGCTTTCCCTTCCTCCCTCTGCTCTTCTTTGCTCCCTGCTGCCTTCTTCAACTTGCACTCTGACTTCCCTGCATCTCCAAACCTAATTCTTTCCCAGCAGTATTAATCATGTAATTCTGGAAAATATACATTTCAGAAGGAAAATACAGTGACCTTTTATACTGCTCCAAGATACTTTTTATATTGCATAACTGGAAAACATGGTGGTGGGAAACTTTTATTTATGTTTCTTTTTCTTTCCAATGAATTAAAAGTTTAAGGGGTCAGGAATTACCAGGATTAAGTCAGTCATTGCAAGTAAAAATAGGAAGGTTTTTTTCTCTATTTGTTGCTAATTAAATCCTAAAAGCTCTTAGAGAATAAACTAAGGAAAAATTTGTCAGGAAAACACTTCAGAGAATTCATCTGGGGTATGAACAGAATAGGTGATGAGATCAAATTTTGGTTCACCGTAAGAACACAGGAAGGACAGAATCAATTCTCTCCAGCTAGTGTGGTCTTTTCAGACACTTCAGTAGAGAAGAACAATGTTTGAATTAATTATTGCCTAGTTCTTTATTAAAATGATATATCATGATTTAATGGCATAGATTAGTGAGTTCCCAAAAGAAGGAGGCATGCAAATAAACATCACAAGTTTTGTGTGTGGCTTATTTGATATCCATTACAACTGATACTATAGAGTGTCATAATAACAAGAATATCAACAAGAACAAGTCCTCCTAAAGATTGCCATAGCATAACATTTAATTATTTACCTTTGTAGGGTGGTTGGCTAGGTCCTAATCTTGTCTGGGATTGTTTACACGTCTAGCTGTCAGTGGATCTAAACTGGCATTAGCTCATTAGCTGGGATAACAGGAGTAATTTGATTTTGGTATTTCCTTTGCTTACCCTCCAGTAGATCAGCCTGAGTGTGTTCTCAAGGTGAAGGCAGAGGCACAAGAGTGCAAGCAGGAACGTGCCTTCTCTGGGGTTGAGTCTGCTACTATTCAATTTCCAAAGCTAGTCTCAGGGCTAAGCCTGGAGTCAGAGTAAGAGGATACAACAAAGTTATGGGCCATTAATTTAGTCAATATAGGACATGTCAAACTGGGAAAACTTGATTATATGAATATAAATCTTTGCTTTAATAAATTCATACAAATAGAAATTTTATTCAAGGAAATGTTTTATAAGCATTAAAAGAGACCTACAGAGTCTCTACTTACTATACAATCTACATAGAATTTCATTAATATTTTACTATTAATTCTTGAGACATAATATGGTAAAATAAATTTTTCCTCTATCTCAATTTACCAAACAAAGCATTACTCTCATATTGAATAAATGACATATTTTCAAATTTTAAAATGCCCTCATAATTTGTCATTATATCATGTGTATAATGAAGATATTAATAAATGTGTTAAAGATTTTTTTCTTGCCTGTTCATTTGAAAGTAAAACAAATTTAATGAAATATTCATTATTTATATGAAAAAAATGGAATATTGTTAATTATGTTTGCTTTGCAGATGGTTACAGTAATTGATAAATTTATATAAAATCTCTTTCAAGGTTTTAAAACTGCATATAATGGAAATTTCAGAGTTTAGTTTTCTGAGATATTGCATTTCCTATGCATTTCTTATTTCTTCTTGAAAAACTATAGTATTTTCTATTTCTCAAAGTGAGAATAATATGGATCATTCACAGGTAGTACCTTATTATACAGATATATTTGATGGTTTCTGCTTTCTATCTCTATTCTTCCATTATGTAAATATATATTGCATATATGCTTGTTCAAAATCCTGGGCATCCAGCAAAAAACAAAACAAAGTCCCTGCACTTATGAAGTTTATGTTATGGGTTCATTTCAATCCATGGGCCTATTTACTTTGTCTCTATTTTTATTCTAGTTCTGAAAGATCATCCTGGGGGCATTTACACATGTGAGTGTGTTTAAAATGTTTACTTCTTTTTCCAAAATCTGGTCTTACTTCAAAGTATGTTTTTGAACTTGGTTTAATTAACTAAAATTAGGTTTGTGTCTTGAATTTTAATTGTTTTTCAAATATTATGCATTGCTATGTTGGCAAATTGAAAAATATAAATATTACAACTTTATGAGCATGTGTGTGTGTGTGTGTGTGGTGTGTGTGTATGTGTGTGTGTGTACAGCTTCTCACTGATTTGCTATATAAGTCAGAATCCCATTTTATGTAGGAAAAATTGAAAACTTTTCTGTCAGAAGCCTATTTTAAATTAATATATTGGAATTATTACACATTTTCCTCAGATAGTACATTATTTTTGACATTCCAGAAATTTAGAAGCTAGAATGAAGTAGCTTTGTAGAATGATTGTAGCCTAAACTTAATGTCATCCACTTAAAACTGATTTATTTCATCACAAAATTATTTGTAAAATATAACAAGGATGTGGTAGCACTGGGTATAGTGTGCTCTTCATTAAACTAACCAATTTACCATCTTTCTCAAAGAGGTGGATAAAAATATGTCAATGTTGCTAAAAAGCCACTTGTATCAGTGAGAATCTTTGCATCTTTCAGTAGAGCTGACAGCAGTCACAAGCTTTATATAAATGACATTAAAGCCCCTTTATGCTCCCTTTTATTTTCTGTGACTATGTTGCTAAGATCTATAACACCACTGTTTGGAAGTCGACCTTCCTGTCTGTTGAATGCTAGGTGATGGATAAATTGCCATTGTTCTTTATCAATGAAATAAGTTGCCTTTTAGTTTCTTAAATCCCTGCTCTGACACTAGCTTTCAAGGTTGTTGTTATATTATTATTTTTTAAACAGAGTTGAGTTTAGGAAGAATTTCTCTTGTATTTTTTTCTAATAGCTATTCTGAGCACGGATACAGGTTTCACAGAAGTCCTATATTATGTTGCATTTTATTGAGTAAGGTTGAATAATGCATTGCACTCAAGAAGGTTGTATTGTGGTAGAAACATTCTATTTTCTAATGCCTTTGTAACAGATCTACTCAGTTCTTCAAAAAGAAATAAGGAATTCATGGGAAGGCAAGACCCTGGGAAACTAAACTCTGAGGTCTCCATTGTAATTATCCCTCAAACATTCCTAAAAGCTCTGAGAAGGACTTTATTTAAACATACAGGCTACAACAACCTTAACTAGCTACAAAGTAGGAATAATAAGGGAACTCATACCCATAGAGTTGCTGGGGGATTGAATAAGAATCATCTCAATAATCTTTGCAAAAACTCCTTGAGTTCTTCTGGCAAAAAAAAAATAAAAAGTGCCCTTTAAATTTGAGATGCTATTATGAAGGCCAGAGCTTGGGGAGCTGGTAACTGTATTTAGAAGATAGTCCTTGAAAGGTAGTCCTTGAGTTTTTCTTTATCATCAGTCCAAGTACTGAAATCATTTTTCAAAGTCATTTCTTTTTTATGCCAGAGAGCTTTCAAATGGTGGGGTATAAAATCAGTAGATATTAATTATGTGTCTTTGGATCTTTTTAAGAGAAAAAGTCCAAATATAATGAGCCAAAGGCCAGGTCACAATCCACTTTATATACATTAAATGCCACCAAAAAGATGGGAGATCTTCATACAAATTTTATGTGAAATCATGGCTGGCCATAAACTGCATTTTAATTCAGGTCTTCATATAGTTTATGCTATTCCTAGTATAGAAGTATAATAATAAATCAACTAACCAATACCTTCAGATACAAAGTATGAGTTATTGTCACAGGTCTTTGTAACATTCTATGATTAGTTAGTTATAGAGATCATATTTGGAAAAGTGAAATGTAAGGCTGATGAGGCAAGTTGGCTGATAAAAATAAAAGTTAATTGTTAACTCTGCAAAACAAGGGAATGAGAGCTGTCAAAGTGTAAAAACAAAAACTTGTCAGTAATAAAAGAATACATGTCCCTAAGATATTTATTGCACAAAGTAGGACCAATCAAATCAATTTTGGTTTTCTAAAAATATAAACCCTTCAAATACAAATTTCAATTTAATTCAAGATTTTCTTTAAAAAACTGAAGTGCTCACATTTCAGACATTTTAAACAGTTTTTCTTATTCCATTTTAAATATGCTGCTGTTGACTTTGGAAAAGTTCTTCCATAATTAGAGTTACAAATATTTATGTTTCTGCCAAAGTGAGCAAAGGGGTAGTGTTCTCAATAGAACATTACATAGCTTCATTCTAAGTGAAAGTCACAGAATGTCCAGCATAGCATCTTCTGGAGATGCAGTATTTGTTAGACATAAGATTGATAGCAAAAAAAAAAAAAAATGAATACATATTCCCTCAGGGAATTAAGGCATCTGCAATACAGCCTGAGAGAAAGATAAACAGTTGCAGAGCCTGACAAAATTTTTTTGACAAGCATATGATGAAAAATAAGAAAGTTTGTTGAAGTCAAAAAGCCAGTACCCCCCTCAACAAAACCAAACAACACAGAAGAATGGATATTCTAACACGTCTAGATTTATCTGATTAATTTTCTAATTTTCAAAACCAATTTATCAATCTCATAGTCCTAGAGGTGAGTACAAAGCACACTTGATGTCAAATCCTAATCCTGTAAGAATTTCTGGACATTATCCTAATCCAGTTTGAATTGCCTAGTTTCTCAAGGTCATTTGTCCTCTTGCTGAATTTGGAAAATCTATCAACCTGTGGAACTATATGCTGACCTGACCCTTTTGACACCCTTTTGGTGTTGAAGCTGAGCTGTGTAATTTCTGGACAAAGCCTCTAGATAATGCTAACTCAGGTTACTCAGTTGACAAATCTCATGATCGCAGAAACTTTGAGGGCTTATGTTTCAATTCATGTGACTAGAAATGCCACATTTGGACACCTAAACATTTCTTGTGTAGGGATCAAGGGCAGATGACCCCAAGATGCCACAGGTGCCACTGTGACATGCAAATTATTTGAGATGAGAAACCATCAAGTCCCAAATGACTTAGGAAGATACTTAGACACCCGCCCCTACACACACACACACACACACACAGCTGCATAAAAAGAATTTAGATAGAGAACTACTCCTGTTCCATAGACAGCAATATAGTGTAAACTAAGTGTGGTAGACGGGGAGGGATGTGGCTAAGTCTGTTAAAATTACTCTCTGTGTCCCATTGTTTCTGTGTGTTCCATCAAGTATTTTGTTTACCAAACATTTACTCTATTCATATTCCTATGAATTGCTTCCCTTTCCTTTGAAGTCTTAGACCCCTACCCCCTTGTTACTACCTTTGAAGTCTTAGACCCCCTACAACACTTGTTACTATTTTTTGCCAAGCATCCTATATATTAATCATTCTATGATATAATAAAAAAAATCACAAATTACAGAGCATTGTAATATATGTAGCTACATCCTCAGTTTCATAAGATCACACTTGTGAAATTTAAGCTCTTACACTCTCTTGTGGCTTTTTATAAATCCTTCATTAATTTGGGCAATATGTCAAATATTATAATTTTAATTGAAGTGGGGCCTTAGGTGTGTTTGTAATCAGTATATTGGAATAATCATTATCAGTGGTTTTGACTTTTATATTCTGTTTATTTAGACACAAGAGAAATCATTTGGGTGTGGTCTTCTTTCAGTCACATCCCAGAGGCCTTTAAACAGATTCAATATTCCTTACATTGCCTGAATTCATTTCTCTTAAGGGAGTTTACCTTTGTAATAATAAGTAAACAGTTGCTTCTAAGAATTACTTTTATTCAGCTATACTTATCACTTTTTTCCTTCTTCTAAAATAGATATATAGGGACTTGAAATCAATACTCTAAAGCAAAAACGAATGGACTATTTTCTGATTAAAATTGTAATGTAGCACACACTGATACATACAAGTTTTTTATTATGACACCAGGTATATATAGGAAAAGCAGTTTTTCTGAGCTGTTGGGTGCTGCTTGTTCTTTAAGGTAGGTGAAGCATATTTAAAAAAAAATTTACAGAAATTCCCATTATTAGCCTGTTTCCTAAATAAGTCTCATTTCTAAAATTGTAATTTTAATATATTAAAAACCTATTCTTTCACACCAATTCTCCACACTTTCTCCCAATACTTATCCTTCTACTCTTAACTCAATGTTTATGCATACTGAAATTTGGTAGACTATATTTCATTTGATATCAATGACATAATAAGTCATTAAAAACTTTTTTTTAAACATATTTCTAAAACTAAGGGCACTATCTTTGGACAGCATCACCAAGCTGGTAAACATGATAATTCAAAACAGTATTTAGAAACACATGTCACTACTTCCAAATTTCCATAATTTCCAGTGGTGTAAATAGCCTCTCAGTGGAAGCTGATACTATAATGCTACTTCTCAGCAGTAGCTCTGGACTAATGATGTGAGAAAGACATAGTGCATGCAGAAACTATTTGAATGCATTAAGCCATCTTGGAATAAAATAGAAAGAGACCAAATAATAGAAATCTTCTATTACAGACTTGGAAATACTTTCCAAAAGTATTCTGGTATTTTCACTGCTACTTTTACAGGTATTTTAAAATTACATTTGAATTATTATTGAAAAGTTGCATGTACACCAAACAAATGTATATTGAATCATGCTTCCTATTCTTAATATTAAAGGTGCATTTCCGAAAATACATGTCCGTCTTCCAGTGCTGCTGGTCTGAATATGCAATTAAAACCAATCTAGGTGAAAAGAAAAAATTGCAAATGTTTGGTAATGGTTGTTACTAGACTTATTGTGGTGATCATTTCACAATATATACAAATACTGAATAATTATGTTGTACAACTCAAACTAATATAATGTTATTGTCAATTGTACCTCAATTAAAGAAAAGGCTATAAAAAGCACAATTTAGGGAACAAAATATTTACTTTTAAACACTCTAATTTTGATAGTGGAAAAACCTGCAACTTTGCCCACAGCTGTTAATTTTAAACTTACTGTTTGACTATTCACTCCAAAATAAGAGAGAACTACTTTTGATACATTGTCATTTCATATAAGCTCCATTAACTATTCTATCCTATTTTGTCTTCTTATCTGGCTTCACTGAACTTCATACAATACATATTACATATTTGTTTGTTTATTTTTTGATCCCTCCATAAAAATCAAAGTTCAAGAAAGCAGGAAATCTGTTGATAATTACTGTGCCTATCATGATGCCCAGGAAATAATATGTGAATGAAAAAATGAAGTTCCTGATTGAAGCAATTCATTCAGGAGTTAATGCTTACTTAGAAGAATTACTTGACTATTATTTTATATTAAATTATTTTTATTAGAAATTATATTTTTCTCTAATTTTATATATTTTTTTATATAATTTTAATAGTTCATTTTTCTTATGCAAAACTGTTATTTATGACCAACTTTGAAGTTCTTTCTTCTTTCCAAGCCATCAAAGACAGGGTTAAAATAATGGGCATGATCCAAATGAGAACTGATAGCCAAACAGCACACACATCTGGCCATCTGGATGAGTGTTCACTGGACTAAACTTACAGACGTAGGATCAGTAGCAGGTAACCCACACTTGAACATAATTATCTGGCAAATGAGAAGTCAAACTCTGTGAGAATGACCTCAGATATTGGGATTTAAGTGGCATGATTGGAAATCATTGGTCTTTCTTGCTGTTGAGAGCATGGATAAGAACACAAAAGCAATATGGTCTGAAAGAAACTTGGCTTTTCCCTATCCTGTGTACTCAGCTGGCAATGGCACAATTCTTTCTGTGTTGTGATCAGGGGCTGGTGCCTTGTGGGTATCCTGTCAAAGTAGTGGTGGAATTTGCCATGTCTCCCTATCTTGTGGCATAACTGGAAATAAAGTGTCAAGTGGAGGTGCCAACATTCATGTGTTATGGTTAACAAGGACAAGTTTTCTTGGAACTATTAAGAGACTTGTTCCTTTCCTTAGAGTCTAGCTTACAAAGGATGAATTTTGGACAATTCAATCCTTACCACTCAATAAAATATAGAACTAGTGATGTTACTACCTAGGATGTAAGTAATGTAAGTTGTGGAAGAGAGATGAGATATGAAACAGAGAGAATGAGAAAATAGAATATGGGGATTTTTAAACAGAATATTGTTAGTTTATCTATAGCTAACTTTGTTCCCAACATGCATTTAATAAAACTTTTTTCCATTAATACACAAGTCAAATTACAAAATTAAAAAACAGATCCACATGGACACCATTTATATTTTATTCAATAACTTTTTAATCCTTCTGTCCCCCAACAGAGTGCAATATCCCTTAATGCATAGTCACCTTGAAATTGAACCTGTGGTTTCCTATTTCATCTAAAATAAGGAATAGGGCTGTCATATATATCACCTTCAACCTGCCTTAGCATTAAGGATAAAGGTTATATCTTCTCAGAAATGAAAATGTTAAATATCAAATTTAGGTTCAATTATCTCTGAAAAGATTTCTATAAATGGGAAATCTATAATAGTGAAATTCATATAATAGAATTATAAACAGTTCTGATTTTTAAATCATAGCTCTAAAGGCATGTAGTACCATATAAATTAAGGAAATAATATAGAAAGACAATGTATCAAATTAACTAATATGGGAGCAGTTTATTCAGACAATCTTTAAAATATACAGGTTTTTCTTTCTATAATATACACTTTTGGTTAAAAACACAAATATAAAAATGACTATACAACAATTTGAATTCCAGATTAATAGTAAATCATCAGTCATTGTTCATCTAGGAATGTCTGTAACAAACTGTAATCATTTTTTTATTTTAGTATTGAGTTAAGATTTTATGAAACTAATGGATGCTGGTACACTTCAGTCATAGATCTCTTTGCTTCCTCAAATGGTGTCCTGGAAGCTAAGGAGGGATTGTCTGATGCCTGTGGGCATTCAATAGCTTAGCTCCTTTGTCTTACCTGCTTTTGCAAATCAAAAGTGTATCTAGAGTGTCAGCCTTCAATTAAGATAGTTATTTTGATACTGAGGTACTCAGGAAACACTATATATTTAGATAGGCCTAAAATTACTAAAAAAAAAAAAAAAATAGGAGAAGACTTCTATAGGGTCTATGTATATTTCAATAGTTGATGGAAATAAATAGGATGAATCAAGATACAGGAACTTTCCAACTTATAGATGCTACTGGGCACAATATGTACTACTAAAGAATACATCAAATCTTGAAAATCCCCTGCCTAAATTAGCTACAATATTACCCTGCTGTTATTGTGTTTTTTTCTACTTGATTTAATTGCTTAAGCAGCTGTGCAGTCTTCAAATTCTTGAGGGAATATCTAATGAAGAGACCTTGAATTAGTGAAAATTTTAAACAATTCAATTCAATAAATACTTCTTTGAACACATACTACATTTCTAGATTTACACTGAAGGTTAGGACAATGGGCATCTCTAGAAGTTTCATCTATAGTCAAGAAAGTAAGGTCTGTCAATATTGACACTATATTCAATATTAAAATATTAACACAATACTAACAACACACAATATTAATAATGTAGTCAGCACCTGAGTGCATGATAAGTAAATTTTGAGTTATTTGAAAAAAAAATCAACCTAAGTTGGGGGTTAAAAGAAAACAAACTAAAAAGTAAACACACGTACAAAAATGCTGAGGAAATATTATGCACTTCATCTCTTCTGGCTTAATTTTGTCTTCTAAATTGCTATATTATTTATTATAAATAAATTATATATATATATATATATATATACATACATATATATTAACTTCTAAAATAGTTTTTCAAAATATATTATGGGGTAAATGGCAGAATTTCAGGAATCTCCCACTTGACCTTAGTCCACTTACATATCAATAGCTGCTTACCGCTTCAGACTCCTTCAGCCTTCCAGGCAAGGGATGGAGAGAAAATGGCCATTCTCTTGTTTTCTCCATTTCTGGCATGTAATTGGTCTGCCATCTGCCAGTCACCAAGGACTGGCCCATGGAGTTCCTCCAGGAGGGTGTGGGTGGGGAAGTAGAGAACCCACCATGACTGCAGGGAAACAGAGAAAAGAGCAGGCTTTGGCTAGCAGAGACTAGGGAGAAAGGGCTTGGGTAGCATGTGTGCCACATCTGTGAAGAACAATTGGAGCTGTGCCTGGCTAGGGAATTTGAGCAAGCTGTGAGCAATAAAAATGGTTTCTCCTAACCTGCCCTTCCCCTTGCCTTACTTCAGTTTCATCAGATTCATAGGGAAATTTGCTCCAGGGGCTGGACATCCTTCCCCCAAAAGCTACATTTGGCATATTCAGCAGGGTCCAGTGAACCAGAAACCTGTCCAAAAGGATGCACCAATTAGGGAGAAGGTGGAAGTTTCATGTACCATATAACCCTACTGGGGCAGGCATGATAGACAGGCACAATGGGCTATTAAAATCAGGCCTGAAGTCAGACACCAATAGTCTATGGGGCTGGTCAGTCTGTTTGTGGACAGGGCTAAGGGGCTTGAATGAGAAGTCCCAGAAGGGGGTATTGAGCCCTGTGGATATGCTAACATATATTGCTGCCTCTCCTATACAACTCTATGGGCAAAACGAAGAGGAGTTATTGAAGCCAGGATATGGCCAGCAGAGCAACATCCTGCTTCCAGCACCAACTGAATTAAACCCTGGAGACTCTGTTGGATGGATGTCACCCTGGATATTTTGACAATTGGAGCAGCTCCCCCCCAGAGCTACATACACACTCAGACATTAAAATGCATTTGCAGGAAAATTAACTAGTACTAAATACTGCTGATTTCTAGGTGCAGCTGTCCAGTAGAATGACTAAACAAGTTGCTTGAGTATATTAGAATATCTATAAATAATATTGAATACAATATATTACAGAACAATTTAAAAGCACTGCAGCTTCTATAAGATGAGAACATAAATTTCCTAGAAAATATTCCTGAAACATTGATCACATATACTAATCAAGAAATGCTAAAGACCAATAGAGTTTTCTAAATGAATACACCAGGTATCTAATTAAGAATGATATCTTCATGTCTTTCTTACTTCACAACTTAATGAACTATAAGACAATTTACTCCATTTTAGAGCACACTTATTACCTGCATTTCAACTACAGCAGGAATAAAGAAAACTATGTTTATTACTTGTCAACATATTTTCTATATTTTTTCCCTGTGGCATGTAAACAATCCTATTTCCCCAAGCATCATTATATTATGAGATCAGAAAACTTAATATTAAGACAAATTCCTTTTGGATTCCCCAAACTATTAGCTGGAGCTAATTCCTTACCAAAGATCTTGAGACTTTAATTATTTGGCACAAATGGCTAAAACTAAAGAATTTGGATCCTCAGAGATATTCTGGAAAATAAAACAGAAAATAGCCTCAGGCACTGTGTCCATCAAGAATTGTTCATAACAAAGTGTCTAAATAAAATTTTTCTACTATGGGATCACTTAAAATGGTCTACAGAGGAGCAGGCTATTTTTCAATCCACAAATTAAGTCTTTTATATAAACTACTAATCTTAAGTGTTCATTTCACTTAGGCAAAACCTATATACAATTCATCTCAGACCCTGGAAATACTCACCTATTGCTCTGGAAATAAGGCCTGGCTGATTTTCTAGTCTTTTCAATTGACCATGGTCCTGAAGATTTGGAAGCATAATCATTCTGAACTTTACAGAACACATACTCTTTTTTCTTTAGTGAGTGTTTTTTGTACTTGATATTTATCATTGGTAAAAATGCCTATTTCAAAATACAACATATTCCACAAAATCGCATTTTACTTTAGTTGTATGATAATTTGAGACCTGAAACTTTTAAAGTAATTTTTATAATTTGAAATAAATTTCCAGTATCTTATTATCAGAAAATTCTCAGTCATAAAGAAGGCAAAATTATATATCAAAAAACTTAAACGACTAGAGTGATGACAGAAAATGAACTCAGTTGCCACAGTTGAAAGTTTGTATACTTTAGAAAGGGTTATAGGTATTTTTGAGTATTATTTTAGTATAAAGTTCAATATATGAGTATGGATTTTCTGTATCCCAGAATATGTGCATTTAAATATATATTTTCCAATATACATAATATAATCGTTACCTGAGTGGTTGATAACTAAATTCTATTGAAAAAACATTCAATAAAAGAGGGAGGTTAATTAAAAAACAAAAATATAGCAAACAAAAAAAATCCTGAAACATATTTGAATCATGTCTCAACCCACTGGCTTAATTTCTCCTTGTATATTATTTTTATTATTAATATAAATTATGAATATGAATACATTATTAATATTTGTTATAAATTAATAATATATTTATATTTACATAACATATAGATAAAACCTAATATATTATGTTTATATTTATCTATAAAACCTAGTAATATATTTATCTATGAAACATTATCTTCCCAAATATGACCTTAAATACAATACAAAAAAATTAACTGGACTAAGATTAAATATTGGTGAATTTCAAGCTTTTCAGCAGAAAGACTAAACAAAATAGATTTTTCATGTTATCTATTTAGGATATGAAACAAAATGAATTATGAAATAATTTAAAATTAGGAACTGGCTACATAGCAGCAAAAATGCTTTCCTAAATATATATATATATATATTAGTACCTGGACTTTCAAGTACTTGGAATCTGTAGGCACACTTTCTAGCCCCCAAGTAAATTGTGAAGTCCAGGGAAATGAATAGCCAGCAGATGGCTATGTAAACACTAGCACTCAGATTGTTGAGTAGTTCCTTTACATTACCATCTGCCATGTAATCTCGAAGATTGAAATCTTTCAACTATAAAATGCTCTGCCAAGATTTCACAATGCCCATTAGCCCTGCACAGGTAAGAAGGATTCTGCAATAGTTACAAAGTCTATAAAACATTTCTTAATATAAATTTTGTGGAAAAAATATTGATATACTTTAAATTAATTAATTATATCATGATGTCAAAGCAGAAGAACCACATTTACATTTACATAGCCATCTGCTTGTATTTGCACAGTCATACCTCCTGGGTGGCAAAAACTTACTCCACAAAGAGCGCAGTGTTTTCCAGTACACTCGCACACCTGCCAATCAGTTCTGGTCTCTTAATACCCAGACAAGAAACAGAGGAGAGGAGAAGTAAACGTAGTTGTTATAGCAAATACATCAGAAGTGATTGAAAATTCCAGTCCATGGTAGAGCAAAACATTTTATATTCCTTGCCACAAAAGTTTTTAGTGATTAAAAACACTAAAACTATCAATATTTATTTCTACATTTGTTTAATGGAAGAAAAAAATTATACTTCTTTCAGTGTGAATTAAATGTTAAGAAAATATTAATAATAATTGTTATGAAAAAGTGTTTTTGAGATCTATTGCACCATGTACTCAATATATATATATATATAATTCTATTTTTCTTATAATGGAAGTATTCATGTAAACATATAAATTTGTTTACTTTGTGAAAATCATCCAGGATATGATTTGACCATGCTCACATAACAAATTCCTAAGCAACAGTACCATATTTAAATGTGTGTGTGTGTGTGTCCAAAGTGCAAACCCTGTCCAATAATTGTTTAATATTTATTTCCCGGGAATTTCCAATGGAAATTAGAACGTAGTTTGTTCTAGATGGTAATTAAAATGTGACATAAAAACTTGTGCAATGTAACTAAAGGAATATTCATAAGTAAATTTAGAGTCTTCACACCCATTGTAAAAATAAGAATAGGTAGAGAGTCAATGTAAAGAAGCTGAACTGAAATAGCATATTAAAATCAAAAAAGGTAGAAGGAAGAAAAGGAAAGAATCTATAAGAAAAAGTTCAGAAATCAATAGTTGGCTCTTTAAAAAATTAATAAAATAATATAAACCTAGATTGATTAAGATATAAAAAGAAAACACAAACTATCAATATCAGGAATAGAAAAAAGGCTCATCAAAATAGAGTCACAGATGTTAAAAAGATGGTAAGAAAAATCTAATGAGCAACTCCATCCAATAAGTTTCATACTGTTACTGGCTGGAACAGTTTCTTTCCCAGGATCATGTCCTGGAGGCAATGAAGAATGAAGCCAGCAGACAAGAGTATAAAGCAACTATCAAAGCTCTTTTAATGACTGAAAAGAGAAAGTTCCTGATAATCAGGAGGGGATACAAGAGAGGATGTCATAAAGACTGTGGCGTTTGGGGTTTATATTGCCTCCTAAGAGGAGGAAGTCCCACCCCTATGGACCTAATAGAGAACTGAAGTAATAGTATAACAATTCATTTCTGATTGATTGAAAGTACAATGCTCCATGTGCATAGGGCACAACCAGTCAGAGCAGCTGAGTCTATCTAGAATATTTTTGAATGGCTGAGGTTTATCTGCATAGGGCACAACCAGTCAGAGCAGCTGAGGTCTATCTAGCTAGGTGGCTGAGTTAGATTGGGGCTTTTTGAAATTTACAAGTGTCCTGATCTTTATCTGCCTCAATCCTACTATTGCCTACCTCAATATTTTATATGAAAATAGTCAAGTCCTTAAAAATCCAGTTTACCAAACAACACATAAAGATACAGAAAAACAAAATTGTTACAAATCTTTTATAGAAATTTGATTTATATCTAAAAACCTTCCACAAAGCAATTTCTGGTCCAGAGGCTTTACTGCCCAGCTTTTTCTAACTTTTGAGGACTAAATAATGTCAATTTTATACAATCTCTTTTAGAGAATAAATAGAAATAAAAGTTTCCACCTTATTTTTATGAGGCCAGGCAAAAAAGAAAAAAAAATCAGGCCTCATAAATCAAACTTGTAAAAGGACATTATGAAAAAGCAAAACTCTGGGTCAGCAAGTCCCATAAATTAGTAATAAAAATTATGAACAAATAATTGATAAATTCAGACATATAGAATAATATAATAAATGAAATATGTTTAATACCATCAATAGAATAAATGAAAAAAACACATATGCACATTTCAGTAGAGACAGAAAAACAACTTGCCAAAGTAAATTATAAAAATTTAGGAATGGAGTGGTACATCCTTAATTTAATAAAGACTATAAATATAAAAGTGACCTATCATCAACATCATACTTAGTTGTGAAATATTGACCACTATCCCTCTGAGTTCATGAATAAGACAAGATGTTGATTATCATTATTTCTATTCAAATTATACTGAATGTTCATAAAAGAAGAAAAAAATGTGAAAAAATTAAAAAGAATGAGTAAGCTTTCATACAAATTACATGGCTTGTAATAAAATAGTTCAAAGAATGTGTAAACTTTTAAAATAAATCAGTTTAACAAAGTAACTGAGCAATATATAAAACTGCCTTTTTTGATATTAGGAACCAACAAAAAGGTATTATTCACTTAAAAAATCAGCAAAGATGTACTAGAAACTATATTAAAAGTAAAAATTATTAGAGAAAAATTAAGAAAGATTCATATATTTATGGGTTAATAGGTTAAAAACCTGTCAGGGCTCTCCAAAGAAATAGAAGAAATAATATGTGTTATGGTAGTAAATACTACTATATATCACAGATATTTTATGTGAGATATAAGAAATATCTCACAATATTTTATTATGAGAGCTATTTGGCTTTTTAGATGTTTATAGTACATATCATAATATATAATAGTAAATATTATATATAATTTGAGAGAAAAAGAAAGATTTTAAGAAGTTGACTTGCATGATTGTGGGGGCTGGGAAGTCCAAAATCTGCAGAGGTGGTCTTCAGGCTGCAGACCCAAGGAAAAGTTGATGTTGCAGATCAAGTTTTGATGGCACTCTGGAGTCATAATTGCCTCTTGCAAGATTAAATTGGAGGTATCCAAGGGCAATATTTTGCATTTCTATATTGCACATGACAATATTAAATGTTAGTGCTCTCTTTACTACTTAAAGCAGAGTTATCAATACTTTTAAATCTAATCAGATTAGTGAACCAATTCCAGAAGCCCCAGAGTCATTCAGAAAACTCATTCTATGAATCTTTTTCTCTGGTGCTGAGATAAGGAAGGAAAGAGGGGCAGTCCCTGTCCAGTTAGAGCAAGATAAGGGCCCTGGGAAGGACAAGTGGGAAGCTCACTAAGGAAAAAGTGAATGTGAAAACCAGGAGATTGCAGCTGAAACAATGGAACAGTGTGTAAGAAAGTTTCACTGAACCTCTGTGATAAAGAACCATTTTACTGACTATAAGTCCCATAGCTCACATAGCTTGACCAAGACATACTAGTTAAAAATAGAAATGACCTTTAGTATAATTGGCTAAAATATAGCTGGCATTCTGACCGGAACCTATAGAAAACAAAGAGCTTCTCTTCCTCTTACTGTGCAACAGGCATAACACCCCTAGACCTGAGCCCATAAATGTTAGCCTAGCCCCTCCCAGTATATGCCTAGGAGTTCTGTATTTTTACTTCACCCCATCAATAAAAAGCCTCTTTCTTGCTTGCCTACCTTGAGTGTTTGCAAAGTTCATTCTTTGACTTCATAAACAAGAACACCAGCATCAGTGCCACTCTTAGTACAAGATGTTAACTATCCTCATATTGTTATGTAGAGGTAATCCAAATCCAAATAGAATCTCAGCAATTTTTTTTCTGTTGTGCAAATAAACCAGTTGTTTCTAAAATTTATGCAAAAAATGCAAAGGCCTCATAATATTCCTAACAATTTTAAAGAATAAATTTAAGAGATCATGGTATCAGAGATCAAGATTTAATATAAAGACATAGCAACTAAGACAGTGTGGTTTTGGCATAAGGATAAATAAATATGAACATAGTATATATTCTGGATGTGAGTTTTGGTTGGTTATTGATATTACACAACCCTTTTCCTAAAGCACTGCTAGAGTATCACACTCTGAATAGCATATTATGATGAAAAGAAGTACATAAATGTAATAAAGTCCAGTGTATCAATCTCATTATATTGTTAGTGAATTTTGTGTCTATTTGAAGACACAAGTTATGAAGATATTCTACTTTCCTTCCTTTTTATTAGTTTTATTATCTTAACATTTACATCAGATCTAGTAGTAATCTCAAACTATTTGCTTATATATGTGGCTTAATGTAGGGGTCAGGGTTTTTTTTTTTTACTTTGTATATACACCCAAATTACACAGTACTATGCATTTCAAAAAGCAATTATTTTCCACTCAATTGCAGAAGTATCTTTGCCACAAATTAGACAATATTAATGAGCATACTTCACTTTAGGTGTATAGACAGATAAAAGCCTAAACAAGGAGTCTTGAATCCTAGGATACCAGCAAACAATGGAAATTGTGCCTTCTGAAGAATGGATGAATTATTTTTATAAGTAGTCATCATGTATATAATGTTAGTTTAAGACTAAAAAGACCAAATGAAGATTGAAGAGGTTATTGTATCATCTTCTTACTTGCCTTGATTTCTCTCATTTTCATGACTGCTCCTCAGGAGTCTGTACTCAGTCTGTGACTCTGCTTTAATGACCAAAGCAAACACTATAGGTGATATCTGGATTGTAATGCTTTCCTCTCTTGGTTGCATGCCCAAGACATTCTTTTTTGGGGAAGGAATTTGTAACTCCAGGGATAAAATATTTTCCTGGCCCAGGGCGAAATACCTTTGAAATGAAATCAGCCAAAGGGAGAAATAAAGTGGGAGAAACCCATTTATTGCTTACAAGCAGTCATCCATTTCTGCTTGCCCATGTCTCTCATCACCCAGCTGCAAAAAGGGGCCTCACCCAACTTCTCCAGTCCAGATATGCCCTCTCTCCCCCTTGTAATCACCTATTGATATGGAGATGGACTACTTCTCTCTACCACTTGGAAACACCTACTGATACGGAGATGCACTAAGGCCAGGAGAGGGATTCTGGAAATATTGCAGTTTTACCCACAGTATTGAATTATTGAAAATGATTGTATTGATATAAATCTTCTCTTACTCCAAGCTTTTGAAAACATAAGTCATTTCTTTTTACTATTATTTTAATAGGAATATTTTAGACATTAGAATTTGAAAAAATATGACATTTAACTTGTACCACATATTTCATATTATAATACTATAAAATGAAAATGTATAATCATTTGTATCAGTTTTCCTTGATATATGTAATGATAAAACACACTGAGAGTTGAGAACCAGAAAGTGATGGTGTATATGACACAATATTTCTAATTCAAATGATACAGAAAAGACTGTAAGTATATAGACCCAGAAGGGTAGCAGTGTATGTATTTGGCCATAATCTTCTTGTCGTTAAATTGAAAGAATATCAAAAGTTATTTGCTTATTTCAACTCTTTAGATTCAGCGTTAGAATATTTATAGTAGAAAATTTCAAACACATTTTGACCTCATCTCTGAATTATTATGAGTTTAATTATTTAAAGGTCAAATGAAATTTATAAATGTTTATACATTTAAAAATGAATGTTTTCTCCTTGATTCATTTTCAATAACAATATTTTATCATGAGAGCTATTTGGCTTTTGAGATGCTTTATTTTGAAATACTCATCTTCATTAAAGAGTTTTTTAGAGTAGTTTAAGGTTCACAAAAAATTCGAGATGGAGGTATAGAAGTTTCCCATGTATTGCCTACTCCCACACACACAAAGGCTCCCACATTATCACATAACTCAGCAGAATTGGTAGATTTGTTGCCAAGGATGAACCTACATGATACATCATGATTACTGAAAGTACGTAGTAAAAATTAGATTTCACTCTTGATATTTTACATTCTATTTGTTTAGACAAATGTATACTGATATATATCCATTATTATAATATTATACAAAACATTTCCACTGCCCTAAAAAGTCATCTATTTTCTGCTGATTCATCTCACTCCTCCCTTGACATAGTTTCAAAAGTCCCTGATTGTTCTTTACTTATATTCACTTTTTTTTTCATTTGAAACTGTTTTTTTTTTTTAAAATAATCAATATGAGCCTTACTACCAGTAATCAGGGCTAAAATAGACAAATGCCTTGCTCTTTATCTTGAAAATATACATGGAAGTTTTATACCATGACACCAAAAATCCACAAATATGATTCACTTTATTAAGTATGTAAGTTAGAGCATCTCCACCTATGTTTACTGTTATTTATTTGTGTAAATGTATTTGCTATATTCATGGTAGAAATTTAAAAATGTTATAATCATTGCAAATTCTGTTTCATTTGTTTCATTTTTTTTTTCTTAAAACCAGAACACTAAGGATTGTGATAGAATTTTCAAAATCTTATTTTTAAGAAAACATTTTTACCAAACTGAAACAAGAATAATATGATTTTGGACTGTGTGCCTTAGGAATTTATTTTTATTGGGCATATTATAAAAAAATTGTAAAGAGGTTTCACTATGTGAAAGGGTCAATGTTCAGTGCTATACCCAAATCATTTATAATTGAAAAAGAAGGAAAAAGCAAATATCAGCTATCCATCAAACAAGCTGAAGTAATAGTGTTACAATGAAATAAAAACAATATGCTATGGAGAACCCTAAAACATGATCATTATAACTGGGTTAGGAAACAATTTCAGGAGATGATGTATTGGGATTAAATAGCTAAGAACTATTTGGAAAGGATTTTTCATAGAAGAGGAAAATGAGAAGGCATAAAAAATTTAAAACAACAAAGAACAAAGAGAGAAAGAAATTAGTTTGGAGGAGGGCACAATGGAAGTTAAAACTGAATCAATAGTGTGTGACCGTCAGGGAATGAGAATTGAGGTGTGTACGGTCCAACTTTTAAAACTTGAAATAAATTCAGTGAGCAACACAGTACCAGTACATACATTGCAATGATGAAAGAATATTCTCAGAAATCTGTGTTAGAAGCAAAAAACTGCAGCATTGAGAATGAAAGATTGGAGTAAGAGAGAAATGATAATCGGGAACAAAGTAAGAAGTATTATCCATATTCTGGTAAGATGGATAAAAATCTAAATCTGAGATGATAAAAAGAATGAAGAGAATTTATTGATCAGCTTGAAAAATATTACTTATGAAGAACTTAAAAATTTTAAAACCATGTGAATGTACATAATGAGCAAATAAAGATGAGTCAAAAATGTTTCCTATGTTTTGAGCATTTCTGATTAGGATAAGGGCAGTATATTTTATAGGGAGTCTAATAAGATGCCTTCACTGTTGAAATAGGCAAAACTATTATTATCCCACACCGCTTAGTTATTTTAATTATCACTGTTACAATTTCTGAACACTGCACTAAAAAATCAATATAAAAGTGCATAAAATATCTGTCATCTTCCATACATGACTGTAAAAAAATAAAGAATGGATGGCAAAGGTGGCTTGGAAATATAATAATTGTAAAGATAACAAACATAAAGCCTCACATCATTATAACAATCAATCCTATAATAAAAACAAGTCCTATGATTAAACACTTAATTGCAATATAAAATAAAACATAAAATCATTAGAGAAAACTGATACAAATTTTAGCATTTGACATATAATGTGTCAATGTTGACATGAAACTACTTTGAAGAAAAAGGTAAATAACTACATTTATTCATGTTACACATTGAAATACCTTAAGGTATATTAGAATGTTAAGGTTTAGAAACCCAGAACTTCCTTTGAGTGTTTATGAATTTTGGACATTTAAAGCTATAGGATACATTGCAAATAATTATAAAAATTATGAATAGATGTAACTGCATTTACTTAAGTTTCTAAATATTGAAAATGTAATTAAAATAATTTTATTTGATTAAAAAATTATTTTGTAGGGGCCGGCCTACGGCCGAGGCTGAGTCCCACTATGGCTGAACACCTCCCTTCCACTCTAGTTGACCAACGCCCTAAGATGGCGCACGCTTCCTGGGCGCCACCCTGCCTGGTTTGGTGGCATTAGCATAAGGAAGTTGCTCCTATAGGCTTGCATGATCTTGATCACCATAGGCCAGCTTCCTTTATATAAGGCATAAGCAGGAAAGAGAAGCACTCACTCACTCTCTCTCTCACTCATTCTCTCTCAATCTCTGTCTCTCTCTCCTCTCATTCTTCCTCTCATTCGCTTCCCCCGGCTGTTGCTTCTTCTCACTCACCTTCTCCCGGCCTTCCGAGCAACAATAAAGAACTGAAGTGAACCAGGTCTGTGTACGTATCGCTGTCGTCACTGCCACAAGGGGCGAACGCGGTATTATTTCATTCAAATTATGACAAAAAGTTGGTATTCTTTATATAATGGACACATAAATATGTTAGAAAAAACATTGTGATAAAGATGAGCAGGCTATTCATAAAAGACAATACAGATGAGTACTGATATTTGGAATAGTTTCAAAATACTAAACAAATGAGTAATGCAAGTATTCTCATTAGGAAAACTTTTACAACTGAACAATTAAAACAGTACATGTTACACAAAACAAGCATTCTTAGGCTTTGCTGTCTGAAGAAAACATTTCATAAAAATGGTACTTCTTTATAAAAACAATTTAAAATGTATTTCCAACAAGATTTTTAAAGTATATATCTTGAATATTAGAAAATATCTTGAGGTGCTATTTAAAATTTTAAGTGAAGAATATCTGCTTAGAGAATGCTGTCTGCAAACCAAAACCACATATTTCTAGAAAAAAAGCAGTAGAGATGGAATCATTAAAATCCATGTTTAAGTATTAGAATTATGGATAATTACACTGTATTCTGTTGTTACTGTAATGATTATTGTGTGACTCATTGCCAGATTTACTGAGCACAGTATACCATTTTTTCGACTGCTTTTATATGACATTTCAGTTGATTTATATAAAATAAATTTATATAAAATTTGATTTATATAAAACTCACACATGATATATGTGATTCCCTGCTTTGTAAATGAGGAACAGAAGGATTGAACATTTTAATCTGGGACAATCTAACCTTAAATTCCATGCGATTTCAATTTTTTGTACCTAAATGTTCTGCTTTCCTTTATTTTGCAGTTATTCCATATTGTTTCCATTAAAATACATGTCTGTCGATTGACTATCTAACACCTGCCATGTGACTCAAATGGTCCTAGACTCTCAGCATGTAGTGTTAAAGAAAAAGACACAAACATTCAAGAGAATGAATAAAAAACCACTTTAAAATAAAAAATAAATGGAATAAAAGGGACTTAGTGAGGAAGACCAATGTGTGGAATTGATGATCAAGATGAAGACTTAAGAAGATTATAAGTATCTAAAATAATAAAAATCTGAAGAAATGAATTATAGGCCTTTCCCCATTAATGAGTTGCAATAGGCTCCTTTTGACCCCTTTAACTTTACTTCTACAGTCTCTCACTGATGAAAGATAGCAGGAGCTACACAGGATTAGAATTGATCTTTTCTCTATGGCTCTCAGGGATAAGGCAGACTAACCCAACTGGATCCAAGTATTTCTATTTTTATTGATTCTGTACTCAATTTTATCATGTTCTAACAAAAGAAAAACTTTCCACTGTGACAAAAAATAACTTTACTGGGGAAGACCGCCCTACAATGAGATGGTACTAAACAAGGATGGGACTTTCAGGAACAAACCAAAAACATGATGATAAAGTCAGAACACAGAAAGGAAGAGGAGAAATTGTTGTGTTAACTTGCCAAGGTCAATTTAAGAAAATGATGACCAAACAGGTAAAAAGTAAAATAGTGTAATGCCTACAAACAGGAATCAATGTGGAATGTGGTATTTCACTGTTAAAACTCACAGTAGTTATTGCTGCAGTGTAAATAAACCTAAAACTTTAAAATCTTATCTGTATTTAACTTTCCTTCAAATGGGCCTCTGTGAAGAAAAGCTGTATAGCCTTACTTTCCTAAATGACATTGTACCACTGAACACAATAACCCTCAAAATTTCTACAGATGCTATATGAATGTTCAAACACACAGCAAAAGGTCAGTGCCAAGAGGTACAGCAGGAAAAAATAGCAAAAAAATACAAAGATTTTTAATGAACATAGTCCCAAAATTTAAGATGTTAAACAATAAAAATTGCTTTAATTAATGAACATCAGGGACACAGTCCTAAAAATTTTTTATCTACATCAAACACCTGACTGCAGGGAAGAAATACCCATCTAACCAGGAGAGTTTCAGATAAGGAATTTTGAGACTCAACATGAAACCCAAATTTACTTTAACTATAAATCCACTTCACAGCCTACACTTAAAGATTACATTTTTTATACACAGTCCTGCTTTGCTTTGAACCAATCAGAACATTGCTTCATTTATATGTTACCTAAACTTCCTGTTTCTCCAAAATCCAAAACTCTGTTTCGTCCTTTTGATTGGTGGGAGGCTACATTTCTGGGTTTCTCCCCTGCACAAGAAAGAATTAAATCTAGCTCTTCTTTTTAAGAAAGGATTGATTTTAGGAAAAATAACTATGGATACCACAGAAATAAAAAGAACTACTAGAGAATGCTATCAAAAATTATATGCTAACAAACTGTATAACCTAGAAGAAATGGACAACATTCTAGAAAATACAAACTTCCAAGGCAGACCCAGGAAGAAACAGGAAATCTGAATAGAACAATTACCAGAAACGAAATTGAACTGGTAATCAAAAAACTACCGAAGAACAAAAATCCTGGACTAGATGGTTTCACTACTGAATTTTATCAAACTTTTAGTGAAGACCAAATGCTCATCCTCCTTAAAGTTTTCCAAAAAGTATAAAAGGAGGGAATACTCCCAGACTCATCCCATGAAGCCAGCATCACTCTAATACCAAACCAGACAAAGACACCACAATAAAATAAAATTATAGACCAATATTCCTGACGAACATAGATGTAAAAATACCTAACAAAATATTAGCAAACCGAATTCAAAAATACATCAAAAAGATCATCCAACACGATCAAGTAGGATTTATTCCAGGGATGCAAGGATGGTACAACATTCAAAAATCCATCAACATCATCCACCATATCAACAAAAAGAAGGACAAAAACCACTTTATCATCTCCATAGATGGCAAAAAGTACACAACAAAATTCAACATACATTCATGATAAAAACTCTCAACAAAATGGGTATAGAGGGCAAATACCTCAGCATAATAAAGGTCATATATGACAAACCCACAGCCAACATTATACTTAACAGCAAGAAGCTGAAAGCTTGTCCTTTAAGATCGGGAACAAGACAAGGATGCCCACTCTTCACACTTTTATTCAACAAAATTCTGGAGGTCCTAGCCATGGCAACCAGACAGCACAAAGAAATAAAAGGCATCCAGATTGGCAAGGAAGTCTGTCCCTGTTTGCAGATGACATGATAAAGTAAATAAAAACCCATAAAGAATCCACTCTAAAACTATTATATCTAATATCTGAATTCAGCAAAGTTGCAGGATACAAAATTAATACACAGAAATCTGTTGCATTCCTATGCACTAACGATGAACTAGCAGAAAGAGAAATCAGGAAAACAATTTCATTCACAGTTGTATCAAAAAGAATAAAATACCTAGGAATAAACCTAACAAAGGAAATGAAAGACATATGCTTTGAAAACTATAAGACACTCTTGAGAGAAATTAAAGAAGATACCAATAAATAGAAACACATCCCCTGCTCATGGATAGGAAGAATTAATATTGTCAAAATGGCCATACTGCCTAAAGCAATCTACAGATTCAATGCAATTCTTATCAAAATGCCAACAGCATTCTTCAATGAACTAGATCAAATAGTTCTAAAATTCATATGGAACAACAAAAGACATCAAATAGCTAAAGCAATCCTGAGAAGGAAGAATAAAGTGGGGGGGGATTACTCTCCCCAACTTCAAGCTCTACTACAAAGTCACAGTAATCAAGACAATTTGGTACTGGCAGAATAATAGAAATAAAGACCAATGGAACAGACTGGAGAGCCCAGATATAAGCCCAACCATATATGGTCAATTAATATACAATAAAGGAGCCAGGCATATACAATGGGGAAATGACAGCCTCTTCAACAATTGGGGTTTTCAAAACTGGACAGCTACATGAAAGAGAATGAAACTGGATTATTGTCTAACCACATACACAAAAGTAAATTCAAAATGCATCAAAAACCTCAATCTAAGTCATGAAACCATAAAACCCTTAGGCAAAGAAAACATAAGCAAAAATCTCTTAAATATAAACATGAGCAACTTTTTCCTGAATGCATCTCTTTGAGCAAGGGAAACAAAAGATAAATGAGCACATGGGTCTACATCATGCTTAAAAGCTTCTGTACAGTAAAGGACACCCAAGGCAGAACAAAAAGTCAACCTACAGTCTGGGAGAATATATTCATAAATGACATGTCTAACAAGGCATTAACATCCAAAATATATAAGGAACTCACATACCTCAACACCCAAAAAGCAAATAACGTGATTGAAAAATGGGCAGAGGACATGAGCAGATACTTCTCCAAAGAAGAAATTCAGATCGCCAATAGGCACATGAAAAGATGCTCCACATGGTTAATTACCAGAGAAATGCAAATTAAAATCACAGTGAGGTATCACCTCACACCATTTAGGATGGCCAACATAGAAATGACTAGGAACAGAATAGGAGGAGCCAAGATGGCAGCGTGAGTAGGACAGCAGAAATCTCCTCCCAAAAACATATATATATATATATATATTTGAAAATACAATAAATACTACTATTCCTAAAAAGAGAGACCAGAAGATACAGTGCAATAGCCAGACTGCATCTACACCTGTGAGAATCCTGTGCCACACGAAGGGGGTAAGATACAAGCCATGGCCCAACGGGACCCGAGTGCCCCTCAACCCAGCTCTCATGGGAGGAGAGGAGTTGGAATGGGGAGGGAGAGGGAGCCCAGGACTGCTAAATACCCAACGCTAGACATCCGCACCGGAGTGCAGACACACAGTGAGTGGTGTGCTAGATAGTAGGGAAACAGGACAGTAAAATTGTTTGTTTTTCTTTTAAGGATCTTCATCTATTCATATTCAACATTCAAGATACTCTTTAGACATCACTGTGCAAAGAAGGTTTTTTTTAAACCTTTTACTCCTTTCATGCAGGGTGAATTAAACATCTCTCCTCTAGTTACATAACACTCTATGCGTTACAATGTTGATACAGCCTGAAAACTTTGCAGACCATATTTTACCTCATTTACCTTTCTAAGCATCCAGAAGTCAACTGTCACATTTTAAACAAGCAATAAATGTATATTGGAGATATTGTTTAAATATCCTGTTTACCAAAAAGAGGGAAAGTACAAAAAAAAAGTAACAAAAGGCAGAGGAAAAGGGAGGGAGCCAAGATGGTGGCGTGAGTAGAGCAGCGGAAATCTCCTCCCAAAACCACATATATCTATGAAAATATAACAAAGACAACTCTTCCTAGAATAAAGACCAGAGGACACAGGACAACTTCCAGACCACATCCACACCCACGAGAACCCAGTGGCTCCTAAAGGGGGTAAGATACAAGCCCCAGCCCCGCGGGACCAGAGCACCCCTCCCCCCAGCTCCCAGCAGGAGAAGAGTAGGCAGAGACGGAGGGAGAAGGAGCCCAGGACTGCTGAACACCCAGCCCCAGCCATTCGGACCAGAGCACAGACACAGTGCATACGTGGGGCCCTGGATACTAGGGAAACAGGGCAGCAAGAATGGTGAGAGGGCACCAGAGGCCTGGCGCCGGAGGACATAAGAAAAGCGAGCGGCCATTTTTTTTTTCTTGCTATTTTGTTTTGGCGAGCGCTTTTTAGAAGTCTTAAAGGGATAGAGACCCCAATACTAGGGAAATAGGGCAGCAAGACCGGTGAGCAGATGCCTGAGGCTGGCGCCAGAGAATAAAGAAAAACGAGCAGATACTTATTTATTTAATTTTAAATTTTTTTTTTTTTTGGGTCGTTGTTTTGTTTTGGCGGGTGCTTTTTGGAAGTCTTAAAGGAGCAGGGTGGGACACTTAATCCAGAGGTAGGGAATCCGGGGATCTCTGGGCACCCTAATCCCCTGGGCTGTAGGGAACAGGGAGGCAATTAAGGAGATGAATAGCCTCCCAGCCGCTCCCCCTCCAACGCAACTCCACCACTTTGGAGCAGCAGCCCGACCCAGGCCACGCCCACAGCAATAGCGGAGATAAACTCCATAGCAGCTGGGCAGGAAGCAGAAGCCCTGTCTGTGAGCAGCTACCCAGCACAAGCCACTACAGGTCGCTGTTCTCCCAGGAGAGGAGGGCCACAAACGAACAAGAAGGGAAGTTCTTCCAGCTGTCACTTGTCCCAGCTCTGCAAACTATTCCTATCACCATGAAAAGGCAAAATTACAGGCAAACCAAGATCGCAGAGAAAACACCAGAGAAGGAAACAAACAGAACTAACCAGTCTTCCTGACAAAGAATTCAAAATAAAAATCATAAACATGCTGACAGAGATGCAGAGAAATACACAAGAGATATGGGATGAAGTCCAGAGGGAGATCACAGATGCCAGAAAGGAGATCACAGAAATGAAACAAACTCTGGAAGGGATTATAAGCAGAATGGATAGGATGCAAGAGGCCATTGATGGAATTGAAACCAGAGAACAGGAATGCATAGAAGCTGACATAGAGAGATTAAAAGGATCTACAGGAATGTAACAATATTAAGAGAACTGTGTGACCAATCCAAAAGGAACAATATCCATATTATAGGGATACCAGAAGAAGAAGAGAGAGGAAAAGGGATGGAAAGTATCATGGAAGAAATAATTGCTGAAAACTTCCCCAAACTGGGGGAGGAAATAATCGAACAGACCACGGAAATACACAGAAACACCAACAGAAAGGATCCAAGGAGGACAACACCAAGACACATACTAACTAAAATGGCAAAGATCAAGGACAAGGAAAGAGTTTTAAAGGCAGCTAGAGAGAAAAAGGTCACCTATAAAGGAAAACTCATCAGGCTAACATCAGACTTCTCAACAGAAACCCTACAGGCCAGAAGAGAATGGCATGATATATTTAATGCAATGAAACAGAAGGGCCTTGAACCAAGGACACTATATCCAGCACGACTATCATTCAAATATGATGGTGGGATTAAACAATTCCCAGACAAACAAAAGCTGTGGGAATTTGCTTCCCACAAACCATCTCTACAGGACATCTTACAGGGACTGCTCTAGATAGGAGCACTCCTAGAAAGAGCACAGAACAAAACATCCAACATATGAAGAAGGAAGGAGGAGGAATAAGAAGGGAGAGAAGAAAAGAATCTCCAGAAAGTGTATATAACAGCTCAATAAGCGAGCTAAGTTAGGCAGTAAGATACTAAAGAGGCTAACTTTGTACCTTTGGTAACCACGAATTTAAAGCCTGCAATGTCAATAAGTACCTATCTTTCAATAGTCACCCTAAATGTTAATGGGCTGAATGTACCAATCTAAAGACACAGAGTAATAGAATGGATAAAAAAGCAAGACCCATCTATATGCTGCTTACAAGGAACTCACCTCAAACCCAAAGACATGTACAGACTAAAAGTCAAGGGATGGAAAAACATATTTCAGGCAAACAACAGTGAGAAGAAAGCAGGGGTTGCAGTACTAATATCAGACAAAATAGACTTCAAAGCAAAGAAAGTAACAAGAGATAAAGAAGGACACTACATAACGATAAAGGGCTCAGTCCAACAAGAGGATAAACCATTCTAAATATATATGCAACCATCACAGGAGCACCAGCATATGTGAAACAAATACTAACAGAACTAAAGGGGGAAATAGATGTAATGCATTCATTCTAGCAGTCTTCAACACACCACTCACCCCAAAGGATAGATCCACTGGGCAGAAAATAAGTAAGGACACGGAAGCACTGAACAACACAGTAGAGCAGAAGGACCTAATAGACATCTACAGAGCTGTACATCCAAAAGCAACAGGATACATATTCTTCTCAAGTGCACATGGAACATTCTCAGAATAGGCCACAAACTAGGTTACAAAAGGAGAATCAGTAAATTCCAAAAGAATGAAATCCTACCAACCAACTTTTCAGACCACAAAGGCATAAAACTAGAAACAAACTGTACAAAGAAAGCAAAGAGGCTCACAAACACATGGAGGCTTAACAACACGCTCCTAAATAATCAATGGATCAATGACCAAATGAAAATGGAGATCCAGCAATAAATGGAAACAAACAGCAACAACACAAAGCCCCAACTACTGTGGGACACAGCAAAAGCAGTCTTAAGAGGAAAGTATACAGCAATCCAAGCATATATAAAAAAGGAAGAACAATCCCAAATGAATGGTCTAATGTCACAATTATCGAAATTGGAAAAAGAAGAACAGAAGAGGCCTAAGGTCAGCAGAAGGAGGGACATAATGAAGATCAGAGAAGAAATAAATAAAATTGAGAAGAATAAAACAATAGCAAAAATCAATGAAACCAAGAGCTGGTTCTTCAAGAAAATAAACAAAATAGATAAGCCTCTAGCCAGACTTATTAAGAGGAAAAGAGAGTTAACACAAATCAATAGTATCAGAAACGAGAAAGGAAAAATCACGACGGACCCCGCAGAAATACAAAGAATTATTAGAGAATACTATGAAAACCTATATGCTAACAAGCTGGGAAACCTAGGAGAAATGGACAACTTCCTAGAAAAATACAACCTTCCAAGACTGACCCAGAAAGAAACAGAAAATCTAAACAGACCAATTACCAGCAAAGAAATTGAAGCGGTAATAAAAAAACTACCAAAGAACAAAACCCCTGGGCCAGATGGATTTACCTCGGAATTTTATCAGACATACAAGGAAGACATAACACCCATTCTCCTTAAAGTTTCCAAAAAATAGAGGAGGAGGGGATACTCCCAAACTCAATCTATGAAGCTAACATCACCCTAATACCAAAAGCAGGCAAAGACCCCACCAAAAAAGAAAACTACAGACCAATATCCCTGATGAACGTAGATGCAAAAATACTCAACAAAGTATTAGCAAACCGAATTCAAAAATACATCAAAAGGATCGTGCACCATAACCAAGTGGGATTCACACTAGGGATGCTATGATGGTACAACATTCGAAAATCCATCAACATCATCCACCACATCAACAAAAAGAAAGACAAAAAAAAAATGAACATCTCCATAAATGCTGAAAAAGCATTTGACAAAATTCAGCATCCATTCATGATAAAAACTCTCAGCAAAATGGGAATAGAGGGCAAGTACCTCAACATAATAAAGGCCATCTATGATAAATCCACAGCCAACATTATATTGAACAGCGAGAAGCTGAAAGCATTTCCTCTGAGATCGGGAACTAGACAGGGATGCCCACTCTCTCCACTGTTATTTAACATAGTACTGGAGGTCCTAGCCATGGCAGTCAGACAAAATAAAGAAATACAAGGAATCCAGATTGGTAAAGAAGAAGTTAAACTGTCACTATTTGCAGATGACATGATACTGTACATAAAATACCCTAAAGACTCCACCCCAAAACTACTAAAACTGATATCGGAATACAGCAAAGTTGCAGGATACAAAATCAACACACAGAAATCTGTGGCTTTCCTATACACTAAGAATGAACCAACAGAAAGAGAAATAAGGAAAACAACTCCATTCACACTTACATCAAAAAAAATAAAATACCTAGGAATAAACCTAACCAAAGAAGTGAAAGACTTATACTCTGAAAACTACAAGTCACTCTTTAGAGAAATTAAAGGGGACACTAACAGATGGAAACTCATCCCATGCTCTTGGCTAGGAAGAATTAATATAATCAAAATGGTCATCCTGCCCAAAGCAATATACAGATTTGATGCAATCCCTATGAAACTACCAGCAACATTCTTCAATGAACTGGAACAAATAATTCAAAAATTCATATAGAAACACCAAAGACCCCGAATAGCCAAAGCAATCCTGAGAAAGAAGAATAAAGTAGGGGGGATCTCACTCCCCAACTTCAAGCTCTACTATGAAGCCATAGTAATCAAGACAATTTGGTACTGGCACAAGAACAGAGCCACAGACAAATGGAACAGACTAAAGAATCCAGACATTAACCCAGACATATATGGTCAATTAATATTTGATAAAGGAGCCATGGACATACATTGGCAAAATGACAGTCTCTTCAACAGATGGTGCTGGCAAAACTGGACAGCTACATGTAGGAGAATGAAACTGGACCATTGTCTAACCCCATATACAAAAGTAAACTCAAAATGGATCAAAGACCTGAATGTAAGTCATGAAACCATTAAACTCTTGGAAGAAAACATAGGCAAAAACCTCTTAGACATAAGCATGAGTGACCTCTTCTTGAACATATCTCCCTGGGCAAGGAAAACAACAGCAAAAATGAACAAGTGGGACTATATTAAGCCGAAAAGCTTCTGTACTGCAAAAGACACCATCAACAGAACAAAAAGGAACCCTACAGTATGGGAGAATATATTGAAAATGACAGATCCGATAAAGGCTTGATGTCCAGAAAATATAAAGAGCTCACATGCCTCAACAAACAAAAAGAAATAACCCAATTAAAAAATGGGCAGTGGAACAGACAGTTCTCCAAAAAAGCAATACAGATGGCCAACAGACACATGAAAAGATGCTCCACATCGCTAATTATCAGAGAAATGCAAATTAAAACTACAATGAGGTATTACCTCACCCTAGTAAGAATGGCTGCCATCCAAAAGACAAACAACAACAAATGTTGGCGAGGCTGTGGAGAAAGGGGAACCCTCCTACACTGCTGGTGGGAATGTAAATTAGTTCAACCATTGTGGAAAGCAGTATGGAGGTACATCAAATTGCTCAAAACAGACTTACCATTTGACCCAGGAATTGCATTCCTAGGGATTCACCCTAAGAATGCAGCAATCAAGTATGAGAAAGACCAATGCACCCCTATGTTTATCGCAACACTATTTACAATAGCCAAGAGTTGGAAGCAACCTAAATGTCCTTCGATAGATGAATGTATAAAGAAGATGTGGTACATATACACAATGGAATACTACTCAGCCATAAGAAAAGTGAAAATCCTACCATTTGCAGAAACATGGATGGAGCTGGACGGTATTACGCTCAGTGAAACAAGCCAAGCGGAGAAAGAGAAATACCAAATGATTTCACTCATCTGTGGAATATAAGAACTAAGGAAAAACTGAAGGAACAAAACAGCAGCAGAATCACAGAACTCAAGAATTGACTAACAGGTACCAAAGGAAAAGGGACTGGGGAGGATGGGTGGGTAGGGAGGGATAAGGGGGGGGGAAGAAGAAGGCGGGTATTAAAATTAGCATGCATGGGGGTGTGGGAGAAACGGGAGGGCTGTACAACACAGAGAAGGCAAGTAGTGATTCTACATAATTTTGCTATGCTGATGTACAGTGACTATAAAGGGGTTTATAGGGGGGACTTGCTATAGGGGGAAGCCTTGTAAACATAATATTCATCATATAAATGTAGATTAATAATACCAAAAAAAAAAAACACAGAAGGCATTTCCTGTGTGGTGACCTCCAGTGAGTTCTACACAAGGGTATAAAGGGCATATAAAAGTGTAAGCAAAGGGTCTGTTTGTGTTTACACAGAGGATCAAAGCCTAATTTTTCTACCTTGAAAATGAACTAAGATACGATATGAGAAAGAACTTCCAACATCAGCACTCTCTGGAAGACTCATGCCAGAAGTTGATCCTCAAAAACCCCAACAAAGATCCACGCACTGCTACAGGTGAAGATGCACTCATCCCACTGGTTCCGTGATTTGTCATTGGAATGAAGAAGGAGATATCTAAGCTGGCCTGTGCATACAGTAAAAAAGCAAATTTGACTGGATCTATACTGTTGGAACTCAACCAAGAATTAGGAGAAGTGCAAATTGTAGCGCTCCAAAATCTTACAACTACAGACTATTTACTGTTAAAAGAACATATGGGATGTGAACAGTCCCCAGGAATGGGTTGTTTTAATTTGTCTGATTTTTCTCAGACTGTTCAAGTTCAGTTGGATAATATCCACCATATCATAGATAAGTTTTCACAAATGCCTAACATGCCTAACTGGTTTTCTTGGTTTCACTGAAGGTGGCTGGTAATTACAGGTTTGCTTTGGTTATGTAACTATACTCCTATTATGTTAATGTGTGTGTGCAATTTAATTAGTAGTTTAAAACCTATACATGCTGAAGTTACTCTACAAGAAGATAGGTCAAAGAAATAATCAATCTTCCCATGTTTTCTTCCGCCTGCTACTTCTATAGCTTTTCTTCTTCCTTCCTAATTACAACCCTTAAATTGAATTCGTGCCTCATATCAAATTTACCGAGTATCATAATTCTTCCAAGTGGTAAAGATACCTCAAGACAATCGCTGGGCATAGAAGCCACAGGGCATAAATATGCAAAGAAGTAAAAAGCTAACCTTTTCAAACAATAAGGCTTCTCTCTCACTTACCAACTTTACATTTCCCTGTATGGCCCCAGAAGATGATGGTTAGCCAGAGATGGGTAAGATTCCTCAAGGGAGGAGCAACCTAAGACAGGCACAGTCGCAGGGGGGTCATCAGGTGAGAAAAAGGGGGATCAACAGAGGTGAGGCAAGAACCTCACCCCCCTGTTCTGAGAGAAATCTTCTGCATACATGGATGTTTATTGCCCTTGTCTAGCTCGGATTAACACATAGTCTACAGGCACACACCTGCTCATCTACATTTGCTCTCTTACAAAACTATGTTTCCTACCTTTATCTTGTATCTACCTACCACTTCAGCATTTTATTAAAAATAATAATAATAAAGAGAGAAATGTGGTATCCACATATAAATCAAGTATAAAAATCAAATGAGTATTCATATTTGAACTGACTGTTTATAGTTCACAATGCATGAGCAAAACCGAAAGTTTCTGTGATGACTGCCCTTGTACTGTTCACCATGTAACTTATTCACTATTTAAGAATTTGTTCTCCATGTAAGAACTTGTTCATTATGCTTCAGAAGTTTGGAGACTGATGAAATTTAGGCTTGGGGTGGATTAATGATGGTGCATTGAGGATTGACTCCCCTATACAGAATTTTATTGTTGTTAACAACCATTTGATCAATAAATATGAGAGATGCCCTCACAAAAAAAAAAAGAAAAAAAGTACACTCTTCCATTTGTAAAATAAATAATTAACTGGGATGTAATGTATAGCATAAGGAATATAGTCAAAATATTGTCACAACTTTGTATGGTGATAGCTGGTACCTAGAATTATCATGTATATAAATGTTGAATCACTGTGTTGTACATCTGAAACTAATGTAATGTAATACTGTGTGTCACTTACCCTTCAATAAAAAATAATTATCTACAAAAAAAAAAAAGGCAGAGTAGGAAAGAGCAAAATGGGAATTTAAATCCAACCATCAATACTTACATGAAATAAATAATCCAAATACTTTAGTTAAAAGGGAGAGACAGACTCAATAAATTAGCAAGAATCAAGCATATGGTGTATAAACAAACAAAAGGATGTAAAAATTAGTAACATGTAAATACTAATCATAACAAAGTTTCACTGGTGTGAGCCTGAAAGTGATACCTAATTACATTTTATATCTTAGGTGCTAATAGCCTTTGTACCTGTTTGCCTCACTCTAGCCTTACCTGTGTTCTGAAATCTCTTTAAAGTGACCAGATCGGGAATTTTTAACACTGGAGAGCTTCTGGATTCCAGCATGATGTAGACTTTTCTTTTGGACAAATAAAATTTTTCTAATGTTCTGGCTTAGAGAAAATATATGGTTGCTGCATGCAGAGGTGAGGAAGCGGCTTAGGGCTTGACTGATATTAGGGCAGATTTTAAGTTAATCCTACTTTTTTTATCCTTTGTATCACTTCTTACAGTTGATATTTTAGTTTACAATCCATCAGTCAGAACAACTTCATGTTTTATGGTATTATTATCACTGTAGACACTGAGCTGTTGATTTTTCAAACTTATATCAAAACTTTCACCCACTCTACCTGTTTTCTATCTTACATTAATATCTGTCTGTTTTCTTTTCCAGGAGGATTTTACCATTTTAATCTCCTTTTTATAATTTTAGAATTAGGTAAGAGAAGGCATGACTCTAAATGTATGTATGTCTTCTCAATATATCCTCTTCATCTTCAATCAATTCTACTAAAAATTAAGAATGCTTGGATGATCAAACAGTATGGGAAATAGGGAAAAGGATGAGTCTGGGGCCCAAGTAACATAAGAGAAAATATAAATAATGTATATAAATTCAAAAGTGGGCGATGATGAATCGCATCTATAGTACTTGATTATTGATCTCAGGTATAAAGCAACAGGGCATGTAACAAGCCTGACTCTCATGCCAGGTGCATTTTTAGCTCCCTGATGAAGGATTCCAAATTCTTCTGAAGGTTACTCATATCACTGAAGTTAGAAATTTGGATGTGGTGAAAGACTGTGGTGGGTTCCAATTCTCACTCTTGTGTTCTAAATCATCCTTTCACACTCTTAGTTCAGGACCATCTTTTCTATTAATCATTTTTTAAAATAAACACTTGCTGCTTTTGTTTTATCCTGTAAATGTGGTAAATTAGATCTACTGATATTTTGGAATATTTTTAATAGTTGAATAAATCCAATCTAGGCATGAGGTATTATTTATATATTAAATTTATATATTAAATTTCATTTAATATCCTTTTCATGAATGAGACTGATACATAATTCTCTTTTCTCAAAAATATTCTTGTCGGGTTTTTTAATCAAGGTTGTTACAGCCTTACAGAACCAACTGGGGAGAGTCCCATATTTTTCTCCTTATTTGGATATATTTGCATAACACTGACAATAATAAATTCTTACTGTTTTATAGAATTTAAAGCCATCTGGGCCTGATATTTTCTTTGTAGAAGATTTCTGATTAAATACAGATGGTCCTTGATTTATGATGGTTTGACTTACAATTTTTCTGTTTTATAGTGGTGCAAAAGCAATACACATTCAGTAAAAACCACACTTCAAATTTTGAACTTTGATCTTTTCCTGGGATAATGATATGTGGTAAGATATTTTAGTTTGTGGAGGTCATTAGTGACACTGGCGAGAGCTGATCTGATGGAATGATGTGGTGAAAGCTTGGTTAATGGGCACTGATTGATGAAAGAATGAGAATTTAAAAAGAGAACAAATATCTGCCAATACTATTCTTTTGAATAATTTTAGTGCTCAGTTGAAGAGAGAAACAGGACAGATCTTGAAGGAGGAAGTAGTTTCAAGGAATGTTTTTATTTAAATATGGATGATTCATGTTACATAAGCTTATGGGGAAAATAAAGAAGAGAAGAAAAAGTTGAGTAGATTTTGGTTAGAACAGAGGCAGCCCACTGCTTTAACAGAAGACAAAATATATGGATGGCAGGTGCAGTTATGCTGGTAGCGTTAATGAAGAAAAAATAGGAAAAAATGATAATTTTACTGTTTTATTGTTCCTACTGTTTTAGTGAATCAAGAATAAAGGTAAATATTTGGGAGTAATCAGAGAGTATATATATTGGAAGTTAGAAGGGAATGAAGAAATTGTTGAAGCATTAGGAGAGTGAAAGAACATAGGAACTAGGAAATATACATAAACTTCTAATAACCCACTTGAATGTATATGGTCATAAATTTCTAGTATACAGTCAGTATATGTCAGGATTTATATCTTTTTCTAGGCCTGCATTAAGAGGAGTCATCTATTCAATCAAATTCAGTTATGTGAGAAGTTTGGAGCAAGGACAATGAGGCTGTAAATGGGGTTGTTATCATGGTGGACAGTGGAATCCACAAAAAAGTTAAGAAGGGTATTAAGGGACACTATAATTAGCATTACACTATAGGTAGGTAATGGCAAAGGCAGGACATCACAGAGAAGACAAGTAGTGACTCTATAGCATCTTACTGTCCTTATGGACAGTGACTGCAGTGGGATGTGGGGGTGGGTACTTGATAATATGGGTGAATGTTGAAACCGCAATGTTGTTCATGTGAAACCTTCATAAGATTGTTTATCAATGATACCTTAATTAATTAATTTTAAAAAAAAACTACTCTTCAAAAAAAAAGTTAAGAAAAAAGCAGGGATTTTAGGAGCATAAGAAAAAGTAAAAGGTGGCATAACCAAAAGACTGAATAGCCTAAAAGGGTTAAGAAATTATTAGATTCAGAGTCATAGAACTCAATCAGGTTAACAACAAAAATAGGAGCCAGTCATTAGGGAGGATGTGTGCTAAGTGTCAGATGCAACATGAGATTTAAATTTAATTGATTTTTATGGGTAAAAATTCATTATTAGTATTTCAAAAGGAATGATTCATGGCCTATGTTTAGGATGTTTGATCATGTTTTTGTCTTCTGTTTTATTCCTTAAAATATTTTAACTTGGCATTTGAATATGGTGAAAATGCAACCTTTAAACAGATTACATCTCCACAAGAGTCATCTTGCTCAATTTTATCATTGTATAAGCCATATCTGGTTCAATATTAGAACATTGTTTCTTATGCTTTCAACTCTGTAATTTTCACATAGATGTTGGCTCTTCCTTTTCTCTATATAAGCTTTATAATTTATTTTTCAGCTGAAGACTAAATTCTTCATCTATTCATTATGATATTCCAGGCAAATTATTTCTATCATTCCCTTGAGGATAACTTTTGTTCATACCAGATTTTTTGTTACCTGAATTTTGCAATGTTTTTGAGTTCATTCTGTTAAACTGCATAAAAATAATATACAATTATGGTAATATGTAAGTACAAAACTATAGAAGACAAGTCCTTAGAGTTTTTTTTAATGCTTGATTTTCTTTAAGAGATGAATAATGTGGAATCTTTTATCACAAAGTGCCTCAGCCTACCTTTCTGACACATTCAGATATTTAAGATGATTTCTCACAGCATGCCTGTTTTCACATATCATATTACATTTTAGATGAAAATTGTAGTCAAGCCCTTGCTATCAAATAATTACCCAAATTAGATATGCAAAATATATTTCAGATTAGAAAGTTCCTCCTTCCTTCAAACGATTGGACCAGAGACAAGCTACTACTTTCAGTACATTTCTTCCTACCTGTCAAATCTTAAATATTTAGCTAGTAATAAGAGTTCAATCTTTTCTCAAAGGAGACTCTTCAATAACTTAATAGATTAGTGATACATTTTAATGCTATTTGGTACTTTGCCTTTAACTTTATTCTTTCCATTTCACTTCATATCTCTGGGATCTCTTCCTACACCCATCATCATGCCAATTAACTTTTCTATTTCCACTGTTTAGGTGTATTGTTGAGTTTTTTTTTATGTTCGCTTTTAATTAGCATAATTAGTACAGATTTAACATTTTACATAATCTCTAAATTGTAGCTGTAATTGAAATAAAGTTACTCTTTTTAAGGAATCTTGGAATAACACATGTAAGGGTGCAGAAAAACAGAATTTGTGAAATAATAGTAGAAAATAAGTGTTCCTAGGTTTAGGAAAGTGCGTGATATAGGTAATTGGATTTATCTTTCAATGTCCTATTGCTAGATATTAAATGGAAATCGGCAAAAATAAACACTGTGGGATGTGCGTGTGTATGTGTGTGTGTGTAAGTGTGGTGGTGCGTCTCTATCAAAGAGAAGAATTGTAAAGACTTGATTTGCTCTTCAATCTCTATCTAGGCTCCCACATGACTAAACACATCTACCTCAAGGTTATATTTTTTTGAATGGTTTTCCTTTTCTTTCTTGTTCTCCCAAGAAAGTAATTGTGTGTTTTTCAATTGGATTAAGATTTTACATGTATTTTATTATTGCTCTATCTTTTTAAGTAAAGCATATTTTCTAGCTTTTGTTACAGCTACACATTTCATTAACGTCCTATTTAACTTTTAAATCATACCATTAGTAAAGTGCTAATACAGCATCACCTATAAGTTATCTGAACCTATAGTTTAGAGACATATTCATTGTTATCTCATATGCATATGCCAAGGCAATTTTTAGAATAATGCATATTATAATTCAAAAAATTTTTCATAAATGAATTTTAAGAAGTTCTGAATCAATAACTTCATATGTGTCCATGACTGATTCTCTCTTTGATTAACATGCAGAGTATTTTAAAACTATTCTCTCATATTACTATTTTACTGCATTTAGGATACTTTCCTTTATTATAATTTCAGTGTTTTGTTGATTTGGAGTCAATGTTGAAATTTTCTTCTAGAAAACTTAATTTAAAGCAATATATGAATCTTGTTAGTATGTAATTGCTATTTACTCTAAGTAAGTTCCCCTCCAGCCAATTTTATGGTTCTTAGCATTAAACCTTTATATATCTTAACATCATATTTTTTATAATTATATTACTCCATTCCCCAAAAATACTACAGAAGATTTCTATTTCTTTATTGAATTATAACTGACATACAATATGTGCACATACAATAGGTGCACAACATACTGCTTTCATATTTTATACATTATGAAATCACTATGATAGGTCTAATTACCACCTGTCACCAAAGTTATTACTATATTATTGACTATATTCCCTATGATAGACATTATATCCCTATGATGTAATTATTTTGTGACTTGAATATGTACCTCTTAATCCCCTTCCCTGTTTTACCTGTCCTTCCAATCCCTCTAGCAACCACCAGTTTCTTCTCTGTATCTATGGGTCTGTTTCTGTTTTGATTTGTTTCTCCACTTAAGTGTTTGACCCTATTAACTGATGATAAATTCCCCCTTTAAACTACTAACTGAAGTATAAAGCTTAACACTGATGGGCATTAGACTACTGACTAATAGAATCCATACTTCTACTTATCCACCAATTAATTGTTACATACCAATAGTCACTGTGCCTATTCCCAAAAAACAAATTTATCAGACATTCTGTTACTGTAATTATTTAGTTCAAGTAAATACTAAGTAAATCCACTAAATATGAGTGTGAAAAGGAAGAGAACATTGATTTTATTTTATTCATGTAAACTTAGTTGAGTTGTTATAAATGCCATCTATGGTTGAGAAGCTGGGTAGTTTTCTAACATTTTCAGTGTGGGTTGAAAGACTGAGAGTTTGGGAATGCAATTATTACAATTCAGATTTATTTTCCACTTTCTGGCTTTATAATTTTCAAGAATCATGAAGACCTATTTCCACTTTAATGAAACCTACACTGGAAATCAAGACATAGTACACTTTTGTCTGTATTTTATGCCAGGAAGACATTTCCTCTCAAAGAAACAGTACTTTCAAAAGTGACCTGGGCAGAGTAATGCAGGCTTTGACTACTTTACAGGTTGGCACAATTCATACAGACCTGTACTCAGGATTCTAAGTTAGACTACCCTTTAACATGTGAGGTGTTTGGAGAGCAAAGAAAGATATCATTTTGGGTAAAATCTTAATTTCTCAGTTCCAGCTGATGCTAATATTTAGAGATGGAATTCCATGTGATTTGAAGTTATTTCTTCACAACATGACAGAATTTCAGATTTGGAGGTAATCTTAAAGTAATTTAATCATCCTCTCTATGTATGCATCTATTCTAGGAATATCTTGAAAACTGTTATTTGAATGACTAATTCTTCATTTTGTCTGTGACTATCGAAGAAGATTTTGGTTTGAATTAACTATCGCTGACATACAGATTACCCAAAAACTGGTAGTTTAAAACAACAATACAATATTTGTCAAAATTCTGTGGTTTGCCTGGATGGCTCTGCTATTGAATGTGCTGAGACTCACTCATGTGGCTGTAGTCAGCATGTGGAAGAGCTGGTCTAGGAGCTCTCATGAGTGTTCAGAAAGGGGAGCTGTCAGCTGTGGCATGTCAGTTCTAATCCACATCACTAGTGACCCCTTAACTTCAATAAACAAGACTAGCTCCCTTAATGTCAGTCTCAGGACAAAATTCTATGAAAGTCCAGTCTGGAAGCTACAAAGCCTCTTTAGACCTAAGCTCTGGACCTTATGCAGCATAAGTTCTACCACATCCTGTGGTCAATGCAGATCACAAGGAAGCATGGTTTCAAAGCATGGGGAAAAAGACTCCAACAGTTTAAGAAGGAGCAACAAAATCTTGTCTCCTTGGTTTTGAATCTACCATTTTTTTATTAAAAAAAAAAATTTTAGTGGTTTTCTTTTTAGTCTTCACCAATGAAGTTTGGTATAACTTTTAGTCCCATACAGACCTAAATTATTTTCAACATGACAATCCTCTAGGTGTGTAAATACAACTATGCGTCCACAGCTGTGACCCACCCTCAGATCCTTCACTTCAGATAACAGCTGTTGATTCCCTTAAATATTTTATCCTTTGTTTTCTGAATATATTATTCATTCTTTTTTATATCCTTTCTGAAGTTTTTAAATAGTTGGCATCAAACTATTAAACAACTATCCAATTACACTCAAGATTTATTCCAATGACATCTTTCTAAAATTCTGAGTGACAAGATGGGTTGGCTTTGTCTTACATAAATTCCCTCTTCCAAAAAAAACATCATACATCCAAACAGAGTCAGTGAAATAAAACGAAGGTATATTAGAACAAATGTAATTGCCTCTTTTTATATTTTTGTGCCTTATTTAAAGTCATTAATAAAACAAGAATTGTTAGAGTGACATTGAAGCTTATGCACTATGTCAGTTCTTTGTAGCTACACATAAAAATCATATGTATCATACATACATAGTAAAAATAGTCCGAAATCCTGAAAAGAAGATGATTTTCAATTTTGCTAAGGTGAATGTCCACTGAAAGATATCTTTAGCTAATCTGGTGATTTAAATGTTCAGAGACATCAATAAAATATTCAAATGTACTTCTAATATTTTGTTGTTCCAATATTTACTTGCATGTTTGATCACTATTTCTTCTGAAAATGTCTCATAAATCACTATAAAACACCTTTATATAAAATATTTAAGAATGAAACAATGAGATTGAAATAATAAAACTACCTAAAAAAAGGTCATGGATGATTGCTCAGGATGAAAAAGAAAAGTTCTAGATAGTTCCAAGAATCATGACAAAGACAAAAATTAGAGAATAAAAATTCAGTGTCGATATCTTCCATGTAGGAGAGGAAAATAATGGCTGCCTAAAATGATCTGTACCATAATAACTCTAAAAACAATAGGGAAAAATAGGAAAGCAAATGAAATCACACAAAAACAAGCCCTAATCATAACCAGAACATAGAAAATGCCCATTCTGCAAATTGCTTATAAGTAAAAATAAATAAGTTTTAGTTATAGAATAGGCAAAATTCTTATAGAATAAGAATTCTTATAGAATAAGAATATAAGAATTGAATTGAAATATATACATTTATAGAATATAATTTATGTATATTTATATAATTTATATAATATACAATTTATAGAATATTTATATATATATTTGTAGAATAAATTTAAATGAACAAGTATTAATGAGCTTTCTATTACATTTCCATGACAAACTTCTGTGGTGAGTGCCAGAGAAAGGTAGTTTTGAAGGAAATGCACAAAAGAAAGAAGACAGAAGACTGAGCAGCATTTGTAAGATTATTGTAAAACTATTCCCCAAACGAAAGTCTATACCCAAAATCATCATGTTAGATAGCGCTGACTATAGTAGAGCAACTTAAAGGTAAGCACAATCCAAGGTTGCATCTTCTAAAGTCATCACTTCCGTAAGAGTAAAATTTACTAGGAGAGGTGAGACTTAATTTGGAAATCAGGTAGCAAATTTTTAAAAAAAGCTAGATATTTGTCAGAAATAGGATTCAAAAATTTAAGAATGCTAAGACTCTCCTTCTATAGAAGGAAGGAATAAAAACACATATATACACCAACTTAAGTATTGAAGGGATTGCATTTTGCTATTCAGAAGAACAGAGGGCCACTAAACTAATAATGGAGTAAATTGCTCTAATGCCATATGCACACAAACACAAGCCTATACCATATTCCTATAGGAACAGAGAATATAAGAATGAGAGCACATTAGCTGATGGTATTTCTTCTTCCCTCCCAAAATGATGAGGCAAAGAAACCAGTAATACAATTATCCAAAATAAAATACATATCCTTACTCACATTTTGAGAGATATTAAAAAAACATGTTTTATATGTTCTAAAGTTTAAAACACAAATGGGCAAAATATGAAATTAAAAAGATTTGATTGAAATCAGAAAAGAAATGGGAAAAAATCATAATGTTTTCTCAGAAATGAAGACTAACAGGTTTACAATGTGATATAGAAAGTAATATTAAAGAAAGGCAAAGAAACAAAGAAGGCAATGAAAATGAAATAAGTACCATTGAAAATGTGTCAGAGAGAAATTCATTGAAAAAGAAGATATGCAAATAGGAGAGAAAATTACTTAATTTTAAAAACCATGATATAATTAGAAAAAATTTATTTAAAAAGCTTTCTTAAGTAAAAGGTGAAAGTCTACACACTTAAGGTAACCAAAAGGTGTTTGACATTGATACAATATTAAAATAAGATTAACATAAGAATTTTGCCTCAAAGATAAAGCCAAATTCCTTAATACTTCCAAGAAAAAGAAATACTATATTATATGGATAAAATAATTATAGTAGTATTGGATTTCTCAAAAACAACATAAAAAGCAGGGAAATTAGAATAACATTTTCAAAATATTCAAGGAAAATAGTGAGAATCAAAAGATCTTATATTTCTGCAAGCTGTCCATTGAGAATCAAGATATAGAAAAAGCTATGCTAGTATGAAATATACCAGGAAATTCACTATTCTTGAGCCCTTTTTGAGGAATCTTCACCCAACAAGAAAATGACGAGGAAAAAATATGCAAAGGCATAAAGGGAAACATTTACTATTTAAAAATTTCCATCTAAGACTAAACAAATTGGGAATTTAAAAGAAGAATAGTATGCAAATGTTGGGTATTCTGACAAAGTAGAAAAATGTATTTAAATATGAGAATAGAAGGGAAAGGAAATGGGAAGATAGAATTAATTTATTGATTGTTGAATAGATAAAACATGGGTCAAAGGATACCAGAGAAAACCAGTAAGCCAGATAGTAAAAGGCCAAATAAGAAAACAAGGACATAAATTCACTAAAAAAGAAAAAGTGCAAAGGCAAATAGTACAATAAATGCAAGCATTCTTTAAAAAGTAAAATAAAGATAAAAAGCAATGAAAATACATTATAGTGGTAAATAAACATGGAAAATATACCTTATATGATTAAAAACTGTATGACAAACTTGAGAGTAACATAGCATAGCAGACTTATAAAAAGTGCAAAAGTCACTTATTATAAGAAAAATATTTCCAATTTTGCTCACAAAATAAGATTCAACTCTACTTTGTACAAGAGATACACTAAAGTAATTAAGTCTAAAAATAAAGAGATTGCCAAAGATATACCAGGGGAGGAGAAATAATAAAGATGAAAGATTAGTTATCTTGTACTAGACAAAGTATAATTCGAGTTAAATAGCTTTTACTCATGCAAAAGATACTTCTTTTAAGGCTAAAATGATAATTCACAATTTAGAAGAATATATTTGTACCAAATAGCATAATAGCCACTCTACTAGACAAAAGGAAATTCATGGATTCTCATTACAAAACGGTTTAAGTAGACAGATGCAAATAAGATAAAGAAGACATAAACAACAAAAATAATGTTGGATCTTTAGAATATAAATCAAATATTAGAGAATATATGTTAAATTTGAAATCTCTAATCTCTGTAGGAAAGATGAACTTTTACATAGTGGTGCTGGGACAATTGGACAGTATTTTGGACAAATAGAGGATAATTTAAAAAACCATATATCTCACCATACATAAAAACACATTCCAAATATATCAGGTACCTAAAAGTAAAAAAGAAAAGAAAAAAAAAAAAGAAATACTAAATTTAATTAATAGAAAATTCAACAAATTCTTCTATAATCTTAATCAATGACTCAGAATACTTTATAATCCACCAAATAAAATAAGAATCTATGAAATCATACTGTTATGAATAAAAAATAGTTGGTAGATGATAGGTGATAGATAGTAGGTGGATGAATAGAAGGAAAAACTTGAATTTAAGGTTAATTTCCAAGTAATAAATGTACAAAAATGATACAGTTACTAAATCACCATTTGACAACTATTACAGCAGTAGTTATTTGGCAGTATCATTAACCAGTAGTAATAATTGTTCCAGGCATTAATAATCTGTGCACTGTGAGCAAAAGAATAATAAACTTGAGAATAAGTGTTTTCAAAAGTGTCTCCCCACAAGATACTTACAGGGAAAGACAGGACTTGGCCATGGAGAATCCTAGAAGAGACCTACCTAACCTAGATAAAAGTTAATTAATATCATTAGTAACAGGGCAAATTTTCATTATAAGGTACTTGTTATGTATAACACACTGAAAATTCAGCAGGTATTCTATGGAATTCCTACCAGAAAAGATTCAGCTAAATGCATAACTATGCTGAATTATAAAATAAACATAACTAGGGGATGTTCTAGACAATAATTGTCCTTTCATCTTCAAAATGCCAAGGTCCTAAAAGACAAAGAAAACCCAATAAATTTTTCCAAATTAGGGAACATAAAAGGACATGATAACTAATGCATCATAAGATCCATTATTGGGTTTTAATAAATTAATTTGTATCTAGCAGGATAAATGATAAAATTTGAATGTCCAATAGATTTCATAATTATATTAATTTTATGATTTTGATAATTGCACTGTGACTGTATAAGGCATATGTGACTTACCCATTCCCAACTATATATGAAAAGATAGAAACAGAGAGGCAGAGACAAAGACAGAGAAACAGAGAGAGAATGTTAAGTAAATGTAATAAAATGCTGGCATTTATGAAATATAGGTAAAGGGCTTATGGGGAATGTTAATATTATTTTTGCTGTATATAAAATATTTTCTGTAAAAAATTATTTATTTCAATTGGCACACATGGTGTGGGGAGGATCTTAGGGAAGATGGTGTGGCACAGAGAAGCCAAATAGTGACTCTGTGGCATCTTACTACACTGACGGACAGTGACTGCAATGGGGTATGGAGGCAACTCGATAATATGCGTAAATGTTGTAACCACATTATTTTTCATGCAAAACCTTCATAAGAGTGTATATCAATAATACCTTAATAAAAAATACTTTATTTCAAAATAAAAATTTTTAAGTCCATTGCAGTGTTTTTTCACTCATTTGCTTTTTATTCATTTTTTGAAGCAGAGTGTCATAGAGATAAGAGATTGAAGTTCAAGAACAAAGGTTTGTAAAATTAATATGACTTAAAGCACAAAACAGGTTGTAAAAAATAATACATTAAGAAGAATGGGAAAATAATTAATTCAGGGAAAGGAAAATGTAAAGAAAACTGAAATATAAAGGTCATAGAGCGTTTGGAGGATAAGAAGGTTAAGATTCTTGTTCACATTATTTTCAAAATTGTAAACTAATATTACCATTTGAGCTGCAACTTAAATGTAGGCAAAACTAACTCCACATTTTCTGCTTTTTTCCCTATATGATTATGCAATGAAAGATGCTAAAGTAATTCATATATTCATGCAAGAATTTCTTAACTAGAATTGATGCCCATATTGTTGCAGAAAGTGCACAAATCTGGGAACCAGACAGATCTGCATTTGAATCCTACTCTTCTAATTTCCAGCTTTTTGACAAATGTTAGCTCTCTTTTTATAGAAAAGAAAACTGGCTAATTTTGTTGCACTCTGTGAATTTTAAGATGAGTTTCAAAGAACACAGAAGGAAATTAAATCTGTAGTTTTTAAGAGGCTAGCTAGTTTCATTCAGCTAGCTGAGTCTTTGCCAGAGCATGATCCATATTTATCTGCATAAAAATTTTCCCCCCAGAAATTCTGCTTCAATGGATGTGGAGGTGGATCCAAGAATCTGCATGTTTAATAAGTACCTCCAAGATGATTCAGATGTACATTACATTTTATGAATCACTGCTTTAGATGGAGAAGCCCCAAGTTACTGCATTAGGCGGAGCTTGTTCTGAAATATTAATGTTATATAAAGCCTCTCTGAAAGTAAGTTTACACATATTTAACTAAGTGGAAAAATACAGAAAATACCGTTCTTAGATTATTTCTTCATAATAGTAGGTATCATGTTAGAGTTAGGAGAAAGTAAGAGCTAATTTTGGTCTTTTTATATATAAGTTATTAAAACAAAAACATCACAAGTGATCACCACTTGTATTTTAAGTCATAGCAGTGAGATGGGAAATATTAAGATTGATTTAGAAATGGAAAGTAACTTGAGGTGGCCAACAGTTGAGAGAAAATAAATAAGGCAATAGAGAAAATGAGTCATATTATGTAAGGTATTTGAAGATACTTAACTTACTCAAGGGACTATATTCCATACCAGCTGTGGTTAGGAAGTAGAGAATTAATTTGTGTGCTTTGTAAAAGATGGATAGATAGACTGATAGACTCATATAACAGAGATCTCTATTGAGAACACAAAATGATAGTATCTTTACTTTTCACAGGAATATTTCTAGATTTAACAATTGCTCCCATTCTGATCTAATCAAGCGTTGTCAGGAAATTGTCTAAATTTAAATTTAAATTTTTTCACTTTTCCCTCCTTATATTGGGAGCAGCTACCCTCAGTGAAAGAATACTGCCTTAAGAATTAAAAAAAACAAAACAGATAAAACTGTACATATTGATGTGCAAATGCCAAAAAATTGTATTAACAATACCCACCATCATTACTAATAAGGCCAGAGAAAGTGCTGTTCTTCATCTGTTCAGTTTTCTAAGTAATGTAATATTCTTTCTTTAACAGTGACCAAAGAGACATTTGTGGAAAAGCATGGTAGTATCCTTTATGACCATATCCTTGAAAACAACAGCTGTTTTTCAGATTTGATAATAGTAGTAATCTCCAACTCCATAAATTCAAATGTTTCCTTCTTAATCTACTTAATGAAGAGGCACTAAAAATATACATGTTCTAATATAGTTTATATATCTATGGGCCTCCCTTCACTTTGCATGAAAAAATCTCCCTGAGGGAAATCATCAAGCATAAAACAAAGACAAAGTAAAATTTGTTTATGTATTTATTTTTACTGAAAGGTGAAAAATTCTGGCTGAAAATTTCCATCTACCTCACAGTAGGGTGAGCAGTGACCCTTAAACTAAGCAGATAATACTACTTCATGACAAATAAAAAACCAATCAAATGTTTCATTTGTGATTGACTGTTATTAGCAATTGTTTGAGAAATTGCAATTGTTGACTAAAATCATTATATAATTATTAACAGCTGTTTCTTAGTGATACAATTTTACTTCTGCTCTCAAATTATAGTAGGGATGACCAGAAAACTCTACTGTAGTTCATAATGTAAAGATCTGTGCATAAAATATTCAGTAGCATGTTTAAGAAACAAATTAAAGCTTAAAAAATTTAAGATAGAGACTAGACATTTCAAACAGTAACTTGTTAGAAGAATTAATACAATAGCCACATAGTTTAGCTTGATATCTTAGATTCAAAGTATTATTCCTATTTTTAATTTAAAAAACAAAATAAAAATAAAATGGACTCTTCTCATGATATAGCTATTCAAAAACAAAAATATAACTACATCTGTAAAATACAACTATTAAAAACTATTGTTTAAGGGACAGTAAAACCTGCTTTCACTGTTTCTGATTGGTAAATAAATTGCCTTATTTCTCATTTTCTCTTTGACTTTGTAGTCATGCCCTCATTACCATATTCAATTAATTAGTGCACAAAGGTAATATTCTAGTGTTCACAACTCATGGAGTTGCATTATTGACTCCAAATAAATAGGGCAGATTGTTAATGCAAGGTGAGTATTCAGAGATCAGAGGGAAAAAAGCAAAGAAATTCACACCTTTTGTAAAAGCACTAACACTAAACGTTCATTACTTGACCAAGAAGACCTCTTACAAGGACAAAGAAACAGACAGAAGGAAAAAATTGAATAAAAGAAAGAGTACTTTAAAATTAAATGTAAAGAAAGAGTTGCATTTATTTTTATCTCACCTTGACCTGACCTGACTGAATGGGATTAGAATTAAAGTATTTCTTTAGAAACTGCCATCTCACATTCTGAGATGAACCATAAGCATTATTTTGGCTTGTAATTTTTGTGTTTACTGTACTTGCACACAGCAGCAAAAAGAATTTCAATTCTTGGTATTTTATGTATGTTCAGGATGTTCATAATTCCTTGCTGAGTTAGTGCAGGATAGTTTCACAGAGTGTTTTACATAGGCTTTGTTGAGAAAAGTTGAAAATATAAATATGATTTAAGATTTTTGAATCTTACATTCTTTTCTGTCTTGCCAGTAGTCTCATTTTAGCATGCAACTTGAAAATAAAATCCTTCTTAAAGATGAATTTTAAGGCAATGCCTTATGTTTGATCTTTAAATATAGCCTAATTCCATTACCTGTAACAGAGTAAATACATAATCCCTGTAACATCGACAGCAGTAGTGTGATCAGACACAGACTCCGTTTCAGCCATACCCATTTTCTCCTTTTTCCTCCTATGATCACCTCTTCAACACCTTTCCTACATTGCTACTAACTTGAATGAACTTAATCTTGGTGAAATAACAGCAATATAGCTTCAGGTAATGCAGGTACTTCAAGAAGTCTCTTCACTCTATCCATTTACAGAATCTCTGCTGAACTCTCGATATTTTCACTCTAAAATAGGAAGCAAACTTGAAAGTCTATGCAAATAGCTCTCCTTGTCTCTGCTGGGTTTTGCACTCTCCCTCTCAGTCTTCTGAGTCCCTCCTTCTTTGGCTTCAGGTATGATATTGTCAGCAGAACGTTTCTGCTTCCAAGTTCCTTAATCTCCCATGAGAATACCGTAAAACAATTTTTTTTTTAATGTCACTGAAAATCTTCTGGTAAAATGGTCCAGAGGAAGCACCTAAACTTGAGGGACTATCAGATATTTATTATATTTGTGGAAATTATAGGTAGGTTTTCAAGAGTATTGATACCATCTCTCTTTCTTAAGGCTTTGCCTTTTTTGCCACCTTATCTTGCCAAGTTTCAGTCTTTATGTTCATTTTCTTCACATCATTTCCCCCATTTCCTCCCTCTTTGAAATTATATTTCCTAATTTTCTCCAATTACGTTGTCCTTGTTGAATAACAGTACTTAAAATTAGTATTTTAAGTAACTTTCTGCTAGCTATCAGTTTTGAAAAAGCTGCCTTCTCAAATGAAATTACAATGAATCAATGAATTATTTAATTTGGCATCTCAAATAACTCTAGTAGAGGACAATTTCTCTTATTTGGACCAATTTTAGAGGATGTTCTTGCTCATCCCATAGCAAACCATCTGCCTTAGGACAAAACACTCTGTCAAATTTTAACTAGCTATATCGTGTGCTTAGAGCTTTATGTAAATTTTCAAAATATATGTATTTTGATACTCATGTAGAAATTACATCATGTTAAAAACGCATGTCATTCAGAGAAAGACAAATGCCAAATGATTTCTCTCATTTGTGGAGTATAACAATGAGGCAAAACTGAAGGAACAAAATGGCAGCAGACTTAGAGATTCCAAGAATGGACTAGTGGTTACCAAAGGAGAGGGGTGTGGGAGGGGGGTGGGGAGGGAGGGAGAAGGGGACAAGGGGTATTATGTTTAGTACACATGGTGTGGGGGATCATGGGGAGAACAGTGTAGCACAGAGAAGGCACATAGTGGATCTCTGGCAACTTGCTGTACTGATGGATAGTGACTGCACTGGGGTGTGGGTGGGGACTTGATAATAAGGGTAAATGTAGTAACTGCATTGTTTTATCATGTGAAACCTTCATAAGAGTGTATATCAATCATACCTTAATAAAAAATTTAAACAAACAAACAAACAAACAACAAAAAAACACATGCCATTACCCCAGTAGCTAGAATATACAAGCTTCTGTTAAGGTGGAAACTAGTTTGGATATTTCTGAGTCATTCTTGATGATTCAAAGCAGAGTGATCTAATACTTTTTAGATGATTGCAGCTTGTTATAAGTTGCAGTTTTCATTTTCATATTTTATTATACTTAGGACATTGAAAAAACATAGATTTTTCCATTGAATCCTTTTTTCTAATGTAAATAGAATAAGCTTGACTTTTTAATAATCGGATTATCTTAACACATATTGATAGGTTCACTCATATAGATTTCACAGTAACAGAATTTTCATGGCCATTACATTTTATGAAGGTTAGCATGAAATAATTAAGAATGTTTAGTAATGTACAATGAAACACATATTCCTCTGAAGAATGCTTCTGAAAATTTTATGCCATTTTCAGTTTTTACTGGAAATATCGCCATCATCTCACAATTTAGAGAGGAGTGTCCTTGGTGATACACTATCCAGAGTTAATCAGCATGAATATAAAAACATTACTGGCACATAAAAATATTGTAACATCTCAGAATCTTGCCTAAAATTCATAGTGAAAGTTTAACAAAACAAAATAAAGCAAAAAGCCAAGACAGTATGGGAGTTTGTAAAATTGGCACAGTTAAGATACATTTAGGTATGATTCATTATTCAGTTACCATAAAAGTGCAGTACTTTTCCAACATGTTGCTCAAAATATACAACTTTACATTAAAGCAGTTTATGCCATATAAAAATAAATGTCTCTATATTCAAATTACAGTAAAATAAAACAGATTGGGGGTAGAACAATTCTTTAATCAGAAATGATTCTTATCTAGACAATTCAGAACTGATAAAACCTTGAGTTTTAAGTAGACATTTAAATGTAAAAAATGGCATGCATATTTTAATTATTCAGTACTTAAAATCTCAAAGGCATATAAGAAATCCCAGCATGTAAGTATAGGCATGCCACCTTGTGTAGCAGCAATATGTATTTCCAAGTACTTACTCCTATGGACATGAGGAGAAATAAGATGGAAACTTTCTCTCATTGTTATTCTTTAATTTAAAATATTTGGAGACGAGCTTAAAGAAATCTTGTATAATTTTCCTATGTTTTTCCTCTTAATATCAACTTGTGAAACTGACATTGTGTTGTAAGGGAGAGCAGATCTTGTTGAAGAAAAGTTTTACTGTTACGTTCCTTCAGGCTGAGTTATCTCTTTATTTCCCTGAATGGTCTGCATAAATGGAGTTTTCTGGTATATGCACCCAATTGAAACAAATTAATAACTGCCCTCAATTGCACAGTAACATTGCTTTGCACCATTCATTACATTAGTCCTTCAGTTATTTAGGACTTCCCTCACATGTAAGGATTTGACAAAATGGCCAGCTGTTTTTGCCAGAGCTTCTTTCCTTTGACAAAGGCAGTAGGTTTTATATCAGAAAATGGCCAACTGTTGCAAAAACTTCAATGGAAAGATTTTGGCTAAAAAACACATATGCACATACAGCATCCAGACAAGTTTATTCTTTAATAATAGGATTACCTGGTTGCACGTCCTTTTAGGCCATTCTTTTGTGACACAAGTGCCACCTCCTTTCTCAGTATGCTCATTCTACTCATATATATAATTTCGGTATAGTTCAATCTCATTTTCATCTCATTTTCATTTAAAAGAGTAAAGGACTATGAAATTCCTTTTATTTCTAGCAAAGATAATTTTGTACTCCTTCACCTTATCTACAAGTATGAGATGTTTGAATGAAATTTTTAGTGAGATCACTGGGGAAAGAAAAATTTATTTTTAAATCAACATATCCTTTATAGAAAAACAGAAAATCATGTCAGTCTTTCTCATGAGGCAAACAAAAATCTCTGCCAAAAAATTCATCCTTATCTTCTCACATTGAGGAAAGTTTTAAGTGGCTCCATAACCAGAGCCAGCCTTAGAAAAGAACCATGAAAGATGTGAAGGTCCCAGTGGGAGTTCCATAAATTTCAGTGCTACCTTTTCTGATTCCTTTCCATGCCAGCTTCTTCATTTCTCTTTGTTTTTTTCTGTCTATGGAAACATCTTTCAACTTGACTGAAGCCCTATGTGTGGCACTGGCTCTACCTGGCAGTTACTTTGATTTCTATTCCTGGGTTTTCTTTAGTATGATCATAAATGAATGTAATTTGGTATTAATTGAATTGAATCAATATTGCTCTAGAAGTGATAGTTATACATCCAAAGTGACTTAACTGTTATGAATTTCAAAGAAGGCAAAATAAGGCTATATACTATATCAAGCCTATACCTCATCTCCTGTTTCTGCTTCTCCTAAATGCAGAGATGGGTCCAAAAAGGACACAGGAACCCTACGCTTGTAATTACATTAGTGTGGAGCAAATCCAGTTAAGACAGAAAAAGCTGAAGTATTCTTGCCCTTTCTGCCCCATTCATTTAATGGGTCTCAAATATATGTCCATATCTCAGAACCAGTTTCATATTTGAAAGGTCCTGTTTGACCAGGTAAACTTTTCACAAAGAGAACCAGTAAAGGGATAAAATAATATACTATGAGGAGGACAGTATGATGCAAAGGGGTCATTCAGGAGACTGTGGTAGAGATTACAGCCTTGTCCTAATCCATCATTCCCAAATATCTGTGCAGCTGTGTCTTGCTTCCTGCTTGTCTTTCCCTTTCTCTCTTTCTCTCAAACCTCTCCCACCTCCAATAGGATGTTCAAGAACAGCCGTGATTGTATCGTTTCATCTTCTCTCTCTCTTCCCATTAAGTTCCAGCAGCATGCAGATATTTGCTACATCCTAAATGATGCTGTGAATGTTATATCTTAAATATACTTACTAAATAACAGATGTTCAGAACAAGTTACCATTCCTCGAAGAAGAAGAGTGGGCTAATTATAGAGGCGTTGATTTGTTTGTACACAGAGGCAGGGTGTAGGTGGGGAGGGAGAGGAAGGATGTACTGTGCCAGGGGGAGAGAAGACATGAGTACCAACAACTATGGAAAAATTGTTATATTAGGGAAAACAGTGTTAGAAATCATTGTCAGACTTATGATCCTGGGCCTGATCAGAATTAAATGAGTCACCAGAAACAATTATTTGGCCATTCACTCAGTGATTCAGTCAATAAATACTTATTGAGTATATATTATGTGAGTTTACATAAGAAAACAAAACACCCTCCAAAAAATCTTTCCTTTTTAGAGTTTATGTTCTAGATGGTAGAAGACAATCAACAACAACAAAATAGTAATAACATCTTCAGAAATGAATGTTTTGAGCAATCTTAAAGTGATAGTATGCATTTTCAATATAGGAAGGATGATTCTGGAAGTAGAATATCAGGTATAGCAGAGGAACATGAGGCTAGATCAGGAGACAGTTGCATTTATCTAGTTGGGAGTCCAAAATAAACTAAACCATGCTAATAGACAGGGATAGTTAAGAAAGAAAGGATATAGGAATGATCTGAAAGTCAAAATCAGTGGAAAGTCATCAGTTAATTGATTAATTCTTTAAATAATGAATTGGTACATCAAATGCCTTCTCCTTTGAAAACCCTACGTACATCTGTCAAACCCTGCACATGCCTAGAAGCATAGCTCTGCATCTAGGCCGCTTCCCCAGCATCTGTCCTGGTACAAGTTTGTGAGGATAATTTCAAATCTTGAATCTCTCACTCCCTGACTTGCTTTGTGTTTTTCATATGCTGAACTCTGTGCCTCACTGCCAAATACAGATTGTTGACTAAAGTATATTTTCAATATTCTTACCATCATAGACTTTTATCAGAATGAATCCTTAGAAGACTTGAAGGTGAGAATTAGTTATACTTGCATAACTATATTGTAGTGTAATAACAGTTTCTGTATTTCACTAAATGCTTACTCTTCAAGAAGATTTTTTTTTAATATCCATATAATTTATTTGTTATTTAGACATGTTTTGGGTTGTTTTATGTTTTGTCATTCAATTGACAACCAGTATTGTTCAGTGCATAATTGTAGAAGGTGCTAGAAGACACGAGTTAACAAAACCAGTCTTTGCCCTTGTGGACTTACGCTCTAATCAGAGAAGTTGATAATAAACATACATCATCATCAACAACAAAGCACAGATTATGTCAGTTCGTTTAAGAGTTATAATAAAAATAAAATAGGGTTGGGGTAGAGAATGAAGCGTTCAGTACATTATTAATGTTTCTAGAAAGGGTGTATACTGGATAAGATACATGACTTTGGATACATTCCAAATATTCTTGTTGTCTTCCCCTTCTAGTTTGTAAAACATCTAGGGCACCATGCAAATAATCTTCCTTAAAAATAAAATCCAGAAATTTTTATTTACAATGTAAGTTCATCAAAGACAAATATGTTTTCACTGTTACATGTTTGTTAACTTTCAATATTATAAAGCTTCTGAAAAGTATATCCTCTTCTCTAATGTAGAGACCATATAAATAAAATGAATAAAAAGTAGCATTAATAAGAGAGCATCAAATGCACACATTCACTGACACATACACATGCTTACTAAAAAGCTAAGAAATGAAAATGTGCTTTATAATACAAGATGAGTGTAAAACACTCCACAAATACTTATATTCTAATAGCCTTTGTTTTATTCTTTGACTCTGGCCAATGATTTCTCTGCTTGGCATGTACTTCTTTGTTGCCTAGCTTAATTAACTGATTCAAAGTTAATAACTTAATTTTTTATCTTATCAGATCTAACTATGAATCAGTTAGTTGTAAGGCAAAGATATAGCATAGTATGGAATTTAACACACTATAATTTTTGCTGTTAATTCTCATTAATGACTATAAAACTGGAAACTGACATGCTTTGCTTTGTAATAAACATATCATACATAAAGCATCAGTTTTTTTCTTAAGTGTTAGATTTAAACATTTAACAATTTCACACAAATGACTTGAAATCACTAGTGTCAGTTGTACATTATTTTAGTAATTGTGTTATTAGTTGTACTTTTAGTAATTTATATGCCTTGGAAATTACTCAGACTTCCATTCATCAGAAAAACAGGGCTTTAATGTGATTTACATTTACTTCTGACAGTCATTTGGTAAAATGATTTAAAAATATGTGAAAAGAAATAGTTTGACAAGGTTATGTAGGAGATCATATTATTAGCAAACCATTATAGCACAAAATTCATCAATACTAATAGGATGAACCCCTCCCATAATATTGATATAAGAACAAAAAGTTTTGTCTATCAATTAATTTTGTCATATCTGAAATGACCTTGGAGTAAAATTTCCCCAGATACAAAAGTCCTAATTTAACTCTGACTCCAAACACAATAGGACATTGGAAGCAGCTTATACAAGGATACAAGCAAGGCCTTTGGACACAGACAATCCTAGATTTAAATGTTTGGTCAACTATTTTCTGTAAGTATACAAACTGAACAAGACATTTAATCTTTGAGTTTATGGTTCCCATCTGTAAATGGTGACCATTCTGATGATGCAGTATGTACAAAGTGAGCAACAGTGGGTGTGTGTGTAGTGGATATTCTTTAAATGACAGTTTAACACTAGTTTTTTTCAGTGTAACACCCAGTTCATCATGAGTTCTCTGTGAACCAAATACGATAAATAGGATTCTCACTCAAGACATCAGCCTACCCATATGATGGTAACAGAAACAACACCTGTTGAACATAGGCCCAATTTGTTAAGCACTTGCTAAACTCACTGGCAAATATCTTCAGTTGTCTTTTGCAATACTGGCAAAAATCTGGCAAATATCTTCAGTTGTTTTTTGCAATACTGGCAAAAATCTCATATTATTTTGAATTTCATTGAAGATGTTTTCCAAAGAACATACAGGCTTACAGGTGTGAAGTGGCAGGAGAGAATGCAAATCTGCTGCCTCTGATGTCAAACCTATGTCTGATCAAATACTAAAGTCAGTCACATTGTTTTTGCTATATGTGTATGATAGACTTTTTGAAAAAGTTAAATAAAATGCATGATTAGGTTTTAAAAACGGAACATGGAAACTGATTACATTCTTTAAAATAGAAAGGAAGTACACATCATACAGTGAGAAATAACTTCTTTTTATTGAGGACTGTTGCTAGAATTCAAGTTTCCCTACCCCATGAAACTACAAGCTCTGTCTTGCATTCTTTAATTTAGGAAGAAATTCTGTCAGAACTGGTCAAGCTGTTCTAACAGACTTGACACCATTTTGACAAACAAGCGCAGCATGCACAGAGGCATTAGAGAGCAAGACTTCCCAAAGATCATGTGTACTTTGGCCATCTGTGTATTTTAAATTTTTGAGAACATGAAATCTCACAAAAATGGTTATTTTGCACAACCTTTTATGTGTTTGCATATTTTTGGTAGAGTTGAATATTATTTTATGAAATTGATATATCCCTAAGATATTTTTGTAAAATCAGTTTCAGAATATAGAATCTATTCTCCCACCATTATTGTATAACTTGAAATGTGTATCAATTGATACTTGGCTAAAATAATTCTGCAAAACCAGTTTTTAAATATACAATTTTATTCTCCATGTTTTTCTATCACTTGGTATGTGTTTCTCTGAAAAACTAATTAGAAATTAGAAAGATATAAAAAAACCTCTCTTTTAAGAAATCTGTTTTGAATATATTTTGGATGTCAAAATAACAGTATTGCTTAAAAGAATGTGCAAATATCAATGAAAGTATTTTGACTTTTGTATCAATGGTAAAATGTAAGATTCTAAAGGAATAACAATATGAGAGAATTGAAAATAATAGAATAGCCTCAAATTTGCATAAGTGAAAACCTTTTCTTCTGTGAGATGTTACAGCATATACTATCCTAAATATAATATTAGTAAACACTAATTAGTTTCTAGTTACTGCTTTAAATTAGTTGCATCTTTTAATCTCCATAACAGGATTTTAGGTTCCCTACTCATTATTTTTAAAGAAAAAGGCATTTTTAAAGAATTGTGCCAAATTTGATAGAAAGGTTAACTAACCTGTCCATGGTTGTATTGTTGATACATTGTGAAAGCACCTCAAACCTGATCTTCTTGAATAAAAAATTCATGGCCTTCACCACTTTGCTCTCATGACAATATAATTCTCTGGGGTTGCTGCATCCTGATTCCTACAAAACTGTAGAAGCTCTTGGCTTTTAGAAATGAAAAGAAATTTCAGAGTTGAATAAGAGAAATTAAACTTGTAAGGAAATTTGAAAGGATAGGAAATAAGGGTAACATTTATAGTTGAACTAAGTGAAAGTAAATGTTATTTGTACAGAATTTTGTCAAGGAAATAATATGAGAATTTAAAAAATATTATTTATGAAATACCAGGTGAAGGGGAAAAAACGAATGAGAATTTTGATATCTTGATCTGTGTGATGGTTACATGAGTATATAACATATCAAAATTCATTAAACTATACACTAAGATTTTTGCATTTTATTGAAAGTACCTCAATATAAAAAAAATTTTTAATGTCTCCTAAGAATTCTTTAACCCAGATTCTTATGAATGTGCATGAAGAATTTGTAGGGAAAACTAAGTCGTACACGTATCTGTGCATTAATATAGCCATTTGTATCTCGCAAACACTTTTTCATTGCACTAATTATATTCAATAATTAGGGGATTATGATATAAGATTTCAGTCCTTACCAGTGAACTGGTGGGACACTTTATTCAAGAATAGATAAAGGAACAGTATCTTCCCTGCCTGAAATGGTCTTTCTTCTAAGTTCTGAGGCAGAAGGTATCATTTATTTTTCAGAATAATAGAAACAAAAATCAAAAACAGAAACAGAAACAAAATATTTTAAAAGTGAAACCTGTCTACTTTTTACCCAGGATTTGCTGATGCACTTCTAAGTGGAGAAAAGGTTGACTTCCCACACATATTAAGTGCCATTCAAAATCTGTGAGCATTCAAACTGTCTCCTAAATTAACATTATTTTATAATACTTAGAAACACGATCCTAAAATATAGTAATGTTCTTCAAAGATTATTAACACTTTTAGAAACACAGAATGAAATAAGCATAATAATTCTTTCATGAATACATGCACATTACCTGTTTTTTCCCATAGCAGGGATGTACCAGGTGTGAGAAAGTTAATAACAAAACAGTTTCTTGCCCTCACCTTACTTATACTTTATGAAGTTTTAATTTATAGGTCAATATAATTTCAGATAATAAATTCACTCTCTTTTTTGAATTATTAATATTTTTATGGAGCAAATAAGATATAAGCTAAACTTTGAAGTAGAGACATGATTTGAATATTTAGAATAATGTTATAAAGCATCCTGGCCACAAGCAAACCTGTAGAAAGAAGCTCTTTCACTTTCTACATCAAGAGTAAGGAATGGGTAAAAAGGGGCCTCACTTTATTTTCTAATATATAAAGTACAATTCTTAAATTTACCTCATTTGTGGTATTAACAATATTAAATTAACTTAACCAAATAAATATTCTTAAGATACTACTTTGAAAGTATATGTGTTCAGTAGAAGCTGGTCTTCTGTTTTCCAAAAGACTATACAGATTGTGGAGTATAATATAGGCTTGGGTTATTAAAGGCATCTGGAAGATTGGCCAAGAACTTTTCTCTAAAAACAATGTTGAAATATAGAAATATTTGTATTATATATTGACATCACTTTATAACCATAGATTTATATTTATTCTGGCATATAGCCTGTTTTAAGATATTAGAAACACTTTTAATTTAAATATTTATTTTGATTATAAACTAAATCCAGGCAGTTTTCTTTTCTCATCAAACTCAAGGCAATTTCAAGGATGGACTCCAAAATCAAAATGTAAATGAAAGCTGGAGAAGGAAATTTTCTAAGGAATAGAATATAAAAAGACAAAAGATATTTGAAGAAACACGGTAGTGACCACTGTCATGAGACTACTTGCTTACCTTTACAATTACTGGTGACTTGCAGTTATCTACCAACATTAATTTACCAGTTCCCCCCTATGTGCCTGTTGGCAAGTCTGTGTACAAGTGATATGACCACAATCAATGCTGCTATGGAAAAGAAGCAAGCATAGAGATTTAGATGTGAACATGGAACACTGTATTTGAAGTAAAAAAATACTGAGTTGGGTATTTACTACTCATGTGAATTTTGGCAAATTGCTTAAATTCTTTTCAATTTAAATGAAATTCCTCACAGTATTATTTACTGATGCCAAATGAAACAATGGAATAATTTAAATTTGTTATTTGCTAAATATACTATACTATTTTTATTTCTATTTTAAGTAAGGTTACTTAATGAAGAAAATTGATATCCTTATAAATCACATTACTGCTTAATTAATGATGTTTAAACTGAACACCTAACTATATATGTCAGATACTGTGAACATAATCAATTACTTGATTTTAAACATTCCAGCATTCAAATTTATCTATTAATAAATATTAAGCATCTTGAGGGTAAATTATGCTGGTCTCAAAATTCTAAAAATGTTCTATACATTGTTTATGATAAATACAGAGAAAAGTATGTGAATGAAATTGTCTTCAAAAAACAACTGCAAATATCTAATAGCAAATATATAAAACTAATCACTGAGAAGTTATATTATTTTTCCAATCACAGCACCGATATTATTTGTGACTAGCTTATTCCATGGATGCTAATTCACTGTAACTTGGTGTCATAGAGTTATATTGAGGGCTATCTTATTTTTCCTTTTATTTTTTTATTTTAATTTTTCCTGTTTGTGAAATTACTTTTAACAAGAGCAACTCTCAGCAAATTGTAAAGATAAACAGAAAAGAAACTCTTGCTATACTTCCATAAGCTATATTGAAACACTCTGGCTCACTGCTTGGCTGTATAATCCTCTTTCACCTGCATATCAAGGATATACTCCTCACAGAAGCATAAGGATTAATAAAGAAACTCATTAATAGTATCTTCTATATGCTCCCTTGTTCCAAAAGACTTCAATAAGAGATATTTTTTGTTATTACTTAGAACCTTTCCAAAGGCATATAGGTAACAGCAATCTTAGAGATAAGAAAACTAATTCAAAGGGATTAAAACTTTACCAATATGATGTCAAATATTTGCTTGAAAAGCGAAAAGTCAAAATGTTCCATTGGGTGTTCTGTTGGGTCAGCAGAAAGAGTAGTAGACAAGCAAGTCTTCAATAAACCATTCTTGAGAAAAGAGCTTTTCTTGATGAACTCTGTTTTAAGCCATTACATCATAGAATGACAAAAGATCATGGAAAAAGAAAATAGTAGAAATGTCAGGGCCTTCAGAGATCATCAACTCCTTAGAATTAAAGAATAAGTCCAGTATGGAAATGCAGTGTCATAAAGGGTTGTGACTTTAGTAAGTCCATGCCTACTGAACTTTGTAACATTCACAGAGTCCAATGAATTTTGACTTATATTCTTTCACACTTATTAAAATTTTTGAGTGTGACAAATTTTTCTTATCAGAAACTTCATTGTTGATTGTTTTCAGAGAAGCCATTTTATGCCATTTTTCCTCAAGGTTAAACTCCCTAGTTCAAGTTCCTAAACTGGATTTCTCAGCATCTCTGGTTCTTTATCAAGTTAGAATGGTATTTTAGGATTTTAAGACTAATAGAGAAAATGCAGATTATCTTCTCCCACGAGCCTTCTGTCTTCTCTGGATAACTGCAGAATGGTTTCACAAAGTACTCTTGCATATCTTCTAAGTAACAAATTCCCCATTCACACAGTTATAGTAGAGTTATTTTTTTTTGTTAGTTGGGATATTTTCTGTATCTTCATTTATTGCTTCTGTTCTTGTACTTGAGTAAAAAGAAAATGTATAATAATTTTGCTTGACATTTCTCAGAATCTGAATGTTGCTGTAATGACTTTCCTTCCCCAACTCTTATCTTTAGCCTCTTTTTATTAATAAGACATGCTTTTGATTTACAATAACAACCACTCTTGTTATCGAATAAGTGAGTTTGAATTTCCTACCCTCTACTTGGGTGTCCTACCAAAAACTTAACATGATTCAAATAACATTTAATGACATTCTAAGAAGGCAGACCTATCACCTCTCTCACTCTGGTTATAACTGTCAATGTAGACTTGAAGAGCTTATTTAATGGTTGCATTTCATTTTTAGATCATACAAAATGTAGAACTAAGTAAAAGTTTCAAGCACATTTTTCAAGTAGCTGCTATAAATGGACACCCAGCTTCCCCTCTCATCAAATATTTGAAATTTTAATTTGTCTTTGTGAAGTTTAATCCTGTTATACTTTGAATATTGTTTCTAATTAGTTACAATCTTTTTGGTTATTTTTACTGATATTATTGTATATTTCCTCCATTCTTGATTAATATAATTGAAAAATGTATAAATGTGCTTTGTATGTCTTTAATATGTTACTGGTAAAAAGTGGAATATGGCAGAATCAGAGACACAGATGTGAACAAAGTCATTAAAAATTTTCTTTCCATCAGGAAGGTTTAAAACTACATGCCACCATATCTGTCCCACCCAGAAGAGTAGTGGTTAGAGTCACTTTTTTGCTTCTTGAAGTCAGTTTCATGATTTTTTAATCTAGATAATTTGGATTCTACCTCATTGTTCAGAGTTTGTCCCAAGAAGGGCCTAGTTCTTTACTATGAAGCACTGGAATATTTGTGAGTCTTCAGTGGCTCATGGTCATTTGTTATTTGCCCCTTTCTCTATCACACACCTCAGTTATCAATTTGTGGTACTGACTCTCTTAGGCTATATCACCCTGATGCAAAGGATTGCTATATGGCTATAATTATTATAAAGTTTCAATATTTCATGTTCCTTTTCCCTCTTTTGCTAGTCTATAACATACTCATAATTTTTATAATGTGTACTTTATACTCTTTGTGATTACATTTCCTGTTTTTTAAATTATATTTTATAACACTTGAACTCTGGTAAAAACCAGTTCAGAGTGATGGGTCTCAAGCTTCCCCACATTCTGTGCAAGCATAGAGAACACTTTAGTTATAAGAACCCGTAATTTCTTATTTCTTTTAAAGGACATGAATTACAAGCACTGCTTAGTTCCAAAGTGAGCCCCAAAGCTCTTAGGTAGAGTATAGAAATGAAATCAACAGCTGACTTTTTGTATTTCCCTTGAGAACCTCATTGCAATAAATACCTCAGAAACCACCATAGATGTAGGTTGCCTTGGTTCTAGAGAGATGATACTGGTGGACCTTCTTCCCATTATTAAGAATTATGTTTTATGTAGGTTGTGGTGCAATCATTTCATTATCAGCAAAGTATCATTTATAAAATTTACCCAAGCTTCCGATGGCAAACAGCAAATGGGCAGAAAATTTCTCAAGTGTTTGAGGGGATCAATTGTCTTCTCCAATTTCTTTGCTATCTTGCCCGGGAGAGTCTTGTACATGTCTGCCTTCTTGTGAGCACAGAATATTTGTATTGCTAACATGTTTTGCCACAACAGATTTTCATTATGATAACTAAGAAAATGTATGCTTACCATGTGCCAGGAACTGTGCTAGGATTTCACCTCAATAATCTCATCTAAAATCCAAATTAACCCATGATTTGATTTCTATTTGCATCTTCATTTTGCAGTTGAAGTTTAGAGGTGTCAGGTGGTTATCCAGTGGACACACAGTTATCAAGCTGTAGGGATGGGTTTTGTATTCAGCATTTCTCCTGCCAGGTCTCTAGCTTTAACTTATTTCTGAGTTGCATACTTGTGAGAAGTTCATACTTTTTCTGGAAATTGGGTATATTCATCTTTCTTACTTTCTAGTATAAGTCTTTGTGTCTTAATATTTACAAATAAGTAATTTTACTCTTAAGTTCCTAGTGTTTTTTTCATATTGTCTCATTTTCAATATTAAGGGATTTGGGAAAAGGGCTTTTTTTCATTCTTATGAAAGCAATATACAAGTTTCAGCAAATTTCATGTGGGAGGTACTGCTTATTCCAAAGACCCTGAATTTAACCCATGGTACTTATTCAATGCTTTTTAAGTTACCTACAAAGCATGTAGACGTACTTGGTTTTGTGGAGCATCCTAAGAAGGATAAAATAATGTTTCATATCACATAAGTAGTTTAATGACTTAACAATATCAACATCCAGTTAGAAAGCAGAGTTTATTCTTTCCACACCATTCTGGCAATTTTTAGAGCAGCCTGTTCCAATGGATGCTAAGTAATGTTAGTAGATCTCTTTACAGAGAAGGGAAGGAGGAATGCTGGAAAGTAAATGTATTCAGTCAATTATATGGAAATAATTTATTTTTTTGCACTTCTACCTAAACTTTTAGTATGTTAATGGTAGGCATGGAAGAGAGGGAAAACATATGCAGTGTTTCCATAATATAGTGGATCATGGGGCTACCATTCTATTGAATACATTTGGGACACGCTGTTTTAGAGAAAAGGGTAGATGATTTTTTTTCTTCTGTTCTAAAAATGAATATGGAGTGAGTCATCTTCAAAGAAAGCAGAAATAAATTTGAATTCAATATGAAAAAATGCTTCCTAAATAAAAAAAAAAAATTAAAAAGGCACGACTGAAACTGAAGATAGTAAAATGGTCAATAAAGTCCATTTTCTAGATTAGATTGTGATACTTAATGGTATAGAAGTATACAATTACTGTATTGCAAGAGAGAAGACAGCTGACTCAACCATATTAACCAAACTGATAGGCTATTTGAGAAAATGCATGTGTATTTTGAGCATTCTGCATTGATAAAATTAGTCAGAAGAAATGAGAGCAAAAGGGATATTCCACCTAAAGATCTAAAATCTAAATGAAAGACCACATACAACTGGTGCAGACAAATTTCCCTTGTCAGTTTTGTCAAAGGAAATCCTGTTTTGCCAACTAAAACTGATATTCTACTAACTGTATGTTAGTAAAAAACTAATACTATTTAAGGGTGTCATTAAAACAAAATCCAAAACAATAAAATCTTCCCTTTACTGCTAACACACTTGACTCAAATTTCACAATGTATGCACCTAAAAGTAACTCTAAATATTTTCTTTGATGTTAATCAAATTCTATATGCTTTAATAGTCAATTTCTATACATTTCCTCCTTATTGAATGTCCATGAATTGTTTACTAAACATCATTTTATAGTTTAATTAGAATGCTTTTTACTAATCCCAATCACAGGTTAAATTTTCCTAGGAAAATAAATAGACGTTAAATTTCAATGTGTGGAAAATAATGAGTGGTTCTTAAGATTGATTCATTTTTTACTTGACAGTGTTTTTATTAAACAAAATAAATGACAATTTTTCTGTTAGAATTTAAATAACCAATAAAAACTAAATGGTGAAAATATATAGTGACCCAAATAAGTATAGTTTTCTAGCCAGCAGAACTGAAAAGGTACAAAAATAAAAAGAAATTTTATGACAAAATTTCTCATTATATATAAAAGCATGTGGATTGAGCATGATTGACCATGAAGCTAAAATGTTGAGGAGTGTTAAGTAGAAAATGCTTATCTATCAGTTTTCTCATCTCTGCTCTGATCCAGACTGAGCCGGTATGCAAGACAAAAAAAAGAAATCCCATTCCAAATTGCCAAAGTAACTGTTTGGCAAACAGTTTCGATTAGTGTAAAATGATCCAATTAATGCACTCTACAAAGGACTGAGAACAAATACCAATATCAAACACAGCTACAGAAAGAAATCTTTAAAGTGGCTGTTTTGAACAGACTATTAACAACATGAAATTTAACTGAAATGTAACCAACCAGATGTTAGTACTTGAATACAGCAAATAAAAAAGATTGCTTTGCTATTAGGAAGGTAGCATAAATTTCTCCTCTATGTCACTTAGTGCTGCCTGGAGACTCACAGAGGAAGATTCTGATTTTCTTTGAGTCCTTTCTAATTATTCTCATTTTCTGTTAAATTAATTAGTTAATTAATTAAATTAATTCTCATTTAATTTTAGTGATGCTCAATGTGAATTTTGGGAGATGAATAATTTCATTCTCTAAGTCTATATAGCTCAGGCCTTTGAACTTACTGAAAACAAAACAGAGGAAATAAGAATGTAATAACAAATGTACAATCATAGAAATTGCTTCTGTGGGAATAAGTACTAAAGATGTTTCTCTTTCTTTGTTCAGATAATTTCTTTTAGATATCTGCAGTAGAGATTTCACTTTGCAGTTAATGAAAACATTTGGTTTACAAATGATTCCTTGAGCACAGGGGAATTTAGAACAATGAGTTTACTATGTATAGTAATGATGGATATGTGGCATTATACATTTGCAAAAAACCCTTAAGAATATAAAACACAAGGAGTGAACTCTAATTAATGTAAACAAGGGACTTCAGTTAAAAATAATGTAGCAATATTGGATTATCAATAGTAGCAAATGTACGCAGTTATAAAAGATGTAACAATAAGAATGAAAGAGGGTGAATGAGGACGTATATTGGAATTCTGTATTTCTGCAAAACTAAAGTTGTTCAAAAGAATGAAGTATATTAATTCAATAAAAATTGAATCGTTCCTAGTTAGTATGTACTTTGGTCTACACAATACAGGCTGACTGGATATATACTCCTGGATTATGTGGCTTCACTAACCATTGCACAGTTTAGAATGTCATGAATATGGGTAATTCCAATAAAAAATACTACAGAGTTTTTATCATAAATACTATATTTTATTAGGTATTTCAGTATTTATTTCATTTATATCAAATTTCTAAATACATTTTTTCAAGGCAATGTGTTTTTACATGCATAAGATACAGATATGACCTTTCTCCTTATGGACTGAATTGTGTCCCCCCAAAATTCATATATTGAAGTCCTTACTCCCAACAAGATGGCATTTGGGGCTTTTGGGAGGTAATCGGACAGGTGATGTCATGAAGGACCCTCAAAATGGGATTAGGGACTTTATAAGGAGACACCCTAAAGAATTTGCTTTTTTCTGCTTCTCTCTCTGCCATGTGAAAACACAAGAACGAGGTCTACTGCAAGTCAGAAAGAGCTCTGGCCAGAAACTGGCCTTGTTTCATCCTGATCACAGTCTCCACACTGAGAGAGAACCAGTTTCTTTTCTTTAAGCCACCCAGCCTATGGCATTTTGCTATGGCAGCCCTAGCCGACCAAAACCCTCCTTCATTACATTTAGGGTAAAGGAAGTAGTGGAAGGAGCACTTGGCAAGGATTCAATGGATTTTGGTCCAGGCTAACTTTTGAAATAAACAACTCTGGAATATGGCCATTTATTATTTGTTTTTAAATGTAAATATTTCCATGTAATGAGAAGGTTACATTGATTAATCTATCTCTAATCTTGTCCATTCAGATTAAGATTGCTAGGTAAATGTGGGTAAAATTACACTGTTTCCAGAATCTCTCACCTGGCTTTAGTGCATCTGTGTATCAGTAGGTTTTTCCAAGGGGTGGAGAGATTAGTCCATCTACATATCAATAGGTAATTACAAGGGCCTACAAGGGTTTATCTGGACCAGACAGGTTGGGTTGAGCTCTCTTCTGCTGCAGCCTGGTCAAGAGAGAGATGAGACTCCTGCTTGTAGGAAATTAAAGGGTTTCTTAACTTTATTTCTCCCTTTGATTGCTTTCGGTTTTAAAGGCATTTTGCCCTTGGATTTTCCCCTGGAGTTACTGTAGAACATAAGAAAAGTGAACTTTGAATTTCAGATAAACAACTAATGAGAAATGGCCACTTTGTGGGCCATAAATATTTGTTATTGTTCTGGAAATCTAATTTAAGTGGTGTCATTTTTTTTCTATTGCTGCTGTTTTTGGTTATTTGTTGTTTTCTTTATTTTTTTCACCTTCCTAATTCAGGAATAACAGTAGATTAAAGGTTCTGCAAGTTTATCAAGTATAATAATGACTTGGAGGAATTGATAAAGCATAGACTGATGAGACTAGCGTATCTGATTCACTAAATTTAGGGAGAGGTTCAAGAATTTCCATTTCTGTTTTTAGATGTTCCTACTTCATTAATCCCTATTTTACCACCTGTGGATAGTAGTTTATTATAGTCATTAAATCACTATTTTAGAAAATTTTAATCCTTTACATCTAAAATTTTTTCTCAAAATATTTTATAACAAAACAGAATATTTTAAAGTAATTATAATGACCTTTAATAGAGTACAATTAATACTCTGTACACAATTTTGTATAAAATTTTTCCAAGTTAGGTCCAGTATAGTATAAAATCTGCTTTATAAATAAATGCTGTGTTATCTGTAACCTTAATACAATCTTACTTTTTCTCCTTTACTTTGAGAACAAACTCTAATGAACCTGGAGTTACACATCTGCAGTTCAAACAATTCCTGAAGGAACAAATGGCTTTGGTGATAAAACAGCCTTAAGCTATTTTGCCTTTTCAGTAGATTGGTATGTGGGAAATACTGTATCTCTATTGAAGCGTTTCTGTATTCCTTCCTGTTTCTCATCAAGCATATGCATCAGGTTTCATCCTAACCCTTTGCTCCAGAGCCTTATCTAGGATCTTCTGCTTGTCACAGACATGCCCATGAGAAATCCACCTTGTGTGCTACCGGCTCTTTGTCACTTTCTAACCCATGATCCTTTGTCCCTGTAGAAATGTGTGAGGCACAGGAAGAAGCCCTTCCTTATTCAGGAGGAGAGCATTGCTAATGCCCTTGTTTCTTTTCAGCTCTAATTAATATCCTTTTATTCAGGGCTTCCCACCTTCAGCAGGGATCACAAATAGAGGCACAGGCAAACACTTCAATATGAAAACCTACATTCTCAAACTTATGCAACAACTCTATTTATGAACTAATTTGTCCTTCCTTTCAATATTTATACCTGGTATCTAAACATTCCTCCCCGAATTCTTAGATTGTGCTTGTTAATTGCTTACCTTTCTGATTTTCAGTCCCCCTGACCTCATCTTCCTGCAATTCCCAACATACATGTTGCTTTCCCATGTTCATTTCCTCTTTTGTCATTTTTGAGCAGCAACATCTGAAAAACCTTCCCAGACATAACTGTAATTAGTCACCCTACCTCACATGCTTTGCCTGGTTCCATTCTTTTCCAAGTTCTCTGGTAAGAGTAAAGTGGAGACCAATGTTATAATTTATCATTGTCCTGTGATTCATAATATGAGAAGTATTCACTTCCAGTAAATAAAGAGTTCTTTTCAGAAACGGTACCTCTACCAATTTCTAAATATAGCTATGGGTGTCCAATATGGCTTACTTATATTTGATTATCTGAATTCTATTTGTGTCTTTCAAGAACATTTATTCAAAACATTACTGTGGCATATAAATATATGCATATATATGTATGTAATGTATCCTTCATGTAATAGTCTTTTTAGGATATAACATAATTAAATGTAGAATAGGTGATAATCCTATAAAGGTGTTATGGCTATGGATAAGTAATATTTGACCATGGAGAGGTAGGGATTTCTAAAACTACAAGGGTTAATAAATTACAGTATGTAGGAGTTCCATTTCAAGAGCATTGAATTCAAATAAAACAATACACAATGTGGTAATACACCTTATGTATATATATTTTTTCTAAAATAGTTTCTATTTCTGTGGAAAAATGTCACTGAGTTTAAGCACAGAGCAGAGTCTGTATGACCATCCTGGGATGTCAGTAAAGAAGAGAAAAACAGTAAAAATACTTCTTTGGTGATACAGTGAGCTTCTGAGAACAAGGGGAAATGGCAGGAGAGATCAATTTCTGAGAAGTTGCCTGCCCCATGAATTAGAAGGCAGAAACCAAGAGCTTAGCTTCTTCCTATGAATAACCATGCAAAGGGGAAAAAATAAATCTATCAATAAGATCACTGCGAAATGCATGTTTTTTGCAGCTATTAGCTGAATAGTCTAACAGCAAAGATCTGCAGTATTATCAAAGTTATGATAGTCAACAAACACTGAATACTGTTCACATTGTGTTGGTCTACTTCCTCAAAAGGATACCCTTCCAAAGGCAAAGCTCACATGCAATTAAAGAAGAAAATATATAAACATAGAAATAAGTGAACAAATACAAAAACATTAGAAATTATGGACTATTAAGTATAAAACCAGTGTATACAAAAATTATCCTGAACAATGTCTGTAATAATTACTAAAATATTTTGAATTCTGAGCAAGAATCAAGCACTGTATTATTTTATCTTCAACAAAACCCTATGAGGAATGTCTAGTCTTGGCCTCATTTTCTAGAGTATGAAAGGAAGACTTAGAAAAAGATTAATTAAGAATTCTAAGGCCATATGTTGGGAAAGAGGCACTTATAGTCTCAGAATTTAGATCCTGTCCTCTTCTATGCTAAACAGCCTAAATGGGATGTGCTGAACCACTGCTTCTGAATATTGTAGGACATAAATTTGTTAATGTATCACTGGAAATTCTTTCAATTTTCTGCTTAAATTAAGATGTGCATAGACAGGAAATTTTCTTCCAGCCAGGCTTTCTTTTTCTTTTTATGCTATTTAACCGTCACCATTTATTGGAACACAGAAGCATTTCTAAGGATATGTCAAGGAAAAAAAGAGTCCAACAGCCACTACCAGTATCAAACTACAATGAATCTAACAACAGACTTTACCACTTAGTTTTAAAGGTCATTTGTGTGCTCACAAAATACAAGTTTAAAAGGTTAGATTCCATGGAGCTTTAAATAGTGAATCAAAGTTCTGTTTGCGTTAGCTTTATTCAATGCCGCTTCCATTCTTCCATCTCACTATAAACCACTTCAGGAAATTTCTGCTTAGTTTTCTTTCAGAAGAAAGCCCAGGGCAAAGTACCAGAAAAATATTTAAAAATTCAATCGTACTCACACATGCGCACACACACACACAAACTAGGTTACCTGTGCAGAGCCAAACTTAATACACTGGGTAAAGTTAATTATAACTATAACTTAAAATATATATATAACTTAAAAAAACTACCTGTTACCTAGAATAAATACTCAAATTATTAACTATTAACTTATGTAATTATTCTTAGTCTAAAATGCTATGAAATTCAAGACATTTGCTTATTTTAATTTTTTTAAATTGATAGCACTGATTTTTCTCTAACGAAATATTTTTTGTTGAACTTATCAACATAGAATCTATTGACTTTAAAGTGCTTTCCCCTTTGACTTTCAATTGAAAATTATCCTATAATGAAGGCAAAATCTTCTTTAATTTCTCTGGTAGATCTGTGTGGTTTCAAAGAAAGCCAAAATTATATTAGCTGTGATGCAAGGCCAATTTCATCTCAGCTGTCAAAAACTATGTCTGTGTTCATGTTTTCATTCCAATTAAGAATGGGGTGAGAAAAAACTTGAAATTTTGTTTGAAACCCAAATAATTCACAGTTAAGAAACATGTAGGAGGTTGGAAAGAACTATTTTTAATAACTACATATGATACCTCCTTTTACACTTTGCCTGTTTGCAAAAATAGTGATGAAAAGAAGATATAAAGTAGGATTATAAATTTTAAGCAATGCAGAAACAACAAAACATAATAATATGATATGCACAAAAATGTACTTAAGAAGATGAAGAGAATGTTTAGTCTCTTGTCCTCTCCACAAACTGTGAAAAATTAAAACTTTGCAATTTTTGATAAAGAACAGCATAAAGAACTCAACAAAGATATATGTGGACAGTTCAGGACCAGTAAACAGGAAATGGTCCCAGACATTTTCTTCAGTAAGTACATTTGAAAGTAAATGCCATTCACCTTTATAGATATTAGATAGATGATCATATTAGTTTCTGTGAATCTTCTGGTTTTACAGTCAATAAACAAGATTAACCCATAGTAATCTTTTCTAATATGTGATGTAATCCATGATTCTGTATGGTGCAAAGTCTTAATGAATAGGGTAAGTAAATTTAGTTCAACAGCCACACTCTACCCTTTCAAACACCATGTAAAACAGGGTGGCTTATATAAAGTGATATTTCACAGTCCTTTCAGACTCATTATCCTGGGTTAATGATGACTTGGATAGAACTATTCAATATATATTCCTATTGTTTTATTTTATTACTTACACTAATTTTTTTGGTAAAATTAGTTTGAAAGGCAAAAAACAGAGAGCACTGTTCAATAAAAATACATTTTATTCGTCAATCTGCCCAAAAGTTATGCCTAATTTATAAGACAACCGGATCATAATTTACCACAAAGTAAATTACTAAGTGAATGTAAAATTAATTTGACCACATCTGTGCAGTTTTCTCAAAGAGATCTTTGGAAGAACATGAAGGTATAAAGTAGATTTCAGAGAACACACAGAAGGTTCTTTCTCTTAGAGATTTATCCTCTTATAGAATTACAATAATGCACTTTCCACTTTCTTAATCCTAAATTTATCAGACTCTTTTGGTCCTGGAGAAAGAGTTTATAGTTTTCTCAGCTAGATATATTTACCTTACTCCTGAGAAATGCTAGGTCTGTCATATTCTTTTTTGCTTTTAATTGTGAAAAATAGTTTGAATTCTTAAATCAACCATGCAAAAATCTTGAAATGTGATCATATATTAAAGGTTTGTAATGTCCAGGAACTTCTCACTTATGCAACCTTATATAGACAAGCAGAGGAGTAGCTGCTGCCAGTCATAGTTAAAATGAAAATAGAAATTTCTATTGTATTTTGCCACTTCATAAAACCTACATATTATGTGTCTTTTCCTTACATATGTCATTCCACTATTCATTAAATTTCAAAGGAAATAAACATCACTGAAATTATCAGTGTCATTGCTTTATGCTCCTCCAAGACCAGTTAAAGAGGAATCTAGTGAGCATTTCAGTTTAGATGACAATAATTTAAATTTTGTAATACATGTTAAAAGAACCAAAGAAAACTGAGAAAATCTCAGAATATGTAAAATTGCAAATACACAGCAAACACATGAAACGTATAATAACCTAATGACAGAATTGGGTCAAAATTCAGAGTGCCTTAAAATAAAAACTATCAAAAGTCCACGGATGTTTTAAATAGCATCAGATATTCAGGATTAAAATAGATTTGCTTTCTTCAGGGCTTCATTGCTAACAAGGTAGAAAGGATAAGTGAATTTTTCTATTAAATGCCATCTGATTCACTACAGGACAGAAAACATTCACAAAAAAATGCATCTAATAGGATTTATACATACACATATGAAGCAGATTATTAACCCTCCCTGAATCTTCCCTTTTGCCTATTGCTTCATAGAATCAAAGGGCTCTACTATTTCTTACTCATGGTCATTGTTTTCTTAACTTATTTTTGTGGGACAAGAATTTTTTTTACCATATCACCAAAGTCAGTCCCCAGTGTTAATATTTCTCCTTTTGGATATAACAGTTCATGGTGGTACTATGTGGATTGGGCAGCAGATATCTGGAAAAATGAAGTAGAAACAGAACTTAGCATGATGTGATGTAGAAGGGCTGCTCTGATAGTAGCAAAAGTAACAGAAATTACAAGACAGCAGGCCAGAATAAATTTAAGTACTGAAGGAGATTTTGGAGTTGTGGTCTGGCATAAAGGAAGAGTATTAGACTGCTTGGGCTATCAAACAAATATGGTGGACTGGGTAGCATAAACATAAGAAGTTAATTTTCTCACAGTTATGGAGTCTATAAAATTAAAGATCAAGGTTCCATCAGGGTTTGGCTTCTGGCAAAGGCTCTCCTCCTGGTCTGCAGAGGGCTGCTTTGTCCTTACAGCGCCTTTCCTAGGTGCGTTTGCAAGGAGGGAGCCAGCTAGCAATCTGGTCTCAAAAGGAAAATAATCCTATGGGATCAGATTCCCACCATTATACCTTATTTAACCTTAATTACCTCCATAGAGACCCCATTTCCAAATATAACCCCACTGTGGGGTTAGAGTTTCAACACAGGAATACTAGGGAGAAAAACCTTTAGTCCCTAACAAGAGAGTGAAACTTTGAGTGATATAAGTGGATGCAGTGTAGGCAATACTCTGCTTCCAAATACCTGGTGACTTTGCCAGTAGGGGCGTTTTACCCATTATTACTTCCTTAAGATGGAGACTAAAGTAACAGTGTGATTCTGAGTTTCAGAATGAGTCTTAGAAAAATCCCTAAGAGAATGGATACCACTTGCTTCTTGGTTATCTGATATTTAAAAAACCTCTAATTCTCTAAGCTGTTTAGTCATTTCTATTGTTGATTTGACAGAGTTAGAGACATAAGAGGAGAGAGGAACAAGAAGGGAAACTGTTGAACTGGTTGTACCTTTGAGGGGAAATCAGGAAAATGTCTCTGAAGAACTATGAAAACAAAACAAGCTTCATAACAAGGCATAATATCGCAGTCATAAGTCAAAGATGAAAACAAATTGCTGACCTTTTTATCCAGAATTTTATAATTGTTCTATCTCCAGTCTTCTATTTATTGATGTTGCTAAAATGCCTTAATATAATTTTTGCCTCTTTTCTCACATGATCTCAAAAGCAATGAGATGCCAAATATGCCATTCTTCTTCTGCTCGCACCATGGACTGTGGTCTAGTTAACTAAGTTTTCATTCTGTGTTTGTGGATATCTTCTGAAAATATTTTTTTTTCCCTATATAAAGGCAGAGAGTCAAATCTTAGTTGAACAATACAGGTCATTTTAGGATGACACATGTTCCTTGATTGTCTGGACCTCTATTTTATTAGAATATATAACACATTTCATATTATACATTCCTTGCATTCAATTTATTTTCAAAACTTCTGGTCAACATTTAGTATCTCCCATAAAACAGTTAGAAGCTCAGTCTACAGCATCCAATTCTTAATATGATGATTCACAGTAATCCTTGCCTTCTTGGGGGTTTGGGAAAACAATGATAATTAATCTAGTTCCTCCTGCCATAAAGTGGCACATATCTTATTGAAATTATCATGATGATATTTTTGTCTCAGTAAATAACGGAATATGTTGGCCACCTTTTATGTTTATTAAAACTTACAAATTGGTCTACTTTAATTCTGCACAGAAGAAAGAAAGAGATAGAAAGACAGAGAAAGAGGAGGAAAGAAAGAAAGAAAGAAAGAGAGAAATGGAGGGAGAGAGGAAGGAAGAAGGAAAGAAAGAAAAATAAAGAAGGAAAGAAAGAAGGAAGGAAGGATGGAAGAGAAAGAAAGAACACAGAAAGAGAACACTGTTTATTATCAAAGAGACTTGTTTTTATTCAGTGTCTAGACTTTAAGGTTTGAATTACAAGATGCAATATTGTCCTTTATTGAACTAATGTTATGGTAAACACCTGGGATGATTTAAGTTACTACTAAGTCTTCTTTATTTATGTAGTAATTATGTAAATGTCAGCAATCTGCTGCCTCAAAAAAAAAAAAAAAGAAAAATCAGACATTCTTCAGAAAATCCCAAATTTGTTAGTGATAACTTTGAGGAGGATCTTGACCTCTGCTTAAGAATATAGTTAGAGCTGTGTATGCTTGAAATGTCAGCATGAATCTTAAATATATAAAAACCTTCACCAAATTAGAAAAGATGCCCAGGTTAGCTAGACACCAAGCTAAGGCACCTTGGCCAAACAGAAGTTCTTTTTCAAACCCTTGGGAAAAAGTAGAAATATGCATCAAAACAAAGTAAAACTTTCTATGTAACTTTAAGGAGTTCAGATATTCTTGATGTTTGTTTATGGGTCTCAAGGTAGGAGTCAGTATTCTAGGTCTACCTAGAAATAAAGACTTTATAAGAATAAAAAATATATATCTCTCTCCTCACTGTTTTTAAACCAAGTTTTTTATAATGTAACAAATGAACTTCTGATGTTTCTGTTACTTTTTTGTACACACAAACAGTAGGACTACACATGCAAGCGTGCCCACACACACAAAACCAATCTAAAGTATGCAACTATCACAAAACACCCAGATATACTGAGTCCTCTAAAACAATGAAAGATTCAAGGAATTCTTAGCAAGATATGTTCATAGTACTAATATTGCTAGAAAAAATTAGTAAAAGCTTTTTAAGTGTTATTTTAATGAACTATGGTATACTTCTCACTTTGTGTTTTTCTATGTGCATATGTATGTTTTGGATAAAAACAACTTTTGAAGATTTTTAAATATCTAGCCTCCAATTTTCCATTAACCATCTAAGATATTGAAATGTACAAAAATGTTTGTGTAGAGTGAAGAAAAGAAAAAGAAAGAGTAAATGTCTTAGAGATTTACTAGCTAAAATTTCTTCTCTTTGCTACATGTGTGCACATTCTCATCGAATATAATGAGTTGTGAAAGTGCCATGGTCTTGTGTTTGAAGCTTCTGCTGTGCTATTTTCTTTGTTGGACTTACCAACATCAGCAACACCAGGGGAGATACTGCCTGAGTAAGAGCTAGCAGAATTGGAACTTTCATTATATACATGCTGTGCTATGAATTTTATGTGTCATAGTAATCAGAGCTATTTCTAACTAATAAACATCAAAAGCAAACTTTTAAACAATTGTTTTCATTCTTTAAATCACTAAGCAGTTAATATAAGCAGAATGGATAAACTATGTATGATCATACAATGGAATACTCTACAATAAAAAAGAAGATATTAAAAATGTTTAAAACCTACATCGACAATATGGGAAGAGTCTCACAAACAAAATACTGAACCAAACAAGAAAGACAAATGCATAAACTATCATCCCATTTATAGAATTCAAAAGCAGGCAAAAATGAACTACATTAATTATGGATGTGTACATGGGGTAAATAATGAACACAAGAACATTTTGACAATAATCAGGAGAACAGTTATCTCTAGGGTGGGGAGGAGCTTATCATGAGGGAAAGACACTTTTGGGGTCCCAGTAATGTCCTATGTCTTGATCTGGATATTGATTATGTGTAATTATACTTTTATAATGACTCTTTACATTTACACAGTAAGAAGTATAATGTGTAGTTAAACTTACAAACAAAACAAAAAAAACCTGAACATTTAAACAATTTTCATTCCTGTGATCACTAAGCTGTTAAGATAAAATGTATTGCTGATAAAAATAGAATGTCTCTGAAACTATTAAAAGTGTTTAAGGAGGCGGAGAAACATGGCGGCGTGAGTAGGACACTGGGAATCTCCTCCCAAAAACATATATATTTTTGAAAATACAACAAATACAACTAATCTTAAAAGAGAGACCAGAAGACACAGGACAACAGACGGACTACAGCCACACATGCGAGAGCCCAGCGCCTGGTCAAAGGGGTAAGATACAACCCCCGGCCCAGCGGGACCCGAGCACACCTCCCCCCAGCTCCCGGCAGGAGGGAGAGGGAGCCCAGGAGGGAGAGGGAACCCAGCCCCAGCCACCCGCACCAGAACGCAGACACAGTGCATGCGTGGAGGGCTGGAAACTAGGGAAACAGGGCAGCAAGACTTCTGAGCAGGTGCTGAAGCTGATGCCCCAGTGACAAAGAAAAGCCAGTGCTTTCTGAAAGTCTTAAAGGGACAGGAATTTAACAGCTAGAAGGAAACAACACAGGTCACAGCCCAGTGGCTGGAAATTACAGGGAAAACTGGGCGCACTAAAACCCTGGGCAACATCTCTGAGACCCCTCACAGAAGTAAACAGCCAAAGAGCCCCCCCGTCCATTACACCTCCGGTCGCTGCGAAAGCAGAGAAACACCTAAGGCAAAACGCCCACAGAAAAAAAAATTCCTACACTTCAGCCGGGTGACACAAAGACCCAGCCTACACGCAAAAACCCAACACAAGCCACTAGGGGTCGCAGTTGTCCCAGAAAAGAAAGGCCAGTAGCAAGTGAAAAGTTAGGCCCTCCTAGCTGACAGTCAATAGCACCAGTCAACATGAAAAGGCAAAAAAATATGATCCAGACAAGACTAACCCAGACAGCTTCGGCATCTGCTACATCTTCCCCTGAGAAGGAACCTGGGGAGATAGATTTAGCCTGTCTACCTGAAAAAGAATTCAAAACAAAAGTCATAACGATGCTGATGGACTTGCAGAGAAATATGCAAGAACTAAGGAGGGAGAATACAGAAATAAAACAAGCTCAGGAAGGACTTCAAAACAGAATGGACGAGATGCAAGAGACCATTAATGGAATAGAAAACAGAGAACAGGAATGCAGGGAAGCTGATGCAGAGAAAGATAAAAGGATCTCTGGGAATAAAAGAATTTTAAGAGAGCTGAGTGTCCCATCGAAAAGGAACAATATACACATTATAGGGGTACCAGAAGAAGTAGAAAGAGAAAAAGGGATAGAAAGTGTCTTTGAAGAAATAATTGCTGAAAACTTCCCCAAACTAGGGGAAGAAATGGCCTCTCAGACCACAGAGGTACACAGAACTCCCATGACAAGGGATCCAAGGAGGGCAACACCAAGACACATAATAATTAAAATGGCAAAGATCAAAGACAAGGACAAAGTATTAAAGGCAGCCAGAGAGAAAAAAAAAGGTTACCTACAAAGGAAAACCCATCAGGCTATCATCAGACTTCTCAACAGAAACCCTACAGGCCAGAAGAGAATGGCATGATATACTTAATGCAATGAAACAGAAGGGCGTCGAACCAAGACTACTGTATCCAGCAGGAATATCATTTAAATATGAAGGAGGGATTAAACAATTCCCAGACAAGCAAAAGTAGAGGGAATTTGCCTCCCACAAACCACCTCTTCAGGGCATCCTACAGGGACTGCCCTAGATGGGAGCACTCCTAAAAAGAGCACAGAACAAAACACCCAACATATGAAGAAAGGAGGAAGAGGAATAAGAAGGGAGAGAAATAAAGAATCATCAGACCGCATTTATAATAGCTCAACAAGCGAGTTAAGTTAGACAGTAAGATAGTAAAGAAGCTAACACTAAACCTTTGGTAACCACAAACTTAAAGCCTGCAACGGCAATAAGTTCATACCTTTCAATAATCACCCTAAATGTAAATGGACTGAATGCACCAATCAAAAGACACAGAGTAATAGAATGGATAAAAAAGCAAGATCCACCCAAATGCTGCTTACAAGAGACTCACCTCAAACCCAAAGACATGCACAGACTTAAAGTCAAGGGATGGGAAAAGATATTTCAAGCAAACAACAGAGAGAAGAAAGCAGGTGTTGCAATTCTGGTATCAGACAAAACAGACTTCAAAATAAAGAAAGTAACAAAAGAAAAAGAAGGACATTACATAATGAAAAAGAGCTCAGTACAACAAGAGGATATAACCATTATAAATATATATGCACACAATACAGGAACAACAACATACCTGAAACAAATACTAACAGAACTAAAGGAGGAAATAGAATGCAATGCATTCATTCTAGGAGACTTCAACACACCACTCACTCCAAAGGACAGATCCACCAGACAGAAAATAAGTAAGGACACAGAGGCACTGAACAACACACTAGAACAGATGGAACTAATAGATATCTACAGAACTCTACATCTAAAAGCAACAGGATACACATTCTTCACAAGTGCACATGGAACATTCTCCAGAATAGACCACATACTAGGCCACAAAAAGAGCCTCAGAAAATTCCAAAAGATTGAAATCCTACCAACCAACTTTTCAGACCACAAACGCATAAAACTAGAAATAAACTGTACAAAGAAAGCAAAAAGGCTCACAAACACAAGGAGGCCTAACAACATGCTGCTAAATAATCAATGGATCAATGACCAAATCAAAATGGATATCCAGCAATATATGGAAACAAACGACAACAACAACACAAAGCCTTAAGTACTGTGGGACACAGCAAAAGCAGTCTTAAGAGGAAAGTATATAGCAATCCAGACATATTTAAAAAAGGAAGAACAATCCAAAATGAATGATCTAATGTCACAATTATCAAAATTTGAAAAAGAAGAACAAATGAGGCCTAAGGTCAGCAGAAGGAGGGACATAATAAAGATCAGAGAAGAAATAAATAAAATTGAGAAGAATAAAACAATAGCAAAAATCAGTGAAACCAAGAGCTGGTTCTTTGAGAAAATAAACAAAACAGATAAGCCTCTAGCCAGACTTATTAAGAGGAAAAGAGAGTCAACGCAAATCAACAGTATCAGAAATGAGAAAGGAAAAATCATGACGGACCCCACAGAAATACAAAGAATTATTAGAAAATACTATGAAAACCTATATGCTAACAAGCTGGGAAACCTAGGAGAAATGGACAACTTCCTAGAAAAATACAACCTTCCAAGACTGACCCAGAAAGAAACAGAAAATCTAAACAGACCAATTACCAGCAAAGAAATTGAAGCATTAATCTAAAAAATACCAAATAACAAAACCCCTGGGCCAGATGGATTTACCTCGGAATTTTATCAGACATACAGTGAAGACATAACACACATTCTCCTTAAAGTTTTCCATAAAACAGAAGTGGAGGGGATAATTCCAAACTCATTCTATGAAGCTAACATCACCCTAATGCTAAAACCAGGCAAAGACCCCACCAAAAAAGAAAACAACAGACCAATATCCCTGATGAACGTAGATGCAAAAATACTCAACAAAATATAAGCAAACCGAAATGAAAAATACATCAAAAGGATCGTACACCATGAGCAAGTGGGATTCACCCAGGGAAGCAAGGATGGTACAACATTCGAAATCCATTAACAACATCCACCACATCAACAAAAAGAATGACAAAAACCACATGATCATCTCCATAGATGCTGAAAAAGCATTCGACAAAGTTCAACACCCATTCATGATAAAACCTGTCAGCAAAATGGGAATTGAGGGCAAGTAACTCAACATAATAAAGGCCATCTATGATAAACCCACAGCCAACATTATATTGAACAGGGAGAAGCTGAAAGCATTTCCTCTGATATTGGGAATAAGACAGGGATGCCCACTCTCCCCACTGTTATTTAACATAGTACTGGAGGTCCTAGCCACGGCAATCAGACAAAACAAAGAAATACAAGGAATCCAGATTGGTAAAGAAGAAGTTAAACTGTCACTATTTGCAGATGACATGATACTGTACATAAAAAACCCTAAAGACTCCACAACAAAACTACTACAATTGATATGGGAATACAGCAAAGTTGTAGGATACAAAATCAACCACCACACAGAAATCTGTGGCTTTCCTATACACTAACAATGAACCAACAGAAAGAGAAATCAGGAAAACAACTCCATTCACAATTGCATCAAAAAATAAATAAAATACCTAGGAATAAAGCTAACCAAAGAAGTGAAACACTTATACTCTGAAAACTGCAAGTCATTCTTAGGAGAAATTAAAGGGGATACTAACAGATGGAAACTCATCCCATGCTCGTGGCTAGGAAGAATTAATATCGTCAAAATGGCCATCCTGCCCAAAGCAATATACAGATTTGATGCAATCCCTATGAAACTACCAGCAACATTCTTCAATGAACTGGAACAAATAATTCAAAAAATTCATATGGAAACATCAAAAACCCCGAATAGCCAAAGAAATACTGAGAAAGAAGAATAAGTAGGGGGAATCTCACTCCCCAACTTCAAGCTGTACTATGAAGCCATAGTAATCAAGACAATTTTGTACTGGCACAAGAACAGAGCCACAGACCAATGGAACAGACTAGACAATCCAGACATTAACCCAGACATATATGGTCAATCAATATTTGATAAAGGAGCCATGGACATACAATGGCGAAATAACAGTCTCTTCAACAGATGGTGCTGGCAAAACTGGAGAGCTACATGTAGGAGAATGAAACTGGACCATTGTCTAACCCCATATACAAAAGTAAACTCAAAATGGATCAAAGACCTGAATGTAAGTCATGAAACCATTAAACTCTTGGAAGAAAACATAGGCAAAAAACTCTTAGACATAAATATGAGTGACCTCTTCTTGAACATATCTCCCCGGGCAAGGAAAACAACAGCAAAAATGAACAAGTGGAACTATATTAAGCTGAAAAGCTTCTGTACAGAAAAGACACCATCAACAGAACAAAAAGGAACCCTACAGTATGGGAGAATATATTGAAAATGACAGATCCGATAAAGGCTTGATGTCCAGAAAATATAAAGAGCTCACATGCCTCAACAAACAAAAAGAAATAACCCAATTAAAAAATGGGCAGTGGAACAGACAGTTCTCCAAAAAAACAATACAGATGGCCAACAGACACATGAAAAGATGCTCCACATCGCTAATTATCAGAGAAATGCAAATTAAAACTACAATGAGGTATTACCTCACCCTAGTAAGAATGGCTGCCATCCAAAAGACAAACAACAACAAATGTTGGCGAGGCTGTGGAGAAAGGGGAACCCTCCTACACTGCTGGTGGGAATGTAAATTAGTTCAACCATTGTGGAAAGCAATATGGAGTTTCCTCATATGCTCAAAACAGACTTACCATTTGACCCAGGAATTGTACTCCTAGGAATTTACCCTAAGAATGCAGCAAACAAGTTTGAGAAAGACCAATGCACCCCTATGTTTATTGCAGCACTATTTACAATAGCCAAGAATTGGAAGCAACCTAAATGTCCATCATTAGATGAATGGATAAAGAAGATGTGGTACATAAACACAATGGTATACTACTCAGCCATAATAAAAGGGCAAATCCTACCATTTGCAGCAACATGGATGGAGCTGGAGGGTACTATGCTCAGTGAAACAAGCCAAGCGGAGAAAGAGAAATACCAAATGATTTCACTCATCTGTGGAGTATAAGAACAAAGGAAAAACTGAAGGAACAAAACAGAAGCAGAATCATAGAACTCCAGAATGGACTAACAGGTACCAAAGGGAAAGGAACTGGGGAGGATGGGTGGGTAAGGATGAATAAATGGGGGGAGAAAAAGGGCGGTATTAAGATTAGCATGCATGGGGGGGTGGAATGAAGGGGAGGGCTGTACAACACAGAGAAGACAAGTAGTGATTCTACAACATTTTGCTACGCTGATGGAAAGTGACTGTAAAGGGGTATATAGGGTGGACCTGGTATAAGGGAGAGCCTAGTAAACAAAATATTCATCATGTAAGTTTAGATTAATGATAAAGAAAAAAAAAGCAGTTCCTGTGTGGTAACCTAAAATGAGTTCTACACAAGGGTATAAAGGGCATATAAAAGTGTAGGCAAATGGTCTGTTTGTGTTTATACAGAGGATCAAAGCCTAATTGGCTACCCTGAAAATGAACTAAGATATGATATGAAAAAGAACTTCCAACATCAGCACTCTTGGGAAGACTGATGCCAGAAGATGATCATCAAAATACCCCAACGAAGATCCACACACTGCTACTGGTATAGATGCACTCATCCCACCAGTTCCTGGACTTGCTATTGGAATGAAGAAGGAGATATCTAAGCTGGCCTGTGCATACAGTAAAACAACAAATTTGACTGGATCTATACTGCTGGAACTCAACCAAGAATTAGGAGTACTGCAAATTGTAGTGCTCCAAAATCTTACAACTACAGACTATCTACTGTTAAAAGAACTTATGGGATGTGAAGAGTCCCCAGGAATGGACTCTTCTAATTTGTCTGATTTCTCTCAGACTGTTCAAGTTCAGTTGGACAATATCTACCATATCATAGATAAGTTTTCACAAATGCCTAAGGTGCCTAACTGGTTTTCTTGGTTTCACTGGAGATGAATGGTAATTACAGGTATGCTTTGGTTACGTAACTGTACTTCTATTATGTTAATGTGTGTGCACAATTTAATTAATAGTTTAAAACCTATACATGCTGAAGTTACTCTACAAGAAGATATGTCAAAGAAATAATCAATCTTCCCATGTTTTCTTCCGCCTGCTACTTCTATAGTTTTTCTTCTTCCTTCCTAACTACAACCCTTAAATAGAATTCGTGCCTCATATCGAATTTACCGAGTATCATAATTCTTCAAAGTGGTAAAGACACTTCAAGACAAATACTGGGCATAGAAGCCACAGGGCATAAATATGCAAAGAAGTAAAAAGTTAACCTTTTCAAACAATAAGGCTTCTCTCTCACTTACCCACTTTACATTTCCCTGTATGGCCCTGGAAGATGACTGGTTAGCCAGAGATGGGTAAGATTCCTCAAGGGATGAACAACCTAAGACAGGCACAGTCACAGGGGGGCCATCAGGTGAGAAAAAGGGGGATCAACAGAGGTGAGGCTTAGAACCTCACCCCCCTGTTCTGAGAGAAATCTTCTGCATACGTGGATGTTTTATTGCCCTTTTCTAACTTGGATTAACACATAGTCTACAGGCACACACCTGATCATCTACATTTGCTCTCTTACAAAACTAAACTATGTTTCCTACCTTTATCTTGTATCTACTTACCACTTCATTATTTTATTATAAATAATAATAATAAAGAGAGAAATGTGGTATCCACATATAAATCAAGTATAAAAATCAAATGAGTATTCATATTTGAACTGACTGTTTATAGTTCATAATGCATGAGCAAAACCGAAAGCTTCTGTGATGACTGCCCTTGTAATGTTCACCATGTAACTTATTCACTCTATAAGAATTTGTTCTCCATGTAAGAACTTGTTTGTTATGCTTCAAAATATTGGAGACTGATGAAAATTAGGCTTGGGGTGGCTTAATGATTGTGCATTGATCATTGACCCCCCCCATACAGAATTTTATTGTTGTTAGCAACCATTTGATCAATAAATATGAGAGATGTCTTCACTATATATATATATATATATATATATATATATATATACACACACACACACACACTTCCAATTGTAAAATAAATAAGTAACCAGTATGTAATGTATAGCATAAGGAATATAGTCAAAATATTGTAACAACTTGGTATGGTGATAGCTGGTACCTAGAATTATCATGTATATAAATGTTGAATCACTGTGTTGTACACCTGAAGCTAATTTAATACTGTGCGTCAACTATCCTTCAATAAAAAATAATTATCTAAAAAGAAAAAAAGTGTTTAAATATTTCACTCAGTTTTGGTGTAATAAAATTTTGTTAAAAGTAAGTATTAGAGAAAAAGTTGATTCTCAAGATGGTGGCATGATTAGGGTGGTGAAAATCTCCTCCAAAAACCATATATATTTTGAAAATACAGCAAATACAACTATTCTGAAGAGTGACAAAAAGATACAGTACACAAGCCAGGCTACATCTGCGAGAATCCAGCATCTCACGGAAAAGGTAAGATACAAAGCAGTGACCTGGCAGGACCCGAGCACTTCCCTGACCCCAGCTCACCAGCGGGAGGAAAAGAATCAGAATGGGGAGGGAGTGGAAGCACAGGACTGCTAAATAACCAGCGCTGGTAATTGGCACCAGGAGCACAGACACACATTGCATGGTGTACTGGATATTAGAGGAGCAGAAAAGCAAAATCCAAGATAAAGACTAAGAACAGGTTCCCATAGCTGGCTACCCTGGGAAAAAAGAAAAGAAGGGACTTTTAAAGTCTTAGAGGAAAAAGGGTTTAATAGGTGGACAAATTTGTCTTGGCACACTCAGCCCAGCAGGCTGGGAACTTTAAGGAACTTCAGGTGCCCTAACTCCTGGGTGACAACCCAGCTCCTAGGTCCCTCACAGAGATAAGAAGCCTGCCATTCCTTCCACCCTGTTGGCACTGCAAGCAAATTGGCTGACCCATAATTGCTGCAGAACAGTCCCGCCTAGAGCAATCACACAGCTTAACACAGAGGCTTCTCCCTGCCTGTGGCTAACCAGCCCAGACCCAGAAGCTACTCCCTTCATGTGGTTGGCCAGCACAGACAGTAGATATGGGAGCAGAGACAGGGAAGCATGAAAAGGCTCTGTTCTCGCAACAGAACACATGCCACTCACCTGCAAACCTCGCCATTGCCCTAAGTTATCTCTAAGGCTGAACCGCCCACGGCAGTTTAGGGGATTAACTCAGAGGATGCTCCCTGTGTGTGGTTAACTGGCACAGACATTGGAGACAGACAAAGCAACCGGCAAGCAGGAAGGGACTTTGCTTTCCCAGCTGACACACACCCAACTTGCCGGCAACTACTCCCTTTGCCATGAAAAGGAAGAAAAACCTTATTCAGTCCCAAATCCCTCAAACACCAGACAGAAGGCTTGGTGAGACTGAAATCAATAATCTTGCTGGAAAGGAATTGAAAATAAATCATAAGCATGCTGATGGAGCTACAGAGAAATATTTAAGAGCTAAGGGAGGCTTATTCAGGAGGGAGATAACTGAAATGAAACAAACAATGGAAGGATTTAAGAGCAGACTGGATGAGATGGAAGAGATTGTTAATGGAATAGAAATGAGAGAACAGAAATACAGAGAAGCTAAGGCAGAGAGAGATAAAAGGATCTCTAGGAATGAAAGAATATTAAGAGAATTGTGTGACCAATCCAAATGGAACGATATTGGCATTACAGGGATACCAGAAGAGAAAGAGAGAGAAAAGGGGATAGAAAGTGTCTTTGAGGAAATAATTGCTAAAAACTTCCCCAAGCTGTGGAAGGTAATAGTATCTTAGACCAAGAAAATCCACAGATCTCCCAACACAGGGACCCAAGGAGGACAACACTAAGACATATAATAAATAACATGGCAAAGATAAAAGAAAAGGACAGGGTATTAAAAGCAGCCAGAGAGAGAAAAAGATAACCTACAAAGGAAAACCCATCAGGCTATCATCAGACTTCTCAGCAGAAACCTTACAAACCAGAAGGGAATGGCATGATATATTCAATGCAATGATACAGAAGGACCTAAAAACAAGAATACTGTATCTGGCAAGATTATCATTTATATATGAAGGAGGGACTAACAATTCCCATATAAGCAAAAGATGAGGAAATTTACACCCCACAAACCAGCTCTACAATGTATTTTAAAGTACTGCTCTAGATGGAAGTATGCCTAAGGCTAAACAGCTGTCACCAGAAAAAATAAAATCACAGCAAAGAAAGTAGACCAACCAAATACTAATCAAATGCAAAATAAAATCAGCTATCCACAAAATCAGTCAAGAGAAACACAAAAATTACAGAATCAAACACCTAACATATAAAGAGAGGAGGAAGAAGAAAAAGAAGGTAGAGGAAAAAGAATCATCAGACTGTGCTTACAATTGTGTAGTAAGTGAGTTAAGTTAGACGGTTAGATAGTAAAGAAGCTGCCCTTGAACCTTTGGTAACCACAGATCCAAAGCCTGCAATAGCAATAAGTAGATACACATCAATAATCACCCTAAATGTAAACGGGCTGAATACACCAATCCAAAGGCACAAAGTAAAAGAAGGGCTAAAAAAACAAGACCCATCTATATGCTGCCTACAAGAGACTCACTTCAAATCCAAAGACATACACAGTTTAAAGGGAAGGGATGGAAAAAGATATTTCATGTAAACAATAAGGAGAAAAAAGTAGGAGTTGCAGTACTTGAATCAGACAAAATAGACTTTGAAACAAAGAAAGTCACAAGAGACAAAGAAGGACATTACTTAAAGATAAAAGGGTCAGTCCAACAAGAGGATATAACCATTATAAATATCTATGCACCCAACACAGGAGCACCTACATATGTGAAACAAATACCAACAGAATTAAAGGAGGAAATAGAATGCAATGCATTCATTTTAGAAGACTTCAACAAACCACTCACTCCAAAGGACAGCTCAAGCAGAAAAAAAGTAAGTAAGGACATAGAGGCACTGAACAACACATTAGAACAGATGGTCCTAACATACATCTACTGAACTCTATACCCAAAAGCAACAGGATATACATTATTCTCAAGAGCACATAGAATATTTTCCAGAATAGACCACATACTAGGCCACAAAAAGAGCCTCAGTAAATTTAAGAAGGTTTAAATTGTACCAAGCAATTTCTCAGACCACAAAGGTATAAAACTAGAAACAAATTGTACAAAACAAAACAAAAAGGCTCATAAACACATGGAGGCTTAACAACATGCTCCTAAATAATCAATGGATCAATAGCCAAATTAAAACAGAGAACAAGTGATATATGGAGACAAATGAAAATATCAGCACAATGCCCTAAATTCTGTGGGATGCAGCGAAAGCAGTTCTAAGATTAAAGTATATAGCAATCCAGGTCTATTTAAAGAAGGAAGAACAAACCCAAAGGAATGGTCTAAATTCACAATTATTGAAACTGGAAAAAGAAGAACAAATGAGGCCCGATGTCAGCAGAAGGAGGGACATAATAAAGATCAGAGAATAAATAAATACAATTGAGAAGAATGACACATTAGAAAAAAATAATGAAACCAAGAGCTGGTTCTTTGAGAAAATAAACAAAATATATAAACCCATAGCCAGATTTATTAAGAAAGAAAGAGAATCTACACACATAAACAGAATAAGAAATTAGAAAGGAAAAATCATGACCGACACCACAGAAATACAAAGAATTTAGAGATTAGTATGAAAACCTATATGCTAACAAACTGGATAACTTGGAAGAAATGGACAACTTTCTAGAAAAACACAACCTTCCAAGACTGACCCAGGAAGAAACAGGAAATCATAACAGATCAATTACCAGTAACAAAATTGAATCAGTACTCAAAAAACTACCCAAGAACAAAACTCCTGGACCAGATGGGTTCACTGCTAAATTTTATCAAACATTTAGAGAAGACATAATACCCATTCTCCTTAAAGTTTTCCAAAAAATAGAAGAGGGAATACTTCCAAACTCATTATGTGAAGCCAGCATTACCCTAATACCAAAACCAGACACCAGAAAAAAAGAAAAATATAGACCAGTATCCCTGGCGAACATAGATGCAAAATGCTGAACAAAATGTTAGCAAACTGAATTAAAAAATACATCAAGAGGATCATACACCATGATCAAGTGGGATTCATCCCAGGGATGCAAGGATGGTACAACATTGGAAAATCCATTGACATCATCCACCACATCAACAAAAAGAAGAAAAAAAACCATATGATCATTTGAAAGGAAGGAGCAACACACAGCAGCAATTCACCGGAGAATTCCGCTTTCTTAGGGAAAGGTGCTGGGTTATATAGGAAGGGGCATGAGGTGATTGTGGTGTTACTTCTACGGGGCTGGTGGCTATTGGCTACGTGCTGGGATTGGGAAGGGGGAGAGAGGTGATTGGGCTTCAGGTGGCACTGGCGGGAACCGAGGACCCAGAAGAGAAGCAGGAAGTTCACCATCTTATGGGTGGGGGCCCTTCATTCCCCCCTTTCTCCTCTATGGGATTGTGGATGTTGCTTTCTCTCTGACTGCTTCCTGCTGAACGGGGGCAGAGAAGGGAGTGAGGGCTTGAGGACTGGGAGGAAAGGGTTGATAGGACTCCCCAGAGTAAGGACGAGTAGATGTAGACTTCTTCAGGTTGGAAATCAATGAAGGTTCCCTGTAACCTAGGTCGAGGACTTGTTGAATCCAATGGTGCGAAGAGGATATGGGTGCCAGAAGCCAGGCGTCTGCAGCCATTGTCTCCAGGAACAATTTCCAGTGGAGAGAGAAGTCCATCTCAGCATATGGTGAGGAGATCACGTGAGGGTGAGGGATCTTCTGTGGCCAGAAGCTGATAGTTCATGAGTAAAAGCTGGTTGAAAGTTTGAATAGAGATTTTTCTGACTTGGGGTTTAATGAATTTTATTATACAGAGTAAGAAGAGACAGGCGAGCAGAATGATTATTATAGGGCCTGCAATGGGCCAGAGCCAGGTTAGGAGGGGGTTTGTTAGTATTGAAAAGAGTGGGTTGGAATTGGAAGCAGAGGGGAGGCTGGAGGCAAGGTCGGTGAGTTTGGTAATGTCAGTTTCTACAATGCCGGATTCATTGATGTAATAGCAGCACTCTTCCCGAAGGAAGACGTAAGTGCCACCCTTCTTGGCTGTAAGCAGATCTAAGGCCCGCCGTTTTGAAGGGTGACTTTAGCTAGCGAAGTGACCTGTCTTTGGAGAGAGGCCAGGGAATCAGCAGTGGATGTCAGGGCTCCTTCAAGTTTGGCGTTGAGATCTTTAATTGCCCATAGAGAGTGACCCAAGGACCCTCCCAAAGAACCTGCCCCAATGGCTGAGGTGGTCAAAGAGATACCGACCATGATGGGAAGGAAAGCAGCCCTTTTGGTGCGTGAGGGCAAGGGAGGTTGGAGCTCAAGAAATTCTGCCATGCTGTAAAGTGTAAGCTGTGGGATTAGGGTGATGAGAATGCAGGGTATATTGGAGTTCGGAGGCAGTGAGTTGAAAAGACTGCCATTACACCAAAAGAAGTGTCCTGGTTGTGTAAAAGTTTTAGAGTCGGAGGTGGGGGTGTAGATAGGCAGTGAAGTGAGCTGGAGGGGGAGTGGAGTTGGGCCTACACAGTGGTGGATGGTGAGATTATCTGCGTATTCTGGTTCCCATAGGGGTATGTCTGCCAGGGTGTGGAGGGGTTGTCCTTCTGCATGGAAGGAGTAGTTGGAAATATTAACAGGCACAGCAGCCAGCAGTGGGCGCTGTAGTGATGCGCACAAGAAACAATTGGCGGTGTTGAGGGTGTGGTTGAGAAAGATGGTGGTGTCTTGAATGAGCTGTAACCAAGAGTAGGAGAAATTGGAAGCAGGGCGGGGATAAGAAGATGAAGAGGCTCCGTCAAGAGTTTGGATAATGACTTTTTTGGAATGTCCGATATATGATGCAACTTGAGAGATCTGGGAATGAGAGGGAACATACTCTCAAGAGATATGAAGGGTACCGTGGGGGGTCAAGGACCCCCCATAGTAAACTGAGGCTGTGACTCTGGCGGCCCATCGAGAGTACCAGGGATCTGGGATTGATAAGGAGAATGAGCTGTTAGGATGTTTTATGAAACGGTTGGAGGAGTAATACTGTGGGTACTGGGAGTTACCCATGTAGTGAATGGTGCAAGGCGAGTAGGGTCATCCCCCATAGGTGTCTGGCCATCGCCTGCAATAGGCTTCTTTTTGGTCATAGAGGAAGCAGAGGTAGGGAGAATAAAGGTAGTTGCTAGTGAACACTTCGGTGGAGGGAGGAAAGTGGAGGTATAAAGGCTCGGAGCAGCCATTCAGAGGGCAATCTGATGTGGCAATGAGGGCAGTAATTTTTGTTTGATGCTGCATGTAAGTCTGTCTGACTTTGAATCGCCATACAAAGGAGGCTGGGGTGGTGGGGAAGACAATAGGAATGAGGAAAAAAAGCGAGAGAGTAGTAAAGGAGGAAAAAGTCATGATTCGGGTATGGATGGCAAAGGGGGTGAACGGGAGATGGGAGTTTCAAGGGACCAGAGGGATGAGGCATGGTAGAGTAGACAGCATCTTGGGCTGTATCCAGAGAACTCTGGGTTGTGACTGATGGGTCTTGTGTGTCCAGAGAAGGTGGTTCCTGGGTGTTTGGTTTCAACCTGGAGATATGAATCCAATGGATGACAGAATTATCAGGCAGTGAGAGCTTGGTGGCAGAGGGGGTGCAGAGAATAACTGGGTGTGGACCTTCCATTTTGGGGTGAGAGAGGGCCGATCCTCTGGCTGCTTATAAAACACTAGTTGACTGTGCTGTAAGACAGGAGGGTTTTGGGAGGCGGATGGATCAGGAAGGAGCCAATCCTGATATTTCCACAATTCGGTGAGGAGGAGAGAGAGTAGCGGAAGGGCCATATTGGGAAGAATTGGTCCTTTGTGGGAAGGGAGCCCTGGAGGTAGAATTGGGCGGCTGTGCATGTTCTCAAAGGGTGACAAGAAGGAAGGTTTCTTTGGGAGGGCCCGAATGCAGAATAGAGCTAAGGGAAGTAAGCGAACCCTGTCAAAGTGTAATTCTAGAGATAGTTTGGTCAGGATGTCTTTTGGAGTCCTATTGGCTCTTTCTACTTTTCCTGAAGCCTGTGGTTGATAAGGACAGTGTAGATGCCAGGGGAGTGAGAGCGACTTTGTGAGGTTCTGAATGATTTGAGCAGTGAACTCAGGGCCGTTATCTGATTGGAGGGAAGTGGGCATCCCGAACCTAGGAAAGATCTGGGTGAGGAGGATAGAGGCAACCGTGGAAGCTCGTTTGTTAGTGGTGGGGAAAGCTTCGACCCATCCTGAAAATGTATCTACCAACACGAGTAGGTATCTGGTACGCCATATGGGGCGCATGTTAGTGAATTCTATTTGACAATCTGTGGCGGGGACATTACCCCTTGCTTGATGAGCAAGGAAGGGTTCGGCCTTGAGGGGGGTATTAGGGTTAGTGAGTTTTCAAATGGTGCACCTGCAGGTGATTTCGTTAAGTAGGGCTTTGTCTACAGGAGAGAGAGAGAAAAAGGATTGTAATAAATGGATCAAGGATTGGGGGCTAGGATGGAACAGATCGTGTAAGAAGCAGAAGAGGGACTCTTTATCCTGGAAACAGAGGGTGGCTAGTGATAAGGCCAAAACCGCAAGGGCAGACGGATCGTTGTCTGGTGCGTCTTCTGATAGGGAAACCGACCGGGCTACTCTGTCAATTTTGTTGTTAGCTCTTGTAATGGGGGAGTCATCCTTTTGATGTGATTTGCAGTGGACTATGCCCAGTCGGTGTGGTAGTTGTGAAGCCTCTAGAAGTTTAGCAATTAAGGCTGAATTAGTGATGGAATTTCTTTTGTGGTGAGGAGGCCTCATTCTTCCCATACTGCCGCATGAGACAAGAGAATGTGGAATATGTATTTGGAGTCAGTGTACTGTGTGAGAGATGTGTCCCGGGCCAGAGTGCAAGCTCTGGTGGCTGCAATGAGTTCAGCCTATTGACTGGTTGTACCGGGGGTAGGGCTCATGCCTCAATGACATCTTTGAGGGAGACTACGGTGTATCCAGCGTACTGGGTGCCCTCATGTTTAAAGGAGGACCCATCAGTAAACCAAATGAGGTCGGAGTGTGAGAGGGCTCCTTCAGAGATCGTGGAGTGGCACGGAAGGAAGTTGTGAAGGGCTGCCAGGAAATCATGCAAGGGAGTATGAGGAGAGTAGGGTAGAGGAAGAAGAGTGGCCAGATTCAGGGTCTGGTAGGGGAGGAAAGAAATGTCTGGATTTTGGAGGAAAGAGGACAGTAAGGTCAGGAGTCCGGAGGGAAGGAGAGTCTGTAAACTTTTGTAGGTTAAGAGATCCTTTAGGTGATGTGGGGACAGAATGGTAAGGGGCGCCCCGAATGTCAGTTTATGTGCTTCTTTCTGCAAGAGCTGTCCAGCGGCTACTGCCTGTAGGCAGGGGGCCCATCCCCGAACTGTGGGCTCTAATTGCTTGGAAAGATAAGCTACTGGGGCAAAGGATGGGCCATAATGTTGGCCTAGGACTCCTAGAGCTTGACTAGACCTCTCATGAATGTATAGTGAGAAGGGCTTCAACAAATCAGGAAGATGGAGAGCTGGGGCTTTCACAAGGGCTTGACAGAGTTTAATGAAGGAGTGTCGGGGCGAGGAGGGTAATGGTTCTTCAGGAGGGCCCTTGCTGAGGTCGTATAGGGGTCTTGCCAACAGGGAGAAGTTAGGGATCCACGCTCTAAAATACCCAGCCAGGCCTAGAAAGGAGAGGATTCCTGTCTTGGTGTTGGGAACGGGCAGGTCAGAGAGGAGCCGTTTTCTGTCTAAGGTGATGGACTATCTTTGTTGAGATAGAAGGATTCCGAGGTAAGTGACAGAGGGGTAAGAGATTTGAGCTTTGACGGGGATACCTGATAACCTCTGGAAGCTAGAAGGTTAAGTAGGGAGGCAGTGTCAAGTTGAGACTGTTCCCACGAGGGACTGCAGAGTAGACTATCGTCTACGTATTGTAATAAGGCGGACTCTGAGTGATCATGATGAAACTGTTTGAGGTCCTGAGCTAGGACCTGTTGAAAAATATGGGGACTATCTCGGAAGCCTTGTGGCAAAACTGTCCAAGTGAGTTGTTCAGAATGTCTTGTGTATGGGTCCGTCCAGGTGAAGGCGAAAAAATCTTGGGAGGTGGGATCCAGAGGGATAGAAAAAAATGCGTCCTTGAGATCTAGGACTGAGAAGTGGGAGGCCGAGGCAGGGATACATGATAAAAGGGTGTATGGATTTGGGACTAAGGGATGGATAGGGATGATGGCCATGTTGACGAGGCGAAGGTCTTGGACAAAGCAGAAAGATCCGTTGGTTTTTTTAACAGCTAATATGGGGGCATTAAATGGGGAGTGAGTGGGTCTGAGGTAATTTTTGTTTAAAAGATCTTGAATGATGGGTTGGAGGCCTATGAGAGCTGAAGTGGTTAGGGGGTATTGGGCCTGAGAGATATACTGAGAGGGGTCAAGTAATTTGATAGAGGCAGGAGGACATAGAGCCACGGAGGGGCTTGTAATGTCCCAAACTTTGGGGTTTACAAGGTGTATGAGGGTGGAACTGGAGCTTTCCTTGGGTAGAGGTGGGTCATCATCTATGAAGGCCATCAGAAAGGGAGTACTGGGGGCTGTGGGTGTGGATATAGTTATGGAAACATGGAGGAGAGAAAGGATGTCCCATCCTAGTAAAGAGATGGGACACTGGGACATAACCAGGAAGGAGTGAGAGAAAGGTATGGGATTGTCTTGGATTGTGCATAAAAGGGGGGGGGTTTAATGGGAATATCTGTTTACCTCCTACCCCGAGTAAAGGAGTAATGGCAGTCATGGTAGGGCCCCGGTATTCTCACGAGACTGAGAAGGTGGTTCCTGTATCTAGGAGGAAGGAGATGGGGCGACCGTCTACTATTAATGTAACCCTGGGCTCCTGTTTGGTGATGGAAATGGTCGGGCAAGAAGCCCCCGGGCCCCGTCAATCTTCTTCTGCCAGCCCCACTATGGTGGGCTTAGGATGGGGGTTGTTCATCCAGCCTCCACTTTGGGTGCCTGGGCAATCAGATCTCCAGTGACCCTTTTTGTGGCATCTGGGGCACGGGGTGGTAGGAGATCTGGGGGAGGGGCATGCACTTTACCAATATCCTTCTTTTCCGCACTGAAACAAGCTCCTGGGGGGGGCTTGTTTGTAGAGGGGTGCCCAGGTTGTGGTTTTATCAGCTGGGCCAACATTTGGAAATTGGGCTGATCAGCCTTTTGTTTATGGCGTTCTTTCTCCTTTTCCTGGTTATGGAAGACTTTAAAGGGCACTGTTAGGATCTCAGTCTGTTGGGTAGAAAAGGTGATGGGGGCAAAAACGGAGGAGGCTCCTGTGACTTAGTTAGAGGGGGGATGAAAGGCTCAGGCTCGATCTGCACTGGGGTGAGGTGGGGGAGGAGATGGTGGTGGAGGAAGGGGGAGGGGCTGTTGTAGGAGAGGAGGGGGAAGGGAGTGGGCGGGAGGCTTCTGCGGGGTGGTATTGGTGACTGAGGAAGAGGGCTGATGGGTTGTAGGAGGGGGAGAGGCTGAAGGGGGAAGCCTGTATGGCGGTGGTTCGTCAGCTGGGTCAAAGGTAATTGAGGAGGGACTGGGAGTGTGTGGAGGGGAGGGAGATGGCTTGCAGGTTAGGAGAACTTGGGGCAGGGAACAGGTGATGCAGAGGCTGGGATTTTGAACTAGGAGGCAAAAAGCTTCGATATAGGGAATCTCCTTCCATTTTTTCAGGCACTGGCAGTAGTTAAAAAGATCGCGAGTGATGTTAGGATCAAGAGTTCCCCCTACAGGCCATTGGTTGGTATTTTCTAGGGGGTATGTCAGCCAATCTTGGGAACAGTATTTACGGAGAAGTTTTAGTTTTATATCAGGTGTCAGGGAGAGGGTAGTTAGATGCTTAAGCAGGCATTCAAGAGGTGAACTTTCAGGGAGGGATGAGGAGGCTCCCATGGCTAAAGGACAGAGAAGGAGACAAACAGGGAAAGACGAAAGGGGATCCTCGGACTGGGAGCAGACCACAAGGAGACAAAGGGCGTCCCCGATGATCCTTGGTGGTCTGCGGAAACTCGTATACGAGTTGGTTTCTTAGGAAGTGTGGGTCGTCACCCAGACTTCTCTGAGAAGGCAGAGTGCTGGAGTCACGAGTACCTAGTACTAGGAATTTTCGGCTGAAGGAATGGAAGGGGGGGGGAAGGGAGCGTTCTCATCCTCAAAGGAGTCACCTCGTTTATGGCTGTTGGAGGAGGGGCCTGAGGGTCCGCCGCAGCCATGAAGGCCTAAGGCAGGGAGAGTTCCCTCCTTGTCCCCAAGCGTCAGGGCCTTGCCAGATGATCACGGTCAATGGCGCTGTGATAGCTCGGGGAAGAGTGGCCCACTCTGGGGGAAAACTTACCCAAAGGCCAGAGAGGAGTGGTGAGTGTGATGAGCCAGCACCGGAAAAAGAGGACAAGGGCAAGCTGCTGCTGGTGTCGGGGGGAAGACGGGGCCCAGTTGGGGTGTCTCGTCTCCTGGGTTTCTGCATCAATGAACGAAGGAGTGACACACAGCAGCAATTCACCAGAGAACTCCGCTTTATTAGGGAAAGGTGCTGGGCTATATAAGAAGGGGCATGGGGTGATTGTGGTGTTACTTCTACGGGGCTGATGGCTATTGGCTAGGTGCTGGTTTTGGGAGGGGGATGAGGGGTGATTGGGCTTCAGGTGGCACCAGCGGGAAACGAGGACCCAGAAGAGAAGCAGGATTTCACCATCCTATGGGTGAGGGTCTTTCAACATTTCCATAGATGCTGAAAAAACATTTGACAAAATTCAAAATCCATTCATGATAAAAGCTCTCCACAAAATGGGTATAGAGGGCAAGTACCTAAACATAATAAAAGTAATATGTTGCAATCCCACAGTCAATATTATACTTAGGAGAGAGAAGCAGAAAGCTTTTCCTTTAAGATCAGGAAATGATAGGGATGCCCACTCTTCCCACTTTTTTTCAACATAGTTCTGGAGGTCCTACCCATGACAAGCAGACAACACAAAGAAATAAAAGGCATCCACACTGGTAAGGAAGAAGTTAAACTGTCACTATTTGAAGATGACATGATATTGTACATAAAAAGCCCTAAAGATTCCACTCCAAAACTACCAAAACTAATATCTGAATTTAGCAAATTTGCAGGATACAAAATTAATTCACAAATATCTGTTGCATTCCTATGCACTAACGATGAACTAGAAGAATGAGAAATCATGAAAAATTCCATTCACAATTGCATGAAAAAAATAAAATACCTAGGAATAAAGTTAACCAAGAAAGTGAAAGGCCTATACTCTGAAAACTACAAGACACTCATGAGAGAAATTGAAGAAGATACCAGTAAATGGGAACACATCCCCTGCTCATGGATAGGAAGAATTAATATTGTGAAATTCGCCATCCTGCCAAAGCAAACTACAGATTCAATGTGATCCCTAAGGAAACAAAAACAGTATTCTTCAATGAATTAGAGCAAATAGCTCTAAAGTTCATATGGAATGAAAAAAGACCCCAAAAAGCCAAACCAGCCCTGAGAAGGAAGAATAAAGTAGGGGCGATCATGCTTCCCAACTTCAAGTTCTACTACAAAGGCACAGTAATCAAGACAATTTTGTACTGGCACAAGAACAGAACCACAGACCAATGGAACAGACTAGAGAGCCCAGATATAAACCCAACCATATATGGTCAATTAACATATGATAAAGGAGCCATGGACATACAATGAGGAAATGACAGCCTCTTCAACAGCTGGTGTTGGCAAAACTGGACAGCTACATGCAAGAGAATGAAACTAGATGATTGTCTAACCCCATACACAAAAGTAAACTCAAAATTGATCAAAGATCTCAATGTAAGTTATGAAACCATAAAACTCTTGGAGGAAAATATAGGCAAAAATCTCTTGAATATAAACATGAGCAACTTTTTCATGAACATATCTCCACGGGCAAGAGAAAAAAAAGCAAAAATGAACAAGTGGGACTACATCATGCTAAAAAGCTTTTGTACAGCAAAGGGCACCATCAGTAGAACAAAAAAGCACCCTACAGTATGGGAGAATATGTTCATAAATGACATATCTGACAAGGGGTTGACATAAAAAATGTACAAAGTTCTTGCATACCTGAGCACCCAAAAAGCAAACAACCCTATTAAAAAATAGGTGAAGGAACAGACACTTCTTCAAAGAAGAAATTCAGATGGTCAACAGGCACATGAAAAGATGCTCCACATTGCTAATCACCAGGGAAATGCAAATTAAAACCACAATAAGATATCACCTTAGGATGGCCAAAATCCAAAAGATAAAGAACAACAAATGTTGGTGAGGATGTGGAGAAAGGGGAACCCTCCTACACTGCTGGTAGGAATGTAAATTAGTTCAACCATTGTGGAAAGCAGTATGGAAGTTCTTCAGAAAACTAAAAATACAAATACCACGTGACCCAGGAATTCCTCTCCTAGGAATTTATCCTAAGAATGCAGCAGCCCAGTTTGAAAAAGACATATGCACCCCTATGTTTATTGCAGCACTATTTACAATAGCCAAGAAATGGAAGCAACCTAAGTGTCTGTCAGTAGATGAATGAATAAAGAAGCTGTGGTACATATACACAATGGAATATTATTCAGCCATAAGAAGAAAACAAATCCTACTGTTTGCAACAACATGGCTGGAGCTAGAGGGTATTATGTTCAGTGAAATAAGCCAGGTGGAAAAAGACAAGTATCAAATGATTTCACTCATCTGTGGAGTATAAGAACAAAGCAAAAACTGAAGGAACAAAAAAGCAGCAGACTCACAGAACCCAAAAATGGACTAACAGTTGCCAAAGAGAAAGTGACCGGAGATGATGGGTGGGAAGGGAGCAATATGGGGGAAAAAGGGGCATTACAATTAGCACACATAATGAAGGGGGTGGGGACATAGGGAAGGCAGTGTAACACAGAGAAGACAAATAGTGATTCTGTGACATCTTACTATGATGATGGACAGTAACTGTACTGGGGTATGTGGTGGGGACTTGATAAGGCGGGAATCTAGTAACCGCAATGTTGCACATGCAATTATATATTAATAATACCAAAAAAAAATGAAAAAATGAAATAAAAAAATAAATAAAGTAAGTACTAGATATTCTGCCCACATATGCATAAATGTAATGAAGGAAAAGATTCTCATTTTTAATTTTGAATATTCTTTCTTAATTTACCTTTCTCTATCTCCTTAAAGTAAAATGAATACACAATGCTTGCAAAAGAAAAAAAGGAGACAGGGAAGAAAGGAACGAGGGAAGACTGGAAAGAAGGAAGGGAGGAGGAAGACAGGAAGAGGAGGGGGAAGAAAAGGAAAATAGGAGGCAAAAGAGAACAGGCCTTAATTCTTCTAGCTACTTGATGTCTCATTCAATATGTTCAAAGATTCTGGATATTTGGATGTTTCCTTAAAATTAATGGCTTATTTTATTAATATATCTAAAACAAGTATTTGCATTTTTGTTGCTATTATAGATCTTCATGAAGAAAACTTTTATTTTTCTAAATGTTTTTTAGTTAAAAATGTTTAATCCAAGAAAGCAAGTATTAGCTTGAAAACTGTTTAATCTTTAATTAGCTTTGCCTATAATCAGGTATTAACAATTGAAATACTTCAATGTTTTTTTAAATACCTACTTACTAACACACAGTCATACTACCAACCTAATATTTATAGCAAAAAATTTTACTCTTACACCCTTATCACTAGAAATTCATAGTATAACTGAAGCATAAATAACTCAGGGGTCATCTCAAAAGAAGAAATATATTCTTTTCTAAAGCTTATAAAATTCTGTTGGAAAGAATGAGGACTACAGCATACCTCTACTTACAGTTTGAGAAATAAATATTCAACATACCAATGATATTTAAATGATATTACAAATTGTAATGGTTAATTTTATGTGTCAATTTGGCTAGGTCACAATACAAACACATTTGGTCAAACACCAGCATAGATGTTTCTGCGAAGGTTTTTTTTAGACAAGATTAACATTTAAATCAATAAATTGAGTAAAGCTGATTACTCTCCGTAATGTGCGTGTGTCTCATCAGGTCCACTGAACAGACTGAGATCTAAGAGAGAATTCTGCCTCCTTTAGACTGAGCTGCAATAACAACTTTTTCTTAGGTCGTCAGTCTATTGCCTCACGATAAAGATTTTGGATTTGCCAGTCTCCATAACTGCATAAGCCAATTCCTTAAAATAAATCTTCTTACATATATACATACATTATATCGGTTCTTTTTTCTAATATACAAATATTCATACATACTATGCCCAATTATTTCATTGGTACATTCATAATACAGTCAAATCAAAAACTCAAAAATTAGCAAAAGAATCAGATGACTAGATAAGCATTTCAAATGATAAATTCAAAACTTTACCTATGATTATTCTTCATATCAGTTATTTATTTTATGCCTTGAACATTTTGAGATATTCTCTAATGAATTATATATTAAATTGCATATTATTTTATATGATGCAATATCCATATACTTCACTACATAAAATATATATAAAACAATGACTATTCAGCAATAGGGATACAACAAATAACAAAGCTTCTTTTTCCAGTTTTTTTCTTTTTTGAGATAGAAGAATATTAAAAGATACATTCATAAATTCACAATTAAAAACTAAACATTTGTTTCTATTTTTCAATATTTCAAGTAGTATAATATTATAGTATTTATGGTGAGCTGCAAAAACTATGGTCACTATGAAATATCAATGTATGATATTATATTTGTATTTAATAAATATGAAAACTTTAAAAATTATATTTCACAGAAGTTACCTAGTCTCATTCACAATTTGATAAAGAGATTCATATCCTACCATTTAAGGCATATAAAATTATGAGTATTAAAGCATAAATAAAAAATGATTTTTGAAACATGCTTCTTACCACTATTATGGAAATATAATAAGACTCTTAATATACATAAACAAATCTATTGAGAGAAAATTTATTCTTTTGGAAGACATTCTTCAAAAAGCCTAACTGGAAAGTACTTATAAACTAAGAACGTTATTGCATTAATGGTGATTAACAAAATAAAAATCATACTGCTTTTTAATAATAAATCTGCCATTTTAAAGATGCAATCATTTAAAAAAATAATTTAATGATGCAATTTTTCTAGGACCAGTATAGAGACCCCAATAACTCACAAAAAGAATTTCTAATTTCCATCTGTTATAAATTTTCCCTTTACTTTTACTTTGAGAAAGTTCAAATAGGATATGCATTTCTGTGTTAAACTTTAATTCAGAAACCAAATAAGTGATTGAATATTTTCATAACCACATTATCTCACTGATGTCAATGGTCTCTAGCCAAAAGACCACCAGGAACACACTTACAGATACAATAAGGAATGACAAACACACCAGAATTGACTGGTGTTGCAGTAAAAGAGAGTATGAGAAAGACTTACAGGTTTTGGACTTGTATTCTGTGATTTAGGAAGAATTTAGAAGGTGAGGTTTTGGTCTTTGATGTGACTGATTTTACTATTAGGAAGTCGGGGTAATTTTGTGATTGTGTATCTTCTTACCTAGGAAATGGAAGACTAGAGTCCTGGCTAAAACAGTAATCAGGAAAGAGGCAGCAGTCACCCATTTTAGCTAGGGTAGGAGGATGTTTGGTCATTCTGTGGTTTTTAAGTTTCATTGCCTGTGTTCAGACATGAACACAGAGTGGTCTTGTTTTTGACTTGAACCATTATACTCAGAGAGGATTTTACTCATGTTGATATGCTGTGAAAGTGTTTATGTTCAAACGGAAAACACCAAGACCTACTTGCTGGGTCCCAGAAGTCCAGCCAGCAACCGGATCCGGGGTGCTTTTGTCTTTCTCACTGATCTGTGTAAATTTTTTCTTAAATAATTTATATATCCCTCTCCATTTCCAGTCTCCTAACTTGTTTTCTGTTTTTAATCTTACCCTTTTTCTCAACCTTTACAGTGATTTTAAAAACATATTCTGATCATGAACATTTCTCTGCTTATAACCCTTCAGTGACATCTCTCTGTCTTCAGTCTTCAGAACGAAGTCCAACCTCCTAGACAAGGATGAGAAGGGCCATGGCCCAGCTTATTTGTCTGCAAAAACTTGGGGGAAAACAAGCTTGAGAGGCTCAATCTCATCAGCCTGACCCAGACAACACTATGATAAAGAAAACTGTGTTTACTCGTTTTATGAAAAGGGTGAAACAAATGCATTCCCAAGCTTTCCTTTCCAAACAGTTTGTTGCTCTTAAAGCCTCCTGTGAGCCCTCCAGTACAAATGAGGGTGTACCTGTGTGTGTGTACATGTATGCACATATGTGCACACATACTACCATCTCATGCTGTAGCCATAATATAATTATTTTCTTTCTCCTACTATGACATTCTTTGACTCAAAGAATTAGCTTGAAAGTTATATTAGGTTAGAACACTTCACTGCTGTTGTCTTTGTTCTATTGTCCCCTCTCCTCCAAACTGTGGATATTCTGATTCATCTTTGATAGCTCCGTTTAGAAGTCACCCCTTCCATTTTTGGAAGGAAAAAGTACCGTAACAGATCTCTCTTCCATATTAATTTGGAAGCTCACTGAGAGCCCATGACATTTATGCCATCATATTTTCAACATCAAGAACTGCATATTACTTGTAGTAGTGAAGTTAATAAAGTTAGCTTAGCTTTAGTAAGAATTTAGAATCTTTTAGTGTGAAATTATTTTCACCTCTTTCCCAACCTATGATTATTGAAACATTTCATGGAGGGATATACAATAATTATACTTTTAATTTCTTGATTTAACCTATCTGTTCAATGTAACACTGAAATAGAACCTAATTAATGTATCTGAGTATTGTTCTGCCCTCAAACTCATCAATCATCATTAATCTTTTATATTTTCTGCGTTAATGATAATCAGGGATCATGGATCTTCTATGTTGGCTCACATCATTTTCCTTTCGTTTTGAAACACAAATACATTAACATATAAAAAATGGAAAATTAGAAAAATATCGGGGAATTTCCCTTTAAAAGTGTCACTGGAATTAAGGAGACATTTTTTTTCATTTGGTCACTGCAGATATAAATATAAAATACAAAAGAGATGTCTTTGGCCTCCTTACTTTATCTTTCTGATTTCTCTTTTTTTGAGAATATTACTTTTTCTAACAATATTTGGCACTCACAGTGGATTATATAAACTTAATTGGAATTCTACAAAAGAAATGAATTGATATGAAGAGGATTATCTTCCTGACAAGAGTAGAGAACAACAGTTTAACTTTTAACCTTTTGCTTTAGATTTCACAAAAGTTTGTTAAAGTTGTTCAAGGTTTGTTAAAGTAGCTAAAGTAGTAATTATTGGAAGAAGTGTCATAATGAATTTCAAAATCTAAACTTTTAGAAAGATTATAAGAACAGAAAGCACCAAGTTTTTAAAATAATTAACATAACAGTCATCAGCTATAAGTAAATGTAACACACATTGCATATGTGGAAAAAAGGTCTTAAAGCTAAATTATAGTACATACATAATTCAACGTTTTAATTATTTCACTTTATGTATGTGTATGTATATACACTGAAATATATACATTCAAAATGTATTATATATATATATATATATATATATATATATATACATTCAAAAGGCCTTTTTTTGAGAAGTTCTGCATTGTCTAGCTTTCACACATCACATCCAATTGTGTCATGTATGTATTCTTGTCTGGGTACCTCTGCTGTGAAAAAAGAGTTTAAGGAAAATTCTCTAAGAATTTGAATGCACAATACTTCTGGGTTTGAATTATAATTTTCCTAATATTTTGTGGTTAATGTTTTTATACCTACAACTTTTGTAAGTTATCCCTTTGAGTCACCCATTATATTTGTATTAATATGGATCAGTAAATATGACATTAAAAACATTATATAAATAAAATAACAAGTCCATGTAGCATAAGCAGGTTTGTGATGCTGTGATTTGTAGTAAAATTAATTTGGTCTCCATTCCATTTCTGGAATGAATCTAAAACCCTTGGAATTTCTTAAGTGATGAGAGCAAGAATTTATGTTAATGAGGTGGCCACTGGACCATACCTAAGAATGTGGGCTGATTCCTGCAGGGCCAATCATGTAATTAGAGGATTGGAACTTACATTCCTACCTGTTTTCCGCATCCCCAAACTCCATAGAGGGAAGGGGCTGGAGGTTGAATCAAGTGCCAGTGATTTAGTCAATAATTACTATGTAATGAAGCCTCCATAAAAACTCAAAATAAAGGTTCTTAGAGTTTCTGGGTTGATGAACACATAGAGACTGGGGAGAGTGGGGTGCCTGGAGAGGGCATGGAAGCTCAAGCTCCTACCCACATATTTTCCTTTATATATTTCTTCCAGCTGTTTCTGAGTTTTACCCTATTACTACAATCTTTCAAAATAAACCAGTGATCTAATAAGTAAAATTTTCCTCTGAGTTCTGTGAGCCATTCTAGCAAATTAATGAAACCCAAGGAAGGGGTTATAGGAATAACCATTCTGTAGCCAGCTGGTCAGAAGCACAGTAACAAACCCAGACTTAGAACTACCCTCTCAAGTGTGGGGTTCTCATGAGGACAGTCTCATAGGACTGAACGCTTTACTTATGGAATTGGAGGCTCTCTCCATGTAGACAGTATCAGAATGAGTTGAATTTTTGGACCCTGTTAGTCCCCAAATTTGCTGTCGATGTGTATCTAAGTCACACACACACAGACACACACACTTTGGAATTCCATCCAAGAACCCAAAATAAGGTTTGAGACCATGGTTTCTACATGGTAAAAATTAAAGTACATATGAGAGGGGCTTCCGAATGTCAAACACTTAAGCTGTCATAGACATCAGTCAGTATATTTTATAGTAGGAAAGAAGAATATTAGCTAAACCAGAAAGGTATTAAGTGGACATTCACTAAGATGTGTACTATTTCAGCTCATAGAAGGGAAGTAGTTAAATTACATAAACTGTTTTCAAATTTCTCCAAACATTTTATATGTTCTATGGAAAAGATAATTCTCATTACCTGTTGCTTTAAGATGTCATCAAAAGGATTTCTATATAGTCTATGATTGTGAAAAATATATATAATAATGTCTAATGGGTTAATATTATATAAAATTACTATAAAAAAATCTCAGCTCATTAAAATATTTAAGGATTTATTTAACACATTTTACAGGAAATTTTTAAATGTCTGCCAAAAGGAATGATAAAGTTTAAGACATTCTGGCAATTAAAGTAATGCTTTATTAACTTTATTAATGAAAACATTCACTGACACTAATATATTCAAGCAAGAGATCACTCATTTCTTAATTGATGCATGCCCAACTTTGGGTTGTTTTAGTTCTATCTCCTCACTTTTTCTGTAATTGATTTAATGGCAGGGGCATGTCTTATTACATCCATCATCCTTTAGCCATTGCAAAGAATTATCAGATATGTAACAGGCATTTGATATAATTTGTTGAATGAGTAAAATATTCAACCACTTAATGTATATCAAAGACTCTAGCAATTCCTCTTGAAGTCTGAAGGTTTACAAAAGTTTGGAAAGGAAAGATTAAGGTCTTCCTCCTTTGACATAATTACCATAATTATCTTCCTGTTTCAGATCATATTTAGCAAAGTACTTGACTTCCTTATCTCAGTTTCTTCTATAAAATGAGGTGTTGGACGAGATGATATTTACAAGTGTCTCCAACATTTTATAATACATTTATGACCCCTTTCTCTCAATATTCCATCCTTGAATTTAATTTATTGGGGTTCATTTATTTATTGATTTACATTTTAGTATTTTTTTCTTACAAGTGCCCGAAGACATGGCATCCTCTGCTCTACTGGATTCTCCCACTCCTCATGTAGAATGCATGATTCAGTAAGACCCTTCTTAAAAGGTAAAAGAATTGGATGTGCAATGTGAATTCTTAATATCCAAGGGAATAAAGAGAACTTGTTAGCAGGAGAATCAATAAGGAACAAAAAGTGTAAAAAAGTGTGATTCCAGTCCCAGGGAGAGGAATCAAAGTGGCTCACACAAAGACACAGCACTGACAACATTAATCAACTGGAAAAGGTTCAGAGAAAAGACTCCACAATTCTCATAAAAAAGGTAAAAGAAGTACAGAAAAAGCTTTAAGAAAATACTCCTCATAGGTTGGATGATCTCCCAGAGGGTGTAAGACAGCCAAATGTGGAAGTATTCATAAAACAAAGAGATAATAAAAAACACAGTCTGAAAGATCTCTCTACTGCATACTGACCCAACTTACCATGTTGGAAATTTTGTTAGAACACTGATGTTTAAACAGCTAAATAGAAGGAAAGAGCCATTATATTAAGATAGGTCTCTTGGAAAAAACAAGATTGCTTAGGCTGAGTGAAGCTCTTACAGCTAGACCAAGATTTATTTTGAAAGTAGAGTTATGTACTAATACTCTATAGAATTTTGAAATGTGTACCATACTCCTGAAATCCCAAAATAGTAAAAAGTTCTTTTTAAAGTGATAAATATCTTGTTCCTTTGCCAAAGCCTACCAATGCCTTAAAATTCCTGGAACTTAAAAAAAAAAAAGGAAAACAAACAAGCAAAACACCCTAATTTTATAATACTGAAGGAACAAAAGATAAAACATGATTGAAATATCTAAACAGTATGATCCATTTATTTTAAAAATCCAGACTGGGTACCACCAGGGAATATATAAAAACAGACCTATTTTAATGTAGATGAATAAAGACAGACACGTAGAGATAAGATTTAGTAAAACTCAAGGGAATGTTATGTCTGTCTCTACTTTGAAAAAGTATACAGTAGTGTGTCTTTTTTTCTAATTTTACAGAGGTTCCACTATTTAAAGAGTTGAAAAAGATTTACAGTTGGCATAAAAGTTGATGTCCTATAATCCCACAGAAGAGGGGGAGATAGAAAGAGACAGAAAAAGGAGAGAGAGAGAGAGAGAGAGAGAGAGAGAGAGAGAGAGAGAGAAAGATTATCAGAGATTAATAAAGGTATCCTGTGATGGGTAGAGAATAATGTGGCAGATACCCTACACATGAAAATCTATACTTCAGAAGGGATATTTATAGTTAAAAGTTTAAAAGGTCTTTTTATATTGCCTCAAACAGATCTTACAGGCATACTTTGATGTTTTAAGAGAGGCCAGTGTTTGTCGCCAATTCATCCAATCCATAAATAATATTTTGTCATTAATAGTCAAGTACACTCTAAGGTAGTATGTTTTTCAGTAAGAGTTACTATTTATTTTGCAATGGAAACTTGATTTTGGAGTGCTAACTTCCATAAACTTTAAGAAAACATTCCAATTTTCCACAATAGAATAAATATAAAGATAAATGCTAAATTGTATTGAGTCCAAATTTCATACTGGAAATGTTATACAAAGTAAAACTGCATCTTGATACATAATCCTAATTATTAAAGTCTGAACATGCTTTAGATTGGAAAAGGGGAAAATCACAGACATTTATTTATACTGTATAAAGGATGAATAGCAGAATTAACTCATTGAGCTACAATTAAGTTGTCTTCAGAGAAAATGGCAACAAAAATTACAAAAGGAATAATAAAATGGCCTGTGGCTTTCACTTTACTTGAGTAGTTAGCTATGAGGTGTCACAAAGACGTCAAAAAATTACCAGAATACAATCCATTTTAACTGAAAGAAATAATAAATTATTATGCACTTTTTAGAAGGCAGCAGGACAGTGTATCTAAACAAAGAAGAGGTATTATAGTGTCTAATTCTGAAAAAATCTGCAAATGATATTTTAATTGAATTTGCATTTATAGTTTTAATTTGTTAAATAGGACCATATGAGTCTACAGCTATGTACTTGGTGGACACATTTTTTTTCTAAGTTGAACACATGCTGAGCAGCTGAAGAACAAACATAGGAATAAAGAAAGGATGTATTCTTGAACTTTGTATCCTTTCTTGAATCTCGCATCACCTTTCTTTAAGAAGTGATTTTTAACACAGCAAAGTAATGCACTCTTTTTGTTTTTGTTTATTAAATAACTTTCAAGTTTCATTTATTAAGAACCAATTTCTTTTGCATGATTCCTTTGCCGATAATTATATAACCACAGCAGAATTTCCTTCCAGACAATATTTAAGTTCAGAAAGTGACCAAATAAATTATATCTTGCCTGAATCATTTTACTTAAGGAATTTTTAGTTGAATTATGATGTTCCAGTGTAATATAATGTATATAATAAGCCAAATGTAGAAGTAAATGATAATTTTTATATCTTTTTACATAGCAATCAAGCTAGATTATCTTAAAGACTCCAGAGAATTTTCTCAGAGCACCAAATAGCTATATTCTCATTAAATTAATTTCCTAGTTCTTACTGGTTTTGAGTGTATTTTATATTCATATTATTATGCTACCATTCCCCAACATTCAGTTTCAATTTCACACATGGAAAATTTGTTTTAAAATTTCTGTTGCATGTTAGTCATCTATGTATTTTTTCAATGTCAATAAAGATCATTTTATTTGCCTATCAAATACTTAAGTTAACCTCATATATAATTACTTGATTATTTATAAGACAGCATTGATCATTTAACTTAGATACTAATGCAAGAACAATTTCATTGGATCTAAGTTTCTGCAATTTCCTCTTTGGGAATATATCAATAGAAATATTGAAAAGGGGAAAAAATGGGTTGAGAGGAACTAAATCACTTAGTGAAATAGGAAAATATCTTGCAATGACCAGTAAATTCACATGACAGTGTTTGTACGTTTGCATACACATATGTGCACAAATTCTCTCCTTTCCCCTTCCCTTTACCTCTTCTTTTACTGTCCTCCTTTTCCCTCTTCTCCTTTCCCCTGCCCTCCTCTCCTCCACTTCATCTCTCTGCCACTTTATTTCTCTTCTAATCCTTCCAGCCAGCCAGCCAATCCATCACCACATATATGTATGCATGTACATGTGCATATTGATCTATCTACCTACCATCTATGTAGCTTTCTACCTATCATCTAACTATCTATCTAAGCTCTACCTGTATCTGGAAATTATAATTTCAGTACAACACAATCTAAAATTTTGGTAAATAAGTCAAAACTATAAAAGCTAATTAGCATTAGTGATCCTACCATTAAAAAACAACATTATGCAAAGATTTGGTTCAAAATAATGTGAACATGCATAAGACATTCTTATAACTAAGAATTCTGGTGGCATCATCAGATTTCCAGGTACTAAATTTAATCATCACATAAAGATTATCAAGCATTTTAAAGATATTAGCAGGTTAGGGAGAAAAATCCAATGAACATGTTATACACAATTTGGCTACAGGTTAAATTGATATATAATTTTATATGAATAAACAAATAAGTTCCTGAGACTATCCAAAAGTAGGATAGAAAAATGATGTGAAGAAACAATGTTTGGCTCATTACCTCAAGAAAGGATCTAGGAAAATAGATTAACTCAGATCTGTGTCTGGCAGGCTCAAGAACAGAAACTTTATCTTATCAACAGCAAAGGAGATTCTAGAACAAAAACTTTGGACTGAAAACTCCAATCCTTTCATTTACAGAGTGAATGGAAATTGATGAGTAGAGACTCTATGGCAATTGGCCAAAAGTCAACCAGAAATCATGTGAGATCATAATAATTGACTGTGTATACATTTCTTTAAGTAGTATTTGCTATATTAAATTCATCCTAAAAAGATTTTATTTATGTCAATGAATGAAGACAGTAAGAACTAATATTTATGTAGAGCTTGGTCTACATGTGCTTTAGGACTGTTCTAAGTGCTTCAAAACATTAACATGGATTACTTATGCAATCATCATGAAATTTGGCAGCTTTTTTATATCCCCAAACCAACACTAACTGTTCTAGAAATGTGTTCTTAACACCTTCTCTACCCCAAAAACAAATTTTAAGGAGATAAATATTTATTACTGTAAAGTTTGGTAGTCCCCAAGAACATCCTCTCTTCTCACACAAACTGTAAGTCCAGTGGTCCCTAATACCACCAACCAATCCAGTAACTCACTCAGAATCACAGAACTCTCTAAAAGCTGTTATACTCAGAGTTACTGTTTAACAGAGTGAAAAATACAGATAAAAATCAGCCACAGGAACAGGAACATGGGGTTAGAGTTTTGGAGATTTCTAAATTAGAAGCTTCCAGCGGTACTCCCCCAGTGGAGTTGTGAACAACACTAACAGCTCCCAGCAGTGCTGTTTAACATTATACATGGAGTATAGCCAATGAGGGAAGTCACCCAAGCAACTGGTATCCAGAATTTTATTTGGGTTTGAACCTGTAGACATAGCAGATTTCCCAGGTAGCTGACCTTAGCCTCTAGCCTTTCCAGAGGTCTAGCTTATGCCTTGTGGTCCAAATCTCCCACCACAAATGTCTGTGAGCATAGAACTATCATTCAACCCAAGTTCCCCAGGTAAAAAAAGACATTTTATCAGGTAGGAATCCAATGGTTTAGAGATTACCTCCCAGAAAATGCCAGCAAAGGCAAACCTCTCTTTGGGTAAGGTTAATTCTTTAACTACACTACTCCAGAGCTACAGTTCATTGCAGGTGGTCTCTTTGTGATCACATAAACATGTAAGGTACTGAAGGAAAATACTTTTTCAGATTTTTATTAAAGGAAATAGTACTAGAACTAAATTTATATCTTATAAGTTACCAAATATATTACTTTTTTAAGTGGAAAATTTATAATCCCTTTCAAATTATTATTATATGACTTAAAAAATAGCCTGCATATTTTCCTGCACCTGAAAAATAGGAAATATTTTTAGTAATGAAATAAATACTTAAAGTGATTATTATTGTTCTTTTCCCTTCCTGCCATATAGACAAGAAGTCTAAGATATAACCTAAAATACAGTAACAAGTAAATAAGCTGCCATTTCATGTCTTGGGAAACTAACCATTTTCCTTAATTATGAATAAAACTCTTACTAACAAGCCTTTCAGAAAAGTTGTAAAGGACAAGTATAACCCTTTGTAGTTCACACAGATGCAAGACTGACAAAGTAGAAAAAGCATAGTGCAAAGTAGCTAAGCTGTTTAAGTACAGTTTGCAATGCTTTATACAAATATCTGTTTCCTGGCTTTATAAGTTGAAATTAAAAAGCAGATATTCTTTAAAATAAGCTTCCTAATACAGACTAAACATGGTAAACTCCATGTATTCTGGAGTTTGGAGAAATATGCTTATTTGCATTTTGGTACAAACGTGCATAAATCAAATAGTTTGCTTGTTTTGGGCACTATGTAGAATGTGGTAATGTAGAATTTCCTTTCAATATTTGCAGTACAGCTATTAGGATAAAGTATCTGCTAGCATGCTGACTTCTAGCCTTAATGACCACTTGCACTGAAAATAAAATGCATCATTTGGACATTCATTTTCAATTTCATCTGCCAAAGAGAATGTTACCATGTACAAGATCAATAGAGTGACCTGACCAAACACACAAATCAGATTATACTCTGTCTTCCACCACTAAAATTTTAAACCTATAGCAGTACACAATACATCATTCAAAGGTTTCCAATTTTTTTGCAACATTTTCTATAGTATACAAGAGGATTTTCTTTGGCAAACTAATGAAATCCAACTAATTAGATATTTTATTTAGTACTAGCTCATTAAGGTCATGTTTATAATGTCATTAATCTACTTTTTCATTTTCTATTAACAGATCATGGTAAATAACACATACTTTATTTACATTGCCTATTTTGTGCATTGAACCTCATTAAAAAATGTATCTAGTTTTCAAAGGTGCCTTATATAAAGTCTCATGGGGCAAATATTACCTAGAGTTTTTGTGTACCCAAATTCTTTAGGTAAACTCTAAAACTATCATTTCTGATTATTAAGCCTAAAAATACTTCTTAAAATATTGTATTGAAAATGTATCTCTTAAACCAAACAGTGGTATTCAGGGTGGGAGGGAGAGAATCATTCTTTTTCAAGGATAGTTTCAGCTCCTGGTAAATATTGGTCATGCAAAAGCTGTTGAAAGAATACATTTTGAATAAAGTTAATTTAGATATATGCTATATGACATCAGTAAGGTGATATCTATCTATGAGCTGCATCAGGCTTCTTGAAAATGTTAAACATTTCTCATAGTAACTAATCTAATAATCACCCAATAATAGAATTAAATATTTTTATCATAATCTATCAATTCTCCTTCCTTTTTTACCAACATTCATTCTGCTCACAGTTTTTAAAAGACAACTATTGGGTATGTATATCTCAATTATTTCTTAAGTTAATAGTAAATAACAAAATACAGGCCAAAGTAAAAGGTAGGCCACAGTTAATGATTCTAAATCTGTTGCATCATAAATATCAGAAAATAACATAACTCTGAAATTATGAGAAATCTGATTTAAGTGGAAATAATACATTCATTATTCCACAGATTCTTATTTTTATTCTATTAGATAGAAAGGCAAACATGTATTAATTTGTATAAACTCTATACAGACAAAATCAGGCTGACTTCAATAGCAGGGAAACTTTTTATTAGCAGCTGGTAATCAGTACAATAGAGGAGAAAGTACTTTATTTTCTAATTTCTAATTGTAATTTCCATTTGTTTTCAAATATATTAATTCATTTACATTATTTTTTCTAAATTATGACTACTGGATACTGTTAAGTAAATGGAAGTATTTTTGTTTTTCCTGAGGATTGGTAGAATTCCCTTATGATGAAAGATTTATTTTTAAAACTAGATATTCACTTTAAAAAATGTATAAAAGCAAACGTGTGAAGTACAAAATCAATGAAGCACCTCTTTATTACATAAATCACAGAAATTTTATAAAATTACCTACACCTATAATACTTTGGTATGAATTCAGATTTTTTTAATTCTAATTTAATTGAAAATCTAATTATAGTATAATATTAATAGTGAAACCCAGTATGTCTCTATGCCTTCGCATATACAAAATCCCCCACATTATAAATCAAATCACTGTTCCTGTATTTGAAGTCATTTATCTCCCAACACAGATTTGCTAATGCTCATGTTTTTTACCTGTTTGTCTAAATAAGGGTTTATCAACAGCAATTATCATAATGCCCAGCCCAGGAGCCTATGCATCATTATTCACTGGCCCATTTACTCCCTCTTGTCCATGTGTGAGAAACTACATGTGGATTAAATGTTCTCAAATTTTTCTCCTGCCACTAGCCATTGATGTGGTCATGGTATCATTATTTCTCCCCTGAATTTCTTCATCATTGTTGCCTGACAAACCATTTCCCACAATTTAGACAAATTATGTCATTTCCTCTCCTTGAAAATACTCAATGTCATTCTTACCAAATTACAATATTTCTCTTATTTGCTCCACTGACATCTTATTTAATTCACCATATAATTTATGAAAAAAATTGTGATTGCTTATTTGTTCTCCCTATTGTAACCAGGTGGTGGGGGGAAATCCCAGGGCAAAATACCTTAGAAACTGAAATCAGACAGAGGAAGAAATAAAGTGGGAGAAACCCACTTATTACAAGCAGTCAACTACTTCTGCTCTCCTGTGTCTCTCGTAACCTGGATGCAGAAGAAGGGACCCCACCCAACTCTCTGGTCCAGTTATGCCCTGCTTGCCCTTATAATTATCCATTAATATGGAGATGGACTACTTCTCTCCACCACTTGGAAACAGCTATTGATATACAGATGTACTAAGGCCAGACAAGATTCTGGAAATATTGCAATTTTACACACAGCCCACCCTTCATAAATGTTGCCTCACAATCTTCTCATTCTGAATCTTCCTCAATGGCCACTGTGCGAGAAAACTGGAGCATAATAACCAGATTAATAATTTACAATAGCACAGTAATAAAATCATGATAATCCTCAAGCTGGAGGATTCAGCTAGGTTCAAAGTCCTATGCAGATTAAGTCCATAGCTTGCCCATTGCACAGGCAGGCAGTAGCTGAACAGGTAGGGAGTTCAGAGTAATTATCATGCAGCAGCTGCAGCCAGGGGGCAGATCCAGGCCACAGGGACTGTAGAAGAAAACAACCTTAAGGGCAATAAGACATATGTCTTAATGACACCAGCATAGGCAAATATTGTCCATCAGGTAGCAAGAGAGTGGTCCTGTGATAGGACAGTGGCAGGAATGGGACCTCATCCTGGTCTAGTACACCAGACTTTCACCCCCTTCCCTGTGGGAGTTACAGATGGGTCAATATACAGGACTATGGGAGGTACATGCACTGGCCATAAAGATAAAACAAAACCTCCCCATAAGATGCTCTTACCTCCTGGATGTTTTGGTTACACTATCATGATACTTGGGGGCCACTCTGCTGTTACTCCAGAAACACAGAGGAGGCCAACTTCAAGGTCTCTTCTCCAAGGTGCCAGAAGGGCCAGCCATTGCTAGTCCATTGGTCAAAATGTCCAGGGTCTTGCCCACTCAACAGAATTTCCAGGATTTAACAGTTTGGGCTGGCAGCAGAATGTCGCTCTATTGGCCATATCTTGACTTTAATGACTCCTATTTGGTTTGCACATACAGTTGTATAGGAGAGGGAGCAATGTTTATTAGCATGTTGACAAGGATCAAGGATCTTTTTTGGGGCTTCTCATTCAAATTCTGTAGCACTGTCCATAAGCGAACTGACCAGCCCTGTACACTATTGGTGTCTGAATTCAAGTCAGATTTCAACAAACCATTGTACCTCTCTATCATGCCTGCCCTGGTAGGGTTATATGGTACATGAAACTTCCACTTTATTCCTAATTGCTGCACACATTCTTGTAATGCATGTCCAGTAAAGTAGGTGCCTTGATTGCTCTCAATTGCCTGTGGCCAGCCAAGGGCCCTAAAAAGACCCTCTTGGTGGTTTGTTGATCTGCATTATGTGCAGCCAATTGGCTGCTCTTCCTCTGTCTGTCTTCCATCCATATTGTCTCAGTTTTAGGATGGAAAGCCATAGCCCTCCACCTCCTGTGAGGGTGAGGGCCCAGGCAGAGCCTGAGTACTGTCTCCCAGGAAGTCTTGCAGGGACACAGGCAGGACATGGGGCTTTGACTCTGGCTTCCATATCCTGGACCTCAGTGGCTGGAACTCCTGCCCTGGCTTTAATTGGTATCACACTTCCAACAATATCTTATTGGGCTGCCCACCAGGTTTTTCTTTCACTACACACACCTTTATCAAATCAACCCACATCTGGGTGCATGAGACCTTCACAGGGCCCTTTGCACCTCTCCTTTCAGGCATAACCCATACTTCCTTCTATGCTCTTATTGTTTCAACCTATGCCAGTTCTGCTAAAGTACAAGTAGCCTTACTTACGGGTTGCCCTATGTGGACACCAAGAACAGTCACTTGGGTCTGAAAGAGAGATGGGGGAGCTGTATCCAGCACCAGATTTTTCATTCCTATGGTGAATAACTCCTCATTGGGGAATTTTTCATGCCCAACTCCCATAACATCTGCTGGAGCTCTGCATATATTTTCTAATTAGTGGGTAAGTATGGTAAATCATCCTGATTAGGGAAAACTGCCCTAATGGCTGCTGTCAGCCTATCCAGAAGTGTCTGGTTTGCTGAGGAGTGATGAGAACTTTGCAACTTCTGCTAAAGAGAAGGGTGAGTCATCATGGAAGCCAGTCTACCCATTTCAGAACCCAACATACCAATGTTTTCCACCCCCATATCCCAAAGATGGAGAAGCCATGTAGGCAGAGGTTCTGACAGCATGTCCATCAGCTCACCCTCAGTATAGGGGCAGAGCATGAAATGCTCCACAACATAGGAAAGGGGTGGCTCTTCCCCTTGAGGAACCTGAAGTTGTTGCATTTTTATTTTCTTAATTATAACCTGGCAGGCCTTTAATATGAGAGGCTGGTGCCTCAGCAGTTGCCTCTGTAAGAAATTGATCGGCTTAACCCCCTCATCCTCTCCTGACTTCTCTTCTACCATCTCCAAGTCTGAAGGCATCACTTTCTCCTCCCCCTCCCCAATGGGCTCCTGCATGCAGATTCTCCTGCTGCCTCCTCCCTCACTGCTAATGTATCTTTCAGAAGCGCAGCCCATCTTCTCAATTAGTGACTCTTTTCCTTAAGAGCATCTCATAGGTCATCACCCAGTTCCTCCAAGTGATACTGAAGTGTGTCTCTCTCCTGCTGAAGTTCTTTCTCCTCGATAACACTTTCCACTGTCTTGAGAAAAAGACCTCCCACAATCATAGCTGCTACATGGCCACTCATGGCCTCTAAGCAGTCTTCTATCTCCTGGAGGGCTAATTCCACAGAGTCTCCACCCTTCTCCAACTCTAGGGAAGGCCCCACCCCTCTAGGAGGTGCTTTACCCACGACAAATTACCCACTAGGGTCTCCATAGTTACAAGCCCACAGATAGAGGTCTCCCAAGTAAAGCTGTACCCTCTCCCACTGCAGCCACTGGGACCTCACCACTATCCATAAAGGGTTTCTGGGCATCTCCCCACCCTCTCTAGGGGCAGCCCACCCCAGGGTCCCACCCATGGAAACAGAGTATGAAAAGAAGAAATGTTTCATACTCAACATTATCTAGAAAAGTAATAAATTACTATATGCTAACAGTAACTAAATTACTATATGCTAACTATATTCACAATTAATAAGTTAATTCATGAGTAAACAAAATTATTATTAAATGAAACAATAGATGTTACTGTCCTATAAAAAGCTGAAAGATATGTTGAAATTCCTAATACAAAATCATTATTCAAAAATGAATTAAAATACTGTCATGATATACTAAATAAAGTAAGTTTTTATCTTTCATCAGTTCTATCAGCTTGTCTAGAAAATAAACATAAGGAAATTTATTCTACCGTTTTTATAATCAGTTATATTCTTACTCAAGATAAACTAACATGCTATTCAACAACTAAAACATGATGTTTCAAGATGTACATATTTTTATCAGTTAACATTAAAATAATAGTGTTGAATTCTTTCTCATTATTTTACATGGCATTACTATGAGATCAGAATGCACGGTGCACATAGTAAGATGAATATATTAGTGGTTCAATTTTAGTTATGATCACAAAAAGTCATTCCAGAAGTAAGAACCCCACAGTTAAACTATAATTTAGATATAACATAAATGTGAAACAAGACTATACAATCAAACTTCAAATTTTTTTGTGAGTTTACCAGTATTTTCTCAAAACATTCTCCTAAAGCATCTTTTTTGAAAAAATGGCAGTTTTTGTTATAGTAATATGGATAAGAAGTTAGTATTTTGAAATATTACACTTTCTAGGAAAAGCTGGGTCTCAACAGTGTGGTTACAGGAAGCTAGAGAGCAGCAGGAGATGTAATATATATAGTAATGTTTAAGATTTCTCAATTAGAGATTTATTGTCCTTTTTTACATATGTAATTAACAAATAAGCCATATCAGCTTCCTGCAACCCCAATACTCTGCTGGCCAATCTCTGTTAAAAATATCACCTTGGGAGAGCTCATTCTGGAATCCCTTCCTACTGCCAAAGCATCCCTAGGAGTTCCTATTCCAGCTGCTTAATTGGGGAATATAGATCTACATTCTCTAATAGGATTCTTAATAGAGTGTCTAGAGAAACTAGGTTATGAGCTGTGGTTAATAACGGAAATGTTGCAATAAAAAATATCCTTCTATAACATCGTGGTTTGTAGTATTTGTGAACTAGCCTCAACAACTGATTACCCTTTATGGCATTGTTTCTAAAAGGAATTTTTAAAAATCTGCATTTCAAAGTGGTAAAGCTCTTAGTCTGCAGCTTTTGGAACATAACAAAAACATGAACTTGAAATATTTCTAAATTTATATCCAACAATTAGAAGTTTCTACCATAATGTTTTCCACAATGCAATAAGCTATTTGTTAGCTTTTAACTACACTGTATCTGGGACAGAAAAAATTATTAAGCCTGAGTGTTTACAGCTGCTTTTCTGATTGGTCCCTGTGATTTTAAAAACAAAGGAAGAGTGAAATACAAAAAAATAAACTTGTATAAGTATTGGCTGAAATCTTAAAGGGGGAAATATGAAACATTGAAACAATTTTACTAGATTTTTTATTATAAATAAATTTAATTTATTAAAACTACAAATAATAAGTAACATTGATCACTGAAATTTAATACTGAGTGGTGGTAGGGGTATGAGTAAATATATAAACCATTAAAGAATGAAGGTATATAGAATTTTACCTTCTATAAGGAAATAGATATTTATTAAAAACACTATTATCTAAAAACACTATTTAACACTATTAAAATAATTTGGCAAGAAAACACATGTACTAAAGGATATTCACTAAAGTTCTTTCTGTCACCCAAGAACCATGTTACAATTACTTTAGTATGACATCTCAGGTTTTGAAATTATATTAACTCTGAAAGAAATATATTGGGATTATTGGCTAGCTCTTGCCAGTTATTTCCAGATCATCAACTACTCATCAATCAAGAAATTGTGACTTTTTCCAGAGATATTGAAGTTTATATTGCCTAAATGTCAGTGAAAAGACTTAACTCTCCTTGAGATGGTGATCATCTATTTTTTTCTATTGCTCCATCGTTTTCAGCCATTTGATCATATGTAACTCCAGGGGGAATATCCTGGGGCAAAATACCTTTGAAACTGAAATCAGTCAAAGGGAGAAATAAAGTTAAGAAGCCTGTTTATTTCTTACAAGCACTAGTCCCATCTCTCTCTTGACCAGGCTGCAGCAGTGTTCCACCCAACCTCTCTGGTCCAGATAAACCCTTGCAAGCCCTTGTAATTACCTATTGATTTGTAGATGAACTAATTTTATACACCCCTTGGAAACATCTATTGATATGCAGATGCACTAAAGCTAGATGCGAGATTCTGGAAATATTGCAATTTTACCCACATTATATTTTCACTTTCCTTCTGGATATGTGTGCACACATGTGTAGCTCTTAGAGGGCTAAAATGCCAGAGATGTCTTTATATTCCAGAGATTTGAAATTCCCAATGTGCTGCAAGCAGTATCCTAAACATAATACACCCTCACATTAATTCATAGGAATAATTTAAAGAGTGTTCTTGGGTTATCCTGATAGTTTCTATGTGAATAATTTAACCTTAAAAGCTAAGAACATTACTCAGCATCTCTGTAGACAAAACTGCTTATATTTTACATAGCATATTCCTTGCTTTACAAGTTTTCCCAAATAATAAACCTGAATATCCACATTACTTAGTATGTTACACTTTTGTCCTAATTCTAGAAAAATGAAAACTATTTTTTTATATTTTGTCATTAGTTTTTCTTGTGTTCACTGATGTTTTGAATAAAACACTAACATTTTCAATATTGTGAATCCTGTATCTATCCTGTCTTGTCTGAGGGTTTCAGTCCTGGGCAAGTTCACTATGGATTCAGTGAGATTGAGGAATGACAATGGAACATTCTTGGGGTAAAAGGGTTTATTACCGAACTTGTTCTCCCGGGAATAGGTCAAGAACTAGAATTAGGTCTGCATCCAATGGTTTGCAGGTCTGTAATCCTCCTCCATTTCTGCCTCCACCCGGAGAGCACTGGGCAGAACTATTTATATAGTGACTCAGTTAATAGTAGCTTATTGCCAATAGGTGTGGAAGCAGTAGCCTAGCAGCAGGCCAGTTACATCATCCAGTAGTTTAGGTTCAGGTGAGGATCCTGGCCATAGGAACTTCCATTTACCCCACATATTCTTTGAAAATTCAGTGGTGTATCTTCTTTTATTTTTCTTGTTACAATAAACTTTATGGAATAAATAATTTTGAGGAAGATTTACTTGACTAATTTTGGAACTATTATAAAACTTACCATAAAACTTCCTACAAGCCAGTGAAATTCCACACTCATCATTTCATAAAAAATACAAACCTTTACCTAAATGTAGATATGTATGGATACTTATACTTGTAGATACTGAAGGGGTAGGACTTAATTTATTATACTGTATAAGGAGGTAATCCATAATTTAATACATTAATCTGCACATGGGAAGTAGGAGGCATTTTTCTCATACCATTTAGTGCATGAGACAATGTGTTGTGCTTATTTAGCACCTATTGTGCTGCCACATGCCAATCCATGCTCTCCTCATCACCTTCACTTGTACAAACATCAGACAGAAGGGATATTGAGTAGGAGGATTTTAATTGGAATAAATACATTTCTTTATTCCTTGAGAACTTTAAGTCATTTATAAAACATGCTCATATTGCAAGTTCTAACTCATCACCCACCTTCTTGATGGAGTATTCCCAGGTACTGAATAATCCCTACTGAGTTTCCTTTCTCAGAAATGTAATGCTTTTAGGAATCAATAATCCCTTCAAATGCATCAGTCCTTAATTTTCCTTAAGTGTCTTTTTAAATTGTTTAATTCTAAAATGTTAACTGACGATGCTATATTGTCACATCTATTCTTTTTACTTGATATTTTGAAGAATTTAACTAAAGCATTTCTTGAGTACATTTTGTAGTATAGTTTGAAATAAGAAAATGTGCTCTACTTTCCTTATTTTTTCTTCTATACTTTCGCCCCCAGCTTTATTGAGATGTAATTGACATATATTGGGTAAATTTAATATCTACAACATATTGATTTGATACACTTATGTGTTCCAAAATAATTACCACCTTAGCCTTTCTTAACACCTCCATCTCATCACATCATTACCATTTCTTTTTCAACATTTAAATGTTGAGAACATTTAAAATCTACTCTCTCAGCAATTTTCAGGTATATAATACACTATTGTCAACAATAATCACCATGCTGTACATTAGATTCCAAGAATGAAATTGCCTTTTAATTGGAAGCTTGTACTCTTTAACTAACATCTTCCCATTTCCTCCACTTCCCAGTCTCAGCAATTTTTTTCAGATTCTATGCATAAGTGATATCATACAGTATTTGTTTTTTTCTGTCTCACTTATTTCAGTCAGCATAATGCCCTCAAGGTCCTTCCATGTTCTTGCACATGTTCTCACACTATACATATGTGATATATACATATTACATTTTTGTCCATTCATCCACTGACAGACATTGTTTTCATAACTTGGCTATTGTGAATAATGGTGTAATAAGGGAGTGCAGATCTCTCTTCAGGATCCTATTTTCATTCCCTTTGGATATATACCCAGAAGTGGAATTGCTGAGTAATATGGTAGTTTTGTTTTAATGTTTTGAGGAATCTCCATACTGTTTTCAATCATGACTGTACCAATTACATTCCCACCAATAGTGCACTAAAATTTGTATAGAACCATGAAAGACTCAGAAAATAACACTAGAGACAGCACATTTTCTTATTTCAAACTATAAAACAAAATCATAATAATCAGAACAGCATGAGACTGTAATACAAAAAGACAAATAAATCAAGAAAACAGAACAGAAAGCCCAGAAATAAACAACTATGTCAACTAATATTTGACAAAGAAGCCAAGAATACTTAATGGAGAAAGTATAGTTTCATTAATAAATGGTGTAGGAGAACTAGATAACCAAATGCAGAAAAATGATATTGGGTCCCTATCTTATGCCACTCACAAAAATTAGTTCAAAATGGGTTAAATTTTAAACATAAAACCCAGAACTATAAAACTCCTAGGGAAGAAAAAGGGGGGAAATATTTCCTTGACATTGATCTTGGCAATCATTTTTTTTACACCAAAAGTACAAGCAGTAGAAGCAAAAACCAATATGTTGGACACATCAAACTAAAATATTTTATACAGCAATAGAAACAATTAACAAAATGAAGGAAGACTGAAACAGAAGAAACATTTACAAATCATACAGATGATATGGGGGTTAATATCTAAAACATGTAAGAGACTCATACAAACCAATTAAAAAAATTCTGATAAAAAAATGGGCAGAGGACTAAATAAACATTTTCCAAAGAAGACATACAAATGGCCAACAGGTACCTGAAAAGATCTCAACATCACTAAACATCAGGGAAATGCAAATCAAATCCACAATGAGATATCCATCACTCCTCTTAAAATGGCTAGCATCGAAAAGATGAGAGATAACAAGTGTTAGTGGTAATGTTAAAAAAAGGGAATCCTTCACAAATACCTTGAGAGGGACAGTGACAAAGTGATATACTACCAGATAAGGTGAACCTAATTATAGAAAACCATGTCCAGTTAAGATTTAAAGGAATTGGTCACATTTAGTCTGAAAAGAAGATGTAGAGAGTAATTTGCTCATTGTATTGATATCATTGTATTGATACATGAGTAAGAGACTAGATTTATTGTCTTGTTTCAGTGGGTAATAGATGAAACATTAATATCAAAATATAATTTCATTTTAGAGGAAGGTGAAAATAGCCTATTAGCTAAGGCCTAATTAGATCAGTGGACAGTTGAGATTGGTAGGTAGCAGGCTTAATAAGTAACAGACCTTACAAGTCAAGAAAATGGGCACACCTACCTGCCTCGATGTAGAGGCCTTGAATAGGTCCAGTCACGTACCCAGTCCAGGTGGCCTCAATGCCATATTTCTGCCTCAAGACTATATCTTTAGGGAAACTTCCAGGAACAGAATGACAAGCAGAATACCACAGATTCCTAGGAAGAAGGAGAGGATGGGGAATTTCCAACTGCCTGATGCTTCCAGTTGCTCATAGGTCAAATGGCAGTCAGGTCTTACTGACTTACCTCCTCAATTTCTGTGACTTGGAGCAAGCTAATTAAATAATCTTTGCTTCAGTTTTCTCTTGCATAAAGTGGAGGCTATAATAGTATCTGCCCCTTCAAATAAGAATTAAATTAAATAAAGATTAAGTTAAATTAAATTTAAGTGAGCATTAAATTTAAATGAGGATTAAAATTTTAATATATATAAAGAGCTCAGAATAATGCCTGACAAATGATATGAGATCTTTTATCTTTTATGTATGGCTGGACATCACTATTACTACTGTCATCAACACCATCAACATCATCATCATCATCATTACAAATAGTTTGTGAAAGTAAATTCAGAAGATATATTTTCTCCTAATGGAAGTTCTGGAATAACCAATCAAATTAATTTAAATTATCTTCTAAAAGTAGTGGCGATCATTAAAATGGTTTCAACAGGGATGTGACAATAAAGAGTGCATTTGACAAGATTACTTTGGGAAAAGTAAACAATTTATCAAGAACTCTGCCAAGTTTTAATTAAGAAATGGATAAGGATAGCAGTAATGAGATAAATCAATGAGAAAAAGAATGTAATGTCATTCTCATTTGTATTTTTCCTATTGTATTGTGCCTTGAGCACAAACTACATAGAAGATATTGTGCACACAAAGGAGATGATCATCTCAAACTCTGTTTTTCTAGAAATAATAGGCATAATCAAGGATCCATTGATACTTCAGTCCATAGACTAAGAAAAAGATGGAACCAACACACCTGCTATTTAAATGAGAATTAATAAGTGTCAATTCTCAAACACTTTAATATCTTATAAACAATGCTGATTCCAAGATGTAATACTTGAAAACTTCATTCTCCAAATCTGTGACTATCTGTGCAGTAGCACTTAACAGTTATTTTGATGCTCTGTCATCCTTTTTATCTCTTTTAACAGATCCTTTTTTCATAGGATTTATACCCTATTTGTTATAGAGTATGACTTTTAAAAGACCCTTCAAACTTCTTTAGATATGATTGCTGGCAATATATTACTATGTTCTAAGAAAATTTTGCTATTAAAACCTTAGATTCTAAGACAAAGCAGAGATGATCTGATCATAATTAAATATTAATTTTACCCAATTCTTGGGTTTGGAAAATAAGTATAAATCATTAATCTTCATATTGTTGCTGATGCCCATGTAGAAAATGAATAGCTTTGGTCTGTTATATGGCCCTTGTTTTTTTTTTTTCTTTTGGTATCATTAATCTACAACTACATGAGGAAAATTATGTTTACTGGGTTCCCCCCTTCACCAAGTCCCCCCCACAAGCCCCATTACAGTCACTGTCCATCAGTGTAGTAAGATGCTGTAGAATCACTACTTGCCTTCTCTGTGTTGCACAGCCTCCCCGTGCCTCCCACAACATTACACATGCTAATCATAATGCCCCCCTTCCCCTCCCCCCATTATCTCTCCCTTCCCACCCATTCTTCCCAATCCCTTTCCCTGTGGTAACTGTTAGTCCATTCTTTGGTTCTGTGAGTCTGCTGCTGTTTTGTTCCTTCAGTTTTTTCTTTGTTCTTATACTCCACATATGAGTGAAATCATTTGGTACATGTCTTTCTCCACCTGTCTTATTTCACTGAGTATAATACCCTATAAGCCCCATCCACGTTGTTGCAAATGGTAGGATTTGATTTCTTCTTATGGTTGAATAATATTCCATTGTGTATATGTACCATATATTCTTTATCCATTCATCTACTGATGGACACTTAGGTTGCTTCCATTTCTTGGCTATTGTAAATAGTGCTGCAATAAACATAGGGGTGCATATGTCTTTTTCAAACTGTGCTGCTGCATTCTTAGGGTAAATTCCTAGAAGTGGAATTCCTGGGTCAAATGGTATTTCTATTTTGAGCTTCTTGAGGAACCTCCATACTGATTTCCACAATGGTTGAACTAATTTACATTCCCACCAGCAGTGTAGGAGGGTTCCACTTTCTCCACAACCTCACCAACATTTGTTGTTGTTTGTCTTTTGGACAGTGGCGATCCTTACTGGTGTGAGGTGATATCTTATTGTGGTTTTAACTTGTATTTCTCTGATGACTAGTGATGTGGAGTGTCTTTCCATGTGTCTGTTGGCCATCTGAATTTCTTCTTTAGAGAACTGTCTGTTCAGCTCCTCTGCCTATTTCTTAATTGGATTATTTACTTTTTGTTTGTTGAGGTGCATGAGTTCTTTGTATATTTTGGATGTCAACCCTTTATCAGATCTGTCATTTATGAATATGTTCTCCCATACTGTAGGATACCTTTTTGTTCTATTGATGGTGTCCTTTGCTGTACAGAAGCTTTTTAGCTTGATATAGTCCCACTTGTTCATTTTTGCATTTGTTTCCCTTGCCCGGGGAGATATGTTCATGAAGAAGTCACTCATGTTTATGTCCAAGAGATTTTTGCCTACGTTTTTTTCTAAGAGGTTTATGGTTAAATGACTTACATTCAGGTCTTTTATCCATTTAGAATTTACTTTTGTGTATGGGGTTAGACAATGATACAGTTTCATTCCCTTACATGTAGTTGTCCAGTTTTGCCAACGCCAACTGTTGAAGAGGCTGTCATTTCCCCATTGTATGTCCATGGCTCCTTTATCATATATTAATTGACCATATATGTTTGGGTTAATGTTTGGAGTCTCTATTCTGTTCCAGTGGTCTGGGGATCTGTTCTTGTGTCAGTACCAAATTGTCTTGATTACTGTGGCTTTGTAGTAGAGCTTGAAGTTGGGGAGCACTTTATTCTTCCTTCTTATGATTGCTTTGGCCATTTGGTGTCTTTGGTGGTTCCATATGAATTTTTGAACTATTTGTTCCAGTTTGCTGAAGAATGCTCTTGGTAATTTGATAGGGATTACATTGAATCTGTAGATTACCTTGGGCAGGATGGCCATTTTGACTATATTAATTCTTCCTAGCCAAGAGCATGAGATGAGTTTCCATTTGTTAGTGTCCTCTTTAATTCTCTTAAGAGTGTCTTGTAGTTTTCAGGGTATAGGTCTTTCACTTCTTTGGTTAGTTTTATTCCTAGGTATTTTATACTTTCAATGCAATTGTGAATGGAATTGTTTTCCTGATTTCTCCTTCTGTTAGTTCATTGTTAGTGTATAAGAAAGCCACAAATTTCTGTGTTTTAATTTTGTATCCTGCAACTTTGCTGAATTCTGATATTAGCTCTAGTAGTTTTGGAGAGGACTCTTTAGGGTTTTAGGGTTTTTTATATACGGTATCATGTCATCTGCAAGTAGTGACAGTTTGACTTCTTTACTAATCTGGATTCCTTGTATTTATTTGTTTTGTCTAATTGACGTGGCTAGGACCTCCAGTATTATGTTGAATAACAGTGGGGAGAGTGAGCTCCCCTGTCTCGTTCCCGATCTTAGAGGAAAAGCTTTCAGCTTCTTGATGTTCATCATGATGTTGGCTGTGGGTTTATCATATATGGCCTTTATTATATTGAGGTACTTGCCCTCTATACCCATTTTGGTGAGAGTTTCTATCATGAATGGATGTTGAACTTTATCTAATGCTTTTTCAGCATCTATGGAGATGATCATATGATTTTTGTCCTTTTTGTTTATGTGGTGGATGATGTTGATGTGTTTTTGAATGTTGTACCATCCTTGCATCCCTGAGATGAATCCCACTTGGTCATGGTTATGATACTCTTGATGTATTTTTGAATTCGGTTTCCTAATATTTTGTTGAGTATTTTTGCATCTACATTCATCAGGGATTTTGGTCTGTAATTTTCTTTTTTGGTGGGGTCTTTGCCTGGTTTTGGTATTAGGGTGATGCTGGCTTCATAGAATGAGTTTGGGAATATTCCCTCCTCTTCTTTTTTTGGAAAACTTTAAGGAGAATGGCTATTTTTTCTTCTCAGCATGCCTGATCAAATTCTGCAGTAAATCCATCTGGCCCTGGGGTTTTGCTTGTGGGTAGTTCTTTGATTACCGCTCCAATTTCGTTGCTGGTAATAGGTCTGTTTAGATTTTATTTCTTCCTTGTTCAGTCTTGGAAGATTGTATTTTTCTAGGAATTTGTCCATTTCTTCTATGTTTTACATCTTGTTAGCACATAGGTTTTCATAGTATTCTCTGATAATTCTTTGTATTTCTGTTGGGTCCGTCTTGACTTTTCCTTTCTTGTTTCTGATTCTGTTGATGTGTGTTGATTCTCTTTTTCTCTTAATAAGTCTGGCTAGGGGCTTATCTATTTTGTTTATTTTCTCAAAGAACCAGCTCTTGGTTTCTTTGATTTTTTCTATTGTTTTATTCTTCTCAATTTTATTTATTTATTTTCTGATCTTTATTATGTCCTTCCTTCTGCTGACTTTAGGCTTCATTTGTTCTTCTTTTTCCAATTTTGATAATTGTGACTTTAGACTATTCATTTGGAATTGTTCTTCCTTCTTTAAATATGACTGGATTGCTATATACTTTCTGCTTAAAACTGCTTTTGCTGCGTCCCACAGAAGTTGGGGCTTTGTGTTGTTGTCATTTGTTTCCATATATTGCTTGATCTCTATTTTAATTTGGTTATTGATCCATTGATTATTTAGGAGCATGTTGTTAAGCCTCCATGTGTTTGTGCATCATTTTGCTTTCTTTGTACAATTTATATCTAGTTTTATACCTTTATGGGCTGAGAAGTTGGTTAGTAGAATTTCCATCTTTTTTAATTTACTGAGGCTCTTTTTGTGGTATATGGCCCTTGTTTTCTTTGTTTCATAGTGAACATGCTGCCTGTAAAGGCTAAAAATTTATTCTAAAAAAAGAACTAAAATTAGGGTATTAAAATGTAGATTGCTTATTTTTTCTGGTAGATCTTGTAATTTTGAAAACCAAAATGGCCTGCTAATTAAGTCAAACATAAAAGTAATCTAACTAAATAACAAAAAAAGTTTAGTTGGTTCAGTTATAACTAAAAGAAGCAAATGATTTATTATTGAATTTTGAGTATAATAACTTCCACTGTTAAGCTGGCTGTTTTGGTATAAATAAATACAAATTAATGTAATTCTATAAGAATTAATTGTTAAAATAATTAAATTTAAGTATAAAATCATCATCATGACTGAAATATCTAATATTAATATAGCAAAGAAGGATTATCCACTATGAAGGAAAAAATGGCATTATTATGTATATAACTATTACAAGGAAAGAAGAAATTACAAATAAATATTTAATATATATCTTGAGGATACCATTAAATGCAAAAGTTTAAATTTATTGGAGGACTTCTGCTTCAGGAAAGATGGAGTAGGGAAGACAGAAATCCCATTCCTCCCAATCAGTATTGAGATCTACCACCTCAGTGTCGGTAGAGCCCAAGCAGTGAACCTACAATTTTATCTCCACCTAAAATTGACAAGGTTCCCCTTCCTCCTGATAAACTGGCATCAGACAGTTAGCTAAAACAATAAGTTTCACTAAGATCCAATCTCATGATATTCAAGAGGCTGTATATAAAAATAACCTGCCATGTCAAGAAGATCTCAAAATGAATGCAAAAAAAAAAAAAAAAGATGATCAAGAGATGCCACCATGGGATGACAGAAATGCTAGAATTATGTTACCATTATTTTATGGCAGTCGTAATAAAAATGGTTTATGAATAATGAACATGTTTGAAACAAATGTAAAAACACAGCACTTCAGCAAAGAAAGAGAAGATAGAGAGGAGAACCAAGTGCATATTTACAGTTGAAAACTACAATAACAAAAATAAAGAGCTCAATGGACAGCTTTAACAGGAGAATTAAGGGGAAGAGGAAAGAGTCAACTGGATGATAAAAAATAGAAACTAACCAGTTTCAGCAACAGAGAGAAAACTGAATTTAAATGTGAACAAAGTCTCAGGAACCTGTGAAATTTTGACAGAAAAGTCTAAAATCCATGCCATTAGAGTTCCAGGAACAAACAAACAAAAATGATGGTAGTAATGAAAAAGTATTTGAAAGAATAATGGTTGAGAACTTCCCACTTTGGCAAAAGAAATAAAGCTGCAGATCCAAGAAACTAAGCAGTTTGATTACACTGGAGTTATTCTATCATAGAAGGGGCAGCAATTTATTTTTATTGGAATAAACATTTATTTTGGATACAGATTTGCATTTACTGCATGCATTACTTCTGCAATAGGACTGTGGACTTACAGAATGACTTATCCATCGTCAGAGAATTCCACTCAGAATTGCTTCTGATCAAGAAACTCTGTTCATAGCAAATGAAGTATAACAATGGACCCATATTTATGGAATTAACTGGTCTTGTTATATTCCTCATCATCCTGAAGCAGCTGGCTTGATGGAGGTATGGAATGGCCATTTGAAGTTCAATTACATTACCAGCTACGTGGTAATACCTTTCAAGGCTTGGGAAAGGTTCTCCAGGTGATGGTAAATGCTCTCAATAAACTTTCAGTATATGGTACTGTATCTCTAATATTCAAGACACATAGTCTAGGAAAAATGGAACAGAAAGAGTAAGCCCTAGTGACCTTTACCTAGTGAGCCCCCAGAAAAAATTGTGCTTCCTTTTTTCATGCCTATATGCTCTTTTGGCCTCAAGGTCTTAGTTCCAAATGGAAGGATGCTTTCAGCAGGAGACTCAACAATAATTTCATCAAACTGGAAGTGTGCTAAGTCCTCACTTTGGGCTTCTCATAACTCTGAATTAACAGGCAAAGAAGAGTTACTATCCTAGCTGGGGTGCTTCATCCCGATTACCACTGGAAAATGGACTACTACTCCACAGTGGAGATTAGCAAGATATGTATGTATGTAGATACAGAATATCCCTTAAGCCATTTCTTAGTATTACTATGCCCTGTGATTAAAGTCAATGGAAAAATAAAAGAACCCAAATCAGACAGAACTACTAAGGCCCAGACCCTCCAAGAATGAAGGTTTGAGTCATATCGATTGGGGAAAAAAAACACTACTTTACATACAGTGTTAAATATAGTTAATTTTACACTGTATCATTTAAGTTAAAGGACATAAAGGGGAAGATTGAAAAGTCACCCAAGGACTTTACATTTTCTTTTTGGGAGTGGCTTAGAGTGTTTTTGTTATATGCAGGATAGTTGTATCATTTTAGATGGAAATAAGACCTGGCTACTGTATTTATTTAGAGATTATGTATTGTTTAAGGAGACATATATGGGTGTCAGATTGACAGGAGATGGACTTGTGATAGTTAATTCGATGTATTAATAAGGTTAGGACACAGTATGCAGATATTTGGTCAAAAATAGTCAAGTATCTAGGAAGGAAGAAGAAAAGCTATAGAAGTAGCAGGCGGAAGAAAACATGTGAAGATTGATTACTTCTTATTTTATTGTTGTTAACAACCATTTGATCAATAAATATGAGAGATGCCCTCACACCTCACAAAAAAAAAAAAAAAAGGACAGAATTCCAATGGTAAAATAAATAATTAACAGGGATGTAATGTATAGCATAAGGAATATAGTCAAGATATTATAACAGCTTGGTAGGGTGATAGCTGGAACCTAGAATTATGTATATAAATGTTGAATCACTGTGTTGTACACCTGAAACTAATGTAATGTAATACTGTGCGTCAACTAACCTTCAATAAAAAATAATTATCTACAAAAAAAAAAAAATAGTCAAGTATCTCTGTAAGGATATTTCTAAAATAAGACTAATATTGAAATCAATAGCTTTGAGTGAAACAGATTACTCTTCCTAATGAGTGGATCTCATTCAATCAATTGAAGGTTTTAAGAAAAAAAAAGACTCAAGTTCCCTGTGGGACAGGAAATTCTCCTCCAGACTATCTTTGGATTTGAACTACAACATCAACTCTTCCCTGATTCTGCAGTCTACTGGATATCTTATTGTTCTGTTTCTCTGAAGAACCTTAACTAAAACACCATGTGAGTAGAACCATATAGAATTTAACCTTTTATGATTGTCTTAATTTTCTTAGCAAAATTTCTTGAAGGTTCATCCATGTTGCAGTATGTGTCAGAATTGCCTTCCTTTTTAAGGCTGAATGAGATTCCATTTTATGTATGTAACACATTTTGTTTATCCACTTATCCATAATGGATGGTAGCAACTTGGATTGCTTCCACCTTTTTGGTCAATGTGAATAATGCTGCTGTAAACATGGGTGTACAAATACCTGTTTGAGTCCCTGCTTTAAATTCCTTTGGGTATACACCCAGGTGTGAATTTGCTAAATCATATGGTAACTTTAGTTTTAACATTTTGAGGAACTGCCATATTGTTTTCCGTAATAGCTGTACCATTTTACCTTCCTATCAACAGTACAAAAACATTCCAATTTCTCCACATCCTTGCCAACAATTGCTATTTTCTGTTTTTGTTTTAATATTAACCATCCTAATGGACATTAAGTAGTATTTCTTTGTGGTTTTGATGGGCAGTCCCCTGATGATTAGTGGTGTTGATCCCTGTCCCTTTTCTCCTATAGAGCAACTTTTCATATGCCTATTGTCCATCTATATATCTTTTTTTTAGAAATGTCCATATTAATGTCCTTTGCCCATTTTTTTATGGGGATTTATTTTTGTAGTTATAGCTCTTTATAATTTCTGAGTATAAATTATTATCAGATACATTATTTACAAATAATTTTCCCCTTCCACGGATTCCCTTTCTTGTAGATGCACAGAAGTTTTTGATTTTGATGTAGCCCAATTTATCCATTTTTATTTTTGCTGTCTGTACTTTTGGTGATACATCCAAGATATATTTGCCATATCCAATGTAATGAAAGTATCTCAAAAGGTTTTTTTAAGAGTTTTATAGTATTAGTCTTTTCATTTAGGTCTTTAATACATTTTGAATTAATTTTTATACATGTAATATTTTGAAATGGTCCAACTTCAATCTTTTGCATGTGGATTTTCAGTTTTCCCATCATTATTTGTTGAAAACTATTGTTTTCCCATTGAATTACTTTAGCAATCTTGCCAAAGTAATTTCAACATATATGTGAGGGATTATTTCTGGGATTTCTATTCTACTCCACTGGTGTGTATATATATATGTATCTCCATACTGTCTGCTGGCTTGCCAAGTTTCATTTGTGAAATCCTCTGTAATTTTTACTGAGGATCCCCTACATGATGAATATATACATTTGATATAGATAGACACATTTGAGTTGTATACATCTAATTTGGATATTAACCCCTTAAAACATATACATTTTACAAACATTTTCTCCTATTCTATAGGTTGCCTTTTCATTTTATGATTCTTTCCTCTGCTGTGCAGAAACATTTTAGTTTGATGTAGTCTCAGTTATTTATTTTTCATTTTTTTTTCTGTGCTTTTGGTGTCAAATCCAAAAGTCATTGCCAAAACCAATGTCAAGAAATGTTTCCCTTATGCTTTCTTCTAGCAGTTTTATGGTTTCAGGTATTATGTTTAAGTATTTAATCCATTTTGAGTTGATTTTTGTGTATGGTAAAAGATAAGGATCTAATGGTCTTTCTGGATATGTTTATCTTACTTTTCTAGCACCTCTGTTGAACAGATATCTTTTCCTCATTTTGTATTTTTCACATGTTTGTTGAAGGTCGATTGACCATATATGCATGGGTTTGTTTCTGGGCTATCTATTCAGTTTCTTTGATCTCTAAGTCTATTTATGGCAGCATCACAGTGTTTTAATTACTGTGGCTTTAATATATTTGAAATCAGGGAGTGAGATGCTTCTAGCTTTGCTACTCTTGATCAAAAATGTTTCGGACAAAGTTTTTTAAGTTTCATATGAATTTTGATTGTTTTGGCAATTTCTGTAATAAAAGTTTTTGGGAATTTATAGTGAATATACTGAATCTGTAAATTATTTGGAGTAGTATTACATTTTAATGGTATTGTTTTCCAATCCATGAATGCAGGATGTATTTCCATTTATTTGGGTTCTATTTAATTTATTTCATCAGTATTGTAGTTTTCAGTATACAGTCTTTTACCTTCTTGGTTAAGTTTATTCTTAAGCATTTTATTTTTATTTTTATTCTCTTTGGTGGCCTTTTATATATAATTCTATGTCTTTGCTGTTATTTCCATTTTCATCCATATATAATTTCTTAATTTCATTTACTTATTTTCTGTCTTTTCCTTTAGCTTTTTGTGAATATCTGGGAGAACTATTTTAGTCTTTGTCTAATAAGTCCAATTGGTGTATTGCTTCTGGGTTGATTTTCTAAATATTTATTTTGGTTCTTTGAATGGGCTATGTTTTCTTATTTCTTTGTATGCCTTCTGATTGTCTGTAGAAAACTGGTCATTTATAAAAACAGTCAATCCAAGTTTCTACTCACTGCATTAGTAGAAGAGAAAACTTTCATTCATAGCCTGTCACAAAGGCTTAAAAAGTCATCTCAGGTCTTTACTGAGCATGTACCTTCTCTGAGACTGTGTATATGTATTTTACAATTCCTAGTACATATGGCTTCTTGCTAAATATCAGTTTCCCTATGAACCTAACACCTTCTACCAATAGCCTTAATTATTCTATAGCATTATTTATTAAATTTATTATTACTTTTACTTAACAAAATATTTTATTTTAGATTTTTTTCAGATTGTCTTCTTTTATTGAAGTAGAATTAGCATACAATTTTTTTATTGAAGTATCATTTATATCAATCATACTGGTTTTGAGTACACAGCACAGTGGTTCAACAGTTACCCATATTATTAAATCCTCACCCGCTCTAGTGCAGTTAATATCTGTCAACATGGAAAGATGTTACAGAATCAGTGGCTATATTCTCCATGTTGTAATATCATCCCCATGACCAACTTACATTCTGATGGATTTTTGTGCCCTTTTTTCCCCCTCACCCTCCTCACCCAACTCCTTCCTGATGGTAACCACAAGTAGATGAATGGATGAAGAGGTAGTACATATATGAAATGGAATACTATTCAGCCATAAAAATGAAATACTGCCATTTGCAACAACAAGGATGGACCTAGAGGATATTATGCTAAGTGAAATAAGCCAGTAAGGGAAAGACAAATAATACAATATGATTTCACTTATTTGTGGAATACAAAAATAAAACAAAACATGCAAAATAGCAGTAGACTCTGTAGTATTCTTTATTTAATAGTCTCCATTTGCTGGTCTATTGGTATTTTTGTGAGTCATGCCCACTGCTTTTTGAAACTCCTTATAGCTTGAGGTCTGAGCTTTAGTGGCTTTGGCTTTCTGAACTTCGTAGTAGATACCTACCATAGAGACCAAGCAGGCACCCCAGGGTGGTTAGCATGTTGCAAATTAGTTTTGCTCTGATATTCCAGTTCATGAATACAAAGTGGACATAGGGTCACTGATTCTCCCAACCATGCCATGCCTCCCTGGAGAAGAGGGTTGGGCAAGTTTGAGTAAAAATCTCATGAAATCTTCTACCATTTTGAATGTGACTTTTTTTTCATTGGGCATTTTATTGTTGCTGCAGATCTTTTACTGATGTCTAGAGCTCCTATAAAGTTATTTCAACCTGTCTCTAATTGCTTTTTAAATGTTTCTATGAGGAAATAGAGCCCGAAGTTTCCTAGTCTAGAATCTTGCTGACATCACTCATCTATTGATATTTTTAAATGGGGGTTAATACATGATAGCAATGAATATACACACATTGAAATTAAAAATCCAACACATTTTAAAGCTACACAAAAAAATGAAATACTTAAATATAAATCTAACAAACCTCATATAAGACTCATATGCTGAATACTACCCAAAGCTGATGTTAGAAATTAAGGATGTAAATAAATGGGAACATACTGTATACATGGATTGGAAAATTCAACATAGTAAACATGTTGATTCTCTCCAAATTGATATGCAGATTTAACACAATTGTGATTATAATCCCTGCAAGAATTTTTTGTACATATAGATAAGGTTATCATAAAATTTATATGGAAAGACAAATAAATAAGTGTAGTAAGGTCATTTTGATAAAGAAGTATGAAGGGGAGGAATCAATCCATTATTCAAAACTTCATGATTACTTCAGTAATCATGAGTCTGAGATATTGGTGGAGAGATGAAAACTTATGTCAAAGACACAGAACAAAGAATCCAGAGAGTTCCACCAAAATTCTCAACCAATTTTTGACAAAAATAAAAAGGCAACTCAGTTGAATAAAGATAGCCTTTTCAACCCATGGGGTAATTGGATATTCCCAGACAAAAATAAATAAATAAATAACATCAGTTAAATATCACACCTTACACAAAATTAACACAAAAGGGATCATAAATTTAAGTATAAACAATAAAACTATGGAAGTATGAAACTATAGGAAAGAGAGAGAGAAAAAGAACTTCAGAATCTGAAACCAGGTAACATTTTCTTAGAATTGAGATCAAAAGCATAATTTATAAAAACAAAAGACTGATAAATTATATTACATTAAAATTAAAATGTTTGCCATATGGAACACTCTGTTAGTAGAATGAAAGACAATCTACAGAGTGGTAGAATATATTTGTAAACAACATATCCAAAAGATTACTATCTAGAATATATAAAGATCTCTCCAAACTCAAACAGTGAAAAAACTAACTAGAAAATGGGCAAAAGACATGAAGAGACATATAATAGAAGAGAATATACACCAGAAAACAATCACCTAGAAAGATGTGCAACATTATTAGCTGTTAGGGAAACACAGAGTAAAACGATAATGACATGGTACTATATGCTTATTAGAATGGCTAAAATGAAAAGTAACAGCACCAAGTGAAGGAGAGAATATGGGAAACTGGATCACTTATACATTTCTGATGAGAATATAAAATGCTGTAACCATTTTGGAAAACAATTTGGTGGGCTTTTTTAAAAAACCTAAACATGCAATAACTATACAGTTCAACAGTTACACTCCTGGGCATTTATCCCAGAGAAATGAATTTAATGTTCCCATGAAAACCTGTACAAGAGTATTTATAGCAGCATTATTCTTAGTAGCTGTAAACTGAAAACAACCCAGATGTCCCCCACCTGGCAAGTGGCTAAATAACCAGTATTATATCCATATCACGGAATACTACTCAGTAATAAATAAGAACAAACTATTCATATAAACCTGGTGGAATCTCCAAAGAATTTTTCTGAATGGAAAAAGTTAATCTTTAAATGTTTCATTTTGTATAATTCCATTTACATAACATTCTTGACTTGAAATAATTATAGAATTAGAAAACTTATTAGTGGTTGCTAAAGCTGAGCAAGTAAATGGGGGTGGGAGAGAAGTGTGTGGTGTTTTAAAGAGCAAGATGAGGGATCCTTTTGGTGAGGGAAATATTTGTATCTTGATTTATCCCAATATCATTTTTCTGGTTGTGATATTGTATTATAGTTCTGCAAGATAATACCATCGGGAAGAACAAGGTAAAGGGCACAAGGACCTCTTTATATTATTTTTTTTAAATGCACAACAATCAAATAAATCATTTCAACTAACAGCTTTAGAGATCCAACTGTATGTTAACCGTACAGAGTAAGATGTCATCTATTAAAAATTATAAAAATAGAAATATTTTTTAAACATGAAAATAAGATCATTTGAGCATCCTTTACTTTCTTGTTTCATATACAATGAAAACACAGAATGCCATATGGTTAAAGAAATTAAATATCTCTGTTGTGAAAATGACCTATAATGGAGAACAAAATATCAGAATTTAAAATTAGTTACAAATGTCATTCCTTCATTTGATGACTACAACATGAATATATTGTCATATGATATAAGAAAAAATCTTGAAACAGGAAACTTTAAAAACTAGAATAAAACCAAACTGAAAACATTTGATGTGTAATCTGCTTTTTCCTAAATTTTAACAATACTTGTAAGACATAAAATTATATTATATGTGTATCCTTAAAATAATCTGGAATTTGTCTAATTTAAAAGTTATAGTTACTCTCAGAAAACAAAACAATAAGCTTGAAACTACTTCATTAAAATATATGTATATTTCATATAATGACCCCAGATTTCATATAATGGGGACACTATTTAAGTGGTAGAATTACAGATGATAGCTTTGAATTCTCTTTTTTTATAAATTTACTTAAGCACCATCATGCTAATGCAAACTATTAAAAAATTCTAGGCATCTCCCAATCAAATATTTTATGAAATGTCTATAAAAGAAATAGTTTGGGTATCAAAATTGAAAAATAATCCAGTCTTTACTCACACGAGGATACTACTTATAACACACAGCTCATATTCATAAATTGTGCATTAATTCATGAACTTTTGTCATTTCAAAATTATATTCTGAATTCTAAGTATGATCTTGGTAATGTTTAATATCCTAAGGGATTGAGCAGTAAAAATTCAAGTTCCTGTTCTCTAGGAGATCATCATCCAGGATAGGAATACAGGAATTTATATCCTCTGCTTTCCTAATCTGTAATAACCTATAACTTCTCCAAAAGACTCCTTCTCCCTTTCCAAAAAAAAAAAAATCCAAATTAAAAACTATTAACAACTCAAACTATACAGGCTTTTATTTTATTTCACCTTTCTCTTTTGCAGCACTTTTTTTCTTTTTCTCCCTCTTTCCCTCCCTTTCTCCTTTCTTCCCTACCTTCCTTCCTCTTTCTTTTTCATACTGTTGCTTGTTGAACTATGTCCCCCCAAAACACAAATATATTGCAGATGTATTTAGTTAAAATGAGGTCATACTGGATTAGGATGGGCCTTAAAGCCAATATGACTATGTCCCTATAAGAGACACACACAAGAAGGGAAATTCTGTGAAAAGGAAGGCAGAGATTGGTGATGTGTCTACAGACCACAGAATGCCAGATGGCCAATGATCACTAGAAACTGAGAAAAGGTGAGGGGAAAAGCCTCCTTTAGAGCCTTTAGAGAGAGCATGGCCCCACCAACATCTTAATTTCAGACTTACAACCTCCTGAAATGTGACAGAATGAATTTGGGTTGTTTTAAACCAGTATGTGATCATTTGTTACACAAGCCCTAGGAAACTAATTTTCATTATTTGTTTACCTTTCAAGTTATCCATTATCTTAAGTTTATCACATCACACTCAAGCCTTTGCTATCTCCATACACATTCAAATTTTACTATTTCAGTATGAAATCAAAATTCAGAACCTAGCCAGAAAAAGTTAAGACCTGCTTGGAAGTGGGGAGAGAGGTAGAAGGTGAGAATGGGAACCTCATTTTGCAGTCTGCATCTTAGTAGGTCAAGCACACCTAATTTGATACTGTCAAGGAAGAATCATAAGGTAAATAAGAAGGTGTACAATGACACATGGTGAAACACACTTTCAGAAGTCACTGCCAATATACATTATCTTTGAATTAACCTACAGATGTTTTGGCTCCTAAAATGGAAAAGACACTGTGCTAAATTTTCCTGCTCTAGAAATGACCTCAGACAAGGCTGAAACCTGAGCCTATTGAAGGCTGGAAGACCAATTAAATGACCTTTGATTCACCCAGATTTTCAGTAGTTACTCAGGATTGAATAGACCCTGTGATCTGTTATGTGTACATGGTCATGGGCAAGCTTTTGTCAGTTTTCAAAACAGTGAGTAGAGGCAGAGGACTATAGAATAATCCCTGAGAGGAGAATAAAGGCAAACCTCTTAATGGATGTTAACAAGATCCCCCTTCTGCTCGGGGATTATCAGAAACACTGGGGAAATTTATGGAGACTTGAAGATTATAGAAAATGGCTTTTCTGACTGGTATCTCCTGCTTTATGTAACAATGTCATCCAATAAACTTCATATATTTCACCTGGCCTTGTGTCTTACTGTCTTTATAGGTCTGTAGACATCTTTCCAACAATCATGTTAAATCTTTAAGAAAACTGAGGAAATGGGAACCCAAAAATGTAAGGTATAATGTCTCCCTCAACTAGGCTTGCATTCTATCTGGTAACTCAGAAATACAAGCCTTATCATAATTGCAAATTGACATGAAAAATCAAAAGTGCCAAGTGAGTTCTGACTTTAGAATGCTCAATTTCGGCTGTCAAAGAAAGTCTACAGGAAAAGATGAAAATTCAGCTGCTCCTAACTGGTTTCAGAGGAATTGTATAGATAGAAGAGAGAGAAATTTGCATTAAGAAATTCACTGGATAAAATATATGATATTTCAGAAGAAAGTGTATCAGTGGGCAGGGAATGAAATGCTTTCTTTATCACATCATTGATATCTGGTCTTTTAGTTGACTAACCGATGGCTCCCATATGCTTCACTTTAAGTATAATTGAAGGAAAAATGCATGCATCTACTTTACCAGAAATATGTACAAGTATAGGATCGAAATTTGTTTCTTCAAACTTCTGAGACATCTATTTAGCCAAATATTTAGTTCCATACCTATTCAAGTATTTGTCTTTTCTTTTATAGAACAAACATATGACTTTTTAGAACTAGAGAATTTTGTATTGGTATAAATACACTAGAAGTCATAAACTAACCTATTTTGCCATTACACCGTAATACTGAAATTGCTGTTTTTCTTAGAAAGTATTGCTAAATATCCCATTTCTTAATATGATATGTAATATTTTAGTATATATGAATGTATGTGTTAATGATATATATAATATTTAGATGGATATTTACTTAGACATTTAAATATGTATAGTCTATATAAATGTTAACACAATATTTAGGTAAATAGGTATTTACAAAGACATTTAAATAAATACATATAGTCTATGTGTGGAGGTAAATAATTATACCAGAAAAGAACTGTTTATGTGGCAACAAGGACATTTATTGTTAGGATATTGGGAAATCACAGAACTAAAGAAAAAAATGTTATGGGAAGGATAAATAGCACTCCTAGGAGCTACTGAATGTAAACCAGAGGAAAGGAGGAAAAGAGCCAGCATGCTACAGCTGTTAGTGTCTTGAATTTGAATCCTACTATATTCATGCACTAGAGCCCTTAAAGAACTTCAAGGGAATATCTGATTGGTTGAGCCTAAATCATAAGACTATTAGCTGGTTCTGCCTGTGTAGCACAAAGTAGCATAAAGCTTTTCCCAAAAGTATACCACCAAGGGATTGTCCCCAAATTAGATCTTCAGTTAATTGTAAGAAGAGTTGAATTCTTTAAGTCAAAACTAACGTTCTTTTTACAAAAATGATGATGACTATAAAACTGGCAAAAATGTATGCAATTTAGTCAATTGATTAATAATATTAAGCACCAGTTAGCTACTCAGCATTGCTGTAGGGGCTATGGCAGGAATATAAAATTTTGGCTCCTCCCAAACAATCTTGCAATTCTACTTACTATAAAAGATTGACATAGGTTCTATTTATCTAACATCTAGCTAGCTAGCTATCATCTATCATCATCATGTCTATCTATTATCAGTATAAAGGAAACAATTGGGATGTTCCAGCCTCAGAGATATATACACAATAAGATCTAAATACTCATAAGACATGCTTTAAAAAGTATCTATGCCTAGAGAACAAAACATAAATATATTCCTATGGAATATAACCCCTAATATGGTTGAACTTCATCCTACTTATCCAATTTTCAAAACAATCTCCTCTTTTCACACTAAATTCTACCCATGTTATTCAGTATTTCAGCACTCAAATAGGTAAAGCTGGTTGTGTTCTGCCTGAAATGCACTTCCTCTTGGGCCTCATATGCTTGGATCCTTCCCAGTACTTAGGATTATCTACCCATTCCTTCATCATTGCATTGCTGTAAGTAAAACTCTTTGTTTATTTTCTGGTTAGCTCTTACCACAACATAAAATTATTTTGTTTCTGTGTTTGTTTATTCTCTGATTTTGATAATGGCATGAATGTTGCAGCTTCTGTATGTCCTGATGTAGATGGTGTATGGGACACAAGACATGCTTATAAATTATTTGTTGTCTAGATGAATGAAAAATGCTTTACCCTTTAGAAATCATGGCACTAGATCATTTGCTTAAAACAGAAATACATAATTTAAAAAAATTTACTTCCACTACAGAAAGAAAGAAGAATTACAACACTTTTTAAAAGCATTATAGAGGATAAGAGTGCTTCTCATTATCTAAGAATATGATATCCTCCACTATGTAAATGCATGTTTGGTGCAAGTTTAAAGAGCATAAAATACAGTTTTATATGCCAATACTGAAAATAAAGGTTTTATATGGTTATTTTCGCCAAATCAGTGGAGAAACATTAAAAACTGGCTGAATTAATCCTCTGAAATATTACAGCTGTAACAAATATCAATAAAGAGTGACAGAGGCAGCTGTTGGATGGTCTCAAGGGCCAAACATTTGATGTGTTCTATGGTTCAGGATGCGATAATTCTTTGGCCACAGTACAAGATGGTTTGAGGCTTTCATTCACTATGTGGGCAGAGTGAAGAGCATGGAAGATCTCCATATCAAATTCCCAAATACTATTCCAAATGAAGGTGAAAAGGTCTCCAGTAATGTTCATGCCTTGGGGGAAAAAATTAGATCAGCAAAAGCAGTGACAAAAGGATAAATGCCTTTGGACCATGTGGATTAGAAGAATTGAACAAGGTAAGCAATTATAGTGAAACTTACAGGTAATGAAAAAGGTCCGATTTTCAATTATTCAGTGTTGATTAAAATAATCCTTGAACACAGCAAATTAACTACCAAGAACTGTTAATAAAAGCAAAGACAATCTATGCTGTAGGTTGGATATTCAAAATGAGAATGTGGAAGAGGGTGATGAACAACTATGCAATTAAATGCGTGAAATCCAAAGTGTTGCCTATTTTTCTAGCTTCATTTAACTTTGAAAAATTAGAGCCATAGCACCAAATAATTTGAAAAGATCGCTGTCTCTTGTTATTTTGAATCATATGGGTAACATAAAATTGCTCACATGTGGAAAATTGATGCTTGGTATAAATACTGCCCCAGAATCTTAAGAAAGTGAAGCTAAACAGCACCAGGAAGAAATAAAAATGTGTCTTTCAATTGCTTTATAAGTTTAATAATTTTACCAGCACAGTAGAGACTTTAACTGGGAAGATTTTAAAATATGAAGGGATTAGCTTTGGTTATCTACTTCTGCAAAAACATCATATCAAAATCCAAGGGTGAATGTAGCAAACTAAAAAAAGAAAAGAAAAAGCAGAATCTATATTCATTTAGCAGCCTTATTCAGAATCCAAGAAAGCCTATATAAAAATCTTGGGAAAAAAACACAAACAAATATGTTGTCTTTCACCTGAATGTAAACTTCATGAAGGCAGAGTATCTTTCCTATTGTTCTTTCCTCTATCTCTGATCCTTAAGACAGTTTTGGGTATGTAGTAGGTTCTTGAAAAATACCTGTTTGAAAAATTTTGAATGAATCTATGAATATGAAATAAAAATATCTATAGCAAACCACATTCCCCAAAATAATATGTTTTAATCTAATTTTATTATCAGTAACAGTAATATTAGTATTATTCTTATATTCTTAAAAAACCACTGGAAAGTACTTTTAGAAGAAAATAGAATATCCAAACCGTTCATTAGATTTGGTCTTTGCTTGTCTAAAAATCTATCAATCTATCTATCATCTCTCTCTCTCTATGTGTATATATATATATATATGTATGTATGCACACACACACACACACACACATAATAAGATCTAGATACTCATAAGACTTGCTTTAAAAAATGTCTATGCCTAGAGAACCAAATATAAATATAGTCCTATGGAATATAACCCCTAATACAGTTGAAGGATAAATGGAATTTTGGGTTTGAGTAAGAAATAATTATCCATTTAATGTTAGCTCTTTCTAAAATAATGCTAAATATTTAAATTGATATCAAAACTTATTTATGTCCAAGCCCTTGGTGTGGAAGTAGTTGAGCTGCCTGATAACTGAGGCAAAATAGGTGAGATGAACAAGCAATGACAAGTACTATTCTTGGCCTTAACTGTACAGAAACTGTACTCTCCAAACCTCACAGTCAGTCTTTCTATATTCTCAAGTACTAGCTTAGAAACTTCTCAAGGTAGTAAACTAGGGTAATATTATGGGTCACTTATGCTGTTTCCTATTTTTCAAGGCTCACTCTCCTTCATTACCTGATATTTCAGTGTCTTACAAAACAATGACTCATATGTTTTGTCTCATTTTCTGTTTTGTATCTTTTGTTTGTTTTTATTTTGGTCTTACTTTGTTTTGTTTTGAGCAGGATGATAACTGAACCTACTGCTTTATGTTGGCTGAAAGCAGAAGTTTATATTATCTAGGTTCTATATAACTCAAGGTAGAATAAGAGTATATTACTCCCTACCTCCTAGGAATGCTGAACTCTTAAATTATGTAATTATAATTTATTTTTATTTTATTTATAATTTATGATTTAATTTAGTACTAATTACAGTTTTTCAAAATTAGATATTTTTAAAGGCTATAGAGGGAACATACTTGAATATAATAAAGGCCATATATGACAAACCCATTAGCATCATATTAAGAAAAGCTTTCAATACCTATCTTAAGTTCAGGAATAGGACAAGGATGCCCACTCTCATCACTTTTATTAAAATAGTACTGGAAGTCCTAGCCACAGGAATCAGACAAGAAAAAAAAATAAAAGGCATCTAAATTGGTAAGGAAGAAGTAAACTTGTCACTATTTACAGATGATATGATGCTATATATAGAAAAATCCTAAAGACTCCACCAAAAGACTACTAGAACTAATAAATGGATTCAGTAAAGTCACATGAAACAAAGTCAGTATAAAGAAGTTGCATTTCTATATACAAATAATGAACTAGCAGAAAGAGAAATTAAGAAAAGAATTCTATTTACAATTGCATCAAAAAGAATAAAATTTCTGGGAATCTAACCAAGGTTGTGAAAGACCTATAATCTTAAAACAATAAGACTTTGATGAAACAAACTAAAAAATATATAAATAAATCCCATGCTCATGAATAGGAAGAATTAATATTGTTAGAAAGGCCATACTACCTAAAGCAATCTACAGATCCATTGCAGTCTCTATCAAAAAAACAATGGCGATGGGGAGCCAAGATGGTGGCATGAGTAGTTTAGTGGAAATCTCCTCCCAAAAACATATATATTTTTGAAACTGCAACAAATACAACTATTCCTAAAAGAGAGACCAGTGGATACAGTACAACAGAGAGGCTACATCTACATCTGTGAGAACTCAGTATTACACAAAGCAGGTAAGATACAAGCCACAGCCTGGCAGGACCCGAGCACCCCAACAACCCCAGTGGGAGGAAAGGAGTCAGAGTGGGGATGGAATGAAAGCCCAGAAGTGCTAAACAACCAGCTCTAGTAATCCACACCAGGAGCACAGACCCAGTGTGCATGGTGTGCTAGATATCAGAGAAACGGAAAAGCAAAATCTGCGAGTGGGTCCCCGCAAACGGCTCACCTGGGACAAAAGAAAAGCTAGTGCTTTTTGAAAGTCTTAAAGGGACAGGGACCTCACAGCTTGAAGGAATCATCCAGGCACACTCAGCCCAGCAGCTGGAAATCCCGGGGAACTCCAGGTGACCTAACCCCTGGGAGGCAGGGCAGTTCTGAAGCCCCTCACAACAATAAGCAGGCTGCTAGTCGTTCCCCTGGTCAGCACAGACCCCGATACACTGGCCCAGTAGCCAGAGAGTGGCCTGTGCGAAGCGGCAGTGAAGACTAGCGAGTGGCCCGGGAGTGGCCATGCCCCCAACAGCCACCCAGAATATCCTCCTGGTGCACAGCTGCCTGGGCCAAACCCAAAGGCAGTCAACAGTATGCAGCTGCCCGGTGGGATCACCGCTCTTGCAGGAGAGCACACCGGCACACCTGCCACTCCCAGCAAGGCTCTGCACTACCCTGATGGAGACCTCACCCACAGCAGCTTAGGAGATTAATCTGGAGGCTGCTCCAGGAGTGCAGACAACCGACACAGGCAGTGGAGAAGGGCAAGGCAACCAGAAAGCAGGAAAGAACTTTGTTCTCCCAGCTGACACATGCATTGCCTGCCTACAGCTACCTCTATCACCATGAAAAGGCAGAAGAATTTGGTCCAGTCTAAAATTACTCAGACAACCCCCGAGAGATGGCCTAGGGAGATATATTTAACCAATCTCTCTGAGAAAGAAATCAAAATAAAGGTCATAACCATGCTGATGGAGATGCAGAGAAATATGCAACAGCTAATGGATAAAGTTGGGAGGGAGAATACAGAAATAAAAGAATCTCTGGAAGGACTTAAGAGCAGACTAGATGAGGTGCAAGAGGCTGTTAATGGAATAGAAATTAGAGAATAGGAATACAGAGAAGCTGATGCACAGAGAGATAAAAGGATCTCCAGGAATGAAACAATATTAAGAGAACTCTGTGACTAATCCAAAATGAACAATATCCACATTATAGTAGTACCAGAAGAAGAAGAGAGAAAAAAGGGATAGAAAATGTCTTTGAAGAAATAATTGCTGAAAACCTCCCCAAAATAAGGGAGGAAATAGTCTCTCAGACTATGGAGGCCCACAGAACTCCCAACATAAGAGACCCAATGAGGACACCACCAAGACACATAATAATTAAAGTGACAAAGATCAAAGAAAAGGACAGAGTATTAAAGGCAGACAGAGAGAGAGAAAAGGTCACCTACAAAGGAAAACCCATTAGGCTATCATCAGACTTCTCAACAGAAACCTTACAGGCCAGAAGAGAATGGCATGATATATTTAATGCAATGAAACAGAAGGGCCTTGAACCAAGAATACTGTATCCAACACAATTATCATTTAAATATGAAGGAGGGATTAAACAATTCCCAGACAAGCAAAAGTTGAAGGAATTTGTCTACCACAAACCCCTCTACAGGGTATTTTAGAGGGACTGCTTCAGATGGAAGCATTCCTAAGGCAAAATAGATGTCACCAGAGAATATAAAATCACAGCAAAGAAAGCAAGCCAACCAAATACTAACTAAAAGCAAAAAATAAAGTCAACTACTCAGAATATCAGTCAAAGGAAACACAAAAGAACACAGAATAAAATACCTAACATATAAAGAATGGAGGAGGAAGAATAAGAAGGGAGAGAAAAAAGAATCATCAAACTGTGCTTATAATAGCTTACTAAGAGAGGTAAGTTAGACAGATGGTAAAGAAGCTAACTTTGAACCTTTGGTAATCACGAATCTAAAGCCTGCAATGGCAATAAGTACATATCTTTCAATAATCACCCTAAATGTTAACAGACTGAATGAACCGATCAAAACACACAGAGTAACAGAATGGATAAAATAGCAAGACCCATCTGTATGCTGCTTACAAGAGACTCACCTCAAACCAAAAGACATGCACAGACTAAAAGTCAAGGGATGGAAAAAGATATTTTATGCAAACAACAGGGAGAAAAAAGCAGGTGTTGCAGTACTAGTATCAGACAAAATAGACTTCAAAACAAAGAAACTAAGAAGAGATAAAGGACATTACATAATGATAAAGGGGTCAGCCCAACAAGAGGATATAAACATTATAAATATATATGCACCCAACACAGGAGTACCAACATATGTGAAACAAATAATAACAGAATTAAAGGAGGAAATGGAATGCAATGCATTCATTCTAGGAGACTTCAACACACCACTCACTCCAAAGGACAGATCCACCAGACACAAAATAAGTAAGGACACAGAGGCACTGAACAACACACTAGAACAAATGGACCTAACAGACATCTACAGAACTCTACACCCCAAAGCAGCAGGATACACATTCTTTTCAAGTGCCCATGGAACATTCTCTAGAATAGACCACATACTAGGCCAGAAAAAGAGCCTCAGTAAATTAAAAAAGAGTGAAATTCTACCAACCAACTTCTCAGACCACAAAGGTGTAAAACTAGAAATAAATTGTACAAAGAAAACAAAAAGGGTCAAAAACACATGGAGGCTTAACAACGTGTTCCTAAATAATCAATGGATCAATGATCAAATTAAAACAGAGATCAAGCAATATATGGAGACAAACGACACCAACAGCATAAAGCCCCAACTTCTGTGGGACACAGTGAAAGCAGTTTTAAGAGGAAATTATATAGTAATCCAGGACTATCTAAAGAAGGAAAAATATTCCCAAATGAATAGTCTAAAGTCACAATTATTGAAACTGGAAAAAGAACAATAAATGAGGCCCAAAGTCAACAGAAGGAGGGACATAATAAAGATCAGAGAATAAATAAATAAAATTGAGAAGAATAAAACAATAGAAAAAAATCAATGAAACCAAGAGCTGGTTGTTTAAAAAAATAAACAAAATAGGTAAGCCCCTAGCCAGACTTATTAAGAGAAAAAGAGAATTTACACACATGAACAGAATCATAAATGAGAAAGGAAAAATCATGATGGACCACACGGAAATACAAAAAATTATTAGAGAATACTACAAAAATCTATATGCTAACAAGCTGCAAAACCTGGAAGAAATGACAACTCCATAGAAAAATACAACCTTCCAAGACTGACCAAGGAAGGAACAGAAAATCTAAACAAACCAATTACAAGCAAAGAAATTGAATCGGTAATCAAAAAACTACCCAAGAACAAAACTCCTGGGCCAGATGGATTCACCGCTGAATTTTATCAGACATAGAGAGAAGACATAATACCCATTCTCCTTAAAGTTTTCCAAAAAAATAGAAGAGGAGGGAATACTTCCAAAATCATTCTATGAAGCCAGCATCACTCTAATACCAAAACCAGGCAAAGATCCCACCAAAAAAGAACATTACAGACCAATATCCCTGATGAATGTAGATGCAAAAATACTCAATAAAATATTAGCAAACTGAATTCAAAAATACATCAAAAGGATCATACACCATGACAAAGTGGGATTCATCCCAGGGATGCAAGCATGGTACAGCATTTGAAAATCCATCAACATCATCCACCACAGCAACAAAAAGAAGAACAAAAACCACATGATCATCTCCATAGATACTGAAAAAGCATATGACAAAATTCAACATCCATTCATGATAAAAACTCTCAACAAAATTGATATATAGGGCAACTATCTCAACATAATAAAGGCCATAAACAACAAATCCACAGTCAACATCATACTTAACAGCAAGAAGCTGAAAGCTTTTCCTCTAAGATCAGGAACAAAACAGTGATGCCCACTCTCCCCACTGTTATTCAATATAGTACTGGAGGTCCAAGCCCCGGCAATCAGACAAAACAAAGAAATACAAGGCATCCAGATTGGTAAAGATGAAGTCAAACTGTCACTATTTGAAGATGACATGTTTGTTTGTGTACATAAAAAACCCTAAAGACTCCATTCCAAAACTACTAGAACTAATATCAGAATTCAGCAAAGTTGCAGGATACAAAATTAATACACAGAAATCTGTTGCCTTCCTATACACTAATGACAAATTAACAGAAAGAGAAATCAGGAAACAATTCCATTCACAACTGCATCAAAAAGAATAAAATACCTCAGAATAAACTTAACCAAGGAAGTGAAAGACCTATACCCAGAAAACTACAAGACACTCTTAAGAGAAATTTAAGAGGACACTTACAAATGTAAACTCATTCAATGCTCATGACTAGAAAGAATTAATATTGTCAAAATGGCCATCATCCTGCCTAAAGCAATCTACAGATTCTATGCAATTCCTATCAAAATACCAACAGCATTCTTCAATGAACTGGAACAAATAGTTTTAAAATTCATATGGAACCACCAAAGACCCCGAATAGCCGAAGTAATCCTGAAAAGAAAGAATAAAGCAGGGGGCATCTCACTTCCCAACTTCAAACTCTACTACAAAGCCACAGTAATCAAGACAATTTGGTACTGGCACAAAAACAGAGCCACAGACCAGTGGAACAGAATAGAGAGTCCAGATATTAACTCAAACATATATGGTCAATTAATGTATGATAAAGGAGCCATGGACATACAATGGGGTAATGACAGCCTCTTCAACAGCTGGTGTTGGCAAAACTGGACAGCTATATGTAAGAGAATGAAATTGGATTATTGTCTAACCCCTTAAACATGAGTAACTTCTTCATGAACATATCTCCCCGGGCAAGGGAAACAAAAGCAAAAATGAACAAGTGGGACTATGTCAAGCTGAAAAGCTTCTGTACAGCAGAGGACACCATCAGTAGAACAAAAAGGCATCCTATAGTATGGGAGAATATATTCATAAATGATAGATCCATTAAACGGCTGAGAACTAAAATATATAAAGAGCTCATGGCCCTCAACAAATAAAAAGCAATTAATCCAATTTAAAATGGGCAGAGTAGCTGAACAGACAGTTCTCCAATGAAGAAATTCAGATGGCCGCCAGACATATGAAAAGATGCTCCACATCGCTAGTCATCAGAGAAATACAAATTAAAACCACAATGAGATATCACCTCACACCAGTAAGGATCGACACCACCCAAAAGACAAACAACAATAAATATTGGCAAGGTTGTGAAGAAACGGGGACACTCCTGCACTGCTGGTGGGAATGTAAACTAATTCAACCATTATGGAAGGCAGTATGGAGGTTCCTCAAAAAGCTCAAAATAGAAATACCATTTGACCCAGGAATTCCACTTCTAGGAATTTACCCTAAGAATGCAGCAGCCCCATTTGAAAAAGACATATGCACCCCTATGTTTATTGCAGCGCTATTTACAATAGCCAAGAAATGGAAGCAACCTAAGTGTCCATCAGTAGATGAATAGATAAAGAAGATGTGGTACATATGCACAATGGAATATTATTCAGCCATAAGAAGAAAACAAATTCTACCATTTGCAACAACATGGATGGAGCTAGAGGGTATTATGCTCAGTGAAATAAGCCAGGTGGAGAAAGACAAATATCAGATGATTTCACTCATATGTGGAGTATAAGAACAAAGAAAAACTGAAGGAACAAAACAGCAGCAGAATCACAGAACACAAGAATGAACTAACTGTTACCAAAGTGAAAGGGACTGGGGAAGATGTGTGGGATGGGAGGGATAAGGGGGAGGGGAAGAAAAGGGGCATTATGATTATCATGTGTAATGTGGTGGGGGGCTCTGCAACACAGAGAAGAGTAGTAGTGATTCTACAGCATCTTACTATGCTGATGGAGAGTGACTGTAATGGAGTTTGTGGATGGGGGACTTGGTGATGGGGGTAGTCTAGTAAACATAATGTTCTTCATGTAATTGTAGATTAATGATACCAAAATTAAAAAACAACAACAACGAAAAACAATGGCACTTTTCATGGAACTAGAGTAAATATTAAAATTTGTATAGAACTGCAAAAGACATTGTATAGTCAAAGAAATCTTGAGAAAGAAGGACAAGGCTGGAGTTATCTTCCTGATTTCAGACTCTATTAAAAAGCTATAATAATCAAAACAGTATGATACTGGCATAAAAATAGACACATAGGTCAATGGAACGAAACAGAGAGCCCAAAAATAAATTTACACATATATGGTCAATTTATTTCAAAATCGCAATGAGATATCATCACTTTATATCATTCAGAATGGTATTAAGAAATAACAAGTGTTGGTGAAGATGTGGAGAAAAGGCAACACTTGCACACTGATGGTAGGAATGTAAATTGGTTCACCCACTATGGAAAGCAGTATGGAGCTTTCTCAAAAACCTTAAAATACCATGTGATCCAGTAATCCCACTTCTGAGAATTTACCTGAAGAAATCAAAATTAATTTAAAAAGATATATGCTCTCCTATATTAATTAAAGCATTATTTATAATAGCTAAGATATGGAAGCAACCTATGCATCCATCAATAGATGAAAGATGAAAAAATATGGTACATATATGCTATGGAATATTAAGAATGAAATTTTAAAAAGCAATGAACTCTTGCCATTTTTAACAATATGGATAGACCCAGAGGGTATTATGTTAGTGTAATAAGTTAGAAAGAGAAAGACAAATTTTACTTATATGTGGAATCTAAAAAACAAAACAAGGAAATAAACAAACAAAACAGAAATAAATACACAAAACAGACTGGTGGTTGCCATAAGGAAGGGGAGTGGGGAGACGGGTCAAATAGGTGAAACGGATAAAGAAGCATAGACTTCTAATTATAAGGTACTTTCTGTAGTATCTGAAACAGATTATATGTTCAATAAATATTTTCTTTTATTATGTTACTCATTCTAGACCTTACTCTCAAGTACCCCCTACTGAGAAAGACTTTCTCCTTGAACAAACTGTAGAAAGGCTCCTCTGAGGCTTTTCTTCAAGTTGGCCTTGACATTTGGCTTCTGTGCCCATCCTTGCCAATTTCAGTGTTAGGGAGATTCTCACTAGATCAGTATAGTGAGTTTTCCCCATTCTTGATATCTGATTAAATCCCTCGTCCTCACCCAAACTGACATCTGGCCTACCTTCATTAAGAATCCTGTTAAGTTGGGTTAGCAAGAATCCCCCCACTCTTGACGTCTCCTTTTAAAGAATTTCCTACCTCCTAACCAACCCCCACTCCCCAACTCTACTTTGCCTGTAAAATCCCTGCTTGGGTCTTGTCTCTCCCAGATGATAATTCTCCAATTATAGTAATCTGGATCAAATTCTTCCTTACTGTTTTAAAATGTATTGGAATACTTTTATTCCCTAACTCCACATTTTTTCTCCCTCAGTCCAATAATCCAATTCCCATTTAATTTATAATCCAGTCTATTTGCCTTCTACTTTGGTTCCTATTTCCTGTTTCTATTAAAGCATTTCTACCTAATCCTTTATTAGCTCTAGGGGCATCCTTGTCCCTGTTTTGTTCAGTGTTGGAATGTCTCTTCTCACATATCCGTTAACTTTAATGTTAATGAAAATCTGACCAGCTTACTGCCAAGCTGCACATGCACTACTCAAACAGAAGGTTTTGTCCCAGAAGTGTGGTCCCTTTATATCTTTCCATGTTGGCTAAAATTTGTGTGGAACTACAAAAGACCCACAAGCATCCAAAGCAACCTTGCAAAAGAATACTTCAAGATCTGACATAAATTTCACTATCAAACTTCTAGATTTTTCAAACATGTATTCAAAGACTTTTAATTCTGACAACATCTATAAAAGTCAAAATATCACTAAAATTAAGCTTGTCATACATTTAATTTTAAATTTTATTACTGTATAAAGCATACATCATTAACACTGTCTCCCTAGACTAAAAAAAATCACCGGTGCAATCATAACCAAATATAGACAGCCTTTAGACATATTATGAGTCGAATTAAATTATAGGAATGGAATCAAGTTATAAAACTGCTTATTTTATGACAATGTCCTAGTTCCTTTATTTCTTGATACATATTAATGTCTTTGTATAGGCTCTTTTTAAAAATTTCTTAGACTGCATAATACTTCAAAGTATAGCAAGAGAATACTTAAGGTTGAAATAATAATTTGGACTTAAGAAAGACAAAAATGTATTGATTATTTGTAGTTCAAATTTGTATTGGTAAATTCTGATACTAAATATATTTCATTCTTATAAGGAAAAATGTTAAAAGCCAGTTGGAGACTAGTTTTCTGCATGGAGTGTTCTCCTTTTGTCCTTTAAATAGCACTATAACTTGTAAAAAGCATCATTTAGACCCTGCCTTATAATCAGTGTATATTCAATATAAACATTTGCTTTGTGTCATGTCAGTGTGACTTTTGTTGCAGCCTAGGAAAGAAGTAAAATACTCCTATTTTTCAGTGTAGACACCCAAATTCCAACTGAATGTTCTCACATTTGTAGGCTGCTGAATTTGTACCTTATAATTATTGAAATGTAATTCTGTGTGTTTGATATTCCTTTTTTTTTGGTAGTATTATTGTATAAAACAAGAAAATAGCCTTTCATCGACCTTGTATTGAGTAATAATTTATGTCTTTGGTGTGTTGAATTGAGACTGCCTTAATTAACATGTTATTTTGTATCGAGCAATTCCAAGATCCACAGGTAGCCATTTTTGTGCAATATTCAATGGCACAGAAATTTACAGGGTATGTTCCAAGGGTTACATTCTGCTTTGTAGTAATCTGTCATTCATCATAATCCAAGACTAGATGTTTTTTCTCAAAGAAGTTTATCAGGTATTGAATATTAGAAATGAAATCAAATCATACTTCATCTCTGAGAAGACAGCATGACCATGATTTTCAAGTCTCTCTGAAAAACCATCATACTATATTAAGCAAATTAAAATATTGTCTGACATACAATGTGCTTATTATGAGTATGGTCAATTATCTTTTCCATTCTCCCCCTAGCTGCCCAAAGAAAGCAAATAAAACATCCACTAACTGAAAACTGCTTTTTATAGGTAAGAAAAACCAATATTGGCTTGTTTCTTTCCATCAGAATCTCTCATACAACATCAATTTGGAGACTATACTTCCCCAGGCTTATGCTTTATAAGCATAAGATAGATGGAAATCCAGTTGTCATTCTATGAAAGAAAACCTTAGTTTATAGGGCTTCCTTAACATAGTATTACAAACTATGTGGTTTAGAACAAGAAAAAATTGTTTCTCACAGTTCTGGAAGCTACTAGAAGAATGAAATCAAAGTTTGGCAGAGTTGGTTCCTTCTGAGGGCTGTGAGAGAAAATCTGTTCCATTTCTTTCTCTTAACTCTTGGTAACTTTTATCATTCCTTGGCTTGTATATGACATTCTTCTGCATCATCTTCCCTCCATGCATTTCTGTGTGTCCAAATTTACCCCTTTTATAAGGTAATGATCATACTGGATCAGGATCCATTCTAATGAGCTCATTTTAACTAGACTATTTCTGTAAGTAACTATTTATAAGCAGGTCACCCTTCAAAATTTTTCTGGGTGAAACAATTCTATCCATAATATGTGGTAAAATAGAAAATAAAAACCTTCTCAGCAATACATTCTGTAATTGTCATTTTCAACACTTTCTGGGAAAGATCTACTGATTTCATGTAATATCCAGGACAATATTTAGCAGAATTATGGTTATTACACTCCTAATAGTGAGGAATTTTACCAGAAAGGTGTGAAAATTAACTTACCATTTGGCTTAATTTGCTAAAAACAAAAAAGGATTATTAAATAAAGTTCTCCCTTATCTCTTACCTGAATGAAAATAAATCCCTATCATCCACCCAAAAGTGATGACAGAATGATCACCACAGGCAGGAAGAAGCAAAAGATCAAAACAGCCAGAAAACAATGAAGAAAATCGCAATAGAAATCCCTGACTCATCAATAACCACTTTAAATGTTAATGGACTAAGTTCTCCAATCAAAAGATACAGAGTGGCTGAATGGATTTTAAAAATGAGAATTATATACTGCCTACAACAGACTCACTTCATGTTTAAAGACACAAAGAATAAAAGTTAAGGGATGGACAAAGATATGCTATACAAATGGAAACCAGAAGAGCAGAGGTAGCTATTATTATATCAGGCAAAGTAGATTTTAAGTAAAAAATTGTACAAGAGGCTAAGAAGGTCATTATATAATGACAGAGGTATCAATTCATGAAGAGGATAAAAAAACTCTAAATATTATTATTCACCCAAAATTGAAGTTGAAACCATAAAACTCCTTGTAACTCCATGGGGCAAATATGTTCCTAGCCCATGGCAAATTACCTTTGAAACTGAACTCAGTCAAAGGGAGAAATAAAGTGGGAGAAACCCTTTCATTGCTTACAAGCAGTCATTCACTTCCACTCACCTCTGTCTCTTACTACCAGGCTGCAGAAAGGGGTTCCACCGGCCATGCCAGCCAAGATATGCCCTTGCTCCCCCTTTTAATTACCTATTGATATAGAAATAGACTACTTCTCTCCACCCCTTGGAAATACCTATTGATATGGAGATGCACTAAAGCCATGTGAAAGATGGTGGAAATATTGCAATTTTACTCACACTCCTAGTAGAAAATCTAAGGAGAAAGGTTTTGAATATTGGTCTTGGCAAGGATTTTTTTGGCTTTGATATCAAAGGCAAAGATGACATAAACAAAAATCAGCAAATGTGAGGTAATATCTCCTTGTGGTTTTGGTTTGTGTTTCCCTGATGATTAGTGATACTGAGCCCCTTTTCATTTACTTGTTGGTCATTTGTATGTCTTCTTTGGAAAAATATTTATTCAGAACTTTTGACCATTTTGTAACTGAGTTGTTAGTTTCTTCACTATTAAGTTGTATGAATTTCCTATATATATTTGTATATTAACCCCTTTTAAGATACAACCCCTTTTAAGATAACAAAAAAAAATTTACAAATATTTTTCTCTCATTCTGTGGGTTACCTTTTCATTTTGTTTCATTATTTTGTATGTTGCTCAGAAGCATTTTATCTTGATGTAGTCCTGCTTGCTGATTTTTGTAATTGTTGCCTTTGTTTTTGGTATGAAATCCAAATCACTGCAAAGGACAAATCTCCCTGTATTTTCTTTGTTCAGATACCAGTGGGTGATTCTCACACACCCATGAAAATAAATAATTGGAATGTTCATAATGACTGATTTAACTGAGTACTTCATAAAATCACATGCTTCATATATTAGAAAATAAGTATTATGTAATTTTACTATTTTTTTTGTCAAAATTCTTCCCCTGGATATGCCTACATGTTTCCACCTCCAGAAGCATTCCCTATTTTTAATAAAATCTAGACTTCGAGATGTTTGCCTTTGCTGTTATAGCTGTTTGTGATTTAATAAAGTGTACTCAATGTGCTTAGATAAAATGTTTTCTGACAGAAAAAATAATATTGCTCCTACATAAAATGCTTTGTCTCCAAGTAAAAATAGCCAATTTCAGTCTTTCTTTAGAAAAAAAAATCATAGCATTTATATAATAACAATGTGAGAGTCAGAAGGGTAGCTTACCAGGGCTGTATTTCTGGGAGGCTTCCTAAAGCCAGAGTTTCCAATCACACAAGGCCAGTTAAGCCCTTCATCTTCTTCTAGGCAGATAAATTGAGTGCCATGCACTTTGCTGTGCAGGGAACTTTTGAATGAAACCTTTTAAAACAAAAGTCTTGTTGGCTGTAAGTGAAGATCAAATGAAAGCCTTTCATTTTTATTAATAAAATAGTTTTACAAGGTAGTTGATCCCATCTTAGAAACTGCTTGAAATATTGAATATTTACATATACTTGTGAGGTAATAAATATTTACATAACATCCCTAATCAATTATCCTCTGGATGGAATTTGATGTTAATCCATATTTTATCCAAAGCCATCTTTATTTATATTAAATGAAATACAATTTAAAAATTTTTTCAGGCCTAAGTATTCCTGTGTGCTGATAACTAGTGAGCAAATTCACTTAAATAGTGATATCCACAAAGTAAAGTTGTTTTCAGAAAAACTAAATCATAACTAACTGAATAAAGAGAGGGAAAGAGTAAATATAAAGAAGAAATAAGAAATGTATAACATTAGCATATTACACATGTCATGCACTTGTAAAAATAACTTGCTAAAATAATAAATACCATTAAACTGTCCTTTTTTTAAATTGCAATTCCATTTGTCAAAAAAAAAGAGGAGCTCTATGACTTTGGAATTTTCTCCATTAAAATAAAAAAGCATCATGTAATAGTCAAACATTCCACTCTGAAATCACTAGAAGTGGATTCTTTCTGATCTACTATGTAGTTATTTAAATAATCAAATGTCAACTTCACAAGGTTGTTGTGAATATTAAATTTACATTTGTACACATAAGAGCATTTAGCATACTGCTTACCACATAATAAGAGCTCAAGAAATGGTAGCTGTTTTTATCAATGTGCTGAATAGCTGGAATTATCTGTATGAGAAGTCTACTTTTCTGTGACAGGACAGGGAAAGAGAATTCTGGTAGGTTTATTATGTATTTGTGTGTGTGTGTGTGTGTGTGTGTGTGTGTGTGTGTGTTGTTCCTTGAAAAAACAGAGGGAGTTCTCTAGAAGGTATGTGCTAGTTTAAACTGAAAGAGATTATAAAGCTATGCAAAACAGAACAAAGAAAAAAGGGGTAAAAATGTAAATTAAGATGAAGCCAATGATTAGGAAAAAAGGCAGATTAAATATTAAGAGAAAAATGAAAATGGATTTAACTTTGAAACATACTTTTGAAACACGGCTTAAGAGAAAGAAAGCAATTAAATATATAATGCCTTTAACAATGCACAATGTTTTATTGTTATTGTTTGTAAATCATTTTAAAAATCTTTTTCTAGGGTGATACTGCAATACCTGTTTGAAACTGTGAAACTAGGTTCTATACTTTCTACTTAACAGATGAGAAATTAGGGCTTAGAAATTGTGAGTGATTTGAGCAAAATTACATCACAAATAAGTAGCACAGCCTGAAATTAAATCTAATTCTTTCTTAATGCTTTTCATGATGTTATATTGTCTCTGCAAACAATTCTTACTGAGGGTAGATTATTTCAAACTTTCGTTGAACTCCTAGCATATACTGAGAGTTCTGTAACACTTCTGAAGAGCTCTTATAGTTTAAGGCATCTAATAATCCTGTGAATATATTATGATTTGAGAACACAGAAATCTTAGGTAATTTACCCTAAATTATGAATACCAGTTTGTGAATTGCAGATCTGTTGTTTGAACACCAATATACTGACTCCAAACCACACCATATATTTCACAGTCCATCTCACAAAGAAATGACTTCCTGTTGATGAACTCCCATTGGTACCTATTAGTCACTCCATAAATCCTTGTTGAAAAACCAAATGCACTAATGAATAAATGAGTGAATGAACGTGCTCCAGTGTAAAACCTCTGCAATTCTACCACAGATGTCTGGTAACTGGAAGTTAGGGGGTAATATGGACTACATAAGGAAAGGGCACATAATTCTTAAAAAATGACATATTCCTAGTTGCTGCAGTCAGGGAAAGTGTTTAATATGCTACACAGAAGCCAGTTTATCATTCATTTTTGCCCAAAAAGGGATTAATTCTAAATGTTGACCTCAATTAGAGGTAACCTTTTCTGTCAAACCGAGAGGGACTTTGCCTTCTTATTTGATGTGGCAAAGCTAAAACCTAATTAAATTTCCCTGTTTAAAACTTGAGCTCATTTAGAATAAAAACGTGTCTTGTTCACTTCTATATCTTCAATACCTAGAATATTTACTGATATATACACATTATCTAGAATACAAATATGTGCATTGGATAAATATCCATTCATTTTACCAAGCTCAATATAAGATAGGAATTTTCCTAATGTTTTGTTTCTCTACACTCTGGTTTGCTATAAAATGAAAGAAAAAGATCCCCAGTTGCTTCTCATAGGATTGAACTGAAATGTCTTACAATGTACCAAAATCTTCTACATTTGTGAAATAAAATAAAATTTTTATGGTTCCCCACAATAGTCCCACAGGCAAGGTACTAGCTGTAGAAGCCCTAAATCAGCCTGATCAACTCGGGCTGTGCTGCGAGGATGCCATGCAGCCAGCCTGGAATGCTCAAAGCAGATAGATTGGATGGGAGTCTCATTCTCATATCTTTGGTAGAATTCTTTAGGAGAATGGTTAGCAGTATTAATCCTTGCCTCCTCTCACGTAGATAACATTGGAATGTGTATAGTATGTTCTTTTAAGACACCAACTATAGGTATCCATGAAACACTGCTTAGTGCACTGATTAGTGTAACCTCTTTCTTGCATGGGTCCCCTGTTACGAAAAGGTATATAAGCTTTTTTCAGACAAAGGCTTTGGAGCAGTCTACTCAGAACTCTCTCCTGAGTTACAGGCTGGTTATAGCGCACAGTTTGATTCTGAATAAACTTTCTTAAAACAACAGCATTGTTTCATTTCAGTAAACACAGTCAACAGCCTTTTTGTTTTTCTATTTTGGATGGCCATAGCAACATATTTATTAAAATCTATTCCACTCTTTACTGACCTCACTTCTGTGTTTAAGTAATTAATCCATCTATCTTTGTTTATTCAGAGTTAAGATGAGAACACAACTGTCAGAGAAAAGGATTGTTTTTTGTTTTGTTTTGTTTTATAACTATAATTATGAAGTTTCTAAAATGCAGAATCACTAGAATTATCTATTTTACAATTAACAACAGGGAAAATCAGTTTCTGATTTTTTAAAGCCTTTGGGAATTCAGTTTATTTTAGAATCAGTAGTGAATGGATGTACTCAATTAAAAGGCTATTTAAGTGTAAACATCTGAAATATTCTGTTGCAGTAATTATCGAGTGTTTCCAGTACACCCGATGTCTGCATATTCTATTTAGGAAGCTTACATTATAAATGGGAAAACCCCACAGTCATTCTTGGTAGGCTATTATACTTATTTATGAAATTTTCAGTGTGCAGTAGTAATAAGTATATAAATTTTGATACAGAACTAAAAGCCATTATTGACTTTTATTATCTCTATTATCAACCATCCACTGATTTTTAAAAATATGAGCTATTAAATTCTAAAAGTTTATATGTGATTTGGATTCTGGAGATGACTGTGATTTAAAAGAGACATCTGACTCATTAAGAAATAAAAGGTAAATGTTCCTGTAATTGCACTCACTCCAATTTTTATAGAACAGTAACAGAACCAACCTAAGATATGGGTTTGTGATTTCAAACAACTTTAAATCTTTTGAAAGCTCCAACTACAGGATACCTAATATGTAAAGTCCAACCACTATCATATACTATAAAATTCTAGAATATTGTCTTTATGAAAAGATCTTTCATATGTTTTGTTTCTTTACCTTTTCAACTCTCACCAACTTTATCAAATAGTAATTTAATCTGGAAGTATTTTAAATAATTCTCAAATGTTCATCGTGCCTCTGTAGCAACCTGCCAAGAGTACACTTCACTTTGTTCTAGTGCTTAAGATCGTTTGTTCTTGATTCAAAACTTCAGTATTTTCCATTATCCAGAAAGTCATTATTCCTACTCCTAGACAGATTTGAAGGGTAAACAAATTCACACACTAAATAATAACTCATTCAAATAGTGATTTTCAACTTGACAAAGAGGAGAGGTTAAGTCACTTTGAAAAGCCCTACAGATGATTCAGATAAGCATCCTCCTCCCCTTTGCCAAACTTAAACCTTTGCTAAGGCACTGTGAGCTTTATGCCACAAAATCATCTGTAAAATCACAGAGCACTCTTCCTCCATTCCTACCATCTCTACAAATGTTTCCTGATCTTTACAGCTAAGCACAACCATATTTATAGATATTTCTATTATCTTAGAATTCCATGGTATTTATTATATTGTATTTCCTCATTTCTCCATCTTATGCTAACTTCAATAAATGTATTGTATTATATGCATAGCAGTTTTAATTCCTCATATGTCTAAAAATCTCTGGACAGGATAAAAATTAGTGTTTCTTTAAATAAAATACAGAATCTATCACAAATTGGGCACATAGTATTTGTCTAAAAAGTTGAATTAATGAGAACTTGAATATATTATTATATATTTCAATTCAGAATTAGTGTGCTGAATAAAACCCACTGATAATGGTTTATAGATAATATCCATTGATCAAAATAGGACAAGCTCAAGATCATTTAGTACACTGGATTGGCACACTCATAAACTTGTAAGAATAAGTTACTGAATGTTTATTTTCTTTTTTGGACACATTTTAGAGTTACTCAACCTTCCAAAATTAATGTTAACTCACTCTGAATGTTCAAGGAACCAAATACCTTCTCTTTTGTCTGTCCCTAAAATAAATAATCACAAACATCATTATTCAGATATATCACCTCATTCAACCATTTAACACTGTCCTGACCAATAAACTATAAATATTTATCTACTGGGCAGGAGTAGTTTCAAGGAAAGTGTATGTTGTATTGATAGAAAGCGAAAAAATGAAGGAGCATGTTCGTTCTCTCTTCTTTCCACTTTCTATTAGCCTCAGCTTTGACTGAACTGAACCACTCATTTTCCAACCATGAGAACATAATATGAGGACACACCCTATACTCTTGATACAGTGAAGTAGAAAGATAAAGATATGCATTGTGAACACTCATTCAATGTCCTAGTTGTCTCACTCTGAACTTGGTTAAACCACTGTTCAATATTTTTATCACTCACAGTAGCAAATACTTCTACCTGATGTATTAACATTGTCATTTGGATTTATGATGACTATGAAATTTTTTATAATTGTTAGATAAAGTAGCATATTTCTCCTTATTTTTATATCCTGTTATAGCTCCAGGAGGAGGAGGTTCCCCATCCAGAGCAAATTCTCTGTGAATTCAGTGAGACTGAATAAAGACAAAGGCAAGAAGTTCAGGGTTTACCACATTTATTCTCACAGGGGTTACAGACAGCTCAGTACACATGGCTGGCTTGAATATGCTCCCCAGGTGGCTACAGGTTCTGCTTCCCAGCATGAGCTTAACCCTCCAGGAGCACCAGGCCTCATGGCTCTCTCCCCACTCTCCTGGCCAGGCTCTCCTTCCCTGCCCCTTGAACCAGGAGGAACTCTCTGGGCAGGTCTCAGGTGACTGGTGGATGCCTGGCCAATTATGTACCAGGAATGCAGGGAGAGGAGAGAATGGGTATTTCCTCTCTATCCCTCCCCTGAGCAAGTACTTCCATGATAGACCAGGGCCCTGGATCCAGTAAACATCTTATAAATGTTCAAACAGGCTCTTATTGTATTCACAATGAGTGATATTAAGTCCAGGTAGGAATCCTAGTCAGAAAGTTCAATTTTGTCCACACCTGCTCTCAGACTGCCTCTGAAATATTCAATAGGAATATTAAAATCAATAGTATGTGAAGGGCCCCCACCCATAAGATGGCGAACTTCCTGCTTCTCTTCCGGGTCCTCGGTTCCCGCTGACACCACCTGAAGCCCAATCACCCCTCGCCCCCCTAATCCCAGCACCTAGCCAATAGCCACCAGCCCCGTAGAAGTGACACCTCAATCACCCCATGCCCCTTCCTATATAACCCAGCACCTTTCCCTAATAAAGTGGAATTCTCCGGTGAATTGCTGCTGTGTGTCGCTCCCTTCCTTTCATTGGTGCCGAAACCTGGGAGACGGGACACCCCAACTGGGCCCCGTCTTCCCCCCGACACAGCAGCAGCTTGCCCTCGTCCTCTTTTTCCGGCGCTGGCTCCTCACACTCACCACTCCTCTCTGGCCTTTGGGTAAGTTTTCCCCCGGAGTGGGCCGCTCTTCCCCGAGCTATCGCAGCGCCATTGACCGTGATCGTCCAGCAAGGCCCTGACGCTCAAGGACGAGGAGGGAACTCTCCCCACCTCAGGCCTTCACGGCTGTGGTGGACCCTCAGGCCCCTCCTCCAACAGCCATAAACGAGGTGACTCGTTAGTAGATGAGAACGCTCCCTTTCCCCCTCTCTTCCTCCTTTCTATACTAGGTTCCTCGTGACTCCGGCACTCTGCCTTCTTAGAGAAGTCTGGGTGACGACCCACACTTCCTAAGAAACTCTGACACGTATACGAGTTTCCGCAGACCACCAAGGATCATAAGGGACGCCCTTTGTCTCCTTGCGGTCTGCTCCCAGTCCGAGGATCCCCTTTCGTCTTCCCCTGTTCATCTCCTTCTCTGTACTTTAGCCATGGGAGCCTCCTCATCCCTCCCTGAAAGTTCACCTCTTGAATGCCTGCTCAAGCATCTAACTACCCTCTCCCTGACACCTGATATAAAACCAAAACTTCTCCATAAATACTGCTCCCAAGATTGGCCAACATACCACCTAGACAATAACAACCAATGGCCTGTAGGGGGAACTCTTGATCCTAACATCACTCGCGATCTTTTTAACTACTGCCAGCGCCTGAAAAAATGGAAGGAGATTCCCTATATCGAGGCTTTTCGCCTCCTAGCTCAAAATCCCAGCCTCTGCACCACCTGTTCCCCGCCCCAAGTTCTCCTAGCCTGCAAGCCGTCTCCCTCCCCTCCACACACTCCCAGTGCCTCTTCGATTACCTTTGATCCAGCTGATGAACCTCCGCCATACAGGCTTCCCCCTTCAGCCCCTCCCCCTTCTACAAACCCTCTGTCCTCTTCCGCCGTCGCCGCTGCCTCCACCTCCTCCACCGCAGAAGCCTCCTGCCCAGTCCATTCCCCTCCTCTCCTACAACAGCCCCTTCCCCTTCCTCCACCACCATCTCCTCCCCCACCTCACCCCATCCACCTTTGTCCCCCTCACCTACCCCCCCTGCAGATCGAGCCTGAGCCTTTCAGCCCCCCACTAAGTAAGTCCCAGGAGCCTCCTCCAACTTTGCCCCCATCACCTGTTTCTCCCCCACAGACTGAGCCAGAACCCTTCAGTCCCCCTCAGACTCGGTTCCGAGGGCCTCCCAAAATTATCGCCCCCCTCCGGGAGGTAGCAGGATCCGAAAGCATCATGCGCGTTCACGTCCCTTTCTCCTTAGGAGATTTAGCCCAACTTGAGAAACGCCTAGGTTCCTTTTCCACTGATCCCACGACATATATCAGGGAATTTCAATGGACCCTCCAGTCATACAGCCTCACACATCATGACATTTTCATGCTCCTGGCCAATACCCTCCTTCCTGAAGAGTGTAGACAAGTTTGTGACTTCGCCCAAACGGATGCTACCGAAACCCACAGGACTGACCCCACCTATTCCCCTGGCCCCACCGCTGTCCCCGAACAAGACCCACACTGGGATTATAACACCACCGTGGGTCTCTGCTCTTGAGATATCTTTGCCTGCTGCTTAATAGCAGGTCTGAAAAAGGCAGCTCGTAAAGTAGTCAGTTTTCAAAAGCTCCAAGACATAATTCAAAGGAGGGAGGAAACTCCCTCTGAGTTCTCAGAGAGACTCACTCAAGACCTATTACAGTATACCAGCCTGGACCCAGAAACGCCTGATGGAAAACATGTCCTTATGACATACTTCCTAGCTCAAAGCTACCCTGACATTGCTAAACTCAAAAACTTAGAACAGGGCCCCACTACCCCACAGACTGAGATCTTAACAGTGGCCTTTAAAGTCTTCCATAACCAGGAGGAGGAGAAAGAACACCATAAACAAAAGGCTGATGAGGCCAATTTCCAAATGTTGGCCCAGCTGATAAAACCACAACCTGGGCGCCCCTCTACAAACAAGCCCCCCCCCCCTGAGCTTGTTTCAAGCACAGAAAAGAAGGACATTGGTCAAGGGTGTGCCCATCCCCCAGATCTCCTACCACCCCATGCCCCAGATGCTACAAAAAGGGCCACTGGTGGTCTGATTGCCCAGCCACCCAAAGGGGAGGCTGGACGAACAGCCCCTATCCTAAGCCCTCCATAGTGGGGCTGGCAGAAGAAGATTGACGGTGCCCGGGGGCTTCTCACCTGACCATTTCCAACACCAAACAGGAGCCCAGGGTTACTTTAATAGTAGATGGTCACCCCATCTACTTCCTCCTAGATACAGGAGCCACCTTCTCAGTCTCGCGAGAATACCGGGGCCCTACCATGACTGTCATTACTCCTATAGTCAGGGTAGGAGGTAAACAGATATTCCCATTAAAACTCCCCCATTTTATGCACAATCCAAGACAATCCCATACCTTTCTCTCACTCCTTCCTGGTTATGCCCCAGTGTCCCATCTCTTTACTAGGGTGGGACATCCTTTCTCTCCTCCATGTTTCCATAACTATATCCACACCCACAGCCCCCAGTACTTCCTTTCTGATGGCCTTCATAGACAATGACCGCCCTCTACCCAATGAAAGCTCCAGTTCCACCCTCATACACCTTGTAAATCCCAAAGATTGGGACAAGCCCCTCCGTGGCTCTATGTCCTCCTGCCTCAATCAAATTACGTGACCCCTCTCAGTATATCTATCAGGCCCAATACCCCCTAACCACTTCAGTTCTCATAGGCCTCCAACCCATCACTCAAGATCTTTTAAACAAAAATTACCTCAGACCCACTCACTCCCCGTTTAATACCCCCATATTAGCTGTTAAAAAACCAATGTATCTTTCTGCCTTGTCCAAGACCTTCGCCTCGTCAACATGGCCATCGTCCCTATCCATCCCTTAGTCCCAAATCCATACACCCTTTTATCGCAGATCCCTGTCTCGGCCTCCCACTTCTCAGTCCTAGATCTCAAGGACGCAGTTTTTTCTATCCCTCTGGACTCCTCCTCCCAAGATTTTTCACCTTCACCTGGACGGACCCATACACAAGACATTCTGAACAACTCACTTGGACAGTTTTGCCACAAGGCTTCCGAGATAGTCCCCATATTTATCGACAGGTCCTAGCTCAGGACCTCAAACAGTTTCATCATGATCACTCAGAGTCCACCTTATTACAATACGTGGACGATATTCTACTCTGCAGTCCCTCGTGGGAACAGCCTCAACTTGACACTGCCTCCCTACTTAACCTTCTAGCTTCCAGAGGTTATTGGGTATCCCCTGTCAAAGCTCAAATCTCTTCCCCCTCTGTCACTTACCTCGGATTCCTTCTATCTCAACAAAGATAGTCCATCACCTTAGACAGAAAACGGCTCCTCTCTGACCTGCCCGTTCCCAAAACCAAGACAGAAATCCTCTCCTTTCTAGGCCTGGCTGGGTATTTTAGAGCGTGGATCCCTAACTTCTCCCTGTTGGCAAGACCCCTATACGACCTCAGCAAGGGCCCTCCTGAAGAACCATTACCCTCCTCGCCCCGACACTCCTTCATTAAACTCTGTCAAGCCCTTGTGGAAGCCCCAGCTCTCCATCTTCCTGATTTGTTGAAGCCCTTCTCACTATACATTCATGAGAGGTCCAGTCAAGCTCTAGGAGTCCTAGGCCAACATTATGGTCCATCCTTTGCCCCAGTAGCTTATCTTTCCAAGCAATTAGAGCCCACAGTTCGGGGATGGGCCCCCTGCCTACGGGCAGTAGCCGCTGGACAGCTCTTGCAGAAGGAAGCTCATAAACTGACATTCGGGGCACCCCTTATCATTCTGTCCCCACATCACCTAAAGGATCTCTTAACCTACAAAAGTTTACAGACTCTCCTTCCCTCCAGACTCCTGACCTTACTGTCCTCTTTCCTCCAAAATCCAGACATTTCTTTCCTCCCCTGCCAGCCCCTGAATCTGGCCACTCTTCTTCCTCTACCCTACTCTCCTCATACTACTCCCTCGCATGATTTCCTAGAAGCCCTTCACAACTTCCTTCCGTGCCACTCCACGATCTCTGAAGGAGCCCTCTCACACTCCGACCTCATCTGGTTTACTGACGGGTACTCCTTTAAACATGAGGGCACCCAGTACGCTGGATACGCCGTAGTCTCCCTCAAAGACATCATCGAGGCACAAGCCCTACCCCCTGGTACAACCAATCAACAGGTCGAACTCATTGCAGCCACCAGAGCTTGCACTCTGGCCCGGGACACATCTCTCACACTGTACACTGACTCCAAATACGTATTCCACATTCTCTTGTCTAATGAGGCAGTATGGAAAGAACGAGGCCTCCTCACCACAAAAGGAAATTCCATCACTAATTCAGCCTTAATTACTAAACTTCTAGAGGCTTCACAACTCCCACACAGACTGGGCATAGTCCACTGCAAATCACATCAAAAGGATGACTCCCCCATTACAAGAGCTAACAGCAAAGCTGACAGAGTAGCCCGGTCGGTTGCCCTATCAGAAGATGCACCAGACAACGATCAGTCTGCCCTTGCGGTTTTAGCCTTATCACAAGACACTCTCTGTTCCCAGGATAAAGAGTCCCTCTTCTGCTTCTTACACGATCTGTTCCATCCTAGCCCCCAATCGTTGATCCATTTTTTACACTCCTTTTTCTCTCTCTCTCCTGTAGACAAAGCCCTACTTAACCAAATCACCTGCAGATGCACCATTTGCCAACGCACTAACCCTAATACTCCCCTCAAGGCCCGACCCTTCCCGGCTCATCAAGCAAGGGGTAATGTCCCCACCACAGATTGTCAAATAGACTTCACTAACATGTGCCCCATATGGCATACCAGATACCTACTCGTGTTGGTAGATACATTTTCAGGATGGGTCAAAGCTTTCCCCACCACTAACAAACGAGCTTCCACGGTTGCCTCTATCCTCCTCACCCAGATCTTTCCTAGGTTCGGGATGCCCACTTCCCTCCAATCAGATAATGGCCCTGAGTTCACTGACCAAATCATTCAGAACCTGTCAAAAGTCGCTCTCACTCCCCTGGCATCTACACTGTCCTTATCAACCACAGGCTTCAGGAAAAGTAGAAAGAGCCAATAGGACTCCAAAAGACATCCTGACCAAACTATCTCTAGAATTACACTTTGACTGGGTTCGCTTACTTCCCTTAGCTCTATTCTGCATTCGGGCCCTCCCAAAGAAACCTTCCTTCTTGTCACCCTTTGAGAACATGCACAGCCGCCCAATTCTACCTCCAGGGCTCCCTTCCCACAAAGGACCAATTCTTCCCAATATGGCCCTTCCGCTACTCTCTCTCCTCCTCACCGAATTGTGGAAATATCAGGATTGGCTCCTTCCTGATCCATCCGCCTCCCAAAACCCTCCTGTCTTACAGCACAGTCAACTAGTGTTTTATAAGCAGCCAGAGGATCGGCCCTCTCTCACCCCAAAATGGGAAGGTCCACACCCAGTTATTCTCTGCACCCCCTTGGCCGCCAAGCTCTCACTGCCTAATAACTCTGTCATCCCTTGGATTCATATCTCCAGGTTGAAACCAAACACCCAGGAACCACCTTCTCTGGACACACAAGACCCATCAGTCACAACCCAGAGTTCTTTGGATACAGCCCAAGATGCTGTCTACTCTACAACGCCTCATCCCTCTGATCCCTTCAAACTCCGCATCTCCCATTCACCCCCTTTGCCATCCATACCCGAATCATGACTTTTTCCTCCTTTACTACTCTCTCGCTTTTTTTCCTCATTCCTATTGTCTTCCCCACCACCCCAGCCTCCTTTGTATGGCGATTCAAAGTCAGACAGACTTACATGCAGCATCAAACAAAAATTACTGCCCTCATTGCCACATCAGATTGCCCTCTGAATGGCTGCTCCGAGCCTTTATACCTCCACTTTCCTCCCTCCACCGAAGTGTTCACTAGCAACTACCTTTATTCTCCCTACCTCTGCTTCCTCTATGACCAAAAAGAAGCCTATTGCAGGTGATGGCCAGACACCTACGGGGGATGTCCCTACTGGCCTTGCACCATTCACTACATGCGTAACTCCCAGTACCCACAGTATTACTCCTCCAACCGTTTCATAAAACATCCTAACAGCTCATTCTCCTTATCAATCCCAGATCCCTGGAACTCTCGATGGGCCGCCGGAGTCACAGCCTCAGTTTACAGTCCTCGACCCCCCACAGTACCCTTCATATCTCTTGAGAGTATGTTCCCTCTCATTCCCAGATCTCTCAAGTTGCATCATATATCGGACATTCCAAAAAAGTCATTATCCAAACTCTTGACAGAGCCTCTTCATCTTCTTATCCCCACCCCGCTTCCAATTTCTCCTACTCTTGGTTACAGCTCATTCAAGACACCACCATCTTTCTCAACCACACCCTCAACACCGCCAATTGTTTCTTGTGCGCATCACTACAGCGCCCACTGCTGGCTGCTGTGCCCGTTAATATTTCCAACTACTCCTTCCATGCAGAAGGACAACCCCTCCACCCCCTGGCAGACATAACCCTATGGGAACCAGAATACGCAGATAATCTCACCATCCACCACTGTGTAGGCCCAACTCCACCCCCCTCCAGCTCACTTCACTGCCTATCTACAACCCCACCTTCGACTCTAAAACTTTTACACAACCAGGAAACTTCTTTTGGTGTAATGGCAGTCTTTTCAACTCACTGCCTCCCAACTCCAATATACCCTGCATTCTCATCACCCTAATCCCACAGCTTACACTTTACAGCATGGCAGAATTTCTTGAGCTCCAACCTCTCTTGCCCTCGTGCACAAAAAGGGCTGCTTTCCTTCCCATCATGGTCGGTATCTCTTTGACCACCTCAGCCTTTGGGGCAGGGTTTTTGGGAGGGGCATTGGGTCACTCTCTGTGGGCAATTAAAGATCTCAACGCCAAACTTGAGGGAGTCCTGACATCCATTCCTGATTCCCTGGCTTCTCTCCAAAGACAGGTCACTTCACTAACTAAAGTCACCCTTCAAAACCGGCGGGCCTTAGATCTGCTTACAGCCGAGAAGGGCGGTACCTGTGTCTTCCTTTGGGAAGAGTGCTGCTATTACATCAACGAATCCGGCATTGTAGAAAGTGACATTACCAAACTCACCGACATTGCCTCCAGCCTCCACTCTGCTTCCAATTCCAACCCATTCTCTTCAATACTAACAAACCCCTTCCTTACCTGGCTCTGGCCCATTGCAGACCCCATAAAAATCATTCTTCTTGCCTGTCTCTTCTTACCCTGTATAATAAAGTTCATCAAATCCCAAGTTGGAAAAATCTCTAATCAAAGTTTCAACCAGCTCTTACTCAGGAACTATCAGCTTCTGGCCACAGAAGATCCCTCACCCTCACATAACCTCCTCACCACATGCTGAGATGGACCCCCTTCTCCGCTGGAAACTGTTCCTGGAAACAATGGCCGCATATATCTAGTTTCTGGCACCCGTATCCTCTTGGCACCATTAGAATCAACAAGTCCTCTACCTATGGTTACAGGGAACCTTCATTGATTTCCAACCTGAAGAAGTCCACATCTACTCGTCCTTACTGTGGGGAGTCCTATCAACCCTTTCCTCCCAGTCCTCAAGCCCTCACTCCCTTCTCCGCCCCCGTTCAGCAGGAAGCAGTCAGAGAGAAAGCAACGTCCACAACCCCATAGAGGAGAAAGGGGGGAATGAAGGGCCCCCACCCATAAGATGGCGAACTTCCTGCTTCTCTTCTGGGTCCTCGGTTCCCGCCGGCGCCACCTGAAGCCCAATCACCCCTCACCCCCCTAATCCCAGCACCTATCCAATAGCCACCAGCCCCATAGAAGTGACACCTCTATCAGCTCATGCCCCTTCCTATATAACCCAGCACCTTTCCCCAAGAAAGCGGAATTCTCCGGTGAATTGCTGCTGTGTGTCATTCCTTCCTTTCAGTATGTATCCCAGAAAAAGGTAGTTTAGGTTACTAGAAAGCCAGGCACAATTTTAAAACCTTCAACACATTTTACCACATTACAAAAGAAATCGTATGAATCTCCTTAAAAAAAAAGTGAAGAAATTAATACTGCCATTGATCTGTTTCTCGACCTTATTTTCCACAAATATAGTCATACTAGACTGATATGAAAGTTTTCACTTTCTTGCTGTCCAACTTTATGTGTGGGAAATATGGTTTCTCTTGATGCTGAAAAAGCCTTACAATCTCTTTGTGTGTGATTCAAAGAAGACCAACTTCAGAGAGCTGAGTAGTGGAAATAATTACAGACATCCATACTCAGAGCTCAGGTGTGTGTTCTGGCAGCATGGGGATTTTAACTGGGCATATAGTATTTGAAAAAACTTACTCTATTATTATTGTTATTTTCTTTCAAAATTTTAAATAAAAATCATGTTACACTTCTATAATAACAAAATACAGAAAATCTGCTTTTGTTCTGAATTTGACCTTTTTGGTCCATAAAACAGACTTGCCTATGACTCTATAATTTCCAAGGCCGATTAAACATGTCCTGAATAGTTTTATGGTGTCTTTATAATAACTACATGCTAAAAACATAGTTAAATAATCTGTATTAAACAGCTACCTTTATTTCTGATTTTAAAAAGAAACAATAGATATTCAGAAAGATTTTGACTTTTCAAATACCTTTGTAAGAACATCAAGGCAATGTGTCATTTCAATGTACTATTAAAAACTCATATTGATTACAGTGGCATTTGTTTAGAAGAAAGTAGCATTTTATTTATTTTATCATATTATGGTCTTTCTGGGTAAGAGGGACATTTCTAACTTTGATTTTACAAAACAATTACTTTTATGCACATTGCTTGCACTAGATACAATTATTATTTGAAGAATAATCATAAACTAAAACTTTTACGTTCCCTCAAAGAAACTGTGGCAGAGTCTGAATGATTTATTTTTTCTTGTCCAGAAAGCCAAGTTTTCATTTTTCAGAATTAAAAAGGTAAGAATAAGAATCTTTGTTCTGGGACTTCTGTTTTAGAAACCTGAGCATCAGTTCTTTAGCATAGTCTCTTAGGCTGGCTGTTATCTGATTTTCAAACTACAGTCATTTTGATTGCATTTTATTAGAATGGACATCATAAAATAAAAGCACTGTTTTATAGGATACCTTGTAGATATATTTTTTGTTTGCATGGTAACTTTTTAAATGGAGTAAGTGAATCCAGAAGAAATAGCTTTATCTTTAACAAACTAAGTACTAGTACTTATATGTTAATGAATTTTAAGTTCCAAATTATGAACGCTGAAAAATAAGCAAAGAAAATTAAAGAAATTTCATCAGAAACAGCTAGCACTCTTAATTGGATCAAATCAGTTTTCTTTTCTCTATAGGACTGTTTCAATATAAATCAGAACTTACAGTTAGCCTCACAATATACAATTTATCTTCCCTCTTTCAATAAACTTTTTTATCTGTAGAGTCTAATTTTGTTCATGTTTACTAATTCAAAGAGTTTACCACATTGCAAACTTATCTAAATTATTTTTTTCTGCATATTAAATTCAAGGAAATTGTTATAGCATTAATACTTAATGCTAAAGGAAAAGAACTACTTCTGGAGTTCATTATCTAAGATACTTGTATGTTTGTTTGTTTTTTGGACATGATCAAGATTATTCCACTCCAGAAGACAGTTTTTACAAAATCTAAATCACAAATATACCAAGAACTTCAGGTTTGCTTTTCTATTTATCAATAAACTGGAACATCAGTGATGGCAGAGGCTGTACTACATTAAGGGCTATCTGTATGTCACAGTCTAAGAGATCCATACATATATGCTCTTCATCTACGGCAGAAAGTTACTGTAACTCTTTATAATGGCCCTTTCAAGAAAACTGATAGTTTTTCATTGAAATCCTACTAGCTTCTAATCCATCAATACAGCCCCCACTGTAAAAAACTTTGTAAATTTACATGTACCAAAAAAGCATAAGGTAAACCTTTTGCTCCCATAATGTCATCAAGTAGTTGTCCCAATAGCATTTATTGAAAATACTAAAAGTTTCCAATGATTCACAATGCTTTATTGTCATTAGGGAATTCAGATCACTAAAGAGATAGTCATTATGTGTTATTTTTCAGTAGTTCTATTCTTTAAGAAAATCACCAAGACACTGATTTAGGAAATACTTAGGAATTACTACTAGAAGAAATACAGGGTTACATTCTTGTGAGTCTCTGCTCACAATATTTTCATCAACAAATAAATAAATAACTTGTTATATATGTTTTTGTTTAAAGACACCTTATTTAATATATATTGTTGACTTATTAACATTAAACTCAAGGCCAATGGCACTGTTAACTCTTGCCTGAATTAAGATGATCTAACACATGTATTTTCTCTTTAAGGCATATAATAGCCTTCTCATACCAGAAACACTAAATGGAAGTTCAGCACTATGCTTGGATTCCATTAAACAGCAAAATCATCAACAGAAAGTACAAAACTTCAAGAAAAATTTCATCAAATAAACCGTGAAAAGGACAACCTTTATTTATGCTAGCCAAAAAAAGAAGGCAGAATGTTACCTTGTTTGACTTCAACCAAATATTGGGTGCATTGGGTGGCTCAAATTTTTAGCTATTCCTCACAAAATATCTGTGAATGAGTGTGAAAAGAATGTGAGAATTGACTTGGGTTACATATACATTTTAGTGACTAAACAAATTTACAAATATGGAATCTACAAATACTGAGGAGAGACTATAGATAGATACAGAGTCTCTTATGTTTAGTTTTGTTTCTTCTAGTATCAACATTTTTAATGATAAAATTTATACATATATTTATTATGTAAAATGTACCATGGTATAATCTAATGTATAATCTAATGCATTTCGTAGTACTTTGTTTCATTTTCTGATTCCAAAAGTAAAAAGTAATTATTAAAAAGAACCAGAAAAGAAACCTGAAACATATAAAGTGAAACAAATTACATAGAAACAAGTAAGAAAATTTACACTGTACATAGCCATATCTCTAGCTATTTCTCAATTACCATAATCTCTGCTGTTGAATGTTTATTCTTTTTCTTACTATTTAAAAAAAATTCTGATAACATTAATTTTCTTAAAATTTTCCTCTATTTTGGATTATTATTGGAATTTCTGGGTAGAAGTCACTCAGTATTTTAAGGATATTAGTTAATAAAAGATGGTTAATCACTGTTTGCAGATGACATGATATTATACATTAAAAAACTCTAAAGACTCCACTCCAAAACTACTAGAACTAATATCTTAATTCAGCAAAGTTTCAGGATTCAAAATTAATACACAAAAATCTGTTGCATTCTTATGCACTAACAATGAACTAGTAGAAAGAGAAATCAGGAAAACAGTTCCATTCACAATTGCATCAAAAATAATAAAATACCTAGGAAAAAACTTAACCAAGAAAGTGAAAGACCTATACTCTGAAAACTACGAGACACTCATGAGAGAAATTAAAGAAGATACCAGTAAATGGAAACACATCCCCTGCTCATGGATAGGAAGAATTAATATTGTCAAAATCGCCATCCTGCCAAAGCAATCTACAGAGTCAATGCAATCCTCTTCCAAATACCAACATCATTCTTCAACAAACTGGAACAAATAGTTCTAAAATTCAAATGGAACCACAAAAGACCCCAAATAGCCAAAGCAATCATTAGAAGGAAGAATAAAGCTGGGGGTCTTACACTCCCTGACTTCAAGCTCTACTACAAAGCCGCAGTAATCAAGACAATTTTATACTGGCACAAGAACAGAGCCACAGACCAGTGGAACAGAATAGAGATTCCAGATATTAACCCAAGCATATGTGGTCAACTAATATACAATAAAGGAGTCATGGATATACAATGGGGAAATAACAGCATCTTCAACAGCTGGTGTGGCAAAACTGGACAGCTACATGTAAGAGAATGAAACTGTATTACTGTCTAACTCCATACACAACAGTAAACTCGAAGGGATTAAAGACCTGAATGTATGTCATGAAACCATAAAACTCTTAGAAGAAAACATAGGCAAAAGTCCCTTGAATACAAGCATGAACAACTTCTTCATGAACATATCTCCATGGGCAAGGGAAACAAAAGCAAAAATGAGCAAGTGGGACTATATCAAACTAAAAAGCTTCTGTACAGCAAAGGACACCATCAGTAGAGCAAAAAGGCATCCTACAGTATGGGAGAATATATTCATCAATGACATATCTCATAAGGGGTTGACATCCAAAATATACAAAGAGCTCACACACCTCAACAAACAAAAAGCAAATAATCCAATTAATAAATGGGCGGAGGACCTGGGCAGGCACTTTTCCGGGGAGAACAGGCAAATGAAGGGATGCTCCCCATCGCTAATCATCAAGGAAATGCAAATTAAAACCACAATGAGATATCACCTCACACCAGTTAGGATGGCCAACATCCAAAAGACAAACAACAACAAATGTTGGTGAGGATGTAGAGAAAGAGGAACCCTCCTACACTGCTGGTGGGAATGTAAATTAGTTCAACCGTTGTGGAAAGCATTATGGAGGTTCCTCAAAAAACTAAAAATAGAAATACTATTTGACCCAGGAATTCCACTTCTAGGAATTTATCCTGAGAATTCAGGAGCCCAGTTTCAAAAAGACATATGCACCCCTATGTTGATAGTGGCACTATTTACAATAGCCAAATTATGGAAGCAACCTAAGTGTCCATCAGTACATGAATGGATAAAGGAGATATGGTACATATACACAATGGAATATTATTCAGCCCTAAGAAGAAAACAAATACTACCATTTGCAACATGGATTGAGCTAGAGGGTGTTATCCTCAGTGAAACAAGCCAGGTGAAGAAAGACAATTACTAAATGATTTCACTCGTTTGTGGAGTATAAGAACAAAGAAGAAAACTGAAGGAACAAAACAGCAGCAGACTTACAGAACCCAAGAATGGACTAACAGCTACCAAAGGGAAAGGGACTGGGGGTGGTGGGTGGAAAGGGAGGGAGAAGGGGAGTAAGGGGCATTATGATTAGACACATAATGCAGTGGGGGGCACAGGGAAGGCAGTATCACACAGAGAAGACAAATGTGATTCTACAGTATCTTACCATGCTGATGGACAGTGACTGTAATGGAGCATGTGGTAGGGACTTGATAATGGGTGGAATTTAGTAAGCACAGTGTTGCTCATGTAACTGTTTATTAATGATACCAAAGAAAATAAAAAAGTAAAATAAAAGATGGCTAAACAAAAACAAACATTCTCAACATAGAGTGTAAATGTTTCATTTCATCTCACCACTGGTACAGGTATAATTAGTACACAGAAGCAACACAGACACAGAGACACACATACACACACACACTATGCAAATTAGGTATTAACATTTATTTCTTTTACAGTGCATCCTTATAATTGTCTTTATATATTTTATATATAAATTTTATCATTTTTACCATTTAGTTCTGAATTTCTGTGAAATGTGTGTATTGCTTTCCTTTGTACAACTTTTTTACTGAATGACAGAATTTTTGTCTTATTCATCTACATGAACCCTTTATGAATTAGCCCCTTGTCTACACATTTATAGCAAAGTTTTTCTCTATAATTATTAAATTGTAGCAAAATTATTATTTTGTGGTTTATTGTCTCTCATTCATTAACTCTATCTTCTTATATTAATGAAAAACCTTATATATTGCCCCAAATTTTCTTCCTTTGAAATCTTCCCCATCTTGATAATGGTCACTCACCCCTCTCACATTCTCCCATTAAAACATCTGTAGTCACTCTTGATGTCTCTCTTTTCATCATATTCAACAATAAAATTCTATCAGAATGGTATTAATCCAATCAGTTCCCACAACCATACTGCTAATAATTCATTCTGTATCACCATCATCTCTTACCTGGGTTACTGCAATAATTCTGTGACCAATCTCGTATCTTCCAATTTTGCTCCTACTCTATTTTCCATACAGTGGCCAGAGTGATCTTATTAAAATGTCATGTTCAGATCAACCATATAAATTTTGTCTGTAAAAGCCAGATCCCAAAATGGCCTACTGGTCTCTGCATGATCTATAAACTTTTGAACCTCATCTCCCATTCCACAGTTTCACCATCATTCATCTAAAGAACATTGGTGTCTTTGCTCTTCTTTAATCAATCCAAGCATGCCTCCAATTTAGGGTTCTGTACTGATTTTTCCTATATCTAGAATGTGCTGTAGAATGAATTTCTTGAGATCACTTGAAAAACAACTTTTATACTCTTACGATTATCTTTATGATTTTTAGATGAACTCATACAAAGTGAGCCTTAACTGAATTCTCTCACATTCCCCATTGCAGAAAGCCTCAACACCGCATTTTTACCATAAGGCAGCTGAAAGCAGCTTCTGGGAACTGGGAAGGCAAGCAAATCACACAATCCAAAGAAAGGGGAGTGAGTGGGGAGCCACCAGTTTCCTAGTTCCAGATCTGGGTCAATTGGCAGTCATGTTTCTTGAGGACCCCATCCAAAAAATGAACAGATTTAAGAACACCTCTACTAAGAAATTCATTTTCAATAAAGTTTCCTCTTTATGTTTAATACATTTTACCAAAGTATATGTTCTATGGTGTTTGACCAATTATAACACTAATATTTGCCATGTTAACTAACTCTAAATATTTTTTAACACCTAGAGCATTTGATCACATGAAGTTTAAAATGTAGAATACATTTTATTTACATATTTTGGTGGGTTTACAACCAGATAATCAGTATACTCTTACATATAAATCAATATGACTTTCAAAAAAAAGTTAAAAATTAAGTACATAATATTTTAATGTTAAAGCATATAGTGTTTTGGGAGATAGGAGAAAAATTGGCAGAATGAGAAGTGGGGCAGAAATCTCCCAAAACTACATTGAACACAAAAATATAGCAAATACAACCTATCCTGAAAGAGCTACCAAGGACTGCAGAAGAGACTGCCTACATCTATGGTAAAAGAAGACCTCAAAGAAAAGGGTAAAGTAGCAAAGACAAAATCGAGCAGGACCCAAGTCTTCCCGCCATCCCAGCCCACAGGCAGGAGGAAGAGAAACAGAGTAGGAAGGGAGTAGAAGCCCAGGACTGCTAACACCCAGTCCTGGAGATCTGTTCTGGGAACACAAAACTATGTTACATGGTACTATGGAGATTAGTGGGGTTGGAAAAGAAAGACTGGTAGAATACTGGGAGAGACTGACACTCCAGCCGCTTTTGGAGAACAGGTACACAACAGGCCCCCTTCAGACAAAAGAAAGGCAGGAACTTTGAAAGACTTTCCAGGAGTAAGAGGGGTGCAAAAGGGCAAAGATTACACAGAACTTGATGCTCAGGAGAAGGGCCATGGACAAAATCATCCCAGTACACTGCCCAGCAGGTTGGGAACTCTCAGAAGCTTCAAATGCTCCATCACCCTGGCTGGCAATGCAACCCAGAGGCCGCCAACTGCAGTACACAGCCTACTACTTCTTCCTGGCTGCAGGCAATGGTCTTGCTCACCTGCTGTCCCCCCCCCCACCATGCCAGGCCAGCTGGAGAGTTGCTCCGCCTACTGCAGCTAGAGGGACATAGCACAGAGGCTCCTTCCTTCATGCTTGGCCCATTGGACCTGGCAGTGGAGGCAATCACTAAAGCCAGAAGCAAGAGCTCTCCTCCTGTCAGGTGCTGGTTCCACTTGCCTCCAACTCCTGCCAGTGCTGCAGATGCTCTGCAGCTCCAGAGAGTAGAGCTTCTGGGCACTAGAGGGCACTTCCTACACAAATATTTATCCCATATGAAACACTAAAAAAAAAAAAAAATGAAGAGACAGAGAAATTTTTTTCCCAACAAAAATTCAAGAAAAACCTCCAGAAAGAGGCCTTAGTGAAACTGAAACTACAAATTATAAAGGTTTCAAAATAAAAATCATAAATATTCTTAAAGAGCTACAGAAAAATATGCAAGATCTCAGAAGTGACTTCAAGAAAGAGGTGGAAACTTTGAAAAATACAGTATCTGAAATGAAACATACAATGGAGGGAATTGAAAGCAGATAAGATGAGGTAGAGAAGATGGTAAATTAAATACAAATTAGAGAAAAAGAATACAAAGAAGCTGAGGAACACAGAGAAAAAAGGATCTCTAGGAATGAAAGAATATTATGAGAATTGTGTGACCAATACAAATGGAAGAATATTTGCATTATAGGGGTACCAGAAGAAACAGAGAAACAGGGATAGAAAGTTTCTTTGAGGAAATAATTGCTGAAAACTTCCCCAATCTGGGAAGGAAAGAGACTCTCAGGCCATGAAAGTGCACAGATTGCCCAACACAATGGACCCAAGGAAGACAACACCAAGACATATAATAATTAAAATGCTAAAGATCAAGGACAAGGAGAGAGTACTGAGAGCAGCTAGAGAGGGAAAAAAGATCATTTATAAAAGTAACCACATCAGTTATCAGAAGACTTCTGATCAGAAACATTACAGGCCAGAAGGGAGTGACATGATATATTTAATGCAATGAAACAGAAGGTCCTCCAACTCAGAATACTCTATCCAGCAAGATGATCATTTAAATTTGAAGTAGGAATTAAGAAATTTCCAGACAAGCAAATTTGAGGGAATTTAGAACCCATAAAACATCTCTACAGTGTATTTTAAAGGGACAGCTCTGGATGGAAGTGCTCCTAAGGCTAAATAGCTGTCACCAGAGAAAATAAAATCAAACTAAAGGAAGTAATTACTAAGGAAATTCAAAATTAACACAACTACCCACAAAGTCAGTCAAGGGATAGACAAAGAGTACAGAATATAACATCTAATATATAAAGAACAGAGGAGGAAGAAGAAGAAGAAAGGGGAGAAGAACCTTTAGAGTGTGTTTGAAGTAGTGTAATAAACAAGTTAAGACAGACTATTAGATAGTAAGGATGCTGCCATTGAACCTTTGGTAACCAGAAATCTAAAGCATACAATGGCAATAAGTACACATCTACCAATAATCACCCTAAATATAAATGGACTGAATGCACTAATCAAAATATATAGAGTTACAGAAAGGATTAAAAAACAAGACCTCTCTATGTGCTGCCTACAAGAGACACATTTTAGAGCCAAAGACATATACAGACTAAAAGTGAAGGAATGGAAACAAATATTTCATGCAAATAATAGGGAGAAAAAAGCAGGAGTTGCAGTTCTTATATCAGACAAAATAAATTTCAAAACAAAGAGATGAAGCACATTATATAATGATAAAAGGATCAGTCCAACACGAGGAGATAACCGTTATAAATACCTATGCACCCAATATAGGAGCACCTAAATATGTGAAACAAATATTAACAGAATTAAAGGGGGAAATAGAATGCAATTCATTCATTTTAGGAGACTTCAAAACACCACTTACACCAAAAGACAGATTAATCAGACAGAAAATAAGGAGACAAAAGCACTGAACAACATGTTAGAACAGATGTACCTAACAGACATCTACAGAACACTACACCCAAGAGCAGCAGGACACACATTCTTCTCAAGTCCACATGGAACATTTTCAAGAATAGATCACATACTAGTCCAAAAAAGAAGCCCCAGTAAATTCACAAAGATTGAAATTGTTCCACCCAGCTTCTTAGATTACAAAAGTTAGAAATTAGAAATGAATTATGCAAAGAAAGCAAAAAAGCACACAAACACATGGAAGCTTAACAAAACTCCAAAATAACAATGGATCGATGACCAAATTAAAACAGAGATTAAGCAATATATGGAGACAAATGAAAACAACAACTCAACAGCCTAAAACCTGTGGAACACAGTCAAGGCAGTTCTAGGAGGAGAGTATATTACAGTAAAGGCTTACCTTAAAAAAGATCAATCCCAAATGAACAGTCTAAACCACGGTTAATGAAATGAGAAAGAGAAGAACAAATGAGGCCCAAAGTCAGTCGAGGGATGGACATAACAAAGATCAGAGAACAAATAAATAAAATTGAGTTTAATAAAACAACAGAAAGAATCAATGAAACCAGGAGCTGGTTCTTTGAGAAAATAAACAAAACAGATGAAGCCCTAGGTAGACTTATCAATAAAAATAAGAGAGTAAACACAAACAGAATCAGAAATGAGAAAGGAAAAATCACTATGGACAACACAGAAATACAAATAATTATTAGAGAATACCATGAAAAATGTCATTATAACAAATTGGACAACTGAGAAGAAAGGGGTAACTTTCTAGAAAAATGCAACCTTCCAAGACTGACCCAGGAAGAAAAAAAAATCTGAACAGACCAATTACAAGCAAAGAAATTGAACTGGCAATCTAAAAACTACCTAAGAACAAATGACCTGGGTAGATGGCTTCACCACTGAATTTTATCAAATATTTAGAGAAGACATAATACCCATCCTCCTTAAAATTTTCCAAAAAATAGAAGAGGAGGGAATACTTCCAAATTCATTCTATGAGGCCAGCATCACTCAACTATGAAAAACAAAGACACTACAAAAAAAGAAAATTATAAGCCAATACCTCTGATAAACATAGATGGAAAAATCCTTGCCAAATATTAGCAAACCAAATAAAAAAATATATCAAAAAGGTAATTTATCTTGACCAAAGGTATTTATTCCAGGCATGCAAGAGGTAAAATATTTGAACATTAATCAATATCATACACTATATCAACAAAAAGAGGAAAAAAATCACATGATCTTCTCAAAGCTGAAAAAGCATTTGACAAAATTCAACATCCATTCATGATAAAAACTCTCAACAAAAAAGGGTCTAGAGGGTAATACCTCAACATAATAAAGGTGATATATGACAAACCCACAGCCAACATAATACTTAACAGAGAAAAGCTAAAAGCTTTTCCTCTAAGATTGGGAACAAGACAAAGATGCCCACTCTCCCCACTTTTATTCAACATAATACTGGAATTCCTAACCATGGCAATCAGACAACACAAAGAAATAAAAGACATCCAGATTGATAAAGAAGAACTTTAAACTGTCACTGTTTGCAGATGACATGATATTGTGCATAAAAAACCTTAAAGAATCCATCCAATAATTGCTAGAATTAATAACTGAATTCAGCAAAGTTGCAGGATACAAAATTAATATACAGAAATCTGTTGCATTCCTACATACTAACTATGAACTAGCAGAAATAGAAATGAGGAAAACAACTCTATTTACAATTGAATCAAAATAAATAAAATACCTAGGAATAAACCTAACTAAGGAGGTGAAAGACCTATATCCTGAAAACTATGACACTCATGAAAGAAATTAAAAAAGACACCAATAAATGGAAATACATCCTGTGCTCATGGATAGGAAGAAATAATATTGTCAAAATGGCCATCCTGCTTAAAGCAATCTACAGATTCAATGCAATCCATATGAAAACACCATCAGCATTCTTCAACAAACTAGAACAAATAGTTCTAAAATTTAAATGGAACCACACAAGACCCAGAATAGCCAAAGCAATCCTGAGAAGGAAGAATAAAGCTGGGGGGCCTACACTCCCAACTTCAAGCTCTACTACAAAGCCACAATAATCAAAACAATTTGGTACTGGCACAAGAACAGACTCATAGATCAATGGAACAGAAGAGAGAGCCCAGATATGAAACCACAAATATATCGCCAATTAATATATTATAGGGGAACCATGGACATACAAAGGGGAAATGACAACCTCTTTAACAGCTGGTGTCAGCAAAACTGAACAGCTACATGTAAGAGAATGAAACTGGATTATTGTCTCACTCCATACACAAAAGTAAACTTGTAATGGATTAAAGACCTGAATGTAAGTCATGAAACCGTAAAACTCTTAGAGGAAAACATAGGCAAACATATCTTGAATATAAGCATGAGCAGCTTTTTCCTGGATGCATCTCCTCAAGTAAGGGAAACAAAAGCAAAACTGAACAAATGGGACTCTATCAAACTAAAATGCTTCTGTAGCAAAGGTCACCATCAGCAGAACAAAAAGGTATCCTACAATATGGGAGAATATATTCATAAATGACTTTTCTGATAATGGGTTAACAACCAAAATATATAAAAAGCTCACATGCCTGAACACCCAAAAAACAAATAACCCAATTAGAAAAGGGTGGAGGATCTTGTCAAATGGTATTTCAATTTTCAGTTTTTTGAGGAACCTACATATTGATTTCCAAAATGGTTGAGCTAATTTACATTTACATTTCCACCAACATCCTAACTGGTGTGAGGTGGCACTGAATCTGTAGATTGCTTTAGGCAGGAGGGCCATTTTGACGATATTAATTCTTCCCATTAACACTTCTCCAAAGAAGAAATTCAGATAGCCAATAGGTACATAAATAGATGCTCATATCACAAATTATCAGGGAAATGCAAATTAAATCCACAATGAGAAATCATCTCACATCAGTTAGGATGGCCAAATCCAAACCACAAGGAACCAACAAATGTTGGTGAGGATGAGGAGAAGGGGATCCCTTCTACACTGTTAGTAGAAATGTAAATTATTTCAACCATTTTGGAAACTGATATGTAGGTTCCTCAAAAAACTAAAAATTGAAATACCATTTGACCCAGTAATTCCACTCCTAGAAATTACCTGAAGAAAACAAGATCCTTTATTCAAAAATACATATGCACCCCTATGTTTACGGCATTACTATTTACAATAGCCAAGATATGGAAGCAACTAGGAGTCCATCACTAGATGAATGGATAAAGAAGATGTGGTACATATACACAATGGAATACTATTCAGCCATAAGAAAGAAACAAATCCTACCATTTGAAACAACATGGATGGAGCTAGAGTGTATTATGCTCAGTGAAATAAGCTATGCGGAGAAAGATAAGTACCAAATGATTTCACTCATTTGTGGAGTATAACAACAAAGCAAAACTGAAGGAACAAAATAGTAGCAGACTCACACTCCAAGAAAGGATTAATGGTTACCAAAGAGAAGGGGTTGGGGAGATTGGGTAGGGAGGGAGAAGGAGATTAAAGGGCACTGTAATTAGCAATCACAATATACATAGGTCATGGGGAAGGCAGTACAGCATGGAGAGGATAAGTAATGACTCTATAGCATGTTACTATGCTGATGGACAGTGACTGCAGTGGGGTGGGGTATGAGGACTTGATAATATGGGTGTATGTTGAAACCACAGTGTTGTTCATGTGACACCTTTATAAATTTGTATATCAAGGGACTGTGAACCACAAAAAAAAGGAACATGTTCTAATGCTGATAAATGAATATAGCAGATATGATGGTAGTTTTGTGTGCTAACTTGGATAGATTACAGCATCTAATTGTTTGGTCAAACACCAGTCTAGCTGTTGCTGTAATTATACTTTTTTACAAATCATTGACTAATCAAAGTAGATTACACTTTATATTGTGGGTGGGCATTATCCAGTTAGTTGAATGTTTTGAGAGAAGAGAGAGGATTTCCAAGGAATGAGGAATTCTACCTAGAGAGTAAAAATAAAAATGTTGCCAAAGTTTCTTCCCTTCTGGCTGCCTTGCTTATTTTAGGCTCAAGACTCCAATATCAATATACAAAAATCAGTTGTGTTTCTACATACTAGCAGCAAATAATCCAAAGATAATATTAAGAAACTAGTTCCACTTAAAGTAGCATCAAAAATAAACAAATAAAGTATTTAGGAATAAAATTAATCAAGGAGACAAGATATTTTTACACTGAAAACTACTAAATTTTGAAAAAAGAAATTAAAGAAGATACAAATAAGTGGAAAGAAATCCTGTGTCCATTGACTGGAAGAATTAAGATTGTTAATTTCCATACTGTCCCAAGTGATCTACAGATTCAATTCAATCCTTGTTTAAAATCTATACTATTTATTATGGAAATAGAGAACTGTCATAAAATTCATACAAAACTCTGTTAGACTCCAAAGAGCAAAAACAATATTGAGAAAGAGGAACCAAGCTGAAGGTCTCACACTTCCTGATTCAAAACATATTACAAAGCTATAGTAAGTAAAGCAGTATGATAATGGCATAAAAACAGACACATAAGCCAATGATGCTGAATAGAGACACCACAAATAAATATAAGTATATATATGGTTAACTAATTTTCAAAAAGAATGCCAAGAATACAGAGTGGGCAAAGGTTAGTCTCCTCAACAAATGGTGTGAGCATTGACTCACTTTAGATGTTAAGGACACACGCAGAATGAAAGTGAAGGGATGGAGAAAGATATTCCACGTAAACGGATACCAAAGAAAGCTCTGATAGCTATACTTACATCAGATAAAACTGATGTGAAATAAAGATTTTAATTAAAAAACAAAAAAATATGTTACATAATGATAAAGAGGTCGATCTAACAAGAGGATATAACATTTTAAAATATTCATACCCCCAACATAGGAGCATCTAAATATGTAAGGCAAATATTAACAGATATAAAGAGAAAAATACAGTGATATAATAATAGGAGGGGAACTTTAATACCCAATTCACATCAACAGATAATCCATATAGAAAATCAATGAAGAAATATCAGCCTTAAATGATACATCAGACTAGAGGATCTTAACAGATATATACAGAGCATTCATTCAAAAGCAATAAAATACACATTCAACATTTGTAATCATTTAGTGTGATACATGAGAGATAAAAATCATGATCTTCTCAATACGTGCAAAAAAAATGCATTGGAAGGGAGTTGTACAATGGCTGAATGTTTCAGATGTACAGGATGAGAAAGTTATGGATATGATGTACAGCATTGTAATGGTTAATAATACTGTGTGCACTTCAAAATTTGTTAAGAAGGTAAATCTCACGTGTTTTTTTAATCACAATAAAAAATAAACAAGAGTAGTTTTACAGTGAATGAATGAATGGATGAATGAATGAATGGTTTTACCCAGTGTGATACAGAAAAAATTGCATATAACAACCAGGGAAATGCCAAATTATTTAGAGAAGAGACCATTTAAATTATAAGAATTGCCTTCTGAAGGAAGTATGTTGATGATTGTGTAATAGTGTCTAGACTTTGGGAATAAATGATGGAAGAGATTAAGAATTTTCCTTTCCAGCAGTGTTATTTTCAAAATACCTACTAATTTTTAGTTTCAGTTTTATTTACTACTGTTAAACACAAAGTTAGAATAAAACTTATGGAGCATTGTTACAGAAAATTAGGTAGAATTCAAATATTTAAACTGATTTTAAAATCCAGATTAATAGTTAAAAATATACAGAGTAACAGAGAGTATTTTTGTTTTCATGACCAGAGAAAACACTGGATCATTTTAGAATTGATTAAGAGATCCCTATTTTGATCATTGCTTGATATTCCTTGGTGTGGTTGTTGTATTTTTTTTTCTCTCTTTACACAGGATACAGTTTTGTAACCAGTTTAGGGTCATGCACTGTAGTAAATGTCATTAAGTGAAGATTGATGTGCAGAAATTTTGATTTGCATTTTGTTTTAGGTAAATCATATGCAGATTAACTGTCATTTTAGGTGGTGACTCCCAAATAATACATCTGCTAACAACTATTTGATAATTTTCTGCTGTTGATTGGATTTGATAATGTGATCTAGCATATATTTATGTAATATTTCTATTAAAAAGGAACAATGGTGTGGGCTAGAATTATGCAAATTCTGTATTAGTAAAATAGTAACTTAAATTTATATATGCTATATACTACCACAAATATCATTTTATTTGATAGCCTTTAAAATTCAAATAAACTGTTTTTTGACTTAGGTGGCAAACAAATGCCTATACAGAAACACATGCAAAAGCTCCAAATAAATTACTTACAAATAGGTTTTTCCCAGGTCAGAAAGCTTTGTTTTGACACTATCACTGCATAATGAATACTGAAGAATAAAACTTTTTCACTGAAATAATGCCAACCTCCCATCAGTTCTCAAGGATGTTTTATTTATCATTCACACTGAAGGATGCCACCTCACAATTCCCTATAAACTCTCAATTTTCTTTGAAGAACTTATGTAAATGCTGACAGATTCGATGCTGTTTTATGAGATGACTAAGTCAGAACTCATATTGGCATATTTGCATGCTAAAAATATTACTATAATATTGCATGCCTTGATTTACTTTTACATTCCATTCCTCATTTTGTATCATTTTCTAATATACATTTGAACAGAACATATTCAGGGCAAGGTTGACTCCGATGTGTCACAGCACTACAGAATACATCCCCAAACTATTACGTAATACATAATTGAATGGTAGTTCAGTGTTTACAAGCATTGCTCATATTAACTTCCTACACCATTTATTCTATCTGTAGGAAAAATTGGATTTTGTATATTACATTGTATCTTTAAGTAATTTCAAAACATTGGTCTTTTCTTCTAATACATAAATATTATGCAAAGCTTTTGTCTATTGGCAATTAATGATTGCTTACTGAGTCTTAAACTTGCAAAATATAACAATTTTAAAAAGCACACATTTAGATATTAGCTGAACCTAGATTGTATATTGATTGGGTGATATTTCTATTACTACTTAAGTGTATTTTAATAAAATATATTATTCTGGTTATAAGGGAATCTAAATGTAAAATATACTGCTCTCCATAAATGCGCTATTTCAATGATTATCAATAGATTTTCTGCCTCACCATAATTTATCTGGCCAGTGCTATTTCACAAAAAATGCTTAAACATTTTAGTATGTTAACAGTTTTCATGTTCAATGGGGTAAGGGAGAGATCGTGCAGATATCTCTATTGAAGAAAATCTCAGAGGACTATGTGCTATGAAATTCACCTATCCTACTCACCAACTGGGACCTGCTTATGACACACATTTGCACACTGTGTTTGGAGAAAGTGTATTTAAATTGACTTTTAATATAAAAAGGTATAGCATTATATAAATCATGCAGCTAGGAGAGAGCAGAGTGTTCAAGCCATAAGGAAAATTGTGAGGAACATTCAAAGAATTACATTGCTTGTTCAAAGTGAAGGATTCATACTACAAAAAAATAGAAAGTATATTTGTTAATATAGAGTGGTGCATATTATTCTTTCTTAGACTTCTTGGACATGTGTATGTGATAGGATCATGGGAAACAAACTGTCTTGCTTATATTTTCAGTCAATGATTCGGTAAAATTTCTGAGAAATTACTGAGTTTTCTTTCACACAGTTCTAGGCTGAGATGATGATAAAGGGAATAGAAACTAAAAAGTGCTCATAAAGACAGTTAGAAAGAAAAATTAAATTTATATAGAAGATTGGATTTAGGGATGAAGAAATAAAAACTCAGAGATGGCTAGCAACTGAATTTATGTTTGTCATGAATAAATACAAATATATAATCTTAAAATCTTACATAAGTGGTTAAATATTCCAAATCCTGAAGCTGAAATTTGGAAACTCTAGAATTGCTCAACACTCATCGACAATGTATATTTGTATACATTTTTATTTACTATTTATAGGATCTGAGAAGTCTGACCCAAAGGCATGAGAACAGTAACATCCTCACAATGTGTTCACAGGAGCACTTTCACACTGTTGTAAGTACTCATCCAGATGTGATCTGTGTCTCATAGAAATCAACCTAACTTTTGGAATATGATATGTAGCTATTTATTGGCATTTCCTTTCAACTAGCTCTCTGTTTCTTTCACTAACTCTATGCTGTGTGGACTAATAAGTCCCAACGCCGTTAGGAGTGGTAATTAAATTTTATTTAACTTTCAGTTGACATTCTGACTAAAGACAAAAGAAATACGGGATAGACAGCACAAGAAAATTAGAAATATCATCTTGTGAACATTTAGAAAGTATAAAGCACACACAAATAAAGTACCTATTTTGTTCATACTCGCTCTCAAAGTATAATAAATGGACTAACATTTATAAGTTCATTTATTAGAAAAAATAATGTTGAACATTTTGCTGTTTTCATAATAGATGGATTATTTTTCCTCAGCTGTCTAATTGTGTCTGTGAATGTGTGTATTAGTGTGTATCTGTCTGTCTTTATTAATTAAAGATTGGTGATTTTTAAGCTGTCAACCTAAATATATACTATGCATGAATGCTTTGTGGTTAGCACACTCTATACTGTTGTATACATTAACTAGATTAAGTCACCATTAAAGGCAAAACATACTTTTTGAGTCCCTCAAGGTATCTAGTGAAATTAATAAACTAGGAAATGTAAGAAATGAATAAATGCATATTATCTCTCTGTGACTAAAAGGATAAATGTTCATGATAAGTACAAATAATTCAAAGTGAATGCTTCTTTAGATTAAAAATAGAGAATAGAGTTTTTCTTTGTGAAGTGGAAGGTTAAATATCTGACATTAACTTAACCAAGACTACTATCTCAGAATAGCAAAAGTTTCATCTTTGTATACTTTATTGGGATCAGCTCACTGAAACTCTTTAAGTTGTTACAGTGATTAATATAAAAAGTATGTAGATGAATTAGCAATGCCTGCCATGTACTCCAGATATGGAAGTAGCAGCCTATACATGCTGACCCCAGTTTAATTCATTTATGAAGCACTTTCCTTAATACATTGCATAATATTTCACAATATGAAAAGAGTTTATGATAGCTGGTGCTCAGTGAAGAAAGAAACAGTATGATAATGTGTGAGCCAGAGGCAAGACTTAAAGAAGAAATGGAAGATACAATAAGCTTTTGGGGATCATGGAAATATTAGAACATACAAGAAAATGTAAGTGAAAAAATGAACATAAACATAGAATACTATCCATTGGGTATTAATCTCAAGTACAGGCAGGTTCTATCTAAGGACAGATAGTATTCTTAAGTGCACTTCTAAGTGCCTTTCTCTGTTGGCCTTGTGTCCCTAAACTCTCATTACCATTTTTATTTATTTCCTACACTATGATTCTATTTTTAAATTCCTCTTTACCTATAATTCTTCACACACAAAAATGATCCATGATTGCTGCTTCCTGTCTTCTTTTTCTGTTTATCTCAAGCAATCGTTTTTTTACTTTAATACTCATCCTTGCTGAAATTGGTTTCTTATAGGTTACCAATGACTCCAAAGTGTCAAACTTGATAGCTGCTTTATCAGATACTTAGATTTTCTGCAAAATTTGACAGTGTGAACAATTTGTTTCTAAAAAGTCTGTTCTCTTTTCAACTAAGAAAATTTAGTCTTTTTGTTCTATACTGAATCTTTTAGTGGATCATCCCAAATTTATTACCTTCCTTTTTTATTTAACACAATTTATTCATTTATTTATTTAATTTTAGATACTTTTTTCAAGTTTTGTTTATATATGCATTTTTTATTAAGGTATTATTGATATATGCTTAAGAAGGTTTCACATGAAAAACAATGTGGTTGCTACATTCACCCATATTATCAAGTCCCCCCACATACCCCATTGCAGTCACTGTCCATCAGTGCAGTAAGATGCTACAGAGTCACTGTTTGCCTTCTCTGCTGCACCATCTTCCGCCTGGTCCCCCCCACACTGTGTGTGCCAATCATAATACCCCTGAATTCCTTTCTCCCTCTCTCCCCGACCCTTTCCCTTTGGTAACCACTCTAAATATTTGACAACATCTTACTAAGTATGCAACATTAAGACTTGTCCTCAGTGAGCTCACTTTCCAATTGGGTTTTTAGGAATACAGGGAGTAACAAAATATTCAAATGAAAGAATATAAACACATATTTGTGAGGTCACAAAAGATGTTTCCTGCATTGGAGAAAGCTTCAAAATTAAGCTACTACTGCAATCTGGCCTATCATGATAGTGAAATAAATTTCACCACGCATACAAGAAATTGCTTATTCATCCCTATTATTTATATAATAAATATCCGGTGATGAAATCATAAAACCTGAGTTATCTCAGAAAACAAAGAGAACTCTCTCTGGGGAAAGATTATTATATTCCCTGTAGCATTTTCCTTCACTTGTCTACTTTGGATGCCATCTCAGGTGGTGGTGTCAAAAGTGCAAAGTATCCGTTTACCACTTGCAGAGCATTTATGCTTGTAAAATTGATCAGCAGTATGTGTCCCTAAAATTTTCTAACCTATATATAAATTTACAGTCTATACATAAACTTTTGTCTGCTCATCAGAATAACTTCAAAGTAAACAAACCATATGCTTACTGAAACATTTAAATGTAGAAAATTAAAGAAATTCAACACATGATTATCATTGAATAAAATGATATACTTTTATTATTCCTCTAGTTTTCAACTAGTCCAAAAAGTTTTCTGAAGGATGACTTAATGAGAGCAAGTGGGCTGATTGGTGGAAATAAGAATATATTTTATACATATACTCTACAATTAAAAAATCACTATCAGTTAAAAACCTCTAGGGCAATAAAAAACAGAATATTCTGCATTTTTTAGGAAAATAATAGAGCTTTTTTAAGTTTAAGAGATGTGTTCAGAGTAACAGAATCATCAGGTGAGGGAAAAAGTGAAACAAGCATGTCCCTTTTTATTGTCTGTGTTTTTGCCATTCTTCTGTGTTGCCCTCATTGATGAAAGACATTCCATAAGAAAAAAATGTATATATTTTTCCTGGTTAATGCAAGACTTCCCCTAATGAAACCATATAGGTGTCAATTATAAAAATAATTTCACATTGATAAACCTAAAAGAAACATTTCAAATAGTATAAAATTATCTTTAAATCTGAATCAAACATCAAAGGTTCATGAACAGTCTTTAACTTCTTTGAAATGACGAACCTTGAAATGTTTGAGCATGTTACAGTAGTTATTTAAATTTTATACTTTACATTTATGTCAAAAACAATTATAAAAACAAAGCAAAACAAAATTTGACATAGTAATATTCTGATTATAGTGAAAGGAATCATCTTTAAAGATGAGTAATATACTGCATACAGTGTGGGAAAATATAGTTTCACAGATCGAAGTATCATTCCAAGAAGTTATGAAAGTAAAGTACAGAGAATTTATTTCATAATGTAGAAATAACTTTGGGATATTAATCATAGTAACAATTAGGTGTTAATTGATGAGAAAATATGGATTTTAATAATGCCATTCAGCCTTGAAACACATATATTATTTAACTAAGAACTTTATACAACCAAGCAATAACTAGATAGTGACCTAATTTTTATTGTACTCTAAATTTTTTAAAAACAAAATGTAAATTAGTAAGCATAGTAGCATTGAGCAAATAATCTTTCAGCACAGTGTCATTTAATTTGTTTGTAATAATATGCCTCAAAGAAGAAGCAGTTTTTTAGACTGGGGTCAAATATTAATATCACCAAATATTATTTAAATTGTGTACTTTGTACATTATAAAACAAATATAAGATAGGAATGAGTAAGATTTCCTTGATATCATCAGGATGTACTTGCCCTGCCTTAGAGACTACTCCTCTGATATCATAAACAATATCTGATGATGAAAACCAGCTTATTATAAGCTATTTCCTAGGCCTCATTTCCTAAATCGTTCATAGAGACCTAAAGCTCTTTATTGCTATTTTCAAGATTCTAAGGGCTATTTAAATAATGTGATGGAGACTTTCTCAAACACAGCCCATCTGTGAGAAATTTTATTCCAAAATAGATGACTGAATGTTTTTCCAAAGGTATTTTGTAGCTGCTGAGCTCATGTTAGGTGGCACTGGAGATGGCCCTGCAAGATCAACATAATTACAGATATGCTGAGAGATAGTGTCAAAGATCTTCATCAAATCAGCAAAGAATATGTGGTGTCATCTGTATAAGAAGACCAAAAATATTTGATCTTCCTCATTTTACAGACGGAATAGTTAAAGCCAGAGGAAGTTAATGGCATTGTCTAAAAGTTGGTTTAACATAAAGATACAAGACAATCTTAAAAATGGTGAAATGGAGAGAGGACAGGGAAGATGGCGGCGTGAGTAGAGCAGCGGAAATCTCCTCCCAAAACCACATATATCTATGAAAATATAACAAAGACAACCCTTCCTAGAATAAAGACCAGAGGACACAGGACAATATCCAGACCACATCCACACCTGAGAGAACCCAGCGCCTCGCGAAGGGGGTAAGATACAAGCCCCGGCCCAGCGGGAGCCGAGCGCCCATCCCCCCAGCTCCCGGCGGGAGAAGAATAGGCAGAGCCGGAGGGAGACGGAGCTCAGGACTGCCGAACACCCAGCCCCAGCCATCCGGGCCAGAGCGCAGAAACAGTACGTGCCCAGGGGACCCTGGATGCTAGGAAAACAGGGCAGAAAGAACAGAGAGCAGGCACCGGAGGCCGGGCGCCGGAGAACATAAGAAAAGCGCACGACCAATTTTTTTTCTTTTTTCTTTTTGGTGCTTTGTTTTGGCGAGCGTATTTTGGAAGTCTTAAAGGGATAGGGACCCCAATACTAGGGAAACAGGGCAGCAAGAACGGTGAATGGGCACCGGTGGCCTGGCGCAGGAGGACACCAGAAAAGCAAGCGCCCATTTTTTTTTTTTTCCGCTGTTTTGTTTTGGCAAGCGCTTTTTTTGGAAGTCTTAAAGGGATAGGGACCCCAATACTAGGGAAACAGGGCAGCAAGACCGGTGAGCAGAGGCCTGAGGCTGACGCCGGAGAAAAAAGAAAAACAAGCGGCCACCTTTTTTTTTTAATTAAAAAAAATTTTTTTTTTTTTTTTAATTTAAAAATTTTTTCTTTTTTCATTTTTTTTTTTTGGTGGTCGTTGTTTTGTTTTGGCGGGTGCTTTTTGGAAGTCTTAAAGGACAGGGCGGGACACTTAATCCAGAGGTAGGGAATCCGGGGATCTCTGGGCACCCTAATCCCCTGGGCTGCAGGGAGCAGGGAGGCCCCTTAAGGAGATGAATAGCCTCCCAGCCACTCCCGCTCCAAGGCAACTCCACCACTTTGGAGTAGCTGCCTGAGCCAGGCCACGCCCACAGCAACAGCGGAGATTAACTCCATAGCAGCCGGGCAGGAAGCAGAAACCCTGTCTGCGCACAGCTGCCCAGCACAAGCCACTAGAGGTCGCTGCTCTCCCAGGAGAGGAGGGCCACAAACCAACAAGAAAGGAAGTTCTTCCAGCTGTCACTTGTCCCAGCTCTGCAAATTATTCCTATCAACATGAAAAGGCAAAGCTACAGGCAGACAAAGATCACAGAGACAACACCAGAGAAGGAGACAGACCTAACCAGACTTCCTGAAAAAGAATTCAAAATAAGAATCATAAACATGCTGACAGAGATGCAGAGAAATATGCAAGAGAAATGGGATGAAGTCTGGAGGGAGATCACAGATGCCAGAAAAGAGATCACAGAAATGAAACAAACTCTGGAAGGGTTTATAAGCAGAATGGGTAGGATGCAAGAGGCCACTGATGGAATTGAAATCAAAGAACAGGAACGCATAGAAGCTGACATAGAGAGAGACAAAAGGATCTCCAGGAATGAAACAATATTAAGAGAACTGTGTGACCAATCCAAAAGGAACAATATCCGTATTATAGGGGTCCCAGAAGAAGAAGAGAGAGGAAAAGAGATGGAAAGTATCTTAGAACAAATAATTCCTGAAAACTTCCCCAAACTGGGGGAGGAAATAATCGAACAGACCACGGAAATACACAGAACACCCAACAAAAAGGATCCAAGGAGGACAACACCAAGACACATACTAATTAAAATGGCAAAGATCAAGGAAAAGGAAAGAATTTTAAAGGCAGCTAGAGAGAAAAAGGTCACCTATAAAGGAAGGGCCATCAGGCTAACATCAGACTTCTCGACAGAAACCCTATAGGCCAGAAGAGAAAGGCATGATATATTAAATGCGATAAAACAGAAGGGCCTTGAACCAAGGATACTGTATCCAGCACGACTATCATTCAAATATGATGGTGGGATTAAACAATTCCCAGACAAACAAAAGCTGAGGGTATTTGCTTCCCACAAACCACCTCTATGGAACATCTTACAGGGACTGCTCTAGATGGGAGCACTCCTAGAAAGAGCACAGCACAAAACACCCAACATATGAAGAATCGAGGAGGAGGAATAAGAAGGTACAGAAGAAAACAATCTCCAGACAGTGTATATAACAGCTCAATAAGCGAGCTAAGTTAGTAAGATACTAAAGAGGCTAAACTTGAAACTTTGGTAACCACGAATTAAAGCCTGCAATGGCAATAAGTACATATCTTTCAATAGTCACCCTAAATGTTAATGGGCTGAATGCACCAATCAAAAGACACAGAGTAATAGATTGGATAAAAAAGCAAGACCCATCTATATGCTGCTTACAAGAAACTCACCTCAAACCCAAAGACATGTACAGACTAAAAGTCAAGGGATGGAAAAACATATTTCAAGCAAACAACAGCGAGAAGAAAGCAGGCGTTGCAGTACTAATATCAGACAAAATAGACTTCAAAACAAAGAAAGTAACAAGAGATAAAGAAGGACACCACATAATGATAAAGGGCTCAGTCCAACAAGAGGATATAACCATTCTAAATATATATGCATCCAACACAGGAGCACCAGCATATGTGAATCAAATACTAACAGAATGGACTAACAGGTACCAAAGGGAAAGGGACTGGGGAGAATGGGTGGGTAGGGAGGGATAAGGGTGGGGGAGAAGTAGGGGGGTATTAAGATTAGCATGCATGGGGGGGTAGGAGAAAAGGGAGGGCTGTACAACACAGAGAAGGCAAGTAGTGATTCTACAACATTTTGCTATGCTGATGGACAGTGACTGTAAAGGGGTTTATAGGGGAGACCTGGTATAGGGGAGAGCCTAGTAAACATAATATTCATCATGTAAGTGTAGATTAGTGATGCCAAAAACAAAACAAAACAAAACAAAAAGGGCAGTTCCTGTGTGGTAACCTCCAATGAGTTCTACACAAGGATATAGAGGGCATATAAAAGTGTAGGCAAAGGGTCTGTTTGTGTTTATACAGATGATCAAAGCCTAATTGGGCTACCCCAAAAATGAACTAAGATACGATATGAAAAAGAACTTCCAACATCTGCACTCTCGGGAAGACTCATGAGAGAAGATGATCAGCAAAAACCCCAACAAAGATCCACGCACTGCTACAGCTGTAGATGCACTCATCCCACCAGCTCCTGGACTTGCCATGGGAATGAAGAAGGAGATATCTAAGCTGGCCTGTGCATACAGTAAAACAACAAATTTGACTGGATCTATACTATTGGAACTCAACCCAGAATTAGGAGAAGTGCAAATTGTAGCGCTCCAAAATCTTACAACTACAGACTATTTACTGTTAAAAGAACATAAGGGATGTGAACATTCCCCAGGAATGGGTTGTTTTAATTTGTCTGATTTCTCTCAGACTGTTCAAGTTCAGTTGGACAATATCCACCATATCATAGATAAGTTTTCACTAATGCCTAAGGTGCCTAACTGGTTTTCTTGGTTTCACTGGAGATGGCTGGTAATTACAGATATGCTTTGGTTATGTAACTATACTCCTATTATGTTAATGTGTGTGTGCAATTTAAGTAGTAGCTTAAAACCTATACATGCTGAAGTTACTCTACAAGAAGATATGTCAAAGAAATAATCAATCTTCCCATGTTTTCTCCCGCCTGCTACTTCTATAGCTTTTCTTCTTCCTTCCTAATTACAACCCTTAAATAGAATTCGTGCCTCATATCAAATTTACCGAGTATCATAATTCTTCCAAGTGGTAAAGATACCTCAAGACAAATGCTGGGCATAGAAGCCACAGGGCATAAATATGCAAAGAAGTAAAAAGCTAACTTTTTCAAACAATAAGGCTTCTCTCTCACTTACCAACTTCACATTTCCCTGTATGGCCCCGGAAGATGACTGGTTAGCCAGAGACGGGTAAGATTCCTCAAGGGAGGAACAACCTAAGATAGGCACAGTCGCAGGGGGGCCATCAGGTGAGAAATTGGGGATCAACAGAGGTGAGGCTTAGAACCTCACCCCCCTGTTCTGAGAGAAATCTTCTGCATACATGGATGTTTTATTGCCCTTGTGTAGCTTGGATTAATACATAGTCTACAGGCACACACCTGATCATCTACATTTGCTCTCTTACAACACTAAACTATGTTTTCTACCTTTATCTTGTATCTACCTACCACTTCAGCATTTTATTAAAAATAATAATAATAAAGAGAGAAATGTGGTATTCACATATAAATCAAGTATAAAAACCAAATGAGTATTCGTATTTGAACTGTTTATAGTTCATAATGCATGAGCAAAACCAAAAGTTTCTGTGATGACTGCCCTTGTACTGTTCACTATGTAACTTATTCTTTATGTAAGAATTTGTTCTCCATGTAAGAACTTGTTTGTTATGCCTCAGAATATTGGAGACTGACGAAAATTAGGCTTGGGGTGGATTAATGATTGTGCATTGAGCATTGACTCCCCTATACAGAATTTTATTGTTGTTAACAACCATTTGATCAATAAATATGAGAGATGCCCTCACAAAAAAAAAAAAAAAAAAAAAGTACATACTTCCAATGGTAAAATAAATAAGTAGCCGGGATGTAATGTATAGCATAAGGAATATAGTCAAGATATTGTAACAGCTTGTTAGGGTGATAGCTGCAACCTAGAATTGTCATGTATATAAATGTTTTATCACTGTGTTGTACACCTGAAACTAATGTAATTTAATACTGTGCGTCAACTACCCTTCAATAAAAAATAATTATCTACAAAAAAAAAATGGGTAAGATGGTAAAAAAAAAAAAAGAAAACCTGTTTAAATTCCTATTATAAGATTTCTATCAAAGAATATTAATATATGTTCAGTACCTGAATATGTATTTATGTCTGTAGCTTATTGATAAGTTGACAGTATTTCCTTAGAGAGTTGTTACATAAGCTGAGGAAAAAATGTTGAAGAAAGAAAGTGTATCTATTTTATTTATAGCCATATATACATACACACATATGTGTGTTCAGAAAACAAACAACTTTGATAGAGTTTGCACAACCCAAGGAAAAGACACATCCACATATAGATGGAAATATAATCCTATATTCATATAAAAATGTGACATATTAAAATGTATACCAAAAGTACTTCTAGTAAAGCCTGTTTTATAAAATGCATTGTGAACTATATTTTATCTGTATTTTACACCAATGTAATATCGATTTCCTACAGAAACACATTAAATAAAAGATTTATAAGGAAAAAAAAATGGTGAAATGGAAATTGGAAACAAGGGTTTTCCCCTCCAAACCAATGAGTGTTCTTTTTCTTCTTACTACACTTTTTAAGAAATCTTTGATGAAGCAAGAAACAAACAAAAAACTTTTTATATCTTCATCTCAGCTGACAATCAATTGCAGAATTTGATTATCAAATTATCAGCATAACATAACATTATAGTATAAGTGTTTGGAAGAAATGTAAACTTCTAAGTCAACATTTCTCTATTTAATTAAGTTAATGGACTCCTTATTGTGCAGTTATTTCAAAGGGAACCCCCCCATCTAAAAAGAAATTGAATGAAGAACTTACATTTCTATCCAGTACACACATCAGGAAATAAAGTCAGGATCATCTTGGTGCTACTGATGTTACCTTTCCTGACCCATTTTCTACAACGTTGTTTACATTTTGATGTTTGGGGAAGGCAGGATTTACCTGATGTATATATGAGACTGAGGTAAAAACAAGAAGACAGGAATAATGATGCTGCCTGTTGAAAACTATTTATGAGAATACCTTTCCATGTGGCAGTGAGCCACATCAGCGTCAAGAATAAATGTAGAAGTAGGTTTCAGCCCTGTACTTGAAGCAAGGCTTGAGTGATAAATACAGTTTTTGGTAAAAGGAAGACTGTAAAAGAAACACACACAAATACACACACATACAAAGCATGGATATTGTTCATAAAAACAATGTAGTCAATTTGTCACTTGAAGGAATTTTGCATGGAAGATGCAGATATTTTAATCTTGATTTATTCTCCATTTTTGTCCTTTTGTACCTATAAAACCTTAATTTGAACATCTTTTTTGAAAAGAGACCCTACTTTCTAAACTTGTGGTAAATTATTTGAAATACAAATATATGTGATAACAAAAATATTTAGCATTTCACATAAAGGTTTCATAAGAGCTGCTCTCTCAAATTTACTTAAAACCAACTGGGTTTGTTAATAATAGATATTTGACACATACCCTATATTGATTTTCTATTTTAAGAGAATTTCATGTGGTATGTAGACTTATTTTATTGGAAGTGTATTTAACATACGAGAATGTTTCTGTGTAGAGATATTCCTGATCTATCATCATAGCTGCATTGATTAGATATAATCTTTCTGGGTTGCTAAATTTAATCATACACTACAAAATGAAGATTTTCAGCCTGTGACTGTCATCTAACTAGACTTTTTGCAGATCTTCTTGCAAATTTAACATCAGGCATATGTTGTGTTAAAAAAGAAAATGATCCATTAGGTAGCAGCATTTATTCTGAGCACTCCAAGATCAAACTCATCTTAGTGTTTATATTGCATTTGCTTTTGAGTACAGGCAAAGAAGATCATTCTCATTTTAAACATTGTTATTTTTACTTTAAAAGTGTAGAAATATTTCCAGGTAATAAAACATGTTTACCAAGCAACACTGCCTCAAGGCTACACCACCTACACCACATAGAGATGATCAAATGAAATCATTATTTTTTACAACAGTCCTGTCATAAATGCTTACTGAAATGGTACTGTCAAGCAACCTTACATAAAATAGGCCAGGGTTTTGCACACAGCATTTCAGACTTCTATTCTGTGGATACCCTATGCCATTCCCTCAACTCCTACCCTTGGTGGTAATAACAAAAACTAAGATCAAAGCTGATCCTTCGTCAGACAGTCAGCCCTATTTCAGCCTCATTTATTTGCAAAAATGGTATGTAGGCTACATCTTTATACCAGAGTAACACACATCTGAGAAAAAACCTTTCCAATGGAAGATATAATTCATGATCACTGATGATATATTAACTGAAGCAGTAGACATTGCATTTTATCTTACATTTTTGAACCTGCCTTTTTAATCAAAGGCAGACAAATGTTCACACAGTAATGAACATCATTTTAATATATGGAATAATCTCTTTAAAACTGAGATGATCCCTTTTTTAGATATAGCATAGAGAAACAGTTCCTATATGAACATTTTTCCTTTTACAGCTTCCATGGCAGGAAGGAATTAGAATAACATTACAGTCTTACAGCTTCCTTTTCTCTCTGCTTCTCTTCACATTTTGTTCTTCTCCTTTTTTCATCCTTCTTTTCTGTAAAGTGATATCTATAATTTGCTCATGAAAACCTTCACATTGAATTAATAACAATGTATCTCTTAAACTATCTAATATAAAATAGGTTACCAAGAGTTATAGGGGTGCTGGTAGAACCGCATATCCTTTCTTTGCTAGCTTAATTTTTAGTTAATAGATGGCAGCTTGTCTTGATAAAGCTATTTGGAACGCAGTAGCATATTTTACCATTTTTATTATATCTGAAATTCTATGAAAATGAAATATATTAAAATATGTCAAATAAATGAAAAATGAATAATTTTCTTTCTTGATAAATATCTTTAGATATTTAAAATATATATGCCAAATCAAAAGCAGATTCCAGATAGGGTTCTCCACCTATTAAATAGTCTACTTTGTAGGGAGGTCTGGGAAATGATAACTCATAAAGATCAAGTTACTCCTTATTGTCTGTTGTATAAAGGATTCAAGCTGAAACTGTCTTAGGATGTCATGTTTCTATAATGTTGATTCAGTAGCATTAAAAAGCCTAGTGATGTTTCAAATGTGGGAATAGGATCTCATTATCCTAGGTTGAAAGCAAAAGCCTGTAAACTGCAAAACTGAATGATTCAATAAGTCAATTCCTTAAGAAACCTGCCAAGGGTATATATTGGTGATTTATGCATCTTTAAGCATATATAAAAGACTGGACTCCAGGTATGTTATTATATAAAAGAATTTTCTAGTAAACTCATCAATCTAACTACTATTTTTGCTCACTCTAGACATTCCCTACTATACACTCAGGACTTAGGTATGTGATGAGCTATGATTGATGTTGGTAGGTAACCTCCTTCCCTCTGGCCCACATATCATCATGTTACAATTCTTAAGCTGCACATTTGGTGGAACATTGCAAGAGGTAATTTGCACTATGTTAATCTCATTTTATGTTTTTGATTTTCTGGTAATGCATTATTCATCAGATAGAATTTGATCCAGGAAGCATATACCAATCTGTAGAGTGGGTAGTATGTTCAAAAATATTAAAAAAGTATGAGAAATATTGCCAAGAGTACATAATTATTTTAAATGGCATTTAAAAGGCTGCTAATTCTCATTTGCATTAATCTTCATTTTAAATTGTCAGTGACTAGGTAACTTATATGGAGATTTCAGCATTTCACAGTTTGTTACATTTACTCAGCTTACCTTTCTGAACTCATATGTTGAAGATAATTAAGGTTTCTGTAGACAAGATTTTGGTGCTTTGAGGGACACTTTAAAAGACAGGGGCCTTCTTTAGCATAAAATTAACTTATTTAGGGATCAAATTTTTAAAAGTTTATTTTCCTTCCAATTTCTTGGTGTTTTCATAAATCACAAAAAACAAAATAAGTTAGTAATAAGTGGGATTTTTGGTTCAAGGAAAACTCTATTGTTCTTTCTGTCCCCGTTCAGGCTTTATGATTTTAACCATTCCTAGTTTGTATGAGAAGTATGTTCTCTAGTTATAGTTCAAGTAATATTCCCAATGATAAAAATGGAATTTGTTCAAGTTTTAATTGGACAAGAGAAAATCATAGCTATATGATAGGTAAGGAAATTCCATCATTTAATTGTTCCCTGATAGAATAGGGTATGAAGTTCATAAATTTGCAAGCATCAGACTATATCATAATGATGCATGGTTATCTGAGCTTTCTTATTTTTCCAGTTCCTGAAATTATGATGTCATGATATTATAATTATTAATTCTCCTGGTGGAGTATGTTCTTGTACAAAACCAAAACTCCTGAGTCCATTAGAAAGTAGAATAAATGGCATTTTAATTTATCTTTTGTTTTTGAACATGTTTTCTTTCAGTTGTAATTGTACAAATGTCCTTACTAAATACTAAATACATCACACTAAACTATACTTTAGTGATAAACTTTAAAAAATATTCTAAATTATCTATAATGGCAGATATGTGATACGATAGATTACTACTGAGTAACACATTAGATACCTGACATTTTGCTATGTGTCTAGGAGATACATTTATAGTAAAGTTACAGAGATCAAACAGCATACAAAAAGCTAACATTTAATCAGAACAGTACTAATTATCGGAGTTCACATTGGTATTCAAAACTGGTGATAGCAACCTGGGTAGAAAAAAACCAGAATTCTTCATGGAGGAGTTAAGCACTGCTGTCATAAAGATAGAAAACAAATTGCTAAATATTTATTAACATACAATGAGTCATACTCTTAAAATCCTCTCTACCTAGGTCATTGAAGCAACTCTGAGATTATCTCCTTGATAATTTTTACCTCCTATTCATCCTCTGCACTACTTCTACAGGTATTAAAGCTCAAAATTGATCATGCCATGTTGTTTTAAGGACTCTTAGTCTGTCTGCTGACTTTTTAAAAAAAAATCAAAACTCTTAAGTGAAAAATATGAAAGTTATTTCCATCTTACCTCAGCCTAAATTTTGAGTTCTGCTTATGTGTAATTCCCTTACTGATGCCTCAAGACTCCACTCAAATGGCATTTCCACTGATAAAACTTGCTCAGCTCCAATAGGCTAGATTCTGTGCCTCTCTTCAGTGTTTCTTGACAACTGAGTAAGACTTATATAACAGTACTTAATATATTGTATGCTAATATATGTGCACACATATACATCTCCTTTATTTCAAGGACCATCTGTAGTACAGTAAGATTTAGAACATATTTATCTTCCTGTTACTCCTGGACTAATCCTCATTGTCTAACATCTTCATAAATATCTTCTAGCAATGGCCTGATTGATAGGAGAACGGTGTTCCTTAAAGTTGATTTAGGTCAGAGCTTAGAGGAATGAAGATAGAGATAGAAAGAAATGGAAAGTACTACAATATTGTCTACTCTCAATTTTTCTTGCTTTCATGGCAATGTCTGAGGGCTGTGAGAAGTAATCAAAATATTTAAAAAATGCATAGAACAGATAGTTTATGCACACATTTTCTATTTTTAAACATCAATTGTATATGATATCCTGTCACTGTTTTAAAGATTCAATTTGCCCTCAAACCTTTGAAGCAGGGCTTATGATTAATATGAATTTTGGAACATGAGACTTTAAAGATAAAATACTTTATAAAAATAACTCCTTGTAAGAGAATTCCCCATAAATAACTGAAAATAAAGAGGCTGACTTTAAAACTCAGGAAGGTGTATTTTCTGTTATTGAGGTCTATTCAACTAACTCCCCTTCCAGAAATAAAACAGGGAACAGACAACTAAAAATCAGTTCACCATGTCTGAGGCTGTCTGTTCCAGAATGAGCAAAAGCAGATATAATATGATTATAAGGACTCAGAGCATTCAAGATATACAGCAGAATTCCACATAAATTGCCAGCCAAAGGGAAATGTTGCTGGATGCCCTACTAATAGGGATTTACAACAATCAAGCTTCTCGATATGTGTTTCTGTGGTGAAGTGTATCCAATGTCCAAAAATTAGGCTTTCATAGTCTCAAATTCTGTCAACATTTTAGCTCATTACCTCTAAACAAGTCTTCAATAACTACAATGTTAACATTGTTGGACACTTAGTACATTAAAGTATTTGCTAGTCTTCTGAAGATTTTCCTGAAAAAAAAAAATAACCTGCTTTAAATTATCCCTTTTTAGATAAAATCAAGACATGAAAAAAAATGCTTTTCATGACATGATGCAATACATTAACACAAGAAAATATCCAGCAGGATTAATTTATTACTGCTTATGGTGATATTCAACAATAAACTTAAAAATGAGAACAAAAGAATTGAGCATTTTCCCTGACTTGTGAATACTTAAAAATAAAATTTTTCTAAGTATGTAGGTATTAAAATAACATTTAGTATATGTACATACACATATACTCACACAGATCTTACATATATACCCAGAGTTCCTTTAATGTGTAAAAATACTGCTCCATTAAATCAGGGACCTGAAGGTTATCCTTTACAGAACACAGCTAATTGTAATTTACTTATGCAGTTCCTGTGTCTCGGAGAACTTGATTTTATATTTTGTATCTCTCCTAAAAAGCCATAAATACAGAGACACTACTAGGTTGAGTCAAGAGTAACATGACAAAAATTACTAGTCACAGATTTCAGTAGCAGATTCCAGGAAGATGCACAAAAATGGGAATATTCCTTGGCAGATACAAGTTAGAGCATAACTCAGGAAAAATACAACTTCCCCCATAACAGAGAACAAACGCAAGGCAAAAGATGAAACCAGTGACTCAGCAGCCCCACATCTAATGCTGAGGGGTCAGAAAACTCCCCCTGCACAAGGGAAGGTTCCATCATCTTTTAGGGACTTCAATATTGAACTGGTCAAACAACTATCCACAATGTTATTTTTGTATAATAAGGTGAATGAGCTTATTACCTACATAGTTTTTCAGGCATGTGAAGAATGGTGGAAATACTGAGCATATTCTACAACTGAAAACAGAAATACTTAATCTGTTGATGTGTAACTATCTTCAAAATTTATATTCCTATGGTTCTATATATCTTTTCATTTTCAATATGTTAAAGTACCTTTTACATAGAAAAAGGCCAGTCACCTGTTTTGTCCCAAGGATGTCTTTGCCATGAGTGTATGGCTTCAGTTTTTCTCATTTTCTGTGCTATAAAAGTATGCAAGTTTTATCTGTCTCTGGCTTTTAGCAGAAAGCAAGAGTGAGCTTTCTTCTGATTGAGTACAATGAGAAAAATTCTTTTCTTCAGATATCACTAGACACTTTGAGATTTCCTATGAATTACTCCTCCACATCTTCCTTGTGGCAGCCGCCTGGCATTGTGTTGTTAAATCATTTACATCCACTGTGAGACAAGAAACAGTTTGACTCCCAGTATTTCTCAACCATGCAATAATGAAGTATTTAAATAACAGGATTGTTTTATGTCACAATTCATGATTTCTTAGCTTCTCTGTTAGCATTAGCCCAAGTTACAATTACTTCTGAAAAAATCTCACTTTGATGTGTCTTTACATCATTAGAATGACAGTATTGTGATTTGGAAGGATCTCCTACCTAGCAGGAAAGAGACCCAGACCCCCATAACCTGTAACCTTGTGCAACTGTCATTTTTGCTTTCACAGTCATAATTTTCCTATTATAAATGAGGTTGATAGACATACACTTTATATGGAAATCTTAGGTTTAAAATTATGTGAAATAGAGACTTTATTGTTTCTGCATTGAGGACTGGAAAAATAAAAGGTCTCTAAGTCAATTTAATAATTTAAACTTTCTATGGTAGATGAAAGACACTGGGTCTTCCTTAACCTACGTAAGCATAAGTATAAAGCATACTTACATTCTCCACAAATGCTTTCATAGGAGGCAAATTAATGAAGTATAAACATAAAGAACAGACAGGTATATTATAGACAGAAGGAAAGACATAATGTCACATGAACTTTGTTATACATAGTTGTTATCCCAAGGTCTATAGTTCCAAAGTGCCACTTAGTATGTCTTCTTTCAGGAGAAAATGGGACAGAAATCAGATTAATAGCATATTTTTCAGAAGGTGAGAGGTCAAATAGGAAAGAAGTAAAATTCCAAGTTTGGAAGAATTAAATATTTTGAAAAGAATTAATAGATTTTAAAATCAGATTATTGAGAAAAATTCATATATGTTAAAACTTACCATTCTAGTGTATATATAGTTCTATGAGTTTTGACACATACTTAAAATTATGTCACATCAGTCAAAACCAAGATAAAAAAAATTCACACCACCAAAAAAAAACCCCAAAAGCCCACCTGTATCCCCCTCATACTATCACTGACAATGATTAATCTGCTTTTTATAATCTAGTTTTACCTGTTCCTGAATATCCTATAAATAGTAGGATTTGAGTCTGGCTTCTTTCCCTTAGCACAGAATATTTGAGATGCATCCATGTTGTTTTGTGCTATCTGTTGTTTTCTCCTTTTTATTGCATATGAAGGGACAGCTGAGGGCACTGTGGATGGAGCTGCCTAGGGATTCAGACAACGGATGAGCCTAAGCAAGCTACTGCTTCAGGGACAGGTAGGGAACCATTTGAATTTTAAATATTCAAAGTATGGGAATGATATTGTTTCGTAGTTCAACTGGCTAAGTGGCTTCCGCTTGCTAAGCCAAAACTCACCAAGTTTGGTTTGAAATAAATAATTTCCTGCTAACTTTCTTACACACAGCCAGAAACTACATAAATCAGCATCCAGATCTCAAGGCTGTGATGGCTCTGAAGCTACTGATGTATCAGTAAGCCAACTAATGCTTCCAGACCTTGACAACTGTCCCTCCCCCTTGCCTTTATGGCCTGGTAATGATAATAGTGACTGAGGCAGTGGAGGAAGACAAGGGGTGAAGTGGGGCATTTTATCTTTTCTAAATGTGAAGCTGAGGACTAGTATATTATTTAATTCCAACCTTCATTTTAACTAGATAGCCTTATAGATTATTGCTATCCTAACCTCCACACTCCTTCCCTACACTCTACACACAAAGAATGAATTGAAGTTTTGGAACTGAAGAGCACGTGAATAGAAAAGAGTCTACCAGGAAAGTTTGCTGTGAGAGTGAGCAGAAAACTCAGAAAAACAGGACAGTAAAGGAAAGAGTTGAAGGATCAAGGGAGGCTTGTAAGTAGGATAGAGGAAATTCAAATTATTCACTTGTAATCAGTATCTTAAAGATGTAAGAAAAAGGAGCAAAAATTGAAGGTGTGAATTCATTAGGACAATCAAGGGTGCAGAGGGAGCAAATGTGAAGGAATTGGTCTCCAGTAGGAAAAAGAATCCCTTCTCCTTCCTAAAAGTAGAGGGACAAATAAAGCCTGTGGCATATGGCTGTAAGTTTTAGAGTTCCTATTAGAGAAATGAGGGAGTTCCCATCTGATGGCTTCTATTTTTTATAATGAATTCTATGGCAATATCATCAGCTGAACGTGTGTGTTGGAGGTGTGAGAAAGAACTAAGAAGTTTGAGGACATAAAAAGTAAAATGAAAAAATATTTAGGGAAAATAGAAAAGTAAGTTAGACAGGATTAAATTCTCTAACTTTTAACCAGTTATGAAGAAATGATTAGCAGTGGATCATCCTTTTCAGGGATGTTCGGGCATGGCAACTGGGAATGAACTTATGTTATGGGTCTACCCGAAAACAAAACTATATCAGATACAGTGCAGTAGTCTGGGTAAGAACAGAGAATGTGTTATTAGGGTCCACCATTTATTGACCGTACAACTTGGACAAGTTATATAACCTCTAAGTTTACAATTGCCTATATGAAAATTATTCTAAAAAACCTCATAGAGGCGATGTTTTAAAGGAATTAATGTGCGTAAACCATTTATCATAAAGACCGGCACATATTGAGACATCGGCCATGGTACTGGTGAGGGTGAAAGTAGAAGTAGTAGAAATAAATAACAGAACCACTTGATTAGGATAGCCAAAAAGAGCAGACAACATAACAGTCTGTTCCCTAGCTCATTCTTCAAGTAAATCTCTATGTTGACTGCTTACTTCCCTTCTTTCTAGATATGTCTCTCTATTTCAACCTTGTCTGTTATACTCTAGCTAGGCTGCACAATTTACAGTATTCTAATATTACAAAAAATGTCATGGCATCTTAGACACACTCACAGCCGCATAAGGTTTTCTTTCTGCCTGGACACATAACCAGGAACACCAGCACCCCTACAAAAAGATACACACACACACACACACACACACACACACACACACACACACACACACACACTTCTTTTGTCAAAGGAGTACTTATTCTTTAAAATTCAACTCAGCCATCTTTACAAAAGGCCTTTGTTGAACTCAGGTTAGTGCTTATTCCTCTTTTCATTCCCCTAATGCAGAGTGAATAATAAAATATGATACGTGCCATCTTGATTAATTGGGAGCTCCCTGAGAGAAGGGGCAGATTGCACTCTACACAGTTACTGAAAAAAGGGCTCCATACAGAGTCACCAAGGTAATGCATGGGGCTTCTGAAAGCAGAGAGAGCTCCATGTGCACTTTAAGCAATGCTTCAAACACAGGACATTTTGTACAAGAACAGTTTGGGGATGAAAAGGCTGCAGTACTTTCAAGTGATTAAAATCCTACCATATGCCCCATCACCAATGATGGTGGTAGTTGCAGAACCCCAAGGTTGTGCCATGTTTGTTAAGAAGGATCAATAATTCTGAAGGAGAATAAAACATATGGCATAAGTAAAGTCAGTGCAAAGGTGAAGGCAGATAATAGTGGAGCTTCCCAGGAATAAAATATTTAAATCTAAAATTTTTTAACATCCAAATAAAATAGATGGAAGAAACCAAAATTTTCTTTAGAGAGACAGTAATCAGGTTATTGACTTCTTCCATGATAGGAAATGTAATAAAGGAAGTACATAAAAACTGACTTGGCATTCTGTGATACTAATTTGAAGTTAATTTTTTTATGATACTTGCAAATTCCATTTTCTGAATAGCATTTCATCTATATTCTGTTTGTGATTTGAGAGGTTTTTTTCTCTTATGTATTGATTTAATTGTTTTGTGCTAGACTTCAGTGATAAATATTGAGTATATAGCTACCCTCCAGGTGGCTAATAGATTTTTGCCATACTTACAAAGAGCTTTGCCTAAGACCATTCTATAATTCTGCTTCCCATTTTAACAAAATGCGTTATTACTTCAGTGATCCAATGCAGTGTGTTTCTTATAAGCAAAAACATCATAGATGTTTTTTGCTTAAAAGATACAGAGAAATACAAATCAAGCAAATTTGTCTCACCTGCTACTGTAGCAAGACTAGAGTAAGTATATGTGAGCTTGGTATCATTTAATGTTATGGAGCAAAAAGATGTCCATATCATTAAAAACTCTATTTAAGTCACAGTACCTGACAAGAAACACATTTATTTCTATTGTCAATGCATACTACAGTTTCCCCCTTTTTAAGTATGTTTAATGTGACTTGCTATAATGTTTATGTATATGATGTATGTAATGTATATGACTTGCATATAGAAATGTTTTCAGTGTTTTCAAGCTTTACCATGACTCACCAACAATATTCTCTCATCTTAATCTCAAATAAGACTCACTGACCTAAGGTTGCTTAGACAGACAAGAGGACATTGCAGATGCTCACTGGTGAATTAACTGATTCTTAGATAAAATTTGTGTTGAACACAGTCAATTCTTTCAGGTTGCCAGATGGTATTGTGAGTGCCCCTTTTGTTGTATCAGTGGTATTGTAGAACTGCCTGTCAGGAGGGGAAACACAAAAGGCATGATACCCTTTTAGAGGCAGGGACTTCTAGCAGTCTTTAAATACCATTAAAAGAAGGTAACAGAAAGGAATATTTCAAATAACCATTGTTTAAAAAATTAATTGCACATAAGCCAAGGTGACCTAACTTTTCATCCATGAGAATCATAAACTGATTTGTTTCCAACTCCTGCTGAAAAATGTGATATTGCAGATATTCAAGGGTCTTTCAAAACAGCAAACTTCTTACATAACATTTAAGATGGTCTCATATGTCAATAACACTGCTTTCACTAAATATAATTATGTTCTAGTGATCATAGAAAATTATGAGTTTTCTGGCATATGCCTTCTACATTGGGCTGATAAGTCATAGTAAATAATTAGAAATTATGTCAAATGTTTTAGCCTCAAAATTGCTCAATCCATTAGGTATGTATTGTTGCACAGATTCATACCTGAATCTGTATGGATTATGAATAAAACAGAAGTAATTTCTTTAGAAGTGTCTGACCTAATTGTAAATACTGAATGAATATATTGAAGGAAAATGCTTTTGATAAATTTCAGAGCACATTTCTATTTCATGATGGGTAAGAAAATAACTGTGTGTTCATACACACACACACATACACATTTATGCATGATAGCCAGCACCTTCATATCATGTTAGCAAACTGAAGTTGCTCACAGTAACTTTCTTAGGAACAAGGAGGTAACCAGCATTCAATATCTTCCATCTTTCAGGTTCCTCGTGAGCACCATCTCTTTAATCTTCAGAATAAAGTGCTCATTAGATCTCGGTTTTATTGATGAGGAAGCCAAGGTTTAAAGAGAATAAATGATTTGCTTAACATCATGTAAGTAATATGTTTCATTGCTGGAATCTCAATATAACTTTGAGTTCATAGACTATTTTCAGAAATCCCACTTCAAAGGCTTCTATGACACAGTTTTTAATTTAGTTTATAGGTTTATTTCTTATTTCTTGAATACATATTCTTAGTTCCTTTGTGGCTTGTCTGTTCAGATTACATCATGCTCTCCAGGTACTGCCATGGTTTCCTGAATTGCCTGGTATAAATACTCTGGGTAATGTTGCAGAGGCCTGATATTACAGAGGCATAACATCTATTACAAGCAAGGTGAAATATGATTGAATTGGGATTAAATTGGTGGATAGGTATATTTGAATCTTTTCTGAGTCCTGTGCAAAGATGTGGTTTCAATTTCTCAAGGTTCAAAACAATTGCAGGGCATAACATTCGCATATAGAAATGTTTTAATATTGTTCCTCCTTTCATTCCACTGGTTAATTTTGAACTTTATTTATTTATTATGTTTTTATAGATTTTGTATAGGCATTTATTCCCCAAATAAGTACATTTTATTTATTCCACATACTCAAGCATACAGTGTTGCACTTAAAACATCAGTTTGGAATTGTATTCCGTGCCATAGAAAGTCTTGCATGGAATGTCGAGAAGGACAGATAGGTGAAGGTTTCTGCTCTGGCTTCCCCTTTTTTTACCTAATGTAATTATTAATGGTGCAATAAATAGCACACAATAATGGGAAAGAGTACACGGTAATCCGTGACTGTATCCCACTCTTATTTAAGTCCAAACTGGGACATCGCCAAGCTCCCTGGTGTGATGGACTCCATGCATTAATAAAATCTCCTAATTTTGCCCTATTAAACTTTTCTCTCTCTTTTAATTACACAAAGGAGCCTTTTATACTAGAATAATGGTTTCTGTTGGCATTAATTTCATCCTCCTTCACATTTCCTAAGTTATCTCATACCAAATCATGATTTAAACTCTTCTAATTTCCAGAAAAGGTGTATTACTAATTTTTACAAACATATACCCACCATTCATGGACCCAGTTGGATATGCATGCTCTCTTAAATCTTCAACAATACTTTTATTTTGCCTTCTTTAACTTCTATGACAATTTTTTTTATTAGTATAGAACATAGACTAAGACAGTTCTTTTGTATTAATGTCCCTTAAAAATTATGAAAAATGATATACATGATTAGCATACAATTTACCTAACAGAATTATTATTGTTGATAATCAGACTCCCCTTTAAAAACTGTCAAGCCATTGTTTTAAATTAATTAGGGCTATTATGCTTTTTATGACAAAGTAAACTGCTTGAAAAGTTCCCTTTGAATTTGAGAAAGCAATAGTTTTTTTTAATGATCTGAGGAGATTCAACTATTAGAACATTGTATTGATGAAGCCATATCTTCTTATATTAATTAATCAGACTCATTGAAAAGTAAACATGAATTATTTGATGGGCATAGGTTTCAGTTATACTAGATAAGTTTTAGATATCTGATGTACAACACAGTGCCAACAGTTAACAATAAGTATTGTGCACTTAAAAATTTCTTAAAGAGAACAGATTCCATTTTAAGTGTCCTTATCATAAAAATAAAGGGGGCACAAGGAAACTCTGGAAAGTTTGGCATATGCCTATTACCTGATTGCTGTGATGGAATCACAAGTGTTTGCATATGTCCAAACTTATCACTTGTACATATGGAATATGTGCAGTTCTTTGTATATCAATTATACTGCAATTAAAAAAATGTAAAGATAATATTTCATTGTGGTTTTAATTTGCATTTCTCTGATGACAAACGATGTGGAGCATCTTTTCATGTGTTTGTTGGCCATCTGAAGTTCTTCTTTAGAGAACTGTCTATTCAGCTCCTCTGCCCATTTTTTAATTGGATTATTTGCTTTTTGTTTGTTGAGGTGGTGAGCTCTTTATATATTTTGGATGTCAACCCTTTATCGGATCTGTCATTTTCGAATATATTCTCCCATACTGTAGGATACCTTTTTGTTCTATTGATGGTGTCCTTTGCTGTACAGAAGCTTTTTAGCTTGATATAGTCCCACTTTTTCATTTTTGCATTTGTTTCCCTTGCCCGGGGAGATATGTTCATGAAGAAGTCACTCATGTTTACGTCCATGAGATTTTTGCCTATGTTTTTTTCTAAGAGTTTTATGGTTTCATGAATTACATTCAGGTCTTTGATCCATTTTGAATTTACTTTTGTATATGGAGTTATACAGTGATCCAATTTCATTCTCTTATATGTAGCTGTCTAGTTTTGCCAGCACCATCTATTGAAGAGACTGTCATTTCCCCATTGTATGTCCATGGCTCCTTTATCATATATTAATTGGTCAGATATGTTTGGCTTAATGTTTGGAGTCTCTATTCTGTTCCACTGGTCTGTGGCTCTGTTCTTGTGCCAGTACCAAATTGTCTTGATTACTGTGGCTTTGTAGTAGAGCTTGCAGTTGGGGAGTGAGATCCCCCCCACTTTATTCTTCCTTCTCAGGATTGCTTTGGCTATTCGGGGTCTTTGGTGGTTCCATATGAATTTTTGAACTATTCATTCCAGTTGAAGAATGCTGTTGGTAATTTGATAGGGATTGCATCAAATCTGTATATTGTTTTGGGCAGGGTTTATTGCTGCACTATTTACAATAGCCAAGATATGGAAGCAACCTAAATGTCCATTAGTAAATGAATGGATAAAGAAGATGTGGTACATATACACTATGGAATATTACTCAGCCATAAGAAAAAAACAGATCCTACCATTTGCAACAACATGGATGGAGCTAGAGGGTATTATGTTCAGTGAAATAAACCAGGTGGAGAAAGACAAGTACCAAATAATTTCACTCATATGTGTAGTGTAAGAACAAAGGAAAACTGAAGGAACAAAACAGCAGAATCACAGAACCCAAGAATGGACTAATAGTTACCAAAGGGAAAGGGACTGGGGAGGATGGGTGGGAAGGGAGGCAGAAGAGTGAGGAAAAAGAAAGGGGGCATTATGATTAGCATGTATAGTGTGTGTGGGGCACGGGGAGGGCTGTGCAACACAGAGTAGAGAAGTAGTGATTTTACAGCATCTTATTAAGCTGATGGACAGTGACTATGAAGGGGTATGTTGGGGGGACTTGGTGAAGGGGGGAGCCTAGTAAACATAATGTTCTTCATGTAATTGTAGATTAATGATACCAAAATAAAAAAAAATAAAAATAATAAAGTTAAAGCTAGAAAAAATATAGAGGAAGATGTTAGAGTATGAAGCACTAAGAATATGTCTTTCCACTTACAAAACACTACACTAGTAGAATCAATCTCATGGAACTATTCTGGAGTCTGTTGAAGGCTTCCAGCTTCCAGGGAAAGACTGAAATTAATTTGCAGTTAATTTCAGTCAATTTCTGCTCTTAGCACAGCATCAGCTACTACTCCCTCATACCTCCTTCCCCATGTGAGGATGCATGCATGCATTCCTGAAGCAGTTTACATCAGCTAGTAAGAGCTGATGTGGACAAAAAGGACCCTATTCTCCAAATATCAGGGAGTTTTGCTCTGATCACTTATTGCTGCTTCTGATCTCAGAGGTTCAGACAAAGATAAGGGAAGCCATTTTTGTGGCATCTCCCCCAATTGTGGCAAGCCATTCTCCTCTCCTGTGGTTGAAGTGACTACGAGGGGATTTAAAAGAGTGCTCTTTCCCCTTTTGGAGTCAGACATTACATATTAAAACATTTCAAAAGCAACTGCATATATGGGGGAAATTAATGAAAGTCATCACACATGCTCAGAGAAAGGCATAGACTCAGATAAAGACTTGAAAAGACCTTAAGGTTACATTTCAGGCTGATCCTTGCAAAAGAAAGGGCCTATAAAAATAAAAACAATTAATAAAAACAATAAACAAAAGGAAAAAATAGACAAAGGGAGAGAATCTAATTTCCAGAGTTACCACATTATTAATTTATAAATATCCTGTTTTAACAACAAAACCACAAGACATATAAAGAATGAGAAATATGGTACAGCTGAAGGAAAAAAATATATCAACAAAATCTTTTCCTGAAAAAGACCAATTTAGGATATACTAGACAAAGATTTTAAAACAACTGCCCTAAAACTGTGCAAAGCAAAGGAAGATGTGGAGAAAGTCAAAACAATATATGAAAAAATGGAAACATCAATTAAAGAGATAGCAAACCTAAAAAGATATCAAAAACAAATTCTGGAGCTGAAAAATATGAGACAGATAATTAAGGTATAAAGAGGCACAAACATCCACTTATAAAATAAATTAATCACAAGGATTATGGTACAGAATAACAAATAAATAAATAAGTAAATAAATGAATAAACAGAAGAAAAAAAAGGACAGAGATAAAATTCAAAGAAACCAAAGTTAGTTTAACAAATTTGAGAAATCTGTAGCTATAAGGACTAAGAAAATAACAGAGAAGACTCAAATTACTAAAATAAGAAATAAAAGTAGAGACATTACTACTGATTCTACAGAAATAAGAAAGATAAGAGAGGACTATAAACAATTGTATGCCAACAAACTGGATAACTGAAATGAAATGTACAATGAAGGAAATGGATAATATATTGCTACAAGTAGAGGAGACAATGAGATGGACATTAGAGAACAGGAAAACAAGCTGAGGAAAAAGAGAGAAAACAGAGTCTCTAGGAACAAAAGCATGCTAAGGGTTAGGTGTGTGACAACTCCAAATGAAAGCATATACCCATAATAGGGGTACCAGAGGGGAAGAGAGAAACAAAGGTGTAGGAAGTCTCTTTGAGGAAATAATTGCTGAAAACTTCCCCAGTCTGGGGAAAGAAATAGACACCCAAGTCCTGGAATCTCAGAGAACCACTAACAAAAGGGACCCTAGGAAAACAACACCAAGAAATATAATAATTAAAATGACAAAGATTAAGGAAAAGGAGAGGGTATTGAAAGTAGCCAGAGAGACAAAGAAGATTACCTGTAAGGGAAATCTCACCAGGCTATCAGCAGACTTTTCAGCAGAAAGTGTACAGGCAAGGAGTGGCATGAAATATTTAATGTATTGAAACAGAAGGACATTCAACAAAGAATCCTCTATCCAGCAAGATTATTATTCAAACTTGAGAGATTAAAAATGTCCTAGATAAATGAAGGCTGAAGGAATTTATAACCACTAAACCAGCATTACAGGATATGTTAAAGGGACTTCTGTAGATGGAAATGTTTCTAAGCGAAAATAGTTTTCACCAGTGAAAATAAACCTACAGTAAAGGTATTAGACTAATTACTTACCAAGCAAGTATGAAATTAAAGCAAAACAAAAGTAGTTAAACCAACTATACAAAAAATCAGCCAAGGGAAACACAAAATATACAGACTATGACATCTAATATATAAAGTGTGGAGGAGGAAATAGAAGAAAAAAGAAGTACTTTTAGATTGTGTTTGAAATAGAGCAATCATCACCTTAATATAGACTGTTACATTGTCAGGAAGCTATCCTTGAAACTTTTGGTAACAACAAACTGAAAGTCTAACACAGATGCACAAAAAATTAAACAGAGAAGTCCAATCACAACAGTAAAGAAAACCAGCAAATAACAAGAGAAGAATATAAGAGAGGAAGAAAGGATCAAAGGGGAACTCCAAAAACAACCAGAAAACAATTAATAAAATGACAATAAGTACATACCTATCCATAACTACCTTAAATGTAAATGGACTGAATGCACCAAAGACATAAAGCAGCAGAATGGATAAAGTAAAAAAGACCCATTAATATATGCTGCCTATAAAAATTCATTTCAGACCCAAAGACACATACAAGAAAGATAAATCAAGAAAATAATTCCATTTACAACTCCCTCAAAAAAAAAAAAAATACCTAGGAATAAACCTAACCAGGAAGATGAAAGACTTGTATTTTGAAAACCGTAAGACACTCATGAGAGAAATTAAAGAGAAACAAATAAATGGAACTGTATCCCATGCTCATGGATAGGAAGAATTATCATTGTCAAATTTGCAATTCTGCCCCAAACAATTTGCAGATTCAATGCAATCCCTATCAAAATTCCAATGAATTTTCAATGAACTAGAATAAATAATCCTGAAAGTCATATGGAGCCATAAGAGATCCCAAATAGCCAAAGCTTAGGACATTAAGCTCCCTGACTTCAAGCTATAGTACAAAGTTATAGTAATCAAAACCGTGTGGCAGAAAAAACAGACACAATATTTTCTATTTCAAGCTTAACTACTAGCATTATATGGGATCATTTATCCTATGTTATAGTGGGGCTTTTTATGTTTGCCTTAAACATAATAATCTATGTCATGTTGCAATGAAAAGTTTTCCCATATCTATGTGACTTAAGACCACTGAAGTTCATTTCCACTAATATTGCAAGTTCATGGTGCATTTTCTGGCAGTTTTCTTCCCAGCTCTCACTCTGTGACACAGGCTGGCAGAGCTTTCACAGCAACTCCTCTAAAAATTTACTGTGCATACAAAACACTTGTTAAAATGCATATATCGACTCATCTCTGATGAGGTACCTAAGATTTTTCATTTCTAGAAAGCTCACAAATAATATTTATAGTGTTGGTCTGTAAACTAGACTGATTAGAAAGGTTCTAGAGCAGAAACTCTTTATTCAAGAGAAAGAATATCTGGTATATGGCTCATTGGTTATTAATGGCTTTTAAAAAAAGTAATCTATTCACATTCCATTTATGGAAGCAAGTCAGACAGCCATCTTCAATTTACACAGAAAAATACAATCCTATCATATTTCCAGAACAGGCGATACTGTAATATCAGAGAATAGCTTTGTTAGCTATAAGGGAAAACACAGTCTTCAATGTATATGTATATTTTTCTAGAGGAACAGTTCCATTCATGATGGCTATTTCTGAGCACCACAGTCTACAGCAGTCTTGTAAGAGATCTTATGAAGAAAATAAGTTTGCTTAACCTTAAAAAATGTTCTGATGTAAGGAATTAATAATCAGCTCGTTCCATGAAAATTAGCGGAAGCAACCACCAGATGATTTTATGTAAATACTGTTGACTAAGACTGAGAATTCTCCAGTCCTCAGAAGCTCAGAGCTCAGATGATCCTGTTCTATCAGAAAGACCGTTTATATGGATTAACCACAGATCCACACTAATTTTCTACAGGATTATTTTTACATTTACCTAATAATTTACAATGGCCCATTCATAACATGGCCCTAGAGACTTTGGGTGTCCATTCATCTGAAACAATAATCTTACGTATATAAATGGGCCTAGAACAAGACAGATATGGTGAGTATAAGAGATTAATGAAAAACCTCCAACTTCTAAGAGATCTTAGATTACTACCACAAAGAACTTGCTTTCTTAGTCATCCGTTCGCATAGCTTTCCCACCTTCTCAATGATAAAAAGTAGTTCAATCACAATAAGACAGTACAACTCCTCCTGTCAACCATTCACCTCACTCTATTTAATAACAAAAATTTCCTTTATAAAAGAAAAATTTGATCATGGCCCCTAGTTTACACACTATTTTAAAGGCTGCAGCTCAAAATCTTCCATATCTATATTGATTATCCTCCACCTTCATACTGAACGTTATAGAGAAACCTAAAATATTTAAAGTCCACTAAAGGGATCTGGGACACCCAGATAATAACGCAGAATGCTTAATGGGTATCTGCACATCAGCTTACAAACTTACTCAGATTAAACACAATGGCTTTCTCTCCATTTGAGTACAATGTCTCATCTACTACCTATTTCACTTCAGCTCATCTCATGGTAATTACCTACTCCCTTTGATATATTAAGTCCCCTCTGTTTTTTTCTTAGTTAAGACTTGGTATCTCTCAAGGTGCTGTTTCCAATGTATGCCCGATAGTGCATACCATAGGCAATAACAACTCTAGCAAGAACATTGTTCTGGCCATCATCAACTTGTAAACCTTCAGAAAGAAACAATGGTTTTTATCCTTTGATTTTCTTGCATTTCCCAGTACTAAGCAAATCTACAAGAAGATAGATAAGCAATAGATTGTTTATGTTTATGGATAAAAACCCTTCATGAATTGCCGATAGTGTACACATGTCATATACAATAGCGGTAAAGACAAGGAAAATCATATGAAAAAGATATATTCACATTTAATTACATTAAATGTATTAAAAAATGTAAAAAAATATATGTCCTCTATCTCTTTGAATGGTATGCATTTCCCACTGATCTGAAAACTGATCATAGAATCTGATATTCATTAACATTACAGAGATCATCAAACTGTCTAAAACAAATTCCAAATTTTGTACTCTTCAGCATAACACTATAACTGAAGATGATTTGGAATAGCAAAAAAAAAAAAAAAAAAAGAGTATAGGAAAGTAACTGGAAAAGACAGGATTATGTTCAAGTCCAGAATTTGGTTTCAAGGAGAGAGGATGGAGCTGACAAAAATAGTCATAGGAACCTTACACTTAAAGAAATGTCTCATTATATATAGCATGTTACCTCAAAAGTTTAAATGAGTTCCATATACAAATTCCAGTTATATTACTACTTAATAAAATGCTTTCTTGCTCCACTTATTTTACATTTCTTTTTCTATAATCCTGAGCAATACATGTCTTAGGATCATTCCTCAGTCTTCACTGGATTAACAGCGTTGGTAGCTGTGGGACCAGAAAAAATAATGTCTATGATGACATTATGGTAAAAGTATTTAATCTTATCCTTTTATTGTGAGGTAAAGTTATTATATTGAGCTTCAATAAGGAATAAGGAATGGTGACAAGTCAATTAAAAATGAATATTCATATCTCAAGAACAAGGTCACAGCAGAATTCATGAAATTGGGAGTCAGTCATATAGAGGTGATAGTTGAACAGCTGTAACAGTGTAAAGAGATAGACTGCTGAGAGGGCAGAGGGTCATGGAGATATCCACTGGGTTAACATCTGCACTGGCAGTGTGAAGGAGGAATAAAATTCAACATAGAGATGCTAGAAAAAAGCAGGTAAGATTAAGAAGAGAACAGAAAAATTTCAATGTCAGATGCCAAGTAAGTAGAAAATGAATTGATAATGCGGCAGTCAATAGTGATAAGTGATACAGAAAATTCAAAGTAAAAGCTAAAATAATTCTATGATAACTTGTTGGTTTTGTTTTTTGGTATTTAGTAAGAAAAGGTCAGTTAGGCAGTAGGCTCTGGAATTAGAAAATCTGGATTCAAACCCAAGTTTTTCCACTTGTTAGCCCTGTTGTGCCCTTGGGTGGTTTTCTAAGTTTTTGACACAGTTCTGTATCTGTTTGTGGGTTAAATTAAGTAATCCATGTGAAGATCTTAGGATATATCTGGCATGGAAAGCTTTCCATAAGTTAGCTTAAGAATATGATTTGATTATACTTATGCAAGCAATTGTGAAGACTGATGAGAAGGAAACCACTCTACAAGAGATTTAGGATTTGGGTGTAATCATAACACTGAGGTAGTGAATGTACACTAACTTGCCCAATAAGTACAGCAGTAGAGAGGTAAGTCTATCAGCCTTGACAGGTACATGATTTTTAGGTTAGATACCTTTATAGTTTCTTGTTACTAGATTTTAGAATAAAATTCCCTTGAACAAGTTTTCAGTGGACTGGAAGGACAGAGTGAAGAGAGAGAATTTTTTTTAAGAGAGAAAAGCCATATATGATAAGAGGAAAGAATCATAGCCTCAGTAAGGAGTTGAGTTTTGGTAAACAAGACCAAAAGGTATTGCTCTGAATCCAGAGGGGAGTAGAAAAGAACAGGCATGTTGAGTTTAGAAGATGGGTTTTTTTTTTTCCTAATAGCCTCAGTCTAAAAATATACTAAGAAAGGTCAATTCTAGAGACAGAAAGTAGCAGAGGTGTGGTTTAATATTGATAAAGCAGAAAAAAGTTGGGATAAGGCCAAATAGAACATTATAAAATATCACTTAATGATGGCTAAAATATTTCCCAGAATTAGAAAGAGTGTAAAGATAGTGTAAGGATCTATGGTATGCCTTAATCCAAAGTATAAAATTTGGATGGAGTTGAGCAAGTATTAGATAACCAACATAAATGAAGTTAATCAAAAATTGTAACTGAATGTGATAAATTGTAGAGCACTATAGAAAATGTGTTGGAAGAATGACCTTGGGATAAGAATGAATTGTCAAGGAGCCATCTTTATAAAGACCTCTGTTCAAGGCAATGAGAGTGAAAATGGGGACAGGGGGAATGAAATGGATTGCAGATGCATATTTTTTCAGTTCAATTTATCCATTTAATTCACATTTATAAAAATTCTACTATACAGACAAGAATGTGATTGATATTTTCTACTATTCCAACATGAATGCCATTATAATTTGTTTAAAACAATTCATTTTCAAATCATATTAAAATATTCTGAATTTTCTTTGTCCAAGGAAATGACTCTTGGCAGCATGGAAAACAAGGAATTGACTGGACTGAAGATAGAATGAATTAGTGTGATTTGAGGCTATGCAATCAGAAAGGTGGCTTATTTAATGAAGACTGCAGTCTATTCTGTTTTTACATTAAACCAACTCAACTGTTAACTTTCCTCAAATAAAAAGTTTTTTTCTTTTCTTTTTATAAGGATTCTTGAAAAAAAAGGCTCCTATGTGACTTTGTGCTTGTAAAATTCTCATGAAGTGACCACTTTTTTTGTCTGAGTGCATTTTGTTTTGTTTTTAAGTTTGGGGCTAGTCCTTGTAATCAAAGCAAACTCACAGGACCAATACAGTCATTTGAACTTTGCTCTAAAAAAGAAATGAAATGAAAGTCCTTTCTGTGGAGGAAAACCATGTTTTGTTTACATAGGGGAAAAGGCAGCAGAAATTCTTCCCCAGGGAAAGACACTGCTCATTGATTTATGTCTGCAACAGGAGAATAACATAACAGATATATACTGCCTGGAATAAAGCGTATACTGCATATGAATTTAAATCATATACAGCTTATGTTTTATGATACAGTTGTGAATTGTGCTCTTCTGTTTCCATGTGTAATTAGAGAGTAGAACAGATGTGAAGGTTAACTTTAATATTCCCATTACAAAGAAAAAGTATATGTGCTGCCCAAAGAAAGGGAGAGTTTTGTTCCTTGCATGGATGTTTTGCTTTAGTAAGAAACAAAAGAAAGGAAGTAGACTCTAGGACCTACTATTTGAGAACATAAACAGCAAAAGGAGTCAGAAATAATGTCAACACTAATTTAAGAAGAATACTCTGCATCATACATCTGCCTGCAATGTTGAAGTTTTCTGCTGAAAGATTTAGTGGGGTTAAATACTGGTTGAAGTAATACATTATTGCACAAGATATTCCTACTCTTGCTGTTTTTTTGTGTGTGCACCTACTTGGGAAACATTTTCTCCTCTCCTATCCTTAAGAGTAGAATTAGAGTGTAAGGCAAGCTCACAGATAGGGTTAGAGTGCAAGGCCAGCTTGCTCCTTCCAGCTGGTGTTTTGGCGAGGGCTATCTCCAAGTGTGTGGTGCCTTGTAGGTTGACTATGTCTTTCACACTAGATAAAGCAGATGAAATTAATCAATCCATGGTAAAAGGATCCCAGAGTAGACTCTGGTAATAATTGTCAGCTTTATGTTTACATCTCACAGTATTAAATAGGTCTGTGTGTTTCTCCTACCATTATTTTAATTCTTACCAAATTTTATGTTTTCAGCTTGCATTGGGAGGCAAAAAAGGATTGATGATGATCTGACAGTATTAACCTAAGGTACAGAATAATGCTCTGTACTTGATGAGGAAATTGCCAACTAAAAGTACTTTTCACAAGATCATTTTGCCTTTAGCTTTTTGAAAGCAGGAATTAGGCAAGCTCTGTCTTAAGGACCAAATTCTATCTGCACATGCCACATTTGACCTTTTGGACTTTTTTTCCATACTAAAGAAGGTATTAATTTCCAAAAGAAAATCTCCAAAAAGGATTCTTTATATTCCAAAAACTAAAAGACAGAAGTAGGAAAGTATTTGCTTCACACCACTTCCTAGGAAAGTAAGTGTTTAGCATTAATTGAATATATAAATAATGAAGAAAACCCTTCAAAATTGTTCTAATCATAGTAAAAATATTCCATGAATTTTTGGACTTAAATTTTCTTAATATTAAAGACCTATAATAAAACTATTGAATGAAATTTTGTGCAATATGCATGATAGGGTCATTGACTGGTAGTGAACTGGTCACTAGTTCTATGGTGATAAAACAAATTAGTTCCAAAATACTGCACTCAAAAAGGTCATACTGCCAAACTGAAGATACAATTTGTAATTTTTAACATGCTTCTGGACACCATTAACAAAGGTTACTTTCAAAGACATTGGTAATTGTCTAAATCCATGAAATGCACAACAGCACATCATTTCATTTTTTTTATTTGTATAGTACCAATAGTAATACCAATATTGCCACATTATCATTTGAACTCAATAATATGTTGCCTTTAATGAGACCAACAAGACTGCTCTTACAAGGGGCAGCCATCCTGGCTTGAACTCTCACCACATGACTCCCTTTTACACATTGATATTTGCTTTGCTTCAAATTCACCATCTCAGCCACAAGGACTACTATTATTTATAATGAATCAACAGGATCATTAAACCTACAAATGTTTGAATTTGATATCAAAGATTCACCCTCAACTTTGTCCTCCAGTTTTCTCTCCTGCCCAGTTTTTCTGAAGGCAAAGAAAGTTGCCCAATAGCTTCTATAATTATCTCTGCTGCCAGCAGCAACATGAATCACAGTTTCATTGTTATTTGTTCTAAGCTTTTGGACCCAAATAACCTTCATTTTTACAGTTGTTGTTTGATTTTCAATTACCAGAGTGCAGATTATATGAAGATAGAATTAGATAAGTACAGGTACAGTTTCTTATTCAAAGCTCTGTGGGGCTTTTCCTTAGCGAAACCATAGCAAATCCCAGTAGTTCCAAATAGATGTTATTTGCTAACCTGCAAGAGAACAAAGTGAGTTTTAACAGCAGGTGATGGCCACAGTATTCCAAGGAGGACCACATGAGCTATGGTTGAGGGATTGAGCCTGGATAATCGCACCTTTGTGATTCTGCCCAATTCTGTAAATGACTTCCTCACTTCATTCAACCCCCTCCATCTAGCCATTGGCCAGCCTATTCTATTTAAATTACCCTGTCTCAGCTTCTGGTCTAATCAGAATGGTAGTCAGCACTTCTCAATTCATTGTTCCTGCAGTGCTCAGCTCCATAGGAGCCAAAACATAATGGACCTACATAATGGATGACTGAATTGGAAATAAAAATAAGCTACTTGTTTGAAATTTACCTCCCATTTATTATATACTTGCATAGGAGGTCTCCTAAGAATCTGTGGGAGATCCTTGTCTGGAAAAGTTATGTAATATATGTTTATGTGCTGTGAGTAGAATATACATGTGATTACCATAGTGTTTCATAGCACTGATTTTTTATTTTTTTAGTAATATAATACATCCTTGAGGAAAGTGGAAATCGAGTCCTGTCACCAAACACATGCCTAAATAACTTACTAGTTATAGGAGAGTCATGCAGGTACATATACATGTGAGACATAAGTCACAGATGATAATTGTAGTTCCAGTCATTAGAGGGTCAGAAATATTCTTCAGCTGTGCAGTGTACGTAAGACCATCTTATCAAAATAAGTGATTTCTCCATGCATACCATGAGCTCGTCACGATTGAGAGCCCGTCATCTAATGATTTAGAATTAAACATTATAAAGATCCATTCTCCATACTCTGAAAGAGCTATTACTTCAAGCCTAAGTGCTGTTATTGGTAGGAGGGATTTTACCCATATTTCATCCTGTGTATCACTGAAAATACACGCCCATCCTTTTTACGTTATTATTACTACCTGATGGTCATTCAGCATGAAGCCATCAAATTGCAAGATATACGGCTCTCCAGTTGAACACCAGAAAGCAATGAGGTAGTACAATTTGCCAGCTCTGGAGAGAAGTGTCACTTGAAATTTATGACTCTTAAATGAAAATTAAGGATGATACACAAAGGCTTACAGGAACAGTTTCCTCTATGAGAAAAGGGTTAATACTGGTAGTCTGACAGGTTTCAAGTATTTCCTTAAAATGTCTTAAGAACAAGATTCTTACTTTTCAAGTCTGTTTATGATAATTTGTGAATGCATCTCAACAATGGGATTTCCTTTGTGTGGACTTTAAACAAGAGAAAAGCTTTATTTATTCCAAGGGTTTCAGATACTAGTATACATCATCTCCATACATATTAGAGGATCTGTGGGCTAGTCCACAACTTTAAAAAAAAGGATAAAGCATGTGTGAAGGAGAACTGGGTTAGAAAATTCTACTGTTTCTAGCTATGCACAACAAAACATAAAGATGGAATGAACAGTTCATCCTAGTTTTCTTGGGACTATTTTCCTAGTTTTAAAACTAAAAGTCCTGCATCCTGGGAAGCCCCTTAGTACTGGACAAACTGAAACAGTTGGTCACTCTAGACTAGAAAATGACAATAATTCTTCATTAGAATCTTCTTATAACTAATAATGAGGGTTGAAAGTTAGTGTGTTTTGGCTACATACCAAAGAAACTGATATACATGTACACATACACATGCAACTGGCTGGGTAAAATCAACAAAGAAAAAACTGAGAGTTAGAAATGAGGAAATAAGTGATAGACTAAGAAATTCTAAAGGCAAAAAAAAAAATTAGTAGTTCTCACTGAAGCTAACTGTGAAGTTCACTTCTCATAGAAATAACCATATCTTTAGCATATTCTGGTGGTTAAGAGCATGATCTTGGAGTTGGACTGCATATATAACATAGATGATAATGTATTAAGATATATTTATATACATTATTTAATAATACACATGCTTATTTATTTAATACATATAAAACACCTAGAATATAATAAATGTTGGTATTATTCCACCATCTTCTATCTGTGATTTGATATGAACAATAGCATTTTTGCTATGGGCCGCCTCTATTATTATAACATTTGTCTCTTAGAATTAGTATGGTAGTGAGCAATAGGAAATATAAGAATGAAGTGATATATATTTATATTCACAACGTTTCCTGAATATTGTTTTGATCTTGCTTCATTTTTAAGCTACTGTGAAATTCATATGATAAGATTCCCTGTAGATAGCTCACTTTGAGTTGATAGTTACATGGGTGAGCTGTTCTTCTAATGAACAATTCAACAGTCTGTGTGCCTTTTATAACACGATTACATTACTTAAAAACATTTAAATGTTCACTGTGCCACTTGTTGCATAAATCACTATTTGATTATATGTACATATGTCCTAAATTATCATATTAAGATAGAGAAAGTCAGTGAGCAAAGAAAAATTAATGAACAAAACAGGTCGACTTTTTAACTGCAGTTTTGTCAAGTTTTTACATTAATTTGTGTCTTTTGAATAAGATTCTGATAATATTGCAAAAATTGATATTTATGTTATTTTAATTTATAGATAAGATAAAAGATATAAATAGTATAGAATGGTGAATAATTGATTTGGGATTGGAATGCATTTGTAAAGTTTATATTTTCTTCCTGTTTAATCTGTACAAAATGGCAAATAAAATGTTTAAGAATCAAGATTCACTTATTACATCAAATAGAATACAAACTATAAAAAGGCCATGAACTGCAAATATATGATGGTCCACTGTGTTTACATTTTATAATCTCTATCACTTCAATCAATAATGTGGTTTATAAAGAAGAGAACAATGCTATAAGGCAAAATTTAGCTTGGATTTATAGACATAATTAAGATTAAAGCTGATTAGATATATATTTGAAAAGGAAATTGTTTTCCTTCTTACTTCATCAGATGTTTACAGGAATTTATTCTGATTTCTTAGGGAATGCTTTGCCAGATTAACCCAACAGAGTGGGATTTTTAAAGAAATAAAAATTTCATAACTCTATTAATACTGCATAATTAAATTGATGTTATGCTTGTATTCAAAAGTTACTGTAAGTTTTATAGACAGTTCCATGTCTGTATACATTAGGATAATGTTAATTACTGATGTCTTCAAAAATGGTTGTTTCCTGAATTAATATACAAGTTATGGTTGAAAACATTTAGAGTAAAATTTGCTAGCACTTAAAAAATACACATTTTATATAGCTAAAGAAGTATCTCTCTACAAAAGTGAATCTCCAAAGGTGCTGATAAAAATTTTAGGGTGGTGCTCTCACTTCCTGGGAAGATGCTGAGCTGACATAAACAGATGGTTATTTTCACCATAATTTACTATGTAGAAACTATAGAAAATATAGCTAAACATAAACCTAAGGGACCACAAATAACTCTCTGTAAAGACAAGGTTCTTTTAAGTGGTATATAAGGAGATGTATGTACCAACACCTAGGAAAAATGTTTGGCAACAGGCTTATCAGAAGGAGTATATATTGGAAAAGAGATTAAATATCTGCTTTAGGAAAGGACGTATATAATGGAAAGAAGTAACAACAGCCTACATCATGGGGTATAAGATGTATAATATCAATATTAAGGCCCTCCTGGGGATAGTAGCTAATGAAAATAAGTGTGTGCAATCAACTATTCACAAGTCTCTGCTCTTCTGAATATTCAAATTTTGAGGATTACAAGCTAAAGAGTGTCTTTATTCCAGTAATAGTTATTTTAAAAATTTTAAGTGAGATTATCTGATTAAAAGAGTTGTGTAAGGATGTGGGAACAATCTGGGTTGTTCATCAGTTAATCTGTGATACCTAGAATGATCTACTCACCATTCCTATCATTTTCTTACAACCCACAGGAAGGACAAAACTGGGGCCTGAGTTCCAGCTTCCATTCCACCACCCTCCTAGAGATAGGGTAGCTAAAACCTCTGGGAAAATGAACTCATAGGTCAAAGTAATCAAACATCTGAAATGACATGTGACCACAATAAAAATAAGCAACAAATAAAGCAGTATATAAGCAACAAAATAGTGAAACATAACTGTCAAGGAATTATATATAATAATATATGATATCTAAAACAACGTATGTGTGTATATGTATATATACATTAAGGAAATATATTAATTTTATAAAATAAATGAAATGAAATCCCAAATTGAGATATGGAGGATATATAGGATGAATGGAACCAAAGAAAAAAATAAACTCATGATCTGAAAAAAAAGATTGAGTAACTCTTCCAAAAGATATCAAAAATTGGGGTACAAAGACAGAAAACATGAAAGAACAGGTAAGAGTCATGACAATATAACTATCACCATATAACAGACATCAATAGAAAAGGGAAAAAACACGATTAGAAAATGTTGGAAGAAATAATTAAACTAATTTTCTAGAATCAAATCAAGACAAAGACATAAGATTAAATTAATGCCAATCAGAAAATGAAAGTGCATAGAAAGACCTATAGTAAAGTTTAAGAAATTAATAGAGCTAAAGAATTCCAAAGAGAAAATACAGATCACCATAAGTAACAAAAATTGAGAATGGTAACAGAGGGCTGACCAGCAATCTTGGATCTAACACAAAAACAATGTCTTCAAAGTATAAAAAGAGATAATGTTTGAACACACAACCTACAAAATTGTATCCTGCAAAATTGTGATTTATATGTGTAGGTCCAATAGAAATATTTTGTAAGCATGCAAGGCCTCAGGAATTTTGCCACAGGGAGTCCATAATAACACTTTTGGAGGAAGAACTATACCAAAAAGAAATAAATTCCTTCAAATGAAAGAAAGCACCATCTGAAGTAACAAACCAATCTTGGACTAGAAAATGAGATGCTATCTACTCATAATAAATGCAATAGCAAATAATCTATGGAATATCCTTTCCAAAGACAAAATTTATTCTAACCAATACTCCAGAACAAAATACCAAGTCCTAAGAAATGGAAAGAATAGGAAAATAAATTATACCATTAAGAAGCAATCAACCTGTATATTATGGCTCTTTTCAGACACAGACAACATGGTGTCTACTACAAAATAATGGCTAAAGGTAGTTTGAAATTAAAATACTGAAGAAAAAAGCTACGTATGTATATGTCCAAAAATAATTAAAAAATCATACCATATTTAATATCTGACAGAACAGAATTCAGCTAAAAATGGGAAATTTTATACTTCCAAAGAAACAAAAAATCAGGAACATTTACTTTTAAATATATAAAGTGACAAATGGCAAAAGAGTCAAATAAACAAACATATTAGAAAGTATATTTAAGTCTAGAAATTTGCTGCTATTACTATAATCCTTGGTTTAAGAGGAAATCATCATGAAAATTATATTATATTTAGAACTGAGAAAATGAACTGCACTTAGCAAAATTTTGAAAATATTAAATATGTCTATCAGAAAACAGAAAATAAAGAACAGATAAAATATTTAATTTGAAAAAAGAGCCTGAGAGCAATCTCAAATAAAGATGAGAATAGTAAAGATAGATATCCATGAAATACAGCAGTAATAAATAGCAAACATAACCCTAAATTTGGTTATTTGGAAATACTATTACTATTGTTTTTCAAAGATTGATATATGAAAGAATACTATATCTAAAAGTCTACAAGATTAAAAATGTGGAAAATCTGTAGAAACAAAGGTATTTAAAGAATTAAAACAATATGATAACTAGCTATTAGGTATAAAATGTTTGTAAAGATGCAATATGTCAAAATTAGACAGTTAAGAAATAGAAAATTCAGACATTTCAATTAATAATAAAGAAGTAGAAATCATATCTCCTTCAAAAAGGAAAGAACAGAAATGAAAAAGTTCCAGATATTCTATAAATAAGGTATTTATACTTTAAAAAACCACAATTATGATTTTTATAAGTCTTATCAAACTATTAATACATGAGAAATTATTTAGAAGAGGTAGAACTTTTAAAAATATCTAGTAACTATTATTCTTATTGGAGATATATTACACTTTTATTAAAATATTGCAGACATAACCAAGAAAAGCAGATAATGTAAACATATCAATAATGTAAACATATATGGAGGAAACAAGTTATCATTTAAAGATGATATAAATATTTATGTAAAAAATATAATATTAAATTAGTAAAAGTAATTTCAGCATTTTTAATACAAAATTAGTTTCAATATGTCTTTGAATCTCTCAATTATAAAGATCATTAACATTTCTCCCAAATAGCAATAAAAAATAAATAATATAACTAAAAGTAAGTAAAAGTAATATGACTAAAATGTGAAGAGAATAAAAACTATGTAATAGCTAGAAGTCAAGCTTAAAATATACAATATAAAATCAAGTTTAAATTGTCTCTGTAGTGAAAAACTTTCAATTATATTTAAAAAAGTTAAACTTAAAAAGATGAGAGAAACATTCCATGCTTTTGGACAGGAAGATTTAAAATTGTAAAGATATCAATTATCTTCAAGATTTTCATAAATTCACTGCAATTCCAATAAATATTTCAGTAAGACTTCTGAATAATTCAATTCATATATTTTGATATTTACTTAATAGAACATTTTAATTAGGCTATGTCAACCTGGACAAAACAGGAGACAGAAGACTTCCTTACTGTCTACTGAAACATACCTTACTGGACACTCCCACTCTCCAAAAAGTGAAGAAACAAAAAGGCAGGACAGAGAGAAATAGACAGTAAGGGAGACAGAAAGACAGAGACAGAGCAGAAAGATTGTTTTGAGAAGTTTGCAAATTCTAAGTAGAAGCATGAAACTGACTTTCTAGCATAAGATATACAAAGAATCCATATGGATTCAAAAAATATTAAATGTAAAATTTAAAATTAATGATGTTAAGAAAAGTTAATGAAGGATAAATTTAATAAAAAATATAAGTAACTGATAATAAGTTTAACAAAAGATAATGTTATGACTTAGATCTCTAAAATTCCAAAAACAAAAACCATGAGACAATGAATTTGAGTAAATGAAACTTAAAGAATTTCTAGAAAAAGCCCTTATCAAAAAAATTAAGCACATGATCTGCTTAAAAAAAACTGAATAGTTCTTTATATATTTTAAATAACTGCTTTTATTGATAATTATAAAATCAGATTGTTATAAAAATCAAAACTGTATAATAGATGAAAATACATAAATAGACACTTTCCTTACTGGACACTCTCATTCTCCAAGAATATAGCTAATCTTTATTAAAATATCACTATTTCAGGTAGATTGAAAAGGCATAATTAACAGTGAGGTATGCATGTCCTAGATCTTTTTTGTATGTACACATTTACAGTCAGTCTGGAGATATTTAATTTAAAAAATTTTTTAAATGCACTTTACATGATTTTTGCAATTTTTTTCTTTTTTACTTAAAAACATAATTTACATATGTTCATGATAATTCATACATACATACCTTACTTTGAATATTATTCTATATTTTATATTTATATGTAAGATATCCAATCATTGTCATACCAATATATACACATACATATATTTATGTAATATTAATATATACATATTATATTATATAATAATAATACATACATATATTAATATGACTTAACATTTAAATATAGTAATATAATTTAACATAATTATACTGATATATGAGAGGATATTCATATAGAATGATTATATGGTTATAATAATTATTATATACTGTATATTTATGAAATGGTAGCAATAGTGGCTTGTATAGAGCCAAGATTTTAGATAAGAAAAACTGTCTTTATATGTAATTTTTTTTGTAGTAATAATGTGTTCAGATTTTACACGCATTACTCAAAAACAAATAGTAAGAAGGAATTAGTCCAGTGGAAAAAGAGATCACTGTGAGCAGTGGCAGTCTATTCATTTTCACATTCAGGTCACAGCCCATTGATTAATTTATTTTAAAGGTTAGAGTACAGAAAATGGAAATTTACGACCAGAATTCTCACCTGGCTTTAATATAGCTCATTGTATAGATTAAAAAAAGTCCGTTTGCATACTTATGGGTAGCAGGATGTTTAACAGCCCACTGAGCCAACCATCAGTCACTGGAGCACCAGCAGCAGGGGAGGGTGGACAGGAAACATACAAGGACCTGATGTAATTGGTAGGGCATCTGCCAGTCACCATAGAGACCTGCCCACAGAGTTCCTCTCAGTGCTAGGGGCAGGTAAGGAGAGAAGGATGGAAGTGGAAAGCTTAGGGCTCAGAGAAAGGAAGCAGGAGAGAGAAGCCTCAGAGTGTGTAGAAGAGTGTGGAGGTGCAGCCCATGCTGGGGAGCAGGAGCCAGCCCCCAGACTGTGCAGCTGCAGCCAGACCAGAGACTGGTGATCAGAGAGTGTCTTTGCCGCTTGTTCACAGCCAGGTGACCACCAGGGAGAATAAACATGGTATGATCCCCTTTTAACCCGCAACTTTCTGTTGTCTTTATTTGGTCTCACCAATTTCATAGTGAATTTACTGGGAGCAGTAACAGTTTTTCTTCAAGTGGAGGATTTTGAGCTACTATGCATCTCATTTCAGGTTATATCCAAAATACATATAAAACATAAATTCAAAATATATATTCAAAACATTCATCAGTTTGTCAAAAGGCCACTGTTATTCTTTGATGCCCAAATTGTTCTATAGTCAAGTACCTAATATTTTGTCTTTTCAAGGTTGAAATTGAAATTGATAAAACTAAATTTTTGTATGCTTTGAGAAGTTCTTGAGTATCTCTTTTAACATCATAGAATTTTGCTTATTTTGTAATAATTTTTATGTTATTTCCATCTAATGTTAGGTGCTTACAACTCTTCATGATCAATTTGAGATTAAATAATCATAAATACATTTTGTCAAATATGAAGGGGGAAATGTGAGTTGGAGATCATTTAAATGATCTAAATCCATGTTAATAATTTTCATTACCAATACAATTTTTAAATTAAGTAGCACATGATACAACTATGGAGAAATTTCATTAATTTAGCAGAGGTAGAGCACTATTAAATCATACATTGTACCATTTGGAAAATCTGAAATCCCTAAAAAATAACTGAAAAAAAATGTGATGACAAATCCTACTAGAGACTTGAATTAAAGTTGAACTGTTATTACTTGTACTACAGTGAATTTTTTTAGAGAGATTTCTAAATTAGTATTTTTGATTCTATTGATGGCTTCACAGGTCTAGTCACATATCAAAACTTAAATTATATACTTTACATGTTTTCAATGTATTGTATATGGAATAAATCTGTAAATTTTATATAAGACAAAAAAATGAAATAACTTGATATTTGTAATATAAATAGTTGAAAATATGCAATATGAATTAAACATGAATCAGAACTATCATCAATGAACATCTGAAATTTTGTTGCTAATTTTAAATGGATATGTGCATAATAATAAATTTCAAGTTAATGAGCTTATGAACAGTCTGTAGTGACCTAAACTGGTAACTCAGGAACAATCTATGATGTTTTTGGGACCAAGGATAAGCTGCCCCAAGATGTGCCACTGTGACATGCAGATTATTTTGAGCTGAAAACCATCAAGGCCAAAAAGATTAAGGAAGATGCTTTGGCTTCCCCCACCACACTACACAAACACAGACACACACATGCACACACACCCACACCTGCATAGAAAGGATTTAGATGGGAGGAGCTACACCAGGAGGAGAGCTATCACCATAGACTATTATATGTAATGTAAACTAGTGATGATAAGACAGGAAGGAATGTTAACAAAGTCTGTTAAAATTCCTCACTCTGTCCCATTGTTTCAATGCGGCCATCAAGTATTTTATTTACCAAGCATTTACTCTTTTCACATGCCTGTGATCTACTTCACTTTTTCTTTGAAGTCTCAGGCCCTATACATATTTGATTGTATAGACACACATACATACATATATGATTGCTGAGTCTCTTACATAATAACCATTAATTATTTCTGAGTGGAAGGGTATATTTTGGATAGTCTATCCTTGTTCTACCATTGTATTATCGTATTTTGGGCATTTGGAAATAAATCAATTGGTCTTTATCTCTCAGATTTCTGAATCAGAAGAAAACCCATTTTAGATACCCTGTAGACCATTCGATATCACCTTCTGATGAAGAAAGTAGTATGAAAACCCGGAGATTCTAGACTTTCAGCCTGAAGCTGTGTTGTTTCATTTTATGAGGAGCGCATCTTATATTTGAAGAGTGACCTGAATGCTTGGTGACCAGAAAAGCAAACTCTTCTGCAAATACTTCAGAGATCCTGTGCCCTGTTCAGACAACAGGATTGTACTTCCCTGCCTCTTTGAAGTTAGGTGTCATCATGTGACTCCTTTGACATGAAACATGAGCAAAAGGGTGAATGTCTTTTCTGGATAAAATATTTAAGAGACAGTGGAAGAGTCAGTAGGTTTCCCTTATCTACTCTGGCTAGTTTTGGAACCATGCATTAACATGAGGTCTGCAGCAGCCCAGACCCTCACTGGTATCTGTGAGAAAAGCAAGCCCTCAACTCAATCCACTAACCCAAAGGACATGAAGAATGAGTGAAAATAAATATTTATTTAAATCATCAAGAGATTTGGGTATTGTGGATGCTGTTAGTTATTTCAGCATAATGTAACCTAACTTGACAGATACATCTTTTCTAATAATGTTTCCCCAAATCATGTAAATAGGGCAAAATGTAAAAGGAAAAAAAAACCAAGACATTTTTATCTTGCAGGTCATGGAGCTCTAGTAAACAATGAAATCACTAAACAACAAACATAGCCATAACCATAATTACAACTATCATATAACTAAGTTAATTTATTATAAAGCAACTGATAATGCAATAATTAAAATTCTGGTATTTTGCAAAGCAGAGAGAGCAAAGTTCATAGAATAGAATAGACAGCCCAGGACAGAGCTAGTATATATAAGAATTTGGTAGATGTGGAAGATGCCATGACACATCTTTAGAGAAAAAGTGAATTATAAATACACCTAGTGCTGGCAGAGTTAATAAAGTATTAAGAAAAAATCCATTTAGTTTCTTATCTCACAAATATATAAAAACAAATTGTATTTGGCTCAGAATCAAATATTTAAAAACTTTCAACATTAAAAGTAAATGTTGGTGCATATCTAATCTCAACATAAAGAACCTCATTTTAAGCATTTTAAGTGAAAGCCAACAGAAAAAGTAATTTTCTCAGAGACAGACATAATGGAATAAAATTGATTAAGTAAGTTTTGGGAATATATGTATGTCAGAAGTGAAAAGACAACAAAATTGCAAAAAATAAAATAGCAAAAATAATCTCAGCATGTAAGAGAAAATGTTGCTTAATATAAAATATATGAAACTATTTTAATAAAAATGCACAAAGTTCAACAGAAAAATGAATAAAGGACAAATAAAGAATTTCAGAAAAAATGCTTCTTTTTATATATGAAAATGCATTTTCTTACTGAAATTCATAAAATTCAAGTACTATGATGATTGTTGATGCCTGTCTATTAAAAAGCATTAGATGAAAACAGTAAGAAAAGTGCTTAGTGTAGTATGTGCTTGAAGAAAAAGGCATTACCATATTCTGGAAAGAGGAAAGTAATTTATATAATCTATTTGGTTAATACACATATCTAATCTGATAGGAAATATACAACAATATTAAGTGCCCATCTGTATGCTGTGATTGTAGCATATATTTTATTTTCCTCTTGGTAATTGAATAATCTCAGAATTTTCTCTCAGTTGTTCCCTACAATTTCTATCATGATATATTCTCTAAGATGTTCATTGGTCAAACATACTCTTGTTCAGATGAATCATAACATTAGCATGCTTGTTTGAGAAATAATATATATATAAAACATGACTGCAATAGCTTCTCTTCTACTTGACTGATTCTCAGGAAAATGGCAAAAATATCTGGTATTTCTAAGATTCACCATCTTCTTCCTTTTTTACTGCAAACATTAGTAAAACACTAAATTTATTTATGTATATCATATCCACTCAATACTTAAGAGAATCAAATGATAAAAAATAGATTTTAGAATATTTGGAATCTATAAAATATATGTGAATAAATATTATTCTGTTTTTGTTAGCCCAAAACTGACAACATAAAATAGAGGAATATTTTATCTTTATGTTTTAAAAAGTCATGTATATTCTATTCTATTCTATTCTATTCTATTCTATTCTATTCTATTCTATTCTATTCTATTTTTATAATAGGTTAAGCCATAATACAAATCAAACACAAGTAGGCTTCTTTAAATACTGTGGTTTCTTGTGTTGTTTTTTTCCCCTCTGGAAAGTGTTATTTCCTAATTCATGTACATCAAGTAAATGTAATAATTGTAAGCTTTATCCAATTCTATAACATGTCAAATTTGACCTATGGCCAATAGAGGGCAAATGTGAAGATTTCTCATCAACATTACTGACTAGGATTTGTGAATATTTCCTAAAGATACTGCACAACATATTTCTTCTGGACATTTGTATTTCTCCTTGAACATTTCTATCTTAATTTTGCTTGGAGGTAACTTCTCATATAACACTGACACAGAGACTTCTAGATGCAATTTGCTAGGGTTCAGTACCGGTTCTGCCACTTAATAATTTCTGTGACCGTGGTTGAGCCATTTTACTTTTTTATTGGATAGTTTCTTTCAATCATTAAATATAATATTAACATTGCAATAATATTTATCTTCCTGTGTTTGTCTCCCAACTAGTCTATAAAACCTCTCTTCCTAGAAGAGCAGGGACCCATTCTCATTCACTGCAGTAAGTTCCATCCAGCATCCTTCCTGATCACAGGACCTCAGTGGGTGTGGATGGAATGCATGAGGCCTGTGCTAGTTTCTCACTAAATAGAATTGGAGATGTATTCTGAGATGTTTAGGGGAGTTCAGAACCAGGACAGCACAGCCAAAGAGAATTCAGGAGTGCTAAGCAGATAAATCCCCGAAGGCTAGGATCCAGCAAGGGCTACAGAAAAAACCCAGGGCAGGATTCAGGAAACCCGGGCGTTCATCTGGGCTCTGCCACTAACTCGCTGTCTGTGCTTGGTAAGTCACTCCACATGCTCTCTGGAGCACTCTGGAACACTCCCTCTGAGACTTGTTTCTTTCTATAAAATGTGAGAGGTTTGGACCAGAATTTACTCACTCTGATAGCCTACCGTCTCCTTGGGAAGCCCAGGAAACTTGCTGAAAGAATCATTTAAAGGAACAACAAGTTGCTCAATTATTCAGTAAATAGCATAAAAAAGAGTTAGTTTATACCTTCAGACTCTGAACTCCTCATCCGAAAATGCCCCCCTTGCTATATCCACTGATCCTAAATCATAAACACACACATACACAACAAACACTACTAAACATTTTTTCTAGTTATGTTATACATTCTTGCATGCAGACAATACACTCCATAATCTGGATGTTTTATTTTCATTTACTCATGTTTTATTTTTTTCTCTGAAAATTTCTAAGGTGTAGCTTTCATGCCCTCTATCACCTTAAAATGAAAAGCAGCTGTTCTTAAAGAGATTTGTTTGGCTTATGAAGAGCCTTATGTAAGAGTGATCAATGCTAGTGTCTGTTCTCAGTTACTTGCACAAATCACTTTCCCAAAGTTGGATGGAAAACTAAGTTAGTCACGTAGAATGGATTTTTTGTCCCTGTCTTTCAAGAGAAAATGACTCTAGATTGTTCTTCTCCTTAGCAATTTCAGCCTGTAAAATACTGTTTCTCAACAGAACTTTGAAACCTCCCATTATCAAGGGGAAAAAAAAACCTCATAGAGATAATGTTCCTTCAAATTATAGCACTTTTTGCCTAAGAAGTAAGACAATGAATATCAATTCTAAAAACAAATTAAAAAAAAAAGTCTTAATACCATGATGCTTTGAAAAAATATATATCTTAACTATGAATAAAATATAAAACACTTGTTTTTTTGCAGGAAACAATGGAAAAATTTATTTGATTTATATGGATGAAATACAAAGAAGTTTTACTATGTGTTTTCAGAAATATATTTCCTTTCTTTTTTAAAAAATTAAGATTTTGTCTGAAAACTGCAATCGTTAAGAGCAGAAAATGTCAAGTTTCTAAAATACTGATGGCTAAAACAAAGGTAGTGACTTTCAAAGGAAGCATGTCCTCATCTTTCATTCATATCTTTTGTGTCAAAGTTGGCTTCCCTCAGGCAATGGCAAAAGGAATATCTGAATTACCAATTTTTAACAGCAGCTGAGGACATTTGTGGCACCCTTAAGACAATACAATATCAGTGTGGGAAGCTGGAGCTTCCACGCTGGGGAGATCAAGCCAATGTGCCGCAGCAGACAAAGGAGCCAACACAATACTTAACACACTCAGGAGAGCTTTTGGAAGCCAGCAAACATAAAAGCAGAAGCAAACCCAGCAGAGCCCATATTGTCCTTGTCTTGTAGAAAACTTTACTGCACCTGGACCTTGAATACTGCAAGCACTTCTGGTCATCACATTTCAAGAATGGGTACTGGAGAAGGTCCAGAGAGGAAAAAGCAAATAGAAAAGGATAGGAAAGCCGACTGAACATAATGTTACTCTAGAGACAGGGAGAAAATACAAACGAAAAAAAAGGAGTAAGTCACAATTAAAAAATATAATAATGTAAGGCAAATTAAAAAATAATAATTTAAGAAATAAATAAAAAGAAACAAAATAGGCCACAAATAGGCCAGAAATAAGTCCATGAATATATGGTCAATTAATTTAAAACAGAGGAGGCAAGAATATGCAAAGGGAAAAGGACATCCCTTCAACAAATGGTGTTGAAAAAAATGGACAGCCACATGCAAAAGAATGAAAGTGGACCACTATCTTACACCATACACAAAAATAAACTCAATGGATTAAAGACAGGTTTAAGACCTGTCTTAATAGACATAAAATTCCTAGAAAAAAGATAGGTGGTAAACTCCTTGACTTCAGTCTTAGTGATGTTTTTTGATCTGACTCCAAAAGCAGGGGAAAGAAAAGCAGAATAAATGAGTGGGACTACATCAAAGTAAAAAGCTTCTGACCAGAGTGAAAAAAACCATCAACAAAATTAAAAGACAACCTATGGTACGGAAGAAGATATTGGAAAATCATATATTTGAAAGGGGATTAATATCCCAAATATATAAAGAACTCATTCAACTCAATAATAAAAAAACAACAGTCCTATTAAAAAATGGGCAGAGGATCTGAATAGACATACTTTCAAGGAAGACAACCAGATGGCCAAAAGACACATGAAAAGATATTCCACTTCACTAATCATCAGGGAAATGCACATCAAAATCACTATGAGATATTCCCTTACACCTGTCAGAATGACTTATCAAAAAGACAAGATATCACAGTGTCAGTGAGGATGTGGAGAAAAGGGACTCAACTGTTGGTGGGAGTGTAACTTTATGCTGCCACTATGGAAAAGATTATGAAGTTCCTCAAAAAATTAAAAATAGTGCTACCAATATTATCCAGCAATTCCACTACTGGATATCTATCTGAAGAAAACAAAAGTACTAATTTGAAAAGGTATACACATATCTCTATGTTCACTGCAGCATTATTTATAAGTACTAACATGTTAAGAAACATAATGTCCATTGATAGATGGATGGATAAAGAAGATGTGGTATCGATTCATCTACCTATTCTACAAAATAGAATACTTTTCAACCACAAAAAAAAAGAATTAAATCTTGTCATTTGCTATACTATGGATGGACTTTGAGTGTATTATGCTAAGTGAAATAAGTCAGACTGAGAAAGAATGAAACAACACAATTTCAATTATATGTGGAATCTAAAAATCAAAAACTAAACAAAGCAAAATCCAGGCTCATAGGTACAGAAAACAGATTGTGGTTACTGGAGGAGAGGAACTGATGGGGAGAATGGATGAAGAGGATTAACAAGTAAAAACTTCCACCTATAAGACAAATAAGTCATGGAGATGTAATGTACAACATGGGGAACATAGTCAGCGATGTATTCGCTTTGTAAGGTGGCAGATGGTAATTAGACTTACTGGGATGACCACTTCACAATGCACACAAACATCACACGGCTATGTTGTATATTTGAAACTAACATAATAATTCATGTCAATTTTACCTCAATAAACTTTAAAGAAGATTTAAGGATGTAAATTAATAAAAGCAGATGAGTACATCACACAGCACCTAACAAAAGTATGGATTTTCTTACAATATTGCAGAATCCAAGGAAATATATAGTTTAAAATAGGCTGTGGAAAATTCACAAATAGCACATAACCTAATTTCTAATGTTTAAAGAGAGTGACCATATAATTTATGATCCAAGCTGGAACAATGTTGAGAATAAAAAAAGTGGTTAGAAATAAATATAGATACAAGTGAGGCAGGGAGAGGAGAAAGGGTAGCCTTGTCCAGTTAGAGCAGGATAAGAACTCTGGGAAAGGACAAATAGGATGCTTGCTAAGGACTTCAGGAATGTAAAGAAAAACAAGATGCCTGCAGGTGAAACAATACAACAATGTATGAGGAAGTTCTCACCGAATCTCGGTGATAAGGAACATTCTTCCTACTCTAAGTCAGGTAGCATTCGACTAAAAATACCAATTTAGAATAGAGATGACCTTTAATTTGACTGGCTAAAATACAGCTGGTCATTCTGATGGGAACCAGTGAAAAAACAGCAACAGAGTTGCAAGAATCAATAAGAATCAGCTTAGTTTTCCTGCTGTTGCAGTAGACGTAAAACCCCTGGACCGGAACCCTTATGTGGCAGCCTTGCCTCTCCCACCCACAAGCTGTGCTTTTCTCTCTCTAAATTAAAGCCTTTCCTCTTACATGCTTTTCCTGAGAGTTTGTGAAGTTCATTCCTGGACTCCATGAACAAAACCCTGGTATCACAAGTGTAAACTAAGAGAGTCAAACTGGGAAGTATGCTCACACTATATTTAGGCAATATTTTCTTTGACTTTTTAAGTTAGTGTAAAGAATAAAATGCATCTGTTCTTCTATAGCATAATGTCCTTCCTGCCACTATTAAAGTAAATCCTGACTTCAAATGTGGACAATTGATATTGTTACCCAAGAACTGTGACATTTTAAGATGAAATAGTGTTAAGCCATAAATCTATTAGCTTAGGTAACGATTTTTAAGTTCTGCCCTCAGAATGACATTCTTTCAAGAAGAGAAAAGGAATTCTCCCTTTCCACTTCATTTCAAATACAACATTATTTTTCATTATTTTTATTCTTAAATAGATAACATTAAAGAAATTCAATATTTTTTCATTATAACTTTTAAGTATGTTTTTATTTCTGTAGGAAGAACCTGGAGAGAAGAAAAATGCCACACTCTAAGAAAGTTGTAGAGTATGATTTAGAAGAAGTATTGTGTTGAAATTGATCAATCTAATATACATGACCTACTTCCAGGAGAAAGAGATAAAATTGTAGATAAATTCTTAAGAGCTGCATTAATTCAATTTAAAATGTATTTTGAAAGAAGCAATATGTTAAGGTGTTAGCAATAACTGATATAACATATAGATATAATAATGTATCCTGAAATAAACTTACAAAATAAACTACTAGACAAAATTCAAAGCAGAAAAACGTCCACTTAACATACTCAATAACATTTCAACTTGAAATTGTGAAAGGCACTGAAGAACCACACGTCCAAAATTCACTCAGCTTCCCAAGCCAGACACCTAAAAAGAGAATTCCCAATTCTGAGAATGCTGTATCCTTGATATATATCTCTTTCAATAACTACTCTGTCCATTCATCCAACTGTGTTGATTTTACTTGAAACAAAAAAAAAATCGTCTCATTTGTAAGTGTCTATCCATCTCACCTTAAACAACCAAACTAAGCTACCAGCATCTCTCATACTAGCTATTTAAATATTCTCTCCTACATACCTTTGTTTCACCCTATTCATTGTGAACCCTGTAGGCAGTGTGAACTTTAAACATAAATAAAAACAATCATATCAGTCCTTACCACTGAGAGCTCATTATTCTAAATATAAAGACTAAGACTTTTACTATGGTTTACAAGACCCAGAACTGTCTGTTTCGACTTGACTCTCCAACCTCATTTCAAGTCACTCTTTTCTCTTAATCTCTTTTTTTTTCTCTCAATCTCTTTAATCTAGTAGCACTAGCCACCTTGAAAGTTGGTGTATTATCATACCCATGTTTGCACATATTATCACTGCTTGAAATTCTGCCATGGTCTTTCTACTTCATTTTTTTAACCTGTATTTAACCTTTATTACCAGTCCAGAAATTACTCATTGTCTCATCCAAGATAAATGATGCCCCCATTTTACAGATGCAAAGAGCTCTCTAAAGTTTATCTTTATTGCTAATACAACCATTTAGAATCTTATTTTAAAGACATTTGATTAAGATCTGTCTTCATTACTAGATATGTAGCTCAATGAAATAAGGGTTATGTCTGTGCGACATATTGAATATGTAGACAGAGAGTTTTGAGCAAAAGTATGTCTCCAGTGCCTATTTTGCCAATACCTAATTTATTGCCCAATGTATCAAATATATGAATAAGTATCTCTGAATATGAGCCACTAAATAGGGACACTAACAATTCCTCCCTTTGCTGTGCATACATTTTGACTGGCATTGAGCAACAGAATGCAGCACAAGTGATGTTCTACTTCTTCCAAATCCAGGCCTAAAGAATACCGCAGCTTTCATTTCCCCTGTTTTGTAAAACCAACCACCATGCTGTATGCAAATTCAGGCTGTTCTGCCGGGAAGAGAGCGGAAGAAGAAGGCTGGAGAATAAGACACCACTGGGAAAGAATGTGGCTACATGGAGGAACACTGGAGTGCCAAACTGGTAAATGAGGCTTCCTTGGACCTTACAGCCTAACCCAGTTACCTGAATGTAGCTGAATTAACTTCCCAGCTGATTCCTCAAGAGCAGAATAAGTACCAAATAAGCCATACCCCGACTTCTAATCCACACAGACATAAGAAATAATAGTTCATTGGTTAAGCCACCAAATTCTAAGGTAGTTTCTTGCACACCAATTGACAATGGAAAAATAAACAAACACTCCTTATTAAAGTTATCAAAAAGGTACAATGTGTTCTTAAAAAGCAGTATTTAAGATTTATTTGTTTTTTGGGTGAATATAGAAGGTTGTGGGATATGAAAATTGAAATACAGTAGACTTTTTATGTTGAATAAGCAATAAGCATTCAATGAAGAGCTTCTTAGTAAGATAGTGAAACTATTCCTTAGAAATACTGGCTGCCATGATACATATATACTTTTTTGTGTTTGCTTACATACCATTTTGTATGTAAGTTTGAAAAGGACTTAGTTAAATGCATACCAGATAAAGTAAAAAATAAAACATATGGGAAAGAAAATGGGAGGCTAAAATGAGATTGAACCAGTAGAAAATAAGTTTACAAAATATACATCAGCAGCTTTTGGACCTTTAAAGGAGACTTCTGGCAGCTTTTATGGTCTCTTTGGAGGCTACATTAATGTCCTTGATTAGGTATTCCTATTCAAGTGATACTTTCCCAGGGAACCAAAAGTCATGTTAAGCTCAGATTCAATTTTTAATTGTCTGGTCTAGCTCCTCTTTAACATTGCTTATCACAATTTTTCCTGTCCCTTAGAGTCCTGGTTCCATAAATTATCATAACTATTTTTCTCAGGAGACAAGCAATATACATGCCACAACTTATACTCTGTTCACATTTTCTGCATGATTTCCTAAACTGTAAGGAGTAGTTTTCTAATTATTTGTTTAATGGCTTCTCTATCTTCAGATTTGAAAGGGTGCTTCTTAAATGAGTTCTACAGTCCCTGTTCCATACACTTGGAATTAAGTATACTTCAGAATTCAGAATTTGGGGATTATAGAAATGTGAAATTGTCTGTATACTGTATATTATGCAAGACCCATAGGGAGGTGGGGTGTGCTCTATAAGAAAGCACACTAATATTTCTGCTGGAAATATGTGAATATCCACATAAAATAAGGTTCATAAAGACTGTAAATAACCTCAAATCAACTTTTCTCCCTATATAATTCAGGTAAGGTCATGCTTTGCTTCCAGATCAAGTTGTTAAAGACAGTTTATTTTTAGTGCACTTCAGATATCAGAACTAAGAGTTAAGGATTGTGCTTTTTAATTTCCTAGATCCTGTCTCTCCCTAGGATTGTCATTTCCATTTTCTCCCTAAACTGATCCCTTCCTTTCTTTACTAGATTTCTTTGGTCCCTAGCCCTGTGCTTTTATGTGGAAACTAGTCAAACCTCCTCCTTATAACCTTATATTTAAAGACAGTTAGATTTGATATAGAGTCGTCTTAGATATACTCCCTCTTTTCTAATTTATATTAGGCTATAGATCTAATTTATCCTTTGAAGCTTCAAGTCTCCTTTAAAGTGTGTCCCTCTGCTCTTTTATTTCTCTGTATTTCTCTGTGCCACTCTAACACTGGAACTATTTCCTGAGCCACTGTCTTCTATTCATTTCTAGCATCTTGTAATTTCTCTTTCCTTCTACTTCCTTGCACTATGCCTAATTACCCAGTCACCTCATAAGAAGTACTCTACAAAGATATCATGGCTGTGAAATTGTTAAGAAGTCACCCAGCTTTTTCTATCTCTTTGCAAGTGGATAGTCTATCTCTGACATGGCAAAGTGACTTCTTGCCTTTTATTTTTAAGTAATACATTTCTGAGAGTAAAGCCAGAATATTGATCCTGGATATTCAAGAGGATAATTAGCACAGGGTGGATAAAGAAGGCCTCAGAATCGTGCCAAGAGAGACAAGCTACACAATTTCTGGACCATGTTTTGGGCATTGGATAAAGGTCAATGCTTACAGTTTCAAGCCTAAAATTTCCTCATGATCAAGCCCACACAGAAAAATCATTAGACTGAGTAAAACTGTTAAATCTATCAAGGCCTATAATGGCATTAGGAGAATTTGCCCTAAACTAGGCCTCACCATGAACTAATACAAAATAATAAAGTTCAAAGGTTTTGGAGCCTAGAGGTTCCACCAAGAACTTTACCATTTATTGTTTGGGTCTGCACATTCCACTCCTTCTTTTATTTCCCAGTAACCCCAGATCAGGAAACTGACTGTGCAGTCTCTTATGCAGCTTAATTAAAACCATCTTTCTATTTCATATAAATTCTAAACCAATAAGACACATATTAAAACACGCAGAAGTCAAAATATCACTTCTCTTCTTGGTTCAGTTTTGGGTATGGTATGAGACTTACTGGGGCTGCTAAAGGTCTTGCTAAAGAACACCAACTAAAAGTTAGGCCTCCTTAACCAGAACTAGAGAAAGAGAATTAATTTTCTATTGCTGCATAAGAAATTTCAGAAACTTAGCAGCTCAGCACAACAGACATTATCTCAGTTTGAGTGGATGAGAAATAAGGCATCAGTTAGCTGGCTCCTCTGCTTAGGATCTTAAGGCTGTTAGTCATGATGCAAATAAACTTAAAGCAAGCAAACTAAAATAACTTTCCCAGAAGGATAGCATATATTACTGGCCCTGAAGACTGGTGAAAAATTCTACTCTGTAGCATCATTAAGATTAGACGGGCTATTGTAGCTATGTTGGCCAGTATTATGTATCAACTAGGCTAGGCTATCTTCATCAATTACTCAATTAAATGATAACTCAGGTATTGCTGCCAAGGTAATTTATAAATGTAATTAAAGCCCATAATCAGTTGACTTTAAGTAAAGTAGATTATCCTAGATAATCTTGATAGGGCTGATCAGTTCAAAGGCTGTAACAGTACAATGAAGGCATCCCTCTGGAAGAAGAAATTCTACTTATAGATAGTGGCTTCAATTCATATCTGACAGTTTCAACCTACCTTTCCCAACCATCTGTGCTGTAGATTTCAAACTGTTTTTGTTATCTGCAATCATATAAATCAATTTCTTGCAATAAGTGTGTGTGTGTGCATATTTCCACTATTGTTCTTTCTCTGGTTGAGCCCTGACTGATACAGGAGTCAATTAGATTCTCAAAGACACAGTATAATTATAATACCATCTTTTATATAATGTAAATACATGTCATAATATTACTAAAAATTTCAATGTAAAAAATTTTGTAGTAGTGTTTTCCAACTACTGTCAAACCAAAGTATACATAGAAAATGATAACCCTATATTTGTGAACTGTCCCTTTGACCCTTATTGCTCATGAACAGAGCAACCAATTTAAGACATTAAGTCACATCAGGCCCTACATTGTCCTCTTAGAAGATGAAGGAATCCACATCTCAACACAACTGTAATCTAGTGAGGTATGAAACTGGCTTGGCAGTCGTCTTTTAGAGGACCAAAATAATATGATCTGGACATACAATTCTTTTGTTTTACTTAACCCAGTAAAACGTTAGAATAAGAATGGAATATATAGACTTCAGACAATAATCAAAAACATTTCTTTTCTCTTAACAGAATATAAACCATATTGATACAGATAAGAATTAGGATGCTTCTAAATGAACTGATCTATGATGCTTATGAATAAAATGTATATATTTATTAATATACAGATAAACAGACATAATTTTAGAATGTATTAAAAGGACATAAGATTTTCTGTGCTTCAGCATGTGATTCAGGAATCAAATATTTTTATCTTGGTCATTATAACTACAAGTTCAATTTGAAAAGGTATCCATATTTTATTTAATTTTTAATTTTGAGAATATAAGTTCCAATGAACAATTCAAAATTACTCAGGGCAATACATGAGACATCAGAATGAGATATTTCCATTACATTTTTTTGTTGTCTTATAAAAGATTATAACTATGAGCCAGTTAAAATATCATGAGACTCCAAATGAGGTTTATGAGTTTATATTTAGCACAAACTGTCAGTTTATACAAGATACTGGAAATCAAAAATAATTGATATGGGGGACAAAGTGTGGATTCTGTTGTAATGGCTCACAGAAGTTAGAAATCCCAAAATATTAAATGTCAAAGATTCTATTCAATATAGAAACTATAACAATTTGGGTTTCTAAGTAGAAAAAGAAGCAGAAGAAGATCAGATTTTTCACGTTAGTGATTGTGAGAATGATGTTGCCTTAGGAAAAACAGTGAAAGGACACTGGTGGTGATGGAAGGGGGAGAGATAAAATAGGTTCTGCAGGGTGTGCCACTTATAGATTTCAAGGTGAAGACATTAAAGAATTAGAATAAAGGGTTATTGACTTAGGACAGTTTCAACAAGACATACAGATTCTGGAGACTTCTGCATAGATGTGTTGTTTAAAAGTAGACTATATCTGGTTGAAAGGAATTGCAAGAATCTGGAGATGAAGTCACAGGATTAAAGCAAAATACAATAGTTAAGAAATCCACAGAAGTAACTCCAACTTTCTACCCAGGGATGCAGAAACAAGTCCAATAAGGCAAAACACAATGGTCCGTGATTCTGAGATCAAGCCTACCTCGGGAAAACTCTTGTTATAGCATAATCTGATAATTTCTAGATTGTGATGAATCCAGGACAGACAGCAGACAATTTTTATACCCAACATAAGTTCATCAGGTGCATACTTTATTAAAGAGGATTAACTGCAAACTAGAAAGAAAAAAACTGTCAATGGCTAAGGCTGATAGCTTTAACTGATCATAATACATTTATATTTTGTGGATGCATTATGGAAAATTTATAATCCTGGGTTAGGTTTTAAAAAAGCCTGTCAAAATTAAGAAAGAGAGCTTGAAATGAATTGCAATTCACTGACATCAGAATTAAACGTTTAAAGACTATTCACAGTGATTTGTAATATACAGTCATTCATATAATTATGATTTAAAACATTATTTATTTTTTGTATGTGAATCTGTTAATTCACTCATTCTATAAAATATTTATTGAACAACCAAGCACTGGAATATCTCTCAGGCACCGAAATGCAAGAAAGAGATGATTCTTGCTCTCAAAAGTTTTGCTTGTAAGGAAAAAAAACACATAAATAGATAACTAGCATTTATAATGGAAATTGCAATGACTGAAATAGGTAAACGTGAGGAGGGTTTCTAGTAATATTTTACATACATCTGAGCTGAAACATAGAGATGTAATAGCAGTTAGGCAGATAATATTTTGGTAAGGAGGACATTCTAGATAGAATACAAAAACAAATATAAGAAGATGATAAATAACTGGGAATGTTCAGTGACTTAGAGAATTTTATAATTTGTAGAACATAAAATTAAAGGCTAGAAATAGGTCTGGAGAAGCAAACATGGTGTGAAATGACATGCTAAGAGACTGACATTTATCCTGGGGTCCATCTGGAAAAACAATCTGCAGGGTGTTAATAGATATAAATTAATAAAAGTATTCATTAAATAAATTTGGAAAATAACAATTAAACAAGATTAAGCATTCTTTGATTTTTAATGTATCTATGTGCTTTGTAAATTACTAAACATGTGATTCCTAAATTCATTTATTCATGGTAATTTTTACAAGTATCAAAAATTCTCTTAGAAAGGAATGAAAATATAAGACTTCATATGTGGAAGTGACAAGACAATATTTTCAAATTTAGAAATACTTTTCTCATGACTTTTATGGAGATTGGTTGAAAGCTAAAATCAAATGATATGAGAAAGCTGGTTATTGGCTAGACCAGGTAAGAAATAATGAAGTAGCACAGGATCAGTAAAGCAAGGGAGGAAAAACTGAACTATGCTAAGAAATTGAAGTCCATAGGACTTGTGTCTAGGTGAAAGAGGAGAAGAAGAAACCAGTTACTTCTGGATTTCAAGACTAAGCAACTGAGAAAGTGGTGGATCACTCACTGAGAAAAAATCATGGAATCTTTTAAAGGAGAAATGATGAGCTAGGAATGAGAAATATAGAATATGAGTTGCATTTGTAAATAACATTGGTAATGTCAACAAGTTACATTTAAAGAAACCTGAAGCTCATGAGAAAATTTGTCACAAGAGGGGATTTCTGATATCCCTATCTTTGCTTTTTGTGGAATTTCTTCACAGAAAGATGTTATGTGTAACCTCCAATTATTTTTCCCATTCCTATATTCACATGATGGGACAATTTGCTTACCCATAGTCATTTAGATAACATATCTGTTTATGGTTATTCAGTACAAACACAAACACAAACACAAACATACACACACACACACACACACACACACACACACACACACACACTTTCTATTTGACCACTGGTAAATGTTTTGGATAGAAATTGGTATTGTTACAGAGAAAGTTGTCATTCAACCCTTTAGGACAAATAATCCAAAATACCAGTGACTTAAAATAGCCAAGATTTTGTTCTTTGTGAGCCCAGGCAATTTACAAGAAAGTTGCATTCCAGGTGATGACTACACATTTGAAAGTACTCTAATTTCATGGAATATCCAAATCAATATGTGCTTCCATTATCATGGTGACCTGTGAGAAAGAGCATGAAGAATCACCAACTGGCTTTTAAATGTTAAATGTTTCCACTTAAAAGCAAAAAACTCAATTCTGCTTAAAAATCAATTCATCATGCCTCATATAATTTCAGAGAGACAGGAAAATGCAAACGAAAGAATGAAACAGAAATACTGGATTGATTCAAGATGGTGGCATGAGAGGTGAGACAGAGAACTCCTCTCAAAACCACATATAGTTAGAAAATATAGTTAATACAACTAATCCTAAAAGAGCAACAGTAAACAAGGCTGCACCAGACTGCATACACCTGGAGAACAGAGCAGACCTCACAAAACAGGGTAATGTACGAAACAAGGCCTTGATCATGCAGGACCCAAGCCCTTCCCTGACTGCAGCTCAGGGAGGGGGTAGAAACTTAGGACTGCTGAACATCCAGCCCTGGAGATCTGATTAGAGCACAAACCTACATTGCATGGTGCTGTGGAGATTAGTGGGGTTGGAAAGCTAAGACGGGAAGAATACTAGATAGACTGCGATTCCAGCCATTTGTGGAGGGCACGGATGCACATCTGGCTGCTCTGGGACAAAGGAAAGTTGGGAAGTCTGAGAGACCTCCTAGCAGGGAGAGGGCTGCTGAAGGGGCAAGTGTTTGCAAATAGCTTGCTGCATGGGAGAAGAGATAGATGGACAAAGTTGTATATGCACGCTCTGCCCAGCAGATTGGGAACTTTGAGGAGCTTCAGGCGCCCCATCCCCCTGGCTGCCTACTCAGCTCCAAAGTACCCCACTGTGATATGCAGCCTGCTGCACCTTCCTCCTGGCCTGCCAGTACTGGCTCACAAATTGGCGGTCACTGGGCTGGGGTCAGGCCAGTCAGAGGGAGGCCCCACCTATGACAGCTACAGATGCAAAGCACAGAGGCTTACACCTGTATGCTCGGACCACTGGCTCTGACACTGGAGATAGGCACTGCAGCCGGAAAGCAGGAAACAGCTCTTTACACTGTGTTTTTAATACTATACTAAGTGAATTAAACTAGACTGTTAGATATTAAGGAAATTACCCTTGAACCATTGGTAACCATGAATCTAAAGCCTGAAATGGCAATAAGTACATACCTATCAATAAGAACTGTAAATGTAAATGGTCTGAATGCACCAATCAAAAGACATAGAGTCAGTGAATGGATAAAAAAACAAGACCTATCTATATGCTGCCTACAAGAAACTTACTTCAAACCCAAAGACATACACAGACAGAAAGTAGAGGGATGGAGAAAGATATTTCATGCAACTAATAGGGAGAAAAAAGCAGGAGTTGCAGTATTTGTATCAGACAAAATAGACTTCAAAGCAAAGAAAGTAAAAAGAGACAAAGAAGTACATTACATAATGATAAAAGGGTCAGTCCAACAAGAGGATTTAACTATTATAAATATGCACCCAACACAGGAACATGTACATATGTGAAACAAACACTAAAAGAATTAAATGGGGAAATAGAATTCAATGCATGCATTTTAAGAGACTTCAACACTACACTCACTCCAAAGGACAGATCAACCAGACAGAAAATAAGTGAAAAGGCAGAGTCAGTGAACAACACATTAGAACAGATGGATCTAACAGACATCTACAGAACTCCACACCCAAAACAGCAGAATACACATTCTTCTCAAGTGCACATAGAACATTTTCAAAAATAGATAATATACTAGGCCACAAAAGGAGCCTCAGTAAACACAAAAAGATTGAAATTATTCCAACCAGTTTCTCATACAACAAAGGTATGAAACTAGAAAAAAAATTACGCAAAGGAAATGAAAAATCCCAGAAACACATGGAAGCTTAACAACATGCTCCTAAAAAACCAATGGATCAATGATCAAATAAAAAGACAGATTAAACAATATATGGATACAAATGACAACAGTAATTCAACAGTACAAAACCTTACGGAATGCAGTGAAGGCCATGCTAAGAGGGAAGTATATCGCAATACAGGCCTACCTCAGAGAAGAAGAACAATCCCAAATGAACAGTCCAAACTCACAATTAACAAAACTAGAAAAAGAAAAAGAAATGAGGCCCAAAGTTAGTAGGAGGAATATAATAAAGATTAGAGCAGAAATTAATAAAATCGAGAAGAGAAAAACATTAGAGAAAATCAATGAAATAAAGAGCTGGTTCTTTGAGAAAATAAACAAAATCTTATCAAGAAAAAAAAGAGTCTGCACACATAAACAGAATCAGAAATGAGAAAGTAAAAATCACTATGGACACCACAGAAATATAAAGAATTATTAGAGATTACTATAAAAAATCATATGCTAACAAACTGGATAAACTAGAAGAAATGGACAACTTTCAAGAAAAATATACCTTCCAAGGCTGACCCACAAAGAAACAGAAATCTGAAAATACCAATTAACAACAAGGAAACTGAACTGGTAATCAAAAACTACCTAATAACAAAACTCCTGGAACAGATGGTTTCACTGGTGAATTTTATCAAACATTTAGTGAAGACCTAATACCCTTTCTATTTAAAGTTTCCCGAAAAGTAGAAAAGGAGGAAATACTCCCAGACTCATTCTAAGAGGCCAGTGTCACTCTAATACCAAAACCAGGTAAAGACACCACAAAAAAAGAAAATTACAGACCAATATCCCTGATGAACATAGATGCAAAAATACTCAAAATATTAGCAAACCGAATTCAAAAATACATAAAAATATCATCCATCATGATGAAGTAGGATTTATTCCAGGGATGCAAGGATGGTACAACATTCGAAAAGCCATCAACATCATCCATCACATCAACAAAAAGGACAAAATCCACAGGATCATCTCCACAGATGCTGAAAAAGCATTCGAGAAAATTCAACATCCATTCATGATAAAAACTCTCAACAAAATGGGTATAGAGGGCAAGGACTTCAACATAATAAAGACCATATATGATAAACCCACAGCCAACATTATATTTAACAGCGAGAAGCTGAAAGCTTTTCCTTTAAGATTTGGAACAAGAAAAGGATGCCTACTCTCCCCACTTTTATTCAGCATAGTACTGGAGGTCCTAGCCACAGCAATCAGACAACATAAAATAAAAGACATCCAGATTGGCAAGGAAGAAGTTAAACTGTCCCTGTTTCAGATGACATGATATTGTACAGAAAAAATCCTGAAAAATTCACTCCAAAACTATTAGATCTAATATCTGAATCCAGCACAGTTGCAGGATACAAAATTAATACACAGAAATCTGTTGCATTCCTATACACTAATGATGAACTAGCAGAAAGAGAAATCAGGGAAAAAGTTCCATTTGCAACTATTTCAAAAAGAATAAAATACCTAGAAATAAACCTAACCAAGGAAGTGAAAGACCTATACTTTAAAAACTACAAGACACTCATGAGAGAAATTAAAGAAGATACCAATAAATGGAAACACATCCTGTGCTCATGGATAGGAAGAATTAATATTGTAATAATGGCCATGCTGCCTAAAGCCATCTACAGAGTCAGTGCAATTCCTATCAAAATACCTATAGCACTCTTCAACAAACTAGGGCAAATATCTCCAAAATTCATATGGAACCACAAAAGATCCTGAATAGCCAAAGCAATCCTGAGATGGAAGAATAAAGTGTGTGTGGGGGGATTACAATCCCTGACTTCAAGCTCTACTACAAAGCCACTGTAATCAAGACAAATTTGGTTCTGCACAAGAACAGACCCATAAACCAATGAAACGGTCTAGAGAGCCTTGATATAAACACAAGCATATATGGTCAATTAATATATGATAAAGGAGCCATGGATATGCAATGGGGAAATGACAGCCTCTACAACAGCTGGTATTGGTAAAACTGGACAGCTACATGCAAGAGAATGAAACTGGATTATTGTTTAACCTCATACATAAAAGTAAACTCAAAATGGATCAAAGATCTGGATGTAAGTCATGAAACCATAAAACTCTTAGAAGAAAATATAGGCAAAAATCTGCTGAATATAAACATAAGCAACTTTTTACTGAATGCTTCTCCTAGGGCAAGGGAAATAAAATTTAAAAATTGGACTATATCATGCTAAAAAGCTTCTGTACAGCAAAGGACACTATCAGTAGAACAAAAAAGGCATCCTACAGAATGGGAGAATATATATGTAAATGACATATCCGACAAGAGGTTAACATCCAAAATATATAAAGAACTCACACACCTCAACACCTAAAAAGCAAATAACCTGATTAAAGAATGGACAGAGGATATGAACAGACAATTCTCCAAAGAAGAAATTCAGATGGCCAACAGGCACATGAAAAGATGCTCCACATCACTAATTATCAGAGAAATGCAAATTAAAGCCACAATGAGATATCACCTCACGCCAGTTACAATGGCCAACATAGAAATGAATAGGAACAAGAAATGCTGGTGAGGATGCAGAGAAAGGGGAACCATCCTACACTGCTGGTGGGAATGTAAACTAGTTCAACCTTTGTGGAAAACAGTACAGAGGTTCCTCAAAAAACTAAAAATAGAAATGCCATTTGACCCAGTAATTCCACTCCTAGGAATTTACCCTAAGAGTGCAGGAACTCATTTTCAAAAAGACATATGAACCCTTATTTTTATCATAGCACAATTTCCAATAGCCAAGAAATGGAAGCAACCTAAGTGTCCATCAGTAGATGAATGGATAAAGAAGATGTGGTACATATACACAGTGGAATATTATTCAGCCATAAGAAGAAAACAAATCCTACCATTTGCAACAACATGGATGGAGCTAGAGGGTATTATGCTCAGTGAAATAAGCCAGGTGGAGAAAGACAAGTATCAAATGATTTCACTCATCTATGGAGCGTAAGAACAAAGCAAGAACAAAGGAACAAAACATCAGCACACTCACAGAACCCAAGAATGGACTAGCAGTTGCCAAAGGGTAAGGGGACTTGGGGTGTTGGGTGGAATAAGGGTCATTACAATTAGCTCATGTAATGTTGGGGGGGGGCACGGGGAAGTCAGTATAGCACAGAGAAGACAAGTAGTGACTTTACAGCATCTTACTATGCTGATGGACAGTGGCTGTAAGGTATGTGGTGGGGTCTTGATAATGGGGGTAATCTAGTAACCTCAATGTTGCTCATGTAATTGTATATTAATGAAATCAAAATTTAAAAAAAGAAATATTGGTGAGAAGTAGTAGACACTATTCTAAATTAATTAACTAACCAACCAGTTTTTATTTAGGGTCTAACATAGTCATAGCACTGTTTTAAGTATTATGCATATCTAATAAAAGGGAATTTGAGTTAAAATAAAGTTGTTCGCAATTACTCCCTAAATGCCAAAGAAGACATTAATAATGAATAATGGTAATAAAACAGATGACCTCTGGAGTTTGTTCTATAGAACATATTACCTACTACTGCTACCTTATCTCTGGCTACTTAGAATCCTAATAGAAGAGGGAAAGGTGAACATCTTGAATGACTACTTAGAAGGTGACTTCAGACAAAGAGGATGTTAAAGAAAAGTGATCATCCATGGGATGCTCTAAGTTGTGTTAGAAGAACTGCAAGTGACTGATGGTAATAATAATAATAAAATAATAAATAAACATACAATGTCTACCATAATAAACTGCCATGGTCCATACATTTTGTCAACAATTCATGAATGTTACAATCCAGACTCCAGAGAACAGAGAGATCTTTGTTGTCATTAGAAATAAAACCAGACATTCTGTGTGGTTGGCAAATAATTTTTCAAATGTGCTACAATCAGTATGTACAGTGTCATTTTATATTTGGCAAAAACACTAAAATGTGCATATATAAATAAGTTCTTACTTTTCTTTCCCATGTTCAGCCATTGCAAGAGAGAAGTCAAGAAAATCATTATGAAACACATTGACTCTTTTAGGGAAGATTAACAAATTTGGCATCTACAGATTCTTCCTTTTGCCTTAGCTTTAATAGTTCACAAAATCATTTGCCTTTTAAGAAACTGGTATTGTAAAGTGTAATGTATCCTCATGTGATTTCTCAAACAAATGAGAGTTTTTAAAATATCACTTTGTAATAAAATATACATTCATGGACTTGAATTATTATGCTGTTTATAAGTATTCTCTTAGTGTGAATTACTTTGTAGTAATTCAAGGCCTGCTCACTTGGCTTAATTAAAGTGTTCCCATTCTTACAAAGCACATAAATGAAGTAGGATTATTTTAAAATATGTCCTTTTGTGGGAAAGACTCTGATTAGTGTTTGATTTAGTGGTACAGAGAAATGAATTTAGCCATAAGCAGCAGAGCTCTGAGAACAAATGAGGATGCTGGGGAAGGTGAAACTATGATGATATAAGAAGAGGATGATTTCTGACTTGAAGCACATCTCCCAAATCATCAGGGACTGGATAATGGTAAGTCTTTTAGGTTTTTTTTGTTTGTTTGTTTAACAACAAGCAAGTCATGGCAATAGTAAGCGAAGAGGCCCTCTACCTCATGAGTTCCACAACCAACTGTGCAGATGACAGGTTTAAAATTGTAGCCTCGACTTAAAAATCTTAGTAAACTTATAATGCCATTGAAAATAATTTTAAGTTCTCATATTTATGGTAATATAACTTTGTTAAAAATATAATTTTTATCTTTAAATTCGTGCAACATAAATAGAAATGAAGTATATGGTCACTAATAAGTGACAAAGAAAAATAATCCCTTTTTCTTAAAGATCCTCTTTAGATAAGAATTGGAAAACTGGACTATCCCATTAACCTTAAAAGACTGCTTGCTTTAGTGATGACTATAATTTTGTGTTGCACAAAAAATATAAGTTTGAATACAACATAGAAATCATTATAATTGACATCACATATGTTGAAATGTTATTTTCAGAAAAGGAAATTCATTAGCCATAAATGGAGTTATTTAACTAAGTAGTGCATATCCAATTTCTATTATCCATGCATTCATTCCAAAAAAAAAAAAGTTTAAGTGTTTTACTCATTATTTTATGGAAGCACAGATGGACTTCTATATTAACTAATATAAATTGGGAGAAACATAATTTAAGACTGACAGCAGACTGTTTGAAAATAGCAGCACAGACCAGATTATTTCTTTCATGTAATTTATGGAACTTCATTTATATGACCGCCCTTCATTTCAGTAGGAATAAGGAGTCAAACCCTTAGATATCAAAATAATAAATTATTTTCCCAGACAGCAAATATCTTTCTCTCTATAGAGTATACTGTACATTCACTTTTAAAGAGCATCATTTTCTAGATATGTGAGGTTGAGCTAAACTTTTTAAGCATCGTGATATGTGTGTTGTAGTGAACACTGTATGGTATTATCATGACTTCAATATGATCAAATACTGGTTATACATCTGAGGTGCCTGAAACAGAACTGAGAGGATCACAAGGATTAAAGACATATGAAATGTTAAATCCTTCATTATTTCTCATATTTTATGGCTAACCTATCCTTTCTTACAACTCAATGAGGTTGAGATGATGATAGTGGAAAATAGTCAACTAATTAAATTTCAGACTTTCAAAAAGGTCAAAATAGTACAGCATATTACTATACTTCACAGAATAAATGGAGCATGCAAATGCCAATACTCCATTCTTGTGAGAAAATCAGAGGAAAAAATCAAAGGAAATTGAGCAAAATTGTTGCATTGTTTCAGGTGTGGCACTCAAAATTTACCTAGAATTTTAACTGCAGAGTGAGCTACATGCTATGAAATATCAAAGATTGCTTATGTTATTGCAACTCTGTCTTTAAAATCATTTGTAGACTGTATTTCTTGAATATATCTTAAATGATTATAGATTATATATGAGACATACTGTAGAATATAAATTATCATCTATATTTTTTAAATCTGCAATTATAGATTATCAATATGAGACATGGTCTCCCTTAGTTACAGTTTTGGTAAGTTTTTCTTAAAGCTTTCTTTAACAATCAAGTGAATTTCCATTTCTGTCCATTTAATGAACAACCACATTTTATCACTATGATCAGAAAGGACAATATAGCTTACATAGATCAGTGTTGTGTTCCTTTCTAGAGGCTCTAAAGGAGAATCAGTTGTTAAATTCAGTTGTTTATCCTTGCCACTGAGGATCCAAAGCCTCTGTTTTCTTGCTGGCTATAAACTGTAGGTCAGTTCTTTTAAAAGCCACCTCATTACTTCATTTGTGAACCTCTTTATCCTTCTTCAAAGCCAGTAATGGCAGCTCAAATCCTTCTCAGTTCTCATCTTTTTGCTTTTTAAGAATTCATGTGATTAGATTAGGCCTACCTGGATAATCTCCTCATGTCAAGGTTTTTAATTTTAATCACATATGCAAACTCCTTTTTGCAGTATTCAACTTGCAGGGATTAAGACTTGGACATCTTTGAGAAGACTATGAGGCCCTTATTCTGCCATCATATCCTGTGTGGGATCATGTCATAGGACTTGCCTTTTGACAGTTATATTCATACAAACCACACTATTTTCTCTTTGCCAGGACTCATTATTAGCAGTTAATCCTTGCTTAAGAATTTCCTAGGAATGCTACTAACAGAGGGACATACTTTTCTTTCCAGTAATGAGTTAAGTAACATCATTGATGCACAGCATTGGACTGGAATGGCCAACGAGAATCTCCTTTTCCTTTCCTTCCCTACATCATCTACAATTCACTTCTGTTTGAAGATGCCCCGTGATTCATTGATTATGATGATTTTCTACTGTATATTAAACTCAGTTATTTCTGATCAGTTAGTGTAGTAAAGCTTAAATATATTTATTACATTCTAATCTGAACTATAAGCATAATTTCTACACATTCATTACTGGATCCAATTTAAAGGATAATTTTTAGGTTTTACTTTACATCTGACTTTTAATAGATATCAGATCTGATATTCTATATTTCTATACTACTATCAAATACAAAAAATATTCTTTTGCAGCCTATATTCTGCTTTTCCTATTAGCATTTTGAGAAAACCATTTTAGGTTCAATTTTCTTTTTCCTCATTCAAATTTGATATCAGAAATGAATTTATCTAGTTATTCCTTCAATCCCCATTTCTCTTTTTTTTTCCAGAGAAGTCTCTCTGGTATTAAATAGTTGATTTTAAGCCTACTCTATTGCACTTTTAATGCATGGGCCTCTGCAATTTGTTTACCTCTTTTCTTATATTTTTTATTTTTTTCCTCACTTGTCTTCTCTTCCTGATGTTTACAATTCCATTGTTAAATTTGCTCCTCTTTCACTCCATGATTATTTTGTTATGTATGTGCTTATGTAGCTTTGCAGCTGGACTATAGTTTTCCACAACTGCTACACTGGCTAGATATCCAGTGGATATATATGTGAATTCATATTCAAAATTTAGCCAGGTTTTTAACTTCATCCAGAGACATTTGCTATAAAACAGCACTATAAACTCATGATTTTTAATATGCAAATCTGTGTGTGCTTATATATACATACATGCATACATGTACACACACAGATAGCTAGCTATACACAGTCATAATGATGTGAATATAAATGTATGTATGTTAGAAGCAATAATTCTCTAGTATAAATCAGCACATCCAGTATTCCATTTTGCTCTTACACAACATTCTCTAATAAAAGGAACCATAACCCCTTAGAAATATAAATGACACAACAGAAGAAATGCAGTAAGAACTAGAACATCTTACATTGTCAGAAAGTAAAGAAATACTAAAAAAAAAAAACAGGGGCATATTAAAAGAACACAAGAGTCCATCAATCTGAAGAATCTTGTAATGGCAAAAGCTGAAAAAAAATTTTTAAACAGCCAAATAAATGATAGATAGTAATGGATTTTAAACCACAGACGAATATAAGTATTTGTAAGTCCATATTGAATATTAAATAAATAGTTAATAAATTATTGAATAAATATTAAATCCATATTAAATAAAAATGAAGGAGAACAGAATGTTCTTTCTTACAGTATAATTCAAACTGATACAGAAGGCAAGAGGAAAATAGAAAATTACCATTACGCAAACACTGCAATAGTACATTTTGAAAGAAGATTCACTGATGAATGCTAAAATTATTAGACAAAAGTTTGAGGAGAATCAAGATTTCATAATGTCATAGTATCTCTTCTGGATATTTTTTAAGTGCAAAGAAGATATAGAAAATTTACCATGGAAAATGTGGAAGAAGCTACCTCAATTCAGTGATCAAGATTAGCAACTTCTGTGGTAGAATGCTTTAACATTACGCACCACTTGATATGCTGCAATGAAAAGGATATGGCACTGTTTCTATGGTGCCCTTTCAAAAAGTGTGTAACATCATTGCTCTGATGAGAAATCATCAGCAAACCCAAATTAAGTGACATTGGTAGAAGAATTGAACAATACTCTTCAAGTGTCAGCATAATGAAAGACAGAACAAGGCTGAGACAATCTTACAGACTAGGAAGATACCAAAAATAAATAAAATTCTAAATAATGTGGGTCCTGGATAGAATTCTGAAACAAAAAAAGGACATTAACGGAAAACCTGATGAAATTTTATTAGGCTTATGATACGGTTAATAGTATTGCACCAGTGTTAATTTCCTTGTTTTGACAACTCTACTATAGTTAAATAAAATGCTAACCCAGGGAAAGCAGAATGAAGAAATAAGGAGAAACTTTGTGTGATTTTGGCAACTTTCATACATGCTTTAAATTAATTAAAAATAAACAGTTTAAAAACTGTGTTATCTAGTGATGTTGTTATAACTATCACAGGCGTGAACTACTAACCTGCAGGTGATAATAATAATGGTAATATTATTAAGCATATATTGTTTAGCAATCATTAATTTCAGTGTTTTCATGAATTAATTCAATATTCATGGGCACAGCAAGCAGTAAATACTATTGCAACCAATTACATTTTACACTTGAGGAAAATGAGGCACAGAGAGAATGAATACTTTACCCAGTATTTCACTTTGAGATCAGGCAAAGCCCAAGCTTTAATACATGATGTTGCACAGCCTCTGTGGCAATATGTGCAAGCTGAATAAAGCCTTCATTAAGCTGATATTTAGAATGAAATTTGTTCAATTAAATTATTAAACCTTGAGAAATGGCATTAAGAAATAAGGAAGCATAATTTCAGAGTAAACAATGCATGCTATAATTTAAAAATATATGTTGAATAATGCATAGTAAAAATGAAGTTAACTAGAATATTTTCATATCAGTTTCTATTTTATTCTTACTCCTTCAACTTTTATTTTTCTGTGCTATTTATACTATGAAATAAGCATTTTTCTGTGTAATGTTTCTTTCTCCTATATGTATGTTATAGCCCTCCCTGCCTTTTCTCTATTTCTTCCTTTTATTTTATCCTACATTTCCTTAAAAGACTATACATCGATCTTTTGCTTGTTCCACCCCTTCATTTCCTGTATTCCTTTTTATACCTTATATAACTTGCTCTGGCTGGGAGGATAATGTGCCTCACTTCAACACTGTGCATTTCCTCAGATCACAGCAGCTAACAGAGTAAGCATTAATTTTCATCTTAAGTGTCAATATAAATCTCACTTTAATATTATTCTGAAATGTTCTAGTAAATTCCTTATTCTTCCAGCAGGCCTCTTTCATAACCCCATCCATACCCATGATGAGTTTAGGCAGTGACAAACAGCAAACTGTGTCGAGCTCAGCAGTGGCCCTGACTCCCCCCTAATTCCTCCCTTTATCAGCCTCTCCAGAATAAAAATGACAAAATTCACTGCTGAGAACCTTATAAAATTTACATTGTACTTTCAAATGTAGAATAATAGTTCTTGTGGATGGGGGAAAAAAGAGTCAGAACTGGCTTTTGGTTCAGAGACCGTAAGTATTTCACATTGTCGGGCTGTCATACTAAATGGAAAGAATGATGTTACTGAGCCTGAAAAACAAAATTGCTAGTCCTGTTACAAAGCGACTGATAGGACTACACACCCAAGTCCAAATAACTCTTCTTCACATCTTAGGTAACTTATTCTTTTTCCAGCTATACTGTGGTACACTTGACAACTAAAAATTGTGTATACTTAAGGATAAACAACTTGATGTTTTGATATACATTGTGAAATAACCACCACAAATCGATCTAATAAATATCCATCACCTAAGTATCATGTTTCATTTTGTTTTTATGGTGACAGTTTAGAGCTATCCTCTTAGCAAACTTCAAATATAATGTACAATAACTAAAGTCACCATGCTGTACATTAGATCTCCAGAACTTAGTCATCCTGGATAACTGAAAATTTGCAAGTTTTGACCATTTCTCATTTCCCCCCAACCCTAGTCCCTGCTTCTATAAGTATGATTACTATAGATTTCACATATAAGTGGTAGCATATAGTATTTGTCTTCCTGTGTTTGGTTTATTTAACTGAATAGTGTCCTCTAGGTCCATTGTCACAAATGGCAAGGTTATTTTTTATTTTTTAAGGCTGAATAATATTCCAGAGCAATGACCATCTTAAATTCAGTGTGCTAAAAAAAAACCTCTCAAAGTCAGCCAACTTTTCTCCATGTGTTTTAAGGGTATCCCTATTATGGCACACCATCTCTCATTGATAACTCTTTCCCTTGGCCAAACTTTAGTAAGTAGGCTCTTCACTAAAATTCTCCTCATTTGCCTCTTTTGTTTATGCTTTCTGTATCCCATGGGTCCTTACCTAATGCAATGCACACATTGCTTGTACAAAAATGCAAAGAACTTAAAAGATACATTGCTAGCAACAATTAAGAAAAACATTTCATACTTCATTCACACTACACAAAAATGCAATTTAATGTTATTTTATGCCAATGGATTTTGTTGTGATATTTATTGAGCAGTTTTTACTACAGGATCTGTGACTAAGAGAAAGAATGATAAAGACTGCTTATGATATGTTCAATTCTCAGCAGACTAATAATATATATTTCTTTGTAATTCAGTGGATCCAGAGAAGCAGACTATTTATATGAGGCCAGAAAAGTTGTGTACTCCCTGTATGTGTGTGTGCATTTCCTTTGCTATTTAAGGTTTATGTGAATAGTTGTCCTAATTGAACTAGTCTGATGTGTTTCCTTTCAGCCAGCATGGTAGAAACAAGTAAGATGCAGGTTCTCACTGGCTTTCTCTCAGTGGAAAAAAATAAACATTTTTAGGACATGTGAAAATTGGCCAGGGCCCCTACTGAAAATAAACTGAGAACACAAGGAGTATCTATGGGGAATGAAAACATATCTTGGAAATTTTATAACTGAGGGTAAAGGAGTATCCTATTATTGAACAATTAGAGAATGGAGGGAGACAATTACAGAGTCATGATTTCTTCCTCTGGTTGCTGGTTTGGAAAAATTGGTTGGCATTATAGCCAGCAAAGGCAGGGTGAATTTCAATTGGTTGTAAGAGCACACACCCATAGTGACTAATTACCTACCTAGTACAAATTGTTAAACCAGCCTCAATACTTATTAGCTCTCTGACCTTAAACAAAGCACATATTTCCTTTAATGATATGACTTAAAACATGTAAAGAACATAGAATAATGCCTAGTTCAGGTAAGTTCTACGTGTTTGCTATTGTTATAATTCTTATTATTGTTGTCCCTAAAAATGCATGATTTAAAAAAATTCAAGATTTCCTTCCTTGAACCTAGACCATCAATGAATGCTTCCTGTCAATCATACAGGAGTTCTTCAGTTATTTTCTCTTCTCCACAATAGCTATTTCTAAAGTTTTCTAATTTCCTGCAAGTTTCTATCTCTCCACCAAAACTTTCCCACTTTTTATCAGATGAGATTGCCTCCTAAATCACAGGTTAAATATAAAGCATTCAACTGGAACTTCTTCGAATTCTATCTATTCATTTTTTTCCTGACTTCTGTTTTAATAGAGGAAGCGTCTCTTATCAAAGGTCAGTATTTATGACTAAGTTTTGGGTCATATACCTCCTACCTTCTTAAGAAAATTAATGATCAATTAGCTATTTTTAATCCAGTTTTCCCTCTGAATATCATTCAGCATTTAAACATTATGTCTCCCATATTAAAAATAACTCCTAGACTCTGTATCTGAGACCACCTGCTTGTTATAGCCAATCTCCTTGAAAGAACCACAGAGTATCATCATTCCCCATCTTTGTATTTTCCACTCACCCCAATACATCTACTGTCTCTTTCCTTCCACAGAAATATTGTAACTAAAGATATCAATGGCAGTCATACTGCTAAACCCAATATTCATTTCCAACTATCTTTTTATCTTCCCCCAAATTGATCAATGATGGCCTTTCCATCTTTGTTGAAACTCTCCTTTCTTCCCTATTTGAAATTGTCCTCTGATACTATTTTCTTACATCTCTGAACATTAATATTTGTCTTGTTTATTGGCTAATTGGTGTTTTTAATGTGATCCTTTATCAAAATGTAAGAATTTGGTTTTCTTAAGTATAGATTTTAGACTGAATCAAATGCTTTGATTTCTAGTCAATCATTTCCCTATCCAAATAAATTTAAGGCCTATCTACCTATATGTACACCTACCTGCCTATTAGTTATTTCTAATTGTATATCTATCTGCCCAGCTCAGGCTCAAAATATCCTAAACTGTATTTGTGACATTTCCCTCCCTGCACTCCGTACCTAGTGCTCTCCTGATCATTGAGTTACATCACCATCAATCCATCCCAGCTTCAGGAACTGGAAGCCTGCAAGCTATTTTGGCTCTTGTTTTTCTCTTCCTCCCAAATTCAGTCTTTCAACAAATTAATCTTTATTCTTGTGCCTACTCCTGACCAGGGACTGATCTAAGTTCTAAGGATATAGAAGGAAAAAACACGTAAGTCAAGTCCATGCCATCATGGCACACCATTTCAATAAAAGGATGGAAGAAGTGGGAAAGAAAGGCAGCCAAGAAATAATGAAAGAGCAAATCTGTCAGTTTATGGTAGCTGCTATACAGAAAAATAAAGCAGGTTATGTTTGATAGGGAATAACAAGTTATTTTATGTTAGCTATTCAAGGGTGGCCACCAGGTGACTTCTGATTAGCTGTTGAAATTTTTTATGCTGAATTTCCTTCAAATCCATTTAATCATCTACATTTCTATTGCTGTCATCCTTATACAACATAGGACATTCTTATCTTGGGCTCCAGCATTAACCCAAAGACTTCTCATTTGTTTTGGTCCTCTCCTATTCTGTACTTTAAACAGCAGTGAAAGGTGTCTCTGTACAAAGGGAAGATACAAATCAAACAGGTCCCTGGGTTTTTGTATATAATTATCCATCCCAGAAACAATTTTTATATTTCCAACTCACATATTTAACTTCTAATTTTTCTCCTACTAAAACTCACATGACACTTTCTGTACTCCTTTATAACCATTTTAAAAGTTGAAAATTTACATTTTTTTATAATTTGAATATCCTTTGCTTTTTTTATTAGAATATAACTTCCAGATGGCAAACCATAGTTAGCTCACTAGGATATGAGATTTCAATCCCCTAGTGCAACATTTATTACATGATAGGCTTATAATAGATGTTTTTTGACAAAATGAAATGGCATTCATATGTTTAAGAAGGGGCAGAATTTTTAAATTATGGAATTAAGACCAATGATGGTATCTACATGTAATTCCCCCTCAACAAGATTTCTTTTTATTTCATTAACTATTTATGTGTCTTTTAATTATATAATATTTATTAAGAGCTTTGTATGTGCTTGAGTGAATGACAAGGTAGACAAGGTCCATCCATGCCCCTATGGGGTTTACATCTTACACTGATGTAGGGAAAGACACCCAGAATGCATAGTTCTGTGATATTACATGTATATATAATATATGTAACATACATATGCTATATACACATGTGTATGGATATACATAAATATGTGTTATAATATATATACATGTATAATATTAATACTTGGTAAGTTATTCTATGATAATAATGAAGGAAGCCAACTTTGGACAGGATAATCAGAGACTGTATCTTAAAGATGAAAAAAGTAGCTCAATATGCTCTAGAAATTGACAGAAGCGACATGTTACTAGAACTCAGTGAATAAGGAAGAACTGAGAATAGAGTCAGGAGAAGTGGGTGGAGGTTGAACCAAACCAGAAGCATTGGGAGAAGCTTGGAAGTTGTTGTAAATTTAATGGCAGCACTTATTATAAATAGGGAAGCAATATTACTGGCTTTTCACTATTTGAAACATTCATTTTGGCTTATCTAAGATAAATGGAATAGGAAGGGACAAAAGAACAACAGGAAAAAAGAGTTAGTAGAAAATGGTCAAGGCTGTAGATTATAAGGAGAGAGCAAATTCAGATTATACTCTGGAGTTAAATACAGGCCAGATGAAGAGTTAATCAAAAGAATGAAAGTCAGATTTCAAATGTCAATATGTATTTAGCATGTAGTAAAATTGCTGATGCCGACAAATGAGTTGAGGGAATCTCATAAGGCTCTCAGAGGGAGTCAAGAGTTCTCTTTTGTAACTGCTGAGTTTGAGTAGCATATGAAAATTCCAAGTACAGGTGATGAATAGGCCAATGAATACAAACATCTGAAAGTCAATGGCTAGATCAGGCTGCATATACACATTTGGGAATCATCAGCATACAGTTATGATATGGGCAGGGATATAATCTCCTATGTCTTTATAATAAACCTCTGTTGCCTAGCTTAAAATTTGAAAAGTGACAACATCAAAATCATCAGTCAAGAAGGTATAATGTGGGGAAAAGTACGTGGGGGAGCAGCCTCTGCTGTAGGTGGGAACCCAAAGTGGAAATATTTACATTACTGGGGATGGAATATGAAATTAGAACATTGCTAATAAGGCAAATGCAGAACAATTAATATCCAAAAATTTGCAAATGAAAAAATTCCCTCTCTGAGATAGTTAAATTTGTGTGGCTGGGATTAAGCCTGGGTTCTCTCACCTTATGTTCCCTTACAGTACTGTAGTGAGCAGTCTCCAACCTTATTTGATTATCTGGGGCCTCATTCCCTGCCCATCTCTTACCAATCTACTCTATACAGAAGCTCATTTTTGCTCTCTGTGGTCAGAATCTCACTGCAAACAGACAAATGTTCAGATTCCTAATGTTGAAGTAATTTTTGAGTTACAAGATTGCCATCAGTACAGAATCCTAGATTTCCGAATAGCAGGTTGGTGTCTTCTAGGACAACACTTGGATTTGAAAGACAGTGTAGAAATAATACCAGTCTTTCACTTTAGCACAGATTCCTAGAATCCTCACTCATAATCCAATTTGCTGAAGATTCACTTAATCTTTCCCAAAAAACTTACTTCTGCTACTATATAGACTAAGTTCTAGGTAAGTTAAACCAAAACTTCATTTATTGGTTTGAAATTTTGCCCCATATTTATATTTGCCTAAGATCACAACTTTTCTGAAATATTCCTTAAAGGTGAGTTGCTTCAACTTCTTTCTGTCTTTTCCTGCTATATTTATCATTTCTGAATGCATCTGAATTCAAGGAAACAGTATCCTAGAAACAGGTGAAATCTGAAAATGCATTTATTGGTTTATGTGACATCAGTGCATCTGAATATTTTGTAAAATGCCATTTTTATTTTCAATGGATTAACCCTGTCCAGCAAATTAACAAATAAACTTTGTGTAGGTATGCTTACAGTTGGGGGAAAAACGATTCCCAAAAGAGCAAGTTCTATGGCTCAGTGAAACCAAGTGAGAAGTTCCCAGATAAAGAAAATTACAAAGAATATTTAAAATAAAAACAAGCAGAATTAAAGGCCAACACTACTACAACACTGCTTACTAAATGATATTTTTTGAATAGAGAAGAGTTTTGACATTTCAATTATTGTTGCACATTCCAAAACAATTAAATATGTTTTCATAACACAAAGAACAATACACATTAGTTTTTATTGAAATAGAATTAGCTTTTAAGGTACTTAATTTTTATCAAAAAGTCAGTATTATCTAAACAAATTATTTGAAAATTCTGCATATTTTACTGGATACCTCATATATAATAGAAAAATATGTTGATAGGTCATATATTTATTAGTGAAGACACTGATTTCAATTACATACATCTTTCATCAGAAATTGCATAACTGCAGGTAAAAATAATGTAGTTGTTCAATATCATTTTACTGCCTGATATGTGGGTGGTGTTTATATGATTTGAAATGAAAAAGAAATATTAAAGTCAAACCACAATTAAAACGAAAACCTTACAAAAGATCGATGTGTGTATCAGATTGTGAAACAGAACTGGGATATGTGTGGGGCATGGCTTATGACAGAGCAGGTTATGACTAATGTGTTGAATTTCAATTATGTGCTATGTGTTATGCTATTTGCATCTTACCTGTTATCTCATTTATGATTTAATACAGAAACCTAATCTGTATAGACATTTATGCTGGGACAGTGGCCTTTAGGATCTAAAAGAATCTAGTAACACTGAAGAAAGCCCTAAGTACCTCCACTCTGCAAATAATTCCCAGCTAACTGGTATACATCAGGCTCTCTGCTAGGTGCTGGAATGTATTGATAAGTAAGAGACATGGTTCCTCTTCTCATGAATCATGTTGAAAGCAAATAAAAAGTAAATTGCCAGAACACTATAAATTGGGAAAGTGGAATGAATTTATATTTCCTGCAGTATGGCAGCTTATACACTCTGCTGGTCCTTCCAAAGGAATAGCTAAAATGGTAAAAATAAACAAGCCCAGATTTGTTTGTAAACACTGCTGAAGGACACTGAAAGAAACAAGTGAAGTGAAAACAAGAATCCTGTTAAAAAAAAAAAAAAGTGAAAGTTGAAGGTGTCTTTCACCCTGGGGTTGTTTGCTATACTCTGGGAACAAGGACTTTTTAATTGACATTTGAACACAAGGAAGCAGAGACAAGGCAGAAAACCTAAAGAAACCTGTTATAAAACAGCATTCAATAGGGTACACCTTCAGGGTAAGATACAACAAGAAATACACTGCACTGAGGTGGACACAGAAGGGAAGCTCAGATACCTCAATGTTGGAAGAATAAACAAACAAACAAAAATCTCTTTTGAAAAGTCAAAAACCCTAAAATGGCTCTAACACTTATTTTCAACCCAACATGCTACCTGTATTCTCTGAAAAACATCAAATACCAAAGCGAAGAGGGAATTAATATTTAAAGTGGTTCTGGTTGTTAGTGGCCCCAGGCAGGAGACAAATCCTGTCTGGAGAAACTCAAGTCAAGGAATGCCTAAAACTACTCACAGATTAAGTTGCATTAAAAAGCAAACATCTCACAGGCAAAAATCATACAAGTAAATAAGTAACTGGTAACTGAGAAACAGCATAAATGATAGCAGTTAGTGTCCAAAAATGTTTAAAGTGTTGGACTAATCAAGCATAAATTTTAAAAACCCTTTTGAAATTTATTTATTATGATTAGTAAGTTTATACAAAAAAAGAAAAATTAGAATATATTTGCAGAAAACAGAAGTATGATAAATGATTAACAAGATATCAAAAATAATCAAATGGGTACTCTAGAAATAGTTATTGATGTTATAATAACTAAATGAAATCACTGTAGTTGAAAGTAAATGGGTAGGTTTCAAGATTATGAAAGGTCAGAAGAAATTTTCCAGAGCGCAGCCTGGTGAGGCAAGGAGATAACCAGATTTGGAAGATAGTTTAAGAGACATGTGGGACACTAGGAGAAGATCCTGCATTCTCTTCATGATTGCAGTAGAAGAGGAGAAAGAGAATGCCCAGAGGAAAAGATAATTGTGAAGATTCCATAGAATAACAAAAAACAAGCAACTAAAGACTAAGAAAAGCAACAAATCCCAATCAGATTAAATTAAACAGAAATCAGGACATAGTCATTTCATAGAGAATGACAAATCTCAAAAGCAGCCTAAAATAAAAGAGAGATTACCTACCAAAATAAGATTTTACATTTGGAAAAATTTTCTGAATTGCAATTAGCAATAAAAAATCACAGTAGAGAGTTACAAGGGGCGGAGCCAACATGGCGGCATGAGTAGGACAGAGGAAATCTCCTCCCAAAAACATATATTTTTGAAAATACAACAAATACAACTAATCCTAAAAGAGAGACCAGAAGACACAGGACAACAGCCAGACTACATCCACATGTGCGAGAGCCCAGCGCCTGGTGAAAGGGGTAAGATACAAGCCCCGGCCCGGTGGGACACAAGCACACATCCCCCCACCTCCCGGCGGGAGGGAGAGGGAACCCAGGACTGCTAAACACCCAGCCCCAGCCACCTGCACAAGAGCGCAGACACAGTGCATGCATGGAGGGCTGGATACTGGGGGAATAGGGAGTAAGACCTCTGAGCGGGTTCCGAAGCTGATGCCCCTGTGACAAAGAAAAGCGGGTGCTTTTTGAAAGTCTTAACGGGAGAGGGACATAACAGCTGGAAGAAAACAACACAGGTCACAGCCCAGTGGCTGGAAATTACAGGGAAAACTGGGTGCACTAACCCCCTGGGCAACAGCTCTGAGACCCCTCATGGAGGTAAACAGCCAAACAGACCCCTGTCCATTACACCTCCGGGCGCTGCGAAAGCAGAGAATCAGCTTAAGGCTGGTCACGCCCTCAGAAACGGAGCTTCCTCCACTCCGGCCAGGCAAGACACAAAGACCCAGCCTACACGCAATTACCCAACACAAGCCACTAGGGGTCGCAGTTGTCCCAGTAAAGAAAGGCCAGTAGCAAGTGAAAAGTTTGGCCCTCCCAGCTGACAGTCAATAGCACCTGGCAACATGAAAAGGCAAAAAAATATGATCCAGACAAGACTAACCCAGACAGCTTCGGCATCTGCTACATCTTCCCCTGAGAAGGAATCTGGGGAGATACATTTAGCCAGTCTTCCTGAAAAAGAATTCAAAACAAAAGTCATAACCATGCTGATGGACTTGCAGAGAAATATGCAAGAACTAAGGAAGGAGAATACAGAAATAAAACAAGCTCTGGAAGGACTTCAAAACAGAATTGACGAGATGCAAGAGACCATTAATGGACTAGAAAACAGAGAACAGGAACGCAGAGAAGCTGATGCAGAGAGAGATAAAAGGATCTCCAGGAATGAAAGAATTTTAAGAGAGCTGAGTGACCAAATGAAAAGGAACAATAAATGAATTATAGGTATTCCAGAAGAAGTAGAGAGAGAAAAGGGGATAGAAAATGTCTTTGAAGAAATAATTGCTGAAAACTTCTCCAAACTAGGGGAATAAATGGCCTCTCAGACCACAGAGGTACACAGAACTCCCATAACAAGGGATCCAAGGAGGACAACACCAAGAAACATAATAATTAAAATGGCAAAGATCAAAGACAAGGAAAAAGTATTAAAGGCAGCCAGAGAGAAAAAAAGGTTACCTACAAAGGAAAACCCATCAGGCTATCATCAGACTTCCCAACAGAAACCCTACAGGCCAGAAGAGAATGGCATGATATACTTAATGCAATGAAACAGAAGGACGTCGAACCAAGACTACTGTATCCAGCACGAATATCATTTAAGTATGAAGGAGGGATGAAACAATTCCCAGACAAGCAAAAGTAGAGGGAATTTGCCTCCCACACACCACCTCTTCAGGGCATCCTACATGGACTGCTCTAGATGGGAGCACTCCTAAAAAGAGCACAGAACAAAACACCCAACATATGAAGAAGGGAGGAGGAGGAATAAGAAGGGAGAGAAATAAAGAATCATCAGACCACATTTATAATAGCTCAACAAGCGAGTTAAGTTAGACAGTAAGATAGTAAAGAAGCTAACCCTGAACCTTTGGTAACCACAAACTTAAAGCCTGCAACGGCAATAAGTTCATACCTTTCAATAATCACCCTAAATGTAAATGGACTGAATGCACCAATCAAAAGACACAGAGGAATATAATGGATAAAAAAGCAAGACCCATCCATTTTCTGCTTACAAGAGACTCACCTCAAACCCAAAGACATGCACAGACTTAAAGTCAAGGGATGGGAAAAGATATTTTAGGCAAACAGCAAAGAGAAAAAAGCAGGTGTTGCAATTCTGGTATCAGACAAAACAGACTTCAAAATAAAGAAAGTAACAAAAGAAAAAAAGGACATTGCATAATGAAAAAGGGCTCAGTCCAAGAGGATATAACCATTATAAATATATATGCACCCAACACAGGAGCACCAACATACCTGAAACAAAAACTAACAGAACTAAAGGAGGAAATAGAATGCAAAGCATTCATTCTACGAGACTTCAACACACCACTCACTCCAAAGGACAGATCCACCAGACAGAAAATAAGTAAGGACACAGAGGCACTAAACAACACACTAGAACAGATGGACCTAATAGACATCTACAAAACTTTACATCCAAAAGCAAGAGGATACACATTCTTCTCAAGTGCAGATGGAAAATTCTCCAGAATAGACCACATACTAGGCCACAAAAAGAGCCTCAGTAAATTCCAAAAGATTGAAATCCTACCAACCAACTTTTCAGACCACAAAGGCATAAAACTAGAAATAAACTTGACAAAGAAAGCAAAAAGGCTCACAAACACATGGAGGCTTAACAACATGCTCCTAAATAATCAATGGATCAACAACCAAATCAAAATGGAGATCCAGCAATATATGGAAACAAACGACAACAAAAACACAAAGCCCCAACTACTGTGGGACAAAGCAAAAGCAGTCTTAAGAGGAAAGTATATAGCAATCCAGGCATATTTAAAAAAGGAAGAACAATCCGAAATGGTCTAATGTCACAATTATCGAAATTGGAAAAAGAAGAACAAATGAGGCCTAAGGTCAGCAGAAGGAGGGACATAATAAAGATCAGAGAAGAAATAAATAAATTGAGAAGAATAAAACAATAGCAAAAATCAGTGAAACCAAGAGCTGGTTCTTCGAGAAAATAACAAAATAGATAAGCCTCTAGCCAGACTTATTAAGAGGAAACGAGAGTCAACACAAATCAACAGTATCAGAAACGAGAAAGGAAAAATCACGACGTACCCCACAGAAATACAAAGAATTATTAGAGACTACTATGAAAACCTATATGCTAACAAGCTGGGAAACCTAGGAGAAATGGACAACTTCCTAGAAAAATACAACCTTCCAAGACTAACCCAAAAAGAAACAGAAAATCTAAACAGACCAATTACCAGCAACGAAATTGAAGCAGTAATCAAAAACTACCAAAGAACAAAACTGCTGGGCCAGATGGATTCACCACAGAATTTTATCAGACATACAGGAAAGACATAAAACCCATTCTCCTTAAAGTTTTCCAAAAAATAGAAGAGGAGGGGATACTCCCAAATTCATTCTATGAAGCTAACATCACCCTAATACCAAAACTAGGCAAAGACCCCACCAAAAAAGAAAACTACAGACCAATATCCCTAAAGAACGTAGATGCAAAAATACTCAACAAAATATTAGCAAACCGAATTCAAAAATACATCAAAAGGATCGTGCACCATGACCAAGTGGGATTCATCCCAGGGATGCAAGGACGGCACAACACTCGAAAAGCCATTAACATCATCCACCACATCAACAAAAAGAAAGACAAAAACCACATGATCATCTCCATAGATGCTGAAAAAGCATTTGACAAAGTTCAACATCCATTTATGATAAAAACTCTCAGCAAAATGGGAATAGAGGGCAAGTACCTCAACATAATAAAGGCCATTTAAGATAAACCAACAGCCAACATTTTATTGAACAGCGAGAAGCTGAAACCTTTTCCTCTGAGATAGGGAACTAGACAGGTATGCCCACTCTCCCCACTGTTATTTAACATGGAGGTCCTAGCCACGGCAATCAGACAAAACAAAAACATACAAGGAATCCAGATTGGTAAAGAAGAAGTTAAACTGTCACTCTTTGCAGATGACATGATACTGTACATATAAAACCCTAAAGACTCCACCCCAAAACTACTAGAACTGATATCGGAATACTGCAAAGTTGCAGGATACAAAATCAACACACAGAAATCTGTGGCTTTCCTGTACACTAACAATGAACCAACAGAAAAAGAAATCAGGAAAACAACTCCATTCACAATTGCATCAAAAAAAATAAAATACCTAGGAATAAAACTAACCAAAGAAGTGAAACACTTATACTCTGAAAATTACAAGTCACTCTTGAGAGAATTTAAAGGGGACACTAACAGATGGAAACTCATCCCATGCTCGTGGCTAGGAAGAATTAATATCATCAAAATGGCCATCCTGCCCAAAGAAATATACAGGTTTGATGCATTCCCTATGAAACTACCAGCAACATTCTTCAATGAACTGGAACAAATAATTCAAAAATTCATATGGAAACACCAAAGACCCCAAATAGCCAAAGCAATCCTGAGAAAGAAGAATAAAGTAGGGGAGATCTCACTCCCAACTTCAAGCTCTACTATAAAGCCATAGTAATCAAGACAATTTGGTACTGGCACAAGAACAGAGCCACAGACCAATGGAAAAGACTAGAGAAATCAGACATTAACCCAGACATATATGGTCAATTAATATTTGGTAAAGGAGCCATGGACATACAATGGCGAAATGACAGTCTCTTCAACAGATGGTGCTGGCAAAACTGGACAGCTACATGTAGGTGAATGAAACTGGACCATTGTCTAACCCCATATACAAAAGTACACTCAAAATGGATCAAAGACCTGAATGTAAGTCATGAAACCATTAAACTCCTTGAAAAAAACATAGACAAAAAACTCTTAGACATAAACATGAGTGACCTCTTCTTGAACATATCTCCCCAGGCAAGGAAAACAACAGCAAAAATGAGTAAGTGGGACTATATTAAGCTGAAAAGCTTCTGTACAGCAAAAGACACCATCAATAGAACAAAAGAAACCCTACAGTATGGGAGAATATATTTGAAAATGACAGATCCGATAAAGGCTTGACATCCAGAATATATAAAGAGCTCACACACCTCAACAAACAAAAAACAAATAACCCATTTAAAAAATGGGCAGAGGAACTGAACAGACAGTTCTCCAAAAAAGAAATACAGATTTCCAACAGACACAAGAAAAGGTGCTCCACATCGCTAATTATCAGAGAAATGCAAATTAAAACTACAATGAGGTATCACCTCACACAAGTAAGGATCGCTGCCATCCAAAAGACAAACAACAACAAACTTTGGCGAGGCTGTCGAGAAAGGGGAACCCTCCTACACTGTTGGTGGGAATTTAAATTAGTTCAACCATTGTGGAAAGCAGTATGGAGGTACATCAAAATGCTCAAAACAGACTTACCATTTGACCCAGGAATTCCACTCCTAGGAATTTACCTTAAGGATGCAGCAATCAAGTTTGAGAAAGACAGATGCACTGCTATGTTTATCGCAGCACTATTTACAATAGCCAAGAATTGGAAGCAACCTAAATGTCCATCGATAAATGAATGGATAAAGAAGATGTGGTACATATACACAATGGAATACTACTCAGCCATAAGAAAAGGGAAAATCCTACCATTTGAAGCAACATGGATGGAGCTGGAAGGTATTATGCTCAGTGAAACAAGCCAAGCGGAGAAAGAGAAATACCAAATGATTTCACTCATCTGTGGAATATAAGAACAAAGGAAAAACTGAAGAAACAAAATAGCAGCAGAATCATAGAACTCAAGAATGAACTAACAGGTACCAAAGGGAAAGGGACTGGGGTGGATGGGTGCATAGGGAGGGATAAGGGGGGAGAGAAAAAGGGGTTTATTAAGATTAGCAACCATGGGTGGGTGGGAGAAAGGGGAGGGCTGTACAACACAGAGAAGACAAGTAGTGTTTCTACTACATTTTGCTATGCTGATGGACAGTAACTGTAAAGGGGTTTATAGGGGGGACCTGGTATAGGGAAGAGCCCAGTAAACATAATATTCATCATGTAAGTGTAGATTAATGTAACAAAAAATAAAAGAAATAAAAACAATTCCTATGTTGACCTCCAATGAGTTCTACACAGTGGCACAAAGGGCATATAAAAGTGTAGGCAAAGGGTCTGTTTGTGTTTATATAGAGGATCAAAGCCTAATTTGGCTACCCCGAAAATGAACTAAGACACCATATGAAAAAGAACTTCCAAAATCAGCACTCTCTGGAAGACTCATACCAGAAGATGATCATCAAAATACCCCAACAAAGATCCATGCGCTGCTACAGCTGTAGATGCACTCACCCCACCGGTTCCTGGACTTGCCATGGGAATGAAGAAGGAGATATCTAAGCTGGCCTGTGCATACAGTAAAACAACAAATTTGACTGGATCTATACTGTTGGAACTCAACCAAGAATTAGGAGAAGTGCAAATTGTAGCGCTCCAAAATCTTACAACTACAGACTATCTACTATTAAAAGAACATAAGGGATGTGAACAGTCCCCAGGAATGGGTTGTTTTAATTTGTCTGATTTCTCTCAGACTGTTCAAGTTCAGTTGGACAACATCCACTATATCATAGATAAGTTTTCACAAATGCCTAAGGTGCCTAACTGGTTTTCTTGGTTTCACTGGAGATGGCTGGTAATTATAGGTCTGCTTTGGTTATGTAACTGTAGTCCTATTATGTTAATGTGGGTGCGCAATTTAATTAGTAGTTTAAAACCTATACATGCTGAAGTTACTCTACAAGAAGATATGTCAAAGAAATAATCAATCTTCCCAAGTTTTCTTCCAACCTGCTACTTCTATAGCTTTTCTTCTTCCTTCCTAATTACAACCCTTAAATAGAATTCGTGCCTCATATCGAATTAACCGAGTATTATAATTCTTCCAAGTGGTAAAGATACCTCAAGACAAATGCTGGGCATAGAAGCCACAGGGCATGAATCTGCAAAGAAGTAAAAAGCTAACCTTTTCAAACAATAAGGCTTCTCTCTCACTTACCAACTTTACATTTCCCTGTATGGCCCCGGAAGATGACTGGTTAGCCAGAGACGGGTAAGATTCCTCAAGGGAGGAACAACCTAAGACAGGCCAGTCGCAGGGGTCCATCAGGTGTGAAACTGGGGATCAACATAGGTGAGGCTTCGAACCTCACACCCCTCTTCTGAGAGAAATCTTCAGCATCCGTGGATGTTTTATTGCCTTTGTCTAGGTTGGATTAACACATAGTCTACATACACACCCCTGATCATCTTCATTTGCTCTCTTACAACACTAAACTATGTTTTCTACCTTTATCTTGTGTCTACCTACCACTTCAGCATTTTATTAAAAATAATAATAATAAAGGAAGAAATGTGGTATCCACATATAAATCAAGTATAAAAATCAAATGAGTATTTATATTTGACCTGATTGTAGTTCATAATGCATGAGCAAAACCAAAAGTTTCTGTGATGACTGCCCTTGTACTGTTCACCATGTAACTTATTTACTATGTATGAATTTGTTCTCCATGTAAGAACTTGTTTGTTATGCTTCAGAAGTTTGGAGACTGATGAAAATTAGGCTTGGGTGGATTAATGATTGTGCATTGAGCATTGACTCCCCTATACATAATTTTGTTGTTGTTAACAACCATTTGATCAATAAATATGAGAGATGCCCTCTTAGAAAAAAAAAAGAAAGAAAGAAAAGTACACACTTCCAATTGTAAAATAAGTAAGTAACCGGGATGTAATGAATAGCATAAGGAATATAGTCAAAATATTGTAACAACTTGGTATGGTGATAGCTGGTAGCTAGAATTATCATGTATATAAATGTTGAATCACTGTGTTTTACACCTGAAACTAATGTAATACTGTGTGTCAACTACCCTTCAATAAAAAATAATTATCTACAAAAAAAAAAATCACTGTAGAGTGTCTCTGTCAAAAGGCTGAAATAATATATCTGTCTCTTTATTTGTTACCCAAGATAAATTAGGTCATGCTGTCTGGATTTAAATAAACAAGTTATTTGCAGTCTTGTACCTGCACTTACATGGGGTACAGGTTTAACAGATAACAGTAAAATATCTTAATAGGAAACTTAATTACTTCTATTCAGAAAGGAGAATTATGGAAGACATGCAAAGCCACAAGCATATAACTGTTCTTGAATATCCTTAAGCAGTCATGGCCCTTCTAACGTGAAGTATTACTAGGTCCCACTTCTACTGTTTAAGAAGTAACTCCTTCTACAAACTTGTCCCAGGACCCCTGGCTCAATCTTTGGAGCAAAAGTCAACAAACTGCAACCTAAATATCAGACTTAGCCCTTGACCAAATTCTTTTTTAAATTCACTTTTATTGGAACACAGCCACAAACATTGATTTAAATATTGTTTGTGACTGCTTTTGTGGCAGAATTGAGTAGCTGCAACAGAGACTGTATGGCCAAAAAGCCTAAAACATTTGCTACCAGGCCTTTTAAAAAGAAGTTGGCTGACCCCTGATCTAACAGAGTTCTATTCTCCTCTGCTTTAGCTGAAGTGGTTGTTGGGTATACTCTTCCTTCCTTAGAAGCTACATGGCCTTAGCCCACTTGTAGCTCATAAGAGATAGGGAAACAAGGGTTTTTTAAAGACTTAAATAGCTACAGCATTTTTCATTGTACACTCAAGGGATCTTAAGCAGGACAACTATGTATTTTTTAATTCTTTTTTTATTTCAGGTGAGAATTTCCACAACTGGTAAGGAAGAAGAAGGTCACAGGGAGTCTAATAACTAGAAAAGCAAGATGCAACAACTGGAAAAACAAGGTAAGTCACAGCAAACATTTTTTTAAAGAAATGGATGGATACGGAAGCAATGGGGATATACATGGGTTAAATTCATTCTTGCCCATAGGCAACTTACACATCTGAAGGTATTTATTGGATGTCTTCCCCTCAAAAGTATTTTCAAATTTATCATATGTAGCAGTTGGTTCTTCCATACTTGAAAAAGCTCCAAATTTATGGAACCTCAATATTACATTTTTTATGTGCAAAACTTGTCTACATTTTCCCAAGATACTCAATTTCTTATAATACACTGATAAAAGCAGCAAATGAAATGCATACTTACTATTTATATTCTGTTGTCCAAACTCTTTCCTTACCATGACTCTTTTCCTAACATTATTCACATACTAGGCCTCCTATGGAAGACATGATTTTACTAAATATTTTGCCACTACAAAAATGAATTACAATCTTTCCTGTCTTTGATACAAATTTCCTTATTGTGCATTAGCCAACTGCCTTTTAGTTTTTCTTATAACACAGTTATACCAATCACTTATGCTCCTATTTCCTTATACAGAGCCACAGTGATATATGCCCTTGTCCCAAAGAAGAGCAAAATAGTAAAGACTTCTATATGTCTTAAGGAGAAAAAAAATAAATACTGGTCAGAATCAATGACGTTTAACACAACCTAGAACATTATATTTGAAATGCAAAAATCGTGCTCACAAAGATTTAAGGAGTTACTTCCAGAAAAAAAATTTTAAGAAATGGAGAAAGTTTGAGGACCAGGAATGGAAATTGTAAAGAATGTACTTCAAGAAAAAGGAATATAAATCCAGAATAAATGGCTGAGAGGCAAGAGGAAATGAAGACCAATGAAAGTGAAAAAAAATATGTGAAAATCTAAACATATTAGAGCATATAAATCAATGATAATGTCTTATAAAGATAAAAGGACAACAGGATAAATTATGCCAAATAAAAATAGTAATGTATGTCTAAAAGTCAGAGCTAATATTGTAAGATCTTATGTTATCTTTTAGGAGTATATATTATTCAGTAAACTTAAACTTTGAAATGTTGGGAATACATGTATTAATTTCTATTAACTAACACAATACCAGAAATAGAAAATGCAATTTTAAAAGCAGTTCAAGGAGAAAAGCGGAATGATCAAAATAATAATTAGAAGAGAAAAAAGTAAAATTTTACATAAGAATAGGACAATAGAAATAAACCATTTGATGGAACATATTCTTTAAATTTACCCACATATTAATCATTTCAAGTTTCTGTTATTCTCTTACTTATTCATGACTATCAAAATAAGAAAAACTGTAGCTAGTGTGTGTGTGTGTGTGTGTGTGTGTGTGTGTGTGTGCATTCCTACCTATCTATCTACCTACTTATTCGCCTACCTATCTGTATATATAATTAAATGATATGAATTAACTGTTATAAGGATCTGGCATTTTACTTAAACTAACTCACTAAATTAATTAGATGTAGAACACTAAAATATATTTAAGTATCACAGAAAAGGCAGGAATGGTGGAAAGAGGAACATAAACAAATAAAAACAAGCAAATAGAAAATAAATAGCAGAGCAGTTGATGTAAGCCAGAAAAAAAAACCTCAAAGCTGTTAGGTAATGAATGTTTGCATCCTCCCAAAATTGATATGTTCAAAGCCATAATCCCCAAAGTGGCAATATTTGGAGATGGGGTCTCTAAAGAAATAATTAGATTAAGTGCAGTCATAGGAATGGGTCCCTGAACCTACAGGATTATTGTACTATAAAAAAAGACAACAGAGAAATCACTTTATCTCCTCTTGCACAGTCATTGAGGAAACACCATGTGAGGACATAGCAAAAAGGCATAAATCTACAAGCCAGGAAGAGAGTTCTCATCAGAAACCAAATTGGCTGGAACCTTAATCTTAGACTTCTAGCCTCTAGAACTGTGAGAAAAAATAAATTTCTGTTGGTTAAGCCACCAGTGGATAATAGATTTTTATGGCAGCCTAAGCTGACTAAAACACTCACATGAAATATGAGTGGACTAAATACTCAAATCAAAAGGCACAGATAATCAGATGGCACATCAAAGCAAGAAACTGCTATATGGTATACATAAGTGGCACACTTATTTATAAAGACATAAAGAGGCTGAAAGTAAAAGGATGGGAAAGGATACAAAATACAAACAGTAGACATTAGAAAACTGGAGAGTGTCTATATTAATATCAGGGAAAAAACAGCCCTAAAACAAAGGTAAAGGAGACAATACATCAAAGTGATATACAGAAAGAAATATATATACATACATATGAAATTTATGTGTATGTGTGTGTGTGTGTGTATATATATATATATGTTTATATGCATATGTATCTAATAACAGTTTCCAAATTAAAGGATAAAATTAAGGGATGAAATAGAGAAATTCACAATCATAATCAGATGCTTTAATGCATTTCTTGAAACTAATAGAAGATCTGAACTACATTATCGATTTCCTTAACATAAATGATATTTATAGAAGACTACCTCCAAAAACTACAGAGTAAATATTTTTTTAAATATTTGTGTGGATTGTTCACAAAGATAAACCCAAGCTGGGCTACAAAACAAGTCTTAATACATTTAAAAAGGAAATCCTACTTCATAGATTCCCTGAATGAAAACAGTTTTATAATTATAAATCAGCAACAATAAAGCTGTTAGATAAGCTCCAGATATCTGGAAATAATAACCATACACCCATAAAAACATATTAGTCAAAGGAGAAATTACAATATAAATTTGAAAATATTCTGTACTAAATTATTAAGAAAACAAAACATATTCACAATAGTAGAACATATACTCTCTTAAAACCCAAAAAGAAATTTTATGAAAATTGAGAATATCCTCAATAATAAACAACCATCAATTAAACTCAATACTAGGATCATAAAGAATGTTTTCTGGTTTCAATGAAAATAATATAAAATTATTACAAATATAAACAGAAAATACCCATATTTGAAAGTTATTAATCACATGTTCAAGTAACCATTTTATAAAAAGATACATAAAAAGAAAGCACTTCAAATTATCTTAAGAATACCATCCAAGAGTAGACTGACACATGGCTCTAAACAGAATGAAATTGGTCTCCCAAAGAAATGTGCACTAGTTCATGATAAAACTCTTAGTAAACTAGGAATATAGGTGAACTTCCTCAACTTAATAAAGAATATCTATAGAAAACCCATAACTAACATTATATTTAATGGCAAGAAGTTTGAAGATTTCCCACTTATGTGGAACAAAACAAGGATGTCTCCTCTCATCATGTTGGACTTTTCACATCATGTTGGAAATCCTACACAATGCAATAAGACAGAAAATATACAAATTTAATGTTAGAAACAAAACTGTGTTCACAAATGACATCACCTATGTAGAAAATCCATAATACAAAATAACTCCTGGAACAAATATAGCAAGGTTGCAGGATACAAGGTTAATATGTAAAAGTCATTTGCTTTCCTATACAACAGCCATGAAAAAGGGGAATTTGAAATAAAAAACATACTAGTCACATTAGGACTAAATGAAATGCTTAGATATGAATCTAACAAAATATGTAGATTTAAAAGATATAAATGAGGAAAACTACAAAACTCTGATGAACAAAATTAAAGAACTAAATAAATGGAGATATAGTCCATGTTCATGGATGGGAAGGCTAAAATTGTCAAGGTGTCAGTTCTCCCCAACTTGATTCACAGATACAATACAATCACAATCAAAATCTCAGGATATTTTTGGAGGGAAATGGAAAAAATGATTTTAAAGTTTGTACAGAGAGGCAAAAGACAGAACAGGCAACACATGTAACTGTTTTGAAGAACAGAGGACTTGATACCCCTTGACTTCAAGACTTAACATAAAGCTACATTAATCAAGACAGTGTATATTGGTGAAAGAACAAAAACAAACAGATGAATAGAAAAGAATGGAGAGCCCCCAAACAGACTCACACAAAAAGAGTTAACTGATCCTTGAAAAAGGAGCAAAAGCAATAAAATTGAACAAAGATAGTCTTTTCAACAAGTGGTACTAGAACTAAACATTCAACACAGACCTTACACTCATCACAAAAATTAACTCAAAACAGGTCACAGACCTAAATGTAAACTATAAAACTAGAAAATAACACAGTAGAAAACCTACATGACCTGGGATATGGTAATGACAACACCAAAGATATGATCCATGATAGAAATCACAAACTGTACTACATTAAAATAAAAAAGTCTCATCTGCAAAAGGAACTATCAAAAGAATGAAAAACCACATACTGGGAAAAACTTTTTTCAAAAGACACATCTGATAAAGGATCATTTCCCAAAATTTACAAAGAACTGTTAAAACCCAACAATAAGAAAACATCCAATTAAAAATGGGCCAGAGAAGACGTGCAGATGGCAAGTAAGCACAAGGAAATATTTTCCATGTCATATGTCATCAGGGAAATATAAATTAAAACAACAGTGAGATACTATTGCACACATATTACTACTGCACACACATTGATAAAATTTAATCAAAATTTTGTTCAAACTCATAGAATAAATCATTCTAAGAGTGAACCCTTACATGAACTATGTACTGTGGGTGAAAATGATGTGTCAATGTATGTTTATCAATTGCAACAAATGGTGAAGAATGTTGACAATGGGGAAACCACATGAGTGGGGCAGGGAATATGTGGGCAATCTCCCCATACCTTCTACTCAACTTTGCTATGAACTTAAAACTGCTCTAAAACCCAAAGCCTATTTTAATATGTGCTTTTAGAGTATGCTATACTCTCTAATAAGACTCAAAGGAAATCCACACAAAATTTAAAGGAGTTTTATTAGCAAAATCACCACATACCTCAACTGAAAAAGACAGACACTATAAAAACACAAAGGAAACCTCCAGAACCTTGAGTTTTTGTGGACAGGAAACAAGCCAAAAATGCTGCACAGCTGAAAACAAAAATCATATTTTATAGAAAAGATAGTTACCTAGGAGCATGAATCCAAGGGCCCAGAAGATGATCTAAGAACCAAAGAGAAAGCAGGAAAACATTATCAATTTACAAAAATAGGTCCTAATCAAAGAATACTTTGAGCTTCTAGAATAGGATGGAGGAGGTGGTTTAACTGATGTCCAGATAGATTTAAGAACTGCTTTGGGCTAGTGACTACTATGTGTCCTTTCTTTTTCCCCTTTTTGATTGACAGTGTCTATTGTTTCTGTCCTGCATGGACTCCTGATTATACACAGGGTATAGAGAAGGATGATAATGTGCCTTTTTAAATCAAAGATCTCTCAATTAAGAGAACTGCATCCCAAGAGCATTTCCCCATCCAGACTTGATATAGATAATGCAAATATGGACTTTGAGCCTGGTATTGCACTTGGAAAAGATTCTTTTGGGGGTTCTAGCATTGTAATAGGCACATTTAAGGTGAGAAGTAATGTGAATAATTTGTGGCTTAAAATTCTTTGTAAGTCCTCATTATAATATGGGGTCTATTTCCCTACCATTTAAATCTGAGATTGGCTTATGACTTCCTTGACTAATAGAATGCTATGGACATTGTGCGCTGTATATTCTAAGCCTTGACCTTGATAAGTCTTAAAGCCTTTGCTTTTGCCCTTTTGAAATGTTGTCACTAAATGAACAAGCCTGAACTTCCCACCTTGTGGATGTAAGCCATGTGAACGGAAAGGTCCAACCCTCCCAGCTGAGACTCCAGACAAAGGACAGATACTAGCAGATATCATGTGAAACAAAGATGAATTGTTCCCAGCTAAGCCCAAGAATAATTTCTGACCCAAAAAATCATGAGTAAATATATTATTATTGTTTCTAACCACAAAGTTATGGGGTGATTTGTTACTCAGCAATAGATAATTATATGCTTATAGTAGCATTGTTCATAACGCACACACACAAAAATGCTAAAATAAACTCCTACTATTTTCAGTGGAAAATTGATGTTCAGAAGAAAATGGGATGGCTAATAAACAATGGGGATGATGGTTTAAATGTTTGTGTCTGCTCCACAATTTATGTCTTGAAATACTAATGACCAGTGTGACAGAATTAAAAGGTGGGGCCTTTGGGAGATGATTAATCCCTAAGGGTGGAGCCCTAATGAATGGGATTAGTTTTCTTATGAAAGAGACCCAACAGTGCTCCCTAGCCCCTTCCACCAAGTAAGGATACAGGGAGAAGTCAGCAGTCTGCAACTCCGAGGAGGACCTTCACCAGAACCCAGTCATGCTGGCCCTGTAATCTTATATTCTCAGCCTCTAGAACTATGAGAAATACATTTCTGTTGTCTATAAAATACCAAGTCTATAGTATTTGTTATAGAAGTCCAAACAAATTAAGTTGGGGTAAGAAGAAGTATCTCTGGAGTGAAGAAGATCCTGTGAGGCACCACCTAGTGCTGTTAGGCCCTGTGATTAACAAATATTATGACAACCCCATACAAGCGAGCTGATAGTGGCCCATAGATGTCACATATGAAGTTTTCATTTAGCCCACTCCATAAGGAACCTAACAAGCCAAGATGTTTGTTGAGGGTAAGCATAAAATGAACAGTAGAAGAAAATAGTTATAAATACTGGTTGCAACCATGTGACCTCTTGCTATACATTTTTCCTGATTTATAAATTGTTTCTTCACTTTTTATTTTATAAAATTTCTATATAGCTTAAACATATATATATATTGTGTTATATGTTAGTATATATTAAATATTATTTCTGGTCACTTTTATACATAAATAAATATGTGTTTAGAAAAAGAGTATATAATGCAGCAGTGATCACATGCTACTGTAATAAGTGAGCAAGTCACAAAGAAATATATGGCATAATTCTACTATGTAAATTTCAAAAGCATGTGGTACTAAACAATATATAATTCAGAATAAATACAGAGCTATATTTTTAAGAAAGAATGGGAATGTTTATAAAAATATGAGTAATAATATTAATTAAAATAATATCATATCCACAAGTTCATTACTTTATTATAGTTATATTATTATATGCCAGAAGTGTTTTAAGGGCTTTTTAATATTATAATTATTTTTCATATTAATTCCATGAGTTAGGCACCAACATGTTTAATTCTAACAATTATCCTTAGTTACTATTATTATCCAAATATATCACTGAAGGTTTGATTAAACAAGTGGAACCACCAGCAGCCACATGTAAACTGCTTAATCAACTCTTATATGTAAGTTTATATTTCTATATTATTTATATAGAAATGTAAATGTATAATATATAAATGCAATGTAATATATAAATATACACTGTAAATATATTATAAATATATATGTATAAAATAGTACATCCATGTGTAAAAATATTTTTATAGAGATATATTTATATCGAAATGATAAAGAAATACATATAGCAGATTGTCACATGATTACAACTAGTACAACTAGTACAACTTCTTTCTCCTACTCATTCTATAATCCCTTTATCTTCAGCAAGCATCTTGGGTTGTTGGGATCCTTGTGGGGTAGGTTAACTCAGAACTTCATCCCTGACATAAGTGGTTCGCTATCTATCAGATCTTCAGATCTACCTGCACTGGGTTGTTGTAAATTTGCTTTGTTAATCAGGAGGCAGGGCAGTACTAAGTGGTGCCTCAGGGGATCTTTTACAATCAAGGAATATGCCTTTTCACCCCCACTTTGTAATGTAATCTAACTTTCTACTGGTCAAGAGCATTCATTGCTGCAAATATAGCAACCCACTTCTTTGGCTTTGATTCACTGGCATAAGAACCTAGCTGTTGAGAAGATTGTGAATAACCGTTGGCAAGATAAAAATGTAGCTAATGAAGTTGTCTGGTCAGTGTTTCAGAAGTTTGCCTTACAAAGGGCTAACGGGACCTGTGAGTGGTCAGGTGGGACCTCAGGAGGGTCAGAGATCAAATGGAAATCACAGACAGATATCAGAGGAGTAGATGAAAACTGAAGTTGGATTGTGCCAATGAGGATGAGCCCAGGCTCTGATCAAACTAAAAGAGTTCACTCTGTGAAGCTACCAGCTACAGATTTCATGGACAGAGCCTGAGAGCAGTGATCAGATAGCGAAGGAAAACCTTCACTTCAGGATCCCTCAGGGTCCCATGGAGCAGCAGCATCCTTCATGTCCAGATACAAGATCCTACTCTGTGTCAAGAGAATATAATGAGCACTTTCCATTTAAGAAAGAAACACATGTAAACTTTAGTAGTCAAAAAGACTGAGCAGCTGTCTTGAATTATTTTAAATTAAAAAGAAATTATACACATCAGAAGCAATGGAGATATTGTCAAGATTAAGTTACTTTGCTATCCAACAAGGTGGGAACACATTTCTTTGATTACTGGAATGTTAGGTCATCAAAACTGCCACATTACCAAAATTAGTTATCTCTCTATATGGTGCCATAGAACCCTGTATTGTATTGCTTGTTTACTTCTCTGTATGCTCCATGACAGTAGGTCCTGTTGTATTTGTTGTTCCCTATGTCGTAGCCAACATAGAGCCTGCAGCATGCTAGATATAAATCAACAAATAAATGATTCCACAGGAGGAGACTAAATAGGGAAAATGGGAGGATATTGGATGCCTAAAGCATAAAGAGGGAAAATATGCCATACAGGAGGTCAAGAGAAGACAACAAACTGTAGGCAGGGAGCATAATTCTTCCAAGAATGACTACCTTTATCTTCACCTAATGCCAGGAAGTATTTTTTTCACCATTGCAAAGAGAGGTCTGTCTGTTTTATATGACTTATTTAAGCACTGTTCATTATTGTTGTCATGTTGTTGTTTGGCATGATTGACATTATTTAGATCAACTGTTATATGGTGGGTTTTTATGACAGAAGTCAGTCCATACCCAATGCTCCTTCAGGTAGATCAATTAAATTAGTTACATTTTGATTAAATATGTTTATTTTCTTTCACAACAGACTTGGTACAATATCCATAGACAAGAATTTTGAATATCTAAAAGATCTAATTGCTTTAAAATTCCATTTAAAATATAATATAAATCCTTTATGCTGAAATTTATGTTCAATCCTTCCAGGCATATTCAACAAAAGAATTAGAGAATACAACATAGCATTCTCCATATAATTGTCTGTAACTGATAATTCCAACTTATTTCTTAGCTTTCTACTCTTCAGGCTAAATAATTACAGTCTCTTTAACCTTCTTTTGGAGGTCATATACTTAATCCTTTTATCATTTATGGAACTCTCTTTTAATCCTCTGTAAATTCTCTTTTGCATTGCAGAACCAAAACTTAACGTGGTACCCATAAAAGGTTTTAAATATGCTGGGATGTTGAGTATAATGGAGACTTACATCATGATAACATATTCTCCATCTCACCATGAATTCCACTATTTCACTGTTTTTATAACTAAGGACTGACATTGTGCATTCATGTTCATCTTGTTAGCTCATCTTGTTACCCACTGCTAATGAATAGCTCCCATTAGGATTATGAACCAAAGAACCAAGATGTCATTTCACAGGATAAAATGTGAATTATGCATTCACAATAAAAGAATAATCATGCAAATCCAGTGACCTTCCTCAATAATGAAATGACTATCAATTATAGCTTAGCCTGGACATGTTAGCTAACAGTATGAGGAGTTTGAGATTCATATTATCTTCTATCACTGTAATACAAGGTCAAGGCAGCTTAATGTATAGAAGAAAGAGATGGGTGGATTAATTTTAAATTAAGCAGTATGTTTCTAACACACACATAACAGTGTTCCTATGCTACTCAAACACTCAAAGTACAAGTCAAATTTCTTTAACAACAGTATTATAATATGTTTACCACCAAAGGGAGAAATGTCTATGCAACTTTTACATGAATTCCCCCCAAAGTTTCCTATTCAGGGGTTCTTAAATGCCAATCAGGGAAGAGTCAAAAGGCTGCATAAAAGTCACCTGAGAAGATTTTTTTTGTTTGTTTTTGTTTTTAAATTTGACTTTTTGAAATAATTATAGAACTTCAAGAAGTTTTAAAGAAATAAGAGAGGTCTCATTCACTCTTTACCCAGTCTCCACCAAAATTAATATCGTACATCACTATGCTATATCAAAACTGGGAAATTTACATTGGTATAATACAGAGGGCTTAATCTGATTTCATCAGTTACACATGCCTTAGTGTGTATGTGTGTGTGTGTGCATGTGTGTGTAACCTCATGCAATTTTATATGTGTAGCTTAATGTAACTCTTACCATGAAAAAGAAAGTTAACTGAACCATGACAAGACTCACTCATGCACCCCTTCATAACCACATTTTCTTCCTCCACTACCTCTAAACCTTGCCAATTACTAAAAGCTGAAGAAATTTTAGAATAGGATTCCAGAGCCTCAGGACCAAGAGATTTTGATTCAGTGGATATGAAAGGAAAGTGTGAAACTCACATGTTTAAAAATTGTTAAAGTCCTTTGGCAATTCTCTTAATATAGAAAGCACCAGGATGACTGTCAAATGACAGAATCAAGATTCTGATAAGTACGACTAATTAATAATAAATTGGTTTGTCATATGATATTAAGAAACCATAGACTCTGTTGCAGATATCATTTCACATATTGCTGGTAAAATTCCTAAATGGGGTTTTACATGCAATATACCAAAGGAATAATTTAATTCATAATTCATTCTTATACACTATAGGATATATATGAATTAGATAAATAGGAAATTTTATCCAACTTATTCAATTATTTATTTAGGACTCCTGATGTGCAAACAAAGTTCAGTCCTTACACATTTTTTAAATTAATGGAGAAAATATATGAGATAACTCTCAAGCCTATAATTAACTGTAGAGATATGTAACTACTAAGATATACCATAGGTAAATATTTGCAGTAACATGATCGATCATCCATGCAGAAAATTCTAAAGAAACTACAAATAACTCCTAGAACTAATAATTGAGTTCATCAATGTTCAGGGTATAATATCAACATACAAAATCAATTGTATTTATTTTGCAATGAAAACACAGAAACAAAAATCAAACATATATTATTTACATAATTCAAAAAACAAGGACTTACACATAAACTTAACAAAACATGTATAAAAGCTGTATGCTGAAGAGTGCAAAATATTGTTGAAAGAAACAAAAGATGATATAAGTAAATACATAAAAGTCTCTCCATAGTAACGATGTTAATTCTCCCGCATCAAAAGTTCAGCAATATCATGTAGACATTGATAATATTATTCTAAAAATCAAAGGAGTTAGAATCACTGAACAATTTTGAAAAAGAGAAAGAAAATGCAAGGAATCACTCTGATGTATAGCAGGGACAGGGGACAAGTATCTTCGTTAACTTTTCCTGCCTATGATGAAAAAAGCCAAGATATAAGCAGTAGAGTAAGAACAGGAGAGAGTCCACCTTAAGGCTAAGATTCCATTTTAAAAACCAGGAAGTTAGGAGGTAAGAGTCCTCACGTATTTTTTGGTACACAGTCAATACTCAAACCACGTCAAGGGCAGGACAGGCAGTCTTTACTGATGTGTTCACAGAGGGAAACCGCTATCCTGGAGAGGAACTGAGCAATTTCTTGTGTTAATTTTGCAGAATAATCTAGAAGACTGATAATAGAGGAGAGGGGACATAATACCTCTCACTGGAGATAAGCATCCTGAGATCGCTTTACAGGTCTATACCCCTAGTCCTTTGTCACATTCTTGAAAACCCTTAAAAGACAGAATCCCCAGACTTTTAGCAAGCCTCCTCTCTGAGGTTGCCTGCACTCTCCTTTAAATGCATTCTCTTAAATAAAGCATTCTCACTGCTCAACTTATTGTATTTTGTCTCTGCACTCTTCCAGTAGTAAATATCTTTATTACTTCATTATTGCACCCTATTTTCTAGACTTAAAGCACACGTTTTCACTCCAACTGTCCTATTTCAGCTTCCTTGCTCTCTGCTGCCTGCAAGACACCTACCATTCCATGTCTCCCTTTTATGAATTCCTTCCTTACCTACACTAATCCAACCTGCTCAAGAATTCTTTCTCATTCAGAGTCAAGAACCCTCCCCCATCAGGGTTGAGGTTTCACCTAGTATTCAGGGAGAAGTCACCCCAGATGCAGCTGACTAGCAACTCTATCTAATTTAAATATTTATTGTATAGCCACAGTTATCAAGATTTGTAGTTTTGGGGGAAGAATAGAAATGCAGATCCATGGAAGAGAATAAAGAACACCAAAGTAGACACACATAAGCATAGACAACTAATTTTATACTATGGTGAAAAAGCAGTTTAAATGAAAGATTGTCTTTCAATAAATGATGCTGGAACAACATGATATTCATATTCAAAAAAGAAAAAAATATTAGTGGAAAGAGGAGAAGAGGAGAGTAAAAGAAACAAAGAAAAAACTTAAACTTTATGTCTTTACAAAAATTATCTCAAAATGAATTGTAGATTTAAATATGAAATACAAAAATGTAAAACTTTAATGGAAAATACAGGGAAACCTTAATGATTAGTGATTGGTGAAGACTTCTTAGATATGGCAGTAAAAACACAGACCATAAATAAAAATCATGACAATTTGGATAAGATAAAATAATGTTTTTTTTCTCTATGAAAGATTCTACTGAGGATGAAAATAAAATGTATGTATTGGAAGAAAATATTTTCAAACCACATATATGACAAAGAACTTGAAGCTAGAGTATATAGAAAAGTCTCAAAACTCAACAGTTTTTTAAAAATCCAAACAATCCAATTAGATTATATTGCAGAAATATACTCAACATTAAAAATTTTCAAAAATTATTTGTATTTTGCATTTGCCAAGTGCAGACAATGATGTTTTAATTCATATTAACTGAAAATAAAATTGATAAGTTATATATTTGGATAACATAATAAAAGCATTTGTAGAGGGGAAAGTTAGAAAAATCTTACAGTTAATCAATATAATACACTAGATGGTATAACTAATTTAAAATATGACACAAAATATTATTCTTGCAATATTTATGTTTTTGCTATTTCTCATGCAGCACTACTACCTTTGTGTAACTCTGGGGACAAAATATATTTCCATTCCAGGGCAAATAACCTTTGAAATCAGTCAAAGGGAGAAATAAAGTGGGAGAAACCCATTTAAAGCTTACAAGCAGTCAAAAGCTTCTGCTCACTGTCCTCACTACCTGGCTACAAAAAGACCCCACTAAACTTCTCCAGATCACATAGGCATTTTCTCTGGAGATGGACTACTTCTCTCCAACCATTGGAGACAACTATCAATATAGAGATGCACTAAGGCCAGGTGCAAGATTATGGAAATATTGCAATATTACCCACAGCCCACCTCTTCAGAAACCTTGCCTCACAATCAACTCACTCCCCATCTTTGGCAATGACCCGTATGTGAGAAAACTGGAGCACTGTAACCAGACTAATAACATACAATACCAACAGTAATAAAATCATGATAATCTTCAAGCCAGAGGATTCAGCTAGGTTCAAAGTCCATTGCAGATTAACTCCATACCTCACCTATTTTACAGGTGGCCAGTAGCTGAACCGGTAGGGAGTTAAGAGCCTTCATCATGTGGCACTACAGCCAGGGAACAAGTCCAGGCCAAAGGGACTATAGAAGAAAATAAACTTAAGGGTGATAAAATACAGGTTTTAATACCACTAGCATAGGCAAATCTTGTCCATCAGGTAGGATGCATGCAAGAGGGTGGTCCTGTGATAGGACAGTGGCAGGAATGGGATCTCATCCTGGTCTAGTATATCATACCTTCACCCCCCTCCCTGTGGGGGTTACAGATGGATCAATATATAGGGCTACAGGAGGTACAGTCACTGGCCATAAAGATAAAACAAAACTTCCCATTAAGATGTTCTTACCTCCTGGACGTTTCGGGTATACTACCATGATCTTCTGGGGCCATTCTGCTATTTTCCAGGAGCACACAGAAGGCCAGATTCCAGGCCTTTTCATCAAAGTCTCAAAGTCAACACTGGTCCATGTGTTGGAATGTCCAGAGCCATGCCAACTCACAGAGTCTCGAGGGTTTAACGCAGTTGAGGCTAGCAGCAGAATGTTGCTCGGCTGGCCATATCCTGGCTTCAATAACTCCTCTTTGGTTTACACAGACAGTTGTACAGGAGAGGCAGCAATGTGTGTTAGCATGCCCACAGGGATCAAGGCTCCTTTTTGGAGATTCTCATTCAAATGCTGTAGCACTAAACGTAAGCGAACTGACCATAATCTATTGGTGTCTGACTTCAGGCCAGATTTCAACAAACTATTGTACTTCTCTATCATGCCTGACCCAGGAGAGTTATATGATACATGAAACTTCCACTTTATTTGTAATCGCTGTACCTATTCTTGTAACACATGTCTATTAAAGTGGGTGCCTCGATAGCTCTCAATCACCTGCAGCTGGCCATAGGTTGCAAAGAAACACTCTAGGGCCCTTTTGGTTGTTTACTTATATTTAAAACATGCAGGAAAAGCAACCAACAGTCCAGGAGCTGTGTCCAAACAAGTCATGGCATACAGATATCCTTCTGATATGGGCTGGGGCCTAATATAGCTAATCTGCCACCTGACACGGGGTATCAACCCCTTTACTATTGTCCCATGTTGCTGAGGAACTCAGTGTACATTCCTCTTTGAGCACACAAGGCACTCCTTCTGGGCTCTTCTGACTTCTTCAAACGTCAACAGCAAGCCCCACCAATGGGCCATGGTTCACAATGGGCTATGGTCCCATGTGCAACAAACGCTAATGTAATCATTGGACTACATCAGAGGCAGGCTTTCATTCAAGCCATAAAACCTAGGCCAGTGTGTCTGCTCCATCATTCCTTAATGATGCCAAAGGAAAACAGCCAATCACATGATATTCAGTAACTGTCTTAGTCTGTCTAGAGGCCCATAGGTCTTGCCACTACTCTTGCCCCTGAAGGGGCTGGTGACCATCCTGTTGACATGGTACTATGTTGGTAGCCACAGGGTCAAGCCCCAATAGATGGCTCAGCTGTCAGTGAAGACATCTATAAGGAGGGCAGAGTATACTCTTTTGGGGTAAATGACCTATCCCCAATGGGATTTGGGCTTTATTCACTCTAATTGCCTTAACCTCCATAGCCATCTATCATAGCAGGGGGCCCAGGAAAATGCTCAGTTTTGCCATAAATCAGGGAACATTCAGCTCCTATGTCCAACAGTGCCAGGACATGTTCTACATTCACAGGGGACCAATGAATTGCTAATTCTACATGTGGCCTCTGGTCCCAACCATGTCCCCCCAGGTGTGGGTCTTGTCCCCCACCTAGGTCAAACTACAATGCCCAATTATCCTTCTGTGGGGGTGAAGACCCAGGCAAATCCTGAGTACTGTCCCCAAAGAAGTCTTGCAGGGACACAGGCCATACATGGAACTTTGTCTCCTGCTTTGTGCCCTGGACTTCAGTGGCTAAACCTGCTGCTCTGATTTTAATTGGTGCCACAGTTCTAAAAATATCCTATTGGGCTGCCCATCTAGTTTTTCTTTCACTACCCCGGCCTTTATCAAATCAACCCACACCTTTGTCCTCAAGACCTTCAGGGGGCTCTTTGAAGCTCCCCTTTCAGATGTATCCTGTACTTCCTTCTGTGCTCTGGTTGTTTCAACCTCCCCCAGACGTGCTTAAGTACAAGTATCCGCCCTTATGTGTTGCCCTATGTGGTGTTCAAGAATAGTCACAATGGACCCAAAGAGAGATGGGAGAGCTGTATGGAGCACCAGATTGCTCATTCCTGCATTGAACAAATCCTCGTCAGGGCCCTGGATGTACATATTCTATATGACATTTTTCATGTCCAGTTCCCATAACACCTGTTGGAGCACTACATACATTTTCTAGCTAGTGAGTACATATGGTATATCATCCTGATTAGGCCAAACTGCCCTGATGGCTGCTGTCAGCCAGTCCAGAAGTGCCTGATTCCATGACATGTGATGGGCACTTTGGAACTTCTGTCGTAGGAATTGGTGAGTCATCAGGGAAGCCAGTCTACCCATTTCAGAACATGATGTAACAATGTTTTCTACTCCCATATCCTAAAGACACCAAAGCTATGTAGGCAGAGGTTTTGATGCCTTCTGCTGAAACCAGATGCTCATGTCTACCAGCTCCTCCTGGGTATAAGGGCAGAGCAAGGAAGGCTCCACAACCTGACGAGGGGGCTGTTCCTCCCCCTGAGATTGTTGTGTTTTCATTTTCTTAATTATAATTGGGTGGACATTTAATAAAGGAAGGGCTGTTGCCTCAGGCAGTAGCCTTGGTAACATTTCTTCCCTCAGCTCCACCCCTTCATCCTCCCTACATCTTCTCTACCATCTCTGGGGCTGAAGGCACCTCCCTTCCCTTCCCCTCTCCTACAGAGACCTGCAACACAGATTCTTCTGCTGCCTCCTTCCTTGTTGCTAAAGCTTCCAGGAGAACAACTTGTTTTCTAAATAACATCTCTCTTCCTTAAGGGCATCCCATAGGTCATCGCCCAGCATATCCAAGTGATGCCTAAGTGTGTTTCTCTCCTTGATAACAGTTTCCACTATCTCGAGAAACAAACATCCCACATTCCTGGCTGTTTGGGCCAGTAGAATGGCTGCTCAGGGCCTTTAAGCAGTTTTCTATCTCTTGGGGGACTAATTTCACAGCTTCGGGTATCTCCACCCTTTCCCAGCTCTTGGGAAGAGCCCACCCATCTAGGAGGTGCTTTACCCTAGACCAGTTCCCCACTAGGGGCTCCCTGAGGGGAAGTCCTACATGTGGGGTGTTATTGGTTGAAGCTGCACACTCCACTGCTGCTGGAAGGAAGGGTGAGTCATCACCTCCCACTGCAGCAGTCACCAGGGCCTCCCCACCATCCACAAGGGTTTCTAGGTATCTCAACACAATATCAGGGGCAGCTGGCATAAGCATCATGCTCATGCAGACAGATTTCAGGTTCAGAGGTCCTCCCGACTATGGCCAGGTGTAACTCTGGGTGAAAATGTTTCCAGCCCAGGGCAAATGCCTTTTGAAGCTGAAATCAGTCAAAGGGAGAAATAAAGTGGGAGAAACCCATTTATTACTGATAAACAGTCATCTACTCCTGCTCATCCATGTCTCTCACAACCCACCTGCAAAAGAACCCCACCAAACCTGTCTGGTCCAGATATGCATTTTCTCTCCATCCCTTTTGTAATCATCTATTGGTATGGACATGGACTACTTCTCCCACCCCTTGGAAACACCTATTGATAGGAAGATGCACTAAGATCAGGTGAGAGATTCTTGAAATACTGCAATTTTACCCACACCTTGGTATATTTCATAAATAATAAAATATATTTAAAGAAAAAAATAAGAAATGTGTAAGTAAAATGAGATGGAAGTTAAAAAGAGAGTATTTTCCTTAAAGTATCAGAAGGATCATAAAGCTCGAAAAACTGGGAAAGTGGATGTATAGAGATTTGATACTAACTGTAGATTTTTCAATGGGACTTCTACATTTAGTATAGAAAAATAGAAATATATTTGCACGTTAGCTATTACACACTGAATCTATCAGATATTCTTTGCAATATGTTAGGCTCTTGGAAGTTATATGACTAATGAAACTATATGATATCTGCACTTGAATAGAGCAAATGTATGAGCATAAGCAGATTATGGGCAAGGCTTTAGGGTAAGTAGTGAAAAGTAAAATCAGAAAAGTGATTTGGAGTCAAATGGTGCAGTACATGTAAAATAAGTTCATTTTTTTTAGTCTTTAGACAATGGGATTCAGCAGAGGTGTTCTACACTATACTATTTTTCAGATCAGTATTTCAGAAAGATTCATTTAGTAACTGTATGTATAATGAATTAGTAGACATGCAGTTTAAGGCTACCCTAACAGAAAGAAATTTTGACCATTCAGGTATAAGGAGTGAAAACTTAAACTTTGCTATGAAAAAGGAAAGCATAACAAATGATTCCAAATGGTTTTTAAGAACTAGAGAATATAAAAATCTATGGTACTTTGAATCTCTGTCCCATGAAGAGCATTAAAAATACAGGATTGAAAAGCAGAGCATTATTGTAGAATAAAAGATAAATGTATGGTGATGAAATAGAAGGAGTAAAATAGACTAATCTTCAAGAAGTTTAATAATTAGAATGAATGGTTGTGGGGCTGGCTAAAAGATCTTGTGAACATAAGTGAGAGAGTAAGTTGGAAAAGAAGGTGCAAAATTTCAGTGAAGATAGAGAGAATGAAATGTCAAGAAGCGGGGATATAAAGGCAAAATTATTAAGAAGAAAGATTGTTTCCAAGACACAGCAGAGTGATTTGCCTTGGAGAGAAGAAATGACAAATATTCTACTAAGATTTTGGAAAAGGAATTGAAGATGCCATAAAATTTGTGGCTGACAGAATGGAAAGTAAGGTCCTACCATGTCATGTCAATATTATCAAAGAAGCAAGAAATTAGTTTGTCTGACAATGCATCTCTAAGATGTAGAGCTCAATAAAGTTAGAAAGATTTAAAGTGAATTTTATGTTAAGAATAGCTCTATTTTAAAGTTTCTTTTCTGTTTATCTCTATTATTAAGTAAAATCTGTTCAAGGGCATATATCATACAGTTTCATTCATTACATAACTTCCAAGAGCCTAACATATTGCAAAGAATATATGATAGATTCAGTGTAAGTGGTTAACATGCAAATACATGTTTTCTATCCCAAATGTAAAAATACCACTGAAAAATCTATAGGGAAGATAATAATTTTTGCATTATATTTAAAATCCTTTTATGCACACTTTTCAATGTATCTACCATTTAAAGATCCCAAGAATAAGTGTTCACCTTCCACAGTTTCTAAGGAATCAGTGATATCCTGTGAAACTTCTCTCTATTCTGGTGTTCCAAGAAGGCCCAGAGAACTTGGTGCACTGGAAGCAAATTTTTTCTAAGAGCTTTCCCCCATACACTGAATTTGATTTTCCCCAACAATCTTTTGTAATTGAATATCGATGGACTTGCTCTGGCTAAATTATACATTCCAAATGAGCATGCTACTAGAAAATGAATTTGTATATTATTTTACTTTGGTTTACTCTTACAAGTAATGCTTATTCTTACCTTGCAGTTCCTGTACGTCCAAACTGGAGAACCAGTCATGAAAGTATTGTTTACTTTGTTGTTTTTCATTCTTTCAGATACTCTACACAGTTTCTGTTTTATTTTCATTTGGGAAAAAGGTAAAAATGCCAGAGAAGAAACATACACTGAAACAAAAGAATTGAACAAGCAGATAAGTTTGAGAAAACTAATCAGAAAACATATTTCCCCATTCTTAAATAGAGTTCTATCCATTCATCTTGGCAATAAGAATGTCATCTATCAGATACATGTCTTCTATTAAGCAGACATTTTTTCAAACGTGAGAAAAGTGAAATCATTAACAGAGCCTACAAAAAGATTACTGCAATGTCTGTATCTGATATCTTAATCTTTCTGATATTTCCTCCAAAGAGGAGTAAACTTTGAGATATAAATCAGAATGAACTTCCATAATAGTATAAAAAAAATATTTCCTCTTTCAATCTTTAACCAAAGAAAACATACATTTGATAAATACCTGGTAATTTTTGTCTATTTAGTTTTGTATATGATCATGAAAATTTCCTATATATTTCCTTCATCTAATTTTTGTTAAGTTTCAGAATTAATGTTATACTAGACTCATAAAACACAATGGGAAATTGGCCCTCATTTTCCATTTTCAGGAAGAATTTTAATAACATTAGCATTATTTCATAATTGTTTACTCTAATTCACTGGTGGGTCCATCTAGCCTGGAGTTATCTTTGTGAGTTTTAAATGTATAGATTAAATAATTACAATTTTGATCTTCTTTAAAAATCTCATCTGTTATTAATTTTAGTTATATATTTTGTAATAGCACTTTGTTGATAAGCCTAAATATTAGCATCTCTTAAACTCTGGTGTTGCTATTTCTATTAATTTTCCTTTTTTATTAATATGTGGTATCTCATTTGCCTTTTTTTAAAGGGAACTCTATACTTTATATATGAAAAACTACAGCACTTAATGTAATGGAGTTACAGATAATGTTACTGATATCGGGTTTGTGTTCATGGAGTCGAAGAATGAGCTTTGTAAATGCTCCAGGTAAGCAAGCAGGAGAAAAAGGCTTTTTATTCAGAGAAAGTGAAAGTACAAACTCCCCGTGCACACTGGGAGGGGACAAGAATGTCCCTCTCTGTACTGTGTCTAGGGGTATATGTCTCATACCTAGCTGAATTGTCTAATTTCTGTTGGTTCTCCCTGGAATGTTGTTCATTTTTTGACCAATCTCATTGAAAGTTATTTCTATTCCCAAATTTGGCACCCTCGGGAGACCCTCACTGCTAATAGAAAAAGAAACAAGGGCGATCCCACCGCAGGCATCCTGTTTTTGTACATTTCTGAGGCCCTCAGTAAACTTCCTGCTTTTGTTCTTTCCTGAGGCTCCTTTTCCTGCTCTAACAGACTGGGTGTACCCCTGTATTTTCCCTGTCTCATTATCTTCTTCAAATAACATTTACTTTTGCAACTGACTTGGCTAAAGGTCCTAGAAATATCAAATCTACTTATCCTATTTAGGGATTTAAAGGATTCATGTTTGGTCCCCAATCCCTGGGAGTATATCCACTTCCTATTTATCTTCCTTCCTAAAATGTAGGCTTTAGAATCTCAACAAAATCTGAAATAAACAAACTATAAATATAGCCTACAGAGATAAGAGATACTTGTATCCAAGAAATAAATAATTGTTATAAAAGCATAACATTTAGAAAACATGAAAGATTTCCTGAGAAGTAAAAAAACAACACTAATAAAATAACTAAAGAGTTGAAAGATATGTTTATGAAATGTCTCAAAAATTTGAGTATATAAAAGTGGAAATTAGGAAGAAAACAGGATAAAAATTTTTAAAAATATACAGCATATCTAACAGACTATTAGCAAAACTTACAGTAGGAGAGAGAGGAAGAAATAAAGGGATTTATTTTATTTTAATTTAATTAATCTTATTCACCAAATATGCAAGGGAGCATGAAGATCAAAAATTTTAAAAACATTCTGTATCTTTAGAATAAGACTGTATCTTTAGCTTTATTGGACATACAAGAAAATTAAAGCCATAACAATAATGAAATAAATCAAAGAACTTCCCCCTTAAATTAACTGAGAAACAAAGTAAAATTTCCAGAACTAATCAATAGAAAGAAAATGCTTACTGAATTGAGTACCTGGACAATAAACTTTTAAAAAGGACCATAAGGTAAAATATATCACTGGAAGTAGGTGAAAATAAATGTATTCTGAGATAAAGTAAAACAATTAAGAGTAAGAAGGCATTAGCTTTTCAACATTTACAGTGACATATAAGAAAACTAAACTTCAATACTTAAAAAAAAATACAGCATAAAATTTATCAAACAAAAGGATGGCAGTGTGAGAAGAGAGACAGAGGCTTCCTCCTTAAACTGGATACAATTAGAAAATATAGTTGGCACAACTAATCCTGAGAGAGCAAAAGGAAAGAGGACAGCGTCAGACTGCATACACCTGGAGAAAAGAGCAGACCTCACCAAACAGGGTAACGTACCAGAGCTGTGGCTCCGCAGGACCCAAGCCCCTCCCCCACCCTAGCTCACGGGCAGGAGGAAGAGACACAGAGCAGGGAAGGAGTGGAAGGCTTGGGACTGCTGAATACCTAGCTCCAGAGATCTGCTCTGGGAGCACAAACCTACATTTCATGGTGCTTCCATGAGACTCGCATGATTACTGGGTTGGAAAGTTAATACAGGCAGAGTTCCTGGGGAGACTGGGATTCTGCCCACTTGTGGAAAGCAGGGATCCATATCCGGCTGCTCTGGGACAAGAACTTATACCTGTGTGACTGGTCCACTGGCTCAGGCAGTGGAGACAGGAAGAGCAGCTGGGAGGTGGGGAACAGCTCTTTCCTCCCCCCAGGCACCAGTACTGCTCCCCTGCAACCCCGGACATTGCTTCAGGGGCTGAGCAGCTCCAGAATAGAGCTTATGGACACTAGAGGGCACCATATACAAACATGAAACGCCAAAGGAGCCTTGTCCAGAGTAAAATGATTAATACAACTCCCAAGAAAGATTTAAATGGTATGGACCTCATGACTCTTCCTGAAAGGGAGTTCAAAATAAAAATCATCAACATTCTAATGGAGGTACGGAAAGACATCCAAGAACTCAGGAATGAATTCAGGTCAGAGATCCAACCGCTGAAGAGCATAATGGAGGGTATTAAAAGCAGGTTGGATACGGTGGAGGAGACGATAAATGAAATAGAAACTAGAGAAGAGGAATACAAAGAAGCTGAAGCACAGAGAGAAAAAAGGATTTCTAAGAATGAAAGAATATTGAGAGAACTGTGTGACAAAATCAGTTGGAACAATATTTGCATTATAGGGATACCAGAAAAAGAAGAGAGAGGAAAAGGGATAGAAAGTGTCCTTGAGGAGGTAGTAGCTGAAAACTTCCCCAATCTGGGGAAGGAGATAGTCTCTCAGGCCATGGAGATCCACAGATCCCCCAACACAAGGGACCCAAGGAAGACAACACATAGACACATAGTAATTAAAATGGGAAAGATCAAGGATAAGCACAGACTGTTAAAAGCAGCCAGAGACAGAAATAAGATCACATACAAAGGAAAGCCCATCAGGCTAACATCAGACTTCTCAGCAGAAACCTTACAGGCCAGAAGGGAGTGGCATGATGTATTCAATACCATGAAGCAGAAGGGCCTGGAACCAAGATTACTTTATCTGGCAAGATTACTATTTGAATTTGAAGAACGGATTAAATAATTTCCAGATAAGCAAAAGCTGAGAGAATTGACCTCCCACAAACCATCTCTACAGACTATTTTGGAGGGACTTCTACAGATGGCAGTATTCCAAAGATTGAATAGCTGTCACCAGAGGTAATAACACCACAGTAAAGAAAGAAGAACAGCTAATTATAAAGCAAATGCAAAATTAAATTAACTATCCACAAAGTAAATCAAAGGATAGACAAAAAGTACAGAATTTGATACATAATTTATAAAGAATGAAGGAGGAAGAAAAAGGAGGAGAAATAGAAAAGAACCTTTAGATTGTGTTTGTAACAGCATACTAAGTGAGTTAAGTTAGACTCTTAGATAGTAAGGAAAGTAGCCTTGAACCTTTGGTAACCACAAATCTAAAGCCTGAAATGACAATAAGGACATAACTATCAAAAATCACCCTAAATGTAAATGGAATGAATGCACCAATCAAAAGACATAGAGTCACTGAATGGATAAAAAAACAAGACCCATCTATATGCTGCTCACAAGAGACTCACCTCAAACCCAAAGACATGCACAGACTAAAAGTCAAGGGATGGAAAAAGATATTTCATGCAAACAATAGGGAGAAAAAAGCAGGTGTTGCAGTACCAGTATCCAACAAAACAGACTTCAAAACAAAGAAAGTAACAAGAGATAAAGAAGGATATTACATAATGATAAAGGGCTCAGTCCTTCAAGAGGATATAACCATTATAAATATATATGCACCTAACTCAGGAGCACCAGCAAATGTGAAACAGATACTAACAGAACTAAAGGAGAAAATAGAGTGCAATGAATTCATTTTAGGAAACATCAACACACCATTCACTCCAAAGGACAGATCCACCAGACAGAAAATAAGTAAGGACACAGAGGCACTGAACAACACACTAGAACAGATGGACCTAACAGACATCTATAGAACTATACACCCAAAAGCAACAGGATGCATATTCTTCTCAAGTGCACATGGAACATTCTCCAGAATACACCATATACTGGGCCATAAAACGAGCCTCAGTAAATTCAAAAAGATTGAAATTCTACCAACCAATTTTTCAGACCACAAAGATATAAAACCAGAAATAAATTGTACAAAGAAAGCAAAAAGGCTCACAAACACATGGAGACTTAACAAGACGCTCCTAAATAGTCAATGGATCAACGACCAAATTAAAATGAAGATCCAGCAATATATGGAAATAAATGACAACAATAACACAAAGTCCCAACTTCTGTGGGACGCAGAGAAAGCATTCTTAAGAGGAAAGTATATAGCAATCCAGTCATATTTAAAGAAGGAAGAACAAACCCAAATGAATAGTCTAACATAACAATTATCAAAATTGGAAAAAGAAGAATAAATGAGGCCTAAAGTCAGCAGAAGGAGGGACATAATAAAGATCAGAGAAGAAATAAACCAAATTGAAAAGAATAAAACAATAGAAAAAAATCAATGATACCAAGAGCTGGTTCTTTGAGAAAATAAACAAAATAGATAATCCTCTAGCCAGACTTATTAAGAGAAAAAGAGAATCAACACACATCAACAGAATCAGAAACAAGAAAGGAAACAACAGAAATGCAAAGAATTATTTGAGACTACAAAGAAACCTATATGCTAACAAGCTGGAAAACCTAGAAGAAATGGACAACTTCCTAGAAAAATACAACCTTCCAAGACTGACCAAGGAAGAAACACAAAATCTTAACAAACCAATTACCAGCAAAGTAATTGAAGCACTAATCAAAAAACTGCCCAAGAAAAAAACCCCTGGGCCATATGGATTTACCTCGGAATTTTATCAGACAAACAGAGAAGATATAATACCCATTCTCCTTTAAGTTTTCCAAAAAATAGAAGAGAAGGGAATTTTCCCAAACTCATTCTATGAAGCCAACATCACCCTAATACCAAAACCAGGCAAGGACCCCACCTAAAAAGAAAACTACAGACCAATTTCCCTGATGAACATAGATGAAAAAATACTCAACAAAATATTATCAAACCGAAATAAAAAATACATCAAAAGCATCATACATCATGACCAAGTGTGATTCATCACAGGGATGCAAGGATGGTAACAACATCCGAAAATCCATCAACATCATCCACCACATAAACAAAAAGAAGGAAAAAACCACATGATCATCTCCATAGATGCTGAAAAAGCATTCGACAAAACTCAACATCCATTCATGTTAAAAACTCTCAACAAAATGGGTATAGAGGGCAGGTACCTCAACATAATAAAGGCCACATATGATAAACCCAAAGCAACATCATACTGAACAGTGAAAAGCTGAAAGCTTTTCCTCTGAGATAGGGAACACAAAGAAATACAAGGAATCCAAATTGGTAAAGAAGAACTTAAACTGTCACTATTTGCAGATGACATGATATTGTACATAAAAAACCCTAAAGACTCCATTCCAAAACTACTAGAATTGATATATGAATACAGCAAAGTTGCAGGATACAAAATTAACACACAGAAATCTGTGGCTTTCCTATACACTAACAATGAACCAATAGAAAGAGAAATCAGGAAAACAACTCCATTCACAATTGCATCAAAAAGAATAAAATACCTAGGAATAAATCTAACCAAAGAAGTGAAAGACCTATAACTTGAAAACTATAAAACATTCTTAAGAGAAATTAAAGAGGACACTAACAAATGGAAACTCATCCCATGCTCTTGACTAGGAAGAATTAATATCGTCAAAATGACCATCCTGCCCAAAGCAATATGCAGATTTGATGCAACCCCTATCAAATTACCAACAACATTCTTCAATGAACTAGAACAAATAGTTCAAAAATTCATACGGAAAAACCAAAGACCCCAAATAGCCAAAGCAATCCTAAGAAGGAAAAATAAAGTGTTGGGGATCTCGTTCCCCAACTTCAAGCTCTACTACAAAGGCACATTAATCAAGACAGTTTGGTACTGTTACAAGAACAGAGCCACAGACCAGTGATACTGAATAGAGACCTCAGATATTAACCCAAACATAAATGGTCAATTAATATATGATAAAGGAGCCATGGACATACAATGGGGAAATGACAGTCTCTTCAACAGACAATCCTGGCAAAACTGGACAGCTACATGTAAGAGAATGAAACTGGACCATTGTCTAACCCCATATACAAAAGTAAACTCAAAATGGATCAAAGACCTGAATGTAAGTCATGAAACCATTAAACTCTTGGAAGAAAACATAGGCAAAAACCTCTTAGACATAAACATGAGTGACCTCTTCTTGAACATATCTCCCCGGGCAAGGAAAACAACAGCAAAAATGAATAAGTGGGACTATATTAAGCTGAAAAGCTTCTGTACAGCAAAGGACACCATCAGTAGAACAAAAAGGTACCCTACAGTATGGGAGAATATATTCATAAATGACAGATCCAATAAAGGGTTGACATCCAAAATATATAAGAGCTTACACACCTCAACAAACAAAAAGCAAATAATCCAATAAAAAAAAATGGGCAGAGGAGCTGAACAGACAGTTCTCCAAAGAAGAAATTCAGATGACCAACAGACACATGAAAAGATGCTCCACATCGCTTGTCATCAGAGAAATGCAAATTAAAACCACAATGAAATATCACCTCACACCAGTAAGGATTGCCACCATCCAAAAGACAAACAACAATAAATGTTGGTGAGGTTGCGGAGAAAGGGGAATCCTCCTATACTGCTGGTGGGAATGTAAATTAGTTCAACCATTGTGGAAAGCAGTATGGAGATTCCTCAAAAAGCTCAAAACATACTTACCATTTGACCCAGGAATTCCACTCCTAGGAATTTACCCTAAGAATGCAGCAGCCCAGTTTGAAAAAGACAGATGCACCCCTATGTTTATTGCAGCACTATTTACAATAGTCAAGAAATGGAAGCAACCTAAGTGTCCATCAATAGATGAATGGATAAAGAAGATATGGTACATATACACAATCGAATATTATTCAGCCATAAGAAGAAAACAAATCCTACCATTTGCAACAACGTGGATGGAGGTAGAGGGTATTATGCTCAGTGAAATAAGCCATGCAGAGAAAGACAGGTACCAAATGATTTCACTCTTATGTGGAGTATAAGAACAAAGAAAAACTGAAGGAACAAAACAGCAGCATAATCACAGATCCCAAGAATGGACTAACGGTTACCAAAGGGAAAGGAACTGGGCAGGAGGGGTGGGAAGGAAGGGATAAGGTCAGGGAAAAAGTAAGGGGGCCTTACGATTAGCATGTGTAATGTGGGGGTGGGATAGGTAGGGCTGTGCAACACAGAGAAGACATGTAGTGAGTCTACAGCATCTTACTACACTGATGGACAGTGACTGTAATGGTATTTGTGTGGGGGGAGTTGGTGAAGGGGGGAGTCTAGTAACCATAATGTTCTTCATGTAATTTTAGATTGATGATAATAAAATGAATTAAAAAAATTTATCAACCAAGAATGAAGGTCGAATTAATATACATTTCAATATATTATCTTTCTAAAGTTATTTCCCTTGCACACATGGGTTATTTAATAGGAAGTTGCTTAAAGATGTATTCAAAGAGAACAAGAGCTTAATGAACAATTTTAAAAGTACACACTGTATTTTGAAAAGAAACAAATAAAAATTAGAGATCAAATTCAGGCAAAAGATGAATAAGAACTTCAGGAGGATGAATAAATACATTTTCTGGAAATTGGTTTTAGAGCAGGCTTTGAATGGACCAGGAAGATGAAGACATCTAGGAAAACAGTATATTACATGAAAGTAAAGTAGAAGTGGTAAGTACCTTTTGTGCCTCATCAAATTTACAAAGAATTAAAATTCATAAAATGTTCATGGCAATCTCTTATCATTAATATCATGAATCCTAAATCTAAATACTCTTCATTAAATTGTTTCCCATGCTGTTTAAAATAAATACAACATTGCAGACAAGATACCAATGGGGGAAAATATAGAGTTTTAGAGGTAGAATAGGAAAGAAGAGACCATGTAGGGCAAATATTGATTCACAGTACCCAAGGTTAGAGTGTCAATGGTGATGAAATGCTGCAGGCTGTGTCAAGATGGAGTTTTCTGGGAAAAAACTCAAGAACAAATATTCAATAGAATAAAGAAATCAAAAAGATTAAGAAAGACAAATTTTATAAAGGAAATACAGTTTTATTATTTATGTATAAAATATAGTCTACAAGTTTATCTAGAAGAGTAAATAATTATGATTATATAACAAACAATTTGATATCTAAACTATTAAAACAGTTATAATTCATTAATTTCATTACTAGTATTTTCTAGTGCATTCATAGTACTATCAGGCAATCTGCTTCTTAACGAGAAGCATGCTGTGACTTAAAATGCCATCCAATTTAAAGGTGATTCAAAGGTGATTAGTCTTCAGCAAATTCAAAAAATAAAAGCATTTAAAAAACTAACAAAAGGAAACAGACATAAAGTTCACTTACTAAAAATTTCAAACCAGTGCTTATACTATCATATTATAGGAACTGCTGAAGAGTGAGTAAACAAAAATATAGCTGACTAGTCACCCTGAAATCTAATGGATATGAACAGTCATTTTGCTTTAGATGCAGGCCCTAAACTTCTCTTAGGCTAAGAAAAAATGAAGTACACAGATGTAGGAGCAAAAAATGAATAGTGGATATTGAAATTTTGAGGTAAATGTTCCTCAGTAAGATTTAATTTTACTTAGAAATGTTCCATAGTTTAATTATTTAAGTGAAATTCAAGTTTAATTTGTTTTAGTTTTCCATATAATATGAAAATATAACTACTTTTAGAAATTGTTTTCCACAGACTTAATAAAATTATTCTTTACAAATAACTTTTAATGTGATATGCTAAAAGCATATTACACTACTTTTAAAGTATAATAACTTTGGAGGGCATGACTCTTAAAATATTAAAAAATATGCATGGGAGCCTGAGAATCAAAATTTTCAAAGAGTTTTCTAGATCTGTATATTTATTCTTATTGGGAATATTAAGAAAATTAAGGCAATAATAAGAATGAAATAAAATCAAAGATTTTCCTCATTAAATTAGTGAAAACCCACAAAAATGATCTTACTGGGACTCAGAGCTGTTTACTTTTTTCTGTCTTTCTTCAAGGAAAATTAACCCTCATGTCCAAAAAAATACATGCTTCCTCTAGATGAAACTATAAAAGTAATCAAAGATAAATTAATGCCTTCATAATTCTTAAAAAATGGAAACATAGTGTCCTTAGATTAAGGGACCTTAAAATATGATCAAAGGTTTGGGGGAGGAGATAACTGCATTAAATTTACAGTGATGAATACTAGAAGTTGCAGCATAAATAAGCACTAAATTCCAGGATGGATGATGTCACACGTAGTAAATGCCTGTGAGAGATTCATATTGTAAAAAGCAAATTTGGGGATGTTATGAAAAAATACTTTCATATATGTAAAACTATTTGAATATTCATTTGCATGCATATAAATGCATATCTATACACATATATATGCTTCCCTAGTTGGCAACACTTTGCACATGCCACATGTCACTGCGGGGGAGTTAAGTGTCCTATGTGACTTCACTGGGTGGGACATCTAGAAGCTTCTACTGGCTTCCTCTGGATTTTATCTCATGCGGCTTTTCTCTTTGTTCATTTTATTGGTATGTTTAAGGTCTAATTAACTATAACGATGAAGATAACAGTAAGTAATTTTAGTGAATGGTGTATAGGGATGGTTTGGGGATACCCCAACACAAGTACCTATTAGTAGGGTATTTCCACAACCAGAATCTGTAAGATGTGGCCTTGGCTTAGAAACTATTTGAGTCACACGTTGACAGATGGCAATGCATGTTATATTATGTGGACATATAGGGAAACATCCTATAATAGTATTGATGACAGATAATTTGGCTGATGTACTTATAGATCTTAGGGAAAAGTCTTAAGACAGATTTATAATAGCACATTTGGTTATTTGCTGCTCCTTAAAAGTATCATAAAATTTAAATTCAAAATCAGCCAGTGTGCAGAAAGGGATAAAAATTCTCAAATAATCCAGAAATCCAGGGACTAGTAAATTTGGAAGAGACAACTATCCTTAAATTCCAAACGGTAGAAAATTAAAGGGAAATAATTAAGTAAAAATCTGACTAAAACTCAGCTTTGCAGAAAAAATCAAATAAAAAGTATTTTAATTTAAGAATTAGTGAATTTAATTGGTTAACATGACACCAATACATCTGCTTATTTTAACATAAATGACTCCAGGATAAAGGATAAGCATGAGACTCTTCATCAAAGCCTGTCAGATCCAATTTAGTCAAGGATAAAAAGAGTCATGTAGGCAAGAACACAAAGAAATGTCCTACAGCGTATCACAGAATTATGTGTAGAAAATAACTCAGAATTAAACACCAAAAAAGATAAGAAAACTAGCAAGTTTGTAAGAGATCTGCATTACGAAAGATGATAGGTCTGGACTCAAAGTAGAAAGTATTTCTTCAGGACTTAAAATACTTAAGGGACTCTCCAAACTTCTATTGGCCTGTAACAAGCTGAGAAATGGAAGGGCAATTAATTTCTCCAATGATCACTTTGGATGAGATGATAGAGCATAATGAAATGACCACCAGAATAAGTCTCCCTTCCTCAACAGAAGTGCTTTTTAATTATCCTGTCCCTGTTCCATCATTAAATATTGGTTTCACTTACGTCGGGTGGAAAAGTTGAATCTTTACTACATAAGGCTCTAGATCAAGAGGATCCAAATCAGCCTCCTGAGACTAAAGGAAAGCTGAGGAAGAAGCACAGAGAGTAGATCTGGGAACTAAAACAGATGGTTTCCATTACAGAAGTCAATATAAACAGATTCTCATTAGCCAAAAATAGGAAATGATGTCCCCAGTACTATATCTGCACTAAAACCCACCCAAAACTAAAGCCATATAGTATGGATTCCTGGGTTGGATCCTGTCCCCAAAGAAAAAAGAGTAGCAAAACTTGAGATAGTTGGTTGAATGATATACTTTGTGCCATATTTGCAATTTTTTAATCTAAAATCATTTCTAAATGAACAGTTATACCAACTATAGTAGCAATAATTTTTATCGTCTTTCAGAGTTCTAAGAGTGGACTGTGCCTAACTAAGCATTCTGGCTTGAGGTGTCCCATGCAATTTCAGTCAGATGATGTTGGATGGGGCTGCAGTCATCTGGAGGCTTGGTTGCTGCCTGCTGTGGAAAGATAAAAATCTGAGGAAATTTCTCTCCATCTCCATTGGGTCACTCCATATACTGTCATCAGTAAGGCAGCTTCAGAGCAGCTAGACTCCTGTGAGTCAGAGCTCCACAGAGAAAGAAAGTCAGAAGAAAGCCACACTATTCTTTATGATCTAGATTCAGAAGTCATATATAGCACTCTGCTTTTGGTTGAAATTATTAGAAAACTCTGTCTAGGTTCAAAGAGAATAGTATCTCCACCAGCTTCATGGAGGAATGTTGATGTCACATAGAAAGTGGAACATTTGTAACGGGATCAGTTGTGTGGTGAAGCTGACTCATAGAGGTTGATGGCAGCACTGCTTCCCAGTTTTTCCTTCAGTGGCATCACAATGAAAACTTGAAGTCAGGCATGGCAGTAGTATTTAGACCAAGAAAACTGACAAAAAAATGCAATGAATGCTATCCACTTCCCCACTGATACAGAGTCAGTGGTTAAACATTTAACAGCACAGTAGATGAGAGAGATATATATATACATACACACACACATACACACAAACACACACACATGTACACACAATACATAACAGATATACATACATATGTATGTACATCCATCTTTGAAAAATATAATCTGCCTCACAAATTATCCCTACAACTGCAAAATGGAGGGTGTCAATTATGAGTAGAAAGTGTCAAATCACAAACGGAATCAGACTCTGGTAGTATCAGTAACCATGTGGGAAGAAAGGTAAAATAAGGGGAATTCTGATGGTACTGAGAACCAAGAAATCAGAAAGCTGACTGTCAAGAACTTACCCCTAAAAGGAGGTGTTCCTGCTCTGCGTGAGAAGGTCCCACTGATACTAAGCAGGGGCTTCACATGAAACCATACATGGATTTGACTTTGGAAACAAATGCAAATGTTTATCATAACAACAGAAAAAAATTAATTCAGAATGAAATTCTTAAAATCTAAAACAAATTAAAAAATTTATTTGTATGTGTAGTTGGTGGCTAAATCACAAAGAAGCTATTTCAGTTCACTTCATAACCTAGAAATTTGATAACAAATCTCTAGTGCGTTATACCAAGGGCAGAAAAACAAAGCTGTAAAAATGCTTAAACTATTTTGAGTTATGATATTCAACTAATAAGGAACCAAGAACAAAAAGTATATGCAAACATAACTCATGATATACTACCTTTTAAAAATAAATATGCCTCATTATTTCCACTGAAAAGGCTTAGAAACAATAAACAGCCAGTGTTATGGGCTAAAGTGTGACCCCCCAAAATTCATATGTTGAAGCCTAACTCCCAGTACCTCAGAATTTGACTGTATTTAGAAGTAGGACCTGTAAGAGGTAATCAATATTAAATCAGGTCAAATAGGTGGGCCCCAGTACAATCTAACTGGTGTCCTTACAAGAAGAGGAAGTATGGACCCACAAAAAGCCACTACGGGTGCACTTGCAGAGGGATGATTATATGAAGAGGCATCAAGAGAGCAGCCACCCGCAAAACAAGGAGAGAGGGCTCAGGAGAAATCAACCCTCAAAGAAACTGGCACTTTGATTTGGACTTTCAGTTTCCAAAACTGAAAAAAGAAATTTCTGTTGTTTAAACCACCCTGTCTATGGTATTTTGTTACAGCAGTCCCAGCAAACTGTTACAGCCAATAACCATGAGGAATCATAGTGCTAAGGTGATGGTTATTAAATCCTATTTTCCCTTGGTGAAAGGAACAAGGATTCTATGGGAAATTAACCAATTTCAAGTCCGAGCAGAAAAAGTAAAAGATCGGCTTGATATAAAAGATCTGATAAAACTTGTCATAACAGAAAGGGAAAACTGTCAAAATCTACCAATGTCATGTTAAAAAGATTCGGTGGCCAACTTGAAGAAGCTTCTCTGTCAAAAGATGTTAATGCAATCATCATAGGAAAAAACAAAACAAAATCTTTAATAAATTGAAATAAACTATGTTTAAATCCATGGATTCCTAATGGCTAAAAGACAAAAAAAGGCCAAAACCCTCTTTAGTTATTTTTGGATGATGCTGGCAATTAGCTCATCATTATGATGTTTTAATAAAATAAAACATAATAAAATTGTATTTCTCCTTGCCCGGGTAAACCATACCACAGTGTAAGTAAATAGTTGAAGAAATGTTTTCCTAATCTGTATAGATACAATCCTGTTAATAAACGAAGAAGACAATATAAAAATAGAATTTTGCCATTTTGTGACCTGATGAAATAAATCTAGGATGCTAACATAGCAAAGAAACAGAAATTCTACTTTCTGATAAGAGGATAAAATTAACCCCTGGAGTTCTCTTGCCAAAAAAGAAATCAAATAACAACAATAATAATAATAATTCCAAATCTGTTCAAGCCCATAGATATGCCTACCAGGAAAAACAAAGGTCAGAAGAACATGATATATGTGACCATACAACTACGCTGAATTTCAGGTAGGACAAGGAAGCTAGTTCCTCAACAAATGAATTGTAAAATCCAAACAAAAAAAAAAGAGAGATTGAGTGGGTTTCCTGTAGATCAAAAAAAGATTAAGAAACATAATAAACAATTACACTCTATGGTCTTTACCTGGAACTTGAGTTAGCCCAACAAAATCTAAGTAAATATAAAGCAATCAGATAATTTTGAACATTAACTAGTACTATTTATAGTAAGGAGTTATTTTAGAAATGATGATAATATTTTGTTTATATTCTTAAAGAGATCTTTGCCTTTTAGTGATATATCAATAAATATTTACCAATGAAAGTTGAATTTGTTAATTGTTTCCACTGTCTCTCATGAATGGTAGCTTGGTTTCTTTTGTATTTGGTAATTTTTACTGTGAAGTTAACATTTGGCTGATTTTTTTTTTTTTGATAAAATAAGAGGGTTGGCTTTAGAAAGAATTTTTCAGATAAGACTTGTATATTTACTTATTGATAGAAAGTACAAAAGTACATTCAATTCTGATACCTCATTCATTTAATTACTTGGCTCAGATTTTTTTTTAGGTTAATATAAATTCCTCAATAAGTACAGTAGGGTATTGACACGGTTCACACAGAACATAATTATATTATAATATTTTTTCTCCAGGAAACTGAAGCAAGCCAGTCATTCTCTTTGCCACCATTCCACATTCTCTTTCTAAGCCCACCTTGTGGTTATTATTTGTGCTCCAATATAATTTGTGATCTAAGATGTATCTGTACATAAGTATAAGGTCTGGTTTCTTATCCCTCAGCAATGTAAAATATGGTAAAAAATTCTGTATGAACAGAGATTTAAAGCAAACACTGAGCATTATGGAAAAAAGCCATGTAAAAGTGCTGAAAATTCAAATCGACAGCAGTTTCCCTCAATGAGCATCTGTGCTGAGTCCCAGTACTTTTCTGTGTCCTTATCTAATCTCTTTATGCATCTCCCTCAGTAATTAGCCATAATCATCATAAGTCTTTGTAATATTCCTTTTCAACTTTCACCATCTTTGATTTTAGCAAAAATTAATGTCCCTTATCACCTTCATACCATTACAAGTTCATTCATGGATACCCCAAACCCAAACTCTACTAATTCCTATAAACTTATTTGTATTTTGTATTCTCATTTCACTCAATCTTAAACTCAAGGTCAAGGTCAATCTCCATGTGTTCATTTGATCCACTATTTCTTTTGTATTTTGTTTAGAATAGTATAAAATTTGATATATAAACTTATGCTCATGTCATCATTTTCTACTTCCCTTTTAATAGTTGTGTTTCTGATTCAATCAGCTTCTGTCTTTTATTTCACCAATTCTTCTGTCTCAGCTAAACCCAACTTTGACTTCCCTTTCTATGGACCTTTTACCATATGAATATGCCCAAATTTCTCCCTCCCTTCCTCTGTCTCTCTGTCTCTGTCTCTCTCTCTCTCTCTCTCACACACACACACACACACACACGCACGCACACACACACGCACACACAAAACAGGAAAGTCCATCAATGATTCCACTCCTAGCTTTAAACTTTTTGATGGCCCCTTTACTTCACTGGCAAACTTTGCTAAAGGGAGTATGCATGTGCTGATATCTCTTTTTCACTAAATACCTACTCGATCCTCCAGTATAATCTGGCATATATCTCCACAATACTGCTAAAATTGTTTTTGAATAGTCACTAATGGCTTTTTAAATACTATATCAAATGGATAAACATTTACTGCCTAAACTTATCTTAATATAGTATTTAATATTGTTATTGTAATTACTTTCAATGTTTACTGCCCCCTCCTACCCCGCCCCGCTTTCAGTGGCACTATTCTTTCCTTATTCCCCTTTTGAACTTGATCAGTTTGGAGCCCTTGTTTTGGTGACTTTTTTTACCTCTATGGAGTGCTAGGAGACAATTCTCCATCAGTTTCTTATGGTTCTGCATTTCTCGTGAGCAGAAGAAGCCTTGACCTTGACAGATTTTGTTCAGGGCTATGTTATGTAGTAGGCAGATTAATAGTCTCCCTAAGGACTTTCACAGCCTATTCCCTAGAACCTGTGAATATACCCTATTACCTGGCAAACTGTACTTTTGAGATGTAATGATGATTAGAATCTTAAAATAAGATTATTCTGGTGTGCACAATCTAGAAACACAAGTCCTTAAAAGCAGAGGACTTTCCAGAGCTGGAAGTAAAAGGAGAAGTCAGAGATATTTCCATTGTGATAAAGATTTTTTTTAAATTTTTTATTAAGGTATTATTGATATACACTCTATGAAAGTCTCACATGAAAAAACAATGTGGTTACTACATTTACCTGTATTATCAAGTCTCAACATATACCCCAGTGCAGTCACTGTCCATTAGTGTAGTAAGATGCCACAGATTGACTGTGTGCCTTCAATGTGCTACAGTGTTTTCCCCGAGACCCCTCACACCATGTGTACTAAACATAATACCCCTCCAACCCCATCTTCCTCCCACCCGACTCGCCCTCCCACACCCCTCCCCTTTGGTAACCCCTAGTCCCTTCTTGGAGTCTGTGAGTCTGCTGCTATATTGTTCCTTCAGTTTTGCTTCATTGTTATACTCCACAAATGGGGGAAATCATTTGGCACTTTTCTTTCCCTGCCTGGCTTATTTCAATGAGCATAATATCTTCCAGCTCCATCCATGTTGTTGCAAATGGTAGGATTTGTTTCTTTCTTATGGCTGAATAGTATTCCATTGTGTATATGTACCACCTCTTCTTTATCCATTCATCTACTAATGGACACTTAAGTTGCTTCAATATCTTGGCTATTGTAAATAGCACTTAAATAAACATAGGGGTGCATATGTCCTTTTGAGTCTGAGAAGTTGTATACTTTGGGTAAATTCGAAGGAGTGGGATTCCCAGGTCAAATGGTATTTCTATTTTTAGTTTTTTGAGGAACCTCCATATTGCTTTCCACAATGGTTGAACTAGCTTACATTCCCACCAGCAGTGTAGGAGGGTTCCCCTTTTTTGGCATCCTTGCCATCATTTGCTGTTCTTAATGTTTTTGATGCCAGCCATCCTTACTGATGTGAGGTGATATCTCATTGTGGTTTTAATTTGCATTTCCCTGATGATTAGTGATATGGAGCATCTTTTCATGTGTCTGTTTGCCATCTGAATTTCTTCTTTGGAGAACAGTCTCTTCATATCCTCTGACCATTTTTTAATCAGGTTATTTGCTTTTTGGGTGTTGAGGTGTGTGAGATCTTTATATATTTTGGAAGTTAACCCCTTGTCAGATATGTCATTTACAAATATCTTCTCCTATACTGTAGGATGCCTTTTTGTTCTGTTGATGGTGTCCTTTGGAAACTTTTTAGTTTGATGTAGTCCCATGTGTTCATTTTTGCTTTTGTTTCCCTTGCTTGAAGAGATGTGTCCAGGAAGAAGTTGCTCATGCTTATATTCAGGAGATGTTTGCCTATGTTGTCTTCTAAAAGTTTTATGGTTTAATGACTTACATTCAGGTCTTTGATTCATTTTGAGTTTACTTTCATGTATGGGGTTAGAAAATAATCTAGATTCATTCACTTGCATGTAGCTTTCCACATTTGCCAACACAGGCTGTTGAAGAAGCTGTCATTTCCCCATTGTATATCCATGTCTCCTTTATTGTATATTAATTGACCATATATATTTGGGTTTATATCAGGGCTCTCTAGTCTGTTCCATTGGTCTATTGTTCTGTTCTTGTGCCAGTACCAGATTTGCCACACAATTTGTGTTAATCAACACAGTGCCAGTCTTGATTACTGTGGCTTTGTAGTAGAGCTTGAAGTTGGGGAGCATAATCCCCCCTGTTTTATTCTTCCTTCTCAGGATTGTATTGGCTATTAGGGTATTTTTTAGTTCCATATAAATTTAAGAATGATTTCCTCTAGAATTGAAGAAAGCTGTTGATATTTTGATAGGAATTTTATAGAATCTATAGATTGTTTTAGGCAGGATAGCCATTTTAACAATATTAATCTTCCTATCCATGAGCATGGGATGTGTTTCCATTTATTGGTATCTTCTTTAATTCCTCTCATGAGTGTCTTATAGTTTTCAGAGTATAGGTCTTTTACTTCCTTGGTTAAGTTTATTCCTAGGTATTTTATTCTTTTTGATGCAACTGTGAATGGAATTGTTTTCCTGATTTCTCTCTCTGCTAGTTCATCATAAGTGTAAAGGAATGCAACAGAATTCTGTGTATTAATTTTGTATCCAAAAACTTTGCTGAATTCAGATATTAGATCCAAGAGTTTTGGAGTGAATTCTTTAGGGTTTTTTATGTACAATATCATGTCATCTGCAAGCAGGGACAGCTTAATTTCTTCCTTGCCAATCTGGATGTCTTTTATTTCTTTGTGTTGTCTGGTTGCCATGGCTAGAAACTCCAGTATTATGATGAATGGAAGTGGGGAGTGTTGGCATCCTTGTCTTGTTCCTGATCTTAAGGGAAAAGGCTTCAGTTTCTCACTGTTCAGTATGATGTTGGCTGTAGGTTTGTCATATATGGCCTTTATTATGTTGAGGTACTTGCCCTCTATACCCATTTTGTGGAGAGTTTTTATCATGAATGGATGTTGAATTTTGTCGAATGCCTTTTCAGCTTCTATGAAGATGGTCATGTGGTTTTTGTCCTTCTTTTTGTTGATGTTGTGGATGATGTTGATGGATTTTTGAATGTTGTACCATTCTTGCATCCCTGGAATAAACCCAGTTCTTCATGGTGGTTGATCTTTTTTATGTATTTTTGAATTTGGTTTGCTAATATTTTGAGTATTTTTACATCTATGTTCATCTGGAATGTTAATCTGTAATTTTCTTTTTTTGTGGTGTCATTGCCAGGTTTTGATATTAGAGTGACACTGGCCTCTTAGAATGAGTTTGGGAGTATTTCCTCCTCTTCTACTTTTTGGAAAACTTTAAATAGAAAGGGTATTAGGTCTTCACTAAATGTTTGAAAAAATTCACCAGTGAAACCATCTGTTCCAGGAGTTTTGTTATTAGGTAGTTTTTGAATACCAGTCCAGTTTCCTTGCTGTTAACTGGTCTTTTCAGATTTCTGTTTTTCGTGGGTCAGCCTTGGAAGGTATATTTTTCTAGGAAGCTGTCCATTTCTTCAAGTTTATCCAGTTTGTTAGCATATAATTTTTATAGTAATCTCTAATAATTCTTTATTATTTCTGTGGTGTCCATAGTGATTTTTACTTTCTCATTTCTGATTCTGTTTATGTGTGTAGACTCTCTTTTTTTCTTGATAAGTCTAGCTAGGGGTTTATCTATATTGTTTGTTTTCTTGAAGAACCAGTTCTTATTTTCATTGATTCTTTCTATTGTTTTATTCTTCTCAATTTTATTTATTTATGCTCTAATTTTTATTATGTCCCTCCTACTACTGACTTTGGGCCTCATTTGTTCTTCTTTTTCTAGTTTTGTTAATTGTGAGTTTAGACTGCTCATATGGAATTGTTCTTCTTTCCTGAGGTAGGCCTGTATTGAAATATACTCTTCTCTTAGCATGGCCTTCACTGTGTCCCACAGATTATGCGGTCTTGAATTATTGTTGTCATTTGTCTCCATATATTGCTTGATCTCTGTTTTTATTTGGTCATTAATCCATTGGTTATTTAGGAGCATGTTGTGAAACCTCCATGTTTTTCTTGGATTTTTAATTTTTTTTGCACAAGTTATTTATAGTTTCATACCTTTGTGGTCTGAGAAACTGGTTGATACAATTTCAATCTTTTTGAATTTACCAAGGCTCATTTTGTGGCCTAGTATATGATCTATTTTTTGATAATGTTCCATGTGCACTTAAGAAGAATGTGTATTCTGCTGCTTTTGGGTGTAGAGTTCTGTAGATTTCTGTTAGGTAGCTCTGTTCTAATGTGTTGTTCAGTGCCTCTGTCTCCTTACTTATTTTCTTTCTGGTTGTTCTGTCCTTCAGAGTGAATGGAATGTTGAAGTCCCCTATTTCCCTTTTTAATTTTGTTAGTATTTGTTTCTCATATGTAGGTGTTCCTGTGTTGGGCATAGATGTTTATAATGGTTATAACTTCTTGTTGGATTGACCTCTTAATCATTACATAATGTCCTTCATTATCTCTTCTGACTTTCTTTGTTTTGAAGTCTATTTTGTCTGAGACAAGTACTGCAACTCCTGCTTTTTTCTCCCTAATAGTTGCATGAAATACATTTTTCTATCCCTTCACATTTAGTCTCTGAATGTCTTCGGGTTTAAAGTGAGTCACTGTAGGCAGCATATAGATGGGTCTTGTTATTTCTATCCATCCATTGACTCTATGTCTTTTGATTGGTCCATTCAGTACATTTGCATCTAAGGTGATTATCGATAGGTATGTATTCCGGTTGGAATGAATTCTGTTCAGAGATCCAATTGCCATTTCAGACTTTAGATTCATGGTTACCAAAGGTTCAAGGATAAATTCCTTACTACCTAAGAGTTGAACTTAACTTACTTAATATGCTATTACAAACACAATGTAAAGGTTCTATTTTTCTCCTCCTTTTTCTTCCTCCTCCATTCTTTATATATTAGGTATCATATTCTCTACTCTTTGTCTATCCCTTGATTCACTTTGGGGATAGTTGACTTAATTTTACATTTGCTTAGTAATTAACTGTTCTACTTTCTTTATTGTAGTTTTATTACCTCTGGTGGCAGCTATTAAATCTTAAGAACACTTTAGTCTATAGAAGTCTCTCCAAAAAACACTGTAGAGATGGTTTGTGGAAGGTAAATTCTCTCAGATTTTGCTTATCTGGAAATTGTTTAGTCTCTCCTTCAAATTTAAATGGTAATCTTGCTGGATAAAGTAATCTTGGTTCCAGGCCCTTCTGCTTCATGGCATTAAATACATCATGCCACTCACTCCCTTCTGGCCTGTAAAGTTTCTGCTGAGAAGTTTGATGTTAGTCTGATGGGCTTTCCTTTGTATGTGATCTTATTTCTGTCACTGGCTGCTTTTAACAGTCTGTGCTTATCTTTGATCTTTTCTATTTTAATTACTATGTGTCTTGGTATTGTCTTCCTTGGGTCCCTTGTGTAGGGGGATCTGTGGATATCCATGACCTGAGAGATTATCTCCTTCCCCAGATTGGGGAAGTTTTCAGCAGCTACCTCCTCAAAGACACTTTCTATCCCTTTTTCTCTCTCTTCTTCTTCTGGTATCCCCATAATGAGAATATTGTTCTGATGTTTTGTCACACAGTTCTCTCAATATTCTTTCATTCTTAGAAATCCTTTTTTCTCTCTGTGCCTCAGCCTATTTGTATTCCTCTTCTCTAGTTTCTATTTCATTTTATTGTCTCCTCCACCATATCTAATCTGCTTTTAATACCCTCCATTGTGCCCTTCAACAAATGGATCTCTGACCTGAATTCATTCCTGAGTTTTTTTCTGTACCTCCATGAGTATGTTAATGATTTTTATTTTGAAATCCCTTTCAGGAAGATTCATGAGGTCAATTTCATTTGAATCTTTCTCAGGTCTTTTTTTCATAATTTTACTTTGAACCAGGTTTCTTTGGTATTCCATATTTGTATATGGCGCCCTCTAGTGTCCAGAAGCTCTACTCTCTGGAGCTGCTCAGCCCCTGAAGCAATGTCGGGGATTGCAGGGGAGTGGTAGTGGTGCCTAGGGGGAAGGAAAAGCTGTTTCCTGCTTCCTGGCTGCTAAGCCTGTCTTCACTGCCTGACCCAGTGGGCCGAGCACACAGGTATAACCTCTATGCTTTGAGTTTGTAGTTGCTATAGACTGATAAAGATTTTATATGATGCCTCTGGCTCTGAAATATAGAGATCTTTAGGTAATCACCAGTAAGAGGCCCTGTGATTTGCTTGGGAAGGGGCAAAGTGAAGCCCCAAAGAAGCAACAAGGAAATGGAAACTTAAACCCACAATCATAAGGAATCAGATTCTGCAAAAACCTAAATGAACTTGGAAACTAATTCTTCTCAGAGCCTTCAGGTAACAGACCAGCTTGCCAATGGCAACATTTTATTTCAGACATGTGAAAACTGGAGCAGGGAAACTAGTTAAGTCAACTCAGATATCTGACCTACATAACTATGAAATATTAATGTTAAATTTGTGTCATTTTAAGGCACTAAGTTTGAGATAATTTGTTATGGCAGCAATAGAACATAAATTTAGTTTCAAGGATATTCAAATACCAAACAGCCTTGAAAGATAGAAATTATGTCTCCTTTCAGAGCAGAGGACAGGTTTGTTTGCTTTCGAGTGCAATATAGGTAATATCTTCATTCAGGATTAAAATCAAGCAGATTTACTTGCAACCACTATAAAAAGTTGGTGTTTTCTGTACTCAAGGTTCTCAGCTGGGACTTACTACATGAATAACATAGATCTACGCTTAACCATATTAGTCCTATGAAGTTTGAGGAGTCAAGGGAAATGGCAAATGGAAGAAACTCATTCAATAACATTCTTTATCCCTGACCCAAGCATCTTGTGTGTGATGCCAGCCTCAGTGAAAGTGTGGAAAACTCAGGAAGGGTTAAATGTCAGACCCTGCATTGTTTTTGATACTGCAATTTTGAATCTTGATAAGCACCAACCTCTGTCAAAATATATTGTTATTTTCATATATCATGCTATGTCTGAACAGTCACATAAACTATTGTGGTTACAAGCACTCCTTATATCCTCAAGACTCCCAAATCCCTATACTTACCATGTTCACCTTATTCACCCAAAAGCTGGTAAATGGTTTGGAGATAAGTGTCATAGCTTATCCCCAAGATGTTTATAATCAATTATTTTCTTCCATGTATTCACATCTCATTTCCCCACAAGACATGGAATCTGTTTTTCCCCACACCTTGAACCTGGGCTGGTCTTAGTGATTTACTGGACAAGTAAAATGCAAAACAAGTGGTATTCTGGGCCTTGTTCTCTTGAAATTTCCTCCTAAATCTTCTGGAATGCTCATTCTGTAGAAAACAATCCACTAAATAAAATGTCTATTTACCATGAGATGAACCAAGTTGCTGTGAGAAAAATCCAGCTGGCCACATGGTAAGGAGATGCCATCTAAGCATCCCATCCTAGGTCCCAGACCTAAGAGAAAAAGTCATCTTCAGTGTTCAGTCGAGTCAAACTATTAGTCACCATCTGAAATTGAGAGATAAAAAATTGCCATGCTCGGACCAATCAGCACACAGAATTGTGAGGGATAATAATGAATGGTAGTTTTAGTTTGTAAGTCTTAAAGTGGTTTGTTACACATAAATAAGTAACAGAAATCATTGAGTGACCTTTTTAAATCAATTAGATATAGAGCACCTTCCACTACTGAGTTATTCATTCTTCATCCAATATCTGAGTTAATCAACCACCCACTCTAATTTACATATCTTAAAAATCTCTGAATTATCCTATATTCCATTTACTTTTCAAACTACATAACTATTAAATCTTAAGGTTCGATTTACCTTCTTAATGAAACTGTGTCGTCAAATCCAGTATATTTTTTTTTTTTGTAGATAATTATTTTTTATTGAAGGGTAGTTGACACACAGTATTACATTACATTAGTTTCAGGTGTACAACATACTGATTCAACATTTATATACATGACAATTCTAGGTACCAGCTATCACCATACCAAGCTGTTACAATATCTTGACTATATTCATTATATCCCGGTTACTTATTATTTTACCATTGGAAGTGTATACTTTTTTCTTTCTTTCCTGTGAGGGCATTGCACATATTTATTGATCAAACGGTTGTTAACAACAATAAAATTCTGTATAGGGGAGTCAATGCTCAATGCACAATCATTAATCCACCCCAAGCCTAATTTTCATCAGTCTCCAATCTCCTGTGGCATAACAAACAAGTTCTTACATGGAGAACAAATTCTTACATAGTGAATAAGTTACATGGTGAACAGTACAAGGGCAGTGATCACAGAAACCTTCGGTTTTGCTCATGCATTATGAACTATAAACAGTCAGTTCAAATATGAATACTCATTTGCTTTTTATACTTGATTTATAAGTGGATACCACATTTCTCTCTTTATTATTATTATTTTTAATAAAATGCTGAAGTGGTAGTTAGATACAAGATAAAGGTAGAAAACAGTTTAGTGTTGTAAGAGAGCAAATGTAGATGATAAGGTGTGTGCCTGTAGACTATGTGTTAATCCAAGCTAGACAAGGGCAATAAAACATCCACGTATGCAGAAGATTTCTCTCAGAACACGGGGGGTGAGGTTCTAAGCCTCACCTCTGTTGATCCCCATTTTTTCACCTGATGGCCCCCCTGCGACTGTGCCTGCCCTAGGTTGTTCCTCCCTTGAGGAATCTTACCCGTCTCTGGCTAACCAGTCATCTTCTGGGGCCATACAGGGAAATGTAAAGTTGGTAAGTGAGAGAGAAGCCTTATTGTTTGAAATGGTTAGCGTTTTATTTCTTTGCATATTTATGCCCTGTAGCTTCTATGCCCAGCATTTGTCTTGAGGTATCTTTACCACTTGGAAGAATTATGATACTCAGTAAATTTGATATGAGGCACGAATTCTATTTAAGGGTTGTAATTAGGAAGGAAGAAGAAAAGCTATAGAAGTAGCAGGCAGAAGAAAACATGGGATGATTGATTATTTCTTTGACATATCTTCTTGTAGAGTAACTTCAGCATGTATAGGATTTAAGCTACTACTTAAATTGCGCAAACACATTAATATAATAGGAGTATAGTTACATAACCAAAGCATATCTGTAATTACCAGCCATCTCCAGTGAAACCAAGAAAATCAGTTAGGCACCTTAGGATCTATGATATGTTGGATATTGTCCAACTGAACCTGAACAGTCTTAGAGAAATCAGACAAATTAAAAAAACCCATTCCTGGGAATGTTCACATCCCTTATGTTATTTTAACAGTAAATAGTCTGTAGTTGTAAGATTTTGGAGCGCTACAATTTGCACTTCTCCTAATTCTTGATTGAGTTCCAACAGTACAGATCCAGTCAAATTTGTTGTTTTACTGTATGCACAGGCTAGCTTAGATATCTCCTTCCTCATTCCCATGGCAAGTCCAGGAACTGGTGGAATGAGTGCATCTACAGCTGTAGCAGTGCGTGGATCTTTGTTGGGGTTTTTTGATGATCATCTTCTGGCATGAGTCTTCCCGAGAGTGCTGATGTTGGAAGTTCTCTTTCATATCGTTTCTTAGTTCATTTTCGGGGTAGCCCAGTTAGGCTTTGATCCTCTGTATAAACACAAACAGACCCTTTGCCTACACGTTTATATGCCCTTTATAATCTCGTGTAGAACTCATTGGAGGTTACCACACAGGAACTACACTTTTTTTTTTTTTTGGCATCACTAATCAACACTTACATGTCGAATATTATGTTTACTAGGCTCTCCACTTTACCAGGTCCCCCCTATAAACCCCTTTACAGTCACTGTCCATCAGCATAGCAAAATCTTGTAGAATCACTACTTGCCTTCTCTGTGTTGTACAGCCCTCCCTTTTCTCCTACCTCCCCATGCATGCTAATCTTAATACTCCCCTACTTCTCCCCCCCACTTATCCCTCCCTAACCACCCTTCCTCCCCAGTCTCTTTCCCTTTGGTACCTGTTAGTCCATTCTTGAGTTCTGTGATTCTGCTGCTGTTTTGTTCCTTCAGTTTTTCCTTTGTTCTTATATTCCACAAATAAGTGAAATCATTTGGTATTTCTCTTTCTCCGCTTGGCTTGTTTCACTGAGCATAATACCCTCCAGCTCGATCCATGTTGCTGCAAATGTTTGGATTTTCCCTTTTCTTATGGCTGAGTAGTATTCCATTGTGTATGTGTACCACATATTCTTTATCCATTCATCTATCGATGGACATTTAGGTTGCTTCCAATTCTTGGCTATTGTAAATAGTGCTGCGATAAACATAGGGGTGCATGGAACTTTCTCATACCTGATTGCTGCATTCTTATGGTAAATTCCTAGGAGTGCAATTCCTGGGTCAAATGGTAGGTCTGTTTTGAGCATTTTGACGTACCTCCATACTGCTTTCCACAATGGTTGAACTAACTTACATTCCCACCAGCAGTGTAGGAGGGTTCCCCTTTCTCCACAGCCTCACCAACATTTGTTGTTGTTTGTCTTTTGGATGGCAGCCATCCTTACTTGTGTGAGGTGATACCTCATTGTAGTTTTAATTTGCATTTCTCTGATAATTAGCGATGTGGAGCATCTTTTCATGTGTCTGTTGGCTATCTGTATTTCTTTTTTGGAGAATTGTCTGTTCAGTTCCTCTGCCCATTTTTTAATTGGGTTATTTGTTTTTTGTTTGTTGAGGCATGTGAGCTTTTATATACTCTGCACATCAAGCCTTTATCAGATGTGTCGTTTTCAAATATATTCTCCCATACTGTAGCGTTCCTTTTTGTTCTATTGATGGTGTCTTTTGCTGTACAGAAGTTTTCAGCTTAATATAGTCCCACTTATTCATTTTTGCTGTTGTTTTCCTTGCCCAGGGAGATATGTTCAAGAAGAGGTCACTCATGTTTATGTCTAAGAGGTTTTTGCCTATGTTCTCTTCCAAGAGTTTACTGGTTTTATGATTTACATTCAGGTCTTTGATCCATTTTGAGTTTACTTTTGTATATGGGGTTAGACAATGGTCCAGTTTCATTCTCCTACATGTAGCTGTCCAGTTTTGCCAGCACCATCTGTTGACGAGACTGTCATTTCACCATTGTATGTCCATGGCTCCTTTATCAAATATTAATTGACCTTATATGTCTAGGTTAATGTCTTGATTCTCTAGTCTGTTCCATTGGTCTGTGGCTCTGCTCTTGTGCCAGTACCAAATTGTCTTGATTACTATGGCTTTATTGTGGAGCTTGAAGTTGGGGAGTGAGATCTCCCCTACTTTATTCTTCTTTCTCAGGATTGCTTTGGCTATTTGGGGTCTTTGGTGTTTCCATATGAATTTTTGAATTATTTGTCCCAGTTTATTGAAGAATGTTGCTGGTAGTTTCATAGGGATTGCATCAAATCTGTATATTGCTTTGGGCAGGATGGCCATTTTGACAATATTAATTTTTCCTAGCCAGGAGCATGGGATGAGTATCCATCTGTTTGTGTCCCCTTTAGTTTCTCTTAAGAGTGACTTGTAGTTTTCACAGTATAAGTCTTTCACTTCCTTGGTTATTTTTATTCCTAGGTTTTTAATTTTTTTTGATGCAATTGTGAATGGAGTTGTTTTCCTGATTTCTCTTTCTGTTGGTTCATTGTTAGTATATAGGAAAGCCACAAATTTCTGTGTGTTGATTTTGTATCCTGCAACTTTGCTGTATTCCGATATCAGTTCTAGTAGTGTTGGGGTGGAGTCTTTAGGGATTTTTATGTACAGTATCATGTCATATGCAAATAGTGACAGTTGAACTTCTGCTTTACCAACTTGGATTCCTTCTATGTTATTGCTTTGTCTGATTGCCATGGCTAGGACCTCCAGTACTATGTTAAATAACGGTGGGGAGAGTGGGCATCCCTGTCTAGTTCCCGATCTCAGAGGAAATTCTTTCAGTTTCTCACTGTTCAATATAATGTTGGCTGTGGGTTTATCATAGATGGTCTTTATTATGTTGAGGTACTTGCCCTCTATTCCCATTTTGCTGAGAGTTTTTATCATGAATGGATGTTGAACTTTGTCAAATGCTTTTTCAGCATCTATGGAGATGATCTTGTGGTTTTTGTCTTTCTTTTTGTTGATGTGGTGGATGATGTTGATGGACTTTCGAATGTTATACCATCCTTGCACCCCTGGGATGAATCCCACTTGGTCATGGTGTATGATGCTTTTGATGTATTTTTGAATTCGGTTTGCTAATATTTTGTTTAGTATTTTTGCATCTACGTTCATCAGGGATATTGGTCTGTAGTTTTCTTTTTAGGTGGGGTCCTTGCCTGGTTTTGGTATTAAGGTGATCTTAGCTTCATAGAATGAGTTTGGGAATATCCCCTCCTCCTCTATTTTTTGGAAACTCTAAGGAGAATGGGTATTATGTCTTCCCTGTATGTCTGATAAAATTCCGATGTAAATCCATTTGGCCCGGGAGTTTTGTTCTTTGGTAGTTTTTTGATTACCGCTTCAATTTCGTTGCTGTTAATTGGTCTGTTTAGATTTTCTGTTTCTTTCTGGGTCAGTCTTGGAAAGTTGTATTTTTCTAGTAAGTTGTCCATTTCTCCTATGTATCCCAGCTTGTTAGCATATAGGTTTTCATAGTATTCTCTAATAATTCTCTGTATTTCTGTGGTTTCCGTCGTGATTTTTCCTTTCTCGTTTCTGATTCTGTTGATTTCTGTTGACTCTCTTTTCCTCTTAATAAGTCTGGCTAGAGGCTTATCTATTTTGTTTATTTTGTCAAAGAACCTGTTCTTGTTTTCATTGATTTTTGCTATTGTTTTATTCTTCTCAATTTTATTTATTTCTTCTCTGATCTTTATTATGTCCCTCCTTCTGCTGACCTTAGGACTCATTTGTTCTTCTTTTTCTAATTTCGATAATTGTGACATTAGACCATTCATTTGGGATTGTTCTTTCTTTTATAAATATGCTTGGATTGCTATATACTTTCCTCTTAAGAGTGCTTTGGTGTGTCCCACACAATTTGGGCTTAGTGTTGTTGTCATTTGTTTCCATTTATTGCTGGATCTCCATTTTGATTTGGTCATTGATCCATTGATTATTTAGGAGCGTGTTGTTAAGCCTCCATGTGTTTGTGAGCCTCTTTGCTTTCTTTGTACAGTTTATTTCTAGTTTTATGCCTTTGTGTTCTGAAAAGTTGTTTGGTAGGTTTTCAATCTTTTGGAGTTTTCTGAGGCTCTTTTTGTGGTCTAGTATGTGGTCTATTCTGGAGAATGTTCGATGTGCACTTGTGAAGAATGTATATCCTGTTGCTTTTGGATGTAGAATTCTATAGATATCTACTAGGTCCCTCTGCTCTACTGTGTTGTTCAGTGTTTCTGTGTCCTTACTTATTTTCTGCCCAGTGGATCTATTCTTTTGGGTGAGTGGTGTGTTGAAGTCTCCTAGAATGAATGCTTTGCAGTCTATTTCCCCCTTTAGTTCTGTTAGTATTTGATTCACATATGCTGGTGTACCTGTGTTGGGTGCATATATATTTAGAATGGTTTTATCCTCTTTTTGGACTGAGCCCTTTATCATTATGTAGTGTCCTTCTTTATCTCTTTTACTTTCTTTGTTTTGTAGTCTATTTTGTCTGATATTTGTACTGCAACCCCTGCTTTCTTCTCGCTGTTGTTTGCTTGAAATATGTTTTTCCCTCCCTTTTCTTTTATTCTGTACATGTCTTTGGGTTTGAGGTGAGTTTCTTGTAAGCAGCATATAGATGGGTCTTACTTTTTTATCCATTCTATTACTCTGTGTCTTTTGATTGGTGCATTCAGCCCATTAACATTTAGGGTGACTATTGAAAGTTATGTATTTATTGCCATTGCAGGCTTTAAATTCGTGGTGACCAAAGGTAGAAAGTTAGCCTCTTTAGTATCTTACTGCCTAACTTAGCTCGCTTATTGAGCTGTTATATACACTTTCTGGAGATTCTTTTCTTCTCTCCCTTCTTATTCCTCCTCCTCGATTCTTCATATGTTGGTTGTTTTGTGCTGTGCTCTTTCTAGGAGTGCTCCCATCTAGAGCAGTCCCTGTAAGATGTTCTGTAGAGGTGGTCTGTGGGAAGCAAATTCCCTCAGCTTTTGTTTTTCTGGGAATTGTTTAATCCCACCATCATATTTGAATTGTAGTCATGCTGAATCCAGTATCCTTGGTTCAAGGCCCTTCTGTTTCATTGTATTAAATATATCATGCCATTCTCTTCTGGCCTGTCGGGTTTCTGTTGAGAAGTCTGATGTTAGCCTGATGGGTTTTCCTTTATAGGTGACCTTTTTCTCTCTAGCTGCCTTTAAAACTCTTTCTTTGTCTTTCATCTTTGCCATTTTAATTATTATGTGTCTTGGTGTTGTCCTCTTTGGATCCTTTCTGTTGGGGGTTCTGTGTATATCCGTGGTCTGTTCGATTATTTCCTCCCCCAGTTTGGGGAAGTTTTCAGCAATTATTTCTTCTAAGATACTTTCCATCTCTTTTCTTCTCTCTTCTTCTTCTGGAACCCCTGTAATACGGATATTGTTCTTTTTGGATTGGTCACACAGTTCTCTTAACATTGTTTCATTCCTGGAGATCCTTTTGTCTCTCTCTATGTCAGCTTCTATGCGTTTCTGTTCTCTGGTTTCAATTCCATCAATGGCCTCTTGCATCCTATCCATTCTGCTTATAAACCCTTCCAGAGTTTGTTTCATTTCTGCGATCTCCTTTCTGGCATCTGTGATCTCCCTCCGGACTTCATCCCATTTCTCTTGCGTATTTCTCTGCATCTCTGTCAGCATGTTTATGATTTTTATTTTGAATTCTTTGTCAGGAAGACTGGTTAGGTCTGTCTCCTTCTCTGGTGTTGTCTCTGTGATCTTTGTCTGCCTGTAGTTTTGCCTTTTCATCGTGATAGGAATAGTTTGCAGAGCTTGGATGAGTGACGGCTGGAAGAACTTCCCTTCTTGTTGGTTTGTTGCCCTCCTCTCCTGGGAGAACAGCAACCTCTAGTGGCTTGTGCTGGGCAGCTGCGTGCAGACAGGGTTTCTGCTTCCTTCCCAGCTGCTATGGAGTTTATCTCCGCTGTTGCTGTGGGCATGGCCTGGTCCGGGCCTCTGCTCCAAAGTGGTGGAGTCGCTTTGGAGGGGGAGTGGCCTGGAGGCTATTTATCTCTATAAGGGGCCTCCCTGCTCCCTGCCGCCCAGGGGTTATGGTGCCCAGAGATCTCCGGATTCCCTACCTCTCGATTAAGTTTCCTGCCCTGCCCCTTTAAAACTTCCAAAAAGAACCTGCCAAAACAAAACAACGACCAAAAAAAAAAAATTTTTTTTAATTAAAAAAAAAAAAAAGTTTGCCTCTCGTTTTTCTTTATTCTGCGGCGCCAGCCTCAGGCATCTGCTCACCGGTCTTGCTGCCCTGTTTCCCTAGTATTGGGGTCCCTATCCCTTTAAGACTTCCAAAAAGCACTCACCGAAACAAAACAGCAAAAAAAAAAAAAAAAATAGTCGCTCGCTTTTCTGGTGTCCTCCGGCGCCCGGCCTCCGGTGCCCACTCACTGTTCTTGCTGCCCTGTTTTCCTAGTATCCAGGGCCCTGCACTCTGGTCCGGATGGCTGGGGCTGGGTGTTTAGCAGTCCTGTGCTCCGTCTCCCTCCCGCTCTGCCTAATCTTCTCCTGCCCGGAGTTGGGGAGATGGGCGCTAGGCTCCCGCCGAGCTGGGGCTTGTATCTTACCCCCTTTGTGAGGCGCTGGGTTCTCTCAGGTGCAGATGTGGTCTGGATATTGTCCTGTGTCCTCTGGTCTTTATTCTAGGAAGGGTTGTCTTTGTTATATTTTCATAGATATATGTGGTTTTGGGAGGAGATTTCCGCTGCTCTACTCACGCCGCCATCTCTTGCCCCTCTCCCTCAAATCCATTTCTTAAAACAATACCCCTTAAATCAGGTTCTGATTCATTGTAAAGTTCCTTCATGGTTATTCCCATCAGACTCATCACTGGCTGATTTGTTCCCATAGTACTTTATCAAGTCTGATAAGGATTATCCTATAATTGATACACCTCAGTTTCTCACCTATACTAAGCAGGTTAATGAGAAACTCTTAGTGGAAGAATGCAAAGCATTCTTGCCTTTTTTCTGAGTTTCTGTTGGCATCTAGTGATTGACATCTTTCTGTATTTTAGGGTCCCAAATCATGTAGTCATCAATGATGCATTCTACTTCACAGGAATTAATATACATTCAATTAAAGCATAATTTACAAAATTAACAAAACAAAGATATCTGGTTATTTCATTTAATAGAAAGGGCAGAGGAAAAAAGTAAGAAAGTCTTATTATATTTGTGGCTTCCACTATTTATTCTATACTCTTTCTTTTCAGATTTGAGGCATAACTGACAAATACAATTGTGATATATTTAATGAGTACAATGTGATGATTTGATATACACATACATTATGAAAGGATTCCTACTATCAAGTTAATTAAAACATTCATCAGCTCATCTATTTACCTTTGTTTGTGAAAACACCTTACTCTCTTAGCAAATTTCAGTTATACAATACAGTATTGTCTATTATGGTTAACAAGTTATACACTAGACCCTCAGCCCTTATTCACCTTATAACTTAAAGTTTGTGCCCTTGTACCAGCCTCTTCCAATGCTCCCTACAACATCCTGGCAATCCCAGTACTAGTCTCAGTTTCTGAGTGTAACTTCTTAGTATTTTAGATTCCCCATATAAGTGATACCATCAATTGTATTTTCTCCTCTCTCATTTCTTACTTTATTTATTTAAGACTTATGTCTTTTTTTCTTAGCCTATTTAACATGTTTGTCAGTTTTGTTCTCTTCAAAAAATCAGATCTAATCTCAGTGTTCTTTTCTGTTGTCTCTTTAAGTCTTTGTTCATTTATTTCTCCTCTGCTCTTTTTTTATTTCCTTCCTTCTACCAACTTTGGGTTTAGTTTGCTCTTCTTTATCTAGTTCTTTGCAGTGCAACATTAGGTTATTTATTTGAGCTCTTTTTTTAATGTAGGCATTACACACTATAAAATTCTTGTTAGAACTACTTCCCCTGCATCCCATTAAGTTTTGGTATATTACCTTTCCCTTTTCATTTGTTTTAGGATATATTTTTGATTTCCCTTTTGACCCATTTTAATCACTGTTTTGATTTCTTCTTCGACACACTGGTTGCTCAGAAGCATGTTGCTTAATCTCCAAAATTTCCAGTTTTCTTCTTGTAATTGATTTCTAGTTCCATACTTTGTGTTTAGAAAAGATGCCTGAGATTTATTTCAATATTTTTTAAATTTATTAAGAATTGCTTATAAAGTATGTAGTAAAACCCCTTTCAGGGAAAGACTGGAAGACAGATGTGATTGCTCTCTCTGCACGGAGCCCTGGGTCATAGCTTCAGCAAGTGCTCACGTATGCACCTACTTCTTTGTCCACTACAGTCCTGAGGTATTCATGAATGCAAGCAACCTTGGGAATCAAACCTCAGCCACTTAGGGGCCCATTCCTCAGATGACAGCTATTAAGGCAGTTGTACTAGAAAGGATGCTTCCACAAAAATGCTGGTGACTTGGGTTTACTGTTGGAGCAAACCAGAGGGAAAAGGTGAGGAAGTGCATATAAGCTTCCTTGGTCTCTAGAAAGGATAACACCCAGCACCTTGATGATGCTAATGAGAAACCAGATCCTCAGGCATCAGCTTGGAAAGTATGCAGTCAAATCACTTGCAGGGCAAGATTGGGAAATGGGCACTTTTGCCTACTTCCTCTGCTTTCCCTAGCTAGGTAGCCATGGAGAGTGCTCCCACACTCATTAATGATTGCTTCTTTATTTGCTATAGTTCTGTGGGACTTGTGAATGCAAACATCATTAGCTTTCAGAGCAGGGTGATTTGGGATCCTGTCCTTTGTGTGGCAACCTTAAAAGTTGGGGAACCAAATAGGAAGTCCAAACTATCTGCTCCTCAGTGGAAGCTGGGAATTGGGCTCCCTCTCTATTATACAATGATGTGCCACTTGTAAGGTTGATGGAAAGAATTTGTCTCAACCTTTCCTACCCATTTCAGTGTGGGTATTTTCTCACTTGCTCAATGTGTAGAGTCACTAAGCTAGTGCCTGGGAATTGCTTAAGAGGGAATTGCTCTGTGTGTAGCAGTACATTCAGTGTGTCTGTGGAAAGAGAGAAATTGAGGGACCTGCTTTGTTGCTCTCTTGGTCTGGAGTCTGATTTCTATTCCTCTTCCCTTTTGTGTTTTCTCCTCAAAGGGATTTTTTTCACTTGCCTCTTTAAGTTCATCTAGCTTACTATAGCCTTACACACACATATACACATACACATTCAAACATCTGAAAGGATCCTTTCATTAAAAGAAATGTGTTCAATTAAAATTCAAGCAACTTTAGGTATATGTAGAGGTAGTAAGAGTCAGCAAAATGAAAGAGCAACTCAGTACTTGAGCGTGCTCGTATTTTAAGATTTTTGACAGACTTCAAAAATGTTGTCAAATTATTATCCAGGGCTTTGAACTGCAAGGTTTTTAGCTTTGAGAAGGCTTTAATGGGAAGAATCAACCATCATTCACTGAAATAGATAAAACTATGAAGCTAAAGTAAAAAAAGTAAAATTGATTTTTAAAGAGCATGAAGAAAAGTACTCTATCCAAGTAAGAATTTTCAGACTGAGAAAAATGCTTCAGAAATTACAAAATGCCTAAAAAGAGACTCAGGCATTTCAGAGCAAGGATGAGGAAATGATTGAAAGCTCTAGAACTGAATGCCCCAAGGAAACATTAAACTTGCAATTTTATGCAAATACATTTTAGCTGTTCCTCTTTTAGCAGACACTGAAAAGATTTTTTCCAGAGATTTTTTAAAGTAGAACATAAAGCTTGACTTTCAACAGATTTCAGTAAAACCTAATGATAAGTTATAAAATAAATAAATAAATAGTTTTTGTAAAGGAGTTTATTTACATACATATTTTGAGAACATCAGAAATAACATTCTAGACTGATAATATCATTCCTACATTCAATCAAAATATACTGAGGGCATATATGATATACCTTATATTATTCTAATAATAAAAATATTGTTTTAGTTGTGAATACATGAGTATAAAAAAAAACAAAGTCCTACCACTCGTGGAATTTTTGTCTTATTGGAGGAAGACAGAAATAATGCACAAATAAATATATAACATTACAGATGATGATCAGTGCATTAAGGAAAGTAAAACAAAAAGAATAAGGTGATAGAGAATGACAAAAGAGTTAGTTGTAACAGGTTAAAGAAACTATGTACCCTAACAACAAATAACTGGTAGACTAGCTAATTAGCACTCTTCTCAAATCTCCAGATACAAAGTACCCTCATGTCTATTCCTATGTTATAATAATAAATAGTCACTAAGTAGCAGACAATTGTTAAAATTGACAAGGGAGATATCATTCAAGACTACTGCAATAAGGGAGAGACTAATGCAATAAAGAGAGACAGTAAACTCAACTCTGCAAAAAAAAAATGATGATAATATTTAAACTCTGGCATCAGTTGATGGAAAAAGTATGGGAGTACACTAGGGAGAGGGTTGGTCAAGGTGATGAGGGTGTCGGTGATCTATGTCTGCTGATTGGCAGTTATGGAAGTTAGGCTCCTCAACAGAGGTTAAGATATAGAAGTGCTAACTTTCTTAACGATTACATTCCAAAGGGATAGTTGCCAGGTCTTTGAGAAAGATATTCCTGGGATGTGGAGGATTCACATTTGAAGAGTAGAGAAAGAATTTACAGTTGTGACTTTTCTAAATTAAATTCTCTATAAAAAGGGAGGTCAAACCTCTACCCAGCAAGAATCCTGTCTAAAGTTTGACTAGGCTGAAGAGGATATTAAGGCTGTCTTGGTCATTATACAGCTGTAGATAACTAACATATTAGCTTCCAAATGTCATTATATAACATAGTCCAACTTGCCATATGGATGACATAGTGAGATTTCTTATCAGTCCTGTCCCAGATGAGTCACAGCACAAAAGAAGTATAGCAGCTTTATACGTATGGTCTTCTAATTATTATCATTAGAAATGATGATCAAATCATCAGTCAATTAGGACCTTATCATAATTTATGCCATAAGCTTATGATAAATAAGTTTCCCATAAATGTGCCTCTTTAACTTGGACTTCTAGAAATCCTGGCCACTGAAGTTAAAATATATCAAATTCCACAATGATTAAAATATCCCATAGTTCTCCTTGAGTGAGAGTTTAAGTTATCTCTCTGCATTATTACCTCAGAGAAATTATTTTATTAGTTCAATTACTTATAGATTTATATCCCTCTAAAGTTGAATTCCTCCAAAGTTTCTTGGAAGAGAATTCCTGCTAGAAGATTCATTTAAACTGGCAAGTATTTTCCATAATTATGAAGAACTTCCAGGAATGTTATTTTAAATTGACTCAGACCCTTAGACCAGTTCCTAAAATCCACTTAGAACATAGCATAACATAGACTGGCATAGCAAGGCTAAGGCTAATCAAACCATTAAACATTTTATCAGTGAACATTACTGGAAATTTTGCATCCCAAAATACAGTGTGTCCCATTAGTCTATTATAGGATATAGTTTACCATCAAATACAATTCTATCTCATAAAGTTTCCTATAAATTTCCTTTGCCAACCTTAATAGTGCTCATTTTGTAATTTGAGCATCCAAGTAACATCCAAGGCATTATTTCCTAATGCTCTCCTAACTCAGTTTCCACTTTCCTTAAATAATTTCTATCCAAATTCACATTTGGTATAATCAGAGGAGTAAACCAAGCTTTGACATTAGTCACATGGCAGCAATCCTTTCCCCATGATACAAAGGTATCATGGTAGATTTTAGATGCAGAAGCTGGCTGATCAGAATTCTCTTCTCTATATTATTCAAAGTAGTATTTCTCTCAGCTTACTTGAAAATTAATCAGAAGGGTAACATAGTCTATAAAGCACAACCCAGTGGTTAATTAACTTTGGCTACTACAAAGTTGAGTCATCTGAGTGTACAACATCATTTTACTCCCCCATATTATCCAAGTGGAATGTTGAGGCAGAACTCATACTTCAGCAGAAATCTAATTTTCCTTCTGTGGAAATCACAGGTCTCCACAGGGATTTTCTCTTAGCATCAGCCTTTAGACAGCCCCAGATCTGAAAGAAATAGTGGACAGGGTTATTCTCAGCTCCAACATACTATCAAGAAAATGGCATGATTGATTTAATTCCTGGTACTTTGACCCGCTTGTGAGCATTCCTCCTGTTTGCAAGATCCCCTCTGTTTCTGTGTATCATCTCTCTGATGCACACCTCTCTTTGCTCAGACTTTCTCTCCCTGGTCCAGCTTTACTCCTCACCAATAGGGCAGACACTACAGAAAACTGACTAACACTTTATCAGACCTACTTGAGATGGATGGCAATGGATTTCACTGTAAAAAATTCACAGGACTGTCTCTGTGATGGTGATAGAGTTGCAGTTAGTTAGGCCTAATCTAGCTATGTGGAGTGAAGTGATGAGATATTTGACAGTACATTTAGGAAAAGGAGCTGTTAGATATAATGGCATAGACAGTATGTCTTGTTTTTATATCAATTTCTTTGGATATATATATCCATAGAATATATATATATATATATATATATAGGTCTGCACCTGGGCCTGGGACTATGGGGTCAGACAAAATGAAAATTTATTGAGGGGAGATCGAAAGTTTTGTTTTTTCATACTCCCCCACCTCTTCATTCTGCTATTTAATATTCAAAACCTTTCCATTCAAGTCCCTGGCTTACTTCCTTTCATACACAACATGAAGACACATTACTTAAAGAATTAATCCATACCATCAAACACAAAGTTTGAGTGACACGTGCTTCTATTACTCATTTTAATTTTCAAAGAGATTAGAGTTCTGAGGATGTGGTAGGAAAATGATACTTTTACTATGTTTCCTTGTCTTTCCTTTCTTTTTTCCTTGATATATTGGTAGCATTGAGGTGTATGGTATGATTAGAAAAAATATGTTCAGGTAATCTGAATTGCTAGATTTTCTCTTTCAAACTTTTGACTATACTGTCCAAAGCTGCTTCTGTTACAAAATAAGTAAAACATAAAGCAGAATAAATGTCAATCCCAGGTAACAACAACTTGTAGCACCCTGGGGTTATTGGTATAGGTCCTATATAATCTACTAGCTAGATATGGTGAGGCTCTTGGCATGGGAATTTTCCCCTAAGCCATTTTCAAATGAGTTCTCAACTATTAAAAATGGGTACTTTCCTTTCCTTGTCTCAGTTTCATAAGGTGCCAAAGTAATATGTGTTCTCTATGTCCTGTGTATGATATGAGTACCTGCATTTCTGTATGCTTCATTTACCTAGGGAGGAAGACTTGCAGATCTGACAAGGACATCTACCTTAGCATCCCAACCCCTAAGCTGGTAACTTTGGTTTTGATTGTTTATTTTTCCATTGTGTGGTTGTGTATGCTGTGTGCATGCATACATACCCATGTACAGTAGTCAAAATGAACCACTTTAATTCTTTCTGTAAATTCCCATAGAAACTTCCTTTACTGAGAACCCCGTAGGATGATGTTTTTATAGTCTAGTCATCTAGGATTCTGTTTGCTTGTCCATGTTGCAAGACCACTAGCTACTGCCCGACAGTCTGTAAATATTCAAACAGTGCCCTGAGCACCCCAGCCGAATTTCTCTTCTACCACAAAATAAACAACTCTCAGCTTTGACCTTCTGTCACTAAGATTTTTCCATCTGCAGGATATATTGCAGATGATTTCCAACCAACAAGCAAATCCTCAACTGGAAACCAAGAAATCTGTTTTGCCTCAATTGGAGAGAATTCTATTGTTGCACTTACATAGCAATGGGGCAAAGGAAGTCCTTGGAGTGCTTGTCAGTCAGGCCTACGGCCAGTGCACCAGTGCAAGGTGCTTCCTTTGACCTTTCCCTGCTTAGTATGCTCAGAAATATACTGCTTCCATCTGATGAGTAATCTTTGCTGGGTTTCTTTTTATCTATTGGAATATCTGTCTTACATCACCTAGCCATGCTTAGAATTTCTGGCTCCTGAATTACCTGATGCTCTTTTATGGTTGGGGTAGTTTATACCAACATCCAGTAACAAGGCAGCAAATGTCTATTTAATGGGCTGTGAAAAGCAGCTGAGCAGGGCAGACTCTGAGTAACTAACTGCCAGGAATTTCACAGACTGGACTGGCACTTGAATTTTAGTTGGATCTATCAGTTATTCTCTATGTGTAGTACTGGTGACTATAGTCCTTAATTCCTACTGTGCTTCTTCCTCAGAGGAGGTAAATCATGATTTACCAATATAGTGTATTAACATACTTTAAATTGTTACCAAATACAAGTCCTGCCTCATTAGCTTATGGCAATTCAAATATACTTGTAGCAAAATAATAATTGTGTACTAAATTCCAATCCAGAAGGACGCCACAGAGGACTGCCAGATAAAATACATTTGACCCATGTAACATCTAGGACATACTTGTACTAAATATCATATATATATATATATATATATTTAATCTAAAGTTCAAACTTAACTGGGCTCCCATGTTTTATTTACTAACTTAGGCAACACTACTTTTGTGCCTGGATGAACTTCAAATTTGTATGGAAATGAAGGCATTAGCCTTGTGACCTGCTGTCTCCCTTGGCTTGTTGAGCTTCCTATGGAGGCTACCCCATATCAAGTACAGCTGAATCAATCTAATGAATCATCTTGTTTTATTGCTGGTCTACTGTCAACCTCCTCGAACCATTTGTTTTGCTGTACTGGACATATAGAACTGATAAAAAGGACTTTAGGGGAATTAAAAATCCCTCTTCAACCATTCCCTTAATCATTACAGTGATCTTCTACTGCCCTTCTGGAATACTGTATTGCTTAGTGTTTGTGTAGAGGAGAGATGGAAGGGATAAATACAATATTAAGCTTGACCAAGTAACTGCTTGTAAAACAAATTTAGTCTATCAAAAGGTTAAAGGAAACATGCTCCATTCACACACATTATCCACCCAGAATATTCACTCAGGTAAAGTATATATGATCACAGACTAATCTCTCCAGCGCAACTTTACAATTTGATACTCAAGCTTTACATTAATTTCCTCTACCATACATCTCCACATGTTCCCAGTGTAGCCTTCCTACCTGTCAGAGTATCATCTGTATATACTGACCTCCTGCACCTAGAAAATCTAAAATGTGTTGCATACCACTATTTCTGGTTACTAAGAACACATCACCCTATTCTTTGCATGTCTTAAGATTCACACCCAGGAGTTGGACAACCAAATCTAGGCTTTTTACACTTGCTTCATTTTTAGAGTGTGAATTAGCAACCTACTCATTCAATATATTTCATTCTATATCAGGATCCTCACAATTGGATTTGAATTTCTTCAGGCTAGAATAAAGACAGAATATTAGATGGGGCAATATGAGGTGGATGAGCAGTTCTCTTATCTCTACGCCCCACTCTTTGTTGATAATGAGCTGCCAACTCCCTAATGGCAATCCTGTCAAGTTTTTATCCCATGCTTTGAAAGCCATCTAAACCATTTCACCCAGTTATGCCAGGTATCCCTTAACATTTTCTCTTCTGTCTTTTCTTTTTTTTCCCATTATATAGCTTCTTGTGCATAGATGGCATCTTTTTAATATCATGCAACTCCTTGCATGCAGAATATGTCAGTTGCTGCCTCCTAAATATTCACAGGACTCCAAGAACAATATAACATAAGCACAGAAGATTAAGGAACCCTTTGTCACACTGTAACATATATCACAGTCCATGCCAATGACCTTAAATTCAATGTGTTATAACAAAGCCAGTTTAGAATTGCTTTCATTTAAAATTAGTTACCCCTATCAGAGCAGATCCATCAAAAACCTTCATTTACCAATTATAGCAAGTTAATAGTCACTATGCAGAAATGTCTGCTCATGCAAGTTTACTTGGGGATTATTTGAAAATCTAAAGAATTTCTTCCTTTAAGAATTTTCTGGAAAAAGTGACACTGATCCCACCCCTAAGATTAGTTCTAAGAATCTATGCATCTATGTAAATAACAATTTGCCAGTCTTCGCTATAAAGAACCCTAAGTCTCCCGGGGCGGAAGATGGCGGCGTGAGTAGAGCAGCGGAAATCTCCTCCCAAAACAACATATATCTATGAAAATATAACAAAGACAACCCTTCCTAGAATAAAGACCAGAGGACACAGGACAATATCCAGACCACATCCGCACCTGAGAGAACCCAGCGCCTCGCGAAGGGGGTAAGATACAAGCCCCGGCCCCACGGGAGCCGAGCGCCCCTCCCCCCAGCTCCCGGCGGGAGAAGAGCAGGCAGAGTGGGAGGGAGACGGAGCCCAGGACTGCCGAACACCCAGCCCCAGCCATCCGGGCCAGAGTGCAGGGCACTCGATACTGGGAAAACAGGGCAGCAAGAACAGTGAGCAGGCACTGGAGGCTGGGCGACAGAGGGCATAAGAAAAGCGCGCGACCATTTTTTTTTTTTTGCTTTTTTGCTGTTTTGTTTTGGCGAGCGCTTTTTGGAAGTCTTAAAGGGATAGGGACCCCAATACTAGGGAAACAGGGCAGCAAGAACAGTGAGCAGGCACTGGAGGCTGGGCGACAGAGGACATAAGAAAAGCGCACGACCATTTTTTTTTTGCTTTTTTGCTGTTTTGTTTTGGCGAGCGCTTTTTGGAAGTCTTAAAGGGATAGGGACCCCAATACTAGGGAAACAGGGCAGAAAGACCGGTGAGCAGAGGCCTGAGGCTGGCACCGGAGAATAAAGAAAAACGAACGACCACCCCCTTTTTTTTTTTTTTTTTTTTTTTTATTAAAAACTTTTTTTTTTTTTTAATTAAAAAAATTTTTTTTTCTTCTTATTTTTTTTTTTTGTGGTCGTTGTTTTGTTTTGGCGGGTGCTTTTTGGAAGTCTTAAAGGGGCAGGGCGGGTCACTTAATCCAGAGGTAGGGAAG